>NC_051099.1:0-4800000 GCF_901709675.1 Syngnathus acus | reverse complement strand
GTGGAAATGACATTTTCCTAATGTGTTTCACACGTGTTGAAAATCGTCCGAGCGGGCGTTGAAAGTCTTTCCCCACTGGGGTTGTGATTTTACACAAACTGGCGTGTGTTTAAGCGGCACGTTGTACATACTTGTGGCTTTGCGGCCTCTCCGTGATGACGACCATGTGTCTGCCCATGCCACAATGATGCTTTTATTCACCCAGAAAGTCAATCATGTGTTGTTTCTGGCTGGTTCTTTCCATCTTAAAATGCTAAATTGCCAATAACTTGCTTAAATCATACCCGCCTGCCAAGCTTTAGAACATAATATACTTACTAATTCATTTTGAATGTTGTGACATCACTTGGCGCCGTTAGGGTGTTTTCATTACTGACATAAGACTTACATTAAGATCTGTTGGTAAGACCACAGGCATTGAGTGGCTAGCACACATCCACGGACATTCATTAGTGGCCAAAGAGGTTTACTTGGCTCTGATGATACCTCAAAGGCAGCAAGGCTTGGCCTCTGACAGCTAATGAGGCCATAAAAAGCCTCCTAATAGTGGCAGACTGGGGAAAATGTTCACCCCAAGCCTGCCCTCCACTACTAAAATGAGACCAAAGGAGATTTTACAAGATCTTCACATGATCACCAAAAGGGGATAAAAAAAATAATAATCTTGTTGGGAAGTGGTCAATTCATTAGCACAGTTTTACAACAGTTTCATCTCCGTTTTGTAGCTTCTTGATATCGTTTAATGTTGTGTTTTCTTTCTCCTGCAGTTTGACAAATACCCAACTAAAGTTGACCCCTTCTACAGACACAGTGTGAGTTTTCACTTTTTCTTGAGAATGTGCTGACACATTGTGCACGCATTTATATTTCATGTCATCCACCTCCGTTTCGTAATGGATGCATTTCACCCGAGATTAAGATCCAATATGACTGCAGAAGTTTAAAACAGATACAGCCCACTATTGTAGAGAAGATTTGATGCTTGAATGAAGTCACAGCTTCACTCAGTGGACAAACAGTGTAAGGACACCACTCTGCTATAATTGTCCAATTTCATTTTAATTTAATGTACTGTACCAAATTAATATTAAAAATGAGAATGTTGTGCACCTAGCAGCTACCAAAATTAAATCAAAGCAATCCTTTTATTCAAAGCGCTTTTTTATGACAGGAACAATTATAATGAATCACATTTCTCTGCAAAATAGTTGCCTTGCACACATGCTTACTTGGTTTACATTAGCCTTGCACACGTTGCATCATTCGACAGCCTAGGTCTTTTTTTATGAATATATAAAAAAAAAAAGATGGAGTTAAATAAATCTAAAGGGGGTGCAGGCTTCTGCTTTCATGTCTTATGTTTTTTTGTAGCAAAATAAGGACGCCTATTTGATTTTTGAGGTTTGCACATTCTCTTGCATCTTACTAAGTGGCCCCTCCTCTCTCCTCCTCTCCCTCTTTTCATCTTCAGCTCTTTCACTCGTACCCACCGGCGATGTCGGGCCTCCCCCCTGTCATCCCTCCCACCGGACCCTTCAGCTCACTGCAGGGGGCATTTCAGCCCAAGGTAAAACAACTCCTTCTACCAATACAAATGAAAATAAGATAGAAGACCTTTGACTGATTTTTTTTTTTTTTTCCCCCCTCTCGTCAAGACCTCAAATCCTCTCGATGTGTCCTCGAGACCAGGCGCTGTCCCGCATACGTTCTTACAAAAGGACCCAAGGGTGAGCAAATAGAACACCACTTAGTCATTCTAATGGGTGGTGACTTAGATTATGAATCATATTTTTTTTATTTGATTTTAGGCACTTTTGAAAGCCATAAAAAATGGCCACTCGCCCACATGAGTGCTGCAAACAACGGCTGACTCACTCACCTTTGTACCGATGTAAACATGCATTGAGTCATGAGCACTGTGATTAAATTAGTTTTATTGTCTTGATTAAATACAAAATGCAAATAGACAATCGGCATAACGCATGAAATAGATTTCTATGGAAATGTTGGCCAGCCTTCACTGAATCACGCCTCTTTGGTGGTTGCACAAAAAACTAGCTTACGCATGGCGGGGTGTGTCTGAAATGTGGATGGAAGAATTCCCGCACCTTCAAAGCCAAGCACATAAAAAAAAATAATATGACAATACGCCCAAGCGTGTAATATCCACTATGAGTACAGTTGTTAAAAAATTGCCTGCATTGATTTCCAGCTGGAAATGTAACATTGGTTCTAACCCTTTTTCTCTCTCCTCTGTGGTGTAGCTAGCGGATCCATTTCGGCCCATTCTCAGGGTGAGTAAGCAGTGCTTTTGGATTATGTATTAAAACTACTTTTTTGGCTTAAGATATTGGATATGACTTTTGTCCTTTTGTAATATTTCACAAATGATGATACTTCTGTCATAATAGGAGTCCTGTTGTATGATTGTATATTTCTATTTTATGCCTTTTAGAAGCCAGGAAAGTGGTGTGCCATGCACGTTCATACTGCCTGGCAGATATACCACCATCAACAAAAAGTCAAGGTGAGGATTCTTTGGACTTTCCGAATCAGGCTGAATCAGGTGTACAACGTGCTTATTTATCATTCTAAATAGAATAGATCTACATTTGAAAGTGTAAATCCAACCTTTTTGATACAACTTAAAAGTCTTCAAATATTTGTGATAAAGTGTCTGTCGAGGTTCTACAAAGGAATTCCAATCACGTTTTACATTAGTTTCTCTGTGTTGGTTTTTGGTGTCTTCCAGCAGCAGATGCAGGTCGACCCTCACAAGTTGGATTTTGGCCTCAAGCCCGAGTTCCTGAGTCGACCTCCCGGCCCGAGCCTCTTTGGTGCCATCCATCACCCCAATGACCTGGCACGGCCTGCCACTCTCTTCTCTGCTGCAGGTGAGAATGAGGCATGTTAGATATCATCATGAATGTTATAAAAATAAGAATGAATAAATGATAATTTTGGGAATGAGACTATCAGTTATGAAGTGCTGTCTCCAAAAGTATTTTTAAAGTGCAATTTTAGATTGTGAGACTCCCTTCAGAGAACATTGACTTCATATTTAGGAATGAAAATCCAGCATAAAACAGCACAGGATGTTTATTTTTGTCCTCAGGCCCAACACACCCATCAGCAGGTCATTTCGGCCATCCAGCCCACCACCCCGGAAACTTCCTCACCCCAGCACCTCACTTAGGTAAGAGCGCCCATGAAATAAGACGATTTGCTGATCAAGCTAACGTTTTCTCTTTTTTCAGAACCTTTCAGTCGGCCGCCCTCCTTCGGCGGACTGGGAGCTCTCAGTTCATCGGCGTTTGGAGGACTGGGAAATCCAGCACTAAGTGAGTTTTAGCCTCATGAATTTCCTCAAAGTGCATTTTGAAAGACAAAATGGCGACGCAACGGTCAAGATACGCATTTAACTTGTGTCCTGCTTTTCCGTGTGTTGAATCCCTGGCAGCGGCCAACTCGATGTTCGGCCATAAAGATGGCCCCAACTCGCAGCAGCACTTTGGTGGCGGTCCCAATAGCAACCACCAGGAGCCCTGGAACCGCCTGCACCGCACCCCGCCGTCCTTCCCCACACCTCCACCTTGGCTGAAACCGGGAGAGTCGGAGAGGAGCGCCTCGGTCAGCTCACACGAGAGGGACAGGGACTCGGACAAACGCGACTCCATCAGTAGTAAAGATGACAAAGACAGGTGAGGTTCCTGAAAAAAAATAATAATAAAAATAAAGTCTGTATTTTAAATATAATTAAAAATAATAATAATAATATAATACAATTAAAAATATATTAATGATGTAAAATAAAATTGATTGTGCTTTTTAGAAATAAACAATAACAAGCAAAGTTCACATGGTTATAATACAAAGATTTCTGTTTCTAGGGAATCTGCAGAGAAACGTCACTCGAGCCACCCCTCCCCGGTCCCGGGCAACCCCATCGGTCTTCTGGGTCACAGTCGTCCTCCCGAGCACCACAGGAACCACCTGCCTCCTTCCTCTGGAGACAAAGACAACAAGGCCAAAGACAGAGAACGGGAACTCCCAGACTCATGGAAAGATAGCAGCACAGACGAGCACAAGCTCAAAGACAACCAGCACAGCGATAAGGACGCACCTCCCATCCATGACGGGAGAGTATCTGAGGACAAAGTGTCCAACCGGGGCACGGCGTCGCCGTACATCAGACAGACCAGTCTTGAACGTCCCAACGGTGGCCTGAGCAGGGAACTTGTGGAGAAGAAAGGAGAGCTTCCCTTTGAGCACAAGAAGAACAGCGACGTGAAAGTGAAAGAAGAGCGAAAGGAGGACCAAGACGGAGTGGCAGAGAAACCAAGCGAGCACCCGCTGGTGTCGTCCACGCCCAACCTTCACCCCCCCTCGTCGATGCCGATGCCCATGGGCGTGGCGGGCGTTCATCCAATCAACAACATGAGCGGTCTTGAGAGAACTCGAGTGGTGGCGCCCTTCATGGGTATAAGCCCAATCCCCGGCGCCGAACGCTTCCCCTATCCGGCCTTCCACTGGGACCCCATGAGGGACCCTTACAGGGGATTGGACATTCATCGACGGGACCCTCTGGCTCGGGATCTGTTACTCAGGAACGATCCCCTCCACCGGCTGACGGCTCCGCGCCTTTACGAGGCCGAGCGTTCCTACAGGGAGCGAGAGCCTCACGACTTTAATCGCGACCACATGCATTCTCTCGCTTTGGAACAGAGGAGGGAGCACGAGCGCGCTCACTTGGAGGAACGAGAGCGCCTCCTCAGAGAGGACTACGAGCACGGCCGCATCCACCCCGCCATGCACCACCCGGCCCTTGACGGACACATACCCCACCACGCCCAGGGCCTCATGGCCCCGGGACTCCCGGGCATGCACTACTCCAGGGTCAGCCCCGCGGCCGCCGCCGCCGCGGCAGCTGCTGCTCACCAGAACAGTATTCTGAATAAAACTCCACCCACAGCCTCGCTTAGCGCCCCGCCCCCACTCATCCCCACGCTCGGCGCCAGGCCGGGCTCGCCGAGACGGACTGCTCCCCTGGCCACCGATATTAGAGACAGACCTCCTCACAAGGACATTGAGGCACGGTGAGCTTGAATCCGGCTCACGGTAAACAAGCACTTAGCAAGACTGTAACATAGCTGTGAATAAATTATGTGGGCGGACCCATGCCCACGTGAGAAATTGATTTTTGTCAAGACAATAATCACAGAAACTTTTGATTTTTCCAGACCTTGCTCCAGCTTTTGTGTGTGTGTGTGTGTGTCCAGTCTTTCTATTGTATAGCAAAGTGAAGTGAGATTTTGGAATGTACAGATACTTTAGCACTGACGGACAGCAAAGTGTGTAGATAATATGTACAGTCACTGTGCTCGCTTTGTATGGCTCATGGTACAAATATGCAAAAGGGTAATTTGAAAGCTTTACTTTGGACAAATGTACACAGAGACGTATTTAGGATGTGATTCAGAATGTGCTTTTGCATTTTTTTTTTTTTTTATTGAAGCAGCCGCTTCGCATTGTACCAGAGAGCCGCCCATGTTCTACTATGCAACAATTCTGGCCTCCACTGCTTTTTAGCAATTTTACCAATGAAGGACATAGATGTTGTTTTCTCTCCACAACTTGACCATAAAAAAAAAAAAAAAAAGTGTGCTTGCTTAATGTATACAGATCCAAGCTTTAGACCTATTGTTTTGAGAATCACTTGGTATTTTGTCAGGACAATCCAAGAGACAATATTGTATTTAAAGAAGTTTCTGTATGAAAGAACAGGCAGCACAAATTTTTGATTCCCTCGACTGCCGCCATTGGTCTTGTTATGGGGAGAATGCATCGCTGTAAACACAAATTTGCTTCATAGAAGGCGTGTAAAGGTACATCTTTTGGAACTAGATTAGTGTATTCAAGTGCTTTTTTTAAGTTGTGGTATCAACAAAATCAAAAGACAAAAAAAGCTAAGCATTTTGTTTCTATCAAGCAGAGATCTATTTTTAGTAGTCCACCGAAGGGTTTAGTTGTGCGCTTCAAATTCGGTGAATATTTTGTGCAGTGTTATTTTACTTCAACATAAAAATGGGCACCGGAGCCATAGTTGGTTAGTTAATGCATATTTGCAAAAAAGATTGTTCAATGAGATTTTTTTTTTTTTTTTGCTGTTAACATGTACAGGTGGAAAAAAACTGAAAAGTCTTTGTAGATCATGTACAAAATTGTCAAAAAAAAATAAGCGACTGAATCTTCAGCATGCCCCTCATTTAAACATGTGTTATGTAAATTGTGCCATGTTATTAAAAAATGTGTACTGAATTTGTCTTTGGAATTGGAGTCGCATTGCTGATTCTTTTTCTGCATCTGCAAAACGCATCTGACTAACACAAACCAAAACTTGAATAAGGTCAAGCCGTGTCATGAATGTCTTTGCAACTGTTTGCGACCTTGAACGAACCCTGAGCAATAATGAGCAAACCCTCGCTAACCTTCGCTGGCTTTAAAGAGTAGTGGCTGTTATTTATATTAAAATATTTTTGTAGCACTTGTCCTCATTAGTTTGGTGGGTGAGCTGGCTTTGGGAGGGAGGTGACCAATTGCATGACACAGACAGACAAACAAGAATGCAAAGATTCAAACATGCCATTTATGTTTTTTCATGTGGAAAAAGTGCTTTGTATTCAAATAAAATTGCATTTATTGTTCTGTTGGTTGTAAAATATAATGCCATGGATATAAGTAGTGAAAATGAATTTCCACTGGAGGGTGCTTGAGCTCACCCTGAGAAATAGAACGAAGAGCTCAGTCATCCGGAGGAGGTTGAGGACGAGGCGCCAGTTGAGGAGGTGGTGGCGGCGAGTGCATTTATTCCAGATGCCTCCCGGGTGCCTCCCTGATGAGGTTGTTCAGGGCATGACTGAGTGGGAGGTGATATCAGGGCAGACCTTGGACACATTAGATGACTACCGTATGTCTCACTGCCACACTGCGGCCCCCGTAAACCTGGACCTGGATAATGAGAGGAAAATAAATGGATCATCTTTGTGCTTCATTTTTAAAGAGTAGTTCTGCCATAGGAAAGGTAATGTGATGGTTGACTGATGCAAGAAAACATTGATTGTGTGAGTTTCAAAACAGTATGTCACACAATAAGAGCCTTCAGGTAGTCAAAAACATCTTGATTTTTTCTTATTAGCCCAAAATAATGTTCAGCTTTCTCTGGTTAAATTTAAGAACCAGCCATAATAATGTTCAGCTTTCTCTGGTTACATTTAAGAACCGCACTCACACATCATGAGTTGTTTTTTGAAAATACAATAGATAGTAGTTGCAACCTTTGACCACATGAGGGCGACAACGTGCCGCAAATATATACAGTTTTTACGCCTTTGCGTATTAATCAATCTATCAGTCTATATATCTATCAATCAGTGACGTGCGGTGAGGTTCATGACTGGGGAGGCACTGACGTCATCATTTTCAGGTGTTCCCAATAACAGGCCACTTTATTAGGGAAAAATCATGGTCAAAGCTTAAATGAAAGTGAAAAGTGCCACACCCGCCCTCACCCCCACTTTCTGATTGGCTGTTTGATCTGTGACGTCACTTGGACGCTCCATTAGGTACACCGCCATTTTCAAGTGTACCTAATAACAGGCCACTTTATTAGGGAAATATGGTCAAAGGTCACAGGTGTCAAGCTCTAGTCCACGGGGCCGCATTCCAACATGTTTTCCAAGATTCCCTCGTTAAGCGCACCTGCGTGAAAAGTTTTTGGTCATTTTCACGTTCTGCAGAGCTAAAACTTTTCACGCAGGTGCACTTAACGAGGGAATCACACGGACACTTCATTAGGTACACCGCCATTTTCAAGTGTACCTAATAACAGGCCACTTTATTAGGGAAATATCATGGTCAAAGGTCACAGGTGTCAAGCTCTAGTCCTGGGGGCCGCGTTCCAACATGTTTTCCAAGAGTCCCTCGTTAAGCGCACCTGCGTGAAAAGTTTTAGCTCCTTTCACGTTCTGCAGTAGCTAAAACTTTTCACGCAGGTGCGCTTAACGAGGGGAGCACACGGACACTCCATTAGGTACACCGCCATTTTCAAGTGTACCTAATAACAGGCCACTTTATTAGGGAAATATCATGGTCAAAGGTCACAGGTGGCAAGCTCTAGTCCTCGGGCC
Source organism: Syngnathus acus (assembly GCF_901709675.1). Lineage (NCBI taxonomy): Eukaryota > Metazoa > Chordata > Actinopteri > Syngnathiformes > Syngnathidae > Syngnathus > Syngnathus acus. The sequence continues at coordinate 4,791,814 of NC_051099.1, read as the reverse complement.
GCGTTCCAACATGTTTTCCAAGAGTCCCTCGTTAAGCGCACCTGCGTGAAAAGTTTTAGCTCCTTTCACGTTCTGCAGTAGCTAAAACTTTTCACGCAGGTGCGCTTAACGAGGGGAGCACACGGACACTCCATTAGGTACACCGCCATTTTCAAGTGTACCTAATAACAGGCCACTTTATTAGGGAAATATCATGGTCAAAGGTCACAGGTGTCAAGCTCTAGTCCTCGGGCCGCGTTCCAACATGTTTTCCAAGAGTCCCTCGTTAAGCGCACCTGCGTGAAAAGTTTTAGCTCCTTTCACGTTCTGCAGGAGCTAAAACTTTTCACGCAGGTGCGCTTAACGAGGGGAGCACACGGACACTCCATTAGGTACACCGCCATTTTCAAGTGTACCTAATAACAGGCCACTTTATTAGGGAAATATCATGGTCAAAGGTCACAGGTGTCAAGCTCTAGTCCTCGGGCCGCGTTCCAACATGTTTTCCAAGAGTCCCTCGTTAAGCGCACCTGCGTGAAAAGTTTTAGCTCCTTTCACGTTCTGCAGTAGCTAAAACTTTTCACGCAGGTGCGCTTAACGAGGGGAGCACACTGACACTCCATTAGGTACACCGCCATTTTCAAGTGTACCTAATAACAGGCCACTTTATTAGGGAAATATCATGGTCAAAGGTCACAGGTGTCAAGCTCTAGTCCTCGGGCCGCGTTCCAACATGTTTTCCAAGAGTCCCTCGTTAAGCGCACCTGCGTGAAAAGTTTTAGCTCCTTTCACGTTCTGCAGTAGCTAAAACTTTTCACGCAGGTGCGCTTAACGAGGGGAGCACACGGACACTCCATTAGGTACACCGCCATTTTCAAGTGTACCTAATAACAGGCCACTTTATTAGGGAAATATCATGGTCAAAGGTCACAGGTGTCAAGCTCTAGTCCTCGGGCCGCGTTCCAACATGTTTTCCAAGAGTCCCTCGTTAAGCGCACCTGCGTGAAAAGTTTTAGCTCCTTTCACGTTCTGCAGGAGCTAAAACTTTTCACGCAGGTGCGCTTAACGAGGGGAGCACACGGACACTCCATTAGGTACACCGCCATTTTCAAGTGTACCTAATCACAGGCCACTTTATTAGGGAAATATCATGGTCAAAGGTCACAGGTGTCAAGCTCTAGTCCTCGGGACCGCGTTCCAACATGTTTTCCAAGTGACCCTCGTTAAGCGCACCTGTGTGAAAAGTTTTTGGTCACTTTCACGTTCGGCAGGAGCTAAAACTTTTCACGCAGGTGCGCTTAACGAGGGGCGCACAGGGACACTCTAATAAGGTACACCGCCATTTTCAAGTGTACCTAATAACAGGCCACTTTATTAGGGAAATATCATGGTCAAAGGTCACAGGTGTCAAGCTCTAGTCCTCGGGCCGCGTTCCAACATGTTTTCCAAGATTCCCTCGTTAAGCGCACCTGCGTGAAAAGTTTTAGCTCCTGCAGAACGTGAAAATGACCAAAACTTTTCACGCAGGTGTGTTTAACGAGGGTAACTTGGAAAACATATTGGAACGCGGCCCCTCGAGGACTGGAGGTCGACACCCATGCTTTAAGTGAAAGGTGCCACACCCGCCCTCACCCCCACTTTCTGATTGGCTGGTTGATCTGTGACGTCACACGGATACTCCATTAGGTACACCGCCATCTTCAGGTTCGTTCGCGAAGATTCACGAGTGAGTGACAGACAGCGTTGATGCTATGCCAGCCGACACGTTATGCTGACATTGTGTTAATTTTGTATTTGTTGGATTGTAGTTGATGGTGTTATTATACCCAATGTGTTTGTGTTTGAATAAAAGGTTGAAAAAAAAATCCGTTGTGCTGACATTTGTTATTTGGGGGGACACCAACTCATATAACAACGTAAAACACATACATATTTTCATATAAAGCAGTTAACCAAATGTCAGATTTTTATGTTTTAATTGGCGAATATAAAAACAAGGAATAAAACACCAGACAAGTTTTAACATAAATGTTTATTAAAATAATAACAACAATAAGAATAATAATAAAAGTAAATTTCAGACCAGCAATATAATGTGATATTGCAGTAGATATATTGGATAACAATATATAGGCGTATATATGCATACACGTTATTTAAAAACTACGTGTTATAAAATAAAGATTACCCAAAGAGAACCATACTCTCCCCGTTGTTGCATAACGGCGAATCCCTTCATGCAATAAAGTTAGCCGTTAGCTAGGAGAAAACGTGCATAAAAGGTTGTGTTTCAGTGAGTGGTTCTTTCTTTCCTCGGCAAATCGTAAATCTACATTCTGGTTTACATAGTTCACGCCAGCAGAGAGACGCAACACGTTCACTGACTGATCCGTTGATGCACGGGAAGGAAGGCATAACCCATTGGCTCGTTCGCGAACGAGAAAGTCAGGATTCGTTCCTTCTCGCGATGAACTGGAAATGCAAATCACTGAATCGTTCACTCACAGATCCGTTCCGTTTATGAACGGGAAATGCAATTCACGACTCGTTCGTGAACAGGAAGTTACGTCATTTTCTTCTTCGTTTTGTTTTACGGCGAGGTGGCACCAGCTTCAATGCGCATTGCCGACACCTACTGGTTGAAGTCATATGAACTGAAAAAAAAAAAGAATCACTTTAGGAAGTAATTCGTTCACTCTCGTTCACTGAAACGATTCGTTCTTTTGAATGAATCGTTCACTCACGAGCCAATATTATCCGGCACCTAACCGTGTCACAAAAAAAGGTTGGGGAACGCTGCTCTAGTGTGGCTTATTCATTATTTAATTTGAACTATTTTAATTAAAATCTCATTTTAGCAGTCTTCACACATAAAAACACTCAATAAAGCACATGGAATCAAAAACTTGAAGCATCCCAGGATCATTAGCACCCTCTGCCAGATCCAGAACCTTTTTTCGTAGCCTCCGTAAGGTCGATGTTTTCAATGAAGGCTTGCTTTGTGGATGGATTATACAGGAAATCTGCAAATAAATCCAACATTGTGTGTATATACATAGAATGTATGCACATGCTATCTAAAATATATACAGTACATTCGTATCAATATTTTTTTTTTCCAAGACTCTACAACTCCATAATATTTATATTTTTCCAAAATTGCCTAGACTGCTTTTAGGGCGATAAATCATTTTTTCCACAGTGCAGAAGCAGACTTAATGTTTCAAAGATTCCTGCCCAGACCTGCTGTTCAAACTTGCTATACATCATTTTGAACACGAGGTGGCAGGAGTGCACGATGAAGGCAAGTCTGAGTCAGTGGGAAAGGATGTCAGTGCAGGATATCTCAGCAGGTAGGACTGTCATGTCACCTAACCTGAGGAGAAGCAGTTTAACTGGTTAACTTCCTGTGACCCATCATTGTAATGCTCGCTATTCGCCTGGACTGACAGAACACCGCTCATGTGGTCTGACTGGAACAACAACATGGTGGGTGGCGGAAGGCCACTCCTTGTTCTTTTCTTTCAGAAGGAAACAAAGCCTTGGATCCTCTCTGGTTTAACCCTGCAGCTTCACGTGTATTTACTTTTAAACACAAGACGTCATCTGTCTATGCTGACACACCTTACGCTGGCTGCATCACATGATATGAGCAAACAAGAACATCTGATGCTTGGGTGGCATTGCAAAACAAACCTGCATCATGCATTGTGCAAACAATCCTTGGATAAATATGCATACTTTACCTCCATGCATCGCCTGTTAGGTTGGGGGGAGCAATGAGAGAATGCCTGAAGAACAGCCCCACCCCCACTGAGGCTAATCACATCCAAACAAATGCACTCCTAAAAACACTTTCAAGTGAGCAGGAAAATTCCCCTGATGTTCTTACACCCCGGAAAAACACACACACGCTCTTACAAAAAAAAAAAAAAAGCAGAGCACTTTTGCACTTACCCTATAGCCGGATTACGCTCGGGCCTCTACAGCAGAGTTCATCGTTAGTTGAATTGTTAAGAAGGGAAAGAACATCTAAGAAGCAAAAGGCTGGAGGATTGGTGGAGGGCTGGGAAAGACTGAGATGAAATAAATAACACACTACAAATCCGATGCCGGACCGAGCAACTGTAGACCACATACAAAACAATTTATTACAGTAGACGCAAAACATACCGTTTATATAATCACAAATCAGTGCTGGGGAAAAGTTAAGCATCTGATAAGCTTTTTTATCTGTTGGCTGTCAGCACAGTGGAAACGTACCGTGACGGCCAACTAGGGAGCTGAACACTTTCTTCCAGGGAGAGAATTCCCAGATTCCTTTTTGATCCTCCCACATGGCTGTTTGTTGATGATGTAGCGTCTTTTAGCTAAACGAGGACTGACTCACTAAAAGTAATCACTGGTAATGAAGCATAACATTACAATCACTGGAAATGAAAATATAGGAAAATGAGTCACTGGAAATAAGTGTCAGTGTTGACCTACAGAGACCCACGCAAGACTGCAATGTGACAGGAGTGAGCAGATAATAATTGGATTCTGTTTATCACGCTTGATTAAAGTAATCGCTTCTCCTCAGAAATGCTTTTTCATGACAACGGCTTGTTCCACTCACGCTAAGATATTAAACGTGCATCGCACTGGCCCAAATATTATCGGACGATGAAATGCGGCTTAATCCGACAGGTTTTTTTCCTCTCATTGCATTAGAGGCATCTCGTTGAAGTGACCTTCACCCACCCGATGTAAGCAGGGCCTCATTAGTTCCAAGTTTCAGCTCAAACAGAGCAGACAAATGAGCTTTAATTACAGCAGCGGCACTTTCTTTTTTTTTTTTTTTCCACCCTCGCAACTAGTCAGCCCACTCACATGGACCCTGCTGTTATGAGAATGAGCTTGTGCGAACAAAGTTGACATTTCGGTGTGTGAGTTCTGACCTTCTCAAACCGCTCTTGAGACAGAAGCGGCTGGAAGAGGAGTGAATTCATCCTGTAACAAATACCAAAAGCTTAACACTTATTATATATATCTTGTATTTAATGTGAGCTTCACAGTTCTAGTCAGGAAATTTCTCATGATTAATTTTTTATTTTTTTATTTTAATAATGTAAATATTAAATTTTACATGACTGCGTGGGTGATTGTCTTAAAAAAAATCTTTCATTAATTTCTCATGAATAAAAGTCAGTTGTTTTTATCCAGTCAAGCTCAACGTGACGTTTCACTTGTCTCAACACAAACACTCGATTCCCCAGCGACAACATTACATCAGCACACTATAATGAGCTGCATCATACTGAGAAGCACTTTAGAATTATGATTACCTTTTTCGGGCCCAACACAGAGGGCAAAGAAATTTCTCTCATTATGATCTAGTCAAGTTCCACCAATGCACACTGCAATAGTAAACATGTTTGTTTTTTAGGCACAGAAAATCAGGGAAGAAAATGGTGTAGTTCTCAGTGTTTTTCCATTTTGAGCAATTATCTTTGAGCACCTACTTTATATTAAATTTAGAAAGACATGTGATAACCAGTACCAGTGTAACCTACCTCTGATCCAAAGTCAGCTGGGTTAGCATCAAGCTATACCGTGACCTAATAAGGACAAGTGATATTGAAAATAGATGGCTTGTGTAGATGACAGGATGTCAACATTTTTTTTTTAAATTCATGACAGGGAAATAATAAGTTATCATGGTATTGAGGAAAAAAAATGAAATCTAACAGTAGCCTAAAGCTTTTACACAGCGTTGCATAAATCACAGTTTTTTGCTCGAGACGTTAATAGGTCATGGCAGGCTGCTATTGTTAGAACATTACTGTTTAAGAATTATTATGGCAGCATTCCCTCTCTAAACGTAATATGCAATATTTTTATACAATCAAATGACAGCAGTGTCATTTTCATGGCCATTATTTGTGGTGCATTATAATGGATAACACCTTCCCTTTATCTAATCTGTTGCTCGTAACCTTTATGAATATTATTTCCAGGACCTGCTCGCCGCCTCAGTCTGGGGAAGGTAATTGGAATCTATATTGTGACTGCTGAGTACAAAGCGCTACCCAAGGACTTTCATCATACACAGCACAGAAATTACTCATTTCTGGGGTATTTCTTATTGCCCATTGGAAATCCACTAGGTCATTTACTACCTGAAATGTTAAAAGCGCTTCCAGCAAGGGAGGTTTCAAGTCTGCGAAGGTGGCCTAGGCCAGGGTACGTGTCCAGAATGGAGACGAGACACTAATTGCTTAGCTGGAAATAGCCTAAGGTCGTATGTGTGTTGCTGTGTGTCTGCGTTGGAGGAGGATTGCCCCATCCTGTTAAATCACCACCCTGACCTATGCCCTCGCTGTGGCCACTCAGAGTGATTCTATTGCACATGGATGCACACGGCCAGTGCTAATACATACTGTATGAACACAAGCGTGCACATACACACACGCCATGTATCACTGACACTGCTGTGGTAATAAGATAAGATGACCCCAATCATCAGAGGGAGCAAAAAAGCGGAACTGGAGCCCATTCCTTGGCCAAGGCTCTACGTTTTATCGCCGCCTTCTATTGTATACTTTTGATGACACGGCTGATCACTTGTAATAGACTCGTGTCCAAGTACAAATCACATTGTACAAAAACAGTCGGATTGCGCGGTGTAACTTCGATCTTGCGGGTCACAGTGCTTGAGTCAGCAAAGATAAGCGGAGTGATGAGAGAAAAGATGCCTGGTTGTTGTAATTAGGGAATGGTACAAAGTGAAATACTGCATGTACTGAGACATATTGTGCTCAGATGACTCCTAAAATAACATTAATGGGAGAAATTGGCCAATGACAATGGCACCTTACATGCGGCAAGTTCATGTGGGTGGATGGGAAAAAATACTTAGGGGCATGCACAAGCTGTTCTGATGCTGTTTGACCTCTGAATTGTTTTCCAAAGTGAAATGAGGTCATTTCATAATGTTTAATCATTTGGGTAATTCTAATTGGCAGAAAAGAGAAAAAAATAAAATAAATAAAAATAAACAAAATAAGTAATACAATAATAAATATAATAATAAAATAAAATAATAATGAAAAAACTTGTGCTAGATGTTGGAAAATCTGCTTTTTTCCCTGAAAATAATATTTACAAAAAAATATTCCTACATATAATACGTAATTGCTACATATAATAAAATAAAATAATAAAATAATATAAAATATAATAAAATAAAATATAATAAAAAAACTTGTGTTATGTGTTGCAAAATCTGCTTTTTGTTTAGATTCCCTGAAAATAAAATTTACAAAAAAATATTCCTACAGAATCTGCATGCCACTTCTGAAAGATCAATGCTCGTCGCCATCTTAGCTAGCAGTAGCGCTACGGCTACTCAGAACCCCTCCAACTAGGACTGAGCACTTGACAGCTTCCAAGCCATTGCACGGTTGCAACTATTTCCTCTTCCACCTCCGTCGAGTTGCCCTCACATGACACAAGCGTCTCCTGGGTCTCTTTCACACACACGATGTTCCCGCCAGTGAATGAAATGTCACATCCACTGATGAGCATCACCTCACTGATCCATGAAATTCACCAGACTAAGTCGTCCCTGCCCCTGGAGTCAGAGGGGGGGGGGGGGCGATCTCGAAATAACGGGATGCACTTGGGCTGAGTTTAATCTCAGCATGCTGTTTCACGCATCTCCCTGGGGCACTGCGAAGAAGGTCATTCATCAAAAGTCACATCTTAGTCATCGCAGAGTGTGGTAGAAGTAGGGTCGATACAGTGGGCAACTTTGACACACCAGGCAAAGAGGTCCGCCTTTAACATCTCACTTCATATCGACCATTTGGAAGAGGTGGAAGCTTGTTAACAGCTTCTCGTCCTCTCCAAGTGAGGAAGAGGGACAAATGAGAGAGCGGCGTAAAGCCTCACGGGTGAAGCTGTACTGTCTGCAGACTCTCAGACAAGCATGATTGGATCACTTTTGGACTCGCTTGCTCCAGATTTATCCAAGCAGGTTGTTCGAGGTAATGTACGGTTGAGCGCCACCAGCGCTGTGACACAACGTAATTCCCATTTGCCCATTTTTCATTTCCAATCCACCGTTAACAGGATAAGCAGAGGTAGCAAAAACAACTAGCAGGAGGCCACCAGTGATGAAACCGCCAAGGATATTTCAGGAGATCGCCGATAAAGGGAAAAACGATTCACGAATAACAATCGAGACTTAGCATGCAAAGCCAAATTGATTAAAAAGGCATTCAAAATGGCTGAATGCACCACAATTACGTCTTAAAAGGGAGCGATTATAGGTCCAAAAATGGCTGATGTGACATTGACCCAGTGAGCTATAACAACATCCTTCCCAAAATAATCTGTCAAGTGCTAAGAGAGCGGAAAGCAAATGTTAATGCACTGCTGTGCCAGTGGAGCCGATGAAGCTCAATCTTCATGCATATGCATATTCCACTATCCCTACCCAGAATTCCCCCCGCAACCCCACTGCAAACCCGAGCGAGGTTTCTAAAAATGGCAGAAGGCTTAACGCTTGTGACAGCCGACGTCACGCTGGAAGAGAGCGACTTTGATGAGACCCGTGCTTTTGGAGGCCTCTTTTGTTAGCAGGAGAGCGAATCACACTTTACAAGATAAATCATCCCGCTAGCAGCCGGCTTAAACTGTGTACCACCGGATAAGGTTGCCAAGGAAACCCTCCTGGATAACCAATGAGTACCCCCCCCCCCCCCTCCTTCCATCCTTCTGCCACAGTCTTCTCCATGATCTGCGCAAACAATTAATACCATACACGGGCAAAATTGAGTGAGCAAACTGGGGGGAGGTAAACACAAATCCTCAGGTGCATTGCAAAACAGATTAACTCATTCAATGCCAACCCAATTAATATATTTGAAACCGTCAATGGCACTGAACGAGTTAAAAAAAAAAGGGACATAAATAAATACGAGGCTGCAACAGCATTTTGTTTGTAAATCCGAATTGGTCCACACCAACCGCTAACGTGATTTTAATGGCTATTTGGAATACACGGCCATAAAAATACCATTACATCCCGACATATCCATTTGCTGGATGGCGCTTTGTGGCTGAGCCATCCTGACACACACTACCAGGGAGCCATTAAACTCCATGAGTGACTTCGACTAGGCACAGATCAGTGCTCCAGGGTCCTATCTATTACTGACATCCAATTATACCAATGGATGTCCGCTTTGCACAACTACTAAGTGCTTTCGTCCCTTTTATTGACAACCTGTCAACGGCCCGCACGAGGCCGAGCTACTGGCAAATAATACGCTATCGATCCAGATGACCGGCATACCGTTAAGCGTGCTATGAGACCATCGGCGGTCACAAAAATGAGACTTAAATGATTCCACACATTAATTAAGCGTTTATCATCTGGCATTTTAAATGGCAGCGCTAATTCAGCGCAACTTTGATTAGTGCTGGCTGGCAGTGACGGTAATTAGCCAGTGCATTAACTAACAGAGCAAATAGGCTGTAATTAAAAAAAAAAGTAAATCCCGTGCAGAAACAAATAGCCACACTTCCACAGCAGCAGGTGACAGACAAAGAATCAATAGTAGACTTATTGAGCCGTTGGCTTAACTGTGCTGGTTGGCAAACAGAAAGCGCTTGTGTGTTTATGCGGTTGCTGAGTGGTAAGCGTTAAAAGAAGCCTGTCCCTTTATTGATTGATTAGTCATTAAGTGCCTCACCTAGCGTCTGGGAATGGAATTCACTGAGCGATTAGAATTAATCAGAGGAGAAGAAACGGCGGGAGGTCGACACACTGGAGAGCACGTGTCTTGAGAAATTAAGCAGACAGATGCTGTGTGCAAATATTTAAAAAAAAAAAAGGTTTACGGGGATTTCTTTTTTTTTTTTTGCATGTCCAGAGGGACTTTATTTATTCCAAAAATACAGCACAAAAATACACACACAAAAAAATGGATAATTGGATTTCATACACAGTGCAAAACTGAAAAGGAGCTCTTCATATAATATTAGTAAAATAAAAAAAAACTACAGTTAATATTGTTAATATTATGCAAAGTTGTGAGCGTATTTATTGAGGGACTACCCGCTGAGACCTCCGTAGTTTGAATCTAGAATTCTACGATGGTTCACATTCAGACTGCAAAACACACACATAACACACTCGCACACATTTGTACTATAACCGATTCGTCGAGCACAGCAGAGCATCACTCATACAGCTGGTATTATTAGACACAAATACTTGGACAAAATACAACCACGACTTCTTAGACAGAAAAAAAAAATGAACCTAGCAAAAATACACAATGAAGTATAGGAAAGTAAATGCAAATGAAATAAACTTTCTTAAGACAGTGGAAATGTGACACTCATTGGCGTGACAACATCAGTAGTGGAGAGAAGAACATTTTGTGGACTACAACGGCCATCCAGGACGATGCAAACGACCACAGTGCTGTGGATGTGCTACAACCAAGACAAGGCACAACAGAAGCCAGCAGTCAAAATGAAAACGAGTAAGGCTCTGGAGCACAAAGTAAACAATTTCCCCACTTGTGTATTCCAACTTTCCGAAAAGAATAATGGCCCCTTTATTTTCTTCGTTTTCATCTGGCATGAAGATACAGTACATAGTTGCATTGGGGCTTTATTATGAAGTGGCTGCTGTTATTTTATCACACGCTATAGTGGGAATGTTGCTTCATTAAAACATTTTCAATTCACGCTACAGAAGCCATGACAGGTTTCATATTGAGCGTGGGGAGAAGGTTAATCAAGATGCTGGCTCTTTGGAATGCAACCTCACAGAAGGAGGATTATGTGTTCTCTGGCACAGATGGGGGGGCGGGGGGGCTACTACTGCAACAGATGATAATGAACGTTGGGCTGTTAATACATCTAGCGTGTGTGTGTGTGGTGGCCAGAGGAGTTGTGGTCCTTTGGCCGTCAAACATATTCAAAGCTAATTGCTCAGTGAAGCCCGTTGTCCAGCTGCCCCCTTTTGAGGAGGTAAATGCGTGTGTGTGTGTGTAGGGGGGGGGGGGGGGGGGGGGGGTACTTATTGTTTTTTAAGCCTGTTCGAGACACGGTAATCCAGCCAATCACAATGCACAAACCCTCCAATCATCAATTGTTATGCTTCTCATCCCAGATGGGACATTTGAAACTGGGGGGGGCTTCGCTAATATAACAGATTGAGATCATTTGATCACAATTGTAATTTTTTCCAAAGGTGAGAGCATCTCATTTCGTCTTAATTAAATGTTAGCAAAAACTTACTTGCTAACAACATAATAGAATTGTGTAGGCAGTAGAAGAAAACAAATGAGCTCTACATTTTACAAACGCGGGCATAAACATAAACAAACAGTTGAAGCCAAAATTGCTCATAACATAAAAATGACACATTTGCTCAGAGATCCCATTCGGCAACCAAATTTGTCCGAGGTACGAATCCTGTCGCGCTGAACTGTTCATCTCACCACACACACACACAGAGACATATACACACATGCATTCATACTGCTGTACAGATAGTCTGGATCTGTTCTTAACATACAGTATCATTAAATCATTAGATAAATGTTTCTAAATTGTGATTTAAAAAAAAAAAAAAAAAGTCTATGTGCTCTGGCGTGACTTCGGCAAATTTCTCTTCTCAGCACCACAGCAGTCAGGTCTTCATTGGAGGAGTAAGTTCTCATTTTGTCTCATTTGAAACTCCAGCTTCATCTTAGGTGGCTTTTGCCCCCACTCCCTTGCTCTGGTCCCTCCCCTTGGTCTTGCCGTCCCCTCTGCAAGAGGAGGCCACGTTAAACGATGGAGCCGTCCCTGTTCTGGGCAGGGATCATGACGGGGATGGCCCCCATGCGACTGAGGTTGGGGCCCGCCATCCTGGGAGCGGTGGGTGGGGGCAAAGGGGTGTGGCTCGGAGGTCTGTCTTCCTCCGACGATGGGATCTTGTCATACTGGGGTTTCAGGGCGTACTCGTGCAGGTTGGAAGGTGACATGGAGCCGAGAGAGGAACGCTGGCTACCCACTGTGAAGCTGCGCGCCGTTGAAACGCGACTCTTGGGGGGAGGAACGTCCTCTCTGAGGGGAAATCAGTCAGTGGCACATTTTAGAAAACGGAACAAAACTGAGCATACAAGTCCCCCATCCCCATTGCTTCATCTGTATTTTTATTTTGTCTCACTTCAGGTGATATATTAACTTTCAAACATATAATGCACAGGTGTCAAACTCAAGGCCCTGGGGCCAGATACGGCCCGCCACATCATTTTATGTGGCCCGCAAAGACAAATTGTGCATCGAATTCATGTGTCATTACTAGAAATGCAAATTGTCTTCACTTTTATTTTTTTAAAATATTTGACCGGTTTTTACTCGTCTGATTTGAAAACTAGTTATTTGTCAGTTTGTTTTGTAGCTTTTACTGTATATAATATGAGGTGCTGATACATTTATTTGGCTTGACAGTCATAATGGCCCCCGAAAGAAGCTATGACTACAATGCGGCCCGCCAAAAAAATGAGTTTGACACCCCAAGCATTATATTATAATGCTTCACAAAAATAATGTGCTTTATAATGTGGGTCATATTTTGTATGAAAATAGACCTGTTCATTGAACTGAAAAAATATATATAAGGAAATATTTTAAAAGGCGAGCATGAACATGAATAGATAAAAGGACAATTGGAGTATCGACGGAAATCATTTGCTCATCCCAAACAGCCTCCGCAATGCTCATGTCCACAATAAAAAACGAGTTTGACACTGCTACAATTAAGTATGTACTCTAGACAAGCCATAATAAGGACAACAATGAAGACTCAAGACGATGAGTCATTTCAAGAACACTACCACTCGATTCATTTAAAGCCAAGAACAAATTATTGATGAAATAATTAGTGGAGGAGACGCTTTTGGATGAGGCGGGGGTAACGTCTGCACCGCTTAGCCACGCCGCTGACTGCAATCGCCCGTGAAGCTAGTCACCAAAAAGCGCCAATGCCCTCTTCTCCCTCTGCAGCCACATTAGCAGCTAATAAGAAGCATTAATCCAGTTAAATGCTCGCCCAAACTGAGCCAAAGGGGGCCACAGAGCTTGTGTTGTCCATGGCGTCATGGGGTGGTGTTTCAGCAAATGTGTGTCTGTGTGTTCTAGACAGGACCAGTGGTCTAATCCTCTTTGTCCTACAGCGTGAGCAGTGTCACATTGTGGTCTTAGACAGATTCAGTCCGCAGCAGAGTGATAGTAAGCCTGCTGGTTGCAAAGAGCCCGGGGGCCGGATGGAGAGGTGGATGGTGCGCTGGGGAGGGGCAGGGCAGTCGGTCGGTCGGGCGCAACAGACATGACACAGGATACACAGAGCAAACAAAGCTTTCAAACTGATTACCACAGCTGTTTATTTGAGGAGTGGTGTGTGTGTGTAAAAAAAAAAAAAAAAAACGCTGATGGAGGCGAAAAAAATGGCGGGTGGAATCGTGTTTGTGTGCACTTCTACACGCTGATGTACTGGGGGAAGAAAAGTGTGCCTGCTTCCAATATTTTACATCTGGCAAGAAATTCCTAGGCACACCTAGTATGACGGATGATGCTTGTCAAATTGGTGAGCAATTTACGTCACTTCATTCCCCATATTTCATTTGAATTTATTCCAATATTTCCTCATTATTCAATCATGTTTCCTTGTCATTTATCACACCACATTTGCAGCAGAAGTGTTTGCATCTTTTATGTTGTACTAGATTGATTACATACATTTCTTTCAATTGCTATATTTTTATATAATATTATATTTCGCAGCAGGTATGAAATATTTAGATTTTAGGAAGGATTTTTTTCCCCACAGTGGTTATGTAAGATGATATATTTATTATCTGTCCTTATCAGTGAGCCAAATGTAAGTGTGGCTGGGTACCTTATCTCATTGCAGATTTCCTTCTCATACTTCTTCCTGTGTCGGGCACGGCAACAGCAGAAGAGTATGATGGCGATAATGATGAGGATCAGCAGTACAAGAATTATGGCTCCTGCGATGATGCCGGCGGTATTGGGAGCTGAGTGCAAAAGAGAGAACGAATTTGATATCAATAAGACTTAGACTTAGACAGAACTTTGTCATTTTGTCAACACTAGGTGTGTACAAAACGAAATTTCGTTGCATACGGCTTTCAACAATGTAGAAATAATAATAATACCGTATTATCCGCACTATAAGGCGCACTGGATTATAAGGCGCACCTTCAATGAATGGCCCATTTTAAAACTTTGTCCATATATAAGGTGCACCGGATTATAAGGCGCACCTTCAATGAATGGCCCGTTTTAAAACTTTGTCCATATATAAGATATAGACATTTGGCCCGCGGGCTGGACTTTGGACACGCCTGCTGCAGTGGCTCAATATTGGTCCATATAAGGCGCGTCTGATTATAAGGTCTTATAAGGCCTTATAGTGCGGAAAATACGGTAATCATCATCGCCATCATTACCACCATAATAATAATAAATCTTTCAAGTTGATAGTTTTTCTTATTATTGGGTTAGGCACCCTTTGGTTGAATCAGTGCTCCGACCCAAATCAGTCCGTACCAAAACCGTGCAGGCTTTGGTACCCATCCATCATCATTGATTGCTGTGCAGTGTTAAATCATGACACAAAAAGTCCCCGATTGTTAAGTATACTTACGAGGCGTGACATTGAGATAGAGTATACAGTCCTCGCTTCCGACCCGGTTGGTGGCGGTGCAGCGGTATGTGCCAGATGCGCTGGCAGATGCGTTCCTCACATTAAGGGTACCTCCCACTGGGTCTGTAGCAAGGGCAAACCAATGCAGAAAGGAATTTAACAGGACGTTAAATGGTGTGAAAGCAGCTTTTATGTGCTATTGACTAAAAGCATTACCTAGCACACCGGAAGCAGGCAGCACTTTTCCATTACTGGTCTTCTCCCAGCCGTATTGCATGGGTTGGGTGCCCTCGTTGGAGGTACACCGGAGAACAATGTCTTTGCCCTCCTGTGTCTGTCCTTCAGCAAAGCACCTGGGCTTGGATGGCTTAACTATGAGTGAGAAAAAAATTATGTTGGCATAGCTCCTCCATCTTAAAGCAAAATGTGTGCAAACACATTGGTTAGTCAGTGTTGGCAGGAGATGAGATGGGAGGTTCAAAAACAAACTTCAAATTAAAAGCAGACCGGTGAAACCCAGACACACTGTCAGCCAGGCATTGGGGGTAGGCGGAGAGGGCCACGGTCCAAGCCTGTGCGTATTCTCTGACAGGACTGACATCATGGTGTGGTAATGGGTTCAACAAGAGCATGAAATGGAAGGCTCCAGATGAGAACCAGGTGTCAAGCGGAAGGGCAGCGCTTGGCTGCCTGGATTAAGCCTAGACTGACAGTGCTTGACAGCTTATGGTATTATTTTAAATACAGGACAGAGAGAAATAAATAAATAAGCAAGAGATGATGGACAGATGGTAGTGTGATGGAGGCCAAGGCTGAGTTCTGACTGCTCTTGCTGCTGTTGTGTTGTATCTAAACACACACACACACACACACGAACATGGACCGCACACGGTAAATGTCAGAGAGCGATGACATTCACGAGACATCTTTTAAAAGGTGAAAGTGGATGCGTCAAAGGCTTGGAACACATCTCACATTAGGAATGCGCTACAAATACATTTATTTGTTTGAAAGATGAGGTTAAAGGAGAAGGTGAGAGAAGGAACAGCTAAGCTGGCATTGGAAAATGAATAACGGGGTTGGGATTTATGGGTTTTTCCAAGGCCATCATGTGTCCTAGATACGCAAATAATATAGTGGATATCCACCGTGGCATACATTTCGGTCAGAAGGAGGCAAAACTTGAAAGGGCTATTGTTGAAGAGAAAAAAAATAAAAAAGCCAAGCGTTTCAAGAAAAGCCAGGTAGAGCAAATCAATGAAAGATGACTTGAGGTAGGTATGCAGAACGGTTTGGATATACGATGTGTCTGGAAAGAATTTACAGTTTTCCACGTTTAAGTTACGTTCCAGCCGTATTCCCAAAAGTCAACTTGAATTTTATTTTGAAGCTCCTTTGAGATCAATTTCAACCTAAAGCCTTTATCACTATGATGTCACAAGCTCGGCACACCTATTTTTGGCCATTTCCCTTTTTTGGCACCTCTCAAGCTCCATCAAGTTGGATGGGCAGCCATTTTCCGATCCCTCTCCACAGATGTTCAATCGGATTGTGTTTTGGCTGGACCACTCAAGGACATTCAGAGTTGTCCTGAAGCCACTTCTTTGATAGCTTGGCTGTGTGCCTGGGCTTGTTGTTCTGCTAAACAGTTGCCCTCCCGTGAGGTCAAGAGCGCTTAGGAACGGGTTTCCATCCAGGACGTGTCTGTACATTGCTGCATTCATCTTTCCCTTACTCCTGACAAGGCTCCAAGTTCCAGCTGTTGAAAAACATTCCTTGCAGCATCATGCTGTGGGAGTGTTTTGCTTCACTGTAGGGGTTGGGTTGGCCAGGAGATGACCAAATACCAGGTCTACCTTTCACAGCAAAGAGAGGTCAATCCGAGAGTCCTTTGGGAGTATTTGGCCAAAGTCTAACATACCTTTAAGTGTTTTGGTCTGGTCATTAATTGGTAGATTGCAAAAGAGTTTGGATGCTGCTATAAATCTATTTCCCCCTGTTAGCTCAGTTGATGCATCTCTAGAAAGAATCCCGTTGATTCTGAACTACGCCTCGAGATAATCTCTGATGTTTCCCTTTGACAGGATAATCGGACAATCATTGTATGACCTCATAGATCTTCATAAAGCATGTCCGGTCGACTGAATTAACCAATTAGGCTATAAAACATCTCAAATATTGTCACGCTCTCAAATTCAATGTCCAGCTACAAGCTAAGGGGAACGGTTGTCAGCATGCGTGTATTCCTAAAAATAACAGCGGTCGTGACAAGGCAAAGCAACACCTGGCCTGGTTGTATATATTAGTATAGACGTGTGTTTGTGTTCTCGCTACGAGCCACACGGTGACAAGATGGGCCTAAAGGTAAAATGCAGAGCAGGCAGAAAATTGCCCTGTCTTCTCCTTGTCAGTGTGTCTTTGCTAAGAACATCCCTGGCCCTAGGTTCAATAGCTAGCTACCTGTCAGAGATGTAGCCTCTAGCCATTTCCCTCTCTGCCAGACACACTTGAGATGTCAGCATATTAACCGCCATCAGAGCTGGGTCACGTTAAGTCGGTTAGCGGATGGGAAGATCTGTCACACACAACGAAATCCACAAGAGCTAATAGAAGTAGCACTGCAAATGCCGTATGGGAATATGGGAATGGTTAAAGTGTTTGTAAAAAATTAAGACGAGTGACCTTGGACAAGGTTGTACAATTCCGGGTTCTTAGACTATTCATTAATACGCTGCATGGAGATCAGTGTGCAAGATCTACAATAAATTCGAGGGAATGTGATATTGTTGTTTCCCTCCCGGGGTGGACTTAAAGGAGTTTCTCAGTCTGTCAGTGGAGCAGGCCAGTGACGTCAACCTGTCACTGCATTTTTGCCTCAGGGGTCACAACCTTTCTGAGGAACGTTTTAGAGAATCAGGTTTCTCTATCAAATTTCATCTGCTTCGAGTTCAAATGAAATCGAATATAATCCTCCAAGAAAAAACATCTATAGTCAACCTAGTTTTCTAAATTAATTTACTATAAAGTAATGGCAGTCAAATCAAGTGACAACTTCAGGAATTCATTGTCACAATCAAGTCAAACTTACTGTTTACAGTAACAACCTTCATTAGAGCTTTGTCAACAGATCTGAAATTTGCACAAGAGCTGGAATATTTCTGGTTGAACTGGTGGGAGCAGTGCATGTAAGCCATTTTTGGAAAGCGACTATCTGAAATAGCCCACATAGCTACGATAAGGGCAAAATGTAGCGCTTATCTCACAAGAGTGCTACATGTAGCTAGTTTTCTCCCAGACGCACAATCAGAAGGAATTTCACTTTCAACCTCATTTGATCAGTGGACCAATCAGCAACACATATGCATGAGTGTTGTTTGCAGAAGGTTATCGAACACATAACTGGGATGAGTCAGTCATTCTAGCATGCATAAAAATAAAGAATTGCATTTTTATGAAATACAGTTCATTTCTAATGCATATAAAAGGAAAATACATCCAATATTGACGTTTATAGTCGATTATAAATGAACATCAATGCTGCATGAAGTCTAAATCCATCTAAAAAAAAACATACTCAAGACAGATATGAGAGATAAATAATGACCTCAATATTGAGGTAAAAGATGATCACTTTTGACAATCAGGGTGGGTGAACACAGGATTGTAACACGAGGAGGTCAGTGGTCTACAGCCTCTGGGAAGGGTATGTTCTCAATTTTAGTGGGGATTAAATCAAAACAGCCAAGCGAGGCAAAGCGTGTTTGATTTCGACTGCATATAGAGGAGAGATGGAAAAAAACAACAACGCTGAGGGTACTGAGCTATTTTTTCTGCTTTTGTTTTACTCACCCATGACAATCAGCAGCATCTTTCTGCCACGAATGCCAGGAGCCTTCTTCACTTTACACTGGAAAGTGCCAGAGTCCGACGACCTCAGGCCTGTCAGGTTGATGGAGGCATCTCCGTTCTTGGGGTCGGCTGAATTGAAGTGTACTCGCCCCTTCATAGCGGGATAGTCCTCGTAGGCCCTGTCGCCCGAGTACAGGATCACCTGGTTACAGAGAAGAGCACGTTTGCTAAGTTTGAATATCCGTCTATTCATATGGAATCGAGAAAAAAAGATTTTTAAATGCAAACATGTGCTGGATATACTCTAGACAAACAAAAATACATTTTGAATTATGTTGCACAAAGGTCACACCCCCATCATATTAACGATACGTACATACATGCACATTTGCACACAACATTTAATCCGCAATGTCGAAAGCTCTGGGAAATATCCAGAGGAGTAAAAGTAAGCTCTTTTATATCACAATGTCCTTCAGTCTTCCCAAGTGGAGCCAAGGTGGAACAAACAAAGCGGCCAGTGTGGAGTCAAATCAACACCTGCTGTGTCAACAAAGGACAGGCGACCACAATTATGTCCACTCCCCCCTTCTTATCCACCTACACAAACACACCCACACTGTGGGTCTTAAGAGCAGCAAAAAAAAATGAAGGCCAGTGAAGCCAACATTTTCCTTCAGAATAGAACAGGGAAAACTAATCATGGCATGGACGGAAAAGAATGAAGTTATTGGTGGAGGCAAACCCCCTGGAGAAAATCCAGATTACCAAACCATTTTGAACCGAAGAATAGTTCTGCTAGTACGGAACAGCGAAAGGGTTAAAGGGGGTCAGTGCTCATCTTGTATATATTAACCTAAACAGGTAATTCAGTTAACATTCCACAGAGTTGTCAAGGGGGGGGATGAACGTTTCAACTTTCACTGGGGAACAGAACATGGGCAGTAATAACAGCAGTATGTGAGATGAGACCACAAAGGAGCGGAAATTAAATTGCCCCAAGCTCAGCCAGACAAGAATTCTTACTCAAATACTTACAGGTGCACAGATGGAAGTATTTTTACACACGTCTAGTTATTACTTTTTTTTTTTCTTTCAGTCAAACACTATAACCCTGAGAATAATGAAGTATTAAAAAAAGAAAAGAAAATCATTGCGGAATTAAAATGAAAAGCACATGACAGGCTGGTGGGGAAATAATTGACAATATGATAAAATCACCATCTGTGGACGGCTCAGAGGTTTAAAAAAAAAAAAAAAAATGGTTTCACTTTTATTATGAGGTCATTATCATGTGATGCCGTTGCTTGGTGAGGAAAAAGGAAGAGGTGCAAGTCATTTGTGAGGCAAATCACAAGACCACAATGTTTCAATGCTAGTTTTACAGATTCGACCAACAGCAAAATATCCTGAGTCATAAGACTTGCCCTTCCCTCGCCGGTGATTAACTCAAACAATGTAAAAAATCTGGAATTGTAAAAACAAAACTTCTGTGTGCCTAGCTGTTAAAGTTTCAAAAAGACTGGCTACAGAATGCTTGTGTAACAAATACCAAGGGAAACTTCTTTTCTACACAAACAAACTATCCAACCCTAGCACAAAATAAAGAGAGAATTACGAGGAAATATTTGTGAGTGCTGTGAGGTATTGCAGTAAAGCAACAATATACGAGCACAACAATATTTAAAAAAAAACAACAGTAACAAAACTGTTTCTATGACAGGCGACGCCTTGAGGGCATGTGGGGATCCACTAGAGCACAGGTGTCAAACTCAAGGCCCGGGGGCCAGATACGGCCCGCCACATCATTTTATGTGGCCCAGGAAGACAAATTGTGCATCAAATTCGTGTCATTACTAGAATTGCAAATTGTCTTCACTTTTAATAATATCTTTTTTTTTAAATATTTGACCAGTTTTTACTCGTCTGATTTGAAAACGAGTTATTTGTCAGTTTGTTTTGTAGCTTTTACTCTATATAATATGAGGTGCTCATACATTTCATATGTCATAATGGCCCTCCGAAAGAAGCTATGACTACAATGCGGCCCGCAAAAAAAAAATGAGTTTGACACCCCTGCACTAGAGGCATGGACTTGTGTCGTTTTCATTTTACATGGCTGAGTGCCATGCTGGAAAGGAAAGAAACTGGCTGGCGCTGGAATAAAAAGAAAAACCCTCCATCACTCCTACCGTGTGTGTGTGTGTGTGTGTGTGTGTGTGTGTGTGTGTGTGTGTGTGTGTGTGTGTGTGTGTGTGTGTGTGTGTGTGTGAGAGACACAAAGTAAAAGGCGAGAGAACAAAGTCACTGGAAATGAATGTGGCTCAAATTACATGCGCTCATACATAGTGCATATATTGAAAGCCCTTATGAAAATACACAACTTGTGTTTGCCTTTGTATTTCATTTCACCTCTTGTTTAATAAACCATGCAGGCACGGTACATTGATGCCAAAACCCAAACACTGGCCAAACTATCACACCTCCACGATTTTAGTTCACTTTGTGGGGGCGTACATAAGTCGAAGAAATTGTTGGCAAAATTAAAATAAAAAAATTAAAAAATGAAATAAAAAAATAAAAAATAAATAAATAAAATAAATAGATTTTTTTGGCATTCAGTGCACTCAAAGCATTTCTGTAGAGGTATTTTGGCACATTTCCCGTTTCTGCTCAAACGACCTATCTACAAATGTTCCAGCAACAAAAGAAGGTCGCAACAATTTTGTTTGAAAAGAAATACGGTAATGTTCAAGTTGCCACATACCACTTTGTCTTCCTTCTGGTTGTCTGACGACAGACGGCTCCATTCAATATCCAACGGTCCAGAATCCTCAGGGCTTAAAGTAAACATGCATTCTAGCTTTACGGTTTCACCGCTGGCTTTCTCGATGGATGTCGGTCCCGTGGATGTTATCTCCAGTCCAATGGTCCAACCTGTACGGACACAAATACAAGAGACTGTCAACCATTACACATTGCAACACCAACAAATTGTTTTAAAACTAGAGCATAATTGCAATAATTTGTTTTTCTCACTGATGGAATCAACAGTGACATGCAGAGCAGACAAAAAAAAAGGAAACCTGTAAGCTGTCAAATGTTTTGGTTCAGAAAATGTTGCACTCATAAAATAACTATGGCTACATGGCGTTGGAGGAGCGAAGTACCTTTTAAAATATGCATAAGGTAAAACACAGTGAAAAACACAGTAATAGTGATAACCAATGCATGTTGCAAACTCAGCTGAGTATTTATTCTTCCAACGAATGGGCCTAGTAATTTCCTGGGCTAATATTCTCCATTCAATGAGACATTTAAAGCCCAGAATGTAAAAGGGAGGCTGCATAGAGAATGAAGTTGTCACATGCTGTCTCAAAACATTAAAATCCGTTTGACAGCCATCCACCTTTGAATCAGCGGGTGCTGGCTTAAAAAAAAAAATAAAATAAAATGAAACCACCACCATATGTCGCTGCTGAAATGCAAGGTGTAACAAACATAACGTTAAAAACAAAACACTGACAGATGTCACTTAAATTTCCTGCAGATTTAAAAAAAAAAAAGAGCAATCCTTCTTGAATTAAAAAAAAAAAAAGTCTCATTTCAAGACACGGAGATGACTAAACTTGCATCGGCAATTAAACTAATTGCCAAACCACGCAAGTGTGAGCTCGTCATTAACAGCAACATTTGCATATTATTTCTGGAAGGATTACAATAATTAGGAGATGATTTCCATCCCACAAAGATTTTCACACACACAAATCTAGTTTGGAACAACATCCCGAGCCATTGAATGTTTTACAACTCCTTTTAATACTCCAGACTATCGGATAAGATCAAGTCCAAGATCCTTGCCCAGTGCGCATAATCAACGGTAGCTACAGGTTGAGCTCTGTGGCTCATTTCAAAAGCATCAGCTCAATTTCATGCTGGAAGTGGGCCATGTTTGCACAAGTGAATTAAAATACACCACACAAGTGCGCAGTCACAAGCACGGTTAAATCCGTCGAGCATTTGCACAAACATACTTTTGACATCATATTGCTCCAGCTGGTCGTTTGAACGTTTTGACAGATTCCCATGGGCGCCAGCTACTGCTTTTGGCTAAAGACAGGGAAAGTAATATTGCGAAAACTGTCACTCTTCCAACGGAGCTTTAAAACATTGTGACGTGGAAGCTCGGTCATTTGTCAAAGGTGCTTGTAAAGGGAGAACAAAACTACTGTTCTCTTTTGATTGTCTAATAAGTTACACCTATCAATCATAGACCATATAGGATTTATCTAAAGATTTATTTTAGTCTACAGACATGTGAAGTTTCAAAGCATGATATCATGTCAGCTTTGTGTATGCAAAAGGCGGCTCGGCTCGGCTTGGCCGGTGGCTCTCAGGTGACGCCAGTGCCAGGGCAGAGGAACACACAGAGTGTAACGCTTGATTCCAAATTCAGTCAACACATGGGAAGCGATACACCTGGCAAATCCAAATAGTGTAAAAAAAAAGTCCGGAACTGTGCAAAATGTCGATGACCATAACTCGACTGCAAATACAGCATCAAAAACAAAATGTGGGTCAGAGAAAAAAAAAAAAAAAAAAGACATTACCTCCCACACATACAAATATTTATAGGGTTGTTTAGGGAATTTAAATTAATTCTAAGGGGTCCTAAATAAATTTTTAAAAAAAAGTTACTCCTAACTTTGAAAATAAACAGTGTGTCTGACTATTATTGGTCAAAACTAATTAGGCAGACCGAATTCATGAATTCATTGTAATATGATAACCATAAAAATAAGTGATTTGAATTATATTAATTAAATAACACCATGTCTCAATACAAAATAATAATTGGATAAGAAACAATAACTAGGGAAAATCATTTTGTAATACACTTTTTAATTGATGAATCAATTTACAAATTCAACCACAACGCCTCAAAGTACGTTTCAGAATTTGCATCCAGTATTCAAAGCTTTTAAAAATATTTGCAAAATCTCAGACACTGGATTTGCTACTCTACCAGTTCAGTTTGTACTACAGTAGGTCAAGTACGGTTACCGAGAGACTGAAAACAAGCGTGAGGAATTCAGGCTGTCAGCATGTCCCATTCAATACTTCCATTGACCAATGGTGCCAACGCTACTGTATGTCCTTCTCCCTCCGAGGACTTGCGGAGTGACTACGGCGAGCCAACAGACCTCCGATTCTCCGCCATGTTACTGATTGCGGCGACCCCCTCCACCTTTGTCGGCATACAATGGGGAGTGAATCCCGTCTCCTGGCAACCAAAGCCTCGGAGAAGGGTGGCTTGCTGTGGCGATAGAGACGGCGCCATTAAGAGGGGAAAGGGAGAGCTTCAGTGACAATGGGCAGTGAAGAAAAAAAAAAAGGCAGGCACGTTTACTAGATGGCAGGTTGAATGGAAGCCGGTTACTATTTAAGTCCTCCAACTTCAAAATATATTTCGAGATGGAAACTGATCTGTTGCCTTAACTTTTCTGTATTTAAGATGTATTGTTACTGGCAAGGGAAATATATGATGGTACATTTGATTTGCAAAGATAAAAAGAATCCAAAGGAGAGTAAACATTTTCCTGAATAGGACATAATGATTGAATAAACACCACGTTCATTATTGTGAAATAGCAGTCGAGGGGCAGTGGAATGAGTAAATTAAATAGCTTCGACACTCCCCATCACAAACAGTTAAGCCCGTCCCCTGTGACTGTGCCGGAGAGAACATCAATTATCTTGCTCATAGCACAAGATAACTTCTTAACTAGGTTGGCGCTCAGAAGGAAAGCCTTTGAATACTCGCCCGAGTGTACCCAGAGGAATTTAAAGCGATGCGTGTGTAGTGACGTTTATTTAGCGTTGCAATCGCTGGGAATGTTGAAGCATTCAGATTGTGGCTGTAATGCGGCCTGAAAGCTCCACTTTGCACACAATGCAGCCATCAATTGCCAGTGAGGAATGACCTAAAGACTGTTTTGACATAATTGGACATTAAATGATGAAGGGGTGACAAACGGCACGCACTTTTTGCTGCACGGCCATTTGACAGCTTTTGACCCGTGGGCCGTGTTTTGATGTCATTGTAGTGGACATACGCAGAAGACTTCATAGGTACTCACATTGGCTGCAACAAACGATTACCGTATTTTCCGCACTATAAGGCGCACCTAAAAAAACTCTAATTTTCTCAAAAGCCGGCAGTGCGCCTTATAATCAGGTGCGCCTTATATATGGACCAATATTGAGCCACTACAGCAGGCGTGTCCAAAGTTCGGCCCGTGGGCCAAATGTATATATCTTATATATGGACAAAGTTTTAAAATGGGCCATACATTGAAGGTGCGCCTTATAATCCGCTGCGCCTTATAGTGTGGAAAATACGGTAATGATCGATTAAGCTTTCGATTATATATCGAATCGGGTAAATATTAAAATTTGTATCCCTTCATTCGAAAACATTGTTTCAAACTGACTGCACAAATATTATTATTTCCTGTATGTAGCAGTTCATGTCTTCCTAGCAGTTGCTGCAATAATAATTAAAAAGGGGATGACTTTATTCATGTATTTAAATGCGTGAGAAATACCCGGCGGTGGTGAACGATAGAGGCAACAAAGTAACTACCGACAAGAGGGAAGAGATTGCAATTCCCATTGGTGTTTGGAATTTAATGGTCAGTTAATGGAAAAACTCA
The DNA here is from genome assembly GCF_901709675.1 of Syngnathus acus. Taxonomy (NCBI): domain Eukaryota; kingdom Metazoa; phylum Chordata; class Actinopteri; order Syngnathiformes; family Syngnathidae; genus Syngnathus; species Syngnathus acus. Next base: position 4,766,548 of record NC_051099.1, on the reverse strand, counting down.
GCAAGCCTTAATTGCACTTGCGATGTCATAGTCGGGGGATGTGCACTTTTAAAAACAGTACCGCCATTTGCTAACCTTTTGGTCACTAGAGGTTTGATCAGCAACGAACTAAAGAAACATTTTATCAGATTTTAGAATGGATTGTTCCATTGATTACTTGGCCCAGCCCTTCACAATGTTGCACATTGTCGCAAAGCTGATAGGCTTGGCGCCAAGCCATACAACAACACCGATAACATCTTCATGATTAAAAACAAAACAAGTAACAATATAGTCTTGGAGGAAATTAAACAGGAAAAGCAGCATATTGAAAATAGATATTAGCTGTAAACAGCTTTACAAACTGTATTATTGTTACACTGTAGATAGCCCAAAAAAAAAAAAGGAGGGGGGGATGGAGAATATATTACAAGAAGGCTTCAATCAGAGATGCTGGAGAAGCACAAAATCATGTCGGCCAGATTTTGCAGGGGAGAACACAATTCCCTGGGAGCAATTAGAGAGCATGTGAAAATAGTTTGCATGGCTTGAGAAGTGGTGCAAAATAGCACAAATAAATACAAACGCAGAGCTCATATCTCATGGCTGACGAAGTTTAGAAAATAACATTTTAATAAGATAACCACAAAGACACACCATTGAAGTGTTGGGGGATCCGGTTTGGCATTAAGAAAAAAAAAAGCAAAGCCATCAGATATCAGGTATCTTTTTTCAAGTAAAGATAAAAACTGAATATAAATCCTTGAATGCCGCTCCAGATCAGATCAACCTGATATTTTGAAATTCCCAATCCGTGACCCAAACAATAGGGCCATACATGAGGTAGTCAGACCTGCAGTTCCAATCCAGCCCAGAAAATTATACGAAAAGCTTAGAAAAGACCGAGAGGGCCACAAAGCTCAATGGGGTGTGGTGTCTCCTCGTCTGTCCTGACACAGGGGTTTCGCTTCATAAAATACCCCCCACCATCCCCCAAAACAAATACAGTGGACCTGCCTGATACGGACCGGGCCCCTGCTGGCGCCCCAGCCTTTGTGAGTGCCCCAGGGCACACGGCCAAGTTCCAACTCAGATCAGGAGGCAGCAACATTTATCAAACACTCAGACTTAAATGCAGTGCAGAAAATCCTACTTCATCCAGACTTGTGAAGGACTCAAAGAAAGTTACTTTGGCAACACATGGATGATCTGAGAACCAGGATGCAAAACAATAATAAAATGAAAAAATAAATAAAAATAAATTCATGGACACAAGACTTCCACTTCACAACTTTTCATTCCACATCTGCCTGACGCGCCAAAGAATTTCCATCTCCCGTGAGTAGCGTTCCTCAAAAGCGCTACTTTCAATATTTGTTATATCGCAGCCAACTCATTCTGTCAAATGAGTTGACATTATCCCATTGCAAAGATCTGTTTACTGCTGAAACTCCGGAGAACATGAGCACGGATGAAAACATCCAAACACATTCATGCCACTCAAATTCTGAGGATTTGCTAAGAATGTTCCAACACAGATTGTCCCTTCCTGTCCTCTGTATGAAGAGGGAGACACTCCAGCAGGACATCAAGATAAGAAAGCTGTTGACAGATAAGATGGATAATCCCTTTTTGTCTTCTACATTTTATCTTGGCAGGACAGCCAGAGCAGATGTTGCGAAGCTGGAGAGTCTCTTCTTCACTCGGAGGTTCTTGAAAGCCAAAGTTGTAAACACACCTGGGTAATGAAGCCTGTAGGACGCCACAGGCAAAGACTGTCAGTTGTTGTTACAGCTTAACAGGGGCCCCCGGGTTTATTCATGCCTCCAGCTCGCACACTCAGCACAGACACAAAAACGACGACTCCGCATACAACGTTAAGTGACAAGATGCAATTTGGGAATGGTAAAAATAACCTAGCTGAACTAGTTAAGCAAAAAAAAAAAAAAAAAAAGGCACTCCAGTAAGCCAGGGGTGTCAAACTTATGTTTTTCGCGGGCCGCATTGTAGTCATAGCTTCTTTCGGAGGGCCATTATAAAAGCTTCAAAACTGACAACTCGTTTTCAAATCAGACGAGTAAAAACTGGTCAAATATTTAAAAAAAAAAAGATATTATTAAAAGTGAAGACAATTTGCAATTCTAGTAATGACACTCGAATTTGATGCACAATTTGTCTTCGCGGGCCTCATAAAATGATGTGGCGGGCCGTATATGGCCCCCGGGCCTTGAGTTTGACACCTGTGCAATAAACTGTGGCACACTAGAAAGACATACAATATATTTTATACAATATATTATCCAAGATATTGTTCAACTATTAGATGACGATACATTGAAGTTTGTGTCTGACTGGTCAAATTCAGATAAAATCATACAATTACAAAAGAAATATGCATTTTGCATGGGCGAGATCAATAAAGATTCAATTTAAATTTAAAGTCCAGGTTTCCTTGCTGACCCGTAACTTGACTCGAGATAAGACAAAAAAAATGGCCGAAAGATCACGAAGGGCAACGCCTCATTTTCAATGTCAAGAGGACGAACAACAGAAGCCAAACAGTAAAGTCAACATTATCGCGCCAGCTACACAAGTTGAAGAGTCACCTGGGAGCTCTTATCGGAATCAGAATCATCTTTACTGGCTAGATTTGAAAAAAGAAAAAGGAAAAGAAAAACACACGGCTTCCATGGCTTCCACTAATAAATTTAACAGCTTGTGCCCGGCCGTCTATTTGAATTTTACAATATTGTGCATTGTCAGAAATGAGAATTTCACTCAAATGTTTTCTGGTAAAAACAACTCAAAAAACAAGAAACATTTTGGTTACTTTTACCGCTATTATGTAGTGTATCGTTTCGGAGTTGGCAGAAAACAAAGGGAGAAAGTAGAAGCTGTAAACAGTGGAAGAAGACAAAGAGGATCTGCCAGACAACAATGGCCCACATTGAATGAACATATTAGAAAATTCCAGGGTCGACTTCCTCTTAAGTATCTGTCATTTTTTTTTCACATGTGCAGTATCTACGGAATGAATAAAATATTGGCAGGAAAATGTTAAAGTAAAATAAGGAGCTAAGATTCCTGGCTGGTTTTAATAGTGTAGGATCTGGATGGTACTCGGGGAAAACCGACTGCTGAGTCATCCAGTTACAAAGTGCACAGATTACAAAAAAGGCATGGGATGGCCAAGCTTTCTTTTTTTTTTTGCTTTGGAGCAGCTAATAGTGATTGATTATTCCCTCGGCTGCCAAACAAGATTAAAACGTAAATTGGCATATTTAATGTGGTCGATAGGGTCACACCATTCAAGCGGTCAAGCTGATGCTGAAAAAGTGACAATGTCGATACAACACACACACACACTTTTGTCCACAGTGCATATGATGTGACCTGATGATTAAAAAAAATAATAATCTCAGCAGACATTATTTGCCTTTTTCCACAATCCTCCCGAACAATCTGTGATGTTTTTTAATGAGCTAGGTGCGCTAAAATCGTCTAAATCAACAGCTGCTTCGCTCACTCCTCCCCCCTTACCAATCTTTTTATAGCCGCCCTTTCAGAGCCACAATATTTTTCAAGATTAGACAAACAATTACCTCGACTGTTCTTAGAAAGGAGAGCTGGGGGTTTTATTGCTGGAGGAGACAATGCAATTATCTTCCCACAACTCAAACGCGAGAAGGAATGCCTGGGCTAACTTCTATCACACCGATTTAAAATAACAAGACTTCATTATTGCCAGAAAAAAACCATCCTGAGCCCTGACATGATCATTGAAAGAATGTTGTGTGCAATCATCACCATCATCATCACAGCAATGTCTTATTTGTCCCTGAGCTCCTTATTATTTGCCATTAAGAGCAAAGGCTACTGAGAGGCTGGGCATCAAGTGGCGGCTAAATGATGAATGTGCTTCGAGGGTATTCATCACCCTCGCAGAAGCTGGGCGAGATAACCGATGGACTCCAGGGGGGGCTGGCAGAAACTGCACCACAATGACCTTGTATAAATAGATAAGCAAGAATAAAATGCTTCCGTTGAAGTTCGCTAAGTATTTCTTCTCAAAAACTCTTATTAATGATTTGGTCCAATGTCACTCAATCAACAAATGTGTGTCACTAAAATGAAACAATCTTATGATCAGTTTGAAATAAACAAGATGGTGGAAAACGACTCTTTCCAGAATCTTCGCACAAGAATGCGTTGGCAAGATCCCCCGTGAAGGAAGTTTGACTCCCTACCTGTCACAACGGAATGGGGTTGTGAATACAAAACGGCTGCTCGGCCCTTAGCTGAACCGGCAAACAAGCGCTACTATTAATCAATTCATTTTTATACTAGGCGGCAATTTGTTCATTGAGTTATACCGAAATGAAATGGAGGGGAAAGAAAAGAGGGATGAGGTAGTGCAGGAGCAGGATTTCACATTCCCGTATCGTTTAACAGCAGTTGGCAGAAGGCTCGGGAGGCGCTGTGAATATTCATGGTCTCCATCCTCATAGTCTCCATCTTCAAATTGTGGAGGACAGAGCAGTGCTCTGGAGTGTAATCTAATTCCGCGTGTTTCCCGCTTGGATTTCAAGGGCAGGGCGACAGTGAGCGGCTGCTTAGGTGCAACCTGTGTCAGGAGGGAAGTGATGGCAACGGACGGCTGAACGTGACCTGGAGTCGTTACGAGCCGTGTCCCCGGGGGCCAATGACAATGGCGGACGGAGGCACCTATGAACCTTGACAGGCTCTATTACATTACAAATAAAAAAAATAAAAAAAAAGGCCAGTTATTCTGCTGGTAATAAAAAATAAAATAAAATCCTGATCACACATATCACACTATTCATAGCATGCAGAACAACAATAACTAAAATCAGGGTTGTTTGTTTCGAGCTACATGTAAAGGGGGAGGGGAGCTTTTTGAAACATACACATAGTCGACACACAAAGTGCATTCACGGACGGGATCACTGCGTGTGTGTTTTCAAAAGGTAACTAAGCAACCGGCTCTTGGCCACAGCCTTCACTTATAGTCTTATCAGGTAACTGCACTCTGCGCCTGCTGTTTCCTCAGGTTTCTGTTTTTCCCAGGTCGGTGACATTGTTCTAGTATTGACCTAAAGAGTCAATAGCAGACGTGGAGAGCAAAGCACAGACGGATTGTAATTTATTTAAGTGGTAAGTTTCAAAACGGTGGGAAGAAATGAATGACTGTTTGCACAACAGAAGGTGGGCGAGGTTGCACCAGCAAAATGACTAGATTGTTGATTTTACGTTTTATCTGTCCAGAGCACTTGTATTCCTTTCCTCTCGGTTCAACCGTAACTTATTTTCTTTTGAATTGCATCAAACTGCACAAAAAAAGTAGAGCAGAAATACCCTTCCTTGTTATAAGAGCATTAAAGAGTGCTTCACAAATATGATTTACTCCTGAAGACAAAACTGTCAAAAGAAGGCTACCAGTTCGGCAGATACTGTTCCTGACTGCTCAAGTGGAACATTGCCCAAATGATGAGGCCAGGCTGCCATTGGGATGATAATGAGCCCAAACTAGCACGCACACACACAAGCACAAACAATGTGAACCGTGAGACAAAAGAAGTGTAAAAAAAAAAAAATGCTCTTAATCTAAACATTGTATGCCCCACAATCCCAACAAAGCATTTCTTTGTTACATGATGGCTCTGATGCTAATAAGAAAATGCTCGGTGGAATTCACTTAAAATTAAAAAGCAATTCTCCTAATGTTAACAGAAAACATAGTGAAACAAAAACACAATCACACTTCACTTGCTGTTTAGCGTGGGAGGAGTTAGTATTGTGAGTTTCAATGTAAATTCCAGGACATTAAACACACCCATGTACAGTTTTATAGCAACATATAAATACACAAATAAACATAAGAAGGGATTGTAAGATCACAAGAAATATTAAAATTGAAATATGTGCTTAAAAGAAAGATATGCAAGGCAAAAAGGTGACTTTTGGTTTAATGGGCCACATTAGCAATCTTAAGTAAAAGGTCACTAGGGTTAAATAGTAACTAGTAGCTAACACAAGCACAACGAAATTCAACGTTGCATTTAGTTTTATTTGCTAAAGTGCGCACTTTGAAGCGCTACAGGGCAGCCACAGGTTTAAAAAACCCTCCGGCCATTGTGTTCATCAAAAGAGGCCACATAAACGTGTACTTATGGGTTATTTCATTTTGGTCTATTGATTGATTGATTGAATATTTATTGATCCCCACGGGTGGGGAAATTCAGGCCCCAGCAGTAGCCATACCACAGAGTGCGTATACAAAAGACACACAAATGGCATGAGCGCAACTCAATAGGCTCTCATAAGGCTGCCACACAACGGCGCCACAAAGTAAGAAAGAAAGTGCACAAGATAAAAGCCATCAAAGCAAAAACAAAGCTAAAAGACAAAGGGAAAAAAGTAACAGCGGCCAACCAGCACCCCTCAATACAAGAGAACACCCTAAAACACACAAAATAGCCTCCACGGGGTCCATAGACAGGTGTAAGGGCAGTCAAACTCATGATTTAAGTGCATAATATAATTCATTCAAGTTCTTGAGACAAACGTAGTTGCGACGCTTAATTATTTATAATGAAACTGACCTTGGATCGGAATTGGCCCCAGCTGAGCATTGCATTCATTTTTTTTTTTTAGTTATGTTATTTCTACTAAGCACGTCCTATGCACACCTAACTACTCCTGCAGGTCCTGAGAATACAGCAAAGTTATCAGCGCATAATCAATTTAAACAATGCAAGTGTGCAATTTCTCGCCACTGGTTTTTAACGTTCCAAAAAACACAGCGAGGCTGACCACTCGCACTACCAGCCGAAAAAATATCGTCGGAATCCAAGTCGCGTTTAATGACAGAAAACTTACCGCCTAAAATGCTGATCAGCAAATACCACAAGCAGGCGTTAGGTGCCTCCATCCCCGTTGCAGTTCAATGTCAGTCCAAGTCGTTTCGGTAAAACTTTACTCGGGAAAACTTGTTCGCAGAGGGGAAAGGCGGTCGCAGAGCTCTCGCCAAGCATCCACACAAGTCCGCTCGCTCCTCCTTCTATTCTCTGCAGGTGCACAGGGAGCCGCAGGGTGTCACGTGACCTTTGGTCAGCCGAAACTCGATACAGTGCTGCCATCTAAAGGTTAAATGGTGTTATTGCGTTATGCAATTAAACCGAAAAGATAACGCGTGATCACGCATTGGCGATGGCAAAGACAAGAATTGACCTTTAACCCGTCAAAATCCGTCAAAACGTGCAGACTACAGTACCTTGAAGTAACCTTTTAGGCTTACCTCATGAGGTGTAACTGGGCCATCGGTCCACTAGATGGCAGCATTTACACTATTTTGTTAATCATCCACTAGATGGCAGCATTTACACTATTTTGTTAATTACCTCCCTTTAAGTGCTTTAACATAATGGTGAACGCATTTCATATCTGCTGCTTATCAACCAAACATTATCCGATTGAAATTCATACGTTCTGTTACTATGTGAAAATTGTAAGTTTTGGCTTAAGAGTTGGGTAATGTTTATGAATTTGCACAAAAGATTTTTGATGAGAAGTGACTAAAATACATTAATTTGATCTTTTGTTACCACACGTGCTTGCAGCATTGAATACAAACGAGGTAGCAAAAATTGTCTGTTTATTGAAAATGAAAAAGCATACATTACACAACCCGCGTAAAGTCCACTATAACACGCATACAAAATAAATAGAAAATAAAAGATCACAGAAACACAAATGTGGCCTTGTTCAAAGTAAAAAGCAAAAAAAGTAACAGCAATACTTGAGTCTGCAGTCAAGGAACTCTGCTGAACAAAGGCATAAATGAGCACGGCCATTTTCCCACAAGGTACAAAAATACACAGCATCCGTATTCAAAACATTAGAATCCCACAACTTTTAGACACACATTAAAAGCTAAAAAAATATATGTTTCAAGAAGAGCTAAACCCCAAAAAGGGTCAAATTAACGTACTCTCTTATAAAGAGAGAATGAAAGCAATACAGTAACAACTTGAAATTCTTTTTAACCGTGAATGCGATTCTGGAGCTAAGAGTCGTCGTCAGAAGACAAATAATTGTTTGGATAAGGCTTCTAAATGATCTGCTTCTCTTTTGCATAGATTTTTCATCTCATGAACTAAAACATTGTACATTTATAAAACATTGTGTCAAGTCCATCACACATTCATAAAACTCCACGTGGATGAAAACGGAAAGAATTACATCGTTCTCACTTGGTAAAAAGTAAAATTGCTGTGGAATTGATTCTAAACATCACAGCACAAGTAAATCCCAGTTGTGGCGTTTGAAGCACAGAATTTGAAGCAACTTTGGTTTGACAATAAACTAGATTAACATTTCCTCATGCATCTGTGTACACAACAGCAATACTTTTTCAGAGGAAGCTTGAATGAATTAATGAAGAAGAGAAGCATTTTTTTGGAGGGGGGGGTACCCAAGTGGGCATATAAGCTATACAGATCAATAATTATAAAGCCTTAGTTGATCAGTTCTCCCTTTGGTTGTTTTCTACAGACTTGTGCTCTTTTCAGGGTTGTATGTCATATTGCAATAATGTAAGGTCCTTTGTGATACAATTATGTAACCATCACCGTTCACTCTTCTTTTTTTTTATGGTATCTACTGTTTCGAAAGGTTAAGATACCAAAGAAGCACAAAAAGCAGTTGAAATGCCAGGAAGCAGCTTGCAAACATGGATGCTATTGTTGCAACAGAAAATCAAGCAAGTAAACTTTTAAAATGCTGAAGGTGATCAGAGACAATTAAAATAAAAAAAAAAGGGAAATATATCCCCATAAAATGAAATGAAATCCAGTGACTTGGACTTTTAGCAATTGGAGCAAAATTCAGCCATTTGTCACAAGGCAAGCAAGCCCTTAATACTGAGCTCAGTGCTATCTAACCCCGATGAGGGCATTTTGTTCTCAGTCTTATTGCAGCAACCACCGTCTTTCACCAGTGTCCCAAAGACACGTCCGCACTCATCATCACTCTACAGGGCCTCCGATACCGGTGGTGCTGCTGCTGGTCTTGATGCCAGCCCTGCTAATGTGGAGCCAGGGCAATTTGGCACAGTTCTTGAAGAGCTGCTCGATGGCTACGTGACGAACGTGCAGCTCGGACGCCAGCGAGTCCTTCTCCTGTACGGCCGCAGTCAGCTCCTCGAAGACCTCTGTGGAAGAAGAGGTCATGTCAAATGTCAAAGCAGAGAACATAAATCAAAAACCTGCATTGTCCCTCAAATTTGGACATTGAATGATAGTTGACTTTCTGCAAAACATGAGCGCTGTTCAACACAATCAAGCCGCACTTGCTCAGTCACACCACTTACTTTGAATCTTCATAAGAAGCTGGGTGTTTAAGTGATGGAGCTCATCCACACTCTTTTCAGTCACTAAAAAAGAAAATAAATAAATAATAACAAAATGTGAATCCAGATTCTGTATGAAAAGCAGAGATGCATCTTACATGTTGTCAATATTTATCAGTAGGAATTGAAAACAGGAATGGACACAGAACAATGACCACAAAATGATGTGAACGTGCCGAGTCATGTCGCTCAAGCATTGAAAGTGAAACTTTGCACCAGCGGTAGGTAAATTCCAAATTGGCTCACATTCATCTCTGCTGTGGCCCCGATGCTTGCTCTCGGTCTGCCCTCCCGCTGACGAGGACTCCCGAATGTGAAGAGCTCTCCTGACATCGCTGGACCAAAGGTCCCCTTGCGAGTTCTGCAGCATCCTCAATTCCTGGGCTGTGTAGTCGGGCAGCTGCGGTGCTTCCACCGGTTCCCAGCGGGGGGCGTAGCGAGGCACCTGGGCTTCCGACTGAGGCAGCAGCTTGCGCTCGCTGGGTTGGCTGTAACAGAGAAGCCTGGACCCGCATCTGCTGAGACTGTTGTTGGAAGAGGCATTGTCTTTGTTCTGGGCGTACTGGATGATACGATTCAGTTTTTGGCCGAGGGCCACTTTCATGCCCTCGTAGGCACTTCGGGGGACCTTGGAGTGTGACAGCTTCTGGTTGGCGATGAGGTGACATTTTTCAAAGCAGTCTCTGTGGCCGCGGAGAGACTTTGAATGTAATAAGGTGGTAGCAGAAACACCTGGAAACACACAAACACTAGAATCAAATCGAAAATAAACATTGGTTTTGCATTAATTAAAAATAAATGAATAAATCGGCATGTATCATTCTCCTCATGTAACTTGGATTGTGTGTGGCTTTAAAAGGCTGGGCATGGCCTGGTGAGTGACGTGGAAGTTAACCAATGAGAATGTACAGTTGGCTGTTGTGGATGTTAACCAGTCTGTAACTTGAGTGCTTGGGCATTCGAAAGGTCACAGCAGACAAAGTTAGACGTGTTAATTATTTACAACGGTCAATCAAGCCGCAAGGTGGACTCTGTGATTCTGACGTGAAATGCACCAATAGACAATTAAGAAGCAACCTTGAAGCTTGCTTCTTTTTTTTTCCCCCCGGCACAAATAGAGGGTGGTCAAGTTTGTGCATAAACACTGGAAGCTAAAACTGTCAAGTTGACCCATCACAATCCTCCTGGTAAAGCTGCTTATATGGTGTGGGGGGGCTTAGCAAACGCAGCTTTTAGATTGCCACCATAATGGAAGAGGACAATCTCAATGCAAACAAAATCCAGCAAAAGGGATTTAAATTGCTATTCCCTCCAAGCAGCTTTGGTGGTAATTTCTTGTGTTTCGTTTAAGTTGTGGAACGTATATGTCAAGATAAGTGAATAAACCATACATTGATGTTTTTTTTTTGTTTGTTATTGTTTTTTGAGACCACAGCAGCTCCCTTGTTCTCTGCCGGGTTGACGCTTCAGGCTACGTAATGACCACAGCTCACATGGTGCAGTGGAGCAATACAATGTGTCTTCACCAGTGAGAAATTCCAAATGAAGATAACCCGTTACTCTGCTGTCATTTTTGGAAGTAACAGGAAACATCTCCTCGGAACACCAACAAAGAATACCCTTCCTGATCTTTAATATGTCTTTATATATAGAACTGATTGTGAAACCTTTTTTTTTTTTTTCCACAGAGTCGATATGACTACATACATACACATATTGATGCTCAAAAAGAAAAACAATAGTTGTCCTACCTTCAATGCTGAGTTCAAAGCAAATGTGGCAGAAAGATAAAGTCCCTGTATCTGTCTCCAATTTGCAGACACTGCAGATATTGTCATCATTCAGATCAATGTTTACAAACTGCTCCTCTTCATCCATGGCGCGTAGGGCGACACAACTGTGAAATGGATCACATGGCTTACTAGAAGAAGCTTGCACAACCAGAAAGTTCTTCTATCTTCTTGATGTGCTGTGTATTGCAATCTTTTGTGTCATTTTAATCTAGTGACGTTTCGATCGATTATAATGAGAAATAATGCAACAGATATTAGAGGCCTCTTGACGTAAATGATTCACTGAAACTTTCGCACCCACCAAAGGAAGAATAGGAAAGAAGTAAAGTAACTGATTCTTTGTTTGGTGCAGATGGTTTGTTTGCACGAACGATACACGATTTCCGTTGTATTCGCTTTAGCGACTACACGATTACGTTGGTTATCTTGATTAACACTCGATCAGTTTCCTCGTTGACTGAATAAAGTTGGATGGTGTATAAATAATACGACTGATGGACTGTATGTGTCCATTTCGTTCAAACTGATAACAGCTAACAATAAGTTAAGCTAGTAACAGTAGCTCAAACTAGCATCCCCTCGAGTGGTTACATTGCATTATTCGTCCGTTATTCGGCGTTGAAGAGCACCAAAGTGTCTTACCCAGCGAGTGTCGTCAACTCAACCTTATCATAAAAAGACTGTCCACTGACTCGTCGTCGCCTTTTCGGGCCACACTTTGGTTTACGGGAAGGAACCCTAACATCTGATAACAACCACGCGTCACGGCAAATCCCAAAACACTTAGCAGAAACCTCTTGGCTCTCATCGGAATGTACCACTACTCTACCCCAGGGGGGAGGTGAGAAATATAGGAATTTCTTAACAAGAATCGTTAACACATTAGTAATTAAAACAATAATTATCATTACAGAAACATGTGTATGAAGATATATAGATGAATAGAATATAGGGATACATTATTTTTTTAACGTACTTGTCTCATGTAATACCAACACCCCCCCGCAAACTCAACATGATATGCCCTCCAGATGTCGTCAGCATACATATTTCCATGCAATAATAATAATAATAATAATAATATAATTTAATCCCCATTTACGAGTAATGCACGCACAGGAGAGGGACGCACACTTGCACATATGCATTGGTGCTGATGAAGAAAGAGTCCATAATTCATATTAGATACGCGTAATGCATTATTAATACATTTATTTATTTATTTATTTATTTATTTATTTATTTATTTATGTATTTATTCATTTATTTATTTATTTATTTATTACAAAAATGTATATATTCGGGCGTGAAGCAGAGTTCTCAAGTTTGCTTGAGAGAAAATAAATTGCGCTATCTTGTGGCTAAAAATGGACATTACATCTTGTTATTTCAAAACACTTCTTAACTAAGAAAAATACACAATCAAATTTGACCATCATGACATGTTAGTCAGTGCAATTTTGAACAACAGAACATATTAAATGTTGGGTGGGACTGAGGCAATGCAAAAGACCCGAAAAGCAACTAAGACAAAACAAATCCAAACCATACTCATGCCGCTTTTATAATCACAATCAACAGAAAATGGTAAAAATATATATACTACGTACTATATACGATCAACAATTAAAAAAAAAAAAAAAAGAGACCTTTTATAACTGTACTCTTGTGAAAATACTGTACATAAAACACAAATCCCATCCCTCTTCAAGGCCCCAGGCATTTTTTTTATTTTTAATTCCCAGGGTGTCGACATGATAAATGAAACCTCTGTTATGTTGGCAAAGTTTTCTATTAGCTGGCAGGAGGCGCATGTGTTGACTCAGTACGAGCACAGTTTACCTTGTCGTGACATCATAGTGTGTCTTCCCACCCCTGTGTGGACTTTATCCTCACAACTTGAATCACAAAACATCTCCAGGAAGCAATCACATTAGGCCATAAAAAATGTCTACTGATTCCAAACACATAGATTTGCCACCTGTCACGTGTAACATAATTTCAAACCACGTTTTAACCTTTTACCTAGTAAGCTCAAACTCAACTTCAGTGTTATTGTGCAAGCACTAGGAAACAGGCCATAAATTGTGTACTGTACTCCATTATTGCCGTGTGAGTGCGCCCACGTCCGTGTATTTGCCCCGAGGAGACGAGCACATGTTGTCGCACGCCTTGTGTCTTAAGAGGCGAGGTCTAAGATCTTGTTTAGCTTGTTCCGTCTGGTTCGAATAAATGAGGAGGACGAGAAAAGAGAGGGTAGGGAAAAACAGCTCACAGCATTCGCTTGGATCTATATTATCACATGCTGATAAAGTTTGGTTCATTCATTCATTTTCCGACTTTATATGATCAATAACGTGTTTCTTCTGAAAGATTCTTTTTAAAGTAAATATCACTCCCCGTGTTATACAGTGTGAGTGGAAAATACAATGGCCCTCAGGGGAAGTACAGTAAACAAAAAAACATCATGATTACACACAAACCATCTCATAACTTGTTTACAGAGGAGGGTGGACTTATACACACTATCATAAGATGGGTCATATATTCCATGCTCTGTAATTAACACAGTTGAGTTAATGACAGCCGACATTAGTTACGTGAATGCAGATCCACAGGATTTTACCCTCGGTTGTATCTTACACAAACAGACACAGTCACAACCTGGAGGGAGTGACACCATCATTTGTCATAGACTGAGGGGAAGGAGTCAAATTGCTGAGTGGGAAGACAGGAAAGTAGAAAAAGAAACAAGAAATGAAAAATTAGAATATAAACTCCAAGGACATATATGAAACTTCATTTGCACAATGCACATTTTTTTCATTTAATTTGTCATTAAGTAATGACCTCAAAATAAAAAGACAGTGTTACATTTGTGAGCTGATTGTTAAGATTTTAAAATGGCGGTAAACATTGCCGGTCAGAAAGCATTTTAAGACATTAATAAAACCAACACCATATTTATAGAAAATAAAAGCGTGTGGCTCAATAATGCCACATAATGGGAGCTACTGTAGGTCTGAAAAAATTACCTGGAAGGAAAGGCGTACTCATTTTCAGCCTCTCTGCAAAAACAGGACAATTGCGCATTTGCCACCGTGCAACATGCCTCGGGTTCCAAGTGCCAAGTCTGCAGGGCGTCTAGGTTTTGTGATGACACGTTTGAATCAACAGGCAGCAATTGTAAAAAACGTCAGCACCCTCACTCATTTCTTAATCAGGCATGCATCATGTGATCCTCCTCCGGGCCAGTTCCCATGATGCTTGCCAACCTGAGCGTGATCTATGGGGTCGGGAGAGCAGACAACCCTGTGATTTCACTCAAGATGAGGGTGGAGATGAAGACATGCCAACTCGGCCTGTTGTCAAGCGCGATTATTGTTTCTCACATGCCGGTGGTTGTGAGAACTAAATCTGAGACACGTGAAACAAGATATTCTATTGCTTATAAATAGACTGTGGTTGATGGACATTCAAATTGTGAACTGTGAGTTCCAATTATTGTGAAACAGAACTCCAAAAAAGATCAGCAGAATTAGAAAAAAAAAATGGTGTTGCAGATGGTTGTGTAGAATGTCAAGCAATTGCGTGTATAGAGCCTTCACAGGTATTTTAAAAATGCCTTTCTTTTTTTTAAGATGTTCTGTATTGATAGCATGTATTTTGGCAATTACAAAATCAATGAAGACAAATAAGTTGAGAAATGAGCAAATTACATCTTTCATGGGAACATTGACCCTCCCAAGATGGCCGCCACATAGGCTTCCCTGACTTGCAGGCGTTATCCGTAAGTCATTTGTTGAGTTCTTCCAATTTATAATTTTAGGGAATTTGTATTAATCTATGTTCACAAACTGGTGAAATCATAATTACAGCGAATATTTGCGTAAAAAAAAAAACTAGGCCGTAGAATACTATCAAGGTATTTTAATGACATCCCTGATGTAGCACTGATATGCAACAGGCATAGAACATTGTCAAACCTTTTCAAAATCCATGATGACTCAAACAATAAAAAGGTAATCAGTTATTTACAGTGCAAAAAAGTTTTTATACCAGATTTTATCCTAGCAAATAAAAAAATGGGTAAAAAAGTAAATTCTATATGTCATAAATACACATTTACATGGAAGCTTTTGTAAGCATCATAAAATGCTAAGAGCAGGTGTTTAGCATATTCTGGTCCATTGATCGTCTAAGCACCACATGGGCATTGGCAATTAATACTATACACATTCATATATTTTTTTAACAGTTTTGTACGCATCTTTTTCCAGTTAGCACAAAGCCGGTGCACATTGTGTGGTGGTCGCCTGGGGATTGTCATTGCGCTCTGTTAGTTTGAGAATAACGACTCTCCTCTGAAGTGATTTGACTGACTCTGCTGGCTGCTCGGGCTCAAGCGGTGCCAAACCTTTGCTAATTAAGTCCTCTGGCAAGTATGGCTCCGGTTCCAGCTCATTTGAAAGAGCACCCCCATCTGGACAGTGAAGGAAGAGTTCTTTCAGAACCGCACACTGTCCGTTTTCTGCCGCCAGGCGGTAGGGGCTGCGTTGGGCCCGGGTCACTTTCAGAGGATCGGCCCCTTCTTCTATTAACATCTTGACTGTGGCTAGGTGACCTCGCTGGGAGGCCAAGTGGAGAGGAGTAAATCCTTGGCTGTTCTCGGCGTGGATATCCGCGTGGTGTTTGATCAGGAGGCGGGATGTGCTGGTGTGACTGGTTTCTGCCGCGACATGCAAGGGCGTGTTTAATTCCAAGGTTTTCATGTGAATGTCTGCCTTCAGTTCGATTAGCATTCGGGCCACTCGGTAGTGCCCCCTCTGGCAGGCGAAATGCAGTGGCGTGCGTCCGTCCGTCGTCTGACCGTTGACGTCGGCGCCGGCCTGCTTTATCAGGAGTTTCACGATTCCCAGGTGACCCTGCCAGGCGGCGAAGTGCAGCGCCGTCCAATTGTCCTTGCCCTTGATTCGAACGTCGGCGCCGCGGCTCAGCAGCACGCGGACGACGTTCTCCTGGCCGTGCTGGCAAGCCACGTGAGCGGGAGTTCGCCCCTGACCGTCGGTCTCGTTGATGGCCGCCCCGCGGTCGAGCAGCAGGCGCGTCATGGCCTCGTCGCCATTCTGGGCCGCCCAGTGCAAAGCTGTGAACTGATCCTCATCCTTGGCGTTGATGTTGGTGCTCCGCCGACCCAGCAGAAGTTCCGCCAGTGGCTTCAAGTGCTTCTCGGTGGCCATGTGGAGGGGGGTGGAGCCCCGCGAGTTGGCGAGATTGGGATTGGCGTTGTTCAACAAAAGGAACTTGATGGCTTCCTCATTGTCCAAGGTGACGGCGTGATGCAGGAGGCTGCCTCCTCCGTCGAGGCGAAGGTCAACATCCTGCGGCTGGAGGATCTTCATCAGCTTCGCAATGTCCTTGGTTCTGATGGCGTCACATAACTTCCTTTTGTGAACCTCGGCAGAATCTACAGAGTGGAAAGAAGATACCGTTTAAAAACATTAGCTGCTATTCGTCCTTTGACTTTAAGGTCAACTCTTACCGATGGTGCTTTCCTTCTCAAAAGAGAGCGTTATAGAGTCTTGCGAAGAGAAGGCTGAATCTGCGGAGGACATGCCAGACAATCTCTTGCAAGTATTCTCTTTGCTGCGGCAATTTTCTTCCTTCAGTCGATCAAAGCTCCTGGAGATTCCAGAATCCACCTGGGTCAACAGCTCGGACAGACTGTAGTCTTTTTCGGGCAACATGGCCGAGACCGGACGAACTGCTTGCTTATCGTTTTTAACCTGTGGAGAGAATAGAGCAGAAGATCAAGAGCTGCTTTCAAGCTATGGCGGAAAAAGGCCACGTTTATTTTAATATTTGTAGTTCACTTGAAAATGACCTATATTTAAATTCAGAATCTTTCATTTGAACAGACTGATAAATATTCAGTAATAACTGCCAATTTGGGCTTTGGGGCACCATATTTGTCTTGTCACAAAATCAACAGTGCACAGAGCAGACAGGCTGAACAATCAGTTAACATTCTTCCTTGGCCACGTCACTGTTCTAATCAAATATTCACTCAGGAAATAAACTGACATTTAGCCATGAAAAAAATAAAGACAATTATATTCATTCATCCACACATTCTTAAACAACAGATGCTGACAATAAATAACCCTCATACCTGTGAAAAGTGTTTTTAAATTGTTTTACATGTTACATTTATTTATAATGACCATTTAGTTGCTCTTGCTTCCCCTACCTTGTGGTGAAGGGACAGCCCGTCACAGGAAGTAGACTCGGACTCTGGCAAAGTCGGAGTCTTGGGCTCCTCTTGAGGTTTACAACACAGAGCTTCAGCTTCCGATGTGATTTCTGGACGAATCAACAATCATAAATAAAATAAATTCACTTTAAAACAAGATAAAGCAAAAAAATAATAAAATAAAATAAAACTTACCCTGGAAGCTGGGTCTGGCCTCAGGACTAGTTGCCCAGCAGCGTTGCATTAGACTTAGGAAGCCAGTACAAGCAGTAGGACGGCTCCGCGGCACTGCACCAAGATCTGGACGCGCCCCTTTCACCACCTTCACCATGATCTGCAAGATGTTGTTCTCTCCTTGGGGAAAACACATTTCATATAGATTACCTGATGACTATATTGTATGGTAGCAAAATCTTTTTTTTTTTTTGGTAGAATACTTTTTCTGTATTACATTGGTCTCACCTTGATAAGGTTTCTTCTGAGTGAGGATGCCCCAGATGACAATGGAAAAACTGGGGAGGAAATATAGCATGGGGATTTAACGACAGACAGAGTAGTAGTTTATTCGAGGCTTCCAAAAAAACAAACAAAAAAAAATCCAACCTGTATATGTCATGTTTAGTGTCAGACACTCTGTCTTTCTCAATGATGCTTTCAGGTGGCAGGTAGGCGATGGTACCGCAGAAGCCGTCCCGACTGATGTCATCGGCTCGTGACAGCCCGTTCCAGCGAGCCAGGCCAAAATCTGATATCTGTGAGAAAGAGAAGAGACCAGATAAGGGACCTTAGCAAGAAGACCCTGAGTACCCATCTCATAGGAGAGGAGCAGCAAAGCTCCAGGGGCCATGTCCCAGCATGCAGCAGATGCAGGAGAGGCTGGTCCTTCAGAATGAGCACGCCCACGCACAGTCACACACACGCATAGACAGTCACAGGAACTAAAGGAATCCTGTAGGGACAAGCCTGGAAGAGGTGTTTACATGCAGCTATTACAGTTAAATGGATGCTTCCCGCCTACTGCATTCATTTCCATTGAGCTGCTCAGAATAAAAAGACAATGCGATGGGCGTCATTTTCAAACGGATCAACAGGAAAGGCAAGGCAGGGTCAAATTAACGGGTAGTTTCCTGGATGAAAACAAGTTAACTTAATCACAGGCACATCATTTATTTATTTATCATTTATTTAAAACATAAAAACATTTTATTGTGCATTGATGGAATGCAAGTAGTAAATAAGTATGTGAATAGTTTTGTGTTTGAGTTATTCTTTTAAACATTAATTTGTGAAATTACAATGCTTTGATTTTAGCCTCAAATAAAAAAGTTAAAAAATAATTAATAATAATAATAAAGAAATAAAAATAAAAAGTGCTAAATATGAAATTATCATGGAAAATTGTATTATGATGATCTGACGCACTATTGGATCTGACGGGGCCATCACAATTTGACCCGTTCAAAAATATTTATGATCAAATGATTTGATATGCAATAAGTGGATATCACACCTTGACGTGGTAGTGGGCATCCAGCAAGATGTTGGCAGGCTTCAGGTCCAGATGGAGCAGGGGCGGGTTCATGCAGTGTAAGAAGTTCATCCCCACAGCCGTCTCGTGGATGATACGGAAGCGGAGCTCCCATGGCAGCGGCTCCGTAGCCAGCAAGTTTTCCAGGGAACCCGTCTCCATGTATTCCATCACCAGACCCTGAGGATCCTCGCAGATCCCATACACAGGCAAGATGTATCGGAACTTGGCTGCTTCCATTTTCTTGGCCTCTTCCAGCAGCTCTGACCGTTCCCTGAGCAAATAACAAAATGGAAGACCACATTAGAAATTGCTAGCTAGAAAAAAATATTCATTCATTGCTGCTTTATTGGTATCTAAAAGAAAAATGTAACCTAAAGAGAGTTCAAATATATCCATCAGCATAAACCATCTTTTTCCCAAGCTGTTGTTTGAATAATCCTAATCGATATTTAAGTCAACAAACGTGCAATGTTCATCTTCTTTAATCACATATTTGAGTGAGCCTCTTAGAAAACATTAACCAAATCATTTGGAGGCTCATGCTTTGCTCACTGACCTATAATATTTAACTTCAGGCCCAAATCAAATGTCAGGAGCCTGCATGTCATGCTGACTAGATTAACAGTTAGGGTAAATGTTTACTAGCATTAACCTTGGAGCCAAGACCTTGTACACTTTTAAACTATTTTAAGAATGAAACAACGAACAAATAAATATAATTCAGTTAATTTCAGTCGGTGCTTTATTTTTTAATACATATAAATGCTTGTTTTATTTTTTTATGCATAATGTGTCAAGATAAGTGGTTTGCATATACTAATTGTTTTATGAAACCTGAACAAATAAAATGATAAAGATTTATTTGAATTATTTTTCAAATTTAGGGACTAAAGAAGTTTTTTTTTTTAAGCACATTTTTTAGCCCATTCCAAATGAGCCTGGAATGCTGCAGGTGAGTGAACGCTCCTGTTTCGTGTTGCTCAACCTTTGCTAAGCTGCCGTTATCTACCCGCTGGCCCCGTTGACATCACTGCAACACAATTCATGCACTCAGAGCAAATATCTCAGGCAAACGCCGTTTTAAAAATACAACCTCTTAATGGGCTTTAGATAAAGATAAATTTTTGTGATTTTGGAATGCGTGGGAAAGACCAAAGTACCTGAGTGGGAATTTTGCCTTTAGTGAAATGATAGAAGCTTCAGATTGAATTTAGAAACCTAAGGTGGGAAATTTAGAATATCAATAATGATATTTATAACTCATATGTTTCAGATGGCTCTCCTTGTCTCAGCTAATGATTCAAAGTTGAAGCAGCTTACCAAGCATGACTGGCATTTTTTTAATCAGTTGGCACGCAACTTCTGCCTAGCAACTGATAATCAGTAACAATAATGGCGCATCAACCATTTGCGTAAGCAACATACCAGGAAAATTACAGTTGTCTGGTGTTTTTTTTTTTAGCATCCAATCCGTCTTTAGACATCAATGACGTTAATCATAGACATTTGGAATTTTCTAAAAATTGTCCTGTTTGTTCTCACTTGTGAACTGTCTACCATGCAGATGATTATTACAAAACTAGGATTCTAATTTGAATCAAGCTGACCACTCGAGTAACATAAATCAACAGGTGTCTCAAAAGATTAAAAAAAGGACACACAGAGTGCTTGAAAGTCAGAAAAAAACAAAATAACACCGACTAAATACAGACAGTTTATGTAATCTTTTCATTGACGTGCATACTTGTGTTGTGTCCAATTAATGATTGCTCCTTGTTGAGTGTAAAATACATGAAAATAAAATAATGCAAACTCTCAGAAAAAAAATGTTCAGGCATTATATAAGAATATGGGCATTGACTTGTTGCCCAATCTTTCACTTGTTGCAAACAGGACCAAACAATGTTCCCAACAGGCCCGGTAGGACTGGTTTTACAGCTTCTATTATTGTGTGTGTCACACAGCAGCGGCAGCAGCACAAAAGGTGCCTTTGAGTCTTTTGCAGGTCAGTGAAGGAGCAGGCTAAATGTCCTGAATATGTACTTTGGAGATGTTTAGGGTTGATAACATCTTGGCTTCGGGTTCAGCTTGGGAGTTGCGCCACAACCTTGGGGGGGAAGTGTACTAAAATCGTCACTTCACTTTAGTGATCTGTGAGTTGATGTGTGCAAAGTAACAGTTCATTTCTAATGCTCACATAAATTAAATCATATTTTCAAAATTAAAAATGGTTTTGCTATTTATACACTATGGATGAGCGTTTGTGTCTCTTTAACATCAATTCATTGATTAAGTATTTGTATTAATGGGATAAGAACTCTTGTTTCCGTGCCAATGCAGTAACAAGAAAAATTAAAAATAGTGTCTTTGTGGCTGTAGTTCACATTAGGTCGTTTATATTTAGCCTGCAAACTAGTTGAGACTGAATCAACAGCTGCTCTGGTGGCTTTAAGATGTTAATTCCACACCATTTACATACTTTGCATTGTTGAGTAAATTTGGGCAACGTCATTTTCAAAACAACCCCTCCTTTGGATAGACGGCTGATTATATCCGTTTTAAACAAAGGTGAAAATTTGCATTTCTAGAATGGAAGAATATTTTTACCAACATGAAGGTGAACAGTGGAAAAAAACATTGCATAGTAGTAGAATGCAGTTTTCAAATCACAAAGGCTACAATTGGTTTAAAATATATACATTGTATGTAAAGTTTATATAATTCTTTATATAGTGTTTACGTAAATTCAGACAGTGCTTAAAAAGTTCACATATTGTTTTGGGAGACATGGAAAGATGAAATGATAAAGTCACTGTTTGCATTGTCTAATTTATGACTTACTGGTTTATGATTTACTGGTTTATGCCATAAAGTTTTGTTGTTGTATTAAACTTTAATTAATAACTCATTTTGAAGTAGATAAACTGTCTTTATATAAACTGTCTTTAATATTAATTCATGGTTATCTTTTTAGCATAAGCCTAGCCTATAAAACCAAAAATATTTATGTATAAATCGGATTGTTTTGGTGATGCAGATGAATTTATTGATTGTGCTTTTTAAAATAAATAAATAAACCTTGCAGGAAAAAAACACACATTTTAAATCCCAATAAGAGGAACAAAAATCATATCAGATTAATTTTCAATGTCATTCAGTTCTAATCTTATTCAATGACAGAAATGAGATTTGATGACATCACTCCAAGACTTACTTGTCATCCACATGAAGGCAAGGAGGGCATTTGATAGCCAGCCATGTTTTCCACTGAACATGCCGGACTTTGTATACTTGTCCAAATCCACCTGAGCCAATTTTCTCCCAACTGCAGAACTCAGATGAATCAAAGGTCCTGAGCAGTCCCATATTCCCATACGGTAAATCGGGATCATCCATATCCGTGCTGGCAAAGCAACTGGAAGGGATCAACTCCTCTTTTCTCCCCGGCACAAAGTGTACGAGTGATCAACCAAACTGAGCTACTTGTGAGCACTTCCTTGTTTTTCTTTTTGTCTAACCCAGCCTGGCCTCTCCCTCTCTTCAGGTGTAAAAGAGGGTTGAGCCTCCTGCTGTGACATCATTTCCTGCTTTGACAGCATCATGCACAAATGGAAGCGTTCACAGGATCCACCATGAAGGCCACAAATCCAGATATACTCTTATTTCTGGTGGTCAAATGGAAAATATATTCATAGTCAGTGAAATCAAGAATGTGTCATCTCACATACGTAATCTTGTGTCAATGTAGGCCGGAAAGTTGGCAGAACAAGGAGGGGTCATCTGATAACAGTCACCCGGTTTGCGCAATGTACTCAAGCTCAGCAACAGTGAGAATCAAGTTACTTTCTCGCTGTTGCCTCTGGTCAAATGTGCCAGCAATATGTACAAAGAAGCAGGCAGTTAACAGGACTAAATTATGACAATATGAGAAAAAATTGAAAAATTGAGGGGGAAAAAAATCTGAGACTATGTTCACAAGTTGATTGTATGTACATTATCATTTATTTCACATTGCGTTTATGTTATCAAGTTCAAATTAACAATTCCACACTCGATCTTCCCCCAGAAAACATAAAACTATTAATATTATATTGTTTTCCATATCTCCTTCTTTGATGTTACAAATAAAATGCTAAATACTAAACATGTATTGTATATCAGACTCATCCACTTGTCACTTTAGTTACATTAATTCTTTGTAATTTATTTGCAATTAGATTTAATACCTTCGTAGTGACGTGAGGTTGTTGTCTTCAGCACGCTACTGCCACCAAGCGGTGAGGAAAAAAACCACACTCCACGCACTTGAGCAGAAAAAGATATGGTTAAAATACAAATTCACAATAAACACAATAAAAACAAAAATAAAAAACATTTTAGGTCATCATCATATTCACCGTCTTAGGGATTCTCCATTAGATCTTGTCAAGCGATAGTTGGGCTTGAAATCGTCGACTTCATTTATGTACTTTGATTTTATGTCGTCAAGAGGAACTTGTCCTAATCGAGAAATAATTTCAGGTTCTAAAATCACTGCAAGCGTGATGTTGAAGGAAAAATCTGAATACTGGTATTTGCACCTTTGGGTCGAAATAGGGAAGGCGCAATGCATTCTGGGATCAGTAGGCGAAATGACGCAAGTGCGTCACAGTCAAAAAGAATGCGATTGGTTAATTCAATCAATTTAATCAATCAATTTAATTTACGCCATCGCAGTCATAATTCAGTCATTGATTTGGTCAAACACATTTGACCATCTGCATAAGGAAAGACGTTCTTAATAAAACAGAAATATTTTTAGTCAAAATAAGGTTTTACATCCTCTTTTTTTCACAGGCAAATTGAGACAAATATACACAGATTAATGTTAAAAAAAAGACATCGTTTGATAAAAATGCAGAACTGAGCCACTATCACATGATTAAAACAAGCATACAAATGAATAAAAACTGTCCAAGCGCTTCCATCTTGATAACATGTACTGTACATTTATAAGGATAGCGTAGCATTTAAGTAAGGATAAAAAAAAAAATAGTTCTTTTATAAAAAAAAAAAAAAAAAAAAAAAGTTTGAATTGATTATTCTAACAGTTTGATTCAATCACTTGAATGACACTGGAGAGGCCTCTGGGTGACAATGATCAAATCTATTTACATTTCATAAAATCAAATGAAATTTCATAAAAGTGTTTGGACAAGCAACAGGTTTAGGTGACCAGCACCTCATTAGTAGCTGAACATCTGCTGTGTGGCGCCGCTTTGCTGCTGTGACGTGGGTGGCTGACTCTGGCCGGGGTGGCCTCCCTCGGGGACCTGACTCTGGACCCCGTGAACGTCCCCCTGTGTGCCTTCAACCACAGGAGTGACCTGACCGCCCTCAGCCGTGGGTACTGGCCTCCAGGCCAGAGTCTGGGCTTCAAGCTGGTGACTCATGGGGTTGACAAGAGTGGCGAGGTTGATGAAGTGTGAAACCGACTGGGCTGACTGTCCTCCCGCTGGACCGACGGTTTCTGGGCCCAGCTCGGCGGGCCTGTTGTGCAGCATGGCCGAGCCGCTGACCGTGTCGAAGGTCACCGTGAGGATGGAGTTGTCCAGCGATAGTGGCCGGTCGCCGGCTGTCAGGTGCCCGACGGCTACGGGTTGCAGGCTTGTGAACTGAGCTGGGGTGGGGCTGGGCGCGACCGCCATGTTGCTCAGCCCCACGGAGTTGTTAGGAGAGGAGCCGGATGGAGCGTTGGGGTCAGTGAGAACAACCACCTGAAATAATCCCAATATAGGAATTAGAGCACGATTTCATTGAACAGAAGGATTTTATTTGGCAACTCCAAGCGTACCTGCTGGATACTCTGCACCGCAGAGCTCGTTTCTGTCTCCTCACCAATGATTACAGTGTTGAATTCTGGCAGATGTTTGGGCTCAGTGAAATCAACGTAATCATCTGATCCGGAAAGTTCTGGCTCGGGCGCGACTCTGAGCTTTTTCTTGGCCTGGCGAGTAGGTCGGCTGGGTCTTTCCTGAGACAGGCTGTCTTTTACTAGCGTCAGGCTTGGCTAAAGAATTGTGAGGTCATTTATTACATTTCACCAAGCATACGAGAAAACACACACGTTGCCCGTGGTCGTATATGCTTCAAGCTAACCTGCGCGATGCTGATAGACGAATCGTTGAATGTGGATGATTCCTGAAATTCATCAAAGTCATCAATTCTCACGGGGACAACCTTGAAACACAAAAGGCAAACCAGGTTAATGTGTAATTGCATCAAGTCCAACTAAACAAGCCGTGACGCTCACCTCTGGGTGTTTGCGTCGGAGGTGTCGGTTCATCGAGGCCCGCGTGGAAACCTTAGTGCCGCAGAGATTACACGACTGGGCTTCCACTTTCTCGTGAGTCAGGTGCACGTGCTTCTGCAGCATGTACTCGGTTAGATACTTCTTATCGCAGGTGGCGCAAGTCCAGGTCTTTCCCACTGTCGAGAGGGGGAACACAGTGAGGCTAGCGTAACTAGCTTAACCATTATTAAGAAAATATGACAAATGGACCAAGCAAGATGGCAACTCCAGAGAATACTTGCCGGTATGAATGAGTTTATGTGTCTCCAGAGTTGTTCTTTCACTGAATGTCTTCCCACACAACTCACACATGAAATCCTTTGTACCTACAAAAACAAACTAAATATGACCCAATACATCGACAATTTTAACTCAGCAATTTGAAACAATAACTCACCTGTGTGTCTCTTAAAATGTTTGAGCATGTTGACTTTCTGGGCAAACTTGCGGTTACACTCCTTACATTCATACTCTTTGATACCCTTGTGTAACTTCATGTGATGCCTGAGGGCATGCTTGGTCTTCATGCCTGCAAGAAGGTTCAATCATGTCCAAAGCATCCAAGCAACAGCTACTCCATGCAGACAATAAAAATTGACCTTTGCCACACTCTGCGCACAGGAAGTCTCGGATGTCGTCGTGGACCCTCAGGTGCTCCTTCAGCATGTCCTTCCTTGCAAAAGATTTGCCGCATTTGTCACAGCCGTGGCTCTTCACCCCTGCAGGATGTACAACTCTCTATTTAGATTGTGCAAGATTGTACCTACTTAATACCGTATTTTCCGGACTATAAGGCGCACCTAAAAACCTAAAATGTTCTCAAAAGCCGACCGTGCGCCTTATAGTCCGGTACGCCTTATATATGGACCAAATTCCTAAATTTAAACTGGCCCGAAGCATTGTGTCATGAAATCAATCATAAGTGGCCCACTGAAGACTATGAATCATGAATCAAAAAGACGATGGATCATTATTTTGTGATTATAAAGTAATTTGTTGCGTCTGAAGTTGAAATAAAAAAGATAAAATGGAGAATGATTTGGTTTGGATTAAAAATCTGCATTAATGGGGCGCTTTATAGTACGGTGCGCCTTATATAAGGACAAAGTTTTAAAATGGGCCATTCATTGAAGGTGCGCCTTATAGTCCGGGGCGCCTTATAGTCCAGAAAATACATTATATGTAGACCTAAAAAATCAAATACATTTTTGATAAATTTGCATGACCTCACCAGTGTGGATGATCTTGTGTCTTTCCAGGTTACCGATACTGTTGAAGATTCGGCCACATATTTCACAGGGATGGATATACCTTTGCGGGACAAAAATTTGCATTCTACTATATTGAAGCAACTCTGAAAGGGAAGTAATGATAATATGCTTACTTCTGCACAGCGGGGTCAGGGAGTTGCTCCCTGTGGATGACCAGGTGGGCGTTGTACGTGGCCTTGAGTGCAAAACGACGGTTGCAGATGGCACAGCCGAAACCTCGCTCTTTGTGCTGCTCCGTGATGTGTTTCAGATATTCTCGACCCTTGGCGAACGACATCTGCGTACGCGGCAAAAAGGGCCCATTTGAATTCATGTGGGGATCACATTGGCATGTTGAAAGCCTACCTGACATTTCTTGCAGTGATACTTGTGGTGCTCTGGGTCATCTTCATCTTCTTCATCTTCATCCCTTTCGTCACTATCGGCTGTTGGAATGCCGATCTTTTTAATGAAGTCCTCCCTCTTCTGCTCATCCATTACGGCTATATCCTGCAATGAGGAGAAGCTGATATTGAGACGTTTGCAAAAATGTCATTATTTTAATAGCATTGTCATTTTAATCACTGTTAATTTACTTTTTTAACAATTCAATATTGCTGGAGATTATTTTAGTTATCTATGATGAGAGCTAAAATACCATCTATCATCTATGCCTGATTAATTATTTTTTATTAATTATTTCTCCTCTTCATCATCTAAATAAGAAGTCAAAGTCACTTGTGAGGCTGCAAACGGACTAGCGACGAATGCCTGACCTTGAAGTGAACGTGAATGTGATCGCGAAGCACGTCCACTCGGAAGAACTTGCGGCCGCAGATCTCGCAGGTGTACTTTTTATCGCCGTGAGTCAGCAGATGTTTGTTCATGTTACTTCGGCAGGAGAACACCTGTTCACACACACACGTGAAAATAATGCTCAAACATCTGCCATCTTGTGCTAGTGCTGGAAAAGCAAGGCAGAAAAAGCTCGCCTTTCCACAGATGGGACACGGTGATGGTTCTTTTCTGTACTTGCACGCTTCTTCTCCATTGGTCTCCAACTCCTCTCGCTTCATGTGCTTTTGCCCTGTTTAAACGACATGTGGCTTAGCGAAAACCCTGAAGCTCTCGACAATAATAGGAATTTCCTGGGTAAACAGCGATAACGTAATTCCTTTGTTGGCATTGTTCAGCTGTGAGCAGACAGGTATTAAAACAGCAGGTGTGCCGAGTCACTATGTTCTCACCAACGCTGTGCCTCCTGTGGTGCTCCTGCATGACGTCTTTGCGATAGAACATCTTGTTACAGATTTCACAGGAGTAGAGCTTCTCTCCGTGTTTCTTCTTGTGCTTGGACAGGTTGCTGTTTGTGGAGAAGAAGCGGGAGCAGATATCGCACTGGAATGTCTTGTCGTCTGGCGGGAAAAGAAAAATACATTTTATTTCGATGTGTCAAACAAAATGTAACCCAAAAAAAAAATACAAAATCCTTACCTGTCCTGCAGTTGTGGAAATTTAAGGCATTTTGCAGGCGGAAGGATTTGTCACAAGTCATGCATTTATATTTATATTCCAGGTCGGGCTGTTGCACAAATGCATGACAAGTGTTTTTTTAACAAGCAGGTTTGACAGAGAAGCTGATTATGGATTAAAACATTACCCACCACATTTTTACTGTGTTTGTAGGAGATGTGCTGCTTCAGACTCTCCTTTCGACTGAACAACTTATCACAGTCGTCACACTTAAACAGTTTATCACCTGGAGAGATGACACGTGAAGAGAGAATTCACTTGAATCGGATTCAAATCCAAAGAGGCACCTGACTGGAGTAAAACCGTCCCAATACCGTGTGATCGGATATGTCGGTTCAGGTTACTGCTGTTCTGAAAGACCTTGGTGCACAGGGAGCAGCGGTACACCCTCTTGTGCTCTCGGATTTTGTGTCTCTTGTGCGCAATCCCGACGTCCGCAGCCCCGAGATGACGGTTTCTCTCTGTAGGAACTGCTGACTCGGAAGTAAGCGACTGCGTGCTCACCACGGGGGGCTTCACATCTGCACACATGAGGAACGGTTATGGAGTAATAAATCTGCAGCTTTGGCAGCCTGGAAAGATCACTTGTGTTTTTTTCACCTTTGCTTCTGCTTGCGGCGGCGGTGACAGGGTGAGGCCTGCGACCTTTCGCTCTCCTTCCACGAGTTAGCCCCCTCTTCACAGGAGGCCGGCCAGCGGGGGAGTGAATCTCCTCACTAGGCCCCACTGTGCTTTCCTCCTGTTCTGTTAGGGGGTCTTCTGGGAGATCTGGAGTGGCCATCAACTTACTGACAGCACCTGTCATGGCGAATGTGAGAAAAACAGGCAAACGACAAAAAACATTTTCACTGTCTACTATTACGACACAATATGAAATAAAAATATGGCTTGCAATAAATTGAGGTTTATGCCTAATCCAACATTCAAAATAATACTGACGATTAAAATTCAAGAATTCCAAGCACCCTTTGGAACACTGTGAAAAGTATTATATAACTGTATCTATCATTTTTAAGGATTGGCTTTATGACATCTAGTGATGTCTTTATAAGACAAGAGATTTTTATAGTCATTTTCATATCGCGTGAGCTAGAGTCATCCTCATAGTCACAGAATAGTTTGAACTGGATTACCTGCATTTTTGTAGTTTGTTACAGGGGGGGGAGAGGAGCTGGTTTTCACGTAAGTCTCTATGACAGATCCAGAAGATATAGTGAGATACAATTACCATATTTTATTTCTAAACACATCATAATTACAATGTTCGGAACCTTGAGGTGGCAATGGTTGAACTGGAAGCTTGAGCATGGGCTTCTCCATCTTTTTAGCATAGAAAGCTCCATACCAGACCCTCAACTCTGCTCCTGGCAGCACGTCCTAAGCAACAAATGACCAAAGCAGAAAGGATGAGCTTAAGTGGACACTTGGAAGACGTCAGGGATTGGGCGCACAGACAAACCTGGGATGTGTTGAAGAACACGTCATCGTCTTGCTGGTAAGCTGTCAGATTCTGGTGTTGGTGATCTGTGGCGGGTCGAACAAGCATCATCCAGTTACAGTCATCTTCACTACTGCAGTCAAAGCACACCACGATTCCATCCTTCTGGAAGACCTGCTCATCAGAGGGGAGGGATTACACCAAAGTCTCAAACTGCAAATATCTCAGGAAGCACATGAACGTACTTTCAAGGGAAACACGCCTTCGTTGTCCAAAACGGAGACCCGCTTCGCCTCGAAAGGCCCAAAACGAGTTCGTTTGACCAGCCGTCGCTGGACGAAGACTCCCTCGCCGCCTTCTGCCAAAGGTCTGATCTCCAGGCTATTCGGAATCGATGAACTGATACAGAATGGGAGTAAGTATTATTATAAAAATAATTCTGGACTTGACTGTAAATGTATGAGTGCATTATGAGACTTGCATATCCAACATCATTACAAATTTAATATTCATGCTTACACTTCAAAACCTCTAAACGGAGCATGTTTACAATATGACATAGCTTTGGAAGTTCTGTACAGTGAGGTCAGATGTCAGAATACACACTTCCGTTTACTTTTCTATGCAAAACTCAAATTGATCGATGGAGTCCAGTCAATTGTGCACGCTCACCGGGCCCGACTGAGAACAAATGAGTCCTGAACGGTCACTAGGGGTCCTAATTCGGGGCACTCGGAATCATGGTACTGCCCACAGTCTTCACACCCTATAATCAAGCACACAGATACCAAAACCTGCCATTACACACACAGGGACTTCCATAGGATGCCGAGATGATCCATACTCACAGATGCACTCCTCTGGAGTCTGAGCTGCCATTCTGTAAACCTAGCAACAAATAACAACGTTGTAAGTAGGAAGCCAAAGAGTTGACAGATGTCAAACGAAAGAGAGAGAGAAAATGACTGGCTATACGGATATAAATGAAATGATGGGTTTGCAATTATATTTTAATGCGGTGCTATGGAGCACCATTGATTGCGCAAACAAAAGAGTATTTTGACAGCATGAATGAAGCGACATAGTTGGAGCCAACATGTTAACGTGTGCAGTCCGAGTAGATCCAGGATTTCAGTTGCTCCCAAACTGTAGCCGGGTTTTAACTCCGATCTCAGGGTCTGGTCTCGAATAAAAATGTAACAAAGAACAGTCGGCATGGCGGATGGACGGGAGACGCAAAGCGCCAAACCGGAGTCGCAGTGCCTCGGTGTCCAGTAAACAGCAATGCAGGCGACAAGGGTGAACTCGCAGCGATTTAAAAGAATCGGCTACACATTTTCTGCACAACTGTGGTGAGATTTTGCGGGAGTAGCACATAGATTGATGGTGAAATATCTTACCCTTTCTGCAAAAGACACTTCATTTATTGAATCCTGACTCCGGGTTCCAATCCGCTCCAGAAACGGCGCAGGACCGGAAATGAGATGCCTGATGCATTGTGGGAGTTGTAGGCAAAGTTGAATTTTGGACGATAACGCCAATGGACGTTCATTTGTGTCCTTACTATCTATGAAGGATCAAAACTGACATAATAAATACAATTGTAAATAAAAACTAATGTAAAATATAATGAAAAAAAGCACGTTTTCTCTTCTTTTTTTTTTTACAACTACTTTTGCAACCCCATATATGCTTGTAAATCTAAAAACTACAACCAATACCAAAATCCCAATCATGCAATCAGTATTTATTGCTGAAAATTTAATGATTTGACAGGTTATTTCTGTAGAATTAGTACAGCTGATCTGTTTCTGTGCAAACAGAAGATACCCACACCCACACACACAAATAAATCAACAGCCCTTTTGTTTACTGAATGGTTTATAGTAGCGTAGTGCAAACAGGTTACTAGACACAGCAAAATTTAACACCTCTAAGAAGCAGGAGTCATTGCTGGAAGAGGAGCCTGTAATCGGATAAGGGCCATACTACACAATTAAGGACAAAGAAAAGCAAATGGGTTCCAAGAAATGCTCAATGGCATAAAATGCAGAAGTCTCTGTTTTTTTCTGTGCATAGGCTTTATAATGAGGCATGGGAGCCAAAAGCTGAGTCAAGGTTCTCATCTAGAGCGCATTTGTGCACAGAGCTACTGTAAGGCAATCTTAGCACTGCATATCGTTTTACATCTTAGTCATTCAAATGGAAGGTACAGTAGTTAGCTACAACAGCCTGCAGACACACCTTTCACATCAAAAAGCAAAAACAACCAGTTGGATGTCAATCAGCATCTGACATACCGGACGTTAAAAAAGTAGTTTTATGTGTGGTACTGCGGCCATGAAGCTGAGGATCTAACTAGAAAACTGGTTGTGTGAAACATAACGTAGCTGAGTGTGATGTCATAGTTGCAGGGTGAAAGTCACTAAGGGTCATTTTAGTGTACACGAAAAATATTTTGGGAAGACGCAATACATTTGCATTGTTCAAAACACACACAAAAAAATGCACACATTGTGTTATCCTATCAACAGTGTGGTGAGTTTATATTTAGGATATTTTGGACATTGACTTTGATATTGCACGGCTGATGCGAATTTTGATGTTACAAATGTTACTGGACTTGCAAATCACTCACATCTGACGTACTGACCTCAGAGTGAAGAGAAATAACAATATGCATACAAATGTCGTGTTTAAATACCATACGTCAAAAGTATTTGTGCCCAGAAGTAGTCATGTCACTCCCACCGCCTTGCACCAATGCATCATCTCCCTTTGTGAATATTTGGAACAGTCATTGCACTCAAAATAGAAAAGATACGTGAAAAGTGTGCAAATCCTCCAAGCCCACTCTCATGTTCATCGTTGGTCCTGTTGATCCGTCGTATAAAAGATACGGTTCACAGCAGGGATGGTTGATATTTCAAAGTCAGGGAGGTAGAGACGAAGGCCCACAACCGTCCCATTAGTTGCTAACAAGGCCACACCAGCGCCTTGAGAAGGCTGCAGAAAACCCAATTGAGGAACCATGCAAAATAATATCCTCTGAGATATGATTGACTCATATTCTGCAGAGTTTTTTTTTTTTTTGTCACAAACAATGCAGGTGCCCCGCTGTGCTGGCCAGCCAATGGAAGACAAAAATCCCAAAGACGTACAGAGGGCAAGTTTGAGGTGGTAGTTGTCGATGAGGGAGGAGGAGAGGGACGTGTCACGCGGGAGGCTGCCCAACGGAAGCGGAACCATTCGCTTTGCTTTTGCCTTTACGGCTGAGGATGCGGCTGATGGTAGCAGTTTTGCTGGCCCGCTCCACAGTGGCAGGAGGCTCCAGGTAGACCAGGTCATTGTGCGACTGGCTCATTCCAGGCTCCTTGCGCTGGTGCCGCCGTCGGAAGAACAACTTGGCGCTCTTCCTCAGGAAGCTTCCTGGAGTACAGAAGTGGACAGGGTGAAACGTGCTTTCATCATTTGACCTTTAGCTTTCGTAAAAAAGTCAATGCACGTATAATCGACAGTGATTGCTATAATCAATAGGGTGCTCGAGTTTGCTGAGAGCAGTTTAACACATTCTACCCACTCAAAGGACACACAATAAAAACTACAGTACTAAAACTACTACTACTACCCACAAGTGGTAACTTACTCATCTGGATATATCGTGCGCTTAGGACTGCTTTCCTCTAAGATGGCAGTAATCATAGCACAAACGGTGAGAGAGTGATGAGAAAAAAGAAAACAGACCATAGAACCAAGAAATGACAGAAATAAAAACAGACAGGGCAGAAAATCTGGTCGATATTAGCGTTGTCATTTTAAATCACTGAGATTGAGATGTAAACAATAATTTAGCTAAACCTCAAAAGTCAAACATGATTTATTTTTTTTAAATTGCCCCTCGGAAAAAAATAATACAAAGTGAATTAACAACAGTCCATCTCACCTCTTCTCTTTTTGCAGCTGACCTCTGACACGCACATGGAGAGCGAGGTATGATTTTGATCCTCTCCATCGTGGCTCTCCCAAGTCTCGGGCGGACGGCCCACTCCGCTGGGACCGTCCTCGTGTTCAGAGCCCTCCGGCGGGCTACTGGTCCCTGACATAATGGCCGTGGTCATATCCTGAGAAGAGCTTTCATCTGACATTGAAGCATCCATCGCTGCAGCGTAGCCCGCCATCAGAGCCAGCTCGTCGTCCTGGGACAACGGTGTCTGGGGGAAAATAATCATAGTCAAGCAAAAATATGCTGAAGCTAAGCTACCTCATCCTTACTTTGGCGATCCCGGAGATGATGATGGTACTCTTCTTCACCGGAGACCTGAGCTTCTGCTTGGCGGACTGATGGAGTTGTTTGATGGCGGCCTCGGCCACGGGGTCGGTGCCGTTTAGCATCAGCAACTCGGTGTCTGAAGAAGACAGGGCCTTGCTAACCGTTGCGCCCAACATTGACATCTGCTCGGAAACACGGCGCTCGGAAATCTTGGGCTTCAGGGTCAAAGCTCTTTGTGAAGAATCTGAAGGCAAACACGAAAGAAATGGCATCAGCAAAATTGACTTGTATTATATTTTCTGTCTGTCAATTTGATTTTTGTCGTACCAATGCTTAGTCCGGGAGGGAGCACCCGGCCCGGTTTGCTCTTGACCGCAGTGATGGTGGTGACCACCGTGCCACAGGGCATGACGGTCCGGTCCATCTCCACTCTCTTGGTGGAGGCGGGGGTCGGAGGCTGCCAGGACCTCACCTCACTGGGATCCAGGTACGTCAACTGAAAAATGGCGAGTTAAGACGCTGCGACATCTTTTGCTGGAAAATAGAAAAAGTGTCTTACATCAGTAGTAAGGGATCCAGTCACTACATCTTTGGTCATGAGTGGAAATGTTTGTTTTCCTTTGGGCTGCTTCCTAACAAGGTCAAAAGGCACTGACACCTGTCCCAAAAAGCCATCTGCAATTGAGAAAGGACAGTTTAGTCAAACCAGTGCGATAATCATAGGATGGCTACACAATACTTTTAATTCTTCACCTTCTTGAGATTGTCCATCATTCATCAATAGAATTAAAAGCTCCTTTGATCGGCCATTCAGTTCACTGGAAAGCACAAATATTACAGGCGGGGGAGAAAAGAAGTCATTTGGAGAGAGAGGACGAGTACAACTTCCTGTGATGATGGTGTGTTGCGAAATTTACAAGACAAAAGGCTGATCCCAGGCCAGATTAGCTGTGTTCTTCAAAGCTGGTGTATTAAATTTTTGTGGAGGGTCATCTAACTGCAGTACACACAGAGGACTTATGCTGCCTGCAATAAGAAAAACAAAACAAAAAAAAGTCATCTTAGAGTCCACAGCAATTTTGAGCAACGGCCTATTACCAACGCCGACTGTCAACCAGGAGACATAATAAAT
Organism: Syngnathus acus; assembly: GCF_901709675.1. Taxonomy (NCBI): domain Eukaryota; kingdom Metazoa; phylum Chordata; class Actinopteri; order Syngnathiformes; family Syngnathidae; genus Syngnathus; species Syngnathus acus. The sequence goes on along the minus strand of NC_051099.1, from coordinate 4,731,608 downwards.
CTTCATATCAGTAAATATTAAGATGAAATGAAAGAATGTCTTCGAGTTGAACAGACTTGCGGGCTAATCAAATGTGTTGAAGCAAGACTGAATATTGCTTTTGCAACTTCCTCTTCCTCATTCTGATGGGGAAAAAGAGCTGCATTTAACATTATTATTATATATGAATATTATAATAATAATAATTACGACTATGTGTATATATAATGGACAAGTATTCAATGGTGGAAACTATTAAAAAAAATTCCACAACACCAGACTTGCTGTCAATCATCTCAAAACATCATTAAATGTATTTATGTGACATTATTATATATGACATGACGTCATTATGACGGTTTGTAATGTGAATACCAGCAGCATCTTCCTGCTGACTGAGTGTCACCCGAATGTTTTTCACCAACAGCTTCCAGTCGTGGGCGCGAGGAGGTTTGGGGGGTGAAAACACTTTGTTGCAAAGTTCCTGTTGAAGACAATTGAATTTTTTTTTTATTATTAATTGATGTCCATTTCATTTGATACTTATTCACAACCAGGGGGGGGGGAAACTGGCGCTGTTAAAACGAGGCATGACTCAAGCACCCACCTTGACCTCACAGGCCTGAGAAGGCTTGCAGCTCAATAACAAAGAAGGTTGCGTCGCACAGAGGACTTGCCTCAACTGCTCCTTTACTGCTGCCACGCAGGAAGTGCTGACGTTGTGCTGATCACACAGACGATGAGAGCAGTGAAATCACACTTGGAACATGGAAATCAAACTTGACCTTTTCAATGTACAATGAACATTTGCACTCAGGGTCTTTATTCGGTGATCCGTGCATTTCCCTGGAAATTACCTGGATCAAACTGGGGGTCACTTGCACCATTTCTGTCTCCAGGTGAGAAATCCCCCAGCTCACTCCGACCTGATCTTCCGCTTCTTGCAATCGTAACTCAAGCTGAGGACCACAAAGGGGAGAATTTTAATGAATGCCTGAAGGGAGGTTTTCAGATACAAATTAAAATGTGCAAAAATTCAACTTGGTCAGCTTGACAAAGAGGATTATTAAAAAAAGGTGCATTCCAAATTTGAAGCCAGCTGCTAAGAGATGAAGCAAAACAAGTGAGAACACCAACTCCAGCTGCCAATCGTGTCCTAGCCTGTTTGGATTTCGAGTGTTGGATTTCAGAGCTGCCTGCGTAATACCAAACATGCCGAACAAAACCCACATCGGAGCGCAATGAAGACATCTAGATTGATCCAAAGAACAATATCGCAGTGTGCGGTGCGCTGACTGCCAAATCAGGACGGTCAGATTTCTCCTAAACAAAAGCACGAAAATAATTTGCGAGTGAAGCTTTTCATCTCCACTGAATAGTATTAAAAAGGTTTCAGAGTTCACACCATCTGGCTGATTTAATAGAACACTTGCCTGCTATTTAACAACGTAGCTGAGTTTACACAAAAGTGTCACATGGGTGTGCTCACGTGCAAGAAGCCATGTGGGCCAGGAGTGGGTTGAAAGGCCCTCGACTGCTTTCGATTGTCTACATACAACGTGTATTATTGTCAAGCCGGGACCATTCTAGCTTGCAGCCGAGTCAAAGTTCCATTGGATGGATGCGGTCGGTCTTTTGGACCTTTCCAGACTGAGCCGAAACAGCGAGAGCAAGCATTGAAGCCGACCTACAGCTTCTAATCCTGACCCTAGCTCTCTACCCTCTCACTCAAGTTGTATTTATGGTACAAAGAGCTCAGGGAGCGCCGAGGTGTTACAAGCACCTTATTGGTTTAAAAATAATCTTTAATACAAGTGGGTTAGCCTGCATTGAAGATCTTAAACTGAACCTAAATACGGGATAAAAGCTTAGTGTAGCTAAAATGAGACCTTTGGTGTTGAGTTGGATGAGGGAAGATGAAGTGAAAACATGCTAATTCAAGGGGCTGAGTCATCAACGTGCTATTTGCTAGTGCTAGTCAGCAAGATGGAATATATTTGAGGTGCTATGAATAAATGGAGTAAATTTAAAATGCATTTTAAAAACTATCACCGATATGAACAGTTCAAATGAAGTAGAACAGTTTTACATGATTGCAGTGAAGTATTTGGGACACAATCCCAGACACATACCTCAACCATGTAATCTAATGCTACCGACAGGCAGTAGTGATCTAAATCTGGGCCACGTGTCATTTTAAATAAGATCTCACGAGTCACACTGTAAAAAAAGGGGGACACATTTGCTATAGACGTGAACGTCACTCCATGTACCTGCAGCTCCAGCGGGGATATGCATACTCTGTATTTACAAGGATCCGCCGACATTGCTGTGTTTGTGGACACGCCGAGAGAGAACTGAAGCTTTTCGCCGACCACGCAACAGGAAGCAGTCTGTTGGAGGAAGACAGCGAGCCACTGAGGAGATGAACGTCGGCAACAAATAGGAATATTTGAACTGACGCGTCAAAGATTCATTTTAACAGAGCTGGCAGTGAATGACTTTAATTATGTAATTTAACAATGAAAGTACTTCAAAAGGATGTATCGTGATTTTTCTCTATTGTGGTAAATGTAAACACACACACACTTGTGGGTTGCTTCTTGCTGTCAACCAACGTGGCAATGTAAGCTTCTTAAATAAAGACGCTGTGGCTAAGTAAAAATAAGCATCGGTTCATTACATTACAGAGTAACAACAAAGCAATGGGGATGTTTGTGCACGTAATTGCCAACAACACAAAGAAAAGGAATTTGTTACAATCCGCTTTGTTGTGGCAGCTTGTTATGAATTCTGCACAAACCGGGGATTCAATCTACTTAGGTAATAATATTGACTAAATGAAACCTTTTATTATGGCATCACTCTAGGTGAGTCATCTCTTTGTAGAGTTTCCAACAAATGGAGGTGCAATAAACTCACAATGGTCAATGTTTGTACACCACTTGGTTAATGGATGGACTAGGGTTGGTAAAAGAAAATATTAGTGCATGAGTCAGTGGTTGTGAGCGACTGCAGGCAATCGGCTCTGATCATGACGACTCTTTTTCAGCTAAATTAAGGACGGTTGACGAGACGCTCTTCTTCAGTAAGGTACATACCAAAGTAAATTACATAAACAAGTCAAAATGTGCTTGTTTTTCAATGTTTTTCCTGTTCTGTTTGAAGCTGACAAGCAAACATTCTACAATTGATGCAAATCCAGTGAGCTAAATTATATTTATGTAAGGCGCTGCAATAGAAACTCTTTTGAATTCGTCGTGAAAGTTACATTAAAATCTTCAAAAAAAAAAGTGATATTAGATATATAAAAAAGAGGTTTGGTTAGAAAATAAAGTGCATTCGGCGCAAAATGTTCTGTAACCGGCAAAGCACGCCAAGAATCAAGCGAAATATTTTATATAGAATATGTAAATGTCAAATTGCAAATATACTGGGCTGCAACTGCAGACTTTCGTCAAGTGTACCTTATTTTTGGTCGATTTCTTAAAGCGGGACACTTTGCTGATGGTGAGCTCAGATGCTTCGATGTCATCTTCATCGAAGGTCAAAATAAGTGGACTCTGTTAAAAAAAAAAAAAAACACTCAAATAAGCAACACCAAGTGAATGAAATGCCAACCAATACCTGAGCTGTCTTTAATTCCAAATATTTCAACCAACTTGCACATCTAATAACATCATCAGCTCATTTTGATCAGTACCAGCCTCATATTGAGGTGACGAAGCAATAATGACTTACCCCACTCGTCTCCCTTGATTTGGAATTCAATGCCTTGCACCATGCACCTCTCCACTGACGTTTCCAACTATTCAGTGACAGCGCCCATCCAAGCAGAGAGGCGGCTTCCTCCTTCGCCGCATTGTCCTCTACTACGATTTTCTCCAACCCTGTTGCCCTTAGTTGGAAATACTGTACAAAATACAGTATCAGGGTAACTAGGGATGCAATAAAAAGTGTGACCATACATAGCCACTGCGGATCAGCCAGACCAAAATATGAACTGGAACTTTCCAGGTCGGACATTCTTTGCTGATAAAATGAAGTCTACACCTTAACACACTTCCAGTGAAAGTGTCCCTTGCATCATTAGTTTTGCTTCTAAACAAAATCAATTAAGACATTATAATAACCGCGTTGCATTCAATGCCCCAAATAAATGATGCTTCACGTCCATGTTGCTTTTTGAAGATAAATCCCGATTGGGAAAAAAGGCGACAGTTCTTCCAAGCTCCTCTTCTCATAGCTGCAGGTAATTTTGAGTGTCAGGCAGGACTGCATAATAATACTCCTCCATCGAATTCGTTAGTTAGCTCACTTGGCTAATCCCAGCTAAGGCTCGCGTAACCAGCTCATTAGCAGCGAGGACTGAAAAACTTTCCCCTAAAAGGAATTATATCCAAAGTCCCCGGTGAGGCGCCAGAAGACGATGTCCAATTCATATTAAAAAAATGATCCAATGAAACATTTGTTAAAGGTGAAGCGAGACAGTGAGCCGCTCCCGTTTCTCGTGTAGGTTTGTATGTGCACTGTAATGGTACGAGAAGTTACCGTTTGGATATGTGGCACAAACTGTAACTCCCATGATGCACCGCGAAGTCAATGCGACACTTTTAAACTTTAAATGTTGCCTACCATAGCTTTATTATTCATAGTTCATATGTTTAGCAACTATATGTCATTGATGTTATTTGCAGAAAATGGTTTTAAAATGGCCATTTAGTAGATTTTATTTGAATTTGTTATTTTGAACCACTTGACTTGCCGTAGACTGTACCACTGACATCATCACCACGACTTCCGGTACCTTTTGTAGCAAACATTTAGCTCGGTCGGCGGCTTGTGGTCGCTACAAGAGGCCTGGACAGAAATATAACAATTTGGATTATCAGTGGATAATCACACGATATATTATCCTATAATACGTCGTAAAATCTTTGTCCCGTTTATCTTGTCAAGGTAATAAAATACAGATCTAGCCGCGAGCTAAAGCTAAATGTAGTTTGTAAACAGACGCCATCACTTATCGCATGCGATTGAGTTTTAAAAACGATTTGACAATGAATTGTCGATCGGAGCTTCTTGAAGTCACAGTGGAGGCGAGGCAGGTTGAAGAGTCAATACTGTCTTTGCTGCACACAATTGTACTGCACCGCAGCACGGGAAAATTTCACTATAAAAAGGAAGGTACCTACTCCATCGGTACAGTTGGGACCGTGGATATTGACTGTGACTATATCGACTTCACTTTTGTCAAAATTTCCTCGGAAGAGCTTGACAGGGTGATCAAAAAAGCTGTAGTTGAATTCAAGGTAATATTCCTTTCAGGGTGTTTTGATGACCCACCTGAGGGGTCAACATGTGTGTTTGTTTACAGGACGCTTTGAACATTTCCGGAAGTGATGGCATTGGTCAAATTTCCCTGGAATTCTACCAGAAAAAGAAGTCCCGCTGGCCTTTCTCTGATGAGTGTATTCCCTGGGAGGTATGGAACATCAAAGTCAACGTGGTCAACCTAGCAAACGAGCAGGAGAGGCAGATCTGCAGAGAGAAAGTGGGAGAAAAACTCTGCGAGAAGGTGATCAACGTCGTCGAGGTCATCAATCGCCACGATTACGTGCCAAAGATGCCCACCCAGTCCGAAGTGGACAATGTGTTTGACACCAGTTTGAGAGAAGTGCAGCCTTATCTCCATAAGATCACATACCAGATCACCGACTCTCTGGGCACATCTGTGAGCACCACCATGAGAAGGCTGATAAAAGACACTCTTGCACTGTGAAGTTAACCTGTTATTCAAGCTTCACGCGTGATGGTGCAAGATTACAATATTTTTTTCCTCTCAATTAGTTTTGACTGTGAAACAATGGTACGATTTGTGTAATTTCTTATCCTTGTCAACTCAGAGAAATAAAACAATAATAATAATTCATTAAATTTGTATAGCGCTTTTCAAAAACCCAAAGACGCTTAGCAGTAACATGTCATTATTTGTTTGACACCATTGTCTATAAATTGTTTAAATATTTTATGAAATCTATTGTAAATAGAAATAATCTTAAAATTAAAGATTTGTCCATGTTCTGTATCTGATGACGCATTTACAGTTCTTTTTGTTTTAATAGTTCAAGAGGCCCTTGTTTTTTGAATGTGCAAAGAGTTGCATTCTCACTACACACACAATCAGGAACATTGTGCAGGAATGGTGTTCAGTGTATTGTTTTGAAAAAAATAAAAGCATCCATTCTATAGCTCAACTCGCTCGTTTCCAGGTCACAATGGCCCACACCATACAAGCCTCAAGCTGAATGTTGCCATCAGGCCAATGTTTGTTTATGCCACCTCTTGATTAGTTCAGCATTTGTATGATATTTACCTTAAGGTTTAAGTAAATTTAGAAAAGGTCATCCATAGTCACATGATTTGTAACTTATAGCAACTGGTTTTGGAACACTGAAGAGAACATTTACACCAAAGCCACTAAAAAAAATTGGTTAATAGTATTGGCCTATTTAAATAATTATAACAATCTATATGGAATTAATACACATTGTGAAAAAAAGTTTACATTGTTTCTTATACAATGTAACTCTTTATTACAGAGATAAATCACAAAAACTGTAGAAAAAAAAAACTAAACAAAAAAAACAGCTGCAAAAAAGCAACAATAACACAACCAATGCTGATACAAATCTTATTGCAGGTTGAGCACTGCTTTACTAAAAAGATTGAACTAACAAAACTGGTACAAAACGTCAGAAACACGTCCATTGTACACAATCCTAATATCTCTCGAGAACAGTGCACAAAGTCTTTCTCACAAAGAATTTAAGAGCACTATTAAGTCAATATCACCATAAGGTGCTTAATAAACTTCACCCTTGAAAATCGGACATTTTCCATTGAATTTTACATTCAACTTTGAGAATCTGCTGATAGGGTGGACATTTTTGGCTAATGCTAGCACATGGTAGATTTTCACTAAGCAACATGATTTGGTTAGCAAGCTGACTGTGAATTTGAAATCTCAATATTATGTTAAGATTGGCATCCAACTACACATAAAATGACACAAATATCACAACATACATACTGTTTGCCTAAAAAAAAAAATACAGGTAGTAATGTCACTGAAATCATCATAAGGTTGTAAAAGGGGCAGTTACCCCACATTAATTGCAATTTCATATTCAACATGATGAAAATAGAATACACGTGATCAAAATGACTAACTTGTGAATAGTAAAATCAATTCATCATTTAACTAACCATTTGTTACACATATGTCAGCAGAGCAGTGTTGGGAACATGAAAAATGTTCCATGGGGGAAAATAAAAAGACAATAAAATGAAAGAAATGCATCTTAAGTGACATCATTGTACTGTGTATGTGTGCAAATGTTTTGCCGACCTTTCATTACTCTGCTACGCTCTCATTATGATTCTGATGAGGACACCAAGCACTTAATAGTGATATTGACCTATTATTGATGCAATGTCAAAAGAATCAGCCACAACAAGGCGCTATTTGTACTTATACATATTTCTCCATTATTATTTACCATCAAGCCAAAGCAAAGGTACAGGATTACAAATTGAAACACCTAGGCTACATTCAAAACACAATCCACGGTGACTCTTTAGAAGCAGGAACACAAAGCGCATGAGAATAAACAATTGTAGTTGTACTAAGTTCATTTTGTTTTTACTTGTTAATCACAAACAAAGTTGTTTGAGATAAAAGAACCAGTGAAGTAATAAACAATTGTGCCTCCAAAGTACCGCACCTTTCCCGATGGTACCGCCTGAGTAAAGTCATCATGTTGCTGAATGTTATTGAATATGTGATTATGAAAAAAAAACCTCGGTCCAAAACTTTGATCGAATATTGGTTAAGTATCCAACTCAAATGGCACATTCATTGAAGTGATATGAAAAATAAGATTCAAAATGTTGTCATTTTAGTCAGATCGGTGCTTGGATTGAGTGGATCTATGTTTTTGAATGACCGTGATGACCTGTCAATCAAGAGGCAAAAAATAATAATACAGAAAGTTGAACTGTAAAATACATAACATTAGCTTTAGATTCAAATACTCTGCAAAGTAGAGGACCACAAACACCACCTTTTTTTCAGTCGATACAACTTGCCATTTTTTGTACAACACACTAAAATCACATCCACTGAAATTGTACAAAACATATCTTAATCACTCAATGAATACTTCGGAAGATAATGTAACCTGACTTCTCACTACATCAATGTTTTGAAATGCCTGAACAACCTGAGATTTTTTTTTTTTTTTAATGCTATGATGTCATTATGCTGTTTTACATTAAGGTACTGTAGTTTGAGAGATAGAAAAATCAATGCAACAAGTGAAGAAAGTGAATAACAATTAGGTACATGCATCAGTCCTAAAGTCACAACTGTACAACTCATAATCTCCCTATTTTTTATGAAGGCAAAAAAGTGCACGAGGCGTGAAAAATCGTAAAGATTTATCACACCAAGAAACAATTCTGATGCAAAAGCACTAAGCCATAATTGAAGCGCAGCAGATAAACAAAAGCATTTGCTCTGAAAACAACGCCCCCCCCCCCTTTTGCTTGTTCGTTGAAGTCACGTGTGGTTCAGCTCAAGTCACGTGGGTTACACCGTCATCTCGCTCTCTTAAAACACCGACACGTACGTGTAAATACAAGTAGGCAACTACGATAAATTGAAGTAGATCATACCCAAAACACATCTAGGACTCGTTTGCACATTCATGATAGTCCAAAGCGTATTCAAGTCACACTGAAAAGGAAATACACAAAGGGTCATTTAACAAATATGAGCTAAAGAAAAAAAAAAGATATTTTGATGTTTGTTTGCTGAATTTATTTAAAAAAAAAAAAAAAAAAATCATATTTTGTTTTGCTTTTTAGTGTGGCCCGAATACCCTGTGTGTTTACACCCTCCTTAAAACCGTACGCTGGAGGCAAGCAAGGAAGCGATACATTCAAAGTCTGCCTTTTCCAGGCTGGCTTTTGATGATCATGTGTGAAGCCTCCAGACAAATGTACTGCGAGAACTTGCTGAATGCTCACACGTGGCCGTGACTCTGCTCGTGGCTCCAGAGACTGAAAGCTGTCTTGAAGGTCCTGTGACAGAGTTTGCACATGTACTGCCTCTTGAAGGTCAAGGCCGAGAGAGAGGGCGCGTGGTAAAAGAGGGTGTCGGAATCCTGAGTCCCGCTTGAATTCTCTGCGCTGTTTGACCTGGACACGGGACTGCGGCTTCTCGGTTGTTGCTCCGCCAGAGCTTGGATCTTGCCGCCGTTGTTGAGCAATGACGCAGAAGCCTCGGGACCGTCGGACTCGTCGGCCGCCGCGACTGGTGCGGAGGCCGGTGGAGAGGGCCCTTCAGATGTTTGAGAGGTCGCGGGCGGGGAGGGCGACAGAGGTGGGGGGTGCACGTCCATCCCTTTGGCCGCGTGTTCGCTTGCGCTCGACATGTGCGACTGAAAGTGGCTCCAAAGGCGGAAGTTGGTCCTGAAGGCTTTGTTGCAGATGTGACAGATGAAGGGCTTGATGTGGCATAGGAGCTCCTGGTGACGTTCCAGGTCTTTGCGAGCGTAGAAAAGACTTCCGCATTTCTCGCAAGGCCACACGCCCGGTTCCTCCAGGCCAGTTTGGCCGCTCTCCGTTTCTTCCCTCTCGCTCACAGACTCCTCCAGCGGCTCTTCTTTCACCACCAGCTTCCCGTGACGGCCCATGCTCAGGTCCTCGGGCACGTAGGATGACGAGTCTTCGGAATCATCATACATCGGTGTGCCCGAGGAATCGTTGAACATATTTGTCTCTCTTGCCAGAGGTTCGTTGTTGTAATGCTCCTCGATGAACATTTCGGTCATTCCCTCATTGGGATGAATCTGTTCCTTAATATTGATCATGTTGTTGTTGTGCACTTCCACGTGGTGGCGCCAGATGCTGAAGGAGGACTTGAAGGTGCGCATGCATTCCAGGCACGTCAGTTTCTTGTACCTGCAGTGTGCCTCGTGGTCTTTCTTGACCGCCGGACTGGAGAAGCGGAGGCCGCAGTAAGGGCAAACGGTGGAATGCCGGCAACCCCTCTCGTGATCGCCTTGCTCGATGAGCGACGGCAACTTCATATTACAGAGTCTGCAGGAGTAAACGGCGCCGTCGTCATCCTTGGGCCCGTCCTGTTTCTGGTAGAGGATGTCCTCCCCTGGGGGGTCCTTGTCAGCTTTTTCTGCAGGATGTGTCCTTAAATGCTGCCTGTACTGAGACTGAAAGACAAATGCTTTGCCACAATAGGGACATACAAAGTTGGCGCGTGTTCGCTTTTTGCACAGGCCGGTAGACTGCATGGCTTGCTTATTCCTTTTCAGCTTCCACAGCAACGCTTTCTTGATTTCTCGCTCTCGCACCATGTCGATCAGTTTCTTTTGGAATCGGTCGTCCATCACCGGGGAGCTGGAAGATGACGCCGGGTTTTGGAGGACGCCGTGTTGAGTTTGACAGTGGGTCCACACTTTGAAGTTTGTATGGAAGCGCTTGTGGCAGATGTCGCAAGCGTACGGCTTTTCCGGGTTGTGGTACATGTTTACGTGTCGGTGGAGTCCGGCGCTGGACCGGAACACTTTGAAACAGTTCCAGCACGTGAAAAGTTTGTTCGGAAACCACTCTTTGTCGTTCTCGTTGTCGTGGCTGGTGCTGCGAGACACAACTTCGGACGTGTTCTCCTCTGTGGAGACGCTGTGTTCCTTAAAGATTTTGTTCTTCTTGAACGGGTACCGTCTGTTGTCCGACCTTTCCTTGCGTTTCCCCAAAGGAATGAAGTTGGCCTTGGAACATTGTTCGTAATTTGTTTGTAAATCTTTCAGATTGACCGGCAAAGCTTCTCCGACGGTGATCCGAATAATGTCCAAAGGGTCGGCGAGCGGACTGCTGGGCTCGGCTTTCACGCTGTCCTCTCTTTCCACCTGAGTTTGTTCATTCCGTCTGCCGTGATACTTGGACTTGAGAACAATGGGAGATGTTCGCGAATTACCGTTGTGAGCCGATTGTTCCGGACCCGATGCCAATTTAACGACCGACTGTTCGTGATTTTGCAGCTCCTTGAGCTCCAGCGTGGGTGAGAAGACCGGAACCGGGCTGTCCATGGATAACGATCTGCGAAGTAAGCTTTTTATGAGTGGCCCGCTCCGGTCAATAGTCTGGCTCAGCTCAGTGGCGGCCTGACCCTGAAAGGACACTTTGGTGGTGTAGTTCTCCCCTGAATCCTGTTTTACGTCCTGGTCTGAGCAAGACTGCGACATCCCGATATGCTGCACTTCAGCCTCGCTGAATGATGCCGATGTTTTCAGCTGGGGCCTAATAGAAGACAAGTAGGATGGATTCCCTTTTAAAATGGATGTGTATGGATGGGTGGACCTCCTTCCAGAAGCTTCAGTTTGTTCATGTAATTTACTCGTGATAGCTTCAGAGTTTCTGACCGAGTCGCAGGACTTAAGTTCCGAAGGAGGCTGAGCCGATTCAGTCGCGACGAGAGACGACGATCTTTCCGGTGTTTTTGTCTGATAGTTTGGACACGAGGGTTCGGATGTGTCGTTGCGGACACGGCACACGATGACGCTCCTTGTCTGGGCGTCGTTGTCATCCCCTTCGGAATAGGACAGTCTTTTTCTCGAGACGCAATATGACGCATGTGGCTTGGTGGACACGATGTTGGTGAGGAAAGGGATTCCCAAAGTGTAGCCCAACTCTTGGATTGCTGAGAGACTGTCTTTGTCCACAAAAAGTGAAGACGAGTAAATGTAATTCAGCACTATCTCAAAAGCGTCAGGTTCACAGAAGTCCACCATTACAACCTTTAACGACGTGTCATCCATCCTGGTGAAGAGGGACTGGAAATATTCACTACTGGCAGCCAGGACACTTTTGTGGGCTTGGTACCGCTGATCGGCCACAACGAGGACCACGTCACACATGTGGCCTCGGAGACGCTGCTCATTGAGCTGCCCCAGCACGGAGAGGGCATGGGCAGGACAACTGTAGTGCACTAAGCTCTCCATTGCTAAAAAAAAGAAACAAAAAGAGGTTAGATGTGGGAATGAACATGCAGATATGAATATTTATTATTATATAACTATTATACAGTTATTCAGGTACTCAGTGACGTTTAACAACGACCGGGTAAAAGGAAGATAAACATGCTGTATAAAATGAGCTAGTGCAACTTTGTGGACCACCAAATTTGCCTAAACCAAAATTCAAAACCAGACCCACAGAAATACGATAACCACAATTTCATCGTGCTGCGCAGAATAAATTCAGAAATTATTTTAATTTCTGAAATAAGACTACAGTGTCACAGACAGTCTTACTCTTACCTCATCACAGGTTTTTTTAGTTATATTTGTGGATTTTTATTTAATTACATATTCGCTTTACACAATAATTGTTTTCATTAAATGTCACAAAATGCATATGTTATATCTTTAAAAAAAAAAGGAATAGAACAGTTTCATGCACTCCTTATCTAATAGAGGTGAAGTAATATTGAAAGCACGAGGTGTGTTAACCAATGGTGTTGTCAACTTCAGACACGTCATTTTAGAATCCAGTTTGTCTTCATTCATCTGTTTAAAACTATTAACTAAATAACTAACCTCACCCCCAAATAACGAAACAGTCGCCACTCGTGTTTTTTCTTTCTTTCTACGAGGAAGTCCACTAACGCTGGGGGCATTAGATCATCCGTGAGACGTGGCGCACTCCTGCATGACACTTTACTTGTTCCGCAAAATAAGAATACTTTTGCACAAGAGTGGCAGAATGTTTATAATTTGTGAAGCGGAATGTGAATGGCGCCGCGCTCAGCCATTCCTGCTCGGTGGTTTTGCGAATATGCAGTGTGGCGTCAGGAGGGAAAAGTTGGGCGCGTTATGGACTCAGTTGAACACGCACTCGGTAGGAGCACTATGAATGAATCCGCTACGCCTGCTACGAGAGCCGCCTTATTTTATATTGATTATTTAAAAAAAACGTGAAGACGAGACGTCGCTCCCAGCTAAACAGGTTGTAGCTGCTCGGGTTTAACAACAGCCTAACTGCCCCTTTGAGTTACGTCAGGGGGGGAAGAGGGAGAAAAAAAAAAGCGCCCACTAAATGCTACTCTATCAACCATATTCTATTCCGTTTTTAACCAACTTAAAATAGAATTCTCCGCTTACCCGGCCCTCGTGATTAAGTTCTCTCATCCAAACAACCTGGACTTAATTCAGTGTTGTGTCGATTTCTGCGTGCTGGTCGTGATTCCATCCATCTTGAATTTGACGTCATCCCACACCAGGGATGAGGTCATTGCATTGAAAGCTCGTCACGTGCACTGCGCTTGGATTGGCTAGAATCTTTTGTAGGCGGGACCAAAAGAGGATGTGACGTTAACGCACATTTAAAGGCGTATCTTCATATATATATATATATATATATATATATATATATATATATATATATATATATATATATATATATATATATATATATATATATATATATATGTGTGTGTGTATATATATATATATATATATATATATATATATAAACACACACACACACATACATACATACGTACATATATATAATGCCTTAACTTAACCTTAATTCAATTAACAATTAATTTGAGATAATGTAAGTCACAAATTCAGTCGGCTTGTGTCATAGCATTCAACGGTGCCCTGTTTATCTCGTCCACAGGCCTGTTCCTGTAAATAAGCTGTCAGCAACATTACTTGGCAACCATCATGTGACGCAATTAGGTGTGGCACAGATTGTACCACTGCAAAGGCTTACTTTACTGTATGATCATCACATATGATCATCAAAATAACCTTACTTCGCTGTGATAGTCATTAAGATGTCTTGTAAATGTGCAGTAATCTATTGTTACCTCTTCACCTCCCACACACTCTCCTGCTTCCAAATGTAGCATGTCATAATTACCCTGATAATAGTAGCAAGTCAAATCAGTCACGTTTTTTTCCACCATATTATGAATTGAAAATCATTATGTTCTTTATTAGATTCAGAACCAAAACTAATCATTGAAACGTGTGTTAAAATGTCAATGTCTATTGTAATGATTGCATCCTTCCTAAAATTAAAATCAATGTAATGAATGAGAGTGATAATCCATTCCATCTTCCAAGATATTAATTGCTGTGTTGGGATCAGCAGTACATAGCAAGTACTGCCATGGTTACCTGCGTGGAAACCACATCAGGGGACTTCTCACTCAGATCTCCCTTGGTGTTGGAAACATGTTTACCATTATAACATCGGCAAAATGATCATTTCTTAAGAAGCAAAAAAAACCAACAACCTTCCATCAAATTTCTATTATTAGGCGAGGACCTAATTAGAATAAACACAAGTCAAAGGCATTTGCACCATGTCTTAAGATTGCTTTTTTTTCTGCATTCCACATTGTGAACGCATGAATTAATTCAATACAATAATACAACCACAAAAACACATCCAAAACATGCCGGCTGCTATTTTTCTGCGATCCATTAGGGATAGGTGGTGCAATCAAGGTTGAGGGGTGGGGGTGGGAGTAAGAACCACATAGGATTTGAGCCATGAGTACAGTCCAACCAACAGTGCATTGCTACAATCCTAATGAGGATCATGCACTTACAATGCTGCCGTTAAATATATTCTTGTAATTCCGATCAAAATGGGTCATATGCTTTCAATTTGGATGATATTTTCTCTTTTGGCTCTCTCCACATGGAAAACAGCTGCATATGAAGGTATGATATATATGATCAAAACAGAAATGTTGCTAATTTTAACCAATTAATGTACATATGTAATTAATAATCTAATTTTAAAGCAACCAATTAATGTCATCACTCAAGAATATTTATTTCTGATAGGAGAATCCTTATCTCCATCTGGCTATCAACTCTGTATTTACAACGAGACCCGCACTGTGAGTTCCTTGGTGTTCCGAAAGGTTCCGTATACTGTAACCAAGAGTTGCGGTGGCTGGCTCTTTTGGACGCCATGTCCAGTGACGCTTTTCAAACTAGTTCATCAGACAGAGTACAGGATCCTGGTGGAGCAGGTGACCAGATGTTGCCATGGTTACGTCCAAGTGGGAAGCTACTGTGCCCTGTGTAAGTGTGCATGCAGAACATTCGCTTTTACTTTCTGTCTTTCTGATGGTTTTGGTGTTTCTTTTTTTTTTTTAATGGAGCTTTAAATGGGAGTGAAGACTTGATGGCCAAACCTGGATGGTGCCCAACCACAATTAGATCTAATTCCAGTGTTGATGACTGCAAGTGGGACATTGATTGTCCGGATTGGCAAAAGTGCTGTGAGAGCTCGGGTTACTTTCTCTGCAATAACCTTACAAGTTAGTATATATTTTTTATTTTACCCGAGAAATTGCTTTGCTTTGTCCTTGTGTCAAATTATCAAAACAAGTCTGTTTGGTGGAGTGCTGTTTTTGTTCAAATATAATATTAAATAGGAATTGTATTGTAAACAGAATGACTTGGCTCAAGATCAGGAAACAGTGCCTGAAGCTGCAGCTTTCAAAAACATGATCAAACAATCACATACAATATTGCACTCCGCAAATGTCATTTCCTCTACTTTTTTTTAATCTTGATGGAGGTCTGTGCTTACAAGTGCCAGTATATTTTTAGCATGAATTTATACATGTAGTATATGTTTGAGTTAAGAATAAATGTAAAAAAATTAAATAAAATCAAATTCATTTATGATCATGATTTTTTTTTAAATGACAACAATCGATCCAAAAGATTTCAACGCTGGATCTTTGTGTTTTTTTATTATTTTGTACCCTTTAACTATGTTATTTATAATCATCAGACTCCGCTAATTACACGGAAAATCCGAGGCACTCTTTCAACGCGACAGTGACAATAAAGACAGATTATCAACAATTGATGAACAACGGCGCTCTTTTCAACCACACAAGATTACTTCAAACGATGGTACCGCAAAACTAACATCCCAAGACAATGATTATCATTGTGTTCACTCCTTTCCCTTTTTTTTTTGCAGGTAACTGGAGCGTTGGAGTCAGTTGATTTTTCAGTTTATTACCTCAGCTCATGGCCCGTGCATCCGTATCGAACGGCCACCTCGCTGCTGATAGACTGCAGCTTTGCTCTTTCACCTCACGTGGTCACGTCAAAACTGCATTTCCTCCTGAAACACATACAAGAGGTGTCAGCTGTGACAGTAGAAGGTGAGGAGGACAAGTAGAGGCGAGGCCGCACGTGATTTGACTTGTGTTTCTTCAGACGGGGTGACATTTTTCAAGCGTGTGATGCATGTACAGAACATTGCAGTCAGGAAAGAATGACTCAGTGACACCACAGCTTCGCTTCTATTTGAGCGAACGTCTTCTGTGGGATGTTTCCTGCGATGGCAGAAAATAACACCCGAGTTAGTCACACAGATTTCCCCCTCCCCCACGCATTGCTCACAAGTCCATACGTATTACGGATACAAGGTGGTAACTGCATGAACACGTTTGTACCACTGAATGGAAATCGTTCTTTCCGAGACCTTTGTTTTGATTCGCTTTCAAAGGAGCCTAATTATAGACGGAAAATGACTCTTACAGGAAGTTATATGTTCTGTGATAGAAACATTAAAGGGACAGTGTGATTTCAGAAGCGACAGATTGTTTTCTTTTTCAGTGTTCATTCATTTAAAAAAAAATGATTATCTCAATAATATTCAAACAAATATGTTTGATCAATCAAAGAATTTTTTATTTAATGTAGGAGCAATAATCGCTAATTATATAACAAGGGTCGTGCGTTACCTTTCAGGAAGCGCCATCTTTCTACTACGGATACCCATAGGAGACAAACTTACTTTGTCACTTGAGGGAACACTATAATGATTTGTTGCTTCCACATCTGATGAAAATAAATGGTGATAGACGTCCTTCAAATATGCACACTTTGAACATGGCTCATTGCATTATATTAATTCACCACTAGATGGCATTTTACGCAATTCTTAATTGTCAAATCGGTGTCGATGTGAGTGTGAATGATGTATTTCTTCATTCTTCCCTTTTCATCCTTGTAGATGTCAATGAATGTGCACATCCGGCTCTCCATCACTGCTCTCCACTAGCTCAATGTAGCAACACGGTGGGCTCCTACCACTGCACCTGCCAAGCAAGATATGTTGACGTTGACCTCAGCAATCCCGGAACTCATTGTGCAGGTTAGAACAAAATATAAATAGAACCTGACTGCAATGTTATTGTAGTGGCAGCCACTGTTTAGATAATACATTTTCATCCGAGGCTTACTTTTTTGTTTTAGTGCCAAATGACATCACCACGCAAGGCACCACAGAGTCCATGCAGTGTTGCCCTCTACCAATCAATATAACCTCACCTCCGACTGCACACAACAACACGGTGATTAGTTTCAACGTCACAGAAAACACGAGCACTGCAATATACGGATCTACAACTGATGAGCTGCCTTTGACATCAACCACAAGTTGTATGAAGGATTTTATTCTTATCTCAGTCTGGCAAACCGGCAAACAGGAGTCATAATTGTGCTCTCTCTCTCTCTCTCTGCCCTTTTCCAGCCTCCTCCCCTGGCATCAGCAGATTACAGGCTGCCAACATCACTGGCACTTCTTTTTGTGTGTACTGGTCCAGCCTAATCCCAGCAAACCAGACTTACTTGGTGGGTCTTAGTGAGGGCTCAGATGTTATTAGGATGTGGACAACTGAGCAGACCATGATGGAAGTGAGGGAACTGCAGCCGGGGGTGCTCTACAATGTCACTGTTAAGATCCAAACAAATAAAAGCCATGGAGATATTCTTTATATAGCAGTCAAAACTGGTAAGAACTATTCTTATAAATCTGACTTGCTTTGGTAGATCAATGTCTAAATCTATTTGCTTTTTTAGGGCAGGGGGCTTTTTAATACAATGTTTAAAAATAGCTTTTTATCTTTGGGGTGTTTTAATTTAAAAAAAAAAACTGTCAGAGATGTTATTGAGACACTGGAACTCGGTTTTAAAAAGTGTAAAACATGGAGATAATCTCTTGAGGGTATATTGTCCATGTGTCAAAATTAATTAATGAATCGACAAATAATCAATTTGAATCGATAACCATTTCTTTGTAGATGCTCAAACTCTGGATGCAACCACGCGACTTACCAACATCCCGTTCACCGATGACCTATACAACACAAGCAGTCAGGCCTATAAAAATCTTACAGCGGGAATTTTAGATGAGGTAGGTCCATCGTGTGTTCTGATTTTGTGGATATCACAGAAAACATTGCGACAGTCCTGGCTATATTTCTTTGCAGATCTACTTTTCTCTGGCCCGAGATACAAAGACGATGATGAATTCGGGTCAGGTGAGAATCGAGATCATAAAGTTTTCCCCCGGCAGTGTGGTGGTCGACTTCATCCTGATCTTCAGCCCTGGTCAAGAACAAGACATCAGAAACACATCCACAGCAATACTCTACTCATTGAGGAACAGCTCTATATACACAATGGATGAAAATAATACAAGCATCAGTGGTATGTGTCTTTACATTATGACAGTGCTCATATATATTTTTATTTTTATTTATTTATTTTGCATGACTGTATTATACTGCCTTCCTGTGGTCAAGTTAATTATAGCAGAAGGAGCCGGAGAAAAAAATAATCATAATGCATAAACTGTTGAATTCTTTACACTCTATTATTTATTTAGTAGAATATAAAATACAAAAGTATGCCAGATACTGGAGTGAAAATTATGTTGTGTTTGTTCTTGTAGATTTTGATGAATGTGTTCCAGGGGAAAATGATTGTTCCCAATGGGCTACATGTACAAATACCTGGGGTTCCTTCACATGCTCATGTCGAGATGGATTTATGGACACAGAACCACAAAGGCCTGGGAGAGCATGTCAAGGTAGCCTCTTGCTATTGCTCGATTCAATAAAATTCTAAAAATAGGAACCTGCAAAATTGAACATTTTCAAGATAATAATGTGCCTAATATGAAATCTGAACTTATTTCAAATGACGAAATACTTTCTTTATTATATGTTATTTATGAGTGCAGAACGTGGGCCTGCACTTGGCGCTTGAAACTGAAGCAGTTCTAAATTGGACAGGGGAACTGAGCCATCCACTCTCAGTCTTTCTATTTGCAACAGCTGATTGTTTACTCTACTTTTGAAGCTTAGCTTGTAGCAAACCTGCGGGACTTCATGCACACTTTGATCATGCTGTCTCTGATCCACTGGTGAAAGGAGACTTCATTTGAATCTCTCCTCTTACATCTGTAACCGCTTCACAAAATAATGCATGTGTAGAAATAGCTATGATTGCTGGATTATTTTTGTTATTATTATAAAACATGATGTGCTAGAGAAACAAAGCTCAGATTCAAAATCAGTGCACAAAATAAATAAAGTTCAGTTGCATCTCTGATTAAAACAAATGTAATTTACTGCCACTTATTTTACAGTGCAGCTTCTATTCTTCACTTATTAAAAATAACTAGAATGCTTTCTCTTGGGCAGCTACCATGGAGACCACAACATTGCAATCAAGTCCTGTCACATCCTCAGTCAGCACTTCTCCTTTACCTCAAATAACAACACCATCATATCCACCTTCAACAATCACCTCTGAGGAAATAGCCACCGCTCGCCGAATGACGTCCCCGACGACTGCCACCGTGGTAGCAACAATCGCCTCTGTAGTACCAAGTACCACCACTATGCCGACAACCAGCAGGAATGAAGCCGTGACCATGTCTCTCGTAACTGCCACCATGGTACCACCAACCACTTCTATGGCACCAACAACCATCACCATGGTACCAACAACCGCTTCCACCATGGTACCACTACCACCAACCACCTCTATGGCACCAACAACCACCACCATGGTACCAACAACCGCTTCCACCATACCAACAACCACAATTGCATCAGGATTAATTGCACCGAGTACATCCACTTCAGTTGAAGTTGCAGAAACAATCTCCACGATATCGACAAACACATTTGAACATACAACCGGCATCATAACAACCACTCAAGCAGCGAGGACTGAACCCACTTCCCCGAATAAAGACTTAACTTCTTCACCATCCCATAGAATATATTCACTTCTGAGTGATATTTCAGTTGAGTGCACAATTACAGGCATCACAGTTACAATTGCTAGACAGTTTCTAGTCGATAACAACATCAGGGAAGGCACTCTGTACCTGGGCCATCGGGAATGCGGCGTCACTACCTTCAATGCTAGCCATGCCCAGCTGATCGTAAACTGGAATGAGTGCATCACAATTTCTGCACAAGTGAGTGATAGTAGGTGATTTGAATTTTTTGCCCTCTCTTGCACACTGCCAATATAACAACCCCTCTGTTGTTTTGTTATTTTTAGAATGAATCCTATTACATGGCTTCGGTAACACTGTTCAACACCATGGAAACATACACGTCAGTTAATGGAACACTGGAGGCACCCAAATTGCTCCTGGAGGTTCCCATAATGTGTACCTACATGAGGAGCATGCTCACGTCTGCTGATATTGGCTCCATGGGGTACGTCCTTTCTTCCCTGGCATTAGAAGTGAAAAGATCAAAACGTCCCGTGATGGGGAAAATGAAGCTTCAAAATTGCTTCATGAACCAGTTGTATTCTTTTGATGGAACTGTTGAGGTGGTTAAGAAATGGCAAGTCACTATACTTTTCGCCCCAATGTTGAACAGAGAGTGCCCTCTGGAGGAGTGAATAAATATAACAACTGGTTCATGAAGCAATTTTGAAACTTCATTTCCCATCACCACAATTTAATGTGGTTTTTCTGTCATTGTTTCCAGGTATGAATTAATCCAAGATGTGATCACAAGCTCTGGAATGTTCCAGGTGACAGTACAGCTGCTGAATGGAACATTTCCTCTACCTTACAACTACAGCTTGTCTCCAGAGGAGGCTGTTGTGGTACAAGTGAGCATGAATACCTCAGCAGAAGAGATTAAAGTAGTGATCTACTCTTGCTGGGCGACGCCCACCCAAAATCCGCTGGATAACAAACGTTTTATCTTTCTGGACAACAGGCAAGATCTTTCAAATTCATCTCTAAAATTAATCGCAAATTAAAGAAGATTTATTATGCATTTCTCACCCACAATTTGAAACAGTTTCCGTGATCTTCGACATTCTTTGGTCAAGCTATAGAGTTGATTATATTAAAAGTTTTTCAGAAATATTGCGTTAATCCAATTTCGGTACTTAGAAGCTTTCTGTTACCTTAACGCACTCTTAATGGGTTATTACACTTGTCCTGAATGAAGAATAAAAAAAAAAAAAGAGATGTTAATCACAAACCATTTCCTGTGACCTACAGATGTGCCCTCAACTTGTACACTGACGTGTTGATGAACGGAAACTCCAGCACATCTCGAGTGTCTGTGCAGATATTCTCTTTTGTCGATGTCAATTTGATTTATCTGCACTGTCACGTTCAGATCTGTTTGCAGATTGGATCTGATACCTGCGTGCCGGTGAGTGCGCTTTTTATTTTGCAATTATACCCTTCAAAAAATAAAAACATTTTTTTGTTTTAGGATTGTTTGCAAAGAACACCTCGGTCTTCCAACACTATTGGAAGAGCGTTTGGTTCAACTGGACCTTTGTTTATGTCTGAGGAAGGTGAGTGGAAAAAAATACATAATTTTGCAATGCTTTAAAATAACAACTGCCGACTAACTTGTTTTCCTTTTTTATTTCATTTTTTATTTCCTTATCAAGTGGCCCCGGAGACTGAAAGCGACAAAATCCAACTGATTGGACTGTCCTTCCTCGGAGTAGTTGTAATTCTCTTCTTCGTCATCGGTTCTGCTTGTCTCTTCTACTATCAAAGAAACCGCATCGGACATTATAATTTTAATGCCAAATCCAAGCCGCTGAACATCACCAATATTGAGGTTCACGCTTAAGTCTCACATCGTTTGCATTAATAATTTCGTTTTCCCTGTTAACTTTATTTAACTTGTAAAGCTTTGCACAATGACATATTTATTGACATGTCAATATTATGAAACATTGACATGGAAAAAGGTCAATTAAGGGAAGTCAAATATAGAGAATTACCATAAATGCACATTTGATATTTAATTTGAAAAATTATCAATGCAGAAATAATATTTTATTGTCACTGGTGTACAGCACAATAATTTACTTTAAGTCAGTTTCACTGTTTACAATGTGGATCAATTTATTTAGGCTGTGTAGAATAATTACATTTATCTACGCTTTTTAATGTTGATCAACTTATTGTTAGAATGTTTTTATCAATTATATCTGTCATTCTGTTTTCATTTATGTCCATCAATCATTGGCTGATTACATTTGCATATATGTTTCAACAATAAGTTTTTATCTGCTTAAAAATGTCATGCGACAAAAGACACATTACAAAGCAATACTTCAATCTGCAAGTGTTGATCTTTTATTTACACTATAACTGTATACAGGTTTCTTTAGATGTGATATTAGCACTTCATGGTGTGTTTTTCTTGTATTATTATCAATACAGCTTCAAAATACAATATGCATAAAACAAGAAAAAACAACTAGATAGCACCTTTTCGTTAATATCGCAGGCCAAAGAGTTGTTTAAGGACCAAAAAACTATTTCAGACATGCACGTGTGTGTGTGTTTGTGTATTTGTGTGTGATTGTCACAGTACTACTCAGTCTGGTTCAAATCGAGGGCAAATCGCACAACTCCGCTGCTGCGTCGCTGTTCGGGTCTTTCCAGTAGTGGTCCTGATTCTCCTCCAGAAGCACCCTGGGAATGATGATGACCGGGTCGGACAAACTCGTCCTGAGCATCTCTAAGAAGCAGCAGCAGCATGTGGTTAAGGTGTCAAGAAAGGGGAAAGAAAACAAAAAGACGTTTAAATATTGCCTGAATATTTTTTTTTAAATCACATCTAAATGAGATTGAACCTACTGCCTATTTCCACACCTATTTTGTACTTACCGGCTAACACTCCACAAATATTCTCGATAACGTTTTCGATTGCAGGTCCGATAGAAAAACAGTGAAGGCATGCTTGGGAACATATTCCGACTCCGTGACAAGTGTAACTTAACAATCAACTACCGTATTTTCCGGACTATAAGGTGCACCTTCAATGAATGGCCCATTTTAAAACTTTGTCCTATATAAGGTGCACCGGACTATAAGGCACACCATTAATGCATCATGTCAGATTTTTAATCCAAATCAAATCATTCTCCATTTTATCTTTTTTATTTCAACTTCAGATGGAACAAATTACTTTATAATCACAAAATAATGATCCATAGTCTTTTTGATTCATGATTCATAGTCTTCAGTGGGCCACTTATGATTGATTTCATGACACAATGCTTCGGGCCAGTTTAAATTTAGGAATTTGGTCCATATTTAAGGCGAACCGGACTATAAGGCGCACTGTCGGCTTTGGAGAAAATTTTTGGTTTTTAGGTGCGCCTTATAGTCCGGACAATACGGTACTGTGCATATGTGGTATATACAGTGGATACAAAAAGTATCGTAAAGACGGCTATTAGCTTGATTATTCAATAAAACTATGGATTATAAATAGAAACACAGAACTTTAAATCTCGCTGCATCTTAACAGGGGTGTGTTCACTTTCCATATCCACTGTAGTGATGTCATTACATGAGTATGAGAAACTAGGTCAAAACTGACATTTATTTCACGACCAACTCCCCTTATTAAACAATTCGCATGCAATTATAGCAAACAACATAAAAAACATGGCTACAGTACATTCCATCCAGTTTCATGCAAGCTGAAGGGTTCCATGTAAGGAAGCTTACATGCAGGAGGTGACAACAGGCAACCCCCTGAATCCAACACCACTACTCCGGTGTCCATTCATGGAAGAGAAAGAGAGAACTAACTCGGATCTAAAGTTTTCAATAAAACTAATGTGGAATAATAATAAAAAAAAAAAAAAAATCACAAGTCCATGAATGAGAATGAGTGGCTGGCCGGCATCTTCTAAGTGATTCTTTTGTGGTTTACCTGGGATTGGGGAGCGCACAGCCCCACAGGTGTTGCTTTAGGGTCTGTACCCAGCCAATATCTCGGATTGGCTGGCAGAGTTGTACGTAGTGGTGTTGTTTTAGCACAACCCTTCGAATGAATAAAAACGTCACTCATTAGCAAAAGGAACATCAGCATCATCCAAATTTGACATCTCCCTCCCCATTACTCATGACAGCAGTGTGAGAAACAATATATAGATTTGTTTTGTACACACCGCAAATTCAATGATGTGTGTAAAATGTAAATAAAAGTATAAACACAATCATTTGAACAATTCTATTTTGTTTGTCAAGTAATATTCAAATTTCTTGTGATGGTCAATTTGTTTTTTAATTAATTATCAAAATTATAACATATAAAATCAAAAATGATTTCACTCTGCCTGTAGTGATATATCATGCCGAATTTCCAATTCAATAAATTAAGTTTTCCACAAATGTATTGAAATGCATCAGTATTAGCGATGCAAAAACAATATATTTTTCTCACAATTGCAACATGCATCAAGAAAGAATGCCAGAAGTCATGCCGGAATGTTGCGCAATCTTGAATAAGCATAGAAAGAAAGGAAAATTCTCTTCCATGTGGATTTTCCTATTTTCTTTGACAAAGACTGGAGAAATACAAACAGATACCTGCAACCGCTAATGCTTTACTATAAACAAAAACAAAGCCAGAGGACACCTTTTATTTCTTTCTTTTTTTGGGTGATTATTTATTTATAATGTTTCTTTATATATATGAGCAAGCAGAAACACAAATACGTCACAGTTTTTTTTTTCTTCAAGACATAACTTCCTTTACCATACTTTCTATCCTTATTTACGTAAAGAGCACAACGATAGCACCGGGTGTGTGACGTGCCAAGCACTGTTTAATGACGACGTGCCCCCTTTCCCCGTGTTATATGACCAAGTGACACCCCTAAACCAAAGGCTGCAAAATGCAAATGAGTCTGGTCTTCAGCTCCCGTGGGTCATGCGATCAGCTTTGACAAATGTTGGCGGTAATGATTGCACAGCGAATAAAGTGAAGGATATTAACTATGTGTGTGTGTCTAAAGGGGGCAACAAAAATAAAATCGACCCTTGGTGGTGCATTATAATCTCAAATGGTAAAGAATCAAATAGTCACATATACAGTATAAATGTGATACTATATATGGCTGTGTATACTGTGGAAGCGCTAAAGTTGAAAGCCAGGAAAGATAAATAGACTTCAGTAAAAATTGGAGATAGTCAAAATAATGTGATGACAACCATAAAACAGGTAACTAAACTAAAGCTGATGACTGCGCAGTACGTTGACAGTTAATAATATTAATAATAATATTACCGTATTTTCTGCACTATAAGGCGCACCTAAAAACCTCCAATTTTCTCAAAAGCCGCGCCTCATAATCAGGTGCGCCTTATATATGGACCAATATTGAGCCACTACAGCAGGCGTGTCCAAAGTCCGGCCCGCGGGCCAAATGTATATATCTTATATATGGACAAAGTTTTAAAATGGGCCATTCTTTGAAGGTGCGCCTTATAATCCGGTGCGCCTTATATATGGGCAAAGTTTTAAAATTGGCCATTCATTGAAGGTGCGCCTTATAATCCGGTGCACCTTATAGTGCGGAAAATACGGTAATATTAATAACAATATGCCTCCCATTTCCACACATGCATTTCCATCCCAACATTAAATGAAGTTAATGTATGAATGTTAATGTCATTTATTTTAATTCTTTGCTTTTGGAAATGATAAGTATAATGGCCTCCATTAGCGGTTCCACTGTATACGTAGCTGGATGTTTTAAAGCATGTGTATTGTGAAAGATGTCTCTACAATAGCTAACATAGGTTAAGTGCATACAATAGCGATTACAATTACATCATTACAAACCAGCTTACTTACAGTAGGTCGCCTTCTATATCCAACACATGACATGAAGAAAACTCTTTAAAACCACAAATTTAAAAAAAAAAGTCAAGTCTTTACATTTAGGAATTTGGTATGCTTCACTACATACCTCTTATTCACGTAATGTACTCAGTAACCACCATATTTAACTTCCCGAACAACAATAAATAAGCTTTAAAATCAACACACTTGCATACCCATCTAATTCTAACAAGACAGTGTGGAAGATGATAAATTGAAAATAACGCCAGAAATATTAGAAAAGCTAACCATACCAAATAAAATTAATAGAATTAATATTAATTTATAATCACATTGGTCAAGCTCATCATGGCCTGTGTGTATAATAATAATAATAATAATAATAATAATGTGACTCCCAGACACTCAACTCAGTATTTTCTAGCTGCACTAAACTGTGTAAACTATGAGGAGAATGCCATGGAGACCTTGAGACATAATATTAATGTGATATACATATGCATAATATTTGATGCATAATCATATAAGATGATCCAGATTGTCTTCTGGCAGCAAATTTGGTTTTGAATTTAATTGAACCAAGCTAAACTAAAATAGCCACGTGAGTATGAATGAGGTAATGCTCCAAGGGATACAAACAAGTGTAAATTTCTCATTCAAGAGAAATCGGTCACAAAGAATTACGATCATGCATAGTCAGACCGAAAGCATGAACACATAAACAGCAGCAAAGATGAAACCGAAACATGATGCGGATCAGAGATCATTACCAGGCATAACATTTATCAAAGATGCTCAGGTTTGGTCATGATTTATTTTCAGCGCTTCCAATCGTTGATAATCTTTGATAAACTCAGCAGAACGATCCGCTTAGTCAATCAAGCCAAACCAGCAGAAGCGCTTGCGGTCTGGCTCATGCAAGCGTTGGCAGCCCGTCGCCATGGTAACCCGGGAGACGGGGGCGAGCAAAGTGGGGGTGGCATTGAGTAGCAGCGGAAGGAAAAAAAAAAATACACTCATGCCCGCTTGCGTCGATCAAAATTAGACAATGGACTGATGACATCTTATTCTCATTGAATAGAAAGAAGTGAATGGGAGCAAAGCAGAAGCAAAAAAAAAAAAAAAAAAAAGAGGATGGCAACAAAAAAGAAAAACACTATTTTGCAGCCTCTGTCTTTACTTTCCCCCAAAAAAACAAAAGATGTGAAAGGTGCTAAATGGTTTTTACTCTTTCGCTTCAGCCAGTTTGTTGTTCATCTCTTTACTTTTCTCCTTGTCCCCCAACGCTGGCCGGCTCATGGGCTGGTTCTCCGAGGTCATCTTCCTGGAGCCCCTCAGTGCCGTGCTCTGCTTATCTTTGGCTTTCTTCACCGGATTGCCCTGGCCCGATGCTACGGCCCGGGGCTTTCTGGCTTTAGTGCGAGGGACAGTAGACCTGTCCACCTGAGAATGTTGGACAGCAGACATGAAGGAAAATTTTTAAAGACTGTGAAAAAGTAAGTTGACTTTTTTCTATTACATGCCCCCACCATTCTTCCGCCACGTGGACCACGCACCTTTACTGAAATCAAGTCATCGGTGTTCATTCCCACAACGGCGCAAACACCCCTTTTGCCCCTGCTCACCTGTTTAATGGGGTCAATGTATGGCTCGCTGTACAAACTGCGTATCCTCCTCCTCTCCTGGGCCTTATTGTCAGTAGGCTGAAGTGGAGCTTGTCCTTTGAATGTCGCACTATAGCTGGTTTCCAGCCGAGTCTTCTCGTCCGGAGGTAGGTACTGGGACTTGGCCCGGATCATCCGTGTAGGCTTCACATCTCTGTAAGCCTTAAATTCGGTTCTGCAGGAAGGGAAGGCAGAGCAAAATTACTAAATACATTTTGGGTCTCGTCATTGTTTATAAGAATCCGATTGCAAGTCTTGTCAGTCGCTTGCATGTCTTATTCAAATGAATCGAACAAAAGCTGCCCACGTAGCATAGCAACTAAAGCAGAACCAACATTTGAATGATTAAACTAAAATACAAGGTGATCACTTCATCTTCCAGTTGGTTGCTTTGCACACATTTACATTTCAATGAATCCCTTTTCACAAAATGTGTTCAAGGTTTTAACATTTATTAAACAAGCCAGAGGGCTAAAATGTCATTATGTAAAAAGTTAAATTCTTCCTAGCACAAAGGCTGAGACTTTGCCTTTTGAAAAGAGAACGACTACCAGTGCACTAGAGGGATGGAAATCACACACAGAGAGAGTGATTACATAATGGGACTTAGGCTCGCTTTCAGGGCCAGGATGGAGCAAGAGGCCATAGCGCAAAGACGGATTACACAATGACGTCCCAGGACAAGGGTAGAAAACACTTACATGACACCACAGAGTGTCGATTGTACAAGTGTAAAGAAGACGCCATTCATGGTCAGTGTAACAATAATTTATGTGTCCATGAAGTACTGCAGAAAAGGGAGGGAGGGGTGGAGCAGTGTATAGAATAAACATAAATGGTCTAATGGTTATTGGCAAGATGCACTAAAACAGAAAAAAATTCCTTCAATGGGTTTGCTGTATAAAATGATTTTCTCACTCAATATGGCATCAGTGGAACAGACTTTCCACCCACCGGAATCATAACACAAGATATTTTCCGTGAACCTGGAAGTAGGCTGCTAACTCACAAACGTAAGGATGGCTAAATGAAAATATTTATCAGCTCGGTTTAGAAGATATTTCTAATATTTTCACATAGTTGAAAGAGAAAATGACAGGTGGGGGTGCACACATTTATATCCATATAAAAATTATAAGATTGTTTGAAAGATGCGTGTTTTTTTTTTTATATGCATCACTGCGACACAAGCTATTCCTGTCAAAGTGATATTTTCTGCTTTTGAGACTAAAGCTGCTGACCGGGTTGACCCGCTGTGGTGCAGTTTATGTGCGGAGAAAGGCCTCTTCACTGCAACCAATCACTGGTGCTGACAGCAGTGGAAACACGCCAGGACGCTCAGCATGCAATTCTGCCCACAATATGGACTGCTATGCTTTCTAGTTATGTTATTGCTGAATAAACATTTTCACATGTACAAGCAAAATAATACTTCGTAGCATTCTTAGATTCAAATCATCCAATTAAAATCCCACCAAATTTATTTTAGCCTCATGTTAAATATTTTCTGATATTGCCGACGCTTCACGAGTGCCGAGCGAGTATTCGAGGGAATCAATGAACCCAGAGGGACGGCTGTGGCTTCTTTTTATTGTCAGATCAGCGGCCATAAAGACTGACTTGAAGTCAATAAGCTCTCAGATGGCCTGTCGGATAGCAGCCTCTTTTTTGCTAATATACGCTACGATGCAGGGGAGCATTTTTATTTATTTTCTTATTTATTATTATTATTTTAGTTATTATTTTTATTTATTATTATTATTTAATTTGGTATTATTTTTATTTTTTATTTTCATTTTTAGAAGAGACGGCACAAGCTATATATAATGCGAATTAACTGTAATCACACACACACTAATATGAGATTAAAAGTGTTACATAAAACAGCTTTAGTACGGTCCGACTAGGAACTGATGGAACAAATGAGTATCAGTGGAGATTTTCAGGATTACATTTGACAATATTATGTGAACTCAGATTAATGACAACAGTGCATGACAATCAAAGCAGTTTTATAGTTTTTCTAGCTAGCTGAAAAAGATGGTTTTGTTTTTTGGGGGACTTAGCTTGTCAGTAGAAATGCAGGCTCTCTAAGAGGATCATTTTCAAAATCCAACAATATTCTGTCACTTTGCTGCTGTGGGCTACATTTTGCTAACAAACAGCAGACAGAAAGATTTTAAGGAAAGAAAAGTCTCCTTTGAAAGGATTTGGTTCTAGAGAATAACCTGAACTCAATGAACCTGCAGCTTCTGCGTCATTGTCTCAGATAAAAAATCACTTTCCATAAGCAAATTTTCGTTCACTTTGTCCTCTTTTGGTCACAGCAGATCTTACAGTGACAATATAGGCTTTGTCTGTTTAAAAAAAAAGAAAAAAAAGAAAGAGAACATGAACAAAGGTTCAGGCAGCTGATATCTCTCACTCATGCCTTTTATCAAGCATAAAAAGGCATTTGAAAGTATTTTAAATACGACTTGACCAAAGCGGCAGAAAATAAGATTGGATTGATCAGTCTGTGACTCAGCATTGTTCAGCGTTCTTATCCTTAAGTGCCTTTTGTTTTGACTTTTACAAAGGTACTATTGCTTCCTGTCTCCGTTCCGTGCCTTGTCTCCCTAAATAAATTTAGCCTGTTTCATGAATTCCCCTCAGTCTGTTCTCTTAAATTTAATAAATAATAAATGAGTGAATATACAGATATATATATATATATATATACACACAAAGTGCAAACAATAGTCCAATAGGATGGATGGATGACAGTGTTCCAGTGATGAATGGGGCAGTGCTGTGCAAATTGTGTTTATTCTTATTTATATGTTCTCCCCCCCCCCCCCCCCCCCCCCCCTCTTCTTGAGACAGCTCATAAATATCGGCGTTCTGGGACTATATAGCACAGTGGAGAGTCGTCGTTAATGTTTCAAGGTGAAAGAATGCATGACTACAGAGTACAATTGCACTTCAAGCAAATCCTAAATTAGCACTAATGCTATTTCGGCACATGCTGGGTGATTTGTGCCCACCATCCGTAATATTAACCCACAGCTGACCCGCTTGGAGGCTTCACTGGCAGAGGGTTGGGTGGGCTTCTGTCGTGCCATGTGGGAGGGGGCGGATGATGCCCTTGGGCTGCACCCTGCTCCACAATACACGCACACACATGGTAGCGGGTCTTCAAGCAGCTTCATGACAAGTTACACTGATCTCACATGGCACATCATCAGCTGTGTTTCTTGCTAAGTAAGGCTACCAAGTTAAAACATGGAGTACTTATACAATAAACCAGAGGTATTGTTTTAATTTCACTGGTGACAATAATTTCTGCAGCTAACATGATGAATAATTTGGGGTGTAATACATTTAGCACAACGATTCATTCAAGTAGTGTAAGAACTGGATAATTCATGAAGTACCGGGAGATCTACTACAAAAACTGCATTAAGTTCCTACCATGTTTTGGCAATCATACTTACCGTAATTTCCGGACTATAAGTCGCGGGTTTTTTTCATAGTTTGGGTGGGGGGGCGACTTATACTCAGGAGCGACTTATATACATATGTATGGTTTTTTTTCACTTTTTTGGGCATTTTATGGCTGGTGCGACTTATACTCCGGTGCGACTTATAGTCCGAAAATTACGGTAGTTACGGACTCTGTGACCCTTGACTTAAATCAGATACGTCCCGGAAAAGGGGTACTACTCACTTGTAAGAACTGCCGGCTGCAATCTCCTGTTTAATTTGCCTGTTGACGGCATCCACAGCAGCCCGTCCTTCTCCTTCCACCTTGAGGACTACTTTCTTCTCACCTTCTGCCTTTTTGCTCGGTCTCTTTTTCCTCTCGTGGCCTTGGATGAGGTCTTTCTCTTGCATTCTGTCAGCGATGGTGCTTTTCTCCACGCCGTTTTCACCATCCGCCAGGTGATGTTTTCCGTGTCTGGACCTGTGCAATGGTCGGTCGTCACCGGCGGAGATAGCGGCGGGTGGTTTAGGTATCCACGGGTGGTCGTACCTTTTCGGAATGGGCCAAGCCTTGTAGTCTTTCTGGTACTGAGTCTCGCTGTTGAAGGGTATTTCTGGACCGTGGTACTCGTTCTTGGGTTTACAGCTGGGTTCGGGTCGCACTCTCCAGTGTTTAAAGTCCTCCCTCATGACAGAGCTGCACACTCGCTCCTCAGAGACGCACCTCCTTGGCGCGCGTGGACCCGGAGCGGCGGTGCGGCGCTGGGTGCGAGGCGGCTGCGTTTCTATGGCGACCCCGGCCCGTAATGGAGGCTGCAGCTGGACGTGCTGCATCTCCGAGGCGTCCGTATACTTGGTGAATACCAAAGGCACCGCAATGTCAGCCTTGTCCATCTGGTTCCAGAAGCGGGCCATGCAGCACGCCCTGCTGATGCAGGGCCACGCCATGCTGAGGTTCCTTGAGAAAACAGTGGATTCGAGATGGAATCAAAACGGAACGAATATTTTCCACTATGCTGTTTACGAGGGAGGCGAGTCCGTGTTTGCAGATTGCACGGCTGAGTCCAATGTTTTTTTGTTTTGTTTTTAGGTTAGATTAAAATGAACGCAAATCCATTGCACTTCCGAAGTGTATTGCCAAGCATTGCTGATCATTTCATCTTCAAAATCCAACCGTAATAAGAGTTTTCGTCTCAGATGTCGTCTGCGTCCGTATGCGTATCCTCTGTGCTACATCACGCAGGGGAAAACGGCCCCGCCCTCACCCTCGCAGCATCCGGACACCTAAAGCAGGCTAAAAACATCAAGTTATACATTTTAAGGTAACGTCTGGGTTCGCCACCTGAAAATGTTAATACTTGAAAACGCTGGTGGGAGGGAAACAGCAAGCTTACGACATTCCAGCCTATTATTATCCGACATTAAGCCTATTACGTATTAGAATTCAACCGAGTATAAAACAGCGCTTCCGATTTGAAGAGGAAAAACATACTTTTAGTTTGAATCAAACAACTGTTTCCGGTTTGTCATGGATGAATCTGGAAACTTGATTAACGCAAGACGTCGTTACAAGGTACCCTTCAAACTGATGAGCAATGGGTTATCAATGTTTGTGAAGTGCGTAATGTAGAAATAATATTCTTATTTAATATATAGACAGTAATTTTGAATGTTTAAATTTCAAATCTTTAGACCAGAAGTTAGAAAAACAGGTTGGCGATAATACTTGTAAGTTGTCTTGTGTCCATATTTACATATTACAGAAAACAATATGAACACATTTCTCTCCATTCCCAGATTAATTATGATTCTGAAACCCGTGCAATGTATAACCGCTTTGATATTTACTCTAAATAATGTATCTTCATTTATATACTTAGCCCACAAGAATGGCAAAGAGCAAAATAAAAAGCACCTACCTTCATTTGGATCTGAACCTGAATAGTGGTGATCAGAGACAGGTGTTGCAGCTCAGTGACACCGCCCACCTTTGACCTCACCTTAGATGGACTGTGGGTGGAGAGAACACACCTTGCAAACTAGCCGAAACACAAGAAACATACTTTTTATTTGATGTTCATCAGATTTTTCTAATGAAAAAGATGTAACTTGGATTATATGCATGGCAAACTGTTAGCAAATACAGAATCACAATAATGTTTTGAATATTCCTCCAGTTTTTCCACATTATTTTTGCTGTCTGAAAATATTCTAAAGCTTTTACACAGCACATATTGTCATAATCTCTGCTATATTTGTGATGCACTTTTCTCTTCTCTCAGGCAGGTGGGGCTGATTTTACATTTTTCCAAAGCCTGCCCTTTGCCACGGACAAAATGGTTTGCAGGGTCAAAGTTTAGATGTGGTAAGATATGGTAAGGCTGATTTCTCAAATCCTAGTTTGAGTGTGTGAGATAAGATCAGGAGATGATGAAAGCAAGTACAGACTTTGGACTTCATTGGCTCTTTTTCCTTCCCACCAGTTGTGATTCTGCAAGTCGCCTGTCTTTTCTCCGAGCAATATGAAGATTGATTTTGCCCCCGTCGCCGTGCCCGTCCGCAGGAGACTGCAGACTGCCGCCGTGTTGCAATGGGTCTTCTCCTTCCTTGCCTTAGGTAAGTGGGTTGAATCAAATGTGAAGCTCTGTGCATGAAAGACACCAGGGATTGATCATTTAGACGCTTTGAATGTCTTCTACTGTTCATTTTTGTTGTCAACACTGTTTCAGTTGGAAATTTTCATCAAATGTGTTGTGCAACTGTGGTTGTATGAGTGCCAGTTGCTTCCACTTGAAACTCTTTTCCATCAAAGTCAGTCAACTTTGTGTCCAGGAGAGGGAGCCAAACAGAAATGGAGTAAAGCAACCATCAGTTACAAGCATATACCTGGCTCAGCAATCCTGAATTCATTTTTTTTTTTTTTGGGAAGGAGGATAACTAACACAATTAAATGCAATTGTAGACATTTGTATGAAATTCTCAGACTTTCCATCTCTTTGGTCCCATACGACCCCTGCAAAACTTGGTTTAACTGACTAAAAGCAGAATCTAAATAAATATATATAAAAATCTAAAAGCATGATGTAAATCCGCCGGCTGCATACAGTAATGTATAATAATTTCTCCTCAGCTCCCACGTGCATCTTCCTGTTCTTCTACCTGCTGTTCACCCGTTTCTGGTTGATCAGCGTGCTCTATTCTGTGTGGTGGTTCTTTGACTTTGACACTCCTGCACGCGGAGGTCGGAGGGTGCCTTACTTGTGTGAAATGAAAGTGTGGGACTACATGCGGGATTACTTCCCCGTCAAGGTGAGACTTCCAAGAAAATATGCACAGCAAGCATGTTATCCATTTCACTTTGTAAATCAGCTAGTGGGTCTATTTTTTTCTTATGCATGAAAAGGTTTAGAAATTATCAAAGGTCCAGATAGTCCCAAGGCAAATAATTATGCATGTGCTTGGCAACAGGCACAATTGAAAGGTTTTAGGGAGGAGTGTGTTCATTTCAAATGCCAAATAAAGCCAACAAATTACCATTAATGATCAGTTAGACCGTTATGCATGACTGGTCTCGCTCCAAGGCCCGGATAAAAAAAACAAAAAACAATGATAACATTTTGCATTAATATGTCAGACTAGTTTTGATTATATTAACCCAACCAACAAACCAACTAAGAAATTAACTTGTATCATGTCAGATGGCACAAAGTCCAGATTTTAGTAGTTTAAAGTGAAGATATGTGCAATTACACCATTGTCAATCTTGCATAATGTTATCCTTGCTCTTTTCCTCCCTGCCAACTGTCGCCAAGCTCCAATTTCGCTATCAAGCGGAAGTCTGCTATCGATCTGTCTCTCACTCCTCACCTAAGCCTCTGCATGAAGTGCAGATTTCAATTAGTGTATTTAAATGTCCCATCATCTTTTTTAACATTTATTTTTAGTGCAGAAGCATATTGTCAAACACCTTCACCTTTTTGCACCAGTCAATTGGGTCATATGGAATATTATAGGTTATCAGTTATTGTTTTATTTGCCTTTATTAGTCATGAAAATATTGCCTGACAAGATATGACATTCGTAATGCTAACCTGGTCTTGACCCAAAACAAGCAGGGGACGCGTGTATGTGTGTATGTGTGTAGGTGTGTAGGTGTGTATAGGTGTGTATAGGTGTGTGTAGGTGTGTGTAGGTGTCCACTCTTGCGTCCTCCTTTAACCTGATGTGTCCCTCTTGTGGCCAAACACTAATAGTGCATATACTATATTTCTTGTAGTTGACACTTTGGGAAAAAATACTTGATGCTGCACCAATGTTTTGGTTTAAATTGGGCTCTCGGAAGTACAGTTGATGGAGAGTTTGAGGACACGTTTTGTAAATGATCTCCAATTTTTCCGGCCTTTAAACCGCCCACCCTCCCTCCCACGTTCAACTATCCTTGTTATTTCCAGTGTCATCTGACTCTAGAAAAGAGAAGGATTCAATTCATTTCACTGGTATGGTTTAACCACTGTTTCTAATGAAACAGTGATCAGGTGTGACTCAAACTGCTGATGTGTGATCACTAAAGACTTCTTTTGAGATTAAAAAGGAGATATTGTTTTGAGAGCTTTTTTTTCTGTGGGCAATGAAGAAAATGTCTTCTTAACTGCACTTTCATTTCCTCCAATAAGTAAGGAGAAAGTTCCGCTTAGTGGGACATATGTAAATCTGGCTTAGAATCTGGATAGAAGTGAAATAAAATACCCAGCACAAGTTCCTTCAAAGATTTTATGGGGTCGACAAGTTTGAAAAGTCTAAATGACTTTTTTTGTTTTGTTTACAAACAACACCAGGATCTGTAAGTGGAGCTCAAACCAATGATTAACCAAGCTTGGGGCCATCTGCTCATGTCATGTAACGCAAACAATGTGGACCTAAACCAACACATCAACTCTGAAATCTCTCTCAAAAAAAATAAAAATAAATAATAATTGCGGCACCATCATAGAAATTTGAATTGGATGGGGATTATAGAAAGTAACAGGAAATAAATAAATAAATAAAGATTTGAGATTTTATCTTGGCTCTCAATCATATGTGACCCTAACCTTGAATTATTGTACTTAGTGAGTAGACCTGATTGTTTTTGCACAAAGGTACTTCAAAACAAACTACACAAGAGGGCAGATGTTCAGTGCTGATAGTGACCTTCAGTGCCATCTCTATCTCCTGCGCTGTTTTGTTTTTTTTGAAACATGTAAACACTCCTCACATTAGATATCTTATCTCCGGTCTTTGTTGATCATTAGAGAAAATACTGTTTTGATGGAAATAATATAGCAAAGCTCAACTCCGCCTGGTGACCACTGCATAAGCTCCATTGTATAAATTTCCACAAAACTAACATGAATTTTTATCCCCCTCCCCCAGTTGGTGAAGACAGCTGACCTGGACCCTCGACACAACTACATCCTGGGCTTCCACCCTCACGGCGTCCTGGTGGCAGGAGCCTTTACCAATTTCTGCACCTATGCCACAGGCTTCAAACAAGCATTTCCAGGCCTTACCACCTACCTGCTCATGCTGCCCCTTTGGTTCCGAGCCCCGTTCTTCAGAGACTACGCCATGTGTGCAGGTCAATCGAGTATATATTCCGTTAATGCTGGCTTGTACAACCTTTGGGCCATGAGACGTTCTGCTACATTCAATTAATATCATGCATTTATCTGTGACGCAATGCTGCAGGTCTGATTCCATCTGATAAAGAAAGCGCCATCTATCCGCTACGACAGAGGGGCGGTGGAAACGCTGTTGTCATCGCTGTCGGCGGAGCCCCGGAGGCCCTCGATGCCCACCCGGGGACGTACAACGTACTCTTGGCCAAGAAGAAAGGTTTCATTAAAATTGCAATGGAACACGGGTAAGAGCAGAGTTCCTGATTTTCCAAGCTTCTGCGGCTTACTGACAAGATTGCGTCAGTCTATTCATTCCACGTCTTTTGCGGCGAGAGTGTAAACTTATTAAACAGAGGCTTATTCAAGTCATGGAATTTCCTCGGAAAGCTTTTCGTGTGATTTAACATTGATGAAGAATATCAGCCTCTTGTGAACCCGTCTTGGTTTTTCAGAGCTCACCTGGTTCCAGTCTTCTCTTTTGGTGAGAATGAGGTGTTTGATCAAGTGGGGAACTCGAGAGGAACCTGGCTTCGAAGTATACAGGAACAGCTGCAAAGCATCATGGGTATCTCCTTGCCGCTCTTCCACGCCCGTGGGATTTTCCAATACTCCTTTGGTCTCATGCCATATCGGAAACCCATCCATACCATCGGTGAGTGGACAAAAGCTCGACTTTGACCGCTTTGACCTATTTACTGTGGGCATGAATGCCAACTGCACCAACAGTATATGACGCAAGGTTCACTGGATGTTGGCCCAGCTAACTTGGCTGGCAGTATCCTGAACTGCAATATCATGTATTTCCTAACCTGATGTTGGCTTCCAGGCGAGGTGATGAGGATGAACAGTAGAAGCTCAAAAAATGGACTGGTGACTTCTTAGGTCAAAAAAAAAAAAAAGAGCTAAATCTTTTGGAGGTGCAGGTTCAAAGTACATCTTCTAACTTGGCAACTTGTCACATGTGTGCAGTCGGACGGCCCATCAGGGTGGAATGGAACGAGAAACCGACAATCGAGGAGATCGATGCCCTTCATCAGTTGTACATGGACGAGCTCAGCCAGCTTTTTGAGCAGCACAAAACCAACTATGGCGTGGACAAAGACACACACCTGAATTTTGTCTGAACGGGATGAAAGATGCGTTGATATTTATTTCTCAAGGTTGAGAAGGTTTTTTCGGATCGGCTATTGGCTATCGTGTTAATAATTTTACAAACTTTTTTTTTAAATTGTTCAAAATTGATTAACATCTCCAAATATAAAAATTCAAAACTGCACGATCAATAATTTTCAACTGTGCAATCTTATCAAAAGCCACCAATGACTAGACTAGTTAGGCAACATTCAACAAAGTAAATGTGTCCTAGTTATTATTTAATAAACCAGCAAGTCTGATGTTGGACGGACGATAAGACTGTCTGTGAACTTTGGCAAATGCTCTTTTATGAGATGTTGGCTTGAGCTGGATATTTCCAAATTAAATGGACGATGGCCTGATTCTTTCGACACAGTCTGGCCGACGTGTGATTGACTAAGAAAAGTGTTGCTGAAACTTTGCAGGACAATAAAAAATGAGCAGAGAAATGACTTTAATTTATTGTAAATCTTTTTTTACACTCCTTACCACAAATGAACATGTGCTGACACTGTTGACTATGACACTGTACAAAACTGATAAGTGTTTGCTGTTGAGTGAGTCGCTTGTGAGGTCAGAGTGACAAGACTATAGACTTATTTTTGAAGAAAGAGATCAAAGTGCAAAACAGCACTTATCTTTGATTTTCATGGAATGAAAGAAAAACACATGGGGCAGAACTCCATGTATAAATACAAGCACAAGGTAAGACAGTAGAAAAATTGTTATGGTTGAAGTGCTTTTGAGCATTTACAATTTTCTCAAAGATGATATTTTCTGTACTTTCGGACTGGGAATGTGTTCAGAAAAATAATCAAAGAATGTCATAAACAACAAATTGTAAAATTGGGTATTTCAAAAGTACTCCGCGGCTAAAATTAAAAGGGTCAGGGTGTAAATGATTTTTTCATTTTAAAAACCCAATCTCAATTTCAGTAATATGTAAAAAATATGTTCTATCACATCAATCTACTTCTTCTTTTTTTTTTTTTTTTTTTAGATAAACATAGTTGTCATGTCTAGGCGCCATCTTTCCACTACGGATCCCCAAAGCGGACAAACATAGAGAATCGCAAATGATTAAAATCAACAACTACAGCATGTCTAACAAGTACAATGCACTTACTTTGTCATTTACTGGAATATTAGATTTAGTTTGTGATGACATTATGCTTACACCTCTCCTAAAAACATTACAGTAGACTTGCGACATATGTTCTTTCTGTGGCTCCGTAGTCAGCCTGCTTCAAAATGCATGTGCTTTGAATTTAATTCATTCTATTAGTCATCACTAGATGCCACATAATGTAC
Source organism: Syngnathus acus (assembly GCF_901709675.1). Classification (NCBI taxonomy): domain Eukaryota; kingdom Metazoa; phylum Chordata; class Actinopteri; order Syngnathiformes; family Syngnathidae; genus Syngnathus; species Syngnathus acus. Next base: position 4,692,312 of record NC_051099.1, on the reverse strand, counting down.
ACTGTCCATTTTGTTGAAATGAAATTACCAATACTATGACTAATAATAATAATAAGAATAATGCCTTGGATTTACATCACACATTTCTACAGTATACTCAAGCGCTCATGATTGCAAGAACACATTGTTGAATCCAAGGGAGGCATTGCCTAACTGCCATCTCATGCCAAGGACTGATGATTTGTAAGAGCTGTTTCAATTCTTTGGTGCGCTCCCAACAGATATGCACCATCAGGTCTAAATTTCAGGATGAACTGCATGTGCATGAGATACAAAGGGCAAAAGATTTTATTCAGCCAATGGACATTGGCTTTCACCCCACCCCTAACATCCAGCCTGGTGAAATCCTGTTGGGGAGGCCATACTGCAAGATTCTAAAAGAGAGCCCTGTGATCTGAATGTGTTTGTGTTATTTAAACAAAAGCACAAACATTTTAATCGAATCAGACATTTTATAATGAAAATATTTGACAATATGCTATATTTTGTCCCTTGTGACTAGGGTGAGTTTGAAAAATAATGTTATTTATATATTTTACTTTGTCAAGTTATATAATCATCAAAGCAGTCTATTTGTTTGACAGTTTACTTTGTGGTCTCTTTATGTTCATTTGGATTTATTTTTATACAGCGAAATGATTTTAGTATTTGCTCTTGCCGTTTTTTTTAAGATTTAGATTATTATTTTTATTAGTATCCTAATTCTTTATCAACAGCAATGCCTAAATTAACCCAGTTTGCGCTTGATCTATTTGTACTTGATTCATTTTGGTTATAATTTTATAATTCTTCAAGGGAATATTCAACTATTAATGATTATTTATTAATATTGGCTGACTTAGAGGACTCCCAAATGATATTTTTCTTAGGATTCCGGTGTCTACACATGACTTGACTTTGACTCCACGAACAAGAAGTGCAGAGCAGAGAAGTTGCGCCTCCACGTGTGTACGTGAACGCCGTTAAATTCACTCACGCACGCACAGACGCGCGCGTGCGCGCTTGACTCCTCCCCGTTGGGATTAAATGCCGACCGGTCGTCTCAGCTCGTTGCAGTTGAAATCAGTCATGACAGGGGAGCGGTGAGCTTGGACCTTTTTTTTTTTTTTTTTTAAGAATCATAGCACGTAGATTCAAATACATCTGATTTTCTTTCCCCGATAGTGTTGACAAGTAAGAAGAATGAAGACCATCCTTGCCGCATACTCGGGCGTGCTGAAAGGTAAGCATGGTGCAGCAGGAGCTCCTGAACTGCATGGGACAAAAAAATAAATTAGTTGTCATTCCTGGATAGTGGACACAACATAAATATAAATAATTGTAAACATCAGTTGTGTCTAGAATTGTTCATACAATGTATTTTCTTTTATTTATGCCATATTGTGATGTACAATATTATTTTTGACTGAAAAATGAGGATAGCAATGTGTGTGTTTTGGGGTCAGATCCTTATATGTGTAATCATTAATAGAAAATTACAGCACCACCACTTTGGAAATGTCGTACAAATATGACAACACGTCCCAAGTAAATCTAGTTGATTTTATGGGATGAGAAAATGAAAGGAGAGCAAGGCACATATTTTTCTCAATTTATCTTACACGTGCCGAAAATGTCACTATGCTGGTGAGGACATGCTTTGTTTGTGTACTTTTCAGCCTGCTGACCACTTCGATCGGGATAACCGAGTTCATTAGAGATAAACTACCAGCAGAATGTATCGCTTAACCGTGGCCCCTAAGTAGTCACGTGGGTTAGTTTGTAGGTAGACTGCCTTGCTGCTGGGTTATTTTCAACGTGGACTGATGGGATTAAGTCGAGGTTTCCAATTGGATCTTACTCCGACTCTAAATATTGGTTCTTGCTTTATTGCATGCAGTCTTTGGGGCTTTCAATGTAATTGGATGGAAGGTTACTTGCAGCCGATTCCTTAGAACACTTATCTATGACATGACCATGGTTATTTTTGTTCTATAATTTTTTTTTTTTTGCAATTTCCATCTAGGCACCGGCTCCAGCCTCCTATCCTCCCTGCAGGACCTGCCCTTGGCGTTCTGGCCATGTGGATCTAAAATGGAGAAACATCTCCAGGTCATTTCCGTGTTGCAGTGGGTCATCACCTTCTTAGCCTTAGGTATGAGCGTACGTGTGTGTCGCTAATTGTATATTTCAGTTAAGCTGCAAGAAAGCCAAGAAAAACCTAAAGAATTAGCAGGCAGTCTTATTAGGTCCAACTAGGTCATATGACTAAGCTGCTCGCTGTATGTGCATACTAGGGCCTTGTGGGGATTTTTAATTTTATAACGATCCAATTATATACTTTGGAGTTGTCACTCTTGGTTTTTCACAATTCTGATTTTTTTTTTTTTTCTTTTCAGGGGCAGTCTGCACTGTGCTTCTAATCTACATGTTCTGCACTGATTGTTGGCTTATCGCTGCCCTTTACACCTCTTGGCTCATTGTTGACTGGAACACCCCAAAACAAGGTATTTTCCCAGCATTGCTCACTTTTTTTTTTTTCTCTCTAATTCCTCACAAACATGTGATGTGACTTTACTGATCTCATAATAATAATGATGACAGGGTTCCGGTCTGTAAACCAAAAGTGGTTGTAATTTCAACGAAAAGGGACTCAAATGGCGTCATTAGTATATCACCAGTGAGTGGTGTGGTTTTTGAGGTGTAAAAATTGATTAGGCGACCCACGTACAAAGATGCTGCTCTGTTTGGGTATCAATGCTTGAGTTGTATTTTTTCAGATGCGTGAATGAATGCAAAGATTTGTTAAGAGACAAAGCACCCTACCAATGTACCGTATGTCTTAATGAACAAAAATCAATGATTAATAATAATAATAAACATCCTATGAATTAATTGAATTATAATGAGCATACAATACTAAATTAAACTAAATGATGAACACTCTATATAATGTTTATATAAAAAAAATAATTTTAATATTTTTTAATATTTGTTTCCTGACCAGGTGGCCGGAGATCATCATGGGTGAGAAGTTGGACAGTGTGGACATACTTTCGAGACTATTTTCCAATCAGGGTAAGTCATCTTAACTGGTTGTTATTGCTCATTGAGACAACCTCCCTTTTGCTCAATCACTGAAGTTTATGAAATAGTATCCATGGTAACCCACCTCACTTTTTATTATTATTTTTTTAGACACGTTATTCTCTTTTGCTTTAATTTGAGTACATTTCAGGCCAAAACGAGTGTTTTTTTCTTGTTACTAGGGAATTCAAAGTTCACGCTAATAACCAAACGACTCTATCTCTACAATGAGATATACTGTATGAGTTGTGCTGAGACTAATATGTTTACGAAACCAAGGGGATAGACTTGTAATGATGCCGGTCGAGGTTGTACTTTGTCCTTCACATTGATTTGTACTGTACTTTGTATGCTTGTGCCCCGTGGACCTTGCTATAACCATATTTTGTGATGTCATCTTGAGATATATTGATGTTACGTGCTCTAGCAATCTTTGCTGAGGTCTGGCTTAAAAATGGAGTATCTTGAAACAGATTAAAATTGTGCTACACACCCCCAATGTAACCTAGAAGCACCTGAATATTTAACTGCTTTATTTATCAATTATCAATCTATCAATAACTGTTATTTCCTTGAGCAGGAGATTGAAAGTTGAAAGCAACATTAGAAGGAAGAGTTTGACTGTTATGAAAGGAATTTTCGGAAGGTTTATTAGCAGAAAACAAAGAGCGGGGTTGTTTTGGGTTCGTTTGATTCCCCATGACAACCAGGTGGAGTCTTGTGATACTAAGGGGATCTTGAATGTCATCTCATTTGCTAATGTGGTTATGCAACTATTGTTTGAGCAGCTTCCACATTGTGTACATACTGAGTAGACTCTGAAGTCTGATGTGCAGATCAGGACAAACATAAACTGCAAAATGGTATAGAAAAAAAAAAAAAAAAACTACAAAATTGAGCTTTATCGTATTCATAGCAGCAGTTCTCACGGAATATTGCGTCAATATTTTATAATAGCATGATCCATTGATAAGGGTGGCCTACTTCTTTAATTCCTAATGCACCGGGTAGGTCTGAATCAGCTATAAACTTTTTTATCTATTAAATTAAATTTAGATATATTTTTTTTTTATTGAGTTTTTTTTATTGAGCTTTATTTTTCTAGTTTTGTTTTCGTAAATGTATTTATTTATTTTCATCTGACGGCCAAATTTTTTCATCAAAATTACACCATACACAACTAAAAGGTTGAAATGTCCAATTTTGGAGTTATCTTCTGAATAATCTTTAAAAAAAGATACAGCAAAGGTAATCGATGAGGCCATTGATATATTTTTTTTGCACAGTCATGAAAAAAAACAACTTATTTTGCATTGTGGACTGGCTGCATAAAAATAATAAAACTCACAGAGAGCGTTGAGTCCCACGCATGTTTTCTCTTCAACAAACTAACTATTTGGTATTTTATTGTTCCCCAGCTAATTAAAACCCACAACCTGCTGCCCAACCGGAACTACATCTTTGGCTACCATCCCCATGGCATCTTCTGTTTCGGTGCTTTCTGCAACTTTGGCACAGAGGCCACAGGCTTCTCCAAGAAATTTCCCGGCATCAAGCCCTCTCTGGCAACCCTGGCAGGGAACTTCCGAATGCCTGTCCTACGAGACTACCTGATGTCTGGAGGTGCGATGATGATAATGCAGATCATTTCTTATCTGTCAAACCAGAGATTTTTGCACCACTGAAATAGCTTCTGTTTACTTCGTTTGACTTTTTGTTCTCCAGATCTAGTCAATCGCTTAAGGTTACTTGAGGTTAGGATTGCACGTGCAAGTGTTAGCATGCTAGCGATTTAAATGAAGATACTTTAAACTTGTGATGTAATAGTGCAAAATAATTGGGTTTCGGATTTATCATTACAAGACCACATCAGGATTTAGTTGCCGTGGGTTCTAATCATCTCCCCTAAATATTTCAGGTATCTGTCCTGTAAACAAGAACTCCATTGACTACCTGCTAACATGTAACGGAACGGGAAACGCAGTGATCATTGTCGTCGGAGGCGCGGCCGAGTCTTTGCACAGTGCACCGGGCATGAACTCCGTCATCCTGAAGAACCGGAAAGGCTTTGTGAGAATGGCACTCCAGAAAGGGTGAGCGACTTGGTCTCTGCAAAACTTCTCCCAATCTGTTTTCAAGTTCAAATGTCATTTTCAGGAATGAGCAAATCCAAAGTCTTTCAAGTTCAAAGTACATCACAGGGAGTGTTGCCTAAATCATGTTATGCCCTTTTGTGGCGGACGTAGAGTCAGCAGTAGTACACATTTTATCGGCAGTGGCCCCTCGGAGAACCCAAACAAACCAGATTATGTCAAAATATCACTAAGGATTATCAGCGGTTTAACTTCATAAAGAAGATTAGAGGTAGTTAGAAAACATGCAGTTATGCAAACATTCCGACGTAACATTTCGGTAAATAATGTACAAAAGTGAAATTTAATAGCGTTTGAGGATGAAACCCAATTGGACATTGAAGTGCTGTATAGTAAAATCAAGCGAAATTTCCTCGGGCATGATAAAATCTCTTCTGAGGTTTAAGATGGAATTGATTTCCTGTATAAATCATCTAAACATAGAAATGTTTGTATGATTCCAACAGACGGATTAAATCGTTTTGACAACGGAAACAAACCTTTCACAACTTTTCATACGGGATTACCGCTGAATATGCTTATTAGCATCTTTCTTGCTGCCAGGCATAACAACATCTTCCATCTGCATCCTCCAGAAGGCCAAACAGATGTTCATAACATACAAATCAACAAAAATAGCTTTTCTAATTCATGCTGTGAGGAATAATGCAAAAATGTATCCAAGCTTATTCTTTTTTTCCCCCCCTCTGTTCCTTTAGGTCTGACTTGGTTCCCGTGTATTCCTTTGGGGAGAACGATGCCTACAAGCAAGTGATCCTGGAGGAGGGTACTTACTGGAGAGCTCTCCAGAAGAAGTTGCAGAAGTTAATAGGCTTCGCTCCATGCCTTTTCCATGGATGTGGCCTCTTTTTTGGCAACTCCTGGGGTATCGTGCCATATGGAAAACCCATCACGACCATAGGTAAGTAAATACATGTCTTTTTTTTTTTTTTTTTTGGTTCCAAATGCTAAAAAGGCCTTGACTTTCTTCCAGTTGGGGAGCCAATCACCGTGCCAAAAATTGAGGATCCATCTGATGACATGGTGGATCTTTATCATGCAATGTATGTCAAGTCCCTCCAGTGCCTGTTTGACCAGTACAAGACCCGTTTTGGCATGAAGGAGAGCGACGTCCTGTACGTCGAATGAAGGGGAAATTGTAACGTTTGAGAACTATGTCACTTCTGACACCACCGTTCAGATCCCAGTCCAACCTCGAAGCCTGATCTTTGGACTCGAATATCCACACATGAACACATTTTGCATCTCCCAAGCAAATAGGCCTAGATGTTCTTCTGGGATTGATGGGTTAGAGAGAATGTCACTGTGGCTTGGACAGGAGGAATCCCTTAACACAAGTGCCTTTTGCGTGTATATTTACATTAACATTCAGTTGTCATGTAAGCACAAAGGGGAAGGTAAGGACTTGAAAACATGTGCATTCATATAATTCCCACAAAAATCACAAGATTATTTTATAAAAGCACAACCAATGCATATTAAGTGAACCACCGATGACCAAAGACCTGTCCTCACAAATGAATGTACAGCAGCGAACGTCTTTTTAAGTAAAGCCTATCCGTCTCCGTGGGATTCCTGTGTCGAAAAAGCAATGCAAATTTGCATGCAATTTTTAGACTGCCATAAAGTATTAATTGTATTCACGGTAGAGGAAAAAAAAGCCTGTGTCAGTGCTTGTTTCTTGAATGAATATTTCCAATGCACTTTGTTCTCACTAATTCTATTCCAGGGGTTTTGTCAAAAGAAAAACTTTTCGGTACGGCGTGATGTGTCACATTTATTACTATCTAAATATTTGATAAAATAAAGATGCACCGACTGTATGCTGGAAATCACAATACTAAAATGTTCTCTGGGTTTGCCATTGTGGATTTAAAAGGTGCAGTGTAATTCGTGTGCAATACAACTGCAAGAAATGCACAGCAAAGAGCTTTCTGTATGATGTATGACATTGTGTGCCAAACTGTATTAAATTAAAGTTTTGTATATTTTCAGAAGGAATGTATATGGGGATTTTTTTTTGTTGGAGGGCGGGCATGCGAGCAACAAATGGAGACTCATTCTCTGATAATACTACGTCTTAAAATGTACTCTGAAGGCAAAAGTCACAGTTCCCTACAGTACATCATTTAACACTCTTGTTCTGATATGAAGCTAAGTGCCAGTTCAAAATAAAACAGTGTCTTTGTTGAATTCTTTTGACCAGTTTCTAGTCGTCTGTATTCAAATGATGAGAAAATAATTAAAATTTCAAGTTTAGCACAGCAGTATTCACATTCATCCGCATAGAGCGCACTCTAGCGTTCAGGGTGTAGAGTTACAACTTACATTTTTCAGACTTTCAACGACGGTATTTCTATTGGGGTTTACATACTCAGTTGAGGCTATTTATGATGAATTTCAGGCATTCCATGAGGAATAACATTTTTTTCACGATTTTTAACTGTAGTGATACAGTGGAATTTATATGGAGTTGGATTGGGGTCAAAAGTTTTGAACTTGAAAAAAATATAACTTGAAACTGAAAATAAAAGGTGTTGAGCTTGAATATTGAAAAATATAACAATATTTTAAGAATGTTTCTTAAAATCAAAAATTACTCCCCGTCGGGGAATCGAACCCCGGTCTTCCGCGTGACAGGCGGAGATACTGTCCACTATACTAACGAGGAAGGCGAAGGACTAGCCGTATATATTTTGATTTATTGGTCACTTTTTTGCAGTACCTGCGAGTAATGTGATAAGATGGCAGCAATTTTTTACCTTATTTTACACTTTTTTGCAGTACCTACTTGAACATAGTTGTACACAGGACGCGCACGCGAACACGTGACGGTATATAGGCAGGCACTACAAAAAGTAAATACAAAGTCCACTGTTCAATTGCCACCTTCCTCGTTAGTATAGTGGACAGTATCTCCGCCTGTCACGCGGAAGACCGGGGTTCGATTCCCCGACGGGGAGTATATTTTTTGACCCCTTCCTCCAAAGTACCCGCAGGTCTTCTGGTCGTTTTGATCTGTTTCACAGATTTTAGTACAAAATTGAAAAATGCCCGGTGCAAGTCACCTGTACCAAGTAACGTAAGTGCATGAAACTGGTAAGTAAAGTCACGCTGTTTTTCGAGTACTACTTCCTCATATTCCGCTGCTTTGACAATTTCAACGTAAACCCGCCCACTGTAGAGGAGAACGGACAAACTAGCCAATAGTCACTCGAGTTTTCAATTTAAGGCGTTGTTTCTTTGTGATGGACGGTACATTTCAGCCAATCAGAAGCGTGTGCGTCACAGCACTAAACCGGAGACGGATTTCCGAACAGTGTAGCAAAATAGCCTTTGCAGTACAGTACTTTGTTTACGTCCCGTTTGTTCGCTGACAGCTGTTGTGGCTTGTTAGTTGTAGGGGGAAAAAATGCATTTGTGCGTTTCTCGTCCGAATGCCTTGACCTTTTAAAACACGAATCTGTGGGTGCTGAACATGTTTTGACGGAGGGAGCCCCGCTTCAATGCCGACAGGAGGATGAGCTCCATCACCGGTCGGGTTCTTCCCATCTCCGCCGCCTCTGTTACCAACTCTGGAGCTTCATCATCTCGATCCTTGCACGTAGAGCTCACATCCCAGCAGGTAACACAAAAGCCTTTTAACACGCCTTGACGCAGCCAAAACGCTCAATTAGCAGGCGATCCGGACAGAGCTGTCTCGGCTTCGGTGTGCTTTAGGAGTTGAGTGTTGCAATTGCTGCCTGGAGGAGTAAGGCGGCCCTGTCAGGCTAGCTCCTGAAGCTAACAGCTGCTAGCGTGCAGGTTGCTAGCTTGGGTGACATGCAGAATACTATAAAACCATTGCTTCTGCAATCGACATGTTCTCCTGTTTTTCCGGGTAGTTTACAAAGACTGCAAGAAGTCTCTCTCTTTTTTTTTTTTTAACGCGAGAAACACTTAGTATTCCTGCAAGTTAACTTTTGATTCGTTCTCTCAAGTGACAGCAATGAAAACCCCGGCATATGTCATAACTCGGGGTTAACATTCTTCATAGTTGTTTGCACTTAAACATCGGCAACTGGAATTATTTTCCAGCTAGAATATCACTAAATTTGAAATGTGCCTGAAATCAGTTTACGTTTTATTTTGCATTCATTGGAATTTGGAAGTGTATTGCGCAAGTTCCAAACACGTGTTATATAGGCAGTCAAAAAATGTTCACAAAAAATGATTAAAAATAATACAATGTTTTGCAGATTGGATATTATGGCAAGTTGTGTTAGTCACATTTTTCTCACATTCACTTAATTGCTTGAGTTGCTATATATGAATGTGAGCAGAATTAACATTACAGAAAACGTGTTACATCAACGACTTAGAATGTAACACCAATGGCTAAATTAAATTTTCTCTGCAGCAATCATTAACATATTGAAGTCTTGTTTCCATAAAAAGCACGTTTACACAATGGTGCTCAGATTTCGAATACAATATCAGACTGTGTGAATTTTTTCCCCTAACTACTCACATGTAGTGTAGTCACATGGGCAGCATTAACTGAGATTTCTCAGTTTTCAGTCATGTCAAACAGATTCAGTTCAATGAGTGATGCATATTTGGAGAATGCACTTTTTTTTTTGTGCTTCTATAACTTATTAGCACTTTTTAATTATTTTCCTCAGTGAAATTGTTAGCGCAGTTTAGTCTGATTGTGAGTCTGGAAAAAATAATCTTGGTAATATTTGCATGATGAGATAGCCATGAACAGAATTGTTTTCCTTTTCACAGTACAAGTTGAAGTCATAACCTTTTCTCTCTGCCTGGGGTTCGTATTCATCCAGGCGTACTGACATTTTTTAAGGGGAGGTTAAAAGTCCCACGTGGAACAATCAGTGTTCTTGTGTCTGAGGATTTTAATCGTATAGGGAATCCCATGACTTCCATTTAATCTCAGTATGACTGCAGGCGTGCAACTGGAACCGCAGTCACCAGGGACATTGTGCACCATTATGAACAAATTTGCCCCAAAACCAGGAACTTGATTGGCATTTGTGTTTCAAATCTCATTTACTATGCAATGCTAGTTGGCAGAGTCAGCTAAACGCCATCGAGAACAAATTTACCGGTACCACGTCATACGTAGGTGGTGCACACCTGACATGCAGCCAAATAAAGAAAAAAATAAAACCGAGTTGTATCTTTTCTAACTAACTTTTCATCCTCTACTACAATTGCATTTTGAAATGTCGCTTTGATTTTCTGTTTTTAGCTAACTTTAAATGCTCTATTTTATTGTGTGTGTCCAACAGAGACGACTGCGTCACCTCCGGAGCATCGCGGCAAGAAACATTGTCAATAAAAATGGCTCTCCACTGCTGGACACATACTTTACCCTCCATCTGTGTATTGGAGATCGCATATCTAGCGGTCAGTGTTAAATTGACTTTGCAAGAGAGAATATGGTTGTTTTTCCCCACATTGTCCAGCAACTTTACAAAAACAATCACAAAATAATAATAATAATAAAAAAGCTTGAATTTAATTTTGTAGCTGTATGTGTCCTTTTTAATAATTCTTTCTTAATGTCTTTTTAGATTTTTACAAGAGTGAAGTCATACGAGACTCACTGGTGAGTATGATTTTTTTTTTTTTTTAACGTTGCTTTCAGGGTATAATGAGGATGTGTCACCAGTCATTATAGGATGCCTTTATTGTTATTTTTATTTTTTTATATGAGTGTTCTCGTCTGTGCTACTCGATTTAGTTGCAACAGTTTTTGCAACATACTGTTTGTTCCTCATTGCCTGAGGTTGAAAACCCAAACTAAGGCCTCTTTAAACTTATCACTCGCAGAGCAGAGAAGATTTGAGTGGCCATTAAGTTCCTTTTTTTTTTATTACTTTTTTCCTAATCTTTTTGTCCAATTTATATTCACTGTATCTATATAAACAATATAATCTTTTTTTCTCTATTCAAACTGGTGTGTGAAAAAAAAAAAATGCAGGCCTTCCAATAGTCAGTTCTCCATGTTGCCTTGCTGTCGAGTCATGAGCTGACCTAAGCTGGTTTCACGCATGCTGCTCGTGCTCAGTGCAGTGCCCCCCTTGGAATACGCACGCCACTGTGTAAATTACGACAGTCATGACTCCTTTCAACTCTCTGCTCAACTTCCTCTCAAACAATTTCATGCAGACAAAAGTTTTCTAGTATTCTCTCTCAATACCGTCATCAATTTTCTTGCAAAATGTTTCCTGTTAAAGCTTCCTGTTTTCATTCAGCAATGACTTTCTACTTCCCGTTGAGGACTCTCACTAGTTTTGAGGCTTTCCTGTGCTGTGTTGACAAATTTGAAAGAGAATAAATAATTTTTTTTTGCTACTGATGATTTCTGTTTGTTCTAAAGAATCCTACTTGGAGGAGTTTGGACTTTGGCATGTTACCAGACCTTCTGGACACCTCATTATCTTGTTTTGTGGTAAGGATCTGGGGAGGACAGGAGGAACATTTCCAGCTCCTCATAGAATGGAAGGTCAATCTCGATGGCCTCAGATACACGGGGCAACAGGTCAGTCACGGAGATATTTGTGTTTTATTTATATTAAAAAAGAAAAAAAAAATACAGGAACCTAAACATGAAAAAAATGAATCTGTATCGTTGCTATTTTTACAGATTCGATCCAGGAATACAAATGAGATCATATTTGGCTTGAACGATGGCTACTATGCGGCTGACTTTGACCATAAGGTGAAATATTGATCCATTTCTTGAAAGTTCTTGATTTGCTGATTAGTGCCTCCATTTCATCTCTGCCGCCTTTCCATCGTAGGATCATTCGGAGCGGAAGAAAAATAGTCTACTTCAGGTCGACCAGAGCTCAGTCCGAAATTCATACAGCGTTTTCTCTTTGCTCAGGTAAGGTCATTGCTGTCAGATGAAAAGGAAGCAATGTTTGTTTTGGGGCAGATTGGCGTCAGGGGTTAAAATAAAAATCTCTTTTTTTTTATACATACAAAAAAAATAGAAGAAAATGCAGAGGTGAAGTCATGCAGAATGAATGCATGATAGTTCAATGGAAGAAAATAGATGCTGCCCAAAGTAAGACCACTAGAGGGAGATGGTGATTTGTTGAGTGAGTATCATGGTAGCTTGACCATTTTAGGGGCTCTCAAAATAACAATTTGTTGGTAAGCATGAGTCATTTTGGTTATCTATAAGACGTAAGCACTACTTGGGGTAACCACAGGGCTTCCCCGAGGAATGCCCTCCGGTAAATATAGCCAGATCACGTCCTAGCCTAATTACACACATTTTTTTGTGCTGCCAAATTGGATGATTCTAGTTAGACTCTACCAAAATAAAACAAATATCCTGTCATTTGGGACAGTTTCCACTAACATTTTCACAGAAGGGTTTTCAAATATTCCCTGTATTGCAATGAAAGGAATTTTCCGATCGTCATTTGAACTCTACTCTTTTATCAAGAAGTAGAATTGGGTTATGTTTATACGAGAGGAGACTAATCATAGCAACCTCATTACTTGGAGTAGTAGTTTAGTCTATTTGACATCTGCCTTTTGCGTCTTGTGTTATTCCAGCTTTCTTTACCGTTCTCTTCTTCTTCCGTCCACACCCAGTGGGAACTCTACATGGTTCTACACCGTTACGGTGATCTATCTTTGTCCCTCCTGCTGCCGCATGGGCTGAACAGCTCCTTAGAGCCATTTAAGATTCTTCGTAATTTCACTTTTTACCAGTCCAAAACAAACACAGGTGTCTAAGCACAAAGTCCAGTGTAAATATTTATTTACTGCTTTTGTCGGATTTGTGAAATTTCTGGGTTGCTCTTTTATGTGCCAACGTTTTTGTCCACTTATAACACAACGTAGGTTTTATCTGACACCCTGTTGTATCAAATGTCACTGTCAAAGGAACAAATGTTTTTGTTTTGCCGATGATTATCGTCTTCAAGGGTCGAGGGCACAGCCATAGTCATAACTTCCTGTAACCCACCCCCGCTTTTTTTTAATTTTATTTTTTATATACTAGTTGCTTGGTGTCTGTCTTGTATTGGAAAAAGAAAGTTGCCATGGTTCGTGAGACGCTCTGGATACTCAGTCTGGTTCAGAGGTTGCGCAATTGTGACTGAGCGAAAGGCGACAAGGAACGATGGGGGCTGACATGCGTGAAAAGAAGAGAGTAGATAACTCTTCTCACCTGTGGGGGAAAAGCCATATCAGATTCGCCAGTCGCAATCACCTAAACACATCAAGCTGTCAAAACAGATTTGCCCCGATGTTCCAAACCGCTATCGTCAGCTGTCGTCACTGTCACCTCAGAGAGATTAAAAAAAAAAGCCTGGGCAAAAAATATGAAATTATTTTACTCAGAAAAAACAATTTGTTTACATTTTTCCTGGCTTAGCTGCAGGAGAGAGACAATAATAATTATAATAATTAATAATAGTTTGATAATACAATGACCTTTATTTTTTTTATTTTTTTATTTTTTGTCTTACTGTAGGCTCCATACAGCCCAAAGAGCCATCAAACAGACCCAAGTCACAGTGCAGAAAATTGGGAAGGAGATTGAGGAGAAGCTGAGAACAACAGCAACATGCACAGTGCGGGTAAGCGGCGTCACATGCCAACAATGAATTTGATTGCTTAACTTAAATTGCTTATTTTCAATTTCCCTCAATTTGTAAATTGCTTGATCATGAGTATGATTACTTGAATTTCACATTTCTTTTCGGAAAGTATCTAAAGGTGCGAGTCGGGGTTGCAATGTTAGTAGAAGGTTCGTAATTGCTGCGATCAGCGATGGCGCCTATCTGCCTTTGAACTAATAAGCGCCGGCCGAGTCTGTTGTACTAAAAGCTCAACCGGGTTTAAGAGCTTCTATCACCCAAACTAATACGAGATGTAATTTCACACACTCACCCAGCAGTTATTGTTTCCTTTCGTTTTGGCTGCTTAAATCGCCCATCTGTCAAAATGGATCCAAAATCCATTGTTGATGTCCCTCCCCCCTTGTGTCGTGGGATACAAAGCAAACGCGAGAAAGCATATCCAACATTTTTGGAATTGGTAGCCACACAGCTGTGCAAGCCAAACTCTGATCCCTGCTTTGACGTTGTTTATTGTAAATACTGCCTTCAGAAGCATCCCCCGCCCGAGGCAGTGATACCTTTGTCTTTTTATCCTGCAGGTAGACTTTGACTTTGAGGTGCGCTATTGTATCACTTGCTGTGTCTTCAAATGGGGTGCTAGTTGCTGAGCTGGCAGCCTAGGCTGTTAGCTCAGCGTTCTTTAGTAGAGCATATACAACCCCCCCATCCCCATCTTGATGACCTTCTAAAGGGGCAATATACCTAAGACAGGGTGATTAAATGATCAAGAATTTTATAGTGAGCGTATTTTATGATGATCACATCATTAGCGGGGCCATAACGATGAGGTGTATATACCGTATTTTCCGGACTATAAGGCGCACCGGACTATAAGGTGCACCATTAATGCATCATGTCAGATTTTTAATCCAAATCAAATCATTCTCCATTTTATCTTTTTTATTTCAACTTCAGACGGAACAAATTACTTTATAATCACAAAATAATGATCCATAGTCTTTTTGATTCATGATTCATAGTCTTCAGCGGGCCACGTATGATTGATTTCATGACACAATGCTTCGGGCCAGTTTAAATGTAGGAATTTGGTCCATATATAAGGCGCACCGGACTATAAGGCGCACTGTCGGCCTTTGAGAAAATTTTAGGTTTTTAGGTGCGCCTTATAGTCCGGAAAATACGGTACACCCCCCCATCCCCATCTTGATGACCTTCTAAAGGGGCTATATACCTAAGACAGGGTGATTAAATGATGGAGAATTTTTATAGTGAGCATATCTTATGACGATCACATCATGAGTGGGGCCATAACGATGAGGTGTATATACTAAAAGCGTATTCAATTATTCCTGAGGTGTCCATTTTACAGTTACCGCTTCAAAACGGGTTAAAAAGTACCTAAGTCGAAACAACAATGGAACATTCCATAGAAATCTGGCAAATGAGCCATATCATTGTTTAAGACGCAGGAAGCTGCGGGATGAAGTCACGGCTTAAAGTGGGGAGCTTTAAGGTACACGACTCGTATGATACTGTTGTTTTCTTTTCAGAAACGAAATGCTTCGAATTTCTCCGTCGACAGTTCTTTTAATCACACCCATTATTTTCCCTTTTCCTTTCTCGTACTTATTAAAGCTGTAGCACACAATGGCTCTGCTTAGCCGCGCCACAACACGGAGGCCCCAATCTTTTGTCACAAAGATGCCCTTTCACAGTCTTGTCTCTGATATTTCCTGCTTATTGAAAACATTCCTTCAAACCCCATTCAAGCTCACATCAGCTAATAAATCACATAATCCTTGTTTTCTACCGTTTGGTCAAAGCCCACCAGCTTGGAATGAGTGCAGCATTGTGTTGCTCTTCTAAGGTTCTCCCCCCCACACTTTGCTTTGTAGAGCTTCATATGGGCATCATAGAAAGAGCCCCAGATCAAAGTCGGACCGAGTGGCGGCCACCAACCTTCAGCGCATGGCCCTTTCACCTCATCACCCACCCTCTGCCATTAATCTCTTGGGTTATAACACGCCCGCTGTGTATTTACACAGCTGACCCATTACTGTTTGATGTTCAGTAGGAATCACAGGCACCAGTACTGTTTTGTGCGTGACCCGTCAACTCGGCTGCTCGATGACGGTAACTAACAAACATTGTGTCCTACACATATTTCAGGATGGAGGCTCTATCAGTCTTTTCTCTGCATTTTTTTTTTTTTTTTTCCTCGTAACTGTCACGTTTGCCGCATTTCTGAGGAAGAAGCGTAATCTTTGTCCGATCAGATCCCTATCTGAGTAGATGTGTGGGGGTTATAGCCTGGTTTGGCAAGTGGATCAAAAACAAGCTCCAGTCTTTCATCCCAACATTGCTTGCACGTCAGTCTATATCTAAAAAAAAAAAAAAAAAGAGAAAATAATAAAATGATTTTATGTGACATCTTAGAATTTAAATCAGCGGGAGTGCCTAGTTCCATCATGGCTTGTATGAAATAAAGTACTTTTGAAGTTAAAAAAAATACATTGCATTGCGCTTGAGTCATAAATTTGAGCGCATCAACTTAACATTTTTTGTGTTTGGATTCGGGGAACGCGTTAAATCACATCCGCCTGTTTCCTGTCTCTGCAATGCACATTTAATTACACAAGGGGGAGATGAGGTCCTTTACTTGACTATGGATGTGACAGGCAATTTAACCATGATACATGCAGGTCACATAGCTTGCCAGTCAAGGACAGCAAGGTTTTAAATACACAAATTGCTGTCATCCATTCTTTATGCTGCTTTTGCTCTGTGCAGAAAAAAGAGCGGGAGTGCATGCAGCTGCGTTTAGCTGTTCTTCATAGCGAACTGCAGCGGCAGAGGAAGGCCCTCGGTCGAGAAATAGACGTGCGGCAGAAGGACATGGCACAGCTTCAGAAGAAAGGTAAGATGTTTTCAAATGTTCCCAAATAGCAATGAAAAAATGTCTTCTCAGGCTGTAAATAAAAATTCAATTCAAAAGTCAAGCTCGAGTCAGACGCACCAAAAAATGAAAGGAATGTGAAAACCCATTTTATATATTTAATCTAATATATCCTTTCATACCTGTGATTTAGGCATTCTGTGCCAGGGGCGACTCAACCCTGCCATGTCTGCAATTTTTTATATTGATGTTATACAAGCTAAAAAGTGCTTTACAGACATTGTTGATGTTTATTTGGGATGGAAGGCCTCATTTGGTGAGCACAACCGAAATACTTGTGCAGGTGTACACAGGTATTTTGGGTTGGTGTGTCTTTGGGGAATCGCTTGCAGCGCTCAAGCTTGGATTTTACAACCACTATTAAATATGTCAGCGTGGTTCCTGTTCATTTCCTACACAGGTGTACTTTTGCCTAGTTTGTTTTGAACGACTGTGACGTCTCTATATATATGCAAAAAAATTCTTTAAGAAAGACAAAGACAAAAATTCACTCTGAGGAGTTAAGCAAGAATTCTCCTTTGCACTTAACATCCTCGTCGTTAACCCTTTTTTTTTCTTTCTTTATCGTTATCGCTTTGTTTACAGCCATGAGAGCTCAACGCTTTCATCTCATTCGTGGTTTATCTTTGACTGGACAGTAAAGAAACGAGGAGACGAAGGGAAAATCTGCTCATAAATCAGTGTGAAAATAATGTTTAAATATTTAAAGAATTGCGCAAAATTATCTGATCATCCAACGTTTCGTAATCATCAAATAAAAACCTTGACATTCACCAAGTTTGGTACAATCGATTTTGTGTAATTAATAAAACCACGTGTTTAATTTGTAAATCACAATTACACATTACAAGGCTAATTAGATTCAGATTTGTGCGTTTTATGGACAGTTTTACACGTTGTTAGCGCGATGAGCTAAATCCCTAGCGAGCATCCAGACTGGATTGTTAACCTCACCGTAATCTCATCCGTACCTGGCCGTGTGGTCTTCACATTTTTTCCGTCGCTAAAGGGCCCATTAGCAAATAATTCTAATGCCCAGAAAGCTGGCCTCTTTCAAATCAAATGTCCTGGAAAACCCAAACATCGAAAGATTCTGCATGCGTGTGTGTGTTGCATGCCTGCATGAGAACTACAGTAGCAGATAAAGATGAGTTGAGTGTTTTAGTGAGCATACATTGCTGCGGATTCGCTGATGCTTGTTAAATGTGATCCCTCTTTTTTTTTTTTTTGATTTTCGACATTGTTAGCATAATAAACTCAAAACTTGAGCAGTTTGTATTAGCCTGACAGTTTTAACAGCCCACTCGTTGGCCTGGTAATCCACTTGCTGAAACAGACTCCTGATCATTTACTTGACTTTCAGACTTCTGCCAATGTATGAGGTCCACTGCATATTTTGCTCACCAAAAAAAAATCATTATAGAAAGCTTACGTGAGAGAGAGAGAATCGTTCCTTCCTTTTCACATATGGGAATTTAAAATGCAGGAACTTGCGTTTGTTTGGGGTCACACGCCTCTAATTTCCTTTCTTCAACATAAATTAGGCCAATAAATGATTGTTGTGTGGTATTTAAAGTGTTTGTTATAATTTTGTCAAGTAGCAGTATTAAAACCAAGAAATCAGAAATGGTCTTTTCTTAAAGCCAAAAACCATTCGGGTTCTTCTATCAGAGGCTGAGTGGACTGAAGATGTTGGGCATCAGAATTTACGTTGGATACACTTCCGAACTCAGCCTTTTTTCTTTTTCTTCGGGTTCGGGGCCAGCAGTTGTTGAATATTGCCGCACAAACTAGAAATTGCACCCGTGACGTCCGAATGAACGGCAGCAGATGTACGTCCACACCTTGCCTACTGCAGAGGTCGCAGAGTTCAGGCCTCACTGCGAAACACTGCAGTACGTATAGTTTTTCAAAAAGTCGTATTAAAGAGATTTTACTGCACTTCCTGATTGATTTATGATCATGATGATCATTTCAACAGCAGCTGGCACAGCCTTTTTTCATTAAATATTCACAGTCAAGTTTGGATCCTAACTACCATTTATTTAAAATAAAAAAAAAATACAAATGACACATCTAGTATTTAGAGTACAGCACGCATGTTTTATCTTTTCGTGCCAGTAAGGTTGGTGACTAGATGGAAGAAGAGATTGGCAGTGCTGGGAATTACATGAAAGCAACAGTGCAATAAGAGATACGGCCTGTCTGATCTGTGTCTCTTTGAAGAAGAACTGCTTTTCTTTTTCTTTTTTTCTCTTCCCCCACCTCTGTTCCTGCGGGAGTTTGAGCTCAACGTAGAGCAGAATGGCCCTGGGTGCTAGTTTCGTGGTAAAAGTCTGCTTCTGCTTTAGAACGTTATTGCGCAAGCTTAGTTCCAGGTGAGATGACCCTGTTATAAAAACTGCAATCATTTCTTTTTTTTCTTTTTTGCATTTTGCTCATACAAGTTTGCAACTGTTACACTGCAATACGTTACAATATTTGTTATTATTTGAATTCACTGAAATGGTGTCTGCGCCATACAATGGCAATAAAGGCGAGACATTTTTTTCTCTTTATATTGTTTCTTAGAGGAAGTGTATTCTTCTCAACACCAAAGTCTGAAGGAGGAAAAAGAATCCTTAACCATGCTGCATAAGGAATGTACGGCCAAGAGGTATGTGTGTACCTGTTATTTAATTTTCAGAAGACAATTTGTATTATATTTCCTATCAACTTAATATTATGGAGGCTGCAACATACCAACTGCTAGACAAAGAGGTGTTTTTGTATTGGGAATTTCACATTTGTTCTCAATTGAGAGTTTGCATGTTGTTAAAAAAAATTTGTCTTGGATTGTTTGAATTGGCCTGGGGATATATGTGCGAGCGCTGTCTGC
Organism: Syngnathus acus; assembly: GCF_901709675.1. Classification (NCBI taxonomy): domain Eukaryota; kingdom Metazoa; phylum Chordata; class Actinopteri; order Syngnathiformes; family Syngnathidae; genus Syngnathus; species Syngnathus acus. The sequence continues at coordinate 4,672,647 of NC_051099.1, read as the reverse complement.
TTTGGATACAGTTTTGCTCCTTTGAGAAGTACCAGGTGGTCAAGCAGAGCCTCGGCAAGGCCAGAAAACATGAAATTAACATCAACACTAACTACATCTGCCTAATATCAATTTGTTGGACCTACAGTCGGTACATGTTGTTCATATTTAATTGATTGTCAAATTTAAATGGATGTTGAAAATCGCACACACACACAACCTGGAGGCCCTGTGTCTTCTTGCCAGTGCATTTTACTTTCAAATAAAAATGTCATTATAGATTATTCTTACCACATCACACTTGGGTGTTTTAATTCTCCACTGCAGAAAAAAAAAAGTGTATGCTCGGAACAAAAGTGAGTTTTATTTGGAAGCCGTTCACATTTTTTGAAAGCGCAATTAAGATCTCAATATGGGGTAGAATTATTTCTCTTTAATTTAAACAAATGTGACTGCATATCTATTTGTAATACAAAAAAAAGTTCTTACAAGATTTTTGCCATGTTAGTTTTTGAACAAACTCTACTGAAAGCTTGAAAGAGCAGACTTGACAAGCACGTATGTGGGGAAACATGCTTGCATGTTCACGGACAGTGATTTGTGAAGGTCATGCATCTTGGCTTAAATGATTAGATAAGGCAAAGCCCATTGGACAGTTTGAGTGATTTCAGATGAAACCACGACACTGTATTCTTCCTATAACTGCATGCATATTAAACAGAGTTGCAGTATCTCTATTTAAATTGCATTAATACTTTCAATTAAGAAATTGTCCCTATGTGGGTTGCTATCTCCCCAGAGAGCAGTTCCTGAAGTTCAATGCTCAACTCACGTTTCGCTGCCGCCAGCTTCTCTCGGAGCTTTCCTACATTTATCCCATCGATGCGGTGAGTGCACAAAGCTCAAAAAGTGCGGTCGTCACAATTTACAGACAACAAAACATCTCGCATGGTTACGCTACCCTTTTTTGTTTTCCACTACTGCAAATATATTCTTCCATGCTTTGTGTTAAGGAACTTCCATTTTAATATAATTGTAATACTTGAAATATCGCAGACCTGGTAATTGTCTTTTAAAATCAAATTGTTATTTCATTCCACAGACAAACCCGTCAGATTATGTTATCTGCGGAGTGAAGCTGCCAAATTCGGAAGACTTTCAAGGTAATTTATTGTCTACCAGCATGTGTTTCATGGTTTCACTTGGATGAGCTGCAGCAAGGCATGCTGAACAAATATTTTATTTTGGCTACCATGCAGACTTTAATGTAGATATATATAATATGCAGGCAGCATTATTCAAGATGTAATAATTTCGACTGACTGTCCGACAGACATTAATCTTTAAAGCACACGGCAAAAAAACGTTCAGCTGTTGATATGCAGCTTTGATATGCTTAATTGTATCCTTCAACGAGAAACTTAGTCGTCTGTCTATTCACTGAGCTATAGGTGGCAGTAGTGAGCATTACACAGTGAGTTAGAGGCGGGGTAGAAACGGTCGTCTTATCTGCAATGAAGACTTTGGAGTCAAATGAAAGATTATGGTTGGCAAACAGATAAATTGCAAAACTTTATAAAAAAAAAAAAAAAAAGAAGAAGAAGCACATTTGTGTATTAGCAGAAATTGTAATTTGTCATTTGTGGTCACACTTGTTCACAAATTCATCTGCTGGCATTGAAAGAGAAGTTTAGGACCTTCGTTTAATATTCTTCAGACTGTTAAAAAAATATTTTTTATTATTTAGTGGCTAATTAATCGTCAATTATCCTCTTTATTCTTTGTCAGTAATTTCGTCCAATTTGATAAGCCTTGCAGAATTCTTGCAACATGCATGAAGATGCATTGAACTCCATTTTACCTCTTGACCCCAAATGTGTGAGGTCTGCCCCAGAGAGAGCCACATCAAGTCCAGAATTGTTAGCCAGTTTATACTGGCCTACGGGGGTGGATGTTCCAAGTTAGAACCCAGGGTCAGGGTCAATCCGGCTGGCCGTCACAGCCATTCTGCATGAAGGCACATCACTTCCGAACATTCAACTAAGCTTTCTTTGTTAACTCACCTTGACAAGGTCAGTCAGTCTCTTGTTGCACCCTTAAGGTTTGCCCATGGCTAATTGTCTGTCAGCTGACCCAATATTCATCTTAATGTTTAGCATTCCATGAAAGCACTCGAATGAGACTTTTTGAGGGTGGCTCTTAAAGCAAAGCAATTTATTTTCAGTATTTTTTTATTTTTTCTATATTTTTCTATAGAAAGCATCTCAATTGAATGCATTTTTCGATTCACTATTTTTTTTTTTGCCCCTGTGCTTTTCCTGCAGCAAAGGACGATGGGAGTTTGGCAGTTGCTCTGGGCTATACGGCACACTTGGTCCTGATGATCTCGTGCTTCCTGCAGATCCCTCTTAGGTATCCGGTCATCCACAAGGGTTCACGCTCCTCCATCAGAGATACAATCACTGACAGACTTACTGAAAAGGAGAGAGAGTAAGTAGATGAAAGAATTTACCTTTTATGGAAGATCACCACTTCATTCAAAATCATTTTGTGTTTAAAAAAGAAAAAGAGCTTGCAGTCAAAATGGAAGTTATAAAGGTCCTCATACACATATTTAAATTATTATTTATACTTGTTTTGCTCTAGTAACCAACCATTAGGCAACGAATATTATACACAATACTTTACCCTCCGGGAAGAACATTTTCATGTGTCTGTACTGACTTTTTTTTTTTTTTTTTTAAATCCTTTCAGTAAGTGAACGTTTACAATTTACGAGTAGGAGTTCCCCTTGTATGAATGCACCCTTTTGTTTATCACACCATGCTCCTGAACTACACATGAATTTTATTAACAATATATAATTTAAGTACAGGTTACACATTTGCCTGTTTTCAATATAAAAGTACCCCCCAAAATATTTTATATTACCGTATTTTCCGGACTATAAGGCGCACCGGACTATAAGGCGCACCTTTAATGAATGGCCCATTTTAAAACTTTGTCCTTATATAAGGCCCACCAGACTATAAGGCGCACCATTAATGCATCATGTCAGATTTTTAATCCAAATCAAATCATTCTCCATTTTATCTTTTTTATTTCAACTTCAGACGCAACAAATTACTTTATAATCACAAAATAATGATCCATAGTCTTTTTGATTTATGATTCATAGTCTTCAGCGGGCCACTTATGATTGATTTCATGACACAATGCTTCGGGCCAGTTTAAATTTAGGAATTTGGTCCATATATAAGGCGCACTGTCGGCTTTTGAGAAAATTGTAGGTTTTTCGGTGCGCCTTATAGTCCGGAAAATACGGTAATTAAATCCTTATAGATAACCGTTGACACTTCTCCATCCACATCTGTCATCCGTAATAAGACAAACAGTTGGGAGTAAGTGTGTGAGAAAAATGAGACATTATCAGAGCTCATGATTGAACGAGCATCACAGTATTTATGATTAGCTCATGACAACAGCTGGAGAGAATCAGTTGTTTTAAACTCCCATGTGACATGGGGGGAGGCCCTCGCTTCACTGTATGCATTTCCAATTCCTCCATGCAGGATATTCACACCAGGATCCGGCATCAAAAAATAAACTTGTAGGCCGTCTGCTTGACAGACACAACAATCCACGAGTGCCCTATGGTGTGCAGGAATAGGGTCAATGCTACAGGAAAGTTCCACACCCCCTCTGTATGCGTTTTTGACCCCAGGGGCCCCTCACGGGGCGTGCTCTCACTGCAAAATGATGTGTGGGCAGACGGAAAGCACCTAGCCAGCTCTAACAATGTAAAAAAAAAAAGCAGGTGCTTAAAGTGTCGGAAAGGGCCGGGCGATTGAGATAAGTGAGGTGGCATGAGATTGGATTCTCAAAGTGTGGCAGGATTAGCAAGCAGTCAGTCTTTTGCAGGCGTGTACTCGATAAGGAACCCGTTATTTGATTTCTTTTGCTATTTTAGATGACTTCTGAGAGTAATGTTGCCTTCATATAGTAGAAACATGTCTGAAGTAGAGTCTTGAATCCAATATTGTTGTCCTCCGGCATTTTGGAGCGGACCACCGTTTGAAGGTACTCTTCAATTGTATGAAAATAAGATGTGAAAATTGACTGTCTGGCACTCGGGCTGATCTTCTGAAGTTAGCGGACCTTAACGGCCACATTTTTTTGTACGAGCGCAGAGCCCAGCTAAAGCTTGGGGGTGATCTGGAAAGATGCGATCCAGATGTTTGGAGTTTGATTGAGAACAGTGCCCGGCCATTTAAACAGCAAACGCAGACATTGCATAGATCTAGCGTCACATAGAAAGGGAATCGTTCTAATTATTTATATTATTTATGTTACTATTGAGAGATAAGAGTAATAGGGGTCAACGAGAAGAATTTGTGAAATCATAGAAAAAGAAAAGTGCTCATTGCCCAAGGGCTGGGAGATCCGTACGAATCCAGAACCACAACGCCAAAAGTAATTTTAAGCGAGACTGTGTGCAAAAATGAAAATACAATCTGGTCATATTCCGTTTGACGAGTCGCGTTTGTCCTCAACTCTAACGAACAAACAAATTGTTCGTTTTCTATTTTCTCTGTTGAATTTACACGGCATCCTTTGAACAAATATCACCCTGCCCCCACCTCCCACTCTGAATATTCCTCCAGAACTGTCATTAATTTAAGCGTGTTTAATGTAGAAGACAGCTTTTGTGTATGCAGCTGCCACTGGCCCTGTGATTAAAAGTCTTCCATTTCCGCTCTGTACTCTCCCTTTCATTTCTCCCATGCACGTTCCAACTGTAGTAACAAAGTATGCTCTCATTCAGTGATTGTGAATGTTACATAGCTTTTTTTTTTTTTTTTTTTAAATCTACTCATGTTTCTTCATAGTAATAATTATTTTATTTGAGTGAAATCGCAATGTTTTGAGAGTTAATACGCTTTCATCAGAAGTTTTAAAATGGTGTGGAAGAAATGAATTGAGTACCAAGCGGGATGGTCTGAATCCTCGTTAGCTATGCTATTAGGGTGATCTCATAACAGACAGAGGAGTCTATTAAAGTCCCACTTATTACTCTTCGAGTGCCTGGGGCACTTGCAGGTCGTAGTAAAAAGGGGGAAAAGACCCACCATTTGCTCTCACATTGATTAACAAAAGACCTTAACCCTGAGGGAAGACACTGCTTCCTTATATGAAGACTTGTTGGTCAGTCAGAAATATAATTGCATAGTTGCATCTTGCAGGTCTTCTTTTTTTATACGATCTGCAACTTTTAATTCCCGGTAGCAAAGTTTTCCATCTTTGAACGTCAGCATATTCTTCAGAGGCACCCTTTGTGCAGCCTGGTTGAAACATCTGGTTGGCACCAATGGGATTTCCCCACTATATGGATAGGAAAGCTTCTATTTGTTGGAAATGGTTGGAATGATCAAGTTGTTTGGACTCTTCCATTTTCGGTTTGATTTTTCAGTTTAGCCGGGGTATGGGGTAGCATTAATGCAATGGGCTCATGTATGCAGAGCCAGCTTCTTCAAACATCTGCAAAGGTTCTCCATTGTAAACGCTGCTGGCTATAAGAAGTGAAACTTTCACATGAATTATTGGACGACTGCACCACCAAAGATCAACATACTTTTGAATCCTTCATAGTAAAAAAATTAGCAAGCAATACAAACGAGCAACAATCCTGTAATGCTGAATTAGCCTACCTTGTGAAATGCCAAATGGTTGGTTATAGTAAATTCAAAATTGTCTTGTTTGAAGGTGTCAGGTTTTTTTTGCAGACAATAAATCAGCTGAGAAATTGTTGAAATGTTTTTGGGTTTTTTTTCCTCTCATTCACAGATTCCCTTTGTACCCCCGAGGAGAGCGGTTTCATTTTGAATATGGTGTCTACTTGCTCAACAAGAACATTGCTCAGGTGAAATATCAACACACGTCCAGTTACATAAAAAACTATCCGTACAGTATATTGTATATAATATTTTGATTAATTGACTGACAAAGATGGGACTTCACAGTACCGTATTTTCCGGACGATAAGGCGCACCGGACTATAAGGCGCACCTTCAATGAATGGCCCATTTTAAAACTTTGTCCTTATATAAGGCACACCGGACTATAAGGCGCACCATTAATGCATCATGTCAGATTTTTAATCTCAAATTTTCAATTTCAACTTCAGACGCAACAAATTACTTTATAATCACAAAATAATGATCCATAGTTCTTTTGTTCATGATTCATAGTCTTCAGCGGGCCACTTATGATTGATTTCATGACACAATGCTTCGGGCCAGTTTAAATTTAGGAATTTGGTCCATATATAAGGCGCACCGGACTATAAGGCGCACTGTTGGCTTTTGAGAAAATTCTAGATTTTTAGGTGCGCCTTATAGTCTGGAAAACACAGTACTTAAATAAAATAGGAGATATGAATTAACAACAACATAATCCAGTCAAAAAGTTAAGTAAACCTTTTTAAAATCAAATTAAATTCTTGTGTTGTGTGACGTAGCTACTGTCTACATATTTTAGCTGTCTTGAGTTCTAACGCAGTAAAAAAATAAATAAAAATAATCTGTGTTTACATTGTACACAACAATGGTACTAACAAAATATGTCGCTGTTGCTCCACACATAATGTTACGGTATTAAGTTATGGTGATCCCCACATGTGGACCCACCTGTGTAACAGATGATGGTCGACATCTGTTTTCGAATGACCCAAGTTTGAATCTGTATTGGTTTTATGGATAGAGGTGAAAACGATCTGCTGAGTCTGTGAGTTTGTCTGGATCTCATTTTCGACAAGATTCCTTTGAACCATCATCCTTGTGTATTCAGTTTTGCTTTATTAATGTTGTTGTTTATCAAATGGAAAAGATTTGTCTTTTGATTTATCCAAGCTAATTTTCTTGCTTAAGATTTAATGTCTGGGAGTTACTTTTTTTAATACCTCCTCAAGGCAGTCCCATGTGCCTTCTATCAGAGGGTCAAACGAAACTTTCAGCAAGAGTTAAAACCTGATGGCACCCCGTTGGAAGATTCATGAAATCGACTTGTTTGAGGGCTTACGTCATGGTGTATGGTTTTGATCAAAAGGATGAAAGGTGGGAATTATGCATATGAAGGAGGACTGAACACCAGATTTCTAGGAGTTCTGGTGGTGTTTGAGCCTTGATGGAAAAGTTCCATCAGACGCTTGTTTTTGCTTCTAGCCAGATCTCGCTTACCGTATTTTCCGGACTATAAGGCGCACCGGACTATAAGGCGCACCTTCAATGAATGGCCCATTTTAAAACTTTGTCCTTATATAAGGCGCACCGGACTATAAGGCACACCATTAATGCATCATGTCAGATTTTTAATCCAAATCAAATCATTCTCCATTTTATCTTTTTTATTTCAACTTCAGACGCAACAAATTACTTTATAATCACAAAATAATGATCCATAGTCTTTCTGATTCATGATTCATAGTCTTTAGCGGGCCACGTATGATTGATTTCATGACACAATACTTCGGGCCAGTTTAAATTTAGGAATTTGGTCCATATGTAAGGCGCACCGGACTATAAGGCGCACTGTTGGCTTTTGAGAAGATTTTAGGTTTTTAGGTATATAGTCCGGAAAATACGGTAATTGATAATCTCTTAACAATTTATTATGTCGCTCTACTCATACAAATTTTGTCATGTCATCATGTCGGACCCCCAGAGAACCGCAACAACAACCTTATCCTTGTTGGTATGTGCTTGCTTCCGATGTTCCCAGTTCCAGTTAATAGTTGACTACATTGTTGTGAAATAGCCATGTGTGGCTGCTTAGACGACAATGATTCTATACAAAATATCCTGGTTTTCGGCAGTATGGTCTGAGCACAATCGGTTCTCAGACACTAAACATGATATATCATCTTATGTGGGCCTCGGGCGCAGGAAGCCAAGTATTGGGAACTCAAACACAGCAAATCTGTTGCTGGCTAAGCGGGTCAGCTCAGGGTTCATCTTTGTTTCTGTCTACTGAGGAAAGTCTTCCGCCTTCTTTGGGCAATTTCACACCATGATATCCATGCTGGTGGTCTGGTGCCTACGTCAGAGCGCCGTCTGCAATTAAAAGTGGCAATTGTGGCGCTATAAAAATGGCTATTACTCTTAGGGAAGCCTAGTAAGAGGTTACTGGGTGTGGAAACAAGCAGAAATAGAAGTTATTGACGGGCCTGAGAGAGTTCCTAGTTCGGTTACTTGGAAAGTTGCTGATCTTAACTTGGAAATGACCAAGAAGGAATGACCTTGTCTTTAAGCCTCCATCCTGGTTTGATAACATTTGGTTTCATCTTGCATCTTCCCCTTGGCGTAGTAGAATGACTTTGGAGGGTTTTTAGTTCTATTCAAATATATTATCAGATATAAGCAATGAATTGGACAGAAACTTTACCAAGTGGGTTGACTTTGTTCCCAGGAACTCCCGTTGGGTTACGTATGTGGGAAACAACAAAACAATGTGCTATTTGATCCCTAAAGCATTGCTCATGGAAGAGAGATCTACCGTGGAATGTCTGAAGCATTTATCACCATTTTCACTACTTCTGAGAGGAAAAGGTGGGGCTTGACAGCCTTAGCAAGATTTGTCTGGACTGTTGAACTATTCCAGGTTTCCCTTTCTGTGTCCAGCTGAGTCTTGCGTTTCATGACACACTTTTAAGAGAAGAAAGAAACATAACGCGGAAAAAATAATGCAAAGACAGTTACGACCATATTTCCTTTTAATGTAATTTTGACTCATCATAATGCATCTTACAATTTACTTTTTGTTCAGCATACCCTTGAATTAAGGCTCTCCAGACAACGAGGCTGTCAGTAATACGTATATAATATAATTGTGAAATTTCCCCCCATCACTTGATCAGTCTGTGGCTTTTATAGATTGCTTAAAAAATAGTAGCATTATTTTCTTGGTGTGTCTTCAGTAGGAAAAGTGAAGCTTCTTCGCATTACTGACTAACATGATATGTTAATGTGCTTCGGCTTTAGCATATGTTTGAATGCTGCTACTGGGGATAAAGAAGAAAATCTCGCCATTGTTTTCAATGCAAACAAATCAAAAGGCCCGTAACAAACCGAGTCGGAGGACTTTCTGATCTTGGATCCCCAAATCTAATCACAGATTACAGGACCTCTCCTTATCTGATTGCAAGCAAATGCAGTTAATACTTCACATGGGAATTTGGCCACACTTCTTTTCGAATATGTTACTCTAATTGACAAGAACAACTTTATCCAGTTGACTTCTTTGCTAATGCTAATAGCAACTGCCAGTCATGAAGCTCCAAAATATATAAAGAAAAATAATCTAGCCGTTCACAGGGAGGTTAGAATGAAAGCAGCATGAATCCAGGATAGGCACCTGCCCACAAACCATATATACGTACATCCTCCGTATATCTCCCTATTTTCATAGGGGCCTTATGGAAATACTGCACATGCATAAAAATAGTATTCCCTTGTAGGTATACCGCAATATTTCTCTTCCAAAGACTTCTCAAGGCTAATTTCATGTTGATCTTTAGATCTGAATATAATTGACGGAATCAGCTGCTTTTTGCAACCAGGCAATGCACTCAAAATATAAAATTGATATTTCCCGGCCATTTTCTAACACTTGATTTAGTAAAAAAAAAGTGGCTTACTGTGAGAAGTAGTAGCTCATGCTTTGAAATGAAAACTACAAAGAACTTATTTAGCATATTCTCAAAGGGGTGCCTCATTGAGACATAAGACTTTAGAGGGCTGCCATGGAGGATTGATGACAACGTGGTGTGCCAATTTTGCAAACAGGAAGTTGACCTCAGTGTTGTGACTTTACATGGGCCACGTTGGTTTCGGGTTACTTAGCTGCCGTCGCTCACCACCAATGTCTCTTTTTGGTGAGAGTAATAACCCTGAGGTTATAATAACCTTGAGTGATTTTGGCTTAAATCCAATGACTTTGTTTTTCTGTTGTTGTTTTTCAATCACAACAGACATGAATGTAATGTCATGGGTGCTCTCTCTTACTGAATTTCCAATTAATCTCACGCAACCTTTCTCATAATTATGTAAATCTGCAGACTTGAGTTTGGCGGCAATATGATACTTTGTGAAGTGTAACGACAAGATATGCGACTGAACAATCTGGTTTGAATTTTGACTCAGGGTTCGGGAACGGGTTCAATGAATACACCACACCTGTGTTACATTACCATAGAAAGAAGGGGAGAACAACGGGTGTTAAAGGGCACAGTGCACGAAATGAAGAAGAATTTTTCTAAATATATACCTTGTTACGTGCTTGTTGATCATTTCAAAAGACTTACATTTCATCTGTTGAGGAAGATCGTATGGCCTATGGCCCTTACCTATGGATGTTTGATGATACTGTCGTGTATTTAAAAAAAAAAAAAAAAAAAAACGATAACTGCTTCAAGATTTCTGGACAAAAATATATTAGGTTTTCAGTACTTTTCAGTTTTACTGTATTTTCCGGACTAAAAGGCGCACCGGACTATAAGGCGCACCTTCAAGGAATGGCCCATTTTATACTTTGTCCTTATATAAGGCGCACCGGAGTATAAGGCGCACCATTAATGCATCATGTCAGATTTTTAATCCAAATCAAATCATTCTCCATTTTATCTTTTTTATTTCAACTTCAGACGCAACAAATTACTTTATAATCACAAAATAATGATCCGTCTTTTTGTTTCATGATTCATAGTCTTCAGCGGGCCACTTATGATTGATTTCATGACACAATGCTTCGGGCCAGTTTAAATTGAGGAATTTGGTCCATATCTAAGGCGCACCGGACTATAAGGCGCACTGTCGGCTTTTGAAAACATTTGAGGTATTTAGGTGCGCCTTATAGTCCGGAAAATACGGTACTCTATGTATATTCATTAGGACACCTCATCCAAGATGGTTGCCTTAGTAGTGCACGACCTAGTGATCTCTTTGTTTTTGTACATTGCTGAAATATTGCAGGCAAAAGTTTCCACTAGCTCATATCATGTCTTGGTAAAGCCCATGGTCCTTGACCAGAAGGATAGTCGTTGGAGGAACACCTGGCTTTGCTATAAGCTGTTGGATCTAATGCGCTCTTGATTGTCTTCCCTGGGGTTTCAGAAATCCATCCACTATTAAAACGCCCCCGTGGGCAAAGGCGTAGCGATCATCATTGGACATGTGCAATTCAGTCTGATTTGGTGCCTTATGTTGAAACTTCTTGACATATCAAATGCAACATGAAAATCTCACCCAGGAATTGCCCTTTGGTCCATCTTAAGTGAAGATGCATGCATATGCTTTGTTACTGGGCCCCCTTCTGCTTCTCCACATCATCAGCAATTGACCTCAAAGTTCCGTTCAGCCCGCCCACATTCACATTTGGATCACGGGCTGATTGAGAGTGACACAGAGGGAAACGGTAATACGTGGCAGAAGCCAGGCTCTTGTTGTTTAGAGCACGGAGCTCGTGGCCAACGGGCAGATCGGGCGGGTGGCACGTACTGTAAAGTTACCGCTGACTATTGCCTCTGTGTTTATATCTTCTGAGTAGATTGGTAGGAATGTTCTGTATACACCGCAGAGTTCTTGGATTATTACTCGAATTTGTAATCACGATGAGTCAAATCAGGCCCGTTGTTCACTCAAACACTCACGGCCATACCGGCTGATTGCCTACCACACAAGTTGCGGAGGCTCCTGAGTGAAATTCGCTGAATAACTAAACAGGGAAGGTGTTGAGACACAAAGATGTGATCAACCATGAGGAGTCCTGGACGGATCTGTTTCACTATGTCATCATGTGAAAGAGCCAGTGGGAGCCCCCACTCCACCCTTTCTCCAACTAGAAGCTCTCACCTTACATTTTTACTCAATGGGACATGGGAATTTCTCACCGCGATCTGGTTAGCCCCCTTACAAAAAAATCCTGTGGGCAGTTTGAAAGAGCACTCGCGCACATATGGACATGTACGTATGAAAAGAGTTCGAGCGTACATCACCTAAATGAATGGAAGGGAAACTAGAAATGACTGGGGGTCTCAAGTGGAATTATCCTGAGCTTTTATTTTTTTTGGGTATGATCCCCTCTACACTTTGACACATATTTTTTTGATCTACGTTATACCTTCCCTGAAGACATGCTACACACTCGGGCCATTTTGGAGATGTGTCCCAATGGATACAAGTGACACTGCTAACACCCAAATGTGCTACAGATTTGAAAAACATGGTATCATTCCAACGTCACATTGTCAAAAATCATTATTTAATCAATTTAATTGAATAAATAAACACTAAATAATAATTTAGTTGTCAATTGATCGTTGCAGTTTAAAAAAAAAAATCCACACACACTTGTTTTTAAAATCCACATTTTTTGTCATAAAATAAGACCCAGATAAATCATTTCAAAACTTTTTCCACCATCAGCAGCCTATTAAATAGCATCAATCAATATTGTAGTGTGGATGTAAAGAGGAAGAGGTGTTGCTATGGTAACTGAGTGGAAAGAACACATGTCAGCTGGAACAGTATCATGTGTGGCCCTTTGGATTTATTCCAAATGTGTGACCTGATGCGCTTATCCTGCTCTGTAATATCGAGCAAATAAACCTGGCAAGTGTCGACTTGATTCTCAAGTGTTGGTGACTTTTTTTCTTTTGAAAGCAGTGTATTTGTTTTTTCTTGCCACCCACTGTCTCCCTACACCTTACTCATGACCTCATATCAGATATAATGTAAAGAGAAGAACTGTGTCAAGGTGAAGGAATGTGTCGAGGGGAGATAATGTCAGAACACAGTGGTGTGTGTTGCTTGTGGTAATTTTTTATTTATTTTTTGCAGCTGAGATATCAACACGGCTTGACCACCCCAGACCTACAGCAAACGCTACCCAATCTGAAGAACTTTCTGGAACATGGCTTGCTTGTCAGATGGTAAGACAAAAAGACCCGTCATCGTCTTTTCCCCCAAATCTGACCTTTTCTGTGAATTATTATTCACTCTATTTGTCTTTACAAATATGTGAGATGCTTGACTGCATCCATGCTGTTTCTATCTTCGCAAAAAAAAAAACCCCGCAAAACATCAAAATGAAATTTCGTTGTTGACGACTCCACCGCCCTTCCGAGCACAAAGCTGTCTTTCATCTCCGCTTCCCTCCCAGAGACCTCAAAAACGTATTACACACATTAATTGAATAATCTTTTGTTTTGAAAGAAGAGAATCCATCAAAAGTTGGTGCTCACAAAATGGCCCTTCCTCTGATTACCTCCTAATGGGAAGTGGAAGGGCCCAAAGTTAGATTTGATCAAAGCGTGCATCTTATTTGGTGTGTGTGTGTGTGTGTGTGTGCATGTGTGAGAGAACAGGAACAAAACTCAATACTAATTCCCATGTCAACTGCTCAATCAAGACTTTCTCCTCCTGGTGCAATAAACACATGTTGGCCATTAAAAAGCTTTCACACTGGCCTGCCGCTACTTTGGCCGCAGGTTTTGACAAGTACAAGAAAATTAGATGAAGCTACTTACATGGCTTGCAGGCCAGAGTCTTGCACACTAGAACTCAAAGTTGAGCTACTCCGGCGGCCTGATAAAAATGCAATTTAAAATGTTTGCCAAGAACTTTAAAACCTCCCTAATGAACTATAATATATTTAAATTAGACACAATTTTTGCCAACCACAAACTTAACCCCCACCACTCATCTAATTTGGTTTTCAGGAATGTTGTTACATTAGCCATCTGAAGTTCAAAGAGTAGAAAATAGTACAGAACATTTATCACATGAAACTTATTAGTATATATATTTTTTAAATAGCTTACACCATGCTCATATCACATGTTTATTCATGTTTTATCTCAAAGTTACTTTGGGATTTCTTTCAACAACAACAAAGTCGTATCTTCCATTGCTTGCTTTGGACCAAAACCTTGGTTCTTTAGCAGGAAGTGGATCTTGCAAAGGTCTTTAATTATTTTTTTGTTTTTTGTTTTACAAATATGTGAGATATGAAGGGGGGGGGGGGCAAAAATCTTGAAAGTGAGGACTATTTCTGGTTCAGGCTATCAGTTTTTAGGTTGATGATGTTGGCAAAGAAATCATGGTTGCGCAGTGAAGTTGATTAGACTGCTACTAAAATAAAAATGAGGTAATTTAAGAAACTCAGCTAATCACCTTGCCATGACAACAAGTTTCGATTCTAGCACAAGCTTTAGAATTCCATATCTGACTGAGTCTGAAATACATTTTCCCAATTCTCAAAACAATATCTGACTCCATGTGACATCTGTCCTCATTCCTTTCCCCGGAATTTGATTTAAATGGTCTTAGTTAAAATGAGTGCATGATACGATTTGAAAAGATAAGGGAATGGGATGCCTTTCAACTTCTCTTATTGTCAGTGCTTTTATTTATTTATTTATTTTTTTAACTTCAGCAAAGAAATTTGTTTTCATTGCTGTTCTTTATTAGTAAGCAAAACCGTAGGATGGCCAGAATGAAAGTTCCAGGATAGAAAAGTCCAGCAGAGGCTGAATGACTGCAATGGTTTTCATCCAAGGCATTGTGATGTATGACAAGTTACTCCTAGAAGTGGAAAGGCATTTGTACGCTTCTTCAAAATTGTCCTGCATGTCCGCACTCTCTTAAGCAGGATTTCAAGGTCACTGTCAGGGTCCTTTTTAAAATGGTCTGCCATATGCTTGATGGTGAAACCATCCATCAAACAAGTACACACTCAACATGTGCTCCAATATTCTTAAAAAAAAAAAAAAAAAGGCCCTTCAATTTATGTGGGACATTCCTAAATGAAAACAGTAAAGCAATTCAGTAGCCAACATGAATCTTCTGAGATCACAAAGAGAATCTTTTTGACCTTCTGAACTCACTTAAGACCTAGCAGAATGGTCCGAATAAGGAGGCCCTGTGTATTATAAATGGCCATGCCTATCAGAAAAGGGAGGGCCCATTTAAGTTAATTTATGGCTTCGCTACTCGGGTGAGGTGGGCTGTTTCATATTGTGGGTCTGTTATCTGTTACAGCGGAAAATGTCTGGCATACTTGGGCGAGTGCCTGCTGTGCACTTGTGGATGACAGCAAAAGTGCAGGCTCACAAATGTAGGGAGGCGGAGTGATTTCCAAAGAGATGCGGCTGTCACTACCCTGGATCAGAAACAGAACCCAATTTACCGTCTCTATCTGGGCATCTTGAAATTTGAACCACAATTGCTGAGTTAGTGTGTTTCCTTCGTCCACAGTGACCGACACCACGTTTCCAGCTCCATCCCAATGCCAGCCAAGTCTCACCTCGGCGTGCCTACTGCCTCGGACGTGACCAAGCCGCGGCACACCAGCTCCCCGGATCGGGGCCTGAGGAAGAGAGCGAGCTCTGAGGCTGACAAATACAAAACAAAACCTCCGCCCAGTTGTGCCGTGGCCGTGGGGGAGGCGCCGACCACCATAGCCCAAACAATGCAATCATCTTCGCCGAAACTCTTGTCTTCCTCTCTGGATGCCAATATGGCCTCGCTTGACCTCACCGAGAGCACCGAAGCCAAAGAGGAGGAAAAAGAGATTGGGCAAGATGGAGGTGCAACCGCTGAGGTGGAGACACACAACAGCACTTATAAAGATGTCCACAAAGATGAGACGGAAGAGCCCTGCAGCTCTTCTACACTGGAAGACAATCCCGTGGGCGCAAGTCAGCACACAGGTGTCATGAATGGCTCTTTGGTACCAGGACAGGCGACAGGTCCGACTCCAGGTCCCGGTGCGTGCTGCTCAGTGGAGCGAGCCGAGGAGATCATGGGCACCGAGGCCACCAACCTGGCCCTGGGAATGGGACTACGAGTGGGCTTAGAGCTCGCCGAGGAAACCACCATGGAAGACTACCGCTGCATCCCCGTGGACCAAGCGGTAGCTGTGGAATGTGATGAGCAGGTGCTGGGGGAGCTGGATGTGGCCGGCTTTGAGGAGTTCTCCAGACGCATCTACGCACTGAATGAGAATATGTCCAGCTTCCGTCGACCGCGTAAAAACTCAGACAAGTGAGAAGAAAGGCAGATGTATGAGGAATAGACTTGCACAAGGATTTTGGTCAGAGCTGAGGGAGTGAGAGGAGATCGGTGGGGATGTTCTAGATTAACGACCAATTTGCACTTATTACAGTATAAAAAAAATCCATAGCATATTTTCAAATGAAATGCAGTGCAAGTATTGGAAGCGCTGGCTTTTTTTTTTTTTTTTTTTTTTTTTTTACAGCTGGCATTAATATATTTTAAAAATGGATCCAATAATACTGATAATTCAATATTGTTTATATTCAGAAAATAATTCAAGCTCAATAAGAATCACAGCTTCTTTGAACCAGTTTTTGTATAAACGGCACCATTCCCATCTTCTAAATAAGAACCATTCACTCATGTAACCTGTAATCATGTCGTAGAAGATGCAACTGCAGAATGTCACAATCTGCTTTTCATACTAACATACCTCAGGTTTGGTCTCCACCAGGCAAGTTTTTGCATGCTTCATAGTTATCGCTCTGCTCAAATTCATTGGCACATAACACATTGTTGATCTCAGTCAACTGTGTCCGCTAGTAATCCATTGTCCATCATGTCTTTAAACTTGATCGGCATAGTAATCAATAAATCGATCTTTAGGAATGTGGTCCATTATGTGAAATTTGATATTTGCATATTCAACCAGTTGTGGCAACAACATAAAGTGCTGACATGGCAACCTGCCCGCCTGATGACCTCACTGGACCATCATGATTGTCTTTTTTTCTTTTTTTTCTTTTTTAAATGTCATACTTCCCCTGTCTTGACATTAATGAAAATTACACTGATTCATATTTAGTAGACCTTAAATGTTGTGGTTAGACATGTCTGTAATTGGTTGTAATATCGCACTCAGATTCTATTACAAGTGTGATATAAAATATCTCAATTCATTCGTCTGGGATTTCATCTCAGTGATTTGAATACTTTCTTGCACAAAATATCTATGTCGCACAATGTTGTTTTTTTTCCCCCCAAATAAATTGTGTTATAGCCCCTAAATTAAAACCAATGTATATTGTTAAATTATATCTCAACCAATTTGTGTTGGTCCTGATTGTGGACAGCCGCAGTGTAAAGTTCTTTCGCTGGCAGCCCACGTTTCATTTCTGCTCGAGTCCTGTCCGAATGGACAGTTATTGTATATAAATTGACAAGATGAACCGTATTATGATCATTTCCATAAACTGCAAGATATTTGAATAAGTAACCATGTACATATACTTTTGTATGGGTTTCTTTTTGTTATTAAAGACTTGCAGTCCATTCATGTATGCTTCTTCTTTTTTTATTATTATTCTTAAATGTAATCTGCTTATTTGTCGATTTTATTTTTTTGAACTTGACTGGTCATTTTTGTCTCCCCCATCCAGCTCAGTTCAATATTATCAGAGAAGCTTTTGTTCTTGACATGCTTCTAAATTATTGCTAGGGGACATGCTCACATTTTACCACGGTGCATTATTGCTCTGAATTATGAAACACTGCGATGAGAAAGTTCAAACTAAGATAAATGATGCAAAATTTGTTTCACTGCTCAATCGCAACAATTTCTTCAAGCTTCATCAATAAGCAATGTACTTGAAGATGGTGTTTGTTTATTGGACTTTGTCATAAACTAATAGAGATGTCATTTTCAATTGTATTTTATTTTTTTATCCGACCATTTCAAGTCTTATATCGCATGGGCAGGGACAAAAGTGCGCTAGAGTCAAGCATGTGCTTTGGCGAGCACCCAACTTTTGGTTTAATGTCAACACAGAGCTCCAAAGTAGTTTGTCATTCATTAGCAAGTTGGGACCTCATACAGCGGCAACAAGCTGGATTAAAAAGGTGTCTCGGGAAAAAAAGTTACAAGGGGTGAGGGAGACTCCACAGCTCCAGTGTCCAGTCAAAAGTCCAGACCTGGATGTTTCCACTCATCTTGGCCCGCTCTGGATCGCCACTTGGACGGTCGACAGTGAGCTGAATCTTGGCTCAGCTGTGGAAACCATCTCCTAAACTGGACTATTTGGATAAAATCCCAGTCACCTCAATAGTGTTGCAGCAATAAAAAAAATTGCTTTGTGGCCAAACCTTTCCCTGACCCATTTTCCACATGTTGCAGGAGCCTCATGAAATGATGTCTGCCTAAGTTATTTCCAGCAATAAATCAAGCAAACAAATGAGCTCAACTGAAGAGCAATGATGTCATCACGCTCGTGTGACAATTGTGTTGCAAATTCATGCTTGAGGACTTTCTAATGTTCTGTAAGAGGATGGATGACACACCTGAAATAGTGCTCGACACAATGGAGCACAAAAACATTGTGCCTGCAGCTGACCATCAGGAACAATAAGAAAAGGTGCTTGACGGAAAGCTTAGATTTGTACCGGATGATGTTTTTTCCCCCTCCTTTATACAAGTACACGTTTTTGAAGTCAATGTGTTTTTATGAATTACATCACGTCGACTCTTTCTGGCTACAAGCCCATTTTCAATGTGTTTTTGAGGAAAAACGGTCGGTGCCCCTAATCATGGTCATGATCGCACTTCTCAACACATACTGTTGAACTGCCTCTTCAATTATAATACAGGACTGTCTCAGAAAATTAGAATATTATGATGAAGTTTTTTATTTTCTGTAATGCAATTTAAAAAAAAAATAATAATGTCATATATTCTGGTTTCATTACAAATGAACTGAAA
The DNA here is from genome assembly GCF_901709675.1 of Syngnathus acus. NCBI lineage: Eukaryota > Metazoa > Chordata > Actinopteri > Syngnathiformes > Syngnathidae > Syngnathus > Syngnathus acus. Next base: position 4,653,864 of record NC_051099.1, on the reverse strand, counting down.
TATTGCAAGCCTTTTATTAATTTATTTTTGGTTTTTTAATTGCATGCATTACAGAAAATAAAGAACTTTATCACAATATTCTAATTTTCTGAGACAGTCCTGTATACTGTATTGGACCCAATCAGGCTGTAAAATATCCATTTTCCTTATCTGGACTTTTTCTATTAAAATATTTTATTTTCTATTTGTAACATTTAAAGTCGACCTTGAACCTTGATTCATTTTCTGTTTCCTGGCTCTTCCTACTATTGTAATTAATTACATGGCTTGAGGATACCGAACCATATGCGGCTCAAAATTAATCACAATATCATTGAAAAAAAATAATCAATTAGAAAATTCCAGTTCGAGAATATTTTCTTATGTTGTATATGTCTTGGAAGACAAATTGTGCATCAAATTTGTGTGTCATTACTAGAATTGCAAATTGTCTTCACTTTTAATATCTTTTTTTAAAATATTTGACCAGTTTTTACTTGTCTGATTTGAAAAGGAGTTATTTGTCAGTTTGTTTTGTAGCTTTTACTGTATATAATATGAGGTGCTCACACATTTATTTGGGTTGACAGTCATAATGGCCCTCCGAAAGAAGCTATGACTACAATGCACTAAACAGACTTTTTTTTTAACTCGTGGGTTTTTTGGCCCATCAAGAATGCAGTTATGTACCGTTGCCTTAGTCAAATCGTAGCTGTGTGATAATGGGGCACACATGGGCACTATCACTGAAATAGCAGCATTTAGAAGGGAAATCTTCAAGGTTGTTTAACAACTCTCCTCACTAATGACCTCATGTATGCAATTGTCTCATCTTGTGCGTCACAGGTGCATCCAGGCTTTTTTGGATCCAGGCATTGTGTGCGTGTGTGTATGTGAGCAAGACAATGTTAGCAGAGGAAAACTTTCCAGATAGTTGCTTGGGGCAAAGCACGTCAATGAGAAGATTGTCCTGCTGGCTCCACGGGTAACTGTCGTAATGGAAAGTGGGCGATTCAAGCGGAACATTGTCTGCAGTACCCGTTTACTGTATGCAGATTTACTTTATGTGCAGTATTAAAACCATAAATTATTTAAAATGACAGTTCTGACATGGAATTAACAGCCCCCCGCGTTCAAATGGCATTCAGCCATGTCCTCATTTCTGTTCTCCGTGGTCATATCTCACATGACTAACGTAATTTTTTTATTTTTTTTTATTGTTTTAGCTTTGGCTCTCTAGTTCACCGAACCTGGGCTTGCAAATGATTTAAATGGAATCCATGAGGTGTTTATTCTCCACCCAGTTTCTGCCCTCATGAGACCAACAATGCACTTTTTGGCACATTTTTAGGCGAGAACCGTGCCAGGCATTCTGTGAGCTCAAATAGATATTACATCATGTTTGTGGAGAGCTGTATTTGGTTCTTTGCCTTCAAACACTTTAGTAACTGCATTTCCAGATTACAGCAATGACGTCAGTTAGTGTTGTCTTCATCATGGGCAACGAGAAAAAGGGTTAATCAAACTTCTTGCTTGGAGGGATTCTTGCAAAATGGATCTTTCCAAAGGAGTGCTGGACTCCTTAATTGTGTTCATACAACACACCATGGAACAATCTAGCGAGTTTACGTCACTATCGCTTTTTATGTCTGTTTTGGAAAAAGGAGTGTTGCACTACTGTTTTGCCACCCATGGAAACTGTGACTTAAATTTATTATATTTTATTATATTTATTTATCATTATTTATTATATTTTTGTATTTATGTTCATTGTGTATATTTTATTATATTTATTATATTAAACTATTTTAAAGACAAAAAAAAGTACACGCGTCTCCGTAATGGCTGTTAAGTACAATGAATTATGATCAGTACAATGAATTAAGTCAACATCGCCTTGCCTGTAGAGCTAAAAAAGAAATATGACATTTTGACCTTGGAAAGGATGATTAATTTGTCAATATTTCCCAAGGAAAAAATAAACAGTTGCAAATTCGAACAAATTAGAGGTCAACCGACATCCATCGCAGAACAAATTGTATTTGACCTTAAAGGTGCCACCGTAGCTTTTGAGGTTTGTTTTGATGTATTTTTCACTCTGAGAACACCAGATGGGGTTTTAGGGGAGGAATTTTCAAACCCATCAATGTACATTAACTCCACTTCATAGTACATCATGAACTCACAGGAACCTTTGGGAATTTGTCCACCACTGTTTTTCCCCTTTGGGCAAATTTCCGTGGCAGAAACGCAATTCATTTGGGGACCTTCCCAAACTATGACATTACTCTTTCCCTTGCTACTTCCACCCAATTTCTCTCCCCTTTCTTAATTAAAATGTCGTGTGAATGTGACATCAATGTTTTACAATGAATAATTTTATTTGGATTAGCCAGAATATTATGGGTAGATGAAAAATGTTTCATTTGAGTGGAACACATCAGTCTTCGCTTGAGACGTGTGTAAAATTCTTTCTAACCTGAGAAAGTCCGAAAATGATTCACAGTAAACTTCCAGTATTTCCTTCCAGCCAAATGTTTTTCTGTGCATGAGAAGGAAGAATACTATCATTTTCTGACAACTGACACATATGTTCAAGTCAAATCATTTTACCACAAAGCAGTATTGTTTCACCAAGATATGTACACGGTCACCATGGCAACAATGTTTGTTATGCCTGCTGCTTCTAATCGCAATGGCCGCTCAGGACCTTCAGCATGGTTTCTGTTACTTGCTCGAGTTGTGTGATGAATGCCGTCAGAGCCTTCGGCTGCCAGGAAGTCAGATGGATAGTCTGGTAAGCCTGTTCACTGAGACCGGTATCCTTGTTTTTTATGATAAAGTGGGCAGTGTTCTTATCACTCGGCACATTTTTCAGAGCTGTGTCGGAGACAAAGTCCACATACTCCCCTATTGTATGTGGGGAGGATTATTTTCGCTGCAAGCTTTCGTTGTTATTCCAGAGGGCCTCGAGGTCTAGTTTCTTAACAGGACCGAGAGACATCAGATTTTCTTTTCCACCAGTTGGCAGCATTTCTAGCTTACCAGAGTAGCCTGCGATCACTCCCAAGAAGTCATTCAAGAATCCTTTCACACAAGATTTTTGGTTTGTGGGATCTCAAAGTACCGTATTTTCCAGACTATAAGGCACACCTAAAAACCTAGAATTTTCTCAAAAGCCGACAGTGCGCATTATAGTTCGGTACGCCTCATATATGGACCAAATTCCTAAATTTAAACTGGCCCGAAGCATTGTGTCATGAAATCAATCATAAGTGGCCCGCTGAAGACTATGAATCATGAATCAAAAAGACTATGGATCATTATTTTGTGATTATAAAGTCATTTGTTGCGTCTGAAGTTGAAATAAAAAAGATAAAATGGAGAATGATTTGATTTGGATTAAAAATCTGACATGATGCATTAATGGTGCGCCTTATAGTCCGGTGCGCCTTATATAAGGACAACGTTTTAAAATGGGCCATTCATTGAAGGTGCGCCTTACAGTCCGGAAAATACGGTACTCTACATAGAATTAGGAAATGGAATAGATGCAAAAAAACTGATATTTCCAGAAAGTCCAGGGAAAATTGTGTAGATCTGAGAAATTGCTTGGTTGGATTCAGGAGCAGTGTGGCTCGGTTGTAGGGTGGTCTTCTCCAGACCAGTGCTTGGGGGTTTGACCTTCTTTGACTAACTTCCATCAAAAGCAGATTGCAAACAAATGGGCCTACCTTTTTTTTTTCTTTTCACTCTAGGGAAATTTTTACAAGTTTTCTCCTGATTAGCAGACATTTTCACAGTGCAAGAAACCCCCCCCCCCCCCCCTCCACAAAAAAAATATATATATATCCCATGCATTATTAAAAACAACAACCCAGTCTCTTTTATTAGGAGTCTTTAATTCCCAGACATTACAACATTGGCCACTGGCCATTCTGGCTCAAGTTCTTGGCTTTTAAAGTAGCATTTAGTCAATAAATGATTAATTTAGCTGCAACGCAGAAGCAACATTAAGCCCTTGGAACCAGTTAGATTTTGGACTTGAATCTTTCAATCCAGAAATGAATGAAATGTCTTCCACATTTCTGGCAGCTTGATTCATTTCGTGAGGCCTGCTTGCCAACATTTTACAAATACATTACAGTCAAATGCAGATAATTTAGTAGGCATGAAGTTACAAGTTTATTGCTGCCAGTGAGTGTAGCAAGGGAACTCCCCACACCCACACACAGACTCACTACTCTGCACAACCATTAGCTTTGTAATTATTATTGATCTTGACCAGCGTCAATTTGCATGTGTGTTACATTTATTAACTAATTTTCTTCTCGGAACATAGATGTCAGACCATATATTGTTTAGTCCCCAAGTGATTCTGTCTTTTGTCTCTGTAATGAAAGATCAGAGACAATCCACAGATTTCGCTTTCACACTGCCAGTCCATTTTTTTTGCTTGAAATGGATACTGAGCTCCCCAACGCCAAAACGGTGCTATTATGACATTAATGTGTGTGTGTGTGTGTGTGTGTGTGTGTGTGTGTGTGTGTGTGTGTGTGTGTGTGTGTGTGTGTGTGTGTGTGTGTGTGTTTGTCTAAAACTATAAGAAGGCCTTTTAAATTTCACAAACTTTCATTTATAATCATATTATTGGTCTAGTTTCCAGATTTCAACATTCATAATAGTATTTGTTGTCAAATTGATCAATTTAGCATCTTCACAATTAAATGCATAATTGATATGAAGTCTAGTTAATATTTGTAGCTTCACAGTAGCTTTAATACTTAATATTTATGTATAATATAATATATAATATAATATTGAATAATTTAATAATAATAATAATAATATAATAATATTATTTTTGTAGCTTCATATATAATATATATAATTTAATATTTGTAGCTTCACAGCAATTCTCTAAGCCCTGACTAAAAAAAAACATCTCCATCATTCTCAGTTGTGTTTAACACCATATATCAAATATTGGGATTGTAACATGAGATGGTAACTTGGGAATAACCCTGACTATACAAGTCTATGTAGCAATTATTAGGGAGGTGGCTGAATGTGCAATAGTCTGACAGTTTTGAGTTTGTTAGTCTTAAAAGTTGGACCAGAATGTCAGATGCCACAACATAAACAGGTTGGTGGAGGTGCTGTCATGGCAGGTGATGATACCATACACACATGTGACAGTGTGTATGTTGATGTTTCCATGATGATGCTGTAGCCAAAGAACACAGCTTCCTTGTTTTCTATTGACTAATTGGACCGCTCCCAAGGTTGGCTGGTCACTTTGCTTATCACCAACTGCAAGGAAAGGAAGGATGAGATAAAATTTTGACGCCGGTAAATGCCAACAAACAGTGTTGGTCTCTTTGTGTAAAAACATTTGGGGTTAAATGTTTCAGCAAGAATTTCCTTCACAATATTACGACTATCCATCTGGATAAGGCCGGGTTTTAACCTGCACGGGATGAAAAAGCACACGGAGCGGAAGCATATTTCAACAAGTGATACATATAATATAACAGTGTGCAACAGAGAAAACACGCATTACCTGCGGCTAACCCAAAAGTATACTTTTGGGTTATAAATGGCCAAATCAGAAATAGAGCACAGTGTGCCGCCATGCAGCTGTTACAAAGCTCCTTTTCAGCCATGTAAACTCAAATTCATGTAACTCATAATAAACCATTTGGGAAGTGGAAAAATCCTTCATATTTCCCCGCTAATATTGTTGGATTTTGTTACAGTGGCAGTGAAAAAAAGGTCTGTTGAAGGCAAAGTTGAATAAATGTCACTTTAATTTGCAGCGGCAATAGCGTGTGTCATATTTAACATTCATTTAAGATTCCTGGAAAAAGACTGATGCATTTAATCAAATGTTTCTTTGGCCTTTGCGAAAAATCCATCCCGGTTCAAATGATGAAATAACGAGGAGCGAAATGAGTGTTCGCTGATGATCTGACAAAATGCATGTAAGTCACACATAGACTGTAAACCAACACTGTGCCTTATTATAATCTGATTAGAAGCAAATAATGAGGCTGAGCGAACAGGAAAGTAACATACAAGAAAAATGCGGTTGCGTATGTTAGCTGAGAAAAGTTTTTGCTGTATTATGTTGCAGAGGCTAGTAAAGAAACACTTTTTCTCATTTCAGCTATATTTCCACGTCACTGTTATTATGCTGAGGTGTCATGTTGCCTCCATTTTCTGCTTCATCATTACCAGCTGCAGTAAGTTCATTTCTAATGTTATTCAGACGTCAACGCATGGTCAAAAATGTGTATGTGGTGTTACTATTGATGCTTTTATTACCAAACGCTTCAATGCTATTTTTAGTAGAGTAAAACAATTATTTAAATTTAGGGGGTGGCAGGACTGCAAACATTTGGAGGATCCTTCATCGAAAGGTTTTTAGCCTGACTGAAATATTCTTTAATGCATTCACTGCCATTAATGGCTATCAAATATCCAATTAAACTGGGCTAATTAATTATGCCTTAAATGGAACGAACCAGTTTCCTTTCTATAGTAACAAGAAGCAGGGCCGGACTGGGAGATTTTTTAAGGCCAGGAGTCAGTTATGTAACCAGGCCACCCTGGCCTTGCATGGGCACAAGCAAAATGCATTTGTGCACACAATCATTCTTTGGGTTTTGATGTGGGTGGTACCGGAAAAACAAATCAAAATCTCTAGTTTGAAACCCTAACTCGAGTATGAACCCTACTTTGAAACCCTAACCCTAGCTTTAAACCCTAGTTTGAAACCCTAACTCCCGGGTCTCCCTATGGTCAGTCCGGCCGGGCGTGACAAGAAGTAAGATGACAACATGGAAGTTATTTTGATTCTGGGTGATGCACATAACAATGTAAGAGGAATTTTTACAGCGACTGCCAGCAAACACATGTTCAAGCTCAACATAACTTGTGTACTCTTTGCCCTCTCACTGAAAGGAGCTTGCCAACATGTTCTTTGTTATATGAGTTGATTTTATGACATTTCGTAGCTTCCAAATGCAGATAACAAGCTGTAAGAAGAATTTTATTTTCTTGCCCCCCTCTAAATGTGTTTGTTGGTTGAGCACAGCGATTCTCAAAGTCTCATTGCTTAAGGATAATTCAGTCGTACTGAACTTTTAATATTAGAGAAGAGACATTATTTCCACAACGCCAACTTTTAGTTGATGCCTTTCCTCAAGTTTATTATCAATAGGAAATTTAAATCATAATCTGCTCTCCAAAAAGACCTCATTTAGAGGAACTGTTGGGAAATAACCTTTCACTTAAAGTCTGTGGTTTGAGTACATATGCTCTCAGCAGATACATTACACTATGTTCTTTGCCGATTATGTTAGGCATTTACTATTCCTGTGTTGATAAATGTTTCCCTGGATAAGAACTGAGTGTTTTGGGTGAGTGTAGAAAAATACATCAAATTAATTGGCTCGGTTGGAAAGCAATAAAGGACTTCAACAAATCTGGCAAACTGTAACTACAGCTTTATGGAGTTGGAGATCTGCCTTACATTCTGTACCTTAAACAGAATGTCTGCATGAAGCGTAAAACATGTTGATTCTGTAAACAATACACTATATTCGCTCAAATATTGGCAGAAAAAATATCCGCTTTCCAGCTGGATCAATATTTTCTAAATCGAAAATTGTTGCTCACAATGGTCTGTTTCAGTTCCAATTTCAGCCCTTCCTGAGTGGAATTTACATGACCTCCTCTTTTTATATTCCAAAAAAATGTTTATTGCAGACTCCTAACTGTTCGTAAGTGTGGATATGCATATCGATATTATTGCTGACAAAAATGGTGATGATGCCTTCACTATGTGTGGACAGAGTGGGTCGTAGCAAGGCTGGAGGAACTGGGAGAAAAGGTAGTACGTGGATTCCTGAGCAGGCAGCTGGGCGAGCAGGGAGCAGCCCAACATCACCAGTGCAGATGAGATCGATTAGATAGCACAGAGTACAAACTCAGTTAAATAGATGAGGGATGAGGGCGGGGCCTAGGTTGAAAAGTCCTGAGGGCCTCTGCACAGATCTGGAGATGTCTCTGTCCTCATATCTCCTATCTGACTAATATTGACTTTTCCAGATTCATATCTATAACTTCTGATGTTTTGGCGGCCTTAGCAGAGTCAACTCTAACCCCGATTTACTGCCACTTATTATTGGAAGCGCATGTGAATACGTTATCAGAATTGGCTGTGGATGTTTTGTTGTGCTTTTTGCTGGTTCAATGTTATTGGGTTGGGACATTGTTTCTAATAGCAAAAGGGCCAATTCCCATTAGGGTTAGAGTTAGGGTTTGGGTTAGGGTTTAGGGTTAGGGTTTGGGTTAGATTTAGGGTTGTTGGTTAGGGTTTAAGGTTAGGGTTTAGAGTTAGGGTTCAAGGACAGGAAATGTCTCTCCCCCATGTGGTCTAGCGGTTAGAATCGCTGGTTTTCACGCTGGTGTCCTGGGTTTGAATCCCGGCATGGGAGTTGGCACTATTGCTATCAGAAACAATTTGTCCCAACCTTTCTGCTGACTATTAAACTACTGACACAGTCAGGAAGAGGACATGTGGTCAAGCGGTTAGGATCTCTGGTTTTCACCAAGGTGGCCCGGGTTCAACACCTGAAATGGGAACTGGCAATTTTGCAAATAGAAACAATTTGGCCCAATCCTTCTGCTGACTATTAAACTATTGACACAGTCACGAACAGCAATTGTACCACTCCCATGTGGTCTAGTGGATAGGATGTCTGGTTCTCACCCTGGTGGCATGGGAGCTGGCACTTTTGCTAATAGAAACAATTTGTCCCAACCCTTCTGCTGACTATTAAACTACTGACACAGTCAGGAACAGGAGCTGTCCCACTCCCATGTGGTCTAGCGGTTAGGATACCTGGTTTTCACCCAGGTGGCCTGGGTTCAACTCCCGGCATGGGAAATGGCACTTTTGCTAATAGAAACAATTTTACCCAACCCTTCTGATGACTATTTCACTACTGACACAGTCACAAACAGGAATTGTCCCACTCCCCTGTGGTCTAACGGTTAGGATCTCAGGTTCCTGCCCAGGAGGCCTAGGTTCAACTCCTGGCATGGGAGCTGGCACTTTTGCTAATAGAAACAATTTGTCCCAACCCTTCTGCTGACTTTTAAACTACTGACACAGTCAGGAACAGGAGCTGTCACACTCCCATGTGGTCTAGCGGTTAGGATACCTGGTTTTCACCCAGGTGGCCCGGGTTCAACTCCCGGCATGGGAACTGGCACTTTTGCTAATAGAAACAATTTGTCCCAACCCTTCTGCTGACTTTTAAACTACTGACACAGTCAGGAACAGGAGCTGTCACACTCCCATGTGGTCTAGCGGTTAGGATACCTGGTTTTCACCCAGGTGGCCCGGGTTCAACTCCCGGCATGGGAACTGGCACTTTTGCTAATAGAAACAATTTTACCCAACCCTTCTGCTGACTATTAAACTACTGACACAGTCAGGAACGGGAGCTGTCCCACTCCCATGTGGTCTAGCGGTCAGGATACCTGGTTTTCACCCAGGTGGCCCGGGTTCAACTCCCGGCATGGGAAATGGCACTTTTGCTAATAGAAACAATTTTACCCAACCCTTCTGATGACTATTTCACTACTGACACAGTCACAAACAGGAATTGTCCCACTCCCCTGTGGTCTAACGGTTAGGATCTCAGGTTCCTGCCCAGGAGGCCTAGGTTCAACTCCTGGCATGGGAGCTGGCACTTTTGCTAATAGAAACAATTTGTCCCAACCCTTCTGCTGACTTTTAAACTACTGACACAGTCAGGAACAGGAGCTGTCACACTCCCATGTGGTCTAGCGGTTAGGATACCTGGTTTTCACCCAGGTGGCCCGGGTTCAACTCCCGGCATGGGAACTGGCACTTTTGCTAATAGAAACAATTTGTCCCAACCCTTCTGCTGACTTTTAAACTACTGACACAGTCAGGAACAGGAGCTGTCACACTCCCATGTGGTCTAGCGGTTAGGATACCTGGTTTTCACCCAGGTGGCCCGGGTTCAACTCCCGGCATGGGAACTGGCACTTTTGCTAATAGAAACAATTTTACCCAACCCTTCTGCTGACTATTAAACTACTGACACAGTCAGGAACGGGAGCTGTCCCACTCCCATGTGGTCTAGCGGTCAGGATACCTGGTTTTCACCCAGGTGGCCCGGGTTCAACTCCCGGCATGGGAAATGGCACTTTTGCTAATAGAAACAATTTTACCCAACCCTTCTGATGACTATTTCACTACTGACACAGTCACAAACAGGAACTGTCCCACTCCCCTGTGGTCTAACGGTTAGGATCTCAGGTTCCTGCCCAGGAGGCCTAGGTTCAACTCCTGGCATGGGAGCTGGCACTTTTGCTAATAGAAACAATTTGTCCCAACCCTTCTGCTGACTTTTAAACTACTGACACAGTCAGGAACAGGAGCTGTCACACTCCCATGTGGTCTAGCGGTTAGGATACCTGGTTTTCACCCAGGTGGCCCGGGTTCAACTCCCGGCATGGGAACTGGCACTTTTGCTAATAGAAACAATTTTACCCAACCCTTCTGCTGACTATTACACTACTGACACAGACAGGAACAAGTGCTGTCCCACTCTCATGTGATCTAGCAGTTAGGGTCTCAGGTTCCTGCCCAGGAGGCCTAGGTTCAACTCCTGGCATGGGAACTGGCACTTTTGCTAATAGAAACATCTTTACCCAACCTTTCTGCTGACTATTAAACTATTGATACAGTCAGGAACAGGAGCATTCCCACTCCCATGGGCATGGGAATTGACACTTTTGCTATTAGAAACAATTTGTCCCCAACCCTTTAGGGCAGGGGTGTATAACTCCAGTCCTCAGAGGCCGCGTTCCAACATGTTTTCAAAGATTCCCTCGTTAAGTGCACCTGCGTGAAATGTTTGGCCCCTGCAGAACGTGAAAATGACCAAAAACTTTTCACGCAGGTGTGTTTAACGAGGTTAACTTAGAAAACATATTGGAACGCGGCCCCCGAGGACTGGAGTTCAACACCCCTGCCCTAAAGGGTTGGGGACAAATAGTTTCTACTTTTCACGCAGGTGTGTTTAACGAGGTTAACTTAGAAAACATATTGGAACGCGGCCCCCGAGGACTGGAGTTCAACACCCCTGCCCTAAAGGGTTGGGGACAAATAGTTTCTAATAGTAGAAGTGCCAATTCCCATGCCCATGGGAGTGGGACTGCTCCTTTTCCTGACTGTGTCAGTAGTTTAATAGTCAGCAGAATGGTTGGGTAAAATTGTTTCTATTAGCAAAAGCGCCAGTTCCCATGCCGGGAGTTGAACCCGGGCCACCTGGGGGAAAACCAGAGATCCTAACCACTAGACCACATGTGAGTGGGACAGCTCCCTTTCCGGACTGTGTCAGTAGTGTCATAGTCAGCAGAAGGGTTGGGTAAAATTGTTTCTATTAGCAAAAGCGCCAGTTCCCATGCCGGGAGTTGAACCCGGGGCACCTGGGGGAAAACCAGAGATCCTAACCACTAGACCACATGGGAGTGGAACAGCTTCTTGTCCTGACTGTCTAAGTAGTTTAAGAGTCAGCAGAAGGGTTGGGTAAAATTGTTTCTATTAGCAAAAGTGCCAGTTCCCATGCCGGGAGTTGAACCCGGGCCACCTGGGTGAAAACCAGGGATCCTAACCGCTAGACCACATGGGAGTGGGACAGCTCCTGTTCCTGACTGTGTCAGTAGTGTAATAGTCATCAGAAGGGTTGGGTAAAATTGTTTCTATTAGCAAAAGTGCCAGTTCCCATGCCGGGAGTTGAACCCGGGCCACCTGGGTGAAAACCAGGGATCCTAACCGCTAGACCACATGGGAGTGGGACAGCTCCTGTTCATGACTGTGTCAGTAGTGTAATAGTCATCAGAAGGGTTGGGTAAAATTGTTTCTATTAGCAAAAGTGCCAGCTCCCATGCCGGGAGTTGAACCCGGGCCACTTGAATGAGAACCAGAGATCCTAACCGCTAGACCACATGGGAGAGATAGAGCTGATGTTCCTGACTGTGTCAGTAGTGTCATAGTCAGCAGAAGGGTTGGGTAAAATTGTTTCTATTAGCAAAAGCGCCAGTTCCCATGCCGGGAGTTGAACCCGGGCCACCTGGGGGAAAACCAGAGATCCTAACCACTAGACCACATGGGAGTGGAACAGCTTCTTGTCCTGACTGTCTAAGTAGTTTAAGAGTCAGCAGAAGGGTTGGGTAAAATTGTTTCTATTAGCAAAAGCGCCAGTACCCATGCCGGGAGTTGAACCCGGGCCACCTGGGTGAGAACCAGAGATCCTAACCGCTAGACCACATGGGAGTTGTGGAGCTTTTGTTCTTCACTGTGTCAGTAGTTTAATAGTCAGCAGAATGGTTGGGTAAAATTGTTTCTATTAGCAAAAGTGCCAGTTCCCATGCCGGGAGTTGAACCCGGGCCACCTGGGTAAAAACCAGAGATCCTAACCGCTAGACCACATGGGAGTAGGATAGCTCACATTCCTGACTGTGTCAGTAGTGTAATAGTCAGCAGACGGGTTGGGTTAAATTGTTTCTATTAGCAAAAGTGCCAGGTCCCATGCCGGGAGTTGAACCCAGTCCACCTGGGTGAGAACCAGAGATCCTAACCGCTAGACCACATGGGAGTGTGACAGCTCCTGTTCCTGACTGTGTCAGTAGTTTAATACTCAGCAGAAGGGTTGGGTAAAATTGTTTCTATTAGCAAAAGTGCCAGTTCCCATGCCGGGAGTTGAACCCGGGCCACCTGGGTGAAAACCAGGTATCCTAACCGCTAGACCACATGGGAGTGGGACAGCTCCTGTTTCTGACTGTGTCAGTAGTGTAATAGTCATCAGAAGGGTTGGGTAAAATTGTTTCTATTAGCAAAAGTGCCAGTTCCCATGCCGGGAGTTGAACCCGGGCCACCTGGGTGAAAACCAGGGATCCTAACCGCTACACCACATGGGAGTGGGACAGTTCCTGTTCCTGACTGTGTCAGTAGTGTAATAGTCAGCAGAAGGGTTGGGTAAATTATTTTCTATTAGCGAATATGCCAGTTCCCATGCCGGGAGTTGAACCCGGGCCACCTAGGTGAAAACCAGAGAACCTAACCACTAGGCCACATTGGAGTTGGACAGCTCCCATTCCTGACTGTGTCAGTAGTGTAATAGTGAGCAGAAGGGTTGGGTAAAATTGTTTCTATTACCAAAAGCTCCAGTTCCCATGCCGGGAGTTGAACCCGGTCCACTTGAATGAGAACCAGAGATCCTAACCGCTAGACCACATAGGAGTGGAACAGCTTCTGGTCCAGACTGTCTAAGTAGTTTAATAGTCAGCAGAAGGGTTGGGTAAAATTGTTTCTATTCGCAAAAGTGCCAGTTCCCATGCCGGGAGTTGAACCCGGGCCACCTGGGTGAGAACCAGAGATCCTAACCGCTAGACCACATGGGAGTTGTAGAGCTCTTGTTCCAGACTGTGTCAGTAGTTTAATAGTCAGCAGAAGGGTTGGGTAAAATTGTTTCTATTAGCAAAACTGCCAGTTCCCATGCCGGGAGTTGAACCCGGGCCACCTGGGTGAAAACCAGGGATCCTAACCGCTAGACCACATGGGAGTGGGACAGCTCCTGTTCCTGACTGTGTCAGTAGTGTAATAGTCATCAGAAGGGTTGGGTAAAATTGTTTCTATTAGCAAAAGTGCCAGTTCCCATGCCGGGAGTTGAACCCGGGCCACCTGGGTGAAAACCAGGGATCCTAACCGCTAGACCACATGGGAGTGGGACAGCTCCTGTTCATGACTGTGTCAGTAGTGTAATAGTCATCAGAAGGGTTGGGTAAAATTGTTTCTATTAGCAAAAGTGCCAGCTCCCATGCCGGGAGTTGAACCCGGGCCACTTGAATGAGAACCAGAGATCCTAACCGCTAGACCACATGGGAGAGATAGAGCTGATGTTCCTGACTGTGTCAGTAGTTTAATAGTCAGCAGAAGGGTTGGGTAAAATTGTTTCTATTAGCAAAAGTACCAGTTCCCATGCCGGGAGTTGAACCCGGGCCACCTGGGTGAAAACCAGAGATCCTAACCGTTAGACCACATGGGAGTGTGACAGCTAGCTTTCCGGACTGTGTCAGTAGTTTAATAGTCAGCAGAAGGGTTGGGTAAAATTGTTTCTATTAGCAAAAGTACCAGTTCCCATGCCGGGAGTTGAACCCGGGCCACCTAGGTGAAAACCAGAGATCCTAACCGTTAGACCACATGGGAGTGGGACAGCTCGCTTTCCGCACTGTGTCAGTAGTTTAATAGTCAGCAGAAGGGTTGGGTAAAATTGTTTCTATTAGCAAAAGTGCCAGTTCCCATGCCGGGAGTTGAACCCGGGCCACCTGGGTGAAAACCAGGGATCCTAACCGCTAGACCACATGTGAGTGGGACAGCTCCTGTTCCTGACTGTGTCAGTAGTGTAATAGTCATCAGAAGGGTTGGGTAAAATTGTTTCTATTAGCAAAAGTGCCAGTTCCCATGCCGGGAGTTGAACCCGGGCCACCTGGGTGAAAACCAGGGATCCTAACCGCTACACCACATGGGAGTGGGACAGCTCCTGTTCATGACTGTGTCAGTAGTGTAATAGTCATCAGAAGGGTTGGGTAAAATTGTTTCTATTAGCAAAAGTGCCAGCTCCCATGCCGGGAGTTGAACCCGGGCCACTTGAATGAGAACCAGAGATCCTAACCGCTAGACCACATGGGAGAGATAGAGCTGATGTTCCTGACTGTGTCAGTAGTTTAATAGTCAGCAGAAGGGTTGGGTAAAATTGTTTCTATTAGCAAAAGTACCAGTTCCCATGCCGGGAGTTGAACCCGGCCCACCTGGGTGAAAACCAGAGATCCTAACCGTTAGACCACATGGGAGTGGGACAGCTCGCTTTCCGCACTGTGTCAGTAGTTTAATAGTCAGCAGAAGGGTTGGGTAAAATTGTTTCTATTAGCAAAAGTACCAGTTCCCATGCCGGGAGTTGAACCCGGGCCACCTGGGTGAAAACCAGAGATCCTAACCGTTAGACCACATGGGAGTGGGACAGCTCGCTTTCCGGACTGTGTCAGTAGTTTAATAGTCAGCAGAAGGGTTGGGTAAAATTGTTTCTATTAGCAAAAGTGCCAGTTCCCATGCCGGGAGTTGAACCCGGGCCACCTGGGTGAAAACCAGAGATCCTAACCGTTAGACCACATGGGAGTGGGACAGCTCCGTTTCCGGATTGTGTCAGTAGTTTAATAGTCGGCAGAAGGGTTGGGTAAAATTGTTTCTATTAGCAAAAGTGCCAGTTCCCATGCCGGGAGTTGAACCCGGGCCACCTGGGTGAAAACCAGAGATCCTAACCGTTAGACCACATGGGAGTGGGACAGCTCCCTTTCCTGACTGTGTCAGTAGTTTAATAGTCAGCAGAAGGGTTGGGTAAAATTGTTTCTATTAGCAAAAGTGCCAGATCCCATGCCAGGAGTTGAACCCGGGACACCTGGGTGAAAACCAGAGATCCTAACTGTTAGACCACATGGGAGTGGGACAATACCTGTTCGTGACTGTGTCATTAATTTAATAGTCGGCAGAAGGGTTGGGAATAAAACTTTTCTACTAGCCATCATGTTGATTCCCATGACAGGAGTTGAACCCAGGCCACCTGGGTGAGAAACCGAGAGCCTAACCACTAGACCACATTGGACTTCTACTCTTGGGTGTCCTGAAAGTGTCAGTGCTATAATACATAGCACGTCGCCGAGCACTGAAATGTCACTATCCTGCCACTATCAAAAGTTATACCTACATAAGGCAAATTCAGTCACTCCATGATGGACTCAAAGATCAAACTGGGAAGGGAGGGGTAACATTTAAGGTCAATGAAGAAATAGCGAAGAAGAGCAGAACTATATAAAGATGTAAGGAGGAAATGACAGCAAATGACAGGCAATGAATACCTCTCGCTCTTTGTGTTAGTTTTAGTTCTATAAAATAATCCTCCTCATCTTCCCTACCCGCAGTTATATTTCCGTGAGTGAACACTGCTGCTCGCACTAACAGCTTTTGGCATCTCCAGACAGGAATTTAGCTTTGCCCCTGTGATTGGCGCTAGCTGTGATTTCAACCCGGAGGGAGCTGGACCCATGTTATTATTATTTTTCTAGAGCATTTTGGGCCTTCCCATCCAAGATCACCCGATGAGACTGGCAAGGGTTGGTTGCACACTTTCTTAAAATGCTTTGGCCTTATGTAGTGTCAAATGACTAAGAGAGTAAAAACCTACAGTATCAGATCATATGCCAGGAGAGAGTATCAGCTTTCTGAGCTCCTCAGCTCTCCCAGGTAGAACCATGCAAGGCAATATATCTGACTCCAACACTTAATCCCAGGCAGCTTCACTGGCTCGGATTGTAATCCATATCGTAGTCTGAGAATGAAATGGTGGGACGTAAACAGCAACGCCACATATGAAGTGTGTGTGGCTTGGCCCGCCTTCCCACTCCGCTCAGGCGTTACTGTCTGCCAAGAAGGCAAGGTGACCATGAACTAATAACAGCATCCACCCTCATACAAACATGACACATACACACTCATCCCCAGGTGGGGCACAGCTGCTGAATGAACCGATCTTCTCGTAAAAAAAAAAAAAAAAAACCAGATAGCAAAACAAAAAAGTGCATTAATGAAGACCAGATCTTCTTGGATTTCATTCACAGGATGGCTCCCAATGTTTCTTCTTTATCATCACCTCTCATTATTGACAATTATTGACAATTTAACACACACGCACATTGGAATTGTTACTAAAAGGGATTTAAATGGTTATGGAGACCGTTGGAGCGCACATAAACACACGCCCATTCTCAAGGACACTAAAGCTGTGATAATTAGAGGTCATTTCAGTGGCAGCCGGCCTCAACGTACCACAATACTGAAGCCACAGGAGAATCACACATCAGGCTTAAATTAATCTGCAAATGTGGAGAATGCTGAGAAAAAAACGCGTTCCATAATGATGCCCGTGCTTCCACACAGTTTTCCGTTACATGTGCGGTATCTCGTAAAAAGTGACTCCCGCCAATGCACTTTGGCTATTTTGGTTAGCTGGAGAGTTCTAGAAGACTACGATGACGACCTCACAGTTTGTTATTATGTTAGAAACTCCAGGAAGGGTTCTGGCCTTGCACTGCGGGATGATCAAGGTCATTCCTAGGCCATGTTGCAGAATAGATTACCTATTATAAACATTACCTTTTGGTTATTTAAATGTGGTCCCAGTTCATGAAATGAATAAACATGAATCCCATCTGGCGTATACATTTTCTCTGAGACAAACAAGGGCCTTCCAAGTGGAGTGTGAAAGCCTATAAAACAGAAATGCCTTTTCAACAGGTTCTACGTTTTATATTGGCCTTTCTTCCTGTTCCTCATTTTCACAGGCAATTCTTTACATTTCACTTTTACATTACACTTTTATTGTACATGTTTCTTTTCTGTAATGGCAAAAGTTGACAATCAGATTTTGTGTTGCACATGGAAAATAGAAAAATGCTTTTTTGGTCTCGTAAGGCCGACAAAAAATTTGTTTTAAAAGGCTTTAGAACTTGGCAGCAGTAGGAAATGTCGCACACAACTCAAAATATAATAATGTTAGTCATTTTGTCTTATAAGCCATGACCACATTAAATTTGTTGAATATGCTGACCTTTTGCATGACAGTGGTTTGAACACAAAGTTTTGTGTGACTTGTATTTTGGCAAAAATTGTGTGACTTCAAGACTGTTCAGTTTTAGAATTTCTAATAAGGGCCGTATTTTCTTAGACAGGTACATGTGCTCTTTGTAAAAACTGGCGTGTCTTTATTTTTTTTGTCCAAGTCTAGTTTACAGTTTCTATTATACACCTGACAGAAGACTTGCTAAAACCAGGTCAAAGTTGTGGCGCAGGTGATGATGTCATGCGATTTTAACCAGTTACAGGAATTTTTTATTTTTTGTGGCTGTCTCCATCGAAATAAGCATTATTTGGCTATTGTTTCATTATAGTTGATATAGTGAGAAGTGTTGACCTCAATTTCCGTAATACTGCTTATTGCCAGTATAATGTCATTTGGCATTTCTTAGCAGTACACATCACAAAGTGTTGTTGGCTTAACTAAGCCTGGTTTTATCCCCGAGTGTGACCGCATACACGATATATTTTCCTCAAGTTAAGAAGATGCGTGCTCTGAAAGAGTATCAAGCTGGATCAGCATGCAGTTTGCGCTCTATTTGTAAGAGGTCATTGAAGGGAACAGTGAAGATCTGGAAAACAATATTCAAGTTCCAACTTTTTTCCTTCACTTGCATTGCAGCCAACTGTGATTGGAGCTGGAATTGGAAAAATTACTTGCTATTGGTACCATATGTCGTTTCGGAAATACAATCAGTTTGAAGTCGCTAAAAGGTATATTTATTTTCGCTGTTGCATTTATTTTGCAGGATCTAATATGGATTGGAGATGCACCAACAACATAGTGGTGATTAATGTTAAACATAGCTGCAGGTGAATTAGTTAAATGGCTGCTAGGCACTTTTGTTTTGTTTTGGCAGGAAAACTAAAAACACTGAACTGTCTGTGCGGGGGTCTTTCCTGCATCAGTGGAGAGCCATGTTTAGAAAGTGCCCTCAAGCAAGGCATTTAGCTCCCTGTGTAATGCTGGCATGCTCTTGCGTGTGTGCATGTGTGTGTTCGTGTGCTTTTCTTCAAAAATGCGGATAAATGAAGTGTAAAAACGTCCGGTAATCCCCCCCCCCCATCATCCACTTGCCTGAAGAGACTTTTTACAGTGCATAGCAATATTATTTATTATCAGTCATATCTGTCATACTTGATTTCACCTCCCCGGACAGGGCGAGATGTTTCCCATTCGAAGATCCTTTCTTATGATCCCTCTGAAACTGTTTGCCCCCATGTGTATTTTTCTTGTGAGCTAAAATGGAGGTATCATCTAACGCCTGATGGGCTTTTGGGGACCTGCAGCAGGAAAGAGGAGAGGTCATGTCTCAGTGTGATCTGCAGCAGATACTGAGCCAGACTAGATCTACTAAAGGTTAGTTTTGTTAGTTTTTCGCAGGAAAGGGACATCAGTTTTGGGCTTTGTCATGTTGTTGGGCTTTTTTACAGCAGTTTGCCTGATACAATGTAAACTGAGTACAGAAAATGAAACCTGAAACTCATTAAACCCAAATTATTGTGACCTTGTAAGACAAAAGAGAGAATTCCAGCAACCGGTTTCCATATGGGATCGGTTTCTGAGGTATCTACAGTATATAGCTGTCTTCCCTCGAACACAGAGGCATTGTTTTTGCTTTAAGTGCTCTCGTTCTGTATCCAAACATCTGCCCGCTTCCTCGCAGCTCCTATGAACTGTTCAAATTCTCAAAACCTTGCCTAATTCTAACTTGGTGTTTTTGTGGCCTCCAAAGCCTCAAAATATTTATGATTGATGATCTCAAGCCTCTAAAACTCACATTAAAACATTTTCAACAACTCCACATCACATTTGGTGTATTTTTGTTGTATTAATTTCATTTTTGATTTTTTTTTTTTTACATATCTAACATTTAATATTTTGGAAATACTGTATAATACTATAATTTAATCTGGATTAAATTATATAAAAACAATTTCTGCCACCATATAAATATATAATAGCAATATTTTTTTTGCTTGTTTTGTTACATGACCTGTTGCTCAGGTCCTTCTGTAGTTGACCTTTTGAAAAAAATTCGCCCAGAGCACGATTCACAAAGTTTAGCACTCAATCCCATATTATCCCTTTTGTCTAGCCACGGATGACACGCATGTTAAGTGGATGAGGCCATGTGCCTCAACCATAACGGAAGATGGGAAGGAAGCTTTACATGAGCTGAATGACGTCTCCGACATTGCTCAACTATTACAAGGTTCATTAAACAAGGACAAGAAAGGTTTGTAACAACTTGTTAGGTGATACACCCATTCGAGCAGCACAAGAGGGAGGACACTTACTGTAAACGGCCATGAAAGAGATGTTTAAGTGAGAAATTGAGCCAAAACAGCTTTTGTGTCAAAAAATGTATCATTTCCAAAAGACCGAGACCAAGTACCGATACCTGTAATTTTGATACATAAAATCTTCCTCCTCCAAAAAAAAAAAAAAAGACATACTTTTAAACACTTTTGTATCCCAATGTAACATTCTGCTTTTAAAATGTATTGGAATTATTAGCAATTTTATATTCTTCTATTTTTCTAATTTTGTAATTTCCAGTTCCTGATGGTAAAACGGCCACAGGAGGGCGATCAATACTGGTATCGGACGCCGTCACGAATACAAATGCCCTAAAATAAGGCTGCTATTGCCACTGATACTTGTTATCAGTAAACCATAACACATAATTGTTTGTTGTATTTTTTTTTTTTAACTTTTGCTTGTTCAAATTTTATGCAAATTAAAATTTATAAATAAAAAAACAATCCCACTCCAATAAAAAAAAAAGAACGAAGAAAAAAACATTCATTCAGAGGCCATGACATCTTGACAACAGTGCCAAATATCTTTTGGACATGACTAAAATGCCTTCCACATGACATAAATGACATCTATCTGCACATACTTATTTCACCTATGTCATTAATGTACCATGTCACATAAGTCATTTGAGACCTCCTGCTGCTGTTGCTTGGCTGTACAGGAAGCACACAGTCTTGGTGGTTTAAATCATGAGGGATTTTCTGGCCTGAGCTATGCTGTATCCTACGCGTGCATTTGGAAGGGGATGAATCAGACTATTATTAATTATCCAGCACGCAACGCAGGTCAGTGGCGCCATAAACAACCGTCAACTGACAGATTGTGACCAGAAAAACAAGGTTTGGAAGTCCGTGGCTACTGCGGCTAACGTGATAAAATAGGATAAAAGGAATATTACAACACTCGAGTATGTGCTTTGCAACATGTTTTGAAATATGTATTAAATCTGCTGAGAAAAAAAAAAGAGATACTAATATGATGGCCTTTTTTTCCTTTGAAATATTTTAAATTGTCTAAACAAAATGCAAGGCATATAATTCAAGAGAAATATGATTATAATAAAATAAAAAAATAAGATTAATTTACTACAATCTTTTTAAATGAGAGATTCAAATAAACATGATATTTTTCAGGTTTTCATAATCATCATCATCCAATATTCCACATTTTTGGGGCTTTCATAATCCATATTGAATGTATGCCCCTGCATTAAAAAAAAAAAACTTGACAACAACGTGGTGTTGCTTCAAACCAACCACACGAGTGATCTAGTTTTGTTCCCCCACCTCTTCCACCGCCAACAAGGCAAACAGAAGAACCATCAAAGTGCAGCCTTGGGGCCCAAAATATACCAAACAAGATCAGGCACAAATTCACCACCATCACTGATTAGACATAAACTTTATTGGCACAATACTTAAAAGTGGCGAGGCCACTATATCCTGAAATTGATAAAAGTGTCAACTCTGAGAGCGTGGCACTGTAAGACGCAAATAAACCTTGAAATCCACGTGTTGACTCAGTTCGGCTCTGATTTGTATGCCTGCTTATGGTCAGCACAAACCCAAATAAGAGCTCAGTATATTTTCAATCTCTGGTTCTATAGCGGCAGAGCTGTCACGGGGGGGCACATTCTGCAATGTGGTTCAAATAAATACATAATTCCATCTATTTCCCTTCGGGGCCCCTGTGTTATACATATTTAGTGATGGATTCTTACCATTTTAATAAGGAGAGAGGATGCCTGCCTTTTGGTCACCCCAGTGTCAAAACATTTATACAGCATTTTAGAAGCCACGCGGTTTTTACAAGCAGCCGGGTGGAGAAGGAGTTTACTTGTATTTTAGTCTTCAGCCGCACAGCCTCAGTCTCCCCGCGGCGAGACAGTGGGAGCATTTAATGGAAGGACTGCACGGCCCAGTCAAACTGGACTTCTGCTTGCTTGCATGTGTGCGGTGCGACGATGCAAGTGAAAAGAAAGTAGAAAGTCATCTTGTTAGCATTACGCTCGCTTTAATCTAAGCATGCAGTTTGCAGTAATAAGTATTTCATGGCTAGGTATCATAAGGCTAAGCTAAGCATGGCTAAGAGCTTCTTAAAGTTAATATGGCCCCTTAAAAATGTTAATTGTAAATCTTGAGTTTAAAAAAACATGATTATATTTTTTTTATTAAAATAAGAAAATGTCAAATATGTATTAATGTATTGATTTTCTGATTTTCACATATCTAGGGTGTATCTGGAACAAGTTAGTGGTGGCTCACGTGTTTGTTAAAATCATTGGCAGGTTAAATTTATCTTGCGCTGATTTTGCTGTGGTCAAAGTTATACTTAGCCCTCAAACCGTCTTTACAAGACGCTTTATTGGATATGAAACTTATAAAGCCTCCCTGCCAAAACCATCACCTTTTTTAGGTACAGACATTTTGACAGTCTTAAGGGCGAGGACATTTAATCCTCAAGCAACACCAGAAATGCTTTTTCAAAATTTCCACATTGTATTTTTTTTCTGTTCTTTTTATTCATCCTGATTTTTGTCAGGAGTTTTTTTTATCTGGTTCGCATTTTTTTTCTAATGTTGCCAATTTTGTCATAAAATTCAGTTTACTGAGTTTCCTGTGAAATTGTGGATGAACACACTTTAGAAAAGCATGCCTTTCATGAGAGTTTACGAACATCTTCATAATGGAAACGAATAATCCCATGCGGTTTTAACGCTTTGCTTCATTCGGATTCCATTGGGACAATGCTTCATTCGGGTGTGAAGGCTGACAGCAGTGGTTGCATATGTAATCCACATTAGTTGAAAGCCCAGATTGAGCACAAGGTGATAAAAGTCTTTAAGGACTAACGACTAGCCACAGCAGGTACCTGACGCATCCATGAAGCCCAATTTACGGTTGGTTCCCCTGAGGCTTCAAAGTGAAGGCAGGCCAAGGAACACCAATGTTACAAGACTTTGGAGATTCTCCACTACTTGACTGTCTGGTCATTGTCATCTGTCTTTTTCTAAATGGCATACAGGGTCTCGTGTCCTGATGGCTAAGATACTAAAGAGACATGAGGTGCTCCAGGGGGTTGAGGATTTGAGGTCAGGAGGCTGTATTGATGTAGCTGGCCCCCTGACCTTTTGTCTTAAGGAGGGTGGGGTGCCATTCAGCTCCTGGCAGCATGTGTCCACACACTGACCCGAAACCAAAATCCTGCTATGGCCAAAGGTCTTCATCAAATACGTCTTCACAATGAACCCAAGCACGAGGAGCCTCCTATTATGTAGTCATCTCGTCTTCACTCGAGGTGTGACTTAGTGATCTCACTTTGCACTTTTCTCCAATCTGATTCCTGGGTCTGAAGACTTTGAGAGGCCTTGAATGATCTTCCAGGTTGCTGCTGCTGCATCACGCATGGACTGATGTGATTTATGACATTGTAGCCTACAATTAAGAGCTGCTAATTTGCTTCTCAAACACTTTTCCCAAGATCTACACAACACGGTACATCAATCCCAGGACCTCTTGGCTCGCTATCAGGTGAATCACGTCACAATTGCTCCAGGGAAGTGACACGGTGAAATTCACGGAATGTCCACCTAACAATTATTTACCACTAACTGCTGGATTAGATTCACTTTGAAAAATGCTGAGATGGTTTCTGGTTATCTGTGGATTTTGATCAGATCGGGTTAATTATTATGATCCATCAGATTAGGTTGACGATTGGGGAAGGGTGAGTTGATCAATCAAAAGATGGTCACCATTTTGATGAGAACTGAAATTGAAGTAAAATTGTTCAAATATTTTTGGGGCAGTTTTTGGCTCACACATCTCGGAATAGTGGTTCAAACTCAGCAGTCATAAGAGTGTCTACCTTTTTGAAGAGGGGGGGAAAAAAAGCTTGACCGGGAAGGTCACGTCCTTCCAGAATCCCAGCATACCTTATTAAATGTGAAAATGAGAGATAAACAGTGAAAGTGAGACAATTTAAAAGACAAAAAAGAGGCAATCAAAAGCAGTACAGATAGGATAGCAGAGCTGTGGTGTATTTTGGAAACAAAGGCTTGGTCCGGGTTGGATATGGTGTATTTTGACTTGTCAATTTGGACAGCATGCAGTTTTGGATGGCCGCTCTGGCTGAGGAAAACACACTCATGTGCAAGGTTAGATTATTGAAATGTTTGAGCTTTCTGTCTGCTGCAGGGTCATGTTGAGACTCATAAGTAGCTAGCTAAAAGAACTTTATGGCGCTCGTTATACAGAGCCATTTGGAAAATACATAAAACCCTTATGGAAATGAATACTGTAATACCTTGAGATACAAGTTGATATAGTTATGTGACTATGCTCTTGTCTTAAAACATTTATAGCTCAAATCATCCTTCCCCATGGAACTGAATGGAAACACCATTAATCAGTTCAGAAATCCCAACATACACACACACACAGACACACACACATTTGTGCTCATATCTCAAGTCTGCACTAAATAAATACATTAAAAACACAGGCACTTGACATTTCAAGAAAATAAATCAACTTCAGTCACTTGTATCTTAAAGCACTAAAAAAAAAAAAAAAATTAAAATAAAATAAATAAATAAATAATATTTGTTTTCTTCATCAGGCTAAATGTGTTGGTGCTTCACAGTTGAGTCAGAAACAATGAACCTTAAATGAAAGGTGACATCAGTTGATCTTTTTGTGCAAAGCGAGATTCGTGAATTCTTCATTCTGCAATATATCTCTGCACGCAAGCCAAAAGACGTAGCGGATTTAGTTCTTTGACAGATGCTTACATTTGCAGTGCATCTTTGTTTTGTGAATGACGGTTTGCTGGCTCGTTGTGCAGACTCTGATTAGAGGAAGTTATACAAATCACTGATGAGTGTCAGTTCTGGGTGTTCTGGCTCACAAAAGCCAACAATAGTCTCAATAATATGTCACACAATAGGTGAAAGCACAGGCAAATTGAAAAAATGAAAATTCAACACACATATCTCAAATCTGTCTCTGACTAAATAAACAAATTACAAGTTCATAGTTGCACCGCCACAACTCAAAATGACAGGAATAAATTTGAAATCAATACTGATGTCACACTGACTTTTTAGTTATAGCTATAAACATTCAAGCAAACTTAAAAGCTTTTCTTCATGTAATTTATTATAAAGATATCATTGTTTCAGCTTTTACTAGAAAGCTAAAACAGATTGCCAACTCTGGATTTCCCTCAGAGCAAACGATATTACACACAGGATATACAGTAGGCCTATACACTAAGTCACTGTCACCAGCTCTCAACCAATAGATCAATAGTTGACATATCAAAGGATCAAATTATTTCCAGACATTCATAGTATTCCATCCAAAGTACGTACGTACGTACACCATCTGTGAGTTGATTACCCATTTGTGCCTATAAAAATATCTAACATCAGCACCTTACAAAGTGGGTTAGCTACAAAGCAAGAATAGAAATTCATTCCTCTAATAGTGGTCCATTTTTTTTTTTCCAAACAATACCATACAATTGACTTGAATTGTTCTGATTTAAATAATCTGTTGACAACAAGTGATGTCAAACACTATTATTAAAGGTCCCGTGCCATTTTTTTTCTTTTATAATAATATTCTTCTATTAGATTCTTCTATGAGAAGAATATTTATGTATTATTACAATAATATTAATATAATATTATTATGTATGTATTAATATAATAATAACAATAATCATATATCATTATTTATATATTAAAATAATAATAATATAATTAATATTATTATATACATTCATAAAAGCAAGCTTTGTTGAAAATGTACAAGTCATTAAAACTGAGCAGTTCAAATTTGGGATAAAGTTCTATTGTAACTTGCAAGAGGAAATTATACTTGCCAGCTAAAATACTTCTTGCTCAAAGATTCAGTCAAATGTTGTAAAACAAGTCTGTACTGTAATTTCTGACTCTGTAAATTCCCGTCAAATAACACTGCTTGGTTTCATCCAGTTGCTATTTGGCCCACCTGGTACAAATCATAAATCCTTAGCAGGTAGAAACATTGAAACACAAAGGTAGTGTGTAATTAAAAGTGACATCTCTAGTGCAGAATGTAATTTCAAAGATGTCTTTTTTTTTCTATTCCTAAGAGATAAACAATGAAGTGTTTATGCAAGAAGATAAGTGGTGTGCGTTTCAACATGAACATGCTTCCAATCAGCACTTCCGTCTTTTGGAAGCGCTTGTAAAACCCGAGAGGAACTTTACGTGCCAGTATGAATTATAGCAATATTTTTTCTACTCCTAAGTGTTGCATGCCTCTCGTAATAAAACACTCGTGGTCAGTCTGGAAAATGAACCATGACAAGAAACGAAGGAATATTGCTCATCGATATAATTTTCATGGAAACGTTGTCGTCACCCTGACTTTTGTTGATGATCCTTCACATAACTGTGTTTACTTCCATTGGATACTTCAGCAGAAGAGGCCAGCTAGGCAATGGAGCAAGTAAATATTTGATCCATCTTTCTTCTCTGCTGTGTCTAGTTGTCATTATGAGATGCACAAAATGGACTTGCGACCCGTAACCATCTTGTGTGATTTAATTGGATCTATAAATGTTTACAATATGAATGCTAGAGAAATCTTTGGTGCTGCCCAACCGATACCTGGTATCGATACTTGCCCAGTCTCTTTGGATGAAAAATTTAGTACTGCTGTCAGTGTCAGCAAGAAAAATAGACGTGCAGGAAACGTTTGTTGCCTCAAGTCGGAGGCCTGCGCAAGCCGGGAATTGTCCAAAACAAGGAAAATGCAAGGTCAGGAGAGCATAGAAGAGAAACACCGAGGTCAAGCACAAAGAGGAGCCAACACATGGAGATAAGAAAAACAAGAAAACATCGTCATAAAAAAGTCATATCTCACTATCTCACTCCCAAGTTATGATTGAACACATCAGGACTTTGATTTGCGAAGCAACTTTGTCCTCCTGGCTGCAGGGAGGAGGTTGGAGCAAAGGTGCTCATAAATCATCTGGCCTGGCCGTGGCTGCTCTGACACATTGCTCAGGCATGTGGAGAAGGAGGAAGTCCACTAGTTTGATTCTGCGGTATTGTACGACCCAACCGCTTTCTGCCTCATTGGGCTTCGTGAGCGGCAGCAGCGACGGCTCGGAGGGTGGTAATTGATTTTGGCAGGAGAGATTTTGCATAAGTCCGAGTATGGTGGAAATGGAGCTCAGCTTCATGCTTGATATGGCCATTAAAAGGATCAGTGCCGTTTCAATAGCAGAGAAAGGAGAGAAGGTCTCCAGGTCTGCATCTTTCAGGCTTGGATATTATATATCAAGGAGGAAAAAAAAAATCATTTCGCAACCACTGTCGAGAAACCTTTGTTTCCCATTTTTGAAAACATACTAAGTACTACAACACGAATGGATGTAGGGTGTTCAATTGGCAGCCCGCGGGCCACATGCGGCCCAGAACAAACCCTCGAGTGGCCCAGCCTGCCTGAATTGAATTGTAAGTTTCATTTTGTGCTACCATTTTTGACAGGCCAAAGCTGCATCTTGATAGGAATTCACAAATAAACATAATGCATATTCTCCTTTATGAAATCTCTAATACATGAGTGACTCTTTCATAGCAGACATTCAACACGGATGAAGACAGGTAACAGAAAGTTCTTGTAACATTGACATTAAATAGTTCCTCCCATCCAGGGCCAACGATGATTAAAGGAAAATGGCAAGCGGGGTCGCTCATGTGGGAACCATCTTGTGTGACCTTTTCATTTGTAGGGTCAAAGTGTCAGGGGCACAGGGGAGTGCTAACTTCCACTATACAACCCTACATGACAGTCAGAAGGCGAACATTTCATGCAATTCTTGGAGCTCTAGTGTTGTGAGATGCAATCTAAAATATTTCTGTATCGAGAGTGACGGAGTGGCTTTCTGAGTTTGAGCACGCAAATCTAGAGACGAGGATTTTAAAGTATTCTAATGTCTTTCTAATGATCTCCATCCCTCCATTCATCCCCGCATGTGTTAAAGCTGCTTGAGTGGCATGTGTGCGCTAACCTTGACCACAGAAGGCAAATTGAAAGAATCAAACACACTCAATTCAAATGTTGAAGAATTTCCCATTCTTTGAAACACCTCTCATGCAAAACACAGCACCCAAAAGGCACGGATTCCAAATCTGGCAAAGCTTCCGAGATAGATGGAAAGTCATATCTGTGAAATATAGCCAGGATGACAGATTCGGGATTCGCGCCACAGTCCTCATCAAAGAGATTTCGGAAAGCAAAAGCAAAATATAGATGGACACACAGCTGCACCTAGTTGAGAAATGGAGTTGATTTCATCGACATGATCTAATTTAAAGCAAATCTAGCCCTTGTGTGCTTCAAGTGCAACACAACCTGAGACAATGAAACTGATAAGGATACAAAACTTTTGAGAAGCCTCAAGGCAAAATCCCCTTCTCCTGTTTTCCATGATGTTGAAATGTTACAATGGTCTGATGTTTGCAACAACAACAAAAAAAACAATCTCTAAATATTACTTTGTATAAAATGCATGTTAATGAAATTGGCAGGAATTTCAGGGGGTTGTTTTGTGCTAAACAACTTGACCCATTTTCCAAGGTTGGTCCAGTTTTCAAACCAAATTGGGTTGTTTTTGACCTAGCAGTTTTTAGTGTAATATCAACATTAACCACTAGATGGCAGGACTCAGTTGTGCTTGCACTGGGTCTGTACTCCAATGAGAGCCTAATAATTTTTGTGGATTTGGTTTGACAAACAGCGCAAACATATCTAGATAATATTAAAATTTTGAGGAATTAGTTTTTGGGGGAAAAAAAATGCACAAAATGATTGCACAGAATTGTCTATTTTTCAAATGGTATCTTTTTTTGTCAGAAACATTTTCTATGAGTAGTTCCAATAGTTTGGCACTTCCAAATGAGATGTTCCACTGAACCTTTGACCCAGTGTCCAACTCATTCATTGCCAGTGATTGCTCAGCAGCAGTAATTGTGCCACGCTGTCACAAAAGCCATCAGGAAATCCCTCCGACAAAAAAAACGCCTTCCAAACTGGAATGTTGGCATTTCACCCCTCCCCTGATGGAGGTGCACGGAGGTATGCCGACACCAAGTGAAGGAGGCGTGGCCAGTCCCCAATGTTATGACGATGGCAACGGGCTGCCAAGGTTACACTTGCGGAGGGGCTGTGGGGGTCAGCAGTCAATGTGGTAGTGCTAATCCCCAGTTGGCAGGCTGAAGAGAAGCACGAGGGCCTCCACGTTCAGGAGACCGGCCGTCCATCACTATAAAGTGCTCCGAGTCCTTGCTGTCAAACGTACTTAGGAAGTGAAGCCTGTTCTGTTTTCACTGTTATCCTTAAGTATGTGATAAGAGACTCATAATGCACAATTCACATTTCTTTCCAAGTCACTTTTTCATATGACATAATTGCTGCCATATGAAATACATAGAAGACACAAAACACTTCAGATAAATTCCTCATATTGGCCTCATAAATTCTATAAAGTGTTTATCGTGAAAAGCTGTCGACACAAATGTTATGCCACAAGACAGGTATCTGCCGCCGCAATCCATGTACGTTAATGGCTGTTGACAGCTCTGAATTGCGCTGCAAGCATTGCGGAACAAGGATCGGGACGCAAAATCTTGAGGGAATCCATTTGTGTTGGAATGCACAAGCATCAAACTTTCAGACTTTGGTTTCACCACAGAGGGAGGAGGAAATGGAGAGGAAAGGACCAGCAAGAGGAACTTGCGGGTCACACAACTTCATCTTCATTTACCAACGTCTGACGGGCTGATCCGAGCGAGAGCGTAACATTAAACGTAGCATGAAAAATTTCCACTACACTGGACTCATTTATCAGAGATTTGAGATTATATTCACACGTGTTGGTATTTGCAGATTTAAAAATGAGGAATTAAATGAATTATGTTTGTACAAAAGACTGGACATCATACTTCATAGTGACGTTTAATTCATCATTATGATTACTGATAATAAAAAAAAGGGACGATTCAAAATGTTGTAAAATCATTCAATTTAAAAATAAAAAATAGATTAAAATAAATAAAAATAAAGTTTCTTTTGAGAAACAACACGAACAAAAATAAACCACAACTGCTGTAATTGCTCAATCTCACAACTGTATTGATCCACCCAAACTATTTTACGGTCTGTAAAACTTAAGATCCTAACCAGTCGACATTTCTATTGCCCCAGACAGAATGTTAAACCACATCAAAATTCTCCTTTGCTGCTTGCAGGTTTCTTTTGTGGGTTAATACTTGGCTCACTAAAATGTCGTGATGAATGCAAACGCACACACGGCTTCATAATACAAAGCTGCCTAACAAGAGCGTTGCTGTCACTCAACTGGGCCCCTCCACAAAGAAAAAAAAAAAAATCACACAAGGCCCTGAAAGGACAACTGTTTGTTTCCCTCTGCAGAATTAATGAGGGCATCAGTTAGTTCCCGCCGCCTCCTGCCCCGGCAACAAAATGTACCGTGCTCCTTTTCTGCCCGGGCTTGAAAGTGAGGAGTAAATATTAGCAGTTGACTATTTATAAAGACGTGGAAATGTGCAAGCCACACTGGAGCAATGAAAGGAGCAGCAGGGGTAATGAGAAATGAGAAAAGGCTCCGCAGGCACAACAAGTCCAATTTGTGTGCTAATTGCTTTTACGCGTCACACCTACTTGCTCCTCGTAATGGACCTTCTGTTATACAGCCTCACGTAAACGCTTGTCGTAACATGACCGACGTCCATTACACGTGCAAATAATTAGTCTGTGGAAAAGTTTGGCAAAACCTTTGGAATTTATTTAGTTTCGTAAATACGTATAGAGATTGGAGGAAGGGTTGGAGTTAATTGTCCGGTATATAGAAATATATTTTTTTCTAGCCTGGTCTAGTCTACTAAAAGAGCACAACTCAGAACCATGTGACCAGACCAATAAATCCAGGTTCCGTGGTTTCTGGATCCGTTAAATCGAGGTTCCACAGTACAACTATTAAATTTTGATTGCATGTATTTTTTATTTTTTTTTTTAAATCAGTCGCTGAGTTTTGTATTTGATCAAATCGTGACGGATAACGTCAATTACGGATCGGATATTTTGTAATTATTTCAAAATTGGGTTTATGGCGCCAAAGGTCAAGTACTGTTCGACTTCCACTGAAATCTGACTCAATGGTTGAGACTCTGTTTCTCCATATGCGAGATCCCTTGTTGGTCGTTTGCAGTTTGGTAAATTTCCTCATTCTGTCATTTCTCCATATAAAGATGACATTTCTTTCGTGTGCTGCCAGAGACTTAAACAGTTTGACCACACTGAAACCGAGTTCCCTGAGTACATGTGGTTTGTGCGATAAATACTTCTGAATGTGGAGTTTATCGTGTTGAAACACGAGCCCACGCGAGAGATCGAAGAATGTTGTTATGCGCCTATCTGTGATAGAATAGATGAGCGGGATAAAACGCAGAAGAAGAAGCAAATATTTGGAGGGTCAGGTGATGATGATATTTAGACCACACCCAAAATTAGGTATCACGAACATTAACCTTTCAAAAGTGGCCGATTTTTTCAGTCGTTAAAAAAATTTGTGTTTGTGCCGCATACCATAGATTTTGTTTGGATGTTATCAAACAAAAGAAACATTTACGGTATTGGCATTGTGCACTGCGAATATTCCCAAATCAGTTTAGCCCTGCAAACAGCGCTAATCACGCATAATGACTTTGCCATTTCGACCGCTGCCAAATAAATTGGATTACCTCACTTGGGCTGAGAAATATGGAAACCATTAAACAGGAAGGGGCGAGTTGGGGGAGTGTTATCAGTGACTCTGACTACCACTTTTATAACGTAGAGTCTAACTTTAAAAAAATGGAAGGAAATGACTATGTTCACAAGCACATTTAAGTATTTGCTAGACATTTTTTTTTTTGAGGGAAGGGTCTACTAAACGCCATTTGGAACTTCATTTGGACAATTTGAGAGAATCTTTGATCAGATTTGCTCTGTTAAATTAAAGCCAAGCTTCTATATGTCTACAGCTGTGGCTGTGGAAGGAAGTGGAGAAACTATTTTAACACTTGAGCTGGAGCCTGTCAGCATGTTCCAGTGCTCAACCTGAGTTGTCGGGGTTATCCAAATAGTGAAACAAGGCTGAATGGTGATCACATGCGCACGAAACGAAACAAGGGGAAATAAAATGAAGCTCACATTCAAACGTGTGGGCAAACTGGGAACAAATTATTTATTAGCAATAAACGAGATCCGACATCTGTTCTCAACGGATCAATGGACGTCAAGGTTATCAACGTTCGGGAATTATAATTCATTTAGAGTTTTTTCTTTATTATTTTTAATTTGTTTTAATTAGTTTTAATTCATTTTCAAGTTGGCTTTGTTAGTTTTTCTTTTTTCTTTATTATTTTTTTGAAATTAATTTTCAGGTTGGCTTTGTTAGTTGGCTTTAGTAGTTTTAGTTTTTACAAAAACACTTAGAGTTTTGTTGTTTTGGAAAGTACTGTTCAATATCAAAATAAAAACATTTAAACTCAACCCCAATGGTCTGGGTATTAAATTAATAGCCAAGGAAGAAAACAAAGGACATTCTCACTGTAATTATTGTTTGTTTTCCAACAATAACATATTCATCATCCAAAAATGGAATGCAAAAGGCTTGCTTGCAAAAAACAAAATCTAATTGAGACAGAATGGGACACCAAAGTTGATGTTTCCCAATTTTGGTCCCACAAAGCTCATAAAATCCATCCATTGGTTCTCGGAGACATAAAAACTTTCAATAAATGTAATTGCGACAAACATCTGTAACTCGTAATACGATTGTAAATCTGAAAAAGACATGCAAAGATGTTATTTACTGGTCTTTAAATGGGATATGAATTGTATTAAATCTTTTGTAACATGACTTTTGTAAATTGTTTTCCATTTTACGGCACTGTATTTTCCATGAGATGTTTTCAATTCATTCTTCTGAATGTGACAAAGTTGGCAGAATATATAGTTTATCGATTAACCAACCTGCAGATGTAATCGACCGATATTTGTGATGATAAAATTTACATAAACATAAAAATCCATACCAATGGGGCTATAATTTCAACATTATTCCTTCCATAGCTTAGTTGTGAGTGATTTTTCTTATAGCTTGAAATCAAATTTAAAATTTACAGGTTACCTATTGTACATTTTGTTTTTTAGTTACTTTTGAGAAACTAAATAACATTTATTTAAAGTCCAGAAGCCTTTTTCCGTGTTATTGTGTCACAATAACCATTCGCATTGATGTCAAAATGTGACCAGGTTATGAATGATTTTTGGGATTACACACTTGGGACAGTTACAGTAAAAGAGAACGCTCCATTTATCAAATCATCATGCTCCATTGCAATACAGCTCAGAGCATCATCTGGCCCATGAGTGTGGTGAAAATCCTCTGTGTTATATTACATATTATCTCCAGATATGGTGAGCTTTAGCAGCATCCAAATCCACATACTGTACTGTTAGTCCAGCTCCCCTCCAAATATGTTCCTTAAGTACTTTGGTTGCTTTCTTCTCTCTTTGAATTACACGCTGATGTTGACATAGTTGAACTCAGCCAGACATGGCCTTTGCCGTTACTCTCGGACTTGATCCTCTCTCAGTATGTTAGCTGTTCTTCTTGCTGGCTTTGTTAGCTCCTCCACTAAGGGAGCAGACTGTTGGTTCCCCCCCCAAGCATTCGCTACTCCAGAACAGATTTACTGTGATTACCCAGACCACTGTTTACTTTTCCCAGCGTACTTAACTCTCTGTTTCTTTTATTCAAATTAATTCAACTCCACTCATTCGGTCATTTTCATCCATCTTGATGATCCCTCATTCCAACTGGATCTAGGAAAAAGTCAAGCAAATGTTTTGTCTGAAAATGACTTCTTTTAATCCAAAACATGTCATGAGATGTTTGGTTTCCTTAAGATGAAGTATTTCTTCTTCAGTAGATCGTAAGCATCAAAAAGAAAATATGTTTCTCGTAACGGGGTAATGATACAACTTGGAAACTTGGATTGGATGAATTGGCTCATTTGTCTTTTTAATGGAAGATGTTTTAAGTTGTACGCTGTACTCACATCCGACTACAAATATTTAAAAAAAAAATATATATATATATATCCTTTTTTATATTTTTCATCATATTCATTTTTTTAAATAAATAAATAAATATATATATATATATATATATATATATATATATATATATATATATATATATATATATATATATATATATATATATATATAATAGTTCTAATACCTTACATTCTCTTAGCATTAAGTGGCCCAATTAGTTTCCGTGTACACTGTAAACTCCTGGTAGTGTCACATTCTGTTCCTCGGTCAACCGGCCAACCGTTGGTTTGTTCGTTTTTTTAGAAACACGCATGCTTTTCATCATTTCCTATCTCCCAGCAACGCTCTTAAGAACACACACACACACACACACACACACACACTCAACTAAAACAAAAACAAAAAAAGGCCTTCAGCAGCACATACTGCCGGGGTCCTATTTAAAGGCTTGAGGGTGAGTGTGGGGGGGGGTGGGGGTCTACAAAAGTCCATTTACAGTACGGGTCAGTACATCTGAATGCCTTTACTACTCCAGCCAAATTCTTTGTCTCTCCTCATTCACAGCACGTTATCTCGAGCGCTCCCGGCACAAAGCCAATTGGTATTATATTGTCCCGGGCTGACATTAACCCCTGATATTTTCACTGTTGTCCATTAACAACCTTTTTGGTCACCTCCAATTCCCACAGAACAAGAGGTCACGTCGAGCATGAAGAGATACTTTGGGATCGTCTAACAAAGACATGCCAAAAGTGTGATTAATTCTATTCTTTGGACATTTTTTTACTTTGTTTTGTCTTGGGCAAAACAGATGAGGGTTGGTCTATACAGCTGTATTTTACCTGACGGCAGCCCATTCATGTCTCGGTGACTCAAGACAGCTGCTCTTCCGCTTAGCTCCAGCTTTGTGTTGATAGACACAAAAATGAAGGAATGTGCACCAAATTAATGTTAACAACCAGGATTGTTATGTTTGCTCAAGCAGTCCTCAACTTGAAATATTATGTGGAGTGAACTCGGGTTAGTTTGAGGTGAAATGAATAGTTGCACGGCTTAATGATAACAATAGTTGCTCAAGAGGGTCACCTGACCGGGTTCACTATAAAAACAGGTCCGACTTAATCTTGGGTGGGGTGATGAAATACACTCAGGGTCGTACTTACCTTTTGGACCTGCTAGCGATAAATTGCGTGAGAATTTCTTTGAACACTGAGACACAAAGCAGAGATTTGGTCATAGTCACATTTTTTTTTCTATTTGCCATCAATTGCAAAATAAAGTTTATTTTCTCGCCATCTTCCACACAGAAGAATGCTGAAGAGACCTCGATGCCGTTGACAGACAAGCCCTCGCTCACCTGCACACAATCAGATCCATCCCTCCCCCCCCAAACCGGAATACCACAATTGACCCCCACTGCCTGCGTCTGCTTTTGGAACACTGGTATCTATCCATCCATCCGTTTTCCGTAGCACTTGTCTTCATTAGGGGTCTCGGGTGAACTGGAGAGCTCTCCCAGAACTGTTATTTACTGGAATTGATTAGACCTCTCACAATGAATCATCATTCCTTCAACACCCTATTTTCATGCCCAGTGCAAGTCTAGCGTAAAATGCAGTTTTTTGGGGTATTTTCAAAGTATGTTCAAAATGGCTGCCAACACGTCCATACCGATTGTTTATTCTTGGCTCATTTAGAACCTGTTCATGAAAGCCTATAGAACACGGGTGTCAAACTCAAAGCCCGGGGGCCAGATACGGCACATCATTTTACGTGGCCCGCGAAGACAAATTGTGCATCAGATTCATGTCATTACTGGAATTGCAAATTGTCTTCACTTTTAATATCTTTTTTTTTTTTAATTTGGCCAGTTTTTACTCGTCTGATTTGAAAACGAGTTTTTTGTCAGTTTGTTTTGTAGCTTTTACTGTATATAATATGAGATGCTTATACATTTATTTGTCATAATGGCCCTCCGAAAGAATGACTACAATGCGGCCCGCGAAAAAAATAAGTTTGACACCCCTGCTATAGAAAATTCAACAGCAAAAATTACCATTAGCTAGCCAATTGTAGTCATTGAGTTACGTACGCTGGGAAGAAAGAAAGAAAACAAAAGGTCTGTACTCGTTGGAGGATGTCTTGGTATTTGAAGTTGTTTTTGAGGTTTTGTGTGTTGGACACGCTGCGGTCAAGAAGTGTTAAACTCTATGGGTGTATGGCGTGCACTGTTGAATACGCATCATGTGGCCTCACAGCATGGCGCGCCATCTTTCACAGCTATTTCTGTCAGTGTAAAATCATGAGAACCACTTCAAGTAACACAAGGCTGGTCAGAGGGTAACATGTGCTGCACACAAAAACCGCACTATCATCTCTCTGACAAGCCTTTGTTTCTCAGATTAATCAGATTTCTTTTGGATTTGACATTTGGAAAGTCGAGGTCTGCTTCTCAAAATGATACGGTATGTTTGCGATGAAAATCATTGTGTGTCCCCTGCAGAGGGGTTTTTTTTCGCTGTGGAATTTACAAGTAAAGTTTTCCATTGTGGCTGGAACCACCCAAACGTTTTTGAAACGCCTTATTATACAGGACTTTTTGATTTGGAGGGATTCATCATAGTAGTATTAAACACATTTATACCTTTCGTGCTGAAAATCCTGTAGTTTAAATCTAAATTACTTAAAAGAAACAATTTTTTTAAAAAATAACTAAAAATGAAAGTGGGAAAAATCATTTCATAATTTTATAAATACTTATCTTTATTTCAGTATACAAAATAAGAGTATGTACATCCACACAAAGGTGGTTTACAATATCCATGAGTTCATAATGCTCTTAAAAATAGAATATATCTTAAACTGACTGCATGTCGAGATGTAAAGGATGATTAATCAGCAAGTCCTTTATCCATTTTCTTTCCAGTCCTTTAGGATAAAGTCATGCTGAAGATACACACAGGAAAACGTGCGGGTCCAAAAGTCCAAAACGTCCCGTGTTTGAAAAAGTACTTTATGTTCCCTTTGTTTGCTTTTCCTCTCGTGTCCAT
This sequence comes from Syngnathus acus, assembly GCF_901709675.1. Taxonomy (NCBI): domain Eukaryota; kingdom Metazoa; phylum Chordata; class Actinopteri; order Syngnathiformes; family Syngnathidae; genus Syngnathus; species Syngnathus acus. The sequence continues at coordinate 4,616,526 of NC_051099.1, read as the reverse complement.
TGATGCAGAAGGAAAATGTATCAACTGTACCATTAATAAAAAAGAAAAAAATCCTCAGATCTCCGTCTCGAGGGAGAAACAACATAATTCGTCTCCTCCGGCTTTAAAATCCAATGTTATTACTTTTTATTAGCGCTATAATAAAATAGACTTTCCTCATCCACATTGAGGGAATTCATGGTCATTAACAGAAAAAAAAAAAAAAAGAGAACTACCCAGGAGGACGGCGGTTTTCACATAAACTGTCGTCACTTTCCGTGTCCGGTAGCGGCAGTTTGGAAAAATCGATACTAACGTGATAATGACACTTTATGGTGAAATACGTTCAAGACAAAAAGTTTGTCTTGTAGCTATCGTAGTGCTTTGGTTCACCTGTGGCTCGGTGCGGCTTTGGGGATTCATTTGCAGACGTATCTCTCCACGATCCGCTCGCACTTCTTGCAGGTTACGTAGCAGCACCAGTGATACTTGCAATGGCAACGTTCCACCAGCTTCTCCGTGTACGGGTTGTAGCCACGGCCGCAGCACATCAAGTCACAGCTGTCGCTCCCAGCTGAGGTTTTGTTGCACTGCCTGCAATTAACGTAAATAAAGTTACAAGATTGAGTGAGCCACCTTTGTTTGAAAGACAACCTGTTTCCAGTAAGAGACAATTAGGCTTCATTCTAAATATTTCATCCAGCCTGCCTGTGCAAACTCCGAGCCTGCGAAGAACCCACAATGGCCCTTTGAATATTCTTGACCGAGCGACGCGCCCTCATTTTTCTCTCATTTTCCTTTGTCGTATCTTCTCGGCCGCCGGATGCCTCGGATGCTTTTCTGGCGCCAATGGACTCTTGAATAGGCGCTGAACAGCCCCCGCCATAAATCACACTGAATACACAGGACTGCCCCTTCTCTTAAGTTTGCCCTTTCCACATTATGGCTCCATTTTTATGACGGCAGAGTGTTAATGACCGGCGTGATGAGAGGGGGCGCTTAAGTAAATGGTGGCAGCAGGAGTGGCGGAGAGTGAAAGGCAGCTTGAACACATTGTTGAAATAGGAACACCCACACATTCTTTGTCTTATCTATCTATCTATCTATCTATCTATCTATCTATCTATCTATCTATCGTACCCTTATTTGATTTGTGGACGTTTTTTTTACGTATATTTTTATATCTATATATTTGTTCAGATATTTTTATATATATTATATTTGATTTGTGGATGTTTTTTTAAATATTTTTTTTATATCTATATATTTCTATATATTTATTTATATATATTTTCATTGAGTTTTTACTACTCAGCGCTTAGCGAGACATGCAAATCATAAATTAATACTAAAACTAATATATTTCAACTAAATGCAATTTTGAAAAAACAAAATCTAAAAAAAATAAACAACCCCACGATGAAAAATTTGTAAAATTTCCCAAACTATTACCCTGTGACTAGTGTACTAAATTTGCTCTCCTATTTCAACGCCGTCAAAACAGCAACTATATATAACTATGTAGACGGGAGGTCAATTCAAGTGTCAAGACTGATAAAGCCTCTGCGTCAAGTGGCCACCAGTGAGTGACAAATCAGCGGCGATATAAAGCAAAGTATTCAAAGTTTCCAATGTCCACAGCGTTTGGTCTCACGACCCACAAAGCCGAGCCGCCTCGTGATTTGACGAATGCATTAATGTTTCAGACTCATGTGGCTGCGAAGTTATCAGGCAGTAGAAATTGCATCCAGTGAGTGTCCTTGACATGAAGCATGGCTGCTCTTTATCTTTAAAGTGGCTGAAAGATGACGTTCGTATGACTTTTACCATTTATTTAAAAAGAAAACAAACATTATTTACTGTGTTATGATTGGCTGGCGAGCAGTCGTGAATGTATCGCAACATTTATTCTCCAACTCAAATTCTATTTTGGCTACATTTCTCAGCATTTACATGCGATTTGAATAAAATGAAATCTAATCTGTAGAAACAGCTTTTGCAATTGCACTTCTCAAAATGTGCCTCTGGTGACATGCAATTCAAAACAGAGAAATAGAGCCTGTGATAAGGCATGAGGTTCTCCAAAATTCAATAAGTTTAAAAGATAATGTTACATATTTTCCTTATGATACTGCTTAGCCAAATCTCTGCATGAGTAAGACCTTCAGACAAAATGACTCCTCGCTTCCCGCTCAATTCTCACACACCACAAAGTCCTGAGTTGGAGTGAGCAAAATGGTGTCGGCCAACCTTTATCTCCGGGAACCCTTTAAACGCTTCCAAATCTGCACGCGCCCCTCCAATTGATAACGGAGTTCTCCCGGGCCCAAGAATAAGAGCTCTAGTCAGCGTTTGAGATAAAAGCACAAGAATCCTAGTCACAGTGACACATGCCCAGACAAGCCACAGACAGAGTACTCAGGTTGTTATCACCCAGCCCGCTAACTAAACTGGACATCACTTTCCTAAAGTCAACATCCTGGATGAGCTGACAGTCACGATTGGTCATTTCCTATTTGCTGCTGTGCGGGTTTGCCATTGTTCTTTTCTACTGTATCAAAAAGCCACGTTAAGCCATGTTTTCACACGGCACCACAGTTCAGTTCACAAATGCTATTTTAGATACTTTTTGACCACCATTGCAGTTCATTTTTGCCATGGTGCAGAATGACTGGTTAACCCTGATTGTGCGACTTTGTGTTGGCAAGATAACAATAATTGTGTCAGCTACATCAAAACACTCATAAACATTCAAGATATCTTTTGGTATGCTAGAACAACCATGTCATTTTTATTTTTTTTTTGCATCACATTTTTAGCCTGACACCAGCGATACCGTATTTTCTGGACTATAAGGCACACCGGACTATAAGGCGCACCTTCAATGAATGGCCCATTTTAAAACGTTGTCCGGACTATAAGGCGCACCATTAATGCATCATGTCAGATTTTTAATCCAAATCAAATCATTCTTCATTTTATCTTTTTTATTTCAACTTCAGACGCAACAAATTACTTTATAATCACAAAATAATGATCCATAGTCTTTTTGATTCATGATTCATAGTCTTCAGCGGGCCACTTATGATTGATTTCATGACACAATGCTTCGGGCCAGTTTAAATTTGGGAATTTGGTCCATATCTTATAGTCCGGAAAATACGGTACATAAATGCATATATAAACACACATACATATTTGGTGGATCTGGTTTCAAAATCAAACTTTCCTTTTCTATTGCAGCAATCAAAGTATAGTGAAAGACTGTCTCACCTGTCCTGCGTGCCAACTGAACCCTGTTTTTCATTCTTGGCACAGAAATCCGGTGAACTCTGCAGGTAGACCAGTTCATTCTCCCTCACGGGCCTAATGTCAATATCTTTGGGTACCAGTTGCTTGCGTGTCCCCATGGGTCTGTGAACCACCTTGGTAGCCGACAAGTACTTAGTCTTCAGGTCCATGGCGATCTCTCTCAGGTCCTGAAGACCTCTCCAGCAGGTCCTGATGGAGCAGGAGCCGGAGACGCCGTGACATTTGCACTTCATCACGACCGCCTCTCTTAATACCTGTTAACAGACAAATAGAAATAATTTTTTTTTTTTTTTTTAATTGTGTTTGCCGACATGCATTTTCTCGCTTACCTGTCTCCCGACTTCGCTGTTATGTAGGTGCATAAGTTTGTTAGCATGGGAGCCTGCACGTTTCATCTTCATGGGGGCATCTGCAAACTTAGAGCCCATGATCAAGCCAAAGTGCAGGTTGTCAGCGCAGCCCCCCCAGCGATAACCAGGCTCTGGGATCTCAGCCGGGATTGGACCACACGAGCACAGACGTAAATCTCCAGAGGTGCACGCCCTTGCGATGGTATGGCTAATGGTGGCCGCAGAAAGGGCATAGACAAACGCAGACTCCCTGGTTCCTGGTGAATGAGACCACAAGCAGCATTGGAGACTTTCATTGTGCCAGTGTAATGAATTAATTTTGGTTGTACTGTCCAAAATGATAGACTCCACAAAAAATCAGTACAGTATATTAGCGAGGCGCTAAAGTGGTTCGTTCCTCAATTATAGCTAGCCTCGATGCTGGATGCTGGCGCCTCAATGCACATTTAAGTTGTTAAGATGTTTGCGGTTGGAGCATCAAGAGCTTGGAAAGTTACAATTAAGCGAAATTAGATCCGCCCTATACTGTCTGTGCTCTGTCATTGATTGGCGACCAGTCGCTCTGGGATACGTTGTATGGATAATATACATTAATGGATATAATCATTTTTGTTGTTGTGACTTTATGCTCGTACCGTCAGCGGGTCACATGATTTATTTGGCACAATATTTATGCATTTATTTAATTTTTTTAGTCAAGGCTTTGGACCAGGAGTGGTTTCATTGGGCTGGGATCGAATTTAAAAAGCAGCAGCAATTATCCACTACAAAATAGATTTAAAATAAGATTTTAAGCAAAACTGCGGGTATATTTTTTAAATATACATTTTATATTGTACATAAATGTATGAAGGCCGTACCTCGATCAAGGTCCGGTCGATACTTGGAGGAGTCGGTGGGAGTCTCTATGGAGGAGCAGTTCCAGCGCATGTCGGCAAAGGTCTTTTGACATGTTTTCTTGACTTCACGGGCTGCTTGGATGATGGTTTCCATGAGTTCCATGTTGCTGCGGCACAGTTGAGCTTGGGAGGACACCAGGCCGGGCAACAGCTTACAGTGTTGGGTCTGGTTGATGTGGAAGGTCTTAGGGGTGTGTGATATTGCTCTGTGGAATCAAAATGAAAAACATTTTAAAAGGTGACATCCATCACGACAATGAGTTTAGCCTTCTCAGAAAGTTAGTAGCAGATCCATAAAACAGCTTTGACACATTCTTGGCTCTGATGTTTTTGTTACAGTGCAGAACTAGCTATGAGATATTCCTCAAAATATTTTTGCACACTCATTTCATCTCAACCCCAGATAGATCATATCTAGCATTTCCATTTAGCACCATGGGAGGTTTTGTCTTCAGTTCAGTCTATTTCAATACTATTAGAGGAACATATTGGAGTCGATTAGATCATATTTAATGTATTTATAGAGAAACCTCAGGCAGGGGAGGCTACCTCTGATGTCTGCTTGTAAGAAACGTGTCCTGTTTCACATTACAATGTCCGAGGGGGGCGCCGGGTTGTACCCAATGATAAGCACAGCGATCGTGGTCACTCGCAGGTGTTTATTATTACATCTGTTTTGGCATTGTGTCATCGAAACTAAACGACTCGCCGCTTGGATTTAGCATGGCGCACGTGCCTGAATATCATTTTGATGTGTCGTGATGGCTATTTCTGTCTTTAGCGTGACCTCAACTACAAATTGAATTGAAAGTATACCTGAAGACTCGGCTTACATAATCAATTGATATTTTTCAATGCCGTAGACCGTCAAAATACATTTTGATAGCTTAGTGTCAAACTCAAGGCCCGGGGGCCAGATACGGCCCGCCACATCATTATTATGTGGCCCGCGAAGACAAATTGTGCATCAAATTCTTGTCAATATTAAAATTACTAATTGTTTTCACTTTTAAAAAATAGCTCTATTGCTAGCAATTTTTATTACCATTCATATTTTTTAAATATGTTAACAGTTTTTCTTAGTCTCTGTTTGGAAAACTAGTTATTCATCTAGTCATTCACTAGTTTGTTCGGTACCGTACACTATATATAATTTGAGACATTCAGACATTTATTTGGGTTGGAAATTTCAATGGCCCTTCGAAGGAAACCATGACTATGATGCGGCCCGCGACAAAAATAAGTTTGACATCCCTGGCTTAGCTTATTATTCTATACTCAAAGCACTCACAGTAGCTGCATTATTCATACGTTCAGCCATTCACACTCTGGTGGTGGTGAAGTGGGTAAGTAGCCACAGCTGCCCTGGAGCGGGCTGACAGAAGCGTGGCTGCCAGTGCGTATCTACGGCCAATTCGACCACCGCCAAACATTCACCCCCAGTCATACACCAGTGTGAGCTGCACCGGAGGCAAAGTGGCTTTTGCCCGAGGACATGACCCATGAGACTCAGGCAGAGCGGGAATCAAACATTACTGGACGACTGCTTTACCTCTGATGATGATAACAAAAAATGGTTCAATACATTCTATTACTATTCAGAGGGTTTGATGCCCACTAGCAATCTACCTTGCGCCAAAAGTTAGACATGATCTCAGCAGGTCTAAATTTAGACCAACTTTTAACTAGTGATTTGGCAGAGCAGTCTGCCAGATTCTCAACCAGGCCACACTGAGGTTGGCGACGACATGAAAATCAGAATGCACCAACATTTCTGTCTATGAAAAGAACATCCATCGTGTAAATGACAAGAACAAATCTGAAGCTTGTTCTTGTTGCTTTAATTCTTAGTTTTTGACTTTTACTGCACTATAAAAGCAGTGACAGTTAGAGATTTGCATTCATTGCTCTGTTCTGATCTCACACAAGTAGCTTCACAAGAATATGCAAAACAAGACCACAAAGCTTCAGACTTCTCTCCCTCCCCATCTCCACCTTTGCTTTTCTAAAGTTATTACTGTTATTATTATACACCGTGGTGAATTTTACCGGATAGCTTGGAAGTCACCCTCGCTGTCTCTGTTTACCGAAGCCGCATCAAAGTTATTAAAGAGGTTTTCGCTCATAGCCAGAGGAAATGCCCCGTTAATCTACCATCCCCTTTCATGACATACACGCCGACTGAACACACAAGCTTTCTCCTCATCAAGAATGTCAGGCGGCCCACTTGAAAGCTGCCACAGCGGCTTCGCTCCATCACCACAACATGCCACACAATGTATCGTTTCATGACGTCACGTGAACTGAAAAATGGATACTCACAGCCATTTGATGCCAGAGGAGACCTGAGACAGCAACAGAGCAGCGAGCACAACGAGAGGCAGGACGTGCGAGCACCTCCTCATGGTTGGACAGTGAATGTGGTTCACCGAGCGGAAAAATATAAATACTTGTTTTGAGCTTCTTCACCTCACAAGTCCACCGTCATGGCAAGGACTTGTCTGGTAAAACCTGTTGGAAGAAGAACAGAACTCATTAGGAGGGTTGCCGTCTGCTGGTCGGTTGGTCGGACTTTCTCAAAACTTTTGACGCAAAGAAAGCGAATGAGTATAATGTAAAGAAACACAGTAAGAATGTTGTCATTGTTCATGTTACGAAATTCATTGCAAGAGAATTTATTAAAAGATCATTCTTTTTTTTAACTTGAGAGTGCATATGAGATCAAATTAATATTGCTCGCGATGAATAAAAATAAATCATTATATATAGTGTGCATATCGTCGAACTGTAATAACTGTAATTTTTCAATATTTTGGGAAAACAAAAAAAAAAAGAATTTAGCACACACGATTATTTTTTATCGGATCTGTTGTCTTTTGCTTACTCCTCGTTCACAGTAAGTTTTATGTTACAAGTTACAAAATGAATCAAAGAAATAGTTGATTAAGTTTTAACCTCAACAACAATATCACGTGTAGTGCACTAAATATGAAATATATGCAAAAAAAAAGATGCATGACTATTCAGATGTTCATTTTGGGTATATCTGGAACTAGGCATGTTTGTTTCATGCTTCTTGTAATCCCTGAAGGTAATATTCAACTTTGCATTGTTTAACTGAATACAACCCGAACAAATGTTTGGGTGAGGTCGTAAAGCGTCTCAAGGGCGACTCCACAGTGCTCTGAAGCTGACACCTCCCCAGCAACCAGTCCCAATTTTATACTTGGTTAAGTGGATATTCTGCTCCTGAACTTTAGCAGCAGGGTGTTTATCCATAGTCTTTGTCAAACTATCACTTTACAGTCATCGAACCGGGTTCATACAAATACTGAGCCACTGCTGCACAATTGCACAATAAAGAAGCCCAGTTGTAATTCTTGAATGTTTTTCTTGGTTAATATCTCATGAATGGATAAATTTAGAACATCCAAAGGGAGTAAAGTGTGCCAGTCTCCTCCTTTATTTGCACACACATCTCGGTCTGCATTTCATCTGGGTGTTACTGCCACTTCACTAAACAGGTAAAAACATTTCAACCGTAGTGGCAACAGCCCACGTGAGCTCAAGAATCTGCAGCCCGTGGACAGCAGCTGCAGCAGCTGCTGAATCTGATAGCAACAGCAAACTGTCGATAAACGATCTTTTTGAAGTGTGGTTAAGTGAGCGCATTAAGACGCATAGGTAAAGGAGATAATGAGACTTTAATGTTGATTGGCACAAACCCAAACGAAACTGATTTGAAATCCTTGATACGATTATTTAGACAAATCAACACCTTGCACGTCTATTAAGTGTTAATCTATAACCACAAAATGGATAAATACATAAAATGAGTATAAAGTATATAATTAAAGCTACAACAAGTTAGAAATGCTGGGGAGTGGGATTGTAGCTGTAAAGCGGCTTAACAGCATTCATTCAAATTAATTCGGATTCCTTCTCTAGTTTCGCTTAAAGGTTGTTCTCGATCACTGCAATCAACACCTCGAAGCGATCAATTGCAAAAGTATTTCAATTACAATGTTCTTATGAATTCCTCATTTTTAAGTATTTCCTTTAGCAAAGACGTTGATAACTAAACTCATTCATATTTCAATCAACTTTTGCTGCTTTATTTTCTTAAATTAAATATTTCATTGACGTCACATAATTGATTATTGTGGTAAATGTGTGCATTTAAAAGTAATGCCATACAAATAAGGTTACAGTGAACTTACGCACATTGGACTTTAACATCAAGTCACACAAAAAAATATCCACAATGTTCTCAAAACTTTGCAACTCACCTTTTTTTTTCCGGCGGAACTTCGCTTTCCAAGTTAACCCAAATAATATTGTAAGGAAATCACACGCCAGCAGGTCCAAATATCCTAGGAGAGTAAGGAAAAGCGTCTGTCTCTCTTCTTTTTTTTTTCTTGTTTTAATTAGTCAGATGCGTCCAAAAAAATCCAACATGGGAAATAAAAATAACTCCGGATAGGTCAGCATTGTGTGTTTTCCAGGTTTTTGAGCGCGTGTCTGAGAGACACAAACAGAGAGCGGAACTAAACTTGGGCTGGATCAGTGTGAGTGAGTCTGAGAAGGCAGACTCGACTCTAAAGTACCCCCAGCCCACTTTTGATGTGGCTGCTGATGTCACACCTGAATTAGCATAAGAAAGCGCGCCTCCGCGACCTGACAGGGGCGCGCCCATGGGCTCACCCCAGTAAACAATTTATTCACTATTTGAGTTATATAAATAAAGATTCTGGTGAAAGTAGAACTATGTCTTAAGTGAAACTGATTCTGATTTTATAAATCATATAAATATATAATATATAAAATATAATATATATAAAACAGAAAAAATAAATAAATTGTAGAAAAAAGTGATTAAACTGTAGCCTACTAAACTAAAAAGTAAATACTCCATTTTTTTTTTAACTGTCAATGACTGTATATACAATCTTCTTGTCCACCTGCTGCATTAACGAACAAAAAATCCATTATGTAAAAATATCAACAGATTTAGTCTCAGTTGGATTTGTGAGTGATGTCAGGTGTTCTGATTCTAATTCTGGTAGCTCATTCATCATTGGTTTGGTCAATTTTCCTAAAATATTCGTCTTAAATTTCTAATAATATTTCTAATTTCTCATATGCATCAACAAAGTAGTATTTGCATGGATGCAATTTACTGATAGCAACATAACTTCCAATAAAATATGTCTGAAGTTGCATCGTTTTTCCTTCCTCCTTCAATGTGAACCACATTCGAGTTAGTTTTACGTTGCAGAGAAAGCTATGGGAAAGCAATGTTCGCCTTTGCTGAGAATATCCTGCACCTCAAGTGCTTCGGCAGAGGGAGAAGTGAGCTATTTGTCCAGACCTTGACCTTCCAGCTGCTAGAGCTAACATGCTTGGCCTCAGGTTGTGTTGCATATCAAGTGTTCCTGGGTTTTTCTTTTGGAGCCGCCAGATCTCAAGACTCCATCAAAAACACCACATTGTTAGGTGTTTTCAAACTCTTTTTCTAATATTCATCCCTGAATCATAAAAAGTAATAGGATACAACTCAAAACTCTGCAGTATATTTTTGGGGGTGAAGATATTGTGTACCTAATATTGTGGCCAGTATGTTTCAGATTGTGGTTGCACTCAGATGTGTTTTACATTGCAGTCAACTGTGAATGGGCACAGATTGTTACATGTGTGGGTGTTGCAGAGCTTCCAGCGGGACCGGGCCCGCTTTCAGAAAGACTTTTTACACTCAGTCTCTTCATTCCTGAACTGAGGTCAACACCCAAAGCCTTTGATTTTTTTTTTTTCTCACACCTCTCACCTTTTGAATAACACAGGGGATGACACCTTTGAGGGGAGTTGGAGTTTATGATTGTGAAACCACACGTGATTTTCGAGATTAATCGGAGCAGAGGTAGTCGAGTGTCTGTCATAGATAAGAAGAACAGGTTTGCATAGATGGTTGTCAACTAAATGTGTTATATTTAAATAGTTGATTTTTTTTTTTTTTTATCTGGTAGTGTCGTATTTCCCAACTAAAATGTAATATTTCTGCCACGTTTCTGCATCAGCATATTTGTGTAAAATTTTTATTTGCAGAAAAAAATCTGTGGTTTGGATTCAAAACAACATTTTTGTTTATCACACAAACTGCAGCACAAAGAAAGGAAATATGCTGATTTTAAATATCCAGTTTGAGCACTACGAATTATTCTTTTTTTCCAAAATTTCCTGCTCATTACGAGGTAAAACATTTTTTTCCATCACTCTTGTTTTCATTACTGCTTACCCTTATAAAGGTCACGGGTGAGTTGCTGCCTATCACAGCTGATTTGAGGCCAATCCTCGATTAACCTAACATGCATGTTTTTGGAATGTGCACGGGTGAAATATAAATTCAAGAGGTGGAATAGTAGTCATAATGAATAAACAAGATCTGGGCCTCAATTTTATAAACACCAATCATCACAAGGCCCTCCTGATTATTGTCATTAAGCAGTAGAGGTCTCTCTCTAGTCTATGCCCTTGTAGGACAAGGCTAGTCCCACATCTTTTGCACGCCATTTGGTTATCAGCTCTTTATTGTGCTTTGAGGACAAAGGCTTTTCAAGTGACAGATGGGTGCCACTTTGGAACAAGTCATGCGGTCGCTCCTTCAGTCGTGCCATGAGCCGACAGAACAGGCAAGACCAGGGCATACTTTGAGGGTCATTTGGAAAATCTTCTCTAAAAATAGAAACAAATGATAAGCATTGTGACATTTGAATTAATTTAATCAACTTTTTTGACTCAGGTCCTACTTGAAGGAAAGAAGTTATGTGACCAATGGAAGTTTCCAATCTGCCAGAACATGTGGGGTCACTCAAGGGTCAGTCCTTGAACCCTTTATGTTCAGATTCTTGTGGAATAATTGAAATAATTTGGTTGAATTACAAAATAAAATCATCCTGTTTCTCACAAGTTGAAGACAATGCCACTGAATAATTCAAGCCAAAACTTTGGCTAGTGATACTGAGAATATTGCCCTGTAGGCTTTCTTTCATTTTCCTTCTGTAAGGAGATCTTGAAATAAAATCCACTTAAGCCATCTATGTCCTTACTCACCCCACTCCCAAGAGTACAGTTAAAACCTGAATGTACATGATTACAGAGTAGCACAGGTTTTGTATCAGTGCAGAATCTTGCCTTTGAACGGAATGGGTGCATGGGTCAATCAATATTGTACAAGGTGCATTCTCCATTTCAAATTTTTATAAAAAACTTTGAATAAAATTGTATTTTTAGGAGGGCAGACAAAAAGTGAAGCGTATTTGGGTGTTTGTGAATAAATAAATCTAGGGCATGAGTATCTTTTCAACCTGGGAAGGTAACTCAAGTATTTTCTAAAACTTGCTTTGGCCTTTCATGAAGAAAGAGAAATAATGCAACTACATCCTCACAGTGCCACCTTGTGTCTTAAGCACTGTATAGTCTACAAGACAAAAAAAAAAAAACCAAAACTTTTTGGACACTTTTATTACTTTTTTGACAAATATATATGCTTTTCCTATCAAGGAGACATTCTTTAAAAGCTAGGTTTACAGCAAATACAGTTTTGCAATATGACGTAAAACATGGGAAACCATTTCATTGCGTGCACAAGTGAGAGAAAAGTGTGACACTTAAAGTAAAATAACTCATAAAAAGTGATACCGATGACAGCCGAGTCATTTCTGGTAATGAGAAAACAACTACTGTAGTTGTTTCAGATGCCAATGGGACAATTTGTGAAACATATTAGTAAATATTTGATTTGCATCAAGGCACACAAAGCATCGCTAATCGTCAAAGGATCATTGCTTTTTAACGCACCCCGCCCAACCGCCCCCCGCTGTGTTGGTCCCATTGGACAAGTACAACTGTACAAACTACAGGAAATCATCAAATATATCAAAAAAATTGGTTAGCAGACTATCAACAAAAGGAAAATCCATTAAATCAATAATATACACAGAACTTTTTGATTTGGGGACCTCAAGAGTCAAATTGTTCTTGAGGATGGTGGGCAGCACCATCTCGCTATGATGGAAGACCTGCAGCTTTTACAGAGGATGGAGCTCAGTGAGGGATCGCTTTTCCTGCTGCATAAACTCCTGTAAGCTTCTCTTTCCCTGCTTGAAGTTACTCTCCCTTCTTGAAAATGGCAAAATCACCTGGAGTCGCAGAAGAGTCTCAATATTACTAAAACTTCGGATCTGTGACGTCTTGAGCGTGTCAAGTACAGTCGTGGGAAGATAGCCGGCCAAGGGGTCCAACCACTTCTCCTTCCACAACTTCATCTCATCTTGAAGCGAGGCCTCGTCTGGCAAGTCTTCCTTGTACATGCGCAGCACCAGACCGCTAAGAGTGCTGGTTTCGACTTTGGACATTGCGTAAGGCACAATCTCCAGACACCTGAAGGTATCCATCACCTTTTCGGTGAAGAGGTTGTCGATTTCGGATATCGCGTGCTCGACGAATTTCATGCTGAGTGCATTTTTGTAAAACTCGCTCAGAGGTTCGAGGAGAACCGAATGTAACAACGGGATGTGTAGTTTGGATGCGAGCGAGACAGCTTCCTCAAACCACGCCTTGTGATGCGTGTCAATATCGCTCATCAAATTCCTGAGTGAAGCCTTGAGATCTGGCAAACTATTCACAGAAAGTAACATGTCTAAGGGCTTGCCCTGAAGAGACTGACTTAGCTTTTTACTTTGGTGCAAGACATGTCTCAGCACTACCAGTGAAAGGATGAAATCGAAGTTTCGGATGGAATCAAAGAACTGCCACGCTTGCTGCTGGTCCGATACACTTCCCTGATGTTTGAGCTCGCTTAGGCAAAGCAAGACAGCTTCGATGATCTCGGCCATCACCTCGTGCATGTCGTGACTCTTCTCCCAATTCTTCATCAGCATGTCCCTCAGCTCATTGCCCTTTCCTTCATTGTTCTGAAATACGTGAAGAATCATTTCTTCCAATTTGTTCTGCCGTTCCGCGTCCTGTGTAAGCCAATGTAAGATTTTATCAATCAGTACTGTTCTATCAGCGACTTCTTCGTTTGCAGAGGACTTGGCCAGCCACACGTTGAGCGACAAACTGTAGCTGAGCGTCCTGACCGCCTGAGGGTATTTGTTGGCTATTGCTAAACTCACAGCTCTCATCTGAGTTCCAACCTTGCCGACACTCAGCAAGGACTGTCCTCTACAATACGCCATGTTCAGACCCCATTTCTCAGAGAGGGTGGTCTCAATCGCTTCCAAGAGAACCGCAGAGTCTTCAATGAACGGAATGAAAGCCAGTGTTTCTTCACTTTGGATGTCCTGTTTGTTCAAGTACCTGATGCACAGTGGGACGTAAACCTCACCGTCGATGTCAACAGTCTGTTCGGTGATGATGGTGAAGAACTGAGAATCCCAGAGCTCTTTGATAATCTCTTCACGCAACAGCGGCTCGTAAAACGACACCGGCTGTCGTGGCCCTTGAACCGTTTTCGCGACGACTTCGGCTTCGGTTGATTTCTCTTCTCCATCTGCAGGCTTCTCAGATGCTTCGCTGGTGGCATTGGGTACTATTGGCGACGCCTGATTTAACAAGTCTTCCGTGTCATCTCCTGGTGAAAAAAAATAATGAATTTTTTTTACTGATGTACTATTATTATTCAAGACCTGCTAAGAAACTCGAGCTAACTTCTGTTGATCCAATGTGAATAAAACTGAATGGAATTAAATATATATGTTGCTCGACACAAAATTGAAGGTACAGAAAGAATTCGGATTGATGAGATCGCATCAGTGCACTTACCTTTGTCTAGATTTAGGCCTCGTATGGTTTCCATCACCTAGAAAAAGCAAAATTTTGGTCACATAATGCGGATGGTGCCGATTTAAAAGTGCTTTGACTAGTCTAAAACATGACATATCAGTGCTGAACAAATATATTAGACCACATAACTAAGTAACACACTAGATGTTTAAACTCTTAAGTTTGGGTCAGAGTTTCAAATTCCTCATTCCAGTTCCAAACAAGTTAAGAATTCTCTGAAAATGAAAGAATCAAACAGAGCAAACGATTGACCTATGACCCAAACAGGTGGTCTTGACAGATTAGTTCAGCACATGGACTAACTTGCCTGTGAAAGACATGGACTGCTCTCTGGATCGACCTCGATACACTTGGCGATGACTTCTGGCAACCTCTGCAGCGTTGTGTTGTGAGAGAGAAGCATCACGCGAGCCGTCCTGTTACCTTTGCATACAGTGTTCCTCAAAATATCCCTCATCGAATTCAACGTGGACTTCATTAGGTCGCACTCGATGCTGACACTGGGCAGCACGGCGACTAGCCGAAGGAGTAAAATAATTGTTGGGTGGTTCTTACACTCGGGATGAACCAGTGTTTCAGCAATGGATGTTGGGGGAGCAACATCCTGGTCTTTGTCTCCCCAGACTGCGGCCCACGCGTTGACGTCCTGCTCAAGCGTATCCGGCTCTGGAAGATCTGACAGGTAGAAGTTAAAAGGTTTGTCTGTGGATTCGGGAAGAATGGGCTGCGGATTGCAGGATGGCAATAGAGACAGGATCGATAGAGCCTTCAAGTGGTTGTCTGAGAAGGTGTACTTCATTTCATCAATGAGACTCTTGAGGAGGGGGATACTCAGACTTTCCCTGTAGTATACCTCGGGGGAATCGGAGCTGCTGGCCTCCTCCGAGAAACAGATTTGATGAGGCGCTACCTTGTTGGCTAACCGATACGCCTGCTCAAACCAAGTCGCGTGCAGCGTGCTGACATTTTCCAACATTTTGTTGAGACTCTCGACGACGAGCGGGATCTTTTCCACTTCGCAGAGAATATCAGCAGGGTTGCCACAGCGGAAGATGGTGCTACAGTTACGAAGAGGAGCGCAAGCATTCTTCACGATGACGAGGGTGACGATGAAATCCACATTCTTCAGAGCGGCGGAGAGAACTTGAGCGTGCATCGCCACGGCACCTCTGGCGTCGGAACAGACGGCGTCGAGGCAACTGAGAACGCCCTCCAATGTGTCTGCGAGTATGTCAAAGAAGTCCTCTCTCTTCTTCCATCTTGAACAGAATGTCTCTGGAATCTCTTCCAAAGCTTCCCTTGGCACGTTCAACAGTCCGTCGACAGCTTGCGCTAACTGTTCTCCGAGACGGGGAGATTCGTCAAAGAAGAGGAGCAAATCTTCGGTGATATCCAGCATTTTGGCTACAGAGGAGCAAGGCACGCTGCCTACCAGCCAATGGGCCAAGCCGCAGGACTCGCTTGGTGTTACGACACAAAGCGGGTAGCTCTCGAGGATGTCCAAAGACATTTTCTTCAGGCTTTGGTAACCTGAGCCCAGATGCATAAAGGCTTGACCTCGACAGTGAGCCATTGGCAAACCCCAGGACTCGGTTAGAATCTTTGAAAGCTTTCTTGCTTGGGTATCAACATCGCAGTTGACGTCATACGGCAAGTAACCCATCAGCTCGACTTTTGGAGCAGATTCTCGGACGTACCTGACAAAAACAGGTAGGTGAGTCTCCTCGGCAATCTTTACAGGTTTGTCTGTGATAAGTGAGAAGAACGGAGATTCCTGGATCTCCTTCAGGAGGACTTCTCGGATTCCCTCTATGAGTAATGTCACAATTTCAGCTTCACTCATGGACAGTGCCCATTTATTCTCCTTCCGGAACCAGTGGCACATGTTGAGGTCCTGGATGAAATACTCTTTTTCCGCTTCAGAGAGCTCTGTGAAACTGGTGTTTTTTTTCCCCAGGATCGCAGCCTGTCTGAATATTGTCACCAGACTTTGACGGTTGTCCCCAATTTGTCCATTCTCATCTACTGGCTTCACGTGTTGTTGTTCCTCCCTCACGTCGGGACACTGCTGAATTTCAGGCTCATCAATTTCCATCTTGATGGATGTGGCCACTACATATTAAACAGAAATAGTAAAGAATACATGTATATTATGTTAGGGATACCAAATTCGTGGCTAATGTATTTTGTCTTCAGTCAAAAAAAATAATACTATACCTTCCATATTGTCAGTGTTTCGGACTAAACTTTTGGCTTCCTTATCCTGTGGAAACAGAAGTTATTCATCACATGTATTTAGAAGTCATCGACGATTCAAATGTCTAAAACAGGGGTGTCAAACGCTTTTTTTTCGCGGGCCGCATTGTAGTCATAGCTTCTTTCGGAGGGCCATTATGACTGTCAACCCAAATAAATGTATGAGCACCTCATATTATATACAGTAAAAGCGACAAAACAAACTGACAAATAACTCGTTTTCAAATCAGACGAGTGAAAACTGGTCAAATATTAAAAAAAAATATATATATTAAAAGTGAAGACAATTTGCAATTCTAGTAATGACACACGAATGCGATGCGCAATTTGTCTTTGCGGGCCACATAAAATGATGTGGCGGGCCGTATCTGGGCCCCCGGGCCTTGAGTTTGACACCTGTGGTCTAAAACATCCATCTATTAAAACTAATCAGATCTATTCTCTTGTTGTTGTTTTTTGTTTATATTGTCTGTTTATTTATGTATTGAACTGAATCCCCCGCACCTCGGGGATCAATAAAGTATCTATCTAACGGTGACAACACTGATAATTCTGGTCAAAAACAATTGTGAAATAAAACCTTGATGCCCTTCGTCTCAACTGGAGAACCTGCTTGAGGAATACGAAACAGGACAGTTATGTATAGCTCAATCTGACGGAAGCACTCACCAAACAGATACCCTCCAGGGCTTGTGGAGTAACCTTCAAACACTGGCTCACCATGCGGTCAAGGTCTCTGTTGAAATCTGTGCCGACCTGTAGCACAGCCAAGCACAGGGACCGGCCTTTGGCATTGGTATTCCTTAGGTAGTCTTGGAACTTCTTGTGACGCATTACAACGCCACAGTCTTCCAGGGCTGTGCTGGGCAGCACCGACATAATCCTAAGGAGCGCGTTGATGTTGCCAAAGAACTGCATGAGCGGCAGACGCAGTGTTTGGAAGATTGAATTGGGGATGGTCACTGAGGCGACTTTAGTCTTCCAGGTTACTCTCCAACAACAGAGTTCGGTGAAGAAGTTGTCGGCGTCGGGGAGATCGCTGCTGTACAGAGGTGGCTTGGATTTTAAGCTCTCAAACATGTAACTCACTGTAACCAAGCAAGGGACCAGGGAGAGGAAATTAAGAGCTTCTTTGTGATCCTCTGAAAAATGATCTTTCACGGCACTGATGAGGTTATCGACTAAGGGCACACTTAAGCTGTCTTTATAAAAACCGACTGGCTTTATTAGGCTGTCCCTTGGCATGGAGTTTTCGGGGATTTCTATGGGCACTCTCAGACTTTGCGCAATCGCACAGGCTTCATCAAACCAATTCTGGTGGAAGACTTTCAAATTGGTTTTGATTCTGGTCAAAGTGGCCACAATGCCGGTGATTTGACAGAGCTGGAACGCCGCGTTGAAATGATCTCTCTGGAGACCTGCGCTCAGCTCTCGGGTAAAAGACGAGGTGTTCTTTAAGATCACCATCGCAATGATGAAATCAAATTGCTTGAGTTTGTTTAAGAGTATTCCCGCTTGTTCCGAGATGTCGTTTTTCCACCTTTGTGGGTTGCTTTTGACTTTTTCCATACACTCAACAAGGGGCTCGAGCATTTGCACAAACACCTCGTACGAATCGTGCATTTCTTGCCAAAGGGAACAGTACTTCCCCTGCAACTCCTGGACCCTTTCGTAGTTCTCCCGGAGACCGTAGGCAATGACGTGATCAAGCTGTTTTTCTAGAGCAGTCCTGCTGCCAAAAAACATCACCACCTCTTCGAACGTATCGAGGGCTCTTTTCACAGCAGATACTGGGATGGACTTTGACCACCATGTGTTGAATGAGTAGCAAGAGCAATGGGTGCTAATGGCAAGGGGATATTTCTCCTGTACTTTGCAAGCAAAAGCCTTCAGCTTGTAGGAAACGTCACCGGACCCGAGGTACGCCTGACCTCTGCAGTTATTCAAATCCAGGCGCCACTCTTCCGTGACTATTTCCAAGAGGCGTCGCACCATGGCGTCACAATCCAGATCTGCTTCCAGGAATCCCATTAACTCGAGTCTCATGACATCAAAACTGTCCACAAACCTAAGAAAGAGCGGAAGATAGTCCTTTTCCCCGATCTTAACCACACGATCGATGAACAACGAAAAGAATGAACTCCCGGCTTCGGTGAGAATCCCTTCTCTGACCGCATCTTCACACACAGCGAGAACTTCTTTCATTTCAGACTTGGTGACGTACTCAACTTCTCCATCCTGAGCTGGACAAACCTCATTTTGTTGCCAGCTTTGGCTGTTGTATGCTGCGGTCACTGTGGCTTGTAGAGCTGACCTCAAAGCTTCTCTATCCGTCTCAGCGCACTTCATTTCAACAAGACTCTCAGCATCCATCTCCATATTGATTAGTTGCAATTCGGCTTCTATGTCTTTATCAGCGTGGTTTCCTTGGCTTGCCACTGTAAAACAAGATGAGGTGCACTTATTCTAAGTGAACACAATGGGACATAGTAAATATATTTCATTCTGTGGCTGGAACAAATGAAGTGTTTCCAATTAATGGCAAACATTACTACAATTACTGAGCAGCAACAATTAAAAAAAAAAAAAAAAAGCCTAAATTCTCTTACCTTTAGAAGGCTTATCTTGAATTTCTTCATCCTGTAAAAACAGAAAAATTGTCACATTCAAAAGGTTTTATCGCTGGTGCAATTAATAATAATAAAATAAAAAGATCTACTCACAGTCTGTAACATCTTCAGGATGTCTGGATGTTTCTGGACATACGTATCCACCATTTGCTCAACATTGAAATGCACGTCTTGGTTGACGTAGACGTACGCTGAGCTACACTGTCTCTGGTCCTCTGGCGTGTCTTTCAGGTAGGCGTGGCATCGTTCCAGTACCATGTGGTATTGGCCGTAAACATCTGCCTCGGCATTTACACAAGGCACGGTGCCCAACACCCGCAACAAGCTCTGCACGTTTGGGTAGAACGCGATGTCTGGTATTTTGAGTGTGGCAAACACTGTGGTCGGCAGAATCCTGCGCTTGCTTGCATGCCTCCATTTCACTTCCCAACAACCGAGCTCTTCGTAGAACGTGTCGGGCCTTGCGAGGTTGTTCAAATTGGCGTCCGCTACTTTATCACGGCGAATGCTGAAATTGTGGTCGGCCATGTAGGACGGCACTAAAGAGAGCCATCTCAGAATTCTCACCATCTCGGTACTGAAAATCCGCTTGACCTCTGCAACAAGATACTGCAAGATGGGCCGTGCCAACGTTTCTCTGTAAAAGTCTTCGAGCGGGGTGTCATTTGAATCTCCGTGCTCAATCTCCGGCTTGATGACTTCGACGCCGAGCTTCTTGGCTCGACTGACTGCGTCGGAAAACCATTTTCTGTTGAATATGGCAATGTCCTGTTGGTATTTGTTGACCAGCTTTAAGGCATTTGAAATGGTGTACTGCAAAGTACTGCTCATGCTGATGATCCCCTTGAGACTGGAGTTGAGGATGCTGACACAGCAGAGGGTGTTCTTGAGAACAACTAACGTCATGATGAAATTGAAATTCTTCAGAACTGGCTTGAGTTGGGCCATCTGTTCGGCCGTATCTTCATCCACCTTGGAGATCATTTCGTTGATGCAGTTCAGAAAAGGCTCCAAGATCTCCAACATGGTTTGGAAGGCATCGGTGCCGCACTCCCAGTTCGCGCTGATGATTGCCTTGATTCGATCCACTTCTCCTTTTATATGGCCGTATGTCATCTGGATTTTCCCTTCCAATCTTTTGTATAGCTCGGGGGTGCTCCTGAGTAATGAGGCCACTTCTTCGACAGTGTCGACGATACTTTGAATAGTTGGCACTGGCATGCAGCGAATAATCCATATGTTAAACGCATACGGGTCACTTGGGGACAAAACAACTTGCGGGAATTCCAGTAAAATTTTGCACGTCAGATCTCGCAAGGGTTGACACATGCGTCCACTTACGAGGTACGAGAGTCCTCTGCAATGCTCCATCCGTAAGCCCCATTTAATTCTCAACTCTGATAGAAGATGGTGAAAAAGACTGTCGGCATCCAAATCGCAAGGCAGGAAACCAACGAGGTGTTTTTGTGGGAACCCGGCCTCTGTGACCGAACGAATGAAAATCGGGATTTGCTCCCTTCCCTCGATACTGGTAACATTTTGAAGCAGAATGGAAAAGAATCGGGCGTGTCTTAAGGTGTTCTGGATCTCCTCACGCATTAGGCTCTCACTAAACTGCAGGATTTCTTTCTTATCGATTTTCTCGACACAGATTTTCTTAAGAGCAAGCTGATCCCATCCTCCACCAGTCGACTCATCTGTGTTGATGTTGCCACCGTTGATGCTGAATCCAGTCAGTGCCAGAATTTCCTTGAAATAGGCCTTAAGAGTCTCTTTGGCTTTGAAGCCGCTGACGATCTCTTGAGCTTGGTTGTCTTTCACTTCAAGTGTTGCAATTTCATCACCAGAAATTTCTTGTGTCTCCTCAGTCACTTTTGTTGTTGCTATGTTTTCTAATGGAAAAGAGCACATAACTGAGGTTTTTTTTTTTTTTTAACATTGCTGACAAATACAGAAAATTATTGATTTCTATTCAGCCAAATCCTGTATCGGAATTGGCATTGACCTAAATCACATTGATATTGGTTGGGTCTGATTTATGATTTAAATATTTAGTTTTACATGAATTTTACCTTTTGTCTTCTTCACAGTGGGTTCCTCTTCCACCTGTGTGAATCATAATTAAGTTTAAATATTGTTCAAATATTTTATTAACCATTTTTAAGAGACATTTCTTCCAGACAGTGACACACTTACAGGGCCTCCTGCACGTTTTCTGTTACACGTCGAGTCGTCATTGGTGGGTGCAGCAAAGTCAAATATTGTTGGAACAGCATCGTCGCTCAAGAGACTTTTCTGGAAATGAAGAAATATAACTTGGAGTTTTGCTTTGACTAAACCAAAAAAAATTCTTTATTACCAATAATGGAATAAAAACAACTTTCTAACAACTTCTAACTCAACTCAACATCTCAAATAAAACATTGATAATCAATTTTTTTATTTCATGCACTGATCGGTTGGCACTTTTTAAATTTCGTTGTACATGTGTGACAATGACAATAAAGATCGATTCTATTCTATTCAATTAAGAAATCATATATGTAAAACAAGCATAATATGTGAGATGACTGAGTAAAAGATTAATATTTTTTTATGCATACCTGATCAGATATCAAAGAGGGCTCGAAATGTTTTGCACAAACTTTGTAGAGATTATGCAGCTCCTCTGGAGGTTGTGACGCCAAATCTTGGCGACAACAATTAGTCAACCATTTTTGGCAGCTAAAAAAGAGAAGGGGGGGGGGGGGGTTGACACAATCAGAAATCCATCACGTGCTCTCAGCTTCCTTCCGTTTAAACATGTTATATTTTAAACACATTCTCCATAAATGCAGCGGCTTGATTCATTTTACTCAGATCCCAAACCTTGCAGTGATACGCAAACAAGGGTAGGCAAACACGCATTGCTGCACTTTGTGTGTGAATAAGCTTTGAGTTGAGCGAGAGTGAATACCAGTTTGATCATATATTATTGGGCATTTTTTAAATCTGTACTTCTACGAGATAACCAATTTGATACCCGCTGAGTCATTCAGTAATTATAAAAAAAAGAAAAAAATTGCACTGTTCAATATCGACTGAAATTCTTAAACGTTGAGGATTTAAAAAATTCAACAATGCTTTTTCTTTTCTGAGCTGCATAACGATTTTTTTTTTTAATTAGATCAACTGGTCGGTCCCAATGACTTACCGCGCTGAGCCGGTAGGCGTCTTTTACAAATTGGCAGTTTGAAATTTGCAGGACAAAAAGTTTCCAACTATGCTTTCTTTTCATTTTATCAAAACGTCAAACAATGTATAATAAAACCACGACCACCGCAGCAGTTTCCTCATTCAAAACCAATGCGTTTACTTTCTTTTTCCCGTGACTTCTTTCAAGAGTGTGGCGAGTCTGCGCCATTTTCAACTGAGTTGTGTCACTGTTAGCCAACATGATGTTGAGCTAACGAAAATGCTAAAGGCAGATGGCTAACATATTTCGAGTGCATGCTCGCTACCTCGCGAACGTCCCACTCTACGATGGAAACAACTTACCGCTCCGGATCCGAAGGAAAGCTGAAAAGTGGAATGCTGCTATCGGGCCCCTCTTGCTGGTAGTCACAGTTGGCTGCAGCACAGCAGTTTGTCATTTTGGAAAGCAATGTAGCTTGCTAACTAGCTAGTTAGCTAGCTTAGCTGGATAGTCCACTGAGAGCGAAATCGGCACAGGAGTCTACGGACTCATGCCGCGGCGAAACGTCTACCAGTAACCGTATATTTGAACACTATTCAGCTTAAAAGTATTTTAACAAGCTAAGACTCTACTACTTCCATTCTTAAAAAGTTGATGCTGCGTGGTGTTCCAAGAGTCGCCGAGAGCGTGATATGAACCAGGAACTCAACACTGCAGTGAAACATGTTGTCCAGCAGAGGGCACAATAGGCTTCATTGGCTGGATTTTCCATCTGTGTTGCTACGCCAAAACACTGGCGTGTCCCCCATTTTATTAACAGGTCGCTCGACTTCTGATTTAATTTGGTACATTTATTAAGGTTGCATTAAAAGAAACTATTAATATGCGCTCTATTAACTTAACTGGTTTAGTTCGTTTAATTGGAGATAGAAATTTAAATGCTGGTAATAGCAGATTGCCCTCTATTAAAATAGTGCACTAGTAATTAACTGTACAGCTAACTCGTTGAATAATAAAAAATATTAGTATAAATATTTAAAAGTTTATTTCATTATTCAATCACAATGTAGAGTTGCCACAACATAAAAAAACACACATCTTACACATATTTAAAACAATTGTAATTGTTTTTGTCATTTACAAGATTCCTCTGTAAAAATTGTCTCCCTAAACTTTGAGTTATTTACATTTCATTTTAAAACCTCAACAACATACGCATTAAACTGTGAGGCGGACGTGCTAACTAGTGCGTCACCGTGCAAGGACTAAAACATGTGAAATGAATCTTATTAAGCACCATTCTCTAAAAACGACTTAACCAAAACTTATGAAGCATCATCGCCGACAGGATATGTCTTTACGTAGAGTTCAACCATTGAATCCAAATCATATCCCACGTCATTGTTTATGTTCAGAAGAGCCAGACTCTTTGATTTTTCTGTGTCAGGGGTGTTTTGCATGTACATTTTGAAGCGCTTGTACGCCATATCACTAGTGATATCCAGAGCTAAAGTCGGCAGGACGCCCAGTAGTCTCAGCACTGCTAGCATGTTTGGGAAGAACTTCACATCAGCCTGCTGAAGCGTTTCTTGCAGACTGGTGAGCAACACTTCTCCTTTCCCTTTTTTATTCCATTTCACTGACCAACAATGTAGCTCAGCGGCGAGTGAACCTGGGTTGGGGATGTCGTTTTTAAACACTAACATGTTTTCTTCTTCAGGTTGTCCGGACTTGTTGAGTTCGACTACAAAAGGGACCAGTGACAAACATCTTAGTGCTTTTAGGTGGTCATCGCTGAAGAGTTCGCTGACTTCTTTGAGCGTATGGTTCACCACAGGAAGAGAAAGATGCTCCTTGTAGTAATTCTCTGGCTGAAGGGTTGCCAGGTCGGACGGATTCTTCCTCAACAGCGACCGAGGAAGCTCCACCGGGATCTCCATCGCGGCAGCGAGGTTAACCGCCTCTTCGGTCCAGAACTCATGGTACACGTCAAGATTGTCGGCCACTTCCTTCAGAGAGTGCAACACGGCTTTTACGCTGCCAGCGGCAAAATAGACATCATTCGCTTCCCCTTCAATGTTCTTACCGAATGCCCTCAAAAGTATCATGGTGTTTTTCAGCACAACCAAAGCCATAATGAACTCAAAGTCAGCCAGAGCTTTTGAGATCTCCAAGGCGCTATACGTGATCTGGTCGCTCCAGCGTAAGTCTTCATTGTCATGTACGCCGTCCACACAAAGCAGCAAAGCTTCAAGAAGCTCCAGTGTCACCTCAAACGCATCGTGTCTTCTGGTCCAACTGGTGCCACAAATCTCTTTCAGTTCTTTGACCCTCTCCTCTTTGTCTGGATAGATAACCGAAACGGCGTGCTCCAGTTCCAGACGTAGTAAAGGGGATTGGTTGAAGAAAGACTGGATTTTTTTCAGGGTACACACGACAAGCTGAACCCCCGACAAAGCCATACCACTGGCAAGTGCTATGTTCAAGGCTTGAGTAGGTCGAATCGTGAGCATGACCAATGGATACTTCTCGGTTATTTTGGCGGCAAATGCTTTGATTTTATCCAAGTGTGCTCCCGAACACGAGTGGGCTTGCCCTCTACACAGCTCCATGTTCAACCCCCATTCGTTGATAATTTCAGACAGAAGTTTCTCCGCTAAAATATCCGCATCCCCGTCAACAAACAAGAACCCTACAAACCTCTCCCGCTGGAAGTTTGAATCATCCACAGAGCGCAGGAAAACAGGGAGGTACCACTCATCCAAAATCTTCACCAGCTCATCAGTAATGAGTGAGAAGAAGCCATTTTCTTTCACTTCCTCAATCACCTTCCTTCGGATGCATCTCTCGCACACTTCGATCAATTGTTGAAGCTGAAGTGATGAGCTATTTGCGTTATATTTCGTCATGGCCTCATCCCCGCAACTCATGCGATACTCAAGCAACGCCTCAAAGTTGTTTAATCCGACAGTGTCCTGTTTGATACTATCGGGCCTGGTCACAGGAATGTTTTGCTCTCCTAACATTACAAGAGCTTCAAATAAAGACCTGAGATAGTCTTTGTACGTGTCTTCTTTTGGAGGTGTGTTTGCCTCCTCATCGTCCACTTCATCTTCAGAGGTTTTCATTTCTGCAAGTGTGGAAAAAGATTGAAAGCCAAACCACATGTTAAACTTGTTAGTAAACAAAAAAAAGGGAACATTTTGACTTACTTTTTCTTTCCCTGGGCTTCATGTCTTCTTCCTTGAACATAAAAAAAAACCACACAAGTTAAGCAAACAGTAGAATTCTATTATGCTATATTAAAAAAAAGCATATTTTCCTGGGAAGATGAGTGTTTAGTTGCTGATAATTAAAATTTAAATATGTTTATTTTTATACACACCAGCTCTTTACTGCGCTTCACTTGTATATTTAGAAGTTTGTTGGTCTCTTCAAAGATAGTTGGTATGGTGTCATCCTTTATCACTGTAATAAATTCATTCTGTAAAACAAAGCCATATGCAACCTACTGATTCAATAGGATGGAGCTTTGTGTGTAAACATTATACTGAGAATGGAAAATTAAAAGAATATTAGGATCTCATCACATGACTTACACTATCATCAGACGTTTCAAAATGCTTTGCACAAAGTCGATAGAATCTGAAGAGATGTTCTGGTGATTTGTCCATTAGGTCTTCTCGCTGACATTTTTCCACCCATGTTTTACACCTGAAATGTGAAGTCATATCAATGTGACAATGAAAATCAACTGAAACATACCTGTCAATGGGACCAGTATGAAAATATTTCAGATATTTATAAATAGAACCATAAGACATTCCCCCATTTTTTAAACATTGAAACCACCAGTATTCGCTTAAGATTCGGCTTACCTTTCTGCGTCAAGCGGAAATCTAAAAAGTGAATACGAGTCCGATTTTACACTAGTACAGTTGGGAGCGGCACAATAATTCTGCATTGTAGTGTAGTTTGCCTCAATAATGGTTAGTGAAAGAATGATTATCTGAAAGAAGTACTCGATTTAGCAACTACTGCTAACTATAGCGCTCATTCTTTTTTTGAACGGACGAGTGGACTTCCGGTACTGGATTTCAAAGTAAAAGTATTTGCATTTATATAGTTCCTGTATGTGGGACAGCAAATACACCAATGAGTAATGTTTCCTCATTGAAGTAATATATCAAGCAAATTTATGGTATATATTTACGATTGTTCGACGTATAAACACAGTAGTAAATAAACAACACTTTATTGTGGTAAAAATTCACCAGTTGGGCCATTTTGATAAACAACTACGGCAAGTCACTAAGACAAAACAGAGTTTTTGAATTTTATCGGAATAAAACCAGTACTCGAGAAAAATAAAATTTAATTGTTTGGGATCTCAAGAAACATAGCAGATAGCATCATTGTTATAACCAAAAGTATCATTGTTATAACCAAATACATACAGTAAAAGTGTTAGACTCGGTTTAATAATCTGGTCCACATTTTCAAACAGTAGGTGGCGGAATTTCGTTGTTTCCCAACTGCTAAAATTCCAAAGAAGAAGATAAACACTTCTTTTTTTTCCCCTCAAAACTTAAATTGCTCGAACCACACCACGCGACAATCATGCACGGATTCAAATTTTATCAGCAATTAAAAACGTACTTGCAATCAGGCATGTATGATTCCAGTTGTACAAAAGTCGATAGATGGAGTATTAGACGCTCAGCAAATAATTTCATCTTGAAAGGTAACGTGGTCTAAGTTAAAGGAAAACACGATGCATTATTAGCATGCTGCTATACGTACCTATTAAAATACAGTACAGCATTCATAAACTCAGTGTCCATATTTATCAAAGTACTGTTTTGTGTCTTTTTTTTTGGTGGGAAATAAATATTTCAATAATGAAAATAATCTGCACAGATGACAGACTGTTCTACACTGGCCCAAAAGACAATTTCATGCGGCTGGTTGTAATGGATGGTGACGAAATGAGAGCAGTTTTGCACGAATGCCATAATCAGAATGGTAACGGGAACCACAGCGGTGTCAGACGCACCATCGACCGTGTGGTGGCTGGCTACTACTGGCATAGTATTAAGCAGGATGTTGCTGACTGGGTAAGCCAAGGTTTGACATATGGATGAAATAATTTCTGAGTCTGTACTGTATTTAATAAAATATGTCATATGAGCAAACATTGACTTTTTTTTTTTTTTTTAGGTCAGAGGCTGTATCTCATGCCAGTTGAACCACTCACTAAAAACAGTGACACGAACGAACCATCCCATCAAGGTAATGTTGATCACGGATGTCTACCAAAAGTACATAATAAGAAATACGTAATCTGATCAATAATAGATTTGTGAGGTCATGAACTGTTTAAATACATTTATTCACAGGTGGACGAAAACTGGAGTGTGGTTGTCATGGACCTGATTGGCCCACTCAAGGAGACGGACAGAAACAATCAATATATTCTGATGATAACTGATTTGTTTAGCAACTTTGTTGTTGCTGAACCACTAGGATCCAAGTCTGCTGTTGAGGTTTCAGCAGCGCTTGTGTCAAAATTTTATTTGTACGGCATAGTCGACAAAATAATATTTGATCAAGGTGGAAAGTTTGTGAATGAGGTAATGCAATATGTTTTTAATAGCTGCAATGTTATGTAATAGAAAAAACAGAAAACAAATGTCTCAAATATTCTTCATATATTTGTTGACAGCTGAACAAAGAGATCTTCACGCTCCTGAATATAAAACAGGCTGTGTCAAGCACCTGCAATTACCAAATCAATGAGGAGGTGAATATGGATACAATTCTTCACAGATGTTTCATTGAAATACTTGAGAAATGTACATTATTAATATATGTTGTTATTGTGCAGGACAAACTTATTCATCAAAATACTAAATGTGCTATCGAGCGGTTTGCCAATGAGCATCACAATGACTGGGACCTTCACCTGCAAGCTGTGGTATATGGCATAAATACTGTCGAGCAGGTAGGATTTTTAAATTTCAAATTCAGAATATGAACCTGATCGATAACCCACTTTTTTTTTTTTTTTTTTTTTAATTAGAGCCACTTGAGGAAAAGCCCATTTTCCCTTTTCTTTCATCGTCGTCACCGCCTTCCTAAGGTTTTGAAGACTTGTCCCAAGGGTGACAAGACTGAGGTCGGGGACCAAGAGGAACCCCTGGAAGCGAGGATCAGATCTATTACAGATCTCAATAAAAAGGTTGCACACGCCATGTTACTGCAAATATATCTGCTTATATTTAATATGACTTCATTTGTTTCTTTGGTAGGTTCTTGGAAACATAGAAAGAGCCCAACAGCAGCTGAAGAATAACAGTTTTCAATCACATAAGAGGAACAGCAATTCCATCATTGAAGAAGATAACGTTCTCCTGTCCGAAGATCTAAAGAGGCAGAAAATGACACCCGGCTTGATGTCTCTTCATAAAAGTCCATGTAGCGTCATCAACCTGCCTGACAAAGGAGTGGTCACTGTAGAAAAGGAGAGTTGGACCATGCCGACAGTCGATTCAAATTCTTTGAGGATAGAACCGCCCGATATACAAAAATGTAGGCACTGCATAAGTGTTAGCAAAAGCTCACAATTTAAATTACCTTTAATGATACGTATTGTAATGTAATGGTACATATTTATGTGTTCAGATAAACTGATGGGGAGTTTTGAGCCTGAGGACCATTCATATGCTCTTACTGGTCCAAAGCATGACCATCCATATCCTCTTTCCACTCAAAAGTGCCTGGACAACTTCGACCCTCTTCAAGATGAGCATGTAAGCATTCCATGATTAAGGTTCAATGTATGACTAAGTTGCAGCCACAGAAGGAGATTCATTTACTTTGCAATCTAATTGGAGAACTTTTCTTTCAGACAAACCACACGCTGCATCAAAGTTGGACTATGGATGGACAAAACGGGAGCTGACCTTAATGTGAGTCTCCCTGAGCATTCTTTGCTTTGTAATATTGGAAGTCAATCTTTAACGTATAGTTGAACTGTGCTTGTTTTATTTTTTGATTCCTACAGAATTTTATTTGGCAGAGCTCTAGTAATTCCTGTGGAATCTTCAAGACTGATGGTAAGGTTTGTCAAAGATTTCATAGAGTTGAAATGTGTGCCCTGTGCCTGAGCACCTCCTACCAAAAAGTAGGCCTTTTATGAAGTTCTTTTCTCATTGATTTATGGTATTTATTTCCAAAGGTATGGCCACGGGTTGGCTTAGTGGACCATCCTGTCTTCTGGCGGAACTTGAGCCCATCTTCTAGGTTTCAAAATCCTCGACCAAACCACAACATGGTATGACTGTGACTGAATTTTATATTGATGCTTTATTGATTCTCATTCCACAGAACCATACCGTTGTTAATCTCCTTTTAAGTATATGGTATTAAAAAAATCATGATGGAAATAAAATGATTCCACCTTGGTGATATTTAATTTTATTCTCAAACAGGAGCCAGTGAAATGCAGCGTTTCTCAGAGAGAAAGTGGCTGAGTCAACCATCTTTTGAAGGGGTAAAAAACAGCAGGAGAACTTTGGGATTGCTGGGAAGACACAAAATAAAGCCCAGGCTGAATTGGTATCAGCCTCGATAATAAATAATAATATAATAATAAACAATTACATTAAAATTGACTCACTGTACTCTTTTTGTTCTAATTTATATACATATACATATATATATATACATATACATATATATATAAATAAAACCCCTAGTTGTGTATACTTGCAGACAAAACGGGTAATCGTGGAATGTTATTTCGTTTCAAAATAATTCAAACTTGAGCGTTCCCTCGATCTCGTGCCTTGTTTTGAAATATGTGATTGGTTGATGTGACGCTCTCGCGAGAACGCCCTAACCAATAAGAGTGCAGCAGCACTAACTCAAATGGGATGTTTGAATGTCCAAGTCCAGTGACCGGTTTTGTTGCTTTTTGGCTCATCGAACTCACCCGAGATTACAATACACGTTCAACGGAGGGGTAAGTTGCATTAAATATTATACTGACTGATGTTTTTATTTAAATAAGGTTATGGACCGTTGATGTTTTTATAGCAAACTAAAGAGACTCTGGACAGCAACAGCGGAAGTTTCTTGCAGAAATTATTCTAAACAACGACGTCCATGCAAGGACCAACGCCCGAGGGAAAGGGCTTCTTATAGTGACAATTTAGCACAAACAATACATGTTTTGACGCTGTTATTTCTAAAATCTTGAACGCAACTAGATTGAGTGGGTAAAATAATTGTTTTAGTAGTGTTCCCCAATGGCTACTGAGCCAAGGGAGAAACTCGTATGTTGTTAAATTTCCATGCTATGATGCTGGCACTGGGAAAAGCATTACTCAGTAAAAAATATTTATATAAATTTTGTTTTATTACTTTAAGGGTATACTATTTAAATATGGATTGGACCTGAGGTGATATTTTATGTATTGAGTAGATTTGTACCTAATCTTATGTTTTAGGATAAACCAGTGAAACCTCTCGAGGTTGTGGCTGCACCGTGAGCAACACTATTGTTTCAAGAAAAAATCCAGCCAACATGAAAGTAGGTGTTTTGTTTTGGGTCATTTCAAAGCAAAATTCCGATTCTAAAAATGTTAATGTTTTGAATCGTTTCAGGGAAACAAGGAGAATGCCGAGCCTAGAGATGGAGTCAAGTCTGTTAGTAGAAGAGACTTTTCAAAATCAACATCTAATATATCTGCACAGTTTAAAAGCAATAAGAAACTGGTAGGAAGTAGTGCCAGTACAAGACAAGACGCAAAGTCGGCTTCTATTGAGGTTGTTAAAAAAGGCAAGTCCGCTCAGAAAGATGGCAATAAAAGTGCGGTCTGTGAAGTCAAACAACGACAAACGCATAAGCAGGCCATTCTTACTGAACGGACAGTGAAAAATGGAAAAGTAGTTCCAGATACCACAAGAGCACCAGCTGCGGCGACTTCATCTAAAGTCGTTCCCGGCATGTACAAAGGGAAGATTGTGGAATCAAAAATTGGATCCATTTGGAAGTCAAGCGCGACAGCTCGAAAGGCGGATTCCAAACCAGCAGCACCTAAAACAGACAACCAAAAGGTTGCGGATTTGACAAGAAGAAGGTCAAAGTCTGTTGCTGATGTCCCTGGACGCCAGTTCCTAAAACCTGCCCCGCCGAGATCTAAATCGCAGTTGGATGGACGTGCACAAGCGTCCAAAGCTGCATCCACTGCTCGTCCTTGGACCTCCTCAACAGTCCCGGCAACATTAAAAACATCCAGAAACACGACAGTGGCACCCACCAAGCCAAAGATTGCCGTAACTGATCAGAAGGTCAAGAGACCTCCTGTAACAAGCACCCTCAGCCAGTACAGATGTACTGAAACTACAGAGGAAAGAAGGTAAGCACGTTATGTCGAGCTTGTTTTGCTAATGAGGCATTCTCAGTATTTTCTTTTCATTCCTCCCTGCAGAGCAAAATTAGCCATGTGGCTAGCTTCCAAGGGCAAGACTCTCAAGAGACCCGCCGCGACGAGCGCACAAGTAGTCCCAAAAATCTCGACATCTGTAAAGCCCAAGGCCAGTGTGAAATCCAAGTCTGTTAAAGCCCAGCCGGATAAGGCAAAACCAGGACCCAGTCTGGACCAACCAGACTCCACAGCCTCTGGTCTTCCCCCACAGGCCCAGGAAGCTCCTAAAAGTGTGCAGATGCAGACCCCTTTAATAATGAACACGAGTTTCGACCTTCTGGAAAATTCTGACTTCGATTTGCCTGTTGTGCAAAATGGATATGATGATGTAAGGCGATTCAACAAATACCTTTTGAAATATGATGTACGTATGTTGTTTCACACTTTGCTTTTAATTGTATTTCTAGGTTATTCTGAACCTGTGTGATGTCCTGGAAACCATGCCGACGCCTTCGAAATGCCAGGATGGTGAGTTCGGTTTTATACAATGTAAATTGGGGGGTATTCCAGAACAATAAGGTTTAAAGGGGGGGAAAAAAATCCATTTTTCAGAACCCCCACAGAGCACAGATGTGTGCGACGTTGCAGAAGAGGAGAAAGATGCGACAGAGGATGATGAATGTGGAAAGGACGTGTCGAAGAAAATGGAGGCCAAGGAGATATTGAAGGATGAAGGTGAAAAGAAAACGCTGATGGATGAAGACGTTCAGTGTGATGACAACGTGGAGGGCGCGTCAGAGACGAATCATGGCTACGTCATAAAATACAATGTCAAAACAACACCATATTTGCAAAGGTAAGTTGTTAGCTGTAGTCACCAATCCTGAAAATATCAACTGTTATTAAAAAAAGGTGACTCAAGACTCAAAATTTGCACGTTGCAGTATCAAGAAAACAATCGAAGGCGAGGCTCAAATAAGAACGTCGACTCGGA
Source organism: Syngnathus acus (assembly GCF_901709675.1). Lineage (NCBI taxonomy): Eukaryota > Metazoa > Chordata > Actinopteri > Syngnathiformes > Syngnathidae > Syngnathus > Syngnathus acus. The sequence continues at coordinate 4,583,654 of NC_051099.1, read as the reverse complement.
AAAGCAACATCAAAGATGTGAAATTTCTGACACCGGTGCGCCGCTCCCGCCGCATCGAGAGCAAATCCTTGCATCTGCCGTCGACCCTGCTCGATCACGACCAGAGTGTGTCATCGCTGGCCGAGCTGGTTACCATGGATGGTGATCTTAATGCTTATGTCTATAGAAACAATTCTGCTCTTATGGGGGCTCTGCCTGACCATGTCAAAGCTTAACTGGCATCATGCACATTCTTTATCTGCACTGTATAAACCATATTTTGTTTTTAAGAAAATAATTTTGGGACTGAGACTAAGGTCTACTAATATTTGAACCTGTAATTGTTGTGATGAAATGTTAACATATTTGCTTGACCACTTAAGTCCTGAATATAGCCAACTGACTTTCATTAAGTTTTCCCCTTCACTTTCAATAAAAGCAATTTTGTATGACCTTTTAATGGTGTTATTTTTTTGTACTGTATTATTTTAGAGTACACTATACACAATTATTGGGCAATTGTATTTTTGAAGATTACTTTTGTTTTTGAATAACTCCAGTGCTCTCAACCAAAATGTTAATAAACAGCAGAAGACTTGTCAGAATTCAGATTTTAAAGTGGGAATTCTCACTTGTGAGAATTCTGAGGGGAAAAAAAGTCAGAATCCTGTCCCCCCCCCCCCCCCTTTTTTTCTTCTTCTTTCACTGGCCCTAATTCTCTGATTATTCTAGCCCTAGTGAAAATATATACAAAAAAATTTAAAACACACCATTTTTTTCCCTCCACTTTCAATCCTGCTTTATTTGAACAAATTTTACGAAATCAAAAAGGTGCTCCAATGAACACAGCTGTCTTTTGGCCACTTTGTCAACTCAAGCTTCCCAACATCAGACTAGGCAATATGAAACCTTCCCTGAATACCTTAGGAGACATTTTATTATAACAATTAAAAAAAAAAAAAAAAAAGATTCTCACACTCACCCACACAAATCTCTGCAATTTTCTTCCCCAAAACAAATTGTATAAAAAAGTATCGTTGAGCAGCACATCTGCTGAGCACAAGGGAAGGTGTTCAGTGCTGTTGCGCTAACAGGGTGTTTCGTTGTAGTCAGGGAGTTTATGTTCTTGAAAGACCCCTGTTGTCGAGGTCTTTAACCTACAGGTTAGAGTAAACAAATATGAGTAAAACAATTTTTTTTAGCAACCATCTTTAACCACATTGATGGATCATTGGTCTGTTTAAAATTTAAAAATCCATGCATTATTATTATATATTTTTTTTAAAACTGCTTATCCTCCTTCAGGTCATGATTTTGCCACTTTAGATGAAAACAAAAAAAACAGCAGCGGGTAGAGTGGCTTACCTTGTATATCCTAACCAACCAGTGCTCTGTCGTGTAGGCCTCTTCCAACACATCCAGTTCAAAGTCTTTGTTTCCAATTTCAGCATTCCTCACTCTGTCATAACCTGGTGGGCGCTCTGCAAAGACATAATTACGCTTCAAGACTTGTATCTGTATTTTCGACAGCTTATATTTATACTCAATTGAATTTGCTTTGGGTCAAGTCACCGAGAGGACTTAACTAAGAGTTACTCACTGGCTTCGGTGTAGACCTGGCCGAAGCGGTAATAGCACATCTTGTACATGAGGCAGTTGAGCAGCACGGGCGAGCCTTCGCGATCCACTCGGAACTCCCCCGTGGGAGTGTAGTAGTCGTGCTCCTTGATGTGCTTGCCCGTGTCAGTGCTGCCACCGATGCGAACCATCCAGAGAAACTTGTTGATATCTGTAGGACGCATGATAGATCCAAAAAAAAAATTCCTTTTGCTTTGTGCTTCCATGACAATTACAACGCAAGACTTTCTGGTATCAGGGATCCCGCAAATGAGCAGTTGACGCATACCATCTGAGGAATAACCCGTGAGTCCTCCAAAAATGACCAGGACATAGCTGACGTCCAGCTCCCTCATAATCTCATAGGCTCGCTCCTCAGTGGACGCCATGGCCTAAAATAGAAGATGTCTGTCAGAGACATTCTCATAAACGCGGCACTGCTGTCTACTCTCTGAGCTCACCTGGCCAACTCTCGAGATGTGCGTGTTGTTCCACGTGTTGTTATCCACTAGAATGGTTCGATTTGCCATGGCAGTAATTTGGTATCCATAATCCCACCATGACATGACTTTGGAATCCTGTAATAAGAAAATACATGATTTCCCAAACATTCTATTTCCTCTGCGTGTTGGGAAATGATTTGACCTCTGGGGTGTTGTGGCGAAGCCAATAGTAGGCCTCTCTGAAGTCATCAAAGATGATGCGGCTTCCATCCCCTCCACGGGCAGACAGCACAATGGAGGGAGAGGAGTAGGCTTCGCTTGTCACCCAGGTAGAGTGGAAGGTGTATGTGATCAAGAAGAAAGCCATGACCAGAATCATCCCAGAAGCAACCTATGAAAGACAACACCACATATTTACTCATAGTGGCATCTTGATAGTAACCAATGTCATTCATCCATGGCATCTTCATCTCTACTACACACAATCAAAGTACCTACTTCGTTTTTAATAGGGTACGTGGCGTCCTGCTGCTTCTTGTTCTTCTTGTCTGGCCTGCTTACGTCCAGATTCTTCATGTAAGTTGTTAGCACCTGGGACACACCTATGCCGGACAGGATGCACATGACAGGGGCCAACACCAACATCAGACGAACCTGGAGGTAGAAAAGAAAAAAACATGGATGACTTTCAAAGTGGAACCAAAAGCAGGTTAAGTCTTTCGGATGAGCTCATTTACCATGACAGCTGAGAAATACATGCTGGTCACTCCATACATGATAATGAAGATCCTCGCATCCGATAAATTGTTGAAACAGTAGTAAAGGCCAACTGTGTTGAAAGGAGAAGAAATGTCAGGAAAAGAAACACAATTGAATTGAATACTGTGGTAGCGTGCACATGAGAGCACCAAGTTACCTGGGAACATAAACACCAGCAGCTGGAGGTCAAAATAGTAGGAAGACCATGTCGTGGGCTGGTGCTCGGAGACCGAGGCGATAATGGGGATGTTGTTTTTGGCATAGGAAGGGTCCAGCAGGGAGTAGAATCGCCCAGTCCATGGAGATATCTTTCCTGGAGGTAGGACATGCACGTTAGTGATTCGAGTCCATCAACTACGCCACCCCCCAAATCTACCTGCAGCTACCTGTTAGCATGAGAACAGCACCCACAGACAGCAGAAGGAATCCCACCAGGGAGATGACGCTCTTAAATAGCACCTCAAACTGCTGAGGGTTGAGTTTGCTGCGCAGGTAGTCCACAAAGGCATGAATCTGGCACAAGCCGAACACGCCAAAGGCTGCCATGTGCTCTGAGGACTGCACCGGCTGAAATAGGGAAGAGGACAAACGGATTTGATTCGGCTCTTCAAAAATTCTACTAGTCCTACGAGCAACATTAGACAGAAAATCTTATTGTGCAGTGAAACAAACTATGAAGGACAACTTTTACTCCCTACCTGGAAACCAACAAAGGAGATCTGCATGGACAGGATGGTGCCCAGGCAGTAGACTGTGCAGTATGCGACATAGATGCGGTGAGAGAAGCGTCCAGTGAGCATCAGAACCAAGACGTGAAGTGGGATAAGGTTGATCAGGAACACATAACCACCCCAGGAGGAAACCTACACACAGGATGGATCGAAAAGAGAACTAGTGGAATTACAAATATATCAAAACGTCAGCTTTGCTAAATTAAAATTAATTACATCCACGTTAATATTGCAAAAACGGACCTTCGTGAAATCATATCCACTCACCATATAGAAGTAAGCCAGAGCACATATTGAGGACCAGTACACAGATCCTGTTTTAACAGCCTTGATCCACATGTAGTAGGTCAACAACATGCAGAATATGGCAATACCTAAGAAGGACACACAAGATGAAAAACCTTTAATGAGGGGGTTTTCTATCATTTAAATTGTAGCCCATGCATGTAACGACATACCTTCATTGTCATAGGAGCCAGCAACAGAACGCGAGATGTAACCAGGCACCACAGCAATCATGGCTGCAGCCAAAAGCCCAGCACCGGCATCCTAAAAAGAAAAAGTGACTTCTGAGCAAGTATCGCTTGTCCTAATTTGGGTGAGTTGGAGCATGCCCCAACATTCAGGCCTTCTATGATTGATTAGAAATTACCTTCAACTCCTTAGTGAAGTGATAAGTGACAATGGCTGTAAAGGAGGAGAATAAGGGAGCCAGAAAAACGCAAACATTGCGGATATCAATGGTGATGTGGAAAAAATGTAAGACGTGGTACAAGGCAGCTGAGGTGATCATCAGTCCTGGTGGGGGAGAAAAAATACATTCCATTTCTCATTGTTAAAACTAAAAATGATCTTGAGAATTTTTCCTCATTCCTACCTGGGTAAATGGTGCCACCGATGATCCTACCAAGTGGATACCATGCTCTGTCATCGAACCAGTTATGAAAGTTATAAAATCCTTCTTCTGTCAAGAAGCGGGTGGTGCGGTAGTTGAAATACCTGAAGGTGAATGAGGATATAGATTTATTTTGTAGTTTGCTTTTTTTTTTTTTTTTGTTAAATGAAACACAACTTTGAGTAAGCACTTACGGATCGAACTCATGGATGACACTTTCGAACCTCAAGACGGAGAACAGTCTGGTTGAGAATGCTGAAGAGATGCAATCATTATTGAGGAATGTTGCGGTTCTTTACAAGTTCATTACAAGTAACTAGTGATGACACTCACAGAGGATCGCAGCCATAGAAAGGATGAGCAGCTTCAACAATGTGTCCTGCTTCTCGTAGGACAAACGCAGGAAGCCCAATTTCGTCATTTTGGCAGCCGTGGTAGGAGACAGCTCACCTCACTAGCTGATCCGAGGACAAGCAATGTATAGAACAGGAGACATATTCGAATTAATATCCAAAGTAGAAAATAAATCCCATTCCTCCGACAGTTGAGAGTCCAACCAGATAAGGCCACGCACTATTAGGTGGCGCCAGGAAATTAGGAAGCGCCTACTCTTCTCGGAACGTTCTGCAGAGATTTGAGGCTGTGCCATTAATAATCGACATATATAAAAAACAAAAAAAAAAAGAAAACACAATCTTTGCAGTAGGACGATTATTCTTGATTTGCAGGCGACACTAAAGAAAGCTATTAGGACTGACGCTTGACAAAACTGTCCACGATCGCGTAGTTGTCAGGTTAAATAAAAACGGAGTGAAATGCAACAGATCGAAACAATTCGAATTAAAGTGGCGACAGTAATACATTGGGAGTGCTTGATCATCTTGGTTGTATCTTTCAAAAGTCTAAACTGCTAGCAAGGCTAAGCAACTCGTTTTATTTGTGCAGTCCGTCCTACAACTCTTCCTGTTAATGCTATTACGAGGAATGTATAACAAAAAGGCAGAATGACAATTAAATGATTGCTATATCTTTTAGACAATATATCCCATTAATAATACACAATTAGCTGCACTTACCAGCTCCGCTCCTCTGAAATCATGAGTTGAAGACAACCGAACAGGCACAATCCCCGCCTCATTCGGGTCTTAGTACGTTCCTATTGGTTGAGCGTCAGTCAACCGTGATCATGGGCGGTTCTGATAGGTCCGTTTGGCTGTTGCTCAAATTGAGTTCCCCGCTTGGCCGCCGTAGTGTAGTGACGTGTCCTTAGTGAAGAAACGTGTTTTGTCGCCCTCTACTGATTAAAACAAACAGTACGCACTTACCCTTTTTTTGCTAAATACTTGAAGCCACAACCAGACTATCTCAAGGGTTAAGATTATGTTTTAGCAGTGCAGCATGAAATAACACAGATTCTTGCAGCTTGGCAGCGTCATCGATTTATCACTGAATACATTTATGATAACCAGTTTTTTGGGTCATTTTGTAGTTTACAATGACCACATTTCTCTGCAGAGGGTGAAGACCATTTTAATTTGGAGGATAATCAAGAACCAGTCCTCAGCAAATCACGTAACACTGTTTTTTGTTTGTATTAAGTTCCAGATTATTGAAGCTCATGCCAATTCATGTTAAAAAAAAAAAAAAAGATGTTGAAGGAAAAAGAAAAAAAACTCCCCTGACTTTAACATCGTTTTCTGACAGCCACAGGAACATTTGAAACTTGCACCCTCAAACAAACACATAACTGCAACTAGACAAAACAACCTCAGTTGCTTAAATGCAAATTACGTCCTTCAATCTCTACCTGATTTATTGTGCTGTTATTTCTTAAAGGAGAGCAACTCAAATGGCACATTATACAAAATCAAAGTGAGGGGGGGACTGAGAAAAAAACAATTTTTTGATGAATTATGTGTTTCGAGTGTGAGGCACTGGGAATTTTTATGTCACACTGTACATGGACGAGCGACTATTAGTAAAATGGCCGAGAATCAGATAAAAACGTGAAACCAGTGCTGTAAAACTCAAGGAAATCCTTCACATTAAACAAAGTTCCTTCATGCAGCATCATCATCACTGAATGGGCGCAAGTCTTTGTCGGACTGGGGAGGTGTGAGGGGATGCAATCCTCTCTGAGGATGTCGATGATGTCATGGAGGACTGCAGGTGGACTGTCTTGTGGAAAAGCTTGTTGCTAATCAACACCACCAGCGAGAAGAGACGCAATTGAAAATGGCTAGAAATCGGGGAAATACAAAAATCTCACTCAGCGAGGGGAACATGAAATGAAAAAAAACTGCTGCTCCTTAATAATCACTTACTACAGCTTTGTTGGCGTCTTGGCTTCATTAGCGCTGATGATGAAGAGAGGGAAGAGGATGGAGAACAAGCAGCCACTAGGTAGAACAAAATAAAAGAAAAAGGCTCTTTTTAATTATTAATAAATTCCTTTGCTACTGGATAAAAATCCCACTCTTTGTGCATCACATTTTTAAAATAATTAACAACCATGATACACAATGACACTTACCTGATGATATATGAGGAAGGCAAGGCAGTCAACAAAGCCATGGGCAAACCAAAGCCAAAGTAATAGGGCCAGTTCCTCTCAATATTGGACAGCCGTTGGTGCATCTCGATGCCTTGAAAAGTCCATTCGTTTCACTTCAACATTACATATCCATGACGTTCATATCCAAAGTAACGTGATATCTCACCGCGGTTGAACCAGCGATACTCAAAACAGTACAGGGAATAGAGCAGAGACATGTGCAGTAGGCTGACCATCTGTCCAATGGCGTCAATGGGAAACAGGCTCACAATCATACCCTAGAGAACACATAAATTGTGACACTCAATTGAACCAAACTCACCCTCATTGTGTGTTTAGCGCAGAGAAGGAATCCCATATTTAAGGTGCAAACCTGAATGAGGAAGAGTGCCTGGAGGAGAAGGTTGAAGAGCATGTCGGCAATGATCTTGCTCACGCTGGGGAATGGCTGCGCTTTGCAGCCGGACACTTCGAAGGCTAAGTCAGCTATATCCTGCAATAAGTACATCAATCACGTTCAATTATGTAAACAACAAAGTCATTAATAAGAACATTACAAATCTGGGATGTGTTGTTTTTGCCTTATAAGGGACCAACCTGAAACCAGATAGCATTGACAATCTTGCTGAGAACAAACAGTGGGAGGACCCAGAGAGCACTAAAGACAGACGTTAGGATGAACTCTAACCATGACCAGACACTGCCATGGAGCGAGGGGTCACCTGGAGCAAAGACAAATTATTGTCTGGCAGGTCATTCCATCTCACAGCTTCATACATATACAACACATACCAATAATTTTTGCAGAGAGAGTCTGGAGCAGTGGGATGAACACTCGGTAGAAGAGAAAAAGGCTGAGCTAAAAAAAAAAAAAAAAAAAGGGTGGTCACACGCTTAAACATAGTCATCACAGACATGCTTGATTTGGAAAAAAGTAGGCTGGACTTCGTACCCAGAAGACTCCTCCATTCCAGGCACAGCACTGAAAGATCCTGCTGGCTACTTTGGGGTCACTACAAAACAAACAAATAACTGTACACATACACTACATGTTGCTGGATAAATCATTTCATTTTTTTTCCACCATTATTGTGACCTGTGAACAAAGACTGGAATCTCTTTGAGAGGGGAAGTAAAAATGAAATTAATATTTAATTTGCTGTATTATTTTGGATTGCCATCAATAAAACTGTTAGACATACTTATCCGGTTTCCGCTCCTCACTCTGAGCCCTTCTCTGTGCTAAAGCCCCGCTGGCCCTTCTTCGCCGCTGCTCCTCCCTTTTCTGCTGGATGCGGGCATCCAGCTTGGAAATGGTTCCAATACCCAATATGGAATCCTTGATCCCCTGCAAGGTCCCAAATGAAAATGAGAACCTAAGTTCTTAACTCTAAACTGATATCTACACGCTTGTGGTGTGTTGCTACTGACCGTCGCAACATTGCGGAGGAACGCCCTGACACTGTCTGTCATCTCTGTGCCAGCTGCAGTTCCATCAACTGCAGAAGGAAGGGGGACGTTTGACCTGGTGGTCAGCTCTCATGGCAGGAAGATGATCACCCAGTAACCTGCCAGAAACAGTAGAACGGATCAAGAACAAAATCTGTGGCAAACCGTCATACATCATTTACACTCCTGTATTATCACATGTATATAATTATTCAAGGAATCAGCGGTAGTTTACCATTCAAATTTGTTGTGGTAATAATGAAAGGACAGCAACAAGAGGACATTTTTGAGAGAGAAAAAAAAGGTAACGCCTACTAAATAGATCGATAGATAGGCTTTTTCTCCTTAGAGAAAAATCAAGGAACAAGAAGAAAGCCGCTATCAAACGTGGAAATGCCACAATTTAAAATAGTACTAGATCAGTTAAACACTAAGAATCGTAATAATTGAATTGGCGTTGTTATATCCGAATTAAATATGAAACTAGATCCTTTATAGAGGATCTGTAACGAATAGAACATTAGGCGTTTATACAGTGTTGCTTCCTACGATAAACTGTTAGCATGTTGTCTCAGGGTTAGCCAACGTCTACCGAAAAGAGCCACGATCGTAGGATACATTAATATTTGTTGGACTGGTTTTCATGTCTGATCTCACAATTTGTCGGCAGATTGTTTGTTTATGCTGCTAGCTAACTAGTCATGTTCAATACATCGTGTAACTTGTGTCAAAACGATACAATACTTAATCAGGCGTGAAAACAGCTCAGTTATTGTCGGTATGCTTCTTACCTCATGCGTCAGGAAATTGGATAAACGACCGTTTATGGTTTCTCTTCTCTTTGTATATGGCAGCACCAACAATAATAAAAATATCAAGGACCAAGGGAAAACACATTGCGCAAGCTCCAAAAACACACTGAAGGATTCTGGGAAATGTAGTTCTTATTCGTTACAACCGGCGAGTTAAGTCATTTAAATTAAAGCTTTTAAATGAAAAAGTAACCAAGAATGCGAGTCAATTTTGCACGTTAACAAAACAAAAGGCTTTGAAATGACTATATTATATAGTTAAATAAAATGAATCGCATCTTTGAATAGTCACTCCCCTTAGGCGGTGCTCTGTCGCATATGAGCATCGCGTGTTCATTCGCCCAGGGCAAATTCTTCTCAAATCTCAATTACACGATTGTTCCGCGTATCATCATCTATGATTGTCTTCAGGATAAGAAATGCGCACAAAAGAAAATGTGCGCTCGTTTGCCTTTCTGTTGCTGTTGTCATCACATACAGATACCTCGGGTAAGTTGTGTCCTGCTGATCAACTTGTCTTATTTGTTGAGGGTTACTTATTTGTAGCAACTAAACATTAACGAGCACATTTATTGTAAGAACTTCAATAAGCTAAATGTATTTTAGAATTGTTCACTCATGTTATCATACTTTCCCAGTCGGTAGTTAAGTTTGTGTAATTTGCACATCCATTTCTTAATTTCAATTCAAATTATGAATCCATTGTTATGTCACTATATACAGCTGGCAATTCTTCAGCACGTCCAGAGGTGGACATCGGATAAGCAGAAAAGTCGGACTAAGTGCCAACTCATCCCAGTTCACCTTGGATGGTGATCCCTTTCGAATCCTCGGAGGATCCATCCACTATTTCCGCGTGCCCAGGGTCTACTGGAGGGACCGCTTGATGAAAATGAAAGCTTGTGGCATCAACACCCTCACCACGTAGGGATGTTTTGGAATCAATATCATAAATTTCAGCATCAATTAATCAGTGTGTCAATGCAGATACGTGCCGTGGAGTCTGCATCAACCACAGAGAGAGGTCTTCAACTTCCGTACACAGCTGGACTTAGAGTGAGACCTCTTGACCTGTCATCATATCACAATAACCTCACCGTTTAATGCTTGATCAGATATTTTTCAGATAATACAAGTACCAACTTTTGTTATTGCAATTCAGGCGCTTCTTTCATGATATGCCCAATGGAAATACTCAGGTTTAATTGCCTCTGCACCTAAGAAGCGCCTGGCCTGACAACAGCAGCATCTCCACGACAACAGCAACTTCTCAAACAATGAAAAACACAGCAGTGGCTTATATGACGCAAGATTGCCACCACTTGTAAACATTTGCATTATGAAGCATCAAACTTTTTTTTTCAGAGCATATATTAATCTCGCAGCCGAACTGGGTTTGTGGGTGATTTTACGTCCAGGGCCGTACATCTCCTCGGAGCTGGACCTCGGGGGGCTTCCGAGGTCAGTCTCTATGAGATTCTTGTTTGGTGAAATGTAGACATGTTTACGTCAAAAAAATGATTGTTACGCTACTGCCCGGCACACAAAAGCCACTTGATGCTAAACACAAGACATTCTGTATTGAATTTAATCTGGGTGGAAAAAGTCATGTCTCATTATCAGGGGGAAGACTCAGAGCCAATGAGTGAAGCTTTGTTCAAAATGGTCGACACAGTGGTCTTGTTGTTCCATTTGTGGATTTACTTGAGCAAGCATCTTTTCTGTTTCTTTGTAGCTGGCTTCTCCAAGATGGCGACATGAGAGTGAGAACAACATACCCTGGATTCACTGAGGCTGTCAACATTTTTTTTGACAAACTTATACCAAAAGTTGTTCCTTTTCAGGTGGGCTTTCCGTCCATTGATTCCGTTTCTGTTGCCATATTTAAATGTTCTTGTTTTTTTCAGTTTAAGAAAGGTGGTCCCATCATTGCTGTCCAGGTTGAGAATGAATATGGGTCTTATGCCAAAGATGATACTTACATGGCTTTCATTAAAGAGGTATTATGGCACATTAAATAAATACGTTTTATGACATCCAGACATCCAATAAAATTTGTAACTAATTTTATGTCTAAATATATTTCAGCATTTTTAAATGTTAGTATACCTTTTTTATTTCTTTCACTATTTATACATACCCCCCCAAAAAAATGCTAGATCAGTTGATTCTGTTTGTGGTGACTTTTTAAAAGGCTTTGCAGTCCAGAGGGATCAGTGAGCTGCTGCTCACGTCAGACAACCACAACAATTTAAAGTCAGGGGGTGTAGATGGAGGTAATTTATCATCATATTTATCATCAATCAATACACACACATCACTTTACTTCTACTTCCTTGTAGTCTTGAGATCATTGAAGCTGCAGAAAGTAAATCAGAGAGACATTCGGGATCTGAACATCATCCAGGTCGGTGCTCATAGTCTCCAAAGGATATCAAATGGCATATGATGACTTTTTTTTTGTGTTTGTCAGCCAAAGCGGCCAACTATGGTTATGGATTACTGGACAGGCTGGTTTGATGTATGGGGTGACCTCCACCATGTGCTCCCCCCAGAGGGTATGTTATTCCCATTTTGGTCATATATATATCCTCTCGTCTCCAAAAAACATTATTTTTCAGGAAGCTACATTAACCATAATAATAGTAACCATAGCTAATAATATTAACATATTTTATTCTTTTCAATAACCATAGCTGATAATATTAACATATTTTATTCTTTTCAATACAATACATGAGGAGAGGGCTAACCACAGTATTTATTTATTTATACATTTATTTATACATTTATTTATACATTTATTTATTTATTTACAGTCGTACTATTTTGTTTAGTTCCCTCCACATCTGAGAATGAAGAGATGTTTTTTCTGTTAAGTACATTTAAATGCAAATGTTCAAAATGTAGGTCAAGCTGTTTTGAATGCTCTCCGGACAAAGCAGATTGAAATGTATTTATTCACAAGCAACATTAAGTATAGGCCTTTATAGCTGACAATTTTCAAGCTACAACCTTTTGAAATATCTGATGTGAATATTTTGGGAATTATTATTTGGTGTCCAAGGTGTTAAAGAAATTTGTATTTTTTTTTTTTCCTCCAGATATGGTGTCCACAGTTCGAGAAATTCTGAGGCGTGGGATGTCCGTAAACCTCTACATGTTCCACGGAGGCTCCAGTTTTGGTTTCATTAGTGGAGGGCTGGCTGAACCTTCCTACAAAGCATTGGTCCCTAGCTACGGTAGGCTCCTCAAAAATAAACTACATTTCTTATTCATGCAATTATGTAATAATGACTGAGCCTGGATGGAAAATAGATATAAAAGACATCATTTGAGATATTTTGCAGATTATGACGCTCCTTTGTCAGAAGCTGGCGAGTACACTCAGAAGTACCATCTCCTCCGAGATCTATTCTCTCAATTCAACAGTAAGTTGAATATAATTCATAAAGTAGATATGGATGGCGCGCCGTATAATAACTTGATTGTCACTCCAGAAGATGAAGAGTTGGCCGACCTGCCAGCGCTTCAACATAAAGAAGCGTATGAAACAGCTATCATGTACCAGCACTTGTCCTTATGGGATGCTTTGAGCTTTACTGAGGGAGTATGTCTTTAAACGTAAGATTGCCTGTAAACATTTTCCAAGCAGATGTTTGCTTATCATCTCAACCCTTGATTGTTACCTCCACAGCCATTTAAATCCGTCACGCCGGTTAACATGGAGAAACTACCGATGAACAACGGGAACGGACAGTCGCAAGGATACACGTTGTATGAGACAACAATCACCACTGGAGGTTTATTGACGTCAGGAAACAATGTTAAAGACCGTGCCCTTGTGAGTTGTAACTTCTAAAAAAAAAAAATAAAAAAAACCAACAACACAGTAAATAAATAAATAATTAAATAAATAAATAAATAAAAAACAAATATTAAAAATAAAGCAAAAATGATTGTGTTGTTTTGTAAATCACAAGTGAGCTTTCTGAATTACTGTAAATAATTTGTTTGGTTTTGTTTACAGGTTTTTATCGACAAAAGTTATATTGGGCTATTCAAGCGTCAGAATTTGGAATTAGCAGTTCCCGATGGCGAGGTATGGGACCCGTTTTGTTTTCTTTGCATTATCCTGATTTCATTCTAATTATTTTTTTTAGGTTAGTTTGACAAACACAGGTTTTCCTTTTTTTTTTTTTTTTTTGTCAAAACAATCATAACCAAATGATCAAAACTCATAACAGGGGCAGCGGACTTTAAGTTTATTGGTGGAAAACTGTGGACGAGTTCACCGGGGAAGGGATCTTGACAAACAGCGTAAAGGTGATTGCTAAAAAATTTCAAAATTGTTATGCCAATTGTCATGCACAAACCAATTTTATTATGCATTCTTGCAGGTCTTGTTGGAGACATTTTATTAAACAATATTCCACTACGGGAGTTCACAATATACAGCCTGGAAATGAAACCAGGTTTTATTGATAAGTCTGTACACTTTAATAGAACAATATATTTGTTTTGTGTTACGGTCTTATTTGATTGATCATCTCTTGCTTTAGTCTCTATCAGGCTCCTTGGAAAACACTTCCCGAAAATCCCAGTTTCCCTTCTTTTTTCATGGGCCAGCTTTTTGTATACGGCTATCCCAGCGATACTTTTGTGAAACTTCCGGTGAGTACAAAGTTTTTACACCATATGTTTTTCTAGGATAAATGGAAATTATTGTTTGGTTCACAGGGTTGGGAGAAAGGCGTTGTGTTTATCAATGGGATCAACTTGGGCCGGTACTGGTCCATTGGACCCCAGCAGACGCTTTACCTCCCTGGTCCATTTCTCAACAGGGGAATCAACCAGGTTTGTAAATTTTTATTGCACGTGTAATCTGTTTCATGCCTATGATAATTTTTTTATTCTGTGACCTCTTAAACGCTTATTGTAATTATTAGATCATTGTGTTTGAAGAGCAAGAAGGTGATTTCAAGGTGAACTTTGAGGACACGGCAGATCTTGGCATGGCAGCTGACATTCAGTGATTCTCCTCATCTCTTATAGGTCTTGTATGCTGTTTTTCTTCTTCTTTTTTTTTAATGATGGTTAGTGGATTTACTGTGAATAAAAAAAATGCCTTTTTTGTGTGTTTTGTCTACAATGAATAAAAACACTATTAATGCATTAAGAATGTGACTTTTTTCTCCCCCTACAAATTATATTTAAATTGTATTGCTGCGCGCGCAGTGAGCTTGCAGAAACTGGGCGGTACCGCTTTAACAATCCGCATGAGCAGCAGTCGGGAAGCATTTCGTGGCGGAACCTCAGACGCGACGAGGTCACATCAGGTTCTGTGAGTTTTTCCATTGAGTGACACATCGATGCGAGCTCATGGTGCACTATCCTCGACGTGCGATCGATCATGCATGCGGTGTTTGATTAAACGTGGCTCCGATTATTATTATTTTCCGAAACGGGCCGTCCTTCAAGCTCGTCTGGACTCAGATTTGTGTCTTTAAGAACTGTAGGTTCGATGCATACCTTTAATAGAATGCATTTTGCAGAAGATGCGTTTACGTGCATGACACACAAGCGCGTTAATGAAGAGTCATAACCGAATAACTTTAACCGGCTCGAATTCCAAATTTGAGTGCATTGAAAAAATGCGCGCAAAATCTAATGCTTGGTCTTTCTACTTGTGGTCGCATCGAATCAAATGACCCAGTCAGCTGTGTGACATTTTTGCCACTCGTTTGCTGCAAGTGTGACACGCATACTGCAAGCAACCCGACCCGGGCTTCTTCATCACACATTTCTAAATAGATGTCGAGTCGAGCAGAATTGATGATTCTAACAATAACCTAATTGAATTTTTATTCTCTGCAATATTGCAAATATGGTTTAATATGCAATTAATGTCCTTTTTTTTAAGACAAACACAAGCACTAATTTACTAAGTATTTTTTATTGTACATAAATGTTACACCCTTACGCTAAAATGAATTGAAAAACATTTTATCTATTATAACTTGAATTGTAAACTTACAAAACACTCATTTTAAGCGTTCACAATGATATTTTTGCAGAATTCAACCAAACACGTGTGGCAAAAACAAGTCTTAAATCAGACTATAATAAAGCAAACAAATGAAATGACCGATATATTTGTGTTTTTCATTTTTAGGCTGGTGTAAAGTTCCATGCCTCAAAGTCCGACAGCCTGCCAGAACTATCTGATGAGGACTTCCAGCTCCCGCCGCTAACTGAGGACTCATAAAAGCAATTTTTTTTTTTTTTTTACAAAAATTAATTTTGATTTAGCTGAACCATGGGGGCAACAAGTTACGGCTACTATCGCGTGACCATCTTCTTCGCCATGTTCATGGGCTACATGCTGTACTTCTTCAACAGAAAAACATTCTCCTTTGTCATGCCCTCAGTGATGGATGAGATTAAATTAGACAAAGATGATTTGGGTAAATATTAAAAACAGGAAATTATAACTTTTTCCTCTGACATAACGGCAATCCTTGTGTCTGCCAGGTCTGATCACCAGCAGCCAGACCTTGGCCTACGCCATCAGTAAATTCATCAGCGGCGTGTTGTCGGACCAGATCAGCGCTCGCTGGCTTTTCTCCATCGGCCTGTTTGTGGTGGGAAGCATCAATGTGGTCTTCTCCTGGTCTTCCACGGTCCCCATGTTCTCACTGCTGTGGTTCATTAACGGCCTGGGACAGGGTTGCGGATGGCCACCATGTGGGAAGGTGCTCCGCAAGGTAATCCTTAAAACCACTTTATTGACAAAGCGAGGCGAAGATTTAGTAAACTAGCTATTTTAGAGGCACTTATTAAGTAGGATGCCTCTGCCGTGTTCAAAAGGTGAGGAATAAATAGGCTTTGGCACGTCTTCAGCATGTTGAAGTGGATCAGATTACGAGAGATTCTATGAATAGAACATCCTCAGTACATCTTGCTTTAAGAAACAACAGCAGTCAACACAACTCACAATTTTATTGGTTGAATTATTTTTACTACATTGTTGGCAAATTCACATCCACAATCTATTCCTTTTAGTGGTTTGAACCATCCCAGTTTGGAACGTGGTGGTCTGTGCTGTCCTGCAGCATGAACTTGGCAGGGAGTCTGGGGCCAATCCTGGTTACAATGCTCCTTCACTACTATGACTGGAGGAGCATCTTAACTATGTCAGGTGTCTTCTGCGCTACCTTCTCGCTTGTGACTGTGGTGTGGGTGAAGAACGAGCCAAAGGATGTCGGCCTGCCTGCTATTGAGGCGGCACCCAAGAAGGGGGCAAAGAGATGTGAGTAGAAAGAATATATTGATGGAGGAGTGATGGATTCCAGAGACTGAAGATATAATTTTTTTCTTTTTATTAAATTTTTACACAACGAAATACATAACACTGGAGTTGGTGCAAAATGTAATGGTTAAGTGTGAAGAAAGTGTCTGTGTCCTCTTGCTCCTCACCAGGTAACAGTGAGAGCACCCTGAGTGAGTTCCTCCTCTCCCCATTTCTTTGGGTGCTGTCTCTGGGCTACCTCGTGGTGTTTGGGGTGAAAACAGCAGCAACTGACTGGGGCCAGCTTTTCCTCATGCAGGAGAAAGGCCAGACTGTTCTTATGGGTATGCATGCAGTACACATGTGTCAGGTCCGGCCCACCACATCATTTTAATTTGACACTCTGGCTTAGAATAATTCTAAAAAGAGTATTTATTGTTATTATTTAATGGTTCTAACTTGAGCTGTGTTTCTCACAGGCAGTACTTACATGAGTGCCTTGGAGGTGGGCGGCTTTGCGGGCAGCCTTGCATCTGGTTTAATCTCTGACAGAGCCGTTGCTAGAGTAAGTAGCAGCCCGAGAGGGGTTTCATTTGACTGGCTTGACCAAAACATGCTCTGTGACTTTCTGTAGTCTGGTCTAGGCACACATGGGAACCCTCGACACGGACTACTCATTGTCATGATGGCTGGCATGTACGTGTCCATGTATCTCTTCAGGGTCACCATCACACCTGAAATTCCAAAGGTAAAAAACATTTTTGCATATTATTTTTCAAGGATATCCATCCATGTTGTCAATACTAAAAGTTATACTTTGACTTCAGGAGGCTCCTCTTTGGCTCCAAGTCATCCATCCCATTTCTGTGCTCATCGGTGTCTCGGAAAAAGAGGTAACCATTTTCCCCAGAGATTTCCAAACTGAAAAAAATATTTTTTTTTTTTTGTCATTTGCAGATCTGGATTCTCTTTCTTGGTGCTATGTTTGGATTTTCCTCTTACGGGCCGATTGCCTTGTTTGGGGTGATCGCAAGTGAAAGTGCTCCTTCCAATTTTTGTGGAACCTCACATGCTATCGTAGCTCTGATGGCTAACGGTACAGCTACCACTACAATTTGTTAATGTACATTCCACGACAGAGTCATACAATTTTGTTTTTATTACAGTGGGGGCTTTTATGGCTGGACTTCCCTTCAGTACTATTGCCAAACAACACAGCTGGGACATGGCCTTCTGGATAGCAGAAGTCTTCATGGCCGTCACCACCGTTTTGTTCTTCCTCATCCGCAACATGCGTACCAAGATGGGAAGAAGAGAAAAACTGGACTGATTTATGCGAAGTTTACACACAGCGTGGACAAAAATATACACAAAATTTAATTAATTAGGGGTCAAATATGGTCATATTAGTTAATTCTTGTTCTTGTCAGGACATTTTGGAACACTTTGAGGAAGAGTTATTTCTGCTCCGGCATGATTGTACCACAGAACACAAAGCAAGGTCCATCAAGGTGTGCTTGGTTTCTTATGAAAGCGCCTTGACTTCACCAAATACCTTCGAGCTCAACGCCAACAAGACTTTGTGAGCCAAGTGCCCTCATGTTCAACACCAGTGACCTCACAAATATTCATAACAGACAACAGCTGCCAAAGATGCACTTTGAAGTCTCCCTGGAAAAGAGTAAGCTTATAATATTTATAAAAAAAAAAAAAAGCCAAATGATAACAATTCTGAATGTTTTCTAATAGGGTTGTCTATACAGTCTAGAATCTAGACTGACTACATTTGCACTTAGTTGGTAGCATTAATCATTGTCGTCAATGATTGGAAATAAGGTTTCACGGGAAAATCTACCTTTAGTTTTCTACACTTCTTAGATGACACAATATCAAGCAAAATTTTTGATGCAGTCAGACAAAATCACTTGAGTTCATTTTCAATACTTGTACAGGTTCATAGCTTACGTTGAAGGTTAAAGGTTATTGGACAGTGTTTTTAAACTATCGTATGTGTGTGTCTCAGGGGTGCAGCATATTGAAAAATATAAATTTTAAAAAAATATAAAAAAATTTGTAGGCCTAAAGAGTCAGTCCAATGCTCTTCAACTAATTTCTCTCGCTTACTGCACCTCTAGTGTTTTGTCAATTAATAATGGGAACAAACTCAGTGCCATTAGGGAATCACTGTAATTTGATGTAATCTTACAGTTGAAGCCAAATAAATGTGAAGTGATTGGTTTAAAAAAAACATGTCGTTTATTGGATGTCCAAAGTGTACCCAAAAGTCAGCTGCGACTGGAATGAAAACAATCAGTATTGTATATCTGTACAGGACAAGTTTTTATTTGCTATAATTACAACATTACAATGATAAAAATGACTACATTGCAATAACAACATAACATTTCCCACATGGGTACCTTGTCAAAGTGCAGTATTTCAAATTAAGACATGTTTCAACTGAAGCTGTCCATGGTGCTGAATCTTACATTTCTAAATGACTGCATTGCAATAACAACATAACACTTTTTTGGGTACCATGTCAACTCCAAAGTGCAGTATTTCAAATGAAGACATGTTTCCACTTGAGCTGTCCATTGTGCTGAATCTTACATTTACAATATAACGATAGAGCGAAATTCATCCATCTTTTTTTCCTAACTGTTTATCTGAGCTGACTTCGGGCTGACTTTTTTTCCAATTTGATTTTCCCCCGCAAACCAGCCATTTTTTTCCATCACTGCCCCAAGCCCAGCAAATCCATCACCTTGTTTACAATTGATGTGTGGTCTCGCAAATGAATCATGATGCGTTCAAGGGCAGCTCAGAAAAATGTCAATCTTTTATAAAGAAGTAAACAAATGAATTTAACTAGTGGATGTGATGTGTGGGAGGAACAGGAAAAGCTCCAGAGCTATAAATATGTTCACTAGACACTTATAGTTGCCCAGAATGAAAAAATAAAAACACAAATGTATTTAAATTCAGCTCCTATTTTCGCTGAAACAAATTGGTTTACAACTTTTTAACTTAGTAACTCTTTCTGAAAATGAAAAAAAAAAAAGAATACAAACTACCAATTGAGCTTTATTGGTTTGTTGATAACAATAATTACACAGGTACATCTATAAACAAAAAGAAACGGCACACTTTCACTGTTACCTAAACTTCGCGCGAGTATAGCTACTGCTGGTATGCACCCGGACATCTCTTATAAATGTACAGGTTGTCTGCTGGCATTAAGAGACCAGTTTTATCCCCCCCCCCCCCCCCCCCCCCATCTCATTAGCTTGGCTAAGAAAGCAAATTCCTTTTTTGTTCCATCCGTACAATGTACCATTATGCACTGCATACCGAGATTGCAAACCTCTTTTCACAGCAGCTATACAAAGTTATTGCAATGCTATCACAGAACAGGGACACAACCAACACAGAAGATACATAGTTTGGATAGGGAGAGCTCCACTACAAGGGATTTGTAATTTATTGATCCAATTTCTTCCGAAAACCGTGTGTACATGAGGGGAAAGTTTGCAAACATTCTAAAACACTGTTTTTCAGTATAAACAATAAACCAATATGTGACTGTGTCCTTCTCTGCCTCGGCACAGATTACATACACTGTCCCTTTTAAAGCATATGGAATGTAATCCACACAGGCAAAAACACTTTCAGTTGTAGACCAAGTTCCGGTGAAGATGATTGCTTGTTGACATTGTAAGCCATCCTGCACCCCCCCCACCCCCGTTCACATTTAAAAACAACGGAACTGAAAACCACTTGAACGTTACATTATGGGATGCGATGACATTTTCCCCCAGTCTCCAAATTGACATTTTTTTTTTTGTCTTTCCTTAACAAAAAGTGTTCTCTACAATCAGACTACTAAAAAACCTGTATTTAGAAAATAGTTGATAGAAATATTCCCCTGAATTGTACAAGAAAAAGAGGTACAGGGAGCACTGATAAAGATGTGGTTTGAGAGATGTTATTCTGCCTCCTCATCTTTTTCCTCTGCTGCATCTGTGGCTGGCGCCTGCAACACGCACAAAGAGTTTTCAAAAATGATCACAAAGGTTACCTTCATGCTGCCAACACTGACCTCTTCCTCAGCTTTGGCTTCGCCATTCTCAGCGGGGGCATCTTCTGCCTTCTCCTCGGGCTTGGCCTTCTCCACCTCCTTACCTTTCTTAGGCTTAGTAGCTGCCTTCTGCAAGGGAGCATTATTTCAAATTGACAGTAAAAGAGGCAAAAATATTCTTCATTGTTTTCCAAAGTGAAACGTCATTGCGTTATAGTAATAGTCGTCACGTAATTGATTAATCGTTGCACCTTTCTATGCAACACAGAGCAGTTTACAAGGTAACATACCTTTGGCTTGGGTTGGGGCTCTGGCGTTGCAGGCGCGGCAGTTTTCTGCAAAGATCAACGTGTTGTATTTATGAATAAATGGCAGCTAAAAAGTAAACAGTCAATATGGCGTGTTTATGGACTTACAATGAATCTGCCAGATCTCCTCTTGGGCTGCTTGGTGGGAGAAAAAAAAAAAAAAGCTGATTACTTTTCGTATTGAGTTGTGCGCTTTTACTGACCCCTAGAGGGTGACGGGGATGTTTTCATTCATATAATAAATGAAAATCCGATTGTATATTAATTTATATATGTAATACTGTCTTCCTTACCACTGTTTCAGTTGCCTCTTTATCGTCCTGCAAAATAAAGCAAAATATAATTGAAAAAGCACAATCCATGCGTTCTAATTAGCTCCTCAATTATTCTCTTAGTTTCAGTGCATAAATATTGCTGTGGCTATAATTTAATTTTCCACATTGGATGAACAAATTAGCCATCTGTCTTGGATCTACCAAGTATACAACTTTTAAGTGGGCGTGTCGAGGCAGTCTTATGTAGCGGGACTTTTTGCTCCATCCAGAAAAAGAGAGCCTTGTTTTTGCAAAATATGCCAACAGCTGCTGCGATCACATTAAAACGACCGTCACGGTCGTCTCGAATGAAAAGCCAACAATGCAGTCAGAATGAATGTAAAGGAAAGGACGAAACTCCGCCCCCTTTTCACATATCCTTTTATTGATAATAAACGATCAAGTTGCTGTTTGCGCGTGTTTTTGCTTTCCCGCCATTAATTTGAAAAGGTTTTCGTCCACTGCGTGTCGCTCGGCCCGAGAATCCCGCCCCCCAGCAACAAGAGCGGCGGTGTGCTAACGGAGGCTCGCCATTACATAACCTTCCCCGAGCCGTCTAGCTAACACGACGAACGCAGTCCAAACAGCTGCGTGTTCACCGCGGCTAATGGCGGCCCTCCGCTAACAATGGCGTTCATATGCAACGAAAGTGATAAATAAAATATGTTCCACATGGTGGCGTGGCCTTAATCCAAAATAGCCCACAGCGAATGGCCTTAACTTGGGCGGAATTCTAACGGATTTTAAGCCTTCTAATGGCAGCAAAAGTGAAACTTAACTATCCTGCGTGACTGACTGCTCGTATGAGACAAATCAATATGCCGCTAACTTTCTCTGCAGAAAAATAAGCTGTCGACGGAGCGCAGACACCGCAAAAGCGTTTATGTAAACATGCAACCGTGCATTGCATCGTCATGCAGCAAAACCACACAAATTCGCACAAATAGTCGGGAAAATATTTTTTTTAGATATATTTTGACATCGCATCGCGTGATAAGAGCAACAATCTCCACCTAGAAATAAATTCAGGACGACGCGTACAAACTCAAGCGGTGGCAACAAGCGCGACATCTTTTTTTTTTTTTTTACATTTGCCTAAAAGTCGAAAGCGAATAAGTAGTAACTCGCGCTCCAACGATCAATTTGTACAAGCAGCAGTCGTGGGTTATAAATGCTGTACTACTGAATGCAAGAAATATCTCGGATTACTCACTTTGCTCCTTTTAGGCATGGTAGATTTGTGAGGGATGTTTGTGGAAAAGGGAAAAAACCTGCAAAGTGTAACTGAATACGGGACAAAAATATACAGTAGTCCGAATAAAGCTGTACAAGTACAGTCTAATACAGGGCAGCGAGATGATAATGTTCCATTGGAAGAAAACTAGCTCAAACCGGATTGGATTCCCCCCCCTCCCTTCTTATTTAAATCTTATAGTTCCTGCGTGATTGACGACCGTCGACCCGCCCACACCGCCTGCTGATTGGTTAACACAGCGGTCAGCAACGCGATTTCAAATCGGCACTATTTTATGAGTGGATAGCTCACACGTCAATCAACTATTTCGACAAGGTGGTTGTCTTTCTGGACAGCCATCTGCTTTGGGGGGAAAAAAGCGGAAAATGTCGCAAGTTCTGTCTTCAACCTCGCTTGAGCAGTTATTGTCTTGCAAACATTTTGTTGGCCGCAATGTTTGGGCGAGCATATGTGATTTTTTATTCTGACTGTGCCTCACCGTGCAATTGTCCCTATAACGGCGAATGGATATTGGTTGTGGATTGAGAGAGGGGTGTGTACTTTCGCAGCCAAGTCTTTTGTATTAGGATTGGGAAAATGGCGACAGGATAATTGTGCTTGTGCAACACCATCTCGCAATGTGCACAGCGACAGCTTCCGCCATTGTGCAGTGTGAACACCAAGCATGACCTAAGCGGCGCTGCGGACTCATTTAATTCGTCATACTTCCATTTTTGTCTATCACTCGGGGATCTCCTGCACGGTGTCAATGGGGAATAACTAAATGCATTTTCACGTGTCATTCCCTGCAGTGTTGCATTTGCAATTTAATTTTGTGTGTGTTGTGCAGACCGTGCCACACAAGTCACGTGTGATTTGACTCTAAGCAAATGTTGCCATCACAGTATTTAAAATTCAGCTTGACATTGCAACATGTATTTTAATTAGAACACACAAAAAAACGATTATATTTCCATCCCCACAAGAATGAAAACAACCAATAGTCGCATATTGCTATTTTCTTTTTGAATGCCAGATTCAACCCAGGTTCTTTGTTGCTGGTGCCCCAAGAAATTATTTGAATAATTTGAAACAGAATAACAATCATCAGTGCACCATAAATAATTTAAACCTAGCGAGTCTAGACTACCTCTTAGACTTTAAAAGGTTTTTGTTGCATTTTGCCACAGACATTGTGCTGCTCCTTCTAGTGCATTTGTGTTGGCCAGTAGTAAGAGGATGGATGAGTTTCATAACAAACTCAGTAAGCTGCAGTAATATATATATATTTTTTTGCAAAGGATTAACGGCTTTGAGTATTATTATATTGTCTGTCTTATGTGTTGCTGTACCGTTTGTGTTCAAACAGCGGAGTGGAAAGCAATGCCTGTGAATGGATCAACTGGATGTTTGGAAACGATGCTCTCTCTAATGTTTCTCTACCTCCCTCACTTCTTCTTTCCCTCTCTCCATCTTACAACAGTAAGTGGATTCAAAGATATGTGCCTTGGTGTTATGAGGGCAATGCCCATGACCTGCATGATAGAAATTCACATGTACAATAATGAGAGTGAAGTCTTGCCACACAACAACACAGCCTAATAAGATCAGTAACAATAAACCTTAGTCGGCTTTAATCATCGATTAATCAACTGCTGACAGGACAAAAAATAATCCCACATTAAAGTGAGCTCCAAAGGCACGCCTTTTTGAGAACAAACCATTTAATTATGATATATTAGACAATTGGGGCGGTTAGCTGGAACTAATAGCATGAACAATATGTCCTTTATGAAGTAATTTAAGGCGATATATAGATGAGCACAAATGATGAGCTGTGACTGATGATCTCTGACATAGTGGGACCAAGAGTTACATCCATTCTGAGGCCATATGTAAGGGGATCAGAGGGCTTTTGTATTTCTAACTGACCATCCCCCACTGTCTTCCCCTTGTTTTCATGGTTGTTTCCTTGCCCGCCGTGTCTTTACAGGACTCAGTCTGGTGGCATTTCAACTTCATGAAACCACAAATAAGGGCCAGATTAAAATACAGTAAAAAGACATTTGGCACACATATAATATCAATAACATACGTGTGTGCTTCTCAAAAACACCTCTCAAGTTTAAATTTCTCATGTGTACAAATTATTTGCCAGTTTGTTTTATTAAAACATTTATCACTGAAATGCTGGTGCAAAACGCAGCAAAAAAATGAATAAATTAATATCCAAAAATACAGAATTAATTTGGCTTTCATTGTGTTGAATAATACATTTCAATGTGCGTATACAGAATATTGTACACTCAGTATGCAAGTTGATATAAGCACAATGTTATTAGACACCGCCCTCTAGCGGTACATTCTAAGTACAGCAGCATCTGAAAAAGGTTTCAATCGCCTTATTAGGAAGCATCTTAAGATGGTGTGTGAAATTCAAAGCCTGCGCATCAAATACGACCCGACATATAATTATATCCGACACATAAACTAATTTTAGATGTATATTATTAACCATCCACCGGTAAATAAGATTTATTATCACTACAAGTGCTATAACTCACCGCAACAGCTGAAGCACTGGCCCCGCCCTTACACAACACCTGAATAGTTTTGGGGAGTTTTGACACGGATCTTTTTGTCTCCTTTACGACCATTTACGATCCTTTTATGTCATAAAAAATGATTTATATAAAATAATTATATATGTAAAGTTGTATGAATCTCTCCGCACTCTCGCTCTCTCATGTGACGTCACTTGTCTCTTCTGAAATGACATCCATCACACCCACAGAGGACTTTGCAGTCACTATGGAGAAGGGAAAAAAAGGGCTGGGTTTCAATGACCCTTGTACCCAGCAGAAGAGTTGAAACGGCAAGCTCACCTGCTGGTGTTTCAGGAAATGAAGCTTGGCTCCATGACACACTACAACGGGATTAATAACAAAGTAAGTTTTTATTATACAACCATTTTAAATCATCCTGGAAAATGATCATTTCAAACAGTGGATATGAGAATTTTGAAGCTCCTGTTGATCAAAAACAAATTCAAATAAAAATTGGTGCAGTTATGAAAAATTT
Source organism: Syngnathus acus (assembly GCF_901709675.1). NCBI lineage: Eukaryota > Metazoa > Chordata > Actinopteri > Syngnathiformes > Syngnathidae > Syngnathus > Syngnathus acus. Next base: position 4,558,106 of record NC_051099.1, on the reverse strand, counting down.
TAATCTCAGTTTTACTCCACAGAGATCATTTATATATATTACCTATGTTCTTCAAAAAATTATATCATCTCATACAACCATTCACATTAGTTCTATTGGCATCTTTCAGGTTGAATAAAAGAATGGACCTAGATACATGCGTCTGGCTCATAGTGTGTGCAACTGGAGGTCAGTATACTCAATTTATTATTTGATGCTATTCTGGAAAAAACATGTCCTTTCAAACTGAGTTTCGGTTTTGTACACGCTCTTGCACACACAACATACCTTGAGCAAATATGTACTTGAGTACTTGCTGTCATGCATTCATTTGGATTGTTCTGAATAATGGAAAGTTCAGCCAAAGTTGACCACTTTCTCTCTCACTCTCTCCTTTTCCTTCTTTTTGAACTTTAAAACCGAATATAATACACAAATGACGGAATCACATACATTAGTAAAGTTGGTCATTTTTTTATCATCGCACAAACTCTTGTATTATTTTACAAATACGAACTTTTTATTGCTTTCACTTTCCCATGATGTCATTATTTCTTCAGTGATGGGACAGTTCCAAGTGGAGCCTCTGGATTCTACCGTTCTAAAAGGAACAGATGCTCGATTCACCGCCACTGTGCAGGGAAAGTGGGAGGTCATGACGTGGAACGTCCGAGGTTTTCTGGTCCTCACCTTTCCCCGAAGTGGTAACGTGTCCTCGGCCTCGGAACAATTTTCGGCGTCCATCTGCTCTGCCGAGGACACCAGCTGCGTTGCGTTCACCATCCACAACACTTCTCGTAGAGAAGCTGGGCCAGTTATTTGTACCGTGCAAGGAGACTATGGGTCAAAATCAGCAACGCTACATGTTCAAGGTGCTGTACATTTGTCAACAGCTACATTATTATCATGTTTTATAATTATCAAACAAAAATCTGAGTCAAATTGTCATTCAAACTTCTAAATAATGTTCTTGAACATTTCAATTAAGAGGCCAAAGTGTTTTTTTTCTGCTTCTGTAAATTAGAGAGCGGTGCAGTCCAAATCCAGGAGGGTGATTTGAAGGTGGCCGAGGATGAGGAGGTGGAGTTCACCTGCGTGACTTCATCTTGGTTCCCTAATCCTGTTGTGAGCTGGAAGCTGAATGGTGGCCCTGTAGATGGCAACCTGTACAACAATACTCATGTGCCTCATGGAGATTCCTTTAACTCCTCCAGTGTCCTGAAGTTTAAAGCTATCAAAAATTCTACCGTGGAGTGTTTGGCGATGCTGCCGACACTAACAAAGCCACTATCCAGCACCGTCTTCTTAGTAGTTGGTAAGAAAAAGAATTCAATTCTCAAATTCTCAATTCTTCTAAAATAATTCAAACGTGAGCAACTATCGCATTTGTTCATTTGTATTCCTTTGTCTAGACCAGAGATTTTTAACCTTGTTGGAGATACTCGTTTAAAATCCTAACCCTAGTAGGGTTTCAATGTAGGGTTTCATACTAGGGTTAGGGTTTCAAAGTAGGGTTTAAAACTAGAATTAGGGTTTCAAAGTGGGGTTTAAAACTAGGGTTAGGGTTTCATACAAGGGCTAGGGTTTCAAACTAGGGTTTCATAATAGTGTTAGGGTTTCAAACTAGGGTTTAATACTAGAATTAGGGTTTCAAAGTAGGGTTTAAAACTGCAGTTAGGGTTTCAAAGTTGGGTTTAAAACTAGGGTTAGGGTTTCAAAGTAGTGTTTAAAACTAGGGTTAGGGTTTCAACGTAGGGTTTAAAACTAGAATTGGGGTTTCAAAGAAGGGTTTAAAACTAGGGTTAGGGTTTCAAAGTAGGGTTTCATACTAGAGTTAGGGTTTCAAAGTAGGGTTTAAAACTAGGGTCAGGGTTTCATACTAGGGTTAGGGTTTCAAACTATGGTTTCATAATAGTTTTAGTGTTTCAAACTAGGGTTTAAAACTAGAATTAGGGTTTCAAAGTAGGGTTTAAAACTGCGGTTAGGGTTTCAAAGTAGTGTTTAAAACTAGGGTTAGGGTTTCAAAGTAGTGTTTAAAACTAGGGTTAGGGTTTCAAAGTAGTGTTTAAAACTAGGGTTAGGGTTTCAACGTAGGGTTTAAAACTAGAGTTAGGGTTTCAAAGTAGGGTTTAAAACTAGGGTTAGGGTTTCAAAGTAGGGTTTCATACTAGAATTAGGGTTTCAAAGTAGGGTTTAAAACTAGGGTTAGGGTTTCATACTAGGGTTAGGGTTTCATACTATGGTTTCATAATAGTGTTAGTGTTTCAAACTAGGGTTTAAAACTAGAATTAGGGTTTCAAAGTAGGGTTTAAAACTGCGGTTAGGGTTTCAAAGTAGTGTTTAAAACTAGGGTTAGGTTTCAAAGTAGTGTTTAAAACTAGGGTTAGGGTTTCAAAGTAGTGTTTAAAACTAGGGTTAGGGTTTCAACGTAGGGTTTAAAACTAGAATTAGGGTTTCAAAGTAGGGTTTAAAACTAGGGTTAGGGTTTCAAAGTAGGGTTTCATACTAGAATTAGGGTTTCAAAGTAGGGATTAAAACTAGGGTTAGGGTTTCAAACTAGGGTTAGGGTTTCAAACTATGGTTTCATAATAGTGTTAGTGTTTCAAACTAGGGTTTAAAACTAGAATTAGGGTTTCAAAGTAGGGTTTAAAACTGCGGTTAGGGTTTCAAAGTAGTGTTTAAAACTAGGGTTAGGGTTTCAAAGTAGTGTTTAAAACTAGGGTTAGGGTTTCAACGTAGGGTTTAAAACTAGAATTAGGGTTTCAACGTAGGGTTTAAAACTAGGGTTAGGGTTTCAAAGTAGGGTTTCATTCTAGAGTAAGGGTTTCAAAGTAGGGTTTAAAACTAGGGTTAGGGTTTCAAAGTAGGGTTTCAAACTAGGGTTAGGGTTTCAAAGTAGGGTTTCAAACTAGGGTTAGGGTTTCAAAGTAGTGTTTAAAACTAGGGTTAGGGTTTCAACGTAGGGTTTAAAACTAGAATTAGGGTTTCAAAGTAGGCTTTAAAACTAGGGTTAGGGTTTCAAAGGAGGGTTTCAAACTAGGGTTAGGGTTTCAAAGTAGGGTTTCAAACTAGCGTTAGGTTTCCAAACTAGGAATTCATACTTGGGTTAGGGTTTGCGTCAAATACAAGGCCCGGGGGCCAGACAGGGCCCGCCACATCATTTTATGTGGCCCGCAAAGACAAATTTTTCATCAGCCTCACGTGTCAATAATTTCCTTTCTTTATAAAGTATTAAGTCCTATAAATTATTAATTTTGCCATTTCCTTTGACAGTGCCGAAACCTCCAGACTGGACCGTCCTGATAGCTCTGGTTTGCTCTTTTGGAGGTGTTGCTCTTCTATTTTTACTCATTTATGGCATATTCTTTTGCTACAAACGCAAGAAAGAAAAAGGTAAATGGCCACAGTTTGAAAAGTATCTTGTTTAGTTGCATATCATACTGTAACTACTTTAAAACAAAAATAGGCAATAATAAAACTTGCACCTCACAATGCAATATGGTAAGGGCATTTGTTACAATTTAATATTTTGTCATTCCAGAACCCAACTACCAAGATGAAATGACGTAAGGAGCCACTCTACTTACAATATAAGATTTTATTGTTGGTTCTCTCGAGAAAAAAAAAGTAAAATATCAGTTTCCACTTTACACATGTCTTCTCCTATTTCTGTTCTTAGGAGAAGAGTAAGAACACAGAGCCAGTTGAGCGGACTGAGACCACCTGGACAGAAACAAGGTCGAGTCAATGCAGGTTATGTGACAGATGGTCAAACAAGTAAGCCCGGGGATTACGAAACACTGCACCCAAACTTTCCACAAACATGATTAATAATCGCATCATTGAAACATTCATACCAATCATACCAACGAGCTTCTCCCCTCCCTTATCTGATTTACAGATGTCACTTCAAGTGATCTTACAAACAGCGGTTACTCTCACACAACTCCCTCCAATTTTTTTGAGGTAGGTACAGTATGCTTGTATTCATTTATTCATTTATTCATTTATTCATTTATTCATTTATTTATTTATTTATTTATTTATTTTTAAATTTATTTATTCATTCATTTATTTTTATTTTTTTTAGATGCACGATGCTGTTTATAATAACCACACAGAAAATGACTACAACAACGTGGGTGAAGGTTTCAGAAAACACAGACATGCCACTACTGTGTAGAAAGACTAAAAACCTTGGACCCCAAAGACTGAAACAAGTCATGTGTGTGTAGGCTGGACTGTAGAAGAAGAAGACTTCTCTCGGCTTTCTCAGCACACTCATTGTTATACTATGTGTATTTGGAAAAAAGAGAATTATATTAATTATATTACTCACGCGGTACAGTATATTACTATCTTTTTTTCGGAGGAGTTCTAATGCATGTTGGACCTTTCTAATCGACTCATGCATGAACAGGCCACAAAAGCCTCTTCAAGGGGAAAGCAGGTGATTGAAGGTTGCTCCACAGTGTGGAGCTAGAGACTCACTTATTGGTCTTCTGCATTTGAGTGGGAGGAGAGAAAAAAAAAAAACATCCTGTATAAAAGCCAACATCTCTGTGAGAGGAGCTACCACAGGCATCATTGGAGACATCAGGGACTCTCTTACCTTGACCTACGCACACGTGCTGCAATGAGTGAGGTAGGGTTTCTTTTTAAGAAGAAAAAAAAAAAACAGGTTTGCCACATTCAGGTTTGTATGCTATTCCTTTCAGAACATTCTGTTCATATATTTGCTGAATAATTTGGAAAAATAGTTTGTTTTAATGACGGTTCGGTCAAGTGCTAGATTTTTAATTCTGTGTGATAAATCCAATTAAAAATCCAATTATTTTAAGACATGTTTACTGACGCAGTTCAATCAACGCATCAACATTTGAGTGGCCTCTGCAATGTTTACCTGCCTCGGAGTTTAATTATGCTGAGAGTGTTGTCAACGGTTTGTTTCATCATCTAAAGTAGACTTGAGCCCTTTACTACATTAAATTAACTAGATGAGTGTTAGAAGTTGCTGATCAGCGTAAGTGAGATTGGGAAAAGCATCACTGTTTTGCTGACTTGATAAAATCATAGTGGTGTGTAAGAAAAGGGATTATTTAAAAAATTCAGTGCAGCACATAATGATCAATATATATTCCGTTTTGATGTCCGCGGATTTGAGGCTTTTCTATTTTCCTTTGATAAAAGAAAATATTTTAATCTGAGATTTTCTGTGATTTGTCCTGCAGTCCAAACTTAATCCTTCTTCAAAACCATGAACAGATACAACAAAGAAATAATCTCTAATCCACCGAAAGTACCATTAGGCCTTGGTGCTGTCAGTCAACTTCTTAAAGCATGTTTTGGAATGTGGGCTTCTCCTAAATCTGTAAAATGCCTTTGTAGCTTGCATCTTTTGAAAGCCACTGTCACTTCAGGGACGAGCTGTGCCAGAAGCAGATGCTCATGTAAATTCATCCAAAATACATCAACAATAAGATTTAGTAGGAAAAAAGAAATGCAAAATGAAAATAGTTATTTTATGCAATTCCCAAGTATAAGCACTATTTAAATATCCCGTTCCAGCATTTGTTACATCATCAAAGATTCACTTTTTTCTATTTGCAAAAGCTATTCTAGGACTATATTAAAAAGATCAAAACCATATACTGTAAACAAACGCACAATCCTGTTTTTTCCTTGGATATTCTAACTAGTCATGTTTGTTCAATCAGTCCATCAGTAGGAGTCGAAGACTCACGCTGTCATCCTTATTTCCAGTCTGGTGGTGGAGGGGCAGCTGAAGGCTTGTTATGGTGCTAGAATGAGCTGTCTGTGACCCACTTTTGCTGTCTCCTAGTTAAATGTTAATAGATCCTGAGTGCAGCATGGTGTCTTCTCCGGGGAGCTTCAACTATCAGGAGAACTAAAAATAGTCTCCCAACCTATCAACAAACTCACTCAGTCACACTCAGTCACTCAGTCACTGACTCACTGACTGACTCACTCAGTCACTCAATCACTGACTCACTGACTCACTCACTCAGTCACTCACTGACTCACTCACTGACTCACTCACTGACTCACTCAGTCACTCAGTCACTAAATCACTCACTAAGTCACTCAGTCACTGACTCACGGACTCACTCACTGACTCACTCAGCCACTCAGTCACTGACTCACTGACTCACTCACTCACTGACTAAGTAACTCAGTCACTGACTCACTGACTCACTCACTGACTAAGTGACTCACTCACTGACTCACTGACTCACTCACTGACTAAGTCACTCACTCACTCACTCACTCACTGACTCACTGACTCACTCACTCACTGACTCACTCACTCACTCACTCACTCACTCACTCACTCACTCACTCACTCACTCACTCACTCACTCACTCACTCACAGGACAGACACATATCAAAACAGATGGTCAAACATTTTCTCTTTGATTGTTTGTGGAAATTGAATTGTCCCTTATTTCCCCTCATTCATCAAATCTGCTCTGCTGTTTCAAATTTGGTGCTGGAGCCACTGGATTAATAATTTAGGTAGCGCTGAGTGAGAGAGTGATGCTATCTGCGGGGAAACAAATCAAATAGCGCGCGAGCAAAATCAAATTCCACCCGACTCGTGCATTCATCTCGGAGAAGAGAGATACGAGGTGGAGTCAGGGCTTGGGGAATAGAGCTGGATGTGCTTTGAGAGTGAACAAATTGAATCTGAATCAAGCAGCTGTTGCTTCCCAGATGCTGGAACATCTTTGCTTTTCAAAGTGGTTGCATCTTTTTTTTGATGGTTTGGTTGTGCTGCAACCTCGGCCTGTCAGAGGAGAATAGCTTGGAGCTGTGATGATGATGATGATGTGTTTGGCTGGTGTCCTGCTCCAAGACAATCGGGCTCTTTATCCAAAGATGTAATTCATTAAATAAATCATTGCAAATATTATCATTATCTATATTTGAATGCTATTTACTATTTTTGTCTACAGAAACAAATATCGACAACCATCATTGGGAACAAAGCATCGGCGGGCCAAGGTATTGATCAAAATGCATATTATTTATTGCTGTAGAAATAGTGACTTTATGACGATTGTGTCTCATTTTATTTAAATAGTACATAAACATTATAGTGTCTCAGAGGGATTGTTTTCGATAAGTGTCCGACAATTACATACAAAACAACAAACCGGAGTGGATGATGGAAGACCTACTTTGCAAACTGGGCCATGTAGTATTGTTTTTAATGTAATTCAAATCCCTTCAGTGTATAAACAGCACAATTTGGCTTCGCTTGTTTGGTAGGATCCTTTGAAATTCATAAATGGCTCTAAGTAAAAAAAAAAAAAAAATGCCATCCTGCAAAATTAGAATATGCATGAAGAAAGTAGAAACTCATACATTGCTTCGCTCCAGTTTGAATTGTTTCAATATCATCAAGTTTTTTCTTACATAATTTGTTTCACATTGCAAGGATTTCATAGATAACAAAATTCAATTTCCCTGAAATATTTTTTTTTAACTCAGTATTTTCAATATAAAGGCAATATCAGTCATTGGATGAACCTTTTTACTCAACTTCTCCTGGGAGCCAATTTGACTGTGACCTTTTACTATCTTCTTATGGGAATGATATATTCCCATCATGCACTTGGGCAATTTGAGTCATTCATGCAGCAGCACAACACACTTGGGAGAGTGTGATGTGCTTATGAAACCGACCGGAGTTGGGTATTGATTCTGTGAAGTGGAAACGTGTGTGTGTGAGTGTGTCTATTGAACTCATGATAGAATTGATTCCACTGTCACGTCCCATCCAAAGGTCGCCAGGGTCAACAAAAAGATCCAACTAAATGTAAGTAGGTGAAAAAATGTCAGGTCACACAAGGAAAGGTCAGCACTATTATGATTCCCTGCCTGGTCCACCTGTATGCTGCATGGAGAACACAAATCACATTTATTTGAAGGAATTTATATTAAAACTTTGAACTGCACTTGAGATGAAATAGTATGATAAGTTCATATCGGTATTTATATTGTTTTTTCAAATGTTCAGGAGAATAGCTATATTTAAAGATAAAGGATAAATTGTTCATCATCGACAGATTGTCCATCCTGAACTTTAAATTGTAGAAATAAATAAATAACAAATAAATAAAAATAGATAAAAAATAAAAATAAAAATAAAAAATATTTTTTTGTCCATCCTGAACTTTAAATTGTAGAACTAAACAAATTTAAAAAAAAATAGATAAATAAAAACTAAAACTAAAATAAAATAAACAAAAAAGTAATATATAAAAAATAAAAATAAAATAAATAAATAATCTATCTCTCCTCAGATGAAAAGAAGAGCAACCTCCCTGAAGACTTCGATATTGATATGGACAACCCGCAAACAGAGAAGGCCGCCGTGGCCATCCAGTCGCAGTTTAGGAGATTCCAGAAGAAGAAGCAGGATATGAAGTCATAGAAGTGGCAAGGCTTGCTGGTTCCTCACATCTGCATGTATATCAAACTGCACCATCCTGAATTCAAACAGAGGGGTACAGAACTTGAATTTGAGCTCATCCATTTTTGGAATCAGTGTATTATTGTATGTAATACTCAATTGATGATCACATTCCAGATGTAGTATCGCACAGATATTTTTGTCTTGTGTTTTTGGATCATTACAATAAAGATCCTCATGTTGCTGTCAATGTAAGGCACCAATTTTGTTCAAATTCACATTAAGCCCATCCAAATTCTCCATGTTCAAGTCTCGCCAGATGTGACATCTCCAGTCTTTTTTTTAAAGCATCATCATCAAGGTCATTCATGCCAAACACATTGGGGAACAGCCATTTTATTAAGCAAATTTGAATTTTGTGTTAGTTTATCTTTATTCCAGTGCCACCACGGTGAACACCGATGTTAAAAAATAAAATGTGACATTGTTTGTTGTTAAAAACAAAACATCAGAACGAAGACAGGAATGAAGCGAATCATAGAAACCGACCAAAAAAAAAAAAAAAAAAAAACCCTCACAGAAGAACGAGTAATATATTCTTCTCCCTTCAGCAAAAAGCGTTAAGGAACAGAAAGTCAAAACGCGCCAGGGTAGCCCACAAAATAAAGCAAAAAAAATAAATCCTTATATTATTTTTCGGGTATTTCCCAAATTCTCTCTATATTTTTTATTTTGAATAGGGGGGGGGGGACTGCTGGATTGTCTCACATTTTCTTTTCCCTGTAGAGGAGCATCACTGCAATGCAGCAACAGTAGATCTAGCGAGGAGCGCGAGCGCCCCGAAAACTCCTCCTAGTGCACTGAGAGAAGGGGACACACTCAAATTGGCTCACTTTGGAAAGACCAACCATTAGTTGTGGAAACCCGCCATGTTCTAGCCTAACACCACTCACCACCCTGGCACACAAGCGGTGGCAAACTACCTGAAGACATAGCTGGAATGTGTCCAGTACACTCACAACATAATTATTTTTCATCATTACAGTACAGTATAGAGCAATAATTTTCATAGACTTTTTTTTTCTTTTCTTCATATTGCACCATTGGAGAATGGGACACAGAAAGATCGACAGAGACGCCATTTCCTAATTAAAACAAGATATGTGCAAACATGACTAAAGACTTTATTAACCAAATCAATTCTTCCCTGTAATATCCACAAATAAAAGTGATTTCTCTTTTCATATATATATTTATAGTAATAAGAATAATAAATCTTCACATTGGATCATTTGATGGTAATCGTCATTGTCTTTGAATTGGTCAGTCCCCATGCATCCATAGGAAATAGATTTTTTTTTTTTTTCTTCCAAAAAAAGTAACAATTTGAGAGCAGCTGAAAAGTGAACGAACGGGTGTCAATTTCTTTTGTTCCAAGTTTCATTCCGTGATATTCCATAGGAAAAAAATGACTTCTCATTCTCATTTTCCACTCCAGAAAAAAAATCACCAAAAAAAAAAGTTATTATGAAAACATTGTTGCTATGGTAATCCATTTTAATGATTATTAATGGATGTCAACTAACAATTAGTAATAATCACTCATCAATTATAAAGAACGGACAATAATGAAGAGTAAATAACGTTCCCCGTTACTCAATTAGTTTGGCAACACTCTGGGTGCAACCAATTCTGATGAGTGAATTATTTATTTTGTCATTTTCAAGTGAAAAAAAAAAAAAGAAAAGAAAAGAAATACAAAGAGGAGATGAAAAGGAAGTTCTAAAATAAATAAAAGTAGATTAGTAAAAGTTACCGCCCCTTCTCGGGCATATTTACAGAACTGTGTGGTGAGTCAATTTACTGCACTTGAGTGTTAAGTCCAGTGTTAGAGTGAATTCTAGTCTCGTCCAAGAGCCAGGCCCCTCCCCCCCTGCTGTTATACCAGCGTGTAGGACTTTGCGTAGGGATTGGTGGTCTGTTTGAGATGTCCTCGCGAGTCCAGCAGGGACTCCTGGGAGGTGCTGAGCTTGGCGGCCTGGGCCAGCTCGGAGCCCTCTCTGTGGGGGAGCGTGGCGGCTGAGCCGGGCTGCCACTGGGCCGCTGGGTCCCTGCTGGCCTGAGGGGCCTCTGTGGGTGTCGGGGGCGCCATGCGGGAGGGCCGCTTCAGCGAGCGACTCTTCTGGGGCTCCAGACAGGCCTGGCCCATGGCCGCTCGCTCTCCGCTCGCCGTTCCCCTGGATGAGCCTGAGCAGGACATGCCTCGGTTTAACAGGAAGTCCATGCGCAGGTACGGGGGGAGGTGAACCAACTCGCCGCCTGTGGGACAAGACACACAAATAAATTGGGGTTCAACTCTACGCGATATCTTTAAGAATTATAATTCATTTAGACATTAAATTTTTGTTTTTAAATAACCTTATTTTAAATGTTTCCCCAAAACTGTGGGGATGTTTCCAGGGATTTCTTTTAATCCTAAAGGTCATTAGGGTGTGGGCATTTATCCAACTGGACAATGAAACACATCAATGAAAAATCATTCTTTGACTTTCTGCTGGCAACAGCAATTAGAATGAGTAAGTTGAAAGTTAATTCGAAGTGAAAAATGTTAGTATGGATGGGCTTTGGCAACAATTGCCTCACCCGGTCTGTGGGCCTTGGGCACGGCCATGTTCATGACCCGGCTGACGTCCTGAGGCTTGGGCGGGGAAGCAGTGAAGCGGCAGATGCCCGATTCGGACGGCGTGCTGGACGTCAGGCTGTCGGTGTAGTCGTTGGTACCGGCGGTCATTTGCTCCGAGGACGTGTCGGAGATGAAGCATTCGGTGATGGTGAACTTGGCGTGGCGCAGCTGCTCCTCCATCTTGGCGTGCTCGTAGGCTCTGGCCAGTTCCTCGTAGGTGGACGAAGCGCTCTCCGTTGACACCATACTGCTCCGAGCACGGTCTGGATTCGGGCCCGAGGATATTAGTTTGTGATGTAACATTGTTAAAGATAGCAGAAAATGTAATGATGTTAGTGACGTTAATGAGAACGCTGGCATAAAAATAGACACTGACCGGTATCCTGAGATGGGCTGACACTGTAGCTGTCACTCTCCTTGTCGACGGAGCCTGCCACTCTTGGCGTGGGCAGCCTCCAGTCGGTGCTTAACGTGTGGGAGGAGACTGGAGGATGTGGGCGGTTCAGGGTCCATTGACTGGCGTAGCGGTTACGAGCAGCCGGTCCGGCTTTGGCTGTGCGGCGGGCGGTCGGATCTGACAGGAAGAGTAAAAGAGATTTATGCAAGTCACAGAGAACAGGATATAATATTTTAAAAAGATGAACGCTAGTAGAAATTTTTCAAGATAATTTGTAATTTGCCTTCGCGGGCCACATAAAATGATTCAGCGGGCCGTATCTGGCCCCCGGGCCTTGGGTTTGACACCTGTGTTATACAGCAGTTTCTATTTTCCATTGACCACCCAGAAGTCACATCTATCAACCAAACAGTTTGACATTCCAGGAAAATTGCATGAAGTAAAAAAAAAAGTGGTCCGTACTGGACTTACTGGTTCCTGGTCTGGCATCAGACACGTCTACCAGAGGACCGGTGGCCTGGGAGAGGGACTGGTAATGGACAGTGTGGGTGACTGTGGATGACTTTTGTTTCTGTGTTTCCCCAAAGTCGTTATCGGTCAGCAAGACGGTGGACCTGTCGTCTGCGGAGAAGTAATAAGTAATAAGGGCAAGCTCGTGGAATTGATTATTTATGTTTGTGTGGCGCTTACCAACAGTCTCCATGGTGTCTCGCTCCTCGATCAGAAGCTGAGCCCTGGGAATGTCGATGTGCATTCGGAGGGTTTGCTGTTGTTTGTTGACTGGTTCGGCCGGTCGTGTGTTTTTACTGGGAAGGGTAAATGAGTTCTTCATGACAAGTTCTTCATTAGGTGTAACCATACTAAGGTAAGACCTCTTACCTCATGAGCATCTCAGCCAAACTTTTTGCATCTAGGGAACAAAATGATGACATCATATGAAATGTGATGATGAGAAAACGGTGCCCTCCTCTCCCGTCTCACCTCGGAGTCTCTTCAACCTCTGCTCTCGTCTTCTCCTCCGCAGTACCAGCAGTCCGATGAAGATGACGACAATTGCCACCAGCACGCAGGAAATGGTCACCATCATCTTCAAACCTTCGCCGCCGCCAGAGGTGTCCTCACTCACATTGGGTGCCTTCACCAGTGGAGCAATGGTGCCTGCCAAGATGTGACATTTGTGTTATCACGCAGCTAAACAGAATTCAATAATAAATAAATAAATAAATAAAATAAATAAAATAAATAAAATAAATAAATAAAACATAAATAAATAAATAAATAAATAAATAAATAAAACTAAAACTAAAACTAAAAATAAAAATAAAAATTTTTTAAAAAAATGAAAATGAAAATGAAAATGAAAATGAAAATAAAAACAAAAACAAAAACAAAATAAAAATAAAAATAAAAATAAAAATAAAAATAAAAATAAAAATAAAAATAAATAAAAATAAAAATAAAAATAAATAAAAATAAATAAAAATAAAAATAAAAATAAAAATAAAAATAAAAATAAAAATAAAAATAAAAATGCGGGGAAAATTTGCACTGAAAATTTCTAGTTGAACTTACTGCCATCATAGCTGAGTGTGGCAAACTTGACCCTCTTCTCAGCGTAGCCAGCGCTGTTGTAGATTTTCATCTGCAGCTCATACCAGGTTGCCTCCTGCAGGTCGTAGAGGATGTAACTCTTGGTGAGGGAGGTGCGCTGTGCCGTGGTCCATGACGGCGACTCCATTGGCCGATACTCCAACGTGAAAGAGGTGATCGGGCATCCGCCGTTGTTCCAGCCGTTGAGATTGAGCTTTACTCGAGTGGCATTAATACTGGTAAAGAGCTCCTGTTCTTTGGAGTACTGAGGTTCTGAAGGGATGAGAAGATGGTAAGAATCGACCCAATCATCTCTCTATATACACATGCTAACTATCATTGTTGGCTAGAACCTACAACGAATCAACATGTCTCCCACCTTTGCCATGTGTCTTTGCTTCAATGATCTCACTTATGCGTCCGGGCCCAACGCCATTCTGGGCCGTCAGAGTGAATTTGTACCAGGTGCCGCACTTGAGGTTCTCCAACCGGTAGGAGCGCTCACTCGGGCTGATGGCGAAGTTGCCCCACTGTTCGCTGTTGTCCTCGGAATATTGCAAAATGTAGCCTAGGGTACAAAATACCATAATCAGTTTAGGAGAAGTAGTGTGAGAGATGATGGTGTCAAATTCCACATTTCTCCAACCTCTTATGGAGCTGCCACCATTGTCTCCAGGTATCCAAGACAGCGTGATGGAAGTTGTGGTTGTCTTGGTCACTGTGAGGCGAGGCTGGTCAGGTGGAACTGAAGAAGACAAACACAATATTTTTTTGCAAATGAAATAAGATGGGGCACTAAGCTATTATGAAAAATAAACAATGCAAAATATCTAACATTATTCAGAAGCACTACTTTTGTCTAGCTCCTTTAATCACTTCAGCATAGTTATTTGGGGAGCTGCCAAGATGCCACAAGATGGCGCCGAAGTGGCTTTAATTGCTTTGGTCACGACACCAAAATTAAATCGAAGGAAGAAGATTAAAAAATAGTTACGAGGGTTAAATTTCCTACCTTGAACCTGCAGGTTGAGGACGATCTTATCGGAGCCGAAGCTATTGCTAGCGACACAAGTATAGTTCCCAGAGTCCTCTGCTTTCACTGTCCGAATAACAAGGCTGCCGTTACCATGGACACTGCGCCGGCTGTCAATCACAACAGGTGCAGGGGTTCCGTTGCTGCAACAGAGATGTACACGTGAGCTCAATTAGCTTTTCGTGCTAAATGGGCAATCATGGTAGTCGATACTCACATCTCCTTCAACCACTTGATCGTTGGAGAAGGATCCCCAACCGCCTTACAGGGCAACACAATGTCTTTCATCCAGGGTGTCGTGACTGTCCTGTTGAAGGTCAAGATGCGTGCTGGAGCTAAAAAATAAATAAATAAATTTGTAGTAATGAATGGAATGACCTGGAATTCTTCTAAACCAACTTGGCTGATTTTCTGTTTGACTTCATTCTGTTTTTTTTGTGGGTCTTGTTAAGTTTGATAGATCTCTCAGCAATTTGTTTTTCCCATTCTTCTGTCAGATTTTTACAATCACACATATGGCTCCATATCTTCATCTTGACGATGACGTCCACAAAATACATTGCTGTGATAGCCCCGATAAGAGTCCCGGGTCCCGACACCTGGTGGTTTGTCTCCTTATGCGATCGTCCACGCTCATGCCAAGATGGTGACGTGCGGACAAGGCCACACGGAAGGTTAGGAGCCTTTTACCGATGCTATTCAACGATAGGAATCGTCATGAATCGTTTTCATAATTTGACTTGCCTTCCGCCATGGGTTTAACAGTGATAATTTCGCTGGCGTTTCCACGGCCGGCAGCGGTGACGGCCACCACCCAGATGCTGTATTGCCGGTTTCTGCTCAGGTTGGGGATCCGGTAGAAGAACACATCTGGTGCTGCTTCAAACTCACTGCTGACCTGTGTGACGCAAGATATTCCACTTTGACCTTTTCTGTCACAGCAAAACAAATACTGTTGCACTTAACAGAAACATTCCGGAATTATTACCGTGGGGTGTGGGTTGGAGCAGAAAACAGTGTATTTCCTGATGATGCCGTTCACTTTGAGAGGAGGAAGCCATGATACAAACACCACTGAGTTGGAAGCAGCTGCTGCCTTCACACCACCAGGAGGACCAGGGACTGAAATGACACTCACATTATAATGCTATTTCCATTTTTGTTACAATATGACGAATATCGGGTATTTTAATAACGGAAATGACCTACCGTCCTCCTTGGTGCGGATGTAAATTTGTTCACTACGTACACCATCACCCGCTCGGGTGAAGGCTAACACCTGGATGCTGAAGTTGGTGTATTTCTCCAACCCGTCCAACTCCAGTGACGGCTTGGAAGATGTGACATTCCTGATCTCTCCAAGCTCTGAGGACAGGAAATGAAGACGATTCAGTCAAATCTTTCTTCTTGTAAGCAAACTACTTGCAGGTAAATTTAGTGTCTTTAAGGTGTCAAATGTGAATGTCAAAATAAATTAAAATAAAAAGTTTAAAAATGAAGTATGAAAGCTCTTTTTATTTTTCATTATTTTAACACAAATTCATTTTAAGATTAAAATTTTTATACAATTCATAAGATAAAGCACATTTGGCTTGGCCTCAGCTGGTTATTCAAAACACTTTTTTTTCAGTATACACAATTTGGATATTAAAGTACAAAATTAATTTATAAAATATTACTAGGGATTATTATTATACGGTTCACTTAGATAAAATGCATTGTTGCCCCCCACATACTGAGAGTGCCTACTGTTCCCATGCAAACTCCTCATGGCTGTCAAGTCCTGAAGCATTCATTTTTAATTTGCAGGCCAACACGATGTGACAGGGCAGGGGTCAAAGGTAATCATGCTGTCACAACCAAGTCCCGCTCACGCAAAGCCGGCTTGTGACAATAGCGTAGCATCTTATCTGACATCCAAATCGCCATGGAGAAAGAAAATAATTCCTTGTAGGCTACCCACAATGCACCTGGGTGACTCCAAGCTGCAACTTACTCACTCACCAGCATCAATAACAAACCTTATTACTCAGCATAACACTATTTTTCTCAGCTCATAGCAAATTTGAGAATATGCTGAAATTACAAATGAGTCATTCTGAACCCAAACCAAGTCAAGGTCTATTTTTGAACATTTCTGCAGGCTCTCGAGAGGATGTTCAGGAATCAGAGTGACCCACTTGTAATCTAAAAAAAATATTTATCTGGAAACAAACCAATGCAAAGATCTTATATGATCAAAAACATATTAAAAATGAATGCAAAGGGCAAAAAAATTATAAATGTACAGTACCTCCATCGGGCAGATTGGCCCAGTAGATAACCCTGAAGCCCAGCAAGTTGCCATTCAGAGCATCTTTAGGAGGGGTCAACCAGGAGAGGGAGATGACCTCTGGAAACGTAGCAGTGGCTTGGACGTGTTCTGGAGGACGACTTGGAACTGGCGGGGGAGAAGAACAGGAGAGATGAAACAGCAGCCACTATTAAATATTGAGGAGATACACTTGCAGTACTCTCTAATCTCCACTAGGTTGTAATGTAACCTCACTCATTGATTTTTTTTTGCCATTATCTTACTATTTGGTGTCAATGAAAAGGACTTGAATGGTGATGCTGCTTTCTTACCATCCTCCAGTGTAGTAGCAGCCACCTCAGTGGAAGATGGCCCAGTGCCTGCACTGTTGCTGGCTTGCACCACAACGCCGTACTGGGTGAATTTCTTGAGATTGTCCAGCACTAAACTTTCTGCATTGTCACCCGTTGTCTCCACGCTAATTACGCTGAACTGGTAGTTTCCACCCGAGCTGTACTCTCTGTAGCCTACTTGGTAACCTTTGATTGCACCATTCTGGAGATGTTTCTTAGGAGCCTAGCAGAGAAGCAGAGTAGTAGTAAAATTGGAATAAAAATAAAATATAATAGAAAATATTGTATATAATATAATATAGTACATAATAAAATATAAAATAAATACAGTGTTTCCACAAACCAGATATTTTTATATTTTTTTTTTTACCAGTAATGCATTCAAAGTACAAAATAAACAAGAGTAACTTACCCTCCAGGAAACTTTGATGCTCTGAGAAGAGAGGGCTTCCAACTGCACATCCTGAGGGGGTCCGTCAGGGGCTAGAGACAGATTTATAACACTTTTTAATTCACCAGCAAGCTGTCCGCAAAGACAAATATGTCTAAGTATGTCTGGACCTGCACAAATGGGATGGCTATGGTTTAAAAGGGGGTTGCTTGCCGATGAGTTAGATAGGGGTAATTTGCAGAAAGGGGTCCAAACGCACTCTATTGACCATTGTGTGACATTTACTACCGAGGCCGCTAATTGAAAAGTTCTGCTTTTAGTGCAGGGTCAGCGTGTGTTCAATAATGCAAAAAAGCCAATCGGGCTGATGTCACCGGGATGCTAGTGAATTGACCTCGTCATTGGTGACCCTCCTTTTGCTTCCTGTCTGTATTCGGATCTGACAGTTATTGGTGTGATTGAGAAGATACAATAACATACTTGTATGTTATTTGTGCATCATCAATATAAACACACTCAACATGGAGGTGGACACAGTAATTATTTGAGATACTGCACATCTATTAGATAACATAAAGTCTGCAGCAGTTTACCAGCTTCGTCGGTGGTGATGGTGAGCTCATTACTGGCCTCGCTCTTTCCGATTAGGTTCTTGGCAAACATGCGGATGTTGTAGGTGGAGGATGGGTGCAGGTCAATGATTGTGGCCTGGTTGAGCTGAGGTGAGACATCTTTGGTCTTCTGAGCGGTGTCCCAAGAGGCTGTAAAAGGGGATGATTATTATTATTATTATTATTATTATTATTATTATTAAACCTGAATTGATTCAGAAAGAAATAGGGTATATTCAGAATCAATGCAAAAATCTCTGATTAAAATAAATATATACAAATTGGATGATAAGTGTAAATAATTAGCAGCCAAACATTAAGAGGGTTAGAATATTATGAGCCATTTTGCCCTACCTGATTTGTTCTTGCTTTCAATATCAAAGCCTGTGATTGGACTGTTGCCATCGAATCCCATAGTCCAACGTAGGGCAATCGTTCTGTCCTTCACTTCTCTGATCTCCACCTCTGGGGGATCAGGAGGTTCTGCAAACATCAAAAATTGATTTTTTAACATTCATTTCTTGATTTATTTGACCGCAGTTACAGTAAATGATAGTCACATGACCTAACAAAAGGACCAAAATCTTCCCATGCGATGAATTGTTTTGAAATCTGGATGAATAGAAGGTGAATGTGTTCAACCTTAAAAGTATCTAAAAGAAATCAGTCGTAGTTATACCTTGCACTGTGAGCTGTATGATCCCTCGGTCTTCACCGAAGGAGTTGATGGCATGGCAGGAAAAGAAGCCAGAGTCTTCCCTCACTGTGGGCATGATCTGATGAAGACAACACAGTCACTTGCTTTTTTTTTCTCATACATGGTGGTTAATGATGAGCCTTGACTATTATTAGGAAATTATATTAATATTTAACTCAAAAAGTAGAATCCTACCTGCAAGGTGGAGATGACTTCATCTCCGACCTCCTTGACCGTAACCACATAGCGACTGGTCTCAGGGTTGATGATACGTTCTTCCTTCTCCCAGCGTACCATGATGGGCTTCTCACCATGAGCCGTGCAGCTCATTTTCTTTTCTTCCCCTTGCGTGGCCAGTGTGGTGTTGGGGTAAGACGTGATCATGGCGGGAACTAGTTCATAAAAAAAATCAAGAGGAAAAATACAAAGATAAATAAAAAAAGTTATTAAAAAAATAGAAAAATAGAAAAATTCAAAAACAAAAATATAAGTTGACTTGTTTTCTTGTACAACAATAAATAATATATATAAAATAATATAAACATCTGGTACCCCGCAATGTGCTTTAAGCAATTTCAATGTAAAAAAGTTATTAAAAAAAAGGGAAAATAAATGGGAAAAAAATGGAAAAACTTTTTTAAAAAAAATTGAAAAATAGGAAAATTCAAAAACAAAAATATAAATTCTGTTTTTACACTATCAGTTGACTTTTTTTTGGTACAACAATAAATAATATATATAAAATAATATAAACATCTGGTACCCTGCAATGTACTTTAAGCAATTTCAATGTTATGTAGCTGAATGACTAGCTTTCCTTTTAGCAAGAGGTGTTGGCATGTATCTTGTAAGTGAGGCACCTAGAAGGTTCAATGAACCCTCCAAAGACATGACAGCAAATACACGCTGGTGATATCTCCCACAAAACATAGCAGCTCTCTGGCCGCCAGATACACACAAACACATACACATGTAAAGCGTGACTTCGGTGATGTGATGAGAAGTGTCAGGCAAGAGGTTGCAAACATTTAAGCCTCATCTCTTATTTACTCTGCAGCCATTTGGGGCTGGTCTACAGAAAGGAACCATGATTTATTTTGCATGACAAGTATAAATTTTTTGTGAGGCAGGGGAAACAAAAAAGCCGAAGGAAAAATAAAACAGCTAAGAGTCTATGTAAATGTTATCATTTTAGAGCACAGCTACTCATTTTGCCATGTAAGTGGCTAAGCGGAAACACTTGGCCACGTTGTTGACACTCCTGGCGGTCCGGAACACGCTAGGAGGTGACAAACGACAACGGAAATAAGTCGCCTGAACTGCGAATATCAAATTGTTTTAGCATCCTTGGAAAAAATCTATTAAATTTGCAATGCATTTTATATCGTTTTTAAATATTAGGCCATATACATTTCTGAAATAACAAATTGGCTCAAATGAACTTTAATGAAGTTGTGAAGGTTACAGATCTGTATGAAATTCCCTATTATATTTCTACAAACATTTTCAAATCATCACTATGTCAAAATTTCTAGGAAATCTTAATGTCCCAGCTCTGATGAGTTATTTTTTAGAACAGGCTCACTGACTACGACAGTATATGCATTATATTCTGACATAATGATGTCATTGTCAATTTGCATTTTAGGTACAGTCTCTAAACAAAAGTCGTACGCTGATGAAGATATAGCTTGTTTTTTTCACAGCCACCCAGAAAGCAGTTATAACACATTAAGCCTCCAGGGAATTGTAGCACATAGGCTAGTTGCTGATAGGCTACTCCCATGAGACAAAAGCACCCCCCCCCCCTTCTATTCCCTTCCCTCCATCCCTCCTCCCAGGCTTCCTTTCACCTGGGCAGGTTACCATGCCAACCAGCATCGGACGGTCTCCCTGCTCTCCTCCTCCCGCTCGTGCTCTTGCCTCTGCTCTTAGAAAAAGGACCATTTTGATAGAACATGGACCTGACATTGATTTTTCCAGCATAATAATGATTACACAATCATGCACTCAATGGTGCAATGCAGGATTAATCCAAAATGTGATGAATTGTGCGACCCATTTCTGCGTGTTTGATTAATTTGAGATGGTTATAAATAATATAGCATTGCAATACAAATACACTGCTTCATTAGGAAATAAGAATATATTATTATGTGTTATGTATATCCTGGCTTCAAATTCTCTGGTACATTTTTTTAATTGCAGCTAATTTTTTTCACACATCTGCATTTTGCATTCTGCACAAAATATGACACTAGGTCTGTCCATTCAAAAAAAGTTACAACTCTACTATGGCAGTAGGGGGCGCATGTTCACATTTATAGCTCATCATCTGGGGCCCTCACAGTCCTCAAAGGTGCCCATCCCTGCTCTCGTATTATGTTTGGCTGCCATGACACAATTTCCCCCAGGATCTTACTGAGTTGTTTAGATGGCAATCAGCAATCAGCACAAATCACAAATTCATATCTGCCCCTACTGGCCTCCCTTTTATTTTCTAAATGTAATCTTTATCTTGGGAAGGAAATTAAGAACAGAGTGTTATTTACAAATATTATTAGCTTGAAACTATTATAGTTATAATGTCTTCATTAGTGTATAAAGGACTGTGTTACTAGCCGGCTGCCTTGCAGGCTAATGTTGGCCACAGGCCACTCGGGCTCTACAGGGCCATGAGAGCCAGGCGAGAGATGACAAGTATAGCTCCATGCCCTGCAGCCACTTTGTAAGTGGGTGCTGGGGATGAGCCAGCCAGCCAGCTACGATGGGGTGGAGGTGGGGGGGCAAAGGAGAGCACTCCGGCAATTGCACAGAGATGACTAGTTCACTGGGCGCCTGCAATGTACTGAAATAATTCCCTTAGCTGCACAATTGGCTTCGACATGGAGCGCAAGAACAAATATATGCCTGTAGACTGGGCGGGTCTCGGGAGCTGGATGCAGTTGAGTAAAGAAGATGAAAGCGATGCAGATCAGGGACTTCCTTATGCTTGTTTGAAGGGCGCTGTTCAGTGACCAAAAGGCCATTTAGCACTTCTCCTCATACACACCTCATTATGTTCTCTGGCCTCGTCGGTGTCTCGTGACATTATGATGCCTAATTGGCTTGATTGGTCTTAATTGGCAATGATAAACACTGAGTGGCTGTTGACTGACTCTGATAGCATCCGCTGTGGATTGGTAATGAATTGCCTGAATTGCGTCTGTTTTGGAGGTAAGGATGCTTGACGCTTAAGCACATAAAAATCATTTGCTTCCACCTGCACCCAGTGATGGATTATTAGTTACATAAGAAGCTGTTTGAGGAAAAATAAACACAAACGGGCCAGTTTAATCCCAGTGCAGTAAGTGCGGGAAGCCTCGACTGCTGTTAGTGCAGCGGTGATGTCCATATAGGATGATGTATGGTATATTATGATGAGACATTAGCCTAGAACAAGCACTCATAACAATGAAAGTGCCAAACTAGGGTATTGCAATAGCTGCAATTCATTGACTAGGAGTAGAAGAAGCTATCTAAGCCACTGCATCAGACTGCTGGGCCATTATTCTCTTATAATAGCTTCAGTGTATCTTTATATATTATGCTTTTGTATTCATATCCAAAGTCCTTTGTGCCCGTGAGCTTTGTTTGCTCACCTGGGTCACATGACCTTGATTATTCATCTCGACGATTATAATTCACAGTTTGTTGACTGAGAAGCGACGCTCGGACAACCAATAACACAAAGCGAAGATCATACTATCCGTCACGTGACTGCTTTAGCATGCGTCAGCTTGTGCGCTTCCCTAATTGGCCTCCTAAGCCTCTTAAGTAGCTGCTCAAATAATGTCGGCTGTCCTGGATAAACAACATAAAAACAGTTTGTGCAGCGCCATTATTGCAAAGTGTTACAGCTACAAACAGCGAACCTCACCGGCATAAACATTGCGTCAATTAAGAAACAAAGAAAGATTTAAGGGGTTAATGCACAGTAACACCCTAACAGGGGGAGAGGAGATTAAGATTACGATGGAACGCAATGGACACAGGTCAAGACAACACACCACAACAGCCTGCATCGTTGGGAGCAGCGTAGATTGCACCAGAGGGATTGCTGAGACACAAACACACACACACACACACACACACACACACTAGAATAGCCGATATACTGATTGCTATAATGCAACGCAGTAAACTACAGATTTCCACCATGGCACATGAAATTACATTTGTGGGTATATGTTTTTGTTAGTCTATTTGCTAGCCACTCAAAGGGGAATTAATTCTAAAAAATATTTTATGTGCTCCCACTAGTCTAAACATAAATATTGCATTTGTGGAGTATTAGTTAAGCAGAAAAAACACATGTTTTTATCTATCTCATAGGGCGGGACGGCCATTTTGCCACTTGCTGTTGAATGAATATGACATCACAGTTGCCAGGGTTTGGGTCACAACCAATCACGGCTCAGCTTCAGAAAAGTGGTGAGCCATGATTGGTTGTGACCTGGCAACTGTGATGTCATTTTCAGTCGACAGCAAGTGACAAAATGGCCGCCCTTTGTGATGGAAAAAAACGGGTGGATTTTGCCTGTTGAATTCTTATTCCACAAACAAAACAAAACAAAATTTGGGAGTTGACTTCTACTTTGATAGATGAAAAATAAAAATAAAATATCAACACCCATTTTCAATAACAAATAGCTCAGTAACTTGCGGTTATAAACCATACAATAGTAACATTTCCTATTTTTCGGCATATGCTGCAGTGACAAGAGAATAAATTGATCTCTTTCCTTCCTCAAGCAAATAAATTCATTTCATTGTGAACAATGCTAGCATGACTAATGAACGGTGGGGTTTCAGTTTGTGTGATGGGTCATGACAAGAAGGGCCATGAGGAGTGCTAGCTTGTTGTTGTTTGTTTGAGGCTGGCAGAAAGAGAGAGGAGCTCAGCGGGGAATTCTCTGCTGTGGCTGATAAGAGCCACAGGGGTACAAGATTCATCTAGTTGTGGTTGATCAAAATATGCACCAAGCCTCAATGGACTGGTTGTGACTCACACATTCACGCACAAACACAAATAAATCAAAAACCCTTGTCACTTAAAATCAATCAGTGTACCCGTCGAATACTGTGAATTTAACTGTAGACTTACTTTTGACATTGAGATACATCGACTTGCTGACATCAGCTCCAACGTCATTGCTCACTCTACAAAGGTAGAAGCCACTGTCTTCTTCCAACACGTGTTTGATGAGCAAGGAGCCATTGACCAGCACTTCGATGCGAAAGCCTGAGTTGAGAGCGATGGGTTTGAATTGAGGGACCCCGGCACCTATGGGAAAGAAATGGTAGCCTGTCCGTGAACTGTATTCATATTTGCTTCTTTCACAGAAAGGTCATTCTTTTAATGCATATATGTTCAGCCTCACGGCAGTCGTTCAATGTTATGCACGTAATTATTGCATTTCAAGAGAATAATCTTGCCCAAGGACAAAATAGATACATACGATAAGCAGAATGGACATGTTTACACGTGTGCAAGAGACTATATATATGCAGGAAGGGTCTGAATGTTTTCTTTTATATACCTTTGGAGTACTCCCATTGGATGGTAGGAACAGGATAGCCTTCAGCGGAGCAGTTGAGAATCACAGCTTTACCATAGATGCCATCCTGGTCTTTTGGTTGTACCACAAATTTCGGAGGAACTGCAAAACAATTATGTTAGATCAAGCTCGGAATGCAAAGTCATCAATATCCGTCATTAAGTTCTGTTCACCTCGGACAATGAGCTGACTCTGATGCTCCACGGCCGCAGCCTGGTTGCGTGCGATGCATGTATAGTTGCCGTTGTGCATTAGAGTCAGATTGGAGATGCGAAGCGAGCTGGTGAAATCAATGTTGTCGATAGTTACGCCCAGGCTGGCCGGGATGGGCCGCCCGTCCTTTTGCCAGGTGATGACGACGGGCTGGTCACCCGACATGACCACGCAGGGGATGAAGACTCGCTGGCCGATGGAAAACCGAGGAAACTCAAACGGGTGGATGGTCGGTGGGACTGTACAGGAGAAATACAAATGATACTTTTTATCACTCTCCTTAGCTCCCTGGGGACACTGTAGCCATCATGACAAGCAAATGAAAATTAATGATTTCAAATAACATCGGAATAAGCGCCACTTCAAGGCTTATTTAATTCGCAACAAAATAGACATAATGGACTCCTGGGGGTTCCCTCTCTGCAGCCGTGGAATGCTAAGCAGCCGAGAGGCAAATTAGCCGCTGTAGTGTTGTCTATGCTGTGTGATTCCACTCTGGCGAGCTCGTTAGCACGTCAAGAGAGAGCGTAAAGAGAGGGAAAAGGCGGGGTTGCCCATCCGACATTTCAAATTATGCCGTGTCATTGTAGAAAGAAAGCCGCGTGAGGTTATCATCATCTGCCTCCGCTCGGCATCACTGAATATTCAGACGGGCCTCGGGATGATGGATGTGGTGATTTGCTATCAGTGAAAGGATTTTTTTTTTTTTACAGGTTGTCAGGCGTAAGTATTTTTGCTTAGCATGACACTGCGGTATAATCTGCATACAGACTGATAAAACAGGCTCATTTTATTGCTGATCTTAAATCTGCGGAATGATCAAACGAAATGTGTGCATTCCTAATTTGACATATCGGTGTGAAAGATCATGATGGATTAACTTAATATTGGAGTGAACCTGCTTTACTAGCATCGTATGGTGTGTGTGTGTGTCAGATGCTATCCGTACCTTTCACAGTGACATAGACACTCTGGTGTGTGGAGAGTTGAGGCTGCACGAGCACATTGCACGTGTATTCGCCCTCGTCCACGTCCTTCTGAACGTCAAACAGCTTCAGGGTGCCGTTATTCTCGAAGGCCCGTTGGCGGTGGTTGTACGGTAGCAAATTGGAGTCCTTGTACCATTTTATGGAGTAGTAAGGGTAGCCGATGACACGGCAGTGAATGTACATGTCCCGGCCAGCGATAGCCGTGAGGTTTTTCATCGGTCTGATGCTGGCAGGCCCTTGAAGGACACATTGGAGAGACAACCCTCTTAAATTGATTTTGAGGCAGGGGTGCCTGTGCAATCGTTAGCTAGCTGGATTACGTGTTTGTAATGCACCACAAATTTCGCATGCCTTGATTCATTCTGACTGTGGAACGTTAAGAGATCCAGTACGGTGAACAATAGGGTTAGGGTTAGGGTTTTTTATCGTTTGAAATCATCTGAATATCTGTTATGGGTCATTAACTATACAATTTCAAAAACAATTGGTTTAACAACAACCAGTAGCGTGTTTGGAGCTTCGACTCAACCCGGGTTGCTAGTCTCTAGCACGATTAAGGAGGTAACGATGTGAAAAATAGTCATTCCGTTTTCTCCGCAATGGCACCTTTGGAGAAAAATCGCTCGACTGCATATTCTGCACCACTTTCCGATTGCCCTATTTAGCCTTAAATCATGCATCGATGAACGCAAGTTAAACCGATGGCGGTGTCGACGGCAACCTTCTGTAATAGACAATCGCTAATGTCCGTGCTTGAATGCGCCAATATTACAGCGACATGATTACAGCCATCCAACCGAGCGTGTCCCTGCAGAGAGTAGATAGCTCTACCGTCATACACTAGCGTAAAGTAAATCACGCTAACGGTGTCGGAATATAAACCTATCAGCAGGGACTGGGGATGGTGCAGGGTATTCAAAAAGATAATGCTGTCACTAGTGACTGATGATAGAAGGTGAAACTACTCAAAGCTGTGCTTATCCGACTCTGATGAGGAAAACAAAAATAGAATTCAATACCAATTGAAATAATGATTTGAGCAGAATAAATCAAGGCATGTTGATGTGTATATGTGATGGTGGGTTGGAAGAGTTGATCTGACAAGCACCTCTTACGTTTATTCGCGCCTGGTAGGAGACGGCCCCTGCTGAGTTATTGCAGATGCAGCGATACACCCCTCCATCCGGGACCTGGGTCTGGCTGATGTTCAGGTGGCTGACCACATGACCTTCAGTGTTTGTGTAGTAGGAGATGCGGTGGCGGCTGTCCCGTATTACCGGCTCATCATCCAGAGTCCAGGTCACCCTGGGTTCTGGAGTGCCCTTCACCGTGCATGATAGTGACACAAATTCATTGATGTTGTAGACCTTCTCGCTAAATGAAGCCAGAATCTTTGGTGTACCGTCTGGGAGAGAAAAGACAAAGCGAATTATAATACTGGAAAAAAATGGAAGGGCCTATGATATATTGTGAAAAGGTACATTTAAAATTCTGACCTTCTAAAACGACCTGAACAAAGTCCTGGGCGGACATCTTGCCATGTCTGGCAAAGCACTGATAGGCACCTCCATCGCTTTTGGCCATCCCAGCCATGACTAGGTTTTCCCTGTTTTGGCCCGTCATTCGAACGCTGTTACTGGGATAGATGAGCTCGCCATTGCGGTACCAAGACAACTGGTACTCTTCAGACCCGCTTACACCGCAGGAGAGTGAAACCTGGCTGCCAACACTGCCCTTCACCTTTCGTGGGCTCACCACAACTTTCAGGGTCTCTGTAGGTTTGAGAAGGTACATTTTTTTTATTTTTAGCAATGTCTTTTTTGGAAAAGCTCCATGATGGTGGTATGAATGTAAAATGGATCCGCACTGACCTTTCACCAGAAGCCTGCCGACCACCTCAGCATTGCCGTAGCCGTTCCATACCTCACAGACATATGTGCCTGTGTCGCTAGGTTGGGCTCTTTCTATCAGCAACCCCGTGACACTTTGTCGGTATCTCGTGTCGGGCTCCAGGGGCCGGTTGTCCTTCAGCCAGCGGTACTTGGGTGCAGGGTGACCCGAGGCCTTGCACGGCAACTCCACTCGGTGAGACGCCATCACCTCACGCCGTTCGAAGCTGTCCAGGATGTGTGGGGCTGAGTTGGTGGGATCTACAAAAAGCAAAAAGATGTCAACTTTGAGTGGAAGGCCTCAAAAGAGAAGCTTGTCAGATTCGCTGCACAGCTAATAAAAAAGTGTTTTGCTTTTTATTCTATTATTTTTATATGGCTTTTTGTGCTTGTGTGTGTGTGTGTGTGTGTCTTTTCTATCCGTTATTATAGTTAATGGGAAATAGCAACATAAAAGATACAAAAAAGTGAAAAAAACCCCCGATAAAATGCAAAAAAAACCGATAAAAATATCGTATTTGTTTAATTTCTTGCAAGTTAAGTTGTCATTACATTTAAATAAACTGAATAAAAACTAACCAATATGCTCACAAAACCAACTAAAATTAAAAAGAAAAAGTGAAAAAGAAAAACAATGATCCCACATTATTTTAAATGGAAATTCAAGTTTTTCAACACAAACATTTAAAATGAATTATAAATAAATGCCAAACACAAATTAAATAAAAAGAAAGTCTTTGAAAGCAGGACAAGCATTAAAAACAAAGATGACTCATTTTCCCAATACAATCAAACATTCTCACACTCTTCCCATGCTACAGCTCATTAGTGTCCTTAATGCTGCCTGATAAATTGCAGTGTCACTTCAAGTCTGCAAAAGTAACACGCGTCTGTCGAAAGGGCATATTCTGCTCTCCCCCCAAAATATGTCAGCCCCGATCTAATGACCTTTATCAGATGTCAAGCCCTTTTTCAAGCAAGTGTTTTTTTATTCTGTCACTCCATTCATTTTGCACGAACCAGATGTTTCTTTTTTTTTTCTTTCATTACCTGAAACAATGAGTCGGGCGCTATTGCTCTGTCGGGTCTCCCCTGTGTACCGATGGCGTGTCATACACCTGTAGTTGTATAGTCCATCTTCCATTTGGACATCCAGGATATACAGGGCTCCCGTCGATGTGATGAGAAACCGTGACACTGTAAAAAAAAAAAATAATAATAAATTAAAGATTGTATATCAGCCCTCTAAAATTTTGAACATTCCTTACATATTTGGAGAAATAAGGAAAAAGAAGAAAATCCATGATCAAAGTCGCTTGGTAAATATTTGCAAGCCAAGCGTGGGATGCGGCCCTACGCCATTGCAATTTCCAAACATCTGCTGCGGCCTATTTTGAGCAGTACAGCTCCAAGGCGCCATGACAAGGCCGCGTAACACAACTTGTTATCATGCCGCTCCCCCCCCACCCTCTGTCTCTCTCTAGTTTCCACATTGCCATCTCCTGACTGAACCACTGGGACCCCAGAGATCACAGAACGCTTTGATAAGTCAAAGCCGCGACCATGTTCGTATCATGCTGATGTTATGCTAATTTACATGACGCACAGAGCTACTAAGTGTTCATGAGGAGCAATAAGTGGCCGCCAGTGGATTTTATAAGTCAGCAGCCTCAATTTGAATAAATGATGTGACAAAATGTCTTATATAGCATTTCATCGGATGTTATTTATTTTTTTGATAAGCGAGAATTGTTGTTGAAGGTATTGGAGTAATAAATAGGCTGCAAGGACACCACCGTCAGCACGTGTTGACCTAATTAGAAAACTCCAACCACAGTTGTGATATCCTCAAGGGCTCCGCCTCCCTCCCCCCAGTTTGACATGATCTCGACTAGCCAAATATAAGGCAGGAAATATAACAAAATTAAATATACGATGCTTGGCAGAAAAAAGAATCATTCTTTCCTGAATCTGCTTTATTGTTTGCACACAGTCAATGCTGCAGTATGTGTCCTTGTGAGCTAAGGGCATTTCTCTTGATGCTTTGTGTATTACTGCAGTTGCCTACTTGTGTGTCCATTTATTTGTCTTTTGTGTGTATTTTGTGCATGCAAGTGAGTGTAAATGCATTAATGCAGCATGGAGGAATGGTCAATAATAACGACCGGAGGCGCTTCTCGATTTTTTTTTTTCCTGCTCCACCTGCCGCATACTAACGTTGTCTGGCAGTACGTGTGTGTGTGTGTTGTGTGTGTGACAGACAGTGCCTCTGTTTATGTCTGTACTACAGCATATATTTCGGACACTGTGGCTTTACTCTTGGCAGGCAATCAGTTGGGTTCTCATCTTCGCTCGGTCCCATTTGGATCCGTAGTCAATAGCTTCAATTAATCCCCGTATAAGGCGCACTGAACCCACAAGTAGACTCTTTGTTCTCGTAAAAATGGGAGGCTTTGCAGTTTTTCCACTGAAACAAGAATTGTGTGACAATAGGGACGGGGAGAAAATGCTGAAATAAGCTTATTGTTACATCCACTGGACACCAAATGATGTTGGAGGATTTCAGATAAGGTTTGAGCACATTGGCGTAGGCTAAGCACTTTTTTGATGTTTACTAAGTTGTCCACCAGCGTACCTCCCGCTACACGTACTCGAGTTACCCTTGGCTCCCTGCGTCGCTTCAATATTCTATAATTGAGATGTAAGTGGAGGAGAGATGAGCTGGGAGTCAGGAGAGATGAGACGGAGTGATGCAGAGAGCAAAGAAGAGCACGAGCAGAAAAATAAAAGATCAAGAAGAAGAAAAAGCACAAGCGGCATTCGACTACTGTGTCGTTTAAAATGACTCACAAATTAGCTTACAGATATGTGCTCCCGGGGAAGGGGAAAAAAAAAACTTTCATATGCTAATTCAACATCATTCACCGGCAAGGCAGAGCAATTATATATACGTATATAAAAAAAAAAAAGACATCCCTGTCCTTTGGACAAATCTCAACAGGCAAGCTCTCTTTGTTTCTTGCAGTGTTCCTGTGTCAGTCTCTATCAATTCATACAACCTTGAAGACACAACTCATTGAGTCAGTTAATGGCAAAAATATAGCCTTGCAGATCTGCACATAGCATAATAGAATATTATACATGCAAGTAAAAAAAAAAAAAAAAAAAACCTACTCGTAGCAGAACTGAAAGTGTAATTTTATATTTTTTTACTGTGCTGTTCACTGAATTATAGTAAGAGATATATTTTGGTTTGCAAAATTAGAATGAATGCAGCTCTACATTTCATTTCTTAAACTGTTCATATTGTGGCTGTGAGTTTCCATTCTTCATTAACATTTGAAGCAATGACCAGCGTTAGACTCATATGTGTCATTACTGAGTAATAAGCATATGATGAGCCCAAGAGGGCCTGTATTGTAATTAGGTTCCACCAGATTTATTACCCGACTGCTCCACTTTGATCAGCACATCTATGGTGAGGGGGGGATCCCACCAATTTTGTAAAACTAATAAAAATCACTAGTCATTCTTCCATTGGGAGGCTAACTGACAGCGGCTGGTGTTACCATGGCAACACACAGGCCACCACTGTTTTAGCAAACAATAGTAAAGGTAGAGGTGGAATGTTGAAAAAGTCAAAACCATGCTGCAGTCATTTTTTAAAAATTGAATAAATAAATAAATAAATATTACCATTATCTCTTTAAAGGTCAAATTTGACAAAGCATTAAAATTAAAATAAAAAATAAAAAGTAAATTGTCCAGTGAGAGTGATGCTAAATTTATCTACTTCGCTTAAGGATAAGAATGAACTGGTCTGATAGATTTTAATTTTTGAGCTCATAATGGCGATTTATAGAACTTCAGTAAAGGTGGCCTAATTTGTGACCACACCTGGACTCCAGACTTCAAGCAGCCTATCTGGGCCAACATCCCTATCTGCTGCCTGCAGACTTGAGTCAGACTGGAAGTCTGCTCTTTTTTCTTTTTTTTATTGCCGTTCCTAATCAGCAGCAGCATCCCTCTGCTCATTAACAAGACACGCGTTAGCCCGAGGGTAACTGCCTCATATGTCAACCACAGATAAAGATGTCATCTTCTGCTTGACTGAATAAACCACTATTAAAACTGGATGCAAATGGACTCGAAATGATATTCAAATCACAAGACAACAGGGAAGCTCAAACCCTGAGGCGCTTGGCCTCAACGTTGGCCCATATTCTCCGCTCTCCTGGAACCAAATAGAGATTTTAGATACCGCATGTCTTCGGGGTGCTAAATTATTTGAAATGCAATTGAACTAAATGTTATAATAGCTGGGATGACAGCAGCATCTTTATGGCAAAGATTTTTATTTATGAACAATGAACTATGACTGGTATCATCATTTTTCACAATGAACTTGATCAAATTTGAGATTAAAGTTAATGTCTATGCATCCAGCCATTTTAACCAAATGCAACACTAAAATGATAATAAAACATTGTGACTTTCATAAGAACTGATGATACAGAGAGTGACTAACAAGACAGATGCTAGCAAACCAGACGATAACGCCAGCAGCTAATGTTGTCGACTATATTTTCCTGTTTGTTTATGTTTTCTATGAATGGCCTAGAGGTTTTTCCATGCATGTATTTACTGATATCTTCCAGTGACATGAAAAATTTGGGTTGGCGAGATTAAATAGTGTTGCCAGATTACCGTATTTTCCAGACTACAAGGCGCACCTAAAAACCTAAAATTTTCTCAAAAGACGACAGTGCGCCTTATAGTCCGGTGCGCCTTATATATGGACCAAATTCCTAAATTGAAACTGGCCCGAAGCATTGTGTCATGAAATCAATCATAAGTGGCCCGCTGAAGACTAGGAATCATGAATCAAAAAGACTATGGATCATTATTTTGTGATTATAAAGTAATTTGTTGCGTCTGAAGTTGAAATAAAAAAGATAAAATGGAGAATGATTTGATTTGGATTAGAAATCTGACATGATGCATTACTGGTGTGCCTTATAGTCCGGTGCGCCTTATATAAGAACAAAGTTTTAAAATGGGCCATTCATTGAAGGTGCGCCTTATAGTCCGGTGCGCCTTATAGTCCGGAAAATACGGTACTATTTTGTGTTTTGTTTTTACCAGCTCATCATTTTCGGAATTGAACACTTAATAAGGCCAAAAATCTCTTTTTCGTGGTGAATGGTGTTCTATTTTATGAAATCATTATCAGCATTTTTTCCACAATGAATTTGCTTCAGTACTGAAACTACAGTAGAAGCTTTTTGTGAAGACGGGCAGACAAAATGTCTATTTCTGCAAAGACAATCTAACAATGAACAGTGTTTGACAATGAGGTTCATTGGCAAACATTGTCAGACAAAAACCAGAGCTCAATGAAGAGACGGTCAGCTGCGTAAGCATTTTTGTTTTCCAAGTTAAAACTGAAGACAAGCCTCTTTTTGAGCAAAAACTTCCAAATGTGTCCATTTTTAGTAGACTTGTGTGGGCAATGGAATTAGCTAATAAGGGAATGATGATATTAAAGGCTTTACAATGCTATCATTGGCCTCTCTTTGGCCAACAATAAATGAAGCAGTGTTGAGCCTCAGCTGTTTAATCATGAATATTCATCATCTGTGTTTCTGTGTGAAACCTCTGTGTATGTGTGTGTTGCCATGTGTGTGTGTCTGTGTGTGCTATGCTGGCAGGCATTAAAGAAGCTATTAGTATCTCCTCCATCACAATGTCTGACTTTGTCTGTATTGTCAAGTATCATTTTTAAGGCTTTGGGGAAAAAAGGCAAAAAATCACCAGATTGATTGATATTTCCCAACACAATTTATTTACACAGCAAAATGAAAAGGTATTAACTCCTTAAAAATGATAGTCAGACTGTAAAAGTGTCTTTGGCCCGAGACCACGGCATCACATTCCCGATGATGGAAACCGAACTTAGATACAGTGCTCATTTGTGTTTCATGGTAATTTGCAGTGGCAAGTGGAGCAGTCAGTGGTGCTCTGTGAGTAAAGCAGAGGGGGCAAGAAGAGGATTAGATAATCAAACAGTGTGCCACTTTAAATAATCTCTGGATCCTCTGGGGGAGGTGAGACTTAAAGCTGGAGCCCTTCCGCTTTAATTGTCTGATTTTCCCATCATTATCGTTGAGGGCCTCAGTAATTCAGCCTGATTAAATATTCAGGAGCCACGCAGAGGAGGATGACAGAGAAGGAGGGAGGTAGCAAAAGGAGAATGATGAAAGTAAAAAAAAAAAAAAAAAAATGACTGAGTGGGAAGTAAATTGGGCTTTCGTTGTCACTGGCTGTTAACAGATGAGAGTAACACTTTGGGATTATGACCTACAGTGTACATCACAATTTACCATCATATTACATTATATTATGTATACTGATGCTTTTCCATGTAAAGTATCTGATCATTTAAAAAAGCCATATTTGTATTGATTTTTGGAGTGATTAAATTCTACATAAATGATAGATATGTTTCTGAAAAAAATATACTGTGTTTGTTTAATCCAAATTGCATCATTATTGACAATTAGAGAAAATAACGTTTAGACATACTGTTTCTTAATTCTGGTAAAAAATAGAATGGAAACTTCCATTCTTCACTTGTTCTTGAATATGACTAATGTGAATATTACAAAACAAATGCAGGAACCTTAAATAATGTTATTAGTGCCCCTGAGTATTTCAGCCATAAAATCATTGATTTTTATAGAGAGCGACGCACTGTTAGACAATATTAATGTTTGGAAGTTCAAACACCAATAGGTGTTATTTATAGGATGGTTGGATGAACACGCTTCAGTAAATTTGGACTAAAGTGCTGTAAGGTGACACTGTCTGAACATAACACATAACATTGAATTAAAGCAAGATGAAAAAAAATCTTCTTATATTATGTTTCTATTCCATTTATTTGTTGCTTCTTTGCTTTCCCTCTCTTGCATTCTACCCCATCCCCCATCTCTGACTGCAGAGCTTGCAGTGGTCAAGCCGCTTGACGGATGCACCACCTGACGAATATCAATCAAGGTTGCTACGGAGACAGAATCAGGCTCCCCTCTTTCTTTTTTTTTTTTCCTCGACTGCACCCCTCCGGCATCTCACATGCGGCTTTTTGTTGACTGATCATGATTTGTAGTTTTTTTGCTGATCTGTAAATCTATCATTAATCTCATGTAAGGTGCGAATTGATAAATATGAACCGATTCCTCGGCACTGTTACTAATCGAGTAGACTATGCAAAGCCCAAGATGTCTCTGATCCTTTCAAATGATCCAGGCAGACAGGCGTAGGATGGAAATGTCCATCACTGCTAATGACATTAAAATAAGCACTGTCAAAGTTGGGCTACTCAGATCAGCACCACGGCCAGAGGCGCAAATCATCACCAGTAACACAGTAACATTTCCTCTTGGATTACTAACTGTCAGGAGACCATTTTTTTTTCTTTTCTTATAATTGCTCCATTTTAGCCTCCCATATGCCGCACACACATTTTCTCTCTCAGCCACCCCCCCAGTACCGCTGCTAAACATGATGCTAACCAGTGAGATGACTCCCCATAGACTCATCGTTATTGGCATTAGTGCCAAGCCAGCCATCAGAGGGTTAAGTAAATATTGGGTAAAGCAGCTGCTCTCAGAGTACCGTCATCTGCTTGTGTTCCTTTCTGGTCCCAGTCTGATATAAATCACATGCAGCAATTAGTGCCACATTGTCCCGCTGCTCTCGTTA
This sequence comes from Syngnathus acus, assembly GCF_901709675.1. Lineage (NCBI taxonomy): Eukaryota > Metazoa > Chordata > Actinopteri > Syngnathiformes > Syngnathidae > Syngnathus > Syngnathus acus. The sequence goes on along the minus strand of NC_051099.1, from coordinate 4,523,183 downwards.
AATAGCCTCGCTAGCTGACGAACAATGTGTGTGTCGGAACTGCAAAGATGGATGGATGGATGGATCAATGAATTGGTGGATGGATGATGCCAGATGAGTGATGATGGATGGATGAACGGATGAACGAACAAACGAATGAATGAATGAATGAATGAATGAATATTTGAATGGGTCAGAGTTTGAGATTGTGTGTCCACGTGGATCAATTCAAGTCAATCCAATGGTATGCAAATATTGACCATATAGGGCACAGGTGTCAAACTCAAGGCCCGGGGGCCAGATACGGCCCGCCACATCATTTTATGTGGCCCGCGAAGACAAATTGTGCATCAAATTCGTGTATCATTACTAGAATTGCAAATTGTCTTCACTTTTAATATTATTAGTTTTTTTAAATACTTGACCAGTTTTTACTCGTCTGATTTGAAAACGAGTTATTCGTCAGTTTGTTTTGTCGCTTTTACTGTATATAATATGAGGTGCTCATACATTTATTTGGGTTGACAGTCATAATGGCCCTCCGAAAGAAGCTATGACTACAATGCGGCCCGCCAAAAAAATGAGTTTGACACCCCTGATGTTGGGAAAGAATATAAAATAAGCAGGTCAACAATTATCTTTCAGGGACTATGAAGAGTCATAGTACGACATTGTACACAAACTGAACTCCTCAACTACTAAATTTGCACAGTGGAAGATAAATGGCAAATGTAATTGGTATTCAACACTGCGACAAAATGATTGCTCAATTGTAAACAAGAAATACGACTGATTGAAAAATTATTTCATTCTTTCAGTGCCCCAGGTGCTCCCTGCTCCAACAGTATATGAATAAAACAGAATTACAACATGATGACTTGGCGTGATGTCGAAAAAGTGTTAATCAAAGATCACAGAGCTGATTTCAACCATTTGTCATGTCAAGGCTGTGATCTAAAATACCAATTAAAGCTTCAATGTAATTTAGCTGACAACATGACAACAGTGCGAGAGGAAAAAAACATTGGCTGGCGAGGGGAGAAATAACCATCAGTTCCCTGATTAACATATTGCTTGAAATTACCACAATCGCCGGGGGAGCATTTAACATGCTGTCATCTAGGGAGAAAAAAAAAAGTCCCACAAATAATGTCAGAATGGATGTAATTGATTTATATTCTCTCTCTTTGATTGTGCTCGCGGTTGCTGTAGTGCCCATGCTAATTAAGAGGTAATGAGGGAATAATTGGGCATACCACAGCCAAAAGCGCAATGAGAACAGACAGGACATGTTTAGAGCTGTTCAGGTGCTGGAATAGCTGGACATTTCTGAGAGAGAGAGAGAAATGCTGCATCTGTATCAAATAGGCCCTGCCTCCTCCAGCAACGCCACCTGACTACCACTTTCAGACAATAAGGCCGGGAGGGGGGGGGGGGGGGTGAGAGGGCGGAGAAAGGGATACAGTAGAGGGGGATGGGGAGGAGAGCAGGTGGAGAATGGTCTGACTTGTAATGCAAACATAAAAAGATAAATAAATTAAAAAAACAGCCCCGTGCTTTATATTGATGTGCTTTGCTTATTTTAACCTTGAGCAGCACATTTCTTTTTCTATAATGTTGAATATTGTACAAAGGTCACATGCAGAAATCTTTTTAAAATATAAAATAATAAAATATAAAAATAACAAATATAAACACCGCCCTATTAAAAACAAATCTTTTTTTTTTTAGATCGATGCTGTTTGGGTGCTTTATGAGAGGGAGAGCGAGCGAGAGAAAGGTGAGCTGGTTACTGTGGCAACTAGGAGAGTGACTCCTGGCCTTATGCTTACGGGGGGGGTAGCGGAGGGAGGGATGGTGATGGTTGTGAGCTTGGAGGAGGCAGATCAGAGGGAGGTGTCAGTGGGCTACTGTGCACACAGAGATTCACCCTCTTTTTTTCCTGTTCGTTCTTCTTTTGATTCTTTTTTTTTTCCATAGTAGCAGAAGAACAAAAGATGCTGCCTTCTGAATGGTGGCCGCTCTGGATCGGACTAACAACCTCACTTAGCTTGCCGCTGTCACGACCAAACACATCCTTAGTCTTAAGAACATGGCATGCTTTTAGTCACAATTTCACACTTGAGCCGTTCTGTTGATTTGATTGTAAGTATCGCAACACGTCGGTCATTTTCTCGTTTTTCCAGAGGTGCTGGGATTTTTGAGGCCTATAGAGATGACAAGTGCAAGAGGATAGTAAGTACCCTCTGACCTTATGACAGGAGCTCACGGAGAAACAGACTGTTTGAGACAAACAAAGCCATGGGGTGTGTGTGTAATGACTATGCTGCCCCCTATGGTGAGGATGACCTTCTAAACAACAACAGACTGTCACTATTGCGGCGGTGCCTAGTGGGAGATGCCCTCAGTGCAAGGTCAAACGCCTGCAACTTAGTGGACCAGAGCCATTTAGCATGCAAAGAAGTCTACAGCTACAGACATCCAAGCACAGAGGCCACAAGCTTCTTGTTTGTTTCGATTTTTTTTTTTATGTTGTTACTTTTTACCATGAGGGACAATCCGGTTGAGTTCACATTTTATTGTTCAGTAACCAAGCCAGGACAGATTTGCAGATTTGCCATCAATAAATGAAATAATCACCAACAGCTCGTTGTTTTTAGAAGTTTTCTTTGCAAAAATCGTCCGTGATTTAACTACAAACCCATTTCTGCAAAAAATAAATAAATAAACGTCCTTCCAGCCAACCATATAGCGTGAAAAGGGACACCGGTACTTCTCAATTTTAGTTTGGAGTATACTGGAAAGATATGTCAAGGAAGCTTCAAATATGACATAAAACCCTAAAATAAAAGCTAACCAAAATAAAAGCTTCCCCAACGATACATTCATGCCGAGGCAATAGCGAGCTTTGATTTTGAAGTCGTGTATTTGATTGATGCGTGGGTTGTTAACATATCGCCCACAGGGTCGCGTCAACCAAAAAAAAATGTTGCTTTATTATCCACGACTAGCTTTCCTATGATCTCAGCCAGACATTTTGAATCAAACGCTCATCCTTATGTTTCAAGGAGCACTTTGAAGGAGATGGAGGGATAAGAAGTCAGAATAAAGCATATGGCATGTTGAATTTTTGGGCGATGAGACCTGACAGGTTAACTGAACATTTGGTAGGAGGTACCAAGCAGTAGGGGTGCGCAAACACACCAAAGAGGATCAAGGAGAGGCGGCATGTGTGTGTGTGTGTGTTCTAGAACTTATGCATGATTGTGCGTTTTGGTTGGGAGGGGGTAGCTAGTACGTAAGGTTGCTAAACACTCCCATCTGTTCATATCCTCAGGCGCTACTTGGGCACTTAGCTACTGTCTTATGCAAATGAGCTTTGGCCCGTGTTGATTTCTTCCAAGATAAATATCATTTAAATAAATTCGGAATGACATTGACAATTATGGTTGGCTTACCTCTGGGTTTTTTACCGCTATCCCTTGAGATGCATTTGTTAAAGGGCTCCTCGAAACATTAAGATGTGTGGGTACGGATTATTATTCTAATCTAATAATATTTGTTTGATTCGAAACAAAATAATAGCTACTGCAAACATTAGATTGAGTTTATCACTCTTCCCTAAGATTTAGTACAAGCAATAATTGCATCTCAAATAGTCATCTCTGCTGTCTCTTATTCATATAGCTCTAAAAATGTAATGTGGAATCGTATATCACTTCTTTAATGAAGCGCTTCCATAATAAGTTCGCCTCTTTAAGTGATTGCTTATCTCGTCAAGTCGCATGCAAATATGGAAAAATGGCTCTTAGATTAACTGTTGCAGATATTTCTTTTATAATAACAATACGTGCATTTTGTTGCTCTCTGCATGTACATGTGAAAGGACAAGACCATTTGAGAATTTGGGACTCCGGCTGACTAAGTTTGACCAAGATTGAAAAATCATATCCATGATGCATATCCGAATCATACCATTTAAGAGCGAACAATTGTGTCACTTGAACCGTGTAGTATCAAGCCAGCTTGCCTCCAACTTACATTTTCAAGCTTAATTGAGCGAGACTTGCACCGCCCACAATCGTCTTCTTCGACAGATGCCTATGTGTTGTTGTGTGGATGTGCTTTGCACTAAATGATCACATGTTTAAATGAAGATAAGAAGCTTTTTGATAGTGAAGGTTTAGGAGCAAACAGTAGAAGATGCGGAGGAAGGCAAGCAAAGCCTAGACTGATTTGAATCTGGTAAACTGTCAGAGAGATGGATTACCCCCCCTCACCAAATCCCGGGCGAAAATAGAGGCCTCGAGTTATTTACTAGCCTTACAACCAGATGCAAACCATCTGCACTTAATTGTAAGACATAAACTTTATGAAGATCAACTAGGGATTAGGGCACAAAGCCTCTTATGGCGTAGAATTGGTGTCCCTGCTTCGAGGGAGAGTACGGGAGGCGGCTCAAGACACGTCACATGTGCTTTGGAGGACTTCAAGTCTCATCTCTGACGTTCTAATAGATGACATTTAAAAAATAAGGATGGGCGAGTCCATCCACATGGCATCACAACATTTTAAAAGGTTTGAGGTTCTTCAAAAATGAAACAATTTAGCATCCAGGTAAATCTCAGTACAAGGGAAAATATCCAAACTGGATATTAATGATAGGATTCCAACAAATCAGCATGTGGTATTGTTTAATGTAGGTCGTGGCGCATTATGTTGTTTGTCAGCAGCCATCTGAAGACGCGAGATAAGAAGTTCTGCCCAAGCCACTGAATGGGAGGTAGCCAACATAATCCTATTTAACAAGATCTAGGCTGAATGCGGGGTGGGCCATGTCAGTGGGGTCACGCGAGGAGCCTGGCGTGCTCAATTTCTGGCTCCTTGGCCCAACTTGTGCCCATTTCTTCTCAGGTTTGAGGTCACTCAATCAATCATAAGACAAGCACTTGTTGCATGCTCCTATTTGTAAGAAGGAAAAGATGGATTCAAGGAATCAAAGAAAATGAAACTAAACTGTTGGCCGCTTTATATTGTTTTTTTTTCTCCTCGACTGCACTAATTCCTCTCATCTCCATATGTTAAGGGGCGTGGGGGGGGGGGGGGGAGCGTGTTGAACGCGTGTGCCACGTAGGGGGTATCAGGGATTAGGCCATCCTGTCTGGACATATGCTTCTTATAATCACGCTGCTCATTGTGTCTGCTTGTCCACTGTGGATTTCTCGATAGCAGGATTTACGGAACAAATCTGCCGCCACCCCAAATCAAAAATGCCCCTGCTCACCTACAATGACAGACTCCATCAAATATGTGTGATTCACTTTGTTTCATAACCAGGTTCATCATTGTGATCCAACTTTTGCATGGGTCTTTCAAAAACAGCCAAACAAATAACCATGATCACTTTTTGAGTAATGTCTTCAATTAACCTATTTTGTCAGTCTAAAAAATTATAGAAAATAAAATGTTTCTATATTTATATAACCCTAATCCTTGATTACCAGGTATACTATAATCTGGACCATCTGTCATTTAGCAAAACTGTAATGCAACATGTAGATTACAAACACATCCAATTCCCAAAGCACAATTTCAGCTCCTCACTTTTAAAATGAATTAATAATGCACCATTTCAGAAAAGTAACGTTTCCAGTGCAATTCAAACAGGAGCCGACCGGCACAAAATGGCTGCCTAGGATTGAAAACGTTGCAACATCCATATCAACGTCCCCGATGAAGATGGACAAACCATTTGATTACATGCACAATAAAAGACTACTTTAAGGGCTGCAGTGACCTCGAGGTCCTCATCAGGCCCAACCCCATTGGGCAGAAGATTACGTTGTATGTAATCCTTGGTTTGGGAGCTGAAGGGATCACAGCCCTCAAACTGGAGGACACAATGTAATCAACCCCAAGAACCATTAGACCCCAATCTAAGAAAAAGCAGATGTGTGTCCAGAATGTTTTTTTTTTCTCCGACAATAAATGCGGGGACACGTTCCAAACTATCATAATATATTGTTGGAAAAAAATATGGAGTATTTTATTTCTTGATTAAGATATTATAGTTGTTTATTTTGATGCTAAGCATTTTATGATTATAAAAATTGAATTGAAAATTCCTCGCTCAATTCAATCACTCTAATCGAACCTGTGCCTGGCACAGAATAAGGTGATAGGATTTCTATTTTTAGAAACACATAAAAGACATCCGTTCAATCTAAAGTGCAAGCACAGTCCAGAAAAGCAAACTAAAGTGGAAAAAGAGAAGCAAGCGGATAACATTCAGCGAGCTTAACTGCTGCTGCCGTGAGAAGAGCTTATCTTGCCACCACAGCTAATATGAGCTTCTCAAACAGATGAAAGGCTTTCTCTAATTTTTTTTGGTTCAATTTCTCCAGGCAATTTATTTTAGGGTGGGGGTAAAAAAAAAAAAAAGAGAAAGAAGGGGAAAAAAGGGACAGAGCATGAGCGAAACGTATTGGCCTAGTCGATGACGAGTCATAGTGAGCTGCAGCCAATCAGACCGAGCAGGCAGCGTCAACTCGGGCCCTCAGCAACAACGTGACTATTTAGTGGATGCAAGAGCCAAATCGAGGTGGGCTTCTTTTTTTTGCTTAAAATATGAGCTACTCAAGCATTTTGTTCATTCATTGATATCATGTTTTTCTTTTAGGAAAAAATATTTCGAAACAAAAAACACTGAGCTTTCCAAAATATATTTTTAGATTCTAATTTTGTAGGCTATACCAAAAATGATCATGGGTTATGTAAAATACCCTTGATGTGTAAATATTGATAGTTAAAAAATAATGCTTAAAAATTGTTCAATCGTGAAACATTTTAGGAATTGGCATTAAAAAAAAAATATATGACTGATACAATTTTATATTTTGCCTTTTTGAAGAGAAAATAATGAATATAAATGAGATCATATTTTTCTTTCAGATTCTAAATAAAAGGATAGAAACATGTAATTTTTATTTGCATAGGCCTTGATAGAATCTTGAATGTAAACGATTATAAGTTTGCATCAGCAATATTTAATTTTTTTTTCCACTGTGATTTTATTGCTAATTATGAAAAATACCATCCACTGATTATTTTTGGGGGGATTCATCATTTCCAGCATTAAATGTCAATTTTGCTTATTAAAACATAACAAGATTTCCTATCGGGGGGGGGACTTTTTGTGCTCATACTCGACACGGCACCTGGGCAAAAACGAACCAGTGAGGAGATGGAGACGGCGGGAGGGACTTACTAATCCCAAAATACACTCTGCATGCGGCACATACTGCTTGGGGGATATCACGTCCCCTTTCTGCTCCAGACGTCCATCTATCAAGGTAACTTCCCATGGCAGCTTGTCTTGAAATTACCTTTCCAGAAAGCACCTTTCTACTCATACATCTCACCCCGCAGCTGACGTTACTTGAACCCACTCCATGATTTAAATTTTCAATCAGGATCATGAATTCATGAACTTGTGGGATGGATACAGTTGATTCTGACCTATGTCTGTACTTTGATTTGAAATGAAATAGAAAGATGCTAATTAATTGCACGCATCCATTTTAAGGCCTGGCGGTATTTATAGAATCCGTCAGTGTCAATAAAGGCAAACATCAATGATGTACGTTGACATTTAATTTCTTGCCTGTCCTTTGCTTTAAGACTCATACGAAAGCGTCATGAGTCTGCATCAACGCTCAAGTCGTGTTTTTTTTTTCCTTTTGCTCGCTTCCTTGAGAGAGAACAGGGATAGAAAACGAGAAGGGGGGTATAGAGAGGGAAGAAGGCCGTGAATAGGCAAAGTGAGTGGCATGCATGGACAGCCCCTCTGTCTGTCAAAGACACTGCAGCAGCTGCATGCACGCGATAAGAGCAACCATTCACAGCCAGAACCCCCGTCCCCGTCCTCCCCCCCTCTTTTTTCACCCTCCTACACAAGACACAAACACACACACACATCAATATTCTGCAGTTTTTCCCAAAAAGGCCTCTGGCATGACGGTGAGGTGGATGAGATGGAGAAGTGATGGGAAAGATGACCCCTCGCATTTATTTTTTTTGACAGACAGTAATCACGCATGTATTAAAATATTTATTTTCCTTGTATGCTTATTTATTTATGCATTAATTCAAACATTGTATTCATTTAATAGAATACAACAAAAAATATTGTATCTTTGTTGCAAGTGTCAATCATTTCGTCCTATTAATAATATCCAGTCCCACATCAATTCAATCTACAAAATATCTAAGTCCTAGTTAATTTGTGACTACTTCCAAGATTAGTTTTCTGGTACTCTTATAGCTGATTTGTATCTTGGCAGAAGGCCACACATGACCTGGCATGTGTCCAGGTCCAGAGGCAGCATTGTCAAGAAGATATGTCAAATTGCAGTGGCACTTTTTTTTAAAAATATATATACACACACACCAAATAGCATTTAGGGTTTTATGATTCTTGAGTCGCCATGCTGCCCTGCCCAAATGTATCCACCCGTAATTTTCCCATAATGCTTTGTAGCAACTGCAGCTGAATTAATGCACAAGGATATTGATTTTCCTCCCCATTCTTTTTCTTCCTTCTCTGCCACCTTGTATTTATCAAGCTAAGCTCAGGCTGAGAGGAAACAGCTCAGTGAATTCTACACTTCATTACTGCTGACCATATACAAATTTATGACACCATTCAGACTATTTATTTTTTTCTGAAATATGGTAGATAATTATAAAATGTGGAAGATGCTTCTACACTGTGCACGTTTGGTGGTTTCTGTCCATGTAACTACTTTCTGACCCATTTTTCTATATGAGTAACAATAACCCAGCCAATCACTGACAGACAAAATGACGAATGCTAGAAAAAGACAAAATCCCGCCTGTCATAGGTCCAATCCTGCCTGTCGACAAGGAAAGAGAGGTAGGGAGGAAAAATAAGGCGGAGGCTGAGTCTACTGCTCCTCTGGCTACACCCATCTCACAGGGAGCAGGAAAGCCATTACCTGCCCACCAGCTAGCTCAAGGTTGTGCTGCACCAATAGCTGCAATTACTGTGCAGAATTCCATGAAGATAAAAAAAAACAATAGTGAGAGAGTCACATTTGCTGGAGAAATAACTCCAACTCCCAAATGACAACATATTACTAATATGAATCAAAGTGTGAAACACACAAGAAGGTGTTACTATAATCTGCTAAACTACTAGTCCTCTGCAAATATGCACAAGAAAAAATTAGGGAATTAATCCCCTAATGTGGATTTTTTTTCCCCACATTATTTCTTTACTACCTATATTGAAACATGATTTTTAAGATGTCAAAATTGAAGAATATTTTTTTATTATGACTGCCTTTATTTAATTAAAGGGTGGAAAAGGGAATTGTGCACATTCAGTCATCTTCGGATAATAAACTTTTAGGATCATTGCCATTTGGTTGTACCCAAGGGCACCGTAACGGCAATGACGCCAACCCTCAACCACGGAGGATTTTAATTGCTATGTAATTGCCAACAATTACAACACCGCAGAATAGTTTTGAGTGCTGATAATAACCCATGAACAAATAACATAAACATAAATAAATAATACATTTTCTCCGTAATAATCCGCAGTAGTTTTGAAACACGCTATTTATATTTCAAGCCAATTTGCGCCCAATGGGTGGGTGCAGGTTGGATATTTTAGGAACCTTTACAGTAAACAGAAAATACTGAAAGGAATTATGATATTGATAGAAACGTGGATTATGTGTGCAATACATAAAAGCAAAGCAAAGACGGCAGCAGTGGGAAGATGAAGGAGAGCTGACAAAAGAGAATGTGATGGCCGACCGCTGTGATGCATAGCGCGTGTGCCGCATGAAAAGGAAGACTATTTTTTTTGTGTGTGTGTCTGCAGTGGTGTTGGGAGCGGGGGGGGGGGGGTCGGACCCCTCTTGGCCCTACTGCTGCTGAATGCAGAGCAGGCAACAGCAGCAGACTGAGGCAAATGACTACAAGGCCTCCTCAGTGGCTGCAGCACAAGCCCCACCTGGGGAATGGCCCAGCGTGGAGAAGGAAAAAAAAAAAAATCCATCCCACACAGAATCATCCACAAATGTAACCAATTTTAACCAATAAATGGGCAGTTCAAACTTTTACAAGCACACACCTTTGCAAAATAATTATTGGAAAGGCCGTTAGTTACTGTGCAGATTAACCCGCAGACATAGATATAAAACAAAAAAAAAAAAAACACAAAGTGCACTTAAAATGTGTGTGTATCACAGTAGGATGAGAATGTGGGGTGTACGCACTGAGACGTGAATAAAGACCATTTGCTCATGAATTCATAGACGTTGGACATCCATTATTTAGCATAGAGAAGAGCAATGGATTATTTTTCTGACAAGCTTTAAATGGCTACAGATGTGATGATTTTATATTTAGTTTGATAAACACTCCGAAGATCCAAATCACAATGAATGCAATCAACAATTGCAATTTTGCCAATTCAGCAATTACAGGACCCATCCTATACCAGAAACATGCTAGTAAAAATCCATTTACGGGCAATTATAAAAGTGCTATAGATTATTTTATAGCTGAGTTTGCCTCCGAGGACAAAATCATCACCGCCACCACCGACAACAACAACAAAAAGTCCCTCAAAAGCATTTGCCCTCCATCTAAAAGCAAAAACGGCATTAAGTTGTGTCTATTGGGTTTGCTAAATGTCCCACATAAAATGAATTTGCCCCCCAGGGTTGGGGAAACAATCACATAGGCGAGTGTTCCATTTAAGTGATTTGAATGATCGGAGCGCCGCAGAGAAATGGGTCAATACACTGAGACTAAGTGACATGGCTGGCAGCCTGTGTGCTCGTGCAAGGCTGGCAGAGGAATTGTAGTGAGACCTCGCTGTCATTGGGTCAGACGGAATTGCAAAGTTCAGCCCGGCCTAGTCCTCATTTTTAGGAGATTTGCACAGCTAACAGAGACAACACACACATCTCGGCTGTCACAATCCATAGCCAAAAATCTCCCATTGAGCCGCAAGAGTGTAAAAAAGGTCATTCTCAACAGCGGTAAGAAAAAAAAGCGACTTACTTTCAGCATTAATTGACATTGTGTCTTTCTCCCAGGACACAACGGTGATGTAGGCCTCCACTGAGGCAGGGATAATGCACTTGAAGACAGCCACATTGCCTCTCATGGCTTTCTGGTCCTCCACCCGAACAGTGTAGGGTTCCCGGAGGACTAGTAGGAGGAGAGATCATTTTAAATATTTGAATTGTGCATCCTGGAAAACAAGACATTTTGTACTCTGATGTGCTTTGAAAATGTTGAACTTGCTATCTAGGTTCGCTGCCATCGAAACTGCATCCAATCTTAATGCAGATTTTGGATCGACTTTTCAAAGCAGACAAACGGAGCATTTAGGAATTGCATGCAACGTTTAAGGAGGACCCCGAATAAGAACTGGACCCTCAACTGAAAGTTCCAAACACCTTCCAGAGTTCACGTCATTCACGTCATATATATTGATACCAACCAGCCTTAATGTGGACATCTTGGCTCCTGATTCTCCCTGAGGGGTTCTCCGCTGTGCAATAGTAGGTGTTATCATGGATGAGTTTGCTGAAACTGGAAGGAGGGATGTGGAAGATCTGAAGGGTGCCATTGGAGTGCACATGGCGGATCCCTGGCACATCATAGATCTCCTCACCCGTGGCCAGATACCAGCGCAGTGAGACAGGTGGCACACCTACTGCGGGACAGGGCACCGACGTCCCTGTGGTGCTGGCGAACACTACCTCTTGCACAGATGCATTGACAAAATATAAGCTGGAACGTAGATCTTCACAGAAAACTGCAAAGAAATGAAAAAAGCAGAATGTTAGAAAATTCCTTCAAAGCTTTATTTAAAACCAACAGTTAAGCATTGGAAAGTGCTACGCTAGTAAACTAAAATATTACAAATGATTATTGCTACAACATAAGCCCCAAACATTTGTATGACACGCTTTCTCGATTCTCTTTCGCTGTCGTCGGGACACCCGCCTTCCCATCTGCTTGCCCGTGCGACAGCTGCCAATCCCGCCTCCCCGGAGACTAAACATTTTAGCGCTTCATAAATTCCTAATGAGCATGCTCAAATCGCAGGCCGCTTCCACCCACTGGTCGCTCAACCTGTTACAACAAACAAACACCGGGGCCAACACATGTCTCAGCACATTTGGAGCTGCACTCACTTCACACGTGCGGTACTCGGAGGGCCGGCCTGTCCCGTAGGTGTTAAATAGTCAATTGCTGTATTTGGTGACAGCTACAACATTGTCAGATCTTAAGTGAGATGGCTAAAAACAACACAAGAGCCCTGACACCAATCATCATGGGAGATTATTTTTACAGATCAGCAATGAGTACCGTATTTCCCGGACTATAAGGCGCACCTAAAAACCTACAATTTTCTCAAAAGCCGACAGTGCACCTTATATATGGACCAAATTCCTAAATTTAAACTGTCCCGAAGCATTGTGTCATGAAATCAATCATAAGTGGCCCGCTGAAGGCTATGAATCATGAATCAAAAAGACTATGGATCATTATTTTGTGATTATAAAGTAATTTGTTGCGTCTGAAGTTGAAATAAAAAAGATAAAATGGAGAATGCTTTGATTTGGATTAAAAATCTGAAATGATGCATTAATGGTGCGCCTTATAGTCAGTCCGGTGCGCCTTATATAAGGACAAAGTTTTCAAATGGGCCATTCTTTGAAGGTGCGCCTTATAGTCCGGTGCGTCTTATAGTCCGGAAAATACGGTAAACACATTTAGTACATTTAAATGACCTTTGTAACATGCACTGCTTGGGGAGTTTGGATGAATGGACTGTTGAGACACATCAGCGGACTTGAGTGACAATTAATAGTTGATTGTACTTTTAGTACCCGAGTTACCCGAGTTGGGTGCCATGTGTCGGTAAAGGTTGGGAAACACACTAAAAAAAAAAGATATTTACAGCTATTGGTTCCCATATTATTATTTGTTAAAAACTCTGTATAATTATATTTCAAACACGATTTGCCAAGCTGAGTAAGGAGATGATGGCGGTCATCATGCAGCTTCTGTTTTGGAGAAGGTAGCTGAACGAAAGAAGACGGTCTGCTGCATAACTGCTTTTGTCTCAGTCCTCTGCGCGCCAACTCATAAAATATTGAGACCACCCCCCCATTTCTGGGTGGTTGATTTCTTCAGATGAGAAAGCTTGATGGACACACAAGCCTTTAAGATGGCAACGTTTCAGATAGATACAGTATGACTACATTTATTTTTCAGTGCAATGCCAAGAAAATAGTGCGGGAAGGGCTTGAGTGGGGAGGCGGAAAACTGAAAAGCACTCAGTCACACACGGGCTGATATTACAAGAGGAAAAAAAAAAAAAACAGAAAGCCTTGGCAGAGGTCAAAGTATGCTCCACCTTAGATGTCTATCACATGGTGGTAGGAAGATCCGCACGAGGTGTTTTCTGAAGCGGTTCAGCCATTGTGGAGTCCCTACAACTTCATTTGGAGCTCAAGGGCACCAGACACACTTGGGTCAAGGGGAGTGCACACGGGCGTGTCATAAGGATGTGGGGGGATGAGCGTTAATGTCGTGGAGCCTATGAACACACAAGCTGACGTGTCCTTGGGTGACAGGCGCACGAGTCAATGCAGCCAGTGATGCTGCTGGTTTGGCTTGACACTATTAGCTTGTCTTTCACATAGGCCGCAAAAAAAGGATTCGTTTGAATCTCGAATAATAAAAGCACCAAGTCGTGTTTTTCCCCAAAAATATCATCGGCACCAGGGCATCAAGATATTAGGGCTACTTCACCGCAGGAAACTAGAACTGAGCCATACTGACAGTTCGTGGCAGGCCATGCAGGTAATTACGACGGATACTGTCAAGGGAGGGCAGAATGGGGGCTGGGCTATAAAAAAGAGGAGGGGCTGTAGATCAGGGGGGGCCCTCATAATGACAGTGAGTAAGCATCCCCCCCCCACAAAAGGCCCCCAGACTCCACCCCCTCCACTTCTGCCCTAAGGCCTTACAGAATATCTAGTAAAGTGTGGTGAGCTGAGATGTACAGATCACAGAAGAGGGACTCGTCACTCCCAAATCATCGGCCCCCAATTTGCCCTCATGAATAATTGTTGAGCGGTGCGCTCAGTGCCATGCAGATGGGATGTAAAACCAATGATAGTCTCCTCTGATGTCAACTCTCCAGAGGGCAAGACAAGAGTCATCGTGGACTAGTTGATGCATATGAACGCTGAGGAGACGAGAGTTCCCACGTACTGGGGGACTTTAATGAGTCGTCAAGGTGGAAGCGGACAAATCAACTCGGACAGAAGAGGGGAGAGAGAAATGAAATGACTAAGTGAGTAAATAAGATCCTGCTGATGCCACGGACAAATGCGCATCGAGAGAGGAAGCGAGGGTTCGAAAATTCTCATCATAGATTCATAAGAAAGATTCATTATCAACATTTAATATTAATCCCAGTCACAACAATTTTTTTTTTAGCCAAACCTATTCCAAATCAAATGTCAACTGAATTTATATGACCTTAAAGCAGGTGTGTCCAACCTGTGGCACCGGGGGCCATTTGCGGCCCGTCTGCCCCTGTGAAGATTTACACTGTGCCTCATGCTAGACTTTCACTGAGCAAAAAAAAAAATCTATGAAAGCAACAGAACCACATTCTCGGTCAACGGTGAGACCACCGCATCGTTTTAATTACCGCTCAGACACATTTGAAAAGGCTCAATTGTGATTAAATTCAATGAAATGTTCAAATAGTTACATCATAAACAAATAACACAAATCTGAGTAATACGAAACGACTCGGTACATTTTAAATTATGCAAGTGCTTTGTATTTTTGCAGATCAGCGGTGGCTACAGCATTTTAAAACAAAATCAATTTTGGGCTTTTTACAACCAGCTGTCTCTGCAGCACTATTATAAATTACCCTGATGGAAAGCCAGTCAATTGAGAATAACGTTAACAAGCAAAGACTTACAATATTGCACGGTGTGCATTAACGCGACACTAAATCAGCACACCGACATGAGCCACTCTATTTTGTTTTTCATGAGACAGTGCAAAACCAGAATTTATTTTATTCATGTTGCCGCCTAGTCCATCCTTACATATGTTTTTTTCCTCTGAATGGTGTGTTTAAGAAAGCTATTGGAGGTTCAGCAAATAGCGGCAGGCAAAACACACATCAACATATTCAGAGCGCTTAGTGCCCTGGATTAATCAAATTATAATTTAATCATCTGATCAAACAGTAATTAGCATAATCACTTCTGGGCTCGGCCTGATAGAGCGGGGACTGAAGCGGAATGGCGCTGAGGGCTAGCAACACTTAAATGAAACATTTGCCAGAATGTTTGAAAATCTAACACGTTTTCGGGCCACAAAACCGAGACACATTCTGAATGCTAATCAGCGTCATTTGGTTAGGCCTTTAGAATATTTCAGCTAAAAGGAAAGACAAATATTTTTGGTCTAGCATTACTAATTACAATTGAAAAAATCCTAAAAAAAATATGAGATGTTGTGTTTTAATATTAATGTTATTCTAAAAATAGCCACATGGGATTATAATTTTTTTTGGTTACACAAACAGCTCTCATGTAACAAAAATATGCTTTCGAATTTATTACAGTGATCAAGATCATTACAAATTATTTTGTTTACTTTTGTTTTTACATGCTGCATTGATCCTATTACTCCCATGTATTGACTGGACATTTCCTAAAACTTTTCAGATAACTCGATATCATCAGCACAAGCATGTAATCAATATCAAGAAAATTTAACATGCAAAGAAGTGCAATCCATTTTCCAGTTGTTTCGGACAAACAGTATATGTTGGCCAGCCTTCACCAGAGCCTCAAAAAAAAATAAAAAAATGTTGCTGCATGATGAACCAGAATGAATTGATATGAATCTGTAAGCATAACACAAGCTGACTCCATATGAGCCTTCTTCCCCCGCTCTTCTTCCTCTTTCTGCCTCACTACACATCATCATCTCCTTAAGCATTGCAGTTGGGGTTAAATGAAACCTTTAACAGTTCAATGTGCACCCATTAGCATATGCTTGAGTCTACTCTCATCTCCACAGCCAAGCCAAAGCAGAAGCAAACGCAATGGAGGAATACAAAAATGCTGACATCTAATGGCAAAGCAAGGTGTCATTTATAAATCCAAAAAAATCATCCTCCAACTGGACCCAAAAAATATCCAGTCCAGAAGAATTTATCTGAAAAAAAAAAAGACACCTGTCAATCACTGTTTTGGCTCCAGCATACTATACTGTCCCTTTATTTTGCATGCAATCATAAGAATCAATCAATCATCTTGTCTCGATCATGTGGAAAGTAAATTGAGTTAATTATCGGATTGCAAAAATCCAGTCTCGCTGGTCCGTCAAGACATTTTGAAAACACATTTATTTCCCAGTGGCCTACATTGTGTTGACTGCTCTGTTGATGTTAATGGGCAACTGAGGAGCTGGCTGGCTTGTTGCTGTGACCGTGTCAGACGACCCTAACTGTATATGAAGTGACAGAGTGCGCCAAAAGACACCCACACCACACAGACCTGGTTTCCCACTGACCCTAATGTGACCTCTACCACGTCATGTTGTTTTGTCTGATTGTAATTAGGTTAAAACAGCGCCATGTTGTAGGCTACTTGCCAAATCGTCACAATTGTAGCCTGGTTATTACGTTACTTGCCAATATTGGATCTCCTGGGAAGTATTTTTTGAGGGTTTGTTTTTTCACAACATTTCCGACAAATATGAACCACAACTTGGACAAATGTTATACCTTATCTGTCAATACGGTGTTAAATCCAGGTCCAGAAATTAGAAACCCTGCCACAGTTTGGCTTCAGCCACAAATGCTTCTTAATTGTACATGTTAAAACCAAAAAAAAAAAAAAAAAAAGAATTTGTATTCCCTGAAAGATGTGGGAATGATTTTGGCGGACACAAATACATATGAAAGAAATAAAGTGACATCTATGATATCGAATGGGGCCCAATTAAAAAGTTGTGTCAACCACAGATGTTTGTTGGTATTCTATAGAGGTCAAAGTAATGTTTTTAGGTCCGATTGTTTTGTTTTCATCAAACAAGTCGATTTTCCGCATCAGCACTCCCTATCCTGGACCGATCCTAAAACGAGACAGTTGAAGAGCACCCTCGTATATTTACACAGCTTATTAGCACACCATTGAGCATGTATCATATTTCACCCCAAGGCTCAGCTGAGCAAAAACAACATTCTGCCAAATGCCCAATTTCATCCCTTCATGGAAATGGAAAACATCGCTGATCGTTGATTTAACTCTTAATAGAGACGGTTTGGAGAGCGGTTGAAAAGCTCAAGCACCATTAAATAGAACTCCACAGCAAATTTTACTCTCAGCAACCGTCAATGTTTTATCACAGGCCTCAAATGGGCAGTTCAGAACAAAATAGATTTTGCACACTAGGCCATATTCATAAATGACCACTTCAATAGGTGGCTTGAAATATTTCAAAGATATTTCCCACAAACAAGCAATGCTCAGTAACTGACATTTAGAATGATTTCTTTTTACATTTATTCCTCATTAGTCACAAGTATGTAAATAATACTGTTTACCTTCCCAAAAAAATAAACAAACATATTTGGGAAGTATTTTAAGGGTCACCTGAGCCCATAACCCACACTGCAGTGAACTCATTAAAGCAGGTCTCCATAGAGACAACCACAAGAGCACTCCCTTAAAAGCCTTTTATATCTTCTCGTTCAAAACAAAAGACAGAGGACGACCCAAAATCCTCATTATTATTATTTCTATGCAACGGAGAAGGAAGGTTGCCAATATTTGAAAACCACTACGGCTGCATTTAGCTAAGCTAAGAAAAGAAAAAAAAATCTATTCTACACACATTCAAATGAAATTTGAATTAATAAATAAGAGCAAAAGGTTGCTGATAAATGAACTGAGTTTCTCGATACGAATGCCGCAGCATCGTGCGCATGCAGCGCCAAATCCTGCTGCTGCTGCTGCCATTCAAAGTTTCCATGTAGATATCTCGAGCAGCAGCCATTTTGCAACGCTCATGCCAGGACCAAATACTAAGAAAAAAAAAAAAGCTAGTCGCAAGCAAAGCAATACATCCCGCTCAGCAAATAGAGATTAGCCGAGTACAAGTGTCAGATTGAAAGTGGACATCGATGTCGTGGCCGTATTTGTTTGAAAGCGCCTCGCTTGCAGTAAAAAAAAAAAATGGAGTCTTTGGTGCACCATTGCGTTTACTCCCTTCTCCCCGAAGAATAAGAACCGTGTAGAATTTTGCTTTCAGCATGGCCACAAAATGGTTTTCCTGGTGCTTCACTCTTAATTGTAACCCAAAACACCTTTAAGTGCCCCCATTTTCTTTTAAAGACAATTTCCGCCCCCCCTGCAACATGCTCTCTACCCTAAAGCCCCTTGTCCTCCTCATTGCCCCCCCCCTTCCTCACACACCCTCCGTGGATTCGCCATGAAATAAAATCCTTCGCCCTTAGCCACCGAAAAAGACAATTTGATCAAATTGATTGAAGGTATTCACTTTTGATCAAAAAAAGACATGCAGTTTCATTTTTTTTTTTTACACAATGTGCTCGTATACAAGAGTGATAAGGGCTGGTCTTTTTTTTTTTCCCCCAGTCCCAAATGCCTCCATGTCTGCTCTTGTAATATGGCGGTTGCAATAGAAGAGAGAGAAAAAACTAGCTATCCGATAATCCTTTTTCTCAAAGTCATCTGAACAAAAAGGCCACAATATTTGCATGTTAATTCATTTAAGTCAAAATGATTAACATATTTCCTAACATGCATGAAATCCATTTTAGAATCAGTCACATTCTAATCGGTAAACTCTATGGATTATAAAATTGTTTCAAGTGAAATGAATTAATAATGTTTCAATTATTGGAACCTGCTAAAATCATACTACAGATACAATTATTGATCAAACAGGTTTCACATGCAATGTAATAAATGCTTGTTTTAGTTTATGTTTAAAAAAAAAAAAAAAAAAAAAAGAGACTGAGGCCTATAAGTAGTGCTGTTTGATTACAAAAAGGATAAATGCATACAGAAACAGAAAGCAAATGAAGAGATTTTCCTTTCAGGCCTAGAATTTACTCAAATATCATGGGGAGGGGGGCGTTAATCAATATTAACACATTAATATGTAGATCCTACGTTGCAATGCACGCTGCACCCATTGTTGGACATATAAAAGCGACCTATTTATTGCTTGCTATCTTTTTCCAATTTCAAGGAAAGTGAAAGGTTACAAATATTGCATAGAAAAGGTAAAAGCATGTTACACTTGAAGGTTAATGTAGATGAACCCTCTCTAAACGGCCCAGTGCTTGAGACTGAACATAGCAACAGCACCCCCCCCCCCCTCCCCCTTCCCTCTAATGAAGATAAAGACTATTTGGAAATGCTTTGGGAACAATTGGATGGATAACTTCAACCTGCAAAACTTCAGTCAAAGCATGCAAAAATAAATTGGTCAACACCTACCATTCAAGATGCACTGGGAAAAGATAAGAGCCAATATCCACATGCCCCGCTCCTTTCAATATCCAAGCTTAGGCTTTTTTCTGCTTCTCTCCCTGCACTCTTTCTCCTTAAATGGCTTTCTGGTATTTCTTCAACAAGTCATTTGTAATGAAAGAAGAGGGCAGGCTTGCATTTCTTTTCTTTTTTTTTTTTTTTTTTACTCCGACTCTCTCTCACACAATCCAGGGATGAAGAAGAGGAGGATGGTTTGGAGCTTCTTCCTGCAGCTGATTGTCTTGTGCTGCAGCGGGAGGCAGTGTAGTATATGATCCACAAGTATTGCGTCTCCCGCCTTTGGAGTGCGAGCGGAGGTGGACCGCGCGGGGCCTCAGCAGCAGCAGAAGCGCAGCCGTCCCCCCGTGTCGGACCTCTGCCTGGCGTTGAACATGAGGGAGCCCAGCTCCGTGCGCTCCGATCCAGGTGTGAGGTTCAAGATAAAGGCGCATAGAAGAAAGTGGCTGTGCGCACACCCAAGATTCCACAATCCAACAACCACCCCTCCAAAAAAAAAAAGAAAGAAAAAAGGAAAAATCTAAAAAAAAAAAAAAGATCCAATTAAAAACCAATAAGCAATTAAGAATGCACAAATTGGAATGAAAGATGAAAACGCGTCTCCACAAGAGGATGGATTCAATTGCGTAAAAGTGCGCACAGCGATGATTGTTAGCTGCGTTGGAAACTCATTCTCTCTTCTCCACCTCTCTCCATCCGGCGAGCAACAAGCACACGCATCTTCCCTCCATACACAAACTGCGCACACTGGTCCCTGCGCCTACTACAATCTGCCCTGCCTTGCACAAGTGTGGGATAAACCCTCTTCCTCTCCGCAGCGGCGTCCTCCCTCTCCCATTGCCTTAAAGGTGCATGCATGTGAGTGGGTGGAGGGAGGGGAGGGGAGGGAGGGCGCAGCTGAGCCTCAGAGGGAGCCTTTAAAGTCCCTCTTTGTCTTTTGCGTTAACGATGATTAAGGTGGCCCATGAAGAGAGTATAAAAGGACATTTAGCATGAGAGACTTTGCAGGACATCTTTGCTGCTTGTGTAGCAGGATGGAGAATGGTTTCCCAGGGAGGGACGGAGGGGGGAGGTGGAGTTGGAGAGAGGGAGAGGCCAGGCTTCACCTGACTGGTTAGACGTTTGGTGGAGGTATGAGAAGTAGAGATTAAATCTGGTCTTCAAATGTGATTTCTGCAGAAATCACAAGTTGTGCATGTAGGATTTAGCAGTACGGTGCCAAAACGCCATTCATTAATTTACCTTGGCAAATATGAGAATATAAATAGAAGAAGAAGAAGAAGAACGGATGGATGGATGGATGGATGGATGGATGGATGGATGGATGGATGGATGGATGGATGGATGGATGGATGGATGGATGGATGGATGGATGGATGAGTAGATGGATGGATGGATGAGTAGATGGACGGATGGATGAGTAGATGGACGGATGAGTAGATGGACGGATGAGTAGATGGACGGATGAGTAGATGGATGGATGGATGGATGGATGGATGGATGGATGGATGGATGGATGGATCGATGGATCGATGGATGGATGGATGGATGGATGGATGAGTAGATGGATGGATGGATGGATGAGTAGATGGATGGATGGATGAGTAGATGGATGGATGAGTAGATGGACGGATGGATGAGTAGATGGACGGATGAGTAGATGGATAGGTAGATGCACATTCAATATAAAATAATTTCTGAAATAATCTTAAATAAAATAAATTCTTTTCAAATATGCATTTTTCTTCAAAACATTTAGTCAAAAACAGTCAAGCGGATGCACGCAAACTTCCGCAGATCCATTTCCCCTTGTTGTCTTGTTTGCCAATCTTCTGAACATATGGTACATCTGTCATCTTTGGGTTTGTCCCAGCACCCAGTTTGGCTTCGATGATTAGATTAAAATCATTGCCTGTATAGCTATACACAGTTAAATCTTTTTTTGTTTCCTTCTAATCCTTCTTTAACACTATGACATGTTGTAAGGTTAAGCTATTATCCTCCCCAAGCCCTTCTGTTATTTACACGTGTATATTAAGCTGATTTAGATACTGTACAGTGTTCTAAACACAATATAAAAAATAATATTGTTTGTATTAAGCAATGTTTTCTACTAAATTGCCGTTTTTCTATCACAGGTTCCAAAAGGTCTATGTGTGTGTTAATAAATATTTTTTGAAAAGTCCCTGTAGTATATCACCATGCTCATAATTAGAATGATTTCGTGATCGTTTACTGTGTAATGTACCACAATATATGATCTTAGCAAGAAACCATTAGGGGATTATAAAATGTTAACTACACAGCAGCAAGGGTAACTTTATGGCATTCGCTAACAAATGAACTTGTAAGTCATTTGATTATATTCAAACAAGCTAATAAATATACACCTCACAATGGTTTAAGATGACCAATTACGGCAAAAGCATAAGAAAGTGAATTCCACGATAAGCGAGTCAGCCGTGTTTAATAATTCAAGCGACATTATGGGGTAGCGATGGATAAATGGCCATCTAACCTACTGTACATCCTCATTTTATTAGTCCGCCGTTGATTGCTTCTCCCTGACCATAAATTCTGAAGGGAAAGTGGGACTACATTTTTATTCAACTTTAACGAGTCGACTGTATCTCCGCTATATAAAGACGGGAGAGACAAAGATGCAAAACCTGTTTCCTCTGAGAGCAATTATTTACCTTTAGAAGATAATCTTGTGTTTATTTAACCATTTTCAGACGTGCACAACATATTTTATTTGATGTTTTTCCACGTATGTAATCGCCTTGCTTGCTTCATAACGATTGAATGGAAAGAGGTGTGCTCCTTGATGGCTCATCCTAAAGGATCCATACATTGATTGCGCTCATTGACGACTTTGCATCCTATATGAC
Source organism: Syngnathus acus (assembly GCF_901709675.1). NCBI lineage: Eukaryota > Metazoa > Chordata > Actinopteri > Syngnathiformes > Syngnathidae > Syngnathus > Syngnathus acus. The sequence continues at coordinate 4,500,625 of NC_051099.1, read as the reverse complement.
TTAAATGCACTCCTGTCCGTTCCTGATTAAGTTTACGGCAGGTGACAGGGTCATCCATAGGCAAACGACATTTATATTATTTTATTAAGTATACTTGCAGATGGATGTTAAGTAGTATGGAAGATAATGCACGCTCTTACATAATACATTCCTAATTTTTTTTTTGGACAGAGTAAGAAAAAAGAATTGCTCTATGACATTACAATGTAATTTCCGACGACACAGCATTTCTTAAAGCAATCGATTCATTGTATCTCTGTAATTCTGGCAATGGTAGCACTTAAGCAAAAGATCCTTATGTGTAAATCAAAGAATATAAATCACTCACCATTAAGAAGCTCTTACATCGGGCCCATTCGGGACAGTGACCCACAAAATCCAGCTTTGGTGGTAAAAACTCAAGGCTTGCATAATTCTCATTACTGCCACCTACAGAACAGGAGTGGAAAAGCAATTAGTGCAGGAGGATTATTTGATACACAAACATCTCAGACAATCTACTGTAATCTTCGGACTATAAGCCAAAATTTGCGAAAAAAGTCACGGTTTATAGTCCGAAATTTACGGTAATAAGATCCATTGAAGATAATAGAGTTAAATTTTGTTTATTTCGGCAAGTACATAAAAATAATAACAATAAATAAAACCAGGTTAGGGTCTTCTAATGACAAAGATGAGTGTATTATATTTGTAGGCAACATTTTAATCCATTTTACGGCTATCATTAGCTGTACAGTTAGTCCATATAATATTGTGGCCTGTGAGTGAAAGTGGTAAGCACAAAGCTAGCTGACTGCCCCTCACAGAGCAGCAGTAAACATCTTTGAGTTTGACTCCTCTGGTCTGTAACTGTCCAACACGGGGTGACAGTGTTGCTTAGTAACCACATCACATGAGTGACCTTATCTGTGCAGTCATAAAAATGCATGAAGTCCTTTTATTTCTCCGCACTGCTCGCTCGCTACCTTTCCTTTTCGCACCTTTTTGTCAACAATGCAAAATTGTTATGATTCGATCGGGATGGCCAGCAGAGTGCTAATAAAGGGCTACACCTGACACTTGCTACGCATTGGATCAAAACATGGTGTGACAGGAGTGGGGGGAGCACCATGTGACAGGAAATTCAGCACACAGTAAATGCAGCCTTGCATGTAACGCAGAATTTCACCAAAACAATTGATTCCATTTAATAGTACGTGGATTATATTGTGTGTGACCTATGAACCATGCTTTCAGTATCACAACCTTGTGATCTCCTTAAATCTGTAAATCTGTCTTGTTTACACTGTTGTAATCTGGATTAAATCTCCAAAACATATTTATGGAATTGTAAAACGATACAGTGGAATCTGCGTGAATGACAAGTCACGCGCAGATGATTCCGCACAGAACGTTAAGCGCTGTCTGTCGCTCGGTTTGAGACACGATCACAGCGGCCGGTGTTGTTCTTCCTACCGGGAAGCGCAGATGTTAGCCTTGCCGTTGCCTATTTTAGCGTTCCAACAACATCTGCACAGCTGAGCTGTCAGTTGTCACAAAACAGGCGGGAACGCCGTGGCCCGTTCTTGAACTGTTTGACAGCTAGGGGCAGGTCGGCACAGATGGCAAGAGCCGAGTGTCAGGGGGGGGACTGGCACCGGGTGGCAGGTAGCGACTGGGGCGCCCATCTGGCCTCAGTGCTGGCACTTTGCCCCGTAGAATCTTAAGCGTGTGCTTAACGGGAAGGCTGTCAAGAGATAGAAGTCACCTTGTGCAAAAAATAAAATAATTGCTCTGCAATTAAGGAGGGTGGGCAGTGAGAAAGTGGATGGTGGCATTGTATCAGAAAATACTAAAAGTCAAGTGGGAGGGAAATAATAGGAACTATATTATTCCTCGAAGGATGCAGGTCCGGGCACCCACCTAATGCTAGAAAGTATAGAGAATATGTATCATCATCTTCTTCATTTGCTGCTTTATTTAAAATTATAATGTTAAACTATGCAAGGTCGTTCCAGCTAAAGGAACAAGGACACGGGCAACATATGTTGCATTAAACTTTAAAGTTCTCATTAGGAGCAATTCCAAGGACTACATAGACTTTTGAACAGTTTGGATTTGACTATTCTTCTGTATTCATAATTTATAGAAAAGAAAAGAAAAAAAGAGTGTCAATGTTAAATGTTGCAAAAATCCAATCCTGTAGACCACAGTGACAGAAGGGAGCATCACCCGGTTGGTGTGACCTGGACTTGCTGTCCACGGCAGAGGGCCAGTCCAGAAGAAAAGCGCTTTACGGATGGAGCATTCAGGTCACCCCCCCTCCTCCCTCCCTTCCGCCTTCGTTCCTCCCACATAATCCTCCCTGAAGCTCCTTCCCCTCCCTCTCCTTCCATCCCTCCCTCCTCCAACCCTGTATCCCATACATCATGAGGAAATGCCAACAGATGCCCACTGTCTAAGACAGGCATTATGTTCTTAGAGGATGTCCTGGTAATTCTGTTTATTTCTCTCCTTCTCTCTCTCTCTCTATCGCTCTCTCTCTCTCTCACAGAGGAAGCAGGTAGCCATGAAAGTATCACGTGATGCAAAACAAGCCCCTGAAGACCCACGGGGACAAACGTACAAAACATGGAATGGATTCCAAACATACAATACAAATTTAAACTTGCATATCCATAAACAACAATTATTGTATCAGCAGTCAAATGTAATTCATTATAACAACACGGGAAGCTAAATGTAGCGTAAATGCATCAACAGCGGCATTTAGTCTTGTATTTTCTAACATGTTACTCATCAAGAATTCAAAAGCAGAAGAGCAGGACTTCATTTGTTGTAAGAAAATGTGTCAATCATAGGGACTCTGGGAGAAAGTGGTTTGTCAGACCCTGAGGGGTCCATACTGACCTAAATACAAAATTGTCAACAGCAATTTTTACAGTCACCAACTAAAAGAGAACACAAGGGAAACAAACGTTTAACTTTGTAAAGAGCGCAGTTATTTGAACAGGCCAAGCGGGAAAACGTTTTTGTCCGACCAACTGCTTCCCCCGTGGGGCAACACAAATTAGGAGGATGCTTGGATGCAACGCTTTGTTTAAAGGACTAGCGTATTTTAATAACATGTCTTCTTTAACATTCATTCATTTTCTGAATTAATTTTTCTGACAATTATGACCATGTTTTTGGGTTGTGGAAGGAAACTGGAAAGGAATCCCATGCAGGCACAGGGAGAACATGCAAACTCTACACGGGAAGGCTGGAGCCGGAATCAAACCCGCAACCTTGGCACGGTGAGGCGGGTGTGTTAACCCTGCCACCCAGTTTATTTATGCTAATATGCTTTAAATCATAAGTGATGTTCAATCTGATATTTGTTATATCTGTTGTGTTTGTACATGGAAAGGATAAAACAGATTCATATACAGCCTTCCCTGAAAGAGAATTTCTCTCCATTCAACAATCGAGCTCAATCAGTGATGAGTGTTGCCACCGTGTGGTCAAAGATGGAATTGGTGAGGGTAACGTAGCAGACATAGAGAGAGCAAGGGGGCGTTTAAGAACATTGAGAAAACGTTTTAAAAAATTTAAATCAAATCGAAGCAAGAAAGAAAAAAAAACCTGAATGTTGTGTGATATTTTCTCGATGCTGCATTAATATTTGTACAATGTGTGCAAATGTAGAGGTATCAATTCAAACAGTAACAGTAGATATAGTATGGATGTTCATATACATATTGATTGCACATATGCAATGTGAATAATAATATAAAATAATAATAAATAATTATTTTATCATTCATTGTTATCATTTTCCACCAATTTAATATAAAATAAAACGTCACGGTAAACAGTGACAACCAAAAATATAAGCACAGTATTTAATGTTCGTCTGTGACTCAAAGCTGAGTTGACACCTGTGATTTAATTTAGTTGACCTAAGCCAACTTATTCAACACAAACGGCATTAAAATCCATATTTTAAAAAAAAAAAAGCTAAATGTGAAAAGCCTGATGCGATCTTTCAAATCTTTTTACAACAGCTAGTCCAAGCTACAAGGACACTACACGTTACGGTTTGGCCTGCACCCGTAGCTTAATACTGGTTGACCTACAAAACCAGCGAGAGTGCTGATGTTCATCACAACAGCAGTACCCTCGAGTGTCGTAAAGACTCATGCTGATTTCACATTCTATGAGGCTTGACGCGTGACATCGACCTCACGAAAGAACAGAGGGGGATAAACACATAGCTGCCCAGTAACAAGGACTCGCTCCTCATTGGCTACTCAACAATGTTGCAACGATGATCGTCTTTGGGCAAAATGACACACGGAAGGGTTGGTTGCACAGGCAGGAAGGATTTACAATACACACTGCACTTCCACATTTGAGATAGAATATAAATTCAGTACAACACACACTGCATGCACCTACGCACGCAATTAACACAACATCATTGCCATCTCTGCCCAAAAGGCCGCTTCAAATCCTGCAGGATAATCGACACTGCCCTTTGAATTAACAGGAGAGCTCATTTAGGATGGCTGTGATCTTGAGTAGGCTTCGCAACACGCCAGAGCATCCTGTTCTTCCCACGCATCATTTAAGGGGCAACAAGAAAACGAGCGATAGATGAAAGGCGCTTTGGCACAGTTGGAGAAGGTCCTTACACTAAGCAGGCAGCAATTGCAATGAGTGGCTAATTGTGGCATCTGTTCAGTGGTTGAAACGGAGTCAGTGCATGATCACGGGTTCGGTAATTAGTACAAACAAATAGCAAATGTCGGCTCTCGGTATTGAGCATCTGCCAATTAGCGTGCCGAGCTCGGTGATGAGACACTCAGGTTTACCGAGGAATGAGAAACAACAAGAGATTCTCTTAACCAGCACAAGACATTTCACACAAGAATTAAAAATATATATTTCCTCTTTATGGAGTTTTGAGAATTTATATCTATCCAGTTGCACAAAATGTGACATGTATCGTGAAAAAAAATAGAAAGTGATCAATCGACAATATGTATAAATGACCATAATTATTGAGCCACTCACAATCACTTGTTCCTTTGTGCAAAAAAGTATTTATTCCTATACATTTGTTCAAATAAAAACATAGATCAATATTTTCATTCCAAAGTGCAACGTTTTTGTGTTAATCAGTAACGCCAAGCAAAGGCTGAGAGTGTGTTCGTGTTCACCAGTATTTCCATCAATTGGTCTGTAGAAGAGAGGACAAAGAAATGTGGAAATTACCGTTCAATAACAACAATACTTTGTTCTTATTCAGTAAATATAATTATGAGCATATTGTTTGTTATTAATTCTGCTTTTAGACTGGCTTTCATTGTGCTGAGTGAGCGTACTGTGTAACATGTTGCTGTTTCCTTGCTACTTACCGTATTTTCCGGACTATAAGGCGCACCGGATTATAAGGCACACCTTCAATAAATGGCCAATTTTAAAATGTTGTCCATATATAAGGCGCACCGGATTATAAGGCGTACCTTCAATAAATGGCCAATTTTAAAATGCTGTCCATATATAAGGCGCACCGGATTATAAGGCGCACCTTCAATGAATGGCCCATTTTAAAACCTTGTCCATATATTTGGACACGCCTGCCGTAGTGGCTCAATATTGGTCCATATATAAGGCGCACCGGATAATAAGGCGCACTGTCGGCTTTTGAGAAAATTGGAGGTTCTTTGGTGCGCCTTATGGTGCGGAAAATACGGTAATTCCTTTTGCACGAACACGATATGAATCAGAATGCTGCTAGTGACTTGACTCCTGTTTTAACTAAATCTCTAATTTGAAAAAAGACCTGGTTGCTAATTTCCTTCAAGGCTTATTTCAGAAGTGTTGTCACCGTACCGCCATCTTCCAATATATCCAGTCAAGAAGGTAGGATACATTGCCGTAGACCCCTGGCTTGTTCTTCAGAGCACAGCCAATCCCCCAGCTAGTGTCACCTGCCAGCCACCACTTGTTGGATTCTTTGACCACCAAAGGTCCTCCGCTGTCCCCCTGCAGACCCACACCAGTTATGCCGTACCATGTCAAGTCTTTGCGGGAATGTGTGTCAGGTAAGCCAAACTCACCTGACATGAATCGACGCCTCCGCTGAGTTTGCCGGCACAAATCATCGACTCTGTAACTGCCCCATCTAATATTGTACAGTTGTTACACTTCTTTCGGCTGTAAATTGTCACCTCAGCCTCATTTAGTATGTCTGGGGATGGGCCTGAGGAAAATTAAAGCATGAATTTTAATGAAGAGCATTTTGTCACAAACTTTCTCTCAATGATTAAAAAAAATCAATTATTAAATGAAGCCCAATGAAAAAAAGTTTGATTCAACCTATTCAAATGTGTTTTAAAATAAAATTATTAGTTATTTACTGACTACACTACCGTGGCCGTCACATGTTTAAAATAGTAGAATAGTAAAAAAAAAAAAAACTATTTTTTTTTCTGTGTAATTCTTGTAAAGACAAGAAAATATTTTATCAGAGTCCTGTGAGGAATTTCATTTTGAAATGATGCACAAGTATTCAGTTAAAATTAGACATTTAAATTACAAAAACTCATCTATTTTCTAAAAAAAAAAAAAATTCTGGAGTGAAGACATGTTTTTCCTCACCAGATGATCGCAAAGCTCCCCAACCTGTAATCCAAGCCGGTTGTCCGTCTGAGAATTCCATGCCGAAGTTTGGTAAGCAAACTGGCTTTACTGTCTCTGTTGGATCAACCAAACATTTTCTCATATATTGAAATGAATTGAAACAAAGCAAACAAGAATCATTTTACTTACTTGAAAATGTCAAAGGTGTTAACAGCTTCAAAAGTGCGACGTCATTGTCGTTAGTATCCGAGTCAAACTTCTCATGACTGATGATTTTGTCAACTCGATTGCCAAAAGTGAACTTCATCTCAGACAACTTTATCTTGCCAGCGTGCACAGTCCACATTGATGGCTTGGAGAACTGGGACCTGAAATTTCAATTTAACAGAATCTTTTTTTTTTTTTTTTTTTTAAATCACTTACTATTTATTCCAAACGTACTTACACAGTCAAATAATGCAAATTACACTATACACAAACTTTCAAACACGTTTTCCCAAACACAACAGAATTATTAATTAGAGAGAGGAAAGACGGGGGTTAATAACTCACCGTTGGAAGCAGTGCGCAGCAGATAAAATCCAGTGCTGGCTGATAATAGAGCCTCCACAAACGTGTCCTTGACGGGAAACCTGGAGACTGACCTGCCATGGCCAGGCGCCAACTTTAGCCTCTCTACCACCTACAATGCGACTGTTAGGGGATGCAGAACTTTCTCCACAATCTGAAAACAGAAAAAAAATTATGATTATCAAGCAGCCATAGAGTTTGGACCGCACTGCCCGGGCAGTACGTCACATTATTTTCTAGCGACATGGGTCATGCTGATAGATTTATGAATTATTTATAATTATTACAAATTATTTATGAAATGATTTAGATTCCTTTGACATTTGCTCATATTTATTTGTGTTACCGATTCAGTTGATTTCGATGTGGTTTGGCAATTTAGATGGACAGTAGCTATGTCTTGGCAATACAGAAATAATGAAAACAGTATCTCACCAACACAGTGAAGCCTGACAGATCCCTCTAAGCAAAGTACGCTGCAAAGAATGAGAATAAAAAATTAAATTTCAGTAAACATATCACATAATATATAGTACATGTCTGAGTATATACTGTATACATAAAAACCAAACAATTCAACCAAAAATAATGGTCGATTAAATTCAGGAGTTATTTAGTAATTAAAGTAACAGTAATAAAAAGTACAGCAACAAAATGTACAGTATGGCTGACGTAAGCAAATTAATTTGATTTTTTTTTGTATAAAGGAGGCTATGAATTCTGCCCAGCAACAATTATGTATGTGGTTGACCAAATGTGACATGTCACAATAAAAAGAATCCAAGAAATTCTCTTAATCTACTTTGCTGTGTTTACTAGATAGCCAATATGTTCTTTAAAAGTTTTTTTCAATAAAAAGCTACTTCTTGTCCATTCTTGCTCCAACACGCCTTTTCGAGCCTTTAAATAAAATTGAGGAAATAATCAAATCTACTCATTGCGCTCCCTTTATCAATGCACCATTACCACTATGCAAGAATGTTTTTTCAATTGTGACTGTGTATTAGTTAGTTTACCAACCTGGGAACCAGCTGGGGCTGTATTGGCAATTCATGGTTGCTGTCACGCCTCAGCTTTACGAATTTTCCCGCGGTTGATATGTTTGTTTTGCTGTACCTTGCATACTCCTCCCTGTGGGCCAAACAAAAGAGCATACAAACATACATAACCATTTAGAAACCAACTTTCTATTTCTTTTTAAAATTTGTCATAAGAAACTCACCTCTTATAACCCATCTGCTCGCACACAGCCTTCCCAAAATTGTCATCCCATCCATCGCCACAAACAGGAACCCACGATTCGGTGTATGATGAGAAACTCTCCAACGTGAAGTTGCTTCCATGATGGCGAACTAATAAACAAAGAGAATATCACTAAGCCAAACATACTGTAGCAAACGTGGCTTTAAAAGATTGAAAGGTTTTTACAGCAGATCTCATCTTCTCCATGTGGACAGTCATGTATTCCATCATACCACTGGGTGGGGCGAAGACACTTCCAACTATACTTGCATGGCTTGCCCAATGGACATTTGAAGTACACTGCAAATAAACACACAAATAAAGACATAAATACACAATAAAACTGATAAGACATGTGAGCACGTGTACATATGACACATCCACTAAATGCAAAAAAAAGAAAAAAAAAAAAACTGAGCAAGTTTTAGAAATCACAGAAAAGACTGACTAAATAATAAAAATGTGACTTACAGAAGTACCACAATAAGAGCGCCACAATAGCCAGAATCATAAGAACAATTACGGATCCACCAAGGATTCGTTTCCATGGACACGTTTTTTTTTCTGTATGGACGAAAGAAACTTTGAGTTAACAACCATTCGCACTTACGGACAATTTGGAGTCGTCAATCGGCCTATCATGCATGTATTTGGAATGTAGTAGGGAGAACATACAAAGTCCACACAAGGAGCCCGGAATTGCCCTACAACCTTTGTACTAATGTTCAAATGTGTATTATTGTTGTGCTAATACACAAGGAAATTTGATCAAGCACACTTCTGTCTGTTCCATTGAGAGCAAAAGATTTATCGGCCTCTCTTTATATTAATAATATAGAAATTACATACTGTATATTTTTTTGGAGTTGTTAATTTAGACAACTTTAGTATTTTATATGTAGTGTAAGGTACAAAGGTACATAAATTGTAAGGTACAAAATTAACAACCATAATAAAAATGTATGTTTTCCAGCAAGCCCAATAAAATAATTTAATAATTCAATTTAAGTGATTTGTTTTTAAAAAAGGTAGGATGAATATTTTATGTTCCTTAAATAAAATGAATAAAAATAAAATTCCGCAGTATAATATATAGTAATATATAGTATATAAATAAAATATATATTATATAGTATATAAATAAAATGAATAAAAATAAAATTCCACTCCATGTTGTGCAAAATAGTTCAAAATGTACTTTGTCACTGTTAGACATTATAAGTAGGACAAAGGCAATTAGAAAATTAGCAAAGGCTTCTGAATTAAAATAATAAATTACTGAGTATACCTTTGGTTTCTGTAGTAACTGGTGGCGTAGCAGGTGTCGTGCTTTGGTGTGTGTTAATAGGTTTGGGAGCGAAGGCGACATAGGTCGGAGTCGGTAGACTCGGATAGAGGCCTTGCTGTGGGGCGAATGGTGGGGGTCTTCCTTTCTCATGCTGAAAGCCCATATTATCATAAGTGGGACCATTTGCCTGTGGAAGAAAATATCATTAAAATAAAACGCTCAATGGTTATACTGTATCTTCAAGAATCAGTCTGGAATTGCTTGGCTATTATATTCAATAAGAATAAAGTACAGTAAACTGCATTAAAGTCAATACGAAAAGTCGCTTTTTAAATACCTGATTAACATTCATGATGAAACTGGTTACACGGCTTGTCAACTATGTCTGGAAATAAACAGTAGTTAACAGTCTTAAAGTCAAGCAGGGTTTAAAAGTAGACTCAATGTAGAAAAACAGAAAATGGAAAAAAAATGGGGGAAAAAAAACCCCACAGGTCAATCTATTAGTATGCTAAATTTCACAAAATATGTAATACACAGGGGAAATAATGTGATATCAACTTTGTCTTTAAATTTTGAAGGTTTGCGTTACACAAGGAACACACAGACCTACCTTGCAATCTTAATTTTTCCAGCACTGGGTTTTTCTGTGTCCTTTCACCCGTACTTTGTCGCCTAGTCACCCAAGAGTAAGTAATAAACAGCCATGACCACACCTTCCTTTTTTTACTGTGTGCGCAAGCCAGCCCGTTGTTAGTCCCTCAATCCATGTGCCACTTCAAAAATGACATGAACAAACATTTATTGAGCCTGGCTATTGATAGACTTAATTCTCCGATTAGAATCCAGAATACCATTGAGATGAATAGAGTGGATTCTTTCAAGTTTATCAGTTAAAATCCATTCATCTGCACATTTGATATATAAAAACAGGTGTGGTCTCATTAATCCTGTTAAATTCACATATTGGGTCTCCAAACAAATGTCAAACAAAATCAAAAAGTTTACATTTAAATCCATTACTGAAAACAATTTTTTTGAAAAAGTTTTCCAGTGACCTATAACAACCAAAAACACAACCCCCAAAAAATACAGAAATGCTTACATTACATTTAATTGTTATCTGTACACTTGTTTTTATTAATTAGGCCAAATAAATGGAAACGACTATAAAAATACTTGTGGTCAAAGGACTGAAACTCTGTTAATATTTAGCTCGCTGTTTGACTGGGTTGTCTGGTAGAAAAAGGAAAAGAATGAGAGACGAAACTCTTTCGGTAAGAGCCTAAGGAACATTATGTTCTTGTTGTTAATATCACCTAAACAAACAACGCCTACAGTTCTAGGGAGGCAAGTTATTTTTGAAATTATTGACAAAAGGAATAAAAACTTAGTTACACAAGAACAAGCCATTTTTTTTGTAGGAGTTCAGCTTTTGACATTTTTTTTTATTCTTTAGTTATTTGTTAGTAAAAATTTGCAACCATGGGTAATAAGTTCCCATCACTGAAAAAGTTCCTGTTCCTGTACGTTTCACTGACTATTCAGGTATCTGGAATGTACTTCCTGATGACATTTTTGTTTTATTTAGCGACTGATTAGACTTACATTTTAATGATTTATAGGAGTATACGGAAAACCAACATATTCCTCATTCAATGGCCTTATCTAGAGCGACTTTTTTTATGTTGTCGAGAATAATAGAAGAATAACTTTCGGTGAATGTGCTGTCTTGTCTTGCAAAGGCTTCTGCCATTCAAAAACGATCTCTCTGATAAGAAAAATAACACAGCTATCATATCTATATTGTTTTTCCATCCCACACGTAATGAAATGACATTGAAACAAAATGATGGCGACTAAATGGCACCACCCAGTGGCCAACACAGAAACTCCAGTGCACAACATTACCTGGTAAGGTACGTATACCATAAACTTTTCAACCCATTGTTCCAAAAAGAGCAGTACAAAAATACTTTAATAAAAACTATTTATTTAGCCATTTCAATTCAGAGTTAAATATTAACTTATTTTATCACCTAATTGTTTGACAAAGGAGTGTAACATTGGAGTCATGATGTCATAGAACTTGAGCCTTTGTTTGCTGTATAAATAGGCCACCTGCATTGGAGCTTGAGAAAAAAACTGCATTCTTCATAATAAAACGGAGCTTAGCTAACCATTCGGACTCTGAGCCCTTACCACACATTTCACAGAGGGTATTAAAGGAGCTTGAAGCGTCCCTTTTCCATTTTTGTTTTTTAGAACTTTTGGATAATAATAGAGGAGGCTCCACCCCCTCCATTGCAGATACCTGCCAGACCGTACTGGCCCGACTTAAGGTTGTGCACCATATGACCAACAATTCTTGCTCCAGACATCCTGACAGGAGAGAATAGGAACATTAACTATAAAAATGTCAATTTTTAATTTTAATAACACCTTCTGCTTACCCAATGGGGTGTCCGAGTGACACGGCTCCCCCGTTGACATTTACTTTTGTGGGATCAATGTCCAGCATTTTGATGTTGGCCAGAACGACCACACTGAAGGCCTCGTTGATCTCCCACATAGCGATATCATTTTTGGTCAACCCAGCAGCGTCCAGGACCTAACAGCCCCAAAAAGAGATGATTTTTGGAATTATCTATTTAAGTAGGTCACTCCGAATTTAAATTCAGTGTACATACTTTTGGTACGGCGTACGCAGGAGCAATGGGGAAATCAATTGGTGCTACAGCTGCATCAGCAAAAGCTAGGTAGCAGAAATAAAAGACCAAAATTAAAAAAGCAGTGAAATATTGTGATTTCTTTTTTTTTTTTTTTTTAAGTCACCTTGGGGGGGAAAAAGAGAACGTGCAAAGATGTTTTTAAGTACCAAACCAGCAACAATTTAATGATTGGATGAGGTTAAGTGTTTATTTTTCGGAATTTAATTTCATCATAAATTGTACTTACATACAATCCTGGCCAGTGGAGTAACATTATGTCTTTTTGCAGCATCTGCCGTCATCAACACAAGGGCAGCAGCCCCATCGTTCAGCGTGCTGGCATTAGCGGCAGTCACTGTGCCTAAAATTAGCAAGCAAATGAGGCATTTGCCAAAAAAAGAATAAAGGGAAGGCAAATTGATCCTCACCATTGTCTTTCTGAAACACTGCCTTAAGTTTGGGAACTTTGCTAAAGTCCACCCGCCTCCACTCCTCATCCTCAGACACGACCACATCAGGTTTGCCTGAAAATCACAAGACCATTACATAACAATACTATTAAAAAAAAAAAAAAATCCACCCTCTTCTCCCAACCAACCTCTCTGTGGGATGCTAACTGGAACGATCTCCTTGGCCAAAACTCCTGACTCGTATGCTGCTTTGCTGCGTGAGTATGAGCCGATTGCGAAGCTGTCTTGCTCCTCCCTGGTGATGTTGCTCTTCTTAGCGGTGTTCTCTGCACAATTGCCCTGTTTGGTGAACACATGAAATATGAAGCTGACAGAAAATGAATGAAAAAAGTTCATATTTCACTGTGCTAGTATTTAAGACTTACCATGTGGAATTTATTGTATACATCAGTGAGTCCATCCTTCACAATGAGGTCTTCCATTTTAACCCCACCGTAGGATGGTGTTTCTCGGGGCATCACGTAAGGCACATTGGACATGCTCTCCATACCTCCGGCCACCATCACATCCTTAACAAAAATTAAAAGTACACAATAAATAAAAGCAACTGCAAATTAGATTGAACTCTTAACACTTTACTACCTGGTGTCCACACATTAGACTCTGAGCTGCCATCATGATTGATTTCATCCCCGATGCACAAACTTTATTAATCGTTGTTGCTGGAGTGCCAAGTGTTAAACCTAAAAGTAGAAAAAGTTAAGCATCTCTTAAAAATCAACTCACAGTTGCTGCACCACTGCATTCATTTGGAAAGCAATTAAAAGTGAATAACGCTGACTCTTATTACTCGATTCCAAGAAGTATTGATGCATATATTTGCATGGTGAACACATTTTCAAACACTACGTATCACCTGCTCCAAGCAAGGCTTGTCTGGTGGGAGCCTGTCCTTCACCCGCTTGAAGTACATTCCCCATGTAGACCTCATTCACATCTTCAGGCTTTATTCCTGAATTCATCAAATGTCATTTAATGGATTTTCCTAAAGTGTTTGACATCAACCATATGTACCTGCTTTCTCTATTGCTCCCTTTATAGCAACAGAGCCCAGTTTTGTAGCTGGAACTGCTGCCAGACTGCCCTTGAAGGAACCCATTGGAGTGCGGACTGCGCTGACAATGACCACTTCCTGAAACCATCACAATAGATTATGCAATAAGTGGACACTCCACGCACATGCATTTTTTGCAAGTTCTGCACTTACATTGAGAGATGGACCAGTGGTGTAGGTTCTTGAGAGGTATTTGTGGATCTAAAAAAAGGAGGACAGTGGTGCATAATACTCCAAACACGAAAGTTCAAAACCTAGTTGCTGATTTATTGAAATCGGGTTAGCAACAGTTAATGGTAGGTACCAGAAGTGGGAATAAGTTGAAGTCGCCTTCTTAGCTTTATGCTATCATGGCAAGTGAATGCCTCGTAGTTAGCTTAGCCGCTAATGTTTACACTCCACGAAGTAATGCAACGAATGACGATTAACATAGTGTACTGTTGAACACACGCATACTTACCAGGCGCTTGCATGTTCCAGCCCGAATGGTTAAAAGTCCACTGGATGACATTTTGATCTCGATAAAGTACGTTTTGTGGAACACTTCACCTTCAGCTGAACATTCAAAGCACGCAGCCAATAACAGTGAGGGGTGTGACCTATGACGTAGCGGGGTGTGACCTATGACGTAACGTAAAGCGTTGCTTTACTTTATTCAATAAAGTAAAGTTTATTTTATTTTACAATAAAGTTTATTGTTATCGCCCCCACACACACGCACACACACATTGTTGAATTGCGTGGATAAAGAATCAATGACAGAGAAACATTTATTTACAGATATTTTATTGTTAGTGTAATAAAATATTTTTCACACATACATTTCTTATTTGTCATTTATTTCCATAGCAATTAAAGATGACATAATGGTAATGATTATATTTTTCTACGAAGCTAAATCCCTTGTAATCTACTTGATGAGAATTGGTATCAACCATTGATTAATATTGTGATTCAATGTAACCCCTAACCCTAACCCTAACCCTCAATGATGGAAGACTTGGCTGACGGTTCAGTCACAGTCCATCCAGTCACTGCTCATCAGGGTGCGAACGGCTCTTCTTCTGATATAATCGTATTGTGTCTGCCTGGATCCATACGAAAAGAACAGGTATCCTGCAAAATGGGGTGTCTTATTTGCATACACCCAGACAGCATAATGTTGAAGATAGAATTAATGACCTACCTCTGTACTCAAAAGCAGCATCAACTCTGTATCCAATCCCCGGGATCTCTGTGCGAATCAATTTCGGGTTCCGACGATCCATTCGGCCTCTCCGTTCGTTGTAGCTATACAGTAGACATATAACAATCGACTTTCTTCATAAATGCTCCGATTGTGTATATATGCATACTGTATGTTCAAATCTATTTAGTTTACTCACCTATAGTATTTGTTATTTACAAAGAAGAGGGTTCTTCCCACAAAAGGAATGTGGACGGCAGCATCTACTTTGGTGACGGATGCAGGCAAGCCAAAGTCGGTGAGAGGTTTGGGATAGCCAGGTAAGAGCCATTTGTTTCTTAAGACTTTCCAGTAGCGGTTCCCTTTGTCATGAAAACATTGCGTTAATATGTTGTAATTCCGTCTTCATATTTCATTTCTAGATTTGTATCTACATTTTATATCTGCAGTGTCATTTGATAGAACTCATTTGTACCTTCAATCAAAATAACTGTGCTGCGTATCTTGTACTCATAAGCGGCATCAACTGTGTTGATTCCAGAAAAGACAGAATCGATTCTTTTCGTGGTGACACCATCCCAGTTGGTGCTCCTCTTCCAAAAATGGCTTGAAAATAAATAGAATATTTCTCATATGATTTGATCTTGATGGCACTATTGTGTTTGTGTGTGTCAGGTGTTAAATACTTACGTGCCCTTGAAGAAATAAAGATGACCCTGTATGGAAGTCGCAGCATCAAACATGAGATCGCGGCTACACCTGTCAGGTTCTTGTTCAGGTTCTTGCGTAGGTACAGGCTCTGGCTCAGGTTGTGGTTTTGGTTCCGGGTTACTTGTCGGTTTAGTTGATCCTCTGACTCCTAGAGAAATGACAACTTTTGATTTATATTGCACCGTACATAGGTCTGAAATATATTTAACACAAATGCAAATGAAAAAAAAAGTTATTTTATGGTTGCCATGACGCCAAACACTCACCGTACAATTCCTGCACCCCCTGTCGGTCATCATCTGGGAGTACATAGCCGTCGGTGTTAACGAACTGGTAGGTGGGGTACATCAGGGCCGATCGAACCTTAGAGTGGGATAATCCGAGTGCATGTCCAAACTCATGTGCTGCCACCAAGAACAGGTTGACCCCTGTAAACAATCGAAATTAACATGATTGGTATTTTGAATGACTAATTGTTTGCCACACCTGATGATGTAAGACTCCAGGTTTCATCTTCATCAAAATGGGTGTCGCCTCCTCTGCCCCCACCAGGGGAAAAAGCATGAGCCAACACTCCACCCGCCCCGTCAAAAGGTGCAAAATCTCCATGATCTGGTTTAGAAAGAAACACAAGTTTGATATCGGGTATGCAAATGTTAGGCTAGCGCTTACCGTGAGCCTTGAACTTGATCATTATGTCTGCAGTGCCCGTTTGAATCTGCTTGAAATCCAACGGAACCACATCACTGTAGATCTGAAGAGCCTTGGCAAGTGTGGCATCCACAAAACTTTGACTCAAGTCCGGTGTATATTCAGTGATCCTAGTAACAATTGACAAACACTTAATTGTTAATCCTAGACGATTAAATTACCTCAAAAAAAATGTCTGACCTCCATGTGACCACGTTCTTGTTCCACTTTGGTTGCCCATCAAAATGGCCATACTTGAATATATTCAAGTCGGTGAAACCACACCGAGGTTGTGACATCACCTCCATGGTGTTGGTGTCCAACTCTCCTGTCACCTCCAGGCCGAAAAACTCTTGCATCGATTTCAAAGTGTCTGTGAAGGAATCGAGACCGGCACGATATGTCTCGCTTCGAGTGGTGACTCCAACTTCGGAGAAATATTGAGAAAGGTAATCCTAGACAAAACAAACAATATTACAAAAAAATGAGATTTTATTTGAACTCAATGCATTTTTAGGTCAAATAAAGTGTGTTACAGAAATACAATATATTATCACATTTGATTTTCTCTTATAAATTGATTGACGGTGTTTACCTGAGCTTTAGCGAGATCTTCTTCGCCCGTTAGGAGGGTCGGCACAGCTCGGCTGAGAGCTACTGCCGTTAACATCAACACAACTTTGACAACTGATGGGCCTTCCATAATTATTATCCTCCTGCACATAGAGTGCATGCAAAAATTCTTCTTGTGCTCTGCACACTTGTAATGCCCTTGGTTATTTCCTGAACTAGTGTTTGGGATATCAGGTTAAGAGCAGAAGAAGATGCAAGACTGGGCAGTGAAACATTCCAGTGATTGTCTGAACAGGCCCATTTGCAAGAGCTTTGGATTAGATATTTCAGTTTGTATCTTTGGAAAGACATTTTAACATGCGGTTAATTTTTTGACAAGCTTATGCTTGTAATGGGAACATCATGGAGAGAGTTGTGTTTTGGAACAGGCTAACGTCGGTGTTAGCTTTGTAGCTAGCTTAACGGTCTGTACGCTTCCTAAAGTGTTTTTTTGTACTTTTGTTTACTACTTTGTAAATATAATTCTGACACATATTCAGTTTATGTTGGAACACACGTTTGACTTCCTGTACATCCTTTTAATGTTTCAGTAGCTCAAAAGTATTTGCAACAAGTGACCTGAAAATTAAGACTCCTATACAAGTAATAATTTTTTTTATTCATACAGTATATGGATGCAATCAGTACAAAACAAAAAGGTTAAATGAGACAATATAGTATAGCTTTATTATTTTACCGCATATTTCATTTCTTCTTTACGCAAATGAGATGTTGCAGCACCGCTTTCGCAAAAGAACTACAAACTACGAGTTTTCACCTTCAACGTGGGCCAGACGATCGACCAACACATCTTCACTCACAATGAGAAGAAACAAGAGTTGTGACAGGACAACTTAGTATCAATTCTGAACCTTTTCTGACGACTTACGATAAACTCGGGGTCAAACAGGTCTAGAAGTTACTGCAATGTAAGAAGTAGCTGTTTCTCAGTACACGAAACAATCGTCCCGTGGCCAAGTTGTACTCAAACATGTAAGGTCCACTGTAGATGTAGGTAAAACCTGAAAAACACGTTTAACCTTAGTCATCCATCCAAACGTCCATGAGGAAAATCCCTTTGACTCACCTCTGTATTGAAACGCTGCCGTCACTTTGCTAAGACCAGAAAAGGTCTGATCAATCCGTTTGGGGAATCCACTGTCCACACTCTTTCTGGCCTCATCAAAACTAAACAAGATCAAAAGTAGAAAGGGTGACTAGAAGTTCATAATGTTTTGTTGAGAAAATATTTCTGAATTACCTGTAGTAATAACTGTCCACAAAAAACAAAGTCTTTCTTGATTGCACATCATAGAAAGCTGCATCGATTTTTCTCACAGTTCTGGGGAGACCAAATGTAGTCAGTTGTTGGGGATAACCACGAACCAGATTGTAGCCGGAGAAAGCCCACACTTGTTGATCTACAAGCAGAAAAGATATTAGCTGTACCTGAATAATGTCTCCAAGCTGCTGCTCCGAAATAAAATCTACCTTTGAAGATATAAACTCTGTCTGAATGTTGGTTTTCGTAAGCACCGTCGATATTGACTGGAGCACTGGGCCAAAAGTTTCTGATCCGACTCTGCTGAGGTGACCTGCTCTGAGCGTATCTTCGCCAGAAGAAGCTGAAAACCATTTATAAGCAATATTTATAGTTTGCCAATCGATGTTATCCTGTTATTCAGTCATACCTGTCTTTAAAGAAAAGCATTTCTCCTCGCAAGGATGCCACGGCATCGAGCACCATGGTTGAGTCACAAGCATCGGGAGTTGTGGGGGGTGGGGGTGCTGGCTGAGAAGTATCTGTGTTCGGGCCTGGAGATAAAATATCAATGACTATGGTTTGTCGGAGGATTGCATTTAAGGATCCTGTTGATACACACCATATAAACTTTGGATCCCTTTGACATCATCGCGGGGCAGGACAAAAGTGTCGGGATTTCTATACGAGTACGTGGGGTACATGAGGGCGCCCGGGTCATCAGAATGAGTTAAGCCCAGGGAGTGACCAAACTCATGGGCTGCTACCATGAAAAGGACATATCCTGTAGCAAAATCCACAAAATTAGAAGACAATTCCAAAGCCCTACGAGTCTTCAACGAAAATACACCTCACCAGAATTTGATCGGAAGGTGAAGGTCTCATCCTCGTCAAAGTGAGCATCTCCGCCAATGCCGGACGATGGGGCGAAGGCGTGGGCCAGTGTTCCGTCGCGGCCGTCAAATGGGTAATAATCACCGTGTGCTGAAAAAAACATCAGATTGGATTATTCCCATACCAGCTGTAGAAAAATCCTCAGTGAATCAGTATGATAACAAAGGCGCCATCTAGTGGTGAACTAATAGAATGCAGCACGTTTGAAGTGCAAAACATAGAACACAATTCTTGCACATTGCTGAAATTAATAATTGAAAAAAATCAAAACATTGTCCACACTGTATCTTTAAAAAAAAGTATTTAAGATGAGCAATCATTTTTGATAAGATAAAAATATGACCATTTCAAATTGCGATAGAAGTGTCGATTTTTACTTACACTGGCGACCAAATGAAATCATGATGTCTGCCGTGCCGCTGTGTAATCTAGTGAATTTAAGCGGAGTAACTTTGCCCCAAACGTTCAAGGCTTTTTCAATGGAATCATCCACTTCTGATCGTGACATGTCTGGTGTGTAGTTTTCGATTCTGCAGATTGAAAAAAATACACACCATGGACAACATTGTAACATTCAATTAAAACATTCATCTACCTGTATGTCAGACTTTTTGTCTGCCACTTGAGGTTATTTCCAAAAGTGGAGAAACTGGCCAAGTCATTATCTGGCACGCCACAGCGAGGCTTCTTCATCATCTCTAAGGTTTCAGCATCCAGCGTTCCTGTGATTTGTAAACCAAAGAATCTTTGCATTTCACTAAGCCTCTTGCTGAGTTGACTGATCCCACGTCTGGAAGGTCCGCTTTCCTCTGTTAAATTGAAGAATGATTTCAGGTAACCCTGCAAAACAAAAAAAAGACAAAATATAAATTTAGAAACATAAAAATGGCTTGCATGTGAATAAAAATAAATAAGAATGATTTCAGGTAACCCTGCAAAAAAAAAAAAAAAGACAAAATATAAATTTAGAAACATAAAAATGGCTTGCATGTGAATAAAAATAAATAAATAAATAAATAAAAAATTTAAAAAGCTAAATTTACCTCTGCCAAACTTTCATCTTGACCTGTAATTTCTGCTACTGGAAGACAGAAAACTGCAAGTGCCAGGTTTAGTACAATGTAAAAGGTGAAGTAGCTCATGTTTCCTCTGTGATTGTGTTTTCCTCCTCCTGTACTGAAGGTAGTAGCTGTTATATAGGATCCGAGTTTTGGGGGGGTGGGCGTGTTGCGCAACACTCATCATGACTCAGTCATGAACAACAACAAGAGTAGCTTTGATTCGTAACAAATAAAAAGTATGATGATATCAGTAAATGGAAAATTGTATGTATCTGCAAAATAAAATTTGGTGATAAAAACACAAATCCTCTCTTATCATCATTCATATGAGCCTTTGGCATGTTGGGTCTTGCAACATTTTTCTCTAATTACTTCAGTCATGAACAACAACAAGAGTAGCTTTGATTCGTAACAAATAAAAAGTATGATGATATCAGTAAATGGAAAATTGTATGTATCTGCAAAATAAAATTTGGTGATAAAAACACAAATCCTCTCTTATCATCATTCATATGAGCCTTTGGCATGTTGGGTCTTGCAACGTTTTTCTCTAATTACTTCCGAGTTGGCTCTGGATGTGTGCTCATAAGGCAAAATAGATTTTTTTTTTTTCAAGGAGCGTAAACAAAAAACCCAACAGAATGTGCATGCATAATCATTTTGTTGCAAATAAATGCATTGCTGTTTTTCTTTTTAATGACTTATCCGATTCCAAATACATAGACAAACTGTAGCAATGCATTCTTATGTGCTAAAAATGAGCTGATAACAAATGAATCTCAACAATTTTATTTCTTCTTATTTTGTCACAGTCAACATAAAAAGAACAAACGTGATACAACTTGAAAAATAATAATAATATTGGCATATTCAAATAAGAATACTTCAAGAAATTATGAACCAATTAGAGTAAGCTAAATAAATTTACATTCGTGCCCACTCATTTTGATTCTCTGTTTCTTCACACAAAGATGATCTAGAAGCAGGGCAAGAAGTAGTTGTTTCCCAACAAACGGAAAAACGTTCCGGTGCTCAGGCTGTACTCAAACATATGAGGGCCACTGTAGATATAAGTAAAACCTGAAAAACACAGATGCCTCATTTTATTTTCTTTATCAAGGTAAAAAAAAAAGAATGCTACACTGATTGATTATTCACTCACCATTGTACTGAAAAGCTGCTGTCACTCTCCCGGTTAAGCCAGAAAAGGTCTCGTCAACACGTTTGGGGAATCCATCGTCCATTTTCTTACTGGCGTCATCATAGCTTTTGGGAAGAAAAAAAAGAATTAGACTGATTTGTAAACAGTCACTTCCTACTACTGTATTTTCTGGATAATAAGGCGCACCTAAAAAGCTAATATTTTCTCAAAAGCCGACCGTGCGCCTTATAGTCCGGTGTGCCTTATATATGGACCAAATTCCTTAATTTAAACTGGCCCGCAGCATTGTGTCATGAAATCAATCATAAGTGGCCCATTGAAGACTATGAATCATGAATC
Source organism: Syngnathus acus (assembly GCF_901709675.1). Classification (NCBI taxonomy): domain Eukaryota; kingdom Metazoa; phylum Chordata; class Actinopteri; order Syngnathiformes; family Syngnathidae; genus Syngnathus; species Syngnathus acus. Next base: position 4,478,765 of record NC_051099.1, on the reverse strand, counting down.
AAAAAGACTATGGATCATTATTTTGTGATTATAAAGTAATTTGTTGCATCTGAAGTTGAAATAAAAAAGATAAAATGGAGAATGATTTGATTTGGATTAAAAATCTGACATGATGCATTAATGGTGCGCCTTATAGTTCGGTGCGCCTTATATAAGGACAAAGTTTTCAAATGGGCCATTCATTGAAGGTGTGCCTTATAGTCCGGTGCGCCTTATAGTCCGGAAAATACGGTAATTGATGGATCATTAAAACAAACCTGTAGTAAGATCTGCCAACAAAGAATAGTGTCTTTCTTGATTCCACGTCATAAAGAGCTGCGTCGATTTTTGTCACTCTTGAGGGCAGACCGAACGTCGTTATTGCCTTAGGATATCCCCGAACAAGATCATAACCCCGGAAAGCCCAAACTTGACCACCTGCAGCAAGAAAAGCCTTTTAGTAGATGCACGGCGGAGATGATAGGAAAAACTAGTCCAAAGTGAGCCTGACCTAAAAATCATATTTTACCTTTGAAAAGAAAAATATTCCCTGACTCTTGGCTTTCATAAGCAGCATCGATTCTATCGGGGGCATTGGGCCATAGGTTGGTGATGAAAATTTGTTGAGGTGTCCTGCTCTGAGGATACACTCGCCAAAAGAACCTGAAACCACACAAAAGATTAACCACATATTTGTAATTTTATGATTTTCTTTTCAATTCCTGTCATACCTGTCTTTGAAAAACAACATTTCTCCTCGTAGGGTGGCCACAGCGTCCAGCACCAGGTTTGAGTCGCAAGCATCAGGAGTTGCGGGGGGCTCAGGATTTTCTCCATCGGTATCTGTATCCGTATCAGGATTGGGACCTAGAGATGAAATATGCCATGTTGATGATTTTCATAAATATATTCGACTGCTTGACGTAGCTCGCTAGGCATACCGTAAAGAGACTGGATGCCGTTGATGTCATCTCGAGGTAGACGAAAGTTGGAAGGGTTTGTGTAGGTGTATATGGGGTACATGAGGGCACCAGGGTCATTAGAATGACTTAATCCCAATGCGTGACCAAACTCATGGGCTGCTACCAGGAAGAGAACGTATCCTGCACAACAGCAAAAAAATCAGCCCTTAGCATATTCCAAGTTTTTTTTTTTTTTTAGAATGAACATGGACAGTACAAATGAACTCACCAGAATTTGAACGAAAGGTGAAGGTCTCATCCTCATCGAAGTGAGCATCACCTCCAATGCCAGGAGATGGAGCAAAAGCGTGGGCCAGAGTTCCATCGGGGCCATCAAAGGGGTAAAAATCACCGTGTGCTGAAAATAACAATATTTACATCAGAGGTGACGGGAAAACGGGAAATAGCTTTAAGATCATTCCTGCACCAACTTGCCACCAGCTATTTTTGTTGAGTGATGCAGTAGGTTATGTAACACGGTGTAATTTGTGTTTTCGGATTCTTTCAAAACTCAAGTGTCACTCAAATATTCACGGGCCTTATAATGGTAGTCATCAACGCAAACTGTACTTACACAGGCGACCAAAGGAGATCATGATGTCCGCTGTGCCACTGTAGATTCTCGTAAATCTAAGAGGAGTAACTTTGGCCCAAACATCCAGCGCTCTTTCTATGGAGTCATCAACTTCTGGCTGGGACATGTCGGGTGTGTAGTTTTCGATCCTGTGGATTGGCAAAAAGAATATTTTTTATTATTATTATTATATTATATTATATTATATTATATTATATTATATTATATTATATTATATTATTGAAAATTATTTACCTGTATGTCAAACTATTTTTCTGCCACTTGAGGTTGGGTCCAAAAGTAGAGAAACGGGAAACCTTTTCGTCAGGAACGCCGCAGCGGGGCTTCTTCATCATTTCCATGGTATCGGCATCCAGCGTCCCTGTGATTTGTAAACCGAAGAATTTCTGCATGTCACTCAGCTTTTTGTTGATTTGACTGAAGCCATGTCGGACTGTTGGGCCACTTTCATCCTTTAAGTCATAGAATTTTTTCAGGTAGCTCTGTAAAAGAAGACAATTTATAATATTATAATTTTATAATATGTCAACTCAAATGGGAGAAATAAAAATAAAAACATACCTCTGCAAAGCTTTCATCTTGGTCTGTCAAATGCAGCACAGGTCCACAGTAAACTGCAGCTGCTAGGCTTAGTAAAATATACACGTTAAGAGAATTCATTTTTCCTCTAGTTCACTTGTGTTTCTGTGCTCAATGCAGGTCTTATATAGTCTCCAGGTTGAGAAACCTCCGTTCTCCTTACATGCATGAAGGGGAAGTTGCGGTTTGATTACTCACCAACTTCAAAGTTTTCCATAACAACTCTGTAATTGTGATGTGACAAATTATACTGAGGCAAATTAACATTAAAACATCGTGGTTTTCTAATGACTGTAACATAATGAAACAAAATAAAAAAAGTATATAGATTAATACATTAAAAAAATTATTTAACAGCTGTATATATAAATGTATATAAAATATATATATATATATATTCCTTATGCATGTTACATTAATATTTTTTCCTTATGCATGTTACATTACATTTTTAACATTTGATAAATACTAATTACTTTTTAAATGACATTATGAAACTTACAGCAGAAAAAAAAACTTTTTGTATCCTATGCACATTATATTCTTCAAATTTATCAAAGCAATCAAATATTTTCCACTGAATAATAAAAGGATGTTATTCCTTGAATTAAAAGTTTCAATTGTAGCATAAACAGCTGTATGATTAAAAGACATCAACAACTGAAAATTGGCGTGAGAAAATACCATTATTGCAACATTCTTACTCCATACAAACAAAACATTTAGCCACTCCCTTGGCATTTCCACATTATAGTTTGCAATGATGCACTTCAGTCATTGCCAAATATGACCTCATCATTATGACAAACATGCAGGCTCATGCTCTGGGACATTTCTTTTTATGCCTTTTGCTCACCTTAAGATCTGATTCCATACAAATTCCAGTATTGCGTAAGTAGATTTACTGGAAATAACATTTAGTTGGATTGGCGTTAAATGTGAATGGAAGTCTGCATAAATTAAAGGGAGCCACATTTTTATATCACCATAACACCACTGCTGAATCTTGTTAAATCTTCAAAACATAACTTGGAGTTAAAAAACTAGCTGAGAGTGAATTTACAGCATCTCTACTCACAAATATTAAATTAACTAGTGAAATAACTTGCATGCATATATTTGAAATTGTCACTATCTCAGAAAACTGTGGGAAAAAAACAATGATGCATTCATGACATGTGTGAAATAGATATTGGGTAAAACGCATTTCTCTGCAATTCACAATATGAAAGACCGGACGAGGAAGATGATGTAAATGCTGATGGATGACAGCAGCAACTAAGTAATGCTAATCACGGCATCGTCCTAAGAGGCTTATTGCATGTAAATATTGTGCACGATGAACACAGAAAAATTTGTTTTAGTTCTGTATTTTATAATGGTTGATTGAAATTAATATGAGCTTTAATGGGAAATAAAACCAGTTCAAATTCATCAAGATGAATCAGCTAAGAATCTACGCAAGATGACCACAAACCAACACTTCAGACACACAGGAAATGCATCAATTCTAGTTTCGTCAATTCCAAAAGGGAACTAGTCTGATTCAACAATTACAGTATTTCTAATGAATAAACATGCCATAAATGGGCACACAATCAAAATCTTTTGCAAAAAAAAAACCAGCATACGAGTCAATAAGTCATCAGTCATAATAAATTCAGAATTCGGCTGAAATGATCACAAATGATTGAAAGTAACAAATAAATGATAACAATTACATAAACCAAACAAAAAAGGAACAAAAGAATTCTACAGCTAATAAGAAAATAAATACGAAGAGAATGCAGAATAAAAAAAAGGGGGTGACAGGATTGTGACTTGTCAGAATTCTCATCGTGTTCCAGTGAAGGGGGCCTTCGCCAATTTCATCGCCAAAGACGTCTACATGACTTCACATGCATGTTACTGAGTGGTATAAATTTGAGAAATTTGACTCTGGCGCCCTCGTGTGGCGTATTACTGAAATACAAGTGTGATGTTTGGATGTGTTTAAACCAGTGCAAGAAACACCATCCTCAGTTTCCACTTAATTTTTAATCAATATAAAAGTGGAGTACAATTGTGTCTTGTAATTGATATTGGTTATGTTTAGGGTTAAAATTAGGGTTAAGATAAGGGGTTAGGATAAAAATCAATTAAGCAGAACTAATGGAAAAAAAAAAAGTTATGCTTGCGAAGAGTTCCAGGAGGTCGGACAAAAGTCAAGCTGACCTCCTGAATTCTCACTTTAAAGTCAGAACTTTAAAGTGGGAATTCTCACTTTAAAATCAGAATTCTGAGAAAAAAAGTCAGAATCCTGTCACCCCCTTTTTTTTTCTTCACTGGCCCTAATCCTCTTCTGTAAATAATATCAAAACAATCTTTTTTTTTTTTTTTTTTTAACTTTTGAGTAGTAATGAAAAACAGATGTGGCAAAGAGGAAGAGGAGGAGAAGGAGGTGGCTTAACTTCTGCAACAGAAAGAAGGGAAGGAGAAAAAAAAGATCATCCAGGAAGTCCCAAGCACAAAAAACCGCTACGTTAGCACAAAAAAAAAAAAAGGATGAGTGAATGAGTGGAACAGAAAGCATCCGTTTAACCTTTGAACCGTCTTCCTTTTAGTCCACAACGAGTCACAAGACCGATTCCCGGTGATTCTCCCGAATGCCAATTCCAACGGTAAGCAAGGAGACGTCCTAAGGAGAGGAACAAAACGGATTTGCACGTGTCTTGCATGGTTTGTGCGCTTTCTTTTTTTTTCTTCACTGCTAATTAACCTCATTAACCACTTTGTAGCGCTCTTTTCACTTGCGCAATTTTTTGCGCGTTTTTCTGCACCCACTCTGCACATTTATTTGTACATATATCTTTGCACGCTGATCTTTGCTTCATCTAGAAATTTCAGGTTCACAGCAATACAACTTTCTTAACGTCATGAACACGGTCCACTTCAACCCGGGTTCGGATTCATGTTTAAATGGGTGAGGATTTAAAAAAAAAAAAAAAAAAAAAAAACCACACATGACTTCCTTTGGGGAAAGATTAACCTTGAATGTGCACATGCATGTTTATTTTTACTGCATGGTTTAATGTTTGAACTCTTTTATGCTGCTTATTTTTCATGTTTTTATGACTTTTAGAAGTGTGGCAAGAATGGATGATGCCAAAGTGGAGATTGACAACGGGCAGGATAATGCTGTGGAACCAGACACTATGTTCCAGTGAGTAAATTATATTTAATTAAAATAGATTTTTTGGGGGAAAATATGCTAGTTATTAATTTGACTGTCTGCCTCACAGTTCAGAGATTCTGGGTTTGAGCCCCTCTCATACTTTAGCTAGCTTGTTAGATTTATAAAAAAATAAATAAAAAAAATCCCAAGAATAGCACTCATTGAAATGACAATAAAATATCTTTCATCTTATTTTCCAGCAATATCCGGAAGAAAATTGCCCCCTTTGTTATGTCCTTTGGATTCCGGTTAGTATCTTAATTTCCAAAGCAATACCGTCTTATCGTGAAAGATAATGTTTGATATTATCTCCACTCAGTGTTTTTGGGGTGGTATTGATCCTTGTTGACATTGTGCTGGTCATCGTGGACATTTCCCTGCCAGCCAGGAGTAGAGAAGTTGGAAATTCTCTGGAGACCGTCTCGCTTATCATCTCCTTCTTCTTCCTGGCTGATGTTCTCCTCAGGGTCTACGTAGAAGGGTAAACTATTTCCAGTGCTGTGATTGGTTGTTAAAGAGGAAGCAATGAAGGAGGAAGTTGGGCCGGAAATGAAAAGGCCTGCAGGGAAAGGACTCCCAGGATGTTTTGTTTTTAAATGGACCTGTTTAATTGCGACATTATCGTGTGTGTTTTTTAAGATTCAAAGTTTACTTTGCTTCCAAGCTGAACATCATTGATGCCTGTGTTGTGGTGGTCACATTGGTGGTCACCATGAGCTACACCTTCACTGACCTGTCTGGAACCAGTCTCATTCCCAGGTACTCATTAGTACCAATATTTGTTTGTTAGATCACAGAATAGAATTTAATATGGGGAAAAAAATTATATGAATCACTCCAATTTTCCTCCACAGGGTAGTTTCCTTTTTGCGATTCTTGAGAATTATCATCCTGGTGAGGCTGTTCAGGCTGGCAGCTCAGAAGAAAGAACTGGAGAAGGTCACGAGGAGGATGGTAATAAAATAATATATACCGTAATTTTCGGAGTATAAGTCGCACCAGCCATAAAATGCCCAAAAAAGTGAAAAAAACCATATATATGTATATAAGTCGCTCCTGAGTATAAGTCGCCCCCCCACCCAAACTATGAAAAAAAAACGCGACTTATAGTCCGAAAATTACGGTATAATTAAAACTCGAATCAAATTAAAGGGAGTCATCAACCTCTGTTGATTCTTTTCAGGTGTCTGAGAACAAACGGCGCTACCAGAAGGACGGCTTTGACTTGGATCTCACTTATGTCACGGGTAGAAATTGTATAGCTTGATGGTAGCCCGTTGATGTTTTTTTCCATTTTTGATTCCTTGTTGTCCAGATCGAGTCATTGCCATGTCTTTCCCGTCATCTGGGAAGCAGTCGTTCTACAGGAACCCAATCAAGGTATTATTATCAACAATTATTGCCGTTTTATTTACCAAAAGAGTAGAGAAACTAACAGAACCACTTTTTGACACCTGTTAAGCTACTTGAGTGCGGTAGCTCAAAATGATTGTCCTGTCCTGTTTGCTTCCAGGAGGTGGCTCGGTTCCTCGACACAAAACACGAAGGCCATTACAAAGTTTACAACCTTTGCAGTAAGTCAACTTTTAACAAATGGTTCTAATAATAAAGGTCAATCCAACTTTTCTTCGTTTTTGGCAGGTGAGAAAGGCTACGACCCCAAGTTTTTCCATTACCGGGTAGAACGAGTGTTCATCGACGACCACAATGTCCCTTCTTTAGAGTGAGTTTCTCAAGTTTGACATCAAATTAAGCTTGTATTTATTTATTATTTAGAAATTTTCAGCAGTGAAAAATTAAAATTCTTTTTTTTTTTTTTTTTAATTAATTTTATTCTTTCAATGAACACGTGTTTCAGAGACATGCTGAAGTACACCGCTAGTGTGAGGGAGTGGATGTCAGCTGATCCCCAGAACATCATCGCTATTCATTGCAAAGGAGGAAAAGGTGGTGATTCTTTTTTTTTTTTTTTTTACTGGCAACCATTTTATTTTTACTAGACGCGTGTTGATTTTGACTGTACCGCTAGGTCGTACTGGTACTCTGGTGTGCACGTGGCTTATTGACAGTGACCAGTTTGAAAGTGCACAGGTGAGACGGTCTTACAACAGGTAAGGCTCTTCATCAAATGATAGCTTTTATTTTATATTTCTCCAAAATAGGACAGTCTGGAGTATTTTGGGGAGAGAAGGACGGACAAGAGTCGAAGCTCTAAGTTTCAAGGAGTGGAGACTCCTTCTCAGGTTGGAAACTGCTCCGCTGTCTTTCCTCAAGGGTTTCTAGTTTGAATTCTATTTTTCGTACAGAGCAGGTACGTGGGCTATTACGAGAGCATGAAGAGTAAATTCAACAGACAGCTTCCTCCTCCCAAGAGCCTCAGGATTAAGAGCATCCGGATTCACTCCATAGCAGGTGCAACCTAACACTGCACATAATTCATGGAGATTTTTTGAGAAGTAAAAATGACGCGGCTGTTCTCGACATTAGGTGTGGGCAGAGGTAATGGAAGCGACTTGAAGGTGAAGATAACAATCCGAAAAGAGCTGGTTTTTCAGTGCGTGTGTGCCACGCAGGAGAACTGCACAGTAAGTTAGCGGCTGTCCCTTACTTTGTGGCTGAGACTCACTTGTGGTTGTTTGGTTTTGAGGTGTTTCCCGACGTGGGTGGAAATGCAGCGGTCATCAGTCTCCAGAATGGACCTGAGGTTCAAGGAGATGTCAAAGTCATGTTTGAGTCCAGCGCTGTGAGTGATTTTCTATTTTTGGATTCAAACTAGAAATTGATAGTCACAATTGCTGTTTATGTCTGATATTTAAAACTCTTTCTCACCTTCTCAGGGTATTCCGAAGGGATATGAAGATGTTCCCTTCTACTTTTGGTTCAATACCTCCTTCATATCAGATAACAAGTACAAACATCCCAAGAACATTTTTGATCTTTTTTTTTTTGTAAAAGTGTCTTACTGGTGTCTGATGTTTCCGCAGGTTGTTTCTACCCAGAGAGGAACTGGACAACCCTCACAAACCTAAAATGTGGGAATTGTACAAGGAGGACTTTGGCATCACCATGTCCTTTTCGGACATCTAGTTATTGTACAGTTCTTGTAATAAAAATGCTCTTTAAATGGATGGGTTATACGAAGTTTTTTTTTTTTTCTTCCCCAAACAACCAGTAGATAAAGACAATTAGCAAAAAAAATTTATTCAAATATCTACATATTTTATTTACAATTTATACAGAATCAAAAAGCTACATCATGCAAACGTACCTTGTGCGTGTCAATTTGAGTACAGCACTATTTTTATACATTACAATTGTCAACATATTAGAATTTGATCACATTAAAGTGTAGACAGTAGACAACTTCAGGGATTGATTGTGACCTGCATCTCAAGTAAACGGAAGACATTCTTAGCAACAAAGTGTTCCTCACTTCACCTGCATTTACCTAACACAGACTTTTCCTCACTTTGACACCATTAACGAAATCACAATGCTGCAGCAAGTCGTACCTGCCGCTTTTCAAAAAGCACAAGATGCCAGTTTTGCACGTCTCCTCGCACGGCTCGGAAACGTGCCCCTTATGTCGGAAGTACCAGAATTTCCGGAAGAGGCGGTCGTCCCCGAAGAAGCCCCGCACCACCCCGTCCAAGTCGGAGGGGAAAAGGCTGGACAGCCCGTAAGCCTCCGTGGCGCGGTACAGAAGAGTCCACTTGGGGTTCTCTTGGGGCTCTCCCAATTTGTAGTTAGCCTCAGTCAAGTTGAGGATATAGGTCTCGTGGTCCAAAACCATCCTGGAGCTGCTTTGGTAGTTTCCATCGACGTAGTAGACACGATAACCTGGAAAGATGATCACTTGAGGAGTTCCACTAAGGAATGGAAGCTGGGACGTGCTTACCTGGGTTTAAATTAATGTAGGTGGTCACACTGGGAGAAATGAACGCAACGCCCAGTGGACGATTCAAGGTCTCCTCGTCGTAAAACATCTGGAACTCATCGAAGTGTGTGTGTCCAAAAAACTGACCCGTGATGGTACTTTCATATCTGGAAAAAAATTAGGGTACATTTAAAGCGTGTTGCAAAATGATGCCATCAGAAATCACAATTAGATTGCTCAAAATTGTTTTTAAATTGAATATACCTGTTGATAATATGATAGTAGTTCCAACTCCAGCTGCCCAAACACAAACCAGGTGGAATATGACCAATGATATGAACCTGCCCACAATTAAAGTCATAAAGGAACATGCAAAGCAACAACTTTGGCCTCATTAAAAAGCTCTTTCTAATTTCCTGCTCACCTTCTCCCCCTTGTCTTCGCTAGCCTGAAGAACATGAACCAGCCACTGGAGCTGGTTGGCAGGGTCGGTGGAGTTCACCATGAGCCAGAAGTTCTCCCGAGCGCAGAAGTTCATATTGAGGGACACTAGCCTCAGACCCGGCTGGATCTCAGTTGTGTAAAATCCTCCGTATCTGCGATCACATGACATTTTGTAATACTAGAACTGAAAATGGATTTAAGGGAAGCTAAACTGACGCAACTAACAAGCTCCACCCATTCCCCAATCTCATGTTCAAATGTGGCCCACCTGAGCGACTTCAACGTCTGCTTCGGCAGCCATTTTGACCACTCGTCAGCCATGGTGTCATATAACCAGGCGGTGGATCTGTTGCCGTGAACGAAAGGAGGTGGGAAGCTGTTCACCGGTGTGCTCTCGTGATTTCCAATAGCAGGGTAGACCGTCACATTCGGCCCGAGGTGTCTAAGAAAAAGAGAACCAGATTATTAAAACCCGTCCAACTGCAATGCCCCATCGGTTTTCTTACTTCTGTATGAGCCTGGTGATGACAGTAAGTGCAGACAGTTGTTGTTTCCTAGTTTGAGACCAGACGTTGTGGGCCGGTATATCTCCCGTCCAGTACACCCAGTCCCAGGGTCCGGACCTGGCTACATTTTCCAGGAGGTTTCCCACCGTCCTGAGCGGGAGGTCACACTTGCTGTATGTTCCCCAGTAGCCCGCTTCCCTGCGTCGCCACTTGGGGGAGTCGGAGTCATTACGGCAGCAGAGAGGCTCCTTGCAGTCGGCGGCACTACCAGTCACGTACTCCTGTCATTGAATATAGCATAGGTGTCAAACTCAAGGCCCGGGGGGCCAGATACGGCCCGCCACAGCATTTTATGTGGCCCGCGAAGACTTTTGTGTATCAAATTCGTGTGTCATTACTAGAATTGCAAATTGTCTTCACTTTCAATATCTTTTTTTTTTAAATATTTGACCAGTTTTTACTCGTCTGATTTGAAAATGAGTTATTTGTCAGTTTGTTTTGTAGCTTTCACTGTATATAATATGAGGTGCTCATACATTTATTTGGGTTGACAGTCATAATGGCCCTCCGAAAGAAGCTATGACCACCACTGGAATATAGGCAATAACTATCAAATCCTCCCACCATCACCAAAAAAAAAAAAAAGGCTTACTCTGTCCCAGTGGATGTCTGTGAGAAACAGAACCCTGCTCTTCGGCGAGCCGGGTTTCGGCAGGACAGGTGGTTTTACGGGAGGCTTGGGGTCCTTGGGTAAAGTAATGTTCCACGAGGCGTAGATGTCAAACTTGCCGCAGGGGGGGCCCACCAGCAGGCCGCACGCCTCCGACGGCCACAGCAGGGACTCCTGCAAGGCCCGGATGAAGTCGTCCCGGAAAAGCTCGGTTATGTCACGACACACTTGCTCATCGGCCAGGTGGAGGCGCACGCAGGCTTCGCCAACGGCACGGGCCACTCGCTCTTCGTTTAGGTCGCTCTGGAAAATAAAGATGTTGTATTTCAAAACATAACAAAGACATCATGAAATCACAAATGACAAAAAAATAAAAACTATTGCTTCATGTTGTCCTTTGAACATTCTTTACAGATATAAGATAGGGAGCAAAAGTCAAAGGTCATCAGGAAAAAAAATCTATACTCAGTATTATCAATAATCAGTAGTTGCAACAGTTTCTTCCCAAAAATTCTGCAGTGTGAATCCTGACCAGGAGAGCCACATCCAGAATGGTGAAGAGGACTTGACACGCGCGGCAGGAGATGCTGGTCCAGTTGAATTTGAACATCGGCAGACGCTCCATTACAAGATTTGGCTGACCCGAGATCAGTGTCGGGTGACAGGGGACCTCCAAAGGTAACACGAGCAGCAGCGCGCAGGTCAGCAGCCCAAAGCGGAGCTGCGGCAAGGGGAACTCTGTCATTGCGCTCGTGGAAGACTTTCCACTTCCTGGCGTGGACCAAACACAAAACACGAAGAGTGGCTTTCATGAAGGAAGTTTAAATGTGATGGTCACTTTTGCGGATAGTTGCCTAAAGCAGTTTCATGCAGAGAGAGTAAACCTTTACCTGAAGCGGATGCAGACGAGATCTTCGCCGTAGTCTTCAACTCGGCAATGACTTTTAAAAAAAAAAAAGCGTCGCGGGGAGAGGAAGAAAGTTGTTCTTCCTCCTCAGCTGCTCGCAGCGACTCAGCCGAGTACAGCCGACCGACTCTCTAAAGGAAGTCAGTCAGCTGATTAGTCATGTGACTTACACGAAACTCATGATGTTGGGTTTCGTCAAGGTGCAACGCTTTAAACGTTTCAGATTTATATTTATTTTCTAAAGCAAATCCTACTTGACCCCTTTTGCATTAATACTCGTGTTCCTGACCACTTTTATTCATCCACAGTAATTTATCGCGTTCTACATAATGTTTGAGCGATGTACGCCCTCTAGCGGTTATAATCGCCATTACACCCTTTATTGTAAACGTGTTATTATTTTGACTATTTGACACGGGATTTAAATGCAACAGATATTTTGACTTTTAAAAATGACAATAAACATAAATGTTATTGTACATTTTGTAAATTGTATAGTATTGTATTAAAAAAAGTGTGGCGCTGCTTAACCCTATTTGACTGGGCTTTGGCGACATCTTGTGGCAATTTAGGGAGTTACAGAATAAAGTGTTGAATGGGCAGGATTTCATTTCATTGGAAACTATAGTTCCGCCCAGTATAATTGTTTCTTCCCTTTTGTTTTTTTTTTGTTTTTTTTTCTCGGAGGGGGGTCTGATTGCATGATGGTGACCTGTCCTGTCCGCCCCCCTGGGCAGTGACAGATAGCTGTCGGTGGGGACTGGGGGAAGGCTATCTGAGAAATAATCTGGCCACGCGTTAAGCTTCTTTATCCCCGCCGAGCCAAGCCGACTGCTGCGCCTCCGGTTCACGGACAAATCACAACACGAGCGGGAGGCAATCAAATCTCATGGTGGGAGTTTAACAAATTTCCCTCTTCAGAGGTCTTTGCAAAGGAACCTTGAGTGGAGAGTCAGAAGCAGAAAAAGTCGCTGCTGAGGCAGACCATAAAGTCCATACAGGGAACTGAACCAAGAGGGAAACTGGCAAAGTTGTTTTGGGCATGGAACATAAGAAACTTTGGATATTCTTGATAACTATTTACATCTTGACAGGTGAGCTTTTTCATTTTTACTTTAAATATTAGGTATTGCACGAAGTTCTGATCCACATTTATGATGCAAAATTTGAATTTCCAAAATAACATTGTCTGTGGATCATAGCTATTCCATTTCTGATATTGGGTCCTCTTTGACTGCCTACGTGTTCCTAATCTGGGCATGTAGATGTTGGTTGATGCTCAGAATCAGTTTAATAGGCAAACTGGGGAACTCTGGAGGTGTGACGACAGAGAAACAAGCATCCTATAACCAAGAATTTGCATTTTCTTCCCATTTATATTGTTCTCCTGGTTCCCTGTCATAATACGTCACTGGCATAGATTGATAAACAAGGATACATTATTTATCATAATAAATTTAACACCAATATCTTGTAACTATATAATTCACACTAATATTTGGTTGACACTGTTCCACTGAATTTAAAATCTAGTGTCAGACATCTGGCGGCATCCCCCAAAAAAGTAGGGTAGCGTGGGTGGGCCTGGTTATGTAATGACAATAGTGGCAGCATACGGATGCTGCTGACATCTGCTCTGATTTGTTTTTGTTTTTTTTACTCAGTCGCTGATAAAGCTCTCTCCATGCCAGCTGAGCTGTAATTTGCTGGTGCTTTTACATGTGTAAGTGCACGTCTGTGTGTGTGTGTGTGCCATGTGTTGAAGGACAGGGATTAGAGTTGCTCACGGAGGGTGAGAGAGACAAGATAGCAACCAAATCCCAGATGACAATCTTCACCTGCTCGGTGCATGCTCATTCCCTGCACTTTTTGTTTTGCAATCATTTGCTTGTGCAAATGCACTCAAATTTCAATATAATCCACCGTTGGATCACCCAGACTAAAATAATCCAGCCCAGCCCCTTCTTGTCCTTTTCCTAACCCCCTTTATGTAGCTTTGCTAGCCCATTTTCATGATTGACGAGTGAGCCAATTTCCTGCTTTTCCTCTCCGACGTCCTCCACTGACATTTTGTAATCATTGCGACACCTCATTTCTTGACTTTCTGCGTTCATGTCCCCAAACAGCAGTAAGAGTCATGCTAATCCTGTGAGCTGGCCTCGCTGAACACGGGCCAAGTACACACTCCACACCGCCACACAGATTACATGCAAACATGCACACGGGCACTCGCAAACAATGCCAGATTAAATAATATGTTGCGATTTGGAAAAAAAAAGTAACCTGCATTTCAATCAGTTAAAATGAGAGCATACAAGGGATGTAATTTAGCAGAGTGGATGTCACAAGTGCGTCTTCATTTTTGGAATATATGATACTCGCAATCTGTTGCTTTTAGAGATAAAATAGGAAATCACATAATATGGCGGTCAATGTCGCAAATTAACCGTAGGATTTAGTTTGATGTGTGTGTCTGCTTGTGTTTATGTGTCATTTTGCGTTTGATAGTATTCATTGTGCGTTGGGTAGTAAATTCCACGCAAACACAGTGTGTTGATCCACAATCAATCACAGATTGGATGGCGCAGAGATTAAAGAGTTAATCTGTCCTCATTTTGTTTTCTCTTTCATTCTTTTTCTTTTTTTAATGCCAGTATTTAAAAAAATATCTAAATCTCTTTCAAAATACTGATTGAGTAAACCAAGCATCATATATATATATATAGGTATATATATATATATTTTTTTTTTGCTCAGAAGGCCCCCAGTTCCATCTGAAGAAAAGGATTTTAAAAGTATTTTAAAAAAACACAAAATCTCTATTCAAAATACAGTAACCAAGCATCACATATATATGTATATATACTGTATATATATATATATATATATATTTTTTGGCTCAGAAGGCCCCAGTTCCATCTGAAGAAAATGATTTTTTTTTAAAATTAATCTTATGGGAGTCAGTATTTCTCCTTTCACTTTTTCAAAACTTTTCCACTGTGCATTCATGAAGTATCTTTTATGTTTCAAGGTATTATCAATAACTGGCCTTGAAGGAGAGCTGTGCAATTTGGATTTTCCCAAGTGTAAAGTGACCCCTCCCTTGTCTTATACAGTAACAATGCATGTCTGTCTCAAATCACATTGTCACAGATTGAGTGCAATGTGAAAATTGAGTTTGTGGTTAAAGGTTAAATTAAAGGTTGGGTTCTTTTATTTATGCAACAGCTTGTGTGAATGTGTATCTAGATAAACTGGACTCATTTAATAGGGCTCGTTCCATGCGTGTCGCACTTGTAAAACAACATTGCCATTGTTGTGTTAAATTCCCATGCTGCTGCTGTTTTTAGGTCATTGTGGCTCATGAGGTCATTTCCCATCCTCTCAAACTATGGAAGAATGAATGAATGGCTACTCGTGGGCTGTGTGTGTGTGAGAGGACCAAAGAAGCTCTTAATCTGAACATCTAATCAGTACAACAACTTTCTTTGTGTGTATGTGGGTGATCACTAATGTATAGGGAGCCATTGTCCCCAATTTTTTGATTTGTCATTCAGTATTCCTCCATAAAATTCTGTCTCATGAGAAAGTCATTGTATATTTCATGCATCAATTCACATCATACAGATGCATTTTAATATTCCTAAAATCTAATCTAATCGCTAATCTATTCCCACGGATTGCTTTTAATTATGTATAGTCCACTTTAAGATGAGAGCACGCATGGCTGAGGTTTAACATACAATATTTGCATGAGAATGTGAGATGAACACATGCACGTGTTTAGTGGATTAGACCAATGTAATATAATGTAAGCAAACTGATGTAATGTTCTATTGTGGTTTAACAGGAGGGCGGAGCTTATAGTCTGTCTGCAGTTCCTGCCTGAGGTGTTTCTTATTGGCTTGCCCGTCCGTGTCAGAAATGAGAGCAAAACACTCATGTAGGCTTCACGTCAATAAGCCTCCATTAATATGATGGAAATATGAAACTAGCATGCTGACCTGTGAATATGTGGCTGTTATTTGAAAGTACAGATTGTCTCATTGATCAGCTCAGATTGTTTTGTCGTAAAATGAATGATCATATTTGGGACCTCTGGATTGGATGAAAACAAGAGATAAACAGTTTGATATTACCATATGTGTTTGTTGTATGTGTGTGTGTGTGTGTGTGTGTGTGCATGAGAATGGGGGCAGCCATTGTTTGGAGCATTTTTGTTCAATATTCCGCTAGGTTGTATTAAAAAATGATGTATTAAAAAAACTACGTGCAATAACTATTTATTATTTACTTTCTGTACAAACCTCATTCATGTTAATACATATTCCAACATTGAACATACTGTAAATAAGATTTTTAACCTTCATTCTTAGACTACTAGCTATACTGTAAATAAGATCTTTCACTTTTATTCCCAGACTTCCTTTTATACTTTTTTTAAATTTTGTAATGTTTGCACTAGGAAGGGAGCAGCTCTCCGAATTTCGTTGTACAACTAAGTTGTAAAATGACAATAAAGGGCATTCTATTCTATTCTATTCTATTATGAACCAATTAACAGGCTAGCTGTTTCAAAGTTAGCCCCACTCACTCTTAGTGTGTGCCTGGCCATGCAGCACATGTGAGGTGGAGTGGGGGGAGGCAATTGAGTGGATTTGTTGGAGAAGATTAGTCAAGGAGTGGGGACAGTACTTCACAAATCGTGCTTATTTATACTTTACTGTAATCCATGCAACCTTTGACCTAAGGTCCCTTCCCTTTGACATAAGGTATGCTGATCATGGAAATCCTTTTTACACATTGTCTGTATCTATTGCATGTATGTGCTTGAAATGTACTTGCTTCAAATTCTTGTGTTTTAGGAGTGAATGGGCAAAGTGTAGAAATGGATGATGGGAAGTCGGGCTACCTGGGTTCCAAAGTGGATCTCCGATGTCGCTTCATCAACAGCTCGCCGCCTGTCAAAATCTCACAGGTATTTGTTGAATTGGTGTCATTTTTAATTCACTCAATGTTCACATTGTATCTCATCAGGTGACATGGCAGAAACTGGTAAACGGCACCAAGCAGAACATGGCCATCGCTAACCCGTCCCTCGGGGTATCCGTGGCCCCGCCCTACAAGGACCGTGTCACCTTCAAGAACGCCGCCGTGAGGCGTCGAACTCCCAACCTAGAAGACACCACCATCACCTTCTCCTCATTGCGTATGTCTGACGAAGCCACCTACATTTGTGAATACACCACCTTCCCTGCGGGCAACAGGGAGAACAAGGTCAACCTGACTGTATATGGTAAGAACTACCTAGAACACAGGTGTCAAACTCAAGGCCCGGGGGCCCGCCACAGCATTTTATGTGGCCCGCGAAGACAAATTGTGCATCAAATTCGTGTGTCATTACTATAATTGCAAATTGTCTTCACTTTTAATAATTTGTTAAAAAAATATTTGACCAGTTTTTACTCGTCTGATTTGAAAACGAGTTATTTGTCAGTTTGTTTTGTAGCTTTTACTGTATATAATATGAGGTGCTCATACATTTATTTGGGTTGACAGTCATAATGGCCCTCCGAAAGAAGCTATGACTACAATGCGGGCCGCGAAAAAAACGAGTTTGACACCCCTGACCTAGAAAGTTATCAATTAATAGTCCGACATTCCTTCCATGTATTTGATCATATTATTGTTTAGTTCGTCCGACCACCCAAATGAGTCTGTCCACGCCCACATTGGTGGCTCGTGCATCCAACCTAAAGACGCCAGTGGCGACGTGCGTCTCTGCCAATGGAAAACCACCTGGTGTCATCAAGTGTGTGTTCACTTTTTAAGGTGGAATTTTATCATAATTAGCACTAGCTAGCTAGCTAACGCTGGTACGCATCTCCTGTTGGCAGGTGGGAGACGAGGGTGCCGGGTGAGGTGACCACCCGCGAGTACAGAAACTCAGACGGCACCTTCACAATTCAGAGCGACTACATTCTGGTGCCCAGTCGGGAAACACACAAGGAGACCCTCACTTGTGTCACCTCCTACAACGAGGAAGTATTCACAGACAGCGTCACCCTCGATATTCAGTGTAAGTAAAATGTGTATTTTGTGGCTTGGGCTGAATTTGGTTCCTCCAGTCTTTTCTAGTCGTACATATTGATCGTCCTCATTGTGTGAACTCCAGATGAACCCGATGTCCTGGTGGACGGCTACGATGGAAACTGGTACCTGAACAGAGAGAACGTTCAACTGAGCTGCCAAGCTGACGCCAACCCGGCCGTCTCCCTCTACCAGTGGAAGCTGTGAGAAAGAGGATTGAAACACATCCAAGTAAATCTTTCCCATATTAATTCCTGTCTGTGTTTCCTTCAGGATCAACGGCTCCATGCCGAGCAGTGCTGAGATAAGAGACAACGTTCTAATATTTAAAGGACCGGTTACGTACGATTTGCAGGGTACTTACGTTTGCGATGCCACGAACAGCATCGGGACCCGATCGGGCTTCGTGGAGGTCAGCGTTATAGGTAGGAGACCACGAGATCTCAAGATCCAGAGTCCATCTTGATACATGTGGTTTCTTTTCAGATAAGCCGCTACCGCAGATAGCAACGCGTGATGTCATTAGCGTGGTGGCCTTATTGTTAGCAGCGGGCGTGCTGATGGGAATCACCATAACAGTGCTGGTCCTCAAGATCAGAAGTAGGAAGGATGATACCTCGTATGTACCGTCCACACTTTTTGGGATTGACCGATCTTAAATGTCCAATAAAGACAATTTAAGGAAGACACTGATTATGCCGTTTCCTGTCTTTCCTTCTGATCAGAGACGACTCTCCATCGAGGAAACTGTCCCAGCCGATACGTAAAAGACCCGCGGAAGATATTCAGGTACACCTATTGGTCACAACATGAGCTCATTCATTGCCAACCTTTGAACTAGCATTGCTCCGAACCCTTTCCACAGCATTCAGGGCGTTTGTACGAGGAACTTCCTAACACAGCGGACTACGTGAGCTACAGACTAGCATGTAATAAGGAGGACTACCCAGAGCCCTACTCCCCCCCCATTAACCCACCGCTGTCCTTCCTGCCCCAACATCCCTACCACTCTCCACAAGCTACCAACACGACTACGGGCAGCAGCAGCACCAGCTCGTCCAAAAACACATTTTCTCCACCTTCGCACTCCTCCGCTATTTTTAAGTACCCCTCAGTGCCGGGCCTGTCCCCCCCTCCCCCGGGGGTTGGGCCGTATACGTTCCCCAAAGAGCAGTACGTCTGAACCTGATCTCAAACAGAACGACAAACTTTTCCCTTGAGGAGGATGGAAAACTCGACTTGGATTACAATGGCGTCTGCTACACTTGGAGGGAAGCGATGCAGCTTTCGGACTTTTTATTTGGCAACACATTATCTTCCCTTGTGACCCATATTTTATTTAATTATCTGTTTTTTTAAGGGAATATTCTCTCAGACAAATAATTTATTTTATACCTGTCCATGACGGAATCTTTTAATCTGGCTAACCAGTTTACCATCCTCTTCTTTTTGTAAGAAAAGAAAAAAACACTCATGGAAATAAAGTCAAATAAATATGTTTCATAATTTAATAATCACTGTCTCTATCCTGCACTGTAAACACTGTTCCCTGATACCTCACCTTTATTTCCTGATTTATTGTGTTTGTATTTTGACATTTTTATCGACGGAGATTTCTCTCTTTTTTTGACATTTATAGAAAAAATGTGTGTTTATGTGTTTTAGTATTCATTGACACTGGTTGTTGGATGAATTTGGAATATTTCAATAAAAAATGAGCAAGAGGCTTATATCAGTGGTGTTAGTAATTTCTCACAAATCATAAATGCGCTAATCCTTATTCCCAATTTATACTAGTCTGCTTTTTTTTTTTAGTTGAGCCTTTTTACAATGAATGTAGTCATTGCCAAGTGTCTGAAACTGATCAGTGGCCTACATTCATTCGAGGGCCACATCTCACCTTACCTACTTCCACTTATTAGTCCCCTCCCACTCCTCTCTTGTTCTCCTTCAACTCACACCGTGATCCTTAAAGATCATTCTTCACGACAAGATTACAAGGTTGAAACAAAACAATCGTGGCTGCTATAAAAAAAAAAATCTAGCCTAATCCAAATCTCATCAATTGTGGTTATTCTCTGAAATTAAAATGTCTGAAATGTATTTGTACAACTTCCCAAAGAGGATTAACGACAGGGGAAAATGATCTTATTCGACGGATTATTCTTTTATCGTTTGATGTGCGTTCCCTTGTCCTGAAACAAAAAGTACAAATCATAAACAACATAAAGCCTCTATTGTGCGCATCCTCCACAGCATATAAAAATGATTGTGAGTGTTGCGTGGCGGAATGTCCACATTGGCAGCCATTAGTGTAATGTGTGTGTATAATAGATGAGCGCAAAGTATCACCAGTGTCATTCTAACCCCACTGGAGAAAGATAGAAGGATGGAGAGAAAGGAAAAAGACATGAATAATTGAGTCTAAATCAGTTGACTTCATCCCTTCCTACTCTCAGGCTACTCAAAGTCAGTGCCTTCTTCTGGAAACTTCTGGATGGGAGCGAGAGAAGAAGTCATTTTGGCTGGCCTTTAGATATCTATTTTTGCAGGGATAAATATTGCTGGATCGAAGATCATGATGATACCATGCTGGTCCAACTGCTAGGGCTCCTTTTTCTGCTTTACTTTGCCAATTGTAAGTATAAAGAATTGGGATGAATGCAATGTATATATTTGATACAATGGGATTGGAATGGATGGCAAACTTATTGAGTGTTGCAATTAGTTTGTACTTAATATGATCTTTGACTTAGTTTATAATCATCACTATTAATTTGAATTGCATTTTTTTTTATTTTGCAAGTTTCAAGCACAACACATTTATTTTATTTTTATTTTTTCAAGTACATTAAATTAATAATGAATTATTATAATAATATAATATATAATAATAATATTTATAATATAATATTATTATAATAATTATAAATGAGTAATTAATAAATAAACAGTAAATTACCCAGAGTGGAATGAAAAATTATTAGATGTGTGTTTATTCTGCTTTGTGGCAATGAAGCAATTTTTTGTGTTGTTCATCATGAAGTCTGAAACTTACAATGCAATTCGTCCTGTAACTGAACACGCGTGATACACAACACCAGGCTCTCTTTCTTGCACACGTTTACATGCATGTGTGTGTCTTCTCTTACCCCAGCCCAGCCCAACAATGGGGAGGTGGTGTACCAGGACACCACTGTGTACGGTGTGGTGGGCAAAGCCGTGATCTTAGAGTGCGGGACCACCGTACCCGACATGTACATATGGAGCTTCACCAAGCCTGGCACTGAAGCCATCAAGGCGGTGGTGTACGACTTGGGCCAAGGTCCCAAGATCCAGAAACTGGCCCACACCCTCGGACAGGTGACGGTTATCTTGAAAAGTGCCGATGTCAGCATCGACAAGCTGCCTGTGGCTGCTCAAGGTCTTTACACCTGCCAGGCCTTCTATGACATTGAGAACTCACCTGTAGTCTACTACTACTATGTGCACCTCACAGTACGAGGTAAGGCTAATTGCTAATCGTGAGTACAATGTAGCAGTTAGCACGTGACTGACAAATACTAATAACGTGTTACCTCCTTCATGCTAATTAACATAAGACCAATAGAGACTATAAGGATGCTTTTGCCCTCCATAGTTCCAGTAACAAAGCCACACCTCTTGGTGAGCGATGTCTCTCCAGTGGAAGGATCGACAATATGGCTACAATGTAATCTGGACAATGGGACAGGCCCCATCCAGTATGTATGGCAACAAGAAAACCGTCACGGAAACATCTCAGCGTTCGCTCAGGGCAACACCGGTGTGGTCAACGTGACGGAGGTGAACCGTAACCATACGGGCTGGTACCGCTGTCTGGCTAGCAACGCGGTCAACAGTGAGCAATCTGATCGGATATGGCTGGACATTATCTGTGAGTGGAGATGATTTTGTGAGAAAAAAAACGTCTTTACTTCCACTTACCGTATTTTCCGCACTATAAGGTGCACCGGATTAT
This sequence comes from Syngnathus acus, assembly GCF_901709675.1. Classification (NCBI taxonomy): domain Eukaryota; kingdom Metazoa; phylum Chordata; class Actinopteri; order Syngnathiformes; family Syngnathidae; genus Syngnathus; species Syngnathus acus. Next base: position 4,456,942 of record NC_051099.1, on the reverse strand, counting down.
AAGGCGCACCTTCAATGAATGGCCCATTTTAAAACTTTGTCCATATATAAATCCATATATTTGGACACGCCTGCTGTAGTGGCTCAATATTGGTCCATATATAAGGCGCACCGGATTATAAGGCGCACTGTCGGCTTTTGAGAAAATTTGATGTTTTTAGGTGCGCCTTATAGTGCGGAAAATACGGTATAACAATTCAGAAATCTTGAGCTTCCATGGCAACAGTATAACCCATCACATAAGATTAGCTACCTTGTTCTTTATAAACATTCGCAACAGAAACTCCAGTTTCATAAAACACCTTCTTTCCATAGATGGTCCGGACATTCCTCAGATCGACGTGACTCCTTACACAGTGACCGAGAGAGGTTACTCGGCCCTAGAGAGAGAGACGGTTTCCCTGCAGTGTCAAGCTCAGTCGAACCCGCCCAGCCAGTACGTCTGGTTGTACAACAGCTCGCAGGTTTACACCGGGCCGCAGCTCACCATCACCAAAGTCCTCCGCATGCACACGGGTGACTACGCCTGCCTGGCGCAGAACACCTACCTCAACACACGCTCCAAGAAAACAATCAGCCTGACAGTTTACTGTGAGTCTGAACTTTGATAGCGAGCTTACCTACGGCCTTCTGTCTTGGTTCTGTAAATGGTAGTGGCAATGTGGCCATTTAAAGTCCAAGACAAACTGAATCTTCATTTCTGATCTTTTTAATTGCACCCTCTTCTGATTTCCTTCTCGATCGGACAACCTCCTTTATCCCTTTCAATCATATACACAAAGTTTTCCAAAACCAAAACACAGCACACTCTAAAAACACACACAGAAGAGTAAGGAGGCCTCCTCCAGACTGGTTTGGACCGGAGAGGAACTTGACAGGACTCTTTGGCAGGTACTTGCTGTCATGTCACAGCTGTGACAAGTGGCAATGGTCACTATGCAAGGTTCCTGTATACCCAGCATTGCCAACGTTGCTTTCGCCCTTGCTGACTTTCTGCATCCTTCACTGCCTTGTTACGCTACTGCTTGTCCCCACAGATCCACCAGATGGCTCTCCTTCCTGCTCGATGGAGCCAGCCGTGAATCACACCTCCTTGAAACTACGCTGCTCCTGGACTGGCGGTTTCCCTTCCGCCGAAGTTCACTGGGCTAACCACTTGAGACGTGCAGGAGAAGAGGCAGACGAAGGGCACGACAGCGATATCTTGTTGCCGTCCCATGATCTGTTTGGCAACAGCAGCTTGTTTACCTGCACGGGTTCTCACCTTGCACTTGAACAATCGGTGGAGTGCAGCACACGAGCATGTGAGTGGACTATGTGAACCATGTTGAGTCACAGGGATGATCCTCTCTGAAAGATCCTTAATGTTTTCTCAACCAGATCTCCCTCCTTCGGAACCGGTGTGTCTAGCCTACGTGACAACCAACAAGCAGTATCTAATGTTGTCCTGTTCATGGGATGGAGGGGCACCCAATGCTTTGGTGTGGTGGGAGGGTCCGGGTGGCCATGAAACACCCAAGCAAGAGAACTCCAACATTCTGAACATTCGCTACGGCACCGCCCGCAATGGAAGACCTTACGTCTGTCATGCAAAACATCCACTTCTGGGTCAAACTAAGACCTGCTGGCTCACGTTAGGTCAGTGTTCAGAGACAAGCATGCTATGGTGCTGGAAATTTGGACTATGTACCGTATTTTCCGGACTATAAGGCGCACCTAAAAACCTAAAATTTTCTCAAAAGCCGACAGTGCGCCTTATAGTCCGGTGCGCCTTATATATGGACCAAATTCCTAAATTTAAACTGGCCTGAAGCATTGTGTCATGAAATTAATCATAAGTTTTAAAATGGGCCATTCATTGACGGTGCGCCTTATAGTCCGGTGCGCCTTATAGTCCGGAAAATACGTCAACTTCTTCTATTCTATTCACAGAAGCCCCTGTGTTGCTAACGCAGCGCAGGGTCGTGTCCGTGTACGAGGGAACCGACGTGCAACTATCTTGCAACCTGAGGGCCAACTACCTTCCCACCAGTCAGATAACATGGTTCAATAATCACGGTTTGGACATCCTGGACGCATCCAAGTACATGCTACTGCGGACATCAGCGTGGGCTAACCTGACCGTGCGAGACACAGATGAGGCTCAGGATAGCGGAGAGTACAGGTGCACCTCAAGCAACGCGGTGGGAGGAGCCGACCTCAACGTCACACTAGTAGTTAAGAGTAAGAGTCTTTTAAAGATTTCATAGAAGCAGCCACGATGTTTGCTTTGAACGCGTTTTCTTCTCAGAGCACCCCATCCCACCCAATGCCACCCTGATCAGGGTGATGTACATTGGCCGCCTGCGGAACGAGGTGGAACTGGAGTGGCAGATGGAAGGAGATGCCCAACAAGGCTGGACCGGATTCGTCGTGCAGCACAGAGGTCTAACCGAGCGACCGGGAAGGAGAACGAGCAACAATGAATCAATGGGGAGAACAGAAGAACGACTCAGTGCTGAAATCTGGCACGAGAACATCCTCCAGGATCCTGATGTCAGGATTCACATTGTGGACAGGCTGACACCCACGGCAAAGTACCACTTCCGGGTCATGCCTTTCAACTACAGAACCATTGGGCATCCCTCTGCTGCTAAAACGCCAGGTAGATTCAAGCACAGTGGCAAAAATTTGAAATTCTAACCACAATCACACAAATGTGTATCAATTTATCAAATTGCTGTTAATTAGATTTGATGTCACGGCTTAATACATGTTCTTTGTCTTTATTCAGGTGAAAGACTCAACCATAAATCCCACACAAACACACACTTTCCTTTTACCGTCTTCCCTTCTTCTTTCATCCGTGTGTGCCTCTTTTTTTTTCTTTTCGACACCATAGTTACCAGCTATCAGGTGATTGATAGTAAAGTAGAGGTTATTATGACATTTGTGTTGAGGGTCGTCAACAAATACACTGCATGAGTATTTGTCGCAATGTGTAAACTGTTGTGTGTTGCAGCCGAGCCGCCTTCCAACAACTACCCTGCTGTGATTGGTGCAGCCATTGGCGGGATGCTTTTTGCTGTCATTTTCACCGTGCTGCTGCTCATGTACATTTTCCGCAACCGCAACAACAGTCCTCGTGAGTGTCACTCACATATGCTATAGCTGATAGAAATGTCAAGAATTTAATGTATTGCCTTCTTGCAGGACTACATGACATGTTGTTTGGCCTGTGAGTATATGTTGCTTAAGTAAATAGTTTATTTTGGCTTTAGTTAACGATATTAAGGGATTGTCACGTTTTCCGCTTCCAGGCGTCACAGCCAATCGAGGGAGAACATTAATTTCCCGGAGGATGAGGGGGTCAGTGAGGCGGAGGGCGGAGGCGTACCAGAAATGGGCAGCTCATCCAGCCAAGGCAAGATGGACAAGTAATGCTTAAAAATGTCACGCAAAGCCAAAAAAGTATGTCAATGGGAGACTATTAAAGCGCAATGATTAACATAATGACTCCTTTTGGAAATTATGATAATCGGAATCTTGTTTAATAGAAATAATTTTTTGAATAACAACTGCAGGCACATTTTTAAAAGCAAGATTGATCATCATAATTCTGTAGTTTTAACCAGTTTGATGATATTTAATTTCTTTCAATGCAGTTGGATCCTGTATTGTATTATGATTGTGATTATTTTGTGCAGGTCTGAAAATACCTCGTGCGGCTTCACCCTTGGCCGCCGCCGACCAGGCCCCTCCCATGGGGGACAACGAACCCGTCAATGTCACCATCACCGTCCAGGCGACTGGCTCCTGAAGCATATTACTCGCAAAGTCATAGTAGTCTTCATTTTTTTTGTGGCTTCCAAAATTACATCCTGTCCAATTTTTCCATCTTAAGCCTGAAATTTGCAGTTTGAACTCTCTTTAAAAAAATCACTGTAACTGTAAAGTAATTTATTTAGTCATCAAAATTTTGAACAGTAACAACATAAAAACAAATCAGTCATATTAAGAGTTGTTGACCGAGAACATTTTTCTTTTAAAACCATGACAACAGGAAACGGGGAGCACAAACAATAAAACTCATAACAAACGGGAACAAATATATAACATTAAAAAGTTAACAGCTATTTACCAACAGTTCCTGTTTGTCACAAATGGCCTCAAGTGCCAGGAAAGACAATCTTCTGAGTGCAGACGATGTCGCACAGCTTCTGCTTTATCTTCAAGAAAAGACGTTTGAACTCCAGGCCGTCACCCTGTACACATGATAGTGTGTCAATTACTTTTCATTCTGCTTTATGAGATCAGTAAAAATAGAGATTAAAACCCACCTTGGATAGTCTAAAGTCTAACAGCACATTCTGATTCATATCGAACAAGTAGACTTTGAAAATGAGTTTGTTATTGCGTTTGTCCAGTGTACTGACAGTCACCTGAGGAGATAAAAAAATGGGATTAAAATTTCAATAACAAACATTCCATGTTGTAAAATCTCAATTTTGCTTTACCAACCACTGTATGAGGCTACATTTACACTAACTATATTTAAAGCGGCCATGTCAGACCAGTAGACATCACTGGATGGGCAAACGAGATTGCCGTGAATGCCCGTTGAGATGTTTATAAACTGTCCAAACCTTTTCCATGGCAGTCAGATAAGAACAGCAACTAAACCTGATATAATTTAGAGCCAGCTAGATTTTTTTTGTGGGGGGGGGGGGGGGGGGGGGGGGGTGATTAGTGAATTAGTTCTAGACATAGAAATATGATATTGCTAAATATAAAAAGAGAAAATATTTAGCGACGCCCAAAACCAACAGGTGCACACCACGGTTAGAATAGTTTGGGGAGTTTTCATTCTAATCTATTTTTTATTCGTTTTAGAGCAGTTCTGTTATTTTTTTTAATTTGAGATTGTTATTTGTTTAATTTCCCTCAACTATTATAACCTTGGTGCGCACTTTCACCAACATTTAGGAAACAGACAATAACATGCAAATGAACACTTGAACGCATGCAGACGCACATAAGCATGCAGACACACATTTAATCACACAAACATAGGGAGGGAACCTCACTCTATTTTTACACCGCTTTCTTATCCTTTCACAACTCGTTTTCTGTCTCTTGGCAATGGGTAAAAGCAGAATTCTAATGATGCCCTCTGTCTGCTGCTGCACAAAAATGACCACAGGATTATGAATCATGAAGTCTAAAATTCCTTATTAAAAGCACACCTGAAAGTAGGGATGTTTGATTTTTTTTTTTCAGACCGATACCAGTATGAGTACTAGTTCTCGAGTAGTAGCGGCCGATACCAAGGTTTAGACTACAGAGGTCTGATACCCTAAAATAAGACTAATTCGGTATCGATAGCTGGTATCGGTACTCTCTCATCCCTATTTAATAGTCTAAACCCAAGTGTTTCCACGTTATCGAATTAAAATGGACGCTGTAAATAAAACATTTTAGTGCACATGCCTGATTGTAAATTAAGCATTTGCGTATACATACGTGATTGTCGCAGGTAAGTTTGTAGACTAGGGTCAGGCTATCGCAGGCGTCTTTCAGCAAAGTCAGAGAGGTGTGAGCATTCACGGAGGTGAAGAAACGTGTCATTCGACGGACTAATCTTTGCCACGGCGTCTGCGCCCACAAAGAAGTGATGCAATTGTGAAATTATTTGGCGAAAGATTGGGAAATACTGCCCTAGAGGTGAATTGAAGGACTTGGACTCACCTGACTGGCTCCCGGCGTTCCCATCAGCTGACTGCCCAGCAGCATATGCTCGGGTTTGGTCGGTTGGGAGAAGCTGACTTGACCGTTGGACTTGCCGTCGAGCAGCATGCCTTCCCAACCTCCCACGGCGAGGTCGGGCTGGGAGCTAGAGAACTGGATCTTGTCGTTGCTGCACAGAAAAAACCCGTAATGTTGGCGTTAAGAGCACACAAAAAGTATCTCAAGAAAACAAAAGACGCATTTACCTGCTGGCTCGAGGTATGACTTCGAGATCGGATCGTTGGTGTTTGTTGGGATGTGAGCTTGAAGAACTTGGTGGCTGCTTAACACCTGCAAAAAAAAAAAAAAAAATCCTGATTAGAAATGGAACGTTAAGTCACGGGCTTCTTTAAGACATACCTTCAGTGAACCAGCGGTCTTTCTGAATTTCCTCAATGGTGATGCGCATTTCTGGCATGGCCATCAGTAATTTGGATAACAAACCTGAAAAAAGAAAACGCGATGACACACAAATTGGCCAATGTACACATTGAGGACTTACAGAGAGGTGCTGGCTGTATTTTCTTCCAGGGAGACGTGTAGGTTTTCTTGTTAAGCCAATCCAAATATTCCAGACAGATTTCAGCTGGTTGGTCCCATGGCAGTTCTAGAGGGAAGAAGAACAGAAGCTTGGAAGTCAGAATCAGAAAAGCCTTTTGTGAGCATGGTTCAATTGGTTTCCTTACCTCCAGCCAGCATTGCAGTCAGCACGATGCCACAAGACCAGATATCTGCAGGTTGAGCTTTGTACTGAGTTTTGCTCAACAGTTCCGGGGCGACATAAGGGAGAGTGCCGCAGAGACGATTCATCGGCCGCTCTCTTCCTTTGAAGCGAAACATCGTCGCCAGGCCAAAATCTGTCAGCTTGATGTTGTCTGGAAGACCAAAGCGCAGTAGGTAAAAATGCACATGCAGCATTTTCATATAGTGACGATTTCTAACCTTTGTCATCCAGCAAAATATTCTCTGGCTTTATGTCTCGGTGCGTGATGCCAATTTTGTGGAGGTACTCCTGCAAATAGCACAACGTGAGATTTCAATAGAAGCAGGAAGAAGGAGGTCACATGATCAACACAAACTCACCACAGCCGATAAAAGTTGCTGGAAAAATCCGTGTGCATCTTTCTCATCCATTCCAACATCCGGCTCTAAAGATAGAAATTTGATTAGCAATGATGCAAAATGTTATGATAACTAATACAAGAGGCCGCCTTTCGAAAATAAAGACTTTCGTTCATTAGATTTCAGCTTTCTCACCAATTCGGTCAAACAGCTCGCCTCCTATGCAGTACTCCAAAAAGAGGAAGACAATATTTCCTTCTTGACGATGTCCAAAGAAACGCACAATGTTGCAGTGTTTCAGCATCTGGAAAAAAATAAATCACACACTTGTCAATTGACTTCACTGAAATGCTTCACGGATCGCATCGGAGGTCACATCCTGCCTTGTGCACGCAGATCTCCTTCTTCACATTGGCCGCACATTCTTCACCCTGCAAGGTGTCGATCACCTTGACTGCAACCGCCTCCTCCGTCTGTCTGTTCACCAGAAGCTTCACTCTAACCACATGGACAGAAAGGAACATTAAAAAAACAACCAATAGAAGTGATTACTGGCCAGCTCTTTGAAGTCTTTGAAGAATTGATTATTTTGAAACTTTTATTTGCCGTTTTATTTATTTGCCGATTATTTGGATTTGCTGTAACAAAGCACTTTACAAAAATATGAAAATAATTCAAATTTAACAACTTGTTTGAAGCGGTTAGAGATTAAAGAGGAGAGATTCAGATTCTCCTATCACCAGTGGATCAAAGGTGTCATGATCACTTCTCAACCAAAGTTAGCTGCCTGAAATCAGGCTACAATAATAATTAAAGAGGTGAAACAATAATAAAAAGATTCCTACTCTCCATAAGCTCCTTCACCAAGTGTCTGAACAAGATCCCAGTCCTGCACAAACGGCACTGCCATACTAAAAACAGAAACAAACATTAGTATTACTTAAACTGTAATTTTGTAACATAACAACAACCAAAATAAAGTTGATTTTGCTTTTTGAGGAGACACGTACCTGCATAAATCAGTGGTGCTTGCCCGATTTCAAAGTTTTAACTGACGTGGCGCATCACCCTTACTGAAGAAGTCAACAATACGAATTGGCGCGCTGTTATTTTGTTAACGCCTACTTCCGCCTTTCGCTACTTCCGTTTCCGTTTTCATTGGCTTTCCTCGTCCTGCGTTCGTTTTTTTAAACATTACAATAGAGGGAAATATTATATTTTATGTAGATGCCACATTTTTAACCCGACATAATTGTTTTAGCACCATTACAATTTGTTTTTAAATGTATATTTTTACAAACCCCCAAAAGGTAAATCTAACGGAATTTCACCAGTCTGGTAGTATGACGTCACAAAGGGATGATGACGTCTCCATCCTTTAATGATTAAAGGATGAAAGGTAGTAGTTTGAAAAATCACTTTTGTTGTGGAGAGTATCCCTTCCTATAAGTCCCTCTTGTAATTTTCCACCTTCTTAATTATTAAGGTTTATGCATAAAATGTTGTTAATCATTATTTGAGGGACCATCAGGGACATCATTCAGAATGACCTCTCACACACTACTTAAACACTTACACAGAACTGTAAGAGTTAATTAATGGTCTTTTGCCTTTATTTACCTTTCGGTTTTAAAAGGTTGTGTTTTTTTCCATAGTTTACTGTGCAAAATGTTGGAGGAAAAGAAGGATCGGGATTTCCAGGAGGGTCAGTTGAACCCTGGCGGTGTGCGATCAATACCTGGATCAGCGTGTAAACAAATCCATGATCAAATACGACTCCAATTTTGGGAAATGATGAGCCGAGTGTACTTTGTAATTCTTCTTCGCAAATACAGAATGACAAGATGACCTAATTAATACAAAAGTGGGCTTCATTTGGAACGCAAAACCAATTACCCACTATTAAAATTTCATTTTATCCAAATATTTGACTCCAGTGTATGCCCAACACAGCAATATAAGCTACTGATTGATATTTCCAAACCAAAATAAAAACTTATACTTTCATTTTGACCGTATTGATGAATATAAATGAATAACACACGTTGCAATATTATAGAATTTTCTGAGTCATCACTCCCAGTCACTAATATTGATTGAATTCTATTTGTCCTGAAGTTAATAAATAACGTCTCGATTTTGCCTTGTCGCTGTGTGAGTTGATATAAGCCCATCTCCTGCTAAACGTTTTATTTTTTCGGTTCCTCGCTTGTTGAAGTTTCCAACATGCAGCTATCTAATCACCGTCTTCCCTGTGTGGCACTTTTGTGTCTCCTAATAGGTGAGCTAAAATGGAAATCAAATCTTGATCAAAGATTTGTATTTCGAGATCTGTGGTCAGATTTATAAATATCACATGTGGCCTATTAACATTGTTTTCCATTTCAGCGGGCCAAGTATGGTGCGATTGTTCCGAGGACAACATGCAAATAGAGGGAGGTCATTACACACTGACCAAGGGACTAAATTCAGGCAGCATGCTGGTCTACCACTGTGATGAGGGTTTCTACCCATATCCCTCCAGAAGACGTGTGTGCCAGCTCACTGGCACATGGAGCGAACTGCCCCAAGCATCTAAACCTCAGACGTGCAGGGGTGAGTAACACCAACATGATGCTTTTCTCCACATTTAATCTGACTCCCCGTTTCTCTGTAGTGGTTGAATGCCCGAACCCCATGGTGCTGACGCAGGGCAGCGTTTATCCTCCTCAGGAAAAATACTTAGTATATAACGAAACCACATATGAGTGCTACCACGGCTACACATTACGAGGTTCGGCCAGGCGGGAGTGCTTACCAAACGGCAAGTGGAGTGGCTCCACTCCTATCTGCAGCCGTGACTGTGAGTACACTTCTATGAGTTTGATCTTTTGAAAACAGTCGAGACACAAAGTGGGAATTTAATGCATGAAGTCCATGGTTCTGGTACCAGTTGTGGGATAAGGGTACTCTCTAGTGCTGGGGTGTCAAACTTGTTTTTTATCGCGGGCCGTATTGTCGTCATAGTTTCCTTTGGAGGGCCGTGATGACTGTCAAGCCAAATAAATGTATGAACGCCTCATATTATATATAGTATAAGCTACAAAACAAACTGACAAATAACTCTTTTTCAAATCAGATGAGTAAAAACTGGTCGAATATTTAAAAAAAAGATGATTTTTAAAAGTAAAGACCATTTGCAATTTTAGTCATGAAATTTGATGCACTAATTGTCTTTGCGGGCCACATAAAATGATGTGGCGGGCCGTATCTGGCCCCCGGGCCTTGACTTTGACACCTGTGCTCTAGTGGTACATAAAAAGAATCACTGTCTCAGTACATTGATTTTTATTTACAATCTAAAACATTTATTTGTGTTAACATAATTTTTTACTTCAATGAGCAGCACGTTTAAACTGAATAATTTTCCAATATTAGTGTGGTGGGTGAGTAGTGTATTTTAGTTTTATTTAATTTTATTTCACAATTGTGTAACAGCTAACAGTAACGAATGTTTATTTCCTATGATCAAAATCTGTATTGAAATGTCAAATAGCATTACAAAACAAATGACTGTTCAACATTATCAGGCTTACTTCCATATTTATATTTAATTTTGCTGCATTTGAACTTATCACACACACAGCAGGAAGTGATTGCACCGATCCCGGGATTCCAGCTGGCGCTTATAGAAACGGGAATTCATTCCAGCTTGACGACAAAGTGAAATACAGATGCAGCAGCAAAATGTTTCTGGTGGGCTCCAGCGAGCGAGTGTGCCTGGAGAACGGCCAGTGGACTGGCACGGAACCAACTTGCTACTGTAAGACACACACTGTCACACTTATAGTATTTGACTTATTTACATGGCCAAAACATATTCTGCACTTGAGAGGATTCTTTTAAAATTATTTTCAAATGAACATTAGATTTGCTTTATGCTTTTTCATTAGTGTGCTTAACACCTTGTTGGTAACATGCCAGAGTACATAGTACATGTTGCAAACATCTTGTCCTAGTGGGTGACATCATGACACCCGCCCCCAATAAAAGTCAAGTTCAAGTGTAGCATCAGAATGAGGTCATGGGCAATATTGATTATGATTCATTATTTCGTTAGCTGACTAATAACCTATGTAGAAAATTCCACACGCCAGTTTGTTTTTGTATATGAGATCGTCTCTTTAATAAAATGCTATTACTCGTCTTTCCATTCGTTATCGGAAACAATCAACTGTAATTCATTTGGTGTTGAAGTTTATTTTTGAACATGGGATCAAACAAACACAAAATCATTTTTTCACATAATTTCATGTTATGCCAAGAAGACAAATAAATCAACATGTTCAAAAAGGGAGAAGGAAGAAGCTATTGTTAGTTTTTTTCCTACCCCTTTTATACGTCATAATTCTTAACATGGTTGCTGATTAGTTTTTTCGAGGTACAGAAACTCTTGATTTATCGGCGGAAGATAATTTTGGAAATGAAAAACAGTTTATACAATAATATTCTGGAAAGAAAAATAAATAAAAATATTAACTATATAGCTGAAAACAGACACGCAAAAGAATTACTATAGTTTTTTAGTGTAAAATTTTTCAAATGTTCTTTGAATTGGGAAATGTGTTTACTTTCTTTATGTGTTTAAATCCTCAGATGATTACACATATGATACTCCGTGGGAAGTTTCAGAGGCTTTTGGTGGTGCAATTAAAAGTAGTCTCACCACTTTGGAGCCCACAGGTAAGAGGAATGACGCACAAGAATTTATGAATCACACTAAAATGGAAAGCTATGATATTGTGATTGAAATGCGTTTAAAATTTGTCCTGAAACAAGATTGTTGAATTTTTTTTTAACCATTTAGACGACACACAGGAGGGCAGAAAAATTCGGGTTTCAAAAAATGGAACACTCAACATCTACATTGGTTTGGATATTTCTGAGAGCATTGAAGAAACATACTTCAATGACGCCAGGGAGACTATAACTAAACTCATCTCCAAGGTAACACCCACCCCCCAACAAAAACCACATTTTTGTTTTTGATTATAATATATATGAAGTGTACGAGCATGATAAAAAGAGTATGTTGAAAATTGTTAGCACTATCTCTATGATGGCGTCTTTTTTAATATGCTGAACTTGAAGAGTCAGCAAATGTGCTGCAGGTTTAAGAGATGCAAGTTAGATTGGGGATCTGCTTTTGTTTAAATAGGGAGTTTCTGCTGAGCACGAATATGCTGACTTGCAAAAACACCACCGTGATTTAGTGGGTGCCACATTTAATCAATTAGTCCACATTTGGAGGTACAAAAAAAAATGCATTATGTTTGACAGATTATCAGCAGCATTCATTTCTAGTCAATGTTCAAATTTTCAGATGCAGAACAACATTTTTATTATTATTGTTATTGGCGTTGTTAATGATGACAATTGTGTGAAGCAGTTACATGTCCGGCACCATCGGGAGAACATTTTGCCATGTTCAAAAGCGGGTCTCATTCCATTTAGCTGTCAAGGCAGTTTCCCATTACAAGTGCATTTAATTATGAATTACTGTATGCATTATAATCTTTTTGGCCTGAGTCCTTTGGCATGTTTTCAACGCGGCTGGCAGGATGCTATTTTGGCTACTAAATGCCTCATTTACAAAGTAACAATTAGTGAAGATGGGGAACATATTTTCCGGCAATTTTCTCGCACTTGTCTGCTCATTACTAAACCTAATTGGACTTCCCCCCCCCCTCCCCCAACGCAGATTTCATCTTTTCCTATCTCTCCAAACTACGAGGTTGTATTTTTCTCCTCGGAAATATTTGAAGTTGTCAACATTGTGGATTTCATCGACGGCAATGTTCAGCTGAACACTGTGAAGACAAAACTGGAAAACTTTAAAATAGGCAGTGAGTGGGCCAACAGATCAATATCTGAAAATGGGCTTTGACTCGACTGCTTGGTTTTGAGATGTTTTTGTTGTTCCCCACTCAAAGCTGGAAACACAGCTGGAACGGATCTCAATCTGGTCTTCACGACCTTCTTGAATCGGATGGCGGAAATAAAGCAGATAAAAGGGGAAGAGGCCTTTAAGGATCACCGTCACGTCGTCATTCTTTTTACAGATGGTAATTTCATCTTTTGCATAAAAATCTGAAGCTAAAAAGTGACATTCCATGAAATCAATCTAACAAATGTGTTTTGATTCACACACAGGTGCCTACAACATGGGCGGGTCACCTGAGTTGACAGTGAGAAAAATCAAGAATCTGGTCTACATGGACTCCAATTATAAGAAAGAACCCTTAAGAGCAGAGTTCTTGGGTGAGTTGGCCTTAGCTCCGATGGTTTTGAGTCCAATCTGAATTTTGGGTCTTTCTTTCAGACATTTACATTTTCGCCATCGGGGCACAGATCTTTGACGATGACTTGAAGCCTCTGGTCACCACGACGGGTGGCAACCATTACTTCCGGCTGGAAAACATAAAACAATTGCAAAAGACATTTGATGAAATCATCGGTGAGTTTTGGATTTTTGCTTTGTGTTTTTTTTTTTTGCTTCCACCTCACCTCCGTTACTTTGTGTAACTCAGTAATACAAATATTTTTTAATTGTCATTTCTTCTAATAGTATTACCGTATTTTCCAGACTATAAGGCGCACCTAAAAACCTAAGATTTTCTCAAAAGCCAACAGTGCGCCTTATAGTCCGGTGCGCCTTATATATGGACCAAATTCCTAAATTTAAACTGGCCCGAAGCATTGTGTCATGAAATCAATCATAAGTGGCCTGCTGAAGACTGTGAATCATGAATCAAAAAGACTATGGATCATTATTTTGTGATTATAAAGTAATTTGTTGTGTCTGAAGTTGAAATAAAAAAGATGAAATGGAAAATGATTTGATTTGGATTAAAAATCTGACATGATGCATTAATGGTGCGCTTTATAGTCCGGTGCGCCTTATATAAGGATATTATAGTCCGGAAAATACGGTAAATGAAATTGTGAACCATCGGTTTTGATCCACTTTCAGATGAGGGCGATGTCCAAGGCTCGTGTGGTCTTCACAAGGATTATGTCACCACTGAAAAAAGGGAAAACTATCCATGGGCAGCGCTGATTGTTACCCAGGTGAAAAATGAAGAATTTTTCTGTTTTTTATTTTTTTCCCCTGCTGCAGTACCTTTGTGGACTGAATCTAATTTGTGTTTGACTGATATTTTAAGAACAATGGTAGAGTGATGAATTGTATGGGCTCTCTGGTGACGCCCATGTTCATCTTGACCGCCGCTCACTGCTTCACATATGAAGATTTGCCCAAACACATCACAGTTGACATCAACGACGGACAAGGCAGAAGTAAGATGACCCCGGTTGACCCTTCATCATTTTGCATTGTATTGTAAATCACGGTTCATTTGCCATTATCACAGATTTTTTTTTTTTTTTTTGGGGGGGGGTTGGAATTCATCTATGGAAATTTATGTTGTAGAGATTTTTAGTTTTTTGTAAGATTTGGTTTCCATCTTTCTATCTCCGACAGCAAAAAAAGTCAAGGATTTCTTTTTACACCCAAAGTTCGACGTCAGCGCTAAAGTGAACGAGGGCGTGAAGGAATTTTACGACTACGACGTGGCTCTCGTACAACTTACCGAATTTGTTAAAATCTCCACACTGGCCAGGTACAATATAATTTACTTGTGATTTGAAAAAAGTCACATTTGTGAAATTGTTGGCAATATTGTCCTCTCTTCTTGTTTAGACCAATTTGCATACCCTGTACCCAGGAGACTAGTATTGCTCTACAACTGGTTGGTGATTCCACCTGCGCACAACAAGGTAACTAAAGTAACAAAATAATTCTAGCGCAACACGTGAAACAAACATTTTTAAAATTACAGTTTTGAGTTGTGGTCTATTGGCTTAATATTATAAAAGAAATAGTAATAAATATCTGGGGCAATCAAAAGTACTTCACTATTTAGTATATCTTTTTATTGTTTTGTAACAATAAATACTAAATTGTCTGTGTCTCAAACTACAGAGCAGCTACTTTTAAAGAATATGGAAAAACTTACATTCCTGACACGCAGTAAGAGTCAATGGGTAGATGAAAAACACGTCCATGCTAAACTCGGCGATAAGGTGAGTTCTTAACAACCGCTTGTGTTTGCAAAAATTCCCTTGAGCTGATTTGATTTTCCTGTTGCGCAACGCAGAGGGATGAATGCATTCAACATGCATTGGAGGCACCGGGAATCACAACAAAAAACCCAGAGGTTCCCGTGACGGGAAACTTCCTGTGCACTGGTGGTTTGATTCCCTTCAGAGATCATATAGCATGTACAGGTAGGTTGACGTGATTTTTTTTTTCCACATAGTTATGGAATGCTATTTTCCACTGAGGAATGTCATTTGATGCAGGTGACTCCGGAGGTGCTGTCTTCAAGAACTTTGAGCATCGCACGGTGCAGGTGAGGAACAATAAAAGACATATTTTTGGGTAAAAAAAAAATAAAATTTAGGTTAGGTACCAAGATATCTGCTTTACAGTTAAGAGAAGAGGTTCAACCTTTTAATGTATGGACGAATATATACCGTATTTTCCGGACTATAAGTCGCACCGGACTATAAGGCGCACCTTCAATGAATGGCCCATTTTAAAACGTTGTCCTTATATAAGGCGCATTGGACTATAAGGCGCACCATTAATGCATCATGTCAGATTTTTAATCCAAATCAAATCATTCTCCATTTTCTCTTTTTTATTTCAACTTCAGACGCAGCAAATGACTTTATAATCACAACATAATGATCCATAGTCTTTTTGATTCATGATTCATAGTCTTCAGCGGGCCACTTATGATTGATTTCAGGACACAATGCTTCGGGCCAGTTTAAATTTAGGAATTTGGTCCATATATAACGCGCACCGGACTATAAGGTGCACTGTCGGCTTTTGAGAAAATTTTAGGTTTTTAGGTGCGCCTTATAGTCTGGAAAATACGGTAATAAATGGACCAATTTGTTCTTTATCTACAGATCGGGCTGGTCAGCTGGGGAAGCAAAAATCTGTGCAAAGGCGGCGGTGTGGTCAACTCGGATGGGGACTCCCGAGATTTCCACATCAATCTTTTCAAGGTTGTACCTTTCCTCAAAACTATCCTTGGAAACGACAACCAGGATGATTATGCACCGCTGGAGTTTTTGAAGAACTAAATGCTAAACGGTTTGAAAAATGCTGTTACGTGACATATGAAATTAAAGTCATGGTTTGAATATAATTAAGAAATGTATCACATATCATTTAGATTGTTGATTTGATGTTTTTTTTGGATTACAATATATTTTGAACACTTTGGTCTTTGTTTAATTTGGGCATCAGAGTTAAAACATTTCTATTCTCTAATTGGTTTTGCTCTGTGTCATCAGCCAATCAGCTTCTTCCCTGCTGATCCTTCCCTTCCATGGCCAGAGTTCTTGTTCAAAATATTGCATTGGTGAGATTTTCAGGTGCACCTACATCATCTTCAACAGTTTCCTTAACAACCGGTCGTTTATCAACTCGCAAACAGGAACGCGTCGTGGAGTTACCATAACGTTCCATTAAAAGGCTTTTACGTCTGCTGATGGAGAGTTCCGACTTTCCTTTTGGGTCACCGAGTCGAGGCTTGTTTCCTACGCATTGCGGACGCCACATCTGGTGGCGTGCCAACTCGCATTATTCAAATCTAATTTAGTGGAAAGTACTTTTGGTTGGCGCGCAAAACAGTTTTGTCTGTCTGTGGTGCAAATCAGCACTTTTGTGTGCGTCTTTGTGTTTGTGTTTTACGAGGCCTGCATTGCATTACAAAAGATGCGAGTTTATAGCTTCGAATAAGCTTATTTAATCAGCTGACCATTCTGCTGTCATGGTTTGACTCAGTGGAAAAAAAAAGTACACTTAGCAATCCTCCCTAAATGTCATGTGGTGAATTTTCCTTCTGAGTACCACCCACCCGTTTTTTCTATGTACGGGTGATGTACGGGGACCATTCCCACGGGAGCATTCATCTAGATTCCCTTTAACTAATTAGGATGGAGGGAAGAGGAGGTCAACGGGATGGCCTGAGACAGAGCATGTGTGCACCACGTGAGTCTTAATTGAATGAAAGCTCCTCAGATGTTGTAAACAAGAAGAGTTCCGTTGTCTTCTGCTTTATAGTCCACCTGCTAACCTCAACGTGACACCCTCCAATGTAAACCCCAGACTGGAATCGATCAAACATAACGGGATTAGCAGTTGCAGCAGTTCTTACCCATAGTTTGTGTTCCTCGCCAACTCACCCAGCGGATTCCTGATGAAGCATCCACAAAGTCCGCTTGATGTCTCCTTGCTGCTCCTAAATCAACCTTATAGGCCATTTTAGAAATGACTCCCATCAGGAAGTGCATACATTCTCTTTTCCTCCATTTGTGCTGAGAAATGTATGAGCTAGCATCAATAGCTGCTGATCCTTGTTATTATCAAATTGGCAAGTTTGAGAACAAAATGATGGACTGATGCTAAATTAGCTGACATCAATAGAAGAATAGACTGGTTATACAACTTGCCATCTGACTCTCATCTAAGCAAAAAAAAAATTAAATATAATTCACATTACCCAAAAGCTTAGGGCTGATGAAATTCTAGCAGATCATTTTCATGTAACACCTTTGTAATGACAATCCCCTAAAGCGCCTGTCATAAAGCCAGGAGTGAAATCTGCCTCGTGTCAGCGTTTACAATGAGAAGCACTTGCGTGATTAGATGTCTCTGCGATCAATGCCGCCTCTTCTGACGATCATTAAGACTGCTCTTAACAGATTACAGCCCCCCTCCCTAACACGTACTGCCCCCTTCTCATCTTCTCTTCCTTGCTCCTCCTTTCTCGACACACACACATCGGTCTGCAACACACACACACACAAGAAGACCTTACTTCTTCATTCGAACTATTTTTTTTTGGACATGCGGAGCATCCCGATCGTTCTGTCAACTTTTGGCTGATGACGTGCTGATTTCGTGACAGTGATATGACAAACTAAGTAACTCCAGTCAAAGTCAGATGCCAGAAGCCATGGACCGGCTCGCCATCCTCTGTCATGTCATGATTTTGTGTTTCAATCCATCAGGAGCTACTCGACTTATTACAGGTAAGCCTCAAATACTTTCTGGAATCTTCTACGCAAACTCACATGTGGATTTCTTTTTGGGGATTCGTCATGATCAACTGGATTAGTGGACGCATTTGAAGCGAGAGGTAAGCAGGCTACAATGTGTGGTTATGACATCATTAGATAGTCCTAAATATCATAAATTTGCAAATATTAGAACGCTCAAGTCTGGATGATATTGTCAAAGAGATTCAACTTGAAAATATTTATCATTGTGATAACTTGCGGTGGTGTGCAAGTGCATCATAATGAGAGTTATTTCTATTATTTTGCCCCTCCCAATAGATGCAAACTATATCCAGAATATAAATAAATGTAAATTTAAATATATTTTTTTCCACATTGTAAATACACCAAGATGAATTAAATGATTCATTCAGAAAAGCTTCACCACTTGACCATCTTAGTACTATTTTAATATTCCTAATCGTCCTGCTTAAAATTTGGTTGTATTGCGATGGCCGGGAATCGTACCAAGTTAAAGGTTAGTAACTAAAAAGGAAGTTTATGAAATCGTAATATTACCTCCTTAATAGGCACTTAGAGATCAAGCGTGTGTAACTACCGTATTTTCCGGACTATAAGGCGCACCGGATTATAAGGCGCACCTTCAATGAATGGCCCATTTTAAAACTTTGTCCATATATAAGGCGCACCGGATTATAAGGCGTACCTTCAATGAATGGCCCGTTTTAAAAATTTATCCATATATAAGATATATACATTTGGCCCGCGGGCCGGACTTTGGACACGCCTGCTGTAGTGGCTCAATATTGGCGCACCTGATTATAAGGCGCACTGTCGGCTTTTGAGAAATTTGGAGGTTTTTAGGTGCGCCTTATAGTGCGGAAAATACGGTATTTGTGCAGGTCAACGTGTGTGCAAGGCAGGTAACGGCAGGCCCTGTTACAAGCTGGCCTACTTCTCCGAGCTTCGTCGGAGGCTGAATTTCGCGGAGGCCGACCTGGCCTGCCGTCGTGACGGCGGCCAGCTCCTCAGCGTGGAATCGGAGTCGGAGCAGAAAATCATCGAGCAGCTCATAACGGATCTGAGACCGACCGACGGAGACTTCTGGATCGGGCTGCGGCGTAACCATGGAGATGAAGACAGCAGTAGTAGTAGCGAATGCTCATCGCAGTATCGCTGGCTGGATGGTACAAAGTCTACATTTAGGTTGGTTACGTTGACGGCGGCCATTTCAGTGTCACCAACCCTGAACAGGATAAGTGACATAAAATGGATGGATGGATCTTTCGCAACCTTGATGGATTGGTTTTAGTGTGTTAAGTAAATTAAAGGTGAAGGATGCCAAAGTGAGCAGAAGAAAAAAAAGTTTGGGTAATCTTTCTGCAAGAAATACAAGACGGGAATGTAATAATGATGTCATGGTACTTTCTCTCCTATCAACACTCACACATGACATCTAATGGAATTACAATTTTGACTTTTAAATATACTTCTGAGTATATATCCGCTGATGGTATTGCACTCCTTCTAAATGACAGCCATCCCAAAATGCCCATTGAATCTGATCAATAGCTCGCTCTTAAACAATTACAGTAAAAGTGAACATTACAAGCCCAGCAAGGGAAGATTTATTGCAGAGCCGCATTGGTTTTATCTAAGTGAGCCTAATAAATAGAAGTGTGGAGGCAGTTTTGAAATAAATGATAGTGGCTGTGTGTGTGTGTGTGTGTGTGTGTGTGTGTGTGTGTGTGTGTGTGTGTGTGTGTGTGTGTGTGTGTGTGTGTGTGTGTGTGTGTGTGTGTGTGTGTGTGTGTGTGTGTGTAGGAACTGGCACTGGGATGAGCCGTCCTGCGGCTACGAGGTTTGCGTGGTGATGTATCATCAGCCGTCCGCTCCACCAGGACTGGGAGGTCTTTACATGTTCCAATGGAACGACGAAAACTGTGACACCAAACACAACTTCATCTGCAAATACACAGCAGGTAGACGTCACACGGTCATTTGAAAGACTTGAATATGCTATTTTTTTTTTTGCTCTCACTAGAAAACTCAGCTGATTCATCTCCTGCAAACTCCACACATGCAGGTAACATAAAATAAAATATAATGAATAATAAAATATAATATATATCATAAAATAAATTAATATAATATATATATATAATATAATAAAATAAAATATGTTCATTTTAGGTGATTTATTATTTTGCATTCTGTAGCAAATCAACTAATATATTGGTAAAAAAAAGAAAAGCCATTTCATACATTTAATGAAATGTTTTTCTTTGAAATGTTAGACATCGTTCCCTCATCTGTCCCATGGAATCCAAGTGACCACAACGCAAAGAGGAGCACAGGTTAATTCACTGAATTTCCCTCCGTATATCTATCAGTCCACTAATATTACATCTAAATGCTAATGTGAGGTGATTTCTCATTTTCTCCTAGCCCTGAATGTGATCTACATCATCATCCCCACCATTCCGCTCATTCTGCTGCTGCTAACAGTGACAGGCGTCTGCTGCTTCAAAACGATCGTTGCACGGTGAGGATCCGATAGTTTTGACCTGTCAATCAATGACCGGAAACATTTCGAGAGGAGCGTGTGCAAGCAGAGCATGCAAAGTCTTCAACGTTAACTCAAATGTCAATACTGGATGCTTATCGATCATACTTATGCACATTCGGCCAGAAAAACAAGGCGGTATGCTAAATTGATGTGTGTTTAATACATAAATGGACCTCATCATTCCTGAGATTGAAAATCTATTTTGTTTACACAAAATATTTGGACCACAAATGAATCTCATCATATAACAAAAACATTGTCTGAGCTCTCCTGCTTCTGACAGACGAACGAAAGAGAAAAAGTCAGAGGTACCCAAGACAGAGCCTAGCGCTCGGCTCAGCCCGACCCCGACTGACGTCTACAACGTGATTCGCTCCCAGAAGGACGACGACTTGATGTCGGGTCGCCCCCACACTAAAAACACATCCTTTCTATGCTCGTCCCCGGACACCCCCACGGGGGATTACGACAACCTGGGGGGCCGCGACACCGAGAGCGGTTTTGTGACTCTGGCCAGCAACGATAGCTGCTTTCTTAATTTTGACCTCAATGACCTCAGCTTGGGTCGTCGGGGTACGCGTGACCTCTACAACAGCAGCTTAGGCCGCCCGGCGAAGAGAGACGCGATCGATGGGAGTCTAGCTCGACCCGGACAGTTTTACGACCGCAGTCTGGGCCGCCGTACCACTAAGAGCGAGCATTTCGGTAGCGCCGGCGCCTACGGGGACCACGAGTTGTTCGATGACATCCTGGCGGCCAAGAGGGAACTCTACGAACCCAAAGTGACGCCCAAAGCAGATTTGTATCAGACCTACAGCAACAACGGCAATGGGGATTCTTACCAAAGCATCCTGGGAACGTACGGGAGCCGTAAACCATACCAGGCTACATTGGAGAACTACAGAAGTGGTCTGAATCTCGACGGAGGGAGAAGATATTTAAATGAACAGCAATGGCTCGACAGTGGGAAGTACTGATGTGTGCGTAATAATGTTGTCTGATGTTGGATGTTATGTAGAATGAACTGAGCATGGTGCATTTGGTTTCAGGTAATGAATTTCCTTTAAAAAAAAAATTAAAAAAAAGTCTGCATGACTTTTGCATGACCTGTTGACATCTCACTGATATGCTTGTCAATGTTCACTGAATTTATTTAACAGGAGACTGCAAGTGCTTGTTTTTATGTTGTACAGTGCCACAATCCTAAAAAAATAAAAGGCTTCTCCCTATTTCCTGGTGAAACAATCCTTTTTGATTCAAAAAGTGTTGAGGTTGCTCGTCAATAACGCAGCATGTTCAACTTTGTTGATATTTGTAAAGCTGTGTCATGTCAACTGTTCTTTGTATGTTTGTTAAGTAAATAAACAAATCAGACAGTGGTGCTGTTATTTTATTGAAAAACAAAATGATTGTGTCACATTTTTTTGATTTCCATTCATTCTCACGTCACACCTTAGTAAACATTTTGATGACGTTATTCCATTGAATGCATTCAAGCCACACTTGAAACAGATCTGAACAGCTTCATTCAAATAACACACGAGACACAGTGACACACAAACAATTACTGCCTGTAGACAACCCGTGGAATTGTTTTCACATGCACACACAGACACACAAAGTCCTTAAAGGGTCCTTATCTTCATTCCTTAAGACGAATGTTTCAAAACACGCACACAGCAGCTGTGTCAAGTCAAAGGGAAGGATGCTGTTGTTGCATCGGAGTGAAGCCCAGGTTCAAAGGTCAGCCGTGGCCTCGCCCACATGGCAGCCTTTGCCGCCGGGATTTTAAGATGACGTAGCGTCTGTAGCTGGTGTGATGGTTAGAGAGGAACGGGATGTAAAACGCTCTGAAGATCGGCGAGGACCTAAGATTTGGATGGAGAGACCATTTTGAAATTAATGTGAGGATTTCAAAAAAATACTGTTTTAAGAGAAGTCGGCAGATCCGAGTGTGGACAACCTGGAAGCATAGAGAAAAGGCTTAAAGGCAATGATGTTCCACTCTTCTTTGTTTGCTGTGTAGCGTGGCTCACGTAGCGTTTCTTCTTCTGTGTCCAGGTCTACCAGGTAGTGGCAGCGCCGGATGTCCACCTGCACGGAGCCAACGTTACTGACCAACATTTCATTTGGGAGGAGGAAGCACGTCTTACATATCTGCCGGGCTCCTCCAGATTTTGGTCGTTCATATCATTAGGTATGATCTGCGTGGCCTGAGGGCCCGCAGCGTACGGCTTGGGTAGTTGACCTCTGAACTCACTTTCGATGAAGTGAAGTTGCCAGCTGGAAATGAACAACAGGAACAGGAATATTTACGAAATGTTTGTACTCAAAGAATCAAACTTTGCTCTCTTTTTGTTTACTTCCAGTTCCGATTATTTTGGCAACCTGTCAAGGTAGAAAGGTCAGAATGATCTGGTCTCTTCTGGAACTGAACTGTGAGTTCATTACACAATAAGGATATAAACTGGCTAAACTGAAATTCAACATGAAGATAATTGGTCTTGACATATTGAGATGAACTGACTTGTGAGGAAGAAGGAAGCTACTCGGGAAGCGGTACCACTCCTTGCCCACACAAACGCTGACCGGTCTGCCTTCGGGGACCGAGTGCAGGCTCGTGTCCCTGGCGATGCGCAGGAACTCGGGGTATAGGTCAAGGGGGGCGTGGTAGCCTGTCGAGAATGGAAAAAAAGTCAACCATGAGACCCAAGGAACTGCATCCGCACACATGAACACACGGCGTACCTCTGAAGAGGGCGACGGAGCGAGAGAGTGACACCGCAGCAAAAACCACCACGGCACTAAGCGCCAGCCAATTGGAGGAGACCGTGTAGTGCTCCAGACGGTAGCGCTGAAACAGGAAGTGGTAGCATTTCTGCAGGGAGAAGAATGAACACAAAAAATGATCATCATCATTTGCAGACACGGAAACGGAAGCGCACCTGTAGAGATGAGAGGGCCACAGCGCCGCTGAGGCAGATGAGGGGGTAGATGGGAAAGAGAAAGCGTTCTTCTTTGTGAGGCCGGGTGAAGAAAACCAACATCCACAGATACATGGGTGACAAGGTCAGCCAGTAGGGACGGCCCAGGTTCTGCACTGCAACAAAGACACGAGGCACGCAAACCAAGATCATTTCCAAACCTATTCACACACTCGCTCACTCACTCACTCACCATTGAATTTGTGCAGAAGCGTCTCCATGATAGCAGTGAGTGGCAGGGAAAAAAGTGCCAGGATAAAAACCAGGTTGAAGTTTAGGGCCCCGTTCACAAAGTAGAAGTACCACGGCTCCGTACCTGGGAATAAAATGTGTTCAACATTGCAACTTGAAGGAAATCAGTTTGATTGTGGCGCCATCTGTATTCCAAAGAAGGCATTACAGATTCAAATTTTTCCTTTTGTCATAAAATAGAAAAAATTAATCCTTACGTACGAAAGCTGTGTGTGTTAATTACCATACAAATCGGGTCCATGTGGTGTGAAGACATTATACAGTAGAATATTAAGAGGGGCCACCACCAGTTTGCCATAAAAGTAAGAGTCCACTGCAACCAAGGGAACCTGAAAAAAATCATGCAATAAAAGTTAACTGAAATAATTTACACTAAGCTCCAATATTTTTTTTTTACCAGCAGTAACAGCAGAGCAACAGCAGACCACATAATAAAATTCTTCCACTTCTTCTTCATTACAAGCAAGTCAAATGCAATTGGCACCCTGCAGAGCGAACACACCAAAATGGTAAATAAAAAAAAAAAAATCATTCACAGGTGATCAGTAGGCATTCATTTGATGACAGTACCCGATCAGAGCAGAGAAAGGCCAGCCAACGATGGCGCCGGCAGCTACGCCCGCAATGGCTAACGGCATGGAGTCCTGGAACCACCCCGTCATGGCGACCAACGTGGTGTACATGCAGAAAGAGGATGGCAGGAATGCTGCGGAAGGAAAGGCAACAAAAATGAGATATCATGACACCGATAACACCCACACAAAAATATATTTTAACAACCTGCAGATGAGCTGAACATTCCGGTGCTCAGGACGAGAAAAGCCAGCATCAGTCGTCCCACGTGCAAACCGAATTTCTTACAAACAGCCCTAGAAACAAAAAGTTATAATTAACTGCCGATAAATTACTCCCAAAACATGAAAACAGACTCACTTGTAGAAATAGAGCTCGCAGACACAGCAGCAGAATGCGAGGACACATCGCACAAAGTAGAAGACCAACACCTGCAAACACAAACGTCAATAGCAAAGCTCCTACGCACGTGTCATGTTGTGATGTCACACTTGCCTTGCTTGTCTGCAGGACATGGGCGTGCAAACAGGCCGGCAAAGCGTGAAGCCATAAATAAGCGTAGGACCTGATGGCATACAATGGCGAGTATTCCCACGTTTGCATCCCTGTGCCATAAAGCAGGTAGTGCATCTGTCAGAAAAGAGTCATCACAGCTATTACAAACATAAAGTTGTTGTTGTTTTTTTTTTTAAATACCAGTAAGTCAGATATTTCACCATATATGGGCTTATTTTTTTTCTTACTCACAGGCTCCCAATAGTTGAAGGTCTCATCGCAGTCGGAGATGTTGCTCAGCAATGCTGCGCAGAAGCGTGCCGACAGCAGACATTTAAACGCGGTCGAGCCTTCCGGGGCCCATACCTGCCCACCACGACTTATTGCCCTATGCAATTAACAAATGAGTTGTTAAAATAACTTAAATGTACTTTATTATCCATCCTTTCATTCATTTTCAGTAGCTTTGTGAGCTGCTGCTGATCCCATCTGACATTAACTGAACCAGAGATGGGATCAAGTCACACATGTGCAAATCTCAAGTAAGTCTCAAGTCTTAACCTTAAAGTCTCAAGTAAGTCCCAAGTCATTTTTTTTCTTGGGCAAGTCAAGTCAAGTCCTTAAATAGGTCAAGTCCAAGTCAAGTCACCTTATTATTGCAATTTTACCCGCAGAATCTGATCTTAGTAACGTGAAAAGACAAGATATAAGTAACTTTAAGATAGTTTACAACAGCACAGATGATCAAATTCGCGATTTTGCACTCACTTTTTTGCAACCTTGCAATCCTTCATGCGACTGTTTTACAAAAAGCGACAAAGGACTTTACACCCTACCAGGAAACAAACAACACGAACCGAAGGTGGTTTGAAACGAGGAAAATAAAGCAAATCTCTTAGACGGGTAAATAATAAAGAGCTAATAAAGACAATTAAATATGTCAAGGTAAGCATTTCTCACGTCATCAGATTGCTTTTTGCAGATCGCTTTGAAGCGTCACCCGAGAATGACACGTCACCAAAATATGATACTCAAAGAATTTAAAATTGATGATTCATAATACATATGCACAGTAAAATCACGTATCTATATTGAAAGTGTCATAAAAGATGCACGAGAGGAGAATGACGAATGAATGAAGCTGACGCGTCAACAACGCAATTGTTTCGAAAGCGGAAACGATGCAGATAATATCATTGGAATTATAGTTAATATGCATTACTCGTTAAGGTTAATAGCTATTGTCATGCAATCGGCATGAAATAGCTAGCACGCCAGCTTCTTGCCACCCCTGCACGAGCTGTCAGTCAACCCGGGGATGGACATGACAACATGTGTGTACTTTCTCTCATCCCCCGCTTCGTACGTACTCTTGCCCAGTGTCTGCAACTTTACTATCTTCGCTCCCTTTCTCCTCTTTCGGCGTACGAGCCTCTGCAGAGACGTTGACGTGGTTCGGATCTTGTTTGCTACCTCGTCTGGTTCGCTGACGGAGCGCCTTGGCCGCCATGTTTAAAACGCTCCTCCGAGTCCCTTCGTTCATTTCCGTCATTTCTCGCCGAGCCTGTTCCGAGTTGCCCTTCGTTTCTTTCCGTCAAACAAATTTATTCCGAGTCGCCTTTCGTTAATTTATGTTAATGATAATGCTCTTTTTTGAAATAGTAAGGCAACAAAAAGTAGTTTCAGAAATAAAACACGCAAATATTTCATTTATTGTAAACATGGCAATGTACAGTACTGCATTTTACATAATGCATCGAATAGTGTACAATTGCATTATCATGTGGAGCAATTTACAATTTTTGGATGTAACATGAGATTTTATTGTTTAATACACAGTATGAGCCTCTTTGTTTTCTTGCATATATTGCATAATGCATCAATGTATCTTAATTTTGGCTCAAAGTCTCTTGCTGAGCATACAACTCAAACATTAAATAATACTGATTAATAAACATTCTCTTATTTCCATTCCTTCTATAAAATAGCTTTAGAGCAGAGATTCCCAACCACTTTCACACAACATTTGCTTATATTAATATTCTAATATGCAGGGAGTTACAACTCTCAAAATAAATCACATTTAGCAGCCAAATTTAGGAATATTAGCTGCTACCTAATTGTAACTTCCAAGCATGAGGACAGCAATGACTCCAAGCGTTTGTGGAATTCGATGGCTTGTGTGTGTGACAATGCACGTGTATGTGAGTGGTAAACCAGCCTGTAGCAGTAGCTGGTCTGGCTCAGATCCGGATGTGAGAATTTATCAATGAGTTTAACATGCTCCACAGTCCCGCAGGAGGCCTCACGGACCAGCCCGTAGAATTTCTTCTCCTCCCACGCCATCTCTGTCCAGAAGCTGATGTCAAAGCTGAAGATCTCAGGGTACAAGGAATATGCGGCGAAAGGTGTCCCAGGGGTTGGTCTTATGGCAAACTGCTGTGAGAAGCGCGGGTCATGTGACCAGAGCAGCCTCCAGTCCGGGAATGAGAACATGAGCATGGCGAGGAGGTCCAGATTTAAAGAAACGGTCACACTGACGTCACTGGTGTTATTTGTGAGTACTTTACCGATTAAACCCATTGGCTGTGCAACCAGATGCAGACCTTCCTGCTTGGTCACCAAGGAGACACCATAGGGCGCTAGCAGCGTTCCCAAAGTCTGCTCAAGAACTTTTACAGGCTCGTACTTTTTATGGAGAACACCAGTAAAGAGCAGCTCGTGGAAGACAGGCAGAGCCCAGTGTTTGACCGGAACATTTTGGAACACCAGACCGCTGACACCGACCAGCGAGCTCGCCACACCGTGATCCAAATGAATTCCTTGAAGATCTTTTTTTTCCATTTCTGTCTCAACACCGGTCCACTCTTCTGTCTTAGCGGCTTCCATCAGGGGGCGTAACGAGGGCCGTAACATATAAACAGCAGTTTCCCCTTCAAGGTCAACATCGGGAGAGCACAATGACCTTATTCCATCCACCCCTTTACACTCCGACTCACGTGCGGATGTACAAGCCTCACAATCCAGCTCTTTCTGACAAGCGTGAATCCAGTAGAACAATGTGTGGTCGATATCAGGGCAACCTAAATGCAACTGTTTAGCTGTGATGAGCAGGGGAGGGGTCTCTGTCATCATGGAGACTGACCACTTTTCCTGTAACTTTTCCAGAAGAAAATCTTGCACTAATTTGACAGGATGGACAGAATCTGGAGTGAGAAAGCCCCTAAAAGAAGGAGAAAGGCAGTCAGACAGACAGTTTATATTCATTTATATTAGTTCATATTACCGAGATATGTAATCACTGAGTTCGGACGGTATGTTGTACTGGATTTTTTCTCCTTCCACAAACTCCTCCATTTTAAACACCTGAGGACAGCTGTAGGGAACGCTACGAGTAAACACATGGAGCATAGCATTCTCCAAATGGAAGCCTTTATCCTGACTCCTGCGGAAAAGCATATAACATTAAAATAACTTCCAATCCCACAATAAATGAAAAAGCTATTTAAACACTCACCTTTGAGTCTTACCTGTATCCGGTGCATTTGTAGATCTGGTATTTGTCACTTTCGAAAGGGCGGACATCACTGAGGATGAGGCGTGCTTCTGCTGCCATGGCGACCACCTGCCAGCTGTTGTGCCGCTCTCGCCTCGGCTGGTCGGCCGGCGTCCCGCCTTGTCCGTTGCAGAGGGAAACGTGAACCTCCCCATCTTCGGCTAACACCTGAATGCAACTACGGGTGCAAAAAAATAAAAACACACAGATGTTCTAGTAGTCTTTTCCTGACATTTTAAACAAAAAGCATGTCAGCTAAAATAAAAGTTTTATGCAATTTTACCTGAGAAAGAAATCTTTGAGAAGTTGTCTGTTCTTTTTAACTCCGCTCTTTCTCCCGCAGTGTGGAAAGTTAAAAACGACACGGTCAAATAAATGCCCTTGCAGGGACGCACATTCCCCGAGCTTTGTGCTGTCTACCTCGAAAAGCACCCTTCCACCTGCAAAAAGACGTAACAAAATATGCAATAAAACTACAATGCAGTAATTTAGGAATTTTAACAATCCAAAAATCCTCACCGGAGTCCTTGATGATCTGCATGTTATTGAGTGCACCTTCCTGCCGCAGTGCCTCCTCCTGCGGCTGCAGACAAGTGGCTGTGACGCTCATCTCCGATGGAAAGCAACACAAAGCAGCGGAAAATGAAAAGTTCCCTTCTCCCACCAGCAATATTGACAGCGAACGAGACATATCAACCAGTGGATCACAGAGAGCGAGAATAGAATTGACAGGTTTCTAAAAAGTATGACCCCTTCTTGTTGCAAAAGAAGATCCCCTTCTTGTTTTTAAACAGACTTATTAACATGCATTTTGTTTTGATAATTAAAACGAGTTTTCCCGACTTGTAGCTCAAACCGTCTGACCTTCTCGTGATTTACGGACGGTACCGATCAGGACGCAAAAGCTCAAGACTAATCTCGCTTGCATGCAGCCTGCGTGGGTATAAAGTGTTTCGACTATAGTAGTCCGACCATAAACAAAACTGTTTACATTAATTTCCCAAATGTACATAAGTGTAAAATAATAAAACACATTTACATAATTTATTTAAAGCATGTGGGTTGTAATCTAATTAAATGATAATTATTATTTTGAAAACCAAGTCCACCGGGCAACGGACCTGTGGTCATGTTTCTTGGGGAGATGTTATCTAGTGACACACAACAGCCAAAAGATCAGTTCCCTCATTTCTTTCGAGCGACCCTTCTTATCAACTTGGTAGTGTTTCAAATGTATCGCGCCCACTTTCTTCCAGGAATTTAAGGTATTTTAATCCGGGTTGAAGACGAGAGCGTAACAGATAAAAAATATTTTGGCGTCCGCTTTTACAAGATGCTAAGGTCATGTAAGCTAACGGTACTAATTGATGCACCTGAGTACATCTTTTCCCGAATGCTGTGCATTGATGGGAAAACGTTTTGAAATTAAATTAAACAGCAATTTTAATTCATCTTCATTGTTATTATTATTTTTTATTTAGCATACTACTGTCATGTTCCTCTGTACATTTACCAGCCACAACATTAGATACACCTGCTCTTCATATGTAATGCTTCAAAGGAGCACTTTTGATTAAGCTATTGTTTGTTGCTTTTAAAAGAAAGGTGAGATTTTAAATATATACATATACAATTATTATTATATAAAAAGTGCCTTTCATTCCTTCCAGGAAGCATTGCAGCCCCATGGGCAGTGTTCTGGCTTTGTCTTCCGGTCCGGGCCACCCGAACTGGCCTTTTTCTACGGACCCCCCTCCTTTTCGCTGGGACGCGCATCCTGCTCACTGGTACAGCCCGCCACGTTGGGAGAAGAGAGATGGACGACTACCTAACCCAGGCAGCTTTCATTCCCTACACAGGAGTTGCAAAGGTAGGTTCACCTTAAATACAATTTCAACTTCCAAAAATCTCTGATTGACATCTATTAACCTGTGTCAGGCATTTGATATGAGTTGAAGTTACCAATGGTGGCAAAAAAGTACTAATAATACTAATAAAAGTCAAATGACCCATTTGTGATTGAATGATTTTGTCCCTTATGAGCAATTTTCCTCTTCTCCTCCTCCCAGATGTGTTTCCTCAACAGATTGAGGGTATCAAGATGATTGTCAATAAAACTGTGAGCAGCTTCTTCAAGGTGATGCTCGTCACATATATTAAGCCTATATTGTGACTGTGAGATCAAATGTAACTTTTGAATACATGTCACGCTTGTGTTTGCGTTCAGGTCAGTCATACTCTCCACCTCAGTGCCGTCAGTCCGTCGTACTATCGATTCCATGTGGAGCATCTGCAATCTGACGACTACAGCAAAGACAAAGTAAAGCATGAATCCCGATTGTGGTACGCTCACAGACGTTGCATATTGATCCCTCGTCTACCTCCAGGATGCCCCCGCATTAATTGGTGAGATGGATTCCTCAGGCAGTCTGAACGCTCATGCTTTGTTGCATCTCACTGAGCGTGTACGAGCCAGATCGGTATTCCAGGTAAAAAAAAAACAACAACAAATAAAACAATCTGTTTCTCCTGCTCTGCCTTGAAACATTAAGTGATCCACACTTTCATTGTGCTTCAGACCCAACAGTCCCAGTTTGTAACGTGGCAGTTTGAAACAGAATACAGAGGGAGTGACTTCACTGCTGCTGTGACGGTGGCTAATCCAGACGTGCTTAGAGAATCAGGTGAGACCAGATACTTAGTTACTTTAACCTGGACAATAATGGGATCCAACAACAATGCATCATAGTTGCACATATAACAGTGACACCACATCTGCTGTCGTTGTTTCTCAGTTGTTAAAAATCGACATTGTTTCTGTGTATGTCTTCTTCTTTTTTTTCTCCGAGCAGTTATCCTAGTGGCTCACTTTCTGCAGAGTGTGTCCGCTGGTCTGGTGTTAGGAGGCGAGATGGTCTACCACAGAGGCAGAGCAGAAGAGGGTGGAATCCTCACACTGGCTGGGCAGTATTCAAGTGGGAATTCCTTGTGATTTAAGTAAATGTAGCCGGGAATTGGAGTCATCTATTGGTGGAGGTAACAGCACTTTTTGTTTTTACCCTATTTTTTGTCCAGGACCAAACTGGGTGGCAACATTAAATGCCGGTAAAGGAGGTGCCCACGCTAGCTACTATCATAGAGCTAACAAGCAGGTGCTGGATCTAACATGACTTAAAATGTAATAAATGTCATACTAATGCATGCATGTGGTTGTGGGCTCACTAGATCCAAGTTGGGGTGGAATTTGAAGCCAGTACAAGGACTCAGGAGACCACAACCTCATTTGGGTACCAGATGGAACTACCAGAAGCCAACATGGTCTTTCGAGGTTTGCATTTGAATTGAACCTTTTTGTTGTTTTTAATTTTAAGATCAAAATCGAAGGTACCTTTTGTGTCGCGTGCTCGCAGGTATGATTAACAGTCGCTGCATCATCGGAGGCGTGCTGGAGAAACGCCTGAGCCCGCTCCCTGCCACCCTGATCATGGGTGCCTTTGTAAACCACCGCGGGGACAAGCTGCAAGTAGGTCTCGGTGTCAATGTGGGACAATAGTCTACTTTTTTTTTATCATTGCTGACATTGACAACTGACAAAACAGAATGCTGCCTCCATGAATCTATACTTAAAAAAAAAAAAAAACCTGAAGGTGAGTCAGTTCCAGGAAATCCCACAGTATGGGGCCTCGAAGAATTCCTGAAATCAGTGCATCATCTCAATGCAATCTACCTCTGAAAATAAAGGGGGATTATTTATTTATTTATTTATTTATTTATTTAATTTATTTATTTGGGCGCCGTCCCATTAAGCAGATAATAATGTGGCTTTCTGAGTGGCGCAACAAGAGTTATGAGGGCTCTACTAGTACGGACATTTTGTTACAACTTGTAAAAAAGAAAATAATGTTATTTTAAGATTTTTCAATGGAGTGTTTGCCATTTTCCCCGCAAAGTAGAATACAATCGTTGTAATTTAAATCTATAACATGCAGATTATAAACTGGTTTTGGATCGGTAGTAACCAAGTTTGATTTTAATACAACCAAAAATGACGGTTTGGATTGGACAGATCGACCCCCAAAAAAGTGTTCAGTGGAGTGTAAAAGTGTACAAAAGGTGCTATTACGTACTGCCCAAGAGGACCAAGTAATGAATTGGATGGAAGGTATGCACAATACTACTCTCTGTATCATGCAAAATGCACTATTGCACGTTCTAGTCATCGTTAATATATTCATTGTGTTATTTATGTTATTTAAGAAGAGGGGATGTGGAAGGGAGTGCATTTTTTTTTAACTTAATTTATTATTAAACTGTTATTTCTATGATATCATTGTTTGTCTCTTCCTATCCGTTCAAGCAAAGCAAACTACATCTAAAATACAAGAGAAAAGCAATAAAAATGGAAAGTATTACTTTACTGTACATCTATAAATACATATATATATAAATTTACATATACACTTGCTTGTTATGTAACAAAATTGTGAGTTTGATGCTGTTTTCTGTCTCCATGCGTGTTATTTGTCTTTGAAAAGCGACGCAAAGAATCCTTTTCCGACTTCGCCTTTCAATTTCAAAGACTTGCTTCTTTGGAGTCCTCCTGTGCTCTCTCGGTCAACCATTTTTAGTCTGTCCTCCTCCTTCTGCAGCACCTGCTGATTTATTACCAACCGCATATCCTCCTGCAAGAAAAGTTGCGGGGAGGATTATATTTATAACGGTACATTTAATTTTCTTTGCAGTCTAATGAGATTGAGAGTTTTTGAAATGTTTTTGATACAAATAGAATGAGTGAGTGCATGTCCGAGTCTATTTCAGACCTACCTGCCAAGCATCCAGCTCTTGGGACAGCGCCACCTTGTGCTTGATGGTGTTGAGAAGCTGATGGGTCAGTAAGTCTTTCTCCTGTCGCACCATGGCCAACTCGCTCTCTAACGAACTGGACAGCGGTGAGTGAATTAGCATATATGAACATACCACATTACAGCTATTTTTTATTTTATTTTTGTAGTGTGTAGCTTTACCTGTAATTCGGCGCATCAGGACTGCCTCGAAATGGTTTGATTTCCTCCCTCAGTAATTCCAGTTCTTCTTGTTGGGATTGCAACTGAGAAGTTGTACACATAGTGATCAGTCTCATAAAATACTGCAAAAGGTTTCTCATGAAAATGGCCTTTATCTAATCTTGGTGATCATTTGCTTATGTGAATCTGACAAAGAACCATTTTGGCTGTAGCACAACTGTAGATTTACATACTGCATAGCACTTTTATATGGTGGGGTAGTGTAGGATGTCTGTAAGATAGCTTCTAGTATGATTAAAGTTACATCTTGTGTTGTGTTCAATGAGTGGGAAATGATCTTCTATGTGAACCACTACACTATCAATGGCAAACAGAAAATCTCTGGTGTTTAAAAACGCCATAGAAGGATATTTGAACACAACCAGTGGAGCAACACTTATAGATAGATGAAAAATCACTGTTAGTGCATCTTACTATTTTTCCTTTGTGCTTGCATGACTGTAGTATTATACTGCCTCCTGGTGGCCAATTTGGCCACAGCAGCGTTGGAATGCAGTATTAATTGTTTAATTCTTTACATTCTATTGAATTAATATCTCTGTTTTTTGTGTTTTGTCGTACGTGTGTACGGCAGGTTGCTACAGACCTCCTCTTTTAGTGCTGCTATCTCATCGTCTCTCGCTTGCAGTGCCACCGAGTGGGCTAGGAGGGCGTCTTTGGCCTGCAGAGTGAGGTCGGTGGGGACGGACATATCAGACAGACATGTTTTATACATGAGCCAAATTATTGGAAGTTGAGGTACTCATTGATTAAGGTTTTCTAAAAGCAAGTCATTAGTGGTTAGTACGCCCAAAAAGTAGCAGTGGTATCTCTGTGTGTGTGTGTGTGCTCTGTTATGTACCTGGGATTGCTGAATTTCACTAAGCAGTGACAAAGGTCGTGTGTGTGTAATGTCCAGGATGCTCTCTTCTCCCAGGCTCAGGGCATTTTGTTGCAGAGAGCGATTCATGGTACGCAACTCAAACACCACCCCTTGCTCCTGCTCTAGCTACACAAACACACACAGATACACTCAAGGGTCTAACACTGCAATCACCGTGTTAGTTGCTTGTTCGTGAGAAGTTGATTGCTTCCTGTTAGTGTCGTCGTAAAGACCACCCGGTTAGAAGGCGGCCGTTTACCTCTGCTTCTTTTTCTCTCAGCTGCACCTGAAGCTCCGTCACCCTGACCCTAAGGTCGTTGCGCTCGGAGCGTAGCCTGTCGCTGTCTTCCTGGGAGGCCTTCAACTGAGCTTCCATGTGACTCAGGCGCCCTTTCAAAACTCGGCTCTGTTGTAGACAAAGGATGGGCGCCGCAGGTAATTTTCAGTTTAAAAGACTGTATTTGAATAGGAGTTCAAACCTTTATTAAATTCATTTCATTTCTGCACCCTAAATGCAGGACAGTATTGCGACACACCTCTTTAGTTAAGCTGCTGTTTATTTTTTATTTCCTCCTGAATCTTGTGGACAATTGTGTTGCCAACTGTG
Organism: Syngnathus acus; assembly: GCF_901709675.1. Classification (NCBI taxonomy): domain Eukaryota; kingdom Metazoa; phylum Chordata; class Actinopteri; order Syngnathiformes; family Syngnathidae; genus Syngnathus; species Syngnathus acus. The sequence goes on along the minus strand of NC_051099.1, from coordinate 4,421,991 downwards.
TGGGAACAGTTTAGCTAAAGCAATTTATTGTTCCAGCCTGACGTAAAAAGCGTCCATAATGAAATGTTTGGATGAATGTGGTGCAACCAAGCCTCAACCCCATCAAACACTTTCGGTGTGAACTGCGGAATTTACGAGCAACCTCTTCTATTTTCACTTTTGTCAACATACCGACAAAAGAGGCCTATGTGTAACTATGAAAGTGTGTCAGGGTGATATTTATACCTCTGCAAGCGTGTTTTCTAATTGTGTGGAGCTAATATTCCGGCTAAAGGAGGACTCGTCCATCTCCTCTCTCAGGCTACGAATCTCAGTCCTCAAGGAATGTTCCAGCGTGACAGCCTAGAAAAGGTGGCAGAGGGAAAAAGTCGGTTCAAAGAATTACTCCCCGAACCTGTTTGGCTGCATTGTGACTTCTTGGTGCTAAGTTTAGCACATAACTGCATCATCGAAACACTCATCGTGTTTTGAGAATCGAAACCTGCTCGATGAGTGATGATGTAAAACGCACCTCTGATAGCTGCTCCACCAGGCGCTGGTTATGGTTCGATAACTGCGTTAGTTGCTCGCTTTCATCCCTACGCCGGTCCCGCCCCTGAATGTGATGGCGGTCCAGCTCAGAGCGTAAGGTGGCCAAATCTCCGTTCAGCTCGGCCTCTTTCTGTCCCGACGTTAGTTCGTTCATCTCCAGCTTCCTTTGCAGGACATGCTTCTCCTGTTGTATTGTCTGAGACATTTAAACACAACAGGAAGTGGGAACTCCATTTTTTACAAATTGTTTTGACAACACAGTATTTAAATATGAAATAAATATACTAGTTGAAAAAAAATACAGTTCTACAAATTGATATTATTACCTCACAAAATTTTATTTTTCAAATCATTTATCTCAAGTAATTGGTTAATTGGTAGAGTAAAAAAAAACAATTGTTAATGTTAGGTATGAATTTTCAAATTCAACATCTGCAAAAGTTAATAATTTAAAAAAAAAAAGTGCATTATTTCTTGATTTAAAAGAAATGTAGGTGGTTAAATGATTTCTACCAAATGAGCTGACACAAATTTGGGTATAAAAAGTCAAATTCAGTTTCGAATTTCATTCCTCAAAATTGTAGTCAAAGTCCAGAGCTCACTTTGAGTTTGCATTTATACTTCATGATGTTTGATATTTTGTAAGAAATTTATCATGGAAAAAAAAAAGTATTATTATTTGCATATGTACATATTTATGAACTCTGTGGTACACCCTTCTAAGACAGCTTGTTATTATGTCACAATCAGTGGCATGTCATTAAGAGGGCGGATGGAAACTGTCATAGTTCCTTGTCATGTTTTTCTCACTGTAAAGTGGCCTTTACATAATTCTTAGTTGTGATTGTTTTCGGTGGGTTCAAGTCAAATACACTTACCTCCACCTCCCTCTGCTTCTCCTCCAGAGCAGCAGCCAGTTCCTCATTCTTCTCCAACAGAGCCTGTCCCAGCTCAGCTGCCAAAATAAGGTCCGTCTCTATGTTGCCCCCGCTATCGATGCTCCTGTGATCCGGCGTGGATGTGGGCAGGGCGAAGGAAAGTGAGATGGAAGAAGAAGAGGAGAGCGGGAAAAAGGAGTCCTCCAGGCTAGGGGGAGGAAGACTACTCTTCCTGGGGCTGAACATGATCTCGGCGTTCCAGGGGTCACTTGGAGAACATCATCATAAATCTGACCGGTATGTTGACGAACCCTCTGGAAATTGTTGTTTGTAATCCAATTAATCTAGGTAATTAATGTAGGTCTTCACCGTGCTCCAGATGATCCTGATATTATTTACCTTTCCGGTCCTGTGCAGGACAAGATAGTAAAACCAACAGTAAATACAGGTCAGACGATATTTATGAGGGTTCCCTGTGGCTGTTTTCTAGTAATCTAATCTCAAATACTCTTTTGTCTGGGAGTCTCTTTTGTTAAGTTCTGACCGAAATACCACATCTACTATATTCATTGTTTGGATCCACTCCCTGAATTCCATGTTTAAGGGCCTTCAGTGTTTCTTCCCAACACGTCACTAAAAGTATAGTATAGTTTCTGACAACGTAAGATAAATTCTAGTCACAATTTTAGGTACCGTATCCATGAGGGGTTTCTAATATTTTGCCTCTCACGTGTAGTAATGTCACGCAAGCAAAACATTGAATAGGACCCTTCTATACAAAACTATGTATATACTAAATCATCCATTTTTTGAACTGCTTATCCTCTTGAGGGTTGCGGGATGCTGAATTATATAACCGGCAAAATAATAAACATTGTTTTTAACTGGTCATTCAAAGCTGAGATTGAAATGGGAAGAATTGTCACGAGACTTAATGAGACCTTTTGAAATCAACTGAACACATACCTGACCTTTTTATCCTCTAGGATTTGTAGCTACCATTGTGTCATATTTAATGTTAAAATGTAATGTCAGTCATGTTGTTATTCAACATCAGGGGGGAAAAAAAAAAAAAAGTCAGCCTTACCTGAACGTCCCCACAAGCTTGTCACGCCAAAGAGCAATAGTCTTCCTGTTCGGTGAGTGTTTGTTCAGGAGCGGCTCAGCTGGTTCCCTTGGCAGTGCAGGAAACTGTATGTAAATACAGGTAGAGGCTCCACCTCTTTGAGTTTTGCTCTGAAAGGGAGAGGCTGGAAGTACGAGGGGGGGGGGGGGGGGGGAAGCAGCAAAAGATGCTCTGACATCTAGCGGCTGAGCAAGGAAGGAATGAACCCAGCGATGGCCTCAGAGGACACTCTAGTGTGAATTCACTGGGCAAAGTTGGCATGGAAAAAAAGGGCGGGAGGGAGGTGGAGGTCAGAAAACAAGTATGAGTTTGTCCAATTTGCACGCCTCTATCCACAACACCCCTCCTCCTCATCCCTCCGTCCTGTTTACCTAGCTACTTGAAAGCTTTCAAAGGACTCCTGTGTTAGGTGGTAAGCAAGGGGGGATGAGGTGGGGAGCGAGCACAAATAAGTACAAATAGAGGGCACCATCACAACATCTCCTACCAAAGTTGAAGATCAGAAGTGGGTACAGTCATGCTTTGCAAAATCTTTCTCTTCCTCTCACTTTGGTTTTTGTTGCCAAACTCTGATGCAGGAAGACAGATGCCGAAACTTTCAGCTCGAAAACGCTGCGCTGACTCGGAATGTAGCTGTAAGTACCCGTGACTTTATAATAAGGCTGTTAAGAGTTGTTGAGTCTGATCTTATTTCCTCCCCCTATTTCTGCACAGATGCTATCCTGATAGCTCGTGCCATTCAGGACTATAACCCCGCGGACTGCAGGTTCATCTCCATCAGACAGGGGCAGCTTGTTTACGTCTACGCTATGCTACAGGACACTGGCAACCTCTTCTGGGCAGGCAGTGTGAGTAAAACTAAAAAAGTGGAAGAGAACCAATCCCCCCCCCTCCCTCTGGTTGTTTAGATTTACAACAAATGTCATCTATAACACTGCCAGGTTCAGGATTCCTATTATGGAGGACAGGAGGCTCGTATTGGTCACTTTCCCAGCACTGTGGTGGAGGAGGTTCAAGCTCTTGAGCCAGCCAACACAGAAGTCAAGACGACTGTGGGTGAACACACAATGCACACAGTACACACAGTACTCCAACTAACAATCCATGACGCTTCTCATTTTTGCACTTTCATTTTGTTTTCAGAAATGGGACTTTTACTGTAACTGAAATGGAATCCATCAGAGGTGAATACGTTTGTTTATATGACAAGATTATACAGCAGCCATCATTCGGTACACCTGCAGAATTGGGGTAATTCGCATTGTTGTGGAGACACTGCCTCATTAAATGTAGGATATATATTGAAAATAAATTTTGAATATACGCTAATGCATTGCAACTGGTAAAAAAGCAAAATAGCGTCAAATACGGGCTCAGTATTTGGCAAACAGTAGACAATGATTGCCTTTCTTATATAGCACTTTATGGCATGTTATGCAACATCTAAAAAAAAATTCTCATTTCGTATTGTGGGTTAGGTTTTGATGTCTACACCAATAATAATAAACATCACTTTGTCAAATCTACTGTATTTTGTGTCTGTACTTTTGCATCACTGACTTTTATGGATTGAGTCTACTGTACACCATCAAACAATGTAAACTCAGACACATTCATGTTATTTTTTTTCCCCAACATTTATTCTATGTGTCATGTTAATACACCAAGGGATATTTAGCATTTGCAAAGAATGATCGTGGATCATCATTGAGAACATTTTCACTCGTTTAGGAAGCATCACACACTCATACACATACATAAATACAAGTTATCCCTAAAGGCCCTGCTTCCCTGTGGAAACTTTTAACAGTATTTCCTCCTTCAACTAACATTCCTTCACCCCTTTTTCCCCCCTCCCTCTCAGCAGAACAGACCCGGTCCCGAGTTCAAAACAAACAAACAGCCCCGCTGGAATCATCTTTGGCATGGAAGCTTTGTAAGTTACCTTTTGAAATTCAAAATAAGAACACTTTTACATTTAAGGTGGCACAGGTTATTTGATTTCGAACATGACTCCTGTCTTTAAATGTCAATCAGTGGTTTAAAGCTCAATTGTCTTGCAGGCATTCGACAATAGTAGTAAGTTAGATACTGGTTTATTAGAAGGCTCTTTGCAGGAATCTAGACATGGCTGACCCACCTTTACGTGCACCCACAAAACAGGTTCAATACAAACACATGCAGAATTTAGTAGTGAGAATTAGTAGCGAAACTGTCATCCCCCACCCCCCTCGATTCCGCTCTACATTTTCTGCTTGGCTGTTCCATCCTCACAGGATATTGGGATGTTACGCTCGGGGCCAGGTGAAGATCTGGGCGCGGTGATTGTCAGCACGCCATCGAAGGACAAGCTGGAGGAGATATCAGCGCACAACACTCCGGTAGGAAGCCTGTACTTCCGTAGAAACTCCCTAGACACGTAGCCGTGGTCGTCCTAGAGAGTAAGAAGAGTCACCCACGTGGACTTCAGTAGCTCTATGTGCAGTCGTGAGAATGTCACCAACCTGTCGATCTTCATGCTTGGCGTGTATTGTGATGTGCTCGTCGCCGACGTTGACGCTCAGCTCATCCGGTGAGAAATGTTTCACGTCCAGATAAATCACATAGCGATCCTTTTCCACATGCATCTATGAGTGAGACAAGCACACTTGTTAGGAACATCACTGAGAAGCTGAGAAGACCCATTGCGTGCTTTACCTCACTGTGACCATGTTCAGGCCAGTTTAACCAGCGCATGAAACTTGGGCGCATCCAAGCAAAGGACCATGGGAAAGGCCAGATGAGAGGCCAGTCGGTGAGAGAATCGACGAAGGACAGGTCGCCGCGTCGATACGGGTAGGCCCGGCGGTACCATGGGTACTGAATGGGGATATCCATGATGAGTATCCAGATGAGATGAAACAGCGATGGAGTGTCACTCGGTCTCAGATGGGTGATGGCTGTGCTTTCCTGCAGCGCATTTATAGCGCTTTAGAGCAAATGTGTGCACACACCCCCACACACCCCGCCATAACAACCCACTTGCACAGTGACCCTGCCAACAGGCTGATCTCTCTGGAACAATGATGTCAACTGTTTGTCCCACCATTGCCCTCATTGTTTCATCTCCCCAACGGTGGCTGGCCGCCGTCTCTCCCCTCCCTCTATTTTTCCCCTCTCCGTCTCTCTGCCTGTCCCATCTGGCTGGTCATGAGGTGACATTGGCTGCAAATAGTGCTGATGCTGCTTATGTGCAGGACCCAGGAAATGCCCACGTCTGGATCCCTGTGCACGTGTTTGTATGAGGACCAGCTTCCAGAGCATTAGCCTGCTGGCCCTGCCAGTGCCAGAAGCTTTAGGACTGCGAGCAAAGTGGATGTGTGGCTTGAATGGGAAGTGATGAGTTTGTACGGTGATGCATTAGCGCGTATCATTTTGCTGTGAGCTCAGATGTCAAATATGAAGTCCTCTACAAATCTTTGCTGGCAGCGTCATCCGGTTCTTGGTGGTCATATTTGTTGAGTTGTGAAATATTTCATTTTTCCCCCCCGCCCTTGTTAATCTTGCCAATTGACATTTGGGATGTGTTGCAAACTGGCCACTTTTAATCACAAAGGTGATCACAAAAAAAAACGTTTGTAAATACACGTCATGTACTGTGTTCACAATAGTACACTGAACTTTATCTCCACAAATGCAACTGCGATAGCAAAAGTGTGAAAATTCCGACGTCTTTTAACGCATCACTTTGCTTTATTTGGCGTCGTCGTTACCATGGTGATATGCCTTCGCCCCACGCTTGTTGGTGGGTAAAAACTATTATTATGGCCTCGATGGATTTACCAGCGACCTATTATGGCAAAGTTGACAAAAGAAATCCGGTCATTGTGTCTTTTGAGCGAGACATTAACTCGTTTATGACTGTCATGAAACGAGTATCGTCCACCTGCCAGGACAACGTCTCGTATGCTAAAGGGTAAGATAGCTAACAAGCAGCACGTTTTTTTTTTTTTTTTTTTTTAAATGAACAATATATCTTATTCTCAAGCTGTAAATAATATAAACAAAACAGCATTATTTTTTGGGTTGTGTTATTAATTACATTTTGGTGTTATGGTTTACCTGGCACATAACAGACTATTAAAATCATAATGGGGTGCCCACTTGCCATTGTCATGATATTGAATGTTTTGTTTTCTTAACATTGAAAGGATTACACTGCTGGCAGAGATCTGGCAAAACTTCAAACCACGCCTACCGTTTAAATTCTATCAGGACCGCATGTTACGAATTGGAGACTTTCTCACTGGACTAAAGGTAATTCTCAAACTGCCTGCCTGTATTGAGCCATTTTTTGTCATTTGTATTGATTAGTGACTTCTTTACTCAGTTGTACCAGGCGGCTCTGTCGCAAGGCTACAGTCTGCACCTGCTTCAGTTCTGCTCAATGAGTATAACAGACATTAAAAGCGTGGACCACTTTATCAAATGCTTCTTTCCTGGAGGTTTTGATCCAGACCAAGATATCGTGATCATGAAGGTATTTTATTTTCATGTATTGTGATTAGTTTTCTTCACCCCACCACTACAAGTGTTCCCGTGTAGTTGATATTGCATGATTTTTTGGCTCCTGGTATGTTTGTATAGGTCCGCTCAATGCTGGGCTGTGCACAGTGCATATTTGAGTTGGAGAAAAGGCCCATGGTTCTCAGCCAGAAGGGGCTTTCGAAACTGCTGCATGTGCTGAACTTCATCAGGATAATGATGCAGGCATTTCAGCAGAACAAGCATTTCTACTGGATCACTTATAATGGTAGACTAGTTTTCTTCATTTCATGGGACAGTAATTCTTTCTGTGAAACAAATGAGGCCAAACTTGATCTTTTCTTTCCAATACTTTTTCCAGGTACGTTGCACATCTTCAAAATGTGTACCTACCTGATGTCTTTGAATCATAGTGCAAAGGTATGAGAAAACGTCTCACCTTGAATTCTTTTTTCACATGAAGCAACTTTTTTCCTTTTTGTGATCTCTTTTAGGCAATGGAGCACATTCTGTGGGCAAGCGTTACTTTAGAGTCAAACATGCCCCTCATGACTATTAAACAGCTGCCATGGCTTGTCAAACTCTATTGTACTGCTTGTTACTGTTACTATGACAGCCGTGCTTCCCTACAGGCAGAGGTGAAACCCAGTCCAACTTGAACTTTTGTGTTGGATCCAATAAAAAGGATGTCTTCTTTTAATTTTGAATTCCTGTGTTTTTGAATGCTTCCAGGAATTTGCCAGGAGAGCACTTGGAAAAATCAATGAACTTGCAGAGCAGGAGAAGGATAAGGAGAATGATGGTGCCGCAAACAAAGAGACTCAAATGGTCTTTAGAGAAGCCTCCATCAAGGCATTGGACCATTTTTATCCATCCATTGTCTGATTTGACTTTTCATTGGTTGTCTTTAACTTTTGGTTTTCTTCTAGTTGGCTACCATGATGTTCAAGCGGGCTGTGTTTGAAACCAGGAGGAAACCCAAACACATGATTACAATCAAGAGCAAAACAACTCCAAAGGACTTTCCAAATGTACAGAAAAGAAATCAATGTTTGGTTGAAAAGTCCATTTTGAATAGAAATTGCTCAAATGAATTCATTCCCATTGGACGTTTTTTCACCTTATAATCTGAATGCGCCGTAGATCCCGTGGCCTCGTAATGCCACAGAGCGAATGCTGATGGGCCTTTTCGACAGCAGTGCAGCACAATTCTTGGGCATCTGTGAAGCTCTTTGGGACAGCTCCATGCGCCCGCTGCAGGCAAGGCTGCCAGAAGAACTTGAGCTGCAGGAAGTGGTCCTGGAGCTCCTTGCCTCTGGTATTAGTATATTATCTGGTAGGTTAAAAAAAAAAAAGAACGAAAAAGAGAAAATATTGCTGGTGTGATTGTAACTGGAATTTCTGTGTTCTATCAAGGAGTGGCAACTACTACTGAACAGAAACGTCAAGACCAGTCCTGTGCACCTCTCAGTGCATTGTCCACAACATCAACGCTGATGGAATTAGCTATTGCAGGTTGTTTGTTTTTCAGTCACGTTCAACAGCCAGTGAAATCATTTTGCACGCATGTGTCGTTTTGTCCCCAGGAGAACACAAAGTGTCCGTCACGACCGCCGTCAGATTCATCAAGTTGATGATTCAGGCTAAGCAACCTGATGTTTTTGTTGAACATTCACGAATGATGCTGGAGATTTTGTCTGTGAGATCTCGTCCGGTTTTTGTAGAGAGAAAAGTCATGATGGCTACCTTAATGAATGCTGTCTATGTGTGTCAGGTTGTGGAAGGTCCTGCATTCAGAAAAGCGGAATATGAGCTGTCCTTGATCAATGGTTTTATTACTCTGAAAACCTCACACAGAAGGCGTCATAGAGAGGACGTCGCTGCTAGTAGAAGTGATTGTCTGGTCCAACATTTTCTATCTTTTCATGAACAAAGGCACTTTTTATGTTTCTCAAGATCACAACACACCACCAATCAATTAATAAAAAATTGCCGGCATAAAAAAATGAAAGCAAAACATTTGCATAATCCTAAAGTTCAAATTTCTACAGCCCACCTTGATATTCACACACATCTATCAAATGATATTTTTAGTGCCAAATACAATTCTGATTATCGAGTTGTATTTGAATCTGGCCTTGTTTTGTGCAGACAAACTGCGGGGGTCACTCGATATCATCATCGGCCTGACCGAGACTCTGCACAAGGCAGTTTGCGAGTCTGTTCCAGTAAGTTCAAATTCAACGAGATGAATGTTGTGACATGGAGGATATTCTCATGGTTCGAATAAAGATAGCAGATTTATGCATGTATTGCTTTGTAGGAGGCCCAGCCGGATGTCGAATTAGTTTGGGATGTTCTGCTCTTTCTCTGGGGGAAACTGAAGCTGGTGATTCAGATGGATCAGATTAGAAACCCGGAATACACACAGGACCATGACAAGGTGAGAAATTGTTTCTAGACACTTTCCATGTGATTTATGTCATACTTGCACTTCTCTCTTGATGCAGTGGGCGTGGTGCCTCTTCATGCAGTGTGAGGTGGCCTTTGCCTGTGACCTGGCAACGGTCGACTGCATCAAGACCGCCGAGATGATCAACAGTTTAGTCTTACTGCTGGAAAGTGCGGCCGATCGTACTGAGCAGGGTGAGCACGCCAATTCTGTTCTGGATCATATGTTGTCTACTAGAATACTTTTTGATTTCTAAAATTTCTTCTCCATAGTTCCACCTAAAGCCAAAGCGGGTAGTGAGAAGAAATATTGCTTCACTCTGCTGAAGGTACTAAACTCATTTGCATAAATAACACATCATAATATATCATAAACTACGGTTGATTTTTTTTAATACCTTTCCAGGGGTCATGTAAAGAGCTTCTTCAGAAAGTGTGCATGGTGGTTGAGAAGGGTTTCAAGGCTCTGGTCAAGCGTGTGGTCACATTGATGCCCCAAGATGGCGCAGCTCCCCTTGACATTACTTACCTGCTGGTAAGTACATAGGACTTCAATAAAGGTCTTCACGTTCGGGCGCTGTGATGGTCTTCTTCTCCAAGCGGGAAGATGGAAAAGGAGAGACTGAATTAAGCGAGAAGCAAAAAGAAGAAATTGTGTCGGATCTAAAAAAAGAATGGTCCCGCCCGTCCACTCAAACATGCATGCTTGCTGTCGACATTCTACTTGAACTGCACCTTATCTACCACCGGGCATCTCTCAAGTTAATGCAGTTAAATGCAGGTGAGTCTTATTTTGAATAACTATAACATTTGGAGATGCTTATCCTCTTTTTTTTTTCAGTGACAGAATCTGACCTCCTGGACAAGATCAAGAAGAACAAAGTGTCTAAAGCACTTTTCCTGATCCAGAAGTCCTTGCTGTTGTATGACGGAAAGAAGTCGAATGAGTCCAGTGTAACCAGGAGTCTACTAGAGGTTGTATATGAAAAAATGAATATTCAGCTTGTGCATGAGAATTTCAGGATGAAGCTAAAATTCACCTTTGTAAGGATTTACCAAATCATAACACTCATTCTCATCACTTTTATCAGGAAGCTTGTGTATTAATAGAGAAGGCAGCGATAGAAGAAAGAAAACTGTATATCGCCAACAGCCCAAAGTTAGCACTTGAAAATAAACGCAAAGTAATGAAGGACAAAAAGGAAATCCCTCCACCTCGACCTGTCTTAATCTCACGCACCAACAGTTCCTTAACCTTTGCCCCTGCTCCTTACCACATGGAGGAACAAGTAAAATTTCCTCTCGATTATTTTTTTATTTTTTTCTCCAAGCGCACAAACAACACAATTTCCTTCATCAATCAAGGTGTGCTGGTACCAACTATGCGGACGCGCAGCCGAGGGCCTCGACCTGAAAGTCCGCCTCGGAGACTGCAGCCTGGCGGGAACTGGGAATTTGGTACGCTATTCATTTCAAACGTTGACATCGATAGCATGACTGTGACAAAACTGTTTGCAGGTGCCGGCAGTATGCGGTGAATGGCAGCTGAAGGCCGAGAGGCTGGAACCCAATCAGAAGTACGTTTTTGCCTTAGCAGCATACACCAGCCAAGGAAAGTTACTGGGCAATGCTATCGGAGCGTCCACCTACACACTGACGACTTCCATGCCGCAGTCGCTGCTTTCCTCGTGGGCTCACTTGGCACAGGTATTCCACATTTGCAAGTATTGTTGTTACCAAAGTGACTTTTCTTCCACCTTTGTTCTCAGGTGGCATTTCAAACCAAACAATTTGACATTGCCAAGAAAGCGTGCAAGGAATTATGGAGCCATTTTACCCTTCCTGACATTGGACCTGACAAATCACAGGATAGACTCACTTCAACAGCGTGAGGGACTCAAACCTAACACCTAAATGTTTTCCTTTACTCATCTTAGTCTACTTTTGTTTTTCTTTAAAGACTGCGCATGAAACATCTGCAATGCTCGTCTCCACTCCTGTGCCAGCTCTTCCTCACGTCCATCTTCATTGAGACAGACATCAACATTCAGCAGCAATCACTCCTCTGCGACTCAGGAAGCATCTGTGGACTGTTTGTCTGGAAACAGGTGTGTGCAGCGTAAGAAAGAACAGTTCATCGATTTCAAATGGATCTCGCATGTGTTGTTTATTCAGGAAGTCAGACTAGCCGAATGTGAACGATTGTTAGTAGCCATGGACTTGGCGATGTGGTTAAACGACAGCAGTTCTGCTGTTCAAGCCGTCATCAGCTGTTACGGCCTCTTGGTTCCATTCGTCTTCCATCAGATCACTTGTGATCCTGCAGTCAAGGTCATCATTTGGACTCCTCCCCCCCCCCCCCCCAGTGGAACACTCAACCAAATTGCCGTTGTTTCCTTTTGCAGTTGCTGACCAAATGTTTGAATGTATTAAAAGACAATGAAGGACACCTCAAACAAAAATGGTCCAGAAACACAGTGGAGACGCTGATGCAAATGATTGGCTGCATCACCAACTATCTAACCAAGGTGTGTGTCTCTGCCCTTGGAAGCATCAAAGTGTTTGAATCTAAATCATGAAGCTTTATTTTCTATCACCATCTCCAGGCATTGCGCGCACTGAATGAGCCTCAGAAGGCCTCCGTGGTGAAAGATCGCGGTCAAGCTCTTCTCCAAGATGTCTTTGACGCCCAGGAGAGGTTCATTGGACTTACTTGCAAACGTCTGTCGGTAAAGCGAATTCTTTTTTTTTTCCATTTTCAGTTTCAAATTTTTTAAGTTTGGATTTTCAATCAATTTCCTGTGTTTTTGTGCTCTAAGTCAAAGATAGAGGATCCTGGAGCATTGAAGAAAGAAATGAAAAAAAGTGTTCAACTGAAGGCACTATTTCAGAAATTCAAGGATGTCATCACAGCTGAAACAGATCCTGACACAGTAATTGGTAATAATCTTTAAAAAAAAAAAAAATCAAAATGTTTGAATTTGAAACACATTTTCCCATAGGAAATAATGTACATTCAAAAAATGCAAGAATATTAAATCGCTTTAGTTTTTCATAATCAGATTATATTGGCTATGTTTGTTTCCGTAGAGACTTCCCCTTCCTTGAACGGTTCTGAGGACACTGCCACTTTGCGTGAGCGGATCCTCACTAGCACTCTACAGCATGGCTATCGAATTGGTAGGTAGCGCGCATCATTTCATATCAACATTTCCTATTTGCACTTATGCATCTTATATTTTGGACATAGTGATGCAGCTCAGCAGCCATTCAAATTTCGTGGAGATTTTCTCGCTCTTACTTCAGAGAGCCTTAGAGGAAGGAGAGATTGATCTTGTTTTACAATGGGGTGAAACCATATTTCGTTTTCTCTCCAGGTATGAGTTGTTGCAACGTCAATAAATATTTTTTCTCCTGCTTTTGTGCTTATGCAAATGCTCTGTGCCAGGAGAGACGACGAAATGATCAAATCGGCCAAATGTTCGGACAGAAACAACTCGTGTGAAAAAGAAACCGAGACCACCGCGACGGAAAGTCAAACGTCACAGGTACACACGGATGCTCAGTGGCCGTTCACAATAAAATAAAAATAAAAACTTTCATTGCAGAAGACATCGAAAAAGCCTATTAAGAAACGCAAGAAGTTTCGACGCGGAGCACTTCTGACAGCGAGAACCGTCAGGTAGACCATTTTTGACTCGGAATTTGATTGATGGAATCTTAAGTTCTGTTTTTGCCAAGGGAGCTGAAGGCTGTAGAGCGCCTGATGTCTTCAATGAACGATCTGGTGCAACGCCACATTAGACGGCTTCAGTTGAGAATGAGATGCACTGAGGAAAGAGTGTGGAGGTCTCAGATCAATTACACCATCGCTATGGCACATCTTGCACGATTCGAACAGGACCTAGACCCATTCCACGAAAGGTCCCTGCAATCCAGGTTCATACAATACTAGTACTTCCCATAACAGGAATATTCTGACTATTCATTTAGTTCGTTTACGTTTCAGGTACAGCCACTTAAATGCCTCAATCTTCTTTCTGGCCAACTCTGGTGTCCTGCTGAAGAGGAACTTTGAGGAACAGGAAACCACCATCTGTGAAGTTAGTTCAGAGACAGACTCATCACAGTCTGAGTTATCAGATGATGGTTCTAGCAAGGATGGTGATAAAAATGGTAAGTAAGCTAAGACCATAAAAAAAATGGAGAAAATATCGCCTTTGCTTTCTTCCACTAGAGACTAGTTTTGACAGTGTGGGGAGTTGCGAGGAGGTTGAAGAACTCCCTCACGAGCTGGAGGTGCCAAAAATCATGCCAATGGACTCACTGGACAAAGCTTCTTTTTATATACGAAGAGCCATGGTACTGTTTGTTTACCTACACAACATATTTTTAGATAGGGTTCTGAAAATGTTACAATTAGAATTGCTCTTTTGTTTTTTCAGACATTAGCCCACCGTGGAGGTCACTGGACTAATTTGCTGAAGCTCTGTCATACTGTGTGGGAAGAATTCAACAGACTTACTGCATTACAAGAGACAATTTGTCATTTTCAACCTCCCGCCTTGGTTACATCGCATGAGTTGCGCAACACCTTCACCCCCTTATTAGTGCTGGCGACAGATCTTATCATGGACATGCTAAGCAGACTGGGAGTACGTGTCCACATGCTCAATAATGTTGCATCTATTCTAAACAGGAAGTCATATCTGAAATAATTTTGGTTTCTTCCATTTTGAACAACTCCCGAAGCTGTGGCATCTTTATGACAGCGTGACCGAGGAAGAGCAGGAGTTCAATCTTCGTTTCTCAGCCCCACTGGACGACTGCACCCAAGTGGACATTCGCTTTGTGTACAGTTTGGTGTTACGCACTCTGGAGCTCCTCCACGACTGCGGAAAATGGGAACACTTGGCCCACTTTGCCCTCATTTTCAACTCATACACCCGGTAAATAATTCGAGGCACTTCACAAGGAGGAGAGTCCGCTTTGATATTTTCTTTTGTCATCCTAGCGAACGATTCGCCTTGACCGTGACTCCGCTGTTGGTCCTCGCCCAGAGGAAGCTCCTTGAAATGATTTATGCTAATGGAGGGTGTAGTGTACCACAACCACACCACGTCAAGACTCAATGGGCCACCGGCAAGGAGGTAACACGTTTCGGCATCATCATTCACGAATTGTTCTCACTGCTTTTTATGTTTTAGGTAACATACAAGAGTTACGCCGGGTGTCAGCTGTTCAGCGCGTGGGTTAGTCAATCTGCCAACCAATCATCAAGCTCTGTGAAGTTCGCAGCTAATGAAGAAACTGAACTCATAGGTTAGAACATCAACTGTAGCATGTTTTTATCATGCGACTAATCTTTTCACATCTTGTTAAGATGCGGAAATCCGACGCTCTCAGGACCTTGTGTGTGTTCCTCTGGATGTGGCGAACACGCTCCACTTTTACCGTCAAGCTATTGAAAGAATACCGCATTGTCTTCAAGTCTTCCGCTATAGCAGATCGTTACTGCTACTGCTACTAGCTCACACACAACCCGGTGTTGAAACCGAGCAGTGCTGTGAGGACACAGAAGATGTGATTGATTTCAATCCCATACTTATCACCACGCCAAATATTCAGCCTTGGGACCTGATTAATAAAGGCCACATCACTCCGGATACGCTCTACAATCTCCCCGTCAGCCCTGAGTACCTGTCCAGAATCATCTCGACATACTCTGCCGCCACACGTAAGAACACAAAATACAAGGGTTCAGAAAACAGAATTCATTGAACCGATATTTTCATTTCTTACAGAATATCTTCAGACCAACCACCAAAAATCCCTCAGTGTGTTTGCTCTGCATGAAATGGGAAACCTGCATTTCTACGATTCAAACACACGGTCGGAAATCAATTCCGTGAATGTGTAGTGTGCACGCTGAATGAAACAAGCATTTTATTCTAAACCTTTTCTAGGATGGCACACTCTTGCTGGAGTAAAGCCGTTGATGCCGCCTTACACAGCTCAGCGGCGATCGATAAATGGGACTGGGTGTCTTTCGGGGGCGGCACCCAGCAACACACTTTAAGACAGGCTGGTCTTTGGGGATGTCTGCAGGCTGCTGTGATCACCGCTAAAATTGCGCAGTAAGTTCAAATGAGATTTATTCAAAAGAAATTCACAGCGTGGGGTTTTAACATGGACATTTGTGCAGGTATATTCTAACTTCAGATATCACCCAGAGGACCAAGTGCTGTCTCTTATCAGCTCACCTTTTTAAGGTAAATCAATTTGACACACACCGTGAGTCGTTATTGCATTTTTATATGTGCTCCCCGCATTCCCTAGTGTGTGCTGTGCTGCTCCTTGGCTCATCCTCTGAATGACCTCCAGTATGCTTCACACAGCATCGGTGATGCACTTCTTCCCGGAGTCTACCTCTTCTCAGAACCCAACAGAGCTGATCTCGCCGCCACCGTCGGCGGCCTGAATTTTATTTGTCAATGGCTGTTTATTGCGGGCTACTATTTAACGGTACATAAAACATACTTCAGCAGAAAAGTCTGACATTAATTATGTCGGTGTTGCTAATATTACGTTCCATATTCAGTAAGTGTGCTAAATCAAGTTTGCAATTTCAGCTCCTGCCCATGCTGGCACTTTATCAGCATCTTGTGGGGACATTGTGCAGAGACGTTCAACGTAATGTTGAAAGCAGAATACTTAAGGTCCGCATAAATTTTAGGTTGACTGCTCTCACCTGTTAGGAAATGATTGTGTTGATTTCTTTTTGTTGATATTCACTGCAGGTACGAGCGCTCACTGAACTGTGCTTCTTCTCCGAGGCCATCAAGCAGACTGAGGAGCTTTCAAGAGGGGCCGGGATTCTTCTTCCTAATGGACGCTACATTGTTCGTGAGTCGCTCCAAGTAAGAGCGCTCGCACACTTTTTAAGACCATGTTTGAGAATATCAGATGAGTAATATTAAACGTAATTCAAATAATACAATGTGCTTGTTCAGCAGTCAAAGAAGATGTTTTTGAACAACAAGTCCCTGTTGGACAATGTCCAGGTACTGCCTCTTCTCCATTTCCGTGTTTGTTGTTCCTGCACTGGGCGTAGATGTGACTTCTGTCTTAGGCTTTAGAAGAACTTGTGAGCTGTGAGCTTTCTCCAGAAGTCAGCATGCTTTATGGATCCACATTGAGTCTCCGATTTAACCTCGCCCGCGTTCAGCTCATCCTGGCCCTCAGTAGCACAGTAACTGGACCTCCTGAGCCAGGTCTGCACTTTTTTTTTTTTTTTTAATGATTTCATTTCTGCTTAAATGAAATAAAAATAAATATGCAAATCTGATTAGTGACAGATTCTCAAGTGGACCCAGAAGAACCGGAAGAAGTCCAATCGGACACTGAGGACTCGGAGCAACAGAAGGAAAAGCCCAAAGGACTTGCTTCCCTGCAGAGCCTCACACGAGCAAAGATCAAGGTAAGATCTTTGCTTCACGATATTTCCTGTCCTCATTTGTCATCTTTCTCTTGTGCTGCAGTATCTTCTTCTAGAAGCAGCTGCCCGCTTTTTGGACTCCATATTGGAGAAACTTCCGTGTCCCTCCTACAGTGAAATTGAGAACATGGAGTTGAAACTTGAGGCAAATCTTCTCAAGGCCAACCTTTACCTTCAGCAAGGACATATTGCACAAAGGTATAAGCAATTGGTGGATGTCTTCACGTTTCATACATTGTGCCAATTTATTTCATATCTGTGCATCCTCAGTTCTGATGTGGTAGTTTCATCATTGGTGCTACTACAGGACATTAAAGAATCTATACCGGATCATAAGAAACCATCTTCTGACCATCCACCTACTGAAATCGAACAGGTCGGTCTGAAAATGTCTGGGGTTAAAAAAAAAAAAATTATATGCAAAAGTGACAAGAATGTTTGATCTCTTAAAGTATTTGCGTTCTATTCCGCCAACAGAGAACTGAGCCGTGCACACAGTATGAGGACTGCCCCAGCGCAGTTGAGGCCAGCGAGAGGGTCGGAGGGGGTCTATGGTTACGTTTCCGCGTGGCACTGCTACGTTGTGTTCTTTTGCAGGCTGCTGATGTCACAGTTCCCAATCCAGGTTGGTCTTGGTCTCACGTTCAGGCTCACATTGTCAAATTGTAAATGTGTGAAATATATACTTTTTTTTTTTTTAAAGGTAAGCTTCACGAAAAGGCAGCTCAGGTGTTGAAGCAGAGCCTGGAGGACTGTGTTCTTTTGGGAGATGTCGACACTCAAGCACTTTTGCTGGTTGAAGGCTCACAATTAAAATCACGAAGAAACAGGGGGGATGATGGCTTGTTACTACTGCAGGTATCATCACAACACAATGAGAAAACAGAAAAAAACACCACTGTAATTCTATTACGTTTGTTTATAGGAAGCTGTGAGCCTTCTGTCAGGACGGACTCGCATGCCACCAGGATCCAGCGTGACTCTAATTAGAGCCACTTTGCGTCTTAGTATCCTAAAAAGCACTCAAAGCAAACTTCTGACTCTAACTCAGAAACTTCTACAAAAACAGGTACAAACGTACCACATACAAATAGTTTGTACATAAATGCTGGAGCTAAGTTTGTTTTCTTGATTCAGCTGTGTGAGTTTGGCGAGAATGTTATATTGGAGGATGGGAAAGTTTATATTTCTCCTCCTGGACCCAAAAACATTTACCTCCCTTACATACAAATGTTAGATCAGCAAACTTAATAAAAAGGTGAGTATTACTTTTAATACTTTTGACACACACAAATGTCTTAATGTTCTCCTACAGTGACAACACTACAAATAATGGATACATCTATGCATATGTTTTGTATATTAAAAAGATCGGAGTTGTATATGTGTACATTGGTGTGTGTAATGCTTTCATGTAAATTTACTTTCAGGTCAAATTTTGTATCTCAGTGCAGTGCAGGAACTTCTGGAACTTGCAAGCCAATTAATGAGTTTATTAAATAAGAATAGCAGCTATTTCTGTTAAGAATTCAAATAAGAAGTTATGATTTTAATTAAAATAAATGACCTTTTTTGTTCTCCCCCTGGCAATGCCATGATTCATGTTTTTATGTATTTTATTTTGCCTTAATTTGTACAGCATATCCTGTTCATTAATTTAGCATTTAATTACTCCACCTAATCAATCAAAAGGATGTTCTCATTTTTAAAAATGATTTTGTATGAATGTATGAATTTGATTTATTGTAATAAAACACGTTTACATATACAGAACTAGTTTTTAGTAAATTATCATTTGAGCGTTTTTTCATTAATATTCTCTATTTTTAAAAGCGAATGTAGCCTTCGGGTACCAAATGTAATAATGTTTTTGGATTGTACTTTTGGTTCTGAATCTTCAACACAGGTAATCGAACCTTTTCCGGAGGTTGTCACTATTTGTTTTACTTTTACAGCACAAACCGGAAGTTGTGTGGGCTCCTCGTGTGTTCAGTGCCTACTTGACTAACGGCGTCCGTTTCCTCCTCCCGTCCATCAAACGATGTTTGACATTTGGAGGGCTACCGCTAACCGCACTGTTTAGTTA
Source organism: Syngnathus acus (assembly GCF_901709675.1). Lineage (NCBI taxonomy): Eukaryota > Metazoa > Chordata > Actinopteri > Syngnathiformes > Syngnathidae > Syngnathus > Syngnathus acus. The sequence goes on along the minus strand of NC_051099.1, from coordinate 4,402,897 downwards.
ACCTATTACTGCTCATCCCTAACCATGAAATTTTAGTCTAAGTGACTAGCTGGCGCTTATGCTGGCTTTAATGGGTTTTCGAGAGGAAAGATGATCGCCTCACTTTCACGGGGAAGTTTGCTTGACGAGGTGCTGCACGGAGGCTTTAACGAGGTAACCGTTGTCTGGTTCCTGTTTAGTTGGTTAGCTTCAGCAAACCACAACGACATGAGCGATTCTGTCTTTTTCATAGTATCAAACGTGTGATATTAATATACGTGGTTTATTCTGAATATACGTGGTTTATTCTTGTAACGGTAAAGAAAATGCCAACTCGAATGTTTAACGTGGTTATTTTCCCCCAAAACAAATCAAGATTTGAACAGAAGCCTGCGTCACTTTTTGGTTGTTACAAATAAGTTTACCACGGCTAGATGATCTATACAATAAGGCTAAAATGTGCGCGACGTATTAGTAAAAATGTGTTGTTAATGGGTGGCTTGTGTATCCCGGACAACGGTGGTCACGTGATTGGACGGGACGACTAATTTAAAAAAAGGAATAAAACCCTTGAAATATACGCGTGTGGTATTTAAAGGCAACTGTACCCTTAGAAAATATTTTTTATAGTTTTAAAACGAAATTTAAAAAACATTTGGAGTTGGGATACAGATGGCTGGCCCCACCCCCCTTTGTCCTGGCATGATAAACAAAGGAGCACTATTTTCTGCCTTGTGTGTCCCATAAGGAAAACACTTCCTCTTTTCAACATTAATTAAACCGTGATGGGGTTTTTTTTTTGCATTCTTTTTTTAAATACAGCAACAACTGACCACCTACATCTCCTGGGTGAACGCTCAGCTCAAGAGAAAACCTGGACTGAAGCCGATCACTGACCTCAGGAGGGATCTGCAGGATGGAGTGGTTCTCGTACAGCTCATAGAGTTAGTTGGTAAATGCACACCAATCCAGCATTGTCGAAATTGTGATTGGACAAAGAGCAATAATTATCTGCACTACGATCAATAAAATCTAGCTGATCTAGCTATGCTGCAAAATGTTGGCGCGTTTCCCAATACGACCACAAGAGGGCGACTCTCCAACATCACACTGTCCCATTGTCAAAAAGTGTAATGAACCTGTAGCCTCTAGAAAGGTCATATAATTTGTATCTTCCTGGGTTTTTTTTCATGCATATTTGTAACAGCTGGGGAAGTGCTTGAGGATGTTTCTGTGGCTCCTCAAAGCAAAGAAGATAGCAGGAAGAATGTGGAGCAAGTCCTGCAGTTCATCGCCTCCAGACATATACGCATGCCTCATATCTCAGCAAGAGGTATGTCTTGCCATAGACATTTTAATGGATTTTTAAAATTATTTGAAATTATCTTTCTGCAGACATTGTTGAAGGTAACCTGAAATCTGTGATGAGGATTATTCTGGCTCTGGCTGCTCACTTCAAGCCCTCAGCCAATCACAGGGTTGCTTCAGGAAATGGGAGGGGCTCAACAGGCGCACCTTGCCACAACCCTCTGTCCACTGTGGCACTGGCGCAAGGTGCTGCTGCTACTCTAACATCAGCCCGATATGACGCCTCACTGCCTGCAAGTGCGTCACGCATGCACAGGTACGCTATGTGCAACCTCCAAAGTCAAAATGAGTTAAACTACAACTAAAATACTTCAAAGAAATCTGTCAATCAAACTGAGCCTTGTTATTGCACCTCTTATCGGTTCTCCGAGTGACTGTAAAGCATAACAGTGATTTCAAATACATCCTTTGCGGCTCACCTTTCAGTGGCTGGAGGTCAGATTTGGACAAAAGTGTGTGTGTTCGTGCACTGGTGAAGCAGTACGAGAGAGGAACCCCGGACGAGCAGGACAATGCACAGACCAACAGGTAATTGAAAATCGGTACCAACACATCTCAAGGCTTAATCTCTTCTGTTGTGGGCTTGAGAGTTTGGTAATAACTTATAACATTTAATGCTATAATCTAAGTGTGAGGAATTTTTTTAAATATAGATAGCAAACAGTTGACTGTTTGTCTGTAATTTCACACCAGGGGCGAAATGTGCTGAATTTTGCTTGCAGTTAATGTGATGTAATAGCAATGATTTGCCGTCTTTAACAGTTACTTCTCCACACTAACAGAACAGTAGACTACATTCTCCCATTTATTTCTATGTGTGTCATGCCCGATGGGTTGGTAACATGGTGTGTGTTCCCGAAGCAGAGGATTGAGGGGAAAAAAAAATAATCAGCCTTTATCCTCTTCAATCACATGTCCTGTTTTTACACTGGCATTGTATCATACTGAGAGGCGTTTCTAATATTCTGGTTTCTTTTCATTTTTTTTTTTTCCCGCACTGACCGGTGCAGCAGTATTAGAAGTTAAACCCCATCATTGTGTGTGGCTTAATTAGGAGATAGGCTTTTGGTGGAAAAGCTGCGCTGGTTGCCATGGTAGCATGTGACTAGCAAGACGCAGAGGGCGTGTGCATATTTGTGTGTTAGAGTGTGGAAGATGATGAACTAGCATGAGTCTGGTGGACCACAGTCAGTCAGATGGGGGCAACGCAGATTAAATGGTAAGATTAGTTGTGTTAAAACTGTATTACAAAATGAGCTCGACTCTATGCCGTTGTGGCAATATGTCGTTATATAACCGTATGTTTTGAAAGCCTTTGTAAGTGTTTTCTCTTGATTTATTTGCACACTATCTTTCTTTCTTTGTTTCTCTCGAGTCTCAGCTCAGTGAGTCCTTTACCATCTCCCAGAGCTCCACCCAGCACCCAAGCAGACCACCAGCAAGAAGAGCACACGCTATCAGAGGACCAGGGTAAGCGTTACGTCTCGGAGTCGCGACGCGTTGCGTGATTTGTGCCTCATTATTAATTACTAAGTATCTACATGTAGTCGAGTCTTCTCTTACCGAAGCGGAGACGACCTGGGAGTATTCCATCAGTGAAACTCTGAAGAGGGAGGTTGAGGATACTCGTAAAATGGTGTCGGCTTTGCAGGTAGACAAGTGGATAGTTTGTGTTTTTCTTGTTTGATAAATGAATGAATAAATGATTAAAAACAGCTTTAAAACTATTTAATGTAAAAGTTGAATCCAGGTGAACTGTGCTCAGGCATTGACTTTTTTTTTTTTTTTTTTAATACCACTATACCACTAACAGCATAGTGTATCACACTTAATTGCTGATGTCAAATAATTATTTTCATAACTATTTTTGTTTATGGTTACAAAAAGGGAACTTTGTATTGCTCTACATCGCCCCCCGGTGTCAACCTTTGTCTTTTGTGCTTCTGAGGCCCTCCTGCTGCAAGGCTCTCTGCCGGAGGACGAGCAAGATCAGTCTTTAAATATAAATTTGGATGACGGTCATCCCGAACAACAGCTGGTAAGCATTTTCTCCCCCTCCCACTTCCTTTCATATGTTTTAATTTATATTGCTTCTTTTCATTTTCTGTTGGAGCCCTCCCTTTTTATTCCTACCCTGCTTCCTCGTGCTCCACATAGATCGCATTTCTTGACACACTGTGTGTGTATGTGTGTATGACAATGTAGCTATGTGTGTGCGCTGACACGGGTGTCAGTTTCCGTGCATTCTCACACTCCTCCTTTTGTCCTCGCTCTCTTCCCAGGTAGTCATCCGCAGCCGTTTGGATCAGAGTATGGAGGAGTCTCGAGAGCTGAAGGTACGTTTTTGTATTATTATTTTTTTTTCGTTTCAAGCACTTGATTAAATCCAACAAGCTCTTTCTTGCTATGTCAGACCCATTCATATTTAACTCACCGGTTTAGAGGGAGCTGTTGTGCTGTAAGCAAGAGATGAGACACCTCCAAGGAATCAAGGCAAGATGCACGCAGAATTTACACAATCTCAAATAGCGTCGGGTAAAATCAAGCTGGGTTTTGCTTATGTGATGAAAATTCCAGGAGGCCCAGCAGCAGCGCCTGTGCACTCAGGAGGCAGCCATACTTCAACTGAAGCAAGAGCTGCTTCGGGCCAGCCTGGCTAAGGATGAACTGAACAATCACAAGGTATGAAAATATACTCAATCGCCGTGTTGAATGTCATTTTGGATTCTAAGGATGTTATTTGTCCTAGACCGAGCTGCAGTGGAAGCTGGAGGAATGTAACCGCCTGTGGAATGACTGCAAGGTGGACAGACAGTACTGTAACTCAACACCATATGTTGCTTTCTTCCCATGGCATTACATAAAACCCCTTTCTTTATTCTCAGTAGATATGGTCCGCATTGCTGGTATCAAATCTTGTTGTTGTTCCTCTTTTGAGTTGGCCTTCTGTAACTTATTTGTCCTCTTTTTTTTTTTTGTTACCGAAGAAGGAAGTTGGGCAGAAGGACCGACTTCTGCAACAGCTCAAACAAAAGCTTGAAGAAAGCCAAAAGGAGCAGGTACAGAAATCATGTTGAATAAATTGCATTTTGTTCCACGAGGTTCTTACTGGGCGATGTTTTTTGTTGTTGTTTTTTTTCCCTCCCAGAGTGAGTTACAAAAGGAGCTCGACCACAAAAACAGCATTAGGCAAGAAGTAATGAATAGAGATCTACAACAGGTATTGTTGATTTTAAGTACACGACTTATCAAATTCTGAACACCAGGAATGTATCTGACAATAAACCTTTCTCAGATTTCCCCATGCACTGGAAACAATGGCTATTGCCACTCTGGAAATCCTGCTTCCTCCATATCAAGTGTAAGTTGTCATGGATAATTCACTGACATTAAGTAGACGATGAAACAGCATTTTTTTTTTTAAGGCGGACGAGGTTCAGCTACTCAGAGATGCACTCCGAAGTCTGAGGAACGACTTCAGAGCCCACGACCCACAGCACCACACACTGGACACCCTGGAGCAAGGCATCGTGTCACTCATCGACAGACTGCATGCTCTACATACACACAGGGTGTGTATTTTAGTGTGAGTTCGACCTAATCAAACAAAATTTTGAATTCCTCCCTGTGGATTTTATTTACCCCAGGCTAGAGGGAAGTCTCCCCGACGCAAAGGACAGAACAGTGATTGTGACTCTTGGCCAAGTAAGTTGAGTAGTCTGTGAAACACGAGTTATGCTTAATATGTATTTTTAGCATCCGCTGTGTTTCTGGTTTGATTCCTTGCAGAGGTTTGTCAGTCCAACAGCACCTCCAAACCCTCCACTAAGATACTGTACTTCACCGGAAGATCCCCAACACCTTCGATGATCAACATACCCAAAAGGTGAGTTAAGTATGACGTCAGCATATTTGTACATATGGTTTCAATGTGAGTGTTACATTTCGACAGGTTGGGTGAGGTGACTCTCAAGGATGTGAAGGCAGCTGTGGATCAAGAGGGGAACTACAGGTACCACTTTAAGGCTTTGGACCCGGAATTTGGTACTGTGAAAGAGGAGGTAAGATGAGGCTGATGGGGCATCACAATGGAAGACTCGAGAATTGCCTAAGTGAAATCCAGTGTGGTGTATTATTTGTGTGAAAACAGGTTTTCCTAGATGGTGCCATCGTTCCTGGCTGGGAAGGTAAAATTGTAGCCTGGGTGGAGGAAGACCATGGTCAAGACAGGTAACAACATCAACATGTCTCTCCTATTTTTTACAAGTTTTACTGAGCTCTTTTAATGCTTTCTTTTTACATTTTTAGACCTTCATAGGTGTACAAAGCCACGAAACTGGAAGCTTGAAGACAATTTGAGATTCGACTTTTTACACTTTGTACAAGACAGTCAGAAATGTGGATTTTTATGCTGGACTCGCTGTAGTGTCAATGTTTGTCATATCGTAGAACTCAGTGCCTTGCAACCATGTCCTTGATATTGCCAGACCTTCACTACAGTGTCAGAAATCTAACATTTGACAATGTCCACCTCCTGTTACTGGTATTAGAAGTGTTTGGAATATCCTTTCATTCATTCATTTTTCAGCACTGTAGTCTTTAAAACAACTGTATCAGTTTGAATGCATTTGATCCTTTAGCCTGCAACAGATGTAATTTTAAGTTGTCAGTATTACCCACCACAGGAGTTAATAGGACATGATTTTAAAAGTGGCCTGATGTTAATATTGTTGTTTTCCCCCCTCAAATGACTCAACTGCCTTGCATGTTAACTTTCTGGACATGCTTCTGTGAATAGTTGTCAAATTTATTTGCCTTAGAAATGCTGATGAATGGCACTGTTAACCTACTGTTTACTGTTTCGTTGGAAAAAAACGTCATGTTTGTATTTTTAATGATGCTCTGCTATGAGTTTGACTTCTAGGACCTAAATAAGGAACTGTACCTTTATTTATTGTGTGTGAGTGTTTTTGTGTGTGTGTTCCGCTTCCATGTTGATGAAATTATGTCAGACCCTGTTCACTTGCACTCATGCTTAAATACTGTTTCCTTTTCTAACAAGCCAATTAGATTATGCGTCAAACTAAATGCCATAACGGTCTGCAAAATGTACAGTTTTAATTTTTTTTTTATTCTGCATCTAAAGATTTACAAACAAGTGACTTGTCTTTTGTTGAACGATGTGCAAAATAAAACTGGCAGATGAAAAATATTGTTTATTTATTTTTACTTCAGTCTGCAGGACATCTATCTGTTTGTGTGCCGTTCATTTTACACCACAACAGTTTTACGACACCTTTAGCCGAGATACGGCAATGCGTGTAGAGTGCCGGAAAGCGGTGTGTTTTGGACAGGAGGAGGAGGTCATTGGAAAGTGACGAGTGGCACCGGAGCGGTTGTTAGAGGCTTTTCCTCATGTCCGTGTAAACTAATTATTTAAATCATAGCTCTATATAGTTATTCAACGGCTCCGACATGCTTCGTCTAATTCTGCGGCTCAGGCCTTCCGCCGGGCTCTCTCGTCCCCGTGCCCTCCCGACTGGGCCTGGCACCTCTGCCGTCAGCTCCCGTTGCGTATCTGGAACCAGCTATGCAAGGCGGCTACACCGCGTAGCCGGTTCCCGGACTGTGTGCTCGACCGTTGGCTTCAGTCACAGGGGAGCACTGCTGCGATGTCCCCAGCTTACCGTGAGCCGTCGGGGCGAGCGTTTCTACAGTCTGCCGCCGCACGAGAAGGTACTGTCACCGGGTTTCCGGTTGCTACAATGCCCACTTCACTTAGCATGACCTCCGTCATTGGCACAGACATGATGAAACTTACAATGCAGTTTATTACATTACATTAATAAACTTCAAATATGTGTAGGTGCCACTGCAGAGATTTGATTTCAGCTTCCTTTAATTTCCGACTTTAAAGTGGATTTAAACTGTCATTTAACGAGTAGCTGCTAATAGCTACTTTGATATGCTTTTATTACATTTCCCCCCCAATCTTTACTGAACCAAGGCGTATTAAATAATCAAAATAGAATTACAAACCAAAATGTCCAAAAAAGTCAACAGTGATATAATTATGGATCTGTTATTATGTGATCATGTCTTCATTTTTAGTGCTTTCAATAATGTGCTGCTGTTATTTTTTAACAGGTGGAGCTGCCTGCACTGTCACCCACCATGCAGACTGGCACCATTGCTCGTTGGGAAAAGAAGGAAGGAGACAAAATCGGCGAGGGAGACCTCATAGCAGAGGTTTGCTGATTGTGTGATGCGTGTGTATGAATGTGCAGAAAGATCACATTGTCTCTTTGTAGGTGGAGACGGACAAGGCCACGGTGGGATTTGAGATGCTGGAAGAGTGCTATCTTGCCAAAATTCTTGTTCCTGAAGGGACCAGAGATGTAGAGATCGGATCTGTAATTTGTATCACCGTTGCTAGGTAAAAAGAACGGCAATGCCTGATGATTGTGAAAGGTGATGAGAATAAAAACAAATTAAAAAAAGTCAACTTTATGTTGTCCACCTTGCAGTCCAGACCTCATCCCAGCATTTAAAGACGTTACGTTGGACTCCATCACTTCAGCTTCTTCATCAGCGGCTGCAGCTCCTCCTCCTCCTCCAGCTGCAGCTGCAAGTGCACCGCCTGCTGCTCCAGGAAGCTCCTACCCGACACACTTAAAGGTATTTGAACAATGGTTCAAATAAATGGCACTCCAGAAAACATTGGGTGTCTTTCAGATTGCACTTCCCGCACTCTCCCCTACCATGACGATGGGCACGGTGCAGCGCTGGGAGAAGAAGGTTGGCGAGAAGCTCAGCGAGGGAGATCTGTTGGCTGAGATAGAGACGGACAAGGCAACCATCGGTAAACTCCCCCCGTCCTGCACTTGTCGTTTCGATCCAACTCATTGCGTCCTGTTTAGGTTTCGAGGTGCAGGAGGAGGGATATTTGGCCAAAATAATGGTGTCGGAGGGGACGCGCGACGTCCCGTTGGGAACGCCTCTGTGCATCATCGTGGAGAAGGAGAGCGACATCGCTGCCTTCAAGGACTATGTCGAAACAGGCATTGCAGAGATTTCGACACCTCCTCCTGCTCCAGCACCAGTAAGACACTCTCACACAGCTACGAAATATTGCTTTGTCATTTTGTTTGTCCATATCAAAGACATCACAGGTATTTGCGACTAAAGCAAATTAAAAGCAAGACGTGTTTGTGATCCATTTTTGACGCCACCTTCGCTTCATGTAACATGCACATTATTTTGAAACATTTAGGTTGGAGCACTCGGAAGTCACTAATACTTTCTTCACGTAGGCAGCCGCTCCTGTCGCTGCACCGCCAACTCAGGCCCCCGCACCTGCCGCAGCGCCTTCCTTGACCCCCGAAGCCTCAGCACCCAGGCAGGGGCGTGTGTTCGCCAGCCCGCTTGCAAAGAAACTCGCTGCAGAGAAAGGCTTTGACCTGGCGCAGATCGCCGGTAAGTTGACAATCATTACAAAGCACTGGGCTTCACAAAAATAGGATGATGATATTTACGCTTCTTCCTTAGGTTCTGGTCCTGATGGACGCATTACCAGGAAAGACATTGACAATTTTGTTCCCGCAAAGGTTGCACCAGTCAGTGACACTTCAATGACTTTATTTCTTAAAAGTCTTATGCAGCACTTAATACTTTATACTATATGAGACTTTTTTCATCAGGAATTCAAAGTGTTTCCTTTTTGACAGGCCGTTCCAGCTCCGACTCCGGCTGCTCCGGCACCTGCTGGAGTTCCTGCTGCACCCGCCGGAACTTTCACAGACATCCCTATCAGTAATGTCCGTAAGGTGAGAGCAAACACGTCTTACTTGGTGGTAACACATCCACAAAATGTGATTGGCTTTGTTTGAATTTTCTTTTTTTTTTTTTTTTTGCTCCTCTGCAGGTCATCGCACAGAGGTTGATGCAGTCAAAGCAAACCATCCCTCACTATTACCTCTCTGTGGATGTCAACATGGACCAAGTTCTGGAGCTTAGGAAAGAACTCAATGAGGTACTGTTTTTTTTTTTGTGTCTACTTTTGGCTGGAACAGAATGAATGATAAGGTCATCTCCTGTGCTGTCCAGGAAGTGAAAGCCAGAAGTATCAAGCTAAGTGTGAACGACTTCATCATCAAAGCCAGCGCGTTGGCCTGCCTCAAGGTGCCCGAGTGCAACTCCTCCTGGATGGACACTGTCATTCGTCAGTGAGTAGCTTCAACGCCGCTCACATGAAACATCATAAGCATGGAAGAAATTACTGAAAGTTAAATCAAATTCATTCTTCAGTGAAGGGTGTCATATGTGTTTGATTCTTTTAGCAACCACGTGGTGGACGTGAGTGTGGCGGTGAGCACAGCCAACGGTCTCATCACGCCCATCGTGTTCAACGCGCACACCAAAGGACTGGCCGCCATCAGTGGCGACGTGTCGGCCCTCGCCGCCAAAGCGCGGGACGGCAAACTCCAGCCACACGAGTTCCAGGTACCATTCTACTAGTGGTAACCGTGCAAGAAGAAACTTAACGTTCAACATTACCCCACCAGGGAGGCACGTTCACCATCTCCAATTTGGGGATGTTCGGCGTCAAGAACTTCTCAGCGATCATCAACCCACCACAGTCTTGCATCCTCGCTGTGGGAGGCTCTGAAAAGCGCCTTTTGCCCGCTGACAATGAAAGAGGGTACATGTCAAGTTGAATTTGTGTGTGTGTGTGTGTGGGGGGGGGGGGGGGGATAACAACAGATTTCAAAGCTGTATTAAACAATCGCTGTTTTTCTTTTCAGTTTTGATGTGGCCAGCATGATGTCTGTGACGCTGAGCTGTGACCACCGGGTGGTGGATGGCGCGGTGGGCGCGCAGTGGCTCGCCGAGTTCCGGAAGTTCCTGGAGAAGCCCGTCACCATGCTCTTGTGAGGGGACTGCAGTGAACCGACGCCACCTATAGCGCACACGGGCCTCCTTGCCAAAGCGATCCCTTCGGTGGGCAAAACACTCTGAATCCCCCTGCGATCGGCGAGGATGCCACCAGGTCACTTCCCATTACCCTGACGAAGTCCGGGGCAGAACTCACTCCGCTTCCATCTCTAGTTCCTCTGTATTTATTAAAAATGTCCATATCACAAGAGAAACCTAGTTGTAATTCATCCTAGCCACGAAACACATGTGCAAAGGGAAATGTTACACTATCAACAATCAGATTTACTTTGAATGATTTGTGTGGAGTATACAGAAAGTATATGTCTGCTTTGTTCGCAGGCTAAAGGATTGAAAGTATTTAGTGCTACAGTATGTACATTCCACAGTAATGTATGATATACAGTACATCAGAATACAGTACAGCCCCCGACAAATGTGTTTTCAGTCCATGTCTCTTTTGGTCATTGAATATTATGTTTGGAAGCAGGTATTAAAACTGTAAAGAAACAACTGGATATTGTATTTATTTGTTTGAAGACACTAAAATTGATTTTTTCTCGCTTATCTATACATCTATACATCTATCTATATCTACATCTATCCATCTGTCTATATCGCCACCGCCATTTTCAGGCGTACCTTATAACAGGCAACTTTATTAGGGAAATATCATGGTCAAAGGTCACAGTCGTCAAACTCCAGTCCTCGGGGCTGCATTCCAACATGTTTTCCAAGTGACCCTCGTTAAGCGCACCTGCGTGAAAAGTTTTAGCCCCTTTCACGTTCTGCAGGCGCTAAAACTTTTCACGCAGGTGCGCTTAACGAGGGGAGCACACGGACACTCCATTAGGTACAGCGCCATTTTCAAGTGTACCTAATCACAGGCCACTTTATTAGGGAAATATCATGGTCAAACGTCACGGGTGTCAAGCTCTAGTCCTCGGGGCCGCGTTCCAACATGTTTTCCAAGAGTCCCTCGTTAAGCGCACCTGCGTGAAAAGTTTTAGCTCTTTTCACGTTCTGCAGGAGCTAAAACTTTTCACGCAGGTGCGCTTAACGAGGGGAGCACACGGACACTCCATTAGGTACACCGCCATTTTCAAGTGTACCTAATCACAGGCCACTTTATTAGGGAAATATCATGGTCAAAGGTCACGGGTGTCAAGCTCTAGTCCTCGGGGCCGCGTTCCAACATGTTTTCCAAGTGACCCTCGTTAAGCGCACCTGCGTGAAAAGTTTTAGCCCCTTTCACGTTCTGCAGGAGCTAAAACTTTTCACGCAGGTGTGCTTAACGAGGGGAGCACACGGACACTCCATTAGGTACACCGCCATTTTCAAGTGTACCTAATCACAGGCCACTTTATTAGGGAAATATCATGGTCAAAGGTCACGGGTGTCAAGCTCTAGTCCTCGGGGCCGCGTTCCAACATGTTTTCCAAGTGACCCTCGTTAAGCGCACCTGCGTGAAAAGTTTTAGCCCCTTTCACGTTCTGCAGGAGCTAAAACTTTTCACGCAGGTGCGCTTAACGAGGGGAGCACACGGACACTCCATTAGGTACACCGCCATTTTCAAGTGTACCTAATCACAGGCCACTTTATTAGGGAAATATCATGGTCAAAGGTCACGGGTGTCAAGCTCTAGTCTTCGGGGCCGCGTTCCAACATGTTTTCCAAGAGTCCCTCGTTAAGCGCACCTGTGTGAAAAGTTTTAGCTCTTTTCACGTTCTGCAGGAGCTAAAACTTTTCACGCAGGTGCGCTTAACGAGGGGAGCACACGGACACTCCATTAGGTACACCGCCATTTTCAAGTGTACCTAATCACTGGCCACTTTATTAGGGAAATATCATGGTCAAAGGTCACGGGTGTCAAGCTCTAGTCCTCGGGGCCGCGTTCCAACATGTTTTCCAAGTGACCCTCGTTAAGCGCACCTGCGTGAAAAGTTTTAGCCCCTTTCACGTTCTGCAGGAGCTAAAACTTTTCACGCAGGTGCGCTTAACGAGGGGAGCACACGGACACTCCATTAGGTACACCGCCATTTTCAAGTGTACCTAATCACAGGCCACTTTATTAGGGAAATATCATGGTCAAAGGTCACGGGTGTCAAGCTCTAGTCCTCGGGGCCGCGTTCCAACATGTTTTCCAAGTGACCCTCGTTAAGCGCACCTGCGTGAAAAGTTTTAGCCCCTTTCACGTTCTGCAGGAGCTAAAACTTTTCACGCAGGTGCGCTTAACGAGGGGAGCACACGGACACTCCATTAGGTACACCGCCATTTTCAAGTGTACCTGATCACAGGCCACTTTATTAGGGAAATATCATGGTCAAAGGTCACGGGTGTCAAGCTCTAGTCCTCGGGGCCGCGTTCCAACATGTTTTCCAAGTGACCCTCGTTAAGCGCACCTGCGTGAAAAGTTTTAGCCCCTTTCACGTTCTGCAGGAGCTAAAACTTTTCACGCAGGTGCGCTTAACGAGGGGAGCACACGGACACTCCATTAGGTACACCGCCATTTTCAAGTGTACCTAATCACAGGCCACTTTATTAGGGAAATATCATGGTCAAAGGTCACGGGTGTCAAGCTCTAGTCCTCGGGGCCGCGTTCCAACATGTTTTCCAAGTGACCCTCGTTAAGCGCACCTGCGTGAAAAGTTTTAGCCCCTTTCACGTTCTGCAGGAGCTAAAACTTTTCACGCAGGTGCGCTTAACGAGGGGAGCACACGGACACTCCATTAGGTACACCGCCATTTTCAAGTGTACCTGATCACAGGCCACTTTATTAGGGAAATATCATGGTCAAAGGTCACGGGTGTCAAGCTCTAGACCTCGGGGCCGCGTTCCAACATGTTTTCCAAGTGACCCTCGTTAAGCGCACCTGCGTGAAAAGTTTTAGCCCCTTTCACGTTCTGCAGGAGCTAAAACTTTTCACGCAGGTGCGCTTAACGAGGGGAGCACACGGACACTCCATTAGGTACACCGCCATTTTCAAGTGTACCTAATCACAGGCCACTTTATTAGGGAAATATCATGGTCAAAGGTCACAGGTGTCAAGCTCTCGTCCTCGGGGCCGCGTTCCAACATGTTTTCCAAGATTCCCTCGTTAAGCGCACCTGCGCGAAAAGTTTTAGCTCCTGCCGAACGTGAAACTGACCAAAAACTTTTCACGCAGGTGTGTTTAACGAGGGTAACTTGGAAAACATATTGGAACGCGGCCCCTAAGATTCCCTCGTTAAGTGCACCTGCGTGAAAACTTTTAGCTCCTGCAGCACGTGAAAATGACCAAAACTTTTCACGCAGGTGTGTTTAACGAGGGTAACTTGGAATACATATTGGAACGCGGCCCCCTGAAGACTGGAGGTCAACACCCCTGGTTTAACTGAGAGTGAATGGCTGAATGGTTTATGACTTGGGTTGATGTTCAGCATTTGTGCAACACTTTCAAACCTTTCTTGAAAGCTTCATGGTTTGTGATAATATAAACAAATCTTTGACCATACCGCAGACAATGATTGAGGGGATAATCATTTTATTCATATTTTTATTATGTACATTTGTCTAATCAAGACTTTTTTACTGTATGAACACACTGATATGCTATGAATGCCTAATGAATGTTTTCATGCTACAAGCAACATTTAGCAGAACACTCAACAAAACAGTAAAATTCCAGTGTTTGATAATATCCAGTAGTGGTGTTAATGCTGTGGTTAAGTTAAGCTTTAAGCTTTTAACCTCGTTCACAGATAACTTCAATGACGCTCTGCTCCATCGGAGCAGGATCCAGGCAGCGGTGGGCAGAGCTTCCGACTATCTCATCCAGCAGGAAATGTACGAGGTTTTCGTCAGACACAAAACGCCACAAGTACATCTGCAGGTAGTGACAGTCGACCTGGATTTGCTGCAGCCCGTAGCGTCCGAAAGTACGCAACCGGACGCACTCCAGGAATGTCTTTAAGCTGATTTTGATGATTCCCGTCATGACTGAGACCTGCAACGGAGGAAGAATGAGTGTTTGAGTGACTGACTGTGTGTGTATATTTGCAAGTCAGTACACAATAAAAAAAAAAAAGAGCACTTGCCTTATTAAACTCCACTGAGCTGAAGATGTCAATGCGCTCAGAAAACAGCTTGTGTATGTTGCTCAACAGATTGGTGTCCATGGGAGCGCTGCAGAGAGTCAAACAGAAACATTAAAAAAAAACTTACAAAGGCGTTTTGGCCATGGGTGCATGTACATATGCACTTATAATTAAAAAAAAAAAAAAAAAACATTTACGACCCTCATCAAAAGTAATGTTTTAAGATTTGTTTCAAATGATACTAAACTTTTTTGGGGAACATTGTAGTGTACATTCACAAATTAAACTATTAATAAGGGCAATTAAAATTTTGAAGGGGCGTCAATTCCTTGGAGTCTTTACATTTAATGATTGCTCAGAGTTAAAGCTCTCACAAAGCAAGAGAAAGTAAAAAGTCATCAATATTCCATCATCATCAAAAAGAAATTCAAACCTTGGTGTGTAGCTTGCGGCATAGCGAGTTTGCTGCCTTGAGCTGCTGTAGACCGAGAACGTCCTTTTGCTGGAGTCACTACTGTGCGCTTTCCTCACACCTTCCTCATACAGAAGCCCCACCTAAGACAAAATATCAGCTGGAAGAGGTCTGCATGAACATTAAATGTCCTTTCAAGGCCATATATGTCACCTGCACGTCAATGGAGGTGGTGTCCTCGACAACTCTCTTCATCACCGCACGCACATTTCGGGGTTCGATCGTGTTGACCCAGTCTCGTGTTTCAACGCTCTTTCGAAGCATCTGGGAAATAATAAGGCCTTGGACCTGCAAATATGAACACAAACTGGATGCATGAAGTCATCCGCTTCCCCAAGTAGCACGAGGTACTACCTTCACGTAATGGTTGAGTAGTTTCTGTGCTGCCTCCCTGGCTTCCGCGCATAGAGCAGTGACTGCCGTTACCGGACTGTGGTGCTGAAAATGTACGCGAAAGGAAACATTTGGCTCAAAGTTGAGTTCAATTAAAAACCATTCAACAGACAGCTACTACCTGCGCCAGGAATTGTTCATCAGTAAGAGTGAGGATGTAAGAGATTGTGGAGGTTTCGTAGTCTAAGCAGAGTCGGGAAAGGAGCAACAGGAGGGCTGGCGGGGTGGAGCCTCCTTTGTCTCCTGCGCTCTCGCAAAACTGACGAGAGGACTGGCATACAAACTTGATGAAACTCACAATCAGGCTCTCGCGGACGCCTTGGTAGCAAAATTCCCCCTGCGAGAAGATATAAAAGCATGAGAAACAATCACCATCAGAATGTTCTTCAACTAGTTTGAGACATTTTTTGACCTTAAAGTACGGCTTGTTGGAGAACGTGATGTTCTTGGCTGTGAACAGATGCACAGACGCCAACACAGACTTGATCTGATTTAAGATGGAAGCTGACAGGGAGGACAGCAGGTCCGGGAGGCTGCTTGCGCCATCTCTGCCAGAAGCCGGGCCGCCGAGATGAGAGCCGGCCCCCGGAGCGGCCAGCGAGAGGCGAGGCGTCGCCAGGGCCTGCCTCACGTCCGTCAAGCTGTCCATGTAGAAGTTCTGGAGCGCAGCCAGGTACTGCTTGACTCGCTCGGTCGCTGCGCGGATCACAATCTCGGTGCCTTGGTTGGGCACCGAGGAGCCCGGCAGCAGCTTGGCCACAGCTTGGAGTCTGCGATGGAATCGGTCGAGGGCATGGACCAAGAGGGAGTTATCCGCCACCCCCTTTTCCTCTTGGATCCTTCGCTCCACAAGCGAGAAATAGCGAGTGGCCAGCTTATCCACAAAGGCGTGCAGCTTACTCTTTGCCATCTGAGGAATATTCTTGGATGCTAGCTCGCCCGTCTGAGCGTGGTTGATGAAAAGTTCTTGATATGATGTAATGACCAAACACAAGCTGCTGACAAACTCATTGCAGCCTCTGTCGATGAACTCCAGGATGTCGGTGTTGGAGGAGGGAGAACGAAGAGCGCTTGTTTTGGGCGACCCGGCGGTGGCGCCAGGTGAAGGCTTGCGTGCCAAAGCAGTTTTTGCTGCTGATGCAGGCGGGCTGGGCTTAATCTCAGCTTCCAGGCCCTGCAGGTCCGACTCCAGGCGAGAACCGGCGTGGCTCAGGAACTTTTCACACAGCTCTTCTGCTGGCTCATCCAACTGCAACAGGAGCTCCACACACTCTGATAAGTCTTTAGCACTCGAGCCACCGTCCCTGTGAGCAAAACAACATCTGCTGCTTTGGTCTTCTGCCACCATGTCACATCAGCATCAACCAAACTGACCTGAACTTCTGCCGAAGCTCCTGCGCCAACTTGTCCATGATGGCATGACAGTCATCCTGAATGCCCTTGAAGGAAGGCATGTGGCTGTATTGCTGCAGCACACAACGAGCACGCCGGTGGGAGCTCACTGCTTGAGCGTAAGCTTGCAGCTCCAAGCATTTGTTTAACCTGGCGGGCAGTTCAAATAGAAACTGCAACTTTCTTAACAAAGTGTGGACCCCTAAGGAAGGCATAAACAAAACAACATGAAGCAACTCAACAAAACAGTAGAGATGGGAAAATGAAGGTTCAAATGTGTATTTTTTTTTTTTTTACTCCTCGAGCCATCGATTGGAATTTCTTAACCCCCTTTATTTAAACCAACAATGCCATCTAGAGGCCATCTGAAAGAAATTTGAAGCGAAATTCTCCTTTCCCATGACTACAAACCAAGATTAGGTCACCTGAGAGTTTTGTAATCTGAGCATGCTGGTCTTCAAGGGTACCACTGATGCGAGCACTAAAATCAGTGATCGCCGCCATGTTTGCAGACAGACAGTCCATTTCGTCCTCCATCTTTTTGAAATCATTCTTCATCTTTCTGATGGTATCTTGAGAAAGGTAGGCGAGAAGATATTTTTGAATTGGATAAAGAACTTGAGGATGAAAGTGAATTCTCTCACCTGTAGCTGATATGAATTTATTGTAGTTTTCATATACTAGCGTCTGCATGTCACTATCCAAAGAACGGATCTGCTTGACCATGCAGGTCTCATGGTCCATCAACTCGGAAAGAGAGCATTCTCGTCGAAGCTGAATTGGAACACATGATGGAAAATAGTTTAAGAAAAAAAGAGAAGTGGCTCTTCTTAATGAGGTCAGTGTTCTTCTCACCTTGTTTAGGTAGTGCTCTGGGTCAAAGTGCGGCCCGTTGATGTCACAGGGATCCAGGGACTGTGGCTTCTCATCCGCCTTTCCTTCTTCATTGAGCCCGTAGTAGAGCTTCAACATACCGTGGACCCTACGCTTCCTCCCTGGGTCTTCGGAGGCCGAGGCGTCCGCTTCCATTGAGATAAGCGGCTGGCTCATTGACAAGCAATAATAATGACTACCAGTCAGAAGACGAGCGTCCAAATTGCGAGGAGAAAAAGCGAGGTGCAAAAGAGCTGTCAATTATACTGTAAATTCGATTTACATACACAGAAACCGTCCGTAACATTACATTGAACACGACATTGCACTTCCGCTTGCGTAGCTTAGAAGGCGTGGCCACTGTGTTGCCAAAGAGTATTTGCTAGCAAGAGATGATAATCTTCCTTACTCATAACGTTGTACTTCTGGGTAATGAATACGTAATTGATGCTGTAGTGTATCTGTAGTGTACTATATTTTATTTTTAAATAAATAAACACGTCAATAACTAATTAGTCTGTGTCCAGAAGAGAAAAAGAAAAACTTTTATTGGTCAAATAATCAAAATTAGATGAGACCGGGATGATAATATTCCTTACTCACAACGTTGTACTTCCGGGTAATTTACATTGTAGTTAGTGCACTATATTTTATTTTTAAATAAATAAGCAAATAACTAATTAATCTGTCCAGAAGATGAAAAGAAAAACTTTTATTGGTCAAATAATCAAAATTAGACGAGACTGTTTTGCAATAATGTAAAATAAGAAAAATAATAATACAAAGGCAATTGAATATTATTTAATATGTATTAAACGCAGTTTCAGTGGTGATACATCCAGGGTCAGTGAGTCTAGGTTTTCTCTAACACACTATGTGATAAAGTACAAACTCAACACTTATAAATGATATACTTCGATCTAAGGAAGCAAGATTTTGCATTTAACAGACCAAATAAAAAAGTGATATTAAGGAAAAAGGCCTTAAGTGTTTAAACTTCCCTTCTCATGTTGGACATGCCCATTTCTATTGTCTTGAGCTGGATCACACAGAGCAGCATGTTTGCAACAGTCTTCACTTCAAACTCCACAAGCACCAAGAAGTTGATTTGCATTGCTAAATATGGCGAACACTTGAGAAAGTACACAGTTCACTGGTCAAACAATAGCCAAATTCCACTGACCGCTTCAGCGCACTAAAGTCACCTGGACAAAAACAGAACACAAACAAAAAAGGCACTTGAAAGTGAGTGTTGAAGAGGAAACGTGACCTCAGTCTCTTGTATAAACCCATGAACATAAAAATACATACATATAATATACAGTACAAAAAAAATCAACAAATATATTGACAGTGCAGCCTTATAATAAATGATCACATGAATTGGAATGCCTATTCTACAATGTGACATGCATAGTATGTTAGCAATAACATCTTTGATTCTGAAAAGTTGGATACATAACATGAGTGTACAAATATTGAGTTGATTGCATGGGGAGTTAAGGAAGGAAATTGATGTTAGAATTGTGAGATGTTTAGCAAGATGCCTCTGCTCTGTTTCTAGTAGCATGTTCAAAAGTCAGTGACCCTTGACATATGAAGAAACATTCCCATCGGCTTGTTGCAGCATTTTGTTTTGCAATGAAAGTAAATGTCACCTATTCTTTTATTTCACCCCTTGGTGCTGAAGTCAGCAAAAACTAATAGCCTACTGTAGACAAAAAAACCCTGAAGGTGCCATTTCAAACGTACAAGGCACTGACACCTTAAAGCATACGATATAAACTTGTAGTCATATAATAGGCCAAGATGTGGTAATGATTCACTCAGGCTATCAAGGATTGCAAAAGGAAAAAGAGGTAAGTCAGCTGTTATGCTGAAGAGTGGCTTTTTGGATTTTGCCCATGAGCACTGCAGAACAGTCAAAAGGTTTTTGCGACAGTTATCAGTACCAACCATTTTCTCATGTTATTTGCATTTGATGCCAACTACACTTTGTGACCCTTTGAGGCATATCAACTAACAAAATCACTTGGTGTTCACATTAACATACCTGCAAAATATACACAATGTCAGAGGATAAATATGGTCAAAATAAGATCCCTCACTTGGTCCGACATATGTTCAGGAGTTTTTGTGTCAATCCCCAGTCTCCTTTAAATGTTTTGTTTTGGTCTTTGCCCAAAGGCGGGCGGCAGAGCTGGAGGTGGTGACTTAACCCTGCTCCAGGCTCTCTGTCACTTGCACAGAGGAGTATGTGGCTCCAGATGTCTGGCGTGCGAAAAACGATGCAGCTCTTCTTGGCTTTAAGCATTTGATTTCTTTTCCTAAAAACAAAAAAAAGTTTGGTCAAAAATGTTATTTAATGTTAACCGTCCTTTGCATTGTAATCAACAAAGAGGGCAAACTCACCATTATCGACGTAGTTTATGGTATTGAGCGAATGGACCCGGCTGCATACGACGCTACTTTGCCGGCGCAACATTCCACGCCGTCCCCCGCGTTCATGCTTGCTGTCATCTTTTCCAGAGGCTTGTTGTGATAGACTTGCATCGCCATCTGTTTCTGCTGCGGCCCCTCCCTCAGACACTGACCTGAGCTCCATGCAAAACTCAATGAAGCCACTCATGAGCTCTGCCTGACCAACAGAGACGCGTAACATATAGTTAGTTAATCTGGAGCTTAACTGACAATTCCAGAAGACAATATACTCACTTGTTTGGAGTAAATCTTCAGCAATTTGTTGACGGGAGTGCCATCTTCGTCGCCATCAAACTCCAGCCAGAGGATGTGCGAATCGCCTTCCCCCTCAGGGTAGCTGTGGTCCCAGGAAAGTTCATTGAACCGCAGGCCGAGAAGCACGTGCTGCAGCAAAATAAGTTATTTGATTAATTGTGAGAATAATCAATTCTGACAGTTCGACTGCCTTTGATGCATTTCACAAAGCCCACAAACAAAGAGCAGCCACCTTCTCCTTGACGTCCATCACGTAAACTCCCTCCAGCGAGATACCAACATTGACAGCTTTGCGTTTCACTCTCTGAAGGATCCCTTGGGCGGGTTTGTCAATCTCCCCATCAAAAAATGCACACCTGTTTGAACAAGTCATAATGTTGTCCGCAATTTATTTGATTTATTTTTTTAGTAATTAGAAGATCTCTTACCCATAATAAGGAAGAGAGTGACATGTTCTGAGATACAGCTGGAGAAGCTCTGAGTCCTGCTGAGAGTCTCCAGATATATTGATCTTTCTGTACTCCTCCAAGAGATTCTGCTCCAAACCTGCCTGACGGCTTGACTTGCCTCTCAATGTGGAGAATAAACCTCCACCCCCCGTGGCCACGTGTGCCGGTAGGAAAGAAGACAGCTTCTTCTCCCTGTGTGTGCACCAACTCAGCATCAATGACAACAGATTGGACTGCATAACTGTCATCCCATTCATTGATCTGAATTTGCCTTTACTTACCGTATAGTGGTGGTCAATTTTTGCCTGTCCAAGCCCGTCCCCTCATTAAGAGCAAGAGACAAGCCTCCAAGAGAGGCCCAGTGTTCAGGATCGCAGGGGTATCGTCCAGTGATGATATTGCTCTTGGCCTCTTCATATAAAAGTCGTAGCACTCCCTCATCTTCTATCTGAAAATCATTATGATTCAGGCAACATCAAACTAAGCGACGGTAAAGCAAACAATTTGTGGACCTGTACTCAGTGCTTTAAAAAAAAAAAAAGAATCCTTTATTCATGCTTTTCCCCAGGATAAAGTACCTGCAGCTCTTTAGATTTGGGATAAAACACGTTACGACGGTATTGGAGGCAGGGCTCATCTGAGGAAAACAAAAGAGAGTAATATTTGAGTGCATGCTGCAGAAATTCAGAAATGCATTCCACTTTTAAAAACAGTGTGTCCATAGTTGTTCTGTAAAGCACTTTTATTCAAAAACATGTCAAGTTTGACAAAATATAACTAATTTTAACATTCAAATAAAAACAAAATATCCGCATCTAACACAAAACGAAAAAAAAAAAAAAAAAGTAGTGATTGAAACATTCACCTTGTGAAATGTCTTCCTCCGAGGCTTCCGTAAAGCGATACAGCAAGTCTTGCCATTGGCGACACACCTTGTAAGGTTGGTGCCTTGCTTTTAACTGCACCTCTGTTGGGGAAAAAACAAAGCACAACATCTGATGCATCTGTATTTGGAACACTTCTGTGTATTGTCTTCCAATGCAAAAAAAATAAATAAAAAGTCAATGATCGAATTTATGTTATTTATTTTATTTTTTTACCAAGTAGCGGAGAAGACAGCCAGAAGGCAAAGGCATCCTGCGCAGACTCAGGAACATGAAGAGCCTCTCGGACAGTTCGGCCCAACTCCTGCACAGTGGCACTGCCAAGCCCTTCTATTGATAAATGCACGGCGCTGTCACCGAACAAGTATATGAGCACATCTTGAGCTAGGAGGAAAACAAAGTTAAAGTATAAACAAAAGATCCACAAAAACATTCTCTGATGAATATGTCACATGATGACTCATACAGTGGGACAGTGTGGCAGAAGAAGCAACACTTCCTCTTTGTGAGTGGTCATCTGAAGAGTTTGGGGGGAAGCTACACACATCTCCTTCCATTTCAAATCTGAAACACAAAGAGATGTCTTGAGTTACATTCATATGTGCATATCATGATTTTCAAAGTTTTTGATCCCCTTTCAGCAAAAAAAATAAAAAAGTGTCTCCCTCCTTAATAAGCCCAATGCTAATTAAAAATAACAACCAAAACGACCCTAACCCCAGTTGAGTAAAGATAACTTGTTGACGGGGTAATATCGTTTATTCTCAATGTGTCACTCTTCGTCTGCCCATCAACAAGGGATTCCACAGGACTTAGTTCATCGCTATAACGCTCCCAGCAACCCAAACTTGTGCTAAGTATTAGCAAGTCCGGCAACAAGAACTAGCGAGATAAACAATGGGAACCGAATACAAGGTTACGCAATTGTTCAAAGATGAGGTATTCAGATTCACGAAATTGTAAAGATGGTGCCAGTGTACCACAAAACATTTTCATGTATTCATTCAACAGTCAGGCCATAGATTTGTTTATTTTTTAAATTCCAAACTATTAGCGTTCATGATGACTTACTTTTGAGTTAGCATACCATCCAAACTACTATAGAACAATTAACATTTCGGTAGTGATCGACCTACCTGTCAATTTGGGTGTTGCTCCACTGCTCTGTCGTCTTTGGTCAAGAAGTTAATTCATTAGACACGTTTGTCTACAATTTGTTTTGATATATCATTGATTAGTGCCTCGCTAACGAGCTTTCCGGAGTGTAAGAATGGCGAACGAATCGGACATTCTGAACGGTTCTCTCCTGGGCGTGACAGCTTCGTTCAAATACTGGAATATTCTATGGTCACCCTCTAAAAAAAAATAGAAACGCTCGTGTGTAAAAGTGGATATAAACAAACAGGTTACAACATAACCGAAAATAAAAGTAATAAACTGCGTCTTAATATAATGAATCAAACGTCTACAAAACTGGTTCAGAAATGACGACTCCAAAATAGAGTCGAGAGTATTTCCGGGTGGCAGTGACGTCATTGCGTCACATGATTTACGTCACTGCAGCTATAATTATGCAGACATAAAGTAAGCTGATATAGTTCTTGAAGTAGACCAGGTCAAAGTGAAAAGATGCACAAAACTAATAAAAAAAACCAATAGAATAAATATACATAATTTTTTATTTTTTATTTATCTTAATGATTCCGTTGCACACCACGGAACGACGGAAAGTAGGTCAGCGAAAAAAAAAGTGTGCAGTGAGTGTTGAATAATAATAATAATAATAATAATAATGTCAGAACAGTCACCCAGGTTTTATAAAAGCCTTTTTAATAAAATTGCTATCCACTGTCTCCAATAGATTACACTGTAAAAGGATTTCAGAGAAGGAATGAACTGACTTAAGTGTTTAATGAAAGCCCAATGAGTCCCATTACATAGTGCATACTCACTTTGATTTGTTTCATTATTATTTTATTTACAATGTTATACAACAACATATACATTAAAATGAATTAGTTTTGCAATGCTGCTACAATATGAGACTGCAAGGGCAGCAGGTTTAGTATTAACGAAGGAGATTAACGGGGTTAACTGAGGTGTCAAATTAGAGGACACTCTTAATGGCTTTCAGTGCATCACTGAAGTAGTTTAATCGGTTTTCTTAATCCAATTGTTCTCCATTACAGGAGCCAATTGTTCTCCATTACAGGAGCCAAACAGAATAAGAAAATGCATTATCTAATGGTGGGTGATATGCATGATAATTAAAAATGGACATACAAAATGAAATTTCAATGAAATGTAATTATATCTATCAAAGTAAAAACAAGAATAAATACTACATACAAATGTTTTGAGCCCAAGAATCTGTCCTACAAATACTGCAATTCTTCTGTTTTTCATTGTAATGACTCCTAACCACTGTGTTGTGGCACATATGTCATAAAACTTCCAATTTCATATAATTGCTTTGTAAAATATCTATTCACAATAAATAATGTATCTTTGTTGATCTATCTATACCAGGTACTTAAAGTGACAGGCAAAAGAAAAAAAAAAATTTACATGTCCGACTTTTGTGTTTAGGCGGTTACTGTGCCTTCAGGAGTGCCTTCCTGTACCTGGTTTTTAAGCAACAGGAACTTGAGCACAGGGTCAAAGTACTCCATGAAGGTATCTTTCACTCCCTTCTCCAGTAAGTATCCTTCTGTCTCAATCTCCGTGTTCTCCTCCCCTGCTACTGCCTCCATGGAGGTCTGCAGGAAGCGCAAACTCACCAGCACGGAACCCTGGAAATGAGGAGGTGGTGTTATTCAGGAATAACAAAAAAACATTTTTGCAATGTGCACCTGTAAGAGGAAGACTGAGAGGACTCCAGCCCCAATGGTGTTCATCAGACCCATGAAGTAGTTGAGCAGGGCCTCCCTGCAGCCTCGCAGGTAGATGTTGAGCTCCTCTGTCTCGTACTCGTAATTATAATGAGCTGAATTGTTGGTAAGATGATATTGGATGCATGGTCGAGGAGAACTAGGATTACAGCAACTGAACGGGACTCCGTCTACCAAGTATCGGCCGTCGACGTTGCTCTTGACGCGGCTGAAAAAAATAGGATTGTTTACAAAAATTCATTTGTTGTCTAATGTCTAGCAAACAGGACTTACACTTTTACTTCGTTGGAGTTGAAATCAAGGTAGCGATTGCTGATCCACTGAACCTCAAACCAATCCCTATGATCGTTATTTCCGCAACATTGAAAGTCCATCTGCAAGCGATCGATGTTCTGCTTCTGGAAACAACGTCCGGGGGTGTCTGTGTCTTTATAAAAGCGGATGCCGTTTCTCAGGCCGACCTTCAGAGAAGACTCCAGATTGCCCTTCATGGCATAGCTCATGATGATCGCTAGCAGCATGAGCACAGTGAAGAAACAAGAAACGGCAAAGTAGGGCTTCAAAAAGGTCTTCCAGCGAGGAAATCTGCCAGCATCCAAGGCATCCTGGCAGATCTTCGATGCAAAGTAGTTGATGCCCAAGGAGGCCAGACCAACTATCATGAGGGTGTTGGGCACGATATGTATGTCGGCATTATCCATGACCTGCAGGAGAGTCACATAAAATGGAATGAAAATATGTCAAAAGTAATGTTAAGCATAAATAAAACCAGATTATTTTTTTGTCCATATTTCTGGAAGATGTTCAGGATTTGGTTGATCAAATGAGTCAAGTGGGCCCAAGTGTATTGAACTGGAGGTCTCCAGATTTCAATAATTTTTTTTTTTTTTTTTAAACCATCAAGTCAAAAGCTTAGAAATAATAAACTGTACCTCTGCCCTCCTTCGTAGCTCTGTCTTGAGAACGCACCCGAGGGCGAACGTGACCGCCCCGGCTACTGTGGCACACCAGGACAGGAGCCACAATCCCTGGGCAAGCTTCACCCTTTTCTCAAAGGGGAACTTCATCTTCATCACCACCATGGTTGCAGCGAGGAGCTCCGAGCCTTACCGGGGGGGAAGTAGGGGAAGGAGAACGGCGACAGCACGTCGGGGTGGGACGAGGCTGTTTTTGTCTGAAAATTCAGATTCAAACTGAAACTGCAACAGCAGTACAACTCAAAATCTACAAAAATAAGACATTTGTGTAAAATGCTACATCGAGAATAACACAAACTACAGGCACATATCAGGTCACCTTATTTTTGTCTCCCAAAAGTGCTGAAAAAAAGTCCACAAATAACCACCGACTGCGATGCAGCTCCACACAGTGGATTTGGCAAACCTGAACGCTGGGAGCGTCTTAATGCTAATGCCTGCCTATCCTATTAAGGTGGTCAGGAGAATCCAGGCCATTGTCTGCTCAGCATCCATCAAACAGACACTGATGACAAAGTGGATTTGAGAAAACAAGAGTGATAGCTACCCGTTAAGTGACAAAACTTACATGCTAACCCTAACCTTCTATTTATTATATATTAACATGATTTCTGTGAAGAAAAATATAATAATTAGGATATTGACATTCTCCACAGCATTGCATATAAGCCACATTTCAGAATATCCATGATCAATACCTACCGTATCTCGTGCAAGGTCAGGGGGTGGAGTCTATCTCAGCTGACACGAGGAGAGAGGTGAGGTCACCCTGGATAGCTCACCAGGCAATTGACATGAGAATTTAAATGTGTCAAATATTTTCACAGAAGATAAATGAAACCTAAACAAGCACACTATTCATTCATAACATTGCAGATCAATGATTTATTTATTTTCCCATTTGTTTATTTCATTCCTGTAATTATGTGGTCAGAGCAGACGTGAATAATTTTCCTTATATTTTTTTTTTTTATTTTTTTTTTTTACAGAGAAATATATTTACACAGGAAAAACCATCAACGTTTCTTCAAATTGCATTTATACAGAATAGCATATCTACAAAATTCTTTCAAATTCCACTTCCAAATCTTTGACTACTTTTTTGAAGTATTTACAAGCAGGAGTCCTTGAGGGTATTTTAGGATATTTCTTCACATTCAAAGGTAATGGCTGGATTTTTCTAAAAAGATCATTCAAATCTGCTGAATAAAACGGGAAGGGGGGGAAAAATTAGCAAAATAAGTTATATATACTGAATTCAGCAAACCATTTTTTTGTTTCTTTTATCACAGCTGTGTTTGCTCCCCTCCTAAAACCTCCTCTGCAATCCCGCCTGTCCATCCATGCATGTCAGACCTTCTCTGACATATCCCCTCACTGGACTGAGGTTCTTTGCACATGAACTGGTTGAGCATCTGCTCAACAGACTGCAGACTGCAGGGGGCGCTATCAGCTTCCAATGCCCTTCCATCCCTGTCATTGTTTCTTCTCCAATGATGGATGATCTCATTGTCTAAATCATCAATAGCTTCATCCCCAGGGTGGTGGAGGTCCATCATGGCTTCCGTGCCTCTCAGTTCCTTTGGCATTTGATGGCACGCAAGCGGGATTTGCTCTAGGCTAGTTGACCTGATCAATATGGTCGAGCCAAGGTTCTGGCTGGCGGCCATCTGAAATGCGCTCTCATCTGTTATAGCTGAGAGGCAAGCATTGCCTGGTGGGGCAGGTAAAATCTCATTGTGGATGGTGAATTTGAGATGAGGTACCTGCAGAGGTTGAGGAGAGTGAAGACAGAGAATTTCCTCTGACTCGCTGTCTTTGTCCATGTCTGCTTCCCCGGGCGGCCATGCTTGATTTCTGTTTGTTAGGAGAAATCTCGGGATCTCTTCCCCCATTTCTGACCAGTCCGACTCCTCCTCCTCTGGAACCGACCCCAGACATTGTTCCTGCCCTGCAGCTTTGACCTTCTCGTAGTTTTGGCTGTCCATGAACTGGACTGGAGGAGGTGCCAGAGGGAGCATAAATTGACTGATGGCATCGTCTGGAAAAAAATGGTCGTTGGGTTCGCTCAGCATGGAATTGACCTGAAAATCAGATAGAACCTGAATATATATTTTTTTAATGTCCACTCATCTACTTAAATCTTGGAGGTCTTACATTAAATGTTTCCACATTGTTGGTATACTTGGCTGAGGTCAGCTGTTCCGTCAATGCTGAAATACGTCGGCTCAACCTCTGGCGCTCTCCTTCCATGCTTTTAGTCTGTCAAAAGAATAAAAGGTCAAAGTGCATGGGGACAATTCACATTTCGGACAAAAAATAGAAACGTAAATGTTGGGGGTTTACCACCGAGTTCAATTTTTGCTCCAGTAGGCTATTTGTTTGTTGTGTGGATGAACAATTTTCATGGAGTCTAAAAACAAGATAAAATAACAGATTGAGATTTCCTTTACACCCAGACGTGAAGTTTTAGAGATAATATTTCTCATTACATTTTAAAACTCTCTGTGAGGTTGCTCAATTCCATACGCGTCCTCTGGAGCTCTTCTTCCAAAACCTTATGACTGTTTAAAAAATCTCCAAAACACTCCATCTTGACTGCTGACGTCAATAAACGTTGACCTTCATTCTCTCCTTTGGGGAGCCTGCAAAGACGAAGGGTTCATCTTCGTTCACATGCTTCTCCAAATTGTTACTTCTTAGCAAAGAGCAAATCACACTTACGTAATTTTGTCCATTTCACGAGTTGGTTCCTATTAAGAAGGAATAAAGTTGGATGTGAATATATCAGACTTGTATTTAATAAAGCAGACTCAGATTTTACATGACGTCGATTTGTGAGTAAATTGAGACAAGATCATCATTATAGATACTTTTTGTAATATTTTATAATCTGTTTTGTGATGACTAGTGAAAATGGTGACACGCACACTGAAAGAAAAATCAATAAAGGAGCAAATTATTCAAACCCTTTGCGTAGCCTATAATCAAGCAAGCTGAACATGGAAATGATTGATTTGGGTTTTAAAAAGGGAACTTCCTGAATGGATGATTAATAGAGGAATCAATGAAGAACGGAAATTCCATTTAAAGCAATTGTCAACTTTATAGAACCCTGTCTTAAAAAAATGACGTACTTGCGGTATCGATGGGACGGTGAAGTCGGTTTGTTCCTCGTCTCGACCGGAGGTGGTGTTCATCTTCCTGGTTGGAGGCAACCTGACGGCAGACTCCCCTTTTATGTGACGGTGCTTCTCCTCATGTTGCGGCTCATGTTTGTGCAGATGTGGCTCAGGATGACTTGGATCCCCAAGGTGGTTTTCATGGATTTCACTGTTGTGGTTGCCATGGTGATGCTGATGGTGAGAACTGTTGTGGCGATCTTCATGGCTTGGGCTGTCTCCATGATAATGGGGACGTTTTGGAATGTGATGAGCTCCATAGCGGTGCTCTTGATGGGAATTCTGGCTGTCAGGTTGCTGTACCGCCTTGTGGTCATCGCCATGGTGATGATGATGACTTGGTTTATGATGGTCTCCAAATTCACTAGATTTGGATCTCTGGTGGGGCCGTCCATCTCCATGGACACTATGGTTTTGTTGCAGGATCTGATCTCCATGTTGACGATTAGGATGATGTTGGTCTTTTAAGCCGTGATGGTGAGCGAGGTCACGGGGGTCTCCATGGTGATGTTTTGGTTTATCGTTTTGGGCTTGGTTTCCATGACGCGGCGTCGTTGGACGTTTTGTATTTAAATGGTTGCTATGGTGATGACCTTTATTTGGACGGTCTTTGTGGTGCTGTGATAGGCTATTGCGAATTTGCTGATGATGGTTGTGGTGCTCTTCATGATAATACGTTGGAGAGTGACGACCTCCGTGGCGAGGAAAGTATCCTCGGCGATAATGGAGATGATCTTCACCCTGCTGAGGATTAGCCGGGTCATGATGACGGGAATGAGTTAAAGTGCCGTAGCGTCCTCCGTCACGGTCGTCTTCATAGTGATTGTGAGGAGAACGTTTGTTGTGATGATAGCTGGAACTGTCGCAATCTTCATAACTGGAATATGAGACGGGACTGTAACATCTACGATGACGATGAGGACTTTTGTCACGGGCGTATCTGTGATAACTCGGGCTATGATGACACCGTTGAATATCTCCTTGGTTCCGACGGCGGTTCTGTTTCCAACTGGGTGACCGTGAGCAATGTTGAGATGTTTGGGACCATGATGGATGTCTTTCCAAATAACTTATGTCAGTGCAGCTTTTGGGTGAGTCTGGAGAGTCATGCCCACGATGATGGTGGGACGAGTTTGACTTTGAAAGCTGAGAATGAGAATATTGGCTGGAGGTAACAGAGTCGGCGCTGACAGGTCGACTCCTCTGGTGTCGCCTCTTGTCCTCGGACTTGCTGGAAGCCGACTCGGTGATGCTCGGTTTCTGAGCATCTGTAACGCCCAGAGTAGTGAGTCTCATGGGGCTGAGAACTTGTCGAGTGATCTCATTGAGAAAGGCAGAGAATTTCATTTTCTCCTTCAATAAATTCTTTCTGATTTCATTTTTTCTCCTTTCTTGTTCTTCTTCGTTCCCCTCGTTTTCGGAGGGGAACGTGAGGGCCTCCATAGATTTAGATTTGCGGAAACTTGCTGTGTCACGAGTCTTCTTCCGGGTGCCTTGCTTGGAGCCATTATGAGAAGACTTGCCTTTTGCCTGTTTCGGCTTGCCTGGGTGACCACTGGTTCCAATCAAAGGTGCGGTGTCTTCTTCTTCTTCGATGTACTTGTGCTTTTCAGAAATGTTATTACAAGACTGTGAATGCTGGGGCCTCCTAAGAAGAAATTCCTCGGAACCTTCACTGCTATTCTCCGACGACAGACTCGAGGAAGATGCTGACGTGGATGATGAAGAAGATGAAGAGGCGGTTGTTGATGAAGAGGAGAAAGTGGATGAAGAAGAACCGTATGATGAAGTGAAAGAGGTTTCAGATAGAGAAAGCTGGCCACGATGTTGCTTGCGATGGTAACGATGCGAGACGTGATCACTTAGCAAGCTGTCCTCCGCTGTTGAATGGGTGCTATTTCAAAAACAGAACATGGGCGTTGAAAAGATGAAATGTCAATCATTGATATGAATTTAAAAACTCACTCTTGGTTGTCCTCATCCGACTGATGGAACTTCTTTTGACGATGATGTAGGTGACCGTGAGTTTGTTTGGAGTGATGGTGTTTCATTTCTTGACTTTTGCCTTCTGTTTTTTTGTTCTTGACTTTTTTTTGTTGGTCACACATTTCAGATATTTGGAACCTTCAAATCTTCTGTTGGGGGTGAAATATTTCATTAAGTCCAGTCATCAACTTACATTTAAATAAACAACGTACATTGATTGAAGTTGTATTTAAATGACAATTATATGACAAAGCGGTGATAATTACTTTTCATTACTCGACTCAGTTAACCAATTAATTCATAAAACTATTGCATCACACAGCTGATATGTTTACTTACCGTCTCAAAGTATCCACCGGGATGAAGTGGAGATGCTTACTGATGCTTTGTCCCAGAAGCTAAATGACATTCTGTGTGATGCCCTTCCCAATTGAACGGTGAAGCGTGTGACACACACACACACGCACAATTCAATAGACTGCAGTGTCACCCAATGACAGAGGGGTCAGTTGTGAGTTTCGAGGTGTGCTTTCGTAGCACATTTGAGAAAATGTGTTCTCTGAGATGGATAAGAAAAATAAATAAAGAATGCATCCTGTGTTTAAATGTCAATTTTTTTTTCATCAGTGGGAGAAGAAATAAATATTACAGACAGCAAAACTTACTGTATGCATGTGGTGGCCTATTGATCACGTTGACCCTATTATGTCAATGCAATGGGCAATCTAACACTCAAAGTTAGTGAGAACTATATTGAATTCCAATAGCATGACAATCCAACCATAAAATGTTACATAAATTAATGCCGGAATGTTGAGGAATCAACTGAATGCTTTGTAGTGGACAAAACAGAATATGGCTTCTGTGGAACTGCAGATATTAATAACCTTTCCCTGCGTCGACGGACTAGATATCAATGTGAAAAGCTCCAGTAAGCTAACGCAATGGAAAATCGGAAGACGTAGAAGAACGCATGCAAAGCTAACAGGATGTACTTGTGAATATTCCAGACTCGGCTTGCCGGAGGTTCTTCCAGTGATTCCGCAGAACAACATGAGTCACTGCTTGGTGTTATGAAATGCATGGCACAACCTATATTTTCAACTCTTCCGACTATCGAGACACTGAGGTGAAGAGCTTTTATATCATCTGTAACTATTGCGAACCCAACCAAGCACAGCATAATCAGTGACGCTTCTATTAAGTTCAATGACTTCCCCCAGAGGACATAATTAAACTCTGGATCCAACAGAGTAGAGCTGTGGAAATTATTTGAGTGTCTCTGTATTGCTCACCAGTAAGTCAATTCATTAAATTTCTCTTTGTAGGTTTGGTTTTACCTTCTTGCAAAAGTTTCATTATTTAGAAAATAACTAACAATGTAAACATCAGTTTATCTAGGTTAAGAAAATTGTATAATTTTTGTAATGACTTAAAAAAAAAAAAAAAAAAAAAAACTTGCACTGTAAATGGTTTGCGAGTCGAGAACTGAATTCTTCCTCAATTTTGGATTATTTCATGAATAAGCACCACAATTATGAAATTCTGTAGTATTCCCATTTAATGTATAATCAAAAAGGACCCCAAACCAACAGATTAACATAAATAATATATCTAAAAGCACTCAATTTCAAAAGAAAACAAACACGTGTTAATAATTAGGTATATGACTGCATTTCGCAATTAATGTGGAAGCCATTTTTACATTCACAACTATAAACATCATAGTGAAGGATTCAACAATTTCGTTTTTAAACGTTTGTCAACTGGTTAATATAAATATTCTCCCCATTCGACCTGTTCATTAGAATACAGCTTTGTTGGTCGTTCATGGAAAGAACGCTTTGTGAGATGGTCCCAGTTCCTGGTGGGTAAATGTCTCCCTCTAGCGGCCAATTCATGTACTAGCGTGCCAATATTTTCTTTTCCTACACATGACAGTATAAATGCGGTGCGGAGGTGGGTAAAAATAAGTAATCAATGCCTGATTTCAGTTTTTGCCCACACGGATGTGTGGATTTAAAAGAGGATCTAAATTTGGGTCTAAACCAGCTGAGGCACGTCCAAGTTTCGCCATGACGATAATCAAAGTAAAGAATCCCACTACACCAACCAAAATGAACATGAAGACGCGCTGTTTCCAAGACAGAGCCGTTCGCTTTGAGCCCGTGCAATTCCTGAAAGAAAATCAACTGAGTGTTTGTTACACATCAATTATAATTTATAAAATTCTAGAAATATATGACTTACTTGAGAATTTGTGCAAACCAGCCCAACGTTGGTCGTCGTCTGTACTTGTCATCATCAAAATCCATCTGTCTGCTAGAGCTGTTGTCCCTCGTGTCGTAGATCTTTCTTGGCGATGACCCTGAATATTTTGTATTCATTGCCCAGATTTGCAGGATTAAACCAATTTTACACCCTGCAAAATAAAACGGTTACAGCCACTCACCAAAGTCTTTACCTGCATGAATTGTAACGCATGTATTCTCATCTGGAAAGTTGACAATAGAGTGATCTCTGTTATTTGGATCCACATTCCCCAAGTTGTCCTCTTCTGGGGATGAAGCATTATTTGGCGCTTGGTTGGGGCTGGCATTGTAGGAGCGGCTGTGGTAACTGTGACTCTGTTCTTGTGCTGTAACCCCAAAAGAAAGAAAGTAAACGATCGATCTGCTTTGTTTCAAAAACAATTACACAAAGATATAAAGAGGTGTAAACATTTCCACTCACCATTAAATGACGACCAGTCAGTGTAGTCTGTAACATCATTAGCCGAGACCTCCTGAAGGGTATCGACTGGGTCGTAAATCTGGATTTGAACATGTACAGACAGTATGTACACATCGTTAAGAGTTTTATCATTGAAGATTTTATTCCAAGGTATTCCTAATGAAGTTTCACATGAATGCACATTTTGAAAAGAAAAATCATTGGAGTTACTACTCCTTACCAGTGGCAACCCTAAACCCGCTCTAGCCCAGTTAACAGATGACAGTTGCTCTTTAAGCACATCGGCAACCGGGCTGGCTAGGTTGGAGGGGGGGAACACTGGACCCTGACAACTGGGACACTGGTATCCTGCTGGAGCCGTATGGAGGGGCAGGCGGGAGGCCAAATTGTTGAGACAAGTCCAGTGAAAAACATCTGAAAAACAATCAACGCATCGCTGACTGAAATACTTGATATTGGTGGAACATACCAATATGAATTGTGATTTTGGTCAGTGCAATACAACGTAATAGAGCTGTATAGAAGAAGACAAAAATCTCACCATAGCAGATAAGTCTGATGGTGTCTTCAGCAATCAGCGGATTATTGCACAAAGTACAGTTTGGGTTATAATCACTGTCCTGAAGCCATTGCAGATATGATTGTACAATACACTGAGGGGAGCGCAGGAGAAAGTGAATGATTTCATTATGATTAAACATATAAATGCTCATGCATCTTTTTGGGTTTCTCCCACTGACCTTGTTGTGGTTGGAGACGAGGCAATGTTCGCACACATTTACACGATGCTCAAAGCAGAATAAATTGGTCACCTTCCTCTTTGGACACTTGCAGAGACCCATAGCCTCCTGTGGTTAAAAAAATAAAAAATCACTTTATCTTTACCAGCGTTTACTCATCTTAGAGTTACATGTATCCAACGTGACAGAACGCGACATTAGGGTGGCTCATCAGAGTATGGTTAGCATGCTAATTATGCTAGCAATCCAAATGTTGACACGCTAACGCCAACCTTACCTGTAATAGACTTTAATCAAGTCCCGGTGGCTTTAGGGAATGTTGTAAGGATGACATAAAACTTGTTCTATGTGGGAATTTTGATGAACTAATGATTCGGGTGGAAGCTGTCATGAGTTGACTTGAGTGTAGCTGGTTTCTTCCTGCTTCTGTTTATGTGCCACGTCTCTTCCGGTTACAGCCACGCACTTCCTGTCGCTCATCGTATGAACGGGCGCCACCTATTGCCGTGGAGTATACAGTGCGTCAAATTAGGTTATTTCTTTTTTTCATTTGATTTTCTTTGTAGTTTGAAGTTTTTGAAAAGCAAGACAAAACTCACTTATTAATCTAATAATTTAGTGGTAATCCTGTATGTCAGACATACTGACCATTCTGTTATATTGTAATCCCTTGACAGATAAAAAAAAAAAATCCCCAATATGTCTCTTGTGCTGCAATAATAAAGCAGAGAATGGTTAACTGATACAATATTTTTCTCATAAAAAAAATAAAATAGATGAATAATACAGTATAATGCTGTATTTTGGTGGAAAAAAACCCCGTGAGATATCTAAAAATTGCCTATTACACAAAAGGAAAACAATGCATTTAGATGCCAAACAACATCTCTGTGCAGCCGGTCCAGTTGCATTTCGGGGGTTTCGTCAGCAGGTGGCGTACATACTGATTCATCAACACGAGACTGGCCTGAACAAATAGGGATATGCATCCTGCTTTTATTCTGAGAGTTCCTTTGACCCCCAAAACATTGTCATGACAACGTTACTATGTTGATGCTTAAACATTTTTTAAACTGGTAATTCCTTTAAGTTAATTAAGCCACTTGATTGCATTTGCAGACATAACTGAGGTTGAAGAACTAATTTTTCTGGGCTGTAACATTTCATTTTCTTATGGTTATCTCACCTCTAAAACGATTTGATCTTTACTGAATGCGTATGTTCATTTCAACCAATGAGATTGTGATAAGAAGCAACATTTCTAGTCACTCCAGAGACTCGTGGCTGCCAAATTTCCAAAATGTAAATGCAAATGAGGTGGAATGAAATAGTGAAGGATTGTAAGTGGAGGAAATGATGGTCATAAAACGACTGGCCATCCCTGATAGACACCTGGGGTGTTATAATAATTCAAAGCTGCTGCTCTAAAAGTGGAGGGACAATCACACTTAGACAATGACAACCATTATAAAAAAAATAAATAAAAAAAATCTGAATTGCACCAAAATATTCCTTGTCATATGTCAACACGCACTTTTACATTTATTCAAAATGAAGAATTCATACAAACATATTTTCACCTGCACTGAAAAACCATCTAAAGTAATTAAATGGATTTTTTTTTTTTTTTTTAATCTGAGCCCAGATGAGCATGAATTGAAAGCGTCTTCAAGGACACATAAATCAGTGACAATTGTAAAGACACACGCAAAGGGCATCTGGAAAGCACTTGAACTATCAGATGGAAAGCAAATGTGAAGACAAATGACACCTGCACTGGAGGACAAATGAGCCCTGCGGCTATGGCAGTTGGGAGTGATCAGAGAGGTTGTCGGGTTGGGCCGGGGTGGCGGAGGTGGGGGGGAGGTAGGGGGAGCAATGACTGATTGGTCTGGCTGTTATCGATCAGTCATCAGCTCTATCTGCTAGGCTCAGATCCAAGCTTGCTTGAAATCCGAAGTAGTGTTGACAATAAAAATAATGTGCTATGGCACTATGACATATTGATAGATTTTTTTTTACAATTTCTTTTAAAACACTCACTTGGGGGTGATGTTGTCTAGCTATGTTAGTTTTCACAACTGTATTTGCTTTCAGAGGGAACGACAAAAGACAACGTTAACCCTGTTATACTTAGTGTATTTTGTCAAAATAGACATTTCATTTGATTTATTCAAGCTTTGCTGTGATAAATATTTGACACAAGATCATTTTCATTATGTGCAAAATATGTGGTGCAATTAAAAAAAGAACCAAAAACAAATCAGTGGTCAGAAGCAAATTGTCTGATTTGCCACAGCAAACTTTATCAGGACAAAAAGCAGATCCATCAGATTTCTCTTGGAATGAAACTAAATTGACTGATTGATCGGGTGTGTGTCAATGAAAGACTTAAGGAAACCGCCGTGTGTTAAGAGCAGGCCTGGGGAGGTGGGCTGCACAAGTGTATAAAGCGAGACCCCCTGATGGGGCATGTCGAGTATCGAATCAGACAGAGACAAATGGAATGCGAGAGACAGAGACAAAGAAATTCAGTCTGCTGACCTCAACTGTTTTTTTGCAACTAATCAATACAGGCAATTGTGTGTATGTGTGTACATGTGGTTGTGCACGTCACACGTATTTGTGCCTCTCCCAATAAAGATCCGAAACTGTGACATTACCTTAGCCCTGCCTTGCAGCCCTCCCAACCTTTTCACATGCTTCTATTTAATTTTCAAGCCCGTAATCTTATAAAAGACAGGAGAGGTCTGATGCACTTAGACGGTGGGGTCGAGTCATTTTGCTCAATGAGCAAAATGGCAGATCACTGCTGAACAGCAACATGCACACTTTTTTAAAGCAGCTATTGATTTGATTACTTCTGAAAAACTAAAGAATCCAGTCCATGCTTTATTTCTGCAAAAACATGAAACACAAACAATACCAAAGAGGAGAATTTGCCAACCTTCATAAATGGAAGAGTCCAACCCCTATCCATGCCCTGGACTTTTATTACTTCTTTGGCTTGCATGTAATCACCGTTAAAGTCTCAAGAGGCCTCGATTTACGAGACAGCAAATCTACACATTAAATCAACACTCCCAACTCGCCAAGATCCTCCTTGGGAATGCCACAAGGCTTCTTATGATGATGTCAAAGAATTATTGGGAACCTTGGGCCGAATGCTCGCCATCCCGCTTGTAATTGATTGCTAAAATAATGCAACATAAACTATACACTGCGGGAATACTTCAAGGACAGTTAGTTGTTTTTCGGGCTTTGAGGGTAGCAGAAAAGGTTTATATGAAGGTGAGAATTGCCTTTTTTATGTTTAATGATTCATTATGTAATGAAACAAAACAAAACAAAACAAAACAAAACAAAACAAAACAAAACAAAACAAAACAAAACAAAACAAAACAAAACAAAACAAAACAAAACAAAACAAAACAAAACAAAACAAAACAAAACAAAACAAAACAAAACAAAACAAAACAAAACAAAAACAAAAACAAAAACAAAAACAAACCAACCAACCCAACCCCAAAACCCAAAACAGTTGAACAGTTGACTGAAGTCAAATAAAATGCAAATTGAAAGGAATAGTTCAGGGAAATAACTGATAGAAACTTGTTTGGAAACTAGTAGACCATTTTTAAAATAAAGAAGAAAGCAGAATAGTCCAGTGAGCCACATAGTGAGCGAAGCGGCTTAACAAGATCGGACTGGACTATTGCACACCTACCAACTCGCTGCAACAAAAAACATGTGACTCCAGGCGTCGTTTTTAAATCAGTAAACAACATTTTGAAGTGTCACCTTCATTTTACTGAACAACAAACAACATAGCGAGGCAAAAGCGGATTAGCCTGGTCGCTGTAGGAATATTTCTCCTTCCGTAGTGAATAGAAAGAGAAGGTGAGAAGAAAGACTGTGGGGAGAAAAAGCCACAAATACATTTTCATGATGATAAAGGGGATATTTTTAATCTTGTCAAAAGGTTCCAAGATCACAAATCTTTTATAAATTCCTCCTGATTCTTGTCACCCCCTTTCTACACTTGATGAATTACAGGAACAAACTCTTCAATATATCCAATAAAATAAGTGTCCATTTTTTAACATTAAAAAAAAAAACCAGTTCAGCACATTGCTAATGAGACTATCATTCATTTTCCCCACTAAAGCGCACACACAATTTGTCAGCCACTACAGAGCCATTTATGTAAAGCAAATGCACAGCATATAATGTATATAATGAGGCAGATGGAGAAAATATTTATACCTGTGCAGGGAATGGCGAGATTATGGGAGGCACAATTACGGTAACAGCTGGGCTGATGCCTGCAAGGACATTTCAACCTGCAAACAACATAAAAGATGCAATACTACATTGCTATAAAATGACAAAATGTTTGCCATAAAATAATATTGTATTGGCAAACTAAAATAGTCTCTGAAAAGAAATGATCACATGCTGGCAAATGAAATTAATGCTGGAGTTTTTTACTATTAAAAAGTGGCAATTATGATTGTGCAGAGAACAAATGGATTGAAAAATATGACAATCTGATGTACAGCTAAAGGACAGAACAAAAAATAAATAACAAGGAAGACATACAGTATTACAAAAATGTTAAATCCTTTTAATGATTTGGCCTAAAATGAGCATGTTCTTTTTTTTTTCCATCCCTCAGCTTGTATTAATTTACACAGAAGTGACACATCCTATGAAACTTTCTTAAAAAAAAAAAAAAATCAATGCATTGTAATGGGAATACAATTATACGCCAATTTTTGTTATTCATGAGATGACCCACTTCCTATGCCTGGCAAATAGTAGAATAAAATTATTGCGTAATGATTCACTATTAAACATTTAAGTAGACTTTTTGCTTTCATAGACGGAACTCAAAATTACACACCATACAAAACATGCTGTGTAATCACTTGCCTCCATCCTTTACAGGCCACGTTCCAATTTCCCAGTAACTGAATTACTGCAGTATTATCAAATGAGTGTTGTGCAATGCTTTTACGATCCAAGACCCCTTAAAACATTTCTTTTCCCTTGATCCAATTGTAAAATAACTATTTGCTCCACACAACCTTGTAGAGTTTCAGTCTTTGCAACTTAAGAATCAGAATTTAACTTATTATATGACAAGTGATTTGAGCTGCAGTAGATTATGTGTAGATTTGGAAAAAAAAATCAATTGTACTTTGTGGATATAGCAGGCCAATCGGATCTCCATGATCCTTTTCTTTGCAATATCCTCTTTTGGCTTGATTTCAACTGACATCATTTTTAATATCCCCTATACTTTTTTTTTTTTTTTTCTTCCCCCGCCTCACAGTAAAATAAGATTTATAAGGGACAGTCTTAAATCGTCCGGTAGTGTGGCCAGAATTAGGTTACTACCCAACCTTCAGGTCACAGTCACTTAAGATGTCCTGTGATTGACTTTGGCAAGGATGTTCTTCCATCTCTGTCTGAGAGTATAAAAGGTGTTCAACGATAATGTCGTTGTCGAACAAACGGCACACTATAAGGACAAACGTTTTTTTTTGCCCTTAAACCTCCATCTTATACCAACATTTTAGTAATTTTTCTGTATTACGCAATAACACTAGAAAGAGGCAAAGGATTAACACGCTTTGCTAAAAACTATTTTAATCCATAATTTTTTTCGTAGCTAAAAAGATTGCTTCCAGCTTTGCAGGTATGAAGTATGCCGGAGTGTGTGTGTGTGTGTGTGTGTGTGTGTGTGTGTGTGTGTGTGTGTGTGTGTGTGTGTGTGTGTGTGTGTGTGTGTGTGTGTGTGTGTCGGGTCGATCTCTGTACAGTAATTGCTCATCCAAAGATGTTTGATGACCGCTGACAAACTCATCGATCATGTCATACACTCGGGTACCATCATACAAGAAGAGACCCCTTTCCACCATTTTTTTTATTTTTTAAAGTTGTCCAAAATGTCAGAGGAACAAAAATAATAGTCTCACCCCTAATTGATAATTGATTGAGTCCGGTATATCCAAAGATTTTTTCCCCCATGTAGTGTATCCATCTGCTTTATTGAGGGGAAACATTCAAAGATTATTGATAAGCAATTATTTTTCAATACCCTGTAATGAATTTGTATTTGGTTGGGACGCATAGCAGCAATCCAATTAATTTGTGGCGCCTGGGGAATGATGTTGCCATTCCAAAGTGTTCAGAATGTTCGGCGGCGGTTGATGCTCGCACTTCTCTTACACCTACAGTGAGACTTTCGGGTAGACAAGAAATGTCAGAAGCACTTTGGGGACATTTTATTGGTCTTAAGATCTCAATTTGTGGCTTTCTTGGATGCTTTTAAGAGTAATAACCGGAGAGTCGTTCATCCAAGCCAAATATATCTGAATAAAAGTCATGTGACACAGGTAGAGATGACACCAATTTCTCATTACAGTACAATAATTGAGTGTACAGAGAAGAAAATATATCCGCTGTCGATTATATGCTCGTTCAGGAAATGACAAATAGTTTGCATTCAATCCACAAAGAGAAAGAAAATGTTTGAGCATAACTCTATGTATCAGTAATAAAAACAGAATCAAATTACTTGCAACTCCTTTTTAACTTGTATTCAACTGAATATGGTCAAAAGACAAGATATTTAATCTTCAAACTGTTTGTTTATTTGCAAAACAATTTCTAATTTTGAATGAAAACAAATGTCAGTTAACACAGTTCTTCACTATAATATAAATACCTAATGTAAATTTTTTTAATTCAATTAAATATCAATTGAAAAGGATTTGCTAAACATTGCGTTCTGTTTTTATTTACGTTTTACACAACATCCATACGTAATTGAAATTTGGATTTGCATTGGATTTTGCTCCGCATAATACAATTGTTTTCTGAACTAATGACTTTGCTTTGATTTGCTGACTAAGCACAATTATTTTCCAACCAACTTCAAATTACCAAAAAATAGTTGAAACTATCCCCCCACAACCACAGAAATGTCTTAATTTAAATTCTTCATTTGAATTTAGGAGTCTCACACTGCTTGTGCAAAATGAGCACGACTCGTGTTGCCGCCTGTTCATTCCAATATGTTGTTTTCATTTTCCAAAATTCCTTTGTCATGAAGTAAAATGCCAGCTTTCAATAATAACAAGATTTATAAACCCTTTATTCATTCCATCTGATTTCACACAAATCCATTTGACACAAATTTATGGCACCCTTTACCTTTCGATAATTTCAGTGAAAAATATTGTGTGGTTGTGGCCATATTTATACAAATGCTGAGAAGGAATGTATGAGGGAATGGCATTTTTTTATTGACTATTTGGGGTAATCAATTCTTAATTAATTCGACTATATAATAGAATGTTTTTTCCAGTCTCGTATTGACAAATGCTACCCGGAGGACGTGAGAATGCTGCAACTCCCATTCCCACATTTTTCTTGTTTACAGTGTAAACTTTACACCATAACATTTTTTTGACTGAATCAACGGCAGCTCTGCTAAACAATAAATTGATTAGTATGCACATCTCTAGTTCATTATGACTGCAAAATAGCAATGACAGAATATTGATCAACAATCTTTTAAATAGAATCATGAGCTGCTGCTATTTCTAGTTTTTGGGTGCAAGTACAACAAGAAAATGACTCCGACATGACAACTGCGGCAGAGCAAACAATCAAGGAAGCACAATTGGTTTCCCCTTTGGAAGTAAACAACATGAAGCCCAAGGCTCAATTCGCAGCTATTTGTGAATGACAAAAATATTGATGCATGTGTGAATTTGATCATGACAAAGCTATCAATTCTGTCGTTTGTCAGTGCCTTGAGAAGTAACTTTACCCGCTAGTGTGTCTCTCATTACATTTATTCCTCTTCATTCCTAAGTGCTAATACATTTTCAGTGCCACTAGGTAATAAAAATGTCAGAATGAGTCTTTTACCATCCAAAAAACAAACAGCGATAAACCTTTTTCATCACCCCGTCTTTGAACGACTCCACAAGTCGCTCGCTCGTAGCTTGGAGAGTGAGATGCCACTTTTTATTTTTTATCCCATTTCCCCAAGGATTTGTTTCACAAAGGAAGTTCCCAATATATATTTTTTTTACTTTACTTCCAGAATATATTTGTCAACAAGCGAACCTAATCATCAGAATTCCACAAATGCCAAATTGGGGTTTGCTGCCTTGAGGTGTAATTTGCATGTGGTCTTATTGAAAAATACATATATTGTAGAAACCCGGCGGCTGGGGTTTTTCTATTTAGATAAAACAATTTTTCAAAAGTGTTTTTCATAAATAGAGACAAATATGAGGGTGAAGAGTTAAAAAACATTTCAGTGTACACATAAAAACACAAAACATACGCAACAAAAATAAAT
Organism: Syngnathus acus; assembly: GCF_901709675.1. Taxonomy (NCBI): domain Eukaryota; kingdom Metazoa; phylum Chordata; class Actinopteri; order Syngnathiformes; family Syngnathidae; genus Syngnathus; species Syngnathus acus. The sequence goes on along the minus strand of NC_051099.1, from coordinate 4,360,446 downwards.
TAAAAACAGTGCTGCATGACATGATAGCCAAAAGCCAATAGTTTAAAAGCAAAGAAACACATAATTCAATCAATACCAAATTTAATTATCTACACATTAATGTTGCATCTTAGCGCAACACGCTTGAGTATGAATGATCCGAGTTTTAACCAAGGTTGATATCCAGTAAAGATCTCCAACCAGCCCCAAACTGAAAAAGCTTTACTTTAAGACAAGTGGTTATTTCATTTTTGAATTTGAACAATTCACAGCTTTACAAAGCCCTTTTCCTAGAATAGCTTGTAGGGCACAATGATAGAATTGAGGCGTTTGGAATAATGATTTGATCAAATTTCATAACTGTAACAGATGGGGATGAGAATCGGAAATGTCTGTTCATCACAACTTCCATTTAGCGGCTCCTGATTGAGAACCAAAAAGTTCGTCCAATCTTTCCACAGTGTATACATTCTTAGCTTACATAATCACAGAGAGGGACCATCCACAGTAACACGAGCCATTCTTAAGATGTAAAGAAATGGTCCACTGGTTATTTAGTCTGCTCCCTGCGGTGAATTGTTCCCACACAGTTTCAGGTCCAGATAATCATACACTGTACTCTTAGTGCCGAAAACCACAAGTAATATGGAATGGGAGACCAGAAGTCAAAGGCACAGAAGGGTGCTTCTGAAGTGTCCATGTGAAGGAATATTGTGCATCTGATACAGTTTACCAACCATTCCGTGGTCAGGATCTGGTACAGTACAGTACATCATGTGTAACAGTAGTCTATATCTGGAATTCCTCCTTCTCTATAGCCTCTGTTGATGCTTTGCCTTGCATTCGACATATGATTGGAACCTTTGTACAGGCCGGTGCCATTCGATGGGAATATGGTATGAATGATGTAATCCTCTTGTAGGGGTTTAGGTTGGATGGGCTGGCAAGCTGCCATCGGTGTCATCTGTAATCCCGGACCACGGATCTCTAGTATGGTATTGTCTTTCTTGGTGCCTGACTCGATGTAGTCGTCGTAATTCTTGCTTTTGCGGGAGCTGTTACGTGTGTAATGATCTCGGGAACATAAGTGACCACTCCTGTGACCATACCAGCAAAAGATGGCAAAAATAAGAGCCAAAGATACAATGGCAGTAGCTCCACCAATAATTCCAGTCAACGGCAGGACTGTCATAGGTTGTGAGTTATTATCTTTGTCTTCCTCTAAAGGACTAGGATCAGATGTTTCAGCTTTTGCGCACACTTGAGCTTCATCAGCCTCAGCGTCTCCTGAAACCCCAACTTTATTCTCTGAGCTGGCAGGCATGGGCACCATGCAGATGATGTAGCTGGAGCGCGGTTGCAAGGAGGTAAGCAGATATTCCCGACGATCGCCTCGGACCAACGTCTCAGTGATCGACCCCATGGCATTACCGATACCTAGTCGGAGCCAACTGAGTCGGAAGGACGAACTCGGCTGTGCTACGCTCCAGGTAACACGGACGCTATTATGAGAGAGAGGCTTAACATTGAGAGCCAGACTCTTTCCGACACCACTGCTACTGAGCGTGTAGTCCAAGCCGGAGTCAGGAAGTCCCAGACCAGGTCTCTTTGACCGCAGGGTAAAGAGAGACCCTTGAGGGGGTGTATTAGTGGTAGAAGTGTCTCCTCCACCAAGACCTGCTCTGTCTTTAGTCCCAGCTGTCCTCACCACTTCACATTCCTCCATCTCAGAAGTTAGGTCTTTCAAGGCCATGTCTCGTACCCTTTCAGGCCCATGACAGGTGAGACCTCTCACTGTGATTGCGTTACCACGGGCATGTAACCAATCATAAAGCCAACGCAGGTTACAGCCACAGTGCCAAGGATTACCTCGTACCAGAAGCTGACCTAAATTGTCCAGGTCCTTGAAGAGTCCACGCGGTAGGGTCGTGAGGTTATTTCCAGAGAGGTCCAATCTTTGCAGCCTGTGCATGCCATCCAAAGAACCGCGAGGCATGTGAATCAGGGCATTCTCTTGCAGGGACAAGCGTTGGAGATGGGCACTAGGAAGGTTGACAGGCGGGGTCTGGAGGGAGTTACGTACTAACGACAACTCTGTCAAGTTAGAGAGACGTGAGAATGTGTCATCAGCGATGCGCTGATTGGCCAAAAGATTCCCATCCAAAACAAGACATCGAAGTGAGCCGAGACCACGGAAGGCATGTGTGGGGATAGTGGAGATCCGGTTGTCATCCAGACGCAGTTCTTCAAGAGATGCGGGCAAACCTGAGGGGATGCTAGACAGATGATTCCGAGAAAGGAAAAGAAGGCGCAATCGTGGGTTGTCCGCAAAGGCCTGGTCCTCAATGCTGACTGTGGAAATAGAGTTGTCGTCCAAATGGAGCTTCTCCAGAAGGGGCATCCGAGCCAGAGCACTACGAGGAATGGTGCGGATGTTATTGTCTTGCAAATGAAGCTCACGGACCGATGGTGGCAAGTGCACGGGGAATTCATCCAGTTCGTTATCATAGAGGTAGACGACACGTACGGTGAGCTGGCGTTCCAAGGAAGTGGGAAGGCCTGGGTTATTGATCTGGTTGTTTTGAAGGTAAAGGACAGATGCAGAAGCAGGCAGTGAGGGGATGGAGCTCAGGCCACGATCGTTACAGTAGATAAAGTCTTCATCACATCGACACACATTTGGGCATATCGGGTCTTTTTCTCCAATGTACCCTTGGATTGTGGCCGTGGTCAACTCAAGAACACACACGCACATTGTCAAACGAAATAAAAGTGATGGCAGTGGAGCCTTCAATTTCGCAATACCTAAAATCGCCATTATGGTGAATAATGGGATTTGGTTTAGTTCTGGTCTTTTTTTTAAGCTTCAAATTGCTGCGGTGAGCTGGAATCCAGTTACCTCCACCCTGAAAGACAAAGAAATTACATTTAGCCATGATGGAATAAACCAAACAATATCTAGAAGATCTAAAATAGTGAGAAATAATTTCTAATATTATAACACCATTGTTCATTTGATCAAACATCTGGCCAATGATTAAATTAAAGTAAATGAAGATAACAGCACAGTTGAGGATCATTTTCCATAAAAATGGAGATTAGCTGTTAGTCTTGCTACACTAAAACATCGGATTACCTTCCACCTATATTGATTAATCTGATTACTTTTCATCATTTTTATCTTTTTCATGATTCCATTCCCACTTCTTCTCTTCCATGTTGTATCAGACCAAATCATTGTCATGTCAGTGTTTTTTTTTGTTCATGTAACTTTCCCTGATGAAGGTTCTCTTGAGTACACGCAAGGGAAAACCGGTCCCGGAACAAAGCCAAACCATCAAATTTAAATTTACTGCAAAGGGTCCTTTTTTTGATTTAAGTGATCTTGACAGAATTGGACTTCCTCTTGTTTTTTATATTCCACTGAATGTGCAAAGCATAGTGAGTAGCAAAGTCTTAAAACTCAAATTGACAAATTCAGTTCTACATTTAGAATTCCGTTCCCTATGTTGATAGATATGAAGACTTAAGAATACTCTAAATTATTTAAGAGATCTTGAGAGTCTCCAGGAGTTGGTAGCAGATGGTTCCATTAGCCAGACAGAGCTCAAGGCATTTTTCATTATCAAGAAGCAAGACAATGCACAGCAGTTTAATTTCATCATTTAGGTGAGCCGTGGGCTATTTCTGATTGAAAAAAAAAAGTCTATATAATGAAGTGTCACATTTAAAAAGTATGTATAATTAAATATTTTAGCTGTGTGAAGTGAATGCGGATATTCTGTGTGGGCGGAACGCAAAATAAATTACATTTTCATGACAGTTGAAAGTAAAAAATAAAAAAATAAAAAAATCAATATAGACACTTCATTAGATCATTGAAGATTTTAGAGGCATTTCTAATATATTGCTCAATCAAAATATAAAAATTGACAATGTTGACATACTGCGATTCCTTTCTGAAAGATGCAAATATATGCCATGCTGAGTCGGCAATTGCTATTTTTAAAGTTCCATGATGAGATGGTTACAGACAAAACCTCTTTGCCAATTCATATCTTATTTGAGAAGATGAGATGGGGTCTCCAAGGAAATCATCTTTTTTTTTCCCCCTTCAACCACTTCACCCAGACTATAAAAGCACACTCCTCTTTTTGTGAGGAGCAGTGCTGTTGTTGTGAGATATAACAAAGTAAAAAGATGAGTAAGAGTGCTGTAAGGATTGAACAGTAATTCTCGGATTATACGTTACCAAAAAAAATATATTTTTATTTTACCGCTTATATATATTTTTTGCTGAGAATGCACTTGGCAGTTCTTTGTGATTGCAAGCTATGGATGTTTGTGGTTCAAATGCATTTGAATGATAGCTTGGCCATGCATGATGAATTTGTGGACAATGACCCATATGTGGACAATGAGCAGATCCTGTCTACATTTCAGCTCCATGCACATGGGGGAGCAAAGCAGCCAGAGATGTGGGGTAATGTGCTTAGCAGACAGACAGTCGCCTCAGGGAGAATACAGGACGCAGGACAACCCCCCCCGACCCGATACACAGACCCAAGACTGGATCAATTTACAAATTAGTAAAAAGGCCAAGATGGAGAGAGTGACAGAAAGTGAGGACCTTTGAATCCCATTCCCCATAAGACCCCCCCACAGAGAGACCAAACAAGATTTTAGATGACCAGAGGGGTCGGGAGATCCACTTAAGTGACGGCAGGGAAAAGATGAGAGCAAGCCCGCAGCTTATCTTACATGCGATGTTTATGTATCTTGTTGTTGATGGACGGATTGGACATGTGGAAAGGAGGACAGAAAACATGACAGCGAAGGTGATGAAGGGAATAAATCAAGAGATCCGAGATGGGAAACATTAAAAAGCCTGGGGAGCGAGTGCGGCTTGTTCATTTGGTTTGTGTGCATGTGGGTGTGTTATTTATTTGAAGCTGTTTTGCAATCATGTACTATACTTGTAAGGTAGAAAATGGTTTTAAATCGCTAGGAAAACAATACATAAATGAGAACTGCAATTTTCCTTCCCATGAGGATGATGAAAGTCGTCATTTCCTTTCATTACGTTCAATTATTAGGAGTTGTGCATTAATTCTGTCTGACAGTCCCCGTTTGTGAACCCCACAATGTCAAAAGGTTTTTTTTGTAATCATAATTATTTTTAATTTGTCTTATTTAAATAGATATTATTTTATTTATATACGTATATATTAGGGGTGTAAATCGCGGGTTTTGTAACGCAATTAGGGTTTCAAACTAGGCTCAGGGTTTCCGACTAGGGTTTTAAACCAAGGTTAGGGTTTCAAACTAGGTTTTAAAGCTAGGGTTAGGGTTTCCAATGAGGGTTTCAAACTACTTTTAGGGTTTCTAAGATTGAGGTTTCTAACTAGGCTTTCAAAACTAGGGTTAGGGTTTTCGACTAGGGTTTCCAAAATTAGGGTTAGGATTAGGGTTGGGGTTAGGGTTTCTAACTAGGCTTTCAAAACTAGGATTAGGGTTAGAGTTAGAGTTAGGGTTAGAGTTAGAGTTAGGGTTAGGGTTAGGGTTAGGGTTAGGGTTAGGGTTAGGGTTAGGGTTAGGGTTAGGGTTAGGGTTAGAGTTAGGGTTACTAACTAGGCTTTCAAAACTAGAGTTAGGGTTAGGGTTTCTAACTAGGCTTTCAAAACTAGGGTTAGGGTTTCCGACTAGGGTTTCCAAGGAGTTTTGCCATCGCTAATTAGGGTTTCAAACTAGGCTCAGGGTTTCCGACTAGGGTTTTAAACCAAGGTTAGGGTTTCAAACTAGGTTTTAAAGCTAGGGTTAGGGTTTCCAACGAGGGTTTCAAACTACTTTTAGGGTTTCTAAGATTAGGGTTTCTAACTAGGCTTTCAAAACGAGGGTTAGGGTTTTCGACTAGGGTTTCCAAAATTAGGGTTAGGGTTAGGATTAGGGTTGGGGTTAGGGTTTCTAACTAGGCTTTCAAAACTAGGGTTAGGGTTAGGGTTAGGGTTAGAGTTAGGGTTAGGGTTAGGGTTACTAACTAGGCTTTCAAAACTAGAGTTAGGGTTAGGGGTAGGGTTTCTAACTAGGCTTTCAAAACTAGGGTTAGGGTTTCCAACTAGGGTTTCCAAGGAGTTTTGCCATCGCTAATTAGGGTTTCAAACTAGGCTCAGGGTTTCCGACTAGGGTTTTAAACCAAGGTTAGGGTTTCAAACTAGGTTTTAAAGCTAGGGTTAGGGTTTCCAACGAGGGTTTCAAACTACTTTTAGAGTTTCTAAGATTAGGGTTTCTAACTCTGCTTTCAAAACGAGGGTTCGGGTTTCCGACCAGGGTTTCCAAGGAGTTTTGCCATTGCTATTTAGGGTTTCAAACTAGGGTTAGGGTTTCCGACTAGGGTTTTAAACAAAGGTTAGGGTTACAAACTTGATTTTAATGCTAGGGTTAGGGTTTCCAACGAGGGTTTCAAACTACTTTTATGGTTTCTAAGATCAGGGTTTCTAACTAGGCTTTCAAAACTAGGGTTAGGGTTTCCGACCAGGGTTTCTATGGAGTTTTGCCATCGCTAATTAAAGTTTCAAACAAGGGGTAGGGTTTCCGACTAGGGTTAACTAGGGTTAGCGTTTTCGACTAGGGTTTCCAAAATTAGGGTTAGGATTAGGGTTGGGGTTAGGGTTTCTAACTAGGCTTTCAAAACTAGGGTTAGGGTTAGAGTTAGAGTTAGAGTTAGGGTTAGGGTTAGGGTTAGGGTTAGGGTTAGGGTTAGAGTTAGAGTTAGAGTTAGAGTTAGGGTTAGGGTTAGGGTTAGGGTTACTAACTAGGCTTTCAAAACTAGAGTTAGGGTTAGGGTTTCTAACTAGGCTTTCAAAACTAGGGTTAGGGTTTCCGACGAGGGTTTCCAAGGAGTTTTGCCATCGCTAATTAGGGTTTCAAACTAGGCTCAGGGTTTCCGACTAGGGTTTTAAACCAAGGTTAGGGTTTCAAACTAGGTTTTAAAGCTAGGGTTAGGGTTTCCAACGAGGGTTTCAAACTACTTTTAGGGTTTCTAAGATTAGGGTTTCTAACTAGGCTTTCAAAACGAGGGTTAGGGTTTTCGACTAGGGTTTCCAAAATTAGGGTTAGGGTTAGGATTAGGGTTGGGGTTAGGGTTTCTAACTAGGCTTTCAAAACTAGGGTTAGGGTTAGGGTTAGGGTTAGGGTTAGGGTTAGAGTTAGGGTTACTAACTAGGCTTTCAAAACTAGAGTTAGGGTTAGGGTTAGGGTTTCTAACTAGGCTTTCAAAACTAGGGTTAGGGTTTCCAACTAGGGTTTCCAAGGAGTTTTGCCACCGCTAATTAGGGTTTCAAACTAGGCTCAGGGTTTCCGACTAGGGTTTTAAACCAAGGTTAGGGTTTCAAACTAGGTTTTAAAGCTAGGGTTAGGGTTTCCAACGAGGGTTTCAAACTACTTTTAGAGTTTCTAAGATTAGGGTTTCTAACTCGGCTTTCAAAACGAGGGTTCGGGTTTCCGACCAGGGTTTCCAAGGAGTTTTGCCATTGCTATTTAGGGTTTCAAACTAGGGTTAGGGTTTCCGACTAGGGTTTTAAACAAAGGTTAGGGTTACAAACTTGATTTTAATGCTAGGGTTAGGGTTTCCAACGAGGGTTTCAAACTACTTTTATGGTTTCTAAGATCAGGGTTTCTAACTAGGCTTTCAAAACTAGGGTTAGGGTTTCCGACCAGGGTTTCTATGGAGTTTTGCCATCGCTAATTAAAGTTTCAAACAAGGGGTAGGGTTTCCGACTAGGGTTTTAAACCAAGCTTAGGGTTACAAACTAGGTTTTAAAGCTAAGGTTAGGGTTTCCAACGAGGGTTTCAAACTACTTTTAGGGTTTCTAAGATTAGGTTTTCTAACTAGGCTTTCAAAACTAGGGTTAGGGTTTCCGACCAGGGTTTCCAAGGAGTTTTGCCATTGCTAATTAGGGTTTCAAGCTAGGGTTAGGGTTTCCGACTAGGGTTTTAAATCAAGGTTAGGGTTACAAACTAGGGGTGTAAATCGCGCGTTTTGTAACGATACGATATCATATCGATACAAAGAATCACGATACGATATTTGCCGATATCTTAAAGCCTGCTGTGATTCATTCACGATACATCACGATCGATATAGAACAATATCCTGATTTATAACAATTCATACGCAAAATCAACAAGGTACTGCAAACTCTTTATTTAGGAAATTACAAAGTGCTTCCAAACGAATGACTTGAAGCCCAAAGGGGAGCGAATTTCCTCGTCTTCTTGGACACTAGCCATAGCACCAGCCCAGGAGCCGCGTAGTTGTCGGCTCCCCTTTCACGTGCCTGCTCTGCTCACAACACAACACGCCGCGCACTGCTCCCGGAAAGAGGAAGCAAGCAACAATGAACTGGATTTCAAAATAAAGTCGCGTCTAATGTCCGAGGTCAAAAACGGGCGATATAGATCGATGTTTACGTTTAGCATCGATGCCAACAAATCGTAGAGCATTATATCGATTAATCGATGTGTATCGATGAATCGTTACACCCCTATATATATATATATATATATATATTATGCATATACTTACATTTTTTTTAATGGTTGTATTATTTAAATAGATATTTTATTTTTATATTTTATGCATATACTTAGAGTCCACCGTAGCTCTTCACTCTCATAAGAATGTAAGAAGAATTTGATCGAAATCATCTGTCATCGCTTTTTGGGTATTGGTACTTAGTATCGGTATCGGAGACTGGTCTGAAGAAATCTTTTACCACTTGCAGTTAGTACAAGATAGTATTTGGTTTCATAAGAAATTGAAAAAGCTACATAATCATAAACTCGCTGTCGCACATATTGCTTTCAAGATTGGTGGCAAAGGTCAACGGATAAAAGCAAATATAGAGTGCTCCACATGAGCGTTTTGGAGGGGGGGGGTTGCTCGTCGGTGAGCGTGCAGCTCCGAGAGCCCTTAAGTGACTTGATATTTAGCTCAAGAGCACTGTGACATGTTTTAACCTTTGCCGTCAGTAAATGTTCTCCCTACCCCAAAATTCTTGTGGCTCCCTGCAGATTACAGGTAAATCCCTCAGAAAAAGACAGGTTGCTCTGTAGAAAGTTGCGTACAAAGAGTGGAGTTATTTTGACATTGACTGGGCGTGGGAGGTGGATTTTATACAAACTGTACAAGTAAACCCAAAATAAAAGGCTACGATGCTTCCCTATGGGTCCCTTTTTGCTGCAAGTTTGGCAGACAAACCTGCAAATAAACTTGCGATGTGTCACTCCTGCCAGTAATCATATTTCACTCTTTGATCACTCTCCCTCTGTGTCTACATTTGGCCCATCTTTAATGTTGCTGTTTGTGCTAACATAAATTGGAGGAAATTGTTTACTCTCAAGACGAGTGGGGGGGGAGAAAAAAAAAAGCTATTTTGAGAAAATGCTGTGGTAAAGTTATCTTTCAGGACAAGATTGTGGTTGTCACAAAACAGTATATAACCATAAAGATTATTTATTTATGTATTTATTCATTTACTTATATATTTATTTATTCATTTATTTATTCATTTACTTATTCATTTACCTATATATTTATTTATTCATTTATTTATTCATTTATTTATATATATTTGAGTCTTCTCATTGTGTTTTATCATCAAATTCTGTTCAAAATCTGAGACGAAGGAATATTTGACTGATGGGAGTGACGATGCATCCAATAATACGCTCTTTGTCTCCTCCATAAATAAATTGTACAAAGCGCTCATGTCAACGTCTTTTGTTTTTGTCCAATCTGCCTATCACTTGGATTTCATTTGAAAGAGTCCAAAAAATTGTTTTTGGTTCATTTCCCTGCATAATTTCCTCACTGATTGTGTTTGGACAAAGAAATGTCTGCATGTCAACTCTCTGTAATTGCAACATTCGCTTGATTCCATTTTAAACAGTCTTTATCTCTTCCAAAATGAAATCTTAAGGAGAACAAATGGCCTCTCTTGAGAGGCTGAAACAATAAATGCTGGTAAATAACATCTTCTGTCGAATTAAACGCCATCCAAATTGAAACGACAGCCGTAATGTGACTTGGAAAATTAATGACATGGTTATTAAATCAATAAATTGAAGTACATTTACAGGAAGTTCATTTTCTTTTGCGGGAGATTGACGTTTGTTGTTTCAAGATAAGCGCGGCATGCAGTTCATGGTCATTGTGAAATGAATGTTGGAGATGATTGTGTGGTGGATTAATAAACACAAGATATCTTGAGGGCTCAGAAAAGATCATCGGGAGCTTCACAGCATGGGGTCGAGCAACTTTTATTGTTATGGTGATCATCGTTTTATTTCGGTTAATCTCAAATCTGCCTCGCAGTTTCTAGGCACTCAAAATACGTATATTTGTTAATACCTTGATAGCCATGAAATCACATGACTTCACTTTCACCCCCAAAAAATGAATTATAGTAAAAAATAATCAACACAGAATTTACAGAAATTTCCAAATCTTGCTTGTATGATCAAATAATTGATGGATGAAAATGATTTATATTTTTATAAAAATAAAAAAAGAAAAGAAATAATTTTCATCCATCAATATTTATAATGAAAATTGATTCAGAAAATGAGCCATCATGTGACACAGCCACGCTCAAAGGAAGTACGATGCAAATCTGCTTCACTCATTTCAAATCATATTTCCTTTTTTTTTTAACCAAAACCGTTTCACCGAGTGCACAAGTAAGCTTTATTGATCACTGCTAACTGGTTTAACTGGGTTTAAAAATGAGGTCGAAGCTATTTTGCAACAATCACCCTCCGTGATTGTTTTTCTTTGTCAGAGCAAGAACGCAAGAATCCCGACTGAGATTGCAAATTGCCATTTGTTGTCTTCACTTTGGCGTTAAAACAGCCTGCTTTTTTTTTTTTTTTTTGTCTTCACAGCACAAAGAATCATGCAGCAGCACTATGAATACTTGATGATCTCGGAGAACTCCAAAAAGCTTGTTGAGCAACGTTTACTACTCTCACCATCTGCTTGAACGGAAGCATTCTCTGTACATCTTTATTATATATTTAGCCCCCTTTTCCCCCATTACAACTTTATTTCCCGTTTTTCTTCTTTTTGTAAAAACAGAACAAAACACTCACTTCACTGGTTCTTTTATGTCAAACAAAATATTTTAGGTTGCATTACCTGACATGTTTCGGCTTGTGCTTGTACTTCGAAGGCGGAAGTACAAGCCGAAACATGTCAGGTAATGCCACCTGAAATATTTTGTTTGAGATAAAAGAACCAGTGAAGTGATTAACAAGTAAAAACAAAATGAACTTAGTACAACTAGAACAAAACACTGCATGATTGAAAATGTGAAATACTTTTTTTTTTTTTACACAATATAGTTCAGGAATTTTAGCTCACAATAAAGAGGAAATTTGAAAATGTGTCTCTCATTCAAATAATAAATTAGAGTTAGCATTGAAATCGCTAATTAGGATTTGGCTAAAAGCTTCCTGATTGTCCTTGACACTCACTTGCCGTTCTCCTGTCAAAAAGCTCATTTAAAATTAAACGTTCATGATAATTCTGTAACTAGTAATTGCCATGGATTGGAAAAGAGTTTAAAAAAACCCCACTATGTTTATGGTGGCAATATTTTAGTTACTGTATTTTGTACACATTATACAAGATAATTGCAAAATATATACGTGCAATAATAAAAATACTGTTAAATTAATACATATTTAATAATTGTCCAACAAATCTAATTTTAAGATATGTGCAAGTCTGCTCAGCTAAATATTGTATCCAGGAGTTAATAAATCATTTTTAGATAATAATCTAACCTATTTTCAACATTTGAGACAATTGCTATCATTTTGCGAGAGAAAAAAATCCCAACCATACCTTTTTTCTCTTCCATTTGCTCTACATTTGGCCCCACGAGCAATTCCTCAACGTGTGCCAGCTGTATCTTCTCCAGCTTCTGTCGACACGTCGTCCATAAACTGTGATACACGAGGTGTTATTTGGAAGTGTGTTGTTGCTATCAGCCGCAGAAGCTCTCTGGAGTCTTTTTATTTTCCGTTTTTATGTCAATGAGACGCCGCCGCTGATGTCAGATGGACGCTCTGTGAAGAAAGTGATGACAGATAAAATCACAAGGGGATCACAGCTGACCGTCAATGTAAATCAAGTGTCGAAATGTCACCGTTTTTATTTCTTTTTGGGCAGGATTACATGATTTAGTCTTAAACTTTTGATTACTTGAAAATACATAAACGTGTGTATTTGCAAAAAGCTTAGCGGGGGATGTTTATTTCATTTTCTCTGTGTTTTTAATACCAATTATAAAAAATAAACTGTTGAACCACTTTGAAATTCATTTGATTTCTCATCAAAAAATAAAACTGACCTCATCTCTGCTCAGTTGATGAAAGTCTCTCCATAAACGTTCTATCAAAATGCTTTTGAAGAAACACTTCCGAGTCGGCTATCTGACGAAATCACAGTATCAATATATTTAACATCCCTCAAAGATTTCTTCTAAAAAAAAAAAAAAAGTACCGTATTTTCCGCACTATAAGGCGCACCGGATTATAAGGCGCACCTTCAATGAATGGCCCATTTTAAAACTTTGTCCATATATAAGGCGCACCAGATTATAAAGCGCACCATCAATGAATGGCCCATTTTAAAATTTTGTCCATACATAAGATATATACATTTGGCCCACGGGCCAGACTTTGGATACACCTGCTGTAGTGGCTCAATATTGGTCCATATATAAGGCACACCTGATTATAAGGCGCACTGTCAGCTTTTGAGAAAATTTGAGGTTTTTAGGTGCGCCTTATAGTGCGGAAAATACGGTAGTGAAGCTGTACATCTGCAGCAAAAAAAAATCCAAAGTGATATCACCACAAGCCCTATTCTTGGTGCTGTCACCACAACCGCACGCACACAAACTGACCTTTTGATTCACCACCCTGACTCACAAGCTGGTTTGCGTGTTTCCAATTTTCTTGTTGAAATCTCCCATTGGATTTCTGCCAAACGCTTCCCGATTGACCTTGACACTAACCTGCTGTTCCCCTCCCAGAAATCCTACCATTAACAAGAGCCGTCAATCACCATGGCATTGGCGCGCTCAATCCCCAACGTTATAGCTGAAATTGCAGATGTGTGTAAAATGTGCCGACTCAGCTCACTGCAAACTCTTCTTTGTCTGCCATCTGGGTTGCTGCAGATCCAAGCTGACTGAGAAACATCAAGATAGCTGCCGTTCTAAAAAAAAAAAGAATTTTGTCCAATACTGTCAACACACTAAACCAAACCAAGCGTCTCATGAAGACGTGTTTGTAGTATGAGAATATATAATTTGATCTGCACATCAATCTGTCATCCACATGATCTTGTTGTCCATTCATGTGTGTGTCTGGCATGTACAGTATGTGGGTGTGGCCACTTTTTTCCCATGATGGTGGAAGATGATTGTAATTTAAACTGAATTAGAAGGAGCCAAACGTGGAGGCTAACCGTTACTTAATATGGTGCGCTAAATATTGACATCACAGTGGTTTCCTTTTTAGTCAATTTTCAGATACTGTTTAACAGACATTGACTGTAAATTGTGTTTTGATTTTTTTTACGCGTTTAATTTTCGTTAAACTTTGAGAAACACTAGCATAAACCATTCTGAGCTGTAACAATTTCCGACTACAGGGTGTTTTTTTTTCCTGCTGATTAAAAAGAACAAAGATAGTAGCTGCCCAATGCTTTTCACAGAGACAAAAATATCCTTAGCCATTTTATTTGAACAATGGTGAAATCTCAGGTGACGTCTTGTTCCGCTGTAAGAATAGTAATTACTTATAAAGTCTCGAAGGAACCGCTCTGTCTGCATGTTTAAAAATGGTGTCAAAGGAGGGTTGTGAGTAAGGACAGCATGAGGTGTATCCTCCTGGCTATGGAAGATGCCGCCACACGGCATCAAGGATGCATGGCTAACTATTTACTGTAATATCGGAGATGTTTGGTGCTTTAATAGCCAAGCATCCTCGTGTTGTCGTCTACGCTAGCATTTATTACGTAGCCTTGGACTTGTAATTATTAGTCCTAAGTGGCAACTCTGCATGAAGGGCAGAGTAAAAAAAGGGGCAACAGATGGTGGTGGTGTTTAACACCTACCCACCTGGATCCCACCTGGCTCGCAATTTGTATTTTACATTTAATACAGAGTTCCGAAACCATCCATTTTTATTAGGGTCATCTTAAGCGTAGTAAATGGAAACTATCCCAGCTGACTTTGGGTGACAGGCTGGGTACACATTGGAAATTTTGTATTAACATGCATTTCTGGGATTTTGGAATTTATTTGCATTTTTTTTTCCCCTATTAATGGAATGATGGGCACATCTGTAGTTTTCCTGGTACAGCTTACTTACACCATTTATTTCTTCTCAATGACTAGCCACAGAGGTCAAAGTATTTCTGATATGAGCTTGTCAGGACCATTTGAGTCTAAATTGGCAATAACAGTCTTTGTCGATTTAGGTGTCTTTAGAATTGTCCCTCATGAGGCTCAGTTTTAAAGGCAGCATTATTTCATGCTGCGAACCACTTATTGCTTGTAAATTATGTACGAGAGCATTTCTAGGAAATGGAAGCAAACACATTACTGGCCAAACTCCTTCGAAACCTACTTCAAATAGTCATTAGGTAGGTAACATTGATGTGAAATTATTTCCAAGATATCTGTAGGGTATTTAGACAATGCCTGTTAGGTTATTGATTATTATAATACCACGTGAAACCAAAATAATCCAGGAAAAAAAATCAATACACTTTAATGCAGATAAAATTGCATCCGATTAATCGATGGAATAATCGATAGAATAAATTCTAAAAATATTTGTTACACCACACTATAATGTGTTTTATGTTAAGTGTTCTGTTTAGCTTGTGTCTATTATGAAGTTTAGTTCTCTAAAATTCCGTACAATACAAAGATTAGATACTGTGTATATCTTTTGTGGTTGTTGCTAAAAGACTAAAAACAAATTTCTCGTGTTTTGCTAAATAATTTAAAAAAAAAAGTTTCTTATTGTTAATATTCAATCGATAAAACAACTCAGCTTAAAGAGTCACTGAGAATGTGACAAAAATACCAAAAATCGTAACTGCAACCTTGAAGAGGAAAATGTCAGCAGGTTGGAGCACATTGAGAAAAACACTAGCTAAGGTCGGTTGAAAACAGGATTTGATGGCACTCAAAAATCTTTCTTTGGAGTTGCTGTTTTTTTTCCCTGACACCACTCAAACTTGTCATTTCTATCTTTGTGGCTCTATTAATGATCTACAGCCATGTTGGATGCCAATGTTATGAAATCAAATATTGTTGAATTCCATGTTCAAGATCCAGTCTAATCTGTATTTCCTAAATGGCCTGCTGTCTAAACGGAGGATTTTGTTGCACAGGTCTGTTATTACAGCACATCCTCATAAAAGATTCAAACGTTCACGCCTGCTGTAAGTGGTTTGTAGCTCACTGTGATTTTACAGTGATAGATGTGCAGAAAGCGATGCTGAGATGATTTGACACACACACACACACACACACACACACACTCGCACACTCCTCTCACGCACAGAGAGTCAGTGATGTGATCAGACTTTTAATGCGGCACCACATAATGTCTATTCAGTGACGGAGGTGGCAGGGCACAGCCTTGTCTGCGAATGTCAAAGATGACACATTATGGTGAATATTCATATGAGCAGTCGTTAGTTTGGACATTTCTTTGTCATTGGCCTTCTTATTCTTTGACTTTTTTTTTCCGTCTCAATGACAAGTGAAAGAACATTCTCTGTTCTGACCGAGACGTGTATCTGTCCTACTCAAAAAGCTTTTACATGCTTAATTAAGAGATACTAAGACGTGTCTAATGCTAATTCGACTCTTTACGGCTGCTTTTTAATTTTCTTCAAGATCGATCATTGGGAATTTGGTTTTCCTATAATGTGGTCCTTTCACATTCACGACTGTCCAATTTGCTGTTTTTCAGCGACTGGCTATCGGCTCTTTGTCCACTACATCTTTTTATTTGAATCCTCAATGTTGTTCATTCAGGGCGGACAAGACGGGAGGAGAGGGCCAAAGAGGAAGAAATATATACAGATAACGAGGGCAATAAATGAGCTGGTACAAGGGAGATGATAAAATACAGGAAATAGGGTGCAGCTTTCACCCAAACAAATATTGGCAGGGACTGAGCCTCAGGAGCTGGCCAGTGAAACTAATGTAAACATGAAAGGAATATAGAGTGGAGAGTTAATAGAGAAGCTGTGGGGAAAACAAATGAGTAAAAAGACAAATGAAACTGAAGCAACACCATGTAAGAATGTAACTTTCGAACTTTTGAAAAATTCAAGATCTTTTTTTTTTTTTTGAAGGATTTTAAAGTTAGGGTTAAGGGTTTTTTTTTTTTTATTTTGCAGTCCAAATCTTCTACAAGCAGATTTTGGTGATTTTGCATATGACCACAAGCCAGGTATATTTACAAAAGGGAGGTTTGCGCCATTGTGGGTGTGAAAACAGCAAATTCTATATATTGCCAATTAATGCTGCTTCTTCATTAATATGTTTTTGGAACGTGGGAGGAAGCCGACAATCCGCCCAGAAAAAAAAAAAATTCAAATACCAAACCTCAGAACCACGAGGCACCATGCTGACATAACCAAACTATTCCATACTTGCTGTTGCTTTAAGGATTAGGATGCAATTTGTGAAAAGTGGAGTTTTGGGATGAGAAACAAACAAAACAGACAGGCCAAAGCTGGGCTTATTAAAAGACTTCATCTTGGAACATTAATTAAAAGCTAAGCACAGATGCATTGCCTTGTGATAAATTGTTTCCCTTACCATAAAACTGTGCATGCGTCCCAGAGGGGATAGAGGCCACTAAATCTGTCATCCGTGTTTTTCATGCCCTCTGCTCTTGACAGTAATGAGCTAGGCTACTTTGATTGGCTTTTCAGCGGCTGATTAAAAGTAGTTCTTCTAATGCATAGATTTACTTTTGACATTTTATGTGCACAAATCTAATATGCTCATCAATGTGTAGAAAGTAATCATTGTTTTATTTCTTAAAAAAATATGCAAACTGTATTTTTGGTTGGACTAATTTTCTTAAATCAAGCTTTTATTATTATTTTTATTAAAGAATATTTGAAATAAGAAAAATAGTAGTACTATTACTGTACGAACTGTTAGGTTCTTTATCTAAGACACGTTCACCTCTCCAAGGATTCAATTCCCCAACATGTTGCAAATGTGCATATTGCATCCACTGAGGTTGAATTGCTATGAGACAAATTGAAGAGTTGCACTCATGGCCTTCCTTGGCTGTCTGTGTTTGACAAATTCTGCCCACAAAGCTCCACTAATCATCGCAGACTGTCATGGACACGCCTCTATTCCTCAAAGACGAAATTGTCATGTTGATCTCCATCAACCTCCATATCAAGTACCGTATTTTCCGGACTATAAGGCGCACCTAAAAACCTAAAATTTTCTCAAAAGCCGACAGTGCGCCTTATAGTCCGGTGCGCCTTAAATATGGACCAAATTCCTAAATTTAAACTGGCCCGAAGCACTGTGTCATAAAATCAATCATAAGTGGCCCGCTGAAGACTAGGAATCATGAATCAAAAAGACTATGGATCATTATTTTGTGATTATAAAGTAATTTGTTGCATCTGAAGTTGAAATAAAAAAGATAAAATGGAGAATGATTTTGATTTAGATTAAAAATCTGACATGATGCATTAATGGTGCGCCTTATAGTCCGGTGCGCCATATATAAGAACAACGTTTTAAAATGGGACCTTCATTGAAGGTGCGCCTTATAGTCCGGTGCGACTTATAGTCCGGAAAATACGGTACAGTATGAAATGAAACAGTGCTTTACTGCTCCTGGTGTGTGTGTATGCCTAAGATCTCTTAATTATTTCTGTGTTCCACAAACACACACGTCATAATTTTGCATAGGCGTAATTGATGCAATGACTGGAAATAAACAGGCAATTTACGTGCTGGACACCTCACTGCTTTACATCGCATGCAATGTGGACAATGGAGCGAGGTGGAAAAAGGGACAAGGTCAACATGCAGGGGACAAAGAAAGAGGAAATTAAGCAAAGAGGCACAGAGCAACTGTGGAAAAAAAAGAGACTAATCTTACGGATGACTCACCGGACGCCTCGTTTGATGACAAATTTACAGCCGCACAAGAACACGACAGATTATATTAGCACTTTGTGGCCATTTTTTTGGCTTCTTCTGAACAAAACATGTTCTTTCATGTTCAGCATTCTTCCTCGATATATTTCTTTTTTTTTTTTGTGTGTGTGGTCATGCTTTACTAATCACTCACCCTTAAATCCACTCATCTACTCACCTGACTAATTTCTGACCATACCAAAAATTGATTACCATGTATACATTCCCAACACGTCACTAAACTGTGTGTATGCTGACCTGTAACACTAATTATTAAAAAAGCTAGCTGTCAAAATATGTGCTTTGCTCGTCGTGTTCTTCACTCGACTGCATTAATCTGATCCCACTTGGTCCTGTTAGCATCTGTTGGGAACAGTCATCCTGCATGAATATTAAAAGCTCACAGGCAGTTCCGTATGCAACAGAGTTAATAATAAACGAGGTCTAATAATTTAATGGATCTGCATGCTGACATATCCCAAGGGCTGCCCTTACAGTCAGTGCAAGTGGTAATAAGGAAAGAGCATGAAACATCGAGTGGGACTTGACAAATGGAGAGCAGGAGAAACAAAGACAGCAAGGGGAAACATTACTTTCCGGTGGGGGGGGGGAGAAAAAAAAATCCTCAGATGCCCTCAGATTATCCACAGTCCCCTGAGTCCAATTTTATGAACCCAGCAAAAATCAAACGTGAACAAGGTGACCATCCAAAAGGGATCATTGCAGTTCTGTATTTTTTTTTTCACAAGCATCCTTATAGCTTGTAAAACTTTCAGTAAACTAGAATGGCACTCAGTAGAGCAAAGACCTTCATGAAGGTTGAACTGTTTACAGCCTTGTGTTTGTTCAACCACTCTGTAGCAACTAGCAGCGTCTACAATTAGCAGCATGTACATTGGCAAGAATACCAAAGTAGATGAAAATTAATTAACATCCATCCATGCATTTTTCAAAATTGATTATCCTGTTCGGGCCTGCAGGCAGCTGGAGTCGATCCCAGCTGATTTTGGATTGGAAGAAAGACGGAATAAAGCCCCAAAAGTGGGCACTGGTTAATAACAGGGCACATATGGAGACTGACAATATTTCATACTCACGTTCACTAAATTCAGGTGAGTGGCTCACTACTGCCACATAAAATCATGACTGTAAAGTGAAAATAAAAATGTCTTGTAAATTCCACACAGCCCTGCCAAATTTAAATAAATCTAAAAACTATATAAAACAAGTCTTTTAAATTGTTATAAAAAAATCAAGTTCGCTGCCAAATTTGAATAAATCTAAAAACTATATAAAACAAGTCTTTTAAATTGTAAAAAATAAAAAAATCAAGTTGAATTTATTTCTTTTCACTGCAATTTCTGTAAGCAAGCATACTAGCTAACAACAATTCATTTCATCTCCAGCACTGACAGCCTTCTGTCAAATTGTAATGTATATTTTTCAGTGGCTATAATAAATTAAAATGGCCCTTAAAAGGATTATGATACCTGTAAAAATATTTAGTCTGTACATTTGCTGCAGGAATATCTTTACCACTGATGTAGTATGTATGACAAACGGCGCGTCGTACCAAACGCCCACTGCAGTCCCTCTACTTCATTGACCATTGTGCAATACTCCATTAGCCATCTTGCAGATTTTGCCAGTGTAAGTGAGATTAGATTCCTTTATCTGCTTGCATCCTTTATGCAGTTCCCAGCTTCTCCCTCACAAGCAAAAACAAAGCTCACCGTCACCGGGGTTTATTTCCTTTTGTTTGTGCACTGGAAATCTGCCATGGCCATGTGCCTAATTATGATTGACCCACAATAGAAAAAAAAAAAAAAAAAGAATAATTTTTCAAATGGGGGCCAGAAACTCTTGTTATGTCACCCAAAAAATAAATCTGACAATAGTATTTACTGCAATTTTCTAAAAAGCTCATTAATTATACAACTCATCGTAACATCCATATTTCACAACTGACATGTGTATATTAAACAGCGTCAAGCCTCTGGAGACATTTTCAGTGCGAATGAGCATCGCTTCATTTCACTAAGCGAAAGTCTGAAAGAGACAAAGAGGGAGAGTGCTGCACAAGAGGGCGAGGGAGGGAGGAGGTGTTGGTGTCTTGGTGGGGGAGGACACGAGGAGCGGCGGTGAGCCCGTCCGTCCATCTGGGCTGCTGGTTACAGCTCCCTGACAGGGCATCCACACTGCAAGATGTGTCGCTGTAATGTGATCTAGTGTGGGTGCTGCAACAGGCTCTTACGGCTTGCTATGATCCTGGTTTGAGTCGTGACGCAGCTTTGGGTTTTAAACTAAGCGAGGGTGCGTTGCTCCTTTTTTTGGGGGGAATATATATCTACCGTATTTTCCAGACTATAAGGCGCACCTAAAAACCTAACATTTTCTCAAAAGCCGACAGTGCGCCTTATAGTCCAGTGCGCCTTATATATGGACCAAATTCCTAAATTTAAACTGGCCCGAAGCATTGTGTCATGAAATCATAAGTGGCCCGCTGAAGACTATGAATCATGAATCAAAACGACTATGGATCATTATTTTGTGATTATAAAGTAATTTGTTGCGTCTGAAATTGAAATAAAAAAGATAAAATGGAGAATGATCATTATTTTGTGATTATAAAGTAATTTGTTGAAGTTGAAATAAAAAAGATAAAATGGAGAATGATTTGATTCGGATTAAAAATCTGACATGATGCATTAACGGTGCGCCTTATAGTCCGGTGCGCCTTATAGTCTGGAAAATACGGTACAAAAAATATTCAAAGCAATGTAGATGTGTCAAAATTAAATGACTCCTATCCCATATTGTAGAATTGCGTAAAATGCTGACTGATATTGAGCAAGAGCTGACATATCTCCATTCATCTAATATTGAGTTGCCACCTTTGTTACGCACATTCACTCTGACTGTATATCTGATTAGATTACATTTAGGAAATGTAATGATTATGAAACAAGAAGGCATGATGGGTGAATCACTTCATCTTCCACCGTGACATGACAAAGTCAATGTGGACTCATTTGAACACACGACCTTTACTGATTGTTCAAGAGCCCTTTTTTTATGCATCAAGCAAAATTAATCCTTTTTTTTCCCCCTACGTCATTAGTCTTCCCGTTGAGTAGTTTTCCCGACGATGCAGAATAGTGCCAAGCCCCTTGAGTGCTTTTATTTTGAAAATTATCCTTTGACACATTTGCTCAATCACAATCATTATTTCTGTTCACTATTTTATCATGGTTTAAATAATAAAGTGATTTTCTTGCTCTTAACTCAATCTTTTTTCTCATAGTACTCATCTGCGATTACAAGTCGGGGAAATGAAAGAACTGCGAGTTCCGCTACACTGACATCCAAAAGTTGGATGAAGCACATTGAGAGCCTCTTCCAAGCTCATCTATTTGTTCCGGTTTCTTCCTGCTACAGCTTCAGAGTTAGAATGAGACTGGCTGTATAACAACAAAAGGATGTACACGCTATATACAAACACTTCGAAAATCTATTGTCCGACCTCCTGCCGAGCTTCTCTGCTTTATGCAGTTTAATGCCGGCCTAATCTGAAAATAAAAACTATTGCTTTTGATTTTGGTCCAAGAAATCTCACGCTTGGCGTTCCAAATGACACATTCAGCATCTTAACATGCCAAAGACGTTCTGGCTCTTAATTTTCTATAAATTTACTTTAATCTTTACTTTTAGTGGTTATGAGTGACGATAATTTCGAGCTGTCCTAATTGTTGTTGTTTAAGTTATTTACGACTTGCTTGGGACATTCTGTTATTGTCCTGTTTTCTTTTTTTCCTTTTATATTTTACTGATATCTTTTCCTGTTTTTAAGCTCGAAATAAAATGTATAATAATAATAATAATAATAATAATAAGAAGAAGAAGAAGAAGAAGAATCAGCCTCTCAGGTATTTATATTTGCCCATTGCAGGCTACAAGTTGGCTACATAAAACCATTTTCTGTAACCTCTATCATATTGCTCAACGGTAGCATAGTGATGCACAAATGTAAAATTTCATGCATTTGATTCAGAGCTTATTGGATTCGAGTTGTAAGTTCAGCACCTCACTTCACTGAGCTTTCTCTGGTCTCTGTGAATTATTCATTTTAAACATGATTGATTGACCGATTGAATTACGCGACAGATTGATCGGTGGGCTCGTAAAAAGCAATCCCAGTGACCACTGGAATCTAAGTGTGACGTAAATGACTGGAGGGTGAAGCCACTTTAGCATTGCTACGTGCTGAAGTGGGTTTATTTTGTTTTGGAATTTTTTTTTTGCAGAGAATTGAACAAAACGAACAAAAAATCTCAATGGGTTTTATTAAAGAATTTTAAATTGCCCATTTTCCAATCTTATTCCTGTGTTGCTGCATGAATGACATCAGAATGGGAGGACAAGGGCAGGCCGGCAATTTTGCAGGCTTGGGTGGTAAACAGAGGCGAGCGAGACACCGGTGTTTATCACCTCGGACTCATTTCTCCTGCTCTGCTGTGTTGAAAGATGTCACGCTCTGACGGGGATTGAAAACTGCAGCGATTCTCAAAGTGTGGTAAGCGTAGCACTTTGTGAAAAAAAATCTATTTAGTTGTACAGGTCAGTTGGATTTCATTTTTAAACTCAATCCATTTAATCCCGGAGATGTTTCTTTTAATGGATTTCTTTTCCGGTGCAAAAATCGACTCACTGGTATACTGAACTTCATAAGAGGTGTCCTATCTAATTTTCCATTGAGGTGTGAAAGGGCACATGGTAACAGAAATATCTTGCATGAATAGATTCTGTGTAAAAGGTGAATAAATCAAGGACATGTTCTGTTGTGACTGATTCTGCTTGATCTCAATGTGCAAAAGAATCTAACGTGAGACACTCGCAGAAAAAATAAAAAAAGCGCTTAGGGGAATCAATCGGTAAGGTTGAGCACATTTCGTTTTCTTCCCCCCCAGCTTGTTTCAAGATATGCCTTTAGTCTCCGACCCAGAAAGTTCCAACGCTCCTCAAAGTTGGAATTTCTATTTGTAAATTTAGGGCGAATTGATGTACGCAAAAGAAAATCTGATGTCATATAAACACAACCACGAGTGCAAACATATTGTGAGATTATATGAACTACTAAATATTTTTGTCATGCTTGATTTCAGATTTCATCAGCCTCTTAAAATCATCAGCCATGTTGATGCTCTCTTTCATCCTGACACTTTGAGGTCTGAGCTTGGACGTTCACGCTGGCCCTGCCGTGTTGTTTTTCGCCTCAAGTCAGATTCTTCAGAATGAGCATCAGCAATTCTTTGGAGCCCAGTGCACCAAAGTGAATAGCTTTACCAGGCGAGGACACTAAAATGAACAATTCGGTGTTTTGTTGTAAGGCAGGAATGGGCAACAAGCAGGGAACTGCTAAAAAAAAAAAAAAACATTGAATTCAATTTTCCATCAAAAACGAGAAAATTGAAAACAAATTTGAATCTGTCGGTGCCAAACTGCAAATTTATCATTTTGAATTGTAATACAACCAATTACCAATAGATGGCAGACATGTCATTTTGTGCCACCCTTGAACGGTAACTTTTATACAACTTTTAACTTTTTGGTGGAAATAAAATGAACAAAATGAGTTCTTATCACTTAATATCGGTTTGCTCTTAAGCAACCTTTGAACATTTTATGCAAGGATTGTCTTTGCACTGGGGAAAATATTATATTTATTTGGTTGTTTGCTTCAAACATTTAATTGCTCGGTTCGAATAGTGAATCTTTTATACATCTGTATTATCAAAAAACGGAATATATTAAGAGCTTGTGGTTTGCATAAAAAATTGTGGACCCCTCCATTATTAAAGTTTCCCATTCCTATTCGAGAGCATCATGATGTCACTTCCTGCACTTTTAATGTCTGAGTTACAGTTAGGGTCCAATGCTGTAATAATAAATGATGACTAAAGTATCACACCAAACAAATCTCCAAGCCCGAATGATTTGCTTAAATTAGAGCACACAAGTCAAGTTGGAGCACCGTTGCTGCCCGCTCTCCTTGTAACAACATCTCCATCATCATTAGCTTTGCTCCGCAAGACCTTTACAGCAACAAACTAGTGCACTAACCTTTTACGAAACATTATTATGCTTGGAACGCTTCTTCGGGACTGTCGTCAGCGCAACTATGGCAACAACATTCACCATTACTGAGCCCATCAGCTAGAAAAAGCTTTTTTTTTTTGCTGCTTCAAGTAGAGTTCAGGGCTATTGTGAGGTTTCTCATTAGATGAACACCACAGGTCATCGATAAATTCAGCCTCTGTCAAAACAACACCCGGAGTAAAGACAACACACTGAACTCCATAAATTACAAAGCCACTTTTTTGCTCTGCTCTGGATTGTCAGCAAATTGGGAAAAATGGATAAGCCACAAAAGACGCCAGACTTGTCCAACCATCATTTAAAAAGCCTTTTACTGTCTCCCAAGACAAAGAAAAGCAGAAAATATTCACACTCTGACTACTTCTGCTTTAAAAACAAATGAAAGCCGGTTATTACATTTTTGCCGATCAGGTCTCTGACAATGAGTTAATGGGTTCATTGTTGCCACTCTGCGATAAGGAAGTAATAATGGCGTCTCTTTAAGTGTCTTGTATCTCCAGTTATTGCCGGTCTCTGCAGGCATCATCGAATATTTCCGCAGTTTACCAGCAAAGGCTATTGAAGTCATCTTCTGCAGTGTCTTATTTGCCATGGTGATAACACAATATTTTGCATTGATAACGATCACTTATCAGTAGAAGATCAACATTCATGTATCAGATTTCTGTAGATGGAAATATTTGCGGCAAGGCGCTAGGAGATTATTCTTGCTGCATTGTCCGCGTGTACCATTGAAGAAAAGCAATTTACATCAGTTTTTTTTTTTCCATCATGCTTTATCCTCCATGTGTTGTGTCCTTCTTTTCTATTTGTGCCTTTGAGTGGACATGCCCTTCTCTTGCACTGGAGTAATCCTAGATTACACTTGGATATCGAGTGTGTGCATGTCATTCCCTCGTGTTCCTTTTAATCCGGTGTCCATTTTCGTTGCAATCACTGACCTCTTCGCTTCTGTAAATTGTTGTGAAATTCTTCAATCTTGCCTTTCCCACATAACACTAATAAGATTTCGGATTTCCACTGGTTGCGTGCCGTCAACATCAATTGCAGATCCTGACCCAAATCACTTCCAATGTAGGGTGACAGAATGGGAAGAAAAGGCTTTATACTCCTGGGGAGCGCTTGGAGAAAGTGAGAATTATGAAAGCGTAATCATGGTAACACTATTCGCCAGTTTGATTTGCACTTATTCAAGACTCATCTTGGCATCTGCCGTGTGATATCTTGCTTGAGAGTTTTTGCATGGGGGTTGGGGGGGGGCAAAGACTGTTTGTATAATAGAAGGTGCTGTTTGCATATTGCAGGATCATTACAAGAGCCCGCTTTTTACTGTGTGCTATAAACCCTGAAGCATAAGTCTTTAATAGAGGAGAACAGAAAAGGACAACGTGAGCAAGAAAGCAGTCATAACAGTACAGAAGTACTTGTGCTATCTTGCAAAATGCAATGAAGAACAACTTTATGAAATCATGACTAGACGCCACAATATTATGACAACTTGGACAATAAATCCAAAATGAAAAATTCGGCCTTGCAAATTGCCTGAACTGAGATTTAGTGCAGTGGAGATTATAAAAATTAACAGAAAAATTATAGCCAAAAATAAAACAAATTGCGAACTGTCGGCATTGTAAAACTGAGAGCTGTTTCTAATATTGTGGTTACCAAATTTAGCTGCATGTCAGTCAAATTACACACCACTATTACCAGAAACTATAAAAATAAGAATGGTTGTTTCCCAAAATTATGCATGTTAATAATTTTGAACAGTCTGATTTTATATTGCATCACATTATTTTGTGCAAACGGTTATAATTAGGTATGGGCCTGCCTCATTTTCAGGTATCGGTACTAGTCGTGGCTGCCAATACCAGTATTGGCCACCATTTTGTGGCTATTTTATCATTGAGAACTAAAGGTATCGCATCTTGGTATCGGTATCTGTGACTTGCCTTCCCACTTCAAAGGTTGATTTTACACTCCTTTGCCCTCATAACATTAGATTCATTTCCTGCTTTTACTCTGAACAAACCTTGCAATGCTTTAATATAATCAAGTACCGTATTTTCTGCACTATAAGGCGCACTGGATTATAAAGCGCACCTTCAATGAATGGCCCATTGTAAAACTTTGTCCATATATAAGGCGCACCGGATTATAAGGCGCATAGAATAAATAACTCAACGTTGCTCAAACGTTAATGCAATCACAATATAGCAACACTTGAAATAGTGAAAACAATAACAATATATCAATAACTCAATGTTGCTCAAATGTTAATATCACACAACACACTTACTTTAATAAGTTAGTTCTCATCCAGGAATCCATATTGGTCCATATATAAGGCGCACCGGATTATAAGGCGCACTGTTGGCTTTTGAGAAAATTTGAGGTTTTTAGGTGCACCTTATAGTGCGGAAAATACGGTACGTAGTATATGAAAAACAGGGTGCTCACGTGTTAAAGCTAAAGTATGCGGGGTGACTCTCAGCTCCAGCACGCATGAGGCAGTCACACTCAAGTGTGCATTCTCTCAAGTCACTTGGCAAAAATGTGCACTTGGGTTGGCATGGCCATTGTACCCTACTGGCTGCCAGCTGTCACTCACATAGATGGAAGATAAAGAAGAAGGGGAGGGCTGGAAGATGAAGAGCGCGGTGAAGATGCGAGGACACAAGCCCCGGGGCGTCCTCTCGCTCTCATGCTTTCTCATTTCGTCTTTGACGATAACAAAAAAAAAACATGGCAGCTAGAAGATAGGTTGACTTCTAAAGGGGGTGGCGGGGGTACAATGCTGAATGTAAAAGAGGAGAATGAGTAAATAGAATCATTTCTCACATTAATAGAAAATGGGATCACTAAATATGCGGGTCATAGCGCAGTTATTCAAA
The DNA here is from genome assembly GCF_901709675.1 of Syngnathus acus. Taxonomy (NCBI): domain Eukaryota; kingdom Metazoa; phylum Chordata; class Actinopteri; order Syngnathiformes; family Syngnathidae; genus Syngnathus; species Syngnathus acus. The sequence goes on along the minus strand of NC_051099.1, from coordinate 4,333,133 downwards.
TGCATGAATTGAAATCAGTTCACCGTGATAGTAACCACAGAATTATTCGTTTCATGCTTTGTTTACAGAGGACAACAGGTTCACCTACTGCTTATTAACATTATAGTATTCATCCAACTAATTAGGGCAGACTTTCCCCTCTGTGCAATAATACACACCCCCACCGTCCCAAATAGCAAATTTTAGCTAGCATGATAACAAACTTACGATGAATCCTTTCTTTAGCGCTAATTAGGCCAGCACGTGTCGTGGCTCATTACGTCAGTTATGGAAAAGAGAGCAGGAAAAAATATGTTGGGATTCATCATTTTGGTTATGAAACAATCTCTTTGTGGAAACAAATAAAAGCTGATGAAAATGTCACTAATATTACCAAATTTATTACAGCTATGTGTATTTAAGTGTGTTTAAGAATTAAGCTAGCACCAAACTTGATTTGGTTGAGCTACCGCGTTGAAAATGATACATTTATTTTCCCCCCTCATCTACTCAACATCTTTTCCTACAAGGAAAGACGAATGAAAAAATGAAAATGATCATTCAATCTAGTGTGTGGAAATAATAATAATCAGGCTCTTTCATTGAAACTGATTACCAATAATTACAGGCTTTAGTAGGGATGTAGATACAGTACGTTTGCGAGAATTAAAAAAAGAAAAATACTATACTTAAAACCTTGTTTTCATCAAGCCTTATGGGTACTCCGAAAAAATTCTTGATAAAGTCTATGTATTCAAAAAATGGACATTGAAAAGTTATTTCATTATATTCTTTCTTGTGTCATTGCCAGCCAAAAGTTACCTCAAATAAGTATTCTTTTTTTTTGTTCTTTTTTATACACACATTCCATATATAGACAATTGAATAATCTGTAAGAGGCCATGTTTAAGGGTAAAAACAGAGTAAGTGGTTATATCAGCATTGCAGCTGATGTGCTCAGGGAAGAACGTGCACACACTGCAAGAGTGAAACAGGCCAGGGGAGGGAAGGTAGCTGATGTTTGCTTTTTTTTTTTTTTTTTTTTAACACCCCCCTGAATTGTTCATCTTTGTTTGTGAGGTTCAACATTGAAATCGATCCGATCACATGCTCAAAAGGGTTTATGTATAACACCTCATAGAACCGTGGGTATGATCAACCTCAGTAATCCTTAACCATTTTTGTCAAACGTGTGCATGGATGAGTCTGCATTTCTGTTGGACAAAATGTTATGAGGCGTGCTGCTTTGCACTGAGTTCACTGAGGCACAGTGGAAATTTTAGTCTGCAGATGGGAACTGTGTAGTTGCAATTTAGAGAAAAAAAAAAAAAGATTCTGCTGCTGGTAATTTGTGCGGATGTTCATGTTCGACATTAACCTCAGTGACTGAGCAGCTCTTGTCTTTCACTTACGTGAGCAGTGAATTTGTCAAACCAGGTCACAATTTAGCGTTTCACATGTTCTTCAGCGAGGAATTTATATGCTAAGGACTTGCCAACAGCCACTTTATTAGGGTACATCACATGTGTCAAACTCAAGGCCCGGGGGCCAGATACGGCCCGCCACATCATTTTATGTGGCCCGCGAAGACAAATTGTGCATCAAATTTGTGTCATTTCTAGAATTGCAAATTGTCTTCACTTTTAATATCTTTTTTTTTTAAATATTTGACCAGTTTTTACTCGTCTGATTTGAAAACGAGTTATTTGTCAGTTTGTTTTGTAGCTTTTACTGTATATAAAGTTGGAAATTAAGCAGTAGGCTAACCAAAACCTCAACCACTGGGTTTGTGGGGAACTCAGTTCTCTCAGGTTTAGCAAATTTAGCAAAACATAATAGCTAGCCTGCTAGCTAATAGCAGCATGTTATCAACTTTGCAGTCAAAAGAGTAATCCTATGCTGTTAATTAAGCACTAGAAAATTTAATTATTTTGCTGTCCTTCAATAATCATGTTAACTGTGTCTGAATATCCATCACGTCTGTTTTTGAATCAACTTGCCTATTAGGACAAAAATTACAGCCAGCGTCCTGACTCCCTTGGAAGCAATTTAGCCCACGAAATAATTCATTTTTGATAGATAGTATTTAATGAAGGTCAAAGGACATGTTTTTATTTTTTATTTGGTTATTATTTTTTGTTGTTATACAATGAATACCTCCCTGACGGCGTCAATCAACGTTGAGGATGCATATATTTTTTATTTAATGTGATTGGGCTATGTGCAGGTCTGACACTAGTTTAATATATTTATTTACATAACATTTCATGAATAGTTGATGCTGACTTATTATCAGCAAACTAAACATGTCAATTAGAAGCCTGTTTTCATCCTTTTTATTCATTTGCCCAGGAAGGATCTCGGTTTGCTGATAGAGCCACTCCCAATCTGCCAAATAAATAGCAGTCATAAAACTCACGTCTGCTGCACAGGATGGCAGCAGGTTTACAATATATGTCTGAATAAATCTATGAAAGGCAGGATTGCCAAGTCTTCTGCGATGAAATATACTAATAGCGCCACGGAACGTCATATGTGGAAGCGGATGGGATGTGACGCCTTGGCTCCCATAGAAATCAAGCAATAGCGGATTTATCATCAGGAAGGACGAATGGAGCTTTTTGGGAAAAGAAATGGTGCTTTTTTGGCTGGAGGTCTCGCTGAACCCGTAGTTCAATAAGCTGTTTAGCCTGCAAATGTGCAGAAGATGAATTTGTCACCAAGGTCTACTAGTATGGAAGCTCAGCACAGACGCCTGTAGCAAGGGTACCAACATCAACCTCTTTTCCTCTCTCTTCCCATCCTCCTCTCCCTTACGACTTTAAAGCAAAGAAGAAGAAAGCTTTCCGCGCCTGCAAAATGTCCTCATGCAAAAGCCTCATGACAACAAATATTTTCCAGGAATCAGATCTCAGCTATTAAGGTGCTGCGTATGAGGTTTGCATATCAACTGAAAATGAGAGAAACATTTAACCACACATTGCGAATACTTTTTTGGGAAGGTCCGGAAATGTGTGGATGATAAAATGAGACATGAATGGCAGTTAACTGGTTCAAATGTCTACATACTGTTGAGCACACGAAATGCTCTATATAAAACCGATCTATTATTATTATTATTACTATTACTACTATCTGGACAAACATAGTAATTCGTAAATTACAAACAGCATATTTTTGAGCTAATATATGCTTAGCCTCTCCGTGACCCCCAAGGAAACAAAAAAACAATCCTCGCTCCGCCAGTGAGCCTACCATCTCTTATTAACTCCATTTTAGATTCAAATATTCCAAACATGCCATTCATAATTTTCTAAAATCCAAAAATAAAGATTGATATCTATGAATTGTTATGATTTCATATCCCTATTTATTTTCCCTGGCAACAAAGCGCAGTTAAGTTGTTCTAATAAAAAAAAGCCTCTGCTGTTATAGCTTTAAAGGAAGGAAGTTGAATAATATTCCCAGTGAGATTAAGCAACGCTGACAGAGGGCAGACAGTTTGCAGTTGGGTAGAGACTCAAACTGCATCACTTCTGTCTGATACCGTAAGGTTGCTTTGAGGCAAGACTGACACTTGCTAAATGTGTCGAATGTATCAAACACGCCGGTGCTATCTTGTTCCTGTGAAACCTATAACACGCTATTTTCTTTTTTGTTGTGTACAACTATGTCAAACAACTTGTCGGAAATAGAGCGCGGGTAAAACAATCTCGACATCAGTCAGGTGTCAATAACTTGAGAGTTTTTGCACTTGGACTGTTACTTTTATACCCATTTACAATGAGCAGGAATGATTTCAAACTCAGTTCTTGTCTGTAATCTCCAACAGGAAGTAAACATGCAGGTTATTCATGAACGTAAGGCTTAATTGTTTTCTATGTACAGCACAGGTGTCAAACTCAAGGCCCGGGGCCAGATACGGCCCGCCACATCATTTTATGTGGCCCGCGAAGACAAATTGTGCATCAAATTCGTGTCATTACTAGAATTGCAAATTGTCTTCATTTTTTTTTAAATATTTGACCAGTTTTTACTCGTCTGATTTGAAAACGAGTTATTTGTCAGTTTGTTTTGTAGCTTTTATTGTATATAATATGAGGTGCTCATACATTTATTTGTCATAATGGCCCTCCGAAAGAAGCTATGACTACAACGCGGCCCGTGAAAAAAATGAGTTTGTCACCCCTGATGTACAGTATAAAACCTCATGAACAAAAGTTTGATTAAAACAAAAGCTTGGTAAGTTTATAAAACCATGGAGTGTCTCTGGAAGGTGTGAAAGAATTCAAAGTCGCAATGGAATTGAAATCGATATTGTACCCATTGTCTTTCATCATTCACATAAACTAGGAAGCAAGCCTGCCACTGCATACAGACTAACACAAAAGCAATGTTTTGTTTTTTTCCATTATGTTAACAATTCAACCTTAGCAGAGATTTTTTTTTTCCGCTCTACTGAGAGTTGTTTTAGTAATGAGATGGAAAGACGAGACTGACTAATGACCAGGCAAGCTTTGTGTCTTGAGCTCCTCATACAATTGCAAATTTCAATTGCTTGCATATCTATTGATGTATGAATAAGGCATGCAAATCAATTCAGCAGCACTCTGCAGTATGGCAGCCGAGGTGCAATTGAGGATTTGAATTTTTTTTTTAAGATTCAAGGCTGCTCTCCGTGACTGCCACAACGTCCAAGGGTTGGCCATCCGGGAAAATCTTATCCAACTTTCACAAGATGGTCGCCTTTGGAGACGCCATCTGTTTGTCAAACACACGTTCGCCAAGTCAAGTTATTGCAGCAAGCTTGCTTCAATCTACTGGTCGTTTAGTCACACGCTAATCTTTATTCCTGTCTTTTTTCCTTCTTTGAATCAGAAGTGCTCATTTAACAAGTCAATCACGATATAGGCCTTTTCGTTTTTGATGCGAGTCATAATTTGTTGGTTTAATCTGAATGAATCATTGCATATTTGTGCCGAAAATCATTCCATCTACCATCTTATGCATCGCTTGAAACAAAGATGAATTCAGATGCTGACTTTTCCTATTGGTTGCATTTTTTTGCAGCTTCAGCAAGCACAAAGCCCCTCCCTGTTGCTCTGATTGACAATCTTTGTTGATTTCATCTGTCAGTGTCATAAAACCGGACAGTTTTACCATCTTAATGACAAGTTAATGGTGAGAGTGAGCAGGGGCGCTGCTGCAGGGCTGATTTATGCAGTATTTCTGCTCACGTCTATCACAGTAATCAAATGGGTACCTGGTGTTGGGGGCGTGGCTTCAAAGGAGATGCGTGAACCAGAACTCATGTGACTAACTGTACTAGAATTTATATACCAATGACAGGTTAGCAATTATTATTTTTTTTGCATCTAACTTTCCATTACCCGTCACATTTGACTTATATTTTCATTAATCACTGCATTGCATCTTGATTATAAATAAGAATAGGCCTATTTGGATCACCCGCCAGCTAAACCTGCATTTTCAATCAAGTGGCCTGGCACTAGCAAGAAAGAAAAAAAAAAAAAAAAAAAAAAAAAAAAAAAAGAGTCGATTGTTTCACGAGAGCGCTACCGAGAACACAAAAGATTCCAAATAGTGCATTGCTGTCTTCTCGTAATGCACAAAAGGAGGTGTAAATTAGACCGATTTGGGTGACGAACACAATATTGGCAGTGAACACACGTCAATCAACTATCGCCTACCGGAGGAATGGAGGCGAGGATGCTGTCGCTCTCTTTCTGCCTTTCTGCAAAGACGCTCGCTGCACGGGTCCCTCGCGGTGCTCCCGAGCCAGGTGTGACCGCAAGCTCAGCTCGCTATATTCCCATATGTTATCGCCGGCTCGATTAAAAATTCTCCGGTGAATCGGTGACTGGCTGGTCCGCGTGAGCTGCCAGCTTCTCATGTGTGGCAGCGATGCTCCCCCTCCGCCCCTGTATCTTCTCGATGCGGCACTGGACTGCCTACATACTCGTAAAAACGTGCGCCGTCCAACTTATTATGGCAATTAGTCGCCGGAGCCAACCGCGCTCGCTCATGCGCGCCCTTCGGAAGGATTGCAAAAAAAGATCTATTGTCACAGCGGCGAGGTGGGGATAAAACCCAAGAGACGCAGAAACGTGCTTTATTTCCCTCTGAGGAAGAGGCGGACTGAAGCGTAAAGGATGGAGAGGATTAACGGTGAAAGAAGCACAGCTCTCTCTCTCTCTCCTCTCTCTCTCTCTTCCTTTTTCTCTCTTTTCTATGCTATTTTGTGAATGAAGCAGAATCCCTCTACGGGATTTGCATTGACTGCAAAAAAAAAAAAGCTGCATTATGTTTAGCAGTTGAACTTTTGTTTTATCATTGCACATTTTCCTAAATTGGCTGCACATCTGATTCGGTCTCAAGAGTGATGTGGACCACTGAAGGAGGAATCAGGCAGGGTGTGCAGTACCATCCCCACTGGATGCTTCGATTTGACGCCTGGCATGATAAAAGCAAGACCTGTCATCTTGAAAGCGTGTTCGGAATCGCCTTGTATATGTTGGCACCCCTTCTTTTTTTTTTTTAAACTCATGTGATCTCGTTTTGCTCTATTGTGCAAAAATCTCATCTACAATTATTAGCCATGATCAGAATGCTCCTCAAAGCACAATGCAGAACATCAGCAGATGCTATCAATGATTCAGCAAGTCTGAAAAATGAAAATGGAGCTACTCTTGTGCTTGTGGTGCATCTGTCAAGTTTATACCTCTGTGTATGAGAGAGAGCATCGCAACGGGATGTTAAAGTGTGACAGCGTAACGTCGACGATAACATTAGCCACGTCGAAGTGAGTCGCTGGGAGATGGAGCTTGACACAAAAATAAAGTTGGATGCTGCACAATCGTCACTACTGGTAGACTGAAAGAGCAATTTCAAAAAAACTAGCATACCAAACAGCAATTGCTTAGCGCCAGATGGTTTTATCGTTTTTGCCTTATAAAGAACACTAATGCTTTGTTTTTGTTGTGTTGGCAGATGTCCTAAACTCCTTTCCTTGATCCGTTTGCAAATCGATCGGATGTCAGTCCATGAGCCATTGTGGTGATAAATATAATTTATCATCAGCAAAGTGTAGTTAGACCTCTAAGTGGCCACCTGAGTGTTATTTGATATACATTTTTGGGGGTCTACTTTGAAGCCTGTGTCTGACAATGAGAGCATGTCATTTGCGGTATGGTAGGAACAAAAGGGGGATGATTTTCAAAGTCACCTTTCCCCCCCCCCTCCCACTAATCTGGAGGAGAGCTCAGCATGCCGGACCCGGAAAAGAAGCTAGTGTAATATCTGACCGCCCATGTGACATTTCGTTTATTATTCTCTCCCCCACTGTCACCATTTTCCGTCTTTGCCACTTTTGCCTCCTTATCTCCCATCCCTCCATGCAGTCTCAGTGGGAGTAAGAGTATAATTATGCAGTCAGACAGTGTTACAGTGTTTACAGACGCAAAAGTGCCTTAATTTATTCCAACTGTTAGCAGTAATTCCCCGTTTTAATTTATAGCTCGTGCCCCTGTTGGGAAAATGGGAGAAGTAGATAGTGAGAGCGAGAGGTGGAGCGTATGGATGTTATTTACAGAGGAGAGTTCAAACTGATGGTGGAGTGGTTCATTGGTCTGACTTTCGAACGTTTGTGGCAATGTCAATGTGAGTTGGTCGTCTGTCTCGCTGATATGTGCAATTTTCACAGCGACGATTAATCAAACAATTTTTTTTCCAGTTGAGTATATCTGATGACAGATACTTAATTGGCAAAATGACAATTTGTTACTATATGGCAATTAACAACAATGACAGGCATCTTGGAAAATAAATAAATGAAAATAAGTGAAAATAAATAGGTATCACTTATTATTTCATTACGGTTTTCCCCTCACATGTATACGTGGAATGAATGTAATAATTAACCAAAAATAAAATATAAGCGGTGACACCAAATTTTATGTATCTAATGTACTCGTGGTATCGGTGCTTGGTATCGGTATCAGCGATAACTCAAGATTTTAATACTTTTATATTGGTATCAGGCTGAAAAAAATGGTATCAAACATCCGTTTTCAAACGTATGCTAAAAAAAACAAAAAATGAAATGGCAGCACATTCAAGCTTCACACAATAGCTTTGTTGCTCCTACTCAAGGTCTTTGCCAAAGCTGATGTCTTACAATGACATTTATAACAAAGACGTTCAACCATGCCTGCGGAATCAAGCCAAGAAAAGACAATTTGTCATTACTGTCAGCTAATTTACACTTTCATTCATCGCTTGAAGAATGTTTTAGCTCAAACCCAAACTTTAAAGCCCTCTAAAACCCATGCGCATTGGGAGAAAACCTGGCATCAATAACCTCCATCGAGCCAATTCACAACCACTACAATCCTTATTGACATTTTAGAAACCACAAGGTTTGTCACAATACCTTAATGAGCCGGTTAAAATTCTTATGTCAAGATAGCCAAGAAAAATAACCCGCTGAGCTTCCTGCTCGGAAACAGCATGAGAGTACACTATTGATACTTGAAAAAGACAAGTTCCCATCCAATTCAAAACAACAATAAAAAAAAAAAAAAAGTCAGCTTGAGCTTATGAAATGATTTCCAACCAGTAAATGTTGGCTGGTTGTAACCCAAATATCAATTCTTATTTCTTATCATCAAGGATAAAACTAAAAAGAAAAAATGAATACAAGGATATCCAAGAGTCAAAGCCACAAACCTCACAATAAATTCATCAAAAGATGAAAATAAATGAAATAATGGTGAAGAATAAGAAATTAGATATTGCTCATTAGCATCAGAGAGAGATTCGACTTGTCAAAATGCACGTCAAAGGAAATGATTGAAGATGGTTTCCCAGGTTAATAAATCACATCATATCAGTGCATTCCCCAGACGACGCGACTGAGCGGAATTAGAATCTCACCAGATCTAATCGACCATTTCGAAAGAGGTAACCCATAATTTTCCAGTCATGTCATTACATCATTGCTATTCTGTCAGCGAGCATATCACAATATACATTTTTAAAATAATAATAGTATTAATTATTTGGAGTTTGTTGTAGCCGGTTTTGTTTGGCAATTTTCAAAGCAATTAATGAACCACAATACAGTACACAGTTTATTCGCCTTCCCCTTAGACTCCATTCTTGCAACGTGCTGATTTTGCACAATCGTAACCATCTTAGCACTGTCATAAAAGAGAGCTTCTACGATCTTCCTCATTCTTCTTTATGTACCATAAGGTATCCTCGTTCATGCCATAATGGCGGGATACAGCAACATAAATGTTTCTACTTTGTTCATGACCATGAGGTTTAACTTCTCCTGGAACGTCATAACCTTCAGGTGCTTAGGCTGTTTGCTAGAAGCCTTAAAAAAAAAAAAAAGAGTGTTTGAGCGGCATTATTGAAAGAATGTAAAGGTTATTTGTAAGTGTAGAATTTATTTATTTATTTATTTACGATTTATTATTCATTCATTCATTCATTTAAATCTATCTGAGAAAGAAATATGATATAAATTACGAATAAATTATAAATTATTATATATATATTAGCAATTTGCATTACTGCAAAAGGCCATTCACTGCTAATAACATTGCCACAATTAGCTTTGTGACGGAGACCGTGGCACAGATAGCTGCGTTGACGTTAATTGTTCATTAAGGCTCTAGGTCAACAGGATTTGTTGAGATGACATCATGTCGAGCAGTCGCAATACAAGGACACTGCGCATCACAAATAATTAGTTGCATTTGTTGAGGCTGATATCATCTAGTGAGGATTCATCTTATAGTTTGTTGGATTAAATAAAATGCAACACATTGACGGATCGGCACGTGCAATTCAGCAGCTGGTCATGAAGTGCTGCTTCTATAAGTGAAAATACATTCACATATCTAAGTGGGCTCACTTTTCTCTTCAGAATCCGAGCTGGTTGAGAAGGAGTAGTTCTACCCCTGTTGTCATGGTAACAAAATCCAGCTATTGCATCATCCCGGTTGCTGGGGCCAATTATTGTGTGTAGTTTGTGGGAATGTTGTGATTCATTTGCGATCGACAACACAATCAGTACATCTAAAATGCATCAGGAAGATAAAAAATCTTACCTGGTGTTAAAATGCAATAAATATACAAAATACTTTTTGGATGAGCATATTTTTTTTATCTAGACAAAATGATTCTTGCTGCTTGAACGAGATGGCATAAAATAACCTTCACGCGGTTGGGGAAAAAAAATAAAAATAAAAAATAAAAAAAAAATCGAACAAGACAAACTGCAGCTGATTTTTATTCACCCCAGCGCGGCGTCATTGCCTTTTTGAACTCAAATGCTTTGCCCATCCGGGTCACTTATAAGACGGTATCAAATAACAATATTAAATGTTATGCTGAGTCGCCGCTGGGCAGAGAGGTCGAAAGTTGAATTGAGCATGAATAATTAAGAAGCCGAGCGTATTTTAGATGCAATTATTAGTCTTGAAATCCAGGAAAAATATTAATAATTAATTCCAGTATGATTTCCCAAAAACAATTGGAGCATAATTATTGTACAATAGGCTTTACTTTTTTTTTTGGTTATATTGAGTGAAAAACTGTTTGGATGAATTCGGAGAAATTTCTCACCAACTTGTGTATGAAATAATTTAACTTGTGTATGACCTCATTTATTTGAAATATTTTGAAGTACATTTCAGTCATTCCTTTCCAGCCTGTCCTCAATATAAGCATCATTGCATATAACCAAATAGTACTAATTAGTTATAGTAGAGATTACTTTAATTTACCAACAATGTACAAAGACATTCATCACATATGAAGACACACATTGGTTTAATTTGTGCAGGATAATAAAAAGTTGTCAAAGCATCATGGCGGTGACTGTTGAGTGAGGAGTTCCAATTGTCATTTTCAACTTCTATCCCCGTTGCCTATTCATGGAATCAACAAAGCGTTTAACCCAACCACAATGGGTAGTGGTCCATTACAGCGTGATAACATTCATCTGATTCATTCACACTACATTGAGCAGAGTGGGATCACTCAACTACAGCCACAGCAGCTGTCAAATTCAACCGGAATGGCCCGCTATTGCCAATAAGTTATGCTCAGCACATTTTGTTTGTCCTTGTGGGTCGTTTCATTCTATTTGTTAATGTGATGTCTTTGAATGGTGCTACGAGGGGAAAAAAAAAAAAGAGGAATGGAAGTGTCACACACACAGGATGCAGTAACAGGCCCTTGAATTGCAATCCTACCGCACTGCGTTGTGTTATCTCATCTAATTAATTTTATTATATATATATATATATATATATATATATATACATATATATTTATTATATACACGCACATATGTATATGTGTATATATATATTTTTTATTATTATATATTTTTTATAGATACGTACATCAAAAAATTTTATATATATATATATATATATATATATATATAAATTTTTTATATATATATAAACAGACAGCACCCTGCCTTTTTTTATTATATATACATATAAGAGTTTGAGAGTTTGACTTATTCAAAGTATTATCAAGCTTCATTTTCCACCATTGAAGACATATTAATCAAAGAGTCCTTTTCGGTGATTCCAATTAAGGGTGTGATTTTCCACATCGCTGAACTGACGTACTTTTTTATATACACGCACATATGTATATATATATATTTTTTATTATTATATATTTTTTATAGATACGCACATCAAAAAAATTTATATATATATATATATATATATATATATATATATATATATATATATATATAAACAGACAGCACCCTGCCTTTTTTTATTATATATACATATATCAAAAAAATTTATATATATATATATATATATATATAGAGTTTGAGAGTTTGAGTTCTTCAAAGTATTATCAAGCTTCGTTTTCCACCATTGAAGACATATTAATCAAAGAGTCCTTTTCGGTGATTCCAATTAAGGGTGTGATTTTCCACATCGCTGAACTGACGTACTCGGTCTCACGACATACGGCTGGGTAATATTATAGAGGCAGTGTAGAGAGATAAAATCTGCACATATTGCTTGTGCAGAAGTGGAGAGTTTCTTTCGCTCCTCATAGATCATCCGTAGCGTCGTCACAGACAAGGGGTTGCATCACGGCCAGCCAAAACAAAGAAGCGAGTGCACTGGCACCATCAAATTCACATTTCTCTTCCTCAATGGTGAAAGCTTTTAGAGAAATAGACAGGGAAAATGATTCGTGGGCTTTTCAAAAGCTTGTTTGTTTAGTTTATTTTAATGCCATTGATTGGTTTAACGAGACTCAATTAAGCAACAATATCTTCGCAACACTGATCACGTATTTTTATTTTTATATACATGCTGGTATCATCCAGCACATTTCAGTAACAGTTACACAAGAAACTATTCATGTGCAAAAACTGGAGATGAGCATTGCAGAGTAACTAAATTAATAATAAAGCCACTACAGCACACAATTCTTCGCTCAGCGTAAACTATTCACCTCCTTTCTGACCATATACACACATATTTCCATATTCACACAATCTTCGACTCAATTCTCCTGCAGTATGTAAAGCATCTCATTAAAATGCCTCACTATTTTGCACAAGGGCAAGAATGCACTCCGGGTCTCCTTCAGCCATCTTCGCCGAGGCCCAAGCGCTGGCTGCAGGCGTTCCTTTAGCCGCCGTATACATTAGCGTCAGCTAAAGAGCAGTTTAGAGACTCTTAATAAGAGCAGCGCACGACTCCACACAATACACTTATTGTGTTTTGCCTTGAAACGTCGTTTGTGTGGTGCCCAGCGTCAGTCTTGCATGCGCCTGTAAATGCACTCATGCATTTCAAGGGCTTGACCCAGATCACAGAGAGACATAATAACCAATGACAGGTTGTCCTTTTGAAAGCCCCATGTCCCTAAAAGGCACAATGGCCATTCCCTGCCTGCCATTCCATCTCCGATACCCATGCGGAAAAGAGCGAGTCCAGTATAGCGACTTGAAAGTCCATCTTGTGCCTGTTAAAAAGAAATCCACTCACTAACTGCTCATCTTGATATTCATTAAAGCTGGGAGATATTTAAACCTCAAAAGAGAGGCTTTTTACGGCTGCTCAACTCCATTAAAAGCAACAATCGAAATGTGTCACGCTTCATTTTGTTACACCTTTTTTTTTGTGTTTGAAAACTTTAGCCTCTCAGTTTTTGGAAGACTTACCAGAAAATGTAACGCTCATGCACTTCAAAAAAAAAAAAAAGATCTCAGTCTAAATATATCTCAAATTAAATACAGTTTTTTTAAGCATGTGCAAGCCTTCTTAAATCATATGTATCCATTATACATAGCAACGTGTCTGCACATCATTAAAGATGCATCCGAGCAGCTAATCCCAAAGACTTTAGCGGCACTCTTCGGCAAACAAAGATCATGTTTTATTTACGGTGTGTCATGTTGTGACACGGCACCCTGTATCCACAAATTCCACTGCTCGGAGTTATTCCAAGCTAATGGGCCTAAAGTCATCCTGAGTGGTGTCATGTGAAGGACACATGAATCATGTGGAGTGGAAGTGATAGATCCAAGATTTTGATCTCGCGAGATGGAGTCCAAAAGTGTGGAGCAACGAGATTTAAAAAAAAATGTTTTAATGATGGCAACGACAATCCTGAGATGATTATTATTGTTAAGCATCCATAATTTAGCCTAAATGGTATGTGCCTGTCCAGAATAATCTACGTCACATGATGGTTAGTATTCATCTCCTTTCCATGATCTAGTCTGTTAAGGTTTCTCGCAGCTTCCTGAAGCGTTTAACCTTGTCAGAGATATGCTGGATCTATTAAGATCTCTTGAAAGGGTTGAGAGTTACAGGCTCATTCGAAATGACTTCCATTTTTAATAAACTGCGAGATCCGATAGCAAGGACGTGGCGAAAAGAGATGTCTTATAATTTATAGTGGGGGAAAAAAAAGCAAAGAAATCATTCCAGCCTTATTTTCATTGTCAATTAGATGGTGTTTCTTATAAAAGGAAGTCTCATAATTCTTTCAAGGTTTATGTCACTATTAATGATGACGCAATACCTCGACAGCCAATCAAAAATCGACAGTGTATCAAAATTGCCAAGTCATACTGCCAATACAGTAAATATGACTCACATAGTAAAACTAGCGGCTAATGGTTAGCCACCCACGATAGCAGCAAACCACCGCATAAGTGTAAGGAGGATGAGGTTAATTGAATTGGGAGGAGTAAAAACTATAGGGGAGCCGGGTTTGAAATTGTGTGAGAGTTGGAAAACCTTTTAGGCTTCTTAATCAATACTCGATTTACCCCGACGCATTGTGAAGGCTCTTTTACCGCCATGTTTGCGGTAAAGACAAATGTAAATATTTTTCTGGCCTATTCTATTCCACTAACTCATATTAAAAACAAATGTCACATTTAGAAGAGCAAATACTAAATTGCACTCTTTTTTTTTTTTTAATCTCATCTTCATTTACTCAACACAATTCCAGCAAAATCTCAGTGAGCAACATTCAGCAGTTATGTATTCAGAAATGCAAAAACATATGCATTCAATTATTTTTAATCACAGTATTCACCAAATCTCCAAACACAAAAAATAAGATAATTACAACACAGCCACCGCCGATCAAAACACAGCATGATTATCTTTATACAAGCAGAGTATGACTCATCTTAATATCGGACCTCATTGTGTCGGAATTATTTTAGGGCAAAATATTTCAAAGGAAAAATAGCTCCATTAGGTATCACGAGTATCTTTTTGTAAGATTCTCACGAGTTGGCTGCTACAAAATAAAAGTTGCCAGTATAAATGCCAGCGGGTCCAAAGAAGACAAAGGTCAGAGGTCAACCGCAGTCATCCGCATACACTGTTTTCAAGGGTAAGTTTTCTATCCACTCATGCCCTCAGCAAGTCATGCGATTAAAGAGACTCCTTTGCCCTGCAACCAGACCACCCGCACAGACCAACAGCCCAAAACCTGCCAGGGGATTTGAACTGCAGACCTCTCATACATACTAATTAATGGAAGCTTTAACTACTGTTGACCCTCAAGTGATGAATGCACTTCTCACATAAGAGTTATTGAAGGAGGTTGGGTGCTAGAAAATTAAATCATTATATCATTTGTATTTAGAAATTAGCTGTAAACAATTATGTAAGAATTGCTTTTTTATTATAAACTTTGTAAATTTGTAAAACACAAACGCATCAATAATCACAAAGGGCAGAACAGGAAGAAAGTAGGGCCTCAATAATTTTGACAAACAATGCAAAATATAGTCAAGCAGATTGAAATTAGCAAAAAAAATCATCTCATCTCAGCAAATACAAACAACAGCAAGGTTAAAGTTTCTGTTTGTGTTTTATTCATGTACTCACCCTGCACCATGCAGCCTTGGATTTCTCCTCTCCATTTGTTTGTTTCTTCTTGTCACCTGTAATCAAATCCCCAATTCCCACTTCCTGTTTTTTTTTTTTTTACCTTCTAGGCCACACCCAACTGAAGCAAACTTTTTCACCCTACCAAACATGGAGACTGCCTGAATCATCACATGACAATCAATGAGAATTAATTTTGGTATTTGAGATGCTGTGAAACAAAATTGATATGAGACCATTGTTGTGATTGGTTTATTTTTTCGGTAATTATCCGGCCCAAAAACAATTACTGTTGTAATCTTCATGCACCACCCGAACAGATGTTTTAAAAAAATAAATAAATAAAGTCGAGTAAATATAGCCAATGTGTTAGTATCAAGCTGTCTGTTGATATAAATATAATTATAGTCAGTAGCACCTATTTACAAACATATGTATATATTTCCCCTTTTGGACCTTTTTTTTTTTTTTAAATAAGCTCATCGCTGCTTTTTATTATAGGAAACAAAATTCACATTAATAATTTTTTAATTCATTTGGAGATATCGGATGGTTCCATGACCTCATCATGGGTTCATTCTATCCACCCATTTAACTTCCTTGAATGCTAATAGGTTGTACATAGTGTTTTATGTTTCATTTCTTTGCACACAAGCGCTGAAATGCTGCCAGCAAGCAACTTAATGGCATGAAGATCCTGCTGACTATGTTCTCAAATGATCCATCCAGATCTGTCTTTGTCATGCTCAATATACTACTTTATTATCCACTCAATATATTATTAATTATCTACTCAAAAATTAATTTGATTAAAGGCCGTGCGACACATTATATCATACGCTATATCACTTCACAGTTGCTGTGAGTGGTTTTGGGGATATCAGTGCCAAGAAGCCTACTGACCCCCAGTGGAGTGGAGTTTATGGGGCTCAGGAACATGGAGAGCATCAGTGCACAAAAGACGTGAACCATTAGAGGCCTCAATGAGGAACACTTCACTGTTTAAAATTTTATCAGGCGTACGCTTTAGGACATGTAGTCGCTAAGCTAGCATCAAAGCTTCTTCTGTGTTAGCACAAGAAGCTTTTTATGTTTTACTTCACATTTTGGATCACTTTCAGGGTGGTTCATGAAATTTTTATGAGTGAAAGTGCATCTTCTTGTGAGCGCTTGTGCTTCAATGGATGTAAGTGATGGCAACTTTGATAACATCGGCTTTTGCTTCCCGTGTAGGCTGCCGCTGAAGATGTTGTGCATCTCCTGAAGTGTAGCAAAGAATCCATTGACGATCAATGTGAATGCTGCTAAGCATGCCAATCACGCCGACTGGCTTGGAATAGAATGTCTCATCCGCTGATACTCGCAGGTATAGATTCAAACTCTACACCACAGGTGTCAAACTCAAGGCCCGGGGGCCAGATACGGCCCGCCACATCATTTTATGTGGCCCGCGAAGACAAATTGTGCATCAAATTCGTGTGTCATTACTAGAATTGCAAATTGTCTTCACTTTTAATATTATTAGTTTTTTTTAAAATTTCACCAGTTTTTACTCGTCTGATTTGAAAACGAGTTATTTGTCAGTTTGTTTTGTAGCTTTTACTGTATATAATATGAGGTGCTCATACATTTATTTGGGTTGACAGTCATAATGGCCCAAAAAAATGAGTTTGACACCCCTGCCCTACACCAAAGAACTGCGAGGCAGATATGCTAACCACTACTCCACCGTAGCATCCGTTAATATGCTCAATTTGTGCTTAGTTACAAAGGATTTAAAAGACACTTCACTTATGATCCGAGTACCTCTTTAGTAGCACTAAGGACTACATGGAAGGTGATAAGTCACTAAAGAACATTAATGAACCTTTAAGTACAGTAATGACTTCATCCCCATCTGTTCAAATATCACTCGGACTACTTTCTTCTTCAGTGATTCCTCATTAGAATTGAGCCAGCTGCTGAAAGGCATAAAAGAGAATAAAGATGTTCATTCAGAGTTGTTTAAATGAAAATTGCTTTTTTCTTATAATGCTGCAACCTCCACATAGGAAAGCCAAGACGTGAATCGGAAAATTGAACCTGCTGAGATGGAGGGGGGTGGGAGGGGTGCAATCTCGTGAAAGCCAACACTTTGTGTAATTATTCATAGCAACAACATATATATATTTAAGCAACATGTTATGTTGTGGAGCAATACCCATGGATTTTATTTGCTCTCGAGCTCCCCCTACAGTCGCTATGTGTCATTTCAAGGCAGAGAATGTCAGAATTTATGTACAGTATGGTTTTTAAAACAAACAGGTACATCTAAAACAATTGAGCTCAATAAAATAAATAAAGAAGCTTCCATTGAAAATTTATATTTATTTTGCAGCTTGGTGCAAATAAATCCCAGTTTACATCAGTGACAGTGCATCACGATACAATAGTCAAGTAAAAAAAGAAAAAAGTAAGAACAGGACACATTTACTACAAAACGATCCACACCAATCAACAGTTTACAAGTAATGCTGATAAACAACCGGTTTCCTTTAAAAACAAAACCATAAAAAGACCAATACATAAGGCAAAGAATTTACAGCCAGTAAAATCACAATTGCGACATTTGTGGATGCGGCCAACACTGTAAGTGAATCTTTTTAATCAGTACACGCCTGAAACGTTGCTAGTCATGTAAAACGTTAGCGTTACGACTTTGCAAAAACTTTTCTTTTTAAAACTGTGACTTGTCTGATATGTGACCTCAAAGCTCAGTTTTGATCATTTACATTCAAAGCCCAAAGTGCAGACTGTTAATGGCCAGCCTAAAAATAAAAATAAAAACTAGCATAACACTTGTAAAAGCAGGAATCAAACTTCTGCCATCCAAATTTGTTAAGATGTAAAAGCCCTCAACGCGACGACAAATATTAAATATGCAAATCACTGATGTCATCATTGCATCTGCCATGTGCAAACGTGTGTATTCGCTCGGCTCAATTGCGACTGACTTATCGTCAGCTCTAAATGGCTCATTTTTTCCCTTTAACCCTACAAAGCACTGTTTTTTCCGCCCACAGTGAAAAGAGGCATATCTCCATTTTGAAATTAATTTTAGTGTATGACGTTCCTGCTATCTGGTGAGAAAATACAAAGAATGTACATTTTATGCATTTCCTCGAGCCCAGCTTCACATCCAAACTACATTTTGATGGCAAATGACAAATTTTACCTCAGTCATATTGTAATTCAACTTGACATTAAACCACTTTGTTTCCTCTGTACATTTTCTTTTTTTACTTGTCTGAGCAACTCCGCATGACATATTCTTGCTCTGCTTGCGAAACTAAAGCTAGCTCTGCTTTGGGCTGACACTTTGCTTTGGCTGTGCTTTTGATGCTTTTGCAGAGGCAGAGGAAGAAGTGGAGGAGGAGGAGGATGAAGAGGATGAACTCCATCGGGTCTCTACGCCTGTACTTGTCATTTTGAGTTTCCGCCGTTTTGCAAGCGGGGCATTGTCGACGCTTTTTAGAAAGAAGCCTTCTCTCTTACCGCGGTTGAAAGCCTGGCCGTAAGGTAAACGATAATACATTTGAGGGGCAACTCACATTTTGGTCAATGTTTACTGAACGATTCGATTTTTTTTTTTACCTTGTAAGTGGCGTTCACAAAAGTCCGCACGGTGGGCCCACTGGACTCAAGCACGTCGGGAGTGCACAAAGGTGTAGTGGACATTGACGCTCCGCCCTGTAGCCAGCTGTTCTCTTTCAAATCAGAGAGCTTGAGTCGTCTTTCTGGGTCCACTGTCAGTAGTCCTTCAGTTAGAAGACATTTGAAGGGTTGAGGTAGCAACCAAGTGCTCACATTATGTACACAAAAGCTGCTTTCATACCTTTAACAAGTTCTTTTGCATCTTCTGACACGCCCTTCCACGGCTCCCCATCCAAGGAGAAATCACCTTCCTTAATCTTATGCATGATATCGGCAGCATAAGACGACGTCATCCCCACCTGCTCGCTCTGGAACGGCACCTGGCCTGACAGCATGGTGTACTGATAAAACGCACACAGTTGGCAATCAGAGCCTCCGACAGATGTCTCAGAATGGGCAGTTTGCGGTTTAGATTACCAGGATGACCCCGAGACTCCAAAGGTCGCAGGCTTTGTCGTAACCTGCGCTCTCAAAAAGTTCAGGTGCGGCGTATTGCAGCGTGAAGCACGGCGTTTGCAGCGGGGCGCTGCCAGCAGGACACAGACGGGCGAATCCAAAATCGATGACTTTGAGAACAGAGTTCTCGCTCTCATCTGTAAACAGCACGTTCTGAAAGGTAAACACAGAAACAATTTTGGAATTCGGCTGGTACTTTTCCAAGACGAAGATTTACTTTGCCGTAAACTTTTCCCCCATTTACTTTACTTTTACATTGCCCACCTCTGGTTTTAAGTCTCTGTGCACGACTCCAGCCTCATGCATGAAACTGACAGCTGAGACCAGGCTTTGCAAAAGCTGGCTAGCTTCTGCTTCGCCAAATAATTTCTTCTTCTTGATCCTTTCGAGAAGCTCGCCTCCACGCAGAAGTTCCATAACTAAGTAGGTGTGGTACTGACAGAAGAAGAAGACGATGATGTGATTTGGAAACAAACTCTGATTTGACATACATTAAATTCCTTCACCAACTTACCTGATCAGTAAAGACATCATGTAGCTTAACAATGTTTGGGTGAGCTTCACATTGCCTCAAAGCAGCAATCTCCCTTTGGGTGTTGACCTCCATTCTAAAGAAAATCAAACATTTGCTTTATATATTGGCAAAAAAAAAATATCCATCCATCATCCGGGATCAATACCAAAACAAACAAACCAAAAAAGGTATTGTAATAAAAGCTTTGTCAGGGACCTCAAGCTTACCTGCGGCTGACAATTTTGACGGCGTACTCGAGGCCGCTTTGCTTATGTGTGCATTGTCTGCACACAGAGAAGCTTCCCTCCCCTAAGGGTGGACCCTGAAGGCACAGCTCATAGTGAAGAAAGAATTGTGATTCCTAGATAAACAAACAGAAGAAAAAGTAGTGTCACACATGAAGCATAAGGATTTTATTTATTTTTTTAAATTGCGTACCGCTAACATTGCACTGCGCTGGACAGAGGCAGAACCTGGTCGGTCGGCGGGAACCTGGGATTCCAAAAAGTCTCCCATGACAGCATTTTTATTGAACAGGATGGAAGGCGCAATAAAGGAGTAGCCCTGGGATAACACAAGAGATACATGTTAGGAATTTTTTGGATCTCTTCTGAGTCCTGTTTTTTTCATGGGCCCAATTTGTCAAGCGACAGATCAAACCAGGACTGACCTGAAAAAGGCGATCAGTGCTTGGAGGTGTGCTAGCTGGGGAGTAGACTGGTTCCATTCCAGTGAACTCCTCAGCAAAGTTCCCCACATCAAGTTCACTCTTCAGCTCAGGCTTGAACGGGCTTGAAATCTTTTTCTGAGCAAGATCGTCCCAGTTCAGTCCCTAGTAAAAAAAAAAAAAAACATAATCCAGGAGTCATGCATAAAAATCATCATCTGAGGAACCTGAAGTCAAACCTTAAAGAAGGCATGGGTCTTGATGTCTGCGGCACCCCGCGGTCCAAAACCGAGTCTCTTGTGAGGAACCTTCACCAAGAGCTTCCTGATCAGGTCCTGAGCAGTGGGTCCAATCATAGAGGGGAATGGTGGATCACAGCGGAGGATACGTCTAAGAAAGTTGCCATGGAACATATTAGAAATCAATCTGAGCAGCATATTGCAGTAGGATTAATTTTTTTGGTCAGAACAACTTTGGTAACACAACTCACTTTGACACTTCGCTCTGGGAGTTCCTTTCTCCTTCCAAAGTAAATGGAGAAGCTCCCGTCAGTAGCTCGAACATCAAGATACCAAGGCTCCACCAATCTACCGACTGCAAATGAAGGGAAAGACGATCAAGACTTCTCATTCTTTCTTATGGATGAGTAAGTTTGAAGTTTTTCATGAACCATATTGAATGATCAAAAGGTGTCCATGTAGAATTTGAATATGTACAATAAACTAACATTTCCAACTTTCTTTTCCTACCTTGCCATGGCCTGTCTTCCCTCTGATAATTTCTGGCGCCATGTATTCAATGGTACCACAAAAAGAGTAGGTTCTTTCCTTCTATAAGGGAAAAAAGAAATAGTTAAAAGCTTTTGAGAGAAAAATATGATTGCAGCTTTGCAACAACAATGATACCTCTTCTTGCAGAAATTCTTTGCTGAGTCCAAAATCTGTCAATACCACATGACCTTCACTGTCCAGGAGAATATTTTCCAATTTAATGTCTCGGTACACAATCCCGAGCTACACAAATACAACATGTCAATTCCACAGAGAGATAATACAGATATTGTATATATGGTTATAGTCATATTTATTATCTCCGACACCAACCTTGTGCAGATGTTCCAAAGCCAATATTATTTCTCCGATATAAATGCGCACCGCCTCCTCAGAAAAGTGATCTTGCTGATACAAGTGAGTGAACATCTCCCCTCCACTCACATAGTCTAGACACGCAGACACATAGCAAAATTATATGCATAGAGAGGAAACAAAATGACTGAAAGACGTCACATTTAGCCTCCACTCACCCAAGATGAGGTGCAACTTGCTGTGTGTCTGAAAGGCATAATGAAGAGTGACTAAGAAGGGCGACTGGCGGATATGCTCCAGCACCTGCCTCTCGGTGCGAGTGTGTTCTGTGGTCTTCGCCTTTTGAACGATAGCCGCTTTCTTCAGCACCTGTATGGTAGTCGTTAGAAAATTTAGGACTCAGCATAGTGAATGGATTCAAAATCTCTGAGAGATACAAAATTTTAGACTTACCTTCATCGCATAGAGTTGGCCAGCATCGTGCCCGCTGTTCTTTCTCACTAAAAAAACTTTTCCATATGCTGGATACAAAGACAAGTTTTAAAAACAATCAGTGACCCATAAAACTAACAAAAACAAACGCAAGATTGGACAAGTGGAATGTATTCAACATCTTATAATAGATAAGCTGTACAGTGCCATTTTTTACCTCCAGTGCCTAAAACTTTGAGTAGTTCAAAGTTCTCCATGCCAACCTTCTCAGTGTGTCCTGTGAGGTTAGCTGTGGGGGAGAATAGTCAGTATTTATGGTTTATACAGCTCATTTGTGTAGGTGACAGACAATACAAAGATGGTAAAATTGGAAAAAGACTAGAAATGGCTGGTCTCTGAAGTAAGGAGGTACCCATTATTGTTTATGTACAACAAATTTATTTTTTGACAGGTTCCAATTTTAAAGGCAGGTCAATATATATATATTTTTTTAATTATTGTTTTATCATTACATTCAATTTCATGTTTAACATGAAATTTATTCACATGCATATTTTCCAGACAGCTTAACACTTAAGTTTGTGTTATATCACATAATATTTATATTCATTAATAATGGCAGGGCATTGATTGATAAGTTAGATCATCATAATATTGACTTACCATTTGTGATTTGATGCTTGACGGTACAGGCATTTTCATTTGTCTGTGTATCGGAGTCATCACTAGTGTCAGACGTGTTCCCCGACATAACTCCACCAAGATTACTTCCTTCCCTATTCGAACTATCAGAGAATTGTAAAACACTTATTTTCTACTTGAGATATTCCACTTCACGCAGCTACAAATTATTTATTGATGCTGCACTGTGGAGAGCGCAAGGGAACGGACAGATGTGCATTGACACGTCGTCCTGGTAGTAATCCTAGTGTTTGACATCCTTAGTGTTTTATCCCCACAAACAAAGCAGTTTGTAAACCATTTACATTCTGTTTATTGAATTGTGTCACTCGATATTTTCTCTGAGAAAGGCGACACTATTATTTACGTGTTAACACTGAAAGTTTAAGCAACGGCGTTAGCATTAGTTGCTAAAGAGTTGTCAATCATGTATATTCACTCGCATTCACGTTAGCACCCACTTGAGATTGATCAAATTATGTGAATATTAATCCGTGGAGGAGTCGCGATTTGAATCGATGAGATGACAGATAGCTCCCAGACAATCTAAACGGTTGTAGTAAATTGACAACCGCAATCTTGCTAGCAAATGGCTCTTGTCCGTCAAACTTTGTAGCGTTAGCCAGGGCTAGTGTCTTCTTGATAAATAACCTCCTTAAATCTCAGCGATAAAAAGCATGCTGGAGGAGGGGGTGCCTTTTCTTCTCTGCCTCCGCTAGAGCCCGGTACATGTTTTTACTCCAATAGTTCGAGAAATCAACACATCGGTTGATATTTGGTCAGCTGCTAGCTAAGCGCTAATAGCAAGATGCTTTCGACACAACCTGGGCGATGCTTGTCACGTGACTTTTAAAATACGGGCGGGGTCATGAAGATGTGTCAAATCCCAAATCTGTCATAAATAGAAGAAAAAATAAAAATAAAACTATATAAACTATATATAATTAGAATAGCACCAAAAAGTTTCAAAAAAGTCCAACTGTAATGTAGGTTCATTAAAACGATTGAAATAACCTTATTTTACATTTTACTAGTTTCCATTTTTGTATGCCAGTCACAACTTTCCAACCCTATGCACTGGTGACTGAAAGAAAAAAAAAAAAGAAAACCACCACTGTAAACTGCTATTATGTTTAATAGTTTGAATATTTGATATTTGAGTTTAAATTTATAAGTTGCCCACAATCATATAACACATACAGTGTAAAGAGACCAGCGGCTCCATCTTTTACAATATCTCCTTAACAGTGAGAAATGTGAGAAACACAAACAGAGCGATGCTTTTCATTTTAGGGGCACGCCCTCTGGAATCTGGCATCAAAGTTGCCAAAGAATTTTCCAAGAGTCAGGACTTGAAATGCTAAAAAAAAGAATGTGGCTTAAGTCATACCAGAGAGAATAATTTTGAAGGCAACAAAAAATGTAATATTTCGAGAGAATTTGCATTTTGTTCCATATTGAGAGTATTTCTTCATATCTTGGCTCGTGTCACATCAATGAATGGCTATGAGTCCGACATCCAGGAGTTTCTGAATTTTCTTTGCAATGCCGGGATTCTTTAAGTGGCTGAAATAAAAGGGAAAAGGAGCCATCACTTTTTTATGAAACCATTCAAAATGGCGATGCAGGACAAAATATACAGAACTTGTGAAACTTACTCGCTGAGCGCCTGAGGGTCCTTCTGCATTTGCTCGAGGATCATGCGCATGGCGGGGTCAGACATAATTTGCTGCACCTCGGGATCGGCCATGGCTCTTTGCTTGACTTCCTCAGGAGTGTCGTTCCTCGTCGCCTGGCTGACCATGCAGCGCTGTAAGCCTTCTGTGGCTTCCTGAATGGAAAATGAAAAAGATAATAGTTGCACTACACGTAAAGATTTTTTTTCTTTACATTGTCGTGGCGCAAACTAAAATACCTTTGAAGAAGAATCAAGCTCCAAAGCCTTCTGGTACACATCCATGGCTTTGGAAAAATCTTTCATTGCCTCCAAAGCAGCTGCTTTACGTGTGTATCCTTTAACTGTGGACACATTTCAGAAAATTAGCATATCAACTAAAAAAATACCTTGGCAAGCATGATGGTGTCCAACTCACTGAATGTGGGCTCAAGTTTGATGCAGTCCTCACAATCCTGATCAAACAAAACAAGTGAAGTTACTTGTATGATTAAATACAGGTCAAAGGTGAAAGATCAGATCTGATCCAATGTTGAAAACAGCACACCTTTAGGGCAAGTTGAAACTCCAACAGCTTCGTGTAGCAGGCAGCTCGGTTACTGAAGAGCTTTGCATCCATTGGGTTTCTTTTGATGGCCTCGGTGTAATGTTTCATGGCTAGAGGATAGTCTCCTAAAGGGAGCACAGGATAAGTTAAGCATCCGAGACATTGTTTAAAAAAACAAAAACAAAAAAACAACGTGATTTTGCACGAACCCTTCTGGAAGGCTTCATTTCCCTTGTTCTTCTCCTCCAGAGCTAAATCAGGATTAATGTAGGCTTGCTTCTCCAACTCTTTCACGATCTTCTCTGCCTGCAGAATGAGGTGAAAATATGCAGCCACTCAATTTTAAACTTTAGCATAATGTAGTCAAACATCGAATGTATTCAAATATGAAGGGAAGGACAAATAAAGTGTCAACTCCATAAAACAGTGTAATAAATGAGGAGAGGTCGTGAAATGCACCTGTTGACACTTTTTCAACACATCAGGGGTGCGATGCTCTGTTAAACTCTTGTTGAAATACTGAACGGCTTCTTTGTACTTTTCCTGCTTGAAGTAGGAGTTGCCAATCCTTGCCAGTGCCCTTTAAAAAACAGTAGATTGAGCCGGACGGGCGTTAATATAACCAATAGATTCCAAAGATCAATTTCAAATGGGACAAGAAAGAACAACAATCGGAACTCACTTGGCAATTTGTCTGTAGTCTTCGCGGTTCTCTCTGCCAACATCGATGGCCTTCTCACAGAGTTCCCTGCACTTCTCAAACTCCTCCTTTTCAAAGTAAACAGCTGAGGAGATCATGCAAAGAACATATCACTTCTGTTACCTTCCACACACACATTTGTGTTTCACAATTACAATCGTACATACCGGCTTGATTTGAAATATAAGTCATGTTGGTAGGATCATGCTTGACTGCTTCTTCATAATGCTTCAGCGCCGTATCAAAGTCCTTGTTCTTATAGGCGGCATTCCCAAGTTCCTTTTCTTTCAAGGCCTAGTCAACACGCAGAGTAGAGAATTAACACTGACCCCTTGGCTCAAAATTGATTGACTGACTTACATTTCTCTTGTTCTCAGGTAGGTCTTGGTTTGCGGAAGGCGGTGGCTGCGTCTCTTTAGGTTTTGTAGCCGAAGGAGGAGGAGGAGTCGGAGTCGGATCGTCTTCTTCATCCATTCCGGACAAGTTCAGTCCCAGTAGCACAGAGAGTGTGGTCATCACTCTTTTATCTTGTAGCTTCCTAGAAACCAAATGGAACACTGATCATTTGGTATCACCGGGGAATCAACTGATCTATGGGTGAGCACATACGTGCCAAGCGCAGAGGGGTTGTTCCGGAGTTCCTCCAGGAGTTCTTTGTAGCTCGGATCTGCCATGAGCTCGCGGGTTCGAGGATCGTTCTCCAGCTTTTGATACATGTTAGGCAAGGCGAAAGGATTCATCATTGTTTTCTCTGAAATAGAAAAAAAAAAGACTTGGTTATTCTAACTATACATCCAAGACTGAAGTCAAATATTGTGTACCTGCGAGGCGAGCCTCAATGTTCTGTAAGCCCTCCTTCAGCTGCTGATTGTTGGGCTCATGCCGGATGCCCTCTTGGTACGTCGCTTTAGCATGCTCCAGCCGTCCGAGAAATTCCTGCGCCGCAGCTTTACGGGAGTAACCCTTGTTAATAATTAAAAAAAATAAAGTTCACCCGTTTACTGCAGGCCATTTATTGTCAAAAGGATGACTGGTAAATCCAAAATCACCTTACCTTGCCCCAGTCTGGCTTTATCTTGATGGTCTCACAAGCATCCTCGAGAGCCTTTTGATAATTGCCTTTTTTGGCGTAGGCAGCCGATCGGTTGCTGAACAGGACATGGTTTTTGGGGTCGAGAGTCACGGCTTCAGTGTAACACCGGATCGCCTCGTCAATATTCCCTGCACTCAGTGCTTTGTTGCCTTGGTCTTTCAATGCAGACACCTGTGAACCAGCAGGCGGTAAATACATAAAACACAAACTGACAATAATAGACGACGTTAGGAAACACATGCTGACTTTATTTCAACAGAGATCTGATTTGGATTATCTATTTGAACAGCTGCCAGTGGCATCTGATAGGCAAGAGGCATCTGTTCATGTCAGACAGGTGCAACACAAGTGTCTTCATTTGTCCATTCACTTTTTTCATTCTTGCGTACAAGTACGTATATTAACTGACATATGGTAGCTACTGATGAATTCTAAAAGCTGCCAGTCTGATGGATACATCTTTCGGAACTAACAAATTAGCTCCATTTACCTTTGTTATTAACAACTAATATTGACCTCTCAATGATTAGCAACAACAATTTTACAAAGCAGGAATATCGATATGCAGCGCATAAATAACTGATATATTAGATTATGTAACTGTTTACATTTTCAAATGAACACTTATGAAGTGTCACCAAAACCAAATCACATCCCGTCACTGGTGAGTTATTTTTTTTAAACAGGTTTAGGGGTACACTAACCCTGATTTAAAAAAAAACAATTCCATTTGAAAGGTTTCCTGATGAATTTCTCTCCCATAATTTTCGATTGTGACGGGTCAAACAGCCTTGATACGATACATAATAAGAAATCGACACTAAAGAAAGCCAGGCGATGGCTCACATCAGCATCAATGCTAACTTGAACCGTTTCAAATAACAATTGCGCCCTCTTCAGGCGTATAACATGCACCACCATTTTTGCATAAGATGTTTTTAGGAACCGTACAGATTTTTGGTAAAAGTTTGATATACATTTTTTTGGGTGGCGTACAACCTTTGCAAAAATACCTAAATCAAACCGAATAGCGTGCTAAGTCGTGTGCTAATTGTTAACGCTAAATGACAGCTACAAGGAAAACATTGGTCACTGCAGCCCCTTGTGCATCTCGAAAGATCTTCCGGACAGAGCACAAGATGTTAACTTAGGAAACCGAAATACTGCAGCACGGATATACAAATAAATACTACACCTCACACCAGACGTAACATATTAATAAAAGATAATAAATGTATCGTGTTAGACGATGGCGTTAAGGACAGGGGAGCATGCTAACTTAGTTGCCCGATAACTATATGCATATTCGCACAATGAGGGAAGACAAACTGTATTGCATTAGTAAGCAAGGGTGAATATAAGTCATAAATCATCAGTCTCACGTAATTACTTGACTTCGTCATTGAACCGTGTGGACAATGATGACAAGCAGTAAACCCTCACGGCAAACAAGAAACTCATAGCTGACCCGCTTATGTTGGCAAATATAGAAAAATTAACAAGTATGAAACGTTAAATAACAGCGTTAAATAACATCATATAAAAAAGTAGTCAGCGAAGCAGCACCAGCGAGTTACTAGCCGATGGCTAACCCCACAAACCACGGACAATCAAGCTAATTTAGCTGATCGCTTAGTGTTTCAGCGCAGAAGCGTATTATATAAATGACTTCAAGGTGAAATTAATCCTAAATAACAATCGAAGTGTATAAATGTTGGGGGAAAGAGAAGACACGATTTAACGAGCACTCACTTTCTCCATGTTGCAAGCATGAGGTTCCTTCCAGAAACTACTGTGTGGACTAGCGCCGCCCACTCAACAACCTGCAGGTTGCCAGTGTTGACTGTTACAAACCCGCATTTGTCCCCGTTCCGTTTGCAATAAATATAACCCTGGAATATTCGCGAAGGCTCTGGAAACGCTTAATTACGCTTTAAAAGTAGAGAAAGAGACGAGCGTGGCTATTCATGTCTGAAATAAAGTATAGTTCCTGTTCCCGTTTAACTGAGTGACGCTGAGATCATCCACTTCATAAAAAAATAATTACCCATTGATAAATATTTTCTATTAGAGTTAGAAAATGACTTAAATGAGAAAACCTTGATGTTAAATTACTCCATTGACCCAATGCAATGTAAATGAGGCTTAGCAATATATTTTCATCGTGAGACTTACTAAAACTATAATATTGCTTCTGACACTTTTAGCTAATGAGACATATCCAGGAACATTGTTTCCGTTCGCGAGGAATAGAGTTTTACGAGGGTTTGATGTTGTTAATGCTTAAAATAAATATACAGCGACAAATACTTATATCATTGGAATGTACGATTTTATTGTTAGAGTCTGAAGGCACCACAATGTTAAAGTAATATGTACAGTACTACGTTGCTTTTTGGCACCATTTTCTTAGAAGGTGTTGAAGGTAGGTAATATGAAACGTTTTTTAGGTTGTATAGTCATAAACATTCATTATTTATTCCTCAAATACACTTTAATTCAAAGGTGTTTCTTTTACTTAAACTATCACACCCATGGAATAATACTCTAATGTTAAGAATAACCAGAAGCTGACTTTCAAACACACCTAACTGACATAGGCTAGCCAGCTAACAAGCTATAGCCTTTGAAATAAATGAAAAAAATCCCTCAACCATCTATTAACCTATAATTTCATTTGTCACATTCACTCAATGAATTTCAGGATTTCAACTTTGAACTGCCAGTATGAAAAGGAATGACAATCTGACAAGCAGACCAACAGCAGGTTTGAAACAATATATTTATGACCCTTGACCTAATAATTTTCATCTCACACAGTAGTATTGTTGTCTCCATCAGGCTGCCCGCCCATGCCACTGTTCAATCAGAAGAAAAGAAATCCAATTCCTTTGACACTGACACCATCTGGGAATGACCTCTATTCTCACGACGAGTTCATGCCAAATGACGGGTCACATCAGAAGAAAAGAAATCTAATTCCTTTGATGACAACTCCTTCTGCGAATGACTGCTTTTCTTACACCGAGTTCATGACAAGTACCAGATCACCTGCCCCCTATGGTGCATCAGGTGACATACTCATTCAGGCACCATTAACCTTTACTACAATCGTGTCAGGACTCCCATTGAGTAAAATTAATGTGCCATAAACAAGGAGAGCCTTCGAAAAACTCAGAAATGTCAGGGTATTAAACTGAAAGTTACTTACCCATGTTACACAAAGCCGAGCTGCTCGAAGCAAAATGTATATTTAACAATTTCTTGAGAGTGACTTTTTTCCAGGTGCGTATGGTTCTTACCAGGCCTCGGGATCCTCTAATGATGCTCAACCAAGTCACCAGTGGACCAAACAGGACATGGCCCGATCTACTCAGGCTCCACAACATAGTACCTATAGACCTGCACCAACAACGAGATATTACGCGCCTTTACCGCATCCATTCAAACCTGAAAAAACCCAGTAGGTTTTGTCTTTAGCCACTGGCTTGGTAGTTACTGCAACAACAATTTGAAAGTTTCAAAATACCACCGCAAGCTTAATAACTTTGTAATCACTTGGTGAAAATCTGTATTGACGTTAGTTTCTTTTTCAGATCAAAGATGGTAACGCCCAGCAGGTTTGAGGGACCACAGGTTTACAGATCAGATTTAACTTCCAAACAGAACCAATATCAAACATCTACTAGCAGTCTGAGTGCCCCAAGTAAGCAGAGAGTTCATAGCGGGTTCTCTCAGATGGGCCAGCAACCACCCGAGGGGTCGGCCGGTCTCACACAGTTCAGATCTCAGCCTCAACGTGTCGGACCACTCAGCGGGCCAGCTGCTCAGACACAAAACAAATGGAATTTTAAAAACACCTTTGGAGCGCAGAAGCCCACTTTTGTGGGGAAAATGAGTGGAAATAAACCCCAGACTCCACGAGAAACTCAAACGGTATCTAGCACGTATGTTAAAAACCATATTGTATCTTTGGTGCTATTTTCCTTCTTTTTTTTAGCAGAGAAGTGTTCCCCAAAAAGCAGCGTTCGACAACTCACTCAGAATTTTGAATGCAACCATTGAGGGCATGAAATACTGGAGTCAGTTTAAAATCAAAGTCCCACTTTTTTTCGAGATAATCGGTTAGTTGTGGATCACCGTTACCGCTCCTGTCAACTCAACACCATGTTAACATCCCAGCATGTGCTCTCCCCTCAGCTACTCTTGACTCCGCCGTCACAATTGGTCACCACGGAGCCAAGAACTTCCTGTTGAGAAATGGTAACGAGGTTGTCCAGTGTGTCTTCTATGAAAATGTGAGTTGAGGTGGACACAAAAACAGAATCACACACTCAAATTGGGTCCAGAAAATATAAACAGTAACAACACAGGTTTGTTATTTTAGAGCAGGTTAACTTGATGATCTTATTTCCGCAGGAGCAAAATCTGCCTCGTCTTTTCCGTGGTCAAGTTCACCGCTGTGTCGGTAACTACGACGGCAACAGAGATGTCCTGGTGTGCATGTCAATTCGAGAAGCCAAGCCCTCAGAAGTCAGAAACGCTTTGAATACCATCAAAGTCTGCGATAATTACATGCGCAAACTCGTCAAATTATTCCATGAAGTCTGAAATCTGAAAGTTAAATCGTTTGTCAGAAAGAGTTGAAGCAAATAGCAGTATTTTCACATTGTCTACAGTAATATAGGCACAATTTGATAAGCTTCATTTTTATAAACTGTTTAAAATAGTTAATCTTGTTTTAGGTCTGCTGTTTGACAAGAACATTTACATGGTTGAGTTGACTTGCTTGTTTGGATTATATCTGTTTTTGTTCACTTAATTAAAATTAAAATCAAATCATTGAGTATTTTTATTACAAAGAAAACCACAAACCAGCAAACAATGTCAATAGATTAATGCAAACACAATGAGGTCATCTCTCCAAATACAATTTCAAAAACGGGCAGTTAAGACCGACGAGATAGCAAGTACTGCACAGTAATTTTATTCACAGCCACAATAAAGGAAAGAAAATAAATAAAAGTCTAATCTACCAAAACACGTTCACCAGTGCTGAGACTTTACACAAAGTGGGTTTTAACAAAAAAGGAGGAGAAGCCGACCCGTGCGATAACGACTCAAGTCTCACGATGAGATCCAAACAGTTGTTGCTCTTTTCAAAATGGCACCCTTCCCTATGAGCATTTCTTGATATCAGAATATGGCATATTAGAGCGACCCAAATCCATCCACATTTAATACAAATACTGTATAAACACACACATGTATCGAAAAGAAAGTTTCGCTTCATGAGTTGGCAGTGTGCAGAGACAGTAACTTGTTGAAGTTGCTGTCTTATGGAGCATGACAGTCATTTTACCATATTTTAAGGTCGGCCATGATGAAATAGTGTGCTCAGTTAAGAAAGGCTTGATTTGTACAACTCTTTGCAAAAGAGTCATAATCAAATAAGATTCGATTTTATCTTCCAAGCTCTAGCAATAGCAAGAGAAATTCTTCTCATCAATAACTGAACTGCCTGCTTTATTCTTCTCATGATTAAAAGGATTATACTGCATTAAATAAGAAAAAAATAAAACACTCCAGGACTAACAATTTCTTTTTTTTTTTCTTCAGTAGAAATGATGAGATGACAGAAAGTGGAAACAACAACCTGATTATGGTATTGAATGCTTGTCTTTGTCATTTTAAAAAGGCACAAGTTGGTCACATCACATTAGAATCGACAGCAGTTATTCTAAATCGGTCTTCTCATGCATTTGTTTTGACAAAAAGCTCCCTGCCTTTTGCCATCCTTTTCATCCTGAATTAAGTTGTGTTTGCTGTCGACGAGAGGCGATTGCTTTACATTTAACAAGCGAGTTACATACACAAATATTTCAGGGAAAAAGGTTGACATTTTGAACAAACAACACTGAGAACCCATTATTGTTACACATCACCCAAAATATGTTTGTTAATGCTCCTTTTTTACATGATAGTAACAAAAAGAGAGACTCTTCTTGATCCTTTTAGTCGGCCGGAGTTCCCCTTTAAGTCATTTTTGGGAAGTCTGGTTCATATATACAGTCGAACTGTCCTTGAGTTTAAGAAAAATTGTCTGCTCTCGTATAAGATTCCTCAGAACCTTGTTGAATAATAGATTGCTTTTGTGAAAAAACAAATCTATATTACATTGTTTTTGCAGTCCCTTTGTGCATATAATGTCCAGTCTGTTTTGGAATAGTCGACTTAAAAAGAAGGGGGAAAAAACAAACACACATAAAATTACATTCTAAAAGAATTAGAAATGATAAAAAACTAAACTATAAGAGAGCAGGCAAAGGGGTGGGAGACAGTTGCTCCTTTGGTGCATATTTGGCAAAAAAGGGCAAAAAGATGGTGAGCATCACTCCCACAATGGCCAACATGTACCCCCAGCCAATTTGGCACTCGCCGGCGTCGTACACATCCGAGTCGCCACAAAAGGACCTGACGAGTGAAGAGTTGAGCCCAAAGGGGTAGACCAGCAGTCCCGCGGCCATGATAAACACTGCACAGAAGGAACAGATAAGAAGGAATTAAATAATGCACATTATAAAGCTGCTCTGTGATGAAAATATTTGAAAACACAGAATAAATATTTGGATTACAGTAATACTTTGGGGTGGGGGGGCACAAAATTTATATTTGACTAAATGTATTTTGCGTGTAGAACCTTAAGTAGAAACGGACAACACATTTAAACATACAATAAATATCCACATTAACATTTTGTAAATTAGAATTGAAATTCACTTGCAGCGCCCTTTTTAATGAACATGTGTAGTTAACTTTATAGCCACATGGGGGCAGTAGAGATTCGTCAATAAAAGGCTCATTGAAAACGGGAGTCAAATGTGGAATACAAATTCTCACTGAAGGGTGTTTACAGTGATATGACATTAATAATTACACAATGTGAAAACGTGAGTCGTTTTTTAGAAGTTTAAATTCAAAGATCAATTTTATTGCACTTTAGCTAATTGTTAGGGAAAAATAGGAAGACTCACTTGGATGCTTTCTCACTTGCCCTTCCCAAGCACCATGAGAACATTTAACTCCTCCAAATTGAGTCACGTTTCATGACCCAAAGCACCCAGCACAGTTATCGACTCTGCTTCCGGCCAATGTTGCCACTCTCCGTCATCCTGAGTTCTAACGTTTATCTCTCTAAAGATGCTGTTTGTGCACTGGCAGTGTGGAAAAATATCCATCTTCATTTAAATCGGGTATCTGTTTTCCAGAGGAGAAATTCTGAACGATGGATGGAAGAAGCAAGAAAATATATATTTCTTTAACTGCTGGTCTATTCCAAAAAGGAATGGACAGTGTGATGTAAGAGACTGACATAATGTGATGTGATGCCAGGAGAGGGAAGTTTTCATTGCTTGTGCAAGGATGTGCAACTGCATGAGAACTTCACAAGGCAGAGTCAAATCAAAGAATCAAATATAGGTCATTGCTTTTGTTGATGTTTGTATATAAATGCAATGCAATCTAAATTCAATCAAAACACATATAGCAATCGTAATAGAGTCGGCCATGACATTCAAGCCTTCAACTAAACGAACAAAAATGAACCTTGAATCTCTTTTTCAGTGGCCAAGCGTCCAAATGGAAAGCTGGTCAAGCAGGTTCACATCAGTGAGATGGAGATTGAATGAGTTTGTGGAGCAGGAAGATGTGTGATAACCTGCCAACCATGCGTGACACTGAATTTCATCACGTATCTTTTTTACCCAGTAACTGGTTCTTACAAAACCCAAATGATAGGATTGCTCACACGGGGTGAAGACTTGAACAGTCCAAAGAAGGACGCCTGTCTAGACAACGACAATACAGTCGCTTCCATTGTAACCTTGTACTGAAGGAGAACAATTGGAACAATGGCACATTGTATAATCTCTGCAAGGATCTGAGAAAAGATTGGCAGTTTAATTAACTAACATGCTGTTTTGAGTGTGCCCTTCAACAGATGACATGTACATATTTTGAAGTGCTTTTTAATGACTACAAAAGGACAGCACTACAAACACATTCAAAAGATAGTGGATGCAAAATATGGACAACTGGATTGGCGTCAAAGCACTGCATGTGCTCATTTATCAACTTGATACACAATGACATGCAGGACTGAAAAGTACTGCTTGATTACAAAAGCGAGCCTCGAGCTGTACATTACAGTTTTTTTTCATCTGCCCGTCATCTTTTCCCGTGATTGGTTTCAGCTACCATAAATAACACATGCAAGTTATTCTCTGTCTTGACCGTCATGATAATAATAACAACCCAAATGGAATCTAGCTAGCTGATGTAAATTAGGTGCTGATTTACAGCAACAGCTCGAGGCGCTAAGTGCAACGTGACCGCATACGCAAATATACTAAATGGATATATTGCATATGTTAATCAGGTAATTAATCAATTAGCTGTCGAGTATTTTTCTAATGGGAATAATGTTTGGGAAGTAATGGGAATAATTGGATAAATACAAAATTGCCGTTATTTGATGTATTGTAGTAAAGTTCTATAAATAAAAAAAATGGATTTTATTTTTTATTCTATTGCACATTTTTTGTTTTTGGTTCTAAAGCAATGCTAAAAAAAAAATGTTATTAAAATGTCCAGTGTCCAGGTTTGAATATTTCCAAAATTCCCAAGATATACTGTACTGTATAAATTTAAACATTGTGCAAGATGCACCTGAAAGCTACATATAACGTTCATCAGGTCTGATCACCTCTCCTTTTCCCCCTCAATATCAACTCAAGGTGAGGAATGACCGGATGAGTAAGGAAAGTTTTCAATTTGCTAGGCGGTGATGAATCTCAAAGTGGTAATCAGGGATGGTGCAAACAGCAGGGATTCCATCTTAATGTGACATGCTCCAGTCTGCACACAGCCATGAGAATTAAGCTCAATGAGCCTCTGGGAAATTAGGCTAATGACAATTATACAAGTACCGGCGTGTTCCAGAACGGAAGGGTCAAGGTGGTCAAGTACACAGAGGTAATTTGATGAGTCAAACAAAACAGAGGGAACATTGAGTTGCTAAAATTCATACAAATGTATTTAAATAAATACAATTAAATTGACAGAGTTGGGGGAAAATATCTTGAATTCCAGCGACAAGTCAATTAAATCAAGACTGTCCGATGATGACAGTCGAGGTGAAAAATAACCCAAAAAAATAAATAAATCAGATGACCTTGAGGGGAAGAGGAAGAGTAGATGAAGAGGAAATAAAATACAGTGATAGGAGAGATTAGCAGGGCAATAAAAAGGCCTCTGCTATCTTTAGAATGAGCAAGTCTGCCCGTGGACTGGTCAATCACAGCTCAGTAATTGGTCTGTTTATCACTCAGACTACCGACTGGACTGTCACGTAGACTCCGACAGCGCAGTGGAGAGTGCTTGAGCAAATATTTGCTCAGAACAAATTTCTACATCACTGTTTGAACACTACTTGGTATTAATAAAAAAAATAAAAAAAATGGGCAGATTAGTTAAAATAGATCAGCACATGAAATGTATAAGGCTTATACATTAAAATGATATAAATCCTGATTTAGCTTCTTGCTCTCCTAAGGATAATTGATTGTTACTAGCTGCATGCAACAAATGTTTTCGACAAAAAAAAAAAGGCCAGACAAATGTTCCCAGTGCATGCTGAGGCATGTGATGGCGAATCTCCATCCTGAGAGCAGTGTAGCGATGATGACATGAATCTCACCCGCTGCATCCAATCTATCAATTTAATTACTTCCATTTCCATATCGCCATCTTTTTTTATACTGCAAATTAATTCAAAGCTCAGACAAATTGCTTGTCCTTGACTCCCTTATCCCCTCTGAGGTAACCCAGAGCGCACATGTGGTTTGTGTCAATGTGCCTCCTAACAAAACCTAATCTGTAGCTCAATCCAACACACACACATATTAAATTAGCATAGGCGATAGAGCATTTCACATGCATGGATGGCAAAATAAATAATAGTGATACTTGAAAGAAAGTGGCAATTACATTGAAGCCATCACTAAAGTGGCATGTTTATCATGTTGACAGCCTTTGGCGAAAAATGTAAACAAGTTCAGTCGCCCAATGAGGAATGTCAGTTGTGACCACTGGCACGACTCTGTTTAGGAAGAAATTTAAAAAAAATACCGTATTTTCCGTACTATAAGGCGCACCTAAAAGAAGCCGACAGTGCGCCTTATAGTCCGGTGCGCCTTATATATGGACCAAATTCCTAAATTTAAACTGGCCCGAAGCATTGTGTCATGAAATCAATCATAAGTGGCCCGCTGAAGACTATGAATCATGAATCAAAAAGACTATTGATCATTATTTTGTGATGATAAAGTAATTTGTTGCGTCTGAAGTTGAAATAAAAAAGATAAAATGGAGAATGATTTGATTTGGATTAAAAATCTGACATGATGCATTAATGGTGCGCCTTATAGTCCGGTGCGCCTTATAGTCCGGAGAATACGGTAATAGGAAAAATATGAATCCATTGTGCCATGTGAATAGTTCCTGGAGGTTCCTGACATTACATGGAAACCTTTGTGAACCTTGCATGTTGCTCTCGGTGAGTTGGGGTATGTCAGTGTGGCTTTTGGTTGGCGCGGCAACATAATGAATCCCTACAGGAGATGCGGGAGCCTGCTGGGCTTCTGTAATGAAATTCAGCCCAGCCAACACTTCCTGACCTACTGGCATTAAGGGAAAAATAGGAAACCATTACCTTCAGCTTCTACATCCACCGACCAGGAGCAGACAGGTGCACACGTGCGTGTCAGTGAGCTTCAGTGTTACAATAAGAATGTTTGGAATTTGGAGTTCCGCCAAAGTAAACCACTTTTAATTAGGCTAACCAATAGTTAGGCATTAATCAATCATTAAAGGTCAATTAAGTAAAATTCAAAAGTTTGTATACCCTGTAGCCTTGCGTATTAATCAGTATGCTAGGAGTAGCTATCAGTTTGAAAAAGTTGGAGCTCATTTTATCTGCAGCTCAAGTTCATTACACTGAACTCGCACCACAGGGGGGTTTGCATGGATGAGCTTCCACGGACCTTTATTGTTTCAAAAAGTGTTACGGAGACATTTATTGATCCAAATATTGCACAAACTTCAATTGGTGCTGCACTGATTTTCTTATTATTGTTTATTCCCCTTTATGTGGACTTAGTCACTTATTATCGAAAATGAAAAGAAGGTACTTTACCCTAAACTATGTGGACTTAGTCACTTATTATCGAAAATGAAAAGAAGGTACTTTACCCTAAACTTATCCCAAAATCCTTTTATCATATTTATGACAAATTCATATTTAACTCTTAAATCATAAAATAATTGCAAACAATTCACATATTCACTCTGCTGGACTATTTCAATCAACCAAATGCATGTTTTGGGAATGTCGGAGAAAGCCAAAGCACGTGTAGTAAAACAATTCAAGCACGAGGGGGAACATGCAAACTCCAGACAAACGTCGGCAGACGTGCTAACCGCGAGGTCACCCTGCTGCCTCATACGATACGGCAACTGTAAACGAAGGAGCTGCAAACAAATCCACCTGAATTCCTTCAGTGCAGACAAATGGCCTCCAGCTCTCCCTTAGATCGATGTTGTGCTTTCAGACCGCTATAGCAAGGCTTAGGTGACCAGCGACTAAAAGATATGTAATAAAAGATGACCACGGAGACACAAGGGAGTAAAGCGCTAATGTGGTTAAAGCACTTCCTTGGTTACAGCAGACTTTATTAGCAAAGCGCCGCTAACACACAAAGGTATTTTAAGTCATGGCTGACATCATATATAATGAACATAATGAATGAATACTTACAATGGTAAACAAATATAAGACAACATACGAGTTTGAGTTCAAGCTGCTGCTAAATTTGATTTCTTCTTCTTATTCACCCCACAAGTCCACTTAACATGCCACAAATTAAAATTCAGATCCATTATCCTGATGGTCGTAATTATATCAACTACAGATGGGGTTGCAATTTTGCTTTGCTTAATGTTTATTGAGGTCTGAGCATGGTGATAAGTTAAAAAGCAAAGCAAACAAAACAAAAAAAACCCACATCATTAGAAGAAATTCAAATTTGGGAGTCAGCCAACAGCGACTGTGGAAAAATAGATGGCCTTGCAATCGGAGATTGAGTGCACTTATTACAAGGAGTGTTAGAGTCCAATTCAAAAAGATTTAATGTTGTAATGAATAATAAGTCGCTCAACACCTTTTATGCACAGTGGCCCTGAAATTCATAGAAAAGTGTGTGCCGGGCTCCATGGTGTCAAACTCCAATCAGTTCATTGTTAACTAACTTCGTCACTTAGCAACAGCAGAACACACTCGCACAATTTCTTTTCTTAAACCCCCAGCGACATACATGGTGAAAGGATGAATGCAGTCTAATTTGGGTGTTGTTTGACAGACATCACTTTAATGACCCCGAGCCTTGGTTGTGGACTTACGACGACAAAAATATGGCCTCTGGAGTCAAGTATGCGATGACTGAGATGGCGACGTAATTATCGAGCAGCCAATTACTGCTTGTTAATAATAACTAGCCAATGTAGTTCGGATAAAGGAAACATAAAATAAAAGGTTCTTGACAACTATTCATGGAACCTTGGAGAACTTTATGGCACTGCAGGAGTAGTGAATAGCATGTAATGAGAACAACCATGACACTTTTGTCACAAAATGTTTAATTAGCCATTAGCATGCTCTAAAAGCTGCCATGAGACCATCAGTCTTTCTTCAGCAATCCTTTTTTGGAGCTCACACAACTCCAGTCCAGTCTGGTATATTCTTATACCGTCAGAAATAATTTGAATTTGTCTGTGGATAATTAAGCAGTTACATTTTATGCATATCTTGACTAATGGGAAGTGATTAGCAGCGACGCTTGGTGCATGAAATCAATCTTGTAATTGGTGAGGATGATGCAAATCTGCTTTTCAGTCACCTTGCACCATGAAGTGTTGTTTTTGTGCTGCATCTAAAAGGTTTGCAAGAATGAAGGAGGCTGAGCGGTGATTGTCACCCATAATAAGTGGTACCGGGTCACTCCGCTCCACCCACTTGCTATCCTTCAGCTCAACTGGTGCCGACAGCTTAAAGACTCTCCAGCGGTTAATGCTGACATTTCTATTGATGCGGCATACGGCTTGAGCTGTATTGTGGGATTCATTTATTGATGAATTTAGAAAGCACAGCAGGAGCAGAACCAGAGAGAGGCGCTGCAGGATTAATGTTTCAGAGGGAAACGGCGCCATCGCTAACATTTGTGACTAGCACGATGGATGCGATTAGCAGAATAAGCTAACCATACAACACAGGTGTCAAACTCAAGGCCCGGGGGCCAGATACGGCCCGCCACATCATTTTATGTGGCCCGCGAAGACAAATTGTGCATCAAATTTGTGTCATTACTCAAATTGCCTTCACTTGTAATAATGTATATTTTTTTAATATTTGACCAGTTTTTGAAAACGAGTTATTTGTCAGTTTGTTTTGTAGCTTTTACTGTATATAATATGAGGTGCTCCTACATTTATTTGGGTTGACAGTCATAATGGCCCTCCGAAAGAAGCTATGACGACAATGCGGCCCACGAAAAAAATGAGTTTGACACCCCTGCCGTACAAGAACTGAAACTTATAGAGCACGGGCAAAGGTATTTGGACAAAAGTGAAGTACAGGAATTTGTTTCTACTGTTCTTGACCCACCAAAAAAAATAATAATTCAACACATTTCAACATTTGGCTAAACGCAGTAGCCACACAAATTCCCAAGCCTCTATCAAATAATGCCCAGTCATGAATCTCCAATTACACTTCCAATCTAAGCAAATTTGACCAGTTTGTGTACCCAATGCAAGCCAAAGCATGCGGCTATTCTTCCATCATCCACATCATGGCCTCAGCACATCTCATTCAAGCACCATCTGCTTTGGCAGCAAACACTCCACCCAAGGCCAGGTCCCTGCTCCAAAGATGGAGAAACCATTGGTGGGATGCTACAGATGCCCCTCAAACCAGATGTTGGCAATGTCTGGACATGACGCCGCTTGAGCAGACTCACCAGCTTCCCTGTGCTTGGCTTGTGACTCGCTTTCTGTCTATATTCTGCCAAGCCCATTAGCCATGCATGGTTTCAATCAAAATGCCAAACGCTTACTAACTGATCGATGACGTCAAACATTGTTGGACTATTTCACCACGGTGCTCCTGCTATTTCCTTTTCCCCCAACTCTTTGTGTTTTGTGGGCTTTATTGATTAAAGCCAATCAATCACCCACGTTATAATAAAACAAATATTCAGCCTGCTGCTACTATAACCTCATGTGCCTTTTTAATGGACTAGATAAAGAGAACAAGCATATTTGTGGACCAAAGTAGTTTGTATTTTGTACCGCACCTAATGGCCCAGTACAAAGACTAGACCGAGAGGTTTCCAGGCACTTTCTATTATTACGATGGGGTGCGAAGTCCTGAGAACATTATGATGACAAGGTTTCTATGGTATAATAAATGTCACACGGGCGGATACTCTGTCCGCTGATAAAATCAGCTTGGCTGCACGTTAGTATGAGCTACTATATCTTGAACGTAGAATGTCGACTGTTGCTTTTATGTGCATGCCTAGCATATTTTCTTGTTCTTTGTAAAAGCAAATTAGATGGGTTAGCTTGCTGGTTGTGTGTGTGCACGCAGAAAAACACACACGTGTCAGGAGCTGAGATGATACCTTTCATCTGCAGCGTAGAGTGACATGAAATGCCATCAAGCATCTCAGGTGCCCTAAATTGTGGAAAACTGAATCCCCAGGCATCCCTTTATTCCAACCAAAAGCCAAATGCAGTGCTCTGAAATCTCAAACAGCAATTTTTTTTTTCCCATTTTGTGTAATTGCGGATAGGAAGTGCAAACTGCATTTAATGTTATTGTAAATGTGAAGTATTCAAAGCAACTGCTTCAATTTGGAATAATTGAGCTGTGATGGTGGTGGGGCAAATTAACAGAAGTCATTTTCAAAATGGCACCAGTGTTGTTTTGGCGGCGATTTCTATGTCTATCTGAGGACAGCCTAGAATGGATTCCGCAAGGCTTTTTTTTAAATCAAATATAAAGGAAAGCCAAAAAAAAAACGTTTTGTTTCCTCATCCAAGTTCCTATTATTGCAACTGACGAGATGTTTTGGAACCTTGTTATAATATTCGCAGTCTCTTATTGTAGTTATTAGTACGCATGACCAGCTCCCCGGGTGGTGTTAATGTCACTTTCGATTGATGATGTAATGTCTGATGCGGGTTGACAACGTAGCCTTCATTTACATAATGGATCTTCGGGGCTTCTTTGATGAGCTGTTGACGGAGGAGAAAACAACAAGCGCCTTCTAATTTTGACTGATGGAAGAGCAGAAAATGAGCCAATCCCATAAATGACTCCATAAGCGTTTTTTTTATATTTTTTTATCTCTCTTCTTCTAACAAATGGAGCAGAAGTTTGAAGGCTCCCGCTTACAGTGACAAGTATCTAACCTAAAGCTTTTTGTCACAGAGGACAAAGCTTTGTCTGTCCCGTGCATACAAACACACACATGATTACAAAGCCCTCCTCGGCAACACACACACACACACACACACCCCTTCTAGTTTTACTGCCACAGAGCAACGAGCTAGATGAGATCCCCGCACAGCTTAACATCTGGGCGCTTTGCCGCTGATGCCCTCATAAATAAAAGATAACTTCTGCCTGCTGCGCACAGTCGCACTCATATAAATCATGTATATGGATTTTCACTTGGCTTTCATTCTCTTGCAGTCTCTACCCCCATCCTTTTATTTTTGAGCTCTTTTCTATCGTTCTCTTCTGGCCATTTTACACCCAGGGTGCAAAGACCAGAAGACAAAAGGAGATTGCAGTTCATTAGAAGCTTTGATAGTGTAAAGAGGAACCACCTAGTCCTTGACTTTCTGTAATTCAACATCATTGAATATGTTGGTTGTGTGGGCAGACGTTAGTTAGCGCTATGCTAACATATTTGCTTGAGCACAATGAACACAGATGCTAATGTAGCACAGAATGTGTCAACCTGGTAGATGCCATTGTTATTGTATGAAAGGAGTCTTAAAGAAAACTAAAATATAGACAAACTGGACAAATGCAGCATCTGTAATCATGTAGAATGAATAGGGGGAAAGGAAACAGACAATAGGGAGTGAGCACACTGTCAGAAAATTGTACATGTTAATCATATCTAGGTGGCAGCCATTTTGTCTGTGCGAACAAGCATCTTTATGACCTGAGGTACAGTAATTACCACCAGTTCTTTGAAAATGTTTGTCTGTTTTTGTACACTTCGGAGAACATAAGGACACACGAAGAAAAAGACACAAAATATGTATTTTTCCAGGATTTATTTTCCAAATTTCCCCCCCATCTGTGTTTTCTGAAGATTTTTTTTTTTTTTTTTGTATTGCAGAGCTCCTGAGATGTCCTTGGACACCTCATGCAAAGGAAAAAAAAAAAAATCATAGCTCTGCGAGAGCTAGATAGAAGTAAAAAAATATTATAATTAATATTACAAAACATAACCATGAAAAGTTTATTGATTGTAACAATCTTTGTAATGCAGGCTTGTAGGTGACACTGACATTGCACCAAGGATTGCTTCCAGCTTCAAGTTCTGTACTGGGACTACTGAGTTAATGGCCTGATGGCTAATGAACAATTGAATGGTCGGCCGATGCTTTTAATCCCAAAAGAGAGCAAGAACAAATCAACTTGAAATAAAAAGAACGCCTAATTATGTTGAGGCTCCTCGGGCTGATGATAAAGGATAATTACATTTTTTATATTCCTCTCGCCATGGCTCAGTTGTGGCAATGTAACCTTTAATGAACACTGTGTGATTGATGAGGCGCTACATTTTCCCTTTTCCAAATGATTACCGATCACTGTTTCCCCTCCTTATGTGTCCAGGCACACACAAAAACAAGTCTGTGACACTTGAAAAAAAGGACAGCCTCTCATTTTAGACTCTCATTACTCCTATCAGCAGATATGAGCATGAAGACAGAATATAATTAAAGAAAAAAAAAAGAGCAGGGCTTC
This sequence comes from Syngnathus acus, assembly GCF_901709675.1. NCBI lineage: Eukaryota > Metazoa > Chordata > Actinopteri > Syngnathiformes > Syngnathidae > Syngnathus > Syngnathus acus. The sequence goes on along the minus strand of NC_051099.1, from coordinate 4,288,998 downwards.
AGTTTTAGCCGTCTGTGGAATTAAATGTGTTTACAGCCACAATGACAAGTGTCAACTCCAAACAATACCGTCTTTTTGAGTTGACAGTTGTCTTATTGAGTACAAACAACACAGAAAAAGGAAATTGGCAGCAAAGCGGAAACATGCAAGAGCTGATCTCATACTTGATTTCCTCACGTCAATATAAACACTTGTGGATTTGTGACAGCGCTTCCACTCTCACTCCAGTTCATATTTGAAAGATGATCTCAGTTTAAGAAACCTATTAACTCATCCATCCGGCATGGCAGCAAAAATGAAATGGCACAGCAACCCCCGTCCTCATCTCAAAGCGCTTGTGTCAATTCCCGAGATGAGGGAGTAAGTGAACGCCACGTGTCTGTATCTGCTTTTCAGGTCTCAGCCGTGACACTTGACAAATGCGTCCCCCCCCCACCCCCAAATCTGGTTTCCCGTAGGTTATCCAATGACTACAGCTATCCACTATTTAATGCCCTCACAATCCGATTATGTCTGTGCATTTGCCAGGGAGACAAAGATGGATGGATATTATAAACGAAAGCAATGGTCGGGCTGAACATTTCTGAAAAGGTTAGGAAAGACATAAACACAGCTGGGCTCAAGGATGTCTGTGGCTAAATAGCACAGCCCCCAAGGTCAGCTGGTAAAGTCGAGGAGGGGGAAGGAAAATGATACATGCATCACCTTCTTTTTAAGTATGTCACCAAACTGTCTGTGAGACATCCAGAGGTGCAACAATTAATGGACTGACTATTACCGTATTTTCCGGACTACAAGGCGCACCGGATTATATGGCGCACCTTCAATAAATGGCCCATTTTAAAACTTTGTCCATATCTAAGGCGCACCGGACTATAAGGCGCACTGTCGAGAAAATCTTGAGAAAATTTGAGGGTTTTAGGTGCGCCTTATAGTCCGGAACATACGGTAATTAGACATTTCAAGGGAGGTATTACCCGCTTTGGAGTGCCGTACATTCAACTGTGACACTCATTCAGCAAAGTATTTGCCAACAAACTTTGTCCAATCCGATCATTGCCTTCATCCTTTTTTTGTCTTTAAGCTTTTCTGTATTTGTGGAATGGTCCATTCAAGACCATTCGAGCTCTTCTTGAAAAGGCTTCAACCCACTGCTTGCAATCAATGGCTGAGAACAGGCCAACCGAGTCTTTCTCTGGTTAACACAATTAGCCACGGAGCGAGCGTCCAGGCCCGGCCCGGCCTCTTTCACATTCACCGCCTGTGTGATTGCCAGCGAGTCTTCAGACTTCCCATCCATACAAACCATCAGCCTATTACCATGCAAACGTCTTCAAGCTCGGACCATCTTAGGCCGTGCCATAAAAGAGGTTGCTTTGTCCCGTAACCACTAACGCGTGTAATTTTTATGCGAGCGGGACAAACTCAGAGCTATTATAGGATTTGGACCATATAGTGGGAGGATACTTTGTAATTGTGGCCCGGTGGGAAAACGGTGGCGATTAGTCAGAGTTTATATGTACATAAAATTTTCAATTGAACTCAAATATTAACAAATCATTTTGCGCAATGCTGATTTCAAACTCATTTTTTTTGCAGGCCGCATCGTCGTCATCGTTTACTTACGAGGGCCATTATGACTGTCAAGGTTTGAATGAGGAATGAAAAAAAGAAGTGCAGCCACCACAATCAATTCCTTATTGAAGGTATGTACTTGAGTAAATATGAATATGTGCGTATGTGCTTCTTGTCCTTGGTCAAGGGCACCAGTCACCAATTCTAATTCCATTTGCTCCTTAAAAAGCACTCAAGCCTCCCGCACTATACATCTCCGCCCCACTTTGAGCCGTATGGTGATAAATCATTATCACATCCCAGAAGGAGAAGAAAGGCAAGCAGAGGGAACGAAAGCTTGAGACGTTATTAGCAACAATGAGAATGACATTGCAATTTGGAGGAGGACAGAAAGTGAAAATAAGAGAAGCCCAAGGAACAAAAAGTGGATCAAGCAAAGGCATTTGGGAGAAGATAAGAAAGAAAAATTCAAAATAATAATAAATAATATTTGTTTATTTACTTTTAGTTTAGCATCATCATTTCGAATGGTATAGTTTGAGTAGTTCTGAAAAAATATATATTTTGTCCAATGAAATCCCCATCAAAATAAAAAAAGAGTGCAGATAAGAATGAAAAATTCAAAATAATAATATAAATAAAATAATAATAAATAATATTTCGTTTCGTTTCATTTATTTCAAACAATAAATTTGAAATAAATAATATTAGTTTATCATAATCATTTTGAATGGTATATTTTGAGTAGTTCTGAAAAAAAGATTATTTTGTCCAATGAAATCCCCATCAAAATAAAAAACACCGCTTTGGAACTCGGTATATGATTTTATAGTCCTAATATATTTGATAATTACCAACTTTCTCTGCTATCTCATCTTTAATTCATTTTGATAATTTTGGAGGTGATGAATTTCTATCCCTGTTCCCTTCAGGCTCTAAATTCACTTAATAGTCACTCTCATTCTACTAACTTTAATGGACTTTAATAATGCACGAGTGTTCCATACAATCCTGCTAAATTCCATTGTGCAAATCATAGCCTGAGGCTTTTTTTTTTTTCTCTCTCTCCCCATCTCGTTTTCTCTTGTCTGACCTGCAGAGGCTGCTGGCACTTGTATCCATAATGCTGCAAATAATCTCCGGCATTTAATCCACTTTAACTTCTCTTGTTTATCCTAACTAAGGAAGATCTGACTTTATTCACACTACAAATTACAGATCTGCCTGTTACAGAATAATACAACTTCAGATGGAATGAGTCTGTCTCGTCCGCCCAAGCACACTTGAGTCTTGGTTGTGTGTATTCCCACAGTATTCCTTCGAAACACGCAACCTGTCAACAGCATGCAAGAGACACGACTGCAGCCATTAGCGACTCAGCAAGGAGCAGTTGCCTTTTCGCTTAAATAAAATGACATTTAATGTCCTGGTTGCCGTGCAAGTTGCAGCTTGATCCCATTACTGAGTATTCAAATTATATTTCAGGAAATCCTCTGAGCCCGTGAAGCGCTCTCCTCAAGAGAAGCTTTTCTTCCAGATGGCAGCTAGCATAAAGGTGTGACCTTCAATTAGCCGGCGCCACATTCCAATTAACCGTCGTTAAGATGGGGGCTTCGCACTGAACAAATAGCAAAGATGTAACAGTGTAAAATTACACACAATTCACTTTAATACCTTCTGCAGACTTTAATGAGCACACAACTTTTTTATGTAATCAGTAGGTCATAATTGCAAGATAAGGAGCACTGATAAGTAAACATTAAATATAAATCCAGCATGACTTTGAAAATGCATTAGCAACATTGGACAGCATATTGCATTTTGAAAATACATCAGTGATCAACCAGTTCTCCGTAAAACCTCCGAAAAATGCAGTCTTGCATCTTGTTGCAATTAAACTGTACACTCGAGGCGTTGTGTTAATGCCGTTACAAAGTACAATGCCCCGTATGCAGAATAAGCTGTAAAATTAATCGGGCTGGAAGAAGTGCAAAGCCCCTTGGCAGTATTTCTTTGACTACAGTGAGTTCTTGCGTGGAAAAAAATTGCCGCAATGAAACTTATGAATTTGTCAGCACGTTAACAGGGCAATTCGAGCGAGTTGGGAATCAAAATGTTTCAGTGGGGAGACATTGTCCTTGAAAACAAATCGCTAGCTTGTTCCCACTGGGACTACTACAAAAAAAGGATATATACAGATGGGTAGGAAATAATTACACGGCTTATAATGTTGTTCAAATCTGTCACGGCCAAAGGGTTCATGTTAAATCGGTTTTACATACCGTATTTTCCGCACTATAAGGCGCACCTACAAACCTCCAATTTTCTCAAAAGCCGAAAGTGCGCCTTATAATCAGGTGGGCCTTATATATGGACCAATATTGAGCCACTACAGCAGGCGTGTCCAAAGTCCGGCCCGCGGGCCAAATGTATATATCTTATATATGGACAAAGTTTTAAAATGGGCCATTCATTGAAGGTGTGCCTTATAATCCGGTGCGCCTTATATATGGAAAAAGTTTTAAAATGGGCCATTCATTGAAGGTGCGTCTTATAATCCGGTGCGCTTTATAGTGCGGAAAATACGGTACTCAAAAACAGATCCATCCAGTTTTGAAAATTTGATTTTACCAAATATTTAGCATTATTAAAGCAAAGTTAGGATATCCTTCTGCTACCTTGAGAACTCCATCAAACGTTTTACCAGAGGTCAAACTCGACAACACTCAGCCAAGCACTTCTTTGATGGTCCGGTTGCCTCACTGGATGTTTTTCTACCTCCCGTCCTCATTGAAAACTATCAAAAGCACCGACAGAAAATCTCTATCTGGCAAGTGTGCAGTTTAACAACAAAAACACTCTCAGAGGACACAAACGCACACAGAGGCCGTACACACACAAAAAAACTGCCTTTACGTGCAGCGAACCATCATCCTGTACTTACTCTTCACCCGTACAGCACAGATGGGAATAATACGAGACCTAATAAGAAAAAGTGTAAGAGTAAGCTTGGCCAGCCACAAATTTTTCCACACCACCATGACCAATGAATTGGAAAACATCCCTGAGGTAAATAACCTGTTTTTACATTAACTTGATGAAAGAGGTGACTTTTAAAAAAAATTCAGGGCATGTTTTGATTAAGAAAGTGGTGGAAGAAGTGGAGAAAAAAAAAAATCCCCTCAAGACTTTTTATCTTTGGGCTTGTTCCTATTTTCTGCTTGATGGACACGGTAATGCAAGTTGGGCTCCATCTCAAATTTAAATGAAGAAACCAACTAGCGCCATTAGCCAATTCCTTCGAGTGTCTGTCAAACATAGTGTGACAGGAGGTTACCATGGAGAGGAGAAAAAAAAGAAAGTACTTTGGATAAGAATGAACGATTTCATTTTCTCCAACAGCTCTCTTTTCCGTTAGATATATAGCGCCATCACCGCCCGCAGCGGAAGATGAATAAATTAATCTGGAATAAATGTCCCCCTGCTTGACACATACTCACAGATTACGCCAGGTCATCTGTGAAAAATGGCGGAGAACGGCGGCGTGGGCAGTGCTGCTTTGTGAAAAGGACCCACATTAACCTCTGGCCACCTCGGGAACTTTACGTTTAAAGAGGACATGAAAATCGGAGCGCTGAGGTGATTTAAGTCGATCTGCTAGCTAGCCCCGTAGTGGTGATTTAAACCACGGGAGGCGGCAACTAATGATGTCACTAATGAGAGGTTCATTAGAAGGTCAGCACTTTGCTATGGTAAGCCATCAATCTGCCTGGAATCTGCTTTATGACTTTGGTGAAGAGTTTTTCAATTACCGAGTCCTAAGCAAACAAGAATTTGACACATCGGACAGTCCAACTGTTTGATTCTCTGCAGTGTGAAACATAATTAAGTTAAGCGTAGCGATTCCTCAAGTTGATTCATCATACAGCGGGCGAAATGAAATTTTCACACATTCTCTTCAGAGGAAATGGCTCAAAGAAGGGACACGGGGGCGGATGAAAAATTGCAAATGGGTCGACCCTCCGCACCCCTCGCTGCTCTATTTAGATAAATGAATGGCACGGGTGTCCCTTTCATTTTTCTCAATTAAAGCCATTGCCATTTGGAATCCGTCCCAGTTCTGTGATCATTAAAACAGTTTCACGGCAAAGGAGGAAGTGGTGGAAGGATTAATTCAATCATTGTTACCTGGGACGGAAGGAAGATAAACCAGAAACACAATTGTACACAACCGCAAATCTTATCCAGTTATATAAACTGTTAGCTGTTAGCTATGAGCTAAATACAATTAACATACAACTGCACAGTTCAACAAAAGAGACTTATTTTATTCCGCACCGGCAAAGTTAGTGCTCGGATTTTACTGACACTCACAAAGAGCTTTCCGCTTGACAATTATTATTGGGGTTGTAAATGGTTGAAATGTACCTAATGTTGCGAGCAGCGAGTATAAATCTCTTAAGTGTACATGGAGAGGCACTTCATGGGGAGTGAATTTGACTGGTAAATGGATCGGTCGCCATAAAGTGTGGTCTATAGAGCACAACGCACCCACTAAAAACGGTTAGCAAACTAGAGCTGAATAGCAGAATATACTTTAAATTAGTAGGATTGAATGCTATTTAAAATGACCACTTTACCAATGCTAATTTGTCATCCTTGCGTTTCCTATTATGTGAGCTAGCTAGCGGATTTAATTGATGCTAACGATAATAGCAGCGATGCTGTATTATGAATGAACTTTAATAATGATAAATACAGCTTGAAGCAAGAGCACCTTGGAGAATTGTTAATTTGGTGTCAAATTAAACACTGACTATTCAAAAAGGGTAAAAGACTGACAACAAAAAACGCTAACGATGGGACATAAATACGCAGGGAACTAGCCAAACTTTTTCAAATTCATTCCATTCAATTCATTTCATTCCTCAAGAGTTAATTTATGAGTATTTAACATGTAGACCACCAAAAAATGCTTACACAGCAATTAAGCGTGGATTCCATCAAAAATCCACAACTCGAAACAAGCTAGGAACAAAGTCTTAAACCAATTTTTGACTTTAATTTAATTGACTCCATGTTGAATTATTAGCACATCGAGTAGAAAGCGGTGGGTAATTAATTTTTTAGCTGTTCTGTTTTCCGAGTGAGACAGAGTAAATCCCTGAAGGTTACATTTCGAAAGGGATGCTAATTCCTATCGACCCTGCAGCCAAGTCAGGAAATAACTGATGGCACTTCACATCATTACAATCACAGAGGAAGGAGAAGTGTATCGACACGCCTCTGGCCTATGACCATTCATGCAACCTCTGGGATTCACAAACACCAGTCTTGCATACAAAGAATCCAAATAAACACTTTTGCAAAACGGCTCCAAACAGTAAGCTCTGAAAATCCGACATTACAGTTCGTATAAATCCCAGTCACTCTGAAAAATTCAGCCCCACTGATTTATACATTCGCTCCATGCTCTCTCCATCCTGCCACCCCTCTCCGGATATGTCTGTCTACACATGGGCGTCCAGGATGTGAAGCGACTCTTAATAGATGGCACGCTCCCTCTTCCTCTTACACACACACACACACACACACACACTAAACAGTCTACCCAACAGGTTTGATTAATTTGGCCGGTATGGGGCGAGAGCAGAGCTATCACCAGCATCCAGATGTTCCACAGTTCTTTTGTCTGCAACCCCCACAGCTCACACAGTGCCACTTGCATCCTCTTCTTTTGCTTGCGGCAGTCAAGGGTGTGATGTGGCATGTCGGGGAGGGTTTTGATGACTTCTCCTGTGCTTCTGTAAGCTCTCGATGAGCTGTGACTATCGGTTGTGCATCAGGAAAGGGAAGGCATCACTCGGTGAGATTGCATCAATAACTTAAGCAGTGTTAAGAAAACAAGTGTTGGGTTAACACTCCTCGCTGCCTACAAAGCATCTCAGTTCTCCACAAGTTTTATCACCAGGTTGCTATGACTGCGGATTAGCTTCTCCTCAGTTGGCGGCGGTTGTTATTCACTGGCGTTCCCGAAGGCGATTGACCGAAGCTATTTTCAGTGAAAGCAACGTGAACACAACCAGGGAAGGCTGTTTACGGTGACTGAACAAAAGATAAAAAAAAAAGAGGATGAACTTGAGAACATGACCTCCAAAAGCTTTGTAATGATTGAGAGCTTCTGTTCCGAAAAAAATCAAAACAGAGATGCTCGTTCAATTTCAACTCGGAGTCAAAAGATAAAGAGGATACTCAAAACAGACTATCGATAGGCGGAAGTAGCTGCAAATTATCACGAGACGTCTGCTCGCTGATCATCTGCAAAGTGTTAATCCATTTTTTTTTTGGTTTGGCAGCGTTATGATGCTGAGTTTGCAATACTGATGACAGTTAATCTTCAAAACACTCCTTATCACTTGGCGACACGACAGCCCTCATTAGCAAACTCCACTTTGACTGATTTAGAAGCGTGCCTGCCAACATCATATCGAGCACGCCCGCATTGCAGGCGCACACATTTTCAGTAAAGCTGTTGTTTGTGGAAAAAAGCTTTGAGCTGTAAGCTGCTCAAGAGATGCCTATTAGGATACTGAGCAGAGTGGATACTGTGTCCCATAAGAATGACATCATCACCAGCCAGGGGCACAGATTTTTCTATTCCAAAAAGAAGCTGGTGTTTCTTTGCATCAATAACTCACAGCCAATCCTCAATAAAAAATAAAAAAAAGACTTCAAACAATGAAAATAATTGGAAAACTAAAGCGTGACCGGTGTTCATTTGGCACAAGGACTAAATAAATGTTTTTTATATTTGTAACCATTCAAAGAGGAGTTGGAATTAATTACTTTTGTTTATTCTATTTGAAGCGAATGTGTGTTTTTTTGCTAATCGGATTGTGTCTTTAGCATCGGAAGCATTGTCACACACGGGCACCTGTTACATGGTTCAGAGCCTCTCCGCTATTTGACCAAACATGGTTTTGCCATTTGGAAAACAATATTGGGATGACTACACATTAGCAAATAAATGTGCTAATGTGCTGTGAAGTGGTCAATAGTTTTCAATCAATATTGCCTCATCATTGATTTACTGTTTTGTTTTTTTAATATATCTTTTCATCCTCTGTTCCCTGTTCTTATCGTCCATATTTCCGCCCCCCCTTCCTGGGCTGCCTGGAGGTTCACATTTCAAGCCTTTGCCAAGCCAGCAGCGTCTCACATGATAAGAGGGAGACAATGCTGCCCATGCACGAACGGAAGAACCATGATTGAACAACCAGTGTGTTTATGCGTGCCCGTGTTTATGTACGGGTCAAGCAAATGTTTACTTGGGAGTTCATTTGCAGTCAGATCACAGAAAACACCGCCGTCCTCTCCTTTTTTTTTGTCTAGGAAACCTGCCCATCACTTCATACCACAACATTCCTGGCATTAATGATAAAACACATACAATTAGCAAAACCACCAGATCTTGTCAATTTACATTTTGTAAAGGTAAATTGAAAAATCTGGGATGATTTACTTTGTGGCGATAAATCATGGTTTGAGCTCCTTATTGACTTGTGTTGCAAAACAAGCCTATAAAGCGGGGGAAGTTAAATTCCCACCCCTGAGGGGACGTTAATTACACCGGATGACGCTAATAGAGTCACAACAAACCAATTTAAGAAGACGGTCGCGCAACTAAGACGTACAGAACCGATCGCTCACACAAAGCAGGCCATGCTCGTGGGACGGGTGAATGAATGGCCATCCGTCTTGTTTCTGTCAGATGCAAACATTGAACAAAAGATGAGAAAGCGAGCCTGAGAATTGCACTTATTGTGGATCCAACGACGGGGTGGGATGAAAGATGGAAGCGCTGAAGTCAGAAGCCAAGGAAGACTTAAAAGAAGAGAATATCATCTGGAGATAAAACAGCAAACATGCATTATTCCCTTGTTACCGTCATCTTGTGGTACGGCATCAGGCAGGTAATTGGATGCAACTATCTTGCTTCTGATGCTCCATTTTTCTTCTTCTGCATCTTTGGATGGGATAGCTAAGATGATGATGGTCAGGTCTTCTGTCAGAGAAATCACCCCTTTTTTCTCACTTTGCTTCAATAAGACTGTTGGGTTGTCTCAGGTTTTTTTTTTTGACAGGCTGTAATTCTATTTTAGCCAGAAGAAATGTTGAAGATGACACTTTGTGGGCTCCTCAGATATACAGTGGATTTAATAAAAAAATAAAAAATAAAAGTCTACACACTCCTGTTCCAATGGCAGATTATGATTCAAGAAGAATGAGATCAAGATTAAATCATTTTTAAAACTGCATTTGCAATAAATGTGACCAATAGCAACTGGAAATTGAATGAAACTTTTGATGACTCGTCATTTTTCCACAAGTGAGTTGTACAGATAACAAAATCGATCGATTTTAATCAGTCAGTCAAGAAAGCAAAGGTTCCCAAAAAGCTTTAAAAATCAGGTTTAGTTGATATCTTTTTACTTTTTAGGATTAAATCACTTCTGTGTCACCGATAAAAAAATCATAAAGCAAATCTAACGGTGCTCTAAGAATGAGCCTTGTTGAACTGTGCGAAAGAAACAAAATGAGAACAAAATCTTGCATCTCTCCAACTCCAAAATATATCCTATCTTGTTTCTCTCTGACATGCTTGGGCTGGAAGCTGAGAACCGGGGGAATTCCAGTCATGATGAAAGTGAGCAGCTAACTGAAGAGTAAACAGGCTGAGATCAAACCGACAGAGCCGGGAGACAGCCGAGTGCATCCGAGTCTTTCAAAAGAATAGTCTCAAAGTGTTAAAGTGTAAAAAATCGGATAATTAGCCTCCCAGTGTGACGGGATCTGAGCGCAAATAAAGGGAGCATAGAAAAAAAAAACTGTCGTAAGCAAACATAATGTAGTAGCTGTGTTCCTTGGTGTCCCAATACTTCTGTGCCACCAACCTCTAATTGAAGCAGATAATTGGTGTGACAGGCCTATATTGATGGTATGCTTCATATATGATTTATTAGTAGATTTATGTAAGCATGTCAACATGAATTAGCGTGTACTGTGCTGACACTGTTAATAATTGCATATACTGTAAGTCTCATTTGTAGCGCTGACCCAGAAACACTGGCATAACGCCGCCCCCACTCCCCTCAACAGACTTTTTATCATAGCTATTTTTTTTTGTCATATGGAGACAAATTGTTTGAGGGTTCAACTCAAATGTTGTACTTAAAATATAAAAATATATACTTTTGTACATGTCCGAGTCTATATTTAAATATATACAAGTATCATTTTATGAATAAGCCCAATTCCTGTACATAAGACAATTGAAGATTTTATTGTCTTTAAAGCATCGGTGTCAAACATAAGGCCAGATACGGCCCACCACATCATTTGATGTGCTCGGCAAAGACAAATCGTGCATCAACTATCAATACTAAATTACAAATTGTCTTTTCTCCAATTTGTATTAGCATTCATCTTTTTCAAAATATTTGAACAATTTTTACTCATCAGAGCAAAGAAAATGAGCACACACTCAAGAGAAAGCTTTGAGCAGACAATCAATCATGGCATAAGTGGAAAGAAAGGAAAATGACAAATGCGAGTAAAAGCAAAGTGCACATAAACATGCACACACACACAAGTGCGGAGTATGTTTATGGCTTACGGCCCAGGCTGGAGAACTCAAGCAGGTGCAATCCTGCAAGTGCAGTCACAACAATGACTCATCCAGGCTGCTCTTTTCATCGAACAGACGCTAGTGGGAATTTCTGGAGAGACCCACGCCCACACAGAGCAGCTGTATTCCACTTCGTGTCAACAGATTTTGGTAAATCCACTCTTGGTATTTGTAAGTTATAAACATGTACACACACACACGTGCATACTGAATGAGGAGGCAACATTTGGATAAAGTTGAAAAAAATATGATCTTGATATAATGTCCAATCATCTTTCCTCATGCAATGGAAGAGAGGAAAAAGTGTTTAAGGACTCTGCAGCTTTCATCTTGCCCGATATGGTATGCACGTTCATCTGTATCGGGGGGGAGAATGATTGACAGCTGGCGTGGTACCATATGGGCTCAGGCGGCGACAACCGGCTCTGAAATAACACAGCAGGTACTTTGATCAAAGCGACTTCCTATTTTCATCAGCGCGCTTGGGAGGACATCTGCATAGCAGCTTTGCTCAAGGGAGCGCTGACACAGCAGGCCGAGCATCCTCAGCAGACTGGCAAAATAAGATTTCCCCTTTCAAGCAGATCGGAATGAAAGCGAAAGCATAAAATAACTCCGTATGATGGCAAGTGAGAGTTTGCGTGTCGCACATGGAGGGAAATGTGCCAAAAAAAACAAAAAAAAAACAGCCCCCAAGTTACAGTTGAACTTGTCGGGAAATATGGAGGAACATTCCTTCACGCTCTCATTGCTTAAGATGACTCCTTCAAAGCCAGGACTGCGACAAATTTGATTTTTTCCCCCCAAAAAATTCAATACATCACCTACAGATGTTTATTTAACCCCGAACGTGATAAGCCGTATAGAAAACGGATGGATGGAAGTTCCTAAAAGATGATTAGGAAGCCAAATCTTGCATATTTCTCCAGCAGTTCTTCTTGAGAACAAAGCTTCTACTTGTATATCTTCAAATAACTACACAAACAAACTCCAGTAAGAAATGAGGTGGGTGGATTACACGCGTATATTACTTTCAGGAGCAGAAAAATGCCGCTGCCGGCATATTTCTTTGAAGTCATGACCCATGAAACTCCCAAAGAACCATTTTCACTCTACAATATTTTCTTTGGACTAGAAAAGTACTCACCAGCAGCCACATCAATAAAAAGAAATAAACAACAGCCCAAGAGTGCTTCAAGCAATAGAGAATATTTTATTATAAGAATATTTTTGGTCAGGCAATGTACGCTTTATATTAATTTTCTTTGTGATCATGAGAATCATACATTGGCATCAACACAATTCATTCCGAGATGTTCTGCTTTTAAAATCAGTTGTTCCGATTTTAAAAAATCAGTGATTGAAATGAGAATAATTGGTGGGGAAACATAAAATGTTGGATTTTTATATTACTCCATCCAGATTTATTTCCCAATCTAACAAGCAAACTATTAAATTAATAAAGCCATTGTCAGTAGTTTAGATGCTCTTTTTTTTTTTTCTTTTTTTCACTTTGCCAAAAACAAACAAAATAAATCATCTATTACATTTTTACTAAATTCCCTACAGAATAGGATCAATCAAATCATGTCATTGCATATTGCAAATGAGCCCCATGTGTGATCATATCGCAGCCAGATGCTAACCGAAGACAAATTATATTTACATGAATGTAAACAGCATATAAATTATGCTAATATCAGAACAACAACAAGTTACATTGAAAAAAAATCCACATAGCCTTTCATTCAGCAGTAAATGATCCAATTTAAACAAGCTAATTGGAAACTAAAGTGCATAAATGTAAACATGCCCTGTGACAACTAAATCACCCAAGCGCAACCTAATAATTGCCTTAATCTTAAAACATGCTCTTAATTACCAAACCACACTGTGATGGCAAAAAGCTTCTCAGTTGCTGTGTTCAAGATTTGGTTTGCCCCAAAAAGCAGCACACACGTTGGCCGTATAAGCAATGTAATGGTTCCTGACCACTAAAAAAGAAGCAGGCTTATGAAATATACATGAAAGTAGCAAAGCTCTCGCTTTAGCGCACAGCAGTGTCCTGCCTCTCTCACTTGGAACATAAAACATTGATGGGGCCGCCGTGGCGAGGAGGAGCGTCATTGCAAAAACAAGTTCACCTTCATTCTCTGGACCACCATAAAGGCCTCAACTGGTTTCATGTGAGGACATGTCTGCACGGAGTGGAACATTACAGACCTCCCTCACTTTGATTACAAGGTCAGAGAAGCTTTGTGCCCCATAGAGGAACAATGCTTTGTCTTCTACGTGCATCTTTTAAATCTACTCCAACATGTCAGCACTGGACAAGCGGCACTTTTCCTGTCTTACATCATCGTAAAGTGCAACAATGACCTTTGCTAGCGATGAGATAACAGCGCTTCAGACAGTTAACTATAACCTTTAGATCCCGAAACATTCCATACGTAAGAGGTAAGCTCTTCATATTTTGCCACTCCAAAAAACAACAATTTTGATTAATGCTATTTACATTTTTTTATTTTTCCACTAGAAACACTCCAGCGAGCATGTGATGTAAAAGCTGCAGTTCATATTCGACCTTCGCAACAAAATCGGTCGCTGATTTGTAAATGCCATATGCAGGGATTGGTTTCATTGTACACTAGGGACTCAATCAGCGAGAAACTACAAGTGATTGACCGCTAAAATGTTTACAGTTGCCTCCGTGAGAGTTTTCACCGTGAATATATCACAATTTGTTTTTAGCAATATAATGAAACGTTTTAGTGAGCAATGAGATCATGTTTTGTGTGCACAACTCAAAAGAAAAGTCACACGCAGCCCTGAACTGAGGACTAAGGAGGTGTAATTGGCTTTTTTTTTTTTTTTTTACATCAGTCTCTAAATCTGCCTTAGCCTCACTTGAACACGAGCTAGGGACACGCCGGTTGCTTAGCAGCAGCTCCCCTCCAACGGCTCCTTTTCTTTCGTTGTTGTTTCATAATTTTATTAAGTGATACCAGAAAAAAAATGTTTTTTTTGTTTCAACTATCAGAAGCAAAGCATCTAATTATTTTCTTGTTGCACAATATTACTTCCAAACCAGTGGTTGTTTCATCCCAACTTGTGTGCTGAAAGGAATTGTTTATTTATTATAATTTATTAATATATGTTTATTAAATTATTTGAAAAAATTATTATTATTTGAAATATATGTTTTTTCAATTAGTCTGAAAGTCATCGTTTATAAATTAAAACAATGTATTTTTATTCACATATTTATGCAAGTGGATGTATAGGCAGAACAATTAAATGCTCTTCCACTAGATGGCAGAATTTACATAATCAACCTGTGGATTCCATCAAAGTTGGGGAACACTATTTTAGTCATGTGTGGGTTCATTTGTTCCTCTCTTTTTTTTTTTTATATGTGACTTTCAGGACTATAAGGACTAAAGCAAAATAATCATCTTATCTTCTGAGAACATGCACTGAGGTTTATTTGGGTGTGTGCCGACCTGAGGCCATCTGCATGTATCCAGCCAGGGTGCAGATCCTCCTCTCGCATCCTCCACTGGGCAGAAAGACGGTGATGATGGCCAAGAGAGCGCTGACGGCCAGCAGGGCGCACCCTCCCGAGCATAGCACTGCGCTGGTCTGGAAAACAAGCACACACACAAAGCACGTTGTTAAAAAAAGATAACCTTGCGATAGCCAAACATGTTTTGCTTGAAGCCTGTTGTGTAATACGACAGGTTAATGGCTGCCTCAGCTTGAAAAGCGCTCTCGGTGCTCAAACAACAGGGTGCTGCTCCTGCTCATTATAGGGGCGTATAATCACACACTTGCTGCAAGCAAAAGGAAGGAAACAGACCAAGGAAGAACTGTAACAGTTAATCAATTAACATGTCAGCCAAAATATTGTCCAAATAAGCATTTTAACATCATCAAGTATGAAAATGATGAGGCAACCGAATTTCCATACAGAATGGGAGGTCGATTTTTTTTTCATATTGCTTTTCCTCATCTACCAGAGTAGTCAAAGTTCCACCATGACCGATGTTCATTTGTAAGTGTGTCAGACTACCGTATTTTCCGGACTATAAGGCGCACCGGACTATAAGGCGCACCTTCAATGAATGGCTCATTTGAAAATGTTGTCCTTATATAAGGCGCACCGGACTATAAGGCGCACCATTAATGCATCATGTCAGATTTTTAATCCAAATCAAATCATTCTCCATTTTATCTTTTTTATTTCAACTTCAGACGCAACAAATTACTTTATAATCACAAAATAATGATCCATAGTCTTTTTGATTCATGATTCATAGTCTTCAGCGGGCCACTTATGACTGATTTCATGACAAAGCTTCGGGCCAGTTTAAATTTAGGAATTTGGTCCATATATAAGGCACACCAGTCCGGAAAATACGGTACAGGGCCGGTTTATTCCATTTAACACAAGCCATCATGCACAAACAAGTGTACAGTGAAGTGCAACAAGATGTTTGTGCTCCAGCTGGACTATGATGGTGAAGGTGCCCTTGCGATACACACCAAGCAGCTGAGGCATGTAGCAGGGGTGTAAATCTAACACGTGTTTAGCCACAACGACAAATAAAGGTCAAAAGAATCATCAGAGTGGCTGCCAACAGCGTCACAGCCCTTCGCTAACACTCCCCGGTCTGCTCCTGTGCCAAAGAGCCATAACCGGCTAATTAAATCGTCTCGCAAGCGAGGAAGTCACTCTGCTTTCAACCCGTCTGTCACATCAGCAGCAGCCATCACGGTGCAAGCTTTAGAGACTGTGATTGATTTTTTTTTTTCTCAATATCACACATTGATGGCCCGGCCCGGATGCTAATAACTATCGGATTTTCTGCACGATAAGGTGCACCTAAAAACCTCCAATTTTCTCAAAAGCCGACAGTGCGCCTTATAATCCGGTGCGCCTTATATATGGACCAATATTGAGCCACTACGGCAGACGTGTCCAAATATATGGACTTATATATGGACAAAGTTTTAAAATGGGCCATTTATTGAAACTGCGCCTTATAATCCGGTGCGCCTTATAGTGCGGAAAATACGGTATGTCACAATCTGTAAAAATCTAAGAAAGTGGAACCTGAGACTTGGAAAAAGCTTGTTTCAGGTCTCAAGCAAAGTTCAGGTCATCTTAGTGATGCCAAATAATCAAGTTAATTAACTTTCAAGAGACAGCAAGTAAAAAAACAAACAAAGAAGAAACAGGTTAAAGGCACAAGGTAAAATCTCTCAGTCAATTTTGGCTTTCTTGTTCCAATGTAGACAATTGAATGAAGAAATAATGAACCAGCACACTCCCAAAAAGAAGCGTTATGTTCTATGCTCTTTGTTCTCCTGCCTTGTTCCACTTCAATGCTATTCATGTCGTCTTTCTCTCAGCAGCTTCTTGAATGCTGCCCACAATGCAGTGACACATTAAAGCATCAATCACGTCTCGTATGGGCAAGTGGAAGTGAAAGAGGGGGAAGACAGCAACATCCAATTATATGAGTTGTACTTCCCTTCAAGCAATATATGCCACGTTAGGATGTTTTAGTGTGGGGGGGGGGGGGGGGGAAAACTAATTGATCCTTTGGTAGCGGCAAGTGAAAATCAGGCTGTAAATTCTACAGTAAATTTGTGGCGTTTTTTTTTTTTTTTTCCATTTTGATATAAAGTCAGCTGCTTTATATTAATATTATATTGACGATCATTGGCAAAATTAGCTTTGAAATCCAACGAATCATTTTTTTGAAATTGCCTTTTAATTAATTAATCTGTCCTCATTTATCATCTGTTGCAATAAAACAAACTCATTGACGCTTTTACTCGCAGGCATGATTCCACGACCGTACTGACACAATTCTGAGCGAGTTCAATTGTGTGAAATGCTCTCTAAATAGGTTGTAATTATGTGCGGTACCCCTGCGTGCGACAGCTGTACTTCCCGTGCAAAGCAAATGATCTGAACGGGAGGGAAAATGTGTGTGAAACATTGGAACATGCAACCTAATCTCATTTGGAAAGTAACCCTGTCAGACAACCCTCTGCCATTATCGCGTTCTCAGGCAACATGACTTCTTTATAAAGAAATGTAATTGCTTCCTTGCAATAAACGCACGATGAGCATGCTGGAGACTTATAACTGCACAAAAACACGCCACCCAGCTGCTTCCAGTAACAAAGGGATCATTAGGAGAATTCTTAGATTACATAATTCCGCTACAGCGTTCAATGAAATTTAATTGCGTCGTCACCGGGGACTTTACTGCAGTAAATATATCCATGTCGTTAAATAGTCGTCGCGAACCTTGATTGTTCATTGCCAAAGTGATGATGCTCTTAAGAGAAATAAATACGCCGCTTTCTAATGACTCGTCTTAATGAAGGACAAGAGGGGAGTGAAATGATTGACCCTCAAATTGACCCCCCCCCAAGCGTGTCTACTCAAGAAACCCATTTATTCATCCATTTTTGCTAATCTGAAAAGCACTTCTAAATTACGATCTGGGTAATGTACACTTCTTGTTGAACGGCAGCGATAGAAAATGATGTGCGAGTGGCCTGCAAACGTCCCACCAGGTTGTGTGTACACACTGACTAGAATACAGGATGCAGCGGATATGAGGGGGAGCGAGAAGTGGAGATTAATCACCTGACATGTGGATGGAGTGTCCGTTTGGGCCTCAGGGGCAAGCTGCAGATAGGATGTGACATTCAGAAACACTTTGCCCACACACGTGCAAAAACATGGAGTCTGGGTGATGCCACTGGATTAAAAAAAAAAAAAGTTGTTGCTATCACGTTTTAAGTGGATTTTATATTTCATTAAGTGTGCTTATTTACACAGCCTTGCAAAAAAAAAAAAGAATGTGTTCTTCCTTTTTCTCATATCACATGCAAACATGCTCAGTGCAGTCAAAGTATTATTTTACAGCGTTGTTATTGAATGTACAGAAATAATAAAACGTATATAAGACTAGGGAATTACAACAAATCAATGTCGGGTAATATATCCAGCAAATGTATTCTCCATTAGTGTTAAGCACTTGACTATCAAATATGGTGCAATCCAGAGAATTCCACATTTAAAGCGCCCCACTAGAAATATAAGGCTTCTGAACTTGGCATTTAAAAGATTAGCATTTAATAGCAATAAAAGAACAAATGTGCACATAGACACCTGCTGCACAACTTGCCTTGTTAAATTAAGCCTGAGCAAAAATGTGCTCTGCAACCATAACAATGCTTTATCACCCAAGTTGTGTCTGTTTGTTTCCTTTGGCTAAAAGGACATTTCCAACAACAACAGATATTGCGACTTCTCCAATATTCTTCAGGATGAGTGCACAAACTGATCCTACAGGCAATGCAATAAATGCAATCAGCATTCCAATACTTCATTTATTGGGTCATCATAAATTGTGTGACTGCTGTCCAAACGTCCATCTGGCTCCAGCAGTGCCACAAATGGGCTGTGCAGCAAATAATAATAAAAAAAAAAGATTACTGTGACTGTTTCCTGCAGCACTGAGACCACACCATGAGAACATTTGAACACAACAGCACAATAAAAATATATATCAAAAAAGGCAGTTAAAAAGTCAATTTCCCATAATATGTCCCTTTTATTAGCACAAAAGTTTTGGCATCATCGCCGGCTACGAAACGGATTCCCTTGGTCAATCAGAAGTCCTCTCACTTAACTGAAAACTCAAAGTTCAACCCGACTTCTGACTTCATCCTCTATCTTTTGGAGAAATGGTGGGCTGGTTTGTGTTGATGTGTGGGAAAGTTGAAAAAAAGTGACATCAAGTCCAGAAATGTGCTCACTCTGCTTCTTCTCCCGCCTCCTCGCCTCCTTTATTATAGATCACAAAGGTGGATCAGTCTAGATGAGAGGATCATATAACCGGATTGAAAAGTGCGGGGATCCCTCCTGGCCCGATTTAATGATGACAACCTCAGAGATTTATTCAGTTCTCATAATGAGCTGCTAGTGGGTACTCAAAGGCGGGCGGGGGAACCTCGGGCAAAGTTCCGCCTTTCTCTCAAAAGGACTCAGCAATTGTATTAAGGAGCACCTGATACTTTGATGCCACCTCGTTCCCCTGCTTTTCAAAGCGGCTCTTAATAAGAAATGACATGTTATGAAGGAAATTAAGAATAAAAGAAAATCAGTCATTAGAGCGTGTTTGGCATCCAAACAATCAGCATGGCAGAACTGTTTCAAACATTAGCCGCCTGTAGGAGGAGAGATGAGATGTGAGGGTTGAAGAAACTGAAGATGTGAGGAGAGAGGCTGGGAGCTAGAGCATTTCTTTGTCTTTTCTTTGTCCTCTTTTATGTTGGCATAATAACACTGCAGCCCACATATTGCACATCTCGCAGCCCACTGGTGGATGCTCAAGTGCACTTAGTTCTCTTTGGCAGTAATCAAACTGTGATCGTGACAGAGATCCATCCATCTGTTTTGTCTACTGTTGCTGTTGTGTAGGCCACACACACACACAGAAGAAATTTGTCAAGATTGTCAGAGTGACCCAAAAAAATAATAATAAATCTATCACTATACTAATTAAATAGGCGTAATGACAAGTTAGCCTTCAGGGGCGTCAAACTCATTTTTTTCACGGGCCACATTGTAGTCATAGCTTCTTTCGGAGGGCCATTATGACAAATAAATGTATGAGCACCTCATATTATATAAAGTAAAAGCTACAAAACAAACTGACAAATAACTCGTTTTCAAATCAGACGAGTAAAAACTGGTCAAATATTAAAAAAAAAAAGATATTAAAAGTGAAGACAATTTGCAATTCTAGTAATGATACACGAATTTGATGCACAATTTGTCTTCGCGGGCCACATAAAATGATGTGGCGGGCCGTATCTGGCCCCCGGGCCTTGAGTTTGACACCAGTTATTCAGTCATCCAATTTGCAAATAAGAATTTTTGTTTTGAGCCTTTCAAAAATGTACACAAGTAGAAAAAAAAATTTCTCATTTTGCTTGTGTTTCTTGGCGTCACCATTACAGTCACATGCTAAATTCATCAGTTTACATATAAACCTCCCTGAATATGCAAAAAAAAAAAATGCAATTAAGTTTCCAGCCACTTTTGCAAACGTTGAGTAAATCAGTCCACTCTCATCTTGTTTCTAACTATCAAGCATTTTTGCGCCTTCCTCTCCATGTGTCAGAGAGTGAAGGGCTTTGGTGAAGGCTGCTCTTCACCCTCCCTCCTCCTCTAACACCCTCCAAAGCTCCGACAGTACACTTTTAACTATATGCATAGTACGCTGCAGCACCGGGCCTGAGTGCACATTTCATAATTCATGTATAGTGTGAAAAAAACAGCAGCAAGTATGGTGGATGCAGCAAACTCCCCGACCCCGGCAGAACGAGTATTTGAGTATTTGACACATCATTTAAACTTGTTTCATCTTACCAGCGGGGAAAATATGATCGGAAGTCCTTTTTCAATTAAATCAAGTGAAAAGTGTTACCAAGGAGGGCGCATTACCGATTCAAGCTCATAGTTGCATCACTTGTATTTGATGTAGTGCACTTCGTCTTTTTTGTAAAGAGCAGCCACTTGCATGTTAAGGAGTTTGACCAATAAAGCCCTCAGAGTGGATCACTTTCATTCTGATGGGTTGAGGTGATTTATGGCACAATTATTTGCATATTATATTTCCTTTGAAACGATTATCCGAGCCAACCGACCAAAAAGATTGTCCAAATGACGGATGCCTCAAAGTAGAAATCCAGCGACATTTCCCCTTTATTGAATTTTGAAAGTCAAGACCCATGGGACTTGATTTTTTATTTATTTTTTCTGAAGCCACAAAGCTTACTGTGGGATTTGATGAAAGAGTAACGCTCGGAAGCTCGGCCACATTCCGGGAGGCTTTACGGTTTGATCTCGCAGAATTTGGTGAGAAATGAAAAAATGGAGCAACCTACAGTCATCAGTAGATGTAGCATCTTCTCCAAGCAGATTTTTTTCCTCCACCACATTATGTCACATCATGATGGAAAACGTATTTCGAATTACTAAATTAAAGTTGTAAATTGTTTCGCATGTCATTCCAGGGTCGACACTTCTACACGGTGGCTTGTATGCAACAAGCATAGTGAGCTATCATTTATCTTGGAAAACAGGGAAGACGGCTCTCGGGTAAATCAATACATAAACTACCCGCAGGATCCACAGTAGAAGTGACAAGCTGCTTAACAAATGGAAGGTGGCCTGCCAATGCTCGCTGACTCAGCAGCTCTTCGTGAGGGAAGTGCTGCTGCGATGCCCTTGCACTGGCCCTACTAGGAAAAAAAAAAAAAAACTGTATATTGTGTCCAACATCACACGAAAGCAAAGAGGGGGGATTTCACAACAGTTTTTTTTGTTTTGTTCTAAGAATCAATGAATACATTTCCAAGGATGTCCACTGCTGCCTTTCTGTGACTCCTCCAGTCTCTGATTGAGAAAATGTGAGGTTGCGTCCGGATTTTGTCAAAATTAGATCAGTGTGACAAAGAGGACTATTTAAAAACCAATTAGAACTTTACGGATGATTTTGTGAGTATATTCTAATAATTAATCGAATTTAAATTGACATTGCTGTGAAGTCGAATGCGATTTTTATATCACAAAAGCTACAATTTGGAAGAAAAAAAAAAAATGGCTTGACATTTACATATTAGTGACACCGAAAATTTTTTAAATCCCAATATTGAGGGGGAAATAAAAATACAATGCGATGTTTTTTCCAAATCAATCATCCCACTCCATCCCATCAATGACTTTTGAAGGTGCACCTAAAAATGTGCAAAGCAGGAGAAAATAAACATACATTGCAGCTAGCATCAATCCATCCGTCAGAGTGGATCATAAATCCTTCTCCTGAACTGATTTCCTCTCCATTTCGCCTAGATGGATATAAAATTTAGACGACCGTGTTTGTCCGCTCGCTACACGCCTCATTCTATTCATCATTTGGACACATGCCTCTCGACACTTGCAATTTCTCGCTCGTGTGTAGCGAAGCAAGTCAAAACAGCCTTAACACCTTTTGTGTGTGTTTCATCAATCAACATCACAACTGTGACTTGATGATGTTTGGGAATAAAAAGTTAAAGAAGTTGGCCGACACATTCAAGTTCATGCTGCAAAAGTTTCTGGAATGAGACAATTTATATGCCAGTCAAGGTAAAACAGGCAACCAAAACAAACAAATCAACAAAAATAACCTAATTTATAGCAGGCTGAGTCTGCAGTCGTGGGTGTGTCGACCTCATTTTTGTTTGCCAGGCAGCACGGCTTCACCGGCAGCAGGATGATGTGCGGCCATGCTCAAAATCAACCATGTGAAAAACAACTCGGCGGAAGGAATGGCAGTAAAAAACACGACTGCTGACCCGCCGGCGGCTCTCGTTCCTTCCTCGCGTCGAAGCCAGGATAAGCTATGGATCAGCGAATATACTTTTGGGTGCTGAAAGAAAAAGCCCAGCTCACTACCAGACATTTCATTAGGTACACTTGCACAACCTAGTGCAAGGTGCACCCCTGGAATTCAAATCCACATTATATTAAGTTTACTGGACTTAAGTATTTCACACACAAAAAAAATAGCAACTACAATCAAATAATGATATCATTATATAATAATATAAAATAGTTATATATATATTTATATATTTTTAATATTTTTTTTTTTTATATTTATTATATTATATTAAAAAAAGTATTATTGTGATGATATTTGACATTATTAGATTGAGTTGATCTCAAATGGGAAGGATAAATAAGCATCTTGGTAGGTGGGTGCGGCCCCCTCTGGCCACCCTGTAGCAACGGCTCTGCCTTGACAAAATAATGGCCTATTGAATCATAACGGCAATATTGAAGGAAATCATTCTAAATCATTCAGCCATAATTGCAACAAGATTGTGGTAGGACAAAGGAAGTCCTCACTGATACTGATGTAGACAGAAAATGGAAAACAGCTCAGTTGGACTTGGCAAAATTGGATTGAAATCAGCTTACAGACTTCACCTCTTGCTGTTTTTCCTCCAGTGTCCCTCGAACATTACTCCATGTGACCTCACTAATTACACAATCAATGATGCCGCGGGCAGGCAGCTTGCACGTCGATATCTGTTTTGATTACCCGCTTGGTGGTAACATGTCTGCTTTTGGTCTCAGCAAGACAGGTCACACTTTGTCAAAGCGTGTCGACACTGTCGTGCAATGAGGCCGCCGGTAAAGAAAAGTCTGTCTTTGTCTCGACACATTGGGTGCGGGACTCCCCAAGGAGAAGAAGGGAATTCAAACATGTGCATTCGACCCCGTAACATGATTTCCCACCGGCGTACACGCTTTCATACAAATGGCTTTCGCCGTAGTGAGAGTTAATGGCTGCGGGGAGAAGAGAGATGTGTTACAGTAGATTTAAGAAGCCACTCATAATGGTAGTTCAACGGATTCTGTTTCTTGTGTCACTAATTGAGTGTGGGGTTGCTATTGCATCACCTCCCTCCAGGTGGAACAGTGTACAATTGGCCTCATTAAAAAAAAAAAAAAAAAGTATGTCCAAATATGCCTTTAGAATTGAATTCAATTGAAGTTCATCTAATTTGTCCATAGATGCAAATGTGGCCTTAACATTTATTTTCATGCCGTCAATAAGGCCAATTCAAAAGAAATCATAAGTGAAATTCATGACATGACATTGCTCCCTTTTTACAAGTTGTTCTGCTTCACTGAGTGGTGAAATGACATTATAAGCGCCTGGTGGGGTTTGTGTTTTTCCACTGAGCCCATTGGGTGTCCCCTCCACCTTTTTACTTGTGTTGCATTGGCCTCAGTTTGAAAATACTTGCACTGCAGTCACTCCAGTGGCAATTTATTAATATCTCCCTTTCAAATGCTAATACGACTTTATGCATAAATCATAACTCCAGAGGTGACTTGTATGCGCCGTAGCAATTCTTTTGCTGAGTTCAAACAGTCATCAGATAATCTGATGCTTAAACTAAAGCTCTACTAGAGCAGGCCTCAGTTGACATTCGAACCCTGAACTTCAGGAGGCAGACATGACAACGTCATTATGTAAAAAATACTGCCTGTTTAAAATTAATGCAATGCTCCATCATGCACCCACGTGACAATGATGCTGATTTTGTTTGTGTGTGTGAGTTACCTGCCACGAACTGGATGGGATCTCAGCAAATTTGCCCAAGCCTCCAAAGGTGTAGCAACGGTACATGTGGTCCAGAGACTCGGAGCAGTGCCACAGCAAGCCGAAGCTCACGGACTCCTTATGATGATAATGATGGTGCTGATGTTGGTGATTGGTGTTCCTCAGCTGCTCCTTCACAATCCACGCAGGAGAGATGAAACTGAAACTGCACACGGCGACCAGGGCGGAGGAGAGAAGCACCCAGAAGCAGCCCACGCAGCTGAACATGGTGGAGGCAAGGTGGGGCGCAAAGCCCATACAAACACAGACTCCACACCCGGATTTTTCTTCTTTCTTCTCCCGTCCCAGGTGGAGCAAAATCATTTGGAGTCCATAAAAATAAAAGTCTACCTGTGCTCCAATGCACTACATCTGCAAAACATCCCCTGTCCACGGAAGTCCGCCGTGGAAGTGTCACTACTGAGCTCGTGCGTCAACAGCTTCTCGAGACGAAACCAAAAAGATCCAGAACAAAAAAAATCATATGTAGTGTCCAAGTGTGGAGATCCACGCCGCGTGCACGAAATGTTTGTCACACCCACAAGTGGGCGCGCAGCTGTCAGGTGGAGGAGCGCCCGAGCCAATGACACCAAAGTCCGTGGGTCTCCGCCTCTTGCGCGTCTCCTGCGCGCGGACAACCTTGCACTTTGCGTTTATTCCAGACTACGCCCGGACAACGTCAATTAAATATGGTCACAAAAAGCACTTCCGGAAAATACATTCAAAATAAAAATAAATGTCAAAATATCTCTCCTTTGTTGTGCTGCATTTTATTTAGTTATAGCATTGTGGGATTTTTAAAAATAATATCCCCTCTGTTCATTTTACTCTTTGCTCTTGATATGTCTTCATATTCGTTCCCAATATTGTGCATTTATTCTTTATAATTGCATCCGACTACCTTTTACTTAGGAGGAAATCACGGTTATGGTACGACCTGTTTATTTAAATTATTGTTTATTTGACAGCAGGTGTCCCCACGCAAAAAAAAAAAAAAAAAACTGTTACCCACCGGAGCAAAATAGCCTTCTGTCTTAAAATGTCATATACACACTTGAGCTGTCCTAAAAAGTCTACTATTTGTTGTTTACTTTAATTACTTAATTAAATCTTTCCATAGTATTCATCTCAGCTATACGAGAGGAAAAACAGGGCCGATCCTTTCTAATTGGTGAATTGTGTTCTGTTTTTGAAAAATTAATTAGTTCTTAGTGGGAGAACTGTACATTGTCAGAAGTCATCAATGGATTTGCTTACAAAGCAGTCAACACTGCCACCTTCTGGACAATTGTTGTAACAGCAGAATTCAGACAGAATCGTTACAAAACAAAATACATTATCCTATGTTTCTTGAAAAACGTTGCCTGGTTTGGATGAAAGAGCAGAGACGAAATCTTTGAGTGTATGTATTTAAATCAAACACAATTTAAATAGACTTCGATTAGGTGCACATACATATCAGAAAACATTAGTGGTACATAGTACCAAAATTCCTTTCTACACCCCAGTAAGGCTCAAAAGAAAACCAAAAAAACAGCTTAATTCATTGAGCACAGTTGTTTCTGAGATGCATACAGAAAAGAAAACGGCGGCCACCATGAGACAAAAAAGTACTGACGTTTATATATGGGAGAAACCAGTCTACAATATACATATATAGCTATATATACCATTTAGAACATGGAATTTTCCATCACAACTGGAGCATTTGTATTCATTTTGGAGTTGTTGTTTTTTTGTCCTACACTCTCAAAAGGTGCCAAGAGGTATTTCCTCTATCTCATTGTCATTTGCAGAGCCTCTATAAATAAAATTGATGTAATTCATCATTGGTCAGGCAAGTTTAAGTAGGGGAAAGGGGTGCATAATTAACTGTTATTTAGCTATCTTAAAGAAAAGCGGTCTTCTAAAAACAAGGAATGATCATTAAAAAGAAGAGGCAATGGGGAGTTGTCTTGAGGAAACGTAATTCAGTCTACTGACATCCTCCAGAGGTCCGAGATGAGACAACACAACGAGAGTCTGCAACAGTTTGGTTGTAATCTTGACGGACATGCTTCGTCTTTGTGCAAGAAGTGCTTTAAGAACCAGACTGAATTGGAAAGATTCCCCGTCATGTGATGCAAGAGCTTGGCTGCACTTCCACTGACCGCTGCGCACCTTCATAGTGTTTTGGAGTTGGAATAATGAGGTACTTTTACTTTGTTGCAGGGTAAGCCGTGTTTGTATCGCTAGCCAGCATTTGCAAGGGGACAGTCTTGTCAGGGTCATAACTGCATGGAGACAAAAAACAAAAGAGTATTTTCAATTGCTGTGGACTGTGATTTTTCTTTTTTTTTTTAATACAAATATATACCTTGGTGGACTTTCCAGGACTGTCGTGGTTTGACTGAACAACATCGTTGACAATCATTTTAGCAATCTGCCAGGCCATTTCCTCCTGAGCCTACAAGAACATTCAGTCTCATTAAGTGCCTTGTCGTTGATGTGACATTATTATTATGAATATTTGTTGTTGGGGGCTCACCTCATTTGAGTTGCCTTGGACCCATTTCTTCATTGCTTGAGAAAACATGAAGCCTAAATTGGAACAAAAGGGGCAACACCGCCATGCATAAAATGCTTGAGCTCCTCACTGCGCGTAAGATGCCGAGCGAGTGAGGGTGTATTATACCTTTGGATTTCTTCACGTCTGGTTCGGGTTCTGCCTCCCTGATAAATTGGCCCAACTCATTCACTCTCCCAAATGTCATCTTTCTACAACAGGAAAAAATGGAGCAAAATAAGTAGTGGGCTAAAAAAGGTGAAATATTTGAAGGATGGTAAATTTTGGGGGTGTGCACACTTCTGCAAAGAGCTTTTAGAATGATTGGTTTCAGTTTTCATCCAAAATTGTATTTACACTGCAGAGTTTCATGAGATTTAAATTGTGAAATGGTGAGCAATGCATGAAAATAGTAGAATAACAACAATCTTCAACACTCACCCAGCATATGGCCTCTGGTACAAAGATTCGGGGTCAAGACTGGCGACGTCCACCGTGATGGCCTCATCGAAGTTTTTCAAGATCTTTATCGCTGCCTTTTTGACACCAGACTGTTGTAGAGACACCATGTTCACAATATGCTCTACAATTAACATTGAATTGATCTCTCCTGTACTCTTTGACATTAACAAAGACTCTCCAGTTTGTAAATGTCATGAAATACCAGCCCCGCCCACCCCCAGGGTGCTCGAGGCTTGGGGTCACCTGCATCAGAGAGGCCTCGCCGGCACTTGAACTCGAGCGCTCGTTGTCCGCCGGTCCGCCCTGACCCGGAGTGTTGACATTCACAAACTCGTCGGCCCGCACCGAATTGAGGAGGTCACTCAGATATTTGTAGTAAAGGTTACTCGACAGAAAGCCTGGCATGTACACCTGAACACACGCACAAGGGTATTCTTAAAAGTATTGAGAGAGAAAAAATAAAATAATAATTCCTCCCGTACCCTCTCCATGGTGGTCCAGGCTTGTCTAAGTGGAGTGGTAAAGCATTCCGGAAGAGGCCCCCCCTCCCGGCAGATGTTGGACTCGATCTCCATGCGGACCGTGTCGCCAAATCCCAGAGGGTTGGTAGCTTGGAGTGAGAAATACCTAAGGAACAAAAAAGATAAGCAAGGCAAAGTGCTTTGGTCGTTTTCATTGACACCTACTTGTCGTAAAGAATCATGGCGTCGTTTTGGGCCTCTTGGCCATCATACTGGCCCTTCTTAGCTGCGAGCTGGTCTTGGAAGTTGTCGGCCGCCAGCCAGAACTGCAGTACGTTCATCGCCTCCTCCTTTTCCATGTACTGCAAAGTTAGCAAACGTTTCACTCAAGTTTCCTTAAGTCTGTCAGTATGTTTTGTTATTGGGTGGAAGGAACCAGGAAGTGATGCAATGCATTGCGCAAGACAAGCTCTGTTGGAGCAAAAATACAAGAAATTCAAACTGCAATGATTACTGAGAGGTTTGTACAGATTCATTGCGGCTGTTGTTTTTGGTGTTCGCCTTTTCGGTTCCTTTTTTTTACAACGTTGACCAGCAGTGCTAAAATGGTTACAATCTCTCAAGATATCAGAATTGCATTATGGGTATGGAATTAATATGCACTTCTGCTTGCTTATTGCTAAGAAACATGAAAAGATAACCAGGTTGATATTTTGCTCCGACTCACCTCAGAGAAGTAAAAGAGAGCTGACTCGCAGAACAAGATGTCAGCCAGAAACACAGAGCCACTTGTCAACACTTCAATCTGGTATTTACAAAAATGATGACTCCGTAGGAATTCAATAAAGTACCTAGGAATACATTGAGAGGAATTTGTTAAACTATAATCGTTATAACTAAGGCTGTGTGACTTAGTAACTTACTGTTGCTCTAAGATGGTGAAGATGACCGACTGTGCAATGACGAAGCAATTTGGGTCAACCATGCCATCCTCGCCGCAAATCTTAGCTGAAGGCAGAAAGAGCAGGAACAGAGTTATACGTTATCTTTACTACTCGGAAGAATTCCGTCCATCTTACCAACTATATCGTTTCGGATCTGTTCCGTGATTGGGATGGGCCTGGCGGCATCCGGGGAGACGTACTTGGTGAAGATGTTAACTGCGTCTTTTTCGATATCTAAAACAAGACAGCTCGTAGGATTACATACTTGCGCATGATTACATAACATTTTTCCAACCATGCCTTACTTCTCATGAGCTTGTCTGAGAGATCTCGCAAGCTGATGTTGGACTGCATTTTGGAAGGAGTCCCCGTCCTGGATGGAGCCCGCCTGCTAGGAGTTCCGGCTCGAGGGCTTCCGGGCGGCATGCCTGCGCCTGCGCTGGAGGGTTCTCGCTGCTCAAGCTGCGCCTGCGCCGCGTCTCCTGCGCTGTTCCAGCCCAGGGCAACGGAATTGTGCTTGGGGAGCTCCGGCACCTCGACGGAGTCGCTGACGGGTTCGGCCAAGGAGCTGTGTTTGACCGAGTTGAGGCTGTGCGCTCGGACCCATGACCAGCTGGTGGCGCGGAAGTTCTCAGCCTCCAGCCAGAAGCGAACCAAGTGGTCGGCACCCTGACGCTCCATAAAACGCATGTAATGGGGGATGGCCACATTGTCCCGGAGCACCTGGTCCACCGTCTTGGAGAGCCGAGAGCGGGTCTCCTGCGGCTGATAGTTCACGCTGGAATGACCTGCAGCACACAACACATGTACTTGAAATAAATGGAAGGCAAAGGTCCAATCTGAAGATTTTTATATTTGTAAATTACATTTGCTTTCTCATTGTAGCTGAATATGTAGTCCAGACTGGGCGAAATTTTAAATCAAGTTGTGTTTTGTGAAGTTCCTGAAAGCTCCAGAGTGAGTGGTACAAAGTGCACTCGCAAGGAATGTTTTGATATCATGCTTGAGATGAACGACTAGCAGCTAACGTTTGCGAGAGATGGCTCAAATAGCGTCAAGCATTCTAAAGGGATGAAATCACAAGAATGTGCCTGAGGGCTGCACAGCAAATTCAAGGCCACATTTTTTTTTTTTGAAAGGACATTTTAGTCATTCCAGGTACATCCCGTCACATCAAAACAGCAGGAAACTTAGTGGTTGGCTCACCACACTGCAAATTTGCATCCAACTATGATTCATCATTATTCTTTTCTTGCAGCCTGTTTCACTCATGTTCTGTTGCATGGGCTGTGGTACTGGTTCTTCCACCTACGTGATGCCCAGCCCATATCTGCCATACTAGCCATTCACCACTGCGTGTTTACTCAAGGATCAGTTCGAGCTGTTATTTCACCATATTAATCCTGAATATTTTTGCCAGAGTAAACCACTGTACATTTTTTGTTAGCCTTTCTGCTTTGGTCATACCATTTTTAAAGTTGAAAAATACAAATCAGGGTACGTACCGAGATCACCAAAGTGCGCAGCTTCCATGCGGCTGGGCTGCTTCTTGAGGATGGCCGTACGACCACGGGCGAAGGAGTCCATGTTGGCAGAGATGGCGTTGATGGCCACATGGCTGGGCCCCGCAGTTTCCTGTATAGCATGGTTGTTCTTCAGTGGCAGCGATGGAGAGTGAGGGCTGACGAGACCTTTGAATGAAGGGTTCACAGGGTAGGTGAATTTTAGCATTGTGGATTACTCGCTTATTGAGTAATTATCAACTCACCTCTGTTGACTTTTGTGTCGGTCACTCGCTCAGGTTCTTTGCTTTTGACTGTGGTTGGGGGGGGACAAAAGATGAGCACTTTTCATTTCCAATTAAGGTTGAGACCAGCATGGTGGAAAGTCTAGCATTGGTGTCTTCGGAAAGAATAACAAATAGTGACCCTAGTTGCCAAATTCCAACCAAAAAGGAAAAAACTGGGAAACTGGACTAGATCGTGAAAGACCTATTTTTTTGGAAATTTGAGACTCTTTCTTGTAGTCTATAGATTTTGTCTAAACTAACGTAGCACACAATGAGTTCAAACGCCCCAAGAAAACAGCCACTTCCCAAAAGCAACTGTAAATGACAGATAGGTCCTTTCTTCACATTTCCTCCTGCTGAGTCAGCTGCTTTATAACCTATGGGGAAAATGTTTCCTCTCCCCGCTGATGTGAACACAAGATTACTAAACGTTTTAGATGTTCCACTTTCCCCCAGCTTGAGTAAGTCTTAGTTTAGTCATAAATAGAATTGGTTGTACTTGTTGACTGGGGCGTTTTAGTCGTTATTCATTTATTTAGAAATCAGCTGTCAAAGTACACCTTTACGCATACAGGTATTGCTTGTTTTTTTTTTTTAATAGAATAGTAAATATGTTAGCATTAACAAATACAATTTCCACGTTATTTTATTTCCTGGTGGCCCTGTACAGAAGCTGCATTATATCAGGCAACGATGATGATGATGGGGAGGCTACTCGGAAGCTAACCATCGCTTACTTACTACAAGAGCCGCACTGCAGGCGATCGCCGAAACAAAAGCTAGCTTTGACAAAATATCACTTACACTTATTTGACATTTGATATAAGTTTCATTTTGTCTCTCGCTGTCTTTTCTAGTGCCAGTTGACGTTGCAGCTTCCTCACCTTTCCGCTTGAAAAACGACATGACGGGTTTACTCCGAGCGTTTCCTCAGCTCGCTGACACCATCCCGTGAGTTGACAGCTCCCGTCATTCAAATTTATCCGCAATGTACACTCAACACATTGAAATGGTGTGCGAATGAACGCTGTCAAATTCCAATTTTTGCCAGAGCGCCAGCCAGATCAGCAGCCATGTTGTCAATAAACGTCCTACTTCCGGGCTTCTGCCACACGAGCATTGTGGGAAATGTAGTTAAGAGGGTACAATGCGTATGCATAATAATTTGTTGTAAAACAAGATTAAACTCCAAATTATTAAAGCAAACATTCTAATAAGAAAATAATTGCTGTATTGTTGTACATAAATACATGATTACCCTCCAATAGAGTATTTTTTAAATGTATTTTCCAAATCGTTAACATAAACAATTCTATTAAGAACATTTCTGTTACAGTATTATGATTAAATCTTATAGACTGCTTATCCTAACAGTTTAAACACAATATTTATTTTGAAAATACATTTATTACTGTACACAGTATTAATTGGTGAATTGACCGTGCAATATTGTATACTATATACATTTAGAGACGGGAAATGTATAATGACTGCAAATACTTACGTATTAAATTTGAATGTACCGTTAGAAATTTAGAGTTTTACGCACCACGTTTGCGCAGCAGCACTGTGTAACTTTGACCAGAAGAGGGCGATGTTTACTGCTCATAGACCACCGGGGACGCCAGTTTGATCAGGAGTTCAATGCACATGGATTGATGGATATTCAAGAGACACATTTTTGTTAAGTTTCGTGAGTTTCTGTTTATGATCCATAACTTTATGTGAAAATAACTGTAAATCATCATCACAAACTGATTTGGTTCATCTTTTATTTCACTATAAAAAAGAGGGGACAACGTTCACATTTAGCCTCAACATTTCAGTACAACATACTTAAATTCTTCTCAAAGAAAGTAAAATACAATTTTTTAACTTTGATTTTTATTCTTTTATGAAAAATACCAAATCGTATTACTCAGGTTTTTTTTTTTTGCAGTATTTCTTCAATATGTTGCAGACCTGACAGCATGAAAGATTGGCTTTGTACAAAGCAGAAAAGGTCTCTTTGCGTTACTTTGCCTCATTTCAATCACCATCTGAACATGCAATGAGGGCAACTACACAATCGGTGCAGTGAGATGCTTGAAACAGGCTTGCAATGCAACACGAAGAAAGAAAAAAAGAAAATCAGTTTTTGTGTTTTACCTCCCTATTGAGTCCCAACTAACCTTTTTTCTCGACAAAGTGGCGGGTAACAAATTCTGTGGTGAACGTTTCCGTACAACTTACCATGAATATGGTAAGTGAGCAAATGTGACTACAAAATAACATCACAACCTGAATAGACTTCAAAAAACAAAACTCCTTAGAGCATCTCTCTAGTTGCACACAACTGTACAGGCACATATATATATATATAGATATTTAAAATAAATAGGGCTAATCTGGCCAAGAATCAGTGGGGAGAGAATGTCTTCTTAAGAAATAGACACTCTTTGCCAGCCATTCATTCCCCCCCCCCCACACACACACACACATATTCACAGAAACACAACTTCTCCTCCACGTGCGCAAAGCCAGAAAGACAGAAAAAGGAAACAACAGAAATATTATAAAACATAAATGCAGTTGTGGAATGCCTCTAAACAGGGGACAAGGCTCGACGCCGCGTCCCCGGGCTTGATCCGGTGCCACGGCGCCAGGCTGTGGCCTCCAAAATCCCTCCTCTCCCGCAAAAACTGAACCAGGGCGGCTTCCGAACGCTTTCTCATCCGAATGCGTTCGACTCTCCTCTTATTTCAAACGTAACTTTATATGAAAACCACAAAAAAAGTCACCACCTTCCTATGCAGGGCGGAGGGACTCGGAATAAGATTGGAGGGGGGGAGTGCTGTACAGTCAAGAGGAGATGCGCGCTTGCAGGAGAGGCGAGGTAAGAGGACCGGAAGTCGTCAGCAGTCTCTCACTCTTCGTTTGTCACCCCGACGCGGGTGAGATGGGCTTAAACGTCGGTGGAGAAGTAGAGCGTGTTTCGCTTAAGCTCAGCAAAGGAGATGGGAGGATGCTGCAGGTAGTAGAGCAGCACTTGCACCTGGACACATAGGTCACACACATATAACCATTTTCGGAAATGTTATGGGCTCCTTTCACTACAACAATGTGTGATTGCAAGTTCTACAACATTTATTTCTTGTGTTGCCTGCTGGGTATGATCGCATTTGATTTACAGATGGATTTATACGGCAAGACAAACCAGTACAATTTGAACTAATGGAATTGCTTCTTGCTTTATTACATTATGTGACTCCAGAGATGACTGTTCGCTTCACTTATGTCCCAGTTTGAGCTCCAGTCAGCTTTAGCGAACTTTGAACAAAAACAAAGCCCCTTAGGTGATCTCCAAGACAAACACTGACTTGGTGGAACGGATGCATGAGGCTCTCTCTGTGCATGCTATACTATTTTAGGATATTTAAACAGTTTGGGGGGGGGTGGGTCATAAAATGACAGGAATGAGCAATAAACGACTTCCCTCGTGATAAACGAATTGATGCAGATAGGAGAATGGCTTCGAGACATTCATATGACTTATTTTGAGACAGGAACCAATCAAATGAGTTATCATAAATTATAAACAATTAAAAAAGTCTTTATCACGCAGCTGTTGTTGCTAATATGTCCAAAAGATAACACAGTGGGATATTGGGGTGTACCTGTGCCATGACGTCATGTGACCAGATGTCAGAGGCCGAGGTAATAGTCTGTCCCTTGCTGCTCTCCGACTCGGAAGGTCTGAGCAGAGTGGGGCCAAATACTGTAGCCAGGTTATGGAGGGACATCTTGTTGATGGGTTCCTTCTCTGCCACCCTGTGGGAGGAGTCAAACGAAGCGAGCGTTCAAAACAAGTTCGAGTAATAG
This sequence comes from Syngnathus acus, assembly GCF_901709675.1. Classification (NCBI taxonomy): domain Eukaryota; kingdom Metazoa; phylum Chordata; class Actinopteri; order Syngnathiformes; family Syngnathidae; genus Syngnathus; species Syngnathus acus. The sequence goes on along the minus strand of NC_051099.1, from coordinate 4,254,414 downwards.
CTGTACTTGTACGGCGCTAACAATTTAGCTTTGGTGGAGAACAAATGACAAATATACCGCTTGAGGTGCTCCAGCAGAGTGAGGAAGGTCATGAGGTTGGGGTCGGGCAACGAGCGTAGGAGGTGCATCATGCAGTTCTCCTTTGCCGCAGGGTCGGAGAGCGCTACGGAAGAAAGGCATTACGTCCAGCTCCAAAATCCCACACCGAGGTCTTACAAAAGACGTCTTACATATTCCCTCCATGAAGGCCGGGTACAGGCGGTCGGTGAGCAAAGGTTCCGGCAGCTCCCTGAAGTACAGCTTGAGGGTTCCGGCGATGGCGTTGATGTCCATGTCGCTCAGCATCACCAAGATGTCTTTGGTATCTAAGGGGGTCAGCCAACCCCGGTTACAAACTCAACCCAAAACTCCTAATGACAGAGCTCAAAAATGCTTCTGAAGAAAGACAAGAGAAACTTCTTACTGGTATCAAATGCTGTTTTGAGGTTCTGGATATCAGTGGCCACCCCTGAGATCCTGTAGATTCCCACCTCGTCGATTCCCCTCTTCTCCACTTCCTCAATGCACTGGCGGACAATGTAAGGCACTTTGGAGCGCTCGCGCCTGTAAACAACATCATGTAGCCATTTTGGGGGCGGGGCTTCATTGATGGGGGACACCAATTTTGACTTATTTGATACTTACTTTGTTACCACATTGATTTTGACTCCAAACACACCACTCTGTTTTTTGGATGGCGTCCGCTTCAAACTCAGGTCCCTGCTTGTAAACTTCATAGAGAATTCCACCTTTATCTAAAAACACCCCCACACGCACACAAAAAAAAAGACAATTCTAAGTATGCAGCACCCATGCCTGGGCCCCCCTCGTGACCAGTTAATTTAATATTTAAGGCTTTTAGTCCAACTCTCAAGATAAATCCAGATTTTAATATATCAGGAGACGGATTGAGGAAATTTGCAAAATCGATTTTAGTTGCCATCTTACCCCGTTCATCTCGATGACGTCCATGTGCCAGTTCTTGGACTGCACCGTTTGAGGATCCAGCTGGAAGACACAACAGAGACAGTCTTTGAGCGATGCCAAACATGCCGGCTGGATAAGCTACATTATCATCACAGGGGTCAGGTTTGCGTGTTTCACATCAGATTAAAGTCACAAAGACACATCTGATTTTGTGCAACGTCGAAGTTGCTTTCTGAATTTTAGTGTGTGCACCACTATATTATGTCAACACAACCTCTAATAAAAAAACTTTGGCAATCAAATACTTTGGCAGGCTTCAGCCATTACACATTCTCTAGGAGCGCATTTCATTGTCTTGTAAAAATGCCATTTGTTGCTTTTCCCAGCAGAGATTGGCTTTGAGAAGAGTGACGGGTGATTAGTGCAACTCAGTCTTTACACGGCTACCGCCATGAGATGATGCTTCTCCTAGACACCCCCCCCCCCCCATCAAAAAAAAAAAATTCCCTCCCCCTTGCACGCTGCTGAAGCCTGATTAAAAATGAATGGTCTCCAATAGGGTTGTAAAAACTAAGTGGAGCATATAGCGGGCAGCGTTTCCACTCAGTGACCTTCACCCAAACAAACGCTTTACTGTCCTTAACTCTCCGGATTCCAGCAAATTTAGATAAACGTCAGTGACGAATTCTGTCCTTAATTGTGAGTGATGAATCAACTTCTAAAGTCTCCTATAGGGAAAAAAAAAAAAAGTCACATGACCCTGTTCAATTTTAGAGGTTTAAAAATAAACAAAACACAGTCTCTGTTCTCGCAAAATGAAATATAATGACAGGAACATTTGTTTACATTTGTATTTCAGCCAAAAAGGGAGTTAGATGGAAAATCCCAACCCATAGAGAACCTTTGGTTTATAATTATTATAATCACATGACGACCTTACACGTGTGCGTGTTTCATCCTCACATGATTCCCATTAAAGCTTTCTTTGTAATCATATGTAAAATTGAGGAGAAGAGAAACTGCAGCTTCTCAAAACCCAAACATACTGGATTATTTGGTTTCATTATTGCTATGCTTAAATATTCATTAGCCTCAAAGAGCTTATGAGTCCTTTAATTAGATATGAGACTCAAATGGCACAGCTTGCTTTATTAGGCTCACGGGATAAGATGAGATGAGAGCGTTGTTCCAGATGTGACACATCCCGCTAACATGAAGGCAACGGGACTATTTTTAGGGACATGAACCACATCAGCATGTTTACATGCGAAGGCGGCGAGCACGACTTTCTTCCCTCAACAGCAGCTGATGTCACCGTGGCCATGTGAGCGCTTGGTTACTATGTTGCCGTCTTTGGCCAAATTGCCGCCCGGTCCAATGGGCGAGAGCTTTGAGGCGGCCGAGGCTTATGATTTGCGGAGCGTGCATATCTCTGCGGGCACGGAGAGATTCTCTTCTCGGGTGTGCACAAAGCAACAGAGGCACGCGTTACACTTATTACGCAACACGGAGTCTGGGTGACTAAGACCGCTGATGCGGACAAAATTATTCAATTGAATATCGAGCCTTGAATTTAAATTCTATTCTAAATTCATTCTACAATAGGAACACAGAAGATAAATTCATACTTATCATCCAAACAATGATTAGCTCGGCTACATGCTACTTGATTTAATCCAGTGCAGTGGAAACAAATCATGAGCAGGGCTGCATTTTTAGCGATGAGTCTTCAATGTCAGCTGGAGTGCAATGTCAAAAATCGCAAGGGGTGCCAATTGGTGTTCAGCATTTTTGTTATTTGGCCTAGAGTTGAAATGCAAACCAGATTGAGATTTATTAGCCCTCAGTGTGCTGTGGTGAGCAGAACTGGACTACTCAATGGAAACATGAAGAAATTCTATGATATTGCATAAAAGGCTTTTTTTTTATGTACATACCAATAAGGTTGGAAAGGATTACATACTTGCATTTCCCTGACCAGGACTTTTGGAATAAATTAAATTGGAGTTTCCACTGTATCTCATCAGCACTAATCAAAATATGAAAATGAAAAGGCACTTAGGCTAAAATGCAGCACGGGCAGAAAGTGGGATAACTGCGGATAAAAATGCTCAAATTTGGTTGCCTTCCAATGAGTAAGCTGTTTCGACAGCTCCATTGTTCTCAACTCTAAGCTGGCTGAAAGTGCACAAAGAAAACACAAAACAAATCCAGCAAACAGGTCACCAGGCAGAGAACACGATGTCGACCAGATAAGCAAATCCCCGGCAACAATCGAGTATGAGCATCATCACAATCTGTGCCCGTTTGGCATAGTCTCACTTTAGTCTCATGACTTTTTAAAGCCAGACCTTTTCCGATCACATCTGATTTCGCCTTTATTGGGCTGAAGGACTAAAACCAATTCTTGTCCGCTTCCGATTAATTTGACTCTTATATGAAAATGTGGCTGATTTTGGAAAAGAGTGTTAGCACTAGAAAAATATTGCAATAATACTTACAATCAAATAGCTATAATTCCAACACAAGCAAGATTAGCATTATCAGATCATTAAAAAAAAAAAAAAAAAAAAAAAGCCGCAACAGGAAGCCATGCTCCTTTTTTCAAACAGAGAAGGTATGTATGTGCTCGCTCTTCTGTCAAAACAGCAATCACCGTCATGCCGAAGCTGACATGCGGGATGGGGGTGGACACAAAGAGAGATTTGTAGCAGACGTGATAGGATCAAAAGGTAACTGAGCTCAGAAATGAAGTGAAGCACTGTAAGTGCACTCATAAAAGCAACATTTCAAAAAGCCTTTTTAAATGCAAGCGAGTGTGGATGAATGGGACTAATTCACGCGGGAGATGCTTACACACACACTCTTGGTGAAATAAGAAAAACCGCAAGTGTCCTAAAAAAATAAAAATAAAAATAAATTTAATGTCAATAACTATTTTCATATTTTAAAGAAGCACTTATTAATTGCATCGAACATGGCTATATAAACCCTTTGTGAGAAACAAATTAGCTACAAGGTCAAACTTGTAACAAAAACTGCCCTTGGGAAGTCGATTGCAGGAAAAACATGAGGCAAGTGTGCACGTGACAGTTAATTAATGAAGAAGAACAAAGTGCAGCATGTGAAATGCCAGAGGGGAATGCTACCACTCTAGGAAAGGGGCGGACAGTACTCCGATTGACCACAAGGGGGCGCTAAAGGTTACTTATGTTTCCATTTATAAAGACTGCACTCACAATAATGTTGGCGATTAAGGTCATTAACAGAAACTTACCATAATGTGATTTTAATTTCATTTCTATTTTAAAAAGCTGCTTATATATGTTTGTAATGAGAAACAATCTTGCATGATCTCTTCACGATGTTTGAACAGAGCAGATGCAAAGAACAATAGCCCAATCTGTGCTGAATGACACCAGGCGGCGTGACCACACAAAATTCAAGTAGACAGATGGAGGCGATAAAGTGATGAATAGATGGAAGATAGAGTCGAGCACATGTCAGAAACCTTTTGTCTGAGCAGTTTGCTGCGGACGCGACCCCATAGTTTGGCCCCGGTGTTGGTGTGTCTCTTAAGTACGGGAGTCTGTGGTTGGCTGGACAGGTTGTGCTGATTCTCATCCACGCAGCACTGCTGCTCCAAATGCTCGCACACCGAGTTCAGGTTTACATCCGACACGAGGATCTCCGTCATCCCAAAATCTCAGGTGTCCTCTTCCGATAGACGCGGGTGGAGGAAACGCGGAGGAGGTGAATCCTGATCAATTGAAGCCCAAAAAAAAAAATCTCCAGTAGATTCTGTTAGATCTTCGTTTGAAAAATGACAAAAAGATAAATGGCAGGAGAAGAAAATGTTGCCATGGTTTCCTTATAAGCTTGGTAATAATTCCACCACGGAGCCTGATCCAAAGTCAGCTGGCAACATCTCCTCGCTGTGTGCAGTTTGACTACCAACACAGATAGCGCAAGCGTGAGAGAGGGAGCGAGCAAAAGAGAGACGGAGCGGGGAGGGAGTGAATGCGCCCCACCACTGGAGCGGCCGGGTTTCTCCAGATGTTGGTGGACACACCTCCAACAGAGAGGAGAGAGGCGCGGGGGGGGGGGGGGGGGGGGGGGGGCACAATGTTGTTGTTCGGCCATTTGACCTTTTGTCAACCTTTCCCAGACTTGGTCAACGTGACGCATATGATGTCGAATGGGGAAGTGGGCTAAGTGGCAATAACGAATATGAAGAAGAAGGAGATTTCCTTGTCGATAAAACGCAAACAAAAACATGTTTTTCGAATGAAACCAGCTTTCTTTTCCTTCCTGCCCGCCGACTAAGCCTTTTGTTGCAGATGACTTCCTCCCCGCGCAATTATAGTTCTCATGCCCAGTGTTCCTTCACCCACTTTCAAAGTCAGTCACCATGAATGTGCTTTAGCCCTTTTGACGTAGCTACGCCTGTCCGCTGACATTGAAAAGTCATCGGCAGACAAGCGCACGCAAGCATGCACCAGCTCACATCTTCCAAGACACGTCAAAGGCGAATCACACTCTTTATTCAGAAAGCGCAGTCTGTTCTTAAAAAGGCGTCTGAATGGATCAATGGGGGCGCAGGAGGTTGGGCATTACTGTCAAACTCCATCTCCATCCACTTTCTCGCATTCCTTTTCTACTAGAGGGCAAAATATTCTACTCAAGAAAAGACACCAGGCTGCATTCAGGAAGTCTTTCTGTTGTAGAGTTGAATGACCCTGAGATTGTACAATTCAGTGTGAGCAACATTTTGGCAGAAAATATGCCACTTAATGGAAAATTGAAAAAAAAAAAAAAAGTTTTTGGTGCTATATCAATACGTCACATACACAAAATAGCTATATTTACTTGGCGGTGGAGTTTAAATACTTCCATTATCTTTAAGAATGGTTCCTGTTATTTATTTGTTTTTATTTCAATTTATTTCAATGTGTTTATATTTATTTATATTTATTTATTTTTGTTTATTTCAGCTGGTTTCAACAAGGTGATGGATGGATGTATAGAATTCTTGACACTTATTTTGACTTTAGGATTTTTTTTTCCTACTTGTGGGGGAAAAAATGTTGCATAACAAGGTTGAACAAAAATGGAACACTAATCCTCAATTCAGTGGGCATCACAGTAATGACTTTCCATGCATTTGACATTTTCTTAAGCTTTTCATTGCAAAAAAAGAAAATGACATTATGACCCTGGAACAGATGATAAGTCTCACGGCATATTATGAGGGAAAGTGAATTTTCTAAATATGGAATCCCGCACAAATTGGAAGATGACTGGAGGACTGGGAGAAGATTTCAATTTAACAGATAAATGGCGATAAATGGCGAGTATGGCAGTGTCCACTTTGTACAGCCAAGACCTCAGTCAACCCCGACCAGTATATATTTTTAACCCCCAACATTTGCAAGTCGGAGACGCACACACTCCATGCGTCACTTTTTGGAAAGAATGTCTGGGAAAACATTTTTTGGAGCGGGGAAATGAGAGGGAAGAAAACCCCAAGGGAGACATGAGATATTTTTAGATGAGAGAAAAGAAGTGGAAAGAAATAGATATCTATCATCCAAGTGCATGTCTTGATCACAAATAGGGTTTAACATCCATAAAGCAGATAAGAGGATAAAAATAAAAGTCAAAAGCTCAAGAGGGGGAAGTAATGTGTCTTGTTGGCTTTCCATGACAATCAATCACCTTTCATCTGATTGGACAATTTATAGAGAGGGGGGGGGGGGCAGCAGCCAGTTGGCAAGCTAAACTTTCCTTCACAAAATAAAATTCAGCAAAACATTTGAACAAAACCCCAAAATGTGAAAAGCAGTCCTGGGCAGACCAGTAGGAAAAAGCTTTGGAACATTTCAGCGCCACGGTTTTGATGAAATGTCCACCCAATGACAGGTTAATAGGGATCAATAAATAAAAATTTACTTCAGGGATGAATCAGTGAGAACCTCGAAAGAACTGGTGTCAAACCCAAGGCTCGGGGGCCACATTCTGGCCCGCCACATCATTTTGTGTGGCCCGCAAAAGCAAATCAAGAGTCGTACCCCGTCGAATCAACATCATGTAGTGAAAACGCCACCACTGGGATTTTTGATTTATTTATAGTATTAAAAACAAGCCTACGTCACATGTTGCCGGAACACTGTGGTTCACACCACTGCACGTACGAGAAAAGTCTATTCTGGAAAAACCGCCATGACTCAAAGTCACATTTACACCCTACAAGATATTTAATCGTAGACTATTAACATCAGAGTAACGTGCCAGGATAATATTTGTATTTCGTGCTACTTGGGTTTAGTGGTTGCTTGGCTTTGCCATGTGCAAAAAAACTATTTTCTTGGAAGGCATTCAAGTGGCTAAAAGTGCTATGGGGTGATAAATATATGAGAGGATGATGGATATATGTAATAGTTTGATAAAAAGAGATGCTGAGCATTTATCTTTGCGGGTTCGATGTGACCTCACACATCGTCAAAGCGACTACATCGACCTTGAACACCTCATTTATCAATAAGAGGTTGTGCTACATCTCATTTTTCCTCCTGAGTTTTAATTCTGCATGTTGGCCAGAGAATATGGACAACTGTATGGTTTGTAGTGATGGATTGGGAAAATGCGGGGCGATTGAGTTTCCAAACTCACCCCCAGCCTTGAAGCAAAGCTCAAGTGACAATTACGAGCAGAGATGAATTAATGATCGATTTAACGGTTGTGCCACTCAAACATTAATATGCAATGGACCTCCCCTTGTGATTAATTATGGCGGAGACAGAAGGTTGAGCTCATGACCTGCTCTGGTTTAGAATTCGTTTTGGTAATTATCATTAAACCAGAATAAAAAAAAAAAAGATTAGATGTTTAACACTCATATGAAGAGGAAATCTCTATCATCTCCATCCTCAATTGGGTCATGGGTGAGTTGGACCCGCTCCAAATTGACCCAACCTTGGAATTGAGCAACAGCCAATCACAGAAAGGGAACAACACATAGCATTTTCTTTATATTTTAGAACACAGTGGTCTCTTTAATAAAATGTTTTTGTTTTTTGGAGCTAAAATCGATTAATGCCATTACATTTTTAATGGAGTCTGTAAATCTGGTGTCAAAATAAATAGTTATGATCTTAAATTAATTAAACTTGCAAGTCCAATTATTACTGCTCGAGTTTGTGTTTGTGTGTCCACAATTGTGGGGGGGTGCAAAAAAAAAAACGGGAGCGTATACAACGTTTGCCAAGCTGGGGAACCAGCCTCAGGGTTTTTCGACAGATTATTCTGCTTTTCTTTTCATCTAAGCCTTTGGGGGTGATCTTCAACAGATTAACCGCTCCATCACTTATTAAACACTTTAGAGCAAAGGCAAGGGAGGGAGGAAAGAAGAAAGTAAAAGAGGGGTTTCATTAGTCTCTTTTGGGTTGCAGGGTGTGGTGAGGGGAAACAGGAGAGGAGCGAGACAAATAAATAATTTGGATTTAAGACTTGGTAGTCAACCACTTGTAATATAACAATGGAGAATTGCAACATTTGCCGTTCTTTATCTCGGTTTGTGGAAAGCCGATTGTGTTCTTTCCATTCCATTCCGATTGCCACATTGCAGTGTATAACAATCAATGAACTGCATTGTGTCTCACTTTTTTTGGATTCCATTCCAATGGGATCGGTACATGACTAAATTGCAAAGAACAAATTATTAGTGGTTGAGTCTCAGTTGGTTAGTGTTGACATTGCGCAATGATCTTTGTGAAGTGTTCGTGTCGTAGCCTCGTGCAGGCAGGGACCGACCGGGCCATCTGTACAGCGTGACCCATTTTGAAGAGAAGACGCGAGGGAAGCTTCCGAGGATGACACGCTACTGACCTGCTTGAATTATTTACTCTGGAGAGTCAAACCATGACTGACTGCATGCAGCCACCTGGAAGATTGCACGAGGGAGGGAAAGAAGGATGACTGGATTACGCAATAGTGGCGTATAGAAAACTGCTTCCGGTTGTCATCATCAAATTTGACCATTTTGATCCCAATTTTGTTTTTATATATTAAAATCGTTTGTAAGACAGTATATCTTGAAATAATTAAAGAAATCGCTATATATTCAAGCTCGTCTAAGAAGAGTCACAATTATGGTAATATTAAAAGCAGTCAGTCACAATGCATGACCCAGTTTGTGTGTCCATCAAAATGGGAGCGCCTCAATAAATGCTTTGCAAAGGAGCAATTATTTTATTCATCCGGGTCAGTAAAGAAATGCCTAACCCATATTTGCTAAGCTATTTTTTTTTCATAATAAACTATTTAAAAACTGAAGACAAAATTTGGACTAGAGGTTTGTGTCAGATAAAAACCAACTGAACATTTTTTTTTTTTGAATCAGCTCCCAGTATTGCCATGACAACTGGTCTGGAAATGCCTGTCTCGACAACTCCTATGATGTTTGGATTTTTGCGTGAAAATAACCGAAGACGCCAGGGGAGAAAAAAAAAAAAAGAGTGGCCTGCTGACCTGCTCACATCACACTGACTTCATCAAACATCCTGGAGTGAGCCAAGAAGATTCAATATACCCAAACACCTCCTCCGCAAATCGTGAAACTCAACACATCCCGGCGATTACACAACACATTACACAACACATAAACGCCCACTTGGCTCGCTTTTGAAAGTGAGAACAGGTACACGCACTCGATGGAGATTGCCAGCATTTGATTTGTCTACCGGGGGACATTTTCGAAAAGATGCTTGCGATATATATTCATCGTGGCACGATGATTACGCAACAGGCTGCTTCAAGTGATTGAAAGTGACCACTTGAGACAAAAGGCCTGTGAAGCAATTTAAATGAGTTTATTGTTAATTAGTTGAATGTCTCTCTGGTGCTGTGTTAGTGGATTGCAACAGAAATGGCGCTATAAACATTTCTTAATATCTGAAGAATCCATAAAATGTCACAAGTGGTGTTAACTTGCACCACAGCTGGATTTGGAGTATCCAATTGACATTGAATAACCACTTTTTTCTTTTTTTTTAACAGCGAACAACTTGATAACATCCCCAAAGACAACTTGAGAACAATTACTACATTTATTCTCCATGTGACAACAATTGAATCACTGCACAGGGGAAAAATATTTCATCATTTGTGGCTATAACTTGTCAAAATGGCATGTTAAAATAAAGTGTGTAATTATCTTTTGTTTCTAAAAGACCCAGGACAAAATTCCCCACATGCCATTAATAATTCATCGACTATAAACAACTAAGAAGATATGAGAATCGTATTATTATAGAAAAGCCCAAATCTCATTTGATCTCATTTAAGCATCAGAGTTGGACAAAAGTGTATCCCAGGATTCTGATAAAAGTAAACATGAAGCAGTACGACGCAGACGGCTCAGTCTGAGCAGGAAATGGATATTCAGCCCCCCTTGACTTTGGCGACAGGAAGTCATAAGGCAGGATCAAACAACAGGCACGACGGGCAAGTTAGAATTTTCATGAACTTGATCGTGATGCATTTAGAAGTGAAAAGCTGCAAATGAAAAAAATTCTCGCGATTTAGAATTATTAAAAGAAAAAAAAAGAAAAAGTCAACTGGAGCTCAATTCAGCTCTTCCTTTTTTTTTTTTTTTTTTTTTACTGAGCTTGTACTTTGTACCCTTCCAAAGTGGATGTTTGTCTCTTCTGACTCACCCATGAAGCCAGTAACATGACATGAGGAGATCTGAGCAGATGTCATCCAAGCCAAATGGAACAGCTGCAGCACCTCCAGCTACCAATACTAAGTGACAGTTGACTGTTTTATATTCACTGAAGGAAACGTTGTGTAGTGACAATAATTGAGAGAGAAAAAAAAAAAATGGGGACATATTTACACAACATGGGGACATTTTTTTTTTCCTTTATGATGAAGTCAGGGATGACTCAGCTTGACTTAAGTGACTCCTTACTTATCTCTTAGTTACACTACCCAAACTTTCATTCCTCTTCTTTTAACCTCTTTGGGTAAGTATAAAAATGGATGATTGAAAAGTCAAGGACAGCAAAAATCTATTGAGAAAGCAGAATAGGAAAAAAAAAATCGTCCAATGTCAAATGCCAGTACTGACAGTATTGTATGTGGTCACACACTGATCTATCTACTGAGGAAGGATTTCACAGACCCGAAGCTGAGATGAATCCATGAGCTGAGCCTCACAGCACGTTGGCACTCAAATGCATGAAATGAGCTTTACTACTTGCAAAGAAAGCCAAGTTAGTGATGGGAAGGAAGCGGGTGACTTTCCACCAATGTCACAGAAATGTTTGGGGTCACTCTTTTATTTTGTCTTCTCTTATCAGCTGAAATAATAGCTATGGGATTTTTTTTTTTTTTTTAAAGGGAAAACGTAATATTCGGTTTAAGTGTTATCTGAGCATAGAATTTGACAGCCGCCAATATGACTAAGCTGGCCCCCGCTTTAGTCTGTTTCCAATTACCTTTGGCACAAAGACTCGGCAAGACAAAAAAAAAAAAAGGTCGCCAATGAATATGAAAAAGGAGTCTGTCTCTCTGGAGAGCATTTCATTTCTCCAGCTCCGATGAGCTCTTTTGTTCTCAATCTAACCCTCCGCATAGTATTATTTGCCACCATCTGGGGCTCTCATTCCAATTGTCTTCCTCTTCTACATCCCCACGTAGCGCGTGTTCACAAAACAGACATCTGTAGTCAATCTCTCTTCGAGATTATGCAATGTTATAATGAGGACTGATTACGTGCCTTTAACATCTCTGGGATTCATCCGTTATTTTTTTTTAGAGATTGTGTCCTTCAATCTGAAATAGTTGGCAAAACAAATTAATGGCTGGGGAATGAGAAGGGAGGGAGCAAGAGCTGCTTTGGCCTTTAAATGGCTTTTTTTTTTTTTTTTTACATCTTCAACGCATTACACAGGGTCCGCAGATGCAGAGCGGCTTCTGAAATGCGATTTCAACATGACTTTAACTCTTGGCCGATGTACTGCACCAATAAAAGATGGCATTTGCTGACTCAAATGGGAAAAGAAAAAACAATAAGTTTTGTGTCCAACGACACAATTATTGATTTTTTTTCTTCTATTAAAATACTCCAAAATGAAGACGAGAACAAGTGAAGGATATACTGTACTATATAAATGGCCTATAAATCCCTCAAGACAAAAAGTGCTCATTTTAGGTTGGCAGGATGAAGAATGTCAAGTCAGGGGTTTGCACAATGCAGCTTTGTGGTAAAGGATTAAAAATCATACGCGAATATCAAACCTTACACCATTTGGCCCGTAGTGTAATTATATTTGGCCCGCGAAAACAAATTGTGCATTTACTAAAATTGCAAAAGGTCTTCACTTTTAAAAAAAAAATAGAGATGTTGCTAGTTTTTTTTTTTTAATTACCATTCATCTTTTTCTTCTGACGGAAACTATGACTACGTTGCGGCCTGCGACAAAACCATGAAAAAGGAGGCACATGCATGTAAATAGACAGCAAGTCTGCATTTGACATCATTTACAACACAGCTTTGTCCGAATGAAGCGAGGCTGACCGTCCATTATCCGAGCCGTTAGTGTTGTTGACAGCTGTTTGTGTGCTCGTGTGTGTGTGTGTGTGTGTGTGTGTGTGTGTGTGCTTGTAGCTACCGTCTGCGTTGGATGCAGACATGACAGATCACAGCTTGAAATGACACCATGAGATACTTCCAAATATGCAAATGCACTGCCTTAAATCTACAATTACAAAATTGCAAGCCTTAAACGAGAACTACTGATCAGGTGTTATGGTCTGAGAAATCGTCTCCTCATCTCGCACTTGTCGACAAAGTTCACAAGACAATGTGCAATTAGCCGAAACGCCGACCCTTTCTCCAATAAACCCTTCACAAAGCATATAAATGTCAATCCTTGCATTTAATGCTTAACGGCGAGGGGAAGACGACGGCACTTAAGTGGGAATGAGAGTGCAGACAGATGCTCACCACCAACTTTACAACCCCTTTGCACCCGTAACGTCAGCTAATGTGCGCACCCCTATCCCGCTTCTGCACTTCCAAGAGGGGGGCCTTTAAGAAGCAAAACTACTTCATCACTTCTTTCTCTTTTCCTCGCCTTATCTGGCTCTCATTATCTCCGGGAAACTGGTCCGGTTACGGCTTAGTGGGGCCCGTTAACTGAAGAGATGCTGAGAGGTGCTCGCAACCTAAATACAAGGCAATAAAAACAACCTCCAGGGATGTCTCGGGGGTTAGAAATGGAACGTGGTTCAAACTTGTATTTCGTTTGTTTCTCGTCGGGACAATTTTGGGCCACTGGCAGCTTTTAAAGGGGACCAGCCTGACCCACTGATAAAACAAGAGAGACTACTCGCGAACAAAAAAAAAAAAAAAAAAAGACACTCTTAAATTTGATTCCAGCTTTGTTAACATGGCGGCGGTCTGCACTCTGTTAAGTGCCATTCAAGTTTCCATATGTGTGACGTTTGTATTCACAAGAAAGGTCACGGTGGATATGGAGAACCGACATTCAAGGGGGAGATGAGTGGCAAAATGCCAAAGTCATCACAGAACGGAGACAGTTCTTTTCTTTGACTGGCAACCTGGAGAGAGGCTTTCACCAAAAATCTGGCGTTTTGATGGACGGGAGGGGAGGTGTTTCATGAAAGGATTAAGACAAAGACCCCAGAGGTCAAAGGTTATCTGTTCATGGGACGTCACAGTCATCCATTTAACCATTTTTAAAAAAACAAAATGCTGCCTGAAGGTATCCCGCAAGAGATCGTGTTCAAAGTGAAGCCAGCAAGCAAAAAAATAAATAAAAAAAGAGAACTTCCAGCCCAATATGCCCATTTACGGTCAGCCACTAATCTTCAAGCTTGGGAAGGCCTCGAGAGAGGAAAGCAAAACATTGAAGGCCCCTTTTAAACTTGACTTCACCAAGAAAGCAAACAGTCAAAAGTATCTCCACTCGGGACAAATGTCTGTCATGATATCAATGTTATTTAATCAGATTGACAACATTTCACAATTTTAATCCACACACTTTTCTACGACCATCTAAGCCCATCTTCCGCAAATAAATCATGTTTCTCTAAAACCTTCCCACTCGTATAATCAAGCCCACACTGTTCCCACCCTCTCAAGGGTCTGGGACATGGCACTCACTCTCTCCCATCTTCATTTTAAGCATGTGGTGTATTTATTTACTGCCCCCCCCCCCTTCTGTTGTTGGCTAGAAGTGGATGTTCCCAGAAACATTTGTCTCAGAGTCTGGTGGTCATAACAAATGAGGTGGGACTAAATGATATGATTTAAAAAAAATAAAATAAAATAAAATAAAATGCATCTAACTTTTTTTTATAAATATAAAAAGGGATTAGAAACAATGTGCCAACCACAAAGCACTAAAGCTTAAATTTGATAAGCAGCAAATGTAACATGTGGTGCTACTGGAGTGTTAACTGCTCAACGATTCTCTTTTTTTTTTGTCTTCAAGCTGTTCTCTTGCTGTGGTTGGCTGTTCTTTTGGAAAAGAAAATACCACACAAGGCTTACAGAATCAATCTGTTGATATTCACCAAAGTGAAATTGCTGATGTTATGCACGACCGCGCTTCAAAAATTTTCAGTGGATTTTTATTTCCTCTAAAAATTCAACCAACTTTTTTAGCTTTAGAGGAAGTCACACCGGAATTTGAATAAATCCTCATGATGGATGTAAAGTCCTTCTCGAATAAACTTAAGGTCATGTTTGTAAACAAGGTGTACTAGGGATTCGTAGATGAGCCCAAGTTATGCGCGAGCGGTACAAAGAAAACAGGAAATGCTGAGAAGTTTGTTGACATTTCCCAAACTGAAATATGTCTAATGAGAAGCAGCAACTATTTTGGAGTTGACTCTTTCCTTTTTATAAAAAAAAAAAAAAAAAAAAAAAAAAAAAAAAGAGTTCTGTGTGGGTTGATTTCATGTTTGCCCCACTTTCAGTCTCAAATGTTTCTCAGCTGTCAAACCGATAAGTTCTGAAGCAACAAACAAACAAACGTTGAGCTAGTTTAACTGAATTATCATCTTCTACATTCTGGCATTAAATGTGTTATTTAGTTCCCGGATAACCGGCTTAATCTTTTAATTCAGTTAATGGACAATCGATAAGAGGTGCTTAACTCTTCTAGCAATTCTGTAGGTGGCTCGGAAAAACCTCATCATCCATGAAAGAAACATTAAGATTCCATCGTATGGTTTACAAACCCCCAGAAGGGATTTTTATGGTATATGTCTCACAAGAAGGCGGGGAAAACCCCATTTGACTAAACTAGATTTTAGACTCCAACTGGGGCAATTAGAGGCCAACCGCGACAAAACCACACCGTTGTGCTAAGAGACTAGACAGCTAGTTGGGAAATCTCCCCGAGAGGACACACAGGCATCTGTAATTGAGCGATGGCTCCTCTCTCTCTTACCTGAACTTGCCCTTTGCCCATGATCTTGTCCACTATCTCGTTGTCTTCCTTGTTGAGCATGCTTTTATCGTAACACTTCTCATAGCACAGGATTCGTAAGAACTGGGATCCCTCCAACTCGATCTCAAACTCCTGGTGAGGAACACGAGGACGTTTTAGAAAATATGGACGGAGAGAGAACTGAGAACCTGATGTTTTCACTGACTTCATTCCATTGAGGTTCAGCGGTGTCTCGGAAGACTCTGGTCTTAGCTTTGCTCACAAAGTATCCAAAAGAGTCCACTTCGAGGGTGCAGTACAGATCTAGGACGAAAAACAAATAGGTCAATCATTATTATTATTGTTAATCAAAATATTTTGTAGGCTTGAAATGCAAAATTGATTCAATGACGTTCATAATGACCTCAATATATTGCTTTTATTTTTACACCCACTATATTCTCATGAGATCATAGTCAGTAATTAGATTAACAATATGATAATGTACAATATTAAAACTACTGAGCTATTAAAAGTGACACGTGGTGTTGCTTTTAAGTATATTATTTGAATGACTTTTAAATATGCACTTATTAGTCTCATCAGAAGAAAAAACAAAAATAATATGTCCGCTTTGTTGCATCAAGTAGTCCTTGAAGTGTCACTGTATTGTATTTTGGAAGACATCAATTTCCGCTCGGTGTACACACTCATTTAATGACAGTCATTCTCCTGGGATGCAGCCCCTCTTGTCCTTTCCACGAAGCAATTATATTGGTTAATGTTTTTTTTTTTTTTTTAACGCTGTTGTGGCATTTCTTGCAGGGTGAGGTGCTGCCCGTGTGTAAAGCGTCTATACGTCTCATAGCCTCAACTTGCTCCCTCGGGTTAGACTCCACCTGACATGATGATGGATGGATAGACGTATGGCTCGACCTTTTGCCACGATAGCTGGCGAGATTGAGCGAAGGATGTACGGCCGGACGGAAGGTGTGTGTGTGTTGAAACCTCACATAAACCTCCCGCAAGCCTACCAAGAACGATTGAAGCCATTATTTATTGCCGGGAGAAAATCTGACATAAAGCGACTTCATAAAAAGCATTTTAAAAATAGATTTACTTCTTTCACATCTTTAGCACACTTATTTCAAAACACTCAATGTAATATTTGAACACAAACCGCAATATTTTATGAATTGTTATATGTGCCTTGAAGAGGCGGGGCTTGTAAACGTGGTCAAATACTTTCAAAATGTTACAACTAAATGAACCCCATCTGGTCTCATTCTTCTTGCTTGTTTTCTCAGCATTCTAAAAAGCGGGCATAATTACTTTAGGAAGATCAGTCGTGATGATATGCAGGAAGTTCACTGAAAGGGGGAATTCAGCACGGCCACGTGGGAGATATTTAATAAACTGATTTGTTGTCGTACACTTTTAGAACCAGATGTTTGACTGACACCTAAAATCCCCAGCACACATTCAATTTGTAAGACACATTCCAGAAAATTAGGTTGGAAACAGAAGGTCTTTTGTGTGCACAGCTCCAATGTGTCAATGGACATTTCTCACTATTTGAAAATGTGTTTTTAGGCCTCAGACATCAAACTGAAACAAGGCCAGAGTCATATTTTTTTGGTGTCTACCTCAAAGTAAGACAAACTAAACGTGGCCTGGAATTTCGATTTCCCTGGCAGGTCAACACGAGGCTGACTCTGAGGGGGGGGGGGGGGGGGGGGGGGGGGGGGGGGGGGAGGAATTGCTCTGCATGGGGTCTCTGAACCCTTCAAACAGGGGTTAATGGATCCCATCCTTTTTCATCTCTCTTGACTGAAGGCTGTTGCGAGTTCTAATACGGGATTGCTAATCTTAGCCTTGGGTTGTGTTGAAAGCCGGGTCAAACTAAGGCTCCACCGAATCACTTGACAGCCCGGGAAACAAATAAGCAGCTTTTCTTAACAGTCATAATTGAATTGGAAACTATTAATAGCACAAAATGGCAATCCATGCTAGCATGGCTTTAGCCTGTAACAAGGTATGTCAATTCTAAAATATGATAAGACTAAACAAAGGCCTTGATTGCTCCCAGCGTCAACACATGATGTAAAGACTAATCAATAATTAATTCATTCTATTAATTTTTTTTAATTTGGGTTCATGAACGGGGCCGCTAATGTAGCACGGCCATGTGCACTTTTTAATTAAGTTTTTTTAATTGTAATTAACGTTTTTTTAAATTGAATTTTGCATCCTCTTGCACTCATACAGACAGAAAAAAAACAACTTTCACAGGTCGTGTTTTTAAATAACAGATCATTATTTGGGAGATTTGACTTCTCGCTCCTGCCTGCGTGACCTAGTTTGCCAACTACACCCCAGGCTGAATAAAAAGCCCACGGGACAGCGACATGTACAGTATGCATATTTTCATTTATATTTGTGCGACTTGACAATCAGAAGAACATCTAACGGGATTATCACATCTTCTCAACGATCCAAAAATTGTGGCTGCCATTAATGCTGACTAGAATAATAGCTTGCACGTTGCCACAAACCACATTCACGTGTTACAATATCTTTAATAGCGGAGCAAGTGTGGCTTTCGAACAAAAGGAATGTCTCGAGTTGAACCAAAGGAGACGTCAACAAAAACCGCAGCAGCCAGCTAAATTCCTGAACAACATTGCTGCTGACAACGCACATGGATCTGGATCCCCGTTAATTGTTATTTTAACGTGTTATCGAAGGACGCAAAGAACATTAATATGGTCAACGGCAAATATTTCCTCATTGGTAAGCACCTCAGCTCTTTGCTCCCGACCGAGGTTCAAACGGGCTTTCCGAAGAGATCATGCTTCAATCCATTACCCGGAACGCAGGAAGCTTTACTACATTAGCAGTTGTCACGGTAACCGTGGAAATGATCTTTCTTTGCCTAGTTATGCATTTGGTATTTAAACTTGTGTGATTGACAGGCTGGGTACAATGTGCACGGAAATACCAGCTGTCCATTCCTGGCACATCTGAAATAGCCACTTGGAAACACCCCACTGGCAAAATGCTCCACACACTCATTCACAGAGTTTGCGCAATAACAGGATGCAAAATAAGACAGAAAGTATAGCTTATAATTTAAAAGATAAAAACTATGTAATTATGATTTTTGGTTCTTAAAGCTTTTCGTTACGCTGTCTGAGAAAAACAAAACGCTCACAACTCTCCCCTCTTTGTGTTTGTGTTCTTCCTCGACGTGGCCTGATGAGAAGAGCACGTGCGCTCCACAGTGATTGACTGGCTCATGTGTGAAAGGATTCCATGCAGCTGGAATGTGTGCACAAGTGTGGTGAAGAAGAAAAGTTGTTTTGCTGGCAGACTTACTGGCTGACTCCTTGAATCCTTTGGCAGAGTGAACAATCACATGAAGAAAGCCGTACAGGCCTGGAGTTTCTTCATCTGGGGATAAAAGCGGCACATTGACTTTTTACTCACCTAGAATATGCAAACTCTGCAAAGAAAGGCCGAAGCAAATTCAAAGTCTCTGACAGTAATTTTTAAACAGATTTTTTTTTCAGTCGCAGGACAAATGTTTTAGGAGATTTCATGCCTATCTGTATTACTTCATTTTGCATATATTCTATATCGAGACATAAATCTGAAAACACTTGTGGCATACAGGAATGTCAGAGAAGGTAGCCCAGATGGCTCTAATGTCACTAGTGGCTCCTGAACATTGTGGGAATGTGCAGCGAAAACAAACATGTCAGCCACCGCTGACACACTGCACCGCATTGTGATCGCCAGCCGCTGGATGAGAAACATATTGCAACTCGATTCTGTCACATGACATTTCTGCGGCGGCCTAGGGAGCGGTGAAAAAGCAAGAATCTGGTCTTACCGTCTTTATTACTGGTGACGGGAATGTTGTGGACGGTTCGGAGTTTGAAACAGGAGCTAGTCAGGACCTGCAACTCTACTGAACTTAATACACACGCCTGAAGGTCTGAAAACAAGAATGGACATTGTTGGAGTTGCACTTTTTTTTTTTAGTCAAGGGCAATTTGAATTTATATCACCTTTCTTCTGGAGCTTCTGAATGCTTTCCCGCCATTCTGACCTCTCATAGTCTGAGGAGAGCAGGAACAGGTAGCTCTGCGTGAAAAGAACCATAAGCATCAAAACACAACTTGTGGTATGTCTCTATCTAGTGGTTACACTGGAGTACTGCAGCAATCCAATGTGAGTGGCAGAAAAATTAAAAAATTAAAAAGTATTACCTTGCCATGCTTGTTGTGGAGGCGGAACGGGATTGTGGGGGAGTGAAGCAGCAGCCAAGATTCCTGTTCGTTCATCTTCTTCCTTAGACGCTCCACGCGGTTCTGACCCTTTGGTGCTTTCTAAAACAACCCACCCCCAAAAAAAGAATACATTTTTAGACTTGATCAAAATAAACAATTATGTAATAAAGAAAAATAAATGCAACCACCAAATAAAAACAAATAATCTTTTCCCCATACAAAAGAAGAAGAAGATTGCCTGGGAATGCTTAGGAACTGCTCAGATTCCAAAAAGAAAAACATCACCGTTCTTATCAGCCTGAAGTGGCCTTTTCCTATTTTACAGGAACGCCTTTGAATGTCTAAAATATAACCGCTAATTATGTTATTTAGAAACATGAATACATGCATCCTTCCCAGGAAAATGTGAGTCAACCAGTGTACTATTAGATGTGTCACTCTTCTGGCTTGCTGGAAATAGCAGACGTGGTTGCTCCGCGTGCCCTGAGTGGGAGACTTTTAGCACCATGCAAGCGAGATAACGGGAACTCTCTCTGCTCCCCTTCAGGGGAACTTTATCGTAGGCTTGAAATCTGTTTTTCCAACTGCTACAGTCCCAATGCTTGTCCGTATGACCCGGCACGAACCAGAAGTTTAATCATTTAATAGTTTCAACTGAAGATTATTTTTCATTTATTATTTAAATTTTAATTTTAATTTTAATTGCTATTGCTATTGTTATTTTTACAGATTGAGCAAAGCTTTACCTTCTCTTTTTGTATCTCATTCTTCAAGAGTGAGATCTTCATCTTCATTTCTTCAATCTCATCCTCCGGGAGAACTTGGATACTATGGCAAGAGTCAGACTCATCCAGAGTCTGGAAAGTCAAGTCTGCAAGAGGGATGTACCACTTGCACTCATATTGCTGGTGACGACTGCAGAGGGACAAAAACAGACATGTAACATGTAAAAAAAAAAAAATGCAACCCTGCTCCAAGCAAATCTAGTATTTAATATTTATAAATAAATAAATAAATAAAAAAAGGAATGCTCACCCAACAGAGGTCTTCTTCATTTTGGCACAAAGCAGCAGGTCAGTGAAGAGAAAGACATGTCGTAGCTTCCTGGAGCTTTCTGACATCTCCACAAGGAAGCCATCCTTCACCAGCTGACGAGCCTGAACAAAACATGACATTCAACGTGAGCTTATGAACAATAATATCCAACTTAAAAGCTCATTGAGGGGAAAAAAAACTCACCTCTCCTTTGGGTGTGGTGACAGCGGTCCTGCGGGGGTCAAGCTCCTCGTTGATGGAGGAGAGGAAATTCTGAGATATCCGCAAAGCGTCCTGCAGGAGAGGGAAATCTGGATGGTCCTTTGGGGTGTGTTTCAGCAAGTCCTGCAGTGCATACGCAAAAAAGGTTAGAAAAAAAGAGTCACCTTGGGCTCTTTTCACATTTTCTATCTCCTTCAGAACACAAACGCGGCAGTTCTAAATTGTGAAGTCATCTCAGTAAGTGTAATTTCCGTGCTGCTGTTAAAGCAGATTTTCATCAGTACATAAGGGGTGACAGAAGATGCCGACGGAATGCTGATAGGCCGTCTGGTTTTAAATTGCTGCCGGCGTGTCTCCCTAGTTTGCTTGAATGACAAAACTATGACTTCGGAAGAAACAAACACACACAATAAACACAAATAAACCTTTGAGATGTGAGTGTTGTATATTGAAATGATAGCCACGCCCACATGTTTTGTGTAGTTATAAAGAAAAAAGAAAACAAATCAATGTACTGTACTTTCCGCACTATAAGGCCCACCTAAAAACCTTCAATTTTCTCAAAAGCCGACAGTGCGCCTTATAATCAGGTGCGCCTTATGTATGGACCAATATTGAGCCACTACAGCAGGCGTGTCCGCGGGCCAAATGTATATATCTTATATATGGACAAAGTTTTAAAATGGGCCATTCATTGAAGGTGCGCCTTATAATCCAGTGCGCCTTATATATGGACAAAGTTTTAAAATGAGCCATTCATTGAAGGTGCGCCTTATAATCCGGTGCGCCTTATAGTGCGGAAAATACGGTACATATATTTTGGCATAGAATTGTAATAAATTGGATTTGGTAATAGTTCTTTTTCTCATACAGGGGAAATTTGACCAATTTTACATGTTTCGGCTACTTCCTGTATTTTGTGGTGCTTTTGAGGAAGGCTACAGGAAGTAGTAGGTTAAATCTTCCTTGTCTGACAAAAAGAACTGTTTAAGATAGTTAATAGTAAATGAGTATGGTGTACTCACATGAAGAACTAAGGTGCTCCTTGTCACACGGTCAATGGGTTTATAAAGAAGAGCTGTATGGAGAGAAGAAATCAAAGGTCACATTCATCTTATCAACAAGTGATGTCACGCTCAAGTGTCCCTTTCACACTTGACCCGGTAACTTTGAAAGAAAGCAATCAAAAAGATTTATGATGAGATCAACACATCCAATGGAGTGGAGAAAAAAAAAGGGAAAATGCAGTGCACATCTACACAACACTCACATAGGTACACACAAAACGCACACTTGGCTGGCTGACGCAGGATCCGTTTTGCTGTTAAGGTAGCGTGAAGAGCAGCCGCTCAAGGTGAGAAACTCCCGCAGAAAAAAACACAAAGCGCAAAGAAGTTGACTCACCAGCCACTATATTAGGTAAGCCTGTACCATCGCGGGAAATTCTACACAACGAAAATTGTCTCAACAGCTCATCAGTACGACATTAACGTTCTTCACAGAGGATAAAGAATACATGACTCAGTCCTGTTACATTGTCTGTCTACAACTGCATCACCATTTGTGTTCATTATGTTCAGTTCCTCTTGAACATTATTACGACCAATAAACATCTCAGCGCTAGAGATAATCTGC
Organism: Syngnathus acus; assembly: GCF_901709675.1. Taxonomy (NCBI): domain Eukaryota; kingdom Metazoa; phylum Chordata; class Actinopteri; order Syngnathiformes; family Syngnathidae; genus Syngnathus; species Syngnathus acus. Next base: position 4,231,793 of record NC_051099.1, on the reverse strand, counting down.
CTCGCCACTTCTTTCGGTCTCCTTTCTTCTCCTCTGACATATGAGAGCGTTGAAAACCTACCGGGACCATGATCAAATCTTCTGCCATATTAATATGTACATGTTAATGCACGCTCAGACATATATGCAAACACATTCAAGCTCCAGTAAGAAGCCCAAAGGATTTTTTTTCTTTTCAAATTCCGAGCTGATGATCTTTGAAGAACCACGTGCAGTCTCCTTCAAAGGTTCGTAGAGCGAGTGAGCTGGCGAGTGAGTGAGCATTTGTAGTCATCACAAGTACAAGGATGCTTCATGGTATTTGACTACCCCACACCACCCCCAAAACAGTGGTACCAAAGCACTACCTTTGTCTAAATCAAGCTTCTTAACTCCCTTCAACACACTGTAGTTCATTTCTAAGATGCCACGAGATGGCGGCAAAGCATCACTTTTGTCGAAATGAAGTTCTTCCATTGATTTTAACGTAGTTCCTTGACACCGATGAGCCCACAAAATGACACCAACAGAACACGAATGTAGATATTTTCAATTAGCACAAAAACAATCTGCATGGCTCTAGAAAGCATCACATTGCAGATACGGTAATCAATATCTGTAAGCTCGGAAGCAGACATTAAATGAAGTCAATCTCTCAACATGCACGCAAAATGACAAAACACTCCCTCGTCAAAAATATTCAGTCTTTACCGTACGTGCAGTTACAACACAGTCTGAGAACCAGAAACACCTCCATCGTCTCCTCTGCTCAATACATCCTCTTGCATACTGCCGACTTTTCCAGACACCGAGTGCGAGTGTGTGTGTGTGTGTGTGTGTGTGTGTGCGCTCCCCCAAGCCTCCACTGCATACACAATTAGGAAGCAGCATGACTGAAGTCTTAAAGCGGCAAATTGGACCAAATGGTTTCACACGACACTTACCTTCCATTGTGACTGTTGAAGTACAATCTTTTGAGTCTTTAGGACCTTTTACTTTCAGATTCTAGAAGAAGAAAAAAAGCGTCAGAATGATTTTGACCTTTCTCGGTAGGATGACTGACGCTAACATTTAAAAAAAAAAAAAATCTGTATAACAACATACCTCAGATATTTTCTGGAACTGACTGTTGGCCTGGCTACATTTCTCTGCCGTCTCCAGTGCCACCTTATAATTGTCCACAAAGGCTTTGTACACTCCTAGTTGGCTGGCCTGCAGAAAATCAAACAGTTTAAGGGACCGGGACATTTGGTTCCTATTGTTCAATGAAAACAAAAAATAATACTGTATGACATCATACAGTTACTTCATGGTGTCAATTCTGAGGCAGCTGATTTTCTTTCCTCTTGGATGCACTTCATCACATTGCAATAAGAAAAGTTGTCTTTTTTTTTTTGGAACAAGTGGGCCTGTTCATTAATGTTGCCCCTTTGTGCTCCGAGGGCACGCTACTGACGAGCAGAAGTGAGGAATAGGCCAATTAATGACTCGGCCATCTGTACTGTGGCTAAATGCTACACGTCGCTACATGATACTGTGCGTCCATGCACACAGCACAGATGGGAATTGACGACCACACTAATGGATGTCACTTGGTGGCCCGGATGTAGAAGTTCATAGTGTGAATTGATATGCCAAAACACTCATTTCTGAGGATAATTATACAAATGAAATAATTAGTATTACTGGGAATCAGCATCTGAGTTTCACAGTTAGCATAATTTGTTCAACTAAACTTTGAGTATAATTGCTGACATAAAAATAACTGAGTTGGTATGATAACATTTCCTTCTGCATTTTAAGACCACAATTGCCCAAATGCCAAATTAAAGGTGAAAGTAAAAATGAATATAAAAAAATATAATTGAAAACGTCCATTTAAAAAAAGGGAAATAGAAAAGTAAATATATAATACATACATAAAAATTCATAAAACAAAATAGAAAAATAAAGGTGGAAATAAATGCATAATTTATTTTTTGTTTTGAGACTAGTTTTGGTCCTCCAATAATCATCATTATCAACCATTAGCATCACTGTCAACACATACATACAAATGATAAATAAAAATAACTAATGATTCTTATTTCCTGCATCGAACATCAAGATGCCCGTGCCTACACACAAACATAACGACTATTTAAATTACAGTCAGGATTGATTCACACCAAACCACTCGGCCCTTATTTACATGAACGCAAACAAACTCCCTTGGGTCACTCACCAGTTTCTGGAACAGATGGCCTACAGTGACCTTCTCATCCCACTGTCGGATGTTGGGCAAGAGCGCGTCGTAGAACTCCTTGTGGATTTCAAAGATGTCCTGGATTTTGTAGAAGATGGTCTCCACCTGCTGGATGGTAAGGACGGGCTGCGAGGTGGTGGCTGTGGCTTTCAGGGGACGCATTGGCTGCATATGGACAACACAGAGATCAGTCTTTACTGGTGTCATGTAACAATGAGGTCATGTGACTCTGCATTGGGACACTCTCAACCCAATATAACAGTCTGCCTTCCTCATGCTCAACAAAATGATCCAGAACTGTTTTCAATATGTGTTTTACCAATAGCAAGGCCTCCAGTTGGTTAATGTAGATCTCCTCACTGGCCAAGAAACCAGACAGCACCAGTTTCTTCATCTCTAGTCCTTTCTCAATGTCTCCCTGTAGTGCGGGGGGAAAAAAAATGTAATATTACATTAATCTGACATGAAATGTAATGATGCTTTTTAAACATATTTGCACCCAGGACTTATTTCTAATGCTCAACTAAAAGCATTCATATTTCAAGATAGGTCGAATGACTTTCAGGAGGTTGGTCAGGGTTCATGGTCATATCTAATTAGACAGTTTTTCACATATGTACTCAATAGAGGACAAAGAGCAATAAAGATTAAGATTAATCATTAACATAGGTCCATCCACACAATATCGGTGTGATAATAAAAGATGAAAGCTCCCATGCAAAAAAAAAACACTTTCATTAAGTTGGTGCTAAAGTCTGGATGAAATGTTCAAATTGTGCATAATGCCAGAGTGTCATGAACTTTTTTTTTTTTCATTTTAATATAATACATCTTTAATTTGCATAGAATTTTTGTTTTGAAACATTTATTTCACTTTTGTATGCAATGCACTTTTATTGGTGGTTGGTGGTGGCTTCAACATTTTGAGAACCACTGGATTAAACCGACAAATGCATTTTTTTTCTTTTTCAGAGACTATTTTTTTGAATGTGGTCGAACTTCCACAAAAGTGGTTCATGACTTGACCGGACGAAAACCATTTGCAGCTCAAATCTCACAAAGTCCTCTCAACTGTAAAAAGTCACCTGTTAACCAGTACCAAGAGTTTCTCCTTACACGATGTCTTAAAAAGACTCGAGATGTGTAAAGGTCAATCTTTTGGTGACAAGCATGTGGCAGCAAGATGAGAAAAGACAGGAAGTATTTTTTTCCCCAACCCAACAGCGGGAATATTTTCCCCTCAGCTTCACAAAGACAAGCACTGTGTGGTAAGAAGGCGAGAAATACATGAGACTCCATTTCCACAACAACCTGCTTTACAGTGACGCTTCTTATAGGAAATAAATAAATAAAAAGCTTGCATGTGCTGCCTCATCAGGCCGCGCCGCCAACGTCACACACATGTAGTTGTTTCCAAGGTCCACATTGCAGCACCCGCCATAGAAATAACAAAATAGATGACTTGGTGTCATCATAAATAACCAGGCTGGCAAGCATGCCTCACCTTGAACTGCCTGTGTACGGGAGTGATGGGCTCCAGTTCCCCATCTCCATATTCAAACACCTCCTCCTCCAGCACCCTGTCCAGATAGCACAGCACCTCCTCCTCCTCCTCCATGTTTCTTTCTGAGATTTTCCTCTTTCTGCCTGTCTTTTTGCCTTCAACAGGGCCTGCCTGAACACATCAGTGTTTTCACTCCGAGCAAGTCGTCTGGACGGCGAGAGTGAAAGACAAATGACCCCGCCTACTCAACCCCACCCCCTTCCTCTGCCGGGCTTCCTGGTGTGCATGTGTGCGGTGCCACTGTTCCACTACGGTCGATGAGTTCTGACTGCTTGCCCTCCCCTCCCCTCCCGACGGAACAGATCCCGTCACTTCCTTGATGGCGGCAGAGGTGGTTTCGTTTCAACTGCTGCTTCACTCAGAGGAACAATTCTTGTTTCTTCAGTCTCGTCAGGCAAAAAAGCCACTTCCTCATCGTGCCAGCAGTTTCACTCGCCTCTGCATTCTTGCCTGTTGCTGTTATTTCACTCACAGGTCACACACCCCAGCAAGTCAATAAGTAACATTCCACACAGCTAGTGGGAGAAGATTTTATAATATTATAAGTGACCTAAAGATGTGTTGAGGCCAAAGCAAATGCATTTGTGAATGAACACTGTCCATTTACCAGAAGCTCTCAGCATGCATACAGGAAGTGACATCCACTTATTGCTCTGCCAGCTTCCCCATAGATTGCCCAAACTCACAAACTTAAATCTTCAACATTTATTCTCTACTGGTCCCAAACCTCATTTGGAAATGATCAAGAAATTCTAATTTATCTAGTTATTTTCCTTTCCAAAGTTGCACATAAATCTCTTCCGTTGACGTGTCTTCTTGCCCGCTATTACCACATCAGGCCACAAGATGGCGGCACAGATTCAAGAATGAACTGCAAAGCATGATTGGGAAAGCACGCTCAATAAAAAAATAAAAAAACAAATCAAAACTACTTGCTCAATCAATATAAAATAAAATGCCTGTTGAGGTGATAATGTTGATTAAAAACACAAATATAATTTTCTACACAAGTCATAAAATGGTTAAAAACACTCAAATGTCTCGAGTCAGTTCAGTGGAAATGAACTGCCAAATCTGCTTGCAGGCTTCAATCCCCATCTGCATGGCCGCTAATTTCCTGCTGATCTGAAAGAGCCACCTGCGATGTGCTACAGGCACTCCAACTAATGTGGCTAATCGCTAACAATTACGCAGGGTCAAGATCCGGCGCTTTGCTTCCGGAAGAAACGATTGACAGCACGCAAGAGACAGACACCGGAGTGAATAAATCCAATGTGACACTTGTAATGATAATAAAAAATAAATAAACAATGGTGAGGAATGGCCTCAAGTGTATATTATTTTATTGTGTGACAACATGTCAAGCGTGTGTGTGTTCTCCTACCCCAGGAAGAAGTGGTGTGGGGGAGACCATTACTCCGTCTGGTCCTTGAGGTGTGCACAGCTGGGGAGACATGGTGGGGGATTCGTCTATATAGGGCAGTGTCTCGGAGCCATCTTGGGACTTGCCATCTTCTGCGCCATCCCCTTCGTAGCCATCTGTGTTGTAGTTAAAATCTATCAGAAAGCGGAATACAGAGTTGGCATTTTTCCCTAATATGAAGGAAAGAGAAATTTTGCAAATAGGAATGACCAAATCAAGGTTGTTGATGACACAAAGGTAGGGGCAGACAAACAATGTCACCAATTTTACGAATGGTATTTAAGTTAATTGTACTTGGATATTAAAAAAAAATCATAAAATACTATAGGTGTAAACAATACAGATATAAATACTTGGCATTTGACAATCGCTACAAATGTAAACAACAGCAACATTTTTGAAAAGACGCACTTCAAGTGAGGACACCCTTGCCCCTTTTCACACGCCAGTTTCAATGCTGACAGGGATCGAGTTCTTTCGGTACCACTGGGACAACACAAGCTGTCACAAGTGTCAAAAGTGTCCAGCACCCTGCTACACATCACAAAACCGCGAGTCAAACTCAAATAAAATACTGTGAATCCCTAACAAGATGCGGAAAGGGGGCAAAAAACAAAAAAAAGGATGTTGACACAACACAGTCACATAATGGAATTTGATCAAATCCATAAAGTAATCAAAGTCACTTTTCCACTCAGTGGAGATTTTTAATTTCGAAAACATGTCATTAATATGATTACTAAAAAATAAAAACAACTATACGTTTCGAGATAAACAGATCAATTGACGTTTTGTTAATGCTGTGAGGCTACAATAAGGAAAATCTAAAAAAAATTCCTTCTTCTGGAATCCAATCATTTTATTTCACCAACTACTAGACAATCTAATCTCCAAAGTACAAACACAAATGCTACTTTAATGTCACCATAAAGTGTGTGAGAAAGGCCGCAAACCAAAGGGACATTGACATGTGACTTCCTACTTGGTGCCTGTCATTGGTTCATAAGTATTCAGACGTTCACAAAAATACAAAAGCACACTTTCAAAATATCGTCGTTTCGCTCAGTGAGCTGTGCTGCCTCGCTCAGCAACATTCTCCAAGGAGGACCGAGATTATATCATATCCTGCAGCCAGCCAACATTGTGTGAGCAGCTAAGTCAATCTCAGTGTGGAGGCATGTCGAGATACACACACACACACACATGTACTGTACAGAAAACATGTTTTTGAACCAAACACACAGCACATACCTTCCTTCATCTAGGAGATAATTGCAAGTCTAAAAAAAAATTCAGAGTTGATCAACAGCTCTAAAAATGCAAGAGAACCTTTAAGGTCAAACCAACTTGTAGTCATTAGCATTTATTCCCAATGTCACAAATTAATATTATACAATTTAAAGTCATCATAACTGGCAGCATATTGAAATAGTTCTTAGCATGTCAAGCTCACAGTTTTTCTCTCCGCTCCGGCCTTGTGTGGGCTTTGCTGTTCTTCCCATGCTTGCATCGGGTTTTCCAGGTTCTCCAGCTTGCTCCCACATTCCAAAAACATACAAGTTATGTTGATTGAAGTTGATCTAAATCATTGGCAGGGCTCTAGACTGGGACAAATTAGGCCAAGCAGGCGCTCTAATTTCACAACGGTGCAATTGAAAAAATAAATCACCCCAACCAACTTGTCGACTCACAAAGCATCAAAGTCTCATTCTTTCATCCATCAAACACATTATGGTGTCAACCAATCAGAGATAGTCAAGGGTGGGACCCGCCTCTGATTGGCCATGGTCCAGATATTCCAGTTTCATTTCGATAAAAGTAGTGCTTTGATAGTCTTGGGTCACCGAGGGGTAATTATGAACTTTTTTTTCGATTAAATTCGACTTCATTGGCTCCACTGTCAAAGAAGGTCAACCATAAGAGGTAATTTGGCCTTCTTCGTGCATTAGTGACCTAACAGATGTTTGCTATGGGAGTGTTGAATGACTAACATGGGCTATTACATGTCACCGTCAGATGGTCATCAATCAGCAGGCGACACTTGGGAAATTAAAATCCTTTATGAAAGTCTATCTGTACATCACGGACCTTTTTACAATGCTCATCATCATTTTCTTTTTAACAGCAGTAATATGAGAGCTAGTAAAAGTAGCAACATCTATCCTGCAAACTGCCGCTTCAGCTACTCCTAATGAGGCTCTCGGGAATAAACCTAAACTTCAAAAACACCTCTTACACTTCATTTGCTGCTTTATTCAGCTCCGCCAAACATTTTATTTCCACTGAAGCAGACTTTTGAATCAGCAGGTGCTCAAACATCTGTCCATTCAGGAAAAGGCACGCTCGCAGCCATTTTAACGGAGGCACAGCAGTGATCAATCCAAGTTAGGGCCAGATCAATACCTTGTCATGTAAATAAAACGTCCATTCACAAATGCCATGTAACCACTCTTAAACTAGCACACAGTGTACAATAATGACCCAATTACAGGGCTAAAAAAAAAAAAGATGCTTTCATTCTGCAATCCACCAAAATAAAAATACTTCTGAACTCAATTGTTTTTATATAACTCTTACAATTAATTGTGGTCAAAATATTGTTGGTTGCACATCCTCAACATTTGATTGCCATTGGTTTTCCTCTCATCCAGCCTAACCGAGATGATAATGGGCCACGCATAGGGCTCCGATAGAAGCACACTTTAAAGGTCAATAAACTGTTGTGACTCCCACACATTAGATACTGGAGTGAAGAGCATAAAAAGGAAGCAACAATGAGGAGGGGAGGTCAGAACTTAAAGAGAAAATTTATTTATCCCACACTGGGAAATTAAAAATGATTGCTAAAAATTGCATTTCACACACACAAATAAAAAATTGTTTTTTATGCACCTCTCCGAATAAGACATTTCGACAACAACTGGATATCTTTATGAGCCATACGTCCATAGGTAGATAAGCTAACCTATTCCACGCATGATTTGCTCCCCCCCAAAATGCACACCCCCAAATCCCAAGACAGCCAGTTACTATACATTGTAATTAGCTGCTGAAAATCCCCAAGGCTCACGCTAGCATAGATTACAACAACTATCAAGTGTAGGGCCCGAAGCTGACAACCCATACATCTCATTCAAATTCACAATTTTTTTTCCCCCCAAATACAAAACCTTGCTAATCCAGAATAGTAACATCACCTTTCAAATTCTCACTTTTGTGAAACAGTAGAAAACGCCCACATTGAGGACAGTCTGTGCTTTTGGACACATTTTAGCGTGTGGGCATCAAGATCATAGTGGTTCGGTTTCCCCGTGAGCCGCTTCATGTGCTAATGGCAAGGGTATCAAACTGTGCGAAGGAGAACTACAACGAGGGAAGCCATTAAAATGAAAGCATCTGCCGACAGCCCTGCAGGCAACGCCGTTGATGATTGTGCTCTCTGCTTATTGCACTCACCCGCTCAATTAGAATACTATACAGGAGATAAAAACAGTCAAAAGGTTTCAGGTGTAAGATGATACCCCGAGCAAGGAGTCTTGCAGCATAATATAAAGATGAGTAAGAGAAACCTGATACCAAACCCTGACGTTAAAACAGTTCAACTAGAAACACAGCCAGTAGAGCATAGATAGGTTAAATTGAATCACCAAAAATATATATATAAAATATATATAAAACTAAAATATATATACTCAAGTACTTTTATTTTTTTATATATTTTATGTTTTGCAACAAATACCTCACCCCAATTAAATAAGAGGCGTGGCCTATTGGCATTCTGCTATGGTTGGTCAGCCAATCACAAAGCAGCAACGGTAGTGGCAGTTTGAAATATGCTCCATTTTACTTCCTTCATAACAGCCTGTCGATGATATAAACAACATCCCCCGAAACTAAGTGGGAGGAGAGTCTTAAATAATAACAATAAATGGTTTGAGTTTGTTAGTATACTGGACACACAGTCAGGAGAGGCCTTGTGTGTGTATATTGATTTTGAGCCTGTTCCGAAAAAGATTCAAGTTAAGTGGTGAATTACAAATGAAGAGGGAATTAGAGCATGCCGGGGAAAACATACTATCCTAACGACACTATCCATGAATCGGGAAAAAAAAAAATGATAGTCTGCAAGTTCTTGTCAGAGCAACCAGTCTGGACGTCAGCGGCCATTTTCAATCCCAGCAGACAACTTCAGGGCGAGGCCAAGCTACAATGAAGGTCTCATCAATCTTTAAATGACACACGTAGGTTTGGGAATTAACTTAAAATGAAAGATTTCTGGAAGGCAAGCATTTAAAGAGCAAGATTTGCATCTGTGATTCACTTAGTTGTTATGAATTTCAAAATGGAGGTAATAAATGACCAACGGTATGAGTTTGGTCACACGAGACTATCTGGATGTTGCTCCAAAGCATCCATCAGCCCTCTCAACTCATAATGGCCTCATCGCTCCCGAGCTGCTTCATGCTCTCTCTCTTCACCTCCTTTCTTTCCTCATCTTCTTCATTCCGCTCGACTACCCAGAATGCTTAATCAAAGGCGCTTGCCTTCCGGGAGCATGTAAAGACGTTGCTCGCGCCATTGGTCGGGAGGGCGATGCTACTTGGAGCCCATTGGCTGAATGGAATGTGGCATGGATGGCAAAAGGAGATGGTTGGTGGTTACGATGATAACCGCTGACGATGGCTGCCATCTATGGTAACATAACACACAATACACACACAAATGTACACGCACAGTGCTCCCTGAGGGCATAGTGATGATCCCCAAAGATCACCATAGCAGAAAAACACACGCCCTTAGATCAAAACTAACAATAGAGCATCATGTGATGATAAAAAAAAAAAATAGTGGCTGGCTGGAGTTGTGACAGAGCAGGTCTGCAATGTAGCACAACAGCTACCCATCAACTAGTTGAGACTGAATTGACAGCGTCACTGAACAATTATTACTTATCACGCGTTTGCATCTGGGGATGTATAATTTTAGAGATGATAATTATTAGCCAAACGTGTTCCAAGCAAAGGCTCACCTATGAATCATCCCGCACTTAATTCATTTTCATAATTCAGCATATGAACAGTTGTCTTATATTTGACCTTTTTACTTGTGTGCTTGCTACATTTCATTTGGTTGACCTACATTTTCCAGGAGGGAGAAAAAAATAATAAAAATCTTCACAAACTACGTCAAGAACAAAAGAGTACAGAATTTTGCTCATATCAATTTGGCACAGAAATTCATTTTCTACCGTATCTGCTGTGGGATTTTTGTGGAAGGATAACAACATAACCAGCAGAGGCAAAAGAAGCATCTATTATTCATATGCTTGTCACTGAATGAACCCCGACAGTCTTGGTTCAAGGGAGCGTCATCTTGGCAAGACGGAGCCGCTAAATTAGACTTTTGACTGTTCCACATCTGTCCCTCACTCTGGACTCGCTCTCCTGAGGAGACCACAGCATATTTTAATTCGTCTTATCTCGCCTAGTCGTGACACTTGGCGCCCATTCAGTACACCAATCTAATGAGCGTGTATAATTCAAATTTTAATTGGCTAATAATTCAGTTTTAATTGACACTTTTTAAGGAGCCTTTATTCAAAGGTGTGTTATTATCTCCATCAGTGAACCGTATTGTTTTGATCAACCGGATGAAGCAAACACCTCATTGTCAATGTACATAAAACCTTTGCACTAATTAATAATATTAGATAGAGAATTTCTATTTGACAAACCAGGACGTAACATGTAACTATCATGTTGTGTGAAAACTAGACATGAAGTGGATTATATAAACAAGAACCTCTTTGCAGGTCAACTGGGAGTGAGGGAGGAAGATGCTTGAAGACAAAGCAGAAAAGCCTCGCATGGTAGCGGCAGTAGAGATTATGCTATTACATAACTTTGCTTTGGGCTAACAAAAAAAATCATTCTCCGTTGCAGTCGTGCTGTGCGTGCGCGAGGACAACTTGAATATCTGTTTCTATAGCTACCACAGAGATATTTTCTTCATCTATTGATCAAGATAATGGAAGTGATTATTCGGTGATGTTGGAAATATTAGCTACAATTTGTCCCAAATTGATTTTGCTGGTTGAGCTAAATGCCGCTAGGATGCTATTTGGAATCGTCTCAGTGGTGCTGTTTGCAGTCGCAGGTCACGTGACAGCCAAATAACTGCGAACATTAAACACTTGGAGACAGAACTAGGACTGGGTCAAAGTCAGCCAGGAGCAGCAGTGAGGTTGACTGCATTTATCACAGATGATGGGGGGGTGACGACAGGAACAAAAGACAAATATTTGGTGTAGTGACAGCTAGAAAATAAATGTGGGGTAGAAATGCAAGAACAGTGGCCCCAGTGTCTGCCTAAGCCAAAATATATAAAAACAAATTATAAAGCGCTTTCAAAAGCCATTGTGAAAATGCTACACAAATAAAGATGTATTATTTAGTATTAACATTGGCCGGGTGGAACTTTTGCCTCTTGGCAGGAAATCCACATCCTTAGCCCATACAATTTTGTTTCCGGAGGTGTATTACTGCCACACGCCATTTACAACCACACCGGAGTCATATTCCGCAGAGTGATTCAACAGTACAGAGGAAGTTTTAAAAGTAGTCTCGAGACCAGTATATGGATAAATGTGGTGTTGGCAAAAAAGAGGATGAAATGACAGGTGCATTAAAGTAAAGGACTCTTTAAAAGAGCTCGTAGTAAAGCGTGAATTGTAAAGGCTGTTGTAATGCTAACAATGCCTGCTTACTATTGTTAGCATGCAGCCTTTCACATAATAGGTGTGAATTAGCACATTAGGTGTGGAGCGTATACAGGAACTAAAATAGCACAACTTGCTGCAAAGATCCCTATTGATGATAAAAAAATCAATTAGTTTGACCTATTTTTGGAAAGCACACTAATGGAGGGCTTGGCAATAAAATGTTCACTTAAAATGGTTGGTGATTTTTTTTTTATTTTACACAAAATGAGCTGCTTAAGTGACAAAGAAGTTCAACTTTAAATTGAATACAAACAAAGAAATGATTAATACCAATGTCACGAGTGAAAAATCAATCTGCTCCAAATTATCATATTTGAGTACAAAGGCTGCATCCATTAAATAGTATACGATATATAATCTCTATTATATATTGTCATTAGGGATGGGCCATAACAATCAAAAAATCAATTCAGTGATTATTAAGAATGGGTGGAATTGATTGTTGGTTAATTGTTTCTGAGGTAATGCGACTTTATTGCCAGATTATTATTTCTTTGCATTGTAAAAAGCGGAGGTTTTGAATCCAACGAGAACTTGTTCGCTGCCATCATCATAGGACAAGTTCAGAAATGGGGACAGCCCTTAATAAAGTAATTAAAGCGCTCACTCAAAACTCATTCAAGTTAAATCCGAAAAGAAAGTGATGGAATTAGTACTCACTCTTGCCTAAGTGGCCAAGTCCACTAAAGAACATGTTCGAGAAACAGCACAGCAGTAAAAGCAATAAGGAGCAGATTAAAAATTCAACATCCGAGTGGCCCGTGTTTTGCTTTTGGTTGCCAAACTGCCAGCAGGAATGAGACGTTCGCGCTTCCCGGGAATGGAGTCAACAAGGTTGTTATGGACAACTACAGTAATGCACACTAATTGGAAATCCTGAGAAAAGTATTCTCGGACAAACGAGCGCTCGGGCAGTGCAGGAGATGGAGATGAAGCAAAACGAATGGGAAGAAACAAGACGGGGGTACCTACTGCTATACAGGGTGTCAATCCAGGAGAGTCGAGGCAGGCCACGGGCACTAAGGGGCTCCATCCTCCTTTTCTTTCCCCGCTTCGCTCTTCTCCGAGCCCTTGTCAGTCACTGGGCTATCCACCCGTTTCGTCCGCCCTCTTTTAAGTTGCGGCCGTGCTGATCTTATCCTTGCGATAAAGCTTTCATCCCGGAGCAAGGAGCTCAAAGAGGGATTGGGATGAAATGTCAAGCGACACCCTTGGGGTCCAAGAGGCAGACGAGCGAGCGAGTCAAAGGAGTGTATGAGAGCGTGTGTGTGTGTAGCCCAGAGACAGTGTGCGAAAACAACAGGCTGGAAACGACCAAAGCCGACCGTTGCTAGGGGAAGGGAGAAGCACTGCCTCCCTCTCGCTCTCTCTCTCTCTCTCTATGGCTTGCTCGCTCTCGCTCACTTTCGTTCTACGTCTCCAAGTAGAAGTGACGCATTAGAGTGCTTCTTCTCATTTGTACAAACAAGCAGCTTTGAGTTTCTATTTGAGTTTTTCCTGGATCTCAATGAACAGCTGCTTTTCATTCTTAAGTTTTGGATATTTAGTTGAAACAATAAAAAAAGCCCTAAATATTTATTATGGTTAACACTCACACACAAGATGGAGGAGGAAAAAACGTTAAATATATTTGGGAAAAATAAATTGGTCAATATAATCCCAGTCCAGTTCTGCTTTTGATAATAATGCAGATTACAAAGTCATCAATACTGCGGAAAACAGAAGCAGAAGTTCTGCCCATGTCACAGTATGTTCTCTCTCTAAAAAAAATGAATAAATAAATAAAAAAGTCACTTTGTGGAAGTAACAAACCTCTATCATTCAACCTTGAGGTTTAAAAAAAAAAAACTAAAAATGTGCATCCTAAATAGAGATGCAAATCCGTACTGCTTTATGAACCGGAGTCAAACGAAAAAAAGTTGGATGAAGAAAAGAAAAAAAAATGCTAATGTGGTTATTATCCCCTGACTAAACCCAACACTTCACTAGCAAATTCAGAGCTCTATTTTGACAAACACAGAAACACTATCAAAACACCTCACTTCAAACCCCTACCAGGTCCCACAAACAACCATCCTCCCCCATCGACCTCCTCCAAAAACTTCAATTAGGACACAAAGGCTGACATGAGGACCCCCTCCCAGGGCAGCCCCACCTCAACCAGCAGCGGGCCCCGAGCCTCGCTCTTTGTCTGCTCTCGTGAGCCAGCTGGAGAAAAAAAACCACACAGTGGTGTGTTAATGCATTTCTGCCGAGGCATTTTGGAATACACATTTATGTATCATAATGGAGACCAAAAAAAAAAAAGCATTTGTTATGGAAAATGCACTCGCATGCAGATTTATAAAAAGGGAAAAGCCATCCAAGCGTAAAACAGCAGAGAGACACTTCATCAAAAATACATTTACCTACTGTACACATCCTTTGTCTTAAATCTGGGACAATAAATTCTGACAATGCAACTGTCTGGCTGCAGATGAACTCTGTGGCACAATAAAAACAAAACTTAATATTTCATCCCATATAAAAAGGTCAAGATTAAACACCACTTCCCCACTGTCGATTTTTCAGCATTTTCTCAAACAGTTATCTCATCATACGGCACTAATATAAAAAAAATATGCCAACAAAGCATGCTTTTGATTACATCATCATCCGGTAAGTGTGAATACTAAACAAAGGGCATCAAGGGGCCTCATTGTTAGCTCAAAAAGGGTAACATTTAAATTACAGATTTTGAACCCTCCCCCAGTTCTGAAAGCAAAAATTCCCTTAGGAAATTTGATTATTTACACACCCTTTTTTTGATATATCATCATTTAAGTAGTGACTCATAAATGATGCTCTAGTTTTGCATGCTTTAGGAATCAAACAGGTGATTTATTCAGGATTTTTTTACACTAGTATCCACACAGTTTATGCAAGGATATAAATTGATCAAAATCAATTAGATTACATGTAAACCGTTTTTTTTTTAATTTCAAGTGTACAATCAGAATTTGCTTTTCAATTAGAGACAGTAAAAATGTTTGCCGGACAATTTATTAGCTAACTGTCATGTAGGCTACACAGAGATAATTGTGTGTGTGTAATTAGGGCACAAAACAGCGCACCAGCCAATCCGCCATCCTCCCCCGCACCCCACTCCATTGACCCAAAGCGCATCCGACCCGATGCTTCCCTAATATTTCGACTCTTTCCCCCTCAGGGTAAAGGGGTCTCTGTTAATAGCACAAATTTTCCAGTCACCACCCCACATTTGCCCCAGTCTCCCCCACCTGCTCCTCTCATCTCTTCACTGGAATCCTAAGTGGGAGATGAGACTAAAATGTAAAAATGTCGGTTCCGCGCAAGCTCTCCATCCCCCCGCTCGACTCTTCAAAGGTTTTTCAATGTAATTGACGTGGTTGAGAGACGATGGAGGTGCACACCCGGGAAGAGGGGAGCAGTTTTTCTATGCACGGAAAAGCAAAGTACTGCAAATTGGTTATCTGACGACAGGTCAACGCTTTATCAATATACCATCTGCCCCACCGGTATGCACTGAGGGCTTTGTGAGGAAGTGTAAACACTCCTTAGAGACGAGTGACGAGTAGATAGATCACCCATATCCCTTTGTTTTAAAAAGTGGGAGGGATTTGGGGAGAAGTGAGCATACATTATTAAAAAGCACCAGTGTGATGAATGTCTACTTATTAAATGAGAGTTCCTGCAATCATCTGGGGTGTTTTTATTGTCTGCTACCTGCTTTTTTTTTTTTTTTAAATATGTGAAACAGTGCAAAAAAGGCCCTTGGGATGATTTTGATGGCGACGGTGCAAATATGTCACTTGTCTTCCTTCTGTCTTCTCGAGGTTTTATCAGCATGGGATCGCACTAAGAGAGTCATTTATCTAACAATTACAATACCGACATTCCTGCTCCATGTGCGCATGTAGTATCTTCTGACAGACAAGATCCCGTTTCACCCTGTTCGCCCAGACTAGGCCCCGAAGGCCCTCATTGAGTCACGCCAGCATAAACATTTTTGATCTATCGGGGTCAATGTTGAAATCATCTAAATCACGCTGTGATTTGCCAAAAAGCGGAAACACGTGTAGTGTTGATCAACTCCTGCTATTTATACAGTACCAGTATATCCGGCTTCCTCATTGTGTTACAAAAAACACACTTGTGTAATATTTAAAAAAAGAAAAACAATGAAAACAAACTCGGCCATTGTCCATGCGGTGAAATACTGCCCTCTAGTGTCGGGTTTGCGCCAGCACATGTTTATAAACACTGGCAAGTACAGTTTTCAAAGTCCAAAAAAAAAGCAATCCATGATGAAATTAAGAGAAAATAAAATTTAGGAGACATCTTGCCCCCAAAGGAACTATTTCCATTCTTTTTCTCTTTCATTCTTTCCATTCTAACCCTATCAGCCTACAGGCAAGTTACAGTAAGAAAAATAAACACTGTATGCACAGTAAGTAGTCTCAATGAGGTTAGTAATTAGGTGATCTGCACAAGTGACAGCCAGTTTATTTGAATGTGATTGGTGCGTGAAAAAATTGGATCCAAATTGGCCTACCAAGAACAGGTTTCCCTCTGTTTTATTGGCAGCCTGCAGCATAGTCAGCTCTAAAGATAGCAAGTGGTAAGTCTGCATTGTCAGATGAGTACAGACTGTTCTTGTTTTGGTTCTGAATGTGCAGATCAGAATTTTTTTTTTTTTAATAAAGGTAAAGGAGAGGAACGTAAAAAAAAAAATATTTCAATGTCCTGAGGTACATTTAATGTTATCTAGATGAGACTAACAATACTGAGTAGCTAGTGTTGTTTCAAAAAGGGATCCTACTGAAACTTAAAACCCACTAAGGGGGGTCTCCTGTGACCGGACACCACAGAGGTTCTTTCTTTCCGTGTATAAAGTGAAACTAAACTGACATGGGTTCGTTGAGAAGCACAAAGATGCTGTGGCTGTAGAAATGTCAAAGGAAAACACAAGGCATGTCAGGGAGAAGATTTAGGCCAAGTCTCCTGACAGTAAGGTGATGATTCATACGGCATATAAAAGGATTTTCCTCACTGGTCTAGCCAAGGTTTGCGTCATCGGAATTCTAGAAATCCCCACACTGAGATATCCCGACCAACCTGTGTGTTTAAACTAAAGGTTGAAGTCACATCCTCTATACTTAGTAATGTCTTAACTTGCGGTTAAGTTGAGGTGACACAAAAGGGTTTGGTTAGACAAGGACGCGGCCGAAAGTGAATCAGTCAACTGACAAGAAAACAGGAAGACACCCTTAGCTCCCTTTTTTACATCACACAGATTTTAAAACTGGAAAAGTGCAACAGTGTGCCTCTGGTATATTATATTTTTCTCTTTAGAGGCTTTAATTCATCTGAGGGATGGAATTTTTTAAGAATCGTGTTCACGTCCCACTATACTAATACCAACGTTTTAAGGAAAGGGCGGAACACAAATAACATGAAACTCTGAACATAGCCAATTCCCCTTTCTATTCTAGAGTGACTAATATTAGTGCCAAACTGATGAGCTCAGAGAGGAGTTGAGATGATGTTATGAATCAGTCTTGAGTACTAAACAGCAAACACCCACTGCAAAACGATTGACAAGAACTACCTGGAACTCATTCATAAGACCTCAGTGAACTGGATTTAATTAATGCAGTGTCACAAAAATTATGAAAATTCTTCTTTTTTCAATTGTCATTAATGTATGTTTGTATAAAGTTCTACCTCATTAAAATACACACTATATAAAATGCGTGTTGTCTTTTGGGAACCGATTAATGTAATTTCCATTCATTTCAATTGGTAAGGATGATTTGGGTCTCACTCCATTCTTTACAAAACTGCCAATAAAAACTGTTTATCATTGGAGATTGCTTGGAGGACAGCGCTAAAGCAATAATAATAAAACGCAGCCATGCATTTCACACCTAAGATGCAGAGCAATGCTTTGTGCACTCAAACACCATTTCCTTTGCAAGCAGTGATGCTGCACAAGTCCACAACTCTGCGTCACCACTGAGGCATCCTGTCTGCCTTCCTGCACAGCAACGGCAGAGAAATTAGCATTCAGAAGATTCACTCCCCACCACACACACACGCACACCTCTGATGGCTCTACTAGGAAAAGCATTTAAGAACAAGTTATGGACATGAAATGAGTCATATCTACTCGTAGAATACATTTTAGATCAATTTTTTTGTAAGACAATGAGCATCCTTGCACACACTTCTGTAATGGCATCGGGTGCTGTGCATAAACTACTCTGTGATAAAGTCATCTTATTCTGCTCAGCATTTGATCATTAAAATATGAGGCGATTCATTTGATCATCGATTTGTTGTTATTAATCGTTTAGTTTCGACACCTCCAATTTATTCCAAATTTGACGCATTTAACCATTTATTATTCTAGGCCATAAAACCAATACAAATTAATCAAAATAAACGGGCGAATGAAATTAATAAATCTCCATTTTTTTCCAATCCTTTATTTCAAATGTTTAACTATTGAAAAACTAGTGAAACCAACACACAAAATACACTCAAAACTAATAGTCTGGGCTGCTATTTTTACATTTTCACAAAATGTTGCTCTCCCTGTTTCCCATTGCACTTATAGTCCAAGACGAGCCTGAACAGGTCATGCTTGTGTGAGAGAGGAGACGTAGAGTCAAGAAGAAATATGTGACATGCAATCTCGCTCTGCTCTCCACAAATGCTTTGTTGTCCGAGTCGTCTAAAATGCCAAATTCTATAAAATCAGCTGCTTAGGAAACTAGTCAGTTGGGTCCCTAACTAAAAATGCAAACCAGTATAAGACACGCATGACTTGATGGATGATCGTGAACGAGAATCCTGCTTGGCATGAGCTCACTGTTGTTGCTCGGTGACCATGCGCCAGACATCTACTGTTGCTACGACAGCCAAGACACGTAAACCACCTCTGACTATTCCCGCAACTTCCCACACGTCTCATTGTCTTCAACCAAGGCTTTCTAATGATTAGTCTTGCTGCCAGAGTACAGAATGGACCAATGTCCAGGTGGGCAACAAAATGGGATAGATTTTGCATCAAGTGCAAATTACTGCCATCTAAGTTTATGGTCTAGAAATTCCCTTGACTGCTACAAAAAGGAAAAAACCCCACAATGAAATCAGAATGACGACAGAATTCAACTAAAAATGAAACAAACAGTGAGGATGACCACTTCAAAACACAACCAAAAACCTCAGGGGAAAATAATTATTAAAGGATACTAGCCTATAAATTCATTTGTGATCCTCAAATTTTCAAAAGTGTGTCACAATAGACACTGATCCTAAAAGTCTTCCTCAATTCTAATCATATGCCTTTGCTAGTCAGCAGCACTTGACTCACGTCACGTCTTGAGGAAGTAAAAGTGAGGCCGAACCTATTGTTCAACATTAATCGTCTTTGTTGTAAGAAGCATTGCAATGTGCATCCATATTCAAAGATGCAATCGCCAAATATAACCCACTTTTGATATGAAGGATGACAAGCGGTCTAAGCTGTCTATTTTCTTCAAACAGATTTTCAACACATTTCAAAGGTTAAAAGAGAATTATGTAAATATATATTTTTAAAATGTATATTTATATCCATTTTTATACATATATATTATATATACACAGTAATCCCTCGTTTATCGCGGATAATTGGTTCCAAAAACCACCCGCGATAGGTGAAATCCGCGAAGTACGGTCACCAACAAGAAGTACTGGGCAGCCTAACGAGTTAGCGGAAAGATGCTAATTCGCGATCGTGCTAAAACGTGAAAATGGACTTCTAAAGGAATGTAAATGAACATTTGGAGCAATACTACATTGTCCTAAAGGTTAGACACGTTTCCTCAATTTAGAAGTTTTATTCTGACATTTAAATGTTTTTTTAATTTTGGGAAAAAAATCCGCGATGTAGTGAAGCCGCGATAAACGAAACGCGAAGTTTATCTTTTTTAATGATTCAAAACCATTTAGTTCTTGTGCAATAATGATTATGGCCGTAATAAAGATAATTTACTTTTTAAATTTAGTGTTACCATTGGGCATTGGTACATACTTGCTATTTATGCCTAGCTGTCAACCAGTTGACCGTTTAGTTATCTGTTTCTTTTGTCACTTTGAAGAACAGTTAAAGGATGACTAGTTAATACACTTGTCAAAAGACTACCTGCAGAAGAGTCGTCGTCATGCTCTGAACTGAGGTAGCCATCACTCCTCCGGTCTGGCGTGCTGCAGCCTGAACCACGTCCAATGTGCAGGAAAGGCGGCGACATCCGACTGTCATCCCCGGAGTCAAAGTCTCGACTCAGACGGAAAGGCCGCAGAGTGTCCGGGAGACGGATGCTGCTCGGCTTCTGCTTGTCTCTACTCCCTGACTTTGGTACTAACAGGTTATTCCTGACAAAATTCTCATTCAGCTCCAAATCCTCATATTCTTTGTCACTGTTGTCACCATTATTCTTCGTTTGAGAGACGCCGGGAGGGTTCAGTCTCGGATTACTCGGTTTACGAGGGGGGACGGGGATGGGGACGGGCTTGCCAGTCTTGCCGCTGAATTTGCTCCGCTCCCGGCTGAACGAATTACTCGTCGCGTTACCCGACTGGAATGTCCCACTCCCCACATCAGACACTTTGGATCTTTTCCCGTCGCATCCCTCGCTCCGTGTTTGAGATATCTTAAAGTTCTTCGGTGTGACGAAGGCATCGGCGTTAAAGTTGACGTCTTTGCCGTGACAACTTTCCGCGTCGTTCTTCTGTCGCGCCATGGTGGTCTGCAGGTAGATCACCTTGAATTTCTCCTCGGAAAGAGCCTTCTGGAGCCGCTTCAAGTTGGCTTTCGAAGCCTCCAGCTGCGACTCGATGTCATCAACCGTATTTAAATTCATTTGTGGGACTTCGCCGTCCGGGAATTCGTTCCGCCAATGTTTAGCAAATTCGTCTTGCTCCCACATCTTGCTGTCGTTCACGCCCGGGCAGAAGCAGTCTCGCTGTGTAAAATGTTGCAGCAATCGCAGTCCTCTTACCTCACGTCTTTTTTTTTTTTTCTTTCTCTCAGTTGAAAGTACAGTCCGTCTTAATCAAACTAACCACTTTACAACCATCTTTAAAACCCCTTCCAAAAACAAATCACAGACGAAGTTGTGCACCTCGTGTGAGGATGTAGTTTTATAGCACAGGCGAAAAGTTTCAACACTTCCTGTATCGGCGGCTGTGTTGCCTTCAAGTGCATTTGGTAAATGTATTTTAGGAATACGCCAGCAGGTGCATTTGTGGATACTACGTCTTTTAAACCATCGAATATTTTTTTACTTTCTGATGCATGGCCAAGATGAACTCTTAAGATAACGGCTCACTTTGCAAAGAGGTGACTATTTCTATTAAAATATTATTATTAAAATAAAGAGCAATACAGACCAATGCTGATACAGGTACGTTAATTGCCCCGCTTTAGTTTGTAAACAAAGTGGCGTCACTTTGGGGGCGTGGCTTAGCTGGATGCAAAAAGTAGAGCTTTGCAGATCAATAATGTGGGGATCGGTATTGGATTGATTCCAAACAGCCAGCATTTATTTATATTTCTCATTGGTTCCTTTTTAGTGAATGTTTCTATACAGACATGTGATTTTCAAATAAATATATTTACAATGATGGATGTTTTACATTGAGTCATAATATGCTTTGTTTGAGCTTTTCCATCTACCAGCTATTTATTCTTGTGGCACAACATAAAATATACTGAGTGAGAATAGCTTGGTTAACTGCAACTACCTGCAAGCAGAGTGCAGATTTGTTTTCCTCTTGGCAGTACGAGGCCTGCAAAAAGGAAACCAAAATAGTAAATAATGTTACACTGGTTATCTTATTTAACAAATCAAAACAAGCTAGAAGGTTTATCACCACTTTGAATATTGCAACTGCGTTAAGAACTCACCAAGAAACTTGAATTTGCATGCATGTTATTTTTTTTTAACCTAAAAATACTTTGTATCAATATCGTTGATACTGGCACCAGTATTTACTTGGTATCGATGGATATCTCAGGTATCAGTTCTAGTAAAAGAAAATCCAGCACTCGCTTGAAAACGCTGCTTAGCTTCTTCCAATAGTGAAAAAAAATGTCATTTGAGTGACTATGTGAGAAAACTCAGGCTCCACAATTGTAAATGTTAAAATATAACAACTTGAGGTTCTTTTTTCCCCACTTCAGCATCAATCAATGTTGGCCACTGGATGGGTCGCTGGGCGGAACAGGCTGAGAAAGGGTCTACTGAGTACCCTATTCAGAGTGGAGAGGAAGTTGTTGGAGCTCAGGGACACACCACTGCTGATCAGTTGGATTTGGACCTTGAGATGCCTGAAAACGGCATCGTCGAAGCCCGGATTGTCCAACAGAAATGGCATTTGAGAAGAGTCAAACTCCTTGGACAGTTCTCTTGCCACTGCCTGGATCACGGCATCGTATGTGTCCATGTCGGCGAGTGCGGCGGCCATTTTGGGGCTTATCTCATCCACCGCCCTCTCCGAGAGACGCTTGATGACGGGCAAAATAGTCGTAATCTTGGTACACGATCTGCTCCTCCACGACAGGCGCATGACCAGGGCGATGATCAAAGCGCTCACCATACTCTTCACGTGCGCCTGATGCAGACTACTGGTGGGTGATGGCAACTCCACCACCGGGCTTGCGGTCACGCTGGTGGACGGCGGCACCGCCATTACCGGGCTAGTCGTGATTGTATCAGTTACCGACGACGGCGCAACCGCGTCCGAGCTGTACCCGTCCTGCCGGACAGCGGGCCGCACTCGGGATTCACTCAGGTCGGAGATGAATGTGTCGATTTCGTTGAGGGCTCCCGAAAGCTCGACGCGGCTCTTGGCGTTGACGCGCAGGACCTTGATCCACAGGTTCAGCTGTTGCATGTACTTCTTGATGGTGTCGTCCGTGATGGTGTAGAGGACGTTGCGGTGGGCCGACAGGGAGCCGTCCTCCTGCTGGGCCAGCAGATGCTCGAAAACGGTGTCTGTCAACTGCCGCCGCTCTTCCTCTGTGCAGGGCTCCAGCTCCCAGTCCATCAGGTTGGAGGTCAAGGTGTCGAACCTTCTCCTCAGCTCATCCTCGGACATAGGCTGCGACATCCGCCGGGACATCCGGGAGTTCTTGGTCCCGCTTGCACGCTGACGGGAAGACTGCCCAGACCGTCGTGACGGAAGGCTGACAACAAAGGGCGGCTGAGTCTTTTGAAACATGCTCTTGAGACCCGCCATCATCTTCTGGAAGCGGGAGCGTCCAACCGTGTTGAATGAACTCCTGACGGCCAAATCATTGGTAGAGGATTTGGGGCATGATGAGAAGAACCGCTTGACCTTCGCCAATATGGCGGTCATGTCGATGCAGGGTTTGGCATACCCCTTGGTCGGCTCGCGCTCGTTGCGTTGTTGCATCTGGATCATAGTCTGGATGATGTCCTCGGCGGTGGTTTTAGCATCTCTGGAGCGCTGTAGCAATTCATCGTCGGGCACATCACGCCCCTCCTTGGCCCACTTGAGAAGGATGGCCGCCACGGAGTGGGTAGCCGCGTCCACATCCACGGGCGTCAGACCGCTCATCCTGTAGAAGCGTTGCGTCATCTGGCTCAAATAAGACAAACATTTGTGAGCGTGGCTCACCATCTCATAGAGCGCGTTGACGCTGGACATGGTCGCGTTGACGTAAAGCAGCTGTTCCGCTTGACCCGCTCTGCTACTGAGGGCCGAACTCAAAACCGAGTTCATCCTGACGTTGGCTTCCTTCTCGATGAGAGACGTGAAACGTTTGGCTCCTGCGAACTCAACCTCGGGAACGTCGGCGGCTGCGGCAAAGGTAGTCATGATGCTGTTGCCCAGTTGCGGCGTGCACCTCTCGATTGCGCTAGTCATCTCATCGGGGGACGCCCGCCCCTCCAGGTGCTCCACCAGGACCGGCACCACCAACTGCAGGACCTCAGTGGCCACCGTCTGCACGATCTCGCCGCACATGTCGGCCAAGATCATGTCAATGGCGGGGTCACGGACGCCTGCCGCTAGCAGCGCCCAGTGAGCGGGCGTGATCTTCACGAAGTGTTTCTCTGTCAGAGACAGAAGAGTCTGACTGGAAATGTAAGTGGTTTCGTTATCCATCTTGATCCACGCAAAAAGTACTCCCTCACTATGTCCATCAAAACATTCCCTCTGATTGATTCTCATACACCGAGGGGGCCTTAAAGCACGATGTCATGCTTGATGTAAAAGTGACGTCGCTCATTTGAGCCTGATGTCATGTTTAATACAAACGTGTCTTTGAATGGAGACACATGTGACAAGTGTCACTCTGTCATTGACGGGAATGAAGTCGACTTTTATGACTTTTGATTTTCTTCTCTTCTATTTTCTATCCGTACCGTTGCTCGACCAACAGTCATAGTGTACAAAGGAAAGAACCAGGTTCTGATCAGAACCAGGAAAATCCCAACATTTGAAAATGTCTACGATCAAAAATAAATAAATAGAGGGTGGTCAAGTCAATCGTGTTTGAGATCCTGATCTTCAAGGCCTCGTAGAAGTCAAAACCTGATTGATATTTTGGGCAATTATTTGGTAGATCGATCACAATGGTCACGGTAAACTAAAGGTTTCAGTGATTATTTCATGTTTAGCTGTCATTTATTTCAGAGAATCTTCCAAAGGTGGCAAATCCAGATCCAGAAGGTAAAAAACCAGGCACAGTTTGGCTCTAGCCACAGATGCTCTACTCAAGCAGGTAAACAAACTCTGAGTAGAAGAACCTGTGGTGAGATTCAAACTGTGGCAGGCTTTTCATTTTCTTGACCTTTGCCATCTCTGTCCAAAAGTGTTTCTCTATCAGGGACAGAAGTGTCTGACTGACATTTTTAGTGAACGTCTCGCACCATCTTTTGCAGGCGCTTGCAGTGCCGATGTCATCCTTGATGTAACATAATGTCACTACTCATTTAAACATGATGTCATGTTTAATGCACACATCTTTGAATGGGGGGGTGAGGTGCCCAAAGTGGGCGTGTTCTCCCCCTATCCCAAGTAAGAATGCAATTGTAACTTTCTCAAAAGATGCACAATTGCAGGCATTATGGCATAGAAAAACATGCACTGATAACCGTGTTTTTAGACAAAACCCAACAGTTGTTAGAGTGGCAAGGCAAGATGGCTGCCTTCTGGCTTCACCTGGGAGAGGTCACTCTGGGTCCAGTCCTGGATTCTCCCCTCGCCAGAGGTGATGATGGTCTGGAGGACCTCCAGCTGCCTATAAAGTTTGTCTTCTCTTTTTTGCTGGAAGACGGCGTAGCTGTCACATTTTACTTTCACAACAATGGGTGCAAACTTAACACAGGAAGGCAAGAGCAGGAACCGAGCCCTGCACCTAAGAACTGTAAGGCAGACGTGCTAACCAATTCTGCCCCCCCCCCCCCAAAAAAAAAAAAAAAAACAACCTCGCAAACAACTTTGGCACGATAAACTAGAAAATGAGCAGTCGGGAGTTGTTCAAGCCGTGTCCAATTTAATTTGTGGTAGTGTGTCGCCCCCTTGCGGTTGCTAGTGCTATACACTCAACATAAAATGCACGACATGAAGACGACAGCGTCAGTATTTTATATTTATTTTATGGACTGTTTCCACAGGATTGAAAGGACAGCCAACTTTGCTTATCATAAAAACGGTGGTAACACGTATAATCATGAGACATTATAATGATGAGTGACAATAAGACCACAGGGATAGCCTTGATAAGCACATATAAACATGGAAAAACAATACACAACTGCCTTGAATAACAGCCACACAGCACTTTATACAGCACGAGAATATCAAAATAGACATATCACTTTTTTCATCGTGTAGACAGGGAAGGAGCATATACTATTATTAAAATATCTTGTTATCCAATACATAAACACTTCAATTTAGCAGTGCAATTAAGTTTTGTTTTTTTAAGGCAACAATAGGAGAGCACCACAGGAGTTTCTGGCAGGTAGTTTAAAAGGCCACAAATAACCTCCCAGGATGTTACAAATATATTCACTAGGAAGACAAATCACTACAGTTTAGGGTCAAAGGTTGCAAGGTTATGATTCTTAATTAGATTCCTGAGTGTAAAAAGGAAATATACAGCAATTAATCACAAAGCAGAAACTAATCAGGTCTTTAATAATTAAGATCCAGATTTAATCTCATAAAAGGGATTTAATTTTTAAATAACAATCGTATCATAAATAACCACAATATACTTCTAATTTGTCAGATTAAAATCTTTGCCTCGTAAAGATTACAAATATTCTTTGCATAGTTAACTGATTTTTGTCAGTAAGTGCACAAAAAGTAAAACCACTGAGCAGAAGTTGGAATCTATTATGTAAGGAAAAAAAGTGCAAAAAATATATACAAATTGTTGAGGTGGCCCAAACGCTCACTTAAAATCTACATTTTTTTATTTTATGCTTTTCTGATGGCGCTTGCCACCAGAGTTTCACGTCTAGTGGTAACAAATGCCTGTTGTTTTTCATAATAGGCCGCCTCGTTAATAAACGTGGGATAAACGGTTCCGGTTCCTTGGTAGGGAATAGTCTTCCCATCAAAAGTTTGGAACATTGGGTCACCTGGGTTCAGAGGCTCCCAGTCGCAGTCCTGCAACAAAAACAATCACAGCAAAGGGGGGGTGTTGCGCAATGTAACAAACTGCTTTCACAACAAACACTGCAAGTTCTCATGTCCTATTGCGTAAGACTTTTTTTTTTCACCTGGAGATTGGGGTGGACCATGGCAATAATGTTTCCGTTGGCATCTCTGGGGTAGTCAACTCTCTCCGAAACTCGGAAAACCTCCACTGTGCAAGACGGGAATTCCATGCCTGACAACACACGGAGAAGCACATTCCGAACATGTTAAGAGCCTTTGTGTTCACTTGATCCAAAATGAATCATAAATGAGGCGTCGCCGCTTTATGTTGTTGCTTTAAAGTCTGATTTTGTTTTTTTTCTTCATACAACCCACTTTGGGTTCATCGCCAACTCCGGAGACAGATTACCCAACCATTGGCTCTCAACAATTAAGAAACAGACTCACACTTGGCACATGTCGGCCTTGTTTACGAAAAAGAGCCGGGAAACGGTTGCCTCGCTGCACGGAAACACTCCACGTGCTAGTTGGAGGTCCCGGTGCAGGTTCGCATGACTTGTCATCATTCATTGTGCGTCTTGTTAGGCTATGAGCCATGGGGACGGCCAAAAATAGATTGCAACTGCATAACACTTTATGAATAGCAAACTTCACAAAAAGTTGCACGAGAAACGTCCGTGTTACCTTCGTTAAACAAAGCGATGAAGTCCAACGCATGTTTCAGTATGACCCTCATCGCTTCAAATATGTTACTCCTCAAAACCCCTTGAGGCTGAGGACCCACCTCCAAGCCTGAAACAACAACAACAACTAATAATAATAATAATAATAATAATAATAAATGCTTGTATTTCAGAGACTCACCGACGGGATGTTTAGCTATGGAGCGGGAAGTGGAATATTTCAGAAGCGGGTGTTCATTCAATAGAACCAGACAACTGGCGGGAGCCATGGCTTTCTGCAACACAGCAAAAAACAAGTTTTTATAATTAAGAAAAAAGAAACTGATTTAGGAGGAATTAATATTACTGTTACAAAACGGGGAAATGTCGCCCTCTGGCGGACACGCCGTTGTAAATGAATGGCCTTTCGCACTTAGTGCATTTTCGGCGAGGAGGAATATGAGGCTCCATAACATGCCCGGTCCTATTCTATGGAGGTCCGAGCCATACAAGTGTTACAAGCTGTTCGTATTTTTAAATTCAATTTGTCAAATCTGTTATTATACACATGTGGAGAAGAAAAATGGCTGTGTTTAGTTTAGTAGTCATGAAACATTTTCAGTTGGTGTTTAACTAATGTCATGTGGAGTCAAGTAATGACTAAATGACCCTGGTGTGTTTGTTCAACACATATAGGAGAAGTGAAACCGCTTAGGTTTTGTTTTTTTTCTCTCCATACTTTGAGCTAGTAACACATTACCTCTTGAGCACATTGAAGAATGATGAACTGAGCAACCCCAGGCTCCACTTTTTAAAAATAAATATATCCACCAACGGATAATAAGTAAGCGCATACCTTGATGTAGTTCATCATCTGCAGATTGAAGTGGTCTTTGGAGTTCTCCAGAATAAGCGTGCAGCCCATGTTGGATGTGGTGTTGTGGAGGTCAAAGATGACATCATAGGCCTCTGGACTTCCTTTCGGTCCAAATAGTCTGTTGATCTCCTGAGCTCTCTGCACCTCGTAGGGCAACTCCTTGCCACCTGAAGCACTGAAATATAAATATCAAGATAGTATTTACATTTGGTGCTAGTTGACTTAGAAAATTACTGTTACGCTACTGTTTATTTTGTCTCTAAAGCGTTTCAAAATGACACCACGTCTAGGAGGTTCTCTAACTTACTGTACCTCTCGCGCACATATTGTCTCTACATCTGCACTTTGTGTCCCTATTTTCAGTGACCATCTGCTATTGTCCTGAGCACCCGTGCATGGGCACACACGCACAGTAGCTGTTGATGAGCCGTGAAAGCCCATAGACGCAAACGGAAACTAATATTGAGGTTCTATTTTTGTTTCAGCTCATTGAATCTTGGGCTGTTTTTAGCAAAATGTTAAGTTACGTTCAAGAGAAACACCAAAGTGTTTTGAAGCTGGAGAAGATATTTAAAGATTAAAGTGAGTGAGCTGGAGCACATCCCGGTGCACAAGATTATTATATTTAAAGAGAATTAAAGAAATGCAAACAAAATTAAAAAAAAAAAAAAAGATAACATCCTGAACCTACAATTTCCAAAATGTCATGTACGTGCATCCATCCATCTTTTAAATATTACACACAAAATAATTCAAACTCATTGATATTTTAGGAAATACAAGGACATATGAATTCCAAGCTATTCCAACTTATCGAACTTTAGAACTGCAAGGCACAAGTTAACCATTAGTCCAGCATGCTTCTCCACTCTTGATGCATCCTTTGGAACAGAGGATGAGAAGGCACTTTTCTTGGGAATGGAACAATAGCACGACTAAGACTACTTGGGGAAGTCATTACGTGATAATGCTTTGGGGGAGACCTCGAGGGAGATGTTGTGATGTTGTTACCCAACCACATTAGGCTGCGGTTGCATGCTCTGCTCGAGTGCCAGCCAGGCTTTTGCATAAGACCTCATCCATAAATGGACATCGGGCTAAGGGGGATTAATGGAGGGGCGGGCGTCTTGAATGATTTGAAGCTTGGTCACGTTTCGCTCACGTTTTGCTGCTGGTTTGCCAGTCAACTGAGGACCAAGGGGGGCGGGCCTCTCTGTCTCGCTCTCTCCGATCACTCTTGGATTTTATTGATGCTGGCAAACATTACGTAGCACGATAATGCTGAGCTATGAGATCTCCTTAATGGAGGTTCTCATCAAAGTCCATGTTATTTATGATGTCATTCCATTTGGTAGTGTAAACATCATTTGCATAAATACATAAATGAGCGCCAGTCGCCCTTTTTTTTTTTTTTTTTTTACCTGAGGTTTTCCGGAGTAAAAGCTCGGTTCAGATCCGTGTCCACGTATCGAGCACATTTCTCCACAGCTCTCGGGTTGGTAATAAAAGGTTTAGTGTGGACGGTCTTCCTCTGGATCTCGGCGCTGTTCTTCATCCACAGGTTAACGAGCGTCACGCCGGACATCTCGTTCCCGTGAGTCCCACCGAAGATAGCTACTCTCCGGGCCTCGTTGAAACGCGCGCTGCCGTTGAAGGAGGAAGACATTGCTGGACAAGTTGGGAGAAGAAGTGGGTGTCCTCCGAGAGCTCGGGACAAAAATAAAAAGTTTCCAACCGGAACTTGGCACTTTGCTTCGTTTTTTTTTTTTTTTTTTCAAATGCTGGCTGTGGTTCTGCGCTTGCGTATAGTGGCCGCCCGTTGAACGGAATCAGCCGCTATGAACGACATATTATCTACCTGCTGGTAACACGTTGCTTTCCCCGATGAAAGGTGAACTATAGTAAAGGAGACAATACCACGGATGTTTCCGGGGAAGTCGTTTCAAAATAAAGTCTTTGTAAAGCCCAAAGTTAACGATAGAATGCTACTTCCCGTGATGAATTTCAAATTAAAGTGACTTTACGATGACAAAAATACGGTATTATATACATTACATAAAGGAGAATGATTTCTGAATATAATTTATTCATTTAATAGAGTACATGATTCAAAAATCAATATAAGGCAATAGTTTGGACTATTAAGAATTGTGCACATAAAAAAAAAGCCTTGTTTTCCCCTGTGGTGTGGCCAACTGTGGATATAAAAAGTCTACACACCCCTGTTGAAATGATAAGTTTTGGGGATGTAAAAAATGTAATTTGTTCACCATGAAGGTTCCGATAAGACCAGCTTATTGTTAAACGGCATAAAATGTATGCCTGTCAAAATAATCAACATTGAAAATAAATAAATAGATAGATAAACCTCTTATTAGTTGTACATCTGATGTGCGTGGGTATGTTTTTTGTGTTTCTTTTTCTTGACAGTGTCTAAAGAAGACTTTTCCGTAGAATTTTCAGCATAGTGAGATTGATGAAGCGATGAATTGAGATCCCGGGATTCTTCATTCTCAAAAGGTAGAGTCTCCTCTGTCTCCCAATGATCATGATGCTTCTTTTTCTTCTTCTTTTTTTTCACCTTGGCCTCATGAGGTTTCAAAAACGCAGAATCAACTGCCCTTTCCGGTCTGTCCTCATTGGTCGCCACTTGACTGTCATGTTGTCTCTTTTGACCTTTTGGGACCACCTTAACAGGCAAATTATAATGGGATGAATCGCCTGACGCGTCTTCCGCCCCCTTGTGGCCGATCAGCTTCTTTTTCTTGTGCTTTTTGTGCAATCTTGCCTCAAAAGCACTGCTTTCCTCCACATCAGCAAGAAGGAAGGAAGAGGTCCTATTGTTTTGATTCTCCACTTCAGACATAGACTCATTGACTTCTGGGAATGTTGTGCTTAATTTTCTCTTCTTCTTCTTTTTTTTACGAACCAGTTGCACATCTTTGTCTTCAGTTGTGTCAGCAACATTCTTTTCTGTACTTCCATTTAAAGGTGCAGTACGATTGGATGATTTCTCATTCATGCCTAAACTCCCCGGTTCCTGATGTGATCTCTTTTTCTTCTTCTTTTTCCTCCGACTCTCATCTCTTAAAGGTTCGCTGACTACGTCGGAGAACTCTTCAACCTCAGGTTCATCTCGGCTGAGGGAACACACGGCGTTGTCTTTTACACCGAGGTCACGCTCCAGTTCAATTTCCTGTCTGGTATTTTTTTCCCTTTGTCCTGAGGCGACGCCGTGACCTTTTGATCTTTTATCTTTTTTTCTCGGAGTGCTCGTAACATATGAAAAGTTGTCCATTCTGTTTTCATGAAGATCAAGCGGTGCCTGTGCATTGATAAGTGTGGTTTCCATGGTTACGGTTATGTCAGCATCCTCACCCTCTCTGGACTGCCAGTCACTTTCTTCTTCAGATGCTATGTGCTCTTTGAATGGCACACGTTTGCTTCTCGTTTCCACATCAGCAAGTTCTTGGAAACGAGTCCTCCTGCTTCTTGGTATTTTTCTTAGCGCTTTGTTATTTCCCGGCACAGCAGGATCATTACAAGTTGAAGCGGAATGTGTTTCATCGGTTTTGTCTTTCGCCGAAAGCATACTTGACGTGGGGACCTTGTTTGATATTTGAACTATTTTCTCCCTTTCGCGAGTAACAACTCCTTCCTCCTGTGCTGGCGTGTACCAGGGTTGGCACCTCTGTGCTTTGGATTTTGCCAGGAAAAGATTTTTCGCCTGTAACATAACACACATTCATAAAAAAAGAACATTTCAGGTCTTTTTGTTGTAACTCCTCATCATGATTTAAACACGATTTAGATTCAGAAGAAGATTTCATTTGATCAATATGATAGTGACAGTTTTCCTACCACCACTTTGAGGTCCTCGTCACCAGATTTGTCTTCATCTCTGCAAGAGCACACATATTTTGGGAATTATACCTAACAAAAATGTATGAATAACTTCAATGATGACTAAATGAAGTCATGTTAAGAAACTCACTCTGTCAGTGGTGATATGTCCTCATTATCTTGGTCGACTGTTGGTAGACCTTCATACAAATCCTCTGCTCCTTGCCACAACTCAACACATTTAAAGAAGCCCCCCATCGCATAATTCTGAAAAATAAGAATTTCAAATCATTAAATGAGCATAAAAGTTGCAAAATATTAACATACCAGGACCCTGAATGTTGCCTTACATGAAATTTGTGATTCTGTTTGGTGGTTAAACGAGTGCATCTGGGCTTCCCTTTCCTTTCCGTGAGAAAAGGGAAGTTGTATTTTGGTAGATGTATCTTTCTTTTCTTTTTGGTTTTTCTGCTCGTCTCACGGTCATCATCGTCACTGTGAGTGGAAGAAGAGTCCCCACGACGATCCTTGAAAGGGTGTCGTGATGATTTCCGGCGTCTGACTTTTCTCACAGGCTGAGGCACAGGCAACTGTGTAATAAATAGGCTGTCTCCTGAATCACTGCAAAGAAGCAATCACATATTAACATATCCAGTGTTGTGTATTCATGGTGAGGTCAGGGTCACAAATGCAATGCAGAGTTCTTTAGTGAAGTGAGATGCATGATAGTTTTCAAAAAGCACTTCACTACTGTAAATACGTTTTGTTCTGACTGCATGTCATTTTAAATTTTAAATGAAATCAATATAGTTGATTGAACACAATACCTTTCGACTTCTGGATTTTGGTTACTCGGTCCCGCCGAACACTCGATGTACTGTGATATTTTCCTCACATAATCCGGAGGGGACCTTTCCAGGACGATGTGGCTTCCTGAAATCACTTCAGCAAAATCCTCAGCCTGAGCCAAACCAACATTATTGTGTGTTTCTGACATTTTAGGCTTGGGTCCTGAAACTAATTTAAGCAAGAAATGAGCACGAACTCCAGGATGATCATAAAACCGGGCATTCTTATAATTTAATCATCTCGTTTATTTTATAAAACGACGGACAACCGGTAAACAACAAGCACACTTTTCATAGTTTCACATGTGCTTCCGGACAAAACAGGAAGTTGTTTGAGCGTCATCACGTGGTTTCCGGAACGATTATCAAAGATGAAACAAGTCAAGATGAATCACTCAGGCGCTCACGCTATGTGGATTTTTAACTACAAAAGCCACCTAACAGACTTGAAGTCCCATACGGTTTATACGACAAAAAAAAAAAAAAAGATTTTGGATTGCACAAAACGATGGTAGCAATACTAGCCATGGACGAAATACGGACATTACATTACACGTAAAAAAAATACGTGGGATCTCTCATTACTTTATATACTCTTTGACTAGACTTTACTCTGACACTCTTCCTGCAGGCTTTCGCACAACTCTTCCAGTTTCCCCTTCTCGTGACATAACTTGCACATAAATATAGTCATGGCAGATGTGAGCAAAACTGAGAAGGCTCAGTTGCATGTCCCAGACCTACAGGATCTTTGTGACGGTAAGAATTTGAACATAATAGACGTGGTCAAACGAGAGAATCTAAAAAAACGTTATTGTTTGCAGTATTACAAAAGGGGCTGGAAGAGAACTTTGCAGAAGTTAAGGTGAGTATTGTGGAATGTCCCGATCTCAGTAAGGAGCCGTTCAACTTTCCTGTTAAAGGTAAGATTATTTTTGCACAACGACAAACCACACATCAGATTTAAATGTCTCCAGTTTTGTATACAATGTGATGTTTTTGTACATTTTTAGGTTTATGTGGAAGTCCTCGGGTCACAGATGTGGGAGGAGTTCCTTACCTGGTTCCTCTGGTTCAAAAGCACAAGGTACTGTTTACTATTCATCCAGAGAGACCTCTGGCTGTTTGTTGTTAGTGTGTCCAATTATCCTGTCATATTTTCTAATTAGGAATATGACATGAATGCTATATCAAGGGAGCTGGAGCTCCCAGGAGCGTTCATCCTCGGTGCAGGAGCCACCCCTTCCAGAATTGTGGGGATGAATGCAGAGGTAATCATCACTTTTTAACAGCATAAAAAAAAAGTTAATCATTGATGCCACCCCCTATGGTGGCCAGGGTGGCATAAAAAAAAAAAACTATCAATGAATTGCACAGCCTAAAGGTTGCTAGGCAGAGTTTACAGGGCTTAATCATTACTGTTTCTCAGGCTAGTAAAAAATATAAATATTATAGTGAGCATGACTGATCTTTTGGAAATCCAGAATGAGCTGAAGCTAATTACTGTTGTCCTATTCCCTGGAAAATTTGTAATGATTCGGGTTGTACTGACAGAAAGGTAAATACTTTTTTTTTTTTACCTTTAAAAACAGCAGACTGATCTTTGATGTATATTTTGCTATCCCAGTTGATGCCACTGGTTCTGACTGAAGCCGATGGAAGACCCGCGGTGAACAGCAGCTACTTCGCTTCCATCAATCCAGTGGATGGCCAGTGTCTGCAAGAAAGATACAGCGACAAATTCTCGGACTGCAACTTTGGACTGCTGGGGAATCTTTATGCTTGTGAGGGGAAGCCGGGAAAGGTGATGATCGTGATTATAATTATCGTAATGCAAAGACAGCATAAGGTAACACAGTTGTCTCCTCCTCTCCGCAGGTCTTAGAGGTGCGGGCCAAGAGGAGAACGGGAGATCTCAGTATTGTGACTGCCTTGAGAAAGACTCTGGAGGTTCAGTACCCTGATAAAGTCCTGGCCTTGGGGGGCACCTTCATCATCCAGAAGGGGAAAGCTAAAATTCACATCATGGTAAAAATGGACATATTATGGAACCATTTATTTTTTGATACAGTAAACAATTCCTTGTTTTGTCTATAAAAAAAAAAAAAAAAGACTGATGCTTACCGTTTATGCACAGCCGAGAGAGTACTCAGTGTGTCCACTCAATACCGACGAGGAGGTCAACAGCTGGCTCAAACACTTCGAAGTGAACGCCCCACTCATCTGCCAGTCGGTGCTTGTATCCAAAGATCCTGTAAGTAAATATCTCACGTGCTACTGTGCAAAAGTAATCAATAATAGCATTGAAGGTCATTTGAGCAAACTTATTTGTATCAAGGGACTTGACCTGCGTGTGGAGCACACCCACTGCTTCAGTCATCATGGAGAAGGTGGCCACTACTATATAGACACCACACCCGACAGCGTGGAATACTTGGGCTACTTTGTGCCTGCTGAGTTTATTTACCGCATCGACAGACCCAAGGAAACACATGCAGTTGGAAGAGATTAATAAAGGACTGCATGGTGCACTGGTTTTAATGATCAAAGTCATTTTTGTGAAACTCTACCCAATCAATATAATGTAATTGTGGTGATACTGTATAAAATAACTGCATGTGAGTTGGAATATTCCACAGAATTAATAAACTCGTTTAAAATTTCATTTGGTACTTTGTACTTACCCAATTCTTTTTTTTTTTTTAACCATCCTATAAAGTCAATACACTGTTGTGCATAATATTGTTAGATTTTATGACAAAGGATTTTCCTCCAGTAGAATAACCAACCTTTTGCAACTTTAATTGATTATATACATTAGTTTCAAATGGAATGGATGACAATACAGTAAGTGG
This sequence comes from Syngnathus acus, assembly GCF_901709675.1. NCBI lineage: Eukaryota > Metazoa > Chordata > Actinopteri > Syngnathiformes > Syngnathidae > Syngnathus > Syngnathus acus. The sequence goes on along the minus strand of NC_051099.1, from coordinate 4,196,007 downwards.
GTTAGTGGTAAATGACCATCTTTCAGTTTTTATAGTTTATGATAACTACATTAAAACTACAAGTGAAAAGGGCATTAAACCAGCAAGAATAGTTGTCAAATAAATACTCATAAACATCACTTAATGAAAAGAACCAAACTCATCATTCTTAACATCCTGACAGAAAATGACACATTCTGATAAGGCAACAATAAAAAAAAAAAACATTTTCTGTCCACTTAGAACTACCACAGAAATTCAACTAATCACAATTCTAGTTGGCTTCTGCATCGCTCTTCCATTTGCAGACCAATAGGTAGAAACCTCTTCTAGTCTGTCTGCACAGGCTCATCCGGAGGGACAATTCGGTCACAGAGTCACTTTAGTCCTTGACGATCACCGAAGATAATACTCAATGGCTGCAGAAAAAGCGGCAAAGCCTCCACAACCTAGGGCTCCGGCTTTTAGACCAGCTAAAAACGTGGAGGGGGAAAAAAATCCAGACATAAGAAAAAAACAAAAACCCATATCTATGTAAATATAACTTTACATACCACGAAAGCCAATTGCTCCTCCAGTAATACAACCACTGTACACTGCATTCTTCCAGTCTGATTTACCTCTGTGCTGTAAATAAAAAAAGACAAAAGTTATGTCTCAATCTGTTAAAAAAGAAATTTGAAAAAGCATGTACGATTTATTTATTCAGTTATTTTATAGTATCTGAATGTTAAAGGAACCTGACTTCAACCTCTACATTGGATGTCATACTGATATGTGACCACTAGGTGGGACTGTTGGCTCAACATTGATGCCTTACAAAACTTATACTGACAAGAGATTTTATAGCACAAATTATTTACTCCTTGCATGTTTTGCCATTTTTGTAGTAGACTCGTAGTGTTACCATACCGATTCTATTATGCACTCTGTGCAGGAGAACATGGCGCCCACAATGGCAAAGTTCTTAGCGTAGGACATGCCCCTCTGTCCCATGTCTTTGAGGACTTCTCGCGCTGTTGGGGTCCTCAGCGGGTCCTTGGGATCGAAACCAACATTGGTGTCTATACCTGCAGTGAAAACACCAAACGCTCCCCCGAGGACAAACCCTGTGTAGAACAAAAACAATATGTCAACAATGACTGGATGGATGTTCTTTACAATGATGACGTTGGAAATCTACATATTTGTGACGTGTCCAAAAATGCTTCATTTGAGGCATTATGCAAACATTGATCACATTTAATTATTTGTATTTACCTCCAACGCAGGCCAAAATGGACTTGAAAGCACAACTCTCCATTGCACTCTCTATCCTCTTCTGCTCCACGCTTTTTGGAGGCACCGGCAGTCCCCCCATAACGCCAGGGTGCAAGTCCTTCACGGTCCTCTTGTCTCCAATTAGATGATCCAGGACCATACTGTACTGCATCGGCGAGTTTGCTATGTTTGGATCAGCTGGAGGAGAACTTTTAGAATCAGAGCCGAAAACCTCTGCAGCACTCGTGGAGGCCGCCATGTTTGTCAATGACAGCGCTTTAGGTAAATGTTGTCTTAGAGGAGCAGCGGCAGATTCGTTCCATTGGTAATATAGACTTTTTTTTTTTTTTTTTTTTTTTTAATGTAGAAACTAGTAAATGTGGTTCACGTCACTGTATTTTTAAATATTCAATTAATTTATGGAATATTTGTTCACGTCAAAACTGGAGTAATTCTTTGTACCGTAAATGGGTTTCATATCAGCAGTTTTTTAGTTAGTTATTTTAGCTTATCTAAAATATATATTATATATTTTACATAACAGGTTTGTGATTAAGATTAGTATGTTTTATCAATTAATCGTGAAACTTTAAACCAAGCACGATGGGCATAGCGCAATGGCGACCTACGATAGACTACATTTCCCATGAGCCCCTTCGAGTACTGCGCCAAGCGCTCCACCTATCCGTCGGCCAGCTATGACTCGGATGAGTCGAGTCGGTAGTACTGGCTGGCTGCATCCTGCCTTGACAACAGCAGCACCACCGAACAGGTGAGAAGCGCAAAACATATTCACGCTTATCTCTCTCAGACCTGGAAGTGCGCTCGTGCATATCGCATTTCTTGTGTCTTAACTTTGCGTTTTATGAGGTAATTGAGAACGGTAAAGCCCTGCGACGGTCATTTAAAATCGGTGGACAGATGGTTCGTAACTGAAGACGCCGATGTTCGATTCATGGAAATATAATATTTCAATGGAATAAGAAGACGCAGAGGAAATGTCTATGTGTGTCACTGCCTAACCGAATATAACGGAATCTTTATATAGTCGTTTTGGGACGCGTCTGACTTTATTGTCACTGCTCTAATTTACTCCCCCCATCATTCAATGAGGTAAGACATATTTTGGATGAGAAGAATCTGATGACATCCCCCCCCCCCCCCTCCCTTAAAAAAAGTATAAAAGTACTCAAATAATGGTGATTTAATGTTTACTCATGAATTAAATTAAAATCTGGCCTTTAATTGAAAGCTATTATTCTGTGACATAAAAAGCAAGAGGTTGTACTTTCTGTTATCAAATTCAAGAGCGTTTCATTGTTTTGACTGTCACCATTTAGATATGGACAAGATATGTGCAAAGGGTTCTCATGGATAAAGATTGCCAGTTGGGGATGGGAGAAAACTGCTTCACAGAAATCCAGCATTAAATATATGCAAGAACTAATTTTGTGCACATTTTAAGAAAAATCAACTCATTCAGAATTTTAATATTATTGAGGTACTATGTTTGTCCTGCATATCATTCCAAATCCACAAAAACATTAGAAGGCCTACTCATATCATAGTATAAGAGCTGGTGAAAGTGCAATTAAGCTTTGTCTGCCATCTAGTGGTGAATGGTGATATTACTACTTAAAACTACAGTTGCTATGTACATATTCACAATTTGGCAACCGGAAATTTGCATTATAGTGGATTTCTTTTTCTTTGTCAATTATATTAAATAATATATTTTAAATGATTATTATTATATAATTATTAATTAAGGGGCCATTCTCAGAATGTGGTTGCGTGTGGCCTGCTAGTTTCCCCTCTCTGCTGTAGATGCAAACTACTACTGTAGTCCTCTCACTCTTTAAAAAGTGCCTGTTCTTACTTTATATTTACATGGTCGTCCAACCGTTTGTTCCTCATTAGCGAGGCTTCCAAAATAAGGCGGTGTTGTGTTTAATATGCTTCGTCAGTGAATGCTCACATTTTTAAAGGCCCATTTTCATTCACTCAGCAACCCATTTGGCATGACCACAGAGGTGTTACTCGTTTGTTTACTCGCTTTATTTCTTGTAATCATTACCTTGTGTCTCCTTCAATTTAAAGTTTAATGTTCTTAAACAGCTTTTGTTGTTATGGATAATGTGAATTTTTATGACATTGCCCTTGTCTCCATAAATAGCAGAGTGTAGATAATTTCTTCTTGCAGGCCTATTTTGTGCAACCCAACAAATGAGAGCTTTCAATTTTCTCCTGCTACTTTTGAAAATGTCATAGGAGAGGAAAAAAAGATATATGCCCCAAGTATTACAGTGTGGTCAATGTAAATATTGTTTGAAGCTAAATAAAGCCACTTCTCCTCCTTATGGTTAACCACACCAGTAAAGGAAATAGTTGGAAGTCTGAAAAGAAGCCCATCTCAATTTGATGGGGGCAGACTTGAATATCTTTTGACATATGAAATTAAAACGTAATTGGGGGTTTCATAAAAATACTTCTGTCGGTGATTATTTTCAAATTACTCGTACAATTCTACCATATTTAATTTTGCCGTGTTGAAAAACATTGTACTAGACCTAGTGGAAACCAGAGACTTGAACGTCTATTATTTTTTTTCTCTGTTTGAATCATTACCCAGGCAGTTCCTGTCATTTGTTTGCTATTTTTAGCATGTGGGCTATCTGGGAAGGACCCATGTACAGTTGCACATACTTGTAGGTGGCATGAGATGATCTGGAAGAATTAAGAACGATCAATTTTTCTTCTCAGTAAATGTCTCCAATTCCCCAATGTGAAAGTAATAACTAAGGGACTGAGTAAAAAAAAAAAAAACTAGCCGGCGTGCTCGAGTCCGTCCTCCATCTATATGCAGCAATGACGTGACCTTGTGATGTGGTGGAAGGCTGGCTATTATGAAATGTGGTCGGAGGATGATGTAATAAATCATATAAACTGACTTGTGAAGGCCCTGCCCTTGAGCAAAAGCAAATACGCAAATGGACAGTAGTTCCTTTTTTTTAACAATAGCACTGCTGTCAATGTTGATTCAGTACATAAGTTATATAACATGAATAGTTTCATTGGAAAGATTTCTTGTCAGTGACAACTGTGACTCACTTTTAGGCAAAGTGTGATTAGAGAATCGCTAGTAGACAGGAAGCCACGTTGGCCCGCAAGCAACTGGACTGAAATGCCCTTCACTAATTTAAGGGAAGCTTGAATTTACGAGAGAAAGCATGAAATGTGACTTTCAATCATTTGGATAGTTAATCTGAATATTTTCCATCTACCAGATGTTTGGATTAACAAAAATGTTGATCACCTGGGGAAAGAAAGCATCCATGACAAATATTTTCCAAGGAATATAATAGGTCACCAGAACCACATTTAACGTGACGTTAATATGTTTTGTTTGTGTCTAAATACATAGAGAATGACAGATGCGTGGATATCATTAGCATGTTTCTTCTCGGTAAACCGGACAAGCAAGTTTGTAATGTGAGCACGAGCCGGGGAAATATGTGAAATATTTTTGATGAAGATCAAAAAGGAAATGGGAGGGCAATAAATGTCCTCCGCAGTGGAGCTCTCCTTGACCTGGCCCATGCATTATGATGCTCCATTGTGGAAAGTCATTGAGCTTTATCCTCATGGATGCTGCGCAAGTGTTTCGATGGAATCCGCCCACTCACTCTACATGCAAGCAGGAGAAGTTTATGCAACGTGGCTTAGGCTGATTATCAGACTCAAAGTTTGACACCATCAGAGCAGGAAGTTAAGCCCTCTAGGGAGCCTGGCTTGAAGAAACTTGAAATACAGCCTCTAGCTGATGAACTATGCATGGGAACTTTAGTTACAGCTTGCATGATGTAAATGCACAAATGTCACTGCTTTTAAGTGATATCTGATATCAATATCAAGACACCACAATACATTTGCAATCTCATTGTCGAATAGTCTGTGTTAATTTCTATTACACAGTAATCCCTTGTTTATTGCGGATAATTGCTTCCAAAAACAACCCGTAAAATCCGCGAAGTACGGTCACCAACAAGAAGTACTGGGCAGGCTAACGAGTTAGCGGAAAAATGCTAATTCACGCGAAAACGGACTTCTAAAGGAATGTAAACGAACATTTGGAGCAATACTGCATTGTCCTAAAGGTTAGACACATGTTTCCTCAATTTAGAAGTTTTATTTTGACTTTTAAATTGTTTTTTGATTTGGAAATAAAATCCGCGATGTAGTGAAGCCGCGAAAAACGAAACGCGAAGTAGCGAGGGATCACTGTATTTTTCATTTCTATCTGCACTAATATAGTACTAATTCAACCAATACTGCAAATGGGCTGGTGAGAATGAGAAGAAGGGTGCAACCAAGGATTGTCACCAGGCACACATGCAGAGCTGGACAACTATCTGAATTATGTAGGTCTGTGGGAGGAAGCTGGAGAACCCACATGAAAAGGGGGAAAGAGCATGAATACTCCACAGAAAAGGCTTCAGTAGACTCCAGCCAGACCAAACAAGTCTCAATGCAAATCAATTGTAGCTGCGCTAAGAATGTTGGCAGGTTAATATTGGCGCGCTCGCAAATTTCCACGCATTCTTCAACTTCCCCGATTGTGATTTTGGGAAAGAGTTGCGCATCAGTTTCACATTTTCCCAGACTAAAGAGGAACAGAGGGCAAATTGAGACGGTCTCGCAGTACGAGGCTAATAATAAATTCTTCTACTTTCCTTTTAGCTGAGCTCATGACTCTGAGGAGACCACCTCCTGAGATTTAGCTACTTTATAAATGTTGATGTGGTCAGGCACGAGTCATACCTAATGCATACTGTACCATACCAGTGTTTTTTTTTTCCAGGATTATTAGTAGTACTGCCAATCCTCTTTACTGAATTACTTTTCAGCTGTGACGTGTTAGCATAGCTCTGTTGTGAACAAGGGTGTGGTCAAAGCAAATTTAGCTCCTCGCCACAATCTAAGGCTCGTTTCATTCCTCGCCAAAGCACATTTTGCATTCGACCCACATGCTACAGAGGCATGCCATAAAATGTGGGATCTAAATTACACCAGAATGGAAGGGCCTAAAAGTCTGATGGTTAAAGTTTTCATCATTACTATCTTTCGTCTTGGCGTTGTGATTGGCAAGCATCATATTGTGCTAATAGGAAAATTGGAAAAGACGAATGGATTCCTGTCATTTTACATCATAAATGGCAAACATGTCTGCCAAGTTTCTCATGTTTGTCTGCGGCGGAGTGTGCCGTACATTTCCGAGGCAGAACGACGTTCTCTGATGAGCCACTTAGCAGGATAGGCTTGGTTTTCCATTATTCAACAGTGGCTATGAAAACATTAGCGGCTAAAGCTTACGTCAGCCATGTTTGTTTGGTTATGTCAGTCTTGTGGATGTTATCCTACAATTAATTGAATATGATTCAGTATTTTATAACTTTACATTCTGGCTTTTTCATAGTTCTTCTGTATAGCTTTTGTTATTTTGATATTTTTAAGCTTAAGACGACTTATTTAAAACGGAAGCCGGTGAGACGTCCTGTTATCACGTATTGAATCTGTTATCGTGAGCGACATGCTACGTGTATGAATGTTAAGCGTCCGCCCTGTTCTCTCTGCAAACAATCCACGCGTCTCAGATCAGATGTAGAAGATTATTCCATCCACACCCAAAAAGATAAGCGCTCTCACTTGCTCTTGCTAATGTCATCTTACGTCAGCAGTTCAGTTGAGCAGAAGCTATTTAGCCTCATTTCGAGGCAGCATCGTATCGAGCGCGACGTACTGCATATTATTTATTTTCAGCCATCGTAATGGTTAAACTGTTTGAACCACAATTGGATCATGCAGTCACAGGATGTTGCCTGCAGACTTGGAGTCATCTGATGCTGTTCTCATGACAGTAAACAGTATCAACAAACTTAATCAGAACAGAAAGTACTAGCATACAAGGCTATTAGTATATTTCATTTGAAAATGTACTAAATATACGATAAAGGGAAATTATCTCTGGATGACTTTTCTTTCCCGTGTGTAACACACACAACTTTTCAGTAAAATTACATACGTAGCCTAAAATAGCTGATGACAGGAACTTGGTTCAAGTCCCGTGGAAGGATGACTTGAAGATTAGTGTCGTACTAACGTATGGATGAAAGGGGTTAACTAATAATGTGAGTCAAATTTGACAAGGTTACAGTTTAAAAGTAGTATCACAAGTAATATTGGAAAAGGGCAGATGGTTTTGTGTACGGGGAGGAAAGGTCAAAGGCCTGGATCAATGACCCCCCCCCCACCCCCCCCCCCCTCAGGGATATATTTACACAACTATGACCCACGCTTATTCTTTGTTAAGTGCACTCCCACTTCCTTCCATTTCCCACATCTACTCTGCCCAGCTGACTATGTTCCTTTGTCGCCATTGAAGGCCAAGTTCTCTGTCACAGTTTGTGACCACATCCTGTTGGAGTAGGAAAATCGGCCCGTCGCTTTAGTTCCCGAAAATGATGCTTATGTAACTTGTCGCTCGCTGCTTGCGTACCTGACAGGTGAAGGTTATTATTGTTTGGCACCGGCACAATTTTGTAGGAACTTCAAACTGGAAATTATTTACTTACGTTTCTACCCTCAGGCTAGTCTTGCATAGTTGTTTTCTTGGTGTAAGTGTTTTTTTGCCTTTGCCAGAGGAAGTATATACATTGTAAAGGAAATACAAACCTGCTTTTCAGTACTGTTTTTACAATTTTATCTGTCTGTGGTATTAATGGATTGCTAAAACCTCATAGTTCCTAAAATAGTTCTCAGTGTCAGTGTTTTGATACAGCGTCAATTTAGCTCTATACTGCCCCACTAAGGACAAAACTTTAATTTCCATTTAAAAAGGGATTTTCCAACTTTTGGAGCGTAAGGATGCCTTACAGGGAGATATTTGTTCCAAAGACGATTGGGCGATTGGCTAACATTTTGTGACTTAACCCAATTTTGTTTTTATTAAATTCAGTATTTATTCATTGTAGCTAACATGGATGCCAAGAGAGAGGAGCTAGTTTACCAACATAGTTAGTTTTCCATTCCCTCTAGGAACTATTTTTCTAAAAAGAGACTCGCGACTTTAAACATTCACTTTTTTTCCCACACATTCACTTTATTTGTTTAGTCTATACTGCAATTATACTGTAGTTAAATTGCTGTGCTGGTGGCATTTTACATGCATGCACTTTCTTTCTTTCAAATTATACAAAGTGAATGCGGGCCCCTAATTTAAGGCTCGAGGATCCTGTGTGAAAACCATTCGAGTCAAGAATCTTTTTTTCTTTCCTGTATTTAAAGTAACACAATTATTTGACCCTAATAGATATTTTTTTCCCCCAGGTGTGGTCAACTATCACACAGTCATGATGAAAACGGGTGCCACCAAGTTGGGGCTACCCAAAGCGGGACTGTCCGAGCGAGCTAAGCAGACTTTAGCTCCTTCTTCGTCATCCTCCACCACCACCTCTACAGCAATGAAGACTTCCAGATCATCTAACACGCTGGCCTCAGACCTGCGCCTGAGCAGGGTGAGGCCCAGTCCCCACTTGGTAATATAGTTAATAACTCAAACCTCCCTTTCTCAAACGCCCACAGATGACTGATGACATTTTTTTTTGTTTTCAGCTTAAACGAGCCAATAGTGACGACGCTTTGACAAAGCCCGCGCTGGGAGCAGCTGCCACTGGCTTGCGCATGAAGAAGACAGTGACCACTGGAGCCATCTCGGATCTAGCTGAGGCCCGCCCCCGTAGTCTAGCCGGTAAGCCACATAATGTCATAGAATTAACTAATTATAAACATCCCTAGCATAAGACAGTTTTATACTTTTAATTAATTCATTTGAGAAGTGTCATGACGTCATTCTTGTCCCATGACAAGATGTGAGACATTTACAAAATGCTTGAAGACTCACGTTTGTATAATATTGTACTTAATGGTGCGTATGGGACAATTTCCCACTTACGCCACTAGAGGGCGACATACACCAAGTATTCAGGTAAAAGTCTATTCATTTTGATAATTTTCCACCAACCATTGGCTGCAGTGTGGTTTTGGTTCTTAAAAGATTTATGGATTTCAAAAGAGAGAAACTGTCAAAATTAATTTACAATTACAAATGGGCAAAAATAGGTTTTTTTTTTTTTAAGGGAAGGTTTTTTTGTTGCATTTTGTGAGAAGTGATAATATGATGGAGGAATAACAGCCCACTCTCATGTCAGAATTGTTTCAATGCTTTTTGAGCCCAATTGGATTTAAGTCCAGACGTAGGCGAGCTAATCCAAAACCTTCATTTTTGTGTCCTTAAGACATTCCCAGGTGAGCTTGCCGCTAACAAAAGATGTCAGGACATTTGGATGTTCTGGTCGAATCTATTTTTTTACATATGTTGGAAGATGAGAGTTACTCACAATTGACCTACTTTTCATATGAATATGCAAATGAATATGCAAACTATAATTCTTCCCAGCATGACTTTGGAACACATTTCTGACTATGCCTTTGGTGGTTCATCCACAAAATGGATTCTAAGCTCCAACGCAGTTCTTCCTCTTGGGGCTGTTTTTGCTGAAGTGACTATAATTGAGTTGGGACTTCAAACGAGATGAAAAAGCACGGCCAAGTAAACGCTTGAACTTCTGATTAAGAAAAAGAAGAAACTGATTTAGCGCTAATTATGAAAAGATTATTTCACGTTGGTATTTTTGTACTCGTGAGAAAAAGTGTGCATGATAAATTCATCAGCCCTCATTGGTCTAGTTTAGTGAACCAGTTTCTGCTAAGCAGTCAACATCACTAAATAATTCTTTGTCATAAAGAAAATCCTATGCAAAGGAATATTGTTGTTGCTTGAGGGGAATAAACGTGCTGTTTTATTTTCTCTGTATTTGTATTTTCCCTTCAATTCTGTAGCTACGCGACATTCATTTTGGAAATGTACAATTAATTTTTTTTTTATACAATCGGGCAGAGCAATTCTGCTTTACCGAAGAGGTTAGCTAGCAAGATTTGCTATCTGTTATTTTTATTAATGGACTCAGATGTTGAGATTTGACCAATTCTACCATGGTCAATAGTTTTTCTGATAACTTATTTAAAAAGCCTCCTCAATAATTCAGTCAAGCTTTCATTGGAGGCGGAGTCCTTGCGGAGTGTGCAAGGAAAGGGAAGCGACGCAAGGACACAAACTGTCCCGCTCTATAAATAACAAGCTTGGTGAGGCTACAAATATCCAGTACAGTGAAAAACAACAAGATACAATTTCCTTTTTTTTGAGTCAAGCCTAAATTTTGCACAAAAATTTGTGAGTCACTCGTAAACAATACTTAAGTTAGACAACACTGATTTGATTGATGTGGTTCAGGATTATTACTGACCCGGAGTGTGTTTGGGTTTAACTAACTAAATCGGAGCTACCAGACATGGACCCTGTCAGCGGGTGATTTATAGTTCTTGAGGCCCTCATATCTGCTGGATGAATTAATCACATACGCCTCAGTCCACTGGGATGACTCGGGGGGGGGTGCGCACTCATGCATGAGCGACACACACTGACACAAGCACTAAAAGGAAATTAATTAAAGATAGGAAAAAGAGGCTGGTTGTCTTTGTTATATTGAACTTGCCCAATCAGAAAATGGATTGGAATTTCCCCATTGCTGCTTTACACATATGTAGATTTTTTTGGTTGTTATATCACAGCTGGAATTTTGTACCTTGTCTTGAAATTCTTCTTTCTCGCAAGTCCATCGAGCATCGGGTCCTGTAGAAATGGAAATCCTGCAGAGAGGAGAATGTTTTAAGTAGGATTACCGATATATTTGTTTACCAAGGTGGATTGTGTTGATTTAAGTGGAGGCCAAAGGAGCATATTAAAAGAGGCGGATGTAAATCAGATTTTATGGACCATTCAGAAGAGACTTATGAATAGGCTTGGAAGCAACAGTGAGGTTGACTGTCCAAGTGGATGTGGGCAGGAGAAGACCACAGTGTTTTATAATTCAAATCCGCATGAACCCGAAATAAAACCATCCATTGCTGTATTATTGTGAGAGTTCATGATTATTATTTGAGCAAGGAAGGGTTACAATTGTTATTTTAGAGGTGGTGTGTGATTCCACATGTGTGTTTTTGTGCGAGTCTGAGAAGCCACACCTCCTGATCTACTTATCTCGGCAGTAATGATGTGCATATGATGCCGGCTGCATATTTGTCTGCCACCCTTGTGGAGGCTACGCACACACTCTTGTGCTTTGACACACACTGGCAGCCACTCGCTGTCAGGACACGTAGTCTGCCTCGGCAACACATGCGCATTCACACAAATACGATCCTGGGAAGGATCAGCGTTAAAAAAAAAAAAAAAGATCGGTAGTAGGAAAGAAGAATTTGATGTCCCTCTGCTTTACTCGGAGCGGATTGTGGATGCTGAACAAATGCGAGCACGCTGACCCCCCCCACGCTCACACATCACTCCCCCGCAGCCGCAAATTGTTGGATTCGTCTTCACTGCGTGGAGTGTGGGAGTCGTGCATCATCGGACTAAGATGGGGAACCAAGCGGGGAGACGGGAGGAACCCGACACAGGTCTGCTTCAGTTGTGCCTTTTTTTTTTTTTTTGCCACACCTTAGTGCAACTACTTTGTCGAGATCAGATGACTTGATGATCTCAGGATGACTATCTCGTGTGTCATGTGTTACTGCATGTCTGAAAGACAAGTTTTAACTGTCGATGAGGACCGGGGAGAAAATGCCCTGGAGCTAGATTGCACGTTGGCTGATTTGAATTTAGTCGGTCTGGTTTGCGTACCTTGTGTAGTCTATTGGAAGTAGGGCAGGAGAAGGAGGATCTGCTTTGTCTGCCAGTAAGCCGAAGAGAAGCTGCTACAGGAGCGAGGATCATCACTCGCATCTCCCCATTGCCTTAAGCGCTAGATTTCCATTTCAAAGTCTCTCTCGGCAAATTAAAGTTTATCACAAGTGTCAAAATGAGCTCAAAATATGAATCTGCCATTTTGTTTTCTACAAATAGCAACTATTTTCTTGCAGTGTAACAGCTCGACTTTGATTCATTCTCACCAAATTCATTCCTGTTCCTGGAGCTTGTTACTGGCATGACTATCCGTTGTTACTTTACAGCTCTTAAAAATATTTTGTTGTCACATGGCTGTTTTTCTTGGTCAACTTGTTTGACGTCTAGAACTTATTACACACCGGTCGTTTTTCTTCGTCTGGGATTTCCAAATGGTAGTCTAGCCAATGACTGCGCAGTGACTAATTGATTGGTTTTCCTTCCTTCCTTCCTTCCTTCCTTCCTTCCTTCCTTCCTTCCTTCCTTCCTTCCTTCCTTCCTTCCTTCCTTCCTTCCATCCATCCATCCATCCATCCATCCATCCTTCCTTCCTTCCTTCCATCCATCATCCATCCATCCATCCAATGTTTTTTAAATATGATGCACACTCCTCTTTGCAAAGTGAAAGGTTGAGAGCTGAATTGTGTTCTGCAATGTTAAGACTGTCATTATGGGTTTGCGCGGTGCTGCAACACTGAACCTCTCTGCCTCCCCCCGACTTGATGACCAACACTGTGGCCCAGACTATAGACTGCAGGTTCCACATGCTGTCAGCTGTTGATGAATCGGCACGAAATAACAGTGCGTCTATTTTCGGTTGCTGCTATTCAGTCTCTCGCACCCATTTGAGCTGAAATGAAAAAGTTCAAACATATTTGTCCAGTGAGGTCGATTAGATTGTCAAACTTTCTTATGGTCAAAAATGGAACTTTCACACATCTGTGGTTTTTCTTCACAAGTGATATTTTTAAATATGCGGTTTTCTTTCCTAAATTGGGAATAGAGTTTGAACCAATAGAAATGTTGTCATGGGAATGTCATTGTTTTTTTTTTTTATTCCTCTCACTGTACCAAATTTAGCAATGGTACAAATACACAGTAATTATTTGACTATTTTCAGATTTTTTCCCAGAATGGACTGGATGCAATGCCATCTGATTGTACTCCAAGCATGGTTCAAAATGTACAATGACGTAATAGCTTAAAATGATCATTATTAGCCGGTTACATCAAGAGGGCTAGCATGTTCATAATGAGATACAGAACATTCCAATAATAAAGTCATGTGCTAGTGTTAGACGTTCTACCTGGCTTCTATTTGGTTGACCTCTGTGGGAAATGCTCAGTCGGCATTTATGGTGTCTCCTCCCTACAGATGTACGCTGACGTTAGTCCACTTCCCAGTAGTCTTTTCCATTTTGACATTTCCATTGACCTCCTGTTGGCAAATTTATGACTAAGATCTCAGGACAATGCAAAGGGACAATGTTTTGGTGAGGTGAATGTTTCCGATGGACTTAAGTTTTTGCATCATTCTGAGTAAGTTGGATCACGTTCAAGAGGAAGCAAACAGGCACTGAGGAAGTTGTATCATTTGTACTTTCCATGAAACTTACTTGGCGCAGTAAATAAATATGTTTTTTTATTCATTATGATCCTTCGCCCCTAAGCAAATTTTTATGCTTGGAAATTTTGGTTTTGAAAAGCACCGGCCAGGATAAAGACTTTCAGTGCTCGGACCAACATTGACTTCAACACAAGATTAATAATAGACCCCAATTCTGTAAAAATATTCCAAAGCATAGTAGTAGTTGTCCTTTTTTCATAGCTGAAAATTTGTTCCCACAGTAGCAGACCAGCTGATGACTTTATCACAATGTTATGATGTCTAACAGGTCCTTAGAAGGGAGTTAATTAGTTTTTTTTACTGGTAGTGTTTGTATTGTTGTTATAGAAGCTGCCTTGTAACCGTGAATGAGTTAATTACTGCATATTTTATTTCTAGACTTGTGCATGCATTTTTTTTTCCCTTTTTCGCTTTCAGTGTGTCACTTCCCGAGTCTCATTGGAATTTCCCGATTCCAGTCAGAGGACAGAAATGCCCATGGGTCTCTGATAGGTGCCTGTTGACCCACTTCATGGTCTTGTCAGTCAGACAAAAGGAAAGCTCAGCATAGTATTTGGAAGAAAAGCGGACAAATAATTCAGATGCTTTCTTCCGTACGACTTCCTTTGTGATGATGACAATGAAGGCACTCTAATTAGTTGTCATTAATTCTGGATGACTCTTCACCTGTGACACTCCTGTTCTAGAAATTAAAGACTTGTGTTGATGACTTTTGACTTAAGACAGCCTACCTCATTTACATAATTTCAGTATCACATGAATTAACATTCAACTGTACTCAATAATTCCACATTTATTTCATGACTCATAGTCCTGTGAAATGGACAAAGCCTTTGACTTTTGAAAAACCCTTATTTGACCAATATAGACATTGTAAATCAACCTTGTAATTTCAAACTTAAGAACTACCCTGTGAGAATGAGTCATCTTGGATACAACTACAGAACCAAAGCTCCTCTTTGAGCAATTCAATTGGCCATTTCATAGATTTAAATGTTCCTCTGTGGTTGGGTAAATGCTCCGGACCTAAACTGACCTATGCAGTAAATTAAGATCAAGCATCAAGCATTTTTGTTTGGTAGCAGAAACTTTGAACCATTTCTGTCCATTAACTCCAAGATTCAGCTTTCTGGTTAGCACCTAGCGTCAAACTGTGCTGACGTCATGGTTAAAATGGTGGGCGATACAAAAGAGGAGGGAGAAATACTGTACAAAGCAGTTCTGTTCCTTACATCACACAGATATGAGAATTCATCCTAAAGCATCTGACATTGCGGCCTTTCTCTTAAACAAGAACCTCCTTGTCTGTGTAGAATGACAAAATGGCCATAAACTCAAATTGATTCTTTTATTTTGTCAGATGTCTTAGCGTGATAACATCAGTTCATTTGTAAAATTGACATTCTGTGATGTCCTCATTCTGTCAATCATGGATTTAAGTCGTCTTAGATACGAAACAAGCCTCCATATTAGTTAAAGTTAAAGTTAAGTTAAAGTCCCAATGATCGTCACACACACACCTGGGTGTGGTGAAATTTGTCCTCTGCATTTAACCCATCCCCGTGTGATTTTAATCCATCCCCTGGGGGAGAGGGGAGCAGTGAGCAGCAGCGGTGCCGCGCTCGGGAATCAGTTGGTGATCTAACCCCCCAATTCCAACCCTTAATGCTGAGTGCCAAGCAGGGAGGCAATGGGTCCCATTTTTATAGTCTTTGGTATGACCCGGCCGGGGTTTGAACCCACAACCTTCCAGTCTCAGGGCGGACACTCTACCACTAGGTCACTGAGCTAGCTTCGTATCTGAGCTAGAACAATAGATCTCCAAGAATCGAACGACACAGTTGCAAAAATGCTTTATCGTGCCCTTCTGTCACACGATGAAGTTCTTTCCTGCTTTAGCTTGAAATCGTCACAATGTAATGTCCTTACTGAAAGAACCTTTCATTCTTTCAAAGTCAGCTGCACGCGCTGGGAATGTTAAAGCAGCTTCTGCCACAAGTAAGATATAGTCTCTCCACTGTGCCCAATTGATGACGAAAATCTTTATTTCAGTGAGAGCAGAGAGATGCAAAAAAGGAACTCTACCCACCGAAACAAATTTCCATCACTGCGCCCTGCGTCACTGAAAACGTACAATAAAATACTTGTCGCGATTCAGTCTGGAATAGACGTGTGTTTGTGACCCACATTGAAATGTCACACTAACGCTCTGCTGCATAGATGAATGAACACAATGGCGGGCAGATGCTGTATGACCAAAACAGCAAACAATGTTTGAATAGGGCGTACACTAAGCTGACAAAACACTAGCAAAAGATGACCTACTTTACGCATTTACAAAATGTAAACAAGTGTTTGCTGATCTTTCCCAATCATGGCAACCCAGTCATCCAAAATAAATGTAATTAATTATCTCAATCACTTTATGTTTCCCAGGTTGTCAAGCAACTAGGAAGTCTGGGATCCCGGCCCCAAGAGAAATCCCATCTTCAATAACAAGGGACCGCATTTCCTTGCGAGACCAGTTGAGGAGCTCTTCCACTAAGAGGATTGTTTCCAGTGCCAGCACTTCCAGCCTCTCCACCCTGGCAAAGCAAACCCGTAGTTCGACAAAGTGTCGGGGAGAAGCAGAAGGCCAGGAAAGGGGCCTCCTGGAATGTCAGGTTAAGGAGCTGTTGGCTGAAGCCAAGGCTAAAGACTTGGAGATCAGCAATCTCCGCACGGAGCTGCAACGCTGCCAAAGTCAGGCTTCCCCGTTGCAGTCACCTGTCTCACCTCAAGATCTTTTTACAGAACGAGACGGAAAGCTCACAGAGGCTTTTGTCCTGGTTCAAGAGCTGAGGGAAAAGAATGCAAAGTTTCAGAAAGAGCTCGCAAACCTCAGAGAGGAGAACCAAGGGCTAAAGAGAAGGCTCCTCTGTTTTGAGCCTTTACCATTAGCACCTCAGAATGGCCTGCCGTCAGTTTCCAGCCCAACTACCAGTCCCATGAAAACATCAGTCTCCTCCGGTTCTGCCAAGGACTCACCTTCACCCGACTCGTCGGAGTTTGAGAAGATCCCACGTTCAGGATCCACTTGCAGCAATGTCAGTAGCGAAGCCACGGCGGGTGGACGAGATTTGTCGGTGCGGAGTCTGACGGAACAGATACACAAGATGGAGGAAAACCACCACAGCACTTCAGAGGAGCTACAAGCCACTGTACAGGAGCTGGCTGACCAGCAGCAAGTGGTGCAAGAACTGACGACTGAGAACGAGCGTCTAACCGAGGAGAAACGCCTCCTGCAGACTTCGCTCCAGCAGCAGAGAGAACGTCTGGAGCTGCTCTCCCAGAAGAATGAGGCGCTGGCTAGTCGACTTCAGGAGCAAGCCCAGAGGGAGGACGAGATCAGGACGCAAGGTCCTCGACTCGTCGAACTCGAGCAAAGGTACGCCGAGCTGGTGGAGAGCTCGCGCTTCGAACGGGAGAAGCTGGTGAACATTCAGCAGCAGTTAACCGGCAGCCTACGAGCTCTTGAGGAGGAGCACCAGGAAGCCCAGGGTCAGGTGCATGGCCTGCGAGAAGAAATGGACAGGCTACATGGCCAACTCAACCACGAGCTGGAAGCCGGAGGTCAAGCCGCACAGTTGGCAGAAGAACAGAAAGCCACGGTTGATTGTCTCAGAGTGGAAAATAGTCGGCTGAAGGCACAGGTGGACATCGAGAGGCAAAAGGTGGCTGAGCTGAAGACCGTGCAGAGCGCCGGCGATAGTACAGAGCTGCAGAGTCTACTCAAGACGGCCCGTGCCGAGAGAGACCGACTGGAGCTGGAGCTGACCGAGCTGAGGCGGGACCTGCTGCAGGCCCAAGATGAGACCGAGCACGTGCAAGCCAGCATCTCCAAGGTACCTGGATCACGCTGGCATTTTTATATGAATCCGCATTTCTGTTCACATCCTGAATTCAAAATGGCCGCACAGGTGAATGCCAAAGGCCAGCAGGTCCAGGAGAGAGCGGAGATGAGGGAGGAGGAGCTCACCAAGCGGGTGAGTGCCTTGGAGGAGGTGGGCATGCTGGCTGACAAACAAGTGAAGGACATGAAGGAGACCATCTTTGAACTAGAGGACCAGGTGGAACAACAGCGGGCCATCAACCTACACACAAATCAAACAGTCCTCGACCTGGAGAGTACGTTTTCCATGAAATTCTATTTTTTTCGAGCTTCAGTGTTGAGACCTTCAATTTGTGTTTGCAGATCTCGCAAAAAAATTAGAGGAGCAGAAATTCGAAGCGGAACGACAACTGAAAGTTTTTAGCAGGCAGATGAAGGTAAGCGTGCTTGGGATTGGGATTGCGTGTCACTTTTATTTTGGATACGCATCTTTTTCGAGCAGATGTGTCTTTTCATTTTCTCACAGGAAGAAAAAGATGAATGGCGTCGGTTCCAGGCCGATCTCCAGACAGCCGTGGTGGTTGCCAATGATATCAAAGTGGAGGCTCAACAGGAGCTCCGGACACTCAGAAGACAGCTGCAGGAGGAGCAAGATCGTAGCGCCAAGCTTTCTTTAGACCTGGAATCCCTGCAAGGTGTTCGGTACGATAGTCGCATCTCACACGCCTCCATAGCACTGCTGCCAAGTTCAAAATGTATCTTCTATTCCTAATAGATTATTAGGCGTTATTTAGCTCACCTTTTTTTATGATACAGGATGAAAATATTTCAGAATTTGGTTCCTGGGATTTATCCGACTTGACGTTCCGTGCTTCTTTTAAGCTGCTTTCCTCCTTTACACTGACCACTGCCTGGCAAAGACACTTTGACCTCACTATCCACAACCACTGTGCATGGAATCTTTTCTTTTTTTTTTTTCTTTCTTTCTACTTTACAAATTTATACACTGATACAGCATCCAACAATTGACATTTAACTAAATCCATTTAGGAGTCTTTGTTCTGATGCCAGGCAGTAGCGTGCTTGTTCTATTTCGAACTAACCATTAGCTTTTATTCGCATACTGTAACGGATTCAACAAGGGCTAACTCATCATTTCCTTGGCAACTTGTTCTTAGCCATGTTGTGTCCCGCCATTGTGTGAACCATTAAGCCTTCCATTCACGTCAATGTTCAACGCCACAATTGTTTTTAAAATGACATTTCGTGCCGTCCCTTATAAATATACGACATGGCTAGTTATCGGGTAAAAGGCCAAGATTAGCTGTTACGCTACATCCGTTCCCCCACCTTCAGCAGCACCATTTGATGCCTCACAAAGATGTCTTTTGGCAAGAATATGGCAAGTCCAGGTGAGTTCCCAGCCCTGTTCGGTTCGCCTGCTAGCTTGCTGCTACTGACGCTGCTCTCATCACAACTCCCTATTTCTCACCTTCAGCTCGTTTGACTTCTGTCTTTCACTACAGACTGGCTCAAGGCACTGCAGAACTATTTTTTTTTGCTAAGCTTTTCTTCATTCTGTTCAAACGAATGTCTCTTGCGCCACCTGCTGTTGTGTGTTGGAATAAGCCCTAGTTAGCGAGCGGCTGTTGTGCGCAGCATGGCCGGATGTATTTTTCAGGCAATGCATCAAAGATCTCGATTGGATAGCAGCTTTATCATTAGATATTGGTTAATGATTTATGCATGAGGTAGTATTTTGGTCTGAAATGAATATTATGGTCTCTAAATTCCAATTACAGTGTAAAAAAATGTGTTGATCCCTGTCTTTCTGTTTTCAGAATTGTCCCAGGAGCAACTTTTGATACCAAGACCGCAGTCGAAGGACACTAAGTGATGTTTAAGCACCTTGTGAAGATCGGAGTCAGTCGATATTGACGCACTTAAGTTATTAGTTGGAAAAGAAAAATGGTAATCAACAAGCATCCGTGCAAATTGTGTACGCTTTCTTCAGCAGCATAAATATGGCTGTTTATATTTTCCACATCTTTGAAATGTACCCGCATAAAAGTTTTTTTATGTATTTTGTTTTTTTTCTCGATGTACTCCAATGTACCGCGTTTGTAATTTTCTTTTGTGATATTTGATATTTTTCTTAAATTGCAAAGTTAAGTGTGCCTTTTAAAGATGAGTTGTTGTGTCTGTTATGTAAAAAAAGTGTTTTAATTTCCTAAAAGCACCTGTCATCACACACTGTTTGTGGTTCTCAACCATTTTACTAGAAAATACGTACATTATTAAATACTATTGTATTGTCATGATAAATGAGCTGTCGGACTGAGGATTACACATATTAGATAAAACCTTTTTTTTTCTGTCTATTTTGTAATTCAGGTGGGGGCTATGGAGACTTAAAAACAATGGACCTGATTTACCAACCTAAGAATGTTCTAAAACGTTCAAAATAGGTTTAATGAATGACTTTTAAATTTATAGATGAAGATATAATGGTGTTCAAAATCCTACAATTTTATATTACATTGAAATGCACTAAAATAATAAGTTGTATTTTGAGGAATATTTATTTATGTATTTATATTGTGTGACAAATATGCTCATTGTTTTTAGAACGGTTGGTAAATAAGGCCCAATGCATTTAGTCTCTGCTGTGTCTAACTGTAATGCCATATTATGCCAGTAGATGGCGCTATGTAACACCATATCGTGAACCGGCCGAGGGTTTATTTTACTCTGTGTGCTGTCTTTTATGTCCAGTATGCGCTCATCCAGGATGACCTGTTGCCAAAATTTAGATTACGTTTATAAATTTTAAAAAGTTGCATTAACAAGCTAATTTTACAGTTATTCCACTGTCTTTATTATTAAATTATGGCCATATCAGAAAGACCAGTTTAACTGTGCTACATTACACTGAAAGGGTTTGTTTACAAATATGAAAATGTCAATTAGGTTTGTCTTATATGAGCCAAATACTACCCATGGAGAGTTTAATACTTCTACGGGCCACATGGTTACAGGATCTCAGGTTCCACTTGGAATTGCATTCGTTGTCCTGATTTATTGTCTTTTGTATAATCGCAAAACTGTGATCCCTGCAACTGCCCCCTCCTCCACCCTCACAAAATACTTTCTCTTGTTGCTAATTCCAATCAACAACACAACAATTTCGGCAGAGGTCATGTGTTTACGTTGTCTTGAATAAAGCCATACAATGAGGAAGACCACAAAGACTGCATCCATGCTCGTATAAAACTGTGTGTCAATCTTAACGATTCACAAATAAATTATATTATGCCAGTAGATATGTGGCTCCTGTGTCATTTTGGAGTCCAGCGTTATAGTCATTAAAATGTGTAACTTCTTTACGCCTTTCAACCAATTTGTAAGTTCAAAATACATCTGGAGCAGCCAGATTTACGATTGTATTCATTGTGTTTGTCAGGTCTCAAGGGGATGATTTAAAAGTGCACACAAACAGCCGTAAATGTTGCGGTGTGATCCCGAGCCCACCCACTGACATCAACGGTGATGCCAACACGGAACCAGGAGCTCCTGTCAAGTCCCCCATCAAGTCATCTGATACTGGCGGACAGAGTAAGCGATGCAACCCGCAGCCATACAATACCACTATATATACTTTTTTGAATATATATTTTGTGTACACTTATGTCACTCAGATGGACCGGGCCTGACAGTTCAAATCCACAGCTCACCTAGAAGCCCTCTAAGTGGAATCCCGACGCGCACAGCACCTGCAGCTGCAGTTTCGCCTATCCAGGTTAGCACCATTAAGCCCCAAATTAAATTGCTAATGTAAAAAAAATAATCTTACCCAATTTGATCTGTTTTATTTCTCACAGAGGCAGTCGAACATAAAGCCGCTGTCCAAGTTGTTGGAAAAAAGAATCAATCATGGCGACTTTGTTCGTCCTCACGGTACATAACAGATCATCCTAATTAGTTTTTAATGTGTTGTTATTGTCATTATTATTCTCAGTATTTGGACAGCCACAAATATTAGCTTAAACACAAATCATAGGTGGCGGCTAGTATCCTGGCAACACAAGACAGACTAAAAGGTCAGGTGTATTTTGGTGTCACACTCTGTCAAGTAAAAAAAGATTTCCAATCTTTAGGAAGATAGCTTTATGTTTTTTTTTTTTTGTTCCAGGGAGCAAATGCGGTTACTTATCTTGTATGATCATATTACATGTTGCTACTTCCTTCTGCATGACCTCAGGCATACACCAACTCACTCCATATTGTCTTAAGAGCCAACCTGATGTTTACTATATGTGATGGCTGATTCCCATTCACCCTATTTTCATTTTGCTTTTTTCTGTCAAATAAATAATCACAAGTGTCTAATTTCTACGTACTCCGATTGTGCAGGTAAATTTTCAGGCGGAAGAGAGGAGACGAAAAGCAACATCCTGATGAGGAAGAGTCCATCTCTAGAGTCAATATTCAAAAGTCCTGCTTCTCTGAGAAGCCGTGCATCATCTTTTACCTGCAACCAGGCCAACAGTATGTTCAGGTGAGTCAGGGTAATTGTCAAATATTCCTGCCATGTCATCTTGGTAGAATAAAAATGAGAAATTGAGATTTATAGGAAATTTAAGTGTCTAGTCCAATGCACTAAATGTCAACACAACCCGGTGGAAAAAAAGAAATGTTGCTTCCGCAATCATCATTGTACACAACTACACAACAAACTGATGAATAACTAGTTTTCAAAACAGAGACTAATAAAAACTGTTCAAATATTTAAAAAAGAAATATTGAAATCAAATATTTAAAAATAAAATTGATTTGAAAAAATGAATGGTATTAAAACCCCCTATGTTGTCACAATGAGTCTGCTTAATGACTTCTACTTTGCCATCCCCGAGTCTAGACACACCCTCAGTTCCGTAATCAGACTGTTGACATCGATAACCCGTCTCACCGATCCCATATTTCCCAATTGATTCATTAAGAGAATATTAAAACCTCCTGCAGTGTTTTCACTCGGACAATCATTGGCAGCGAAGTGTTGTTATTGTACGTCCTTATTAAGACCTTCCAAACAGCAGCGTGTTATTATGACTGTTTTTGGTATGGTCCTCCAGGATGATTATGCAACTAATATACATTGGTGATGAATGTGTCCACATGTGACTGGAAAACTTTTTCAATGCTAAGCGACGCCTAAAAGAGACTAATGAATTTAACAGCCAAGTGGCGCAACACCGTTTTGAGATCAACGACCGGGCGTCGTGGTCTTCCCATGGCTCCGGCTACAACACAAACACCGCCGAGATGACCTTGGGAACAATATTCGTGTCATCGGAAAGCGCAGTTCATGTACCGTGTGTGTATGTTTCATCTTGTTTCTTTTTTTTTTATTTTACGCCATTGCAAAAGCATGCATCCCATTCATTTGGAGGGAGCATTAACTTCAAGGCTGTAATCTAATGACAATATTTGCATTTATACATTTAACTCAAATAGACTTATCTGTTATCGCACCATCTGTGTGTCTCTCACTGTGCATTTGTGGTTTGTGTTTCCCTCGTGACGGTGTGGAAAGTACGGACCCCTTGGCTGCACTCACGCGGGAGTATGGGGGATCTAAGAGGAACGCTCTACTGAAGTGGTGCCAGAAGAAAACACAAGGCTATCCGGTAGGGATCACAGGCTAAAGATCTTTCTCACGTCCGAGTTGAGCCCAGTCGGGGTCGGATCGTGCTTTTTGCCGCATTGCTGTTAATTACGTTTGTTTGCAGTTCTTCCCCCGATGGATTGAAGTTTGTTTGTCCGATTTATTGTATTAATTTGTTCCACACATCTAAAACCTGGCAGTAGCCAAAGTCTAAGTCTGTCTATCTATATACATCTAATTTAATATTTTTCTTTTTTATTTAAATATAATATAATAAAAAATATCCATATATATACATATAATTTAATATTATTTTTCCTTTTTTAATATAATATAATAAAAATATACATATAATTTGATATTATTTTCCTTTTTTTTTTATATAATTTTTTATGTCTTCGAGTTGTGCAAAGCAGACACTTCAAAGGTGTCAAATGTTACAAACGTGCGATCCGTATTTTACAAACACATTTTTCCTTTTCTACCAAAAATGTGATGTGTGCATTTCAATGTGACCCTCCATGAGCCAAAATCTACAATACAATCATGACAAGACCGGTGATAACTACCAACTACAAATCCAGCCTGCCAGGGAATAAATATTATTAATAGGCCATATTTGCCCCCTCTAAAGTTTAATAGTCACACTGTGTGTGTGTGCTTGTTGATAAAACACAGAATCCTGTGTGATGACAACATGTTGCCTAATAAGGTTGACCAGCAAGCACATGCCTGATAAGATGCTGGACCATTAGACGGACATTCACGCAAACGTGCGCCATGAAACATGAGACAGCTCATAACGTGGAATTTAATTTGATTTTGGGATAGAGGCAAATAAATTCAATCAGTTTAAAGCAGCTGTCTCGGAAGGCAGCGTTGAGGCTTTATGTTCACAGCAAATTCAAGTTTATAAAACAAGTTTAAACGGGATTAAAAGATTTAGTGAAGTCGCAGCTGTTCTGATGTCCTCGCACGGCCTCATTCTTTAAATTCTCTTGTTCGAGACGTTTTTTTTCTTAAGTATGAAGCATAATCTAAGAAGATCGGATTTTATCTGTTGTAGTCTATCGCTAACCTCTTCCCTCCAGAGGCGCTTGTTGTTGATTCAGATGATGCTTGCCATCCGCCATCTTGTAGTTAGATTCTATCCCTGATAACCAGCCAGTTAAGAAACTCGACTTTCACACCAATTGTAACAGTCTTATACTTGGAGGACATTATATGAATTCCTTGTTTACCTAATCTAACCAGGATTGGGGAAATTGAAGGAAAATTGAAAGGGAGCAAAAATGTTGTTTAGGTCAAGTTCAGAGTCTCAGATACTCCATCTGTTTGCCCCAAGCAAGGATGTCCATGCTCATGTTTATACAATAAACGTTTTACAAAAAAAAAAAAATTCTTGGTGAACTGCAAAATAGCAAAGATGACAGGTTGAAGTTACCTGGATACGAGTGACTGCTGTCACCTTTTGAGCAGAGGTAAAAGGTCAGCGTCTGATGTCACTTCAGGTCCGATACATCTCGCGAAAGGTTAGGTTGTTACAGTCGAGTCACCAATTATAGTCAGTCTACTCACAAAGTGACACTGTAAAAAAAAAAAAGACAAGCAGAGGTACAATTCGTGTTGCTTTGTCACGGCCATTTTGGACGCTGATAAGGTCAGTGCAGTTATCGTTCACAGAAACTCTTCCTGGCTCCAAACTTCAATGAACTAGTATTTAGATGCAGATCAATAACAAAATATTTATTCTTAATTTATGGAAAGGTCCAGTTAAGTTCCAGATATCCAGATCGATTTATCGATTGTGTTTAAAAAAAAAAAATACATGGGAAGAAGGACCATGAAAAAGGCTTATTTAATTGTAATCGCAATATGAAGGGGGCGGGGTCGAAGTATAGTGTGTGCATCTGGCTACCTAACAAGAGGTCAGTCAAGTTTTCCATCAGGCACAAGCCTAATTATAAAATGTAACAGGAAGCGCGAGCTATTGTGAGCAGGTAGTTGTTCAGGTACAAAGCAAATCGGTGTGATTATATCTGTATACAAATCTGGATGTCACACATACCTGAATCAATAATGGAGCAGGACACATACTAAGTGTGTGTGTGTGTGTGTGTGTTGTGTCATCATCACAAGAGCACAGTGGAGCTTGTGAACTGATTGTGTCCTATCATCTTACATGGGGCTGTGCAAACACACATGCTTATTTACCGCAAGTGTTTGAGAGTGAAGAAAAAAAAAAAACATGGTGAAAGGAGAGACAATAAGCCTACGTGCTTTAAATCATGTATTGTGGGTTGAGCCTCAGGTGAATTTATGCCTGTGTGTGTGTGTGTGTGTGTGTGTGTGTGTGTGTGTGTGTGTGTGTGTGTGTGTGTGTGTGTGTGTGTGTGTGTGTGCTCATGCATGCGCGTGCACTGATCGATGAGTGAGGACCTTTTAAAAAGGTTCGGATTGACTCGACCCTAAGGGAGACAAGAACATTGAGGGGGGGGGGGGGGGGGGGCACTCGTGGGAAATTACAGTCCAAAAGAGGTTGTTGGCACCTTGGGAATAAAGTTAACTCGAATTAATTATTATTAAAAAAAAAAAAAAATTTAATTATCAATTCCAGCAACGCCACAAGCAAATCAATTCAACTAGATGACATCATCTTTTTTGTGCTCTGAGATTTTTCAGTGATATTTTCCTTGCCCCTTCCCCCCAGGGCCTCCCCAAGGAAAAAAATCCTAGCTCTGCCCCTGGTCTACAAGACATTGTTACTAAATGTGATGTTTGTGGTTTGCTTACTGGAATACATATTTGTCTCCTGTATATTTACCAGCCACTTTGATGTCCTATTTTAGACTGCAGACGCTTATAAAATGTTTTCTCATTAACCGTAGAAGCCAAACAAAAATAAAAGCCCTATTTGTTTAAGATGGGAACAATGAGCAAAGGCTCGAAGCGTTGGGCTCAGCTGGGTCTGTCAGAGCAACAGCTCATCCGGCCCTGTCTGGGAAACACGTTTTCTCTCTCACAAACACACACATAGAAAGACAGGAACGGACCCCCATGAGTGGAAGGAATGGAGGTCAGACACTGAATGAGAAAACAAAGTGTAAATTCTGCTCATTTGTTATACCAATTATATTCCCTCAAGAGGGGGGGGGGGGGGTCAAAGGTCATGTACAAAAGCACCTTAACAGAAGTCAGGAAGCAGGTTCTTATCTAGCCAACAACTAAGTGACGTTTTCCATTCCGACCCTGACCCTTTGCTTCCGAAGTCCTGCTCCTGCCGCTCCAGGAATGCATGAACAGCCGTTTGGGTCCTTGGTGTAAACCCGCCCAAAATAATTTTGCATCACCGTTAAATAAAAGCTAATGACCAGCAGTCCGTCGGAGTTCAACAAGAGTATCGTCAACACCTCTTGATGTGCTGACTCCGTATTGAAACTACTCCAAGCTTCTGTCAAATAAGCCCATTAAAACAATAGCAGGAAATGCTGTGCTGCGTGATTCAAGGAAAATTGGGTTATTTGATGAGCGGATAAATGGCCATAAAAAAAAAAAGAGCTTGCTGTGGGGCTCCCCAGGATGGGCGTGGTTTTGGCAGACTGCCGCTTAGAGGAGCTCCTTTGAATGGATCGTAAAAAGAAAATCCAGGTCTACTAAAATGTGATCAGGTGATACAACTCTCACACGTGCTGGAAGGGAGTCAAATTTTGTGACCTTCACGCAAGCTTCCATTTCTTGTACATGTCTGTCTTCTTTTTGTCAATTTATTTTTTTCTCCCTGGTCGCTGTTGTGCTCATGGTGGTGAGGTAAAGTGATTGCCTGACAGGAAATATACCGAGCTCATCAGTCACACAAAGCTCTCAGGCTGATGTCTCCCCTGCTTTCATCCATTTTGCAACCTTCTCAAGTCATGCAGTTATCGTCTTTTCTATTGTACAAAAATCAAGTTCTGTTCTTCATCATATCCAAATCTTCCCTCTCTCTCCTGAGCCTGCCCCCAAAAAAAAAAAAAAAGCCATGGCTCTGCCTTTTGTGCCAAGCTAGACACTTCCTGTCGCTTGATGCTGTGTTTGCTTTTGTGAGCCGCCCTTGCTGTTTTAGCATGCATGCCTCACTCTCGCCGAAACCCGGCAACCGCTGGCCTCTATTAGCCCCGCCCACCCCAAACCATCATTTCAGACCTGATGCACATACACGTGCGGCCCTCTCCTTATTTGTTTGTCATGATCTATCTTTGTCTCGGAGTGTCTGCATTCTGACTAACATTTAATCACTGAGCGCGTGCGTATTATGTGTCACACACACACACACACACGGCTACTTATAATGCAACAGGAAGGGAATGAGGGCTGACATGACTGCACACACCTGCCCCTTAGACTTGGACGCTGTGACTGATGGATGGTTTAAGGGCACAGCAACCCACGCTCACTTAATTTGACTTTGAATAATATTGCACATTGATATGAAATGTGTGTTCTGTTCTTGTTAGCTATTGATAATTAAATGTGATTCCTGGATTGATTTCTTCAATTCAATTCGAATGATCTAAATCCATCATGACATCCTATCACCAAAGATCCTGAAGTCATCTAGTGTCTAAAATGGGTAAGTCATGCTATTTGTTAATTAGCGCAGATGCTTCCAGCACTATAAGGCTAACTGGGATATTGGAAAGAAATTCGAACTTTACGGTGAAGCTCAGGTTTTGTGGGCCGAAAGTTAAGATTTTGTTTTTTGCATTAGTTTCCCCAGGACCTGGGGAGCTATGTAGTTTTGGTGTCCAATCAGGTAAGCTAATTGCATTGGCCTGCAGTCACTGCTTTGGATCAATCCTCTGATTAGATATTTGGAATGAAAAATCAGCTGGACTCTGCTCCTTGAGGCACAGATTGATGACCGGGCGGTTTGAAGCGTCAGTAAACAAACGTCTGATCCGTCACTTGTGGTGGCGCTGGAAGGCTGATTCAAAGCTGTACACAAAACTCGACCTAGTTATTGAATAGGGCAGATGGTAAGACACACAAATACAAAAATGAAAATAAGGAATATGGGGTCGATGCTAATAACGCTTAAACTGCTGCTTCTGATGTCACTCATTAGGCCACGCCCCTGAATGGATTACAGTCTAGTTATGATTTTCTGTTTAATTACACTTTATAAAACCAGTTTTTTTTTACAGCAATGATACAACGCGTGGTATGCAGGCACCCTCTAGTGGTATGCCAAAGAATCACTAAATTAAATGTTCAAACTGCGCATAAAATTACAATCAATTTTATTTATACGATTATTGCGCCATTAGAAGACTCTCCTGACATATTAAGACAAGAATTGAAACCAACATGCGCTGGCTAGCACTGGGCTATGGAGGTAAGGGAAAATTCACACAAAGGAAGAACCCCCCCCACGACACACACAATAAACTATTGTTCCACAACTGGATTTTACAGGTTTCCTACGTTTTTGACAACGAATATGACTTTAGTGTACTCAGAGAAATTAGAAAGCGGAACTGAAGCAAACAACAGCTTGGAGCCAGGCTGTCCCCTCATAATAATAATAAGCTGTTGTCCTTTCAAAGCGATGCTCTGCGACTTGCAACATCCCCATTCAAACTGGACGTGCAGAAGACTCTGTTAACAAGAACCACCCCTCCAGGACAAAAAAAAAAAAAAAAAAAACGGGCTGTGAAAGACCTGCTTAAAAAAAATATTTAAATGTGACCTTCCTTAATCATGACTGTATGTACCACGCTTCTGACCTTTTCACCTGAGTGAACATGCTCCCATTTGTGCTCCTCACAGAGGGGAGATTAACAAAAGGGATCCAAGAAGATCCTGATAACATCTTGAAAAGGCATTAATATCCCACCAAAACCTCTTATTCTAACCTCCGTCTTTTGTTTGTGGACAGAATATTGACGTGACCAACTTCAGCAGCAGTTGGAGTGATGGTTTGGCTTTTTGCGCCCTTCTGCACACATATTTGCCCGCCCACATCCCCTACCAGGAACTCATCAGTCAAGATAAGGTACAAGACTTCGGGAAAACACAGAAACATGCTCGATTTGACTTTATAAATTTGTATATTTACAATACAGCATATTGCGCAACATTGTTTTGACTTAGATCCATCACGAGCCCCTACACTCATAAGCGAACAAATCAGTTATGTATACACTTAATGTCACAAGGGTTGCTTGTGGCTCTTTCTGATTTTTTTTTTCCATAAATTAATAAAATAAACCCTGAGGGTATCTACTGTACAATCTCTTCTAAACCACAATCAGGCATTCAGCATTCATATCTAAGGAACGTTTGTTTTTGTTCCCACTGTTAAACTAGGCTACATACTTTCTTGATAAAGTTAGCTCCAGTTTTTTTTTTTTTTTCTTCAAAGCGTGGAGGGATCCAAAGATTGTTGCTAGTCACACGGTCGGAGCAGCATACCGTGGCTTGCCGCGTTAAAACCAAAAAGTCAAACGCCGGTACTTTTTCATCCTAAGTGACGAATGAGTCGGGCGCGTTACATTAAGTTGATGACAGAGACACGGCGCTGCCACCGTGCTGAATAATTCAATAGACGGGAGTTGACTTTAATAACTCTTGCTGAGTGACTTCACCCTCGGGGCCCAAACAGCCAAGCAGCTCTTTCCAGTGTAATCTGTCCTTCCACTAATCCCATTACGGCCCCTCTCGCCCTTTATCATCAGATGTTTTTACCCAAGATTGTAATCGATGGCCTGGAGTTTTAGGCAGGAAACAGGGAAAGGTGCTCTTTTCCAGCCATGACTAGATCCGAATTGATTTAATAATATTGATAGTGGAGTACTTTATCATCCAAAACGGTGCGGGCAGTTTGAAGGCAAACATGATGAGTTCAGGTGCTCGCTCGCTTCAGTTTATGGCATAATTGGGGAGAGAGTGCAGGACACTTGCAAAATGCTACTTGAGATTACAACATGGGACAAAAATGACATTGCTTGCTACAGATAGGAGGACGTTATTGCTTTTTAAAGAAAATCCGGTTTGCAATTTTTATACTGTCTCGTTTAGCCCCGATGTGAACTTTTCAACTGAGATAAAAAAAATATATCTATTAAAGAATCGACTAAAAATGTATCCAGTTTTGTGTGTGCATTTTTGCAAGACAATGTGACAGTGTGATTAATTTTACCTTCAGATCCGGAATCTGACGCTGGCTTTTCAGGCCGCCGAGAGTATTGGCATCAAAACTTCCCTGGTGAGTAGAAATGGCACAATAGGTTTATTTAATAGGTTTAAAAAATATCGATATTTAATAGGTTTCACCTAAGAACAGTCAGATGGACTATATCTGATAGAAAAACAAATCATTTTTGACCTTTTTGTTTTTAAGAGTCAAAATATATCCCTACTCAGTAGTAGTATATAAAATAATTTTCCCAAGAGAGTTTAAACATTAACTGGACTTCTCTTGCTATGTCATCCTCCTCCTGATATCTTCCAAAACAACCTTGAATTCTTCCACCAAACAGTTTAGTCTGAGTTCCTTCAAACCGTCCCAATCTGTTTTATCGGGACTACGGGAGTCGGCCCTTTGCGTCTCTTTGATAGCAGAAAAATGCCTGAAATGTAAATCTTTGCATTCATGTTGAATGTTTATTTAGCTACTTTCAAAGCTAGGTTCATAGGAAGTGCGCATGTTGGAGACGGACGGGTTTTGTGTTTTAAACACAGTACATAAATCAGTGCAACAGCTCATTTATTTTGTATCTGCAAAAAGCCAGAAAGACCCCCACGAGGACTGCGTAATGTGAAAGAATGTTCCATCCTGACCACAGTAAAAAAAAAAAAATGCATCTAGCTACAAAGATTGGAAATGTTCATCTTTTCACTTTAAAAGGGAACACGGGAGGCTGCGATTCAATTTAAACTGCATTTCAAATCAATTTTTTCTTATAGGAAATGTTCCAGACGATCATACCAATTTTATGAAATCTATCAACTGTTATTAAATCATATTTTTTACTTGTATAAAAAAAATAATACAACTTTATTTAAATATTTCACTTTGGATCTATTTGTACCGTCATGACACTTCATTTATTTGCTCTGGGCAGAACATCGAGGAGCTGATGCAGACAGACAGGCCCGACTGGCAGAGCGTCATGCAGTACGTCTCTCAGATCTACAAGTACTTTGAGACCTGATCGGCATTTGCACGATATTCACCTTACTGGCAAATTTCGACTCCTGCCTGGTGCTGGACACTCGAGCCCATGTGTTTAAAAAGTGTACATGATTAAATGTTGTTGTTTTTTTTTTTTTCTACATCAGCTTTGCATAGCTAACCTATTGTGAGCAATAAAAATAAAAAAACACTGTGGCAGAATTTAATATTTAAAATGTGTTAATTCCAAAACATTATTTATGTACGTGCATCTTGAGGTGTAATTGTGGACCAACATTTTCTATTTTAAGCTGTTGCATTAATAAAGGAATGTCAATTTTGATGCATTTATTTAAAGCAGGCTGTCTCGAGGGTAAAGAGGGCTGAAATTGGTTCAGCTGATTGTCCCAGAAATCAGATATTTTAATGATTGACGGCTTTTTTTTTTTAATCAACAAGTCGTTAGGAAAGTGCACTTTAGCCCACTGTTGCTCATTTGCACGAGGAGATCGTCACGTTTTAACATAATGGAAGCAGAAACGTGTCGTGCGCGTGTGTTTGGATTCGCTTCTATTCCGTGCGTAATTACGCACGGCTCACTGGTGGCCGTGCATTTCGGGATTCCTCTCATCGTGATTGCGTTTACACTTAAGAAGATCGTGTGCGTGTCGCGTGGGTGAGAGCGAGAGAGGGGCGTGGCTTGTATGAAAATGTCAGCATGAGCCGTCCTGCTCCTCCTCGACTTGAAAAGTGCTGTCAGGGAGGAAAGTTGCGCCACACTAGTGGAAAGTCCTCAGTGGCGTGGACGCGACCACAGACGATGCAAAGCTTTGCAAAGGTAAGAAAAGCAAAAAACGATTGCATTAAAGTCGCAGCTGCAGCTTCTGCTGTTTATGCTGCTTTTTTTTTGCTTCTTTCCAGATGGCCACTTTAGCAGCTTGTGGACTATTCCTGGACTCCAAACTAAAGACTTGCGCCCTGCCTGTAGACTTGTAGGGAGCTCCTCGTCTCAGAAGAATGAATGACGAAGGAATGAAGACGCTTTACATTATCATTGAAGTGGTCATTGCTCTGTTCTCCATCTCCGGCAACGTTTTGGTTTGCTGGGCTGTGGCCATTAATACCACACTAAAGAACGCCACCAACTATTTTTTGGTGTCTTTGGCCGTGGCGGACATCCTGGTGGGCTGCCTGGCAATTCCTTTCGCTATCACTATCAGCATCGGCATCCGACTGGACTTTTATGGCTGTCTCTTCATGGCCTGTTTCGTTCTGGTTCTCACCCAGAGCTCCATCTTCAGTCTACTCGCCATCGCTATTGACAGATACCTGGCTGTTAAAATCCCTCTCAGGTGAGCATACGTCATATTGAGGAGGGGAGGGGGCGGTGCTCCATTCTTGTTGCTGCTATTTTATGCAATATAGTATTAATAATATAGAAAACTAATAAGATCAGCATTAACGAGGAATTAAATGTTGGTATGTGTTAAGTAATCTACCATATTGTGTAAATGAATATTTGAGCATTAATTGCGTTTGACCTAGTTTCACAACTTTATCCATAAAGTTAGGAATTTATTCTTCGATCCTGGGTGATGGAGGCTGCGTCCAACCTGACTTTGAGTGGGAAGCAAACAACTTTTTGTTGTGCTAACTAATAATCTTGCAATAAATGTTAGTAATATAAATGGTAAAATTGTTAGGCCCCTAAATAAAAATTGTGTTTCGGTACAAAATGTAGTTATGTGAGGTTTCCAATTATACACATGCGTCTTTACTGCCTGCTACTAATATAAAATCAATGGACTGGCAAACACGACTATCTGCATCTTAAAGATGGAATTGTATTTGTGCAAGGCTTGGCTGCCTTTTTGCGTTGAACCTCATTTTCTGTTACTTCTCCAAATAATGAAAGTGTGAAATACATATGTGTGCACATTGTATGCAATATGCTATTACAAGAAGTTGCTTGAATTGAGCAAACATTTAAAAAAAAAAAAATTTTTTAAAAAACACGCTGGTCTGCTACTAAGATGAATTTGCAGAAAATAGCTCTGAAGCTGTTTATGTACATTTTTGCCCCTTCTTTTAAAGAAAAGATGGGTGTGGTCAGTGATCATTAACCAATTATTTGAGCAAAAAGATTATTGCACCAATTTGCTGCGCCCTCACCTATAAATGTCAATGTCAACATCGTTAGCTAAATAGCATCAAATAAAGCCCTGAACTTAGCTAGACATTCTACAAGTGAATAAATAAAATGTAAATAAATTAAAAAAAAATTAAAAACTGCCCACCAACCAAAATGAAACATTGAAGGTCTCCAGTCATGTGATTATTCACAGATATGTTGAGTTATGTTGCATTCAGCTGCGCTCACTTGAGTACAAATCAAACTAAAGACTGTTGACATAATCACAAATTTGCATACATGAACTCATCAATGAACAAAGGAGATCCGTTGCTGTTGTTTTTCTGCTTGTTTTAAAGCAACGCAAGTTCACTGTGCCCTCCCGTGGGGCTTTTTGAGATGCGCTGTCATTTCCATTAACGTCAAGCATTGGCAAGAAAGGACATTTTCATGCGTCAGGAGGAAAGTCAAATAGCGCCAACTTCGCGGCTCAGCAAATGTGTCCATGTGGCCTTGGAAATTGAACACAAAACCATTACCACCAAGCTATTTGAGCTTTTGTTTGTTTGAACATCTCAAAGTTACACTATATTAAAAACCAGAGGAATGCATTTCAGTTTTTCCTGAAACTTCTGTTATGATAGTTAGCATTCAAATAAAATTGATGCATGTCAGAAAAAGAACAATTATTCCCATTTGCTATCAGAGCTGCCCTGCAAACAAGTAATTATGTCTTAAAAGTGGCAACAACCTTGGACTCCAAACATTTTTCCCGTAAATGATTGACGGCTCTTCCACTGAGGCTCAAAATCAGGAGACCCAATTAGCCATTAAACAGAATTGAAAACTCAAATGGGACAAACTTACTTTTCAAAACATACTAGATAAAATACTAGAAGGCAAGGAAGCTAATTATTTAAGATCACATAAAAACACAAAACTATTATTCTGATGTATGACCAGCAACAGGTAGACAAGCAAGTTAATTGCATCTTTTTTGGCAACTAATCACAGAGTCCCTATCCAGACAGAAAACTATTCACACTCATGTTTACACAATCACTGGGTGTGGAGTGAAGCCACTCTGCATGCATCAAAGTTAGACAAGCCAACTACTACATCACCAATGACTCACAAGTCCGGGTTGCTAAATTCCGGGAAATTGACCGTTGAAATTTTCCATGGGGAAAAGAGGAATTTGCAATAAAAATTGGCTAGTTGGCTAATTGATTAGAAATGTATATATATGGAAAATATATGATTGCATAATCCTGGCAAATATAATCATTTAACTACATTGATACCTTGACTTTACCTCAATTTCCGTTACCGGAAATTGTCAACCCCACTCACAACAGATACACTTACTCCGTATAATAGACGCGACATGACGTTAGCGGTCTCTAAAAAGGCCTCCCACCCTCGCCACATGCCCACTAATAAGATCAGCCTGGCTCAAATTACCGAATGATACTGTGATGCCTCCGTGTCACACACACAAACAGACGGTGTTTGGTGTATGTGTGAGAGCATTCCGCAACTATTTGGGATCCGGATTTGCTTTGAGATAAAGTGTTTTTACAGATGCTTATAGTGGAAGCAAAAGGGCCAGGCCAGATGTTTTCAGGCTCCTGGGACAGGCAACACACACACACACACTGGACGATTTCCTTGGGGGCCCCTTCTTCCCGTTTTGTATCACGTACGAAAAGACCATGCCGCTGGTCTGTATTGTTATTTTGTCTAAACAACATATTAGACCAGCTGACCTGACATTTTATTTCATTCGTGGGGGGCATAGTATTAGACTTGATGTTGGGTTGGTTTATTTATAGTGCATATTTAATTTTGTTGGAGACAAATAGTGCAGCAACACAGGTAGACAAACAATAGGAAAAAATACTCAGGGTTATATTATCATTCTCTAAGAGAAATGAGAGATTACTAATTACTGAAATGACAGTGTATAAATAAATGAAATGTCTTAGCTGTGGAAATAGTCCCAAACTGTCAAGTATCATTGTGTAGTTGGCAAACACTGTATGAAACTCTCATGAGGATGTACTCGCCCTCCCTTCCCCTATTCTGAATTCTCACTGAAGTGTGAAGGCTATACAGATGTGTGGTTGCTTTGTCATAAGGAAGCAACCATAAATTTGTCATCAAACAAAATGGTAGACAATGTCTATTGAAGATTTTTGAAATATTCCACAGTTTATGAGGAAAATATGGGATTGTAAATTCTGTAATCCTAATTGTGTCTATCTTGAGCCTGTAGAAGCTCAAGTGAAACAAAATCAAGATTGCAGCGTGTGTGTGTGAGGCCTGGCAGCGCTTCCTGGCCTCAGGGTGTGGACGTACCCTTTATGGTTTAGCCGAGGCAGGCCGCGATAAAAACTGAAAACACAACAAAGATGGATGCCAGCGAAGTGCCGTCATGCCGCAACTAATCCTGCGACTGGCTGGCCACTCCCTTGTGAAGGCGGGGGCGGAGGGTTAGCCGCATACGAGCTTGACCAAGTGAGCAGAAGATAGAGAAGAACAGGTGGCCTGCAAGCTTGGTGCATAATTCATGCCCTTGGGGGCTGCATGCACTCCTGGCTGGTGGAGGTGGGGGGTGTTGCCGGCCACACGGCCGAGCTCACGCCACACTGCTCCCAGAAGTCCCAAATGGGCTCATTTGCAGCTATTAGGAGGCTCAGATGGGCTAATAATTGACAAACACTCAAATCAGGCACTTTATATAAATATCCGGCCCAATATATTTAAAATGACGTGCGACGCTTTACATTCAGCCATAGCTGCTGATAATTTGGGAGCGGATGTCAACGTCATCTTGTGGAGGATTGTTGGCGCTACGTGTGTGTGTGTGTCGTTAAGCACGCGGCAGCCTGACGTCACGTCAGGAAACAGCCTGCGGGATGCTGCCGACCGGGACGTGACCATTAGTCCTTTGAGCTCCTGCTGAGCGCTGCTAATCTACTTTATTAGCCGCTTTTGTTTGGACGTGCGAAGAGCCTTGCTCCTTGGCGACGTGAATAAAAAAAAAAAAAGTGGGACAGATGCAGAATGTAAATCAAGAAAAGTTGAAGTGAGGGTTTAGTCATTAGGCTTACGTAACTCGGGGCTATGACAACACAGAGTGGAAGAATATTTTTGTGGAAAT
The DNA here is from genome assembly GCF_901709675.1 of Syngnathus acus. Taxonomy (NCBI): domain Eukaryota; kingdom Metazoa; phylum Chordata; class Actinopteri; order Syngnathiformes; family Syngnathidae; genus Syngnathus; species Syngnathus acus. The sequence continues at coordinate 4,159,256 of NC_051099.1, read as the reverse complement.
TGTGCACTTTTGCAATATTGCACATCATATATAATAATAGCACAATGACGGCGCAACATCCAGCAATTTTTTTTCCTCTGCGTCTGCATGTTTACATATGGTTTGCCAAGATGTGGTAAAACCAGGAATATTTTTATCTTGCGCTAGGCATGATTTATTTCTGCGTGCGAGTTTAGTGACCTATCCCTGCCCTCTCGGAAACTGCAATGTTGCTGATGGACTGGGTGAGCTTCCTGGAGTCAACCTCTCGGCTTTACGGCGAGGCGCTCGAGCAAATGAATCCATTTTCGAGTGATTATCCGCTTTAATTACAGGTAAGCTGGAGCTTAGCCCACCTGACTTGACCGTCTTATAGGGAGCGTTCACCTTCACCCTCTTACTAGTGGACAATTTGAACCCATGTTTTTAGAATGTGAGAGGAAGCCGGGGAAACTCAAACACGGGTAGAACATGCAAATGCCACACAAGGAGGCCAGAGCTGACATTTGAAACCCGAGTCTCAGAACTATGAGGCGAACATGTGAACCACTCAACCACCTGCCCACATCACGCACGTTTCAGTCGTATTGGTTAAGACGTTTTAAACTTACATTCCTGAAAATAAAATTTAAAATCAATTTTAATTAATACATGAATTTGATTGAATTAATACATTAAATTCCTGAAAATAAATTGTATTTAAAATAAATTGTATTTAATACATGAATTTAATTAAATGAATAAATGACATTAATTTATTGAATAAATTAAATTGTAATTAATACATTAATTTGAAAACAATTCATTTCATAAATTAAATGTCATTAATTTAATCATTTAAACAATAATATGAAAGCAAATACAAGAATGAGGAGGAATAAAAGTCAATTATAATTGAAGCGAGAGAATGTACGATTCAGTCCAAATATGTTTTTGTTGCTAAATGCAGGTACAAACAGTTGATGACAGGAAAAAAAGCCAGAGAGATCATCGCTATTTTATGGATCCTGTCCTTCGTCATCGGGCTGGTCCCTTTCTTCGGTTGGAACATCAAACACCGGAGTTGCAGGAATGTCAACGCCAGCACGGCGGACAACACTACGAACGGTCAACCGAAAGGCGGCCATTTACGACCCCGGAGTTGCAAGCTCAGATGTTTCTTTGAGAGCGTGGTGGACATGGAGTACATGGTCTACTTTAACTTCTTTGTCTGCGTTCTGCTGCCGCTCCTCATCATGCTCGGCATCTACATGAAAATCTTCACGGTGGCCAGGATGCAGCTGAGGCAGATTGAGCTCAAATGCGTCTCCAACGGCGACAACCATCATCACAGCCTATTGCAGCGGGAAATCCGCGCCGCCAAATCGCTATCCATCATCGTGGGGCTCTTCGCCATTTGCTGGCTGCCCGTCCATATCCTCAACTGCCTCACGCTCTTCTACAAGGAACTGGTCAAACCCGAAGTAGTCATGTACGTAGCCATCATTCTATCCCACGCTAACTCGGCCGTCAACCCTGTCATCTACGCTTACCGCATCCAGGACTTCAGAAACACCTTCCGTAAGATTCTGGAACGCCACGTGCTGTGTCGCAAAGAAGAGCTCTACGTCAGCTCCAACGGCAGCAGGCGCACCAGAGACCAGATCCACATGACTGTAGATCCTCTCCTATAGACTCGCCACTGTTTCCGCTGAATGATGTTTACACGAGCAGGGTAACACGCCTCGAGGAGGGGGGGGGGTCGAACTTTTATAACGTGAAGGCTTTCTTGTCGTTGAGGTAACACTAACTGGATGTATCAGACTGGGTTAGGGTCCCAAAACGTTCTAAAAATGATATTGTTCAAAGTAAGCCCTGATACAACTGCAACAGTCCTGTTTTTTTATTTTATGCTGCCAAAAGGTAGTTCAAGTGTTTATTTATTACAGTAATGGAATCTTTGTGAATGTGAACATTAAAGGTTTTGGTGGATCTGGACTTGTGGACCTCAAAAGGTACAACCGAAGTACTTGGTGGGGTCATTTCTGATCACCTCCCCGGCCCCTCCCACTCAGAAAGTGTTGAACGTAAAATCATTGATTGAATCGTTGTGTCTTCAGTTGCTTCCTTTTGTAGGTCAAAAGGAAATTATTTATGGAATTTGTATTTGTTAAATTGGTATATTTGGGCTGGAAATGACAAAATGAATTGAAGGAGATTTTACTACTATGTCTTCCAATATTCTACCACTTGAGTGATTTCCAGCCAAAAGATCCCCCTACTCAACAATTATAAATCTACTTGAAGGATTTTAGGCATAATAAATCAAACCACACCCAACGGTGAAGCTGTACTACTCTATTCTATTTTTTTTTTTTTAACTGGGTGGTGTCAGCAGCCAACTGTGTTCCAACTCAAAACTATTTTTCATAGATGAGGACTGTTATGATGATGTCTGTTACATGACAAGAACGTTCGCGGTGTTAAAAGTACAAGGCCAAAACAAAGATGGCGCTTGCTTGTTTAATGTCAATTGCTTTGGCTGATGTTCTCGTCTGACTGATCTCAAGGGCTAAATATACAGGAGTGTGTCAACATTCCAATGGAGACATCTATACTGCACTGTCATGTGTTGTCTTAGTTGACTGGCGTGTAATACGTACTGTAAATGTCATGCTATTTGTTTTTGTGACATAACCAAGATCGGAAACGATCCCCGACCTACAGCAACTGTTGCTTTCGTGTCTTTATTCAACTTTTGGGTGCAATCTGTACGTATTTACTGTCAAATATTTTGTGAATAAAAGTTTATATCGTATCATGAAAGTCATTGAGGTATTTTGACAGATTAGAAAAATGTTTTTCAAAGTGGAAAATAAACATGATGTTTCCCAACCAGGAAGCTAAAAATAAAAACAGATGTTTCCCCCGGAACTCTTAGGGACTCTTTAAAGGTGGCCAAAAATATGTCCACTAAAAAAGACGCACACAAAAAAAAAATTATTGGCAGCATAGTGGAAAATTAGTGGGACTCACAGTTACAAGGTCCCACTGAGCAGCGCTGTCATTTGCTCATCCGACACACTTTGAGTGGAGGTCGCACCCACGGCCTCGCACAGGTACGCGGCCAGAATGTGCTTGCACTGCAAAAAAAGACAACGGCACTGTCATTAGTCATGGCCACATCCAAAACCTGAGCAAACCGTGCCATGCTGTCTCGTAATTTCACTGTCGCGCTTTTGTAGAGTAGCTACGCCGAATACCATATGGGTTATCTGAGAGATGCGATCAGAGGTGCAGAGGTGCGAGAGCAAGTGTGAACATGCGGACGGTTTACTGAAATGAGATCAGTCATAGTTCAAGTGCACTGGGCCAATTGTGGCGACATTCTCAAAGCACTTAAATGCGACACAAGAAGCCGCTTAGCACTAATACCGGAGCAGCACACGGCCCAAATATCCCGTTGCACATATTTCAACTTCTGCTTTGCCTCACTTACAACACACGCCCGAGTGACGAGACAATAGTTGGAAGACAGTTTTGTCTTCATTTGAGATCCTTACCAGCAGGCCTTCATCCCTTCGTAACACCGTGTAAGCAAAGGTGGGACATGGGCAGTAGTGGCAGGATGTGAAACAAGTGTACAACCTCCCCGAGTCTCCTTTGACCTGCAAAAAAAAATCATGAGTTTTACTAAAATGGATCCAATGGATTGATGCAACTTTATAGTCAGGAATTCAGTGTATTGGCCATATTTGGATGCTCAGAGATGATTGTAGTGGAGAAACGGATCAAGCAAGGCAGGGAGGGAAAAACACGTTTTATTACATCCCAATGGCCCTCGAACTCCAGGCATGACTGAATATTAAGATTAAAAATAACTCAAAACGGGAGCTTGTAACTTGAAGTGATTATTTTTGAATGAGTATTATTATGCTGAACTCAAAGCGGTCCAAAGACAACACTTGGCTTCACTAAACATAATAGGCGGAGGAATGGTCGTCGAAAGAAACGCCAATTGTGAAGTTCTAAAGTTCAAGGCTTGGTCTATTGAACAATTTGGAATATAAACAAATGTTTCAAGAAAGACACCCTTTTAAAAAAAATGAAAAAGGGAATGTAAAATATTGGTTTAAAGAAAAAAAAAAAGCCATTTATAAATGACATTTTATTTACAATTATTTCATTATTTTAACACTAAACTTGGATACTACAAAAAAGTAAGAATTTGAGAAGGACAAATTTTTTTTCTTCACATATCTAAATATACGCTGGAATTAAGTGTAGTATTTTAAATACTCAGGGAGGAAATGTCTCAACACCAATGAATAAATAATTCTTTGAGTAAAGTCACATGAGCGGAGACAAGTCATGTGCTTGTATATTTTGTCCAGTAAATAAATCAATCAGATATTCCCAGAGGAGAAAAAAAATAATAAAAAATCAAGGTTCTTGGGTGATGGGTCAGCTATCGACTAAGGTTACACCGGCTGACGTCATCATCCGCCAAGTTATTTGGCGGCGATGAGGAAATGATGAATAATCAAACATGATGTCTAATGACCACCTGCCTTCTTCTCTCCCACTCAAGTGTCTGCTGCAGACCGTAATTCAAGTCACCAAGAATGTCTCATTTCCTAAAACCCCAAGTGGGTACTAAATTATATGCTCATTGCATGTGCCGTTAGTTTGTCTCGATCACATTGGCAAGCGCCACCAAATTTGCACCCGTTTTTTTACCCCCTTGCAAAACTATTAGTAAATCAAGCCCAAGAACAGCTTGACATGATGATGAACACCTCCAGCAGGCTCCATTATTCTCCGCTTGGTCTATAAATTACCTCGACCGGTGACCTACAGAGTCACACGCACCTCGTTTATCCGACGTGACACTGCGTTGTAAATTAGACAAACGAAACAATGACCCAGACTTAGAAGACCTGACTTGAGCAGTGTGCTCGGCAGGATGCAGCAAGAAGCAGTAAAACGAAAACCAAGCCAGGAAATGCTGGAAAAAGATCAGCAGTAGTTAAAAACCACCTCACACGTTGGGTTTTGTGTGTTGACCTCCGGCGTCGCATCACGTGGCTTTGCCGGGGCCTCACGGAGCAAAGCTTGGCAGCTTAGGCCTTCGACTGGCAGAAGGCCAAGCTTCCTTGGGAACACACGACATCAAGTGCGGCCATTCAATCGCCGCGGAGAGAGCGGTGAGAGTTAAAGCCTGGCTAAAGCTTCAGCTTTGTCCTGGCCTGAAGAACTGGATCTCGTGGGAACACTTGTTGGGAAGGCACGATTGGCCTTACGGGATGTTGGACGTCGCTCTGTCCACAAGAACCGCAACGCAAACAGGGCTTCAAGGAAATTTCAAGCGCTTGGGGAGTCACTACGATTCACACAGACCTTGCGCTGCTCTTTTACATCACGAGACTCTTAAATATGGGCCACCTACTGGAAGTGTAGTTCTAAAAACACTCAAAAGGAGAAAACCTGTGGTTCGGATCTGTGGGAGTTGGATTTCTATTGCATACAGTACAACAAAAACTTTGCCAAGACTCAACAATGGTTTGACCTCAAAGCAACAAAACTATGAAAGTGTACAATACAATGCATTTCTGAATTTAGCAGCACTTTTATTTTAGAGTTCTTTTTAATTTAGGAACCTGAAGGCGTTTACAGGAAATGTGGGTCACAGTGACCACAACCACAGGCACGAGTAACTCTTCTCCATCATTGCACACTATGACAAGCACATTTTTTCACTGCCTAGAATTTGGGTTTGCCTAAAAAATAAGTAAAAGTAAAATCTATTTTATCATTATTTTTTTTTTTTATTATTATTTTTATTTGTATTATTACCTGTCATATTGCCTTCTAATATTCTGCGGTGCAACATTCCTTTTGAGAAGGTCACAGAATATTTGGAGGAGACAAGGTAAAGAAATCTCAAGAGTAAAATATCACATGTCTTATTCAATGCTGCTGAGGAAAGAAGAGTGTGCATTACCGCGATAACAGGCAAAAAGTACTCATTGATGTGTTAACAGGAAATGACCAACATAATGAAAATGAAGTGAATCAACTTCTTTTTCAACATTTGATACAGTGCCAAGAGAGCACACACCACACTTCTTCAGAGTTATATCCAACTAAGAGGTCACTAAAAGTCTAAACAAAGATTTTTTTAATTTTTAAAAAAATTCAAAAAATAAATACAAATAAGGACATACAAATAAATAATGGAGGCAACAGCAGTTGGTCTGAGCAGGACCACAACAACAATATCCTTTTTTCTGCAAATCATATATACACACACTGTAATTAAACATAATTCTAATGATTACTATGAGAAAATCCAGCAATGCCAAATAACATTCAGCTCCAGATGAGAAAGCCTTGATGTGAAAACGCAAATAGGCCAACAAAACTCAGTGAAACTGAGTCAAAAGCAACATGTCTGTATTTAGCAGAACTGTAATTCAAAGTTCCCCCCATTTGCTCAAAAAACCTGAAGAAGTTGACAGGAAATCACGGTGGTTCCCCCCTTTTTATCATAACAAATGATCTAAAGAGTTTTTTTTTCCTATTTCACAGCTAGTCTGTTAAAAAAAAAAAAAAAGGAACCATGGATGCAAGCAGGTGACGTACCTGGAAGGCCTTACGTCCACTGGGTGATGACAGACAGGTGACTGAGCGTTGGTCAACCAGATCCAAAGCTCGGATTGCACAGGGCCCAAAAACACAATTCAACCTGAGAAACAATCAACAGGGGGGCAATCAATAACATTAACCATTATTTTCCCCCCCACTTTTTTCTAAACATATAGGAAATGCATGTCATTGGAATAATTCCACTGCTGACGGCATGTGCTATAAAAAATGATGGTTGAATTAATCAGTCTGCAACTGTTGACACTCTAAAATGTTGTCTGGTCTAAATAAGGCTATTTTCTTCAAGAAATGACTTTAGTGCCAATTTTGGGAAGACTTACTCAGGAGGGGGGGAAAAAAAACTTTGTAGTCTGGATATGGTTCACTTCAAACCACTATGATGGGAATTTCTTGATATTTGCATCAGCATGATTATTTGTCACTCTCATCACGAGATTTGGTTTCTCAATACTTTTCAGAAGAGAGAAGTCACAGGTGGATGACTAACATGAACATTTAAAATAAAAACAACCAAAAACAATAAACATTTTCTTTAGCACTTGCCATTATCTAGGTCAGACTTTGATAAATAGGCAGGGGACACCCTGCACTAATCAAAAGCCATAATTAATAGGAGGGGCACTTACGCAGTTAGCAAGTCATCAGGAACTGCAAAAAGAAAAAGACAAAAATAATCACATCACTGCTTCTCACAATTATCATCCTTAGCTGATATTCTCCAGCGACATTTCTATTTCTCTGTTCCTCTGAGACACCAATCCTCAAGTGTTCCTGAAATGATCGGGATTGTTTTCATGCTTGTCCAAAATTAGGTGTTTTAACAGGTAGGCGTGGAAAACAGGTGAGGATACGACCCAGGTGAGATACCCGTGTTGCTCTATAACACAACATAGGACGTAAGCACCTGGTGTAATCGTTGGCACCTTTATACAGTCTATAATTGCATTCAAAATAATTAAGGCATTATCATGGTGGATATAATTGACGTTTAATGAAGAGAATATGAAACAGCAGCGCCCCCTACAGTTTTACACATGAAAAACCACATTGTAAAACCTAAAAATGAGTGAACTTGGTAGTATTCACTTGTATGACATTAAAAGAAATATTGTCAAAAGGGAAAGTTTATTTTTATTCCAAACGTCATTTGGGATGAAGTACGTCAAACGAAGTTTAATAAAGCGGGAGCCAACCAGTTCGTCCGCCATTCTATCGGTGAAAGCTTTGTCAATTTTTAAAAAGGTAAATTAAGGTCGTGCTATCTAAATGTATCTGTCAACTTACTTTGAGAAGTTTCCTGGTATGTTTTACGGATATTTTGTAAAAGCTGTTCTGCCACTGCAGGTAGAATGGCGGGCATTTTTCCGCCAGAACTGTTTACGGAAGTCATTTCAAGTCATCCAGCCAATCCAGTACGTCCTCCTATCAAACACTTCCGCTACGGTGATGACGTAACCTGGATTTGTACAAATGTCTATAATTAATAATTTTATGAAAACACTTAACAGTTTCAAAATATATAACAATTAAATGTAAAACACTAAGTCACACGTGACGACGTATTATTACACGCAAAATACTTTATTTTGCGCCGTTCGTAACCTCGAAATATACAACGTCGTATGTCCGTATTACTGATTTAAGGATCCACTGTGATGACAGGATACACTGTCAAACTAAAACTGGACAGAAGAAACTTGAAAACTTAAATCTCAATTAATTTTAAAAGTGCATGAGAAACATTATGTCCTTCTACATCATTGTTTCAAAAATGCTTTAACGGGGAATATTTTCATTATTTTTCTTGCTATAAAATCATGCACAAGAACTTGATTGCAACCTAAGCTGTTTCAATAACTTTGACACTTTTTCAAATAATAATAAATCATATGTACTGTGTTTCTGACGTGTTGATTCTCAATTGCACATGTGAAGATAATTTACCACAGTGGGAAAAAAAATAACCACTTTATTTGATTGGTCTGAACTCCCGTAATAGCCAACTGAAAGACATTGTGCCATACAATCATTGCATTTCAACATCAAAGTGGATACGTTTTCAAGTTTGAATTTAAAAGACAAAAAAAAAAAAAAAAAAAAGTCACACGGGATTTCTAGCTTGAAAAGACACTAATTCTTTTTCGGCTTCAAGTCATCTTTCTTTTCAAATTCAAGTTTGTAAACATTTTCTGCCATTTCCTTTGTAAACAGCAACCATCCCATCTAAACAGGACACAAAACAAAACAAAAATGGGGAACTGTCAGAAAACAACCATCTGAACATATTCTGGGACAAATAATTGAAAAACTTGATGAACGGGATACAAGAACACATTTAGTTTCAAAGATGACAAACAGCCAAGCGACAATTGAAGGTGACACTGCGGTGTTGATAGTTTAATTATATACCTGTTATTTAACATAATGGAAATAGAACTGCCATAGTTTGAAATCTCAATAATAATATGGTAGCATGTAAAACTACAACGTGAAGATCCCAGAATGCTGAAGCAACTAACACACAAAAGGTTTGCGAATGGTGTTGAGCAAAAAAAAAAAAAAAAAAGTGTCGAGTATTACCAATGACTCAAGCAAGTACTACACCTTTTGTTATCAATAGATATTAAGCAAAAAGTGCAAAATGGCACAGACCAAAATGTTTGGTAAAGTGGGTCAAAATTTGGAAAGACATTCTATCGTTTGGATTGTTTCTGTGAAGTATTAAAAAAAGGGACTAGGGAAACAAATACAAATATCAAACACCGAAGAATACCTCTGAGAAAATTAGTTAAAGCTGCCTTTTTTTTTTTTCTCAAGTCACAAGGCATGGCAAAACCATTAAAAAAAAAATGGGGAGGAAACAAAACGGATGATTCAAGACCGATTCATAGCTGTGACAAAATTTTAGAGAACATTTGGAACATGATGGAAACTGCAGAACGAGCATCATGTTGCCACTCTCAACTCTATTTTATTTTTTCCGACACCAGTGTTTGCGAGTTGCCTTCAAGATGTTTCCCTGTCACGGATGTAGTCAGGGGAGATGACCTTCATCCACATTTTTGTTGAAAATCACACATGTGCACAGTGTGAACACAACCAAAATTATTTTAAATTTGAGCAATAGATTTTTCTTTAATGTCTGCCATGCCCAGGCAGTGCTGCAGGGAGAAACCACCTCAGTTGTCTCTCACGAGGCAAGAAATCACACATTAAGGTGGACGCTGTTTGGGGAAGGAGCAGGATAGGGGGGGAGGGGGGGGGGGACATAGGTGGCAGTAAAGATAACACACCTTCACTTTGCATTAGAATGGATCCATTTAAAAGCAACATTAAAATAAGAAATAATCAAGTTAAGAAAAACACTGCAAAAAGGTTATTCTATTTACATACAATGATTTTCTTGAAGATGAGTTATAGCTTTACAGAAATTAAACAAAGTCTCTTTTTACATTTCAGCTTCACTATATCACAAGTCATCCCCTTAGTCGGGTTTACTTCCGCACGAGGCTGGAGGCTTCCAAACCAAAACGCTCGTTTGGGAGGGTCCAGTCGATCGTCGGCTTGCTTGTACACTCACTTTCCGCTTGGGGGCGCTAAAGCACCAGAAAAGAACCGGACACCATTCTGTCTACTTGTCACTTTGGTGTCTTGGAGGGGTTGGAAGAGATCTACCTCATATCCTGGGTCTCTTTTAATCCCTTCTTGCGGATCAGCCTCAGTCATCGCTGTCCGACAGGGCCTCGTATTGCTCTGACAGCAGAGACTGCCACACGCGCTGTTGGCCCACTGGAGCTCCAGCAGAAAGCGGCTGCTGTGGCGCCTGCTGTTGCTGCTGCTGCTGCTGCTGCTGCTGCTGGCTCTGAATGGAGGGGGAAGATATTGACGTGGGTGGCGTGCTGCTCATTATGCGCATGGTCAACGGGTTGTAAGGGAACTGCATGGACCCTGTCAAAAGAAAAAGAACATTTGAAATATGTGCACAAATGACAGCATGCTTTAAAAGGGCGTGATGGACTGACTGACTGACTGACCTGCCGATGAGGGTCGGTCATCCCAACTCCATTGCGATTGGGCTTGTGCTTGTCTGTGATAGTCTCCCTCGGAGTGTACGGAGGACACAGAGGAGGGGCGATCCCCTCCCGAATAGGCCTGACCCAGGTTAGGAGACTTCGATTTACGGCTGTTTGCTTTGCCCTGCTTCTGTTTCGCTGTGGGTTTGGTAGAGGAGCATCATGTTAGTTTTTTTTTTGTTTTTTTTCCTGAAAAACGTGTAATGATAACGCAAATAGTCCTGGGAAAAATGTAAAAAAATATATATATATATTTTATCCATTTCTTTGTAATTACCAAAAATATTTATTGAGATGAATAAAGAATAAATAATGAAACTTAACCTACCTATGCTCGGCGAAGGATTGGCCTCCTGGCGGGTGTCACCGCTCGTGTTGGATGCGTTGCTGATGGCACCTTGGTGCTCCTCCGTTCGGTCCTCCAAGTTACTCATTAAGGCTTTCCGGATTATGTCTTCTAGGCCCAAGTTATTGGCGGGGTCACTGAAGGAGTGGTTCCTAGGGTTGATGTTGCCTAGGAATCGCAATACAACAAACTACAATAAGAAAAGTCGATCCAGACCAAAGAAATGGTCTTTGTGTCAGCTCACCCGTAACAATATAAATGGATTATCTATAATGGTCAAATTCAAGTCTATCTTTGCAACTTACTGGAGCTGGTAACAGCAGGCAAGTTGAAAATCTCTGTGCCTGGCTGAGCATTTCCTGAAAGGGAGAATGAGCTCGTGAAAATCCCCCCCCAAAAAAACCATGCAAGTAATAAAACACGGTTGATGAGCTTGAAGACGACAACAGTTTGTTTGCACGCAACCAAGACAGGAAGCCCCACTTACCAATGTCAGAATCACCAACACCAGATGTGGAGTTCAACTTACGAAAGATCTCCTGCTTTTTGGATTTCACCATAGGTGAAGTGTTCTCTAGTTTGGTGAAGAAGGAGGGCAGGTAACTGACACTGCCAGGGGACCGTGAGTCATTCCTTGAAATTGAACAAACGACCAGACATGGATTCATTTTCCTGGGTTTCAAGAGCGTGCATCTCATCTGTCCAGCTCTCCAACCTGATCTCAGAGGTATCCGTCTCTCGCCTTTGGGGTGCAGGCCCACCAGTCTCCTGCTTATCCATGGTTTGGTAGCTCTGTGGCGGTGAGATGGGTTCATAGTTCTCCATCTGTCTGCCACCTCTCTCTGGAGACTTACCAGGTCTGGAAAGTGGGGGACAAAGATTGAGGCAAAGTGTGACAATTATGGATGATAACTGGCTCGAATTTCTGTACCTGGATCTGGGTTTGTCTGCAGCGTTCTCCGGGGAAAGCCTGCTGGAGGGACGGTGATGGTTTGGTGCCTGGATTTGATTTTCAGGGCTGTAGCGGCTGGGACCCTTGACTCGACTCGACGAAGACGTGGGTGGCATCGTGCTCTGGAATGTGGCAGAGGCTGACGAGGAAACTGCAGGAGGGTCTTGATTGCGAGCAAAGTCCTGGGTTATAATGTGCTGCGTAGCACAGAAAGAAGATCACAAAACTAGGTCACTTTTGATCTTTACTGTCAGTCCACTTTCCGTGATGTCACGAGTCATTTCCTACCGAAATGTGGTCTGCCAAGGTCATGACCCGATGCGTCTTGGGGATTTGAGAATAGCTGTCAGCCTGGGACGTAGGGGGCTGCTGTGAACTGGGCTGGGGCGGATCTGCCGAAGGCCGGTATCGACTCATGTCGTAAACCCGCATGGCAGCTAATCAAGTTGAGGAGCAGAGCAGTTGTGGAGTGAGTAAAGCAAAGCATCGATTGGACTCAAGTACTTGACAGCATATTAATGACCGACATTCACAAACAGAAGTTGCCGTCATGTCATCGAGATTATTCTGGCTCTTTTTTTGTGAGTTGTTATTTTTCTCTCAAATAGATTGAGTGGATTATTTATCTTTTTTTTTTTAGTTTATTTTCCATAATATTCTGATATCCTTTTATCAGACTTGCAAAACAATTTGGCTCGCAAACCTTCTGAAGGACTACTAGATCCTTTCTTGACATGATATATTGACATCACTTATGAAAAATATAACTTTGTCAAATGTCATCTTGAAGGTTTTGTTACAGAACAAAAAATGAAAGTGGCTGCCTGTGTCCCATACCTGCTGTGTGCTGCCCCTCGTCCGTTTTTTCCTGTTGGGAACGGACTGGGGAACTAGCAGGACTTATCACTTCAATGGCTCCACCACCAGTATTGTCGTATCGGTTTGAGGACACTGGTTGGTTACAAAAAAAAAAAAAAAAGAAAATGACCGAATGTTTTATTTATCTTTCTCAACAGACAATAAACTTTTAACTTCTCATATACTCACAGCTACTCGAGGAGTCGGAGCTCTGAGAGCCTCGCTCTCTGGTGTCTTTTTCCGAGGCGATTTGCCGGGTGATGATGACGTCGATGAAGTTAGCCGCCGTGATGGTTGTTTTTCCACGGGTTCGAAGCTCTTCCTCAATGCGGGACTTTGAGGTTTGCGGCCCCTTATCCTTAACGCCAACCCCCTCGGGGTACCCCGGGTGGGGCTTCCCTCCTGGCATAGCACCGTATGGTGCCGATCGCCTGTCGGGCTCCTGTTGCTGTTCCGTGATGCTCGGTGCTCTCCGAGCCGCTGAACACATTTCGTCATCGCGCTCGTCCCGTTTATTCTCCTTCGCTTTGGCCACGTCCACGGGTGGGGCCGAGGCTGCGATATCCACCAAAGCAGCCAGTGCGTCAGCTGCCGTACTGTAGCGAGAGTTACTCTGGGTCGATGCTGTTGCCGCTGCTGAATGTGGCCTAAAAATAAAAGGAGTTCAGAAAGAGATTTTTAACCATTTATTTGAGATCCGATCAAGCAGGTTCGACTTACATTAGAGAAGTGATGACGCTCTTGCCCTGAAAGATGCTTGGTCGCTGCTGAACAACCACTTCCTGCATTCTGAGTGAAGGGGAAGGAGAATGCCGATAGCCTCGGCTTCCTGGTTGCTCAACTCCACCTGATCAAAAATGACACGTTAGAACAATGTCAACCATTTGGCTGATATTGTGGGTGGTGAGCAGAACAAGAACATTCATGCTAGTAAGGAAAAGAGCACTAATTAAATGTAACTTTAATTGTAAATAAATGCTCATCTAATTCATTCGCAACTACTCACTCCCACGAAGATAATCGTTGGCTCGCTCTCTTTCCCGATCCCGTTCGCGCATTTCTCGATCCCGCTGCTCCCTTTCTTTTTCCCGTTCCTTCTCCTGTTGCTCACGGTCACGTTCTCGCTCCCTCTCCACACTCGCGGCAGCGGCGGCTGCAGCAGCCAGGTGGGCTTGGTGACCTAAGGGTGACATTACGACATCACACACAAATAACCTTCCCGAATTGTCGTAGAGTCGCATATGATTAAAAAGCGTCTGCTTTTGACTGGACCATTTAGGACTTTTGTTTACACTTGGTCTCTGATTGGGGAGGGGGGGCTGACCTTGGACACCCCTGTGCAGGTCTGCACGCCATGAGAGGTGTGAAGGAACACAAGATTGTGGCGAGGAAATTAAGGAAGGGCGTGTAGATATTGGGGAGGGAATCCTCACCTGGCGATATGGAGGTTGGGTTGAAAGCCCTAGTAGTGAAAGGGGGCTGAGCTCCAGGGAGGTAGGCGATACGTTCCAAAGTGGGAGTACCTGTTCCCCCAGGGTGAGGCAACAGGATAGTTGGAGGCATCTGGGCTAGATCAATTATCCCTTTTACAGACAGAAGCAAAGGGCCAATGGTGAACAATCAGAACCAAATCATTTCTTTCGTAGCACTGCATACACCCACCATCTGTCAGTGCTCCCAAATACAGTTTGGCAATGCTTAGGTAAGCAGGGCTGCAACCAGGTTTAAAGATGGCCAGCCTCAATGAGGCACTATTTGAGTCACACTTATCAATTGTTAAACAAAAGTGCAGCCGCAAAGCAAAATGTGTCGAGGTCATTTGCTTCTGGACATCTGCAAAAGCTAGCCACGACTACGTCACAGCATCACAGTGGGGAAAACTCCAGCCCCTCCCAACCGGGGGTCTCTTCTACAGCTAAGAAAAAGGCCAGCCGGTGGAAAACCATACCTCGAGCTCCAGCTGGGTACGGGATAGAAACAGGTTGTTCTCGTGGCGACACCCCACGGGCCAGGTCGGGCCGAGGGATGACTTGCATCTGCTGAGAAGTGATGTAATCGTTGAGGATGGTCTGCCGCGTGTTCTCCATGGTGTAGAGCTGGTATGTGTTGTGGTAGCCAGTTGGAGACGGTTGCCTGGGAAACATGAAGGCTGCAACACAATATAGAACACAAGATTCAAATTTAACTTGGTTTTCCCAGCACCAAACAAGTGCTTTAAAATAATGTGAAGGGCAAAAAAAAACAACTAAATACCAGGATCAATCACTCGGTGGAAGGCAATACTGGGGTCGAGGTGTGGAGGCAGGTGGGCTCGGTAGACTTCCCCTGGAACAACCGGCCTGTGGTGAGGGTCAAAGGGGCTGTGAGAAGCCCTGGGGTCGCCTCCCGCTACTGGGGACTTGGCTGGGACACTTTCTCTCTGAGTGGGTGTCATGGCGTTCTTTCTTTCATGTGAACTAGATTTTGTTCCTTTGTGGATGAGAGGGACACATGACATTTGTATCATATGCAACATACTATTGACCAAACTGAAAATATAGGTGACAAATACCATCTGACGAACGCCCCAGCATGGGTGAACCTCTGGTCACAGAACTGGTGCTGTAGTTCACAGGGGTCCGACGAGCGTTGGCGTCCTCGTACATGCCTGGGCTGAGCTGAGATTTTGCAGCTTCCTGGTGTGTGGAGCGCAGGACTGAGGTGGTGGAGTTAACCACCGAGGTGTGGCGCACTGCTTTGCTCTCCTCGTACTTGCTTCTTTCTATGACCTCGTGTTGGGGTAAGCTGTGGGAGAGCTTACCGGGACTGGTGATTAGGGACTTAACATTGTGCTTGATCGTAGGCTGGTTCAGAGAGTGAATCTAGGAGAAACATAGTTCATGGTCAGAAATGTTAATGTGGCAATTGTTATCAAATAAAAATAAAAAAAGGGAATTAGAGATAAACCCATCCGCCATTTGAAAATGTCTAACCTGAGACATGGAACCCTCTATGACTCTCCTGTCCGATAGGTCAGGGGTCTTTCTGAGATCCTGGCCAGACTGGTCCTGTCTAGGGATTTCATGAATGGAGCGCCCAGTCTCCTTAATGGTGTTAACTCCCTCATAGGGTTTTCCTTTGCCAATCCCCCCATCAAAGGAGCGGATAGGTGGGCTCTCTCGTTTAATCTGTTTCCCGTATTTGATAACATCTTCGTATGCTTCTGCGGCAGTTCTTGGTGTTCCTATGAAGAAGAAAAAAAAAAACATGGTCGTCGTGCCCGACAGATAGGGAGATTGGTCGTTTGTTACCTTGCATGATAGAGCCGGTGATTATTTGTCGGTCTTTAGAATCTCCATGGAGGCCTTCTCTGGGCAAAGCTCTGCTAATCAAACCTGAATGCAAAAAAACAGACACTCAGTCACAGTAATACAGAAACTGCACTTTATAATTAATTTGTAAAATAGCATCGGAGCACCTTCAAATGGAGCTCCTTCCCTGCCAGGGTGGCCTCTGCTGATGGGCACCTCCATCATCTCATAAGTCCGTTTCAAGTCATGGCTAGTTCTGGGACTACGAGTCGTTTCCCTTGGGTTTTTGATGGCTTTTAAAACAAATACGATGTAAATTACATCTGTGTATTTGCTCACACACACTTGTTTATTAACCTGGTGGAAGTACTCACCATCATAAGAGAGGATGTGACCACTCTTGCCTTCATAAATAACATGACCTTTAGCCAGCTGGTCCCGAGCCTTGTCAGAGTTACTCAGATCTTCTGTGGCTAGTTTTGTGATGGTGCCCTTCAGCAGGTCAGCAGCAACAGTTGATTGGGAAAGGGCTGGTGTGCCCTGAATATGAAAAAGAAAAAAACAACAATAAAACATAATGCAAGCGAGATCAGAAGGAACACATTGGTCATCTCGTGTCTTCTTTACCTGAGTGATTGATCCTCTGAAAGTGAGGTTCTCACTCATTTTTGATGGATGTCCTCTACCATCGTGTATTGTTGAAACTGCAAAAAAAAAAAACATTAACTTAGTCCTTACAACAGTTTGCCAATTATTCCAAATAAAGTCTGACAATGGACAGAATTAGAGATATGTAACTGGCCTACCAGACTTGTTGGGATCTTGGTGCCGAGGCAGACCCAAAGAGATGGAGCCCACTGTGTTCTTACTCCCGTCAGGCCCGTAAATGGCATGCGAAGGCAGGTATGTGCCCGGGGTTCCCTAAAATGGTCGAAAGATAACCCACGATCAAAATGGACATTTTTGAAGAAGTCAGAAATTGTTGAAAAGGGTTGAAAATATTTGAATGTGACGTAAAATATGAAAACATATATGAAGGCAAATCTTCTTACCTGAGATATTGAGCCTCCGTGAATGAAGGACGGTTTGTCGGTGGGTTTGGTGGTTGGAATGAGAGGAGGCGGCGAGGGAATGTTAGGAGGTCGACTGGGTCTGCCGAAAGCCATCCGGGGTCCCTCTGGCAGACTCTGGATCAGCTGATTGGGGGCTGGATGAAGGACTGATGGAGAATATTAGAAGAGGGGGGAGAAAAAATGGTGACTTTCGCTGAGTTTTAGATGACTTGCAACCTTTGATTCAAATTGTCATTTAGCAAATTCCATTTTGTGGTAATGGCTCAAACATAGCTTCATGGAATGTCCTTGACAATGCTTTTTTTTTTTTTTTTTTTTTTTTTTAATATACATCCATTAGTTGTCTTCCACACCATAATCAATCAAATGTAGGAGCCCATACATACAAGTTCAACCTCGTCTCATTGCAATATTTAGTCGGCTCCATCATTGTGTGCCAGCCAACATTTAGCTGACCAAAGAGAGAATATGGTGGCTAATGCAAGAGTTGCTCTAAGTGCATTTTCCCCCACACTACTTTCACAGCTCCAACCACTGCAACACTAACTCCTGCTGGATTGTGATGTGGGAAAGCTTAAGTGATGCTGGCTGCCACACAGATACTGCATAGTGCACAAAAGCATGCCTCTGTACATGTTTTAGTTTTGTTTTTGTTTTTCTTCCAAAATAACTGCCAGGCTTCTTGCAACATGAATCGCATCATGTTGGTGATCCACATAAGACGAGGGGGGGGGGAAAGATCTTCGGGTAGAATGTTCATAAAACCTTGAGATGTTGCCTCTCAACCAGTATTCCACATATGGTGTTACGACATAGACCTCCCAATCCCATGGTGCAAGAAAACAATTGCACAATGGAACGAAAACCAACAAGTCAAACACACATGCAACTATCATTATGGGGGAAAAAAAAACAAAAAACAAACACCATCTAAAGTTTTAAACATTATGACTTGACTAGCCAGCCTCACATGACACTTCAAGTTCAACCTGGACCCAGCAGACAAGATCTAAATGCAGTTACGGTACAGGGCCATGGTCTGGTCTCAGAATTCAGGATTATGAGACAGCAAATGTAACATTTAGAAGAGTGAAATGGAACCGCATGTACTGTCCTCAATTGCTGCCTCGCCTAGAATTTGGGGCTTCAAAAGCACCGCAGTATTTCTTCAATTTTAACATTCTAACACATAGCTAAAGGCAGTTAAATGAAGATCATTTCATCCGTGGAGTCACTCATTCGCTCTCAAAGACATATTTGTGTCTTTTCAGAGTCCACTCACTCAATACTAGGTATTTATTTTTTTAGAAAGTCAGGGTTAAAAAAAAAAAAAAGTCTTTATATTCCTGGTACTGTGTCTCACAAGAGTTACACAGTATTAGCGGGAGAAAGTGGAATGGTTTCGAGGCATCTGAGAAAGCAGGCGAGGGAGGGAGGGAGGGTTAGAGAGGGAGGTGAAGATGTTTGCTTTTACCTGGCGGCACATTGTAGCGGAAAGCATTGGGGATGTTGGGGTCAGGTTGGGGTGAGGACCTGCTTAGATTCCTGGGGGACAGTCTGTAAGGAGAGCCTGGCCGACCAGAAAGGGCATCTTGGTCCAGTGCCAACATCATGTCATAAGGATTGTAGGTTAGGGGCTTACCTGCAGTACACAGGTATAAGGACAAAGACGACCACTTTTATATAAAAAAATAAAAATAAAAAAAAGGAGAACTCATTGCCCCTGGAGCATTGAGTGCCATCCAGATAAAAAAAAAGGGTGCAAATAGCATTCGTGGCTACTTGCGAAAAACAGAAGCCGTGGTGTCACAGCACGGCGGTTTGCTGACAGCGGTGTCACTTTTACGGCACTCTGACTTAAGGGTGCTAAAAGCTTTGCATGGAGCTCTTCCACAGCCAGCAGAGTGGCTTCACTGCTCGTGAAGCAGCAAACATGGGTGACTAGTCGCAAGAGCAAAGGTCCCCCCCCCGCCCGCAGCCTCATTTCTTCATCCAAGGGCAATGTCAAGCATAGCACCTCGTGTTTGCGTCAGAAAGCACCTTCTTTGTGTGGACTCGGGCTGAGCAGGATTACAACAAGCAAGACCAACCCCAAGGTTTTTTGTTTTTTTTTTCGCTTCTCCAAAAAGCACAAACAAACACAAACAAGGCCCGAAAATGTGCATCCACTATAAATGGTCGCTTGCAAAAAACAGCAGGAGCACATGCAGCTTGAACAAGAGGTAGGCCAAATGGAGGCTGGTTTCGGTTCTCCTACCATCTCTGTCAATCAGAGTTGGGCTACGGGTATTGAAGGGCAATCTGCGCTCCAGGTCAGCCTGGTCTTGCCGCTGCTTCTCCTCCTGGTGAGCGGACGCGTGCGCTGCTTTGATCTGGTGTTGCAGCATGGCAAAACCACTGATGGGCACTGGATTATGGCCATAAGGTCCAGGTACCTTGTGATAGAAATAGAAGAAATGTTCTGGCAAAAGCAGCGTTACGAGAACATTTCCTACTTCTGATGTGATCACCATTGGTGGAATGGCAGCTGCCCGCTGATGCATCTGCTGGATGTTGTGCGGACTTTGCTTGGGTGAGGACACCAGGACGGTGCCGGGAGGGTTGAGCAAAGACGGCTTCTCCATGGAAAGAATTCTGCCAAAGCGACATCAAACGTGAACTTGATGTCAAGCGAAGCCTTTGTGGAAAAACCTTACCTTTGTCTTTCAGGCTCTGCTTCCACATCTTCATCAGCGCTGCAGGTGGCGCTGGAGTCATTATCCGAGTGGAGCTCCTTCAGCCTCTCGCTGTGTTCTCCTTTCTCCTTGGTCTCGGGCTCCATTTTAACCTGAACTTCTCCGGCTTTCATGTCCATATCTTGGGGTTCCGTTTTTGGATGGATCACACCAGAGCAGGAAGTCACTCTGCTCTTTTCCTCATGGGAACCAGATTCAGCCTCTGGGCTTTTCTCTTCCTTGACACGCAGGCCTCCGTATGAAGGGTCCGAGGTTTTAGCATTGCTGACCGGGACCGTGTCCTGATCGGAACTCTGAGCATCTCCAGAAGCATTTTCGGATCTCTTGCTCTCACCGCACTTGGTTGGGTCCGTTTGAGAGGGGGAAGGAGCACTCTCTGTGTCAGAGCTATTGTCACCTCCTGCAAGACGCAAGAAGGGGGAAAAAAAAAAAAAAAAACGTCAATAACTACTTCATATAATAATTGACATGTGAAAAGGTTTTGCGGTCATAGAATGAAGAGAGTACATATTCCTGACATTACATTTTCGTGCACTGCAAACAGTTTGAATAAACATCAAGCTGCTCCCACTTGAACAAACATCAAGCTGCTCCCACTTGACATTACACACCTATCTTTCCAAGAAATATCACACGTGACGGCAAGTGACAACAATGTCTTATCTTTTATGTTGTTTGCCAGATCAAGGCCGCAAAGTTACAACGAAGAGATAAAACGCTGCTTTTTTTACACCAATCTTATTAGATTGTTAATCGTATTAAAACAGATTTATCTTAACACATAAATGCTAATATTATATATATAAAATCTAATATTGGGAGAATGATCAAATGCACAGTCAGGGTGCGTCAGATCCTCAAAACGTAACTTTTTTTTTTTTTTTATCTTTGACTTTATTCTGAGCAATTGGAACTGATGAAAGCTCAAAATCAGCCATTTTATGTCCTCCCCTGGAAAGCCCTTGGCCTAGTTGAGATAATCAGTAATAAAAGTCCAAAGCAAAAATGTCATAGCGTGTGTTGAAAGCCAGCACATGCATTCCATCATCTTCGGCTCTAACCTTCACTGTCGTCTGCATTGTCATCATCGTCATCAGGCGAAGCCGTGGTAAGACCTTCACCTTGAGACCTATCGGCACGAGCCCGCCGTGTGTCCTGGATATCAGAGTGACTTTTTGTATTTGGACTTTCAATGGCATACCACACCAGGTAACAAGAAATGAGTTTACCTGTTTATGCTGCTGGAGTAGATTATCCAGATTGTGTCGTCGCTTGTAGTTGAAATAGAAGTTTTTGCACTGCGCCTCACTTTTGGTGCCCACCATTTTGGCGATGGCCGTCCAGTTTCGCCCATGCTCGACTAAACCTGATGGAAAAACAACAGACAGAATCCAGATCCAATCACGTGATCGCAACTTGGGGCTGATGATGTAACTTTAAAAAATGTTTTATCAATTATCAGGAAATCCCTAAATAGAACGCTTTGTTTACAATAGAACAATTATCCTATAATTCGATTCGTTTTGCCCAAATTATGAAACAGCTTCTATTGTCAAGTTCCCTTTTCTCGAGCCAAATTTCTTTCCACTCTGGGAATTAATATAATTCCCAAGAATGAAAATAGGAATAAATAATGCAGCAGACTGCAATTTTTATTGGTAAGGGAGATAAGAATTCACTTGCATGACCGGTTAGGGTGGCAAAGCACATTTACTGCACGTGATTTCCAAACCCTCTTAATTGTACAACGAGCAAAGGTTAACAGGTTTCTTGAGTCGATGGACTCTACGGAATTCATTACAGGTCTGAAAAACACACTTTCATTCGTGCAAATTATCCGTAAAGCTTCTGATTCAGTCAAAAAAATATATATATATATGCTAAAATGACCCAAAAAGAGGAACAGTAATACATTTGAATGACATATGGCATATTGTTGTTCACTGTATGTGAACTTTAATAAATGATAGTGATCCTTGCAGAAAACGGTCACGCTCTGGTGCTTCAAGGGTGGCCTGAATAGATGAATTTCCAAGACACCAGCTGAGCAGTCCGGCTAAATAAATGTCATCAATAAATAAGACACCCCGAAACCCTTCCTGGAGCGCTGACGCACTTGCACAAGCTTCTTTTTGTGTTGGGGGAGACACACACACACACATTCATTCTTGCGTGGGTTCGCAATCACGTTCTGTCTTGCGGGAGATTTTGAAACGGGGTAGGGCACCTTTCACGCAATCACGAGGAGTGTAAAGGGGAGTGGGGGGGGAAAAAAAAAAAAACGTGAAAACGCAAGGGCCGCAGAAAGAAGTGAAAGACGGTGAGATAAAAGTCAATCATCTTTACCTTTTTTGGCCACCTCCATTTCCTCCTCGGTCCAGCGAGAAGTTTCTCCAGTTTCACCAACACCAGCTAAATGAGAAAGCAGAGAGACCCAGCCCCATTAGCACTGACAAGACGAATAGACGGGAGCGTATGGGTGCAAGGGAGAGAGAGAAAGAGAGAGAGCGGGAGAGCAGACAGAGAGGCTGTCCTCTTTCCAGCCGGCTTCTTCTCATGGCCTCTAATCTAATAATCTGTTTACATTCACAAGCTGCTGAGACCTACTCCCTCTCACTCCCACTGTCGCTCTAGGTCATTCCCCACCTCGCACACTCACATTCGCACTTTCTCCCTCCTTTCCCTGGAGCTCCAAAAAAGCCATCTGCCTCTATAATCCACAAGGGGAGGTCCTTAGATGATGTCGAGCCAGACAGTAGAGACTTTGGGGAATGGCCTTGGATGGAGGCTAAAAGATACAACAGCCATGCTGTCCCAACCCTTGGATCGTCATACAAACAGACGCACAGACTGATACAGACTCCCACTTGCCTTGACATGGCTGCATAGTTCGTCACGCCACCCCCCACCCCCCACCCCACACACACACTCGTGCACACAAGCCAAATTCACAGAAGTGAGTTGCTACCATTGAAGTGAACTCTGGCTCAGTCAGTGTCGACTGAAACTGTGTAAACATAAATAGAAGCAGATAAACCCTTGGCATTTACAGTGCGCTCGGTGGGGGCAGTGGAGGGGGGGCAATTATCATTGCTTGGATGGGTCCAACCAAAGTCGTCCAATCCGGCAATAAGTTTCATGAATCACATGCAAGTCTGCTTGACTTTGCTTGGGCCTCCAGTGGCAAAAGTCACATGTTCTCCCCGTGACATGCTCTGCTGGGTGGCCATTGATCTGAGCTATAAAAACAGGCTGGGTTTCTGCCTCCAGCAGATCGTCTCACCTCACGACACACTCCCCCCCCCCCCCACCACTACAACTTCAAACAAAAATATGAACAGACATGCCCCCGCAGACTTTGTGCTTCTTAAGCTTGTCTGGCACATAGTTGCTTTCTTTGTGCTGCATTGTGGTTGCTGCAAGCGCCACACAAAAATCCCCCAAATTATTCACCGTGAGAGATTACAGGTGACACGTGGAACACGGCCAGAGGGCTCACGGAACGCACGCTAATTAATCACCATATAGGACAGACCTTGCATAACGTTACAAGATGTGGAGCTCCGGCAGACAGTGAAGGGAGCAGATGTCCAAAAGTCACACAAGGGACTTCCAAAAACATTGAACAGACGATACCGATGAGTCCCAAAACAAGATGAACGGAATAAGGTCCTGGATACCTGAGAAGCGATGCGGTCACCCGTTGGAGTGACGACCTTATGAGGGTGAAATTGAAGAAGTGTGACCGAGTAGCGTAACAACAGCTCGAGCAGCGCACTGCCATGGTGATGGATGGACAACACTGCATTCAGTGTTGTGTTGACTTCAAGAAAAAGACAGCAACCCAACGTCTGCTGCCATTATTCACACCCTCACATTTGCTCCTGATACTCGTAGAGTTTACTCAAGCGTGTTCACCTTTTGTATCCAGTGACGCTACTGGAGTCGGCGGCTTGCTAGGTTCCTTAATGGACTTCTGAGCTGTGTCAGATTTAGGGATCTGCGGAGGATCTGGCACGGCAGCCTCCGAAGCAGGGGGAGGTGCTTCCTCCGCCGCCATAGTGGCAGCCTCATTGGCCATGGAGCGTGTGGTGATCCTTCCCTTACGTCGGCCCTGGCTGTTGGCGGTCTTCCTGCCACGCGGCGTGTTTTGCTCCTTCCCGTCCTCGTCCTCCCCACCGTCACACTTGTCTTTGTCCTTGCCAATGTCCCTGTGGTTTTCGAGGAGGAAAAAACAGCTTTTAGAGACTGCTTGGAAAGAAAATCGAGCCCCGGTCGACTCAGCAAATACAGGGCCTGCACTATCCCGCCGTGACATGTTTATTAGAGGCTCAAAAGACAATAAAACCAAGAATTTATGCTTGTGTAGTATGAACACGAAAAAAAAAAGGGTATTTTTTCTGGACTCTGGAAAAGCACAATGCAGTATTTTCCCAAATCACCTTGACTCCTCCTTTTCATCTTTCTCTTCCTCGTCCTTCTTTTCTTCGTCTTCTTTTTTCTCAGACTTCTCCGATTTGTCCTCTTCGTTTTTATCTTCGGACTTCTCTTCTTGCGCGGGGCGTGTTATTTGCTGCGACAAAAAAAAAGAGGGTTAAGCAAGTTTGCTTTTAAACAATATAAAACATGCATTTATTTGTGGTTCTTTTAAGGTGAATCCATTGCTACGAATTTATTCAGTACCTTCCCACCACATACTCTTTAATTTTCTTTCTTTGCAAACAAAAAAATAATCACCCGCCTGCCAACACTACTGTTGTCGATACCTTCAAGCACTTCAGTGGATGGCATCAATTATTCAAGCGTTTGGTAAGAAGTATTATTCTCGTTCCGTCTCATTCAGTGTTTATGCCTACACGAGCGTTTCCCCACTTCAACGCTCAGTTGTTTTTGTGTCAGATGAGCACGGCAGGGATTTGTTTGAATCCAACAGGGGAACTCTCTTGAAGATGTGTGGTTAACAACTAACGCCCTTGTCGACAGACAGCTTCATAGAAGCCATGACTGTTGGTTGGGAGTGATGCATATTTCATTTCCAAGGCGATTCTGTGAAAATCTTTTAAATTCTGTTTCATGAAATGAAAAAAAAAAAAAAAAAAGTAGTAGTAGGCAAGAGAAGGAATCCGGACTCCGAAACTAAAAATGACATCATGCACAAGGATCTCAATACTTTTATATTGTGAACAAAGCCTGGCCATACGTTTATGTTTTTTGGCCAATCTTCAATTGGTCCATTAGATAACGAACCACGAGAGATACCTGGACATTTTCAAAGCGACGTTGGACACTATCGCAGCTAGCAGATTGTCGTGCTGGTTCTTCAGAACAACATTGCTTTGCTCTGTATAGAAGCCCGGTTGCTGGGACTGCAGGTTAATATATAACTTCGACTACCACGTTACCTTTCGACTAATTTCCTGTCAATAAGCGCTTCTTTGCTTTGGCACTTGGCAATTGAGAAATATTTTGCAGTCTGTTCAAAGACGGAGATGTTCTCGCAATACTTGTTCTTCAGTGGGATGCTGTTTTGGTTGGCTCAATGAGTGCTCATGTGTTTGCTTTGGAGGCCATTTAAGAGCTGTGGCATTCCTGCTTCTTCTCCAACGGGTCTGTAAAGGGCCTCGACACAGATGTTAGACAAGAGGAGACTCTGTGGTGATGTGGTTGTTCAGTATTTTTAAATGAAGACCTTTCCGAGCTGGACTGAATATTTTTCACTTTTGCTGATTCACATCTTCTGCTTCTTTTTGGAAAGTATGTCATCACAGTTGAGTCT
The DNA here is from genome assembly GCF_901709675.1 of Syngnathus acus. Taxonomy (NCBI): domain Eukaryota; kingdom Metazoa; phylum Chordata; class Actinopteri; order Syngnathiformes; family Syngnathidae; genus Syngnathus; species Syngnathus acus. The sequence continues at coordinate 4,133,526 of NC_051099.1, read as the reverse complement.
TTTGTAGCGAATAACTTATTGCAACTAGCAAAAATCCAAAAAGGAGTGCCTTAACGCTCATAAAAAAAGAAAGTACTGAATTTCAGAAATGATGTGCGCTGAAAAAAGTCGAAAGCGAGGAGAATTTAAGGGTGTTATTTTGACAATATGCATTTGCAAAGTTGTAAACTATTATGATGTCCGATTTATCGATAAATATTCAATAATCAATAATCCATCAGCTGATAAAGACGCGTCACAATCACATCAGTGACACTCTGATGAAGGCGGAAGAACCCGCCGAAACATGTCAGGTAAATGAACCTAAAAACAATTTGTTTGATATAGAAGAACCAGTGAAGTAATTGAAAAAGAAAAAACAAGATGAACCTAGTACAACTATATTCAATAATCAATTCATTATTTAGGGTCCTTGATTGAATTAAAATTGTTCAAATGCTCGAAATCTCGTCTTCTCAACAGTAAATATGATCAGATTTCTAGGATCACTCACGCAAGTAGACTGAACTTTGTGTTGATTAAAAAAAAAAAATGCCAACATTCGCTTTCACTTTGGAAAACAATGAGCAACATTTTTTTCTACCGGACATGTTATGTAATTATAATTTGTGCCAAGCATAACTTAAATAATATTGAAGAGGACCCCCCCCCCCCAAAAAAAAATCAAACAGGTCAGCGAATCATTCGAGATGACGTAATATTAAAGCAAATTTCACTCAGGGAGCATTCGCCACTTTCGCAATAACTTGAAAATGTTCTTCTCCAAACTCCTGTTGCAACATGAGCACGCGCGACAACATTTCACGACGAGCCCCTGGTCGCATATTTCCTAGAAAGTCGGTCTAAATATAGCTAGGCTGGACTTTCAAGAAGCCACAAGATGTCTGCTGTGAATTGCCAGAGCAAAACAAAACCTCCGCCATAAAAACGCAAGACAGGAAATATGGTGATTGGGTGTGTTTTTAAAGCTAGGAAAACATACCTGCGAGCTGATTCGTTGCCAATAAAACGCTCTATGCTATGAGCCACAATTTACTGGGGCTGTAAATGCGCCTCTAACCAGTGCTTCCATAGCTGTGAGAGAGGGGCAGGACAGCACCATAGCAGAGCTCCTTAGAAGGGCTGCCGGGCCAAGGCACTGACGCGGATATTCCGGGAAAGCGTGCCATCAGGCCACTTAAGGGGCCAAAAGAATTGTCCATCTCACATGAACGCACTAATCTATGCCGGGTCATTCAAGGTAATCCCATTCAAGCAGTCCTCTTTGATTGGCACTCGCAGCAGCACGGAGAGTTTTGGGGCCTGTCAGATGGTTGGACTGTACCAACTGAGCCGTTTCACACAGGGGGGAGGAGGAACTTTCTCATAAGAAGCGTGGAGATGAGGAAGTGGAAAACAAGAGCGGCAGCACTCGGTAGATTGGCAACCAGCGGCGAGTCTGTCGCGTGAGTGTTCGACCTCCCTCCTAAATTCAACGTGTTCCAGCGCATTTTTTTTTTTTTTCTCCACACTTCCTGCCCTTTCAAAATAAATGTGTTGCAAGTCTAACTGAACTTAAATTCACTCGGTTTTAATGGAATGGAATTAGCAATGCATTATATCTCCTAGCAAATTACATTTTAAATAAAAAATAAAAAAAATGGCTCATCAAGTTGTGTTAAGATTCCAAATGAGCTTGTAAATTTCAGAAAATAAATAAAAATGTGGATGCATAACAGACTACAAAGTCAACACCTATAAATATTGTAAAAGTTGACATTCAATCCTACGAGTGCAATAAATGCTGCCTTGAATCGGAAAATCAGTCTTTATGAAACCAAATACAATTATGATACATTTTAAATCCATTCAGAATCAAATCAATCCAATCACACTTTGCGTCTATGTCATCGTCATGTTAATGCTGCCATATTATCAGTCAGTTACGACATGGGCGAATAAGAAAAACATCGGCGGGATTACCTGGTTCCTTCCCCTCCGTCTCCCGTAGTTGCGTCTCACCAGCGTCTTGTAATTGTTGTTCTTCTTGGCCAAGTAGTAGTACAGAACACAGTCAGCAACACACTGAAAATGAAAGGAAAGCAGGCACACATGATACTGACTCTCAATTATTCAAGCATGGGCTCGGACTCCATGTCTCTTCTATAAATGTCCCATATGTGTAATATTAACTGTCTCTTGTTCACCTTTCTTTCCAGATAGGAAGCGATCAAGCCAAAGTTCTTTGGGTGCTGGACAAACCTGCCAAAAGAAAAACAATCATAGAAAGAAGAAATGCGACACAAGCAATAGCGCAGAATCTCAATATTTATCTGTGCATTCAAAATCATTTCATCATTACTCTGCGACATCCTGTAATAAACCCAAAACAAACTCACTTGTCTTTGAAGATTTCTTTTTCGTGTTCAGTCCAAACATTCATGAACTGTCGGGCTTTGTACACCTTCATGGGGTCGTCCATCAAGCCGTTCATGTTGATGAACTTCACTCGCCTTTGCTCCGAGTCGTACATCATGGGAGGGATGACTGACAGCTGTCTCATCTGTTTTTCATTGTTCTGTGGAATCATAGTAAGTTTCAAATAATACCAATTGAAAAAAATAATAAAGATGAATACAAAGTCGTTGTATTGATTTGTATTTTAGCTAGCAGTATGCAGGTCATAAAAGATGACACATAATTAGTCAACACCACACTAATACAAAAAATAAAAAATAATGACGTTACCCACCTCCTGCTCAGAAAGACCGTCAATAATTTCCGAAATCTCATGCTCGCTTCTAGCGATTGTCGCAGAGAGTCCTGTTCCTCTCTGGCCAACCCTAGAAAAAGGAAGAGGCATTAAATGTGTGAAATGACATTTTCTTTTATATTTGTTTCTTGGAGATCACTTGTTGATTTTACACAACATGGAAACTCATCTGGTTGTGATTAAATCCTTACATGAAGCTTACATCGAAGGACTTCTGGACACAATCTAATTTCATGGCTGTTCCATGATTGTTTTAGTTGAAGAAGCCCTGTGCTACATATTATTTCTCATTCAACTACACAAGGGGAGATTATGTTTTATTCAAATGTGTGGGGATGTGGCAACCATTAAGCCAATCCAATTTAAAGCAGTCCAGCAATTTGTATTCCCCAAAGCCAATTATGTGCTTCAGTCGGTATGAAAACATCTCCACCCCTTTCTTGTGAATACGACGACACTGTCGGGAAGGGGAAGCAAAGCCCCAGATGGCAAAAAATGGGTGTATTGTTAAAGGTTAGCGAGTATCTAAGGCTTTTCACCTCTGGAAGCGCTCCTGCTGCTCTCTCTGCTTCCGGATCTCAGGGAATTGCCTTTCATAATACTCCCGTGTTCGGCTCTCCTTGGCTTTGCGCCTGGGATTGTTCTCCATGCGCTCCACCTTTTTCTCCCAAGCTTCCATCAGCTGGTCATAACGCTGGCAGATCTTCTGTTCCTGAGGAGAGGCCATAAAAAGAAATCAAAAGACTGCGCCGCGGGCCTTAAAAATGGACAATGACAATGGAAAACAATGGAATGAGGCAAACCGAGTGCAGGGTAAATGTTTTTTGTGTACATTGTGAGCAAGGTTTCGTAATCTACACGGCAAAAATACACTGCTTTAATATAATGTCCATTTGTGAATTTTCCAAACTGGAGCCAGAAACAAACAACTCTCTTGGCATAAGGCCGCAAATTCCAAAAGGCTGTCATAGTCACTGAAGCATTCGGGTGCTACGGTAGAGAAAAGGACATCCATGTGATGACTTTCCGACATAATTGCGTTACTGTTTACGGACAAGGGCAACAGTTGTGGAGCCAAAGCATTCCTCTGTATAGAAACAAATTATTTGTCGGGTTTCGTGGCAACTTAACGATGACATCAATTTGTCCAAGCGTTTGGTTTGAGACCAACTAAAACAAAGCAAGCAAAACAAATACAAATAGAAAAACCCTCAGGGAGCACATTTATTACACTAAATCAACTGGAATTGCCTTTAGCACTCCCATAACCGCAAAAAAGTATGAGCATAGACAATGGACAGATGGATGATCAGTAGCTTTGTTTGGAACTACTAATGGACTCAGACGGGCAACATTTAATTGTGTGAAGGCGACGGCCTCCATTGACTATAATTTTCAAATTAGTCATGACGTCAAACCCGCTGTGCATTTCTATTTAAACATGGAGCTTTTGAAAATAGTCATTTAAAATGGGAGGAGCCATCAGTTGTGTTTGGCAACTTCTAAGAACAGTTTGGAGCACAAGCATGTCATGTCATTTCCATTGACCTCATTGCTCTTGTGTAATGCCGAATCATCCAACCAATTTTTATCTTCCAAAAAAAGTCTGGATTTGTTATGAGAAAAAAAAACCTGGACTTTCCAAAAATGCTTAACAAAAGCAGACTTGCTTACCCTTTGTTTACGAGCATGGTTCCGCCTCTTAAAAAATAGAATCAGCTTCTTCCTCATGACCTGATTGCTATAGGGAGACAACACATTTGTTATTTTCGGTTTCGTTATGTTGACGTGGAAAGTGACTTTGTTCGTGTGCTCATAAAAATACTCGAGAAGATTAGACTATAAATTCTCAACAGCCAACAATGTTTGTGGGCATACAGGTTGACACAAAAGGTGCCGATTGTTGGCGAATGGTAAACATTTGAAACCATGTCTTGCAAGGTGCCGATTGTTGGAGAATGGTAAAAATTTGAAACCATGTCTTGCAAGGCACATTAGATAAGTCATGGAACACAGTTTTTTTAAAGCACAAAAAAGTTACACAGTAACATCCAGTCTTTCTTTGACTATCTCTGTGAGCCAATTTAATCAGGTGACTGGACAAATCCGATTGCACTGAATGGTCACGTGAGTTTTATCAGACGGAGATTAACGCTTTCACCAGTTGAGATCTTTCCTATTACACATATGTGTGCTTGTATTTCGTTTGTGATCATAACGAGGATACTCACGTTTTTATGTTTTCGTGGTAGACTTTTGTGTCTGACGGTTGATTGTACAGCGGCTAGGCAGGGCAAATAGAAGAGAAAGTCAGCGTTAATTATTCACATGGTCATTTCTAAATTACTAATGAGCTAGAAATTACAAAGTGTTCTGTCATACCAGTTCAACCTTGGGTCCGAGGCCTTCCAGTATCTTGTGGGCCTCTTCCGCTTTTTTCTAGAAGATTAAAAATACAGAGCAAGCAACATTACGTGAAGTTAAATGATCATATAAACAACTATGTCACAATTTTTTCCTCAAATTGCAAGGCAATACCGAGTGGGAGAGGTAAAGCTATTTGTTTTAAATGTCTTTTTTTTGTTTTTTTATATGGTCTCTCTTTATCTCTGATTTGCACACATCGTGAGAATGAGCATCAGAGTGAAATATGGTCTCATCTATTTTTAAATAGAATTTGTGGTCCGGGCAAAACGACCCAAAACATGATAACTCGGTTGAGATCTGCGACACAAAAAAAGCTTACTACTAGACTTGAACAGTCTAAAGGGTTAACCGCTGGCGGGGAAGAAAGGCGTGTCTGCCCACAATGTCATGTGACAGATATGAACTCTAGTAACCTTTCCGCCTGATCAGCTCAAACACACAGCAGTCTGTCAGTGCGCTTCATTTCAAACTTCTTCATGACGGATAAGATCGAATTGAAATAAATAAACATGAAGACTGATTTTTGTTTTCTTCTCTCTCTTAAATATCACGTTTGTTGATAAAATGCAGAAGGTATGCCAGTGCCGCTTTGTCCCAGAGTCAGTTCGTAAAGGTCAAATCTGTGGGCGGGTTAATACGTCTCGGTATTCAAAACATGACAACTCGCCCTGTTCTCATCGTAGATGATTTGGACTATGCTGCGGTGTTTATGTTCCACTGGGGGAGGGGTCACTGGCTTTTCTGGCTCCACAGGCTTTGCTGCTTCCTCCTCCAGTTGTTGCTAGGAGACAACAGTGACAAGAAAAAAGGAGAAAAAACAAAACAAAACAGCACGTTCAGAAAAGTACACCAAATAAGACAAGACCAACACATGCAGCAATTGCTTTCCCTTCTGTCCTGGTATGATCTTAACCTCTGACCAGGGCAAAACATGCATGCACAATCAGCAAGGGCAAAACACGCATGCACAATCAGATTACTCACTCACGCATGCTGGTTGAGGTATAAAATGCAAAAACTCAAAAGTTCAGCCACTGAGGTCATGCTGATGGCTCCAGACAAGCTGAACTGATGAATGTTTGGTTGGTCAATGTTTACAAGCTAAAGGTTATGTACGCCGACAGGTTACAGGGTTGAAATGAGCGGTTCCTGAAATGCATCAATTCAACCTTTTCTCTTTCACAGCACAGTTGATCTGACATTCCCATCAAATGAGGGACAGTTTCAAAACCGATAGCAAACCGGATTTAATTAAAACGGGTAGATAATATCATTAAAGTCATTTATTTATGCTTGCTGTTGAAATAATATATATTATTGCTTATTCAAAAATAATTGGTGGTAAACACTCAAAGGGAATAAGGGTGTAGAATACAAATGACAGATTACATCACTTTTTTCATCTGGAAATATTTGAGTGCTTTTAAACTTGCATTGAAGAAGACACAAGAAATCCAAGTGGGCAACTAACTTGCTTTTTCTTCAACTTGAAAATTTGCTGCTCCACTTTAGCAATCTCTCTGTCCACCCGGTCCATACTCTGAATCAGCTCCTCCTTGGATAGCTTGGAAGGAGACGTGTCATGTTCTTCCCCAAGGTGTAACGTAGGTCCTCCTGGGGAAGGGCATTCCACTTTCACACTGAAAGGCGACTCCTGGGGAAACCCCAAGAAAAAAAAAAAAAGACATCAACTTTATTGAAAAACACAGATTGCAGAATTGTAACAGACATCCCGAACACAACAAAAATAAATCATCTTGTTGCACAACTCCTTGCAGCTGCAAGAGAAAAATGCAAATCCCCACAGGCATGAGAACCTTACCTTTTTCACCTCAACAGTGGCTCTAAGGCTATCCTGTAGTGTATTGTGCATGGGCAAGAGAATATTCCCAGCGGAAGAAGAGGTACGAGTGATGTGGGCCTCAGAAATAGAGTCCATGCGTGGGCGCTTGGTCTCCAGGGCTTCATGTTCAGCCTGAGTAGTGATGGAGTGAAACTGCTGTTCGTAACCATGCCGTCTCTCTGGAGGCCTGCACAACAGGGGGGGGAAAAAATGCATACATTAGGTGCATGAATCTGATCCAATAGGTGGATTATATTGTATGAGGGCAAAAGTATTACCTTTCGGTACCAGGGTGGAATTCCGATAGTAAAGATGGTCTTCTTCGACCCTGCGGATCTTGCATGTGAGTACGATAATCTGGGACGGAAAAATCCTGAAAGCAACAGGATATCACATATGACATATCTTTGGATGTGAAAATAGAATTATTGATACTGTGAATAAGCTTACAGCTGGAATGACCTCATCTCACTTTTGTGTTCTGACACAATATAGGCTACAATAGACTTCCTGTTCACACAAACTAGAACGTACATATAGTCATAAGAAAACAATCACTGGAAAGCAGTAAGGAACATTTTGAAATCTGCAACAATGAAATCGTTAAATAAGAGCATCTTATTGAGTTACATTAAGCCATGCACATATCATACAATATATTATTGAAACCAGGGGCGTACTAGCTTCTGGGAATTTTGGGAGAGCTCCCATATGGCCGTTCAAATAAGAGTAAAATGCTAAGACTTTTAGTCGAGTAAAAATTAATGAGACAAAAAAACAAAAAAGACATTTACTGCATAGTTTTCAAAATATATATGTACTTTTTTTTTTTAACAAAATCGAGCATTTCCTGAAGATTTACCACAAATGCAAATAATTATAAATATTAATTAGAACTTATTCACCAGTTGTTGTTTTTTTTGTAAAAATAAACTGAACACAACAGTTATCAGCATTCCATGACCTCCACGAAAACCTGAACAAGCAAACGCAGTTACAGGAAATATTACCAAACTCCACTTTTGTTCCAGATCTAAGCAAACAAGACTCAAAACGTTCTGTGGAAGTAAGCTTCTACGAAACCAAGCCTCCAAAGTCACTGGGACATGCGTCCAATACTCACTTTATTTATTTAAACAAGGACAAACAACAGAGTGGATTTTAAATGTAACATAATCAGCTATAACAATCCAATTTATTTTTTATTTGCACGAGTAACAGCACACAAATACTAAATCATATTACGTTGCAGAGTCACAGGGTAGATAATATAATTTGGACGAAAAGCACCACGACACAAAAGATTCTACTGTAAGCCAAATTCAGCAGCACAGTCTTACTTGTTGGTGCCGCGTGCCGCTGAATGTGTACTGGACAGAATGGGATGGGTAGCGGCTCTGCTCGCTGCTGAAGCTCCCCTGGCTAGGGGGATAGCCAGAGCTGCTGGACATCCTGACTCAGTGCAAGTGGGCCGCTTCTGCTTCACTGGAGGCTGAGCTACACCATGTTACAGGATACAAACCACCTATAGGCAGACAGACAGCAAAAAGTCAGATTTAGATGTTTACAAGCCAAATGATACACGGAACACTGATGAGATAAAGTCCATCTCCTGTGTGGGAGAAGAATGGATTTAGGGATAGAACTCAATTATTCTTGATCATGCTCAATGGAGGCTTCGGAATCAAATTAGAACCAGATCCAACTGCCATACTTAGACTTTTCAAACATTTCTGATCTTGGAACAAAAGCCGTATGAAAAGAAACGCCTAGATTTAGTCTGCAGCTGCAGGGCACAGGAGCACATGTACGACACATCGGCCTTCCTGTGGGTGGGAAAAGAACACAGCGCTCTAATTGAATTCACTTCATTTGATATCAGCCTAGATTGAATTTGTTTGTCAGAAATGTATAGAGAGCAACAGGATGTCCTTCAGCCTGTCTAATGTTATAACCTTCCCTTCATTCCAAAAATGTTTGTGTGTTCATTTTATAGGGTGTTTTCACACCTATAGATCAATGGGGATGAATTTTTAAATGGAAAAAGGCGTTTCACCCAAAGTTGTTGGACATGGACAGAACGTACAAAAATAGTTGTGTGTGTCAGTTTGAAGCATCTCAGTTATTGTGTCAGTGCCAGACGTGTCATTCTGTGTCAGACGTGACGCAGCAAACGACAAGAGGAAACTAGGCCATTTCAGTGTCAGACTGTGTCCCAGAAGAAGCACACAACATGGATATTGATGGTCGTGATTATGACACAACACAAAGTAGACTTCAAGATCACTTTTTTTTTGGGGGGGGGAAGGAATAAACTGCTTTCAATACGGCAACTTTTTCCACACACGTGCCATAACAACAGGGTAACAGAAGCTTTGAATGAGAATTGTTAGATATTAGTGTGCTAATTCAGGATATTTAAGGTGTCATTGGTGACCTGCTAGTTCCACATCACATCTCACCCAAAGTCAGCAGGGTTATGCTCCAGCTCAGGACAGGACAAGCGTTATTAGAAATAAAAAAAAATCAATGGATAGATGTCAAGTTTGCGCAACACCGCACTGTGCAAAAATTCCATCGGCTGTCTATTTGCATTAACTGGAATGTCCAACAAGTGTATGTAGTGTTAAAACTGGAAAAGCAAATTGTTTCAATGATGCACCGCAGTACCTTGCTTGCAGATTCCCCATTCATTAGCCTCAAACAATACAAATCCTTTGCTCTTCCTTGCGACTTCCTGCTTCTAAAACGAGCACCGTCCTTTTAAACATTAAATTCAACCAATTATAACGGGACATGCTAACCGCTTCAATAAGATGCTGACCTTTCACGTTATCAATAAGATCTTTTTCACGTTATATTTTGAATTGTGCTCACTGAAATCACTTTTAGTGGTATACGCTCAATCGTTGAAGTAGTTTGGAAGTCACGAATGGTGCGCATATTATGTTAGCTTTAGCCATAGCTTCTCGGTGACGTTTTTAACTGCTTATCATTAGTGTTTAAATTTAACCCCCTGTCGCAATGCTTTACATGTAAGTGACATTGCAAAATGTTTATAGTCCTACTTTGATAGCATACTCATTACATCAGTCGCTCATTTGAGGGGGTGGCCCCACTACCAAGCATATCGCAAGGCTCAAATAATAAATCACCAACAAGCGTACCCGATTGTAGATCTCCAAAAATACGAGCAGGATATTTAAGGCGCTGTTGTTGTTGTTATTGTTGTTGTTGTCGCTAGCAAGCTAACTTACCCGTATTTCACCTTTGAATTCGCAACCACGTCGCCATCTTGCAAAGCAGATTTTCATCGTATACCAGAGCCCTTGAATCGGATATACCTACGCATATTGATTTGCCCAAAAAAGATTTGCACTCACCTCATATTTGGAGAGTTCACCAAAGAAGGGGCATGGGATCGGTAGGAAGGAACGTGTGGAATTGTTTTAAGGAAATCCGCGGGTAACGGGCAGTGAACGCTGGGCAGACTACGCTGCGCTGCATTTGTCGCTTCATATCCTGACAGGTCAAAGTAGACTGCCCTTGTTTAGTTAGATGCACAAGCTTAAGTTTACTTAATATACCTTCAAACATCTATGAAAAGCATCATTTGTAAATATTTGCAATTTACTGCGATTATCTGTGTTTCTCTTTAGAGACGGTTGAATTTTGTAATAGTGTTTATTTATGTACCTGCAAGGACAAAGCGGTGTGTTCGCTAAATCATTCCCCGCAAAACTGCAATGTTTTGTTTATTTTGTAAAGTTAATGTGGGGAAAAAATTCACAAAACACTTTTCTTATTTCAGTTCCGTTTCAAATAATCTTGAAACCTTACCCTCGCCATAATTTGTTTTACAATATTTATAGCTACGTAAATTATCCAACAAAACTATCCATCATAATTACCCAATAAAACACAAAACCTTCCAAACAGCTCGCTGTCAGTATTTTATTTTATTATTTTCGTATTTGTACAAATTGCTTCGACGATTTTACGTAGTTTACTAATGGAACGAATCATACTACACTTGTCCTAACACGGTTTGTTTATGAGTACGGTGAAAAATAATGTATTTGGTCGTCATCGTAGTTGTGGCATATCTGTTTTGTTTAAAATGCATTTATTATCGACATCGGCGATCTTTAAAACATGGATTGCATGCGTTAACCAAGTTAGAAACATATGGATCTGATATGAACTGTCTCGTTGTAACCGCGCATCCGGATGATGAATGCATGTTCTTTGGACCAACGATCATACGACTTGTTGAATGTAATGTCAACGTGCATTTGCTCTGTTTATCGGAAGGTACGGTAACATCACATTTCTATGAAGTCTACTTTATGATGAGTAATCGTGTGTTCGCTGAATTTTATTGCAATAGTCATAACATACAAGCTTCCCCAGATATATTTAGTTCAAACCCAATAATTGAATCTGGGATCCAAAATTGATATTATTGTGCACTGAGGGAGTTTGAGCTAGGCAACTTTTAAATTAAAAAAAGATCTGTGATACCTTACATTTAACACTCCTACATTTCAATGCACCTGCAACCTTATGTGTACAACACCAATTTGCTTACAGGGAACTACTACAATCAAGGTGCTGAGCGTAGACAAGAACTTTTCAACAGCTGTGCTAAACTGGGGATACCATCCTCCAGAATTACCATACTAAACCACAAGTAAGCAATTTTCACATATGTAATAATTCATTTAAAAAAAGATGCTACCGTGTACCAGTTCCAAGCATTCACCATTCAATGTCTTAATCTCCTTAATCACGACCACTATGATGATGCGAAAATTGAATTTCTTGTAAGAGCACAGCTTCTGTCAAAAATGTTTATTAAAGCACCCCCAGGCTGCTGCCCAACTATGGATTTGTCTGTGTGTGTATGTCTGTCAGCGACTGTATCTGAACTTTGATCTCAGAACTGGATTGGAGCCCATTTTCCACTTCTGCTGTTTGAGCACCCACTTAATCAGCTTTTGGCAAACTCCAGCCCCACTCACATTTGACTTCATGCTCGCTCTCTCACCGCTCTCCTTGCACGCCCCTCCCAACATCCCCAACTCCAGTCGGCTAGATTTTGGCAAAGCTCTGAAGCACTGCTAATGTAGGTCGTACCACACTATCTGACTCGATGAGTATGCCTCGTGCTTTGTGGCGAACCACACTTTGCTCTTAACTATCTCTGTTTTAAACTTCCATGGGTCACATGCAGAAAAATCCAGTGACTGCATTATTTGGTCTGCCAATAAGATAATCGTGCAATTTGATGGAAGACGTGTCGGCACTTCTGATGAGGAATACACATGTACTGTATTAAAGGAATAACTAACTCTGCAGTTTAATTTATAAGTTGCACAGACAGCAGATGTTTATCCTACAAGCAAGCACTGTTTACCAAAAGTGCCCTTTTGCCCCCCTGTCACAACTGTAACTTGGAACTCTAAGACAGAATGTCAGATGACATGTAAATCCAGTTTGAAAATGGGATTTTCCCATTATTACTTATGAATAGGACAGCTGTGTTGACAGAATTTGGGGCCCCAGCGCATTTTGTGGCCATTGTGATCACGCTCGATCGGAACACGCTCGGCTGCCTCTGCACTCGCACTGGCTTGACCTCGGTCTGCTCCCGGCAGATCAGAACTGCTTACTGCACAAACCTAACAGTGTCGTCTTTTATAATCTAGACTTCCCCTGATATTTCTCTAGTCGGTGAATTCAGCTTGTGTTTTAATCCCATACCAAATATCTACAATGCACGACAAATATCAAAAATGCACGACAGGCATACGATTCATGGATCAACCAATGTTTTCTGGTTCAATTGGAATTGCTATGACCACAAAAAAAAATTGATTAACACGACTAAGCTGAGTTCTGAGTGTCACAAAAATGTCATCAGCAAGAATTGCTGAATAGAGATACAAAGAGAGATACAGAATCGCAATCCTTAGAAATCGACATTTGGCTAAAGTTCGGCGACGGCACATAAAACCGCCTGCAAGCAATTAGGCATCCACATGCAAAGCTACAAGTACGTAGGTTATTTTAGGACATTTTGCTGCGTTGCCATAGTGACGCCAACACTTGGTCTGCTTGAGGAAAGGTCAGGTATCTTGTGTCTTTTGTTCATTTCCAACATCCCTCCCAGCCAGAAACCAAATGTCTAAAATAACAGCTGAATGAATGCAGTAGTGAGAAATATAAGCCATGAGACAAATAGCAAATAATCGTGTTGAACTTTGTGGAGCGTTGAAGCCAAATCCAGGAAAGAAATGATCAAATATTGAGCCAGATTTATTTCACAGTGAAAGACAGCTCGCGCCTTTGGCTGGAGTCTAAATTGAAACATCTTATTAATTAGAGGCAGAATACATTTGGTTGTTCTGTTTGCATAGTTGTCCTATTCAAAAGGTCCAAACACATGATGTGATGTTCCACATGATGGCTATGAACAGCAGCCCCTCCTCCCTCTGACACTGCGACCCCAAAGCCTGACCCTCACTGGCCTGCCTCACTGCCAATAGTTATGTGACCTAATCCATCACTTCCCCCAACTTGCTCAACTGTCCTGACTCATTGTTTGCGACAAAAGGAAGGGCAACGGGAGTAGACGTGACCCCGCAACCACCCTTGCTTTATGCACGCACATTTATCTCAGGCAGGCAACTTAAATGCTGGAGGGGGGTGCAATTTTCCATCACTGGTGGGGAGGGGTTAACACTTTCTCACTATATTGCGGAAAGTTGACACTCCTGTGAGATTACAACCCAGACATGACTAGTCTTAATAACATTCTGATGTAATATCAGTGCAACCAAGTGAAGCCAAAGTGCTTTTCTTTTGCCTTCCAGGAACCTTCCAGATGATCCCAAAGCAGAATGGAGAGTCTCCCTGGTCAGCTCTATAATTGTGAAGCACTTGAGAGCTCATACATTCCACATGGTATACATAACATAGCTTTCCTTTGATTTCCTGTGTGATAACTCCTACTTTTCATTCTGCCAAGGCAATCTATTTGCTTAAGCATGTTTTAGAACCTCAACATTCTTGCCCCTAATTCTGTTTTGCTGTGGTTTCTATCAAAATTCTGCAACACTATTATTTCTGTTCAAGCGTGACGGGATTTTCAGCCTTCCTAAAATATAAGTAGGGCATTTAGGATTTCGTGCGTTAGTTTACAGATGGATTCATATCAATCCCGAGTTTGAATATGCTACATAGCATTTTTTTCTCCCACATGCTCAAAGGTTCAAGCATGCACACAGAAAAAAAATGGCCTCTAAATATCAGTTGGCAGATGCCAAGTACCTCCACAGACTGGGTCAGAAACCCGACAGCTAACCAGGAAAATTGTTCTCGCTTTAGATTTGTCTTCACTCACTCACTTGTTGGATGCATGTGTCCTTCCAACCACAAAGTGACATTTTTTGTTGTTGTTTCAGGCGCTGACCTTCGATGGAAGAGGAGTCAGTGGCCATAGCAATCACGTAGCTATCTATAAAGCTGTCAGGTAGATTGAATTTCAAGGCTTGTTTGGTGTTTTTAATCCACTGACATTTCTGTCTGAGTCAATCATTAAAAATCATCTTACACAACATGGCAAAAAAAAATAAAGGCACAGGAAAACAATCGTTTTGCCAAAAACTGTGAACCTTGTGCATTTTTACAATGTTTTTCCAGAACATCTGTACATGCCAAAAATAATTCTCAAAAGCAGTCTGCTGCGCTCTCAAATAGAAGCAATAAATCCTGACACTAAATTGGTGAAGTGGGACCGCTCTGGTTTGGGAGTATGACCAAATAAGCTTTTTCTCCTGGCATAAATGTACTTTTTTTTTTTTTTTTTTTTAATCTTCCAATCAGATCAGGTCACAAACCTTTCACTTAAGTTATGGTTTTTGATGCAACTACATAGCCTCATTTTTTTAGGACATTGATTACATTTGTATTATAATCACCAATCTATCGTCTTTTTGTCATGTCAAATATGTTTTGTTTTTTTTCTCCTCTCTTCCCTCAGGCACATCGCTTCCACTCACCAACTACCTAATGGTAAATTTGATACCTTCACCGTATTTAGTAATTTTTCTACTTGTGACAACATAGGGTTCTTTTGAGCTATACTGGAAGAAAATATGTATTGTACATTATCAGCATTAATGTCAGGGTCATTAATGCTGATAATGTACATTACATATTTTATCATGTGCATTTAGGGATAGTTACATTTTGTTTGTTACGATATAGCGCCCCCTTGTGCACACCACAGATGCAAGTGATTTTTATTTGTACTAAAAAGTAATCTATTTGTATTTTGTATTCACAAGGGAATTTGTGATGCTTTACAGCAGGGGTTTTCAATATTTTGGGGCCAGTGTCAGGAAAAAAAAACTAAATACTGATGACAGGTTTAAAAGAAAATAATTGATCCAAATTCAATCTCATTTAATTGTCCATAGTGAGCTTTAGGACCACTTTAGTGATTAGTTTTCAAAATATAGGACAAATGAGTCTTCAATTAACCTAACATGCATCTTTTTGAAATGTGGGAGGGAGCCGAGGGAAACTGGGGCAACATGTGAACAGATTGAGAGCTAGTCAGGTCAACAGGGGCTGTTAAGAAACAGAGCAATTAATCATGTCGCAATAGTCAGCACAGTTGCCAGGCTCCATCAAACGCAACCTTCAGTGAGTTATCTAAAAACCAGAAGGCTTGTAATCAATCATGCTCAAGCCGGTTTTACAGCTTTAAACTGAATGGACTGAGTAACACCTCATCTGTCTGACTGACCTGTAACGTGATGAAGCTTCACGTGGCTATACAGCAAGTTAACCTAATAAAGACATTTAAGCCTTTTCGGCCCATGCATGGTTTTCAATTTCATTAACAGAAAGCTGTTTGAAATTTGGTCGATAAATTTAGGAGATCCTAAAAAAAAAAGGCAGATTTGTTCAAACACTGACATTGCATCATAAAAGAGAGCAAAGCACTTTCTTGGAATGAGTGAAACACTACACTGTCTGAATCAAAATGTTGTTGGCAGAAAAAAGGGTTACTTGTCAACAAGATAAAAAATGTGATTAATTTTTTTTTAAAAAATTGGATGTGTGTGTGTATCGTTAAGCCCAATATAATTTGACAGCCAGGGTCATATAAGGACGCTGTATTATTTTCAATTCCGCTAACGTGCCAGGGAATTGTCGGCATGAATGATAATCATCTGCAAATGTCCTGAACATGAACCAAAAACTCTCTTCCCGTTCCCTAGACTGCTGTTTGTTGTCCTTGGTAACTGTCAGCCTGTTAAGGAAATATGTTTCCTTCCTGGAACTTCCTGTCAGCTGGCTGCTTCCTTCAGTGCTCTGCTGCATAATAGGCTCAAATGGCTACAGGCAGTGCAAAGTAAGAACAGTAAAGACAGTTTGACCACTATTATCTGTTTTTAAATGTTATTCTTAATTCTAATTTTTTTTTTTTAGGCTGCCATGCTTTGTCATCGCACTCAACTGGTTTGGTTTCGGTATCTGTACGTCACTTTCTCACGCTACATGTTCGTTAATACATTCCAGATGATTCCACGGGGACCAAAAGTTAATCAAATGTATTAGGATTTTATACGATGCTATTTATGACTTGAATAAGCTGACCTAAATAAACTCATAAGAGTTTTGCCTCAAAAATAAGCACAATTTTAGTATGTTCAGTCATTCTTGTGAAAAAAAAAAAGTCAATCTGCACTGTATTTTATGGTGATCAAAATACTGATTTTTATACCACAGCAAACTTATTTTGTCTCTTCCAACTGACTGCCCTTCTTTTGATTTGACATGTCTTTGATTGTCTTGTGTGCTTTCATGCTTTCCTCCCATTTGTCCCCCAAGAATTTCTCTACTGAAACACTTTGCACTGTACCTAGATCCAGACAGTGTGGAGCGACACCTGAAAAGAACATAATGGGAAAAAAAACAAAAAAATAAAGATCATGATAAAACAAAATTGTTTGCATCCTAGTTTTTTTGAGTGGATTTCCGTATTTGCCTGTCATGTAAAATCTGTTTACACCAAACTCACACTATGCTCAGTTGGGTGTTTGCAGTATAAAGAAAACATGTTTACATTACATGGAGAATCATCATGTGGTGCGTCAACAATTCTCCTTCATACCGTATCCATCAGGGTTGGAGCGTGGCGTGTAGAAACTCTGAACACCACACTTTTTGCAGAAGGTGTGCTTTGCAGTGTGAGTATTGAACGTATAAGTGGTCAGATGATCCTCACCCTAGGAAAAGAAAAAAGATGAAAACATGACTGTTTATATTTTTTTTTGCCGTTGTAAACTCTTTGAAAAACAGAATCCCTACCTGCAAAAGAGTAAAGTTGACCTTTGGGACAATGAAATGACGGTTTTGTTTCTTTGTGCAAATACTACAGCTGGAAATGACAAAGACAATGTCAATAAATGTTATGTTTTTGCATACTCGTGAAAAATAAAGACCCATACTTGCAGTCAAAAACGTGGAGGTCTGGAGCACTCCAGACTTCAAACCGAACAGCTCCACAATGGCAGCCACCGGTATGTTTCACAAGAGCCATTCTGAAACAAACGGAAGTTTTCACAATGAATTCATTCATATTTTCCAAACAGTTACATGAAAGGTGATTGTATTCAGCTGACCTTCCAGCAAAACTGGACCAACTTGCTTTGCGCAACCACGTCAAAGGTCCATCACAAGTCATTTACATAACAAAAATGTCCTCATTCTCAGCTACTGATTCCTCCCAGATCTATTCAAATGTGATCATCGTAAATATCTTTGTTGTCCAGAGCCGTGATAGATCCCTTTCACGTGATAAACCAGTTTTTACAAGTACAAGGGATGGGCTTTTTCCTGGAAGATTTTTGGGGTCATGTAATTATTTCCAAGCATGGAGGAGGGCAAAGTACAGCTGACTTGCACAAACACATTCCCTCCTGGGTTGAACTAGTTCAGCCTGACACATGGCTCTGTGTTGGAAAACTCTGACGCGGTACATCACGGGTTGGGTGTCATGTAACATGTTGCGAGATGATACGCTATGACCCAGATACAAGAATATAAGCTCTATCTTATCAAATCATCAACCACATATAGAAAGCCACGAAGCCATATACAGATTTGTAAGCACTTTGTTTTAGTTTATTATTTTATGACATATGGAAGGGTGTCTGAACTTGACTTTGGCCCTTGGTGTCTTGACACTTTTGCATACATTTGAAAATATGTACAGTACTTTCTACACGTTACATTACTAAAAAATACTTAATTCAACCTTTGGATGAATACAGGACATTTAAAAAAAGGGCAGATATAGATCAAACTGATCATAAAATGAATTTATATTTTTGGTACTTAACTACACTTGCGTCTGTACTTTTCTACTCAGAAGTCAAACACAAAAACCCCAACCAAAAGATTTACTAAGTGATTAAGTTGAGGTGAGGCCAACTGTGGCAGTCCTCACCCAGAGACTAAAATAACACAAGCTAGTAGCACGTGTTTAGCAGTCACGTTTAAATGGGATCAAATTAGTACCCCCCCCATTTTGTCGTCTCACCTTGTGCCATTTCGTCAAGTTGACACGACACAAAAACAAAACAAGAACAAATTCACTCAGTAGTGCGTCAAGGCGAAACAAAAAGAGCCTTGTACAAAGTCTGATAAAGTCTAGTTGTGTCTTTGTTGTTCTAACGATACTCGTCGACATTTTAGGTTACTTACTGCTCAGCAACCAATGACAAATCAAACAAACAATCCCTCCGTCCAATCAAAGCAGGAAGATTCGAGAAGCCGAGATCCTTCGAGAAGACTCCAAGGAGGACCTTATTACCATGCAATATTATTCCGCCGGGCTCTCCAAGTTTTAAAAAGAAAGTCGTTTTATAATGTTTCTGTCGTTGTTATTCGATCGTGTTTATTCTTAAAACGTACTTTAAGTGTACTGGGTGTCAACAAAATTGACCGTATGGATTGGAATACGGTCTGGCATGGAAGTAGCGTACTACTTTTTACTGCGGATGGATATTGTCAATGACGTGGCAGTTGCTACTGTATATAAAGAGATTTTCCTGACGCGTTGCAGTAGAGGTCGACAACGCACCACTTTCGGTACATAACAGAACTTGAGTTGTTCCAGCGCTTCGGTCTTAAGTAAGTTCATTTTCTATATGTATTCTATATTTATATTTCTATATCAATTGTCTCTGGCGTGAATTGGATCGTTTTGCGGTTATAAACATTCGCTTACTTACCTGGTCTTATAACTGACGGTGACGCATTTTAAAACAAATAATGTAACGAAACTCACAAACTACTATATGACAGTTCTTTGACTATTACATTGTCAATTTCATCGTTTTTTTTATCAATCAATGGATTCAATGACTCGCTGTTAGCTACAGCAGTGACTCGACATTTTCAGTGGAAGCTCCATTATGGGCGACGGCAACTGAACAAAAGGGAGTCAACAAGATCTCAAAATGGCGCTGTCTACATGAGCGCTAATAGATTTTGTTTTAATCAACACCTTTACATACAGTATGTTAATTAAAATAAAATTACATTCAAATTGTGTTTGTTAAAAATCTAATATTTCACTTTGGGGTTTTGAGAGAGGATTTTAATATTTTACCCTTTTATCTTAAATCGTCAGGTTGAAACATGCAGATCTTTGTGAAGACTCTTACTGGCAAGACCATCACCCTTGAGGTTGAGCCCAGTGACACCATTGAGAATGTCAAGGCCAAAATCCAGGACAAAGAAGGCATTCCCCCTGACCAGCAGAGGCTGATCTTTGCTGGCAAGCAGCTAGAAGATGGCCGCACCCTGTCCGACTACAACATCCAAAAGGAGTCCACCCTCCATCTTGTCCTACGTCTGAGGGGTGGCATGCAAATCTTCGTGAAGACCCTCACTGGCAAGACCATCACCCTTGAGGTTGAGCCCAGTGACACCATTGAGAATGTCAAGGCCAAAATCCAGGACAAAGAAGGCATTCCCCCTGACCAGCAGAGGCTGATCTTTGCTGGCAAGCAGCTAGAAGATGGCCGCACCCTGTCCGACTACAACATCCAAAAGGAGTCCACCCTCCATCTTGTCCTACGTCTGAGGGGTGGCATGCAAATCTTCGTGAAGACCCTCACTGGCAAGACCATCACCCTTGAGGTTGAGCCCAGTGACACCATTGAGAATGTCAAGGCCAAAATCCAGGACAAAGAAGGCATTCCCCCTGACCAGCAGAGGCTGATCTTTGCTGGCAAACAGCTAGAAGATGGCCGCACCCTGTCCGACTACAACATCCAAAAGGAGTCCACCCTCCATCTTGTCCTACGTCTGAGGGGTGGCATGCAAATCTTCGTGAAGACCCTCACTGGCAAGACCATCACCCTTGAGGTTGAGCCCAGTGACACCATTGAGAATGTCAAGGCCAAAATCCAGGACAAAGAAGGCATTCCCCCTGACCAGCAGAGGCTGATCTTTGCTGGCAAGCAGCTAGAAGATGGCCGCACCCTGTCCGACTACAACATCCAAAAGGAGTCCACCCTCCATCTTGTCCTACGTCTGAGGGGTGGCATGCAAATCTTCGTGAAGACCCTCACTGGCAAGACCATCACCCTTGAGGTTGAGCCCAGTGACACCATTGAGAATGTCAAGGCCAAAATCCAGGACAAAGAAGGCATTCCCCCTGACCAGCAGAGGCTGATCTTTGCTGGCAAGCAGCTAGAAGATGGCCGCACCCTGTCAGACTACAACATCCAAAAGGAGTCCACCCTCCATCTTGTCCTGCGTCTGAGGGGTGGCATGCAAATCTTCGTGAAGACCCTCACTGGCAAGACCATCACCCTTGAGGTTGAGCCCAGTGACACCATTGAGAATGTCAAGGCCAAAATCCAGGACAAGGAAGGCATTCCCCCTGACCAGCAGAGGCTGATCTTTGCTGGCAAGCAGCTAGAAGATGGCCGCACCCTGTCAGACTACAACATCCAAAAAGAGTCCACCCTCCATCTTGTCCTGCGTCTTAGGGGTGGCATGCAGATCTTCGTTAAGACCCTCACAGGGAAGACCATCACCCTTGAGGTTGAGCCCAGTGACACCATTGAGAATGTCAAGGCCAAAATCCAGGACAAGGAAGGCATTCCCCCTGACCAGCAGAGGCTGATCTTTGCCGGCAAGCAGCTAGAAGATGGCCGCACCCTCTCCGACTACAACATCCAAAAAGAGTCCACCCTCCATCTTGTCCTGCGTCTTAGGGGTGGCATGCAGATCTTCGTGAAGACCCTCACAGGGAAGACCATCACCCTTGAGGTTGAGCCCAGTGACACCATTGAAAATGTCAAGGCCAAGATCCAGGACAAGGAAGGCATTCCCCCTGACCAGCAGAGGTTGATCTTTGCTGGCAAGCAGCTGGAAGATGGCCGCACCCTGTCCGACTACAACATCCAAAAGGAATCCACTCTCCATCTTGTCCTGCGTCTGAGGGGTGGCCAATAATCCGTTACAATTCTGTGTTCAAGTCAGAAATAGTTTTGTTAATTTCAAAGGCATCTGCTGTGATGGCCAAATGTTCAATGCAAATGGTTGAAATAAAGAGTTTTCTTCAAAGATATATAAATACTGTGCAACAATACATTTTTAAAAAAGTCTTATTGATTTATTACAACTACACTGAATTTCAGCAGACCTGCTTGGTGCTAGGGATGATGTTCCACATTTGTTTTAGGATCAAATCAACCCAGTTTACATTTGATACCAACTGATCCCACTCAGCTTGGCTGTTCCTACAGGTGAGGTGTTCAAACAATCATACTGAGTGAAGATTTGGAATAAATGCTTTTCAAATTCTTTTAACTGAAAATCATTACAGTAGAACAGACTATTGTGCAGCTGTTATAAAATGCGATATATATATATATATATAGTATTGTAAAAGCTACCCATATCCCCAAAAATGACCTTTTACCATATAATTTTAAGATGCCATGACTAATTTTCTGTAATTGAGCAGATTCTACAATCGATTCCCTCCATTTTTAACCTGCAGTGCTTCTCACGTCAGTATGTAAACACTGAGCCTGCATCATAATTTGTGGATGTAATTTAATTTGCTCCAGGTCCATGTTGTCTGTACATAAGATGGCCTGGTGGTAAAATAAATATACTGCTAAGAAAAGAACACCATTGGTTAATAAATTTGATGTCCATTGAGGTTAGCACATTCAACTACAAATACAGAAAATATTTAAATTGGTCATTCAGATCTGGGATGTTAGCTTTCTTCAGTAATATAGATTACATCATTGATTAGGGCAACAATGGCCAAATTTGACTTTCTGCCATTTGAACATCTTCGGTCATCATAAGAGTAGATATTCATAACTTCAGTTAATGATCTTAAATGTTTTTCATTTTCATGTTATACTCTAGATGGCAACACCACCTTATTGCATTAGCTACCTTAGTGTTTTCACTATCACGAATGTGACCTTTGAAAATGATATTTCACTAATAAAGTGGCCGGTTATTAGGTACACTTGAAAATGGCGGTGTACCTAATGGAGTGTCCAAGTGACGTCACAGATCAAACAGCCAATCAGGAGGTGGGGGTGAGGGCGGGTGTGGCACTTTTCACTTTCAATAGGTACACTACGCGAGGTAAAAAAAAAAAAAATGAAGGGATGCGCCGTTATGCAAAAACGGGGAGATTATGCTTCTCTTTGGGTAATCTTGATTTTATAAATTAAAGTCCCAATGATCGTGAGCAGCAGCAGAGCCCCATTTCATCCCCTTACACTGTGTGCCAAACATGGAAGAAATGGGTACCATTTTTAGAGTCTCCGGTATGACCCGGCCGGGGTTTGAACCCACAACCTTCCAATCTCAGGGCGGACACTCTACCACTAGGCCACTGAGCTGGTAACTACTATAGTGGTATAACACTTATAGTAGTTTTTAAATACCGTGTATGCATTACACCTAAATATTGTTATCCAATATATCTACTGCAATTTCACATTACATTCACATTCTGGTTTGAAATTTACTTTTAATAAACATTTATGTTAAAACTTGTCCGGTGTTTTATTCCTTGTTTCTTTATTCGCCAATTAAAACATAAAAATCTGACATTTGGTTAACTGCTTTATATGACAGTATGTGTAGGTACACCTCATGGACACTTCAATAGGTAGGTAAAAAAAGAATAAAGGGTTAATTGCACAATAAACACATTTGGGTTTATTCTCTCACCTGGGATCAAACCAAGTTCTTACCGAGCAAGAGCCCGTGTCACTAACCAGTCAGCTTTTTCGACCTGGAAGTCCAAGGTCATCTTCACTGTTTTGTACTAGTGATGTTCAGTTAAAAGATTTTGAAAAGCATTTATTCCAAACCATCACTCAGTATGATTGTTTGAACACCTTACCTGTAGGAACAGCCAAGCAGAGTGGGATCAGTTGGTATCAAATGTAAGCTGGGTTGATTTGATCCTAAAACAGATGTGGAACATCATCCCTGGCACCAAGCAGGTCTGCTGAAATTCAATGTAGTTGTAATAAATCAATAGGACTTTTTTTTTTTTAAATGTATTGTTGCACAGTATTTATATATCTTTAAAGAAATACATCAAAATAATAGCTTTAACCCTTTATTTCAACCATTTGTACTGAACATTTGGCCATCAGAGCAGATGCCTTTGAAATTAACACTATTTTTGACTTGAACACAGAATTGTAACTGATTATTGGCCACCCCTAAGACGCAGGACAAGATGGAGGGTGGACTCCTTTTGGATGTTGTAGTCGGAGAGGGTGCGGCCATCTTCCAGCTGCTTACCAGCGAAGATCAACCTCTGCTGGTCAGGGGGAATGCCTTCCTTATCCTGGATCTTGGCCTTGACATTTTCAATGGTGTCACTGGGCTCAACCTCAAGGGTGATGGTCTTGCCAGTGAGGGTCTTCACGAAGATCTGCATGCCACCACGCAGACGCAGGACAAGATGGAGGGTGGACTCCTTTTGGATGTTGTAGTCGGACAGGGTGCGGCCATCTTCCAGCTGCTTACCAGCAAAGATCAACCTCTGCTGGTCAGGGGGAATGCCTTCCTTGTCCTGGATCTTGGCCTTGACATTTTCAATGGTGTCACTGGGCTCAACCTCAAGGGTGATGGTCTTCCCAGTGAGGGTCTTCACGAAGATCTGCATGCCACCACGCAAACGCAGGACAAGATGGAGGGTGGACTCCTTTTGGATGTTGTAGTCGGACAGGGTGCGGCCATCTTCCAGCTGCTTCCCAGCAAAGATCAACCTCTGCTGGTCAGGGGGGATGCCTTCCTTGTCCTGGATCTTGGCCTTGACATTTTCAATGGTGTCACTGGGCTCAACCTCAAGGGTGATGGTCTTGCCAGTGAGGGTCTTAACAAAGATCTGCATGCCACCTCTAAGACGGAGGACAAGATGGAGGGTGGACTCTTTCTGGATGTTGTAGTCAGAGAGAGTGCGGCCATCTTCCAGCTGCTTGCCGGCAAAGATCAACCTCTGCTGGTCAGGGGGGATGCCTTCCTTGTCCTGAATCTTGGCCTTGACATTCTCAATGGTGTCACTGGGCTCAACCTCAAGGGTGATAGTCTTGCCAGTAAGGGTCTTCACAAAGATCTGCATGTTTGCACCTAAATGCATAAAAAACATCAACTGTATTAAAAACCTGAACAGGAAAAAGTGTTTTGATGTTAAATGCATAAAACGTCAATTGTATTAATAAACTGAACAGGAAAATGTGAGTTAATTATGAGGTACCCCTTTAATCCATGGGATTTATTCATAAAATCATGTTAATAAAAGGCAAATTGAATTAATTGCAATAACCAAAAGCATGGTAAGTAGTAGGGTGGGGGGCGCGATTCATCAGTTATCAATCTACCAGCGCCATTTTGAGACCTTGTTGACTTCTTTATGTTCAGCTGCTGCCTACCATAATGGACGTTCTCACCGAAAATGTTGAGTCATTGCTATTGTCAACGTCTAACCATTGTTCAACAACCAACGACGACAAATTGTAAAATCAAATCTCACACAGTGGTTTGTTAATCGAAAGAGCACACTCAAGTATCGTAACTCTTTTTAAAATCAGTCACCGTTAAAACACAAAAGCAGCCGATGCTGAAGACCAGGTTAGAGTGTTTACAGAAAAATGGGGGGAAACGATACAAGTCAGGCCACAGACAGTTGAATCAACGAAACGAGCGAAATTAATTCCTACTTACAATAAAGTGACGATATTAAAGATTGAGTTGGTCGTCCGTAGAGTCTTTGTTGCTTTCTACTAAAGTGTTGAAGATGGCGCAAGCGTCTTTATAAACTAGAGGCTGCCACGTCACTGGAAATATCCATCCGCATTAAAAATATATATTTTCATTCCCCGGCATACAACTTTTCAAACTCTGGCGTTTATTTCCTTCACGCCTGTTGCGCTTAAATTATGTTTTAAGAATATGTACACAATCAATTATTAATAGCGTACTTATAAAACGATATTTTTGACAAGGGTTGCTCCGCGGATTAATATTACATTGGACTGGGGTCCTTCGTGCCGGAATTTTCTCACAGGAGTTTGGGAGGAATACATTTGAAAAATTGTAAATGATCGGCGAAACATCATTCTTAATTTTTTGGTGGGATTCTTTAAAAAAAAAAAAAGAAGTTGCGTAAAACCCTAAAACAATAGAATTGGAATTTTTTGGGCCTTTCTCAACCACCTTGTGTTTGCATTTGTGATCTGGCAAAAAACAAGGGTCCTAAAACTGCGGTCCTGACACTGTGATGCAATTACACAATTCAGTCACTAGATGCCACTGTAGAATAAAGAGGCGGAGATTACGTTTCTGTCTTTGCAATAATAAATGAAAATTCCTGAACTAGATAGAATCAACCTGTTTAAATACACTCTAAGCATGTTTTTATAACATTTACAGAACGTATTTTATTTTCAACTGTCTTTTAAAACAATTCACACTTATTTAAACAAGAGTACTGTACTAAGAGAGAAAGACCAAGAACAAAGAATACAAATATTTAACAGTATGTTTTGTATTTGCCCTTTTTTTGTACTTTAGAATTTTACCTTGCCCTTTGTTTTCAGGTCGACATTGTAAATGAGCAATTGTCCCTTTCCATAATTAGAAATAAAGATTTTAGATGGCACTTTTCTGATTTATTCCAGGCCCTAAAATTATCGGCCCACAACTTCAAATACAATTATGCAAAAACTATTTGGGTTCAATATCACCTCATTTTGAATGACCTGATAAATGAGGCCCCCCTGACAAATAAAAGAAAAACACTGACGTTCAAAAGTCATCTTAAAAGCCTGTTAGATGGTTGAATGTGATGTGTGCTCATGTTGCCTTCAGGCATGTTGGAGGAGCTTGTTGGAGTGACAGTGGTTTTGACGAGTCAACCAGCTGAGGAGGGGACAAGCACTGCCTGGTGCAGCTCCCTCACTCTCTCACGACCACCGACATGGCCGGTTGGGGCACCTTCTTCTTTTCCCTCCTCAACTACAAGACGGAAAAGTATGTCATCGCAGAGAACAGAAAGATCGGAATACTATTTCGAATCTACCAACTGGCCGTGCTGGGATACATAATCGGGTAAGGTGCAATCGTGCCTTGCCGCCCATTGTATCTGTCCAATGGTGCCTTTGCACAAACTAACCTTCCACAAAGTGATTCACAAAGTTAAAATAGTTGTGCCTGTGCAAGTCCTGTGCTTTGCTCTGTTAAAGTGGCAGGGCATGTGTGTGGGGTTATTATATTATAAATACTTTTTAATCCTTCAGAAGGTGTGTGACGTCACATCAGAGTATGGAAGGAAATTATGCAAAAGTGAAATTGAAGTGACAAGACAAACAGAAAATCTACGTTCGAAGAAAACTTGATTAGAATGCTCTCGATTAAAAAAAAAGTCAGACGAAGAGTGAGCAGCAAGTGAGACTTGATGACAAATCTCATGGCTGTTGCTCTATGCATTAGGTGGGTGTTTGTGATGAAGAAGGGCTACCAGGAAAGAGAGGAGGCCATCCAATCTTCCGTCATCACCAAGCTCAAAGGCGTCACACTGACCAACAGCTCAGAGAGCGGCCTTCACCTGTGGAGTGCCGAGGACTACGTCATTCCGCCGAATGTACCGTATATTAAAATCTCCCCTTGTCAAGAAGGAATATGATTTAGCTAGATGTCATTAGCAGCAGAATTTGCCCGATTTACATTTAACAGTATTGATCTTCCCCAGGGGTTCGTTTAACCTTTTCCTTCTTCATTAGAATGAATCAAACCTTAATTGTATTGTGCAGGGAGAGCAGGTTTTCTTCGTGGTTACAAATTACATTGAGACCCCCAATCAGAGGCTGGGCTTCTGTGCCGAGGTGAGTGCACACAGGCCAGTCTCCGTGTTATTTCATGGGTCATTCCAGAATCGGAGGACAATTTAACCAGCAAGCAACCGTTCGTTTTATAATTTCCCATTTATGTTTTTAAGAAAAACTTGAAATAAACCAATATTATTTGATTCATCCAACTCAGTCTCGTCTTATCGTATAGTTGTTGTGTTTGGAGCAACCCTATTACAGGATAGTCAGGAACCTGAAAATATATATTTAAAAAACAGCTAATTTATCATTTCAGGTGGATTTTACTTCAATACTACTTAAATTCAATTACTACTGTAAGTACAATCACAGGACTGGGAATAATTGGGTTGAAAATCAATGCTAATGTTAGCATTTTTTGCTCAAGCGTACATGGAAGCTGTATTAGCTGCTAAGCTAACTGGTAAAGAAAAACTTAGATATTAATGTATTTTTGTTGTCATGAGTTATTCTCTTTCTTTAAATTGCTTTATTTAGTAGCAGGGTTGTGTGTTTGTGGAAAGACACAACTTCAGAGCTTAATACTATTTCAAATGTGTCTCATTTAATAAATGTGATGACGCAAGGAAGACGTAGCAATTAGCAATAAACTTATTTTATTTGCTATATTTCATCTATAATTTATATTTGATCTATATGTGTGATCAAATGTGAGGGACTAATGACATTTATTTTAGGAATGCCCAAGAGATATTTGGTATTTACAGTAAATAATATTAAGTCAACACTCCAGTTTGTTTACATTTGTCTCGGAAGAACCATAAATCACAAAAGTGCTTCCGTAGTTTGCGCATTATTTGAAATATCATTTTGAGGGCCAGAAAATGTCTTCCAATTCTGTAATGGCCTAAATATCATCACTTCTGCATTTGGATGACCAAATATTATTTACATATCATTTACTGTGTGCATCACAGAGTATCAAGGTACCAAATGGCCAATGTCTTAGTGATGATGACTGCACTGAGGGGGAAACTGTCATAGCAGGGCATGGTGAGGAGCATTTCTTGTCAATCATTAAAAGTGTAAAAAGGAATCCTAATTATTTTGTGTTTTGACAACATGCAATACAGTGGTACCTCGACTTTGAAGTTTCATTTGTTCCAAGTGTCGTGTGCCTTTAAGGGGCGTGGCCTGAGCATCTCCTAATGACTGTTTTTATTTGATATTTATAAAGTCAACGTACCACTTATTGTAATTGATTTGGTCCAATCCCTGTTTCAACGCATCTGATTATGAATCGCCACTCTCTCAGCACTACCCAGCCAACAAACGTTGCTCTCTCCATCAGGAATTAAAACAGGCTTGTGTATAAACAGCACTGGCACTTGCGAGATTCATGCCTGGTGTCCTGTAGAGTACAGCAAGAGACCCATGTGGGTATCTCAAGACATTTTCACACCTTCTATTTTTTACCGATAACTCCCTACGAAGCTGCCATTCCTTTTAAACAACTGTTCCGTTTTCTATCTTTCCTCCCAGAGTACCATTACTGAGCGAAGCTGAAAACTTCACCGTTTACATCAAGAACTTCATCAGGTTCCCAAAGTTTGAATTTTCAAAGTAAGTGGCGATGAGTGATGGCATGCCTCCTTAGATCAGTAAGCGAGCTGAGAAATATACTATGTGGCCCGTGCATGATTTAAATAGTGCAGAGTGCTTTCTATTAATACGCCCTGTGCATTGCACTCAGTGAGACAGTGAAAGAGTCATGCGAGATGCCCTTGACGGCGAGCCTAACTGTGGACAGGTGTCACACAAGATTGACCCCCCCCCTTTCATTTCAAGTGTTGTGGACAGATGGCACTAGTCATGGCAATAACATACATCATGAACTCATTGAAATGAAGCACATCTTTCTTCGGGTTCCTGACTCGTCGTCTTTTTTGACGGGTAATCCGAAACTCCGTTAACTGGCATTGGTAAACTCAACAGTTGCTCCTAATGGGTTTTAAATTAAGGCAGCATGCCAATGGTATGGTCATAGCCCAATGACAGATGGGTACTGGTTGAGTGCTGTAAGAGCTTTTTTAAGAGGCTCAGCAGTCAGGTCCAAACGCTAATAAACGTTATAAAATATTTGCAGAATCGATTAATCGAATAATAATACTTTTTGGGGGGGTTTTGCTGTCTTCACTTTCTTAGGTCCAACGTCCTTGATACAGCTGATGACAGCTACTTGAAAAGATGTTCCTACGACCAAGTGGACCATCCTTACTGTCCCATATTTCGACTTGGAGATCTGATCAAACGTGCTGGACACGACTTCCAGGACATGGCTGCAAAGGTACTAAGTGCCAGAATGTAATTTAAAAAAATCTGTTCTCCTTTTTCCAATATATAATCCAATGAGATATTAATGTAAGTATAGGAGAGAGAAAAAAATCCCTTTTTATCTTCTGATTATTTTTATTTTATTTTAGGGTGGGTCTGTTGGTTTATTAATTGAGTGGTACTGCGATTTGGATAAGGACTACTCTAAGTGTAATCCAGAATACAGCTTCACTCGTTTGGACATGAATTTGAATAACTCTGTCACATCAGGGTACAACTTCAGGTATGTCACTTCAGTTCCCCCATTTTTTTTTTTGTCACTCAACTATCTGATGTCTTTTCCTTGCAGATATGCCAGATACTTTAAGGATCAAAATGGGGAAACATTTCGCACTTTGTATAAAGTATATGGAATTCGTTTTGACATCATGATCAATGGCCAGGTTAGTAGCTGCAATTGGAGAAATTAGGATTTCAGTATTTGTCACTACGCTGAATATTTTTTGTTTTATTTTGCTTCTTGCAGGCTGGAAAATTCAACATTATTCCCACAATAATTGCCATTGGCTCAGGTGTTGCTCTTCTAGGAATAGTGAGTTATCGTCTTAATATCGTTGCTAAATTTGAATTGGACTGTATGGAATGATATTGAGAACTTTGTGAGTTTTTTTTTTTTTTTTTTTTTTTTTTTTTTTAAATTCTCCTTCCAGGGAGCCTTTGTATGTGATATGATCCTGCTGTACATGATGAACACCAGCTCCTTCTATCGAAACAAGAAATTTGAGATCATCAATTTCAAGTATGATTTATGCAACTCCTATTTTGGGAAAAATTATCAATTGTTTTTCTTCACAATTCAAATCTCTGCCTCACTGCATATTACAGGAAAGAGCGCGAGTCAATCCGAGAGAAAAGGACTCGGAAATCCAAGAAACTAGCTGCAGAAAAAGAGGCTACTAACTCCATAAAAAAGACAGAGGACATTGAAGCCTTGGAGACTCAGAACAAGGCAATGAAAAATAAGCGGGGTCCCACCATTCCACGCAACACGGGTCAGCGGTACGCTACCACCCTCTCTCTGCAGGGTGAGGAAACAAAGCCTCATATCACATTTGCTTCAGACAATTGAAAACAAGATCAAAATGATCTGCAACGATGGTCTCATCACCTTATTGACAAGGATGTATTACGTTTTAATTTAGGAATATAATTTGGATTAAAATAATTTTTTTAAATACATTTGACATTTTTGTCAAAACAAAAAATGTTTAATTGCTAAATTGATTTTTAAAAAATGAGCACAAGTTGCTTTGATTAACCTATATTACTTTTTTTTAATACCTGCCAATTTTGAGATGAAATTTGCTTCATCCAATTTCAATGACGAATTGTCTGCCTTGAATTGTGTGCTACCGTTAAAATGTGAGTGTACCACTATTTATTTCAAATGTCTTATTGTACAAATGAATGTATGTTGTCTCAACAGTGAGCAAAACAGTAAAAAAAAAAAGATCTGATATGTGCATATAAGTACAGAGGTATTTATTCCAATCATTAATCACATTTTGTCTTGAACTTCAGTACTGTACAGAAAAGTGCAACATCAAATAGTTACACCTTGTTTAGGATGTCATGTGCTACAGTCTGTTACACTACAATCCAAAACCTAATCCTGGGCAGGCTCATAAATAAGGAGAGGCCTGGAGTCAATTAAAGGCATTGTTGAGTGTGTGGAGAGAAAAAAAATAGTCGTGTCAGCAGGTCATAATTGAATAACATTAAAATCTATTTCTGGCTCATCTACAGCTCAAACAAAATGCAATTAGTTTGAGAAGGCGGGTCATTTTAGTACACATGCACCATTCCATAGAGGAAAGTCCAGAAGAGGACGTAAGTGAAAAGACCTCCAACCAAGCCCCCAGTGAAGAGCAGCCGCCTGGATTTAAAACACTTGTTCCATCGTCGTCCGGCCTTGAGAATGAGCAGCAGAGATAGGAGGAAGGAGGACAAAAAGTAAAAAATGAAGCCATACAGTCCCGTCAGGCCCATGATACCGGCGGTGGCCCCGGACAGCGCCGACACGGAGGTACGGCAGTAGTCCAGCACGGCGGCATTGCCCCTCACTGAAACTTCGCTGATGAACTGCGGCCCCTCTCGTTTGGCTACTATGGCTGCCATCTTTGCTCTGGTCGCAGGTCACGGGAAAAGTCTGCAGAGAATGCACAGGTTACAATTTACAACCGGATGCTGATGAGATTAGTTCTTTTGTCAACACAATTTTGGATTAATTATGTACGATCACGTGCATTAATGTTTAGAAGAAGAAAAAAAAACACAAGCACTGACTTGCCTTTCAATTTTTTTTTTGTTGGACAAGTTACAGGTGATATTAACAGAAAAAGAAAAAAAAACGAGAATTTATTTACAGTTTTTTACATCGCACAGCATGAAGGGCATTTGACAAATGCTTAAAGTTAGCAGGGGTAAATCTGCATCTACATCGGGCGACGTTAGCCTTACAGAAAACATCGTAATAGACCCTAAAATGTTTTTTTTTAACAGTCAAATAAGCGGCACCAGCGCTGTGCGAGGTTTCCCTAGTCTATTTCAACATACAACCCATCATCGCTAGCACCATCGTGCTAACACTGTGTTCATGCTAATGCTAAGAAAGGTGTGATTCTTACCGGAAGGATGACGAAGGGCTTCTCGACTCCTCACAACGCACTTACAAATGCATCATACGCAAAATATTAATTCGTCGACTTGAACACGGAGCTGCTGCAAGGGAAAGCCACGTTCATTTTTATCAACCGCGACTTGTAGTGCGAACCAGTCAGTCCTCGTCCATGCTAGTCGCAATGGATTATGGGAACTGGAAAGCGTACAGTCATCAGAAATTATGTTAATGGTGCGTTCGGTGTCGGGTAAAACGTAGGATTTTAGTGCACCGGACACGAGTGTGGTATCGACGAAAAACACATTAAAATGTACGCTTCCTTAAATAATATAATATATGAACTAATGTAATGCTCTGCTGAATGACTTCCAGGTGGGTGCAGCAATGCATTTGTGTAGTTACTAGTTAGTTATCAAGACAAACACCAAAGAAGAAGAGCGAGTTCAGCCGGAGCTGCATGAGGTTCGCAGCTGGTATGCCTCCGTACATTCTCGGTTTAGATGTGGGCACCACATCGATTAAAGCAGTTTTATTAGAAAGTGAATCAAGGAGCGTTGCTGCAAGCCAGAGTTTGCCAACTGCTTCTGACCTAGCTGATTCGAATGGGATCAAGGTAAGTGCTCGACAAACATCTGCCGTAAACATCTGCTTGTTATCGGGATTCGTGTTATCGATATCCAGGCTAAGGAGCAGGATACTGGCCGGATTCTGGAAACTCTTAACCAGTGCGTCGGGCTGCTACCAGCGGACAAACTGCAACATGTGTGCAGCATCGGGGTATCTGGACAGATGCACGGGGTTTTGTTTTGGAATGCTGAGAGTGGTAAACATTTTTATTTTGGCACTATTCGAGTTTTTATAAATGCATCAACCGTAGTTTCAAAATACGGTTGGTGCTTGCGTTGCGTTACAATGCGCGTTGCGCAAGAATGCGCGCTCACTTACCATCTCATTGTTTTGCATTGGCCTCTAAATTATTCTCAAATGTTGAGTTATTATCACTATAAAGCATGGAAAGTATAAGTGGAAAAGATCAGCTCATGTCTTGTACCTGTTTGTACTTTGACATGGACAACAGTTAAAGATTAATCTGATCACATGGCTTTGGAGAACTAGTTTTACCCATAACTTTTTAATTTGCCAAAAATCTCCAGACAAAAAATGATAAATGGGCATCATACTGTAGGTTGCGATTGGTCCAGAGGCAACTTCAGTCAGCTGATTACCTGGCAAGATGGCCGCTGCAGCAATAGCTTCCTGTCCTCCCTTCCAAAACCGGATTCGCACCTCGCCGTTGCCACAGGATTCGGCTGTGCCACCATCTTTTGGTATATGAAACACAGGTGAGCAAAACACACATAGTCAGGACATCCATTTTGGGACATGGATCTAATCCTCATCAATTAAACAGCACCACAATGGATTTGAGATGAAACAACTATATAGTGCAGCAATATTTTTTGTTTGTCTTATTCTAAGAGCGTGATTCTTCTGTAGGCCCGAGTTCCTTAAGGACTTCACGGTGGCAGGCACCATCCAGGACTATGTTGTATCCAAATTGTGTGGGTTAGACCGATGTCTCATGACACCCCAGAATGCAGCCAGCTGGGGTTTCTACAACACATCCTCCAAGCAGTGGAATCTGGACATGTATGTAACACTTGTTGAGTTACTACGTGCTAACTTTCATACTAAATGCATGTTACACATAACCCGTGTGTCTGTGTGCGCATGTTCTAGTCTCAATGGCGTCGGCTTCCCTTTGCACCTACTTCCTCAGTGTGTCCCCTCCGGTGAGCTGGCGGGTCACACTCGTTCCGACTGGCACGGCATCCCCGCGGGCACGCCAGTAGGGGCCGCTCTGGGAGACTTCCAGTGCGCCGTCTACTCCTGCCTGAGTGCACAGACAGATGCGGGTGAAAACAGGAAGTCTTTTTCTGCTGTATCGCAGTTGTCCAGTACCGTATTTTCCGCACTATAAGGTGCACCTAAAAACCTCCAATTTTCTCTAAAGCCAACAGTGCGCCTTATAATCAGGTGCGCCTTATATATGGACCAATATTGAGCCACTACAGCAGGCGTGTCCAAAGTCCGGCCCGCGGGCCAAATATCTTATATATGGACAAAGTTTTAAAATGGGCCATTCATTGAAGGTGCGTCTTATAATCCGGTGCGCCTTATATATGGACAAAGTTTTAAAATGGGCCATTCATTGAAGGTGCGCCTTATAGTGCGGAAAATACGGTAAAAAATAAATTCAAAAGTTTTCTAATGAAACTCTTAACAAAACTGGAACGGAAAGCAGGTCACATACATACACGCTGATTTTTAACCTCTTAACAGACACCATCCCACTGCGTATGCTAACAATATTAAACTTGCTCCTTGCATGTTAAGTCATCATTTATTTTAACCTCAACTCACACAACTGCACGTTTTGTCATTCTAGTTCTTAACATAAGCACCTCAGCCCAGTTGACCTTCGCCATGCCGGCTGACTTCAAACCTCCTGACTGTCCTCAGCCTGAATCGTCTATTGCTTTCTTCCCCTACTTTGACTCTTCATACTTGGCAGTGGCGGCGGCGCTCAACGGAGGGAATGTCCTGGCCACGTTTGTGGATATGCTCACCGGATGGATGAAAGAACTCGGTGTGTAAATTTTTTGGATCAGATTATCAAAGTATGCACATCTCGACTTTGTTTTGGTCTTTTCGCAGACTCGCACGGCTCGGTTCAGTTTAAAAAACGACCATTCCCAATTCCTCTACATTGCAGGTGTGGAGCTGAGCGAACAATCCCTATATGAGAAGATGATCAGTTGTGCTCTGAACCAGGAAAGCAGCGACCTGGCAGTGCGTCCAACAGTCCTAGGAGAGAGACACGCCCCTTTTACTCTGGGTCAGGTGACCAACATTTCCATAAGTAATCTCTCTCTGGGTCACGTGACCAGAGCTCTCTGCCATGGGATCCTGGAGAATCTGGCCTCCATGATGACCCCTGAGCGGCTACAGCAGGCGGGGGTCAACAGGATAGTTGGTAGCGGGAGCGCCCTGGCGCGTAATCAGGTGCTGAGACAGGAAGTGGAAAAAGTGTTTGCCCAGCCCGTGATATATGGACGGGATGCGGACTCTGCCGTTGGCGTGGCTTTGGTCCTCTGTGACCGACTCAGATCTACCAATGCGGCATGGCACTGACAATTTCGAGTAGCTTCTTGAAGATGACAAAGGAGCAGTTCAACGAATGGAAATGCCTGCCTCACATATATTATGCTTTATTCAAGTGAATCACCACAAATGTCCACTTTATGCTTCATGTGGAGCCTGATTAAAAAAAAAAGTCAATACTTTTACACAAAATGATGTTCAGACTGTCTTGAAAAAAAGTTACAGGAAGTGGCCTGTTGCCACACTAAGTTGAGCCTACTTTGCATGGCAGAAAATCACGGGACCTGTGATCACACAACACGCATGTTGAAGTGAAACTAAACAGAATGGGCTAAAAAAAAAAAAGCTTATAAATGTTATGTGTATCAAAAAAAACAAAAAATCAGATTGGCTTTATAACAGAGAGCTGTTTTTCATACATGATGCATGTGTGTGGGCTTGTGCACAGCCAGTCAATACATCCTCATTTCATTTCATGCACTTACAGCTCCACACTAATGTGCTCTGATATTCTCCAGGGCGGGTCACTCCACCCCCTCCCCTCCCCTCCTCATGTTCATCTTGCCTGTGTTACATTAAGCAAGCATCTCAAGACACGAATTCTCGACAGTCCGCTGCAGACCTAACGGCGATCCCATTGTTTTGTGTTTTAATGCAAAGGAAACCACAATCTGGAATCGGAATCTCTTTGTGGTAAGTCAATTGATATAATTATTTCAACATTATGACCGTTGTTTCCTGAAATCTCAAAGAAAATTGTGACATCACAGGAAAGCATTTTTGTGTTGTTTTCTAGACATTTTGTAATGGATGGATGGATTAAATGCCGTCTATTCCACAATGAGAGTTTTAAAAGCTTGCTGCATTTAAATCATCCCCCGCTATCATGTTCTTTTAATGGATCTCTCAGTTTCCATGCTGACTCATTTATTTCCCCCATTTTAAAAGAGGAACAAAAATATTACTTTGCATTAGCATGTTTAGGGGTGAATAAAAAATGTTTTTAAATCAGTGCTGTGTCTTCAGCCCAAGAGGCAGTCATGGAGATTTTTTTTTTTTTTTTTAATATATATATAAACAAAGTCTTTGTTAGTCAGTGGCAGACAAACATCACATGTCTGCTGCAGAGGTGATTCTCTGTAGTCATGGTAACTTCCGCTTTTCCCACATTCCACAAATACAATTTGACTTTTCAGATTGTGTTTTCATTCTGTTTCTTTTCGTGTTATTTTATTTTTTATTTTCATTTAACAGTAAGTATGCAAATGAAAATGTATACACAAGATAGGCAACTTTTTAACACAAAACAAATCTAAAGGCAACAAGCATGAAAGAAAATGGATAGTTGGCGGTAAGAGTGTATCCATTAACGTATGGAAGGTGTCCTGTTACGGTCATCATAAAAGCTGAACGATTCCATATACTCATAATTTGTAGACTTCTGGACGCGGAGATGAAGAAGTCAGAGAAAGACACTTTCTCTCTAGAAATTGACGACAGGACGGAGGACGAGAAATGTCGACACAAGGCAGCAAAACAAAAGGCACCCAAAGCCCCCATGGACACCGACTACCAGGAGGAAATGGAGGACACCAAACCTCAAATACGATTCGACCTCAATTTTGACAAGTGAGACTCTCCTTCACGTTCATCTAAAATCTTCACTTCTATTTTTGAGTGGTAGTAATCCCCATGTTGGAGTAGAAGTCTCACAAAATAAAGCCCGACGTTGCTATTTCTCGTCTTGTGTTTCCAGAGGCATCCGAGGTGTCGATCAGGACAACACCAAGAGAGACAGTCGGACGTTTGACATCGACAGGCTGTTTGAAGCGGCGG
Organism: Syngnathus acus; assembly: GCF_901709675.1. Taxonomy (NCBI): domain Eukaryota; kingdom Metazoa; phylum Chordata; class Actinopteri; order Syngnathiformes; family Syngnathidae; genus Syngnathus; species Syngnathus acus. The sequence goes on along the minus strand of NC_051099.1, from coordinate 4,096,066 downwards.
CCAGCGGGAATGTCACCAGATTGGAAGGACTGCATCAGTACCTGCATCTAAACATGAAGAAACTCTCTGACTCTCTATGTGAGTGTGATGAGTCTCCCACATACCATTTTTTTTAACAGGTTTCATTCAACTGCTTCATGATGATACTAAACTTCCAAAATTAACTCGCACTTGCAGATAAGTCGCATGGTAAAACTGCCCTGATGAAGGCCCTTCTGCACCTCCAGGACGGCAAGAACCCCAATGTTGAATTACTATTGGACATCTCAGAAAGGATTGGCGACATTAAAGAATTTGTTAATGCAAAATACACCGACGATTACTATAAAGGTAAATGGAAATTTTGCATCAATATTCTATATCGCTAATCTTGTCCAGGGGTCAAGATGAACTGGACTCTATCCCAGGCTACGTTGTTTATTCGCCTGTATATGAATAAACAGGGCAGACGGCGCTACACATCGCAATTGAACGGAGGAGTCTGAGCTACGTCAAACTTTTGCTCAGTAAAGGAGCCGACGTCCACGCCAAAGCCTCTGGGAAATTCTTCCGGCCACATAAAGGCCCCAACTTCTACTTTGGTGAGTGCGAGGAGCGCCCTCTTGTGGAATTTCACAAGCATGTCAAGTACACGCACATACTGGTCCTCCACTATTTGAAAATCTGGCCCAGAGTTCAAAGTAAACATGGTGAAGCTTCATTTAGTTGTTATGCTGCACTTAAATGGAACAAAACTACAAATAGAAGTGAGGTCATCCCTGAGTGTAAATGCTTTTCAAATCCAGATTGCTTTTTTCCACTTATATTTGATTAAGGTATTCTAATAATTTTTTTGTACCATCTTCTTTGTCCCCAGGTGAGCTTCCTCTCTCCCTGGCAGCATGCACGAACCAGCCTGACATGGTCGAGTTCCTCTTGGACAACGAGTATCAGCAGGCCAACCCAAACGAGCCCGACTCTCATGGCAACACGGTGCTGCACGCCCTGGTGGTGGTGGCCGATAACACTAAGGAGAACACTGATTTATTCATCGCTAGCATGTACGATCGCATCCTGACCACCACGGCTCGGCTGAAGCCCAAACTCAACTTGGAGGTGACTGAAAACAAAAACGGCCTGACGCCTCTCAAACTGGCTGCCAAGACTGGAAAAAGTGGGGTAAGGCTCAGGAGGTGCACAATAACAAGTGATTAAATGCAGGATGCTGAATAGTTTTTAGTAGCTACATAAGGCAACCAAATATTTGCACCATATGATTTGATGCGGTGCAATTCTACAATGATGTAAAAGACTAACACTACAATAAACATTTTGGTCAATTATTATACTTAAGCCCAAGGCGACCAAAAAATGACAGACAGCACTTTTTAATGTACGGTAATCATAACTCAAAAGTATAAAAATACTGTAAATCAAACCTCATTTTTTAAATAAAAATTAATCAGATGTAATAATAATAATGATAATTGTCAATAATAATAAAAACAAACGTATACTAACCAATTTCGTCAAGCGCGTCGTCACATAAGTTCGAAAGTCCCGGAAATTCAACGAGCCCGCACGTGTTAATTCTGATGCATTTCATTGGCTACGAGATCGATAATTAGTCAAGAAAACCAAAACAAACAAACAAAAAAAAACAATCCGCTTTTGCGATTTTAACGGTAGAAAGACGCAACAGCGCTGCTGGCTATAGCGGTTGAAATGCGGTAATGCGCTTCCGGCTTAAATGGATGAAATATTTTTTAATTAAAATATCAAAAAACGATCAATTATTTTCAAATAATAATATCAACATACAGACGTTTATTGTAAAATATAATAAATACAAAATATTGTATTTTACTGGATAACCAAAAATACATATATAAATACATATATATAATATATTATTTTATTTATTTTACTGGCAGTTGTGATCCAGAAAAATACGATACTAATTTAAAGAATAACACTGTTTCCAGTATTATACTGGAAATTATACGTGCAGCAACATACTGTAGGAAATTACATTATTTTAGAGATTTACTGTAAAAAAAAAAGAACCACAGTGACCTAACGGTTAGCACATTTGTAGATTAAATATTTTGCATGACTAGATGAGCCTTTACAAACATGTCATGTTCCTTTTGGCAGCTTTTCGCACACATCCTGAAGCGCGAGTTCCAGGAGTGCCACACCAAGCATTTGTCTCGTAAATTCACCGAGTGGGTTTACGGGCCAGTCCAGAGCTCTTTATACGACTTGGCCTCAGTGGACTCTGCGGACAGCAAGTCTGTCCTGGAAATACTGGTCTATGGCAGTGACATCCCTGTGAGTCCTAAAGTGCATTCTTGTAGTCTGGACTGCTTTTAAATGTTCCGTGTCTGCTCCCAGAACCGCCATGAAATGCTCCAGACAGAACCTCTGCACCAACTGCTGGAGGACAAGTGGAAGAGGTTTGCAGGCTTAATGTTTGGTCTCAACTTCCTGGTCTACTTTGGGTACCTGTTTATCTTCACTGCGGTGGCCTACAATAAAAAGGATGGAAAGGTGGCTGTCGAAAACTGTGTTGTTTCATCTTGATGCCCAAACGCCATAATTGTTAAAATGATTTTTTCTATCCAGACACCGTTCCCTCTGGAGCACAACACTTCAGGTTACCTGTATCTTTGCGGGCAGCTACTAATAACATTGGCAAACTTCTATTTCTTTGTCATGGGGGTACGTATCTAATGTCTTTCGCCTTTTCAGCAACTTCATAACAATCCAAAATATTATATTGCAGTTATTAGATCTGAAGAGGAAACGACCAAAGCTGCAGACCTTGCTGATTGATGGATATTATGATATTCTTTTGTAAGTAGCACTGATCTAATGCAGCCAATCACAGGGCGGAAATATGATGGACATTTTTTCAGCTTTGTGCAGGCTATCCTCTTCCTGGTCGCAGCCGGTCTCTATGTCCTTGGGAGACAAGAGTACTTGGGTTTCCTAGTGCTGTGTCTTGCGCTCAGCTGGGTCAGCCTGCTCTACTTTGCCAGGGGCAGCAAACACATGGGCATCTACAGCGTCATGATACAAAAGGTATATCAGGACTGAGAGTACCGTATTTTCCGCACTATAAGGCCCACCTAAGAACCTCCAATTTTCTCAAAAGCCGACAGTGCGCCTTATAATCAGGTGCGCCTTATATATGGACCAATATTGAGCCACTACAGCAAGCGTGTCCAAAGTCCGGCCCGCAGGCCAAATGTATATATATATATCTTATATATGGACAAAGTTTTAAAATGGGCCATTCATTGAAGGTGCGCCTTATAATCCGGTGCGCCTTATAGTGCGGAAAATACGGTAGCCTTCAGCAACCATTTTGGAACCTTTTCGTCCTTTGCAGATGATACTCAGCGATATCCTGCGCTTCCTGTTTGTCTATGTTGTCTTCCTGTTTGGATTCTCAGCAGGTAGGACTACTAGTTTTCTCCGCACTTGGGTCTAGTAGTCTACTGTATTTTAATAATGGTCATATTTGGAAAGATTTCTCTTCATATTTTTGTCCATATGGAATCGTTGACATTTTATCTTCTGTCACAGCTGTGGTCACACTGCTCATTGAGCCTCCTGTGCGGAACACCACCGGAAAGGGTCGCCTCTTCGGACCGACCTACCCCGAGTCCGAGTGCATCAAGCCCACCTTCCGAAATATCTCCTACACTACGCTGCAGCTCTTCAAGTTTACCATCGGCATGGGTGACATGGAGTTCACCGAGCAGTACCAATACAAGGAGGTCTTCTACGTTCTGCTCATTTTCTACATCATTCTCACTTACATCCTGCTGTTGAACATGCTCATCGCCCTGATGAACCGCACTGTGGAGAAGATCACCATGGAGAGCACGAGCATCTGGAAGCTACAGGTCAGCTACACTGGCTGGTCAGGTTCAGCAGCTTTGGTTTGACGTGTTTTGTTTCCATATGTCAGAGGGCTATCACCATCCTGGACATGGAGAGAAAGTTGCCATTATTTGTGAGGAAGAGGCTTCGCTGTGGGGTGGACAAAAATCTGGGCACACCTTCTGAACAAGATCACCGTCGATGTTTTAGGTTTGTGATTAACCTTGAATGACAAAGTGAATTCATGGAAGGTTTGGAAAACGATGAGCTTGAAACATCTGACCTCTAATTGAAGCATGTTTTCTCTTGTCATGGTAGAGTGGAGGAAGTCAACTGGAACAAATGGAACGTCTGCCTGGGCATAATCCACGAGGAGCCCGGCAACTGTAATCGAAGGAGACGACTGACGTCGGACGGCCAGCCGATTCAGTCAAACGGTGGTTCACAAAAAAAAAGAAATGTGTAGATCAATGATTACTGACCAATGTAATGTGGCAAAATGATCAAATTACACTTGATAGGGCAACAAATTATTGTATCATTTTTTTTTTTTTTTTCAATCTGTGTATCCAGTCCATCTATTAGTAAACTAGTTTACCATGAGATTTGTTTTGGTGGTCAATTATGTGCCATAGTTAAAATAAACGAATTGGTAAACACTGGCATAGACAATAGTTTCAACTATTTCCTTTTTGTTCCACAGGGGGGCGCTGGAGAGTCACACTTGCAAAGAGCAGAAGAGGACCACAGTCCACGGAGATGTGCAACTTTTCACCGTGAACACACAGAAAATGCAACTTTTTTAAAAGGAAATATCCGTAAAATATCAAGAATTAGTGCTTTAGTCTGTATGTAACGATGCAATAAAATAATTAGTGGCACAAATCTTGGTTTGAGTAGCATTATTATTAGTAATCATCACAAAGGTCGTGATTCCAGATTTTATGCAACCTCCATTTCATCACAGCCAAGCAAGTGTAATCTAGCACATGCTCGCTTCTTCCCGTCGCTATTTGGAGGCGGCAGGCCTCGATTAATGGTGTGAGATTGCTGCAACAATTACAATTAATGATGTGACGAACATCACATTTGGTGTTTAAAATTGAGTGCAATAGCTGTGTCTTCGTGCCATGATTCCCGTTTGTAAACGTGTGCGCCGTAAAGTCCAAACAGTGTCTCAAACCCATATGAAAGCATAAATTAGAATTTTATTTTATTATTACAATATTACAAAAAAGAGTAGCACAACTCTCACGCTCTTGCTTCTTATCCGTCTTGAAAGATGACAAAAAGATAGGCTATGGACCTTCTTCCTTTTCACAGCAACAGAACAGGAGGGGGGGGGGGGACTTAAATAAGAAAATCAAGTATTATAAATAGTCACAATTGCAAAAGCGAAGCTTTGAAAATTGGCCAAAAAAAAAATACAGCTCAGTAACTACACATTGCTAAAAAATACGGTATAATTATCGTATCGCTCCTTTTCTTGCTTCCCATAACAAATCTCTAAGGAATTGCTTTGTCTAGTCAATACAATTTAATTAAAATAAAAAGGGGAAAAAAAAAAAATAAAAAATTACCCCCGACCCAAAAAAAAAAAGCGCTGTGTCTGTGTATTCTCACCATCTTCCTTCTCATTATTTGGGGTTTTCATTAAAACCATGCTCAAGGAAAGTCCAAGGACCAAACAATTAAGGCTTTTTAGGGGTTGGTAGGTGAACAGAACATGGGTCTTATCGTGATCACAGACGCACACACACACACACACACACACACACAAACGACCCGGCAACACTCACACAATCATTAAAGTTTAAATGTTACAGTAGTCTAGTAGGTAAGCCAGTGTACAATAAAATAAACAATGCGTTTGCTGTTTCAACGTAAAAAGTCTGCTTTGTTTCCATCCGTGTCATCTTGCAAGTGATCAATTTGGTCTTCACATCACAATCAGTAGCAAGCACACGTTTCACCCCGGGACTCACTCGGTTTGATCCCCACGTGACATTAGTAACACTTTGTACTATTGTATCGTCCACATTCAAGTAATACATTTGTCAAGGATTACGGAGAAGAAGAAAAAAAAAAAAGCTTTGTAAAAAGATAAAATGGCACGTCTTCCCAATGCAGCGCTCGGCATAAATGGCGACACGCCCTTTGGAAAAGAAGCCTGAATTGTCATCCTTTGGTTGAATTATTATTATTTGGATTTAATAATAACCGGGTTCTGCTCGTTCTCCTATGGCGTATTCTCCATCCGTCTATTGTTGGTAGGAGTGGTTTGCAAATGTTTGAACACAAATCCATGCTGTCTGTCATTTATGTTGAGCGCTGTAAAAAAAAAAAAAAAAAGTCTTTGTTAGACTCAGGCCATCTTTAACGCTTATGACCTTTCTGTTTGAAAAGAATTTCATAACCGAAGCCTTCCTGGCCCAGCCCCAAAAGTTTTTAAAACACCTGAATTCATTGCAGCATTTGAAGCAGGACAGGAGCACATCGCCATGGCAACGCTGCCTGCTGGGTCCTTGCTTTATACAAACAACCCGATTGCGTTTGTAAGCAACAGCAAGGAGTCAAGTTTCAATAGTCCTATTATAACAAATAAATAATTACATCCGAAAATAGTAAAAGCTCAGCACGCACGCGCACACGTCTCTGGCTGCTGTTTCAAACAAGATTATTACACACAGAAAAAGTATTTTCCTCGCCAGACGTTCCTCACAGCACATCCAACAATGGATGTTTTTTTTAGGTGAGGAATTGACTTACAAATGTGTCAAGTGGAAATAACACAGGATCTGTCAAGATCCAGGCACACACATGTACGTATTGAGGAGCAGAAAGCAGGAATGACACACAGTAGACAAGGTGAACATGATTCCTAAATGTTCCAGGTAGAAGCATTCACTAACCCCCAAAGAAAAAAAAAAAAAATTGATCACTTGCAAGATTTATCAAAGAAAAGAAAGAAACTACTGTCCTTCATGAATTAAATATATTCATTTACCCTCTTTAAGATTAGCAGTTTTGTCAAGTTATCATGTGGTTTCTTAAGACTAAACAAAAGGGGGGGGCTGATAACTTGCGGAGACAAGGCCATAGCTTATCTGTACCCTGGATGCTGGATGAGAGCGCTTCGACCATCCCCGAGCTCCGGCCCCACCCTGCTCATAGGGGGCCTGTGCATCTTGCCCATTAACCCGAGATTCTGATCGCGGAAGTAGGGCGTCTGGAAGTCCCCACCCATGTAATCTGTGGTTTGCATCAGATTAGTCTGGGCAGAGGAGGTGGAGGAGCTCGCCGGTAGCCTGTAATGGGGAGCCCCCGGGGGCCCGCATTCCAGTGCGCCGCAGCCCCCCGGGCCCGCCCCGTGGAATGGCATGGCTAAGTCCTGAGACCCGGAGCTGTCACTGTTTGGTGTGGGGAGGATGTTGCTGTTCCAAATGTGGGACTGGAAGTAGTGACCGTTTGGGTAGTGGGCCACCGTCATGCCGTTGTGGTTGACGGGCGGAGAGGGGGTGGGCCTTTCTATAGGGGGCTTCAGCATGTACGGATGCCCCACGCACATGTCCGCCACGGGGTAGGTCAAGTGGAAGCCGGCATCCCTGGTGGGCTGCTTGCAACCGTTGGGAATATGGGGCACGTGGGTCAAATGCTGCGGATTCCAAGAGCGCATCTTCTGTTGTTGTGTGTTGGCTTGTTGCAACTGCTGATTGGGTTTTGGGTGCAGATGCTGCTGAGGGTGCTGTTGCTGCTTGAGATCGGTGTGGTTGGAAGGCAAGTGGTTCATGGTCACGCTAGGTAAAGGGTGGGCTCCCGCCGGGATGGCTGAATTCTCTTGGGGGCCGAGGATGCAGTTGTGCGGGTGGAAGCCGCCCGCGGCGGCGGCCGGGTTGCTGTGCATGGACACCCTGGAGCAAGCGCTGATAAGGAGATTGCGACTGATGGGGCTGGGGTTGGCGATCTGGCCCTCGCACATGGAGGCCGATCCGGCCCCTTGGGCCCGAGCTTGGCAGAACTGGTTGATCTGGTGCACGATGGTGCTCAGGTCTGGCTGGTGGCCCTGGTGCAGCCCCGTGGCCATTGGGAGTGGAATGGTTGAGGTAGAGACGGTCACGTTAGGTGGTGCATCGCCATCTGGCAGCTTTCTGCTCCCCTGCAGGCCGGGCGGCGGCTGCTGCTGCTGCTGCTGCTGCTGGAGGTGCTGCTGCTGCTGCTGCTGCTGCTGGAGGAGCACGGCAGAGGGGTGGCCGAGGGCTGGGTGCTGGGAGACAGTCTGCAGTCTAGGCGGGCCCTGAGAGTGCTGGGCCACGGGGAGAGCGTGTCTGAGGCTCTGCTGCTGAGCCAGTGGCATCTGTAGAGTCTGAGGTGCGTCCTGGGCTTGCAGGGCTAAGCTCTGCTGAGGTTGGGGGAGGTTGGGCAGAGTCGAGTGGCGGGGGTTTAAAGTGCTGGTCGAAGTCACTTGGTAAGGGCTCCTCAGGTGGTTCATGATGACTTCAGGGTGCAAGCGAGACCGGCCGCCGGCGAAATCTTTCAGGATGCCCTTGACCGAGGGCACCTTGACGATGGCGAGGAGGCCAGTCTTGGCCTGAGAGGAAGGGTAAGGACTGTAGCGCTGGCCCGATGTGTCCAGCCCGTTGACTGTACGCCGGACGTGATTCCGCTGCGGGACCTTGATGCTGTTGGGGAAGATTTTGATGGTGAGGGGGTTGTTGGCAACTTTCTTAGCATAGGCATCCAATTCTGCAGGGGTTGGGAAAGGAGTGGATCTCATCCTTTGTGTGGTGTCCCCTATGAGAGAGAAAAAAGATTATAGACTGAGAAAGAGACCAATCGGATCATTCAGTCGTGTTCGATCACACTGCAGCTGCCACGATGCCCGTTGAAAATATTTAACCGGCGCCTGTCGAGAACCATCCAGCTAGTTTTTTGGGACAAACAAAACGGCAGACACGGGTGGAAAAAAAATAACCTCTTTGGGGCTGAGGTAAAAAAAGCGGCAATGACGCTCCCCTGCGGCTGCGTCGCCGAGAAGGAAAACAACGTGGCGAGCGCGACATGACAGTAATCAGACACAGGCTCTGATCTGCGGGGGAGACTTTGCTGGCTCCGGCGAACAGACATTTGTTACACCTGCTAAGCATCCGGGCTAAATTTAACCTCTCAAAGTGACGTGAAGGTGGCTTCACTTGTGAGCCCCGTCTTAAATGGACTAAAAAAAGAAAGGCGAGCGTCGACGTTGGCAGAGATGTGTCTGCGCATAGTTTTCAATGTCAACGCTGAGGAAACAAAACGTGGAATGTTGCTAATGTCATCCCGCCCGCTGCACTCGGCAGTAGAAAAGAAAGTAGTAATGGTGCCGTGGCAAATTGAACTCAACTGCCTTTACGTTTATTGCTATTGGACTGTTAATGCCAAAGCCAAAGCAGTTTACACCGAGTTGATGGAGCAGCAATGTGAAATGTCTCCGTTACTTTCATATGGCCGCTCAGTCACACAGTGAGCTGACTCGGCTTGAGGGACTCAGAACCCAAACGGTGCCAACTGGCTAATTAATCCCCCCTTTTTATTTGGGAATGGGGAAACAATGGGCAGCGGACTTAAATGTCCAGCCAGCCGATGACAGCCTTATTAATTCCAAGGTTCGGGCCAAGGTGCTTGAGTGGACGCCAGCCATCGCATCGACCTAATGTGTGTCACTGAATAAATGCCAGGGCAAGCAAAGGCAGACACATGGCGAGGATGGACTCCCCCCCCCCCCCTGTCAACTGCCGCTAATGATAAATGGCCTTTGTGACATCAACGCTGACTGCACAACGACAAAATGGTCTTCGCATTATTCCCAGTGTCAGCATACAGAACATACCGCACTTGGTGATAAAACCCGATTTAGAAAAGTGAAAAGCAAACTGGCGGCATCAATGCTGCCAGTGGAGTTAATTTTTGTTGCTAAAAAAAAAAGAGGATCTTGTGTTCTTTTTTTCCATCCGACATAGAAGATATGTCAGAAATGTTCCTGCGATGGTGTCACAAATATATATTTCGCTACACTGTAATCATCCTTGAGTAGGAAAGTCTGACCGTCGTTCGCTGCATCTAATTCCATTTTTTTTTCTTTTATAGACATATATTTAGTGTCAGGTCATCAAGCAATGAGGAGAGTGAGTAATAATGACTTGCTAGGGAGTCATCACGGGTGATGAGTCATGGAGTATGACCCGGGAGGCCAAATTTAAGAGCCTTCATTGAAAGAGTTCCATCTTGCCAAGGTCAAAGAAAGCAAGACAGCAGAGGTCCAAAGTCATACTGGAGAAGCCCCCTCACTGTCTAAATTTAAAACTCATTTTTAACTTCATATGATGTTCAATTGTTTCAACTCATGGCAGCAGTTCTCAACGTCCTGAGCAACTAGCAATTCCTAGCTGAGAAAACTCAACCCGACCTGGCTCAGTTTGATTTTTTTTTTTTTTTTACTCGTTCCCAAACTCAAGGGCATCATCAGGGGACAATTTGAAAGACGTGGATGACATCAAGATGGCCGTGATGACAGCGCTGCAGAGGATCCCCAGAAGAATCCTTCAAAAAAGTGCATGATAGCGTGACAGAGAAGGCTGGCAAAGTGTTTTAGACGTCGGGGGAATTACTTTGCTTGACGTTTGCATTTCAAATATTTTTTTATGACACCGCCACTTGGAACCTTTGTCTATCTTGGCTTGTATATGCTAATAGCAGTTGAGCGGAAATGTTGTCAACTTGGAAAAAAAAATCTAAGAAAAACTTTAGGGGGGGGGGGATGAATCAATAAACCTGTGTAAAAAGCCCAGGCTGCAAATGTATGCGCTCGCTTATTAGCATTTCAACCTTCACCTCAAACCTGGATTAATTGAAGGGCTTAAAGTATCAAGGGAGGGTTAATGAGGATATAAGTGAAGTTTGTTGGCGGTCGCCGATGGCGACGGGCGCATCATCTAAGATCTCCCAACTAAGCAACCTTCTACAGCAAGCAGGGGAAAGGGGGGGCTACGTTGGCTTGTGTGTTAATTACCCCGCTGTTGGCACACAAGTGCACAGTCAGCAGGCTCTAATTAGGGCTTCTTTTATTCAAACAACTGTTCTTATTGAACATGGTTTAAGCAGCAGGGGGGGGGGGGGCAAGGCGCTCACGCTGTTTGATATTGCAAATTTTCACTCAGTAGCAGGAAAATTGAAGCTTCGGTGTTGAATGAGACTGTTGAATTCAGTTACCGCGTGTGCAGCCATGCTGACAGGGTCAAAGAGTTCGATATTCAAAATATCAGAAAGAGCAGGAGAAAGTGGGCTGCTTTTTGATCTCTGTGAGATGCAAAAAAAAAAACAATCAAAATCTGCCCGGTGGCCCCCGCCAGGCTCCATGTTTGTTCTGCTTAGAAGAATGGAGGACCAAGGGCCATTTCCTGGTATGTGAGACATCATGGCTGCACGACCCTGCTGTATCTTTGTGCACCTGGGCCAGCCCTTTTGCTTTTCACAGGCATCATCTGCGAACAGACACTCCCCAATGATAAATAGAGCAGCTGATCCCGGCCGGCCTTGCCTCTGACAGCAACCCGCGAGCTCGGAACTTCTAAATGACTTCTCTTATGCACCGCCGCGGCAGAGAGTGGCCAACCTGGTGGTCTAAGACCTTCAGTGAAAATGGAGGTGCAGGGAAAGGGTGAAAGACAGAGTCCAGGCCTCTCTAAAACTCAAATGCTAACAAAAACAGAAGCTCATTTACTTGATTACAAGTGATGACTCACTCGGTGAGGTCAAGCGAGGCCAAGAATGTACTTTTAAGAGGAGATGATATTGGCTTGAAATGACCAAATATACTGTGCTCGTCATCAAAAGGGATTGAGCAGACAAAAAAAAAAAAAAAAAACGGAGTATCATTTTTGCCCCAATTTGTCTGGGAGCAGGGGAAAGAGTCCGACTGATGGCGGGCACGTCACAAACCTGCCTGAGTGAGGCAACAGACGCTGGCACTTAGCAGACTGCTTCATGCTTGCTGATCTCCCAGGGGGTTGGCTGATTACTGGCATTCTGAAATTACAGTCCTGATGAGCTGGGAGCTTTTTTTTTTTTGTGACCCAAAAAAAAAAAACGTACCATAGAAATGGGTCACGTTGAGGGGTACTTTTTAGGATTGAATGGAGCACGGTGTGAGCTTTAATCCATGTGACTGATTTATGTAGGTGATTTGAAAGGCATGGCCCTTTATGATTGGGGTTAAGGAAGCTGAGGTAATATTCATGAAATATTCATGCTTATTCTGTCGATTCATCGAATAAAATTGGATTTGACATGAAGGTGTTATAAAACCATTTCCCCCAAAATTTGGTATTGTTTGTGATCATACTTCCCCCCCCGCAATTGCTGTTCATTTTGAGTCCAGTCTAATATTTGTTTAATATCTAAAAGAATGTCTGGCATGTGTACATGCCGGTACGATCGGAACAGATTCGGTTGGCCGTGTGGGATGGTCGCTACTTACATTTCTGAAGTCCAGTGTTCATCTGCGTGTGGGGGAGAAGCTGGAGGGGGAGGTCACCTGGCCCTGGCAGACAGGCCAGCATTTCACACAGACACTAATGCAACATGGGGCACGCACTTCTCCTCACACTGTGGAAAGGAAGCAAGAAGAAAAAAAAAAAAAATCGGGAGGTTGCTTAGCAATACTGATTAAAAGACCTTATCCCCACAGGCAGACACCTTAGGAAGTCTGTTGAATTACACACTGATTCACACTTGGAGCGTCAGGTAAGGTGACATTTGATGCTGTTAACAACTTGAATTAAACATCAAACCTCACAAGTAAAATGAGCCTGAGGGGAGGGTAGCAGGTTTAAATGGAGTCCCTCCTCCACCTCCTCGTCCTACATGCTCCTAGGATCCCGCTACCGTCTTACCGACGTTTGTTTGGAGACGTTAGACGAGGGAGCCGGACCGGGATGACGTGAAAAGAAATGGGGGAAAAAAATGGCTGCCAATCTGTGCAATAACCCTGATGTAATAGAGAGGGAGAAAAACGTTAGGCATGCTCCACTTGGCTTACTGCTGGATTCCAAACAACACAGATGCTTGCTTAATCAGCACTAAAGAACAGTCGGGGAAGCAAATGAAGTCGAAAGACTCGGTGCCCTCTCTTCCTTTTACGGCATGGCATCAGCCGAGTGTGGTAAGTGTGTGCAGACCGAGTCTATGAGGGAGGCAATTACCCACAAAACAACCTTGGCATGCCTGCGATGGCTTAAAGGTGTCGCCCCCCCCCCCCCCCCCTGCGGGGAAAAGAGACAAGTATAGGAAAGGGTGACAAAGTGAGACGGAGAGGTGGAAAGACAGAAAGGGCAGGTGGCAGGTTTGGGAGGGGGGAGGGGGGTGAACCTGCTTTAAAAAGCAGGAGCTCAAAAAGGTCAGGACGACAGCTCATTTAAATCCTCCTGGCGAGTGGAGGAAAAAAAAAAAAAAAAAAAGCCTTAATGAAGCTGCCACTTCCACACAGATACCTGAGAGCGGTGCACCTTGGGGTGCTGCAGGTGGGGGTAAGGGGGCAGAGGGAGTAGAAGAAAAAAAAATTTCGGTCAATTTTCTTTGATACTGTATGCACCCTTTCTGCAAGCTGCGCTTCCGACACCTCCCTTTCCGATTTACAGCCTGGACCGCCATATGGCAGCAATCCCTGCTCTCGATTCACTGTGTCACCATGCATTAACTTTAATTGGTCTGATATGTTATTCTTTTTTTTCCCCCACCCTTCTCAGCCTTGGAAGGAGTTGAGGTACACATCGCCTTGATGTCAGTCGACAGGATTTCCAGCTCTCATTTATCAGGGTGCCAAGATTTCACATAAAGATAACGGCAATCTCTCTGACAACCAGCAGCGCCCAGGTTGGGAGGGGAAAAGCACATATCAAATACAGCGCGGCGTTCGGGAAAAAAGGGGTGACAAGCTCGTTTTTGATTGATGCCGCGGGAAATAAAATGCCAGCGTAAGCTAGCGGTGTGTCTGTTAAAAGGACACGCAGACGCCAAGCCGCTACAGGCGAGAAACAGCGAGCAGGCCATCAGTCCACCCCCTTCCTGTTCTCCCCCACAGCGCCCCTGAATGTCAGAAAACGCTGCAGTGGGGAGTGCGGCGGCAAAGGTCAGCCTATGGTAATGCCCCAGCTGACACACCGCCTTACAGCCAAGAGCAAGGAGGGAGGGGGGGAAGCCTGGCGTCAGTATCAGCACCAGTGTCACAGCAACTTACATGCGGAGCTACTTCATGTCACGTTTCCAACGGGCCTTCTTGTATCAGCTTGCCAGACGGGCTACGGTTTGGAAACGCCTTTCGTTTCACTGCAGCTTGTCAAGGGTAAGCTGGTGTTACAAAGATAGCATCGCTTCTTATCAGGTGGGACAGAGCAAAGAAAAGGGACAAGCATGGAGGACATGCAGCATTTTGTTGTTTTTCTTACACGTAGCACATACTGATCGGAAATTGAGATTTTTGTTATAGGTAGTCCTCAATTTATGAGGGGGGGGGGTCTAACAGACTTCTGCCTAACAGATAATTGATATAAAATAAAATAAAAAGAAATAAAAAAACAAAATTAAAATAAATACTTAAATACAATAAAAAAATAAACAAAGAAAAATAAAAAAAAGTCAGGGCACTTCCGCCTAACAGATAATTGATATAAAATAAAAATTTAAATAAATTTAAAAAATGTTTTAAATAAATACTTAAATACAATAAAAAAAATACAATAATAATTTTTAAAAAAGTCAAATAAAATGTTATTGAATTTTATCAGGTTTTGATGAGACCTGTTCCAAATGCTATGACAGAAATAACCCAGACAGAGACTGAGCTGTCTCTGGCACCACTCTGCAGGTGGTAGTCAGCATTTGACTGGCTTCTTCTTGTTCTGGATTGCACTCTGACCACCAGGCAGGGGGCTCTGTCTAGTCTGAAGCCTCCAGCCATCATCCCCTCCTGACAAACAGAGGGGAGGGGGGGGCTTAGGAGCCTTTGTGATGCAGAGACACAGTTCGCTCTGCCCGGTGCGGAAACTGATTTTCATCTGTGGAGAACTGGGGTTCCTAGCCAGCAGAGCAGGCATCGGTTTGGTGGAGTTTAGCCAGGCATCTCACACTATCAGCCCCGCACAGGCAGGCAGGCAGGCAGGCAGGCAGTCGACAGAGGCTTCTCTGGCTGGCTGTGACTCGGCGAGTCGCCACGGCAACTTACACAAACATTGTGCTTGCATTTTTCAATAAAGCCATAAAAACCCAAAGCACAATCGGTGCAAGGGATGTCGTGTGTTGTCAAATTGTTCCCATTAAAGCTGACCTACATTTTGTCTTATTTTAGCAATAAGAACAAAGTCGACAGCTGATGCGGAAAAACATTTAGGGAACCGACTTTGACAATCATTACAGAGCAAATCAAACTGATAAGATCCACCAGCGCAGCCAAAGCAGCTCATTTTAAACCGATAGGTAGCTATAGAAATAATAAACAATAAAAAAAATGAAAACAATATTTGCAGCTTTCTCTGCCGATTAAGAGCAAAAGCAATTAGGAGAAACCAAGTCATCGTGTTGTTCAGTGCTTGTGCTAACTAGTGCTGCTGCAGGAGAAGGAGAGTGGTGGTGAAAGCAGGCTGATGTTATTTTAATTGCATGTTTAGCCCCAGGTTATAGGTCTGAAATACAGCCAAATAAAAGCACAACTTCAATGCAACTACAGTCTGTTGATTCTCTCAGGGCAGAGAGAGAAATTACAGTACTTTTCTTGCCAGCCGGCTGTGTGAATAGGAAGTATAGAAAGAAAGGGAGCAGGATGAAGAGCTTTTTTTTTCTCCGTTTCTAGAATGCTCAAGCATTCGGTCGAAAGAAAGAGGGCTCTTGCGTATGTTTACAAGAAATGAAAAGATTACTATTACCAAGTTTTTGCAAACAGTATTTGCGGAAAAACGTATAGATGGTAGTTGAAGGCCACAATTATTTACGGTTCGGACAAATGACTCATTTTGATTTACGTTATTTTGCACTTTCTACCTGGACGATCCCGTTTTTAATATATTTGTCTGAGATGCATTTTTAGAGGCACCTCGTTTCACTGCTACAAATTTATTTGTGTTGGTTGTTTTCCTCAATAAAAAAAAAAAGAACTGATAAAAATACAGTCAAAGTACCGGATCGATAAGCAGTATCGTTACGAGTAGTCCTATCGTTAAAATCTTAACGATACCTACCTACGAGGGAGTCTGTAACTTGAGGTGAGCCCTGAATGCAAAATATTAATAATAATCATTTATTTCAAGATAGGTATTTGTAAAGGATTATGTTCATTGAAATTTTAGATATAGTGATATTGGTACTTGTATCAGTGATTACTCAGCTAGTATCGGTCTGGAAAAAAAAGTGGTATCAAAAGATCCGTTGTTATGCTAGACCTGACTAAACACGACATCCATCACACTGAGGCTCAGTTTACAACTGACTTAACAGGCATTCCATTTGTAGCCTGAAAGCCCAAACATTTGAATGGGGGTGTCTCGTTTGTATGTAAACAATGAAACAATTATCTGCGGAAACACGTGCACGTTAAGCGTTGACACAGACCACGTTATGTGAGGTCGGCATGAAATTGTAAACAGAAACCAAATTCGAAAAAAATAAAATAATTCCACGCATACCCAAAACGTTTCCGCAAAAACATCGTCCGACTCTCTTTTGTTATTGGTCACAAGGTGGAAAACGAAATGTAATGTAGCAAAACTGGAATTTGCTGATAACTATCAACGACACAAATACACAAACAATATCCTCGTGTACGATCGGATGTCGAAACAAAGCAATGCTGCAAATATTCCACTGACTACATCTGCACTTTTAAATGTCACCTGTTGTTACGTCACCATAATGACATGGTGGGAGCGTATTAAAAAAAACACCCCTCGCCATCTTGTTAGCTGGCGATGCTGTCACTAATGATCACGATCAGGATAAATGTCTTTCCGGGAAAATTGGTCTCGGACATTAGCGACTCGCAAAGTTGCTTGATCATAGAATGCAAAGAGAAGTTGGCGCTAGAGCAGTTTCGATAACGGCTACGCTCAGGACTGTTCAATACACATTTTTAACCCATTTATTTGGCTTTCTTTCGACTTCAAAGTCGCATATCCAAGAGTCACGGCAGACAACAATGAGCTGAGTCGCATGTTCTCAGATGCCAGACTGCGGGGCTTCGGTGCGGGCACGCTCAGAACAACATTGACGAACAGATGTTACACTTGCCGTGAGTATTTGAAAGTGTGCGTGCAGGAGTCCGCGTGACATAATCACGGCACTCCAGATGGATGTTTTCCTAAACTTGTTTACACCTTCAATGTGCTGTTATGAATTGGATAATTGCAGTAGAAGCAGATGGAAAAGGTGTAAACAAATATACAGCCATGTTTAATTAAAATGTGTAGCGCTATGAAGATACTTTATGAATAAATACTGGGACATCTGGCCTTTAGAGTTAAAGGAAGTAAAGAAAATATGGTATTGATTCCACAGATTTGACTTCTGAAAAGATGCAATCATGACGTCCATGATTTGGCAATTTTTGCCCGACCTATATTTGAAAATACTTCTTATTGAACTTCTTCCCTTGTTTTGAAGGGAAATAACATGCTGACAGCTAAAGAGCTGTCGAATTTTTTTTCCCCCCCAGGTGTAAATCTAAATTAGGATAGAGCGGTTTTCATTTGCAGGTGCATCCATTTTGTGTTCCCGCCTCATCCATGCTTCGCCTCACTGAAAGAGAAATTGGACACCCCGGTGACAAATTGAGGCTGCGATTAAAAAGGAGAAACGGGAAATCTTTGTTAAGTGCTAGTTGATTGGGATTGCAGGCTACGCTCACACATCAGAAGAGCACGTGTGTGCATTTTGCTTTGGTACGGCTCCAAAAAGCAGAACCGACACCGCCTCGTGTACCGTTTGCCCTCTTATCCAGGTGTTCCCACGGCTTATGTCTCAGCGTTGAGTGCTCCATAAACAAAACTATCAACGCAGCTGTTCCCACAAGTCTCCCTCCCACGCAGACAAAATCCCCCACGGACCACCTCTAGTTCCAGCTCGTCTGAAGTCCAACTGCGATCTGTCTAAAATGGAGCTTCGTACAAAAAACAGGTAAGGGACGTTTATTACAAACAAGCTTTCTACTCTTTGCTAGATCTGTCCAAGGTCAGGTGGATTTTCATTGAGAATTTCGAGAGAAAAAGCCGATTCAAAATCCGACTCTGTGTGTATTCAATAGATGCCGATCCGCCCGCCTCCTCGGCAGCTCTGACATTCAGTCTAGCCCTGCAGCCAGACCAAACCAGTTCCTCCACCCGTGGAGAACAAAAAGTCATCTTTTTCAATGCGAGAAGTGCTCCGTCTGCCAATGGTTCTCTCCTCCATCTCCCATTTGTTTGTGGGTGCCCTCTGAGAACTTTGGCTCTTCCGCCAACCGACACTGGTTGTGGGCATCAGGCAAGGGTCAGCCAACCAACGACTCTGCGGAAAAGGCAGGCAAATAGAGGCCAAGCATGGCAAACATCTCACCTCTGTGTGTGCATGGGAACACCTGGTCTGTTGAGCCCACACAAGTGCCCAGTTGTGTACTCGCGTTGTCATGACGCCAGAATTACGTCTTCTTCACAAGCACTAATAGTCAAACGGAACTTTGTGTTATTTCTGCAACATATTCTCAATACGCTCAACACAGAAACAATAACTACCGTTTATGAGGAGCTAAACCCAGGAAGGCTAACTGGATCATAAATCCCTTCTCCCCTGCGAGAGCGATACGGTCATACGAGTAACAAGACTTGGCCCGGCTGATCAAACTCCTTTCCATATCTCACTTTCTTGCATCACATAGATCTCCAGCGGCCATCTAAGACTGATGATGCATGCTCAAAGGTCCACGCCGTTGAACAGAGCATTAATGCACCCAGCGGCAAATTTCTACCATCGACCCTCGTTCCCTGCAATAAGGACAGAACCATCAATCAGGTCTCGATAGCCCAGACTAGACGTGGCTTGATAAAGTAGGAGACTTTGGAGCTTATGATGAATGGATCTTTGAGATATGGCCTTCTTAACAGAAAAATCTGCTATTGTGCGGTAAAGCCAGCTGACTTATGGCCGTTCCCGAGCCTCCCAGAAGTCTTCTGTTCTCCCACCAATGCGTTGGAAGTGACCTTCAGGAGGCCCTCTAGTCCTGCTAATTAGGGTCTCTTCAGTCTACCGTCCAAACAAGAGCGGAGGAGGCACCAAGGGGATCAAGAGGGTGAACGAGAGGGAGAGAGAGAGGACTGGGCTGTGCTAACTGCAAGCTGCAGGGGAAAAAAAAAAGAGCTTTAGAATCTTGTTGGGAAAAATATGGAATGTGACGCTTTTGTAAACAAGCAAAAAGGAAAGAACAGTTTGGAGAAGGAAATGACAGCAGTCACTTATCATCACGTCATGGTCACGATCCATCAGTGTGATCAGCGCTTAGTCATAAAAAAAAAAAAAAAAAAAAAATGGAAAACAAAGTCCAAAATCTCGGCCATAGCACAAAAGACGCCCGGAGGCTTTATGACGGCTCAGTGGAATCATTCTGTCAATGACACTGCACAATGTTAATAAGTGGGGGGGAATAAATAGGTGCGGGGATATATCCCGAATCGACTTTTGCAAAGAGGGTGGCCGTGAACAGAAAAGGTCTGCATTTAATTTGCTAATCCATCACTGCAATTGTGCCAGCTAACAAAGGCGGAGAGGAAAGTGGAGGGGCATTCAGAAGCAATGGAGCATGCTGAGGGCCCAGTGTGTGGGTTCTCCGTGGAGCAGGCCAGGCCACAGCCCATGGCCCTAAAAGCCGAGCCCGGGCGCTCGAGAGAAAAGCCTCCGATGAGCTCGGGGGGAAAGCAAGACTAATGTCTTCATGTCCCAAGAATTGTTTAACCATGTTTGACTGATTAACCCCAAAGCCCTCCGTTCCAGTTGCAATCTATTTGTTCAAATCAAGTCTTTTGCAAGTCGTGGCGCTGAGAGGAGCGTGGAAACAAAAAGATTCTATTTGGAGGATGCCAACTGGGGTTGTTTTTTTTTTTTTTAGAGCATCTAAATCCACGCAACAGCGCCGCTCGCATTAAAAGAAAAGGTCAGCGCGACGTTGAAGCACTCCGAGCGCAAACTGTCGCGTCACGCTGGCTTTTACCGGCTTCGTGGGAAAAGGAAATTTAAGACACTGCGTGGAAAGGAGGTTGCCAGGAAGATTAACCCAGCTTCCTTTTATAGCCTCTGAGAAGAGGTTAAATCACATATTACATCCCCTGAAATGTCTCAGAGTAATTAGATCAAGAATATTACTCTCTCCTCTTCCTCTCGCAGACTTGCGGCTGATCAAAGCCTAATGATGGTGTCAGTGCCTTTGGCAGTGCCGGCTGGATAAATCTCCCCATCGGGACGGCAATCTGTCAAGAGCTGGCGAGCTCTGCTAAACAGCGCGGGACACGAGCGGAATGGTGCTTGACACAAAGTCGACTAAACGAACCACATCCTTTACCAATAAGCTTTCCATCAGCGCCGCGGCATTAAAATTCACCGGGATGATTCCAGCCGACTTTGTTTTGGCTAGCCGCTTCGCTGTGTACACATGTCAAGACGGTATCGAGGTGAAAAAGACCGGACCGGATCGGAGCAGCACCTGGTCTGGCGATGAGGCACGACGGGGGCTTACCCCGGCTATTAATTACAGAAAGCCGACACTTAAATCCCTGCAACGAGACCTGGGAAGTGAGCTACGCGGCAAAGACCGACGCTTGCCTGTCACACAGAAACGTGACCTGCCTCAGGACTCCTTACACATGAATACTTACAAGAATGTCTTTCAAATTGGGCCCCCGCTTTCCATTCCACGGATGTAGCACAACTCGAGGGGATATTTTCTGACTAACGCAAAATGCTTGTGCAGTGGCGTGATAAAAGTTGACATTTTTTTTTCCCCTTTTCTAACTCAATGCTTCCTTTGTAAACAACCTTGTGGGTTTTTTTATGCCATGGCGGGCCTGAGAACACATTACGCATAATGGTCAATTTTATTATCTGCTCCGAAACTGAAAGGGTGCAAACAAAAGGGGGAAACGGTAGGAGATATGCCAATCATTGATCGTTGAAAGATGTCAGACAAAAGCTTTTCTTTCTGTGTCATGTTCCACGTCGGTTCCGTCGGACATTAGAAAAGCACATCCTGAACAAACAAAAAAATCAAATTACATCCACTTCCAGAAGTCAACCGAGTTGAACCCTAGCAACTTGGTAAGTAGTAAAGGCTATTAAATAGCTAATTTTAGCTTCGCTGCTAAAAGGTCAGACATTAAATCTCTCACGTTTGAAACCATCTTAAAGTACACGGAAGAAAAAAAGCAACGCAACATCCTGTTCATGTCGGTATCAAGTGTGCTCCTCTGCTTTTACAACAATAACTAGAGTTGAACTATGAACCGTGATTAGAGCCGGCATCCCCCCCCGTAGGGTGACAACTGCGCCGCTGCACATTCCAGGAAACGCCACTTGCCGAAGACATAAACAACATGGAGGGCTGCGTTGATGCTTACAGCCTCACTAAATGCCTTTCGATTCACGGCCGTGGCGGTATTTCAGAATGAGAAGACGGGGAGGAGATGCAGGTGTCGGAAGTACTGCCTGTAAAGAAATGACAAAAGTGGTAGTTGAAATAAAATATATACGTGCCGTCCATCGGCAAAGTTCATGACTATGTTGAGAGAAAAAGACATTTGTGTTTGCTTTTAAAGCGCCCGGTGAATGACATGCCAGCGATTAGTCAGTGAAGGTCACAATCTTAGCCTATCCTTTCAGCTGCTTTTCACAACCCAACCCCCGGAGCTCTTTCCAACAACAGGAAGAATGTCATCTGGTTACTTTTCAAGGCACGGAGATAGCATTCACTGCGGCCAACAATGGGTGCAAACAGGACCCGGAGGGCGAGGAGGTTATGCAGAGAGCCATTGGAAGTGCCGTCTGCTCTACAAGGCACGGTGAAATAAAAAGGCACCCACGCATTCGGGCGTGGGGAAGGGTCACGGGCAAAGGGCCAAATGAATCCTCACCTCTGTAGCTCTGTCAAAGGAGCCTCCAGAGCTTCCTGACAGCCTCCTCCACCAGTCAGAGCTTTTTGAGACTCCACATGATTTCATGACATATGTTTATGGGTAATTTTGTCGAAATGGCGCTAACTACTTGTGCCATATGGATGAAATTGTATGCTTAATATACAGTACGTGGTACAGACTGCATTTATGCCGAGTGGGTAACATTTGGAACGAACATGTGACCATCTACTTTTTGTAACAAAGCATTTCATATGTCAGTTGGTAATGCTATAAAACAAGACAATCTCCATTTTCCTAACATGTCAAATGATCTTTCCCCAAAGCTATTGAAGGAAATTTAGTCATCATCCCTAATTAGCAGTCTCATAAATTTAGCTAACATTACAAAACAGAAACAATTTTTGTCAATATATCAGAATTTGCAATAATGAGGGTCAAAAGTCACGCAACACAAGTTCCTATGAAGAAAGCTGGCCTCATATTATAAAAATAAAGTTCAATCTTGTGATGAATCCTGATATTATTCTATTTGTGAGGCCTTTCCCCGCCAAAAAAAAAAACTTCCAAACCGAGGAGTAATTCAGTCTCTAATGAAGCGTTTGAAATATTAAAAATAAAGCCCAATTAGCCGACAGCCTTTTATATCTCCTCCGCCTCTCTTCTAATCCTCTGGAAGCTTTATCTAATGTTTACGCCAAGTATGAAACGGAACAAGGGTGTGAACGTTGTAGCTCCACCAGTAGCGGCTTTACTGGCGCTTTGTTTTGCGACCCCGCCGACCGGGTCACCCTCAAAGCTAGCTAATGATGCCACCGATAAGAACGCTTGGAAAACTACAGCAACAGACACCATAATGATATTTATTAGCATTGCCTGGGATGTAATCTGGAGCTCTCTTATTAGAGCGAGAGCCTATTTTGGGGGGGTTGGAGAGGCTCAGCGATCTGATTGAGACAGCCTTATCTTGTGCCATAAACAGAACGCCGCATCTGGGCCTGCTCCTCTGCTACTGATGGAGGCGGATAAACAGCTCTGTTGTCTCCAGTGACTCCGTGGAGGCTGATCACAGCGAGATGCCCTCGTGCCTCCCCGCTGCTATGGCTGTTGTTACTGCCGTGAATGTCACAGTGAGGCATGCATTCTTTCACCATTGCCCTCGAGATGAAGACACAACAATCGCTAAAAGCTTTCTTTGGGTGTTTCGTTGCAAAGGGCCTGCCTGGTTTCGGGTTTCTCGATTGCGCAAACAAAAGCTTTATCATTTGTTTTGGTTGGGGAAGCAAATGCCAGGTCATTTCCTTACGCTCAGGCACAAGTGGGTTGTCCGCACGATTGGCAAGGATCACGCGCGGCCATTTTTTATTTATTTTTTTATAACTCCCTTGACCTGCTTTTGACCCTCACACTGTTGTCTCCAAAAACAACCAAACATCTGCCCCACAGCAAAAAGGACATACAAGGTGGGGGGGGGGGGGGGGGGGGATATGGGGACAACCTGCTCTTCAAAAACTACTGAGGTGCAGAAAATAAAAATCCCTTATATATGCACATAAAATTTACAGGCAACACCTGCTGGAGATTTAACACCCACTGGCCCCTGCAGGGAAATGAGGTTTGGGGAGAGAGAGCCTGCTCGCACATTTCCAATTCAAATGCCACTTTTAATCGTGCTCGTTCCAAAAACACGTGCTAGTTAGCCGGGCTCTTTCAGTCAACAATAACGGGGGGAAGGAATAAAATGACCAATGACTAATCATTAATGAGTGCCAGGACAATCTTTGTACCTTGTGATATGTTATTCACATAAAGTAAGGCTTTGATATCATCATCATCTTATTGCTGCAGTCTTGATGTTGCGCAGCAGATTGTTCAGCTGACAAGTGCAGGGGCCTTCTGCAACATAAAGCATGTGGGCCTCAATGGGAGCCACTCGAGAACAATTGCTTTGACTTTGCGAGACCAATCATCGGTCGGCTCCTGGTTTAATCCAGTCGATTTAGCATTTGGAAAGCTGCCGTGTGGGTTTTTACAATTCACATTGTACCACTCTAGTCTAAACATGGTATTCTGATTCATATTGTGTATGATTAAGCCCCAAAAAATAATAATCTACCTTTTTGTATCCATCCAGGGGGCGTCCATTTTGCCTTGCCACTTATTGTCACCTGAAAGTGACATCACGGCTACCGACAGTCACGGCTCACAGCAAGTGTCAAAATGGCCGCCCTCTGAGATGCTATCACAAATGCAAAATCACATTCCGCATGTTAAGAAACTCCTAAGTTCACGTTGCTATCCTTATCTTCATAATTACAAAGGGGGTAAAGGTTCATCCGCGATCATTTTGTTTGGATGCAAGGTCAAATATTTCAGAGGCTGATAAGATTTAGCATGTTATTCATATTTCCTTTTAGTTCGACTCAGCCTTAAATGCACTAACATAGATTTAAAAAAAAAAAAAGAGAGAGAGAATGAGAGGGGGAAAAAGGCAAGATGCTGCACTTCAAAAAGCAAATAGACCTCTTCTGCCTCCACTGTAAATCAATACATTCCAACACAGTTGTCAGTGGCTGACAGAAAAGCCTTAAGGCAAACTTGCTTTTCTGCCCTCGAGCAAAGACTCTTTGGTTTGTGGTGACAGGTCAAAGAGTCAGCACATGACTCATGAACGAGTGGCATTTCCCTTCGGTGGAGCGCACTCACTTTTCTAGCGTGCTGACCAGCGTGACATGAACAAATGAACCAGGTGCTCTCGACATTCAGGCTTGTCTACTAGCTGATAAGCTAACGTGCAAAAATCATTTCCCGCGGTTGGAAAACACTCACCAAAACTTGGGCGGGTGAACTCATCATTCATGACCAAACAGAGTATCATGCATGAGTACACGGCGTCAAAGCGTTAAGTCTGGTGTCTTCTGGAATTTTCTTTGGATGCTTTGTGAGGTCTATTTAACCAGGAGTTGGGTTAAGTAAGCAGACACATTCCTTATGAAGTGACAGTGAGGTCACTGATTCTGGCTGCTAGCCATGTAGCCACTGACTGGTTAGCTTCCATTGTAACGTAATCATAAAACTGCGTCCTCGGTTTAAAGTGTCACCGATGCATGACATTTTAAAGTTACAAACGGCACGTAATGAACGTCTACTATAAAGGCTTTATTCTGGTAGAGGTGACATTAGAGCACTTTACAGATGGGAGAGGCCCTCGAGTCATTTGTTTCGAAGACCTAATTAATCTTCATTGCGCTGGGAAACATAGCACCCCGTTGCAAAAAAGGCTTCCTTCAAGTTCTACTCGATAATTGCACTGAGTCTGGGGGGGGGGGGGGGGGGGGGGGGGGGCTGAGTTTCCCCGACGACACGCTTTGAAATTTAATTATCTACTCTTTTGGAAAATGGAAGAAACCTAGCTTGCAAAAAGTGTACTTTTCGACAAGCAAGGTTAGAGTTCATCTCTGGCCAGCTTGTCATGAAACAAACAACTATCTAAAGGCTCTTTTTTTTTTTTAGCACACCAAATACACATTGAGCTCAACGTTATCCAGCCATAGTCCTGGTTTTGGGGAATAATGCCGGGCGGCTCATGACTCAAAGCAGCCCCAAAAAACAACAGCAGCGGCGGCATTAACATTCCGCCGTGCAAAGATCAGACTCAAAGGGGGCAGAAACGTCGATAGGATCCCATTAGTTAAGTGCGCCCTTAGGATAGCCGAAATTTGATCAGAGACAGACCTCTTCTGTCCAGACACAAACCATTAGATGTTGTGGTGAAAAAAGCCTGCTCCTCAGTCACAAACTCCTTTTTCATCACTCCTCCTCTTCCTCCGAGGTTGATGTGCGGGGTGGCCGGTGACGTCAGCCTTTTGTTATCACCTTTAACACTTGCCTTTGCAGGTGGATAAAAAAAAAAAAGCTTTCTCACTTTCCAGGAACATCATTGAGAGAACCAAACAAGCTTCATGTGCAATGATACGAGGAGATAACTTCATTCTGGCTAAATAAAGCCTTGACACGAATAGCAAACAACTTCAACCACATAAATAAGCCTGGGGAGCAAACCTGTATGAATATGATAAGGATGATTTGGCACGGAAATGGTCGTAAATCCACAACTGTTGTCACAAGAACTAGCTAAGCATCTTAATAGTACTAATAAAACACAGTTTCATTTCTTTGCTGTATGATTTGTGTTGCGAGTTGAAATTAGACCAACCGTCCACTATGGATAGTAGAGGAGCTCCATAACCGCAGGTTGCTAGTAATAAAGAGAACCAGCTGAGTGGCCAGCTTCAGGCTAGCTAACCTCCTAGCACGTCTTAAACGTACACAGTCCCATTGTTGCCCTCTCCTCCTCGCCTTTTTCCAAATACGTGCAAGCAAATGCGGCGCAGGTGTCATGGAGAAGGAAGAGCGAAAAGCGCATAATAAAGACACGACTACTTACTTTCCGTCAACCTCTGCAAAAGGCATCGTTTAGTTGGTCGCCATGGTTGAAAACGGACAGATTTACTCCCGACGCTCTGCACTGCCGAATCACTGCTGCTGCTGCTGTTGCTGCTGCTGCTGCTGTCTGCGGTAGGCAACTTCCGGCGCATGCGCGTTACACGGCGACGTCTATCCTGTAGTTAAAGGGACAGTCCAGTTGTTAATAAATTCCGAACATCCGGGCATTTTTTTACATTTCCCATGATGCAACGTATTTTTAAAAAAAATTCCGTGTTGTCTTGCTCTGATTAGCATATAAATGTGCAGAAAATTTGGCCGAGAAGTTATTGTGCATTTGGATATTTCGAGCAGAACACGATTGAAACTAAATTATCATTCCATATTACTTGTATGTACCCTGAATGTTTTTCTTTGCGACCATTAAAATTGTTGGCAAATGTCTGTCAAATGTTAGACTGTAATATTAATAATATATTAATAATATAGAGGACAAAGGATGAATATTTCATATCAACTGTCTACATGTGTTGCTCCACCTTTAGTGTTCATATATCCACGGCCTAAAGGATTAAAGGTTGTGTTTGTGCAAGCCCATGTGTACAAATCCATTCAACCAGAGCTATATTTGTGTGACTACTTCAATAAACTCCAAGGTATTGATGCAAGATTATCTCCTGACACTTATTAGTGATATGAGAAAGCGAAACAACATAGCAGAGAGACCTAGTGGTTAATACATATGCCTCACACACTCTGGTTTCGAACCTCGCCTTGTGTAAAATCCTCACTGCTGTCACCCGGGTTGCACTGCATGTATTAGAATGCTCCTGCTAAATTCAGCCAGCAAGTGACTCTCCACATCAGTGAGTGAAGGAAGTGAAAATGCAGCGTGAAAGCCCAATCACATGCGGCGCTTAAAGTTCAGCAGGTGGGGAAGCAGCAGTAGCAGCAGGCTCCATCAGGAAATAATACAAAGTTAATGATGCAGAATGGCGCTCTCTCGCTTCATAGCGACGACGACGTCAATACGGGCTGTTAAAAGAACGCTGTTCCCAATTATTCGTTTTATATTCACCGATGACATGAGCGATGATTTGAAAGGGAGGCATTATTGATTCCCTCAGCAGACAAGTTTCATCGATTGGAAGTCTTTACTTGATCTCCCCCACTGTGAAAGAGATTGTACAATCAGAGCGTGAGTGTGACCTATATGGTTAGTTTTCGGGTTAAATTGCTTCTTTTAAAAAAAAAAAAAAAAAAAAAAAAGCCGGAGCAAGGACAGAAGAACAGTGATTGCTAGGTCCAGGGACCTTGGGGGTCTGTCGCAGAAATCGAGCGTGCTGTTGAGGCATGTCTGATTGATAAGCAGTCAAAAGTCACATATCGCTTCATTAATCTGTTAAGAATGTGTGAGAAGGGAGGAAGGGGCTCCTTGCAGCCAGCCAGCTGCGCGGCATCACGCCTCTCAATGCAATCACGACGTGATGGATGCTCTGATGCACTGACACATTGTTTCTTCCCCCCCCCCCCCCCTTGCTCCCCGTTGACATGCCTCCATGGCTCATGTGCTTATTATTCCGTGAACTTTGTTATTCCTCATGAGCAACCGGGTCTTATTAGTGGAAACACTGCCTTGCCTAATCCCAGCTAAGCGTTAGCACTGAAGCATAAAATCTTGACGTCACCTCGGCTGTCATATAAATCACATGCCGCATGTTAATTACATCAAATTGATTGAGTGAAATGCAGCAGCACGGAGAGGTTTTCATCTAAACGTGTGAAGTCGCAGTGCTCTTCGAATGCCAGTGCGGGCTACAGCTTATGATTAAATGCTCTGTGGGCAAAGCCTTTTTTAGCAAGAGTGCTCTTCCTGAAGGCCAAAGTTAATGCAGTCATAGAGAGCAGTCTGATACATGCCCACGTGAAAGGGCCATGTGAGGAAAGCCCTGAGGGGGTGCGGGCCTTGAATGAGTGAGAAAGTGGGAGGAAGGCAAAGGGGGGGGGAAGAAAGTTTACTGATCCTCAAATATCCTTTTGGTGTCAGCTTCTCTTTGAATTCCGCAGTAAAGTGTCAGGTAAAAGCTCCATTTTTGTTTTTCTCGTCGGTGGTTGAAGAGCTTTTAGTGTTTGATGATGACAGATTGTGAGCTACCTGATATCCTTCATCATCCTTCCCCACTGGAGGTGTGTGCTTCACCCTGAGTGAGTCCTCGAGGACTAACAAACAGCCGGCGTGTTTGGACGATGAGGAGACATCTGTTCGTCCTGTCTTTGGCACAGCAAATGAAAACAATATGTTACCTTCATCATTCAATATGCAATCATATCTTCTAAAGTCAGATGGTTAACTTCACATGTATGTTGTTGATGTTTATATTGATGAGTTTGCTGATATTGTAATGAAAATGAAGCAGAATTATCCAATGGAGAGAAGGTGAGTGGAAAATGAACAGTTATTTTTAGTCAAACTAAAATTTGAATTCGCCTATTATTGTTAATACGATCAAATGATATCAGTGATCATCGTCCAGTTTGTAAACACAGTCGAGGAGAATAAATAAAATAGGATGAAGCTTTTTAAGCCTTAACGGGTGTTTTGGTGCAGTTACAAATCATGCCGCTAGGAGGCGGTACCATTAATGTGACGTCCTGAAACCGGAAGTCTTCTCTTGTTGATCAAACAAACATGGCGGCGCCCTATTGACGGGTCTCATGTGAAAGAGAAACAGCTACGCAGATTCCAATTGCACCCTTAATCGTTTCTAATTAAGTTGACCAGTTATTCGTCACAACGCGAAATGGCACTCAGAGTGTGCAGACGTTTTATCAGGGACTCGGCTGTCCTCTCCAGAAGACTCGTCGTGTCTACTCGCCAGGAACCTGCGCAATTGCTTCTCGCCACAGGTTAGCCTTTTAACAGCCATTTGAGCAGAGCTATTAAAAAAAAAAAAAAAAAAAAAATCATGAAACTATCATCCATATGTGTAGTAACATTTTTTTTAAACCCATTGTTGTAATTACACAGTAATAGTGAGTTTTCGTTTCTTAGCAGTATGGTAATGGAGATGCTGGTATGTTTACAGGAAATTCCTCATGTAGCTGTGGAAGGATCAACTCGCTGACCTTCAATCCAGCCTGTTTTATCACAACAGATGCATTTGTGAGCAGTTTGCTGAAAGGCAACACCGCCGAGGCAGACAACAGTTGTTTTCGCCTTCCCTCCTCTGTACCTTCAAACAGTGGTAATTTGATTAATGTCTCCAAGATGGACACGCTTCAGTGATAGTCATATTTACTTACATTTGTGTTTTCATGATAGGTGAACAAATGTCATTATTAATGAAACATCCCGATCAGCCTGAAGACTCAAAAGTTTTGAAAGTGGCAATAATTGGTGCTCCGAATGCTGGGAAGTCGACTTTGTCCAATCAGATTCTTGGCAGAAAGGTTTCTTTCCTTTTTAACTTATAATTCTGTCTTTTGGCTTCCTGAATCAATAAAGGAGCGCGAAAATAGAATACACTGTTTAGTGGTATCATTTTTGAATTCATCCTTTCACATTGAAGGTGTTTGCTGTCTCCAAGAAAGTACACACAACACGAAAACGAGCCCTGGGAGTCCTAACAGAGGGTGATACGCAGATTGTAAGAATTTCCATCTATTTCTAATGATCTGATTTGAAAGCAGTGCTGTAACCGACGCATTTTATTTTAGATTCTACTGGACACACCGGGTCTCACTACGCCATCCAAAGTCAAAAGGTAAATTTGTCAGTGTGCTCAGAGTGTGAAAATTATTACTAATATATTTACATTGACAGACACCAGCTTGAGAAGTCTTTGCTTTTGGATCCTTGGCGCACGGTGACAGAGGCCGACCTAAGTAGGGCTGCATTTCTTTTTTTTTTTTTTTTTTAAATATATGAGCAGGATATTTAATAACAGTAACTGTCCATTCACAGTGGTGGTCATGGTTGATGTGTCGGACCGATGGATGAGCAGACAGCTGGACTTTGAAGTACTCAAATGCCTGGCACGCCACCCAAACATCCCAGCGATACTTGTCCTCAATAAGGTATTCTCGTCTCATTGCTTTCACTTCATCCCTTCATTATCTTCTATCTTTAAGGTGGACCAGGTGAAGATGAAGGACAAGCTGCTGGACGTCACAGCCGAGCTGACGTGCGGCGTCGTGAATGGCCGTAAATTGCGCATTCGACCCGTGATCAAGCCCCCTTGGGCTGAGAAGAGGCCAGAAAGGGATTTGGAAGAGCCGGAAGACCAGGATGCCACTGATGGAGACGAGTCTGTGCTGACTAAGGAACAGCTGAGGACGCTCATGAGCCAGAAGGGCTGGTCTCACTTTAAGGATGTCTTTATGCTCTCTTCTCTAGATAGAGAGGACGTGGAGACACTCAAGGTTTGGAAAATCATAGTCATGAGACATGATATAAAATATTCCAAACCTTTTTTCATTTTTTTTTTCACAGGACTACCTAATGATCACAGCCAAGTCTGGAGCCTGGCAGTACCACAGCGAGGTATTGACAGACCAACGTCCTGAGGAAATGTGCATCAACATGATCCGAGAGAAGCTTTTGGAGCACCTACCCCAGGAAGTGCCTTATTCGATCACACAGGTAATAATAAATAATGCTTTGGTGACTCCGCTCACATACTTGTCCACTTTGACCTACATTAAATATGTATTTTGCTTTCAGTTCATTGACTTTTGGGACATGGATGAGAGTGGCGAGCTCAACATCATGGTGAAAATGTACACCAAGAAAGAAACGCACATGGTAGGTCATGTGTTCATAGTCATGGGACATTTTCAACCATGCAAAATTGATGATAATCATCATGGAGGGGTGGGGTCTTTCTGTTATTCCCTCAAAACTCCTTTTCACTGTTTTTGGGCTTAGGGCAAAGTAATAAATGTATTACTTTGGTGCCACCTAGTGGACATATGCTTCTAATGCGCCATTCCTACATATGTGATGCTTTTCTTGTACTTGACATTCAAAGCAGGCGCTTGTTTGTTTTTTCTACACGTGCAGAGGATGTTGATCGGCACGTCAGGCCAGATGATAGCACGGGTCGCCCAGGAGACGAGCGAACAGCTCACGTCCATCTTCCTGAGACAGGTCAAGCTGAAGCTGTCAGTTAAGATGAAGAAGTGATGATGATGAAGAAGAAGAAAAGGAAATGACTTTTCAATGAGTTGACAGGCTCCCTGATGAGCTGGCTGTTTTATTTATTTTTTGGGACATCTAAACTTGGATGATGTTATTTTGGTTTAAGATTTTTCCCTCTTCATGATTATGAGCAAAAGGCATAGCACACCCTTAACTAGCATTGTATTGCGCTTATTAACTCAGATATTATATAACATATACAATATTATGTTCCATGTAAACACCAAAGCGACCAAAAGTCAGAATAAACTCCTTCACAAATAAACTGTCTTGAAAATGAACTGCAGTACATTGTTTGGTTTTGTCATTTGATATCATGTTCACAGCAGAGCAGGTTTGGCCGGCTGATGGTTTATCAGTTGCTGTCAGGAGGTTTCACTTGATACCGCCGACACGTGTGTTCGGGGCTGGAAATGGCTTAGAATAAATTACTCGTGTATTAAAATTTGAAAAATAGCCTTAACTTTAGTATATTAAAGTCAATCAATTAAAAATATCCAAATGTTTTATATTGTTGAATACATTTAAATTCATCACAGCTTTCCATTAATGGATCTTTATTGAGTTTTGCGTAAAAAGCTTTGGTAGATCATTCTCAGATTTCTTCTTGGACATAAGATTTATAGTACAGAGAAAAACAAAGGGGAAAATGGGGCGGGTAGATTTCAAGCTAGTTATTAAGTTTAGCGTCACACCTATTAACGTTCGTTTGAAATTGTTATCAACATTAACTGACTGAAATGGACTTCATAACAGAAGTGTGTATAATTTAAATGAAATTATTAAGTAAATTATTCTGGTCAGTATCAGCTGGGCTCGTGCCAAAAATCCGGACAAATGTCACTTAATCTTATTGATATTTGTGCACATTTACATAAATGCTTATTAACATACACGTACTATGGGAAATATCTTTTACTCACCTAATTTGAGAACGGCATTGTGGGAGCAGTGTTGCTAACTTTCTAACTTTGGCTTAATTAATTCTGCCATGTTTAGCATCTTGGGGTACATTTCTTCTTCGTCTAATTTAGCCTTAATCAACAATAGGAGTAGAACAGCAGCTCCCTCTAGTGTTAGACTTTAAAAGTGCGATACACTCAGGCAAGCGTGCGGGCCATAGTATATTCTATTTATAAAATTTCTTTTGATTTATTAGGACTGTTTCTCCCTTTTCCTTGTGGAGTTAATGATGGTCCACACACGCATCAGAATAAAACTGCATCTCTCCATCACAGAATTTTTCTTCCGAAACTTTATTGTTTCAAAACACACACAAAAATCATCACAGCTATGTTTTCTTTCTGGTTCAGCCGAAAATGAGCGAGAGCCATAGAACCCTTACCATTACTAAAACGTAGTAATGGTAACGGTTTGACGGCCCCCCCCCTCTCAGTGTCTCTGAAGTTTAGGTCCATCCAAGTGCGAGGAAAGAATGACCCCCCCTGGATAGTACATCATCTATACTGTAGTATCTCTTCATTAAACTTACAGTATAAGATGATATCCTATCCAGGGCACAAGCTTCTTTTGTGACTGAAATATATTTATAAGGTTAAACACTTGTCTCATACTCACTCATTTGTGCAGGCAGCATCTCCATGCTTGTATCTGGGGCCCCCCTTGCATGATCTCCCCTATTAGAAGGGTACCACAAGCTCATTAGCATAAAGTGATAACATGAGGGTTGGTCTTATCTCAACTTTCTTGCCTCTGTCCACACCCTGCTTTTATTTGCACAAAGAAATTTACAGATATTTTCAATATCTGACAGCCTAGGCTCTCTCAAACTTTTTACACGAAGTACAAAATTACCAAAAATGCCAAGGCGTTTTTAAATAATTAAAAAAAACATGTATACTAAGGCTTTTTTTTATATAGTAAGACTTTTTTTACTTTAAAATTGATGATATATAGTAAGGCTTTTTTTTTTTTAAATAGTTTTGTGCTATAATAAAGTTCAATTTGCTATGCACGATCGCAATCTGACACCCCCACAGATTAATCCCTGATACTTTAAGTAGATAAAAAATGTAATAGCATGATATGTCAGATGATGATGTCTTATCTGACTTTTTCTCCTGAATGGTTTTGCCCTCTCAAAATTCGAGGATTTAGATTTGTACTAGATATGTCACGCATCACAATTTTTTCTAAATTATTAAATAATAAACTTTGCGGGTGACTTTTTACTCGCACTCTGAAAACTAAAAAAAAAAAATGCTGCAGGTTTAAGTACATGAGAACATATTTCAACAGCTTCTCTTATGTTTCAATGGACATTAAATGGGGCCTGGCTGTTTCCATGGTAACCATCACTAGTTAGGGTGTGGCACCAGTTTAAGTGGATCTGCAGGTCCAGATAAAGAAAGATGTCAGACTATCAGGGTGGTTCGCTCTTTCACGAACTTATCTGCTCTAAAAAGCTTGACAAATACATTTCCACTCCCATTAATTTGATCTATTAGTGGAGCTTATTCAGGATTTAAAAAAATATGTCGAACCTTTTTTGTTATATAAAATAGTTTTCTATAAAACAAAATGTCATTGAGGTGTTATTCAAAAAAATTTCACAAATACACAGAAGGCTTCAAGATTGTGGTATGTATATATTTTATTAGAGGATGGCGCACAACATAGAGTAACATGAACACGTGCTTCAAACGCCATGCTGGATACGTTTGTCAAAAGATCCGAGTTAGGAGAAGCGTAAATAGAAATCTAACTCATAATAGACAGTTGTTTTTTTTCCTTCTATGACGTACAAATGAAGGATGTTTTTAAGGCGTAGGTCTAAGGGTTTGGTCTTCATCCACATCGTCTCTACTTGGAGTAAGAGCTGCAATTTTATTTTTATTTTTGCACCGAATACATATAATAAACATAATACAAACAAGTGCTGATATGAACAACAACCCCGAAAAAAAAGCAACACTTAGGTCTAAATCCTGCAGCAAAATTTTTTTTTGTGTGTTCCCATGTATGTGGTTACGACCGAAAATCATCAAATGCGTGAAGCTGAACAAGTACAAAAGTAAATCAGACAGGTATGCATGTACAACGTTCACATCGACAGGTAACAATGAGTAATGTATTAGCGCGGAAATGTTCATTACAAGTTCTACGCGTGTAGGATTGAAATAGTCACAGCACACTCATAACCTCTTCTTTTGACAAAGGCACTGTGTACAAAACATATTACAAACAATATACTCCACTTCTAAGCTAGCAGCCGGCTCGATAAATGATTTGCGATTAAGATTGATTACAATAATGACACAGCACCTCTTTTGTCGCATACAGTGAAACCTTTTCTCAACAGGGGGGAGGCACAGAAATGAATTTTTCCCACTTTTGTTTGAAAAAAGAAACGAAAAGGGTGTCAAACTATTTTGACTTCACTTTAAAGATGTTACAAAACACTAAATTAGTGTGTCAGAGGATTTGTCAAGAGGTTATACACATGCAACACTTGTTAGTTATTGTTAGTAAAAGGTTTATTTTGACAACAAACAAAGCACTATTTTTTTTTAATATCAGTTAAAAAACAACACAGTTGTACTGTGTAAACATTCCTGTGATAATAAAGTAAAAAAAGATGCGTTTGCTCACATTTATTTTGCACAAAAGAATTTGTTAGGGGGGGGGGGGATTGGTTTTGAGTAGCAGGAATAGCCCTGAGCGTCCACCACATGCCATGCGATGTACTACACGAGTGATGGGTGAGCCTGCGTCCAAGGTTCATTTTAAAGGCTACCCTTCCTCAACATGGCTTGATGTTCAAGAACGTTTTTTGTGTTAGTTTAAAAAAAAAAAAAAAAAAACTGACAGCAGGGGGATCTAGATGACAAGTACTGTCCGAAAAAGATTTTGGGCACTTGAGTGATGATTGGACAGTCACGAGGAGGACAGGCGAGGTGATGGCAAGCGACTAGTGTTTCTATTATTTTTTTTTTTTTTTTTTTTTACAATCCTTGTACAGTAGTAATATTCTGTATAGGTCGGCCATATTTCCATCACGGTGGATGAAGAGCAGGAGAATAACAGCTGATGATAAGAGTATAGCTGATGTACTATCCAGGGAAAGAGAAAAAGAGGGAATAAAAGGCTGCCAGTTGTGACCAGCTCAAGTGACCTTTTCCAGCACAATTAGAATTTTGTTGTTGAATTAAAGTGGACTGCAGCACAAAATTGTGGGCTGAGTGGTAAGGAGATAAAAGAAAGGGGGCGCCACAGCTTTTCATTTCATTTGGTGGAGAATAAAAAAAACTCAAATTTTGTTTGGTGTTTCTGGCAGTTTTGCATAAGTAAAATCATAAAAAAAAAAAAAGCTCAAATCTCGTTTGGTGTTTCTGGCAGTTTTGCATAAGTGGGTCAGAGGCTAGAGAAAGTGTTGTCATGCTTGAGGCAGATACTGTTTGTCAGGGGTGTAACAGGGGATTTCATCAGATGGCTGTCTGCCCCGTCATCTTCTGTAGCAGTGGGATCTGTGGGCAGAGAACACGTAAGAACAGTTCTGTCAGCGAGACAGGAACTGTAGTGCCCCCTGCTGGACGTATCTAAAATGCCATTTAAATACCTCAACAACTTCAAGCAAAACGTAGACATATTGTGAATATTTACTTTCCACTTAAGACAGCTGAGGAATCTCCAAATTGCCTGCCATTAAGTGTAGAATAATCAAATGACAAGAGCGACCCACACGTACCTTGGTCACGTCCACGCCGGTGAGGGCGTTGATAGAAACCGGGAGCTCGGCTAAGAGACGGTTCACCTCTCCTGTCACACGGTTGCTATCGCCGGACAGGATTACGATCTCATTGGTCCTGGCCAAAGGTGCTGCTACCTTGCTGGCGATCTAATAAAACACCGGGGAACATCTTTTAGTGTTTAGACGAGAAAATATGAAGACGTCATGGTGAACACAAGAAGTGTTTGGAAATGAGCAAAATGTCAGAATGCCGCGAAGGACGTCATGATGTGAAATTTAATAGGAATAAATGCAACTGACCTTGGGCAGTGCTTCCAGGACCAAAGCCGTCTTGGCGGCGTCGCCGTACTGCAGGTAGGCTTCCGCCTTCAGCCTCATTTTCTCCGCCTCTGCCTTGCCCACAGCTTCGATGGAGCCGGCCTCGGCTTCACCGATGAAGCGGATCTTCTCGGCCTCGGCTTGAGCTATCAGCACCTTCTTGATCCTGGCGGAGGGCGAGAAAAGCCTTTAATGTGACGCTTTTGGGTTCAGTGGAGGTGTGACAGTGTCGCTATTAATGATCTCATTTCATTTCATCAACCCAAGGTGGACTTGGACACTCACTTCTGGCCCTCAGCCAGCTGCTGCATCTTGTAAGCTTCAGCCTCAGCAGGTCTCTTCACAGTGGCGATGAGCTCCTTGTCAGTACGATCAATCTCCTTCTCCTCGATGGTGATCTGCTTCTTCCTCTGGACCACTTCCACCTCAATCTCCTCCAGACGGATCTTCTGCTGCTCTTTGGCTGCTTGCAGCTCATACGCCAGCTGAGCTTCTGCTTTCTGGAGAGACGGGATAAGCGTCAAACTACTTCACCCTTTATTTTTGGCTCATCAGGAAAATCAGAATGAATACCTTCGTATTGACTTCCTGATTGAAGGCAGCTCTCTGCATTTCCAGCTCTCGTTTGGAATCTGCCATTTTCGTGTCCGCCAGGAACTTCACATCCATCATTTCTTTCTTACACTCAGCTTCCTGTTTGGAAAAACCAAAATAGAGATGTGAGTTTCTAACCTGTTCTGCTTTCAGAAATCAGATTTGGGAGGATGGTCCATTTGTTGACTTCCTCTTACCCTGATGCCAGCATCTCTTTCTGCCTCCGCCACGCCAATGTCAGCATCCCTCTGCACTGCAGCCGTCTGCGTTTTGCCCAGTGAGCTCAAGTACTCCACTTTGTCATACACATCCTTGATGGTGAAACTGAGAATCTCGATGCCCATTCGACCGACGTCAGGTGCCGCGACCTCTCGGACCAGAGAAGCAAATTTGTCCCTGTCTTGGTAAATCTGCTCCACAGTTAGAGTTCCTGGAAGACAAACAAAGGTGTTAATCAAAATGGCTTATGGATGTTTAAAAATGAGATACCTACCAAGGATGGCACGTAGGTGACCCTCAAGAGTCTGCAGGATGACGCTCTTGATCTCAACGACAGATTTCCCTAGGAACTGCTCACAGGCATAACCCAGCAGTTCGTTTTCTGTCATCACCTTTACCTGTCGTCGGTGTGGATAAAAATTGTCAGCTGAGCATACACAGAGTAATGACCACACACTTATTATTTTACATGGCTAAAAAAAACAAGTTAAGCAAAAAATACTTTTATCATGAAAATTATTCAGGTCCTATATCATTGTTTGTTTTTTTTGCTACAGAGAACAGCAGCTGCTGATTTAAATAATTCCATACGAACTACTAACTCAAATGATTTTGGTCATGTCCACGTGGATATAGATATTTCCCAAAACACTTTTGAGAATAAGTTTTGGCCCTTTTTTCTACCCATATAAATACTTCTGATTGGCCAAAATGTGTTTTAGATCCAACAAATGTGAGGCAGAAGATTGAGCAGACAGAGCTAGGAATTTTTTTTTTTTTTTTTTTTTAAATAGCAACATATATGTGGACACGCCCTGGCTCAATAAAGATGTTACAATTATTTGTGTTAAATGCGGAACATCATTACTATATAATTTCTTGAACCTATTTTTTTTCTGTCATACATCATGCTCATTACCCATGCACACAAAAATAAAGGAAGGGATTGGGGACATCATTGACAGCTCATTTGTATGGCGAAGAAATGAAAAAGAAAAAAAAAAAAAGGTTGGCCACGATGCTGTACTCCACTGGGGCTGTCAAAAGAGAGATAAGTGAGCTGGGTCCTTAGGCAAGTGGTCACACCATTTGGTCGGGTAACATGCACTCATACCAGGATTGAAGGACACACAATGTAAGGCATGGCAATCGTCATTCGCTGTAAAAACTGATAAAGGGTGCAACATGGACAACCACGCAGCAGGCCAGATCAAAAAGAGTCAGCAGGGGGAGCTGTGCTGGGGCTCAGCCTAAAATAAACGTGTATGGAAAAAGTGAGTGTAGCTCGACCTCTTGACCCCACCCCTTTATTGGCCCCTCCTTCTGAACAAAATAGAAACATTAGAAGAGGAAATGTCACACAAATGACTTTTCCGTAAACCTATTTATTTATTTTTCAATTGACTGAACTCAAAGAATCTATTTTGGTGAGCCAATTGCACAAATTTGTACTGTCAACAAATCTTATCAATTTGATCTAAAGGCCAAAGTCTTTTTAGTTTTAAGTGGATGGGCAATTCCCTCTAAACAAGTTCCTAATTCACGGTCATGTCAGTCCCGTTGCCATGAGCCCCTACAAAGGCTTTGTGGCAGCGGGGGAAGAGGGAAATCGTGTGAAGCGTGAGAAAGTGAGCGGTCATTCCAGACAGCGGGCTCATTGTCAGCATGCATGTTTGAAAACACACACAGAGGAACACACAGTACACAGTAATGAGGCATCTCCTTTCAAACACACAGAAGGCATGCACACAAAAATTGGTGAACAGCCAAGTCAAGAACTGAAATGCAGAATATTGTTGAAGTTGAAAATCCCAGGTGGATTTATTTTGGTGCTTTTTAGAATATAGAGTATTTTTTTTTTTTTTTTTGCAACAATTAAAATAACTGTCACTTTTCTTTGAACACTTTTGAAATAATATTCTGCATGAGTCTTGGTGATCAAATCTTATTGGATCCCTGAAAGTTATAGTAAAAGGAGGCTCACACAAAAAAAAAAAGATTAAAAAAAAGCAATGAATATGATTAGCATTAGTGAGATTAGCATGCGGGTAAGGCGCTAACACCTTTTTGTTGTCACACTAGGACAGTTTATTATTTGAAACGATCGACTCGACTATTATGGGTACTGATGCCTAAGCTTGAAATTAAAAAATATATATATAAATGGAGTCTGCTCTGTTGTCACTAATCTGAAAAATTGACAATTTCATGCTAACCAGTGCTACGGTTAGCCTTGACCACACCCATGTCATTCAATGAGGGCCAAACATGCAGTGTCTCTGTACGCCATCTTAAAAAATAATAATAATAATCATAATAAATGTTTGTATTGTAACCTGAGCCCTCTGTGTGAAAGCACCTCCGACGTGATTATGGGGTGATGCCAGACCAAAGGAAGTCGCTGGGGATGCAGGGGGGACGGACAGGGTGAGCGGGGTGTGGGGTGTTAAGTCTGAACTGGCATTCCCAAAAAGAAACAGTGTGGTGATTTACCTGAGCCACCCCTGTGACAGTAATAGCTACACCCTCCGCTGTCTCTACATCATCACACTTGGGCTGCAGGGTCATAATCTCAAGCGTTATCCTGTGAAGAATGTGGAAAACAATATATAAAATAAAAACAGGCATGTTCGGAAAGGGGGGAAGCAAATGAAGGGAGGGGCGAGAACACAAGGAAAAAAAAAAAAAGAAAAGAAAAAATCAGGACAAAGTGAAACCATTCACCCAAGGACTCCAGAGCACTAACAATGGAGTATGTGATGCGCCCCAAAACCAACCTTTGACATTGGGTCGGTTTGTTGAAATGGTTTTGAAATGCAGCTCAGCTTATATTTTTCCAGAGTGCGGCTTGACGGCAAAGTTAGTGGCCGCCGAGACGAGAAAACAGAGGAACGCTCACTCTCACACACAAATTAGCTGAGCCACTTTTGCAGCATCTTCTCTTGGTCTTGAGTACCAGCAGCCAACTGCTGTTTTTTGGGGGTTTTGCCGGGGGTGGTCTCATACGTTACCTGGGCCACCCCAGTCACATCCAGGGGAACACCCTCCGAGGTTTCGATATTCTCACAGCGACACAGGATGGTCATAACCTCCAGAGACATTCTACGCAGACAGGGAGGCAGGCCGGAGTAGCAGAGGCAAAACAGTAAGTTGAACAACAGCTGTTAGGGAGGGTCAGTCACCAAGGTTAAGAGAAAGAGGTCAGAACCCGAAACCTCGCTGCTCCTTGCTTCAGTCGCATATTGTTAATTTTGTCAGTGCTGATAAGAATAGTATTTGCAAAAAAAAAACGGTCTAACATTTTCTAGCATTGAATAAAAATGGTTTTAATTCCAAAAAACAAAATGTAAATATTGCACTTTTTTTTTTTTCTTGCATCATCTGATTAAAATAAAAACGGGACTGTCCTTTTTAAAAGCAATCAGGACAGTTTGTACAAAGGAGCAAAAAGGCAGAAGGATTTAAATGGCAGCATCAACCTCCCTCCTCCTCCTCCTTTCCAGGAGAGCCGGATCAATGAGTCACGGGCCCGAACATTAACAAGATTGCTGCATCAGAAGCGGGAAGAGAGTGTGTCCTGAGCACACACACATCCCCACCCCCAAGCAGCAGCCTTTTACTTCAAGTGCTCGTGACTCTAGAGATGAGCGAGTGCTTTCTTTCTGCTGTCATCCTCCCAGAAAAAATAAAATAAAAACAACGTGACCATAATCTTGGCCAGTAAGGGCTTAGTGAATTGATCAAGTTCATCCATGCATGGACTTGACTGTTGTTTTTGTGGTCTACCATTATGTTGCCGAGCAACACTGAAGTGAGGTTCTTAATTGGAAATGGGTAACCTGAAGCGGACACAAGGCACACACAGAAAAGCAGTTTCTCAGGGAGACGAGCAAACATTAGAACATGAATACATTCAAACCAGGTGCCCCGCCCAAGCGAATTAATACAAGCACGAGTTAGTCCAAGCAAGTAAATATAACAGACAAAAATGTTGCATAAATGCACTACAAATAGAAACATTCAGAGGAGGACAAGCGCTTTTCGAATACTAAGCTGCAAGATCTGCAAAAGGTTAATTTAAATGGTTCAACTACATTTTCTGGAGCTTAAATCCATCTGAGAGCGGGGAGCAATGTTTAAACATTTGAATAAACACGCTGCACGTTTAGAAAAGACCATCCATTGAATTCAGACAGCAATCTGAAAATATCGGATTGCTTTTGCCTAAAACCTAACAAATGATGGATTTCCATTTCCCGACGCGTCATCATTCACAACTGCAACGTAACGATGGATTTAAGGGCGCATCAAGTCTCTGAATCACCAAATATCAAATGATGTACTTCCCACCATTGGTACGCTCAAACCGTTCTTACCTTTGAATGTCCGAGATGAGCCACCATGCCCAAGCCCAGCCTCCCACAACGTAAGTTTTCTGATCTGAGCCACAGCAGCCACCTTAGGAACAACACAAATGAAATGAACATCATCATAATCATAAACTTTTATGGATCTGTAGTTGTGAGGTGCGGAAGAAACACTACACGGAAAAGACATGTCAGGAAAACGGTCTGGTAGAAAAAAAGAAAAAAAAGAAACATCACACAGGCTCTGGTTCATCTCCAGTGTTTAGGTCGGCATTCCCAGCTGTCATGTTAACCGACAAGAAGAAAAGGGGGGTCGGAGCTGGACTATATTTACAGACACACCCGCGCCTATATTTACCCAAACACAATCAAGTACAAGTTGTTGTACTGTACAACATTGACTTCAATGAGATTGCAAACATTTTTTACAATCAAGAGTTTCCGAAACAGTTTCTTGTGGTTTGATAATGAAAAAAATCAAATAGAAATGTCAACTAACACTGCCATTGTATTATATTTCATAGCACCATTACCACATTAGCGTTCAGGCTATGCTAGGAGGGTCAAAGTTGTCAGTGAATTCCTTGTGTGTGAACAGCTGGTACAATAATATATATTGTTAGCTTTAGCATTGACAAAAAAAGTCAATCTAATGAAACTGGGTTGTGAAATAAGCAAGTTATAACTTATTTTTAATGTCTATGCATTGCCTTTAATTGGAGAGTTACCCCTGCCAACATGGCCGCCACATAGGCACAGCTTGATTTGATACTGATGTTAAAAGGTCACTACAAATATTGCTTGGAAACGTAACAAAAGTGGGAGACAATTTCAACAGTGGAAGAAATGTTTCTAATCGAAATCCGTCACGAAACAGAAAGTTGAACTGTTTTGTATTGACTTCTTTAAACTGTAGAAAACAGGAAGTTATTGTTTTTCAGCGGTTGGAAAAAGTGGAGAAGTATCTCTGCCACAAACAATGCTGTTTTGGGCACATGATTAAATTCCTGTGGCTTTTATAGAAACGGATGTTGGTGGCACATGATTTACAGGGCAAAATAAACTCCTTGTCAATGGCAATCAGATTGAGAATCTTTAGAGATCCACTGAGCGGCACGTTATTCATGTCTCGCTAGCGCTGGCATAACTAACATTCCTGACTGCATACTATTAAAGTGGGGGTAGGGAAGTTTAATTCCGAAATTTTCTCTCTGTGCTATCGTCAAATGGGGTCGGAGAGTGCAAACTGGAGGTTATTTTCCCTATAAAATCAGTTTTATCGTGGTTTAGTTACACAATTTGATATTTGATTCCTCAATCGGTATTCAAATGATTTCTCAGTTGATGGTTTGCAATTCTATGTTGTGCACAACCAACCGCACTGATACCAGGACGGGACTTTATGGGCCTCTCCCCTGTAATCTAATTTATTCAGCTATATCCTCTCTGCAGAGAGCAACCGCCATGTCTTGCTACTCGCCATGTAATAAACTCGCAAACCTTACACAAATCCTCTTCGTCTTGCGTTATAATGTCGAAAACAAACATATGTTCGAAACAGACCAAAAGAACAGGAGCACGTGAGGAACAGGAAATGGTCCGAATACCAGTAGAATAAAAAAACATATATTTTATTAGAATATTTAAAAAAGTGTTTGTGCTACATGTCAATAAGATAGCTTAAACACTATAAAACCGGCTTATCAAAGAGACCAGTTGAAAATCGTTACGTAATCGGTAGTAGTATTTAGTACGATTTATTTGCTTTTGTTTTTTACGTCAATCGGGTAAACGTGCACACCTTCATCGTACGCATGTTTAATGTACATGTTCGTGAGAAGAACTTCAAACGATGGAAAGAGATTCATCGAGTGAAGGTAAAAAAAAAAAAACGCCCCCCAAGGCCCGCCTCTTAAATCCCTTCTTCAAGCTTAAACTAGGCAAAGGCCGCGGAGCTTTAAATAATAATAAAAAGAAACGCGCGGTATTTTATCGTTACCTGAAACCACAAGCGCCTCGTTTGGTCCAACGGTGTGACAGTTTCCCATTTTTAAAACGATTTTTTTGACTCGACACCGAAAGATGTTAAATGTACGTTTCCCCCTTTACCCCCTCCAACCCTCACAATTATTTCAACACAACATCAACGAAACGGCTGCGCGTCACACCCACACCCGTATCGATTTCCTTCGCACTGAGGAAACTCGATCAGTGCTTCCGGTTAAATCCTTCAAAATAAATACGACCCAACGTCAACGCATGTAGCCTGCTTTGGAGGAATTCAGAAGCTTTTATTTTTTTGACGACGCAGTTTCTTATTTTACGCTAACTTGATGACTATCGTTAATTTACCGGATATCTTTCCCAAACGCCCAAACAGAGGAAATGACGTAATAGTGTCCTTCTGCGAGAGACGAAAAATGTTAAATTAAGTAATAACTAATTAGCGCTTATCCTGGACTAATATTATTCATAAGGGACACATTTAATCGTTGAGAGGATAGGCAAAAAGTTTCCCTTTGAATGGTTAATTCTAAATTTATGGATAAAAAAAAAAAAAAAATCAAAATTAGCTTGGACAGAGTATAGGTCACAATAACAAATGGAAACAGTTTTGAAATTATTTTTCTTTGTCTCTTTTTGATACTATTTTACACTTTTAAATATCTGCTGTTCCTGATAGACCAATTTATTGACACAGACAGATAAGCATTACTCATGGATCATGACCCATATTGGCCCAATATGACCAGCATGTTGATATCACAGCAGTGCCTCCATGCAGGCTTGAGAAAGTTGTATCATGTCAACACCTGCTT
This sequence comes from Syngnathus acus, assembly GCF_901709675.1. Classification (NCBI taxonomy): domain Eukaryota; kingdom Metazoa; phylum Chordata; class Actinopteri; order Syngnathiformes; family Syngnathidae; genus Syngnathus; species Syngnathus acus. The sequence goes on along the minus strand of NC_051099.1, from coordinate 4,051,352 downwards.
GCATGTCTGTGCACTTGGAATTTTTCATGTCATCTGAGTTTTTTCACAGACAATCACTATATCACTCACCTTCTTCCTGCGGTATACATATATTGCATAGCTTAATAAAATAAATACAACACAATAAAATACTTTATGGTGCACAAACTGGAATCCCCGCCCCCTTTTGAGCAGTATTCTCTTGTGCCCAGCAGATGGCTCACAAATACCAAAAAGCAAATTTACTCTGGAGTTCAGAGGGTCCTGGAATAAAGCCTTCATATTTGTTCCTTTTCATCAAAATTATTTATTATGATACTTGCACCCCCAATTTTTTGCTGTTGTACTACTTTCCCATTTCTCCACCAATTTCCAACTCTAAAATGTTCACTGAGGAGATCTCAAGAAACAATTGCACAGAATAATTGTATCCTTTGTCATTTGACTCATTTGTTTCATATATTTTTAATTCCAAATACTCATTCTCATTGACCAAACTTGGATTGTATTTGATTCTTATCGTTGGGGTATAGATAATGCTTATCAAATTTCCACCTTCACACAGTTGTAGAGGCTCACGTGTTAAAAGTGCACTTTGTATCATCCTGGAAATGTGATCTAACCGGCACAATCTTTGAAATATTATCCAGCACACGAGATAATGTTTACAATAGTATTCCTGAAGAAGACAGACCATAAGAATTTTCAACAACTTTATATAAAATGAAACAATAGCTATTGTATTGGTTATATTTAAGATTTATAATATCAATATCATATATATAATAATATAATATAAACACTTTATTGTAGTTGAGAAGATATATTAGATTAAGACATTTATTACTAGGAAATTCTGGAAAAAGTGAAAGTTTGAAAACTTTTTTTTACAAGAGGAAGAAAAAACAACAACTTGAGGATAAGTGAAAGAAAATGAATGAATGGATGATTCGAAGCATTGTGATGGCAAACATTAAACTGAATGGACTTACGGATAGCCGACCGGCGGCCTTTCTGCTAATCATTAGGGATAATAAAAAGTGATGTCAACCAGAGTTACAAAACCCTTTTCCATGGAGTTAGGGCCCAGAAGAGAAACCGCTTGGATCCCAACGGCAGACATGGCCAAGGAAAAGAGCAGACCGACGTGGAGCAGGCAAATAGAGTTCACTCTGGCGGGCGTCGGCTCCGCCGTGGGGCTGGGCAACATTTGGAGATTCCCTTACCTCTGCTTCAGGAGTGGAGGAGGTGAGTAAATAAATAAGAAACTTGCCAAATTTGACTTTACACTAAAACGGATGGATTTGCTCGAATCACTCCACAATAATATCTTTTGAAAATGATCAAATCTTTTTTTTTTCAAGTTTTGAGTCTGCAAATTGTCTTTTTGTAGATTAATTTACAGGTGCATTAACATCAATCCATGAACTTGAATCATTTCCCTGTAGGTGCATTTCTGGTACCATACCTTCTCATGCTGTTTGTTTTGGGGATCCCTCTCCTCCATATGGAGTTGACCGTTGGTCAATACACCAAAAGAGGGCCTGTCCATGCTCTTGAGCAATTCTGCCCTCTTTTAAAAGGTACAACATCCCTTGAGCGATGGCAGTGGTACCGTATTTTCTGCACTATAAGGCGCACCGGATTATAAGGCGCACCTTCAATGAATGGCCCATTTTAAAACTTTGTCCATATATAAAATAATTTGGCCCGCGGGCCGGACTTTGGACACGCCTGCTGTAGTGGCTCGATATTGGTCCATATTTAAGGCGCACCTGATTATAAGGCGCACTTTTGAGAAAACTGGAGGTTTTTCGGTGCGCCTTATAGTGCGGAAAATACGGTACTATTTTATTTCAATCCATATTTCTATCACACAGGTGTCGGAGTAGCATCCGTGGCCATTTCCTTCATCATGTGCACGTACTATAACGTGGTCATTACTTGGGCCCTCTACTACCTATTCAGCTCTTTTCAAGTGCCGCTACCCTGGCAGGGTTGCAACAACACGTGGAACACTCCAAACTGTACAGATCACGCCACAAACAACAGCTACTCGTCGACGGCCAGCCAGGAGTTCTTCAAGTATGTTTTACTGGTTGGGAGAGCAAATTTCCCAAAAGAAACAACATGGAGAACGACGTAACAGTGTTGCGTGAGCTTATCACAGCAGCCATGTGAACGATATCAGTCAAAATGATAGGAGAGGTCACAAATCAATTTTAAGACACTTGTATAAATATTAGTCACCTCTCTTTTGCATGCAATTAAATATATAGACAGTTGTGAGAATATATATAAATATATATATATACACGTGTGAAATACAAATAGTGGTGCTTTGAGATGAGTTTAGTTTTTAACACACATCCCAAAGCATCTTTTCCCATTGAAATAAATAGAAATGCCATTAATCTGCTCCCAAAATGTATAAGAAATGTTAACATACATGCTTCCGTGAAGATATAAGATGCTGCAACAAACAGCGGGAATCGAGGAAGCCGGAGTTGTACGATGGGACCTTATGCTTATTCTCATGCTTGCTTGGATCCTCATCTATCTTTGCATCTTCAAGGGGACCAAATCCACAGGCAAAGTGAGCGGAGTTGACGCAGATGTGAAGCGACGCTTCTTCCAATGACCTTCTTAATATACGTTACAGGTGGTGTACCTCACAGCGTTGCTCCCATATGTCATCCTTATTGCCCTGCTAGTTAATAATGTGCAACTTCCTGGAGCAATTGAGGGTATAAAGTTCTTCATAGTGCCACAATGGGAAAGACTTCTCTCAGTGGAGGTGAGGGAGATTCATTTGTGTGGAAGACTTTGAAGCATATCGAAGAAATTGAAAACGCATCGTCTGCTTGCAGGTTTGGGTGAACGCTGCAGCTCAGATCTTTAACTCCATCGGAATAGGATTTGGTTTCCTCATAGCTATGTCTAGCTATAACTCTTTCAACAATAATATTATTAAGTAAAAGCCTCACTCACCACTCCAATGAGTCCTAGCGTGATATCTTATGAAGATCCTTTTGTGTCTTTTCACACAGGGACACGCTGACCATATCCATCGTCAATTCCCTCACCAGTATTTTGTCAGGTTTTGTTATATTCTCCGCTTTCGGATATATGTCGCATCTGCAGGACATTCCCGTGGCCCAGTTGGCTGTGGATGGTAAGTGAAGAAATAAATCCAGCAATCTTAAATGTCTCAATTAAATTCATTCATTATTTTTGATTTGTTATGTAGGTCCAGGACTCGTTTATGTTGTTTACCCACAAGCTTTTGCCAGTATGCCAGTACCTCAACTATGGGCTGTGATGTTCTTCTGCATGTTGCTTTTTCTTGGAATTGACAGTGAGGTAGACTATCACACACAATATTTCAAATAATAAACATCAGTTAATACCTTTTTTCCATTTGACCAGTTTGCTATGGTTGAAGTGATGGTGACCACTCTGATGGATCAATCCAATCAGCCTCTGCTGAAGTTCTTTAAGAAGAAAGAACTGTTAGTTCTTGCAGTTTGTGGAATCGCTTGTCTTCTTGGAATTCCTAATGTGACGCAGGTAAATGATGTTTTGTTTTTTCCTGGATGTGTTAAATTCACAATTATATTTGACAGAGAATTCATATCTTTGCAGGCAGGGATTTATGTTTTCCAGTTGATGGATCATTACACTGCCATTGTGTCCATCATGTTCCTTGCATTCTTTGAGGTCCTAGGCATTTGTTGGTTTTATGGTCAGTATTAAAAAAAAAAAGTTATTTGATGAATCTGCGCAATCTGAACTCAACTCATTTTGGTATTTAGGTGTGAAACGATTATCTGACAACCTGGAAGAGATGACTGGGAAAAGGCCCAACCTCTTCTTCAGACTGTGTTGGCAAATCATTGCTCCTTTTCTCGTCACTGTAAGTCAGACGATTTGTATTATGTCAATCTGGAGTACAGCCAATACTCAGTGTTTTTTTGTTTTTTTTCGTGGGGGGCAGGTTATCCTCATTTTTTCAATTATCCAGTTCAAACCGGCTCGTTATGAAGCCTACGTCTTCCCTCCCTGGGCTCAAGGGCTCGGCTGGGTCATCGCCATGGCCTCCATGATTTGGATTCCGCTGGGCACCATTCACACATTGTGGGTGCTGCCTGGATCATTTGTGCAGGTGATGTAAATATATTTACTATTCTCCCCCCCCCCCCCACACCTTGAAATATCCAATTGAAATATTCCTTAAGCATATGTTTTTAAATACACTTTCAAAATAGTATAAACACATTAAAAATAATATATTATGAGAGAGAAAGAGAAATGGATAATACAAAAAATATCCCTGTTTAGAGTGAACAAATCCCTTTTTTTTTTTCCAAAACTAAACTTCAATCTCACAGTATATATCGCATCATGTCTAAAGATGTACATAATAAATTGAACCCAAAGCCGTTGCTTTCTGTAGGCCTAACGTGGAATGATAGAGGATTGCAACATTCAATAATCTCTTTCTAATCTCCGCAGTCAAAATGAGGCATCGTTTGAAACTCTCTCCTACTTTCAAATTTACAGTTAAAAACAATCGTATGCGCTGAAAGTGAAATTACCTCCCAAATTAAAAAAAATTTAAAAAAATGGAATTATAACCGCAGCATATTTTTGGCATCAATGTGATTTTAATCAAATATTTATTGTCCTTATCACGATGCTATTGAGTTAATGACAGACAATGGTGCATACTTACAAATTTGTGTTGGGCCTCCATCATAAATAAATAGAGGACTTTAGAAAAGCTCAGTGAGTGAACTGCGGATTATGTTTCTGGCGGTGGATTATTCCATTAATATCATAGTGACGTGAAATTATTCTTTCATCTGCATCGTTCCATAAAATCCTTTGCCATGTTTTGTTTAATTATTTTATTTTATTTAATACTGTAATGAAACAGTGATGGCCTTTGTGTTGCACATGCAAGATATAAAACATTCATTTGGTACTTCCCTCATTGCTCCACAGAGACTAAAGCTGTCCATCACACCATTCGCCCTGAATGACAAATCCAAAATACCGTATTGCGAAAGCGGACGAAGTGAGAGCTGCCCAAACATGGCCGTCATCAGCACCGACGCCATCAGTACGGACTACAAACTGCCAGATGAGACCAATTAAAGAGATTTATTTGCAGTTTTTCTAATTGAGCAAATCAGTGTCAGTTATTATCGACCTATAATGGTACACGGGGGTGTGAATGTAAATATTTCTACTGTTCTGTATTTGTATTTAAGTATTAGATGCATAGTATTTCAAACCACAGTTGACTTCCATGAGCATAAACTTTTATAAATAAAGCGCCAGAGATACATTCAGTGTGGGCAAGTTATTTATTAGGTCAAATGATATGTTTGTGATTAACATGACAAATGTCTGTTATCAGGTACACAGGTCATGCTGCTCTTTTAGCATGTATGGTGTAATAAAAACTTCACAGGGTTCCTTGACATTTTACATGTACAGAGTACGATGATTATAAAGTCTTATGCAGTATAGGCATTGACACTGTCTAGTTTGAATATAGGCAGGCAATAAATGTTAAGTATTTGATAACATCCCACTGAAATGACATACTGTATGTGTGTTTGTGCGTGTGTACATTTACACCTACATATATAGTCCTGTAACCCATCTGTAAATTCTGCGTTTAAATAACTCATCAAAAGTTTATTAACTGAAAGTGCGCGACATAAATTAATGTCATTTCTCGAGTAGAGAACTCGTTTTTATCTGCGGTTTTAATTTAAAATCCATGGTGGGTGTAAAACATAGGTGGAAAAAGGGGCGGGTCATATTGTATAAGTGTATAATGGTAAAAATAAAAATGTCTAACTAATGTTAAACAGAAACTTACCCCTTCTTGCATTGCTATGCTGCCATGACCAGTTGCACCAACTGTGCTTTTCTCCCTACCAATGTCTTTAAAAAAATTACTTTGTGGATAATAGCTGAAATGTACTTCATTTTGTGAAAATGAATACCAGCAATTTGGCGGAAAGTATAAGACAAAGGTACAGTACAAGAATGTTAGAGGGCCATTTTGGAGATGCGCATTATATATTTGACACCTAATTCACACTAATTGCGGAATGGATGTGTTGCACGTACGGAAGATGCAATGCATACGTAACGGATCAGTTCCTAATTAGGCGCGAGTGTGCATTACACTCAAGAAATTACGGTACACACCCAATCATTGGATTGTGGGACACATGCAGACAAAAAAATTGTATCATTAGTATGTTTGCTTAAAGTTAAAATAAAATAAAAAAAAGTGAGTATGTCCATATTGTAAGTCAAGGTGTCAAGCCTTAGAGAATATTAAATAGTTAAATAGACAATACAGTACTTTTTACGGTTATTTTTTTCTATGACAGCAGATCTATCATCAATCAAGTGGTCAAATAATTATAAAAAGAATCCAAAAATTATTAACAGACAATTACCGTTCCAATTTAATTTTCAAATAGATATGTAATATGACTTAAAAAAAAAAAACATATGTGCAGTCAATAGCATAGTCTTCATCTGAAACGATGGTCATATCGATGACCACATAAGCACAGCAAGGACTTTCGAGTCGTCTCAGTTAACAAACAACTGGTGGCTGCGTTCAGTAGTATTTTCATTGTGGTTTTCGTCCACACCCTTCATTTCCTCCATCCAGCCTTTCTTGACTCCTTGCGCTCTTTCTTTTCCCATCCATTTATTATTCCACCCAACTCCTACCCTTGCTCAGCAGAGGTCGCTATTGAGTCACCATGGCTGCTGACTTCTGGGCTCCTTCTGCAGCGTCTGGCTACTGTTTCACTGCTAGGACACCTGCTCAACTGGCCTCATCTGAATATCTCCAATCTGCAGGAAAAAAATGATGATACGTCAATAAACGATACACAAAAGGTGCATTAAAAAAAAAAAAAAAAAAAAAGGGCATTACCTGGACATGAGGAGGGGCACCGAGGACAAATGTGACCGCACGTGCTATATCTTCTGCTTTTAAACACTACAAAAAAAAAAAAAAAGTTAAAGTACTACTACTGGAGATACAAAGGACTTTTTTTTTTTTTTTGGCTTACTTTTATACTCTCGTACACTGAAGCTGCTTTCTCTGGATCATTGTTATGGAGACGGAAGGCAAATTCAGTCTCCACTATCCCGGGGGATATACACTATACGAAAAGGAAAAAAAAGAAATGAAGACTCAACAAAAATCCTGTGCAGTTGAAGAGTTTTGATTTGAAATGTGCTATAATATATATTTTAAAATTACAATTACTCCAGATATTTCACACGTAGCTATCAAAAGAATGTGACCGATATATGAGTGTGTATGAAAATGCAACGGACATTTTTCACCACATAACATGCATTATACACACACTCACAGTGGCTCTGATGTGGGTGTTTGCTTCCCTTAGTTCTTGCCTTATTCCCTCTGTCAAAGCGGTCACTGCGTATTTGGTGGCACAGTAGAAATGCTTGTCAGCACTCGGGACCATTCGATGCCCGCACATACTGCAACAGGAAGAGGAGGACTAACGTACAGTCAAAGTTGAGAATACCCAAAAAAACAAATTCAATACAGCAGATGAAGTGATAAGGATGGATTTGAATCCGTCAACCTCAGAAGTGTGGGGGCCAAATTCCAATTTTACCTGTTAATATTAATGATGTGACCGTCATCCACGTTCCTCTCCTTCATTGATTTGTAAGCCTCACGGGTGCAGATGGACAAGGCTAGGACATTCACCTGTGGTGCAAAAAAAAAAAGAAAATAATTTAAAATAGGAAGAAACTCTCTAATTGCTTCCAATTTTATGGCAATAGTTTTGTCCCAATACTTTTGGTGTGTTTAACAGAGCCTCTTTGTTTCGCTGCCTACCATCATAATTTACGATTTGGACCCTCGCTTGTCAATCTAAGCTTCTCCTGTAGAGACACTGCTGGACGTAAGGTTAAATTCCATCGTGAAGCAAGCTTGGGCAAGGTGACCAAATCGGGTCAGCATGCAGATTAAACCCAAGCTAAAAATAATACACTGGCACTACAGGGTCATTTGGGCTGCCATGACAACAGATGGACCAGCCTTACCAATGCTGGACCCTGGAAACTTTACAGCACGGGGTCCTTTGTGGTCAATGAACCCGAATAGTGGGGTCTAACAAGGGAAATAGTGCAGGCTTTCAAAAGCGGGCCTCCGCTGTGCCAGGGCTGCTCATCCGAGCCAATATTTTTGCATAATCGTGAATCCGCACGTGCCGATCACTCACATCGATCATATTCCTCCAGCCTTCTGTTTTCCCACTGAGCAGAGGTTCGTTGTGCGCCAGCCCGGCGTTGTTGATGCACACGTCGACGCCCTTGTGGAGCGTTTTGATGGCGGAGAACATGGAGAGGATCTCCTCCTCGTTGGAGAGGTCACACTTGTACGGGATTAGTGTGCCGCTGTAACCTGCGCTCTGACATTCCGCTGCCAGCTTCTAAAAGACACAAATTAAAAAAGTACATTGGAAAATATACGACGGCTCATTTGGACTGTTTTTTCCGGGTCGGACGATTGATGTGGCTAACACTGTTTAATGTTGTGGTGTGATGTCACGCTGCATGAGCAGGCAACGTTACAAGCAGGTCAGCTGTCCGTCTAGCGCAGTGGGATTTGGAACAAGCTGACACGGACCCAGCAGCCTGCCAGACATAGCTGCACCAATCACCTGATCTCTAGCTGCTAGTGCCAGAGCCTGACTGAGATGAGATGGAACCATAGCAGGTTAGCATGCTGTGTCGTCAAAAACAATACAGGTACTCGTTTGGTATTATTAGCTATGCTTTGTTAAGCATCCACTGGACTCGGAATTGAAAGTGAAAGCAGGTTGCACGGCCCGATGAAGTCAGATAATTGATATTTTCGAGCATATAGATAATTAAACACCTCATTTCAGACCTGCAGATTTCCTTGCTATCTGTAAGCTGTTTAGCCCGGATTATCCAGAGAAGGGCATTAGCTGAACAGATCTGTGAAAACACCGAAACACTGACAATATTTGTTTCAACTGTAGAGAGTGTGACCTTTGTCACTTTTGACCCCTGGAGGAAGTGGGCCCCCGTAAAGTAAATAGACCATCAGGAGAGAGCGAAAGAAGAAAAGGCCAGGCCGGTATTTTGAGAGCGAGAGAATTAGTTATGTTAGTAAGATTAAAGTCGGCACTCAGCAGAGGAGCAATCTGGCTTTGATTCGCCAGCCAGGCCCACTCGAGTTGCCTTATCGAAACCTAACGGGGTCAAAGGTGAGCTGTGGACTGTTAGCTTTGCCATTATGTGGATAATTAAGTCATTGTCATTCACAGCAAGTAAAAGGTTTAAAGGTTGAACAAGATGGGTTTATAGCACTATGCTTGGCAAAGTCTAATCAAGATGAGAAGATAAGCAGGTATCTGGAAAGCCTTGGTTATGTTTATAATGGAAAAAAGGGGGTACAGCAAGCCCTACAACATGGCGCCGTCCACTCGAGGACATATGGGTTGGTCATCGACTCATCCTGTGCTAAGTGCAGTGTGAAAGGGAGCGTACCGTATTTTCCGCACTATAAGGTGCCCATTTTAAAACTTTGTCCATATATAAGGCGCACCGGATTATAAGGCGCACCTTCAATGAATGGCCCATTTCAAAACTTTATCTATATATGAAATATATACATTTGTCCCGCGGGCCGGACTTTGGACACGCCTGCTGTAGTGGCTCAATATTCGTCCATATATAAGGCGCACCTGATTAAAAGGCGCACTGTCGGCTTTTGAGAAAATTACAGGTTTTTAGGTGCGCCTTATAGTGCGGAAAATACGGTATATGAGATAGTGGGTGTCTTCTAACAGACAGCGAAGTAAGTTTGTATTTTCCCCCAAACAAAGTTCTGATGAATCAGGGAGACCAAGCAACATGGAACATCTGTGTCAGCAGTAGGATCAACGATGAGAGCGGGCCTTTATTCGTATGTTCACACGGTAATCGTGTGACATAAATGCTTCTTTTGTTTGTAGTAGAGACATGCTGAAGCTTGAAGTCCACTTGTGATCCTTTGCATGCATCACATGCCTCATCCAACTCAGGTGGTTGACATTTTTGGGCTCTTTTCAAAGTTTCTTCTCACTGGAACTTTTTAAATCATTCTCACACCATAAATTGATTATAAAAATGAAAGTGTATTGATGCTAGCTATAATCTCTCATTGTAAGCCTGACTGCTAGCAATAATGCCCACCACTAGCATGTAATATGATACCATCAAGCTTAAGTAGCTTGTAATATAGCGGCTCTACCTTCCCTGATCAAGAACATACTAGTGTGCACATGGATAAAGTGTCTTCAACAAGACAGAACATGAATCGCTCCAACTATTATAGCAGGAGGCCCAACCGGGGAGCGTTGAGTCCAGTAAACCTTGAAAAGTGATAAGAGGGGACAGCACAGCGGTGGTGCAAGAAAGGGGGGGGGGGCCTCATAGGGGTCACCGGGCTGTCCAGCCTCATTGACCTCATGAGATTACGGCAAACAACTGATGAAAGCCACCACCGACAAATGATCCGCCCGACCAGGGGTGTGAAACTCATTTTTGTAGTCAGCGTTTCCCTCGTTTCCCCTACACAACAAACTAGTTTTGAAATTACAGATTAGTAAAAAACTGTTCAAATATTTTAAAAAGATGAATGGTAATTAAAAATTGCTAGCAATATCTATTTTTTTTTTTTAAAGTGAAGACAATTTGGAATTTTAGTATTGACACATGTAGTTGATGCACAATTTGTCTTCGCGGGCCACATAAAATGATGTGGCGGGCCGTATTTGGCCCCCGGGCCTTGTGTTTGACACCTATGCTCTAGATAATACAGTAAGGAGAATAATAGGAAGTGAAGGGAAGTCATCTCCTCCTTCTTCAAACGCAAGGACACATGATGGATTCTTATTGGTTGGATTTATTGACTCAACGCTCAAATGGAAAACATGTTAGTGGAAAAGCATTGGAACGATAAAAACACCAGCAGAGTGTGTAAGAGTAAAAAAAAAAAGTAAAGCGGTCTGACCTGATCCGCTTCAAATGCTTTCCGGAATGAAATGTATTTATTGTGTAATCAAAAAGATGGACAGTCCAAATGACAACATGAGGTATTCGGAAAAAAAGAAATCTGGGCAATTACGTAATAACACAGTAACAAAATGCCTGACAATATTGACTTTATCACTTCAAGTATTTGGGTCAAGGTTAAAAATAGAAACAAGATACTGTACTTAAAAAAAACAAGCGTTTTCACCACCAAGATTAAAACTAGCCCCAAATTAATCCCAATGTTAAAAAAAAATGAATGGATCAGCATTCTCCTTAATAAACTACTCTTAAGTTCAAATGTTAAGAACAGATTTTGTGATAATTATATTTACACTACATGTCGCTAGGTAAGCAGGTATCATAAACATACGGGCTATGCCGGTCATAAGGATTGCGGGTGTTCAAGCACTTTACAATCGCAAGTCCAAGAGCAGCACTGTCACACACACATCAAAACAAACAGGCCGAGTCCTCCAAATGCATATTGAGCAGAAAGCAGACTTGCTCGCTTTGCAATTTCATGAAGCTTTCAATCAATTGGGCCTACTTTAAAACCTCGGAGGAAAGAATCGTACTCTAACCATCTATCCGTCTTGCACTGGTCTATCTAGTTCATGTGAAAGTGGATTGTTGCTACTTGGATGCAACCTCATCGCTCTCATTCCTGCAGAAAGCCCATAGCGACCACGTCCCCCCCCCCCCCACCCCTTACTGTGTGTACTCCAAAAAGTCTTATTTGTTTCTGAGTTCACACCAAATTAGGCCAAACTACACAATCTACATTCACATCTGCTCCTTTCTAATACAGTAAGAACAAGAATGTCTTTATTCCTAGCCGTGAAAGAAATACACACCAAAAGGAAGTCAAGAACAATTGCTCAGTGACAGATACTTGCATCCCCCCCCCCCCCCACTTGCTCTGGCACGGACGACTACAGCCCAGTTGACACAGCGGCTAGCGTACAATACTAGCTTTGTCTTACATCTCACAAGAACAAAGCTCCCATCAAATAGAAGTGATAACAATTGATCACTCATCCTGCTATTGATTGCTATTGCATCATATTTAGGTCTTTCCTGACCCCGAATGATTAAATAACTTTGGAAGAATGATTTGCACAAAGAACGATTTCTTATTTGACATGCAAGCGACCTTGTTGGAGGGTTCCACAAGTACACGACGGAAGCAATGAGGTTAACTATTGACAGAAGACGACATGTGACTAAAGTAAGAATGACGGTGAGTAGTCGATTGCGTAAGTCGCACTCACTGTGGGCATGTACAGGCGCGTTGTTAAGTTAGGAAACATGTTTGCTTGTCAACAACACAACTTCACACGATTGAATAGTCAATTGTTGACTTCTTGTTACGATTGAGAATAAAGACCGGACAAAATGCAGATTGGTCCAGACTCACATGACCATATAAAATAAGACACAAATGCATTTGTACTACACATGCACGTTGTGTAGTTGACCTGTTGCGCGCCACTGATAGAGCTAAAACAGTTTAAGACAGAGGGAGGCTTAATTATTGGCTGACAAGATAAGGAAGGTGCAGTGCCTTATGGCCTAGTGGGAGGTGCGAGAATGTCTGCGTCATGAAGATAACACTATTATTAACAGAAAATAATAAAGAACAGTTAAAGAGTTAACCTAATCATCTGGGTATTTTATTCTAATAATCAAAGGGAATTTTACCTCAGAAATGTCACATTTGTTTGCTCCAGATTTCAATGTTGAAGCAATTTTTATTTAAAAAAAAATATATTGTTTAAAAATAAAAAAATAAAAAGAATAAATTTGAAAATACTTTTCATAGCTTTGCCACGTTTTGTTTCATGATATGAATTAAAGAGGCGAAATCCACTCATTTTTATCCATCTCAGGGGGCGGCCATTTTACCACTTGCTGTCAACTGAAAATGACATCACAAACTGTGACGTCATTAACACTTGACAGCAAGCTCAGGGGACATGGAATGCCATATATTAATAATAAAATTACATAACCACAACAAAGTAAAGGATAGCTATAGTTTCAAAACATTTTTACATTGATTTCAAAAGGGTTTTACTGAGAGGAAAAATAATGCTTCATTTTTAAAAGTGAATACAATTTGCAATGTTGGTACATATTTTAGGAAGAGGGCCAAATCTGGCTCCTCGGCCTTCAGCATGATTTAAAGACCTGAATAAACCTAACATGTGTGTATGGAATGTAGCAGAAAGTCAGTGGACCTAAAGAAACCCAAAACAAGGAGTGGGAGAACATGCACAAGTGATAAACAGTAAACACCAGTTCACTCTTCCATCCATGCATAAAACGATCGATTGCTGTAATACTTGATAGTGGTGGACGCAGCTTAGCAGACTTCACCACCTTTCTGAAGGATAACAGAGAAAAGTGGACATCAATGTGGACATTGCTCAACTCCTTCTTCTTGTGACCTCACTGCAGAAGATTGCCCAAATGCTCTCACCAAGACTTGAACACATTAGCATCGTGGTGCCAAATAACATTTGGGTGCTACCTCATTTCTCTCAGTAAGAACATAGTACTGGGGTGTTTCTAATATTCTGATTCTCTCTATCTATATTGTAGGTAAACAAACTACATGGATGGACATCTCGATAGACTTGACAGATAGATCGATATAGGGTTTTGAATGTAAAATAAGAAATAGCATTAAAATGTTTTATCTATTGAAATTGTCGCATGAAAGCCCCCATCCCGCACGATTTTTCGCCCTTATCATCAAACGTTAGCTTAAGTTGTAAAGCTAATGTTAGCAAGCAGGTTACGTGCATTAGCTGATATATTACACCGCATTGCACTAATGCTATGAGGCAACTCACGCGTTGCATGATAGCCGATGATGGAAGTGAAATTACCTCGATTTTATCGACGTTCCTGGCACATCCGACTACCTTCATGCCTTGTTGGACGAGTGCCCGGGCCACAGCCGCTCCAATGCCCACTGAGGCTCCGGTCACCAGGGCCACTCTGCCTTTCCACCGCTCCATCGCCAACAACGAAAGCGGGATACGAACCGTCGGGTTTTCGCTTTGCTTGCGACGATACTGCGGTTAAATGTACAACGCCTTCGATTTCTAGGATGCTTCAAGCTCCTGCCTCAGAGTACGCAGCATCCGAAGGCGCGGTAGCACTGGTGCGTAAAGGTAGCTCCATGCGCTCCTTTGGATGACATGAGTCTTGATGGTGTTAAATGTTTGCTCCACCACGTCGCCGCCCACTTTCTTTCAGCGATCCGCTCCCTCGCTCAACAGCTTTAAAATGTTTCTTACGCCACCTAGCGGGATTGCAAAAATTGCAAGGACAGTGTGCCAAATGTATCCTCTCCACTTGAACTGAAAATGGATCAATTAATTCCGTTTACAATTAGCATTTTTAATACAACCACTCCCCCTAATTCACTGAATCATATTTTTATTAAGGTGAATCATTACAGACCAGATAATATAACAATGCAAATGTTAAAATATGATATATCTTAATAAAACATTTTCTATCACATTAGGGACAACATGTGGATGAATAAATGCTTTATTAACTCTTCAAATTCTGCACTGTCACAACCCATTTCTTTTCATTTCAATTCAATGTAGAACCTTTTTTTTTTAAGAATTGATTTTCATACACTTTTAGAGTGCAACCTTTATCACCATGCTGAAGTGTCACCCAAGAGAACATCTCAAGACAAGTAAGACTCCTGCAAGCTCACAACAATAGATTTCCATTTCCCACTGTGCTCTTATCCGAAAGCCTTGTACAAGCACCACCAAGTCACAGGGCTTGGTTAATGAGAATCAAGGTACGAGGTTGGGGAAATCAAAAATCTGATCATCTAAGTGCAGACTTGAGATGAGACACGAATCACATTCATTAAAAATTGACAAAGAATCAATCCAAAATTTCTACCTTCTGCATTTGCACTAGGAGTGGTCACCATGATTTTCTTTTGAGATGTAACAAGTGTATACTTTCACAAACCAGTTGCCTCAGGCAGTCTTTGGTCACTTGCACAGCAATAGTTGGTAAATTTCTCTTTCAGGAGCTGTCGATACTTGTGACGGTTGGTGTAGAACACCCGATGTCTGTCTACGAATGCTTGGATTTCATCCTGCGTGAGCCCATTCTCTTCATCTGAAATGACTTCAGAATCATCCTGCAAGAAAAGACCAACCTGAGTACGGTGCGGGGCAATCGGAGATCTAGCTGTCACATACCAGGAAGTCCACTAGACCCATGTTGGCCTCGAATGGTCCGGAATCAAGGTAGTTTCCGTGTCGTGCCCATGGTAGTTGTGCAAAACTCTTCTTAACACATGAGGACTTCAGACCTTTGGTTTGGCTAACGTTGGATGGTGTCACACTGTGACTTTCATCGGTGTGCCCCTGGCGACAGTTCACACACACTTTGGTTTGGGTGCACTGGCTCAAATACAATGAATTGACCACTTACCGGTTTATTTCCTTTTCTTTTCTTTTTTTTACTCTTGCATTGTGACTTTTCCTCAGAGTGTGGCCAGCAGTCGACACAGCTGTCTGTTGCCTCCTCTTCCTCCTCTTTATCTTCAGCGTACTCATTGGACTCACCTTAAGCAATGGAAATACAAAACAAAATTTCAGTCGCAGTACCTTTTTTTTTTTTTATTTGAAGATACGTGTTCATATCTGACCTGCTTCATCGTGGTTGCAGAGTCCTTCGGAGCAGGAAATATCGGAACCTTCTCGTGACCCCATCTCACTGCCCTCCATGCTTGCGTAGCCGCAATCGCTCGCAGTGGAAACGGCAAAAGGATGCAAAATGCAAACTTGCTTCCCTCCTTTACTTGTTAATGTAAGTTTGGGCTGGTTGCTGGTTGTCTTATGTGGATCTTGTTTAGCCGGACAACCAAAGCTTGTGCAGACATTCGGAGGAATGTTCTCGCCCTTATCGTTGCTCTCGCAGGCAGTACAACTACCCTCCTTAGACTCGAGAGACCCCTGTAACAAAGAGAAAAGTACCTTAATTTTTATTTTTTTTAAATTGGGCACTTGCAGTGCTAATCCAGCCGATTTTATCGTCTCTTACCTCCTCATACTTTTCCTTGATTGCCGTTTCCTGATCCAACCTGTTTCTGTGCCGATTTTTCCGCTTTTGCCTCTTTTTCTCTTGCTTGAGCTGCTTCGCTCTCTCTTTCTCCGACAGCTCCTCGACAAACTGCTCGAGCCGAGTGATCCCCTGCATCTTCTCCACTGCCGTCTACGAACATCACGTTAGGAATGTTAGCATTTTGTCAACTTGCCGCAACGCACGCCTTTTCACAGCAAGTACCTCAAAGCTTTTGCGCAACTCATCAATGCCCACATGGAACAATATCTGGAAGGTCTGCTCCTCGGCTCGTAGTTTCTGCCAAATCTTGTGCAGTCGCTCGTAGAGAAGACTGCCTAAACATGTCAGCACTTCTTCCTGCGCATTATCGATGGTCTTGGCATGTCTCCTCCTATAATCAAAAGACCAAATGGCTCAAAAGAGTTCACACACTAAGCCAAGTAACTTTCACTTACTCAGAGCCTCCTGCAAACTCAAGCTCGGCCCGGCTAAGGAGGCGGGCGATGAAGTCGGTCTCGTTGCACACCTGGATGTGATGCTCACAAGGGCAGCAACACAATCCCTCGTACAGGTCGGCGCAATATTCTTTCTCCTCACTGCTGTCCACTTCCCCAATCAAGATATCGTATGCCCGCATGACTTTGGTCTTACAGTCGGTGCACAACCTAAAAGACAAAAAAGGACCTGAATAAAGATTGCGCAACTTTGAAACTCACATGGTGTCCAGTCAAACATTACCCATGTTTTTGCAAGTGGGTCTCCAGTTTCTCTAAAAGACAGGCGCAATCGATAAGTACCACCTCATCCCTGCACTCCTTGGACATCCGCTCCCACACATCCATCCAGATTCCCCTGGAAGCAAACACAACATATAAAAAACAAAGAAAAAAAAAAAGCCAACAATAAAAAGTCCTTACCCTACAGGTCTGAGTTTGCCTGTGTCCAAGGAGTGCAACTGGCACCGGGTGGTCTTTTTACTTTTAGGAATGGCATCAATTACAGCATTCAACTTCGACCTGTTTATATTAAAACAAAAGACAAATTTGAAAAAATTCATCTTCAAGCAGACTTTGTCAAATCAACTATTTCTTACCCTTGGATGTAGAGGAGGCTGTACAGCTTCCTTACGTCCGCTAAACAAGCCTTGGTGACGGACAGCACACCCGTAGGCTTCAACGTGAGCGGCTCCAAGGCTGGGGTGCCCGATTCCACTAAATGGGAGAAGAGGCGCTCCACACTGCGTCTGCAGCTCACGCATGGCACCAGTTGGGACAATGCTTTAAACACTTGTGTGGACACCACTGACAAGGCCGCAGTCAAGTCCTGTTGTTTCAATTTGGAGTGACCCTAAAGGCAGAAGGACCATATTTCTGTTCAAACTCGAGCATGAAATGCTCGGGAGAAGGGAGTATTCCTGATGTACCAACCTCTGTGAATTGTTTCCAATGGGAACTACTAATTACTCTTTTGTCTACGTCCATGATACGATCAGAAAATTCCATCACCATCTGTCAACAACAGAAATATATCAAAACTCCAAATATTTTATTCGACTTGATAAGAAACTCACAACATTGAAGCATTTGACAAATAATTGTCATAACTCCCCAAATGAGCTACTAACAGTAAATGAATTTGATTCTGTATTGCTACATATCAAAGTTAAATAAAAATATGCTCCTTTGAAAATTTGAAGACTAAATCTAGCAGTTTATAGTGTCAGCCACAGACGGATCCAAGGTGACCTACCGTGAACGAGTCATCGATAAAGAGAGGAATCTGTCCGGTAAGAAAGCAGTAGTCCTTTTCATTTTCTTTGCATACAGCTACCAGACTTGCCATGATTTTCTCCCCCCACCTTCAAATACAGCTCACCTGCAGGTTTCAAGTGAAAGATCCAGTAAATACAAATAAGGCAAACTTATTGTGTTCCCTTTGCTAATATTTGCGGTTTTTTTTGTTTTTGTTTTAGATAACCGAGACAAACAAACGCTGACAATGCTGTCAACAGCAACCACTTACGCTTGGCTTGACCTACATTTTGTGTTAAGCACTTTAAGCAGTAGTTAGCTGAATAACCAAGAAGGCAGCAGGCCCGATAGAACGTAGGTTATTTGAGTCTGTAAGTTTTTTTAATTTTAAGCGTTAAGTGCATTTATGTCATGGAAAAGATACTCGGGTGCATCTGACGAGGCGACGTCATGCTAACGTTAGATCAGCTGGTCACGAAAGACGATCGTTGACACGCGGAGGTAACAATGATCCCGTGTGGTCGTTAATACGTTGAGAATTTTAATAGACGAAGCACAAAAGTGTGTATTGCGATCACTTGCTCTGTTATTAGTTAGTAACCGGTAGACGCGAGAAAACTTGGCAACCCACTTGTTAGCTTTGCTAGTCAGCACCGCTAGCATAAGCAAGCTGGCTAAAGTAAATTCAACCGTAAAGACGGACATTTTTTCTGTCAGCCTCGTTTTGTTAAACGGTTCGCACAATGCATTATTTTTGGCTTTTGTTAATAAGTTGTCATTTGACGGAAGACATCTGTAGAACTCACCCGCTTTTACAGACTTACTTTTAAGCACGACTGAGTAAGCGCGGCTTCCCAATGAGTTGATGCTGCGTTCGAGTTGCTTTCAAAAGTCGGATTTTCCCAATTCCTGTCAGGGGTGGGGCGAGGGGAACGCCTTTTGAACATGGACATATATAGACTGGATTCTTGTTGGCGGTTGGGAGGATTGAAGCCACCAGCGGCCATCTTACGTTACCAATCCCGCTACGGTCTACCACATGCAGTTGAACCAATAATTCTGGGGAAAGCGCTGCATGCAAATTAATCGGTAAAAAAATATTTTAGATTTGTTTTTATTTTCTCTGAGTACTGCTTAAATATTCGTCTGCATCATGTTAGAACCAGCAACAATGTAATAAAAGCAAAGGCCACCTGGACAAATTTAAAGTGCACAGTTCACGATACTAAGATAGTTGATGAAAACAATTTGTTCTTTGAGTGGTGCTCGTTACCACTAACAGAGATCCTGACACAATCTGAAGATTTACAATAGAAAAAATAGGTTGTCGGTAACGGTGGCAACGTAAGATGGCTTCCGTCTGGCTTCAACCGTGAGGGGCCTATAGTTAGTCCATTCTATATATGTCCGCGATCCGAGCAGAGTGCGAGGCACCTGTCTGGAGGCCTGCAACGTGAAGTCGCTGTCCGTGGACTCTCCACTGTGGTGGACACCTCCACAGTCAAGACAGGAAATTATTCTGATCTGTATTTAACGTTACAGTCAAACACGAAGTCCGAAACGTTTTTGCAATCGTGCCCCCTACTGGTTAGACTGCCTCAGTCCATCAAAATGACGACAAGTTGCACTGTGTCGAAAATAGAATAGAAATATAGAATAGAAAAAAATTACCAAAATTTTATTGTAATTCTGCAGAGATGCAAAACATATACAACAGCACAGTTTGTAAGCATGTAAGACAGCAGGACATAGACAGAAAATAAATCACTGCAATTAAGTGTGTTGATTAAAGCGTTGGTCACTCCTGTCAAAACATTTGACAGCAGAAAAAATAACAGCTGATTCCTACTGATGGCTTGAACAAGGCACAAACCTTCCATCTCATCTTTCTTTTTGTGGGGCCCTGAATACGAGTACCATGATGATGGTATAAATTGACAGCCTGATGTTATTTTGGCAAACAGTACAATCAAATCAACTAAACCAAGACATGATACAAAAAGGAGAGATTGAGCAACACTCCAGAGGCAAAAAGTCAGATTAGCTAAACGGCGAGACACTGGCTCCACTAAAGTCTGACACATGCACAAAGCAGCAAACAGAGTGAGAGTTCCCATTAGGAGGTTCAAAACTGCTTTGAGCCAATCTCTGACATGGAGTCTTGGCTGCATGACATAGCATCCTACCTGGATTCCTGCCATGTAGATGGCAACATAACCTGCTATGGAGAAGATGCCCTCCTTGTTAGCATGCAGGAAGTCCTTCCCTCTGTCATTATTGTGTAGGATGAAAGTCTTGAGTCCTGTTGTCTCCAGAGCAAATTGATAAACGACACTTATGACAAGAGCCAAGAACCACGATTGTCTTGCGGGTATAACAACCAAAAGCATGGACGTCACAACCTTGACAAGGGCCACGGTGAAGAAGAAATTCCAGTGGACACCATATTCAGTCACATGTTCATGGTAGTCGCTCATTTTGACAGCGATGAGTCGTGCTGCACCGAGAAAAATCAGGGGCCACGTGGAGAGGAGCTGCTTGCCAATATGTTTCATCTTGGATCCATAAACAGTTTTGCCACGTGCTTCTGGACACACCAGACCATTTGCAAAGATGAATGTTCCAACACCAAAATCCATAACACCTGTTCCATAGGTTTCTGTCTTCGCATACCGCCTTGGGAAGACTCGAAAGTCAACGGCCAAAATACTGATAGCCGTTTGCACATTCACCATCACTCTAAAGATGGTCACAAAGGGAACCTGTTTAAAATGAACAGTCCGATTGAGGAACATGTTGAGAGAGGTTTGCCGATTACTGCGGTAGAGGTAAAAAAGCACACATAGCAAAACAAAGGCAAAACTCAAGACGACTTGACGAAGATGGTCGCTCAGGATGGTGCATGACAGGACGAGGGGGAGGACCACTACAGAGAAATCGAGAAGCAGGTGAGAAACCTGTGGAAATGGCAGAGGTAGAGTCCCCTTAGCTTGATGGTAGAGGATCAGAATGATCCCTCGCTGGAGGATGCATAGTGGTGTGACTAATGAGCCCACAACCACTTCCTGTAAATTGGTCCCATTATGATTACTGACAAATGCTTCTTTCAGATCCTTCTGAGACATGACCTGGAAACAACAAAAAGAGAGAATATAAAAAAATAAATTATTTTAGGTTAGAATTAAAGAGGGAGTTTGGCTAGTTATATGCACTTGAGTGTTTTAATAAATCTTAAAAAGTAAATTTTTGCTCTTGTGAATCATTTTGGTTAAATACACCTTGTTTTTGACCGGAATTGTCATTTTTCTATAAACGTGTGTGCAAAACCGATTAAAATAGTCAATCAGAGATTAAAGCTTTATCGGCCAACACAAATTTGACATATAGTCCTATGTACTTTCACTTTGAAGAAGTGTCCCGAACCCAGTGACGCTCCTTGATGAAGCTATTCTGTACCATTTGCTCGCAATTTGATCATCATTGCACTCTACTTACCATGGATTTTGTCTTAACACAGACTCACATAAGTAATCGCATGACAGGAGAGGCTGGATCAGCCTTCTCTGAATTCAAGTCAAGAGACGTTTGCAGCGGATGAACTGATACCACCAAAAAAACACGGAAGTGGAGCCGCAGCAAAATTCAACGGCAATTCCACTTGGACAAACTACACGAATCCGCAATATGGTTTAAAGTCGCGTGACAAAGGCAATTTGTCAAGGCACCTTTTTCTGTCTTCCGGACGCTGTTAGGCGGTTTTTCAAAATAAACAGCTTGGCTTAAAAAATAAAATAAAAAACGGAGTTCCGAACGCTCCTTCAAAATAAACGCGAATATGTGTCGTATGATCACATCCGCTTGCCATACGCCGCCGCCGCCAGCATCATGAACGCACTGTGTCGCCTGGTCCATCGGATGCAACGAACGCTTCTGCTTCCGAGCTGTAACGGACTCTGGACGCCGTCCGGACGGAAGAATGCCAGCTCGGCCAGCACCAGGTAACAGTCGGCTATGGGCTGAGCGTGTCACCCGGTATCCTCAACTAGCTAGTTAGCCGCTTAGCTGGCCGGCTAGCACCTAGCCTTACCCAACTAGCTACACCCGCTAACACCTTATGTGTGTGAAGGCAGTTGTCATGTTTTGTCTTTTATAAACAACAAGGATGACTCCCCTCGCGGTTTGCCATTCAGTCTTATCTCATCTAAAGTAATTCATTGAGCCATGGCAGCAAAATGTTTTAAGCTTTACGTCTATGACGTACAGTTGTGCTGTTGACAGCTACTGTTATGCCCTGTACTGTTAACTTGTGCGCCGATGTCAAGCGTGTTTGTAAGCGTTTTCTTGTTGCAGCCCGCTCAACCTGACGTACGACGTTTTTGACGGGAAGGGAGAGAGCGCCGCGCCGCTGGTCTTCCTGCACGGATTGTTTGGGAGCAAATCCAACTTTCAATCCATCGCCAAGTCGCTGGTGCAGCGGACGGGTCGAAAGGTAAGCGTGCAGACGATGCCATGGCAAAATGCATCCACGCATCTGTGGCTGTTTTGGTTTTTGGTCCAAGTGTCCTCACTGTCCTTTTGTCCAGTCAGGTGCTGACTGTTGACTCCCGTAACCACGGCAACAGCCCCCATGATCCCCAGCTGACCTACGAGGCCATGAGCGGCGACCTGTCGCACCTTCTGGCTCAGCTGCACATCGACAAGTGCATCCTGATCGGACACAGTATGGGCGGGAAGACAGCCATGACCTTCGCCCTCACGAAGGTGTCATTTGTCGGGCCGGCCAGTCTTTTCTTCAGCTCGTTAGGGTGTGAATAAAAACGCTGACGACTTTTTGTCTTCACGCCGCTGGCCAGCCGGCACTGGTGGAGCGGCTGGTGGTGGTGGACATCAGCCCTGCCCCGAGCATCGCCGGAAACGACCTTCACAAGTACATTGACGCCATGCGGGACGTGGACGTCTCTGGCGAGCTGCCGCGCTCCACCGCCAGACGCATGGCCGAGGACCAGCTGCGACGCACAGTCAAGGTCAGAGCTCCACGCCGCCCCCTGAGCGTTTAGGTCAGGTGTTCTTACCGGACGGCCATTTTGTCTTTCAGGAGCGCTCGGTGCGTCAGTTCCTGCTCAGCAACCTGGTGGAGTGCAATGGCCGCTACGCCTGGCGGCTTAACCTGGACGCCATCTCAGCTCACCTCCACGACATCATGGACTTCCCCGCCTTTAGCTCCGCCTACAACGGCCCCACCCTCTTCCTGGGCGGAGCCTCTTCCGCCTACATCAGGTGTGTCTCGAGTTGTCTCTCTTTCTGCCCCTCTCTTTCGGTCTCAAGCTCTCTCTTTTTCTCTCGCTCGCTTTCTCACCCTTCCTCTCTAATGAGTATCCAGTCCGATAGCTTTGTGTGGCCCTCCCCTGCAGCTCCGACGACTACCCGGAAATCCAGAGGCTGTTCCCGTGCGCCGACATCCAGTACATCCCTGACGCTGGCCACTGGATCCACGCTGACAAACCTTTGGACTTCATCAGCTCCGTCGTTTCCTTCCTGCGGTCCTAGACAAGCCACGAGAAGGTTGGTTGGGCTGCCGGCTCTTACTTGTCCTGTACCGGACGCGACCATGCAAAGTGGGACAAATGGGAGACTTATGGTATAACATCACTTTGAGGAAATGAAAAGGAGAAGACACTCTGACCCTGCTTCCAAAAGCCAGTCCCAGTTAAACGGAACAAGAAACGCAAAAGAGTCGTGCATTAGCATTAACTGTTCCTCTTTTTTCATGCTGTTAAGTGAGGATGCTGCGGTGGGCTCAGTGCTGCCAGGCATGTTGTGGCACATTGCGGTACTACACTGAAGGGGCACAACTCCAAATTGGAACTTGACCATACACGATACTGTAAAACGGCTTTACGAAAATCTGCAATGTTGCGTAAAGTGTGATATAGTGGGGTACTATTAGACTGCCTTTTTTTCTTTTTAAATAATACACAGAAGTGTAGCATGGACACGCTTGAATCTGCCAGGAACATGAGGGTCAACTTAGCGCTGTCGCTATCAATTACTTTTAGAATCGCTATCATTCATTCCATCAAACAGTCAGAGTAGGGCGGGCTGACTCTGACGTTGTTTCTGCTTGTTAATCCGAACACGTGAAATCCATGTGTGTGAAGGCTCATACTGTCCTACCCAACTTTACGTGTGTGTGTTCCGGTGACGTGTTTACGAGCTGATAATCATGTGTACGCTGCAACTTAATAGAATTTAACACTACAAGAGTCGTTTCCATGGAGATGATGAGTACGTGGAGGCTTTTTTGTCGTCAACTATATATATTTATACAAGTCTAATTTATTATATATCTATTGTAAGAATGTGGTTAAGGTGAAAGAGCGTGAATGCGGTGACTGGCATTATTTATTTACAAAGCCATAACCAAAGCAAGCAATCACACAAATCTAAAGAGAGAGAGAGATTAATGTAGTAATGTTGTTGTCCTTCTCATGTTATCAAATATTATTCATGTGTTGCTTATTATGCCCGTGGAATAAAATCAGCTGGTTGGTAGACTTGGCCGCGGTGTTTTTCTTTGCGCGTCAGTCGAGCGAGACCACCTGGAAGCCGTCGTCTTCCCTGCGCTGGGGCGCCTCCACTGAGGGTCGCCCCCCGTTGCTTTTATTCCACTTCTTCCAACCGGAGGTGGCCTGGGCGGGCGAGGTGGGCGACAGCTGAGGGCGGCTGAAGAAGTTCTGGGTGGAGTTGTGCGTGGGTGAGACGGGCGAGGCGGGTGAGGCGGGTGCGGGCGCCACCGGGAAGTTGGCAGGCCGCTGCACTGGCGGCTTGTTCCTCCTCAGGATGCCCATACGTGAGGGCTTCTTCTGGTTCTGATCCACCTGCTGCTGTAGCAGCAATTGCTGGTGCAGCAGCAGCTGCACATCGTCCTGAAAAAAGCAGAAAAGTTGGAGCCCAAATGAGGAACGGGCAATCTTCAGCCAGAGCGCCCGTTTGCACATTCAGTAGGGCGACGCAGGATTCCGTGCTTAGGCGAGCTCCCATTTTCCGTCACGCCTTGCTGTATCTAAAAAGGCGTCGCCGGGCGTGTCTTTAACAGCCCAACAACTTAACCAGCGTGCTAAACAAAAGGTGTCCGTTTTTTGGTTAGCTTTTGGCAACGCGTGAAGTTCTTCAATTTTCTCCATGGCTCTGACACCTAGGGCGGGTTTGATGCAAACGGGTTTGATGACTCACCTTCCAGGCCTCCACCTCCAGTGAGAGCTCCAAGCGTTTCTGCGCAGCCTCCAGTAGCTGGTTGTTGAGCAGCATCATCTCCGACTTACTGCGCAGAAGCTCCGCCTCCATGGCTTTCTTCCTGCCGCAAGCGGCGCAGCGCACGTTAGCCGCCGCACAAAGCGAAGGACGGGCGTCCGCTCGGGTCACTCACTTCTCCATAGCGTCGTCTCGATCTCTCAGCGCCTGTTGCAGCAGGGCGCTGTCCGCCGAGCCGCTTCCTCCCGTCGACTTGGCATCCTGAAGGCACGGCCAGGCGTTACTTTACCTTTACATCTTTCACGCGAGGTCCCCCTCAACGCACACATCGATCACTCACACTTGAAACAAACATTTAAGCTGGAACTGGTTGGTCCACATTGCAACAGACCAGAAGGAGGCCCGCCAACATTCCTGTGCGCTTACCTAAGATCTGCCCACCTTTTCAGGTTTTGCTTTTGTAAGGCCATTTAAATATTAAAGGTCAAAGGCTGCATGCACCCTTGCGTGCACTGGCATCCATGTTTGGGATGTTTCTCTCCTCCTAACACACCTAATTCAAAAGGTCAGCTCATCGGCAAGCTTTGCAAGAACCTGATCATTAGAATGGGCTGTGCTGGAGGAGGTGGAACATCTCAAGCGTGCAGGATAGCGGCCGTAGAGGTTGAGGGTCGACGTCAAAGTGAGTCAAGCAGCATGATAAAAGCATAAAAAACCTTTTTAGCGATCCCGCTGACGGCCATTTTGCGGGCAATGTCCTTCAGCTGGGCCAGGGCGGTGTCCAAGCGGTTTTCGCCGGAGGGAAGCGGCTCAGGGAGGCGGGACCCCGAGTCCGTCGCCATCTGCTGCATCAGCCGCAAGATGGACAGCACCTCCTAAAGGTGGCCACGCACGTTAAAGACGTTTCCTTGCCCCGTTTCGCGCGTGGACTTACCCGCTCTTGGTCTTGACTCCATTTGGGTCCGTGTCGGCTCTCCTGCAGTTTGTCTACTTGGGCCTTGAGCTTCATGCTGCGCCTTCGCGACAGCTCCACCTCCCGACGCACCTCTTTCAGCTGCAACAAATCACTGTCAAATTTGAGCCACTTAAAATATACTGATTTTAATTTCACTATTTCCCATCAACACCAAGCCATGGGTCGCTGAACTAAGAATTCCATGACATCCAACCAAAGCACTTTTAGAAAACAACAACATTTCCAGGACCCTTTTGACGGCCATAATGTTGCCAGCGTTGCCTACCTACCGTGTCATTGACATGTCCGACGGTCCTGCGCCTGCTGAGCGGCCTGCCGCTGTTAATGAGATCGGGCAGGGTCCCGTAGCTCCTCTGGAAAGGGGTGTCGCCCCCCTCCAATGTCGGGGAATCGGAGCGCTCCTGATCTGGGGCTCCGTCGGAACCGGACGCGTCGGGGACGCGTGAGTGGCCGGCAGAGCCCGGAACGCTTGGGCCGTCATCCTCCGTCTCCGAGAACGAAGCAGTTCGGCGGAGTGGCTTGTCGGTAACTGGCCGGCTCGATTTGGACGGTAACCTGCTGAGGGAGCAGTACAGCTGTTCGGTGGCGCTCATGCGCGGATTGGGACGAAGACGCCAGTTCAGTTCCGAAAAGTCTGCAGAGAAGTCCGGGTCCCGATAGGCGGGGGGCTGCTGCCTCGAGTAGTTCATCGCGACTCAAATGAAGGAACGACAAGCAGGTGAATCACTTTAAGAACACTTCCAGCTGCAAGAATGTTTCCAAACTCGTTTTTCCGGTTTCGATGCCAGTCATTTGCTCCGGCAATGACGTCACCGGCTTCCATTTAAGTGTCCTGCACGCGCACAGCCGTCAAAAGCACAGAATTTCCAAAATAGGCGTGAAGACATCATCCGACAGATTCAAAGATAGGATCAACACAATTGAGGCTTGTTCCATTTACAGGTACAAGTTAATTGGCGGAGGTAAAAGTTTATTGTACAACAAAAACATTCAGTGTGTGTTTGAAAGAGTCTTGATTTTTTTAAACCACTTCCTGGATGCGGGTGGGCGCTTATTGTCGGGCGGGGTGGAAACTTTCGAGTTTAATTCAACGTCACAGGTTCTGTTCGTTCTGAAACGTCACTCAAAATCTCAACATCACTATTAATGCCTGGTGACATTGTCAGACGTCAGTTGTCCGGCTACGGTTGGCTCGGTGCTGGTGCGGTTGCGGGTGCAGGTGACGGCGAGGATGTCGCACAGCGCCCCCCAGTGGTCTCGGCATTGCGCTCGGAGGCGGCGTGCCACCCAGGGACCCACGTCGTCGCCGCACCTCAACAGGAAGTTGATGAGCTCGGTGTGCGGCCTGCAGGAGCAGAAATTGCTCATTTGCAATAGTGCACGCCGCAAAATCCAGATTTTTTTTTTTTGCAAGTTATTATGACAAGCATTTGGGTTTTGAAAGCACTAATTAGAATCACCAATACTCACTACACTTTGCAAAAGCATGACCTACTACATAGCTCAGGTAGGGTGATTCTGAACAAAACTCACCCCGGTGGGAAAAGCAGGTGGAAATGGACCAAGCTCCCCAGGGTGTCCTCGTGGTCCCGAACTGCGAGACACAGCTGATGTTTGGCGAAGCATTCCCTCTGCAGCGCCGAGAGCAAATCCTTCACGGCCGCGCAGCGCCGACCGGCACAGCTTAGCCGCTGACGGAGGCCCGAAGACAGGCAGCGGAGAGACTCCTTCACCCGCCACTTGCCCTGAGATGCCAAACACACGGTTGGCGACACAACATCGCGATCCAGTGCAGGTCCGAGTGTTTGCGTCACCTGGGCCTCGTATCGTCCGGCGTGCTGGAGCAGCGTGACGCAGATGCGATGCAGGCCGTCGATCTTGCATGAGGTGTTGTCCAAGCACCGAAAGGTCTCGCAGCCGGCCTCGCCTGAAGTCGCCAGGCAGCTCTGGATGTCCACTGGACAACAATCGTACATCTTAGCATTGACATGATAGTTCTCCTTTAAACCAAGTAAGACTTTCTTGGGTGTTATACCTTGTGTAAAGTTTGAGAGGCACAGATGATTGATGGTGTTACATTAATTAATATTACTCTGATTTACTGCATGGCCACTTCAACATTGTCTTTTTTCATGTTTCTATATGGACTAAAACAATTATTCCGATTCAGCACGTTTGATTGGTTTGAATTGTGATTGTCAGGTTTCTCTCATCAGGAGGAAAAATGTGCTAAAAAAATCTAGGTCATTAAATGTCTTGCAACAAAAACGCAAAAGCACCTACCTGTGCCCTGCAGAGTCAGTCGCCGTTTCGGAACGTGCTTATCCGTGACGTCACGGGAGGGTTCCGAGGCGCAGACGTATAGGCTCGAGGGGAGCAGCAGAACCGCAAGAAGAAAAAAATGCAGCAGCTGCTCATGTCTGTCCATGTTGCGCTCATGCAAGCGCTTCCGGCGAGGGTCCACCGTGCTCCGAGTCTTGTGTGTTTTTCCCCTTGCGCTAGTAGCGGTCGCGCTTTTTATATATCTTCGCGCGCTCACGGGCCGACTGTGAGCGGTCACCAGAGCGACAGCCAATGGCACAGCAGCAGCAGTGACGCGCACGCGCTCAAGGTGACAACTGGACTGTGTGCAAGTTCTGTCTCTAATATTGATGATTAATCATTCCGTGTGGAATTTTCCCTTAAGGGACTCCTATATACGTCTGACTTTTTTGGAGGACTCCATAGGAGCAGATTGATGGTGCTACACGGAAAACGCACTGATGCACGCTGACCACCTGAGAAGATGACGCGGCCGTTTCGGTGAATGTGGTGTTGTTATTGTGCCTTACGACGAGGTCAAGCAAAACTCCTGATGTTATCGCTCTTGTTTTTCTGTCTATATCGTATTATTGTACTTCTGTCAGGGGTCAAGGTTCATCTTCACTTCAGAGCACTGTTTTGACTTTGAGCACCGTGACCTCTGACCCTCAGTCATGCGAGCGCAGCCCGCTGCACAATGAATGATCCATTGACGCTTTTTTTTTTTTTTATTCCTCAATGTTTTTATTAGAGTGCTATTTTCCTTAAAAAAGAAAATATTACAAAAAAAAAATCTGTGTTCCAAGCGTAGTCGAGCAACAACTTGAACTCATACGTCAAGGCACCACTGTAGTTTGGAAATAGAAAAAGGGATTAGAAAATGTCTCATTTTGATAATCAATTTCCTTCATTTGCAGGAACAAAGGTGAAGTTAGCGTAGTTCCATGAAGTTGATTGCATGCACGTGCGTGTGACGCACAATGCAAACATGTTTACGGCATGTGACGATCACGTGACCCGCTTTGGGGTCCATGAGAGGGAAAGTCAACACGGAATGTTCAGAGCGAAATTGTCGCACGTGTTAACGTCACCATCATCTCGTCCACACCCCGTGTCCTGCCTGGCAGCAAGCAAAATCCGCATTCCCATTGGCCCATGTGACAACATGCATACAAAATATTCTTGCAATCAAATAAAACTGGAGCTTTAGTTCCCTTCTAAGGTGTTTTGGGTCCCTCAGATGGTTCTGGTTGCTCTGAAGCTCCAACGGCACTGTCATCCTTCTTTTCTCCTGAAATGAAGTCATGGATGGCCGTCTCGATATGCGGTCTAAAGGTATGGTTCATCTTTGGGTCCACAACCTGAGTGATGATCCGGTCAACCCCCGACTCCAACATGCCTGACCTCCACACACAAATTGTAACCAAGGTCACATACACACAAAAATTGCAGCAAATGGGCAGAGCAAACAGCAGTGACTTACTGGACCACGCTTTGTCTGAGTCCGTTCCTCATCTGGTTCTTGTTGATGGACGGCTTCCACTCCTGAGTGCTCAGGTGCGTCGTCACAAAATTGTCTACCTTCTGACGGAGGTTCTGGTAGGCCGGCTACAAGCAGCAACAATGACGACACTTAGGACTGTGCAACAAATTCAACAACAGCCTGGTTGGCTTTCACAGCTTCTTCATGGCCATTTTGGCACAAATAAAATGGCAAAAAAATATATGAATACATTTATGGAATCCAAAGAGTGGGAAATATGATCATTTTAAACTGTGCTGCACTATTGGTTTAGCGTGAGTGGGCTTACCTTGGTGTCAACGTCCGCCAGGCAGTCTCGTCGGAACTCGTCGAACAAGCCTCGGTTCTTCAGGTGCTCCACGATCATGGCAATGAGCTGCGGGTCCCCCGGGGGCAAGCTGGCCGGATCCAGGCCTCCGCCGGCCTCCGCCATCGTCCGCAGATTTGCACGAATGACAACAGATTCCACGAAAAGACAAGCTAAGCTACTGGCTAGCCATCAGGGCAAGCTTACTGGCTACAAGCTAGCCCGATTGTTTGGCTTTAGTGGGTGCAACCGATATAACTCCCTGAACCACACGGGCGGGCGGAGTGGCCGTTGCCTCGAGTGTAACTCTTTGTCAACGCAAGGTCGCCAGTGCAACAAATCAAGCGGCCGAGTCTTAGAATAGACACGCATGCGCAGTTGGACTTTGGCGCCGGAAGAGCTTCATTCAAGCCTCACCGCGAATGAAGCCTCGAACGAGACATTAGCTCAGCGTCTTCAGTCGTCAAAGAATTCTAACAAAACTATTAGTTCCAAAAGAATGCCAACGAGGAGCTCGTTGCGCTGACCCCCGCAGCTTTTCGCCGCCATTCAGACGTCCAACGCTGCAGAAAGGCAAGGCTAACGCAGTGATGCTAAGTTAGCATCAATTGCGCGTGTGCTGTTCAAAATAGAAAACACGTCCATGCACCAAAATAACTCCCAAAGTCCTTCTCAGTTTGTTGACACGCAGAACGAGGGAGCATTGAATTGCGTTTACGACCAAATCTGCTGCACTTATGTATTGTTATATTGCTATTAATCCACTTTGTGGCATATTTGTAATATTTACAAATGGATAAATAAAATAATAGTCGAGTGAGGGTGGTGCAAATTAGATTAAATTCATTGAGAAGAATATTTGAAATTAAATACATGAAATTTTGACATTTACATTAGAATTTTACTGAATAAATATTGGACGTTACAGTAATTGTTTTCTGTTCATTGTTTGCACTCTTAATTTCAATTACTGTCCTGTTTTTTCAATAAAGAAATGAAAACTAAGATGCATGATCATCCGATTTATTGATTAATTAATAATAGTAACTGACAGATAATATACACGCTGTGGGTGCAGATGAGCGGCAAGGCCAACAAGGAGTTTGAGGAGCAGCTGCGCCTTCAGGAGCTGTACAGCAAGACAAGCCATGATGCCTCCAATCCGTTCACGTACACGGACCCCAACGACGGCACAGTGTACGACTGGGACCACGACAAGAAAGCTTGGTTCCCCAAAGTATGACCGCACGCCGTAATCGCGTGTCTTGAGAGTCCCGCGTTGACCATGTTGTGTGCAGATTACAGAGGACTTCATGGCGGCGTACCAGGCTAACTACGGCTTCAATCAGGAAGGCAACCCTGACGCCGCTGCTGCCGCCGCCGCCGCCGCCACTAAGCCCGTCGCCACAGAAGGGGAGAAGCGGCCAGCAGCTGAGGAAGAGGCGATATCGGAGCAGCAGACAAGCACAGGCGTAGACGGCAAGCGCAAAGGAGAAAAGAGGAAACCGGATCCGGGTGAGGCCATGATGATGACGACAGTTATGGTGCTAATGCTAATCATGACGGCATGTCCAATGTGTGTTTCAGGCTGGTTCGACATGGAGGACACCAAGAACACCAACGTGTACGTGTCCGGTGGGTCATGCGCTTTCCGTTTGTGCTGGATGCATTTTGTCTTTGTCCTCTTTCCCTGATTGGCCATCGCTTGATTGCAGGCCTGCCCCCAGACACCAGCACTGAGGAATTTGTGGAGCTGATGTCCAAGTGCGGCATCGTCATGAGAGACCCCATCACTGAAGACTACAAAGTCAAACTGTACAAGGACAAAGACGGCAACCTGAAAGGAGACGGACTCTGCTGCTACCTCAAGGTCGTGCCAGCCCACATCCTCTAATGGGACTCTGAATTCTTTTGAGTGCAAGTTGTTTTTATGGAGTAGAACATTACAGAGATTTGTTTCTATCGTTGAAACCAATGTGATGAAATTTGTGTGTTTGCGTGGGTGTTCAGAGGGAGTCGGTGGAGTTGGCTGTGCGTCTTATGGACGAGTCCGAGATCAGAGGCTACAAAGTGCACGTGGAGGCGGCTCGCTTCCAACTCAAAGGCCAATACGACGCCAGCAAGAAGAAGAAAAAGAACAAGGACTACCGCAAGAAGATGCAGATGCAGCAAAAGTGGGCACCGTGTACGCGTGCGTGCATCCCGTCATTGTGACGTTGACGTGTTGCGCGTTTGTGTCCGAGCAGGCAGTTGGACTGGAGGCCCGAGAAGCAAGGAGACGCCAGGAAGCGACACGAAAAGGTCGTCATCATCAGGAATATGTTTCATCCGACTGACTTTGAGGAGGACCCTCTGGTTCTGAACGAATACCGCGAAGACCTGCGCTCAGAGTGCGAGAAGTTCGGCGAGGTCAAGAAGGTCATCCTGTTTGACGTGAGTGGCCGGCGCCGGCGTCCGATTTGGCCGCTTGAGACAGCGAGCTGGTAGCGGTTGTTGTGCTCGGGCAGAGGCATCCGGACGGCGTGGCCTCAGTGGCCTTCAAGGAGCAGGAGCATGCCGACGCCTGTATCCTGTCCTTCCACGGGCGCTGGTTCGGAGGTCGCCAGCTTAGCGCGCAGCTGTGGGACGGCACCACCGACTATCAGGTGTGTGCGAGTAGGGGGGTGCCTTTGGATACACAATTGGCTTCTTCATTGATGAAGACACACAGTTTGTCGTTGTCATGGTGATGATGAGCTTGTTTGTGTTGAAGGTGGAGGAGACGAGCCGTGAACGTGAAGAGCGCCTGAAAGGTTGGTCGTCTTTCCTGGAGGGGGCGCAGCAGGGCGGAGGTCCCAACCTCCCACCGGGTGGCGCCACAGAGGCGTCCAGCGCCGCGCCGCCAAAAAACACATCGCAGCCGCAGCCTGACAAAACGCAGGAAGGCAAAAAAGAGGACGACGATGACGCCAAGTCCACCGACAGCAGCCTGGCGGGGAGCGATGACGATGACAACGCTTGACGGGAGAGATCGGAACCGAGACTTCACCAAGTAGCTTCACACGTCCACTTAAACCACGTCAAATTCATTTTCATGAAAGTTATCATTTAGACTCTGAAAATTACCTCATCATATTATGACAACAGCAAAAGTAAACTTGAATCAAGATTGGAAGATTGATGTAAAATTACAACACATTGCAATCATGTCAGGGAAAAAAAAAAAAAAAAGGCAAGTTTGACATTCGGCAAAATCAAATGAAGCAAAAATAATTCCTTCTGGTTGAGGTGGCTAGCAGAGTCCTTTTTTCCTCATTTTATAAGTGGAGGCACTCTTATCTCAAGGCACCCTCCACTTTCCAATTCATGGATTTGATGTAAATGAACTTGTAGAACTGCTTCCAGTGTGGGAAGATTAGTTTTCTTCTCAACTTATATTAGGAAGTAAACAGGCCGTGGGGTCACAAATGTGAATATGTCCATGGATTCAGGTGCGCCATCTAATGCTAAAGTTAACTGCTAAATAAAGCAACACCTCCATGATGTGTTTTTGATTTGTGTTTATTGACTCGTTTGTAACCACGTAGACGAGCTGTGCAGTAATGAGACCGTATCGACATGCACGAGCGAGTAGACCCGCCCGCCCGCCACCAGAAAGGGTAAGGTGCCCATCGCTCTTTTGTAATAATTTATTAAGAAAATAGTCTTTAAAAAGTCCAGCGAGTGGTTCACATTGGCAACGAGGTCACAGATCTTGCAGATCCACGATGGCGACAACGGATGTCGTACGAGTCCACAAACAGCCACAAGAAAAAAGGGGGGAAATTAAAAAAAAAAGGCAGAAAGATGTTGGCGAGCTGTGGTGGGCAGGCGGGCGGGCGGTACAGGAAGAGGGCCTTTAAGGTGCAT
This sequence comes from Syngnathus acus, assembly GCF_901709675.1. Taxonomy (NCBI): domain Eukaryota; kingdom Metazoa; phylum Chordata; class Actinopteri; order Syngnathiformes; family Syngnathidae; genus Syngnathus; species Syngnathus acus. The sequence continues at coordinate 4,017,120 of NC_051099.1, read as the reverse complement.
CTGGGATCCGCAGCGTTTGCACGTTGTAGCGACCAGAAAGTTCTGCTGCCTTCTTCTGTTCTCTAAGCGGCTCCGGAAGGTTCTGCCACCTTCCAAGGCTGAGGAGAAAACGAGCGAGAGGCAACAAAGCCGTTCAGTGACAGGAAGGCTAAGATACTGTGACACTGTGACTTACCAGCGCCGGGTTGGAGAGCGGCGGCGCGCGGGCATAATCGGGCGGGTTGGCCCGTGGGTCGTAGCCGAGTCGCGCCAGCATGGGCGCCACCTCGGCCATGTGCTCCACCACGTCGTCGGGGATGTGGCCCACCCACTTGGCCAGCGCCTCAGTGTTCACCGGCTTCACTACCTGGTCCGTCGAGCGCTCCACCCTAGCATGCGTCACAATACATGCAAATGATTTGCCTTGTGCAGTTTCTGGCACTAGCCCGGAAGACCCCGACTCACTTGGAGAGCGAGACGCCGCCGGCTTTGCCAATGAGCTCCTCGTGGTGCAGGACGGCCGGGTCCCAGCGGAGCTCCAGGAAGCGCAGCAGCTGACGCATCTCGCGCTCAGGATGCAGCACCAAGTGCTCGTAGCGCACTGGTAAGCAGCGCTCAGGACCGGCCGCCACGCACTGGTTGAACATGGTCTCCACCGCGTTGCTCCACTTGGTCAGGCAGTCGCGTGGATTGTTCAGGTCGAAGCCCGAGATGGTCACCTGAGGGACTCAAGGTCAGACTCATTGGGCACCACACAGCGCTTTGCTAGCACACGGCAGCGGGGGCTCACCTTGCGTGAGATGACGGAGTGTATCGAGGCGCGTCCGTCTCGCACCATCAACACAAACTTGCTCTTAGGGAAGATGTGAGCCAAGTAAGTCAGCGACTTCAAGGCGAAGGGATCTTTGTTGCACAGACGAGGCGCCGGCTCGCCGTGGCCCACGATAACCTGAAGCACATATACGTTTGGCCACAAGGACAGCAACAAAAATGTCAACAACCACAAGGGAGATGCCCCCAGCTGCAACGTAAATACGAGACGTCCCCACAGTCATGCCCGTGATGACATCACCTCGAGGAGGAAGGCGCGCACGGCCGAGTCCAGGACCTGGTCGGTGACACCGGCCTCGTCCAGGCGTAAGCGCTCCTTGGCGGAGCGGCTCCAGGAGGCGCGCATGGTGAGCAGTCGGGGGATGACGCGGGTCTCCTCCCCACAGCGCACGGCCTTGTGGGCATCCAGCATGACCCGCATCAGGGTGGTGCCACTGCGGGGAAAGCCTCCGATGAAGATGAGGGGTGTGTCTTCAGGAAGGTGCTCGCCCAGCGAAGCGTTGGGATTGGCCGAGCCCCGATGGAGTTCTGCCCAGCGGGAGCGCCGGCTTGCGGGGGGGCAGTCCAACCCACTCAAGCCCAGGTAGAGCAGGGAGGCGGAGCAAAGGAGCACGCACCCCAGCAGGACGTTGGAGCGGCTCACTCGCATCTTTATCCGGACTGGGTATTCGCGAGTTCCGCTGGAAAGGTTACGGGCCCGCCGGCACGCTCAGGTGAAGGCCCACATCCATTGTGTCCACCTGAAAGCATAAAAGAGGCCATCTACGTCACGCCGACACAAGCACACTTCGCCGGGACGGTCCTGAGGAGCGACCATCCAAGCGCTGGGCTCGGTCCTCGGGGGAATGGAGTTCTCAACACCCTCTGGCCAACACCGCGCCTTCGCTAATTACACATCATTGACAGTTTGGCCGAGCCAGTGGATCACGTTCCCATCGACCTGGCAGAACCGCAAACTTCCTCATACTCACGCCGCTATGTGCTGACGAAGCCACTTCCTCTTTTTTTCAAGTACAACACTGCGACACTCGCGTTCTCACTGGACCGGGGAGCTTCCACTTGTTAACCTGAGCACAGAAGGGCCCTCTTGTCTGGAGGAGCTCTGCTTGCACTGATGCTGACAACTCCCCTTATGTGAGCTGAGGAGCCTCACTCCCCACTTTTGAGCTGGTTCTGAGCCTCCTTGTGTGCGGTCATGAGGTCTGAGGAGCTTCACAGTCGCTATACCTTGGCTGGTTCCGAACGTATAGATCCAATACGTGCACATGAAGACTTCGATCCTAACGTCTAGGTTGTTTTAGCATACGTGGAAATTTGTTGGTTTGAACCTAAACACAGTGACGTCATATGACTGTTCCAGTGAACTAGTCAACAGTTGCAAGTGACCTCGGGCTGCACCAAATAACCACTGGATAGCAAAGACGACTGAACGTGTGCTCTATTACGTGACGACGACGATTTAAGAGCAGCGCCATCAACAGGTCAATTTGCTCCGAGCTGCCCGTGCGCGCCACCGCCGAGGCCTGGCGGCAGCGCCACATCTGGACAGGCACCCGACTAGCCTCCTCCAGGTGAGCCATCGCCAGACAGCAGGCCCGAAAACGCTTAGTGTAAGAAGCTAGTGCAGACACGAGCCAGCTAGCCAGACGTCGTGAGTTCGGCTCGGATGGACGACTTACCCGAGCCTCCCGACGAAGGAGCACAATCGTTGCGAAGCTCTCAGCTTTGCTGCTGCAGCGGAAATGCCTTGGCCATGTAGTCACGAAGAAGCGGCGAGGAATATCCAAGTTTCCAGTCGGCGCCGCTGGCGACCGCTTGTGAGTCTTAAACGAGCACTCGTGAGGCACCAATTGACGAGGAGGATGGAGCAAAAAAAGGCAGAAAAAAAACAAGTCGCCCCCTTGGGGAAAGTTCGATTCTGATTGGACGAACGCATGTTTAGAACCTCCCCATTGGTGGAGCTCTTAAATGGCAATTCCGCCATAGTAGAACGCTTTTTGTTCCCCCCCCCCCCCCCCCTCCCTCCCACTTCCGTACTCGAGACCAAAAAGATTTCAGCTCATCGATCGGTTACGTTCTCGCTAAAAGCTCACCGGGGACGTTTCCTGAGAGCTAAGCCCACCTCAAGTAATTCGTCCTACTTTTTGACTGTCCCGAAAACATGAGCGTTGGACGCGCACATGCGCAGTCTGCATCCTTACACTCGATAATGCATGTCAATAAATAATGGATGATTGATCTCTGCCAGCAGATGGCTCAACGGTCACACGGGAAGTGATGCAAATGACGGAGATCGATTTTCTTTTCCCTCGAATGAGATTAATTTTTTTATCTGGACTGTTGTTGTCAAAGCAAACATTAGCACTGGAGCACACTGCTTGCAGGACACGTCTTCTGCCGTTCTCCGTTTCCAGCCAACGGCAACTAATGACCTCATTTACAACAATAAAGACGTGTTTGTCCAGGCACATTGACTTTCTAGCACGGCAAAATTGACGTTATCATGCCTCATGCTGATTTTTGGAATTTGGAATTGGATTGAAGAAAGAGGAAAAGTGCATTCGACTGTATCTCTTGATTTTCTCACATTTGAAATCATCAGTAACTTTGGGGAACTAAGACTGCATGAAGAAGAAAAAACACATTCAAATGTCTTTATAAAATCAAATGTTCTCTTCCAGATGCCAGGTGATGTTTGTGCTTCAACACAAGTGGGCACTCCCAGTTCAGATGAAGGAGCTCACGCCGCCTCCCCATCGGCAGTCGCTGCGTCTTCCTGCTCCGGATCGCCGGGTAGAATTCCTGAAATGATCTGGATGAGCTCCTCGATCTGTTCCTCTGACAGACGCTCCTCGCTCTCCTCCACCATCTCGGGTGCAAACACACACAATCACGACAATGCTTGTTGTTATGGCTGCCACAAGGACAATCAAAAGTGAGGCCAGTTATCTTTAACAAACATTTGGCTTCAGGGCCCACATTGACCCCAATTTGGCATCTTCACAAGTGCTGCAATATCAATTCAATGAGAAGTGCTCATTGGAGTCTGGGCGCCCTCCAGTGGACATATCAGCAACAACAGTTACTTGCAATAAAAAAACATTTACTTTTTAGGGTGGTTTTGCCCATGACCTTCACTGGAGGACAATCAATAACGCTGCTTCTTGTTGTGACCAGAGTGAAAAGACTCACCAGCTGCATCTCCACGGCAGTCTGGGGTCGGTGGTTGAGCAACTGCAGCTTCTCAGCCCTGGCCAAGGTGTGAAAATGCATCAAGGTGACATGACAACAACTTCTTTTGCCAAGCCGGCACTGACTTTGTGAGTTTGTGCCGCATCATGGTGGACAGAAAGGCCTCGAGCATCTCAGGACGCTGGCGGCTGCACGGCGTCTTGGACAAGTACTTGAGCGTCTGCCGACACACAAGGGTGACTGGTGGGAAGTGACAACATATTGCAACATACAAGTGAGAGCAACTTGTGGGGTAAGAAGGGCTCCTTGTTTGCCACGCATGTCAAAAGTAATGTTGCAATGATCTTACTATTCTATTTGTTTTTCATATTCCTTGACATGAAGACACTGATCATGTTCATTATGTCTCACAATGATGAGGAAACAGATGAATATTCTATTCTATACCACACATGTAACATGCTGACCTCATACATGATGGTGTTAAGATTCTGCTGCCCGGCACTGTGTTTGCTCTTGCCGCTGTCCTTCTTCTCTTGCTTCAGGTCGGTTAGCAGCTGGAAGACCTAACAAATACACGGGACTCATCCATGTGACAGTGCGCATATTTCACGAAATAATTGATACTTCTACAAACGTTTACTCAAGCAACATCCTATTTATAACATTTAAGTGTATAAAAAAAAAAAGGAGCAATTTGCCTCACCTCATAGTTGCTGAGCATGGCAGCGTTAGCGTTTTTCCTAAGAAGAAGATATTACAAGCTGACTCATGGAATTAGAATATTCACTGTAGCGATACGATTATTAATATCGTGTGTTGTTTTTTCCATAGTTTCCAGAAATAAATAGGCGGTTCGGATAATGGATGGATGCATGCATGGTTTTTTTTTCTGTAATCTGGTGTTGAAAACGTTTTAATCAAATGTCACGCTACAAAAACAGAATAGATTAAATATAAAAAGTATCGTATATGTTAACCTTTGTCAATCGATCAAACAGCGAAAAGGGTGATGCAATATAAGGTTTCATCATCAATATTGCTTCCTACAACAATTATAGCATCTTTTCTGTGTACGAATGAGATATATCCAAAAACCATGAGCCCTTTTTTGACTTACACTTCCATGTTGCCGGGCGCGTTGGTGCCTTACAAAAATAAGTCCGCGCGAAACGACCTCAGATGTTTAGTTCCGTGGTAGCAAAACAGCCGATTTAGTAACAGCTAAATATGTAAATATGTAAATAAAACTTCGTTTGAGACGAAACTCTAGTTGGAGCGCTGCTGTAGTCTGTTTTTTTATTTTGTTTGTTTTTTAATAATGGGTTGATAATATCCCAGGATGCATTTGGCCACAACAAGCAAGCAGCTGTGCCATCAGTTTCCAACTGGCTTGACCGGTGATGTCACATGTTTGCTGTACGGATTTAATTTATTGACCATTCTATATCTACTTGGACTTATTTCTTTATGTCGACCATCAGTCCATCGCCCGAAGACTTCTCAGGAAAAAAATTTCATTGCGGCGAGTTTAGTTTTCAGTACTAGCTACAAGCGTTCTGGTAAAAACAAAAACCAAAACGTCCGTAAAGTTTCACAGCAGGAGCCGTGAGTCAAAAGATACGAAAGTTTTTTTTTTTTCTACACCTTTTCCTTTCTCTTCCTCATTCGTTGTGAACAAGTCAAACCAGTTTAGCTCATTTATCGGTTCCTATTGACCCCGAGAATTCCACTGTGTTCCGAAATGACAGCTGAGGTAAGCAACTCTTCCACCTTTTTTCATTTTACACACGAAAACGTGTAGTCGATTTTCATTCTGTGGCTAAATGTTGACCGCGGATCAATCTGCCTTCCCAAATGTTATCGATCTTTTTTCAAATCCACATAAGAAACAATAATTTATTGGCAAGGTATGTCAAATCGCACCCAAGTATTTTGAGTTCCCTTTTAAGCGGTTGGACGAAAAATTAGGCTATACAACCTGAAGTTGTCAAGCAATTTCTGTCACATTGTGTGTCAGGGGTCCAAGCTGTGGGGGGGGTCGTTTTGTGGGCGCCATCGACCCAACGATGGAGCGCTTCAACGCGTCGGTGTCGTACGACAAGAGGATGTGGGACGCCGACCTGAGAGGCAGCAAAGCCTACGCCAAGGCTCTGCACCGGGCCCAGCTGCTCAGCGCTGACGAGACGGAACAGATCCTGCAAGGCCTGGACCAGGTACTCGCACATCCAGCCCACACCGCAGTGACGTGATATGGTGACGATTCCGGCGCTGTGCTTTCAGGTCAGCGAGGAGTGGCGCAAAGGCACCTTCGTGCTCAAAGACGGCGATGAAGACATCCACACTGCCAATGAACGCAGACTTAAGGTGAGTCTTTCGTCTCGCCGTCCCTTCCTGGGTAAGAAGGTCACTTGGTGATGTTGACGACAACGATGTGTGGGCTTGCAGGAGCTGATTGGCCCTGCTGCAGGGAAACTGCACACGGGCAGGAGCAGGAACGACCAGGTGGTGACTGACATGCGTTTGTGGCTGCGTGACGCCATCGCCACGCTGACGAACGAGGCCCTCCTCCTCATCTCCGCCATGGTGGAGCGCGCCGCAGCGTAAGATGGCGCACACCAACTGCCGCCACCTTGAGAAGGACCCTACGCCCAAATGGCTTCTTAACTAGCGGTTCCTCCACCTAGAGAGATAAAGGTCCTGTTTCCTGGTTACACCCACATGCAGCGAGCTCAGCCAATCAGATGGAGCCACTGGATGCTGAGGTGAGCGCAAAGGTTGTTAAGAAGAAAGGGCAACTTGGATTCATGGTTCTGTCTTCGGGAAGTCACGCCGTGGCTTTGCAGCGGGACGTGGAGCGGCTGCGGGAGATCAGCAAACGTGTCAACGTCTTGCCCCTTGGCAGGTAGGAGCGAACTTAAAAGGCAAGCCTGCCACATCCCTTGTTGAGACTCCATATTTAGCTCCTCAATCGTAAGGCTAAAATATATTGAAGTGTGCCACACTGGACCGCATCGCTTCCTGTGCTTTTCAGCGGCGCCATCGCCGGAACGCCCTTCGCCATCGACAGGGAGCTTCTGAGGAAAGGTCCGAATGGTGACACGCGTGTCGTTGCTGGCATCGTAAATGGTGCGACTTGGTTCAATGGACGCTAATTGTTGTTGTTTTTGACAGAGTTGTTTTTCGACGAGGTCAGCCTGAACAGTATGGATGCCACCGGCCAGCGAGACTTTGTCGGTATGCCCGTCGGCGCCTCACCGGCCGCCCGTCCCAGCGTCTGATTTCTTTGATGCGCGTGTGCGGCAGCCGAGTTCCTGTTCTGGGCCTCGCTGTGCGCGACTCATCTGAGTAAGGTGGCTGAGGACCTCCTGCTCTATAGCACCAAAGAGTTCTCCTTCGTCACACTCGCCGACGCCTACAGGTCAGCCGCCAGCGCCTCACGTGTCGCCCCCTCAGAAGAAGCCAACTTCTCTCGTTTGTGTGTTGCAGCACGGGCAGCAGCTTGATGCCCCAGAAGAAGAACGCCGACAGTCTGGAGCTGATCAGGAGCAAGGCGGGACGAATCTTTGGCCGAGTGAGAACTACCTACTTTTTTCGCCCCTTCACCAAGCTTGCGGCCTCCTCCAAAATGTGTTTTTGTTTTAGTGCACAGGCTTCATGATGACGCTGAAGGGCCTTCCCAGCACCTACAACAAAGACCTGCAGGTACCACATTCCTTCTCATGTTCCATATACATTTTGATTTATGACTCCAGGATGAAGATTATGACATGAATTGGGCGCCAGAACACCTCCGAGATGGGAGTCAACTGTACTTTTGTTTTGTGTTGTTCCCCCTCAGGAGGACAAGGAGGCCATGTTCGATTGCTACGACTCCATCCTGGCCGTCCTCCAGGTCACCGCTGGTGTCATCTCCACGCTGAAGGTCAGCGGACGCCGGGATTTCTTAGCAAACCTCTTGCTCGCTCTGAGGTAACTCAGAGGTCTTTGGTTTTTCAGATCGACGCCGGCGCCATGCAGGCGGCGCTCAGTGCCGACATGCTGGCTACCGATCTGGCCTACTACCTCGTGAGGAAGGGGGTGAGTGCAAATCCGTACATGCAGATAAAAGCCTTCACCAGAGTGAGAGCTTTTTCATCCATCCATCCATCTTGTGTCTCCAGGTGGCCTTCAGGGAAGCTCACGCACTGGCGGGCAAAGTGGTTTTCACGGCCGAATCCAAAAAGGTCCCATTGAACCAGTTAGCCAGCGAGGACCTCAAGGCCATCAGGTGGTTGGGTCATCCACACGCACGTGCGCCCGCCCGCCCACACATACTCGTGGTGATTATATGTTGTGTTTGTTTGCATGCGGACAGCCCGCTGTTGGAAGGCGACGTGGCGTCGGTGTGGGACTACGAGTCCAGCGTGGAGCAGTACAGCGCCCCGGGCGGCACGGCCGAGAGCAGCGTGCGCGCTCAGGTAGAACACCTACGCGCCTGGATGGCACTGCAGAAAACGTAAACGCTGCACCGGCACTCTCACCTCAATTAGTGAAGCAAAATCAAACATGAAAAAGTAGGTTTATGCCAGAAAAGTCTTCACTTGGTATCAGTTGAATGAATCAAAGCAAAGCCCATTGATGAACTCTTTGGTCCAATGACTGTCTGTGTGGTGTACCTAATAAAATGACTATTAAAGACTATTAGACTTTCTCAAGTCCTGTAATAGTTTTGTTTAGTTGGCTTTAAAAAAAAAAACTAATTCAGTCAATATTTATGCATAATGTAATTTCAAAATCAATTTTATTTTACGATTGAAAAAAATCTAATTTCCATATTTCACATACACAACTGAATCTTTTCACAACTATTTATAAATATGAGTACTATGAGCACAGAAGTGATAGATGCATGATAGGCAGAATCCAATTTCTCCATTTCTTAAAAGTTGTGATGGTGAACTTGGGTTGTAATTTGTGGAGCGGAATAATAAATGTTTTGTTCTGTGTATGCGCGTCAATGGATGAGCGCGGCGGTCGTGGCGAGCAGGGCCGAGAAGGCGGCAAAGCGTGGGCACACGGCTGAGTTGGAGCGGTACACCACCCGTCCATCCAGCGGCTGTGTAGGTCTGAAGATGTCCGTCATGGGCTGACCGGTCCAGAAAAGGCACTGCCGTACGATGGCGTCCAACTAACGAGGAACACGACCATTGTGACTGGACGGTACGTGGCCCCCCCCCCCCTCACCCGCCTACCTGCCGACTGCTGATGGGCAGCGTCTTGAGGAAGACGGTCCAGGCTACCGCTTGTTCGCATCCGGGGGTGGTCATGGAGCCCACGTAGCGGTAGTAGGCGTGCAGCTCCCCGGACGGAGGGACGATATCGCTCAGCTTGAAGTCGGACACGAGTGTCGTGGAGCCTGGATGTGAAAAAAGGCGCGGATGAGGGCCAAGGCGGAAAAAGCGGCGTCGACGTGAGAAACAGGGAGGAGCGCCGGTTACCATTGTGGCGCACTTGTCCCAGAGCATTTATGATGGCGTCCAGGTGAGGGTGATCGTCACTGACTTCCTGTCAGTAGAACTGCATGTCAGCTGCGTGCTGTCACTTTGGCGGTGCTACTTACCTCAAAGAGAAAGGCCAGCAGAGCGATTCCCGCCATGTCATGTTCGGCTTCAGTCAGGGATCCGTACGGCTCCTTGATGTGGACGATGTGAAGCTAGAAGCATGATACAAGGTGGCAACATATTGAAAGCTTGGAAGATATTTTCAAGGTGGAAGTCGGTGGATCTGACTTGATGTTAGCCAATGTGTTTGTTTGCAAGTGCACTGGCAACCTCCATGGGCAATCGCTCTCCGTCCACGGTGTGCTCCGACCCGGGGCTTCCGCTAGCCCCCCAGTGGAAGTGGAACTGGGCAGCCCGGTAGTGGCCCGGCAGCGCGCCTCCGGTCAGACGCACCGACTGAGGCAGGTGGAAGTGAGCTGAAGCAAAATGTTTGGACAGAACAAGATCAAGAAGTCACTCATTTGGCCCCTTCTTCTCCCCTGGCTCGTGGTTCGGGACTTTTCCATTCTTGTCCATGATGAGGAATGGAATCCTCCAGAACCGCTCTACACTGGGAGGGGATTTTTGCTCTATCCCGCGTTTACCCGAATGTCCTTTGTTCTCCACGGTGATGTTGATCCGCTCATCGTGACCTATGAACTCCAGCGGGGGCAGCGCCGTGTTGACGTGAACTTTATTGCTGACGATGTTGATGGGCGACTGGCGCAGTCCGCCGCAGTGAGGGAAGTCCAAAGACCACCTGTTCGGGTCTGAACCCCAAAACCGTGTCGGTAACGCTCGGGACGCTTGATTAGGTACACGCTTACCTTTACAAGTGGCATCACAGGAGTGCTGGTTCTCGTAACACCACCCACCTACACACAAACACACACCTTCTGAGGTTTTCCGTGGTCAGCGATCTGTGCCACCTATGACGTCTTCTCCACTTCTCATCTGGCTTGCTGCGCCGTCCCCTCCTCCATCTTTTCCGAGCTTGATGAATGCTCATTGTTTTCTTTATTCCCCTCACACACACCTGTGAGACTGAACTCACCTTAGGACAAGACACCTATTGTGTGTGGGGGTGTGTGCATGAATGCACACTTGCGTTCCCAACATCCACAGCCATCAAAAAAAAATCTCCAATTAATCAACTGGAGTGGTCTAATGCTCCAAAATATTGGGACGCATGTGTATGGGCACTTTCCTGAAGGCCTCCTTGTGCTGTGGAACTCAATCATAACGTAAACTAGAAAACTTCATTTTCTCTAATTCTTGATTTTCACCAAGTTCCAATACTCCTGTCTTACCTCTGCATTTCTCCTTCAAAGTGAAATAAAGTTCACAAAAAGTCCTACCTGCACACGGACAGAAGAGCGGAGCAAGAGCAAGCATCAGGCACAGAAGAAGATCCATGATGGACTCCCAACAGAAGCAGAGCAGAGTGACCCTTCTTCCTCTGCTGTCACTGCTCTGTCACCTCACCTCCAACAGGTAGGTGTGCATTAGGCTCTATTTGTGACTTTAGCATGTAAACACTGACCCCTGCAGGCCAAGTCACATCATTGCAAATTTCATGTGCAGTCGGGACTTTTTTGATTCGTTCAGTACACCATGAAAAAGCAGTACAGAGGCAGATATGGATGTATTTATGATTACAATGTTAATTTTAATTACATTGCTATGTAGTTATATATATTTTTTCATGGATTATCAAAATACAAACCTGTGCTGCAAAACTACAGCGACTACGATTAACGAGAAAAGAAGACAGCGACGATTGGTCAGTCGGAAGCTTTCGGAAACTTAAGGCTGGACGCGGACTTATGAAATGAAACGGACTTAAAAGCTTCGTTGAGCATAAAAACCTTTTTAAAAGCAGGTTGTTGATAAAAGTTCAAATCAGAATGACATCACGACATTGAAATGTTCGGAATTAGCAGCTAGAGCCTCGCTTGCACTATATGACGTGCGTGCAAATATTGTGTAAAGTGATTGGTCGGTTGCGGGCACTGAGGACTCTTCAACAGTAGAACTTGTGCGGCAGGTCATACTTCTGCAAAACAGCAAAAATACGCAGCATGTAAGGCCTTCTTCAATCCAACTTGGATTTGCGGCTGTTCTAACCTGGACGGCGATGGCGGCCAGCACGGCGGCGGCGGCGAACAGCAGCATCAGGCGGCCAATCAAGCCGAAGTTGAAGCCCTTGAGCACGAAGAAGCGTGCCCAACCCAGCTTGCTGGCTGTGTGAGGTGGGTAGCGCATGTTGTTCATGCCCTCCATCTTAAGTGCCTTGATGAGGCATCCTCGCAGGTGACTCAGCTGGTCGAAGGTGTGCTTGCCGTGGTAGGAGCCCATCCCGCTGTTACCTGCGGAAAAGGAAGCCACAGTGACCTCTAGTGGCCAGCATTGGCAGTGGCAACTTGTGCTAGGTGAAGGTCTAAAGGTTGGATCTTATCAAGAGGGTGTGTACGCCTACCAACGCCCCCAAAAGGCAGCGAGTTGACCGAGAAGTGCACCAGACAGTCGTTGGCCAAAAGTCCTCCGCTGGAGGTCTCGTCCCTCATTTTCTTGATGACCTTCAGCCAGGATGGCAAACGTGTTAGCAAAGTTTGACGTAGCAAGCTCGCTTCGGCCCTAAACAGCTAAGTAAGGTCTTGTCCGAGCGAGTCCAGGTGTGGTACCTTGTCATCATTGGAGAAGATGTAGAGGGCCAGAGGCTTCTCGCCTTTGTTGATGAAGCGGATGGCTTCATCCAGACCATCAACCGTGAGGATGGGCAGCAGGGGTCCAAAGATCTCCTCCTGCATGACCTTGGCGTCGGGCTTGACGTCCCGTAGCACTGTGGGAGCTGGACCCACAAGTTGTGTTAGCGCTCAAGTGGACCCCGCCGTTCACGTGAAAGCGTCACCTATGAAGCAGTCCTCCTCGTCGGTGTCTCCGCCCACAGCGATGGTACTATCCTCCATCATGGACATGATCCTCTTGAAGTGGCGCTGGTTTATGATGCGGCCGTAGTCCGGGCACGTCTTGGGATTGTCCGTGTAGAACTCCTGCCAGAAATGAGACATCAATTGACAATGGAGTCCCACCACCCAGGAGCTTCTGCCTTACCTTGATGGCCTTGTGGAGCTCTTGGATGACACGCTGCTGAATGGCCGGCTCACACAGGATGTAGTCGGGCGCGATGCAGGTCTGGCCGCAGTTGGTGAACTTGCCCCACGCCACACGTCTGCACACGGAGCAAAGAAGTAGCAAGACGCTGTTCCTCGGGGGGGATGACGGGTTGGAGCTACCTGCAGGCGATGGTGACGTCGCACTTGCTGTCGATGTAACACGGACTTTTCCCGCCTAGCTCCAATGTGACGGGTGTCAGATGCTCAGCGGCCGCCGCCATGATGACTTTTCCCACGGCGCTGTTCCCCGTGTAGAAGATATGGTCGAACTTTTGACGCAGTAGCTCCTGTGTCTCGGGCACGCCGCCTGTTACCACCGGGTAGAGCTCCTGCATAACACGTCAAAAAATGAAAATTTAATTGGGCCTTTTTTTTTACTTTTTGGGCATTTACTGTGATGTCATGATTGCCGGGAGCTCTCCCACAAGTCTTACTTTGTCCAGGTAGAGGGGCAGCAGCTCGTCCATCACCTTGGCCGTGTGCACGCAAACCTCCGACGGCTTGATGATTGCCGCGTTACCTGCAACAAGTGACACCTCGTGAGTGGTTGAAGTCACAAGCAGCTGAGGGGGTGGGGGTGGTGCAGTGCCCCCCCTAAACTTGTATTGTCATGCTAACGCACACTTTACACTTGGGATTACCATGACACACAAACTTTGCATAACAACCTGCGCGTGTTCACGAGAACTATGTATAAATGCAAATGAGTGGGGGCTGGTGAGAAGTCTATATTGCAGAAAAGTTAGTCAACCTTAAAATGGAGGTTGATTTTGTAGAAAGCTTGCACAGAGTTTAGAAGCAGGCAATTATTAGCCCATTTGGCCTTTGGACGCATATCGGCGAGATTTAAAACTAGGTTAGTTTGGCTACCAACATGCTGCCAAGCGCTATTGACCTACCGGCTGCGATGGCGCCAACGAGCGGCTGCAAGGTGACGGCCCACGGGTAGTTCCAGGCGCCGATGATCAAGACCAAGCCCAGAGGCTCGGCCTTCACGTAGACCGTGTCCGACACGGTCAAAAGGTTCTTCTCCACCGGCCGCGGCGCCGCCCACTCCTTCAGCTTGCGGATGGCCAGGCCGATCTCCTCCTCCAGGCCCAGCGTCTCGTACATCTGGACCACCACCGGGCTCTGAGCCACAAACGCAGGCCGAGAGTCAGCTCAAAGCTGCATTGGAGATTTGTGACCGATTGGAACTTTGTCCCTTTTCAAACAGGCATTTGTAAAGGCATCTATCTGTCCACCTTGTTGAGGTCCTTCTTGATGGCCTGGGCGATGTCGTCCCGGCGCTCAGTCAGGAAACGCTGAAGGTTCTTCAGCTGCCGGACTCGATGCTCCAGACATCTGGAGCGGCCCGTCTGAAAGGCCCGCCTGGCAGCCGCCACCACCTGCTGTTCGCGAGACATCCTGCCACATACATGCCGGGAGTAGCAGGTTAGCAACCAAATACGAATACTGTCGACTCTTTTTGGAGGTTCTGTTGACTGCGGTTGCAATCATTCACTAGCAGATCTTTAGTCAGCACAAGATGGAACACGTGTTCCTTAGTAGGACAAAGATCGAGCTGAGATTTGCTCTTTTCTCCTCTCTGTGGTTCAACTTTACTTTTGGAGAATTGCTCGGCTAAGTAACAAACGGTCCTCCAGGACACCCGTGCGTGCGAGCGTCATGTAAACACACTGTCATGCGCACACGCACGCGCACTTGAGAGGAGGCTCGTCGCCGACACATACGCGCGCACACATACAATAAGGTAAAAAAAATTCAAACGTCACAAAGTCAAGTAAACGCTTGACTCATAAAAGCGCAAGGGGCTCGAGCAGCGGATCTTTGTTTTCGACTGTTTTTTTGTTCGGTGCGAGCTTGCGCGCACTTCCGCGACTAAAAGTAGTCCCTCAGGCGAGTACAAGTCCGAACCGGAACATTTGCGTGTGGCAGGCTTACCTTGTGCAATTCCGCTTGTGTACGTACGTGGGTGCGAGTTCGTCGTTAACGGTGCGAATAGTCCGACGACCAGTCGGAGTCGAACGGACTGTAGCGGGCTTGACTTGGAGTGACAGCCCCGCTATGCCCGCCTCATAGTGGGCGGGGTCTGAGCTTTTACGACACCACGCCGATTGGTTTCGTCCAGTCAGCTTGCAAAATGACCGTTATTTCATAAAATTAATTTCACATATTTGTTGAATATTTTAGAGCTTTACATTATATTAAATGTCAATTTGTATTTTATTATTTAGTTAGTCCGTTAGAATGATAGGTAATGAATGCAAATGACTTTTAAAAATGAGGATAAATGTATTTGACGAAGCAGTTTTAAGGAAATAAATACAGCTAAATACAACAAACCAGCTTAGGTGAGTGACGTCATCACGTACCCGTGTTTTTGCCACGTGAATTTGAGACAAGAATTTCTTCAAACAGGGTCACAAAGTTCATGTGTCAAAGGTCACCAACACGTCAATCGACCACTGTTCTTATCAGGTGAGAGGTTACACTTACACGGTTCATATCAGATGTTGAGTGTTACCCAGAATATGCCACAATTTGAAAGGTCGTATTAGATTTGAGTTGGAAGCGTGGAATGTGGACTTTGTATTTGTTTTTTCGCATGGTGCGGATCTGAAATTGAAAATGTGTTTTGTAACTCGAAATGTAATTTGAATTCCCTTACCCTAACTCGGCCATTTCAAGGGCAAAAATATAAAAAATGTAATTCCTGATCACAAGCGGACATTATTAGTTTAGCAGCAGAGCCTGGTGGACGCCATGCCACCGCAGTTTGAATTCCCACGGGTCGTGTTGCAGGCTTGCCCCTGAAATGACACCTCTCCTCCATACACGGCGCCGTGGCTTAGTTGGTTAAAGCGCCTGTCTAGTAAACAGGAGATCCTGGGTTCGAATCCCAGCGGTGCCTTTTCAACGCGCTTACCTTGCGCAACAAAAACCGCGCGTCATTAATCACAGTATTTTCCATGACAAAATGTGAACGAGCTCTTGACCTAAACGACATACAGTTATCGAATAAAATAACCTATTATTAAAACAGGGATGATAACAAGAAAAAAATAATCCACAATGTTGCCTTGCCTTTCAGTTAGTCAGTGTGTTTATTTATGTCATTATTTTATCTCTTCTCGGCATGTGTGGCGTCAGGAGTGTCTTCCTGCTGGCAGCCCAGCCAGAACTTGGCAATGGAACGCGGGTAACGCGGGAGGACCTGAGCCACGAGTTTGGTCCGCAGGTCCACTCTGTAGTACTGATCTGTTCAGGGGAAACACGCACACGCCATTACATGCGTGTACACGCATCGCAGCGAGCACGACAACTCACCTCTCTTGAAGAAGTAGACGTATTGAATGGGCGTGCGAGCGGGCGTCTGCACTTCCATCGGCGGCAAGGTGGCGACCTCCAGTGATTCGTCGCTGTAGTCAAACATATCGCTCCAAAAGTCGTCGAAAAGCGTTTGGTGAGTTTGGTGAGTTTGCCTGCGTCGGGACTTCCTGCTGGGCTTCCTCCACTTGCGTTTCTTTTGCCTCCTAGCGAACGGCGACGATGGCGGCTGCGGCGTGGCTTTGGGGCTCAGGAAGACGCGCCCCACCATGGCCGCATCCACCGGGGGGCTGATGCCTGGCCAGTTCATTCTGATGGGCCGCGGCCCTGCTGAGTGGCTGCCGGCTGAAGATTGAGATGAAGTTGAGGATGAGGATGGGCTATGCGGGCGCAGAACCCCGAGTCTGACCTGCGGCCCCGAAGAGTCCGGCAAAGAGGTCGTCCAGACTTTGGTCGCAGAAGAGGTCGGTATAGCGCGAGAACAAGAGCGAAGGTGAAGATCGACTCATCTGGACGCACTCAGGATGGGTGGGCTGGTTGACAAACTCGTACACGTGATAGTGATCACCTGAGAAGGACACGCGTGAAGAGTGCACCTGTACCTCGACGCTGGTTCTCGTGTGGCGTACCTTTGAAGAAGTAGGCCTTCTCCTTTTGCCGGTGATTGGGCGCCGGCACGGCGAAGGCGGCGTGGAGGTCATTCGGAATCCCGTCGAAGCCTTCTGAAATGTCCCTGGGGAAACCCTCGTCCAGGACGTCACCCTCAAAGCGCCAGTACTTCCTTCCCTGAGGGAAGAGGAGGTCGAGAGTTTTATTTTCGCTGACTGACTCCCAAATGCTTGGAAATTCATCAGATGAAATTTTTTCTGCTCACCTGAAAAATGTACGACTTGCCCTGGCAGTTGATGCGCGTGAAAGCGGCGTCCACGGGCCCCGGCATTCCCCACACATCCACGATTAGTTTGGGATAGCCGGGAAGCACGGCCTTGTCGTCCAGCTCAAAGAAATATTCGCCTGCGAGCAACCCGACACTCCAGATCTCAATCATGCTAACACAGTGAATGAGTCCAAATGCACATGTCATGTCTCTCCTGCAGGGGGCGTACCTCTGAAGGCGTACACAGATCCATTCTTCAGTTGCAGGAAAGCGTCAAAGGGCTTCCCGCTGCAGGTGGCCGCGTCTCGATCGGCAGGTGACCCCGTGGGTTCTTGCGTTGTAGGACGCGGAGGCCAAGGTTCTTCGGAGGTGGTCAGCACCGCGCTGGAGCTGGTCGGCGCCACGCTGGAACTGGTCGGCGCCGCACTCGGGGCCAACACGTCCACCGGCGTCTCCAACGTAGTCTGGTTGTCTTCAGCTTCTTCGAACGTGTCACCGCGTGCTGCTCAAGGACAGAAACAGGTGAGAAACACCTGAGCGTCTTCAAATGAGGACACACTTGAAGGTCACTCACTTTTCTTGGGACACAATTTGTCAAAGTCGTCACAGCAGCTTCCGTAGTAAACGCACACGGAATCACACTGACACTTCTTCAATAGGTCAAAAGAACCGCAGCGACCAGAGCACGTCTCTGCAAACACGGACATGTTGAAAATGTGTCGTAACAATGAAGATATGTGTGTGAGTTGCTGTACCGTCTGCAGCCAAGGTGGCATCCATCACCATCATCACGATGAAGATGCTTAGCGTCTTCATGGCGCCGAGTGAAGACGAGAAGAAGCCGTCAAACGTTGAGCAGTGAGAAAGTTTCCACAAGAGGACTCGACGATCGAGGGAGTCTGAGTTCAAAGTGGCAGCAGGACAACGATGAAAAACAGGCAGACGGGACGTTCTGCCGTCCCATTGGTCCAGCTACTCCACAACAAAGGTCATGTTTGATTTTTTGCTTTGGGGGGGGGGGCAATCGATATCAAATGCACACTGATCCGTGTGTCCTTTTGGTTTAGTGTGACAATAATCATGCACACACACACACTATTGATTTTGAGAGCGGACCTTGAGCATGTTGACAAACACATCAAAAACAACTGCTGTGTGTTTTTTTCTCACTAGGTGGCGATGATGTCATGGAAGAAGACAAAAAGATGAGCATTTTTTTATTAAAAGGGGAGAATGAGGACAGCGACGTCACACTTAGTCTCACTTTTGTCTCACTTTTGTCTCACTTTTGTCTTTTTAATCGAAGAAGCCAAGTCATAGACAAGGTCAAGAGAGGCGCCTTCAAAAAAGTGTCGTGATTGCCAATGTGTTCCTAAAATTAAAAGTTCCTAATAGTAACGAGTCGGGGTCAATTCAGACCGTAATTGTAATCGCTATCGTTGTTAGTCATGTGTGCACGTGTGTGTGAGATTCTGCTGATGCGTGTGCCCTGTCACAATGAGACACGCGAACTCAGCAGGCTTATGTGAGGCATTGATGTCGCGTCACACACACGCACGCACGCACACACATCCTGCAGGAATGTCTTGCGCAACAATGTCTTTAGAGCCCACCTTTGCTTCTCCAGTGAAGCGATGGTACGCACACACACACAGGTCTCACTTATGTGTGCATTTATTAGTTTTGCATGTGTGTGCACAACAAGGTGATACAAAGTGTGTGTGTGTGCGATCTCAGAATGTTTGTGCGCGTGGCAGCTCCAAAGCAAATTGCTGACAAGGGGCACCCGCCCGTGCCCCCGAGTTCCCCCTGAGCGCGGTGCACATATAAGCACCCCGCGAGCGGCACCTCGACAACCACCTCAACGGAACCCTGTGACACTCAGATCAACGCTTTGCTAGGTAAGGTTTTGGACTTTAGGAGCTTCCTTAGTACTGGTGACTTGAACTATGTTTGCACACAGGAAGAAGATGTCTGTGCCCAAGCCCTCGCCCAGCGGCCCCTGGAAGGTGAGCTGGTGTCCGCCGCCGTCGGTCCCTCCACGGCGGACTCCCTGAGCGAGGCTCCTTGTGTGTGCAGATGACGGTGTACGACCAGGAGCACTTCCAAGGCAAGCGTGCGGAGTTCACGGCCAGCTGCCAGAACATCGTGGAGTGCGGGCTGGACAACATCCGCTCCCTCAAGGTGGAGTGCGGCGCGTACGTATGCTCTCAACGCCTCATTTCCCTAAAGGGAACCGAATATTGACTTGCTCCACCTGGCGCGTCCAGCTGGGTAGGCTACGAGCACTCCAGCTTCTGCGGCCAGCAGTTCGTCCTGGAGAAAGGCGACTACCCTCGCTTCGAGGCCTACGGCGGTAGCAACTCTTACCGCATCGAGAGGATGCTCTCCTTCAGGCCTATCTGCTGCGCCGTAAGCTCCCGACGTGACACCCGGGACCTCACGCCACTCGGCTTATCTCCCGCTTCTTCTTCTCGTTCTTCAGAACCACAAGGAAGCTCGCATGACCATCTACGAGATGGAGAACATGACGGGTCGCCAGTTTGAGCTGTCTGACGACTACCCCTCCCTGCAGGCCATGGGCTGGTTGAACAACCAGGTTGGATCCATGCACATCCAGAGTGGCGCGTAAGTCCATGACCTGGTGAAGATACACAGAAGTTACCTCCCCGCTAACTTGATCATTTTCATTATTATTAATTTTCATTGTTTCTTCTCTGTCAGGTTTGTATGCTACCAGTATCCAGGCTACCGGGGCCAGCAGTACATCGTGGAGTCGGATTGCCGTGGAGGCGAGTACAAGTCCTTCCGGGAGTTTGGCTCTCAAGCTCAAACCCCACAGATCCAGTCCATCAGAAGGATCCAGCACTGAGGTCGACATCTTCGTCCTTCCTTTTCCTCCTCGTCCTCCATCTTGCCGCCGGTACTGCTGCCTCCTTGGGTGCGGCCGGTCCGAGCGTGATCCCAGGATGGACTTCAGGTGCTTTGCTGTGGTGCACAGCACTTTTGTATTTTGATGATGAAAAATGTGAGACCCATGTGAGCAAGGTGCTAACATTTTGTCATCCCTTTCTCTTCGTCATATTTGAATAAAAAGAATATAGACAAGCAAACACAAGGCCTGTGTCACGTCACTCTTATCACTCTTATCACTTCTTTCACACACGTCGTTGAATATTTCAGTATTGAATATTTCATCGAGCTTTTAGGAGAGATTTAATTCCACGCATTGCTCAATTGTGGCCGCTAGAGGTCACTCTGTGCTCGTGTAATCAATTTGCGACAGTTAGAGGCACTTGACGACTGTGGCGATGACGTAGATGATGACGTCGTCTTTCAACATGGCGGCCGCCTGGTTTAACAACTTGTGTGAAATGAAGCCTAGTTAAAGTAAGCGTTTTACAGCATATTAAAGCATTTATGACATATTGCACTTTTAACAGGAGCCCCGTGAGAATTATTACCCTGTAACTTTGCTTAGGGATGAAAGAACTGTTCTAATTTTCTACACGTAGAAAAACAGAGGAAGTAGCAACACCGGGTCCTGAGGTTTGTCGTTCCTCGCGTCACCAGCAGAGGGCCAAGGCTGCTGAAAGGCCTGTAATAGGAGTCTGCCCCCCACCGCAACCACCCATCTCTCTCTCTGGGGGGGCTGCTTCCCTCTTAAGTGCCTCCTCCAGTAAATCAAACCGCAGGACGCAACAGTGTTTACACGTAGCTTGCCCATCCTGTCCCCGCAGACGTCCCCAACGCCGCCGCGCCAGAAGAAGAGGAGGATGGTGGTGATGATGGTGACGATAGGGGAGGGGGGGGGGGTGTAAATAAGAGATGCTGCAAGTTAAGCAGCGCTAATCGCTTAAAAGCCTTAATGCAGGAAGTTGGCAATGGATGAGGAGCTTCGTCCACTCGGGGGACGCCGTCTGGCTCTTTGGTGGCCCAGCCGAGCAAACGGGAAGTTCAAGTCATCACCGTGCCGATAATTGTAGCAGATAAACTACACGGCTAAGCTACATTTATCTGTCTACCCGTGACTTTTTGAAAAAGCATTTCCAGTTGGCTTCATTGAAAAGCAGGACAATGAACGAAAGATATGCCGGCGGCGATTTGGCCACTTCCTTCCCGATGGAAGGAATCAAGAAAAAAAAAAGAAAACAACAAGATGACTGGGGCCAAGAGGGATGATGGTGGTGGGGGGGATTAGGCGGTGCGGAAGAGTCGAAAACAGTATTGATTTCTTTGGTGTGGAGTCAGGAAAGTGCCGCTGGCTTTTTCTTCTTTTGCTCGGCCTCCCGAACAAACTAGCAATGATTTCAATCATTTGATTACAATTGGCTTTTTAGATGTGACTCCTTTCGTGAACTCTCTTAGGATGTCATTTGACATTTTTGAGCTTCCTACTTCCACTTGACTCGTTTTATTTGGCTTTTTCTAGTTGACGCATACTGTGAGGATCATTTTTAGCAGGAAACTATATTTCCATTGTAATGAATTGTTTTTTCTGGGATGGGCAGCAGCTTTAGCGGAGAAACCCAGATTTCCCCGGCCACTTGGTCCAGGTCTTCATGAGGAATCCCGAGGCCTTAGGTGACTTTGTAAACAAGAAGTTGTGCAAGTGGGGCGACCTGGCGGTACATGCTCATTCCGGTTTATTTGACACATGCAAACAAACGAGCCTGTCAGTCATACAGTAGAAACATACAAAGTACACGGCAACACCAGAGACACGGGCGGGCGCTCAAAAGTCTCAAAAGGGGGTTGGGGGGGGTCGCAGGAACTGAAGTATTTTGAGCTCCTGGAAAATGTTCAGTGGGAAGCCAGCAGCACAACCTCCTCGACAAGGGGGACACTGCGTGTGCGTCTCAAGCCCCTCCTTCCTCTGTTTCTGACCTTCAGGGTCAAGCAGTACCAGACTGATGTCATGGCTTGTCTTCCATTACATCTCTTCTTCTTCTTGCGTTTGTGCTTTTCCATCCCGTCCTCCTCCTCCTCCCTGGTGTGAGGAGCTCAGGACGCCGCTCTTGCTCACTGCTGGAGCTCTGCGCACACACACATACACACCACTTTGAGCATTTATTACGCCAGCAATCTTAAGGTCCATAACGACCTGCCCTCAAGGTTTTTTTTTTTCTTTCTAGAAAGCCACGTTTTTGGAGACGAGGGCAAAACGGAGCGGCGAGGGCCGTACCGATGGTGAAGACGATGAAGACGATGACGGCCACACCCAGCAGCATGGCGAGGAGGCTGAGCAGCAAAGATACGCGGCCGTACCTCCGCGCTGCTTCCACGTCACCGTTGTTCAGCACTGAGCGAGACTGGCGGTGGGGCGGCCGCAGGTCAGAGGTCAGTGACAGGCAAAAATGCACGTGCTCAACTGGTCAACTCAACTTCATTGATGAATATTTCAATTCTTTCTAGAAATAAATGATACTGTTTCTGCTAACAGACCAGAAACAAAAGTTTTTGTGTGCTAACGTGATCACTTTCAGGTTATTAGGCGTTATGTTTGACAATTTCACACATTAGGCGTCAGATTGTGACACGTTTTGTGATAAGTTTCACATAAAACATGCAAAGTTTGGCGCATTGGGCAACCAAAAGGAAGCTGCTGAATCAAATTGATGCTGCTCTTCAATAATGCTAAATAAGGGAAGGCCAAGTGTTTCGAAAGATTTCAAATTGCCGACTCCGTTTTTTTTGTTTTGTTTTTTTACTTTGTCAGAGACAACATTAGTTGCGGTGCAAATGCGTCAGGTAAGCAAGTGTTGGCGGGAACTCACCACGCTGGCGTACCACAGCGCGCACACATTGAGCGGCACGCCGGGGCAGAGACAGGAGAGGACGGCCAGCCACAAGTAGCTGGGCGGCGCGGCGCCCGGCGGCCCACCGGACGCCAGGCTGAGGCGTGACAATGACCTGGGCGTGGCCGTCAGATGGCCCACCGAGCCGGACTTGAGCGGCGAGCGGTGGCCGTTCTGCTCGGCGTTCAGCGAGCGGATACTGCCACGCAGGTCTGGCCCGTCACACGCGCCGCCGCCGCCCGACCGCTCGGCAGCGGCGACCGCAGCGGCGCTCAGCAGCTTCTCAGTGTCGTGGAAGTCTCCCGTGCCGGACGGATCCCTCTGGACCAACACCGCGCTGCTCTCAGTGTTGACGGCCATGTTTGTGGCCCAAAAGAAACAAAAAGGAAAAAAAGTCGTCCTGGGTGTTTTTTTGTGGAATTTCCTGCAGCTCGCAAGGAGGCAAACCTCAGAGGTTCTCCATCCGTGTGATCGCCCAGGAGCTTCTGATGCTCTCATCCAGGTCCACATCCCCCCACCACCCCCCACCCACACCCACAGACAACACTTAAGGAGCGCGTGCACGACAGGCGGCGCGTAAAAGCTTTCCATTTACGCCGATGAGTGCACGCGCGCGCCTTGCTGCTGACTCAGATGCGTGTGCGTGTTGCGTCCAGCCCAAAAGTGCAGAGCTCAGTCGAACCGGTACCGCTCTTAATGGACCCCTCCGCCGCGGAACTCGCCAACTCTGCTGGAAAGCCTTTTGAGCTGCTCTTCGCATCCAGCTGCATATACGAGCACGCGCTTTGCCAAAAACTAAGACAATTCTCCAATTTTGCGCGAGGAGACCCGTTTGCTCATATGGCTGCGGTTGGGTGCACCGAATTCGCTGGAGAGCGGCAAAGATGTTCAATAGATAGTTCAACAGAAACCGTGAGCTGTTCCGTCATTCTGGTGCCACGTTTTGGCTGTGACGTCACGCTCGTGCTGAATTCACGCCCATATTACAGTGATTTTTTTAATGGCTATAAATGCGTGCATTCATCAATTATTGACTTGATTATAATGTTCCTAATAGCATCAACCAGGAAACAAGCTCCATACTTTTTCTTCAAATTTATTTCGTTTGTGTCTCACACATTACATACATCAATACGTTGCATTTATTACTCTGTAAAGAAATATTTCAGATTCACGTTTCATTACACTGGCGGTAAAGAAAACTAAAAAAAACAGGTTGGCAGCGCCGCCAAGTGGTGATACTGATCTCTGTCGGGTCACATTCAACACGCCCCAAAAATTCGAATATAATGTAAATGGCTTCCATGTAAATCCTAAACTTTAAATTGCAAAGTCACACTGCTGATTCCAATCGTGTGCCTCCATATCAAGGTTTCGCGTTGAAATGACGTCACGATGAGGCTTTGAAGACGCTTTTATTTTGGTATGTGTAGTTGTACTTCCTTTTGCATTAAATGGTAAGCAGGTTACATGCTGTTGCCATGGCAACGTCACGTGGCGCTAGCTTCTGTGTCCTGCACATTTTGTAGATTGAGAACACAAAAGTTAACCATAATAAAGTCGCTTTTATCAAGACCAAACAGCGCAAACGAGTCGCCAAGCTAGCCTCTTAGCATGTCGGAGGAAGACAACCACAAGACGGACGACAAAAAGAAGAGGAGGAGGAAGAAAAGGAAGAAAAAAAAGAAACTTTGCGCTTCAAACACACCTCTGCAGCAGCCAGGTAACTTCAAATGCTATACTTCTTCCCCCATCTATCTCAAATTCGAGCATAGTCCCAACTCATTAACGCTTGTCATCCCTCATTTACCCTAGTTGAGCCCAACCCGGTACTCAAGCTCCCCGAGTTGGTGCAGGTGACCCCGGTACCTAGAGGTCCAACGTCTAAACGACGAGCGCCGGGCAAAAAGTGCAAAGACCGCCTGAGAGAGCCCGAGCCCCACCTCGCCTCAGACAGCAACACCAAAGAGCCAACCTCGGCCGAGGCTCGGGAGCTGACCCCGGCCGAGACCCGGGAACCGACCCCGGCCGAGGCCCGGGAACCGACCCCGGCCGAGGCCCGGGAACCGACCCCGACCGAGGCTCGGGAGCCGACGCCGGCCGGGGCTCGAGCGCCGACGCCGGCCGGGGCTCGAGCGCCGACCCCGGCTGAGGCTCAAGAGCCGACTCCGCCAGCAACACCGACACCTACGCCGCTGGAAATGCAAGGGAGGGAGTGTCTGAGGTGGGAAGGGGTCCTACAGGATCCCCAGGCGGAGGAAGAGAGGCTGGAGGTGTATCGGGCCAGCAGGAGGCATCGCTATGTCGCCCAGCGAGACGCTGAGCTGGCCGACCCCCTCACCCGAACCCCTCGGCGTCTTTTGAGCCTCGACTCGCTCTGAAGGTCAGACAAGCTCAAGGAATTCTCAATATCGACACCACACACCCAAGTCAACAACAACAAAACGTCCTCGGTCGGTTTGGAAACCAATCCCAACCAGGAGCATTTCTTAACAAGACTTTGGCTGTTTTTGTTCTTATTCTAGAAACAAAATTAAAATAGTTCTAATGTGACGTCTTGCGATACATGTGAGCTCACTTTGGAGCGTTTGGAGACATGGTCCGGAGTGATTTTGTTTGCTTGCTTTGACCCGTCAAATCTGTCAAAAATGAGACTTCGGCCTGCGTAAGGTCACTCAAGTTTACTAGAAAACAAAACTAAAGAAAGCAAATGAACACCTTGTTGTTTTCAAACAACCGCTAACCCTTACTTAATGCTAATGTGGGCTAATGCTAACCCTCTAAATTAGTGCTCTTGCTTTGAGTGCATTCCTCCGATGTCTGCACTTGTCGTCCAGCAGCAGTGGCAGCAGAAAGCGCTCGCTTCTCCTCTCGCGCTCGAAGTAAGGACAACAACTCAGGTGCTCCGACATGGACGGAATGTCTCGGAATTTCCACGTGTCCACAGCGGAGAAGGTGCTGCTGAAGTGCCACACCTGCAGACAGAAACAATTTATGTGAATTTCTTTGAGGCCGAGTCATCCTGGCAATTCCAAGAAGAATGAAGCAACTTCTGGATGCATCTTTGATTGATCCGGTTTTATTTTTGAAGACCTTGCGCTCCGCACTCCATCGAACCCCCACTTCAGGGTGGGCAGTCCCCTCCCAGCGTAGCGAGACCATCCCTCGTGTGGGCAGCAGTGTGGAGCAAACTTCCCTCATGAGACGAGACACCAGAGCCAGTTGGGACAGCGACAGACTGTCCAGGAAAGTCGCCACGTGACACAGGAGCTCAAAGGGTAGGGAGCTCAGAGCATCACAGGAAGTCACGTGACTTTCAGCGCTTAGGCTGACAGGACGTAGCTGGAAGCAGCCCAGGTCCTCCCTGAAGGAAAACATCAGATTCGGTGGATCCCACACTCATCCCAGAGCCCGGACTTGTCAAGCAGATATTGTAAGAACTCATCTGTGTTGCTCTCACGTGAAGACGACGCTGGCCTGGTGTGTGGATGGCGTGAACCTGGTTTGGCTGAAGGTGCAGCCCAAGTACGCCAGTGGACACCGGTGCTGGAACCATCCGTTGACGTTCATCTGGATGTCGCTGTGCACGTTCCTGCATCAACTGATCAGTCAGGTGATGGTCATCAAGAAATCAATCCATGCACGAGTTGATGAGACAAACTTGTAATGCGCGGCGTATTCACGCCTGCGGACGGCGTGCCCGCACACGGCGGTGAAGGCGGAGCTGGCTTTGTGATGGCGGCTGCTGACGTTCTCCAGCTGCAGTTGCAGGTGGAGCTCGCCCTGCCGGCCGGCCGTCAGGTCCGCCAGGGAGGCGACGCTGGCGAAGGGCGCCGACAGGAACTGGAAAGTCTGCGTGCCCTCGTCCTGGAGTAGGCCGTCGGTGCAAAGCGTCTCAGCAATCAGGTGACCTCGCTGCTCCTTCTCCAAAGAGCACAGTAGCGACGCCTGAGGACAGACACGTCATTATCTTCATGATCAGCTTCATTGGCGGCATTAATCAAGCGTCTGACCTGAACCTCATCCCAGACGGGCATGTTCTCTGACGCCCCCTGCAGGTCTGAGGTGTCCACAGCCTTGTGATCCCTCCTATAGAATCCCGGGTTGCGGATGCGACCCTGCTTGGCCGAGAAACTGCTGGGAACCTTGAAGGTTCTTACGGCCACAATCTTCATGGGCTCTACGTGATTGTACAGGAGGTCCTTTTTCTCGGGGGGGCGGGTGCGACAAGGGGGAGACCCTACAGGCGTGGGCTCCCTCTGCGGCACCACCAGACTTCTCTGCAACGCCCGGGACCTCTTGCTGGCCCCTGCCCGCCTCCCTGCAGCCGCCCATGGCCATGCTAAACATGCTCTCCCAGGCATTAAAGTCCCGCAGTCGATCTTCACTCACCCCCTGAGGCTCCCAGGCCAGGGCCTCCCACTCCTGCTCACTCAGTTCCTCCACTTCCTCTTCTGTCTCTTCTTTATCTTCATTTTCATCCTCAGGAATAACGCTGACTTGAAAAGGACTGAAAGACTCCCAGATCTTTGATGCAGCCTCCTTCTCCAAGGTGGCCTTCTTCTCCTGCTTCTTCCTCTTTTCCTCTTTCATCATCCTCTCCTCCTCTTGATCCTCTTCTTCAGTACACCGGGTCAGTTCTGGGAAAAGTTTCTTCATCTTCAGTGAGCAGAACAAGCGCTTCTGGTCCTTAAGCGCCAGGGCCAAGTCCAGGTCCTGGTCCTGACACGCCCCCTCCTGGCATTTCCCCATCAGGTTGCGGTGAAGGTCAGGATTCGGGTACCAGTGTGCGTCGATGGCGGGCCAACGGTTCCACTCCATGCAACAGACCACCACGCTGGCAGGGCACGCCTGCAGGTGGGTGGCCAGCTGGGCACGGGGCAGCCGGACAGGGCAGCCATAGGCGGCGTTGAGGCATGGCACGTGGGCGCAGGGGCACAGTAACAGGTGCCCCTCCTCCTTGCACGAATGGAAGAGTGCCCCGCAGTGCAGGCGGCACGCCACTAGGGCGCAGCACACGCCCGCCTCCACCCGCGCCCTGCAGCGCCGGCTGTAGCAGGACTCGCAGTGTTTGTGCTGACACACACACGAAAGTTGTATCAATCATATGTCTAAATATATTCATAAGCATATATATAATAACGCGTGAAATGGGCGAACTCTGAATATGCAAAGCAGAATCACGAATTCTTAAGCCGACGAGATGGGTCACGCTTGTCAAAATTTCATTTTTAAGCATCATGCTTCTTTGCCTCATCCAATATGGCGGCGACCTCACCGTGGTGTCTCCGTACACTTACCATTGGTTCTGGTAGACCTCGCAATCCCCGACCGGTACCGGCTGCCTACTACAAAGCGCACAGTGGAGCGGAAAGTGCCTGGCGTTTCCTTTAAGCATCTCGACTAGGAGTCAAGTTGTTCAAGTTAAAATTAGCACACAAATTCTGTCCTCTCCTTTTCAAACAGCTGCCAAAGGCGCATAAACACTCTCAAAGTCCTTGCACCTTCATTCACCTGTTACGCGCCCGAAGCCTTCAAATCACAGCAACCATTTCTTGCATGTGTTCGATATCAACGATCGACTTTAAGTGACCCACAAAAAAGAGCAGCAGCAGACCACCTGTGGAACTTTTCATGGGCCCCACGCGCAATCTATTTTTAACACCCACACACCAACACACAAACTTGGTGTGATGAACATTAAATGACCTAAATTACCAACTTGTGCTTTGGCATTAATAATTTGTAGTGACGGCATTTATGACGTCACACACTTGCCATCATCATCCATAGGAGGCTTCAAAACGCCCCCCCCCCCCCCAAAAAAACCCACTCCATCCCTTCCTTCTATTGCCATCATCCTCTCTTCCTGCCGTTAGGTGGCACTAGTCGCGCCCACGAACACACGCATAGCTTTGTCGTGCACGCGGCGTTGTCGCGGAGGCGCGTCTACGTGGAAGTGAAGACGAGGAAGAGGTCGTCCCCCCCCCCCCCCTCCCTCTTCCGCGACGTCCGCAGGCCGCTGGCGCGTGGTCGTCTGCAGCGACGGCTCGAAGCGCGAGCACGCGGCGTCCCTCAACCCGTCCGGCGTGGATCTTTTGTGTGGCGGACGGCTGAGGAGCGGAACGGAATCCACGTAACGGTAGGACCACACAACACACGCACGTACGCACGCGCACGAGCGACGTTTGCAGGGCAGACGCGAGGGCGCGCGCGCTGCAGTCGCAGAACCAGCAGCAGCAGCAGTTTCGAATTCTGTCTGCCTGTTGTGTTTTCTGACGTGCTCTGTGCGCGTGCACATCTGCAGGTCAAGTCGTGTCCCGCCATGGAGGCCAGCAGTGAGCTGGAGCATCACGTAGCCAGCGTGCACAGAGCCATCGTCTTCCTCGAGCAAGAGCATTTGACGCTGCTGGCCGGCCTGCACGTGGAGATCAGCAACCTCAAGAGGAGATGCCAAGGTGGGTGCACACACGCACACACAGGACATCCCAAAGAGGATGCTGATGTTTTGATTTTTCCGTCCTCTGGTTGGTCTTATGAGCGTTAAACACCACGAAATCATATTAGTTCACTTTGTTGCTTTCACATGCCGCTGATTTGAAGCTGTTGTGTTTCCATTTGTTGATGACCTGTATGTGTGTAGAGCTGAGCTGTGAGCTGGACTCCAGGTTCCCACACAGGACCACAGCAGGTGAGCTAGGATGTTGTCGGTATTTCTTTCGTCACGTGATTGCCACACGAAAGATTGAATTTTGTGTGTGGTTTTTTTATATGATCATCTTCTGATTGAAGCTGACCTGGCGTCACGCTGCAAGGCAGCGCAGCGTCTTCTAGAGGAGCAGCACGGCAGTGCGGCGACAGCTCGCGGGGAGCTGCGCCTGGGGGGGGCACGGGCATCAGAGTTGGGGCGCTGCCTGCGCCGGGACGAGCGTCACTTTCTGGATGAGCTGAAGCGGCGCAGCCACAAGATCAGCCTGCTCAACCGCGAGCTCCAGCTGCAGAAGGGTGCCGCGGCCGCCCTGTTTCGACAGCTCAACGCCGCCCGCGCAAAGCTGCGCCAGCAACGTGGCGCCCCCCAGCAGGGGGAACCGTTAGCCCCCCAAGACCAAGATCATGATGAAGAAGAGGATGCTGAGCTCCCATCACCGCTGCTCACCAGAGCCAGCGTAAGGGCGGAGCGGGTGCGGGCGTGCGTCCCCCAGGAGAGAGTAACGTCTCCGCAGAAGCCGCACCCCATGCCGGACCCCGCCCTCTTTCTGGTGCCCCTCCGGTACCGCCTCCTGCTGCGAGGGGGAGAGGCGGACGACTGGGAGGATGTGGATGAGGGCGGCGGCCTGCGGGGACGCGTGGACATGGGCGCAGCCGAGGGTGAGACAGCCCTATGATGTCATTTGCGTCCGGCCGCCGGACCCCTTGCGAGAGGACTTGCGATTGGCTAACATGAGCGCCGCCATGAGCAAGCTGAGCGTGTTCTTTCTTTCTTTCTTTCTTTCTTTCTTTCTTTCTTTCTTTCTTTCTTTCTTTCTTTCTTTCTTTCTTTCTTTCTTTCTTTCTTTCTTTCTTTCTTTCTTTCGTTCCAACCTGCCTTTCTGTCATCGGTGCCGACTTTGAAAATGAAATCATTGCTTGACAAACTTCTGGGGTCTTTCTTGAAGGTTTTCATTCCAAAAGATTCCATAGCACTAAATACAACAAAATTAAACTCATACTGATACGCACACATATACAACAATCAGATGTGAACACGGCTCACATCCTTTTCCTGTGCTTAAAAAGTTGGTTTAATTTTGAAAAGCCGACAAGAGGAAGTGAACTCGTCACCACCGCCGAGTGGATGCTGCGCCCCGGGCGGGGAGGCAGTGTTGCCGTAGTAACCGGCGACCGGGGGATCGTCTGACGCGCACGCGCAGATACCCGGTGTCAGCTGTTTGTTTTGACGTAAAGATGAAGAAAACCGCAACTAACGATAACATCCTTGCATTCTTGTACGTGGGCTCATTTTGTCTCAAGTTACTATTTTTAATTTGGCGTAATTCAACCTACATAGTGTGTGTGTGTGTGGCAGTGATATTGATCCTGATTTTGTGACTTAAGACGTTTAAAGTGCAATGCCAGTTGTCACTAAAAAGGGTCAAAGGTGCAGTTAAAAACTAGTAGTTTAAATTTGTTTTGATTTACTCGCACGTAACCCCCCCCCCCCCCCCCCCCCCCTAATAAACTCCAGCGTGCGCGCCGCCGTGTGCGCGTGCAGCAAGGCAGAGCGCTCCCTCGCGGCTGCCGGCTGATGTGCGCGCCGCCGGAGAACATTTTTTTTCACGATCCGCGAGCATTTGTTGAGAACATGATCGCCGACATTTGTCCCCGGGTGAGTCACCAGCACACTTGTGCGTAATTTACCAGTGAGGAGCCACGAAGACATTTTACGGGGTTTGGGGGACGTTTTTGCCTCCCTGCAGTGCGCGCGCGCTCTCGTTCTCGTCTGTCTCAAAATGGCGGAAAGGCAGCAAGTTAAGCTAGGCTAGGGGCTCGCTGAAAATTCGCACTTTTTGTGGTGTTGAAAGGTTTTGGCGGCGAGGTTAAAACTCTAGCGTTTAATTGCCAAAGATTTTGTGCTTTCGTGTTGTCACGCGTGGCCTGTCAGCGAACATTAGCGTCCGGCTAACGTTAGCCCACAAGTTGTGACGCGGAACGACGAGCTAAGTGCTAAGTTAGCATGCTAGGCTAAGCACGGCCGCCGGCCGGCTGTGCAATTGAGAGTTTGATGACGTAATTTGACGTGTTGGGCGTCGAGCGCTCATCCCAAAAGACTGACGTCGTGTGTGCAGCTGACAAGTTGTGAGTGACGCCCCGTTTGGTGCACAGCTAGAAGTATCAAGCGCCAGGTCGATTTTGTTCTTTAGGCTGCAGAACCTGTGCGTGCATGTATGTTTTTTGCAACTTGCGCACGTTCGAGAGCAGCAGCAACAGCAGCCGCCGTTGTAGTCGTGAGTTCTGCAGGTAGGCTGCCAAGCTCGCGTTGTGGAAATCTGACAGATCCGGGCGCCTTAGGAGCGCGTTGTTGAGCTAACGTCAGACGAAAAGGGCGTAGTTGTTTTTGTTGGTGGTGGCTCAGTCCTGCCTCGCCAAGATGATCAGGGAAGAAGACCGACAACAAAGATACGACAGAACCACCAAGAAGGAAAATAGGAGGCAATAGATGGAGTCCATCCACAGTTTTTAATTGGCAGTGTGAAAAGGACTCTTGGCCCTTCCTACATCGCTTTGCCTTCAGGTTGTTGCTTGGAGCTTGATTTTAATTTCCCTCGACTGGCAGCAAAGTTGAACTTTGAACATCACGTCAGAGTGAAATCAGGAGGGTGAGGAGATCGAAGGTGATCGGCGACAAAGGTTGTAGTTGAGTGACGCTCGGTCATGTTTATGGCTGCAACTTTCAACCGCTCACAGGTTTGCGGTTAAGTAGCTTAGTGGTGTTGCGTCTTCGCGTGGCTTCATGCTGCTCTTGGCATCCTTAGCATTAGCCCTGTTTTCCTTTGTGGAACACCATGTCCATCCCGTCAGCTGATGTCGAGTTTGACTCCATGCGTCGTGTGCTCCATCAAGTTGTCCTTGTGAGATGAGGTCATAATTGCCATGTGCTCCTTCTTTCAGGTGGTGGCCAGCCAGTGAGAAATCCCTTCCACTCCACTTCCTGTTCTCCGGTCCTGCCCGGTCCACTTTGCTTCTCAGTGTGTGACGATTCCCGTGCAAATCACCTGACCCACTTCAGCTCCCCGTGCGGTAGACGGCCGCTGCCGTCGTCGTCGTCGTCATGGTGCTGTCACAGAGACAAAGAGACGAACTGTAAGTGTGTAGCCTGTCTGTATCCTGTTCATCATGCAGCAGAGCATGTGAGCTGCTAGCTTTAATTGTGTGTGGTCTCCATGGTAACGCGGATTTAGAAATCGAGCCATCGCCGACTATCTGCGCTCCAACGGATTCGATGGCGCGTACTCCACCTTGAAGAAGGAGGCCGACTTGGACATGGTCAGTAAGTCAAGCGAGAACGGAAGTTCACAATCTTGGAGAATAGTCTCGACTTGACATCTTGAAATGAAGCTGCTAGCACGGCGTGGTGAAATCAGCCTGAGCTAATGTTTGCGTGGGCTTTCCAGAATGAAGACGTGGATAAAAAGTTCGCTGGGCTCTTGGAGAAGAAGTGGACCTCTGTCATCCGCTTACAGAAGAAGGTGAGGCACATTTCTCCCGTCGGCCGGCTGGTTGGCCAGCATCAACTTTGCTGGCTCTGCAGGTGATGGAGTTGGAGTCCAAGCTGAACGAGGCCAAGGAGGAGATGACCCACGGCGGGCCGGCCTCTCAAAAGAGGGACCCCAAAGAGTGGATCCCGAGGCCCCCGGAGAGGTACGCCCTCAGTGGCCACCGCGCTCCCATCACCAGGGTCCTCTTCCACCCCGTCTTCTCCGTCATGGTCACGTCCTCCGAGGACGCCACCATCAAGGTCAGTCCGGTAGAAACTCCAAAACCATCAAAAGACTGACCAGATTTGCTTTATTTTTCACCCATCATTAAACAAAACCAGTTTTCTTCCCCCAAAACACTAGTTTTTCCCCACCCAAAAGCAGATAAAACCTTGAAAGTTATGGTTTGAAATAGATCTCGTATGGTTCCCCCTTGTCAGATTGGTTCAAGTGTGTCCTCGTCACCTTACCCGCTTTACCTTGTCAGGTGTGGGACTACGAGGCAGGGGACTTTGAGCGGACGCTGAAGGGCCACACCGACTCGGTTCAGGACATCTCCTTCGACCAGACGGGCAAGCTGCTGGCCTCGTGTTCGGCCGACATGAGCATTAAGCTTTGGGACTTCCAAGGCTTCGAGTGCATCAGGACCATGCACGGTGAGTACGCACGCACGCTAACGCCGGCTCTCGCCATGTCGCCATGCTCACTCGGCCGTTTGGTGCTCAGGCCACGACCACAACGTGTCGTCCGTCGCCATCATGCCCAACGGCGACCACATTCTGTCGGCGTCCCGAGACAAGACCATCAAGATGTGGGAGGTGGCCACCGGGTACTCACCAGCGCATTAGTAACACGCGAGCGCGGCGCAGCACGCCATTTGGCAAGAAGTGACAGTTTGCCTGTGTGGTGGTGTGGGCGCAGGTACTGCGTAAAGACGTTCACGGGCCACCGGGAGTGGGTGCGCATGGTGCGGCCCAACCAAGACGGCTCGCTCATCGCCAGCTGCTCCAATGACCAGACGGTGCGCGTGTGGGCCGTCTCATCCAAAGAGTGCAAGGTGGAGCTGCGCGAGCACGAGCACGTGGTGGAGTGCATCTGTTGGGTTCCTGACAGCGCACACCCCACCGTCTTAGAGGCCACCGGTGCGCAGGTAAGAAGCCCCGCCCACCCGTGAACGCTCGCCCGCCCTTCTCATGTCCACTCCGGTCACATCCTAGAACAAGAAGAGCGCCAAGCCCGGGCCTTTCCTCCTCTCGGGATCCAGGGACAAAACTATTAAGATGTGGGACGTCGCCATCGGGATCTGTGTCATGACTCTGGCAAGTAGACGTGCTGCCAATGGAGTGCCTGTTGCAAAGCTTGTTTTTACAGCCTCCTTTGTCGCTGCCGCAGGTGGGCCACGACAACTGGGTGCGTGGCGTGCTTATGCACCCCGGCGGCGGCTTCATCCTCAGCTGCGCCGACGACAAGACTTTGCGCATTTGGGACTACAAGAATAAACGCTGCACCAAGACGCTTAACGCGCACGAGCACTTTGTCACCTCTCTAGGTCACTTGAATTAGATTTATTTTTTTTTGTTTCCTAAAAAAACCTGAATGTAATATGTCGTACGTTGTACTCTCCCGCTCATTCCTCTTCTTTGTTTCTTATTTTGGTTCTCAGATTTCCACAAGAGCGCTCCCTACGTGGTTACGGGCAGTGTGGACCAGACAGTCAAAGTGTGGCAGTGCCGTTGAGTCGGCATCCCGGCCCCCTCCCGCGGTATTCCCCCCTCCCCCCCCAGGTGACGCTTGCCCTTCGATGTAAATTATTGCGGACGTCAGTCACGGCAGCACAGTGACCGCTGGTGCTCGCCCTTGCATGGCCAATCACTTCCTGGTTTCCATAAGCCACACCCCCTTTCGTCGATGTGACGAAAAGTGGGAGACGATTGACTCCTTGTCCACAAGTGGCACCTTCCATGGGGGAGTGCGGGCCTCAAAGTGGGTTTGTGTGAGAAACTGAATGACGAGTTTCAATGTGTGCTGGCGTGCGTGTTAGTGAGTGTGGAAAGTGTGTGCGACTGTGATGTGATGATTGAGTGAACCCGCACAACCTCGATGCCCGACTCACGCATACATGCCCATGACCCCCCCCCCCCCACACACACACACACCGGTAGAGGAAAGCGCCTGCTCGTCACTTTGCTGCTTGTGTGCGTGTGTGCTGTCGTCCAGTGCTCGCTAGCTGCCTTGTTGACCCTCTTGAGGGCTGCTGCCTCACACGCGTGCGCACACACACACGTTCATTCATCTAAGAGTTGTGTATACGTATTTGTGGGTGTGATGTTTGCAGGCTCAAGAAATAAAAGGATGTAAATAACACTTTGGACATCTGCGAGTATTTTTTGTTTTTTTTCGCACTTCAATTGTGAGCATTTACGTCGGATGACTTGGATGAGATTTTTAGTCGGCATTTTTGCCCCCCCCCCCCCCCACCGCTCTTGGTGTGAAGGCGTCTCATCAATAATCTAATGGACGCTGCCCGGCCTACTTGCCGCTTGCTCAGGCAACTCCCGGCCCGTATCTTGGCAACCGTTGCCGAGGTGACCGCTGCGCAAAGGCACCGCGAGGAGGAGGTTCGTGTGAGGACCACGTGGAAGGGAGGCAACGAAGAGACAGGATGGAGGTGTCTACTGGTACCCCCCCCCCCCCCCCCGATCCCCACCCCTCTGGGTCTCCCCAGGGAGATGGAGTGATGCAGCACTTCGATCTGGGTCACCACTCTGCTGCTGCTTCCTCTGCAAACTCGCCCCTCTTCCCCTTCCTCCTTACAGCTTGCATGCTTTCCATGCCACCTTGGGTTCAGATATGTTTTATGATCAATACATTAAAATTACTACTTTAAAAAAAAAAAAAAAATCACGGCGATGATATTTGTGGATGTGAGCTTTTCCTAATAAGACAGAAACATCGCTGATCATTTCTGTGATTTTGGAAGGAGTTGCAGGTTGCCGTCAAAATCCACACGTTTCCGTGACGTCATAGCAACGAGTTCCCTCCCCCCCCCCCCCCGCACTTTGACTGACAGTTTCTCTCGCAGGGGGGCGGGGCTTGTAAGTCACGCGCTAGCCATGCAAATAACGCGCGCGCGCGCCGGCT
Organism: Syngnathus acus; assembly: GCF_901709675.1. Classification (NCBI taxonomy): domain Eukaryota; kingdom Metazoa; phylum Chordata; class Actinopteri; order Syngnathiformes; family Syngnathidae; genus Syngnathus; species Syngnathus acus. The sequence goes on along the minus strand of NC_051099.1, from coordinate 3,981,039 downwards.
CCGGGCGGGGCGGGCGCCCATGTGGCCCAGCAGCACGCTTGTTGTTCTCGGCGCAGATTGGCCGGCTGCCGCCGAATGCAGCCAATGGGTGGCCATCACGCGCTGCGGCCGCACGGTCTTCACCAAAACTCGGAAATGCCATCATGCGGATGGGAGGGCGTCGCGACGACCCTGACGCGGAGGCTGTGACGTCGTCTTGGTCACGCCGCGTTTCAATCAGTAAATGAACATGAAGGACAACAAAAGGGCTGGATGGTGTCGCCGATGGGGATTTGAGGAGATATATTTTGCAAGCAAAAAGCACGTGACGTGTTCCGTGTTTTGGCAGCTGCCGTAGTAAAAGGGCGGGGCAGACTGCGGGAGGGCGTGGCCTGGGACGCCTCAAAGCTTGTTGTGAGTTAGACGAGCCCCATCGCCATCTTGTCGCCCGAACACTTTGGACGAGCCCGGCCCGCTCCGCCCCGCCGAGGAGCGAGCCAGCCGGATTCACGAGCAGCCCGAGGGGACGCGGAGCTGTGCAGGCCAAGCCCACCGACCACCAGCGCCGCCCCCCCCCTAACCCCCCCGCGCTCCCGAGGGGCCACCCCCACCCCCTCCTCCCCGTGGCGCCGCACCGCTCTCCTCTCTTCTAGTCGGCCGTCGTCGTCACCTTGTCCCGGTTCGGCCATGAGTATCGACACGCTGCTGGAGGCCGCCCGCTACCTGGAGTTGCAAGCCGAGCGGGATCGGACCGAGCTGGTCGAGCGTCAGGCTGAACCGCGGCGTCTCACACACAGTAAGAACCGAGCGACGTGCCCCCGCTCCCCCGCCTGAACCTCCGATTTCGGCTTGGACTCGCGATGCACCCACTTCCGGTTCCAAGGGTGTCTTTTCATGGCATTTTTTTCTGCGCGGAAATACATGCGCGTGTACGTCGTCGCTAAAGACTTCCTGTCACGAGCTTTCCGTTTTTCCCTCTGCTTTTCTACGACCCCCCCCCCCCCCCCACACACACACACACACACACACATACACACACGCAGACACAAGTGTGACGTCAGCGGGGCCATGCGTGCTCGAAGTGTGTCACTCCCGCAATCCACTTGTCCTACTTTGAGCGGCGTGCGCGGGCAGCGAGCACACACAGGCTTTTTTACATAATAGCCAGCTTATGATACGTGCGTGAGCGGGGGAAAGAGCGGGTCTCCCTTGCGTTCACGCCCCCCCCCCCCCCAATCCTCGCCCGTCCGTGCACGGCGCTTGTTGTTGACGAGCACGGGCACTAGCGTGGAGGAGGCGAAGGAAGGAATGTGTGTGTGTGCGTGTGTGTCTGGAGGGTGACTCCTCCTCTGATGACGTGTCAGATCGAGTGAGACACCCCCCACCACTACCACCACCACGTGCCCTGCCCTCGCCTATATAGACACACACTCATTGATGGGAGGGAGAGGGGCAGGCTCCCCCTCCCCAGCCGACCGAGCTTTTCCACTCCACTCTATTACGTAATTGACTTGCGCGTGCACGCGGCATTCTGGCGTGTGGATTGTGACGTGCACGCGCGCCATTTACACGAACCAGGTTAAGCTGATCAAAAGTGCAGCAAAATGTGTCGGATGGGTTTTATAATTGAAAAAATTCCCGCTGATGTTGATTATCTCCACGTTGGTTCACATTTTACATAGACATCGGCATGCCATATTGGCACGTGTGTGGGCGTGCGTGTGAGAAATGAGGAAGTCATGTGATTGGCTCGACATTGCGTCAGATGTGGGCGACAGGCCCTGGAACGCGTTGGAGGAATCCCTGCAATGGGGATGCTCCCATCATGGCCGCTGTTTCCATGGTAACTGGGTTTTTACACACGGATTCCCACACACACATTTTCTATGAAGCTGTTATTCACTCTGCAGCCTGTTGATGACATCACAACTCATTTCCTGTCCCCCCTTTTTAGATGAGGAGCAGTGGAAGGTGACGGTACTCATCAACCAGGAGGCGGAGTCAAGATGCCTGGAGCCACTCCCACCGCAGCAGGTCGGAGCCGACCTTGTCAGCCGGGGCGAGCAGCCGCCGTGCCCTGCGGCCCCGCCCCCTCGGCCGCCGCAAGCGCCCGTCGCCGTCATCCCCGTGATGCCGGTGGTTGCTGCAACGCCTGCGCCCCTCCCTCTGGCCGCGACCGTGCCCCACGGCCCGCTGCTGGCCAACAACTCTTCTCAGTCCCCCCCGCGGGCGCCACCCCATCAGCTGTTGTGTTCCCCCCATGTCAAAATGGACGGCGTTAACCGGCTAATCAAATGCAGCCCATCGCAGCAGCCTCAGGTTCATATTCGGTACCCGCCCCCCGTGTGTGGCGACGGGTCGGCCGTGGGGCCCGCTCTGGTGTCCCACCAGGCTCAGCCCTTGTCCCACCTCAAGACCAATGGACTCACGCTGGATGACATGAAAGGAGGGGCCAATGCCAAGAGGAGGCCTGGAGGGTCAGTACCCCAAAATAAGTCACAAGTTGTATATTAACATTTTGACAAAAGAAATTTGGGTATTTAAAAAAAAAAAAAAAAAATCCAAAAAGCGCCACATGCATCTCTGCATGCACTAGAGTGTGTTTGTTGTGTGTTTTCAGAGCGGGAACTAGGGAGGTCCACAACAAGCTGGAGCAGAACAGGTGAGTTCCGAAAAAGGAGGACAATCAACCACTGGGTAATTGTGGATGGCGGGCAAAGTGTTGCTTGAACACAAGCGTGAACTTGATGTTTTTTCAGGCGCGCTCACCTGAAAGAATGTTTTGAGACGCTGAAGAAGAATGTCCCAAACGTGGATGACAAGAAGACGTCCAACCTCAGCGTCCTGCGCAGCGCCTTGCGTTACATCCAGGTACCGCCCGAGGACGGCGCCATCGCCTTTCTCGCGCTCTGATTGGCGCGAATGTGGTCGCCTTCTCACCATGGCAACAGTTGCGACGCGCGCCTGGAAAGAAGTGAAGTGAAAGGAGGCGGGGTCCAGTCACAATGCAACGCGCAGGCAGCTGTTGCCACGGTGATACAGGATGACATAATCACTAAAGAGCTCACTTACCATCCAGGGCTAACTTCCTTTTCCTTTCATCGTCCTTTTCACCCCAAAATATTTTTTAAATAATCACTAATACATACACAAAACTCTCATATTTAGTATTTAGTCATATGTTTAAAAATATAGATTTATGCAAAAAGCCGTACATGTCATTAGCGTTTAACTTCAGGAAAGCTAACGTTGTCGCCACCACGCGTCTATCATGGTGGGCTGAAAGCAGCGCTTGATTTTGCAGACACTGAAGCGCAAGGAGAAGGAATACGAGCACGAAATGGAGCGGCTGGCTCGGGAGAAGATAGCCACCCAGCAGCGTTTATCTGAGCTGAAGAAAGAGCTGAGTCAGCGGATGGATGCGCTGGAGATCGAACGCCTCATCCGGCAAAGCATCCAGCCCGAAGACGACCAGGCGTCCACTTCCACTGCCTCAGGTACGTCGCGTCATACCTCGCTCAGCTGACTCAGCTTACTCGCCACCGTGCAATTAGGGGCATTTATTTTTGGTGTCCGTTGTCGACAGAAGGCGAAGACAACTTGGAGCAGGATGGCGAGGAGGCTCCGGCCGGCGTTCCGGCGCCCATTCTACAGGCGCCAATGCTGGCTCCCCACCTGTCCATCCAGCACACAGCCCTGCTGGCCATGCCCCCCTCGTCTTCAGCCGCCCCTCCCCCTCAGGGCCCGCCACCGCCGCCCACTGTCATCGCCCATGCCGCCGTCCCCCATCTCCCCGTCTCGTCCGTGTCGCACCCCTCCGTCATCCAGGCCGTCAGCCACGCCCTGCCTGCCAATCACAAGCACCTCCCACACATCGCCCCATTGCCGGGCCCCACCCCCATCAGCCACATCACGGTGCACCCAATGGCACGCCTGGGGGCGCCCCTCCCTTCCCGCCTTCCCACCCTGTACCCGCAGGTGTCGGTGTCTCAGCCCGCCATGGTGGGCCACATCACGCACACCTTTGCCCATCACGCGTTGCCCCGCGTGCAGCCCCCTCCTCAGCCCGGCGCCAACGGCGGCATGGCGAGCCAGCAGGCGGCGGCGCTGGCAAAACCCACCGCCGTACTGGCGCCCCACCCTCAGCTGGTGGGCCAGGCAGCCGTCACCATGGTAACAGTGCCCACCTTCCCTGTCAGCACCATCAAACTGGCTTGAACGCCGCTGCGCCTGTACGGAAAGTGACGATGATGTCACCGTGATGATGTCACACGCATCAGACCCTCTCGGGACTAGACAGAACCCCAAAAATGATGGACATGTTCCCCTGCATAACTGCAATTGATTTTTTTCTAGTTACTTTTTTGGTGGGGGTGATGATAGCCTGCATTATTGTGCTCAGGCCAAAGCATCGCGCATCGCTTTGGCACCATCTTTGGTCCTAGGGACTACGTCAAAGTGACTTGAGGAGCTTGATGCAGTGCTTTGCAAGGAAAGATTGTCACAGCGCCCCCTGGTGCACAGCACACAAACGACAAGTGACTGAGCATAAACAAAAAAGTTTAGTTGCAAACCTCCAACTCTGAAATCATGAGTTTGATTTTAGCTTTTTAAATTGTGTGATACTGCGTGAAAGAATTTTTTTTTTTTTTCTGCAACCCATTTTCTGCGTTGGAGTGATAGCGGCTGTGCCAGCATGCTTGCGCTTGCGTGTGCCTACACTTAACCTCTTCATCACTGTGACAAAACACACACACACACACCAAGCAAATGAAAAACAGTCAAAGTTTAGATTTTTTGCTCTTTGGGACTGAACGTGGACATTTTTTTGGAACGAAAACAGCGTTTTGTCTTTTCTTGCTAACGATGTAATTTTTTTCTGTTTGTGATTCCATTTGCGTCGTGTCATCATGTGGACGGACTTAAATGTGATGCACGTTGGAGCGGCGGACTTGTTTTTATCTTTATTCTGATTCTGATTATTAACGCTGCTTTGTGTTGTGGTGGTGCATGTTTGCGGGACCATGTGGAAAGCGGGCGGGTGAACAAGACGTTGGACCTCACGCTATATATATTGATATTATATATTAATACGAGCACGGCTGTTTTCCCTATGGCGAAAGTGTTAAGTTATATAAAAAGGCCTGAGCACTGTGGGCCGTCAACATTAATCCGAAAGATTCTTAATAAATAAATATTATTACATTTACAACACTCCTTTGTCGCCTGCTCTTTCTAATACTTTTTTATTTAACAGCCACTAGATGGCAGTAGAAATAATGAAAAAGACGCCAAATGAAACATGGATGTTTCGCACAGGTCTGCCGAGTGCTTTCATATGCGGCTGCTTTGCATCTGCTCCTGAATCCTCTCCAGAAGCGCCTGCATCCTCCTCAGCTGCAGTGCAACAGCAAAAGGTCAACAGGAAGGTCATACCGCTTGCGAGCTGGCGCAGGGCGAGGTGAGCAGCGTACCTCCTGGTCTTTCTCAAAGATGAGTCTTTCCTTTTCTGTGTCGAAGTCAGCGAGCGGCAGCGGGACGTCCAGGTGGCTTTCTTCTTGGTACTTCTCACGCAAGCTACCCGGAAACAAGACGATAAAGATTAAGGAGATGATGTGGATGGCGTGGCCTTCATTCCCTCCCACAACCTGCGCTTGCGGTTTTGGACGACCATGCGCGTCATGTTCCGGATGCAGTGGGCCCGGTAGTTCTCGTAGTGGCACTCGCGGGTCACGTCCTTCAGGTCCTGCATGTGAGTCCTCACCAGCATATCCCGAAGGAGTAGGAAATCCGAGTGGGCCGGACTCTCCACTGCGACACACACGGGAAGTTTTGTTTCTCCAAGCTGTGTGGAAAATATCGAGGTGACTCCCGCTGTTACCTTCCACCACTCCCCAGGGGTACGCGCGACCTTTGAACCTGCGGCCTTGACTCTCCACCAGGACGTTGCTCCCGATGACAGCGAAGGGGACGCTGTCCTGCGCGTGCACAAAACAACTCGTCGGCCGTCGCACACAAACGTCATCCGGCTCGCTCGCTGACCTTAAGCAGCCGGTCCCGCCTCTTGAACTCTTCGTCCTCGTCCGAGTCGCAGTCGGCGAACTGGTAGATGTTGATCCCGAAGCGACGCAGCTCCTCACGGATCTAAAAAGGAAGCAAAAGTCACTTTTGGGGAAAAAATGATTGCATTGGCGCAAAAATCTATCCAACATGACGTGTTAGCATTAGCGCTAGCATGAGGGCCCTACCTTGATTTTCTTCTTGTACACCTCAGCCCGCGTCAGGCTGTCAGCTTTGGCCAAAACGGGAACGATGTTGACTTTTTCGTGCAGTGCCCGCATGCACTCAACGTCCAGAGGTCGCAGGCTGCAGGCACAAATCAGACGGCACTTGAACGCACCAGCATCTCGACTTCCAACACGACCGGAAACAAGGAGTTTAGCCTACCCGTGTCCGTAAGGAGGGATGAAGTAGAGGCAGCAGTGCACGCGGTTGTCTTGGATGTTGCGGCGGTTGAGGCCGCTCTCGTCTCGGAAGAATTGATCGAACTGCTGCTCCACGTAGTCTTCCAAATGCTTCCAGCTAGCGCGTGGGAGACCAGGCGTCAAAACAAAAACCCCGAGTGTCAAAGTCACGTGAAGGAGCTCATGGGTGTCAGACCTTTGCATATTGTTGACGGCGTCGCCGAAGCCCGGCGTGTCGATGATGCTCAGCCTCAGCTTGACGCCTTTCTCCTCGATGCTAACCGTGTGCTTCACTATGCTCACTGTCTGACTGATGCGCTCTGCGAGGACACACACAACAAGCTAATCACGGACAGCTAGTCGATTAGCGATGTCATCGACAACTTTCTTGCGTCTAAAAATAATTGACGATGATTAAAATGGACTCTGGGCCCGTAATTTGTTGGATGGTTCCGAGCTGCTGACCTTCGGCGTTGGGAATCTTTCGGTCTTTGTAAAGGTCGGTGAGGAAGAGGCTGTTGATCAGCGTGGACTTTCCCAGGCCGCTCTCTCCTGCTCAGTTAGCATCGTTATTAGCGTTTCTGCCACGAAGGACGACGGTCATATGTGAAGACTCACCTGCCACCATCAGCGTGAAGGTGAAGCCTTTCTTCACTGTTTTTCGGTGAACCTGATTGGGCAACGCGGCAAAGCCGACGTACTCTTTATCCTGATCCTGAACAAACGCGAAAGAATTTAGCAAGTGGCGCCTCGAGATGCGAGCATTTGCTGGGTTCTCACCTCTGCCGAGTCATAGGGGTCGAAAGATCCCCAGGGGCTGTGCGGGCGGGAGGCGGGGCTAAGCGGTGAGTCCAGCGAACGCCGTGACACAGTCATCCTCCCGGAGAGCGGGAAGGACCAATCGGAGACCCTCGGTGACGGGGGCGGCGTACCTGGAAGACCGCGATGCCGTCCGTTGGCGCCCGCCACCTCCGTCCCGCGCCGGGCCGAGGAAAGAGTTTGCGAGGCGGGGGGCGGAGCCCTGCTGGCAAAGGGGAAGTGGTCCTCGTCTTTCACTCGCAGACTGGACAGCTGAGACAGGAAGAGGCGGAGTTATGCAACGGCATGGTGTAACGGTGTTTAGTACAATTGCCTCGCAGGTGGGAGGTTCACGGTTCCAATCTCAACTCTGGGCCTGTGACTTGCCTCTAAAAAGCTTGGAAAAGGACGGCTGGAGTCAATCGTCAGCTGACAGAACCCGAGGTCAGGCGGGCTCACTGCAGGCCACGTCTGGCCTCCTTTTTGCCATCATCTCGCATTACCCACAAAGCTTTGCACTCACTTAATCCCGCTTTTAATGCTACCGCCAGGGGTGGGGGTGGAGATAAATTGAACACACAACGCACACTCTTCAAACACACGTTACAAACACAACCTTTGTAGACAACAGCTAATGTTGCTTACCTCCTTCTCTGACAAAGTTGCAGCTGTTAACGTGCCATGAAATGAATAGGCAGGCATAAGCTTGTTAGTATAGAAGAGCATGTAAACAAACAACATACCTGTAATGTAAAGTCATAAAGATATACTGTAAGTAACTATAAATATGCAAGCAGGTGCGCCAGCCAGTGTGCAGGAAGGTCAAATTGTGCCCCAGTGCAAAGGAAGGTGGATGGAAAGCTTTCATCCCAGAGTTTAAATTCAACAAGTAGAAGTGGAAGAGCTAAATTAAAAGTCAAATTAAATTCGTACCTTTGGTGTTGCTGCGGAAGCGAACCGGCGAGGACATGTGCTCCATGGTGAACTACACGCTCGCACCGCCGCGTCGACACTTGACTGGACCGCGCGTCGGTGGGATTATCCAAACTCACACTCCATTTCAGAAGAGGGCGCTAACGCACCTCAAGTTGTTTGCCCACCGCCAAGAAACAGAAGTAGAAGAAGAAAAAACATGGCTTCCAATTTAAACACAGACTGATTTGGACTTTTTTTTTTTAATTTTTAGTAAACGTTTCGTAAATTCCGTCGTGGCAACATGAAGTAAGTAGCTGTGTGTTTATTCTAATTGTTCTTTATCATTTCTTTGTGTGTTTCTCGTTTTTCTCTGTACTCTTACTCGACCATAGGAATGAATAAATTGGCCCTCTTTTTTATTCGAATTTCCACCGATTCGTGCACAGAACTCGCCACTACCAACAATTATTTCGATAACTGATGAATCTGTTTTTTTATTCATCACAATCAGACGAAAAATGTTTCATACTGAAACACAGTTTGAAGGGAACAAATATGATGCTGTGTGAACATTCCAGAACTCTGAATTTATGAGTTCAACATTAATTAAAACAAGCTATAGACCACTAAAAAAAACAAAACAATTGTGTGTCATGCAATATCTGAAAAATAGGCCTTATTTTAGAAAAATAACACTTGAAGCACATTAAACCCTTAGCACCATTGTGGTGAGTGCAAATTTATTTTGCTTACATATCACATTTTGACACAGCTTCAGCGTAATTCACTTAGAGCTGTAAAAGTAAAACATACACAAATACATACTGAACAGCGTAGTTGTTTTTCTTTTTGCTTTTCTGAAAAGAAACTTTGTTGTCATACTTGAAGATAAATAAGTATACAACACCCTTGACAAGATGAAGCAGTCACAGCAAAGATCGGTCGTCCTTTATGGTATTGTTCCACAAGACTCGGCAGATCCTCCTGGACCTACTTGATGGTAGACTGGCAACTTGTGAACATTCTGTTTGGTTTTGTGTTTCTCCCGAGGGGTCTTGTCCATGTCCGTGACTTTCGGGGGTGTTTGAAGACGTGCTGGCGTTCACATTTTGTTGTGCAAGTTCTTGATTCACATGCTCATAAGTGTTCTGAGGTATGCAATTTGCGCTTTCAGGAAGTTGCTGATTGTTCTCGTCATCGGGAGATGTCACGGGACTCTGAGAAGAAGTGGACGAGGCTTCCACTTTTGAACTGTGTTGGCGGTTCTCCCAGAAGGTTCCGCTCAGTTGCTCCATTTCGGAACGGAGAGGCAGGCGCATGTCCAGGTGCATGAGCAGATTCTCCAGCCACTCCTCCAACTTGGAAAAGGAAGGCCTGCCACAGGTTTGTCAAGATCATAATCCCAATATTTACAATGTGGTGAAAGTATGCCGAGGTTACCTTTGATCAGCATCCAAGTCACAGCAGATGGCAGCAAGCGGAAGGAAGGCCAAAGGGCACTGGGAGGGCTGGTGCCGCTCAATGAACGCAGACACGTTCAAACCAAAGTCGTTACTCCGAGGAAGGAAATCTGGGTCGGCACTCACTCGTCCTATAATCTGAAAAATATCCAGAGTGTTTTACTATGACCCATTCCATATTGTTTTTTTTAGCTCACTGTGTACGAGGATCGGGCATCATTTCAACTTGGCTACCTCACAAATCATGATTCCGAATGAAAAGATGTCCACACGTTCGTCGTAGCTTTTCCCTGAGAGGCGCAAAGACACCACGTCAAGCATTCAAAGTGAAGCTATATTCTATTTCATAATTGTTCATGTCTCACCGTGGATCATCTCCGGTGCCATCCAGTAAGGGTTCCCAACCACTGTGTAGCGCTTCCTGCGGTCCGGCTTGCGTAGCTCTGACAAAGTTCCCTTGGGAGGTTGATCCAGAGAAGGCGTTCTGCTGCGGTTCCTCTCTGCAGTCACCAAACGAGCAAGACCAAAATCTGCAACCACGACGGACTGATCCTAGATGTAGATGAAAGCAAGCAAGCACTATGAGACGAGCAGTCATTTATGCAAAGAACTACAACCATCAGTTTACCTCTTTGACCAGGCAGTTGTGTGAGTTTAGATCCCGGTGGATGACGTTCATGGAGTGTAAATAAGCCTATGAAGGAGAAATATAAGGTGAGATGATGATTTGGTCATGGACCTCGAGCATAGACTCACCATTCCAGCGGCAATGTCTTTGGCATAACTCACTCTGATGTTCCACGGAAAGTTATTGTCCTACCAACCAGATAGAGATCAAACATTAGCATTAGCATGCTTGTTACTCACTGTGCTTAAACATCTAAGCGTTCGAGGAGGGGAAAAAATGTACTGTACCATTTTGGCAATGGTTTCTCTGAGCGTTCCTCCCTGAATATATTCGGACACAAAGTGTATGTGCTTGTCCTTGTAAAATAGTCCAATGAACTTGAGGACATTGGGATGATCCAGACAGCGCATCACCTTGACCTGATCACCAGACACAAGATCAATGGACAGTCAAGATGAAGTCGTTTGATGAAGGACATTTACCTCCTTCAGGAAAGTCTTGTGCGTCTCCTCATCAAAACGTATCAACTCTTTCATCACCATCACTTCTCCTGTCTCCTGATGTGTCACCTTCACAGCCACATGAAGATTTGCATTTGGTGGGAAAGATTGTCACATTCGTACCTTACCTTGACGGCCTGTCCAAAGAAGCCCCTGCCTAGAACTTCTCCGTGGATGAGATCAGAAGGCCTGAAGATGCGATAGGTTCGATCGACGGGGTCGTTACGTAGAGACTCGGAGCGTACCATGTCTTTTTTTTGGGAGAAGAGTGACAAGGAAGACTTTTCGATGCTGCAGCTGCGCCTGATGGAGGAAACATGACTTAGGTAGATGGTTTTGGTGGATCAAAGACAGTCAGGAACTCATCTTACAGGATGTTTCGTGATCGCATTCCCATGGTTCCGTGATGGTGAGGCGACATTCTGGTTGAGTCCGGCGTCTCCGCCCCTGAGCCGGGCTCCTCCTCCAGGTTTGGTAGCACGTGTGTCGAAGGCACTTTCTCGCAGACACAGTTCAAGTCTTTGTGATCGTCGGTGGAGGTCTTGGAGCGTGGATTGTGTTCCACGGTCAGCTGCAGTTGTCTGCTTGTGTCCTGGATCACATGCGCTACCTAAAGCAAGCAAGGTTGACCTTAGCTTGGCTTCACTTTGTCAAGTTTATCATGGTTGGTTCATGAAGCCATCAAGAACCTTGTTGGGGCAAACGTTGTGGACAGGAATGCCGTTGACTTCCAGAATCTTGTCTCCAATGTGGAGCGAAGACAGCATGTCAGGACCAAGAGCGTCCGAGTCTAACCTGAAGGAGGATGATGTGGATTGGAAATCGAAACCTGAAAGTCAGGATGTCTGCTAAAGTTTGACTCACGCTGTGACGGTAACTAAAGGACCACTTTCTTGACTGAGTCCAGTTGCCACCTTCAGACCTCGTTGGCCTTCTGTCTGTGGAGGAAGTGACACCAGCGCCACCGTGTGGGGGCTCTTGATGGGTTCCGACGAAGGCGACGATGCGGCACCCTGACTGAAACACTGACCACTGGGACGCAAACAACAACTCAACGACCCAAAGTAACAGAAAGACCTCAGAGATGGAATGTTGACTTACCAGAAGAGTTTGGAATGCTCCACAAGTGTGTAGCTGTCTCCATCTCCAATCAATATCTGACACGTCACACACTTGAAGCATTCGGGGTGGTACTTCTGATCTCCAGCAACCTGTCGGTACATGTTTTTTTTTTGTTATTGTTTTTTTTGCCATTTTGTTTTTTCGTCTCCTGTTGTTAACCACTTTTTGAGATTCTTCCGTCTCGAACCTCTGTTTGCCCTATCGGTTAAAGTTCGGAGCTTCTGCCCTCGTGACAATTTGCGCATGAAGGTTATGAAGTGCTGCATTGTCAGGAACTTTTCATAGGACGCTCTTTCACCACGTCACAAGACTAACAAGTTTTTAGTTAATCGCAGGAAGTCACACTGCTGAAGATTTGCTTTGGGCTGGATTTTGTTTCGATGCAGTAAGACTTAAAACATCACCGGTATTTTCTCAGTTGTCAGTGACATCAGTACAATGATGTCACTGAATTGAAATAAATGCTTAGTCACCATGACAAGTCCCGGTTGGAGTGCCTCAGCGCAGCCGTGACAGTTCTCGCCGTAACGCTGCCAGTAGTGCTTCTTGCAGTACAGTTGCCCGTCCCGCTCGAAGTACCAGTGAGACAGGTTGCAGCTGCATTCCCCGCACCTGTACACCAGAGGGCAGCATAGCTTCAGATCAGAATTTACAGCTTCAGGTGTATTTTATCCGTGGGCAGTTGGCATGTTTCTGGTAGCTTGGTTGAAAGTTCTAGGTCCAAGTTTTGCTGGGATGATCTTCTTCTTCTTACACAAGCAAAATCCTTGGATTAAAATTTAACAACAATGGAACTGGATGTCCACCATAAAGGAGTTGTTGTGGCTAATCTACAAAGCGGCACAAACGCAGTGTGCGGCCACTTCCTGAATGACTCCACCTCGTTTCCTCTCCTTCCTCTCGTCGTCAAGCACATGTACAAGAGCGCCACCCATCACTCTTGAACAAAAGCAAAAGTAAAGAAGTTGCCGCTCGTTCGCTCGATCCAGGAAGGAAATGTGTGTATTGCAACTTGTGTGCATTGTTGCAAAAAGTTACACACATAAGCTGATAACCGTCGCTGTTTCTTACCGTCCTCTCATCCCACGTCGAAACCTCAGATCCCGCCGAGACATCTTGATGGCGTCCCGTCAATGCTTAGCCTATTAACGTTACCACAAAAAGCAAGAGAAGAAGAAGAAAAACCTGCTCCATGGGCAACATCTTGGGCGAGCTCACACAGGTTGCTTTCCTCTGTGTGTGTGTGTGTGTGTGTCAACTTCCTGCTAATGTGAGCGGAGTGAAGAAAAAAAACAAAAAAACAGGATCCACTGACACCAGATGGTGGCCCCTCCTCTGGTGGACTCATCCCAGTATAGAACCTAGACTCCACCTTCCTGGTCCTGTTACGTCCTGCTTTGGATCCACTTACAAAAAGTCAAGTCTCATCAGGAGCGTTCCTTCAGGGAGTCACATGCAACCGCCCTCTGTGTGTGTGTGTGTGTGACATAGAAAATAACCCACGTGCTGCAATAAGGTCATGAGTTGATATTTTATTTGAAAAGCGGCGTGTACAAAAGTGCTCCATTTTGTTCGCACTGAAAATGTTTCAACAAAACCAAAGTGACTTTGGGATTCATTCAGTGACATCTCCAAATGCAAAATCAAATCGCAACCTTCACCAGCATTGCGGGAAGCAAATTTTCCAAAACGATATTTGAATGTAACACTTGGCTAAATTGCTAAGAAGCTAATTTTCTTCTGCTCTTTGTCACTATAACTTAGGACTAATACTCGCGCACTGGAAACACACACACACACACATGCGCACACCAACACACACACGTACACAGACTCTCTCATGATGTCTAAAGGAGGTTCCTCGGATGTTCGTGTGGCATATTATGACCTCACAGTTAGGGTTTATTTGTGAGGACCTCACATTTGATAAATAATTCATCATAATCGGCTCACATTTGGTGTGTGTTATTCCTCATCAGCAGTGTTAGAGGTGGGCTGGGTCTTTAGCACATGATGACCTCCTCCAAGGTGCGAGACCTTTCCTTGGCGGAGGTTCTCAGCAGCGTCCGAACTGAAAAAGGTTTCCTTGAGTGCATCTCAACGCTTTTGGCTTAAATGAATATTTTGGTTTGTCTCGAGGGAATCCTGACGACGACGGCGAGGTGCTGACGTCAGCAGGTTGTTGCCGAAGCTCCGACGGAAGGTAGGACGTGTTTGGTCTGGGGTCAAAGTAGCACCGCTGTTGAAGCAATGAGGTCACATCCTGGTTTGCGCTCTCACTTCCTCCTTCGGCCGCAGTATTTGCCCTGACAGCCGCCACCTTCAACAACAACAACAACAACACACATGGATACACAACCATATGTAGTTTAGCGTCATGCTAACATGTGACACAAAAACACAATAGACCTCTGTAGGCTCCAGCTCCCAGCAGGTTCTGCATGGCGGCGTACTTGGCTGCCTTCTGCGCGCTCGCTGTAGCACACATGAGAAGTCAAGAATGTTATTGTGAAGGCTCTGTCGCAATGCTTTCAAATATTACGAGGGGTTTCCCCATTCTTGAGGGAAATGTGCGTAGCTTACATTTTTGTGCAGCTCCCATGTATCCTGCGGGACAACAGACAGGAAGGATAAAAAGTCAAGCTTCCATTCATTCAGTCGTTCTTTCCTTTTCTGACCAAATTCAATTGATTCATTACTGTGACATTTACAGTACGGCAAAAATCAAAACAGTACTGCCTCTTTTGGATTAAATGTGATTTTTTTTACGATCAAGATAAAATGATTTTCCGAGAGGATAATTTGGAAGTGGCCTACACCTTTGCGTGTCAGTTGAAAACAAGTTCCAACAGACCCGAGACATGCTCAAACGAATCAAGGTTTCTTTACCGGGATAGCCTCCAGGAGCTGTTCCACCAAAGCCGTTGATAGCACCCCCTGCTGAACAAACACACACACGTGCGACTGTTAATGTCAGATGTCTGTTAAAATGTGTTTTTCTTTTTTAATCATTACTGCTTTGAATTACTAATTAGGTCCATTCAAATTAAGATGGTAAGCTAGTCCCAAGGTGCACGACTTATATCCGCCTGCCAGTCACTCACCTTGACCTCCATAAGAGCCCGTCCCAGTTCCCCCAGGACCATATCCCCCTGGGCCATAGCTGCCAGGTCCAAATCCATTGGAAATAGCACCTCCTGTTGGAAAGTATGCATGCAATTCTGTTAAAAATATGAAATGTATGTTTTTGTGACTGTCTACAATGTCATGTAGTGTTGCATTACCTGGTTTCTGCATTTTTCTTGTGCCAAATTGTTGGCCACCTATTCCAAAACCACCTGCACTGGCACCACCTGGTCTGAAGCCACCACCAGGTCCAAAGCCACCTGTTCCTGGGCCGGTATTCCCAGCCATAAAGCCTCCTGTGCTGGAACCACCTGGTCTGAAACCACCACCAGGTGCGAAGCCACCGGTTCCCGTGCCAGCGGCACTTGGTCCATAGCCACCTGTTCCTATGCCAGCACCATTGGGTCTGATGCCACCACCTGGTCCATATCCACCTGTACCAGCACCGCCTGGTCCAAAGCCACCAGTGCCATAGCCAGCTCCTCCAAGTGATGATGAACCATATCCTGTCGTATAGAGAGAAAAACTTTAGTATGCCTTAACTTGACATTTGTAATGTCCGAAAAACATATTGTTGTCATCATACCAGATTTAGGCGGCTTCCTCATGTCCAGTCCTGCTCCACCTGTTCCATAGCTCCCAGCTCCTGTGGCACCACCACCTGGTCCATAGCCACCTGCTCCATTTCCAGCACCGCCCAATCTTGCTCCCCCAGCTCCTGTGGCACCACCACCTGGTCCATAGCCACCTGCTCCATTTCCAGCACCGCCCAATCTTGCTCCCCCAGCTCCTGTGGCACCACCACCTGGTCCATAGCCACCTGCTCCATTTCCAGCACCGCCCAATCTTGCTCCCGCAGAGCCAGGCCCATAAGATCCAGGCCCTATACCACCTGTTCCGAAACTTCCTGGACCAGAACCGGCTCCAACTGCTCCAGTTCCATAGCCAGCAGGCCCAACTCTATTTCCACCAGCTCCTGCCCCATAGCCTACAAATAAACAATGTTTCTGTTAGTGTTCTTGATGTGAAGACCTGACTGGATCTTTGTCAATGTCAACATACTTTTTGATGGTTTTCCAGGACTATACCTTGAACCTGAATAAGAGGAAATACCATATCAATTATTTTTCAGGTGGTCGTAAAGAACCATGCTTTCAGAATTTTCATCTTACCACCATATCCCCCCAGTCCACCAGCACCACCAGCACCATAACCTGGTCCTCCTCCCATACCTCCAGGACCTGCTCCAGCAGCTCCTGCTCCAAAGTTTCCAGTTCCACCGATATTACTACCCACACCTCTGCCTCCTGTCTTGGCAGCATAGGCCCCAGGTCCACCACCATAAGTGCCGAGCCCAGCACCATAACCTCCGGGGCCTGTGCCATAACGTCCAAGCCCTGTACCATAGTTTCCAAGACCGGTACCAGCACTCCCAGGACCACCATAGCCACCAGCTCCAAGGCCACGTTGGCCTCCTGCTCCGAATGTTCCATATCCTGAAATGAAGACAAAAATGGAATGAAGGAAATATCTGTCGTCTTTAGAGATCCACAAATGAAATGCAATTGGCGTACCTCCACCTGGCAAAATTCCCGCTCCACCAGCACCATAACCTATGATACATGATAGGTGAAATGTGGAGATTTCTTCACACATTTAATTGACCAAGAATTACTGTGTACTTTGCACATTTGTTCAAGCGCAGCTCACTTTTTCCAGGTTTTGTGAGACCTGATCCAGGCACCATGCCACCTTGACTCGTTCCGACACCTCCTGGACCTCCGCCAACAGCACCTGGCCCGGCTCCAAACCGTCCTTGTCCTCCTCCATTTACACCTGATCCTGTCCCAACTCCGCCTGGACCAACGCCACCACCTCCGGTACCACCATAGCCACCAGGCCCAACCCCCACTTGACTTCCAGCTCCAGTCGGGAAACGTAGACCTGTGAGGAAGGAACACATATTTACGTAATGTCTGTCATTTTATTCAGCAAGTCAAACATAATTGGCTTACCTCCACCTAGTAAAACTCCAGCTCCACCGGCACCATAACCTACAATTGACGACGTGTGAAGTGAATGCATCTTTTACAACTTTTACAACAACACATTTTATAAACAAGTTTATAAGCAGCTCACTTTTTCCAGGTTTTGTGAGACCTGTATCTACTCCACCAGGCCTAACTCCTGGAACAGGTCCAAACGTGCCAGTCCTGCTCCCAACTCCACCTGCCCCCCCTCCAGTTCCACCATGTCCAGTCCCAAATCCTCCGGGACCTCCTCCAGCACCACCAGTCCCTGTCCCAGTTCCTCCTGGACCATAACCACCTCCAGGTCCACCATAGGCACCAGGTCCACCATAGGCACCAGGTCCACCATAGGCACCAGGCCCAACCCCACCCTGGCCTCCTGGTCTGAAATTTCCATATGCTGATCAGCACACAAAAACATTCATTATTGGATGAAGTTCTTTCACATGGAAAAACTCAAATCTAGGAAAGTACAGTACTTTTGCCTGGTTTTCCTCCGAGTCCTACACCAGCTCCATTTGGGAAGCGTAGACCTGAGCGTGAGAAAAGGGTCAGACTGCACTTTTAGACGTTTGCTACTTAAATCTGTGGATAAAATGTCATGGATATACCTCCACCTGGTAAAGCCCCAGCTCCACCAGCACCATAACCTACGATGGAGGACGCATGGATTGTAGAAATATTTTTGAAATTCTGCCTAGATTATATAATTTTCACACAGTTCAAGGAGCAGCTCACTTTTTCCAGGCTTTGTAAGACCGGTTCCTACTCCGCCAGTGCCGGCCCCAATTCCTCCGAGTCCACCAAGACCGGTCCCAACTCCTCCTGGACCTCCTCCAACTACACCAGTTCCGATTCCAACTCCTCCTGGACCTCCTCCAAATACACCAGGTCCGCTCCCAGCTCCTCCTGGACCTCCTCCAAATACACCAGGTCCACTCCCAGCTCCTCCTGGACCGCCTCCAAATACACCAGGTCCGCTCCCAGCTCCTCCTGGACCTCCTCCAACTACCTGGGTGGCACCTCCTCCTCCACCAGGTAAAGCTCCAACTTTGGTCCCGTCTGGATTGTATGCTGTATAGAGGACCACATCCATGGATTTTGATTGTGTGTAAATGTTGTTTCTTTGTTGCTATGAAAATATCACATTGATGAGAAAAGGTATAGGAGGCACCTTTGGATGGTTTTTGTGTTGCCCCAACTGCTATTGATGTGCCTCCTGGTCCAAATCCAATTCCACTTCCTCCTACTGGTCCTGCACTGGTTCCTCCTGTCCAACGTCGACCATCTGTCACTGTATCAGGACGGGCTTCTCCCTCTCCTTCGCCAGGGGTATCGCCTCTCGGGACTCCTTCGCGTAAAGGACCAGCAGAGCTTTATAAAATGCATCCAATTAAAAGGTCTAAGAGTGGTCATGTTCAAATGTGTCAGTGAGTCACCTGGTGGTTTGAGAGGTTGGGCTCCAGGTAGGACCCCACTTGTGCCTGTAAATACAAGACACGGCAGTTAGCTTGTCTTCTGTTAGACACACAGTGGAATCTCAAAAAATCATACCGGTTGGTTGGACAGCTCTTCCCCCACCTGCAGAGAGACAAGATAAGGAATACAAACCATATTGGGAAGTTCCATGCAAGCTTTGTGCGATCCCATCAAAACCTACCGGGTGCCGCTCCTGTGGATCCTGTAGAACAACAAGCACACCTTAGACAATGTCCACAAAGGCAAACAAGCACAATCTCAAAGGTAAACGCTGACCTGGAAGAGGAGTCCCACCAAGACCTGTTTCATAAAAACAACAGCAGCAGTGTGACTAATCCACAGAAATGTCATTTGAAGAATTCTTTGAAATGCCTGATAATAACCTGGTCTTCCTCCAAGGATGGGAATTCCTGTTCCTCCTAGACCATCTCCATCCACTCCTGCACCAAATGGTCTGCCACCGACCCCTGTAGCAATAGCAGTGGATGTATGTGCACACTTTTATGAGTGCTTCACATGTAAAACAACAATGAATGACTAAAAGCAGTTGTTTGAAACGATTTCCCTCGTTTAGACATGAACACGTCCCCCTTTGATTAGCGTTGTGGATCTTTCGAGCTTCCAATGCAAGAAGTTTCAGTTCAACACACCTTCTCCTGCAGCAATGCCAGAACCTTCTATCACACTGCCCGGACCACCCTCACCTGGAATGGAACAGATTGTTAAAATTGAAACGATTGCTTGATAATCTGATGATGTCATTGATAGCCGACAACCAGAACATGATGCGTTGCAGAATTTTAATCTACTTTTTGGAAGTAGAGTTAAGCTATGTAAGATCATTTTATTTTTTCGCACACGGACCTCCATCAAATTCTCTTCCGTCTCTTCCCACGTCAGTGCGAGTCCCACCTGGATCAGTAACAAATAACATGTTAGAGTTCTACAAAGAAATCACAAAAGATTGTGTCGTGTACGTGCCTTCTGGAAGTGGAGCTCGTGTCCCTTGTGTAGTTCCTCGCCCTGACCCAGCACACACTTGGATTACTGACTAACCTCATTGAAATAATATTTTTTACGCAGACAGAACCTTACCACCGGGTCCAGTTGTTGCACGAGTAGCACCACCAGTATTGGTTCCGTTCATGTACACTCTAGTGCCATTGACTGGAGCGCCGGTGCCACTTCCTGGACCTGGTTGCACTCCACCTGGTAGACCTACAAAATGACATCATGATTTCAATTCATTTACCAGTCAATGTCTTCCTTTCAATAACTTTAGACTTCAAACTTGTCCAATTTCCTACCATATTTGTCTGCTTTGGATCCAGCTGTCCCGAAACCTGACAAGACAAATCAACAACATTGTGTCACCCCACCACCGAGTCCACCTTGTCCGCCTCCGAGTACCCCACCACCGAGTCCACCTTGTCCGGCTCCGCCTCCGAGTCCTCTACCACCGAGTCCACCTTGGCCGCCTCCGATTGCCCCACCGCCGAGTCCACCTTGGCCGGCTCCGCCTCCTAGTACCCCACCGCCGAGTCCACCTTGTCCGGCTCCTCCGCCGAGTACCCCACCGCCGAGTCCACCTTGTCCGGCTCCGCCTCCGAGTACCCCACCACCGGGTCCACCTTGTCCGGCTCCGCCTCCGAGTACCCCACCACCGAGTCCACCTTGGCCAGCTCCGCCTCCGATTGTCCCACCGCCGAGTCCACCTTGTCCGGCTCCGCCTCCGATTGCCCCACCGCCGAGTCCACCTTGTCCGGCTCCGCCTCCGATTCCCCCACCACTGAGTCCACCTTGTCCGCCCCCGAGTCCACCTTGTCCTACACCCAGCACACAGATCATTTATAGGAACTGGAGCAAATACAAAATCATCTATTAGAATGTTAATTTGAATGAAGCAATCGAATATTTGTACCATATTTGGCAGCTTTTGAGCCAGCGCCATATCCTGTGAATGACATTTTGTTTAGTTCAGTCATAGTTAGGATTTTGATGGTTTCCAGACAGTAATTTGAACCTGGTCCATATCCAGTTCCTGTCCCTGCACCGTAGCCTCCACCTGGCCCAAAACCTGTTCCAGGGGCGACTCCAGTGTTGTAACCACCTTGTCCATACCCGGTTCCACCTGTCCCCAATTGACACTCATTATTCAGGACAGGCAACAGCACGACAGATTGAATATAAATAGTTGGACAAGGTTTTACAACTCCTTATACCTCCGGCACCACCCTGTCCAAAACCAGCAGGTCCTCCACTGGTTCCAACACCAGAACCAGGCAGTCTTGCACCCGCTCCACCACCTTGTCCAGAACTTGGTCCACTTCCAACACCAAGTCCTCCTACACAGGACAAGTTTACTTACAGACCTCAAATTGTAATCAAGTATTGGTAATTGTGTTCCTCTTACCATATTTGTTGGCTTTGGCACCTGCATAACCTGAAAAATTAAGACCCATTAGCAACTAAGAATAACACATTCGTCATTAGTCCATAATTAGTTAATCTTGATTAACTAATCTTTGACTTTGACTTATTTTCTTACCTCCTGGTCCATATCCAGTACCTCCAGGCCCAACTCCTGCCCCTGGTCCGTAGCCAGTACTCACACCACCTCTTCCAGGTACAAAACCTGTACCAGCTCCCCCAGGTCCAGTAAATCCCCCTGCGCCACCAGATGCTGCTGGGCCAAACCCTGCTGCAGTACCACTAGGTCCAAACCCTGTCCCAACACCACCAGGCCTGACTCCTCCTGGTCCGTAGCCTGTGCCAGCACTAGCAGGTCCAACACCCCCAGTACCTATACCTTGACTCCCCAGTGTTCCACTCATCATACCTATCGGGGGATGTTTTGTTATTGTTATAAATACATCCAAACAATAAATGTGCACCTGACTTATCTTACCATATTTACGGGCTTTGGCATTGGCATTGTATCCTGAAATATGAAGACAATGTAATTGGAAAAAATGTCAGACGGGTGCTTGAGTTATTCCAACAGAAAATTGAGTCATAATTACCCCCAGATCCAGTTCCTGTTCCTCCTAGTACTGGTGCAGCTCTTCCTGGTCCTGTACCGGTACTACCCGGCCCATAACCTCCTCCAACAGGTCCACTGCCAACACCACCGAACCCAGTTCCAGCAGCACCGGGGCCATATCCAGTACCACCTGTCTCAGTGCCCGCACCACCTGGACCATATCCAGCACCACCTGTCCCAGTGCCCGCACCACCTGGACCATATCCAGCACCACCTGTCCCAGTGCCCGCACCACCTGGACCATATCCAGCACCACCCCTTCCTCCTGGTCCACCAAGGCCTCCGGTTGCACCAGTGCCGACACCACCAGACTGCCCTGGACAAGGTTTTTGGCGACATGTCCTCAGACTTGAATTTTTTTAAGGTTGTTAAATTGATAGGATGCCAACTTTTGGTGAATATGTCTCACCATATTTGAGCGCTTTGGCTGACCCAGGACCATAACCTAGGGCACAAAGCATTCATAGATTTACGGACTTATCTATTTCTTCATGTATGCTTTCCTTTGTAAAGCAACACTGAGAAATTTGGTACCTGTTCCAGCTCTGCCGCCATATCCAGGAACAGCTCCAGCTCCACCTGTTGTTCCAGTTCCACCCCCATATCCAGGAACAGCTCCTGGTCCGCCACCTATTCCAACTCCTCCTCCATATCCAGGAACAGCTCCAGGTCCACCTATTGCTCCAGCTCCGCCTCCAAAACCAGGGAGACCGACCCCTCCTGCAGGTATTCCAGCACCACCTTGACCAAGGGCACCTGCTCCAACTCCACCTGGTGGACACAATGAGGTTAGCTCAAGCATTTATTATTTTGGATGTTGTCAAAGGGATAAAATTGAAAGAAAGTGCCTTTACCATACTTGGCTGCTGCTTTGGCTGGACTTTTTGACTTGCCTACTCCTGTTGAAGTGAAAATCCATTTTGGGTCTGTCTGTATTCACTAATCGGGTTTTAAATCAGACTTTAGTTACCTGACTTGGGTGATATGAGAGGGTACCCACGAAAAACACCTGGCAGCTGCTGTCCTCGACCATCTTAAGAAAGAAATTCATTATTGACTTTCCGTGTGGGTATTGTCATGATAAGATATTTGCCGTTTGAATATATGCTCTCACTTACTGTCTGCACCTTGGCCGAGTACCCCGCCACCTGCAAGGTAGAAGACAACACTTGAATTTGTAAGATATGCTCCACAGAGCAATGGCAGATTTGAAATGGAGTTCACACCTGTCTGCGGCCCAAGTCCATTTCCTGTTGCCACTCCAGGGACAATACCTCGGCTTAAAAAATCTAGTCAAGAGAAATCAAAAATTTTTATTTGTTTGTGTTTCAATAATTTGGTGTATTTAAATCTGTGTCTTTAAATATACCTTGACTTGGTACAAATCCACCTTGGTATAGTCCAGGAACCCCTACACCTGTATGAGAGCAGAGGCCAATTTTAGCAATCAAGGGCCCCAAACTGTCCTGTATATAAAGTGACCTGGTGTCATATATATAAAATAACGAGTTGTCCTCTATAGCAATGTACCTGGAAGTTGTTTTGATGCTTTGCTCCCACTCTTCCCACTTGAGCCAACTCCTGCACCTCCTGGCACAAGCCCTGCTCCCCCTGGTACAAATCCTGCGCCGCCTGGCCCGAACCCTGCACCCCCAGGCCCAAAACCTGCAGTGCCAGGTCCAACCCCTGCACCTCCTGGCCCATACCCTGCACCTCCAGGTCCAAAACCTGCAGTGCCAGGTCCAACCCCTGCACCTCCTGGCCCATACCCTGCACCTCCAGGTCCAAAACCTGCAGTGCCAGGTCCAACCCCTGCACCTCCTGGCCCATACCCTGCACCCCCAGGCCCAAAACCTGCAGTGCCAGGCCCTGCCCCTGCACCCCCAGGCCTTACGCCGGCACCTCCAGGCCCAAATCCTGCGCCACCAGGCCCTACGCCGGCACTTCCAGGCCCAAATCCTGCACCACCAGGCCCAACTCCTGCACCTCCAGGTCCAAATCCAGCCCCTCCAGGCCCAAATCCAGCACCCCCTGGTGCAACCCCTGCACCACCAGGTCCGAATCCTGTTCCCCCTGGGGTGTAACCTGTTACCACAATCAGAATTATATTCCTCTTTTTGAAGCAGTAAATAAATAAACATACATTACTGATCAGGTACCTGATTTAGGAGGTTTGGGTCCAGTTCCACCAAGTCCTGGGTACTGGACACTGCCGCCTTGGCCGTAACTTCCACCAAAGCCACCTGAATCAAAAACAGACTTGGTTTATTTTCCATTCAACGTGATGATATTGCTCGATTCTGATGACAGGATGATGTAAATTTGAACGAACCTCCAGGTACGAGGCCTCCTCCGGTCCCTTGACTGGCACCTTGTGATCCAACCACACCCCCTTGACTTCCTGGACCAAAACCAGCAGCAGAGGCTCCCCCGGGCCCAGTTCCATAACTTCCAAGACCGCCTAATCCAAGTCCACCTGCACCCAAACCTCTACCCCCGGTTGCCTGTCCTGGTCCAAAGCCTCCATTGACTCCTCCTTGGCCAGCATAGCCGCCACCTTGAGTCATGTTTAGAATAATTACCAGGATCATTATATACAGTATGTATGAAAGAAAAATATCTAAGTACATAAATAGAGACGACTGCGCACAAGCAGGAGAAGAAAGCCTTACCTGTTTTTGGAGGCTTTACACCTGCAAGAAGTTTGAACTATTAAGTAAGTCTTCTTAGACAATTGCACCACATGAAATAAGAATCATCATTTGAGTTGAATTTGTCATACCAGCTCCATAACCTCCCTCTCCACCACTGCCTGGACCGTAGGTGCCAGGCTGGAATCCTCCTGGACCTTGACCAACAAAGCCACCTGAGCAATACAATTTTAAAAGACAGAATGCATATAAATGCTAAAGACTGACTTCTGGTTTTATTTCAATAAAACTAAATGCCCCAACCTCCTGCTCCTCCTTGACCAAAGCCTCCACCAGCAGGACCGAATCCTGTGCCTGCCCCACCTTGTCTGAATCCAGTTCCTGCTCCAGCTGAACCGTACCCAGTTCCAGCACCGGTGCCAGTTCCAGCTGCTCCTCCAACACCAGCGGGTATCACACCTGTACACAGATTCCATTTAATGTCAAATCAGATGAATTTTCTGCGACTGGCATCATAACTGGAGCAGGAACTATTTTTCCTGGAAACATGAATATTAATATTGTACGAGTCATTACTCTTTAATGACTTTGCTAGCACAAAGAATTTTATTGGGAAATACCAATTTGTAAAGACCAAAAATCACCCAGGTTGCGTTTTGTGTGTGTGTGCACGTGTACATGTGCGTGTGTGTGTGTCTACATGAAATAAGCCAGAGTGGTCTGAGTGGAGAAAGCCCCTCATCCAGAACACATGTTTTTACTTCTGCCGTTAATTGAGAGGCTTGTGTTGTGTTGGATGTAACCCGAGTTCCATAAATAGAAAGTTAGCTATAAAAGGAAAGCACAATTGTACACCCCCCCCCCCCCAAAAAAAAAACAGTCTGCAGGGATTCCTAAAGAATGTGAATGACTCGTCTGATTGTAACGTCATGTAGCATTTCAATGCGTACCCCCTGGCCCCAGGCTCCCCTTCGCCAAAGCCCACCAAGGTTCTGCCAGACCCCCAAAACTCGGAATTATATGAATTTTT
This sequence comes from Syngnathus acus, assembly GCF_901709675.1. NCBI lineage: Eukaryota > Metazoa > Chordata > Actinopteri > Syngnathiformes > Syngnathidae > Syngnathus > Syngnathus acus. The sequence continues at coordinate 3,955,814 of NC_051099.1, read as the reverse complement.
CTGGACAACTGGACTCTCACAATGGGAACATAATTCATGCATTCATTGCATCACTACTGTTAGTGTAAAAGATGCCAAGACATGTTGCACTAGAAGACAAATTCATGTCCACTTGTTTGTTTCACCCAGTTTGCATCAAATTTACAGCTGTATAGTTCTCGAGTGACTGTACATAGTTCTGCCTTAATATTTAGCAATGATTTACACCATCACTCGAGTGAAGTTCGAGTCAGGTATTGAATGCCATGGCATGTGAGCAAGGAGAGCCATGGACTGAATGGCACAAATACAAAATGAAAAGACTCGCAAGGAGCTGCTGTCGACCACAACTCGCACCCAGACACTCACGCTCGATTTTTATTTTTATTTTTTTATTCGTCAACCAATTTCATAATAGTTAACATGTTTTTAATTTCCATCCATTAATTGAAAAAGAGGACCGTGCACATTCAGAAACATCAATTCAGTCACTGGTATGATTTGTAACGACCATCAATTCTCAAGAGTTGAATTTGATCATTGATGAGATATCGATTCATCACCTTTGAGAATTCTAAAGCATGCATGTGATCTTTACAGAGGAAAAAGCGACTTACCTCCTTGCAGCGAGGGTCTGCACAACGCCAGGACCACCACCAGCAGCATCAGCACCGGTGGGCTGGCGTCTCTCAGGTACCAGCGCCTCATCCCTCCTGCCATCCTGCTCCCAAATGTCGTGGCCCGCTCCAAGCCGGCCGCTTTTATCCCTCCTGGCTTCCAGGAGGGGGATGAGGGGGTGCCTGTCGGGGAGGGGGGTCCGAAGCGGCTTTAATTGGAGCGCAGACGCTCACGCTCAGATAGACAAGCCGAGAAAACACATTGAATCATTTTGTTCAAACAAACACACCCGTACAGTACACTTTTATTTGCCTCCGCACTGCCAAACACTTTAAGAACATGGAGGGGGGGGGGGTTCTTGTGGGGGGTGTCTGAGGGAAAGGGAGACTCTAACTGGACACTTTAAGACCAGTGGACCACAACCAGCATAGATAGATACAGTTGCTGGACGGATGGACGGATGATGAAGATGGATGATGAAGTCCATGATGTTTGTGGAAAAGCAAGCACAGTCGCGTATCGATTAGCAGATTTTCGAGATCGGTTCTGATTGGCCGGATGAGGCGGCTGGGGCATCTGGGTAGGACGCCTCGAGGATTCTCTTCTTAGGTTGGGATCAAATGCAGGGTTGGGCACATGAACAAAGGTCATGTGAGGTCACATGACCTGACTTGTCTGCTTTGAAGGACTTAAGTGAAGCTCGGTGCTTCAGCACCATGACCACAGGTGTGTGCACATGCGTGTGCGCGCTTGCTACCTGAGCCGCCGTACTTGGTGTGCGATGATGTTCTGCGTCTGCTCTGTTGCGTTGATGTCAACGCATAGCTATGTGCTGAAACACGATCCAATTTCAGGAGAAAAAAGAAATGCTAAAAAAAAAAACGTCCGCTCGCTCACAGCCGTGGTTACTTTGTTCAACTGCGTGTGATGAAACATGACAAGCCGGCAACGTGGCCAGCACCTCCGATGATGTCACCAAAGAAAAAAAGCCTATCATGCATCCGCTGGACGGGAACTGTCGGCTGCGCTTGACTCTCAAGTGGCTTCAGTCAGCTTGTATCTCAAGCTCACGCTCGCAAGTCAAAGCGACAAGTGGGCACAGCTTGTATGTGGAAAAACCGTTAAGATGACTCACTCGCATCTCAAAGCGTCGCCGCCGCCCGTAAAAGGGGAAAAGAATGGCCTCGTTCAATACTTAACAGTCAAAGCATTCACATGCACTTTGCTGCACTTTCTCCATTGTGTGTGTGTGTGTGTGTAGCAGTGGAAAGCTGTGCTCACATCCTCGAGTGTGTGACATCATGGCAGTCACACCTGCAGCAGTCAACGGCGTCAACATGTCAGCAGCATGTGTGCCGCATGTTGTGGCGTTGAGGCGCGTGCGTGTTGACAAGCTGCATGTGCGGGGCGAGCCAGCGTCCTCACAGAAGGATGCGGTGGTATCGCCAAGCCCTCGGAGATGGCCACGTTTGTTATGAGCGAGCGTGACACAGCGTCCATTCATGGCGCCGGATTGCGTCGTAAAGGCTGGCAAATAAGTTGTGGTGCCGGCCGGCTCCAAGGAAGTGACCTCCTTCCACTTGTTTGCTCGCCATCCTGCTTTGCTGTTTGTCGCCCTGCAAAAACAGCTTCGCACACAAGCCACCTTCTTGTGTCCTTCTGCTAGACGTGCGCCGCTCGTACGACGTGACCCCCTCCAGCCAGGATTTCTTCTGCGGTGGGAATCCCTCCCTGTCAGTCGGCCATTGTGTAGCACTCTTCAAACGTGCAGGAATGGATGTTTTTTTTTCTCAACATGTAGACAACACAAGGCATCGTCAAAGAGAAACAGTGGCAAGGTCTTTTGGCCTTTCAGGCTCCTCCTGTGGAAAAGCCTCTGATTGACTGACAGCTCATTTGACTGTTTGATTGATTGATTGGAGAACTGTCCCAATACTTTAGTGGCTGTATTGTTGACACCATGATGGATGATGTCTGCGTTCAATGTTTATGTATGGCGTAGTTCGAGATTGCCTGTTGTTCCAACCCTCTCGGGAGGTGGTGGGGGGGGGTGTAGCGCGTGGTGGGGGTCCTTATGAGTCATGGGAAGGATCTGCGAGCCACGCCGAAATCACTCTCATCAAAAATTTCACTGAGTATCAGCCAAGGCCAACGTTTACATACGATATGCTAGGCTAGCGCGATGTGGCGCCGAGTCAAGACGCGTTGGCGCCCTTTTGCCGCAGTCTGCCCTTCATCAACCTTATCGCGCTGCTGTTTTTCTGGACGTAGGCGTGCTTTGTGCACTTGTACCCTCAGGCTTGCCCAGTGGGGGGCCGCCCCGTCGCTGGCTTGAGGCTGCGTCCTAATGTAGACGTTAGCTAACGTCTGCTGGTTTTTGGAGCGCTCGCGCATTCCTCAGTGCGACAAAATGACAACTTGTTCCTACTTTGCAGCTACTTTTGCATTGTGGGGGATTCTCAGCGTACAGTACGTCTGGAAACAATTTGACTTGTGTCGTTGTGACAAACGTCGCATGTCATCAATTAGCATGATGCGTCATCGCATATTGTCATGAGCCCTTAAGACTCATCATGTTGTCTTTTGTTGTCGCCTGTCCTCAAGAATGTCCATAAGGGCTGTCACATGGGCTTCATCCCATAATGTCGTCTGCTCGTGGTACGTTGTGGCCTGTTTTCACATGTTGTGGCTTGTTGTCATGTGTCATGTTTTATTGCTTTGTCTTGATGCCTGTGTTATGTTTTTGCAGGCTAGCAGGTTCACCCCACGGTGCTTTGCTCATGTGTGCCATGACAGCGCGCAAGGCGGCGCATGCACGCGGTGACTCAGCTTCGAGATGTTTACGAGTCTGTCCGTTCATTTGCGCAGGTGCTGAAAGTGTCAATCAAGTCCACCCGGGTCCGGCGGCGACCCGGCGGCGGGGGTTCACGCAACAGGAAACGGAGCTCAGGTGGGTGGCACCTTTTTTTTACAAGCAGACTGAGATTGGATCGGACGCCATTACGCATGTTGGAAAGTCTCATGATTCATGATGAGCTTTATTTGAGCAACAACATCCATCAGGCCGTGGCAGCTTAGCAACATGCTAACAACAACAATAATAGGACCTCCAAAGTCCAACAACATTTCCTGCAACAACACCACACAAGGACAGGTCAGTTCCCAACTTTTGGCGGCAACATTTGAATAATAGCAACGATCGCTTATCTTACTCTGCGACGGCTCTCGTGAAGGAAGACTCAATAATGACACACGCAACGCATCGCTCGTCAATTTGCCTTTCCCTGCTAGTCTAGAAATTCCTCAAAGATGGCGGCCTGTCTGCACGACACCGGCCTGCGGTTTTGCTTTGCCGCCGTTTGTCTTGGCGCCGAGCAGCGTCGGGGCTACCAGCGGGTCGTGAGAAGCGCTGGACAACACAGGCCAGCGTGTCGCTGCGCCGATGTGTCACATTTGCTGCCCCAATGGAGCAAACATGTTTTTGTTTATCTGACAGCGAAGCTGCAAGTGTTATCGTTGGCGTTGGATAATCTTTGCAAAAGTTTCTCTCACGCTTATCACGGCTCGCAAAGTCCCACGTTGCCATGGATGGGCGACGCCATCCCATACAGTGACTCCGTTATAATTTGCTGATAGATTCGTTTTATTGTCACATGACTCTCTTTCACCAACCCTGACACCATTCGGCCAATCAAACGCAGCCAACCAGTCCCGAGTCATCAATTCATTGAAAACAAATCGACAAGATGAATGGATTCATAAAATCGTTAGCCGCAGCCCTGATAGCGACATGACCAGCTAGCGAGCTAGCTAGCTTACTCGCGTATGTGTGTCAAACGATAGATTGCAGCTGCTTCTTTTCTGTCATTGGTGGCCCCTGAAAGCCTTTAATGAAATCAAAGTTGTTGTTTTTTCTTTTTTGCAAACAAGTGGCGCTTTATGTTGAAGACCTGCTTGAGGAGCGGTGTGTGAAGGAGTGCGTGTGTATGTGCATGAACAACACTGCTGGCCGCCGCACACAATGACGACACTCTGTAAACACGTTAACGTGAAGTGTGAGCCGTCCCGACTGGGGGGAGTGTGGGGGGGGCTTCTTTGGCAGAGTGTTGGTAGTGGGGGGTGCTTTGGGGGGTACGCGTGGTGGGGGTCAGCTTGTCTGCAAAATATTTAGTTTTGTGCGGCAACCGCCAGTGAAAAGGTGAAGCATGGCCGGCGGCCGACTTCCTTCAGCTTGTAAAGTCTCGGCCTGACGTCAACATGTTCGTGTGCACTTTATGCTACATGTCGATTATATGATCAGCTTGGAAAATCACGATGATCCTGTGGAGTGAAACAAAAAGTTTGAAAGCAACGGTTGTTGTTGCTGCCGTGTGACGTCACATTATGTTTGTCGCTGCTCAAGACAAAAGAAAAGCAAAGTGAGTAAATGTAAAGCACTGTGTGGGGGGGAGGGAGATGATGTCACAGCCCAGGGAATATCTCCCAATCCCTCCAGACTTGATGTTTGCGTCTAGCAAACTGCTAACACATTGTTACCTTTGACCTTTGAGGGCCTCCAACACGGGTTGGTGCTGATCCACTCGCACGCGCCACAGCACATCAAACACCAAGTTGGAGGGCGGAGGGCTAGAGCGGTCTTGTCCAAACCACCAATCAGTCAGATTTTGACCTTTGTATGAACTTCCACATCTAAATGGTCACTTTCAATGCTTTTGTTCCAGGTCTTCTTGACTTTTCACTTGTGAGGCTCACCGGAGTTGGATGAAGCCAAGCTTGTGACATCACCCGAGGCCTCTACGTATGAAGACAAAGGTGATTTTCACAAGCTTCTGGGACACATTTCTTCATGCGTGCGTTTTGTAAGTTGTCATGTCAAGTCGCTTGTTAAGCAGGAAGGCGGACACTTAAGCATGTTTGACCAGCTGAACATTTCATCGTCGGCGTTTTGTTTCCAGCAAAACTGAAATGATTGATGAGGTTGAACGCTTGCTGATGATGTCACACTATGACATCAGTACACACACACAACTGCAAAGACTTGTACAAGTGTTGTTTGTGTGGAGACAAAGCTCCAGTTTCACGAGTTGAACGTGACTGTAACTTCTTTTCGGACGCCAACGCTGGCAACACCCTTAGCTAAGCCGAATTTACGTCAGCGCTCTGCTTACCTTTTAAATTTGACATAATCGTGACATCTGCTCCCATTATCATGAGCAGAACTTCAACATTGAGGTATTAAAAATCCTACTCCAGCACAGAGGCAACAGGTTGACTCGCCACTCCACACAAGGAGGTTGGAACCAAACATGCTAACCGCTAGCTCTCGTATGAAGCAATCTACTTCATTCAATTAGAGTCTCAGGAAGGTCTCACGTGTCTTCTGGCTTTGTTCTCGAGCTCTCGACTGATGTTTGATTGACTTCATGTGTTGCCTGTCGTTCTGTGCTTAGCCCCGCCCACACCCTACACACAAAGCAGAATGGAGACATTAATAAGAACCATATTTGGTAACCTGCAAGTCAAGTCTCCCTGTTAGGGGGTACAATCACGTGACTTCCATCCGTCAATCAGTGCAAAGTACAACAATGCTTTTGTTTGACAGGAAGGCTTCAAAAGACCAGCGTAGCGTAGTGATTAAAGATGAAATGCGACTCTGAAACGTAAAACTCGTTCACTATATAATCTGCATTTTTTCCTATGGTTATCATCGCTTTTGGATCTCTTGAAAAAGCATTCCCATCTGGAAATGTGACGACAAAGAAGAAGAACAAAAAGTTGTTATTGTAGCAAACGTGTGATAAGGAGCTTAGCGTGTTGTTATTGAAAACACAACATACATGTGGAACGTCACATGTTCTGCAAATATTTGCACTGTGTGTCAGCCAGGAGATTATGTGCGGATAAATATTGTAATATTTGATACAAGGCGGCAGGGTGATAATCACAATCATAATAGTAATGAGTTGGTGCGTGTGCGCATGATGACGTGATTGCACGAGTGAAGTCATTGGAGAAAAAGAAGAGAGAAGGCAAGAAGTTGGCTTGGCTTTCGCTGCCCTAAATGGCCGACACGCCGCTCACAGGAAGCTCCTCTCCGGGTTTCCTGTCTGCCAGACTCACTGCCAGACTCATATTTACCTTTACTTGATCTGCCCGTTAAAAATAAAAAATTACAGATATATGCATTTACATCATACATGATACTAAATATGAATAAAAAAATAATGTGTTTCAAAATTTGCCCTCCCTCTCTATTGTCGTTTTCATGTAGTCTATAGATCGGTGCTGAGAACTTAATTAAGATGTTTGATATTGTTTTGGTGCTTGTGACGTTAAGATACAAACGCGGAATTTTTCAAATTGCTGGTTTGTCCCTGTTCCTCTGCCGTAGGAAGTACATGACGTCATCAAACTGGGACACGCATTGCATCGTGAACTATGAAGAGCAGGGGCATGTCCAGATGTCTCGGGTGACCTTGTAGTTCCTAAAATTGGTTCTCTCAAAACGTAAGTTTGGCCCTCACGTCGCGTCACGACCACGTTTCCAAACATTTGGTAGCCAAGGCTACCGTGAACACCACAGCAGCCTGAACGCCCCGGAGAGTTGATTAGCATTAGCACGCAGTGCGTCCAGAAACTATTGACTTTTGTCTGACTTCCGGCTGACATTGGTCTCGTTTCGTTTGAGCAGAAAGAAACAGACGAAGAAGTATGTCGGTCAAGCAGGCGTCTGTGCACGCCAAGTGGATCATCGGCCGAGTCATCGGAACCAAAATGACCAAGACTGCAAAAGTACGCGTCACTCGGCTCGTGCTCGACCCTTACCTGCTCAAGGTATGCAATAACGGCATGGCCAAATAATAATAATAGGAATAATGACATGTGGCTGCTCGTATGTGCAGTGATGTCATGTGAACATTGGTGATGGTGTTAGCGAGCAACGTTTCAACTGTTCCTCTTGGTGTTGATGTTGTTCAGTACTACAACAGGAGGAAGACTTACTTTGCGCACGACGCACAGCAGCAGTGCACAGTGGGCGACGTGGTGCTGCTCAAGGCTCTGGCCGAGCCGCGCTCCAAACACGTCAAGCACGAGCTGGCCGAGGTGGTCCACAAGGTGGGCCGTGCCGTGGACCCGCTGACGGGCAAGCGGGTGGCTGGCGTCCAATTCCTGGAGCCGCTGGATAACCTACACGTCGACTGCGAGACTTTGGCCCACAAAGTGCAAAGCTTGAACATCTCAGCGGACACGTCGCATTAATGCTTGGATGGTTTGACCATTGTATGAGGATTTTGTGGAGCGCTCCGAACACAATTCTGGAGTGTCAGAGGGAGCTGGCATACTCAGAGACAAGCAACTCCAACACTGGGAGAACATGCCACTGGATTTGAATACATAACTGCACAACTATGAGGCAGTGCTAATTGGTCGGACCTCAAACGGGGTATTTGGGAAGTATTTTTTATGGCTTTGTTCCATGACAAAACTGCATAGTCAAGTCCTATGGAGATCATTCAATAATAGATTACAATAAAAAGCTCACGCACTGCAGATTTGTTTTATGCAACTAATGAATAATAATGCATTCTCAGGTCAAATACGTTTTCAATTAATCAGTGGATTTAAAAAAAATGCTTTTGTTGAAATGCCAAAGCTGACCCGATGCCCGTGTAAGTGACATGATCACGTCTAAAGCGGAGCGTGTGCAATTGTCGACTAGTTTTGATCCAACCAGCCTTCCGTCCGCCGCCGTGGGCGTAAGCCTGAAGCAAGATGGCGGCGCGAGTCCTTCACACGGCACCGAAGTGGCTAACGAGTATCAAACTATCACACCAAAGTCTCGCCACATGCGGGAAGTTTCGTGTTTCCGTCAGGTGAGTCTTCATCGACCCCAACTTGGGCGAGGCCTTCACACAAAGTCAATTTAGAGTTTAGTCCGCTCCGGCGCCGCATCAATGTCAAGCTCCAGCGACGTCCTCGGTGGCTAAGCTAAGGCTAACCTCGGTGGCTAAAGCTAACATAACGTGTGACGTCGTTCCTTAGCCGAGAAGAAGCCTTGTTCCTAGAAGAGATGTCGATCCCGTCTCACTCAATGGCGACTTGTGTTTCTCCATGAAATGTTTCCACTTGCTTCGAGCACGAGTAGCAGAAAAGTTGGCGTGATTGGCAATGTGTATTTAAAGTCACAATATTGACTTGTCAACATTCTTGTGACTTGGTGCAGTGCACGGCTTGCCCCTTCAGTAGTCACGTGATAAAGCAGTTTTGCTTAACTTCTGTGACCGCTGTACTTTTTTTGTTTTGTTTTAACATACTTTTATTGTTGACTGACTGTGTCATGATTGTGTTGTGTGTTCCAGGAGCTTGTCGGGGCTGCAGGACAGTTGGTTTAAGTCTCTGTTTGTGAGAAAGGTGGACCCGCGCAAGGACGCCCATTCGCACCTGCTGGCTAAGAAGGAAGACAACAACTTGTACAAGATCCAGTGTGAGTGGCGCACTGTGCGTAATCTTCGCTTTCCTCGGACGCTCTCCATCCAAACTGTTTTGCGTCCTCACTTTTGCAGTTCACAACGTCAAGCCCGAATGCCTGGACGACTACAACCAATTATGGTAATGTGCTTTTGTATGCTTGTCACTGGCTCACAAGTCAATCTTCTGCGTGTGGTTTTAGTGAGGGCGTGTTGCCTTCCATCCACGGCGATCCTGAATACCCCTGCGAGCTTGTCGGAACATGGAACACATGGTACGGAGAACAGGACCAGGCAGGTCAGACGCCAACTCTTTTGTTACACACACACTGGCTTGTTTGGTTTTGGGCACGCTGTGGACATAGTTTTTGTTTCTGGAGATTGCAATGTCCTGTAAGAATTTGTACGACCAGATTCAGTTGATTTTCTTCTCGGACAATGTAGAGGTTCTCATCCTCAAAAGGATATTGCATACACATGCAGGTTTTCAAGATGGGAGCCATATTTGTGAAATCACGTTTCTGCTGAGCGCAAGCTTGAAATATGATAATTGCGCTGAACTCAAAGGAACTGGCTCGATGACAAATTAAAGTTCGGCAACAAGTGAGCACTTAATCCAAGATAAGGCCTCAACCTGTTTTGGGCCCCACCCAGTTGAAGCTTACTCGAAAACTAAACACAAAAAAAGATCGTTGCACAACAAGCAAAGTGGCCTGTGAGCTTAATGCTAACACAATAAGGATAGAGGAAACGGAATTTCGGTTTCTTTGTGTGTCTTGACATATGAAGGATTGACAATAAAGCTGACTTTGACTTTTGAACATACCATTGACATGCTAACGGTTAGCATCAATAGCAACGGATCTTTGAATTCCAGTGATGAATTTTGTTCGTTGATGTTGCAGTGCACCTGTGGCGATATCGAGGAGGTTATCCGGCCCTCACCGAAGTCATGAGCAAACTCAGGCAGAACAAGGTAAGGGTGCCACCTGTTGACCGCTGACAAAATTACACTTGCTCCTTCCGTCATCGCTTGACATTGTGGACCTTGATAATTCCTGATGATGATGTCACGCATCATGCCAGATGTTTGCAGAGTACCGGCAGGAGCGCGGGAAGATGTTGCTGTCCCGCAGGAATCAGTTGCTGCTGGAGTTCAGCTTCTGGAATGAGCCAGTCCCCCGCGACGGGCCCAACATCTACGAACTGCGATCGTATCAGCTCAGGGTAATGGCTTCCTGCACGCTCGCTCGCTTCTGCCACCCATCACTTGACGCGCTGCCCTCTGTTTGTTTGCATTGCAGCCCGGCACCATGATCGAGTGGGGCAACTATTGGTGAGTCCGTCCCGCGACAATATTTCATCCACTTTTTATTGTACGGTGGAGTTGTGATGTTTGCTGTGTCCGTCCACCATTCCGTCTGTCCGTAACAAATGTTTTGTGATTCATTCCTTGATGGCTGGCGTTCCGCTCATGTTCCGTTCCCCCTGTGCAGGGCGCGCGCCATCGATATCCGCCAGCAGAACCAGGAAGCCGTGGGAGGATTTTTCTCTCAGATCGGAGATTTGTACCAAGTTCACCACTTGTGGGGTGAGTGCCTTGCAAGGTTGCATCAGGTGTTCATTGGATTGCCTCTTCATTTTGTGATCATCTTCCAGCCTACAAAGATCTGCAGTCCAGAGAAAACATTCGAAATGCAGCCTGGCAGCGAGAAGGCTGGGACGAGGTCGTCTACTACACAGGTGAGGCGACTCGCTCCGCAGATTTGCTTCTTATTTGGACGCCATGGCTCAGTGGGAGAGTGGTCAGGATTTTGTTGTGATGGTTTGGTTTCTTCCTGCAGTGCCGCTTATTCAGCACATGGAATCTCGAGTCATGATTCCCTTGAAGAGTTCGCCTTTAAAGTGAGCCTTGCAACCCCGTGCGGTGGAGGCGACGGTGCCAGGAGGGTGTCCCGGTTGGCTTTGCTTGGAGCGTGAGCTTCTGACGTGTGAGCATCTTAAACATCTTTACCACCATGGTCTTCTCCTCTGAGGAAGACTTAAGATGACTTCCCAAGAAATGATTACTGATGAACTTGATTGATTTTTGAAATGAATCCACAAAAACAGAAGGATAATTAAACTCTGGTTTCCCTGGCGATGCTTGTAGTTTCTCTATTAAACACGTTGAAGCTTCCCTAAATGTAGAATCCGTTGAGGATTTGATCAGGTTTGTTTGTCTTTTGAGCTGAGTTTATTGATTTTGTTGAGCTGCTAATGGGGTGGTGATGGGGCTGCTGCTGGCACTTAATGGGTGGAAGAAGATGGGACTGTGCTAACTTGTATGACCATCCCTGCTTGAATGATTTAGTTGTACAGAATGAAATTAAACTTCAACTGAATTCACCTCTCGTATTATTTCACAGCACACACAATGCTTGCTTTACAACATGCATGTATTTATCTGTACATTTTAATTGATTTGAACATATTGCAGTTTATAAAGTTGACAAAAATGTATTTCCAATCATTTATTCCCCGCAGAATTAGTGTTATTTGCCTGGTTGTAAGAGAACCAAAGAAAACAAAATATGATGTATGATATGACTCTCGAACGTCCGAGTTTCGTCGTGTTCCATGAACACATCAGGGGGAGCACGTGTTGGCCTTCTGGAAGCCTCTTTCTTTTCTTAACTTCCGGTTGGCGTGTCCCGCTTAACGGCACCTCGCTCGCTTTCTTTCCTTCTCCGCCACGTTGGTTCGCTGTCGCCATGTCCGCCGTGAAAGCTCTGAACCCCAAGGCGGAGGTGGCCCGCGCCCAGGCCGCGCTGGCGGTCAACATCAGCGCGGCTCGGGGGCTACAGGACGTCCTCAGGAGCAACTTGGGACCCAAAGGCACCATGAAGATGTCGGTACCGGGCGCAAGCCACGAGCCGTTCTTTGCTCCTGCTCAATGCTAGGTTAGGCTAGGCTAAGCTAAGTTGCTAAGTAGCTCTCGTATTGGACCCCACATTCTTAACGAATGTTAATCGTGCAATCTCACCTGGAAGTAGGAACTGCATTTCCGTTTAGTTTTTTTCTCTTTTGCGTAAAGTTATCGGAAGTTGGTGATTTTTTTTTTTAGCATAGCCTACGCTAAGAAATGCTAACCCTGTGTCGACGCACGTTGCCTCCCTGCCCCGTCATGATCATGCTAAACATGCTAAACTTAGCATCAGCTTCATCGTCTCTTGCAAAAGATGCTACGATTTCCCAACCATCAATGATTTGAATGTTTTCATGCAATGTTTGAATTGTTTCGGCTTTTCGATGGGGTCTTTGATAGGTTACAATAAAGCTTTTTTGTTGTGCGTGTACAGGTTGGTTTCTGGATCAGGAGACATCAAGCTGACCAAAGACGGAAACGTCCTCTTACATGAGATGGTAATTGACCACTTTGGACTCGCATTTGACTGCTCCCCCTCCCCCTACTGCCTTTTTTGTTTAACTTGCATTGTTTTTATTTGAATCCTTATTCAATTCACACCTTTGTTTTGGATCGTTTGTTTTTCTCAGCAAATTCAGCACCCGACAGCGTCTCTCATTGCCAAGGTTGCCACAGCCCAGGATGACATCACGGGAGACGGGACCACCTCCAACGTCCTCATTATCGGCGAGCTGCTCAAGCAGGCCGACCTCTACGTTTCGGAGGTACCTATTCAAACACCACAGGCGTCCGATTTTGTTTGTTTACGTATTTGGGCTGACGTACCTTCACGCGCCCCTCAATCAGGGTCTTCACCCGAGGATCGTTGCCGAGGGCTTCGATGCAGCCAAGGAGAAGGCTCTGGCCGTGCTGGAGCAGGTGAAGGTGACGCGGCAGATGGACAGAGAGACCCTCATAGCTGTGGCTCGGACCTCCCTCAGGACCAAAGTCCACGCCGAGCTGGCTGACCTCCTCACTGAGGTTACGCTCACCAACTCCTTTTACAAGCATATGCAAATGCAATCACTTGTCGTTGGCGATATATCCCGTTATCCTCTGCAATAGTTTTCCTTCCCCCACCTGTGTCCTCGGATGTCATCTGAGGTGTGTGAATTGTAAATGTGACGCAGGCGGTGGTGGATGCCGTGCTGACCATCGCCAAGCCCAACGAGCCCATCGACTTGTACATGGTGGAGATCATGGAGATGAAACACAAGACGGACTGCGACACACAGTGAGTGAGCTCCTTCCTTTCTTCTCAACCAGGAGGCGGGACAGCGGAGGGGCTAGCGCACCTCTCAAACCTAGGCGCCGTTTTCCAAGTGAGACCTGACGCTGTCGTTTGCATGTCCACAGGCTAATCCGAGGGCTGGTTCTGGACCACGGCGCCAGGCACCCTGACATGAAGAAGCGTGTGGAGAACGCCTTTGTGCTGACGTGCAACGTGTCGCTGGAGTACGAGAAGACCGAGGTCAACTCGGGCTTTTTCTACAAGAGCGCCGGAGAGCGTGAGAAGTTTGTGGAGGCCGAGAGGAAGTTCATCATCGATCGCGTGCGCAAAATCATCGAGCTGAAGAAGCGCGTGTGTCCCGATGGCGATGCGGGCTTCGTCGTCATCAACCAGAAGGTAAACCCCGCCGCTAAAAGCATCCCCGTAGACGGCATGGCGAACACCCGAGAAGCGCCGACCCCGTGGCGCTTTCCGGTCACATGACTGTGCTAGAGAAAGTGTGACGTGTACCTCTGCATGCGGGGGCCCCCTGTCCCCCTGACATGTATTCATCACGGCACCACAATGGCCACCGCCTCTCGTGCGCCACCATAATGCTCTCTTTCTGCGCTTCAGGGCATCGACCCATACTCGCTGGACGCCCTCGCCAAGGAAGGCATCGTCGCCCTGCGCAGAGCCAAAAGGAGGAACATGGAAAGGTCAAAGTTCAATAGAGTCCACACAGTCTCGTGTACGAGTGTCCACAAAAAGATGTCGCGTGCTGACGCGTTGATGTTTTTCTGGAACGGCAGGCTGACGCTGGCGTGCGGCGGCATCGCCATGAACTCTGTGGACGACCTGACACCCGAATGTTTGGGCCGCGCCGGGCTTGTGTACGAGCACACGCTGGTGAGTGACGTCGATGTGAACTCGCAAAGAAGCTTGTTGAACTAAATCTAGCAGTTTTCTACAAAAACGTTTGTCGCGGACAAGAGCAGCCGACAGTCCCCCTAACGGCCATTTGGCTTTTGGTGTTTGCAGGGTGAGGAGAAGTTCACCTTTGTGGAGAAGTGCAGCAACCCACGCTCGGTCACGCTGTTGATCAAAGGGCCCAACAAGCACACGCTCACGCAAATCAAAGACGCCGTCAGGGACGGCCTGCGCGCCGTCAAGAACGCCCTGGAGGATGGTGAGAGTGCAGTTTAGCCCATGAAGCCAGATGAGAAAGATGTGATGGTGAAAGGAACTTTTATTTTTGGTTGCTGTCAGGTTGCGTGGTGGCAGGCGCGGGTGCGTTGGAGGTGGCCCTGGCGGACGCGCTGATCAAGCACAAGGCCTCCGTCAAGGGACGAGCTCAACTGGGCGTGCAGGCCTTCGCCGACGCCCTCCTCATCATTCCCAAGGTCCGCGTCACCACCGCTGCATCGTCCCTTTTCTTTGACTCGTCCTCATCTGTTCCTGAAATAACCCGATGCCCCCCCCACCCCCGACAGGTTCTGGCCCACAACTCTGGGTACGACCCTCAGGAAACTCTCCTGAAGCTGCAGACTGAGTATAAGGAGTCCGGACAGCTGGTGGGCGTCGACCTCAGCACAGGTGACAACACGACACTCCTATAAAGAAAACAAGAAAAACAATTAAGAGGGGCCAAGTGTGTTGTGAACATCTCTGAGGTGCTTGACAAAATGCCACAAGGAACAAAAATCGAAAGCAGTTCTACAGAACTTTTTTTTTTTTTTTTCCATACACCAGAACACATCCGCATGTGTAAGGTGTGTCAGTGGGCTTTTGTTGTTACCATGACAACCAGTAGGTGCTATCTTTGGCCATCATCTCATGTTGGCAGTGTTTGCAAAACAGCCCAGAGGCCGAGACATGGAAAGATTTTGTGTCCACAATGTGAAAAGCGAGCGTGTGTGTTTTTCAGGGGAGCCGATGGTGGCGGGCGAGGCGGGCGTTTGGGACAACTACAGTGTCAAGAAGCAACTTCTTCACTCTTGGTGAGCAAACCGTCCACGTCCGTGACATCGTCCACATCTTGGTTCTTGCTCTTAACAGTTTTTCCATTTGTGTGTGTGTGTAGCACGGTGATCGCCAGCAACATCCTGTTGGTGGATGAGATCATGCGTGCCGGAATGTCTTCCCTCAAAGGTTAAAGGTCAAGTGTTGTCCAGCTCAACAAGCACTCAACTTTCACCAAACTGTTTTTTTCTTATTCAACTATGACCTTTGGATTAGTTTATTTATCACGTTTCGTTTCAATGGCAACTTAAAAAAAGCACTGATTACCGCTTCTACGTCTGCACATTAAACTTGTTGAGCATCATTGACTTGACTGATTTTATTTTGATTCTTGGACTTCATTTTAACGTGCACAAAAGATAACAGGACAGCATTTGGGCTGCATACTCAAGAGGAAAGCACCGCAAATTGAATCAAAATGTGAATGGGAATCCCTCCAAAAAATACATTGAAGCCAATAAAAGTTCAAATTCAATTATCCATCAAAAAATGCAGCAAATCAATAGCAAAGAAACTTTCAAGCTGTTAATTTCCAGCATTAACGTCTGAGTATCACCTAGCATGAACTAAATAGGCCCGAGGCAAGGAAGGTAACAAAGTAGCCTTCAGGTAAGGATGCAAAAAAAGCATCTCTGAGGAAAGGATGAAAGATAAAAAAAAAGACTTTTGGGGATGCCGAAGTGACCATGACAACCAGCAGGCGAGCTCGTTGGGCGTGCCGACGTGATTAATGACGTCACGGCGACGTACTGAAAAGCTCGTGCGGCGGCGTTGTTCGTGCACGGCCGTGCTGGCAGTGTGCGTGAGTGGGACGCTCGTGTTTGTGTGTGCGTGGGTGGGCGCCCACGCGCAGAGGATGCTGAACATGTGGAAGGTTCGAGAGCTCGTAGACAAAGCGTAAGTAGCGGGCCGCGAATAAGCCAGGTGCAACTAAGCTATGCTAAAGCCGGTTAGCGGCTGTGACGTCACGGCCGCCCAGAGACTCAGCTGTTAGCCGCTGCTAGCTGGCCAGCTAGCCACCTGCCATCCTATTGTAGCCCACTTGTCAATAATGAAACCTTTTACTTCGACTATTACTACTCTTACTCGGGAATGAGCTCAGCTCGTTTGAAGCGATTGTAAATGAGATTCAGGTTGAGGCTGGCGGCAGGCCACCATACAGTAGCTTGACCGCGGCCGCTATCTGCTGCAGGAGCATCACGCCCTTTTCTGGGCCGCAAGCTTACGTCTCCTCCAAACGTGCAAACGAGAAGCAATATCTCTAGCGTCACACAAAAACAATAACAAACAATGTGTGTGTGTTTGTGCACATCACCAGTACTAACGTGGTGATGAACTATTCCGACATCGAGTCCAAAGTGAGAGAGGCCACCAATGATGACCCCTGGGGGCCGTCTGGCCAGCTAATGGGAGAAATCGCCAAGTATGTACAACACATGCACTTACTTAGACACATGCACACATTTATTTATCATGTTGGTGTACGCTTGCGTGTGAGCAGGTCCACCTTCATGTACGAGCAGTTCCCCGAGGTGATGAACATGCTGTGGACCAGGATGCTGAAAGACAACAAGAAGAACTGGAGACGCGTGTACAAGGTGAGCGCTGTGCAGTTTAGTTTGTGAGAAAAGTTGCCTGGATTAACAGCTGACACCACATATCTAGCGCCAAACTCTTTAAATAGCAATTCATGCGCCTCCTATCCTAAATTTCAAAGGCAGAAATTCCGTGGCGGCAGAATTCCGAGAAATTGCACAACCTGTATTTCCCAATCCAAGTCCAAAGTGTTCAGTCAGTATCATGCCCACATGGTTGCATAGTTGTTGTGGCGCCATTTCTACCCAATTTGCACAGTCTGGTGAAGTTGTGGCGTGACGTGGCAGGCGCTGCTGCTGCTGGCCTACCTGATCAGGAACGGATCGGAACGAGTGGTGACCAGCGCGCGAGAGCACATCTACGACCTGAGATCTCTGGAGAACTACCGCTTCACGGGTCAGCGCCCGGCCGGCCCTTCTGCCTCCGCCATTGTTGTTTTCCCTCTTTTGAAATGCGTGCTTGGCTTGGACAGATGAGAACGGCAAAGACCAGGGCATCAACGTGCGTCAGAAGGTGAAGGAGACGGTGGAATTTGTCCAAGATGACGAGCGGCTCCGAGAGGAGCGCAAGAAAGCTAAGCAGAACAAGGACAAATACATTGGGGTCTCCTCAGACAGCGTGGGAGGGGGAAGCACCAAGAACTGTGAGTGGTCCCGTACCCTCAGCCCACATCCGTCCCGAACCGCAACGGTTCTGTGTTTGTGTGCAGCTTGTGAGCTGGAGCGGAGCAAATGGGAGGAGGACTGGGACAAGAGCCGGGCGGCGTTCCCCTTCAGCGAGAAGCTAGGCGAGATCGGCGAGAAGATCGGCAGCACCATCGACGATACCATCAGCAAGTTCCGCAAGAAGGAGCGAGACGACTCCCCGGACAGGAACAGGTAGTAGCTGAATCGATATTGAGAACTGAAAATGGAAAATTGAAAATAATTGTTGCTCTTCCTGCCGTCACGGTAGCGACAACGAGGGGGAGAGGACATCCAGGAACGGTCGTCTGGAAGCTCGCGAGTTCAAAGACGAGGAGGATGGCGTCCCCGCCAAGAGCGTCCACGTAACTCAGGCGACCACCGCTGCTACACGCAAACGCGGCGGGACCCCCGCCAACAAGACTTTGGACCTCGGCGCCGCCGCCCACTACACCGGAGACAAGAGTCCCGATGACGATCAGGTCACTTCAATATTATTTTGGAGATTTGGACATGCTTCAAGTTGATTCAGGGAATGACTTTTGTGAATGCCATTTATTGGACAGTTTTTTTAAAGGTCCATTCTATACTGTCTCACTAGGCATCCGGGAGGCGGCCCTGTGGTGGGGGTCTGGCTGACCTGCTGCTTGTCGACTCTTCGACCCATCAGAGCTCTGCTGCAGGTATGGCTTGGTGTGTGTGCGTGTGTGTGTGTGTGTCTGTCACTGTCTATGTGTGTGTCTGTTCAGGGGGCTTCTCCAGCGACCTCATCTGCGACTTCGCTGACTTCTCGTCGCCAGTGGCGTCAGTCAGTCTGCCCTCCTCCACCGGTAATTTAGTTTTTATAAAAGTTTGGTCGTTGATCCAAGGCACCACCTGCTGGCAGAATTGGATATGTAATATGTGTCTGTCATGTGACCAGTCGCGGCACCGGCTAACGGGACCGCAGAATTCGGAGACTGGAGCACCTTTGCCGACCTCCCAACGACGATGTCGTCAAGCTCCGCCTCTCAGCCGATCGTCGACTTGTTTGGCGCCCCTCCGCCTCCGAACCCCGCCTCTGTCCCGCCTTCCGCCGAGCTATTTGACTTGATGGGCGGGGTCAGCCAGCCGACGGCACTGAGCTCATCTCAGAGTTTGACCTTCCCATCCGTCGCGGCAAACGTCCCAGCGTCTCGCTCCCAGCAGGTCTGAAGGACTCTTCCATCTTGTGCTTTCACACGTTGCTTTCCCCTCTCGATTACGTATGAATTGTTTGGTTTGGGTATGTGATGTCAGAGTCTGGGAACTTTGATGTCTCGGCAGCCCGCCGGATTCAAGCAGATGGTCGGAGGGCAGGGTTCTTTAGGCTCCACCTGGTCCGACCCGTCTGTCGACATCGGCCTGGACTTCCTGTCAGCTGGCCTCAATCCCGTCAAGTCGCCGACCACCCTCACCAACACCATGCGGCAGCTGCAGCAACAAGGTAGCTTGGCCCGACTCTTCACTATTTGCTTTCTTTGCAATTTGTGGGTGCAGTTCACCTGGCGGCCACTGAGGTCAAAATATTTGGGAGTTTTTGGGAGGCTAGCTGAGGGTGTTGACTGCTGCGGGACACTTTTTGCAGGCGTGCCTCCCATCCACGCGCTGGCCAGCAACTTGGGAGGCCTGGACCTCAAGCGAGGCTCGGCGCCTCTCATTGGACCTCAGGCCAATCCCAGCATGCCACCTTCGACGACAATGGGCGTTGCCGCTCCCGTCAGGATGGGGACCCCGGGGCTCGGCGCGGGGCGGCAAAGCCAGATGCCTTTTCTAACTTGAGCAACTTTGCAAATTGGATGTGTGCGCCTGTTGAGGTGAGGACGGGCGTGTGAGATAATGGGATGTGCTCACGAGCGCGGAAGTGCCGCGGCCGCAAGCCCCCCCCCCCCCCCGTGTAGCCCTTTGCCATGTATGCCACTCTCAACAAGTTTGCTATATTGGTCTTTGGGGTGACCTTTCAGGATGAACCTAAAATGCACTTTAACCTTTCCACTCAACTCAATGGGCCATTTTGAGTGTCCAACTGTCCATCGCTTCAGGACTTTTTATGCAGCAATCCATCTCAAGACAAGAAAAAACAAAACTCTACTTGAGGGAACTTGGTGAAGCACATTTGGATCCTCGCTAGCTGGTAGTGTTGTCGGTCATCCCACCCCCAAGCCGTTTGGCGCAAACTTTTTGTGAGTGGCCCCAAACCTCCTCAGGGCAAACGTCCCTCTGACAACAACGCCATCTTCAACTTGAATTTGGCCTTATAAATACATTTCCCTGACTTGTCTCTTTCACCACCTTCTCCTTCCAACCGGCACAAGTTTCAAGAAACAACGTGGTGGGGCCCGAGGTATTCACTGGAGCCACCGTCTTCGAGCCATGGACTTGCAAAAATACGAGGGACAAACTCAACATTGGTGGGGGTGGGTGGGGCTCTTTTGTTTGACGTGCAGGCACACAGCTAAGCAGAGACTTTTGCGTGCTTCAAATGACCAAATCTTTATTTTGTTACTCTCAGAATGACAATTCCGTAGATGTACGTTTAATGTTTGCGTTACTTGTCTTCATAAAGGACATTGTTGATGTTTGTGTTCCTTTTTCAGTACAAGTCAGTTTCTTGCAATTGTGTACGTGCTTTCTTCGACATTCAATTAAATTGCAGCAACCTCAGTGAATCATCCTGATATTTTATTACTTGAATGCGAGTAGCAAGTAACCAAGTAGCTTACAAATGCATCTGTATGTACTTTCGGTTTTTCAGGTATTGCTTCTCGAGTATCAACTTTTAATTTTTGTTTGTGTACTTTTGCCCACTGCGGTAAATAATGACACATTATGTGATTTTATTTATTTTATTTTATTTTATTTTTATTTTTTTATTCCACGAACGCTCGCAAACACGAGCGACATGCGAATGAAGACAAATGGACCAATGGCCGCGAGGCCTGCATTATGACCGAAGAAAGACGTGGCGCTCCATTGGAGGCGATGTGACAAATCAACGTGGAGTTGAATTGATTGACAGCGCGCTACGTCGAATAGAAAGCCAGGAAATTACTTCGGGGCGTTCCCAGGAAGAGGCTGCTTGCATTTTCCTGTAATGGCGGAGCAGGCGGAGAGCGAAGCGATCGGATTCAGCGACAGTAGGTCAGAAATTAACCGTCTTGAGTTTCCAGAGCCTTCACTCCGCCGTGTGATGTTGCACGCGTGTTGCTGCTTTAAAATGAGATCGCCGAACGGTTCTATTGCTTCCCGAATGTGTGAGGCCAAGACGCTGTTTGTGGATGTAGCTTTGGAAGCTAATGTTCATTTGGCTAAATAGCTGGCGGCTAGTTGTGGTTAGCTTAAACGCTACGTTAGCACATCCAGAGCATCTCCACAGAAATTTGTCCCTTCAATCGCGGTGCGTTAGTCTATTCCTTTGAGCTTTTACACTCACTCGTGTGTGGCACGTACAATTGTTTTCCCAAGTTACCCTGCTAGCTATCGCTGGCTAGCCGAGGCAGCTGCGATTGGCTGCACTCAAATCGAACGCGTGCGGCGTTTTGAAGGCGCCCGCCCCCGAAAAGCTTGCTTGAGCTCAGGTCTTTACCCGCAGACGTTTCAAATTGGAGTATTGTGCTCAACAACGCTCAGCTACAACAAAACTGTAGAGACAGAACAAGACCATAAAATCCCATACACGCACAGAAACATTTTCTTTTGTTGTTTTCTTTTAATAAAACATATGCATTGGCTTTGTTTTTCTAGCTTCTTGGTCACCATGATTTACATTTGAGTGTGCATGTGCTGCAGGATGGCCCAGCAGGCCGTGCGGTTCCACGGACCCGTCCCGGCACCGGTGACCTCGCCTGCCCCCGCCGCACCGGGTCCCGGGCAAACTCCTGTGCTACGCGGCCCGCCGCCCCTCCTCCGGCCGCCACCGCCCCCCTTTGGAATGATGAGGGGACCGCCGCCGGCTCGTCCCCCCTACCCGCGGCCACCCTTTGACCCCAGTATGCCCCCCATCCCGCCACCAGCAGGCATGCCACCCCCCATAGGACCGCCCCACCTGCAGGTGACATATGTTTAGCACTGGCTGCCACTAACCACTAGCTAACAACTATTATGTAGAATTTAAATATATTAAATTAATGGATGAAATCTTTGTTGAAGTTTGTGGCGTCTTTCCTGCAGAGACCCCCGTTCCTTCCCCCTCCCATGGGCAACCTTCCACCCCCTCCGGGGATGCTCTTTCCTCCCGGGATGCCCCCGGCCCCTACTTCTGCAAGCCCCACGCCCACCGAGGAGATCTGGGTGGAGAACAAGACGCCCGAGGGAAAGGTAAACAAATCTGCACTTGGATGCCCTTGCGTTGTCCCGTGATGCCTGGCTTCACCGCTTTACACCCCACCCCAGGCTTATTACTACAACGCTCGCACCAGAGAGTCGGCGTGGACTAAACCGGAGGGTGTGAAAATCCTCCAGCAGGCAGAACTCAATCCACTTCTGGTGGCGGGGACTGGCCCCGCCCCGGCGGGGGCCCCTGGGACCTCGGGCACGGGGACCGCCAGCGTGGGTGCTCCTGGTGCTGGGACCTCCAGCCCCGGCGGCACTGTGGTCATTAGCGCCAGCAGCATCAGCACCACGGCCAGTGCGGCCGCCTCACCCATTAACGCCGCCTCCAGCACCCCCTCTCGCACACTCAGCTCCAGTCCGGACCCGACCTTCACCTTGGCCCCCTCCGTCACCATAGCAGGTTGCACCACACAGGTCACACGACATCAGGGGGGTCCAAACATGGTCGTCCAAGGGCATCTTTTGGGAATCTCCTGAGATTAAAAGATTAAAAAAGATTAAAGAAAAGATGCAAGTCAGACACGATTACTGGAGGTCTACGTCCTGTGGGCGGCAGTTTGGACATCCCCGCACCGCGTACATGCTCACCACCAAGTCACACATGTGCCTCCGTTCCTTCCAGCAGCCGGTGCCACAGCGGAGCTTATCCCCACCTCCGCGGTCAGCTCATCGGTGGCCGCCGCTCCAATCATTGCGGTGACAGTGTCCACGACGCTGTCCCCGTCTCCCGTCACGGCCGTGCAGACGGTCCCGATGCTGCCCGCCGCACTGCCACACAGCGTGGCCCAGCCCACCGTTACCGCTGCCATCCCCGCCTTCCCGCCTGTCATGGTGCCGCCCTTCCGCGTGCCTTTGCCGGGCATGCACATCCCCCTGCCAGGTGAGAGCAACATTGCTAACGCCGGCTGCACATTTCCACACATTCTTCACATAGATTTTTGAGGTGATGCTTGGCTTAAAAATCTTCTAAGAAAAAAAAAAACCAAGTAAATAATAAATTTGTGTTGATTTTACGTTACAACAGTCTAAAATGAGCATCAAGTAATGAATTCAGCTTTGGCTTGAAGCCATCAACTGATGCAAATAGAAAAACAACATTGTGTGCATGATCCTCACCAATTTCTTGAATTCACAATCAAAACCAGAGATGCATGTCAAAACAAAATGATTGACAGAAAGAGAGACCTCGTTTGTAAGACGCCAATTTTGTCCGTGAGTGCTTGGCGACAGATGTCGTGCTTGTTTTCCTCCTCTCCTCTTCTCGTTTCTTTCCTCCACGTGCTATCTGGTGTGAGGGCGCTAGCTTGCATCCACTCAGCATTTTTTTTTTTCTGGTCAAATTGGCCAAATTTTGTTTTCTATCTATAAAATGTAACCATGACAAACAGAATTCTTTTCCAGATCCCCCACCCCGCCAATGTGGCCCTTGAGTAGCAGTTTACCCACCCCTGATGCTCCCCCACGCTCACAAAGACAAACAGTGTGTGTTGCTGGTGGCTACCACCAACCAGATGCTTGCTTGTGCATTGTTGTTGTTGCAGGTGTAGCAATGATGCAGATAGTTGGCGCTCCCTGCGTAAAGGCGGGCCCCGGCGCCAACGGTAAACGCACCCGCCCGCTTCAATAGCATGCTAGTCCGTCGCCGCCACTCTGCACTCCTCTTTTGCTGTCCTCACACAACACAGTCACACCACATGGATGGCACATTTTGTGATTTCGCTCACAACCACACATGCAAAATTGCTATGTAAGTTTTTGGTTGTGAATATGTGGTTGTGTATGTTGGAGGCCACCTGTGAGTGTGGTTGAATCATTCTATACACTTTGGGTTTGTTAATGATCATGTGACACCGTTGGGTCCAATAACTTTGACCCCCCCTTCAGGAATGCTGCCCGGCATGGGGCCGCCCCTGGTGTCCATGATGCACCCACAGCTGGCCTTGTCAGCAGCGCCAGCGTTGCAGCTGCCAGAGTGGTCCGAGTACAAGACGGTGGACGGCAAGACATACTACTACAACAACCGCACCATGGAGTCCACTTGGGAGAAGCCGCAGGGCCTACTAGACAGAGGTGGGAACCAAGCGCTGTAAAACTCAACTTAGGTAGGTACTACAATGTTGCGCATTTGTGCAGAAAAAGAATTGGAGAAGGTCAAGGAGCGTATGGCGCAGAAGGAAGCTGAGGCCATGGAGATGGAGGAGGAGGAGGCAAAAATGCTCATCAACAATGAGAAGCAGGTAGCGCAAATTTTCCCCCTCAGTCAAAGAATAGTCAATGACAGTGCCGAAATTGTTTTTTTGTGTGTGCCAAAGGAACGCAAAGAAGAAGAAATGAGCGAGGAAGAGAAGGCGGCCCAAAAAGCTCGTCCGGTGGCCACCAACCCAATTCCGGGAACGCCGTGGTGCGTGGTCCACGCCAGCGAACGGTGGCCGACGAGGGCCGGCGTCTGTGCTAATTATTGTGCTTTCCGTCAGGTGCGTGGTGTGGACGGGGGACGAGCGCGTCTTTTTCTACAACCCCACCACTCGGCTGTCCATGTGGGACCGCCCTGATGAGCTGCTGGGACGCACCGACGTTGACAAACACATCCAGGAGCCTCCGCACAAGAGAGGCTTGGATGACGCTAGGAGGACAGGTCCCGCTGACTCTCTCTGGCTTTTGTGTGGCTCCTTTGTGTGTTTGTAACTGTGTGTGTGTGTGTGTGTGTGTAGTTTTCAGCAAGGAGGAGCCGGAGCTGGGCCCGGCCGCGGACGACCTACACGACAGTGAATCCTCCAAAGCCAAGAAGAGAAAGTCAGTCAGTCACCTATACGTGCCTTCGTGACTTGCGTGCCTGTGTTGGTCTGACACGGCCGCGTACGTCATTTTTCTGGCTATCAGGAAGGAGGACGCCAACGAGGCTGACACTGAGAAGGAGGCAGTGATGGAGGCAGAGCTTCGGGCAGCCCGCGAGAGGGCCGTGGTGCCCCTGGAGTCCAGGATGACACAGTTCAAAGACATGTTGCTGGAAAGAGGGGTATGTATTAGTGTACTTTGACATTTCTAGGGAAATGAAAACCTTTTGACGCTTGTGCGTTTGTTCCCTACAGGTGTCGGCTTTCTCCACATGGGACAAAGAGCTTCACAAGATTGTCTTTGACCCTCGCTATCTCTTGCTCAACCCCAAAGAACGCAAGCAGGTGATGGCTGTCTCCTCCTTGCCCTTTTGCCTCCCGCCCGGTTCCACCATGTGGCTGCGCTTACAGGTCTTCGACCAGTACGTCAAGACCAGAGCGGAGGAGGAGCGGAAAGAGAAGAAGAACAAGTTGATGCAGGCCAAAGACGACTTCAGGAGAATGATGGACGAGGCCAAGCTGACGGCCAGGTGAGATGCCCCGCTGGCGTCACCCAAGAGGCCTCTTCTAACATTCGTGTGCTCCTGGCAGGACCACCTTCAGCGAGTTTGCCAGCAAACACGGGCGTGATCCTCGCTTCAAGAGCATCGACAAGATGAAGGACAGAGAAGCCATCTTTGTCGAGCACATGACTGCCCTAAAGAAGCGAGACAAGGACGACTCCAAGTCCAGAGGGGAGAAGGTAAGGAGCCCCCCCCCCCCCCACACACACCTGACTCACAAGCACTTGTGCGCCGGCGGCAGGTGAGGCAGGACTTCTTTGAGATGCTGAGCGACCAGCACGTGGAAGGAGGACAGCGCTGGAGCAAAGTCAAAGAGAAGATGGAGACGGATCCTCGCTACAAGGCGGTGGAAAGCTCCGCCCTCAGGGAGGAGTTCTTCAAGCAGTACCTGGACAAGCAAGCCAAGGTCGCTCACAACATTGTTTGCTTCAACAGCAGTTTTCTCTACTCCGTGGGATCGCTAACGTATTTGTGGTCGCGCAGAGCCTGGACTTGGAGAAAGAGCGCGAGCTGGAGCGGCAGGCTCGTATCGAGGCCAGCATGCGGGAACGCGAGCGCGAGGTTCAGAAGGCCCGATCGGAACAGACCAAAGAGATCGACCGCGAGAGGGAGCAGCACAAGAGGGAGGAAGCCATCCAGCACTTCAAAGCGCTCATGTCCGACATGGTGAGGTGCTCACGCACGCGAGCGCAACTGCAATGAGACACGCCCTGCCTCACCCCATCTTTACGCCGGCGCTCGCAGGTACGCTCGTCCGACGCCACGTGGTCTGACACGCGGCGGAACCTTCGCAAAGACCACCGCTGGGAGTCGGCGTCGCTTCTGGAGCGCGAGGAGAAGGAGAAGCTCTTCAATGACCATGTGGAGGCGCTGGCTAAGAAGAAGAAGGAACACTTCAGGCAGCTGCTGGACGAGACCACCGTGGTGAGTCAGCACTTGCCGCAGTGCGCCATATTTAAAGTCTGTCTTCACTTGCAGCTATTCATGCCTTTTATTTTGCAGATCACACTGACCACCACCTGGAAGGAGGTCAAGAAGATCATCAAGGAGGACCCTCGATGTATTAAGTTCTCTTCTAGTGACAGAGTAAGGCACAGCTTTTTTTTTTCACCCACTTTATTTTTATTAGACACAACCTTGAGGTTGTCTGACGTTTACGTTGTTGCTTTTAGAAGCGCCAGCGTGAGTTTGAAGACTACATCAAAGACAAGTACATCACGGCCAAAGCTGACTTCAGAACTCTCTTGAAGGAGACCAAGTTCATCACGTACAGGTCTGTGCCTTCCCTTTGTTCCCGCCCGCTGATGAACTGCCGCGTCTGTCCGTCGGTGACCCCTTTTCCGATGTGCAGGTCCCGGAAACTGATCCAGGAATCGGAGCAGCACCTGAAGGATGTCGAGAAAATCCTGCAGAACGACAAGCGCTACTTGGTGCTGGAGTGCGTCCCCGAGGAGCGTCGCAAGCTCATTATGTTCTACATCGAGGACCTTGACCGCCGTGGCCCACCCCCGCCCCCCACTGCCTCAGAGCCCACGCGCCGCTCCACTAAGTGACCTCCAGCTCCCGCCCTCACCCCCACCCGCTGTCACCACCGGGTGCACGGGTTGCAAAAGGCTGCGATTCCTCGGGCCCTCAGGGGAAATAGACTGTTCCAAACGGCAAACTTACCGTGGGAATTGATGCCTAAGTACATTGAAACTTTTTTGTTTTGTCCAGAGCAGATATCAAAGCAGATTAGCTAGCTCTCCTTGCCCACAGACGCGGGCATCTTAGCAAATGGAAAGCTCGCAACGAGTTAAAAAAAATAAATAAAATAAAATCCGCCAAGCAAGCGACTGCTCCAAACTGTAAAAAGTGCAACTGTCAAGCACAACTGTTCTGCTTCGTTTCCATCAATTCCCATGGAAGGTTTACCACTTCCTCCAATTTTGCAAGCCTCTTGGAAGCTTGGAGCCCCCCCTCGCCTTTGACCTTTCACTTCGGTCTCGAGGGATGACGAGATGATGAAGATGCTGCAATCAACTCTGCGGCCGCTTGTGTATGATAGCTCATGTAAATCATCTTCAGTGTGTGTGCGTGTGTCGGAGGTGAGACAAGCCTTACAGCGCCACCACCGTCCGGAATGTTCGCAAACTTTGTCTCCACGTTCTAATAAATGCAACTTCTCGTTTTTTTCAACCTCCAAAAACGCTTCTTCCACAGGATAATATCGAGCCAGCAAAAACAATGAATTTGAACAAAGGAAATCACTAAAACATGGAACTGAATTAAGCAAAAAAAAAAAAATGCACCACCTGACTGGAATGCAGCATAACTACCATGCAAAAGAGAAACGAGATAAAAATATTACATGTTTTCAACGAACATAACGGTCCAAGCCACCTTGTCATGTCACATGATGAGCGCGGTCAGACTCGATCAATCGACTATCGCAGCGGCATCGATGAGCCTGCTAACGGCTAACATAAGTGTGAGCCGAGCGAAGGGGAACGTTTCTCTTTGTCAGTCCGCTCTCGTCGTCTCTTGGTTGGCATGCGGCGTTCCTCAGGCTTCGGGCCGCTGCTGGCCGCTCTCGTGGCCCTCTCGTCGGACTTTGCGTCCGCCGCTCACGTGGATGGAGCTCCGCCCTCCAAAATAGGTAAAAACAACAACCCAATCGCCTATTTGTGCAATGTTGCCCAATATCTGGATGTTCACAACATCCCCGGAACCGCTTTCCACCTTCTTCATATGTCTTCCTTTTTCCACAGCAACCTCAGATAAGCGGAAGAGGATGAATAGATGATGTTGCCATAAAGGTGTGGCGCTGTTTTGTGTTTTCAGCCGTGGTAGGCGCGGGCATCGGGGGCAGCGCCACGGCGCATTTCCTGCGGCAGCACTTTGGGCCCGAAGTGCAGCTGGATGTGTACGAGAAGGGTGAGGTGGGCGGCCGCTTGGCCACTGTCACCGTCAACCGGAACCAGTACGAGTCGGGCGGCTCTATTATCCACGCGCTCAACCTGCACATGCATGACTTTGTCAAGCAGCTCGGTGAGTGCGTGTTTGTATGCATACGCACACATGCGCTGAAAATGTGTTTACGCGTGCGTGTGTGCGCGCGTGCACGCGCAGGGCTGAAGCAGCGTCGCAGTGTGTCTGGCAAGACGGCGGTGTTTGATGGCACGTCGGTGATTGTGGAGGAGACGGACTGGTACTTGCTGGACCTCCTGCGCTTGTGGTGGCGCTATGGCATCAGCTTCATACGGCTGCAGATGTGGCTGGAGGAGATCATGGAGAAGTTCATCAGGTGCGCGCACGCATTCAGACTAGGAAAGTAGTGCTTTGCCGCCATCTTCCAGCATCCCTTTGTTTGTATGTGGTAGGATTTACAAGTACCAGGCCCACGGTTACGCCTTCAGCTCGTTGGAGGAGCTGTTGGAGTCGCTGGGTGGGAGCGGCTTTGTCAACATGACGCGCAAGCCGCTCTCCGATTCGCTGCTGGAGCTGGGCGTGTCCCAGCGCTTCATCGATGAGGTGGTGGCGCCCGTCATATGGCTCAATTACGGCCAGAATGTTAGCGTACCCGCCTTCGCAGGTTAGAGTGCTCGTCGTCACTGAGTTTGATCCAGATGGGGCATAGCTGAATAATGTACAATTCAAGTCATGAGTGTGTTGACGTTTGCGGTGGTTGCCTTTGCAGGCGCGGTGTCGTTGGCGAGCGCCCATTCTAACCTGTGGGCGGTGGAAGGTGGCAACAAGTTGCTTTGCGACGGCCTGCTCAAGTTGGCCGAGGCCAACCTGCTGCAGGCGCGTGTCACCTCGGTGCGACCGCTCCACGAAGGTAAAATCCTGGCGCCACCTCGGCCGCAGGAATCCAACTTCCTGCACGCCGGCATGCACCCTGGTTTATTTGTTGCGATCGTGAGCTGGCACGCCTGTCGCTGTTTTCCTCACAGGCGACGCGCTTCAGTATGAGCTGAGCGTGGCGGATGAGGAGGGCGAGCGGCGCTCGGGAGTCTACGACCTGGTAGTGGTGGCGGCGCCGCTGCGGGCCGGTGGCGCCGGGATCTCCTTGCCGGACTGGGAAGCACCCGTTGCACCCGGCGAGGGCGAGTGGCAGGCCACAGTGGCCACGCTGGTGCACGGCTACCTCAACACGTCACTCTTCGGCTTCCCGGATGCGCGGCTCTTCCCGTACGCCAGCATACTGACTACGGCCGCACCAGCGCTCTTCTTTAACAGCGTGGCCGGCGTTTATCCTGTCGACGTGGCGCCGGACTTCCGCCGCAAGCGGGCGCACGAGGCCGCCGTCTACAAAGTCTTCTCACCCAACGTGCTTACCAGAGAGCAGCTCAAGACGCTCTTCAGGTGAGACGCCGTCACCGAAGTCACGGCGCGCAGGCCCTTGACGCATGTCGTCGCACCCCGCAGGTCGTACTACTCGGCGCAGGCGACCGAGTGGCAGGCGTACCCTCGCTACGGCAGTGCGGCGGGTGCAGTGCTGCCCCCTGTGGAGCTGCGGCCGCACCTCTATTACTTGAGCGGCATCGAGTGGGCAGGCAGCGCCATGGAGATGAGCGCCGTGGCCGCCAAGAACATCGCCCTGTTGGCCTACCACCGGTGGCATGGACGCAGTCTCAAAGTGGACCACAAAGACCTGCCGCGCGCCATCAAGACTGAACTCTGACCTTGGACGGCTTGGGGCCTCGAGGCGTTTTGCTTGCGCATATGGAAGGAAATCTGTATTTGTATAGGTTGATATCTGTCAAATTAATTGTGACCATGAATTATTTTGTTACTAAAACTGCAAAAATAAACAATGTTAACTTATTTTTATTAAACTTGTGGCAGTTAATTAATTCTACTTAAGAAAATAAGGTATTCGCATAAATGATTTTACTGTTACGATAAATTATTTTACACAAAATGAAAAATAGCACAATAAAAAAAAAATCATTTTACGCAGTAGTTGGCCAGGTCCACAATTTCAGTTCAACAATTATTTCTCTTTTTTTAAATTAATTTAAATTTAATTTAAATTTACTTAACAAAAGGAATATGAAACAGCAATAACACTTTGGATCAAGTGTGCGCAAATCGTGTTTATCCTGCAGAACGCGGAAGACGTCACTCCCATTGGCCGAGCCACGTACCACGTGGTGGGGGAGTCACGCGCCTTCCAGGAAGCTACAAAACAAAACAAAACAAAAGAGCGAGAAGCAAACTCGGTGAGAATACGAAAGAAACAAGCCAGCGAACTGAACCGCACCACCCAACCAAACAAGCCTGCGAGAGGGACGCCAGCGCGGCCCAACCGGAAGTGAGTCAGCAAATCGGTGAGTGCGACGCTTTTTTGGGAGATCGGGCCAAGGTTTTGCGCTTTGGAGATTTCGGCCGCCGCGGAGGATTATTAGCTCGGCGGCTAGCCTGCCAGCTAGCGCCCCTCCTCCTTCCCTTCCTTCGCTCTTCTTACTGCTG
This sequence comes from Syngnathus acus, assembly GCF_901709675.1. Taxonomy (NCBI): domain Eukaryota; kingdom Metazoa; phylum Chordata; class Actinopteri; order Syngnathiformes; family Syngnathidae; genus Syngnathus; species Syngnathus acus. The sequence goes on along the minus strand of NC_051099.1, from coordinate 3,925,087 downwards.
TTGCGCATTAAATCGGCGGAAAAACAATAAGAAAACGAAGAAATCGAAGGCGTTCGGCTTGTGTTTGCAATTGTTTCGTGGGTGCAGCTGATCAGGTACCCCCCCCCCAGCTCAACCAACAATAACAAGCACCCTTTCGTGGTTTCTCATGTTCATTGGGAACATTTAGCAGGCGTGGGGTGCCCGTCTAATTCCCGGCCACTACGACTGGAAAGCAATTGCGTAACAAGATATCTGTCACTTTCGTAATGAACACACTTACACAAGGACATGTTGATTTGTGGTTTGTTATTGGCCGTGGATGGCGTGGAACGTTGACTTTCGCTGCCACGGTACACGCCCCCCAACACACACACACACGCACATGCTAGAACATTCCCCACCCCACGCCCCCTCGCTTTGTTTTCTCATGAAGTTCATTTTAAAAAAAAAAGCGGTATCCATGTTTTAGGAGGAAACTTGATGTTTGACGTCACGCGAGTGGGAATGTTTCCTCGAGCGAACACTTTAGTGTCCAGTTCACGGCGATCAGCTAGCCATTAGCACGCGTTGGTTGGGGCTTGAAGGTTGACTTTGTTGTCGAGTGTTTTTTACGTCTGTGGCGAACCAAACGCGAAACATTTGAAAGTAGGCCAGCGAGAGGCAGGCCTCCGACTTGTTTATCTTAAGCCTCAACCAACCTTGAACGAGTGCTCGCTCATTATGTACGAGCGCCTCGCTGCTGACGGCGAACCTGACCAATCATGTTGAGCGCGGAGGCGGGCCGACACAGCCGCTCGACCAATGGTAGGGCGAGACCGCGTGGGTGTTGGCGCCGTCAGGTTAGATTGAGCGTTTGTTTTGCTTGCTGGAGGATGTGAGAGGCAGCTCACCATCTTCGTTCGTCACCACTGTTGCCACATTCTTAGGTTTGATTGTTGTCTTTGAAAGGATCTGGATAATAATACATCCTGATTATCATTAGGATGTAAAAGTTTATCCTTTCTTTCTTCCACAACAATGAACTATATTCGTTCCTGCATAGTTTATGAAGGAAAAATACCGTAAACATCGAAAGGATTTAGGTGGCACTTTAAATCCTTTCAAACACACACACAATAAAAGAACCCCGACTGACTTTGCAAAGAGTCTGAAACATGGTACTTTACATCCTGTCTTTTCTCATTTATTACATCTATTTCTAAAATAGCAGTGTCATTCCAAACAAGCAATTTGTCTAGATGTTGCAGTCCTTGCTTGTCTATTGTTTATGGTTTCTTTAGTTTGGAAATAAACAGAAGTACCAATGACAAAATCATCCACACACTCAGAATGACAACTGCAAAAGCAATATAATGTCTATAGTTTCTTTCATTGTTTTCTTCCCTGATTGTGTTTTCCGTCCTGTTCTGATGTTTATCAGATCGTCTTAAATTAGATCGTCTGGAGTCACGACACCCACCCGAGTGCCGCCGCCACCTTTTGGTCCAGCTCCCCCACGCTCTTCTCCCAAGCGACCTCAAACCCCTGGGACTGGACGCCAGGCCCAGAGGTTCCCCACCGCTGAAGCGCTAGGCTGCATCTTGCGATGCCTCAGGTGGGCCTTTGTCACGTGCTGTGTTGCTATGGCGACAGACCTTATGCCCAGGCATGTGGGCAAGGAGAGCTGCAGTTGCCGTTGGTTGAACAGAACAAACAGACCCAAATACAATGTTGTCTTGGGATGTACGCCATTTCAATCAAGCAATTGAGTGAGCGCCAGCGCATCCGTGCTTATGTTGACGTGTGAACGCGTATGTTGCAGCCCAGCGTGAGTGGGATGGAGCCTCCCTTTGGGGACGACTTTCAGCACTTCTCCTTCGCCGACCAGGCACTGACCAGCACCGAGCTGCTCGCCAACACCTCCGACCCTGACTTTATGTATGAGCTGGTGAGTCAAACACTCAAGATGCAAGGTCATGTAGGTCCGTAAATGTCCTGCCTTCTGCCCCCCAGGACAGAGACATGAGTCACCGACAGAGTCCGTATGGAGACGGCATGGTGGGCGCGGCCGATGGCGCCAAGGATTCTGACGCTGGAACGGAGCAGCAGCTGATGATGACGCTTGGAGAATGCGACGCGCCGCACGGCGGCTCGGCGTTTGAGCAGTGGGACTCCTACTGGGAGGACCTCACCAGGTAGGACGGGCTCACGATGCCCTACTGCAATCTACAGGATGCCAAGCGCCCACGCGGAGCTTGCCTCTGTTTTAACACGTGTGTGTGTGTTCTTGCATCCGTCTGCATTCAGATACACGCGTCTAGCCAGCTGCGACATCTGGGGCACCAAGGAGGTGGACTTCCTGGGCCTGGATGACTTCTCCAGCCCGTACCAGGATGAGGAAGTGATTGGCCAAACGCCCACCTTGGCTCAGCTCAACAGCGAGGACTCGCAGCCCGTGTGCGAGGCCTTGTACCCGCCCACCGAGCCTAGTCCGCCCGGGCCCCAGCCGCCGCCCCCCGCCAAGCGAGCGCCACTCCCCGCGTCAAGCGCCGGCCTCACCCGTCCCTCGGCCAGCTGCGCCTCCTCATCCCGCCCCTCCAGGAGCCTCCTGCCGGACTTCCCCGAAGGCTTCCAGAAGGCCACCCGGCCAGTCCCGTCCAGCACAGAGACCATGTCCAAGACGGAGGCCAACCAGCGTGGTTCTCCTGGCAAAGGCCCTATGCGGGCGACCCCGTCGACCAACTTTGACTTTGTGCGGAAGCCCAAAGTACGCCTGAGCGCTCACAAAGCGCAAGCCGACGCTCCTTCGCAGACCTGCTTGGAGAGGACGGAGGCCCCCCAGCCCCTGCAGCGCCACAGCGTGGCGTCCACGTCGATCGACGCCGCTTCGCTGGCTTCTCCCGCCAGCCTCGGGTTCGGCGCAGGCCCGCCGCCAGAGGACGCCGGCCCCGCTCCCCTGGAGGGCAGCGCCCCGGGAGGGGTGCCCCGAGGGCCTGAGAGCGGCGGGCAAGGGGAGGAGGACAAGAGCAAAGAGGAAGAACACAACTACTCGTTGTTCCTCACCCGGAGCCGTCTCGCCGGCAGGAGCATCTCACGGCTAGACGAGGATGATGATGAAGAGGAGGAGGAGGAGGAAGAGGAAGAAGAAGAGGACGACGAAGAGGACGAGGAGGAAGGCGACGAGGGCGACGGGCCGGAGCTGGACGAGGAAGACCGTGAGGAAGACCTTGAGGAAGACCGCGACGAAGACCGCGACGAAGACCGCGACGAAGACCACGACGAAGGCTTTGGCAGCGAGCACGAGTTGTCTGACAACGAGGAGGAAGATGAAGATGACGACTACGAGGCCGATAAGGACGACGACATGAGCGACGCCTTCTCAGAGCCTGGTACGCACGCTGCCACTTTCTTTTCTTTGTCGTTCTTTTCATCTTCACGTCTTCACATCCACATCTTTTTCCTTCTTCACACGTTCCTCATCTTCATCCTTTTGGTGGGACAGGCTGCGACCTGTCCCTCCCGGAGGACGCCAAGGGCCTGACGCCGGGCGTGTCGAGCCGCAAACGAGGCAAGCGCCGCTACTTCTGGGAGTACAGCGAGCAGCTGACGCCGTCCAAGCAGGAGCGCATGCTGAAACCTTGCGAGTGGGACCGCCACACCCTGCCCAGCAACCTGTACCAGAAGAATGGACCTCTGCACGGTAAACCCGCTCGCTTTGAGCATTTTGTAACTCAGCAAAAATGGACTGCGTGTAACAGTGTGTCTCGCCCTGCGCCTCGCAGGAAAGCACATGCTGAAGAGGTCTCGGCGGACCGACGTTGAGGACTTGACCCCCAACCCCAGGAAGCTCCTGCAGATCGGCACAGAGCTGCGCAAACTCAACAAGGTGATTGGAGACCTGACGCCCGTTAGCGAGCTGCCGCTCACTGCCAGGCCGTGGTCACGCAAGGAGAAGAACAAGCTGGCCTCCAGGTAAGGCCCCCACACACACAGACACACACCCGAGTGGCACCACGCTGACGTGTCGCTTTGTACAGGGCCTGCCGTCTGAAGAAGAAGGCGCAGTATGAAGCCAACAAGGTGAAGCTGTGGGGGCTCAGCACCGAGTACGGTATGTTTGGGGCTCGCCTCCTTCCTTACTTTAGTCACATTAGTTTGCCATTCCACCATATTGACAAGTGCGGAATTGTTCCTGCTTCTGTGTGGCGTCCGCCCATAGATCGCCTGCTGTTTGTCATCAACGCCATCAAGGAGGAGATCGTGAGCCGCGCCGAGGACTCGTCCCCTGGCACCAGCAGCATGAGCGACACGCTGGACAGAATCATCCAGGACAAGATCGGTGAGGCCCGCCGCCCGGCACCGACTTTCCCGTCAACCACTCAAGGGCATTTTTTGAAACGTATTCAGTGGCAACTGGACTCCCACGCGCCTCACATTTTTTTGAGTTACAAACATCGCTTGATCAATTTGGGTTTGTGTTGCCATCAATCGACTTCCCGTTTGTGTCGGCAGTGTCGCCGCCTGTCGCCGGACAGACTTCGGACTTCGTCAACAAGATCTTGGAGAACACAGGATGCGGCGACCCCACCGGCGGGCTGGTGGGCCTGCGGGTGCCCACCTCCAAAATGTAGACCAGCACTCTGGAGGCGCGGCATCAGTGTTCCCGCCTCGCTGTCCCCCTTATAACCACGCCCCCTTTGCATGCCCTTCCCACCTGGCCTCAATGCACACGTGTAGTCGCACGACCCCGGCTTTCCGCCCCACCCCATCTTCCCCCACCCCCACCCTCCAGGCCAGCTGTGCCGTGACAGCGTGGAATCCCGTCGCCACGGCGAACAGAAAGGCCTCGATATTGCCGAGCGGAACGGGATGTAGTATGGTGCTAGTTCTACACGGGCGGGGCGAATCGGGCTGCAAGGAGGAAGATGAAGATGGCTCCGCCCCCCTCTTGTACAGTAGACGTGAGTGAGTTCATGCTAGTGTTCCGAATGATCCGATTCTATTCATTGTGCCTTGTGTGTGTGCGCGCGTGTGACGGCGGGAGAAATATTTGTGTGTGCGCGTGGAAAGAGAAGTTGTGATGTGTTCAAAGATCTTGTGAATGTGCGTAAATATGAGCGCTCTGCTTGCTCGATGCCACAGAGTCACTGTATGCGTGCGTGCGTGCGCGCGCGCGTGTGTGTGTGTGTGTGTGTGTGTGTGTGTGTGTGTGTGTCTGGGGAGGGGGCTCTGCAATAGATGACAGTTGCTGGGTGGTACTCTCCAGGTGGGCGAGGCTGAGAGCTATTTTTGCGTTACAAAGGAATATTTGCACACTCGTAATCTATTTTCATTGATTGTTTTGTACCAAAGACATGCAACAAAATGGCCACCCAGCCAGGCAACGTAAGGTTTTGCACAGCTTACATGACGCCGTATTGAATGTAGAAGTTGGGGGGGTATATTGGGGAAGGGGTGGGGTGGGAGGGTCTGAGGTACCCCAATAGAACTGTGAAGCTCGTTGGGTCCACAAATGAAACATTTCTTTTTCGGTCCACGCGACAAGCTAAATGTGCTAAGTGCGCTAACTAGATAAGCTACCTGTTTGTTTGTTTTTTGGGGGGGGGGGGGTTGTCGTAAACACAAGAACCAAAATGTTCCTTATCTGCTCCCCTGCCCTGCGCACTGTGCCGTCTTTGGCCGCATCAGTTGCTGCGGCTGTCGCTCTTCAAGCGAGCGTGAGCGTGGTGCCTTCGGACGTGCGCGTGCAGCAAAATGAAGGCTTGCCGCTGGGCCGCACGGCCGAAAGGGCTTTGTCCTTGTTTCTTCGAACGCTTGGAAAAACTTCACAAGGCACTTGCGACATGGCGAGCAAAATTTAAATCTGAATTTCAAAATGTACAATTATCGTCTTGTACTATTCTGCCTTTTATTCAAAACAAAAAGACTATCGTGCAGGGACCTCCGATTTCTGTAATCATGTCAAAATCAGAAGTTTCGGGTTTGCATGCCGGCACTTTTTTTCCAAGTCCCTGTGATGTCCGTCGCCCACGTTTCCGTTGCGTTGAAAAGCGGACGGAATCAAAGTTGCGCTTCTATTTTTGTACCTTTGCTGCGTGCTGGCCGGCCAGCATTGAAGGCTTGAAAGGTGCGCCAACGGAAACGCAAACTTACATTCCCAGCAATTGTAACACAACAAGTTGACGTTCCCGCTTCCAGAATGTTGCTTTCTTTGTTTTCCGCACAGTGAGAGTGAATAGCAGCTTGCGCTGGACAACTATAGAAGTCGTCGTCGTGGATCTGTCAAAATCTTTTCTATTTGTACCGGTGCGGTTGCGTCGAAAGAAGGGAGAACTTGGTGCTCTTTGGGAACGACGATCCAAGACTCTTATTTGACTGGCTTTCCTCTCCTCTCCCGTCCAGTTCCATTTCTGTAAATAGTTACAAAGTTAAGTGTGCTTGATATCTACACTATAGAAGAGTCACTATATCAAGAAATATATATATATATAATATACATGTCAAGAATCCTATATATGTTTAACGCAATTGCACTTTGTCCAAAAAAAGAAAAAAAGAAAAAAGAAAAGCATTTCTCTTCCATTTGCTGCTAAAAAAAAAAGGCCTGGTGTGAATGCTGCAAGTGTACTTGAGCGCCACGAGCTCGGCCGCTCTTCGTGGACCGGGCCGGCCTCCGATATTTGGGAGTCGGCTTAGGACCTGACTGGTTGCGGCCCACGGCTCACCCTTATGATGATCGTGGCACAGTCTGTGACGGGACTCGGTGCGGTCTTTGACCTCGACCCTTTGCCGTCTCCGATCTGGTCCGCCACATTGTGAGCTGACTTTGTCCGCTATATGACTCAGGTCTGTGACCCGGCCCGGCCAGGTCTACGAGGCGGTTTAGGAGCGGGTTCGGAACCGTGCGTGGTTCCCAGGAAGCCCGTCGTCTGGTCCGGGTTTAAATCCGGGCGCGCACGGTGATCCCTTTGCCTTGAGATGAGATTTCCTATGGAAAAGTGATTGCGCTTTGACTTTTTTCAGGGTGATATCCAGCCTAGAGAGCTATATGCTATATTGTTAGCGTTTGTAAACTGATTTCTACTTGTGACTTAACGAGGGGCCGGGGCTTAGAAGTTCTATATCACTGTACTGTATATGGCACGCCAACAACCAAGACGTCAATCTGGATTTTATGGCCTTCTCTTCAACTGCTTTTCACGCTCAACAACTAATCAATAAATAACGCGGGCGCGTGCTCGCCCTATACGGTCAAAGTCAACTCAAACCCGCTCGGCCTGATTGGCTCAGAACCACCTCGACTGAAGTAGCAAACTTTGTCAGTTCCGTGGGGGGGTCAACCACCGGCTGATTGACAGTGACTGGCTGTCGTGCGTGCATGCGTGTGTGCGTGCGTGTGTTGGGAAAAGATGGGAACTCTGTGGCATTTTTTCCAGTTCAGGAAAAGAAAGGAGAGAGACTTCCCGCCAGTAAATGTCGTTCTCTTCATTGGAGGTGTTAACGTGTGCTACTTTGTCAAATAATAAACGTGGATGCTGAAGCTGGTGTTTTAATTCAGTCAATGCATGTGTGATATAATTGGTGATAAAAAAAATCAATGTGTTAGGGGGCCTAAGGTCATAGGTCAAAGGTCAGGGGTCAAAGTTCATGGGGGGGAAAAAATAACTACAAGATTGGGTTTTTTTTAAGAAAAAAAAGCCATGCTCTTTTTTTATGGAAAAAAAACATTACCATACATGGTCATTATTATGGAAAAAAAGGCTCACGGTACATTTAAATTCTTTTTGATAAAAACATCGCCTTACATCGTCATTTTTTTTCTAAAAAAAACTCAATATTTATTGTCATTTCTTTGCTTAAAAAAAGCCTTCCTAGATATCGTATTTTATTATTAAATAAAAGCCTTACTAAAATGTGAGCATAACGACGATACTTCCTTTACTATACATATTATACGTTTACTATAACTTTCGGACCTTTCATATTAGTTTGTGTCCTAACACTTTCCAACATTATGGATGACGTCACGGTATAGGATGCGCTGGAAGAACAGTACGGTGACGTTTAAGATTGTGGTTGGTCTGTTTTGCGGAAATGGGACGGGCTGCCATCGTCCAGTCTTGTCTTAATTGCCTCGCGCCTGGTCCGCTCCGAACACCACGACCAAGCGACGGAAGTGTAGGCAGCAGATCAAAAGTGCACATTTGGAGCGCATGGAGCCCAAACGCCAAAACGGTGAGTTTTCACGTCAAGTTTTCACGCAAAGTTGCGCTTCATGTTGACGTCATCTCGCCGTTACTTTCGTGTTAGCTTTCCAGCCGCCTTCGGTCCCGTCAAGTTGACGTCACGGCTCCCGAACTGAGTGCTACAGGTACGATACGAGCGATTTGAGCGCACCGAGTCAGAAAAGTGTGGCATTTATTGAGTTACAAAAGTTATCGACAACCGAGTCAGCGCGACGCGGGTGAAAGAGGGCAATTTGCGGTCGGGCTGTAAAACGTAACGGTCAGGGAAGTGACGCCATAGCGAAGCAAGCAGGTACGGTGACGTCATGGGAGGCGGTGGAAGTATGCAACTGGAAGCGTCCTACTTCCTCGCCATCATACGCCCCCCCCCCCCCCCCCCCAACACCAAGTTTCAAAACAAATTCCAAAAGTGACATTTTTTGCTTGGTTGTCTGTGCTGTGGAAATGCCCCAAATTTAAATGAGAAGTGACTAAGACAGTGAAGACGATTGTTTCTGCCGGGGTGCCAAGATGTGAACTCTGACCCTCCACATGAACACATGGACCCCCGTCAAGGCCAAAAAGGGACAGTGTCTGGAGACAGATGAAAGAGGAGAACAAGGAACCAACAACACATGCTATCGTCGTTGTTTGGCGTGAGAACATCACAGAGACTCAGAAGAGCTAAAAATTGGAGTCGCATGGTTGCAGTCTTATGACTGCGTGTGTGTGTGTGCGCGTGTGTGTTTTGGGCGGGTTACAATGCCGGCTGTGTGGGCGAAGTGGGCCCCAAGCTGGTTGAACAGCTGATCCTCTTCTGCTTCTTGGCATGAAAAACTCTTGAATCTTGAAAGAACCAACCACAGTTGCACGCAAACGTGCAGAGTCCTGGTCCATCAGGACGATGGCACATTTTTTGTCTGGATTCACCCAAAAGAAAATCATTGGTCTTTGTCCAGCATGTTTTTTTCTGCGTTTGATGGAAAAATATGCACGCAGTAAGACTGTGACAAATCTGAAATTTGTTTCCCTTGCCATTCCAAGATGGCCACCTCACGATGATGGTGAGCACACGAATGGACACGCAGGACGGGACAGGAGTTGTCAACAAGCCAGACAGGAAACTACAGCTGCTCGCCTACGCCGACACGCCCGCCAGCGCGTGCACACGCATGCTCGCGCGCAGCTGCGGGCTGGATGCATGAATGGCCGCTCACACACACTCGATGAATGCAGCTGTGGTGTGTGTCGCAGCCCATTTTGGTGCCTGCCTGGTTTTGTCTCCGAACCACTTTGAGTCTCACAGATCTGTGAAGACAATGAATCAGCAGGACATCTGAAACGCACACTCCATGTTGCTCCGTGTTGTTTTGTTCCCGGTTTTAATGCTCACGTTCAACTTTTCGTCTGCCCCTTTTCTTCTGCACTTTGACCTCTTTTCCTCTGTGGAAGGAAACATCCTGACGCCAGGATGTTGGAGTGTGTGTCGAGGTCTCTGCAAGCACGCGCACAAACAGGATGTCAGCTTTTGACATGAACACAATTACTGCAAAAAGACAAATGACAATAAATAAGATGGTCGCCATCAGATATTTATCAGCCTAAGTTCAGCTGTTGCACACATGTTAAAAAGTGTCTGTTTGTTTGTGCGCAGAGGCGGTGGAGCGGCTGTTCGGCGAGCTGGCCACTCTCCTCGAGCTGTTGGATGGCGAGAACCTCAGCGCCACCACTGCCCACAAGATGGCGTCCGTGCGCAACATCCTGGACACGCTGCAGGCTTCAGGTAGCGATTTTCAGGACATTTTCAGGCACTTCCTGTCCACTTTCAGCTTACGTTTCAAATTAAATGATAGCAAATGAAGACTCGTTGCATTCTCGGCAGGCGGCGGCTCGGAGGTGTACGTCAACAGCTATGGCGACGGCACCAGCTTCGTCGAGTCTTTGTTCGAGCGCTTTGGTTAGTCCTCAAGTTCACAGTTCAGTTGTAAAAAGTTGAAAACATAATCATCTTAAAAAAATACCGACAAGAATAGCTTTTTCCAGCATTTGGAAAAGGTTTATTTTGGCCAGCTAGTCAGTCAAGTGGTGATGATGTCATCCTTTGTGTCACCAGACTGCGATCTGCACACGCTCAGTACCTCTCCCGTCCAACAGAGGGTGGAAGAGGAAGAGGAGACACTTCCAGACAAATCGGTGAGTTGTATTTTATTTGTGGTTTGCATGAGCTCGGTAAGGACTTTTTTTTTGCCGCCCTCAGACACCCACGGATACGCCCCCTCCGCTGCCTACCACGCCCCTCCCGGAGGACTACTACGAGGAGGCCCTTCCGCTAGACCAGGACTCGGCCCCCCAGTACTTCACCACCAACGTGGACGGTGGGCGCATGTCCTATTTATAGACACACTTAGTACATGAAAATTGAACATCTCTTGTTGGTGTTCTCCAGCAGCTTCCAGGAACTCTGAGGAAGACGCCTACTACGAAGACGCAGACGACAACTACCCCACTACCAGGATCAACGGGCCTCCCAAAAACTCCTGTGAGTCCGCTCGACGTCTTACCACCCGCGTGTTTTGACTTTGAGGGTCTGTGACTAGATTGTATTGAAAGACCCCAAATGTTCCATGCGCTCAGATAACGACTCAGACGGAGTGAGCAGCTCCTACGAGTCGTACGAGGAGGACGACGAGTCCAAAGCGCAGAGTCCTCCTCGGAGGCGGAGCCCCGTGGGCGGGAGTTCGGACGCTCCGATCAGGGACTGCCGGATTTGCGCCTTTCTGCCGCGGAAGAAGCGATTCGGGCAGTGGGCCAAACAGCTGGTGGTGGTTCGGGATAACAAACTACAGGTAAGAGCGAGGGAGGGAGGGGCTGAGGCACTCAAAGAGACAGAAAGAGCTTGTGTGTGTGTGTGCAGTGCTACAAGAGTATCAAGGAGAGCAGCCCCCACACGGAGCTTCCCCTCAGCCAGTGCAGCGTCCAATACGTCAACAAGGACGGCCGCAAGAAGAAAAGGCACGAGCTGCGCTTCTCTACGCATGCCGGAGAGGTTCTGGTTCTGGCCGTGCAGAGCAAAGAGCAGGCCCAGCGATGGATGGAGGTACACGCGCCTTTCGGGCCCATTGACCGGCCGTCACAGCTGCTTTGCGACTATCTAACATCATAAGATGATGTCGTTTTGTTTTGTTGAAATGAATATAAACTCGCAGGTGGTGCAAGATGTCAGCAGCCATTGTGGCAACACGGACCCTCTCAACGCATCAACTTCTCCCGTCATTCAGCGGAAGACGGAGATTGACAAGGTGCTTCCGCCTCGTCCTCTCCACACTCACACTACACACACACATTCTACAACGGCAAAGTCATTTTTGGCCAGGCCTTCCAGATACTTGCTGCTTTCCCTCAAATGGCCTTTAAGAGAATTTGGATTGAAGTCATGGAAAATCGTGACAACCAAAACGGAATACTGCCCGGTTTTTATTAAGAAGGAACTTGGTGGCTGATCATCATTCCGAAGGTGACTCAGAAGAGAGCAGACTGACTCCAAAGCATGCGTCGTCATCGGCTGCTGCGTTGACTGTTGATGACGTCATCGTTGCTGTATTTCAAGTGACCGCTATAAAATGTGACAAAATGATTTCTTGTGTCAGATGCTGCAGTCTGACAAACACGCGTCAGACTCGGACAGCGGGCCCACCACAGACTGCCGGTCATTCCCGCATGGACCGCCGCTGGGACCGGGACCAGGACGGGATGCTAGTGACACACTCAGTAGGCTTACGCTCCATCATAGTCGTCTTTTTTCTTCGTACCATGCACTAACGATTCAAGCTGTCATTGTTCAATTGCTTAACATGAATCTTGCTTTTTGTGCTTTTGTTTTGTGCTCTGTGGCATGGGGGGGGGGGGGTGACAGGAAGTGAGACGGCAGCAGATACAGTAGGACGTCCTTCCTGCCTCTTCCTGCCATTGTGTCCCCATCATGTCACAAAATAATAAATAGTCGTTGGGGGGCTGACTAAGAATGAATGATGTCATTCCTTACTTGCATTATTTTACAAAACTCGTCAGAAAAAACAACTTGAATAACGTGACGGTGAACATGTGTGTTTGGCTTGCAGGCAAAGCGAAGCGCGGCAGCGGCGCCTTGTCGGAGTTGACGGGCTCCATGAGCCGCGCGGCGGGCAAGACCATCAATCAAATCATCACCTTCTCCAAACGCAAGCCGCCCATCCCCTCCGGGCGCCACCAAAACCCTGGCTGCGGTGAGGCGCCTTTCTGATTGGTTCGGTTAATCAGCTGACCTCACAATGCCCCGCCCCCTCTCCCCAGGGTATCTCAGCGCGTGCGTGGGCGGAGTCTGGAAGGAGTGCTGGTGCACGGTGCGAGCGGGAACTCTGAAGCTACAGAGGGACCCGGGTGACCAGCGGCCCCCCGTCGCGACGGTCCCCCTGCGGGGGGCAGAGGTGGTGCCCGGGGGGCTCGGCCCCAAGCATCCCTTCTCCTTCCGCATCCTGCAGGGAGGGGCGGAGCTAGTCGCCTTGGAGGTAATCTTCCATCTGCTTGACAAAATAAAATGCTGAGAAGCGATTCATTGGCCAACTACATTACGTGCGTGTCAGGCCAGCTGCTCGGAGAATATGGGCCGCTGGCTGGGCGTCCTGCTGGCCGAGACGGGCAGCAGCGCGCTGCCCGAAGAACTCCACTACGACTACGTGGACGTGGACACGCTGACGGACATCCGCCACGCCGCCCGACACTCCTTCCTGTGAGACACTCAGAGTTCCCCACGCCCACTTCCTCTGGTCCGCCTTCATCTTTTTCTGCCTCCTTTCCTCTCAGCTGGGCCACTTCCTGCCAGCGCGGCGCCGTCACGTACGACGACGTCTACGAAAGCGTGGCGGTAAGGGTGCTATCCGTCTGCTCAACATCCCCATATCAGAAGAGATTCCACCGCATTTGTCAAGAGTTCTGCTTTTTCTCAATTTTTTGAAAAGCTAAAATATGACAGTTGGAGTTTCTTTTTTTAACCACACTCATTTCTTTTTTTCTTTTTTTTTTAAACCACCCCCCTTTTTTCCCCCAGTTTTTTTAAGAACAGTCACACACCACATTTTTGTGACTAGCTCACAAATAGCGCCCCACTGTTCTTCGTTGTTCTCCCGACAAAAGGTGTCTTTGTTCTGGTAAAGAGGACAACATGTTTTCAGCTTTCATAACGACGTCACGCGTCCCCACAGGACGACGACGACTGCGCGGCGACCAGAGGCGGCCCGCCAAGGCGCCGCGCGTCCTTCTCCAGCAGAGACTCGGATAAGACGGAGCAGCAGGCCACCATCAAGAGACACGCCTCCAGTGAGTTAACATCTGCCGCTCATTCGTCATTCGCTTTGACCTTAGCCATTCCCAAAGCCAAATTGTTCATCATGCAATCACTCCAAAGGGATTTCACAAAATGGCCACCACTGGGCCTGTTGACGTGGGTCGGCCTTTTGCCTTCCAGGCGTCAACCAGTATGCTCGCTACGGGAAATTGCGTGCCGAGGACGACGCCAGGAGATACGTGACGGAGAAAGCGGAGCTGGAGAGGCAGAAGGATGCCCTCAGACGCGCCCTGAACGCCCTGCGCGCCGAGAGGAGAAGCTTGAAGGAATTAAAGGACGCTCGCAACACAGGTGAGTTGCACCTGTGCCCGTGTGTATATAGTTTGTGTGTATGAATCTGTTTCTGTATGTTTTAGCGCTCGCAGACCCGGCCGTGGAGCGTCGTTTGGTCCAGTTGGAGACGCTGTGCAAGCAGAAGGAGGAGGAGCGGGTGGAGCTTGAGCTCAAGCTGACCCAAGTCAAAGAAAACCTCAACAAGTCGTTGGCCGGCGGCGCCATCACGGCCCCGCCCACCAGCGCTACGCTCGTCACCAAGGTAGCAAAAAGTTGATCAGCTTTTAAATGCACACAGCGATATTTCTTTTTTTAATGTCACGGAAAATCAGGCATAATGAGCCACTTTTTGGTTTTTCAATTGAAAAGCAAAAGAAGGAACGCCATGTGTGCAGGTGTGCCATGACAAGGCGAGCAAAGTGTCCAGCAACAGCAGCGTGATTCCCGTCAACTCGGCTTCGGAGCTGCGAAAGCGCCCGCCCTCGCTCTACGCCTCCTCCAAGGGAAACGTCATGCAGAAGGCCAAGGTGAGTGAGTGCCTGGCAGCCTTCCGCTTTCATGCCTTCATTCACCTCAAATCATGATTGAGTTTTTATTTTGCTGGTTTGCAGGAGTGGGAGTCCAAGACGTGCACGTAATGACTCCCGCCTTGAGGACATGAGCAAGACCCAAAGGGACACGTGGACAGTGTGACCTTGACCACGCCACCTTGGCGTGTGGACGGGACGCGATGATGACGGGAGGTAAGGATGGGCCCCGCCCCTCCTCTCACCAGCATATCATTCAGAAAGTGCCTTAATGACCACTCAGCGGCGCCCCCTGGCGTCTGATTGGATGACTTGAACTCATAAATGATGATGACGATGGTTTGGTGTATTCTACTGCTGCACTTTATGGCATTGAACTAAAAAGACTTGGTCAACGTCTACTTTGTTGTCTTTCTTTGAATGGCAGCACCACCTGGTGTTCACCCCGTGTACTGCGCTGTTCATAATGAGAGTGACAAATCAGAGCGAGCAGTGACTTGTTTACAAAGTTTATTCAGTGCATGTCAAGTTCAGTCCACAGCGGGAAGGAAAGGGTTCGGCGCTCCCCCGTCGGCCGCCACCGCTTTCTCGTTGGTCCCCGTCGCGAGTGTTCTGGTTTGTCCCTTGTGGCTCACTGGCGCCCTCCGGCGAGCGTAAACATAATGAGCAACCTCGGCATGCTGATACGAGGCCGGACGTCAGCGAGCGAGCGCTCATGCGGCAAGACAAGCACCGGGCTACAAACGGGAGCAAACTAAGGAAGCAAAAAAGACGACGCCATTTGCGGAGAAGTTGCGACGTGGCACTCCAGTGCTGGAGATTTCTTTGAAATGGAAGAAATGTGCAATCGGAGCTGGGGGCGGAGTTGGTTGCTCACGGCTGCCATGCTAACACAGCAAAGTAGTGAGTGATTAGGAAAAGCGCAAATGTCCTGAGTGAGCGGAACAAGTTGAAGTTGGAATGCTTTGACTTGGATCTGTCCCGAATGAGTAATTTGACGTTATTTGACTCGGTTGCAAAATGTACCAGTAGGGCAATTTTTCATTCAGTTTGTCATGGAAAGCTTGGGAAAATGGCATGTCCAAACGAGTGTGCAAGATGCCTTGTTGTGGTTTGCCAAGAATTGTCTCGTGAAGAGCAAGGCGGGCTTGTAAACGTCGCAGCTTGCGGGCACGCGCCACGCCTCGCTAACAGCTACAAAGATGGCCGCCACCGGCTCCGTGTAAACATGGCCGTCTGTTCCCTAGCAACAGCCCGCCTTCCTCTTTGGATGCGTCTTCAGTCTGTCAGACGATTGTCTTTGCAGGCCCGTGTGCCGCTGGGGCGTGATGAGCATGAGGAGAAGATAGGCCCCTCCCCTCCAAAACGGACGGCGGCTCGAAAGTTGCTTTCGAGAATCAAATCTGCCTTAGGTGCGCGTTGACTGGGAATGAGCAAATGATTGCCAACGCAGAAGATCTTTTTTGGGGAGCTCTCAAGGTCCACTGTAGAAAAATCACGCCGTAGTGATGACTGTTGAATTCGCCGTCTGCATCTGATAGAAAAGGAGTGAATGATTTCCAACGCAGACCGTGTGTGTGTGTTTGTGTGTGTGTGTGCGTGTGGGGTGGGCTTGAGCAGGCGAGGGTGGGGCTAGGACAGATCGTTGTTGCTAGGCGACTTCCCTCCATTGAGTAGAGCCGAAGCGGAGCGACTTTTAGTCGGTGTGCCGCTGCCTGAGCGCGACAGCTCGGTCAGGTCGTGAAGGGACGGCTCTCTGTACATGGCCACTGCTCACACACAAAAAAAAATCAGTCAACACTTTATCTTTAGGAAGCTCCTGCAACAATCCTAAAAAAAGAAAGTTACCTTTGAGCGGTTTGGGAATGAAGTGGGCGGCGGCCTTGTTCTTCTTGACGTGGTTGCCTTTCATGATGGCGCCCTCCTTGTCGAGTCCCAAGTACCAGGCTCGGCCCGACGCCTGCTGGCGGTACATCATGGACGAGTAGGTCACGTAGTAGTTCTCGAACACTGACTCCTTGAACTTGCACTCGGGCGTGAAGTGTTCCTGTGTTTGTGGTTGGGCAAAAGAGTGCATGTAAGAACGTATATTTGTGTGTGACTCCGAATATGTTTGTGTGTGTGTGGACATACGGAAGTGTAGAGGAAGCCCTCGCTGTTCATGGCCAGGTACTGTTTGGTTTGGACGCCTTGGATGGCGACCACACGAAGTCCCACGGGGATCAGATTGAACACGGCTGTTCACGTACGCACAAATATGGCAACTTGTGAGTGTGCAAGCATTTATCTTTTTTTTTTTTTTTTAAATGGCTTTCTATGAGGCAGAGTATTTATGGGATATTCAGCATGAGGTCCCTTCTTTGACCACTGTTAGTACTGGATGGGATTTTTGCTCAACTTTGGTGTGCTGTTGCAGATGCTGCGAGTAAAGCAAAACTTCTATTCTGCTCATTCACGCTTACACGATAATATGAATTACAGGCAGAATATTTGACTGGCTCGGTGGCATGTGCGTACGCTGACCGTAGGCGGCGTCTTCTTCTTTGGTTCCATCGATGGTGCCATCGGGCTGAAGCTGCAGCTGGAAGCCCTGCCGACTTGACAGCCGCGTCACGATGCCTTTCAGCTGCGGCTCTGCTCCGTAAAAAAAAAAAAAAGCCTGTTAGGACTCTATCAACAAATGACAAACTGGACGCCAAAAGGGCATATGTGGACAAACAACGGAGGGAACCCTCAGCTGCAGGCTGAACGGAAAACCGCACAGCAGACGAGGCCAATCAAAGTTGAGATGAAGATGCTAATTGGTTAATGGGCTGCCACGACTATCGTGCTTTTCTCCTTTCTGGCACTGCTTCCTAATTCACCTCCTGATGATACACCATCAGTGTCCTGCTCAAGGACACTTCGACACAGTCACAATAACTGGGGTTCGAACCCCCAACCTCTGATCACTCCCACTGGATGCAGCGATGATGATGATGACGATGCGGAGGATGAAGCTCACCTGGCGGCCTCCTCCTCTTCCTCTTCTTGCGGGCGCCAAACAAGTTGACACGCGCGAACACGTTCAATTTGCTGCCAGCGCTGTCGTTGGCCTCGCCTGCGCGGCACGAACTAGCCTTCTCACGTTCCCGCGCTTGCCGCTTCTGGCGCATCAGCGAGCTGGCGATGGCCGCCGCGCGCGACATGGGAGCCCAGGGGAGGGGGGGGGCGAGGTGAGACGTTCACGGCCCGGAGGCGTCAGCGGCCGCTGCGCGCCCACACGTCCTCACGTCCATCGGCGCGCTTCAAGAATCTGGTAAAGACCCCCGACGACCCCCGCCCGCCTCGCCCCCTCCTGCCGGCTCCTGCACCGGCTCCTCAGACTGCCGCGGCCCCCCCGCGTAGCCTGGTTGCCGCGGCGACGCCCCTCAGTCCGGACGACCTCCGTCCACATCCGAGCATCTGCTCTTGCATCTGAAGGTGTGTGTGTCACAGAGTGCGTGCGTGGCTCTTTGTGGGTGAGAATGTGTGTGTGTGAGAAGCAGTTAGTTTTGTAAGTGTGTGTGTGTGTGTTTTTGTGTGAGTGTTGTGTGACTTTTTTTAGTATGTTTTAGTGTGCACGTGTATGTGTGAATGTATGTGTTGTGTGTGTGAGCAACAGCATTTGTGTGCACGTGTGTGCAAGCATGTATGCGTGGCTATGTGTGTTTGTGATGAAGCTGTTGCGCAGCTGCAGTGAGCCCTCCTTGCAAGTACGCCCCCCCCCCCCACACACAGCTGCCCCCTCCAGTCCTTCTATTTGTCAATGAAACGAAGCAGCATTCACAAAAAAAGGCGGGGGGGGGGGCGTGAGCACGGAGGATGAAGGAAGATGGAGGAAGCTGCAGGAGTATGGGGGGGGGGGCTTGTGAAGGGGCGGGGATGTGCTGCTGTTTTGGTGCAGAGGTGCTGCAAGGAGATCTCTGCAACACGCACTCTCTCTCTCTCACACTGAAAAGACAAGTCAGACACATTAGCATGCACTCACAGGGCCTGTCTAAAAGAAACTAAAAAAAGACACCCCACCCTCATAAGCGCATTGTCACTTGCACACACACATACACAAAAGGAAAAAACTGACGAACTTCAAGACGCACGTTTCCGCTTCATCCATCGCTTTGCAACGTGACTTGTACCTCGCGGTGTCCACCAGAGGGAGCTGCACCGAGTCGCAAGCCAAAAGCCACTTCTCGGCTGGCTCAGAGCGGCAAGTTTGCAACGCAAGAAAAAGAGCAAGCAGCGGCTTCCCACTCCAAAAGTGGAAAACAAAGGAAAAACAACTCGCTATTTTCAAACTTCTCTCAAAACATTTATTAAAATACTTTGTTCTATAACATCCATTATCTTAATGCTACCAGATGATGTAAAATTCCTTAGAAATGCTAACAGGAATTATCATAGATGGTACAGTCACTGTAAATATCCAGGAGAGCTCAGTGCTGCCTGCTGTTTTTCTGGCCCAAAGTGGTACTACACCGAAGCTGTGCAACTGTAAAATTCGACTTGCCCAGACCCTCTCAAATCCCTCCAAAAGCCATGGCTTCACTTGGCTCTGAGATCCACTGATAACATCCACCCAAGCCATCAAGAATTTTCCTCTGGTTTCCTCTACCACAACTTAGACTCGACTTAACAAAAAAAAAAAACTATCCCGCGTCGAGCTTTGCCCTGTTCATTCCGCCCCGTCCAGCCTACCTGAGGTGGATCTGCGAAGAGGGAAGGTCATGCTGCGCCAGCGGAGCTCCGGAGCCTCTGCGCTCCTGGCATTTGTGGCATTCGGCAACTTCCCGTCGGCCAGTCGCGGAAGTTGCGAGCGCTCGATTCTCTCCTGGGCTCCGGATCCATTAGGCCCGCCCGCCCCAGTCGGCCGATCGTTATAGGACATTAGAGGCCATTAGGACTTCATCAATCTTTCATCTCCACCTCGCCGGTTTGGAGGCGGGACGCTTCCCAAATCTCGCCACCTGGACACCCGGAATCCCGTTTGCGGCCTTTTTTCGCCCGGCGTGCGTTTCGTGCCCAACTATCTGCAACGGCGCCCCCAACAGGCCACTGCGACACCCTATGTCCGCCCCTGGGAGCAAAACATTCAGTTGAGTTTGAAAGATATATATATATATATATATATATATATCCATCCTTCCCATAATCCATACATACATTACATATGACGTCCATTATCTTGCAACACGACTTGCTGTTAAAATATGCGCAAACGCCGCGGGCACGCGCGCGCGTATCTAAAAAGTGCTGAAAGGAGAAAGCGCATGTTGCAGACAAGCAAGGCGCCCGCTCAGCAAGTTGAACTTTCAAACAGTCGGACGAAGTTGAGACCAAAGCAAACACCAAAGATTGATTGCCCAAAACGTGGGCATGCGCGCGCATGTGTTTGCGCTTGTACTTTGAGCAAAACAGATTGAAGATGGCCTCCGTGCGTTTGGTGCTGTTGCTGCTAACGTTTGGAGTCCGGGCCGCCACCAATGACGATGTGGATGGAAACGCGCGTGAGTGACAAGACGGGGGTCGGTTCTGAGCCCCTCTTTCGAGGCTTTGTCACCTTTGGCTTCCTCAACTAATGATAATTGATGATAATACAAATAGAAACAACGAATTCTGATTGCTGCCCACCCACGCGTTTGCTCGTCTGAGTTAAACAACTTCAGCTCAGACAGCAATGAGCTGATCTCACTTTTGTTTACTTTTCAAAACCAATCAAATTTCATATTGATGAAACACATACTCTCACTGACAAACACATGAACATACATTACTACCACAGGCGGAGCTAGAAGGGGGGCAGCAGGGGGCACTGTTTGCTTCTTTGACATTGTCTTGGAATGTTTTGGTCCGGTTTGGGCAAGCAGGCGAGGTACGGATAGAGCGGCGGGCGGCGTCTGAGGTGCTGAAACGCCAACGCCGCTTCAACACCATTTTCGAGGAGATGAAGGCTGGCAATCTGGAGCGGGAATGCCGGGAGGAAACGTGTGACTACGAGGAGGCCCGCGAGATCTTTGAGGACGATACCAAAACGGTGCGCACGCACACACGTAACGTGTCAGCTCAAGTCTTATACAAAACAAGTCAGGAAGTTGGCTCAAATTCAGATGACATCAAGGCAACTTTGATCCTTTCAGATGGAATTCATGGCCAAATACAGCGGTAAGGCACGCCTCTCCCGTCTGGCTATTTCTGCTCACCTGTGTGTCGCTTTCTGTGTCTCATTGTTTGAGATTCTTTAAAGGCAGTGTGTGTGTGTGTTTGCGGATAGACGGCGACCAGTGCAAGCCACCTCCTTGCCAAAATGGCGGTAGCTGTCACGATGGCATCAAATCGTACCTGTGCTGGTGCGACCCGCGCTTTACTGGAAAGAACTGCGAGATTGGTGAGTGTGGCGGACAAACACACACCCACACACACACACACACACTGTTATGCCATGCATATCGCACTTGGGCTGAACTTTGTGTTTTCCCGGCAGAGGTCTCCAAGCAGTGTTCGATCAACAATGGCGGCTGCTCTCACTTCTGCTCCATGAACTCAAACGGCGTGCGCTGCCACTGTGCATCGGGATACAAACTAGCCGATGACCTCGTGACTTGCGAGCCCACAGGTGAAACGCGCACGCAACGCACGCAGATATACTTGAACGGAGGAAGTCAGGAAGCATGTGGGTGCAGGCGAGTTCAGCTGCGGCAGGACGGCGTCGGCCCCGAAACCGCGTTCGGCCAATTGGACAGACGGAGCCGAGCCAGACGATGACATCATCCCGGACGAGTGGCTGGACCATGAATATGAGGACGAGCCGGAGCGTGGCGGCAACGCCTCCACGCCCTCTCAGCTCAGGAGGCGCTCGGTCAGGGGAGCCGGCGAGCCGTCGTCATCGCCGCTGCCGTGGCAATCCTTCTTCCCCACGCTGCCTAGCATCACGGCCAATGAGAACACCGACCAGAGGATCGTGGGCGGCAACGAGGCCAAAGCGGGAGACTTTCCCTGGCAGGTATGACTTGGCCCGCACCGCCCCCCTCCCCACAATGCCTTACCACCAGCAGCGCTCCCGCAGGCGGCGCTGATCTCGCACTCGGAGAGGCTGATGGACCCCAAGGCGAAACCCTTCTGCGGCGGCTCGCTGCTCAGCGAGCTTTGGGTGATCACGGCGGCACACTGCGTGATGGAGGCCCGCGTGAGGGAAATGACCTTCTTCGTGCGATTAGGTGACTCACCGATCGGCACCCAAATGCTTCCGTGAGCACCAGAATGACGGCGCTGTGCCTCCGCGGCAGGCGAACACGACATGGACAAGCACGAGGGTACGGAGAGGGACCACGAAGTGGCTGAGGAGCACGTGCACAGATTATACAAGTTTGAAGAGGCACGCTTTAACCACGACGTGGCGCTGCTCAAGTTGGCCGTGGCGGTGGAGTTGTCGGCGCAGCGTCGGCCCGTCTGCCTGGGGCCCAAAGACTTCACGGACACCCTCCTGGAGGAGGCGCCCATCTCTGTGGTGACCGGCTGGGGCCAAGTGACTTTCAGGGGGGCCAAGTCGTCGGTGCTGCGCCGGGTGGATGTTCCCTTGGTGAATCGCGCCGTCTGCAAGGCCAGCAGCAAGTACAACATCACCCCCTTAATGTTCTGCGCCGGCTTCCGCGACCGTAAGGAGGATGCCTGCAAGGGGGACAGCGGGGGGCCGCACGTCACTCTCCACCAGAGTGTCTGGTTCCTCACCGGCATAGTCAGCTGGGGCGAGGAATGCGCCGCGCCCGGCAAGTATGGCATTTACACACACGTCTCGCGCTACTACGCCTGGATCAGCAAAACCATCGGCATCCACACCAACTCATGAACATGCACTTCTTTGTCTCCATCTTCTGCTTCTTAGAGTAGCCACCTCCTTCTCGCTTTCCCTTCCTCTCACGTTTCAAACGATAAAAAGCCACGAACGTGATTTGTGTGCTTTTAATTGTGAATGTCCAACTCAGCACTTTTGAAACAAACGTGACTCAACCCAAGTCCTGCACAGAACTGAAAATCACAACATGAGCTTTGAAAAAGACAACAAAGCGCTAAAGGGCGCAGCGTTGAATCCGAAAGCCACTGATGATGTCATCGCTCGTGGACATCGAGCTTCTCTACAGGCACCCCTTGCTGGTCGTCACATGTAAGGCACTTCTGACATTCTTCTACGATTGACTTCATGTGCGTGGAGAGGCGCTGCGCTGCCATGCTACGCTAACGTTCTACGCTAAGGTTTGGCCAAGCCATTTGGCACATGACGTTGGTGATGACGATGATGAAGGAAGCGCTGATGTTGTGCTTTTCTGCTACGTCACCGTGAGGAAGACGTTGCCTCTCCGATCAGCTCTCAACACGTCTCTCCCAGAATCCTATGCAGGTCTGAGGGCAGGACAAGCCCCTCTTCGTCGCGACTCTCGTTCCTCACCAACCTGATGCCGGCACATACACATTTATGCCACGTACGCACACAGTGGACTGAGTGTGCGCGTAAGAAGCTACTGACCACATTCCATTTTCATCGCGGCGTAGCAGCTGGATGACATCGCCGCACGTGAAGATGATGTCATCGTGGCTCGACACGGTGCTGGCCACCAGGACTCGATAGCGACCCGCAACCTGCGGCGCCGCAAACGGGAACAGCTAGTCCGCTGACTTGCAAAGAATGTCAGGTGTCACGAGCTCTCACCAGCGTCGGGGGTCGATCCTCTTCCCCTGCGTTGACCTCTTCTTCCGAATCGGACATGTCTGAGCCGTCCGTGGCGCCCCAGTCCTCCAAGCCGTCGCAGATGGCCGCCGAGTGTGCAGATGCCGACCAGGCTGCGGGGGGGGGGGAACGAAACATGACAAAGCTAGCTTTGATTCATGCCAGAGAAAAAAAGCATTCAATCTAAAGGAAGTTAGCATTCAGCTAGGGATGTTAGCATTGCGGCCGCAAGTGTACTCACCGCGTCGGGATGAGAATCCCAGAGGGTCCGAATGGGCGTGGCTGGTGTTCACAGACTCCTCCCATCTGTTGGGATGGGCGGGGCTGGAGGCGGAAGAGCTGCAAGTGACAAAAAAACACTTAGCAAGCATACTACAAATTAAAAAAACAAAAATAAATAAATTATAAAAAATAAATATGAACATAAATATGGAAATAAAAAAAACGTGTGCATGTGTGTGGGGCTCACCTGTCCGAGATGAGGCTGTCTGAAAGAAAGACCACACGCATGTGAACCAAAGATCGCTCAGTCATTCCTCAAACATTGATTCCTGCATAAATTTATTTATTTATTTTTTATTTTATTTTATTTGCACGCGGCATCTGTGCGTGGGTCGGGCTTTCCTGCTGTGCACGCATTGGCCTCTTGGGGGCGGTGCGGTGCACGCGAACCGACCACACAGCTGGAGTCCGTGAGCCGGGAATACAAATGTTTGTCTCGATGGCGACACGGAAGGAAAGACTGAAGAGTCACACGCTGCTTCAATGAAGGTGAGGGAGGACAAGTGCAAGTAGTAGTCTCATTTACCCATTCATGAATGGAGAAATGTCTCTCCATTCACCCCTCAAGTTACCTTTGTGCAGTTGACTGATGAGCTTTTGGATCTCTGTGAGCCAGGCGACCTTCACCTCCACGCTGGGAGCCTGTGCAAGCATACACCCGCATGTCAACATGTTAATTGCAAAATGGAAGTGTTGGTGGTGTTGTGTTTGTTGTCCCCAAATTACAGAAGGGGCGATTGTGCAAAGTTGTGATTGTTGTATTTTCCACAATTTGATTCGGAGTGGCTCGTGTTTGGACTATTGGCTTATCGGATTGCTTGATAGGTGCAGGCAGTTTTCTATCGCTCAAGGAATGGATGAAGGACTCTTTGAACTCTTTACCTGCAGGATGTAGACTTCCTGGCTTCCTCTGTGGCAGACTTCAAACTTCTTGGGGTCTCCTTTCACTGTTTCTGTCACGCTCACTGAATTCATCTGAGCGCAGATGCGCGAGACAAAAAAATATGGAAGGAATGAAATGAGATGATCTGTTCCTCCATTTACAGTAGAGATGGGCATCATCATTTTTGTCTTTTGAATGTGTCAAAATAATGGGGGTGAGTGTGTGTGCGCCGGACGTACACCGAGGCAGGACTTGAAGCTGTAGACGGGCGAGCCTTGGCGGTCGTCGCGACGCTTGCAGCACACCAGCGCTCGCTCGTAGAGGAAGACGTGGCGCTGGGCACCTTTGAAGCGGGCCAGCTCCCGCATGCGTGCCGCCGCCCTCTTGTGGCTGCTCCACACGCTGAAGCTGCCCTGCAGAACCACGCGGCCCAGCAGGCCCAACTCGCCCTGCCACGCCCACCATCGGTCAGCATGCGCATTGACAGCTCTCGATGAGGCGTGACAGACGGCCACCTGGTATCCGATGATGGCGGTCTGGTGCATGGAGTCGTTGACGGACTTGAGCAGGTCGAGCATGCAGTCCAGCGCCTCCTGCAGTTGCGAGCGGTACTGCGGCTCTGTGCAGTGTTTGAGAAGCTCCTGCGTGAAGGCACAAGGGCGACAGGCGTGTGAGGCGTGTGCGCCGCCATGCTGCGTCAGTGCCTGCAATGGGAACCTTCAGGATCAGCTGGTACTTGGTGAGACGCTGGATGGGTTTCAGGAGGTACGAGTCCAGAGGCAGCTTGTGCTCCAGCTTCTTCTGGCACTCCTGCGCCCAGAAAACGGTACATCATTGCTCCTCTGGGAACGCACACAGATACATATCAAGGCACACGCACACCTGGAAGAAGGCGGAGTCACAGCACTCTTTCCATAGCGACTCGGAGCGTGGCTTGTTCTGGCAGTAATGCTCGTACATCTGGAACTTCGCCTTCTGCGGACACATGCATCCACACGTATGTAAGGCTGATTTGACTTGTGGCACAGAAGGTCGTCGTGGTCATCGCTCTCACCCGCCGCAGGAAACACTGGCCGACCTGCTCCGGAGTGCTCAGGCAGCGCTGGAGGTCCTGCAGGAAGGTTCTGGAAGCACAAGACATGTGTTGACCAACGCCAAGCGGGCGGAGGTGGTTTGGGCCTTGAAGGTACCTGCTGTGAAATTGGTAGATTTCTGGCATGTTTCCAAAAAGGACGTCCTGGTGACCACGGAGAGGCGGTGGCAGAAGATGACACACGGACGGGTCCTCCATCTCGGCTCGGTAGCCCTGAAGGGCCCCACCACACGCAAGAACAAGAAAGGCCATCAGCAACCATTAGAGGACGTAAAGCTCTGTCCGCTCACCAGAAGAACGGCCAGGAGCTGCTCCACGTAAATCTTCTCGGTGGAGATGAGCTCCTTCATGATGTGGCTGCGGAGTTCAAAACTCGGGTCAGGACGCCGCCAGCTTTGAGGTTTGCCGCCACCACCTTTCAGTCAGTCACCTTGTCACTTGCTCCACCCCTTCTTCCGCCTCAGAGTCGCTGGTGGGGGCGGAGCCGTACAGAGAGCTGCGGTTGCCTTGGTAGTCGTGCATCACTTCGATCTATTCACACACAAAAATCCAGATGGTCGCATCGATCCGTTTCCATCAACCACCAAACATCTCTAATACGCACCTTTCGTTGGTCACCGCTCCGCCTGGAGGTCCTCTTTCCAGGAAGAAGATCAAAGGAGAACCTGGCGTTGAGAAGGTTGAAGTCCACACCTACAGACAGAACCAAATTTACAGCAGAACCAGACCCAGAGTGAACATTTTATTTTGATTCAGATGGAAACCAGATGAAGGGGCCTTACTGTGTTTGGGCGAGAAGAGCGGTGCCTTGGCTCCTTGTTGCACCGTCGCTTCCACTTCAGGCCGTGGCGCCACCGGCTGGATGGGTCTGACCCTCACGTCGGTCATTTTGCGAAGATACCGCTCCCGGTTTTGGATCATGGTCCGCACGGATGACAGCTTGTCGGCCACCATGGAGATCTGACACTGGGTAATGTCATGTGATCAGACGCAGAACAGGCGGCAGGCGACTCATGATAGGCTAATCTGACAGATACAATTAAGTGGAAGCCCCTGCCCTCGGCCACCCTGCCACCCTGCCACTGACCTAGGAAGGCCGCCAGGGGGCGCTACCTGCAGCTGAGGCGTGAGAATGGCCTCAAACTCCAAATTGAGGATGTCTCTTTTGTGGTCCGCCACGTCTGGCGCCCTCTCTTGGTGGCAGCTGAGGCACCGCAGGGCTTCCTGAGCCCCCTCGCGGCTCTGGAAGCGCTCCGCCGTCTGACTGGCCAGCAGGTACGCGCCCTCGTCACACCAGCGCAGAGCCTGCATGCACACGCTCACGTGGAAACACACAAGACCGCACAAAAACAGGCATGCGCACGCATTTGGTGTGTGTTGCACAAAACAATACACACACACTTACATGGTCCAGCCGTACGAGCAAGTCTCTCGCTCGTGTCAGCGTTGCGCGTTTGCCGCGGAGGCTCCCGCTGATGACATCACAGTGATGACGCAACTCATTGCAGCGCTGCATGATGAGGGCCAGCGCGTAATGATGGCAAGCGGCCAGCTGGTGGCCCTGTAACGTCAGGACCTGAGCGCGGGACATCACCTCCTGACCACACACGTAAACTCGGTGTGAGTATGCACACATGTGCGTTCGTGCACGGACGCTTGAGACCTGTGCGCGTTGCTCCAGAGCGTGCAGATCTTTGATGAGTTGCTCAGTGTGCAGCAACGTGTGGCCCACGGCGGGGATGGCCTTCTCCTCGGCTGACATCTTCTCCAGCTCCTCCTCCATCTGCGCACCCACACGCAGGTTGTAGCGGACGCGTATGGGGGGGTTACACATACATGCACACCTGCTGGAAGTTGCGCTCATAAAGCAGCAGCTGATGGTACTGTTGCATCTTCAGGTGATGTTTCTCAAAGAAGCCATCAAAGGCCTCCTCCATGTCGCGCAGCTGAGACAGCAGCCTGCACACATGCACACAGATTTATTCCAACGTCAGACTTTTCTTGCGTTTGTTGTCAGGAGAGTGCGCTGACCTTTGAACCGTGTCCAAGTCTGACTGGATATCTTCGCGGTCTTCTGCCGAATCCTTCTTGGAGGCTTGCAGTGTCTCCAGATTGTCCAGCAGGATGCGTCCTTCCTTCAGCACCCCGACAATGTCCTCCTACAAGGCAAGGCAACAGGAGTAATAACGACAAGCGCACGAGCCCGCCAGAAGCGCCGCACGCACACCTTCATGTGTCGGTAGCGCTGCGTGTGCGAGCGGAGCAGGAAGTCGATGGCGTTGGCCTCGTCCGGAAGTTCGCTGTCCGACAACTCGGAGCCGAAGCCTTGCAGAAGGTGAGCCACCTCCTTTACCGTCACGGCGAACGTCTCGATGGCCTGCACCCCCCCCCCCCCCCCATCCACACACACACATCCATTAGCATAGGCCACGTCACGCTACGCTAACATGCTAAGAAACAGTGAGCCAACAACTGCTGCCTTCACAGCCCATCCAATCCAAATCCTTCAAAAGTAGGTTTGTTCTCTGACGTGCTGACGTGCTGACATGGGTTGACTTACCGAGCGCAGAACGATCCAGTCGCTTTGACGGCGCTCGGCTGCGCCGCACGCCTCCGAGGTCAGGCGGTTGTCGTCGATGTAGCGAAGCAGGTCGCCCACCGAACGCAGCATCACCACCTGAGACATCACAAGACTTTGACGTCATGACGTCGGCTCAGTCGCCGATTGTGCCGACTTTGGGTTACCGGCATCTTGAACAGGAAGTCATCCTGGCTGAAGCGGAAGCCCAGGTCGGTGCTGGAGGATGGGCTGGGGGTGGAGCTTAGCAAGGTAGAGGGGTGGAGGACCAACACCAAATGCAGGTTGCCAGGAAATGATGTCTGAGGAGGATGAGCATCGGTTGTCATGGCAACATCTTTTAGGTCATTTAGATAGGGTGTCACTTTAAACTTGACTTCCCCTTAAACAGAAAAGATCATCAGTCTGCTTTAATGACGAATGATAGAAGTCATAGACTTTGGAGAGACTGCAACACAAGCGCACAACTGGAGCCGCATCATGTGACTCAGTCCGCAGTGTTCCTCTACGCACGCGCGTACTTTCTCAAGGTGACGCGCACCTGAGTGCGTGTGTGTGTATAGCGCAGCATCAGCATCCTCCACAACCTCTAGCATCCGCCAGCGCCTTCACACAAAAACACAAACAAACACGCAGACTGGAACTTACCGCGGCGCGGCGGAGACGCGGGAAGCCCCGCTGCGGCTTGGACTCAGCCATTAGTGCCACTCGGTTGTGTGATGTTTTCCGGAAGTCGGCAACTCTGCAGTGGGACTCGACGAGGACGAGCAAATGTGTGCGCGCGTGAATCTTCCCCGCAGTATCCGAACGGAACGGAACGGGAGGGGAGGGAAGTGCTCAGGCCTCTGCGGCAGGGACACATCTGACCTGACCACGTCCGCCTGATGTCACACATGACGTCACTCTAACGTCACTTTACACGTTCGTCAAGAAAATGCTACAAACTGTCAATCCGCAACAAATCCACTAGATGGCACTGCAGGGACGTTTACGCTTATTTTGTCAAGTGGTTCTACCCAATTAATTAATCTGGATTTAGTTACGTATTGAAGTCGATGTATGGTCTATTTATAACTTTAGTGCAAGCATGGAAAAATGGAACGGAGTAAATTCACCACCATTTATTTTCAAGGTGGAAACACATGTGGACGTTTCCTCCGGCCACGAGAGAGCACAGTATGTGTCTTAGAGTAGAAAGCGTGTGCTACCATCGAGAGAAACAAAATATTGATTATGACCTAGCGGGATCTGGTTTCAGGATTGGCTGAGAAGTGAACATTATGCACACATTAAAAACATTAAGTACCCCAGGAAAAAAGATTTTGCAGCCCGGTGTGATAGTTTTTTATTGGGGGGGAAAGTGTGTTTGTTGTTTTGTGTTTCTTTGAATTCTGCCTAAGGACTACAGTTGACCAACAAAAGTAATCCTGGAGGACCACATGTTCTGCACCGGACTGGCACAAAAGAGGAGACGAATTTGCTATGGAAAGGTGGGCTTTACACCTTCAATACTACTTGTTGCTATTTCCGTCGCGACCCCTCCCAAGAGATTACAAATAAATCTTGGGTTATGTCTTGGCGTTTAATCCCTGGCACGTTCAAGAGACCAACTGGAAAAAAAAGGCTTAGCTCCACGCGGAGAGTCCTTAATGTGCACGCGCAAACCAGATTTAGATTTAGGAGCTCCGAGAATGTCCACGCTGATCCGAGCTACAAATAACATGGACTTGATTTGGCCTCTCATCACGTAAACATTTCCAAGAAGGAATCACCATAAATGGAGGGCACAGCATCCCGCCCCCGTCACAACAACAACAAAAGTTTTCCAGGAGTTTCTTAATTCCGATTATTTTATTTTGAGACTGGAGAAGGTTCATCCTGGCAATTCCCAAGACAAATAACCAAACCGGATAAGAAGACATCAAAGATGATGACAAATGTTTTAAAAATAAACTGGTGGCAATTCTGCAATGTTTTGGGTTCAGCTCAGTCAGCCCATTTGAAAGTTTCACAAAAATTTGGGGCAAAAGCTTTTGTTTGACACATGGACAATTAAGTTGTAAGAAATGTTGGGTTGTTTGGAACCTGCAGGGTCAACAAGATGACAACTGGAGGCAGTAGGCAGGTTGCATACATGCGTCCTGGACTATTTTCAACTCTTTTGTGTTCCAAAAGCGCTTGATTGGATTTTGTCATCACTAAGCCACAAGGCTGCCCCCACCCCCCTACCTGCACCTTCTTTAAAAGGGCCCCCGCCTCTGTTGCAGCTCACACACACCTGCTGGCGCTCGCCCTTCCCACAAGTTTCCATCGCCAAGCGCAGGTAAGGCCCGCCCGCTCCTTCCCTTGGATTGTGTGACGTTCAATGTTGGTCGTATTGATGCTCACTTGTGTCCTGAGTTAAAGTGAG
The DNA here is from genome assembly GCF_901709675.1 of Syngnathus acus. Taxonomy (NCBI): domain Eukaryota; kingdom Metazoa; phylum Chordata; class Actinopteri; order Syngnathiformes; family Syngnathidae; genus Syngnathus; species Syngnathus acus. The sequence continues at coordinate 3,894,738 of NC_051099.1, read as the reverse complement.
TGGACTCATGTTTGGCACTTGTGTCTTGATGAATGCTTTTTGAGGAGTCATGTCTTCATTGTTTTTGTGGAAACCGATCGAGAATATGGGAAAAAAAATAGTTCCAGTGCAATTGGAATGGCCTTGAATGATTTTACCATTCCAGTGGTTTGAGTTCACGAGCGGGCAGTGTTTCTAATAATTTGACTGTCTAAAATCCAGTGCACAAATTAATTTTTCAACCGGACCTCATTAGATAATGCAAAGTCAAGATTGAGCTCTTGATAAATATATCGCTTGAATATGTATGAGACGTGGCGTGTTGCGCAATCAAGTCCGAAGCGATTAGCAGTTACAACACGTTCCATAATCCCATTCATCGGAGAACTATCAAAATCTTTCGACTCCATTATCAGGTTAATCGCGGCTGGATTGTGACACATCTTAATTGGAATATGGTGGAAAATGTTCTTTCACTGGTTCAATTGAAAGAGATGGCTAAGCAAAATGAAAATACTACTTGTTTGGGCAATCCCCCCCTCTGCCCTGTGGAGGTCATTCAAATCAAGCAAATGAGAAGACTTTGTAGCCTTCTGAGGATTTAGTTTGCCGTTAATACCCAATAGATCCAGTTAGTGCTCCAGGAATAGTTACGGCATCCTCATCTTCAATCACGCCGCCGGCCTAATCCCGCGGGCCGGGATTAACCTTTGCCGAGATGGACGCGATCTTCACTAACAATCACATTAAGATGCTCTTTCCTTGTCTTCCTCAGAACGCTTTGAGAAGTTTCCAGACATGGCAAAGTGAGTTGCACATACGCAAGACAGCACAAAATAAAAAGAAAAGATTCTTCTTCTCTATGATTATGGTGACGCTTGCTAGCACCGGCCCAACACCTCAGTCACAAACACGCAAAAGGTCAAACACTCACCTAAGGTGACAGCTCAATCCGCAGGCACACGATCGGCCTCGACATTAGTCTCTCGCTCATCCGACCGAGCGCTTCCTCGTTCCCTCTCTCATCCAATGTACCAGGATGCGTTTCCTAACCCCTCTCACGTCCAATCACACTTTTGGCCTTGTGCAGAGTTTTCAAGAAGACGAGCGGCAACGGCGGTCTCACGCTTTACCTGGGAAAGCGAGACTACGTGGACCACATCAACAACGTGGAAAGACTCGGTGAGTGCCTGTGCATGTGCGCACATGCACACGTGTGTGTGTGTGTGTGTCGTCAAGTGACTTGTACAAAAATGTCTCATGCAGATGGCGTTGTCAAATTGGACCCAACAAACTTTGGAGACAGAAAAGGTGAAGCTGCAGCATTTTAGAAAATTGATGAATGGGTAGCATTCTAATATTAACACTGTAATACAGCTAGCTAACATTCCAGCTCGCTAACATGCTAACACAGTACTGCCCACGGCCGCCCGTCAGTGTTTGTGCAGCTGGCGTGCGCCTTCCGCTACGGCAGCGATGACCTGGACGTGATGGGCTTGTGCTTCCGCAAGGACATCTGGATCCACATCGAGCAGCTCTCCCCAGACGACCACAAGCCGGCGCTCTCCGAAATGCACGAAACGCTCCTCAAGAAGGCCGGCAACGACGCCCGCCCCTTCAGCTTTGAAGTACTGCCGCCCCATCATAAGCGTTGATGCTACTAATGCTACCGTCTAACGTTTTCACGTTCGTGTACAGATTCCCACCAACCTTCCGTGTTCTGTGTCGCTGCAACCGGGCCCTGACGACAAGGGGAAGGTATGCCACAGGAAAAAAGAATGATAAAGAATAATTCAAAAAAAGACAAAGGGAAAATGTAGAGAAGAGAAAAAGCTAACTAGCTTTAGCACTATGTTAGCAGGGCCATTCTTTCGATGGCGGGAGAATGTATGTTTACAGTTTGGACGCGTGTATGTGTGTTTCAGGCTTGCGGCGTGGACTTTGAGGTCAAGGCCTTCCTGGCCAACGATAAGTGCAACCCAGATGAGAAGATCGAGAAGAAGTGAGTTGGGTACGGGTCCGTTTGTCTCGCGGGATCGTCGTGATGCCGAGCGTGCGTGTCGCTCGCAGGGACACGGCGCGTCTCATCGTCCGCAAAATCCAGTTCGCGCCATCTGAGGTGGGCGCCGGGCCCAAGGCGGAGATCTGCAAGAGCTTCATGATGTCGGACAAGCCCGTGCACCTTGAGGTTTCCCTGGACAAGGACGTATGTATGCGCTCCTGCCGCAACCACAACAGCAATGGCCGTTTAGGCACCGAAATGATCTTTGTGGGTGTGCTGCAGCTCTACTTCCATGGCGAGACCATCCCCATCAAGTTTAAGATCAACAATGAGAGCAACAAAACTGTCAAGAAAATTCAGATCTCAGGTGCGTGTCCCAGCTTGCTACCTAGCTCCAGGTTACTCAAGGTCACTCTTCCTCGCAGTGGACCAGACCACTGACATCGTCCTCTACTCCGCCGACAAGTACACCAAGTGTGTCTTCTCCAAGGAGTTCGGGTAGGTGGCGCTGTCACGCACCAAGCCACAATGCATGTCGCCTGACGCGCGGTCCGCTTTGTTTGGCAGCGAGACGGTGGAGGCAGGCGGCACCTTGGAGAACACGCTGACCATCGTGCCGCTGCTGGCAGACAACAAGGAGAAGCGAGGCTTGGCCCTGGATGGCCGCCTCAAAGACGAGGACACCAACCTGGCCTCCACCACCATGTAAGAAGACATTTCCATGGGCTGGAGTTGAGTGTTTCTCACATTGCCAATGTTTGGACTGAATATTTTCAGGTTGCGACAGGGTATTGACAAGGAGGTGCTGGGAATTCTGGTGTCCTACAAGCTCAAAGTCAACCTGATGGTGGCTGGAGGAGGGTGAGTGTCAGTCTGCTCGACTGAGCCGCCACAATGATTGCGTGAAGTGATTTGTGAGGTTTTGCCTTTGTATTCACTTGTTGATGTCCTGCATGACCCCTGTGTTGTGTTCCGCAGCCTGCTGGGAGGACTCACTTCCAGGTGAACATCACTTCCTACCATGTGACTGCTCAACGTCCTTCCGAAGCCTTATGTGGAGTTGACTTTTTTTTTTTTTTTCTCCTTGACAGCGACGTGACCGCCGAGGTGCCGCTGATGCTCATGCACCCCAAACCTGAAGGTGATGTCTTAAACCAACCCTAAACCAAGCTGTATTTCTTCAGTGTTGTCCCATGAAAAAAATATTTGGATTTGCAAACATTTGAGGTCGTAAGTGGGAAATGTATCACTCATTGCTGCTTTACCTCTTTTCTGGTCGTCAGAGTAAAGGCTGTGCACATATGTAAGTATGTTTGTGTGTACTCCTCATCCTAAAAAAAAAATGACCCAGTGTCGCCACGGCAACACACGCTTCCGATTAGTGCAGTCATGTGAGCTCAGCAGTTTCACGTCCCATAGATGATGTCACGTGACATCACGTTTTTACTGTATATTGACATGAGATATTTTTACCTGCTATGAGTGATGTTTTTATAGTGACGTGTGACGTGGCACGATTAATGTATGTTGAAATATTGTCGTCATTAGCGACAACGTCAAGCTGGAGCTGGAATGACGGTACAGAAATCCAGACGGGAAGTGATGTCGAAGACGGCAACGAAAAACTGAGGAAAACAACCACTTCAATGCACACGTACAACTGCTCACGCACACACGTGTTGATTCTGCCTGGTCTTATCCAATAAACATTTGAACATGTCATACATGTGCCTTTTGTGTTTCATCTCTCCAAAGCACCATATTGGCAGCCTCTGAAATGTGCGATTGTGTATTTTTTCGGATGATTGTGGGAGTTTTTTGGGAAATATGTATGAGTTTGGTTATATGTATGTATATTTTTATTGTTGGTTTTTATTTCGTGGTGGTGGGGCGTCAAGGGTTGAATGAACGCACAACGGAGCGGATGCTGTATACTGCCACCTAGCGGATGCAAGTGTTCCGCTTATTTATTAGGGAGGAAATCGCGTTTGGGTTCATGGTAATGTTTCTAAAAATGATTTCTACACATTTGCTATCATATGACATGCGTGTGTGGCTAGGGAAGAAAGTGATGAAGGGGAGAAGGAAAGCAGGAGGCTACTGCAAGGATGCACGGTGGCATGAGGAGGCGAGTGAGAACAGATGGGGATGCAGAAGCTGCCAAAGGAAAGGAAGGAAAAGCGGGGGAATGGTCAGCGGGAGCACAAAAGGAGCAAGATGGGGTAGTAGGGAAAGTTGTGTGCTACTGCAAGACTAGAGAAAAAGAAAAGGAGAAGGGACACAGAAGAAGATGCAAGAGCTGAGGAGGAAAGCGAGGGAACAAGCAAGGTGGTCGTAAAGTGAGGAAGGAAGCATGGATGGAAAACAAGAATGACAGAAATTAAGAAGGACGCGAGGGAGAAGTAAAGGACGCAGGGATGCAAGCGAGTTAGGAGAGAAGTGTGCTGGGGTGGGGGGTGATGGGGGGAGGTCTAGGCGACGCAGCGCAGCGCCGCGGCGGGGCGGAGGAGGCGGCGAGCTACCCGGGTCGGGCCGCCGAACCGAACCACACATGGGTGGCTGTGTGGGGAGCCAGCACGACTCCTCGGGCAGCTTGAACGACAACTCTGACGGAACCGGAGGTAACGTCCTTCCTTCCTTTCTTCTCTCCTGGCGCTTCGCGGGGGCCACGGCCAGGTGTCGCTTTGGCACCGGGTAGGGTCCGGCTGGGCTCTGCCTACGATCTTGTCTACTCCCGGGTGAGGTAAACAGAGGAGTTCCGGACCCAACATGTCAACAAAGTAGCAGAATATAACGTTTTTAGATGCGTGTGCGCCTTTGTTCACGTAGCATGTGAGTCTGGCAAGGATGCTAAGTTAGCATGCTAGCTCCTAGCAGGCTAACTGCTACGTCTTTTATTTTATTGTCGCTCGTTTTCAAGCGTTGGTGAGCTTCGAAAGGTTGCTAAATGGATGTTTAAGTTTTTTCATGGAAATGTCGTGAATGTTGCCGCACTTGACATGATGAAAATGTCTCAAGTGGTGACAAGTTAGCAAGTACTCGGTTACTGTTTTTTAAGTCGATTCTTCCGAATGGCTTGAATTTATTTTCCGGACGATTTTTTTTCTTTCCCCCTTGCATTTGAAATGAGACATCTGGACTGTCATCAGAATCCTCAAGTTGACATTTTTGTTTCTGTTTAGTTCCAGGACTCCAATGTTGTTGTAGTGTATTCCATACAGTCATTATCAGAACAAAAGTTACCATGTTGGCTTTATTCAAGTCAAGAAATGTCTCAAAGTACACAGTTGATATTATTTTTCGCTTTGTTTTCTGAACGTCTACGTTTGTTCGCTGAGTGCACAGAAATCCAAGTAGAAAGATGTCGACAAACGTGCAAACACGACCCGACGCCCGCACCGATGGGCTGTCTAATTAAGGAATGTCGATCTTTGTTGTTGTCAGTTGCTCTGGGGCGGAACCAGCTGCTCAAGCGCGAGCGTCCCAAATGGAAGAGCGACTACCCCATGACGGAAGGCCAGCTGCGCAGTAAGCGCGACGAATTCTGGGATACGGCACCGGCCTTCGAAGGCCGCAAGGAGATCTGGGACGCGCTGAGGGCGGCCGCCGGCGCCTTTGAGAGCCGAGACCACCAGCTGGCCCAAGCCATCCTGGACGGTGCCAGCATCACGCTGCCGCACGGTCAGTCGAGTAACCTGCATGTACCTGCGCTTGAACATGAAATGATGGAATTGACTGAAAGCTGCATTTTTGGGTCAATGTTTCTCATTGCAGGCTTGTTGAGCGAATGCTACGATGAGCTGGGCAACCGCTACCAGCTGCCTGTCTACTGCCTGGCGCCACCCATCAACATGATCGAGGAACACTCCGACGAACCAGACGCCTCCGACCGAGACTCTGCCGGGGCTGATGCATCGGTAGAGGGTGACGACGACGGCGGTGGCGAGCGGCAGCTGCGTCTGCGCCTCTCCACAGGCCGCGACCTGCGCCTGCGTGTGCGCTCGAGCGACACGGTGGGCGCCATGAAGCGGCGCCTGCACGCTCAGGAAGGCGTGGACGCCGCCGCCCAGCGCTGGTTCTTCTCAGGCCGCCCGCTCACCGACAGGCTGCGATTAGAGCAGATCAACATCTCGCGGGATTACGTCGTGCAAGTCATTATCAGCCAGCCGCTGGCGGATGTGCCTCCACCACGCACTCCCAGTCGGGAAACGCAACACCAGCCTTCTCCCGTGGACGCTTAAAGGTGACAGGGCAACATTTTGGATGCTTTGCTGGCTGGTAAGGAATACAATACCTTGCTTGTCACTATGTCAGGCATGATCACAAGAAAGACCAACCACATTTGTGTTGCCTTGACAAGATTGGGATAACGCTTGGGCTAGCACATGGGATAGCTCCTCATGCTAACGCCTGAGGACAAAAAAACAATGCTGGACTGGAATGGCTTTTCATTTCACAATCGTGTGAGAGTAGCACACATGAAAAGTATCAAGATGATGACTCAACATATTTTCATTGAGAGAAGCCAACTTTTTCTAATTAAAAGCCATTTTTTTCTTTCTATTCTTCTGCAACTTGTCCTGTCCTTTCTTGCTTGCTTGCTTTCTTTGAGCCAAAGCTCCTCTGTACGAGATTTCTCTGTTCCATAGTCACACACAAACTAGCTGACCTTTTGACTTCTTTATCAATGAAGACACAAATGAAATCAATCACAAGTATGGGTACAAAAAATGTTTTTTTTTATGAATATCCTATTTACACACACGCACACACATTCCTCCAGGTGTTTCCATGACGTGACGCATTTGCTGTATCGGCAGCTTTTTTTCCCCTGCTTCTGTTGCTACAAGGTGTTGCTTTGTTAATGTCGCTGTTGCGTTGTCGTTTTTGGCGCTGCATTGCGTGTGGAGCGTCGTTGCATTGGATTCCTGCGTTTGTTGTGTTGTGTTTGTTTTGCCACTGTATTGTAGGGTTAGGGTTGCGCACAGTGCCAGTGCGTAATAGGTGGAGTTTGGCCGCAGGATGAGTCATCTTCCAGTGTGGTGTCGTGATGAGGTCTTCATGGTGGTCTCAGTGTTGCTGCCTCTTGGACAGGTACCTACACACACACATGCAGAGACAAATGTGTGTGTGTACAGTCAAACCTCTACATACGATTGCTTAAATATTTGAATTTTTAATCATGCGCTGGTGTTACCTCTCCCAGTGTTTGTGGTTAAGTGTGGTGAAGTCATCCAGTGTGGCGATCTCCTTCAGGTACTCGCTCAGCTTCTGGAGCTCCCGGTCCTTCTCGCGATTCATGTGTGCCTTCATGAACGGTCGGATCTGCAAACCACGCATCAGCGGTCGCAATAGGTCTGACATCACTTGATGGCCACGGAAGCGAATTCCTACCTTCAGTCCGTTTTGCGGGTTCATCAGGAAATTGCGTCCAATGTCGTCAAACATGATGGTGTTCTTGCGGCTGTAGAAGCGCTCGTACTTTCCCCAGATCACGCCCAGCGGCTTCACCTGCGCCGACGTATCGGTAGCATCACAAACGTGGACACGGCCAATACTTTTAGGGACAATTGCCTCACCTCGACGACGCCTCTTTTGGGTGTGTGCACGGTGATCATGGCGGCGCTGTCCAGCATAAAGGTGATCTTGTAGTTGGGGTTGTCAGTCACACCCAGCTCCTGAGACGCACACACACACTGCCTTTTGTCATGCCTTGCCGTGTTCTCTTGTTGCCGTGTCTGCTCTGATTGGCTGAAAGAAGTCACATGGGTGTCTCAGCCATCAAGGTGACTGACCTTCATTTTGGCATCGATCCACTTCATACTGGTGGCGGCTGCAAGGAAACAAACACGCAGAATGATGACGTCGACTCATCGGGGTGATGTCATGACGAGGTGATACGTACACCAGATGACGATGTCGTAATCTTCGTAGGCTGACGTCAGGAACTCATGAAGGTAAGGCCTCATCAGCTCCTGACCAGTCTCTGCAAACGACTTGTGATCTACACACATACGCACACACATACGTGTAAACATACACGCACACGAACCCATACACATGGCACTCACCAAACAAAGTGTAGTCCACGTCCAGGACCAGAAGTCTTTTCCCTTCCCTGGGGGAATTCATCTCCTCCACCTTGTAATCTTTAACGCGGCGAGCAATCTTTGCCAGGTTCTCCTCTCTGCAAGCACGTGACAGTGGCTTGTTATTTGGACTTCTGACCACGGGACATGTCTAAATTTTTCGAAATTTAATGTATGACAGCTGAAATGCTCAAAGGTGGCTGCAAAAACTTTGCCGCACACGTCAAGTAATGAAGTCAGAAGCTGGAAGGGATCATTCATGCGTCTGACCTGTTCTCCACTTCGATGACCTCCTCCTCGATGTCAAAGTCGTTGACCACGTCGTCGTTCTCGGGGGGCGGGGCCAAGACCTCCTCCTGCACAAGTCAGAATGGCACAAGTAGGAGATGTAAGAGTTGAGAAGAACGATGGAGAAAGGGAAAACTGAGGAAAAACTCAGAGAGGGAGAAGACTGAGAACAAGAAAATTAAACAGAAGAGGAAAGGATCATGGAAAATACAGTCCTACCAGGCCCTCCTCGCTGGTGCCCATCATCATGATCTTGGTGTTGTGCTTCAACTTGAGGGAGCCCAACTTCACTTGGTCCTCCGCTGCTTTTCCTGATGTCACAAGGCCAAGGCAAGAACCGGACGTGATGATGAGAACACAAATCCCACCCAATTGGAAACCTCGACAGTTCGTTCACCTTTGACCTTGAGCCCGAGCAGCTTCTGCCTCTCAGGTAGCACGCCTGTCAAGGTCTTGATGGACTGCTTGAGGTCCATGACGGTGTCGTCCTCGCACAGGGACGTGATGGCGTACTCCTGCCCCCCCCATTTGATGATCACGGACACGGACATGGCTCAGACGCACGCACAAACGCGCTGCAAAAGCACAAAGTGAAATGAGACGCGGCCGGTATTGTTGATGTTTTTAGCCAAGCCGGCTAACTGGCTGACCAACCCGGCGGGCTAAGCGGGCGGCTAACCGCTAACATTAGCCGCGTGAACAAGCAGGCGAGCGCGCGCACTTACCGGTGTACTGAACGTCAGGATTTACCTGGCGGAGCGAGTTAGCACGTAATGCTAACATGAGACGCGGTCCAAACGGCCGGCAGGGAGTCCAATCGGTGGGTCTCTTTCATTCAGGTATCGACGATACGAGCGTGAAAGGGAGCTCAAAAAGACAGCAAAGAGATTTTTCCTGGCGCGCCGCCTTCAACCGGTAGTGACGTAATGGCAAAGCCTGATCGTCATGGCAACCGCGACGCTCTCATAAGTGACATCAGATCCCTTCCGGATGTTCAAATTTCCGCTTGTGTGTTTGAATATATTTCAGTACTATGCTTGTGGCAGTGAGATCTATTGTACATTTTGCTGTTAAAACATCATTAAGCGAGCTAAATCAATATTCGTACAAGTTTTTTGTGGCACTGCCACCTTTGCACGTGAAACATTCTGCCATTCCTATCACTTGTATTTGGCCGAAGTATTTTGGGAAATATTCTCTGGTCAAATTCAATTAAAATTGCTCATATCCAACACACCCGTACCGGGCTTTGCATTTATCTGTGATTCCTACTGGTTGTTAATTTTTTTTTATGCGGCGATGTATTTTCGCGTGAGTGTCAAATGGGTTCCACAGTCGAGAGTTGGCGAGCCTCATGGGGAAGGAAAAAGAAGTCATTGCAGGAGCCTGGCAGCGACTGCGCATGCGCGGAGTGCGCTACAGGCTCGCGTTTGAGCCGCTGGGCTACTTGCTAGCTGGCTATCTGCCTGCCGCCTACGTACTAGAATGGCATGTGGGCGAGATGCTCGAGACGCGTGGCTCGGGCGCCTCCTGTGAGCTCGACGCGGCTCGGTTAGGACTTGGCCCGGCTAAAATGTTCCGTGCCCTCGGCGGGGATCCAACGTGCACTCAAAACGCCGACGGCGGCCATCGCGCGTAAGTTGGACCTTCTCCGCCATTTTGAACAGGTCAAGCGACGTGCCAGCCGGCCAAGCTGAAACAAGACAAGCGAGGCCCAAGTTATGTTGCCGAAATAAATGTGCCGCTAAAGCTGCTAGGACTTTATGAGCCTCTGGATACTTGTTTTATATTCGCGACTTTCTCGAAGTCGCGGTGTGACTTGTTTGTGTGACGTCACACTTTGATGCGCTAGCTAGTTTGCGGCTAGGCTATTCTAGCTGTTAGCAGGACTTGCCTGCTCACGGCTGCTCGCTGAAGTAGTCAGTGTTGGTGTGCAATTGTGATTAAATTACATGTGAGACTTGTTGTAAAATGACGTTTCAGCGAGTCAAACGAATTATTGTTTGGTTTATTCAATGAATGCCAATGTAGCGTCGGAAGCAGACAGACAGACGGAGAGGTTACTCGAGTTCATATCGGTATCGGCGCTGGTCACTGTTCATCCGCCGTGAAAGTGTCACAGCCCGTTTACTTCAACTATTTGTGTCCAAGTACTCGGATTAAGTGATCAAAATACTGCGGACGACCGCGGTGATGTTACGCAAGCAGCATCGGCACTTGACTATTAGGTAACACCACATCATCATCAGCATTTTGTCGCTGGAATGGCAACAGTCATTCAGGCCTGCTACACGTAAGGAGTTTTAGCGCAATATTTTAATCCTTGATTTGTTCTTGTCTAGGCGATTTTTTTCATATCCCACACCTTAAGATATTACCATAAATAAAATCTTTAACAGATCATATATTGACAGTAAATGTTTTTGTTTAGATCTGTGACAGATCAAGTTTTTTTCACACATGACGATTAAAAAAAATATACAGTTTGGGTCGTATTGTGTGTGTGTGTGTGTGTGTGTGTGTGGTGTGCTCCAATAATGTCAACACAGAGCACCCTTCACATTCAAATTCCGTTGCACTGCCAATTTTTAGGCAGAAGTTTTGCATGATGTGTGATCTCGCCAAAGCCACAACAAACGCTCACAGTTATGCTCGACAAGTGTTCCTGAAGGTAACGCAAGCTTTGTTGTTATGCCGCAGCGCCACCTGCCAGATCGTCCCATCCTAGTGGTGCGCCGCGCCCGCCATCGGGGGCGGCCATGGCTCTGAAGGAGCGCGTGGAGGCGGTGCTGAATGTGGGCCTGCGGGTGCCTAGCATCATGCTGCTGGATGTGCTGTACCGCTGGGACGTGAGCTCATTCTTCCAGAAGATCCAGCGCTCCAGCCTGTCCAACAACCCCCTCTTCCAGTACAAGTACCTGGCACTCTACCTGCACTATGTGGGTCAGTACCATGCACATTCAAATGTTTTTTAAAAAAAAAAAAATCCCCTCCCGCTACATTATGCCTGCGCGCACACACACGTATGCATCTGACGTATGTGCATGTGTGTGTTACAGGTTACATCCTGAGCCTGGTGCTGCTCACGCTGCCTCGTCAGCACCTGGTCAAGCTTTACCTCTACGTGCTCACGGCTCTGCTGCTCTTTGCTGGCCACCAGGTGTCCAGGTACGTGCACACACCGGGAACAGACATGAGACGGGACTGGAACGCATCTATTTTGTGTTGTGGTCAGGGATTACGTGCGCAGCGAGCTGGAGTCGGGCCACGAGGGCGCCGTGTACCTGGAACCGCTCTCCATGAACCGATTCACCACGGCACTCGTGGGTGAGAGCGAGCGATACATGTCCGGGTGTTTTTTTTTTTTTTTATCTGCTTAAAAATAGGCTGCAGAATAACAGTTATGTGCGGCGCCTGCTGTTCTCAGGTCAGCTGGTGGTGTGCACGCTGTGCTCATGCGTGATGCAGACCAAACGCATCTGGCTGTTCTCCGCCCACCTGCTTCCCCTGGTGGCCCGGCTGTGCCTGGTGCCCATGGAGACCATCGTGTTCATCAACAAGTTCTCCATGATCTTCACGGGCCTGGAGGTCATCTACTTCCTGGCGTCCAACCTGCTGGTGCCATACAACCTGGCCAAAACGGCCTACCGCGAGCTGGCTCAGGCAAGTCAGCGACCTGTGTCCAGCGACCACGCCATACCCTAATGGATGTGAGCCACGATTGGGCTGAGTTTGTCTTGGGCTTGGGTGTCCAGGTGGTGGAGGTGTACGGTCTTCTGGCTCTGGGCATGTCCTTGTGGAACCAATTGGTCCTGCCCGTGCTCTTCATGTGCTTCTGGCTGCTGCTCTTCGCCTTGCAGATCTACTCCTACTTCAGCACCCGGGACCAGCCCACTTCCAGGGAGAGGCTGCTCTTCCTCTTTCTCACCAGGTGCGTCCCACGGCGGGCTGAGCTGCGGCCGAAGCACGTTTGTGACCTGTGTATGACCCCTGTGCAGCGTGGCCGAGTGCTGCAGTACGCCCTACTCGCTACTGGGCCTGGTCTTCACAGTCTCCTTCATCGCGCTGGGCGTCCTCACGCTCTGCAAGTTTTACCTGCAGGGCTACCGGGCCTTCATCAACGATAACACCATGCACAGGTGGGATACTTCACCTTTCACACATCAGTTATATACACTTTTCAGTCCCACTCACACCCCAAGACTGTTTGTGGCCGTGTGCATGCACAGGGGCATGACGGAGGGCATCACTCTGCTGATCCTGGCCGTCCAGACGGGTCTGATTGAGCTGCAGGTGATCCACCGGGCCTTTCTGCTGTCCATCATCCTGTTCATCGTGGTGGCCTCCATCCTGCAGTCCATGCTGGAGATCGCCGACCCCATCGTTCTGGCGTTGGGAGCCTCCAGGGACAGGTACGGGGTCCCGGGCGCCGCCTGCACACTTGGTTGCCCGTCATTCTGCGCTTCAGCCGCCGTCCTTGTCGCGCTTCCCGCCAGGAGTTTGTGGAAGCACTTCCGAGCCGTGTCGCTGTGCCTCTTCCTGCTGGTCTTCCCAGCCTACATGGCTTACATGATCTGTCAGTTCTTCCACATGGACTTCTGGCTCCTCATCATCATCTCGTCCTCCATCCTCACGTCACTGCAGGTTGGCGGGGCAGGCGTGTGTGTGTGTGTGAGAGAGTGAGTGACATGAAGTGTGTGTGTGTGTGTGTGTGTTTGTTTTGGATTGTTATATATTTGCGATTGTGGGAGTGTGGGCTCTGAATGTCGAACCGGTGTCACTGAGTGTGCGTATGCTTTCAGGTGCTGGGCACTCTGCTTATCTACGTGCTTTTCATGGTGGAGGAGTTCCGCAAGGCTCCGGTGGAGAACATGGATGAGGTCATCTACTACGTCAACGGGACATACAGGCTGTTGGAGTTTTTGGTACGCACGCGCATGCTCACACAAACGAACGCACGTATGGCAGTATGCGTGTGTCACAGCAATGCGTGTCCATCAGGTGGCGGTGTGCGTGGTGTGCTACGGCGTGTCGGAGACTGTGTTTGGCGAGTGGAGCGTGATGGGCGGCACCATCATCCTGGTGCACTCCTACTATAACGTGTGGCTGCGGGCACAGCTGGGCTGGCAGAGCTTCTTGCTGCGCCGCGACGCCGTCAACAAGATCAAGAGCCTCCCCACCGCCAGCCCGGCGCAACTGCAACGACACAACGACATCTGTGCCATCTGCTACCAGGTCACACACCCGCCTTGTCTTCACGTTTGTGTTGCCACCACCCACCCGTCGGTGTGGTCCATTGTGTAACGTCCGGTTGTGGCTGTGTGTGTGGACTTATTCCTTCAGGACCTGAGCAGTGCCGTCATAACGCCCTGCAGCCATTTCTTCCATGCGGGCTGTCTGAAGAAGTGGCTGTATGTGCAAGAGACGTGTCCTCTCTGTCACGCGCAACTCAAGAGCCAAGCGGCAACTGACGCACCACCGGCCAGTCACGTGTGTGCGAGACAGGAAGAAGTCGGCGAGGAGAAGGCGGAGGATGAAGCAGCTCCGTCTCAGTCTTGTGCATCCTCTGACACGCCCCCTTCGCCTTCGGCTTCCTGTTTGGAAGGAGGTGCCAAACCGGTGGGCGGAGCCTCAGCCAAACCCAGCAACCTATTGCATGATCCTGAGTCGGCGCCTCAAGCAAAGACGTCGAATGACATAACAGGTGATGTCGTTGCCAATTGAACATGCGTGTTCCCAGCACTCAAAGCATCCGCCTGGTCTGTTCGCCATAACTTTTGATGTAGTGGACTGAGATAGTTCGTGAAGTCCTCTATTGGAAATCCCGTCACTGTGATCGGGGAGTCGGGAATGAGTAGGTGATTGCGCACGCGGCCACCGCATTGGCAATCTTTTGCCCGTCTCCCGACTAGGCCAATGGCGAGCATGAGATTTTGATGATGTTGACAACGATGACGCATGCTTGAGCGCAAACGCCTGCACGGTGACCAAAACATCTTAAGCATCTTACTTCCCTGATGTTCTCAAAACCGCCGACGCCATTTTGTTCTGGGCGTGGACACGGCGACAGTTTGCACTGATGTCATTTCTACAACTGTGACTTTACCTTTGCCCCCCCCCCCCTCAACCCGGCACGTATGACGCGTCCCCCACCCCCCCCAGCTGGTTTGATCACTCCACTGTCAGGAGTGGGAGCAGCAGGACGCAGACGCCGCCCGTTACCTTCACACAGTGTTAGCGGGGTTCAGAATGAATACATGCTCCATGAGCTATGTATGATGAACACCTGCAAGTCTTTTTTTTTTTTTCTTTTTTTTCCTCTTTTTTTTTTTCAAGAAATGAAATGTAAACTTTGCTTTGCGCTCGAATTTTTGAAGGACTCAAATGAGGATGACGTCGGAGCTGACTGCCAGTATGCACTTGTGATTTTTACAATGAGAAGGTGCGCCAAAAGTTAAAGGTCAACTGTCGATGTAAATAAATGATGAATGCTAATTCAAACTCATTCATGCTCATTGTGAAATGCTCTCAAGTCCAAGCTTGAGGCGTTTGGCGTCACGTGATCACCTGCCTATTGAATCAGATGACTTCATCTCACACCATTGTGTGGCGTTCTGATGTGTGTCGTCAACGAGGTGCAACTTGACAGGTCAGCCACACGGTGGTGCTGCAGGCTCAGCTTCAGGTGAGTTTCCAAGTCACTTTCCTTCGAAAGACGACTGGAACGTTCCCAAATATATTTTTTTATACATTAGTCACACTGTCCAAGTGTTTTTAATGTAACAATGCTGCATGCAGTTTGCAGCACATTATTGAATCATTTCTAGCTTTCCAGCATATTTGTATCGTATCCTCCCTAATAAAAGGGTCATGTGTGCGTGCGTGTGTGTAGTCAATGTGCAAGCCGCGACTAACATGGGAGCAGATGTCATCTTTGGCTCTTGGCATATGGGTGAGGTCTCCAGGGAACCCGGAGTTTCGAGTCGACAAAATGCAACTCTGATCCCAGCGGGGCTAGTGGCCAGGTAACCCCTAAAATAGAATTCTGATTGGTACTAATTAAAACATGTCAAGGTATTTGATGTATTTACGAGGGGTGAGTTCTATGCGCGTTTGGTGGGCCCCTACAAATAGTAATAGAATGAATCTACCCGGTTTGCGTTGAAGAGGCGTGGCCACGACTGCTGCCCCCCCCCCCCCTCCCATTAGCGGCACCTCCCATCTAACTCTTCATCACCATCCTCGCAAGAGAAGTTCAAGGGGAACCTTGAGGAACGGAAGATCCCTCCCGTGATGAAGAGGACACGGTGACTACTTTGAGGCCACGCGTTTTGCTACGCGAAGCAGGAAGAGGCTCCGCCCTCCTTGGTTGGGAGCCATTAGCGCGACCAAGTGGCGGTTCGGGTCCGAGCCGGTCGGCGAGCGCAGCTGACTTGAGGTGCGCGCATGTTCGGCAGCAGCCTGAAGGAGGAGCCTCCGCTGGGCAATATGGTCCAAGTGGCGGGCATGAACGCAGCCCGGGGATGGATGCTGGGGTGTCCGCAGGGGGGCAGCGGCGGCCTGCTGGACGCCAACACCGCCGCGCAGAGGTCAGGATCCTCTATTTGGATGAGCGACACTAAGTTTGCGTCCAGGGGGGAAAAAAACACAGACGCACAACTCTGCACGCAGTCATGTTTCATGTTTTATGTTGAATGTTTCCACGTGCGATTTGGACGGGCTGGGCCGGGCGTCCGTGTGCAGCGGTGTTGCAGTGGGTCGAGCGCACTTCGAGAAGCAGCCACCCTCCAACCTGCGCAAGTCCAACTTCTTTCACTTCGTCGTGGCGCTTTATGACCGCCAAGGGCAGCCCGTGGAAGTGGAGAGGACCAACTTCATCGACTTCATCGAGAAAGACAAGGTACGCATCATCACACATTTTTTTTCTTTGGATCTGTCAATAGTTTGTGCTGAAATGCCCCCTCACCACACACACACGCACACACACACACCCTAAAAAAATATAATTGCTGTCGTTGTGTGTGTGCACGTGCAGGAAAGTGCGGGCGAGAAGACCAACAATGGCATACACTACAGGCTGCAGCTGCTCTACACCAGTGGTCAGTCGCTCGCTTTTATATACAGTGCAGTGTGGGGGGTGGGGGGGGGGGGCGTCTTTTTGCACGTAATATGAAATGTTTATTGCAGCTATACGTAGATGTCCGTGCAAAGACGAGTGTTGTGAAAATGATGAGAACAAACTTTGCGTTGCTCCTGTGCAGGTATCAGAACGGAGCAAGACTTTTATGTCCGACTCATTGACTCCGCCAGCAAACAGGTGAGCTCTTCTGCTTGTGACATATGTGGACGTGTACCACAGACATGTTAAAGAACGACCTTTTGTTTTTAATTATTCACCATAATATAGCTTAAAGATATAATAGCAGTTGAGTTGAGGTGCTTGTGGTTCTTCCCAGCCCATTGTCTACGAGGGCCAAGACAAGAACCCCGAGATGTGTCGGGTATTGCTCACGCACGAAATCATGTGCAGGTCAGAATCACTCGTCACAGTAGTTAGAGAGCCCTTCAAACAACTCCTACTTTCACATCCACTCCATCTGTGTGTGTGTGTGTGTGTGTGAGGTGTGATAAAAGTCTGACGGAAAAGTGCGCTGACAGTGTCAAGCGAAACATCTCCACCACAACTCTATTTCTGTCTGCGACAGCCAACGCTCGCTCCTTTCATGTGCGCTCGCTAACAGCTGTTTTGTCTCTTTTCAGCCGCTGCTGCGACAAGAAGAGCTGCGGCAATCGCAACGAGACGCCCTCAGACCCCGTCATCATCGACAGGTACGCTAGCGTGTACGCGCATGCGTGTGTCACCTTTGCGTGTGCGCACACACAGGCTCTGACATCTGCGTTGGCTTCTTGAAAATGATTCTTACACGCGATGTCACCATCAACACGCAACACAGTACACAAACATACACACTAGTCATGCATACGTGCACACACGGCAAACACACACACATTATCCCAGTAAAATGGGTCACCAGTTAGACGAAAAAACTGAATTTGTTATGCTTGAAGTTTAAAAAAAAAAATCACAGTGTGTATGTGAGCGAGTGTGTATAGCAGAGAGCATGATGGGAGATGTCAGGGTAGGTGGCAGAGATGGAATGTCAAGGTTACCGTGGATACCGTGGGAGACTTCCTGTCACTGGCCATTCACAGATTCGCATTGCAACACACACACACACACACACTCATCTCTCTTTCACCCACGTGTAAACACACCAGACAGACACACACACACATAGAGTGCATGAGGCTCTTTAGCAGTCAAGCAGGCGTGTGATAGGATATATTGCATCTCGTTGACCTTTGATTAACCCCGAGCGAAACGGATTAACTGGGCCACACACGTGCATGTGAAAGTGAAACCTTCCATTCATTGCAAAAGTTTGAAAAAGACACAAGGAAGAAAAGTGTGTGTTCGAAGCAACCGTGCAGTAAGTCACGTGATGAAATGTGGATTGATGGCTATGTTGAGGAACTTAGTCAACACACAACTAAAGCATGCTGAGCTCATCAATGATGTCACTCTGCATGTGTGTGTGTGTGACCTGTGCATTTGTCACTGTTGGTGTGTAACATATCTTGCGAGGGTTAGTTGGTTGGGGTTAAGAGGGGTCGC
This sequence comes from Syngnathus acus, assembly GCF_901709675.1. Lineage (NCBI taxonomy): Eukaryota > Metazoa > Chordata > Actinopteri > Syngnathiformes > Syngnathidae > Syngnathus > Syngnathus acus. The sequence goes on along the minus strand of NC_051099.1, from coordinate 3,876,704 downwards.
GGCCCAAGGAAAAGACTACAGGAAACTCGGAAGGGAAGATGAGCACACATGCGGCGCCGCAGCGCTCTCTTCTCACGCGCTAAAAGCAGGATGACGGCGAGGAAGATGAAGATGAGGAAGAAGACGAAGACAAGGAGGAGGAAGTTGAGGGGGAGGACAGAGAGCAAGATGAGGATTTCAAGTCAGCTTATGGAAAGGTGTGCACGGAGGACGAGAAGCTTTGCTTTGTTTCCCAGGATAAAACCACCATGGGGGGGGTCTGTCAATCAAAGAGCTGCATTAGGGAAGGAGGGGGCGAGGGGGCTGTCAATCATTTGGCGGAGGAGTTAGAGGAGGAGGGACTCTATTAAATGATCTCTTCATCTTTTCCGCCTTTGTCTTCCACCCACGCACACACACACCTCCACGGTGAAGATTGTGAAGCTGCATTTTAATGGATGATTATGTTTTATCGCACACACACAGAGCGTGTGTGTGTACGTGCGTGTGAGACAGGATGGTGGCTTGACATGTGCTCTCATTTAGCGACCTTGCAAAGGTCAAGTCACCTCAATAGAAAGCGCCCTGTCAGCACACTTTAATCCGGGCACGCTTGCAGAGAAGCTTGTAGGGGCCGAAGTCAACTGGTCACAATTACCGTGACTGGCGACCAATCCAGGGAGCGAAGCATAGAGACCAATCAGAGGGCTTCCCAACTCGGGAAGCACCTGCCAACAACTCTGCTTGCTGGGTGTTTTAGTTTGGGGTAGCGTGGTTATTCTTAGCTCAGCGACAGCCTAGTGAGTCTTTTGGGAATACAACGGGCATGCACGCATTGAGTGAAAGCTCATGGAATTCCCCAGGAAGTTCCCCTTCCCTCCCTCACTCTGTTGCCGTCATGAGACTCTTAACGTTCTGCAAAAATAAAAATCTGCATGAAGAGCTGTGCTTGCTTGCTGATGTCACGTAGACACTTGGACACGCTTTTTTGCATCCGTGGGTGTGCTGCTCTGAGGGTAGCAAAGGTCAAAGGCCATGTTATCACAGGAACATGATCGAATGTTGGGGGGGGTTGTCAGGGTGGCTGAGCGCTGCTCCCCCCCCACAGTCATTGAAGCTTTTATAATTGCCTGCTTTAATTGGAGGCTTCTTAACGACTGCACACTCATGCAAGCCATTTACGCACTGTGTGTGTGCGCACCCCATAGTTGAGGCCAGATAGGGTCAATTGTGTGGGGCGGGGGGGTTTGAAATGAAGCCGACGAGAGGATGAAGGATAAAATAAAATTGTGTGCCTGTGTGTTGTTGGGGTTATGCTAAATGCAAGATCACATTTTGGTGGCCGTGTTGTGTTTACAAATTATGGTTAGGGTAAGGATGGAACAGATGAATGGCATTCCCACTTTTTTTTTTTTTTTTTTAACTTGATCTAGCAAAGAGAGCATTTTGTTGCCTTGCAAGACGCTGCAAACTTTCCCATTTCGCTGATTGCACTTGGAATATGTGCGCAAGGAGGACCGGACAGGGGGAGGTTGCAGGAGGTCAGTGTGGCTGTCCTACGCCGTGATAGGCTGTCACCCGGGTAGCAGAGGTCATCGTAATTAGCCAGGCCGAATGGCGGCGCGTCGTGTTCCAGGCCGGCCCGAGCTCGTTAACGCGCGCTTTGACGCGGCCGCCTGCCACGCTGGCCGACTTACCTCCGCTTTGTTCTCACTCCGAGCAGTTGAACCTCCGAGAGGAAATCGCGCAATGATGTCTGTAAAAACGCTTGCCAAAGAACGATGCCAAGTAACACGAGGAAGCCGCGAGATGTGACAAGACGCAAATAAGCCTTCGCAGATCAGCTCCCCGTGAACAAAAAGGAGCAACTTGACGCCTCCCGAGGATGCAAGTGTTTTCCTACCACCGCGTATCGCATTTGAACATGATCAAGTTAACCAGCTTCCCACGTGAAGGTGCACCGTTTGATCTGGCAAAAGGAAACAATTGCTTTCGTTCCCGTTTCGGTTTTGCATGCTGCCGAATACTTGACGAGAAGCCCTTTGTTGTGTTTTGTCATCTTGTCGTGTGTCTGGATAGGTTCTTCCTCAAGTTTTTCCTCAAGTGCAACCAGAACTGCTTGAAAAACGCCGGAAACCCGCGAGACATGAGGAGGTTCCAGGTACGGGCGCTCTTGCGTGCGTGCGTGTGTGCTACAAAAGTATCTTTTCCACACACACTGACAGGAAGTGAGAAAAAGGATGATGGCCCATTCACGCTTTTCTTTAACGAAGCTGTTGCACGGCGTCAGAGAGAGAGAGAGAGAGAGAGAGAGAGAGAGGGTGTCTGACAGCAGCAGCGTGTGAGCGCAACCGCGCGTGTGCCTAATTGTGCAGCTATTGTAGTGAAACCAGCGGAGACAGCTCTGTTTCTGTGGGAGATCATTAAGGGCCGGACCCTTCACCGGCACGGCGCCGCACCACCGCAAAACACGCGTGCGCGTGTCTTATGGGTGTCAGATTTGGCGCAAGCAGTAGCTTCGGGCGCCTCTTCTACTTTGCTTTTCACTAGTTTTGGAGTCGTGAGGTGGAAGAAGAAAGCAACGCCAAAAAGTTCCACAGTCTGATTTACTGAGTCTTCTTCTTCTACCCGTGCTGAATAATGGCGATCCAAATTCCTCAATTGCCCTTTGCCAGGTGGTGGTGTCCACGACAGTGAGCGTGGATGGTCACGTGCTTTCCGTGTCCGACAACATGTTTGTCCACAACAACTCCAAACATGGCCGCCAGGCCCGGAGGCTCCAGCCGGCCGCCGCCACGCCGTCGTACCTCCTCCATGGTAACGCATGACACTACGCTACACAACATGAGCGCTCTGTGTGTGTGTGTGTGGGTGTGGGTGTGTATCATGAGCAGCAGATGGTTGATGGGTTAATCCTATCAGGTGATTCCTGTCCCTCCATCTGGCTCATCACACACACACACACACACACACACACACACACACACACACACACACACACACACACACACACACACACACACACAATATATGTAACGCTGTGTGTGTGCGGAGTAGGGGCCTCACCGTGCATCCGCGCCATCAGCCCCGGAGAGGGTTGGACCAGCGGGGGTGCTACGGTCATCGTCATCGGGGAAAACTTCTTTGACGGCCTGCAGGTCATCTTCGGATCGGCGACAGTGTGGAGTGAGGTAAGGCCATGCGGCGCTCAGTATCAGTGGAGAAAATGCAAACGCCATTCATCCGTTTGCCTCCTCTTGCAGCTGATCACGCCAAACGCCATCCGCGTGCAGACGCCGTCGCGGCACATCCCCGGCGTGGTGGAGGTCACCCTGGCCTACAAGTCCAAACAGTTCTGCAAGGCCATGCCGGGACGCTTCATCTACACGGGTATAAAAAAAACATGAGGCCCGTCATCTCTTTGAGTCTTGCTTAATTGTCTTTTAATGTGTGCCCTGCGAAGCTCTCAACGAGCCCACCATCGATTATGGCTTCCAAAGACTACAGAAGGTCATCCCTCGCCACCCCGGAGACACTGACAACCTGCCAAAGGTGCACGCGCACGCGGGGCAGCGAGCCGTATGAGAGGATTAACAGCAAACAGATGATTGAGGAATTGCTCAATGAATATTTTGATCTGCATATGTTTTAAGTGTGCATCCACACACTCATTTAGACACTGCACACACAAAAACACACACGCCCTTCCCCTGATATGACTTGACTCCCAGTGATGATGTCAGGTTGGATGTTGAGGTCATGGCTTAGTTTAAAGACAAAGCGATCAAATGAGCTCATCTGTTTGCGTGTGTGGAATGACATCATGATAATGGGAGGGAGACATGTCCGACATGTTCTGCAGAACTGCCCACCCCAAAAAAAAGGGTGCGTCTCGCCAGCGACCAAATAATTAAAATCTTTTTTTTAAACTCTTTATTCCCCCCCAGGAGGTAATCCTGAAGCGAGCGGCCGATCTGCTGGAGGCGCTCTACGCCCTGCCGCACAGCGACCAGGTCAGCTCACGTCACGCCTAGCTAATTGGGGCACACCTGCGTCACGGGACATCATTTGGGATCGTGCTGAAGTCACGTGACCTGTTATGACATGGGCGAATGTTGTGTGGCGATGTCATGTCACATGTCTTGACATCTGTGGTTGTAAAGTGATCATGTGACATGTCACGTGACATACGTGGTTTGTGCAGGAAGCGTCGGCGAAGCGTGGGGCGAACATTGCGGAAGCTCTTTACAGCGTTCCGCGAGGCCACGCCCAGCTATCTGGTACCGCCCACCCCGACGCAACAGGTGTGAGCTCATTCGCCGGGCAGCGGTGCGTCAACGTGACCGAACCCTCGCAGACCGATCGGGGTGCGTGCGTTTCCAAATCCCACCCGCCACCGGTCCTTTCCCCCTAATCCTAAACCACCCTCAGGTTTCGTCCGGCCCGGCGGCGGTAATGGACTATCACCTCACGCGTACGCATCTGCCAGCTCCACGCCGCTGCATGCCGGCTACTCGCACGCACGCACGCCATCGCCGCACGCGTATATCAGCAACGCTGCTGTTAGCAACCTGGGAGCATCGCCCACCTTCATCAACGCATCGACCGCCAACTCGCCTTACGCCGGTGAGTCCGCATCTCCTGCCCTTGACGTATTCCATCAATGCTAATAATGTGCGTGCATGCAGTGGTCCCTTCCAGCCCCACGATGGCGTCGTTAACGTCTTTGCCCGCCAACTGTTCGGCGGCGTCAACAGCGGTGGGCGTGTTCTCATTCTCGCCCGCCACGTTGGTGTCGGCCGCCGTCAAGCAGAAGTCAGCCTTCGCGCCGGTAGTCAGACCTCAGTCGTCGTCGCCGCCGCCACCATCTTGTAGCAACGCCAGCGGACTGCAAGGTGATGCAATGACACTAACTGACCACCAGGACGTCGTCAAATTTTTTTGCACGTCTGCATGTATTCCCGTGTTTTTGCACAGATGGCAACTTTGCGGAGCCCGTGAAGTTCTCATCGGGCGCGCTTCAAGGGCTGGCGTTCAGTTAAAGTAGGTCCCGCCTTTTCTCTTGACCTCATATCCTGTTTTCGTCTGCGTCCTCACCAATCTTCCAGGAAATCATTTGTGTCCCAATTTTGGAAAACCTGTTGCTTTTTCTTCTTTTTCTAAAAGTGCTTTTTGTCTTCCTCTTGCTTTTGGCGGCCGTCCCAGGAAGCCCCGCCTCCCCAGTGTCAAGCTGATGTACGTTTGAGTCCCCTTTTGTCTTCCTTTGCACTCTCCATTTTGGTGCCTCGGTGATGCTGTGCCATCTTTAGCAACAGCAGCCTCGTACACGCACTTCGATTTGACACCATGATTTGTGCATGAAAGGGAAGTTTTGCTTCTTGGTGTTCATTCTCTTGCTTTGTTGTGGGTGGAGGACAGCAAAAAAACACTTTTCTATTCTTTTTTACACTTTGGAGTGTAAATGAAGCAAACTTTTGTGGCACTGAATTAAACTTTCCCGTCTGTGATTTTGGCATCGCGTCATTTTGTTGATTTTGCTGTTTTACTTTTGTCTCATTTCAGCTTAATCACAAGTTTGCATGATTCTCCTCAGCGGACACTTCATTAGGTACACTGTCAAATGGCATCCGATACAGAAATTGCGCCGTTTTGAAGCTAACAGCGTCTACTTGACAGAATCGGAGATGTGCGTGTGCGTGAAGTCATCCATTAGCTAATGGATGTCTTTGCTCGATTCTTTTATCGTCTCGTCCGCCATCAGTTTGCTGTTGTCGCGCCCTCAGCAAAATGCACGAGTTTGCGAGTTGAATGTATGCAAATGCTCAAACGAGTCAGCCAAACGAAAAGTGTTGCTTTTTACACGCTCGCGTTGCTTTTAGCACACTTGAGTGGACAGAAGAGCAATAATATGAGATGATTGTTGTCGATTTGGACTCATCAAAGAGGAACGATTTCCATGTGAGACTCCGTTAGCTGCCGGCATTCCTTTTTGGAGGACAATGCACGCGGCGTGCTCGACTTCAGACTGATCAAATCCATCAGTGATGACACTCCAAAGCGACGCACGCGCACGCACACGCACTCACCGGATAGTCACTTAAGAGCAGTGTCGGAAATCGATGTGGGAACGCTAGCTCACAACAATTATCATTCTCTCGCTCTTGAGCATTTCTCTTCCTGGGAAGAATGGCTTTTGCCTCCTCCTCCTCCTCCTTCTCCCCATGATGATGAGGGTTAGGGTATCAACCAAACACACGCACCTACACGTAGACTCTACTTGTGCTTTTTTGGTTGACACCTAATGAGGTGGGACACACACACGGGAATAACAATGAGGACAAATGAAAGTGCGAAAACTTCCCTGAGTGTCTCTTTTAATTTGAATCTGATTTAATGAGAGCAAATCCAACATCATAGGTGTGCGTATAGGAGTGAGAGGGGAGTGGTGGGGGGTGCGTCGACAGATGCTGTGAGCGAACAAGAACAACTCACAAACATCACACACCAGCAGGATGGAAATAGAAACATGGGCGGGAGGGGGGGGTGCATTTGTGTGAGTGCATGAGTGTTTGTGACTGAGTTTGTGTGTCAGGGCTGTTCAAAATTCATCATCACGATTTACAAAATTTTACCGGTCAGTCTTGTCAGTGACGGCAACATGATGTTAGTTGCTTGACGGATCACTAATGTGTGTGTGTGTGTGTGTGTGTGTGTGAGCGTGTGTGTGTCTGTGTGCATGCGTGCCTGCTTGGGTGCCGTGTGCAGTAAGAGAAGTGAAAGTGTCCCAAACAGACTTCAACTGTTTTCTTTTTATAAACTGCAGCTGGTGTTTGTGCGTTGCTACTTTTAGATTCATCGTTGGAAAATATAGTTTGAATTCGTTTTTAGGGTGGCTTTTTGTTTTTTGTCGTTATGACATTTTTCCAATTAATTTTAGTATAGACAGACAGTGATCAACAAATTAATTTGATGAAAATTTCCTGCAGTTTTGTCATCCTTCACCCTTCCAAACAATCGCATGGCGTTGCGAGAAGTCATTGGAATAGAAATGGAATGAATTATTGAATTTTCTGTTGATGTCGCTCAGGGGGAACATGTGAGCTGTGGCCAACAGCAGCACATGCAATACATGAGTTTTATTTCTTAATACATATTCCCACATGCAAGGGAATTAAATAAGTGTACTGTAAAAGCCATTAAAGAATGATTGCTTCCGGTACCTGCAACATAGACGACACATGTTGACACACGCAGCCACATTCCTGTATGGGCGCGCCTACACAACACCTTTGGGCGCGCTTGTTACACTGAGCCTCGCACACGCCGCTCGTCGTCCTGGGAAAGACGTGCCGGCCGACGCCGAGGCTCCGAAGTCAACTTCGAAAAAGGCCTCGTACTTTGCCGAGGTTCCCGCAAGCGGAAATCCGAGCTGGCTGATCAGCTGCGGGTTAAGCGGCTGCTTCTGTGCCCGATGGAGTCTTCGCGTCATGGACAGAGGAGGTTTGTCGGAGGAAGCGGTGGCGGATGCCTGTAAGGACGGAGACCCCGCCACCAAGGTCACGTATCGTCCGGGGTATTTCTGGGCTTGCCAGGTACGAGGCTTATGCTAATGAGAAAGTGACGTCATGGGAGCGTGTCTTTGCTGGCTTTAGGACTACATGATGCAGCAGACCATGCTGAGGGTCAAAGATCCCGCTCGCTCCCTTGACTTCTACACACGAATCCTCGGAATGACGTCAGTGCCGACCGGCCACCGGAGGCCTCGCAACTCCCATGCCACCTTACAAAGTGTGTGTGTGTTTGGTTGTCTGTCAGATTGCTGCAGAAGATCGACTTCCCGTCGGTACACTTCAGCCTTTATTTCCTAGGCTTCGAGAACAAGGCCGATATTCCTACCGATATCCGGGAGAGGACGGCTTGGACGTTTTCCCGCCGAGCTACCTTGGAGCTTACCCAGTGTGTAAACACTTCATATTGGAGATTTACGATGTCACCTTTTTTTTTTTTTTTTTACGTGCATGTACACAGGAAGGTTATCAGACAATAAAAAATTAATTTAGACATAGTTATCCGTGGAATATAACGTCAAGTATGTTATTGTTTATTTATCTGTGTGTGCGCGCACGCGTGTGCGCGCATGTACCAGTAACTGGGGCTCAGAGTCGGACGCCAGCTTGACTTACCACAACGGAAACAGCGACCCCATCGGCTTTGGTGAGAAGTGCAGCCCCTCTTTCAAATATTCATATTTTCAATTGAATTTGACACTTTAACTTTTTTTTTTTTAAGGTCACATTGGCATCGCTGTACCAGACGTTGGCATCGCTTGTCACTTGTTTCAATCTCTGGGCGTCACCTTCATCAAGAAGCCGCATTCTGGTAAATCAGGCAATGTAAACATTATTGTTTTGGGTTTTTGAAACGGAAGTTTGTGAGCTTGACAACAGTTGTGATTCATTGGCAGGCAAGAGGAAAGGGCTGGCCTTCATTCAAGATCCCGACGGCTACTGGATCGAGATCTTCACTCCGGACACGATGGCGACCTTGATGGCGCCTTGACGCTGATCCTCGGGCGTGTGCGCACAGATGCATTACTGTGTAAAAATAGTGTACCTAATGAAGTGTCCAAGAAGCACGTCACAAACAAAACAGCCAATCAGGAGGTGGGGATGAGGAGGTCTTTTTTCCGTTTCAGTTAAGTTTTGACTATGATTTTTCCCTAATGAAACACACACACACAAACAGACATAAATAAAACATACTTAAATTAAACAAATGTAATTTTTATTGAGTGTTATTAGGTACACCTGAAAATGGCGGTGTACCTAATGAAGTGTCCATAAGTGACGTCACAGATCAAACCAGCCAATCAGGAGGTGGGGGTGAGGGCGGGTGTGGCACTTTTCACTTTCAGTTAAGCTTTGGCCATGATTTTTCCCTAATGAACTGGCCTGTTATTAGGTACACTTGAAAATGGCGGTGTCCCTAATAGAGTGTCCAAGTGACGTCACAGATCAAACAGCCAATCAGAAAGTGGGGGTGAGGGCGGGTGTGGCACTTTTCATTGTCAGTTAAGCTTTGACCACGATTTTTCCCTAATGAAGTGGCCTGTTATTAGGTACACTGTACTGTACCTGGGTCTGGGTGACCAGACGAGTTTTTGAAATTCCCCCCGGACAGATTTTTGGGGCTAAAAATTAGGACATGTCCGGGAAAAGAGGACGTCTGGTCACCCTAGTAGTCACAAGGTCCAGGAGGGACATGAGCAGTCTCAGTTGAGCACTTGATAAGGGATACCAAGCACTTTCCCCGATTGCATTTGTTTATTTCTTCATGCAATTGCTTGAAGGGCTGCATGGAAATACAATTCACATACCTTTCAGGTGCTTTGAATGACCACCCTTAAAATAATTCGAACACTCTGTGCCAAGGTGGCCGAATGGAATAATATTGGTCTGGAGTACAGGAGAGGGCGGGTTCGAGTCCCGCTCAGTGTCATATTTGGAAATCATACGGACTAATGTGCAAGACTCGAACTCGGTTCTCCAGAATACAAGGCAAAGAGTCCTGCTCTGTAATATATTTACATATTACACAAAGCCATGTGTGAGATTCGTACTCGGGTCTCCTGAACTCAAGGCAAAGACTAACCACAAGACCATCTCTGGATCTGTAGAGCAGTCGACCCATTCACGTTAAATACAAATATTTTTTGAAATTTCCATGGCAATGTGGCCGAATGGTATAACACTTGGCCTGGTACTCGGTCGACCAGGGTTCGAGACCAGCTCTGTCCAACATTTACAAATTAAAGCGAGCGATAACCAAGATTCGAACTCGGGTCGCCCGAACTTAAGGTAAGCGCTTTAACCACGAGACCACCTGTGTATCTTACGACGACATGGCAGTTGTTCTGTATTTGTAGAACCATAGACCTTAAATGCATGTATTTACCTGTAAATGGAAAATAGAGAGCTTAAAATTGTTTGCAATACTCACAGTTAGTCGTCACCGGTCGTGCTAGCTGCAAAGTGAACTGGCGTGCCTACGGTAGCCGAGAAAGCTCAATACTGACAAATAGATACTCGTGGATTAAAATGCCCTTGTTGTATTTGAAAAAGCCTTGTGAGAACTGTCAGACATTATTAAATCAAGGAGTTTGACTGTATTCAACTTGTAAATTGATGTCGCAATATAAACAAAAAATGTGCGGTCCCTTTCCTGCAGTTCCACCCAGGCGCCGTTAGGAGGCAGCAGCGCTCTCAGGAGTGCGTTGTTCGCCTTCCGCCGACAACAGACGATAAATCCCGTGACGTCGTGACGCTGTACGTGCGTGCGGCGCCGCGCAGCAATATGTCGCTTCATGAAGGTATGTTGTTGTTGCTTCCCTGCTTATTTGCTTCCCATTTTGCAACTGTCGACATAAGTGACGGAAGTTGCGAACTCTTTGGAAAATCTTCTCTACTGTCGTTTGACTTTTGCGAACTTGACGTTTGGTTGCCTCGGCTAACGTGAGCGTGGTTTTGCTAGCTTGCTCTCCTAGCTAGGCTACGTTGTCACACTTGAGCTAAATCGCGTTCGCTAGCTGGGTCAAAGGCTCTTCAATGATTTAAAATTTACTAGTTGGCCACTTTGCGCGCGCCACCGTCTTTGTTCAGACAGTCAGAGCTGTCGCGCGGCCGTTTGAAACTTTCCTAAATTTGTCGTCATCTTTTCCGCAACACTGACTGCAGTCATTGGAAAGCCCGCTCAACACAGACAACATCAAGTAATGATGTTCGTTATTCCTAAATCATTCGTTATTAAGTGATTGCAATCTCTTTGCAGAACGTTAAATCTCGGGATGAATAAAAGCATAAACTGAAAACTATAAATTGAAGTTTTAGCTTCCTTTTATGGAACAAATGCAGCAAAAAACCTCGTTGATAGTAATTGCAATTATGTAATTAATTGACGAAAACCAGACATGTTCGCTGTATTTAGTCTGAATTAAATTATAATTGTAAAATGTAGTTTCAATTGTATTTTTTACTATATTTTCTTTAGAACTTCTTCTCACCATTAGCTTTAGCTTGTCATTAGTTTTGTATTTAAGTGTTGTCATCTGTGATTGGGGAGTTAAGAATGAGCGACTGTCTGCGTTTGCCATCATCAGCTAATAATTTTAGCAAAGTCTTTGGCCATACACCATGTCGTCTTTGCCCATGGTATTCTTGGTGGTCTTCTTCCATGATGCCAGAGGAGGAAGACTTGGAGTGGGAGCCTCCCACCGAGGCCGAGATGAAGGTGATCCAGGCCCGGAGGGAGAGACAGGACCAGATCAGCAAAGTCATGGGCGACTACCTCCTCAAAGGATACAAGATGCTGGGCGAGTGCTGTGACGTTTGTGGCGTAAGTCTGACTCTAACACTAAGTCACTAACACCTGGTGGGGTTGTTTTGTGTCATTGTGAGTGTTGTTTGTGTGCAGACCATCTTGCTGCAGGACCGCACACACAAGAACTATTGTGTCTCATGCCAGGAGCTGGACTCTGACGTTGACAAAGACAATCCTGGTAAGACTTAAGCGAGTCGTTATGAAAGAATTTTCATAAAGTGGGACTGTGTAGTTGACACCAGGGCAGAAATTATCAATAAAATACTCTTAAGTCATCACAGATGGATTTTTGGAATACTTTGTTAGCGGCTACAAAAGACTGACATGACTAGTATCCTGTCAGCCCTCAATGCACAGGCGGCGTTGTCTCAGGTGCGAGAACGGCGTCTGGCGGCCCGGTCTCCGGCTCCGTCTGATCCGGTACACGTCAACGGTGACTGCGGCGTCGTTGCCGTCCCCCAGCCCAGACCGGAGCACTGCGAAGGAGCGGCAGCCGGGGGCAGGGCAGTCCCCCCCGCGCCCGTGGCCCCGCCGACACCAGCGCCCCCCGCCGTCATCGCCCCCGGAGCAGCCGCAGCTGTTTCGGGGGCCGCTGCCACCGCCCGCCCACCGGCGCCCAGTGCGGCCTTGCGTCCGCTCCCTCGACGTCCCGTGCTGCAGGATGCCGAGGAGGCGGTGCTAAGCAAAATGCGCTGGGCCAGCGACCAGCTGCAAACCTGCGCCTCCCTGGAGTCCAGCATCCAGCTGTGCAACCTGATCTCCAGCTGCGCCGCCTCCCTGCGGAGCCTGCGGGAGATCAGCCAGTGAGGGCGCTTTGCCCTTTGAACTCTTGAGCAGGTAGGCCAGATGTCACCGGTGAGCTAGCTCTCATGTTTGTCTAAGTTATTTTTCTCTCTTCAGTGTTTGGCCATTAAAATGATTCCACTGATGTTTCCATGGCAACCTGTTGTCTGGTCACAAAAAGTCTTCCCAATAGAAAACCTGCCGATGGTTTGCCCATTTGTGATTTTTTTCTTATTTTTGGGAACCAAAGGGAAGAACTCACCTAAAACTGGTGAGGTTTTTCTCCAAATAAAAGCAACAAATTGTGAATATTGGAGACTTGACGTTGTAGGGCCGTAGAGTGGCCTCGTGGTTTGCACGTGTGCCTCGCGGTTAACTAGCTCTGGGCTGCCCGCTATTTCCTTGTTCTGCGGGGAGCCCTGCGGCATGATATCTGCTCGAGATTGAAAGTCGGCATGTTTTGCAGACATTCACCAGTCAAAATAACTTTGCTTGTTTTGTTCAAAATTGATGTCTTGAATGATTAGGTGAAGAAGCTTTGATTTCTATGAAAATGTCTTCAAAAAATGTTAACACTTGATAAATGAGATTTTTGAAAATTAGAAAAAAGTCACATTCTTCAGAAACATATGACCGAATGACTCCCATGGTCACATGGTGCTACGCCGATAGCGCAACCAATTAAATTCTTGCAATTAGTCTGGATGACTACGAGCAGATGCGCGTCGTTTCTGCACAACGTGGGACATTTTGCTCTGATTGGCGTGTTCTGGGCCACCCTCCATGATGGATGGATTACCTGTTGTCTCCACAAGAGGGCACTAGATGCAAACGCCTTCCAGAAAACAAATTAACTTGAAACTTTTTTTTTTTTTTTTCCTTTTCATACGTTGGCTCACCTGGAGGTATCAGTTTGTGAGATGTTGTATTGATCATAAAGAACTACATGATAGAGGAGTGAGAACCTTATTTTTTGAGTGGGGTTGGTCACATTAAACAAAAATACAGGTGTAGTCTGTTCGAAATGATATTCTAGTATAAAACTGAATCTGTCAGAAGTGCAAGGTGACGTGTAGTCTTCATTGCTAATTGCGTGTACAGCTAGCAAGACAATAGACATGACTACATTTAAAACAGTTTTATTTCTCTGGTAACAAAAAAAAATGCAGGTTTTTTTTTTTTTTTTAGTTTTGTACAAATAGTATTTGGGCTTCTTGGAAACAGCCGTAAAAAAAAAAAAAAAAAAAAGGTTAGGACTTCACAGCTGTCTCTCTGGATTTGTAGATCACTCCCCTGCTTTTCAGCTCCCTCACGACACCTGGAAAAACAGAAAATTGAGAATGACCAATGTACACTGAAGGTGACGCTATTGAACACAATTAAGGGAACCTTGTGATAGTGCTAACACAGGAGAACAAAAGTATTGATATTGGGCTGTACCTGGGGGTAATCTGCCAGTCACCGAAACAGCATAAACACCTGGCTTGAACGTGCCTGTGTAGAATGACATGGAAGATGTGACAAAATTAGTTTCATCAACTTTTTAATGCTCACTGTATTGTCTCTTACATATTCTCTGCCATTTTGCAACCCAGCTGTCCTCAGGACTCATCTGAGCAATCACGCTGTGTGAATAAACATAAAATGGTAAAAACCTATTGTCTTTAAAGATATTTCACATATTAGCAAGATTAGCATTTACCCATCAAATGAAGAACTGGTGCACTCATACACCATCTCTCTGTTCCCCTTCATCTGAAGGAATGACTCACAGTTGTCACAGCCATCATATTCAAACTGGTCAATAGTCTACAAGAGAAGCAAAATTGATTACATTGCGGTGGTGGAACGAAATTACTGTAAATGAGTTTGTTTCTCAATGTAGGCTACGTGTTAGCCGTAAAGCAGCAAGCGGTTCATTTGTCGTAATTCAATTTACCTTCACTAAGGAGCAAAGCAAACACGCTCGTAGATGTCGAAGGTCTTTAGGAACGGTTTCCAGAGACATTGTACTCTCAACCTGATAATAGCTCAAACTGGCTAATGTTTACCGAGTTTTAGTCTCGGGCTTATTACGTCATCACTATGCGTTAAAGTTCGATAAGGACCCTTATTTAGGCATCCATTTGACGTGCCTTATTAGAAATATACACGCAATCGCATTATTTGTAATGACAAGCCGAATAACAACAAAAATATAACATCATCCAAGGAATACACTGATGTCGTGACTGGATCCCAGATTTTTTTGTTGTTGAACTGAATATTGCGTCGTGTATGCAACTATGCATTTTTATTATACTGCCCCCAAGTGGCCACACTAGAAGGAGCCGTGCTTTTAAAGTTTGACCACGAGAGGGAGCTATGTGCTTGACTTTATTAACACCATTTTGGTGCGTGGAGTCCCATACGCCTTCGCAAGGGTTTGTGCCGTTGCCTTGATGTAAATACGGGAAAAAAGTGAACATTTTCAGCAGCCCAATTTTCACAAGTGACACTTCAGAACGTATAGCATATAACGCAAGTATATTTAATTTCGTGTTTAATTCCAATCTAACAATCGGTTCATATTGCCGCTCTTTTTTATGTCCCGACAAATCCTCGCCGATGACGAAGTGGCCCTGAAGGCAGCATGCCGAATGAGCAGGTAGCGGGAGTAAGTAAATGAGAACCCCCTTAGTGTGCAAGCAGCGTCACACGGAGTCACGGACACGGGAGAGAAGATTAGTGGGACGGTGTGGGTGAACTGTGCACGCCGTCGCTCAAGTTGACCGACTTCACATGAGGATCACATGGAGTTTGGAGCACTCGTGTTCCGCACACTGTGGCGTTTCTTGCAGTTGCACCCGGTTTATGACGGATCTCCGAGGAACATATCCAATTTCGTAGAAGTCATTGAAATCTGGAAGTGGGAATAACTTTGATCTGACGGAAGGAAGGAAAGGAGCCAACAAACGATGTTTACGCATGTGTGTCTGTCGTAATTAAATCCTTTAGGGAACAACAATGTTCGCACCGTTCAAGTTGTAAACATGTTACTTAACCATTTGGTTGGGCTGTGATCCGACCGCCCCTGCAGAGGCAACCTGGCTGGAACGTTCGCCTTTGAAGTTGAACTTCTCTTCCGTGTGCGTGCGTGGATGCGTGCGTGTTGAAAAATGTGGCGCCCTCGGGACTCTCTATCTGGCGACGCTGCTTGTCAACTCCTAGTGCGGTGTTGATAAAGGTGCAGCGATTGGCGTTGTGGATTTTTTTTTGTTTTGTTCCACCCTCATTATTATTATTAATGAGAAGTGAAGTTAAATGAAATTCGACTCATGCATGGACTGGAGCTGGGCTTTTTTTAATCTGCACGCGTGGACACGTGCGGACATTTATTACACTTGCAACCCGGAGCATGAATTTAAACTTCTTTTTTTTAAAACTTCTTTGGGATCGGAATATGCGCCTGGATGCACGCTTGAATATTAACTCTGAATGGAAGGATCGGAACGCTCACGCATGAGCTTTGATTCCGTTGTTTAAAGAAGTACAAGATTTTTTTGGACTTAAAAAAAAACACGCTTCCTCCGTGATTTCCTGCTGCCTGCTTTGAAGTCCACCATGTGCGGCCGGGCTCCGCCGCCTCAGTCGAGGCCATGACCGTCCCCCCGTGGCGCCTGGCCGGGCTCTGGCCGTGGCTGCTCATGGCGGCCCTGCAGGTGGTGCTGGGCCAGCCGGGCCCGGAATCCGAGCTGCCGTCCCGCCAAGCGGTCATCAAGGTGACGCTGGTCAAGCACGAACCGGCGGGGAGTCCCATCACTCTGAAAGGGAAGTTCGTGGGAGACAGCGCCGGTGTCGCGGAGGGGAAACTCATGCAGGTAAGGATGACATCACCCAAAAAGCACATCCACTCTTTCCCAGCCATTATTACGTCACGCCATATATTTTACACAAAAGTAATCAACACGTTTTGTAGTGAAATATCGAGGAAGGATGATTTTGATTTCTTTGAACCCATTATTAGTCTATTGCGTGCAGGGCAACACAAGTTAAATCACAATTGAGTCACCAATGTGGTGCTGACAGGCAGGTAAGCCACCAAGGTAGCCATAGGGCCTGTTCTACAAAAATAGGTTAGTTTAGTCCGAAAAGTTTGCGCCACCTTGTGGCTACATGCCCGGTCACGTGATATGTTGTTAAAAAACGGAGGTCTTGGTGATTTGAACAATGCATTTTAAAACAATTGAAGTTGTGATCATATTTAGCTCGGCGAGCACTTAAATCAAACAACAAAACAGGATTGACAAAGAGTTAATTGATTGAGTGAATGGCTGACAAAAACAAAAACAAAAAGTTATAACTGTGTGTGTGTTTCAATGATAACAAAATGGCTAGCAACAATTTTTAGCCAGATTTTGCTCGGAAGCTTTGACAATGTAACTATTTCTGTATGTAACGAAAGGCGGACAATGAGAATTACGTACAAAGTGTGCACAAAATCAGTAATTTACCTTTTCAAGAGGATAAATAAAACATTCCATTTGCTGAATCAGTTGCCGATATAAATAACCCACAATAGGCAAAACCTTGCCAAGAGTATAAGTAAAGTATTCCATTTGCTGAATCAGTTGCAGATATAAATAAGCCATAATAGGTCAAATGTGTCGTAACCCAATAAGTTGGAATCCAATTGTGCAGTGGCTGAAAAAGAATTATTATTATTATAATACTTGGGAATGCTGATTTCTATGTGCAGGTTGCTACAAATGTTTGTTTGCTCTGATCAACCAACCATCTTCTTAGGTGCGATTTAAATGAATAAGCCAGTATGCAAAATAGCCTTAGCTGTTGGTGAAAGTTGAATCCACTGATTTGCTGTTAGCTCATCAATCAGAGCATGAGATGAAAATAAATGATCAAGGGACAGTAGTAAACAAGGCAAAGTTGTTTAATTTTCCCTTATAGCCAGTTGTTGTTTTCTTTTTGTGTACAATCTCGATCACACCATTATGTAGCTGCTGTTGAACCAAAATAACGATTTTTTATCCTAAAATATAATTATGATTAAAAGCTTAAAAAAAAAAAAAAGTACATATTTGCATTTCTCAACAAAATAACTAATTTGAGTATAAAAAAAAATGAAAATTCAGTCTAATAATTTGTGTATTCTGATACTGTATGATTACATTAATCCCTTGTCTCGGTTTACTGACGCCTCTAAGGTGTTGTTTCCCTCAAAATTTTCAAGGAGCCACGTACTTTTTTGCAATCCTCCATCCTGCGGTGACCTTGCATCTGCCCACAAAATATTTGCTCACCCTCTCCCCACTCTGTGATGACAGAACTTTGAAAAATTCCTTCAGAATGGTGATGACATGCGTGTTCTTTCCAGTGACGTTGACCTAAATTTACGCAAAACATGTCTGTCATGTTTTGTGCCTAAATGTTTAACATCGACTCTTCATCAAACAACTTTATTAGCAAGGTGTGGTCGATGACAGTTAAATGAGACGTCTTAACACACTGTAATTTGAGCTGAAGTGTTTTTTTTAAAAACTTTCTGGTACCCTTTAACGAAGTATAGAAATCTGTGTTTCTTTTCATCATGCATTTTTTAGCATTTAGGATTGGATTAAGGTTGCCTGGCCATAAAGCTCCGTTGCGTCAATTTATTTACCGTCTCCTGAGAAACGGGACTGTAGATATGCACCGTAGGATCTTGTTTTTCTTCACTCGCAGGTGTTGAGTCTTTGCCACTGTTAATAATGACCGTTCCCTTCGCTTCTTCACGCCGATAGCTCTCCATTCGGCACGCCACTTAGAACCGATTATGCCTTTGTGAGAAAACAGGTTTTGATCACATCAAACGTACTGAGGGAATTCCGACATTCCTTATTAGTCCGCCGTAAAACTTTTACACTGAGGTTGAACATCCGTGAACAGGAATGTGCTGGAAGAAAAAGGAGGTTAAGATGATCGCTGTGTCAAAGCTGCTGTCATCAGGTCTCGGCAACTTACTGGAAGATGGAAAGGAACACAAAGAAGAGCTTGCTCACAATTGGGCCGGTCCGCGGTTGTGTCCGAGGTTAGGTAGGCCTGGTTTTGTCAGACGCTGCAGGATGCTCTTTGTTGCAGCTCAGGCTTGTTCCAACAGGTCCTCAAGGGCCCATGTGAGACGCTTTACGCTCAGGCTTTATGTTCTTGACTGGCAGTGGATGTGAGGAAGAGGGGGGGTCCTCTGACAAACACTCAAACTTGTGCTGAATCTCTCCTGAAGCTCTACTGTTTGCTTATTTTTAGTCAGGCACAAAAATGAAATCCAAGAGGGCTAAAAGTGCTTATTGACATCTGAATTATAATATTGTGGAGGTTTGCAGTGACCAACGTGCGACCTTTAGACATGACCTGGTTTTACATTTGAGCGTTTCTCATACTGTATTTGATTTTATTGACTATTATGTTAGCGCCATTGTGATGCAACTCCTTTGACCAATCACGGCTCACCAGTTTTCTGAAGCGGAGCCGTGATTGGTTGTGACCTGGCAACTGTGATGTAATTTTTAGTCGACAGCAAGTGACAAAAATGGCCGCCCTTTGAGATGGATCGAAACAAAGACTCTGAAGGGAGTAGACTTTTTAATTAAGTGAATAAATAGGTTGCAATTAACTCAATGATTCTAAGTGAATAAATGTAATTAACACTGACTCACTATTAGTATTTTCCCGTCTGACTGCGGTTTGCATTCCATTCTGACTTTCACGACCACTTCCTGTATTTCAAACCGTGTATGAGAACAAGGAAGTACCAATTCATGGTAATGCCATTTTATCTTGCAATATGAATGAAAATTTGTTAGTTTTGTCAAATATTGCTCAAAATACTGCAAACATTTATTGCAAAACACGGGCGGTCAAAGTAACAGTATAAACTTTCTCGATTTATTTGATTTTTAAGGATAAGAAAAATAAATAACGCATTCCTTGCTGTAACCAATTCGGAGTTATTGTTACTTTAGCCGTATTGTACTGAACAGCTAGCAACCACGATTGGTCTTACGTTGCGTCCGTCCGTTTGATGATGTCACTATAATAACAGTTCCGCTTGGGAAAATTTTTTTTTATTCATAAATGTGAACAAAGTTGTACCTTTTTTTGCGTTATGAGCCATCGCGTAAAAACAAATTTGTTTTCCCAACAGATTAACGACCTTTCATTTCAATTCAATGGAGAATATCGATTTATACCAGCCATTGGTCATGGAACAAAGTCAAGTCACTGTATTTCCTTTTTGAGCTTTCTATGGCAGCCTGCATTGAATATAGTTGAAAATTGATTGACTGCGTTCCCACTTCCTCTCTGTTTATTGCAGTCAAAAGATTTTGCTCTGGTACACGTCTCCCTGTGGTCTATTAAACAGTGGCCATGTTGGACGTGTGCCTTGTCCCCTGAATAGACACGTTCATTGGAGCACTTGGCCGCAGTCTGGCAACTCTATTAGGAGAAAGTACGGAGGCATTTTCGACTCTATCCCCTTTCCAGACATGGAGCTTATACGGTGGCCGGAGAAGAAGTGCAAAGGCTTCTGGGATGACTTTGAAGTCAACGATATCTCCACTTTTGTTGGGAGATCGCCTCGGAGTTTCATCTTCCAATGGGATTTGCGCCAATTAAGGGGAGGCTAAACATTGTGAAAGCGATTAACCGTTTTTTTTTGGTAAATCTTCTTTTTGTATATTTGAGGGTTGACCTCAGGGCCTTTTGGGGTTGTACTTACTGGGCAGTTTCCAGTTGTGCCACTCAACTTTCTTTAAGTCCCGCAAGGTATTAAGCGTCTGATCGCGGCTTCTATTGTGGAGCATGTTTGCCTCTCACAACATCTGCGCAGACCTTTGGGAACGAGGGCGGAGGGGGCTCTGAGGGAGAACATCAAAGTGTGTCCAGTTGTGAACGTGAGCTGGGATGATTAAAAACCAAGAGTGTTTACACTGCACTTCCCATATGGGCTCTGGACTCCCCCCCCCTCCCCCTAGATTTCCTGTCCATACTTCCTATCTCCCTGGATGAGATAAAAGCCTGTCCAGGGCTCCCCACAACGCTGCTGCTTAGCATAGTTTTGCTTGTTCATGCCAGACGTTTGCCCATTTGCAATTTCTTTTGGTCTTCAAATGCATGCAGGTGCAATGGAAGTCGTTACAGATTTGTTCACGCCACGCTTGTTTGAGGAAGGCCAAAAAGACGGCAGTTCAAAGTGTTTGCTAATTTAACAAGTCTAATTGATTGATAATTGGTTCGTTTGCCTTTTAATGTTGCATAACCTCAAAACATTTTTGTATAATTAGATTAGATTTCCACATAAACAAGCCTTTATTAAAATGCCGGCATGGTTCTGCAGGGTATTTCCCGCGTGTAAAATATGGATTGTCACAGCACTAAGTTTTTTAATTGGCGGGTCATGTGGTGAAATTCCTGACTCATCACCCACGTAGCAGTTTTTTGTGCAAAGGGTGTTGAATAGATTGTGTGAGACTTTATCATTGGTTTACCTTTGAACGTCATTTTTAGGCCAATTTGCAAAAACAAATTTTTGTTGGCTTTCAAATAAAGCCTCAAATGAAATTTTTAAAGCCACACATTTGCAAATGATTGGCAACGCTCTTATTCTTCTGCAGTCCATTAACTTTGAGAATAACAACAGAGCACAAAATGTGTGTTTTGAATTTGGGGCGTAAGCCTCAGATCATACAGACAGAGATCAAAAAACATTTTTTTTTTTTATATAATAAGTAACGTACTTTCGACCTTCTAAGCGCCTTGGTCCTGGCTGATGTAACTGATTCATTTGTGGTTTTGGGGTGTGTGTGTGAATGCTTCGTGTGTTCATTGTACTCTTGTTTTTTCTGTAGACCGTTTTTTTAATTGACCTGTTAATTTTCTGTTCAAAGCTTGCCGTTCTCCGCTTTGATGTGGTGCCATAATTCGGTGAGAAGTCTACTTACTGCACACCGAAGCACTTTTTCTGGTTTCTGGTGACGCGACATTAGTTTAACATTGACTTCTTTAGTTGTCTCTTCCTCGGTGCTCAGCCACTCCTTTGCCCTCCTATTGTGAGAATGGTGTTTATTTGCTGCCACGTAGCTTGTGCACACAAATGTGCTTTGTGAAAGTTAGCTTAGCAAGTTAGCATAACCTGTTAGCATGCCACTTTTTTTTTGGTTGGTAAATGTTGAGAGATTTGTGAGATACAACAGTCAGGTGCATTGCGAAAATGCTTTGACGGTCATTTTTTTTGTTAATTAAAATAAATAAATCGTTCAGCCTTTAGTCAATGACATCAGTGCAATTTAAATTGTCGAATAAAGGGCCGTTCAGGGACAATAGTCAACCTTTTAAAGTCATCATGTGGCATAATGTGATTTTTCACATTCCTTTCGAAGGCCAAATGAAGTTCACTCACTTTTATTTCCATATGGCTATTGGTTCAACCTGTTATTACATTTCTGTCGCCCTTGAATTGGCATTGCCTTGAACGCAGCACGACGTGCGTGTGCGCGATAAAGACTGGCGTGGACTAATGGCAGTCCAGGGATGTAGGGACTCCATCTGCAGCACAGGAAGCAGGCCTAGTGCTCTCCTGTCCGCCCTTTTCCATTAAAGATGGCTGTTAAGATGTTTCTTATGGCACTGGAAGAGTCAGGGAAGTGGGGGGGGGGGGGGGCATGGCAAATCTCTCAATCCTGCAGACCTCCTTTTTAAATCATTAGAACATGTCTGGAATTCTCCAGTCACAATACATTCTTTCTTGTTTTTTATACTTGTCAACCAGTTTGACAGCCATGTTCTTTTTTTAGTACAGATGGGTTTCTCTTTATTATACAAGATAATCCAGTATGGTTTGGAATCAAAGACGTTTTGGGGAATTTTCATCATCTTGCGTGACCAAAAAAAAAAAACCTCAAAGTACAACATCCCCATTAATGCTTGACTTTGTGTAAATGGTTGAGCAAATTAAATCGGTCAATTGACTTTGGAGTGAAGTAAATGATGCCATCCATTGCTGCAAAAGTGATGGCAAAGGTGAAGTGGCTCTTCCGTTGTTCTTTGCTCCACTTGTGCTATGCTTTCTCCCAACCTCCTCCTCCTCCTCCTCACCTCTTTCCCTCCAAGCAGCCTTCTCCTGTTTCTTGACAGCTCTTGTTTGTAATTCACTGCGGGTGCTTCACTTTCAAGGACAAAAATGGCTACATGCACTCAAAAGGCAGGAAGCTCTTATTTTGCTGAGAGGTTGGAGGAAAAGAGTCATCACCATTCCACAGATAAATACACTCTGACAAACTCCCTCCCTCTCTCAGATTCCCCGTTGCTCCTTCACTTTTTTTTTTGGGTTTGACTTTTGTTGATTTTTTTTTGCAAAACATGTCCCGGCGGTATAATTTCCAGTTATTTGGTTCTTCTGTGACATGCTTAAAGCTATTTGTACTCGGTGTTTATGACAAGTAAATTAGTGGCCAGCATGGCGGAGAGCTTCTGCACACAGAAAGCCAAGAAATCTGGAGTCAGCTCAAAGAAGTTTGAGTGGAAGTAAAGTCTCTTCTTTTTCTGCTTGAACGCTTAGCTCAGCCATCCAAGAGAAATAACTTTCCACCTGTGAGACTTTTTTATGGATTTGTGTACAAGCATCAGTGAGTCTTTGCGCATAGGGAGCACGTCTCCTATACGGAGATCATTTACCAAACTCTATTAGGTGGGATCAAAGTGACTCAGATCTTCCACTGGTGCCCGACTACAAAGGCCATATTGCAACTTCAGGTCCGAGCAGATAACAAGAAATGCTTCGTGCGTTCAGAAGTCACATGGTCACCTCCAGACAATAAACAAAATACGGTTTCCTTTCCCTAAACATTGCGGAGAAACAGTCGGGAAATGAGAAGGTGAAGAGACTATTTAAAAAAAAAAAAAAAACGATCCTACTATAAAAATATGCTGGATTAATTCTAACATGATATAAAATAAGCATCAATGTTACGGAAATTAAAATTAGACGCACCGTATTTTATCTTATGATGATGATATTCAGCTTGCAATATGACCAAAACATGATAGATGGTTTGGTTAATAAGGAAGCTCTTTTGGTTTTGGTTTCAGTTTGTCAGTGCTTAAATCAGCAATGCAGTCACAGTTGTGGTTGTGTTGTGGTGCACGCAGAACGCTATTATTTATTGCGCATTAAAGATGGTCTTAAATTATGTGGAAACATCTGCACAACGCTCTGCAGTGTTGTATGCATGTGACATATTCTCTGCAATAGTCATTTTGTTTCACTTTTAATTATAATGTCACTGTATTAGTATTATTTTTTTGTGAGATAAAAAAAAGTAGCAGGTACCGGTTAGGTCCACTCTGTTTCAAAAATCTCCAGTAGTCTTCATACATAATATATATCTCCAACGACACGGATGGGCAAACCACACTTGAAGTAATTTCCGAAAATAACATTTACGGTTGTCGAGCCATTGAAAGATCCAGAAAAAGATGCTAAGTTGTTGTTTGTCTGTCTACATGTGCCCTGTAATTGACTGGCCACCAGTCCAGGTTGTTCCCTGCCTCTTGATCTAAGATCTTCCGTGACCCCGATGAGGACAAGCACTATAGAAAATAAACGGATGGACTACAGACTAGATTCGAGTAGTTTTTAGTGTGTAAAATTCCAACGATGGCTATCAGTCCAAAAAGAATGTTAGCGGTAAAACATTACACCGCAAACAAACAGGGGTGTGTAGACTTTTTATATGAGTCTTTATAAGAGATATGAAAAGAATTTAAAATCAAACTGAGCACATTTTTTTTTGGTTTTGTTCAGTATCTCGGTTTCAAGCAGCAAAGGTTGATTGGGCATAACAGGTATGCTAATGATGTCGTTCTGTCACTCTCGGTATCGGGAAAAAAGCAAATAATGAAGAAGAGACTCGAGGGAAAGTCTTTTGAGAGTTCAGAGTAATAGGAAGGACGAGAAACTTCGTGAGCGCACCATTATTACCGTAGTGGAGGACAGCGATCATGAATGGTTGAACGGAAAGATGGATTACACACATGCATCATGCTCTGGAAATCCCCTGTGGGGCCAAATCACAGAGATGGCAGACCACTGAATGCCAACCGCGTCTTGCGGGGAGCGTTTGATTCGATGAAGCTTTTAAAACATAATGACCATGTGCTTATGTCCTTAGAAATTAACATGAGGATCTTGGTGTTTCTCCTTCTGGTCTCCTGGGAGGGATGTAAACAAGAAGGTCTTAGCTTATGAGGCTAATTTATGTTGATGTTGGAGAAAGACAGCGGAAGTGTAAAATGAACAAAACGTTCTTAATTGTATTGCACCTGTCGAAAAGCCGTAGTTGTTTTAAATGAAATGTCCTTATATCCGTTTCAAAAATTGTGAAAAATTCATAGCTAAGCTGTCCTTATATCATTTTAGAAAATTATGAAAAATTCATAGCTAAGCTGCGCTGGACTATAAACCGCAGAAATAAAACTTCATACAATGTAACATCTGTACGATATTTCCGACCAAAAAAAAAAAAGAAATTCCGACACGAACAAGAATGAACAAAACACATTTTTGGTGCGCGACTGTGTACCCATTGCTTGCTATCTGATTGGCAGTGTGTATTTGTCCAAGACTGCTTCGCGGCCTGATCCTTCCGACAATATGTTTCAAGGTTCTATCTAGCTGAGGCCATTTTGAACGCTACTCTAAACTGTTGACCACAAACACATCTAACTCCTGCTATTTGTCGGTCTTCTTTTGGAATAGCTGCTTGGGCGTTGCAATGCTATGACCTTGTTGCGTGCTCCGAAAACAACCCAAACGTAAGTGTCTGAAAGGCATCAGGAAAAGGACCACGTATCTCCAAGACTTGTTCCAATTGGCCGTGACCTCCTGACTGGCTGCTTGTAATTAGAAGCAGTCCCTTGCTGTGCCCCTCTCTCTCTTGTCCAAAGTAAATACCTTGGCACCCAAGCGGAATGTTGACAGACCGCACTTTTGGGTGCTTTGTGTGAGGCGGGAGAGCTCGTTACATTCAACAACTTGTTCAGTCTGTCGGCAACAAGACGGTGAGGAAGAATATCATGGGTGTTTGATGACAAACGTGTGCGTTACTGTCAACTGTTAATAACTTGAGAAGCAGAAATGTAAATCTATCCGTTCGTAAGCATAGCCACGGTGTTTAATCGTTCAAATATCGCGTTGATATTTAACACGGATATAAATTGGATGATCTAGCTTGTGATTGTGATGGCGTTGGTGTTATGTTTGGAAGACTGTCTCTAGACAGTGAATTGCCAACAATGTTACAGGATATAAAACAAAGTTGCCTTGGTTGTTAAGCTACAAAATATCAATATACACAGATAAAACGAGCTTAGCTTGCTCAAATTGTAACCTTGACCACACCTTGGAAGTTGAAAGGGAAACGATACAGTATCATTTACTGTATATTTTGATGACATAACCTGTGTATTTACATTGACTCGTTTAAAATAAAACACAGCACGGCTCAAAAGGCAGTCTGTATTTGAAAGAGCAAGTTCTGGTATCTTGCCAGGGCCGCTCGCCCGATAACCTTCACTGCAGGGGGCTACTACAGTACACTGCGAGAATGTGTGTATGTGTGTGTGTGTCATGTCTTTTTTTAGGACTGTCATATTGGATCGTTTTTTGATAATAGTTAACTCTATGACTCCCTTTACCTCCACTATTTAAATCCTCATATTGCTATGGAGGACTGAAGCATGGTGTCACTCCAGTTCCTCATTTCGGGTTACATTACACAGCAGTATTGCTGAAAGCTAAAGACGTCTGAGGACTATAGCAGAGTTGCTAGCGGTTTGGTGTTTGGTCTGCACGCTCCGAGATTAGCGCAGCAGTTGCCGCAAGCTTAGTTAATGACATGTCTATCACCAAAGTCCTTGGGTTGTCTGGAAATGAAGGGATAAGCACTTATAGTATATGTAAAAGTACAGAACTTCCTTTTCTAGATTTGACCTCCGAGAATCACCATGGCAGGCTAACATTGCGGTAAAAGAAACAACATGAAAAGGTTTCGTCTCGGCCAAATGGGACGGGGCATGGTCAGCCGCAAAGAGTCGGTGACATAAAGTTTTCGATCGTGACATTAAGTCCTGATCAGATTTTCCGAAGCTTTCCGAGAAGCTTTATGAATGAGGGCAGTAGTACGCAAATTCCGCACGACTTAAATAAAATGTTCGTATTAAAAATGGCTGCCGGAACATAGCATAATCATTCAGTGCCTTGACTTGAGGATTTGGAGCTTTGCAGCTATGGCAACTCTTCTGGAAAGTGTTTTTTTATGGGAATTTCTGACCTTTTTTCCAGAAGCACATTTGCGACGTCACACATTTATATGGCTCTCACTCACCATTCTTAATTCATCCCAAAGGTGTTCTATCGGGTTAAGGTCAGGTTTCTGTGTTCATCCACTTCCGAGTGTGTCATCCATGACTTTATGGACTTTGTGCACTGGTGCAGAAGAGCCAGCAGCTCCAAAGTTGAGTGCATGGAATTGTCGTTCTTGACTTGATATTGCTCGATCGAACGTTTGAACGGGCCAAAGCGGGACTGTTTATATCTTTAAATTCCGACAACTTTCCTGTGTGCTAGTCCTATATCAGTCAGCAGCCTGTTTATGAAACTCTCTTCCAAACCCAAGAGTCAGAAGCTGAGCCAAGCGCTTCAATACTCTGCCAGATCAAGCGAACGTGGGACAGAAGGTTGGGCTTGACGCAAAAAGGGGGGTGGGCGTTAGTTAGCAATCCTTCTACTGCAGTTCTCTGACCTACCTCCATGCTGCTGAGTTCCAGTGTTTACCCACACTGTTAACTATTACCAAAAGGCTGTGTATCTTGGCTACAACCCAATTCTATTATCAATGGAGACCCGAGCTCTGGAGGCTTTCCTAAAGGCCACGGTTTTCACCCCTAAAAGACCAAACCCGGGCACCGAAGCACTCCTTGTAGTTTTCTCCCAGCTCTCATTCTCCTAATGCTCTTGCTTGAACATGCACATTGGTTAAACTGCACTTGGCAGGTAATGTGTTTTTTTTTGTTTTTTCTTTTTAATAATCACTTTCATGTCTGCCTTCATTTTCCTCAGCATTGCTTTCAGTGCAAATATTTAAAATGCTGCACATTATGACTATTTTATGAAAGGATAACTGGTCAACAATTGTTTTGTAATGAGGGATTACAACGATCATAATTTGATGTGTTGCCGATGATAATTATGATCTAGCGACACGATAATGAATTGGTGTTGAGAAACTCATTTCGAACATCATGTTTACAAAGACAGACGTATTTCAAATGTTATGATGAGAGAAGCTCACATGATGCAAATTTCTTCAATCTGATCAAAGTTTGGATTAAAATGATTTTTTTTCCTCACGATCAGACCTTTAATCCAAATCAACTGGTCCAGTTTATGTCCTTGTCTGTGTGTCCCATGGCAATTATTTGATCAGGTGTGCACCCATATTAGCTTCTGTCTGTTCTCATGCTATCATTGTTGCCATGTAAACATCTCTTTTTAAGTGTGACTACTTATGGAGTCTGATTTCCTGAGGTGATATATAAACAAATGACACTTTGAAGTGTGTGATGTCAAAGTCCGATTTTGCGCTGCTTAATTTGACTCTGCTGTTATTTGTATAATAGTTAGGCTATTTTTTTTTAGCCTTTTTCTTTTCTCTCCCCCAGGCCCACGATACCTTTGTTTTCTCGAATAATGATTTCCTTTTGGGTCACCTCTCCCGCTTTTCAGGGTAGTGAAAGTGGATCTGCCCGGAGCCTCTCTATTACATAGCTCATCAGATAGGGAGGGCGAGATAAATCCCCTCTGTATAATAAATGTCTCATATTTGATCTTTATAGGTGGGAGTGATCTCACAACATTGATGCCTCTCAAGGGGATAGCTTGCATAAATACTGACTTTTTAGTATGAAAAGGATGAATCCTATTTGCCTTTTGATATCCATAAAAAGTGCCCAGTGAGCAAGATGTCAAAAAACGTACACACCCTATTTTTTGTTGTTGAAAGCTTGACAGGTCATTGGATCGGACCAGCCTACTGGTGTGAATGATAAACAAGTTAACCCCCCACCCCAGTTCAAGTCCCTTTATATCATACCTCAACCACAATGTACAGGAAAGGGTACTTTTTGCCTTAGCAGTTCAAAGTTCAAGCGCAGGGCCCCGGCAATCATTGACTCAGTCACGCTCTGCGCCGTTTTAATAGAAAGGAATGAGAAAGGAATGTACTGGCAAATCAAAAGGGAAGACTAGAAGAGTTGGCTTGAGAATATAGAAGTGATCGTAAATAAATAGGGCGGGCTGAATGCCAGGCGTCTCTATAATATTGCATGGTTGCTGTTGGAATGAGAGACCGCAAAGACGTAGAAGGCAACACGAGTTGTGCGTCGCTATCTGCATTGGGTGTGCAACACATCTTCAGGCCAACATTCGAAACCTTGGCTTGTCAATTATTTTTCAAGGAGATTTCTTTCTTGTAGATCATTGGCCACAAGAGCTACAGGTGTGTTCCATCCAATTGACTCTGAAGCAACTATTTTAGTTTTTTTTGGTATAGCCTGAGAAATACGGTACTTGCAAACGGCATTTCAAAATCCAATGTGTGAAATTTTAAACCCTATGCGTCCAACTTTTTACAAAAGTTGGAAAATATATTTAATTTTGAGCAGTATTTAGTTGGTTTTTTTTCGGTGTCACAACTGCCTATGTTGGCACCAAGTCCAGTCGAGTCGGAAACCGGTTTTAACTCCGTGTTCTTTATATACCGGTTCACTTTACTGTCATCTTTTCGGATATTGTTAGATCTCTTATCTGATGTTGTCGTGCTGAGTCAACATTGATAGCTGCAGGTTTCGTCAGTCAGCCAGTATCAACGGTTTCTTTGATCAGAGTCACTTTTATTTTTTTTATTCTGTGAAAAGCTTGAAGGGTGCAGCCAGTGGAGCGGCAAATATGAAGGAAATGTGATCTCATTTTTTTTTATTTTAGACTGCGTTCAGTTTGCTCAATGAAATGAAATTTATGATAGTGGAATCCTGATACCTCCATTGTTTTTTTTTTTTAGAATAAAAACAATGACATATCACCTGTGAATTGATGATGCTTTCGGATATAAAATTACACTGACTTTAAAGCAGCATGCTAATTATTTTTACTGTGTACATATGCAAATGATACTGTTTGTAATTCTGTACTGATTTTGCCTTTGAAATATGTTATTGCTGATTCCAAAGAATTGTCGCCCTGAAAAACTGTGACTCTGAAAAGGACAGATGAAATTTAAATTATTAATTTCTTGCTAACGATATTAGCGCTTGTTAGCTAGTTCATTTTTAATATGGGTACAGATTATGCTTAGCATCATGGACAGTCGCATCTATTGAGTAAGGTGTGCATGATTGATGATTTGTGTTGAGCTTCTCCATCACTGATATCAAACATAAGGCCCGGGGGCCAGACCTGGCCCGCTACATCATTTTAGTGACCCGCAAAGGCAACTCGTGTGTCAACTCAATGTTTCTTGTTAAAATACCAAAATTGTCTTCCCTTTTAATAACAGTGAGATATTGCGATTTTTTTTTTTAAAACCCTACTTTGAAAATAAATTAGAAAATGGTTAAACTTTTACCACATGCAGAGTTCAGTGCTCATTGGCCCTTTGTGGGGGTAACGTTGGCTAGCAGTATAGCGTGATGCACAAGTGTGGGGAACCAACTGGTTATGGTGGTTACAGAACAGAGCAGGTCGCTGGGAGATTTGCGTAGGGAGGACACACAATACCGTACCTACTCTCCTAGTACATGATGCACTTCTGGCTAAATATAACTAGAGGGATCAATGTGGTGTCGAAATCGGTGCTCGACTTGACACGACCTGTTGCGAACGAAGGGCTTAAGTATTTGTTTTTGTATTTTAAGACCTGGAAACAAATGATAGAATGCAAATGAAGAAATCATATCATTTTTGTTGTTGTTTACACTCCAATAATTGGATCAGGATCTTTCATTAGCCATTGTGATAACATCATTGGTCTCCCCGGGTAACTCTAGTCTGAATAGTTCCCCCTCCGCCTGCATGGCAATACAACACCTTAAGTAATCTCCAGGCTTTAGACTATAGCATACAATCAGGAGCTCTGGTCTCTCCAGTTGGAATAATATCAACACCCCCTGCCCCTCGGAGTGAAATCTTAACCGCTCACAATTAAAGCCTGTCAATGAAGGGCCAGCTGTTGCTCGCCCTCTGCCGGACCGTCCGACCCTCGGACGGATGCTACGAGTTCAAGCCTTCTGCCTCACACACACTCCAAAGCATAAAACGGCATTACCAGCACGCATCAAGTTACAAAGCATCAAGCTTTCCACCCCGCTGCTAACGAAGAAAGTGGTGGGAAACGTACACGCCATGTGCTACTACACACCCAGCATCTGCTCTTTCACACAGAGTTTCTCAAGGCCACATGTTGTCAGGACACCGTTCTGCAAGCATACGATCCAAACGGAATGAAGCGCTTGTTAGTCTCCTAAAGACATCACAAGCAGCTGGGCAGACCCTTCGGTAAACATTTCCGATTATGGATGGTTAAACAAATCAACGCCTGGCTGGGAGAGACAATATCAAGCCAGCTGTTTTCGGTTTTTCCATCTGAAGAGGATCGCTTGATGTCCAGCCGCGCAGCTGCACGATTGAGAACATGCGTACGACAATACTGATCCACATTGCCCCTTAAGCGGTGTTGAAAATGGTTTGAGGGATCCACCATTTGTCCAGCTCGCATTCGTCTTGAATGCATTTTGCGAGTTTGACAATCCGCCTGGATTATTTTCCCCTTTGAATAAATGGATCCTATTGTTTATTCCCTGTTGCCACCACCTGTTTGCAGCTGTGGATGAAAAGTATCTGGTGCATTTGGAAAGCAGATCGTTTTCCAAGCTGAGTGCTTTCCTAAACTGGACAGGGGACAACCAGTGAGCCCTGTGTCCCCCCCCTAATTTTGTCTTGTTAAAGTATGTGAGAAAATCACAAAAAAACATAACCTTCTCTCAGTTGTGATCCATATCACCTTTAATCCATCTCCGTGCGACATGATTGGAATAGTTCTCTTCAAGTGTGTGTTGAAATCTACCAATCCTTTTTGAAATCAGCTGTGGGTGTTATAGTTCTCATGCCTTGTGCTTGAATGTTCTGTATGTGTTAGAGCGGAGTATTGAGATTCCTGTGGCTGGATTGGAACCTCACAGTAAAACAGGGTGAAGTAATACTTCCTGGTTTCTAATCAGCATTTATTGTCAAAGATGAAATGCAGTATTTAAACCATAGGTGTCCAACACGAGGGTCGGGGGCCCAGATATGGCCCGCCATGTCATTTTATGTGGCCCGTGAAGACAAATTGTACATCGAAATTAAAAATCGAGTTCACTTTTAAAAGTTATTGCTAGCCATTTTTATTTCCATTCATTTTTTCAAATATTTTAACCATTTTGGTCGTCCGAAGGAAACTATGATGCAGCCCACGACAAAAAAAAAAAGTCTTTGTCGATTTGTTGGCTCCAACAGGTCGACCTTGTGTAGCTTTTGAAGAGCTACGTCGCGTCTGCAGTCTTCGTGGTCCTCTAATCAGCAGCAGAGCGGGCTAAGCTAAGTAGATGGCCAGGGTGGAAGAAAGGCTCGGGATGAAAGAGGATAGATTACATATTCATCTGGACAATTTAGAGGAAGTGAAGCCTACAGAGATGCCTGTCGAAGCACCATGACGAAGGCCAGATTACACACAGGTGCAAGCGTATGACACGCACCTCGGTCTCGTTCAGGCTTCAGTCTCCGTCGCAGACACATGTTTTGCCACCTTCAGTCCGCTATGTTTTGTCGAAGGCCCTCATTTCACCGAGGCTGACGTGTTTCTTCGTGTACGGTCTTTGTCGCTTATCATCAATCTACGTTGCTTATCAGTTTCCTTTTATACACAAGTTGTTTTCTTTCCACGTCTGTTGTTGCTTATTTTTTTTTTCCCCCACAGGTTGTTATAATAAAGTCTTGCGTAATTACTTTTTTTGCCGTAAAGCAGTCTACTAAGGCATTACGTATGCATTTCAGTAATAATTCGGTAAACTACAATGTAGTGTAAACTATACTTGACAATTTACAACTTTGTCTTTTTAGGGCCTCCATTATGTGCAGTCTGTGTCAAAAAGTCAGCAGCCTGTGCACATAAATGTCAGTCATGACATTTACAGGCTTCCAGTTGAACATAGCGCCTGTTGCGCAATGTTTTTCATTCAAATTTTTAATTGCCCCAATTTAGTGCCAATTAATTCAAATTTTATAATTTTTCGACAGCTCACGTAATGATCACCGTTTTAGGCGGAATGTTTTTCTCAATAATAAAAACACATTATAGTCTAATTTCTTATTGCTCATTGTTGACAATTTGTGAGGGAAACACAAAAGTTTTTTGCTCATTTATTTTCTTCATGGCATTTTCTTAATGACTGAATGCTTACCTGCAATAATCTTGCTCACCTTGGGGGTCTTCATAGCTTGTCAGGCATGTTTTTGATTCACCTGCCTCATTAGCCCCAAGGCCCACTTTGACTGCGTTCTTCCAATTGGACACGCACCAAAGGAGTGTCACAGGTCTTTGCTTAGGGCCAGATTCATCTCATTGAAATACTACAGCCTCTAATTAAGCTTTTTTTCAAGGGAGTGGCAGCTTTCATTATCTATAACTCCGTTTAAAAGTAGTCCTGGTTGTTGTGTGTTTTCTGGCCAGATAAAGTAATGATGGTGAAGACTAAAAAAAGTTGTAGTGCATAGCAGCAACAGCAAAGCACCTGGAATTCTTATCTCCATTTTTCTATTTGGGTGAGCATGTAATGTGGAAAACATACTCGATGTGGAAAGTTGAAAACAACACGACTTCCTTGTCGGACAAGTGGCTTTCACCTGCCAGTTGAGGTTTCATAATTTGCTCGGACAAGTTTTTGCCAGTTTGTGTTTTGAAACTTCAAATCAGTTTGCTCATGTGGTAAAATTGAAATATATGTGAGGAAATAATACATTAATGAGCAAGTAACGTGTTCCTTTGGTGGGAGGAAGTGCTTTGGATGTCCAGAGGGACTACGTGTTGAGACTCAACCCCCCCCCCCCTCCCCTCCCTAGCCGTTTTCCTTTCACACCCCATGCGCTGATCTCCCGACACATTCATTTCTCCCGAGGCGACAGTAGTGTCTCCTTTTCACTAAACTGTCTAACTTCTGAGGTCCTTGTGATGAGACAAACATAGTAGAACACCGCCAACATCAGCTTCAACTTAAAGTCTTGAGTTCAATAAGGTCAAATCTGTACGGCATGAATTTCTGATTAATTTCCTTTTTTTTTTTTATAAATAATTGAGCATTTTTGTCTATTTTGAAAAGTAGACCGCTTTCCAGCCTAGTGTTTATTATAATTGAGGTTTTTATTCCTCTAAGATGGTGTAATGTGATAATGTGTAAGCATTAAATGTTTACGTTTTTTTGTTGCTTTCTACAAGCTTGGATATACTTTGAGCAGCTGGGGCTTTTTAGTGGTTTGCCCCTCAGGCAAGTGATAAAAACTTTTCCTGGATGGGAGGTTTGGAAAAGCGGGCAGACGTTAAGAGACTCTTCACTATTAAGTGAGAAATTCATTTACTGTCGAATTAAAATGCATTTTTTTGGGTCAAAAATTAATTTACCGTAGAATTCAAATGCATTTTTTGATCGAGTCAAAATATTTGGTCATTTAGTAAACCTGCTTGGACGTCCGGGAAAAGCACTCGTTCCTCCCGAGAGTTGCCCGGCTTAGCATGACGTGCACAGCAGTCTGCGCAATGGTGATGACTCACGTCGGCTCTCTCTGTGTTTCCCCGCGGATCAACCGGCTGCGTCGCGATGACTAACCATCCTCTTTTAATGTGCCGCTGTTGATTTCATAGTTCAGTCAAGATGACGGACAGCAGTCTCCATAATCTTCACACACCCACTGCTTACCTAACACCGCATTACGACAAGTGTAATTCCTCACGTCTTACTGAGCTTGAATTCTATGAGTCATAACTTTATGATCTCTGTTGTGCATGGATATGGCCGGCAAATTCAAAATGAGGTTATTTTCACATTACCCCGCAACGATAAGCAGGTGCGAATGTGAAAAATCGGGGACGCTGAGTGCTCGAAAAAGGTCAGGGTTGTTGTTGTTTTTCCTCTGATGTGGTTTTGCAGGAAAAGAGCCTCAGCCAGCCTCAGTTTGGCAGAGCTGGCCTTTGCCACCCGCTGCTGATTCCTGGAATATAAAAGCCTGTTAAAGCTGGTTCTGATTTGTAGGCCACCCACACAGCGGTACGATTTGAATGGACCTTACGAGACAAAAAAAAAAAAGGAAGGCGGTGCTTTACAACTGCCTTTATCGCTAACCTGCCTGAACTTTTTATGTGATCATTTACGACAGTCTACAGTTAAGACTTCCTACGCTTGTCCTCTCCTTTTGGCTGCTGCAGGTGTGTGCCGGGAAGATTTGTTGCCTAGTCTCTACAAAAGGCTCACAGACAAGAATGGATCAGGAAATTCTGGTTCCACTTTATTCCTGGTACCTCCCCTCACGCGTGTTTCAAAGAAAGACCAAAATAAAAGATCAGAAACTTTATTGTCACATTGTTGTCATTCACCTGCTGGTTAAGTGGGACGTTTCCTTCTAGTACTGCACAGGTGTCCAACTCAAGGCCCGGGGGCCCAGATACGTCCCGCCACATCATTTTATGTGGCCCGCGAAGACAAATTGTGCAATAAATTCGTGTGTCATGACTAGAATTGCAAATTGTCTTCGCTTTTAATAATATCTTTTCAATATTTGACCAGTTTTTACTCGTCTGATTTGAAAACGTGTTATTTGTCAGTTTGTTTTGGAGCTTTTACTGTATATAATATGAGGTGTTCATACATTTATTTGGGTTGACAGTCATAATGGCCCTCCGAAAGAAGCTATGACTACAATGCGGCCTAAAATGAATTTAACACCCCTGCCGTACTGCTTAATTAGAGCTGTAATTTGATCAAGCAGACAAAAAAACCCTCAAGATAAGACTTTTTTTTTTCAAACCAGCAGACATTCTTGACTCAGGTGACCGTTAATAATCGTCATTGTCGAGCCTCCAGTTGACTCCAGTCGAGACAGCGTTCTTGAGTCTCCTTTCATGAGGTCACCCTCTTTTGTGTCGCCGGGTCGCACAGCGTCACGGAGACGCCGCCGATCTCCATAGCGCTCGCACCCTCAGGGCCAGATGAGGAGAGCCGGCAGAGGAAGTGTAAAGGTCTAATGTTAGACTGCTGATGGAAGGATGCTAGATCAGGTTGCAGAAGCAGCTAGCTTCCCATTGTCAACCTGACTTGATCTTCCTCACTCATTGGATTTGATCTCAGGGTCTTGGACCCTACCCACAGGCACTGACTGCAGAATGTCATAGCGGAAATCTGAATTCCTTTCTACCATTCATGAAGTCGAGATGAATGGCGCACTGGACTATAAGCTGCAGGGTTCAAAAAGTAGTCGGGAAAATATCGAGGCAATTTAATAAAATATATTTTGTCCTTTGCATGGAATTGACGCAATTTCTACACATTCCTATGAAAGCAGACCGGTTTTAATTTTGATTGAAAATAGCTTTTGTTTGACTCATACTATAATTGCCATTTAATGATAGACGCACTCAACACAAATAGAACAATGCTTTATATGTTTTTGTATGGGACCTTTAATTTGTAGTTTAGACCAGTTTAGGAAAGCCATACTTAGGTTGTGATGTTTGCCACTATTGTGTATAAAAGGAGAAGAGAAACTGTCAAACTTGAAAATATCACAGAGGGGGATAAGTACACTTGCGGATTATTATTATTTTATTATTATTTATTATTATTACTCCGGTACACATTCCTACGGATATAACGGCTTGACATTTGTAAATAATCCGATGCGTAGCGACTGTCAGGCCGGAGTTTAAATCTTCTAGTTAGCAGATGGGGCAAAGAAAAATGCCAGCCAGCCATCGTTGAGGTGTCCCAGGAGAACTTTGTCTACTTTCTCTGGTGGTTGGCCTGGAAACCACAGCCAAACTGCCTTTAGTGAAGAGATTTGTCTGAGTACTAGAATACACCAGCAAGTGCCAATTTAAAAGCCTTCGTGTGATTTGACAGCATAGCATTGATGACAGACTGACTCAAGACTCTTGTTACCTTTCATCCTGCAGAGACGACTGCCGAAAGTTCCTTAAAGTAGGAAGTACTACACCGGAATGTTTGCCGCTGTGGTAGAAAGGCGCCATGTGTTTTGGAGATCTCTTCTAAGGTCAATACGCGTAGCCTCTTCTGTAATTATGTAGCCTGAAATATTTCAATGAGGAACAATGTATAAATAATGCCATCTTTGTAAAACCACATTGTATCCATAGTGGGCTAGTATGACTGTAAACTCTTATACTACACAACAAACTGATGAATAACTAGTTTTGAAATCAGAAAATTTGTTGAAATATTTTAAAAAGATTGCTAGCAATAGCTCTATTTTTTTGGAAGTGAAGACAATTTGTGGCGGCCCACATAAAATGACGTGGCGGGCCGTATCTGGGCCCCCGGGGCCTTGGGTTTGACACCTATGAAATATCAACCTTAAAGTTTTTACTGGGGCACTTTTGTTGGGAAGAAAACCAGGTTCATGTACACACTTTGGATTGACGAGAGTGGTGTTCCAAAGGGCAACGTTTTACGTGTTTACCTGCCCACTTCAGTGGATTCCACAGCCTGCTGGCTGCGACGCTGAGGTCGAGGCTCTGGTGCCTACATGTCTGCCGTCTCCTCCGGAGACATTCTTAGTCTGATATGACTGCTGCATATTCAAGAAAAAATCTGAAAGTACATATTGAAACAGCGGCTAACAAAGTGGGAGGGGGCGGGGCCAGACGGGTGCAGTCATTGTGGATGTCGCATTGCCAACTATGAGGCCTGCTCGCTTTTCGCTGTTTGTCAATCCCAGTTCATGTAAAAAAATAAAAATAAATTCAGACAGCTGAAAGGTTTTTATCTTTTTAGCTTGGTCTGGTGAGATTATATTGCGATGTCTCGCATGATGTCGGTTTTTGTGCAACTTCAATCGTGGTTTTTTTTTTTCTTTTCAACAAATGTATGAGGTCAAAGTCGTGTATAACCTGCATACATGAAATGCCTTCCCTGAATAATCCCCCCCTCCCCCCCTCCCTGTTTTATGATACACACGTGCGCTCGATGAGGAGATTGAAGCGACTTCAAAGCGGCGTGGCAGCATTTCTCTCAGCCCAGCCTGTTTACACTGCTCAGTGGAGTCTGCATTCCTCTGTCTCGTTTTTCCACGGCATTCCACGTGGAGCTCCATGCTCTTGGCTGCGTGCCCACGCCACGGCAACGCTAACCGCTCGACCCCCCCCCCCCCCCCCCCATCGAACATAACATACAAAGTACAGTACGACTTAGCCGTTCAAACTAGTCGGGAATCACAACGGAGATGCTGTTTTCAACTATTTACTGGCAAGTTGCTAAGGAGTTGCTAAGTGTGCGGACAGTGTGACCACATGATCACTGGAGAAGATCACGCATAACGTGGAAAAGCCTTTCATTTATTTTTCCTGTGTATTTTCTGTTTACTTTCCCTCGATGTCACCGGCTGACATCAGTGGCGTGTTGGGTGACATAATATAAGGGTAAAATTATCATCTGAAGGCTTTTTTTAGTTTGGAATCTTAGAATGTTCTTTTGCCAAGAACATTTCTGGGTGTACCACATCCAAGTTGAAAGTCTAATTCAGTCAAGCAGATTCCTTTTGTTTATGACAGATCTCTTCATAATTTACTTAAAATGTGGCAAAGCGTATGTTATAATATTTTAGCATGGAGTATTTTTGCTCTGTTTACACATTGAGAGAAATCTCCGCTATGTAGACAAACTCAAAAAAATCAATTTGCAGTTCCGAAATTATAATTCTTATTTACTTTAAATATCTTACATTAATTGACGTTTACCTAAAATGATTGACAAGGTTGAAAAGTTCAAATTTTCTCTCTTGGTGATGTTGTGGAAACGTGAGCGAGGTGGAGTCATCCTGCAGGCCAGCGAAAGGCCAGAGGAAGCCTGGAGGACGTGTGGACGTAGCCTCCGTGTCTCCATGGAAGAGGGATCGCTGCAATACTAACAAACTGTTGGGTTAGCAAGCCGTTGACCTGTTATGACAGGGAAGTGTTGTGTTTATGTTTAACTCGGGGGGCTTTGAAATGTATAGTGCAGTGTTCGCCTGAGGCTGATGGAGCGCTTCGAGTTGTTAGTGGTCGCCATTGTGTACATGTATGTGGTGTGCTTTGAAAATGATGGCAAACTTTGAAAAAATTTGAAGAACTTGCGCCAGATGCTTTAAAAAAAAAAAAAAAAAAAAAAAAAATGGCGGGCAGACAAAAATTTATAGTCATTTTTTTTTTCCGTAACATGTCCCCTTTAACTTTCCCATTTATAGAATATAAACATTTGAATGAAGTACCCACCCTTAAAACACATCCAAGCCAATTAAGCCCTCATCATACTTAAGTCAAGTCTCATTATGGGCTTACGTTTCGTCGTCATTCTCTGTGGTTACTGAATGTAGGCTGACACTGTTGATAAAGAAGATGAACGTTTTGTTTTGACAGGTCCAAAACACTAATGTCTTCTCCTTTGCATTTGTAAGAAGATGCTTTTTTTTTTCCCCAATTCCTTAGTTCACCCAAGAGTTGATTCAAACTGCCATTTTGGCCGTTTGCTCAGGTAATCTTTGGGTTGTGCATTCATGTGGACAAAGGACGATTGGAAAAAAGGCGAGCCTCAGTTTGGAAAGTTGGCTCAGACGTAAAGTGCATGAACAGACGCTTAGTTTGTGTAATCAATGTAATTGCTCCTTATTAATGAGAACCGCCATCTTACACAATCGCCAAGGCAGGGCGGCTGTATTTATGCAGTGCCGTTTATACACAAGGTGCGTCACATAATTAAAAAATAATTCAGATATACACTTGGATCTTTGGTTGTGTTCTTTAGTCCCTTCAAAGGCATCATAATTATTGGAATTGTTTTAGGTGTGGTATCGGTAATCCGGCTTCTTTTCATTCGAAAGCCAGCAAAGGTGCCAAACTTGGCAGCTATTAAGAATTGTATTATGTCCTTGGCACAAAAAGAAGAATGCCAGGGCATTTTGCAATCTTTACAGCAGGTTTGTCTGACTGAGTCACTTGCTCAATAATCAGGCTGGAAAATGTGTGTGCTGTGCATGTTTATCTACGTTCTGTACATCTTCTGGGAATAAAACCCAGAGTGAGTGGATTTAATTACTGTACAGGTATTTGCTGATATGCACAAACCTGGCAGGCCTGAGGGCTTTAATCCATGAGCAAAGCTGGCTCTCTTCCTTGCTCAAACACTTTATTTATTGCAAAAGGTGTCTCAATATCTGTTCAATGGACTCTACTTTGTCTTCTGTGGTAATTTCATTTCTGAGTTTGATTCATTCTGTTCATCAGTAGCGGTGTATCAACTCTTGACTTTAAACTCTCCCATCTCTCCACAAAAAAACACCATTTGTTTTTAAATAAAAAAAAAAAAGCACTTTATTTAGGGCTGAACGTTTTCCCCCTAAATAATGCGATCGTGATTTCATGTATATTTTCATTATTTTTTTGTTTTATTTATTTTGTTGAATATAATATTTTGCACTCTACATGTGATGTCGACAGTTCAATCCAATAGTTCTTTTTCGGAAAAAGATAAACTGCCAGTAATTGAGTGGTGGAGCCTGATGAGCTTCCTCCCGCCAACACTGGCTGGCAACAGATGAACTAGAAAGTCCTTTTGCTGATTATTGGCAGCTGAAAAAAGAACATCCGCAGGCCTAAGCAAGGGGAAAATATTATTGACTTCTCACCACAGCTACTATTTATTTTTCTCTTTTTCTGTGCATGTATTTGTTATTGAAGCTGTTAAGTTTTTTTGGGGGGGGGGGTGCTCTGAATATTTTTGTAACAGCCTTTGATTGAACTGGAAAGGAATGCCTTTAATCGTGGCTACAAAAGAGCCAAGGGACATGTCCCCGTCAGTTTGCAACAGATCTAGACAGATGAGGAGGAGGCGCAATGGAGGAGTGAGCATTGTTAACAGTCTGTGGGGAAC
Source organism: Syngnathus acus (assembly GCF_901709675.1). Taxonomy (NCBI): domain Eukaryota; kingdom Metazoa; phylum Chordata; class Actinopteri; order Syngnathiformes; family Syngnathidae; genus Syngnathus; species Syngnathus acus. Next base: position 3,836,252 of record NC_051099.1, on the reverse strand, counting down.
TGTTTGCGTGCCCTGTGGTTTCTTGTCTCTGTGAAATGGAGACTTGGTGATTTGGTTTCCCAGGCCCCTTTTTTTTTTTTTCTCAAGGCCACACAAAAAAAACCCAAATGAAGACGATTCAGTCTGTCCTAATGCTATGGAGAGTAATTGCAGCCATCTAAAATAGATGCAAAACACCTGAAGGTGGCCTTTAAAATGCCTGACCAAAATGATTTTCAGTGTGAAGTTGAGGGACTATTTTAAAAGATTTAAAAAAAAAAACACTGTAATGTATCCGTTTTTTAACGACCTTTTTAACGTCTCCCGTATGCGGAGGTCATGCCATCATTAAACCATCTTGTAAAATTGTCTTTTGTTTGTTAGGGGGGCCGAGTTAAAGTGTAAGCCTTTAATTCGGCAGCTGGCAGAACAGTATGCTGCATTACTTCCTGAGGCGGCCATTGTTTTTGTATTTATAGGGGGCGGGGGGGGCATTGGGCAAGAATGTAAAGGGCTCCTTCCCTCTGTCACTAGCTATTGGTCCATCTGTCATGTTTCTGTATCTTATTCCTCCGCTTTGCTTCTGACAGACAAGCACCAGCCCTTTGCATAACATTACGTCAAATCCCTCTCGACCAGCTGTTGATGTCACCCCTGGGGGGTAATTTAGAAATTTCCGCTGGGGTAAGACGAGGGGGGGGGGGCCCCGTTGACCTCAGTCTGCAGCCACATGAATGAATATCGGGGTAGGACCTGGCCGTGATGGACTAGTGGTCCGGCGGGGTGGGTCCATTTTGCTCGGGTGGGTTGATTTGTGAGCTCGATTGAGTTCTCTAAGCTCTTGTATGAGTTTTTATTTTTCCATTATTAGCTCATTCAGTGCCAATATCTTTGACGTCTATAACCGTCAATGGTGCTGAAGTGTCAAACTAACTTTATCAATGATATTACCTTCGTTTTGTAAACTGTGTCTCTTTTTTCGTGCAGTATCACCCTTTGTCACTGTGCAACACCAGCGAAGATGAACGGCAAGAGGGTGACTTCATCACCATCGTCAAACTGGAGAAGAAGGTTCCCCGCTGTCTTCCGCTGCTGGATAAGGTAGACATCTTGATTCCTTTTTCAGTGGCTTTCAAGGGCAGACGTCACTTGTCCCATCTCGGACCCATCCGAACCAGAATATAGGCCATGTGCATTTTTGCTTCCCTCTAATATGAGAGCAGCCAGAACTTATAGATAGATTCCACCCACAATGGTTAAGATGTATGTTCAAGCGACCTGGATCTCCCTTGTGTTTAAGTATTCTTCCATACAAACTTAAAAGTAGTGTGATTTAAAACTGTTGCTATTTTCCTCCTTTTTCAAGTGGTGGCAAATTAGCAGGCAGGAGTATAGTTAGGGAACTGCCTTTTTTTAACTTGTGTTTTCTTTTCCCCTAATTTAAAGCCATGTTGTAGAAGCCTGGCCGCCACGACGATGATGTCGAGACATTTCCCACACAATTTTTTTGCCCGCCGCTTTGCTCGCTCGGTGGGAACTCAGTTTGGGGAAAGGGAGGGATGTCACTCAAGGCTTAATGCAGTAATGGTTTTGATTAAAGCCTTAATGGCATCACTGCGTTGTCCCTCTTGAACAAAACACACTCGTACAAAAGGCTGAGCGCTTCCTCCCTCTCCCGCCTTTGAAATCGGGAGGGAACGAGGGAGGGTGTTGTTGTTGTTGTCTGTAAAAATATGTGCTCCGACGTAAGCTCCACTCCAGCCACCTTCGTCCATCACTTTTTGGGCTTGGACTTCTTTTTTTATTTTTTTCAGCGGGGGGATTTCATCATGCAGCTGCTGGTTAGTTTGCTCTCCTTTGAAAAGGATGAGTCAGATGGTTTGGATGTGCGGTTCTTTGAATGAGACTTGTTTACAGTTTAGTCTGAGTGGAAGCCACCCCACTGATCTATAGATACTCCGATGCCCACAGAGGGTTCATTTTGCGCCACACACACTAAAAATAGACTGGAAACTAAATAACACAAAGCTGCCAAATTTTTGGATTATACTTAGTCTTTTTTTTTTTTTTTTTAAGCTTAGCTCCTCAGTAAGGGCAAAAATCTTTTTTTTCTTTCCTCTCGCATGCTCTCTTTACCATTTATTGTCACTTTCACACAGGCGTTGATTGAAAACCTAAATCGTAGGTGTCAAACCCAAGGCCCGGGGGCCAGATACGGCCCGCCGCATCATTTTATGTGGCCCGCGAAGACAAATTCTGCATCGACTTTGTCTTATTACTAAAATTAACAAATTGTCCCCACTTTTTAAAAATAGAGATATTGCTCGCAATTTTTATTAGCATTCTTCTCATTGACTAGTCCAGCATGGTCTACCAACCCTGCTATGACTGAACAGGATAAGCCATTTTGAAAATTAATGGATTGCTTAGTTGTCGGAAAATCGTTCAAGGCACTTTGTCCGTTCACGTGTTCATGTGCGTGAATCCAAACCATCTTGTTGCTTCAACCACTTACCCAACCATCGGATTATATTGGAAGTGATCTGTTATTGGCTTTTTTTGTTATTTGGTTTTGTTTACACGAAAGCCTTGAAACAGTTCTCAAAGCAACACATGACTCACTGGGCAAAGACATTAACAACGGCCGAGTCTAAACTCCACACAAGGCTTACTGTACTTTGCTCTGAATAAATGCTGTAATCGACAAAGTTCAAAGCGGAGTTTTATGCTCGGGAGGTTTCACTGACTTTTCATTCACGCACAAACCATCTCCATCACAAAGAATCCATCGTTTCTTGTGAGAACAGTGCTCACACTGATTGAGTGTTTCGGCCCATGCCTGAACCTGTTGACTCTTATTGAAAGCCTCGCTCATTGATTCTACTCGTCTCTGATGAAAAGAGCTTTGCTACAATTGTGCCGTAATCCCGTTGTCGTCAACTCGGCTTTTCCTGCGGATCTTTGTTCGCTATGAGATCATGTTTCTTGAAGACTACTTTCCAAATTTTTCACAACAAATCATGAACAGCAACATCAAAAATTGTTTTTCATGCATTCAGATCCAGATAAGTATGCGTTATGTTATGATGACAGCGATCACAGAGATGAGTCAAATGATTAGCGGTCAGAAATTTGCTGCATCATAGCCATTCGTTCTACGCTGCCATTCTGGCAGAACTTGTTAAAATGGGACATTGCCATGTCTTGTTCATGCAGACCTCGCGGCGATGCGCTTTAAGATAATGAGATGCGTGGTTTTGCCGCATTTTAGACAGCTGCAGTGGCTTTCAACATGAAAGTGTCTTAGTTTTGCCTCATACATAAGTTATATGCCTCATATATACGTTAGCCTGCTCATTGCTTGCTAAACAATGCAGGCTAACAAATAGGTCTTGTGTCATAAACACATTTTTAACACAGTCGGTGCAGCAACGTATAGACAGACATTTTTACACCCTCAAGGTGTATGTTTTCTAAAGTGCATTATATAGACTGCTTATTGGCGTTACTAAAATGCATTCCAAAGATTTTTTTTTCTGTCTTTTTGTGGTGCCATTCATTTCATTGAGGACAGATGGTTTGCGATAAGCGTGTTTTGATTTACAAGTGTGGTCACAAACAAATGAATCTTGTAGTACCCTTTGGCCTAACATGATACGCATTGTGTCATAAGATCTCCTTTGGTGGTCACTTTGGGATAAGTAGTTCCAGTGACAGGAAGTGGTCAAAAACAAGGGAAGCCCGGAGAAGAATGACCCTCATGTTTTTTGTCTTGTCGGGTCTCATTATCGGTAGGGGGTGCCTCTGACCTTAGTCTATTCCTGCTTGCTGTTTTGCAGTATAGAGTTTGAATTGCGACAGCGGGAAGTTTTGTCACCGCGTCCAATATAGCTCTTTCAATTGCACGAGAACACATCTGGAAAAGGCTTTTTTTTTTTTTTTTGAACGTAAAGGGTAAATCTCAAAAGCAGCAGGTACACAAAGAATGAGATCTGGGTTTATATTCATTTCCCCCCCGTGAAATATTTTTTCAGCTAGTCAGCGCCAGAATTTTGAACACTTCAAAACGGATAGACGATACCTGTTCCGCAAAGTTTGACGTCCAATTTTTTTTTTTACAATACTCCAGCAGGATCCACTTTTATCTCCACACATTTTGAAACCCATCTACCTCTACATTTTTAGTGTTTCAAAACATACCATATACTGTTCATCATTGCTTAAAAATTAGAAACCTCTTCAAGGATTTTAAAAAGAAAAAAGAAAAAAAAACACTCTTCAAGTTTCCTTTCTTCCTGTTTGCCCCCAGGGCAAATTCTCTGTGCTCCTTGACTCTGCTTTGATCATTTCATCTCAAACGCACAAGCTTCATAATCATGTTAAAGTAGCTCAGGGCACATCTTTTGCCATCCCTCACAAATGTTTTTTTTTTTCTTTTCCTGCTTTTAACTGCTCAAAGCAAAGTCCTCTGTTTTTGCTTGCTTGACCCTCATGCCACAATCCTTTTCCCTCCCATTTCCCCTGTTGCTAAAGTTAGCCACTGTCTTATGTCAATGAGAAGATAACTTTGGAGTAAGCACTTCTAATGGTTACCTTCTTTTCACCCACTTTGGATCTTTCTTTTTTACTTGACGTCAACCATTGCAGTCATTTTTAGGGCACTGTGATCCCACTTGGGTACTTTCCTTTCACTCTGACTCTTTTCTTTCATAATGATACTAACAGGCAAACCACAGGAGTTGTTTTTATCCAGGCAGATCCGTGGGCATCTTCAGTTGTTTTTTTTTTTTTAATCCTCATTCCTAAACAGGTACTACATGACTAACATTTTTGTTTCTGTAATTCCCACTGAGACTTCAACACCGCTAACTAACAAATATCAACAATAAAAATATGGAAAACAATTAGCGTTTTCAATTACCGTATTTTCCGCACTATAAGAAGCACCTAAAAACCTCCCAATTTTCTCAAAAGCCGACAGTGCGCCTTATAATCAGGTGCGCCTTATATATGGACCAATATTGAGCCACTACAGCTGTCCAAAGTCCGGCCCGCGGGCCAAATGTATATATATCTTATATATGGACAAAGTTTTAAAATGGGCCATTCATTGAAGGTGCGCCTTATAATCCGGTGTGCCTCATAGTGCGGAAAATACGGTAACTAGCTATGCATGCTAATGTGGAATGAAGAGTCTACAGAGAAAAATAAAAAAGCACAGGAAGAGCATGTAAACTTGAACAGAGTTTCAGATTAAATTCACAGAGTTGTTTTGACATCTTGTCAAGTATCTGCTATGTTACAAGTCCAAGGACACCCCCTAGATAAGAGATTAAGCTTTTACCCTCACCCAAACATGAGACGCTAAGCTAAAACCCAAATTCAAAAGCTCATTGCTGCTCGTTTGCAGTTATTAGAAAACTTGTTTTGTCACCAGTTGAGGTAAATTGGCCGTAGCTGAACAATGTGAAAAATGTCTCGAGGGAAAACGCATTCCAGAGGAGAACAAAATCAAATATTATAGCAGTTGAGATGATCCTTGTTTCTATCAATCGGCACATTGAGCATCTCTCAATTCAATTTTGGAGAGATCGCAAGCCTTACAGGTCAACACTGAACAGATGTCACTTGGACCTGCAGCATTGTTGTGGTTAGTTCAGTTCAGCCGCTGTCATCACTCCTATCAACGAGGTGTGAGTGATTTTCAGAGGGCCTGCACCTCGACGCCACTCTCTCCCAAGTCATCTGACACCTTCAATAAATGGAAAATTCTCTGGCCTAAAGGTGCGCGCAGCACGCTAGCAGCAGAACACATCGTCTTGGTTTCCCCTCCCATTGTTGGGCTAAATATTTACTCCTCATTGATGCTAAATGATGTTCTCTTTGCTTAGGGCCTTTTTTTTTTTTTCCCTCGCTCTCTCTCTTCGGCAAGTGACTATCAGAAGTATGTTTTCACACAGTTCTCCCCTTTTTTCCACCCTCATTGAAACAGAACGTTCCGTAGCTTCTATAAAGTTATTGGAGTCTTGTTGAGTTTGCCGTCAGCATCACCACAAAACTTTTATTAACAAACAGTGAGATGTCTGCAGTGCCATGCAGTGGGAAGTAACTCTTCCAAAATAGAAGCACTTGGAATTTCACCTGTATGCGTTTATGTGTGGATGGACAAATACTTTGGAACTTTTTTTTTTTATTAAATATACATCTAATCAATGGAAAGCTGACTTTTTGAAGAATATTAATTCCAAATCAGTTATTTTACAATGATCTTGCGTTTCAAAACACTCATACAGGTTTATTATTATTTTTTATATATATTTGGATGTTGTAAATCCATTGCCCGTACATTTTACATTAAAATCACCATATTTTAAATGTCAAATTTGGCTATTGATTTATGACAAACGTGCAATTCAATCAGACTCAACTCAACAAAATTCAAACTGTATTTTTCCATCTCGTTTTTTGCTATACTTGGTTTATTAAAACAATGGGAAAAAAAATCATATTTCTATATAATTTATATTATATATTTAGTAAGTAATCATTTCGCTAGAAACTATAATGAGGAAGCAGCCTAGTAACAAAATAGAATTTTGTTTACAGTCTGACATTTGAGGTATCTTCGTATATAGCGTTAGCACGCTAACACCACTCTAATTTACTCCAAACAGAGGGCAATCACTCACTCACTCATACACAGATGTTTCCGAAAACAGACTTTGCATCTCAAGGCCTTCTTATTGGGGCGGCGCATCCCTCATTGGTTTCTTCAAAGGGAGTGCGTACGGGTCGGGATTTCATCAGGCTGTCGTCGCCACTGGCCGCAGAGGTTTGTAAGAAAATGAGACCCTAAAAATAGAGAGCTGAGTAATATGCCGAAACAGAGACAGAAGACAGACAATAACACACTTGACCAAAAGAGTAGCCATAATAAGAGATTCATTTTACTGGTATTCAGCTTTGTCAATTTTAGATTTCCAGTTGTCACTTTCTTTTTTTGCAGCTCACATTTGTGAGCTTGGACCCTTCAGTCATTATCATCCTTTGGTCTTCAGTTTTTCATCTGGTGGCTCAGCAATATGTACTGCAAGTCCGAAAAAATTCATAGAAGCTACTGAATGAGAAAAAATAATGCTTGTTCCGTCTGTGCTTTTTTTCTTTATTATTGTGATTTGAAGAACTGGCTTTAAATTGCTTCTCCGGAGCCACAATCAATATTTTAGCCAAGACATTCCTTTCATAATGACAAAGGCAAATGTCCTCTTTTGAAGAAGAGGAAAAGAAGTTAGTTATCTACTGCTCCGGTCACTTGATTCAGTTAAATGTGGGCTGATCCAGTCAATCGTTTTCTTCTAGGTCAGGGGTGTCAAACTATGGCCTGCGGGCCAAATTTGAACAGCAGTGGAATTATATTTGGCCTGTGAAGATAAATTGTGCCTGTGTCAATACTACAATTGCATATTGTCTTCACTTTTAAAAAAATAGAGATGTTGCTAGGTTTTTTTTTTTTTAATATTTATATGATTTTTATTTATTTTTTTAATATTTATTAAATGTGTCCCCCGCCTACTGCCCGATGACGGCTGGGATAGGCTCCAGCACACCCGCGACCCCCGTGGGGAGTAAGCGGTTCAGAAAATGGATGGATGGATATTTATTATTTGAACTGTTTTTACTAGTTAGTCAGCAGTTTGTTGTGTAGCCTATATATCATATACAACGTTCATTTATTTGGGTTGACAGTCATAATGGAGGAAATTTTGACAAAATGTGACAAAAATGGGTTTGACATCCGTGTTCTAGGTCAAAGTTCACCAGGTCACCATTTTTTTTACAAAGTTTACTGTCAACTTTCCTCTCCACTTTCACACCTTTCCTCTTCTATTGTTTCCCATTGTTGTCACTCACATTCCCATGTACACCTTTAATCGACCAGTCTGCCACCTCCCATTTCTCATTGTACACGCCGAGCTGAGCCGCCGGCCCTCTTTAAGGTCTGCATTAGAATGTTGTTTTTATACGGCAGCAAGTGGAGGCATGCGGAGCCTCTTTTGAACTGCTTGACAAACAGATGGAGGTTATTCATGGTGCCTTTATGAGATTAAGTGAAAAATTCTCATAAAAAAGACAGACACACCTTCACACTTCACTGACATGTGCCTTGTTTGCTGTCTTTTTTTTTTTTTTCTTTCTAGCTCACCACCTTAGTTTTGGGAACGTTCCCATTGCTACTAGGCGGAAAACAGCGTTACCAATACGTTCCTCCCCAGGCAGGAAATGAAGCATCCAAACCATTACAATGCAGACAAAGTGCTTCTCTCCCTTTCACTATGAACCTGTTTAAAGTGTGACTCAGGAAGGTCGGTGCCAAGTGCTCCACCCCACCGACCGACTTTTGGCAAGGGTTTGACAAAAAGATTCTTAGCACAAATAGTAAGCCTATGTGGACTGGAGGAAGTCACATTTGTGTGGTTCTGATAGGCTGGCAACTCTCTTTAGAGAAGAGAAGATGACGTTTTTTTTAAGACTCCATTGTATCACCTCAAACATGTGTCCACCTTCATTTATTTTTATTTGATTTGATTTTTTTTTAATTTTTCCCCTGATACAACCTTTGCCATTGCACCTGTATGTTTCATCATATCCATATTGATTTTTATATCTGGAACATCAAGGTGTTGCATCAAAAACAAATCTTCAAATTTGTATTTTGGACTCAACTCGTTCTGGGAGAACGTTTGTTGATGTTTCAATTTACAATTTCCACTTTGCTCGAAAGCTCACCAAACAATAACCAAACGTACTTCCTAACCCCGTGACCTATATTTTGCACAAGGAAGGAAGTGATGTAAACTGGTATCTTCATTTTACAGCACATAGAAAATCAAGCGGTGTCGTCTTTGACCTTGGATTTCTGTTATTGCAGTTGTGCAAGGCGGCGTTGAAGTTGGACATCTTTGTTGTTGTCATGCTGTGCGTGTTTACAGACAGCGTGTGCCACTCTGTTCGGTCTGTGTGTTTGATCTGCAGAAAGACACGGCTTACTGCATGGCCTATTCCAAGAATGAATTCCTGGAAGCTTACAAGAGCTGTTGAATGAGATGGAGTGCTCAAGGCAGGAATGACAGGCGGGAGTGGAGGGAGGTAGCTCAACATTGTAGGAGGGGGTGTCAGGCTCTCACTTACAGGCCTGATTAAATAACAGGATGCTTTGTGAAAACAAGGACATTATCTACGTCTCAAACGGCCGGGAAAGCTTCTCTAATTGGCTTCCCTGACTCGCAGTCCGAGACAAAAATGTGTCGGACGGTTACAAAAGTGAAAGAAATTCAGATGGTCTTCCTGTTTGCCCTCAACATTTAGAAGAAATTCTAATAATAGAGCATAGGTGTCAAACTCAAGGCCCGGGGGCCAGATACAGCCCGCCTGGTCATTTTATCTGGCAAATTGTACATCGACTTCATGTGTCAATACGAAATTAAAAATATAGTTCACGTTTAAAAAATAGTTTTTTTTATTAATTTTTTCAAATATTTTAACCATTTTGGCCCATAACAAAAAAAAATTGACACCCCTGCTCTGTTGGATCAGATGATTTTTTTTTATGGGAGCAGAAAAAAAAGCAACCAAAAGGTGTGTTTATAATTCCCACATGATTAAAGCATTTAACATCGCTCTGTTTGACATGTAACCTAGGTGGTTTTTCCAAATTATATATATTGCTGTCAAATCCCACTATAATTAAAGAAGTATACATCCATGAAGAATTTTAGACATATTTCATGTTTGGACAGCTTATTTAAAATTACAGGAGACCCTCACAACTCGAACATAACTTTCATTTGTTGAGATTTGAAATGAATTTTCCATATCACAAATAATAGTGAGAGAGTCCAACTTTAAAATTGGATCTGAGTGCAAGTGTGTGTGTGTTTTTTGGAATCATGCCCCTAAGGCCCATCATCACATATTTGCTGGCATCAACATCAGTCGCATCTGCGCCACACGCTGCCGGCACCTTCCGTCCGCCGCTTTCATGTTTCGCAGACGTGTTACGCAAGCGATTGCATGTCAGGTGGCATTTGGCTGTCACCTTTTTGCTGTGCATTTCAAATCTGTGTCACATTGCAGCTAGCAAGAGAAGTTTGATTCAGTACTGAATGAGTTCAAACAAGATCAGGTGAATCATTTGAACACATTTTTTTTTGCGGCGCCCTGTCTCGGCATAATATGTTCATGAATGGGAAGTACAAGTAGGAGGAGAATGTGATTCAGATCCTCCCCTGAGGCTTAATACTTTACCCGAGAGTGTCGAACCTGCTCACCTGCCCCGACATGCCGCTCGGCCCCTCCTCCTCACGTTCGAAACCCCCCCGCCCCCCACCTTACCTTTTTACAGTGGCCTGACATCAAAGTAAGTAATGGATACCTCGAAGGGCCGCACCTTTCCCTCCTTCATCTAATTCAACTGCCACTCAGTCGGTAACTGGCACAGAACACACTCGCCGAATAATTTGTTATGCAGTTAGACTTATGTTGTCATACTTGACTTAATTATGAAGATGCGGGGGTCTGAATGAGTATGAAGAAATTGGGGCCACACTGGGAATTAAACTCAATGTTATCATTTATTGTAATCTTAAAGTCCAGCAGTATGACTACATCATACATTTTTGATGATGCCCATTTAAGGACATTGGGAAAATATACAATAATTCCAAAATTATCTAACAGGAGATGTCATATTTTACTTTTGTGTCTAAAGGGTTTTATATCGTTAAGAAGTATTTTTAATAGGGAGAACGTCATTCTTGGGGGAGCAATTCATGCAATAAAAAGGTTGCCTATGACGAGAGCAGATTGTTATTTTATTGGTGGAAATAATGTATAATGGGAAATTGTTGAAGTGAACCGTGCAATCGTGTGTAGATTGTTTGAGTCATCGGAGGAAAAGTCAATTAAAAGCATTATTGTGACATTTATAGTCAATTCATAATTATTTAGTGCATATTGTTGCTTGTCCTCACTTCTGATCCATATGATTACCACGTTGGCTCACAAAACATTGACCTGGAATGGCTGTAAAAAAATAAAGACCCATTGTTACCGTTTTAATAATGTGAGTTTATCTGTGGGATGTTCTATGGAACATAATCAGGCAACTGTGATGTCATAATCAAAATGGCCGCCCCCTTAAATGGATGGAACAGGTGGCTTTTGGATTTCTTTCATAATTATCAAACAAAACATGAATCAGAACAGTGTTTTTGAGTCGTTGAGCCGCACAGAACATATTATTAAAAAAAAAGAAATTGGGGCTTGACGTCTCCTTTAATATGAAGATCCCACCATGCTTGATTAGCATAATTGACGTAGCCACATGTAGCATGTTGACTTGGTTTCACATGCTCTCAGTTAGCACATCATCTACGCTAAAGATGTGCTTGAGCCCTTTGAGACTGCTTGTGATTTAGGGCTATACAAATAAACTTGACTTGACTTGACTTGACTTGAGTCATCCGCTTTTATATCCTCCATAATAATTCCCAATTGTTCAACTTATCAACCATTATTAGTTTTCCTCCACTTCACTTCTCGGCAAAGCTTTTTTCCCTCTTTTCATTCTTGTGACCAATAAGAGAAGAGGTTTCTGTTTTGGTACGCTTGGAATTTTTACGGTGTGAAGCGGAGGGAGAACAATATTTACAAACTGATTCTGAGAAAGCAAACTACAGGTGGTTTGAACTTTTGTGTACGTCGTGGGTCAAATTCTTTACATTAAAGCGGATACCTTGTCAAACACAATGTCCACAGCATAAATGCAGACTGCACCTGTTTTCAATGCCAGTTAACCCTGCTATCATCACCACTCGCCCACACCCCTGTCTGCTCCTCATTTAGCCGAGCGGCGTGTCCCTGGGCCGCAGTAATGCTTCCCGTGTGCCGAGCCGCTCGGGAGAAATGACAGGGCAGGGAGAGTCGGCCTCGGGCTTGTAGGCCCACAGCTCTGTACTCTGTCATTAGATACTTTAATGTAACAGAAGCACCACAGCATGCACGCCTCACTTTTCCCCCCCCTCGCCTCTCGGCCTTTCTCTTTTTTTTTTTTTGGAGGCCCTTTTTTCACTCTCACTTTGTCGCGCCACACGTAAGATTCCACTGTGTAATTTGCCCATGCGCTGAATGATGTGGGTACTTAGAGTGAAAAGAGAATCTACGTGGGCCTGACAACAACCATTTTGCTTGATTGATTATAAAAAATGTAATGAGTGTGGTTCCTTTTTTGTTTTGGGGGGGTAAATATCTTCAAGATTGCAATGCAAAAAAAAATAGGAACAAGTGCCGTAAGATGAATAATATTTCATTGTTGGAGAAAAACACATAAAACTGACACATAACAATTTTGACTGGCATATTTGAACTAACTCGAACTTCCTGCGTTGTCTTATGTGAGAAGAGTGGACAGCTGCAGACGAGAGCAGACACATATACATATACTACAGCATAAAAACAAGGTCATCAAACTAACAGGAACGCTCAATCCTAAAGAGGTGCGCTATATTTTCTTCTTCTATTAAAATAAAATAAAAATAATCTCCATTTAAATCAATTGATATTTCTTTATTCTGTTGCAGCTTCCCAGAAATGCAGAAGAGTTAAAGAAAGTAAAAAAAAATAAAAAAATACCGTGTTTTCCCGACTACAAGGCGCACCGGACTATAAGGCGCACCTTCAATGAATGGCCCATTTTAAAACTTTGTCCTTATATAAGGCGCGCCTGACTATAAGGCGCACCATTAATGCATCATGTCAGAGTTTTAATCCAAATCAAATCATTCTCCATTTTATCTTTTTGATTTCAACTTCAGACGCAACAAATTACTTTATAATCACAAAATAATGATCCATAGTCTTTTGGATTCATGATTCATCGTCTTCAGCGGACCACTTATGATTGATTTCATGACACAATGCTTCGGGACAGTTGAAATTTAGGAATTTGGTCCATATATAAGGCGCACCGGACTATAAGGCGCAGTGTCGGCTTTTGAGAAAATTTTAGGTTTTTGGGTACGCCTTATAGTCCGGAAAATACGGTACATTGGCTTTTTAAAGCATAACTGAATGTCTCAAGTGATGCAAAGAATGAGCTTGGCCCCCGTGAATGCAAAATAAAAACATCCTTTTGTCACTCGGGTCAATTTTACCATGTGGACAACCCACTTGATTCAGCCGGGATGTAAACAAACCGCACTGGCTGATCTCAAGGAGGGCCACCCGCTGAAGGAGAGGCCAGATCAATGGCTGGAGTGGTGTTTGCTCAATGGCAGCTACGATTAGTGCAAACAGCCAGTGAGTGTTGCTCATACTGAAATGTAGCAAATGTTCCTTGCTCACTTTGTTTTGTGTGCTTTATGCGTGCTTAAACGTGACGGAGCAAGAAAAAAGCGAGCTGACCTCAGATTTACTTGGAATAAAATAGATTAGCTAGAAATTTTATCTGGTGCTAATATCAAATTAATAGAGGCTCTCATTTTTGAACTCCATAGTGATTCACCAAGATGACTGTTTGATGTCTGTTTCCCTTCCGATCAATCTTGCTCGGAGGTTCTTTTCGACTTGTCTAGTTAGCGTATGACTGTGCGTATCCTCTACGCTCGTAAAGATTAAATATAACCCCTATAATCATGTAATCAGATCTCTCAAGTGATTTCCAGCTGCGTCACTCAGCAGAGATGTCGGGGTGTTGTGTTTGTGAACACATTATGCTATACCCCCAAATTGAATTGAATTGAGGGAAGCCTCCATATTAATGGATTAATTATCTTATTTAGTGATATCTGTAATTTAACTTATTTTATTGTCTTTTGAAGCAGGTGGATTTGTGTTGTCTCAGCAGGTTGTGTATAGTTAGCGATTTATGGATTAGATGGATTTGCTTTAGTGTCTATCTGAATTGTGAATCCAGTTCTAAAGATCATGCTTTCTTTTTTTTTTTTTTTTTTTTTTTTCTCCCACCGATGTGGCCGCACCTCATCTTGGCCCCTGCACGTCCCACAATTACCGCTTTGATGAAACAAGGAAATATATCTGGCACCCGATTTGGATTCCACATAAAAGATTGTACTGTCAATCTTCATTTTTTTTTTTTTTGCAAAACTCTAAACTTGTTGAGAGGGCACAAATGTAGGAGGAGTCCATTTACAACGTCGCATCTGCACAAAGGAACCGTCTGTTCATTGCTTGTCATGTATTAACTTTCCCCCGCTTTTGAAGTGTTAAAAAATGTTCTGCGTTCAACGCTGTCGCTCAACAAAAGAGGTTTTTCATTAACTTGTGAAATGGATCAACTGAGTGATGCTTTTACCCGCCTGCCTGCTCTGTGAATGTGTAGGCGGCACTGCAGATTCGTTTTGCCCGCCGTGTGATGAAATACTGATGAAAAGGGGGAGTTTTATTTTCACGCTCTCCACTTTTTTTTTTTTTTTCTGTCCTGTCGCCTTCATCCAAAACTGACTCTGCTCTCATTGCTTTCTTTGCAATGTTTTCAGCTGCAGCATGCAGCTGCTTTGGGATAAAAGGCTCTCACTTGAGAGCCAGACAGAGGAATGAGTAAACACTAAGTAAGTGCTTGGGAAAAACCGGACAGGAATCCAACAAGAAAATCAACAAAATTCATGCAACTGATACAGGAAACTTCCTTTATTGACTGAATCCTCTTGATCACTTTTAGGGGCGGGGCAAACCTGACTGGATTACGTTCTTCAATTAAATTAACTCAATGTACCAGAATTCAGTTGTCAAATTCCCATAAATGTCATTAAACTAGAATATAAAATAAAGTATAAATGCAATGATACAAAGCATTTTTAAATAAATGTATTTTAAAGGCTCTACTACCTTTAGATTGTAATGTTGTGTGAAGAAAATGAAAAAAAAAAGTTGTAATGACATGGAGCCTTTAATTGAGTTTTCAAGTGTGAACAATCATCTCTGTTTGCTATCATTCTGCCTGCATGACTCCTCATAACCAACACACACACACTCTTGGTCACGCTCTTCATCGTTATGAGAACCTTTTTTGGCCATGCAGCAAGTTGGTACTGTGACCATGAGATTCCCAGGAACACATTTTCAAAGGAGAGCTGAACATGTGTTGAGGGTGTGCTCATATTGCCAGACTGCCACCTAGTGGCACTTCAAGATACTGAATATGAGCAATAGTTATTTTATATTTATTAATAATAAAAATCAATCGTATTCTTTTTTTTCATAACAAGAGCTAGAGTATTTAGTATTGACCAAGGGATTTATGCTATCAAAACAATATGTTATAATAAAAAAATAAATGACCTCTATTTACATATAGTAATGATATTTACAAATTATTTGAACTCTCTTGCAGGCCCGCATGGCACTGAAAAAGGGAGCTCGGGCGGTTATTTTTGATGTCAGCGATTACGACAACGCGGCTGCCGAGGTGAGTTTAAAGGCACCCAGGGCCAAAACAATGCTAATAAAGTTTGATGGTATTTTTGCATCATTGTGGTTTGCACAATTGTCATTCAGCTGAGAGAAACGGACTCCCTTCCCCGCCCGGTCGTGCTGGTGTATGCTGAGGATGCGGAGGAGTTGATGACTCTGGTCAACAAGAACGAGGAGGCTAAAGTTCGGATTGAGATCTTGGTGGAGCAGCCCAGATGGGTAAGCACTGGCTTACAAAAGCACACACACACATGCAGCTGCAAGACTTTTCATTTGTTGGGGGTCTATGAAGGGTTGCAAGGAATGTCTCCTTTTTTTTTTTTTTTTCCTTTTTTTTTTTTTAAATCATGATACAGTCTGTCTTATAATTAATATTTGCTGCATTTTCAGCCATATTATGACGTGGTTATCCTGCTCACCATTTTCTTGGCCGTCGTGACCATCATCCTCATTTTTGCTTTCCGCTATAAGTGCAAGTCCAATAGAACTTGGGTAGGTAAAACCAATATTTATTTGAAATTTAATACATTTTATATATATATATATATTATTTATATATTGTATTTATATTTAATATATTATATTTAAATTTTATATAATTGAATATTTAGTGTAGATATATATATATATATTTATTATTTTTATTATTTCTTTATTTATTTGATGAAGGTCTATGCACTAATCTGCTCTTTATCCTCACTAGTAGAACAGCAACATGTTGCTAGTCGGGCAAAAAAAATGCCTAAACTTGTACCGTCCGTCATGTAGGACTCGGTGCATCAGCAGACCATGAGGGCAATTAGTCGATTGGAGACCAAAACCTACATCTCCCAAGGGTGCTCTAGCTCACAGCGCCTCCGTGGGGCCTGGGGTTCGGCAAGCAGCTCCAACTCCACCCCAGTATGTGCTATCTGCCTGGAGGAGTTCCAGGATGGCCAGGTAAGAAGAATTAAGAAAAAAAGGCACCTAAGATATATTTATAAACATCCATCTTTCCATTTTTTTTTTTTTTTTTTTGGACCCAAGCATCTCAGGATCATCTCCTGCGCTCATGAGTTTCATAAAGATTGTGTCGATCCCTGGCTGCTGCAGCACCGCACTTGTCCTCTGTGCATGCACAACATCATGGGTGAGGATCTATTGACCGCAAAAATAGATGGCATCCTTCATTGACACACTCAGGGAACTTTTCATTCTTTTACTTTGACATCATTTAAGATCCGTTTATTAAGAATGCACATCAATCCAAATATTGTTGTCATCCACAGGGGCTGAGAGGCACGGCCAGAGGAACCGACTCCAATCCAGTCCGGAGCAACGTTTCCTCCACCCTCAAGCTTACAGCAGTCCACGAAACCACCCGTTCCCCCAGCATGACATCCCTTTCTCTATGAGGCCACACTATCCACGTGGACCTTCAGGCTCCTACTCCTCAGTCGGCCACTACAATTCCTCATCTCCCATGAACAACCAAACGCTTCGTTTGCTCACCAGCAGCAGGCCGCTGGGTGCTCCTTGTGGCTATCACCTTCCAGCAGAAGGTCCTAGAAGACCCCACAGGACAGGGGGTAACTGCAGGCCTTCCAGTCACCACTACACCCCCCGCCGGTCCTGTCACAACTATCGCTCATCTTGTCCAGCTCAGCGTAGTGCCTCCAACTCCAGAGTGCACCACATCCCACAAAGCCGTGGACTGGCGGCCCACGGCCGACTGGACGAGGGCAGCTGCTCCGGCGGCAGCTACCACACGGACCGCAGTGGATATCTAGCCGACGGGCCGGCGAGTGACTCTAGCTCCGGGCCGTGCCACGGCTCCTCCAGCGACTCGGTTCTGAACTGTACCGACGTGTCCCTGCAGGGAGTTTACGGCAGCTGGTCCACTTTTCGCAGCTCGCTGAGTAGCGACTACGACCCGTTTGTGTATTTTGGGCCGGGCTCGGTGGAAGTGGAAGCCCAGAGCCGGCCTAGGTCTCTGGATTCGGTGGTGAACAAAGTGGGCTGCCCTGAGGAGCCACCGCAGGCTGTGTTTAGCCACATTCACTACCACCGCCATCGACACCACCACTACGAGGACGGGGAGCACGGCCAGGGCCCAAACAGAGGCTCGGATGAGGAGGTCGGGACAGCCGCCGCCCCTCCGACACTGGTCTTGGATAAAGACTCACCTAAGTCCAGTCACTGCCAGTGCCAAAAAACAGACTGTACACATCTGCCCAGTGCTGGGGCAGAAGGTCGGGATCAGGACCCAAGCCCGTCTTCGGGACCTTCTGTCCTGGTGCCCTTACATTTACAAACCCACTGCTGCCACCAGGGACACCCTCCCACAGCTCTCGGGCGGAGCTGCGTGCGAGACCACCCTTCTGTTCGCTTCCACCAGAGCTTGGACCTTCAGGATGATCGGAGCATCCGCATCCATTTCGGCCAAGGCTCGGGCTTTTGCTGCTCTCCCCCTGAACTTCACCCCGCCCTCCTTCCTGTACCTCTCATTCTGGACTCGGGAGGTATAGACGATTGGCCCTGCTGTGCCGGAGTTGTTTGGCAAAAGCGGGTGCAGGAGGCCCACTCTGAGCCTCAGCTCCTGGGGACCAAGACCTCCATTGAGAGACCTCCTTGCACATCCCATCATGGCCTTACTGCAGATCGCAACACAGACATTTGTTTATACTGCCAAAAAATATACAATCAGGGTGGGTGACTTTTTTTTTTTTTTATTCATTATGACCAAGTCTATGGGAAAATTGAATTTTTCTTTTATGTGTCGGCAGGATCTGAAGAGGAGTCCGGTGTGTGAGAGAACTTTTTTTTCCCCTAATATGACGCTGCTACACAGGAGGCACAAATGGATGATGGTCTTAGTTGCTCGCACTCTTTGCCTGCTGCCACGTAGTCATTCTGCTTGCAAGGTCTTTTGCAACAACTCCAAGAATTCACAAGATCCCTCTCCAGAATGTCTCATTAATGTCCTTTTTTTTTTTTTTGATGGGAAAAGATGGAGGAGAAAGAAAAAAAAGTGGGAAAGGGATCTTTGTTCTGGTTGTTGACAGTCATGAGGTCAGATATGTGTGCAGGCCTCTTCTAATTCACAATTGATTTTCTCACCATGGTACCTTTGCGTAATTTTCATTTTCTTCAAACTTCTTTCTACTAAGCCTACCTCAGCTCCGATTTTGTCTTGCCTCACACACAGGGTTTTCTTTTAAGGTACTGCTGTAGTTTTTTTTTTTTTTTTTTGGTCACATTCAAGTAGCTCCCGCAATCTAAAAATGTTTCTAATGTGACAGAGGGATAAAAGTTCAACGAGGTTGCTGAGCCTTCCGTGGGCCTTGTTTTCAATACAGTACTTCAATAATGGCAGCTTTTTTTCTTTTTAGGGGGGGGGGGGATTTATTTTCTTTTTTCAAAATGACTGAACAATGTTGTCAACTTGACAAGCGACGGTCTCGTTGGCACTTTGCTTCAGAGGGAATTTTTTTGTGATCTTCTCCAGCAACTGAAGCTACTAAAAATGGTTCTGCGTTGTAACCCTCGAAAACATTGGAAACATTCAGTTATCGCAGTCAGTCAATATGTTCGGCCATACTAAAAAAAAAAATTTTTTTTAAATGGGGGTTGGGGTTGGTTGGGCTCCTCCTTAATTGAAAAAAATGATGGCTTTTGTTTTGGAATTATTTACATGTTTATCAGCAAATATTTTTCAGTGTGGCCCATTTCGTAACATAATATTTTGAAACTGTAAAACGATCAACTGACACAAACGTTGATGGATATCTTCTGCATGGGTAGCTCCGAGAATCTCCTGGACCCTTTTAATCACTCAACACTTGACCTTTGCACATACAGCTTCAATCACACGATGACCAACCCTATTTCTCCACATTTGCAGTTTACCGTGCTACATTGGAGTCCGGTAGGAGTACTTTGTCCCTACGTGCCTTATTTTACTTTGACAAAGGGCAGTTTGACTGCGGATACACTTTAGTGCCCTTAAAGCTCCAGGGCATTGCAATGTAACTTGTAGCACTTAGCAGAGCCTCATATGTGCCTTAATGCATTTGCAACATTTCCTTTTTTTTTTTTTTAAATACCGCCCCCTTTGTTCAACTGAAGCAAAATGAAAGTGGTAATCAACTTTGGCGCAAAAAACACAAATATTGTCCGACACTAATATTCCCTAGCTAAATGATTCATGCGCCTTTTATTGTCTACGGCAGGTTTTTCCTCTTCCGTGGACGTGACTGAATTAAAAGCAGCACTTTGGGTGAAGCACATGTATACAGAAACAATATGACATAAAAAAAAAAAAAGTATAAATAAGCCCAAAAAGGCAGAGCACACAATTTCAAACAATTCTGTTTGTGTATGTTTTGCAAGAATTTTAAGCTTACACTGCCTTTTCAAATAGAGTGCAAAAAAAAAAATCCCTCCAGACCACCAAGGGATCAGTCAGTATGTTTTAGATACTTGTGTACAAAAAGAGTACAACAAAAACAAATAGTGTATAATAGAACATTTCAATATAGTGACATGTCACTAATATATTTATTTACTAATATATTTATCCATTTTGTTCAGGTTTGAAAGGGTGGTTTCTGTATAGGCCAATTCTTTTTTTTCTTTTTTCTTTATGGAAAATAACCAGTGCCATCACAAATGTATCAACCTGTCTTCATTCCAATTATATGCAAATAAATTATTTTGAAATATCGGTGTCTCCTGCGTTTCCATAGAAAGAGTTGTAATTCCAGCTTTACTTTAGCTTTAGTGTCGATTAGCATCTTCTTATTTGGTAAAATTTTTTAGTAGTTGGACGATGAAATAATTATTACGTATATCCTCAAAAGATGTCATACAAGTTGACTTTTAATTTTTGCCACCCCTGCTTTGGCTTCTTCTCACCAGTATTTTGGGGAACAAGCACAAATTGCAGCAGCTCTTTTTTTAATTTTTTTTTTTTTTATTCATGGCTGAATTTACTCAAGTCCTATATGTAAATAAGGACATACAATAGATGCATGTATAATTGTGGAATATATTTTACATATAGGACACATGATGTGCTCCAAGTGTGTCAAAATGGCTGACTATCTTTACTTAGCCATCCAGTCACACCAAACACTCGGAGACAGCCAGCACTTCCTGTTTGGCTTTATGGAAGATATTAATCGCCTCTCAGATGTGTCGCTAGGCAGAATCAGTAGAAGGCCTGAACTTGGCCGTCGGGCGTCACCGCGGTCAGGTTGCCTCTGGCGTCTTGATCTTTTTCAATCGCCTCAAATAAGGACTTGAAATTTCCTGCTCCAAATCCCTGAAGAGAGAGCAAACACACATAGATGAAAAATTGGGTTAATTATGAAATTGAGGAGGTTACTTTCTAACATTGTGTCCCAGACTTGGCCCTTCGGAGAAAAAAAAAAAAAAAAACACAAATGGAGGAGCCAAACCCTTGCGGGGACGCGGGAAACCTTTGAATCTGTGTCTGGTTGATTTACTGAACTTTTAACAAGTTGCATCGTGCTCACTGTGGGTGGCAACCATAAACAGGTGTCGAGCCTGTTCAGCCATTTTTTTTTTTTAATGACATTGATGCAACTTGACCTCTTTTATGAAATGATTGTTTATCAACTTACAAAATGGTTGTTTCTCTGGATGACCTCTAAGAATAGGGTGGGTCGATCCTGCACAGGTTTGGTGAAGATTTGGAGGAGATAACCCTTGTCATCAAAGTCAACTAAGATTCTCAGTTCCTTGAAAAGAAATTCAGTGTTATTCCTATTAGGATGGCAGCAAAATGGCGAATAATATTTCCTCACCTGCAAGCGGTTGAGGTCCTCCTTCACTTTTATCTTGGCAGCTTTGAGTTTCTCCCTTAGGGATTCGTAGTAGGTGTCAGGTGCTGAGAGGAACTCCATCCCTCGGGCGCGCAGGTTCACAATCTTCAAACAGAAAACATGTTTTTACTTGCTGATTTTAAAAACCGCATACAGAAATTTGGATGATAATAAAACACTCACTCACAGCTTGAATGATATTTGATGTATTGAGGGCAATGTGCTGAACGCCCGCTCCAGCATTATAATCCACATATTCCTGCATATGCACAGGAAGAGTGACGCTATCAAACCCTGTTCCTGCGCTGAACGCTTGTTTTAGGTCCCACCTGTATTTGTGACTTCTTTTTCCCCACTGCAGGTTCATTAATGGGCATCTTGATGGTTTCTTCATAATTGGTGACCACGATGGACCTGAGTGAACTGTACTGCGTGTGGATCTGCTTGTCATCTATGGACCAGAACCGATGGAACAACAAGCACTTCTGATACCTGGAGGGTGAAAAACGAGACCTCACTATGGTGGGGACACAAGTGGAAAATGTTCTTTGGACATTGTTGTGTCAACTATGTGGACGTGCTTACCAGTCAGATATTGGCACCATTTGTTCATCTGGCTGGTTTCCAACTATGTGATCGATGAAGCGCAAACCTACGTGCGGGCTGAAAACAGAAGTACCTTGATTCTTGAGATGAACAAACATGTGGAATGAACTCTGACATCCTTTTGATGATCTCAATCCACTGTACATTTTGTAAATGAGATTGCAAATGCCATGATAGCAATGCAAGACACTCACAGTTTGGCTAAGAGTGGATCTCGAAACATGGGTTCTTTGTAGCCAGGTAGGAAAAGGCCTTTGTAGGGCGCCAGGTACTCAATAAATGTGTGTGTCGTATCTCCATACTGCAAACAGAGAATTATTGTGTTGTCATAAAAATACATCTAGGTCAATTTGAGTGTGTGCGATTGTTAACGCACCGTCTGCACCACAGCAAACTTGACCCTCCCGTGGATGTCCTCCTCCACCCAGGGATCCTTCACAATGACAGCTCCTCGCTGCTTGGCCGTCTAAGAATGGAATAAATGTTTTGGTCATCAAGTTTGGCAGTTCCACTGTCTTCCAAACTTGTAACGTTTGTACTTCTGTGACGAGTCCGGATCTTTATTTGTTTGTCTAAACCTCTGCTTTGACCTTGGGGTAGATAACGAGTTCAATCGAGTGCCCTTTTAGCTGGCTGCACTCGTCCAAGCAGAATGGAGAAGATGGAGAAGTGGTCATGTTCCAAAAATATTGAATTGGACCTTAATTAAGTAGTCACAGTCCTCCACTTGGAAGGCGATGTCTTTGGCTCCATCTCCGTGCTTCATCAAGTGACCTCCCATCTCTGACAGGAAATGACATCATGTTATTATAGAAACATTTGATATTTGATGTCATGGTTCTTGCCTTCATTTCCAGGATTGAGAGGAGATTCAAATGCAAATATGATCTGTTTGGAGTGGAGAGCAAGGTCAAAATGGAGGCTGGATGTGAAGTTAAAAAAGTGGACATGTTCAAGCTGCCTGTACCTTATCTTGCTTGATGACATGGGAGACTCGCTCTCGGCTGCCAGTCTCCAAGCCCTTGTAGGCCAGAGGCTCAAAGCCCATCTTGTCACAGTAGAAGGATGCCGCCTGTCGACATAACCAATTCATAATATTGATGGTAGATAACGCAGTCTCATTTCTATTCAGCCTAGCCAAACCAGTAAAATGATCAAAATTTGCATCCTGGCCGCATTTTAAAATTAAATTTCAATTGTATTTATTTCAATTTTTTTGGTATTTTAGATATATTTTTTTATATTTTGAAATTAAATTATATTTCATTTTTTTGTATTTTGAATTTTTTTTTATATTTTGAAATGAAAATTTCATTTTTATTTATGTCTCATTTCTATTCAGCAAAATTATAAATATTTGTATCCTGGCCACATTTTGAAATAAAATTTCATTTTTGTTTATTTGTTACATTGATAGTTTGTAGTTAGAAATGATAAAGGAGTGTCAGCTGTGAGCGATATTAATGAATGGTTAAAAAAAAAATGCATCTAACTTATGTTGTTATTCTTTTTAAAAAGTTGACTGTTGAAAAAAAGTGTAGTGCAAAGGTCAGTATTGTAGCGCAGGACCAAAACCAAAGATAGCCGGTGCAATGAGGATTAGGAAATGATTTACTGCCAAATAAGCAACATTGTTATTTCAGAAGTATCCTTCAAATATTTTAATCAGTACCCATGAAGTAGCTCGCAGGTTGACAAAATGTCAGTGACCCCTCCTCTAGAGCATTCTATATTTACTCATGTGAATATTAATCATTTAAACATAAAAGTTTTTGTCAAAATGTTTACAAAATAGAAAATATTTATTATATTATTTCAATAATTGTGTTTTTTTTTTTGCTGCCAATCTCTGGCTTTTAGTGAGAGGCAACAAAAAAAAGGCATATGAGCAACCACATGTTTATTAATAATTTAGTCTTCCATTAGCCTAAAATCCCTGTTTTTGAAATGTGGGAGGAAGGCCAGTAAAAATATATGAATAAATGAAATGCTCAAAATCTGCCTGTAGGTTTCACATAATTTAATTTTGTCCCAAACAAATCATAAGCTGTGCTGCAATAGAAAATGATGTCAATCTAGCTTACTCTGCTACTATTTATTATTACGCGGGGAAAAAAGTTTGTATCATTTTACATATCCAAATTCATCATATCAGTACAGACAAGTAAAAAAATAAATTGTTTTATGGCATGTGTGTATTTGCATACTGACCTGTTTGGCATTGCCGACCCAGAAAGTGACATGATGAAACCTGACAAATTTCCCCCTTTCATGCTGGAAAAGACAAAATAGATGTGATTTTTGTTTTTGCGTATTTCAGCGATATCACTAGCTACATTTCATTTATTCTTGAATGTACCATCCGGCCTTCAAAATTGACACTAACTTACCTTCTCCCCTTTATCAGTGTAGCTTGTCTAAAAAACAACAACAAATAATTATTATAACATCATCAAATTCTTCATAGTGCATATTTCCTATTGTTATTTACAATTTCTATCAGCATCATGTTAATTGGCTATGATAATCTTACCATGGTGCAATTAGAGCCTCAGTCCAACGAGAGTAACATCAAAATCATCTATCTGTGTCTCTGCTGCTGATATGTACTGACCCGATGGCAAGCTGTGATTGGTCATTGGGTATCTACACCCACCTGTCCAGTGTCCACCTCCTCTTAGTGTCCCTTTTGTGGAGCAAGTTCAACTACTGTACACTCATTTGCCTTCCATCCGCAGTTCAAGTCACAAGTCATCAGTCAATTGCAGAGCACATACAAACAAACAAGCATTCATGCTTACAATTACACCTGTCAACAATTGATTTTTCAGTAAAATTATCAGGTATGCTTTTAGAATATGGGAGGAAGTATCATGAAGTAAATCTATGCACCATGGGGTCACCGACGCATGTGGACTGTGGTGGTAGGTCAGTAGAGGGCGCTATAGCACACAGCTGAGTCACCTTGAATTTGACAAAACGAAATTAATAAATATGTATAATAAATGAAGTCGCAGAAAAGGCAATATGTTCTTAATCGGCTTTTTAAAATTGTGTTGCCTCTCTTAATTGTAATCTGGATATCTCGATTTGTTGGGGTTACCTCCTTTTAACTGCGCATGCGCCTGCTTTATCCGCAAGGAGTGATGGGAATTGTAGTACAGAAAGTACTAGTATGCGCGTCATCGTCGCCGTAGTGCGCCTAACTTGAATACATTGATTTCTCCGCGACGTTTTCACATTATTTTCTATCGCTACGTCGAAAACGACGCAGTGTGTGTATATAGACTGTATAGTTTATTAGAATTTATGTAATTTTCCATTTTAATGTTTCACATTCATGGCCTAGAAGTGCTTTTCATTCACATTATATACGTACTGTAGTTTTGACTGATTTACGTGCTTGTGGGTACGTCACCGAGGACTCCTGAAATGTATAAATCTATAAATATTCCTTTCTCTGCCACCAGAGAACGCAATTATACGTGACATGAGAGGTCAGTCACTAAGCGTGGTTTCATTTTGACATGTGCTTGTTTGTGATCTGAATTATTGTCTGAGTTAATCAGATTAATTAATCCAAAAGTCTGATTGATTATGTTAATAGAATAAATGTTAACTGCAAATCATACACATTTTATGCCATCCATGTGTTAAAAGACTGAGACACACGGCGTCTCAGGATAAAAATGTCACTGGAGTAAATCATTCATAACTTGGTTGATGTGCGGTGTCGTGGTTGCTTACTGGGTATTGGGGAATATTCTAGGTCAATTCCCGTCTGTAACCGAAAGGCCAACCAACAAAAATAACACTCCATGACAGAGGCCATGCATCATCATTGTATCAATTACTGTGAGCGAATGTAAACATAACTGTATCTGGGTTATACTTCTTTCATAAATGCTGCAGCGTGCCATTTTTTCTGTTATGTTTGATAGCAAATAAATAAATAAAAAATAAACAAGTTAATATCAACCCAAGTAATTATGTTTTATGCATTTATATTCGTTGTTCTAGTTAACACCCGATCACGTTTTAGACAGCCTATACTATTCGTGTTCGTGCCTGAGTTGAACTACGGCATCGTGTACGTGTGTCCCGTGTCTGCCGCGCTGTGATTTTCTATTGGTGGGTGCAAGGCTTCTATTGAGACCTGATTGGCTCTGCTGTGGGTGTGTATGCGCCGCAAAGTTTAGTATTGTCGATTATCATTGGCTATCACGAACGTTCAATCGCAATTGGGCTATAAGACCTAGTTTTCTTTCTCCCAATTGGTCGACAGGGCTGTCATCGCACAAGAATGCGGAAGTCGTGTAGCTACTGAGTCACCGTCGTGTCAGCTGATTGCCGTGGAGTGAGTAACTTGATTTAACTTTTATCATATGGCACTTTGCAATAAACTATGCATGCGTGACGTTTTGTGGGGGTTCGGTATGTGCTTGGAGACACGAGTGAAGAGGCGCTTTGAATTTTGTGAGTGACGAACCATTAAAATATACAATCCTAGTCAACTAGTACTCCGGGCCGGTAACTAGCTTGATATGCTAACGTTTGCAAACAGCCCACCTCAGTCATATAGTTTTGCCTTGCCTTGTAATCGAGTTTCGTTCTGAATCAGCGGGTCAGCTGCTTTATGAAATATGCTTTCACTTTCTCTTGACTAGTCTATAAACTTCTTAGCGGTTTGTACACGTTCACACCTGTTGTTTGTCAGTAGTGAGAGAAGCACCTGGTAAGTGACGTGCTGTCTTACGGGAATTTGCTACAGTTTAATCTAAATTTAGTAACATAATTAAAAAGAAGCTGCATTTCCCCAATTTATTAATTTCGTTTGACTTGTTCAAGCACCTTTTTTCTTTTTTTAAATTACCTAAATGATTAGAAAATGCTGATTTCATCTGTCACATTTGTTGGGAGGAGAAAGTTGAATGGCATAAAAATCGTGGCTTCAATTTGAGGTAAAGTGAATTTTATATTCAAATAATTGCCTGTTACTTTTCGTGGTCCACTTACAATCGAGGCCTTTCCTGTTAGTCATTGAGTCATAAGTCGAAGTGAGTTGAATGCTCAGTAGGATTGCCTCTCTCACATTGGTAAATCTGGCACCGAAAAAGTGGGAGGGAGACCAGAGTAACTACTCCACCACACAAGGAGGTGTGTCATGCCCCGTATGGCACCCAGTGTGTGTGTGTGCATGAGTGTGTGTTTGGGCGATTGCAAAAACAGCTCCTTTGCAAGGCATTGCGCTTATAACTCCGACTATTAAATTGAGAAAGATTTCCGCAAATATATTTGGGACGTGAGGATTCTGCACTTTGCCGGGGGTAAGAAGTTTATATTGAGTTTTGGCATGTTGATGAAGCCGTTTACTTTTTTTTTTTTCCCTCTCCGTGTGTAAAAGGGGGTGTGTCTGAGGGGAGAAGCTTAGGGAAGTGAGACAACTCTGTACTGTGAAAAAAATGTCGGGTTTAAAGTTGTCCTTGTGCTTCTCGGTGTTGTTTCGACATAACATTGAGGTCAAGGCTCAATGAATTCAAGTCTGTATGTTATGTCTGGCTTGGTATGTTACATTCTGCTCAACTGGTAGACCTCGATGCAATTAACCTTGCCAACATAAAATCCCTTAATTCATGTTTGAAGAAATATTCTTAATGTCAAGTGTTAAGATAAAAAAAAAAAAAAACGCTCAAGTTTAAAATTCAAAGGTGACATTTACATCGGTAACTGGATCTTTGGAGTGCCTTATTACTGAATCGGCATTTACTTAATTTACTCTGTGAAGGCGTCTCTGTACTTTTTTTAGAGTTAACTTCGGCCTCCACAAGTTAAATTGCTTTCACGCGCCATAGACAGCCACACACTGTTTACATTGTGCTTGATTGCTAGGTGAGATCTGTTTGAATAAGTGTTGCAAAAAAAAATGTGATGGCGCTTCAACGTCAAGGGTTGGTGATTTTTTTCCAAGGATATTCTCTCAGGAGAATTGTCTTCAAATTTTTGAATTGTTTGACTTGGTTTGAATAAACCCGCATATTTTTTGTCCGATTGCCCAAACCTCTCACTTTCAAGGGCAGTGTAACGGCTCACAATTCTCTTCGAAACTATCCAGAGATTAAAATGATTAGAAGGACAATTTGTGTTTTGGGTGTGGAATGGAATCGTGGAATTTATTCCCTTGGCTGCGGTCTTTAACAGGCATTAACCTGTACATCTCTCTGCAGAACTGAATGTTCCGTCTTTATGTGAACTAATGAATGCTTGAAGATTCCAGCAGCTACTCTAACCACAATGTCTCGTGAATTATTTTATGAAGTGCTTGCCTGTTGGTTTTTTTTCTCTCTCTCCAGCACGCTGTACTTTAGACCAGGGAAGGGCTACTTTTCAATCTAGCTCCTTTGCAATTGCATGCACACTACTCACTCATCCGCCCACACACAAACCTCTTTCCACAGACACACTATGTCAAAGTTGATTTTATTTTTTTCCTATGTTGGCAGGAGTTGTCAGTGGCAAGGCCAAGCCCAGTAGACAGGAGGGAGAGGGTGGGACGAGGAACACCCACGCCTACTGTCTTCAGCATGGTAAGCCAATAAGACGGGTGCTGCGGGTGTTTGTTCCAAATGCTTCTTTGCGTTTGTTTTCTACACATGGGGGAAAAAAAAAAATACAAAATTCCGGGACACGCTGCCCTCAAACAGGAAGACGCACTCCGCTCTCACATGCCCAAACAAAATGGACTCCTCGGGATGTTAACCTTTTTTACAAAAAATTGTTCAATGCACATTTTCCAGTTCAAGAAGCTGTTGATGGTACATACCAGCTCTATTATTTTAGCCAGGTTAGTTTACATAATGTCTGTAAGTCGTGGAGACCCAAGTTTCTTGAGTTGATGAAATTATTTTATGAAAAGGCTTCTTCATAAAAAAGCCACGGTCGTTGCTCTTTCTCAGCCACTACTTCAAAAGAGAGTGAATGATAACCAGATCAGGCACAAATTATTTTTAAAAAAAGACTCCTAGGCACAGCTTTTATTCAGCACAAAAGGGAAGTGCGGGAGGGAGGATACGTGTCCCAAAGTTCCGGTCAAATGGGTGGATAGAATGCAAATGTGGCCGGCCGCCCAGTGCTTTGCTTTTATGGGGCACACAATCAAGCAGTTGGTTTAATTGACGGCGTGTCTGATGAGCAAATAATGGGCCCGCCCAAGCATGTAAATGCGAGAGCGCAGACCTTTTTTTCGTTTGTCCGGGGGCTTAGTCATGTCCTGACATTCCGTTTGATACATTGCAATGCAACAATTGCGTCTAGATACAATACAAGCACTTTTTTATGAAAAGTGTGAGATCCATGAACAACTGTATTGTGACAATTTCCCTTCTCACTTGTCTCGGGTCGTGTTCTTTCAGGTGGGATTAGAAGACATTTTGCTCCATTGGTAATAGGATCCGTTTAATCCAGTCTTGTGAAGCAGCGATTTAATTGCTTTCAGTGATCTCACCAAAACAATAAGGGGAGGATTGAGTTCATATTGTTTTCCACTCGTGCTGCCGGATAGTGCCAGCGTGGAAGTTGGAACAATGGTGTAATTTTATCCTGCCTCAGGGGATCTAATGTATGCTAGCACTTAGCAGGGTAGACTACCGTGGATGGGAGTTTGTTTTGCTGGTTTACATGTATGTTTAGTGCCGTATATTTTTGTTGACCCATAGTTCATTCTCGGTCGTTGAACTTCTCTTTAAACATTTCCTTAGTTTTTGCGTAATCCATCTGACACGCAATGTATCCCAACATAACCTCCTTGGTTGAGGTAATTGTAAATACCTGGAATTGTCCTCAGTTGATAAAATGAAGTGGGTTTTTTGTGGGCCAATTTACATTTTATTCTTGTAAAATGCATAACACCAATTACATTTATCACACAGGTTAATTTCATGTTTTATTATGAGTATCTCTCTTCCCTTTTTGCCAGTGCTGTGCAGGTACGCCTATTGTACAGATAGCACATATGTTGCATAATGTGAGGTCATCCAGTCGATGGCGGCCGGATGTCACGACTGCCAGCGAAGCCATAGGGTGGTGACGGATGAGGTGCGGGTGTTCCCCTCGCGTTGTACGGGACACAATAGCCAGTCACCATTGAAATATTCTGACCTTCACAATGGGAAACAATTGGCTGTACGTGCCAGACACATTCTTAGCTAGGGAACTGGATGATGTGGCGTTTGTAGAATGCTGTGTCACTGGAACTCTCCGCATTGTCACTTTCCTCAGCAACTCCTCCCCCTGTCCTATCCACCGCAATGTGTTATTTTTTTTCCTCCCCCCCCGAATCACGTGCTATCAAATGATATGCTATTGTCCAACCAGGGTGCTCTATTTATGACGATGGGTTTATCCTTTTTTTTTTTTTTTCCTCCACTGACAGCTGTGTACTTCATCATCAAGGCAGCATGTCTGCATAGGAGCCCGAGCGTTTTTCCCTCTGTGCGCCCGGCGCTAGTGTACCTTGCCTCGTTGCTGAGGGAGCGGCGTATTTATGAGATGTCGGTGAAGGGTGAACAAGGAGGGAGTGGGGGAGGAGTACAGAGATGAGAGGAGAAATGTGAGCGTGTGAATATGAGCGAGGGATGTGGATGCTAATGCAGAGGGCGGAGCTTGCGTGGCATCTCCCTCTGCTTGAACATCTCTCACTCTTCATCCACTTACTACAGCACGGGGTGCATCTATCCGCAGTCATCATTTGCACCCCCCCCCCCCCCAACTCGTCTGACCCAGTGGACCGCTTGCCCCCCTCTTTGTATCTTTACGGACTATCGGGCCGCTTTCTCGGCTGTGCAGCAGATGTCGTTTTGACACATGGCTTTTGGGGGGTGTGGTGTAGTGCGGTGAATCCCCGATTTTTAAGATCGGCGACCCCGGCGTGTTGTCCCACAGCACACTCCTTAAGAAGCGGTGAATTAGGCAGGGAAGATAACCGGAGGGGGGGGGCGAGGCGACGAGAAGAATGATGGTGCCGGCTCCTCGTGCTGTGGTCGTGCTGCTCCTCCATAGGCTGCGTGTCATCCGAGCACAGCTCCACGTCACCTCGACATGAGCGTTGCAGGAAGGGCGTCCTGCTCCATGCTCAATTGCTTTGTAAGTCGAAATGCTTTTATTTCTTGGCTGCTTCTTTATTTTTATTTTTTTAAATACGTACATTCATGACTTTGCTTTTTAATGGTTGTGCCTCACCCTAACTTGCTAGTGGGCCTGTCTGCCAGTCACTGACGGGTGGTGATGCTTGATACACGTGAGCGCTGCAGTTATTAAGTAAGCAACGTAGATGGAGTCTACAAGTGTCTTGTGATGATGAAATAGCTGCTAATGGTAATTAAAGTCACCGCGTTGTGTGTTCGGAGCTGGCGGCTCGCCGATCCCGATTGGGTGTCAAGAGGCCGGTGGTTAAAATGCGTGCGGCTCAAATGAAACGTGTTGCTCTCTCGGCCAGAGTGCCCCATGTGTGCGTTGACTGCGGTACGGAGGCGAGTTTCGAGTGTCGGGATATGCCGAGAGCTCTTAGTGACAATGACTGATACAGAACAGGTGGTTCACTTAGTTTCCATCTTTGGTCCTGGTTTTCTTGCTAATCCTTTTAGTCATCTATTTTGTTTGTTTCACATCTAGAGGGCAAATATTCCGGAAAATTTGACTAACTGCCTATTCTACAAACTATGAGTGAGCATTCTGTTGTCTTTAGGAGCGGTTGCTTTCCTTCCCCCACATTCTGGGCTCTGCTCCCGCAAGGAGAAGGCGCTGGAGTCGCAAGGCTCAGCCTCCACCCTCCTCTCACTTGCACGTGGCATGACTAAAACCGGCTCATTTCTGCAAAGGCTAAAGTCAGGCTGGCTAAAGTGGACTTAAGTCATTCTAATTTCAAAATAGAAGTAGGATTATAAGGTTAAGAAATGTCTTCCGAAGTTAAACTGTTGCCACCATGCAAATCTTCCTCAAATTGTAGAAAATGATTGAAAATCAGGAATATAACAAAGTATGTTTAATAATGCTCAATATTCACCCAAACTAATGGCATGAAGAAATGATGGAGCATGTGAAATGCTTCGTCGGTGTGTTTCACTTAGCACACATGGGCGGCCATTTCATTTCACAATTTTGAAATGCTTTTCAATCGTCTGCGCTTCCGCTGAGTCATCAGTTCTTCTTCCGCGTCACTGGCTGTGTAATTTATTGTCCATGCCCTTCTAAATAGATGAGCGCTCTGCCTTGTACTCTCATGAAATTACAATGTAGCGTATTGCTCTCATCGTCATCACTGATATAAAAATATAAAACGCTTCCCCCCCACATTTTTACTACAATGTTTTGTTGTGTCATACTTTTTAATTCTCCTGTTTCCCTACTTCTGACATATCCAAGTTATGAGTCTGTAATTGGACAGAACCTTCAGTACACTGTGGCCTATGAAATATTTAGATTGCGAGAGAAGGGATGGGCAGCGGGGTCCATTTGGGAAGATTTGTCATGCTCTGTCCTTGTTCTTGACCTATTAATGTAGTCTGCAACACGGCCTGGCTCTTCTTGAGAAAATGGTGTTCTGCTATAACTTTTTATGACCTATATTCGTATATATTAATCTTTTACCTTCATCTGCACTGTTATTATAGCAGAGCAGCCTTTCAGAAATATACAGGTTGCTTATTGTACATGTTGACATCAGACGGTGGAGCTCTAATCTGCTCACAAAGCCTCAATCAGATTTAGTCATCTTTTGAGTGAGGAGGGAGTTTTTGTTTTTTTTTCTTCAACATGCTTTAACATCAAGCGATTGCTGTTGCTATGACAACCAGCGACTTATTCTTGGAGCCTGTGCAGGATTTTTTTTGTTTGTTTCTGCATGTCCCTCTGCTACCTTTTTGTCTTGCATGGATTATTATTTATTTATTTGGGGTTAGTTGTTGGTATGTTAATCTTTATGCTGAGTCAGACCTAGTTGCAATTTATCACTGTTATCAGACTATCAAAACATGAAATGTACTCAGCTATGGCGTTAATATTTGAAGAGACTCAGTCAGCTCCGGCACTTGCATTTGTACTCTGACTACGGTTGGGGAGGGTTTGCAGGCTAAAGGCAATGACGAGGCAAAAAAAAACCAACTTGTGCTCAAGCCAGCTGTGCTCCATATTTGGGAGATACTGACGTTTCTTTTTAATATCATACTGAGACACCTTGCCTCTGACTTTGTTGTTCTCTATAAGTGATGATACTAAAGGTTTCAGCGTCAAGACTCATTTTTTCCGTTTAACTGTTATATACGTCTGTTATATTTAATGTTCTCTTTAAGCCCGTCGTTAGAGAAAAATCCATGCGTATTGCCAAGATACTATGTTCCGATACAATTGTAAGACTTAAGCATGGTCAAGTGTTACAACTTCAGAATCAACAAGGATTGTCAGGAGTTGATGGATGATACATCAAAAATCCTGACTGACTAATGGAGCCTGAGAGTGCAGTACCTTTTTGTTCACTGTTTTATATTGAATTTTCGCTCCATGTTTGTCTGTGGGGCAGTAAGTGCGCGATTGTGAAATTTTCTGTCTGGCATATATTCCACATCAAAGGCCAAGCCTGGTAATAGATTAACATGATTTGATTTATACTAGCAGTGCTTTAACCAACGACCACTCTTGTGCTCCATTTATATTGCGATATCTTTATCTTTGCAATTATTATTTGCAAGATCCTGTCATTGACTTCCAAGTCTATTTAAATGCTAACTTTATCTGTTTATTGGTAGGGTGAAGAGGGGCCTCCCAGTCTGGAGTACATTAAGGCCAAGGATCTATTCCCCCAGAAGGAGCTGGTGAAGGAGGATGAAAGTCTTCAGGTAAATGACACAATGTTTAAGCCAACCCCTGACAAACACCGCTTTAAGTTCAGTTGACTCGGTAAACACTCTTAGCTACATTCCAGCGCACGCGTCATCATTCCTGCCTCTGCAGAGAGACCTTCAAGTGGAAGTCAAGTACAAAAAAATGTAAATTAATTAAAAAAAAAATAATTCCAGATTAATAATGACGTAAATGCGGCTAGCCCATAGGTAAATCGATGGAGCATTTCAAAACATGCTTTCGAATCAATAGCATTAGCTTGTGCTAAATTAGCCTAGCCCATATTGTCATTTGCGCCCGTTTACCCGAGTTAATGTGATTTGATAGCAACTCTGTCCACATTTTCTCCAATGGGTCTGTTAGTCTTATCATTAAGGTGCACTCAGTTGTTGCGCTGTAGTTCTCCTTTTTTAAAGGGCGCGTTAATCACACATCTAGTTTTTGCCTGCAGGTGGTTGTTGCACACGCGCGGCGGGGCATGCCACAACACGGACATAGGCCAGAGATTACCAGAAATGATCAGTGTGAAAGATCTGCTGCAGTCACAGGATCAACAAATAGATTGCAAATGTTTTATATTGGTCTCATTTTCCGTGAAGTTACTCCCACGATGGTTTTCTTGCCGGCAATCCCCCCCCACTAAATATATCGTTTAACACACTCCGCCGCTTTCTCGGCTGTGATGCAGCTGTGTGTGCATACTTGCACGTTCTCATTGGCCAGCTTCCTCAACCGGAAGTCACGACTCACAAGTCGGCCATTATTCATGAGCCACTCACTCCGGCTCTCGCTCTCTCACTCGTGCTTATATTCGCACTCTCCCTTTTTTTCAAGATTACTTCTGCTGCCGAAGTCCTGTGGAGGACATGTGACACTATCTTCTGCTGAGTTCGCAGGCGCTCAGTGACTCATGCATCTACTTTTGGCGTGCAGCTGGTTTAATGCTGTCAGGCTGTGCAACATGTTACACTCCGGCGCTCTCGACAGGACATCTTTTGTGTCTCTTTTGCAGAGTAGCACGTGACAGAAACCCCCGCGTTGTCATTTCTGCTGGTGTCAATGCTTAATTTGAAATCTGATACATCTCCGAACTGAATTCAATATATACTTTTGGTCGCTTGTGTCTGCCGGCCGACTGCTTAGATTTGGCTGTGTCAGCATGCAGCGTAGCATTTGTTCCAATTCCCAGGTTAAGATATGTCCACACACACACACACACGATAAACGTAACAGCAGATGCGGTGACCGTTTGATACACTACACTGACCAACCACGTTTGAGTCAACAATTCTGGTTCAAAGTTGAATCCAATCTCCTTTTTTTATTGTGATTTAAGACGACTGTGCCGTTAACCCAGTTCGATGCAGTTTCAAGTGATCTTGATGTTCTGATATTTTGCCGGTAATCCCCATCTGCTCTGCTGCGTGTCGTCTTTGTCATGCATCAGCGGGTCCTCCCCTGCGTGACTCGGCATCGCATGCTAATGCGGGGCAAGCTAATGTGGTCTCGCAACCTGCCAAACGGCGGGACCGGGCTTGCGGTCGGTCGTTTGACGATGGAGGACACGTTAGTGCAGGACAGCTGATCATGCAGATGTGATGGGTAGAAAGAGGCCAGACAAAATGGGCGAATAATCAAGCGGCAAATTGTCAGATTAAACAGTGGTGGCGTAATAATAATGAATTGTACCATATATAATTAAATGAACACTGTCAATTTACACATTGCCAAATAAAACCTGCTTAGAGTTGGGGAAAAAGTACGGCTTTGTTACTGTTGGTGTTAATACTAATTTGTTGTCTTTTCCAGGTCCCCTTCCCAGTTCTTCAGGGGGAAGGGGTAGAATATCTTGGCCATGCAGATGAGGCGGTCATTGCCATTTCGAACTACAGACTCCACATCAAGTTCAAGGAGTCTGTCATCAATGTAAGTCCACCTCAGACACGTACATAAGAATTCACGGATATATCAACCATTGAATGTGTAGTTTGGAGTCTTTTGGGGACTAAATACATTTCAATGGGGATCAATGAGTTTTTGATATTTGCCAACTTACCCCCCACAAACAAATCCCCAGCACATTTTTAGAACCGATCAGATGCTTCCAATGTCCCTCATACTGACTTAATTCCAACAATCCACAACCTCTTACCCACACTCCCAGGTTATCCTCATTCTTTCAAGCTGTTTTGTTGCCCTTTGCTCCTGTCCATGTTTGTCTTTCCCCTCCATGATTTCAATATGGCAAGGTCATGTGGTCACGTAGCGCACTGCGTGATCGCCTCTTGTTATCTGACATCCTTTTCAACTCATATTTTTCTTTCCCCCTTTTAACTTGTCATTCCTTATTTTCTCCCTGGTTTTAATTAATTTTTCCATTTCCTCTTGTCTTGTGTCCTCCTTCTCTGTGTGCTCCATGTTGTCGCTGTGCTTTAGACCTACCCAGATGTGGACAATGAAATATCTGTGAGTACTACCTCATGCTGCAACGCCCCCAAGTTGCCACGGAAGTGGCACGTTATCCGTGCAAAGACACATTGCATCTTGTATCCCATATAAAACAATGACATGCTATCGTTTCCTGCTCAGTTATTGTGCAGTAAGTTCAGACAGATTTGGGACAACATGGCCACCTTCCAGTTGTTATTTAAAAGTCATTCCTGTGGGCAACGTCAGGTTTATAGTTGCTGCTTTGTGTGGTGAAGGCCTTGAAAGTGTGATGGAAAAAGGCTTTGCTTGAATCTGATTCAGAGTTTGCTAACGTTCTCGCTGTCAGCTCATTGCACGTTGCTCTTTGTCTCCCCCTACAGGTGCCCCTCAGACTGATCGAGAGCGTGGAGAGCAGAGATATGGCCCAGCTGCACATCATCTGCAAAGACTCCAAAGTTGTTAGGTAAAGAAAAGAACGAGTTGATATTAGTGATGGAGAGCAAACACTTTCTGGAGTCTTCACTTTTTTTCCCTTTTTTTTATGAATCATAGATGCCACTTTACAACATTCAAGCAGTGTCAGGAGTGGGTCAAACGTCTGAGCAGGGCAATAGCTCACCCGTCACGCCTCGAAGACCTCTTTGCACTGGCTTATCATGCTTGGTGTCTGGGAGGCAGTGCTGATGATGAGGACCAGCATGTTCATCTGTGTCGGCCAGGTATGTCCAAATATGCGTACACGTACATTTTTATTTTTTCTTTCCCCCTTAATGTGTCCTTGTTCTATTTGTCTACAGGCGATCATGTGCGTCAGAGAATGGAGATGGAGGTTAAAAGGATGGGCTTTGACACGCAAAACATCTGGAGGGTGTCATCCATAAATTGCAACTATAAGTATGTCACGTGTACTATTTTGCACATGCATCAATGCTCACATGAGTAACCTGCGTGTTAATTAAACAAGTCACAGCATGCTGAGGCGCATAACTCGGCACAGTATTTTATTTATTTTTTTGTATCACTCAGTCTTCCCTCCATTTTCGACATGCACGATGCATGTGGGTTTTTGCTGTTTGACACAGTGACTAACCAGTAAAGCTACCTTGCTGTAAAAAAAATAATAATAACAAACTGCATTTTATGTCTTCAGACTGTGCTCCAGTTACCCACAGAAGCTTCTGGTTCCAATATGGATCACTGACAAAGAGCTTGAGAGTGTGGCTTCCTTCAGATCCTGGAAGAGGATTCCCGTGGTGGTCTACAGGTCAGCTTCTTAATTTTGCATTTTTAGGGACCTTGAGCTCACGACTCTGATCATGATTTCCAGACACCAGAAGAATGGGGCAGTGATTGCACGCTGCAGCCAACCTGAAATCAGCTGGTGGGGCTGGCGAAACCCGGATGATGAGTACCTGGTGACATCCATTGCCAAAGCGTGTCAAATGGACACAGGAGCTAAGGGTACCTGTGGTGCACCTGCTTGCCAGCAACGTGGAGAAGCTCCCGACTCATCCGACAGTGATTTTGGTAAAGCGTCATTATCTACATCTGTACACATGTTACTAGAATGCAAACTTTGTAATAATACAAGTCACGTCCATCTTGTTTCATAAGACTCCTCACTGACTGGTAGCTCGGGCTGTGATGACAACACCGTACCACAGAAGCTTCTGATTCTGGATGCTCGCTCTTACACTGCTGCAGTGGCCAACCGTGCCAAAGGTGGAGGCTGTGAGTGCGAAGGTGAGTAGTACCCATTGTCAAAACGGAGACATGTAGATATTCAGGTGGACGCTTAATCAAATTTTATTTTTGTCATTTGAAACATCATCACTAAGTGTCAAACTTTGACCATTAAATATATAGAAATTGTTGAAAGTATGCTTTTGGCTACCGGACCATTCAATTAATTAATTTACAAGCTTATATTGTTTGTTTGCTGTAAATAACATCCCTCTGTAACCAGCCAATAATTTAAACAAAGAAGAGTGTGAGTGTAAACAAAGCGCAACAATTGAGTCATCCAGAAATTCCTGTTTTTCTCTGAATAAGTTTGTTTATTACAAAAAGGCAATGTTTGGAGTTCTTCCCTACTTGTCACACAATACTGGCAAGTGTTTTTTTTTTTTTTTTTTTTTTTTTTTAAATGGATTGTCACTACAGTAGCCAGTTTTGACATTTACAGTCTGTATCCTGCACTGCAGGTGTGTTACTGAAACAGGAGGGTGACAAAAAAAAAAAATTGTGCCATTGTGTAGTATAAAAATACAAAATAATACAGAAAAAATACAAATCATACATGCCACTGTTGAGTTTTTGGAATATAGGACTTGTTGTTGTTCGAAAGGTGAGTGCTTTATAACAATACACAGAATTCGTGTGTGTGTGTGACATTATTATTGTTTGTGTTTAGAATATTACCCGAACTGCGAGGTGATGTTTATGGGAATGGCTAACATCCACGCCATCCGGAACAGTTTTCAGGCCCTGAGGACAGTCTGCAGTCAGATACCCGATCCAGGAAAGTAAGTTGATCCGTTTGACCTTTTTCCTCTGAGTGTCTCCCTGCCTCCCTACCCTCCCTCCCCCTTGTTAATGCGCTCACCCCCGAGAGGTAGAGAAGTTGCCCGGCATCCAGTCTCATACCCGCTGAGTGGGCCAGCTGGCTGTCTGTTTACTGAGACATTGGAGCCATGTGTTTCTGTTTACATGAACGTTTGTTTTTGTCCATGGCCGTGTGTACGTGCAGCTATGATGTCGCATTGTAAAGGATGTTGAGATTCTTCAGATGTCAAATGACGCAGGGGGGAGCTTCCAAAAGACTTGTTTGTTGCACACTCACTTGGGAAAGCGTTTGAGATATTGTGCTTTTTTTTTAATTCATATTTGTCCAATTAGTTATTGAATGGAATAATTAGAAAAATGTCTAATTGTTTTTACAACCAATGCACACATTTGAATGGACCTTTCTCTTCTTTTCTACCTAGCTGGCTTTCAGCTTTGGAGAGCACCCGCTGGCTGCAGCACCTGTCTGTAATGTTGAAGGCGGCCACTCTGGTGTGTTCCTCCTTGGAGCGAGAAGGTCGCCCCGTCCTTGTGCACTGTTCAGACGGATGGGACCGTACACCCCAGATTGTTGCCCTGGCCAAGATCATGTTGGATCCCTACTACAGAACACTAGAGGTGAGATAGTCTGCTGAGTGTAGTTTTCTCTTTGAAATCTAATTTCTTTGCACAACCATGGAATGAATCCACAGGGTTTCCAGTTACTTGTGGAGACTGACTGGCTGGACTACGGTCACAAGTTTGGAGACCGCTGTGGACACCAGGAGAACGCCGATGACGTTAGTGAGCAGTGTCCCGTCTTTCTGCAGTGGCTTGACTGCGTTCACCAGCTGCTCAAACAGTTCCCCTGCCTCTTTGAGTTCAACGAGGCCTTCTTGGTGGGTGTTCGTCATCTGCCATTTTATGCCACAGACTTGCTTTGCGATTTTTAGAGAAGGCATGCACAATCATGCCATTGTGCAATTCTTGATTTCATTTCTTCTCTCTTTTGTGCAGGTCAAGTTGGTGCAACATACGTACTCGTGTCTCTATGGTACTTTCTTGTGTAACAACGCTCGTGAGAGGGAGGCGAGGAACATTTACAAACGCACCTGCTCCGTCTGGTCCTTGCTGCGCACAGGGAACAAGAACTTTCAGAACTTCCTCTACATCCCCAGTCATGATATGGTCAGTTTTTTACAATTTTTGTGAGATTTCTCTTTGAGTTGAATACCACAACCTTTCTATCGTCACTTCAGTAAGCGGTTTCTCCCGTTCTATGCTGCCCCCTACTGGTTGTATGTGATATTTAGTATTGTGGCTTATTTCTCACTGTTTGACTGCAAGGTGCTGCAGCCTGTCTGCCACACACGCGCATTACACCTGTGGACAGCCGTCTACCTCCCCACATCCTCTCCTTGCACAGCCGTGGACGACTCGATGGAGCTCTACTTGTCTCAGAGTGTCACGGGGGATGAACTTGCCTCCCGTTCCCTTGACAGGTACGTTTTGATGCTTCTGTTAGATTCATTGTTAATGTATGCACACTTTTCCTTCACACTAATTTGTGCTAAATCAATTTTTATTGAGTATTTTTTATTAAATATGAAAGTCAAATGTAGAACAACAAATATGATATTAATCACCTCCCCTTGTATTATGTCCACTTCTAGACTTCCCAAGACCCGCTCCATGGACAATCTTCTGTCAGCTTTCGAGAATGGGGCGCCCCTAACTCGGACATCCAGTGACCCCAATCTTAATAAGCACTGCCAGGAGGATCGCCCAGCTTTGGAGGCCGCACCCACCCTTGAGAGTCCATCTATCGACTGCTCGGCTGAGATCGCACTTGACGACGGTGATGAGAATCCTCCACAACTGAGTCCTACCCAGCCATCAGATGGCTCCAGTGCTGAATGTGTGGAGGACACACCAAAGGAACCGTGTCTCACCACTCAGCCTCTGCCTTCCCTACCTCTTCCTCCTGCTCCCCTAACTTGTGATATCCAGGCTCACACTCCACTCCTCGCTCCTGTCCTACAGCAAGCTTCACCACACACAACTACCCCCCCTCTTCCAACACCTCAACTGGAGGCCGAGAGCCCATGTAAGACTGCTGAGAGCACCACACTGCCCACTCCTATATCAGAGCCGTGCTTTACGCTGAGCCACGAGGCCATACCACCTGCAGCCACCCTACACCTTGATAGCCCGGAAAGTTGCCTCATGGAGTCTGCTGACCTCATGGCTCTGAAGCTTCTCACGCCACAGATTCCCTTGGAGGACTCCACTGAGACTCTTATAGATCAAGGAGAACTTTCTCACACCTTGGCGCATCAGCAAAGCGACGGTCCTACTCTCAGTCATTTCACCGAGGAGGAGGAGGAGGAGCAGCAGGTGGTGCCGCCGCCACCGCCGCCGCTCAAAGAGCAGGTGATAGATCATGTCAAGGGAAGAGATCAAACGTTATCTGCTGCAGCATCTCCAATGGACTCCTTCCAAGGATCCACTCAGCATCTCATCTCCCAGAGTCCGCTGTCAGACATGTCCCTCATGGGCCCCCATTGGGAGAGCATTCAGGGCCTAATGCAGTCAGCCTGCAGCAGCGCCAGTCACTGTGGCAGCCGCTCTCCACAAGCCTACCAGAGCCGCCGACTGGCCTATAAGCTTCTGCGCTCGCAAGGCATCGCCCTCGCCAGCGGTTCCCAGTGCTCCCGCAAGGAGGCGCTCTGTTGTCCCAGCAGCCCCGGATGGCCGTCTGCGGCAAGGAGCGTAGCGGGCTTCACCAGCCTGAACGCCCCCGCCATGAACACCTGCTCAGTGGCGTGCCACCAGCTTCCAGCCGCATCGCCCTCCGTCTGCAGCTCACCCGTCCCGCCCCAAACTCCGGCCTACCTAGACGACGACGGGCTGCCGGTGCCCATGGACGCCGTGCAGCAAAGGCTGCGTCAGATCGAGGCGGGCTACAAACAAGAAGTGGAGGTATTGCGGCAGCAGGTGCGACAGCTGCGGATGCGACTCGAGAGCAAACAATACAGCACCCCACCCTCCGAGCCCGACGTCGACTACGAGGATGATATTGTTAGTTTGCGTTCTCCTCTTCTCACTCGAGCCCACATTTGCGAGCCTTTCTTCACCTCCTTCTTGTCTCTTTTTAGACCTGTTTAAGGGAGTCGGACAACAGTCCCGAGGAAGACTCTCTATCTACCCAGAGTGAAGACCGACTGTCTGAGGGCAGCTGGGATCGAGTGGAGAGCAAGGACACGGAGGTCGGCATCTGTTTCAATCCTCACTTTCGTTTCTTCTCCACCTCACCTTCTCACTCTAATGGCTTTAAGCACTTCTAATGATGGAAATGTATGCACGTGTAGGTCACGAGGTGGGTGCCTGACCACATGGCCTCTCATTGTTTCAACTGTGACTGTGAGTTCTGGATAGCCAAGCGGCGTCACCACTGCAGGTGGGACTTCACTCGTTTTCCTTTCACACAAAGCACAAAAATGATCTCTTAGCAACAAAAAAGTGCTAATCTCTATATGTTCTCTGATAAAATCAGTGGTGTGGTTTCCTTTTTTGTTTCAATTGTTTTCATTCAGTATGGGAAGAAATGACCCTGCCTAATGCCCGTATCCTTAACTTTGGTCTTAATACATTGAAGGTTTATTATATTTGCGAGTTCATTCTTCACCTATGCAAATAAAAGCAGCTGTTTTTTTTGTCCTTTCTCTGTAGGAACTGCGGCAACGTGTTCTGTAAAGACTGTTGTCATCTGAAGCTGCCAATCCCAGACCAGCAGCTGTACGACCCGGTGCTGGTTTGCAACACTTGCCACGACCAGCTCCTGGAGTCCAGAACCCGCGAGATCCGCAGCCAGCAGTTCAAAAAGGCCATCGCCACAGCCTCAAGTTGAGCAAAGGGTCTCCTGTCGGGTCATGTCCTTCTTTGAACTCACGAGGTGTCGCCCCCACAACCTGCTGTGGATCTTGGTTGAGGTGATGAGCTGTCTGAAAAATAGGGGTGCACTGTGGTGGCAGGAGGGCGGGGGAATGCCCCAGGACCAAGTCCTGGACAGAACATATTTCGGCTTTTAGCACGGCAACACTCTGTAGTGGTACCCCCCCCCCCTTTTTGAGCCCACCTTAAGTACCCAACACCTGCACTCTCCATATAGTCATACTTGAGAGGGACAATCGATCGGTGACTCCAAACCTTTACCTGATCTACTGGAGGCTTTCAGCTGGGAAAGAAACGAATCG
This sequence comes from Syngnathus acus, assembly GCF_901709675.1. Taxonomy (NCBI): domain Eukaryota; kingdom Metazoa; phylum Chordata; class Actinopteri; order Syngnathiformes; family Syngnathidae; genus Syngnathus; species Syngnathus acus. The sequence continues at coordinate 3,793,231 of NC_051099.1, read as the reverse complement.
CTGCTATTGTATTTAAAAGTCTAATTTTGTATTCTTATTTTGTGCACCTCTAAATGTCGTCGTGTGTCGAAGGGAATCTCGCGACCAAACTCGAGCGAAAAGAAAGGGAGAGATCTGCTGTCGACTTTGCCATTGTAACTTGGAATGTAAATCCCGTGCATTTTGGTGGGTCCTATTCGTGTTTTCCGATTTTAAGTGTCAATGCGGGCCGAGGTCTTCAGCGATGCTCTTGCAGCTACATTTTGGTGTTGGAAAGCTCTGCGGGAGACACACGTATGTTGTTGGTATGTGAAGCGGTGTGTTTTGGGACACGGCATGTTTCGATGAAAATCATTGAGGGTATTTCTGGGAAACGACTGAGAATTTTCCGACAAGGTCTGCGTTACCTCTGACTGAACGCCCCCCCCTCCCTCAAAAAAAAATCTCATTGTCCTCCTGATTGGCACTTGAAGGAAGAAAGACTGAACAATTGATTGACAGTTCTTTTTACGCAACAGGGGAGGGCGGCCACAGTACGTACTTGTTTGTGTCTACTGGGTGTTCAATGGTGCCATACTTTTTTTTTTTTTTTTTTGTCCCCCCTCAATGTTTTTCTTTTCATAGATGGCAGCAGTTTACTATTTGACTCCTCCTATGTGTTCATGGTACAGATGTTTAGCTGCTAAAGTTTAACATATAGATCTAATGATTTCACTGGATGATCAAATGTCACTAAATTAGCTGACCTAATAATTTAGGTTTTTTTTTTTTTTTTCCCGATGGTGTTAACATCTCTTTTTAGAGAAAGCTCTGAAGTGTAACATACATAGTGATATCTGATCCATGGTGGCGGCAAGTACCAGTCTTTTAATTGATGAATAACTGTTGTAAAGAATTGCACTGTAAAAGTAAATTCCCATTGGCAAAGATAAAAAAAATTATATGATGGATTTGTTTCCCAGCTTGTTTATTTTTTGAAAAAAAAATACAATACAGTGTCTACAAGGATGAGACTAGGCTGCACGTCACCAGAGAGATGCAAACGGTATATAACGTCATCTATCTACAGGAAGTACATCAATATGGTCATGTGTGCTTCAGTCTCGTGATTTCACTGCAGGCTTCTACGATTTAAAGACTTCACAAAGGTTCCATTTCTAATGGATAATGGGTGACTAAAGACAAACAATAAATACAATGCCTGTAATAAATATGACAGTGTATGTAGTGATGTCTCAGCTGTCTTGTTTATATTTATCAATGCAAATACACAGGAGCTGTATCAAAAACTGCATTACCAAGTTAATAGTACACAGTATTGGTACTTAATGTTTGCTGTTTGCTCTTCTCTACATGTAAAAAAAAATGACAATTCCAAGTTTTGATCATAATTTTTAGTTAGCAAAACCATCATGATGAAATTAATATATAGAATTTTTATTTTTAATATTAACAGCTCAAATGATCAATAAAAAGGATGAATAAACTAAGTAGGAATTGACCTGACAAGCACTATTTACTGTTTTAGAGTAGCGTAATTCTTCATTTGCCCACCAGGTGACGACCTTTCTTGGGTAGTTCTGTAAACTGCCTCTCGCCACCTGTGCATTGGAACGACCCCAGGGCGGGCACCTTGACCAAATCAAGACGTCATTGCATGATTCGTCTTTTCTGATCCTCCCTTATGTTCCCGAGTGAGTAAACTTCCTTATCAGAAATTAGGTCCGCACTGTCCACAAATGTGCAGAGTCATTCAGTACTGTCGAACATGACAAACAAAGGGAAGGGCTCCCTGTGATGAAAGATCTATACAGTGTTGTAATATCTTCCTCAAACCAAAACCCTTATACGTCGTCGCTTCCCACACATTAACAAACCTTCACACACATCATGCATGAACCCAACTTCTTAAATGTACCTTAAAAAGAACTTCTTTATAGTAGTAGCTAAGATTAATAATTCAGGATGAGGGTATTCTACATAGCAGGTGCAATTTCCATAAATTCAGTGTCTTGGGTTTGATATGAAAACAATTACTATCTATATATTATATCTGCTTGGTTATTAACTCGCCAACTCTCTTATCAGCGTCTTTGATCGCATCATTTGACACACCAAGATGTTAATTGATGGGAGAGAGGATGCCTGTCGAAGGGGGCGGGGCCAGCGTCGTCTTTTCCTGCGTGGCATGCTGATGGATAAGTATAAGACCCCCCTGCAACAATGCGACCACGAGCGAGTCATTTCGTTGCCGATATGCAGCATCTCACATTTTTCGTCCTCTTCCTGGCATCCCCCTGGAGCCTCTCCGCTGGAGCTGGTGGTGAGTTCATCTGTCACCTCATTCATTCATCATTCATGTTTATTTGTCGGATTGCATATATAAAAAAAAGAAATACTAAGTATCAATTTTTTTAATATGTCAAATTTAAATAACCCCCTTATGTTTCTTAATTTATTTATTTTTAAAATATACATGTTTTACAGCGTCAGTGATTATATAGATAGATATATATATATCTATATATAGATATATAGATAGATATATCTATATATAGATATAGATATATCGATATATATAGATAGATAGATATAGATATATATATATAATCATCTGATTCGACATATGGTTTGAAATATTTTTTTTCTATGCCTGCGTGACAGTTGATTTAGTGCATGCGGATCTCTAAAAATAATAATGAAAAAACTAAGAACCACATGATTGAATGAGTTTCTTATGCAGAACTCATTTTGTGCGCACCTGTCGGGTCAAGCAACTGTCCTGCTGCCTGCGTCATCATGTCCTCTTCTTCCTCCCGTATCCTGGACCAGTCACCCAATGAGGGAGAGTTGCTATTGAGATTCTCGTCTCACTCTCTCTCCCTTTTTTCTCTCCATGTGCAGTGTGCACCTGCGCTGCGCATGAGCCAATGACGTTTGCGTTTGTTTCTGCGGCAGAAATTTCTCACGCGGGTACATTCCACCTATAATTTACTTTGGCACTCCAGCTCTGATGTTTATTCTGGTCAAATCATTGGGGGGGAAAAAAAGTTTGCATTTCATAAGTGCGCTGTGTGCCCACTTAAAATTTGGAATCCAATACAAAGAGCTGCATTCACATTATGGAATTTGTAACGATGAATTCTCTCTTAAAAATCTTCATTGAATGAGGAAATTATTGCCCTCCTCCGATCTGTGTGTGTGCGTGTGTGGGTGGGGGGCGTCATGTGTTTTATTTCGCGTAAATAAAGCCAACCAGCCGCACCAATGCAGTAATCGGGGTTCTGCTAGATGCTACGTGAGATTATGTGCAGTTCGTGAGGTAGATGGGACAATTGAGTCTCCATGTTTGCCCTCTGAAGTCTCCACCGCTACGTGAGACCGCAGTGGAGCGGAAGGGTTGTGTTGATTATTTTATTTCTTTTTTTTTTTTTTTTTTTTAGAAGTAGCGCACGATGTTTTAATTTAAAAATGAGGGAGCAATTCAGTGTTTGTTTACCTTGCCGTGTGCATTTTGCCGTTTTTTTCCCTCCGCGTTTCCTCGCAAATACAATGACACCCTGCTTATATTGTTATTCGCTTGGCGACCGGCAGATTCGTAACGTTTTCCCATTGGCTGACACATATGCGGACAGCGATTTAATTGGCTGAACTCAAACAACCGTTTTGTAAGGCATTGTTTATACAAACACGCACAATGCTCGGAGCCTGGTTAAAGTGAAGTATGCATAACCAAAAATGACAATAGTTAATAATTTAAAATTTTGAATCAAATTAATAAATGTCATATTTGTGGTTGTAGTACTGTAGACAGCCACTGCCTCATTCCGAGTCATAAAAAGCTCCCGTTCAAATGCAGGAGGAAATGTAAAGCAATTATAGGCAGCATGTTCAAGTTTTAATAATAATTAATAATAATAATAATAATAAAAAACTAAACTAATAAAATAAAAATGAAAAAGCGTAATTTTTCTCTGAAACCTTATAGCCATAAATTATTATTACACATGATAAACTTCGTACTGTGCAAGCAATTATAGGCCAAAATCATAAATAAAAATATCTCCAAAAACTTAATGTGATATTTTTGAAATCACAGTCCAAAATACATTTAGTGACACAGTCATCTCTGATTCAAATGTACTGTTGACCAGGCCAATTCAAAATAAAATAAACTTCATTGTAATGTTACAATCTAATATGCAACAATACAATCCCAGTTTTAATAAACAATTGCTGCCGTTGCCATATTAGTAAAATAAACACTTTCCAATCATTGCAAGTGGATAAGAGCATACCAGGAACTAAATAGGGTTGACATGAATTACAATGCCTGCCATAGCAGAAGTGCTGGTGAGGGTTTGTTTTTTAGCAACCATTATTGTGCATGACCGAGAGGAAAAGCTTGACATGGGAATGACTTCCTTCTCCAATGCTGGGAGAAGCCTTCATACAATTCTAATAACAAACCTGGAGACCCCCCCCTGCATTTTTTCAATGGCATGAGTATTTTTCATAAATATTTGATTAGTCAGATAGCGGCAGATATTTGTCTCGCCAAGTATATGGCAAGGCAACGTGCGCTCCTATTGTAAAATATTAATAAACTTCCCCAACAAACCATGTGAGAACGTGTTCCCACTCATGTAAGAGATTGTATCTGTGTTTATTCTGATAGGAAGGAAAGTATTTGAGAATATAATAACAGATCCGGTGTGGCGGATATTTCTATGGATGGTTATAAGAGTGGAGTTAAATATAGATGAGCACTTGACAGGTTAAGTGGATTAAAATAATTAAATATTCACAAAATATTTCCCTCTTTCAGATTGGTGTTATCAGTCCCAGTTCACCTGTGACCATCAATGCAATGGTAAGATTGATATCTTTTGAGAAATCTCCAAACTAAGAGCTTGTGTCACCTTTGAACTTTTTTTCTTCTAGGTCCAGAAAAGTGGAACCATGCAAACGGTGACTGCGCCGGAAAATCCCAGTCGCCCATCAACGTTGTCACCAGAAAGACCTTAAAAGACGAGCGCCTGATTCCGTTTGAGTTCACCAACTACCAGCAGATTTTCCGAGGCAACATCAAGAATAACGGACACTCGGGTGAGCGCCAAGTCCCGTGGGGGGGGGGGTCAACACTCTAGAGGTCCGGATGTGGTGCTGACTTGTTTATCTTCAGTTCAAGTTGGAGTTCCTCACCTAAGCACCATCTCGGGTGGAGGACTGCCAAGCACCTACAAGGCGGTCCAGTTCCACCTGCACTGGGGCAGCAATGGCGGACCAGGCTCTGAACACACCATTGATGGAGAGCAATATCCCATGGAGGTACCCTTAAACTAAAAAAATAATAATAATTAATCCAGAGGCTCTATTCTGGTCATTTGTTAGGGCTGTTTGACTTTATGCAAGCTGCATTCCTTAGATTATTGTAGCTGCAACTTCTTGTCTACCTAATGTTGAAATTTCTGCAGACTGATAAAGTTGCGATAATTTTGTTGGTCAGTTTGCAGAAACATACAAAAAGGTGGATAAAGTAGTCACGTTTGAAATTTTATCACGCAGCTGCACATTGTGCACATGAAGCATCACTACACGGATCTGTCGACAGCATTGGCTGATACAGAAGGAGTCGCAGTCTTGGGCTTTTTCTATGAGGTAACTATTTGAATTTTTTTTTTTTTCAAAAATCACAATGTCCATTAAGTGGAAAATCTTTCCATTTTCAAGGTGTCCAACAGTGCAAACCGAAAGTATGAGCCCATTATCAGTGCTCTGCGAAGCATCAAAAACTCAAGTAGGTGCTGAAGTCCAATCAAAACAAATTGTGCATGAAATCATTGCCACAGTCCTCATGATGTCGCCCCCCCCCAGACGCCAATACCTCTCTGCCACCTACCTCCTTGGCACAGCTCATTCCACCTGAGCACAACCTGACCTCCTTTTACCGCTATAAGGGATCTCTGACCACACCAGGCTGCACTGAGGCTGTAGTTTGGACTTTGTTTGAGAACCCCATCCCTCTGAGCATTGACCAGGTTGGTATGGAGATGCAAATTGTTTGGTGTTACTGTGCAGTTTTTTATTATTTTTCTATTCAAACATGACTCTGTCTGCTAGATGACTTGATTATCTCCCTCAGCTGCGGGCTTTTTCTGACCTCAAGTTCCATGACGGGAAACCAATGGTGGGGACCTTCCGGCCAGTTCAGCCCCTTAATGGCCGGCAAGTGTACCGATCTGGAGGTGCGGTGGTTTCGATCTGCTCCCCTCTCCTTGTAGCCGCCTTGGCTATGGCCTTGGGACTATCCCGGCTCAATTAGGAACAAGGTGTGTCTGCTGCACTGTGACACCCATGAACATTGAACATCATTCTTGGATTTGTGACAGCATTGCCGCATGGTCTCCAAAATGGTTACACAAATTGTTGTCGTGCATGAATGACTCACCTGGGGCCCCACCCCCCTTATGACACACATGACAAAGGTGTTAAAAGGACACCTTGGAGGTGTATAAGGGTTCATTAGCATGCATGCATGCATAACGAATCAGTAGGTCATACATCCGCCTTAAGAATGTGCCATGAAGTAGGGTACTCATTGACCAATCAGAACCCCCCCACCCCCCCCGCCCTGATATTTCACAGCATCATCAAAAGCACTCACACACAAACGCATCCTCATGCACTTTGGAGTTGAGCCACCTTGAACAATGTCAAACAAATTTAGTCTCCGCTCATATCAGTGTGAGTGGCTCCGGTCTCGTGAACGAGACACGTGATGCCTCATTCACTCTCAATGGCACATGAAAACTGCACAAGGCTATTAATAGCACAACTGAGTCACAAGAACAAGCTCCATTTCAAAGCCAGCGATCAAACAAGTCCGCCTTCTCATCCCCCTTATGGCAAAGTACAAGCAGGTGGAATGAAGAGCAGATGTTGTTTATCTTCAGTTCATGCTGGGGATCTCTGAGGCTACTGTGAAACCTGAAAAAAAAATGGGAAGGTGGAAGGGCAGGGATTAATGTGGATACTATTTAAGCCAGCATCATATCAAATTTGTTCTATTCATGCTCCACCAACAACTGAAAATTCTTCACGGTTGCTGTTTGAGGATGCACAAAATTCGCATGCACACTTTCCAAGACTTTGACTGCGATTGGGTCTAATGCTACTGATTGTGAATTACTTCGATGGGAGACGGCTGCCATCTTCCAACCACGTTTGTTGCGATGACCAGGGAAGCTGTATATATATTTTTTTCCATAGTTTCGTGATGCATTAACTTATATTTCTAAGCCATTCTAATGCACATGATTCACTTGTATTTTATGCACTGAATGTTTCTATTGATATGAGATGCAAAGTTATTGTTATTATATTTATGTATTAAAAAGTCATATGTATCGAGTTGTATGCATTTGAGGATGTCAACTTGTGAGCTAAAGAATGTGATGCTGTTGAACAATAAACAACATATGCCGTTTTAAGTACAAATCTCTGTCATTTTTTTGCCATTGCAGATCAGTATGGCAATTACCTTCTAAACCAATAAACACCAATAATGGGCAAACCCGTGTTGCACAAGCGTTTATAGGTCAAAATTAAAAGCTAAAAATTAAAATATCTCAAAAAGTTCATGTACTAGGGGAGAAAATAATTAAATCGTACATTGCAAATCAACCAATGTTAACGGTTAATGGTAACAGAGTTTTAAAAATTTTACTTTTAAAACATGATTAATGTCAACAAAATTCTCACATATGGTTTTTGATGGGGAAAAAATGTTTACATCTTTACTATACTATGTAGTATGCGAGTACTGAGTACTTGGCCGATCCGTTTGTGTGACGTCACATAATCACATGGGCTACACAGCCAATCGGATTCATGAGACGGTGATAATAGTTTTGCTTCACGCAGGTGACAAGCCGTAGATTTATTCTGTTTTATTTCCGTGACTTCTTTTCCTTTTGCCTGATTTACGGTTCATATAAAATTCCGTGTATTATGTAGGAGGCTTCTCCAGCACACAAACCCACTAATAAGTTTTTAGTTACGTATGGCGAGTGGGCCAGCTTCTGTCGAATTATTGTCACCTGCTTGACAAACAAAATGTCTATTCTCAAAAACGTAAAACATGAAAATGATACCTCCAACCTGGAAGATAGTTATGTGAGTACTGAATTCCACAAACTTCGCTAATTTTCTTAGTTGGGCATACTATATTTAGTCATGTTAATTGTTTTTGTGCCCATATTCTTCTCTAGGTTTTGCAGTTCGGCCAAAAGACTCAACATCTGGACAGCCATCTTGTAATGTATGCATTTTTGACTATGAAACGTTTGTTAAACCAGACAAAATGAAAACAACATATATGCTCAGAAAGATACCACACAATGTAGACCAGAGTTCTGTCAAGTATTGTCATTGTTAAAAATAAATAGGAAAGTATAGATTAGATTTTCATGACATTAATTTAAATGTGGAGATTTTGTAATGAAATATCGAAAGCAAACTCATTTTTTCCTTCTGAATATTCTTCCAGTATGTCATACAGCGGACAACCACAAATCACGCAAACTGCATTTTGTTTCCTAAAAACTCCTTTCAAGTTATTAATTGTGTTGCCTTTCCCCTCTGTTGATATATTCCACTACGAAGAAATCAAAAGGCTCTTTTGTGATGCAAAAAAACGCAGGAAGACGTCAGCCTCTTCGGGATGCACGTGCAGATGTTGAGGAAAAGACAAAAAGTTGAAGGAAAGCTTCCTGTTCATTCATTCCCTGTTAAGACTTCTCAACAGTTAGTTATCGGGAAAGACTGGGAATCAAAGCGGAGGATGTTTAATGTCTGGCTTAAGCTACAATAACGGCACGACAGCGCTCGTCCATGTCCCCTTAACGTTTCCCTAACGTTCGTGACAAAGGATGGCTTTCTCTTTGGAGAAAACAGAGGCACCTTCCTTTTTCCTATCCAAACAAAGCCCTTCATCGACTCATAAATATGTCCCTATTTCCTTCCGAGTTCATCAAGAGGATCATTTCATAAAAGTTGGGGAAAAAAAACCTCTTACTGCGAGATATTCTGCATGTAAAGCGCTCAACCTTTCTAAACTTATTTAAAATGACCCCACGTAAGAAGGAAAGAAGAAAGTTGGGTGACGTGGAGAACCCCACGGAGGAGTCTGCCTAGAATGACTAATGCCTGGCCGCCAGCTCTCCACAGCAGATAACATCAGTTTACATACGACTCTATAAAAAATGACCACCAAGAGTGTACGGCAACTTGAAGCCCTCTGATCTCACAGGCCGGAACAATGGCTTGAAAAAGACTTTTCAAAAGGCCAGTTCCCTCTTTCATGGACTCTTGAGCATCAATGGCAGAATAGGTCAAAGGTTGATGAGGTCATTCTGAACACAACGGACTCGTAATTTGGTTGCAGTGGTCATACGATCACCGAGTGTATTTTGAGCGCTATCATTGTTCCTTTTTTTACACCTGTCATGGAATAAGAGACGCAGGAATGTTCTAAATATTCTAAACAGTTTGATGATCGCAGTTGTAAACCACATCAAAATATTACCATAATAAAAAAAAAAAAATCTTGAGAGAGACAGGTAACAGGAGCAGAAAGTTAAGCGAGCCACTCCACCATTAGAGACTCTCTTCAATATTAATGATTGGTGAAATTGCATTTGGAAAGTTTGAAAGAGTAAAAAGCCTTTCTGACATGCAAAAAGAGAGAAATTGAAGTTTGCTCACTTGTAAAGGAATGAATTCTCCAATTTTTGGACTTGAAATATCCTTGTTTAAATGTTAATGTATTTATACTGTGCCTTTTCTTCAGAATGTGTGTCATTTTTGCTTTTATGACTTCACTTAGAACTTGCTTGAAAGTCAGTGGTGTGACTACAGACTTACTTGCCACTTCCACATGAAATTTGACTCAGTGTGTATTGCTGAAAGTGTATGACTTTGCTTTGCCTGTTGACAATTGTGACTTGTGACAGTGTGACGTAGTACGCGGCATTGTCAGAGACGTGACCTGACGATATGATTCAGCACACGCCAGCTGCTATCATATCACTACTGTATGTTTGCACTTTATTAAATAAGAGATTGTGTCATTTGCCAGATATTACAAAAGTTGGCACAAAGGTGACTCGTTCGTTTTGTTTCTATAAAAAAAAAACACTTGAATCAAATAAGCGTATGTCTCTAAATAAACACCTTATTTTGTAATAAGTTATCTATATTGAATTTTCTGCAATATTTAAATTTATTAAGATGCATCTGTATGAAGTTTTTTTTTTTTTAATGTATCATATAATCTAATAATATGACTAACTACAACTATAAAGTTCCCCCATGTCAATAAATGTTAAGAATAAGATTTACGTAGCAGCACTCCCAAATACAAACACGGACAAGTTGTTCTTCTCTGATTTGTTTGGTTTGGAGTGCATTGTTCTACAGGCCAGCAAGGGCTGAGGGGTCAGTGTTTGCATTGTGATTTCCAAAAACCAAAATGTATTGTCCTCAACATGATGTCGGATGTTTAGAATTGCAAAAAAAAAAAGATATCGTGTTTACATTATATTGTGAGGAATTCAGTTTTCTTTTTGGATTTGGTCAACGGGATCTGACCTGTCCTGACCGTTGGGACTCACATGACGGTTCATATTTTCATTGCCCTAATCAGATTTTAAAATGTGTCTCCACAGGGACAGAGTGCTCGCCTTCGATGATGTCATCACTTCTCCGTCCTCTAATTGGATGGTAAGAGCAAAACTTTACAGCCAATTTCAATGAGCCCAAAAAATGTCTGTAGACATTAACAGTTTTGAATGAATTTAATTGTAATGTTTAATTTATTTAATTCGTCAACAATCTTGCTCAAAGGAAACAAATCAGTGTTAAACCGACCAGTCAATGAGTTGATTGTAGTAAGTGAAGTTAAAAAAAAAAACGTTTATTAGGGAATTGCATTCAGCAGATTTAGTCTTCTGCATAATTTTTCCACATTCTAAGCTCTGCTTCCACAATTAGAAGCAAACAGCCCACAGTCACACATACACAGACACACACACACACACACACACACACTGGTGTGATGATGAGAGGCAATGTGCAAAGCCTTTCGTTGCAAAGCTCTGGGTCCTCCCCTGGTTGTCATGGTAACAAAATCCAGTCGAACATGAGGTGGAATGAGAGCTGGCTTACTTGCATGAGACAAATATGTGTTGTAAGGAGATTCTCTACTTTTCAAAAGTGTCTCCTCTTTAATCTGCCCTTCCTCATATTATCAAGCAATGCTCTGGTGTCTGCAGGTTAGTCAAGTCCTCTTTCTGAAATCCTTCCAAAACAGGAAGGTACAAAGGAGCAGCTTCCATCGACTTTATTTTTTATTTTTTTATTTGATTCTGTTAATTGCATCTCAGCAGGTTATCGCTTCCATTGGGTTGATATAGATATCTATATATAATAGTCATAATCGTCTACACACACGCATTGCAGCACTGTGCGGTGGTGGAGACAGCCATCCTCTCAAATGTCGGCTTTAGCTTCATTCAGCTGTTTTCCTGCGCCGGGGGGCTTTTTTTTTCTCCTGCAGTTGAATTTGTGCTGATTTTGAAGCTCCAAAAAACACCCGGCCACAAAACCTTGCTTGTTCAGGGTTTTTTTATCCTTTAAAAGCTATAGTAAGGAAAATTGGGTTCATTGCGCCTCGACGCCCCGAAGTGACGAAATCAGCAGTACCTTTTGTACATTAGTGATGTTAAAATGAATCCTTACTGTTACTTTACAAGAGTTTTGTCAAAGGGTTGATCCAATACTCAATGTGACAAAGCCCACTCAGCACTAATTGCTCCGTCCTTGTCCTCTAATGGTCGAAGCGAGTGATGATGCTGCACAAACAGCATCCTTTGTCAGCATCAAAACAGCTGCAAGGATGCGTACGCAACAAACCTTTTGAAATTTAAGTTGAGCTATTTCACTAAATGTCTGAAGTTTTGCTTTTTTTTTTTTTTTAAATTTGGCTCACAGCAAAAAAAATAAGGATTTACACCACACTTTCTAAACTGCACAGAAAGACGCAAAAACAAACGTTTGCAAAATTAATGAGACTTTCATTTACGTTTTAGCCAACCATCTATTCATAGCCAGAATATATCAAGAAGTCACATGTCCTTCACTCTTAGTACACGTACACAAAAAGATTGCATCAAAAAGCGCATTTCATGTATTTTCCTCCCTGTTATCACTTTTGTGAGTAATATTTGTCATTCCCACGGCCCTGCATGCATTTTTGGAAACATGTTTGGATTTTCTTCCCCCACCAGATGAGCGACTCCCAAAACATAAGCCCCATAGATTATTAATATTTATCATTTACACATCCTGCCTTCAATTATTCTCCACAAAGGGATGAGATTTTGTCTCTAACTGAAAAAAAAAAAATGGGGCAGTGTTTATTTGGGCAAATGGGGTGTTACTCAATGAGGCATTATTCAAACCTCACAAAGAACCTTTTTTTTTTTTTTTTAAATATTTGACGCTGCCTTGAACTGGATGGTGAACTTCTATTTGACTACAATCCCTTCGGTACATCGCCTTGATGGTGTCGCGGGGGACTTTTATGCGGCACACAGACGCAAGGCATCTTATTATCTTTTATTGCCGCCATAAATGGAACTCTAATGAGATTCGAAATGCCTGTGAGCCGGTGCACTATATATCGGGGGGGGGGGGGGTTCATTTAGGAAGATGGCAACAATGACAATTTCGAGGACTGACAAGCGCTGGAAAATAATAGTTGACATTAATGCGAGACGTTACTAAGACTCGGTGCACTTTTGTCCTTTAGTCACCGCTGACGTAACAATGTCTCACCATGTGTTAGTTGCGAAACCTAACTTTGCACTACTCGATGGAAAAAATGGACACGCGTATCGGAATGTTTGTGTGCGTGTGTGTCGACTGTCATGGTCCAGTTTAGGGAGGTTACAATATAAATTTAGCTTCAGAGGATGCTAGTAGAGAGGGAAGATGACCAGAATTTGACCAGTCTCCTAAATCAGACTGTCGACGTGTGTTTCCCAACCTTACTTGAGCCATTTTACATCAGAGAAATCTCATGGCAGAGTGCCAAACAAAAATGAATATGAATAGTGACATCTAATCGTTTTGAATCTAGTCCTATTTAATTGAACACACAGCTAATTTTCAGCACCCATGATTAGCGAAGCCACATTTTTAGATATGCAACTTTTCTTCATGGAATTCCATCCTAAAAAACAAATGTCCAATATTGATAATACAAAAAGAAAGAATGCACAATTGGACTGATACTCCAAAATGTTTGTCTTTCTATTTGAAGACAAAACACCATTCATAGAAGTTGACATCAAGGTGAGATTTATCATTTTGGTGCTCACCCAAGATTGTGTTCCTTTTGCAAATGTTTGTTTTGCTGTAGACAGAGAATGCAGGACTGTCGTGTCAGCCCTCGAGCCTCGACCCCATTGTGTGAGCAGGGAGCGGGTCACCTTCTTCCTCGGATAACATACTGTAGGTGACGAGGCTGCTGTCTATAGGAGGGACAGTGACATCACATACAGTCGGGAGGGAGGATGTCCGATAGACACCCAGAATCTTGCTTGTTTTCAGCTTGGGGGGAAGCTGACGTGTTGGAGAACAGGAGATAAGGAAAACAATACATCATTGGGCTGATTTCATATTTTTTAATAACATTAGTATAAATATGGGAAACCTGACTGACAGCCGAGTGTAATTAAAGTTTTTGGCCAAGTACAGATGTTTCACCCCGGTGTGTTTATTGTAGCTGGTCTGTGCGCAGAACGTTCTCACCATTGCCACAGATCGCACAAAGGTGACCACATCCCGGTCATCTATAAGTAAGCTGACGTCCTTGCTGGGACATGGTGGCCACAAAAATACGATACAACTGTCAACAAATTTGTCTTTATAAAGATAATTGTCAGTTTTGATTGACACTCTCAGAAAGGTATTATTATTTTTATTATTATTTATTAATATTCTAATATTATTCTATATTATCGTTTATTGATTGACTTATTTTTAAAATGTTATACGTATTGTGCATGCCTCCGTTTTTTATCCCTATAGAGTTGACCCGGTTTGTTGGCGATATACGTACGTACATTTCCTACCATGTTCAAGGTGAAGACAAACAATGTTGTCTTGTCAGATAAGAGCAGTTTATCACACTCTAGGACGGGACGGTCCATTTTAGGGAACACCACCGATTGCAGTATCTTCAGGTCAAATGTTCTAGTGATAGTTTGTCTTCGGTACTGTACATCTCCCTGCATGATACGTAGAGCGGGATTCTTTCATTTGAGGGGTAATTGCCAGGAAAGCATAGTGCGAAACTCACCTCCAGACTTTCCCAGAAGGTCATCAGGTGACTAATCTTACCAGTGATTCTTCTATTTGATATTGTAAAGTGGACGCTTGGCTGTCTGAAAACACAGGAAAAGAGTCGAGATGTAGCTTGTATGGCGCAGCCTCCCCAAATGACCAAAAGGAAGAGGTAGAGACGTTGTGTCCACTCTGGGACAATGGGAACAAACCTGTGTCGCGTCACGGCACAACCATTCATTGCACGCTGCCGTTGGGAGGATAAAGGTCATGCCAGGTCGGCTGTGAGGTGAGGCGCTCTCGGCACCCGACATGCCCGGCCGTGTGGCGCATTGTGCTGGTGCCTCCACTGATAAAAATCACAGAGCTCATCAAGTTGCTCTCATTAACTTGCTGCTGGCACGAGAAATGAAATCAAATCCCTAGGGTAATGTCAAGAACAATATAAAACATAGCTTGTTCGTAAAGGAACTGATTTACATCGTGCATGAAAGATAGGATGACGTACAATCCATCGCTTGCCTTACTTTTCTGACGTCAGCCATGGGCCCAGTTCTAGGAATAGTGTGCGTTTGACCTCATTTAAATCATTTTATAGAGACGAGCAACAATGGAAAAAGCGCTGCATCCTCTACGAGGTGTGTCTTAAAAGAATGTGGACTGAAAGGTAAACATCGTTTACCTGAGAAGACCTCCGAAAAATAGAAGCCAAACTAATAAAATAAAAAGTGTTTATCCGAGTTAGAGAATGGCTTGGCTCGTGCCCAAGCTCTCGAGAGTTCTTTGGAAATCTTTGTACCACTTGTTCACATTGCTGTCACGGGTGACAATCTTTCTTTACCCTACCGTGAATGTTTTTGGAAGATAGGGGGGAGTCCGAATATCGCCGCAGATGGGCACTTTGGAAAATGAATGGATGGACGGACATCAAACGCAATGCGCTTAATTTCCGATTGATACGTCGTCACCATGACGTATTTCCCATCGGGGCTAAGATGTTTACCAGATATTGTCCTGAGGCTCGTGACGTCTATTTCAACTTAAATTCAAGTTTGAGACATTCACATTTTGCTCAACAAAAGAATTTGGGTGTGTTTGTTCGTGTGTGCGTTCACAACAAAACAATGACAAGACTCGGCACACATCCTCTGTGTTTGTGTCGCTACAGACTTTCTCCCGCCATGTCGCCTGTGACTCAAGCTCCTGCTCAAGCAGGAAGAGGAAGCCACATATTGGACCGTGTCTTGAAGTCACTCGTGCGCCTCTTAACAATACGTCATGGCACAATATGAATAGGTCCAATGAGACAGCGCTGGGGAAATATTTCAGATTTATCGTCTTCTCCCTGCTTGTAAATGGGTCACATTGGGGAATGCGAGCGGAGAGATGTGTTGGCTAGCTTAAGCTGCGGACAGTGGGAACGCTGGTTTATTTTGTCAGCTGAAGACCCCCAAGGCGATGACCCACACTAGGAGAACAGACCTCCTGTCGGTTCAAACTGAACAGCCTGTCCTCAAAGAGATCTTACGTAGTAGATGACCGAGCTGGGGTTAAAAAAACCCATGGAATTGACTTGTAATGAACAACTAAATCAAGTTACCGTATTTTCCAAACTGTAAGGAGCACCTTCAATGAATGGCCCGTTTTAAAACTTTGTCCTTTATATAAGGCGCACCGGATTATAAGGCGCACCATTAATGCATCATGTCAGAGTTTTAATCCAAATCAAATCATTCTCCATTTTATCTTTTTGATTTCAACTTCAGACGCAACAAATTACTTTATAATCACAAAATAATGATCCATAGTCTTTTTGATTCATGATTCATAGTCTTCAGCGGGACACTTATGATTGATTTCATGACACAATGCTTTGGGCCAGTTGAAATTTAGGAATTTGGTCCATATATAAGGCGCACTGTCGGCTTTTGACATTTTTTTAAGTTTTTTGGTGCTCCTTATAGTCCGGAAAATACGGTAATTGCAGTGTTCCAGTACAAAAAAAATATAATCAATAGTACGGTGTGACCGCCATTTTCCATCCACTCATCCTGTTTTAGGTCATGAAGACCTTGAGACTTTCACAGCACACTTTGAGCAAAATTGGTCGCCAGCCAGTCTCATTTGATTTCAAAAATATGACATTTTGGTAGATATAGTGCTCTTGCCTTCCAGTCAAGAGGTCTTGGACTTGAATCTTGGCACCGGCTTTCCTGTTCCTGTGTGGAGTTTCCTGCGTGGGCTTTTCCCGGTATGCTCGCTCCCTTCCACATTCCAATAGCATGCCTGCTAACTTAATTGAAATTTTCCATAGGTGTATAGGGAGTGGGAATGGTCTTTCCGTCTACGTGCCCTGCAGTTGACTGGTAACCAGGGAGGCCATTTGGTTGTTGTGGTTACCTCCGTTAGGTTCATCGATGAATACCGCCACGAGTCGTGTGGCGCTCCAAATTGCAGGTGATGAAATGTGATTCTATGGGCAGATAGTGACCGTCGTGGAGTCACACAACTGTGTCCCTTATTTATTGTCCTGCATTTCTTCTCCCAGCCCCCCCCCCCCCCCCCCCCCCCCGTTAGCCTTCAGTGACTATATGACCTTACATGTGAGGCGTATATTTAGAATGTGTAGCCGAGAGAGAGCATTGCGTGGGACTAACAGCCGCAAATGCATATTTATGAGCGGAGTGTGTTGATGCACCTGTACACGTTCAGACACACACATGGGTGTCACGCCCTGCAGAGGAAACTCCAGCTCGTAGAAGCGACTCTGCGTGATGCTTCGCTGATGCATTTTTCATTTCACTCCTTTCAAACTCGTCTTTTATGGTGGTCAGAGTGCCTTTCGCTAACTCTGTGCTGAACGAGCTCCATGAAATGAAAGTGAGCTATTTTAAGTTCACCTTTGCATGTGTTGCATTGTTTTTTGGCAAGGCTGGTAGTAGGCGAGAGAAGACTCAGCAGGGGGAAGCCCTCATCTTTTCCAGCTCATCGGGGTTGCACGCATTAATTGTTCGCACATTCATTATTCACCTCCCACAGATAATGAATTATTCAATGCTGGTATTTCCACACGAGAACAGTGAGGGGAAGATATGAGGGAATGCCGTTTGTCTGAAGTCTGTTCTCTTTGTTATTGAATAACGTTAGGATGATTTCAAATGGGACTCTATTCCACATTCTGCGTCAAAACAAGCAAAGTGGGATGAAATATGGAGCAGTTGAGATGAATCCGGCTCTCGATCAGTCTTGGCAGAGACGCGGTGGCATAGTGGGGCACAGTGGGACTTCGCAAACGGCTTCCACTCAGTCGTGCATGCGCCCACACAATCTGTCGTAATATTGCATCACCTTGGTGTAGCTATACCCGATCGTTTTTCTTTTCCAAACCTCAGGAGGGAGATCATTTATGTCAGGAAATTACACATTTTCATATTTATTGCCACACTGGAATGCTTGTGTGTTGATGTGACTTACCTGAAATGAAAAGCCAACTTCCTGCATTCCTACCTACCCTAGTAACACATTTACGCAATCCTTCTTAATGTTCAACTAATCTAATACGAGCTAATATTAGACGTCGTTAGGTTGACTGCCAACTGTGTGACCGAGTACGGGCTCATTATTTCCTAAATGGGTGACAATGTGACTTTCAAAATAGGCTCATGATTTTATTGCTTTTGAATTTGCATGTTTCCAACTCACACGTGATTATAATGTGGGAAAGCCAAAGCAGCAATACCACTAGTACTTTTTGATCCATCAAATGTCCCCCAAAAGCAATGACAGATTATTTTAAAGACCTGTATATCAAAATATAGCGATTTATCTTCAAATTGCATGAAGTTAATGACAATTTTCTAGTCTTATATTTAAATTTCAAATGAACGGTGAAAGCAAAGACAAAAAGGAGGAACATTTTTTTCGACAATTTTTTGTTTTTAAAGTAAGCTGTAATTGGTTTTCATTTTTTGAAAAGCATTTTCATTTTTATTTACAGAAATTTGTTCTTTTTTTTTTTTATCTTTATCAGTTGAAACGTGTAAAACTTCCCACTTGTGTATGTCTTCCTGTTTCTCTATTTATCCAAGTTCATTGTCAAGTTGTCTATGCCTGCAAACTGATTTTTTATTTTTTTTTCCCCCCCTTGGCATCTTCCCAGCTGTCTTGTTTTGTCACAGTGGAAGTGTGAGTTAGTCTCCAGGTTTTGTTCACTTTGTGTCTTATTAGTTGTCATGTTGCCCGTTTCATTTGACTCACTTTCCTGTGCTTAAGGGTTATTTTAACTTTACAACATTTCCTTTCCTGGAACTTTGCTTTGTTTTATTTTTTTATTGACTTGAATCTTTTTTTTTTTACTGTGAAAAAATTAAAAACCTAAGCTCTCAACTACAGTAACACTTAACAAAAAAAAAAAAAAAAGTGCAAATTTAATGATGTGATAAGTGAAAATTGAATGTAAAAAATTAAAACCTTAAATATAAACGTAGCTAAATTTGACTGTAGCCATGACTTGTCCATCAAATTTGGTATTTTTTAATCCTGGACAGTTCTACATGCAACAATCTTTGCATCGTTGAACACATGGGAATCTAATTAAAAGTGCCCAAAATAGTCCTTTTATTTTGGACCCTTTGAAATTATTCAGTGGGAAACTGACATGGAAGTCTCTTAGCACAGGAAATGAAAAGAGGAGCAACCATTAACCTTGCATTAATGTCAGCAAGATGTCAGTAGCATGAATTGTTTGGATGAGATTGTCCCTGTATAAAACACAAACTGATTTACTGGAGGCTCTATAAATTGAATTCCACCATCCAATGCCAGAAAGTCCGACTTCAACTTACTTGAATGTTCCACTCCCCGGGTTTGATTATATTTGAGTTTGGAATAGTTTAGCCAATATTCCAATAAAAACACATTTTAACGTCATTGTGTTCATTTAGCAGAGGAAACAAACTCTTCAAGGAGGGAATTGCAAACAAAACGTCAGGCATGAATCTGAAAGTAGAGTAAGCATGAACTCAAAGTACACTAAGAGGTAAATCTCACTATTCACTTGGGTCAGTTTCAAGACGTTTGTCATGTGTCATTCAAACATGCATCACATAGCAGACCAAAAAAAAAAAAGTCTATTTTCAGAAACATTTTAATGAATACTAAGAGTTGAGAACATTGCCCTTTGACCTTACCACGCGGGACAAATAAGGCAGTGTAGTAGGGCTACATTACTGTACATTGACTAAAGTGATGGCTGCTTTAGCTTTGTATTTGGCGCCACCTAGTGTCAAGTAATTGTTACAATACGAATGCATTGAGCAGGTATTTCAGGGAGACTCAAAAGGAGAAGTAACTTTATAATTAAAATTGCATTATTATGTCTCCATTATAGCAAAAACAATACTAAGTAGCCTCACTTTACGCGGTTTGTTTTGAAATTACAAACTACGAGGCATGTTTCATATTCCATACTTACAGTGATTATGACGTCACTACACATGGTACCGGCAAATCGTATTAATTTAACACAAAATTGGGACATGGAAGGAAAATCGATATTTTTTAGAAAAGCTCATTAAACTTATTGGAATAAAATTGAAATGGAATTCTTTTTAACAACCGCGGGATGTCGCTGACACGTTCGTTGAGTGGGATTTCTTTCATACACAGTGAAGCACGATGACGTCATGCGGTTGGCTACTACAGGATTTGAACGCGTAAACATCGACGCGCCTTAATACACAGACACAACAACTGCATCATCAATTTATTATTTTTATTTTTTTGCAGGCTGCGTTGCTCAACGGTATTTGGATCGGATCTATCCGAATCTATCCACAGGACACAGTTCTTAATTTTATTCAAAGTAATGTGATCATGGATAAGCCAAAGAGGTAATTTAGAGGGGGGGGAATTATTCATTGCTGATTTTTAACGACCAAATGATATAAATGAGCTACTTTTTGTATGCTCATGAATTTTTTTTCCTGATATTTTGTTTTGTGTGTACAGTATGTGTGTTCCTTTCTTTGTTTTTAACACTTACGAAAGCAACATACTCATTTTAGTATTTCTGTGTGAGTTTTATATGCAACACTTTTTAATAGAATTAATTAACAACACTTTAATAGAATTAATTAATAGATTTTGGGGGGGGGCTGAACACATGGGCTCACTGCTTTTGTATTTAAATAGTTAATATATAATAAATATTTTTTTCAATATTTTTTAGGGTGGTACTTGGTGTCAAATGTTTGAGTGTACCGTATTTTGATGATTGTGCTAAGCAATGACCAATATTGAATAGATTACTAAGTTTAATAACTACACAAAGAGCTTAGCAATATCAAATAATGAATTTATTTTGCTCATTTTTCAGGTACGTGTCCAGCTCAAGGCAAAACAACATAACAACAACAGTAATCGAGCTGCAGCATCCGGCAAACTACCTGACCAAGTTCTCCCTTCAATCAAAGTTGCCTGATAGTGAGTCTTCTAAAACGCTATTCATTGCATTGCTGTGCATCTTACGAATATAAACTTTGTTTTCCAGACAAACTACATGTCCGCAATGTTTATTGTACCACTGCTACAAAGAAGCCAATGTTGTCTGCGGGGTCATTTCTGCTTCCTACTGGCCTCCCTGCAAAAAAGATGTTTACAGCCGTGCCAAAGTCGTCCAAGCCGCCATTTTGTGTTGTTGACAACAACATGGGGCACAGGGAGTTCCTAAATAAACTCTCAGGACTTGTGCCTGTATACATAAGGAAAAAGGTATTGATTCTATAGAGAGATTCTATAATTGTTTTAGAGGTTAATGTTTGTTTTTTTTTATGTGGCAGGATTATGGAGAGGTACCCAAATATCTTCTACGCCGCAGACCAAAGCCCCCAAAGTCTCCACAGGAAAAGAGTGTTATCGAGGTGGCGAAACCAGAGGAACCAGATATCGAAAAGCTTACAGAAGAGGACTTTCGTGAAATCATTGAGGTAATTCATCACAAAGCTGCAAACTGCACCGTGACACCAATTTCAATCGACAACAGGTGGCAGTACAGGATAAAATGTCAACCCTTCGAGATGGATTTATTTTTCTCACACATTTTTATATTATATTCAAAATAACAGATTTATTGTTTATATTTTTCAAAACTTTTCGACTTCATTTATGATTACCAATAAAGCAAAAAACATTGATGGAGCCCACAATGGGTTGCGGCCGTGCTGGAGCCAATCCCAGCTACATATAAAGCTATATTTATTTCAACTATTACTTTAAATGTGGCACAAAGACACAAACCCACAGATAGCAAAATATATATATATATATATTTATTTTGAGTTATTAACCAGTAATATTTTCCCCCTCAAGTACCTGAAAAAGAGACTTCAAAAGCTGAACAAGGCCTACATGCTTCTTCCATTAGTCATAGACACGCCTTGGTTGAAGAACCGTAAGTTGCGAATGGAGGCTGATATGAATCAGGTGGAGACTGACATTGAACTCATTGAAACTTTGGTGTCCAACAAGAGCACATGAACCCACGCCGTCTGTCTTCACCAAAGCAAGCACACCAAAGTCTGCCGGACGCAGACTCTGCTTTGCATCTCTTTGAATATGATGAAAGATTGCAGTCATGACATATTTTATTTTTATGTTAGAACTTCTATTCAAATGTGCTGTTTATGTGTATACATATATTTTTTTAATCTGTTCAAATGTGCTGCGTGTGTTTGTATGTGTATGTAAGTATATATGTATACTTCAAAATGAACGGTACAAGGCAGAGTTGACTGGAAGCAAAGGGCCACTCAGTAAATTTAAGCAGGATGTGATTGCAGTATAAAAAGCTTTAAGTCAATCATGTTTACTGTGCTATTTTAATCAGGCAGACCACAGTTTTCAAGTTGGAATAGCTTTTCTGATCCTGCATGATCATTCCACAATATGTTTGGCCTAACAATGCTTACTTGCATTTTCCATTGCCGCTCGCTAAACTCGCCTTCCTTGTATGTCCAGTGTTTACATGTTATGTTCTGTCTCTTTGGTGAAAATGCCAACATGTATGACATATGGTTGCGCCAATAAATCGAACATATCGATTTATTTTTTTAAAGCCAGTCTCTGCATCATGTCTGAACCATCAACAAAGGGTCCTAGCCTAAATCTAGCACTGATAAGATATAGTCATATTTTTATATATATTAAATATAATATTGTACCTCTGTTGAGGTGAGAGCCACCATCGCTCTCCTGCATTCCACCTTGACTGCATTGTGGGCTCTTCAACAATGTTTTGCTTTATTGGTAATCATGAATGAAGTGCTTAAGCCATAAACAAATACACACAACCGTAAATGTTTATTTAAATTAATTCAGGATGTTTTGCTGACCAGAAGGGGATGACTGGGGAGAAGAAGGCAGGGGTGGTTTCTCCATGGTTCTTTTTCAGCACAACAGCAAATGTTTGTTGTTTTGTTACTTGCTGGTTCACATTTGAGGGACACAAGATCACAATTGAATTACGTACCATTTTAATCTAACCTAGTCTGTTACTTATGTACTGTGCTCATACTTTATGTCCTTTGGTTGAGAATGACTATAATTTGGTACGTTTTAAATCCTTACTATATAAGGCCGTTTAAAAAGCCTTAATATACAATGGCATTTAAGGGAAAAAAAAAAAACTTTACCATACATGGTCTTTTTTTTTCTTTCTTTTTTTTATATTGAGAAAGCCTTACTGTATTTCCCCAGTAAAATCATAAAAATTCTCATCATTTAAAAAAAACGTGAAAAATATAGAATGTGCCATTGCTCTTGAGTTATTCTGTCCCTGGAAGTGGAGAAGTTCATCTTTCTCCCAGGGGAAAAAACGTAATTTTCCAGCAGGTCTGAAGACAAGGCAAGTTTCACTCCCAAACTGAGCACACAGGCAACTTCTTGTCACGTGACTCGAATGTGACGCTCGAGTGTAAACAAAGTACGTGGTGACGTCAGGTGACCGAACGATGCGTTCACTGGACGGTGACGTGTCGAACAAGAGAAAATATGGCCTTTTTACAGAGTCACCAAAAATGACGTCATCATCGGTAATGTGTCCGTGAGCTTTTTACATGTGACATTAGTGAGTCATGCATTATTCAGGCGATTTTGGATCGGAACCCGTGACACTCAGCTGACACAGACCGACACCTTCAATACTGGCTAGCAATTAGCTTATCTGGTCCAATTCAGAAAAAATGGCTGGAGAGTTTTACCCTCTTGAGTCCATTCATAATTTTATTGAGAAAACTGTTATCATCGAGAAGCCAGAAAGGTAATATCAACCGGTGGCATTGACAAAAATAAATTACTCATAGAAAATCACTTTATTTTAGAATTAATGAGTTAAATGTTTTAGCAAATTTAAAAAAATGATGTTATTTCCAAAGGTATGTGTCAAAGTTCCGGCCAACAGTTCTTGAGGAGAGGAAGCCAACAAATTATATGAAAACGATGGGCCCAAACAAATTGGAGGTGCCCATCCCAACCAATTACCTGAAAAAGCATTCCAAAGAACCCAAACTACCAGAGAGTGAGTTTTTTTTAGTCCATATTATATTCTTGTTTTTAATTTAAACTTATCTCATCTCCCCAACCAACCTTTTATCGGCCAAGTTTGTGCTATTCACCTTAACTTTGTCTTCTAGTCAAACAGGTCAAGACTCATTACGTCTGTTCATTGAAGAAAACAGCCGTCCCTACAGGGCCGTTTCTACCACCCGTTAGTCCCACCCCTACAAAGAGGAAGACCACCACACCAAAAGGACCCAAACAGCCCCCATGCGTTGTTGACACAAACAAGGGACACAAGGAGTCCCATAATGTAAACTCAGGGCTTGTCCCTGTGTACATAAGGAAAAAGGTATTTTCCTGAGATACTTGAGAAAAAAAAAAGTTCATTCTATTGAGTGCATTTTATGGAAAGCAGCAAAATAGTGAGGTTTGGATATTTTTATACATATAAAACTTTAAAATCATCCACATTTGGACCTAATGTTTATTTGCTATTGCAGGATTATGGAGAAGTACCAAACTACCTAATGCGGCGTAAAGCAAAGCATCAACAGGCACTGGAAGAGTACAACATGAATCTGAAAAAGCAGGAGGAGCATGAAACCATGAAATACCTTTCTGACGTGGAATGTCAGGCCATCGTTGAGGTACACTGTCTGCTCAACACATCATTTTGTTGATCATACTGATCACCAGTTACAAACCCAAGTTTACCTTTTAAACCGGGTCTCTTTCCAGGAACTGAAGCAGAAATACAACGAGCTAAATGCCGAGTACCAGCGCCTCCCATTTATGATTGACACCCCGTCGATGAAGAATCGTAAGGTACGTCTCGAGGTGGAAATGAAGCAACTGGAGGATGATATTAAACTCCTTAATCGGTTGGACTCCATCTGCAAAAACAAGTAGCCCACAGATGTGCTAAAGAGGTGTCTTCCATCCGAGTCATCGACTGAACTCAACTAGTGGACAATTAAAAACGTGAGGTCATGTGGATGATTTGATTAGAGTAGTGGATGACCCGTGACGGGCAATTCCAACATTGTTGGGTTAGAATTAAACTCATTCACTGCCAGCTCTCCCAGTTACGATGCATACTTGCATAGCCATCAGGAGTGGTGAATGAGAAATGTATTTTGACATTCTGCTGGAAGGAAATGGACTTGAGCTAATTCCTCTTTTGGGGGATGTATTTTTGTTGTCATACAATTAAATATTGAAATTTCAAATGCACAAATGGATGAGTCTGTCCATGCTATTGACTTAACACCATTGGGTGCTTAAGTATTTAATGGCTGTGAATTGATGTTTTTTATTTTCATGTTAATTTAACCGAATGTTATGTGCAATGTTGTGCTATTATGCTACAGAATTGTTCTGCTAGTCTGCTCTGTTTTGATTGCAAAACAGTAATAAACAAATATTGCTCCATTTTTTTTCCTAAAACTACATGTTTCACCCAAGATCATTTGATTAATAATAATTGTTAGCTATGGATATCCATTTATTATTATTTGGGGAAGATATTTGGGTTTAATAAGCGGAACTAATGGCACGAGCCTGAAACTCTCGGTATACTTAAACTGTTACAACAAATGACGTCACATCCTGTCCAGTGGCTCCATGGAAGTTTGAAGATGTTTACGTTGGGAAGATCCAGATGGCTCTGGTACCTATGTCTCTGTTCGGTGTTGCCGGGCTCCTTCTGCCTGCTGGCCACGGGAATGCTCTTCCCCAGGGAGTCTTCATCTCGGGAGGTGAAAGACCTGAGCGGGCTGTGGAGCTTCAGAGCGGACAAGTCACCAAACAGGAATCAAGGCTTCGAGAAGGCTTGGTACAAAAGTCGCCTGGCTGAGGTGAGCGTCATTATTCTGCTGTTGATGAAGATCATGATAAATTTCTGAAATTGCAGTACTATGCTATAATAAGGCGTAAAAAATCATAATTAACATTTAAATAATCATTTATAATAAAGACCCAAACTTGACATGATCATGAAAAATCTCTGAAATTACAGCACAATGCTATAATAAGGCTTAAAAAAAATCATAATTCACATTTGAATAATAATTTCTAATAAAAATAAAAACGTGATGGCCACAAATGAATGCAACTTATGACATTGTAATTCTTTATTGACTTTGACCTCATTAGATTATATGTGTCTATCCATGTTGTCATGTGATAGACTGGACCCGTGATTGATATGGCTGTTCCCGCCAGCTTCAACGACATTACTCAAGACCCCAAACTACGAGATTTCATTGGCTGGGTATGGTACGAGCGAGAGGTGCTGGTGCCTTCCCGCTGGGTCACAGATGAAGGGACAAGAGTAGTTCTTCGAGTGGGAAGTGCTCATTATTATTCAGTGGTGGTAAGCATGAATACATCGTTTCTTTTTTTGTGCTTCACTGTTGAGGTGCGTCAATAATCTGTTATCATTTTCCAGTGGGTCAACGGGGTGGAAGTGACCCAACACAACGGTGGCCATCTTCCCTTTGAGGCAGAAATAGGCAGCGTGATCCGAGCGGACCCGAAAAGTCCCTGCAGGATCACCATCGCGGTCAACAACACACTAACTCTGGAGACTCTCCCTCCTGGGACCATCCAGTACTTCAATGACCCCACCAAGTAAGCACACTCAGACATTTTTTTTTTTTCCTCGGATGTGCCGACCTAACACAATCACTGTTAGCAGTTGAATAAAATTGCTGAAATAAATTTTCATCTTTACTTGGATATATAATTCCTCCACAGGTATCCTGATGGTTTTTTTGTGCAAAACACCAACTTTGATTTCTTCAACTATGCTGGGATTCACCGTCCTGTATTGCTGTACACTACCCCTAAAGTTTATATCGATGACATCACAGTGGTGACGGACTTCTTGGATAGCACAGGTATTTATTTTATTTTTTTTAAACTTCATTTTAACTTCTTCAGTAATAGCCATTTTTTTTACTGTAACTCTTGAAAAATATACACAATATTTTTCTGCATACTGTTCCTTTAAAGGAAGAAAAGAATATTTCATAACAATAATAATCACAATAGCTGTTCTGTGATGGATTCTCTGTTTCAGGTCTTGTCAAGTACAAGATATCAGTCCAAAATGCTGTTGAAGCCACCATAAAAGTCACTTTAATGGACAAAAACAGGCACTGTGTGGCTTCCTCCAGCGAGTCATCTGGAGTGCTCAAATTCACTGATGTCCAACTCTGGTGGCCATATTTGATGCATGACAATTCAGCTTACCTTTACTCTTTGGAGGTATGCCAATGTTAAGTCACTTTGCCAGCCAGCAAAATGATTTGTGTTATATATATATTTTTTAATTCCACATGAAGGTTCACTTGATGGCAGCAGATGAACGATCAACATATGAAGATATCTACACTCTACCAGTTGGCATCCGCACTGTCCATGTCACGAGCACCCAGTTCCTCATCAACAACAAGCCCTTCTATTTCCACGGGGTTAATAAGCATGAGGACTCTGACGTGAGTACCACTTGAGGACTCACACATTAGCACAACAGATTTTTTTCCGATTCAAAAATGTGGATTCTCTATTCCAATCTGTATTGTAGATTCGAGGTAAAGGTTTCGACTGGTCCCTGATTGTCAAAGACTTCAACTTATTAAAATGGTTGGGAGCCAACTCATTCCGCACCAGCCATTACCCCTACGCCGAGGAGATCCTGCAGATGTGCGATCGCCACGGCATCGTGGTCATAGACGAATGCCCGGGGGTCGGCATCAAAGACATGTAGGTACAAATTCGTTGTATCCATCATGTGGGAAATAAAACAGTTGCCCATTGACAGTCGGAGTTTTGGCAACACCTCCCTGGCCCATCATCTGGACGTAATGGATGAGCTTGTGCGGCGGGACAAGAACCATCCTTCTGTGGTCATGTGGTCAGTAGCCAATGAGCCAGCAGCAGAGATGCCTCCTGCTGAACTCTATTTCAAGTGAGTTTTCTATTTTCTGTTTGTTATTTTTCTAAATATGCCCTCCTTTGATTGGCTTCGAGACCGTAGACCAGGGCTGGGCAATTCCGGGTCCTCGAGGCCCGGTGTCCTGCATGCTTTCACCCTGTTGCAACACACCTGATTCAAATGGTCAGATAATAAGCAAGGTCTGCAGAAGCTGGATAGCAATCCTATAAGTGTGACGCCCAAAGGAGCAAAGAAGACGGGCGTGTTTGAGGAACAGCAGGAATTCCTTATGTTGTGGCCATTTGAATGTTTGCGTTGAAGTTTATGTAGCATACAAACTTGCATGTTAGTCCCGTGATTGTGTTGCATTTTCAAGGCTAAAATGTGAATTCAATTTGTTCCGCAGGACTTTGATAACCCATACTAAAGCTTTGGACGCGACCCGGCCTGTGACTTATATCACAGATAGTAACTATGCCAGAGACAGAGGGGTGAGTTTTATCATCTGACACATATTGGGAATCATTTTTTCGAGTCAATAGTTGCTTAATACGTATAATGAACCTGTGCCTAGGCACCCTATGTGGACGTAATCTGTGTGAACAGTTACTTCTCCTGGTACCACGATCCAGGCCACTTGGAAGTCATCCCAATCCAACTCAACACCCAGTTTGAGAACTGGTACGGAAAGTACCAGAAGCCCATCATCCAGAGTGAATATGGAGCAGACACGGTGCCAGGCCTTCACAGCGTGAGGAAGCCAAATGTGACTAACGTGTTGTCGCAAGCCCTCGGGTAAGATTTCTTTCTGTCTGCTCTCTGCAGGACCCGCCCATGATGTTTACTGAGGAGTACCAGAATGTGGTCCTGCAAAGCTACCACAACGTGTTCGACCAGAAGAGGAAGAAATATGTCGTCGGGGAACTCATCTGGAACTTTGCCGACTTCATGACGACACAAGGTACTGCAGAAGGCAACACAAGTGCAGGAGGATCGGCTCTCAACGCCGATATCAAATCAATTATTTATCTTTTTAAATACTGGCTTGTTATTGTAATTAACAAAATATTTTGTACAATAAAATCTGTGTACTTTTTTTTTTCCTTATTCCATTCTCTGAGCTTTGTGTGCGTTTTGCAGGAGTCACACGTGTGGTGGGCAACAAGAAAGGTGTCTTCAGCAGGCAAAGACAACCCAAAGCTGCGGCGTTCATCCTGAAGGAAAGATACTGGAAACTGGCAAATGAAACGGGGAAGATACCTTTTTGGACCAAATATCCTTGCGGACTCGGGTGAGCGCTATTCATTGCAAACATAGCGTAGCAGAAAAAAACTGTTCATAAAATGTGTTGAATCACCGGCAAACTTATGAATGCATAAATGATCAGAGGATGTTGTCAATTATGGGCATGGAAAGCTCTTTGAGATCTTTCTGTAATTAAGGGCTATATACTAAATAATTTCACTTGAGGCCAGGGGCAATCTTATTGTCAACAATGTGATCAGCCTTATGCTAGTGCTTTAAATTTCTGCAGTGATCATCATTTTTATATGATTTTTTTAAATGTGATTGCATAAGACAATGTTAAATTCAAGGAGTAAGAGCTGGATTAAAGTCTGATTTTATACATACTGATTCCACTTAATTTCAAAAGGTTATTGATGTTAAAATAGAAATAAAAAAAAAAAGACAGACCATGAATGAGTCAATCAGATTTTTCTGATTCATTATCCACAACCAAGACATTTTTCTAAGACATTCATGTAAGCCAAGGCCTACATAAAAAAAACTTTTTAGACAAGACAAATAACTTGATTTCAGAGGGAATGTTTTAATGGTTGTTCATTTCCACGTGACAGTGCCACAATTTTAAATGTTCTCAAGTCAGTCTCATCCAGTTTTCCCTTAATTGAAGTTTTAACACACCCTCCTGCAATTGGTTGTAACACTTTTCCAAGTAAGAAAATACAGCGTTTTAAAACACATTTGGCAATACAGAAGCAAACCCAGTAAGTTTTTTTCTCCAAAAAAAAAAAAAAAAGAAACTGACAGATTCCCAGCAATCCACCCATCAAGTTGTCTTTATGACTAAAACTATCCATGTTAACAGTCCATACAGCAAATTAAAATTAGGAACATTACAATTCTTTTGATGAAAGTGATTCCCTTGCAAACAAACGTCCCAAAGCTAGACAAAATGTGAACATTTAAAGGTGTAGCGAAATGGCCTTTTTGCTTGATTGGTCATTTTGGGGTGCCAATTTTGCCAAATTTTCAATTATCAGGGAGGCAAACAAAAGTGCCTGTTACATCAGTCATTTGAAAGGCTATCACTTGCCCATCTTTGGCTCAAGGCCTGGTGATCAAACAGAAGGCACTTAAGTTGACATTGGTGATGCAACTAACATGGCAGTTATCCTCAGTGCCTCACTCAAAAAAAGATAATAATGGAGAAGCACTGACCTGTTTTCCTCCTTTAAAAAAAAGAAAATCCCTTACAGTCCAATAGCTTAAACATCTGAATCCATGTTCATAGCTTGCTCACTAACTGTGATGTCAAATGAACTATTGTATACTTAAAAAAAAAAAAAAAAAAAATGGAGTGATCTCATGTTGACAGAAAATAATAGTGAGGAGGATTTGTACTGTGCACATAACATACAAATTGCATGCTTTTGGGGAATGATAGCCACTGAATTTCAAAACATTCCACTTTTGTTTTACATTGGTTTCATCCGGGGTAGTGTTTCCTTCAATGCATGGAAAGCATTACTTTTGTTTGAAGTTTGATCTTTTTTTATACAAATGACATTCCGCTTGAGGATGATGAGAACAGAAAAACCTTAGACAGCAACATGGGAAGATTGCAGTACACTCAATTAGTTATTTCAGGAAGCACATTACTGAAAAGGTAACCCATTGCTATCGTTTGACTTGAATAAATACAGTCCATCCATTTGACAAAAAGCAGCTCATAGCATGCTCTAAATTCCATTTTTTAAATTGGCTCGCTATAGTAGTGAAATCATCCTGTGGCCAACCCGTAGGTTGTAGAGTGGGACTGTACAAAGGAATCCTAAGGCCACACTCCGAAGTCGAAATGGGGAAAGAATCGAAAACTCACAATAGACAGGCTTGTGCTAGCATACTATAAATTTCATCAGCTTGATTGGTTTTCCAATTATTACTCGATTGAAAGTGTTCACCTGTCCGACTCGCTGGCCCTCATATGGCTTGCGTCGCTGTTTGAGGAGTTCCAACGACTGGTTTTGCTTCTGTTATTTGAGTCAACACAACATTCCTGGCAAATGTTTGTCCGGCAACTCAAGTGTAACTCCGCCGGGCAGCATCATCATCACTGGAAATTGACACTATATCACAGTGTAGCAGCCTCTGCTACCGCTTGAGACTCGAGAAGGGAGTAACACTCGACTGGTATGTTACATTACAAAAAAATGTGAGCCTAAAAAAAAATTAAATAAAGCCTCAGACCGTTGACAGGAAACTCAACAAGCAAAAGTAGTGGTCAAACGTGCCCCTGCTTTCAAAATAAATCGAATTATAATGCATTAGGCACGTACGTTTTTCAGCGGGGAACAGACCGTAACGGTGAAAAGAACCTTCTCGTTTTGTGTCTGCGGCTTCACATGGCCAGTGAGTTTCTTCACCTTTTTTTTTTTTTCCCACATTTGAAGTTACCCTCGTGTGTTTTTGTCAACCAATCTTGGTGGAAATATTGCTCAGCGGCTATGTACACAATTGGTAAAACAATCTATCTGACCCATCTGCACACACTTTGAGTGGTCCTTAAAAGAAAAAGCTTACTAAAAAGTGTAAACACGAAGGGACAAAACAAAACAATTCAGCATTTTTGTTTTGTGCCCTCCAAACTTGACATTTCAAGACTTATCTGCAAGCGCTGATTTTGGAATCCACCATTTTTGAGTGCATCTGCCGCGCTTGTCTCATAAGAGATCCTTCTTGTTTGAGAAGCGGAGAACCGCCCTCCGGACTTGCTTGCCTTGTTCTTGTGTGACGAGAAAGTTTAAACAATTTAAAACCACTTGAAAATAAAGTTGCTTCTGAATCCTTTTCGAGAAGTGTCAGGCCCAACATGTAGGTTAGATGTCTTCATTTTTTTTTGTGAACACAGCAGAATAAACATTAGGAAGCAAGGTCTCCTGGTGGCAAGTCAAATGTTCAGTCAGTCACATTTCTTGTTTGTTTGTGTCACTTTTTTTGTTTTGTTGCTGTGCTCACACAGCTTTAGTCCTGCTTGGGTTGGAGCTGCTTCCATTGGTCGTTCAAGTATACCAGTCGCTTGTAGTTGAGGGTGAAGAGAATGAAGTTCAGCGCATACGTGGTGATGCAGATGATGCACAAGTCCTTCAGGACAAAATAGAGAATGTAGCCCAAGTAGAGCGAGCCCATCACCGACAAAATGGATGTGGTCATCAGAATGACGGCAGCCACCGCACTAACGGTCATTCCTAGAGGAATGCAAACACACAAAAAAAAGATTCA
Organism: Syngnathus acus; assembly: GCF_901709675.1. Lineage (NCBI taxonomy): Eukaryota > Metazoa > Chordata > Actinopteri > Syngnathiformes > Syngnathidae > Syngnathus > Syngnathus acus. The sequence goes on along the minus strand of NC_051099.1, from coordinate 3,760,821 downwards.
AACAAAGTTTTTTTTTTAGGCTATATTAGCTAGCGTGAAAAGCTATTTCATATCCACTGAGCTTTTCCAAAACACATTCTGACAATAAATACAACATGAAGCGTGATTGTTAATGTGCAAAAAAATACGTTCTTGACTAACAGGAGCATCTTCCAAAACTGGAATAACGTTTAAAAAATATCTGTTGATGAATCATGTGAACGAGAGGCTATGTGAAGCTTTGTAAACAAAACAAACCTGGAGCACAAGTTAAAGATGGGAGTTTTTGCTCTTTGTCGCTTGAGGGCATTTTGGCTGATTCTGGTACCGAGTACACACCCAAATCTGTGCACTCGACTCACATGTGTGTGCATGTGTATGCATGGAGGAGGTTTGGTGCTTCCCCCCCCCCCCCCCCATTTGATTCTTAACTAAAAAATTGAAATTTTATTTGTAATACGTTCTGTGCAGTCGAAGCATGTCACTCAGATTAATATTGCGTTTGTGGAATATGAATTAAACAGGCAAAATCCACCTGTTTTCATCCATGGCGGGAGGGGGCGGCCATTTTGCCACTTGTTGTCAACTGAAAATGACCACAGATGCCTGGCACACATAATGCAGGTCACTCAAATTTCAACTAGACAAGTGTGTAAAATATTCTACAAATGGTGACTGAAGGCAGTGTGTATGATCAAATTGATCACTTCCTTGAAGTTAATCAATTATTGATGACTTACTGTAACTTATTATAACTCAGAGGGCCTTTAAAAATAAAATAAGTTTGATAGCCACATTAAAATGTGCCCACAGCTTAAAATGCAAGAATGGCTTAATGTCCGCTAAATTTCATTGGAGTGTCATGTGAGACAAGTGAGTCAGAAGTAGCCGTGACATTCAGCTTTAACTGAGTTGGCACTTTTTATGGAATGGCCACAGATACTAAGCAAGCATTTGTGATGGTAATCGTCTGCTTACCTAGAAGGAGTTGGAAAGCATAAAAAACAATTCCATAGACACTGTTGGGTTGGTTCAGTGCACTGTCATTTCCAAAAATGGAGCCCAAGAGTCCAAATCCTTGACCCCACCTAAAAAAAACAACAATAGAATCAAATAATTCCACAAGACATTTTCAAGTTTTGGTCAAACATTGTCCATACAACACAGCAGAAAACAATAAATTGCAGAACAAGTGGCATGACCACTAAAGGGTGGATAACAATATTTTAATATTGTCCCAGCGTAACTGGAACATTCATTAAATTACTCAAGGCAAGGGCTTGACTGGTTACATTCCAACTTTATTTGTGTAGTGTAGAGATTCGTTTAAATAGTCACTAGGTGGGGTTTTCTTGATTTGTTTGCAGTTGTGTGGCGGAATTACTTTCAAACTACCAATGAATGTTGAATTAAATGGTTGACTGGGTCAAGTACATGTGATTTATGCAATGGGGAAATAACCCTCAAGGAGCAGCTGTGCTGTAGATTTGAGGAAATGCTTTTAAAGAGTCCTCAGGAGAAGAGGCGTGTTCTGTACCATGAGGTGAGCGAGCAGATGATAAAGGTGGGTGGTGATGTTAGCTAAAATGGCAGCTAACAGAAGAGCAACAAAGTTTGAGACATTTTAAGGATTTACAGTGAGACAGATGAGAATCAAAACATCACAGTGAAACAGAAGGAAACTTTTGCACCAGCCAAACCTTATCTTTTTTTTCCCATTCGGACTGACTAATGTCCCCGCGTACACATGCGACGGTGTGAAATGAGACAAATGAACAAATACCGAAGGGTCAAGAGGGAGTAAAGGATAACTACCGGGCAGTTAGCTTATAGAGCATAGTTAGCTTCATGCTAAGATAGCTCGTTGCTATCAGTGGGTTTAATTTAGGCGCGATGACTAAAATAAAGGCTGCAGTAACTAAGCTAAACCAATTAGCTAGCCGGAGCATTTTGGGGGTAGCATTAAGCCAAAAAAGCTTTGGCCCGGATTTGCTTTAATAGCAGTCACATTCATTGAGCGATGAGCGCCACCGTGAGCGCCCTCGGCTGAATTCAAATTACCTTGAGCTGAACACTCTGGAGCAGCTGATGGAGCTGCTGACGTCGCACATCGCCTGATAAGTCGGATCCCGGGCCTTTTCCCTTTCGATGTGGAACGCATAAAGGGACAATAGGATGCCCAGCAGGCAGACTAGGAGCCGGGCTATTCTCTCCCAGCGCGGGGTGGACACTCTCAGGACGGGCGCCGCCATCACTCCCTCGACGAGCCTAGCCGGAGACACGCAGACATACGCAACTCGCTCGCCTGAGGACTCGACTGCGACGTGGAAAGGCGTCAGGACGCGCCACACGGCGAGGGGGCGGGACACGCCGAAGCCGCCGCCGCCTGGGTACGGTCCCAGAACAAAAGCACGCCAGCACGGAAGCGCGTACCGAGCGAGGAGATAGAAATACACCTTCCAAAAATATTCAGCAATAATTTATGATTAACAACTCATTTTTAAACAAAAATAATAGTTAATTAGTCAACAATTTTTGGTGTCCTGTATTTCCACAAGAGTATTTTTCTTAAAAATTCTCGTCTACGTTTTCACAAAGCAATTACAATATGACGATATTTGGTTAATTACGTATTCTTATTGCATGCACAGCCGCTTAAAAAGAATTTAAAAATGAATAATGTCAAGTGTTACTTTTTTAATATTTTGTTCTATATGTTATATCATATTTTAGCTCGCTTGTCCCTCTCATTTTATGCAAATTCAAACAGTGAGTGACGGTGCACAACGTTTGCTCTGTCACTTGAGCCAACGAGAGTCACGTGACTCGGCGTATATAAACACAGGCGTGACATCAAGTGTTTACTAGTTACTGCAACCGACAGCTGATCGCCGTACCTGCACAAATGGCGGCCGACGTTGAAACACTGTTTTCTTTTGAGGAGGCCCACTACGACCAATATGATTATTATAACCTAGTTGAATACTCGTGTCACGTCGGTGGAAAAGGAAGGTCCAAGAAAGAAACGGAGCTCAATACCAATCGCCGTTCCCCCGCTGGACACGAAAGGAAGATAGCCACTAAATTTTACAACAGCGAGATGAAACGCAGGAGAACCAAAAGCTCGTCTTCTTGATGTCTCCGGAATCGCCTTCTCGAATGTTTACAGGTTTGAATTGTTTTACTGTTAAATGTGGGGGATTGTAATTTTTCTTTGATGGCCTTGCGTCTGTTGCAGTCCTGTTGCCAAGTGAACAACAACAGAACCTTCATTTTCGTTTTGGTGTTTTTATTGTGGCTTTAAAGTATGTGGCCTAGTACATGACGTCAGAAGGTCTCTGTATGAAAACAAACCACATAGGTTGAAAAGAATGTTATAATCGTAAACCAGTCAAATGGGAAAAAAAGTACAGCTGTAACCGAGCATACCATCGTATGAGGTGGGACTACAAATTCTTCCCGATTTGCAAACTAGTTCATACGTGCAGTTTAGTAACCTCGAAACCAATCATGATGTGCAATTGTATTAAAAATAGGCTATGAATACAAAATTGATGAACTGCAAGCACGATTTTATCTTATCCTACGTAAACTAGTTATTTGCTGAGAAATACAATGGGCTGAATGTGATTTAATAATATTTACTAAAATTCTGCATTAGTGACATGTTCCGATTTAAATACAAATTCAGATTACATCCGCTGGAGGAATGATGACAAACACGAGGGTTAATCTAATTTTGCTTTTTTTTATCCCCCCCCCCCCCCCCCCCCCCCCCCCTTCCATGTAGGTCTGGACCCCATGCTGTATGCTTAATGTTGACTGTGGCCAAGAGTCTCTTTCTTTCCTGACCTAGAAACTTAAGTGATCAACATGCCCAATCACGTGTCGCTTGACAGCAGTTCTGTCACTCTCGCTCTTCATCCTCTACTACAGGATCTGATCATCTCAAATTACAGTTGTGCAAGAAGTGTTTGTGTTGAGCAAAGTAGGTCACCCATGTGTGCTTGATCCATATGTAAAGACAAATGTCTTGGGTGGATCAGATATTTTAATGTATTTTATTGGAATAAACTTGATGTTGTTGGATTGAGTATGTTTCTATTCTATTGAATGTTGTTGATTTAAAATATGCCTTACATAAACTTGATGTTGTTGGATTGAGTTTGTTTCTATTCTATTGAATGTTGTTGATTTAAAATATGCCTTACATGAAACAATTCCTTCAGGTCTGAAATAGACCACACACACAGCAAAATGTGTTTAATGTAGATTACTACACAATGGACATTAACATTTAATTAAAAAAACAAAAACAGCGGTTAAAATTGTGCAACGAACTAGTTTGCATAAAAAAAACGTGTTAGAATTTCACAAGATGTATTTTTTCCCCACACATTTAAAAAAAAAAAAAAAAAAATACTGTATCGGAAGCGCTGTACTGCTTTCACAAAACACGAGTTGCTTGCTTTTATTTTGAAGGGTATGGTGGCCGGAAATAGCTAAGTGTTTCCGGGTCATTGCCTCGTGTAGCTTCCTTTTCAGGAAATAGCCTACGCAAACATTCAGTAATTTACTTTGTTGTATCACGATGCGGCTATGTAAAGTGTGCAACGAGCAAACACCCAAATACAAATGTCCCGTCTGCGAAATAAGATAGTAAGTACGAGAAGATAAGTGCGAGATGTTTTTACTTGTTAAACACGTGTGTGCTTCCTCGCCGGGTTGGCTCGTGTTTACAAGTGCCACTTCGAAAAATCCAACATTATAAACTGGAAAAAGTTTTTTTTTTGCGCAGTGCTTCTATTATCAATATTCGCATGTTATTAAATCAACAATGTATAAACTTAATTTCTCCTTTCAGTTGTTCTCTTTCCTGCTACAAAAAGCATAAAGGTAAGGAGAAGCATTGTTGTAAATCAGTTTAAATAATGAAGCCATTGATCAGTAAAATAATACTTGATCTTGCATCATCAGATTTGTGCCTTCCTGTTAAGCAGCTGATACCCAATGGAACAAAGGATGCTGTCAATACGGGTATGCTCCACTAAATATCTCTATAAGATCAGAGTAATCATAAGAAAATAACACTATTTGTTAAGGAAACACAGACAAGTGGAGTGAGGAGGATCTTCTTCCTGAAGAGGACATTGCTGATCTAGTCCCTCTAGCGAAGCTTCAATTGTTAGGTATGAACTGAAGATTTTATTTCACACTGAGATGTTATTTTCAAATAGTCTGATGCAATTAATAGTCCCCAATGTATTATTCCACAGGTCAATCAAAAGAGCTTAAGGATCTTCTTTGTAATCCCCACCTAAGAGAATTATTAAGGAGCATAAACAGTGCAGACAACAAGGAAGCAGCAATGAAGGCAGCTATGCAGGAGCCCTTATTTGTGGAGTTTTCAGATCGATGTTTGAAGGTTGTAGAAAAAGAAGCCCACCCAGAGGAGTGCAGTGAGGACTGGTAAAGTTGTATTTACTTTGAGAACGATTTTCATAAAAACATAATCAGGAATGTTAAACATGGGTCATTTTGTAATGTCATTTATTTTTACATATCAATTATTTCCATTTTTATACCTTACCTCCCATGAACAAAAGCTAGTGAACGAATATAAACAATTCGATTTTCTTCTATGAATCATGCGCGCATTAGTAAATGGCACAATATTCAAAAATATTTTACAATCGATGGATGAAACAAGTTCCAAATATTCCCATGGGTTGCATATTTTAAAGCAGCAGTATGAACAACTTGATTCTTTTTTTCCCTGATCACGTGATTTGTTTGGTGATGTTGGAATGTGCAATATCTGCATGTGATGTGCAAGAAATATATATACCCACTTTGGTTCTGCAGCATACAAGAAAAATTATATCTTGATATTTGGTGTGTATGTCAGTCTTTCATTATTCAGTAATTAATATCAGCAGGTCGTTGGTGATAACGACATTGATCACGACTCAATGCAAGGAAAAAGTAAAAAAAATACATGTACATTTTCCTCAAGAGGTAATATTCATCTGTTTACAATAGTGCTTGTCATTAGTGTCCAAAGTTAGGGAAATCGGGCTTTGGCGTTGAGTAAAATGTTCAATGCATGTCCAACTGCTCATCGTTTCTGTACTTTTTGCACAACGTCTACTCTCTTAAAGTACGAAATACAAAATTAGACATGCGTTCTTACTCATTTCTTCAGAGAAGGTCAAATTAAGTTCACCTGTAAAGGTTATAGTTCGTTTGAATTTTGCTTGAAAGCTCACTATGCAGAACATTTTTGTCAACAATCTTTCGCACTGATTATTTTTTATAGTGGGTCTGCACGCCCTGCCATGTACATTCCCTTAAATCATGTAAAGCATGTCATATGTACACAAATACCTTAAAGTATAAATGATTTGAGTCAGAAAGGCCACTATGGAGAATCGCGGCTCTAAGTTAGCAGCACCATGTAGCAAGAATACCTTATTTGGCCTGTGACCCAGAAATGTAAGGGCACTTTTTTTTTTAACCTGATTACTGCATTGAAACGCCACCTAATGTTGAAAAGTAATGTGACCAAATTTCTCTTTGTGTCACATGACATTTCTACAAAAGCACCTTACTCATGGAAGTCGGCTTACAAACTTTAGAGCGTCTTCTCCAACAGGATTTCATTGAAGCCGGTCACATTACTCTTCATCTCTGGTTGCCGGTTTGCATAAAGCAGGGGCGACTGTTGGCAGTGCAGTTTGACGGATCCCTGAAATGTGGTTGAAAAGTACTTTTGTAAGAACAATTGAAGACACCAAACAGAAGAAAATATAGGGAGGCTTCCTCGCCTTGGGTTGAGCCCGAATGGAGGCGATCCCTTGCGTGTTCTGGTTGGTCTCCACCTTGTACTCTCCTCTCTTGCATGGAAGATTGAGAGAAGCCACCACAGACATCATCTTATGAAATGCCGTGGCCCTCATTGACACAGCGATGGACGGAGGCGAGGGCAAAACCAGCCCCATAGGCCATCCCCGCACTGTGACGGGCTCCTGGATGCTGGACAGCTGCACCGAGCCCCGTTCCCTGATGATGGCGTTTAATTCTGGCAGGTCCTCCTGCATGATGAGATCTTCTACGTCATCGAGCTCCGCCTCAGCCAATGACTTCAGCAGTGCCTGATGTGAGAACCCAACAATCATCAAATGTTTGCAGTTAACATGAGGCCCAGCCCTGTCAAATCTCACCCTCCACTTCTTCCAGGATTTCTGAATAAGCGCTGCAGCTCTGTCCCATCTCTGGACCCGTCTCCTGACGAGCCAAGAACGTACCGCTGCAAGAAGCATACAAATCAGCTGTAAGTACTTGTTTTTTGGAAACTACAGCAATATCTAGCACAAGTGAGCTTCTGAATCTTTGAATCAACCAAGTGCCGCCACAAATACAGAAACTATGTAACTGACATCCTCAGTCAATGATTCTCAGATCAGATGGTACAACTGAACTATTTGTACAACACAATAACTGTTTAACTTTAACGGTTTCACACCAAGCAACTTTTTTACGTGAATTTAGACAAGAATGTCATTATTTCAGGATACATACACATGTTGGGTGCTGTGCCAAGATATTCTACTAATCAGTGTACCACACTACGGTGTTATTGCTCCACCTAGTGGGGGGAGCTAGTAAACTACACAAGGCAAACCTACAACCCTAAATGCGGATAGGATGGATGAATGTTACTTTTAGCCTAAGACGGAAAACACACAGAATGTAAACATATTCTAAATAAAGCCGACCTGAATTTAGATTAATCGTTACATCCAGAATGAGTTTAATTTGTCTAGAGTTTACAGTAGCATTATTCTAGGGGGAAAAAAACATGTTTGTTTATCAGGCGGGCCAATGTTGTGTCTGACTTTTTGCTGCTTCTGACGGGCTAATCAGGATGATAAGATGCTTCCCGCTGATTCCTGTTTGTCCAGACAGCCAGGTTAAAACGGGGCAAAATAGAGCCAACGGACCACATGTAGCTTTAGCTCATGAAGGAATTATAAATGTACCTGCTTGGATTACAGTAGCAGAATGTCGCCGCTCATGACGTTTGCGCCGTTGGTAGCGTATCCAGCAGCACTGGATGCAGAAAGCGCACTTAGAGAGAATCTTCTTCCTCCAATCTTCCAGTAAGTCTAACTGTTGGCCAAACCCAGAAATAAATAGGTGAGCATCCAATGACAAACTAGGCATAATAAGTTTCTGTTGGAGAAGTTATTTTATTAATTACTCACCATTGACTGGGTGAGAAAAACTTTGGTCTTCCCACAATGCACCAAAGATTTGGGTTCCCTTCTCAGATGTTGTGCTGGATGTTGAAACACCAGACCAAGGAGCCTCTGCACCTCCTGCAGATCATTTTCCTTTTCACAGCCTACCTTCACTTTTTGCACAATAAGAAGAGAATACGTTGAGAATAAGCAATAAATAAGAGTGTTCAGCGCACAAAACACTAAGAAGCATCGCAAATGATTTAGCGACACCTCTTACACATGAATTTCAAATCATGCCTGCAGACATGCAACTGCAAAATGTTGGACACTAAAGATACTGGACAGTGGGTTAAAACAAACAGAAATCCAAGCACAATTAACAGCATTAAGCAATAAGCAAAGCAAGCTCTGACAGCCAGACAATGCATGCATTTACCTGGAAAGTTCAAAAGGAGCTGCATTTTTGTTTTTATTAGACAATCCTGTTTTTATGCAAGTGAAATGTCCCAAGGAGAGAACTGAGGGTCAGATTAACTAAGCGCGCTAGTGAGGGGGGAAATGAGAATAAACCAGAAGACCTAAAGAGAGGAAATAAAATCACCATTGGCCCATAGTAAACATGCCAAACGATCTTTTTTTCTTCTTTGGTTGATTCAGGAAAAAGTTGGACTCACCAGGATTTTGCGCTTCGGACTTGGAACTTGAGTGTGTCAGTATGCATCCATAGCGTTGTATAAAACACTTGAATGGAATTCTGTGAACAAACATATCGATCAATAAACCACAGGAATGAGGGCATTATGAGAAACCGTTTTACCTTATAGGAAAGCCGGCAGCGCTTATGTGTATTGTCTCGACAATCCCACAAGCCTCCAACTGCATGGTCACCTGTCAACAGACAATATTAACATTTCTCTCACACATAAAAAAGGACTTCATTGTCCTCTCCAGGTGTACCTCTTCCTTTTTAAAGATGAATGGCTTGCAGTCTGAATTGGGTTTAATGCAGCGAGTGTAGTGAGGAGTTGTGGAGTGGAGGATGTTCATTAAGCTCTCCAGAGAGTTCTGCAACCACCAAAACTTGGGTGTTATTTCCCGCTTTACACCAACACGAGTCATCTTCACGTCTGAATCTACTCCGACCTTGAATTTTGAGACTACGGTGACTTTACTGAGCCCCTTGCTTGAGATGTTCTCAGTTTCCTTTTCTGTGAAGATTTCCTGAAGCAGACAATTATCTGACAATTGAAGCAGACTGATGATCTCAGGGGCCACTGGATCCTGGACCAGATAAATGAGCACACAAATTGAGAGAGACAGTAGCCATCCAAGGCCTGAGTTAGGCACAGATCGTAGAGCATGATGTACATCGATGCTAAACGCACCTTGTTTTTCTCCACCATGCCTTCGATCTTATAGTTGACTTTGCCAGCATAATGGGCCACAGTGAAGTGTGGCACCTTGCTGAATTTATCCCAGTTGATGTTGCCGCTGTCAGCAAGCTCCTTCTCTAGGCGAATCCTGAGCGCTTTGGCATCCGAGGCTCGATTTAAACGACTCTCCTAAGACACATGGGCAGATAATAAAATGGTACTTTATTGTGGGGGAAAAAAAATACTGAAGGAACCAAATGGCAGAAAATTACCTCATCAAGAAGAGAAAACACACTAATAGGGCTTCCTTCGAGGAGATCCAGACAGCTTTGGTTATCTTGGTATTTTACAAAGGACCATTGCAATCCTTCAGACACATATTCTTCCTTGGGAGGGGGGGGAAAAACCGTACATGCGCAAAACATTAATACAAAATTTAATAATCGCACGTAAAAGATCATTAATAATCCTAGCAACAATGCCCAGGTTTGAGAGTTACGCTTGCCCAAAATTAACTGAGAATAAGCACCTTAGATAGAAATATTCTAATGTATTTTATTTAAAAAAATATATATAAGAAAAAGCAAAACGGAAGTACGGCAAAACAATCATTTGTACCTGCTGAGCTCGTAGATAATGCGTCACAAAGTGCTGCTGGAGTTTTTCATTGGCGTAGTTGATACAAAGCTGCTCCAAACTGTTAGTCTGGAAACATTCAAAGCCATACACATCTAGCACACCTGTATAGAAAACAAAACATAGATGCAAAATGATAAACAAAATAAATGAAGCCTTCTAAACGGACGAGGGCGTAATGTACCTATGAAGTTGGACCAGGTGGATTTGTCGGCACAAATACTGTTGTTGATAAATGTCACCAGCCATTCAAATAATCTGTAGAGAAAGACAAGCGACAGTCTCACTGGTGTTTACTGTCCACAAAAAGATATCATGGTTTAACATTTCAGAGTTTGATGACAAAAGGTCTTGGACGCAAACAGCATAATGGGTGTGTTTACTGTATTTTTTGATGATCAACTGCTTCTTCTTACTGGGCATAGGTGACTTTAGCAAGGCAATCTCTCCGCACGCAGCATTCTAACTGGGAACAGGGTTTGTGTACACTCTGCCTCCCTGCTTTTAATGTCCTCACACTTAGACACGTTTGAAGCTCCTCAGCAGGGATTTGCAACAGTTCAGCAGCCCGATGCAAGGAATCTAAAACATAAAGTTGCGTCTCAAATCAAGTAGAACATCTTGGAAATGTTGATTGTTTCACACATGTTGTACAGACTCAACATCAAACTAAATATGTGAATTTCAAATTGTTAGCTTCAATCTTAAATAATGTGGTTATTCCACATCATGATCTATTTTATTGTGTGTAATCAATCAACAAAACAGAAGTTTTCCAACTGAAAAACATTTTTTCGAGATATTCCTATTTTTTGGGATGCACCTGCATTTGCATATTATATTCCTGAGAAATACCTTTGGACTGTTCCTGTATGTCACATGGCTGTGATTCATCTGATGAAATTGAGAATTTCACATTCCCCAGATGCAGAATACCTGCCAGTATCTACAGCATAGAAAAATATATTGAGAACAATGCAAATATTCAGAGCAAAAGCAAGATTACCTTAAATATCTCTCTCTGCCTCTCTGTATCGATACGTAGATGGACCATCGCATCAAGTGTCTCTTGAAAACAGTCCTCTGCAAGACATTCAATACACAGCTGTCACTTGGGATGGCAACATGTAAATATATCAAAATACCTACCCTCAATTGTTTTTCCCACATTTGGCAGCCACACAAAGTGGCGACCATGTGGCATCTTCCACTCTTTTCTCTGCTCTTTGGTAGCTGCTTTCATCATCTAAAACACAAAATGCCCATGGTCAATGTAAAGAGACGATTCTTAAGTATTTGTGAATTATACAACAGGATTATGAAGTTTTCTGTATGCCGTTACCTGGTAAAATATGTGAAAGTTCCTTTCATTAGCTGGTTGGTAAGCAACTCTGGTCTTCTCCAGTAAATATGTCTGCAGAGATGCTCCTATTAAAAGCTGACACCTACATATAAAAACAGACAAACAGGTCGAAATGTTTATTGGCATTCGTAAATGCGCCTCATGTAAATTACCTGTCAAGTTGGAGTTGGATGTACTTTCCAAAGCGACTGCTGTTGTTGTTGCGAAGTGTGCACGCGTTGCCTGCATGGAAGGCGGAATGTTTACTTGTGTACCGCGCCAACAAGATGGCTGTGATCATACCAAAAGCTTCCATTATGGGGTTGGAGTCCAGCACTCTCCTCTCTATCCTCTCTACAGTGTCCTGCTTCTCCACCACTGATGAGGAGGCTGCCACTGTGGCATAGTATTTCATCAGGCAGCGAGAAGTCCATGTCTGTGGAAAAAATAGAAAAAAGACTGAAGCCTGATACAATCTTACCATCTGTCCATTTTCTACTGCTTATGTTGCACGGTGCATTAAATCACAATTCCTTCTTCATCCACAATCCCACTCATCACAAAAGGTCTACCTTTCCCGCACCGCTCTCCCCGCTGATCACCAAGGACTGGTCCACTGGCCCCAACTGGCCCTGAACATTCCTGTAGGCTTCCTCTGCCACAATAAAGATGTGCGGCTTAGGCTCCTGGAGAAAAGACATCACTATCTGTCAATATGCTTTAAAACTCCACACTTTTAAGGTCACTCAGCTATTAGTAATTATAATAACACCACACCTCTGCTTCCGTGTCACTGTGTGCATGTAAATACCTTGAGCTGGGGAGCATGGTGATATTCTTTCATCACATCCAGAGAGTAAAGGTCAGGAACAGGTTGGAAGGGGTTAAGAGCCACCAAGGTGCAGCCAGCATGCGTGTAAAATACTTTCACGCTGTATCTGGCCTGCAGGCATCTCAGCACTGTCACACAGACAAAAATAGGTCTCATTAGGCGTGAGGAAATGTGCTGCATCATTTATTTGAATGCCCCGATAGGTCGAGCAGGTTTTCGGTCTGGAATGGTTCACTGTAGTCAGGATGCATTACTGCAGACGCTTGAATGAATATATACTGTCGCTATTGTTACCAGTTGTTGGTGTCACAGGATTGACTTTGGTGAGATCGTCATACGTGTGCAGCTGGGCTTTATCATCTATAAGGAAGGCAAGAATTTCATCCTCGAGTGAGTCAGTGAGGCACCGATCCTTGCACCTACAGGGAATGAGTGAACCAGAAAGAAAGTTTGATGATGAATGCCATGTAAAAGATGTAGATCACATTCTATATTCCTACAAAGTGACTTGCTTGAGGAGACGCTAATGGGCCAAGGATTAACCTACAGTACATAATCCCTCTAGTAAAAGTGTCCCGTTTAATCTTGTCAATCACTTTCACTTCAGCCTGTCCCTCGAGGATCACATGGATTGGATGTGCAACCAGGACTGTCAATGTGTGGACAGGGGTAGAAGTTAAACTTTCCAATCCCTCATAGATTTCATGTTATATGCTATGTCTACCAGTGAAGTAGACTGGATGACCAAAATACAATACTTTATTTACATTTATACAATCCAGAACACACTTCCTGTATTTTGCTAGTTAAGTAACTAATGTTGAGGACGGCGGAGAGATAACGCCACATTTACAAGCACTGACACGCTGCTGTTGCTCTTGTCCCACTTCACATTCCTCAATGGGAATAACGTTCCACCATTTTAGAGTGAAAAAGCAAGTTAATTTTCGTGTATCGTCTTGGATCAATTGCTTCTTCAAATGCCTCGTTTAAAGGAATAACACTTCTAATGTATTGAGCCATTTGACAGACGTTTGACTTCAAATGCCTCGCTTAAAAGAACAATACTTCGAATGTAATGACATATGTGACAGTGCCTTCATTACGAATCAAAGTCAGTCGCGAGCGAATATTCTCTCATAAAGCTTTTTGAAACTCCGGTTTTTTCCCAAAACTTACCGCTCCACCGCCATTGTTGTGTCCCGCACGAATATATCCGCTCATAGAATTCATAGCCTGGGCTCAGACGAAGAGTTGTAATAAACACTATTAGGTTGTTAAAACACTGTCAATTCCACTTCGCAACGAATTCGAACTTTTGCCATGCTGACAACTCCTTCAAGGGCAACTCCCGTATAGTTTTGTTTTCCAGCCCGTCTTCCAATCTCCTGAAGTACAGTACGCTCATTCCCGCCTTCTTATGACGTCACGCATGTGGTGAATCCTTCTCTTGATTGTGTTTTTTTTAGGGCGGGTAGCAAACCACGTTTAGTACTTTATCGCCACCTATGGAAGTGGAGTGTGTGGTGCAGTTACAAAAACATGACTTTCTATTTATTAGATGAAAAAGAAGACGTCAAAACTTGATAAATAAATGGAGGTGAAACCTAAAAATAAATTGTTTATTCAAAAAATTTACCAAAGCGAAGCAAAACTATTTTCAAATTTTCCTACAAGTATTTTTATCTTGAATTTTGTTTTTCAAGTTTCAAGCTAAACACGTTTATTTCCACTTTCAAGATTTATTTATTTAAGTACTAGTTTTGTTTTTTCAAGTACCTTTGACCCTAATTTACCTCCATACAGGTAGGTGCCTTGACAAAAATTGCTCATGCTGCTGCTGCTGCTACTTCTCTCTACAAACCTCAAGGTGGCGCTAGGCGTCTAGACTGCTCTCACGCAATATTCTATACTAAAATCAAAACAACGATGAATCGATGGAAATGTTAGTGCTCACTCTCAGTTTCCTATTGCGTCATAGTGTGACGAGAGGCATGATTGTTTTTCTGCCTCGGAGGTTGCAAACATTGGTTGCGATGAGAGAGCAATCTGCTGGGACTGTGCGCGCGTTGTCACCATGGCGACGGCTTGAGGCGCTGCAGGCCCAGGGGAACTCATGATGCACGCACACATTTCTTCCAGTGAAATATCCTGTCCTCATCAAGTAAATCTTGTAGGCTATGATTATTCTGATTATTTTATTAACAGTCCATTTCACAGCGAAAGCCGACACATTTGGAAAAATCAATTTATCTCCTGTATGTCAATCTCAACATTCGCATAAATGTAAATGTCAAACTCTGACACTGATCAAAAGTACCTGGTCGAAAACAACACAACCAAAAGTACAGCAACACTTCATCACAAGATGGCAGAAATGATACAATGCTGACGCCAACGTTGTCGATAAGATTCCTGGCAGAGGTCAAAACAATGTGCATAATGATAATCATGCAAAGTGTTTTGAGGAGAGGTTAAAACAAGAGAGATAACCTACGTCTTCTCTATCAGCTGTTGGACTTTGCAGCAGGGTCATCATCTCCTTTAGCAGCCCTCTTCCTCGGCAGGCACGCACCACGGCCTCCATCGCTATGTTAGCGTCGACGTACGTTAAAAGTGGAAGCCCACTCGGGTGCTTTCTTCTTTTTTCACACTATGACTTTTTTTTATGTGCCTGAGAGAAACACGTAAGGGGCGAGATGAAGGGAATAAAACTTGTTCCCCTTCAAATTGTTTGTTTTTAAGGAGGTCACGAGTCATCATGTTCAAAACCAAAAAAACAACAACGACAAAACTTTGCTACTTTTATTGAAATGGACCACACAAGTCATGTCAACCTCACACAAAGGCTCATTTTTAAATAAACAAAAAAATGCATTAACGCTAACCGTATAAAAGTCGAAACTAATACAATGCAATTTACATTTATTTATGTAATCAATCATGACTAATCATGGTGATGAATCTACAATCCAGAGACTTACAATGTAGGAAAGGAGGTTTGCGCCATGACTAAATTTGGGAGCGAGCGAGCGAGCGCTTGGCCTGAAGCCAACAGACCACATCTTCACTTTCAGTCCAGCTCTAAGCAAATATTACGCACGCGCACACACAAGGAAGAAGCAAATGTAAGTTGAGAGCGGGCTGCTGGTGACACACAGTTTCAGTGTGAAATGTGATACCACTAAACACACACACACACTTGGAAATGACTAAACGAACGCTAAAGCAAAGCAGGAAAATAGAAACTTCATGTCGGAGTCTTTGTGGGGAAGCCACACTGTGGGCTCTCCCTCACACACACACACACACACACACAGACACGCACAAAAATCAATCGTCCTGAAGAAGAAGCAAATGTAAATTGAGAGCAGTTTCAGTGAAACACGACACTGACAAACACACACACACACGGACACAATGACTTTTCTAATATCGACATTTTTGATGCAAATTGAAAGACATGCACGGAAATTGATTTTTGAAATGTTCTTGCAGAAGGACCACTGAAGAGTCAGGTTTCAAAGAATTGCAATTTTCTATGGACGACTTGAGGAAAGCACCAAGGTTTGACCTTGCCGTCCCCAATGTTGTCCCTCGCGCAAGCTAGCAGCGCTACACGTAGTCCTTGCGGTCGTACCCGGTGTTGTTGCTGCGTGGCGCCGAGTAAGCCATCCTGGGGGGCTTGTAGCGTCGCTCCTTGGGCGGGCAGCTGCTGCACAAGATGGCGCCACCGATCAGGAGCAGGGCGGAGGCCCCCCAGCCCACGTAGAGCGACGCGCCCAGCTCCCGCCGCTGCGGGTTGGTCAAGATGGGACTGTAGAAGTTGCGCACCACAACGTGGGCGGTCCAGCATGCCGGGATAAGGACCAGGAGGCCGGCCAGGATGAACATGATGCCCGCCAGGATCATCACCTTAGCCTTGGCGCCCTCGTCCTCTATGCAGTTGGTGCACTTGGCTCCCGTGGTGGACACCAGCGCCCCGAGGACGCCCAGGATGATGGCCACGATCATCATGGCCCGCGCCGCCTGCAGGTCCTGCGGTAGCGCCAGCATGGAGTCGTAGACCTTGCACTGCATCTGGCCCGTGCTCTGGGTCACGCAGTTCATCCACAGGCCCTCCCAGATGGTCTGCGCCGTGATGATGTTGGCGCCCACGAACGCCGTCACCTTCCACATGGGCAGGGCGCACGTCACAATGGACATCAGGAAGCCCAACGCACCCAGGCAGATGCCCACTAGCTCCATTCCCATCGACATGCTTCTTCGGCGACACGAATCCTCACTGAGATGCTCGAGGAAGATGCCAGGGGACACCTAGGTGGAGGATGGGCCTCACTGCCGGCACGGGTGAATGGTCTCCTGTTTGAAGATGGACCGCGGGGTCTCGGTTGTGAGGCGGCGCCACGGAAATGTCGCATGCTTTATACAGCCGGCGACCACGCCCCTTTCGCGACACCCTCACAAAATACAAAAACACACACCTGTGCGAGGGGCGGGCGTGGGAGGAGGTTGTGTGTGTTGGGGGTGGGTGAGAAGATGGTTGATTGCGGACAACAAACATATGCTTGAGGGAGAACGTGACATGGAAGAGAGAAAAAACCCACACAGCTGCTCCTCATCCTTCACTTCCTGCATGATATCGACAAATACTTTAGGCACTAGATAGACAGATGATGTCATTTGTTCAAGAATCCGTGAGAAAAAGGGGATCTTGTGGAGGATCATGTTCTGTGACCCCCTTGGCACCTCATACGAAGAATGAAGAAACAACGACAAGCACTGTGGAAGGTAATTGAAAGAAGCAAGAAAAGAGAAGCTGGCTTGTTGCCTCCTCAACACCATCCGTGTTGGGAAAACAATCAGCAAGCTCAGGGACAAACCGGAATAACCACTCCCAATGTAAACATGAGCCTGCTTCAAACACACACACACACACACGCGCAAAGTATCTTCCTCCTCCCCGTGTCCATTTTAGTTAAGATAGAAATGGCAATTTTGTGTTTTGGTTAGCAAGTGAAAATTGGAGATGCTAAAGCTAGCCTCAACTCATGAGAAAAATCGACAATTGTTCCAAAAAGAGGATTCAAAGTGTTTATGGCCACGCCCAGCTGAAGTGAACTTCCAAACTAAACAAAAAAGAGAACGACCCCGTGTGTATTTGTGCGTAACCTTTTGACAATGGATGTCACGCTTATGGCACCAAAATCCCGCCCATTTGAATTCTACTCACATCTTAGTTTCACACTGATTTGAATATTCAAAATAGGGTTGAGCTCTTTGTTCACTTTGGCCTTAAGCAGTAGGAAGTCCCTTCGGACTGATGTGAAAACAAACGGGCATTTTTTATTCAACTTCCAAAACACCTAAGTGTGACATTTTCACTGGCATGAGAGAAAATGTAGAAAAAAAAGGATTCAAAAAGTCATCAAATAGAAATGATTTTTATACAAGTTTTAATATATCTCCGATATGAAAACATAAAGACAAAAATCTCCAGATCATTTTGCTAGTATTTGCTGATTTTTTTCAACCAAAAATGATTGCGACATTCAAATCAAAACTTTATCAACATTGATTTCTCAGTTTACGAGCGCTCCAATTCCATTTTGTCGGTCAGACTCATTGTCTTTGTCTCCGTGGCAACAAAAGGCGACGGCACACCGTGTCCACACAAGCTACAAACGTCCACAGCAGTCAAATAAATAGAAAGACACCTCCAGACTGGTCCAGAACATCACATGACGTTCTTCAGTCAACTGGCTTGGTCCGGTTGTGGTTGGTTCTCACCAGTTGTTTCCTGGTGCGAGCTTCAGGAAAAGCAGTCGCAAGTCGATGTTAATGCTAGCGTCCGTCCAGACAAGAATCTGGGTCATCAAGCGCGTGGTGTCCTGGAGCTCACACGTAGTCCTTCCTGTTGTAGGAGCTCTGGGCGACGGACCTGGCCGGGGTGGCTGAGTAGGCCACGCGAGAGAGGGGATGCACGCCATACCTGCCGGGCTTCTCTTCTTGAGGGGGGCAGCTGCAGCACAGGATGGCTCCCCCGACCAGGAGCAACAACGCGGCGGCCCAGCCCAGGTACAGCGCCGCCCCGATCTCCATCTTCTGTCCCGACAGAACGACGGGGCTGTAGAACTCCACCACGATGGTGTTGGCCGACCAGGATACAGGTACCAGCTCGGCCAGTGCCGCCACGATAAAGGCGGCGCCGGACGTGATGGTCACCCGGGCTTTGACGCCTTCGTCTTCAATGCAATTGGTGCACTTGGCGCCCACCATGGAGATGAGCAGAGCCAGAACGCCGATGATGATGGACACCACGGTGAGGGCGCGAGCCGCCTGAAGGTCCGGGGGCAGTGCCAGCATGGAGTCGTAGACCTTGCACTGCATCTGGCCCGTGCTCTGGAACACGCAGCTCATCCACAGACCTTCCCAGTACACTTGCGCCGTCACAATGTTGGCGCCGATGAAGGCCGACACCCGCCACATGGGCAGCGCGCAGCTCACCACGCTCAGAAGCCAACCCACCACCGCCACCGACACGCCGGCCAGTTCCAGTCCAAAAGACGACATCGTGAGGCTTTGCTTGCTAGCTTCAGCTGCTCTGGTTCAGGTCGTCGAAATTCCCCTCTGATGCGGATTTCTTATCTGGATGTGCTTTTATTGATCAAGCGTCCGGCCCTCTGCCGAGACGACATGAGCGAACCAATGAGGCGACGGCTGGCCCTGTTTACCACTTGGGCGTGGAGCTTTTCAAACAAGCTAACTACTTTATGGTTGGACCTTTCGCCCATGGCTGCCTCGTTCATGTGCTTTTATTGCTGTCACTAGCTAATGATCATCCAGCGTTCGGCCTTTTACGCATCGATGAGTACTGACGCCGAGCGGCTGAATGTTTGGGTCAGAATTCGAAGCACAATAATCATTGTAGTAAGGAGTGGAAATCAAATGTTTGTAGTTTTCGGTCTAAAAAGTGAAATCCGCTGGAGTCGCCGTGTGCTCAAAAGAACTTTGAACCCTTTGCGCGTCGCTTTTACTTGTTGGCATTGTTTCATCCAAAGTTTTGTTGTGATGAGGAAGAACTCAAACGTGCCCCGGTGCGACATTTTGGTTAATGAGCAACCTGAGGTGAGACAACTTCAGTGTTTCTTCCTGCTAACATTCTTGTGCTTCTCTAAGAAATAGGTCAACGTGACACAAAATGGCGGCACGGGAAAGTACGTACTGTGTAAACGCCACAAACTATTTTACGGAACTAAATCTCAAACAAAGAGATGGATGTTCATCCACTTCCACATTGGAGAACTGACAAGTAGGTCAGATGAGAGCGTGACACACTTTGGTTGGGCAACTTGGTGTGAAGGCAATCACAATCGCGAGTGAGTTGGGTCGCTAGCGCCGCTTCCCGCCAGCTAGCGGCGGCTAACAAGAGATAAGATAAACACGACTAGAAGGCCGTTCAGTATCGTCTTCTTTTGAACGGAAATGAACCATAATTGAGTAACGGCAGCACAGTCATAATAAGTCATTGATTTATGATGTATTATTATTATATGATGACATCATGTGAACAGTAGCGAAGGAGAATAGAATGATCAAATCAGATTCAGGTGGAGCATTTGGTTGCTTCAGAGGAAAACAATCATCAAGTTTTAGGCAGACTCATTAGGAACCAAATCAAAATCCTTCGATGATTAAAATGGACTCCTCCTCCCTTGAAAGAAGATAACAAGTTTCTATTGGGAAGCTTCGGCGTCATCGAAACCTTCACTCAGCTCGTAAACGCCGACGCTAGAACCCGGAAGGTTCCAGATGAGGTCAGGAAGTTAACGGGGATTTCCGCGGCCTTGGATTTCATCGTGAAAGAGTCTTTGTGACGTCACTTTACGAGCGCGCTCAACGAACGTCAATAAAGAAGGCGTGCGGCGGAGTCGTGGCGCCGTTACTTGTTCTCCTCCTTGGTGGCTCGCTCGGCCGCCCTCCGGATACACGGCAGATGTGCACGCTTGTCAACACGATTTGATGAATGAGTCACCGCAAGAATGACCTCCTCTTCCCCCTTCTTCTTCAGAAAAAGTCCACGCTGAGCCTTTCAATGATGCTCTCTCTTCTGCCAAGCTCTGATGTCGCTCGCAAAAGGAATTTGGTTAATTTCTTTCAAGCTCCCTTCAAAAGTGACCCCGTCTGACACTGAGCTGAAGACTGAATGCTTTCTTCTTCTTCAGACCTATTTGTGGTCTGCGTTTTGTTTTGTCTCACTCGGGGGAACATTGAACTAAACCCAAGATGTCAAAACTTTCTCTTCTGTTTGATATATATCTTTATCTGATGCTCCTGACTTCATTCTACAAAGTCATTCTTGCAAATTAGGTTTAAAACCAAAGTCGGCTGTGATAGGCTACAGCTCCTCCTGACGTCACAACGGTGGCGTCGCACCGTCAAAATGGCAGGAATGCTGTCCGCTTCCAGCAGAGGGCACTGTTTTAGCTTTAATTTGAGTTTTTGCATTGTACTGGTTACAGTAATTGATAGATGATACAGAGCAGCGATTTGTGGGAAACTCAGTTTGACCTTCAATCTCACCAACTTTCCTCATCAGGCTTGTGTAACTTTTGTGTCTCTACGTGTGTTTGTGTGTGTGCAATCGTGTGATCCAGGAAATGACCATAAATGGTAAGAAAGGTAATGAGTCACTGGGGACATTCATCGTGCAGCTTCAGGAGAAACCTGGGCCAGGTGGATTTAGGGGTCGGGCTTGGTTAATTGTTAGTGCGCTGGCAGTTAACGTCTAGCTCAGAGGCCTTCGTGTGAGCGTGTTTGAGGGCTGACAAACAGGTTTCGGGCCCTGACTCAAGAGAGGCGTTTTCTTGGGTGGCCCCGCCTCCTTGAGCGAGGCCATATGTAGCCGCTCTTCTCCCGGTCCTCCCCCATTGAGAAAAGTCACTTGACTCCTCACGCGACATCACAAGAAACAGTCGAAGAAGAAAAAAAAGAGCAGACGTCGGCCATGGTGTCCGCGGGTTTCCAGATCCTGGGCGCCGCCCTAGGCCTGATCGGTTGGATCGGTGCCATCGTGGTGTGCGCGCTGCCCATGTGGCGCGTGACGGCCTTCATCGGAAGCAACATTGTGACGGCGCAGACGTCATGGGAGGGCGTCTGGATGAGCTGCGTGGTCCAGAGCACGGGGCAGATGCAGTGCAAGGTCTACGACTCCATGCTGGCCCTCAGCTCCGACCTCCAGGCGGCACGGGCCCTGCTGATCATCACCATCATGGTGGGCATCCTGGCCATCCTGCTGGCGGTGGCGGGTGGCAAGTGCACCAACTGCGTGAAGGACCCGGCAGCCAAGGTCAAGGTGGGCTTGGCGGGCGGGGTGGTCTTCATCGTGGCCGGCGTGCTGCTGCTGATCCCCGTGTGCTGGACGGCGCACACGGTGGTGCGCGACTTCTACAACCCGCTGGTGTCCAGCGCCCAGAAGCGAGAGCTGGGCGCCGCCCTCTACATCGGCTGGGGGGCAGCCGCCCTCATGATTGTAGGAGGCAGCATGCTGTGCTGTAATTGCCCCCGCAAGGATGAGGGCTCGTACGCCGCGCGCTACAAGGCGGCACGCTCCGACGTCTCGGCCCCCACGTCCGGCAAGGACTACGTCTAGACGTCCTTCCCAAGGAGCGCCACCAAACCAAAGGCCACCCGGCTTCTTCACCGGGTGCCTTCCTCTACCTTGAACTGGCCCACATAGAGAATTGTGCCACCTGATGAGATCAAATTGGATAGTTAAGAATAGTTGATCTGGACGACGAGACGAGCCCTTAGTGGCCGCCATCTTGGCCAGGAAAGCCGGAGGCCCAAAAAGTCAACAAGTTGATGGGGGGGAATCCCCCCTGCAGGAAGCGCAACTTTTTTTGTCCTTTCGCCATGTTTTTACTTTGACAAATGCAAGCAAGCTTCTCTTTTGTGTCATTTTGTACCACATGTAAATAAATCTTTCATTTACTAATCGTAACTGGCCTCGCTCATTTTATTCAAACAACCAACGCACGCAAATTTGGGGAGCAGCAATGCCTTTGGCAAACAGTTGACGCCCGAGTTTCGGTGCTTTGACTTGAAACTAACACGCCGCTAATTCTAGAAAAGAAGGTGACGATTGTCTCTAAATGTATTTGGTTTATGTGATTGTTTGACCATTTGTGAAATGAAGTCTACTCGTGTATTTGTGAACTCTTTGAGACTTCAGCCTGCTAATAAACAAAGGAACAAAGAAACGTCACCATCCAACTTGCTAGCCGCACCCAAACCAGATCGACGACAAACGCTCGACTGCTGCTATTGCCGCTGGCCTCTTTTCATTGTGCGTGTATGGAAAGAGTGAGACCAAAAAAAAAAGGTGGAGGACACTCCTTTAGGTGTTTGAGATGTTCTGAATCGTTTGGGCTGCAAAAAAGCATGATGTACATTCAAGAGAGATAAATCATTCGTGTGTGCGTGTGTTTGTGCGTGTTTTTTTTATTTGTTGACGAATTGATTTGTTCTACCACCTCTACTGCAATCGTTTAATTTCTAATTGTTCATGTTTCTCTCAAAAAAGGGCTCCGTGCGCGCGCGTGCGCGTGCGTCTCAATGCCCCCCACAGGTGTTTCCAATCTCTGTTTAGACTTCCAGCCAATCAAGGTGGCCGTGGAAGGTGCTTAAATAGCAGGTGGGCATGGGTGAGCATTTTTACGCACGAGAACCAGCACCCACACCGGAACCAGAACCAGGACCAGCACCAGCACCAGCACCAAGGTACGCGCAACAAGATGACGTCTGTGGGCCTGCAGCTGTTGGGCGCGTTCCTGGTGATTGTGGGCTTCTTCGGTGCCATCTTGACGTGCGCGCTTCCCATGTGGCGCGTGTCCGCCTTCATCGGCAGTAACATCGTGACGGCGCAGGTGTTCTGGGAAGGTTTATGGATGAACTGTGTCAAGCAGAGCACCGGACAGATGCAGTGCAAGGTCTACGACTCTATGCTGGCGCTGCCCCGCGATCTGCAAGCAGCGCGCGCCTTGGTGGTGATCGCCATCCTAGTGGTGGTCGTGGGACTTCTGCTGGTCGGCGTCGGCGGTAAATGCACGAACTGCCTGGAGGAGCAAGCAGCCAAGACTCGTGTGGCGGCGGTGGCGGGTGTGCTGTGCGTGCTGGGCGGAGTCCTGCTGATTATCCCAGTCTCGTGGTCGGCGCACGTGGTGATCCGCGACTTCTACAACCCGTTGCTGGGCGACGCGCAGAGGCGGGAGCTGGGCGCCTCGCTCTTCATCGGCTGGGGAGCAGCCGGCTTGCTGTTCATCGGGGGGTCGCTTTTCTTGGGCCAGTGCGCCTCCCGCCGGGACGCCAGATACTCCGTTAAATACTCTGCGCCCCGCTCTGCCCCCGGTGGGGGCGCTTACGTCTGACCCATGCGTACGGACTCGTCTCTTGACTCTTACTTTTTAATCAGTTTTAAATAAACGTTACTTTTTTAATCCACCTTTTTGGTTTGTCTTTCAATCACCAGATTACCCTTGAAGTGACTTAAATTGGAATTTAATTTTTATTTTATTTTTTCGAAGGGGTATTCTCAAATCTAAGAAACTGAGTCCACATTTGCAGGTCCACACTAGGTGAGCCACTTGAGCCACAGTTTGTACGACTAAGATGCTTGCAATGAGCAACCCGATGCAGTAGGGGAAGCTCTTGAGGCTCGCAGGCGATTAGATCAATGTTTTGATGCTCTAATTTTCCTTTTACGCGTTTCTTCTTTCTGAGGAATCAGGTCGAGCCAGAAAGGTGATCCATCGTTCCACCCCCTCTGCTTTGTTTGCGTTCGGGCGTCTCGAAAAGCTGCGTTGCTTGGGCGTGTGAATGTCATCTCGGCGTGACAAAAATCGACGAGATGCGGACGCAGCTTGTGGGTGTTCTGCTGGGCTTGCTTGGTCTACTGGGCACGGGTCTAATCTGCGCCCTGCCCGCCTGGAAGGTGTCAGCTTTCGTGGGCTCCAACATCGTGACGGCGCAGGTCTTCTGGGAAGGCTTGTGGATGAACTGCGTCATCCAGAGCACGGGACATGCGCAGTGCAAGGCGTACGACTCTGTCCTGGCTCTACCTCGTGACCTGCAGGCCTCCCGGGCACTGGTACGTATATGCGTAACGTCTTCCAATGGCATGAATCTAAAGCTACCTTCCCGCAGGTGTGTGTGTCGTTGGGGGTGGGCGCGTTGGCGCTGGGCCTGAGCGTGCTGGGCGCCCGCTGCACAACCTTCCTCCGCCACGACTGGCCCACCAAGAACAACGTGGGTCTATCAGCAGGTGTGATCTTCGTGGTGGCCGGCGTCCTGTGCCTGATTCCCGTCAGCTTGTCGGCCCACGCCATCATCACCGGCTTCTTTGACCCGCTGCCCTCCGAGGAGCGGCGTGGCGAACTGGGCGCCTCCATTTACGTGGGCTGGACCTCAGGGGCGCTGCTCATCATCGGCGGCGTGCTTGTATGCTCAGTCTACACGTGCTGATGGCGTGTTGTCGCGCATGTGGACTTTTTTTGTGGTCGTGCATAGTGGCAGCTTTTCCGACCCAGAAGAGGGCAAGTGGATGGAAACGATTCTGCTCTTAGGGAAGGCGTCAGCTCCTATTTGTTGTGCGACACATCGCAACTATGGCCTGCAAATTTCAACATTTGTCTACATTGGGGTATTTTGTTTTTATACAATTTTAAATACATGTTTAAAAAAAAATCATTGTAAATAAAAAAAATCTGTCAGCTTTGCTGCATTTTCTGTTTTACAAAAGTATCACATTCATTTTGTTTTTTGTTTTTTTTGTTTTTAATAGGTCAAGACATTTCAATCATAGGCTAGAAAATTATTTGGAATAATGCGCATACACTCTAAGGGAGGGAAGAGGAAGTGATGTGAGGCTCCGCCCCCTAAAGAGCAGGTGTGGTTGTCTGCATCTACCTTCACTTTAGTATCTCTCAGGTGACACCAAGCGAGGGCCGCCCGCGACTTCCCGGATCAGCATCGAACTACAAAACACCAGAGAGAACACGCGTCGCATGTGGACAGTCAACAAGTCCCACAAAGAAGTCTTTTGAGGTATGTTGTGGAAAAGAAATGAGCCATTGTGATCTTTGCGAGCGGCTGTCATCGCCATCTGACCCACGTGTTGTGTCGCAGGTGGTTGCCATGGCGTCGACGGGCATGCAGCTGCTGGCCAGCGGCCTGTGCCTGCTGGGCTGGGCGGGCGTGATCATCAGCTGCCTGCTGCCCATGTGGCGGGTGACGGCGTTCGTGGGCAGCACCATCGTGACGTCGCAGACCATCTGGGAGGGCATCTGGATGACCTGCGTGGTCCAGAGCACAGGCCAGCTCCAGTGCAAGCCCTACGACTCAATGTTGGCGCTGAGCGCCGACCTGCAGGCGGCCCGCGCCCTCATCGTGTTGGCGGTGTTGACCGGCGCCGTGGGCCTCGTGCTGGCCTTCATCGGGGGCAAGTGCACCCGCTTCCTGGATCGGGAAGGGTCCGGCTCCAAAGGCAGGGTGGCGGTGGCGGCGGGGGCTGTTCTGATCCTGGCGGGAGTGTTGTGTTTGATTCCCACCTCATGGGTGGCCGGCGCCGTGGTCAGCAAGTTCTACAGCGCCGCTATTGACGCTCAGCGGCGTGAACTCGGCGCCTGCCTCTACATTGGTTGGGGGGCGTCCATCATGCTCATTCTCGGAGGGGGGCTTTTCATCAGCTCCAATTGCCCCCTCGAACCGCGTGGCGCCGACAAGAGCCCGTCCGTACGATACCTGATGGTCCGTTCGCCCACCGGGTCGCTCCGCAGGATTCCGGCCACGAGGTCCGGCGGGACCCTTTTCAGCGGGCCTCCCAGTTATCAGCCGGCCTCCGCCAAGTCCGAGCCTGCCATCGGGACCCCTTGGGGGTACGGCGGACAAAACTCTGAGAAGTCCTCCACCAAGTCTCAATTGAAGCGAATGGACTCTGCGCCTTCAGAGCAAAGCGAAGCGCCGTCTGACAAGTCTCAGCTGAAGCCCGACGAGGAGAACCGCAAGACTTTGGGTTCTGATGGGAACCAACCTGAAGATGCATCCTCCAATCCTACAAAGACCTACCTCTGACCTGACATATCCAAGATCTGGACTAGCTCAAGGTCTTACTGTTGACCGGGATGTGTCCATTCCAAAGAATGAGAGCAACTTTGTTATATAAGGTCAGAATCCTACCTTTGATGCGGACTTGTGCACTTTGGCTTAACCAAACTCGTGATATTTTCTTCAATCTGTCTTTTGTGACACATGACCTCAACTCTGCCTTTAATTGACTTCATGTTTAACCATTTAATGTAGGAATAAGAATGTGAATCTTTTAACCTCTGAATATTTTTTTTTCTCCCAGCCGAGACTCCAAAACATCCAAGACACGTATTTGCACTTGTGTAAAATGTTTGTAGTAATCATTGATGTAATCGTGATCATTTTGAACCGTTTATTTTTTGTAGTGAATGTGTTTTAAATGTAATCCACTAAATACAATAAGAGAAGATGGCTGCTTGAAGTCTGACGAGTTGTGCCTGCGGCCGGTCAAACGGGTTTGACAGAAAGTCCTCTGTAGTATTTGTGGAAGCCAAGTTGGTTTCACTCGGCATGTTTTGCTTCCATTCACACCGGCCTTTTGTTGCTATCATCAAATTCCCTCCTGCTCTTCTACGTTTGGAGATGTCAAAATAGTTTCTCTAGTCAACTTTTGCTTTCACCCAGCTCCTTCTTTACCAGCTTGCCACCAGACTAGGACCAGTTGCCAGCTAGTCACAGGACCGTTCACGTGAATCGAACGAGGGACAACTTGACTTCATGGAAAGGGTTTTTGATTCAGAAATACGCACATGCAGACAAGCAGCATGTTATTGTATTAAAAGCTTCAAAGCTGGCTGTTAAAGCTTCCGAAAAAGATAAATGGATCCAGGGATGTATGCCTTTTCATGATCGGTCACCCCTCGCTCAAATTGCTTCACGACAGTCACGTCGACGCGGCGCCACAGTCCCTCGTCCTCCATTTGCTTCATCTCGCCCTCCAAGGCTGCCTTGTAGCTCAAGTTGTCAAGGTTAGCCCGAGTGGTCATGCAGATGAGGCCTCCTGTGTGGTCATAAGTCAGCTTTAGATCTGAAAAGCTCCGAATGGTTTCCAGAGTGTCCTCACCCTGCTTAGTGGCCTGCTGCGACTCCCGGATCACCTTCACTGGAACCTGACTTGAACTTAAACCGCCGACGATGATCGTTACATCAAAAGCATCTGCAGGGTGAGACAAGAACAGATGAAGAACATGTCTTTAGATTATTGTCATCACCTGTTTATCATGGCCTCACTAGTAGCCCAAAAGTCAAAGTCATTGATGGATGGACAGTTACCTGACGGGACAGGAAGTGGTTGATCTCCCAGTTTTGCCATCTTGAGGTCTTGGTACAAGCCGCTCTGTCGGGCGTACCGCAGCATGCCCTCGCTGCTGTCGACACCCACAAAGCGCTCGAATCCCTCTCGCTTCATCTGCGCCACACGTGCAGAATTTGAACTTTCAGTGAACATCAGTCCGCAGGATCTCTTCATGGATGCCCACCATCTTGGCCACCATGCCAGTGCCGCAGGCCACGTCCAACACTGCCGCCGCTTGGCGCTCTCCGCCGAAGTAGGCGGAGACTTTGCTCACTGCCAGACTTGGCGCACGGTAATCGATAAGTTCAACATCCTGTTGAATGGATGCCAAAAAATAACTGAGTCAACTGTAGTAAGTCAAATCAGTTGCCAATTATCCAATGTGAACGCAGATGAGATCACGCATGCGTGGTTATTGTGATTGCATTGTAGACCTGCTCGTAGGTTTTGGCCCACACTGGTTGTAGAAGTGGACCAGGTCCTCCGCAGAGGTGCCTTTGTGTAAGGACAGGATGACGTCTCTGGCCATTTCAAAGGTGCGTGCGTCCGCGGACGACATCGTGCACGAGCGCCTATCAAGAGCGACACAGCGTCAGAGTGCAACTTATGTGCCGTGATAAACACACGCAAGGCAAGCTTTTATTGTGTGGTTTACCAACGAATAGAACGTCTACTTGTTGATATTACTTACGCTGTTATTGTGCAAAAAAAGAGGGTGAATCAGTCTAGCGTAGTTACGACAACGAGTTGAACGTGAAAACATAAATAATTTACCTCCTTTACCTGAGGAGGGCGCGCCCGGGGACAGCAAAGGGTAATAGACTCAGTCTTTATGAGCTAGCTGTTGCGGTGGAATGTCAGCGCGTCCGCCATATTGAATGTGTCATTTACGTGGACTCCCAATAAAAAGGAGTCAACAAAATTGCAAAAAGTGCATAAACGTCAAGTCATGCCTATCATTCACACACAAATATATTTCAGAAAGAGATACATAGGCACCAAAGTCACTTTTAAAGGATGGCTGATAGATTATTTATTGTGCCTGTGAAGCTTTATCTATTTCAATATGATGTCTATGGACGTGCATTTTTTCGGAGCTGCAGCCTGTAGGTAATTATACTGCCTGTAGGGGGCGTCTTCAATTCTCGTCTCTCTTTTTCAAAACAAGCTTGTTGCTCGTCCTAAACTTTAGCTAACAAGCAGCTAACACGCATTTTCTGAGGTAGTTTGTGGAAAGGGGGGAACGCAAGCAGATAAGTAATTAATTCATGTTCGTGTTTAGTGATGGAGTCTTGCGAAAAGTTGCCGACTTGTTTGAGTCGCTTTCGGTGAGTTTTCGTGCTCTACTCGAAGCTTCAAAGCAAGTTAGCTTAGCTTCAAGCCGCCCAACAACAACAACAAGCAAAAAAGTCCCTTTCAACCGCCAGAAACATCGAGAAATTCATTCTGGTAAAGAGCTTAGTGTATTTTGGATTATTATGGATGGATTTTTGTTTTTTGACTTAGAAAATCTTTTCGTTAGTGTTGTTGAGGCGTGAACATGCTGAGAAAAAAACCCTCTGCTTTTCTGCAGGTTTCCCTGACAGCAACGCAGCTAAAATGTCCATTTTAGGCTTAAAAAAGAAAACGCCGAAGACGTTCAAAGTCAAAGTTACCACCATGGATGCTGAGATGGAATTCAGTTGTGAGGTATGATGACACAAATCCTTTAAACGTTTCAACTGGCTACTCCAAATGTGTTTTTGTCATTCAGGTGAAGTGGAAAGGCAAAGACCTTTTTGACCTAGTGTGTCGTACGGTGGGCTTGAGGGAGACCTGGTTCTTCGGTCTTCGCTGCACCGTCAAGGGCACGTATGCGTGGCTCAAACCTGACAAACGAGTGAGTGTAGAAAAGGAACCATAAAAATGGACACTTGAGTGTCTGGTTTTTAGTTTTAACTAAAATTTCCCCCTTCAGGTCTTGGACCAGGAGATTCCTAAAGACTCGCCCATCACATTTCACTTCCTGGCCAAATTCTTTCCAGAGAAAGTTGAGGAAGAGCTCGTCCAAGAAATCACACAGCACCTCTTCTTCTTACAGGTTCTCTATCGAAAGCGCAAGTGAAGTGCGAAAATTGTCTTGACAAGATGTTCTCTGCAGTCCCTCTGGGTCTAAGCACTTTCGAATATTGCCATCGTGCAATATGAATGAAGCAGCAACACCCGACCTTTCGGAGCCGTCCCAAGGGGGCAGCCAGCATTCCTCAGAGAAGTGTTAGATTCCAACATTGGCAAGTAAGCGTTGGCCGCTCAGCGAACCATCGTCACGGCTCACCTGTTTTCTGGGTTTGCTCACCTGACGTTGGCACGCCGAGCCCTTGGGCGCTGTGATGTCATTTTCTGTGCACAGCAAGTGGCTGCCCCTGAGATGGCTCAAAATGGCTCCATTTTGCTGCTTCGGTCATATTCCACAAATGTGATATTCAACAGATTAGTGGGATGACAGAAATGTATTAGAGGGGGCGGGGCTTATTTCCCCTTTTGACACAAACAAAGTCAATTCAAGTTCATTTGCAGTCAGTGATGCCGACCTGCTTTTGTTTCAGGTGAAAAAACAAATCTTGGATGAGGAGATTTTCTGCTCTCCCGAAGCTTCTGTTCTTCTGGCCTCGTATGCCGTCCAAGCCAAAGTAAGGGCAGCAAAGTTACTGCGCTGCGTCGCTTCTTTAACGACATACGGACAATTTCACCCCTTTGCTCGTTCCAGTACGGCGACTACGACCCCAACTTCCACAAGCCGGGTTTCCTGGCGCAGGATGAACTTCTCCCCAAAACAGTAAGTGATGGACAAAGACAAAGTGTCGTACTGGGTTTAATAAGGTCCTATCTTTTTATTTATTTTTTGCCGTCAGGTGCTAATGCAGTACCAGATGACAGCAGACATGTGGGAGGAGAAGATCACGGCCTGGTATGCCGAGCACCGGGGCATCGCCAGGTAACGTTCAGCACAGGGGCGCAGGCGCTGGTCGGCCATGTTGTCGCTGACGTTAGCGTGATTCCCGGCAGGGACGAGGCAGAGATGGAATACCTGAAGATCGCTCAGGACCTCGAGATGTACGGCGTCAGCTATTTCGACATCACCGTGAGTGCTTTCGTGGGGGCCGCGTCTCTTATGGCGCACGGCCGCTAACTGGCGAGGTTTCTCGGCCGTAGCAAAACAAGCGCGACACGGACCTGCTGCTGGGCGTGGACGCGCAGGGTCTTCATATCTACAGCCCCAACAGCAAGCTCACCCCCAACAAGTCTTTTCCATGGAGCGGCATTCGCAACATCTCCTACAGCGAGAAAGAGGCGAGCACCTTCAGAGCCTTCCTCCTCCTCCTTTTGCATTTCATCTTGTGACAATGCTGTTCGCCATTGCAGTTCACCATCAAGCCTCTGGACAAGAAGAAAGACGTCTTCAAGTTCTACTCGTCTCAGCTGCGAGTCAACAAGCTGGTGAGTCCGAGCGGCGCCGAGACCCCGTCCAGACTTGACGCCGTCTTTGGGTCCTCAGATCCTGCAGCTGTGCATCGGCAACCACGATCTGTTCATGCGGAGGAGGAAGGTGGACTCCATCGAGGTGCAGCAGATGAAGGCGCAGGCCAAAGAGGAGAAGGCCCGCAAGAAGGTGAGAATGTCAGCCGGCCGCTGGGCTGCGGTGGGCACACTGACGGAAGCCGGTCGCTCTGACATTCTCACCTTCTTCCTCTAGATGGAGCGGCAGATCCTGTCACGGGAGAAGCAGATGCGGGAGGAGGCTGAGCGAGCCAAAGAGGAGATGGAACGGAGGCTATTCCAGCTGCAGGATGAGGCGCGTCTGGCCAACGAGGCGCTGGTGAGCTTCACGCTGAGGAGAATTGCCCGCCCACCCGCTACCCTGAGTTAACGCGGGCTCATCCTTCAGCTACGCTCGGAGGAGACGGCCGATCTGCTGGCGGAGAAAGCTCAGATCGCCGAGGAGGAAGCCAAGCTGCTGGCTCACAAGGCGGCCGAGGCCGAGCAGGAGCGCCAGAGGTTGGAGGTCAACGCCATGAAGACCAAAGAGGAGAAGAGGCTGATGGAGCAGAAGATGAGGGAGGCCGAGCAGCTGGCCGTCAAGCTGATGGAGCAGTCGGAGAGAAGGTAAGCCCGCCGCGGTTCGCCGCCCGTCCTTCCCGTCCTCACGCCGCTCACGCCGGCAGACTGAAGGAAGCCGACCACCTGAAGCAGGACCTCAGCGAGGCCAGGGACGCCGAGAGGAGGGCCAAGCAGAAACTGCTGGAGATCACCAAGACCACCTACCCGGTACGCGGAGAGCACGTATAGACAAACAAGCATCGGGGTCAAACGTTTGTTTTCTCCGCTCTTGTGTGTTCAGCTGATAGCGGCCTATTCAGCTCCTCCCTCCGCTAGCGTTCCCGCACCCGCCTCAACTCCCGCCGCCGCGCCCCCGGAAGCCGACCCGGCCTACGAAGGCACGTCGTCGCGTCTGGACTTTAAAGACTCTGACATGAAGAGGCTCTCCATGGAGATCGAGCGCGAGAGGTCAGGCGTACGCGCGGCTCTCCTCTTGCTTCTTCGTGTCTTTGACACAGTGTCTTGTGTGTCAGGTTGGAGTACATGGAGAAGAGCAAACATCTTCAGGACCAACTGAAGGAACTCAAGACTGAGATTGAGTCTCTGAAGCTGGAGGAGCAACAGCAGCAGCATCTTCATCATCATCCTCACGAGCAGGTGTACACGCTGCACGACGCCAGGGCTTACATGCCGGAACCGCTCTACATTCCTCACGCCAACGTAAGCAACCATGTTTGTGTGAGAGCACACGGTACTGTCCTCAATTTTGATGGGCTACAAATTGTTGACGCCGTCCTCTTGTTTTGTTTTGGGCAGAGAAACGCGGCCTACGCGTGTCATATGGCCTTCTTGGAGGAGGTTTGAGGAAGAGCAGCAAGGAGAGGGTCGGCACTGACCCGCGTGGGACACCAAAAGACTTTTTGGGATTTTCTCCCGTCTTTGTGGACAGGTGCCTTTTTGTTGTATTCGATTGGCGTTTGTACAAGACAGCCGCCGCCTTTCAAGGCAACTCCTTCCATCATCGTTGGCCCCTCCTCCCTTTTCGCTCGTCTTCTCCACACGCGTCCTCGGGTTCACGCCCGCGATTTTTGCCTTTGCGCTCATCTTTGATCGACGGGTGCCATTTTGTCGTCGTCGGCACGACCTCACATCGACACTCTGGACTCAGCCGCCTCGTCTTTTTTGCTACAATTCAGTTTTGCTCCTAAATTTTGTTTCATTTCAACACTACGGTGACCTTTTGTTGTGTTTTTACTTGATGACTCAGTTTTGAATGACTGAATTTCTTTGCAAAGCATTTTCTACCATACGCATCATTTCAAAAGAATTTGTGACAATGCGCCGCCTGTCGCCTCTTTTTTTCGTCTCTGCCGTCTCGCAACATCCTTTTCCTTTCTCATTATTCAGTTCCTTGCTCAACAGAAAAGTCTGAAAGGACCACCCAACCTTTAGGGAGCTCAATTCCAAATCCAATTTTATTCACAATAGAAAAAAAAATGGGTATATTATGATTGTTGCTGTTTTTAAAAAAAATCTTAAGACGCACTCCCCCTCGTGACAACCGTGTGACCTCCTTTCGTACATCTCGGGGTGGGGGGGGGCTGCAGAACAGTGCTGGAATGGAAAGTGGGTTGGGGAGAATATAGGGGAGGTGACGGTATAGATGAGGAAAGGTAGAGAAGGAAATGGTTAACAACAAGAAAGAGGGAATGTGGTGAACTTCCCAAGCAGTTTGAAATGTGGAGGAAAGGAAAGAGGGAAAGGTTTGTTTTGCGCTCTCATCCTTTTCTGCCTCCATGACTCACAAAGCTGCTGTGTTGCCATGGCAACAGTTCACATTCATATTCTTGTCACTTAGCCGGGCCACGTGTGGAGACGGGAGGTGAACGAAGGGGAGACAAACATACGGGCGGACTCTTTGTGTCCCGCTTGTCGTGAAAGGACAAGATCTCACGTCCTTGATGCGTCCTCAGGTGTCACGTTGCCCCCCCCCCCCCCCTCAGTGTGCTCCAACACGCACTTCCATCTGCTTTCATTTACCCGCACGCCACTTATGTTAGCTCAGCATGGATTCACCTCTGCATGTGTGTGCGCCCTTCAGTTCCGCAACGTAATCAGACTTAGCCACGGGACGCGAGCGGCATGGATGAGGAGGTGAAGCCGAGAGTGAGGAGGAGGAGGGCAAGTTTGGGAGAAGACTGCGAGATTGGATATGATGCGCTGGGAGGCAGCACGCACGAGAAGGAAGGAAGGAAGGGGAGTTGGAGGTCAGGCGAGAGAGAAGATGGAGACCAATGTGAGCTGGAATGAGCCACAAGGCTCAAGATTAAATAGAAAATAATGAGGAAGAGTTAATTGAGATAAAACGAGATGATGTCATTGATAACAAAAAGTGCAATATTACGAGTGACAGCTGCTACACGGCTGATCTGCTTGCAATTATATTTGTTTTACATCAGCAGCCTGTTGCCATGGAGACCAAAGCATATTGAAGTATTTGTCTTATTTGTGTCCTGAGGAGATGGACCTACTCGGTCCTCGGGGTCACCGCAGGGTCAGATGCTGAAATAAGAAGTCTCAAATCAATCTTGAAAGCAAAAAAAAAGCAATCAAGCGGAAGCGAGACCAAAGTTGTGTTAATATTCATGAGGTCGCCATTGTTTGCTCGGTGAACTTTTCAACTCCGACTTAAAGCAAAAAAAAAAAAAGTCTTAGCAAGTTGGGCTTTTAGACCATGATGTCATCAACCTGCTCTTATGCTAGTTATTGCGCAATTCGCCGGAGGTTAGCAACCACGACCATCTGCCTCCACTTTCGGGCCTTGGCGGAGGTCGCTGGTAGTTAGCAGTCTGTTGCAGTGTCCTCGTGTTCTCCTTGATTGCTGCTGCTTACACACACACACACACACACACACTGTGAAAAAGTGGGGAACGAATGTGAACGTGGTGTTTTGCATTATTCATGAGGCTCTGCAGATTCAACCCTCACAGGACAATCCGTAACGTTTACCTCCAGCTCGCCGCCATGTTGTGTGTTTACGACACATTTTAGTACGCTACGCGTGTGTGTGTGTGTGCACATAAGTAATATTACAGCCACAACAAGCAGAGGACGGTTGTGTGTAAATTCTCATCGGCGTGTCGTAAAACCCGCCGGCCTGTTGCCATCGGCATCAGACGGCAACTGTTGATTATTTGTGAAGGTCCAGTTTTGAGTTAGAATAAATTGAGAAAAATGTCGGATTGTTTTCCCGTTTGGCTCGCTGATGGTTTGAATCAGGGAGACCTGGAGGAACCCGGACGAGATGCGGTTCTTGTAGGACAGGGCTTTCCTCGTGCTCGACACTTACTGCCCATCAAGTTGTAACGACATACAAAAGGTGAACACAACTGTTGTGTTGGCGGGAAGGATGAGCTGACTGCACCGAGACTTTTTTCCTCTCCCTCCCACCCTCCTTCTCTCTCTCTCTCCCTCTCTCTCCGTCTTTTAGAGTCTGAGGCATCCCCCGGCACACAGCACCGAGTAGCCTCGCTCTCTCACCGTGCACGGCGTTGGTGTTTCCTGACGTCTGATGAACGCACCGGACATTTGTCTCTCCGTCTCCCTCCTCGTAAGACGCGTGTGGGCGTAAGCGAGAAGGCGGCGCTTCGGATCGGCTTGATTGATTGATTCGGTTGAGTTTGATTGACGGATCGCCCCCACAAGTGGGACGCGCGTGTGCGGATGAGCGGCGTGCGCACGAGAAGACGGACCCGAGCGGCAGCCGTCTCCCGCCGCGTCCTGACTTCCTTTAGACCCATCGCCAGCCGGGGACCGGCACGCCCAGCGGGGGGACCGGCTCAAAGGGGTCGGCTGACTCCACGCGCTGCAGGTAGGCTGCATCAAGCCCCCGCTCGCACAAACACACACACATCTGCACCTGTTGTGAGGCAAAC
This sequence comes from Syngnathus acus, assembly GCF_901709675.1. Taxonomy (NCBI): domain Eukaryota; kingdom Metazoa; phylum Chordata; class Actinopteri; order Syngnathiformes; family Syngnathidae; genus Syngnathus; species Syngnathus acus. The sequence goes on along the minus strand of NC_051099.1, from coordinate 3,724,962 downwards.
AGCCAGCCCACCGTCATCATCATCATCAAAACAATATTTTCTCATCATGACAAGTGTGTGCAGAGGCTGTCTAAAAATGGGCCCGCATAGAAACATGAGATGTGGCCCATGGGCCTTGGCTTTCACCCCCCCCCAAAAAAATCATGCAGGCTCAAACTGTGACTACTCAGAAGAAAAAATAATACAATAAAGTAGATCCTTTCACAGCCTAATCAAATTGTTTATGATTGCAATCTCATCAGAAAAAAAGCTTCATCTTACTAAGTTTAATAAAAAAAAAAAGGTCAAACTAATCAGTTGTAATAAGTGAGCATGTTGCTACCGCTTATGGTCCAAAAAAAACAAAGTAAACATTTGGCACTCAGAGTTGGTCGCGTGTGAGACCCCATGCACCCCCCCGTCTCATGCAACACACACATACTCTGCACACACACAAACACACACAAGCCCAAAATGTCACCCATGACAGAAAAGGTTAGTGCATCAGCAACGTGTCTGTTGTGTGTGTGCTCGTGTGACTTTGAAGCTGTTTCTCTGTGTGTGTGTGTGTGTGTTCAGAATGATGTTTTATTAATTCTTGTGCTATTTAAAGAAATGTTTAAGTGTATCTTATGAGCGCAACGGCAATTCTTTAGGGCTTAAGGTCCAGTTCATTAGGTACACCAACCAATTGCTTGAGGACAACACTTAATGATAAGTTGACATTTGTTAAGAGTCACTTTGACTGACTGCTATCGCTTAGCGTCCGCTGGAATTCCGATGTGACGATGCCCGATGGTGCAATCCGCTTGTCGGGTGACGATCATCTCATCACGTTACATCCTGCGCGTGCATGTGTGTAGGAGGAAGAAGATGCCGTTTCATCACGTGCGAGCGGGCCTCCTGTATCCCGACAACTACCTGAGCGGCTCCCTCACAGAAGGCGACGACGCCTTCAAGCTCACCAGCATCTCCACCGAGGAGCTTGGAGGTCAGTCGGCATCATCTTCTTCTTTGCGTTTGTCTTGTTGTGCGATTGCGGCTGTTGACCTCACGCTGACCTTGACGGCGTGCCTCGACATGGTGCCTCGCTGTTATGGCGTGCCATTCTCCACAACCACTCCAGGGCTTCTGAAGGTTCTTCAAGGATCATCTGAGCTTGTTAATCATTCCGAGTGGACCCGCCGCTCTCAGGCTGCTTCAGGCCCTTCATCAATCACACACACATACACACATGCAGGTTTTCCCTATAAAGTGGGGACTGGGAAAGGCTCCAGCCCTGAAAATGAATGGATGGCACACAAAGTGTTCCTAATATAGTGGACGCTGAGTGCATGTTAATTGTGTGCCAATGAACCCACACACTTGTGTGTACCTGTGTGTGGTTGTGTATCAGAGATTCGCGAGGCCTTTCGTGTGCTGGACCGCGACGGGAATGGCTTCATCTCCAAGCAGGAGCTGGGAATGGCCATGCGCTCGTTGGGGTACATGCCCAGCGAGGTGGAGCTCGCCATCATCATGCAGAAGCTCGACATGGACGGTGAGGACATCTCTTGCTATTTCTGCAGGCCAGTTCTATTCCTACTTTGTGCATGCAGGAGACGGGCAGGTGGACTTTGAGGAGTTCATGACGATACTCGGGCCAAAGCTGCTGTCATCGGCCAACAGAGAAGGTTTCTTAGGCAACACCATCGACAGCATCTTCTGGCAGGTGAGCGGGAAATCTTTGTCGGTTCTTCCTCCTCATTTCATTTCAGCTCACTCCGTTCAATCGACAAGCAAAGTCACCTTGTATGTGCGGACGCAGTTTGACATGCAGCAGCTGTCTCTGGACGAGCTGAAGCAGGTTCTCTTCCACGCCTTCCGCGATCACCTGACCATGAAGGACATCGAGAACATCATCATCACCGAGGAGGAGAGCCTCAATGAAACCTCGGGAAGCTGTCCCGAGTACGAGGGAGGTCAGCGTTGATGTCTTTCTTTCTTTTAAGAATATTTTTGGAGCACTAATGTTTGTATGGTGCTTCAGTGCATCCCAAGAAGAAGAACCGGCAGACGTGCGTGAGGAAAAGTCTCATCTGCGCCTTCGCCATGGCCTTCATCATCAGCGTCATGCTCATTGCCGCCAATCAGATGTTGCGCAACGGCATGGAGTGAAAACTCTTCACTGTGACGGACGCATTCGTGGGTACGCCCGCAAGGATCCCGGCAGGTCTGTCAACTTTTTCTTTCTTTGGGCTCAGGAGCGGACCGAGGATCGATTACTCATCTCCTTGTGTTGCTTTCAAGATGTTCCTTCATTTCCAACTGGAAAGTTGGCATCATTTTTAAAAAAAAAAATGAAAATATGGACACTTTGAGGGAATGTAAATTGATGACAATGGAAAAAAAAGAATGAGAACAAAAACAATCGTTGGGTGCTTGGAGCCGTTCCTCATCGCCACCTCCTCAAGGACGCTAACATGTTCTCATCTTCTCCAACCATGTGCACTTAGCAAAGCGTCAACAGCAACATTACGCGTGTGCTGAAACGAGGACAGAGAAGAGCTGATGTATGCTTGGTGCAAAAAAAAAAAAAAAAGGTTCCGGAGGAGCATCTCATTGCAATTCCGTGTGTGCGTACCCGCGTATCTAGGTCATCTCAGCAGTACACACCATAAAATGAGTCACGTGTGCTTCGACATACACACAATGTATGCATGTTCGTGTGCCCTGCGATTGGCTAGCGACCAGTTCAGGGTGTTCACTGCCTACTGCCCGAAGACAACCGAGATAGGCTCAAGCACCCTCGTGAGGATAAGCAGGATGGATGAGGTGGTCCGGGGTGCTGCTGCTTAGTCTGGGAAGACGACGCTGCTCCTGGTGGCCCATTTGAGAAGTGCGAGTTAAGTTGACTAATATGATGTCACAACTAGAATGTGTCATGTGATGGAAACGCTTTTTCCACGTTGAATGTTTGCCACGTCTGAGTGACCCGGAGGAGTTAGTAACATGACCTCATAATGGTCCGATTTTTTTTTTTTTAAATGCTAATTTATATCCGCATGGAGCAATTATTTATTTTTAATCAGAGTTGATTTCAAATAAAACCGGTGATTTTTAGATAGATTAATATATAAAGGAACGTATCGCATGTGACGACGTGGTCCAAACTTGTCTAAGAATCTTTCAGGGATGGCAGTTGCAACAAGTCTTTGGATTTGATGCTGCTGCCAGTCCCACAAGGTGTGGCTTGTCCACATATGCAAGAGAAGCCCGCCTGGAACAAAATGGTAGCGGTCGCCTCGGCTCCAACTTGGGAAAATGTGCAAAGAAAACCACCTTTATGCAATAAAGTCTCGTTTGGGTAAAAAACTTGCCCCTCCTTTTGGTCACATCATTAAGATAGAAATGAAAGACGCTGCAAATCTTAAAAGTCGAATTTGAAGGATTTATTTGTGATGCGCCTCACCAATGACAATAAATATCAGGGTGTGCACACACACTGGAATCTGAGTGACATTCCACTCTGCTGTAATTCCCGAATGGTGCAAATGTTTTGTACTGAAGAGCAGCAGAACAAGGCACCCATCGTCCGAGAGGAAGTTGCCATGTGACAGGAAGTCCGTGAAGCCGAAACAATGCGGCGCCTCCGTGCGACGGGAAGTTTGGCGCTGACGAGGGAGGCGTTCAGAACTCGGTGTGCGTGTAGTCCCGCTGAGCGACGGGGAGCCCTTCGGTGGGCTTGATGAAGACACCCTCCATGGCCTTCCACAGGCTGTGCTGCCCATGGCCGGCCATGGCGTGGACCTCCCTCTGGCCGCTGATGGGCCTCCCGTACTGTTCGCCCGTCACTGACAACGCCGCCTCGGTGGCTTTGTGGCGCAGGCGTACAGCCTCAGCGCGCTCCCACGCTTGCCCGCCACATTCCACCGTCCACTCATCCAGGTGGTCGCCCTCGCCCTCTTCGCCAAAAGCGCTCACTTCCTGTTAAGACATACCGCATATCAACAACAAACGTTTTTCTTTCTGGTTTTAAATTGAGACTTTGCCTAATATAATCAGTGGCATGAGAAGTGAAGCAGTAGAGGGCGCCCCCACCTGGTTGGAGGACAGCGGCGAGCTGAAATAATGGCTGTGCAGGTTGCGTCCGGTGTTGACGTGCGTGAGACGGATGTTTTGACCGCACTTAACGGGGTTTCCTCGAAAGCAGGTGGCGTCGCGGGTGCCGCGTACGCTCCAGTAACTGTTGCCGTCCTCCACGTTGGTCACACCCGTCACCGACTGCTGCCCGCTTCCTGGGTCACGCACCAACACACATAGGACACGTCAGAGCAAAGTGATCGGACGGTCCTGCGAAGGATGTCGTTATCTTGGTAAAACGTCGGCGAGAGGCGCTGGTTGGACACGTCATGCAAATCATTCAGGCGTCAAAGGGTCAATAATGGCACTTGACAAATAAACAAATAGGAATCAGAGCGGGTGACTTGTTTGTCGTCTTCCCAGTTCGGAAGACTTGTGACCACAAAGGTGACTTTTTAGGACGAAACGCCGGAGTGCACTTTTAATGACTAACCTGAGCCGTAGCGCACGTCATGCGAGTGAAGTCTCACGTTGTGTTTGACGTTTAGAAGTTTGAGCACAGAACCGCACGTGACAAAATCCAACTCCGAGCCGAGTGAGCTCCGGAACAAAATCGCCAAAAACACAAGACAAGGGAAAAGGCGAGCAAAAAGCACAAGCTTCACTGAGTCCTCTGAAGCCATCCTTCTCATCCTTCGGCAGCTCTTCTTCTTTTTTTCTTTTTCTTCTTCCTCTTCGTTGTCTTCGTGATATCACAGCGCTCCTAGTGGCGTCGAAGCAGAACTGCACTGGTCGCCCTGCCCGACATTGTTCTGTATGCAATGTGTGGATGAACCAGCAGGAGGCGGTAGCGTCCGGTTGAAAAGACCTAATATTTCATTTCCGGCTTTCCGGAAGTCAACACGCTGTCCGCCATTTTTCTCCAAAGCGCACACAAAAACCCAGCGAGCAGGTTTTGTCCTCTTTTACCGAGCTTGTCACGGCAGCGAGACGGACGCGTAAGTCTTGGTTGCACGCTCGTTGTAGGCGTTGTGGAGCTAGCCAACGAGACCTCGACGTTGGCGCGGATGTTGTGCTTGGAGCTCATGCTAATGCTAACTAAGCGCGTTCGGTATTTCACTCGCACTGGAGGCCTCCTTTCTGCGTCTATTTTTTTTTTATTCTCACGTATCTAAACGTGACATTCTGAGTTCCAACCTGAATTGAGGACCTGAGCGAGTCTAACACATATCTAATTGGCATGTTAACTGCTCCTTTTTTAGCACGCGCTAACTAGCGGCTGCACCACTAAACAAGATTATGCTTTCTTAGTTGCTTCGTACAAACCATCTTAAATAGTTCAGCAAAAACAAACTACTCTTCTAATAATGTCAAGAAATGCACTCGTGATTTTGTCCTAGGGATGAGAACATGCTCGCGTGACGTGTTGTTGATGTTTTCCGCATTGCGACATCAACATCGCGTGCCGCTTCTCTTATTTTTGCCGTGACCGTCAACTCACCCCCGATTTTTACTTTTCCGTGAATCGTGCGAGAACTGCGGGTGCAAATTCTGCGTCGGTGAGTGTGCCAGTCTGTGGCCTAATTCCTTCGCGTCTCTGGTTCAAGGCCGGCCGGCATTGTACTGTAATTATTTGTAATTAGGAAAGTTTCTGGTTTTCCTCTCAAATCGCATTTTTTTCAGCCTTGTATCTTCCAGTAGATGAATCATTCTGCTTTATACAGTGAAATGAGGTTCAACACCCTGTGATCTGATTTTAAATTATGTAATGTGTGACAGGGGCAGCAGTTATGTCGGACTTCATCGAGAGTGAGGCCGAGGAATCCGAGGAGGAGTTTGAAGAGAAAGAGTTAAAGCCCAAGAAGACACAGAGGTTCATGGAGGATGATGGTGAGACGCGTCCAATGTTGGGCTCGTGTGTGCGGGACACTCATATGACATATCCCCACAGACGAGGAGGATGAAGACAACACTGAGGACCAGGACGAGCGAGGCAACTTGCGTGGGCTCATCGATGATGGCGATGAAGAGGAGGACACGGGAGGTCAAAAGAGTGCAAGTGGAGGTGATAGCGACTCGGAGGAGGAAGTCCGGCATCGCCGCAAGAAGCGAAGTGAGTTTGTTATACTTCGGGAAAGGTTTTGAGTGGGAGAAAAGAAAAAATAGCATTAAGATGTTGTGATTATTAAAACGGTAACTCGATAAAGTGTCTTCTGCCACTTTTTCTCTTGACAGATTACAACGACCTGGACGAGGACGATCTGGACCTCATTGAGGAAAACTTGGGTGTGAAAGTCAAGAGGAGGGTTAGCGTCTTTTTGTCCTCGCTCGGTTTCTCGCAAGCTGCCACAAGACTCAACTCGCTGCCGTTTGTACACCTCAGAAGAAGAAATACGACCGTGTAAAAACGCTGGATGATGACGATGACGACGACGATGAGAAGGACCTGATCGCCGACGAGATCTTTCACGGCGATGGAGACGGCGAGCCGGAGGAGGGCGAGGCCGTCCACGAGCCTCTCCAGCAGACAGGCGATGACGAGGAAGGAGAAGACGAGGAGTCGGGTAAAGCACGAACGACCGGTTGCGCAATCAGGTCCTGTTGTGGCCAAAATGGATCAGCAACCCAAGAGAAACAAGACTAACATTATTTCTTGCGGCCACACTGAAGACCTGAAGAATATTGAAATCCAGACATTGTTTTGTCTCGATTGAATTCTACAGATATTGACGACTTTATCGTGGATGATGATGGACAGCCGATCACCAAAAAACGGGGCAAGAAATTTTCCGGCTACACTGACGCGTGAGTGTTCTGCGGCGCGCGGCTGCGACACGTTAATCCCCGGGAGCCGGAACAAACTTAAGCTCTTTCCAAACGAGCCCATGTCATCTCGCTGAATTACCGTTCTTCGTCTTCCTACAGTGCCCTGCAGGAGGCGCAGGAGATCTTCGGCGGCGACTTTGACTTTGCTGAATTTGACGTCGACGCGTATGACCAGGGTGAGGAGGAGGAGGAGGACCAGGATGAAGAGGGCTGGGACCGGCCCAAGAAGCAGACCAAGAGGCGGCAGGGCCGAAAGAGCATCTTTGAGCTCTACGAGCCCAGTGAGCTGGAGAGCAGTCACATGACCGACCAGGACAACGAGATCCGCACCACCGACATGCCCGAGAGGTTCCAGGTGGACGACGCCTTTGGTTTTGCTCTTTTGGGGCCTTTCGAAAAACAAGCAATAGCGATTACAATCAGCGCTAACGTGTCCGTGGACGATCTCGTTTACGTGGCAGCTGCGATCGATCGCCGTCAAACCGGCTGAGGACGAGGAGCTGGAGGAGGAAGCGGAGTGGATCTTCAGACACGGCTTCTCCACGCTCACCATTTCCATTCAGGTTTGTGACGCTCTTCTCCCGAAAGCCGCCGGCGGTCTTGTGCGGTTGAGCCACATGCTCGTCCGCCAACAGGAGAGCGGCGATTATTTGGAGCGCGGGACGTCCACCAACTTCAGCCGCCAAGGCCCCAGTACCATCGCCAAAATCAAAGAAGCGCTCAACTTCATGAGGAATCAACAATTTGAGGTTTGTTCGGAGAAGCTGAGTAAGACACACGTTGACGTGGTTAACACAAACACAACAGACATACTTGAAGCACGAAATAATTTCTCCTTTTTTTTTTTTTTTGCAGGTTCCATTTATTGCATTCTACAGAAAAGAGTATGTGGAACCAGAGCTGAACATCAATGACCTGTGGAAGGTGTGGCAGTGGGATGAAAAGGTAACCTAGTTGCTCCGGATCTTCTATGTCCGCCATCTTGGAGTCATGGGCATGTTTTCCTTCCACCAGTGGACTCAGCTGAAGACCCGCAAGCAGAACCTTACGCGACTCTTTCAAAAGATGCAGTCCTACCAGTTTGAGCAGATCTCTGCCGACCCCGATAAACCTTTGGCTGACGGGATACGCCCGCTGGACACGGCCGACATGGAGAGGTGTGTGCCTGTGCGATTGCGTCCTCCCGTCTTTGTGGTTTGTAAGCACATGTGTGTTGTTGTTGTTGTTGTTGCCGCAGGCTGAAGGACGTCCAGACGCTGGAAGAGCTCGGCGACGTGTACAACCACTTCCTGCTCTACTACGGCCGAGATATTCCCAAGATGCAGAACGCCGCCAAGGCCAGCAAGAAGAGGCTCCGCAAGATTAATCAAGTCACAGAAGACGGTGGGTGAGAGGTTTTACAGGGAGGTCAGCCGAGACTTGATTTGTAAGCTCCTTTTGAAGGTGAGGAGGAGGAAGTGGAGGTAGAAGAAGAGGAGGAGCAGAAGGGTCCAGATCTCAAGCTGGCGTCTCGCCGGGACATGTACAGCATCTGCCAAAGCGTGGGCCTCGGTGCGTCTAATTTCCTGGTTTCCTCTGAGATGGTTTTCCCCTCGTGCCGGCTGGCTTCAAGGTCTTTCCTCCTGGATTGCAGACGGCCTGGCCAAAAAGTTCGGCCTGACGCCTGAGCAGTTTGGCGAGAATCTGCGAGACAGCTACCAGCGGCACGAGACGGAGCAGTTCCCCGCCGAGCCCATGGAGCTGGCTAAAGACTACGTGTGCAGCCAGTTCCCCGGCCCGGAGGCCGTCCTGGAGGGCACCCGCTACATGGTGGCCATGCAGATTGCCCGCGAGCCTTTGGTCCGACACGTGCTGCGCCAGACCTTCCAAGAGAGAGCCAAGATCAACATCAAGCCCACCAAGAAGGGCAAAAAGGTCCCACGCGCTGGCACACGCACGCTCTCATGTACGGTTTTAACGTCTTTTGATGTCCGCCCGTGCAGGATGTGGACGAGGCCCACTTTGCCTACTCCTTCAAGTACCTGAAGAACAAGGCGGTGAAGGAGCTCAGCGGGGATCAGTTCCTGAAAATGTGCTTGGCTGAGAACGAGGGCCTGCTCTCCATTGACATCTGCATCGACCTCGTTGGAGTCAAAGGGTAAGAAAAAGCAAAGACGCCAAGACGGCGAGCTCTTCTGACCGGCCCGGTTGCGGTCCCTTCCCAGGTACGCGGGCGACCAGACCTACTTTGACGAGATCAAGCAGTTCTACTACCGAGACGAGTTCAGCCATCAGGTGCAGGAGTGGAACCGTCAGCGCACCTTGGCCATCGAGAGAGCCCTCAACCAGTTCCTCTACCCTCAGATGGCCAAAGAGCTTAAGAGCAAGCTCATCGCTGAAGCCAAAGAGAGCATCGTACGGGTATGCTGACGTTATTTGAATGATCTCAATCCACGATGTCCTGTACAAATCTAACGACTTCTTGTTTTTCTCACCGCAGTCGTGCTGCCGTCGACTGTACAACTGGTTGAAGGTGTCTCCTTACAGGCCAGACCAGCAGTTGGAGGAAGATGACGACCTGATGGACGAGAGTCAGGGCAAAGGCATCAGGGTGCTGGGAGTGGCCTACGCACCCAGCAGGTACACGGCGACTTGCCATACAGTCAACTCTGGAGGATGGACGTACGACTAGCTTCTCGCTGCAGCGATCTGTTTCCCCTTTGACAGAGACACGCCCGTCTTCTGCGCGCTGATCAATGGGGAAGGCGAGGTGGCGGACTTTCTGCGCCTGCCCTACTTCATGAAGAGGAGGAACGCCTTCAGGGAGGACGAGCGAGAGAAGAAGGTGCGTGCGCGCGCGGCAAGTCTCGTGCGCGTTTGAGCGTCGCTCACTGGTGTCGTCGACTTCAGGCCAACGACATTGAGAACCTCAAGAGGTTTTTGTCCAGCAAGAAGCCTCACGTGGTCGCCGTGGCTGGTGAAAACCGGTAAGACCTTTTTCTCTCTTTCTTACTTCTCAATAGTGGTGGTCTGCATTTCAACGAGGACCTTTTTGTGACCATGTGATGCATGCAGGGACGCTCAGATGATCATAGAGGACATCAAGAGGACCATCAGCGAGCTGGAGCAGGAGTCGTCGCTGCCCTCCGTCGGCGTGGAGCTGGTCGACAACGAGCTGGGCACGCTCTACATGAACAGCAAAAAGTCCGAGGTTAGCCGTCCCGCCCGGGCCTTGGCGGCAGTTTGGGTTCCCGTTTGACACACCCCCTGCGGTCCCACGCAGACGGACTTTCGGGATTACCCACCATTGCTGCGCCAGGCCGTGTCCATTGCCAGGAAGATTCAAGATCCTCTGGTGGAGTACGCACAGGTCTGCAGCTCTGACGAAGACATCATCTGCCTCAAGTTGCATCCCCTGCAGGTGAGGCGAGGGTCCCGTGCGCTGGGAGGTCCTGTGATGCCGCACAAAATATATCATATGGCAACAATCAACGCCGTTGGTTAAAAAGTCCGCTTGGATTTCAGGAACACGTGGTAAAGGAGGACCTGCTCTCTGCCCTCTATTGCGAGTTCATCAATCGGGTCAACGAGGTGGGCGTGGATGTGAACCGGGCTATCGCTCACCCTCACACTCAGAGTTTGGTCCAGTACGTGTGCGGTCTTGGCCCGAGGAAGGGCTCGCACTTGATCAAGGTTGGTGTGGGTCTTCTGGGGCTTCTCTGGCCCTCCGCTCTGAGTCCTGACCAGCGTCCTGTTCCTCTGAGCAGATTCTGAAGCAGAACAACACGCGTCTGGAGAACAGAACCCAGCTGGTCACAATGTGTCACATGGGGCCAAAGGTCTTCATCAACTGTGCAGGTTTCATCAAGATCGACACGGCGTCGCTCGGAGACAGGTCTGCTCTGCGTGTGATCCCAGTCGTCACGCCGCCTAAGTCTTCTGCGCGACTCATCGCCGTTTACTTCTGCAGCACCGACTCCTACATCGAGGTCCTGGATGGCTCTCGCGTCCACCCCGAGACGTACGAGTGGGCTCGCAAGATGGCCGTGGATGCGCTAGAGTACGACGAGTCCGCCGAGGACGCCAACCCGGCCGGCGCCCTGGAAGAGATCTTGGAGAACCCCGAAAGGCTCAAAGATCTCGACCTGGACGCCTTTGCCGAGGAGCTGGAGAGACAGGTCGGTGCTCGCTTCTCGGCCGGCCTGCGGGCGCCCCGGACGGCGGCCCGTCCTCACGTCCTCTCTCGTCTGCAGGGTTACGGCAACAAGGGCATCACGCTGTATGACATCAGAGCTGAGCTGAGCTGCCGGTACAAAGACCTGCGGGTCCCCTACAGAGTCCCCAACACGGAGGAAGTCTTCAACCTGCTCACCAAGGAGACGCCAGAGACCTTCTACATTGGTGAGATCATAGTCAACTTGCTTACGCCAGACGCCACACCACATGCGAAATGAGTGTCATTCGGTGATGTTTCTCCTGATGTCATGCTTTGTGCTCCAGGTAAGCTGATCACCAGCGTGGTGACCGGCATCGCTCACCGGCGCCCCCAGGGGGAGAGCTATGATCAGGCCATCCGTAATGACGCCACCGGCCTGTGGCAGTGTCCCTTCTGCCAGCAAGACAACTTCCCCGAGCTCAGCGAGGTACTATCGGGCATCTCTTCTCCTGACTTGTCGGAAAAACACTTCCCTGCTGTCTGATCTCACTTTCCCGCCATGTGCGTGTATCCGCAGGTGTGGAACCACTTCGATAGCGGCTCCTGTCCCGGGCAGGCCATCGGGGTGCGGTCTAGACTGGACAACGGCGTGCAGGGATTCATTCCCACCAAGTTCCTGAGCGACAAAGTGGTGAAACACCCCGAGGAGAGAGTGAAGGTGAGATGTTTGTTTCCGCCTGCTTTTTGTGTCAGCGCTCACAATTGCGGCTCCTCCTTCAGGTGGGCATGACGGTTCACTGTCGCATCATGAAGATCGACATCGAGAAGTTCAGCGTGGACCTCACGTGCCGCACCTCCGACCTCTCGGACAAGGCCAACGAGTGGAAGCTTCCCAAAGACACCTACTACGACTTTGACGCCGAATCTGAAGATCTCAAGCTGGAGGAGGAGCTGAAGAAGAAACAGCAGCGCACGCGTCAGTTGGCAGAAGAGATCTTTGGTCTCGGCCGTGTCTGAGCTGAACTAACTCTCCGGCTTCCTCTCCGCAGCGTACATCAAGCGTGTCATCGCTCACCCCAACTTTCACAACATCAGCTTCAACCAGGCCGAGAAGATGATGGAGTCCCTGGACCAGGGAGACCTGATCATCAGGCCCAGCAGCAAGGGAGAGAACCACCTCACTGTCACCTGGAAGGTAAGAAGAAGGAGTAGGAGACGCTCGAACACTCCCAAACCTCTCTTCAAACTTTTCCAGGTGGCTGACGGCATCTACCAGCACGTGGATGTGAGGGAGGAAGGCAAAGAGAACGCCTTCAGCTTAGGACACACGCTCTGGATCAATAGTGAGGTATGGCGAATCTCGTCTCAATTTGACTTCATCGGTGGAGCCTTGTGTTGGTTGTTTTTCTAATGAGCGACTGGATTCTTGCAGGAATTTGAAGACCTGGATGAAATCACAGCACGCTTCATTCAACCCATGGCATCGTTCGCTCGGGACCTGCTGAGCCACAAATACTTTCAAGATTGTAACGGCGGGAGCAAGGAGGTGAGTTGTGTTGCTGTTTCACATTGTGAAAAAAGAAAAAAAAAAAGATGACTGCCACTCTGTGTAAACGTGACCATTGATGAACTCGTAGTCATGAGCTGCTTTTGCGTTGTGTTGATGACAGAAAATGGAGGAGCTGCTGGTCAGGACCAAAAGAGAGAAGCCCACCTTCATTCCGTATTTTGTGTCTGCGTGTAAAGCTTTGCCGGGAAAGTTCCTGCTGGGCTACCAACCTCGAGGAAAGCCACGGTCGGTGATCATCTCGACAAGACATTGCTCAATTGGTCAGCGTCACTTAAGACGCCATTCTCGGCCTGTCCACAGGGTGGAGTACGTGACCATCACCCCGGATGGGTTCAGGTACCGCTCGCAGATCTTTCCCTCAGTCAACGGCTTGTTCCGCTGGTTCAAGGACCACTACCAGGAGCCTGTACCAGGTATTGTGATGAGCGTTTTACTCTCAGCGGAGGACACACAGTTGAATTGTCAAGGTCTTACTATCATGTTCTCTTGCCAAGGCATCACACCCACCAACAGCAACAGCAGCCGCACACGCACGCCAGCCTCCCTCAACGCCACGCCGGCCAACATCAACATTGCCGGTGAGTCCCGTCACCTTCCTCGCCGCGTCTCGGCCAGCTCGTCGTCAACCCAGTGGCACTTTCTCTCCGCAGACCTGACGCGAGCCGTGAACTCGCTCCCGCGAAACATGACCTCGCAGATGTTCAATGCCATCGCCGCCGTCACCGGCCAGGGCCAGAACCAGAACCCCAACTCCACACCGGCCCAGTGGGGATCCAGCCAATACGGATACGGAGGCAGCACTGGAGGAGGCGGCAGCTCCTCGGCTTATCACGTCAGTGCGGCCACCCGGTCTTTGTGTGTGTGTGTGTGTGTATGTCAACTGACGTTTCCGTCCTTGGTCCATCCGCCTACGCAGGTGTTTGCCACGCCCCAGCAGCCAATAGCCACACCCTTGATGACACCAAGCTACTCATTCACTACGCCCAGCCAGCAGAACATGGGCACGCCACAGTACCCGGGCTCCACCCCTCAGCACCACAACCACCACAGCGGCCACCACGGTCACGGGTCGGGCACGCCGGGCTCAACCGTGTCGTCGTCACGGGGCCGGACTCCTCAGCAGCAGCAGCCAAAGTGAGTCACTCGGGGACAATGGAAAACGAGGGTCTTCCGTACGGTTGGCGCTTAACCTAACTCTTTCTCTCCTTCCGTCTGCAGGCCAAGCAGCAGCGGAAGCGGCGGCGGCTCCACGGCCGCAGTGGACTGGGGCAAGATGGCCGAACAGTGGCTGAAAGAGAAAGAGGCCGAAGGTCGGAAGAAGACTCAGAGAATGACCCCGCGACCTTCGCCCAGCCCCATGATCGAGAGCACCCCCATGTCCATCGCCGGGGACGCCACGCCCCTGCTGGACGAGATGGACCGGTAGGGCGCCCGGACGGGCGTTGGCGTTACCATGTGACCCCGCTTCCCCCCATCCGCTACCGTGAGTCGTCGTTTTGCGCCACGACGGCACGCCCACACAGTGTTCTCTGCGTGTACAAAATGGACCTGCTGTCAGGCGGGCTGCCCCGTTGGTTTGCCCCGTTGGTTTGCCCCGCTTTTAGTTAGGGATGAGGGGGCAGGGCCCACCACGGCCAGAAAACATCTGCGCTCGTGATAGACGGCTCTCGGCCACACCCACCGGGCGAGCGACCCTCTGTATAGAACAAATAAAGACAACTGGGGTTTTTTTTTTTCTCCCTGGTGGACTCTTCTAAGACTCCACTGTGCGCATCTATCACACACGCATACGGGAGGCTTGTGACTTATTTGTCCTGAAGGTGGAAAATGGGCTCCAGTGTCACGTCAAGGACGATCGCATACTCATCTTTGCGCATCCTAACATCCCATGAGTGTCTCTTGAAAGTTGAGTTGTAAAGGAAGCTCAAGATCCTCCCGCAAACAATCATTCCTTTATTTGCCCGGCAGAAAGGAGGCGTGATGTCATGACTGTCATGAGATGTCCGATTAGTCACGCTGCAGCACATGACCCGTGCGCAAAGCCAACAATCCACACGTGGGAAACACTTTTGACAACTTTTTATTGAAACCCCAACTCTTCGCTGTTGTGCGTCCGCTCTGTCCTCTCACGTCAACAGCAGTTGGCCTTCCTCCCGCGTTTGTCCTTCGGGCCGCTCGTGATCTCTGACGACAAACCACGTCAGTACAGGAGTAGAAGAAAGCCGTCGTGCCAGCGACTCACTGATGACGTCGGCCCCGTCCCTCGCCGCGCTTTTCTCCAGCTCGGCCAGGACGTTGGCCTCGAAGGTCAAAGAGGCCACGCGGAGGAAAAAGTCTCTCACGCTGTCTCCTGTGGCCAACATGCAATCAATTGAATGTCACGTTGACGCTTCGTAAGCTTTCAACTACAATACGTCGCACCCGACTTGGCCGACACGGCCCAGTACTCTGCCCGGATCTCCTCCGACATTCGGACGGCTTCCTGTTCAACCTGAGCCAGCTGCTCTGGAGACTGACAAGAAAAGAAAAAAAACATCACTTGAGGACACTGAATGGTTTGTGTGAAAAGTTGCTTCATCTTCACCCACGCTGAGGTCCTTCTTGGTGCCCACGAGGAAGAGAAGAACACTGGATGGGTCGTTCTCCTTCATGGCGTCCTCCAACCACTCCCTGCACGCGCACACAAACTTGTTTTCTGTAGTCATAGGACAGAATTAAAGGCACCTTGCCTTTGTCCCTCGATGAAACGCATGCTCCCTCTCTTCTTTTCCCGTTGACTTAATTATAAAGACACCTACATCAACAATCATGTTCACGCGTGAATACGTCCGCTAGTTCCTCTCACCTGGCGTGGTCTAAGGAGTTTTCTTTGCTCAAGTCGAACACTACAATGATGGCTGTGGGTGCAACACACACACACAAAAGTACATGTTGGATTTGGAGATGAAGACGGCGAGGAGCCTCCCTGACCTTGAGCTCCTCTGTAGTATGTGGAGGCAATACACTTGAAGCGTTCCTGGCCCGCCGTGTCCCATCTGTAATGCATGGTGCCGGTTTTCTAAGAGGTCCCTCAAGGCTCCATACTCTGCCCCTTCCTATTCATTGATGGCACACGACATACTCACAGCTGCAGGCTGAAGGGGACGCCGAGTACCTGGAAACGTTCCATGTCAAAATCCACACCGATGGTGGCTTTGTAGTTCTTGTTGAAGGCTCCTCTGGAGAACCTTTCGGGAACATCAACTTTTAGTACTTGCATGCGTGGTGATGAGTCAATAGAAGTGAAAGTTGAATATTTGTTTTTGATTGTGGTGCTGAAGGCCCAGGTGCCAAATGAAACTCCCATCAGTATTGCTGACGTACAGTGTGGAATTGTGGAACGGCTTCTTACCTGCTGACCAGACAAGTTTTCCCGACCGAGACGTCGCCCACCACGATAACTTTGGCGACATTGAAGCTGCAAAAGAGCAGGATGGACGTGAAAGCCGGAAACGTCACCAAGTTCATTTCAGAACTTATTTTATCTTCCAAACAAAAGAATTTTTGGGCCACAAACTGCAAGTCTTGGCATCCACTTACCTTTCAAGAGATGAAAACATGGAGGATCAAATGGCAGATGTGCAAGCATTTAACAGGTCGCGTGACCTTTAACCTTACCTGACGGTATCTTCCCTCTGCGTCTGACATGCGGCCTTCACCTGAGGATGGAAAACCTCTTTGGTCTGCAGCGCCGCATTGGGACTGAAACACTGACGTGACATCATCACGCCACGCCAAAATCAATGATTGGAATCACAATTGTGTCACGTTACTGTTATTACGTCATTGTAACATTATTACAATGTTGTTACCTTATTATATTGTTAGTGCATTGTTGCATTTTTTGTTTTGCTGTTATTACATTGTGCGCTTGTCACCTTGGGCATGTGTGTTATGATTCTGTCGCTCTTGGGTGGAGGCAACATGACGTGACAGTGGATCCACCTGCAAACTTCTGCACGTCCACGCAGGTGTCCAGGTGGGCACTGCAGGTCACTTTACTCAAATACTAGATCAAATGACATTTTTAGTTGCAAAGTTTTGACAATGAGTGACCATTCTGAGGTTCGGGGTTCAGTGTTGTGATCCCTGAACCCCCCCCCCCCCCAATATGCCTAATTGCCTAACGTCAACTTGACATAAATCATTTTTCAGGACGATCTTGTTGAGCAATGTAAGCAGCAATGAACACAAAGCACAATAAAATGGATGATAAAAAAAAGAAAAAGTTTACCTGAAGGCTGAAGCTATCGGTCGCTGAGGAAGAAGATGAAAAGTGATGTTTGCGGAGAAAACTAAACCGGAGCAGCTGACGGCACAAAATCAAGTCAGCAGACTTCCCTCGCAATCAAATCAATTCACTCCTTGCAGGAAGGCAGCAAACAGCGCCGCCGTGTGGCCGGAGCGAGTACCAGCATATTGTATAGGGCGCGTTCTGTGCTGCGATACGGGGACATGAATGTGACGTCATATACATGCGACATCCTGGCTATTAAATAAGCGCAGTTGTCGCGGAATCGGTCTTTCTTGCTTGAGCTGTGCAGGTACTCAGTCATGTTGGCTAAAAGGAAAGATGACGGACGAAAGAAAAAAAAAATGCGAGCAAATAACTCCCACTGACTTGTAAATGTTAGTGCAATCGATTGTGCGAGTCAAATGTTGAATTTGGCTTGGCAAAGTTGAACATGTTGACCACGTGGACTCGACGACGGAAAACGTGACACCACGGTGAGCTTTTGCTCTCGTCATCTCAAAATAAGACATCGAAACTTTGTATGCATACGTATGGATAAAAGAAATGGCATGTTTTCAGGTGGGCGTCAGATCGTGAAATGCCGCCTTGGTTGACGTTTTTGTCTTCCAAATGATGGAAGTCAAGAGGTGAGCGTTTTCTCCTCTTGAATTCAAATGAAGTGGCAATGATGAAAGTTGTGAATAGGAAGTGCCGTCCGATGCGATAACTGACGATTGTATTTTTAATCACGGTTCTGAGTCGCCATGGTAACACTTTATACGTGCTGTCAATCATAATTGTACATGACAAAAGTATTGACTTCCCAACAGGTCACGTGTCCAGATGAACAACGTTATATGAAATCGTACGTTTTGGAGCAACCAGTCTTGGCTCGAAAAGGTATTAAAACATTTATTTTCATCTATTGATTGATTTATTAACCTGATGTGATGAAATAACAACTGAAACAGCTGGAATTACCGACAGATGTTTAGTGGTGACTCAGTTTTCTGAACTTTGAAATGAAACAATGGAATGTTGTGCACACTTGATGTAGATGCTGTGACGATTTGAGTTTTTTTATTTTCTTTAGTTTCCTGAAGACTGAAAGTCTACTTTGCCTTTGCTGCTCAATTCCTGCACCTGCAAGTAAGTAGCTCACATTTGATGCCAGCGTAAATGACATCAGATGCAGACTTTAAATCTAACTTGGTGTGTTGTGATGAAATTCAAAGTGAAATAGCTGGAATTACCGTCAGATGCTCAGTGGTGATATTCACTTTTCTGAACACAAACAAAACGGGCTTAACAGGTTGTCAGACTGCAATATTTCATGGCAGTAATTGTGACTTTTCCCCAGTGCAGGTTGACTGAGTCGTTGGCTTCAGTGCCAATTAGTGATGGAGAAGCGGCGCCTTGAATGAAGCTTTTTTTTTTTTCTGCAACATGTGTTGTCTGACCTTGTGTAACTGAATAAAAACCAGTGGAAATCAAGTTTTCTTTTTGACTTTGCCTCTTTATTTATATTTTCTGCAGTTAATAATCTGTTGTGTGTCAGTCTTCTTCACGCTCAATGTAGCTCTTGGAGGTCGAGCGAGCCATCTGGCGAGCGAGGTATCGATCTCTGGCCGAGCTCAACGTCTGCTCATTGGAACGCTTTGCAAACTTATTGACCTTGGTCTCCTCTGTTTGGCCTTCCTTCTCAACTTCTTCCTTCTCACCTTCATCCTTCTCTTCTCCAGCTGCTTCGCCTTTATCTTTCCCCCGCACCTCTTCCTCTTGCCCTTTATCTTCCTCAGACTTCCTCCTGTCACCTTTTTCCCTCGGCTCATCTCGACGTCTGTGACTTTGGCCGTTTTTGTCGCGGTCTCTCCTCCCGCTGCGTTGCTCAACCTTCTCTGGCTCTTTCTTCCTCTGCGCCTCTCTCTCCCGCTCGTCGTCACTACCAGAGGCTGGTGACCTGCGTCTATAATGGCGTTTGGAATGCGAGGAGGAGGTCTTGCTGTGCTTTTCCTCATGTGCTTCTCCGTCACTTGGTGTGATTTCATGACTCGTTTGAGATGTTTCTGGGATCCCTCCATCTTCTGACTTTTGACTTCTATGCAAGAGCCCACATGAAATTGTGTGTATTTATAAATATAAGAAAAATTTGTGTTTCTGAAGAAACGCATACTTGTTAGCCAAGCGATCCGGGATGGCTTCCTCTCCTACAGTCTGGTTGAGAAGATGTCTGTAGAAACCACTCAGATCGTTTTGTTTCCTCACGTCCAAAGCGGCTGGTGAGAAAGACAAAAAAGTACTTCCTTCCTTAATCAAGGTGCCAGATTGTTTATTTTGGACATATTTTGTCACACGTTAGCGGTTTGAGAGTGGAGACTGTGATGTTACTGGGCCTCACCTTCAATAGCAGCCTCATGCTTTGCACGCTCCTCTTCCTCCTTCTGCTCCTGCAGCTTGCGTTTGTAGGCCGTCGTGACGTAGGCCTCCTTGTCAGCAAACTGGTTGCCCTCCGCTTCACGCTCCTTCTGGATCTTCCGCTCCTCTCGGCGCTCCTGCTCCTTCTTGCGGCTGTCCACCGCCTTCATCAGCTGATGGATATACTTAGGCTGCAAGTGCAAAAAAAAATTTTACTTTCTGGAGTACCAAAAAAAAAAAAAAGGTTGGTTTGGGCAACTAAATACCTTCTTCTCTGGTCCTGACAAAACCTTTTTACTGGTTTCCAGTCTCTGCTTTTGAATTTCATCATACACTGCATCGTAGTCATAGACGGTGCTGTCCTCCTCCAGGGCCTTCTTCATCTCCAGCTGAGTCTGCACACACACACACACACACATCAATAGCCATTTTATTAATCACGTCCCAAGCTAAGACAGCCCTGAGTTGGTCTTGGCCTCACCTGCCTCATCGTCTTTTTCTTGGCTGCTTCTTTTTGAAGACTCTCACCAACAGATGTCTGATTCAATACATGCATTCATTTGGATTGCGTTTTTAAATGAAAATATGGTGCATTCAAAGTAACCATTTGTGGATTGATTGCATCACCTCATCATCGGAGTCATCCCCAAACACACAAAGTTTCTGGAGACGTGTTGTCTTCAAGCATTTCTTCTGAGGCAGGATGAGCCCGTACCTGAGTGAGTACAAAAGTCACAGTTGATTTGTAAACACAATGAATGCTAGTGCACCTCTTTGCAATCTCCATTTTGCACGTCGTTAGCTCGATTAGCAACAGGGGCAGTAAATTATATCGAAGCTGCTTCACCACAAAAAAAGTAAAGAACAGCAAATCATGTTAAATCTTTAATTTAATTTTTTTATAAAGCCTAAACTACCCAAATCGTCTACTTGCGTGTGTTAGCTCCCACTTACTGTTTACCAGGGACCGCCATCTTGGTGTGCTCGAGCTCAACGCTTGCGGCAGATTCGACACATTTTTAAATTGTGCCATTAAAAAAATAGACAAATCATAGCTATATTCATAATTTAATGAAAAATTGATCGATGGAATATTGAATGAATGGGTGATTTGTTACCTCACTATACGATGATCAAAATATTTTTTGACGAAACGCAACTATTGAAACGGTAGGGTCGTTTTATTGCATTTGTCCACTAGATGGCGACAGTACTACGCACTACGTAAATTTACACATACAATAGTAATAATAGTAAAGACATTAAGAACCGTAATATTAGTACAATAGTAAATTATATACCCTTCTTATAGTTGTATATGCGTTGGAATATATCAATGTATGTGAATATTAAAGTTTTGGAGTATTGTGCTTGTGTAATGTACTGTTTTGGAAGTTCATTCTAATTCGTTGTGATTGTTTAGACGCCATCCCTTTGAGTCGTAAATAAAATGCATTCGGTATATTGTAAATGTGCGTGCGTGACGAGGATTTAATAAGAAAGTTGTTTTTGGCGGCCACAGTGCGCATGCGCGGCAGCTCAGCAGACGCAGGCAGCGAGCGGCCGGGCGGGGAGAGAACGTCAAGCAGTCCAACACGCTCCAACAGCAGCCGGACTCCCGAGCGAGCCAGCGCGGCCACCACCATGGAGCAGCGAGGGGGGCGATGACAGGAGACGACGACGAGGCTGCCGTTCACCTGCTTCCGTCTCCCGTCGGCCATTGATTATGCTCTCGGTGCTCAGGTGTCGGCGTCCGGCTCGCTGAATGGCGCTGGTGACCGTACAGCGTTCCCCGACCCCCAGCGCCACCTCCAGCCCCTGCGTGTCGGTAAGAACTTGTTCGCCGGCTCCGTGCTAAGATTACTTTATGCACGGAGTTCCCCCTCTTGCGTTTGGACGTTTTTATTTTCGCGGCTGCCGACCGTCACAATCGAGCTGGCCTTTGTGCTCGTGCGCATGCGCCAGCACGGCAGCTGGTCGCTCCCAAATCTGCTGGCTTGCATAGACAAGTCTATTGAATGGATCGGGACATTGTAAACAATGCGGTGTGGTTCTGCTTGAAAGGCTAATATGAATATGAACAGCGTGATTGGAGCATGTTTTGCTCTTTATTTGAGGGAAGAGGGGGGGGGGGGGGGGGTCAAGGCACCTCCGGTCGGTGGAACCGCCTCGACCGGGCCCCAAAGTTACCAGTCCTAATTCTGTCTTGTCTTCATTCCACTTGCGTCGTGTCTTTTAAAATCAAAGGGGTGAACGTGTCATTCGTTTTGTGTTTTCCTCTGCGTTGACGCTCGTTTGGCGTCGCAAAGTCTTTTCGCATGTGTGCCTCCCTCTTCCTGTTTGTCTTGAGCGCGTGCGCGAAGAGCAGGAGAGTGGGTGCTTAGGCGCGTGCACGTCGTCGACGTTCACACGCGCGTTGTCCTCATTTCAAAGTTAGTTTCCTTTCACAAGAAACAATTGCAATATCGTGTAACAAGTTCTGCTCTGGAATGCTGGTCTACTGTTTTGAACAATTAAATCATTGGTGTTACTCTTCACAACTTTGCAGTTACTGAATACAAGCGGACCAGCCCAGACATGAGAAGGATGATGTCAGATCACGTGGATCATTTTAAATAAAAAATAAATAAAAAAAGGCCTAAGAAATACTCTTATTTAAAATAGTTGCTGAATTTAATACTTTATTGATTATTTTTAATTATCATTCAATTTGACACCTCCTGTTACTTGGTATCATTATTGGTGAGGATTACCTGGTCGGGGGAAAAAGTGGCAAGTAATGATGTTCTCCCTTTTTCCATTCAGGAGTCTGGCAGCGGGGAGGATGATCGACGCTCTCAACCTCGCAGGTCAGGCATAAAAAAAGCAACCCAAAAAAAAAAAACGGGATGGTCAAAGGTCATTTTCTATTTTGGTGATTGTCTGGAAAGTGATGTGCACACACACACACACACGAACACATCAGTGACAAGAAACACAAACGTGCGATCGTTTTGGAATCTCGCTCTTCCTGTTCCACTCCACACGTATACGTAGCTGCTTACTGTCCTCAAAGCCACTGGCACTGTGATGACATGCCCGCACACTCCTCAGTTGGGTTCGCTGATGGTGTCGTCTTCTGCGTGGCCAGCAGAGGGCAGCGATGAGTCAGTGGCATTTGGCTGCCATCTGGCCAATTTGGCTTTGCAGGCTGCAGTGTGAAGAAATTTCCTTTCTTTATTGTTATGGGATTTATCAATATGACATCCTAATTCTTGATAATTCTGTTGTGTCCAGCATCAGTGAAAGTTTCCTGACCGTGAAAGGGGCGGCGCTTTTCTTGCCTCGGGGAAATGGCTCCTCGTCCTCTTGCGGATCCCGCTTCTCGCAGCTGCGTAGCAAACATGCAGGTGAAGACATGTTCTTATTTGCTTGAGTTGTAAAGTTCTCTTGTCTGATTAGCCATGTAGGCTAACAAGCTAGCTATGACGTTCCTGCGTTTTCCCTTAGGAGACATCCAGCAGCATCTCCAGACCATGTTTACGGTCCTCAGACCAGAGGACAACATCAAACTGGTGTGTATGCAGCACACACAGACCACGTGAGGCTGCGTGTTGGATTTCAGCAATGTGGTTCCCAATCCAGGCGGTGCGACTGGAGAGCGTTCATGCTCTGACGCGCTACATGGTGGTGGTGTCCACCAATGGGCGGCAGGACACAGAGGAGAGCCTGGTCCTCGGGGTGGACTTCAGTCCCGTGGATAGGTAAGTGGTGTGGACGAATCAGCACGCCGTCGCGTGTCGCTTGACTTGCCACATGACCTGTGCTCCTCAGCTCGTGTTCCGTGGGCTTGGTTCTTCCCCTGTGGAGCGACACCATGATCCATCTGGACGGAGACGGGTATGGGCTCACCACCCTTGTCATCCTCAGCGGCATACTCTTCCTCACACTGTCTCTCGCCTCCCCCGCAGAGGCTTCAGCGTGTCCACCGACGGCAGAGTGCACGTGTTCAAGCCCGTTTCCGTGCAGGCCATGTGGTGAGTCCGCGCTCTGCGCCGTGCGGGCGTCCAAAACGTTCCGCTGAGCGCGCCGCCGTTCTGTTGCTTGCCGGCAGGTCGGCGCTTCAGTCGCTGCACAAAGCCTGCGAGGTGGCACGCTGCCACAACTACTTTCCGGGAAGCTTGTTCCTCACCTGGGTCAGTTACTACCAGAGCCGCGTCTCGTCCGACCAGTCCCGCATCAATGAATGGAACGCCATGCGGGACCTGCACTCGCACCGCGCAGACTCCCCCGTCCTCTTCTCCGAAACGTGAGTGCCGGCAGTTGACCGCGGCGGCGACCGATCACGTGACCTCGATGCGCTTGCGTCTGCCCGCAGGCCCACCGAACGCGAAATGACAGAGCGCCAGATCAAGAGCAGTTTGAGGGAGATCATGATGCAGAAAGACCTGGAGAACGTCACCTGTAAGGAGGTGAGTCATCCCGACGTACCAATTTGGCGAAAATGTCTCTGTGGCCTCAAAGTTGTTCCCCTCGTGGCGCAGATCCGCACGGAGCTGGAAATGCACATGACGTGCAACCTGCGCGAGTTCAAGGAGTACATCGACAACGAGATGATCGTCATTCTGGGGCAGATGGACAGTCCCACGCAGATCTTTGACCACGTCTTCTTGGTAGGTGCAAATGTGACCGCTCGTCCCGAGTCCACCCGGCGAACCCGCTTTTGTTACGCCACCTGTTGGATTATCGGTGCTTCCTTCCTAATCTGCGAAGTGCTTTTTCTTCTTTCAGGGCTCTGAGTGGAACGCGTCCAATTTGGAGGAGTTGCAGAGCAGCGGGTGAGGAGACAAGTCCGCAGATGACTTCTGAGCAGGCTTTATGTGGTGTCTGTCGCGCAGAGTCCACTACATCCTGAATGTGACGCGGGAGATCGACAACTTCTTCCCGGGTGTCTTCGAGTACCACAACATCCGCGTGTATGACGAGGAAGCCACCGATTTGTTGGCCTACTGGAACGACACCTTCAAGTTCATCACCAGGGCCAAGTAAGTCTCGTGCACGCACGCGGTGGTGCTCAGATGGATTCAGGGCTCACGTTGGCGTTCGCAGGAAGTCTGACACCAAGTGCCTGGTGCACTGCAAGATGGGAGTCAGTCGCTCGGCGGCCACAGTCATCGCCTACGCCATGAAAGAGTACGGCTGGGATCTAAGGAAGGCCTTCGACCACGTCAAGGAGCGCCGAGCCGTCACCAAACCCAACCCGTCCTTCATGAGGCAGCTGGAGGAGTACCAGGGCATCCTTCTGGCCAGGTGAGTCGTGTCCGGCCGATGTTGAGAAAAATCACCCTAAAGGACATGGTCTTGTGCCGCAGCAAGCAGCGCCACAACAAGCTTTGGCGTTCCCACTCTGACAGCGACCTGTCCGAGCACCACGAGCCTTTGTGCACAGCCTTCACCCAAGCGCACAGCCCGGGCCGCTCGGACGACCAGGCCGCCACTCCTCCCGGACTCTCCGTCAAAGAACTGCTAGAGTCGTCGGGGACCGGCCCGGCGGTGCGAGGCGCCCGCCGGCCCGTCGTGCCGTCTCGTCCGTTCAGCTCGCCGCCGTGCGATGGCGTGGCGGCGCCTGACGGGCCTGCGTCATCATCGTTCTCCAACGGTCTACGTGAGCCCAAAGAAGAGGAGCGGCATCCGACCGTGTCACTCCTGCCGACAGCTGCCGCTGTGGTCCCTGAGCTGCCCCGCGCAGACGCCGTGACGGTGGCGCAGAGTATCGCGCTGGGGCAAGCCCACCCGCCCGCGACCCTGCACCACTTGCCGGCCTCCCCCGACACGCCACCCCCGCTGTCCGTCTCGCCGCCTGAACCGGAGACCTCACAGCGGTGCGGTGGCTCCGCTCCACCGTCGCCTGTCTGGAAATCGGATTGCTCTATCCCCGACGCTTCAGCTGGTGGTGCCCCCGCCGCTGGAGACACCCTCACCTGCGCCTTGTTTGGGCACAGCGACCACATTAACTTCTTCAGTGCCAGGGAGAAGTTCAAATGGATGGCGAGAGACGATGGCGGCACGCCGCGACATTCCCCACCGCCTGCCGACGGCCTGGCAGGAGATGAGTCCAGAAAAAAGGTGCCCATCTCACAAAGCAAGGCGTGCTTGGAGATTTTCCATCCTCGTGACTCTTTCTTTTTGTTCTCTTTGGCGCAGATGGCGACTCCCATGCAGGTCATCGGATCAGATCCGGCCATGCAGTCGGATTGGTCCAAGCTAGGCCAATCGGAGACCGGGGGCCAGGAAGTCAGGAAGTCCAAGCTGGGAGTGGAGGTCGGAGATGTTTGTTGTCCGAGCCCGAAGCAGGAAGTGAAGGGCGGACAGGAGGAGGAGGACGATGACGACGACGACGACGACGACGACGATGACGCTCGGCTCTACAGGAATTGGACGCGAGGTTCGGTCCGCCGCGTGACACGACAGCTGGAGCGTCGGATGAAGCGAGAATGCCGCGCAGATTGTCGTAGCACCTCGCCCTCCTCGTCCCCGCCCTCACACTCAGGAGGCCCCTCCCTCTCTCAGCAACTCGCTGCCTCACAGGCAATCGCAGCCCCCGGAGGCAAACGCGCCGCGGGGAACGGTGACGGCGACTGGCTGTCCACCGTCAGCATCCTGTGTCCGGAGACCACGTCGGGACCGGGCTGGGGTGGCGTCATCTTGAGGGAGACTTGGGAAACTTTATGCCAGCTCGGCGCCTTCTTGCAACAGGTGAGCGTAGGCGTGGCTCGAGCCAATCGGAAGCGAGGAGGCGCGCAGAAGCGCGTCCGCGAGGCGCAGGCTCGCATCCGCCGGGCCGGCCTCACGCCGCCCTCGCTGATGAAGCGCTCGGCCTCGTTAGCCAAGTTGGGCTGCTTGGAGCTGCTCGCCGACGACCTCACCGAGTGGGAGCTGAGCCACGCCGCCACCGACTCGGACGCCGCGCCGCCGGCAGGCCCCTCCGCGGAGCTGCCCTCGCACGCAGGTGCCGAGGATCTGAAAAAGCAGCGCGTCCACCACGCTTTCTCCTCAGCCCAACAAATGCCCGGTGCCCCATCCGAGGCGGACAGCCCGCACCGGCCTCGACATTCCTTGTCCAGCCCGCCGCTCTTCACCTCCAGGCAGCAGTACGGAAGAAGTCACCCTGTCCGACGCCTCACGAAAAGCACACTCGGCACGCTCTACCACACCATGTAGACGTGTTTCGCAGCACAACAACAGTGCCTCTTGCCTTAAGCGACGTGACCCAAGAGGACGTTTGAAGGTGAAACGATCCCGACTGCGTTAAAGGTGAAAGCAGCGATACATTCCTCCTCCTTCCTCTTCTACTTGATGTTTCAAGATTGCAGCTGATGTTTGCTGGAATGTTTCTGACCCTTCCGCTGTTCTTCCACTTGCCTCATGAATGCAGCCAATCAGTCAGGTCATATGGTTGTGCGTCAGGCCAATCAGGAGTTTTTTTATTATTATTTTGTAGCTTTCTCGATGACTCGTACCTCAGTCGCGGTGAGCCGCACACCTGAAATGTTCCGCCTCCCTCATCAAGTGCTGATGCCACACGTGTGTGCACATGATTATTGCACTGGGATGTCATACGTGACTTTTTAAGTCTTTTTACATTTTTTAATACCTTAAATTTGTGAGGTTGTGAAGCACAACTTTTTTTTCCATTCTTTCTTACATGTGTGCGTGCGTGTGGAGAGCAAAACCTCTGTATGGTCTGTCATACAAGCACTTTATTATTTTATTTTTTTTATTTCGCTTTAGTTTCATGTGTTATGAGGTTGCTACTTGCTGGGTCATGTGACAGTAGGAAGAGCTAGTGAGTGAAATTCATTTTTAATTTAAAGCTATCAATGTTCTTTTATATCATGTCCTTCTACTGTGAACATTAAATTGTTAAAATGGATGTCACCAGGCTTATTGCATTATTTTTAAATAATTACACTCTTGAAATATACATAGAGGATCTTGAAGACGAGCTGCTTGGAAATAGTCCGCGGTATATGTCACAAGTTCTGAATGTCTTTTAATATATCCAATAGCAAACCAATTCAACCTGTCGTCATCATCATCAGCTGTTAGTTGTACCACACCGCTAGCAGGGCCGAACAGTGACGTCACCTTTCTCCGAACTCAAGCTGCTGCTTCCAAAATAGACGGTCATCCATATCCCAAGCACCCCCGCCCCCTGTCCAGCCACCCCCCCCCCCCCCCCCCTCTTCTTTCGTCGTGTGGGAAGGACACACGCAGTCTCCTCCGCCGGCCCGCGCCAGACAACGCTAAACAAACCAGAACCACAAGCAGTCGGGGTCGAGGGGTCTCCCCAAAACCTGAGGTGAGCTTTCTTTTTGTGCTTGCGCGTGTGTGTGCATTGTAGTCGGTTGACAAAAGTTGTTGTGGACCAAGTTTTGGGGTGACGGGCTAAAAGGAAAGTTTATCTTGAGGTTGCGTTGATGTTGTTAATCTTCGTCAATGTGGGCACGTACCCCGACTTGACAAAGTAGCGTCTTGCTTTGACGCCCCCCCCCCCCCCCCCCCCAACCTCCTGCTAAAATGCGCGCACATAATGTGCGTGGACGTGAACGCACCACAGTGGACAGACTCGGCCCCGGGACTATTTAGGGCGAAGGACTTGCAGGGTGGGGGGCGTGGCCATGCACCAGCATGTCTAAATTAGGAAGGGGGCACTCGCTGGTGGGACAAAGGGAGGAGCAACCTCATTACCTGAGGCTTTTCTGCAAACCTGTTGATTTCTTTTATCATCTCCACAACTTGGTCTAGTCATCCGTCACACTAAATGATCACATTCAAACCAAAAAGCAGGAAGTGGTCACACCACATGGAGAAAGCAACAAATGATCAATAAAGCTCCGTTTGTGGTGATGCCAACGCAAGTTTTGACCTCCGCCTCCTGCAGCCATGAGTCGCAGCATCGTGCGGCAGAGCAAGTTCCGCCACGTCTTCGGCCAGAGCGTCAAGGCCGACCAGAGCTATGACGACATCCGCGTTTCCAAGGTGACGTGGGACAGTTCCTTCTGCGCTGTCAACCCCAAGTTCCTCGCCGTCATCGTGGAGTCAAGCGGGGGCGGAGCCTTCCTGGTCATCCCCCTCGCAAAGGTCAGTTGAGCCTAATTCATGCCAAAATTGTATAATGTCCCCAAGGTGAACAATATTATTGGGCTGCTTGGACATGGCTAAACGTTGGAGTCACTTCAGGCTATTAATAATTGCCGTTCTCCCCCCACCACCAGGAGGCTCCCACTTCTTCTGCAGTGCCCTTGCAGCGCCTCATCACTCACTATAAATACTCTTCTTTCGTGTGTGTGTGTGTGTGTTAGTAATGTTGCTGCACATGTTCACAACACACAAAGGGAGGAGGAGTCGTGACATTGACTGAGGTTGTTGTGTGTTCTGCAGATGGGTCGCGTGGACAAGAACTACCCTCTGGTCATCGGACATTCTGGGCCCGTCCTGGATATCGACTGGTGTCCCCATGACGATAACGTGCTGGCCAGTGGCTCGGAGGACTGCACGGCCATGGTAAGCCACGCGTGGACATCAACAGTGACATGAAACTGGTATTCTTTTGTGCCA
The DNA here is from genome assembly GCF_901709675.1 of Syngnathus acus. Classification (NCBI taxonomy): domain Eukaryota; kingdom Metazoa; phylum Chordata; class Actinopteri; order Syngnathiformes; family Syngnathidae; genus Syngnathus; species Syngnathus acus. The sequence continues at coordinate 3,696,102 of NC_051099.1, read as the reverse complement.
TGGGCAGGTGTGGCAGATTCCAGATCACTCGCTGATACGCCCCCTCACCGAACCCATCGTGGTACTGGAGGGTCACTCCAAGCGCGTGGGCATTGTCAGCTGGCATCCGACCACGCGCAACATCCTGCTGACTGCGGGTTCGACGCACACACGAGGCCATCAATGTGGACTTGTTGAAATTAACCAGTCTCTCTGCAGGGAGCGATAACCTGATCATCGTATGGAACGTGGGAACGGGGGAGCCGCTCATGTCCATGGACGACCACCCGGACCTTATCTACAGCATCAGCTGGAACAGGAACGGAAGCTTGTTCTGCACCACCAGCAAGGACCGCCGCCTGCGTGTCTGTGACCCCCGCAAGGGCGACGTGGTGGCGGTGAGTGGTCAGAGTGGAGCCAGGGAGCCGGGCGAGGTCCTTATTAACATGACCCGGTGACCTACAGGAACGTTTGGCTCCTCACGAGGGCATCCGACCCATGAGAGCCATCTTCACCAGAGACGGGAACATCTTCACCACAGGGTTCACCAGGATGAGCCAGAGGGAGCTCGGACTCTGGGACCCGGTATGTGTCCAAGTACTCATGATTTGTAAACAGTCCATGACTCAATTGACTTTTTCCATCCTGCTCAGACCAATTTTGAGGAGCCACTCGCACTGCTGGAGTTGGACACGAGCAATGGCGTCCTGTTACCATATTACGACCCGGACGCCAACATGGTGTACTTGTGCGGAAAGGTAACGTGCGTCTCCAGGTAACGTGCACATTCGGGTATGTTGACTCAAGGTGTTGCGTGTGCAGGGAGACAGTAGCATCCGCTACTTTGAGATCACCGAGGAGCCACCCTACGTGCACTACCTCAACACCTTCAGCAGTAAAGAGCCGCAACGAGGGATGGGTTTCATGCCCAAGAGGGGCGTGGACGTCAGCAAGTGCGAGATCGCCAGGTGAGCCCGCGTACGCCCGGCGATCGGATCTGAACCGATGGGACGACTCAGACTGCTTGCATTTGCGTTAAGGTTGTACAAGCTGCACGACAAGAAGTGTGAGCCCATCACAATGACCGTTCCCCGAAAAGTAAGTCCTCGCAGATCCCGCCCGCAACGGTCAAACTCGAGCTGACTCAAATGTCGTCGGGCAGTCGGACCTCTTCCAGGACGACCTGTACCCGGACACCGCCGGCCCGGAGCCCGCCATGGAGCCCGACGAGTGGCTGGAGGGCCGCGACCAAGACCCCGTGCTGATATCCATGAAGGAAGGCTACGTGCCGCCAAAGAGCCGTGAGCTCAAAGTGTCCCGGAAGAACCTGCTGGACTCCAGGCCCTCCACCCGCCGCAGCATGTCCACGTGCGATGCCGCCAGCCTGCCGGTCAGTCCCTCACTTTGCCAATGATTAGAATAACAAGCAGGAAGGAGAACGTTTGTCTTTGCACCTTCACGCTTCTCGTTTCACAATTTCACTATGGCTATTCTTTGCACCAACCAAGTCTCTGGCCTTGATATTTTCTGACTTGCCTTCTGTGGCTCTCCTCCTCTCCTTGTCTCCCCGTGTTATTTCCTCTTGTTTCTTCTCCTCCTCTCCTTTGTCTCCTTGTTTCCTCTTTCCTGGTGGGTGCAGCCCGAGCTGCTGGGGAGGCTGCTGGAAGAGATTCAGCACCTGAAGGCCACAGTGTTGTCTCAAGAGAAGAGAATTTGTGATTTGGAGAACAAACTGTCCCAGTATGCCAATGGGACGGCCTGACGGGGCGCACTCTTGCGGTCCTTTCAGGAGCCGCCCCGACGGGCACTCGCCAAGATGCTGCAGCGGTGACGCGGCACGGTGCTCCGAGGTAGCGACGTGCCGCGCCACAATCCCCGGTGCGCAACGGACCTCCAGAGTCAAACTCTTTTCAGTGCTTTTGGTCCAAACAGGGACAAGAGTTGAAGGTTTGAGGGACAAACTAAGCTGAGAAAAAAAGGGGACAAACAATTTCCTGCTTGGCTTTGAATTTGAGCCTTGAATTTGTTCAGTCCGTTCAGCTCACAATCCTTCATGAAAACATGTAAATAGACAAAAAGGGGGGGAAAAGTTTTCAATCTGTAGCAAAAAAAAAAAGATATTGGTGTTGTTGGTCTTGAACATTTTTCCTCCACAGGTTATTCACAAGTTTTAATGTGGCTTCAGTAGTTATCAGGCACTTTTTCCAAAGCTTATTTACTACTGCGATAAACATTTCCATCAAATTAGCCGCATGCTATCGTGGTACATGTAGCAAAGCAGTCCTTGTGTATGTCAAAGTTGTGCATGACTGAAAAAACAAAATATTGATTTTAGCACAAAAAAAAACAGTTTTCTTAATACATTTTTTCCACATAATCTTGAAATTGCCAACATTTGAAGCTGCAGTATTAGATGTGGGCCACTAGGGGAAGACATTTAGCACGATTAAAAATTGCATCGCTGCAATTGGAGACGCTTTTGTACGGAAGAGGATTGTTTTTTTTTGTAGTAACTCAATCGAATGCTTCATTTAAACATACATAACGTACTATAATATACTTTTTAACAGTTTAACTTTCATAGCTTGTTAAGCACTGACATTTACAATTGTCACCCCAACGTTAAAAACTGGTAGACCTCAAAGTTAAAAGAATGATCATCATTCTCCACTATTTTGTTCACGGGACTTAATTCTTTCTGGTGAAGGATTAGAAAGCGAGACATTCAAAAGATTAAGAAGACATGTTGTCTGATGCCCGCGGGGGCTTATATAATGAGCGTGCCACTTTAGTATACTGTTAACTATTCTAACCGCAGGGTAAAGCGACATATCTGCAAACGTCTGCAAGTCAAATGCACTTTTTTCACCCCTCACGACAGACCACAACCCTCATCCACATTTTCAACTTTATTCATACAATTTTTTCTTTATTGATCTCTCTTCTTAGCTCCATTTTGACATGACATCAAATGTGTTGTCCATTTATTTCCTAGCTACACTCTTGCGTGTGATTAATGAGCGGTTTTAAGATGCACGCTGGCCAACAGCGTGAGTCACAAAGCAGCTACGGGGTGACGGAGCCGGTAGAGATGTGTCTCTTTATATTCTTTGCCCAAAGTACACAGCTTGTTGTCGTTACGTAAATACGATGAATAAATATGTCATTGATCCAACATCCCTACTTCCATCTGTGTTTCATCACACTAGTAACCAAAAAAAGTTGGGAAGGGAAAATTTTTTTTGTACAGAGGGCCATCAAATGCATGACACTCTCCTAAATCCCAAATTTTCTCCCCTCAATAATGCGATTGAATATAGGATTATTTTAATTATTTCATTTTTTTTTGTACTGACTGATTAAAATGAAGCGGGTTTTTTTTTTTCTACTAAATTGCCATGTCAATTAGAATTCGACAAATTGTCCAGCCCGCTCGGGTTGAAGGCCGTACATGGCCCACGTGCCGTATGTTGCCCACACCGGCCTAACCCAGAGAAATCTCCCAAGTGATACATTTTCAAAATGAGCAGATGTGTAGATTTACAACCACTAGAGATAAATGCGGCCGTGTGTCATCATCCCCTCCGTTATGTGTCCTCATTTGCGGCGGTTCACACCAAGGCCAAATTGCTTCCCGGTCTTCCCCACCGTCATCCCGACTGGAAGTCTTTAAACTTGTTGCTTCGCTTTGACAGCACAGAATGAAGGATGAATAGCAAATGTTTCCCGTCCGTGAATGTTTGGAGAGAAAATGTTCATTGGGTCATCGGGGTTAAATGATTCTTCGTGAGCGTCTCTAAAAACGTGCAAAAGAACGTTAATCCACGTGATTAATAACTCACCTACTCAACTTTATAAATAAAATAAATAAATAAAACGTTTAATATTTCAAAATGGATATCATTCCCTTCCTGAGTTCATTTTTTTCCTTTAAATTAAATAAATGGCCTCAAAAAGTCCCATTATTTTTTTTAGAATCTATTTAATTGAAAATAAGCCAAAAATATTTTCAATATTTCAAAAAAATGTTAGTTTTTTTTATGTTGATTACATTTTCCAGCCATTCTAGGAATAAAATTCATTGGCATTAAATTCTTCTGTTATGAAGGAAACAATGACCTTTAATTTCATCTCACAACCGCCTCACTTTCCATAAAACAAAAAAGACTCCAGGTGCAGCCGAGCTTATCTTCACATCTCTACCTAACCATCTCCGTTTCCTTCATAAATGGAAAATACATATTCACTATCTGCAATCACATAAAAACCTCCCACAAGCTGAGTGAGAGTCGGTGCAACTCAGACCGCCGTGACATTTTCACTGGCGTCTGATTTAGCGACAGGAAGGACGCCGCTCTCGCTCTTTTTCCCGGCAATGTCGACCGCATGTCATCGCCACATTCAGCAAAGCAAACAAATAAAAGATTTATATATTTATTTAAGTGTGCTTAAACTCTCCTGGCTTGCCACTATTGATTTACTCTTGATATTATACAAACGTGACTTTACTGAGGAGCATATAGAAGTTACATGTATGTATTTATAAGTATCATATCATCTGATGTTTTTTCGATAATAATATGCAATTATCGATTAAGTTTGAAACCACCAAAGCAAACAGTCGGAAACTATGCGCTACATGCTAACATAACTCATCCTAAATGGAAGCTACATGTGTGTTTTTAGTTTTATTGTGTATTTTTTCATCTCAAACTATTAAACCGCCACGTGGAGCCTCTCGGCGTACGTCCGGGAATAATTGAGTAATTTATTCCGTTTCGGCCCCCCTCAGGTGTCCCGCTAACATCAAAGTGGCGGTGTGGTATCTCGACCCGAGACGACCCGCCCGGAGACACAGTGCAGCGAGGAAATTTGCAATTTCACGACTCGACTCTACACCTGGCAGGTGAGGCCTCGCATTCGGCTTTTGCATGCATTTGAATGCATCTTCAAACATCCACTTTATTAGGTACACTGTGGTATGATAGTTTGTTCACAAAATAACAAAGAGAATTTTCATTATAAAATTTGAATTTGTACTAAATGATTAAATAATTTCAGGAACGGCTTCTTCTGTGAAGTCAACTTTAGTTTGACTGTGATAGCGCTACCTAGTGGACAGGTTGAAGATTTCGAAGTACTTTTCGTATTAGGTCATAAAGTACAATTATTTAAGGTTGATAAATTACAGTTTTGTCATACGTTGGTCATTTTCATGGCTTGGCGCTCGTTTTATTACCACAAACGTGTATTTAAGTCATTCCGCTGTGTTCCACAGCTGCTTATAAGCTGCTCTGTCAGAACTAATTGCAGCGCTCGCTCAGCGTATCATCATAATGATCATGGTCGTCGTTTTGACCGATGATATATTGTGGGAAGGGATGTTTGTAAGACTAAGCGGACGTCTCTCGCCACTGAGCGCCTGTGTCGGTTTTAGACGTTGTCATCTTCAGAATTTGTTGATTTTTTTTTTTGTCAGCATTCTAAAAAAACGTTCATAAAGATCCTCAATGTCGTTCTGTCGATTTTTAACGCTCAGCTAGTCACAATTAACAAAATTTGGACATTGGAGTCCAAATTTTAAAAACGATTACTGATTTTGAGCGATTGCTTCAATTTAAGTTTCGAATAATCTCATTGAGTTTGAGTCACACTGATCTAAAAAACAGAGTGGTGAAAGATTAGGGGGGGGGGAAACCAAGTCGAGAGCCCAAAGGAGAAGAAAAAACATCATAGTCGGAGGTTTGGAGGACACAAGTAGAAGAAGACACATGCTTGTGTCTTCTTTTAAGGTCTGCCAAGAGCTTATTTGTTTTGGATTAATGTAATTAACCCCCCCCCCCCCAAAACTGAACCAGCCCAGCCCCCCTTCACAAACATCCCAGTAGCACCACTGGATTATATTTGTGCTTTGTGCGGACGGCCGAGCAGCTGCTTTTGGGTTGGGTCCAAAATCTTTTAAAAAGAATTGACAAGACTGGACACTTCATTAGTTGCATTTTTACAACAATAACAATGCTCTATTTTGATGACTTTTTTTTTTCAAATACAAAAAGTGGTGAGTGTGGTAGATTTATAAAAAAAAAATAATAATTTTAAATTCATTTTTAGATTTATTCTCCCCAATTGTAAATTTATCAGTGTGAATTGCTATACATTAATTTTCATTTTTTAAACGTTTAAATCAATTTACACCTGATCACTGTTACCGAGAATACATTTAAAAAAAAATACAAATTGACCACCTTTTACCTCTAGAGAGCAGTATCGTCGCCTCTGCCAGTGTTGTTATGTCCAAAGCTGACACATTGAGCTTTCTAGCGGCGACTATGGGATGCATTCAGCGTTGCATTTTTTACATCCATGATTGATGGATAATATTTTGTCCATTGAAGTCAACTGAATGTATACGCTTTCATCGGTTGTCTGAATGGCAGTGTGTGCAGCATCCTTGATCTTTCCTACTTACCGCCAAGCATGGAAACAATTTTACACACGCACGCACACATACACATCTACAAACACACAGCAAAAAAAAAAAAAACAATGATCCATCATCAGCATCCACATCCTTCCATTGGCCACATCAGGGCGCTTTGCCGCAGAAACAAACTGATTCCAGATCAGGCGGCCGACAGTCATCTGCGGGGCCCTTTGCCACTAGAAAGAGACCACTGTGGACGCCACATTTAATAAGAGCCGCCCGCCTTCTGTCAGAAGGAGTCGAGGAGGCTCGTTTTGAGCGTGCGCGCAACTCCCTCTTGTTTGTCGTGCTGCAAAACGCCAGCTACTAGTTTCGCCTTGCACGGCATCGAGGTGCTAGGCTGATAACAAACAGTTAGCATAGCTGCTAACATGTGCTTTAAATAGCAATGCATGCTACAACATAGCAACTTTACCTTAAAACAGTGTGTGAGTGTGTGAGGGTACTTGTGGGTTCGTGAATGGCTTGGATCCACATCAAAGGCCCCGGCTAGTCTCTGCATTAACGAGACCCTTTGTTTCCTGCCTGAGATTACTGCATGACCCCCCCGCCCCGCCCCCCCTCTTTGTGTGCATGTGTGTGTACATGTGTGTAAGGCACGTTAACCTGTGCACCGAAAGGTCAAGTTGTGATGGTTCTTTGCATGGTGCACTCATGTGAACTTTTGGTAAAACAATAGATGTCTGTATTTCCTTTTCATTTTTGTATGTTGATTATATTATAATTCATGTCATTTATTACCTTCTCAGACAACGTTATGTTTTAGACATTAGCTGTCGTACAAAAAGAAATTCAACTCGTACCAATAGCGCCGCAAAATATTCATTTACGATCAATTAAAAATACCAATAATTCTATATTTCACAAGTGTGTTTTGCCAGGCTCCCTTTAACTGGAAAAAAAATGTATGTGTGGCTCCTTCAACACCATCATATTTTCAAAAATGTTTCTTCTCGTGTTTGTTTGTTGTTTTCCGCCCCAGAGCCCCGCGCAGATCCGCAATCGCAACTCATAAATGTTTGATAAGCCTCTAACGACGACGAGGTGAAGAGACCGAATCAATCGCATCGTCAACACAAACACGCCCGCTGAGGCTCCGCCGTGCCTCGTTAGCAACTCCTAAAACAGCAACTTCAGACAATATAGACAAATATATTGGGACACTTTGACTGCATCAAAAGTGAAAAATTGATTCCCAATGTTTGCAATGTGTTCATGGAGACGGGGGTAGCACCATTTTATTCCGAATAGGTGGAGGAATTTCTGCTATACATTACATTTGCACTTTTAAATGTCTGATTTGTGCTGGTTGCATGTGTTGTGCTTGTTGTCTGCGTGATGCCTTCAAGGACATGTTTGCACCGGCGAGTGGGCAATAAAACAGCACACAAGTGGTTCCAGTTAAGAGCTGTTTGCCTTGGATGTGGCTTAACCCCAATGAGAGGACATGATTTCATTACTTTGCCTTAATGTTGTGCCTGCATGTTGCTTTCGAAAGCACGGCACACTATAACACGTAATCTTTTTTTTTTAAATGTACCGGAATGTTGAAACCCGCTGTGATTCATCTAAAAAAAAAAAAAGATGAATTAGTGCAATTCTTCCAAGAGGTGACAAATTTCAGATTTCACCACCAATTTCAGTTCTAGTACATTAGCTTGGTAGTACCTAGCTATCTTTAGTAGCGAGCTATTTACTTAGCTAGAAACTAGCTAGCTTTAGTAGCTAGCTATTTGCTAGCACCTCTCTGATTGAAAGTTCAATCACCACGAAAGGCTACGAAACCCTCCGTTTTTTTTTTTCATCATTCTTTTAAAATGAATCCACGGCTCAGCCTTACTTCCGAATACCATAGCTTAGGTATTACGTTGACACTATGCTAACTATGAACTATGCTAACTTCAAATAAAAATGGCCGACTACCGCCCTATTTGTTCTTTGTTGATTCACATGCATCCTGTCATGCTGAACAGCCGTGCTGGATTTCGTAAGAATAAGACCGGCTGCTATTATTTTCTAACACTCCAGGGGGCGTATTGTGGAAAAAAGTGCGCACGAGGGTCTCTGCGGACAGAAACATCTGTCTATATTTAATCAAGGCGAATAAACAAGGAGTTTAAACAAGTCATTCATAATTTAGATTTGCATACATTGCAAGTGCGCCTTTTAATCTTTGTATTAATATGCGCCAGCGATATTGTATAAATATGCAGCTTTATGCAAATGGGCGCTTGCTCGTCTTTCTGTTTGTATTTAATTTTGCTGCACAGCTGAAGATCATCACTCGGCCTACGATTAAGTGTCGCGTATGAATATTTCTCAATTAATAGCAAGCGCATTAAAAATGCATCGGCACAGGGAGCAACAAAAAGGGGAAGGAACGACTTTGCAACTTTCAACTGTTGTGTGTGTTTTTCCATCTCCTTTCCCTCCTCGACATCGAGTCAGGCGGCATACAAAATGGGGGCCAGATTCATGCCGGGTGCGCCACGCCCTCTTGTTTGGCACGCAACATCCCGCATGGCGTCCTCCTGCCCGGCGCTTCTAAATGAACACTTTTTTTGGGCCAAAAAGGAGCACACTGGCGACACGCTTTGGCAAAGCAAGAACTCGCTTTATAGTCAAGCTGGCAAAGGGTGTAACCTAGGAACCCATCATTTCCTATTTTATTGAATGCAGCGTAAGCGTAGTAGAAGTATAGTGGTGGGTAATTGTCTTGTTTGGTTGTTGTTATGTACTTTGATTTGACTATACAGATTCAGATGTGACATTTGCTATTTTATTGCAGGCAGCTTAAAGGGAGTGGTTAGCACCCGTGTTTTTAATTTCCTATTTAATTGAAAGCAACGTCTGGGTCGTGGAAGCAACAATGGTTTTTGTTGTTGTTTTGTTTGAGCATTGGAACTACATATGCAAGTGGGATATTTACTATTTTCATGAAGAGGGTCGGCCTGCGAATAGCGAAAAATCGGTGGATAACTGACGGGCCCTATAAATGCTTTTTTTTTTTTGTTATACCGCAACAATTATTGAAAAACGATGGAATAAAGTAAGCTGCCAATTTTAATGAAAGATGCCATAAAACAAAATAGTGGGGATTTACCCCATTTCATGAATGCAGCATATGCTGGCGGGCTGGCCGGAGCCCTCAATATTTGATGGCGTGAACACGCCCCTGGTAGTCATGAATTATGCTCGAGGACGAGATGGTGATGTCTCTTTAAGAAGTTCTGTAGAAACAATCTCGCTCACACACACACACACACACACACACACACACACACACACACACACACACACACACACACACACACACACACACACACACACACACACACACACACACACCAGTCATCGGATCTGCCAATCACCCCGGCGGCTCCCTTTGATGTCGGGGGTCCTCGTCTTGTCCTGCTCACTCTTGCAGGAGAACATCAGTCCTCCAGGCGGCTGCGGGACGCCACGGAACAACTTTCCCTCTTATTCTTCCGGACTCTTTAAGAGGACAACGCCGCAGATTTGACGTCTCTTTTCCGACTTTTTCTTGGTTTTTACTTTATTGGACGCACTTCGAAAAGTGTCCCCGGACGTCGACATGCCTCAGCATGGGGGGGACGACCTGGGAGCCACCGACGAGATGATCGCCTTCAAAGACGAAGGTGAGCAGGAGGAGAAGGTCCACCAGGAGTGCGCCTTCACCGAACAGGACCTGGCAGACCTTAAGTCGTCGCTAGTCAACGAGTCCGAGATCCACCAGCACAGCCCGGGCGGCGGCCCCGGTGGCGGCAACGGCGCCTCCTCGGTAGGGTGCTTTTTTTTTTCCTCCCTTATTAATTTTGTAACTTTGTTTTCACACTTTATTACATTTCCTCAACACGAAGCGATGTGGGGTATGAATTCGTCCACTCCCGACTCACTTTAAGACACTTTTAATCAGCCTACATCCTACTTTTTCACTCTCGCACCCTCCAGGCGGTGAGACGGGGGCAGCCGGCCGAACAGCAGAGGGGCTTCCCGGACAAACACAGGGAGCAGCTCGACGCCGGTAAGGAGACCCCCTAAAGTGTTGTGTTTTATGTTTAGTCAGAGTATTCATGTGTTTATCGGGGCGATAGAAATGAATTTTTCATCGAGCGTGTCTAAGTATTTTGGTCATTTGGGGCACGTGCTGCTCGGCGGCGGCGACTTCAAAGCTTCCAGGTGGCCACTGTAAAAAATGTCGATCGTCTGCTACTTTATTTTTGTTTTTTAAGGCCACGCATGTGCTAATGGCGTCCGTTCGCGATGAAATACTCTTGTTTCTCTTGTATGTGCTTTTCCTACAACTAACTATTTAAAAATAACGTCCCAATCTATAAAGCTACACGTTGAGTCTCGAATTTGAGAGGTTTTAATTTGTTGACATATTGATGGAGTCGGATTCTGCCCTTTTAAAACTAAAATTATGGATAAATATCGTTTTCTTGAAATATGATCGGAAATCCCATTAATTAGCATTATTTTTGGCCTTTTATACAGTTTTCCCATTAACTGCAATAGCCTTTTCCCCCCCCAGGCTGGCTATTCAATGAGTCAATGCACATGTGGATTAAATTTGAGATTTTTGAAGGTGTTTCCATGACTAAGGGTTGTTGATTATTGATATTATTGGGCATTTATTAAAATTTAACGATTAAACATATTAGAATGACTGCAGAAAAGAATCTCAATTTCAATTAAATTAGAGACTTTTTATGTTGTTTACATATTGAGGGAGTTGAAGTTTGCCTTTTTCAAAAGTAAAATTTTGGAGTAAAACGCCCCTTCTTGAAATATGTACTCAAATCCAATTAATTCTCATTTTTATGTCAGCAGTGTGAGTTTAGCTTAATTTGCTAGCCGCTACATTGCAATACATTTGTGATCAACACAATATAGGACATTTAACTGTCCAATTATTGGCTAAAAAGTTACTGAACTGAGTTCAAGCCGCTGACTGGATTGTTTTAAATAAACCAATATCGTACTTACATCAAATAGACAACCACAAATTCTCGCAAAAATTTTATTGTTTGTTGCCCCTCCCTTTCAGTTCCTCTCAACTCGTTCCAAGTTGTCTACCTGATAAAAGCAGGCAGATTTTGGGCCCAAATGCACTTTTTAGTGACTTACAAAATGTAGAACAATGACTTAAAGATTTAAATTAACATCTAGACTTGAGAAAGAGGAGGAGGAGGAAGAGGCCAGGCGATGCATGTAACACGTCAAAGGATCTAACATGCCGTAACTAACAACACTTGTAAACACTCGTTTTGCATTTGGGAGCATTGCGTCTTTAAGGATTTACACGTGCAGGTTAAAAGTAACAAAATGTGTCAAATCACACAAAATGACCAAACTAAATGCCAAGGAATGCTTAATTATATGTTTGTTGACTTATGTAATGTCACTGCACTGTTGTTTTTTTTGTCCTTTTGTTTTAGCCTTAAAACTTGCTTAACATGGAATGGTAGGAATACACATCCAATTGGGATATATTTCCTGTTTCAGGTATGCAGCGTAGGTCACGCCATCAGATGGCATGTTATTTTATTTATTTTTTCATTGTTGACATTAGCAGGTATTAGTAGTAGACATTAGCAGCTGTTGCTGTTCCACTCGAGTCCTGCAGGTGTCATGAGTGGCAGTTGCCCACTGTCAACACAAATAAAGATTTACGAGGAAGACTCAAAACAATGCTAACAACAAATAACTTCATTTTCTGTGTAGGGAACTAGTTACTGATAGACCAACTAGTCGTCCTGTCCCAACTTGAAACACATGACGCTAACGTTAGCGCCGGTGTCCGCTTGCTGCGACATGTTTTGCATGGCGATCCTGTTTGCTGATGAGGTTTATCATTTAAAGTCGCTAAAAGTGCAGGAATGGAAAAGTGGAAGTCGCTCTATTGATTGTCGTTTTTAATTATTCACGATCTTAAAATGGACGATCGAGAAAAGGAACGGTAGATTTGTTTTTCACATTTTGAACATGTTTTTTAATGTTGTTTTTGAAACTTCTGTTCATTACAGTTCATTAATCTCACAAAAATAGACTTGACTTGTCAAGCAGTGATGCTGTAAATCCGCTATTTGTTTACAGTGTCAAGGCACATATTTGGAACTAGAGAAAAAAAAAAAGTCCAAATTGGGTCACGACTGACTTTCGTTTCCGCTAACTTGTTGTTTGTTTGTCCCACAGCGTCCAAGCAGCAAGATGGCGGTGTGTACAAGACGTCCGGGTACCCCGGGTACCCCTTCCTTATGCTGCCCGACCCCTACCTACCTAATGGCTCCGTGTCGCCAACGGTAAGTCAGCCTCAAAATCAACCAGGTTCTTGTTTTGAGAAAATAAACTTCTATGCTCCTTAATTTCTCAATAAATTTGCCTTTATTATACTATTTTTAATTCCCATTTTACTTAATTCCTCAGTTAAAATGGATTGATTTGACTTTTTTTCCCCCACATTTTCAATGTTTTAATGTTTTTGTATTTTCCCAAACTCATCAGTAAATAACATCTGAAATTGAGAAATGAAAATACTTCTGTAGTACATCAGTTTTGAATGTCTTATTGGTAAATAATGCATTTATTTTATTTTTTATTTACATTTTTGCCAATTTTATATTTAAGCCAGACCATGTTAAATAATCAGATACAAATTTGCAGACAGGCAATTTTCAAAAAAACAAAAAAAATGCAAATTATACATATCTCTAAACATGATTATTATTATTTTTTTTTGTAGTCGAGGTTAGCGGGAACATAAAAGCAAGAAGCGGTCATGAATCACTGGCACTCACAATGTCACATTTTAAGATCAAGATGTGCCCGCTTGCTAATTGTGACAAGATTGTTTGATAGTACGTGTGTTTGCGTGCGCTTGATCGTGTATGTCATCGCGAGGAAGTCCGCTAATCGCTAACAAGCGTGCGCTTTGATCTTGTTTGTTTGCGACTTCGGCTGAGGGTCACACGTGAGGTTTTGGCCCAATGTTGTTGTTTACAAAGCAACGATCTCTGAGTTGACCAAACCAGAGCGCCATTGATTTTGAGTGATATGCAATCCCCGAGTGACAGCGACACTGGAAAAGGGAAACCTGAGAAAGTCATTTGAACTTTGTTATTGCAGGTGGGCAGAACATGGCGGTGAAATTTCACCAAATCGCCTTGAAATGTTTTGGCGGTAAAATTCAGCCCCCAAAGTCATTTTCACTTAGCAATTTGTCATTTAGTGGGCATGTTTATCTTGAGTCGACCCACAAAAAAGCACACAGGAAGTTAGCCATTTTGGTTAGAAGCAACCATCTCATGGTTTTCGTCTGATTGCTACTCAATATTTATTTTGCCGAAGTGAGTTGTAGTCAAAAAACGTTTTATCCTTGGCACCATTTCTCCTTTTCCTTGCAAAAAGGACCACTCCTGGTGTTTTTGCACATTGACTTCAAAATCCTACTTTTTACAATGATAACGCCCGAGAGGTAAACACACGTGCATTGTAGATAAGCAAAATGAAGTCACAAACATGTGTCGGTGCGGCTTTGAAGTGGCGGCTGGCCGAGGCTTCCGACTATCTCCAAAAAGAGGAAGGCAAAAAACAGTCGAAGAGTTATCAAAAGACGGGGTGACAAAAAAAGCCTTCGTTAAGATGGCCTCTGGGTGTTTATACCTGTAATTTTTATTTTCCGGAAGAAGGGAAGGGCAAACAGGTGTTGGGCGTGTTTTGCGAGGAAGTGGTGCTTATTTTTTTTTTATTTTCATAAGAAATTACATAATGATGATGATTAAACAGCATCAATAAAATGTTAGGATCCGGTTTGTTCATTTGTTAGCAACTGGATTACACAAACAAAAAAACAAGTCTATATTATAAGATCAAATATGTAGCACTAATTGTAATAATTAAACTATAATACGTATAAAGATGAATTCAACACTTTCCAAAATATTTTATATAATAATTATATATAAGTAAACAAGCCTAAAATAATTTACCCTGCCATATTTTTATGGATTTATTAACTAAAGTACAAAAGAAAAAGAAAAAAAATGGTGCAATCTATTTTGATCGATCATCTGGCCTCCACACCCAAATCATCATCCTCACTCGGGTGTGTACCATTAAAATAGTCTTGTTTAAAAATAGTCCATACCAGATGAAACTCCAACCTCCACTTCTTCCTCTCCTTCATCCAAACGTTCATCGTCGTCGTTGTCATCCTCGCTTCTCTCCGCCCACGTGGCCGTCGCAGACCAGCCGGAGCCTCGGCGGCCGCATGAAGCGCGCCGCCACACATGGCTGCGATCACGCACGGGCCACCCGCCGTCGGCTTTCATCTACCGCTACGGTCATTCTTCTCCGTGACACACTAACATACATTCATTGCATCCAGGGAATGGGAGAAAAAAAAAATGAAGATGCTACTGTATGCTAAGTGTGTCTTATATTGACATCATTTGAATGATTATGGTTTAGCGCACATAGTCTGACCAAATACTGGCCCGGAATGCAATTTCTTTTGGGGGTGGTGATAAATATTGAACATATTGTACTTAAAACAAAGACGTGTTGTGATGATTTTCCTATTTACATGTTGCAGTCAGCGGTGAGCAATTTTAGGGCGGATGAAAAACTGGAGCAACTGTGATGGCGAGGCGTGTTCAAGCGCAGGTGGCACGCATGCTAACATTGTGTGAAAAGAAAAGAAAGAAGTGACTAAGTGGAAAACAAACAAGAAAAGATGGGAGAAAAAGTGTAAAGAGAGCAGGAAGAAGACACCAGAGTACAGTGAGGGTCACTCGGATGGGAGTCGGAAGTAAACAATGAGGGCGCTAGCAGCTAACCGCAGTGCGCTACGACCAAAAAAAACCACAGCCTGTGTTGAAAGTCGCTCCTTGACACCTTTACAACACCTTTAACCATTTCACCGCCGCAAATACGGTAATTTCCTTCATGACGTTGTTCCTCAAACGTTAATTTTGGTCGCAAAACTTCCTAACCAATTAGATTGAAAAAAGAGGGATTCAGCATAAATTGATTTTGTATAAATGTATACTTTTCGTTTGACTACTTCTTGGCAGCCAGGGTTCTCTGAGGTGCAGCTCGCTGTGTATAGTTTGTTGTGGTTCACCACGGAAAATACAAGCCTCACCTGAACTACACACACACACACAAATATGCACATTTGCTACTCGCGTACCGCAAATGGAAAATTTTCACTTGCTGAGCTACAGGGGAAAATGTAACTAAGACAAAATGGCATCTTTTACTGTTGCTGTGTAATCTTCATTCAAACTCCTGTTGCGCTGCTTGGAAAATTATCCTATTTTAAAGAGGTGGTGTTAAATTGTCTCTTCATTTAAAAAAAGTAAAATAAGATCCACAATAAATGAAGCAATTATATAACTTTTGCTTATTTCAACATAGTGCGGGTAAAATTGATTGCTACGTAACAGATGGTCAAAATTGCTCCTGCTTCTTAAGGGATAGCGTTGGCTTCGCAAAGGCGACAAAGAAAGAAAGAAAGAAAGAAAGAAAGAAAGAAAGAAAGGACGTTTTGGGTTTGGCTTTGTCGCACCACCGAGACCTTGCAGGGTTTTTCTGGTTGGCCACCGTGTTTGTTTTTTTGGACTAGCGCTAAGTGGACGTACGCGGCCGAGGCTAACACACACACACACACGGATGCAGATTGGTAGCTCGTATGTGTAAATATGCAATGCGCTTCGTCTGTCTCTGATTATTCCCATATCGGCTGCCGGTGACGGTTAGTCACTCGGCCCGTGTGGTAACAATTACGGCTCGGTGACGACGCAAAGCCCGCCGGCTGAAAACGCGATGCGCGTGTTTATTTGTGTGCACTAATACCGCATATTTACATTACAAATCAGCAGCACACAATTTCTGTAGCCGCAGACGCAAACAGCAGATGTTTCTAGAAACAGACAGATGCATGTGCGGACGCCGGTGATGGAAGAAATTAATAACAAGTACACTTCGAGTGTGTATAAATTGTCCAAGCCCATCTTTCCACCTTATCAATCTTTCCACCCTTCCAATACAACAAACTAAGCAACGTTTCTACTCTAGCTACCTTTCCATCGGCCATCAACCACACAAACCAATCAAACCTTTCCCCACTAAATCCGACTCGTTATCTACCCATCCTAACCCAAACTTCCTAAATCTGCCACTTGTCTATCCATTAGAATTCCAATCAACCATCTATCCATGATTAAAACTCACTTCAGTGAAGTTCCTGATATATATATTTTTTTACCTGAAGTTCTCATTCTGCGCCCCTCTCCCTCCCCCCCGAACAGTGACAGCTCTAAAAATCTGTACTTAAAGGTCCGCAAAAGGTCTCTCAGCAGAGCCTACCACTTCTATTTCGAGAAGATAATTACACACTGACGTTGCCGCTGCGTGATTATTACAGATGATCGATAGCAGAACCGAAGCTGCTACCACACCGGGCTTGGACGCAAACCCTCAAATGTGCAAGGCCATGCTATCAGACAGCAACAGTCAAGTAAATAAGATGTCTGCGCTTGTCAGATGGTACATTCCTCCAGAGACTAAAATAAAACAAATGTCTTATAAACACACAAACGGGCACATACGGTACAAATATATAAATACACACAGCGGCCAGTGTTGACAGATGACCTCTTCGACGTGCGGCGTTGCGGTCGGACACACGACGGCGAACCCTCGCAAAGGATTTGGACCGAGTCCACTCGCGGTCTGCTGGATGGTAGCGCCCTCCTTTCACCCCCCCTTTGTCGCCGCGCTTGGATTAGTCCGATGGAGCCGTGCCACACCGAAAACTTTGCCCTCTAGCTAAAACGTTGGATTCAACGTACTTTTTTGGGGGTTTATAAGCAGATGGGAGGAGATTTTTAGTACACTTGCGGTCCAGTTCTGGGACGCCACTTTATGGAAAAACACGAGGCCAGCAGGTTACTCACGGATTTTAATGAGAATACGTCCATTCTTAGCTTTAATGTTCTTTTGAAATATGCAATCGTAGGCAACTTTCACTCAAATGTTTCCTGAATGACATTCTCTCTTTACAACTTTATCGAGTGTGCGGTTTCGAGACGACCCGAGGTGTCCGTTATGATGCCTGATGACAAACGGGAAGATATATTGTTTCTAAGGACGGTCTAAAATGTCCTAAAAATATCTATAGTCATAATTGACGGAAACACGTGACGATTCTTGGGTTAGCAAAGTGTTAAAAGAGAGGGAATAATAAATGTTAGCGTCAACAAACGCTACTCGAGTAATGCGCTTGAGTAACAGGTGTCGTACAGATGCCTGATAACTACCGCAAAGACTAACAAAAATGTGTTAATGTCGAGAAAACATCTTGAGTCCTCATTGGCCAAAATGCGCAAGAGCCTAAAACTCGAGGCTTTTTCCCCCCCTTTTGAGACTAAGGAGATAAAAGCGTTCAGGCGCAAACATCAGATCAATAGACGCATCAATGGCAAAAGCATTTCCCTGAGATTAAAGAGAAACTCCATGAGAGAGGCAAGAAGGTTCTGCGCTAATAAAGAACAAGAGCTCGCCATTGGAAAAGGGCTTTAATTGATGTGAGGGATAAAAAGGCGGACATGTTTGTTTTTCACTACACGTTAGCATCTCGAGTCCATTTGTGTGCCCTTGTGCAAACGAATATTGTGTAAGAGGGAGAGTTGTAATTTGAATCTCAAGCCACGTTGAGATAAAACATTGTGGTAGTTCATAATTTATTTTGCAAATCTTACATTTGTACGTTGGACGGAGCTTGCTAGCGCTAATCCGTGACTGTAGTTTTGAAACGGTGAAGCACGAAAAGAGGGCCGACAAGTTATGCTGGATCGGATCTCCATGAAAACAACTAGAAAATGAATTCTAGAACCGATTCCAAACTGAAAGCCGTTTGCACCTCCCGCACCAGATGTTGGGCCCGTAACTGAAGACCATCTAAATCCTGCGTGCTATTCCATCGGAACAACTTGTCATGAACTCGCTGCCAACATTCAAACAGCGCAGCATCCATGGAGGGATGGAAGGGGGGGGGGGGGTAGTTTGGAATACATTCGAGCTTTCAAAAATATTCCTCAGAGTCGACCGCAGGACGAGGCCGAGTGCCGAGCCGGCCTGCGCGGTTGCGGGATTTTGGTTTTGCGCTCGCTGTCTGAAGCCACATCAGAGCCTTCGGGCCTGTGTAATACGATCTGGACGGGCTGAGGAAATCCACCCCCCCACCTTCTCCCTCCCGCCTCGGATGCGAGGAAGGCCCTCGGTTACAAACAATTCACAATTCGGAGGCGCGGGGACTCGGGAGCTAATTGTTTTTGCCAATCTCGTGTCTGCACTCTAATCCCGTTTCAGCTCCTCTCACCGTCTGCTCGATACGAGACATTTCTGATCTGTAATTCAAGCCAGCCCAACTGCAGCGAAGGGCTTTTTGTAAGTTTGACGGCTAAATTCCCAAATCCTAAATTAAAGTCATATTTTGGTACAGCTGCTCCATTGGAAGAGGGGCGTCAAATCACCCTTGAGGCTACACGCCAAAACCGCTTGCGAGAATTTTGAAGCACCAACGAGAGGCAATGGGAGTAGATGTTATTGCAGGTGTTTGGAGTCGCTTGAATTTTTGAAATTCTAATTGCGGTTACGGGTCTTCAATATGAGTATCAGCTCAGTCATCTCGATCATGAGACGGCATCGCAATCGGGGATATTTAAAAAAAAAAAAAAAATCCCTCCCTAAAAGGTTATTTTCATTCAAATTTCCCATCCACCCATTTACATTTTAATCCATTGTATTCACTTTTTTTGGTTGCGAAGTTTGACAGCTGACTCACACAAAACTCTGGAATAATTTTACTGTGTTTTGTGGTGTTTCGATATGACAGAGTCTCAAGAAGAGACTTTTCTGGGGTGGGGTTGGTTTTGGGGGTCTGCGGTGAGGAGGGGTGTTGCTTTTTTTAAAACATGGCTGCACTGTTACGGCAGTCCTGCTTTTGATGTCAAGCAAGGCTCTCATTTGGAGAAGGCAATGACTTCCAGATTTGGAAGGGGGTGGGTGGCTGAGGGTAAATAAAGCAAGAAAAAAAATCCTGGTCCGACCCTCATCCCTATCTCAGCCTACTCAAAATCCCAAATTTGCTTTCCCCACCTCCTAAAATCTCCGTTTCACTTTCAAAACAAAATGCGTTACAGGAAGTGGGACAAATAAAACATTTCCTGTTTGCCGATGATATCAAAGATTAATGACTTCAAAGGAGCAATTACTTGATCATTAATTGGTTTGTGTCAGTAAAATGCATACGTGTGTTTGTGTTGCCCGTGTGCGTGTACTTGAAAGGCCTCTTTGAGTCATGTTGGTATTGTCGCGAGTGTTTTATGTGCACTCCTCCGCTCTCAGTGTGACACTTAATGTCAGCTCGCATTGCACTTGTTTGGATTGATGCGACACACACTCATGCGAAAATACATGCTAAAGAGCGCACACACACGCAACTAATGTATTCTTTAGTTGTTTTTTTATTCCATTAAAAGCGGAAATTAAAACACTCGTCTCTTTGGTCCTCCACTGGCCCGAGTGTCTTTAATCTCACCTTTTAGAAAAGATGAAACATTAAAAGAAAGTGGCTGCCCCCCACCGTTTTGTTGCCTGAATATATATATATATATTTTAAAATAAAATAAAAAGATCGTAAAATTGCCTTACAGAATTAAAAATAAAGGGCTTCAACTCAATTAGATTAAAGGTTTGGTCACAATTGTGGAAATATCTGCAATTTATATTAATATGCAAAAGACGCTCAGTAAGATGCAGTAATATTTGTCGCTTTTGCCTGTGACTATTCTTTAGTTGTCTATTTCCACGTATTGATGTGTTTTATGTGGAACCATCCATTGTTTAAAAGATAATAACATCACAACATTGATGGTCGTTTCGTTAGCCCGTCATTGGCATTTTGCAATATGTTAGCATTAAGCTAGCAGGCTTTGGTAAGGTAACATTATGTGGTTTGTTTGAAAACACACCATGTAATTCACTAGGTTTTATGTTCAATGTTACAGTAAACTTCAACTGGGAGTGGAAACAAACTAACTTTTTTTTTTTTTTTAATCTGTTTAATGTGTAGTTTGCTGCCATCATCTCGAGTCCTGCAACAACAACAACAACAACAAAATATGTTGTGATTGAGCAACTTGCTCGGTTTTCCTCTTTATTTATTTATTTCCCCTCCACAGAAACTTTGCACTTGCTTGAAAAGTTATAAAGTGAGACTTGCGAATGAATGACGAGTCCCGCCTTTGCTAGTCAACATAGACCTAGACATTTCGATTTTGTGACTTGTGACAATGAAGATAGTACATTGTGTCTGTGTCTATGACTTTTGTACGAGTGCACACTTGTTTTAGCTAACCTAAGTTTATGTACATTGTGTATGTCGTGTGTGTATGTGAGGTGAGGAGTGGGGATTTCTCCTCACTTAACTACAGAGCGGTCCGATAATGACGGGGTTGGGGCGAGCGCCTCCCCCCGAGCGCGCTCGGAAAAAGCGGAAGGCGCTCTGGAAGCCACTTCAAGGGCGGCTAATTACGGCGAGGAAACGCGCACGCACAGGCGGGACGTTTTTTTCCCCCCCCCCCCCTTCTCTCCTTTGGCCAAACGAGCTCAGCACGTGAAAGAGAAGCCGCAGTGACAGATGTGCGCTAAAGTTAGCGCGCCAGCACGCTTTTAGTATTTTTCGTGGCGACGTAACAACACAAATCGGGTGTTTGGATTTGTGTTAGCGCCGACCTATTGCTAAACGTTTTTTTGTTAGCATTGTCTTTTTGTTTCTCACCGCAATTAGCTATTAAATTTGACTTGATGACTTATGATTGTTCTCCTTGTGTTGTTCCAGTCCAACAAGGTGTCTGTGGTGCAGCAGTCCCACGGCATGCACCCGCTCACGTCGCTGCTGCCCTACGGCAACGAGCACTTCGGTAGCAGCCCACCGCACATGCCGACCGACATGAGTCAGAAGACGGGTACCAATACACACACACAAAGTCACATCAAGTGTTTGATCCATGAATGTTTACCTGGTAGTCCACTTCCTTGCCTTTCTGTGACTCCTCCAGTCTCTCAGTACTAACGTTTGAACTTTTTGTGTGTACTCACAATGTTTGGGGTGTTCTTAGAGCAGGGGTCTCAAACTCCAGTCCTCGGGGGCCGCATTCCTACATGTTTTCCAAGTTTCCCTCGTTCAATTCAAATGATCAGTTGATCCTCACGTTCTGCAGGAGCCTGATCATTGAATCAGGTGTGTTTCACGAGGGAAACTTGGAAAACATGTAGGAAGGCGGCCCCCGAGGACTGGAGTTTGAGACCCCTGTCTTAGAGCAACTCCAAACGGGACCGTGCAAGGTGGGGCACAAGATGAGCTTTATATCTGTAAAAGGTGCATGCGGGACATAAAACGAACACACCTCGGGCAATCGGGCGCCTTGTGTGTCTGGAATCCCCCTTTTTTCCCATACAGGCCCACTTTTACTAAAGAAACAGACACACCTTGTCTATGACTCGAGCATAGTGACTCAGCTCATAATGACAGACTGAGACACCTGTACACACACACACATGCACAGAAACACACACAACGCTAACACCTGGATGGAAACCTCTGACCTTTCTCACACCGTCTCACATACTTTTTTACTCGGAATCAACACACACACGCCAGGTTACCTCACCACACATATCAGTCGCCACCTCGCCCTGGCATGCTGTTACATCATCAGTGGTGTCATCCCTGTTGTCGTTGATAGAAGAATTTGTGTTTATTTTTTGTGTGAATGATGAGTGGAGGTGCAAAGACGAGGGCGTGGTCAGACAGACAGACCTAAGAAAATGTCGGCCGAGACAAAATGCGAGACGACTGACTCAGCCGCCGTCCCCGTTTTATTGTGTCTCCGTCATTATTGGGGTCCCAATTGGCACCCCCCCAACCCCTCACCCGGAGGCAAGGTCTAAATTACAGTCATCTGCAGGCATTCCTGCGCGGCAAACATTGCTTAGCAAACACGGCGGGGCCTGGCTAAATGCTAGCTGCTGTCTGTTGACAAATGACTTCCTTTGAAGGGCTGCGCTGACACCCAACACTATTTACTGTGTGAACAAGAAGAAGAAGAAAATGGTCGCCCGAGCTGTGAATATTTTTCCTCATTGCTCATTTGTTTTCTGAGTTTAGTCATGTGACATTCGCAAGCTGTGCCCTTTGGCACTATGATGTCATTTTTAGTGGCAGGAGAGAGTAAAATGGCCGCCTCCTGAGATGGATAAAAACGGGTGACTTTTGTTGCTTAATTTGTATTCCACAAACCCAAGATTAATTCAAATACTGTGCCTGCAACACTTAAACTTTTGGTATTGGAAGCTCCCCAAAAAGAGATTTCCTTCCTCCGGGCTGATGCACAAGAAGTTGAAAGTAGGACTAGCGCCACCTATGTTTGTGGAGGCCAATAAAATCAATTGTGAGTCATACAATTAAATGTCTTCACGGAGCGTTTGTGAGTGCATTTTAAAGCTACAGTAGATGTTAACCTCTGTATAATCACACTTTTAAACACACACAGTGTAATACGCACAGTGTGTGTTTTTGTGTGTGCTTAATTTGAGGTTCCCATACTGCTAATAGCCCTGATTGCCCTAATGGGGCCACCGAACTGACCTAATGATGTGCTTAAAAGAGATAATTAAGTACATACCGTATGTAGTTGTCCTAATTGTGTGTGTTTGTTGTGTACTTTTGTATGTATGTGCCTGTAGGCGTTCACAGGCACCAAGCCCAGGACCTTTCAGGATACTACCCTCTCCCTTCAGGCGGTGTCGGACAGATCACGCCCTCCATGGGCTGGTGAGTGTCATGTACACGCACAAAAAGACACACATTGCGACACTACCTGTGAGTGACTCCACTGTGAACTTACGGTGACCTTATTCAAAGTGGAGTAGCTCTTTTTTACGCTGCTCTGGTTTTGACTTGAACTCATCCTGCACTCATAGGAACATCAGTCAGACCCAACTTTTAGCGTCCACCCAAAGTCGGTATTCAGGAGCTACACATGATTATGATACTTCCGCTGCATTAGCATACACGTGAAATACGCTCAAGTAGAGAAACGGAAAGACTTGTGATCTTTAATGAACCAAAAATGTAATTAGCGCCAGAGAGGTTTTTGTTTGATTTATAAAGGCAAAAAATAATAATCAGTACAAAGAAATTGTAAAATATATATTCTTTTAAATTGTGTTTATTTACTAGATAATTTAGTGAAGTATGTACCATTTTATTTATTTATTTTATTTACTCCATATTTTCAGATTTATTTATTTATTTACTATCTTGTTTGATCGCTTTCTTTGTCTCATTTACTAAATTCTGTTAAAGGTCAGTCCTCTTTCGATTTATGAATTATTTACTACAGGAGCTGTTTAGGAATTCTGTCAAACATGACACACAATATCCAATGAAGTCTTTGTTTCGATATAGTATTTCTAATCGGCAACAATTTTATTTTAGGCGGACAAGTAGTCTTCTCTGAGGAATTATTGACAACTAATCTGCCTTAATCCGGATGATCGTCTTGTTCTGGCGCCTTGTACGATGTTTTTGATTTGAGGCGAAGGATTGGTGGAAATGTCAAACATGTCCTATTGTGACAATTTGACGCTTGTGTACTCCCAAATGTTTGGCAGATTAGCCTGGATTAGCTTCTTGGTTTCAGCGTATTGTCTTCTTTTGAACTGGAGGAACATATATCATCTTTTCTCGTTTGTTTTATAATTGATTCACATATTTCATTGTATTTAGCATTTCATTGGCTTTATAAACAAGTTGGACTTTTAGAATAAACACATTACCAGACGCACATAAACAAGTTAGTCAGTCCAAAACCCAATTTTACGCGTTTGTGACACTTATGTAAATAAATGTTAGCTCAATTTAAACCCAAATTGTGAATTCATCCCAAACGGAACTTTTGCCTGTTGTCATGATCTTGATGGTGTGTGACGTTACGCGTGAGTGTATTCGTTGGAAGAAGAAAAAAAGCTTTGTAAAGGGAGGCGGGGGTCCGCTACATATCAAAGGCTGCCGGGCCTGCACCCCACCACACACCAGCCGAGCGTGCGTGGCTCACAGTGACACGCAGCTGTCAACGGTGACCCCCCTCGGATCTTCCCGCAGAGGCTCTCTATGCTTCACAGCTTCAAATTAGATTCTCCAGAAGATTCTTTCACGCACGCGATTTGTTCCTTGGATACCTTTCTCTTATTGTTTAACCTCTAGCTACACACCAAATGAAAACACAACAAAGAAATCCAGTTTGCATTTTGTGCTAGCATTTTGTGCAATCAAGCTAAATAAATAAACACCCTCACCATTTGCTAATCAATTCTCAACCGATGCTTAACACAAAAAAACATTGAGTAAGTTCTCCTCTGCAGTGGTTGGCGCTATATTGCGGCAGTTTGGCAAATTATCATCCCCCTCAAAAGGTTCACAAATTTTGGTCATTGTATAAAATAAAATGTTGTAAATTTATTCAAGCGGTATCAAAAATTGAATATTGGTCTGAAAAAAAAAAGTTTCATCAAACATCCGTTGAATATTCAAACTGATGTACGTTGCAAATATCACATTTCCATGTCCTATTTTACTGTTTTACCTGATTTTGTTGTTGTTTTTTCGTATTTTATGTATTCGGGGTGTAAAGTCACAAAAAGTGAAATAGGCAAGTGAAGCGCTTGTGTGTTGTGGTTGTGTTGTGCTGTGGTAGGCAGAAGCAGACGGCGTACCCCGCCGCTCTGTCAACGTGCGGCTTCCGACAGTCCTTCCCTTCCAACCTTCCTACCGCCTCGTCCTACTCCAGGTACTGCAGCAGGTAGCCACATCTGCTGCAAGAAAAATTCCCCCCCCTCAAATAAAAAAATTGCAAGTCGCTGCTCGCCTGCTAAAGTGTGCGCTTTGATAGTCATTTCATTCCGCTTTCACTCTTTCAAGACAGTCCAATGTGGCGCCAAAGTGCTTTTTTTGTCGCAAGCGTCGCCTGTGTGCTGTTTTGTTTCAGACGAACATGAGGTCAGATGACGACTCAAGGGTTCACTACAAGTCGAAGCAACTGAAATAAGGGAAAATGGGAAATCCCTACTTTAATGCAATAAGTGCACTTCTGACGCCCGAAGCAAAAGAGTAGCATCGATGAGGACGTCTCCCTCGTGCTTATGTTGCTCGTTTGGGGATCATCTAATTGCAGTCGCTTGAGTAGTTTAATTTTTTTTTTTTGCTATTCTGAGATTTTTTTTTGCTAGCTCTTTCGGTTTAAAAATGTCAATTATAATTATTACGTTGGAACAAAAATCCAATATTTTTCTGAATAGTTTAAAATGGAACAAACAAAATGGTCATCAATTTAAAGAAGTTAGTGATGAGGATTTTTAAAAATGTATTAATTTTTCAATAATTTGCCAATAGATTTATCATTTCTTATTAGTATTTCTTTTTTAAAGGCAAAATTCATTTGTATTATGATTGTATTATGACCATTGTTTTCTAATTATTGTTCATTTGTCTGTATTGCTTTGTTTTTGTTGTTGCTTTTCTTTACTTAAGCTACCATTGCACATACAGCATATTCCTTTCAAAAGTTTTGGTTAGTAAAAATAACCAAAATGAATGAGTGTTACCACTTTTTGGTAATGTGGTCCTTCATTGTTTGCTGTTTACCTTGTGTCACGCTTCTTGGCTCATCTCTTTGGCTTCCATTATTATGGTCAGTATTATTATGTTTGATTGTTTTATTTTTTTTGTGTGGTCAGGTTCTCTCACTCGTTGATGCTGGGCCCATCAGGCATGCACCCCACAGGAATCCCGCACCCCGCCATCGTGCCCCCTTCAGGCAAGCAGGAGCACGACCATTACGACAGAGGCATGTACGCGTAAGTAGCACACTTGAATCCAATAGTGTTGGGAACAACTTCAAAAATCAATCACTACGGCTATGAGGTAATTCAATGTTACAACCATAGGAGGCGCTATAAAGCACACTCAAGTCTGCATTTCCCTTCTCACCGGTCAGGAAGCCGCACGTGGAGGCTAAGCGGGAGAAGGAACCCAAGAAGCCCGTCATCAAGAAGCCGCTCAACGCCTTCATGCTCTACATGAAGGAGATGAGGGCCAAAGTCATTGCGGAGTGCACGCTCAAGGAGAGCGCCGCCATCAACCAGATACTCGGACGAAGGGTAAACTCATATTTGCGTAGCCTTATGACAGTTTTTGTTTTACTAATCTGTTTTTTTCCTATCATTTCAATCGCGAGCCATAAAGTCCTGCCCCTGTGGTCATTATGGTGACGGTGATTGCCGTGTTTGACATGAGTCATTGTGTGTGTGCGCGTGTAGTGGCACGCGCTGACACGTGAGGAGCAGGCCAAGTACTACGAGCTGGCACGCAAGGAGAGACAACTTCACATGCAGCTCTACCCCACCTGGTCTGCACGCGACAATTACGTAAGACCGCCATCACGTCTCAATCTTCATCATCCCCTTCCTATTCCTCACACGCACTTACACACGCGCGCATGGTAGCACAGCACGTGTTGCGCTAAGTGTGCTGTTGACCTGTTGCAGGAGGCGGCAGGTGAAAAGAGTAAAGCCGATTGGGTAGGGATTCGTCTTGTCTGTGATGGGGGGGCAGGGCCAATACGTCAGTGTGCATGAAAGGGATTGTGGGTAATAAACGATGACGGCCGCACGGCGTTCCCTCCGCATGCTTCCTTCCTCGCGAGGGGCGGCGGCGGCTTGCATGTTGCTATGGTTACCAGCACACACTGACATCAGTCTATTGATTGTGCCAGTGTACCTAACAAAATAACCGGTGCGTGGCGATCTGTAAACGAGCGCAAGTCGCTACAAACGTGACAGATATTTAGCATATTTGGAATGTTATTTTTTTTAAACTCAATATTCAATAATACATTGAATGATTTCTATTATCATTCAGTGAGTCACTTCAAATTTGCTCTCTTGCAGGGAAAGAAAAAGAGGAGAAAAAGGGAGAAGCAGCAAGATTCCAACACAGGTACAAATGCTAACGAGTTTGCAGTCATGTGAAATTGAGCGAGAAGCTTAGCTCTCAACTCGCTAGTGCTAGCAAGGTAAACACAACATAGCTTATACTACGCTATAGTGTATATAGAGATATAGCTACACTGAGATAATGCTACGCTAGCGCTTTATCTTAAGCATCATATTTTTTCACTCTGATTTCTCTAATATCGCTCAAACCAGACACAAACAAAACAATTAATATGATTGTGAGATGCTGTGCTTCTGAGTGAAATCTTTTGCGGCTTCGCTGCTGCCTTGACCTCTGTGTGACAGGTCAAATCGGTCACCCAAGAGACTAACCTCCTAACTCATTTTATTATAATATTGCTTGGCTAAAGGTTTGATTGTTTTCCCGCTCTGCGTAAAATGCCCTGACTAACTTGTGTGTGTTTGTTACTAACGTTTTTTTCCACGGCAGCCATTTTGATGCCTTTTCGTCTTCTTTATCTTTTTCTTCCTGTGCCGCTTTGCTGGTCTTCTTGGTCGTTTCTCCGTTTTTTCGTTGTCGTCGTTGCGGCTCAGAGCCCGGGTCCCCTAAGAAATGTCGAGCTCGCTTTGGCCTCAAGCAGCAGACAAATTGGTGCGGTCCCTGCAGGTGTGTAAAACCGTCACGACGTTCACCACCTGACCCACCACCCCAAATCCCCCCATGCTCATTCTCACCCTCCCTACTAAAACACAATACCTGTTAGCTTTGCACGTTAGCTTAACAAGGCCAATACTAACTTTGTTTCCACTTTTACTTGTACTCACGCCATGCTAACAGTTCTAGCCTCTATGCTAAGCTATGCAAATTCAGCTCAGAAAGTCGATGACTAGGATTGACGGCAATTATTTTAAAGAAGGAAATTAAATTAAACCGTCAATAAAAACACAATCCCACTATACCTTTTTTCCCATATGCCATATAATATAGATTTTTTTTACTGAACCTTTCTTCTCCAGGTAGGGCAGATTCTCTTAAGCATTTGCTAGAGACAAAAAAAACACACACATAAAAGCAGACACAACAAACTGTTCGCAAAACTAAACATACACATAAAAATTGGAAGGTTGTTGTTACTTGTTAACAAAAAAAACCCAATTAGTCTAGTTTTTCCACATAGTGCGTGTTGTACATGTGCATTTTTTTTGTGTTGTATTTCTTTGGTTATTGACGTTGTGCCATCCGGGTTTATTCCCAGATAACTGTCTGTGACTGTCCTTAGGAGGAAGAAAAAGTGCGTTCGCTACATTCAAGGAGGAGGCTACGCAAGCCCAACTTGTTCACATTTAAGTGCCGTAGACTCCACGCCGCCGCCCTCTCCCGCCACTCTCACCCGCGGACTCCCCTTGCAACAACAACTACATCAGCGCCCCTCTCGCCCCCCTTCTGCCACGGCCCTGGGCAAACGGAAGTTGCCGGCCACGTGACTCGCGTCGCTTGCTTTTCTGGGTGACTGGTAAAAAAAAAAAAAAAAAAATCCGTACGGTAGGGAGTTGTCCTGTAGAAAAAAAACAATACATAAAAGGCCACACAAACACAAATCGCAAGCCTAGTAACACAATGGCCAAAGTTGTTTTTCAGTCTTTTCAGAAAACGAGAAAAAACATTCAGAAAAATATTAAACAAATGAGTTCTGTTGCCTTTTGTCAACTTTTGCGGATTAAAAGACCTCAATGACTGACAATCTAAAAATAATTGCAAGCACATTTGCAAGCCTTTTGTTCTCATTGACAATGAGTTGAAAATAACTCAGGCTAATTATGCGATTAGGCCAATGAAATATTCTTTCAAAACATTTTTTCTACACTGCTATTTTTGGCACACAGACAAAACAGATTTTATTTTACGCATAGATGTAAAACTGTTTCGTTGTTCCCAGGTAATAATGATCATATAAAATATAATCAGCAAACTTTCTCTACCATTTTTATGTCTTGCTTCTGGTGAAATTAAACATTTTTTCACCAAATATCTATTCATAAAATACACACCACTTCACAAAACGTTTTTTTTTTTTGTATTTGAAAATATCTGTTGTATAATTAATGATAAATTAACTAAATGTATTTATTTTGTGTTTCAAATGAAAGGCAAATTTCACATTTTTTGTATGTGCTAGTATTCCAGTATGTTTAGCTTATCCATTTGGATGAAAAGATCATGCCCCCTTTTCAGACTTTTAAAATCAATGTGTGGGATTATGGCGCCCCCTAGTGCTTTGGTATGCATTTTACAACGTTTTGTCGCAGAGGCGGATTGGCTGGTAGCCACATGAGGAACAAATGCCACGTGTTTTTAAAAGAAATAGTCTATGTGGACTTTTGTAGCCATTCAGCTATTCTTCCTTCTGATTGCATGTGATCAAATCTTTCAACTATTTTAGGCACTTCACTCACTTTCATATTTTATGCCTCCTTTATCATTTCTAAGGTCAGAATGTTTTCTGGTGGCCAAACCTGAGAGGGATTATTTTTTCAAATGCCTTTTTTTTCCCCTTTTTGTTTTGACTGAACATTTTGTAAACAACCTCTTAAGTCGACCAAATGGGTATTATATTACATGGTTTTTTTTTTTTTTTAAGAAGTGTCGGAAAGTCCATGTAGTTAAGTAAAAAAAAAAAAAAAAAAACCTTTTTTTAGTCATGTCTGTACCATAAGGCAATATTTTTAAGTGTTTTTTATTTGTTGTTGGTGCATTCACATGGCAAGTTCTCACTTCCCCGATATTGCTTTCAAACCAACAGACACAAACGGTCTTAAAAAAAAAAAATCATTATCAATTCTTGTTCTATTGACGTATTAAAATTTGTTATATATACATCTTGCGCTTGTGTCATTTGTGTGTGCCAACAAAATTTGAAGTCTGAATAAAAATACGAGAGAGAGAGAGAGAGAGAGAGAGAGAGAGAGAATTTCACAACAGATGGAGCTGTTGCTTTTTAAATTGTATAACTTTTTTTTATTCCATCTCAGGGGCAGCCATTTTGTCCTGTACTGCCACCTGCTGTCAAATGAATTTATCAACAGGGGCTCAACTTGCTTAGGTCATGTGACCAAATCCAGAAAACAGGTGAGACTATTACTGCCAAACTATGAATGTAATTTAACATATTGAAAGGTAGAGTTTAGTGTCAAAACACAGTCCTCAAGTGCTGTTGTCCCACAAGTTTTAAATGTCACATCTAAAACAACAGCCCTAAGACAGGAGTTGGACAAAATTTTATCTTCTCAAACTGTCAATTCAAAAAATAGAGCTCTGTCCTGCCTATTAGATACAAAAACAACACCAAATTCCTTTTTGAAACTTTTTAATCCCTCCTTCCATCACAGGTGTTGCATGTTGAAACCCACTTAAAAATCGATCATCTCCCATTCCCGAGCCTTTTTCATTTAACAATCAACCTAACAGACAACAAATGTCTAGTAAAAAAAAAAAAAAAAAGAAAACAAATTGATACCAACACAGGGGAGAAGTCATCAAAAAACTTTTGAGACGACAACGCACGGAAAGAAAGGGATGTGGGGGAGTTATTTAAATAATGACACGTGTTAAAAATGTCATGCTAGTTTTGTACACAGATTGGAGGAGGAGGAGGCAGAGGGACTGGGGCGAAGTGTACTGAACTGTATGGAAGTAAGCTATAGAGTCAATATTAACAAAGTATGAACAAGACCAGTGCAAGCAATAAAGCGGACACATTTATATTCGGGGTGGTGTGTGTTGGCGGCGAAATGCACTACTTCTCTTCGCACCACTGGTTCTCTTTGCGCACCTGCAGGGGGTGACAAATCCGAGTCATAAAGGTTTTCATTTGCAAACATTGGCAAAAATGAAGCTGTAGCTTACCTGGGCCTCTTCCTCCTCTGTGAAGTCGTTCTTGATGTTGAAGGTCTTGCGGATCTCCTCGGGTGTTTTGCCTTTGATCATGTTGGCCACTGTCTTGCACGTCACGTCCAGCAGACCCTTGATGTCCAAGTAATTGGCCGCCTGACCCCAATGGAGGGGAAATGGCAGAATATTAGGAACAGGTATGGAAGTTCAATGTCAAGTAGCTTGAAACTTGTTGTCCGACAGAATTGCGACATTTGAGTTATGGCCATTCCAAGGCGATGATGTTGTAAACAAGCATGTTCATGTTTCACTTCGTGGAAGGTTTTATTTGCCAGCACCTCTTATGATACTTTGTAGACATGCGAGTAGACCGAGTGAGCCGCCACATGACGACGATATCACCCTTACCAGAATAAGTTCGAACAAAGTCCCTTGGTCCACTTTGAGGAACTCCTGATCCCAGACGGGGATGTCGTCCGTCCTTTTCTCCTTGTTCTCGTCGTCCTCGGGGGGAGGGGGGTCGTCCTTGTGGTGGGTGCACCACTGGATCACCTGACACGTGCGATATAAAAATATAAACAACAAAACGCGTATATCTAAAAATAGATCTCGATGCATTACCTTCTTCAGAATGGCTGCATTGACATTTGGGAGCGGCACAGGGTCGTCGTCTCCTTCGTCGTCCATCCCCAAATCTGTCGATTCACAAGCGCCATTAACGCGTTACACTTCAAAAGTTGTTTAAATGATGAGTTGACAATGTAAATGATAGCTTAGCATTACCTTCTAACATGGTTTTGATGGTGACGGATTGCTTGGCAATTTCCACGTCCACTTCGAAGATTTCCCCATCAGAGCTCTGTAACTTTATTGTGGGCATTTTCTGAAACAAAAATTTTTTTGCGATCCACTATTTGAATGCATTTTGGTTGATCTTAATCACAAGACTTTCAAACAACTCAAATGTAAAAACTCAAACATTATTGTTTGCATCGTTAATTAAAAAAGTAAAATAAAAAGCTGAGCATTTCCAGTTTGCCTGCTCGAAGCAACCGTTCGCGTCACATTATCACTTCAGACAAGTTGGTAAGTTTTGCTAAGAAAAGACTGCGAGCAGAATTTCAATTTCGCTGACGTTTATGAGTAAAACAAAGCTACGATTTGAGTTAAATTTAACGTTAAACGATGTCCTCGTTGAAGAATAACAGCGACAAACGCCTGGCAGCTAACAACCGTTTAGCATCCTGCATCGGCGATGCTAAACTGCTTTTGTACCCCTTGAACACATTCAATTAGACTCTCATAATAACTTGAAAATCTGAATTTTGTCACAATTAAGCTGCTCACATCAGATAATCGGGTACGTAACTGTCATAAACAGAGCAGGTTGAATGAGCTAGGCTACATTACTAAGCTAGGTCACAAAAGGCCCTGTTCGCAAACGCTAAGTAAGACGTCTCCGCAGAGAGGGAAGATCCGAGCCCAATTCGTTGTCCGGCTTACGAAGTAATTCTTTAAACATACCACGAATGTGTTTATTCCAAACCCGCAGGTGGAATTTTCTCTTCTGTTGTCAGTTTTAGCAGGAAAATTGAGGGGTCGAAGACGCTGGTGTGTGCTGCTATGGCGCTGGCGTTGTCAGTTACACTGGAGGGGAGGGACGAAGCCCTCGTCGGGGCTGTTTAATTTTATCTATTTTTAAACGTGATAACAAATGTTAAAATAGAATTAAAATTTATTTTGAGAATTAATTGGTGTATTCATTGCTACTTTGCATAAGGGAATTTGTAATGCAATAATGAAAATATATATATATATATGTTTACGCGGGGTTTCATTCATATATTCCGGGTGGCAACAAAGTTGTATAGCATAATAGTTTGGTTCCATTTATGGGCAACATAACAAACTACGAAAATACCCTTAACTGTACAAATTATATTTAAATTCTGGAGGCCTATATTTTCTTGAAAAGTATTGATCAAGAGCCATATTTCATTAAGACATCTTATTTAATTTGACCATTTCCCGTGATTAAGTTGGTTACCTATTCTTTTCAGCAGATTGACTGGGATTCGCTTTTTGCTGAAGTTTCCAAAGATTTCAGAACCAAATTGCATCCACACAAGGTAAGCAAGCCACCACACACAAACAAATCTTTCAAACTTATTAGGCTATCAATTTATGGCAACAACACTCCAATATTTCTCAAATGTGTAAAATTATTCAGAGATAAAAACAAGACCACAAAAATGACAAGTAGCACTGTCATGTCATGAAGGAGCCACCTTTATTGTTCTTCACATCTCTGTTAACACAACATTTTGGTTAAGTTCAGTGCGTTGATGATCTTTATACACACACACACACACACACACCTTCAGGCATTCGACAAGACACCTCAGGTAAACCCTTGTTCTCTGGACCGTTTTTTATAACAAAAAGAAAATGTAAATATTGTCTTCATTCGTCTTCATTTTATGTTACATTTCTCAAGATTTACAAAAGTGCAAACAGATCTTCCCATCTCCTCAATATATATTTTAAGGTTCATATATACAATTTTTTTTCTCCATTGTCAGTACTAACCGTCAAGTGAACTTGAATGATTAATTGATTTTCCGGGTGAGATATTTCCTAATGCAAGACAGGAAATTCATAACGTGAGGATTTATGGCACATCTTTTGGTCCTTCCACAGACGCACTCACGCACACACACACACGCACGCACGCATTTCTTGCTAAATGCTTAAATAAGTTGTTGTGTGAGGGAACAATGTGTGCTACTGCTGTGTCATCCATTATATGGCAACACTGTACGAGAGGGGTGGATTTTCAAAGCAGGTTACAAGAAGTAGTCTGGGGTGCGGCGAGTGACGTGGGGCTCCCCTCTGCGAGGCGCTGGGTCAAACTGCAAGCTGTGGGGGGGGGGATGAACAATTAAAAAAAAAATACCATCACTCTTTATAAAAAAGGCTTTTGCAGATTGAATTCACGACACTAACAAGGAGTATTTGAGGGTGTCGTCCAGCTCCATGATGGCTGCCTGGTTGCCACAGCGATAGCAGTAATTGGGAGCGCTGAATATCGTCACCACGTTCCTCTCGTGGCACCAGTTGTAACCCTGAGAGCAAATGCAACTTTATAATTAGCCTTCAGGCTAACAAGTCTGCCGAAAAATGACGCCGCCGCTAATTTCTAGACTCGCCTCCATGACCAGCTGGTGGGCGCGAGACACAAGCGTGAGGCGGTTAGCGTGGTTGAACGTCTCTGAGATGTCCTGGCCAAAGGTGTAGCCGGCCCCCCGCGGCGAGATGCCCCAGCCGCCACGGTCGTCTGGGTCTGACCACAGCAGGTCGCACATGGGACCCTGAGACATCGTGTATATATAGTCATTAGAGCCCCAGAAAATATGTTTCAACATTTATTCTATTGTTTTACCTCATGAGGCACTTCCTGTAAACGATCTAGCGCCCTAATATGGTCCAGTGTGTCAATCGATGGTGACAAACCGCCGTGAAGACAAAAAATCTGGGGGGAAAAAAATCATCTCTGTTTTTTTCTTCCAGCATCAACTTATGGATCCATCCTACTAACTTACCTGAGAGTCGACCAAGGCGGTGAGCGGCAGGTAATCGAACAGGTCAGTGAAGTACTTCCACACGTTGGCGTTGCCGTACTTGCGCAGACACTCGTCGTAGAAACCGTACACTTGCGTGATCTGTCTGCTTTCGTGGTTGCCACGCAGGATGGTGATACGCTCCCGGAAACGAACCTAGAGTACAAACAAGTATTGAACATGCCATGGACGTCTAAGAAAAAAGTATCTAAAGTATTGTACGAAGGCTACCTTAAGTGCTACAAGTAAAGAGACGGTCTCCACGGAGTAGTAGCCCCGGTCCACGTAGTCTCCCATGAACAGGTAGTTTGTGTCAGGAGATCTTCCGCCAATTTTGAAAAGCTCCATAAGGTCATGGAACTGGCCATGCACGTCGCCGCACACCGTCACAGGGCATCGCACCTCCTGCACGTTGGACTCCTTCGTCAGGATCTCCTTGGCCTAAATAAATAGGGAAGATGTTATTTTGTTGTCGGTTAGCTAGCAACTACATCACAGGCCATAACCGCCCGAGTGAAGCAGTGGGCAGTCATTTTAGAAATATGCAACCATTTTAACCCTAATGGCCCTTTGAGGTTGAACCTCTACTTGAGGGGGAAAAGTGCCGCAGTCAGCAGCTTTTGTCAGCTGTGACGGCCCTGAATTAACCCTCGCGCCTGTTATTTTTCTTCGGCGGTGGCTGCAATGAGTAAACAAGAACGTCACATATAAATAGAAACCGTGTGTCATGCTGCTAAAAGTGAAAATATGCGGCACACCTTTACTACACGTCGAGGAAATGGAATAAACATTCCCAACTGTTGCCCTAGCAACACAAAGTGAACAACATTCACTAGATTAGAGGATTGAGGAAAAAGCAAAGTTTAAAAATGGTGACCTTTCACTTACCAAGGGGAAAATAATGTTGAAATCCAGAGGTAACTGCAAAATGGGAGCTCTCAGTAGCACAAATGTAAATGACTCAACAGCCCTGTAACATCAAGTCCCTGCCTCAGCAACAAGCCAGTGTTTAAAAGGTCAAAGCCGCGTTGCAGAGTCAACAACTCTGCTACACGGCCAGTAACCAAGCAAAATCAGATCAGAACTGAAAGCAATCCAAACTAAAGTTGTAATAAACAGCTCAATTTATGATCTATTTGAAAGATACCAGGCTAGAAGAGAGTGTGTTTGTTTGATGGTGAAAGGATCATGTTTATTATAACATCCCTAGGATGAAAAAATGGCAACAAATCTGTATCTTTTAGTTTAAAGATCCAAAGGAAACATAAACGCGTCACATCTGGCGGACATAAGAGACACGGCTCCTTGGTTTAAAGTCCCTTGTTGACCCAGTGGGTGCCTCCCACTTCGGCGGGCCACACGCCCACCAACACGCCGGCCATGCGACAGCTCTTTCCGCCGCACCAAGCCGCCCCGAGAGGCACGTAGGCCCGGTGAAATACGAACCGATGACGCCATTTTAAGAACGGCCAGGCGGCGAGACATCCGCGACGGACTTAACTCGAGGCGGGCTGTCAAGAAGAATAACTCACCTTTTCGCACAAATTCTTCACTTGTCCCTCCGTGAGCTGTTTGCATTCGTTTAGCTGCTCGATCCATTGATCCAGCTCCTTCGTAAACACCTTTTCGTCCATTTTCCGTGTTTATGCTGAAGCGGGGAAAATAGGCTTGATAGGGGGGGGGGGGGGGGGGGGAGCGTCGGATGTTCTCGTCTTGTCTCCCGCAGCTAAGCAGACTGCGACAGCGGCTGTCAGTAGCTTGTTTGTCGGCACAGTTGGTGGCGCCGTCGTCGTCCCCCCTCTCTCCCCGATGTCAGGAGGCGACGCTTACTGGTTTCAATTAAAAGCGCGTCGAGGAGGAGCAAGAGAGGAGGAGACGTCAGCCGAAGATCCACCCTGCCTGCTAATATCTCATAAACGTCCGGGCTTAAGCATCATTCCAAAAGCCCGTCAAAATAAGAGCAATTGGAACACTTTTTATTTGATGCATTCGAGTGTTTATTATAATACCACAACACCAACCGAATAACAATAAACTTTTGTTGTGGTTTAATTGATAAAGAATCCATGTCACGGACAAAAACGTGACTGAATAGGACCACTAACTAGTTTGTTCACATCGAGTTTAACTTGACGCATCAGCACTCCCAAATTGAGACGTCAGCAAACACAGCGATCATGCATCATCATCGAGAACTTGTGATCTTGTGCAGATGATGTCATCTTACTATTAGTGAACATCAGCGCGAGGCCAGTTGGATAAAAAGATATGGCTGCTAATATCTTTTTTTTTCTGCACCTACCTAAATACAGAAGTATTGTTTTGTGTTCCCCCTTTGGTGACACACAAGTGTTAATCATTCATGGGTTAGACCAAAGTGACCTACTTCACAGCCGGTTGGAACAAAACTTCTCATCCCACATTTACTCAAAGACCCTTTCACCCGCAAACTCATTTTTATGTTATGAAACAATTGTTCTCATTTTGTGTCTTTATGTGGTAGAATTATATGCAGTGTCGTATCCTGTTATACAGTCTATAATTTCATATATAGTTTTATCATAGTTGGCTCGATTAAGGATGAATCGAAACTCATAAAGTTGAGACAGTCACATGAAGGGAAAATACCACTTTATTATGACTGTGTGTCATTATGATGAGATTTTTAGTGCTATAACCAAGTAGATCCAGCAGATAGAGCTGTGCATACGGCCACTTTTGAGGAGAGGTGACATTTGGGGTGCGGGGGTAGTTGGGGCTTCTGTAAAAACGCCGTTAAAGCTCCAGCAAATATAACTGCCGTTTAATCTATCTTTAGCTTTCCTCGATGGAGTTTCAAGCTATCAATAGAAAGGCGCCGAGGCGTTTAGCATGACGAGAATGTGGGTCACATGGAGAGCAGCTCGTCATTTGAACCTTCAGCGTTCCGTTCCGTTCAAACTGTTGCCTACCGCCAAAACATATGAAGAAGGCATTTCCGGAGTTTGTGGAGAAATTGAATGCTAATGCTAAAAACAATGCTAACAACAAATCAACGTTCAAATAAATAGAAATGTCCAATTTTCGAACAGCACAATTGTGTTTTATAAGGAGGCCTAAGATCTTTGATGGTTTAAAACCACTCTGAACCATACGATAGATCACTTTATCAATAAATCATGCCAAATATTGTTGTGCGCTCTTAAAGCGCTCCTGGCACACTGTTACATGGCCACGTGTGCATCATTAAAGGGGAAGGGCCTCCGTCAGTCAGTGACGTCATCACGGGGTGAGCCTGCCAGACGCTTGTTTTGGGGAGAGTTAAAGAGAGAGAGAAAGAAGAGAAGAGAAGAGAAAAAAGGAAAAGGAAAGGGGGGGCTTTCGGCGGAAGAAATACACCGCTCGTCAATCGATTGATGCGCCTGCTTTCGTTGTATATACATTTTATTTTTTTCAAATTTCAGTAATGTCCACCCCGGCGAGGAGACGCCTTATGAGGGATTTTAAAAGGTACCGCAGTACATCCTTCTTTCTGTTTGCGTGCTAGCGGGGTTAGCCGATCAAGCTAATACCAGCTAACTTAGCTTAGCTCGAGCTACCGGCGATTAGACCGAACGCTGACTGGTTTTTAAGATCATCAGATGTCCTTTTAGGTGACATACTACGGCGTTTGCTGTTGTATTTGGGGTGACACTTGAAATTATTCCCCCAATTCCAACCGAGGCGAGTTGTTTCGTGGACGCCGCTGGCTAGCGCTGGTTCGCCAGGCTGTTGTTTTTGGGTGATGAGATTAACATTACAGGAACGACCAACCGAAACCAGTTTAATTGCTCGCGAAACTAACAATATGGGATTTTGTTCTGTTCGACCACAAGCAGTAATCGGTATCACGTCATTAAAATGTCATGCTAATTTGCGTAGCATCGTGGTTTATATTTCGAAAGATTCCCCAAGGGGTTTGTGCTTTTGAAATGGCTGAAAGTGGTTCTTGTATGGGCGCAATCTGTTGTCATGCACCAAATCTCACCCTTGTGTTTGCACCGGTGTTAATTTGGGCCGAAATGTGGCATACAGGTGACGGTTTGTGCTTTTAAAATGGCTGAGTGTCCATCGTAGAATGACCCTTAATCACAAAGCGTCTCAAAGAACTTCACAGAGGTACAGACACATCAGCAACTTCCCCTGATCTAAACCTGGATTAGATGTTCGTGTTATTTATCTTTGTTAGTTGGAACAGAATAAGAGTTCATTTAATGGGATGAAACGTCCCGGTCGGTTATTGCAGATCCTCCTTAGCAACGCCACCGGGAAAAGTGGTCCGTTTCAGATCTCGTCCAGGTCAATTGACACAGATTCCAGTCCGCTTCAGATTTGATCGTTGCTCCTAAACCCCCTTCTCAAAGCAGGAGAGGAGAGGGAAGGATAGTGGAGAAGTGGCAATAAAACAGGCCAAATGTCAAAGGGTAAGGCAGAGCAAGAGGCTGCTTTCATACTGCACGAGGTAACTAAATGAATAAAATAAACCCTATAAATGTGATCATTTTATTGAGTTGTAATATTCACTAATCTCGCGGTGTGATGCCTCGATGAAGATAAACTGACTTCATTTTATGGACCCAGACACGTTTGTCAGAACATGCGAGCAGTGTGTGTCTTTGCCAGAGAAGAGCTCGGGGGAGCTTATGGTTAATGGGGTTAATTGCAGTGCGCCGGGTGTTCTCGCACGCGCCCGCAGATGGACCTGGTGTGTAAACTCTGATCAGACCTGATATTAGTTCCACACTTGGCCTAATCTGTGGTGTTGCCGTGGCGACCAAACATTAGGCCTTCAAGATTTTGTCTTTGTCCCCCACAAAATGTAATATATGTATTGTAAAAACTTTAGATATTTTAGTGGCATAACAACTTTATTGATTGACTCCCAATGTGACGTTTTTAAAGGCCTTTTGTTTGTCGTGTGCAGACTTCAAGAGGACCCTCCCACCGGTGTGAGCGGAGCGCCTTCGGAGAACAATATCATGCTATGGAACGCTGTTATTTTTGGGTGAGTCACGTGCTTATTCCGCACCGCCCTACCGTCCTTTCTCTTGTTACCCCGCCCGCCCGGCAACCTGGACGTGTGATAATAAACAGTTAAGTCATAGTGGTGGTTGCCGTATGTTTTCGCAGTCAACAAAGAAATCAAGTAGCAGAGTGCGGAGGTATCCCCCCCCCACCCCCCACGCTGCATTCTCGATGACTGATTTCTTTTGTCTTTACAGGCCCGTCGGCACGCCATTTGAAGATGGTGAGTTCCTATATATTATAGTCTTTCATCGGCATGGTGATATGTGTTATTTATATATAAATATGGCTTAGTCTTTGCAGAATGTGGCTACCAATAATGCTTGTCCTAAAAAATGTGTATTTTTATTTTGCAGGAACATTTAAGCTTCTGATTGAGTTCTCAGAGGAGTATCCAAACAAGCCTCCCACGGTTCGCTTTGTATCCAGAATGTTTCACCCCAATGGTAAATAGATTAACAACACATGAACATAATTATTTATAAATTTGTTGCTCTTGCAAAAAAGGTCATTTTGTTTAGCGCTATTTTGACTGTTGTTGTCGCTGTGTTCCCTCAGTGTACGCAGATGGCAGTATATGTTTAGACATCCTCCAGAACCGCTGGAGCCCCACATATGACGTGTCGTCCATACTCACATCCATCCAGGTGAGTGCCCTCCTAACCCATACACTCGATGATGTCACAACCACTAATTTAGCTGTGTCAATCTCATTTTCATCACTTGCCACATTGTAGCTATCCCGCAGGAAGCCCTAATGGCTGTGAAAATAATATACAATTAAATACATGCATTAATCAGTCAATCGGGACCCCCCCCCCTTTATTTTTTTAGTCTTTGCTAGATGAGCCCAACCCCAATAGCCCGGCAAACAGCCAAGCGGCGCAGCTTTACCAGGAGAACAAGCGCGAGTACGAGAAACGAGTGACAGCCATTGTGGAGCAGAGCTGGGTGGACGTGTGAGACCCCAACCAAGCACCCCCCTCCGCTTCCTCTCACTCACACTCATTTTACCTCGTGTGTGTGTGTGCGTGTGTGTGCATTCGCGTGCATTTGGAGATGCGCATATCACAAGAACTCAAGTGCCGCCCTGCAAAAAAAAAAAAAAAATCTTAAACTACGGACGTTATATCAAGGGAGTGAGGCGGAACCATGTTTTATTTTTTCCTTTTTTTAAAATGCATGTTGTGAAATAAGTTATTGCTAACAGAACTTGTAATATATCTTTGTTTTTTGATCGATACGCTGAGTGTGCTGCTGCTTGGTTTGTTTGGAAATGGCAGTTTTATGACCAAAAGCTTTCATTTTTTTGTATTCCGCACACCAATGGGTTGTTTCAAAAAAGCCTTTTGATTGGATATCATCTTTCTTTTTTGAATCTCTAAAGAACAATCTGTGATTTTAAGATGAATCTTACGATGATGGAGGTTTTTCCCGCCCCGGGGTAGAAGAAGAAGCGCCTTCAAAGGACAAAGCGCGGTGAGTCAGGTTAAGTTTGTATTCTGGGTGGAATTTTTCTTCTCGGATGCAAAAGAACTGAAAGACTTGCCGGAAATCCTAAAAAAGCAGTCACTTACTCACTGTATCCAAATGAAAAAGGCTGGGAAATTGCGAGGGGAAAAAAAAAAAAAAGACTGGCGTTGTGGCATCATGTATGTAGGATTTGTTCCAACTGAGCAGAAGGGACGTTACATTTGTCAAAGGAAAGTATACTTATAACAATATGCTGTATAAAAAACATAATAAAACACATTTTTTTCCAGACGATTTTAGTCGTTTGTGCGTTTGCTCCACCCAAATGAGTTTGGGAGTCTTATTTTAATACAGCTAAAAAAAAACATGAAGTCATCTTTCATCATTTATTCAAAAATCATAAAAAAATTGGTGAGAAGACAAATGTGGTCACACGAGCACAGCTTGTATATTTAGAACAAGAGGGATCCATCATCTGCCCTGTAAACACAGAAGAATAATTGAGTCAGCAGATACACTACTTTATATATGTATGAGGTATTTTGATA
The DNA here is from genome assembly GCF_901709675.1 of Syngnathus acus. Lineage (NCBI taxonomy): Eukaryota > Metazoa > Chordata > Actinopteri > Syngnathiformes > Syngnathidae > Syngnathus > Syngnathus acus. Next base: position 3,653,958 of record NC_051099.1, on the reverse strand, counting down.
CGCAAGCGAGGCACTACCTGCTTCTCCTTCATAGCATCATCTCTTGTCACGAAGACTGGCGCGTCCTCCACCTCGATGCCCTCGGCCATTTCTTTCACTTTGTCGAAGACCTCCGCGTTATATCTGCCACAAAAAATATATATAATAATTTTATGCCGAGGTGCCGTACTGTTCCTTCCACAAACCAAAGGGGGCAGTAGCGAGTTGAGGATGTCTCATCGTTAGAAGTAGAGCAACGAAGACTTCGTAATAGTCGACGTGGAAGCCACCAAAGGACTTATATCAAACATTTTAGAACGTTTTGTAGTCGTTAGTCTTGATTTATTAAGAGTTGGCAGCTCAAATAAGTCACAAAACTGACAAACTTTTTTCGTAGCCATTATATCCACAGGCAGAGGGGGCAGTAGCGAGCTCTCAGCCGTGATTAAAAACTGTTACCACAACCACGTAATGTTGTGTTGCGTTGTCATTAGGCATATAACGTGACTTGTGTACCTGCAGCCGAGGAAGACATTGTTGGCCCACACCATTGAAAGTGAAAGTAGACGATCCCTCAGCACCTTGCCCTTATACTGTCTTTTATTCCGTAATATGAACTCCCTCCTGTGCACCCAGTGCTTGTCGCTCTCCGAGTGTCCCCTGAACTTCTCCAGACGTTGGACCACTTCATCCTTTTTCGTGATAGAATCGTCCTCGTCCGAGCCCGACATCTTGGTGCGAACTCCTTGCAGGCACCCACTCGCAGCTAAACAAGGCAGATAGTTTCCGGTTTGGTAAGAGTAACCCACATGTCGTTTTCTCTTCTGCACTTTGGTACATAGCGCTATACAGCGGTGGGAATGGGTACTACAAGATGTCGATGACGGGGCTTTGGTACACAGCAACATACAGCGGTGGGAATGGGTACTACAAGATATTGATAAAGCGTGTGTGGGGGGCGTTACACAAACACGTGCACACTTAGGTGACCACCCACACATTTATATTAAGCTGTTTATTCATGTTGTGTTTTTTTTTGTGTATAGACGCTTGTTACAAAAATATGAATGAAAATGAATGAAACACTTTTTAAATTGTGAAATAAATAAATATCGACCATTTGTTCAGTTTTGGAGTGGCACAAATGAGCACATACTTACACTCATCCATTAAATAAATATTTTTTAGGGGTCAAAAATAGATTCTTGTTTGTCATCGATTCAACAATGAATTATAATACGCAAAAAAGCATTTGTACATTTTGTTCCTCAATCCTGTACACAATGACGTGACTGACTACAGGCTTGCTACAAGTACCGTCACTGACCTGTAGAGAGCGCTCGCACCTCAGCGTCGGTGCAACGAGGAAGTGCAACAACCGTGCTGCTCAATTCAAAGTACGCCATAAATATGGCGCCAAAAGAGTTTTCAAGCTAAAGCTGCACCGCTCTTTTCCTCTTCCACATTTGTTTAGTCCCTCACTCTTTTTTTTAAGGAGGAGCGTGCAGGGCTGCCGAACGGAGGGGAACGTTCGTCTTGTGCACAACCGCGTCCAGCACCGTGCAGCCGGCCAGAGAGGGACGAGGAGGAGGTGGTAGTGTGTTTTGGAAGAAGCAGAGAAGAGGTGGGGGGGTTGCGAAACAAACTGCAATATTTTTGGGGACATCGGTTTTTGACAATCCATTTTTGAACGCTAGTGTATTTTCGTGCAAAAAAAAAAAAAATGCGACATGATTGTTTCCAGTAAGCAGCATGTCGTACCCTGCAAGCCGCTCAGCGCGCACTGAACGGCGGCGGCGGCGGCGACACCCCGGCCCCTCGGCTCCGTGACCTGGAGCTTCTCCATTCTCCATCTCACTCCCCCCCCCGATTTTTTGTTTTCATTTTCTTTGGATTTCCTGGATTTTTTTTCTAAACTGTCAAGGTGGGTGGGAGGGGGAAGACTCCTGTCAACCCAACGTGGAAGTTAAGCCAGAGGAACATTTACATGTTTTTGGATCCCGATGGTCTCCTAATCGGTGGGACGCCCTCCCCAGCAGAACAAGGTAAACATCGCTTTATTATGGCACTGTTTTATAGTTATTCATATAGCATGCGAATATAATAAGCTTTGTGGTTCTGATGCAGTACTTTGGCATCCTTAGTACGTGTGGGAAGGTGTGTGATGGAAGTAACATTTAAAGAGGAAATGCACGTTGGTAGTGCGCAGGCGCGTTTGACCCCCCCACAGCAGAAGGTAAACACACCCCTTTGCGAATGAAATTCTAATTTTACAGTAACATAAAATGCACAAGCACAGTTGTGAAATTTGATGTGATGTTCACATCAATGGTTCTGATGCAATACGAAATGTACAGTAATATTGTGTGCACGTGACGTCATGAGCGGCGGTTTGGTGTTTCTGATGGCATCCTGCTGTAGTGCATGTGAGGTAAATCATTCCGATAAGAAAAAACACATGTTGATAGTGCGCATGCGCGTGGTGACAAGTGTATTTTGGGGGTGCGTAATGGCAGTTAATTGTGCACGATTCGCAGCGGCGTGCAACACCAAACTTGCCGGATAGTGAGGCGGATGCAGTGCGCATGCGCGTTGTAGTGGGTTTGTTTGAGAAGTGCACCTTCACAGCCCTCAGAGGAATTGCAGGTTCCTTTGCATAAAGGGGGGGGGGCGTTCTGCTTTTAGGAAGGCAGAGCACGCCACCACACACACTAGGACACACAAACACACACGTATCTAGGAATTAGAACAACCCCTCTACCCGCACCTCCTCCTCCCGCTGGCGATGCTGCTGCCGCTTCGTGCTGTGCAGATCGAGCAGGCTTTGGAGGAAGAGGAGGAGGAGGATGGGGTGGGGGTCGTGTATATTTACCTCCAGTTCTTGTGTGGAAGTGACTGCAGCTCCCTTTCCATGTCAAAAGCGCAACAGCTGCTCCAAAGCATCCATCCCAGTGGCAAATGGATTTGAATGTGTGGATTTGATAGTTAATACAGAGCAAGGATGTGCAGGCAAAGAAGGGGTGTGCAGCATGTGGCTGGTGGGCCAGTTTAGGGTTTCGAAAGCAGGTTGAATTTTCAAAATCTTTGCAATTGTTTGTGGTTTTAAAAAATGGCTTTCAAATAATTCAAAGTAGGGTTTCAAGACTGGCTTAGGCTTTCCAGTGTGGAAGTTTTGGTGGCTGTCCAAATGAGGGTTGTGTTGCGCCTTGGGGATGGAGGCGCATTGTGTCGGCACGACTTGATGGTGTTCACACTCGCTCCTTCTTGAATCAATTAAAGCACAATCGTCAGGAGGCTTGTTAAATGGTCCCATTTGTGACACCCCCCCCCCCCCCCCCCCCATCTCGTCAACCCCCCAACCGCTCTCCCAACACCAAATCCCCTTTTCCCATCATCACATCGCAGACATTCACTCAAACGCGCTTCAAACGCTCACACGTGTAGACGCCCTCCTCCCGCCGAGTCCGAAACCGGAGATGAGTCATGATGTGTGTGCGTAAATGTGTGTGTACTTCACTCCCCTCCCCTCCACCCTCGGGGGGTGTCCTATGTGGCAGGATGTTGTTTACAGGCGTTCATCTCTTCATCTCTCATGCCTCCATCGTCATGTGACTCACATGTGTACATACAGTGTACACGTGTGTATGAAGTGTGCATTTGTGTGTGTGTGTGAGTGAGTGAGTGTTGAGCTGTGATTGGTTGAAAAGGGGGGTAAGGACCACCACGTGGTGCGATGACAGACAGAGGAAGAAGAGGATGAAGAGGAAAGGGGAGGGGGAGGTTCTCACGATTCCGGATTGTACACCGTGTACATTTCCATTTTTCTGCAGGGAAAAATATTTGCAAGCCACGCGCAGGGATTTCAAATTATGATTAGCATTTCAAATTTGGCCTGGTTATGATAAGGACTTTTTTTGTTCGATTCTGAACTTTGACTGAATAAAAATCACATAATCAATAAATAATGAATTTTTTTTTTTGTTCCCTTCTAACACTTGTAGTTAGTGCCGCTTCGCTGGTCTGAGCTTTGCCTCCATCACCACCTACTCCAGTGGACGCTGTCCAAATACTTATGTCCTTATCGTAAGGACGACAGAGTGAGAGCGTGAGGGATGAGGGACAGGTGAAGGTGAAAACCAGGATGGCAAGGCGGTGTTATGAAGCAATTTATATGCAAAGATTCTCCAGCAAAGTGACTGACCTCTGCCTTCTGTGTGTGTGTGTGTGTGTGTGTGTGTGTTCCGAGGCACGCAGCCAGTCTTGTGTAGTTGGTTGTGCATTTGCCAGGAAGTTAGTTAATGTGTGTTTATCATGGACGCATTTGTCAGTAATAGTATCCCATGACGACCGTAGCTCTTACTTTGTGTCCTTGTGTGTGCGTGTGTTTACTGCATGTGTGTTCCTGGACACTGTGCGTCAGTGTTGTGTGTGTAAAATCAAACGGATGCAAATTTACATACAGTATGTGGACAATTTCTTTAATGGGCCCATTAATAAAAAATATATCATGAATAAAATGAGAAATCATTTCATAAGCAAGTTGCTCTCTGTCTGTCACAAATAAATTGATTTATTGTGGACTTGTTCATCTCACAGATGATTTTTTTTTTCTTTTTCTTTCCCTTCTTCTTGGTTTTTGTCCCGGTAGATGGAGAGCGAGACAAAGAGGAGGAAATATTCGACCAGCAGCAACGACTCGGACACCACCGACAGTAAGTATGTTGGACATACATGATGCACAAAACACATTGTTTGTATCTTTAGGTGGTATTTGTTTACACACACACACTTAGCATCCTGTGCTAATTGCTAAGCAGCTGCCACATGTTTGTGTGATGTGTGTGTTGTTGGAGTTTTTTTTTGGGGTCCTTATTCTCAGCATTATGTTTTTCTTTGTTGCAGGTCAGGTGACGTCGTGGTCCAGGTCGTCCAAGAACGCGGCCGCGGCCACCAGCATCACGTGGGTACGACATCAGCACAAGAAGCATTCCGAGGTGAGGGACAAAAAGTTAGCGCTACAAATGATCTTGTCAAGCGTGAGTAGGGTTTGAAGCCTGGCTGAGCCTTGCATGGGGTTCCAATTAACAAAGGTTTCATGTTTGGGTTTCATGCCGGAGTTAATGTTTCCAATCATGGTTTCAAGGATGGGTTACAGTTGCCGAGTCAGGTTTCAAGCCTTGCTTAGTGTTTCAAATTAGGGCTTTAAGCACACTTATGTTAAACTCGATCAGCCTGCTGTGTCCAAAGTCAATACATTGGTCTCCCGACACAGCTTGAATGGCCGGCACAGTGCGGTGGGGAAAAGTGGCAGGTTTGCATGAGTGGTCGCTTCGAGCGGCCGCCGTGAGCGGTCTCCTCGAGCGGTCCCCGAGGACTCTCAAATGACTACCCTGGTGTAAGAAGCGGAAAAAATGGTCGCTGCGAAGGACGCTCTGTGGCTTGCAAATTCCTCCCGGTTGAAGGAGACCAATTCATAAAAATAACTTGTGCTCAAAGCAACAAGCAGAGTCTACGCTAAGCTAATCTGCGCTAAAATAGGTTTGAGTCAGATTGCATGGGTGGAAATAAATGATTTTGGAAGTAATGTTTGGGTTTCAAATTAACACACACATGCACACGCGTAAGTTCAACGAAAAGCCGCGGGTCTATAAATTGCTCATCCTCCGGAGTCTTTCCTCGAAGGCCAACCGCCCCGCTGCTTTGATGAAGACCGTTTGGGGCACTAACAGGAAGGCAATGTCCGCTTCTTTACTGGCAGCGTTTACAATTTAAAAAAAGAGTATGTGTGCATCATAAAACAACTTCCGGTGTGTGTGTGTGTGTGTGTGTGTGTGTGTGTGTGTGTGTGTGCTTGTTTGTGTGTGCAAATTGGCCTCATTCAAGCTGGTCTTTGGCGAAACGTGCCTGCTTGCTTGTAGCCCGCAGGGAAGCGTTGACACTTGTCAAAACATGGTGGCAGCATCACCCTCGGACACACGTATACACAAAATATTTGTCAATAGCATTTCAAAGTATGTTTTGTAATCTGATCTTGGATTTCCCGTACCATTTCAAAGTAGGCTTTTATCAATATTCGAGATCGAAACCGAAATCTGCCTCGCAGCAACATTTTATTTGTTGTTATCGACTAAGCAAACTTGTCTACCTTACAAAACATCACCGTGCACCATCTTCTGCGGTTAGTAAGAACTGCCAAGGCCGTATGTATTTTTTGTTTAGCGTGCGCGTGCGTGAGCTAGCTGGCTAGCATCTGTTCTCGCTCATTATAGTCTGGTAGAAACAGCTGTGCAACGCCATAGCGACCTGAAGATCACAGCAACAGGAATGTCTGGATGTGTGTGTAAAACATCTGTATTTTTACTCCATTAACTAAGAGCTGCTTGGCTGTAGACACACACACACACACGTGAACACACCTTTGCCACATTTAAACACGTGTGTGTGTGTGTGTGTGTATCGTCTATGATGGCAGCATGCTTGGAACGCCGCTCGCATATTGATTTTTGTTTTTTAAAGCATTGCTTTCCAAAAGTGGGTCACATCTTCCTCGCAGACATTTGTTAGCACGTTCGACTATTTACACCACGCTCCCAAGTAGTGAGAGAAAAAGAAGGATGGGGCAGGGTGGGGGCTTTGGGGGGGGGTCTCGAAAGTCTCCTTCATTCTCTGGCGTGTCAGTGACCCACTTTTTTCTTTGGGGGTTTTCAGAACATGTTTGCCGCCTCACGCTCGTGCACCACTTTTCTTCATATTCATACCATGGCACCGCCTTCTCACCTGGTGGCCGAGCTTTTCCCGAAATAGGCTTCGCAAGTTTGGCTTTCAAACGCACGAGGTTTTAAAATAAAGATTTGAAACATTACAGTAAATGTGCAACCACATCGTCACAGGTGCGGAATCCATTTGCGAGCACAATCCCGGTTTTTCTTTTGAGCATGTGACACATCTGTTGACTTTTATTTCCCTCGCGCGTTTCTTTGAACGTTTCTCACTGCGTCGCTAACGAGCTAGCGCCAGTGGCAGGAAATCCGAGGAGGAAATCCCATTCACGTTTCTTTGGCGGCTTTTTGTATCCATTCACGGTTTTTATTTTACGTCCCGGGGAGGATAGAAGTCAAAGTAGCAGCCGCCATCTTGAGTGTGACTCGTTTTATTCACGCTAAAAGGAGCCAAAGAAAAAAACTGATTATTCTTTTCAATGATTAGAGCTGAAAGCGAGGGGTAGGGTTCCAAAATAAAGTAAGACAGCTGCACGATACCGCGTTGTGCATTTTAATAGTTGATCATATCGTTTTCATCACATTCCTCTTGTTGACCTTCCAAGCTCCCCACGCTAAAATTAGCCTCCTCCGTCTGAGTGGCGACATCTGCTATGACGTTGTGTTGGGTCGCCATGACGATGATACTTCTGCATCCTTTCCAATAATGCCTTCAGAAGATTTGGCCAGGCGCCTTCATCCTGCCAAAAATTAATTCCCCAATTGGCACCTTTGTAACATGAAATTTGGTAGACATGAGTAGACCCACAAAAAATTCTCAAGAAGCAATCTCCAGCAATTTAGGAAGTCGCCATTTTGGTTTGAAGAGGGCAGTTTGGGCATCATTTCCTGGGAGCCTTCAACTTTTCCTAGAAATGTTCTCTGATAGCTACCAAATGCAACCTTTGTACACTATTGGCGCAAGCCACTTGTAGGCGCCCCCTATTGGCAGAGATGCATGGCTACAATAACAGCACTCCCTTATTGCCCCAGACAGACATGAAAATTAATTACCCAATGTGCTGTATGTCAAAGTTGTTGTTTTCCCCCCCAGTATTAAACTGATGTGGGTGTGTGCATACGTGTTTGTGGTGTGTGATGTCAGCTGGCCTTTAAAAGCACTTAGAGCACTTTGTCACTGTCCTCTGTGGGAAAGTGACTCAGCAGCGTAAAGTCAGTGCAAGTGGAACATGCGCACACCCACGTGCATATAAATTGTGTGTGTTGTCAAAAGCATGTGTCTATGTAGGTGTGTTACCTAGTGTCAGTATCGTGTGTGGCGGAGCATTAACATGGATGTGAAAGTGGACTTCCTGGGTTTAAATGTCACCTTCTACCTCACCGCATGCACACACACACACACACACACAGACACACACAGAGTCAGAAATGCAGAAGTTGTTTGTGTAATGATTGCCTTGTTGCAATTTTAATTTCATTGGTGTTTGCGGTCAGCTGAGCAATGATGACATCACGTTAGGTCATAATGAGCTTCATTTTGGAACGCTTGTAAGACTTGTATCGCTCCGAGCGATGTTTCTCAATCTTTGTTCAGCCAAGGCGCAAATCTCTAGGCGCACCGCCAAGCGAAAAATGTCACAAGCTGAACTAATGATGAGCTCGTCTCTATTTACTCGCAAACTGACATATTCAGTGTCAAGTCTGGGCCGCTTTAGTTGAAAGCTTCTACTGCGTCCAATATAGATTTTTTTTGGGAGGCTGTTACGATTGAGTAAAAATAAATAAATAATGAATATAACAACTTGTTGGTTTTTTTTTTGCCCCCTTAACACGTTGAAGTTAAAAGTAACTCCTGCGCGGTTGAAAATAACACCAAATTTCTGTTTCAGGTGTTTCGCACCGATTTCATCACGGCCATGAAGCTCCCCGACTCTGCTCAGCTGGGCCCGGATGACTTTTATGTGTTGTCGGACCCTTGGAGGCAAGAGTGGGAGAAAGGAGTGCAGGTGCCCGCCAACCTGGAGGCCATCCCGCAGCCGCTGGTCAGGTAAAACCAACATGCTACATAAAAAGGCCAGAAATGGTCCTAAAAAGACTCCGCAAAGAAAAATGGCCGACTTCCCGTGTCTTTTCCGAGCCTGTTTATTTTTGTGTGCATATGTCTGTTGATCCCCGAGCACAAAAAGCAGTCAATAGTTGACGAGCCGTCGTTGCGCTCGATCGTTTGTGCAGCGAACACAGAAAGAGATAAATGTGTCTTGCTGAGTATTTACACTTTGTAATGGGCTCATATCTCACTCGCTCGCTCACACGCACACACACGAGCGAGCGAGCAGATGGATGTGCGTCCATAGGCAGCGACGGAGAAGCAGATTGTCAAGAAAAGACACATGGTCCAGCTAAGCCAGCGTGAATGAAGGCGACTCTTTGATGTTGTGCATGACGGAGGGCGCCAAGATAACACAAACGGCACAGCGTGATTGGACATATTCTCGTTTTTTGCCTTGCATTCAGCGTTTGTCACTCCTCTGCAGCCGTCCTTCCCCGCTTGGAAATCATCACTCAACTGTGCTGATGTAGTGAGCATGCCAGAGCAGTGGGTGGCGCTGTAGCCGTTAGCCAATCAGGAGTCACTTTAGTCTTTTTAGAATTTGTTTTTTTTTTTTTAACAAATTTAATTTCCAACTTTTTTTCTCATAATATTACACATTTAGTCTCACGTTATTATTGTCAAATTTTCACCCAAAAACACATTATTATGGATTTATTGGCAGATCTATTCATCTTGGCTGCAACCTCTAAGCCTGGAATGAAAAGTGAAGACTGAGAGAGGGAGAAAGAGTGCAAGAGGAAGAGTGTTTTGTCAAAGCCAGACGCGCCCGCAGCCCCTTTCTTTTTTTTCTTCTTCTTTTTCTTCACTCCAACAATTTTTAGTGATGATGTCATTATTCATCATGAGAAAAAAAAATAGGAGGAAAATATGTCAGCGCCTCAGGCTTGACTACAGTGTGAGCAATGGAGGGGGGGAAAAAAAAGTGTAGCTTTCATTTGTTCTGCTTTTAGCACTTAAAATTTGTAGAATATAATTTATATACGTTGCTGTAAGTGACACGCTTGTAAAGTCATCCGTGTCAAGTAAAAGGTCAGAAGGCGTGCACCAAAGTCAAAATGAAAGGGTAGAAATGAGTGGCGATGCCTTCGGGAACCATCGCAGCTGCTGTTTTTTATAGCGTCATTTGCTTATTTGCGCCGCAGCTCATGAAAATCCCTCAAAGATGAAACTGAGGTTTTTTTTGTAAGATCTCTATCACATAGAAAGAGGGGACAGTGTTAACGAGCACAGTTGGCATCCGACTCATAGTTTCCATGTCTCGTGTTTACTTTTGAGTCATAAACGCTCCTTTTTCACGTCAGTCATATTTGGTCATTAAAAAAACAGCCTTTGATTTATTGCACGCTAAGCTTCTGACATTTTCTGACCGTCGCACAAGTATAAATTATATAATTTTTTTATAGGTTATATAATAAATTATATAATTTTTAAAAAATAGTATAATGAAGACTGGCTTCTATCTGACGCTCTCCTTACTGAGCTGTTTCGGCGTCCTTCTTACTGGACAGCTTGACCTCTGACCCCTGGTAGAGGCTGCGTATTATTAGCCGCTTCCTGTCCTCACACAATAAGCTTTTTTCCTGGACTTCCATTTTTCGATTTAGTCTTGTGTAATCACGTGCCGAACGCTGACTGCTCCAAAACGTCAGCGGGTTCACGGCCCGGAGCGTCTTCCACTTGTGGTTTTTGCTTTCACTTTGAAGAGGGGGTGGAAAGAATGCCGCGCATCCGCAGGCGGCTAACATGTCTCTAAAGTTCGGGATGAATTCATCCCAGTTCGAAGAAGACCACAAAAGAGACGAGATGCGGTGAATAAACACGTAGCTCGGTCGTCGCCAGAACCGCAGCGGTGGGGTCGCGAACCGGCCGAATTGACTTGTTTTCATAATTTATCAAGCACTTCCCGAAAGGTTGGAGCCTGGTGCCAAACCTGATCAGGCTTCATCGAGGGACTTATCTCCAGGTTATTTGGATACGGTTCTGTCCAAGAAAAAAAAAGAAAAGAAAAGGTGAACGGGTTTAGCTCGGGAGTCTGAGTCACTCTTTGGACACGATTGCCGTCTGCGCGTCCAGCTTTGCTTGTCATTCCGTCGAGGTCGGCCAGCCAGCCAGTCGGAACGCTCCAACTGGCTGCCTTGATTGGTTGGATGTCGTCCAGTCAGAGAAGGGCAATGTCTTCTGCCCGCCACGACTTCGCTCGACGGCGAGCGGCAGAGGATCATTGAGGGGGATTAACGACGCCGCTTTGACCGCTTGCACCCCAAATTTATTTTCATACGACTCCTCTCTTCTTGATGTTTGATACTTTAGCAAAAAAGCCAGCTAGTATCGAAAGATGGCGGTGCTCGACGCTTTGTTACGCACGCTGGGTCGACTTTTACTTTACAAATCTTTTAAATCGGCACGTGGCATCAAAAGGGAAAAAAAGAAAATCAAAGCTCGCTAAATTTTATTAGCTGCGGCATTTTTTTTTCTCATCTTAGGGGGTGTTCGCCGAGTCAGCAGCCCCGAGGGAAACCACAAAGTCTCCAGAGACAAACCTGCTTGTCACTTAACGGAGAACGAGTTGCATTGTGGGTAGTTGAGAACATTGTGTGGCCAGAAATGTTGTTTTTCATGCTTTTTTTTTTTTCTTTTCTCACCCTCCACCCATCCTGGTGGTTCCTACCACATCCGGGCTGACACATAAGCGAATACAAGAAAAAATCTGCAGCAGAACATATGCAGGAACTGAAAAAAATATGTACAATATGATGTCAGACATTTTGGTTTGAAGATATGAATTGCAACCAAGTAGATAAAATTCAGCCCACATCGCCAGTCTCTTTTGGAAGTGCAAACACACTAGCTCCAGAACGTTTGCCGCTAATGCTGACGCCTTTTGTGTGTAAATGTTTGTGCGTCACCGCATCCATATTGTATTGGTTCCTGGAACAACAGCATGACTCATTCCCTTCCCATAGTGGGCCATAAAAGCAATTTACACACACACACAAGTGTGTGGTGACATCATCCCGACCAGGAATTGTGCCTTGAGTACCTTTAATAATGGGCTCTCCATCTCTCTCAGGAACCTTGATCATCTTTTGAAGGACAAACACACTTGAGTAGCGCTGCAATATTGTCATATTTGAAGATAGACGGCTGGAACTGACATAAACAAATCCCCCCCACGCTAATGTACTTAAGCCTAACGAGTCCAACTTCACATACCTAACCTGTTGTTATACTCCTCTGTCCCCACTTGGCTGCCCTTAGTCTCCCTTTGGATATATTCGCTCGCCCTGTTGCTTGTTTGCTCTTTGCTCCCGTGGCCTTCAATCTATTCTTGGCTATGCTAGCTTAGCCGGTCTTACCCCTGTCGCTGTCCAGATGCTGCAATTTACCACTCCACATTCTCCACTTGGCTGCAGTTGCCCTCTGCTATTTGAGCCTATCCCCATCTCTGGACGCAGCAAACCTCCTCCCACTGCGTCTCATTCCTCAACTAGCCGAGCGAAAGATATGAATGAAAACATTCCCACCGGCCTTGTTTGCCCAAACGGTGCCCGCATTCTCCCCCCCTCCCTCCCCTTTGGATTTCCTCCTCATCCTTTTGTCAAAGATTATTTGTACAGGCTGCGGCTCCTCTAGAGCAGAGGTGTTAATAAGTCGCTCTCATATCCATGACAACAGGCTTGCTTTCCTGGCATCTCAAGCAGACAAAATGGCAGCTCAGTGTAAATTCAAATATGACAGTTATGTTTATTTCCAAAATAAAGTTGAAATATTTAGAAAGAAAAAAAAGTCATTTTACAAGACAATGTGTTATATTTAAAAATAAATGAATATTTTCAGAAAATAGCAATAGATGTGTTCCTTTGAGGATAAGTGAACGTTGAACTCCAAGCATCGCTCTTGGATCTTACCGCCCCCGTGTGGCCAGAAAAATACTGCAACCTTAATACTGTACATTGCTGTAAGTGCTCACGTAATATACAGTATGTTTCTTACTACATTTATCCTGCTTCGGTCTGCATGCTCGTGTGGGAACGAGGATGGAGAGCGAGGGTGTCTCTTGGCACACACACAGCGGGAGAGAGTGAGTGTACTGGTGTGAAAGGTTTGCGTATAAAGGGGGGATTATGGGAAAGAAAGGGGAATCGCAGTTTTCTCAGCCAGACTGTGGCAGAGAGTTATTCCAAGAATGACATTACACACACACACACATTTATGATGTTGAGCAAATATTTTCCAGTGCCAACATGACTTTTTTTTATTTTTTTTATGGTGTCTTAAATTTTTGGGGGGAAAATTAGATTTGAAATATTCTGCAATTATTGTTGGAATTTTAATTATAGATGACGCATTATTTACACTGATTTATTTTTTTGTCTAGCACATAATGCATTTTTGTCAACATTTATTTTAGTTGTATCTTAATTTTCTTAATGTTAAAGAATGGGGGCCGGGGGGGTTGAGTAAGCCCACTAGTTTTCAGTGTGGCAATTTATCGGTGCTTTTTTGTGGTGTTCTTCACATGTTTCACTGTTTTGTGTGCATGCCTTTCCTCTGAGGTCACGTCTGCGTCTGGCGGAGGCATCTTCTAATTGCGCTCTTTCTTTCGCAATGTGCATTTTTGCAGATTTGCTAGCGCGCAACTTTATTTGTTTTTAATGAAGCCATAATTTAATAAGAGCACATTAGAAAAAAAACATTTGCAGCTTCTGCTTTGCTAAAGATGTCAAATTTCCTCCTTTTTTTTTTCCACCCTTAACTCCATCAGTCGGACATTCTTATGCGTGTGTCGAAAGCCTCTTGAGGGTCAGACGAGCCCAGCCCACGCTGGGAAGACGTCTCCTATGTCAACACTTACAAGTTGACAAAAGATGATTGTTTTACAAGGAGGTAAAAAGTCTCGCATGATAACCGCCGCCACCTTGCACACAAAGATTACAAATATATTCATATCGTTAATGCAATGGCTCCTCTTTCCAGTTCTTTGTCACATCTGCCACCTTGCACAATAGAAAAAAAAGTGTGCCTTTTTTTCTTCTTCTTTTTTTATGATTATGTAACGCTGCCTGCGTGTGTGCTGTATGTAGTGTGGCCTTGGCGATGATTATGTGGGAGGTGAGTCATGGAAGCAATGAAAGTGACAGATTGAATAGAAAGCCTCACATTTCTAATGGACATGGTGCTCTTAAATGTCTTCGAAAAGAACATGCAAACACACACACATATATACACACTAAAGTAACACACTGCCGAAATGAGACACTCAAGCTGCTTTGCACCTTACATAACAGACCATTGTCTCATCTCCCTGTGTGTGTGTGTCTGTGTGTGTACCCAGTGTGTTATCTATTTGTTATTTAATTATAATCTTGTACTGAAATAGATCAGAGCAGTCTGTTTCTTTCAGATAATAAAAGAAGCTGTAAAAGCGCATTTTAATACCACTCTCGTCGCTCACTGGTCCGATGGACTTTCTGTGGGTCAACAAATCAAGCTACCGTTTTTTTCCGTGTATAATACGCAAAATTTAACTAATTTATTGTCCTAAAATCTGGGGTGCGCATTATACATGGGTACAATTTTTTTTAAATTTTTAAAGAAATTTTTTTTTTTTTTTTTTTTTTTTTTAAGAAAATCATGGTACTGGTACGAGTATTGATTTATGTATTGTTCTCTTCTTGTCATGTTGTGAAAGAATGTGGGTTGAATAAATACCGAAAGAACAATAGTGTGTTTGTACTGTGCTCTGGTCATTTCGTCAAAGAAGGGATAATAGTCCTCTTCTCTTCTTGACTGACAATGAATGTGATAGCTTAATACAATCAGCAAATAACAAAATGCGTATTACAGGTAATATTTTATTTCACAACACTTTGCCTTGTTCCTTTCGTCTCTGCTGTTCACTTCAAACACGCTCCATACGAACGCAATGCTCTCGTATCAGACGCTTGCTCGATCACCTGCTCGTTTGCTGTCACAATGTACCCTACACAAATCCGAAACATTTGTTGCGGCTCCGAGTCACGACGAGGGTCAAGTTTTGGTTTCCAAGGGTGTTATTATTCCTCTTCAACGTCTCTCCCATACAGAGCCGCCTTTTTCACATGTCCGCACGTCACTTTCCTCTCTTTTCATCTGATCGCGGTGGTGCCTTTATGGGCAGTCGGAGAAATCAACGCCAACAAAAAAAATACATCCAGCCTAGTTAAGACCATACCAAAGACTATAAAAATGGGACCCATTGCCTCCCTGCGTGTGTGACGATCATTGGGACTTAAAAAAAAAAAGAAAAAAAAAAATAAATTAAAAAAAAAAAAAAAAATTGGGTGCGTATTATACATGGGTACAGGCTTTTTTCCAGCATCAACATGCCATTGTTAGGGTGCGTATTATACATGGGGGCGTATTATACACGGAAAAAAACGGTAAGTTGTTTTAAGTATAGACATTACACTCGATTCCTTGAATATAAATGTGAAATATTAAATGTAAATGACTCTGCAAAAGTGTTGGTTTTTTTTCCTTCACATTTTTGTAAGGCGGTGACTAGTTGACCTATTGGATGTGGTTGACTGTATGCATTTTTCCGCTGTTGTGATTGTTGCGTCACATGACTTTAATGTCAGTCGAGGGCTAGTGGGTCACGCAGAGTTCCCGACCCCATTTCCTTCTCTCGTTGACTGCCGAGACATTTTAGTCTGGAAGCACTGGAGAGCAGACAGTGCCCGGAGGAATTTCCCGACGTGACCCACAAACAGTCTCGTGATCCCGTGCCAGGAAATACACACAAAGTCTGCCATTTTGACTTACAGTGGCCATTTTGGTCATTGTGGCTATTTCCATCGGACCTTCAAAGATGGACTTGTCCTACAATTATTGTGTCATCGCTGCAAATTTGAAGCAGGCCATTAAACGGTTGAGATTTTTTTTTTTGGGCCCAGGCTACTGCCGGAGTCACCAAGTAGAACGTCCAACGAGGGCGACCCTTTGCCTCTTCCCGGCCAAGCGTACGGCTGCTACGACTTGGACGACACGGACGTGGCTTGGCTGGAACTCGTCAACCAAGAGTTTGCGCAGATGGGTGAGTGCCTGGCGTTATCTTGGTTATTTGATTACAGTGAGGGAGGAGAAATAAACCAGACGAATTTATTGACGCAAGCTAGCTTTAAGATGTTAACGTTAGCCGGATATCTCATCAGCGATGCCCGAGCTGGCAGAGCTGACGATGGAGCGCGTTCTGGTCGAGCTGGAGCGGGTGTGCGAGGAGAAGATGCGGCAGGCCATCGAGGCAGAGGAAGGCCTGGGCATCGAGTACGACGAGGACGTGGTCTGCGATGTCTGCCGCTCGCCCGAGGGCGAGGACGGCAATGAGATGGTCTTCTGCGACAAGTGCAACGTTTGCGTGCACCAGGTCTCACTTTTGTTGTTTACTAAATACAAATGTTGCATTTTAGCCTTTAGCTAGCATTGATTAGCTTAGCTTGCTAACTGTTTTGCAGGCCTGCTACGGCATCCTGAAGGTCCCGCAGGGCAACTGGCTTTGTCGGACGTGCGCCCTGGGCGTGCAGCCCAAGTGTCTGCTGTGCCCCAAGCGGGGCGGCGCCCTCAAACCCACCCGCAGTGGAACCAAGTGGGTCCACGTCAGCTGTGCCTTATGGATACCTGAGGTGAGGCTTGCTGTTATTGCTACTACTACTTGCTCAAAATAAATTCACATGCTAATGTTAGCCTAGCTTGTTGTGCTGTACCATTGCAGTGCTGCAGAGGCCCTTAGTCTCCCTTTGGATATATTCACTTCGAGTGTGTTTATTTGTGTGCATCGTCACAAGTCGATGTTTTCACACAAGTACACACACAGGACTCACAGAATGCACACACACACACACTACGTCTGACTTGTAGAGTTTGGCCCATTTGTGTGAAAGCTGCCGGAAGAGTGTGTGTGTCGGGGGTGTTTGCTTGCGTGTGTGTCAAGCTTTCAGATGATACACCCCCTGCAGCGTTGTGTGTAGCAGCCTACAATTCTACAATGGGTCTCACTTAAACGCACTTACACACGCACACACAGCTTTTCTGCTATCATCTCTATCAATGCAATTTTTATGAGTTTTCCCTGTTTTCCTGCTGGGAAAGAAACACACAAACAGTAGAGCCTCTGAGTAACTTCCCTCCATTTGTGCCAGTGTGTGTGTGTTGATGTGCGTGACACATCAGGGTCAATTAGCCGACGGATCAATTAGTCGCGGCAGCGAGCAATCGTCTGTCATGGATGGGCACAGTAACAAACGAGGGAAATCAACAACAGCAATGCAGCATTATGATGAAACGCAAAGTGGTGTTTTGAATTGCTCCAAAATGTGTGTGTGCTAGGTGAGTATAGGTTGTCCGGAGAAGATGGAGCCCATCACTAAGGTGTCCCACATTCCCGCCAGCCGATGGGCTCTGTCCTGCAGCTTATGTCGAGAGCACACCGGAACATGCATACAGGTACTGCTGCCTTAATTCTTTGCTAGCAAATTTAGTTGGCATGAGCACACCCACAAAACCAAATTCAGACCTTAAAGCCAATTGATAAGGTTCTTCTCCTCTGACAGTGTTCGATGCCCTCGTGTATTGTGGCCTTCCACGTGACGTGCGCCTTCGACCACGGTCTGGAGATGAGGACCATCCTGGCCGAGAACGACGAAGTCCGCTTCAAGTCTTTCTGTCTGGAGCACAGCGGCGGCGGAACGGCCCGACCCGAGCGGGCGCCCGAGCTCCCGGAACCCCGTTTGGTACCGTACAGTGTGTCCGAGAGGGCCGAGCGGGACCAGCTGGAGCGAGACAAGGTGAGCCAGCGGAAGCAGAAGCTCCAGGAACTGGAGGACGAGTTCTACCGACTGGTGGACCCCGGCGAGGTGGCGGAGAACATGGCGCTGCCTGTCACGCAGGTACTACCTGATCTCATAGAAAACCACGTCACGGAACTCAAACGTGCGGGTCAATGCTATCAAAACATTCCTCCCTTAGGTGGACTTCCTGTACCAGTTCTGGAAACTGAAAAGGAAGGCCAACTTCAACCAACCTCTGGTGACTCTAAAACGAGACGAGGTGGACAACCTGGCCCAGCAGGAGCAGGACGTCCTCTACCGAAGGCTCAAGCTTTTCACACACCTCCGACAAGACTTGGAGAGGGTGAGTGGGGAAAAAAAATGGGGGGGGTGCATCCTCCGCAGGCAGCCAAGTAGCCTCAGATTTGAAGAGTGCCCAAGTGGTGATTTACTGTCTTTATCGATCTTTTCTCAAACACTTTCTTACCTCTTATGGTGATAAAGTGTCCAATAGCTCCCTAGAAGGCGGCGAGACTTCAACAAGTGCTCTCCAGTGTCTCCTCTCACGCCGTCGCGAAGATTAACTCCGCTCGGGTTCATCACGGTCACGTCGCTCGCGAGTTAGAGTCGATCTATTGACCGCTGGCTTCGCCATCTGGAGTTCTCCCGAGATCCAGCGCCCGTTATCGACGCCGTTCACGTTGTTTATTCCGTCAATATGAGCCGACGTAACGGCGGTCGAGGGGGAAATCCCTATGTAAATAAACGCCGGGGCGGATAAGTCTGTTGAAAAGGTGGGAAAAGACTTCATGCAAAATCGAAGTAATGTGGATAATGTCAAGCTAGCGCCGTTACAAGTGCAATAGGATTAATTGATCAAATCAATTAAAAGCCGTGTCCTGCTTTACTTGTTTTATTAACCGAAAATACAATTTGAAGAATTCAGATTTCCAATTTCAATTTTTTTGCACTTTTGCTTCTCGAAAAAGCAAATGCCAATGAGAAGCAAGTTTTTTTTTTTATATAATTGAGCTAACGTTAGCATCGTGGTAGTATGGAAAAGGCTCACTACCAAGTCAATACATGCCATCTCCTGACAAGTGGCAATATCCGGGTTATCTTTTTTCTCACCATTTTGCCCTGAAGTACGTCTGTCAGGATGAAAGTGTTGCATGTCTTTCTTTTTTTTTGTGTGTGTGCATGCATGCGTGTGTGTTGCACAAGCGAGTTTTCCAATCAACTCTGATTTGTTGGCAAATTGAAAAATCCCCTTCCATTCATCATCCATGCGTATGTGTGTGTGTGCGTCTAAATTTCTGGGGGCTAATGTCGCCCTGGATTAAACACCCCCACTTGCTTCACTCTCGGTCTTTGAAGTGCTGCCAGCGTAGCAAATTGCTCCGTGATGTCCCCGAAAGCATCGGTGAGCTTTTTCGCCGAGTGGGCATTTTGTTCCCGAGTGGTTGCAGGTGTCGCAAGCACGCCGGCTACTGTCAAAACGATTCAAGGATGAGGCATTACCGCCATTTGTGGCCTACCAGTGCTAATGCAAAAGCCATGCTAACAACAAAGCGTCGTGCATTGGCCGACTAACCGTATTTCTTCATTGGGCGGCTAGCTACCGAGACAATTTCAACTTGCTCGTAGGAGAACGCCATTCATATCCATTCACCTCGGTATTGTCACGGTTGATAATACTTCATATTTTCTGTGGTATTTACTGTTGTTATTCATGGCGCTGTTAGATGGATACGACCATTTCCTAACCCCAGATCCGACACGAAATTCATTCCTTTTACAGGCCTCTGGGGAGGGCTACTTTTCCAAGATGTATTTTAGCCACACAAAAATATAAAAGCCTGCGTGGGGAACGAGATGCCAGATGACAATTGAGTTGATTTCTCTGGTGGGTAAATGTATTAGTGAGGCCCATCTCGCGTCTTCGTGTCTGCCATCAACTGTCTTATGTAACTTTCTCGGGTTCAGGCAGAGGACAAAGCGAGGAAAAAAAAAAACTATTCAATGACTCAGCCTGCTCTCACACACAAATACAGCTCACAAGAGTGCTTAGAAGCCGCAAGGCGGTCGGCAAGCGGGCCCGCCCCGTCGGACGGGCTCCAAATGCGAGCAGCCTCAACCCCAAAACACAAACATGACAGACATTTTAGAAATTCAACTCACCCTTCCGCATTTCTGAACTGATACGCTGCACTTTTCAAATATCCCCCAAATTCAGTAAACATTCAGAACCTGCATCTGCAAAGCCCATATTTACTTTTGTATTCCAGTTTCATTTTATTTCATTGCGCATCAGTTCACTTGAGTGTCTGCTCTTGAGCATCCACCCGCAATTTTCCTCCAGAAATGACATTCTCTGGTTAGTAATAGTTCTCGGCGCGACTCCTTCGGCATTTTAAGCTGCGCCGTGATAATAAGGTGAGCCTGTAGTGCTTGTGGAATTTTTTTTAATTTTGCCTCCCTTCCTACTTTACCCGTGTCGTACTGCAGCACGGCTACGAATAGTAACCCTCATCGATGTCTTTCACCTGTTTTTATTTCTACCTCCTTCCCGCTAGCTGCCCCTCTGATACCGCAATGAAATAAATATGAGGCTGCGTATAAATATTTATTGCCGCTTGTGTGTTTCCACGGCCTCGGCGGAGATAAATAATTCACGGACAGTCAAACCCTAAATTTGCACGGCTTTGATAAGACAATGGGGGCGGGGCACATGTACGCACACGTCGTCGCACGCACGCACGTCTTTGACACGGATAGCGTGCCACTATACTACACTATGTGCCAGCGAGGTGCTCTCTGCATTGAGATGGCGTTTAAATGGGGCTTGATGTGATGACGTCTGGATTTTACGTGGCGGCCGTGTGACAAATGGCTGATTCAACAAGTGACAAATGACTTGTTGATTTTCTCTCTGGCGCCGTTCTCCGTTGGGAACGTTCCATCTTTGCTCAAACGCCGACTGTCCGTGCGCTGATAGCGGGCCAATTAGAGATCAATAGCGGTGATATTTAGATAGTTCGGGGCCAGCGCACATGGTTCGGTTGCAATGTCTAAAACGGTCGCTCGGAATCAAAATGGCAGACTTCATGTCGCTGTTCGGTTTGCTCGTTGAGGCTTGTCTATTAAATTTAATTTGGCTAAGATCCGGTCTTTAGGGGGCTTCATTTTCACAAATGTCTTCAGGGGCTGAAAAATGACAGTTTGATGATGCAGAGAATGAGTGAGAAGGAAGTTTGAAAGTAAACAAATGACTACCCCTTGTGCTCCACCCTCCTGTTATGTATCCTGTTTTGCAAAATGACACGCACAGACACACATTAGCTGCCTAATCAAAGAAAGGTTCCGCACATTGTGTCCCGGTTGAGAAGCTATTTTCATCCACGGTGTACTCGCTCATGGGGATAGAACGGGCCAGATAGGCCGAGTAGACCGATCAATCAAGATCAGCAGATAAACAGTCAGCCTGCAGCCAAAACACACACACACACACACACAGATGTGGTCAGAGACACATAATAATCGAGTTAGCGTCATACAATTCAACTGGCAAGTATCCAGTTTTTGGTGTGTTAGCTGCAAGTGTTTTGGCCTGCATTCAAAGCACTCAAATGCTCATTTCAAAGCGAACGAAAACGTTTTTTTTTCCCTTTCTTTCTATTCGTCTTCTCCCAGGTGCGTAACCTGTGCTACATGGTAACACGGCGGGAGAAGATGAAGCACAGCCTGTGCGACCTCCAGGAGAAGATCTTCCACTTGCAAATACAACTGCTGGAAGAAGACATGGCCGGAGGTAAAAACAGCTCCATCTGTCCTTGTGGTGTACCCCAGGGTTCCTTTCTCGGTCCCCTCCATTTTCATTCGTTCACCTCCATTTCAAGCTTTTTCCACCATTTATAAAGCTCAGCTGGACTTCTTCAAAACTGAAGTCATGAGCAATGCAAACTAATTTGTTTGCAAAATATGCATATCTATTTTTGTCTATTTTTTTTCTTACCCTACGAATAACCTGGCAGTTGAAGCTCTTGAGCATAAAGTTTTTTCCAACCCTTGTCCCTGTGACTCAAAAGCAGGAATGGCCTATTGAATTTCTGGGGTGGTATCCAACACAAAATGGCCACTATCACAGTTTTCTAGGACACACACACACACACACACGCATGAGTATGAGTATTGTTATGCAGGAAGTGCAGCACATTTACATTCCAACTGTGACAAGCTGACAGCGGTTAGTTTTGGCCTCTCTGATCTGCTCTCGCCTCGAGTATGTGTGCGTGCGTGCACATTTGTGTGCGTGCGTGTGTGTCGAAGTACGACAAAGGCAGGCGAAATGAGCAAGGAGAGGGGTGGGAAGGTTTATGGGATGGCAGTCCGAGTAAAGATAAGAGAGGGAGTGAGGGAAGGAGAGGGCTGGAGGGAGGGAGGAAGAAAAGCTAATGAGCTCAGGTACGAAGTAGGACACACACACGCATACACACACACTTATGCTGCAGTTGAGTGCATCTGGAAAGCGAGGTCATTAATCACTGTGCATAACGTGTATCTCCCGCATAGCGAGAGAGGGGTGAGAGGTCTTTACAGCATAAATAATAAGAATTAAAGCTGCTGCGAGTAAACAGCATTTGAAAGAAAGTCTTGGGAGGAGAGGTATTGCATGAATGGAATGGCCAGAATGGGCTTGAAATCTTTTCCCTGCATGACATCGTGGTCTTTTTTTTTTTGCAGTTCTGCTCATTATTTTGAGTATAGGAAAGCCCTCAGAATTGGGATTTATACGTGCTAGGATAGAGGGCCTTAAATAATGCACATAAAAGCTTGTAAAATGGTGTTTGAAAGCACTGCTGATGCAGTTGGATGTGTGCGCAGATTACAAGCTGCAGGGGGGGGGGGGGGGGGGGAGATCTTCCGTTTTTGTCCTTGAAAAGCCCAAAAGATGATTGCCCCACTGAGCTACGATGCACACAAAAGTGGGAAAAAAATATCTGATTAAGGAAATTAAATGGGTGACAAAAATTTGGTTTGCGGGAGATTAAAAAACGGTCACAATGGAGGAAATGGAAAAAAAAAAATGTCTTGGTTTGATGAAGCAGCATGTGGCTCCTGATTACTAACGTTGATTAAGGTGAACAATTTTTTTATCACGCGTAGTAATAACAAAACAATGACTAGCGTTAGCTTGCCAATGCTAACGGCACTTACCCAATATTTACAACCAACATGGAGGGGGAAGCTAACGAAGTACCTTTATAATATATAATTGTGTCTCCCCGCAGAGAGAGCCCAGAAGGGAGGTGGAGGTGGAGGAGGAGGAAAGCTGAGTGCAGGGAAGGAGAGCAGGAGGAAGAATAGTCCTGACAAAGGAAAGGAAAGATGGAAGTCAGACAGTGACTCGCTGCTTAAGGAGATAGGTACATTTTACGACTCAACTATAAATTGATCAAACGCTATTATTAACATTATTGTCCGAGTGCTTCTAAACATAGTGTAAGAAGACCTTGTTAGCACCCATCATTTGAAAATGGCCTAGCAGGGCTCTGGATCTGTCAAAATGAACACGTGACATTCTGCCAATTTTTATTGCTTTCCTATTTGCATGTGTAAAAACATGCGTCACATCGTGTCCACGGTTGCGTGTTTACCTTCCTGCTCAATTTTCCACCTCCCTCGCCTCTCCTGCAGAGGCATGCTGCGTCATGGAAACAAACGTGTGTGTGTGTTTATGTGTATGCAGTTTGTGTGAAGGCTCAGTGGTGTCGCAGGCACCCAAACAGCACCTCCTGCTGTCCTACTCGGCACATCGTTCCAGATTTCTTTTTACACAGACTTCACTTTTTGATCTGTGTTTTGTCTCTAGGTTTGTCCAAGTCCTTCCCATTGGACAACCCGTTGTTCGACAGCTGGCTGGCTCAGTCTGTGCATATCACAGCCGACGACATGCTCACCAAGTGGGCTCTGGGTCCACAGCACAGAGACAAGAGTGGTAGCCTGCTGTCCGACCAGGTGATAGTCCACAAAGAATTATATCCCATCCCCTAAGGCAGTTTTTATTGGGAACCTGAAAATGGCAATCATGAGTTAGGCTAAATGTTCCCAACTTTGCTGGTTGTCCTGCAGCTGCTGCAGGGTGAAGAGAGTTTGCTCAATCTGATGATGGAAAACTCAATGGAGTCCACGTGGAAGACGCCCCAGCTAGGTCGCAAATCCAGAGGCAACTGCAAATCCCGCGCCCGCGGACACACGGCCACCTCTGGGACCGCACCGCTGCCGCCACGGACACTTCTATCCGCCGGCTCAGGTTCCGGCGCCTCTGCCGTAAAGGCCGCGTGGGCGGGCAGAGGGACGGAGGAAAAGCACGGCGCCCGCAAGGGGTCCCGAGGTTCCTCCAGAGTCCTCCATCACCACCTCCACCGTCACCACACCAGGAGTTCCGACCTGCAGCCGCCCATCTCCAAAATGGACTCCTGCCACATCTCTGAGGACAGCGGGCCGTGGGGCAGCAAAAGCGCCACGTCCAGGCTGCCGCCCGTCGCGCCGTCCCCACGGCTGCGCATGTCACGCCAAGTTAAATCTAGAGGGCGAGGCGGCGGCGGGTCAGCGTCCGAGCCCAAGGACGAGCGTTTGCTCTACGGCGACGGTTACTTTTCCGACGGCGAGCAGGATGACTTGGACACGCGCCCTGGCGACGCACGTAAACTCCGCCTGGCGCAGTTGCATTCCGGGAAGGAGGACCTGCTGAGGCGGAGCGTCATGGCGTCCTAAGGACCCTGAACGCATCACAGACATGCTAGCGCTCTCGCTAGCCGACTCTCTCCACCTGTGCCCTGAGCATTCTTTGAATGTAGCCACTAGCCTCCTCGCGTGTCACCGCTAGGTAACGAACGAAAATAGGAAACAGGCGTTCGTTTTTTTTTATCCGATTTTTGCGCGTTGAAAGACTTCGTTATTGTAGTCTTTGTGGCATTCTTCTAAATAGCGTAACCAAGGCTGGTTTCAGGGTCTTCTTTGAATAGCAGATGGCGTCGGAAAGCACAAGTATAGTGTTATTAGCACTGGCTGGTTTACGAAAAAAAGACGCTTGGTCGTTTCCACGTGGATGAAGAGTTGGAGTTAGAAAGATAAGAACGTACAAAACCATTCTTCCTTATTCAAAATTCCATTTCTTTGCCTGGAATAAACTCTGTGCCTTCTGTCGCACCCCCTCCCCTCAAAGACCCCGCTCCTAGCCAAACAATTGCCGACCAATCAGCTGTCGCCCAATCCGATTTAGAACAATCAATGCGAATGTGTCACCTTAATCATTTTAGAGTGCCTGAACAGAGGATGTACGGACAATATTTTGCCATTTTTCACGCCCTATCATCAGAGGTGTGTTTTCAACGTTGTGCAGTGCCAGTTAACAGCCTCTAGAGGGCAGCATTTAGCACGTCCGACTTCCTGTTCCATTTACTTTAGCCAACAGATCACGTGGCTAGGCTAACGAGGCTAAACTCCCACGTAATGTCGACCAAGTTTGTCCGACAATTTGTGCGATTTAAAAAAAAAAAAAAGAAGACTTTGCTGTTTTTGTATTGAAGGACGTCTGTGGTTATCTCAGGGGTTTTAAGAAAAATGGTTAAAATAATGTCTCTAACTTGACTGATGTTTTATTTTTTTGCATAAAAATTAAACGATTCCGCTAGCAACCGCTAACGTATCTATATGAATATATATATATAAAGAAAGCGACGCGTGTATGTCGAAAACTTCCACTTTGGACGACTACTGAGCACTCGGTATGGTCATACGACCATAATGCCGAGGCCAATCAGCTGCGTGGGCCCAATTTTTACGTCCTGTATTGTTTTTTTTGTGTCGCTCCGCAATTCCGACGCGATGTTTCAAAACGGCGTGTTACTGCTGAACTGACGATCACACACTCATTTAAGGCAGGTTTGGTGTAACAGGGTTTGATGATACGACCAGGCGTCAGCTATCGAGTGTATGCGTTGCGGACGCTACAAATACGTTCCCGAAGCGTTCCTGATGCTTCTGTATGTTCGTACAAAACTCCTGGATGTGCCCCTGACACTCCCGTATGCATTCCTAATGTCTCCATGTCCTTTCTTGACGCTCCGGTATGCGAAGCCAATACTCCTATATGCGCTCCTTCCAAGAGTCTTTTGTTATTAATAGTACTGCTGGCAACAAGAATGACAACTTTTGATGTTTTCTGTGTAGACAGCGAAGGTCGTAGCACGTAGTAGTGATAAGACACGGTGGTTATGTCTTGTCAGTGTACACAAACCGCTATCAGACAATATTTACAGTGTGGCGGTCACGCCCTCTCCTTCCTCGCAAACTAGCTTCCTAGGCAAATGTAGACAAGAGGGAATCTTTGCCTCCTGTGTCGAGTAGATGCTAAGTAACTGTCGTGTGCTACTTTGGATTTGTTGTTGGCTGTGACGTTCAGATCATATTCCGATCTTTTTTCAAATAACTTCTATTTCTTTTTCATCGAGGGATTCTGGTCATGTGACACTTGTTTTAAAAACTGAAATCTCTGACCACGTGAAAACACATTCAACAGGTAGCACTATAGCTCGAAGAAAGTCATTTGGGGAATAGATTTGACAATGGTTAAAGCGTGGAGGGAAAACGAGAATAATATATGTGGACTGATAAATGATTTGATGGCACTTCTGAATACACAATTTCAACTTCATCTTGTCATCGGTAGCGTTTTGCAACAAAGCGCCCATAACAGGTTGAAATGCTAACCTCATTGTGAGCTCCTACTCTATTTAAGACAACCGGTCTAGTGACTCGCTCCTGCCCTCTTGAGGCACAAAGTGTTATTACAAATTCGTTTGCCTTTGGCTTTTGCATATTTTTTACCTTTAATCAACTACAATTTTCAGGTTATAAAGCAAAGAATTTCACGCGCTTATTTGTTTACTTAGTATTACACTTTAGTTTGCTTTAATCCAGTTGGTCCCCCCCTCGGGTCCGGTTCAGCCAA
The DNA here is from genome assembly GCF_901709675.1 of Syngnathus acus. Lineage (NCBI taxonomy): Eukaryota > Metazoa > Chordata > Actinopteri > Syngnathiformes > Syngnathidae > Syngnathus > Syngnathus acus. Next base: position 3,627,324 of record NC_051099.1, on the reverse strand, counting down.
CCAAATCAGCCACTCGGTGACATTATCATAGCAACTAGCATGTAAACCGAGACTAGACACATTATAGACTTGACGGTTTAGCATGTTAGCATGTCATCATGAACGTGTAGTATTTTCTGCCTCGTTTTCTTAGATAAAAAGAATAATTTGCATCTGGTTATTTGCTGGCATAATTTAGCCCAGGATGTTTTTGTCCACATGGGTATTAAATCATCAAAAAAGAAATAAAAGGGCAGCGTCGAGACGCATTAGAGCGCACTTGCAATTTTTATGAACCGAACCCTGGGGGGGGGTCATGGACCAAGTTTACAAACTCATCACCTGATTCTGACCAGAAAAAGAAAGCACCTCAACTAAACATTTAAAGCAGCACTTAATCCAGATCCAAATCTGAATCCTTAAAAAAAAAAAAAAATCCTCTGCTGCATCAAAAGCTTTTTTTTTTTTTTTGTTCAACAAATGAATATGAATGTCGCAGGGGTTTTATCCTTCTGTCTTCTTTTTATTTCGAAAGAATGTTGTGCCATTTGTGAATAGCAAAGAGAACTATTGAACATATATGAAAAGAAGAAAAAGCTATTTTAAATTATTTTTTATCTTTCTCTGGCATTTTGTTTTGCTATATTTATTTTCTTGTATTAGAGTCTTCTTTGTAGGAGGGCGGGACAACTTTAAAAACAAACAAACGTGTATTTTTCCTTAGCGCGAGAAGCCTATTTTCTTCCTTTTTGTACAATTTGGATGTTTGGAGCGAGACTTTGACAAGCAATATGATGATGTCCTTCCTCTGTGACTGTATATCTGCATGCTCTTTGTGTGTTGCCTTAACCATGGCTGCCCCCCCCCCCCCCCTCCTTTAAATCCACCCCAAATCCCTTTTACCTGGTGGCGCCCCACCTGGTCCGGTCCAGTGCAGTCCAATAAAAGCAGTGCTTTCTGTGTACTCCCACAACCTTTGCACTCGTCTTCTTCCGCACTCGTCCAAGCACAATATTTCTGTTAAGTAATATTAAACAAAACAAAAAAATCAATACTTAATAAATGCAGTTCATTAAGAAACCTCTTGCTGTCGTCAAATGGTGAGTTCGAATTTGTTTTACTTCTATTTTCTTCAAGTCACGTGCAAACGTTTTACCGTGGAGGCAGTTTGAGCCTGGAACCAATTATTTCCATTTTGTCGCTGTGAAATAGTTTTTTGACGCTGATTGTCAATTGTCGCTGATTGAAGAGACACGCAGGCAAGCGAGAGACACAAAGTCACCTTCAATGGGCGGTGAGCGCGCACACGCTGAGTGAACATGCTGTGTGCGCCTTCACACAATCATCTGTTTATCATCTCGTTATCATCACGGGGTGTTTTTGCAACACTTTGTGTAAAAGTATTTCCACAGTACCGATCATTTTTCAGGATGAAGCTGATATAAATGCATATCATGCTTTTAAATAATCAGTCAAAAAATACCATTAACAATTTCGATAAGACATATTTTATATTAAAATTATGAACCAAACAAAACATAACGATGTGGGCAAGGAGAAGGGTCCTGAAACTAGCCAATATAATTAAAAACAGTAAATATTATAATATTGCTGCATCGTAGTTCATAAAAATGATTAGCCTGGTGGTGTTAAACCCATTGTTTACTCGTGAATAGACATCCGTGTAAAGCCAATTAAGTGTGTGCGTGAGCGCGTGTAATTTTGCTGACTGCCAAAAAGCTGTCAGGGTGAAATTGAAGGCATTCAAGTCATTGTTGTCGCTGATCTTGCTTATCTTTGCTAAAAAAAATAATTAAAAACTCACTGTCGTCTCGGGCGCCATCTGGTGGAGAGTCAACGACTGCGCTTGTAGCCAATTTAATATGCCAAGAAAAGCAAGTTTAAAACGTATATTATTTGTTATATATGATATACAAGTTGATCATGAAAAGGAAGGGCCAAGAGAAAGAAAAGTAATTTTATTGGGTGCTTAAAAGCTATTTTTCTTCTAATTAAATCACTTTTACCACAGCTACAGTTGTATCTTATCTCACAACAACTATCATTTACTGTACACCAAAAAAATACATATTTGTGTCAGGTAAATGTCCTCCAATTCTGGAATGAATTAACCTAATAAGTACCATTTGGTTCATTTACCGTACCATGTTCTGGAATTTATTGTATGTTTGCAAGTTCCTGTGTAGTCATGTTTTTGTTTAAAGCTGTTTTTTGATCTCAGTGGGACTTAAGTGGACTGTTGAGTGTCACCATGAGTCACTGGCAGCTCACGCAAACTTGGATGGTGAGTGACTGAGGCCTGCTTCAAATTAAGCTCCCCCAAGGACTCTTCTGAACCTCCTTGGGCCCATCCTGTAAATGCAATGCTGGATTTTCACTCATTATCATAATTGTCATTATTAGTATTGTTTATTGTTGTGTTGCTAATGAATACAAGCGTATGGATCAAATCTACAGATTAAGATCACTTGAGTGTGACATAAACAAAAAACGTCTAGACATTTGATTGTGTTTATTACGGCTAAATATAGACCAAGATTCCATCTCGGCTTTCCTGTAAAGAAGCAGCGCCTTCCACAAGTCACTTTGACATTGCTCTAGTGCTTAGTATAGCATCTTTCTATAAACCATTTAGTTAGCAACTATGCTAGTCTCCATAAACAGAGAGAACGTCTCTGTGCATAATACGTGAGAAATACTTTCACTTTTGTTTACTTTCACGCAAAACATTTGACACAAACGCCAGAGCTAACATTGGAGCATTCGAGTACACCAAAAGCTACTTTGTCAAAAAGAGAAAAAATAAAGTGTTCACACGTTTATATTTAATCACACATGTTGTCAGTGTACATAATCTTATGAAATGATGTTTTTTGGTACAAACGTGTTCCATCATAGTAAAACAGTGTCACAGTTATTATTGCGAGTGCTCAGTCCGATAGTTTTAAAATCTCCATCTCGGCTAATATAAAAATAAATTATATGTTGTTTTTTTAAAAAATAAATGTCATTAGTGTTCACAAATGACAAAAAAACAAGAGCAAGTGTAAAGTGCAAAACTACTTGTGGCGTAATAAGAGGATCGGTCGCCAGTCTTCGATGATGACATCATAATTTCCCCACTATTTTTTTTGCGATCGTTTGTAGTGTTGTTAGCTTTATTTTCAAGCTAGTTTCCAGACTAGTTAAACTGCTAGTGCATGATTATCTTCTTGTCATGGAAAATATTAAACCTATTAATGACTGTAAATCCTTACCTATTAAGAATTTTGAAAATCTGATTTGGAGATCAGAAATCCACTTCTTTTTTTATTGTCGTAATTCTTCATGCGCTAAACCTTCGGATGTATTTCCCCTTCCTGGAGTTGCAGAATTTCACCAGCAGTCCCAAGACTATCACCACCAAGAACACAGTGACCACAATGATGACGATGTAGTTGGCTTTCTTTTGCCCACTGCACATTTCCTGAGTGACCTTCTCGATGTTGACCGGTTCCGAGCCCTCGCGGAGAACGCACGTCGCGGCCTCGATGTCGGCCACCACCACGGCTGAGTGCTGAAGCAGGCGTACTAAATCCAGGTTACCGCAGCAGCTGAGCGGATTGTCACCCACGTAGAGTGTCTTCAGCGAACGTTCCAGCGCTGCCATGGTGGTGCGCTCCAGGGTGACCAGACTGTTGTTCTGCAGGTTGAGCGTCTCGATGGACAACTCTCGCTTCCATGCGGGGAGGCTGGTCAGGTGATTGGTGGACAGGTCGACCAGTTTCAGGCTCCTCAGCGATGACATGTCTGTGTTCAGATGGGAGATGTTGCTCTCCCTCAAAAGCAGCTGGACCAGGGAGTGCTCCAGACCGCCCAGGGAGTCTTGGTGCATCTCCATGCCGTGGTTGAGAGACAAGTCCAGCAGTTTGAGAGGTGTGTTAGCAAATGCTCTATAAGGCAAAGTCTTTAGATTGTTCTGAGAAAGGTAAAGGAACTTCAGATTTGGAAGAGAAGAGAACGAGACACAACTTGGAGGATTTTGATCTGGTTTTGTCTCTGAGGGACACACTTGGAGATTGTTCCCGTGAAGCTGTAGGAGGTTCAGACTTGGAAGTTTCTGGAACGTTTCTTGTGCAAGGGTTCTCAGGTCGTTACCTTGCAGGAAGAGCTCCTCCAAAGCTTGCAGAGTTCCTTCACCGAGCGAAAGGTTCTGTAGGGAGTTGTAACTAAGGTTGATAATCTTGGCTGCAGGAAGGAGGTTTTGGTCGGTGACGGAAAACATGGAGACGCAGTTGTTGCTAACGTTCAGGACCTCCAGTGACATCATGGTGCGAAAGAAGGACTGCTGCAAGTCTGTGAGCTGGTTGTAACTTAAGTCTAAGTATCTCAGGTGCTTCAAAAGCGTCTCGGACATCTTTGTCTCGGCCATGTCCGTCACTTGGACACTCTGCAAACGGTTGCGTGACAGGTCCAGATGTTGGATTGCGTTGTTTGTGGGCAACAGTGGGAAATAAGGCAGTTTATTTCGGCTGAGGTCCAGAAAGGCGAGGCGGTACGGCTCGGCTGATTTGGTGCTCTGGAAGAGCTCCAGGCTGTTCCTGCTGAGGTTTAACACTCTCAGGCAGCTCAGGTTAAAGTCCGTGATGCAAGTGATAGAGTTCTTGGACAAGTCCAGTTCGCTGAGGCCATCAAGAGAGTCAAAGGCACCGTCTTCAATCTCCAAAATGACATTGTTGTGGAGGCTAATCCTCCTCAAGGCCAAGGCGCCGCTGAAAGTGTTTTGGGCGATCTTGGTGATGCTGTTGCTGCTCAACGAGAGCTCCATCAGCGAAGGAGTATCGGCTAGAAAGAAGTCAGACATCCCCGTGTACAAACCATTACTGGAGAGGTCCAGACACTCCACGGCCGCAAGTGTTCCGATTTGATTTTTGGCCTGAGCAAACAAGTTGAGACGATTCCCAGATAGGTCCAGGACTCTGAGGTCACACATGGCTTCCAAAAGTCCTGGCTGAATGAAGTGGATCATGTTGGAGTGCAGATCCAGTTGATGCAAGCCCGTGTGGCCAGCCAGTGTGTCGCGGCTGAGATTCCACAGCTGGTTGTGTGAGAGGTCCAACACTTGGACGCCCGTCGGGAGGTCAACGGGGGTGCCGGTGAGGCTCAAATCCCTGCAGATCGCACTCATACCCGCCTGCCGGCATAGACAAACACACAAAATCCCCAAACATGTTCAAAGAGCACTTTTTGATTTACAAGGCCTGCGATGTGGAGACGTTTAGAACCATCGGGCCAATAAAAACCTCCTTTCTCGGTAAATCTGTTATTTTGCTGTTTAGAGACATAACACCATCCGGCTGGACGCTTCTCACCTCCTTTGGCCAAGAAGATAAATCACGAGGGAAATTCCCAAACCATGTACCGACAAAAAAGTTCAAAAGTACCTCATGGTTGGTAACTTTCTCTGCCTTGGCACAATGTATATATTTGACTTTTTTTTTACGTTTATAATGGAAAACATATGGCCAGAAGACCCCCACCGGCCCAGCACCACCACCCAGCCGTGGTCCCCCCTCCGGTCCAAAAACAGCCCATAAAACTGTCTCCATCTCCAATTTCTCACTAAAGCCTTTCAGATTCTCGGCATACTTGCGGTTTTGATGAAAAGCTCTCGTTGCTTACCGAATGACGTAAACAAAAGCTACCTAGCTAGTAAATGTTTTTTAGTGAACCCTGGGGTACACCTAAAGCATTTAAGTGGATTATATTAGCATTTTCATTGATTGTCCCTTCTTTCTTACTCTCTTCTGTCCCTGCGTGCAATTTTCAGCCTTTTTTCGATCATTTCCATCCTGCAAATGTTTCCAAAAACAATTTTTATTCGTCAAAATCATGATTGAGTGGCTAACTTTTCTTTTACTTACGACCCATGTGTGATTGAATTTCTCATCACTTAGCAAAGGAGTAATTCCTTTGTAATTCATAAAACGGGAAGTGGGGTGACTTGTCTTTTGCGTACCCGATTTGTCACCCGCTTACAACAGCGCAGCACGGGTGTCGGTAATCTCAAGGGTGTGTATACTGAGAAACCTGGGTCAAATAGTCAAACGTGATTCACTGGGAATATCTCCAGAGTGAAGTCAAATAAATGAAACAGCTCAAGCAGATTAGGAGTCTCATCCCCGTTGCCGTGTGCAACGTGTCCAAATAAACTAAGCCCTGTCTATTTATTTATATTAAAACGTGAGGAATGCGCATCTGCTGAACAAACACGAGAAAGGGAGTAACGTTCACTTACGATGTGGCACGGAGGGCGATGGTGAGGAGGGTGGATCGCCGCCACCACGCAGCCAACCAGAAGCGGGAAGAGCAGCGGGAAGGAGGCCATGATGCTGCGGAACAAGGACATCATCAGTGGACGCTTGTACAGGCACAGGCGCAGGCTGGAAGTGAAAGGCCCCACGTAAAGAAGGCCAAGAGGAAGTAGACCTGTGCTGACCTATGACGAAGCTATTTATGTCCTAACAAAAGGGGCTTTTTTGTTTTCTTTTTAAAAACTGGTTCGACAGAAAGCCAATGACAAGAAATGAACTTTAGCTTCGTTTTAGACAATCCACAAACAGATACCTGACTCCTGGCACCCGATGAATCTTTGCTGTGTGTCTTGAGCACGTCGATTTCACATCTTCAGCCACTTGTGTGCGCACGCCGCCTTCCAACACCCCCAAAAGAAGATCGACAGAGATCGCGCGACCACTGCAATCCCCAGCGCTCCTCTCCGATGACGCTTTTCCCTTCTTCCTCCTCATGCTGTTCGGCTCGGACTGCTTATTCCAGCATCCTGTGAGAACATCCTGCAGGGCCACCCCGCCCCCCCCTTTCCCTCTCTTCTCAGGGAAATGCCTTAAAAGGGGGGTTGGCAGTCCGATTGGATTCTTCATTTCAGGGAGACACGTGTTTATGTCTTGCGCAAATACCCCCAATTTATCAAAACCTGCCCCTTTCTCTGTGTTATCATCAGGAGGAATTTGGGGTATTTCAAACAATTGAAAGGTTACATCTGCTTTTGCTTAATAAGAAAAACATGCTTTTTATATTGTATTTTTATAACATTTGAAACAAGCATTTAGGAATGGGAGGTGTTGATGAGTCCCACATTCTGATGACGTATGACGTGTCTTATTGTCTTGTGACTCTTTGGTTTGCACCACAAATGACAGTATAATGAAAAAAACATGAAGAAAACTTTTTTTCGTCTGTTTCAAGTGAAAATGGATATTGACGCTTTTGCAGGTGATCCACCCACAGGTGTCAAACTCAAGGCCCGGGGGCCAGATACGTCCCGCCACATCATTTTATGTGGCCCGCGAAGACAAATTGTGCATCAAAATTGTGTGTCATTACTAGAATTGCAAGTTGTCTTCACTTTTAATAATATCTTTTTTTTAAATATTTGACCAGTTTTTACTCGTCTGATTTGAAAATGAGTTATTTGTCAGTTTGTTTTGTAGCGTTTACTGTATATAATATGAGGTGCTCATACATTTATTTGGGTTGACAGTCATAATGGCCCTCCGAAAGAAGCTATGACTACACTGCGGCCCGCGAAAAAAATGAGTTTGACACCCCTGACTTACACAGTCACATTTTAATTTAGTAAGGAAAGATTTGATGAACTCAAAATATTTGATTAACTATAATATTTTCAATGTTTTATTATGTATTTACTTTATATACATTGGGTTTGGCACAAAAACATGTTTACATTTCAATTGATCAAGGTTTATTACCATCAAATTAGTAAATAAAATAATCCAAAAGGGATACCTACTGCCGATTACGCTCACTGACGTAGTTTACACGTTTCACCTGTAGGTGTCAGTATGCACAACTCCCCAGCTACTTTTAAATAATCCAACGAAGAAGACGTCGATGTTGGCGGAAAGTGGAGAGGCAAGCACCTTGAGGGAATTAGCGCAATCTGCTTCCACGTTAATACCTTGAGCAATTTAAGGTATACCGCCACCAAGTCTTGCCCAAAATATTCCCCGCGTTGTTCCCAACGGCCAGGTGAGAGGAACTGAACTGCAACTGCCCTTCTTAGTCGTTTAAAACCAGCGAACACGCTAAGTAGCCTCGCTCGCTAGCCTCACTAGCTAGCCAGCTAGCCCATACACTTCCACGCTACCACGTCCATTGTGCGCTAGCTAGCATGTCTAGCGGAGGCATTATCCGCGGACCCGCGGGGAGCAATGACTGCCGCATCTACGTCGGCAACCTGCCGCCCGATATCCGCTCTAAGGACGTCGAAGACCTCTTCTACAAGTATGGCTCCATCCGTGATATCGATCTGAAAAACCGACGAGGCGGACCGCCATTCGCCTTCGTGCAGTTCGAGGACCCGAGGTGAGCGCGAAGCGCACGTCTCTAGCGCGGGTTGTCCGTTTAAATTCAAATTTTACCGACTCAAATTGCGTTTTTATTCATATATTTCGCAAAAGAAATGTGCATTTAATGGCACATTTGACTAAGCCTAACTACGGTAAACTTGAGGCCCAAATGTATCAAGCAATGGCCGTTTATTTTATTCTGAATTGCTTGCAAAGTGAACGTTTTCTACAATTTAAAATGAGGGAAATTTACTCTGGTTTTGTCATGCAGTTAGCTTCTCTAAAATGTAATTCACCACATTACAATACAATCAAGTCTAAGACTATGCGCAGATCAAACAAAGCAAACGTTGAAACTATTATGCAGTAGCTATGTAACTGTTTGAATTGACAGGGACGCAGATGACGCCGTGTACGGTCGTGATGGCTATGACTACGATGGCTACCGACTGCGAGTGGAGTTCCCCCGAAGTGGACGAGGAGGAGCAGCAGGCCCACCTAGGGGTCGATACGGACCACCATCTAGGCGCTCCGAGTACAGGGTCATCGTGTCAGGTGAGCTGTGGCTTCCTCAGTGTGCTAGCTTTGTGTAAAAGTCACTTAATGTGTGATTTACATATGCATTAATTCTTTTTTCAGGTCTACCTCCTAGTGGGAGTTGGCAGGACCTGAAGGACCACATGCGAGAGGCGGGCGATGTGTGCTACGCTGACGTGAACCGCGATGGCAGTGGCGTGGTGGAGTTTGTGCGGAAGGAGGACATGACATACGCCGTGCACAAGTTGGACAACAGCAAGTTCCGCTCCCACGAGGTATGTGGGGCGTAGGGGAAAGAGCCCGAAAAGCGGGCACAAAATTTAGATATAATTGCAACTCCACATTGAAGACAATATGACATGTCATCACTATATAAGTTTTACAATCAATGCTAAGACTATTCCTGCACAATGCAAATGTGCCGCCTAAGCAGGGGAGACCTGACTTCCCAGTCACTTCGTCCAGTTTTTCCAGGCGGGATCCCGAGGCTTTCCCAGGCCAGCAAGGGAGACTGTCCAACATGTCCTGGGTCGTCTCCGGGGACGCAGCTCTCGGGGGGGGCACATGTCCAAAACACCCAACCCACTGCCCGGCCACCTCATGAGGACGAGCCGCAGCTGTTCTCTAAGCACCCGATCTGTTCGCCATGCAACACTAAGCATTTCTTTTGTGTGCAGGGCGAGACGGCGTACATTCGTGTTAGGATGGACGGCCACCGCAGCCCCAGCTACGACCGCTCCCGCAGCCGGAGCAGAAGCCGGAGCCGAAGCAAGAGCCGATCGCGGAGCTACTCCCCCGCTCGTCGCGGCCGGGCCTCGCCACGCTATTCCCCACGGCGCTCTCGCTCCCATTCCCGTTCCCGCTCTCGTTCTCGCTCCCGCACCTAGAGCCGCCGGTGCCGCGCTGACTTGACGTAGAGCGGCACGTCAAGAGAGAGGGCAAAAGAAACCTCGGAGTTGGATCCCGTTTGTCATGTATTTCTCATCAGCCCTGCCGTTTTGAGTTTTTTTGTTGCTGCCCGTCCCCCTTTCCCTCCCTTCACTGTGTTGGGTGACTTTTTTTTATTTTTTATTTTGTTTTTCATTTTACTCACCATTCCGTCATTTCCCCAACCCCCTCTTCCCAGCTCCTTGAACGCTGCCGCTATTGCTGTGCTTTTTCTTTGGCTTCTCAAAGCATTTTGTCCGCTGATCTTCTTGTGTGTCTCTCTGTAGAGATCAGAGCGACAGGATAGGATGGGAAGAGAAGGAAACAGTTCAAATTAGGATAAAGAGGAGGAGGAGGATGAGAAGGAGGAGGATACAAATGTGGCACGCAATGGTATGATGGTTGTGCCTTTACAAACATCTAATTGTGAGGCTGTTCACATGTTTTTACACTTAAAATGGTGCCCCATTCTTGCTCAATACTCAATCACCCACTGCAGAAATAAGCTTCTGCATTCATTTTGTTTGTAGGTGGTACCCTCCACCCTTTTTTTTTTTCTTCTTCTTAATTTGCTTTGTAGTTTTCTCCAACCCTGTTAAGTGTCATCAAAATGTAGATATTTTTTCCTTTCAATGCGAAGGTGTGATTCTAACTCCTTCTCTTTGGTTCTGCTGGTATTCTGAAGGTTTGGACTGGGCTCATTGTCACCCCATCCGGAGCCGGATCAGGATTTAGGATTTTTAGGCATCAGGATGGATACAAGGAGCAGGAGCGTTGGAGATTTTTCTTTGTTCGTTTGTTTGTTGTTTGTACCTGGACAAGTTCCCACGTCCAACCTTTCAAGCATTGTAGTTCATAGTCTAAGCTAATTCGGCGTTCCCAAAGAAACACATGTAGTAGTAATTTTCCATGTTGTGGAATTTCATAATTAGTGGCAGTGTTGTGACTTTTTTTTTAATTATGGTTGGAAAAGGAAGAGCTGGGATCAAACCCTCGGAGGGCTTCCCGACAGTGGAGGGAGAGGATAAAAAGAGTGAGGAAATGTGGTTTGTATCTTAGATCCGTTTTTTCCTGGTGGGATGGTTTGTTTTTCATAAATAGAGTCTCCGGTGTCATCAGAGCTTTATTCTCTTTTAATAAAAATTTAAAAACGTATACCATGTGTCCGGAGTTTTCATTGTGAATGTTATGAAAACCTGTTTAACTGCTCATTTCTCTATACATTCCTACAGATACAAATACTGTAACAAATGTGTTTCATGTTAATTGTATAGTACGACTGCAAGAAGCAATGAAATATTCACTGAGAATAAAATTTCTTGCACACCTCTTGTGTAAATGTATACGCAATCATGTCAGTGTAATCATCAGGCAGCATCATTTTTACTCTGGCTTATACCGTCCGTTTAATTCACGCCACTGGACTTGCACTGATATCACGACACAACGTAGGTGTCGGTAATGCGCATTGAAGCTGGTGCCACCTCGCCGTAAAACAAAACGAAGAAGAAAAATGACGTAACTTCCCGTTCACGAACAGCCAATCAGGAAGTGGGGGTGAGGGCGGGTGTGGCACTTTTCACTTTCAGTTAAGCTTTGACCACGATATTTCCCTAATGTAGTGGCCTGTTATTAGGTACACTTGAAAATGGCGGCGTACCTAATGGAGTGTCCGAGTGACGTCACAAATCAAACAGCCAATCAGCAAGTGGGGGTGAGGGCGGGTGTGGCACTTTTCACTTTCAGTTAAGCTTTGACCACGATTGTTCCCTAATGTAGTGGCCTGTTATTAGGTACACTTGAAAATGGCGGCGTACCTAATGGAGTGTCCGAGTGACATCACAAATCAAACAGCCAATCAGAAAGTGGGGGTGAGGGCGGGTGTGGCACTTTTCACTTTCAGTTAAGCTTTGGCCATAATTTTTCCCTAATGAACTGGCCTGTTATTAGGTACACTTGAAAATGGCGGTGTACCTAATGGAGTGTCCATGTGATTCCCTCGTTAAGTGCACCTGCGTGAAAACTTTTAGCTACTGCAGAACGTGAAAGGAGCTAAAAGTTTTCACGCAGGTGTGCTTAACGAGGGTCACTTGGAAAACATGTTGGAACGCGGCCCGAAGGACTAGAGCTTGACACCTGTGACCTTTGACCATGATATTTCCCTAATAAAGTGGCCTGTTATTAGGTACACTTCAAAATGGCGGTGTACCTAATGGAGTGTCCGTGTGAATCCCTCGTTAAATGCACCTGCGTGAAAACTTTTAGCTACTGCAGAACGTGAAAGGAGCTAAAAGTTTTCACGCAGGTGCGCTTAACGAGGGTCACTTGGAAACATGTTGGAACGCGGCCCCAAGGACTAGAGCTTGACACCTGTGACCTTTGACCATGATATTTCCCTAATAAAGTGGCCTGTTATTAGGTACACTTCAAAATGACGGTGTACCTAATGGAGTGTCCGTGTGAATCCCTCGTTAAGTGCACCTGCGTGAAAACTTTTAGCTACTGCAGAACGTGAAAGGAGCTAAAAGTTTTCACGCAGGTGCGCTTAACGAGGGTCACTTGGAAAACATGTTGGAACGCGGCCCCAAGGACTAGAGCTTGACACCTGTGACCTTTGACCATGATATTTCCCTAATAAAGTGACCTGTTATTAGGTACACTTCAAAATGGCGGTGTACCTAATGGAGTGTCCGTGTGAATCCCTCGTTAAGTGCACCTGCGTGAAAAGTTTTAGCTACTGCAGAACGTGAAAGGAGCTAAAAGTTTTCACGCAGGTGCGCTTAACGAGGGTCACTTGGAAAACATGTTGGAACGCGGCCCCAAGGACTAGAGCTTGACACCTGTGACCTTTGACCATGATATTCCCTAATAAAGTGACCTGTTATTAGGTACACTTCAAAATGGCGGTGTACCTAATGGAGTGTCCGTGTGAATCCCTCGTTAAGTGCACCTGCGTGAAAAGTTTTAGCTACTGCAGAACGTGAAAGGAGCTAAAAGTTTTCACGCAGGTGCGCTTAACGAGGGTCACTTGGAAAACATGTTGGAACGCGGCCCCAAGGACTAGAGCTTGCCACCTGTGACCTTTGACCATGATATTTCCCTAATAAAGTGGCCTGTTATTAGGTACACTTCAAAATGGCGGTGTACCTAATGGAGTGTCCGTGTGAATCCCTCGTTAAGTGCACCTGCGTGAAAAGTTTTAGCTACTGCAGAACGTGAAAGGAGCTAAAACTTTTCACGCAGGTGCGCTTAACGAGGGTCACTTGGAAAACATGTTGGAATGCGGCCCCGAGGACTAGAGCTTGACACCTGTGACCTTTGACCATGATATTTCCCTAATAAAGTGGCCTCTTATTAGGTACACTTCAAAATGGCGGTGTACCTAATGGAGTGTCCGTGTGAATCCCTCGTTAAGTGCACCTGCGTGAAAACTTTTAGCTACTGCAGAACGTGAAAGGAGCTAAAAGTTTTCACGCAGGTGCGCTTAACGAGGGTCACTTGGAAAACATGTTGGAACGCGGCCCCAAGGACTAGAGCTTGACACCTGTGACCTTTGACCATGATATTTCCCTAATAAAGTGGCCTGTTATTAGGTACACTTCAAAATGGCGGTGTACCTAATGGAGTGTCCGTGTGAATCCCTCGTTAAGTGCACCTGCGTGAAAAGTTTTAGCTACTGCAGAACGTGAAAGGAGCTAAAAGTTTTCACGCAGGTGCGCTTAACGAGGGTCACTTGGAAAACATGTTGGAACGCGGCCCGAAGGACTAGAGCTTGACACCTGTGACCTTTGACCATGATATTTCCCTAATAAAGTGGCCTATTATGAGGTACACTTGAAAATGGCGGTGTACCTAATGGAGTGTCCGTGTGAATCCCTCGTTAAGTGCACCTGCGTGAAAACTTTTAGCTACTGCAGAAACGTGAAAGGAGCTAAAAGTTTTCACGGCAGGTGCGCTTAACGAGGGTCATTGGAAACATGTTGGAACGCGGCCCGAAGGACTAGAGCTTGACACCTGTGACCTTTGACCATGATATTTCCCTAATAAAGTGGCCTATTATGAGGTACACTTGAAAATGGCGGTGTACCTAATGGAGTGTCCGTGTGAATCCCTCGTTAAGTGCACCTGCGTGAAAACTTTTAGCTACTGCAGAACGTGAAAGGAGCTAAAAGTTTTCACGCAGGTGCGCTTAACGAGGGTCACTTGGAAAACATGTTGGAACGCGGCCCCAAGGACTAGAGCTTGACACCTGTGACCTTTGACCATGACATTTCCCTAATAAAGTGGCCTATTATGAGGTACACTTGAAAATGGTGGTGTACCTAATGGAGTGTCCGTGTAATTCCCTCGTTAAGTGCACCTGCGTGAAAAGTTTTAGCTCCTGCAGAACGTGAAAGAAGCTAAAAGTTTTCACGCAGGTGCGCTTAACGAGGGTCACTTGGAAAACATGTTGGAACGCGGCCCCGAGGACTAGAGCTTGACACCTGTGACCTTTGACCATGATATTTCCCTAATAAAGTGGCCTGTTATTAGGTACACTTCAAAATGGCGGTGTACCTAATGGAGTGTCCGTGTGAATCCCTCGTTAAGTGCACCTGCGTGAAAACTTTTAGCTCCTGCAGAACGTGAAAGGAGCTAAAACTTTTTACGCAGGTGCACTTAACGAGGGAATCACACGGACACTCCATTAGGTACACCGCCATTTTCAAGTGTACCTAACGGGCCAGTTCATTAGGGAAAAATCATGGCCAAAGCTTAACTGAATGTGAAAAGTGCCACACCCGCCCTCACCCCCACTTTCTGATTGGCTGTTTGATTTGTGACGTCACTCGGACACTACATTAGGTACGCCGCCATTTTCAAGTGTACCTAATAACAGGCCACTACATTAGGGAAAAATCGTGGTCAAAGCTTAACTGAAAGTGAAAAGTGCCACACCCGCCCTCACCCCCACTTTCTGATTGGCTGTTTGATCTGTGACGTCACTCGTACACTCCATTAGGTACACCGCCATTTTCAAGTGTACCTAATAACAGGCCAGTTCATTAGGGAAAAATCATGGCCAAAGCTTAACTGAAAGTGAAAAGTGCCACACCCGCCCTCACCCCCACTTTCTGATTGGCTGTTTGATCTGTGACGTCACACAGACACTCCTTTAGGTACGCCGCCATTTTCAGGTGTACCTAATAACAGGCCACTTCATTAGGGAAAAATCAGGGCTAAAGCTGAACTGAAAGTGAAAAGTGCCACAATCGCCCTCACCCCCACCTCCTGATTGGCTGGTTGATCTGTGACGTCACACGGACATTACATTAGGTACATCACCATTTTCAGGTGTACCTAATAACTTTATGCATTTTTTGTACGTGTCAAGAATGTGTATTTGACTACTTGCTCTTTATTTTGGGGGACACCAACACATATTACACAACGTAAAACACATATTGTCATATAAAGCAGTGAACCATATGTCAGATTTTATTTTCATGCCCAAAAAATAAAAACAAGGAATAAAAGACCAGACAAGTTACAACAGGCTTTAATGTTTATTAAAATAATAATAAAAGTACATTTCAAACCAGCAATCTAATATGAAATTGCAGTAGATATATTGGATAACAATATTTAGGCGTATATATGCATACACGTTATTTAAAAACTACTATAAATCTTATAAAATCAAGATTACCCAAAGAGAAGCATAATCTCCCCGTTGTTGCATACGGCGCATCCCTTCATGCAATAAGATAGCCGTTAGCTTGGAGAAAACGTGCATAAAAGAAGTGGTGTTGCAGTGATGGTTCTTCTTTCCATCGTAAATCTACATTCTGGCTTACATAGTTCACGCCAGGGAGACGCAACACGTTCACGATCAGTATCCGTTGATGCACGGGAAGGAAGACAGTTGACCATTGACTCGTTCGCGAACGGGAAAGTCAGGATTCGTCCCTCACTGATCCGTTCCTCGCGATGAACTGTAAAACTGTAAATGAGAATCACTCACTCATTGATACGTTCACTTACAGATTCGTTCGTTGTTGAACAGGAAATGCAATTCACCACTCGTTCGTGAACAGGAAGTTACGTCATTTTCTTCTTCGTTTTGTTTTACGGCGGGTGGCTCCAGTTTTTAGGTGCATTACCGCCACCTACTGTGTTGGAGTGTAAACATCATTTACGGTGTAAATACATTTTATTCGATCTTTTTGATGGATTTTTCTTTCATTTACGGATGATTGATCGAAAGCGTCCATGGTTTGTGTGAATGTTTATTTAAAGGGCATAAAAGTGTTAGAACGTTACATATGTACAATAATCTACACCAGTAACAAAGTCACATACTGTGCTTTAAACAGTAAAACAATATTAACAAAATCGTAACCTCAAAGTTGAGGCTAAAGGAAAATAATATTAACATGAATGTGTTAAATATAAAGTTTATAATATGACAAATGTTCTTCTCCAAATAAACAAAAAGGATAGATTCTTCGCAATTGTTTGTATCAAAACGTACATTTCCAACATATTGTCTGCTAAAGAAAATAATATTTTGCTGACATATTCAGCAGTACACGACAAATGTAAGCAGCTTAAGGGGTGGAGCTAAATGGGCGTGGTGGCGTTGGCCCACTCGGGGAAGGAGTCCAGAGAGAACAAGACGCGACCCCAGGTGTTGATGGCCACGCTGATGCACACAATGCCGATGATGTTCATCACCACGCCAGTTTTTGCCTGCAGGGAGCGCATAGTAGCAGGTTGCGAATTATGTGGCTAACAATTCTCATGTGGCTAATCTGATATCTTTTCTGGCATTTTTATCCAACTGATGTGTCGCATGTGTCTGGCCTACATGTTTAGACTTACCATGTCGGTTACTTTGAGGTACCCCGAAGAGAAGACGATGGCGTTGGGAGGCGTGGCCACGGGCAGCATGAAGGCGAACGACGCGCTCAAGGTGCACGGGATCATCACGTACAAAGGATTCACGCTGATGGACTGAGACTGCCGCAAGCACGTTACACAACAACAACAAAAGAAGAAGAAGAAAATACGTTGAGTGGTTTCCAAACATGTCTGGTACATAAAATTATCTTTGGAAAATTGACAACACATGTCACTTTTCATGATGATCATAAATTACCATGGAAGCCAGGATTGGCAGGAGGAGCGTTGCCGTGGCCACGTTGCTGGCGCACTCTGTGAAGGTGGCAGTGAGGAGGCATAGGACTACGGTGATGGCCCACGGCGGGATGGAGTGAAGTGGCGTCATCTGGGAGCCCAACCAGCGCGATAAACCGGACTCCTGAACGACACACCCAAATCCAATCATTACCGATTTGCATTCACTCTTTGTCAATTGGCTACCCAGCGCCACCACTTGTAGCTCACCTCGCTGCCTTTGGCCAGCGCAAAGCCTCCGCCCAGCAGCAGCACGATGTTCCACGGAATCTTGGCCTGCGCCACCTTCCACGTCAACAGCGGGGGGGCGGGGCCTCGGGACACCTGCACGTCTGATGGGACAGACCAGAACAAAAGCTTTCACCTCGGAGAATCAACTTGAATAATGAGGCCACACGTGTGCGTGTCACTGACCCGGGTCTGAGTTTTGCCTCCAGTAGCAGAGATATTTGGGCGGCTGGGACGGCAGGATGAACAGTAAGAGCGCCACCATGAGGGAGACAGTGGCGTCCGTGACAAACCTGCGGAGATGTCACGAGTTTCAAAATGTGTTTTTTTAAACAATAAATTGGTCCTTTTGGTGTGTACCTCTTGCCCACCAGGGAGCAGTATAATACAGACATATCCTAAGCCACAGCAATAACAGTTGTTCTTCACAGAGGATAAAGAATACATACACGTTAGTAGTGTCTGTCTACATGTATTATCACGCGGAGAAAAAAGTACAGGTCATACAAACAGTTAGCAGTTAGTGATAAGAAAAGGTGGTACGGGAGATTATTCTGGTCCACGGTGTTCTTGAGATCGGGTGTTGTTTTTGGCCTTGCGACACAGAGGTCAAGTTCACTTCCTGTCGCAGCACAGCGCAAATATTGAAATTACACGCATGCATGCCTTGTGGCCGCTCTTTGGTGTTTATGCAGAGTGCAAGTGAAAGGTCATTAGTCGACGTGATTATGTAACCTGGCAGCGACTTCATGAATGAACATGAATGGCGTCCACGTTCGTCCCCTTTAAAGGGGCAAAGATTTTGATTGACACATAGCACTGCCCCCACATGAGGCTTGATGGATGGATATATAACAAACCCTTGCGATACGTGTGACCTGACCTCTCTTGAGTTTGATACGCAATCAAAAATTTAAGCTAGAATTTATGAACAAATAATAAAAAACAAAGCATATTGTGGACTTGAGACAATCACATCGCTTTGCCTTCCAAAAGATGATTTAGCTTGATGCTAAGAAACAATTCAAAAGGCATCAGCAGGCTAACAAATAGCATCAACTTGGCAGTTACAACACTTTAAGCAACGATTATTTGAACTCGAACTTTGGAGCAACACATAGACAGACGCGATAACAATAGTTGTGAAAGTCTTTGTTTGTCTTCCCAATTGATCAATACTGCCCCTGGTGGCCAAGTTAAATCTCACACTCACCAGAAAGAGCTGCAATATAATTATGTTATTGCCATAAGTTTGTGTAAAAAAAACACTGAAAAATTGGCTGACTTACTCTGCATCGGCGTTGAACACCCGCGAGGCCCAGCCGTCCACGAAGCGCGGCTCCCGCGTGAACCACAGCACCACCATGAGGAGGAAGAGCGCCATCACGCTGGCCTCGCCGTAGGTCATGGGACCTAGGCGCTGGTGCTCTTCTCCGATGGCGTCGCGCGCCGCTTGCTCCTTCGCCTTCTGCCCTGCCCCGCACGACCACGCCCCCCACAGGCTGACCATCAAACGATAGAGAAGGTAGAAAGCAAAGTGTACACATTGTGAACATGGAGAGGAGTTTGCAGAACATATTGTAGATAAGATGAGAAGAACAGGTGTGGTACGCATGGAAACAGATGAAAAGATATGTAGGAGGACGATATTGTGCACGTAGTTAAGAGGTAGTATAATTGACCCGCCGCTAGCATGCTAGCTGCCAGATAGATAGATGGAGTAGTAAACATCGATGGCGCAATAGATGACATCAACATAGATAGGAGATCAGGTCATGAAGATGTAGTAGGAAGTGGTGGATTCAGGACTGACCTGCGTCCTATGAAGACTTGCTGCAGGAGAATCCAGGCCATCGTGAGCATCATCATCATGGTAGGGAAGGCGAAGACGAACCAGGACGCCGAGTTGATGACACCGCCGCTCTGTGGGAACAGCCTTACGCCGGACGTGACAATAAGAGCGTCGCCTGAGCACGCTAGCGCGTTAGCCGGCACTCACTGGCTCATCTGACCCAGCAGAACCAGGTTGGGTCCAGTTCCGGTGAGCGTGGCGATGCCGCCGATGCTGGCCGCGTAGCACACGCTCAGCAGCAGACCTTTGCTCAAACGTTTGCGTTCCTCGTCCACCTCGTCCACCTCTTCCAACTCCGACGTGCTCAACGGGGTGGAAAGTGCACCCTGACCTTTCGGCGCAGATGGAGGTTTGTCCTGCGGTGGCACTTTGAGCGATGACATCGTCACGTCCTCATGGGATGCAGTCTCAACTGCGGCTTCTCCCGTACCTTCGCCTGCAGGAAAGAAATTCCATCAAACTTCCAATCACACCTACTGTGAACCTCCACTAAAAGACAGAAGGTTACTCACCCGTTCTTTCGGAAGCGTCCGCTTCAGGCATCTGGATGACAAAGGCGCTCTGCTTTCTAGAGGCGGCGCCTTCGCTCGTCTTCGCCCGTCCTTCCTCAACGTCGTCGTGGCCATGCAGTTGGTCCAGCACGGCGTGCACAATGGGGACCATCATGGCGGCCGTGGCTGTGTTGCTGATCCACATGGACAGGAAGGCTGTCACGCTCATGAAGCCCAGCATCAGCCTGTCATGGCACAAGTCCATTCATTTAGATCTCCACTTGAAGTAACTTGTGTTTGTACCTAAATGTGTAGCGACATGCTAACACACACCGTACAAATAGCATCCATTGAAGCACACAACTCACAGTGCGGGCCTGATTCCCACCAGGAGTAGAACTTTGAGTGCGATGCGTTTGTGGAGGTTCCAGTGCTCCACGGCCACCGCCACCATCAGCCCGCCCACGAATAACATGTTGCTGTCTCGCAGGTACTGCATGCACACCTGCAGGGGGAGACACCTCAGAATTTGTTCCCACTTATTGTCCTCTTTTGTGTGTGCAAGCGCGCTTACGTCTTTGGACTGCATGATTCCGAGCAGGGGAAACAAGATGGTCGGCAGCAGCGCGGTGACGGCCAGGGGCAAAAACTTCGGTGCACCAGAACAGCGCCATCAGCAGGATGACGTACGCGCACGCCGCCTCCTGTGCGCGCGCACACAGATCAGAATACACGTCAATGCAGTTGAACAGCGCATGCATAGACGGGTGCCTATCGGATGTGTCAACATGAAGATGAAAAGTGTTTGGATGGAGAATGTGAGACTTGTTGCCTCAACGTATGACGTTTCAAAAGATTGCATCGGGAAGGCCAACTGCCAGCCGTGACATGTGATGAAGATGAGGAGAAGCGTGAGAAAGCAGCAAAGGCTGCCGGGAGGCCGCGGCAGGACCCGCTGAGCGCAAACACACCACTTTGGTTTCATTTACCGCGCCGTGCACACATGCACATGCACGTGCTCTCACACACGTGCATGCGGGAAGGAGGGGGGGGGGGGACAATATAGTGATGAAGAATGAGAAGGTCGCTGAACTTGGAGCCGTCAATGTACTGGTCAATCAATGACAGCCACGACGGGGCCTGAAAGGTTCACGAATGAAAAATGTCACAAAACGTGTTCCTAAACAGAAAGACTTGAGGATAAACGCATTTAGAAAGTGACAATGTTTGGAAAGTGCCACTTAAATGACAAAAAATAAACTCAATAAAGCGCTTGGAATGCCATGGCGAGTTGTCATACAATGCAAGACGAATTATTCGAATCGAACGATTGTAACACGGTTTAGAAATGAAAATGTTACATTAAAAATAGTTTTGAAGAAGTAAATCGATATTGAATCTTACGTTGAAAATGAATATTTTGAATGAACGGAACACCGTTTACCGGAATTACCGTGTACAACAATTATAACTACTGTAAATGAAATATTTAAATGAATAAATATGGTAGTGGAAAATGAAATAACTATAAATGTCAAGTCAATAAAACGGGTTTTAGAATAAAACCATTAAATGTATACAAACGTTAAAAGAATAAAAAATAAAACCATATAATGTTAGAAATGGACATAAAATGTTTAAAAATGGTTTTGAATTGATGAAAAAATGAAAATGAATAAAATACGTTAACAAATAAAACAAAAATTGAATGACACTCATGCATAAACACAAAATCAAATTCAATAAAGCATTTTTGTGCGTGACCGTGTCTCACCTTGGTGCTGAGGGCGAGCGCAGCAGGAGCAGCGGACCAAAGGCCACGATCAAGACGCTCTTGAGGACGCCACACAACGCGGAACATCCGCACCCCGCAGGGGAAGGACCGCCATCGAGCAGGAGGACGACAATGACGATGACGAGCGACAATCTACGGCTTCCGACTTCTCTCTGCCTTCAACGCGCTCGCCATTCAAGCTAAATAGTAACCTGTCGCGTGCACGCGCACGAGCATGCGCACGCACAAAGCAAAGAGAAAGCGGGAAAGTTGAGCTGGTGGCCTTCAACGCTGCATGATGAAGACTGGGAAGTGATTAAGCTGCTCAAAGACAAGCAATGAATGAATGGATGAATCGTGAGCGGACGAATAGTCGAAGGAATGAATGATTGGCAAATAAACGAGCTTAAATGAATACATGAATGATCAATAAATGAAAGAAAATGATTAAACGACTGATAAAGACAATGAATAAGAAATTAAAGAATCCTGAAGGATCTACTTTGGAAACTGAGTATCGGAAAGTGAAGTTGTGTTGCGAGTTTGCTGCCACCTGGCGGCCACCTTTGGTAGTCCCAGTCGGGGTCGGACAGTGCAATCCCGCCGGTGCCTTGAGATTCGAATCCGTTCCGTGGACAAACATTTATGTGAACGCACATACAATGGTGACATGTCGCGTGAACGCACATCCATGTCCGTGACGAATGGACAACCGTGTTTTCGTGACGTGTCCAATGTGAGGGGACAGCCAAACCTTTCAATGTTTGAACAAACAAGCCCGAGCAGAAGCAGAGAGGAAAGAGTTTGCGGTCACCATCCCGTCATGAGGATTGCGCGTCCGTCTCGGCCGCGCGTCCCCGCTCGGATCGAGCTGGCGACGTGCGCGGCGCCCCGCTGTCACGCGCGCGACGTGGAGCGAGAGAGCAAGGCTGCTGCGAGGTGAGTGCGCGTCATCAATTCTTCCGTGCCTTTCTTTCCATTTCTTTTTTTTTTTTTACTTGCCACCTGGGCGCGCCGCATAACCCAAAGTGCCAAACACTCGAACCAAGTCCAATTGCGTACCTATTTTGATCTTTTTTCGCGTTGACATACTCGGGAGGCTCAATTTTGGGGGGTGGTAACATGAC
Organism: Syngnathus acus; assembly: GCF_901709675.1. Classification (NCBI taxonomy): domain Eukaryota; kingdom Metazoa; phylum Chordata; class Actinopteri; order Syngnathiformes; family Syngnathidae; genus Syngnathus; species Syngnathus acus. The sequence continues at coordinate 3,604,840 of NC_051099.1, read as the reverse complement.
ATCACCAGTAGATGGACCACGTGACCGTCGCGCAAAAGTACTCACACTGTACCTGGGCAAAGAAAAAAAAAAAAAAGATTGGTTAAAGTATCGACAGAACTACCAATACATGATTAATACAAAAGCTAGTTTAGTTGTTGCAACTTCCATCAGTGGTTGTGCTGGCGACGAAAAGAATGCGCGCTCTTCTGCACAAGGCAGCAACATGTTTCGGAAATTGACTTAATTACCAATTTCAATTTCAATAAGAGTAAGAAAGTACGGAGTATTTGTACTCGGTTACTTCTCTTCCTTGCGTGTTCGTGTCGAGCACTTTGACCCTCTTGGCAGCGTTCAGGGGATCAAGTCACGTGACCGAGGGGCATGCAAACATGTTTTTCCTTGTTTTACTTCGAAATCTCTTATTTTTGTCTCTCTGCCGCGCCAGCACATGCGTCAAGGTTCTCACCCATAACAATAACAGAACTGAAAAATTATTTTTGTCAAGTGGAATAAATCAGTTGTGAAAACTAATGTAAAAAAAAACAACAACAATAAACAAATCACAAACTAGCGGGACTAAAAATGAACTAAACGTAATCTCGGTGTGTTTCAGGATGAAGCGCAACCCCCCTCCTGCTTTTGGGCCTGCTGGTCTTTGTTTTGGTTCAGGTATCGTCTACATGGTGAATTGATGTGATGATGAAACCATTCCACAATCTAAAAACAAGCTCGAGCTACGTGTGTGTGTGTGTGTGTGTGGTGTGTGTGTGTGTGTGTGTGTGTGTGTGCGTGTGCACGCATTGACATGGGCACTTGCCTTTCTGATCCAGGCACAGACGGAGGAGAACGAACCAGCAGGGTGGCGAGGAAGAACACGTGGAGCTCTTCACCACACCCGCCACCAAGATGGCTGCCGCCACCTCCGACTTTGGCTACAACCTTTTCCGTGCGCTGGCAGCCCAGCAGGACAACGCCAATGTGGTTCTCGCGCCCATCAGCGTCTCTGCGGTCCTCACCCAACTGGCCATGGGTGAGCACATATCACTGGAAATATCAAGCTCGGACCTAATGCGGTCGGTTCCACAGGAGCTTCTGAGCGTGGCGAGAGGCAGCTGTTCCGGGCCTTGAGGTACCACACCCTGCAGGACCCTCAGCTCCACAACACCCTGAGGGACCTCCTGACCTCTGTCAAGACGGGCAACAAAGGACTGAGCGCGGCAGCCCGCCTCTACCTGGCCAGACGTCAGTCCTCGCGACCCGAACGTGCTCGTCTTGACGCTGCGTATTCCGTGACGCATGTGATGTTTTCTTCAGGTCTGCGCCTCAAACAGGAGTTCTTCACCGCTGTGGAGCAGCAATACGGCATTCGACCCAAAGCCCTGCAGGGAGGGAGTCAAGACACCAAGGAGATCAACAACTGGGTCGCCACGGAGACCGGCAACAAGGTGCCGCGCCTCCTGGCCAAGCCCCTGCCTAGGAACCCTGGAGTCAACGCTGTGGCTGGGGCCTACTTTAAAGGTAAGGAGAACCATCACAACATTGTGAAGAGCAATAGTGAGAACAACCAAAATGTGCTCACCAAACAGGGAAGTGGATGACGGCGTTCCAGCCTCAATCCTTGCAGAACTTCCAGCAGGAGGGCAAAGCGCCCGTCCGGGTTCCCATGATGCAGCAGGAGCACTACCCCATCAAGATGGGCGTGGATTCTGACCTGAGCTGCACAGTAAGCGGGGAAGCAGCTGCCCCGCCCCCTTTTGGCCACACCCACCAACCTCCACCTGTTATCTTCTTGCTCTAGATTGCACAGATCCTCCTGCAGAACCAGGTGAGCATGTTTGTGTTCCTGCCTCATGAAGTGACGTCCAACCTGACCGCCATGGAGGAGACGCTGACAGCCGAGTTTGTGCAAGACCTGGGCAACACGCTGCCACGCCACGCACGTCACCCTCACCATGCCCGTCTTCAAGTTCGGGTACGCCACGGAACCTCATGACGCTGCTCCCTGCCTTGGGTGAGTCCTTGGTGGATTGAACCTGGGATGGTTCCGAAGATGTCTCCAGGGGAGCGAGTGTTCTCCTCAACCCAAAGTCGCCTACTCACACTTAGCTCCGGCCCCGTCCTACATACAGGGCTCACGGATTGGCTAGCTGACCAGGACTTGGGGAAGATTTCAGCACAGCCGCCAAGCTGGTCACCATTTATCATAAGGTCGTCATGGAGACGGCACCCGATGGCGAAGCAGTCGGCGCCCGCCACCCTCCACCACCAGTCACCTGACCCTACCGCGTCGACCGTCCCTTCCTCTTCCTCCTTCGCGACGAGGCCTCGGGAGCCTTGCTCGTCGTCGGCAGAGTCATTAATCCCAAGGACCTGACCATCTAACACACATACACATCAACACACACATACGCACACACACACACTCTTAGCAGGTCCTAGGAGGGCAATGAGGATGAAACGTGATTTATCGTTAACGTTGTCACTTGTGGTACATTTGTGTGATGTTACAAAATAAACCTAACAATGGAAAAAATAAATAAATAAACACCCTTGATTTTTTTTTTACTCATCAACTTTGACCTCTAGCGCTACCCGTAGGACAAGATACAAAATATTTGAGTGGAAACAACACTTATAAATGGTGAAGTCTCCACATGTGGATCAGATCATCTACACACATTTTCCACTGCTCTCCTCCCGTCGATGAGGAGTGTGTGTGCGTGTCTGCGTGTGTGTGTGTGTGTGTGTGCGCGCACACATACCATGTGGTTTTTGATTTATTGTCACATCCTTGGGTTGGGCCAGTGTTGGAAAATATATTTAAGAAAACACTTCCTCTCTTTTATCTGATTCAACAACTCAGGAACAACACAAAAAGAAAGAAAGAATAAAGGAAAAACTAAAAGAAAGTAATTTTGAGGGTTGAAATCATGGACACACTAACAATGTAGGTAGATAAAAAAAAAAAAAGCACCGAAGCACACAAATCCACTAACAGCCACAAATACGCACACGCACTCACACAAATACTTGCCGGACTTTTAAGTACATGGCGGCTGCTTGCAGAAGGGCCGCCTGACACAAAATGGCAGCGTGGGAGCTGCCTAGCTTGAAGCGTGCCGGGAAATAGCCCGGTTTACCGAATGTCTCTGGTGGACGTCTGTGGAACTGCGTGTGGAACGTGTCTTTTGGACCTTCCTCAGGCGTGTCCCGGCTTGACTTGCTGTTCCTTATCATGCTCGTTCACCAGCTCATAGATCTTCCGATCGGATTCCTCGGGGCTCGCGAGATCCGCCCTCTTCCTGTGCAGGACCAGCGCCGTAAAGAAGAAGCACAGAAGGCCTCCGCACATGAACACCCCCTGGACACCCAAAAACCTGCACATACAAGTCAAATAGTATTTTAAACGGCAAATGAAGTCAAATAGACCTTTGGTGACCTTTTGACCTCCAACTTTTCAAAGTTCAGCAAGAACGGCAAAATTCACCAACATGTCTTTTGAAAAGAGACTGGCCTGTGTCTGAAGCGGTCCAAGTCGTAGTAGATACAGGAAGTCTGCTTCCCGCACTTCCTGTCCCACAGGACGCACGTGGAGTCGATGATGGAGCCGTACAGGACCGGGCAGGGCATGAAGGCTGCGCAGGCCATAACAACATTGAGGTGTGAGGACGTGCCTGGTCATGTGACCACCTCATCCAACTCACCCAGGACCCTGAAGAGCATGTACTGGATGCCCACTGCCAAAGACTTGTCACGCGCTGATACTGTCCTATTCACGCACGTAGCGTTAGCAGCCATCTCAGCGGACATTTTGTTGGCTTCTGGAATCTTCTTACCTCAGGATGATGACGAAGGACGGCGTCTGGGACAAGGACGCCATGAAACAGGTGGCGGCCATCAGGCCCACGAAAGGCAACAGGAGATGGCCGCACCCGCTGCCGCACGTCCCGGGCGTGGCCCTGCCGCTGGCCCCGCCCACGGCAGCGACACCACTCCGTGAAGTTCTGCGTGGAAAAAACGATTGGGCATTTTTTCACCGCCGACGCCCCCTCAGGCCGCAAGAGTGCAATGTTCCTTACCATGACTTTGTTGGTGCTGTCCTGTTTCCATGGCGACGCAGCCAGCAAGCACGGAGACGTGAAACTCAACACCGTCGGACCCGCACACGGGATGGAACGATTCCGGGACACACTGACATGTCGAGCTGCAAACCCGATGTTGCGGTACTTTCTGACAAGCGCACACAGACACACACTTTGATTCCGTTTTGGTTCTGTACCTGGTTGTCTCATTGATTCTGATGTCGGTTTATGTTTGCCGTGTTGTTACCGAGGCGGAAAGACCCCATCGACCTTCTGCGTTGGGCAGCCCATGAGGATCAGAGGGAAGCCACAGCAAAGGCTGAGCAAGATGGCGGCAGCGCAGAGCTTGCTGGCGGTGCCGACACCGAGAGTCCAGCGCCGCATTATGACTCCGCCTAACATGGTTCCCAACACGGCCAGAGGGATGCTCACGCCACCTTGGAAGAAGATAACGGTCGGTGGAAGGAAACATGTTGGTGTATGCGTGAACACACACACATACACACACACACCATCATCACTTGGAGAAGTCTGCCGGCTGGCTGAATTGCTTTTCGATGAACTTGGCCATGAGGTGGCGAGGCCGGCAACATGGCGGCCCAGGTTGACCTGCGCCAGGACCACCAGAAGGTAGACAGACTCCGCAAGGTCCGACACAACATGCTGGGAAAGCCTTAAGGAAACACATGACGTTCAGACCAGACAAGACAGCTGCAGACAGGAAGCAGACGCTGACTTTTGAGGAAGTGTAGAAGGCCGAGTTCCTGGAAAATATCCGGCTGCCGTTTTTCTTCTGCCTCCGACTCATCCTGCGCGAACACAATAAAGGTCACGTGAGCACACAAAGGTGATGAAGGTGCCACGCCAGCAGCGTCCACCTAACCTCGGGACGCATGTTCCTAGGGAAGAAGAAGTACGGCAGGGCGACCACAAAAAGAAGACAAGATGCCACCAGGAAGCCGAGCCACCAGGCGCCCACCCAGCGCAGGTCGCTGCGATCCAACTCCACATCGACTATAGCGTAGGACACAAAGAAGCATAAAACTACAGATAAAGCATCTCGGATGACGTATAAATGCATCAAAGTAGGCCGAGGTGTGATAAAAAAAAATGCATACCTGCAGACATCTTGTCGAAGTCGACGTAGAAGCGCAGCAGGAAGGCTCCGCCCAGAAAGCCGAAGGCGGGGCCGACGGCGGTGACGGCCAACAGGATGCCTGACACAAACAACGCCGTCCTGAATATCCAACGCAATCACGCTGAGGTGGCGGGCGGGCGGGCGGCAAACCGAGGTAGAGAGGCGAATTCTTCTTGCTAGCGTGGTCATCGATGTAGGAGATTGCCAAAAGGCCTGCAGTGGTGCCGAGGCCACGCCCAGCAGTAGCTGAGCAAATAGCAATAGAGCGTAGATGCTCTCGTGGGCGGAACCTTCCTGCTCCACGCAGCTCCGGTTGGACGATGGCGTGGCGGCGAGGAGGCTCTCCACGTGACACAGGTCGGAACTGTTCCGAGTAACTGCAAGTTAACACAAGTACCTGTACTCGAGTACTTTTGCCACAATGTCCGGAACGCTAACGCCGCACGGGTCAGGACTCACGGCCATCACGGTAGGTCTGGCCGGCGCCGGCGCGGTACGGCTCGCCAAGGAAGTGCGGCAACGCCATGAGCAGCGAGGCCAAACACGCCAAGAGGGCGCCCAAGCCAATCATGCGAGGACGGTGAACGCGACTCCCCAGGAAGCTGACGAAGACGATCAGCAGCGTGTTGCCCACCTGGAAGACGCACAAGGGTCCTCATTGGCACTTTCTGGACTGTAACCTTCGCTCGGCAAAATAGTTACGCCGACCTCGTTGAAGGCGGCCAGCAGCCCCGACTTCTGACTGGAGAGACCGTAGCGCCGCTCGATGGTGGAGATGGAGCTCTTCATGTAGCCCGACACCAGGAGCTGCGAGAGCTGCAGCGCGCTGTGACACGCCACGAAAACCTGCGCGCCAAAACACTCACTTGAAATGTGGAATCTCGAGTGGAAAGAGAAAGTAAAACGTTTTGATCCATAGACCTCGACACCAGTTTTGATTACGTCAACCATCACAGCAGGGAAAAGAAATCTCATGCATGAAAGCCAACAGGAAGTCAGCCATTTTAGAAGATTGGACTCAAAATCTGCAGAAGCATCTTTCATGACAGGATGAAATTATTCCAAGTGTTGCTTTCAGTGATACCTTGACGCTGCTGAAGACACTCCTGCTCCTCACTTTTGCTTCCATGACGGAGAGGACGGAACCAGGCTGAGGCGTACAAAGGGGGTGTGACGTCAAACCGTGTCCACATGTCACGTGGACTTCCCTTGAAGAAGCAGCTGATCACAGGTGGAATATATCATGCACGCTTTTCCTCCACCTTCTACGCGAGCGAGATTCCGTTTCTGCAGTTAAAGGGAGCGTTCAACTCCGCACGCAGCAGTTGCACAGAAGTTTATCACGAGACCGCACGGACGGTCCAGAAAAGACGAGAAAAAATGACACTCACTGTAGTGGGGGTGGTGAGGATGACTATGATGAAGACAGCTTGTTCCCGTCAAGCCGGAGAGGAAATCGAGGAGGAGCCTAATGGAATTTGAACCTTGATGCCAGAGAAGGCAGGAGAGACAAGGGGTGGACGAGTAAGCACATGTGAAATGTTGCAAAGTTAAGATAACAGCAAGCCGAATTACGACATCACGATCACTCGTCGGCCACCAGCAGGAGGCGCGAGCGCTCCTTTTTTCTTTAATGGTGGACCAATTCAAGCAACATACGCGATACGGTGAAGGTCACATGACCACAGACATGAACATCTGCCACCATGGAGGGCACATGACCACGCAAGACATGGACGTGTGAAAAGAAAAAACAATCAGGAATTTGGGGGACATGTTTAATTTGTCACGTGACTAATTGGCAGTGGTCAGAAGTGCGCATCAGACGGCTTTGCCCAGGATGAGGACGCTCATGATGAAGACCATGATAAAGAAGAGCCACATGAAGAATCGATCCATGACCTTGGCTAGCTTCCTCCATTCCCCAACGCGCACCTGCGCGATGCGTTGGTCCTGGTAGGCGCTGGCGATGTACTCCACGTTGCGGCGCAGTCCTCGCTGATGTCGGCACGCGCCGCACGCCTCCTTCCCGCTCTCCGCCACGCCTCCCGACCGCTCGCCATCGCCGCTGTCTGCGCTCTCCTCCAGGACGACGAAGGTGTCATCCTTCTGCACGCTCCTGTCGCACCCGCGCGCCTCCCCGTTGCACTTGCTGCCGTCGGATTCCTCCCGCGGGTTCTCGTCCGCCTCCCCCGCCTCGTGCACGAAACACACGCGGGCCAAGTATTTGAGGATGAAGCGTTCGGCCCAAGCCGGCACGGGACGTCCTTCGGGGCCGCAGTGGTGGATGTTCATGATGAAAATGGTGAGCGCCGTCGACGCCGTCACCATCAGCATGGTGGCGATGTAGTACTTTCCTGCCACATTAAACACGGCGAGATGGCGTGAGCCCTTGCAGCGGGCGGCAAAGCGTTTCGGGCGGACTCACCGATGAGCGGGACGCTCTCGGACGGCGGCATGCTTTCGGCCACCAGCAGCTGGAAGACGGTGAGCGCCAGCAGGACGGTGACCCCCAGCGAGACCTTCTCTCCGGAGTCGGCCGGCAGATAGAAGCCCAGCGGGGCCAGGAAGGAGATCATCATGCAAGGAAGGAGCAGGTTGAAGATGTAGAAGGAGGACCTCCGCTTCAGGTGCAAGGTAAAGGTGATGTCCGGGTACGGATCCGAGCAGCACCCGTATAGGATCACGTTTTTCTTGGCGGGCATGCCCAGGATCTGCCGGGAAGAAGTGGAGCTGCTGCCTTACATTTAAAAGGCTTTTTTTTAGTTTCACAGAACCAGGCTTACCTCCCACTCCACGTTGGCGATGAAATCCGCCAGGTCGGCGCTGTCTAAGGCATTGAACAAGTCCATCTGGTTGCCGTTGTGAGTCCAGGAGCCGAACGTGAGATGACACTGCTGCACGTCGAAGGGGAAGAAGGCCACATCTACCGAACATGAGCTCTTGGTGATGGCCGGCTGGTCCCACATCACCTGACCGTCGTGCCTCAGAACCACGTTGGTCTCCATGGAGCTGGAGAACTCGTCATCGGCGCTGCGGTAGAAAAGAACGCCTCGACGAGTCAGTGCATTTTGCAGCCTAAAAAGTGCTGGAGCAGAGGCTCTTCTTCTGCAATCTTCTTCATCAAGCGCAGCCTCCCTTGGCTCTCTGCAACAACTCATCCAACCGACCTGTTGTACAGGACGATATCGGGCCGCCACACGTAGCTGCTCGGGATGCGGATGGTGTCCAGCCCGTCGTAGTCGTCCTTCTTCCAGGCCAGGAAGGCGTCCATCCACACCTGCCGTACCCACAGGTAGGTCGTCAGGATCTGGTTCCTCTCATCCTGGAGAACCATACGCATTTAGACATCAGCCTGAACAGAGTGGGTATTGTCGTACGAGCGTGCCGCGGTCACCATGTCGATGATCTGCGACAGCGTGACCTGCAGCGTCACGTTGATGACGTGCTCCGTGTCTGCCACCGGCCGCAAGGCGTTGGTGTAGTTGGCTAATAAGTCGCGCAGCAGTTTGTGAGCGTAGCGGCCGTGCGCCGACTGGCACGCTGCGCACACACAGGAAGTGAGGTCACGACGCACTGACATGTCACAACATAAGAGTAAGACATCAGGATGAGTTCCAAAATTGTCGGGTGGTTTGTTGATTGTGCTGGCGTTGTTGCACATACAAGGCAGCGTGATCATTTCAAGGACCTTCAGATAAAATATGACAAGTGAGTCCCGGTCGTTAGAGCTTCATGTACAAACATGGACATGAGGTGGATCGCGCGTGTGCGTCACCCTTCATCCCCCACAACAAGAAAAGCCAAAATCATCCACGAGACATCCACTTCTTGGTTCAACTATAAGCAACAAAATGTGGCCCGAAATGGATCCTTGAGGGACCCCCTTTCCCGCATGCGAAATATTTAAATCTTCTCAAATGACATCTACAGATAATCGAGGAAAAATCTCCTAAATTCCAGAAGGGTTGGCGTTAAGAAAAAAAGAAAAACACGAAGGAAAAGAAAGTTGCGCAAAATAAAAGTTTGTCTTACCAGGGAGAAAAAGGAGAAGAAACACGAGGTAGAAGCCGCACTTCTTGGCCATCTTCCTCGTCATCCTTATTTTCTTCCTCCTGGTTGACGAGACGAAGATGAGTACTGCTGCGAGAGCGAACGAGTCGCTGATGAACGAGGAGGTCGCATTCCTCCTCTTCCTCCCCCCCCCTCATCAAGGGGTCGTCCTCCTTCAAATTAATCCTACATCGTAAATTTTGCAAAACAGATTAAAGGATTAGCGTTAAATGGATTGATACGCTGGGGACGCACACACACACAACGCATTTTACCTTTCAACTGCTTATTTGACTCTTTTTTTGGGCAAAAAAAAAAAGCCTTTTACTTTTCAACTGCTTACTCTCTTTTTTATTTGAATGATCAGTGATTCTCATCATATGCTTCAAGTTCCTCAAATCTAACATCACGTAACGTGACTCACGTTGGCCTTCATCTCTTGCTGGACTGTTTGCTTGGATGAGGGAGCAAAGTAACTCATCTTTGGCGACCTCTGGTGGAGAAGTCTTCTTACATCTTGAAAATCTCAATGTTGAAACATTTGATTGTCTTGTTTTCAGGGTCCAAATTTTACATTGTTGGAAAAAAAAAAGTGTGTGGAGCTTGTGTAGCCCAGATGCGACGCTCACCTCGTTCCTCCAGGATAACCTCGAAGGTGAGTGGGAGTTAATTGAGCAGGAAGATGCTCGGGTGGGCGGGGCCTAAAAGAAACTGCACGCATGTCATAGATGATATGATGCCGGATGCTTTTAAAGGGGTCGCCAAACAAGACAAATCGTGCTTGGTCATCACAAGTTTAATCATTTAAACATCAAATAAACAAAGAGACAATTTATAAGCCCAAACAGTCGGTACAATGAACGAGAAGATTCCGGAAATCCACCACGGTCACCTTCTGTACCTCTCGTCGTCTCGCCGTCTTCTCTCCTCATCTCGTCGTCTCCTCTCGTCGTCTCCTCGCCTTCTCTCTTCGTCATCTCCTCGTCTCCTTTTTTCCTCGTTTCCTTTTCTTCTCTCGTCGTCTCCTCGCCTCTTCTCTCCATTCCCCCTGTCCTCCTTGACTGGCGCCCTCCTGTGGTTGTACTTGTCATAGACGCTGTCCTCCTTCTCCTCTTTCACTCGAATGGCAGCAACAGGAGGAGGAGAAGCAGAGGATGATGATGATGATGATGACGATTCTCGGCTAGCTTTCTTCTTTTTCTTTTTCTCCTTCCTCTTCTCTTTCTTATCTGCACGTAGAGGAAATAGCAGTCGTGACGCTCATGTCGCGAAAGACACACGCCTACATAAAGACATGAGCTCACCTTTCTTGCTCTTCTTGGTTGGGATGACGACTTCCTCAGGTGACGGGGAGGAGGGCGGTTCGTGGTTGATGGAGGGAGCGCATCCTTGCTCCCTGAGTTGCCGCGTCACGTCATCAATGTCTTCGTGGTCTTTGGGCGGGCGATAGTCCCGGACGTGGTCCACACGGATGGTGCGACCTTTGATCTGACAAAGTGGGCTCGGTCACTCCTCGATTCAACCCATTTAGTTGACAGCGGTCCCTTCCACTTACAAATTTAATTTGCTCACCTTGATGCCGTTTAAGTTGTCCACCGCCAAGATGGTGCTCCTCTGGTCCTCGTAGCACAGGAAGCAGAAGCCTTTGGATTTGCCCGTCTTCTTGTCTCGCACCAGATTGATGTTGACGATCTCACCATATCTGATGGGAGAAAACCGTCAGAGCACATGCCGGCGCGGGATCTAAAAAATACAGGATTGCATACGACGTACTGCGAGAAGACGCAGATGACGTCGCCTTCGCTCAGTTCGTACGGGAAACCTCCTGCAGGGAACAAGACGACAGTGAGATGCTGCTGACGTTCATTGACTTTATCATTTTGCTCTTCTTACCTATAAATACCCAGGCGCTGTCCTTGTACTCGCTGTGCCAAGAAGCCTTCTCATTGATCCCCAGGTTAGCTTCCCGCTCATTGAGCTCATTGATCAGCTTTATTTTGGTCAGTGGACTAAAAAGAGACAAACATTAATCCTCTAGGTTCTGTCATGGCCCATTTTGTCGACCATGCTTGCGTCCTAGTATTATTATTGGTAGTACAAGTAGTATTTTACCATTTCAGCTGGGCTTGTAGACAATCAAATTGAATAACATGTGAGCGATGCTCAAAAGTGACTCACAAACTCGTTATTTGTTGATTTATCTCGCTAGCTCGTCTTTCTGCTACCACTGGCTAGCCGGTTAATCGACTACCAATAAAACGCGACAGGAAAACAGTCAAACACGAACTACGCACACAAAGCTATTTACTTATAATAAACACGTATGGTAGATCTGATCGAATACAAAACGAATGGTAAAAAACTCACTTCATTGTAAGAGAAGTTGGGGGTTCTCGGCATCGCAGACAGAGATGACTTCCGGGTTAAAGTTCGCTTCTCCTGCCACCTGCTGTTTGGAGGTCTGTACTATTAATACCATTCTGTTTTTTCAATTCTATGCACGTAAAGGTGTACATTTAAATGTTAATTTAAAAACAAAACAAAAAATGTAGAGCTAATTTTAAGATGGGTTTACGTTTGAACTAATTGTACAAAATAAAAGCAGGGGTCCGCCTGCACGCTAGATGGTGCTGTGGGGTGTGTCGACTTCTTCTAAACGATATGTCAACAACACCGTTCGTTTTGGTCGCATATTTTATTTAATGTTCCTAAGTGACTGTTGACGCCTCGTTCAAAACACGATAAGCGTAAAATGATTACCTTGATTTGCATTCATTTTGTGTGTGTCAAGCCCGCAGTCGGTAAGTGAAGCAGGCGTAAATGGACGTAATTATCACTAGTGTTGTGATGTTAATCTTTGTTTGGGTGTGTTTAGTTTTGTGGAGGTGAGTGTGTTTCGGCTGCAGAATGATCTCGCAGGTCTTCATCTTGTCATCCAAAGGCGACCGCCTCGTCTATAAAGATTGTATCCTTCAAGCCAGTGGACATATTAATTTTTTTGGGGGGGTCATTTTGTTGAACAACTTTCATGGCATCTATTGCTTTGCACTTTTGTCCACAACTGACCTAGTGTCAGCCTCTTCATCACCTTGGAGCTAGGTCGGTACTATCTCTGTTAACTGAAAGAAAAGAAACAAACTGTGATTAGAAAAACTTTGAGTTCATTAGGGGTTCCTTTCTGACTATTTATTTTTGATCTGAACTCCACATTGGAGTTTTCTGGCTCTCAGCGAACATGAACATTTTCCAAACGCCTTCCATCTGCTCTGCAACCGAGCTCGTCGCTGAATAAACTGTCGGTTTCTCCCTGCCCACTTGTCGCCTTGACTCCGCCCCCACCCCTCAGTCCGAGGAGAGATCGGGAGTGATGCCGTCGGCCTTTTTTATGACAAAGTGACAGCATTGACTGGAGACCAACCTCCTGTTGTCATGGTAACCTGTCTTTGCACATGTTCACGACATTGGTGGGGACTATGCAATCTTGTCTAATGTCCACAGACGCACAGAAACATCCACTTCGTGCACGTGTGGCAGGGAGGACTGTACCTGGTCGCCACCACCACCGCAGCAGACTCCTCTCCCTTCGCCGTCATCGATTTCCTCAACAGGTGCAGTGCATGGCCATGGCAACCGGCAGCATGCGCGCAGAGGGAATGAAGGTGTGCGTCCGTTGGCAGGTTGGCTGCTCTCATCAAAGATTACTGTGGCGCTCTGTCGGAGAAGACGGTGCAGATGAACTTCGCGCTCATCTACGAACTTCTGGATGAAATGCTGGTGAGTCATATACATAAAGTAAATGCAGTTTATTCATCTGCCGATATTCCACGTGCATGCAGGATTACGGCTATGTGCAGTCCACATCCTGTGACGTCCTGAAGAACTTCATCCAGACGGAGGCGCAGTCGTCACGACCCTTCAGCTTGTTGGACCTCGCCAATGTGGGGCTGGTGCGTGGTCGCTCATGCGTGCATCAACACCCCCCCCCCCCTCCTTGCCTCCATGTTCTCGTCATTCTTGTCCCACCGCAGTTTGGAGCCGACACGCAGCAGAGCAAAGTGGCACCCAGTTCTGCTGCCACCAGGCCTTTGCAGGTACTGCCTTCAAAACAGGTTTAGAAAATGCAAGATTTGATTAGATCCCTACTTCTGCACATCTAGGGAGGGAAAAGCGAGATCTTTGTGGATATCGTAGAAAGGATGTCTGTCATAATGAGCTCCAATGTGAGTGGAGAGCGCCACGGAGTCAGGGCCGACCGAGCGTGCGCGTACTGAGCATGTGTGCTGTGTGTAGGGCATGTCGATGAAGGCGGAGGTGGAGGGCGAGGTCAAGGTCAAGTGTTTCCTACCTGGCTGCTCGGGTGAGTGGGGCGACAGATTACGAGAGAATGGCAAAAACCTCGGTGATCGCCAAGTCCCTTGGGGGGGTTCACTAATGTCACATTGCTCTGGAGCAGAGATTCGCATCGGCCTCAACGAGGACCTCAGCGTGGGCAGCTCGCATCTTGCAGGTCAGCTCGCCCGCCGCCCTTTGACACATTTGCGCCGAGCAAAGAGGAAGTGCGTCAACGGCTTTTCCCCGACCAGGTTACGGCGGGGCGGTCCGCGTGGACGAGTGCGCCTTCCACCCGGCGGTCCGACTGGACGACTTTGAGGCCCACCGCATCCTACGACTCAGCCCCAGCCAGGGAGAGGTGAGGTCTGCCCACACTAGCGTGACACGTCTCACCGTGTTGACCTTTGACCCTCTGTGAAGCAAAGCGTCATGCAGTACCGACTGGCCGACCGTCTGCCCTTAGCCCCGCCCTTCCGACTCTTTCCCACCATTGAGAAAGACAACGCAGGAAGGTAAACAATTGACTAAAGCAACTCTCAAGTCATTTTGAGGTTAGCTTTAACTGTCACTCTAAAGATCTCAAGTGTTGCCTAAATCTTTTGTCAATACAAATTAAAAAAAAAAAAAAAACGACAATTACAAAAAAGGCTGTCAACGGCAAAAAGCAAAGCTCATCGACAGAAGTAACGGAAAAAGGCACATGTAGGATGCGGCCCTCCCGTGTCGAGGGACGACAGACAGGAAGTCAGCGGTTAGGCGCTGACGGCCACTTCCTGTTGTTTGCTTCGCAGGCTGCTGATGTTCTTCAAGCTACGCTGCAACTTGCCACCCAAAAGGTCAAACACAAATACACAAAAACACGTTGCTTGTTGTGATGACATCACTGGGTTGTGTGCGTGCAGCTCGGCGGTCAACGTGAGCGCCAGCGTCCGCGTACCCAAAGGCTGCATCAGGTAAGCAAATTTGTTCCAATTTGAATGAGTCCAAACATTTGAGGACACTTATTTGATTGACAAATGATGATTCTGTCAGTTTGTCGCAGGAGCTCAGCAGTCCCGATCAGAGCGCCGAGCTGCAGCCGCACAAACGAGCCGTCATCTGGAAGATTCCGCGCTTTCCCGGGGGGACGCAGCTGTCGGCCAGCTTCAAGGTTCGCAAAAGAGAGCTTCTGCGCGATCGAGTGTCACTTTTGTTTTTCCCAAAAAGATAAGATCTCTCTTTATTATGTGCATATTGCCACATTCAATATTATTGGTTTTCACTTAGCTGGACATTCCCGGCCTAAGCTCCGCCTCCACAATGGAGGTCGGTCCGGTGGGTATGACCTTCGAGCTGCCCAAAGTGACAGCCAGCGGCCTCCACGTGCGCTTCCTGCGGCTAGCGCCCGCGCAACATCGCGGACCCGCCCAGCGCTGGGTGCGCTACGTCACGCACTCTGACTCGTACGCCATCCGCATCTGAGGTGAAGGCAGCGGGCGGAACCCTTTCTGCGAAGACATCCCTTTTTTTTTTTTAATTCATCATATTGCATAGGATTTGTATGTTGACTTTTTAAAAGCTAATAAAAATACGCTACACCATGCAAGACTACATTACTCACTATACATACAATATAGTTTTTCTTTCTGCCTGTACTGCCATTCCAAGAACACTAAAATAGTGTATTGCAGTGCACACAGTTTTTGCTACACACAGTTCTCAACACGCCATTACAAATCTCTTACACACCTGACAAGCAATACACACAAATGCATTGTACACACAAGTACTCACAACGATACACACTCCTCATTGCACTAGTACACAACATAATACTGCAAAACTCAACACTACATTGCACACGAGCTGAAACGACACACCGTTCCGCAACACCAGACACACAATGCGATTTTATGTTTTGAGAAATCAGCAAAATAAGGGACGGAAGGAGTTTAACTTGTTTTCTTTCATATGAAATTTTAGTGGGGACTAGAAGGAAACAATTGCATTTCCATCGATTTCAATGGCGAAAATAATTGGAGTGTTTTGGGATATGACGAAACAAATTAGAGTCGCATCTCTATGCACCACTCTATTTGGTTCCCCTACTTGGCACACCAATGCTAAGGCACACGCACGCCAATTCGTGTTGATGTCGTGCGCGTGCGCTGCGTTTGACAACGATCATCTGCAACCGCGGCACGCACGAAAAACGTAGGGGAGGGCACGCGCGCGCGCAAACGACATCGGCAAGCGAGCGAAGCAAACAGCGCAGCAGCCCTCGCGGAAGTAGCAGCAAACTGAGGCGGCGCTAAATAAAATTAGCATACCCGCTTAGCGGTTCGCCGAGGCGGATGGAAGGTTGAACGCCGCCCGCTGGCATACTACTGACAAAAGAAAAGGGGCCAATATCCGTTAGAGCCAAACGACGTAAGCGACCGAGTCCGGGCTCGTCTCTTCCGGTCCTTCTTGACGTCCGCTGGCCGCGGAGATGGGCGACAAGGCGAGTACGAGGTGAGCTAGCGGGCTAGCCGCTACGGGCTAATTAGCATCACGCCATTGGCCCGAGTGAGTGTTCGTGATGCCGCGACGGTGATCTTCGTGTGTTCGTCGTCTTTGAATACCGAAGCGATCGTCGGTGGCGTTTTCTGTGCAGGGATCGGTAAGCTCGCTGTCGGGCGGCGCAGCAAGCGCAGCAGGGTGGGGTTAGCTAGCGGACTAGCTGCTAGCCTCAGCTGCGTCTCTGCTACACTCGGAAAACACATCCTGACTTTCCGTCGCGTGGGTTGCATTTCTGATTTAATGTGTTCGTTTTGCAGTGTGTAACAAGACTGCCTCGACGGCAAGTCACAACACAATCAAATCTAACTGTGGGGAAATGACGCAAAGGGTTCCGGCCAATCAATACGGTTTATTTTACAAACAATAATAATTCAATACAAAATATATATAAGCAATGAAAGTATGAGTAAGGATCAGTGGTGTGTGCAGGGCATGAATGCGAATGACTGCGTGGGTGCAAATCAAAGATAAGTGGAACAAAAAATGAAGACAAAAACCCAAAAGTGTTACCTGGTGGGGTCGAGCCAAGAGAATGAATGAGCACAGAGGGCAATTTAAGAGCACAGGTGCGACCACTCAGGTAGCCCCACCCCTACCTGCCATTGCAAGGTAGGGAAGGGCCACAACAGGTGTCATGAAACACAAATGGATGGTGCTTTTCGGAAGTGAAGCAAATTCCCAGGGGGGATGTTGAACATCTGTCATTTTGAGCAAGCTTGGTCAAATGAAGCAGAACAGAAATTAATTCATATAGCCTGAGCCGCCCCTTCCTTGCCTGCTTGTTTGTTTGTCTGTCCTGTTGGCGTACGTGTGGTGCATTTTCACACCGACCAAAACAAGACATACGATGGGGAGAAAGACGCTTGAAACGATATTAAGAGAAACACCCGGCGGCGTGTTTACTCTTAATATTTGTTTGGAAGTCTCGGTGGAATAAATTCACCTGCTCCACCCGCTGTGTCATCCATCATGTGTCGTGCACACCGTGCCCCAGATCATTTATTACGTTGAACTTATGAATCAAAGTATTTAAAAAAAGAAATGTTGGCTATAATGTTAAAAAAAAAGCTAAATCATGTGTTGTGACACTTCTGCTTTGACAAGCGGCTACTTCCTGTTTGGTTTGAGAAAGGAAATGATTGGTCGTTGTGACAACACGGATGCATTGGCTCCACCCCCTAACAAAAGTCCAAGAGCGACTTCCCGTTTCCAGAAAATCTTTCCTGTTAGCTAACAGCGCAAAGTCAGCAGAGCGACATCTCCTCACCTTAAGTTGCTACTTCCTGTTTCAGTCTGCCGCTTCCTGGCAAATGACCATTCACCCATTCTTCTTCCTCCTCTTCTTTTAGAGTCTTCAAGAAATCCAGTCCAAACTGTAAGGTGAGTCTACAAAAGCTGGCATTAGGCGAATGCTGCCATAAGCTCCTTCGAGGGTTCTCCAATGTGATTGTAAGCTTCTAGTCACTCTGTGGAAGGTGACTAGAAGGTACTGTAAAGCATTTTGGAGGTGACTCGAAGGTTCCGTAGTGTAACAATGCAATTGCACGCAGGTGACAGTCTACTTGGGCAAGCGGGACTTCGTGGACCACCTAGACCACGTGGATCCAGTCGGTGAGTCACGTGACCCGCGTCGCACTTGGGACCCTCGCTCGTCGCCGCTGTTGTGACCAATTTGTCTCCGTGTGGACAGACGGCGTCATCTTGGTGGATCCCGAGTACCTGAAGGACCGGAAAGGTAGGCATTTTCTAGTTCTTCCTCATATCTGCTGGCTCACACTTCCTGCTCTTGATCTTTTTTTTTTAAGTCTTCGTCACGCTGACTTGCGCCTTCCGTTATGGCCGCGAGGACTTGGACGTGTTGGGTCTGTCCTTCCGCAAGGATCTGTACATCTCCACCTTCCAGGTAGCCGCCAAGCGGCCGCGCTTGTCGGCCGGCGAGCCGCGCTCACGTGATGTCACTTCCTGTTTCAGGCCTTCCCGCCCGTCCCCGATGAGCGCAAAGCCAACAGTCGACTGCAGGAGCGGCTCCTCAAGAAGTTGGGCCAGCACGCCCACCCTTTCTACTTTACTGTGAGTACACACACACACACACACACATGGGGACTTCACTGGCTGGGTCTTCATGTGCATGCTCACGTGAGTGGTTGGCTTGGTGACATGGTGCGTCAATGACAAGCTGCAACATGTTGTGCGTGCGTGTGTGTGTGTGTGCATACAATACAAACTTTGTTTTCCTCACCCACCTTTATATGTAGTTACCGTGTGTGTATGAGAGGGTTTGTGTGCGTGTGTGAAGGTGTCATTGAAGTGTAAGTGAGAGAGTTTGTGAGTGTGTGTGAGAAGGCAACACTAAAATGTGTATATGTGTGTGTGTGTGTTGCAGATCCCTCAAAATCTTCCATGTTCCGTCACGCTGCAGCCTGGACCTGAAGACACCGGCAAGGTAAACTCGAGGTTGAAGGCAAATTGAGTGACATCCAAAGTGGGGCGGGGCATTGGAGGCGTCCCCTGTATGGATAAAAAATGAAAAATAGAATAAGTATTATTTCAGTTCAGCCGGCACAGGCACGTTTGCTTTCTTACCATCTTGATTGAACCGAAGTGGCTGTGACTTGTGTGCGCTCTCGCAGGCGTGCGGCGTGGACTTTGAGATCCGAGCATTCTGTGCCAAGAACATGGAGGAGAAGATCCAAAAGAGGTGAGCGGCCGGTGCTCAACTCACTGACTCTGTGACGCCGTTGTGAGCCTAGCAGGCCTCGCTCTCCCTCCTCCGACGCTCCCCTCTTCCTCGCCAGGAACTCTGTGCGTCTGGTGATCCGCAAGGTGCAGTACGCTCCGGAGAAGGCGGGACCTCAGCCCATGGTGGAGACCACTCGCAGCTTCTTGATGTCGGACAGGTCGCTGCACTTGGAGGCGTCGCTGGACAAGGAGGTACACCACACGCCCACGTGCGCGCGGCCGAGGCACGTCGAGTGACGACTTTGCGTGTGACAGCTGTACTACCACGGCGAGCCCATCAGCGTCAACGTCCACGTGACCAACAACTCCACCAAGACGGTCAAGAGGATCAAGATCTCAGGTCAGCCTCCAAAATCTGCATCTCGTCAAAGACCGGTGATACCTTTCCGCTCATATCTTCTTTTCGGGCTGCCACTATTTGTCTAATTGATTCGTATTTTTCCTCAATGCACCGCATACAGAAAAGCGTCTTATTGATCTAAAAACGAGACGGGATTTGAAATTGCACAAATATGAACTGATTTGTAGTGGGCTCTCCCTTGACCCCGCGTGTGTGTGTCCTTGTCCCCGCAGTGCGTCAGTACGCCGACATCTGTTTGTTCAGCACGGCGCAATACAAATGTCCCGTGGCGCAGCTGGAAGCCGAGTAAGTACACGTGTGCAAAAAAAAAAAAAAAAAAAAAACAGCACGGCAAATTGGAGCATGGGTTAGAGCGAACACGCGTGTGTTGCGTGTGTTAGCGACCAGGTGTCGTCGAGCTCCACCTTCTGCAAAGTGTACACGCTGACGCCGACCCTGGACAAGAACCGCGAGAAGCGAGGCCTGGCGCTGGACGGGAAGCTCAAACATGAAGACACCAACCTGGCCTCCTCCACCATGTAACGTGCACACCCGCTCACACGCACGTACGCGTCACTTGTCGCTGACACGTGTGTGTGCATGTATTTCAGCGTCAAGGATGTGACCAACAAGGAGGTTCTGGGCATTCTGGTATCCTACAGGGTCAAAGTCAAGCTGGTGGTCTCACGTGGCGGGTAGTGTATCTGTGTGTGTGACTGAAGGAGTCACTTAAGCGTGTGTGACGAGCGGTCCCAAATGTCCCTCCTGACTCCACAGCGACGTGTCGGTGGAACTGCCGTTCATCCTCATGCACCCGAAACCGGCCGACCCCCCCGTGTCGCGTCCGCAGTCAGGTGAGTGCGCGTGCGCCGCCCCTGCGCCAACTGAGCAAATGCGCTAACCTGCGCCCTAACCTGCATGTCAGCCGCGCCAGAGTCGGACCCGCCCATCGACACCAACCTGATCGAGTTCGACACCAAGTGAGTACCTGTCGAGATGTCGCCCGCGCGCGTGGCCGCCTAAGCCTAAGAGTCGACTGTCCTCAGCAGCGTCTCCCAGGACGACGACTTTGTTTTCGAGGACTTCGCCCGGCTGCGTCTCAAAGGCGTGGTGGACGACAAAGATGAGGACTGCTAGGAGCGAGCCGCCCACCTGCGCGCCTCCGCACATGTACAACGCACACACGCACGCATACACAGGTTAACATTCCCGGCGGACGGACGGACGGCACCAAATTTGGGCGTCGCCTCTGTGTTGTGCCGCGTCACCGCCATCTTCGCATTTTATTTGATTGAAGGATTTTCAAACGGGCTTCTCGCCAATCGGCTTGTTGCGATTCTTTGCATACGACAGTAAATCGAGGTTTTGGATCTTGGCATATTGCGCCCAAACTGATCTTGGACCAAAAATAGCAAGGTGCATTGAAAACGCGAGGCGCTTCGCAATCCTCATTTGCTGTTGTTTGCCCAAATTTTTATTTTTTTTTTTCCTTTAAAGATAAATGTTTGAACGGACTTTCCATTTTTGCCAATTCAAACCTCGGCTTGCTGCGCTACTCAAAGAAGCTTAACGCTATCCTCCGAAGGACGTAAACAAACAAAAAAAAAGGAAGCTACGTTGCTTTTGTTTTGAAATCCTTTTGAATGTTTAATGTTTTTTTTCCAATCATGCGGTAAGGATGGTATCTTGTACAGAATTGTTGATACCCGCAGGGGGGCGTCGCCTACCGTCCACCTCACTTTCAACATTCCCCCGCCCCAATCCTGAGCGTCCGGCGGCGTTCTCTGCCTCGGTTCCTGTCTCGGCCTTTTTCCCCATTCTAAGAGTCCCAAAATTTCTTGAGTGCCATTATCCCATTCAGCCAGTAAGAAGTGTTTCCTGTGGCATCAAGCTCATCATAGGGGGGGAAAAAACACTTCAGCTTTTTCTTTGTGTTGTTTGCTTTTGATCTTTTGGCTCTGTGCAGTGGTTGGCCACGCCCCCGAAGGGAAAGAGGCGGAGCATGTTCTTTGCAGTGCCGTGATTGGTCGTTGTGGTCGTTTTAGTCGTGCATGTGCGCTAACTTTTTTGCGACGCGTGTGATATGTCAACGTGTGCGCTAACTTTTTGCCACAAACAGGAAGTGACTTTAATGCTTGGTCATAATCATTCACGGTTTCTTTTTTTATTTGAAATTGTTTTTAGGATTAAAGGTGAAAAAAAAAAAACCTCATTGTGTCATTAATGAGTTAAAAAGGTTGTATTGGGGTGGCGGGTTACTGTGATGTCGTGAGCGAGAGTGTGAAAAATAGAGTCCTTCTGTGTGTGTCCTTGCATCCTACATGTGAGGCAACATGTGTTGCGCGTGTCGTCACACGGCGTCGTAGTCGTCCGGGTGTTTCCTTTTGAGTGACTCGCTGCCGGCGCTCTGAGCCCCCATGTTGGTGGTGATGAGGATGTTCTTGGAGCCCATCAGAGACGAGTTGATGAGCACGCTGGAGGTGGCGGGCGTGCCGTGCGACGCTGCGGGGAAAGGACGATCCGTGAGTTGTCCGGAACATAGCACCGATCGGTGCCGTCTTACCACTTTTAGTGCCGCCGCTCTGCGAGGGAGGCTGGATCTGCACGGCAAACCTTTGACCCGTCAGCGACACGGGCGTTCCGATCTTGGCCCCGCCCACCGGCTGAACTGACGCGTTTCCTACAAAGAGGCATCTGGTCAGTACTAGCCCCACCCATCCAAACACATGCCCAACCAGGAATATGCAAAATACAAAAGGTGTTTTACTCTGTTGAGTCATTTCACGTCCCAATTCAGTTAATCGCTCACAACACATTCCAAAAAAATAGGACGCTCCATCGTGGAGGCGTAGGCGAGGACTCACCTAGAGTGGGTGTGGCCGGTCGGCCGGAGACGGTGCTGAGGCGGGGTGCCGATATCCTGCCGGCCGACCCAACCTTCTTGGGGAGGAATTTGAGGCGATAGTTGGGGGCAGTCAGGCAGTAGCGGTCCGGTGGCAGGCGGGGGCCTGTGTACGGTTTGATGAGGGGCAGCGGTGTCTGGTTCTTCTGTCTGGCTACCTCCAGCAGGAACTAACGGACACGCAAAATGCCCTCAGCAATCATGCAGACATCTAAATACACAAACGATTTCTCACATCTCTGGGTGGCGGCGATGTAAACGACTGGTCCATGCGGCACTGAATGGCCAATTTAATGTCGTCAGCATCCACAGTGGACTTCTTGGCGTGCGTGGCGTAGATCTTCGCATCCTCAATAATGCTCGTCACGTATCCTAAGAAGAGCAGGAAGCGTGACCAAGGTGGGGCTAGCATCATCTTTCTGCAGTGGCGGCAACTTACTGTAAGTGAATTCCAACATCTGGTTGATGACGCGGGGCTCGTACTCTGTGACCCCCATGTCCTTCAGGATCTGCATCATTACCTGGAGGGGTAAAGATATTTGACACTTTGTTACAAACAGCAGCTGAAACCAAAAACAGTTTGACTCCTCCCTCCCAAAAAAATATGCAGTTGGATTTAGAAGTCAACTTAAAATATATATATATTGTACAGTACCAGCGACATACACTGTTCACCTCAAAAATAGTTTGTGCGCTTTACAACTGTTAATCATTTGATAACTTTTCTCCATCTTTTTTCATGCACCTAAACAAATCATTTTAGACGTCACCGTAAAGAAAAAATATATATTTTTGTTCGTTTTTATCACGTGTACTCTTTTGATTTTTTAAAATAATTTTACACATCACCTTTAAATAAATAAAAAATCGTATATAAAATACACCTTAAAATACGGCCTATTAATTTTCTACACTAAGTTTAGCGCGGTGAATACGTTTACTAGCACGTCAATGAGACCTTAAAACGTCGATATATACTTGTAGCGCGAAATCTGAATTAGTTAGACGAACATAACGTTACCTAGCCTCCTATTATTCAACCAAGTAGTGATAACAACTAGTACCGTTTGTACTTTAGCCTTTAAGTTAGCATTGGCTGTGCTGAGGAGACGCTATCTATTGTTATCAGCGGGCATGCTAACGCACGCAAGTTGCGGCCGAGCCATCCAGCGAGCTACGCCTCAGAAAGATTCAACAACTTCAATGGATTAAACACCGTCGTGTGAATGCAAATAAATGGTTGGTAAAAAACGGAATTACCTGAGCATCTTTGGGGATGCTTTTGGGTGCAGACATTTTGGAACTCTTCCGCTTCCGATTCTTCTTCTACGCTACGTTAATTTGGGCGGGCGCCTCCTGGCGGACCGGAAGTCCCTTTGTTTTATTTAACTTAATATAATATTGAACTAAATATATTTTAGTTGAATATTTTATATAATTTTGCTGTTAAATCAATACGCTCACGTTTTTTTTTTTTTTACGTTATCATAATATTGTTATAAGCATCGCTGTATTATTCCCTTAGTATTATTCCTCAAGTTTGCGTTTTGCCGATCCTGACCAATAAAGCTTGATTGTAATGGATGGATGGAAATATGGAGGAAAAACATGTTTTTCTTTCATTTCTTTAATCCTGTTGAGTCCGTAACGTTAACTTACAACAGAGATCATCACAGTATATGTTGCACGTTATATTGCACGGAGGCAACTGGAAAAAAGCACACTTCAAGTAAAATAGCATTTATACACACACACACACACACATTTGGACCTTTAAAAGTAACAAAAATGACTCATTGTGTGAGCACTCAATGTGGGAAAAATCGAATGTTAAAAAAAAAAAAACTAAGGGAAAAATAGCACATCATAAATTGACAAAACTCAATGTGGCTTTGGGGGAAAATCTAATGTGTAAGAAAAAAAAAAACTAAGGGGAAAAATGGCACATCATAAATTGACAAAAAAAGATACTGGCTTAGTGGTAATACTTTGTAAAAAACAAATCAAATGTGAAAATGAGTTTGTTTAAAAAGTCACAATGAAATGGGAAATGTTAAGTATTCAAAGATTTTCACATTAAAGCGTGCGACCCGTTAAGTCGGGTCCACATCAAAGTGGTCTTTGCCGTTTGAGATCGGGATGCCGGCGGCGGCCGTTGGTCAGTAGTAGTGGCAGATGCAGAGGCGGCTGCCCGGGTCGTTCTTGCCGGGGCTGAAGAAGGGATAGACGGGCTCTACGAAGCAGGTGTCGAACATGTAGAGGCGCTTCATGGTGACGGCGTCGTAGAAACTGAGGCGCCCGCGGTCGTAGTCCAGGTAGACGCCTACGCGCGGCGAGTTCCAGTAGTCGGCCACGGGGACACGGCCGTCCTCCCCGTTGGCGTAGAGCCGGTCCTGCAGGCACAGGCTCCAGTAGCCGGCCGAGGGCGTGAGGCTGACGAAGCCCTTGCGGTTGCTGCCCTCGGTGGTGACGCCCAGGTACCACACGCCCTTGTCGCGCACGTCCACTTCCCAGTAGTGCTGCCCGCCGGAGTACTGGGCCGTGGCCAGCACGCCGCAAAAGCGCGTGAAGCGCACCGGCAGGTCGGGCTCCTGCCCGCGATTGCGCAGCTCCTCCACCTTGGTGTCGAAGTCCGAGATCAGGAGGTTGGGGTGCGCCGTGTCCGGGTCCAGCGTCAGGTTCTGGGGCACTGGGCGTGCAGGACGGGCTTTCGTCACAAATGGAAACCGGTTTGGGGGGGGGGTGTCGAGTGCCGTGACTTACTGGTGTGCAGAACGTGCATCATCTTCTTCCACATGATGAGCTGGAAAGGTCCAGGGAAGTCGGGGAACTCGGCGGGACTGTCGGCAGGCTTCGCCTCGTCGTACGTTTGGTGCAACGCTCTGACGTACACCCGCACAATGACAATAAATCCAACATGGTGAGCATGTCAGAAAACGGGAGGATGGTGGAGAAGGTAGATGGGAAAAACTTACTTATTGAAGGTGTCCACCAGGCTCTGAAGGCAGACGGACACAAAAGCACTTGATGTTAAAAATGTAACGTGGCGCGCACGAGCGAATGCGAGCGGAGCTGACCTGGAAGCCGCCGTCGCCGTTGAGGAGCTGGTTGATGTCGGCGATGTGCTTCGTCGCGTCGGCCGCCTGAGCGCCGATGCTCTCCAGATTGTCGTCCACCGACGCCACGGCCGCCGCCTCCTCGGCGTCCAGGTTGTCCAGCAGCGTGTCACGCTCGTCCAGCAGGAACTGAACCAGAGCACCCACGTCCGCCTCCACCTTCTCCTTCAGGCGCTGCTTCTTCATCTGAAGGATGCACGCGGACACGTTTCAACGCCGACACACGGAGAAGACGCTCGGCGTGGCGTACCCTGATGTCGTTTTTGGTGCGCTCGTCGGTGGTCATGACTTTGACGCAGTCCGCCTTGTAAATGTTGAGATCCCTCAGACGCTTTCTCAACTCCCCCTAAAACAAAAAAAGTTGACTTCAACAAAAAAAAAAAAAAGGCATCACAAAATAACGGACTGTAGAGATTACATCACTCGAAAATAGAGGAAAATGTACCTTCAAATTATCCACAACCTCTGAGACTGGACAAATCTTGTGATACCTAAAATACAAAATGGTCATCAAGCTTCCCGTGACCAAGATTTCAGTCCCGCGTCTGTGGGGTAACATTTCACCTGTGCGCGCGTGACTCACAACACGCCATGCAGATGCGCTTGTTGTCCTCGTGGCAGAACAACCTGAGCTCCTCGCCGTGCAGCTCGCACTCGTCTTTCACCTTGGCAGGGCTCTGACTTGGGTTCGAACCCAAGCAATCCAAGCTGTCCATCTTGGCTACTAGGTTCTGTACCAGGTAGTTCTTAGTGAAAGTCCTCTTGGTGAACACCTGAAGGGAACATTTAGAAGAAGTGCAACAAATGTTTGATTATCTACTTGGGGAATTGTATGAATGAAGTTGCCCCCCCCCCCCTCCCAAAAAACAAAAACACGTAACAAAGGAAGGAATCTCTTTGATGATGCTAGCTTTAAAGAACGCCAGCTAGCACATGGTAGAGAGCACGGATACAAAATTCAAAGCTCGACGCAACGACCTAACAGCCGATTTACCACGCCAATTAAAAACCAAAGCATTTACCGTTCGACACTGCGGGCACTGGTAGCTGTAGTCGAAGCCATTTTGGTCCCAGTGCATGGAGATGCAGACACGGCAGAAATTGTGTCCGCACTTGAGAATGACCGGGTCTTTGAAAAAGTCCAGGCAAATGGCGCAGGTCAGCTCCTTCCTCACGTCGTCGCTGGACGACGCGGCCATGTTTTAGGTCCGTCGTTCGTACGCTCGCTCACTCGTTCGTACAGGACGACCAAGCAACAGCGCGGCGGAGCAGCAACGTACACAAACACAAGCAGCACCGGAACAGACTATTTTGCTTAAATTTTGCGTGGGGTGGGGGGGGCAGCTTCACGCAGGTTTCCGGTGCTGCACTTGCGTGAAGCTGGCCCCCCACCTCACGCAAAATTTAAGCAAAATAGTCTGTTTCGTTTGTGCTGGTTTGTGCAGCAAACATTTTCGTTTGTGCTGCTATGTTTTTTTAGTTATGAACGATTATTTTATAGGTCATCCAGAGTTCACCCAGCCCCCCATCTGCTCAAAATGGACCCAAAATGGTACCGTTCGTTTGTGCTGGTTTGTGCAGCAAAAATTTTCGTTTGTTCATAACTAAAAAACCATAGCAGCACAAACGAAAATTTTTGCTGCACAAACGAAACCGACTATTTTGTTTAAATTTTGCGTGGGGTGGGGGGCCAGGTTCACGCAGGTACACAACCAGCACCGGAAGCCCCGGAAGCCGGAAGAGACTGCAAACGATGCCGGGGCGTCATCCGTCTTCTCGGCCAATCAAAAGCCGGGTGGGTGTGGCCAAATAACAGGCAAAAGTCGCGTTAAAAAAACACATTTGAAGCTTTCAAATATTATTTAATGATTGTTTACTCCGTTGAATACCTTTAAAAAATCATACAAAACCGTAAAGTGAATCTCACGTTTGATTGTGACTTTCTTGTGCATGGGGAGCGTGCGTGGCTATGACGTCATCAAATCACAGCTCGGATTTGTCTGAATGGGAGTGACAGAATATACACATATGCAAATGAATCCTCTCCGTAATCAGACAAATAATTAGGAACGCTAACAGTTTAAGTTATATATTGTACAGTCAAGCCAGAAATTATTGCTACAATTATTCCGGGCTTGACTGCTGGATGCACGCGCCCGTGCAACAACAGTGGCGCTGCTTTTTAGCCAAGTGGGTCAAGTTCACCTCGGTGAGGAAAAGAGCACTGTCACTTTCAATTTTTCATGAGGGGAGGCACGTTCGCTCACAATGTCACCACCGTCGGAAGAGAGCTTTTAGTTAATCCAATCTTTCATCTTGTACGATTTTTCATCTTGAAAAAATACCCTTCGCTCTTTCAAAAATGACAGCTTTAATTGCTGGGGAAAAAACAACAACCTTAATTGGCATTCAGGGTTAGACACGGTCATGGCTCTTGGCTACGAACCCCCGCCCCCGACCTGATGTTCTTTCAATTGACCAGCCGCTATTATGTTGTCTCCCTCAGCCTCCATGTTATCGCTCATCGTTAGCTTTTTTTTCTTTCTTTCTTTTCATCTGCGCTTGGAGCATTTTTGATACAGGGTTCAAACGTTTTCAACTTAACAGCAAGCCTGGCGTGCTTCATCTTTTCTTTCTCTCTTGACTGGAATGTTTTGGAGGGTTTTTTTTTTTTGGAGCCATGAAGCGAGCTGATGTTGCATCGCATTGACACGCGGTTGCTCTCATCATCCGACTTGGTCTCCCCCCTGACTTCATTACTTGCTGGCCTGTGAAGATCGTGGCGAAAACTCCGAGCCAGGCTCCCGCTTTGGAGGCAAAAGTATGTCCGGGGGGGCAGCGACATCTTCGCCTCGGCCCGAAACGTAGTGACTTTGACGGCGTGTTGTTTTCAATTAATAAGCATCTCCAAGTGTCAAACGATCCTTGGCTCTTTCTTACTGCCTGATGTGCTTCAATGTGTAAAACTACAGAGACAAAAGTTTTTGGCTGAGTTGGGAAACACTTTGGATCAGCCATATCTTGCCCCAGAAGTCCTGATAGAAGTACCGATACCTGGAAGGAACAGAAGAAGTAGTCAAATTAAAACGGCGAAACGGCCGTCAGCCGGCTTCCAAAAGACGGCGGCGAGCCTACAAATGAGATTTTTTTTGTCGGTTTTACGGACCTACGAAAGGAGCTTCTCCACCTCAGCGGCGCCTCCACCGAGGCGTCGTCCTCGCCGTGGCCTTGGTCCACCACGTAGAAGTCCTTCTCCAGCAAGATCCGGCCCACGCCGAATCACTGGCCCGTCAGCTTGTTGCCGCCTGACCCGGGACAACGTCAAAAATTAAACTGAGTGTTTGTGTGTGTGTTTAAGTGTGTTGTGTTTGTGTACTCGCTTGTACTTTCTCGCCGCCACACTTGAACTTTTCACCTTGTGACAACATTTCAAGTCTGCGTTGGCTTTTTTTTTTTTGGTTTTCTCTCTTTACCCACAATGCAACCCTTCAGACAGGTCAAGCGTAAGTTTGTTCTACATAATGGAAGCTTGTAGCTGACACACGCACGCACACATCCATAATTGATCATGTTAGAGCTTCAAAAATTAATCTCTTCACTCTTGTTTTTTTTCCCCCTCCCTTGTTCACAAAAATGCATGCAAATGCATTTTTTCCTGGATGCGTTTTCGAAAAGCCTTTGTATTGAACAAAACATTTTTATGACAACATATAGCGTATTTGAAGACTTTGAATATTTCAATTTATTGTACGGACTACATGTCCCGTACGAATTGATGCGCATTTTGTGAATATTAGCGTCTACACTGAAGTCCTTAATTAGCAAGGAAACTAAAACCTCAGCGACACGTTTTTGCGCGCATTGGCTGTTTTTCCGAAGGAGGGGGGGTGCCTTAATTGCTGGGGGGGGGGGGGGGGGGGGGTGAGCGCACCCTAAAGGAAACTAAAAATAAGCGTGAACCCACTAGCACCCCCAAGCTACTTACTGAGGCGTTTATAAGGAAGCTCAGGTTTTGTTAGCACCTCGAGCGCGACTCAAGGGGACGGAAACGTTCCCGCAGGTGCGCGAACCCGCGCGCGCGCGTATACGTGTGAACGCCAACCCCCAAAGGCGTTCAAGTGTGATGCTGCAGGCTGACATTTCTGCTGTTCAATTCTTAACACGCTTCCAAATTCCCCGCCGCGTGCCATAAAAGCGCCGCAGCAGATTTATGTTTTTTGTTTTTATCAAGAGACTGCCGAATACGTAAAGGGGAACGCAGGGGGGATGCAAATGAGGTTTCAATTTGTCACCGCTTTTTGTGATGAAATATAAATGAAAGGTGCTTCTCAAATAAAATAAAAGATGAATTCCTGCTGCTGATGTTCGGTGTGCGACGACGGGATGGAAAGATGAAGCCTTAGGATTGGGAAGCGCGAGAGCAGGTCAAATGATGTGCTAGATTTGAACTTGCTTAATTATCATCGTCGGGCAACTTTTTTGGAACACATGTATCAAAGATTCGTTTGCTAGCGGCGGACTCCGGCGGCGTTTGGGCTAATGAGCGAGACGAGGCTGGCCCTTGGGGGGGGGAGGAACGGGTCAAAAGCAAACGGTGGCATGCACGCGCTTCCCAACATTTCCGACGAGCAAATTTGCAAAAGCAGACAAATGGAGAAAAAAAATCTGTGCACCTTTTGGAGGATTCATAGTGGTCTTGGTTTCCATGCTGAAGCCTTTGATGGAGGTAGCGTCCTCGAAGCACACGTTCAGGTCGTCGAGATCGGCTAGAGCAAAAACAAAAGTGAAAATAGTGCACAATGTAGACAAAAGTATCGGGACACCTACAAGGCTGTTTTGGACCGGAATGAGAATTGCAAGATGAGCTTTTATTGCAAATGTGGCAAACTTACAGGAATCTTCATTCCGTTTGTTGCATGTTCAGACCGAAAGGCAACAATAATGTTTTAGTTGGAGACCAAATTATGGTCCACTTCCTGTCAAGGCCGTGAGTGTCCCAATACTTTTGGCGTTCTTCGCTGCTCGGAGACTGCAAGACGTCACCCGGTGAAATATTGAAAAGTCTCGCGGGTGAATAAGCAGTAGCACGTTGTCGCTTTCACCCCGATGACTTCGGTGACGAGACGCCGCCGCCAGCAGCATCCCTATTTTTTTTTTCTTTTTTTTATTTTTTTTTTTAAATATTACTTGTATTAAAGTTACTTGTTTTACTTTTTTTTATTTCCTAGAAAAAATACATGACATATTTTGAAAATAAATATTTCTAATAATTTAATAAAAACATTTTTTTTAAATATAATTATTTGTTTTATTTTAAAGCAGATTCTCTCCTTTTATGGCTCCTGTTTGATTGCTTCTGATGACAGACACATCCAAATCCAAAAAAAGAACAAAAGGATATATAAATAAATCAAAGTGTAACCGTGCCTCTGAAGATTTTTTTTTATTTTTTTTTTTATCAGCAGTCATCTTGAGCAACATTGAGTGAACAGGAAAAGAATTGGTTTGAAGAATGAAATGGTCAAAAGAAACCTCAACCAGATGTAAGAACAAAAAAGTCACTTAGGGAGTGACTCGTACATCCAACCTTGCCTAATGTAGCGGTGAGCTCACCTTGACTGAACCTGTCCACGGTCATCGCTGGCTATGCGGTCTTCAGAGTCCCAATGGGTATTGTCGACGGGCACCGCCCGGATGACAAACGTCGCTCGGCCCGATTCATTCGGAGGGTCGTTGTCGTCCTGCACCGTAAAGACAAACTGGTCCATATTGTGAGGCCCCACGTGTTTGTAGAACAGCTTCCCATCTGTAATATCCTTCTGGAGCCACTCCCGAACCTCCTTCTCATAGACCTCGTCTGCTGAGTTGAATTTCCACGAGGAGGGATCCTCCGGCGCGTCGGACTGCCTCAATAGAACAGTGCCGACGGTGGAAAACGGAGGGACCACGGTAAATTTAACGGTGGAGTCCTCGGAGTCGATGTCAGCGGCACTGAGCGCGAGGGGCGACACGGACATCATCTGGTGCTCGAATAGGACCAGGCCGGTGTTGACATTCACGACGGGTGGCTCATCGTCGATGGGCACCACGGTGATGGGGAAGAGGAACTCCACGTGGTGCTCGCCATCCGTCATCTTAAAGACCACGTTGTCACTGTACGTGTCACTGCCGTCATGCTGGTACACCACGGCGCCGGCGGCCAGGTCGGCGGCTGAGAATCTGTCCCCGCGGGCCCCCGGCACCAGCAGGACGCCATGGTGCAATCCGTCTACTACCGTGATGCTCACCGCCTCCAAGTTGTCCTCGTCGCCGATCTCCAGGTTGTGACCTGTCACCAGGGGGCGCGACTGGCCCTCGTACAGCAGCTGACCGGCGTTGTGGGTCACCACCGGCGCCAGCGAGTTCATGGGTTTTACTACGATGATGAATGCAAAAGGGTCCGACGCAGCCCCCTCCGGGTCCAGGACTTCAAACTCTAACTGGAAGATTCTCTCGGCATCCAATGAGGGCGGCTTGTAGGCGATCTTGAGGTCCTGCAGGTCCTGCTGGTAAAAGGAGGAGATGGGCAGGTTCTGGTCATCGGTGCTGACGATGTAGCCCTCCTCTAAAGACAGCGGCAAGGTGACGTTGAACACCAACTCCCTCGGGTCTGACTCGGCATCGTCCGCAGCGAGCGCTTCGGGCATCAGCGCCGTCATGGCGAACTGACTCACCTCCATCGTCATCATGGCCACCAAGCTGGGCTTAGGTGGGGTGTTCTCCTGGCCCCCAATAATTCGAATAGTCAGGTGGAAATGCTCCCGTTTCACCAAATTGCCTTCTCCATCCCGGAGCTCTAGTACCATGGGGACGTGGTCCTGGTTTGGTGGCGACGCCCCTTGGAACGTGTGCTCGTAGCGGATGTCGGCCCGTGTTAACTCGTCGCAGTCCATCGTCCGGGTCAGTTTCCCGCCGTCTCGGAGTCGCCCATAGCGAGGCAGATTGCTCTCGCCCGCCAACGTCACCCCGCACTTGTAAACCTCCCGGTCGTAAGTGAAATCCAAGATCTCGCGGTCTATGGCTTCACTGGTGCCCCTCAGGTGGGTTACGCTGAGCGGCATGTTTGTAGTGAGCAGCTCCATCTGCGTAAAGACCACCTCCACCTCTATCACGAAGGGAATGACGAGAGTCTCGGCGTGCTCATCATAGCGCAGTTGCAGCCGCACCCGGTCTAGCGCCACACTCTTGGACCCGTAGTGGGTGTACATGACATCCCTGGGGCCGAAGTCGCATGGGAACTTCCCAGGCGAGAGGCGACCAGGACGCTGGGCCAGGTGGTCATCCTCCAGAACCATCACGCTGCAGCGGTCACCCGGCTGTGTCTGTACCACCAGGTCGTTGACCGGGTCCACGAACACGCTTCGGCCCAGCGGCACGTGGATGCGGTTGTTGGCCACCAGGATGGCATCCTCTGAGAACTCGGAGCGCAGCGGGTGTGCGTAAATCTCAAGGCGTGCTGCTGAGAGGCAGAGGATGAGGAGCGCGCACAACATGTCAGCAAGACACAAAAACGACACAATTGTTGTCCAAGCGTGCAGTCGCGTGATGTGCGTGCAAGCCGGCTGACTTCCCGGCACTGTCAAGACGATAACTGCGCGCATCACTTTTAACTTGAGGCACTCAGGCTTGTGATGCGTGTGTGTGTGTGTGTGTGGGCGCTCTGGCATCTTATTGGCTGAGGACGAATATCACTCACTGACAGAAGGTGTGGTCGTTGAAGACTTCTTTTCATCTGATCTTTATTGTGACGTTCATAAATTTCCAAATGCACTTTTCCCCCACTGGCATCCCTCACACACGCCATGCCGTTAAAATAACACTCTCAAGTGAGGCTTCTAACCACTGTGCTGTCTAATGCACATCAAATAAACTAATGGAGCCTCCTTGGAAGCGATAAGCGGCTTTGCTGCCACCTAGCGGTGTTTAAGTAGTGTGACATGAATTAACCCATTTACATGCGCGACTATCCTGAAAAGATAGGTGGCTGAAATGTGAGCTGATTAACATATGAACAAACAATATTAAATCATGTTTTTATTTTTTTTTTACAATTATTTCCACTCAATCAATCATAAATATTTGTTTACCCATTCCACATAAGACAAGAATAAGCCATGGTGTCTGGCCAAAAAACAAATTGGCACCATAAATGGCGGCTCGCGCAATTGGAAAGCTCTTTGAGCGTTCTGTTGCTATCCGGCCTAAGGTCCATGTACCGGAACGTTCTCCGCAGCACCACAGTTTGTCATAAGGTAAGCACAGGCAGCTCCTTTCTTACAAATGTTTTGTATAAAAAAAAAGAAAAATGGACCCGCCTTCTGTCTCTGCTTGGGGAGGAAGTGGCGGTGGTCCCTCAACGGATTGGCTAGTGGCTCTTGACGGCCGGGTGCAGTTTCCAGGCGCCCGTCAGGTAGCGCAGGCGGATGAAGATCAAGTCTCGGCCCATCTGGAGCCAGCTCCAGAACGGAACCAGCTTGGAGCCTGAGGACACGCACGATCAAGTCTGGCCTCGAGCCCCTTTCGTGCAGAAGACAAAGCTAAGAGCAAAACGATTTGTGACCTTACCTCCTATTTCAGTCCAGTTGACGGCCACCTCGGCGATGGGGATGTTCAAGCATTGAGCTATGTATAAAAGCTCCACGTCAAAAGCCCTGCAAAGAACACGCCCCAATTTGAGGTCAGTCATTGTTTACGCTTCCTTATGTTTCAAGCGCCGATCACGGCGGCGTCCTCACCAGCGTTCCACGTGGAGCGAGGGGAAGGTGAGCAGCGCCGCCTCGCGCGTGAAAAGCTTGAAGCCGCACTGCGTGTCACGCACGCCGCGCACGCACAAGAACCACACCAGGAAGTGGAAGCCGCACATCAGGAAGTTGCGGAAAAAGGAGCGCTGATGTCGGAACACAAAAACTGTTCAAAAGGAGAGCCGGGGCCGGTGAGGGAAAAGACATTTTGGGTTACCTTGGCGACGGCATCCTCCTGCAGATGAGCCCGGGAACCGCACGAGATGGCCACGTCGCCCTGTTTGGAACTGAGGTCTTTTAGGGCTGCTTCCACTTTTTCGATGTCGGCGAACTTTGTGGCGCCGTCGGCGTCTGCCATAAGAATTAGGCGGCCCCTGGAGCTCAGCGTTCCCTTTATGACAACATAAACAAGCATGCCAGACATATGTCTGAACTCATCACTCTGCTGCAGATGTTTCTTTGCTTTTACACTCGTTTTTTTCTTTTTAAATTGTGTATGCTATTTTATGTCTGTACGGCGACATGGAGTACCTTGAAAGGCGCCTTATGTATTATTATTATTGGCTCTCACCAAGCGCACTGCGCCGCCTTTTCCCCGGTTCTTCACCAGCGTCAGAACCCGCACTTTCGCTGCGCTGTACTTCTTGGTGTACTGCAACGCCACCTGGTGGTTGAACAAATAAGTGAACAGGGCATTCTATTTTAGGACGTCATCAACGCGGCTAAAGCACCCAAAATTGAAAGGAACATGTTGAGTTGCCGAGACAACTTTAACCAAAAATACACGCAGTGTTGCAAATATAAAATGTGGCAGATTTATTATTGTATGAATGTCATTAAATGAATCAAAGCTGTGGACAATAATTGAGGTTCTCACTTGTGTGGTTTTGTCTTTGCTGCCGTCATCCACCACAATGACCTCGTAGGTGAAGGAAGCTTGTCGTTTCTGTGCGTGAGGAGACCAAAATCAGTTCAAAGCTGTTGGCGCTAGCGCATGCAGCCGCATCAAATTATTATTTATCTTTGAAGCGTCTCACTGACCAGCCTGTTTTCCAAATAGTCCATGGCTTCATCCAGCATTACAGGGACTGAAACAACACACCATCACATAGCCGAATAAACTTTAAACGACATGCAACTTGAGTCGGCTAGTCTGCGTGTGAATGTAAGCTGTGGTCTACAGCTGGTTGATCTCCTTACGCCGCAGTTCCTCATTGTAGGAGGGCACAATCACGGAGAGTTCCACGGAAGGTGGGTCGTGTAGACTGGGGAAAAGCTCCTCAACGCCACTCGAGGTGACGAAGCGTTTCTCCTTTTCGTCCCGCTTCAGGTTCGCCGCGCTTGCCGTCACGTGCGCCACCATCACAAACTGAGGAGGCAAAACATATCATTTAGGATCCTAACAAGTTAAAGGCTACAGTGTATACAATCAAAATATCCCAATAGAATTTCTGTCAGTAAACTAGCTCGTAGTCATTTTCAAGTTACCCAACAGTGATTTTGTTTTTCTGACTTCCAACAATCGAGCCAGGTATACTTACCACAATTACAGCCACAATCGCCAAGAACACTAAAGCTTCAAGTATTTCAAATATGCAGTCCATTTTGGAACAAGTGACACTTGTCCGACGCCTTGAAGGATGCTGACTGATTCACTATTTCTCACGGCAACTTCGCCGCGGAGCTCGTCAGCTTTCGCCCGCGTGCGTGACTATTTGTTTTTTGCGCAGTTTCGAGGACATTGACCACCGAAATGTTCGTCAAATCAACAGAGTCGGACTACAACAAGCTCATATTGGTTCAAGTGCGAGAGTTACTTCTCGCTTCCAATCACAAGTGAACACAGATGCAACACGGAAGTAGTCGTTTCCGGGTTGACACGTTGGTTGTGACGAGTGGACACGCGAAGTTAGGCGAACACTGACACCTGTAGGCCAGGAGGATTTATAACAAGCGCTGTTTCATGCCCGCCTTAATCAACACTTGGCTTTCCCCGTCTTTTTAAAATTAAAGTAAAACCAACAACAATAATGTTGCTTTTTTTGTCGGATATTCTAAAGCACCACCCCTATTTGTATGTATAACAAAACCAATGGCTGTACCCAAATGAAACTTAAATTATTGCGACCGAGTATCGCCTTTCGTTATGTCTTGCAGGCTTCCGTAGTTCAACTCGGTAACCACGTGGTTAATCAAAACATCATGGCGGCTGGATTTAAGTAAGAACGACGGCTCACAAATGAACAATTCTGTTGCATTTTACAGCAAATTTGTACGTACTTGGATAGCAGCTCACCAAGTACAAAATGCGACTTACATCCAGATTTCATCTTCGCGAAATCGTGTGCTTATTTGTACTTGACCACGACGATAACATGGCAAATTGGTTCAAATCTGCTAACTGGTTTCGCGTTTGTTTTGGTTGTGTTCAGGATGGCTGAGCCCCTGGAGTACCACCGCAGCTTTCTGGTGGGTAACCAAGCTTTTGATGTAATAATACACCACGTAATAACACCATCTTTCACGTTTTTATGTTGCCAGAAGGAAAACTGTCGACCGGATGGACGTGAACTGTCAGAATTCCGAACCACGTCGATCAACATTGGTTAGTTGCAGTCTTCTACAGCAATGAACGCCAAATATTAGCCATCACTGAAATGCTTTTTCATGAGTTCACCTTGTGACTGTCCTCAGGGTCCATCAGCACAGCAGATGGCTCAGCGTTGGTCAAGATGGGCAACACCACCGTCATCTGTGGGGTCAAAGCGGTGAATGATTGAAGGAGAAGCATCAGTAGCTCCTGATGTGGATGGATCAATTGTAGTGATTTTGGTTTTTGGTCTTGTTGTGCAGAAGCTGGCAAACCCGTTAGTGGAGGCGCCGGGGAAAGGTTTCATAGGTGAGTTGTGGGTGATGAATAAATAGTGGGATTTTTTACAATATATTTTTTTGATGACTTAACATTTCCAGTGCCCAACGTGGACCTGCCGCCGCTGTGCTCCTCACAGTTCCGACCCGGACCACCGGGGGAGCAGGCCCAGGCCGCCAGTCAGTTCATGGCCGACATCATCGAGAGGTGCACAGGATACGCCCAAAAATTTTTTTTTTTAATTTCGCTTTTCTTACGATCTTTTTGTCATTGCAGCTCAGAAGTGTTACAGACAGAAGATTTGTGCATCGAACGAGCCAAGGTGAGACTAAACGGGGGCAAAGTCATGAATCACATTGTCGTGTGTGGGTGTTGCATTCAGCATGTGAGATGTTGTCGTTGTAGCTGTGCTGGTCGTTGTACTGCGACCTGATGTGTCTGGACTACGACGGCAACTTGTTGGACGCGTGCTCACTTGCCTTGCTGGCCGCCCTGAAGAACAGTACGTCCCTCCGTCCGGATTGTGTCGCAGTCGACTCTTCATCTTGTCGTTCTTGGCCCACGCAGCCGGGCTCCCCGAGGTCTCCGTCAACGGCGAGACTGGCGTGCCTCAGGTGGACTTGGATAAGCGACTTGGGTTGAAGATCGCCAGGCATCCCGTGGCCGCCTCCTTCTGCGCATTTGATGAGTGAGTCGAAGCTTTTCCTTGCGTTGAAACGTCGTCACGATTGTCGTCAAGCGCGCTGTTCGTCTGGCAGCTCCGTCTTGGCGGATCCCACGGCTGAAGAGGAGCGACTGGCCACCTCTCGCCTCACTGTGGTGACGGACGAGGAAGGACGCCTGTGCTCCATGCACAAACCGGGTCAGGACCG
Organism: Syngnathus acus; assembly: GCF_901709675.1. Taxonomy (NCBI): domain Eukaryota; kingdom Metazoa; phylum Chordata; class Actinopteri; order Syngnathiformes; family Syngnathidae; genus Syngnathus; species Syngnathus acus. The sequence continues at coordinate 3,567,094 of NC_051099.1, read as the reverse complement.
CGGCTTCCGTTTTTTTGATGACGTCTGGGGGAAATGTCTTTTCATGACTGATATATATATTTTTTTTTAGGTGGGACGCCTTTGTCTGGGGAGAAGCTCCGAGAGTTGATCGGCCGAGCGACAGCGCGGCAGAAAGAACTCCACAAACTCATCGACAAAGTCATCAAAAGCATCACATAAAAAATAAGACAAATTTTGTTTTTAATATCTAAAAGCTGTATTTTCACTGTCAATATATACTCCTCTGTTTTTTTTTTACAACAATAAAACTGCTGACAAAGACATCTTAAAAAAGTATTTCTTAAGTGTCCAGAAATGTGTCAACACTCACTGCTCCAAATCCAGCGCTGCGGTACAAAAGCGATTCGAGAGGTAGACGACGGCCCCCCAGGATCAGTTTGTTCTGTGGGAAGATGTGCGATGAGGAATCCTCTCGGGAAGGAGGAGAGGCCTTGCTGTTGTTCGTCTTAGTGGAAGTACTGGGCTACAAGGACCTTCTCCTCCTCGTGTGGCTGTAAAAGAGTCCGAGCAAAGTTTCTTCCTTGCGGATCATTCGCGTCTCGGCGTGGCGGGTGGCAACGTTTCCGGCTGGCGCGCTTTGGGGAGGGGCTGCGGCGTGCTCCTCTTCCTCCTACTTCTTGCTTGGCTGGCGGTATGCTGCGGGCCCCCCGCCGCTCCCTGGGGGGCCGCTGCCGCCATAGCCATTTGCTGCTGCTGCATTTGGTGCTGCAAGAATTGCAACTGCATCAGGAAAGACAAAAAAAAACACGTCAGTGAGCAGGTAGTCGCCGTCGCGGCGGTGATGATGTCACAAGCGTACGGAAAAACACATTCATTCCATATGTACTCGTGCACTTGTCCTCGAGAGACAACCACTGCTGTTGTAAAACAATTGTTTCTCTGGTATTGATTGTTGCCCCCCCCCCAACACCACCAATGTTTTCCAGAAAGTGTTAATAGTCACACACAGTTGTTCTCAGCGTGCACACAGTTGTCTCCCAAGCGAGGACAAAGCGCATCAAAGTACACACAAAAATAAACAAACAGCTTTTCACACAAGCGGGCGTGTTAGTGAAGCTCCAGCAAAGCATGAAATGAGAGATGCCGCACGGGACCAGAAGTTGGAACACAACAGTTTGTTCAAAATTGAAAATCAGCAAACATTTGCCATACGTTGCAATTTGTGGCTTAGCTAAGCCACCGAAAAGCACTGACCCCCCTCCCCAAAGCGCAAAGACACCAATGGTCCAAGGTAACCGTGACGAGCACAGCACTCATGCAGCCGGTCGGACAACGCTGTTGCACCATGCTTGGCGTGGCGGCGACCAATCACAATGCTCCACATACAACACAGATGGTGTGACTGACGTATCCAATTGGACTTTTTTTCTTTTCTTTTTAAATTCATTCACTTCTTCAACAGCCCTTGTGCACATGTGTGTGTATGTCCATGTCACAGTTACTTGGATCTGAGGCTGGTGCTGCTGCTGAAGCCTTGGAGAAGGCAGTGGGGGCCCAGACCCGTCCAGCCCACAGCCCAACTGGGACAGCACTAATGGTGGGGAGAGGTTGCAAAGAGAGGGGAGGGTCCCCCGGGAGGGAAAACAAAAAGGGTGAAAGGATAAAAAAAAGAGAAACATTGCATGAGGAGGTGCAATGGAAGGAGGGAAAGTTAAAAAAAAAAAAAAAAAAAAAGGTTGAGAAGGGGTTGGGGCGGAAGGGGGTCAATAAAACAGAGTAACGCAACAGAGAAGAAAGGGAAGTTGAATACAACTGCCATGATTTGTCTACAGAGTCAACTACAACACGTTAGCACACTAGCGACACTAAGAAGACGGAGGAGGGAAATGTGTTCAGTGTGGAATTAGTGGGGGGGGGGGGTACCTGCCGCCTGCGGAGACATGAAGCCGCTCACGCCCAAGTTGATGACGGCCGTTTGCTGGTTGGCCAAACTCGCGTCTGCGCCCTGATCGCCCTGCCAGAGAGCACAAATGAATAACCGGTTCGAATTGACCACCTGGAGCGCCTGCTGCGGCGACTCACCGGCTCCCCCTGCTGCTGAGGGCTGGAAGTGGCCGACTGGCTCTGCGGGGAGAACTGCGACAGCTGCTGCTGCTGCTGCACGGGGTTGAAGATGAGCGGACCGCTCGGGATCTTGGCGCGGCAACAAACAAAACGCGTTGGCGTGATGGAGCGAGCGGACGCCCGAACCAGAAAGATGACAAACGCTCAGTTACCTGCAGCACGTTGAGCGGTCGCAGCCCAGCGCTACTATTCAGGCCAAAGTGACTCCCTGCAAGAGAAAAACACAACTGCAACGTTCCTATTTGGGAGAGAATCCGCACATTGATGAAAAATCTCGTTCTTTTATCAAGTGATCCACACTGGAACTTTTTGCGAAATGAACGGCGGCCGGCGGCTTGATGCTCGCTACTGACCGGTCTGCGCGGCGGGCTGCATGGAGGGCATGAGGCTTCCGGACGGCAGGATCTTGCTCAGGTTGAGTCCGGGACCGAGCATGGGGTTTGAGCCGCTCATTAGCGTCTGCGGGTTGCTGCGGCAACGTCACAAAAGCGTCCTCAAACCGCCCCCGGGTCGGCTCCGTTTTTGTTTACGGGTCGGGGCTTAGCGGGCGCTTACCAGACAGAGCCGACAACGTTGATGAAGTTGAGGCCGGCCGGGTTGGCCATGACGGGCGAGGAGGCGGTGCCGGTGGTGATGCCTGCCGTGGGCATGGGGATACTCATGACGGGCAGCGGCTGGCTGAGGGCCAGCTGCTGCTGGGCGAACGGCGCCAGCAGGGCGGGCTGCGCCGGCGCCTCCGGCGGGGCGGCCGAGTCGGCGGGGTGCGGCGTCGAGCACGGCGTGTTGGTAGGGGTGCCTGATCCTGCCGCAAAGAAGCAACCGCCTCAATTTGAGATGTTTTGTGAATCGTTTTTAGGATGTTGGCAATTTCTCATCGCAGCAGAATAGCATACAAGAGCAAGCGTCTTTATTGGGTACTCACTTTGCGTGGCGCTCATGGGCGAAAGGGAGGCGGGGGACAGCAGGCCCACCTGCCCCAGCTCCATGGAGTGCTTCCTGCTCAGAGGCTGGCCTTTGGCGGTGGGCGGCGGTGTAGGACACTTGTGAAGACCACTTGCGCTTTGGGAGCCGAACGGATTTCCTGCAGCCAGATGGAAGTGGATACTTTCGGTCGAGTCCGGGAACCGCAATCACTGAGGGTCCCTGTCGGGGGGGCGGAGCTTACCTGAGGAGCCGCCGCCGCCCGATCCCGGCGGCAGTTTGATGGGCTGCGGCCGGTGCTTCGGCCCTTTGCCCAACACGGACGCTTGGATCAGCGGAGAAAAGCCGTCGCCCTGCCACAAATGAAGTGATTTTGAAAATGATCGAAAAAATGGAGCTCTTGTTTTTGCCTAACAAAATGTAGCTTGAGTTGCCTTGAAATGACCAAAAAGGGAATAAAGAAGGCTAGATGATGATGAAGGGCACCTCATCCTTGCAGGGGGAGGGGGGGGCCGGAGCCAGGCTGCCTGAGTTGTGGGACATCTTGACCTGACACTTGACGTCACGCTCGTACACGCATTTGTACTGGGCGAGGAACCTGACAGCACACAGAAAAACAGGCAAATATCGTCATTTAATAAAAGTGAGATCTTTTCTCTCAATACAATTACTCCAATGCTCTCAAATGTGCCCACTCACCGCTCTGCGTCCATTTTAGAGCCAATGAGGAACCTGAAGCAAAAAAAAAAAGCCAGGTTGTCAATCTGGTCACATTTTACCAGCGTCAAAATCCGGAGGCCGTACGGCGGATGCGTGAGCTTCAGGTCGGCGCCGTCCTCGCCGTCTTTGGCGCAGTAGATCTTGCCGTACACCAGCGGGTCACCTGGCGACTGGACGATGGACACCTTGGTCCTCTGGGCCTGACCGCCCACCTCGCACTCAAAGGTGTAGTCGTCCACCCGCTCCTGGAAAGGGATTTTGAACAAGGCATACCATGCATGAAACTTGAGCCCAGAACTTCTCACTGTGAGGCAGACGCCAAATCTACCGCGATAGCCCACCCGCCGCCCTTTGTTACTTAAAACGAGAGGGTCAACGGCACTGACCTCAGCGGGCCAGATCACAGTGGGGGGCTGAGAATCTTCCAACTGCAGCGACTTCTCCACCACGGCGTACTTTTCCACCTGCGAGCAAAGACACGGTGGCGCTTTTGACAGACGCGAGCGACTCCGCCGGGCACTTACGTCGATTTCTTTGGGAACGCTCAGCTGGCAGCTGTTCCGTCTCCACATGTCCACGCACTGCGCGTCCGCAAAAACAAAAGAGTGTGAGAAAAATTCAAAGTGCCACCATCTCCCTTTGACTAACGGAGGCTGACGGAAGATACGGCGAGAGCGCTCACATTTCCGATCTTGGAGATCTTCAGGTCGACGGCGGGCGCGGCTTTCCTCTCTTTCCTCTTCTGCAGGTAGTCGTAGAGGCGCAGCTGGTGCGGAATGGGCAGCTGCGACAGCTCCTGCTGGCGGTTCAGCGCCGCTCGAGAGTGTCTCTTGAAGCACCTTTGGCCCGGAGAGAGAACAAAGGATGAGCATTTGAAAGCGTATCGGCTTCCGCCGCCGCCGTCGTACCGTTTCATGGCGCGAGTGTTCATTTTTTGCTTATTGTAGAGCAGCCGGTTGGCGGCGCAGGTGACGGAGATGGAGGGGTCCAGGCACAGAGGCTCGGCCGTGGCCAAGATCAGCTGGCTCTCCAGCTGCAACTTGTCGTCCTGAGGGTGAGAGGTTGCTATGGAAACCAGTATAACAGCATCTCCCGGCTCCTGCTCGTCATTCCAAAAGGGCCTAAAGGGCTCACCTGCGTCCACTTGTGGTGCTCGCTGGTCACGGCGTGAACGTCGCAAACCAGAGTCTGCATGGTGGGCCTGAGCAGCACGTGCCTGCTCTGGTAGGAGGGCATCTTGGTGGTGGCACACTGCCTATAGTCGCGCACCTCCACCAGGACACAGCCGCAGTGGAAGACGTTCACCTGGGGAACGGGAAGCAACGATTTGGGAGCAGCATGGGCACACGCCGAGCCCCGCCCACATCTGACGCACGCACACCTGTGATTTCTCCAGCAGGTCAACAAGAACGGGCGGCAGCTCCTCGGCATCCAGGTACTCCAGCAGCTCTCCTTCTTCATACGGCAGTCGGATCGTTTCGGAATCTGCACGATGCGGGCGTAACAATATCAGGACATCGGACCTGCAATGGCCGGGGAGTGTCCGAGCCGCCCCCCCCCCTCCTCACCCGATCCATTCTTGCCCCTGAGCATGAGCGAGTAGCCGTCGTTGCCGGCGTACAAGTTGACCACCAGACACGACACAGACTCCTGAGACAGCAACTTGTCCAGCAGCTTCACGTTCCTCCTGAAATTCTGCCACACGCACGCAAACCAGTGTTGGTAACCGCCACAACCATGCCACGATTGAGCGACGGGGCCGACCTTCAGCTCTGGCTCCTTTTCGCATTCTTCGATGTAGAGCTCATGGAGCTTCTGGTACAAACTCTTCCTGCCGCCGGATGAAAGACGCTTCCTGGCGGGGCGCTGGCGAGCGCTTTCCACAATGTACTGAACAACACAGCCATGCAAAAGTATGTAAATTGAACGTTAACAGCCTTAATAAATGATCGTAAGTGTTGCGTCCAGTTAAATTGGTTTACTCCAAACAAGTATGTAACCAAGCAATTGTATGATGACAGGTAGTTAAAAAATTTGCTGTCTTTGAAAAAGAGGCAGTCTAAAATTGAGGTGCATTGAATGTGGGCTCGCCAGGGAAAGGCTAGAAAAATACATTGCTCACCTCAGCTCGATCTAATGCATATTCCAAAACTTGTTGCTGTCGGAAAAAGACATCAATCAGTGAATATATATAAAGAAGCGAGCCCGGTGGAACTCCAGACATTGCATTTCAAAAACAAGGTAAGGCTTATTATGATCTTGGCTTATGATTAAGATGATAACGAGTCTACCATTGTGGTGAGCCGCCAGCTACAAGGTGACAGTAGACGATGCTGCCCGCCTGGCTGCCTCCTAAAGCGAGGATTCACTCCCTGTGTGGCAACAATACACATTTTAGAACATTTACGCAAACTGAAAGACCAGCCGGACTAGTCCCTCATAACTAACTAGGAAGAAAATCACTGAGCATGCAACGGTCACTAAAGCATGCCCTTTAAGCACCTTAATAACAACAGAACAATTAGTCGATAGCTCCGAGCGAGACTATTTGAAGGCATGGGACATGCGTGGATGTGGATCTCCTCCGTGGATGCCCGACCAGCTGAAGGCTTGCGCGGCTAAAGTTAGCATGCTAGCCCGCCGCTCCGAAGGAGCACAAACCCGAGGGGGCTTTTATTCAAGTTCTCTTCAGTGGAAAACGACGGCCCCACGATGACACGCTTGGCGTGGAGGGGGTACTCGCCTTGAGGGTTGCATAGGGGCCAACAGCGGCTCCAACGCAGGACAACGAAAGCGAAGGGGAGCATCGGAGTCATCATTGACAAAAAGTAGGAGCGGCCGCCATCTTCTTCCAGTGTGACAACAACAGCTCAACTTCCGCTTTGGAGCGGAAGTGGGCGGAGCTAGCCGGCTGACGAAAATATATAGTTTGAAAAATTGCAAATTAACAGTCTTTTGCTGAGGGGTAAAAAATTCTAGCTCATAAATAGCCTATTCTCAGTGCACTGTTTAAAACTGGCCAGTGAGTGTGCAATCCCAGCGTTAGTACCACAACTGTACAGCAGGGGGCGCAGAAGGCCTGCAAAGCCTCTGCACGGCCCACATTGCAATCGGTGGAGAAAAATGAATGTACAGTAAATGAAAGAATTTCATTTAATCTGAAACGTCACCTCATACCAATCCAGAGGTGTAAAAGCAGCTTTCTGTCCTTTGCCACTTAGTCAAAAACGCTCACTGAGCGTTTAAGAAAACAATCTAGCACACAAAACGAGCACTGTGCTGGATTCAGAAGAACTGACTGCACCTCTCCACCATCAATTATTTCCAAAAGAAAGATACAAAAATTGGGTTTCCATTGCTAGTGTTGCTTTTAATTGACAAATGGCAAGGAAAATAGCTGCGATTGAATGTATGGTATGCATATGATTTCAACAATAGCGAGCGCCTCTCAGCACTCTGTTGAAAGAGTTGTGTCAACATCAGAGTGGGGATAGAGGTTTCTTTATGAGGGCCCAAGAGTTTAGGGTGCGGTTCCGTTATAATACACTCACACGGGCCTCTTTCTTTAGAAAGTTAAAAGTCCACATACATGACCGAGCTTGCAGAAGGTCAACCGTTAGGTAAGATTTCAACGCTCTTTAAGTGTCTTGACAAGTGCTGTGTGTCTTTGTTGGGAATGTTGCTTTTATATTTTCAACGTTGTTTACAAAGTTTCATTTCGGACGATTTCGCTGAAATTCATTCTGGCTGTCGCTGTGTCCGACTTCCAATGTGCTTATTCCGATTTCCATCTCGATGTTTGCATGCTTGAAAATGAATTTTGATAGCTGTCGCTTTTGATTTCTAATATCCTGTTTATGATTCATGATATTGAAAAATGATTGCTGGTTGCAATTGTGGACTTACTCTGTAAACCATGAGCCAATACAGAAAGCCTTTCTCGTGCGTTTCCTGTTCCTACTCCCTCACTCACTGAAGAACCACGGGTGAGCTTGCAGGATTGATTCAAATCTCCAAATTAAACAAATGATGCCATTTAGATAAGACGTCGTGGATCCTCCTCGCAGGGGAAATGTAATTGTAAAGGCGGAGCCATGTTGAGCCACAATAACAGTAACGGCGAGAAAGAAGCTTTTACATCAGTAGAAAGAGATTGGAAATGGAAAGGAAGTGGAGAAGGAAGCGATGATCCAAAATGGAATCCAAAAGCAACACTGAAGCTCGGCCATTTAGTTGGCAGGCGTCCGTTCTGGGACATTTGATAAACACGCGTTTAAAAACAAAAAATGAGCGGCAGCCATCCCTCCCTCTTGAGCTCAAAAGTGTCATCATCCATCCTGTCATCTCGCCAATCTCTCTTCATTCCTGAGAGGATGGACGAATTCCAAAGTGCACACATCCTGTCATTGGTTTGCTGCTAGCAAAAAAAAGGAAGGCACTATTTTCAGGGTGTTTCCACAACTCGCCAAAGTTGTCCTGGTTAAAATTTATGTGCAGTAGGAGTCCCACAAAAAGAAAAAAAAAGGAAAATGGTCTTAGTAGCAGGAGGCCCTGAGTTATTGCTTTTGTCTATTATGGCGGGTCATCAATCTTAAACGTCATACTCGGGTCACACGCAATTCCTATTTGTCACCATTTAGCTCCGCTCCTCTAAAACTTGTTAGCAATCAGACAACCACGTTCTTGAAACATTTGTCTCGGCCTACCGATGTTCATACGACATTCGTACCAAAATTCGAACCAGCTCGAGAGGATTCCTAAACGTCGATGCATATGCGGCCCGTCCTTAAACATGGCGCAAAAGGAGACGCAAAACACGGCAGCCTTGAAGCGTTTAGACTCTGATGAGGTTTTTGAAGTGCTACCAAGCTTGTGTTTATTTCAATTTCTCTCGCAATCAGAGCAAATAAACACTCGCCAGGGGTCCCCCAAAGACAGCTCGAAGGCACTTGGCGCCAACAAACCGCCAATTTTTTTTAATTTGCACATGTTTTTCTCTCAATAGAATACAGCTTTCTTCTCGTCACATGACCACTTTTTCGAAAACCCAAAAGCTGAACACAAAATGGCAAAGTGAGCGACCAAAGCCGGCGACACTAACGAGGAAAGTCTGTTTGCCACGTCATCAAAAGGGAACGCTCGCGTGCGCTAGCATGTGCTAGCGTGCGCCGCGAGCTCAGCGGACAAGAATGGGGATGATGGACGAGTAGGTTTGTCGTTTGCGGCCTTTGCACACAATCATGTTACCGCTCAAACGGGAACTGACATGCAGCACTTTGTGTTGCCATTTCAACAAATGCTGTCGTGGCAACGCTAAAACACATCTGAGCTCAATATGTATACATATGAGAGAAGAGAGGACGTCTACAGTAAAAAATGATTCCATTCAGCTTCAAATTTGTTTGCAATGAGACAAAATCTCCCCAAAAAAGTTTGTCTCGACAGAATCCCGGAAATGGCAAAAAGTGTTCCTGAGACTTTTTGTGGCTCTACTCATGATGGACATGCCTACCAAATTTAAAACTGGCTGCGGGGGCAGAATTTAAAAAATCTCAATCTCACCATTTGGGGTTATAGTGCCCCCTGGTGGCGCGGAATGGATTGTGCAGCATGCTAACATGATTCCACGTGGACAAATTACAAGGTCAAATAAGGGAAGGCAATAAATTTCGACATTTTGGCTGACATGGTGAGAATATCAACCTACAGAAATCCCCAACCGAAAGGATGTATAAATAAAACCCGACAGTATTGTGTTTGTAAAGTGATGTCATCCAACCTCCCTCCAACAAGTTGGGAAAGGATCCGTAAACCCCCTGGAAGTTACCGTAAAGAAGCAATACTATCCGTGACTTCTATTTGCCAAGATGAGATCCAATAAAAGTCAAATTTTTCCATGTTTCACTCAAACAGTTTAGATTCCGGTCACGTCAGAATCGGGCCAAAAATAGCATACAGTGCTTTGCTTCTCCAAACAAGCTCGTGGAAATGAAAAACGCTTCTGTCATCGCCTTGAAGGAGGCTTGTCATTGCCATGGCAACCAAAGCATTACATGTATATCATAATATCCACTATTAAAAAGGGCGGATGGGCCAGCTCAGAACCAAAAGCAAATCTAACATTTTATGGCTGGAAAAATGCTTTTTAGAAGAAGTTAGTGTGGGTGTGAGCTGCCATCTAAGAAGAGCCCCCCCCCTCACTGTCAATGGATCTGCCGCCGCGTGCGAGGGTGGATTCATTTGGAACTGTCAACCTCGGGCCGCTGCGCCGAAGCTGAACGAGCTCGCCAACATGCTCATACAGATCACATCTGGAAGATGACATCACCGCTCGAATGCCAGATGATTCCATTTGCAGACATTTGGCTGCCCGGGGCAGAGCGACTGACCCCCGAGGAATCTGGCAGAGACTGGCGTTCAGACAATGTATACATTGTGACAAAAGCAAAACCTAAATGGATGACTTCACTTTTTTTTTCAAGCAGGGTTCCACTAAGCTACTCGGCTAGACTCCCGTTCGGCAACATGGGAGCGTTTGGCAAGCGTCCAGCTTCTGTTGTAATGTCGAGGGACTGGGGAAAAGCGATTGAGAGAATCAGGCCCAGGTAGCAGGAAAGGAGGCCGGATCTGGTCTGGATCAATGTCAGGCCGACGTGCGTTTGCGAGCTCATTTGAACTCCTGCCATGTTCGCGGAGGAATTTGGCAACAATATCCAGACGGGCAGCCATGAACATGGCGTCCGTCGAGTGTGTCATAAACAGCAGCGCGGACCCTTTGGACCGCACAGCATCAAAAAAGAAAAAATAATGAGGTTGTTAAAAGTGGCGGGGTGACTGACTCACTGTGCACATTGATTTTCCTCGTGAGTTCAGGGCACACAAAAACACCGCCTTTTTTTCATTGCACACAAGTCACAATGGACGGGCTTGCGTAACACACGTGCACACGCCGAGTGACTTTGCTCGTCTGTTGTGAACGCTGCCAACACGGCGGGCGATTGTGAGCGTTTTCTTCCATTTGTAAACGTAAGTAGCCGGCCCGCGTGTCAATCGGTTGAGCGTTTTTTGTTGACTCGGCTGTCGTGTTTGACACGCTGACATCATCCGCGCAGTTATTTGGCGAGCGCCAACCTGCTCGTCGACAACGGAAACAAGGCGGCGAGGAATACGCCGGCGCACGACCGACGCGCCTTCATTCCGACAAACTCGGTGCTCCCGTCGACCTTTGGCCCTACGGAGGATCCCACTGCTGTGGCGCCCAGCGAGTGGCCCCGCCCCGAAGCTATCGTTAGCGCTAACGCTAATCCCCGGCTTTTTGTTTTGAATTTTGTTGAGCATGTCAAGCATGACAGGATGCACAAAAAAAAAGTTTGGTTGAAACCAGATTCTCTCCTGAAAAAATAGAAAAAGAAAAAAACCCAGCAGGTTTAGTTCTATCTACCACACACTTTTTCCTTCCCGTCTCCTCCCGTGGCTGGATTCTATCCTATCCAAACCGGGCTGAAAAAACTTTTTTTCAGACTAATGCGGCCGACCCGGCTGGCCGCGTCCGAGATTTAAAGCCATTTTCCGCCAACGCACTGCGCCGATGATAAAGCGTGTGACGGGAAGGAGGAAACACCTGCAAAACACAAAAGGGAGCAGTTTCCTAAATCACAAGCAACAACAGGACTTTTTTTTCCATTTCAATTAGTCATTAAAAATGTACAGTAAAGTTAGTGAAGGAATTCAAACGCAGTCTGTCGTTGTTAATAACAATTATGCAACAACTTGATCATTTCTGCTTTCAAAATTCATAAAACATAAAAAACAAGCATGACGATTTACTAAAAAAAATATTCAAAATATTAACAAGAATACACTTTTTTTAACAGCACGTAAAACGATTTATTGTCACGACCACCCACCAGTGCTAACAAAAGCGAGCGCTCTGCTTTCAGGCCCCGGGGTGCATTCCGGAGCCTTCCTCGCTCACCAGATCCCAAAACAACGAAACGGGGAAATAACACAGGAGCGTAGTACTTGCGCAAACAAACTTGAGAACAACAGGTCTGACCAACTCTGTAACTGAATGAAAGGGCTCTGATTTAGTGCATGTTTGAGATATTTCAGGCTTTTTGGACTTGCGACCTGAAGCCGCTGGGCCGACCACGTGACCGCCGCCGTTATCTTGGTAGTTCACCTGCAACTCCCGTTTCAAGTCCAACATTTAGACGACAACACGCTGCCGGCAGTTTCCGTAGCTGCTGAGGATCAACACCATGGGTACGTTCAATTATTTTGGGAGGGTTATTTTTTGTGTGTGTATTTTGACGGCAACTAGGCAACAATGTGACCCCAAAATTATTTGGATCAGATTCAAAATGTCTATATAGTATAGAGGGTAGGTCTTTTGTTCAGACAAATAGAAAAATATATATTTCTTTTTTATTATTTTTTAATCATTTATTTTTTAATTTTTTTAGGTATTATTTTTTATTTTTTATAACAATAAAACAAAACAAATAAAAAATTTATTTTGTTTTAAATTAATTTATTATTATTTTATGTATTTTGTTATTTTTTATTGTGTTTTAGGATCCTCGCCACTCGCATTTATTCTGCTGGCCTTATTGGCGTCATGGGGGGGTCCGCCCGGGTCTGACGGGGGCAACGTCTTGGTGTTCCCAGTGGACGGCAGCCACTGGATCAACATGAAGGTTCTTCTGGAGGAGCTCCACCAGCGAGGACATCAGCTGACGGTCATCAGAGCCGCCAACAGCGTCTACGTGCCGCAAAGCTCGCCGCTCTACACTGCCGTCACCATCGACTTGGCGGGAACATGGCAGGAATTTTTCAAATTTATGGAGGAGCTCATTACGGTAACATCCTGCTTGTGCGTGTGTGTGTGTGTGTTAAATTGCCCCATAAGTAACACAGGTCATGGAAAATGCCCAAAACCATTTCATTTTTCAAACTTAGTGGAGTAGGTAGTGGAGTCAGGGAAACGGCAACTTACCCTAAAGACAAAAGAGAGGTCACAAGTCCATCATGCCAACTTCACTTCCTGGAAGATGTTTGAGAAGCACTCAATAACGGGACGACCGATTGGCTGCTAATTTCAGCAGTGCAAGCTTTGCTCTGATTGGCTGATGCAGCCAGCAATGCCATTGCCCCAAATTTGACAGTTTAAAAATGTTTCAAACTATTTGTCAAAAAGTAAAGTAGACAATGTCAGATTGATGTCAAACCTTCTGGTTCTTCTCCCAGAACCTCCGACAAGGACGCACCATGCACCGCGAGTTCGCCAACTTCATCTACAAGGCCCACTCGACGTGGGGAGACACAATCTCCGAGTTCCTGGATGATGAGAGGCGAGTTCAGAGTTTAAGAGACTCCCGCTTCGACCTGGTCCTGACCGACCCGGCCATCGCTCCCGGCGTGATTCTGGCCAAGTATTTGGACCTTCCTCTGGTGCTCAACGTACGCTGGATCCATGCCGGCGAGGGCCACATGGCCATGGCCCCGTCGCCCCTCTCCTACGTCCCCATGCCGGGATCAGGCTTGACGGATAAGATGAACTTCCTCCAGAGGGTAAAGAACGTCTTCTTCTACGTCATGATCACCCTCCAGCAGAAAATCCTGATCGAGCCCATCTACAGCGCCATCTGCAGGAAGCACTTCCCGGGCGGCTGCGATATCAACTCGCTCCTCCGGCAGGCTGACGTTTGGCTCTTCCGCACCGATTTTGTCTTTGACTTCCCCCGGCCCACCATGCCCAACGTAGTCTACATCGGCGGCTTCCAGTGCCGGGACGCCCGCCCGCTGCCTGCGCACCTGGAGGACTTTGTCCAGAGCGCCGGCGAGCACGGCGTGATCGTAATGAGTCTCGGCAGCCTGGTCAACGCTATGCCCGAGCGCGACGCTGAGGAACTCGCCGCCGTCTTTGCCAGGTTGCCGCAGAAGGTGATGCAATCGTAGTGAGAAACATTTTAAACGAAACCTTACAAGCAAACGAATCCCATCGACAACACTTTGTCTTTCACGTTTAGGTGATTTGGCGTCACAAGGGTCCTCGGCCGTCCACGCTGGGCAATAACACCCTGGTGGTGGACTGGATGCCCCAAAAGGATCTTCTGGGCCATCCGCAGACCAAAGTCTTCGTGGCCCACGGGGGCACCAATGGACTCCAGGAGGCCATCTTCTATGGCGTCCCCGTGCTGGGTATCCCGCTCTTCTTTGACCAGTTCGACAACCTGGTGCGCTTGGAGCAGAGAGGAGCCGCCAAGATCCTGGAGCTGGCTGACCTTAGCCAAGGCTTTGAGGCCAGCCTCAAGGAGGTTCTGAGCCACGACAGCTACCGGCGCAACATACGGAAGCTGTCCGAACTGCACCGGGATCAGCCTATGAGGCCCATGGATCGTGCAGTCTTCTGGGTGGAGTATGTGATGCGCCACAAGGGGGCGCCGCATCTGCGTACGCAGGCCTACGAGATGCCTTGGTATGCTTACTACGGCGTGGACGTGGCCCTGCTGCTGGCGGCCATAGTGATTGCGCCGGTGTTGTCCACCGTGGCTCTCGTCAGGTTCTTCTGTTGCAAAAAGACGAGAAAGAACAAAGCAAAACGACAATAGCAATCGACAAGGTGTTCCAACCTTGAAACCTGAAAGCTAATATTCATCGTTTTGCTCAACATTGAGCCTTTTCCAAGACGATCTCAAGGTTCCACTGGACTTATTGAATTAGAAAACAGCAAAGTTGATTTGGACTTCAGTATTTGTCATGAAAGACAATTTGTGGTGATTTGCAATATTTCCTTTTGCTGTACACGGGAATGTCTGCGACGGGCCGAAACTTTGCATGGAAAAATCTGCCAGTGGTCTGGCGGGGATGATGATGTCACTCGGGCTGGGAATACGGAGGAGACATTTTGTTGACTGCCTAAAATACATCCCTGCTCACAGTCTAACAAGATGGAGTCATCATCATCATCCCATTAGTGTTCTGCACATGTTTTATATTCGTGTTGCTTCCAAGGACATTTTGGTCACTACGACCAAACCCAATTCACAGAAATCCACACTTTGATGGTTGCTTGCCAATAAATAGCATCGAAAACAAGGCCACACAACAAGTCCCTTGCGAAAAGCATAAATGATCATAGTTCTAAAGCAAATGAATCTATTTCAAGCTAGCATACGCTCAAATTGGACTTGCGTCAATTTTCCTTTCCTCTGATAAAACAGGTTCAAACATGACTTTGTAGAATGATTGCAAGCCATGAAGTTGGACCGGCGCATTTCTTATCGTACTACGTCATGGTTGACTTGACGAGTACCAGCCCACATCAAGCACATGTGGCCTCTGTAGTTTCATCTGCTGCTAATTTTGCTAGCCGGATGTCAATGGACGCCGACGGACAGACACGGAGGAGCACCGAGTCGTCTGGCTGGATGGTCGTTAGGATCCGAGAGCGGGGAAGCTTATGTCTTGGGAGGCCACCTGGGAATGGTGCAGGGACAGGAAATGACACGTCGAGGCTTAATAAAGTGCATCCTTGGTGGATCGGCTGGAAAACATCAAAGACCTTCTCGAATTGACAGCCGCCATGTTGCTAAAGACACCAAAGGACAACCTTCAGTTTCAAATTTGGCATCTTTAGTTCCCGCGTGGTTGAAAGATGAGAGTTGAAGTTCAAGCCTCATCCTGCATTGGGAACACGCCTCCTAATCCAACATTTGTCATTTGTTCCCTTGACGCCAGGCCAGGCGCTCTTGTGCTAACTTGAGACGAGCCCGAAGGCTAACAAGCACCACGGATCATTTCAAGGATTTCCGACGCACATACATGCGGATTGTTGTCAACGTTTTTTGTTAAGATGTTTGCGTAAAAATCAAAGACAGTTTGGACTCCATGTATTTATTGACCTTGAGATAATTTACAGAATGAAATTAATTGTGGGGAACATTTCCGACGCATCCATTGTGGTGAATGCAAGCACCATTGAAAGCATTGCAAGAATTCATACATGTCACAATCTGTTTTTTTTTTCCTCATTGGAAATATAAAAATAGAACCGAGATGAGCTTTTATGCGTCTCGCTTGATCCATCGGCGCTGGATTCTTTCTTCACTGGGGCGTGGCCTTGCGGTGACGCTTGACCAAGCGTGTCCTCCTCCTCCTCATACCGGCTGAAGACCACAGGAGGAACTCAATAACAAGTCCACATTGCGGTTGTCATTTCGTTTTGTTACCTGGAGCCTTCCTGGCGGCGCCGAACTTCCCGCCCGCTGCGACACGGACACAATCGTTATGACTCGCCACACGTTCTGACCTTCAGAGATTCCACAACTGACCTTGGATGAGTTTGGTGATTCTATCCGACTCCTGTTCAATCAGGTTAGGGTCGCTGTGGATGGTGGTGATCCTGGAGAAGTCCGGCCCTGTGCGAGTCGAGGTGTTAAAAACTCATCAAAACGCAACAGTCGATTTTCTTTCAACTTCAGACACACAATCAAGACTCCTGTTGCTGTTTGGGAAATGGAAGCGGAACCCTACCCTCGATGATATGCGGCTGGAACCCGGCGGGGAACATCGTTTCACCTTGGGAGGTTGGCGAGAATCAATCCATTAATTCACCTCGCCTTCACCTCCACCATAGACAACAATAGACGGACAGATGGATGGATGGATGGACAGACAGACAGATGCCACCACCTCTGCCACCACCACCACCAAACAAAGAGGTGTAGACATACAGACACAGAAGCCTCATTGAATCTTTTGAATCTAGACCTGATCTTCTATCAGGCCTGGCGGCCTCTCTTGACCACCTCTCAGGAATCAAAGCCTATCTTTGGGACTAGACCCTCCTCTCAAGACTTGAACCTTCACTTGAGACGATCCTTCTCTCAGGACTTGAGACTAGAAGCTTTTCTTGGGACTTTCCTTAGAGACTATCACCTTTGATCCAAACTAGATCCTTGTCCAGAAAACAACACAGACTAGAGACTTGAGTTATGGCTGAAGGAAAACCTCTTTGGACAAGAGTCTTCTTATCCAAGGACAAGAATCTTATCTTGGGACAATCGTATTCTCTTGGGACCGGGACCTTTTCGCTGCACTAGAACTTGATCTTGAGATGAGCGTCTTCTTTTGGGACTAAAAGAATCTTCTGTCAGGACTTGGGACTAGAAGTTTCTTTCAAAGCCAAATCTACAAATCAAGAGAGGCTTTCATTTTGTGCACAGTTCAGTCGAACGGATGGCACTCAATGAGGCATCTAGTATGTTCTTGTCAGACATTCAAACATCATGGTGCTGCATCCAGCTGCTTCCGTCAAAGAAAAACACTTTTGCTCGAGCACAAGTCAGTCAGCGATTTACGACTTTGGCGGAACAACTTTACAGTTTATTGCTTTTCTCTCTCGTTGAACAACTTTATGAGCTGTCTGCCTTCAAGGAAGAACCAATAAAATACTTTTGTCATAAACAACAATTTAAAGTCTGGTCAATAAGTATAACATCCGTCTTTTCTGAGACAGCCCAGATGATTTGGAGTCTTCAACAAACCTGACAAGTCTTCATCTGAGTTCTTTTCGTAAACGTTCAAGACATTTCAGTCTTGAATGAATCTTTTTGCCAAGATTCAGTGCACACCATGAGAATGATGTCTGAGGAGCACCAAGGTAAGTTGGAACGATGATGACGACGGTTCTGTTAGACACTGAAAGAGCATCCTCAAAGGACGGGAAACTGACCTGCAATGGTCTCGCTTTCCGATGCGGCCTGTCCACCTAAAATTTCACAAGTAAGTCATCGATTATCTGCCAGTGGAGGCCAAGCACAATTGGATAGACGGATGGACGTCTTACCGTCAATGACTCTGGTCAGCTTGGTTACGCCGGGCTCACTGATCACTCGGGTTACCTTGGTAACGGTTGGCTGCTTCTCGACAACGCCGGTTACCTCGGTGATCACCGGCTCGCCCCGCACCGCCACCCGGGTGACGACGGGGTCGCTTTCGATGACCCGCGTTACCGTGGTGACCGAGGGTTCGCCGTCCACCACCACCCGGGTGTGCGTCGGCTCCGTTTCGATGACCCGCGTTACCGTGGTGACCGAGGGTTCGCCGTCCACCACCACCCGGGTGTGCGTCGGCTCCGTTTCGATGACCCGCGTTACCGTGGTGACCGAGGGTTTGCCGTCCACCACCACCCGGGTGTGCGTCGGCTCCGTTTCGATGACCCGCGTTACCGTGGTGATGGAGGGTTGGCTTTCAACCACCTTGGTGATGGACGGTTGCTCTTCGATGACCCGGATCACTTCGGTTTCTTCGGGTACTGCGTATCAAAGAAGCGTTTGAAGTCACCGATAAGATTTCAAATCAGAGCGTACAGAGCTTTGGATTTGGAACAGGATTCGGCTTTCAAGTCCAGGCGAGGCTTTCCAGACAGGATTTTTGATTTACGCACACATCTCGCCTACTTGGCTCCCACTTGATCTCTTCCGTTACGCAATACGCAGGGCAGAGGCGTACGACCGTCTGAGAGGAAGCTGAACGGACAGCCTTATTGAGCTCACGAGCAAACGCCAACGTTGGATGATGACAGGGAGCATGAATGTAATCGGAGTCTGGAGGCGTGGGAGGATTCCATCAATGAAGACATTTTGGATCGTCTCTCTTCATAACATAAATCTGACAGGAAGCCATTCAGGAAATTCGCTAATGCCCGAATGTCACTTTTGGGTGTACGCATTTTAACAAGACACTAAGAACGCCAGGAAGGGGGGGAAAAGTTTAGGTGCCTTCCAAGTCCAAACAAATGGCTCACAAACCAATGCGTCTGAGCACTCCTTTTATCCAAGCACTAAACAGAGCTGAAAGCAAACAAATGAGGACGAGCACTTACCTTTCTGGGTGTACTCTGTGGTAGTGATGGTCCTCCCTGCAGGTAAACAAATAGCTTTAGCGTTAGCATCTTTGGCGGAGCATGCTACGGCTCAGGAGTGAAAAACGACTTACTGACAAAGGTGAGCGGGATTTCCGAGTAAGAGAATCCTGACACGTACTACGGAGAAGATTTCATTTTGTATTAAAAAATAAAAAATTGTATCCTGATGTCTTTTTTTTTTCCTACCCGAATCTTGATGTACTTGATGAGCTTCCTGAGGATGAACAGAAGGTCCTCGCGACCCACTGGAAGATCTGCAAGGGAAAATCTGGCATCAGTAGAGAGCGATATCTTCTTTTCTGAGGAGAGTCCCGACCTGCTGGATAGAGAAGGTTCTTCACCACGTGGATCACGCCGTTGGTGGCCATCAAGTCACTGTCAGGTACGTCCACCGAGTTGACATGAATGGAGTCGTTCACCTGCATCAACACACGGGAAGACTCTCAGCTAGCATTGGTCAGGAACTGTCAGATGCTCAAGCTAGTCTGTGTTTAGGTTTCAAATATTTCTTTTTGTGACAACGGTTCGAAACCTCACACGTGTTTAACATTGTCGTCGAATCGTGATTCAAATCTCCTGCTCGCTCTCACGCTTTGGTTGATGGTGAAAGCAGGCTTAACCACGGAACTTCCTGCAATCAGGAGGCCCGGCTGAGTCACACCGGGATCCGTTACCCCTCCTCCACACGGCTTTTGTAGCCCACGTTAAATGTCACCAGATAGCCGAAAGAAACGGGGAGCTCGTAATTACGTCCGGACCGCCTCCGTAGTTCACGCCGGATGGAGCGAGCGACACATTTGATTTGGAAAACGGACGCGTGGACTTACAGACAAAACTTGGAGGTTCCTTCCCTGCAGCGTCTTCAGCAAATTGGTCACGCCCCCTTCCAGGCCGCCATTGATGAAGATGCCGCGGCTGATGTGGTAGAGCAAGATGGTCCTCAGCGCCGTCGGATCGCCTGCCGGAAGGCAAAGCCGTTTTGGGATTTGCCGAAAAACAGAGGCTTGGCGGGCGGCCCGGAGACGGACGTTTCAGCAGCGCCATGTCTTCTTGGCTCAGGTCCGCGAAGGCGTCGTCCGTCGGCGCGAAGACGGTAAACGAGCCCTCCTGCTTCAGCAGCTCGCTCAGGTCGGCCGTCTCTATCAGTGCCAGGAAAATTCTGCAAAGGGAAGGGCATGAAATGATGGATTCCCGCCAAAAATGCGTACACGTCTTTACTTGAAGCGTCCGTCGGCTTTGAGGATGTCGTAGGTGGTCTTCTCCGACGGTCTGATGATGGTCCTGATGAGGTGGAGGACCCCGTTGCTTCCTTGCTTGCTACCGCGAACCATGCAGGCGTTCTCGATGCACACCGCCTAAAACGCACCAGGCCATCCCAGGAAAGAACATCCGGTTTTGACTAAGGTTTTGGAGAATTACTACTTGGAAAGATTGACTCCCGTGAGGTACGCCTGGACCCAAAACCGCTTACGAAAGCCCGCCTCAGATCACAGTGTCAGGTCTGCCGATCGTCACGTTGATTGTAAGCAACGAGGAGGTAAAGCCAAACCAGATGATCCGAAGAGGGAGCAACACGGATCATCTGCTGCCAGACTTTGATTGAATTTGGCGCTAATTTATGATTTCTTTGTTCATGCCCAGACAACTCGGAACCCGGCGGGAGCTGACCGTGCGGTAAATGAAGACTCGTAGAAACTTTCCAGCCATCGTCTCCAGCAGCTGGCCGTTGTAGAGCTCGTTTAGCGTGACCTTCAGCTTCAAGACGTGGTTTTGCAGAAGGTACCTCAGCGCCGTCTGGTCGGTCGCCATCACCTCATCTGACAAGATGGACAGGAAGCCGTGTCAAACTCAAAACGTTCACGCGTGTTCCAGGACGGACCCACTGGTGAAAGCTGAGTTGATCGGGGCGAGGAGCGTGTACTCCCTCTTGGGACCCAAGGCGGCTGCTAAACCCAGTTCTGAGACCATGTCACCGAAGGTACTCTGGCCTTTATCCATCAGTTCCATCACATCCTTGGCTGAAAAACACACAAGCAACATGGGGACCAACATCAGCTGGCGAGTTCTCCAGCTATTTCCAACACCTGGTTGGCTCGTACGTTCTTACCCGAGTTTGGCATCAGAACCTGGTCAATGAGGTGGATGACGCCGTTGGTGGTGACGATGTCCTTCTTCAGCACCATCTTGATGCCGTTGACCGTCAGACTGTCGCCGTCGCAGCCCACCTCCACGCTGCTGCCCTCCTCGGTTTCGTACACCGAGCCAGCCACGATGGCTTCTGAACACTGGACGCTCTTCAGGAGGTGGTAGTTGACCAGAGCTGCCGGACAGCAAAGAAGTCGGGAAGGACTGTTTAACTGTTCAGCCTTCTCGATTTCAAACAATTAAAGTCATTCGGCAGCAGCTCACGCTCAGAAGATACAAGCCATGATCCGAACAGACTTTTGTCCCGGCCCTTAAAAGTCTTTGCAATAACGAGGCACTTGTTCCGTGTTTACATTTGAAATGACATCAATAATTGTACAAGTAAGGAAAGGAAAAAGGCCAGCCAGGACAGAGTTGTTCGCGTCAAGGAAGCCAAGGCCACGTCCAAAGCCAAATGTGAGTGAATGTCCTCATGGAGGACGTGACTCACGGAGAACTCTGGCTCGGGTTTCTGGCTAGCCGAGCGCCACGTGACTGCATCGGAAGTCGTAAATATGTCCGCTTTACATGCTGAAGATCTTCACACGTTCAAAAAAACAATGTTTTGCTTTGGAGAGTCAGATTTGGACTACAGATGGAGTCCAAATTGGACTTTTCAATTGTCACTCAAGAGCCCGGAACCCTCATTGGCCGCTACACATGACAATCAATGGAGATGTGACATCATACCTGCAATGACATCCTTGTCTGACATGAAGCGCTCCAGGTGGCCTGGTCCTAAGCGGTTGAAGGCGGCGTTGGTGGGGGCAAACAACGTGTAGTGTCCCGGCTGGTCCAGCTTGTCCATCATGCCCGAGGCCAACGCCACGCCCTGGTAGCACCGGTAGCACAGCAGTTTGGGAATTTGCATTACTTGGACTTTTTACATTTCAAAGATGTTTAGCATTAGCATGTGCTAATAAAGTTAGCAAAAGAGCGCTCTTACGCTAAAGGACGAGAGCTCATCCTCCACGTCCAGAACGCCTTTGATGGTGTTGGTGACGCTGCTGATGACTCGGTCGACGACGTGCACCACGCCGTTGGTGGCCACCTGGTTGGCGTGGATGATCCTGGCGCAGTTGACCGTCACCACCTACGTGTCGCCCAACGTTTTAACAACCCATGGCAATAGAGCGATGACGGGAACCTTGCCGATTGGCAACTCACCCCGTTGGCGTAGTGGTTGACGCGAAGCCCCAAGCGGTCGTGCATGGACGTGACGCTCATGCCGTCCTTCATGTCTTTGGTCAGCAGGCGCGTGCTGAGCATGTGGAAGCGCAAGGCGTTGTACAGCTCCTTGTTCACGTTGTTCACCAGCGCCGAACGCACGCTCTGGAACGGCGACAACGCTCTCAAAGTCTTGCGAGTCAACCAGTCGGACGAGGAGCTCTCGGCGAGCCTACTCACGGTGTCAAGCAGGTCCCAGGCGTCGTTGCTGGGCGCGAACATGGTGTAGGAGCCGCCGCCCTCCAGCTCCTCCCTCAGCTTGGAGATGTCAGCGTACTGCTGCGTCTCCGTGGCCTTCACTAGGCCCAGGGTGCCGTACACGTGCTCAATGGGAGCCACTTTGGGAAACGGAGACAGTGATACACGGAATCTATTTTTCTTCCAATTGTTGCAATAAGTCCACACCCACCTGCAGGACATCCTTTCATACCTTCCAGGCGCATGTAGCCTGGACAACACTCGTACACCACCATGCTGCAAAGGGGCGACAGAGAGACACAAAATGGTTCTCAGCAAAATTAATAGAAATAAATTCATTCTAAACCCAATGAAAGCTCGACATTGCATTGTGGAGTCGTCTCTCAGAATTCCCACGCCGGATAACAGCCGCCTCGTAAAATGATTGTGTTTTTCACGCTGAGCTAATAGACAACAGTACTTCTTCGGAACAACTTTCTCTCGCCCGCGTGCACACACACGCTGTGTAAAATGTGCAGATATCTGTACACACAGCTGGACATCAGGAAGCCACGATGTCATCATGGGCTGACAGCCAAACAGATGTGCGCCACATGTGAACAAATTAAACCCACACTTAGGACCCCCCCCCAAAAAAAACTATTTTGAAATTGCCTGGATTTGTCTATCATGACAGGTTGCGCAAAAAAAAAAAAAAAATCCGCAGGACCTGTGTCCCATATTGAACAGGACGTCGGCCAGATTGGGGGAATACCAAAACTTCAAAGTTTGATGAGCCTTTAGAGGATTTGCCAAGAAAATTGGATGAATATTTGGAAAGTCCAGCTGCACAATTGGTTTGATTTTGGAATATGAAATTGGCGGGACGTGCCTGACTCGCAAAAAAAGTCTCAAGTGTCTGGCACCAGTTACGACCACCCCCAAAAAACAAAAGCTCTCCCATAGCCTCATCAAGCAGCAATTTTTCTTTCCCTTCCTGCATTTACGCTAGAAGGCAAGACTCAAGTCGCATTAGCGTTCTTTATTTATTGTTAGTTTGTCGCCAAACGAACGCACGTGTTTGTCTTGAGGCGCTTTGCCGTTGCTGTAAATTGCTTCCATGCTTGCCGCCGACGCTTGTTGAAAGAAGACTACGAAAACAAAACAAGCTTCGGCTGGCTTCTGCTTTATCCTCTTGTCATAATCATTGTGTACTTTGATTAAATAAACTGCTGAAATCTTCATATCATTGGCTTGGTAGCGGAGCAAAGTCAACCATGCTGCACTGCAGCAACCATTTTGGACCATTTCTTTTTTAGGTGTTCTTAATCTTGTGACCAGAATGTCACTGGATGTGTGTGTGTGTGTTGGGGGTGATGACACTTACGCCTTCTTGCCACAGATGGCGCCTTTGTACCAGTTCCTGCAGGTGCTGAAGTATTTCTTCTTGGTCCCTAGAACCTGCTGCAGGGCGCACACGTTGGGCCTGAGTGGTGAAAGCAGGAAAGGTGGAAGTTGATGAGTGATGGGATGGCCAGCAGACAGAAGGAATGTGCACACACGTCCAAAAGGAAGCGCACGCTCGAACGCTTCATTTTGTCTGATTGACGTCACGCAAAGTTTTATTTGACAGTAAAGTACAGGCTGCGTTTGTATTTGGACGCCTGGAGCGCACACGCACATGCACGCGCATGCAACCACCATAAAAACACCTGTGAACATGTGTTCAAATAAATAAAATAAAAAATGTGAGTTAAGTCGAAAGAAAACATTTCTTCTTTGAATACAAACGATTTTTTTCTCGTGATTGTTTTTGTCTGAAAAATCGAGGATTTGATCATCTTTAAAAGTTCTCAAAAATGATTTCCCACCTAACTACATAAGTTGTTCTTAAAACAATACAATTTCACGGAATTTGTCTGAAAAATGGACATTTTTTCTTTCTTTTTTCTTGAACACTTTTTGACTTTCTTGCCTTATTTTCTACATTTCCACGCAGAATTTTGTGCTCCCACAGCAACATTTCTTACCCCTCGGTTCTGGCCCTGATGCGGCTGTGGCTGACGATCTTGTCGTAGGCCGACGCGTCCACGCCGGCCAGCGAGCACAGCGCCACCAACAGGAAGGCGGCCGCCGTTGCACGATGCATCCTTGGAGTCGTCATGACACGCACACGCGCTCTTCGAGCCTAAAACGCAACACGCTTGTTGAGATGTGTGCGCCACTGGGCCAGGCGCTTCTTTTATACCAACACACACACACAGGGCTGAACCCCACTCCCACCCATGTACCCCCCCCCCCCCCCATCACCTCCCACCCAAACTAGTGACTCAGCTGAGGCGGGTGATGGCCCCTCCTACCCCGGTTCACACCTCCATCACATCCTGGAGCACCCGGGACGCCCTCGCCTGTTGTCCACACTTCAAAAAGACAGACAACACATGTTTACAGATGTTATGATGTCATGATGCATTAGGGGCAAAGGAAGCAGTGCCCCGTGGAACTTAATGTCTTTCATACAGAAATCAGTACAGGTCCATAAATGGGAGTCTAGATCTTGACTTTGAATTCTGCCTCGCAACAAGTGAGCCTACAATGCATGAGGGGCAGGGGGAAAAGTGCCCCGCAAGATGGAGCCCTTTCCAAATGGCAACAGTGAGGTCATTGGGAACAATAAATGAACTCATCATGCCGTCTCGAGGCCTCTTTTTGTGCACCTAATGAATTCTGCCAAGCAACAGGCAGATTCTGCATAATCTGTTACACTTTTATAAGCGGCATTCATCACTGTTAAAGTCTCCCAAGCACAATAAAGGGGAATCGATTTTTTAAATACATTTTGCGGCATCGTTCATTTAAATGAGAATTTTTGGAAGGTGCATAAATCAAATGAACGGTCTGCTTCAATGGCGTGGCCATCCTGCAATGACGTCTCCCTCTAGGGGCCAATATTTGTCAGTACTGGCGCCTTGGAAATCTGAGCTGAGAATTTGTTTTCCTAGAAATATTGACGTTCTCAGTGAAGTATGTAACTTTTTCAATTATTTTTCTAGAAAATGTCTTTATGGTACGATAAATGAATTTTTTTTTTCTTCATAAAATACTTTTTTTGAGGAAAATATGCAACTTTAAAGCATTTTTTATATTGAACCATTACATTTATTCTTGTAATATGCTGTTGTATTCTCTCAAAAACACATACATTTTCCGGACATTTAAATGACATTGAATCACAATTACATTTTAAATTACTCTTTGTCCTAAAAGACATTTTTATTTAAAATATACAACTTTTTTTCCACTCAAATGTGACTATAATCGTTTTTTCTGAGATTACAAAAACTATTTTTTTCTTCGAAATATTCAGTGTTTTTCCGGAAAAGTCAGACTTAATTCCCTCCACAACATAACTTTGTAATGACCCGCCCAATTTGCACTGTGACTGTATTCTTTCTTTTTAATAAAAAATAAAATCCCCAGAAATAGTCTACTTTTTCCTGGAAAATAACTGACTTTATTTTTCAAAAATCTGACAATAAAATACACTTTATGGTGCAACATTACAGTCTCTCTTTCCTAAACAAGTGCCTTTTTTCTCCCTTGTGCAGCGCACCTGTGTTGTGTGTACTGTGATAAACTGCTTTTTTTTTCTTTTTTCTTTTTATTTCCTGCGTGAGTTCAGGGCTATTTTTTTCTCAAGTTTCTATTCAAGACTTTTCACCATTTGTAAAGACTCAAACGGTGAGGAGTCAGAGTGACTTGCTTTAATTGGTTTCGGAAAGGGCGCCCCTTGTGGTCAGCATCCAAAGCGTGGCCTCCCATCTTTTGGTTGCATAGAAACCAGCGATGGACAATAGGAATCGAGGAAATCGATTCATCGGTGTAAAGTGCACAAAAAAAGAGGCAAACCTTTTGGCTAATTGCTAACATGCTAACTTAACAAAACACTTAAATGTCTCCCTGAGTCTCCAAGAAAATAGTTCTTGATTCCACCAAGCGCTTCGCTCAGTTCTGCCTACATTTAATTATATATTTTTTGCCTTGCTTTGCGTTGATTGGTCGGCTCACTTCCCAATCTGAAAAAAGATAAAATACCAACAAAAGATTTGTGCTACACTAACGAATGTTTGAGGCAACTCGCTTCAATAGCATATTGTTACCATTTCAGCTAACTACAGAAAGGCATTCGTTTACAGATTATTTAACAGTCCATCTTTGAAATATATTTGGATGGCCGCATTGCTTTTTAGGATAAAGTAGCTGTGTGCCTGTCATTTTTTTAAGGGATGAAAAAAGAAATTATGGACTTTTAAGCAGCAGAATGTTAGTGTTCCAGCTAAGTGTTAATGTTTTGTTTGAGAGGCTTGTACAGCTAACAATACTTACCCTGAGATGAGCTGTCGATTTTTTTTTCCCAAAAATATATGTATACTCACTCGTTTACATCCTAGCTAACAGCACTATTAATATTTTACTGATAAATAGTAGCTTCCTTTGGAGTCCATTTTAGGGATTCAAATGACATGAACATTGCGATTGGGCCTCTTGCATAAAGTTAGCATTTAAGCTAACAAGCAAACACTTGCTACACTTGGGATTTCATTGAACGTGTGGCCGGGCGCAAATCTTTAGCCATTCATCTTTCATGTTTTCGTAAACAGAAAACCACGGGCCGCCCGTGTGAGACTGAACTGGACTGGACTGAGCTAGGGCAGTGGTTGGAAATTAACCGCCTCCGTCTCCTTGAGGCTCTTGTCGAAGGTCAACGAGCGTCGACTGGCGCATGTGTCAAAGTTCAGGCTGTGCTCTCGTCTTCCTGCACCGCCACGCTACCGACGTCGCCACTGACGTCCGGACCGGTTCCCCCCGGTTTGTCCTCCTCCGACTCCTCCGATAGAGAATACATTTTCCTGGAAAGTTCTGTGGGCCCGACTTGACGAAGATCATACCCGTGGTGGCGGCAACCTCCGCCGAGGTGTCGTTTGTGGAACACGGCAAAGTCTCCGGCATCGCCGTTGGGGAGCCCGTTAGGGGCTTCGGGGATCCGGGCGGCGGACGCCACATGCTGGAGAAGGGAGGCGGCCATCTTGAAGCGGCTGGCTTTGTTCTTAGGTGGGGCGCAAGTGGCTATCTTGAAGGAGGCGTTGGGGTAAGCCAGGGTGGACTCGGGTGGGCTGCCGGCGGGACCCTGCAGGACCGGTCGCCCCGACTTCATCATGCCCATCACCTCGTAGCGGAAGCTGGAGATGTCCTGCTTCAGCTCCTGTCGCACAACACGCACTAATTTTCATGCTTTTGCACTACACTGGACTCGAGGTCGTTGGAAAAATGTCGGCGCTCGCCTTAAAGTTGTCTTCCGTCAGACCTTCCTCCGTCTTGGCGTCTCGGATCATGGCGGCCACGTAGCGCTTCACCAGGTTCCTCAGCACCTCCTGCGCGCGCGCCCATCAGAGAGGCCATCAGCACCTTTTCGCTCGTCTCCGTGGAAACGTCACGGCCCGTTAAGCGGGAGAGTAATGGCGAGCGACAAAGAAAAAGATGTACCCCCCTGCCACGGAGGCGCACAAATAGAACCGAGTGGCGCTATGACTCATCGTTAATGTCTTCCAGCAGCAGATGGAAATGCACAAATATAACCATGCACATAAAAGGGGCGGAGCTTACCTGGTACTGATGGTTTATTCTCAGGTTCTCCGCAGCTCGTCTCTGCACAGGAGGCAAAGACATTTCCTTGAGATAAGAGCTAACCTTCCTGGAAAGCCAACCAAGGAGAATCCCTGCTCACCCCGAGTGTGCCGATGGTGTCCTGGTGGGCGTCGCCGTCGTCCGGGCAGACTCGTGCCTTGAGCCAGCGGGCCAGGTACCAGACAGACTTGGGACTGGGGATGATGTTGAAGGGAGGCGGCAGGGTGGCCCCCTCCTCAAAGTAGCTCATCCACAGCTTGCTGCGGGCAAACTTCCACTCGATGTCGGCGTGGTCCTAAGCGGGGACGTACGGTTACGGCACGGGTGGGCGGGAGAACTTTTAGCGGTTATGGTGATTCCTCACCGCGATGTGCTGGTAGGAGTTGTTCATCATGGCGATGAGCATGTTGAGCAGCACCACCAGGGAGATGATGTTGTACGTGCCGAACATGGTGGCGCCCACAAACTCGGTGAACTGGTGGTTGGCGTCCACGTTGGTCACGTACAAGCTGATCAGGCCGAAGATGGACCAGAAGAGAGACTGCAGGGTCTCAAAGAGCCTGCGGGAGATGTTTGAAGGGAGAAGCTGAGGTTAGGACGGTATCAGATTATAAAAGGGGCTGGAGCCACTGGACTTACGTGGAGAAGGCGTTGTTCTGCTCCACGCACCGGATGCCTTTACACTTGATCCTGTCGTCCGAGGCTTTGGTTTCGTAGTAGAAGTAAAGCTGGTTCAGTCCGTTGGCGAAAGCCAGCAAGACCTGCAAGGGGGAAGGTGACACCTTTTGCTACTCAACACGTCTCCAGAACCCCTCAAGCTACAGCGGCGCTACCAGGCAGTAGATGAAGAGGAACTTGAGGATGTCCAGTAGCATGCGGCCCAGCGAGATCTGCAGGGGTCCCAGGTGGGAGTTAGCCGTGAAGAGCGAGATAAGACGCAGGGAGCTGAAGATGTTGGCGATGGCGAACACCGCTTCGGCCACCAGCGTCGGATGCCACATCTCCCACAGGTTCCTCGGCTTACTGCCGCTGTACTGCAACGGCGAGACGGAGAACAAAGATGGGTAAGTAGGAGACCCGATGGCGGATGTCCAAGTGGTTACCTTGGTGTAGGCGACGATTTTGAGGGAGATGGTGGCCAGGTACAGAGAGTTCATGACAAAGTCCATCAGGTTCCACCAGTCGTGGACGTACTCCTGGAAACCACCATCCCACATTTGCTTGATCTCGGCCCAGATGAAGCCTGCAAACAAGCGCAGCATGAGGTGAGCGCGTGGCATCGGGACGGCAGACTCACCCAGCACCCAGGGCAGGATCATCCACTCCACGGTGGTGGGCGCCGGGCCTTGGCGGTCCTGCTCGGTGGTGACGATGTGCTGCGAGGCCAGCAGCAGCAGGAAGAGGAAGGTCAGGTAGGAGGCCGTGTGACAGATGAATTTAATAAAAGGCTTGCGGATGAACAGCCCGTAGCGGCTTTTGGGGGCCGTGAGGTAGCACAGAGCGAACGCCGGGTACAGGAGTCCGATGAAGACGCACGTCAGGAACTTGCCGGCCCAGCGGCGCCGCCTCCAGCCCGGGAACTCGTCGTACCAGCGTGACGCTAACAGCTGCTGGCAGTTGGGCTGCGCGACAAACTGAAAAGATCCCGACAGTGCTTGTTACTGACCCCTGCAGGATACGAAAAGAGCAAATCATTTTTGGAAAACGGCTTGCTCTTTACTGCCACCTATTGGACTGGAGTGGCTGGGCACAAGGTGATTTTTCACCGAATTTGTCCGTAAAATTGTTACAGTTGAACATGAGCCACCTGCAAAAGCCAGCTGCTTACTGCCCCCTACAGGGCTGACAAGTCAAGATCGTTCAATTAAAAAAGTCAGACGGCCACGTTTCAGATCATGTTGGCCTTGGCAGATGTCTGAGTGATGAGGCGGAACACACACACACACACACACACATAGACACACACACACACATACACAATGTGAAGTCGAGCCACAAAGAGTCGACCCGCATCGTCGGGTGCCAACTCTGCAGCCCGGTTACCATGGCAACTACGGTTCCTAAATTGTGTGTGTGTTTGAGTGGAGTGACTCACATTTCTAGATGTACAAATGTCAACGGAACACAAAAGTGCAAAGCCAACCCCAATCGTGGCATGAAAAGGGTTTTTGGATTAGCTGGATCCATACGGCGAGGCGTTGGGGTCGTTCTCTTACATCGAAACACCACGAGGTTCTGCGCACTAATCGGCATAACGGGCACCTCTTTCTGGTGGTACTTGATGGCCAACTTGAGTCTAGCCAGGTCTCCGTTGCCCTCTTCCTCCAGGAGGTTGACGTCATCTCTGTAGTTGAGGATCATCTCGAGTTCTCTGGAGCTTCTGGTTTGGTCCAACAGGTCTTTGGCAAACTCCTTACACTGCTGAGACAGCTCCTCGTATTCCGATTTGAACTCGTTCTCCACCTGCAACCCGACAGCCCGCCACGCACTGTGTGAGCATCTGGATGTGAGTGGTGGCCTACATCAGCTCCCTGTGAGTCTTCTCATTTTGACTATCCATTGGATTAAGAGCAAACAAATAAGAGGAATAAAAGTAGTGCTTTGTCGCTGACCTTGCTGAGCTCCTGCAGCTCCCAGCTGAGCCTGAAGGCGGTGAGGAAGGGGTCCTCGCTGGACAGCGCGATGAGCGAGGGGCTGGACAGCGCCTTGTAGATGTTGAGGCGCGAGCGCGAGTGCCGCAGGCTGTCCACGTCCGAGCTCGACACGCACTCCACGCAGTTGCAGCGCACCTACACACCCAAATTCCAAATGGTTTCAATTAGCCACCCAGAAGCTAAATCAAGCCGGAGACGTCGGCCTGAGACAGAAGGGCCCACCTCGTGCGGCTGCGGCATGGAAACGCCCTTCTGCACCAGAAGCTTGATGATCTCGTAGTTGTTGGTGTGCGCCGCCAGGATGATGGGCGTGATGTCGGGCGTGAAGTCAGAGAACTGCTTGTCCAATAGGATGGGAGGAACCTGCACAACGGGACGCTTCATTAGGTACACAATTCATTTACGAGAAGAATTATTTGAGGTACGACTTAAACATTTTGTTCATTGTTATATTTCAATAGTCCATTGCATAAGAAATGTGCATATTAGTTGATAAGTACACACAAGTACACATAAGTACACATTTTCATTAATGCCAGAGTCATCGGTCCTTGTTCTTTTCCTCCTGGCAGTTACTGATAAAAAAAAAAAAAAAAGTCACGATGCTAACGTGAGCTGCATAAACAATCCAAATGCAACCCAAGCGTGACATAGCGGAATGAAAAGCGCTCCATCCCTATGTTTCTTTTTTCCCCCTCCTGACCCAATTTAGTGTGGAAACGTTTGCCTTCCGATTAAATTTATGACAGCCGGCGGCGCTTTTAAAATGGAAAAATTGGCCCGCTACTGAGCACTTAGCGCTCGGACAAGCGCGGAGAGATGACATTGGAAGTCAAACAGACACAAAACAAAAGTGCAGAAATTGTTTAGTGTGACTTGTTGCTAGGCAGATTGTCCATTATTACATTACTCCAACATAGTCACAAGTTTGAAAACAAAACTGCTGCACAAGGCAAAAACTTTTTTTCGTTAATGAACAAGCGGCTGAGGTAGCGAAACTCGTCAAAGCGAGTCCCCGATCCATTCCGAGTGCCAGTGTGTGTAAGTGTGTGTGTGTGTGTGTGTGTGTGTGAGGCCCAATCAACAAATTGGCTTGAAAGCTGGCTAATAAAGCAAAAGCATCCCAAGTGACAAACGATGGCGCCGACACACAGACACAGACATTGACCTAGCTCTGACGTTGCGTTTGCCGTTACGGCTGGCAGATCACAGAGCCGGCTTACGCTCTCTTTTGTCTCGGATTCTTTTTTTGTTTCCCTCCATTCCGTTCTGTACCGCAACGCTTCAAAAGAACATTGAACTCCCGCGGTGAGGCTTCCGCTGACGACGGAGGGATTAAGTCTCTTTTGGTCTCTTAATCGTTAAGAGATGGCGAAAGCGAGAGGGAAGGATTTTTGGCAATCACGTCATGAGCGATAAAACGTTTGACGGCGACGGCGCTCACCTGCACGCCGCCGCTGGGCTTCTTGTGGTTGAGCAGAAGCTCGACGGCGCCCACCACCTCCTTACGGATGGCGTGCAGCAGGGCGTCGCCCACGTAGACGCCAAAGCTCAGCAGCAGCTCGATGATCTCCAGGTTCTCGTTCTCGATGGCGATGAGCAGCGCCGTGCGGCCCAGCGGGTCGATGCAGTTGATGTTGATCTTGAAGTAGATCTCCGCCTCCTGCAAGAGCAAGCTGAGCGTGACTCAACCGCCACTTCCACCTGACCTGGGTGGGCTCACCTGCAGGGCCTGTTTGACGCTGGCATAGTCGCCCTTTTCCACGGCTCCCAGGTAGGCCTTCTCCAACGTCGACAGCGCCGACTCGGCCCGCACGATCCTCAGAGGGATGCGGTCGCGGTACGACGAGCTGTTCGAGCGCCGGTAGTAGAGCTGGGACATGACGCCCCGAGCTAAAGGATGCTAACAGACGCCGCCGGCCCGGTAGACGTCGTCTTGAAGCCGAAGGGAAAATGTTATTGGGTTGACGGCATTAACGGTTGCTTGGCAACTGTTGCGACTGACACTTGACCAATCAATAAAAGTCTGTCCCTGCGATTAAAATAGCCCAGACATAAATAAAAAAAGAGAAGTTCTAAAAGTCTCGCTTGCTAATTTGCGGGACGATGACGGTGAGAAGCCATTGACACGAAACCTAAGTGTTGTCTCATCCTTTTTTGTTCTGACTCAACAATTGAAATGCTAAGCTAATTACAATTAGCGACGCCAGTAACGACGTTAGCTTGAGCCGCAGGCCGGCGCCGATTGACGGGCGGGGCCGACGCTGTCCAGACATGAACACCATTAGTGTGCTAATTGATTGACAGCGGCTGCGGTTGCCTGGTAACAAAGATGCTCTCCAGCACTTTATTTTTGTTGCCCTCCCCCGGTGTCCTAACAAGGAAATGTCTCAGAGGGCGATAAACAGAAGTGAGCAATAAAATCACATAAACAACAAAGTCAAAAAAACATGACAGTGCATTGCAGCCGCCTTAAAAGGGAACAAAAGTCAACTGGATTTTTTTTTAATGCTCCACTGAAGCTTGTATTTGAAACAGGTTCTGTCTCCATTTAAACAGATCTTAAAAACAAAAGACGCAGTACATCCACTTTTATGATTCTCAACATTGACCTTTATTTTTCCCTGAGTGGGGAAATCTTTTACTTCCAGGAACTAACTGCAACTATCAATCAGGAACTACAAGTGTGAAAAGGTTAAAATCAAAGTTGTTTTTTCTGGATGGGACTTTGCATGCCATAAAATAGGAATTGGAAATCGTTACAAAATCAAAAACAATTGTCAAGAGATAAAAGTTCCGAAAACATAGCTGCTCATTTTTCTAATTATTAGATGCTGGTCCATAGACACAAAAAAGAAAAATGTTTAATCTGGATTGGATCCAGATTTGCAAGTAAGGTAATGGGCAATGTAAACGGTACAATTTTGGATTTGACACTCTCGAGTAGCTATAGCAAAATGTACTTACGGGACACGCACGCTCACACATGCACGCGCAAACACGGCAGTGTAACGAAGCCGCATATTACCGCAGTATCTGCATTGTTTGGTCCTGCAGCCTCCCTCTGGTGTAAAGGGCGAGTTGGCCAAATGATAGACACTTTAGGGGGCTCCCCTCACTCATGCGCAGCGACAGCCGCTGCAGTGGCGCGGCGGGGAAGCCGACAAGTCATAAAAACGCCAATTCTTATTTGTCAAAGTTGCGCCGTGTGCGCGCCCGTGCGTGCGTTCGTGCGTGCCACTTTATGCGCAATTTTTCTTCCAGCGTGAGAGTAAATTCAACATCATCCAAAGGGTGATAAGGAGGAAGAAGAAACAAAAAGCACCCACCTTGTCAATGTTGCACATGGGAACTTCGTGCGGGCAAGCGGAAATAGAGACTCTCTTCTTTTTATTTGATTCTATCCACAGGAGGACGTGTTTGAACGCGGCATCTGTCACGCGCACGCCCGTCTCCACCTCCTCCTTCTCTTCATCGGCGGCACCATCATCCCTGTCGTCCTCGTGCTCCTTGGACACTTGGAAGCGAGTCGCAACCGCTGCTGGACCGCCGCGCTCGAGCACGACTTGCTCGCTGATGACTTTGGATCGGGAGCGCAGTGGAGAGAGATCAGCGAGGCGGAGAGAAAGAGAGAGAGAGAGAGAGAAAGAGAGAGAGAGACGCAGTCCCCTCTTCAGCACCCTCAAAGTAGCGTCCGCGTGCACGCGCGAGCTCGCGGCCACCTGTTGGCAGGAAGAAGAAGATGATGATGGTGATGATGATGATGAAAACACTGCAAAAGACAATTTCAACAGTCCAAGAGGTGACAGTTGTGGGAAATGTGCATGAAGTGTAAATGGTGAAGATCCGATATCTACTGAAATGAAATACGCTGAGGGTGAGGAGGGGTCATGCAAAACGAATCGTGGCGGAAAAAGTCATTTGCGAAGAGCGAGCCCCCGATGGCTGCTCGCAGTCAATCATACGCATGATAATCAATAGGCAATTACGATCGGCTTGTGTATCAATAAATGGAATAAGGCAACACGAAGCTTTGCATTAGCATCCGCGTGTCTGTGTCTGGTAGACGAAGAAAAAAAAAACATGATTGATTCTAAAAATAGTCCCGGAGATAATTCTTCTGCCGTAAAAGGCGATTAATGGTGGCGGGTATTTAAACAAGATCCCTGCCAGAAGACATTTCATCAGCGCAATGTTGCTGCTTGACCCGCTTTGAAATGCGGAGGCGGCACCGGAGTGCGTCCAAAAGTTTATCTCTGACAGAAAGCGGCGTGACTTCCACGGAAAAGCGGCCGACCGGTGATTACATTGATTATGGATAGACACAGGAGGGGAGGGGCGAGTGCACAGAGACGCAAACTGTAACCATGACAACACTAACACAGGGAAACGAACAGACAAAATGTGACACAAAGTTTCACCACGACAAAAGCTCCTGAAGAGTCAACATTGTTTTAAACGGGAGACTGAAAAGACAACAACCAGCCCACAGAAATAAAAGATAACATTTTATTTGTTGTGAAACTACAAAAGATATTGTGTTTTTGTTGTGGTTGTCTTTTTTTGTGCTGGTGAAATATTTACAACTCTGGTTGACAGTACAGTGTCTGAGAATTCAATTCACAGCTTTTCGGGATGCCTGACGAGAAAAAGGAAGAAGAAGAAGAAAAAAAAAAAGGAAAAGCACACCCAAATCACAAAGTGCAATAAATATATGCTGGTTGGTTCCTCCTCAATCACGCACACACATCCTCACCCTCATCATCACAACACAAATAGGTTAATGAGTGGGGGTCTCTACATTAAAAAACAAAAAAAATAAAGAGATCACTTGGGACATCAACAGCATTTTTTTTCCTCTCTTGACATTCGTGTAGTAAAAACAACATTCCTTCATCAGCAAGTAAAGAGCAACAAAAACACGGAGTCGATCTAGACGAGATTCTCTTGACAGTGTTCACATTGAGGAAAAAAAAAACATTCCAGCGTTTGGATTTTTTTTTTTTTTTTTTAACGAGTATTTAACTCTCATCACTTGTGAATTTGACAGTCTACACATCCCTGTTCAAAGGCCAGGTTTTGTGAAATGGAAACAAATGAGACCAAGAGAAATAATTTAAAAACTTTCCTATTAGTCCTTTGACCCCAAATCATTTTCAATTGTTTCAACTTCTGCGTGAATCCAGTAGGATTTCATTAAATACCCTCAATCCGCATTTAAAGCCGATAACATTTCCAATTTGGAAGATTTCCAAAATTCCCCATCTCAACTTCCCATGGAAATTTATTTTCAAACTTTCTGCCCCTTTGGAACCCAGTAATGGATAAACACAGATTATTACTGGTTTTCTTGTAAGCCTAAAAAAAAACCAGTCATAGATGCGGAAAACTGTAAATTCATCCAGTTACAACTCGTTCAACGAAATAGCCAATCAGAATGAAGAGCAAGGTGCCAATGCTGGTGCTGAGTACAATCACGATGTTTTGCAGTCATTTCTTTCAAGGTTTCAATAATTATTCCAGCGTGATATATATTTTTTCTCTTGACACTGCTTACAATCATTCCATTAAAGTGCAGACTAACTAATTTTCTACCTGAGTGTGAGAGTTTTTTTGACTCATTCAAATAAGAATGTAGAAAAAAAACGGAATCGCGACCATCAGTGCTATTGATAGGATACCAATGATCGGATTTTTTTTTTTTAAGCATTCGAATATTTCCTTTTGCTACTGTAGATGAAAGTAGTGAAGATTGTGAGAGAATTTGGGTGTGTGACGAGGTGCTGCGATGCATGCTGGGACATGTAGTTCTCTTCTTCCAGTTCAAGAGGATTTCAAATACAAACACAGATCATTTCAAAACATACTTTCTCATATTGTATTTATGATTCTCATCAAATCTTGTTGCTTCAGTACCATTATTGTTAGATTAGACATTTGTGCTGTTGCTTGTGCTGGAATGATTTCAAAGTCGTGTTAGTAACAGAAACAAAACAAAACGAAAACCTGGAGCGGCGTGGTCACTAACTTTACAAAAGCTAACAATGCTGAGTGGTCACGGTAATATTTGTTTTGCGTCTACGATATGGTAAAATTCTTCATACGACCGCTTTGACTTGAGGCGCAGAGGAGGGTTAAGACTCTCTTGAAATGCTTGGCTAGACGTCATGGGCCGGCAGATCCGGGATACTGGTCTTGGCTCGTGTGAAGAATGCCATTTTCTCCCTGGAAAGATGGACGTTTTGGAACTCCAAAATAGGCAACTTGTTTCAAGAAATGTACGCGTCTTGCTTTCGGTACAGCTTGTCTTTCCGAGGCGGTTCCCCTTACCGGAAAGTCTGCACCTCGGGGACCTCCTTGCGGCTGCGACCTCTGATTTTGTGGACGTCCTTTGCCGCCGCCCTCATCATCTTCTCCACCCGCTTCTCCTGCAGCTGCTCCTCCTGAGTCTGTCGGACACAGCCGGGAGCTTACTTTAGGAACCCGGAAGCTGCTAAAGCGTTGACCCAAAAAGCGTGAAATCCAGCTAAAAGTGGAAAAAGAAATTCACCTGTTTCTCGGCGTGCTTGAGGAGGAGACGGAAGCGCTCGTCTTCTCGGACCCAGGCGGGTAGCTCGCGCCGGCCCTGTTGCCGCGCCGTCTCCAGCTGCGCCTTCAGCTCACGCAAGACGTGCAGCTCCTGATCCAGGCGCGACTGGCGGGTGCGGGACACCTGCAGGTCCAGCTCCAGGTCCAAAGAGGTCCGCAGCAGGCCGTCCAGACCTTTCACCTGCGTGGGAGGCTGGAGGACACCAGCAACAACTTTGTTTTGACATTGGAATGTTGAGACCACATTTGTATGTTTAAGTATCTTGCTGCTCAGCATGACTAATTTTAAGGTGCATCAAAAATAATACAAAAGTTGTTGTTAGTCTTTGTACCTTCTTCATGCGCATGCTGCGTCTCTCGGAGGCATTTCGCACAAATGGAGACTTTTTGGAGAGTGTGGAGCTGTCGCTGTCACTGCGGTTGATCTGCAAGCAGAGGACGAATGAGCTCAAGCCAAGCGCCGGCCGCCCCCTTGTGGCCGCTGCGAGTTAGCTCACCCTGCAGATGTACTGGCTCTGCGGGCCCGGGGAGAAGGTCTTGGAGCGGATGATGGCGGTGCCCCGCATGAAGGCGTGCTGATGTTGGGGGAGGTCGGCACGCCGTTCCTTGGGTCGGACCACCGAGTGGTGACCGGATGATGAGCCGTCCATACTCGTCTCCTTGTTCACCTGAGACGTCATCAGGTGGGCAAATTCAAAGCTGCTTTTTTTTGCTGTCGTTTATTTATTTACCTTTTCTTTAATGGCGGCTCGAGGGGGAACTTTGGTCTCGCTCTCGTCCTCCTCCTCCTCCTCTTCATCTTGCTGTTGCTCCTCCTCTGTCTGCCACTGGCCGCCGTCAGCGAAGAAAAGGTCTCCTTCCTCCACAGGCTCTGTCCCCACAGCGCAGAGTTCTTCTTCATCGTCAAAGACCTCCAGCAGGTCGCCGTGCCTGAGAACGAAGGTCGCACTTTGATGTTTTGCAAATTCAAGCAACTTTATTTACGTTCGCAAACCGGCCCGCCGGCATTCCGACGGCGCGTTCCAGAGCGTTTTGTCATGTCACAAACATTCCCGACCCGATGTCTCCCGTTCTTTCATATCCTCTCTCACATGTAAACAGGAAGAAGTGTTCACCGCAGAAATGTTGACGCAAAAAGGCAGTAGCCGGGCGTGGGTGTGGAAGTCAGGTGTGCTAACTAGACGAAACTCACCACGCTTCTTCGTCGCCCGCAACTCTGTCACTCCTACAAGGTCCGCTCTGAAACAAGCGACAATGATTTGTGCCCCGCCTTTTCTTCGCAAACAAAAGACACTTCACTTGACAAACGTGCCAAGAATGTGTGCGGCCTACGCGAAGTTTGCGTCGGCTCTCACCGTGTCTAAGCCGCAGGTTGTGCCGCTCTCTTTGTCCTTGCCGCTGGCAATGGGCAGGAGAGCATGACTCAGCAGATTGTACCACTTGGTTCTTCTCTCCTCCGAACAGCTGACGTCGGCCAGGCTGATCTGGGCTCCTGCCTGTGGAATATTTTTATTTTTTTTAAATGTAATAAAAGGTTTCCTGTGTGTGCTATATAGTTTAGTTCCTACCACTGGAGAACACAATGAAGACTCACCAGGCATTGCTCGTGGCCCGACTTGGCGGTGTCGCACACGTCCACCCTCAGCGTTTTCTGCCGTAGTGCGCTGTGAGACAGCTGGATGCCGAACACCTCGTTGAAGTCCAAAACTTCTTCCGGTGGGTAGCCGCAGGTTCGGAAAAGGCAGCGTGTGGTCTCCACGCAGGGGAGCACGGCGACGCGGACGTGTCTGGCCGTGACATGACACACGGGCTTTTCAAAGTGGAATTTAGGATACAGCATCCTGCCGCTAGATCGCGACTCAACGTTTGCGCTCCCGCTCTAGTGCAGATTTTTAAGCCATCTTTCTCATGGGTATTGAATTCTTACATTTTCTGGTCAGCCGGGAGACAGAGGGCGCTACAGTTGGACAGTCGCATGACGGAGACTGTGAAGCGCCGGTCTCGTGGCTCGTAGCGGAAGCCGAGCTGCACCTGAGCGCAGCCCAGAGGCAGCCTCTCCTCGTCGGAGGTCAGGAGCAGGTCGCCAGGGAGGCCTGGCCTGGAAGAAGCAGAAAAACAATCCTCAACTATTAAATAACATGTTTTAAAGTGAACATGTGTGATTTGTTTGCAAATATGGTGTCGGTACCTGCGCTCAGAGGGCTCGTACACGCCGCTGTCACCGGCGACAGACTCGTCAGACACAGCTGAGATCACGCCAATCTTTGGCCCCGCTGCAAGTGGCGCCACTGAAAGTGTGACGGGTGCAGAGATGACGCCCTTGCACTAGATCAGACTCTTTGAAGCATAGTATAGCTTCTCCGTTTTACCTTTCACCTCCTCAACCAGCAAGCCGTTGCGTTCCTGCTTCTCCTCCAGCCCACCGGGGGCGCCTCGTTCCTCCTGCCGCTGCTCCTGGGAGTCCAGCCTGAGGTCCAGCGCCGCTAGTCTGCTCTGAAGTTCCAAATCTAGGCTCACGCCACCGGGCCCCGCTTGGCCGGCAAAGGCCTCCCCGGACAGGAAGGTAGCGTCCGTGACAAGCGGCGAGCAAGGCGGCGAGAGCGAGGAAAGCGACGAGCGTGGCGACAAAGAGTTCATGGAGCGTGGGGTCTCGGAGAGTCTGAGCGCTTGAATCCTGGAGGGTCCCACCTCCCCTCCCGCAACACCTTTGCCAAAATCTCCACCCAGCCTCTGTGTTTGGCCTTCGGG
The DNA here is from genome assembly GCF_901709675.1 of Syngnathus acus. Lineage (NCBI taxonomy): Eukaryota > Metazoa > Chordata > Actinopteri > Syngnathiformes > Syngnathidae > Syngnathus > Syngnathus acus. Next base: position 3,527,173 of record NC_051099.1, on the reverse strand, counting down.
CCTTTCGTCGTCCCTCCCGTCGGCGCCCGTCACCACTTCGTGTTCGTGTATGGTGGTGATGGAGTTGGAGGGCCGGTAGCCAGCCTGGCCGCCGTCCTGCAGGAGGCTGTCCAGCTTGTTCTGGAAGTCCGGGTCGGCCAGCTCCGGCTGCTCCAGGTAGATGTCGGTGAAACTCAGGGAGGAGGAGGAGCCCAAGCTGGAGGTGGTGGCCAGCGAGCCGCGGCTGGACGTCAGCGAGCCTCGGCTGCTGCCGGACGAACACGACAGCGTGCTGGCGGACAGGCTGCATACGGCACACAAAGAAATTCCAAATGATAATAAATTGAGTGTTCTTTCTGAAATCTCAACCAAAAAGCAATATTATTAAGCTTTTGTGAGGAGTGGATATGAATAAAAGATGTCCATGAAGATGAAAGAGCGCTTGCTGTTCCAACATCTACCAACAGGTGGCGCCAGAGAAACAATGCTGGACTGCTGAGAAGTGTAATGTCACAATTTCCAGCACTTTTCTGCTTTTAGTAAGACTTAGTTTGATGTAGGGTAAGCCAGCCGCGTGTCAAAAAAACAAGCACAAGAAATGATTCATATTTGAGAAAGACGTTATTGCCAAGTCAGAATAATGTGGAAACTTTATCAGGGCAAAATGAGACTTGAGGGACGTTCCCCGCTCGTTCCGTATCACCTCGACACTTCAGTTAGCTCTTCCGTACCGATGTTAGAAAGTGCATTCATTTTGCATTAAAAAACGCTCTCAAGTGAACCAACCTTTTGAGCTGAGTATGCAACGACGTGGCCAGTCGAACCAACTCCTCCAGCTCCCTGACCAGCTTGTTCCTCTTGCAGTGAAGTCGCAGCCTGAAAACAGAGGGGGGAAAAAAATATATATCATTCATTTATGAAAATATTTAGTGATTTCTGTCATCTGATTGCAGCTTTATCATAAGGAAAGGTGGCCATTGACAGCTGGTCACATGATCCAATGTTTTGAATGGAAACGGGCCAAAGCGAGGAAGCCTTCTCTCGGGTTACTGAGCAGCTGCGCATTGGTTCACATCTATTGAACCTTCACTTTCTACTCATGGGACTTGCTGTTGTGTTGACCTGTTCAATAATTTACTAACCCTACTAATTTGGTTACGATTTATATTTTACAATAGTAAAGAACTCTTGTTAAATAAAAAAAAAAAGAGCAAGTCACAAAAGTCCATGAAAATTTCCATGGGAATGAAACAGAAATTTACCAAATTTAAGTTTGATTCTAAATTCCAAATATGATATAATTAATATTTTTCAATTTGGAAAATTCCACATTATAGCTTGAAAACTGAATGTAAAAATATGCTCAAAATGTTTGCAATATCTATCATTTTCTTCTGAAGCAGTGGTTGCGACCACTCTGCGAGTGTACTTAATGTAGTACGTGCGTCTTTGTGAACACGAGGGTCCGAGTGCGGCCGACAAGAGGCTCTTTTATGAACGTCTCGTGTTACGGCAACAGGAGACGGGGCACAAAGGGAGCTCGAGCGCAGGAAGGGTCCGACCTGAACAACGGTAGTCCTGTTGAGAGTGGAAAAGGGGCGGCGGGGGTAGACAAGGGGGGGGTGCTGTCGAGTCTGCGATAAAAGGGTTGCGGACGTTTGACGTCACTCACGGTCAGAAGACAATTGAAGGTCATTTGGTTTTCATCACTTTGCGCTAACATTTATGGTGACCCTTCTTGGTGCTCAGAAACAATCCAACTTTTCGGGAGTTATGACAGATTGTTTTTGATTGAAGCTCTTTTGCGCACCTTTCAGTCAGAGCTTTGCTCTGGTTGTCCCTGGCGGCCTGCAGGTCTCTCTCCAGACGCTTCTTCTGCGTCTCCAGCTTCTGGGCGTCGCTGGGCTCCAGGCGCTGTTGGGGACGTACGTACTGCAACTCCTTCAGCAACTCCTCCTTCTCGTTGATAAGGATGAGGCGGTCGCGCTCCGGGTCCAGCAGGCCCGGCCACGCTTCGCTGTCCAGCTTGGCGATCTGCACCTCGATGGTGGCGATCCTGGAAGGAAGGTCGCGATGAGGGACGAAGGACGAGAAAAAAAACTGGGCAAGCTCGCCAACAAAGCGGCGGCTTACCTTCGTCTGGCCTCCTCGTACTTCAGACTCAGGCGAACTTTCTCCGCAAGTTTGTTGGAGTTGTTCACAAACTGCACACGCGCAGAAAGCAGTTTTATGGAAGGGCTTTTCTCATGTTGCTTGTTTACGACCGCGACTCACCTCGGCGGGGATGTCCGTCTGGGACCCGGCGTCAGAGTAGAGTCGCGGGATGGACAGCTCCGAGTTGGCCAGCGAGGGACTGCTGCCCCACAGATCCTGCTGCGAGCCCGAGTCCAACTGGAAAGCATCCTTCAGAATCGCCAGTTTCTGTGTGGAAGATGGAACATATACATTGAGCCTGCCAATAGATTTTCACACCACCTCAGAAAACGGCTGGGCTTGACAATCATATTTGTTAAACCTCTATTACACTTACAGCCCCCCCCCCCCCCCACTACACACACACACACACACGAGGGATCAGACTGCGGCGTCAGCTGCAAATGATCACAAAAGGGGGACAGGGAAGGTGAGTGCAGAAGAGTCTCCAACTAATGAGCTCATTCATACAGTCATGAGTGAATCATATTGGCTATGATAAATGTTTGCCAAACACAGTGGATCCATTCCGAATGATTGATTTGTTTACATTGTCCATCTTCTAAAAATCCCGGTATAGTGATGACGGGAGGAAAATGAGGAAATGATTCCAAGCACCTGCATGAGTTCTTGTTTCTCCTTCTCGCCAGTGCTGATGGCGTCTCGAATGGAGCGCACCTCGTTGAGGATGGCCTGCGCCTCCTGCAGCTTGAAGCCATATGGGCCGTTGGACACCTTCTGGTCGATCCTGCAAAGGGGAGGAAGGAGAGTTTTGTTCACAACACGGCTGTCAAGGATAGCGAATAAATGCTGGCCGTATTTTGTCGAGTTGAGCGGCGCTGCGGCAAACAGCCACCGGGGGCAGCCGAGTTTATGGTAATGAAGTCATGCGCGCGTCAGGACAACAGGTCCTTCCACATTCTTCAGGGAGGGAAGAGGCGGAGGGCGAGAGGGAGAAGAGAGAGACAGCGAGCGACGTACACGGAGAATGAGGAAGCGAAAGGAGGGGAGAGCATAATCCTCTTGTAAGTGCTTCTTATACATGGCGGAGCGGGCACAGTGTCATGAGGCCGAGGTGCTTTCGGGTGACATTTAACATTTACGTCAAACAAAAAAGTTCCCACGCAGCGGGCCCCAAAAATTTCAAGTATTGTTAGGTATTTAGCCAAATCTTATCAGGAAGCGGGCGGCCGCATTCCAGGCCTAAGCCTATTTTGTATTTGCGCAAGCGCCGCCCGATGACTGTAACAGGAGAGAGGTGGCGGCGGCAGCGGGGAGCCACGCAGGAATGTTGTTCAACCGCTCGGCTACTCATTAATCCTCCTGTGACACTCTCACTTGCATGAGCTCCAGAGCGGCGCGAGACGCACATGCCCCCCCCCCGCGCTCAGCTACGACTGACGGCAAGAAGTGGTTTTCAAAAAAACACGCAGAACAAAAGAACGGCGGCAGTGTGGGATTCGAACAGAAGAAAGGACAAACGCTTCCCGCCAACAGCGGCTTGATTAATGGCCGCCGCACGCACTTACTCTCGTCAGCTGGGGCTTTCATAGAGGCAACCGTGTTTAATGGCCGCGTGGAATGTGCGATAAACGCTGAGGCAATAACCGTGCTGATAAGGAGACGTTTACTGCTCACGAGAATGATGATGTTTGCACAAATGTCGAATTCCGACCGGTCGCACGGCGGAGGGAATGACCTGAAGAGAAATGCGCGTGCGTTTTAGCCGGCCAAGCGAGAGCGCTTACTCTTTGAGGGTCTCGAAGCCTTGTTCTTTGTACTGCAGCTCCTGCTTCATACAGGCCAGGTCCCGCTTCAGCTTGCTGACCTGAGACACACACAAAATGGAGGACAGGGTAGACGATATGAAGAAAAGTGGAGGAAATGATATGGTCCGGTCAAATTCATTTCTTTCTGTTTCTTTGCGTGCGTATGGCGTTTACGTGATGTTCTCTTACCCGACTTTTGGCTGTGGCGATTTCAGCTTTGAGGATATCTGGGTCGTACTTGCTGGAGGTGGACGTTCTGGAGTTCACTGGAGTGGAAAGGACAGAAATATATTTCAAACCTTTTTCCCCCCGTGTCGGACCCATTCATTCGTCCGAGGCGACGCTCACAGCTTGTCTGCGACGTGGACTTGTCCCGCCAAGTATTGTTGAGCTGGAGGTACTCCTGCTGCGCGAGACGGAGCCGCTGCTCCTTCACCTGGTAGATCTCCTTTTGGGCGCTGAGGGCGTCCCGGGCCACGGCCAGGTACTCCCGGAGCATGGCCTCTTGCTCCCGCTGCCACTGTGCTCGCGGGTCCTCCAGTTGGGTGCTTTCTGGGAAGAACCGTTTGAGATCCCATCAGAAAATACAAATGACTGAACAAATGGACTGTCATAGACAGATCAAATGAACTCACTTGTGTTGTGGTCGACATAGTACGCCCCGACCACGGGGTGGAACGCCTCCTCCCAACCGACCGGCAGCTCATCTCCGATACAGTCGGCGAACGTCAGAGGCTTCGTCTGCCTGCGGCGGAGGAGGAGGAAAAAAAAATATTGTCACACACCTCAATGATATGAAAGTCGGAACAGTGTCACTCAAATTATGCGTTCAGGCTAGAGTGTATTATTTTCATTCACTTTTAGACACAAGTGAGATTCGAGCGTGTTTTTTAAACCTGTTCTTTCATTGCAATGTCTGAAAGAGCTTCCATGAAGCAGTTGGAGAGGGGTGGGGGGGGGGGGGGGGGGGGGGGGTGACCAGTTTGGTGTTTCAGAGTTCTCTATTCACCTCCAAGAGGGGGGTAAGATAAAAAAAAAAAAAAAAGTAGAAGGCTGGGAGGGGGGCCGGGGGGTCCCTCCCGCAGACCACAATAGGAGGAAACCGACCCGCGGCATTCCTCGAGCAGCACTAACGCATCGCCTGGAGGTTTCTAGGGCAACCGTCGGCCTTCCAACCAGTCAGCGCAGTGGTGAGGGGCGGGGCTACTCAATGATGCCACCACTTTTTTCCTTCTCTTTCTCAAAACTCTGTCTTTACTAGCCACGGAGAGAATTCCTTACTCTTACACGAGTGATTTTTTTTTCATATTTAAGTCAAGTGCAGCCGAATTTAGTTGAAGCAGAGACAGGTAGCCCAAAAATAAGTACCGAGCATCTCTGCAGACAGAAAGTGAACTGGGTCCTTTTTCCTATTGAATAATAGAAGAAGGGGCCACGTAAGATGGCCTCAGCTTGGCTCTAAATTTAGCTTCAGGACAGAGCGACACAGAGGTTGCTGCCAACCACCGGTTGGCTGGCCGTACCCCCATTATTTGATTCTGGGCCTCTCTCTACTCTCACCCACTAAATCGTGTCCTCTAACGGCCGCTGACCCAAACTTGAAGGGCCAGCTGGTTACGGCGGCCTGGCTTCCATTTGGCTGTCAGTTGCTCAATAGCCACTTGAAGTCCCGCTCACATGCTCCACTGCTTCACAGCACCGAAAAGAAAATCGAAATGAATCCAGCAGAGCCCGGGGGTGAGGAGCACACATCGTAAATATTTGTACAAAGATGACATGGCTTGCTTGTTGGCAAGAGTAGTTGTGAGTGACTTGTTTTGAAAGAGACTTGAATGCTAGCTAAGTAGCTGATAGTAAGCTATTCCTTTTTCATTTCAGCCGAGTCAAAGTCAAGCGATTGCTTTTGTCGGGAACCATCATAGCCAAACAGATTGTAAATTCAAACAGGGAGTGGAGAAGAAGTTCCTCGACACGTTTGAATGCGGCCGTGATCGTTTTTTTTCCCAATTACACCATGGCGGAAAGCACCAAGCGTATTTCTGAATGACTAAATACCAAGCGGCGAGTTCCAAGGCAAACAACTATTCATCCACACGCAAGATTTCTGTCACGGCCAAGTGACGGGAATATCAGCAGGAGATCTGCGTAGCGCGAGTAAACAATCTTATCTGGCAGATGACATTCCTGTAGCCTGACGACACACGTTTGGCGTGTCAGAAGAACCATTTTGCACATTCAAGAAGGGCTGAGCAGCTGGCTTTATTTTTGGAATTGTGAATCCAAACAACATATTTGTGAAGCGAAAAGTATTGGCGGCATTTTCTAGCGACAGCGGCCGATTACTGGTGCGACACGTCAGGCCAGTTGGATGGCGGAAAGAACGCTAGCAATGCCAAATATGTTGCTCAAGTGCTCGTGTCGGACATACCTCCGGTTAGCTGTTGTTACTTTCCTGCACTGTAATGTGATACTATAAAGCATGTCAGATGCACGTTACAAATTGTACATGACAAATGACTTGGAACACGTTTTTAAAAGTAACTGCAATACCGCCATTTTTTATAGTATATGCAAAAAGCAAAAATTGGATTCTGACAATTCTTTTGAACATATACAATGAGCTGTGTTCATCCAAAAGAAAATTGTTGGTTAGGTATTTGAGAGGAAGTAGTCAACGATGCCTGTGGCACTCTGTGGGGCCTCACGCTGAACTTTGAACCCCGCGCACCTTGGCAGGCAGTGAAAGGGATTCGGGATGAATCAGACGCTTGGCCGGCGAGTGCCGCTTGGCCCTTCACGCCGTGCGTTTCAGGAATGTGTGTGCGTGCGTGTGTATGTTTGAAGGACGCTAACCTCGTTCGATCTTGCACAAACCAGTGGCTAAATGTTTAACTACTTGCCTGGGTGGGCACGTGTGGCCTTCAAATCGATTGCTTAGAATACATTTATAGTCACATTTCTGAATATGAAAGTTTGTCCAGCCGTGGACGACTCCTTCAAACGTCAGACGTGCTCAAAGCAGCTGCCACTTTTAAGTTTTGAGGACACCATCTGCCCGTTTCTTGATGCGAGCGGACGATGGAAAAAGAAGGGAGCGACGCTGCCATGACAATAACGTTTGGACTCACGTCAACTGGAGCAGCTGAGGGAAATTAAATATGAAATGAAAAAAGCAACAAGCTTAAGCCGTTTGGATTCCAGACACGAGGTATGAAAGGGATTTGGTGTCAAAGTCTGTGGTCTTAAGGAAACCATAAAGGTGCCATGAGATTTTTTTATACATGTAACGCCGCATATGCCAAGAATATTACTAGCCAGATAACAAGTTCACTTCAAATTCAACATTTCTTATCAGAGGTGAATTATTGCTCTCTCCAAATACACAATTCCCTATCTCACTTCAAAATGTTTCTTTTTAGAAGAATTGCACAGTTTTCATGAGAAACACATATCACACATAATTCGTACAGATGTTGTTTTTTTTGTTTTCTGTGTACTGGATCTTTCTTTTGATTGCCAAAGTAAGATTATTTGATGGCTCTTTGAGCAGCCTTGGTCCCTTTCTTACCTGTCTCTGGGATCGATCCAGCTGGTGCTATGGTTGATGTGGTCGATGTAGTAGACTTTGCCGTCAAAGTCTCGGGCTTCCTCCCAACCGTCGGGTAGTGGCAACTCCGTCCTCGGCATGTCAGCCGAGTCTCCATGTAATGAACTGCCCGCGACTACTCAAAATCTCGACGAGGGGAAACCATCGCTTTTCTCGGTCATTATTGTCATCACCGGTGATGGTGATTATTCCCGAGAAGGCGCCCCTTGACTGCGAATATCCATAATATGTAGTAATCCAAGTAAACAAACAAGGGGGAAGGCTGCTAAAAGTGACGCAGGGGGTAACACGGTCCCATCAGAGTGCACTTGTCTCCTCCAATGTCGCCATCTTATCTCCCCCCCAAAAGTTGAGGGTAACTTCGGACGCCAAATTACCGCGTTGTGCCCCCCCTACAAATCCGCTAATAGGGGAGATTTGCCTTCAACGTCGAAAGTCCAAACGGTGAAGGCCAAACGCGACAGATGAGAGTACAAACCCGAAATATGGGTTTAAAACGACTCCACTCGACGTCCCCGGGCTGTCTCGTCGTCTTCTTGGCCACAGGCCACCACCATGTTCGAGGGAGGACCGATGGGGAATCGATGCTAGTCCGCCTGACAACCCAACGCTGGGAGAGGGAAGGGGTGAATAAGCCCAACGGGAGGAAGCGGAGACGCCGGTCGCTAAATAAAAAACAAACTCTACGATTTGAATGACGTCTTTCACGGTGATGGTGCAGCTGGATAAAGTGTTCGTCCACTAGTTCCCGGTGACTTCACTACAGTCATCCGGCTACGTCAAGTCAAACCGGATATTCCCCGCCGTAGCTTCCGGCTTGCGATTCTGGTTTCAAAGTAAATGTTATTTTTTAACGGTTTCAGATTGATCAGAAAATGTCGAAATTGCACCTTTGTTTTGATGTTCTAAAGAACATCATTACATAAAATATTACAAGATACGGACTATTATGAGGATCAAAAGAGAGGATCATAGTAACTAGGACGTATGAACCCTCTACCTGTGTACCAATGCGGCTTTGAGCAGTCTGATAGCACCCTCAAGTGGCCAATTGAGGAACTGATACTGACCCAGAGGATAGATGTGATAGATGAGATGGAATGATTGATAGTTGTGAATTGGCTCTTGCAATAATAAGAAAAATGGTGTGGTCAAAAGTCAGCCTCAATAGCAAAACAAGATTGGACAAAGTCAACTGTGCTGCTCAGCTCACAAATACAAATGTAGCATCATTACATTTTTAGAACTCGTTTTAGCTATTTTTCCTCACTACATTGCATGACTTGCATAATGTACCAAACAATATAACATGTTTTTTGTTCTTTTTACCTCAAAGTCATTTCTTTGAAAGCCATATGACTTGGTCTACATGTTTGTGTCATTCAAAGATCACTTTATGATATCATTTTAGGAACAAAAGGCTGGTGGAGTTGGGAACAGAACCACCCTGCCAAACATCAGCAAGAAGACGAGCTGTAGGAGACCGACCAAGTTTTCATTATAGCCAGTTGGAGCTCACCAAACACCGACGACTCTTCCACCTGAGGCAAGAGATCAACAGGATGGGGATGCTCGAGGACATTTTGCGCATCGCCTTCATAATTCGAGGTCAGTTGAGTTGCTCCGGGTAACATGTCCTAGGAATGGGTGGACAAAAGAACAAGTTTCCAGCACAATGACTTATTTATTTGGAACCATCTCGTGGAAAATTACCTGTTGTTTACTTTTTATATAAAAAATACATACAATTCGGCAGTTTTTTTTTAATTAAAAAAAAGACAGAAATAAAATGTATTGTATATGCGTTAACGTGTAAATTATTAAATTACATAATAAAATGGAGGGAAAAAAACATCTTATTTCATTATTTGCAAATCAATGTCACTTGAATGTACATCACAAGATGGACGTGGAGATGAAACGTTCAAGTGCAGTCAGATATTCCTCGTTTATTAGTGGGGGCTCCAGGTAACATGAACGCACCCATTGGAAGCCCACATTTACACGAAACACTTGAACGCTCCGTTGTCATCCTGCGCCTCTTGGGGAAACAAAAACAAAAACAACATACTGCGAGCTCGCGGTCACATGTCGAGGGAGGAACCGCAGCAGAGGCGGCTGAAACGCCGGCATTCGGCCTCCACACTCGTCCGGGAAGCATCGAATCCGCTTCGGCCGCCGGTCCTGCACACATGGTGCTCCTCCGGCACATTTCGGTGGCGCTGACCGCCGCCGTGGCCACGCTGGGCTCGGCGATCTTCATCGCCTTCAATTACTTCTACTCGAGGCGAAAGTGGACACCCCACGCGCAATACGCCACCATTAAGGAAGTAAGGCACCACTCCATTGTTTGGTCGCGGTACAGCAAGACTGAGGGCGCGCGTTCTTGGTTCAAATGTTGATCTTTCGAAATTTGCATGCTAGGGTCCTGCCATGCAGGCTGGACCTCACTTCTCTCGCCAAAAGTCAGGGGAACCTTTTCATCGACTGCTAACCAAACTGGATAACATCCAATCTGTGTGTAAATTAGACAGCTCAAACTCATTTAAAATATAGTGATGCCTTGACAACCGGGTGTGTAACACAAATGATGAGACAACACATGTAGACAGTCTTATTGTCCCTAGGTGGGCACACCAGCAGGAGCAGTACAATGTCCAAATGTGCCATTCTTATGTCGTCGTATGTTTTTATCTTGCAAACTGTCATGGGGTGCCGTTCATCAGTAGAAAAAAAAAAAAGGGAAGTCACCAAACTCAAAATCTCAAGGCAACGCTGTATCAAGATTTGCCCCCAAGGAGACAAAGCGAACAAATGTTTTGATAGCGTCACCTAACTTGGCAAACATCCAATCGTTTGCAACGCTGTGATCATCTCTGCACTGTTTCTACTCGACAGTAACGCCGATAAAGAAGCAAAACCTCTCTGATTCTGCGCAAAGTCCACACTGATAAGGGTTTGACGTTTACTCCACCCACAGGAGGAAGAGGAATGCGGAAAGCGCCAGGTGCTGGTGCTCGGCTTGGACGGAGCCGGCAAGAGCAGCATGCTTCAGGGCCTGACGCCTGGGGGGGCCGAGAGGGGCCGCTGTCGCCCCACCCGAGGCTTCAATTTCATCAGCGTCAGGGCACCCGCTTGTCAGTTAGACTTCCTAGAGAGTAAGTAAGATTAGCTTTATTTAGACAGAAGTACTACTTATCTGGCATCTTGATACCAAAAAGATATTTTTTTTTTCTTCTCCATTTTACAGTTGGTGGCGGTGAGGAATTGCGGCGCTACTGGTGCGAGTATCTGATCAGAACTCACGTGCTGGTCTACGTGGTGGACTCGTCTGATCGCGGCCGCCTCCCGCTGGCAAAGTCGGAGCTGCACCGCCTCCTGCAAGTGCAACCCCAGCTGCCTGTGGTGGTCCTGGGAAACAAACAGGCAAGACAAAAAAAAAAAAAGCACTTGAAAGTAAAATGAAAATTAAAGTCTACAATGGGCTGTGTTTGTGGCTCCCGCCAGGATAAAGCTGAGGCGGTGAGCTTGTCGGAGCTCCACGAGGCCTTGTCTCTGGGCTCGGTGGTGGAGGACAGGAAGCTGTTCCTCCTGGCTGCCCAGTTGGATTCTGACAGCGCCCTGAGGAACTCCTGCAGAGGCCTGGATGCCTTCCAGGACCTCCTGCTCCAGCTTGTTTGATATGGGGGCTGCTTCTCTTCCCCCTAAGGTGGACATTTTGTCTAGGGTGCTGTCCAATGTTGCATAATAGTGTGCGTACATATGTTGACATTGAGTGTTCCACTTTTTACGCTTTTTTTTTTTTTTATGTTACATTGTCGCTTAGACACCAGCGTCATTTGTAAATATTTTGAGTCTGGGGAAAAAAAAAGGTTCAGCCGGTCACTTGATATTTAATATCGCCTCTTAGCCCGATGACTGATGGTTGAGCGAAGACTCACAATTATGAGGGTTTTTAATTATGAGGGTTTTTTTTATTTTAATGAATGTCATGTTTTATTCCATTTGATGCGCTGTTACCATGGAAAATTATTCATTGGTTGGACTCAAGATTTTCATGACTGCAGAAACTGTTGTATATATGAACATGTCAAAATGCATTTTATTTGTGGAAAATAAAAAAATATAATGTCTATGCATCATATTGCCCTACTGTACAATTCATGTTCTCCTGATGGGAAAAAAATACATTAATTTTGGTGTATGGGGAAACAATTTTATTGAGACGCAAACATCAACATACACGTGTTCCATAGCAAAAAAATAAAAATAGGTATGTTTTTTTTGTGTGTATAGATATAGAGACATAAATCCATATCCAAAAAATGTCTTCATTTCCTTTTGTAGCGACACAAAACTGGGTCAACCGTGAAAAGTCATTCAATGTGCGTTACCAACATCGGGAATGCCATTTTTAAGTCCTCTGGTGAAGAGACAGACTATTCTTTCTTACTTTTAAGATTCCAAGCGCTCAGTGGGACATGGGGCTGGGGAGAGAGGCGACAAAGTCAGCGTGCTGCTGCGCGTGTAAGCGCTTGTACTGCTCGATCTTCCTCTTGATCTGCTTGGGCGTGTCCTGGTAGTAGTTTTTCTCGTCGCGGGCCATCGCCTGCGGTGGTTGAACGAGAGGAAAAGTGAAATCAATCCGATTTTGTCCGTGGAATCGTCATGTTTAATTTTATCTTCTGTAAAGGACACAAGATGTGCAGTGTTCAGAGAACAACGTGCATTTATTAGACTCTCGAGGGAATGCCCCAATTGGAAGACGCCAAGCGCCGTGGTCAATACGCCATCCGTTCTGGTTGCCTTATTTGGAATCAAGAGGGAAAACAACCACGAGGAATAAATTTGTTCCACACTGTTATCAAAAGCTGTGGAATCATTACCAAGAATTTTACAGCATTTATGGCTTGCTTTCAAGACACTAGGTGTTTTTATCACGAAACAAAATAGCAAATGGGGGGAAAAATGTTTTTGGAATACACTTTGATGCAAAATGATTAAACTATGTCCTCGATTTAGGGCTGAGGTTGGCACTGAAGTGCCTCAAGGTTTTTGCATCCTCACCTTGTAGTCGTCTTTGTGTTCTCGGATCATGTGCTGGACGTACTCAATCAAGTCAGTCGACAGCGTCGGGGTAATATTCGTTGACTGGTTGGCCTCCTCCTCCAGCTCTGCTCACACATTTGACACGTACGTCGTGACACACGACACCAGGTGCCCCGCTTTACCCCAAAACTTACGAGTGACAACGTAGGGCTTGATCACAACGGGAGCCTTCCTTTCTTTTCTTAATCCGAAGACCTAGTAATGGTTTAAAAACGTGGATTGGATCAGCCTCACAAAGATGTACTTTTTTTTTTTCTGTCCACAATTTAAAACAGTTCTCAGACCAATACTAACCCATTTCAAAATAACAATTTACAAACATGGGTGTGCTTTTATCATACTGTATTGGTGCAAGATTTATTTTTGATGAGATTTGGACAACTGTTGTCTTCAAAAACGACACTTTTTTGCCATCTTCTGGCCAAAACAAAACACTGCAATCAATAACAATGGGGCTCATATGATGGAGTTGTCTGTATTTTGCATTTGCACTTACGCTGTTTTTCTTGATGGGAAAACTGCGGTTCGGGTCGGACACCAAGCCCATGTCCCGCAGGTTCTTGGCCATGGACTTTCCTTGATCCCATGCGTTTCCTATATATTTACTGAACAACAATCAAATTAGCCTCCAGGCAGAAGTCATGTGAACTTGGAACTGATTTGACTGACTCGGAACTATTAAAGGGACTTCCATGTGTAAATTAACATGCATGCTAACTGCTTTTATACATTCAAAACATAACACAGTATGAGCAACATCACTAGATATGACAACCCGTTCTCATTATCACGTCACAAGTAATAAATGAAATGTAATAACACGATCGTAAAAGAATAATAATGGAGTCGCTTACTTTTCTATCCTCGGGTTGGCCTTCTTCATGAACTTCTTCTTAAGTTTCTTGCGATCTCGGTTATAGTTAAAGGTATTCTTTTTGCTATTCTTCTTGAGTTTACCCATGATTGTTGATTATAAAATGTTTTTTTATCCGTTGAATTAGAGTGGTAGCTATTTCAGGGCCATGTGTTGTTAGCAATGTGGAAAAACGTGAAGTAGCGAGAGGACGTTGCGTTTTTTAAGTTCCGGTCATGTGACCACACTGTTATTTTTACCGTCGTTTATTATTTTTTTTATGTTCCTTTTTCGTTGATAAAACAGATACTTCAAAATGTATATGATTATAAATACGTATTATGTTTTATTAAATGCGTTCACAAGCGAGGACGTACTGCAGTTGTGGTCATGTGACTAGTAAGACCCCGCCCCTTCATTGTTTTATTATTGACGTCATCGTTTGTGATCAGTATTTGTCCAGTAGAGGACAGTAGAGAGCAATGTCAGAGAAACAGAATAACAGTTGACAAGAAAATAGATCATAAAAATACATGAAACGTGATCTAAACCAGTCTGAACCAAATCACAACTCCACCAAGACATTGTAGTTTGCTAAATAAGAAATATGGCTACAAATGCTTATTGGTTCTGTTTTCCATTTGCTGGTGAGGCCTGTGCACCGCTGACATGATGCTGTCTCATTAACAACAAGCCACTCAATATTGCATTATAAGTTTGGAATGAAGACCAGATCAATAACTCCATCAACCTGACAATGTGCGAGCCGCTGCCGTCATGCCTTGTGCCGAGGCAGTAAACAGTAAAAAGTGTTTCCTAATGCACCTTTAAAAAACGCTGCGGTGGGTTCATTGATCCCCCGCCGCAAAGAGCATCTGCCCTGGAGTCGTGAGCTATTGATTCATGATTTTGTAAGCGGTTCATCCACATGCAGAGAAAGGAGAGCATAATTGTTCCTGTACTAGAACAAAAGGTGACCGGTTGAGCATTTGGCAGTTTGACTCTAAGTGGTGGTAATGGACTGTACTAATACATGCAAAGAAATAGACGAATGTGACCTTTTTGTATTTTTAAGTGTGATGACAACATCAGTACAATTTTAAAACAGTGGGATATGTCACTCATTTTCATAGATGGGTATAAATACAGCAGAATTATTGTTTTTCCTATCATTGTTATTTCAGTCTTATTATTTATATTTTTATTAAAATTGAAGTACTGGGGTGTTTTATTTGTAATCGTTTTATTCTAACATTGCAATTTTCTGGTGTCTTATTTTGAAATGCGAGAGGAGAGGACTGATGAGAGGAGAAGAGAAAGCAGAGGAGAGGGGAGGAGGCGGGCGCACAAGTGCGGATGTCACCGGACAGGACTGCGCTGGGGAAGCACAAACTGAGGGGCTCAATCTTCCCTCTCCAGTGGGACTCGGTGGTGCACGGTGTTTGTTTCAACAAGATCGAATCCGCCCGGGAGTGGGTGGCGGTTCGGCTCTACGGAGCTCGGCCCCGGCGTCGCCGCTGCTAAATTCGACACAGAGCCAACATGGAGCTGGAGAACATCGTGGCCAACACGGTGCTACTGAAAGCACGAGAAGGTGAGGATGGAGATGGCCGATAAATAGCTCCGATCGTCTGCAAAGGGGGCAGAGTGTGCGGACAACAAATCCTTAAGAGTACCAAACATTTATATCGCACTAGTTACTACGGAATGATGCTTTGTGTTTACGAGCAGAACTCTATTTGAAAACGGAGTAATTAAAATGTTGCTTTCGCCTCCCTAACAATTATGCTTACTAAAAATAACTATACAGTACACGATCGGATAAAGTCACACCCAGCTATTAATTCGGCACAGACTTAAGTTCCTGATTAGTATTAAAGTTCAGGTTTTCCAACTGTCAATTACTGTAAATTGCTGTCGTGCAAAACTCAATTAGAAAGTCTATTAACTTTGCTCTCTCCTACCATAAACACCTTTTATATATCTCAGCTAATGTGCAACCAACTATTTAGCTCCAAGTTATTGACGCGGCATAAAAATATTCATTTAAATTCCATAGTACCGTGTCTTCCTTGCTTATTAGCTTTTACTGTTAATACCGTTGCTGAGATGCAGAACTCGATTAGAAAATGGAGCAATTTCTGTGTTATTACCAAGAAAGGAAACACACCCAATTATTGATTTGAGATAATGATGTCGTTCGAATCAGTCTAATAGAACCCTGTTGAATGTAGGACTTGACTATTGAGTATCTGGTTATTGATTTGGCAGAGGAATATCGTTATTGCGATTACTCATATCATATCGGCGACATTGCTGCAAAACTCCATTTGAAAGCTGAGCAATTTAAGATTTCCTGTCACCTCCCTCACATATCCGCCTGTTAAAAACGAATATAATACACAAAGTGACTGTTTAGCATGCGCTTATTGATTGTACAAAGGATTAGTGTTTTTCAGAATGACTACTAGGTTATGTGTGAAATATAATATGTCGCGTTTCTCCCTGGTTCGATGTTGCAGCATCATCCTTTGCGAAACAGGATGTGGAGAGTGTGCAAATTGTACTTTGTGGGTGAACGCGCAGTCTGATTTGACTCTTTTGTGTCACCAAAAGACGGCCTGGCTTGTTTATAGAAAGCTGTTTGAGAATTTATTCAATATCCTTGCAACCCCCCCACTCAATATTACTCCATCTTAAAGTACATTATAAGATCTATTCTACTTGTCAGTAATACTACCCACTTTTACTGGAGTATCTTTGTTTCTTTTTTTTCCCCACGCTGCATTCAGCCACATTCTGTAGGCTACTTCGTTTTTTTTATCTACCGATATTATTGTTTGCGCAATCTATTTGCTTTGGTTTCTCAGAGAAACATCTGCCTCGGGTGTTGTCACATGACTCTGTTTCGCCAATCCAACGTAAATCACTAGAGATGTATGATTCCATTGCACCAATCAAAAGGAGCCAGGAAGTCACATGACAGCACACAAAGTCTCGAAGGTAAATCCGTGTTTACCTTGCAGACTACAAAAAGGAACGGCTATATTTATCCACCTTAAAATCCGCATTTCATCTTACAAAAACTCCACAATAATCGATTTCAAACCATTTCATGTGGCTGAATTTGCCTTCATTGGTTATTTTTACATATATGGGAACTATGAAATGAATTTGTGAGGTCATATTTTTTGGATAAAAGGAAAAAGATGGCGCTTGAACCGCACGTGCAAGCCGAGCTGCGTTTGTGCACTTGACATTAATCTAGTCAACATTAACGAGACTGAATCTTCCTCGGGGCAAGATGCTTCCTATTAGCGATAGCGGCGCCGTTCTTATGAGTTCAATCAACTTCAGCACAAAATATTTCATTATGCTGCTTTGTTTTTTTTTTTTTGATACAGCCCACTGAAGATTAATGCGCACGCTTGTTAGTTTTCTGCCGTCCTGCGTCTCAGTTGTTTTCTGTCTCCATTGGAAATTAAATTTGGACATTTGTTTATGGTTGTGTCATAAATTCACCACTTTAAATCACTAATTTCCCCCCCAAAACCCATTTGCCGGGTTCAGCTTGTCGCCGATTGTCACTCCGATTTACGAGCGGTGTTGTAAAAAGCTAGCGAAACAAAACAGGAAGCGCCGCCTCGATGCGGTCGCCCCGGTTGACTATATATTTGTTTTTCCCCCAGCAGCTCGGCCTGTCAAAGGGCGCCATGACACGCTTTCAAGTGTCTTTGGATTTCAGTAGTTCATCAGCACCTCCTCAGGTGGTCTTGTTGATTTTATTCCCACGCTGTTCATCTTGATTAACACCCCCGGCCCCACAGAAGGAAACAACCTCGCCATTCTATTGCCAACTTTTATCTGACTTGTCACATCTTGTTTACATTCATGGTACATTTTTCTCCGTACATCCTCCGTCCGTCCTTTAGGCACAACTAGCAACTTTTTGATTAGCGAAAACCACGATGTTTGCTAGCTACATATATCACACTTCAACATTAGCGCAGATGTCGTCTGATATTTTTACAATGCAGAATAGAAACGAATCAAAATTTCAACTTGCATGCAGTACCACGCTGTGCCACAATATGCTTGGCAGCACTGAGCTGTACTGGAAAAGTAGCAACGTCATTAAAAGCACGAAGAAAAGACAGAGAAGGTCCCGAAAGTAGGAGAGAGAATACTTTTGCATTTGTATGTGTTGCCGCTCCATGTGTTTTTCAAAATGGCAGTTGTTTGAAATTTTGTGATTTACCTTTATTATCACCGTTTTGGTATGCGCATGAAGGCGTTTTGTTTACACTGTTCATACTAATAAACATTGTCGACAGTATTTGATATGAATAATTCATATTGTCTGCGTTGTTTGCAGGTGGTGGTGGAAACCGGAAGGGAAAGAGCAAGAAGTGGAAACAGATGCTGCAGTTCCCTCACATTAGTTTGTGCGAAGAGCTGCGACAATCCACCGGTAAGCACGAAAAAACAGGTCGTTAAAAACACTTTGGAACCGTTTCAAAATGTGGACCGACAAAACCAATTTGGAGCAGCAGTCCGTGTGACAATATGGAAGGCTGCCATGCAAAAGGCCTTTGAATTTGAATGAGTCAAATGACTACCTTATGACTGAGCGAGGCAGGAAGGAAGTACTTTGAGGACACGAGAAACGTTGCCGTGTCTAAACGTTCCCGCCACACGTGTCGAGGTACACCTCAGCGTGTCTGTTATTACGAAAGCTGGAGTATATTACACGCTCTTGAGAAAGACGCGGGCAGGAAACTGTCAACTTCCTCGTTTGGTAGCTTCTTCTTTTTTTTTTTTTTTTTTAATAATCGTATGACATCACAAATGTTGCGCAATTAAGGAACTCTTCAGGTGGGTTCAGACTCGCCATTGGAAGTTTTACTCCACAGATCCTCAGAACGTTTCGTTGGTTGCTCTGGGATGACGTCATTGATATTTGAGAGAACAATGTAGCCTAAACTTTTTTTTTTTCCCCTTCCTGGTCCTTCAACAGAGAAAGACTACAGCAGCCTTTGCGAACGGCAGCCCATAGGTCGCTTGCTCTTCCGGCAGTTTTGCGACACCCGACCCGAGTTGAAGCGCTGCGTGAAGTTTCTGGATGCCGTGGTACGTTATTTTGGAACAAGCTGTTCAGAATTGATCTTAGTGTCTCTGCCCATTAATGCCAAGTACATACAGTATCCTACAAATTATAAGGGTCCCGAGGTTTTTATTGAGATGGAGTGGAGGCGGTTGTTGATGCGAGAGGCTCCGGCCTGACCGGCCTGGCTTTAACGGCTCTCAGCGACTCGCATTAAAGGTCTCCTCCAAGCCTCCTCGTGACCGCTTCCTGTCCGCCAGGAGACGGAGATGGTAAAAGGAGAACGCAAGCGGCGTCTCTGTTGTCACTTAGCGTTTGCTGGCTGGCTCGTTAGCTTACGCGGAGGAAGCACTTTGCGGGCTTCCGGGCAGACTGGGCCATCCAAGTGCTGGATGCAGTCGGTTGCTTCATAAATCTAATGGCAGTCAGACCCGGTTGCTTCTATTGGCTGGCATCTTTTTTATGCTGCCACCTGTTGGTCACTAGAATAATTGTGCTTGTTATAATGTATAATATGAATATTCAGTTTTGGTCATAATATATAATATAAATTCGTTCACGTTATGTGGACGCGTGTCCTCTGTAGGCCGAGTACGAGGTGGCGCCAGATGAGAAGAGGAAGGAATGCGGTCAAGAACTCATCGACGTCTTCTTCAGTCCAAAGGTCCACCTCCATCATCTCAAATGTTTTGTCCTGTTACAGTCGGGCCTTTCTGATATCAGTTTGGTCCACATTGTGGAAAGGCTTACGACATCCTTCAAATATTTTTGGTTTATTCCTAAATGACATTTGATTCTCTTGTGAACTGACAGTCGGAGGACCACGTTCCCGAGGTGGACGAGAGCACGGTGGCAAGGTGTGCCGAGCGGCTGCAGCAGGAGGCCTGCAAGGAGCTCTTCAAGGACTCCACCAAGTAAAAGCACACCGAAAAATTATAAATTGCAACATCATTTGAATTCTGTTGCTAACCAAAACAGCAGCACCCACCAACGTATGGAAACAAAGATTAAGTGTGGGGATGTCCATGTTTTAGGTTGTTTTCAACTCAACTTTTACTCAATGGAAATAAATAAAAAGTCATAGTTTGGGGGGGGGTTTAACACTTTCCTTGCAGACTGATCCATGACTTCCTGAGCGTGGCGCCCTTCGCCGACTACCTCGACAGCATGTACTACAACAGGTTTCTCCAGTGGAAGTGGCTGGAGAGGTAATAGTTATGTGCATAAGTCATCAAAAAAAAATACAAGCGACTTTCGCAACTACGAGGTGCATTTCTAGTCTGCGTTGTGTCATGTCAGAGGTTTCAAGGTGACGTGAATTCTGGGAAGTGAGGCGAGAACATGCTTAAGGCGGGCGTGTGGGTGCACGTCGTTCACATCGGGAAGGGCGCAGCTTGCCGTTGCAAAAGCGCCCGGGAATAATGTGACGTTTGCATTTACAGAAAAAGAATCAAGAGTTGTGGATCTCTGTGGTTCAAAAGGTCATTTTTGACTGTGTTTTCCAGGCAACCAGTGACAAAGAATACGTTCAGGCAGTACAGAGTTTTAGGGAAAGGCGGATTTGGAGAGGTAAGTTGTTGCCACGGTGTTTAAAAAAAAAAAAAAAAAAAAAAAAGTGATGTCATACAATATAAAACAAAGTATAATTTAACAAAAAACAAAGGACATAAATATTTAATCAAATTAAATTATAATACTGTAGAGGATGTTTTAAATATAATCCTGAATCAATACCAAAAATTAAAAATACAACCTGCTGTAATATATAAATTCAATTGGAGCGATTTTAATTGATAGTCAAACAGGAGCAGTTGTGTATTTCCATCAATCAAAGCTCCCATTCATCCACCAGCTTACGCTTCTTCCCTTTAACATAAAGATAATGCCGGACTCTGTAACTTACCCTCGAGCTTCTTTGACCTCTCAATGGGTTATCTGTTTGTGCTATGTTTTATGTACCAACACAGGGTCTTGAGAAAAGGCTACAAGGGACGTATTATTCCGCTTTGCCACCAAAAAGATCAACTTGTTAGCTCGTGGACGACTACTTAGAAGCGAGCCCGCCGGCTTCCACTGAATTCACTTAACTCGTACATGCAGATGCTGCCGTGAAAATAAATTCTGTACAGTACCATTTTTTTTTTTTCCTTTTTTGCAGGTGTGTGCATGTCAGGTGCGGGCCACGGGCAAAATGTACGCCTGCAAGAAACTGGAGAAGAAGAGGATCAAGAAGCGCAAAGGCGAGTCCATGGCGCTTAACGAGAAGCAGATCCTGGAGAAAGTCAACAGCAGATTTGTGGTGAGCCGTCGGCTTATTTCTACATTTGCGTCGTACATTCTAACACAAATAACGTATTTATTATGTTCCGATTTCTCAACGTGACAAGCGATTGGTTTTGCGGGAGGGAGGCTTGGCTAACCACTTTTGATTCATTTTCAATCCATCTCTTTGTGTTTAATCCAACTGGTTTGAATGCAACCTGCAGCTCAGGTCCGCATGATGGGCCATATCCAACCTTAAGCGATGAATGCTCGGCTCTCACGGTGCTAACAAAGCACAGTCGAGATTGTCACATTGCAAACTTCTTCTGAAGTCATCAAAGGGAGCCTCAGTTCGTTTTAATGGCAACATGCAGTGGTGCGCAAACGGGGAGGGACTGACAGGCCTGGGGGGGGGGACAGGCATCCCCCTGAGGTAGGGTATCCACAGCAAAAAATAAAAAAATAAAAATACTTGATCATAATGCAGTCGCGCCGAGCATGATGATAGCTCATCCTATTTTGTTAACTCAAAGAAAATTCCCCAAATCTTGGTTCAAGTGCACAAAGTGTTCGATCGCCTTTGGGCTTATGAAGTAAAACTACCATACACAAAAAAAAAAGCCTCAGTAAACACCTCGACGTGGTATCTGCTTGGTACATTTTCGAACCCCTGTTGACAAGAAATACTATTTGATCTACCTGTAGTACGGACAATTTACAGAGCGATGGAAAAAAGGTGAAAACCCAATCAAATGACCTAAAGAAACGTTTAGGCGTACCTCAGGGATCCATGTTAGAGCCCTTTCTGTTCTCTATCTGCGTGCTTCCCGTGATGCTAGTTGATGTGGCCCGGATATAGAAAATGTATTCATTCACTGGCGCACACATAGCATTTGTTTTAACACGCGACTAACAAATTCCTCTTGTGTACGGCGTGGTCACGAGTACAAAAAAAGAAAAGTGGGTCCATTTTGAAAATTTGGATGAGCTTGATTTGAAGACCTTAGTGTCTGCTAGCCTAGGGCGCCTTGCTTGATAGAACATCAATACACAAAGTGTGTCTTATTGTTTTTTTCAATTCGTGAGATTATTAAAAATAATCCTTAGCGGCATCCCAGAAACCAAAGTATTTGCATACGAGCATCTAACAAGTGCATTTTTCATCAATTCTCTTCCCCCCCTTGTCTCAAGGTGAGCTTAGCGTACGCCTATGAAACCAAGGACACCTTATGTCTCGTTTTGACGCTCATGAACGGCGGCGACCTCAAGTTCCACATCTACCACATGGGCGAGGCGGGCTTTGACGAGAGGAGAGCCGTCCTCTACTCGGCAGAGATCTGCTGTGGCCTCGAGGACCTGCACAGGGAGCACATTGTCTACAGGTGCCCAAAGCTCACCTGGACCCAACCTAGTTTGGGCTTATATTCATCTGGTCTTTCTGCCACACAGGGACCTGAAACCTGAAAACATCCTGCTGGACGATCATGGTGAGTCCAAGCGTTTATGGAGAAGGTGGACCAACTATTTTCATAAATGGCAGATTCAGGAGTGATGGTTATTTTGTGTGACTTTTTTTTTTTTTTTTAAAGGACACATCAGGATATCGGATCTGGGTTTGGCCGTGCACGTGCCAGAAGGTCAGACCATACGGGGCCGGGTAGGAACGGTAGGATACATGGGTAAGAAGAACCCAGCCTCCACCGGAAACCAAAATGGCAGCTCTGGTGGTCTAAGGTTTTGAGCCTTTTGGTTCTTCCAGCTCCTGAAGTGGTGACCAACGAGTGCTACACCTTCAGCCCCGACTGGTGGGCGCTGGGCTGCCTGCTGTACGAGATGATCGAGGGCCAGTCGCCCTTCCAGCAGAGGAAGAAGAAGATCAAGCGGGAAGAGGTGGAGCGCTTGGTGAAGGAGGTGCAAGAAGAATACTCGGCAAAGTTTTCCCAAGAGGCTGAGTCGCTCTGTAAAGCGGTGAGTGGACGGATAGGGGGAATTTTTTTTTATTGTGGCAACGGACATCCTCAGTTTACTCTTGTGGTTTCCAGCTGCTGGCCAAAGACCCCAGGGGGAGACTGGGCTGCCAGGGAGGCGGGGCTTCAGAGGTCAAAGCACACCCTATCTTCCACTCCATCAATTTCAAAAGGCTAGAGGCCGGAATGTTGCCGGCGCCTTTCATTCCTGATGTAAGTCGTTCGAATAAATCAACCCTTCACACCGCTGCAAAAAGTTGACAAGCGTGTTCAAGCGTGTGGTGTTTGCAGCCACAAGCCATCTACTGTAAAGACGTGCTGGACATTGAGCAGTTCTCCACCGTCAAAGGTGTGGAACTGGAACCCAAAGACGAGTCCTTCTACAGTAAAGTGTCTACGGGTAGCGTCTCCATTCCCTGGCAGGATGAGGTAACGTTTTAAAAAACTGTTAAAAAAAAAAATCTCATTCAAAATATTTTAAAAGACTTTTTTTTTTTTTGCGCTGCAGATGATCGAAACAGAATGTTTCACAGAGCTTAACGTGTTTTACCCGGACGGTGCGGTTCCCCCGGATCTGGACTGGCGAGGACAACCGTCTCCGCCCCCCAAGCAAGGACTCTTGCAGCGGCTATTTGGTAGACAGGTGGGTGAGCACAAATAATTTGAATTAAATTTTAGAGCAGGTCTGTTCATTTGAATTACTTTTTTTTAAAATTTTTTTTTAAATGCTATTTATTTTATTATTTTTTAATTATTTTTAGTATTAGTTTGTTTGAAATATATGAAGTATGTGTCAAGTGCAAAATAATAAAAAAAATCACTAAGTCACCAAAATTGTACTTCAGTATAACAAGTGTTAAGTGACATGGGCAATTTTCTCACTTCCTGTCCTACTGTATCGCCCCCTGCAGGAATGTTGTGGCAACTGCAGCGACAGTGACGACGAGCCAACCAGGCTGTGACACATACACGCGCACACGCATACCATATTTGTTTACAACCTTTTTGCACATTTCTATTTGAAAGATAGTCGATCTTGAAATGTCCGAATGTATTTTCATCATAGCCATAATAATGATGTTTTATTATTTAAAAAATAATAATTAAGCCGAGGCTTTTTCCCTTCCCCGGAAAGAGACTAACGGAACAATCACCTGCTGGGGGGAAGAAGACAGAAAAGTGCCTTGCTGGAGGGCACTAGTGACAATAATACTTAGTAGAGAGGGCAAAGCCTTCTTCCAATTTTCCAGGGAATAAAACAAGTGACTGAAGACTGTGCAGTGACCAACTTTACTTAACTTTTACTTTGTGTGTCTTTTATTTTTGGTTTCACTAAAAGAAAATGAAGCCCACAGATGTTTTTTTTATATACAAATATACTTTTTTTTTCCACAACAGAGAAAATGGCCTCCACTTGATGTACTCTATGGGATGCAACTGTACAGAATGTGTATATATATTTATAGAAATATACGTATTAAAACAAAATTAGTTCATCATGGGCA
Source organism: Syngnathus acus (assembly GCF_901709675.1). Taxonomy (NCBI): domain Eukaryota; kingdom Metazoa; phylum Chordata; class Actinopteri; order Syngnathiformes; family Syngnathidae; genus Syngnathus; species Syngnathus acus. The sequence goes on along the minus strand of NC_051099.1, from coordinate 3,502,825 downwards.
ATATGTTCCAGACCCTCCCAAAATCTGTAGAAATATTTTTTTGTTGTTTACCCCTTCCCCATCCTGCTTTAAGCACATTTAGACTTTCTAAAACCTATTTTAACTTATTAAAACACATGCTTTAAAAGAATTCTTCAAAGTTTCTTGCGTTAGTGCTTCTTCCACTGGTCGTATGGCGTGCAGCCACTAGAGGGCGACAGTGTGTTGGACATCAGGATGTTCAAATTCTTATTGCGGATCGGCAGAATGAAGTTCCGGCTCTCGTTTATGTTTTTTTTTTTTTTTTTTTCCAGGCCAAATGAAATTTCAGATCCCCTCAAGTTCAACACATATCCAGTAGCAGTAAAACGTTAAGAAGGCTTTCGCGGCAGATCATTTACAATCGGGACGAGACGCCCTGCTGGGCCTCATCACTGCGGCACAGACGCTCGCGGACGCCAAAATGAGCAGCAATTACACTGCAGGAGGTTTGAGTGTGCAAATGAAGCGAGAGGCTTTCAGGCCTCAGCGGGGTTTGACACGCTTTTTGATTTACTAACAAAATCTGAGCAGCACTGACGGCGGTAGAAAAGCTTCTTGTATATTTTGATGCATGTTATATGCTTGAGTTGACATTTTTAGACGCGTGAAATTGTCGTTTATTTATAGAACTATACAAAATATTATTTGTAAGAATTCAATTGAATGTGTAATCATACATAACAGTAAATCAATATATTATTACATTTCATGAAATTTTCTGTTATGGTAATCAGGATAATATCCATTAAACCATTACCTAACTCGAAAGCGACTCAAGCAAACATGTTGGTATCATCCTCCTCCTCCTCCTCCCTTTCATCCTCTCCTGTTGTTGCCACGGCAACTCAAAGTAACGGAGGCATCTCGATGAAAGCATTACGTGACAAAGAGACGCGCGTGTGTTTTGATTTCATGCCCGTCCAACATCCCTCATCGTGTTCCGACGTGACGGCCCACCGAGTGTAGGAAGGGATTTGGGGAAGGCCGGCCTTGGCTTCGCTAATCACCGAGGGACATAGCTTGGGGGTTTGTAAAGTTTAAAGGTCGTTGGACGTGTACGACATGTTCCGCCTACCCGCCTGTCAATCAAAGTCTACCCCACCACGAGACAAAAGACGTCTATATTAAGAACATCAGGCGTGATGGTGTTTTCAGACAGTATGACACGACGACATCACTTGAAAGTGGCTTTGGATCTTTGCCCATCCTTGACAATGGAGTAACAGACACTTCCTGGCATCAAACATGATATGAAAAAAAGTCCAAAGAGAGCAAATGACTCAAAGTAGATGACTAAGCGGCTTGAGGTCAGCATGAGCAGTCGCAGTGAGAGTGAGCAATGCTCACGCATCGGTCACAAGATGGCGGGGGCGAGCGCTAACGATGCTAGTGGCGTTAAGGTGCTTCACCGCTGATTATTTTTAGCATAAACGTACATGGATCGCTGTTTATTTATTTGTGCTTAAGTTTTAGAACACAATAAGTGGATGACTGGCCACTTTGGTCACGTGACCCTGGAAAATTTCTATCTGCTTATATGGACATTTTGACTGGAAAAAATGCGAGGATGGGATTTTTACTGTCCCGCCTGTGCGTCTGTGCAGACGGATGAACAGACTGATCTTTATGACGGCAGGACAACGGGCGTCAGTGTTCAGCATGACAACAATGTTAGCAAAGGGCCGTCAATGGTGTGAGCGCGTGCGCGGCGGATGTGTGTGCGTCATACGTTGGTTACACCTTTAACTAGTTTTCATGGGGTGAGGGGAAGAAATCTGAACAAAGGGCTCGCTTTCATGCTGGAGAAAATATCAAGAACCCCCACAAGAAGGCAATCATAGTAGTTGCTAACCAATCTAGCAGCACCTACCAAGGTAAATGCTCTCATTAAGTGGCCATCTGTGCTGTGTATGATAATCATAATATGACCAAAATAGCAAGCTCCAACTGTTTTGGCTGGTACAGCCCCAAATGTGCCCCCCCCCCCCAAATCAACCCCATCAGTATTCCCGTCGTCGGCACGGAAAGACGGCGTCACGAAGCAGAGAGAACGTGGGCAGAGGAAGGAGGTCCTCGTCGGAGGAGGAGGAGCGGCGGTGGAGAGAGAGAAGAGGTGAGCTCGCTCGTGCGCGCCTCCTCATTTTCAGCTTCGAGCGAGCGCAGCACGACGCCAAGATAACCGCGGAGGAAGCTGCACGAAACAAGGTGCGTTTACCTGCCGAATCTTCAAAAAACTACCATTTTATTTATTTAACCTTATTGCGCTCATAAGAATCACGCAGATTAAAAACAACCCAAACGCGTCATTTATTATTATTATTTTTTTATTTCGTTTCGTTTCAAAACTTGCACGTCAATTAAAAGTAACTGTTGTGTGCCTTGTAATTAATCTTATAAAATGCATGCAGGGATGCATTTTTAATGCGTCTAACAATCAGCATGTGATTTTGTCGAGGCAGAATGTCGTCTTGGTTTTACTCGCTAATGTGACTGCCGTAGTTGAGTGGAGTCATTAAGGAAATTCTGCTCAAATGTCAATTTATTAGGTACACCTTCTTCAAGTCAACACTTGCATAATAGCAGCTCCTGCACAATTCTGCTTAGGTTCCTTCCTTCTTTTTTTTTTCCACATTATTTAAAGCTGCAATGCCATCTTGAGTAAAGATGGTGGTTTGCATTAAACCTGCAGGACTTTATATTTCCAACTGCCTGAGATTGCCTTCTCTGAAAATCCAGCAAAGAAATGAAACTGTGTGTTAAAAAAAACAACAACCTTGCTTTTGTTTTGATATTGCGTTGCCATGGAAACAAAAGGTGTAGACTGAAATCCGGTTCACATGTCGTTTTTTCCTTTCCTACGACCATCTTGTGTGTGTGTCTTTCTGTAGAGCCGCGTGAGGCCGGAGCATCCCGCCGGGGTCCGAAGCGGAAGGATTTGGCACCCCGACCGACTCGGGTCGGCGCCGCTGCCATCAAGTGGATGAATGCCTGAAGAATGGATTCCCTCACCGCCTCGTAACCGTTAGACTCGAAAGACAATGGGTGTCAAGTGTCGTATAGAAGACAAGATGAGACCTTCAAGCCTGTGGAGTTTGGCCTGGTTTGAGGCTTCCTGAACTTCATTGCCATTCATGGATGTCATTTAAGGCGTCCCAGCGTTCAGTCCTCCAGCCCCGCCATGGTGATGTCCCGGGGCACGTCCACCTTCCTGGCCTGTTTCGCCGGCTTCTGGTTGGTGTGGGCCTTGGTGGTCATGCTGTGCTGTTTCTGCAGCGTCCTGCAGCGTCGCCTCAAGCGGCGCGACGAGGCTCGCCTGAGGGAGCGCCGCCTCCGGACGGTGGAGACGGAGACGCCGGGATGTCCCGCCGTCCCGGTTTCGGTACCTCTTCCGCAGTCGCCCCTGGCATCGATACCGCCGGTGCCGTCGCCGCCCCGGCAACCAATACCGCGGGACCCGCCGGCTTTCTCGCCGCCACCTGTTCCGCTTCAGGTCTCTCACCCCTTGCCGGAAGCAAACTGGGTTAGCATGCCGGGTAAGTGGTTGGAATTTGGTTACGTCAGGTGATTCTTCTTTTGCATCTGTCCAGTAGATTTTCAAAATCCACTTTTGCGCCACTACAACACGCATAAACTGCAGGAAAGAAATTTGAAGGGAAAAAAAAACAGCCAGCGGTGCCAGTAAATAAGAAAAACAACAAAAGAAGAAAGGTGTCTGCTATGGCGTCGGAGCGCGACTGATGAAGAGGTTTCAGTAACCAGGCAGCACGACGACTCAAAAGGAAGAAGCAGCTGAGCCGGAGCCAACAAGACTTTTTACAACCATCCTGGACACATTCCTGGCTGACCTTTTAATGATTTATTTCTATTTGTCTGTGTGTGCGAAATGACATCATCACATGCACTTCCCAAGCATGATCACCAACACTAAGATCTCGCACGTTGTTTTGCCCGGGCGGAGCGGAGGCGCATCCATAAATATGACAATATCCAGCGCGTCCGTGGCAACAGCTCAACAAAACAGATGCTCGCCTTGAATTCAAACGCCAAGGCCCGATATAAATACGGCGGCGGGCGGTTGCCAGCAACAAAGAGCGCACCGCGATGCTGAGGTGTGTGCGTGGGCGCAGAGTGCTGATTTCTTTAGCGTGTTATTCGTGTCTTTCTCTTCTCACTTGCCGGAGATTTTCAAGGTAAATGACAACACGTGGGAATGCTGCTAATGAGTTGACTCATGGAAACGACTAATGGAATCATGACTCTGCAGGATTTAGAAAACCCTAAAGTGCCCTGTCAGCTATACAAGCTAATTATGAACAAAGGTTGACTCAAGTTCTCACTGGAGAAAAAAATCCATTTAGTGGTTTATTTGCTTGTCTGTTTCAGAAGCAGATCTGCTCGAGAACCCGCCCTGTTACGAGGAGGCGGTGCTGATGGAGGACCCTCCGCCGCCATACGCCGAAGTCCTGGTAGAACCACGAGGGGGCGGCGGCTACTCCAAACTCGCACCGCTTCGGCCCGCGCCCTCCTCTCTCCGGGACCACCAGGACCCGAGCGCAGAGACACGCAAGACCCCTCCGCAGAGGTCGGCGAGGTCTTGCGTGTTCCCCGAACGGGGTTACTCCTCCCTCATCCGTTTGCCTTCATCACAACGCTGGGACACGCTGGGCCACCTCCTCGCCAACGTGGACCTGAAGCCGTTCAACCCGTACGGCCCGGTGCCACCGGGCGTCGCCACGGCAACAATGCCCCGTCGCGAGCCCAGGACTGGAGGCGATGGAAGGCGAGGGCGGGGACTACAGGTCGGGTTCTCTGGGGGGATCGGGGGCCATGGGACACGAGGACTGGAGCACAGTTGTGGTCTCCCAGCAGCGTTCCCCCTATTGGGGCGCAGCACCGCCGTCTAGGATTGGGGTTCTCAAACTTTTTGGGTCCGGGGACCCCTCACAAGTGACAATTTAGGGGCCAAACCCTGCCATGCCATAAAAAGCTAAAATCTGCAATTAAAGTTTGTATTTGCTTATGGATGCCACAAGATGGCGATAATACACTTTTTTTTTTTTTTTAACTAAAGCTATTCATTTCTATATTAAGGTCTCCTCCTCTGAGTTCAACATAGTTCGTTGGCGATTGAATGTAATTTTGTCCACATTCACATTAGTGATCATTAAACTACCAAATGCTGCACAAGTTAAGCATTTCCGGTCGGAACACCAAAACACAAAATCTACTCCTACAATTAGCTTTTCAATGAGTCATGCACGCATCTTATTTCATCACACAATTCCACGAAGCCATCAAAAGCTATTCAGTGATAAAATGATTCACGGCATCCTTACCTGTCACTCGTCAGGTGTGTGAATGACAATCAGCTGATTCCAACGCGACGTTCCTCGTGGCAATCCCTGTCCAAATACGTCCAGCGATGCATACTTGCTAAACTTGCAAACAGTATAGAACAAGCAGTCCATTTATTTTGTCCATATTCGATCATAAAAACAAATCTTGGAGTAGTTGAGAGCACACGCGGCCGCGACCTGTTGCGTCAACAGCAGTAAAGACCTATTTCCACTTCCGGTGGGAACATCCGCTGAAAATTCCAATTTGCTCATCATTAACCAAAACAATTAGCTCATCATTAGTCATTCCAATGTAAAATTGTGAGCAATAAAGGAAGAAACGGAGCATGAGATTAAGTTTGGTTTTATTTTGCCTACGCCTTTTATTCAAATCAAAAGAAAAAAAATAATTTAACAAGCCCACCTACGAGGCCTTGACAAGTCAAACTACAAACATTCTCACAAATATATTTATCAACATTAAAAGGCCTTATAGTCTGAAAGTGATTCTCAAAATAAGGTTTGGATAAACTCCAGCTTACCTGCGACCCCTGGGGGTCCCCAGACCACAGTTTGAGAACCCCCATCCAAGCTGAAGCACACTCTCCAGTCAGGGAGGACGCTAATTGACTCAAAAGAGTCTATTTCATCCAGAACGTCTCTATTGTGCCGAGCTGCCGTTGCCATGGCACCTGAAGGGAACTACGTGGTCTCCACCAGACGACCTCTTTCTCCACGTTGAAGGACTCGGCCCGGTCGGTACTGGCGCGCCACTTCCATGTTCTGAAAGTCCATCATCAACAGAGGACAGAGAAAAAAAAAAGGTAATTTCTAAAATCAGAAAAAAAGATGTCCTGCCTCCCTTTTTTTCCAAAACATTGCTGCCATAAAAAAAAAAAATCTCATATCAACTTGCATTATGAGTTCAAACACATTCTCATACGAGTTTTATTACACAATAATCCAATTTTTCAATAAGGGGATGCGTTGCCTGGCAACCTGCTCAATGGCCTCGTTTACCAGTGGAACACATGCGAACACATTTTCTGCCGCACTATGCCGTTGTCATGACAACACACACAGTATATATACATACAAGAAGCATATAGAAGTATACAGTATGTACACATAATACTTTATAGTACATACTATACACATACACGATTATACATGTCGTGCAAAACACTCGCCTAAATAAAATCAATCAAAAGAAACAGACCGGTTGCACCTTTAGAAAACAATTTTAATTTGAATGCAAGGCTGGACATTTTTTGAGAACAGATTGTGACAAATGAAAAAACATGACGTCTATTGTAGGTTGCTTACATGTTAAGTCGATTATTCAAACAGCTGTCCATCCGTGATATCATGAAAACTACCAGCAGCTCCAACCTTTCAAAGTGGAGTAAAACATTGTGTGTGTGTGTGTGTGTGTGTGTGTGTGTGTGTGTGTGTGTGTGTGTGTGTGTGTGCGACAGAGAGAGATTAAAGGCATCCTCAGAGGAAAAGAAAAGCAATTTCAATTCAAATTCTAATTTAATGGCATTATTACTTTATTATTTGAACTCTTCTCATTGCCCATAAGGCCCAAATAAATTAAACATTTCTTTTCACGACCAGATTTGAATACACTAAAATTGTAAAGTCAAAATCAGGTTTTTATTTTTGTAGGGGAAAAAGTCCTAAAATTGAGTGGTAGCACTAAGAGGAATATTACATGAAAGTATTCTATGATAAGGTTGTAATTTCAACTCATATTCCTTGTGATTTTAGGACTTTTTCCTCGCATAACGACTTTACAAATCTTTTGTAAGATTAAAAATCAGTTCAAAAAAACATAACAATGAACTAAAACAGCAAAGTAAAAGTTGCATACTTATGAACTGATGTTGACGTGAGCGTCACAAGGAGCCCGATGATGTCACGCACACACATGGAGTATTAACATTAATATTATTGTTATTGCCTAGTTTAAATTTTCTACAGTTTTTATACAGCAAAAAAAGAGAGACTAAAACAACGTTGTTGCCAATATTTCAAAAGTGTTCTGAATGTCAATTGTAGCACATTTTGTTTTTGATATTTGGTTGTCTTTGAATTTTCAACCCATTTAACGGTTTGATCAAATTCAAATCAACATGTCCAAACTATTTCTGTTACTGTGCAACATGTTCATTGCTATTAAAAAAAAAAAATCTTCTAAAAACCTGGAAAAATATCTACAGTATAATCATCAGGATGCTTTGTTTTTTTTTTATCTGTAAATACATAAAAAAAAAGGGCAAACTTCACAATTGAGTCCGACGCTGCTTAAAGAGAAAAATGCACCGAAATTGAGACGCTTATAGCCGCAAAATAAAAAAAAAAAAATGATATTTTGCTTTCCATGCGATAGATAAATAAATATTTAGCCTCAGGCTGACTAAATACAAGATTAAGCAACTCGGACAAAATGAGAAGAAAGGCAGCTGAAGACCATTTATCCAATATTGAATAAATGCTCAAATATTATCGTCAAGCTCTAGATGTTAACTAGTAAAATTTGATCATCTTACTAGATGCACTAGTAGCAGGCAGTTGTCAAACACTAACGTGTTCAACAAAGAGCGCATCCTTGATTTTCATGAGGTCCACCTACTAGTCCACTCTTTGTCTCCACTAGTAAGTGTCTACTAGTGCAGTGTCGCCTCACCTGCAATTGTCCAACTAGTAAGCAGAAATGCCTTCGAGTCACTTTTGTGAGTATAGCGCAGGTTTAATTACACACTGATAAATTGAAAGTAGTGGAAAAAAAAAACAACAACCCGATACAAGTACAATTCAGTCGTCTTTGCTAGTGAGAAAAAGGTGTACTAGTATGTGGACCTTAAACTGGATAGTGAATAAATGCTCAAATAGCTTTACATAGCACTGAGCTATCTCATGAACATCCTGGTTATTACATCTGCATAGCAAAAAAAAGAAAAAAGAAATAAATAAACACACAGAAAAAAGTCTTATAGCGAAACACCCGCTTGCTCAGCTACTGTTATTTTGCTCAAAAAAAAAAAAAAAAAAAGATACACACGTCGTTTTCGTTCCAGACCTTTTCCTTTGTTTCCTTGTGTTTTTACATTTTTTTCTTGTATTTTTTTTCATAGAAAAATCGGTTTCTTTTTATGAAGCGCACTTGCTCATTTTCAGCCTTTTGGCCCCCGATTTGCCGGCCGGCTAGTCGTCGTCGTCGTCCGCCACGGGGTCGGCGTCCCAGCACGTGATGTCAATCTCTACAAACACCACAGAGCAACAGTCAGCGTTTGGCTTTGGATTTATTTTGCAAAACAAATGAGGAAATAAAAAAGAATATTAGTGGAATGAATTCCTGAACCACTAGGTGGCACTACAACACCGCATTAGACTGGGAGAGAAAGGCATTGCAACAGACTAACCTGGTGGCTTGTTATAAAAGACAGGTGCGGGTTTTGCCGAGCCCTGCTCTGATTGGGCGAATTCCTCCTCCTGCGATTGGCTGAAGTAGCCTTCACTTGCCTATGAGAACACAATTGAGGGTATTAATTATTAATCCTGTGAAATATCAAGGAGTGTAACAGACCTGAGTTGCTTCCTTCATCAGCATCTCGCCATTGGTCATGAGCGTCTGACCGTCACTGGTGGCGTGCTGCAGCGCATGCTGATAGCTAAGCGTCATCTGCTCGGCGGCGTCGACGTCCACCAGGCTGGTCGGGTCGTCGTCGGCCGCCGAGCACAGGCCGCCGTCCATCACGTCGTCGAAGCTGAGGAGCGGCTGCGAGCGACCGCCGCCGGCGCCGTCCACGAGGTCCCCGGGAGGCGGGTCGCCCATCAGGTCCACCAGATTGGAAGAGGCGCGGGGGGGCTCGGCCGGGGGGGCGGCGTCCCACACGTCCGCCAGGCCGTCTGTAGTCGAATCCCACGCGGAGAAGGCGGCGGGCTCGCGGGCCCGGGGGGCCACGCTCTGTACCGGCTTGGCGGTGCTGGACTCCTGGACCGGAGCTTTCTGCTCCTGCTTTGGCTCTGAGCGATAAACACGATTGGCTTATACGACTTGGATCTCGGTTGATTCGACAAAATATTTCGGTTACTCACCCCAGTCAAATGCGAAGTCGTTCTCCATCTTGGCGTCCTCCTTGATGGGCGTGGTGACGATTTTGGGGATGGGCGAGACGGCGGCCACATTGCGCTCCCCGCTGGCTTGCTCGTCGTTGTCCCCTAGGGGGCACAACAGCACACCACGCTAAAGTGCTACAAAAGTCAAAAGAGGTGCGGAAGACACTCACAGGTAAGAAACGAAAGTGAAACACTCTATCGGCTTTCTCAATTGGCTCCTCCTCCGTCTTCCGTCCGGGAAAAAGCGCTGTACCTACCGGCGGCGCGGTGCGTCCGTGCGTGTGGCGCGCTGGTGCGCAGGGGTGACGCACCCCTGGGCGGGGGAGTCGAAGTGGGGCTGCTGGGACTGTGCTGCTGTCTCAAGAAGGGGCTGTCCAAGCGGCCTAGCGGGGGGGGAGGCGGGTTTGGGCCACGGGGGGAGTGCGACACGCAGTCACGCCCACACACAGCCGACATAAAGACGCAAGCAACGTAACCAAGGGAGAAACACGAAATGGGGTTGGGGGGGGGGGTCATCGTGAAGTAAGTAAAAAGATGGTTGGGGTTAAATGGAGGGAAAAGAAAGAGAAAAGAGGAGGAGGAGGTTAGTGCGCTTGCACACGCCCACAGTGCAGATTGCATGCAAGAAAATGAAATGTGGCCGCTTCTTCCTCTTCCTTTTGTGTCAATAAATAGCAGAAAAAGAAAAATCCAAACCTTCCAGCAAGCGTAAAGCGCAGTGTCAAGTAAAAAAAAATAAATAAATTGGCCACATGACAACTTGATGAGCAGTTGCCATAGAAACACTGAGGGAGGCAGGGCCTTTTTCACAATGGAGCCAACAGACTTCCGATTTCCGACGCTAAAAGTTTGTTGACATAGTGGCGAGGTGGAAGATTTATTATTTTGATATTTGCAAAGTCTGGTGAGCGTTCTCAATTACCGGCGCGGTGGATAGTGACAGGTGAGGTGTCGACACTGATGGTCATGGCTCGTTCCTTCTGCTTGAAGAACTCGCGGGGGTTTCCTGACCGCTGAGCTATGATGGCTTTCGCCTCCTGAACATGTAAGAGGGATGCGACAAGTTTTGTTTTTAATTGCATGTTTGGCATGATTATATAAAAAAACAAACAATTGTGACAAAAGGAAAGTTTGAGCATACCTCCACTTCAGACTCCTTCTTGTCCAGGCTGAGGTCATCGATGCTCAGCTCTGCAGGCTGCGGAAATCACAATTCCATTCTTTGTAGTTAATTTGACTTTTATACAAAATGAGTTCCAGTCTGGAGAATGCTGTTGTCCCGTTGTCATGGCAACGGCCACTTACTAAGGTGGTCTGAGTCTGCAACCTGTCTTTGGCCTCCTCTTCTTCTTGTAGCTTCTTCCTAAATAAACAAAGCACAACATGAAATTATGATGATGTCTTTTTTTTTTTTTTTTTTAAACTAAGCTCTGAGAGAATGCGGTCCACCTGTGCTCTTCGATCTGCCTCTCTCGCTCGTGGTACCTCCTCTCTCGGTTCTCCTGCTCTTTCCGCTCCAGCTCCATTCGTTCCTCCTCGAAACGCTGACGCTCCTCGGACAGCTTCTTCCTCTCCTCCTCCTTCCTCAGCTCCTCCTCGCGCTGGACACCAAAAATCCACGTCTCGCCAACAGTGTGATGATTGTTTGTTTATTGGGGTTTGCTCCACCAACCTTGGCCTGCTCCCAGAATTCTTCTCGATTGATTTTCTTCATCTCCACCTCTGCGTTGGTCTTTTGGTATACCGCGCCCTTCTCCCGGGGGGAAGAAAGAACAGAAAGAAAAAACATTTGTGTGAAAGATGACAAAAACCACTGATCCTACTTCGATTAAATAGCGCAACTTTGAATCGTATTGTAATCGGCGTTAATCGTATCAGCCTCGTTCCCCGCCTAATACCACGTCTGCGAGCTCCTCCTCTCTGGTTTTCAGACGGCTCAGGACGGGACTGGCCGCCACCGTCGCCCCGTTGGTGAGACGCTGTCCGATGGCGGACGGGTCGATGTCGTCCAGACTGCTGGCGTTGATGATGACGGCCACACCCTGAAGAAGGGGCGCAAAAAATGCTCAGTGCTGACATAAACGTGGACAATCCCGTTCACCGCTGCTTTAATCTTATTCCTTTGAACGGCTCGGCAAATCCAAAAAATAGGCCGTCCGCCAGGTGTAGCGCGCACATATATCACTTAAAAGAGTGACAGTATTAGTCATGCGAGCTCACACGCTCTTCTTTGATCATCCTACCACGTTTAACACGCTTGCTTCCCAAATAGAATATTCCATCATGAATGTGGAAACCTTTTTTTTAGTAATGACGTGCACAGGAAAATGCCCAACTTGCCCAAAATGGCCGCCTCCAACCAAAATGGCTGCCCCTTCCTGTTTAATTTGCAGCGTGGATTCTTTTTTGGTGCATGTTGTCATGCTAGACATGTCCGCTCAATTTCCCACGGATGCGAGAAACTGACGTAAATCGAATTTGTCATCGGATCTTCATGAAGATTACCTGGAAGAAGTCTGCAATGGTGGCCACGTGGCTAGCACAGGCGCACTTCCTGGCATCGGGAACATCATCTCCAACCTGGAAGTAAAGTCATAAAACTCAATAAGAACACCGCTGACTCGGTGAAGAGAGTGTTCCTGAGAAGCTCGTGTGCTGCGTCACGGTGATAAAACGTAATGACACAAAGCGTTATTTATTCCAACTGTTAGCATGTTAGCTTTAGCTCTGGTTGGAAGTTCTGGATTATCCTAATACAAGTGGCTATCTTGCTAACTGTTAGCATAGCAAATATTTCTTCTATAGTTTGTTTTTCTGAATTGAAAGCTTTTCTGTGTGTTTAAAAAAAAATTTGGAGGCTATGTGTGTGTTTTTTATTTTTATTTTTTTTTTAAACTTACCCAGTTAATGAGGATATATCGCGGCAGGGCAGCATTGGGCTCCTTCAGGCTGCAGAAGCCGTACATCACCCGGGCGTGATCAAAAGTCAACGTGATCTCTGCCAGGCCGCCCCCTGCAGTGGAAAGAAAAATCGTCGTCAATAAACGTCAGCTAAAACGGAAGCAGCGGATCAAACGGAAATGATGACCTCCTGATGATGCCAGCGTCAAGTCGTTGCTGTCATCTTCGTACGTGTACAAGGCCCTGGAAACAAAACACAAGACCACATTAGGGTTTTATTTCTACACAGAAACGTATTAGGTGCTGCTGTTTTGGTTAGCAACAACATTTTGTGTTAGACGTGCGTGTGCCTCGTGGGGGTGCAATTAGCAGCCGGTCTGGCTGACCTTACGCTATTTCAGCCTGCGGCGCTTGTCTGACTTTGTGCTGACCTCCCTCCCTCACTGATTCTCTTTCTGCTTAGTCACCCAGCTCGGGGGGAAAAAAAAAAATCAACGTCCTTCTTATCATTTACCAGCCCCATCCTATCAATAATGTGCTAACAAAAATGTGCTCCAGACATCATAAATTTCCCTCCGTTTTGGATGATATTCCATCCAATTTCTATCGTGCTTGTTCTCATAAAGGTCACGGCAGAGCTGGAACTGTCTCAGCTGATTTTTGGCGAGAGAAGCAAAACTGGACACGTGAAGACAAACACTCATTGAAGCATTTGTTAGCAATCAGCTAATCAGCATATCCCACTTTTCTCTTTATATCGACGGAAAAAGAAAAAACAAAAGAAGGACGAGATGAGACGCAGGTTACTAATGAGACGGTGCCTTATAAATAATTCTCGGCAAAAAGCAGACAGCTGTTTATTATTCATACACAACCCCCGTGACCCAGAAACTGCTCCAAGAAAAATGTTGAGACTGTCAAATCATGGTACTGGACGAATTTCAAAAGAGGACTGATGAAGACAAAAAAAAAAAGAATAAGAAGAGTCGAGAATAAGTGGTGGTAAGTGATTGCAAAGGACAAAACTAATCAGATTAATCACAAGCTTGTGGAATTTTCCTCACATTTCTCTCCTTTTATAGTTTTGTCCAAGCACCTCAATTCCGGGTCTTTATTTCCCATTAGCAGCATGGAAAAAAAAAAAGAGACAGGCCACTTGGGAGTGTCGCCATGGTAACCGGGTGCAAGCCCCCCACCCACCTCTCGCTGTAATGTAGGCAACAGCAGTTTGTGACCGGAGGCTAGCGGTGGCGTTAAAGATAGGACGAGGATAGTGGAAAAGAAAAACGCATTCATAGTTTGGAAAGAGGCTGCTTATGGAACAGACAATCCCTGATGTATTTGTAATATCAGAATAATTACTTGGAATAAAAATGGCAAAACTGAAATATTTGCATTAATATCCAGGTAATATAAATGTAGATTTGGGGGGGGGGCTGGGGGGCGGTGTATTTTCGTTTCTTTTATTGTGGCCTACTAACGTGGAGAAGTCTGAGTTTAGACATATGCAGCGAAATGCCACCAGAGGGCGACAGAGATCTTTTCACCGAGTTGAGTGAGCCGTCAAAAGTATTGAAACGGTGAGTCCAATTCATTAAAACTCTTGGAACATTTGACTGACATTTGATTACATTTAATCTCATTATGTGGTGGAGATGAGCAAAAAAATGTCATCATATTCATATTTATGACGAATGGGAAGAGTTCAGCTTGATCTGAACACGCATTTGAACAATGTCAACGCAATATGATTTAATTATGATTCAATCAGGTTGTGCAATTGATGTGAACATTAAAGAGCAAAGCCTTGCTTCTGTTACCATGACAACCTCTGCCCAAAGAATCTCAGACAAGAGTTTCAAGTCGGAATTAATGAATTCACATGCGGTGAATGGCCGTGCTTTCATTGTCTTTACTCCCCCCGCAACTGTGTTATGCATACATTTGCTGGCGAGATGGCGAGAACCAGTCCACCATAAAAAAAAAAAAAAAAAGCAAAATGTCTCCTTCAATGGCAAAAGCATGCAGCCGCTTAGGGAGTTATGCTCAAACAGCTGGGGGGGGAAAAAAACTGAGTAAGAGAAAAGTGGAGACAGGATTGTGTTATTTATTGCGCAAAAAACCATAGCGGTGACTTCATGCACAAGCAATGGAGTGAACACACAGACGTGAAGGAGGGGGAATTCATTGGTGATGAGTAAGACAAGGGAAGCGACCCACAAGTAGACACACTCACACTCTGTACTCAAGTGAAAGCAATTTTCTTTCAAATTACAGTCTGAACTGGACTTGAAAAAAGAGTCGGGAGTAAAAAAAATAAATATTGTCTCTCCAGGTATGCACACATATCCATTGCTGAAGGTTTTAAACAGGGTGGCTATTTGTTAGCCTGTCTATTGCAGTTTGCATTATTTGTTAGCATTGAGCTAAGAGGATGTATTTGTTATCGCCATAAAACATCAGTGGGATGCTTTATCTGCACCGCTGGCGCTACTTTCGCTTTTCCCCCCGCGACAACGTCACGCAGATGTTTGCGGGGCTAAAAATGAATTGACCAGATGGGAATCCGATCGCGGCCAAACCACCAGCAGAATCGGCGGCAGCAGCTGAGGCGGCGAATTGAGCAAGATTTTTCCATCGATGTTTTTTGGCTGTGGTTCGTTAGATTGTCTGGGTCAGCAACATGTCGGCGCTCACAAAAGAGGCGCAGAGACACTTAGCTCATTGCAAACGCGCTGTGGAGTGTTAGAAAGGCAATTATGATCTCAGATAGCTGTGAAGGACGAGACAAAATCGCAAAACTCCGATTCGAGATCAAAAGGAAGTTGAAACGGTGAGAGCGGTGTCGCAATAACCACGTGACGCATCTCGCGTGTACAAAAAAGTGAAATGAAAGCAGCACACGTACAAGACAAAATGTTTCTATTCTGTTTTCAGCATATGTGCAAGTTTACGAAGGCAAATTTCTTTCCCGACCTTTTTGTGCAAAAGGTCTCGGCTGGCGAGAGTGCGTCCCTCCCTTGAGGGAGTGAACAAGCAAGTCCTTCATTCCAGAAATACTTCAAATGCCCTCCAAATCAAGTAAAATCACAACTAATTATATTTTAGGAGTACACGTGGACAATATAGGAAACTCCCGCAATGTTCGTGACTGCGGACGGCCTTCACAGCGTCCCTTTGTGCGGCATTGAGCTCATGGTGGACTTCCTGCAAATCCTCCCCTCCGCTCACGGGGCTAATGGCGTCCGAGCGCTGACCCGCACAATAGTTGGGCCGTTGCCATGCGAGCGAGTGTAAACAAGAGCGAGGCCGCCGAGAATGTTTGGACTGGGGCGACGCGAGTGTTTGAGTGGGACCTGATGTTCTGGGGCGATAGACGCTGCCGCTTTTTCTATTTTGAGATGTTTTAGACAAACCAGCAGGTGTTTTGGTTTTGTATTCCAGTTTAGTATTCATGTTTAATCGGCTGGCAACAAAAAGTGGCTCATGTGTGGGCCGAATAGTTTTCATTGAGACGCGGCGGCGGGCGTCAAGTCGCCTCCGACAGAGACGTCCGTCCGTGTCGCGCGAGGGGAGCTGCTCTTAAAAAACAAAACAAGGACTCACACAGAGTGGCTTTTGTGAGCCGCCATTTCGTTTGATAGGCCGGGTCGGCGTAGGCAGCGAGCCAGCGAGGCCTTTTCCCTCTCGCCTGCTCGCTACTCTAGTTTTTTTTTCATCTTGTCCTGCCCACGCTCAGATGGAAATTGCCTTCACGCTGTTCCGTTCTTTTAGTTGTACACATTTCTTTTGCTAGGTGCTGCTGTTTTGGTTAGCAACGTTACAACATATTCTGTCTTGTGAAACGAAAGTAAAACAATATTTATATCAATTATTGCAGCTACACCCTGTTTTGTTTTGTTGATTAAAAAGTGGAGGCCTTCATTTATGGTCTTATTTATCTCTGCGCTATTAAAGCAAATGTCACAGATTGGTCACAACAATAAAATAATCTATTACCACGTTTGATTGTGACTGCAGTCCAGCTAGTTTTTTTATTGTTGTTATCAAGTTTATCGTCCGGGTCGGCTTGCACTTTGCCGAGACCTTTGCAAGCTCCGTGTCCCCCGTCGCATCGATTTGTCATTAAAGGCTCCCAGTGTTCCCAGCAGGACTAAGCGCTGGACCTTTAAGCGGCGCCCCCATATATCGACACTGGCGAGGCTTCTCGGGGAGAAAATACATCCCCGAGGTTGATAGTGTTGAATAGGGTTACATTTGGATCATTTGGCGCCATGTGATCAAAATGGAGGTCAAGTGTGTGCTTGTTTGTGATAATATTGTAAATAAAAAGCATTTTCTTACCTGATAAGATCAGATGGCAGAGAAGAGACATGTAAGAGAGAAGAGAAAACGACAGATTTGTTCAATTTACTTCATTCGGGATAAAGAGAACTAAAAAAAACACATCTGAGCATTTTTAAATTTCGTAAATTATGAATTTCAACAGGCAGGCAAGTAAAAAAAAAAAAATCCCCCATCACACTTGATGCTTTCGTGTCAAATAATGAGCTATCATTTTGCTACGGCATAGAAATGACGTGAGGAAGAAAAGGATGGAATGGCCGCGCCAAATGGAACGAAATCATTTTATCCAATTCACGCGATTTCACTTCATGCGGCTGCCATGAAGCATTATGATGCTCGTAAGTGATCATGCAGCGGCGCTGGCAGTGTTCGAAATGAAATTACTTCCACCACTCAAAAAAAAAAAAGAAAGAAAAAAATGTGTGTGAGAGAGAAAGGCCTTCCAAGTGGGAGGATGCCCAAACAGATGAGATGCGCCTCCTGGCCCTCGAGCTGTCAATCACACGCAGACACGCCCACTCCAGTCACCGTTCGCCAAAATCGCCAAAATTTCAATAACGTTACATTGTTACACAAATATCTTAGCGAGGTTTACACGTCAGTAAATAACAAACCTTTCGGATGCCAGACAAGTGAAACCGTGACAAATAAAAACTATTTTCTCACAGGTTGTCCGCCCTCAGCCACGCCCCCTTTTTTTATCCTCTATAGTCCAATCGGGTAAATTGCAGCCTAATAGCAAAATAAGCTTGTTTGACTCAATGTAGAGCATCAGCAAATGAGGTTGCCACAGCTCCATGCCAAGACACCACATGAGGTCCTCAACATGGTGTTTTCCCTGCAGGGCCAGACCCTGTTTATCTTTCTATCGGGATTGTTGATGGCGAGAAAAGCTGCTGGCGACCAACAACAGGCGCTACAACAAAACAACCCCCCCCTCGTTTTTCGTGCCATAGCGTAGTCTGGGTAAATTAGGCTCGCAATAAACATCTCCTACTGTCGCGACGGTCAATCTCAGAAGTTTAGCAACTGTATGCACACACATCAATGTCCGACACGCCCTCTAGTGGCAACAATCTGTCGCTACAGTAAATCAAAGACGAGGAAGCGGGTGGAAAAGCACTTAAGCTGCGATAATTGAGTCACATTTTTTTTTCTTGACTTCCAAGCATCTCGTAATGTGATGAAGTATCAACATGCAGTGTTAAAACAGGCTAAAAAAAAAGTCAGCTGGCTTTGAGGAACAACTCATGACTCACAAACATCTGCTCATGTCAACACTTTGTTTAGGATTTTCCCCTTTAAAAAATTCATATCTACTCTTTAAACGGTTTGTCTTTCCTAAAACAACAAATCCACCAGTGCTTCAGAAAGCCAAACTTCAGAGCAACAACAAAGCGCACAATCTTCTCGTTTAATCGATAACGTTCTCCGATTGCGGTGAAAACAGGAAGCGTTACGAGGGCGATAGAGCCGGCTGACCGGGCGAGACCAACGGACGGATGGACGGCGCTGTGTCCTTGAACACAAATCAAGTGAGGAGCCTCTAGCAGCATGAATAAAACATACTGTTGACTTGGTCTGACTGGAAACAAAAAGGAGGAGCAGAAGAAGAGCCAGATAAACGGATGTTCCGTCCGCTCGTTAATTCGCTGACATCCTTTGAATGCGGATAATCGGATATCTTTTATAACCAATTATTTTAAATGGGAAATCAACACACACAACGATAATCGAGATTTTCTGACCCACACACGAGAAGTCTGTCGCGGTATCAATTCATGGAAAACAGCCAGACTGACGGAAAATACAAAAGTAGAAGAAATAGAAGAAGCTAGGATAATCGGTAGCTGATCCGGTAACTCTTCATTTTGCGCTTTTTCAGCTCCGTGTGGGTGTTCACCAGAAATAGACGTAAGAGTGCCAGCGTCACTCTTGTTTACCTGCTCGTCTGACACGCCACCGGTTCAAATCAACTGGAGTGGCGCTCAAAGCGTCGCTTGACTGTATGGATAAAAATAACAATTGCTCACATCCTCTTCTTTCAACAAAAAGTGAAGATGTTGCGTTTCAAACTAGCTCAGTTACAGGTGCCGTCTCGCGGGATGATTCTGGGCCCACCGTGGCTATTTAAAGCTTCTTATGCAAAGTGACAGATAGCGCTGCTTCACCTTCTTTATTATTTACACCCATATTGGAGCGACTGATTTAGGGTGAGGAATACAGAGAGAGCAAAGGGTGAGCTGGTGTAGTCCTCTAAAAATCTCTTCAGCTTTTGGTATCAAATGTTTTGCAATCCTTTTTTGGGCTCCTGAAATCCACACCAGGATGGACCGACCGAGTCATGTGACCGAGATTGATCTCAGATGCGGATATCGCTGTGAAGGTTCTGGTGGGATCAAATGGACAAGTACGGCTTCATGCTTTACATAATAGCCTTATTTTGTGTAACACACAAACTCTGCCAATAAAAAAAAATAATTCTAATCTCTCTGCGTCGGGGATACGGCAGCTTGTGGGCCAACAAAGCGAGAAGATCAGAGCACTTAAACGACCGAGAGGAGCAGCAGTGAATCATTTCTATTTCCAGAGACAATCGAATCTGTGTCGTTTGACAATGAAACGGCCCCTGACATTGATTTAATCGGCGCTTTTGTTTCTTTTCTCGACTCGGCGTGACGCTTCTCTTCGGAGGCAAGCTCGGTTAGGCTCAGGCGGCATCTGGGCCCAATGATGAGCGAGCGAGTGAGTCGGAGCCGGCAGTGACATCATCGCACCGGTTGGCGCTCATTCCCGAGCTCATTCCAACTCAATTACGGCCGACAATAGTCGATGTATTCGCTTCCATAAATGATTTAGGCCTCTGTCGCTCCGGCATTCTGCCCTGCACAGCCGGTTCTGAAGTTCGGAGATTGAATTTTCACTTGGACCGCATGTTTGTCGGGAGTTTTGTCATCTCGTCTCTCACTTCCTCATTTTCAACCAATCACGTACCACCTCGGGATCGTGATTGTTTGCGTTTCTCGTCAAGGACAGATTGCTCTTGTTTTGGCTCTGACTGCTGCTTTTCAAGTCTTGAGAAATTTGGAAAAAAAATCTTGACTTTTTGCTTCATCACATCAAAATAGAATTGCAAATTTAAATATATATAAAATTTGATGAGGTGTTCCTTCAGTCTGTCTTGGCTTATGTCTGTTTGCAGACTCATGTGTCGGGCATACGGAGAAGAGCGACAGGAGCAGTTGGTTGGACCCAGATGGTCCAAGATGGACGTGTCAAGCGTAAAAAAGAAAAAAAAAGAGAGAAAGAACGTTTCAATCTGTGATTTCTTCTCATGTCACCATTTACGGATGCATCTTCTTATTCCAGTCAAGGAAACCAAAGAAAGAATTGATCCAATTTGAAATATTCATAAGCAGCTCTTTTGTGGTGCACATTGAGCCGTGATCGTGCTCAAATAGCCTCGAGGCTGATTGTCGGAAGCAAACAGGCTGAGAAAACAGATCGCCGGCAGCTTCGGGGCACAAGACATGGCCAGAGACACGTCGTCGTATTCATTTCAAATAAAATGGAATGAAAATGACAAAGCAGCTTGTATCCAGGCAGAGCGAGTGAAACCTGTGTGGAAACTACCCACAATGCCCCAGTGGGCCTCAGCCCCCCCCCCCCCCCCCCATCTCGAAGCGCACACTTCACTGCAAAGCGACAGAGTGCTGAACTCAGCAAACGGCAGGCCAAGCTGCAATCTGTTGTTTGGCTTATTCGGTAATTTGGCTCTCTGAGTATTTAGCAAATGGAACGTAATCATTGACAAGAGGAGAGTTGCGTCATTACGTTTATTTGGATTCTTTTCAAAGCGCCAGAATACGGAAGGTAAACAAAACGGTGAGTCGACGGGAAGACAATCCAAGGACGGCAGGAGGCGGGAGCTTGCGCGGCAGGACTGCTGATCTTTTACTTCTTATTATGAAAGGCCCCGAAATAGCAATTCTCCAGCAGCGTTTGTTCTTTTGCGCTCTGGCGCTTTTATCTCAACACGTCGGGAATGAAGCCACTCGGGCATCCGTCTTCATGTCCGTCGTCTTGTTCTTCCACGGGGTTACGATTCGGGTTGGTTCAGTATCGTGACAACTTCAGTGGAGATTAAATGAGGAGTGACGGGGGAGTCTGGTTTATGAGTCTCTAGTCCACTTGGGGGGGGGGGGGGGTCCCAACCCGAGCTTTCACCCCTGCTGGGGTCAAACATGTTTAGCCAAATCCTTTGCTCCGCAGACACACGCGTGCCATCCAAATCCTAGTTAAACACCACGACATGGCAGGGAGGGGCGGCGGGATGATTTCTTTTTACCAGTTTTGTTTTTGCCCATTGATCGGCCGATTCCCGAGCAATTATCTTCCCATCAAACACAAAGGCCGCAGCTGCCTTGGCATTATTAGTGTCCCATCTGGCTAGAGGCAAGATGGCTAACATTACAGGGGCATTGGAAAAAAAATCGTCTTGTAGTCCATCCGCCTGCAGCTGAACGCATCGAGGGACGAGCAAAGCCTTCAAAGGCTCCCACCATCAAACACACAGGTGCCGGCGGAGAACACGCAGCCCACAAATCCATTTCATCCTTTTTTTTTTATGTCCACCTGAGACCCGAAACGCGTTTACTCGGTTCGCTCGGCTCGATCCTCGGAGAGATTGCATCCCGCAGTCTCGAAATAACAACAGCGGAAACACGATTATCATCGACTCGACTACTTTGGTCTTGCTGACATTCTTATTTTTTAAATTGAACAGTAGTTTGTTCCAGAAGAGAAATTAGGTAATAATGTGAAAATCAGCCGGGGGGTGGGCGTGATCATAAAATGCATATGCAATGAGTACCACTTACTTGATTGCATTTGATTATGGATTTAAACATTTCAGAGCACAAACGATTCCTTCGTTGGGCCTTTTTGTATGCTTGTGCAGATCCATTCTGCGAGAGCGGGCGTGGGCAAAGTAGGACTTTGTCATTCTCCCACTGAGCATTTACATAATCAAGAATCCTGTAGGCCTGAATCTGCTATCATTTAGTTGTCTCCCCCCTCCCCTCCTTAAAACCAATTACATAATTAAATATTTAGACATGCATTACATTTGCGAAATAAAATGACTATTTATTTTTTACAATTCCGACATATTTTGTTGCAGCTGCTCAAACGCAACAAAGACAAAAGTGTCCCGATGCCGCCGGAGATGCGGGGATCAGCTGGACGGATGCGCAAACAAAGTGGGCGGGGCTTAACGGGCGACTTGACGCGTATGTGCCCCACATTTCTTACATGCGGAAAAATCTACCGAGCATGAAACAAAGTGACTTTGCAATTTCACACATTGAAGTTTTTGTGTAGTTTTCCAAAGAGGCCACAAGGTGGCGCCAAAACGCCAGCCAATAGGAAAGTAGCAGTACGACTTGTATGTGTGGGAGAAGCAATGTTTTGAGCTTAAAACCGCAAATGTTGAGCTTGTTTCCGGAGCCACTGCGGGAGGTTCAAATCAGACAGATTGTCTCTTCGTATTGTGTTTTGACGTGGGCGCAGCTCGCCGAGTGGCTCCTAATGGACAACGCTCCAAGTTTGAGGAGTCAAGCTGCGCTCAGCTGCTTTGGTGCCAACGCGCCTGCCGGGGGGCTTATGGGATTGATGGCGGCAGATAGACGAGGGAGGGAAGGGGGGGGGGGGGACACGCGACACTGACATAAACGCTGGAATTAAAAAGTCCAGCTGAAGGAAAGCCCCACTGAGCCGGTTTGTTTGGAGAGCATCATTCGGCTGGGCGACAAGGATACAAGTGGAGACAGGAAGCTGCTAGTTTAGCTTAAGCGGGGTATTTTGTTTTCAGTATTGTTCATTAAAATATAATAAAATGTATTTCTGTCAGATACTGTGCACATGCCAGCATGCTTACAGCTAGCTAACAGACTGAGGACGACAAAGGAAAGATGGCTGTCCTTTCAAAATGCAGTAAAAATCACAGAGCGTAGCGACAACTATTGTGCAACCCCCCCAGTCGTAAATCAACAAAAAAACAGCGGGTGGGTTTTCCCGTCTAACATTCGGACAAAATTCCTTATCATATTAAGTCTTTTACTTTGCACAGTCAGAGCAACGCTTGCTAGCAGTCGGCCGCGCGTTTGTTCACTTCTTCATTCCTGAGTGACCGCATGGAAATGGAATGCAGGGTCGGAATCTGATGAGACCGTTTATGACGATGGCGGTGGTATTAACGCAGAATCCAATTAGAAAAGTATGCTCACCCCTCTTTAACATTCACAATTGCTTTTCATAAGGTCTACAAAATGAAACGCAGTCCCCGTTTGAATATTAGTCGCTCCCGATGAATCCAATTCCTTTCTCCGCCCACATTCTCTCCCATCAATGTCTGTTAATCTCATTTTCATGAAAGGGGGGTCCGGAGCTGCACAACTCCATCCTACACACCAAATAAATCACTCGTCGTCTTCCGCCGCTTGGGAGGTTCATTCGGTGACAACCAATGTGTGGCTTTGAGAAAGGCTACAAATAAACAGAAAAGACTGCTGGAGTAAATGAATACAATTGATATTAAAATATAAGTTGGAAATGTAGGTCAGTAATTCTTTGTCGTGTTTAGTTCAGCAGAGAAAGCCTTTCGAATAATCCACCACAAATCGCCGAGATGAAGGTTTCTGTCTCGCAGACAAAAGAAACCCAAGAGTCTCTCGAGGCCGAGGAAAAAAAGGAAAAAAAAAGGTAGGAAGATAGAGATCGCGGGCCTGTCCAGAGAATATCACGGTCTAGTCTTCATTGCCTGGAGCAAAAGGAGTTGAGCACAAAGAGACGTCTGTTATGCATTAGTGCTTCTGTAATATTTAGTAACGAGAAGAGCGCAGATGTTAGCCGAGACGATAACAAAAGTTGACTTGATCTGGATCGACAATCATTGTTCATCGGAGGTTTGAACTTCCAACCTTAGAAGCAACCGCAAGTCGGGAAAGTAGTTCGACATGTTCACACACTTGAGAAACTCAAAGGCACGAGTCGTGTTTTTCAAGCGCTCGTAGTTTTGCTATTTTCAAGCACGCAAAAAAGAGAAAGCAGGACGGGAGGGACAACAAAGAGCATCCAAAAATAGTTTGAAACTGGAGCTGGTTGTAAAAGTCGGACGATTCAGCGAATCAGTACTTTTTTTTTTGGGAAGCCATTTTGTGATTGCTCAAATCTGTCCCAAGGAAGAAAAAAAAAAAAGCAATAACTAAAGTGAGCATTCAGCACTTGAGAAGACTCGAGCCTTTTCCTGCTTCTTTCAGTTCTTTGTTCGGTTGTGGCCTTGAGTCTTTGCGGGGCCTCTTGACACTCGGAATGTCTTGCCTGATCGAAAGGAAACATTTTTTCCCACAGTAAGTTGACAAGACACGATATCAAAAGACGATATCATGTGTTTCCCCGATGTTTAACGGACGTTTGGACCCCATTCAGGGTTTGTGGATGATCCAAAAGTGAAGTCTAGAGGGACTAATGATGCGATCAACAAAAAGACTAAAAGAAGCAGCTGGTCAAAGGGAAGCAACATCTCCTTGTGATTTGACCCCAGCTGCTTCGGAAGCACAAGTTATTGATTATCATTGATTGTCACACTGAAGAGAAGACAGGGAGTCGTTAAGTCTGTTTTTGCTGACTAATGATTGTTTTCTTCAAATCATCAGCTGGAGGGGGGGCTTGGGGGGCTTGGGGGAAGGGTGGCCTGTGAGGACATTCCAGACCGTCTACGGATGGTTTGATATCGGATAACCTTGACTCGCTCGCTCTCTTCGCTTTTCTCTAAACCTTCTCTGATGTCTGACATTTGCGGTTTGCCGAGGAGGCTCTTTTTCTTCTGGCTTCGGGGCAGTTTGGGTGAAGAGAAGAAGACCCAGGCAGCATTTTGACATTGAGCAGCCACGACAGACAAATGAAGATGCGGAGAAGGAAGAACCATCACATGGCAGCCAGAGAAGCAGGATGAATGCTAACAACAGCTAGCAGGCTAGCTGAGGGAGCTAGCAAGCTTCTAAAATATTTGATATAAGCTATAAAACATCTAATCTGAACAAGAGAAGCTTCAGGGGCCACGTAGTACGAAATAAACCAAACTGGGCAACAATTCCTGATTCTAATCACGCCACAAAATAATGATGCAAAAGAAACAGGAAGTGACATTTTCATCATCAAAGTTGTTTATTGCAGCGATTTCGCCCTCTTGCATAACAAGGTTAATGCCTGCTAGTTGTATGCTCAGAGCAAACACGTTACGAAAGAGTTTTTATCCCTAACGGTGGTGGATGGTGACAAAAAAATCATTTTGAAGACAAAAAAATTCTTTTTTAAATCGCCTAACCGGGCTATCCATCTCCAATCAGCTGTGATAACAACATTGATGACGTACTTCCTTCCTTGTCGTCGTTGATGAGTGTATCATTACTAGGGCGGCGGTGGGGGGAGCGACGGGGAGGTGTTCCGTGTTGTTTGGGGTCAGCCGTGTTTGCAAGTCTCTGCTTTTGTTCAAATCTCATCAAGTGTGAAAAACGGGGGCAGGCCCGAAGCCCCGGGCGTCATTGCCGTCACGCCGACATTTTGATGGCTTTTAAACACAAATATTTAGGCTTGAATATGAAAGAATCTTTTTTTTTGTGGGACTACAACTCTTTTAATCACATTACTTTCGGGCTAAGATGAAGCTAGATGAAGCTCCAAGCTAGGAAAAAAAGGTTCTCACTCAAATTCCCCCTTCAATGCGAGCCAATAATGAGTCAAGGCTGTCAGAACGATTGGAAAGGAAGGACACAAACTAATGAGTATTGATCGTGAACAACAACCGAGCAGAGCAGTTCACAATCGCCATAGTTGTGATGACGACTGATTGATCAAGAAAGCCCTCTTAAATATCCAGCCCCTAAAATAGTGATTTTTTTTTATCTGTTAGATCCAAAAAGTATCAGGGACGATTTTATTGAGTTTCCATTTTGAAGCCTTTGAGCGTCAGTTCACTTCAGGATGGCTCAAGTGGATTTTTGTTGGCATCTTTATATTGTAAAAACTCATAAGAGGAAAAGGTTAAGTTCACTTTCAAAACAGCACAGTTTCCATTTTAAAGTGTAACCAAAGTGTCTAGTCCAATCCACTTCCCTTTGGAATGCTCCTTATTTTTTAGTGTATTTGCTACAACAACAACCAAGCCCTCCCAAATTTATGACGACGTCGATTGATTGATGAAGAAGACGCCCTCTTATTTCCAGACCGGAGCGATCCAGAAGCAGATGTGTCCGATTCTCATTTCCCCATCTTGTGATCGACTCCAACCAAAATATGCAATCCGAGCTACGTCGTTACACAAGCCGGGTTATGCTGCCAACAGTCGAAAAGGCTCTATTTACAGTTTCACGCACCAAAAATCAACAAGAAACGTCATTTGCTGTACTCGACCGGGGGTCACAATCAAGGACGAGCAGCTTACACGTTAACTACAACTGTGCTGAAAACGCAATAATGACCTTCGCTAATGTTACGGCACCATCAGGCCTTCTGAAGGAATAAATAATTCACAATACACTCGCTGCTGGAGGGAATAAACAAACTAGTCACAATCCCAAGCGAGGGACAATTGAACGGGACCTCACACCCTTTTTTTCATGGCCAAGCTTCCAATTGATTATGAAACTTAGATGGCATAGTTAAAAAATAATTCAAAAAAAAAAAAAAGTCCCCCTGCAATTTTGCTACACTGGCATCAAATATTGATTTGTCAACATCAAACTGTCACCGCTGATTTAATCACGCACATGAAAAGTGGTGGCTTCAATCCATCTAACTGGAACAATGCTTGCATGTTGATTGATTTGGAAGGCAAAGAAGTCCCATGAACAGTGTCGATAATCTATTTGGTGCTGCGCTTGAACCAACTTTTATTTTATGTTCTGCTTTCCACATATTGGCAAGTATGAAATCATTTGGACGTGTGGATTTTCTCTCGCAAACGGAATAAACAAGCGGATGGAAGCCAGGGAGTTATTTTCGACATGGTGTTGTTCCACTCCAACCCTAAGGGTGGCAGTCAGGAGCATTGTTGTCCAATTAACAATCACGAGAAGAAGAAAACAGCGCTAATGCTAAAAATAGTGCTAATTTGACGTAACTAATTTGACATTGAAAAGGAAGTGTGCCATTTTGATTTGAAGCAACAATATCAGGGGGGATTCTGAGATTTTGGTCAAAAAACGCCAAGCATTAAATTGTACCTTTTTGCTAATTAAAATTCCATGAAAATTGTTTGGCTCTGAAGTTAAAACTAACAGCACAACCGCCCCAATTGCATGTTGACAACATATCATCACAAGCATAGCATCAAACATGACCTCTTAAGGCCTTTGTGACTTTGAATATGTGTATTATGTGTTGTTAATCTTCTCTTCACACGCACAAAGTTGGCCATGTTAGTACACTGAAGGCCGCAAGGGTGAGGATGGATGCTCTCTTTACTTCCCCCTCCTCCCCAACCCACTCCCACCCTGGCCTCGCCCCTTTCCTTGCTCGCCCTCATTTTGGGGATGCAGAAGCTCATCAGTATCTCAAGCACACACGCACACACAGACTGACATTGTGTAAAAAGTCACAAATTGCTTCCATCTGGCTGCAACGCATACATAGCTGCAAACAAAAGCTTTTTACGCAGACTCTGCAAAGCTCCTAAAACTCACACTTTCACTAGTTCGCACACATTTCAATCGCCGAAATCAAAGCTACAGACTCGGCCATGGATGTCCGGCGCATCCTCCATAAAAGAGGGAAAGAAAATGAGAACCACCAGACACCAGCATCCTTCGCATAGACTGAAGCCGGCAAAGGTGCGAGGTGAGCGGCGTGGGCCCTACCGGGGACCCGGTGGTGACTTACCAGTCGGTGTCGGTGCTCTCGTCGATGACGTCCTGGTAGGCGGTGAGCAGGGCCAGTCTGTTCTTTGCGAGATTCACAGCCATGTTCGAGCCCAGCGGAGCATCCAGGCCGCTGCTGATGGAGGAAAGACGCGGAATGAGTGAAGAGGAGGAGGAGGAGAAGGAGGGAGAGGATGAAGAGGAGGAGGAGGAAGCCATGAGTGGTAGAGACAAAGGAAACGTCATGGTGGCCGAGAGGTCCTAGCGCCGCAGGGTTCAACAACAGCGAGGGACGACCTGCTGCTGGGTCCTAATGCCACCTTTTAAATAAATTAAAATACTAACTAAAATTGTACAGTTGTATTCGAGGGAAAAACGGGTATAATTGACATTTATTATAAATGCATGCTAAATTAATAATGAAATAAAAGAAAGTATGATATGCACACAACTAAACTGCAATAATCTTAGTTGTCTTTTGCAGAGGATAAAGAATATATGCCTGTGAGTCGGACTGGAATTATTTCAGATGATAGACACCGGATTAACATTTTGATAATAAACACATTCAAGGCCTTTAAGGGACTAAAAAAAGTTCTTTTGTGTGAGGTCCTTATGAACTCGAAATTGCCCCCCCCCTTCAATTCCCGGAAACATTTATTCGAGAGGCTTCGCACATTGGCCTGTGGCGGTGGGCTGGTTGTCATGGTAACCTGCCTGCCTCACAGTGTCCAACCCGACACGGGGGATGTTTTCCTCCCATAGACCTCGCGGGGGTTGGCTCCAAGCCCGCATACCTTCATCAGTGAGGGCGCTGTGTAAAGGGAGATGAAGCGGGGGGGACCTCGATTGACACGTTCAGAGATGTATTCAAATTAGAAAACTTGCATTCTTTTTAAATTAAACTCAATTAGTGGCAGACTAGATTATTCAGCATAGTAGTTGGAGAAATATGCAAACAGCATGCTTGGATCCAAGCACTTTGACACACTGCTGGAATGAGAATGCATCGGATTAGCCTTGGAATGCTATTAATTAGCGTGTACACACTCAAGATTGGCTTGGGAATGTGAATTTAGCTACTGAGAACAAGAGTGGGCTAACTTCATTGTTAAGGGTGTCACAGCCAGTTAGATAAATATCATACAAAACCATCTCGGCCTTCTTGGGATAATTGGGCCTATTCCGGTCCCGAGCGAGTTAACACAAAACTGCTACCTTTCCGTTTCCTACCGAGCGTGACGGACAGAACAAATTAGTACAGGGTCCAGATTAGCGTGCACTCGGTTTGACGAAGAAATAAATAACACTTAGAAATATGGAAGAATTTAATCCGGCAAATGGTCACAGAGAGCGCTTGTAAATCCTCAGATTGAGGTCAGAGCTTCTGCTAAAGATGGAAAATAAAAAAAAGCTTACTTACATTTTAGGATTTTCCAAAACTTGTGTATTTTCTCATCATAAGGTTTATAGACATGTTTGGCTGGTGGGTTGCAGGATTAGGGAAAAAATAAATCACTGCAATATCACACAAGAACATGATTCTATCTATCTATCTATCTATCTATCTATCTATCTATCTATCTATCTATCTATCTATCTATCTATCTATCTATCTATGCCGCCATCTTGTGTGTCAATGTGGTAGTGAACACAATATAAGAATATATTTACGTACCACTGGGAATTATTCATGAAGAAAACAAACATGTCCGCCATATTTTACAATAGCTACAAATAATAATAATTTGACTCACCGGCTTTTGATATTTCATGTGACACTCGGTTCTTCTGTGAAATACAGAGCGGCAATAATTAATCAACAATAATATTTACCAAATTAAATGATCATTATTTTTGATCAATCAACAGTATGGAGACTGTCGAAAGTGTGCTCTATGTGGCCACTAGTGGCATAACAATAAAATAAGAAGTTTTATTATCAGAATACTTTTATTATAAATATACAGTCTGTTAATATGGAATGGTACCTGACACTGCCATTCTTTCTTTAATGCTATTAGGAAAAAAAAACCCAACAAATGGTAACCGAACTTGTGCTGCCATCATTTATGACAAATACACATATGGAAGGGGAGGAAAAATTGTAAAGATCGTCAACCAACCAATTTTTTTGAAATACCTTAGTTGGCTCCAAAGTAATCAGGCACTTTTTAATGTTTAAGTACAGTGCCATTAAAAACTATTCATGTTGCGGTAGTGTGCAAAAACACCGGCTATACGTACATCAACATGCATACAACATAAATCAAATGTAAACATTGAAACCTGTAAGAAAATATTCATAACCTAACATAAGCTTAAATAGTCAAAGAGCAAACAGAAAAAGACTAATTCATTTTTTTAACATGCTCTTTAGACTACAAGACCCCAACCCGACCCACTCAGTGGCGTTTCATCCAACATAAAACATGCAAGAATGTTCAAAATAATAATGAAAAAAATAAATCAACTGGCACCCAGTGAGTTGCTGCGACATGCTTGAGCCAAAACATAGTCAGCGAGACAAAATGGCTTCAAGTGGAAAGACCAAATGGAAACGGCACGTGTGTTTTAAAAGTGGCTATCACGATTAGCACAGAAAAATGCCACTTTAGACAAGGATAAAGTTCAAGAGGATTAGTGTTGGACGAGGAAAAAAAAATGTCATAAAGTTTATTTTTTATTTTTAAAAGAAAAAACCTGCAATGCTAATTGTTAATAATTAATTTCTAGACGCACTATAATTACAAGAGGGGAAAACCCTCAATGTTCCGAGAATAAACTTGTAATAATACGAGAAGAAAAGAATAATTTGTTTTTTATGATTAAGGAAAAAGGTTATGGTAAATCTCACAATAGTGTATTACGGCATTCTTGTAGTGTTAGCTATTTTAGCTCATTGTTTCACGTAAAATTTCGACTTTTTTTCAACATTTTTGAAAATGTTCATCTTGTAAATTGCAAAAATACTCTAAAGAAAAAAAGGCAAAACATTCCAACTTTTTCTTCCTAAAATTAGGACAATTCTATTTTAGAATTTCCCTCGTGAAAGTATGACAACTTTTTTCTGTTAATATACAACTTCTGCCATCTATATTTTCTACATTGTTAATTCTATCAAATTTACAAATTTGTCTCATAATATCACTTTATTCTTATCGTGTCACATTTTTTCGCATAACCTGGTAACTTTTACATTTTCTTTTAGCAATCCAACTTTATTCCCAGCACAGCTACCGTCGCTACGCTCACTCAATAAATAAAAAGTGAAACAATGGAAAGTCATCCATATTTCTCCCCCATGTAAAATGATCAGACTGCAAATATGATTGGAAGAAAAAAATAAAAATAAAAGTGACACTATGACACACACTTGTAGTGTATGTGGAGGTTTAGAGTGTTGAATTATACAGTATCAGCTTTGGCGCAACAACAATATGGCAACCGCTACATAGCAAGAAATAAACAGCACCGAGTCATCATGAAGCCGTCAGTAGTAGTCGTTGCTTCCACTACTCATTGGTGGGGGAGGTGATTAGTGTAGAACTATAGACGTGTGCAAATTTGAACCATAAACAGATGATTTCAAAAGGAAAAGACCAAAAATAACCATCTCATTTTGAAAATGAATACCGCGGGAAAAAAAAAAAGATTTTTGTTTGGTGGCGTGCTGTGAGAATTTCCATGCCGCTGCCAAGGTATCTCTTTAAAGCAAAGTGAAGCCAGCGATAACCGCGGGCCGCTTCCTTAAGGCACGTTCGTGTCAGAAAAGCCGGTTAATAGTACACTTCATATTGTCGAGCTAACTAACGAAGCACAACTTGCGATAAATGTACATATATAATGCGAAGACTCCCGAGAACAATTTTTTTTTTTTTTTTATAAATCAGAAAATATCTGTCTGGACAGAACTAGAGTACGATTTGAATTTGAAGCTAGCAGACTTATAGTTCAGATGCTCGTTCCGGCGCCTCGATGCATAGCATCGTCAATAAGCGGAACCGACTTAGCTTAAATGTATTTCTTGCTCTTAATGTTTCTTCTGAATGATGGATGAGACGGGTGGGGCTGCGAGGCAGTGCGTCGTCACAAGTCTCTTTCTTGTTTGACTGGGAAGAAATGATTTGCAATCGTCAGCGCGACTGTAAGAATGGGATCGGAAACATTCTGAGCGCAGATGTTGGCAAAGAAAAAAAAATTGTTTTTGTGGGTGGACTCTCTTCAACTCTGCTGAGCCAGGACCAGAGCACCGGCCTGGGACAGAACGGGGCTCGGGTGGCCTTTTGAGACGTCCACGTCACGTTTTTCCACATTGGCTATCATCTGACCGCACAAGTTCTCCATTTTATCCGCCAAAGCATTCCCATCCTCCTTGACGTCCTCGTTCAGCATCTCGACATTTCCTACCTGTTTGGTTATGGACTCTGACTTGTGGTTACTCATATCCATTATTGCCGCTTCGCCTTCTTTCTTAACCGATACGATCCTCTGGCTTTCCGTCTCGGAGCCCGACGGAACTTTGCCGAACTTGATCCCGTTCAGATCCTCGTCCAGTTTCACTTGGAATGGCGGCAGGCCGAGCAGGAAAGCCCTGATCCTGCTGGGGGAGCTCAGGTCTGCTGGCTCTTCCTGGCTTTTGGCTCCAAGTTCCTGGCCTCCGCCTCCGGTGGACCCCGATATGGGGCGCCCGTGGCCACCGCCCATGCTAAAGTCTGCGGGGCGCTCCGAGCAGTCGGCTTTGACTCTTTTGAGAGACGGCTCGTACTCTGTTCCGTTAGCGGTTGATCGAGTGAGCTCGGCCGGGTCCGGGTCGGGTCTCTTGAGCGTAAAGCGTTTGCTGAGGTTGAGGGGCAGGGCCTGCTCCGGCGGTGGCGTGAAGGGCGTGCAAGGCGGCTTGGTGCTCAAGTCCTGGGAAAGCACCTCGGACAGCCGGCGGGAGAAGGTTTGAAACTGACTCGAACCCAGACGAGTCCTCATCAGTTGTCGTACTTGGACACTACAGTCCAGGTCCAAAGGCAGGACCCGGAGAGGGGGAAGAGGATGGCGGTTCCTGGCCTCTCGGACACTCCCCCTCTGGGCGTCCTCGTCTACATTGCACCCCGAGCACATGCTGTGGTGCTGATGAATCGGGCGGGCCGGCGGCGGAAGCAACTGGTCTCCGCTCGGAAGAGGCGTGTCCGGGTTTCCGCGTTTGGGTTGCAAGGTGTAGATTGTCATGTGCGGCTGACTCGGTTCTTGGGGCGTCAGGGCCGGGCTCTCTGTGACCCTCTGGAAGCCCACGCAGTTCCTTAGTACGTCCAGGGGACACAGACCTTTGATGGGGCTGAACCCTCCCAACGACCCGCCCACAAAGTGGCGAGGCAGGCCAGAGAGGAGGACGGCTGCGGACTCCCCGGCCCGATCCTCGGGCTCCTTTGGCTTGGGTGGAAAGGGGAGGAAAGGGGTGGACATGGGGGACGGGTCCGTGGCGAGGGGCATGTTCACAGGGAGGAGGGCTGGCTGCGACACCTAGAGAGAAGATAGAAGGGAGATGGTCAGCATCTGGTGGGGAAAGTGACTTTTCAACATAATTTTGACACGGAGAACTGAATCGGAATCGCGAGTGCAGCTCGTACCTGCGGCGCGCTGCTGCTTGGCGTCAGTCCATTGGCGCTTGGGGCTAGCAGAAGAGGCGTGGGAGACTCCGCTTTGACTCTGGCTTGTTGCTGAGCCAGCAGTTTGGCCTCGGCCATCAGCGTGGCCTTGTTGCGCTTGCCGGGCGGACGGCCTCGCCCCCGCTTCACCACCACCGCGGTGCCCTCGCCGGCGCCGGGGGCGGTCATCTGCGCAGACAGGAAGAAAGTCAACACGGAAAGATGGTGTGAATAGCTTCCATAGGCTCACAACTTCATACGCTGTGTGTTGTTCTTACGTCCGCCATCTTGGCTTTGACTTTGGGTCCGGGTTTTCTTCCCCGCGGGAGCGGCTTCCTCCCTCGGATGCCTCTGGGCTTCACGGCCAGGCTGCACTGTGGGATTTTGAGTTCCATGCCTCCGGCTATCAGGTGCTCTTCGTACGGGAGCATCAGCCTGAGACAAAAAGACGCATTTCGATATGCCAGTCGGAGCAACAGCCGCTCGAGCGGGAAAAAAGCGCTCAAGTCGGACCTTTCGTAGTGTCTCCTGGTGCAGGTGGCGGCGCTGGTGCTGCCGGGACATCCGCCCAACTCGTTGTAAACCACCTTCCACATGCGCTCCGACGTCACCTGAGACATCAAGCCGTTGTTGGTATCACTCGAAACAGCACATCGTGAACAAAACTGCTTCTGTCACCTTTTCGTAGCCTCCTAGACGTCTGACCACCGAGTACATGAGGAAGAGGTCGACTGAGGGCACCGAGACAGAGGGGGGGGGGGGATAATTATTATGAATCATACCCCACCTATTAAGCTGAGGGCAACTCACTTTTCTTGAAGCCGAGATTGGGCACTTTGTGGATGGGAGAGCCTTGACGCTCCATGAAGGTGAAGAGCTCGTCCAGGAACAGTTGCTCTTCGGGGTGCGGGAGCCAGCCGTCATCGCCGCCCACCTCCACGCTGCCCATCACGTTTTCCTAGAAAAAAAAAAAATGCCAGGAGTTTGTCATAGAGCACAAGCAGAAAAAGCATGCCAAGTGGAATTTACGAGATGTCGAACAATGGTTATTTCACATACCGCTAGAGGGCGCCCACGATTCGCTTTTTTTTTTTTTTTTTTAGACTTTAGAGCTTCGAGTCTATTTTTGTGATGTGAATGATGTTTATGGTTAACTGCAGGAGCATTTATAGAAAAATGGCCCCCATAGAAGTGTATACAAAAAAAACTTGCAGTTCTTGGTCTTTTTAGTGCATATAAATCAAAACCAAAACTGGGCAGGAATCCAGTTTAATCTCTTAATGGCTTTTGTTTGTATCAAGGCAACTTCAGTCAGTTTTTTAGGGGGCTGAAAAGTAGGCAAAAAAGTATTTTTCAAAAAAGGGGAGGGGAGAAGACTTGGCCGATGCAATTGTTATCTGTCTGATCTACAGAAAGAATCAAACCTTCATCTTCTCAATCCAGGATTCCGACTGGCCGGATGTTGGAGTGTCTCTGCCGTCGCGGCCTCGTCTCTTGCGAGGTCGTCCTCGGAGGCTAAGAGACGGACATCCTGCATGCCCCCCAAAAAATCAAATCATGTATGATACTCAAACGGCTGAGTGACTTTTTTTTTGCGGAGGTGCTTACGGAAGTTCCAGGAGAAGCTGACGCTGCTTTCCAGCGTGGGGTGGTTGAAGGTGTCCCTGCAGTACATCAAGCGGGTGCTAGGCGACACCCTGACGCCGCCCAAGGCTAGAAGGTGGACGTCCTGCAACGTTGGGCCCCGGGCGCCGTCCTGAATGCGCCTCTGCAGCGAACGGTAGCGGCAGTACTGTGGGTAGCTGAGGACTTTGACGCTCTGGCACTCAGCTGCGCCATCTAGGGGACAAAAAAAAAGAAGAAGAGTGGGCTTCCCGTTTCTCGCAGAGGCCGCTGACATAGACCGAGAATAAAAATTGATTTCTTACTTTCACTCTTGTCCTTTAGTGGCTTGTGGTCGGTTGCGTTGCCGTCGGTGTCGCTCTCCTGCGGCGGTTTATGGAGCCCGTTGGGGGTGCCGTGGGGCGCCGCCTTCGCTCTGCCGCTCCACGCTGGCAGCTCGGCGCACGACCAGCGCACTAGATCTTCCACCCGCAACACCATCTTTCGGGACACAGCCAGGACCTCGTCCTACACAAAGGTGCAGCAATTCAATTTTGAACTTCAACAGCATTTTGAAAACCAGAACAACTTGAAAAGAACCAGAAAAATGATGACTTCACGTCTTTCTCAGTCAATTGTGGAGGCAGACAAAAAGAAATCCTGCATGATACATTTATCAAATCCCAGCTGTGTTACAAATGCTTGCAGCGGCTGAGAGCAATCTAAACAATTGCTCCCAGCAGTTCTGTGACATTCAAGGTTGGGCTTTATTTTGGGAATCGGTCACACCGGCAAGCGATTCTTAAAGGTCGTGTGTGAATAAAGAGCACGTCAAGAGGCGATGACGGTCCAGATGCTTTGCAGTGGATGTCCATTTGCAAGCCCATCTGCACCCCCCCCCACAATTTAACCCCCCCCCCCCCCCCCCCCCCCCCAGGGTGGGAGTTACCCACATTCGTGCCCCCCACAGTAGCCAGGTGTGAGCTGGTTAACACAGCAGGCAGGTGGGGCAAGAGGCTGAAGTTATTCTAATAAAAATTTTAAAAAAGCATTTAAGTTTATTTGGCGAGCGGGGCTGATTTATAGGCCGACGCCACAGCCTCCACTGCGGTGCATTATTGCGCAAGAGTTTTGTTTCTGCTGAGAGCGAGGTGAGGCGGAAGCTGCCGCTTGTAATTCAAACAATGGCGAGTGAGCCAGCGACTCGCTACGGCTGAAATGGAAAAGGCTTGAGGAGTCTCTCAGCCAGAAAAGTAGATTGGGGGTGAGGGAGAGAAGAGCGTTCTCATAAAAGGCAAACTCAAAGGTGGAAATTGTTTAGATTGCTCTCAAAACACCTTTGGAGGCCACGTTCTTGTCACAAGGTTATTAATAGACGTTGTTGATGCATTCCACTGATGACGTTAAGATGGCGTTCCACTCACTAGCCGGCGTACAGGAATGCCATTTCCAAATCTGCCTCACCCTCTGACATACGTTTGTTTTGTTTTTGTGTGTGAGTGTACTTGCCACTATTTGCACAACAGAACCCGTCACACAAAATCTTTGAGCAGATTCAACATTTTGTTCAAGTCACTCATCGTCGTTTTCCTACCTCCCCGTGCTCTCGGGTTCGACCCTTTGGCGTGTCTTCCGGTAGGAAGTAGAGTCTGGCGCTGGCCAGGAGGTGGCGCTGCACCTGGTCTTCCCACAACAAGGTCACCTGTACATGATATTATCAATTTGCTTAGAGGCATTCATAACAAAGATGATTTAAAACAAATAAAACCGACACAAGGGTCATGTGATTTGAATTCCACCTCACCTCAGCAATGCACACGGGCTCTTCGGCCCCGCAGCGAACAAAGTAAAACTCGCCCAGCCGCCACACCTGCATGGGGCCGTCGGCTTGGCTTTTGCTGCCGACCGACTTATAGAAGGCATAGCTGCCTCTCTGGCAGGAAGGAGCACCCAACCACTACGGGAAGAAGATGAAGTGAGCACGGGTATGCAAATGATGACGCATATCTTCAGCATTCAAATCAATGACATATTTCAACTTTAGAAAGCATCATATGACTGTCAGTCATTTTCAAAATACACAAATCACCATGAATCCTGCACACATAACACAAAAATGACAAGTATGCTATCAGGCTAACCGTGTGTTATATTTCTCCACATTTCTCACGTTGCTGCCGTGTTGAAACATGGCAAGAAGCTAATACAAAAAAAAAAAAAAAAAAGAATAGCGTTAAAAATTAACCCCTGGCACGTCTGCGGCTCCTGACTGTAAATAGTGTCTGCGTGGAAACGTCCGACAATGTCATGAGGTTCTTTCCAAATGACTCACCCGCAGCCTATTTAGAAAAAAAAATGACGCATTAGACGCTGTGACGTGAATGGTTGGAGGAATAATTCTTTTCCGGTTAGCATATTTTTTAATAAGTGCCTCGCCGGGTGAGGGCAAAATCATGCAGAAAATTGAAGTGAAAGCATGCGAGGATTTGTCTAATAAATAAATACAAAATATGAAGCCACAGCTTTCTTACAATAAGGTAATTTGAGGTGCACCACTGTATATGGAAGCGACGAAAATAATTTTTTTTTATGCCCGCAGGAGGTTTTATTACTGGGGCAATTTTTTTTTACAAATTGGCTGAAATCTGCCTACTTAAAACGTTGCTCCCAAATCTGAACACCAGGGGTCGTTGTTTTGCTGTTGCAGAGAATTAGTGATGTGTGCGAGGGTCAGTATTTTTTATTTTTTTAAAATCACAGACAGGGCCCAATGTTAAACATGGAAGCTAAGGAAATGCGTCTCTCCTGCTTTTGAATGCATCACGCTCCTATGTGATTCCAGTTCGGAGCTGAAGGCATTAAAAAAAAAAAAAAAAAAAGAATAAAAAAAGACTTAGAGCAGCTTTAGGTGAAACACAATACGCAGCCTCCCAGCTGCCTGCCTGCCAGCAGCAAACGACAGCAAATATTTCACAGATGATCTTTCTGGGTGACAAGCTCGAAAAGGCGCATTGAAAATATTGTCTGCATACATATTTTAATGATTAAATGATGCATTAGTCATTGAGTGGAGCTGCTTTTTCCACAGAACTCCTTTTAAATCTTCATGTTATGTATCACACACATAAAATAAATATCAATGGAAAAAAAATACATTTTATATTCCAGTTATGTGAAATATGTCTTTTTGAGATGAGATAATCAATGCGGCGTGTGGGTGGGTGGGGTCGCCTGTGCAGCCGCTCATTATTTACTCCTACTAAAAAAGGTCGGACTTGAAGATTCACCCCAAAAAAAAAAAAAAGCGCTTATTCTGCATTTCCTGCAACGCATGCGTGTACATTACAACAACCAGTCGTTCCCGTTTGGCACATCGTTGTCATGCCTGCCTCATTACTTCCCTGCTTGCCCAAATACAGAATATCCTCAAATTCCCACTCTTGTGCTGATCAACCACAATAAGGCCCCCTTAAAAAAAAAAGGCACCACGGCGTGCACCCCCTCCCCCACCGCATACCCACCCTTCCTCCTCTTTCCCTCCCCCACCCGCCACAAATCTGCAGACAAACTGCAGCAGGCACAGTATGAATTTATAAATGAATTTAAAAAAAAAGTCAGAGCAGAAAATAAAAATTTGGAGGAAGTTAAAAAAAACAAAAAAAAAACATGCAGAGTGGTGACGTGGTGCCTCAGATAGCATTGGGAGGAAAAGGAAGCCATACATGACAGAGGCCCAGAGGGCAAACTACAAAAAAAAAAACTCCCAAACCACAACAAAGTCTTCTTTTTTTTCAGTCTTAACGTGATATCAATCTCCCCCGACGTCTCCCCCCAAAAAAGAAAAAGGCGAGGCCAACGGTGGACGGCAAACATACGACGTAAGCAGCTGAAATTACAGAAGCGAGAATAAAAATACGTGTGGGAAGACTGCAGTGATATTATAATGACAGAGAAAGCAGGCGTCCAATACAAAAAATAAAAAAGGTACTAACGCAGAGGAATCAAAATGTTTGAAAGTAGAACTGACCATTTCTCTTTGAGGCATAATATTGCCTAAATTTTGAAAAGGAATGTGGAACTGTAGGTTATAAATAGATATGAAAGGCAACAGGAAACAGATTGTGAACATTAATTTCACCCAGCACCTACATTTACATAAGCATATTTACTTGACAAAATGGAGGCCCTACAAGACGAACAGTGAATAGGATTAATGCCAGGTTATTTTATCTGATCATATAGGAAAAACTTAAATATACTTAATATACACTCAAACAAATATTATTCTTTAGTTATTAAGGATGATGAACTTGAAAATTAAAGTAATTTTTAAGCATTTTTAATATCAATTTAGCCATAATGTTACAGTGACTTGATATTAAATTAAATTTTAGGAGTAAAACCTCGACCTGATTTTTGATGAACATTACTTACTGTATTTTCCAAAAGCCTGTAAAAAGTTTGACACTGGCAGAAAGATTTGTTTGCTATGCGAATACAGAAAAGTCTTCACTACAATAATCGAATATTCTACTAGCTGATGATATCTTCATCATTTTTAACATGAACCACTTTTGAATCATTTATCAGTCCAAAAGCAAGAACAGAGCTCCCCTTGACTCTTGCAGCCACCGGGGCACCAGAATGTACATTCTCCTTGTCTTTAACTTAATTACAGTGAAGCCATGTGATGAATAGCAACATGAGAGTATGATAAACATGCTATTATCCATTACAAGGATTTCATGCAGCACTCTCCAATCTTTCTGGACTTTTTTTCTCTTCCCCCTTCCCTCTCCTCCAGGGCTTGAGGGGAGGTGGCTAAAAACGAACAGTGCTCAACTCAGCCTAGTGGTGGAAATGAGGCAGGAAAATAAAAGCCACATAATATAATCTGAGAGGCCAGTCTCAAAATGTGAACACATACACACACACACACACACACACACACAGAGTTTGAGATGGAAACCCTTAATCTGCTTGCGTCAGTGCTCGTGATATTTTCTGGGAAATCAAATGCACAGACATGTTTGCTAACAGTTTTGAGAATGCTCCCTTTTTGGGTATGAATGACAGAATGCACTATAATATAAGATACATTATAAAACAAGAAAAGAAAGAAAGATTAGAGTATTGACCTTGGCTATATCCTGTTATTCAACAACACAGCGACGCAAAACAGCAATGAGAATTTTGACATTTTTTCATGATTAATATCAGATAGTAATATTAAATGCACTCGTTGAACGTTTATGTTGAAATAAATTGATTTCATGTGCTCTCTCTGTGAATATTAAGTGTAACTTAAAATGAAAAAAAAAAAGTCATTATATTTCTGCCTCAATATTAGCATTCCTCCTTAAACTGTGGTAATTACAGCCGAGACAAAATGTCGGTGCTTAATAATATTATTACGATCCCTGTTTAACAGAAACGAAACCGTCCAACCTCGCCCCGGTCGACCTTGTCCAACATTTTTTTATTCAAAAATAATATCTAGTTTATTTTTAATTATAACGATAGCTGGCTTGCGGCTAGGCTATCCTAGCTAGCTGGCTAAGCTTGAAAAAAGAGGAGGAGGAGGAGGAGGGGGGGGTTCGCTTTAAAAGTTTCCTGTTTTTTCTTCAATTTTAAACGATAAATGTTATTTTATTCCGGTAATATGTGCTTCGCCGTGGGTGGGTGAGAGGTGGTCGGTTGGCATAGTCAAGAAACCGGGGGGACTAATGTCGACACGACCACACAAAGAAATTAATCATTAAACACGACGGAAAATATCAAGAAATTATTACAGGCGGATTTTGAACGTGCTGCCATTGGGGGGGTGGTCAGGCTCCAGCTTGCTGTGTGACACAGTCGAACGTTTGAGAGCGGGGGAGAAAACAAATATCGAAATATTAGAATATTATTTTCACATATGCCACGTTTGAGGAGGGGGTGTAATAAAAGTTGGAATTGTGAGTCACAGCAACTCTATGTGTGTGTGTGTGGGAAGGGAAGGGGGGGGGCAATCAATGCGATATGGTCAAACTATATGAAATAAAACTCCAAATCCGAGGCCTAATTTGACGACGTTTAATTTAATCAAGGCAGCGAGGAGCGAGAAAATCGACTGATACGAATTCGAGCATTTAAAATGAAATCAAATATTATAAAAACAATATATTTTTTTTTACCTGTATTGCATTGTGCTCCATTGCAGTCCTGCATTCCCTCTGTGAGGCCCCTCTCCGGTTACACCGCCGGGACTCGCCGTCACACAAACAAACGCACCACCGAACCAGCGCAAGAGAAAGGAAGCAAAGCAAAGCAAAAAAAAAAAAAAAAAATTAAACCAAAAAAAAAAAAAACTCAAAAATACTGCTTTTTTTCTGGGGTGTGGGGGCGAAAATACGGCTAGCTCTAGGTGTGGCTAAAGTTTGCCAACTTAAATGTTAATAACCCCAAAAAAATTTCAACGGATGAGCAATCTCCCTCGATAAATCCACGTCGGTTGAGTTCAAATTTGAAAATGAAACAAATTAAATCGAGTATCCAAGTATGGAAGCCATGAAGGCGTACGCGTAGGTAATATTGTCGCCTTACATTGAGAAATTGAAAAAAATAAATAAATAGTTGAGCTGATCCCAGAGCTGCCTCTCTCCCTCTCTCTCTTTTTGTGTGTGTGTGTTTTT
The DNA here is from genome assembly GCF_901709675.1 of Syngnathus acus. Lineage (NCBI taxonomy): Eukaryota > Metazoa > Chordata > Actinopteri > Syngnathiformes > Syngnathidae > Syngnathus > Syngnathus acus. The sequence continues at coordinate 3,461,267 of NC_051099.1, read as the reverse complement.
CAATGTTATGTGTGTTTGCCTACTGCGCATGCGGGAAGTTCAACGCATGGCGATGTTTTCTAGTGGTCGTAAAGCTTGAATGCCTGCAGAAGGAAAAAAGGCATTCATCATATATATATATATATATATGGATTTTTTAATGTTACCGTCCAATGTAAGCTGCTGAATGGGTCTGATTAAAAAATGTAAACAAATTTTGATTACAAATTTTGATTATCATTGAAATTATGTGTGTTGGTATTTCGCACTATATGGGTGTAGTTTGGGGAGGGGGTTTTCGGGGGGGTTGTTGAGTATTGAATGGAGGCTGTAATGACAGCTTCCATTGTTCATGTCTAGAAATATGCAGCCTGCCATTTTCTGATATCCCAGTTGAAAATGAAAGTGAACAGTTACACACAAATGTCCAAATCCAGGCGAGATTTATGACCATAACTTTTATAAGAATGCAGTCTCTAGAAAAGAAATATTTAACAAAGAGTTAAATGTTTTTACCAGGATTTTATGTCGCAAATTCTCAAGATAGTCGTGCAGTAGAATTGTGAGTTATATTACGTCTAATAAAAGTAAATGTTATGCATTTTCTCCAAAATATAGAAATATATTCTTGCATTTTTATAGTCTGAAATAAATCCAAGACACATGATTTTAATCTTGTTAAAAAAAAAAAAATAGTATGAGTGTGGCTGAAATGTTTTGCATTTTTAAAAAAGCTTAACTGGCTACAGTTGTATGAAATATAGACACTGACCGCTAGGGGGTAGCACTGTTGGGTTGAAAATATACTGTTATTCCAAAATGGATTCAAGCCAGACTTTCGTCTATCTGAAGAGATCAGAAAATAGCTGGGAAATGTAATCAAGTTTGTAACATAATGAAATGCAGGAAAAAAAAGTTTTTTGTTTTTTTTAATATTATCCACCTTGCCTGTATGTACTACATACAATTTCTGAATTTGAAAAAAAAAACCTATGTATTTTTTTCATGTTCCAATTATTAAGTATGGGAGTTTGAGGGAAAAATATTTAATCCATTTTGGAACCCAAAAAAATGTGGAAAAAGTGAAACAGATTAACTAAAGCATTCAAAGCATTTGGGAGCTTAAGATCAGGGGATGCTTTGAGAATAATTGTCAATTTGTTTGTCTATGTGGAGCCCTTTGAGACTGTTTGTGATTTAGGGCTATATAAATAAACTTGACTTGACAAAGAAGACTTTGAGAATTTTGAAGGGCAAGATTAATCCAAGTCTTTTCAAATTCAGTCTGTACCATACCTACACACAAAAAAAAAAGGTAATTAAAGAAACGGAGCCATGTGCGGTAACGTCGGAGGCGTCTCATTGCTCTTCGTCGTCGCTGTCCTCACCGTCGCTGTCATCCAGCAGGCGGGACTCGCGGGCCAGCCTCAGCGCCACCGCCGTTACCATGGCGGCGCCTTTGCCGCTGCCGTCCTCCGAGAGCAGGTAGGTGATGTCGCATTCGGGGGCCAGCTGGCGCACCGTGGCCTGCAACTCGGCGCTGAAGCTACGGGTGAGTCAAATACACATGAGCAAAAGACTTCCAATTTGTTTCATGTTTGCAAATTTTTTTTTCGTTTGGTGGCTTACTTGGGGTGTTTGCGGTATACAGAGCCGTCCACTCCCACGGTGGTTTTCAGGCGTTCCAGGCCGCGGGCGACCCTCATGCGGTTGACGAGGGTGGCCAGCGCGGCGGCGCAGAGGCGAGCCGAGCGCGACGACACCGTGTCGCAGACCATCCGCACCACACGCACGTCCACCGGCTCCCACGCCAGACCCAAGTTGCTCAAGATTTTGTTCCCGTTCTCCAGGCCATTGAGCTCCCTGAAGACGAAAAAAAAAAATGACACACTCTGAATACTTGACTGAACTACATGCAGCTATAGCTATCTTACATAATCAGCGTCATATTCCACCCATTTACAGATTTTTCATTCAAAAAGTTGGTTCTCCTTTCAATATTTTGAAATATTTGATGAAATACGCTCATATCAAAACATCATTTAAGTTGATTTGAAATAAAGCACTTTTTGAAATTAATTTCGGTCACTTTTGGTACTTTGTTTCAAATTGTTTTTTTTCTATGTGCACCTCTCTGAAATGACCACTAGAGGGAAGCAAAGTCCAATAGAGAGCAGTGGCTTTGAATGCTTCCAAAGTATATTTCAAGAGAGATTTGTATGAGAAAATGAGAGGAATCAAGGACAAGCAATAATGTGGTAAAAATAAAATAACAAGAACTCACTCTTCTATGTGGGAGATGTACTTGGTCTGAAATCCGCCCGGTGACAGCAGCGCCTCCGATGCCTGCCCCTTGAACAGCAGCCCGTCTTTTGTCATCTTCACCAGAAGGAGGCGCACTATCTCGCCCAGGTACATGCCGCTGATCATCTTCTCAAAGCTGCAGAAGAACACACATCTGTTGCGGCGGGGAACATTGCGTGATATGATTCCATACACGTACGTGTGGATGCCGGGGTTTATGGACGTCTTGTCCACCTGGACGTCAAACTCGGTCTGAATGTCCGCGAGCGAACCGTTGTCGCCGAAGCCGCCCCACTCGGTGTTGATGCACATGCGTCCTTGGTTGCAATCCACGCGTTTCACGTTCTTCATCTCCTCCATGTAGCACGCGTTGGTGCCCGTGCCTGGAATGCAGAGTCAACTACTTAGCGGGTCACATGGGGTACGGCGCCGTTGTATGTTGGGTGTTCACCGATGATCATGCCGATCTCGCAGCTTTGGTCCCTGTAGCCGCAGCTCATCATGGTGCCCACGGTGTCGTTGACCATGGCGATGGAGCCCACGTCGTAATCCTGAAGGACAACGTCAGTCGGTTTTCAATCGGCGGCGCCCAACGACCGACACGACTTACCCCTTGCCGCTGAATTGCCTCTCGCAGAAGCTGCACCACATCTTGGCCCTCCACCCCCGAGCATTGGAAGCCTTTGGTCCAGCGAATCAAGATGCTCTGCGCCCCACACACACAAACAATGTCATTTCCAGACAAAAACTGAAATTGGATCGTTGGAGTGTGTGTGAGACCTTATCAATTTCCTTCTGATGGCAGGGGAAAGAAAAGGTGAAGCCCAGAGGGAGAATTTTGCCCTGCAGATTCTGCGACTTGAGAAATTCCCCCAGACAGGCGGCGATGTGGTCGAACAACTGCAAGCAGCCAATGTGAGAATTTCGATTTAAAAGCATACATAAGAAAAAACAAAAATGGTATTGTGGTATGATTCAGTCCAGTTCTTGTTTTTGCACCTTTTCTCCAGGTCCCTCCATCATGTCTTGCGGGATGGCGCAGATCTGACTGTCCATCTTCACCATCCTCTGCTCTTCCTCCAGCACTCGCACGCGGAGCACCCGGAAGTTTGTCCCGCCCAGGTCCAAAGCCAGGAAGTCGCCTTTTTCTGTTGGGTGCAACAACTTTTGTTTGTCCAGGAATAAAATATTTAAGTTATCACCCTATGCTGCTCATCGCCACTAGGGGGCGTGTTTATGTAGACTGGAGATTAATGGGAGTTTCTAGGCTTTGCAAAGAATTGCGAGTTACCCGTCCCGTCCGGCGTGGCTGTGACAAAAGTGGGCAGCATCTGGACGGCGGCCCTGTGGTGCGAGTGCCTCCCCAGGCCTCGTCTCAGGTCGCGCTCCAGTCGTGCGGAAACCTGCTGCAGGACCTCCAGGGACAGCATGAACGGCTTCAGGTAGGTTTGAACCTGAGGAACGGCAAGGAGGATTTTTTCTTTTGCTAGCTAGTACTCAGAACAAAGGAAAAGTCCAGTAGGAAGTCTAATCCTACCTTCTAGTTTGTTACATGGCCATAACTGGAAAGAATAACGAGGGAATAAAAAGGCGAGGTGGGGGCGGGGGACCATGTCCAAAAGGTTGGCATGCGGAGGGTAGCGTCATTTGGGCAGGAAAGCAAAGACGCTTACGATCACCTCGAGACCGCAGCAACACTTCCCGTTTTCCTGTCTACCCATAAAGCTGTAAAAATTCCCGGTGTGGTTGTACAAGTGTGCACACCCTCTTCCAACATGTAAGGCATGTGGCTTTGTTCTCAATGAACTAATCATATTCAAAAGCATGATAAAATGGGGAGGAAAAAAACATTATTCACAGAAATATTTGTAATAAAGCTGTAACATAAAATATTGAATAATTAAAGTGGATGCACACGCCTTGTTTTCCTTTTGCAATAAAACGCTCTTAAGCAAACGTACAGGTCTGTAAAAGGTATAAAAGTAGTGCTTGTGTCCATTGCAACACCGGAGTGTTTTCATCACATCCTGCTTCTGTTGGATTTCCTCGGTAGAAGCAGGTGTCATGATCACAGCGGGCATTTGTGGAAGTACGAAGCTAAACGATGCTAGTTTGTCGTCATTTGCCAGTAATTTTCCAACAGGCATGTCAGCGCACGCCTCCTTTCACCATTTGCATGTTGTCATAATGGAGCCTTGCGCTCTCCGCTGAACCTGTCGCTACTTGACTTCATTCCTCCATCATGACTCAAAACAGCCGAGAACAGCCGGATGAAGGTATAATTGAGGAAACTACACCAAATTCAAAATATTAGTGGTAAAGCTAATATAAGCGCAGGTTGTATTTTTATTTTCACTCACGGAGGCAGCACTTCATTGCCATGTCACGGAATTCCACCTTTGTTAATAATAATAATGAATTTGATTTATAATGCACTTTACATTTGAAGGCAAATCTCAAAGTGCTACATAAGTAAAATTACAGCAGTAACCCTTGTTAATGTCGCCGACACATATGGCGGACGTAATTGAGGTGCATACAGAAAAGGTCTAAGCTAAGTTCGATGACAAGTGCAAATGAGCGAAATGCGTAATGTGTTTGTGCAACATTACGAGCCAAGCTTAACATGCACCTTACTGAGCGTGTCCAGGGGGATGCCGTCAACGTGGATGGTGCAGATGTCGGCGTTCATTCTCACTTGTGATTCTGTTACTCACCTGCACAGAGAAGAGAAAAAAAATAAAAACAAAAGCAATTGTTCATTTCATAAGTGGAAATGTTTTCAAAGCATATGGTAGGCATTCAACTCAAATATAAAGTTGATGTGGGTGTGGCTTCTAACGGATTACTTTGGATTTTGGGGGTTCAGCGTAACATGAATGGAAACTATGCTACAATGTCAACAGTGATTAAAACTGAGTCAGAAGATGCTTGTTTTCCGGGTGTGGTGTACTTTTAACACAGCTCTGACAACAAAAGCCACAAATCAAATATCAAAGTGCCTCGTCCTTACCCGGCTGACTGTTCAAGCAGGCTGGAATCACCAAAACTGGTTTCTGTTCAGGAATGAAACAAAAACCAAAAATAAGATATTAATTAGCCCAGAATAGACTAAGGACAGGTATGTCAGTGAGCTGCAGTTGAAATTCAAACAAGCCAACAGTGTCAGTCAATCAGGTAGAACACGTTTGAGATCCTTCAAAAAAAGGTTGTATCACACGAAATGACGTGTGAACTAAGAAGCGCCACTTCCTACAGGAGGAAAACAATTAGGTTCTGCCCAGTTGCCAAACGCTGAATAACCGCTAAATCAGTAAATTAAGTGTACAAAGACGACGACATCACTTACCTGCTGCTTTCTCTTCCACACTGAGCGAGCTCAGCCATCAACTTCCAAGCCCGAGCGCACCAAAAAAAAAAAGAAAAAGAGGAAGAACAAATGCAAGCAGGCACATGAAGGGGGCAGCATTGACTTAGATGGAAGTGAAAATTGTGTCTCAATGCGTCGCACGCACACACTTGAGGAGGAAACGCAAAAGCTCCAACCTGATGAAATAACAAAAAATAATCATGAGCAGTGTGCATGTGAGATGGAAGTAACAGATTTTATTGCTCAGCAAAAAAAAAAAAAAAGACTTCTTGCTGACATGCACGGTCATGTGGGTCATTCTTTAGGCGGGTCCAAATCATGTCCAATTAAGTGAATTTAGCCAACCGGAAAACTTGCATAAACAATGACGTTATCACACAGCAGTTCTCGGTGGCTCATCTCTAAACCCAATTTAAAAAGTCAGATCTATTCAATTTTTTGAACAATATTTTATTTTAAAAGATATCCATGAGCCAATCTTTTAATGAATAACAAAAATAAAGAAAAAAAAAAACAGCTGAATGAAAGAAATTGAGACGATGTTCATGTCAGTGGCCCGCATATTAGCTTCAGGTGCTTTTAAGCATTATGCAAACTACAATTATTCTTATTTAATTTTAAATGCAATTACAAAATGCACTGTTGTTGCATTGAAGTCAAGAAAATTGCACATGAAATTAAAAAAAAAGGGAATGTTACAGTACAGTATACAGTTGCGAGGGAGTCGGAGAACCCTCTGCACGTATTAACATTCAAGTGTGTTGCATAAGTAGACATCAGTTCCAAGGTGTGCTGACGTTGATCACTCGGTCTTCATTAAGCCCCCCCACCCCCAACCCGTTCTTCACCTTCGTTTGTGGCTGGGTTTCTTGAGCCGCTGCTGGCGCCTGAAGTCCACCAGACAGTCGGTGGCCTCCGAGATGGGCGTGAAGGACTTAATGGGCGAGTCGCTGAGTGCCAGCATGGAAATGCCAGCTTCCTCTTCTTTGTCGTTGTCCCTCAGATTGCTGACGTCACTGAAGGGGAACACGTTTTTTTTTTGTCAATCCCCCCCCCAAATTTAAAAAATAATTTAGAGAATGACAAAAATGTTATATTTTCTTTTTAGAATTAACAAATTATTATAACAAATGAAATATTTAAGAAGAATTTTTTACTTACCCTCGCTGGAGTCTGCAACTGGATGGACCAGCTCCTGCCAATGACGGACGGATACAAGTTCACAAAAATATATTTTGTTTGTTGTTTTGGGAGTCGAGCGACTGGTGAGCGTGGCGTTGGGCTTACCTGCGTACCTGCTCTCTGAATGCTCCAGAGCCGCCAACAGATTTCCCTCCTGAATGGTTAAAAAAAAATAAAAGGATTATTGTGAATTAGATTTGGGCATGCTGGGCAAGTCCTGGGAGTCCCTGATGATGTAGGGGTGCACTTGGTGTAAATGTGTGTGCACATGTGTGACAAAAAAAAAAAAAAAAAGAAAAAAGATGGCCACTTGAGTCCTACCTCGGGTATTTTTGTCGCCCTCTGCTGGATGCAGAGATCAGTGTGCTTGCTGAAGTCTCGCAGGGCCACGGCCTTTTGGCAGATGTAACATTTCTCCTGGATTCTGATGGGAGAGTGGATGAACTTTATTTTCTTAACTGAACCACTTTGATAAGATGACATACTTGTCAGTGGAGGTGGCGTCTCCCTCTTCCTCTGCTGTCCATCTTTTCCTTTTCCTTCTAGGCTTGAAGAGCTCTGCAGTGTTGAAAGTTGGAGGGGGGGGGGGGTAAAAGGCAGAAACACTGACATCAAGTGGTGAAACAGCTCAGCGGTGACTCTGAACTATTTGGATGCCTTTCTCCAACCTTCCGAATATTCGTCCGCAACGACGACCGTCTCTGTTTCCATGTCGCCGTTGCAGTACGCCGCGTGCCTCTCGATTTTGCATGCGGGGAACGTTTCCTGGCAAAGGGGACACTCCACGGCCGCTTGGAAGCCGATGGTCTCCAACTCAGGCGAGGGGGACCTTTCTGGCCCTCTTTCTTCCTCCTCCTCATTTGTCAGGGTGGGGTTTCGACCCGTGTCACCGCCGACGAAGTACGTCGCCTGAGTCTTGCCGTCTGCCGAGACTGTAACTGAGTCAAAGACACTCGACTTGAATCTGTTTATGGCGACTTTTCAATTTGAGTTGACTGGCAAACTAAACAGCCATGTGGTGGAATTAACACAACCACATAACTGTGCTAAACAAAAGTTTGCTAGCTTAATGCTAGTACACAACACATAGACGAGCTAAAGAAACTAGCATAGATGCGGTTTTGTAACTCTTCAAGCAACTGATTGTTGGAACACAAACGGTGTCGCAACATATGCCGACACTACAACAAGTCGCTATGATCGGTGATACTTGCTCTTTTCACAACTAGACCTTGACAGAAGAGTGTCAGTGCTTTTACTATGACACCTGGAAAGTCTTTTTAATTCTAAAAAAATATGTTTTTATGTGCATGTCTCCTTCAAGTAAGCCTCACCATCCATCATCTTTTCCTCATCCACAACTTGACCATCATCGCTTTGACCGTCATCGCTCGTCACAGTTTTGGGACACTCCGAGTTGTCAAGCTGCAGAGGAAGAACGCAGATGGTGAGATCTTGTTTAGCAAACAAAGTTCCGTTGCAAAAGCAGCAGTCACCTTAAGCGGATCCACGCAATCTTCCTCACTCATTTGGGTCTCTGAAAGTATCACAAAACGATCAAATGAAATCGAAATAATCGTGAGCTGCTGTTGACAATTATTTTCCTTCTTCAAAGTTTCTGTTTAATTGTGTCACTTGAAACACGGAGCGTAAATTCATTCTGAAAGCGCCGTGGAAGTACCTGGACAAACGACAATGTCGGTCTGATCTCCCTCTTCACGTCCAGTTTCTATCTCCAGCTCCTCATTCTCCTCCTCTTCCTTCTTTTCCTCATCGTCCTCTTCCTCCTCCTCTGCCTCCAACAAAAGGCTATCCGCGTCCTGATTGCTCAGCTTACAGTCTTTGCGTCTGAGGCCACGCCTATGACATGGAAATTAGTTTTTGGTTTGGTGAAAAGCAAAACATGAGCGGGGAGCTGGTCTACTCCCGGTGGTTCAGGCAAGTTCTCACCTTCGAGGAACTTTAGTATGGGAGGAGTCCGACAACGAGGATTTCTGGAACAAAAAACGATCGTCATTTGAGTCAGTGACATCATCATACGAATCAAGAGATATTTTGTTTTCAACATCACGTCTTGTTTAATCTTTGTACCTCTGACTGTGGCAGGATGGGGGCCCCCCACTGGGCCTTCCTCAACAGACCCCTCTGAGCCTCCTTCAGACTCTTCTCGTACACCTCCATCTGGGCCACGATCACCTGAAAAGCAACACGACAAAGTTATTTCAAGACTAGTGTGAACGCAAATGGGAGGGCGAGGGGGACAACCTGCGTGTAAGCATCCGCATCCAAACCACGTGGACAGAAGGGGACCCCCCAGTAATAGTGGACTGTGGACTGGTTGGGAACAGGCTGCCCAGTGTTCAGACTGGAAACACGCAAACTGCAGCCGGAGCTGTTTGCCTTCGGGCCCGCTTCGGTCTCCAGGTTCTGAGGGGCATGGGCCTGTTGAAAGCGCTTCTCATCCGGGTAGACTGGACTAGAGTTCACCGGCTACAACACAATTCAAGGAGAATCACTCACAGCCCGAGAGTGGAACAAAGACACATTGTCCACGGATGTTCCCCGCCCCTTCCGAACAGAACTCTTTAAGATTGTTCCAATGCGACGTAACGTACCGTCTCATCCGCATTTTCGTCGGACCAACATAGCGTTGTGTCGCTCGTGAGTTCCGTTTCAGACGAATCGTCCGCGACCGGACGACTTTTTGAGAGTGTTGAGTTCTTTGAGTCAGCAAGTTTCTTGGAGCGCGCCGGACTCCTTGGGAATACCGGGTTGACGGGCGGAGAGGAAGATAAACTCCTCATGAACTCTGTGCTTGCTTCGACCTGCGCAGACGGGTCACGCCGAGCCTCATCGCCAAACACCGGGCTTTTTAGATACTGGACAAATTCGTCTTCCGTATCAGACTCGGAGAAGACGGGACTTTTGCGCCGTGCCGAAGGAAGGGCGTTGTCCTTTGAGTGCTGCGAGTTAAGCACCAAGCCGGGGGTCTTGCAGCTCTCCAGCGTATCCTGGCTGAGCCGGAAAACGGCCACCCTGGCTTTGCGACCGCTCGTGGAGAAGACGGGGGATTTACGGAGTGAAGAGTCGTCGATCTGCGTAGAATCGGAGCTCTGACAGAGAGAACAAAGATATGACCACCATGATGTCATTTGATTCTATTTAAGTGTAAATATTTTGGAACTGAGTGTGTTACCTGCGGCGAGTCCAACAATTCAGACTCGGAATTACCGAGCCACGCCTGAGTGGAGATATCGGGGCTTGACGGCAAGTCCGACAGAGGAGTTTCCGCCCCTTTCCACTTTTGATCTTGTTTAGTTTCACCTTTCCCTTCCACCTCTACAACAGCACAAACACACACATAAGCAGTTGACAATTGCTTGTTAACCACATGGACCAAGACTTTCCATTTATGACAAAATCTCCAGATAGAGCTTATGTGCGACTCACCTTGGCTCGGGTTGGTGAAGCCGTCGCCTGATGCCGACAGATCAATGGTCGACTCTGGCCAGCTGCTGACGTACCAACCACCAGGCCCTGAGCAAGGGGTGTCTGATTGGGTCAGCAGGCTCTGACGCCGAGAGGGCTCTTGGCTCAACATCTAAGAGGGACAGACACCAAAATATGATGCTGACATCAATCAGCTTTGACTACGACTTGTAATCTTTCTCACGAGACAAAACGTCGTCCTAGATATGTTTCTTTGACTGTACTCACACTCTCTTTGATGGCTTTCGTAACAGCAGCGTCTTCATGGTGCGCGCTGGTTTCCTGCGTACTCAGATGCAGAGCCAAGGCCATCATCTCCTCTTCTGTCATCTCTGAGAAACAATCAGATTGTTTCATGTCAGTAAAAACAGTAGTTTCCCATGTTTATGGAAAACGTGTCTACCTTGAGGTTTGACTTTGCACTTCCTGTCTCTCCATCTTCTTTCTCTGTTCGACAAGGATGGTGGCAGACGTGACATGGTGCTCTGATCCCGAGAGAACACAAAGACGCTGCTGTTAATCGGGGTGTCAAATGTTAGGTTTGAAGGCTGCTTGTTCAGAGTGCGGTATATGCTCAAGTGATTTTTATTTATTTTTTTAATCTGTACCTGCTGCTCTTCATCATTGACAGCTACGTCCTTTTGTGTGTCTTGTTGCAACAATTGGCTTTCAGGGTGTCCGTCCCTGTTACGTTGCTTCCTCTGTGGCATCCTGCTCGGCTACACCATTACTTTGACACACAGAACACAACCTTTGGAGTTATATTCGGTGTGGTATTTAAAAAAAGATAAATTGTAATCCATTCCTGCTTGTCCCTTTGTGTTCTGCTGCCTGTCTTACTGTTAATGTTCCTCACACAAAACTAAAAACTGAAGAGCTCCTAGCCACCAAATTGTGGAATACACATCCGTGGTTAATGTTATCCTGGTAATTATCATAAGATTTTCTGTTCCAGATAATTGTAGCGCGAAATGAGAAACTCAGTTGAAAATACTCAAATGTCAATTTGACGAGACAAACTAGAACCACACTACTAACAGCAGTTACTACACAGCGGGACACGTTTAGAATAGACAACAGTAAAATAAGGCTTAAAAACAAAAATGTAATGTTCGTCAGTTTTACGAAGGAATTAACAGTACACAATAGGTGAGGAAATGAGTTGAAAGACACTCACGTCGTTTTCCCTCACTTTCGCGGCGCCATGTTTGTTTCGGTCTGTGTAGTGACGTAACGATAACGTGAGCAGCGTCATTGACGATGCCTTCATAGACTGTAAGGAAAAAATAATATCCCCCTCGACAGGTTTTGACGACCTCTGTGTGACGATGCCTTCAAAGACTGTTAGGGCGGGGGAGGCACGAGCACCACATCACAAATCAAATACAATTTCGTTTTGTCGCAGATATATTCATAGGAAAGTCAAAAAATACGACGGCAAACCTTTTCTGAAAACGTAATTTTATTATGCAATAAAGCCAGCAAGTGTTTTTTGACAGCAGTAGGAGTAAAGTTTGAATGGTGCTCTCAGGACGCATGCGCAATTTTGACGGTACCGACTGACACTTTGAAGCGACAGCAGAGACGGCCCATGATCACCACTCGGATGTTCTCGTCTCTCAGCCCGTAAATAAGAGAACTCAAACATCTGGGTAGTAGGAAAACACATACAAATAAAACTAGCTGGACTCGAACCGTGATCCCCCAGCTCATCAAAGATGCGAGGTATGTCATGATGCTGGAGAAGAACGTGGACAAGAGGCAGAGGCCAAGCTGTAGCAGATGCAGCAGCAGCGTGTTCAAAGCTTTACGGGTCGAGTTTTTGTCCGCGGCCGCCGATCTGGCTGCCACCACCACGCCCGCGTAACTAAAAAGGATGCTCAGGCTTGCTGTGATGAACAGAACATATACGGACACTTTGTAGTACATTTCAGAAATAGGCACAAAGAAGAAATTTGCACTGTTGCATTTGTATGTATTTAGCAAACTCTCCATCTTGTCTGCACGAAACAGCAACATTAAAAGCCCCTGAATAAAAGAATTTAGAAAACCAACGACCCACACGGTGATCACTGCCGCCGTCGTGTTCCTGACAGTCATAACAGAGGCATGTCTGAGAGGGTGACACACGGCCACGTATCTCTCCAGCGACATTATCACCAGCATCATAGGTGATATCCTACTGGTGAGCATGGTGAGCACGCTGAGCACGATGCATAAGTCGTACGCCATCATGACGCGTGAGCCGTTAAACAAGTACAACAACAGGCCGAGGGCAAGCTGCACCGTTTCTCCAAGCAGCAGGTTATACAGCAGCATGTAGCGCGATGTCTCCCGAAACACACGTTTACTTCTCAAGGTGAACAGCATGACCCCGTTGACCACCAAGAAGATATTGCTGATGATGGCGATGAAGGCCGCAGACAACGCTCGCTCCTCCAGGGAGACCCTGAAAGTCACGTTGGTGGGTAGCATGAATGTAGAAGATGCAGGGGGGGAGACCCCGCGTTAACATTTACACTGTAAATGTTGAGTCCTATCACAGCAGACTCTACACTGGCTTTATATGTTTGCTTGCTCCATATTGATGCCAGCTCCAGCCAAGCCCCCACCTTTGACCTTGTCCCCAAAAGACTCATTCGGGCACACCAACTAATATCATGTTTTAACCAAATAATGACTTAATGAGTCCTGCGGGTATTATGTGCGCATGTCTGTGGGGACACTTGTTGAAAAAAACAAAGTGGTAAACGTGTTTGGGCGCATCAATTATTCAGCATGTTTTGACCAAATATTGACTTGATTAATGAGTCCTGGAGGTGTTACGTTTGTGTTTCTGTGGGGACATGAGTTGAAAAAGAACAGAGAAGTAAACTTGTTCAGTACACATGATGTCATGGCTAACTTTCAAAGTTCTCCTGCACATTTTGTCTTGCTGTAAGGTTAGTCGATATTCTACATAAACATGGGTTGGTCCAAAAAATGTGTGGGTGAGGGACAACTCGTGAAGACACAGCCATTGTTTAGGACACTGACTTGCCTTGAGGGGAAAGACGGATATCCCTGATGTCAAATAACTTCTCAAACAGGTTTGATATCCTTAAGAGCCAATAAAAACACAACTCAAACAAGCAAAGGCAAAGCTGCATATCCCTGATGTCAAATAAGTTCTCAAACAGGTTTTTATATCCTTGAGACCAAATCAACAACTTTTCATACCAGCTCTAATTCTACTTTAAAATTGTGGAGGATTTGTAACATGGCAGACAGATTTAAGATGTCATAATAAAACACAAAGGCCTGAATCACAGTCTACTTTATTATTCAGGCAGTGACATTGATTTGTGATGTTTCTTACAGTGACGGACAGAACAGAAGAGAACATGCAACCCCCTGAAAACACCCAACATCAAGAATTATTATTTTTTTATCCGTAAGGTTTCTTATAGGAAAATGAAAGCTAAGAACAAGACACCATGAATACCACTTTTCCCAAAAGTCTTGTACTAAATTTATGAAAACTAGTTTTCAATGATCCCCAAACGTTTTATTGTATATTGGTTGGATTTAATATATTTGGGGATTATAGTAACATTTAAGGAGGGTTAATAGAAATATTCTTATCCCCCACTGACATCAGCAACAGTGACTCCTCTGAAGAGAAGGAATAGGAAGGCAAAATTTGAGAGGGACGTGCAACGCCGAGGTAAAACAAAGCGAAGAGAAATGAAGCATGCGATGTGTGACGAGTGGCTGTATAGAGAGAGATCAAATGTTGCCTTCAGAAATTCACTGACATCAATAATTCAACGGAGTCTAGAAACACAGTACATTAAAAAAAACTTGGGAGTCAATCGGCCAAGCACGCATGTTTTTTGGAATTTTGGAGGAAACAAGAACACCCGGAGGAAACCCACGCAGGCACGGGGAGAACATGCAAACTCTGAATTGTGAAGCGGACGTGCTAACCAGCTTTGCTTCTGTAAGATTTTTTCCATTGGCACGTTTGACAACGTAAAAAGAAAATGATAATTTCCAGAATAAAATCAAAATGTAGCACAGCTACGGGATAACATTTCTCCGGTAACGAATTCTTGGCTTTTGGCTTTGTGAAACAACATCAGATTGAAAACACTGTTAGCTATGCTAGCTAGCTGTGCAAATTAGCTCGTTATCGGCCTCAGTAGTTGAACTTAAAAAGAAAATAAGCTAGGAGTACAATCAAAATATAGTACAACTGTTTAAAAAAACATATTCCTCATAAAACGAGTAGCTACTCCTTTGCTAAGCTAAATGAAGTAACACCAGGGCGAAAACAAACAGATGTTAGCTATGCTATTTAACTAGCTGAAGGGAGTCTGTCGTATTTATTTCAACAATTGTAAACGCGTTCTAGTAATACATCAATGATACCATTGATTAGTGACACTCGAAATTCAAAACATTATTCGGCCTCAGCGTTACCCTCACTGACTGTTGTACCGCTAATGCAAAGTTTTAGCGGTTTTCAAAGAACAACTTATTGAAACCGCCGTATACCCTGAAGCCGAGAATCGGCCGTGCCAATTTCCCACTCCCGGAATTTCTCGATCCTATTAAGGATATGTATATTACATCATATTTTCAGCAGGCACATTTAAAATATAAGATTGAATTCCAGTGTGTGTTACAACTCGCTATTTTCTTTCCTGGTTTAACCTGGGCGTGTTGTGTTGCAAGAGAGGCTGCTGAATCCCGGCAGCGTGACGCGGCCGTGGGTGTAGATGTCACGGTCGGACCCCTGGTTCATACGTTTGACTAGGTTCTTCTCGTAGAGCAGCGGGTGGTAGGCGCCCAGCGTGCAGGCGGCGTCGTAGAAGCGCTGGTAGTAGTGGCACAGCTCCGTCTTGCGTCGCGACGGGAGGAACTCGTACACGTGTACCACCTCGCATATGGACATCATCAGTACTGTACCTGAAGGGAGGAAAAGATGATAAAATGTTTTCAATTCATTGCAGGATCAACAGTGATATGCAAAGCGGATCATACCCATCATGCCAGAGGAGGGCGGATTCTTCTGGATGGGTTCCGGCATGTTGTCTTGGATTTGCTGCCACACCTGCCAGAGGAAGCGTGGGTGCAAGATGTAGAAGGGCTGCTGGGGGTGCAGCCGCCTGTAGCGCTGGTACTGGGTGAAGATAGGGAAGTCGGTGTGGCCTAACCACTACAAAATGGACGCCGTCAGCAAAAAGCTTAGGAACGGGATTTCATCTACAGCACGGGTGTCAAACTCATTTTTTTTGGCGGGCCGCATTGTAGTCATAGCTTTTTTCGGAGGGCCATTATGACTGTTAACCCGAATAAATGTATGAGCACCTCATATTATATACAGTAAAAGCTACAAAACAAACTGACAAGTAACTCCTTTTCAAATCAGACGAGTAAAAACTGGTCAAATATTTAAAAGATATTATTAAAAGTGAAGAAAATTTGCAATTCTAGTAATGACACGAATTTGATGCACAATTTGTCTTCGCGGGCCACAGAAAATGATGCGGCGGGCCGTATCTGGCCCCCGGGCCTTGAGTTTGACACCTGTGATCTACAGAGTCTGATACCTGTGTGAGGTTAGCGGCGTAAGGAGCGGGATCCCAGGCCACCAATACACCTGAGCTGTACAGCGAGCTGGACAGGAAGTGGTTGTCGTCGGACGCCATCAACTACGAGATGTGAATTTTCATCAGAGAGGGGAAGCTGAGTCGTTGTCGTGGCGACCGCGGCTTTACTTGCGAGTTGATGAGGCGGATGGTGGTTTTGGAACCGACATCCTTCTCGTAGCGCTCGGTGGGGGCGCCGTTGAAGCGCAGCACGGCATCGTGGGAGTCTGTCGTTGAAGCCGCAGAAAAAAAAGGGCGAGGTGAGAAAGAAGAAGAGAAAATGAAAGTACACGTTGAAGCACTTTGGGGTGTGGAGCGTCCGCTTTGTCCCACCTATCTCTTTGCCGAGGCCGGCGTCTCGGAGCGAGCCGGCGGACGAGACAACGGCGCAGCTTTTGAAGGGCCCCACTTCGGCGGCGAGCGACTTGGGCGGCAACTGCGAGGCCCACGGTAGCGAAGAGAAAGGCGGCAGAGAGGCTGTCAGCGTGGACAGTGCTACCTTCTTCTTCAGCTGACACAAGAGCTCCTGCCCGCTCAGCACGGGCCTCCGGGCCAAGTCCGCCGCGTCGGGGAGCTCCACGCCGTATTTGTTCATCGACTGGAGGGTTGAAAAGTTAGCCCAAGAAAATAGAGGACGTCCATGCAAATAAGCAGTTCAGTTGTTCTCACCTGGTAGTTGTGGACCACCTTCTTCAGCCGGCTCCCCAGCATGCCACTGGACATGTGCTCGTTCCAGACCTTTCCCAGAAGGCTGTTGGGCCCGAAGAACTCGGCGTCGCTGGCCTTGCCGCTTAGCTGGCCCCGCCGGCGGACCCCGAAGATGGTGTCCAGCGCTCGCATGAAGGGCCGCGGGAGGATGCTGGTGAAGAAACCTTGACCCTCCCTGGGCTTTGGCTTGGTGGGCTGGTGCTCGTGGGTCTGGTTGGGTGAGGACAGCACGGGGATGGGGCGGTGGGGGTCTCCGGGGACCACACCCGGGAGCTTCTGGGGGTCCACGTATGCCAGTTTGGAGCCACCTCGGAGCACCTGATGGGGTGGTCACGTGATGGAGTTACAATTGCAAATCTGTTTTTCTATCACGTGTACCTTGACGACGGAGTTCGTGCGAGGCTGGGCCCGAGTCCGCGCCCGCACGCCGAAGATGGCGTCGGTGACGATCACGCTGTTCTCGGCGCACAGAGCGTACAGCAGCGTCATGGCGATGCCGAAGAAGGCCATGCAAAGGACGCCGCGGCGGGCACGACGGCGCAGACGCCACAGCAGGCTCACACGGTCCATCGCTGCCCCAGGGATCTGCAAAAAAAAAAAATGTCAAGACAGAATATTGGAATACTGATTTCATGTTTTTTGTGTGAAATCTATTTTGTATGAAAGACAACAGGTGGATAAGCATGTTCAATTCTTCATTGTATCTTCTGGATGGAAACGAAGATGGAAATTTGATGATGGTTCGGTCATTTGCCCATCAGTGGGACTGTTTTTGGGATTTCCCCGTCGCTCGTGCATAAAAGCTTCATTGTGTTCTTTTCTCCCATTCCAGATGTCTTAATGTGGCCGTCATATCGTAAAGGAGAAAAAAAAAAGTCAATGAGAAAGAGATTGACTCGAAACCACGCTCCTATCTCCCCCAGAGCAGCGTATGAGGAACAAGAAGAAACATGAGCAACTGTAGAAAATAAGACAAACATGGCTGATACTATATCGAAGAGAAAAAAATCAAACAAAAGAAGGAAATCTGAGAACAGCTCGCTCTTGCCAAACCTGACCTGGTTGTCATTTACACTTTTCGTGGATCGGGTAATGATTGATGGTTGCCATGGATCTGATGGAGGATTAATCCGCTCTTTTGCATGACGACCGAGCGAGGAGATTTTCCCTTTTTTTTTTTTTTTTTACGACTGCCCTCAGGGGAATTAAAAAAAAAAAAAAGTAAAGAGGCCTTTCAGGAGGCTGCTGCTCCATTTTGTTTTGACTGGGGCGTCCTATTTATGATTTCCTGTGTTCTATGTGTTTGCTGGCTTCTGGGTTTTCCACAAGTAAAAGCTTCAAATAAAGGTCAAAGATCAAGGGTACAGCGATGACAAATGTGCGAATGGCAAATATTTGTGTTTTTAGTTGAGTCTGTTGTTGACATGGATGTGTAAAAAGTCATAAAGCGGATTATTTTTTTGGTATGGGGAAAAACAACCTTGAAAGGTCTTCACTAAAATTATATTTGGAACCCCCCCCCCCCAAAAAAATTCAATTCCTGCAAAATTTTGATCCAATAGTCTCCAAGATAGGGTGAGTACTGACTGTTCCATTAAAAATCAGAGGTCAAAGTTCATCAGGAAGGTCTAAAATGGATTTGCGACAATTAATACCGTAATTTTCGGACTATAAACCGCACCGGACTATAAACGGCACCAGCTAAAATCCGGAAATATTTTAGTTTATTTCTTATACAAGCCGCACCGGACAATAAGCCGCACGTGCGCACGAGTTATTTACAAAGGAAGATAGTACACAGAAAGCCTTTTTAACGTTTTAATAACATACTTTAACATCTCTTTCTAAACGCTGCCTGTGACGCAGCTGTAGTACCGCAGCAACACGGAAGTGTGCACGCGAGTTATTTACAAAGAAAGACAGTACACAGAAAGCCTTTTTAAAGTTTTGATGACATACCATAACATTTCTTTCGAAACACTGCCTGTGACGCGACAGTAATACCGCAGCAAGACGGAAGTAACACAGCACTAATAGGGCTGGATTAAAAAAAAAAAAACATACCGGTAAAAGTCACTGTGACGCGGCGATAACACAGCAGCAACACGGTAGCACAGCACTAACAGGGCTGGTTAAAAAAACATCCTCTTGTGCACTGAAGCCATCAAAGTCTTCCTCCTCAGTGTCCGATTGGAACAGCGTCAGATATCCTTTGCCACACACTTGGTCAGTCTCTCTTTCATCGTGGCTTTTATCCATTTCTTTTCACATTTTCCATGATGAGGGTCTGTTCATGCTAATTTTATTCATGCACGAAGCGCTAAGTTACATTAAACTAGTGTGCGACACGTATAGCTCCAGAGTAGACGTGACCGGGAAATAAAGAAAAGGGTGATGCAACACCAATGTCATCAACATCGACTGCCTTTAAGTTAAAAGCGGCATCATATGCAATTCCTTTGTGACGGTTTGTGTATAAAAGCTTCCTTTCTTCAGTAATGTCCACCTTGATCTCATTCTGTCTATTCTTTGTGTGAATTAGACGGCACTATTTGCCTGGTGGACATGCGATCAACACACCACTCTTCTCCCCTTTGACCGTGTCACATATGTATCCCTCCGCCTCGCAAAGCGGTTGCCGCACAACAGCGGTCCACAGCGTTTTTACGAGTGTAGAAAAGTGATCAACTCATCACAAAAATCATGAAAAAATCCATAGATAAGCCACACCGGACTACAAGCCACTGGGTTCAAAACTTGAGCAAAAAGTAGCGGCTAATAGTCCGAAATTTACGGTAATACATAAAAAAAAAAAAAGAACGATAAAAAACATGATGGTTGCCCGAGGATGTAGCGACAGATGGCAGTGTCACTCAGTATCTGCTTAAAGATGTCGGCCTGAATCCCCTTGCCCTCTTTCCAGAGCTGAATGCGGGTCACGTGACCCGACTACAACAAAAGCAACAAATCTGACGCGATGCTTATTGCTGACTGTCCTCAAAATAAACAATTCACTGTATATTAATGATTAAAAATATCTAATATTTCTATTATTTGTATCTACTATAATATAGTAGAAAGACAATTGTAAATATATAAGTGAACATTTTCAATTAATGTGAAACTGCAAAAAAGAATACAATTTTTTTTTTAAACGCATGATAATTTCAGGGCTGATTATTGTGTGTTACTGATGAGCTTAGTCAAATATTTTCCTGTTCAGTCACGATGCGGAAGACAAGTCGCTACAAGTGTGAGAACTCTTATCATAAACCAAAAACATGGCCAAATTCCTCAATCATCAATTAGCGATTTGTACCTTGTAGCCCATGGTAGGTTGTCGCTGTTGTTGCTTAGAAATGCTCCGTTCCCTTTAGCTCTCCTCTCATACTTCCTGCGAACAAAGATACATTGTCACAATCTAAAGTTGATTGCAAAATTCCGATTCGTTCCAATTCTGTTTGGCGAGAAACTGTCATCCACATCACAACAATTCTCTTCACTTGACAAGAACTATTTAAAAAAACTGGTTAGTCATGCTTGTCATCTTTGTTTTGGTTAGAAAATGTCATGCATGTAAGGACCTTAAGGATGAGACCCATTTTGATGACATAAACAAATGATAATGCTATTTTGTGTGTTTTGGGGTGTTCTTTGGAATTGAGTGGCCGCTGTTACTTCCTGGCTTTCTTTGCGGCGCCGTTGTGTGGCAGCCTTATAGGAAGGAGCCTATTGAGTTGTGCTCATGTCATCTGTGTGTCTTTTATATACCCGCTCTGTCGTATGAATACTGCTGGGGCCTGAATTTCCCCACCCCTGGGGATCAATAAAGTTTCAATCAAAATCAATCAATTAATCAATTGTATAGATGTGCCAAAGCATTTGCAACTTGTTAAAGAAAAAATAGATAGATAGATAGATAGATAGATAGATAGATAGATAGATAGATAGATAGATAGATAGATAGATAGATAGATAGATAGATAGATAGATAGATAGATGGGGGGGCGAGGACTGTAAAACGGTTGGCTCAGAATAGGTATGCTCTAAACATAGAAGGATAGATGGATAGATAGATAGACTGGCTGACCTGTTTGAAGTAATGGTCCTCCTCGGTCCTTCAGCATCGCCCCGCACCTGCCAGATTCCCGTTCCTATTACGCAGTTGCCTCCACCGGAAAAGGCGATATTATTGCACGAAGTAGACCGTCGCTTGCACCGCCATGGTGGTCCCGACGAAGAATGCCAATGAGTACCGACTCCAAGTCGCATTTGGAGAAAGCACAGCTCCTCTTCGGCCCGCAGGGGAGCGAGCACAAAGTTCCCAAAATATAATACACTTGTGTTTCCGTTTGTTTTCAAAATAAGACTGTCGTCTCGTGTTTCTGCTGTTTATAGTAGACGCTGTCAATATAAAGTGTATTTAGATTGTAGAAAATATATTAAATAATTGAAACATAATTGTCTGTATTGTGTAGTCTGATCTGCGACACCATAATCATCTGTTGTTTAGTTTCGTACTTTGAAAATATACTGAGCTATGATCCGGTTAGTCTGGCCTTAATTATAAAGATTCACTTTACTGCAGTCAAAAAAGACACGCAACATCGCTGCAGTGGGGAAAAGGAGGGAAAACACGAACACATCCATCGCCATTGCCAATGGAGACCATCTTTAAATGTTACTATTTGGACGACAAACATGACGTGATAAAGACACGCACACAGACACACACGAGTACACGCCGTATAAAAAGGGAGGTAACAAACACTATGCAGATCAAACCTTTTGCAGTTTGGAATGGAACAGTGAGGAGAAACCAGGGCAGCTTAGCTGGCTTGAGAGAATGCATAGCGTGTCATTTAGGGAGAGCGAGGCCTTAGCTAGTCGCTAAAAGCTGTTCGCACGTTTTACACTCTTACTATTTATACAATAATTTACACCTTCCACCGCGTCGACCTCGTGGCGCAACGGTAGCGCGTCTGACTCCAGATCAGAAGGTTGCGTGTTCAAATCACGTCGGGGTCATAACTTTTCTTCCCTCCTACAATCGGACTTTTGTGGAACGATTCTCACACCAAGTTAAAGATTTTCGCCTACATTTGAATGTCCGACAGCCGATTGCAACACAGACTGGAAGCGTCACAGAAAGGCAAAAAGTGAGCGACTTTGCAAGTTAATGTGCACGTTGGAGGTTTAGCTGCAAATTGCCCCCAAATATGCCAAACCTTTTTGTTGAGTAACACCTTTTAAGGAACAATAGCGACTTTATTGACATTATTTTTCAATTGTAAGAAAGTAGAAGAGACAAAAACACCAAAGCTTTTCACAATACTACTGCCACCAGGTCATCTACAAAAGTGTTAACAATATTTATTGAGTCATGACATTATTTGTTGGCACTAGATAATATTTTCGGACCAATTAAATGGAATTGGATAACACACACGGTTGGGAACCACTGTAAGCACTTATTTATTTACAATTATAATAATTTTTTTCATTTAAAAAAAAGTCAAATGGGGCGATTCATCAATAACTTAATCAGCAATTGATTCACCACAACAAAGGGACTATTTAATAAATGAGTACAGGAAGAGAAACTTGTAGGAATGGGAGGGGGTGCAAGGGTGACCCTTGAGGGACACCAAGTGAAGTTCACTAGGTGCTGTTGCTTCTGTTTCCAGAGTTGCGGATGCTGACTTTCTTGCGGGTGTTGTCGGTGCAGCGTTCCAGGATGAGCTCTGGACTCGGTCGAGGCGGGATGACCGGGGCTTCTGGTTTCAGCTCGTTCTCCGAACTGAAGCGCTGCTCGGGAATGTTCCCTGTGGGTCACACGTCAGTCACCTTTTGGTGTGTGTTGTCGTGGGAATGGTGGGGGCATTATTTCCAACAACTAAAAAAAAGAAATATGTCCTACCTTGGTTCTTCCGCTCTCTCAGAGGCGACTTTTCTGGGATCTTGGATTTCCGGGGTAGGGCGGTGGGTTGTCCGCCCTTCTGCTGCAGGTATCGGCGGCTGTTCCTTCGGTAGGCCTCCTGGCTGAGGCGCTGTCGCGATCGCTCGTGAATGCTCTTGACGTTCTTAATGGTGGACCTGGAGAGAATATAAGGCTATTTTTTTTGGAGCCAGCAAATTAAGTTCGCGGGATAAGAACAATTGTTTTTTTAATGGACCTGCGAGGTGGCGGTTTCTGTCCCTGTGGTTGCTCGTGGTTGTAATTGGCCTCTTTTCCTGCTTTCTGCAGGTACATGGAAGGGAAGTGACCAGTCACCCCACCTTTCCTGAGCAAAACAAGAAATATACGCAAACTTAAGTCAAACGATTCAATTATTCTACTTACAAGTGAAGCAGCGACTTTTTGTACCTGACAACCCACCAGCCGTCCAAGAGCTTGTGAATGACCTCAATAGTTTCCCCCCTTTCCAACGAGAGCTCATCCTCCGTTTCTGCCTTGTAGGCTCGGACTGCGATGTGCAACTCTCCTTCGGGGGAAATAATGGTTTAAATAAAGCCACTTGATTAAAAAAAAAAAAACAATTAAAGGACCAAATGTTACCTTCGTAATTTGGCTCCACGTCTTCTGCCTCCTCGGGTCCATCCAAGGGTTCCAGGTAGGTGGCAGGAACCCAACCCCGTTTGGTCTCACACTGGCAGAACCACCAGCCTGTATGGAAAAGCAATGTTGAAGTCCACGAAATATAACTAACCCTACCACACCTAGTAACAAAGTTGATCACTTTTAGCTACCCAGCTAGCTAGCTAACAAGAAAAACACTCCTTTTTAGCTAGCCAGCGAATAACAAATGCATTTTACACTAGCTAGCTAGCCAGCTAGCGTTACATAAAATGATGCCACCATTTTATCATGTTTTTGTTTTGACCTTTCGAGTTTCTCACCATTCTGGTTCTTCTCCACAATTTCCACCAAGTCTCCAGAGTACAGGTTGAGCTCGTGTTTGGACGTCTTGGTGAAATCTGCGATCACTCGGTATGTGTCCAGTATGATGGGCCCAGAAATCTCTAAAAAATTGGGGACAAAACCAGGTAAAGGTACATGTCAAGATATCAGTGACACATAGATAATGACACAACTATAAAAACAAGTCTTACCAGATATGGTGTTGTTAACTTTGGTCTCTAAGAAGATTTCATTTTTTTTGCCTCTGAAAAAAAAAAAACCATTTTTTGTGTATGAGTTAGTCAGTCATATGTCAATGGCAGTGTGACTCATCCGAAACCCACAATTTGACATTTTATTGGGATGACGTAAACAGTGATTCATTCCATTATGATGGAAAATACAGATCACAAGACAAAAATGTATCATGCCTTTCAATTTGTTACTTTCTTACTACTAGGCCAGTTCATTTTGCTAACGGCTAATTAGCTAATTAGTGAGTTAGAATGATTGGAATCTGAATGTTAAATGCAGTCCACTGACGTGTTTGGAGCTGGAGGATTTTCGTCCTCAGGCCGCACTTTGAAGAAGGCGTTGAGGTGCGCGCAGCGCGAGATGTGCGACGGCAGAGCGATCAGCGACAGGCAGTACTCGGTCAACGTGTTCTGCTTGCTTTCTCGTGACCTTTGGCTCTCCACCCACCGTGGTGCTGGAGGGCACAATGGATGGTTAAGTGTTAGTCAAAAAGTCACCTGTGCGGCGAGTGATTAGTTTTTCTGTATTTTGTTTTATTCTGCATTGCTTGAATTATTTTTACAATCAAAAAGGATTTTGCCATTTTATTGGTAAGAATTAAAACAGAAAACGTTTCAAGTCTTTTCGTGCGACCTTAGAGGAAGTGCTGCAATCAACTTGTGTACAAAGTGATGAAAATTGTGGATTTTCTGTGATTTTGGTTGCATTTCCCCTCTTGTGCTGGCTTGCATCAATAAAGACAGCAAGAGGGAAAAAAAAAAGAGAGAAGTCAAATGTTTTGACACACAGGTGCTTCCTTAAATAAAATGCCCGAAGCCTATACGCATTTCTAATTTGAAATAAAGTACCCATGAGCTTCAACATGTCATGAAACATGAAAATTAGAAGCAATAAAGCCACTGATGTTATTATTCAATTTTTAATCTGACTTAATGACCTGTGGTTACGCTGCACATGTTTGGTACATTTTTGTGAAGTTGTCATAGCGATCGCTAGAAGACTGCAAGCCAAAGTGTTTATTATATTAAAATTGCAATCGCAATATTGAAGGACACAAAAAGCCAATTTGATTAATTTTCCAAATCATTCAGCAGTACTTTTTACCTGGAAGCGAAGGAATGATTCGGTCACTCTTCTCTATTTGGCCTGCTTCAATAGGAAACATCTCTTTCAGGGATTTCTGGGGATGAGAAATCGAAAGCATTTCAACCAGCCTTGTTATTCAAAAAACAATAAAAAGATACTTACATGGAATGTGTATATTTCAGGATATTTCCTGAAGATCAATTTCTCTGCAAGGTCACTCCACTTCACCATTAGCATGTACACCTGAAATAAATAAATAAATAAATAAATAAATAAATATGAACTAATGTCGAAAAAAAGCATTGGAGTCTCACATAGTGCTGACTGGGGTAAAAGCGTTTTTCAAAGCCGAGCAGCTTCACGTGTCTTATGTAGATTTCCTCCATGTCGGGACGGATGGAGATCGAATGATTTGAGAGGCTGCTGGAGCCTTGTTATAAGATGTGCGCGTGCTTGTGCGCGCCTCCATTGCGACCGCAACATGTTGCAAACATCAGTTCCTCTTTTGCTTGCATCCTCATTAAAGCTTGCATCCTCATTAAAGATAAATACACACAGAAAGGCCTGAGTCAAGATATCATACTCCGGTATATGCAAAAGAGGAAGAAAGAAACGCACCCAGGCATACTTCCCCTTGTTAGGGCCATACACATACAAATTGGGGGAAGAAAACAATGATGCAAGGGAAAGACAGTTACGCTAAAACAAATACATCTTGCATTAGCAACAATCAGTCCAGCAACAACCAGCAGGCTCGGTTGACTCTGTTTAATCAATGTGGAAAATGATACATTATTTCGTGCGTGTGTAAAACATAAA
The DNA here is from genome assembly GCF_901709675.1 of Syngnathus acus. Classification (NCBI taxonomy): domain Eukaryota; kingdom Metazoa; phylum Chordata; class Actinopteri; order Syngnathiformes; family Syngnathidae; genus Syngnathus; species Syngnathus acus. Next base: position 3,435,538 of record NC_051099.1, on the reverse strand, counting down.
ACATTTTTTTTCATTTGAACTTAAAAAGCGTGAAGTTTTCTAACTTTATGACGGATACTCATTCATTCGTTTGAATGACGTTACAGTAGGAAAAGCGGAGCGGGGGGGGGGGCGAAAAGAGTGACGCGGCTGCAGGGTGATTTCTAACACGTCCGCAGTTGGAGAGTATAGTCAAGTAAGTCTCCTCTGTATCATATCATTCACTTCTAATCGACAGGCGTTACAGTTCGGCAAAAATGAGTGGAAGAGGTAAGGGAGGTAAAGGACTCGGAAAGGGGGGCGCCAAGCGTCACCGTAAGGTTCTTCGAGACAACATCCAAGGAATCACAAAGCCCGCCATTAGGCGCCTTGCTCGCCGCGGCGGTGTGAAGCGTATCTCCGGTTTGATCTACGAAGAAACTCGCGGTGTGCTGAAGGTGTTTCTGGAGAATGTCATCCGTGATGCTGTCACCTACACCGAGCACGCTAAGAGAAAGACCGTGACCGCCATGGATGTAGTGTACGCACTGAAGAGGCAGGGCCGAACATTGTACGGCTTCGGCGGGTAATCTCCACGGTAGCTTCTTGCCAACAAAACGGCTCTTTTAAGAGCCACCCACATGTTCCTTTAAGAGTTGACTTCCGTGCAGTTGTGATTTTGTGCTCTTGCAAGCATCATTAAAACCAAGTAACGTCAATTGTGGATATTGGAAATAAAACACCGCCATACACTAAAAGGAAATTAAAATCCAAGATGGTCACCTAGACAAAGTCAAGGTATTAAAGTACCAAAGCAAAAAAAAAAAAAAAGCATACAAACTGAATTCAGTCAAACTGCAAAAATTCCTTTATCTTTGTACTCAAGATTGTTCAATATCGTATAATTTGGCGTTAGACTTAAAGTTGTAAACACTAATGCAAAATATTTACGGCCACAAAATCCAAAATCGGCCAATTGTTCTGATATTAGAGGCTGAAGCAAGCATAAGCTGTCTGCATAAATTTGGGTGATTAATAGAAGTACTATGTTCTTTACATCTTTTGTTTCAAAGTGTCCCCTTCACATTGAATACAAACATTGAACATTTAATTCTTTATTTAAAATTACAATATCACAGCAAAGACATTCACACACATCAGGTAAAAGGAATAAAGATAAAAAAAGCATTCAAGTAGATTCATTCTTACTGGATTAACTCAATGTTTTCAAATAGGTTGTTAGGGGTAAAATTTTAAGTCATCTATTACTTAAATTTAAAGTATTTGTATTATTAGTTTTCACAAATGTCACCGATCGCCTTCTAATGCACAATCACAGAATGTGCACTGTCGTAAAACCATAACACAAGGCGATATGGAATTTAGCGAAAAAGTGGAACTGAACCCCCCAATGAAACAAATATTGTGGTGGATGCATTGAACTTGTATGACCTGACACAAAAGCAACAAAAAAAAAACATTTTGTCTGAAACTGCATCAGAATGACAAAAGATGATGATGGGATTAGGATTTTAAAATGACCTCACATCGACATGAATAACCTGATCAAATCAAGCCACATAAATGCAAAACTAAGTTCAAGTTATGTGATCAATACACTGTCATGTATTGATTATTTATGCATGAAAACGATTGATAAACACATTCGATCCTCAAGTATGTTGTCGACTCGTAACCGCCCCGGGGTCACCGCGAGAAAGTCTTGTGTTTACCACTGTCCCAATTTTCGGCGAAAAAATAAAAAATAAAACAGCTTGTGAAGCGGAGTTGATTTGAATCCACACTCAGATGTCTCTGCTAATGTGCAAACCTGTATCGCGACGACCACCTCTAAATTTGACACATTTTGAGGACAAAATGTGACGAAAAGTGGTCGAGGACGTCTCCGAATGACGAACAACCGGTAAGGTTTGAAAGCTCTACGAAGAAAACCACACCATTTTCACCGATAAAAGTAAGCTGGGGCTAAAGATGGGGGACTTATCTATTAATCCGAGTAAGAAATATGCTCGTGGATTTGAATTTATCTCGTTATTTTGGGCTTGAAAGTGGAAGAGAAAACACAAAAAGCGCGTCCACATTTCGCTGGAGTGCTAAACTGCGGCTGGATTGAGTCTCTACGGTTCTCATGTGCCTTATAAGTCCCGCCTCCCGCTCGCAGCCCGACAACTTGTTTTCAACAGGACACGAGAGGAAAAATCATGGCAGAAGAAATCCCAGCACCCGCAACTGCCCCCGCCAAGACGGCGAAAACCAAGAAGAAGCCGGCGGCGAAAAAAGCGACCAACGGCGGCACCAGCCTCCCGAAACTGATCGTCCAGCTGATTGCCGAATCCAAGGAGCGCAAAGGCATGTCGGTAACCGCCTTGAAGAAAGCCTTGGCGCGCTTGGACGTGGACGTGGTGAAGCTCAACAAGCGCATCAACACCGCCCTGATCAACCTGGTGTACAAAGAAATCCTGGTTCAAACCAGTGGAATCGGCGCTTCTGGCTCCTTCAAACTTGCCAAGAAGGAACCGACACCCAAGAAGCCCAAAGATGTCAAGAAGAAACCCGCCGCCAGGAAGGCGACCACCACGGCTAGCAAAAAGTCCACACCTGTCAAGAAACGCACTGCTGTAAAGGCTGAGAAAAAAACCAAGAAGGTTGACAAGAAGGTCACACCGAAAAAGGCCAAGAAGTCGGCAAGCAGTCCCAAAAAGGCTGCGAGCAAGCCTAAGCCAAAGGCCAAGGCGAAAAAGGAGACCCCGAAGAAGGGGAAAAAACCAGCTCCCAAGAAATCTCCAGCCAGGAAAGCAGCCAGGAAGCCAGCAGCGAAAAGAGCCAGAAAGTGATCTGGCTCAAGCTGTTCATTACTTTGAAACAACCAAAGGCTCTTTTAAGAGCCACCACCACATCCACTAAAGAGAAATTCCCTTATTTTAGTATATTTTTAACAATTTTAAAATGTAAAGTGTTCAAATATGGTAAGTTGATGAACTGCTGTGCAAGGATTCATTCATGAAGTTGCAGACTTATCTTCCACCACTAGATGGCAGGCGTGTCACACTAACTTTTTATGATACATTTAGTTAGGAAGTGCTTGGTCCGATGTGGCTCTTTGAAAAATTGTGACCCACCCTCCTCCAAGCAGTCTCTCTTTAAAAGCAGTCCAAAAACGGAGTCTATTCGGTCAAATATTTAATATGATGGAATTTGCAAGCAGACCAAATTCCAATTACAAACCAACTCACAAAAAATATGACTGTATAAACTAAGATGTTCGAACAACTCCTTGGGCCTATTTCAAATCTTCCCGCCAACGCTGTCATTGGCTCAATTCAGATCCTGTCGTCCAATCGGTCGTTAGATAACTCCGCCTACACTTTCCATGCGACCAATCAACGTCCTTGTGGTGCTGCCGCTTCAGTATAAAGACTGCAGCTTGGCTGAGCTCAGCTCATTATTTGCGAAACGAACTTGAAATGGCCAGAACCAAGCAGACTGCTCGTAAGTCCACCGGCGGTAAGGCTCCCAGAAAGCAGCTAGCCACCAAGGCGGCTCGTAAGAGCGCCCCGGCTACTGGCGGAGTCAAGAAACCTCATCGCTACAGGCCCGGCACCGTTGCTCTCCGTGAGATTCGCCGCTACCAGAAATCGACCGAGCTTCTCATCCGCAAATTGCCTTTCCAGCGACTGGTCAGGGAGATCGCTCAGGATTTCAAGACCGACCTGCGCTTCCAGAGCTCAGCCGTCATGGCTCTCCAGGAGTCCAGTGAGGCATATCTGGTTGGCCTGTTCGAGGATACCAATTTGTGCGCCATCCACGCCAAGCGCGTTACCATTATGCCCAAAGACATCCAACTTGCCCGTCGCATCCGCGGAGAGCGGGCTTAAGTCTCACCGTCGACTGCACCTCACCAACGGCTCTTTTAAGAGCCACCAACTTGATCTAAACAGTACATTCTCAAACATTATGGCGATCATTGACAATGTGTAATGTGCGAACGCTTGAGGCGTGCAAATGACAATGAAATCCGAAATTGGATGAGAAGTTCCATGTTGATAAAATACCACGATCTGGTAAAAGGATAACCCAAAGGAAAAAAAGTTTAATAAGCCATACATTATTTGGGAAAAAAAAAAAGAAATTGACACGTAAGAAATTGCATTCAATTGCGATTTGAAATGTTTCAGAGAAATATAATTTACAGCGACTTTGGGTTAAAATAGTTTTCTTGTCCACCCTCGCGGTTTTCTCAGTATTGTCGATAGCTACATTTCAAATAAAAAAACCCGCGAGCTCTTCCGCAGCTGATTGGCCAACCATCTCCGCCCACTATTTCAAATGAACGTCACTCCCAACAAGCCAATCGTATAGTAGCAACAGCCCACAAAAGTTTGCATACACGCGAATACAAAACTCCGCATCACGGAGTCCCTTCATCACTCAGCGATTACCTGAACCAAACAGCAAAATGCCAGCAGAGCCAGCAAAAGCCGGTAAGAAGGGCTCCAAGAAAGCCGTCGTCAAGGCTACCAAACCCAAGAAGGGAAGGCGTAAGACCAGGAGGGAGAGCTACTCCATCTACGTGTACAAGGTACTCAAACAGGTCCACCCCGACACCGGAATCTCATCCAAGGCTATGAGCATCATGAACTCCTTCGTCACCGACATCTTCGAGCGCATCGCCGGTGAGGCTTCACGTCTTGCCCTCTACAACAAGCGCTCCACCATCTCCTCCAGGGAGATCCAGACAGCTGTCCGCCTGCTCCTCCCCGGAGAGCTGGCTAAACACGCTGTGTCTGAGGGAACCAAGGCTGTGACCAAGTACACCAGCTCCAAGTAAAGTGCTTGTAATCATCACAAGCTCATCAAACGGCCCTTTTCAGGGCCACCACAAATATCGAATGAGTACAATTTCCTAGATCATCATTAAATTGCCATTATACAGTACCAGTCAAGGTTGTAGACATGCTCAGTTAATGGGGTCTTATGCTTTAGCTTTCAACTGACTAGTTTTACTAACTGCATTTAAATAATACTTTAAGTTCGTTAAGTCCTGGATCACTAAAACAAGCGCGAGTTTCCGTAGTATAGTGGTTGGTACGCATATAGCATACGTCGCGGCGCGAATAGTGGGCGCCCTAGCAGAAACATTTATCGAAATAAATTAAAGTAATGGGAAAAAATTAATATTGCATTTTAAAAATACAACTTAAATTTGTTGGGTTTATTGCCCTTATAAAAAAAACAAAAAAACTGCGACACATGACGGGGGTTGGTTCATACCGGAAGTTCCGCACCACGTGAGCTGACCCTTGCAGGACGGATTTCGGCCAAACTTTCCTGCCACTGCTATTTTGCCGGCCGGTCTTTTAAATTGACCTGAACGGTTCATCCAGGCGGTGAGAAGTCAAGCGTTCTTTGGTGAGTTCGCCTTCGAGTCTTTTGTATTTTGTGCCGCTTGTAGCTACAGACTGTTTAGCTAGCAGTAGCCCTCCCATTGGACAACCGCTGTATTGTTAGCTTTGTTTGTATTACCCCCCCCCCCCCCCCAACAATCTTTACTGTTGAACCAACTAGTTGAGCACTCAGTTTAATAGTTTCAATCAGTGGTTTCTAACGTTTTGCAAGTACCATCTAAATTACCGAACAGTAGTGTAGTAGGCATACATGTTTACTTTTTTTCTCTCTCTCTCTCCTGCTAGTATCACTGATGTGACACGAGATTTGAGTCTCTCTCACACCGGGATACAAATATGGACGGTGCGGATAACTACAAATGGCACGGCACACGCAATCAGAAAGGCCGGGTCCGTTTTCGAGAGTCGCCACAAGTGAAACCCGGGACGTTGACATGAGGCGAAAGCTGTGGATGCTGCGTGGCAGTTACGTTCACATTCTGACATCCCAAAAAGCCAACAACCAGTTTGAGAGTTGCCGGGAGATCGGTTTAGATTTCGACGTGGGCTCGGGCGTCAAGCGAGCCTTGAACTTGGATCTGCTGACCAACGGCGTCCTGATGGCGGTTCACCAGTTTGCCACGGCCATAAATAAAGCCCTGGTGAGATTCTTGTCGGATATCCTGGAGCGCAACTTTAACATTTTCCTCCACAAGAACCTTAGCACAGAGACTCTCGTCAGGAATTCAATCATGAAAAGGAAGGTCCTCCTCACACATCCCGACAAAGAACGATTTGAGTTCCTCAACGGCATTTTGCATCTCCCGGACATTTATGACAAAGCAAAAGAAGTCGAGTCAACAAAGTCCACGTTGACATCCAACGACATGGAAGAGTATCCTTTCTTTAAGATCATCGGCGTGGACTTTTGGACGACAGATGACAAGCTGCCGTTGTCTACCCTGACAGTGGGCGCGTTGCTGGAAATGTTTTTTTTTTGTGGAGATTCCATGCAGCACCACGCCTGACCTGGTCAAGGACATCCTGGAGCACAATTTCAAGTTGGACTTGCAGAGCAGTGACAGTGAAGATGTCGCCGTGTTCCAAAAATGTTCCTCAACGGAGAAATGGTTTGTGAGGAGACCCAACACGCTCCCCAGGGACATGTGGCTCAACGCGACAGTCTTCACACAGACCAAGTTGGAGGACCCCCTCACAGAATGCAATGACTTCCATGCCTGCAAGAAAATCGGACTGGACCTCGACGTGGGCTCCAAATGGCAAGCCAAGAGGAAGTTAAGCCTGCAACAGCTAACGAGGGGTGTCTTAATTGAGGTGCATCGCTACGTGCAGCAAAACCACCTCCGCTACGTGCTTTCCCTCTACCAAATCTTAGACTATAATTTCAATCTGGTCTACCAGAAGCAGCGCATGGTGGAGTTTGCCTGGTCTCTCGCATCGCAGGTGTTAGTCATGGCGAGAAAAAGTCACAGAAGCAACAAATACCTTAACACGGCGTTTGAGCTTCCTTTTCAGTGCACGGCCGAGTCGCCCATATCGCTGTGCAAAGAAGAACCACAGGAAGAGGAAGTTCTCCACCAAATGGACCCGGGCGATAAAGACATTTTGTTTATCCAAAAACTGGAACCGGTTGACATTGAAGTAGAGATCGAATAGTCTTGTCTATTTTTATTGGTGTGAAATAAATTTTACCTGCCATGCCTTCTTCTCAGGAAGCACTTTATGCAGCCATGAACTTCTCAAAGAGGTTTAGTAGTTTTGAAATAATTCCATGTTAAAAATTGCATACCAGAAATTATAGCCAATGCCACCTCAGCAGATTTTTTTTTATTTTAATTTTTCCACACAACCTGCTTGTAGGTAAAAAAAATGTAAATCTAGCAGAACTAGCATGAATGAAGGACTCGTTAGAAGTTTGTGTTGGCCCTGAAAAGGACCGTTGGATGAGCTTGTGATAATTACAAGCAATTTACTTGGAGCTGGTGTACTTGGTCACAGCCTTGGTTCCCTCAGACACAGCGTGTTTAGCCAGCTCTCCGGGGAGGAGCAGGCGGACAGCTGTCTGGATCTCCCTGGAGGAGATGGTGGAGCGCTTGTTGTAGAGCGCCAGACGTGAAGCCTCGCCGGCGATGCGCTCAAAGATGTCGGTGACGAAGGAATTCATGATGCTCATAGCCTTGGATGAGATTCCGGTGTCGGGGTGGACCTGTTTGAGTACCTTGTACACGTAGATGGAGTAGCTCTCCCTCCTGGTCTTACGTCTTCCCTTTTTAGGCTTGCTGGCCTTGATGACGGCTTTCTTGGAGCCCTTCTTACCGGCCTTGGCTGGTTCTGCTGGCATTTTGATAAGTGGTTCAGGTAATGGCTGTGTGGTGTGGAGCTGGGTGAAGTTGACTTTTGTATTCGTCTGTATGCAAATAAATGTGTGCTGTTGCTACTACAGGATTGGCTTGTTGGGAGTGACGTAAGAGTTGTGGTTTTGAAATAGTGGGCGTGGAAGAGCTGTTAGGCAACAAGCTGAGGAAGTCGCCGCGCTTTTATTAAATTTTCAAATATTGCGCGGTTAAATCGAATGCAAATGAAAACTGACAGTTGCGTACCGTTTAAGGAGAAAGGAAAAACATCGGAATAATCTTTATTGGCTATTATTTTAATTATTTATTTATTTTGTTTCCGAGGGGGGGTAAAAATCAACACAAAAAAATTGTGCGAAGTGCAGAGCGTCATTCAAAATTGTAGTGCAGGGAATCAGAAAAGTGCAAATGGCAACGTGAATGATGACTTTTTCTAGTTTTCTGCAGATTTATGATCATTGGGAAATTAAGAAAAAGTGACGTGAATCCTGAGGTGCACTTTATTATAGAGAAGCCATTTTGTTATATTTGGTTATGAGCAACTTGTACTGATATATCTTTTAAATAATTCCCCAATCCCACATATCAAAATGCACCTAGAATCATTCCCATGTGTGTCTTCACATGCCTTGTGACTGCTGGCTGCCGTTCAGGTAAAATCATTTTATGATTATTATTTTAAAACAACAATATTGTTAACCCTTCATTTTAATCAGTGTCCAAAAACAAAAAGCTCTTGAGTAGATGTCGCTGAAAAGAGCCTTTGTGTATTTTTGAGAATATATCAGGCCAATCCTGGACCGTTTGTTCGCCAGTGACTTTGACCCCTACTGCTGTCGCTGGTGGTTCTTCTGCCATGGTCGCGTTCTCGCTTAAGTTCAGAGCAAGCCGTGACTCCGACTCGACTTTTCCACAGTCAGCGAGCAGAAGGCGGGACTTGGCACATGAGACTCAACCAGCCAATGCTGCTCTGCTCTTCCTGCACTCAGGCAGAACATGGACGCACTTTTTGTGTTAAGATACATTTTAGAACACAAGAGAAATCCGGGCCACCATAAATGTGCTTCATTAACTTGAACAGTCCATCCATCCTTATACAGACGCTATCTATAGAGCTTATCCTATCTGACTTTTGGTGAGGAAAAAAAAAAACACTCAAGCACAGGGAGAACATGCAAGGCCTGAGTCGAGTGTCCAATTTCTCCTCAGAACTTTGGCAACCACTCGCCTACAAGAAAAAGTCTACCGGGCATCGAAATCCGCTGCCTTCAGGCCACTCCACCGTGTGCCGGTTAATAAATATGATTACAAGAAAACACAACACGCTGTGTGACGGAAGGTCAATCGAATCAGCTTCGAAGCACCCAAGGTTTCGTACCGAGGGTGTTGTGTTGCTCCGTGATGTTTAACATCCAAAGCAGCCGTCGTTCTGCTCGTTGAAGTCGAAATGCTGCACTTCCTGATCGCTCGTTACTGCTTTTTCACACCCCTGTCTCGTCCACCAGCTTCCGTGACAAGCGGAGAAACCGGGCCCGGCCGCGGCGCCCGTCCGTCCGATCCCGGGAGGAGGTTACGGCCGGCCGTGTTGGAGGACCAAGGTTGCGGTTTGGGGGCGACGCATCGCGGGCTGTGGCTGATGGAGGACAACGTCTGCTGGCTGCCATTCAGGTAGGACGAGTTGTTGGAGCCTTGCTGGCAGCGGTAGTTGTAGTACGCCTGCCAGCCCTGGCGCTTCCGCTTCCACCGGCAGCGGAGGATCCGGATAAAGGCCTGGAATTGCATTGCAGTGCTTCTAATAATTAGTGATTATGCAAAATAGTGGCCAAAGAGGCTTCATACCTGCTTAAACTCACGACTGTAGCAGGGGTAGATGATGGGGTTCAGGCAACTGTTGAAGTAGCCAAGCCAGAAAATCACCTTAAAGAAGGTTTTGGGTGGACGCAGATTTTTGTTAAAAGAGCCTGAAACACACAGATGAATAAAATTTGAGAAGATCTGTGGAGATTTTGGTGTTACATTAAAGGTTGAGAGCCTGACAACACATTTGAGTGAAAAGGTCAACTGCTATGTTAGCTTCTCATGCTAGCAACTCACTGCTAACTGGCTAATTTTGTTTCTTCTTTTTGAGGAGGTAAGTTTTGTACTTTCTGTTTTTGTTCTGCAATGGAAAAATTCATAATTGATATTCCATAGCTGGTTTTAGTGTGTTTTTGGACCTTCAGCAGTTATTAGAATTGGAAAACACAAGAGGTGACTGCTATCTGATTGCCCGAGAACATTGGCCAGAATTGGTATTGAGCTGTTTTATGGTGACCCTCAGGAATCAATGACACATTTGAGTCCATCTGTTCGACAAGAAGGAACATTGAGTGAAGATGTTGACTGTTAGCCAACTGGCTAGCTTCCATATGCTTGGAGCAGATTAGCAATGGAAGATGGTAAAATGGTGCAGGGGAGAGTTCTCGCCACCAGAAGGAGTATTTGCTTCCAACATCATTATCATCCCTGAGAATCTTCTCGTCCAGTTTGGATGTTAGTCCACCAGGTCCAAATCCCTTGGTGACCCCCAGGTGAGGCAGGTGCATGTCGGAGACTTTGGTGGGATTTCCGGGATTTGCCTCGGATGGGTATTTTATTTTTCCTAGATAAGAGATCTCTTGCGAGATGAATTTGTTCTCCTCCGTCATGGACTTGTAAGGCCATCTTGTATCTCCGCCTGCTATCTCTGACTATATATGCCGAACGCAAAAAGCAGCCGCCCGCCACCATAATGAGTGTGGGGCATCATCTTCCCATCATGCATCACTGTCATCCTAACCCAAGTTTGGCAATTTCTTTACTCTCACACAGGATGGTTCTATTTTCGCTTCATTTTGGGGTTCCAGCCTTGTCCTTCATGTCAACATTAGCATTCTTCTCAAGGAAATGCAATGTATGATGCTAACTGTAGCATCAATCTATCCATCCATTTTCATTCAACTTCATTTAGCTCACTCAAAACGTCTTGACTGAAAGCCTGTCTTAAAATATTCCATTAAATGTTGAGCACATCTGAAAATGAGCATCACCGAGATCCACCTCAATAAACTTCAAGTCATAAAATCGGCCATGCCATATGTTTTCGCTTTATGCCGCCATCATTTAAATTGACGTTTTCTTTTAATAGTGGAAACTTTTTTTTGGTCTTCCTTTCTTTTTTTTTTTTCATCCGGAGTGCAGTTTTATTGAGCCCCAAAAGCAGTTCACGACTCAGCAGAAACGAGGCACCGGCAGAGCAACTCAGCACTAAAACCGCAGCAGAGGTCAAAGCGCAGCTATAAAGCAATTTTAAGCGCCCGGCCCATAGATAAATAAATATAAATACGTTATATGATGAATAATGTATTCTGTCCTAAAGTTTTCCGAATGCGAGGGACATTTATAGATTGTGCTAAAGTTTTGGAAAAAATATTTTTAAATAAAAGCATTTTATGTTTAATCTTTGCTACTATATAGCCTATTTTATTGCTTTATTTTTTCATAATCGTTACATTGACTCGACTATCAAATATTCAGTGAGTAATAGAGAAAACCCTGTAAATGTTTTTTTTTTCTTCTAAGATCGTAAGCGTGCGCTGGTGTAAATCTCCGTGTCTGAATTAGTTTTGTTATCACATTGCAGAACTAACTTTGACGGCGGATGTTTACGTAGCGCAGAGCTTCTGGCAGACATGTCACTGATGCTATCTCATGTTTTAGTAGATCATAATCATAAAAAAACAATAGGAGAAGGGGGAATCTTAAATAGAAGCAGATGTTACGCAATGTTACCCCAAACTTCAAATGCAAGTGCTTGAAGATGAGAGCTACGTACTGATAGGAAGGGCCAGGAAGAAGGGCAGCCAGCACAAGATGAACATCCCCACCACCACGCCTAGCGTCTTGGCAGCTTTCTTCTCCCTGGAGAACTTGAGCAGCTTAACGGTCAGCGTGCTGCGTCCGGTGGAGCTTGCTCCGCCGCTTCCGGCCTTGCACAGGTCCTGGATCTGCTGATTGCGGCAGTGGATCCTGAGAGTCAGCTCATTGGAGTCCTGCTGCCGTTCCTTCATCACGCCAGCCTCCAGGTTCTTCGTGGTGCGCTTTGCTACCACGTAGACGCGACAGTACATGGCTAGGATGACGGCCAGCGGGATGTAGAAGGAACCCAGCGAGGAGAAGAGGGCGTAGAAGGGCTCCTCGGTGATCACGCACTCTGTGTCATCCTGCGGGACGGATGGAGTAGATTACTTCCAATGTTGAACGTACAAGAGCTTGGACACACCCACCTGCGATGGCGGCTGCTTCCATCCGAGGAGCGGTCCGATGGAGATGACGATGGCCAGGATCCAAACGCCCAGCATGGCGAGAAGCGCACGCTGCTCCGTCACGATGACCGGGTACTGCAGCGGGTAGCGCACGCCGATGTAACGGTCGATGGAGATAACGCAGAGAGACATGATGGACGCCGTGCAGCACAGGACGTCCACCGCTGCCCAAATGTCACAGAAGATGCGGCCGAAGACCCAGTAGTCCAGAATCTGTGTGTAAAAGCATTTTTGGTTTGGTGCATTGGCCACAAGGGGGCAGTATAATACATAAGCTGAACTAAAGTCGTTTTTTTTGCAGATGATAAAGAATATATGCTGTGAGTATTGTTAAATTTTCTAACTACGTGGTTTTGTTCAAAGATTTTGAAGTACATGTGGAAAGTTAGAAAAGCAAAGAGTCCCCAATTGATATGAAATTGGGTGTACATGTCTATCATATCAAGACGTATGAAAACGGAACAGTGAAATTGATTAAGAAGCCAGCCATGTTGGTTTGAAGCATCATTTTGAGGAATATACCAAGGTTTTATGAATTTCCGCTAGGGAAGTGTCCCAATTGAGCCACAAATTGAGCAGGTTTCCTCGACAGATGGTGGATGTGATAATCACAGAGATATTTTTTTTTGCCTACATTGTCCAATGAGGTTGGTGTTTGACATGAAAGTTTGATGATCGTTTGGAGGCTGGGACATGACAAATAGGGTGCAAGGGCTCATTTTGTCACTGCTGGCAGCTTCGGGTTTTGTGGATGCAGTGGTTTGAAACTGCACTGCGACATAGCAAGAGTGTGGGGGTGCTCGAAGACTTTGGCCTCTATGAAATGAACGGACATAGCAAAACAAACAAACAAAAAATTTAAAGGCAAATCACAGTGTGTAGTTTGTATATTCTTCTTGTGCTCTCCACATTCCAAAAACATGCATGATAACTATGGAAGACCAAAATGGAGAGCAGAAAGTTGAGTAACTCAACAGTACTTCTGATAAGCCAGCAGAGGGCGCAATAAATTCAGGCCCCACTAGTTGATGTCGCGCCTATAAAGGCTGCTGGGGTAATAATCATTTTAAAAGTAGGTGTAATTTGGAGAGAAAAAAATAACAAATAATAACAATTAGAAGTACAATCGTTTCAAAATTAAAAATAGAAATAATAGCAAATAAATAAAATAACTGTTCATTTAAAACAATAAATACAACCAAGCCAGAAGATCACCCATGTACAAAACATTCAGGACTACTTCAATCTCTTTTGCGTTAGGAGGATTTTTTTGTGCAGTACCATTGAAATGACTCATGTAAGTGCATTTTTTGAAGCGTTTAAATATCTGAGCATTAATTTTGATGAACACTTGGGCCTACTACACTTCTGTAATTTTAACCGCTTTTCATAATGGTGTCACTTGGAGAAAGTTTTTTTTTTTTTTAAGTGGTCTAGAAGGTTTGAGAAGTCATAATTTGCAAGTAAGTTGGTTCTTCTGTCGAGTCAGTCGTCTCACCTCGAGCGTGGCGGACACGGGCAGCACGGTGGTGCTGAGCAGCAGGTCGGCAATGGCCAGATTGATGATGAAGTAGTTGGTGGGCGTGCGCAGGTGGCGGTTGCATACCACCGACAAGATGACCAGCAGGTTGCCCACGATGGCGAAAGCGATGAACGAAGCCAGCACCATACCCACCGGCACGGCCCGGCTCAATTCCGGCGGGGCGTGCTTGCTGCGGTTGCCCGTGGCGTTCGAGTCCGCCGGAGGCGCCTGCGAGCCGACTAAAGGCTCCAAGGAGCTGTTCGTCCACAAGCTCATGATGCCCGGCAAAGTCGGACCACCAGGAGCCGAGAAGAAAATAAAAATGTAATCTTGTGGCGGCGAAACCTCTGGGATCCGGTTGTTTTGGGTTATTATCCGTGGAAAGTGAGAATCTGGCGGTCCACCTTCCCCAGGGTGATCGGTCACTCTCCTGGCCGGGCTGCCGGAGCTCCACCTCGGCTACAAAAGTGCTGATTCAGTGGCGGGTCACTATGCCGTCTGTCCTTTTATGGTCCAAGTGTTTTAATGTGGGAAAGTTCCGACGAGAGGAGGAGATAGAAAGGAAGAGAGGAAGAAAAAAAACACCCCCCCGCCTCTCCAACCTGCAGCATCCTTCACTCGAGTGGACATCTCCACCGCGCAGCCTCTCAAGCTGCACTGTGCGTGTGTGTTCAGTCGCATCGTTCGAAATCTTTTGACGCAAACATGCATTGGCGCATAATGAAGTCATAAAAAATGCAGGCCCTCGTTGCAAATTGTTAGTGGTCGTTTGACCTTTCATTTGCACATATTTCAAATTGAACATACTGTAGGAGATGAAGTCGTGAAATAAGATCGAAAGGCAAGCATGGATGTTAAAAAAAAAAAGCTAATTAAGTGGAAAGGTTAAAGCAGTATTTCAAACTGGCACATACATGACATTATCAGACGTGTAATATTTGTTGCATTCGTATAACTGTTTTTTTAACCCCCAAAATTACGTTCATTTTTTACTTTTATAAAACATGTCAAATAAAAAAACAAATCTAAATAGGCTTTGTGTTGTTGTGAATGCAAGAAAAGTATAAAAACAGTTTTGATGTATTCATTTCAAATACTTTTTTTTTTAATTCAATGTTTTACCAGGTAAGCCAATTGAGAACACTTTCTCATTTACAATGGCATTTATTGTAAATAATAAATTTATTATTTACATTTATTGTGCATTAAATTTGTAAAATCTAAGAGATTTTTTGGAACCCGTTTTAATTCTTTTTTAAAAAATGAAGCCATTTATCTCATCACATCATTAGTCCGGTGATTTCTTATAATGGCATATTTCTGCACAGCCTGCACATGTTATGTACCGTTTGGCATTCCTTCACCATCAGGACATTGACGAGTCCTTTTTCCTCCTTTTCTCTAAAGAATGTAGCTGCATTGTTAAATTACAACAGTGGATCAAGGCGGAGGAGGAGGAGGAGGAGGAGACTGATTTAGCGGCTGTGGCTGCAGCAGCCATCCATCCGCCCAGGCAAGCTTAACAACAAAGCTGCTGTCATCATTTGTCAGATAACATAGCGGCTGTAAAGTGGTTTCCTCATCAGGCTTGCCACGCTCCACTGCATTTGTACGCTGGAATTCAAAAAAGCCTCACCTTCATCCCAACCCATTGGAGGAACATGGGAACTTATACACTTGGACCACTGAGAACATTCAAGTTCAGTGTGTAGCTTTCAAATCAATACTAAAAAATGGAGTTCCAATTCTGACCTGTAGGCGGCAGTCTTTTATTACACCCAGCTCTTTGTTTAACTGCTCAGAGCAACACTTGGGGCCAACTCCCATTTTCAAGATGTTCACAGATTGATGGAAGATTTTACTGCTGCTACTTTACCACACACGCAGCAGCATCAACACATTCAAACCCTTCCAAATGCTCACAGGAGTAAATTGTTTTGTATGCAGACACAAAGACTCGGCCGCCATGACAGCTTGGCCGCTCGGCTAATTGTCACCCTGTGGTGGTGTTTACTGTTCCCCTCGTCGAGTGTCTTGCGCTGATAGCAGCTTCGACCGATAGCTCATTTCTCAAACGTGTCATGAAGCAGGTTTGCTCGAGGCGCTTCTTTGATAAAACACCACAACACACACACACGAGAGAAGTTATTGTATACGTGTTTATCTGTTCAATAAGCCATAGGCCTCAACAAGCCAGCTCTGCCTGCCAATGCATCTTGGATGCGGCTCAATATTCCGCCGCAGCTATCCGCTTGATCATAATTGAATAAATTCATACACGTCCCTTTGCGCTTGTTGGCTGCTTCGCTGTAGGTACCACTTTCACATTCCAATGAAAGACAATCAAACAGCCGAAAGATGCTAACAACCGCTGTTGTTTTTGTCGCGTTATGTTAGCATTACGCTAGCAGACTTTTATTGGATGAAATGATTTGGTTTGGCCGAGCATCATGTGAGTGTTTACATATTTTGTCTTTAAGGTGTCCGTTTTGCAGTAAATGGAGTTTGAGAGATTGTCCTGGTGTTCCTAATATTTTGGCCAGACAGCGTATAATACAGCTTGCCTTTGGCGGCTTATCAAGCATGTGAATCATCTCATTAATCAAAAATATGAATTCTTGAGATGATGTGATTTTTGGGCTTTTTTTTTCTTTTTTTCAAGGGGATCCGGATGGGCTTGCAAGCGACGTGTTCCCACGGCCCGCAGCGTTGCCATGGTACCGAAGCGTCTGTCGTCTGGCCAAGTGTTTTCGAACAGACAAATTAACACCATTATTTCGACAGCTTATCGCTGTTTGATGTTTGCCGACGGCGGATTTACATAATGCAAATAATGACGCCTATCAGGTTAGCTGAAGACTGAAAATTGTCCAAACGTGACCCCCACGAGGGCAAGAGTGTTTATGGACCTGTCCAGTTGGTTTCCAGCTTTTGGAGAAACAGCCAGCTCAGTTACATATTTAGTTATTTATTTCTAAGGTTAAAGCAGAGCAACCCAAGAGCGCCGACTGTCTCGCAGACAATCGCGCACACACGCACACACACACAGAGGTCAAATGGAGCTTTTACTGCTTTTTACTGTTTATGTCTGAAGCCATTACCAGATATTTGTTACTGCCGCATAAACGCATCAGACGTCAGGCGCTCTGTCAGAGGTGACGTGTCGTATCGTTCAAGCGAAGCTCAAACTTGCCTCCATAGAAGGGAGCAGGGGTGCATTCCAGCTCTGGATTTTGATTAAGATTGAATCATTTTGCTTTTGGGGAATGTTTGCCGGCTCACGCAGGGTAGACTGGTTAAGCGGAATCATCGCTGCTTATTTTTTTTTCCTCCTGAAATTTGTCTTGGAGCACCAAATATTTGGACATATGATATTTAACATATATTCTTTATCGTCTGCAAAGAATGACTAATATTAGTGCTGTACTGATGAGAGGAGTTGAGAGGTCTTTCACTGTCTGTTGCTCAAATACTTTCCAGCTGTTTTCTGAATCTAAACATCTTGGATTTGAAGTTAGCTGATCCATCTGATTAAAAAAAAACGGTCTAAAGCACTTCTCCAGCGTGCTGTCCTAAAAGAACATCTCAGGTTCAAAAAAATAAAAAGGAAAGAAAATTTAATACCACCAAATTTGGAGATACCTGCTGGACCAAGCTCCAAATTTAGCCTCTCCCCCCAATACTTGCACTCAGTCGGCGGAGACGCGAGCCTCCGTTCTTGGATAAACCCTCGGCCGCGAAAGTTATTTGTTGTGTTTCCCTCTCGGGGGCAGTTTGTCTTGCGCCGGCCCGTCCGGGGCTGAGTTATGTCGGCGGGGAGCGCTCGCTCGGGCAGCTGCCGGGAGTTTGACCGCTGATGGATGGACGAGGTTGAGGATCGAGAAGTGTCGTACTGCAAGGGAAAGCAAAGCTAGCAGTAACTTTCATTCATTCCCACATTTCTTTAAAGCCACTGAAATCACAACAATAACAAAATTCTCATTCAGACCCAAAAACGTCTTACAAACTGATTGGCCCTTCGCCCTCTGAAACAAAAATCCATTGAGTCAAAGTTAGCCGAGCCAAGTAAAATAAAAAAAAAAATCTGGCCTTTTGAATGATCTTTTTGCGGATGATCATGGTGAGGATAATGGTGTTGATGTTTGGCAGGTGGGGGGGGGGGGGGTCAGTGTTGAGATGATGAAGACGAGGCCAGATGGTGCCTTGAATAACAGCTTGAAGCTGTGGGCTTGTTTTTTGCCTTAAAAAGATGGCACACGCACACATTAGCACGCACGCGCACTCACGAGCACGCAATCGGCCCAAACTATTTTTAATCCCCGCTGAGAACTTTTCAGCTGCGTTCATTTTTTATCTTCTTCACATGTTTTTTGTGCAAGTCTGAGTGACGGCTATTCAGCCGAGTGCCGCAATTAGCACTGAGCACTAATTAGCATAAGACCTCCAATGTTAATTTGATTTTATTTGACATTTATTCTGATGTTTGGACTGTAGCTTTAACCTCAACTTTGATGTAAAGTGCTTGATAATCCCTGCCGTAAAAACACGACTGTAAAGGATTTCAATTTGAGCAAAAAGAACGAAAGACCCTCCAAAATCACCTTCAAAAAAATATTTCATGCCACAGTAAAACTGTCTCGCGCCCGACTGTCCTGTTCTGTCTTCCCGCCTCCCGATGTTCCTTCTGCACCATCTGCCCCCTTTCTTGTCTCTTTTATTACAGCGTCCGTGTCTGACTGCCTGGCGGCGAAATTAGCATCCCGCAAACAAACCCGGGGGTCGCGCGCACCGGTGGATATGCTAATGTCGTGCGACAAAAAAGGCTCATGAACGTCGGCGGACTGATCAGTATTCAGATGACACTCAGGACGTGTGAACACCTTCATTTGCACTGAGTAACCAACAATATCACCAAAACAAGTTATATTTCAGCGGGGGGGCATTACCCCCTTAAACCCCCCCCTTAGTTCCGCCACTGCTGATGAGTTACAAACAGAAATTTGTATTGAGCCTTTCATGGCCGTCGTCCCGGCGACCACCTGTCGGCTGAAGCTGGCAGAGGTCAGAGGTTAACCTGGATAATGATGATGATGTAACGGCGTGGCTTTACAATGCGCCTCCTCTTCCTCAGCGGGCGCTTTGTTCCCGACGCGCTTGATGTTTTTCCAAAGGTGACGCCAGGCGACATGATGTTCCGTAGCCCAAATTAGGCGGAGTGTTGTTTTGTATTCACGGCCGCACACATGTTGACGCAGAAGCCTCCAGTTATCTGCGTCTTTAACCTGAATTGTGAGTATGTAGGTCACTTGCGTCATTTTATTACGCCATGTTCCTGACATTCAATTAATGGTTGTTTTTCTTCCTTCTGCAAAGCTTTTTCTAAATGTAAATGTAAAAAAAAATTATATCAATTTGATGTCATGGGAGTTGGTTGGCTCGTCCATACGTCCAACGCAGTATTGAGTCAATAAAGTCGTGTTTGTCTTTCCAGATGAAGAAATCTAATTTCATAGGAATGAAGTCCATCATGAGAATGGCTGACCTGTCACCTCCGGATGATCATTAGACAGGCAGAAGTTTCAGAAACGAAAGCAGCTGATGTTTGTTTTGTCCGTGTGTTTCTATTCCTGTTTTTTTTGGACAACAGAAACTGCTTCTAAATATAAGATCGAATGGAAAAGGGAAGCGACGAGCTTAGTCGTCTGCTTGGCTCTTGCCTCGTCGGTCCGTCCGTCTCATGGGAGCGTAACGGTGAACATGCTGCTGCTTCTCCGGCTCTCCGTCATCACCTATGTCACCGCAGGTGAGTACCAACAAAAAATTGCTTGAGAATTTACCGCAAAAGTTACAATTTTTGTCCAATGAAACGCATCAACTGATATTTGGGGGTTTGTGATTTTTTTTTTTTTACCATGTCAGATATAGAGAAACATTTCTAAAAAAATTAGATGCATATTTTTTCAGTGTGGGCGGGTCCGGCGGAGACGGTGGTGGGCGTGGCCGGGCGGAGGGTGGCCCTGCCGTGCCGAGTGGCGGCGGCCAAGCCCGGAGACGTGCACGTGTGCTGGGGGCGGGGCCAGCCGGCTGTCTTCTCCTGCCACAACATGCTGCTCAACGCGGCGGGCGCGCGGGTCACGTACAAGAGCTCGTACAGGTACGCCGCAACGCTTTTGAACCGCGTGACCCTCATGGTTTCCATGGTTACCCCTCTCCTCCCCTTCTGCAGGTACTCATTGTCATCCACCCCAAGCGGGCCGTCTGCTCTCTCCATCTATAACGTGCGTTCTTCCGATTCGGGCCTGTACCACTGCCGGGTTCAGCTGCCGGGACTCTTCAACGACAAAATCTTCTCCGTGTTCCTCATCATCATTAAAGGTCGGTTCATCATCAAACCTATCCAAAACATCCTTAATCCTCAAATTCCTTCAGGTGCCGGGAACCTGAACGCACCGCCGACTACCCAAGGTGGAACTTTGGAAGCAGGGACAGGAAGTGATGTCACGCAGATATTGTGGGACAGCACGGTCGATGACACAACCGGACCGGCGGTTGCCCGTGTTCAGGTGCGAGCAACAGAATTCGGACACAGATGACCCAATTTGATGCTTTGCTGACGTCTGCAACAGGCGCCCGTTCGGCGACAAGATGGCAACAATCTCCCCATGTTCCTCGGAAACACACTCAGGATGGCTTTCATCGTCTTCATACCGGCCGTGATACTGATTGCGGCCTACAGTCAGTACACACCAAAATTTAAATTTGAAAATTTGACTTTTCAACCATTGCACATTTCAGTTTTCCTCGGCACAGACTACATTTTCTCATTTTACATTGTTCCTTTCTTGTCATTTGATTTTGGCTGCAGGAATGTGGAGGTCCAATCGGAAAGTAACGATTGATGATGACACCGGTGACAGCCAATCAGAAGCGGCGGAGGACGACGTGGCTCTCTAGACTCAAATGGCGCCTTTGGTTTTGTTTTGACTGTCAAAAGGAAAATGTAGTGAGAAAAATCAGCCTCAAAATCAATTAAAAAAAAATCAAAAATAGTACATATTTTTTTCTTTTCTTTTAACCAGTAGAGTGAACTTTTTTAACAAACGTGACAGCACAGCCATCAGGAAGTGAAACCCAAGTGCCTTTGTTACACAGGAAGCTGATTGGACCACAAAAATGAAGTCATATGCCAATTCTTAAAAGGTCATCATTTAAAAAAAAAAAAAAAAACGCATCAAGACATCTGCACGCTCATCTTCTTCTTCCGTCGGACGTGAATGATCATATTGATGATTCTGGCCGGGACCGCCAAGAAAATGAGGACACGGTTCATTGCAGTGCTCTTCTGTTGCCTCCTCACAGGTATCCTGTTTTTATATTCTTATAAAAAAATGTCAGTATTTTTTTCATCCTCTAATTGTTTTTTCAGAGTAAAAAAAAATGTTCAGCTAGCTTGGACTATCAAAATTAAGTCTTTAGTGAACTTTAATGGATTTTATTGTTTCATATTTTTGTCATTAGACAAATAAGTGAAGCCTTCCAAATAGTAAAAATTATTTTAGAAACATTTGCTGTATTTGTTTATAGCTGCAAAATGCTGGTGTCAAAGGACTAATTTTGTCTAAATGACGCTATTTAACTCACTTAAGCATTACTTGTATTGATTGCTAATACAACAATTTGTTGAGTAACTGAGTCTAATGTGTGTTTCTGTGCTTTAGGCTGTGAGTCCAAGTCCAAGTCATCCATCGCAGGTCAGAACGTCACGCTGACATGCACGTATGACATACGCAAACACGGACGTGTGGCGGCCTGCTGGGGCCGGGGAGATTTGCCGATCATAGGTAGCTGCAAAGACCAGATTGTTGCGACCGACGGGTTGAGAGTGACTCAACAGAGCGGCAAGTACAAGCTTCTGGGCCGGCTGACGAACGGGGACGTTTCACTGACCATCCTGAACGTGAAGAAGGAGGACGCTGGAAAGTACGGCTGTCGGGTTTTGGTCTCTGGTCCCTTCAATGATGAGATACACCACTTCGAGCTGATCATAAAAGACGGTGACAAAGTCATTCCACCTAACTTGTAACACTTATCTTGCCGTAAATGAAATAATAAATAATATCCATCATACAGACACACGACACGTGGATTTGATGATGAAAAGTAGCTGCTCCTCATTTATGAAACAGTCAATATCATTTTTTTTTTCTGTATCAGCCCCTCAAACTACAACTTTAAAGACTGTCACGTCTGCGAAGAGCATCAGCACACCAGATGCAACAAAAACTCCAAATCAGAGTGAGTTTCTTTGAAAACTTTTAAAGCTTGTCTATTAGTTGCTGCAAGCAGCAAATGAAAAGTGTAATAACACGTAATATCTGTATGTAAATATACTTCGAAAGGTGGCCGCAGCTGGCCTAAAACACTTTCACTTCCTTTTTGCAGTTCAGGTGACCTCCTCAGAAGGCCTCCAAACTTCCTCCTCTTCAATCAGCCTCAAAACCGAGGTCAGACATTCATGTATGACCCAGATTGTAAACACCATATGTACTGGGAAGAAACTCTTTTCAGTTTTTCTGAATATTTTCACATTTTGTCTTCATATACAGAAGTGTGATATCCCAGCATGCGGAGTTGCGATGGGTGTCCTCCTTGGGCTGATTCTTCTTGGTGCTGCCATCATCATCATTATCAGTAGGTCACTTCAAAGAAAAAGGTAACTTTTTGTTTGCCCTAATCTGTTTGTCTTAAAAAAGAGGAAAAAGAGGCCATAAGAAAGAAAATGTAGCCCAGAATTGAAACTAAATTTTTTTGTCTTTATCTTCAGGCAGAAGAAAGCGCCGCCTCAACTAAATGTAAGTTGGCCGTTGTGGTTTGCCACATTTCTGCTTTTCATGTGTTGTCGTTATATAAATGGTTTAGAAGTGCTGCATTTTTTAGGTTACATATAGTCATCATGACGCATCGACCGACAGAAGAATGAGTCCCGTCGTATAGAACAGCTGTAGGAAACTCAGACAGGGCAAGAAGTGTGAACCACTCAGCAGATTCAGTAAAAAAAAAATAATAATAATAATAATAATGCTTCACCTTTTCTTTCAGCTCTGGCAATGACGCTATCAGGCTAATGACACCAGTTATTGACAATTTAGCAAAACAGCTACATATTCTTTTGTGGTGAATGGTCTTTGTTGCTTCGCTGGTCTTCAAAAAACACTTGGTGGACGATGGCTGGCCCAGAGAAGGAACACTCCAGTGACACACGGATGATTGGGAAAAGATTTTATTCAACCGATGTCAGAGTGAAGTTTCTCCAAAAATTCGAGTGGCCCCAAAAGCAAAGATGTTAGCAGCCCCTCCTTCCTCCTTCTCTTCTTTTTTTTCTCCCCCTGTCTGCGAGGCCTCCTGTCAGGGTTTTCCAGATTATCTTGATCGTATGATTATGTTGGAATGTAACCTGTAATAAATAACCTAGCTTGTCCCATCCTGCAGCGCATAGTGAACACGGCTGGTAAGATAATTGGTGCTTCACTCCCCTCCCTGAAGGACATTTACACCTCCCATTTCACCCGCAAGGCGACCACGATTGTGAGTGATGTGAGTCACCCCGCTCACTCTTTGTTTGATCTTCTGCCCTCTGGGAAGAGTCAAAGTCAAAGTCTGCTTTATTGTCAATTTCTTCACATGCCAAGACACAAAGAAATCGAAATTACGTTCCCACTGTCCCACGGTGACAAGACATAGTACACAATATACATACAAGTAAACAACACAAAAAATAAAAACAAGAAGGCACAAACGAAGAATAAATAAGAGTGATGAATAAATAATAAATAAACAAATAACATAATAAATAAGAGCCTGCGCTCCCGCACCACCAGACTCACCAACAGCTTCATACTCCAGGCTGTTAGGATCCTGTACGCTCTCCCCCCTTCTGCGTAGCGTCCTGTACTTTTGCGCTATTTCTGACTGTCTGCTGTTTGCACACTTGCTCCATTTTTGCTCCTCTTATTTATTATGTGATTTGTTTATTTATTATTTATTCATCACTCTTATTTATTCTTTGTTTGTGCCTTCTTGTTTTTAATTTTTGTGTTGTTTACTTGTATGTATATTGTGTACTATGTCTTGTTACCGTGGGATGGTGGGAACGTAATATCGATTTCTTTGTGTCTTGGCATGTGAAGAAATTGACAATAAAGCAGACTTTGACTTTGACTACACAACGTCGTAAAACACCCCTGCTATGCTTTGACGAGAGGTCAAGGGCTTTCTCTCCATCCAGTCCACTCTCACCCCCACCCTGTTTCTCTTAATAAAAATGCTCTTGCAAGAGGCCAGAGTCAGACCTCATTCGATCATCGCTGTATGCACAGCGACGAATGACTCTCCACCTGCAGGTGTTTAAAAGGGCATACTGTCTCCCGTGTGGTTCTTGCAAAATAAGTTAGAGTGAGCACCACTCTAACACCCCCCATCTTTTATACCTGGCAAGACAACAGCTGCGGTTCGAGTCTCAGTCTACTGGTTGCTTTCGATGCCCCTAAAAGGGCATGAACTAGGCTCTCCCTGGTCACGAACAAATGGCACTTCCATATTCTAAGTACCTATACATTACTGAAACTAAAGCCTCTCTGCCCAGCAAAAATAGCTTATGGTAGTCTCACTGCTGCTAGTTGACCACCTAAGGCAACATACAAAGACGCATAGAATCCAAATTTTACAACATTGGCAACAATCTCCCCATGTTCCTCGGAAACACACTCAGGATGGCTTTCATCGTCTTCATACCGGCCGTGATACTGACTGCGGCCTACAGTCAGTACACACCAAAATTAAAATTTGAAAATTTGACTTTTCAACCATTGCACATTTCGGTTTTCCTCGGCACAGACTGCATTTTCTCATTTTACATTGTTCCTTTCTTGTCATTTGATTTTGGCTGCAGGAATGTGGAGGTCCAATCGGAAAGTAACGATTGATGATGACACCGGTGACAGCCAATCAGAAGCGGCGGAGGACGTCGTGGCTCTCTGGACTCAAATGGCGCCTTTGGTTTTGTTTTGACTGTCAAAATGCAAATCATAAATAGTACATATTTTTTTCTATTCTTTTAACCAGTAGAGTGAACTTTTTTGACAAAAGTGACAGCATAACCATCAGGAAGTGAAACCGTAGTGCCTTTGTTACACAGGAAGCTGATTGGACCACAAAAATGAAGTCATATGCCGATTCTTAAAAGGTCATCATTTAAAAAAAATAATAATAATCACCACACGCATCAAGACATCTGCACGCTCATCTTCTTCCGTCGGACGTGAATGATCATATTGATGTTTCTGGCCGGGACCGCCAAGAAAATGAGGACGCGGTTCATTGCAGTGCTCTTCTGTTGCCTCCTCACAGGTATTCTGTTTTTATATTCTTTTAAAAAAATGTCAGTATTTTCTTCATCCTCTAATTGTTCAGCTAGCTTGGACTATCAAAATTAAGTCTTTAGTGAACTTTAATGGATTTTATTGTTTCATATTTTTGTCATTAGACAAATAAGTGAAGCCTTCCAAATAGTAAAAATTATTTTAGAAACATTTGCTGTATTTGTTTATAGCTGCAAAATGCTGGTGTCAAAGAACTAATTTTGTCTAAATGACGCTATTTAACTCACTTTAGCATTACTTGTATTGATTGCTAATACAACAATTTGTTGAGTAACTGAGTCTAATGTGTGTTTCTGGGCTTTAGTCGGTGAGTCCGAGTCCAAGTCATCCATCGCAGGTCAGAACGTCACGCTGACATGCACGTATGACATACGCAAACACGGACGTGTGGCGGCCTGCTGGGGCCGGGGAGATTTGCTGATGTTTGGCTGCAAAGACCAGATTGTTGCGACCGACGGGTTGAGAGTGACTCAACAGAGCCCCAAGTACAAGCTTCTGGGCCGGCTGACGAACGGGGACGTTTCACTGACCATCCTGAACGTGAAGAAGGAGGACGCTGGAAAGTACGCCTGTCGGGTTGAGGTCTTTGGTATGTTCAATGATGAGAAACACAACTTCGAGCTGATCATAAAAGACGGTGAGAAAGTCATTCCACCTAACTTGTAACACTTACTATCTTGCCGTAAATGAAATAATAAATAATATCCATCATACAGACACACTACACGTGGATTTGATGATGAAAAGTAGCTGCTCCTCATTTATAAAACGGTCAATATCATTTTTTTTTCTGTATCAGCCCCTCAAACTACAACTTTACAGACTTTCACGTATGCGAAGAGCATCAGCACACCAGATGCAACAAAAACTCCAAATCAGAGTGAGTTTCTTTTAAAACTTTTAAAGCTTGTCTATTAGTTGCTGCAAGCAGCAAATGAAAAGTGTAATAACACGTAATATCTGTATGTAAATATACTTCGAAAGGTGGCCGCAGCTGGCCTAAAACACTTTCACTTCCTTTTTGCAGTTCAGGTGACCTCCTCAGAAGGCCTCCAAACTTCCTCCTCTTCAATCAGCTTCAAAACCGAGGTCAGACATTCATGTCAAAGTCAAAGTCTGCTTTAATGTCAATTTCTTCACATGCCAAGACTTTTCAGTTTTTCTGAATATTTTCACATTTTGTCTTCATATACAGAAGCGTGATGTCCCAGC
The DNA here is from genome assembly GCF_901709675.1 of Syngnathus acus. NCBI lineage: Eukaryota > Metazoa > Chordata > Actinopteri > Syngnathiformes > Syngnathidae > Syngnathus > Syngnathus acus. The sequence goes on along the minus strand of NC_051099.1, from coordinate 3,409,285 downwards.
GTGGGGAGTTGCGATGGGTGTCCTCTTTGGGCTGATTCTTCTTGGTGCTGCCATCATCATCATTATTAGTAGGTCACTTAAAAGAAAAAGATAACTTTTTGTTTGCCCTAATCTGTCTTAGAAAAGAGGAAAAAGAGGCCATAAGAAAGAAAATGTAGCCCAGAATTGAAACTAAATTTTTTTGTCTTTATCTTCAGGCAGAAGAAAGCGGCGCCTCAACAAAATGTAAGTTTGCCGTTGTGGTTTGCCACATTTCTGCTTTTCATGTGTTGTCGTTATATAAATGGTTTAGAAGTGCTGCATTTTTTAGGTTACATATAGTCATCATGACGCATCGACCGACAGGAGAATGAGTCACATCGTGTAGAACAGCTCTGGGAAACTCAGACAGGGCAAGAAGTGTGAACTACTCAGTAGATTCAGTAGAAAAAATAAAATAATAATGCTTCACCTTTTCTTTCAGCTCTGGCAATGACGCTATCAGGCTAATGACACCAGTTATTGACAATTTAGCAAAACAGCTACATATTCTTTAAATGGTAAACACCAACTGCTTTTAACTTAGCTACGGAATCAACTCATTTGCCACTGCTGAATATGTCTTGCAGTCATCAGCAGCATCCGTCCGTCCATTCGGTGCACTTCAGCTCTACGTCGTCGTCTTCCCACCACGAAGCTGAGACCGCAGACAACATCTACCAGATGGACACAAACGAATATGACACGATATACCCTGAGGCTTCCACCACCTATGCATTGCCGTTGCGGCGAGGCCTCACTTGACTGACAGGCTTCATCAGAACATTTTGTTTGCATTATTTAAAAATCATCTGTTGCAAGGAACACAGTTTGTTTTACCCCTCCCATGTACATTTAAACATTAAAACACACTTTTGAAACAGAGTGTAAATGCATATAAAGCATAAAATGTATGGAAAATAGTATACTCTATCTATTGTCGATTTTATTTTATTTTATTTTATTTTATTTTATTTTATTTTATTTTATTTTATTTTATTTTATTTTATTTTATTTTATTTTATTTTATAACCACCTCCCTCCTTTTTTGTTGCAAGCTGTTGTCGATGTTGTTACTCTCCTATCCGATAGGGGCGCTGTAGTACTCTGTCCAGCCCCGTTTTCGAAGAAGACAAGCACATGTGTTTTTCCCTGTTCCCAACCAGCTTCACCCGACTCCGCAACTAAACGGGCTTTATTAGTTAAACAAAGGCGATCGATATTTGTTTTTTGTTATCGAACATGACGAAAGTGAAGAAGGAAAAGGTGGCCAATGACGAAGAGGTACCGGAGGCCGGCGGTCACGAAAAATCTGAGAAGACTTACCAAGAGTTGGTCGCCAACGTGAACGCCATCTCGCAGCCGCTTGCCACAAGGAAGCTCAGCAAGAAACTCTACAAATGCGTCAAAAAGGGTAAGATTGATCATTTAACCTGCAATATTATTTTCTGCACATTTTAGACGCGCCTTATGGAGCGGTAACGCAAACGTTGCGACACTGTCGTAAATAATGCGTTTATAACGACAGATCTCTCTCTCTTTTTTTAAATGACTGTTTCAAATGGTGACAGCGTCCAAATTGAAGAATATCCGCAGAGGAGTGAAAGAAGTTCAGAAGTTCATTGGAAAAGGGGAGAAAGGGTGAGCCATTTTATCTTTGTTCCGTCCCCAGGTTTGTTTATTCTAATATCAAGACCAGAATTTTAAGGTTTGTGTGTGCATACCTTGGCCACCAGCAGTATAATAAAAACACACAGTACTGGAAGACGTTTGCAGAGGATAAAAAAATATAAGTCTGATAGTGTTGTCATGTTGTAATGTGTGCTGCTGCACCATTGATCCGTGGTGTTTTGGTTCAATATGAAATGCTCTTATTTGAACAAATGATCACCATCTATTGACATGAAATAGTCACTCTTAACTTGAGGTACCACTGTTATCGAAATTGCCCTGGATTTTTCTTATCTTTTGTTTCTTGTTCAGCATCGTGTTGTTAGCCGGCGACACGCTGCCCATCGACGTCTACTGCCACCTGCCGATCATGTGCGAAGACAAAAACCTGCCGTATGTCTACATCCCTTCCAAAATGGTGAGACTCTCCTCGGGACATAAATACAGCATCTTTTCACTCAAGTGTCCCTCAACTAATTAAGAGGCTTTGTGGCTTATCTATTGACTTCTCTGCAGGACTTGGGCGCGTCCGCCTGCTCCAAGAGGCCCACCTGCGTGATCATGCTCAAACCTCACGAAGATTATCAGGAGGCGTACAACGAGTGTCTGGAAGAGGTGACCAACATGCCCAAGCTGTTATGAGCTCCACAATCCGTCCAATGGAACAAGCGATGCATCACCTCCGGTTCAAATGCTGGAAATGAGTTGGAAAGTGACGGGATATTTAATTTTACATCTTGACAGCTTTTTTTTTTTTTTTTCTACTTCTGAATTAGTTTTATGTTTTGTTTGTGTTTTTTTTAATAAAACAAACTAATTCCCACCTGACACGCTCATTTGTTTTATGATTAATACAAATTAAAATTTTAATCTAGGTCTAGAAATGAAAAACCCTGTCACAATTTGACTTTTGCCTCAAAGCAACTTGTAATTAAAACAAACAAAATTATACCTGAAAAGTAAAACTGATTCGATATTTTAGTTTCAATGATAAATGTGTATTTTCAAGTAGTCTTATTTTGAAAAGGTAGTTACTTGCGGAAAACGACCGGAAGTACTTCCGGTCCGGCACATTGTCGCTACATCTTCTACTTCTTTCACATCACTTTCGCTGAATAATGGCCACGTTTTTCGGCGAGGTTGTGTCCGTTTTCTCTCGGGCTGTGGAGGAAGACGACGAAGAGGAGCTCGACGAGGACGAAGAAGACGCCCAAATCCGCAGAGAACTCGAGGAAAAGAGGTAAACATAAGGCTAGCTAACCTAACCGGCGAGGGTTAGTATGAGTTAGCAGAAACCACAAAAGCACAGACAAGGAGACGCAAGATTTTTTTTACAAATTAAAGCCAAATGTCTCGATAGGATGTACGTGACTTAAATTTAGTCAGCAACCCTGTAATGAAATGAAACAATCAATGCATCGCACATCAATGTGCACATTCTTCAAAACAAACTTGCTGAGGCATCATCAAGTTGCCAAATTACAATGAATTGTGTAATTCGCAAATGTTAATCTTTGCTAAGACTGCCGCTCCGTTTACATTTTGACTTTGACATGATAGTGTTTTAGCTGATGCTTGACAAACTGGGTAACTGTTAACGTGTTAGCATTTTGCAGTTATACCTAGTGTTGGGGTCTTCCTTTTTTTTTTTTTTTGCTCTTTTTTTTTCTAAATCGTTTATTTCTCATCAGGCAGGTTCACCTCAATTGGAGTCCCGCAGTGTGTGATGCCCTGAAGACCGGAGACAAGCTGACCTGCTCTCATTTCATCCTTGCTGTGGGACACAACGCTTCCAGTATGCACACAACACATCAAAAACGCTAACAGGACTGTCCCATGCAGACTTGATCGCTGATGTCTCATCTCCGCCAGGGTTTTTGTCGGTGTACGTTCTCGCCTCGGAAAAGTGGGACGCGGTGGGACGTGCTTCCGTGTGGAATGAGAGGAGCCAGCCAGGAAGCGGTGAGCAGTCGTGCGTCTTCTATCGACACAGGGACGAGCCGTCGGTGAGTTAACGAAAAAAAAAATATATATTTCATCCATTCACTCCTCAGTTGATCCATGTTAATGTGTTTTTTTTTCCTTTCTAGGTTCTAATCTGCCAATTGACGTGCTACGTTGCTGAAGATCAGCAGTTCCAGTGGGCAGAAAAGGTCTTTTTATTGATGTATTTTGACAAAAGTAAAATTGTCAAAATGCTCGTTTCTGAATTTTCGTTTGGCGTCTGACTCCTTGCAGGTGTTGGACTGCCTGCAGCACAGAGAATTGCACGTGACAGTGCTGTCGGACAGCTCCGTGGCAGACTACAAGAGTGCCGAGTACCTCGGCGGCAACTCGGCTCCCTTTCTGCGCTCCCTCCACACGACCACCTTCAACGGGCCGCCCGTGTGCCCGGCCTTAGAGCAGCCTAACATTCTCACTGGACTGCCAGCTGCAGGTAGCACCGTCAAACAGTGATGCTTTAATGTAGCCCATTGTTTTGGAATAATTTCCTTACGATAAAGTTATGTCCTACTGGCTCATTAATTAGTGTTGAACCACTGCCAAGTCCACCGCATCCCCGCCGTCGTCTACCAGTGCTTCACTGATGTCATCGGCACCGACTCGGTCACCATGGAAACCTACAAACCGGCGCTTGTCAACCTTGGACCGTCCATAAAGGTTATTTGCGCTTCTATGAGCTTTGTTTCTGCATTTTTGGTTAACGACAGAATTGAGAAGGGCTCAAAGTATGTGTGAATAAACTCATTATTATGGGGAGGTCTTAAAATGGCCTCTGAAGTTCATTTGCTAACAGGTCCTTTAAAAGGTTCGATAAACCACTGATCTACATCTATGAATTGTTTCATTGTGTTCAAATTCTAATCTTTTGCACTTTTCTCTCCTCAGTTGGATCATTGTCCAAGCTCAGATGCCCTCCGAAAGATTGTCAGAACCAGAGACCCTCAGAGTAATCTTTACATCTGAAACTTTGTATGTGCTAAATATTGGGCTATTTTTTTTTAAATCGTAAAATAAATGTACAAAACGTGTGTGAGCCGTCATTACAGTCATAAAGCATTATGTGACTTAGATCTGTGATCTTTTTACAGTAGTTGTGCTGAAATGCGGCTCCAGTCCGTAAGGGGCAGCCGAGAGCCATTGCAATTCTCACAAACAAAAAGACAAGCGAGCGAAACTTAAATCTCTAACGTCGCTTTGACACAAACAAAATGATGTAAGTTAACAGTTGTATTATTTACTTTGTTTAACAAATCGATGTTAACGTAACATTCATGCTAGTCTATGAAACAAGCTTAACTCAAAACTCGCGAGTTTCCTTGCGCGAGAGTTGGTGATCTCTTAGCAACGATCATGCTCGCTAACCGGGCGACAATGGCGAAAAAGACTCGGAAGATCGCTGTCAACAAGCGGGGGAAAGAATACGTATTCAGCAAGATGTTGGCCGAGCGGAACCAGCCGATCGTGGCCGTGGGAGCCTGGGTGGAGGATGGCCAAGAGTTTGAAGAGCATCCGTGTGTGAGTGCTTGAAGCTTGTTGTCAAGCGCAGCCGTTACTTGGCCGCATTGCCTTTCTTTTTCCCCCTCATATTTTATAACGTTGAATTTGATAAAACATCAATACACCTCCCTTAGGACTTGGCTTCTTACACTGACGAGCTCCAGGCGGAGAAGCAGAGGGAGAATGAAGAAACCCTGCGAAGATTTCAAGCGCAAGTGCGCCATCGTGTGGCGGTAATCGGCAAGAGGAAGCGACAGGAAGCACATTCACTGGTAAAGTTGTGTAAATATGTGACGTTAATTTGGATTGTGAGTAAATGAGGTGTCTGTACTAACAGCATCTTCAAATATTGTGTGCAGGCTTCTGTTAACATGGGAATCCCAAAACATGTGCCAGGAAAGGCAAACATAAATGAGGTACAGTTAAGGGTGAGACAGATTTTCTGACAACTGACGTGCTTTTTAAGATTTTTCAAATGTTTATTTCCAGGTCCGTGACAGTACGAGACAGGTCCGACTCAAACTGGCAGCATGCCAGACCAGCCAGTCCACCGACGAGACGTCAGAGTCTTCCACAGACAGCTCCAAGATCTCGCTCGCCAGACATGTGAGCATTACGTGTCCCCACTTCCATGATTTCCCTTTTAAATGGTAATCATGTGAGGTAACAAATTGCCATTGTCCTCAATAGATGACTGAATGTGGCGACCTGAGGGAGGAGGAGGAGGAGGATTTTGAAGATGATGATGAAGAGGAAGATGAATACAGAAGCCACCTTAGACGCCCAGTAAGCAGTTGCAAATCTGGTTTGGTGTGTTCAACCACATTCAAGTGTCAATTTGTAACATTAACATGTCCGCCGGGAATCAAGAGAACAAAATATAGTCTTGACTCATTTAGTTCCTCTTTATCTCAAGACTGACAACATTAAATATAACCCTCGAACTTCACTTTTCTTTAAATAATTCCAATCAGGTCAGCCAAAGAGAGCGTGTTGTGTTTATCCCCTTTGATATTTTGATTTTGACACCCACCTTTTAAGGAAGTTACAATTGTAGCAATTTTTATCGACTGTGCAAAAGTCTTAAATCACAAAATTAAATCAACGTGCCAGAAAAACTGCCTCACGGTCCAAATTCTAATCTGGTTTCAGACAAGTGCATGCGAGTGGGACGCGGCGATGTCTGACTCGAGAATCTCGAAGATCCTTTGGACTTTACAGGACCAGGAGGAGTTGAGAAGACAGGTGAGTCGTTTAAAAAAAAAACAAAATCGGTAAAATACCGACTTATCTCTTTTTTTACAGCGCCAGTTGCAGTTCCTGATGCACCGCCGCCACTACATGAACGTCGAGCGGCAGCGCGTCAAAGAAAACAACCAGCACCGGAAGCACCTGAAGAAGACAGCGAGGTGACGACGGAACGCAACACCTGATCATCCCTCACAACAAAGTGGTTGAGTCTCTCTACTTCTTAAACTCATTTAACTCTTACACCTCCCACCCCGAAGGATCAAAGCGGACAAGGAAAAGGCTCGCCTGGAAGAGGAGCGGCAGCTGGAGCGTACCCGGCACCTCACGCATGTCCGGCAGCACCTAGAGGAGCGAGAGATGCTCATCCTGGAGCGCCTCAAGCTGGAGGACGTAGAGAGAGCGGCCTATCGTGAGAAGAGGAAACGGGAAACCAAGAAAGGGATAGTGACCACCAGGTAATGAGGAGTTACCCGTCCTTGTCGATTGTGTAATCCCCATTGATTTGCGTACAGGTACATCGATGCTCTGAGATCCCAAGTGCGGGACCGAATGGCTGACAAGAAGTTGGACCTGCCACCACTGTGCTGCTGTGCGTCCTCTTTCTGGGACTCGCACCCCGACACTTGCGCCAACAACTGCGTCTTCCACAACAATCCCAAAGGTACTGCCGGTCGCCGACAACACTAACCTGACTTTGCAGCGAAGAAGCAAAATCCCTCTAACAAAAACATTGTTCTCTTGGCAGAGTACGCGCAGGCACTACATGCAGCTGTGTCCAGTTTGGATTTAAAGTAAAAAAATACTGAGGAGATGGGGACCAACCATCAAATCCTAAAATTCAACCAATTACACAAAATAATTAAAAAATATATTTTTTAATCCTCTACCTTCATGAGACCAATTCAAATCATTCCATCGTCAGATCATTGTATATCATTCTTTGTCATTCTCTATTCTTTCTTTTTATTAGACTTCTCCACTTCATACACAAATACACATCCAGAAAATGTATTCTCTACTTAATTATTATTATTTATTCAAATGTGTTCTATTTTCTGGAGTTGTTTACAATTCGCGACTCTTCGACTACTTCCTTTGTTGTGACGTCACCCTCCTCCGATCACGTGTCGCCAGGGACGGTTCGTGACTCCGTCTGGAAAATCTTGTGGAATAACCAACCGCTATTAATAAGCACTCCTCGCAGCTGCATATCACCTCGGAGGTTTTTTTCCGCAAGCGTTGGTATTCTTCTGGAGGTCGGGCTGACTCGTATTTAAACTCTGCCACTATGGAGAACGTCGTCTGGATGTTGATGGACATCGAATCCCACCAGGAAGCCCAGTGGCCGCTTCTGTCCTCTAGCAGCAGTTAGCATTAGTTTTCCACTTCGGGCAGTGCCTTAAATGTCACTTTTTGAAAGCATAGCAAAACAAGTAAGCAGGGTTTTTTTAATTTTCACTGAGGAATTCATTATACGAGCGTAACAATCGTAACAACACGCAAATAAGCAGCCCATTGACCTCAGCGGTGCCTTCACGGTCTCATCGACGCTTTTCATCATGACTGGAAGAAGCATTTGAGTGTTTTTTATTTTTTCGCCCGACAAAAATTTTCATCGACCATGAAGGCTTCCCTGGCCCCCGGGATTCGTTGCATCACGTCTTTTTCTCGGGATAGCTGGTGAGTTTACAAAAATATGTTTTTCCCCCCCGCAGTTTTTCAGTCTGTGAACGTCTCATACTCTGGAGTGGACGGACGACTTGCCCTTATCTCCCCGGGGCTTTTAATGATTTACCTAACTACATCAATATAGACAATCAATACTAAGCAGTAAACACAATTCCTTATTTATATTTGACGATGTTTGTCATAGTTTGTGCTCGCCCTCGGGGTTTTACTTGCCTTACCAGCTAGAGACTCCCATCGCACCAGACTCGGTTAAGAAATGTCCTTTTTATACATCTTCCTTCCTTACTGGCACCAATTTCACCTTTATAAAATCAATAGGCTGGGCTAAATAGGGATATATGTATTATTTAAGGAATTCGGCCGAAATTAGTGACCCAATTGTGGCTTTTATAGCACGAAAAGAACATCGTTTCATCCTACTTGGACGGCGGCATGGTACGTTAATGAATGACGAGGCGTTGATAAATAATCACTTTTTGTAATGCAGTTTCGTTAAAGGAAGAGTGAACACAAGGAGCATTTTATTCATAAAAAAAATGTTTATACAGTTTTTATTTGTCATGTTATCACAACTGTAATAAGTGTCACTCATGATCACGATTATTTGATCTCCATGTCCTCCTGCCCAGGTATCGAGGCTTCATCCTGTTCCTCACCTTCCTCTTCTACACCGCCTACCACCTGTCTCGGAAGCCCATCAGCATCGTCAAGGTAGCTAAGAAACCCGACGGCGTGTGATCGCCCGCACTTGTGAAACCAACTCTGTGTTTTGCCAGAGCGAACTCCACCGAAACTGCAGCGGCGTCATTCGCCCGGCCGACGTCAACATCACCAACAATGTCACCTGGTGCGACTGGGCTCCTTTTGGTGAGTGCCAAATAAGACACACACACTGTTTGTTTGACACTCAACGTGTTATCTGTCCAGACCAGGACAACTACAAGACACTCTTTGGGGTGTTGGACAACTCCTTCCTGGTGGCCTACGCCATCGGCATGTTTTTCAGGTTGGCTTGAAACTTTCCGTCAATTCCGCAAAGCAGGCAAAGTAGAAATATGTACCGGCCGTGTCCGCAGTGGGATATTCGGGGAGCGCCTGCCGCTACGTTACTACCTGAGTTTTGGCATGCTGATGAGCGGCTTGTTCACCTGTCTGTTCGGCCTCGGGTTCTACTGGAAAATCCATTCCTTGGGCTACTACGCCGTCATCCAGGTACGTTGTCCGTCATTAGGAACACCTCGGAATGAGTTACCGCTTTCATGTGAAGACATCTTTTATTTTTGTTTTTACCATTAGTATCGTACCCGACTCAAACGATCAGGCCTCTTGCTGATGAGCTGATCATTTGAATCGTGTGTTGGCGTGGAAAAATATGCTCGATAGGGCCAGAGTTGAGTCAGTCAAGGCTGTCTTTGTCAGCTGACTTGTGTTTGCTGTTGAGTCACATGACTGGAGTCACGAGTCAGGGGTTGCACTTGAAGTAGGGAGGGTCAAAAGTCAGATTTTTTTTTTTTTTCTGGACTCATCTGTGTCCCCTCCACCGTCCCCCTGCAGGTGTTCAACGGCTTGATGCAGACTACCGGCTGGCCGGCTGTGGTGGCCTGCGTGGGCAACTGGTTCGGAAAAGGGAAGTAAGTACCTCCAGTGACCACCCCCCCCTCCCCCATCCACGACTCAATTAGTGATGACTCTGCATGAGTCGCATTTCGACACATCAGCGAGACTCGACTTAACAAATTCGCACCCCGAGCGCAATAGCGCTACTTCCCAGAAGTGCAGGCGAGCAACGCCGCTCCGTGTTCCACATTACAATGAGCACGTTTCACTTTCTAGTCAGTCAACAGCCGCACGTTTTAATCACCTTGGCAATTTTCGTTTCACACGATGGAAACTGGGAGGGGCAAAGACATCTAGAAGAGCGACGGACTTTTTTTTTTTTTAATCCAGTTGAAGCTTTTAAATTGCCCCAAAGTTTGCCCACAATTTTGTGACATTGTAATAATGAAACACTTAAAAGCCTGCAAAGTAGTGGTTAGGAGTACGTAGATTAAGTTGGATTCATGTTGTGGAGACCCAATTGCAATTGAAGCTCATGCGTGTGGTCTGTCGCCAGGCGCGGCTTCATCATGGGCGTGTGGAACTCGCATACATCGGTGGGCAACATCCTGGGCTCACTCATCGCCGGCGTCTTCGTCTCGTCGGCGTGGGGCCTCTCCTTCATCGTGCCGGGCATCATCATCGCCTCCACCGGCGTCCTTTGCTTCTTCTTTCTGGTCGAGAGTGAGTTCCTTAATCGCCGACTCTGAGTTCTTGCCCTCCTCCTAACCCGTCCTTCACCTTCATCCAGAACCCGAAGACGTCAACTGCAGCCCTCCTCAGCATCACGTGAGCATCAACAGGGCCGGCGAGCTTGTGCGTACCGCAACCGTGTCAGCACGTGTGTGTTTGTGCGTCAGAACGACTCGGAAAATGAAAGTGGTGAGACCGAGCCTCTCCTGCAGAGTCCGTCGCACGTGGCCAACGGTTCCGTCGTCGTCGACACGCCCGACAACTCCGCCGGACACTCGGAGGCCATCAGCTTCTACGGAGCCCTCAGCATACCCGTGAGTTTAACGTCAGGACAAACAATGTTGAATGTTTGAGTATTTCCCAAGCGTGAGATTTGCGTCCCGCAGGGCGTGGTGGAGTTCTCGCTGTGTCTGCTCTTCGCCAAGCTCGTCAGCTACACGTTCCTCTACTGGCTGCCGCTCTACATCTCCAACGTCGGTCGGTGTTCAACCACACACACACACACACACACTTGACCAGCCTGATTCACGCGTCTGTCCTTCAGCGCATTTCGAGGCCAAAGAAGCCGGAGACATGTCTACGCTTTTTGACGTGGGAGGAATTGTGGGTAAGTTCTGAGTTAAAAAAAAAAGAAATCCCATCCTGATATGATTTTACGGTGGTGCTTGTTTCACCAGGCGGCATCATGGCGGGCCTCGTGTCCGACTACACCGGCGGGCGAGCCACCACGTGTTGCGTCATGCTGCTCGTCGCCGCACCCATGGTGAGTGTCACGTTTTCAGTCATCGCCAATCAACATGAATTATCAACAAACCTTCCCGTCGCAGCTTTTCCTCTACAACCACATCGGACAACGAAGCCTCGGCACCACGATTGGTAAGAGAGAAAAATTGATGCCGCACTTTTATTATCCATGAATTTTGATTTAAAGTAAATTGGTATTTCCTTAGGCATGCTCTTGCTTTGCGGGGCCTTGGTCAACGGGCCGTACGCCCTCATCACCACTGCCGTATCTGCCGACCTGGTAAGATTTCTTACTTTGTTTTGACATCTATTTTTTTTATCAATCAAAATGACATCTGAATGTTGCAGGAATTTTTATTTTATTTTTTTCCTCCAGGGCACACACGAGAGCCTGAGAGGCAACTCCAGGGCATTGTCCACGGTGACGGCCATCATCGACGGAACGGGATCAGTGGGTACGAGATCGCCGTCTTCTCGCCCATTCGTAAATCGATGTCAAATTGTCACTAACGCCACGTGGGTGCCGTGCGCAGGGGCGGCGCTGGGCCCTCTTTTGGCCGGGCTCATTTCGCCGTCGGGCTGGAACAACGTCTTCTACATGCTCATCTCCGCCGATGTGCTGGCTTGTTTGGTAAGGAACAAGGTCTGTCTTGCAACACACGCAAACAGCGTGACCTGACGGATTTTGTTTTGTTGTGCAGTTTCTGGCCAGGCTCGTTTACAAGGAAGCTCAAGGTTGGTGCGGACGCATCCCGAGAATCAGAGGGTGAGCAGTAGCGAAACGGCGCCAAGTCTAGACCGCTTGTTTACGGGGTCAATTCATCCATGCGGTCTTCTTGCAGGTACAAGGAAACTTAAAAGGAGGAAACACCAGCGCGTCAGCTACGTCACAACAGCTCTTCACCAACTGGGACTCATCATCAAGCAAAAACGTTGTCTCTCAAGACACTTTTTAAATGACTAACTTCACTCTGCCATGCTTTTATCAGTAAAGTGTACATACAAGACTTGGCTTTACTGTCGTTATTGGGGATTTCCCTCCCATAAATGAAGTAAGCTCAATATTAGTGACTGGAAAGCCTTATCATTTAAAAAATCATTTAAAAAAAAAAAAAACACAAAAAAAAATTGACAACTACAGCCTTACTACAGTCACTTTTTTACCAATAAAAAAAAAGCCTTGTCTTTTTTTTTTTTTTTTACAAAAAAGCCTGACTGTACATGGTCATTTATTTTTAAAAAAAAGCCTTACTATATAAATAAATAAATAGATAGATAAATAAATAAATGGACGGACGGACATACAGATACATACATACATACATACACACACACACACACACATACATACATACATACATACATACATAAATACAATTCAGAGTCCATTCTTAGTATTTTGATATCAAATAAAGTCTTTTAATGATCCATTCCACAGCTGGAGTTTTTATATTTTTATACATTTCCAAACCATTTCAACTTCAACATGTTCAGCTCATTGTTGTATGTATATCATTCAGTATTATTTGACATCTTGTTGGAGCCAATTTAGTTTCCTTAGCTTAAATTCTAATTTTTGTTTTGTTTATTTGACAAAGCCTTTGGTCACCTGATCAGTCACCTGATCAGGGAAATAGGCTGCTCCCACTTGGTAGTCAGTCTCAGTTAGATAAAGAAGGAAGATAGTAGTGACATAGTTTTTTTTACCGCTAAAAGGCCGCTTCAAGCTACTTCAAGTCTGCTCCAAGCTTGTAATTTTTGGAACTTGGAATTTAGAAATCAAACTTTCGTTTACTTCTTGGAACCCTTTATGTTGAAACCTTAGTTGAATTACAAACAATTTGGATTTGTACCTGTGTGCCACCTGTTTGCCTGCCTGCCATTCCCGCTCCCCCCTTTCCTTGCTTGCCTGCCTGCCTGCCTGCCATTGCCTCTCTCCCTCGGCCTGCATGCCTGCTTGCCTGCTTGCCTCCATTTTGGACATTCTACCTCCACCTTCGAAAGGGTATGAGCAACAGCTGTACACAGTGTTTTAAGATAAGCGTGTGACAAGAACTATACAACATCTAACCTTTGAAATTTAAATTGAAACTGACACTCACATACATACACACACATACATAAATACAATTCAGAGTCCATTCTTAGTATTTTTATATCAAATAGTCTTTTAATGATCCATTCCACAGCTGGAGTTTTTATACATTTACAAACCATTTCAACTTCAACATGTTCAGCTCATTGTTGTATGTATATCATTCAGTAATTTTTGATATCTATTGATATCATTCCACAGGTCTTCATTCAGCCTCTGAGCCTTCACATGTAATTTCTTCAGAAACTGCATTCCCTACTTTCTAAGTGAATGTCATCTGATGGTCTTTTGCCAGATGTTTAAACCTAGACCACTATTGCACTGAACTTGTTTGTAATTATAGTTTGTTTCTTTTGTCTAACTTAGGGTTCATTTAAAATTCAATCTTCAACAAAAAACAAAAAAAGGAGTTAGCCCAATAATCTCAGCACCATTGTTTGACTGCTTGCAAGCCAATGGTTTAAAATTAAAAACTGCATATAGACAAAAAAAATACAAATAACATGCCATACGGACATGGTGCATATGAAAGTGGATTTTTTTTTTTTTTTTTTTTTTTTTAAAACAGTCTCACACTTAGAGGCTTATGAGCTGGACCGTGAAAGCCTTGACGGCGAGAGCTCACGATGTTTCTTGGGTACTGTATGTGTTTCAAAGTTTTCCTCATCTCCTTCTCAAACTCTTCTTTGTACATCCTTCGAAAATTCAAGACATCAGCAAAGTGGCTGAGGTACCTCAGTGGTGATAGCCGATCGAATTCCAACGGCCCCATTCCCTGAAACACACACATGGAACATTGTGTTACTTTAAATAATCCAATTTCTGCATTCATTCATTCACTCACTGTGACTAAATATCGTGATTGGGTGATTAGATTAGCAGAAACTGGATCAACATCACGACTTGTCAGCTTGCTTTAATTTAATTGGGTCAATCAATTGGATCAATTCAAACTACAGCTAAATACATTTTATTTATTAGATCTTAAAGTAACTTTATTGTAATTAAAACCAAACATTTTATTTCGTTTTTAATCATTTACATGGCAATGATAAATAAATGATACAAAACTCGTGTAATAAAACACTTTAATTAAAAAAAAACTCTTGAAAATAAAAACTTAATATTGAGTACCACCAGGTCTTTTTTTGTAATGTCAATAAATTAAAAAAATTCTGCTACGAATAGTGAAAATCTGCAAACAGATGACACCCACGCCTAAAGGGTTTTGCAATTACCTCGAGCTGTCACCAGATGCTGGCTAAGCGCTTCAAAAAGAGGATCCAACATCATGCAGTGATAAGAGTGGAAGACTCACCCTGGAGCGCTGTAAGACGGCGGCAGGTTGATGTGAGACGTTAATGAGCCCGAGGACATGGACAGGCCGACGGGGGAAACTTCCCGGCTCAAGCAATTGGGAGATGAATTGGAAGAAACTACGGAAAGTAAAACAAGATTTGTCAAATGCACCAAAGTTGCGTAACACACATCGGACGTAAGTAAGAAACTTGCTCACCTCCGCCTGAAGCTAGCGGGCTGTACGGTCGCGACATTGCGGTGGCCTACATCAAAAAAAATATATATATGTAGAATCTTTTTATTTTATTTGGACGACCGCTTTCAAGGCCGGTGAATGACTGACTGACCATCCTGGAGTTGACGGGCAAGCTAGTGACCGGGCAGTAGATCCGCTTCTCCTTCTGGCGCCGGTTGCAGAACCAAACCCGGACTACCTCCTTCTCCATGGCCAGCTCCTCGGAAATCAGCGTGATCTCCTCGGAGTTGGGCTTGGGGTTCTGCAAAGTCAAAAGATGGCCCCAGCGTGTACTTGCCGTAATGGTCAAAAGTCAATCAAATGTGCCACTCACGTCAAGGAAGCGCTTCTCCAGCGTGAGCTTGATGTTGGTCTCAATGCTGGTCCTCTTTTTACGCTTGCGGCCGTAGCCTTCCATCAGCGGCGGCAGGGAGGCGGCGCTGCTCATGCAGTCGGAAGGGGAGTTCTCTGAAAGGTAGAAAAATATTCAACTAATTTAGGGTTCATGGTGAATTTTGAACACAGCTATGTCCCCATTTAAAAGGGTGTGCGCACTTATGCAACCACATCGTTGCTTATTTCTTATATTTACTTTTGAAAAGTTGATATTTTTGGGGTAAGAGGTGGAATGAGATTGGAATTTCAGTCTGATTTTTTCGATGTGGATCACAAAAAGTGGCATTTGAAGAGGCTTTTTCTAATCACATGCAAATCTACCTGCGTCGTTCAGCCACTTTTCCAGCAGAGGTTTGAGCTTGCACATGTTCTTGAAGCTCAAGTTAAGAGCCTCGAAGCGGGAGATGGTGGTCTGGCTGAAGTCGTTGCCGTACAGCTTGCCCATGGCCAGGCCCACGTCGCCCTGGAATGCGTCACAAGGGACTCCCGTCAACGTCTGCCCAAAAAGCGGCTCGGAATGGTTTTGGAGATATAGACCTGCGTGAAGCCCAGTTTGATGCGTCTCTGCTTGAAGGCCTTGGCAAACTGCTCCAGCTCCTCCAGATCGCTGGGTTCTTCCTGGGGCGGCAGCGCCATTTGTTTGACCATCTGCAGGTGGGACATGTCCATGTGGTTGTCCAGCGAGGGGCCCACCAGGCCCGAACGACTCATCGCCTGCAACGCAATTTGGTCACATTCATTTTCCTGGAATTTGGGTGATTTGACAGTTGGCAAACTTTACAAAATGCTATTTAGTAGCAGTATACAAGAGACTCAAACACAAAAATCCTCACCACTGTCAATCTGATGTTGCTCAAATTCCACAAAAAAAAACAACTTTAAGCTCCCTCAATCTGAGCTCACCAAATGTTGCCGCACCGGATCCATACCTTAGTCATGTTTGATTAGACAAATGCTCATCGCCTTTGATAATTAGGATTTTTCCATCATCTGTATGTTTTGTCTATACAGATTGTGTAGACTGGGAGGGGAGGGGGGAGCATTAACCTGCGGAGTCAAAGCCAGGCCGGGCTGGTGATGCAGGAGACCGTTCTGGTTCTGCCCCGGCAGCGACATCAGGTTCTGCTGCAGAAGGGCTGTGGTGGAAGTTTAGAACCAGGTTTTGATTTTAGTACGTGGGGGTGAGATTTTGTGGCGGTGATGATCACCTTGATGACTGGGGCCGTTCTGGGACAGCAGGAAGGGGGACGGAGACGACAGGTGAGACGGGGGCATCAGGACCATGCTGTGCATGCTGTGCAGGGACGTCAGGTCCTGATCGCCATGGCGACAGTTCAAACCAATGTAAACATGTTTTCTCATGTCTAGTCATTATTTCCATTTACCCCAGTCATGTGCGAAGCGTGCATGGACGGACTTTGCGTCATGTGACATGTCTTCAGCGAGGAAATCAGGTGGGATGAGTCGTTGATGTCCTCGGTCTTGATCTGCAATAATTCCACACAGCAAAAAATGACAAATCCTACGAAAAGTACTGTGCGTGCTTTTAGGTCACGAGGGCATGCGAGTGTGTGTGCGTGTGTGTGTGTATATATATTCCTTCACTTCAGGACCAGTTTGGTCGCTATACAAGTTGCAACGAGTGACATACTCCCTCCCTTCAGGCGAGCCACTATGCAAATAGACACACACACACACACACTACCACCACGCAGAGCAGCCCCTGAAAGCTGTGGCACCTCCTAGAGGGAAAAAAAAAATAACGTGGAAACAAAAATTCCCGGCTGCCAAAAAAGTGTTTGGAGAAGTATCCAAATAGCTGCAAACTATTTGAGGTGATTCAGGAGTGCTGAGAGGAGGAGAGTCATTATTGACACGGGGGGTGTGGTGGGTGGGGTCTTTGCTGCTGGTTTGTCCTGAGGATGTTAGTTGTCCAAAAAAATGAGTTTATTGGGCAAAGGCGCTGTCAATAACATGGATGCTTAGCTCCAACGGGCATTCTTGGATTTTGCAGTCCACTTGAGGATTTGAATGAATGTAAAATACTTACTGATCGGTGGAATCCAGATCCTTTAAGCTCTGAAAGGCCAAGAAGAGAGTAAACATGATTCAAATGTTTTTTGGACGTGCTCACTCAATCCGGTGAAATTTCACTCGATTGTATCTCCATGGGATTGCGCAATCGCAACTTATTTGAATTCATTCGAAGGCAGACAGACAAACGGACGTGGATAGGTTTATACAGGCCAGTGCGAGGATGCTGACGGACGAGGAGGAGAGTGACTTTCGTGGGTGTGTCGCCATTTGAATGTCAAATGGAGCGCTATGGATGTGTGTGCGTGACGGGAGCCACACTAACGTGGCGTCATGCAAATACAGCAACAACCCCAACACCAGAGCGCTCGCCCCCACCGTGTCAAATGTCGCCCCCCGCCCCGCCCTGAGGACAAGCAGCCCGGATGGCAAAGTTCCAGTATGAAAATGACCATGAAATGCAAATTTGACTTTTGCTGACTTCTAACACACACACACACACACACACGATAAAAAAAAAAAGAAAATCATTTTTGGTCGATATTTTTTAACTTAGCATTAATGTTATAGTAGAAAAAAAAAGTTACGATTTTTTTTTAAAAATTCCATTTGTTTTAAAACTTCAGTAGAGTACAATGTAACAAAACAAAAATATATTAAAAACTATTATTGAAAAAGATGCATATAATCATGATAAATCATTTAAGAAAGCATTTTTACCCCAAAAAATATTTGCATGATTTAAAGAAAGTTATTGAGGCTTTTATTATTTTAAAAAAGCTGACATTAAAATACTTTGTTGTTGTTGTTGAGAGTGATATATTTTAATGTTTGCGTTGTGAGGAAGAGCCACATTAAAATTAGCATCATAAAGGACATTAAAAATGAATATTGAAATGGGTGACTTTGGACAACACTGGTTTGAGTAAATATGAATAAATGTGACATTTATTTTAAATGGCAATTAAGTTGACATGCATTTTTTTATGCTAACATTCCTGATATAAATAATGCCAAACATTTCCACTGCTTTATCACATGGACCGCAGATCTAAATATTTTGTCAACTTACTTTAACTAGACAAAAAAATTAAAAAGTCCCAAATTTATATTAGCGAGTAGCGACAGTCACTTCATGCTTACTCGAACGTTTCTTACGTTGCAACTCAACTCGGGTGTGACTGCGTATCTAAATAAGTATTTATTCATGTATATATATCTCAGAGTAATCACACACCTTCGCTGGAAGCACTCCAATTAGGATAAAATATTTCCCCCCCAAAAAAACTGAATGCAAACATTCTGATCAAAGACTCGATTAGCATGAAAAAAAAACATTTTGGAAAAACATCAATGCAATCCAGCCAGCCTTCACTCCAGGCGAGGGCTGGCGCCTTTTTAATGATTCTTTAATTATATTGGTAGAAAAAGAATACATATTTGTTCTTCCAAGCAGGGGGGAGGGCTCAATTCACAGTGTCCTTTTCCGCCATCTTCCACCTCGTTTATATTTTTAGTATGACTGTAAATGAATGGATCCCAATAACCTCTCCAATATTAATTTGATGTCTATTCTAAGAAATGGAATGCATCGATTCCGCCGCATCGACACACTTTTCTGGCTCGCATACACTTGGCCATTGTTTGAAAGGGAAGTTCTGCATTTCTGTTGACAGTTCCCATTTATTGTTTTGTATTTTGTTGCCGTCCTCAGCCGCGAGGCAGCCGGCATTTCTCAGCAAACAGGCCTCGGGGCCATCCTGCTATGGCGACCAACTGCCACTATACACACACACACATACACACACACGCACAGACAAAGGCTCGCATGCCCGCAGCGAGTTCTCCAT
This sequence comes from Syngnathus acus, assembly GCF_901709675.1. Lineage (NCBI taxonomy): Eukaryota > Metazoa > Chordata > Actinopteri > Syngnathiformes > Syngnathidae > Syngnathus > Syngnathus acus. The sequence goes on along the minus strand of NC_051099.1, from coordinate 3,390,213 downwards.
GGGTCAAAGGGATCCTTGTTTGGACACACACATTTCTTTTTTATGTATTAACTGGGGCTTCACTAAAAGATGGGCATGTTTTATGTTAGCATTATGCTAGCTGACTTTGCTGTGACAAAATGATGCTTGGATTGTTTACGATTATGATTTTCTTTTGTCTGCTGTGTTTGTATTAAACACGTTCATGTGAACTTTTTTTCCATAAAATGATGAGGTTTTTTTTTATTAATTTTTTTTAAAATATCCTTTTGAAGCGACTATATTTCTTTCCATGGTTATCCTCGTGATAGGTTTTAAAATTTGGAAAACTGAAACTTTTTTTTTTAATGAAGTCAGTTTTACAGTAAAGCTGAAGTGCTGTGCTCCATTTCCGTCAAGTTATGATTAAACATGCACTGAGGAATACTTGAGCAGGGCACACAGGATTTTCCTCTATCACTACCTCCTCACCATAACCACTCGTGTCAATTTATTAGGTACATCGAGGAACCAGAAGCCTAATATAAATCCTCATTATAATGTCATAAATGTTTCACTGGATCTGCCTGTGAGGTGTCTACAAACAAACACCTTCCCCACTTTCAATTGAAAATTGACTTCATGAATAAAACGGTTAAACAGCATGCAAAATGACAATTAAAATAAATCACAGATTTTGCAACAGCGCTGATGAATTATTGATTGTGCGGCATGATTTTAGATCATTATATACCTGTGTATATATAAATATAAATATATATACATATATATATTTATATACACACAAACACACTGTATGTACCCAGAATATATACACATCATATATTATACTTAATATATGTATTAAAATTTTTGAATAGTACCATTCTTAAATTGATAGTTCTTTTCAATTGACTCTTATTTATATTTTATATTCAGACTACTCCCACTTTAGTTTCACAAAATCCCGAATAGATTAATCATCCCGATAAATAGCTTAACGAATCTCGCCAATCGTATAAACGAACGAGCGAGCGTGAGTTCATTTTGCGAATCATGCGGACAAAGAAGAGTGTAAGACGGCCTCACTTGTCTGCTCCCCCTGAGTGTCCGACTGCTCCAGAGTGTCTGCGCTCATCTTCCTGACCTGCGATGACAAAACACAATTCAGCTGATTTTCCTACATCATTTCGACAGGACAAGGCTCAGGAAAATCACCTACACTTTATTCTAATGAGCTCTCACCACCACCATCACCACATCATGTGCTGCTTATAATATTCATGGAAGGAGACTCCCAGCAAAGCACAGCAAAAGGGAGTCAGTTCATTTTTGATTTTGGAGGGGGAGAAACTTACCTCAGGTGTCTGTTTAGCGATGCAAGAATGCCAAATCCGTCTCGACAACTGCAACTAGTATGACTTACTTTGTCATTTTCCAGAGTGGAGGAAGGCTCACCTGTGCGGCGCTTGTGCCCGAGAGGCTCATTTGCATACATTGCGGCGCGTCCTATCGCGCTCCGCACGCTTTGCATAAAACAACAACGAGGCCTACTGCGAAAGCACACACTCAAGAGACGCACTGCCGGCGACTTCTGTGCGAAAAAAACAAGACAAGTTGAGAAGTTTCAAAAACCATGGCGATATTTGTTTGCGTTACATGTTTTTTGCGCCCTACGAATCCTTCCTGGCAACAAGTGACGGGGTCTAAAGTTTGAAAATAAATCAAGAGGGCAAACTTAGTCATGCACTAGGTGATTTACTTTAAAAACATGTACAAAGTTTTTAGTTTACATATGTTGCATTTAAAATGTCCTTTCCACTTTGGAGGCCCCCCACAAGTCCCACCTAAGCGGACCGCCACACAGCTAGCTTGTTGTTGATTCCTCCCCTTTGGAGCTCAAAGATGCTTTTTATTCCTACTCAGAGGAGGGACTTGACCAGCGCCACCATGTGGTCCACACCACACGCTACATCCACCACTTGACCGGGAACAGTAACCTGAAACCAGTAACACATACATTAGTTACATTTTGTTTTCACTCAAATTGGACATCTAAATGTATTTATTTGAATAATAATTGCATTTTTAAATGACTCTATTTCTATTTTGTTCCAACATTTATTTATTTAATTCTTATTTGTTGACACCCCCCCGACCCCTCCCTTACTCTCCACGGGAAGAACTGGTCATCTTTTTTCCCGATACCCAAACACCCTCGGAGGTTCTTTCCCCACACGAAGAGCTCGCCACGATCTGTAACCATAAAAAAAAAAAAAAAAAAACACCAAGTGAGCCGTTTATCCTTGCGTCAATTTGTAGAGAGCCACGATTTTACCGGTAACGGCAGCGAAGTGAGTGAGGCCGCATCGGATCTTGGTGACGGCGACAGAGGGGTTAAAGTCGGAGCGTCCAAACAGGGAGGGGGGGATCATCTCTGGGGAGCAGGACTCTGACAGCAAGGGGCCTTTCCCCAAAATCCCATACCCCCAAACAAATACCTCGCCTTTTTCTGAAGGAAAAAAAAAAAAAACAATAAGACAACCAGAAAAGATAAAATGCAATATGTAGAGGGATCTTCTTTTTGTTTGGACTACTAACCATTCAGAACAGCCACCTGCGTGCCTCCGCATGCAGCCTGCACCACCCGACCGCAGCCTGGCAGAGGCAACCGACGAGGGGAGTTGATCTGGAAACCAAAGTTGGAGCCGTGAGGGAGTGGCGGGTTCCCGAGTGGCCCGGCTTGATTGAGTCCGTGATGATGCACAATGGTAAAAATTCATAGCACATATTGTCAAATTATTATGACAAAAATATATCACTTAAGGGCAGACGTAATCTTGCCCCATACAGTCTGCCTAGCAACAAAGCTGCAAACATGTGACAGAACTAGGGAAACAAATCCAGAGCGTAAACTGACTCGAAGAATTCACCAATGTTGGGGAAAAAACAAAACGAAATATTTCCGGCATTATGGTCATGCTCACCTGGGTGGTGTCTGTGACGGAGGCCAGCTGAAGGTATTCCGAGTTCCCCCATCCATACAGCTGCCCGTCGACGGACACGGCCAGGCTGCAGTCAGCGTACGTGCTGACCTGCTGAACCTTCACACCCGACAGCTCCCCCAGCACCTCGGTCGGGGTAGAGCACACCTTGTGATGCCCCAGACCTGCAAGCACCGACCTCATGAGTGTCCTCATTATGAGAAACTGTACAATGATGTATACGTAGAAATCCAAACGGACCCGTCTGCCCGTCCGCTCCCCACCCGCAGGCGTAGACTCGCCCCGTCTCCGTTAGGAAGAGGCTGTGGTCCTGTCCACACGCCACCTGCACCACGCGGCCATCCACGCCTTTTATTTTGTGAATCATGTGACTTCCGCTGTGAAGAAGCAACCAAACGTCAGCTTTGGAAAAACGCCGGCATTTTTGCAAGATGCACACCTGTAAGCTTCGTCTTCCACGATATGTCGCCCACACTGGCCGTAAGCGTTGTTGCCCATGCTGAACACTGAGAGGGACAACAATCATTCAAAAGTATGATTCTCTACATACAAGCAAGAAATGATTGACAGCATCTGGATGCTAATTAACATTCACACGAGGCGGTGACTGACCTCCCTCGCCATCGGTGAGCACGAGCGCGTGCGCTCGTCCACATGACACCTGCGTTACGCGTGTTTTCTGCGGTTCTCGGAGCGGCAGCTGTACAGGCGACGGCTCCAAGACGTAATCGTAACTCTGATCTGAACACACAAAATGGATGAATTACGGATGATCTGTTTCTGCACAGTGGAAGGGGATTCAGAAACTTACGCCGATTGCTCTGTGCGCGCTGAAAGCCGAGCTGCGAGTCCTTGTTGAGGCCGGCGCCCCAAAGCTTGGTTACATCTTTAGTGGCGGACGCCAGGAGAGTGAAGCCATAACCGCAGGCGGCAGATGAAATCTAAAAGAAAATAGCGCCACTATTTACACAACTGCAGCTGGGGGCAGGATGTGTGTATTTGTTCTTACCTTGTCTTCTGTCTCCAGTCGGTAAGGCGTCAGCTGATACTTGCGTGGCTTCTTCCTGCCGCTGTCGGGGCGCACAAAGCTGGGGATGCCCAGCGCTCCCGTGAAGCTGAAGCCCCATACGAACACTTTGTGGCTGGGTTTCTTGTGCTGACCCACATACTGGAAGACCGGGCTGCTGCTGCCAGGTTTCTCCTGCGGGTTTGAAGCGTTGCTGAAGGTTGCGTGGCCGCAAGAATAGAATTTAAGGGAGGAGAGGAGGCGCCGTCGAGCTCGTGGAAGAGACATGATGCTCAACTGCAAAACATCAATTAACAAGGTTCAACAAGCAATATGACCTGCTTTGTATATAATGCTAAAACTTTATATCAGAAATAACATAATTTGTTTTTATTGGATAAAAAACAGGCACACACATACAAAAGCTTTATTTACCGAGTGAGGGGCATTTAAATAAAATTATTTTATAGATAGTAAGAACTTAGTGTAAATGAAATGCTGCTAGCGTGCCAGCAGGCAACTAAGACACAGCGGTTTGCTTCTTTTCTACAAAAGCACGCTCACGGAATACGATGGACTTACTTTCCACCTTTCATGTGTTTTATTCAGAAAGAAAAACTTGATTAAACGATCAAATTTTCCAATGGCATCCTCGCGTGTTTATTTACGCACCGGCACATTCAACCAGGAAGAGAAATGATTCTAATTCCGCTTTCGTTTCTTCTTCGTCTCATCTGTTAGTGTTGGCTCGTGAGTGAACGGTTCGTTCAAAAGAACGACTCTATTCAGTGAACGAGAGTGAACGAATCACTTCCTACAGTGATTCGCTCTTTTTTCAGTTCATATGACTTCAACCAGTAGGTGTCGGTAATGACCATTGAAGCTGGTGCCACCTCGCCGTAAAACAAAACGAAGAAGGAAATGACGTCACTTCCCGTTCACGAACGAGTCGTGAATTGCATTTCCCGTTCACCAACGAACGAATCACTGGAAATGCGAATCACACTCACAAATTCATTCGTTGGTGAGCGGGAAATGCAATTCACGACTCGTTCGTGAACGGGAAGTGACGTCATTTTTTTCTTCGTTTTGTTCTACGGCGAGGTGGCACCAGCTTTAATGGGCATTACTGACACCTACTGGTTGAAGTCATGAAGTTTTTAGAACAGCGAACTGCGCATGCGCCGCGGCCGGGGCGTTTTCGGACAAACGCAAGAGCCGCACAGGTAGTGAAAGGACCAACTCGCTATTAATGTTTTGGTCAGAAATAACCTTAACGGTTGCAACAAATCACTGCTGCTTTGGTGTCTGCCGGAGCGACTCGCGATATGCTGACCGGGAAATAAGAGGGGAGTTTTCCTCATATCTTTTCCCAAAGCTGTGGAGGAACCGAGAGAAATGCTTTCGCTGGGTAGAAGCTTGTAAACGGCAGGGATTTACAGTACCTAATGTCACCAAAGACATATATATGCAAATATATATAATTGACAATTATTCTCAAAGCATCCCCTGATCTTAAGCTCCCAAGAGAGCAAGGAAAAACTAAAAAAAAATACTAAAAGAAAGAAATAGTCGTATCATTTTATTTCATCGTATTTATATATTTATTATAAATGTATTAGTTATTCATCTAAAGGCCGGTCCGCGAAAATATTTCTGACACGTAACCGGTCCGTGGCGCAAAAAAGGTTGGGCTGCCAGTGATCTATTCGGTTGTGAGCTACTCCATAAAAGCATATATATTCAAGACAACATCAACGAGGCTTCCATAGTGTAATGGTTAGTACTCTGGGCTTTCACCCCAGCAACCCGGGTTCGAATCTCTAAACATTTTATCATAGGAAATTTGCAACACAGTTGCTCGTGTGCTGCCCCATATAACCATACACCTCCCTAAAGTTTAGGGTTAGGTTTAGAAGCTAGGGTTAGAGCTAGGCGTAGAGCTAGGGTTAGGGTTAGAGCTAGGGTTAGGATTAGAGCTAGAGCTAGGGTTAGGGTTAGACCTAGAGCTAGGGTTAGGGTTAGAGCTAGCGTTAGAGCTAGAGCTAGGATTAGGGTTAGAGCTAGGCGTAGAGCTAGGTTTAGGGTTAGAGCTAGGTTTAGGGTTAGAGCTAGGGTTAGGGTTAGGGTTAGGGTTAGGGTTAGAGCTAGGGTTAGGGTTAGGGTTAGAGTAGGGTTAGGGTTAGAGCTAGGGTTAGAGCTAGAGCTAGGATTAGGGTTAGAGCTAGGCGTAGAGCTAGGTTTAGGGTTAGAGCTAGGTTTAGGGTTAGAGCTAGGGTTAGGGTTAGAGCTAGGGTTAGGGTTAGAGCTAGGGTTAGAGCTAGGCGTAGAGCTAGGGTTAGGGCTAGGGTTAGGGCTAGGGTTAGAGCTAGGGTTAGGGTTAGAGCTAGGGTTAAGGTTTGGGTTGGAGCTAGGGTTACGGTTGGAGCTAGGGTTAGGGTTAGGGTTAGGGTTAGACCTAGAGCTAGGGTTAGGGTTAGAGCTAGCGTTAGAGCTAGAGCTAGGATTAGGGTTAGAGCTAGGCGTAGAGCTAGGTTTAGGGTTAGAGCTAGGTTTAGGGTTAGAGCTAGGGTTAGGGTTAGGGTTAGAGCTAGGGTTAGGGTTAGAGTAGGGTTAGGGTTAGAGCTAGGGTTAGGGTTAGCTCTAACCCTAGCTAGGGTTAGGGTTAGGGTTAGAGCTAGGGTTAGGGTTAGAGCTAGGCGTAGAGCTAGGGTTAGAGCTAGGGTTAGAGCTAGGGTTAGAGCTAGGGTTAGAGCTAGAGCTAGGGTTAGGGTTAGAGCTAGGGTTAGAGCTAGGGTTAGGGTTAGAGCTAGGGTTAGAGCTAGGCGTAGAGCTAGGGTTAGGGTTAGAGCTAGGGTTAGGGCTAGGGTTAGAGCTAGGGTTAGGGTTAGAGCTAGGGTTAAGGTTTGGGTTGGAGCTAGGGTTACGGTTGGAGCTAGGGTTAGAGCTAGAGCTAGGGTTAGAGCTAGGGTTAGGGTTAGAGCTAGGGTTAGGGTTAGGGTTAGCTCTAACTATTCTTTTAGTAGGTTTTTTTTTAGTTTTTCCTTGCTCTCTTGGGAGCTTAAGAGATGATTTGAGAATAATTGTCAATTATATATATTTGAGATGTACTTTTATTATTATTTATTCTGGACCTCTTTATTCTCATAATTCAAAATGAATTAAAATTGAATAAAAATGGAAAAAAGTAGAAAAACACTTAGATTTAATAGTTAGCTATCAATTGGTCATTTCATCTGAGTTGAGCTCCAAGCACCGTGTGTCTGCTAGCAGACAAGCAGAGACAATAATCCTTTAAGAGGATCACCTTTGGAAGAAGGTGAACATGGGGATGCGTGGTGCACAAGGTTCTTCCTGTCAGAAACATGATCTTCAAGCATCCTGACGCTACTTTATGAAGGAACATATCATTATGGTGAGAGTTTTCCAACTAACCTTTAATGTACAAATTGAACTGCAGTGTCAATTTCAAGCTAAATACAACTGAACTGTATTTGGGCAGTTTCTTTCAAATACCACTAGAGGGAGCTTGTGTACCAACAGGTTGAGATTTACTGTATGTTGACAGCAAACAGCCTAAAATTGAAAATCTGTTACCATTCCAGTGAGTTTATGATGGCGATGGCACTGCTGGAGGTTCTGTGCAGCCTGGCGGGCTGGTTGGGTCTCTATGCGTTACTGTGCCGGGTCTCGCCTCAGCGCGGGCCCGAGTGGAACTGTCGACTTGTCACACTGACGCACGGCGTCGTCATTGTGATGCTGACGGCGTACGTGGTCTTTGTGGAAGGACCTTGGCCCCTCACACATGCTGGTTTGACATTTTTATTCACATTTGCCATCATTTGCATTGTTGCTAGGCAGGACTGAGAAGTTACACATCAATGTGTCATTGCCAGGTAGCGAAAACACGACTCTTCAGACGTCCGCGCTGTGCGTCTGTCTGGGCTACTTCCTGTTCGACATGGCCTGGTGCGTACGCTTCGGCGGCGAGGGCACCGTCATGATGGGTCACCACGCCGCCAGCATCGTCGGGATCCTGCTGGCGCTGCTGACGGGCGAGTCGGCGTGCGAGACGTGCGCCGTCATCTTCGGCAGCGAGCTCACCAACCCTCTGCTGCAGGCCCGCTGGTTCCTGCGCCGGCTGGGCCGCTACGACAGCCTGCTGGGCGACGCCGTCGACCTGCTCTTCATCTTCCTTTTTGCCACCGTGCGGGTGGGCGTGGGCGCTGCCCTGTTCTACTGCGAGCTGACCTCACCCAGGACTAGTTTGGCGATGAAGTTGGGCGGCGTGGTGATGTACGGGCTGGCGTGGGTGTTCATGGTGGATATCGGCAAGTTCGGATACAAGAAAAGTCGGATGCGCTTCAAACAGTGGCAGGAGAAGTGCAAAGATTCTTGACAACAGTAACAATTAAAAGACGTCTGGATTCTTTAATGGGGGACCCTTGCAAATGGGCAAAATAGCACACGGAGAATTATTTTTGTCTCATCACACCATGTCTGAAATAAATACAAATAAGGACTTAGAAGTAGTATTTTAATTTTCAATAACTTAGAAGAAAAAAGACATTATTTAGCAAGTAGACCAGTAGTAGTGCTGAACAGTCACAGTGGGCACTCAAATAAAAGCATTTCAAAATCCCTGACGTAGAAAAAGACCCCAGAATGCTTTGCTGTCCAATAAAAAACATGTACGGTACCTTTAGTTCTTTTCTCCAAATTTCAAAAACCAAAAGTCGTTTTTGCATTCTTCGGGGAAAGCTTAACTTAACAAGGTGACAATCCTCACCCACCTCTTTAGTCCTTCTTGGCATGCTTGTCCCTACGCTTGCGGATCGCCTCCACAAGCATATGGAGCAGCGCCACCAAAGCGGGCACACCCACGGGCACAAAGAGCGGGATGTAGATGGCGAACTTCTGGTCGTCGGGGAAGTAGAGCAGGTGGAGCAGGGACGGGTCGAAGAAGGCCCGCTCCGACGCCAGGATGGCCTCCTTGCTGTACTGCAGGGCGAAGGCCAGGTTGCCCGACTCCAGCTCGGCGCTCGCCAGCCGCAGCGACGCCACAGCATTCGACACCTGTTGCAAAGAGTGACTTTAATGGGTCAAAAATATTTTCTCCTCTCTCCCAAAACATAGCATGCACGTGCACACCTGCTCGGCAATGTTGTCGTTGATGACGATGTTCTCGATCTGGTCCAGCAGTTGCGCCAGCGATGTGATGGTGGTGGTTGCCGTGGCGATGTTTTCCACGGTGCGACTCCACATGAGACGGTCCAGTTCCCAGTCTAACAGGCCCGAGCTGTCAGGCGGCGCCAACAGGAATCCGGCGGGAGGCGACAAGGGATGCACGCCCAGCAGCAGCCTGGGGGCGGGTCGTGATGTCACTCACGTTGAGTCATTCTTTAAAGACGTGGGACGTTACCGTAGTTGTGCGAGGAAGACGCCCATCACTTTGGTCATGTTGATGTTGACGTCGAAAGCTTGCAAATCCGGTCCATAGAAGCCGAATACATTATATATCTAGGAAGACATTTGAATATTAATGTCAATGTTAACGGCAACAATGCAGACCATCTCTCACCATGATTCCGCCCCATTGCGGCGAATGAAAGGCGTTGGAGGAAAACTGTCGCTTCTGCTCATCGAGGATGTAGAGCGGCAAATGTTGGTGGTCAGGCACATACAGCAGAAAGTTGAGCAGCGGGTTGGACGAGGCTGCGTTGGAGCCTGAGCGCAAAATGTCAACAAAGTTCACTCATGTCAAGGCGCTCCAAAGGAAACATCAAGTTACCCAGTCGAGCCTCGACGGGATTGATGACGTGCGCGAGGCTGTCGGCGCTCAACGTGTAGGCGTGGTGGTTGTTGTCGAATTTGGCGTTGACGCCCAGAAAGGAATAGGACACCATCTGCCAACACAACATGCGCTTTAGAAATTATTTCATTCATAGTCGATTTGATAATTCAATTATATTCAGACCGATTCATCATCTGGTCGATTCCATACAGAAAAACAAACAAACCTGAGAGTCAATGCTAAAATTGGCCAAGGGGCTGAGTTTGGAGAGCATGGGTTGGACGTAGGTGTAGACGGCGCCCTCTATGTCCCAATGCACGCGGTGCCACTTGGGGTCAGGATTCAGCAGGCTGAAGGTGATCTCGTAACCTATAAAGAGTTGCAAAATGGTGACCAAGGAATTCTGTATTTTTTAGAATGTATAGCTCGCGCTCCTAACCCGGACTGGACTTGAAGGCTCTCATGCTGTCAGCTTTGGTTTGTGGATGTCCCGGGCTGAGTCTCACTCTGTCGCTGAGGGCGGCCGTGATGTCGTCGTGGCTGAACGAAATCGTCCGCAGCACCTCCTTGACCCGCGTCTCTGTATAGGCAAGCACTTGATCCAGTGTCCTGCCCTCTGTCGTCTCGGCGCCGGCGCGCAGCAGGGCCGTCCGTCGCTGGCCCACGTAAACCCTCACATCCTGTTAGCAGAAAGGTCCGACTTTTTTTTTTTCTTATTATGCAATACACAACCATTTTTTTTTTAAAGGACTTTTTTTTTTTTTTTTTTTTTTTTAAAGAGACTTCAAAGTTTGAACCTGAGGCAGCAACAAAGACGATAGTGGGATTATGTAAATCACCAAAGAGCCGCACGGACTTTCGCTGAGTGCGTGCAAGGACTGATCGATGGCTGCAAAAAAAAGAAGAGGCCTTGATTCAAAGGACAAACCACTAAGTGAGCAAATGATGCAAGCAAAATGTGAGACTGACCATCAGCGGTGGGCTGGTTCAGGGCGTCCTCCTCCATGATGGTCGCAGTGCGATAACGCATCTCATATCTATAAGTCAAAGAAGTCTCTCCTGCAAAGTATTTTTTTTAAATTTAAATACGTTAATACACAATGCAAAACGCCATAGAAGAAAGGTTAGGAGATGAAGACTTACTGTCAATTTCATGGTCCTCATCTAGTGTGCGCGTCAGGGGAAGCTTCTTCTGCTGTTCTGGTGTCAGCGTCCCGCGAACAAACACCACCTCCACGTCGGTGCTCAGATGCAGCTATGACCCGTGTCCAAGTCAAAACGTTTTAAAATGTCAAAATGAGGCAGAGGGTGAGGAAGAGAAAGACAACAAAGGCTGACCTGCAGCTCAGCCAGCTCTTGAATCTGAGCCATGGGCAACCAGGAGCGGTACGTGGTGGTGGTCCGCAACCATACAGGGATTCCCACCAGGATGACCACGGCCACGATAGAGAGGGTGGCGAGTCGGCTGCGCGTTTTCTCTTTAAAAATGAATTAAAATATCCCCAGGAAGTTGTTAATTGTGGCATTAAAAAGAAAGGTAGCTTTGAGGTTAGTTTCTCTCGATGCTAGCCAGATTTCTTCAAAGCGCGACGGGCAAATAAAGTGTTTAACGTCATCTACAGAGCATAATACAAAATATGATATTCATTATTAATCTACAATCAAATAGCACTGTTGGCTAAACATGGAAAGTAATATTGACAAGCAGCGCTCTGCAAGTACTCACCCACTTCCGCGGAAGCCATTTCTGCAAATGAATGGGTGCGCAACGTCACACGTCACGTGTTCAAATATGTGACGTCACGTTGTGCAACATTCTCGCGACACCACGGAACACTTTACGGCCGAAGTCTGCCGATTTTTATTTTTATATTTTAAAATATAATATATAGCATATATTTAACATTCAAGAAGGTAGCGTTATTTTTATTTTAATCATATTTTATAAGAAATTATTCCACTCATTTCACAAAATAAGGATAGCCAAATAATTTGCCTTTACTGTGTGAAGTTGCAACCTAAAATATATATAAAGACTACCCAGAAAAATACAAGCAGACATGCTATTTAGTTTAATATAGTTTATTTGTCTTAACTATTTGACACAGCGAGTGCTTCAAGAACAATATTAACACAAACAATCACAGTTGATCCAATACAGCAGTGAGTCCCCACAAACCAAGCATCATTTTAATGAACTTCTTTGCAATCCTGGGGAGAGGGGAATGACACACAATATTGACAGCTACACACAACCGTATACATTAAAACTGTGCAATTTAAAGCTAACGTGGACACACGCGCACACACACACACACACAAAGTTGACTGATTAGTGGAGTCCCTTGCATCTTTTCAGACCAACATTGCCTCCTCGATGCCTCACCATGTTGATTGCTTGGTCCCACACACATGCTAGGAGACAAAAAGCCTATTTCTTTGTGTTGGTCCCACCTCCAAAATACTTTCATCTGTTTTGATTTGTTTGATCATAAAAATACAGCAGCTCTCTTTTCAGTGTGCTCCTTCTCTGCTTTTTAACACCTAATGTTTTCATCTACGTAATGAAGTTCAGTAGACAGTGCAGGCCAGTGATGCATGGATAGAGAAGTGTGTGGGGAGGAAGGGCCACAGGTTTTAATAGCAGAGCAGATATAAGACTAACTAGGTCACATGTTTGCTTATTAGTAGGCGTGATTGGCCACATAGAGGGACTGCCCAGCTGCGCCACCGCTGCTGGAGGACTCGTACTTGCCCAGGGCGGCCAAGCTGTTAGCCTGAAAAATGAGAAACGAAATGAGTTAAAAAAATAAATAAATAAAAAATCCAACTCGACAACCAGTCTTTTGGCTGGTGTGACTGCTACAGAGCACTCACTACTACTGCGAGTGCACGCAAGCGACTTCCTGAGAATGTCGTCTACCTCAGCGCGCTTGATGAACTCCTCGGTTGCGGCTTTCTCGTTGCTCATGTCCCCTCGCCAGGCCTGTAGGGCTGAGGCCTGCAGGGCGCGGCCGTAGGAGAAGGTGAGTGCCCAGGGCTTGGCCAAGGGGCAGGTATTGATGGCGTTGAGGTTGACACTGGCCTCTTCCTCCGACTGGCCGCCCGACAGGAAGGTCACGCCTAAAAAGGGCAACGACGAGTGAGCGGCGAGGCCTACGCGCAAGGAGTGACGCGACATCGGCCGGGTCTCACCTGTGACGGCGGGAGGCACGGTGCGGCGCAGGGCGGTGACCGTCGCCATGGCGATCTCCTCGTTGCTGTACTTGGTGGGGCAGGCGTGTCCAGCGGTGACCATGTTGGGCTTGAGCAGGGTGCCCTCCAGGTAGATGTGGTGGTCCGACAGAGCCTTGTACACAGCGGCCAGGACCTCGAGGTGGACGGACGGACGGGCGTGTTAAAGCACTTTTGTTACTTTCTGATCATAAAAGAGGACTTGAGCTTGATTACCTTCTCGGTGACGTACTGGCAGCGCTTCAGATCATGGTCTCCATCAGGGAGGATCTCTGGCTCCACAATGGGAACGATGCCATTCTGCAATTAGAAGCGTACAAAGTTACCAAAGAAGGAAATGCCTAGGTAATGCACAAAAAAAAGCACCAACCTGCTGGCAAATGCTAGCGTAGCGTGCTAGCACGTTGGCGTTCTCAAATATAGCCAGCTCGGAGGGTGTGGTATCGCTGATTTTCAGCACGCAGCGCCACTTGGCAAAGTCAGCGCCGTCCTTCTTGTACTGGGCGCAGCGCTCTGACAACCCGTCCAGACCTGCGACGCAGAGAAGCATCCGCTAGTCAAGCACCTGAAGATGGTCGATGACGATTTGTCTGTGTTATGCGCCGCTGCCGCCCCGACCTTGAGTGGTCGTCTCTCCATTGGTTCCGGCGAGGGGAACAACACCTTTGTCCACCTGCGAAAAAAAGTCACTTTAGATCAGCGATGGGAAAACCTTTGTGTGCAACGTTTTTTTTAATGGACAGAAAAAAAATAAAACTGAAGTTTTGCAGGTTAAATGGTTCATTTAAATAACTCTTGCGCTGGATGTAATGAACTGCCTGCTCTTGAAACCTGACCCTGTGTTGACACAAAACTGTGAGAGCGTGCGTGTGTGCGTGATTCCTTTCAAGAGCAGACCCACGGGAAGACAAAATGGACACCGCCGGCAGCCATTTAGAGGGCGCACCTTGATGCCGACGACAATGCCGCGGTCCTTGATGAGCTTGGAGAAGGGCGTGCCGTCGTCGGTGTTCTGGTAGAGCGTCTCGTGAAAGAAGATGACGCCGCCGATGCAGTTGTCGATGCGCCCGTCGGCCGTGAACAGCAGCTGACGGTAGCGCCGGCGGTTCTCCTCCGTGTTGTCCACGCCGATGGGGGTGAAGCGCTTCGCCATGCTGCCTAAAACAATTTGAAGTTCCATGTTATGATATTCCAGCGCTTTTACGGCTTTTTTTTTTTCTTCTTAGCCACGTGCAACCGAGGCATACCGGTGGACTCGTCGGCAGCGAGGATGCCCTTGCCGGGGGCCACGATCCTCAGGGCGATGTCCTGCAGCTCCTTCTTCTGAGCAGGAGTCAGCGCGGGGAACTGGTGAGTCATGGTGGCTGCAAACAAACACACAGACATTATCTTTATGTCACCCATCCAACATGGCAACTTCTAGCATCCGAAGAAAGCTGCATTTTTACTTCGAGGCCGACTGTTCCTCAAAAGCCAACTTTGACACAGCGTCTGGTTCGTGACTGAAGGGAACCCGGCAAGCAGTCAGGACGTGCCGGCGAGCACGCTTTTATCCTCCCCCCGCTGTGCTCGGCCATAAATAATTGATTACGCAAGCTCTCTGCTGCACAAGCAGACCGAGGCGGAGCTACTATTACGTAACGGGATGCTGCTGGGCTCGCCGCGCTCTCCTCAGCAACCCTACCGGCTGCCTCGTTTTTTCCCAGCCTCATTCATTCAATCTTCCTTTCATGCCGTTTAATCGTTTCATTGTAATGCCCACCACAGAAGGTCACTCATGACAAAAAGGAAATCAATACAACCATGTTGACATACAAATGAGATTCGATGACTCCACGTCTAGCTAACGACAACAATTTGGACTAGTTTGCAGTCTAGTAAACTTCCACATGGAGTTCCACACAAAGGGGGGCATTCATGCAAAGACAATGGATCGAGCGGCACAAAAAGAAATGTGTGTGTGCTGACGGGGTGACAAAGTGAGTCGGGCCTGGAGGCCGGCCAACAGGCCCCGCTCTTCCTGCGTGCTAATCCTCGGCTTAGGGAGCGCCGTGAGGTAACAAACAACACACGATGCAGGTCGTAGCCGTTTGTTTACACTCGATAAAAAGTGGACAAAAGGCGGCGGCGTCAGCTCACAGGAAACACACGCTCAGCAAATAGCAGCTATCTTTTGTCAAGCACGGAATAGTGTATGAGCTCCAAAAGTGTTGCGAAAACATTTTGCAAATCCAAACGCCAACTGAGACAAATCACATTATAAACGCCTACACCAATTATGCTATGAAGGTAACGGCATGTTTAAATCTGCCAATATTGGAGAGATAATATCAAAGTATACAAAATGGCTGCTTGAAAACAAAATGGCCTGATTGATTCCTGTCCACTTTCTATGATACGTTCTTGAGACTCCTGTTATGATACATTGATTTGTGCACCCAATTTTGCATCTAGCAATTTGAGGGGGGATTTTTTTTTTCCCAGACTCCTTTAAATTCCAAAAATGTGTGACTTGTCAGACAAAAGACCTTCACTGTCATGTAAACAAGCAACCCCAAGGCTGATACAGGTCGAGTGCAGCAGGGGCGTCCGCAGTGTCACAAATGGAAAAATGGGAGGGGGGCGTGGAGGGGGGGTTGCAGCCTGTTGCGCAGCACCTTTAGTCGCCATTTCTGCACTGCGCCATCCATAGACTTCATTCACACAGTCAACAATGCATACATTTCGAAAACCTTCTGAAAAATACTCAATTATCTCACTACTAGTGTATATCTTTTGGCCCCGCCCCCTTCCCCACCAAGGATGTCTACGTGCTCAGGAGCAGCTACTCACTCGCGCGCACGCCACCCTTTCTCACGGGCATCACACGTGCACGCGCGCATCGCTGGACGAGCACGATCGAGCCCGAGCTGTTAATTTACGACGACGCAACAGGTCACCTTGTCATCCTTGAAGGTCATCCCATTCTCGCCCACGACAAACTATTGAGAAGCACATTAAATGATAATGACACGCAGAGATGAATTTTTTCTGAGAGCTGACAGTTGAGAATTCACAGTTAGCTCACGGTTAAAAGCTAAGCTAGGCACGATGAAGCCTCAGCATCACGACAGGGAGGAAACAAAATGGCGCTTGGCAGTTGTGGTCAGATAGACATGTATCCTTTACCTTCTCTTGTGGTGGGAAGTGCGAAGTGACGAGAAGAGGTCCAAGGAGAAGGATGCCGAGCTTCCGCGGAGACCGACTGTGCTGCAGAGCAACGTGACGCTATACAAAACCTCGGGGAACCGGGGAGGGGCGGGGCGGAGTGGGCACTGCGTCATACTTGCGGGAGGCAGGGCGGTCGGCAGTGCGCATGCGCAGAAGAGCATCATCCGTCAATGGAATGTGTGAGGAAGTTGACTTCTTCAGGAAGCTGTAGAAACTCGACCGTTTTACGATCAGACGTATTTAATTGGTAAACCTGCACATTTTGTGTAGTTTTTTTGTATATAAAATAGAATGCTCTGTTTTTATTAGCACTCAACACGTATACTCTCATTGGTTCTGCATTGCGTCACGGGGAGAGCTGTTTCTAATGCTTTGGGTTATGAGTGTTGCAAAATAAGATCGGCATGACACAGCACTAAAACCAGAAGTGTTTTTTTAGCACTTCTGTACTAGTAGCTCATAATTTACAACTGTTCATTTGAATCAAGGAAACTACTATTTTGTTTGTTGAAATTGTTTCCTTGTTGTTTTGAAAATGTTGAAAATGAACTTAGGAAATCAGATTTGACAGAATGTTTGTACTAGATGTCATTGTGCAGGATTGTATGTAATCTCTCGGTCAACGTGTCATAACTGACAGTTGGGCAACGACTGGTGAGTCAACCTGCATGTTGAAATTTGCTCCAATCAAGCGTAGTGACAAACGCAGCACACAAAGACCTTTTGTTCAAAAAGACATCGTAAACGCTCCTATGAATTGTATAAAGAGGATTTTTTTTTGGTAATTATATATATATGTATAAATAAGCATTCTCTCAACAAAACACAAAAGTCAGGATCACTCGTGAGGCATTCGGGTATATCGGGAAATAAAATAGGTGATAAGAAAAAAAAGCTTTGTACCTGTGAAAACATCAATCTGGAAAACGGCTTGCACAAGTGACTACACAAAAAAATAAAATGGGGAGCATTGTCCTCCGCTTGAGTGACCTTTTGTTCCATAACACCAGTTGCGGCAATATCGACAGGCAACGTTCAAGTCCATGAACAAATCTTGTTGTGCAAACACAAAAGCTTTAGAAAGGTGCTCTCTTTTTGGTGTCAAACAAACTGTAAACATTTCAGGTGCCTGAGATTCTTTTGTGCATCCTGTGAGAGCAGACTTTGACCAACTGGACTTTCATTGACCATTTAAGAATTCCGAGGCCCTGAAAAAGATTTGAGTTTAGCTCAAAATGGCTGCTTAAAATAGAAATGTCTTCCTGACTTCCTGTTGAATTTCACACACGAGTCCTTGAGTTATTTCCTCTACATCGGGTCGTCGGTCCAGTTTAGCACGCTTTGTTGTGAAAGGGTAACCTGATAGCGAGTGTAGTTTAAGGCCATGCAGTAAACAACAATGGAGGGTCTGTTTCTTCTTGACGTGGCCATTTTAGGGATGGACCCGCCATTTTGTTAACAAAAACCTTGCAAAGTCTGTTCCGTAGTGATGCAAGCTGTCTCGATTGACGGAATCAGACAAACACCTCCTTACGCGGGCCAGCTTCCTGCACCTGCGCATCGGGCGTGTTTGGCGGCCCGAGTAACGAGTCGTACTCGAAGCCTTTGAGTGGCTGCAGTGAAAGCGTGAGGCCTCGGCGGGCTTTGGCTGCACGGTCGGGTCGCTCCCTCAGCTCCAGGATCACCTGGGAAGAAAGGCTGGGTTGTAACAGTTGCTGTACCGTACTTTAGATTCAATTACCTCCACAGGGTGGCGCTGCAGCAGGTTTTGGTCAAAGCTGAGTCCACGGAAGAAGGTCTGGCGTTGGAAACGATCCAGGGTGCGAAGTCGGCGGGCGGGCATTTTGCACAGTAGCTGTACAGAGAGAGTGTGAAAATAACCCAAGAAGGAGAAATAGATGTTCTTTAACTGTGCTCACCTCTGTGATGAGCATGGCCAAAGGGGGGCTCAGGCTGAGGGGCATTTCATAGGGGAAAGCCCGCACCCTCCTCAGCATGCCACAGTGGTCCGGCTCTGGCGGCAAGGGGAACTAAGGAGAAATTCAAGCATCAACACCATGACTGGTATGAAAACTTTTCCAGTTTCCATGACGACATCACCTTGCCGGTAGCCAACGAGAATAGCAGGATGCCCAGCGACCACCAATCGGCCGCGTGGTTGTACGGACCGCCGCTCAGCACCTCGGGGGCTGCGGTCCAAACAGAGCGTGCTCACAATGCCCTCATAGAATGATGTGGCGGGTTGTTCCTCACCCATGTACTGGATGGTGCCGCAGATGGTGAAAGCTCGACCTCCTCGCTCCAGGCGGCGGGACAAACCAAAGTCGGCCAGACGGAGGTGTCCTGGAATGCACCATTAATTCTCATGAACCTCTGAAGCGGACTGTCATTCGTATTGATGACCAATAAGCAGATGTCAGGAAGGTTCTGGAAGTTTACAAAATGGCACATTGCTGCCCTCTGCTGGACATTAGTTGACTTACCATTGTCGGTCAGCAAGATGTTCTCCATCTGGAAGGAATTGAGAGATACATGTATCAATCAATGACTTTGAGGCAAAAATCAACTTTCATACCTTCACATCTCTATGGATGACACCAAAGTCGTGAAGAAATCCTACAGAGGAAAAAAAGAGGAAATGTTAATAAACTTGCTCCACATTTAACAACATGGGAGCTGCCCTTTGTTTTAATTACATGACCATCTTTATAATTAGTCCAAACGTGAGCTCACCCAGCGCAGAGCCCAGCTCGGCGGCAAACACCCGCACCGTGTCCTCTGCGAAGAGTCCAATCATCTGCCAGTAGGTGTAAAGGTCACCAGTGCTGCAGTAGTCGCACACTAAAAGGCAGAAGACGTAATTAAACGTCCACATTTTTCACACATTGGGTGAAATAGCAATGAGCCTCCGAAACGCCAGGTGGCGACAAAGCTCATCTTAGATATCGTGAATAAAAGGCTAGATTGTTATGATGCTTTTGCATGTAGGATGACTTTTTCCTTGTATTCGTTTCTATTGTGCACAGTGCCAGTTAACATGAATATCAAAGGTTTAATCACATTATAATAATCATATGATGCGGCTCACTGGGGTCTGCATACACTCACTTCGTGCATTAGGGATGTGATTCCCAAGCACAACAGTGGGGAGGGGGATAGAGGGGTTCGCTGAAGTCCAGAGGGCCAGTGGATGTGCTCTTGTTCACAGAGTGGGGGCGGGCAGTAAAACAAAATAGGTCACACTTTCTAAGTCACTGGATAATTGAACGGAGGGGGGGGTCACGAGAAAAAGCAAAAGAAGATGGAGTCAAGACAGCACAATTTTGTGAGCCTCGGGATTGGGGAAAATTGTCGGTTCAGGGGTGAGGTGTGGATGTTGAAGGTGGGGGTTCTTTGGGGTGGGGGGGTTCATTGCTCTGTGGCTGACTCACTAATGTAGAGGTGGCGCTGCGTCTGCCAACAGTCCTGCAGGTCGTGCACAAACGGGTGGCGAATCTGACGCTGAGGGGAAAATTCAAAGAGTTGTGCCGCCGCTCGGCTCCGACGGGAGTAGAGGCTACAACTAGCGGGGAAATTCTTTTCTCCCTGACGAGAACTCGAGAAGTACTCACCTGAACTATCACCTCTTCTTTTGACTGCTCCAGCACGCCTAATCGGAGGATTTCAGATTTGGGAATCACCTGCAGACCGGCACAATGTCGTCACAACACTTTCAGTACATAATTCGAATTGTTTGGAATTATTTGAGTGATCGTTGAGACCCACTTTGACGGCATACGTTCTCTGTCTGGCCTTGTCCTTCACCTTCAAGATGGGTCCGAAAGAACCTTTGGCGATGTAACCTAACACCTGACAGAGCAACAATATACTTTTGAACACAAGCACATGCAAGGCATGAAAAAAAGAATCCACCTGAAAGTGTTCTTGTCCCGGCGCAGCCCTGTGGGGGAACTCGGGTAGGAACATAGCGACGAAGCCCGGCAGGCTCCATTCGGATCTCAACTTGTCTGGGCCCACCCCTGCCAGCCTCAGGACGTGTTCTGGGATGTCAGGCGCCCTGCCTTGGAGCATGGGCCGGCGACCCAGGCGCAAAGCGGGCGGCGCCAGGCGGCACAAGGTTGCAGGCAGCGACAGGCCCATGCTGGACAGGAAGCCACGCCAGCCTGATGAGAAGGGCTCTTCCTCGCGGCTATCAGCCGGCTTCTGGTGGAGTAGTTTGGGAAGTCAAAAAAGGAGCAGTGTAGCAAACAAATTCATCAAACATGATTTCCCCTTATATTCGAAACGGCTCAACGAGTGTGTACTGAATGACGTGTTAGTCACGTGACTGCCGCCTGCGGGCCACACGGCAGATGTGCAGTGTATGTGTAACGGAGCGTGGAGGATACCATCACTGAGACTACTAGAAACATACAAAATATTGCCGTCTCATTGACCAAAGTACCGCAAAGTACATTCAAAAACTCGTATTTGCAGGAATAATGATCACCATGGAAACGGGAGCCCCGCATCATCAGCGTCATACCGTCCCAAAATGTCGCCCCCCCCCTCCGTTTACCTTCTTGCTGCCGTCGGCCCCCATCTGCGTGACAGCACACGCGAGCGCGCCTCATCGGTGCCGTCGAGCGTCTCCGGAACCTTCTCGTGCCAAAACAGTTTTGTAAACCTTGAGAGGAGAGGCGAACAAACGCCACTATAATCTACTCTAAAACGGAGCAAAGAATATGGCGACATTAAAAAAAAAAAAAGGTTAATCCTGGGTGGGCGTGACCATAAATGAAGCCGCCCTCACGCTCGTCAGCCAATAGGAGCACGGGAAGAAAATAACTGGTTTAAGCACCGCCTACTGGTCTACCAGATTAGGGCATCGGATGTACAGGCAGTCAATTTCATTTACCGTCCACTTCGAATGACTACAGGGATACATAATTCACAAGAAACGACAAATAATGCACGATGTGAAGCTCTAAAAATAGTTCATTACACACACTGTGTAATAAAGTCACAATGTAGCTCGACTTGACAGCGCAAGTGCCTTTTATTTGTGAGGAACATAATACAGTGCCACATGTCCAAATTCTGTCGAGTGTTGTTGTGAGGACTTTCTACAAAATAAACTAAACTGCGGAGCTTTAAATAAAAAAAAAAGGGAGGGTATGATCAGTCGTCCTCATCGAAGTCCTTCTTGCCCTGTGGAGGTTTGGGCCCTCCTGCTGGTTTGGCCATGATGATCTGGAAAAAAAGACAGCAAACAGAAGCACAAATTAGTAATAATGTGACCAAGTGAAGGAGGTCTGAGGAAACAAAAGTCTTCTTGGTCTTCATTTGTTGTCTTACAATTCCAATCGACTGCATGCCCATGCAATCACGTCATTGCGTTTGTTTTGAGTGAATTCATTCCGTAACACACCCTTGTCGTGACGTCACTTTTTTTGATTGTTGTTTTTCTTAAACACATCCACTAAAGTTAGTAGTGACAGGCAACTCTTCACACGTGAGCGCACACACGTTCCAGGACCTACTGACTGTGCGCCTTCTAGTGCGTTTCAAACTTATCGGGCTCCTCGTCCCAGTTGTCCTTGTCCCAGTGGCCACTCTGCTTGGGAGCCTTGGGTCCCCCTGCGGCCTTAGCCATGATGATCTGGGTCGTACACACACAGCTAAGCTAACCGGCTACGCAAAACCTCTGGACCGGACGCAGAAGTGACCAATGTTTGCATCTTCCGTGGGACAAAATGCGCCTCGGAGGCCGTACCTGGTCCACTCGCAGTACTGTGATGGCGGCGTTAGTGGCCAGTTTGATGCCCCAGTATTTGACCAGGTACGGGTCCAGGATGCCAGCTTCGGCCACGTCCTTCACCGAAGGGCCGTCTCCCTGAAAAACGACACGTAGTCAGTCGTCGTCGTCGTCCTGGAAAAGTGTATTGTCGTCCGTGTTTATTGGCCCACCTCAATATCAAAACCCGCGTTCTTGTTGCCCTCATGATGCGCCGAGTACATCTTGGAGATGAGCTCGTTGGCCTTCACGCCGGAGTTCTCCGCCAGAGCACGCGGCACCGCTTCGAAGGCATCTGCAAACTTTTTGATGGAGTACTGCTCCAAACCGGGGCAGGTCTTAACAGGAAGAGATAAAATGACAAAGATGTCAGATGATGAAGAATGTTTTGAAGGAGGTCCAAAGGGAAGCGCGCACCTCTCCGTAGGAGGTGAGTCGATTGGCCAGCTCGATCTCGGTGGCTCCCGCACCGGGGACCAGACGGTTGTCCTGGAAACAGAAGGCGAGATCAATTGCGAAAGCAGTACGAGGAACCGCTAAATTGTGAGGGGGAAAAAAAAACCTCACCCTAACGAGGACCTTGAAGGTGTTCACTCCGTCGTCGATGGCCCGCTCAATGTCATCCATCAGGTTGTCGGTGGAGCCTCGGATCACCACGGTGGAGATGGCGCCGTCTTCTTTCTCTGATCCGTCAAAAATAAAAAAAACCATTTCACTTGGAAGCTTAAATCACGCCGAGACGCTGATAGCGAGAAATGACGCACCGTGTTTGAAGACCACCACCTGAGTGTCGCCCACCTCCGTCAGGTAAACGCTGTCGCAGTGACCGATCTCCTCAGGGGTGGGTGCAGTCTAGAGGGGCAGTCAAGAGGGTTAAGATTTTTTATTTTATTTTTTTTAAATAGGAAGACTCACCAGCCTGGGCAGAGCTACGGCGCCCACGGTCTTGCATAACCTCCTCAGGTCCCACTTGGAGTTCAGCCTGAGGTAGAGAAATATTTTCTCCAAATCTTTTTTTCTATCTTGTGAGAATGTCCTTCGATTCTAATCTCCTTACCGGACCACCATCAGCTTGTACTTGTTGGCGTAGTGCAGCGCCATGTCGGCCACCTTGCCGCCCGTCACCACCACATTGGCGCCGGCCTCCTTGATGGCTTTCACCTGCACCTCCATCATGTCCTCCTCGCCCTTGCTGAAGTCCATCAGCTCCTTGGCGTTGTTTATCAGCACCGTGCCCTGCACCCAACAATGTCGTTACTTCTCGTCATGATTTATGTTTTTTTCTTACGGGACTAAATAAAGAACTATCATCATTTTATGAGTGGCTCACCTTGGTCTCGGTCACCATGCAGTCGAAGGGACAGGAGAAGACGGCGATCTTGGCGTCTTTCACCGACGTGATGTCTCCCTCTGCCTCCTTTTTGAACACCATACCGTGCAGCACGGAGGACGCCGTCACGCCGCAACCCTGACAAGAAGAGGGTTAAAATGTCAACAAGGCCTAAAAGTAAGAATCTATCCACACGTTTGAGGACACTCACCAGGATCTTACACACGCGGACGCTGTCCACATTGAAACTGCCGGACTCTGGGAAGATGGACACTGAAATAAAATGGAAGAAAAGGCCATTAAAAGAGATATTGAGTGAAGTGATGTGACATCCAGAAGGGGGCGCTGGTACTCACCGCAAGCTTGTGCGATGAGGTTGGCCAGGTAGTCTTCGTTGCCGTACTGTTTGCTGGTGATGGCCGTGCGGATCATCGCCGAAGCTTCCTTCAGGTCGTGGAGGTTCTTGGCTGTTGAGCACACGCACTCGGGCAGGAGCTCCAGCGCCTTCCGGCACGCCATCTCGTAGCCTTCGATCACCTGTGGCCAAGCCGTTTCCAGATTTTGTTAATGGCCACATTTTGTTGCAGGCTCGCAGCCTCATCATATTCTATTTTGTCACATCATGAAGATCTCTGAGAAGTGTTTGCATATTAGGTCCCCATGATTTTGGGGACACAAACACACCTCCGACACGGAAAGGCCCATCCGTAGGAGCTCCTCAGCAAGCTCCAGCAGCGCGCCGGCAAACACCAGGACAAAGTTGGTGCCATCGCCCACCTCCTGTTCTTGCATGTGGGACGCCATCACGACCATTTTGGCCGCTGGATGCTGCACCTAACGGGTTTCAGAGAACCAGGTCAGACTCGATCAATCGATGATATCACAGCGATGGCAGACTCAGGCGACGCCTACCTCCAGCTCTCTGAGGATGGTGGCAGCATCATTGGTGACAAACAGCTTCTCCAAGTGGTTGATGACCATTTTGTTCATGCCTGGGGGAAAAAAGGGGCCACGGCATTCATTTAATAGCCCATATTAATTTTTTGGGTGGTAAAATTAAGTGTATGGGATGGGCACGTACCATTGGGCCCGTAGGCCGAGCGTGTGGTCTGTGAAAGTTCTTTACAGGCTCGGATGTTGCGAAAAACGGCTTCTTCAAGACCGGAATAGTGCTGCAATGGATGATGTCATATTTACTAATGGTGATTGATGTGTAGAAAGTTTTTTTTCCATTGGGGGCCATAGTATTGAACTAAATTAACCGGTATTATTTCGTCTTTTAAAAATACGACATACTTGACATTTTTTTATTTTAACCAATAAACATATAGGGGGAAATGAAAATTCCTTCATGCTTAGTTCCATTAGCATTAGCACAACTCATGACAGCTTGGTTTTTAGCAGTCATATCAAAACTGATCATCAATGAAGATCTGTACGTTCACATTATACACACAGGACACGTAAAGCACGTTGATGATGTCTAGATGGTACCATCATCCCGACCACGCTCCAGAACTTTCTCCGGGTCTGAGCATGCAACATTACGTGCTAACGAGGCGGCTATGGCTAACCAGCTAGCACGTTGCTTGACGAGTCTTAATGGCGGGGGAGTTCCAACGTAAAATTGAAAATACATATAGGCTCACCTTGGCGCCGTCTTTTAACATTTGGGCAAAGCCCGGAGCTTTAGGGATATGGAGGGCCATTGTTTTTTTGCGGCGTCACAACGTGTAGGGAAAGCCGCAGCGTGGACAGCACAAAGCCGGAGAGATCGAGGAAAGGGCGGGGCTTCCTGTGGCGAGGCGTCGGCCTTTCCACAGTAAGCGAGAAGGGACAAACTTAATCAATGTCGCATTTAAAGGATCCTTTTTTTTTTCTACGTAAGGATTAATCAGGGGAAAATGCATTATTATTCACTCTGAACACATTGCACAAAGGTAAAATAAAATGTTAATATGGTGCAAATCTATTAAATGCATTCATCAGAAAAAAACACACAAGTATATACTATAAAATGGCAGTTTAATTCACATTTGGTAAGTTTTCCCCCTTTCTGTAATTAGGTTGTCCTTGGATGCTCAAAATGGCGTATTATCTCATTCTAAACAGTAAATCATGCAAATCACATTACAGAACAAGTAGATAACACGAATCACCCACAGGTCACATTTTACTTTTCTCACATCTGTCTTCAGGATATACACGCATAGAAAAAAAAACCTCTAGAAATTGTATAAAAAGGCACATTTATATGGATAATACTATAAAACCAAGTGAGACAAATATTAATATCATTATTGCATATGCATACATATTAGTGTTAGTTCTACGGGTACAATTTTGGTCTCGTTCATTTAAAAAATACAGTAAAGAATGACTAATTAACAAAAGTGTTTCAAGAACATTGTAACTAATACATTTGGTTGTAGCAGCTAGAGGAAGAACAATCACAAAAACAAATCCACTTTCGTTAGCTATACTTAAGTTGACCAATAGTGACCCCTAATTAGCTTCGAGAAACATGTAACCACACGACACTGCGAACAGGCAAGTAACACATCTGGTTTCTATAACACGGTATATATGAAAGATCCTTTACGATGACGTTATTGAAGGCCTCATTTGCGGACGGCTCGGATCCATCCGCCGAAACGCTGCGACGCCTGTGAGGCTTGGTGGCTCAGGTTGGAGCAGCTGAGTCTCCCGCTGGGGTCCAACTTCCTCCTCATCACTATGGTCGTTGTCGTCGTCGTCATGTATGTCAAAGAACCGCACTTGTCCATTGTGTTGTACCTAAAGGACCAACGCATCCAAATATAATATTCCAATGAGTTTTTGTAGGTGTTAGTGTACTGTCGAGACGCACGAGCAATGTTAAGATGCGAAAGTGTGGGAAAGAAAGACAACAGTGAAACCTCGAAAAGTCAATTTGGAATAACACTACTGTAATCAAAGGCTAAAGCTCCAGAAAGCCTTAAGTCCGCCATTTTGTTTTTGGGTTTAAAGTAGCCATTTTATTGAATTTTTATGTAAATTCAGTAACAGTAGAGGTTCCACTGTAAAGAAATGAAGGTAAAAGAAAAGTTGTTCTAATTCCAGGCACATGCATCTCCCACATGCTCAAATTTCCTCTTTTAGTTATTGCCATTTGTTTGGATGCATTTACCTTCTCCCCTTATTCTGCTATTTGAGAATAGCCAAAGCGCCTGTTGTAGGGGAGAGGGGAGGGGGGGTCAACAACAACATTCCATGTTTAAGTGTGCCAACTGCTGTAATTCCGCACTTTGAATGTCACAGCAGGAAGAGCACGACCGGAAAAAGACATTCTTGGAATTTTATCTGGTTAGAATGCGCGCGCGCACACACAAACAGACGGACGGGTCCCCTCCCATCTGCCCCTTCATTCCCCTCAGTTTGAAATCGAGGCGCGAAGAATGTGCTGGGGTGGGAGGGAATTGCCGGGAGACGCCGGCTGGGATTGATTGGACGGGAAAATCTCAACGGCTCTCCCGAATGCACACAAATGTTTCATTCACATACAAACACACACTTACTTATCGTCTCTTCCAATGAGCTCATCAAAGGCCTTCGATAGACGTTTAAGCCTGCGGAGTCCACTTGAGACCGAGTCCAGATCCTGGTCAAACTTCCTGTGGTGGGAAAGACGTTTAAAAAGTCAAAGCGATTTATATACGGGAGAAACGTGGACGTGACTCACGGTTTCTGGTTCTTCATGTTGGGAGAAGCAAAAGGGCTTCGCAGCGCCGCCATGCGAACCAGCTGCCTTCTTCCTCCTCCGTGCTTCACCCCGAGGACGCCGTTGTCCTGCTTTCCTCTGGAGCTCGGTGTGCGTCCGGTCCTGGCCGCGGACCTGCCGGTGCGTCTTGGGGTTTGGATGGACGGCGAGGCAGAGTCGGCCCCCTCGTTGATACGCCCCGGTGTCGCCACCAAGCACTGGTCCCGGGAGAACTCCCTGTTCCTTTGCAACTTCTGAATAGAAGGCGGTCAAGAAAATGAAGATGGGAACGCAGGTTTTTCAGTCCCGAGTGAAGGTACCTGAACCACGCCCCCGATGGAGTTCCGAGCGCGGCGTGTCAGCTTGCGGACGGCGTCGGTTTTGGGCTGATCCTTGGTGGGCTCGCCACCGGCATCCTTCTGGAGGAAATTGGTCTGAACGGCGTGCAGCGGGAGGCGCTTGCGGAGGGAAATGCGCAGCGAGTTGAGGGAGGATGAGGAGGATAGCTTGCGGAAGCCTTTAGGAGCCTCGGGGGAGCTCTCGGCATCCGAATCGTCCGGGGCCGTTTGGGCCCGCCAGACCCCAACTACGGCTTTTGCCACACCATCCATTATGGAAGAAAACACCCGTACAACACTGCAAGAGGACGGTTCAGTGTTAACTTTATAATACATTTTTTAGATTTTATGCACATACCTTATTTAATCTTTCACGCAACAAAAACCGGACAAGGGATTTGGGGACACAAGGGATTTTCAAACTGGCCAGCGCCCCTGAACGCAACGTTAGCTTCAAGATAAAGATAAAAGTTTTCTATCCCCACACCATCACTAAGGAAAAAAAACGTCATTCAAAGAATTTTTCTTAAGTGACGCATGTCTTCCTTACCTTAAAAGAAGCACTTTGTTGTGGAAGACTCGGCGAGTCTTCTGTTGTTTGAATTTGGCGGTGAAGCAGAAGCTCCAAGCGGGCTGGGAAACGCCCCGTCTGTGACGTCACACACAGAGCCCGCCCTCCAGTCGTACTTCCGGTAGTTTCGGGTTAAATATTTATACAATTTTTATACAAAAGAATTACGTGATCAAATTTAATCTTTATGAGTTTGATTTTCATTATCACCAACATCAAATTAATTAAATCAACGCCTTCCGAACTTTTTTTTTAAGACGTGTGTTTCATGAATACACCTGCAGATGTCGCTAAAGTCTTTGTGATAGTTCTTTTGGGTGGGAAAAGGTGGTTCAATTTATTTGCCCGTCTCATGAACCTTAACACAATTTCTGCTAAATTACAATGTGATTAAATTCATCACTGTGCAGTAGCAATAAACGCACAAGGCTCTATTATGTTCTCTTTGTTATGTAAGAACCATTGATATTTACCAAGCCATAATACCACTTTGCTTTGTCTGTTTCTTTTAATTGGTTTTGGGTTATTCCTATCACAAAAACGTGTGAACTCTTTTATTATCTATTTAGATTATTCGTCAAGTTTTTTATGTGAACACGTATTTTATTTTATGGGCTAAGTGACATTGTGAGCTTGGCCTTGGACATTGATACAGAATTTTTGTTGCATTTAAAGTAAATGTATAACACAATTTTAATGAGTCAGTGTCATTCAGTAGGGAGTTAAAGTTCAGGCTTTGAAATTTAACACTGAAAGAAGACATTACAAATCCACTTAATGTCTTGGACGCAAAGATAAGAATGTGCAATGAGAAATAATCTTCCTCCCATTTTGGTAAAATAATAGATTCCCCACATAAATCAACCAAAATAAATAAACGTGTTTGTTAAGCGTAAGCATTTTAGTAACAAGTCAAAAGTACTGCGTTAGCTTTATGTTTACTCGTTGGCAGTCTCATTGAGTTATAATTTAGAATAAAAAGGCATCCTCGTGGAGTGCTACCAAAGGACTCTTTACTTTGCGGGTTAATACAATAAATTACAATACAACTTTATATATAATAACGCATTACACAACAGCTTCAGGCATCCTCACAGAGGGCTACATCAGGAGTCGTTTAATTTGTCGGGTATCTTAGCCTTAGCTTCACGCAAAGCTAATTAAGGGCAAGGGCTCCTTCCTGTTGTCATGGAAACGAGCAGCCAAGTGGAGAGCTACGAAATGACTTGGTTAAATGGCTGGTTCTCTTAGTCTTAGCGCTAAGCTAACCGACCGCAGACGATCCTTCACTTGCAGCACTGTCGGCAGACAAAAGCTGAGTGTTAAAAGACACACTGCGACAAAAGACACTTAAGCACAGCTTTTGTTTCAATACTTTTGTCACGTTACCTTGATGATTCTCTCCCAGCGTGAAACAATGGCGAGGATCGCCGTAAGGCACACCACAACCACGCCGGCAATGATGGGCATCAGTGGAAACTTGACGGTCTTTTCTGCGGAATTCAACAAAGTCAGCAACATGGAAGCTCAACAGTGGGTTGTGGACTGCAAAGATTCACCTGTGACAGTAACCAGGAAGTCCTTGCTCTTGATTCCGTAGACGGGCGAGTCCACCGTGCAGCGGTAGAGGCCCTCATGCTTACTCTTCTCCGCCTTGTCGGCGGATAGCCGGCTCGTGAAGCCGTCGTTGGTCAGGGTGAAGCCCCCTGCGATTATATCGATAGCGCTGCCGTTAAGGGTCCACCGCACCGAGGAGATGGGCGGGTTGGCGAAAATGTCACAGCTCAGCACCAGCGATGAGGCATCCTCCACTAATACGCCCTCGGATCCCGACGGTGTAGGCGCATCTGGTATAATAATCAGGTATTATTTGACGTCTATAGTCGTCAATGGCAGAGAATGAGATAACACACATGTGACATTGAGGGTGACGGAAGCCTCAACGCTGGCGTTGCTGCTCAGGCGGCAGGTGAAGGTGGCGCCGTTGTCCTGGTGGATGACTGGCATGATGCACACGGCACTTTGTCCCTTGCGGTTTCCTTGGCGGAGAATCACCGTGGCGCCGTTCCTCAGCCACACCAGTTCCGCTCCGTCATCCTCGGATCGGTTGCTGGAACACACCAGCGAAACGGTTTGCTCCAGTTCGGTCAGGATGACTCCCTCGCCGTCCACGCCGGGCACCGACTCGATGGTGACGCCTTGGGATGAAGGATAGATTAGCAGATGAGAAAAAAAAATATGTTGAGTCCAATTGCCCAACTTAATATTGTATTGAAATTTGTCCCCTTGAAATTTTGAGTTAGATTTTTTTACATTTTAACGAACGGCAATCAAAAGAATAACCTCGTGCAATCGGCCTTGGTAGAGAAAAAAAAAAAAAAAGACCGTATGACGCACGATGCTGGTTTCTCGGAATTGAAAGGCTATTTGTGTGTATTTGTGTGTGTGTGCATACTTACACAATGTTTGTGCCGCACAAAGCGCTAACACAAGAACACAGTAGGATCCCATTTTATTCCTTCCTGGTAAGAAAGTGAGAGCAAAGTTTAGAATTAATCATACGCTCTTTATGAAAAAATAGTAGCACAACTAAAATAACAACACGTACAGATTCTATATAACGAGTGAATGTGAACAGCGGCAAGCTCACCTGAGTGTGCTCACCTGAAGATTTGAGACGTGACAATGTGTCAGCTCTTAAAGACGCCGAAGAGGAGTTCAGCTTTATGACTTCCCGCTGTTTGTTATCAATCATGTGTAAGTTTATTGTTGTATTTTTTATTGGCAGTATGTACTCAACCTTGGGTGTGGACATGAAAAGGATTGCAGTGCCAGCGCCTTCAAAAAAAAAAAAAAAAAGACAATAAAAGATACAGATAGTCAGCAGCAGAGTAAAAAAAAAAAAGGTGAGTGTGCTGCCCCAAGTGGCTGTGAGTGGTATAGCCCTACTAAAAATCATCAAGGTTCTTACTTTGTACTGTGTTAGAGATAATAGTGGAACAATCTGATTGGAGGCTATAGCACAAAATTTTAATTCATTAAAACAATTTCATATTTCTTAGTTTCTTCCCGGAACGATTTAACAAGAAAAAAGGCTACGTAGACAAAAATAATCTATTTAATAATACGTGTACCTCATTGCAGGTTTTGGAAGACCTACATGTCCTCCCTCTAGGTGGCGCTCTCGGCTTCATGACAGGAAGCCATGATGACGAAGTCACGTCGCGTGGGCGGCATCACCCATCATCAGTGATGCGGCAAAGCCCACCAGGGTCCGTCGTCCCCGCCCGCTTTCAGTGTTCATGCGCAGTGTCATTGATGGCCCATGACGTAGTACCACCTTTCCCCACTAGGTGGCGATGGGAGGGTTGTTGCGTGGGGTTTGTGGGGGGAGTGGTTGATTGGCGGCTGGGAATCTGTGAGCAAATGAGAGATAATTGCTTTGTGTCAGAGCAGATTTGGTGATGGGAGATAAGGGGTCTGGTGGTGTGATTAGGATGATGATAGCGCCGAGATGGGTTGGGGGGGGGGCTCGTCACTGTGATGTGGCGTAGTTAATGGTAGCGGCAGCGTCATGAGAGGCGGAGCCAAGATGGAGGAACAAAGGGGTGGCGGATTGGGTGGGGGGCGCCGATTGCATGTTAAAAAGCTTTGAGGGGCTTTCGGGGATAATGGCGGGTACGCGTTCTGGCGTCTGCTGCAGCTGATAATCAGGAGACAGGAGAGGGTAACCACCAAGACAGGAGCGAACTTGGTCAAGGGGGTGGACACAAAGAGAGGTGGGGGTGAGGATGATGAGGAGGGGGTTGGGGGGGTTGCTGTCACCTGCAAACACTTGAGCTGCCACCATTGGGGGTGAGCAATTTTGTGTCATTTGCACGCAGCAGGACGGGAAGGGGGGGGGGGCGTTAGACGGGTTGCGGCGATATTTGTATTTTGTGCAAGAGTGGCTGCGAGAAGTAAAACATGAAAAGTAATCTAGGCCAGTGAGTCACAGGCCCGTGTTTGAGCAACATTACAGATAGCGATCACAACGGCAGCCCGTCGAGGCAGCGCTGGCATAATTTGCTTAGATGTGATTGCGCCTTAATTAAGTCCTTGTCTGATGGGCGCATCAAGTGTCCTAATTTCACTTCTTCTACCGGAAAAGACACCGTCGGCTCCCGTTTTTCAGCCTGTGACTCATCCGCCTGACGAAGCCGTGGCGTCACCGCCCCCCCCGACGCTCCACCTCCTCCCGCCCGTCGCATCGTGACACGCCGTCCTCCGCGTGGCACCCTCCGCCGGGCCACTGGTGGGGGGACGATACTCGGCGTTAATTCCGAGCTTTGTCGACTGAAGAGGCTCATTGACTGTGGCGGCTGTTTGACCTTGCAGAGAGGGCGGGCGGGCGGCCCGCTTAGCTCACTTTCAAACCATACCCTTCAGGGCGGGAGTTTTTTTTTTGTTTTGTTCTGGCTTTAGGCTACATATACAGTATGCGTGTGGCACTTAACCTGCAGGTGTCGGCAGTGCGCTTTCAAACTACTGCAGGGTGTCAAATCAAGAAGATGAAAGCGTTGCCACTCCCCGACCAGCAATGCTAATGTGAATAATATCTAACCTAGCATCCGTTTGTTGCATTTTGAAAACATGCTTTGAAACTGTTTCAGCACCAGTCACTGAAATGGACAGATTTTTTTCTCGACCCATCCAGCTCATTAAAAAAAAAGCCTTGCAAAAAAAGTTAGCGGGCTTTATCAGGACAGCGCAGGATGCATTGGTGATGAATGTGCGCGAGTGGCGTAACAAGATAACAGATAACTGCTGTTAGTGGCGAGCTAATAAAGCCTTTGAACCGGACCTCGCGGGAGGCTTGAGTCGTGATTGCTATTATTGCCGTACGAGCTATTGCAGCCAAAACGCAATGTTTCATCAGGCGGCTCGCGGGGGACGAAACGCGAGCCTGGCGTCGGTTTTGGCGCGTCTAATTGGCCCACGTGCATCAAGCAAAGCACCGAATGGACTTAGTGTGTTTTAGAAGAAGAAAGAAAATCCAAGATGAGTCCGTTGTTATCGTCGAATTTATCATCTTAGCAAACGTGTACATTAGAGTCAATGAAACGGGTTTTTATGAAAAGCCGCATTTAATGACTCAAAAGTCCGAATTGTCTCGACCGGCATTTGGATCACCGGTGACTAAATTGTCTTACGAAACGTGACTATCACAGCTGGCTGGTGTTGGTTTCGCGTGTGTGCGTCCTCTTCACATTCCAGTCACATCTCCACGACTGCCGGCTTGAAGGCGCTTTTAATTTGTTTCCACTCACACCTCGCGGGATCTTTTCCAAAATACTTGACGACCGAGACCAGCGTGCAGGAAAACACCTGGAAGCTTAAATCACTCGCATGTAAAGAGTGTAATTGGGGATATAATTTAGTGCACACGCGTGTGTGTGTGTGTGTGTGTGTATGTGCGTACAGTGTGTGTTATTAAATGCGTAGACCTTCTCCCCGCTATCTCCTCCAGCCAGCGCCAGTGACGCACAAAGCGCAGCACCGCCATGAGTCATCAGGCCGCCGGCATCAGCACCACCCCTCCCTCCCCTCTCTCCATCTTCCCTCATCCCTCACGCCTCCCTCCCTCCCTCCCTCCCTCCATCCCTCCGCACATTCCCATGTAGCTTTGTTTCTACCGTCTTTACCTCTCCAAAGCTCAGCGAGCGTCAAAACGGCCACCTGGCACGACGATATGACTCACGCTGGCCATCTTATCTACGTACGCGGCGCGCTGGAGGTGTGGAAAGAGGAGTCAGCGCAAAATAAAGAAATAACTTGAGCCTAAAGGGGCGCTCTCTGAGCGGATGACTCATAAATGTGTCCCAGCCCCCCTTTCCGTCGCCACCGCCCTGCGGAGAGGGTCACGCCCACTGCTGCACTTAAAGATGGCTGGCGAAAAAAAAACAAATTTGAATGAGTAGTTGGAGGTTATTAGTTTCGTCAATGATGCCAACTTGTCATTGATGTTTTGGAAACTGGTGCTTACACTGGAAATTATTTGAGGAAATTAAAAAGAAAGGCATCCCTTATGGCTAAGTTCTGACTCCAATTTAGGACCACTTGAAATAACTGGTTGGCTTCAACTTGACCAAATCAGCTGTCATCAAGTTAAAAGTTTCAGCTCGAGAGTTATCGACAAAGTGTTTCAAGTTCAATGTTTCATTCCATGCTAAATTTGAAGACAATTTGACCAAACAAAACATGCATCATTTTTTTTTTTTAAACCTCATCAGCACCCTTAACCTAAATGGTGTTTGGAAAGGTCCCGATAGATACATAAAAACGAATTAAAACCACTTTCAAACCAGTATCATTGAAAATGTGCACACTATGCCAGGTTGTGACTAGAATATGAAGCAGACACACACACACACACACACACAGAGACACACACACTGACGTTGAAGACAAGCCAGCTGTGATAGTCACAATGTACTCGCCGGCCGTGACGCGCGTCTGCAAGGGGAAAAAGGTCATCGGTGTTTGCGCAGGACGTGGCTCGTGTGCGCCGTGTTTACGACAGACGAGGATTTTATTGTGTACGCGGTATGCTTTACAGTTTTGTCGTTAATTACGCCGACAAAAAGACAAAAGAAAACAAGTGAGTCATCACCAGGAATATCGAATGGAATTGGAAATGAGGTGGGAATCTTACACGCTATTTTTTTCAAAAAAGATTCATCAATGGCGCTGGCAATTTTTAGAGTCTTTGACAAATGGAATGATTTAAGACACGTCTATTTTCTCCCCGTAATCGTAAGGTCCGAGCAACATTGAGTCATACGTGTTGTCTTAATCATCAAAGAAGCCAATAAAACAACAAATCAAGTGTTAGACCTTGAAAAGGTTGAAATTTCGAGCCCACGGGCAAGCAATCTTGTTTTTTTTTTTCCCTTTCTCTTTTATTTGCCACGTTAAGCCTCCTCGTGCGCCAATTATCCCCCGAGAGGTGGCGAGCTTCACTCTTAAACAAAAGGAGCAATCAGTCGTTGCTCTCTTCCCCTTCCTCCTCACTCTCCTTTTCACTCCGCCGGATGGAAAGAGAGCGAGGGAAGAAAAAAAAAAATGGAGCTTTTTGTTTTTTTTTCTTGTGTCAAACCACGGCAGGAAAATGGCAGAGCGTTTAAAAGAGCCAGGCCGCTGATTGGCGAAGTCAAGCTGCCCATTTTGCACAAAACCCGGAAAAAATAGAACCGATAGTGTGATAAAATGTCTGAGGTTGGATCTTTTAACAGCGCTGCTGTCTGTTTGTTTTTTTTAATTACAATACACGAGGAAATGGTAGCAATGAAAAAATAGACGATATGACGTAGTCGGTAATTTTGGGTGTTGGTTTGATTTCTAGAAGCAACAAAATGAATGCTTGTTTCTGAAAGACTGCAGAAGGAAGCTCGCCTTGTTTTTTTTTTTTATATAAACAGTAAAAAGTATTTTCTTGTGTTCCTAATAAGAACATTTTCATTATCACTCCCAATTTTTTTTCTTTTTTAGAGAACAAATCAAGAAGAACAAAAATGATTCATCTTTTGCAAAAAAGGAAAAATAAGAAGGAAAAAACAAAATGTTTTCTCTTTTTTTGTTTCATGATTGCATAGATTTTTTTTTGGGGGGGGGGGGGGGTAGTTGGCCTAGCAATTTAACAGCTATTTCCTGTTTCATTCAAGTGCGCTATCATGAACCATCAGGCGAACTCCCGAGGGGGGTTCAAATCCCAGCTGCGGCTAAACAAGACCCTCCGATGGCGGCAGTAAAGCTAATGTCCGCCCCCCCCCTCCCCAGCGGACCCTCCGAGTCCATTGAACAGCCGCTTAACGCGTGAACACACACACGCACGCATACACACATGTACACACTCAGGGGGCTTGTTGTAGATTACACTAACCAATCTAATGATCTCCTCAATGGGCCAACTGGGACTCATGTGAGACCGCCGTCACCCGTGGGGCCCCCCGGGCCCCTGAGAGAGGCTCGGGGGTAATTACCATGGAAATGTGTGTGTGTGCACGACAAAGATTAGGCTGATCTATTTTGGCTCATGTTTCCAACCACGACAGTGAGAAGCGTCACCGAACAGGATTATTTATCCGCAGGATTATTTCATTGATTTGCGGGCAAAAATAATTTTAAAAAAATAAAAATAAACCTCTCGCTTTTTTTTTTTAACAAATGTGACATCACACTTACGCAACACGCAATTTACTTTCCAAACATGATTTTCTATTTTTTGCTCATGAGCTCTCACCATGCACTAAAACGCATAAAATGATGAATATGGAAATAGGCCCCGGTGTTCTTTTTAAAACAAAGTGATGTGTTTCTACGTATTCCCATCTTTCTCGGTATTAAAAGGTGGCTCGTGTGTGAGCTGGACATTTTGAGCTCAAGTAGGAATCGTGTCGAGGAGAAATAGAATGACGAAGACAAATCTGAGATGGTGATTCTCAAGCAGCAGCAGCACATTGTGGTCATCTGCAGTACGATGAGTCACCTGTAGGCACCACACACGCACGCAGCACGTGCGCGGGCACGCCGATGCGCAGCCGAGCGGAGCTGGGTATAATCCCGGACGATAGTCACAAAGCGTATTGTCTTGGTTGAACGACAACACAATCGGAGGCGTCGCAATGAAAGAAGGCTCGAGGAATCGGCTTGGTGGTTGCCACGGGAGACAGACTGGAAGAAAAAAAAAAAAAAACGGATGTGCCCAATCACAGCCCCTCTGTTTCAGAGAACTCATCAGCCGCAGAGTGGGGTGAAAAAAAGAGAAGTTTTGAAGGACCCCCGTGGAAAAATGATCTAAAATGGCTGCCTCCGAACAAAATGGCTGACTTAATTAGCAATTTGGGGTACTTGAGACTTTTTCGGGGCCTACATCCAAATACATAAGTCAAAAAATGAATTAAAAAAACGATCTATCAAAAAAGCATTTCAAGAAAAACATGATAATAAGTTGTCATTCTTGCGTTTTTACATTTGTGTGCTGTCAGACGTAACTGCGTCTGTCATTTGTGTTCGCAGTCGCCTGTGGTGCACAATCAGCGACCTGAGCAGTCGCCGCCTCACCCGAAAAGTCTTCTCAGCTATCATCTCTAAGCTTGGTTGTTATTTTAAAAAAAATTACATGGGAATAGGATCTTGAATACAAAAAAAATAATCACACAAAAAATTGCAATCTTGAATACAATATCAGGAGGTTAAAAAATGCAATTTGTTTTTTCAGAATTGTTCAGCACAAAATCTTGCTCACTCATTCCTCAACAATCGCAGAAAGTTTAAATGAGGTCGGTGACCAGCGAAATTTCCGGTTTTCACTGATATGTGAGAGGGTCAAATTATTGGAAATGGCGCCGAAGCTTCTGCTGCTGCTGTCTGGCAGCAGACTCGCGATAAGCACGTCCGCTGTTGGAAATGGAATACACGTTGGTGTGATAGGGAGGCAAATGAGAATGAGCGGACGGCGGCAGAATGGAGAAGAAATGGGGAGGGGGTGAAAATGATAGCGGAGACAAGAGGCGCGTTTAGAACGGCCACTTACATACGGCAAACACACCGGCGGCTGCCCGAGCGCCTCGCCGAGTCACAGATAAAGAAAATGGGAAAATTCTCCCCGTGCGCTATCGACTTGAAAAGAGCTGAAGGCATACAAGCTTTTCAACAAGGTCAGCTTGAACTCAGTGTCTGTTTCGGAGCCTACCGAAACACGTTACTTTCATCGATGACAAAAACAATGAAAGCGGTTATACTGTTAATCGACTTTAATGTCGACAAAAACGATAACAGAAACATGTTAGCTTCATAGATGACAAAAAAAAACAGCTATGTTGCTAATGGCCCGCCAAAACCACGTTAAACTGTCTCAAGTTTTTGAAGTCGGCCATTTTGGTTTGAAGCGGCCATTTTAGGGCATTGAGAAGCTCCTAGCAACAAATTTACCGTCAATGAATTCAATCTATTCACATTGTTTCTTACGGGAAGAATTAGTAACACACACACACACACAGGATGCGAGATTGTTTGTCGCTGTAGATGTTGTCAATGAGTCACGCAGGCACATTAGGGCGTTCCAAATGACTTCCCTGCCAGTCGGGCTGTGGCGCTGATAACCGATAACACTTTTCATCAGGACTCGCTCGGCTCTCTCGCCTCGGGCTCTCCAAGCTATATTATCGACTACTATGGATTGTAGATCTATAGGTGTGTGTGTGTGTGTGTGTGTGTGTGTGTGTGTGTGTGTGTGTGTGTGTGTGTGTGTGTGTGTGTGTGTGTGTGTGTGTGTGTGTGTGTGTGTGTGTGTGGCCTCCACATCACAGAAGAGTTCATGCCGTAAGGTCCTTTCACACAATGTTCCACCTTATTAGGTAGCAACAAGAGCGGAGCAATGGAAACTCGTGTTTATTTTTATATCAATGTTTTCAATGTAATTTAATTAAATGTAATGTACTTGTTTAGGTGATTATTTTGCGTGATTAAATTATTTTTTGTACTTTTGTAAATGTACTGAATTGCTGACTTGATTATATTTTCACTTACATTCCATATAAACCCATTAAATTAATTGAATTTAGCCATCACACTCACAAACATATTGCTAAATTGAAATTCTCAGTATCAACTTTGTAAGAGCAGCATTTAGTTTTGCAAAGGTCATGATGACATTATGAGCGGTTATCTGTTTTATGTCATTTGCTGTGCTGCAGCTATTTTTGTCCTCTCCACACTGTTGCGGATTGTTAAAAGCTGCTTGTCGACCTCGGGCTGACAATAACAAGCGCCGCGTCTCAAATTCATACGTATTAAATGCTTTTAAAATGAAATGGTAAAAAAAGATTTCGCCCTCAAACTTCTGTTTTTAAAAACCTATTATTCTTGTTCTTCCAAAGGGTAGAGGAAAAATATTGCCTTGCTGGCATGGAAATAAATGGCTTGTGGTACGTATTCGATTTTGCAGCCTCAAGCAGTAATAAATGCATGCAAAAGCAGCATAGCTTAGCATACTAAATTCTTGTCAGAAGACAAAGAGAGAAGAGAGATTTTTGTAAACAACTTTTGCTGTTAGTAAAAGTAAAAAAAGTCAATTGTAAATTTGAAATAGAAAGGAAGAAAAAAAGTACATTTGAGTTGTATTTCTACTCCAGTCCACTAGGTGGCGGTATGGTTAAACCCAAAAGTATATAAACAACCCAAGAAATGACATGAAAACAACACATGCATCTATTTTGAAACAAAACTTAAGTTGCTCTGAAACCACCAGGAAGTTGAAAAACAACCGAGTACCCATTCTAGCTTCTATTAACGGGTCCGAGGCCTGCTACTGGTTGTGCTTCGGTGCGGCGGGCCGATCCCGCCTTGGCGTTGGATGCGTGTTTACTGACGCGAGGCGCGGAGATTGATGGCGGGCGCTGATGTCTTTGCGCTGCCCGTATGAAACGCCTCATCAACCTCAAATTCGCCGGCCGCCCCGGGACCGCCGCCATCATTCACGACCCCCCCCCCGACCCCACCCCGTCGACACCCTCCTGGCGCCCCTCGTCCTGCTCCTCTTTCTTTGTAATGGAGAATGAGGGGAAAATAATTTGGATGGGTGGCGATGGATAGCCATTCACGGCTCATTCTTGGATGGCTTTGACGGCCTTATGGATCGGTATTCATTATGTTTGACGCACTGTGGATTTTTCATTACGAGCCGCTCACAGTCTATAAAGCAGCACATTGCTGACACGCCGCACTCTCCGTGCACCTTTCAAGTGGACCATTTGCTCAACACATTAGCTCCCGCTAAATGCTAAAAAAGCTTTCTCAGTAAAGCACTTCCAGGTACAGGTGTAACCTTTTGGGTTGTTTACGTGCTTCTTTCTGGGAATCGATTCACCGCTGCCCACACACACACACAAGTCAGGCGAGTCTACCGATATAACGAGATTTCTTAGGTTTTTGCCTCATTTCGAGTTTACAGAAGACTCACGATATCCGATCGAACGAATTACGACTCATTCGCAGCGCTAATATATAGCGCCACCTGTTGCTTTGGCATAGCAAAATTGTTCATTTCAGAAGGTCTAGGGACAACAATGGAACACAGTGTGAACTATTATGGATATTCTTCTGATTAAAAGGGTGCAACGTGGTGGAAGATTAGAGCGTGGGCACACAGGTCCCGGACACGGCGCCACCTTCCCGGGGGTCCATTGTGTTGCGGGAACCTTACAACGCAATTACTCGTCCATTCTCAGCCTTGGCGGAGCGCGGCGGCGTGGGTGGGAAAAGCGTATGCTAATCGCTCGGCTGCACTTTATCACTTGAAGGTGTTGTGCTCCCGGCAGCTGCATTAGCGCAGACAAAAAAAAACAAAAAAGAAAGTAAAAGACAGCCATGCCAGCGTGCAGGTTCATCATTCTCAAAGCATCTCCTCCTACGTCAGCACAAAAGAAGGTGATTAAAGGGAACAAAAAGGCTCTTCGCCCAGAGTCTCAATTATCTCAGTAAAACAGCAGAGAAAACTCTCACGTGAGTTACGGGTATTCATGCAGAACTACAAACAAAAAAGTTGTAATGTGCATGCCAGGCCACTAGTTGGCGATAGCACCACAAACATGAATATTTGCAAATATAGTTTTTCTAACTATAAGTCCATGCACTGCAGTTCTTGGTCTTGGTTTTTGAATTTCTCTCAAAAAGCTTATTTGGTGTCAGCAGAACCAATGGAAATCTTTAAAAAAAAAAAAAGGGCAGTGACAACACTGCCAACTAGTGGCCTGGCATGCACATGGTGCGTCCTTCTTGAGTCGAACTTCAAACTTTGCAGAGGAGAAACTTTTCGCCGATTAAACGTGAGCCAAGCTCCTGCGAGGCGCCGCGTCAATGGCCTTTTGTTCCGTTTAATTAACTCCGACCACAGACGGCCACAGAGAGAGAATGAGGAACCCTTTGGCGGCCATTTTTACGAGGTCATTATCCAGTACCTTGAGAGACCTTCAAAGACACGTTCAAGTGTTCCCTCTGTTTTCATTTCAAAATCTATGCAAATATTACATTTTTGTTTTAGAGCGAGAGACAAAAGGCGGCGAGGTGTTGTGCAGTGGTCGAGTGTGAGTCAGGTTTGGTGGCGGGGGCTCGTGGGGGGGGGGGGGGGGGGGGGGTTTCGTTAGCAAAGGGGCGGCTAATGCAGAGTGGCAGTTGATAATGCCAAGGCCGTGATATTAGCCAAAATCTGCCCTGCGGCACACCTCCAGTGCCGCTGTCATCATCGGCGCCGTCATCAAGCATTTCGGCACGCAAATAACGATGCCCCCCCTCCTCCGCCCCCTCCCTCGCAATGCAATCTAATCAAGCAGAGGTTGTCATGTGATGCCTTAGGGGCCGTTTGAAATTAGAGCTTTTCTCACGCAAATGTCTGTGTTGGTAACTATCCATTGTTGAGTGGTGCCTTCAGGAACAGACTCGAATCTTATTTTCCTCACACAAGTGACCTGCGAACTGAATCCATCCATTCATCCAAAGTTAAATGCGTATCCATTCATCCATTCATTGAATGATGCCTTCAATGGCAGTCTGAAATCATAGAAGCTGTTCTTTCATGATCATGTATCTGTGGCTTGACGAAACAGGAAATCGAGCATAAAAACATATTTGCTAGCATCTCGGTGCACTCTTGAAATGACTCAGCCTCTCCACTTTGCTCGATTCAGCCTTTGTGCATCAAAACTGTCTTGCACTTCGCCTGACAACAAGATTATAAAAATAAAGATTTCTGTATTCCCCACCCTGTCAAATATATAAAAAATCCAATTGAATTCCTCTCACAGCACAGCCAGAGGAAAACAAAATGGCGGCGGTGCGTGTCATAATGTTTGTCAATTATATCAGTGAGAACAGACCACTTTCCTTCTCTCACCTGTTGACGTACGCTTGGGTGACTCTCATGGGTGAATCAATACTAATTACAGTGACGTATATAATTGGACTGGGGGAAAAAAATAGATGAAATACAAGCAGAATAAATCTTTCGTGGACAGTTTGTGGTCCTGCACAACTGATTAGTTCAGTCCAAAAAAAATATGTCTGTCTGCAGTGGATATTTTTAGAACAAGTCTACACCCTCCTGTTCAAATGCAGTTTTTTGGTGACGTACAAAAAGTGAGTCCAAGAAAAATCAATTTAGAACTTTTAAATCATATTAAATCTTGTATATTGCACAAGTGTGTACACCCCCAGTCAGCCTATCGACCAAGCTAAATATCGACCTAAAGTCATGTGTTGCCTTCAAGGACAGTCAGAAATCATAGCTTTCCTCGCTCCCAAATGATTTTTCTAACCATCCATCTAGTGTTGCCTTCGGGAACATTCCTAAAGTGCAGCGTTACGTCTATAACTGATTTTCCATTCTTCCATCTATAGCTAACCTAAATTCCCGTGCTGCCTTCAAGGGCAGTCAGATATCCCCAATCAACCAATAGAAATATTTCAACCAACAATTGAACGAGATGCAACGATTGCAAAAAAGCACAACGCTGTTAAAGGGCACTTTAACCGAGCATCCACACGCACACACACAAAGCAGCACTAATTGATAGCTCGTTAACAAGGTCGCCCCCCCCCCTTCCCCAACACCACCCCCTAATTTTCCCCTGGTGCAGCGGAAGATTTAAGAAGTCGTGCAAAATGGCTGCTCCA
Organism: Syngnathus acus; assembly: GCF_901709675.1. NCBI lineage: Eukaryota > Metazoa > Chordata > Actinopteri > Syngnathiformes > Syngnathidae > Syngnathus > Syngnathus acus. The sequence goes on along the minus strand of NC_051099.1, from coordinate 3,347,543 downwards.
TCTCTCACTCACTCACTCTCTCTCTTCATTGAGGAATATTTCATTCATGCCATTTCCCTTCATTCATGCTGGAGGGAAGGGGAGTGGAAGGGAGGAGGGTGGGAGGGGGGCATGTGGGGGCGTTGGTGCCATCTCCACACCAACGTTCTTATCAATGGACGTGACGTCAGCACAGCCTGCAGCTGGGGGTGGCGTATGGGGGGGGGGGGGAGGGTGTTGTGGTGGTGAATGTGGGGAGGGGGGGGTCGGTGATGTAGTCACGTGGTTCCACGGAGGGTATATACAATAAAGTTGCGCTGGCCGTGGTGCTGAAAACATCCACTACAATACATTAGCTGCACGGCTTAAAGTGACAAAAAGCAGTTTTGATTTGTTTTTAAAGAGTAACATTTTTATCTGAATATTCTTAAATGTCGCGCGCAGGCTGAGAAGAAAGAGAAGATTTTAAGATTCTCCCCAGTCTTGATGAGATTAATTTTTGGAGCTTTACTTTGACTTTTTTTTTTTTTTTTTTTTTTACCCCCCATCGCTCGCCCCCCACCCCCACCACCCCACTATAGTGGGACCCCAGGTAGGTGAGAAAATTCATTCATCCATTTCTTCATTCATTCATCATTTTGTGGTATTGTAATGGCAATTGCGCGTTTTATCTCTTATTCGCATTTTATTGAAGAGGAGAAAAAATACCTTTACAAATAATCCATTGTAACTCACGTTTTCTTATGTGGTATAATAATGCAATACGAATAATAACTAAACGAAATCTGTCATTACCCCCCTTTTAACCCGCATTGGCACGTGCCATATTGCGCCAAATTGATTTTTTTTTTTTTTTTACACACAAATTGAACAACGCGCATTTGTTTTCGTTTCGTTTTTTTAAGCTCCACAACGGCGACATTTAGTCAATTAAATCGGTCTATTTTGAACAAGCCAGTGAATTTATTTTTAAACTTCAATTTGAATTCAATTATTGTGCATTGATGACGTGGAGAGACGGGACAATGGGGGGGGGGGGGGGGGGTGCACGTGTTTCGTTACAGAAAATAACATTACGAATTACCAAAAGGGAAACGCAAAATAAATAGATAAATATAAAAAAAATACAAATAAATAAATGTGCTAGATGTAGTGCGGAGCGGATACAAATTTGGGGCTCGCGTGCATTCCGCCACAACACGCATCAGTCGTGGGGGGACGTGCCCACGCTACAAAAAAAAAAAGGACAAAAGCTTTTTTTTTTTATGACAGCGCCCACACTCTTCCTGCAAAGAGGGTGATTGCAGTGGGCGGGGGGGCTTCAAATGGACCATCCAGATAATTTGCTATTTGCTTGGGGAGGAGGAAGAGGAGGGTGGGTGTACGTGGGGGGGTTTAAGTAACTCAAGCGTGCCTTGCAGCTTTTTACCACGCATGACTTCCACGCCGTCGCTTTTACTCACGGGACCTTTATAGGATTACATATTCTTTCGTTCTCTTTTTTTTTTCTTCCAAATACATATTTCTTTTTTCTTCGTGACAAATTGTGCGCGCCAAAAAAAAAGATGGCTGGAGCGCACGACCCCCTCCTGGCTTTGTTGGCTCGCGAGAGGAGGAGGTGAGAGCCGCATTTTGTTGCGAATGGTTTGAAAAATACAAGTATAATTTGTACAGTTTAATCCAGACGTGGTGGTACTAAATGCAAAATGTTGCGTTGGGGGGGGGGAGAAAAATGGCAATGCGTTGCGCCAATTCTGTGCGTCAAATTTGTCTAAAATAAAATGTTGATTTAAACCGTCCCAATGTGAGAGAAGCGAATCGTCACGTCATCAAAAAACCGAGAATGAAAATTGAGTCAAAAAGAAAGAAAAATTGAGGATATTTTTGTGTGGGCTCGGTTAAGAAACGACGGTATGCTTAAAAACATTCAAATCCAAACCTTGCCTCCTCATCGTGACACACGCAAATGATTTTGGAATGAGTGTGATTCATATTCGTAAGAGTCTATTTTTTTCCACTCATTCTGTCACTTCAATTCAGAGGATTTTTTTTTGGGGGGGGGGGGGGGTAATATTGTATTTTAAATCTAACTGTCCTGGCTTGCATGTTGTGCCCCCCCCCCCCCTCACAGGTGCGTCACCTCCCTCCTGCCTGCCCTGCATGGTCATGACCAGTCATCACCCCCCTCCCTCAGCCCGCCTCATCCTATTGGTCCTCCTCACCGTCACTCTGTGGCTGGCCACCAACGCTGCCCCCGCATGGGCCGAACCCGAGGACAGAGGGACAGCAGAGGGAGGGGCGGCGGAGAAAGAGGAGGAGACGGTGGTTGTTCTGCCGCCCCGGGGCGACGACGGCGGAGGCAACAATGCGTCGCGGGACCGGGACGAGCGTCCGGAGCTGGGATTGGACCCGGCGCGGGTGCTCGCAGTCCTCCTACAGGCTCTGGACCTGGAGGGTGACGAAAGACAGGAGGGGGACGAGAGACAGGAGGCGTCCTCTAGCTTGGTGGACGTCAATGAGATAAGGAGGCAGTCCGGGGCTGATGAGGTTATCCAAGACTTTGAGGAGGAACGGGGTCACGGGCGGTCAAATGAGGACCTCATGGAGAAAACACCAGTTGATAGTTTCCTGGCTTCCGCCCCCCAGGGGGACGAGAGCTCCCTGCAGCGCAAAATCCGCGGCTACTTCCAGAACATTGATTTGGGCCTCCAAGACAATGAGATTCTGCCACCCCTGAAGGGCTACAAGGCGTACAACACACAGTTGGCCCGAGCTGGAAAGAAGCTCCACTGGCAGGAAAATTCTGCCGCCCAGGCCGGCCCCATCAACGGCGGTAACTTCATGGATGACTTTGAGGACGAGGGCGGCGAGCTGGAGGAGGAGGTGGAGGAGGAGGACGAGAGCCTGAGCCGCATGGAGGAGGAGGCCAGGGCCCAGGCTGAGAAGCTGGAGGTACTCAGGCAGCAGGAGGAAGCCGAGCGAGCCCGCGAGGAGGAGCAGCGTTTGGCCGACGTGGCCTCCGACATGCTGCTACAGTACATGGGCCGCAAGCAGCAGGCCTTCCTCAAACCACGGCAGAAAAGCAGCAACGCTGCCGAGGACAAGCGCTCTGAGGAAGTCCTCCTCCCCGTCCAGGACGAGGACGACCTGGACCAACAGATGATCGATCGTCTCATCGAGATCAGCAGCAAGCTGCACCTGCCGGCTGACGACGTCATCGAGATCATCAGCGACGTGGAGGAGAAGAAGAAGAAGCGGAAAGAACTACAGCAGCAGCTCCCTGCGGTTGCTGCCTTACCCGTGGTGCCCCGATTTAGGCCCCTGGTGCCCCCCCCTCTGGCCGCGCCGCCCATCTACCATTACACGGCCTCCAAAAACCCCAAGAAAGCCCCCTACAAGGCCCCCTACAAGGCCTCCTACAAGTCCATGAAGAAGTGGCAGAAGGACAAAGGCAAGTCGCGCAAACAGGACTTGTGGTACCAGCCTCAGAGCCCCATCGACTACTGGTACAAACCCCAGAAACAGTTCCTGGCCTTCCCTTCCTACCCGTACTACCAGAAGCCATATCGGGCGTACTACCCTGTCTACTTCCCTTACCCCAAGCCGCAGTACTACGGCAAGCCCCCTTCCGCCCGGGACCAGACCTTCAACACCCAGGACCTTGATCCGCAGGGTCCGCGACGTAGGCACAGGGGCCAGGGCAAGAACCGGGGGCAGGGCTGGAGGCAGAGGCCGGCGCCCCGCTTGCCCGACACCCCGTACATCTCTAACTATATCCTGCCCCACCCACGGACCTACCAGCCCCTGCCGCCCCCGAAACCCCTGGCCCCGCCCCGGAGGGGCAGGCGGCCCCCCTTTTACTACCAGCCGGCCACAACCCGGGACGACGACTACGAGGAAGACGGCCTGGTGCCTCAGATGGACAGTGAGGAGGAGCTGGAGAACTTTATCGAGAGGATCTACATGAAGCGCAGAATGTACTGAATGACTGGTTTAGGGAGGGAGGGGGGGGATTTGAAGCCCAGGGTGGGGGCGGTGTTATCGTAAGGCTAAAATGTATCATTTGGATGGTCCAGGAATGAGATTCCAGTTTGTTCTAATCCATTCTTTTTTTGATGTTGTTGAAAAGGTTCGCTCAGATGAATGGGGCTGGGAGGGGCTTACCCTGCACTTCGCCATGTTTACATTGTGAACACAGGGCGGAGTATGTCCGTCTCCATTCAGGTTTTCTACAACACACAGCGTCACTGGAACCATGTTTACAACATGTCTTTGTATGTTACATTACACACACAGACACACACACACTCCCAAAAAAAAAAAAAAATCAGACAAGTTTTTGGTTGTATCAGATGTGTGCAGGTGCCTTTTACAATTTAAGGGAGGGCACATATATTTTTTGATTTTTTTTTTTTAACCCCCTGAATTTTTGCCTTACACACACTAGTCTCATCCCGAAGCCCCGCGGTCCCCACAAAGCACAAAACACTTCCAGATCTGGTGGGCCGAGGTTTCGCCATCATTCTTGCCATCCGATTGGATGCGATTTTATGTCATCTTTTTTAGCATGATTCATATAATTTTTTTGTTGTTGTTGATTGTATCCATAATCTTTAGGGCCCTCGTGGAATCTTTGCGTTGTTATAAGGGATTTGAAATTCATTCTGGCAAAAAAAAAAATAAATAGTTTAAAGGGGTAATATCCAATTGACATTATGTATTAGAAAATACGTTTGATCCTTTTATGGGTTAACCATGTGTAAATTGGCACGAGGGCCCGTTCATCACTTTAGTTTTGTTTAAAAAATATATATACTTGAAGTCCGCCGCCACCAGTGTGGGGGGACCAATCGCTTTTGTTCATTTCCTGAAGAAATTCAATGACGAGTTTGCGGTGGGGTGGGGGAAGTGTCAGGGATTGTGCTATTTAAAAAAAAAAAAGAAAACAAACAAACAACAACAACATGCACGTCTTTCTACTTGCATCTTTGAAAAAAGGACAAAAAAATGTGGGAAAAAAAATAAAACAGTGTGGAGAATTCAAGATGGCTGTCTTCTCTCATTAAAACTGTGAACACTAACAATTAAAAAAACAAAACAAAAAACAAGAAGGAGGAAGACCTGCTGACGCCATCTGTGTGAACGAGTGTTTGTGATTGATGTCACCGTTAGCATTGTAACATGTACAGTGTGAAATAAAAACATGCCCGTGCAATGTGTACAGAACAGCATGACGATGATGACCACTAGTTTTGCTATACTATCCTTTAAAAAAAAAAAAAAAAAAAAATCATAAATAAAAGCAATTATTTTATTAAAGGTGATTTTTTTTCATGGCTTCTGGCTGTTTTGGAATTTGGTGGTTTTGGTGGATATCGGGCACCGCGGTTGGGAGCAAAAAGGTAAAAAGGTAAGAAGGAAGGAAGGAAGGAAGGAAGGAAGGAAGGAAGGAAGGAAGGAAGGAAGGAAGGAAGGAAGGAAAGAAAGAGGCGGTGATTGACTTGTGATTGGCGCATGAGTCATCCATCTTCACACACACGTATGCACGCACACACATTACTTTAAAGGACATTGCACCGGCTTGCAACCTCAACATTGCGACGCTGTCACACTAAAATGAGTCATTTTCATGTCACCGTCACACACACACACAATTCTAGAAAAAGCGCATACACAAACACCAGAAAAAGTACACAGGTACACACGCACATTTTGTGTGTTGTGATTCAACTCGTTTCAATTTTTCATCTCGTAAGAAATAATGGAAATGATTTATGCTGGGGTAAAAAAAAAAACACGTGCACACTCATAAAGGGATTTTTTCAAAATGTAAAATATTGAAGATTTATAAAAAAATAAAATCAGGGAGTGAACAGTGTTGTGTATGGCAGGGTTGTCCAAACTACGGCCCGGGGGCACACTAGTCAAAAAAACAAAAGATCATAAACAAAATGTCATCTTACCACATATTTCTCTCGGGGTGGTCAGCATGATGCAGGGGCGGATCTTTTCGGGTGGGTCACAGGGCTGCGGATCACCCGGAAATTTGCCGAACCTTTAACAGAAAATTGTCATGTAGTCGGGTTTTGTTGCTGTTGAATGACTTGGGAGTGTCAAAAATCAGATAAATAAAATTAGATTGAATGAATCATGGGAATTAATCGTTTGTGGACAACCAGCTCGTACCCCGACGGACCTCCCCTTGTGTTGATACGGCACTGTTTCTTATCTAAAAAATGTCCGCTGCCACCATTCCCGGGCGTGAAATCCTTGGCGCTTAAAGAGCTCTAATTCAATAAGAAAGAACTCCTTAACTTTGACTTTCTCGGTTCTTATCACCGCAGCGCCGACGCCTTACACGCTGACGCCGGCGTATAGTACAAGCGCTGAGGAAATGACAAAAAGATTTTAAGATTGCCTCGGGCAAAGACGAAGGAGGGAGCATCGGGGGAGCATTCCGATATTATGTCTGCCAACTGATGTACAAATGATGTTTTGATGACAATTTGAAATGCAGAATTCTTCTGCCTGCTATTTGTATCGAATTCCCAATTTTCAGCTGGTCCGGTTGCTTTGCCAGGTTTTGTGTGGTGGCTACTTCGGATAAGAAAAGGGGAAAAATAACATCAAACATCTTTTTCTGCTATTTGGACATATTAGGCCTCATCAATGCAGCTCTCAGCGACCATTAAGAGCAGGCCTTCATCTTGCTTTGCCTTTTGTCTCTCATCTGCCTTTTTCCTCCCCTTACCCGCCACCTTTGTTCATTGCCTATTATTTCACCGCTACCCCAGTTTACCCCCCCCATCCCCTTTTCATCCTCTCATCTCGCAATTTCTTGTTGAAAAAAAAAAAAAAAGAGCAAGGGAAGGCGAACAGGGCGAAAAGCACTCTCGCTGCTGCACTGCTGGCACAATAGACTGGCGGTGAGTCATCACCACTTATGTTCTCGCCGTCGTCCTCCTCCCACCAAACACGCACACACATATATATAGGGAAAGGGGGGCTGGTCACTCCAATTACTACCTACCTGCCGTGCACTTAGAGGACGAACAGACAGACACACACACACACGGACACGTTCCAGTTCTGCACAATGACCCTGAAAGCAGCAATTGGCTCGCTGTGTAATTTAGGTGATTGTGCTTTGCAAATGGCTGCCTCACCGCATCAAAGTGCAGACAAAAAAGGCGTGTGTGCATGGAGGTTGGGGTGGGGGGGGTGCTTGAGGTCAGTAGGACAGATTTTTGACTTTGGCAGTGGTAAATGATGCTGGTGGCGTGCACGAGATGGCCCTGTCTCCGACACGCTTTAAATGTGTTAATCAGCATATGGGGTTGGAATTTTTTATTTATTTTAAATGTACTTTCACTTGAAAGATAATATTTTAGTCTATTTGTTACTCATGCAGTCCAATTCTCGTGGTTCGTGCATGGGCCGTGACGTCACAGTTAGTGGAAGCAGAGGTTGTGTTTTTTGTGGGTAGCATGTAAACCGGATTAAAAAGAAGAAAAATAAATCCAATGCACGTGTGGCTTCCAATGATACGCGGATTTTCACTAATCGCGAGCACGTTGTCTACTGAAGTCGTTGAGGAACCATATTATAGCTTGCGTTTTCATGTTTAGGCGCCATCTGGTGGACAAGTACAACAATTGCGGGTCACGTTGTGTTTGTTTTTCTTATCCTGCTCTTCATTTTTGTATCCTATCAAATAAGTGCCCACTTTTACGTGATACAATGGTTGAAGAAAAGACAAAAAGACGTGAAAATTGTGTCTCGGGATGACCTGATTGTTTATCTCCGAAGCGGGAGGACACCCGAGCCTCGGTCCTCTGTGAGTCTTTAGGGCTATCTTTTTGCTAGCATTAAATATTCAACACCTGTAGTTTCCGTTTCACACTGTCGGGCGCAGGGAGAAAGAAAGGTGAGCCCACCTTGATAACATTCTACTGGGACATTTTGCAAGAGGAGGATGGATTTAATGACGGTATCTCACCTCGGCGGGACTGATTTGAGAAGAGTCGGTGAAGAGGACGACGGGTGTGAAAAGTTCTCAGGTCAAACAGCGGAAGTGGAAAATGGGGGTGGAGGAAATGGAGGACGTCTTCAAATAATCGCCTGTGATGGGGAGACAGAGATTAAGGTTTGTTCTTTTGGGAAAATAAAAACTACTTTACAAACATGGCACATAAAACGTAGAATGAAATTAAAAGTTGCTGCATTAGAAAAATATGCATTGAAAAAAAATTGCTCATTACAAACCCTCAAATTGATTTATTTCTTTGGGGCATTTGAAGAAATTAAAATTGTTTACAGGTCAACAACCCCGAGAGCTCACAAGATGACATGCAGAGTGATGCCCCCCCACTGTGCCCCCCACCGTTAGAGGTAGAGCTGACACCCGGGCTATTGTCATCAGATCCCTCCAATATAGATGGTAAAACACACACTATCATTTTTGTAATGACATAAGTGAATGAAAAGAATGAAACCGTTTTATCAATATTTCCTGCTTAATATTATATGCACTTTTTATTATGCACTCTTAAAACTGGTGGGTTTAAAAAAATTGACTGATGCTGGAATAATGACTTTCCATCAATTGCCACAGGATTTTGTTGTAAAGTGAACACTACTTACCATTTGATTCCCATTTTCATGGCTACTTTGGTGCAGATGTCCCGTCGGAACCATGCTGGTACTGTCTCAGGTCTCTTGACCCAGGGTATCACCCTGGAGCTTCTCAGGTTATCAAACGTCTGTTTAAAAAAGAAAAAATCTGAATTTTAGTCATGATGACTAAGATATTTCTTTGATATTACAGCAGGATTCGGATTCTTTGTCTCTGCTGCCGTCTGGTGGCCAAAAGATGAACTACCAGACGGACCCACGCCCCCACTTCGGCGTGGCCTGCTCCTCGCACGCGCCGTGTCGTCCCCTGTGGGGCAGCGAGGGGCCCAGTTGTGGGCTCAGGGGAACTCCAGATGGAACTGATGATGATGAGCAGCAGCAGACGCAGCGAGCGTGCCCCCACTGCCACTTGGCACTGCCCGCTGACACGCTCACCTGGCACGAGGTTATTAAACAGCACACATACGACCCCCCACCCACAAAGACACACGTCATATTATATTAGGGACACTTGCACCATAATTTGTGTGTTCATTGCACAAGTAAATATACTGCAGTTGATTTCATATGTTGTGCTTCTCCTTGCAGACAAAGTGCCTCCAGTTTGACGGGTTGCGCAACCCCAACAAATAGAATTTTGCCATACATCACCAATGACCATGCTAATAATAAAGGAAAAAAACTTTTTTTTTGTTGCTGTTTGTCTTTTTTATATGACGTGAAGATATGCAGAAACAGGAGGTGAATAAAATTGATAACGGCATAGAGTAAGCAAGCATGTGTGATTATTTTAGTTTATATTTAAATGGGTGGGTTTTCATTATATATTTTTTTATTAAATTAACTGGATTTCATTTGGGTACAAACATAAACATTTGTTTTAATATCAACTGAGCTTATGCTGCCGGGTGTTAGCGTGCATAAAAATGAAATAAATTTAATTTCCTTTATGAGTTTGGCTGGTTAATTCAACAACTTCAATACATTTTCCTCGTTATTTTTATTAACGATATCTGCTGCTGCTTATCGCGCACTAGAGCATCGTTAATAAAAACACATCCTCCATCTTATTGGTCCAGCGAGACGGCGCTAGATCACATGACCAACCCACAATACCCCAGCCAATGAGGTGGTCCAGCGAGGCGGCGCTAGATCACATGACCAACCCATATCACCCCCAGCCAATGAGGTGGTCCTCTCAGTTGACCCACTGCCTTGCATACTAACATCAGCACCACCTCTCCACCCCTCCCTCCCTCCCCATACATTGTTGGCACACCCTCGCAGCCTGTCTTGTTGTTGTCATTGCAGCGAAGCCTTCTATCCACCAGCATGCCGCTCGATAAGCCCCCTCTCCCTTGCGAGAAAGGCGACGGCCGGCGGCGGAAAGCTTTGCCCGGGTCGGCGCTCTCGCCTCCGCTGTCGCTGAGGCACTCATACACGGCCAGGAGGAGTCTGGCGGCGGCGGCGGTAGGGGGTAGGAAGATAACGCATCCTGGGAAGGCTATCCTAGCAGGTCCGCTCGTTTCGTTTTTCTTCTTCCTCCTTAAACGCTACTTTGAGCCGATTGCAATGACTGCAGAGCTGCTTTTGCACAAGCTGGCGCCTAATAAGGCAAACTGGGTCACAAAGGCAATCCAGCAGACTGTGATGCTCATCAAGCAAAACGTCTGTCTACTTCCATGCTAGTAGTTTCTTTAACCGGGCTCTACAAAACCATTTGCAGTAATGTATAAATCAGACATAATAATTCTTCCATTCCATAGTGTCAGGCCAATTGAAAGCTGTGCGATTATGACCTGACCAATAAGAGAAACACCATTTGGACTAAATTAATACAATTTCATGGAACAAATGGGCAAAAGGTCATCTAATGTGTGCCCATTAACCCAATTCCTCCCCTCAGGTGGGATCGCGGGCGGAATCGAGATTTGTATCACCTTCCCGACGGAGTACGTCAAGACTCAACTGCAGCTGGACGAACGAGCCAACCCGCCACGCTACCGGGGCATCGGTCGGTCACGCCAGGATGAAACCGTCTGTCCACTTCCTGTCTGGGCTTGACTTAATGTCCCCGTTGTTGGCAGGTGACTGCGTGAAGCTAACTGTGCAGGATCACGGTCTCAGAGGCCTGTACCGAGGGCTCAGCTCGCTGCTCTACGGCTCCATCCCCAAGTCGGCAGTCAGGTTTGATTTCTGTTCCAAGTGATAGATTTTCCCCAAGGCGTGACGAACCTAATCCGGATCAGTTTTTACGCTCAAGCAAGCCATCATAAACGGAAGGACATGGAGCCTGATCCCATCATGGTTTGCGGTTGACTTAACCTGTGCAGTGAAAACACAAAAGGATCAAGAACCAAGACCACCACATCTCAAGTTAATCCATTCCCCATCAGATTCGGCACCTTCGAGATCCTCAGCAACCCAATGCGAGATGCTACGGGCAGACTGGACAACACACGGAGCCTCCTGTGCGGCTTGGGTGCGGGAATAGCCGAGGCTATCGTCATCGTGTGTCCCATGGAGACGCTCAAGGTGAAAGGGCGGTGCGGGTTTGTGATGGGGACATTCATATGACTGTTGTTTGGACCTCACTGCAGGTGAAGCTGATTCACGACCAGTGTTCGATGAGGCCTCGGTACCGGGGTTTCTTTCACGGTGTCAGCGAGATCATCAGAGAGCAAGGTAAGACTTCAAAGTCAAGCTACTATGACGACTATTAGCTTCATCTGCTTTTCCTTTAGGGGTCCGGGGGACGTATCAAGGTCTGACAGCAACCGTGCTCAAGCAGGGAACCAATCAGGCCATCCGATTTTACGTGATGAACGCATTACGTAATTGGTACAAAGGTAAGAATCACACTCAAGTAGCTGACAGCATGGCTTTCCGATATTCCCTGACCCAATAGATCAGAAACATGCAGTTCTTGCACATAAGTGATATTTTGGTCGGCCCTAAAGGTGACGATCCCAGAAAGGAATTGCACCCAATCGTCACAGCCATGTTTGGAGCCACGGCGGGGGCCGCCAGCGTTTTCGGCAACACGCCTCTGGATGTGGTCAAGACCAGAATGCAGGTTAGTTGACACATTTGTTGTTTAACCTTGGAAAAGTTTCTAAGGATCATGTTTTAAAGGGTCTGGATGCCCATCGCTACAAGAACACAGTGGACTGTGCTTTCCAGATCCTCAAGCAGGAAGGACCGCAAGCGTGAGTTGCCTCAGTCCAATCCTTTACTAGCTACGAGCATAACAATGGTCTTCCTGTTCCATCCCATCCCAAAAGGTTCTACAAGGGGACCGTTCCTCGGCTGGGCCGCGTGTGCTTGGATGTAGCCATCGTCTTTGTCATCTATGAGGAGGTGGTCAAGTTGCTCAACAACGTGTGGAAAACCCAGTAGGCAGGACTCACCTGAAAGAAGATTGGCAAAGCCTTCTGGAAAGCACTCAGCCAGACATTTCCACATGTTGCTTTAGGAATATTTTCCAGCACTGAAATACTGCAATGAAGGTTGAACAAAGACATAAAAAGCAAGCATACGTTTTGAGACACTGGAACTGGAAAAACTAAGGAGGCGGGGCAATTAATTCATTTGAGAGCCCCAATACTTTGGTTCACATCGGGTTTTTAATTTATATTATTTATTCTGTTTGGAGGATGTTGGTGAGCACACTGTTTTTTGGTTTTGGGAAAAACACATGCACAAAGTCCTTTGTTACCAAGGTCTGTTTTTTTTCACTTTTTGGGATCACTAAGTTGATTCATGCTGCTTTTTGGGTGGGGAATTATCTATTAGCTGCTTGGCTAATAAGTCGAATCTTTTGATTTCATGTTATGGTTGTAGAAGTACACGTGAAGCTAAAAAACCTAGAAGCCAGCACACCATTTTCACATCACACGCTGCTTTTATATCATTTTTCATTAGCCACATGCTAAGTCTGTCTTGGTCAGTGCTAACAGACTTTCACATGCAACTCCTTTTCAGCATTATCCGAAGAAGACGGCACAGATAGCTTTAAGATATCACTTTTTATTTTTCATCAACCGTTATTAGTTGTTATTATGGTGGGGTCGATTTGTATATTAGCCACATGCTAATTATGTCTGTTTTATTCGATACTCATACTTGTTGCGCTATTACAACACAGCGTTTCGAAAACAGAAATTCAAGGTGGTCAGCCTTTTTGTTTCAAGTGGCCATTTTGAGAGCAAAATCCAGAGTTTGTAAAAGCAAACATGGTGCGAGGGTCTTTATATCGCTGCCCATTTCTCGATTCTTATCATTCGTGTTTTCATGTTTCCTTCATGTTCTTTTCTATCAAGTTAGATGAACAGTTTTTTACTCTTGGTAGGGGGGGCTCGATCACGCACACAATCGATAGGATGCCTTCAGAGTCCCTCCCTTTTTTATTTGCCAAACTAAAATCATGAGCCCTGTTTTGCATGAGAACATTACTCCCATTTGTGTGTGTGACTGTTTAATGTTTTGACTGTTAAATGACATCAGGTATTAAATGGAGCTTTTAATGGTGTAATAAACATTGCTGTGTTAAATGGAAAATCTATGACGTACGTTTATTAGCGGGAGTTATTGGGGGTCATGTACGTGTGAATCGATTGCAGTTCTGAGATCTGCAGGTTGAGGCTTTAACAAAGGAGATTAAACGCTGAGGCCGTGGGGGGAATCATAAGCAGTCCCCCGACTGTCACCGACACATTCCACCCAAGTCCCTTATATTCTGACCTTGTGTCGGTGAGTTGCCATGACAACATTTTTTTTTTGTAAAGCACCTTTACTCCAGCTCTCCAATCTCTTGACAGGAATGGAATCGGGGTAGCGGCCATTTTGGTTACCTTCTCCATCTGTAAAGGCACCCAGAAATAAGTCAGGGTGGGTGATTTGAATAGATAGAAAAGGTTTGCGGGTATTTTGACCTACATTCTGAGGCATTTGTCTTTGCCGCCGCTGGCCACTCGTTGTCCGTCGGGACTCCAATCCACAGCAAATACCTGCATGAAAGCAAATAGTATGCAGTGCTTAAAAAATACTGTCGAAGAATACTATTGAAGCATTTTCTAAATGTCGCCTCACCTCATCGGCGTGTCCCGGAAGATCCATGTTGAGCTTCCCGCTCTTGACGTCCCACACTTTGAGCGTGCTGTCGCTGCTGCCGCTCACCAGCAGCCGGCTGTCGGATGACCACGCCACCTGATACACGGAGCCCACGTGGCCACGGAGGGACATCAAGTACCTGCCGTGAAGAGGTGCCACGCCGTTGAGCTTGGTGGACAGCGCCGCAGTGTGGTTAACAGCGGTACTACTTACTTCCCGGTGCGACCGTCCCAGATTTTGACGGACTTGTCGAAGGAGGCCGAGGCGAGCAGGCGGGTGTCCGGGGAGAAGAGCACCTCGTTGACCAGGGCGCTGTGGCCCGTCATTCGGGCGAGAGGCTTCTTCTCCTCGGCGGGATTCCACAGGAACAAAGTGAAGTCGTCCGAGCCTGACACCAAGCGCTCCGGATTGGAACCCTGTGGGAGCGCAAAGTCATAGATTTATTAAAGTATGTACTTAAATTTAGAAAGACAACAACAAATAAACATACCCGAACATTGTTGTATCTCTGCAAGGCTTTGTCCTTAAGTTCCTCCACTAGGAGAAGACGATGTATTAGAATTAAGACTTCCCCACACTTAAAATGTAATGAAGAGCAAAAAGACATTTTATCTTCTTACGTGATCCTCTGAGGTCCTGTGGGTTGACAGTGGCGTTGGCCGGTTCAAAGGCGCCGGTCCTTAGCACGTAGTCGGTGCTGAGAGCCAGCGTGTTGACCCAGTGGGCGTGGCCCTGCAGCGTCCTGCACTGGACCCCCTAAAAGACAACAAACGGAGGCTCGTTCAGAGTCGCTTTTAACCACAACGCCTGGCCGACGGGACTCACATCTTTGGCCCGCCACACTTTGACGGTCCGGTCCTGGGACGATGTGTATAGCAGTCCGTCGCCGCCCCACTTGACGCAAGTGACCGACTGCGTGTGGCCCGTCAGGATCTTGTCACAGCGCCCCAGCACCACGTCCCAGATGCGCACCGAGCCGTCTTTGGAGCTGCTCGCTAGGTAGCGGCACTCAGCGTTGCTGGCAAAAATAAAAGACAGTTCAGTGGTTGAGGTGCACACAAGGGTATTGGGACAGCTAGAGCTTTCCTAGGACTACCTCAGAGATTTAAGGGTCACAATTCTTAAATACAAAAATGACATTTTCAAGGCGGATTCAAGGATTCCGTGTCAATTTTCAGGATAAAGAGATATTAGCGATACTTACAGGTGAAGTGGTTCCCAGCAAAGCCAAGTGATCCACTTGCTGTGTCCAGTCAGGGTCTTCCCCATTTGTGTGCCTGTCACTGGATCCCACAGAAAGATCTATAAAAAAAAAATTAAATATACATCTGTGACAAGCAAGTGCACGCGTGCGTGTTTTGCCAACTCACCTGACTGTTTTTGCACCCCGACGCAAGCTTCTTGCCATCAGGTGACCAGGCGATGCTCAGAACCCAATGTGAGTGACCTAGTCCAAATAAAACACAATCCAAAAGAAGTTAGCATGCTGCACTAACATTTTAGCTAAGAGGTGTAGCGCGGCGAGCGTACCTTTGGCAGTGTAATGCGGCGTCTCTGTCATCAAGTCCCAAAAGCGCACAGTGGTGTCACCGGACCCGCTAGCCAAATATCTGAAAACAACCAATTAACATTTTACATAAAACTCTTGAGTCACAAGTCAAAGCAGCACTCGTGATCTAAAACAAGGCTCTCCCACGCCACTCACTTGCCGGTGGGACTGAAAGCAGTGGAGATGACGGCTTCGGTGTGCCCCTGGAGCGTGCTGGTGCAGCGGGTGACGGCTCGCACCCGGAACACGGCTTGGGGCTGGTACAGCACCGGCAGCACCTGCTCCGTCTCCCATCCCAGATTCTTAATGCAGGCGCCCAGGCTGGATACGATCTCAGTGTCACCACGAGCGAAGAACGCCAATGGCACCGGCTCCTCCTGAAAAGGACAAAAATGACGTGAAATAAAGTCTACTCATTCATGTGTGTGTAACTTTTGTACCTTCTGCAGCAAGGCATTGCAGACCAGCTGCAGTTTGTCCTGAGTGATGTCGAGAGGTACGTCAAAGGAGGAGCCCAGTATCTGCCCATTCTCATCCTGAAACTGAATCAGGAGCCGCTCCACGTTCTCACCCATCGTCAAACGCCGTCTGAGCAAAATGTCCCCCTTTGCTGGAAAAAACCCCCCAAACAAAATAAATTGCATACGTTCTTATTATCAGTCAAAGCTTTGGCTGACAACATTAGCAAGCCAGTTAGCGCTAGCCTAGCTCGGTTAGCTAGTTGTGAGCCAGAGTGTTTTGAAGCTAGTAATTAGTCGTAAAAACGGCATTAACAGCGACACTCAATCAACAATAGCTCACACAATTCAATCGGAGCTCGTATAAAGCAGCTTTAGCGTCGAAATGTGATAAAACCTACCTTTGTAACCGATGTGTTAAGCCCGCACGTGTGTATACGCACAAAGATGTTGTGAAAGGGGGAGATGGTCACACAGTGCCCATGCCTGGCCCCAAGGACTCATGGGAATGCGGAAGTGAGTGCCATCAAGCTTGGGACATCTCTTCAAGTGGTAACATTTCTGGTAACTCCGTGTTTTTTACGTCTAGGTCCATGGAAATGTCAACAAAATGATTTTCCCCCAATTAATTTGGATCATATATTCTGTCGCAAGAGTATATCGTAACTCTGGTAACTTTATCGCTGTTTCCCCATCATTCTACCACATTTTTATTTTTATTATTTTTTATTTCTTTTTATTTATTTTCTTTTTATTTTATTACAGTGTGTCCCAAAAACACCACAGATGAAACAATGAAACCCATGAAATGTACATTTTAACAATAGTTTATTCATACGTAATGCTAACAAATAACATTTTCAGTATGATTTTGAACATTTGTGATGCAAATGTGTCTTTTAAATGTATTGTCTTTTCCAGTCATCATCTTTGATCAAGCTTGAAGCTAATAGGACACAAAAGTTTCTTCTTCTATTTGCGGAGCCCATTGATGTTCTCTGGCACGAGACCCTCCATGACGGCACGTTTTGACTCTAAGATCTGCAAGATTGAAAAGAGATTCTTGGAATAAACAGTACATTCTATGTAATATAATATAATAATACTCACCTGGAAGTTAGCACTGAGGCCAATGATGCTCTGCATGTTAGTGCTGTAATAGCCCAGTACATACTGCCCACCCAGCAGAGGGATATCGTCCTTATCCACTGAGATCTGGCGACCAAAACCACATGCTAACATATATTAGCAGTCAAAAGTTTGGAAACACATGCACATACAATTTCTATTTGTAAAATATGCTACATGCTAATGCATCACCTGTATGACTTCATCAATCTCAGGCAACTCGTCCTCTCGAACCCACACAAAAGTCTCATAGTCGCTTGAACTCTTGAAGCCGACCTGCGATCCGACAGCACGACGTTTGTCTATTATTACCTCCGCCAAGCAAAATGGATTTGTTTTTCCTGGGGTGCACCTTATAGAGGCCGATCCAGTCCCACGTTGAGGAGAGGAAGTCTTCCTGGACCGTGTAGTTGAGGAGAGCGTCCTGGTCGGCACTCCAGACGCCTTCAGGTGACACATGAACCAGCGGAGTATCAAAGTGTTTCCTTAGCTGCAACGACAAAAAAAAATGCAGAATGCAGACAAGCCAATCATAGAAGTGCAGTAGCTCAGGAAAGAGGCCATGAAGTCGTCTGTCTTGTCTCTCACCTCCAGACTGAAGCTAGCCATGACAGGCTTATGGTCGCTAATGCCATAGCTCATATCACTGGTGTATTTATCTTGGTTGACCACCAGAGGGTACTCGTCCAGGCTGTCGTCCGTAGCGGTCGACAACTTGTCGTCGTCATCTTCCGATGGTACGTTTTTGGGTTTGACCCGCCATAGGATGCGGTCGGTCCATGCAGGCTTTCGCTTCTTGCCGCTATATGACGCAACACAAGATCAAGCAACAGGATTTGAGCTAGCTTGGACAAGTCTGGGATGAGACACATTTGTCATTGTCTATTTGTACGTGTGTTACCCAAGGTCGTAGGCGTCGGAGTTCCGACTGAACTTGTAGGTTGGTTTGAAATTCAGGGGTCCCTCCTCAAACTCCTGCAGGAAGGTCTCTTTTTTCTTCATGGTGAGTAGCTGCACAAACAGGAAGTACAGTAGCACCTGTGTGTGTCTGTGTGTGTGGGGGGGGTCACCTGGTCCTTGCTCCACAGCAGGTTGAGACGTCCACCATTGATGGACGAGCGCAGGAAGTGCAGGCCATGGTCAGCAATGCGGAAGTTCAAATCTCCAAACCAGAACACAAGCCTGTGTGGTCAGGAATGTGGATGAGATATCTTATTGAATTTTTTAACTTATCCTCACCCCCCCCTCCTAAAAAAAAGACTTTCTGTCTTTGTAGAATGGATCCTTGTGTCCCGCTTTTGTTGTTGACTAACTTGTGGTCCAGAACCCGCCGTGCATCATCCGTGTCGAACTCTTGCGTCTCCAGGATGTGCTCAAACTCATCGACACGCTGCAGGGCATGGCTCATGTGCGCCGCCAGGTGGCAGTTGAGGAAACACACCTTGTGGCCGTAGAAAGAAAAGCGCACCGACACCGCCCCTTTGTTTCCCTAAAAAAAAACATGAATTCAGAATGAAATTAATTTTTTTATTGAATTTTGAAATCCATACCCAGTATCCAAAGATGCCGGTGCGAGTGTATGTGCTGTGGATATCTCGGATGTAAGGCAGGTGTGACTGTTTGGCGAACATCAACAGCAGCAAACCTTGCATCCTCACTGCCGCCACCTATAGGACGCACATGGAATTGCATTCGTCAGACTACGACAAGAAAACCAAAATTGTCATAAGTTTATTTGTCACCTTGATAAAGCCTCGCGGCGCCAGTGCGTCCATGAAGACGTGACTCCACGAGTCCTCGACGATCAAGTCCGAGATGAATCGGACCGGCGTGGCGCACACTTCCTGTAGCCTGGCGCAACACATTCACTTCTTTATCGGACATCTGGTTTCAAATCAGTTTACTAACTTCACATCAGTTTCTCACCCAACGACGTAGAGATCGGTGGGCGGTTGGACGTCGAGCTGCAACAGTGAGGTGACATCATCAGGCGGCTCCGCCGTGGCCACGTTCCATGTCACCATGTGCAGCCTGTTAACACGATTAAAATTGGTCAATAAAAAATAAGTTGTTCTCTTTTGAAGACCCCATTTCAGATTTTCACATCAGTTCTGGTTTCACACCTGTTTACACTGCATCTGGTTTCAAATTCTGATTCTCTTTCATCAGTTTTTGACCTTCTCACAATCCATTTGCAATGTTTTTTCCATTCATTAGATTTCATAACTGCTTTTCTCGATCTAGAGCCATTTCATTAGGTACACCGAAGCAAAGCACGAGCGCGTACAATGGGGCCTTGGCGGAGGTACACCTGAAGGCGTGGGTGGGCGGTGCAAAGCACGAGCATAGCTGGAAAGCGTCGTCCAACGTGCGCGACATCTCCTCGCTGGCCTCGTCCTCCGAGCTCATGTCGTCGATGCGGCTCAGGAGCTGAGCCAGCTTCTGGCGAAGAAGCATTCTGGAGGAGGACGACGACGACGTGGACGCGCCGCTCGCCGCGCTGTCCGAGCGCGTCCGGGCTCGGCCTGACAGGAAGTCCATCTTTGGGTAAACTAACTTCCTGCTGTCCTCAAAGGTCCGCTGAGAAAGAAGTGTCCTCCGCAAACCTCCGTCCATAATAAAAGCAGCGATATGGATTTGGAGATTTAAGTGAGGAATGTGGAGGCTGGTGGAATAAGCGGGTTACCCGGGAGGCCGCCATTCCGCAATCTCAGGCCGCTGACTAATGAGCGGACAATGGCATTAGGCTTCTTTTGGATGTGTTCCACTTTTCCACCCAAGTGGGTAATAGGTCAACCCGCATGCTAAAATTCTTGGGGGGGGGGGCTGTTACATCCATTTCAAAGGTGTTTACATCCACCCCATCATCTAGATTTCCCATTTCGTTCTATTAAATGTGGTTTCAAATCTGTGTTTTTATTTCCTACATTCTATTTCCTAAATAAATGTAGCAAAGAGCGTTTCCATAAGCAAGTCACATGCAGGGACTTAAGCGGAGTGTTTGTAAGTAGATCAGCGAGGTGAAGAATGGCAGTTTCATTGCGCAAACCCAGCCAAAAGCCTCTTATTACAATTAGGGAGCAAGAATACGAACAAGAGAACAAAAAAAAACAACTCACCTGCACTTGTCTCTTCCTCCGCTTGGGAACCGAGCGGCACTCATGTTGTCCTCTGCACACACACACACCCACAGTGTTAAATCTCTCTACAGGTCACCATGGCAACAGTCAAAACTGCTGTCATTTGTGAAATGGATTTTTTTTTTTAATCAGCAGAGAGTAAGCTCTCTGACATCGGCGGCACAAGACTTGCAGTTTTATTTTATCCAAAAGGGACCCGGAGCAAGATGTAGCAAAGCAGCCCCAGAACATTCCCAAGCTTCTTGAAGTGTGTTTTCAGTACCTGTGTCTTGGCTACCGATGTGACGAGGCGTCCGGAAGAAGCTGCAGACCCCTTGGGCGCAGATGACGAAGATCTCCAAGGAGGAGTCCAGAGACTGGATCGGCTTTCCCGCTGACACTCCCGTCGTTGGAGGCGTGCGCTCGTTGTTCTCGCCGCCACTGGTCGCACAGAACAGCGACCTGCCGCTGCTGCCTGGAAGACTTAAAGGTGGGATCAAGCTTATGATGCAGCTTGCTTGAGAAGTATTATGACATTGGTGAATGGACACATTTGTTGAGTGGACATGACGCAAGCAGTTGGACGGTTCACTTTTAGGCCCTACAAAAGCAAACTCCGCCTTCAAACGGCAGCCATGTTGGATGTCAAAAATCCTTTCCTGTGAGTTGCGATTGGTTACCTGAAATATCAACGTATAGAAAGTGACAACTCTATTAAGCATATAGAAGAGATATTTTCAGCCTCATTTGGGGTCACGAACTTCTCACAAAATGTCCCTGTAAGCAGGATTTGATGTAATCTAAGCCTGATTAATTTTGCCATTAGTGAGCAATGTGTGTGTGACATATATTCACATATTTGGATGATTTAAAAATGATTTAAAAAATCAGTCAAATAAATATCTTTGCTTGTCTCATTTTTGTTTTGTTTCATTTATTTCATCAATTCACATTTCCAATGTACAATTTGTGTGATTGGAAGATTAAGATGACAACAAATAAAAGGCACAAATCCACAAGAAAAGATCAAGAAAAAGCAAGGAGCACGCTAACACACAAGTAAGATAGTTGAAGGAGCTAAAAAAAAAAAAAAAAAAATTCTGGGGTGTTATTGTTACATTTCTGGCCTTTAAATTTGAATTAAAAGTTATTTCCCAAATGGGGTTTGTGGTTTCCTCTTAGCAACAGCACGACGACAACATTTAACCCAAAAAGTTTCTTTTAAATGTGGTCCTGCAATGAGGTTCTTGTGCAGAGAATACAGTACGTACAATATTTGATGGAAGTGGATCATCTTCACGAATTATATCTTGAAGGGACATATTGCACAAAAATTTGAAAACAACAGGCTTCCCGCTCGGACAACAAAACAGTCACATCACTGAACAACACACACGCACACATGCACAGGCACGCTCATGCACACATTCCAAAAACAACAGGACAAAGTTTGGTCTGGAAAAAAAAAAAAACACTAAATTTTGGGCCTTTTTTTTTGGTCGTCATGGCAGTTATTGCTATCGCTGGATAAGCTCGTTTATCCACTGGAGAGAAGGTGACTCGCTAAAGCCGCGTTCCCACCGCCTACGCTTCGGTCGCCATCTGATTTCGTTTTCCAACGGTACCAACAATGTCACCTTTACGACCTTTGCCCTCGCGTACCGAACTGTGGA
Organism: Syngnathus acus; assembly: GCF_901709675.1. Classification (NCBI taxonomy): domain Eukaryota; kingdom Metazoa; phylum Chordata; class Actinopteri; order Syngnathiformes; family Syngnathidae; genus Syngnathus; species Syngnathus acus. The sequence continues at coordinate 3,325,891 of NC_051099.1, read as the reverse complement.
AACACGGCTTTTAGACTCAAATTAACTTGTCTATGGAGAATATGCATGTTTAATTTCCATGCTAACCGAATGCTAACTGCTTCATTTGGGCAAACCTGGTCACACACAAATGCAACACACAGACACACACACATACGCACCCCCCCATACACACACACTGTGTCACAAAGCAGCAAAATATTAGCAGGGCATAAATAAACAGAACCTTCCACCTGCCGGTTTTTACAACTGTTAGCTTTACACAACAAAACGACACACTAACAACGCTAAGGGTGCAATGAAAAAAAACAAAAAAAAACACATAGCAGCTGGTGGGAAGAAATAAAAGACTTACCGAAAAAATTTTTTTTTTAAAAACCCTGTTGATATATTCATATCTATATGTACAGTATATAAATACTGCATTATTCCATACAATGACTCCGCCCCAATGCCCACCTTATGCCCATTCACCTAGCATAGTGTGTATATGTATTTACTATATATATATATATATATATATATATATATATATATATATATATATATATATATATGTGTACACACACACACACACACATACACACACAACATGGGAATAGCTTCAGTAAATCCTACACGACAGAGATAATTAACTCTGTGGTTTGGGGGAATGAATCAATGAGTAAATGGATCTATTGATTTCCGTGAACGGGGCAGGGACGGAGACCACAGACGACGAGTGTACTGGGTCCAGCATCTTGCAAACCAGATGATACCGAGAGAAGGAATTTGAGACAGGTCGGAGGTCAGGACTGGGATTTCGGAGGGGATGGCCGCATGTTGAGTCGTTTGGAGCGGGAGGAGGACGTGAATCCGCTGGTGTCTCGGTATTCGGGTCTAGAAGACGGAAAAGGATTTTACTCATACTCGAGATCAAATCAGTTTGTTGACATCTAGCAAAAAAACATCCATTATTAAAGATTTTTTTTTTTACCCACAGATTTATTGATTCATTTTTACATTTATCAACCAGATGGTGCTACAGCACAATTTTACTCATTTTTCTTTTTGACAACACACCTGATGAGCAGCAGCAGTCACAATCTTGGGAGGGGGGGGGTCGATCTCAATCCTCGAGCGCCACCATGCCTTTCACGGGGTCCTTCACTCGCATCTACAAAACGAGCCGCACTCAATGACCACCTTCTACTTCCTCGTGTCCATCCTTACCTCATCCAGCTCCTTGCGCGTCTCCTCCTCCATGCGGCGGATATCCTCCATGTTCAGGTCGATCCACTTATCGATCCAGCAGAACAACTGACGGTGGAAGTTGGTGAAAAGGCGCTTCTCTTGCTGCGGACGCATAGAAAGGAAAGTCAATGGCTGCGTCGGGCGGCCGCCGATCCTCAAATGCCGAGTCGGACCTTTTGGATGAAGCTTTCCACTTTGTTCTGCAGGCCCCACCACTTGAATTTAACCGTGACCAGCTTGTAGGCACACATGTGTGGGCAGTCTTTCTTGTTGGGGAGCTCCTTCTGCAAAAACAAGCGTGTCAAATATTTTCCAGGAGTGCCATTTTAATAGACAAACACCATCCGTACCCGCCAGTCCGGTCCAAGAGGGCCTCGCCCGGTCTTGACCGACTTGTACCTGCAGGGATCCTCCTCCGGCTTGTAGTCCTGCCACCAGAACAAAAATACCATTCAAAGTCCACATGGGTGGTGTGGTCCAAATAGCTTCGCACACCTTGAGCTCCACTTGGGTTCTGTCGGCGATGTCGATATAGACCACATCCACCTTCTTCCAGGTTTCGGCATCCAAGCCGTGCACCTAAAGAAAAAAAAAAACGGGTCAGGAGTTCTGACCACAACTGAGAAGGTGGGTGTCTTGCATTAGCTTTGTGACTCAAGACTTCAGGAAGCAATTCCATCTCATGCTTACGTTGTCCTGGCGTCCCATGTCAGGTTTGTGCCACGTCTCGATCTTGATCAGGAAGTTCTCCTTCATGTATTCATTCTGTCGCGAGAGGAGACGAGATGACACTCACCAACGAGCGCGCGCTTGCGCTAGCAGTTCAAGTGTCTCTCGCTAGTCTTCATGTTCTTTCTCAATGTGTTTGTGTGCAACATTTCCAATATACTTACAGTGATAACTTTGTATCCAAGTGAAGGAAAGCAGCCCAAAAGAAAAAAACACAAGGGAAAAAAGGACGACTAAGCAATTTGAGGCCATCTTAACAATACGCAGAATAATTGTGTGCGTGTGCGGATCAGGTGATCCTCTCTGGCTGGACATGCAGTAAATTATTCAAGGCTTCCACAAGGACGCCACGCAAGCAGGAGACCAAGCTGATGGTATCCTTTTTGCATTCCCCAGTAGGATTGTCATAGTATGAAATTATAACACCTCAATAATATCAGTCTGCTGTGAAATACGATTGTGCGCGTGCGAGTTACCTGTGCGACAGTACGGGTACGCGTTCCAGGCTTTCTCGTGGATGTTGAGGGCCGAAGACGGAGCTAACATTCTGACGAAGGACGGCACTTTACTGCAGGATAGAGAGTGTTATCGCTGCTATATATTTCGAATCAGCATAGTGAAGCTCATGGATGTTCTCACCTCTGCAAATGGTAGATTTTGTGCGTGTACTGGCCTTTCTCGCCATCTTTCTCGTAGGGCTCGTTTTTGAGTACCTCCACGCCTTCGCCGCCTCCCGTCTCGTTCTTGCTGGCCTCGGCCACCGAGTACAGCTGGCCCACTTGGTACTAAAGGAGGAAAATGCGAACGTGTTATTGATTGCTTTATGTTTTTGAGACTGACTTTGCTTATCTCCCCCCCCCCCCCCGCCATCCACATTCTTGCTGATCCATGTGACTGCTGGAAGCGCAGAACAATGGCGGCCTTTCTTTCTTAATCGGATCTAATCCACAAATCTGGACACACGGCTCGGCGACGTCTTGAACCCTCGTGGTGCTGTGACAATTGCTTTCAACATTAAAGGGCGTCCAATCATTTTACATTTAGGACAGAGTAGCAAATGTAAAATAGAACAATTGTTCTCATTTTTGTTGTATGTGTGTGACTAGCATGACATGTAATTCCCCCCAGGCAAAGAATTCTGCCTAGCAACAAGCAGCAACACGAGTGAACTGGGAAACGTGAGCAAGTAAAATAAATCTCAATGAGCGCCCTGACAAACTGCGAACGTTAACCGACTGGAAATAAAAGCCGACGCTTCTTGAGGGAATTTCAAAACGAGGGTCTTTATGGCTCTTTTCCGCCCTCAGGGAAAACGTCGACATCACATATTTGTGAATGACTGCTCCTAGTGAAGGTCAAGGTCGCAGGAGACACATTTTAGAGGCACATAAATGAATCAGGAGGGACATCTACGAGCTACCCGAGACGGATTTAGAGCCTTAAAAGATCATTCGACAAGAAGTTACTACAACAAATTTGTTTACATACAAAGTCAATCAAACAAGCGGAATTTATTTCGTTGACTGTGTTGTGAACTTACCTCTTCCACGGAGATAGGAAGAATCACCCGACTGCGAGACAGAAAAGAAGGTGGCCATTAATAGAAAAACTTTGAAAGGACAAGGCGAGATGATGATGATGAATACACAAATGTGCTAATGCTAACACACAGGCTGGTCCACTAAGTGTGAAAGACACAAGTGCTAATAAACAATCACTATAACAACCAAATGATTGTGAAACTTCCGCTTCGCTTTTAATGTAACCGAAATATGCAGCGTATGCCCGCTTTGGCGTAATCCCGCCTTCCCTGTTTGCTAATCTGTGGCTCGACCCCAAACTGGCACAGCTGCTGCATGCGGGACCATCCGAAATAACAGTAATGATGATACTGACAAATCTCGGTGTCAGGACTTTTCCTTTCGGACTCTTTTCTCAGCTATTATTGTTAATCCCACACTATATCTGGATTATTTTAACAGGTGTGAGCATGAGTTATCAGCGTTGACACCATTTAATGCTTTTTAATTCACTTCCAGGTACACTGCTGAAGGCCAGACTCTCCCTAATCGCTGCATGTCAGTCATCACTCCTGTTTTTTCCCCCTTTGTGGCAGTGGCAATTTATTGATTAAATCCACGTGACCATGCCATAAAACAAAAAAAACAAAAACAAGAGCCTGGGCTAGGTGTGAGCAGATCGCCTTGCCCTTGCAGCTAATAGGCCTCAGCAACTAACATTTTTAGCATCTTGGGAATGCTGACAAAGGCTCTAAAAATCTTATATGCTCCTATTTTCTTGATTTCTTGATTGCTTCCTAGCTGCATACATTGTTCTAGAGTGGCCCCGTGAGGTGTTTCACCTTCACCGTGCATCCATCAAGAACATGGAGGAGGAGAGGTGTCATTTACGCATTCCTTAGGTTTAGCACTACATTCCATTTGCAGAATTTGAAGGGCACAGCCGCCTTTGCCTGAGCCGGATGCTGCACGTGAGGATGATGATGCAACAGCCTTCATCATCTCGCGCGCTTCATGCGGTGAAATATGACATGCATACCCCCCCCCCCCCCCTCCTCCCTCCCTCCACGACACACACCACTCCTCTTCATCCTCTCATCCTCCACCCTCAATGTCGCGCGCACACACGTATACTTACAATTCCTTGATGAGCATGGTTGGGCTAAGTGGATGTGTAAAGGCTTTAAAATAAATTTGCGTCGATGCCTGGATTCTCCTCTTCCTCTTTTTTTTTCACTCGCTATGTCATTCTAGCTGCACAAGCCGCCGACTGGCTGCTGCCGTGCGTGATGACTTCCTTCCTGCGCGCGGCCCGCTGCTGCAGAAACGGGACGTCGTGCATGGTAGGGGGGAGGGGGGGAGATGGCAGTGGGTGACTCCATTTAGGACATTAAAACGGGGGTGGAAATGAAGTAGCAGTAATTAAGTGAAATGTTGAGCCACTAGGATCCAAATTGCACGCCAGGGCTGAATAATTCATCGTTATTATCGTGGAAGTTGCACGGCATTGCAGGTGACTGGCCCTTTAAGAATCTTGCGCTGGCGTCATCGCAGGTTGCTTGACGTCACTGGTGGGTTAGCGTCATGAGGCAGCCGCCTATCTGGCCGCAGCTCCGCGTGACGTCACGATGACGCCTCTACGTGAGAGCTCGTGCACTCAACACGGTCACACTGCTTCAAAAACAAATTAATTTCCCACTTTTATATTACTAGAATATTACTTTAAATTTAATTATCTTATTAATAATAGAAAATGAAAATTTGACTCAAAGGCCCTTAAAATACCACCTGTCTTAAAACTACTTTAATTATAGCAGAATTTGCTACAATGCAAGTCTACCTATAATAGTCAGTTTATTGTGTGTTTATTAAAGATCGAGGTAAAGGTAGTGACCTCGATCATGTCAGGGACCTCCAGATGTCCCACGATGAGCAGGAGCATCTCAGGTCCTAATCCCACAGTTCAGCAAATGTCTGTGTGCGCGCGCACGCACGCGCGTGCGGCTCGGCCATTATGTAAGAGCGGTTTGCTGTCGTATTTATAGCGCATCTGCATCCGACCGCCAACATCCGTTTGTCATCATCCGCTGTCCGATGAATGAATGAAGGGAGCAATGAATGACATCCGATGATTTGTGATAATCCCCAGCCAGATGCGAGGGGAAAAAGTTTGCTCGCTACTTTATGCTGACAAAAACTCCAGAGTCCACTTTAATTAACACTCTAGCAATATTAGGTTTTAGTAATTGTTGTACATAAAGTCAACTCCCGTGCTGGATGCAAAAAAAGCTTTGATCATTATTATACGTGCAATTTCGGGTGTATATATTTACTATGTCAATATCTCCATAATGTCGTGCAGATAAAAAAAAATTGTTTACACAACACATGTAAATAAGAGGTCAATTTGGATTTAATATAATCCGTATCTTTTACACTGGAGGATGCAATTCTTCCACAAACGTAAAGGTGCATGACAGACGTTCATCCAGCAGGTGTCGTTGTACACACAAGAATTTCTTTTACGAGCCTTTACAAGAGATTAACTTGCTTTGACGAAGTATTCTTACTTTCAATTAATTGCTCATTTCATACAAGCCTTTTACAAGCAGGATTTGTCAGCCTTTCCTTCACATCATCCTCACACCCAAGCATCAGATTGTTGCTATAAAAAGGCAGCGCAAAGTACGCGATTACACACGGAGAACTGAATGTTTGGCATGTCACACATCCAGGCACTCGGAAGCTAATCAAAAGCACTAAACACGAAGCAACCACTCACAAAATATGACATGACGTCAATTTTTCACACAAAGGCGTCATGTTTTGGAAAGTCACACATGCCCAATTTTTAGTTTTAGTTCCAAGTTAAGCTTTTCCAGATGTGTCTGGACCGGTGGCTCCTGAAACAAAAAAAAGTTCTAACTTGCCCTACTAATGATTGAAGTTGAACACATTTTGCACGATTTAGGTTCCACTCACTTTTAATGAAACGTCATTACGGCACAGGCCGAAATTGGACTCATTCCCGATTTACAGCTGGTGAGGTACTACTTTCCAGTCCTGTTGTATGAGTAAGAAGACATAAATCAGTCGTCACATTTAGCGACGGGCTACAAGTTTTATTTTTAGTTGACGTTTCAGTTTGTGGTTACAGTCTCTTCGCAAGTTCCCAAGAATTTGTGCTCATTTATTGTGATGTCATCTTTATGAAATAAAACAAGTCAATGCGTGATCCTTTCCGAAGTTTCCAAGAGGGCAAAAAGACCACCGCTGTCCCACCATCATGGTAAAATTGATGGCGTGGGTGCAGCTGTGCTCCCGAGAGAACAGATTCATCAAGCTGTCAAGAGAAGAATGTAAAAAAAAGAAATCATCAAATAAAAACAACAACAAAATGGAGACCAGGGAAAATGTCATACAAAAGTTGAACCAGACCGGACCAGACGCAGCAGCTCGGCCTTTCATGCTAGTTTCATCATTTCGTACAATGAAGATGAATCTAAAATTCCAACAAATCAAACTTTAACAGCCTCAGTCTTCAACATTTTAAGTCCAGAGCAACTTTAGCATTTGGCTAAAGCGTCCTCTCAGCTATGAAGATGTCCCGACCCCGTTTCCACTGCGCCTTAGCGCTAACAAGCCCATTAAACACGTCAATCCGACACCGAGCGGCCCGCTCAGCCAAATGAAGCACGCGCCTGCCAAGGAGCTGACGACGAGGTGAGACGTCGGTCATTTTGTGGTTTTGGGTGAAGGACGCGGACCAAAAAACACAGTTTGACACAAAAGATAGTTTCCTTAGACAGCTTAGCGTTTGCGTTGGACTATTTAAGTAAATGACACACCGGTTTGTGTTTAGATACGTGTGAGTCACAAAGACAGATTTGCCACAACAAGGCTAGCTCATGCGCTAACTGTCAATTTTATTCCTGGGCTAAATCTGTTTATGTGGAAGAATTGCCATGAAAAACAGCCTGTTCAGATTTTTGGGATGAGGCGGATTGTTATATTAAGAATTTGAAGAAGACTTTGCGGTTGCTTTGTGGGGTTGTGTACCGCAATAGAAAAGTCCCGTTAAGCCCTCTTCACGCTGCACTTACTTAGCGTAAAATGGTCGGCCATTTTCCCTCTCCCACCCTCGCCACATCTAGTCAAACAAAAGAAAATGTCTGGTGTCTGGATTTTGTTTTGCATCTCTTGATGGGGTCAAGCTAAAAACTCAACGCTAACTAGCGATAGCATGATGACAATGACGAAACTATTATAGTAACTATAAACATGTTTATCAGGAAACAGTTTTTCTTTCTTTCCAACTTTTAAGCATGGAAGATGCAAACAATGACATCGTTATTCTGAACCGATACAAAGCAGCGCTTATCTCGTTTTGGTTTGTTTAGCCGAATGATTCACCTTCAGCTTATGTTTGTTGTGCCAACTTTACACTTGCGAGGCCTTCAAGGACGCCGACTTTACAAGGAACGAGGGACGGCGCGTTCTTTGGCGTAATGACTTCCAGACGCTTGCTTAGGGCTCTTAGGCATAGCCTCGTCGGGTCATCAGTCGAATCTCTGAAGGGACATGTTTATGACTCAGAGACTTTTTACATGCCAGTCTGAAGTGCCGCCGAACCGCAAACACGACCAGGACGTCGGTGAAAACACAAAGTGGTTTCTGTTTTCTTTTGAGTGAACTGCGGGAGCTAAAATGGGTCAGCTGAGTTTTGGGTTTCGTGGCGGAACCCCTGTCCTCCCCACCTGCCAAGAGTAACAACATGTCTTCATTACACCGAACCCCCGGCGGACCCCTTCAATTTAGGTCAACTCTCGTCTCGTCAAGGAGGTCATGACTCGATGGTTTCGTTTTGAATGCCTTCGACGTGAAGGCGCTATCTGATTGGCGCCGCTAACCTCCCAGTTGATGTCTCACAGCAACGTGGATTTTTTGGATCTTTAGTGATCCACGGGGGATTTTCTCAAGGCGACCGAGTGGGGGGAGGCCGCACTTAAGCCCCGCCTTTGAAAGGCTGCCACGCTCCCTGATTGCTTCAGCACATGTAGAAAGGAGCGCTCGCAAGCCGCCCGTGCCGGATGCAAAGCAAAGTGCTGTTGGACGTCAACGCAACTTGACGGAAAGCAGCTACAAAGTTGAGGTGACGCAAAACCAAAAAATCTGCTTTTGTGGATTTGGCGGCCTGGTAATTTACACGCTGTCAACGTGCAGTCTGAAGACTTGCCAAGTTGCGAGTGTCGTCATGAGTCACCGTCAGTCTGTCAAACAACTTGTAAGAATTTCAACGGATTTTAAAAGACAAAAGTGAGTAATGGCGGTCTGTGCTTGCCACACTGCGAGATTTTGAATGACTACCATCTGAAATGTTATCACGACAGTGACGTGGTGGTGATGCAACACAAGCAAGGCCGCCTCAGGTTAACTCAGAGCTCAAGACAGTCCGGCAATTGTCTGAAACAGATGCTGCGGAATTTCTGAGATCATCCCGCCGCAAATTAAAAAACTCGGTGACTCACTCGCAAGCCGAGTCAAACGATGACAGAATCCAAAAAGTGACAAATGTAAAATAATAATCACGCACTGGCAACTTCAGTAGGTACAAGCCCGCATCATCAAATGAGCTCAGCGTACTTGTTTGGGCCTGTAAACTACTTCAGTGCATTACTTTTCAAATCTATAATACCATTTTTTTGTCGTGATAGAAAACTAGATTAACGGGAAGCGAGACTGAAACGTTTTCTCTTAAGAGCGGCAACCTAGTTAGACTGAAACTGTCATAGAAAGTGGAGTCACATGAACCGTTGCCATAGAAACAAAACGCTGGTTTCGCTATACCAGAATTTACTCCCACATTTTACGCAAAGGTGTAGGAATAAAGTGGATACTAGTGGCCATATTAGTAGGATTAATAGTGATCCCTCGCTACTTCGCGTTTCGTTTATCGCGGTTTCATTACATTGCAGATTTTTATTTTTTCAAAGTAAAAAAACATTTAAAAGTCTAAATAAAACTTCTAAATTGAGGAGACATGTGTCTAACCTGTAAGACAATGTAGTATTGCTCCAAATTTTCGTTTACATTCCTTTAGAAGTCCGTTTTCGCGTGTTAGCACGATTGCGAATTAGCATATTTCCGCTTCTAGTTGGTGACCGTACTTCGCGGATTTCACTTATCGCGGGTGGTTTTTGGAACCAATTATCCGCGATAAACGAGGGATTACTGTAATTGTAGTAGCACTAATATCACTTGTCGTCTATCACGGTGAAAATAATGAGGAAGAGGATGGACTTGTTGCATGAAGCACATAGTGGGAGCCTCCCTCCCGGAGTCCCGAGTGAGGGCGGGCTGCTCGGCCCGGCCCCCGTCACACGCGTCACGGGGGCCTCTTGTTATTTAAACTTGATTCAAGACCTCGGGAGAGTTTTTGTCAGGAGGGATCGCGTCGACTCGCTGCAGCCCGGAGCAGGACTTTTTCTTCCTTTCTCGCGTGGATACTTTTGCGTCGTCGCGGTCTCCACCGGCACCGGCATGCCCTACAGCGTGACTCTCAAGGGACCCTCCCCGTGGGGCTTCCGCCTGGTCGGGGGACGAGACTTCAGCACGCCGCTGACAATCTCCAGGGTACGTTTCGCCCCTCGGAAATGACAATTTCGAGCTACGTGCAAGTTCGACATTTGAACCTAATTGTTAATTCGTTAATCTTATTAAAAGTACTTAACGGGGCATGCTAGCTGTCAGGTGGCGTACAAGTGTATTTTGCAGCGATTCAGTAGTGACGCACATTTTCTTATTGAGAATTATTAAAACTATATTTTAAAGGGGTGTTTATTTATGATGAAATTAGTTTATTTGATAAATTTGCGCGATTAAAAACCTATACTGGCATTAATTAAACTAATTATTATTTATTTATTTATTTAGTTGAATTAAAATCATTTTTGCATTATATTTAACAATTTTACTGACTAATTATGTTTGATTTTTAATTAATTCATTATGACTATTTCAGATATGTTATGTCTTGGTCTCATTTGTATTTTATAATTTGCGTTTCTTTCATTTTAATCATATTGGTTTCATTTCGCATACTTGAATTTCATCTGTGAATTGCTGTCATTCATGGTGTTCAACCCTTTTCTCTTTTTAGCATGGCGCTCGAATTCTGATTTTTAGCCGTCATCAAAACAATTGTGAAAACAAACATAATCCATCCATTGTGGTACGAAACCTCTGCGAACTTTCCCGAACCCCGTCAGTGGGTCAGTATATGGGTCAGGCGTCAGCGGGCTTGGCAGCGGTTCCGCCAGTAGCCACTCGCTTCATCCCGGCCAGGATAAACACATGGCGCTGCCGCTGGCTGCGGGAAAAGACACAGCAGAGGTTGGGAGGGGTAAGGTGGGGGGGGGTTGCTGACATTTGGTTTTCATCATCGCTCATAGGTGCTGCTGAAGGATTCCAGGTGTTTCACTCAAAACCCCCTCCCCTGAAAACCAAAGCTACAGAGCCCACATTTTGAAACATGAACCTGAAACTTCCTTATAACTTGCTCTCACTACCACTTCTGGTATTTACACAATTTGCTTCCAACCGTCAACGTACCACAGCTCTTATTATCTCGGCATGGCCGGAATTTACGAGGCGGCAATAAAAAAAATAAAAAGAAAGCTGCATTTCCGAGAGTAATTTAACCGAGTGGAAGTCGGAGATGTCGTCCCGTAAAACGAGACAAGCGAGCAGCTGGTGCATCTGTGTGTAGAGCGACGTCAATTTCACGATATTTGATTGCGCTTCAGCAGCTGAAGATGTCAACGGCATTCTGACGAAGAGCATTTGAGATATGATTCGTCCTGAGAGCGGCTAGTCATCAAATATTAGCATATATGTTTACCGACAAAACAAAAAGACAACTTTCTTCAAAGCTCATTTCAACATTTAAGCTAGTTAGCCGGTTCTTAGCGTAAAGTGCTAATACGGCTAACGTGAGGTGCTAAAGCGAGACAGCCGCAAACGAGAGGCAAACATTTTCCGCCACCAACGTGATAACTGAGGCATTTGGAGAAGACGTGTTAAATATGACAGCAGGTTGCTGCTAGCACGGACGCAATTGCACAAACACCCCAGCCGCAAACAATGATGTCATGAAGGTGACCTTAGTTTGCAAAAACACAACGAAGCATTTTTACCTTCAGCGAACATTATAGACAAGAATAGATTAGCTCGTGAACTCCATGTCCTTCTACCTTTGAGCTCCGTCTACCACATTCCAGAGGAAAGGACCATGTGACCCATTTCGCTGACATGACCACTTAATCTTCAGCTTTTGGAAGTTTGGGGCCTTTCTTGGCTACCATCATAACCGCTGTGACTCAAATGTTCTCTTCAAACTCAAAGAGGAGTTTAATAAGAATAAAATTGACAAAACAAGATAAAGAACTGATTTAGGCACCAAGATCAAGAGATGCTTTAATAAGGATGTCGTAAAGTATCCATCAAGAGACAGTTGGGTGCCTCAAATTATAAAGCTACTACCGCACAAAGTTTGTTTGTAGCAACGTGATGTCAACAAGCATAAGCTTTAGATCGCACCTCGTCCCCTCGACACTCTGTCATTTTACGACTCAGATTAGACCTACTTGACACTTTGCTCTCTGAATGATGTCATTGTGGTGATGTAGCATTTTAGCACGTAATGCTAATTAGAGATGTAAACGATGACATGTGTCAGTTTCCTCTTTGGATAATATTGACGCTTTTAGATTTCAAACACTATCCCTGTTAGCAATTAGCGGCCTTTGTTTGGGAGTTAAAAGTAAACAATGCTGGCGCCCCCTGTGGCTGCGCCTTTGGAATGACATTTATAGTTATTTTTCTAATTAATGACGTACTTTAGCTTTTAAAGGACTTCAGCATGCCTTGAAAAATCCCAAATACTTACAACTTCATCTTGTTGAAGAAGAATGTCGGTTTGCCTCACAATAAGGCGACACACAAACAAACAAAGGACTAGAGGTGGTGGTGGTTAAATGGCGTGGGTAAACGCTGACCTCCTGTCGGGAGATTATCCGCACAAGCAAGCACTACTTCCACGCCGTGCTGTAGTGTTGAGGTGTCGTGTTTGTTTTTACACGCGCTTACTTCGCACAATGACCTCTCAGTTTACTGGAACTGAGTCACGGGTAAAAGCGGGGGAAAAATAGAGGGAGGGACCGGGTCGTGGGGGCGGCAGTCAGAGGCCGTAAATTAAAAAGTCCACATGTGAACCACACGACTCAGCTATTAGCACTTCACGGAGCGCGAGTCTCAGCTTTTTGGCTTTTAAAACACTTAACGGCTCGGCGCATGAGGAGGTTGCGGCAGGGATCAAATTGGTAACCATCGCTCCGGATTCGGAACCAATTTGCTCAAATTTACACGCAGGCTCGTCGAGCTGAAACAAAGCTGTTAAGACGGACTACTTAAATTATCCGAGTATTCGCCACTTGTATTTATTACGGGCGACAGTACTAACGTTTACTGCCGAGTCGTCGACACGCAGATGACAAGAAGATCGTAAATTCTCACGACTTGACAGACAAGGCGCTTGTTAACTTCAACATCATATCAACTACGTGGCCTTCGGGCACAAGATGGGGACGCGGGTAGTAATTTTGCGTTGGAAAGCGGCGGAAAGGGATGCGTCCCGACGGCGTCTTATTTCCAACTCAGTCCGACCAAATCTTTTATGAGATGAACTTGTCTTTGCTCCATCCTCACGGAGCCGTAATGGCTTTCACAACTTGGCAACAAGCATTAAAGCGGCGCAATTATCTCGCCGCCTCAACGGGCTGCTGCGGAAAGAAAAAGTAGGCCTCGAGTAAACTGTGGCGAACCACTTTGGGTTTATTGGAACCACATCACAGACTGGCGAGAAGTAATGCAGTGGGCTTGCCTAAGCTGGTAAAGTTAATCACTTTCATACCAACTCCATCAGATGGAGAACATTCGTATCACAGAGTTTCACTCCGGGTCGGCGACCTGAACGTATCCCGACGCCTCACCTGGTTCTTGCCTCCAGGTAACGGCCGGCAGCAAGGCGGCCCAGGGAGACCTGTGCCCGGGCGACACCATCTTGGCCATCAACGATGACATCACAGAGCACATGACCCACATGGAGGCCCAGAATCTCATCAAAAACTGCACTCGGCAGCTCACGCTCGTCATCAGCAGGTATCGGTATCGTCGACTCTGAAAGAGTTAAATGCACGAGAGGCTTGGAAAAGTTGAAAAACTGCCCTTGTGACTCGTTTACAAGTGAAAACTGCCAAACTGGCAGACGACGAGGAGTCTCTCTCTTTCTCTCTTCCTCTCTCTCTCTTTAAGGTCAAAGCTCTAAATCAGGAACTTTTCTCCCCATTGTACTCGACTTTTGCTCGAAAGCATCCAACACCCTCTTCCGTCCAAGCAGCTGAGCACGAAGTAGCGGTTTGTCCACGTCGGGATGTTATTTCGGGAAGTCAGTCTCGCTCGTGACAAAGGTGCAGCTACTGTGCAGCTGCAGCAACTTTTCCTCCCCGCACTTAAGATAACACGGCCAAAATGTGGCTTTTAATTCTGCTCTTACGTCAAGAAGACTTTTCATACTGGCGGAACGAGCTGCCGTCGAAGTGGAAAGGACATTATCGAAGAGACTTTCCGTTTCCATCAAAGTATTGCTCTGCTGCCACATGAAATATTTCACAAATAATTGCAGCCATTAGTGCTGACTCACAGGAACATAATCCCAACGGAGGACAACACTTCTTTCCCCAACGATAAATACTCCGAGTCAAAACGGGAGACCTGTAATTTGCCCGTGCTGCAGATGGACAAATATACGAGTTTGCAAGTCTGCCTAGGAACCCAAATTACAGTGCGCTGCGTGGATCCGACCTCTGCCGCGTAAAGCAAGAATGTTTCTTTCGATGTTTCCTCATCTATTAGTGTCATGGGCTACGTTTTGATCGTTGCCCCTCCACAACTCTAATTTTTATACCTCCATCAGCTTATCGGAGAAAGCCGTGCGGTTGCAAAGGCCTAAGAGGCAGATGGCGCTTGGGATGACTGCCAGGCCGTTGGGATGCCCCCACCCCCCCCTCGTTGATGGATGTGCTGAAAGCCCGGACTGAAAGAATGTCTTGTTCATAAAAGGATACCCTCTCTGTGCTTCAAGTTCACTCACATTAGATCAACATGACTAGTTATCAGGAAGATCATCCATCTCCACCAGGGGCAAGTTCTAATTAAGAAAAGAAAAATCTGCTGGTTCTGCCTCTACCATGTTCTGCGTAAATCTGTCAAATCATTTTGCCCTAATTCTTCTCCAGACACGATGAAGTAGATTGTTCAAGATTTTTTTCCAGGGTTTTAAGAATTACAAACAGCGGGCCGAGAAAAGACAGAGTCTGGGTTTCCCTGGCGCTGGGAGATGTGACCTGTGACTCACCGCTAAGGAATTACGCGCAAGGCTGCACCGGACCAAAGCAACACACAACTCCAGTGGGGACAAAAGAAACTCACTTCATCCCCTCCCCATTTCCCAGGCTGTCTTTTGTGCTTAGTAAAATGCCACAATAGAACTTTGGAGCCACAATCCATCATTGATTGTTGTTTTTGGTGTGATCCAGGACTCTTCAGGTCCTATTCCATGAAAGGACACATCTCGATTTCGTTCCTAGCAGTGTGTCTCATCCTCGGTATGACCATTGCCCAAAAAAAAAAACCAGACCTTCAGGAAATTAAACCTGGTCAAGGGCTGGAAAATATAAAAATCGTCCTGGGACTCTCTGATGCTCCTTTAGAAGTTGTTATAGCCCACGGTTGGATTTTGATGCAAAGTATCTTTCCTTCCGTTAGCTTACTGCTCGATAAATCAAGCTAACTTCCTTGGAAGGCCTTTAATCCTCGGGGTCAGACGAACCAAGAGTTCAAGAATGGATGATGAATTTGATGATGCGTTTTCCACTCATGTCTCCGCAAACCCATTAATATCCTTATTGACATGAACATCGTGTTCTCCCCCAAAATGTCAACTCGTGTAATTTCCGTCCGAGTACAAATGGCTCTTGTATATGCGGTCGCCATCGAGACCAAACACTCCAAAAACACCACGAAACCGTTCCGACGCCTCATAAGAGCGCTCTTGGTCCATATCAGAAGTGGCTCCTCTGTGACGTCAACTGATAAATCTACAACCAGAACCCTCGGAAGGCGACGTGAAATGAAACCCGAGCCGAGGGAAGGCGTAAATTATCCGACAAGGCCAGCTCACAGTTTGATGTATCTCGTCGCAGCTGCCAATCACTGAGTCATGTTAGTTCTTGTAAGTCAACGGGACTGGAGTCAATTACAAGCAACCTAAAGATATATGTCATAAGTCATCACCCCCCCCCCCCCCCCCCAACCTTCAGTAGAAGCCAAAAACCACTTGACGGCTCGTACTGTGGAGTTATGACGTGCTGACGACTTTATCTACCGCATCAAGGGGTCAATCGGTTCTGCAGAAATCTCGACACTTGAGAATTTGTCGTCATTTGCTCTGGTTCGTTGTGTCCGCAATCTCTTTTATGAATGGTCTGCAACTGTTTTGACGTTGGAAATAAAGTAGTAATGTGACAAAATCCGGTCTCGCCAGAACGGGGATGGTCATCAAGACTTTTGTCTTTCAGGTCGGGATCAGGAGAACGAGTTTGGTCACCGGTGGGGAGCGAAGACGGCAAGATGAGCCCTTACATGGAACCGGACTCGCAGGTAGATCACAAATTTTGTTCTTTCAAACATTCCCAAAAGTTATTAAAGGTGCTTAATATATCAAATAATAACAATATTTCAATATAACATCAAATCTTAATTATCTGCTTTGTGGCAAGGATATGCTTTGATTGTCTCCATTTCTTTTGTTAATTAAAAGTTCACCATGGGAATCTCTTTTTTTAAATTTTTTCATCGTGAGCAACTTTGATCTCCATTTTTAAAATCCATTAAAACTCCATCCTGCTCTTTTGATGGTCATGCTGATCATCCGCGACAAACCGCAACTTGCCATCTGGGGCTGTAAATTAAGCAAGGAAACTGTCTCTGTTGATTATAAACAGCATCCATAGAAACGCAACGCTGGAGATTCACTCCAGGAATAGCATGTCCCGGGGAAAGCGTATTAAAATAAAAAATGAACACATTCAGCGTTGAAGAAGTCGATTGTTCTCCGATCGTATCGGCTGCCAGGATACTCCTGGCAGAATGAAGCCTATTGCCGATGCTTTTTTTCAAATTTTCCGCTGGTTCTGACACGTTTGGGAAGAGACAATGACGGCTCTGTGAGAAACGTCTTTTGTCAGGGCTCTCGGCCAGGGCGGGAAAGAGCTGAGGTAGCTTTCATTTTCTGTCACCTCATCAATAGACGCTTGAGTATTGTTTTCAGTCGTATTGTTTTGTGGCGTTCGTCAAGAATTGCGGTCGAGTGAGTTGAAATGTTTGGTTTTTTGCGGCAATGTGATTCTGATTTGAAACTGTCAAACCTCAGTCAAGGTCAATTTAGATTTCAGGATGTGTTTCGAATGCCTCTATGGTGCCGGTCGTTTCTGAAACGGTCCATTTCATCATATCCGATACCGTGGCCAATTGACACTTTTTTGGACGACTAAACGGACTTGAAAGCGGCAGTCGTACAAATCAGAAACAGTCCGAAGGTTTTGAGAGAGGCAGTGGATTGCTAAGTTAGCCAAATGGCTAGCTGCCATACACGTCAGTTGCTTTCAAAGACTTATAAGTCTGACGTAGCATAATAGTCTCGTGCTTGTCGGAAATTCCGGTCGAGGTCAAGACTTTGTGGGTTTCAACAGATCTGGCACCGTAGACAAATTACAATTTTTTGTTTGGGTGACCAACAATCCGGCGAATAAAAATGTAGACGCCAGCGTCTCACTCGCTTAATCGTAACAAACAACATTCGATGACTGCCGAGACTTCATCTGCTTAAGACACACGTAGCCCGAGGCGAAGCTAATCTGGAAACAAAATGGTGTCACTGTCATCCATCTGGGCTACTTCAAAAGCGGACGCCCTGGAGGCATCGCAATCACGACATTGAGGGCCAAAATCAAAATTATAAACAGGAAGACCAATGGGAACAATTGGAAGTCATTCAAATGTAGTCAAGTGTGGTTTTATTTTTTGGGGGGGTAATTTCTTTCAACCTTGAGCACGCATGCATATTCCCATGTCAACAAAATGACTTCATCGACTTTGACGTCATTATGGAATTAAAATAACATCATGTCCATCCGCCCACTGTATTTTCCTACCGGAGAGCATTTTTCTCTGGGAAAGTCTCAATCTTTCGTCAGCAATTTAGAATCCAAGTGTCCGCAAGTTTTTCCGCCATCATTTCAAACCTTAGTTGGAAGCTCTTGGGGGTAGCTTGCTGGTCGGTATTAAAAAAAAATCCTGGCGGAACACGTCGGAAATGCGTGGCAGTTCGGAAGCCGCAGCGTGATGCTTTTCCAGGCTCGACGGGAGCTGACACATGAAGAATTTCTGCCGGCAGGGTTGTCCAAAGTTCGGCCTGAAGGTCTTTTTGTGAGCTGCTGCACTTTTTCTAGTGGTCAAATAGTTTTCTGAATGGAACAAGATTATTTGATTCCAAGAATTACCCCCCCAAAAAAAACAGTTGTAGTCATTCCAGCTGACTGTCTTAGCGCTGCAGAATCACTTGAGGGTTTTGGGTTCTTGTGTGTTTACAGGGACCACCGCTGCTTAATCCCCTGCCAGGGAATCCGCTCAAGCGTGGCGGAAAAGTCTTTTAGAAAGAGCTCAACACCTGCAACTGGCTTTATTTGCTTGTTTGTGTTCACCCTTCATCCGCTCAAAAGTGTCCGAAATCCGTCTCGGGTTTCTCTTGATGGGGTCAGGTGGCCCCCGTCTGTCTCTGCTCCCCTGCAGGGCGGGTTTGTGTTTGCTTAGCGGTGCAGAGCGCCATGAGAAGGGGCTTCATTTTCTCCGTCTTCGGGGATTAAACCTCGTGGGAGAACGAGGTAGTGGCTTGTGTGTGAATGTTTGGGTTTCCGGCCAATCAGGGCTGAGCCAGGCAGGGGTCTCCAAACACATGATTTCTATTAAGGTCCTCTACCTTGCCGTTTCTCCCTTTCACGTTACGCCTGTGTCTCTTTGACCTAAGGTAACCTCTTTGCTGTAGAGATGGCTTCAAACTGACTTTGTAGCATTAGCATTAGCATTGCGGAATAGTCTTACATGACTTCCCTGACTCGTCTCTGAACGTCCTAATTATTGTCGGAATGTTTGACGGGATCTTTGAGTTGCTTTGGCTGGATTTTATCGTCTGTCTGGGGCGCATCGGCCGATAACAGGGAAGTTTATTTTTTTGCCGAGATGTAAACTTGCCGGTGCAGAGGAGAGGAAGCTTCCAGAAAAGGCTTGGTTATGGAGGACACGTGCGTACGTGTGTGTGTGTGGTCCCAGTAAGTGTCATGACAGGATGAATTCCAGCTTTTCCCATCTGTTGACATGATCCATCTGGATAAGCCGCCAGTGCAAAAGTATTGGGACACCACTGGAAAAAGAAATTCTTGCTTGTTGAAGAAAAGCTTCACGGACAAAAGTATTGGGACGCAAACACTATACACTCTCAGTCTCTTGAATTTGTGTTTTTTCTTCTCTAACACATGACTTTTTTTTCTCCACAGAACTTCCGTCCCATCACCAGCGGCTACGGCAACTACAACCGCAAGCCATCGTATACCCCCGAACCCCCGCCTCCTCCGCTGCTCCCCGTGCAAAATTATCAACAGCAGCAGCAGTTGCAAGCCACCAACCATCCGCTCAACGGCCATTCCAAGACCAACAACGGGCACGGCAACACCTACGGTAACGGGCACGCTCAGTACAACAACCCGACTCCGCTGTACGCCCCCAACGGCAGCAACGGGGACCGATCCATACACGGCAAAATGGCAGGTCTCAACTTGAGCGCCCCCCACAGGTAAGGATATGACCTACCCCTAGGTCAAGTGACTTCTGAGATTTATTTTGAAGATAAGTGTCTCTCCTAGCCCCGAGCCTCCCGCCCCCTCCCCCGTCCAGAGCCGCGACGGCGTGGACGTGCAGTCGCATGTCTATAAGATGCTGACGGACTTCGAGCAACCATCCTCGGAGCCCAAGCAGTCCGGATCCTTCAAGTACCTGCAGGGGATGCTGGAGGCCGAGGACGGAGGTAAGCAGCTCTTGAAGCTAAAATTGACACTGTTAAGAGAAAATGAAAAAAATAAGGAAAATGAAAGGAAATTCCTTTCTATAGTTGTTCCATAACGAAGCGATGCCCGAGCAGTCAGACGCGAGACGCCGAGCACCTGGATGAGAAAACTCGTTTGCGTGTCTGAGCATTAGTCACGTAACGACATAATAAATCCCCGTCTGTCTCACTGACATACTTTTCCTTTTATAGACGGTCGCGGCGAAAGAAAAGGAAAACATGGAGGAGGAGGGGGAGGAAGATGAGGGCTCTTTAAATAACTCTAAAAAGCATTTAGGACAATAAAGTGAGAAAAATGGCCTGTCTTAACCATTGGAATTTCCACATGGGATATTTGTTCATCCTAAAGTTCAACAATGCAAACGTTTAATCATAAATAGTCATGGCTATCTTTTGTACGAACCCAATTTTCAAATCTTGATTTAGACCAGTTCACTTCAATGAAGTTCCGCATTAGTGCAAATAGATAGCATGTCTCGTTGAGATAAAGCACACGGCGACCGTCTCGATGGAGGACAAAGTCCATCATGTTGACGGACAAGTTGAGCCCCCACTGAGAGAAGGATTTGCCTTTGAGGGGCTTTGGGAACCTAAGCAAACACAGGGGCCTGTTTACCGAAATTCCACAGACTGCTGGAGATGGAGTCCAAGTAGACTTCAGAAGTTGTTCTGCTTTTCCTGTGTCAAAAAAAAATGTCCTCCCTCTCTATTTATGTTAGTTCGTAGTAGCTAGCCAATGTAGCTAGCTAATGCAGCTAGCTGACGCCATACCGCCGCTCAGTGCTTGATGGAAACAAAGCAAAGAATCTCCCAAAAGGGGATTTTCCGTGGTTTCGCAAACAGATAAAAGCAGTGTCAGCGCTTCAGACGAAATTTGCTTCCCTCGAGATAGCAGACATGCTCAAAACAGAAGTGAAAACAACGCCGTTAGCGTGCGACCGCGCTAACTGTGCGTTGGCAGACCTTTCCGCTGATTGATGGTCCATTTCACGTGGCGTGCGAGCGCTTTGGATGTCATTGGAAACGTGAAACCCGACAATGGATTTGATTTTGTACTGCAATGTGAATGCAACGCATGTAAAATCATTTCTGTAAAATGTATCATTTACAGTAAAGTGGTGCTGTTTTCATTTAGATTTTTTTTTTTGTAGGTGTGTCTCCGACAGATAGAATGAGAAGCCTGAAGTCGCCGGTGCGATCGCCCGTCCCCAAACTGGGAAGCCCCCTCCCCAGCGGCGTGTCGGGCCTCCAGAAGCTCCCGCAGTGCACACGCTGCACCAACGGCATTGTGTAAGTTCCCCCGCGCTAGCTGCTAGCTCTTTAACATTTTAGTACAAGCCAATTCCATTTAACATTGAATACTGAATACTGTTACTCAGTTGGTTTGACATGCACCAACAAGCAAAATGACCCAGTCTTATTCATCAAGAAAATTGTGAACACACACACAAATACAAAAGGTGGTACCAAGCCCTCCTGCTTGTGAAAGCAGGTCTAAGTAAGCACTGATGTCATGGCCATGAATTACTCATTAACAAGTAAGCATGATAACAGACACACACACCCTCTCATACAATATGTGTGTGTGTGTTGTCATCAAATTGTTTTGATTCCTGTTTATATTAAGTGTAATTCCACTGTCATCCACTAGATGGTGGCAGACATTTTAGTTTGACACTAAATTTGAAAAAATAAAAAGTATTTCTGCTTAACATAAATGAATGTTGATGAAATCCTAACTCATTACTTTAGCTATGTTATATCTTTAACATGTTTTTGAACCGCCTCTGTTCCCTGCAGGGGCACCATCGTGAAGGCCCGCGACAAGCTGTACCACCCGGAGTGCTTCGTGTGCGACGACTGCGGCACCAACCTGAAACAGCGCGGCTACTTCTTCATCGAGGACAACCTGTACTGCGAGACGCACGCCAAAGCCCGTGTGCAGCCTCCGGAGGGTTACGACGTGGTGGCCGTCTACCCCAACTCCAAGGTGGAGATCGTGTGAGGCGGACGCAGGACCCCGCGCGGACATTTTGGCAGAATGCTAGCTTGCGTTAGTTTTCGGGGCTTAGGGGACGTCACTTTTTCCTCTTTGTAGCGGGCGATGCATCACAGGCGTGTGTCACTGGGAGCGTCGGTGGAATGTCGACGTGTTGTTTGGCTGAACTCTAACCCGGGCTAAACGGCTCCATATGCAAGCATGCCAGCGCCGCCTTCGCAAGTGTAAATAAAAACGCCAGCAGGGGGGAGAAGGGGAACAGTTTTTCTTACTTTTCATTTAACGCCACATTTCCCACGCTGCGTTAACCCACTCAGATTCTATTCATAGATATATTTTTTAAAATATTTAATTTGGGAAGGGTGGTTTATCACTTTAGTCAAGACTTTATGGGGTTAATTTTTTTTGTTTCCTCTGATTTTTTTCCCCCCTCAATTTTTGTTTTATTTTTTTTTTTAAAACGCTAGTTAGCCCAACTTATTAAAGAATAAAGGGAAAAAAAAATAGTTTTTTTTTTCAACGCATTTAGTATAATGGGGTCAAATGTATGCAAATTTTCAGGGAGATTGCTTATCCCAACTTATTGGTGACTTGAGATACAAGTTTAATTCCCCACATTAATAATGTTTTGTCATTTTTGTATTTCAAGGCACCACTGTACGTAAAATAATACAACAAATAACAAAAACCATAGTCATCATTCCGGGGACTATTTTTTTCTCGCTAAACTACTTTCATAATGGAGAATGAGAACATTTTTTTTCTAGTGTGTAAATGTTGAAAAATGTATATTGTTGCCAACTGTGTGCACTGCCATCTCCTGTACTTATGTTATTGTCTTGTTGACACATACTTGTCGTTGTTTATTAAATTATTGTCATTCCAATACTCTCAACACACATAAAACAGTTTAGAAAATAACACAATATATGCAGTTATTGTGATATAATCGCTAGAATGTGAATATTAAGGCTTAATTTCATGTGGAGTCCCTCAAGGTTCCATCTTTCAAGTGCTGACATCATTTCCTTGCCAACTGCCTTTCTGGATTTTTTTTGACTTTGTAATTCAATTAGTTGATTAAATTTTGTTGCAAAAATGGTTTGAATCTCTGATCCATGACTAATATGTAAAATGATATTTCTATTTTTACTGACAACCCTCTTTATTATTTCTAATGAGTCTTCTGTTTTTCCCGCCTAAATTGTAGAATTTTATTTTGACTTAAAAATATACACAAATTTGGACTACGATTGAATTATTTGTTAATGGTTACAATAAGGGGTGTTTTCTGAACTTTCAGCGTATCAGTGGGAACCACACACACACACAATGAGACACACAAAGGTGTGACACAGTGGGCCTTTTGTGTTTGTGTGCTGACGTCACTGCCTACTGGACCGCTTTATTCTCTTGTAATTCAAGACTGTCACCATGGTAACAGTGAGGAAGTCATTTTTATTTTGTGTGTATTATTCAGTGATTTAGTGACATCTAGTGTTAAACTAATAGATTTCAATGACCTAAATTCATGCTTTTTGAAAAGTCCACACACAAGGCTCCCACTTAGAATCAACCAATTTACGAGTCGCTATTTTCGTCTCTTTTGAGGATCCGTAGCAGAAAATGGCGGCGAGACACGTCGGCGTCCTGCACGGTGAGGCGGTAATTTTAATCTGAACAACCAGTGCATCAAGGTCATTTTGCATGAACGTGAGAAATTTTGCAAAAAAGTGCGCATCACAATAGCCTTTAGGATATTTTCTTAATATGCCAGTGACTCGTGTCTTAATCGAAATCGTAATGCAACTGTAGGAGATGTTTTGGGTGTAAATGTACAATTTTAATTAAACCAGTTTAGTGCCATTTACATGGCTTTTTGGCGCCGCAGTGTGGTCAACAAGGATCGGCGCATTGCCCGAAGCTACATCAATTTTTATTTGCAGATGTTAACTACAACCAAAACCGAAAATTGTAAACAAATAACAGGTTATTAGTTCACCACATATCACGACAATCTCATTGTCTCTTTATTAGACTCGTCAGTTTATTCTCACAATTCTGATCACTATGAAAAAATTGCTGAGAGGATGAAAAAATGACACGCGATACTTGAACAGGCATGTCTCACGTCGTTTTGCTATGTACCACCTTAATTATGAGGTAAAAATGCTGAGCAATATCGCCCTCTTTTGGTGTCACTCAGTGGCGCTTTTGCAGACCTACTGAGGGGCGGATGATGAAATGACCTACACAGTTGCATGTACCTGAATGTCCCACAATGTTTGTAAGTTTGTTATTACAGCTAGGTGGTTACTTGCAGACTGATGTTGCCTTCAGGGGCTGTCTGAAATTATTCACTCCACATAAACGCATCACGATTTGGTGGTTTGTTTTTTTACATTTCGTTTCAGTTATTCCCTCCCGTATTTGCACCTGAACGCCACACGATGTTTTCGTGAGCTTCGCTCATAACATTTATCTGTCAAGTAGCCGCCTGCAGGGAATTAGAAATCATCCAATTTCTCCATCATTTTGCAACACAACTTTCCTCATACAATTGAGCGCCTTGTCGAACTGCTGAGATAATGAAATGGCCCACACTGTTGCGTGTATCTGAACGCCTCACATCCCAGCAGACGCGCCTGCGGCCGCTGAACAACCACATCTAACGAGCTTCGTTCTCTTCCTCCTCTTCCTCCTTGTGTACCGCAAGAACATGAGACACAATCCCCACCCATCTTTCTATTGTTGTTGTTGACTTTTGGGCGTGTTCCAGGCAGTCACGTGACACACTTAGCATCTTTCTTTCTTGTCAGCACTTAACAGGAAACTCACAGAACTCGGTCTGAAGCGTTCGTGTGTCCTCTCGTGATTGACAAGCGTTCTCCTCGGATGAACCGCGGGCGGTGGTTCCTATAGGCAGGCGGGCTACGGGGGTGGGGGGGGCAGGTTCTGGGCCATGAGTGGTGAGGCAGGGCGGTGGCGCGCTGAGAGAGAATGAGCTGACGTTTTTATGTAAATGCATCCAAAGCGATGCCTTCTTTCGACCGCTTAAACTGAAAAACAAATATTTGTCACTCGCCATGAAGAGCTACCCGGAGAGCGTCGCCTTCTTGGGGCAGTTCGGACGCTTCCAGCAGGTCGTTTTCTTCCTCCTGTGCGTCAGCATCGTGCCAAACGGCTTCGGTGCCTTTACGCTCGTCTTCCTGGTCGACACACCAGCTCACCACTGCCGAGTGCCCGATGTCAATCTGACGGAGAACTGGCGCAATGCCGTCATCCCGTTGCGGGTGAGTACACTAGTGCCGGCCGGTTACCTCTTCCCGGAACAATTCTCCCTGAAGTCACCGATCCTTCCACCACTTAAAAGTCATTTCAACGCCAGAAACACAGCGCCGATTGTTGCCGAATTCAGTGAAACAGTGTGACATTTATCAGAAATCAACCAAAACGGCGCATTAGGGCGTCTTCGCGCGGAAAATAGGAAAATACTAGTTTTTTCTCAAGAGGTTAGGCGGAGTTTTACGCGTGCACGCGTGCGTCAAAAGCGGGAACATTGCCTGGTTCATCGAGTTGATGCTAACTAAACAAGTTTGAATTTGTATTCAACTATACAAAGTGAAGTAAATAGTGGTCTGCAGCGCCCTCTGCTTGAGAGTGTACAAAAATGAGCTTAACGAGACACATGGCATTCATTTCCCGTCCAGTTTTGATATGCAAGAGAACCTCAAAATATCCTCACATCTGAAAGTCATTTGCATGTTGCTCCAGCATAATCGAATTCATAGGATCGCATGCAAGAGTAAAAATGCACATTTTTCATCCAAACGATCAGTAATACCTTTATTATTGGTTTATTATGAGACGTATCTAAGCCGATGTGTAAAGGCAACAATGTAAATTATCTCATTTTTAATCACCAATCCATAAATTCCAGCAGGACGCATGTGTTTACTATACAGTCTTTTTGTTTTTTCCCCCCCTGCAGGTTGTAAACGGCAAAGAGGTGCGGAACAGCTGCAGCAGGTACCGCCTCGACGTGGTCCGGAACCTCTCAGACCAGGGCTACAGTCCTGAAAGGGATGTCAACCTCACAACCCTGGAGGAGGAGACGTGCAGGGACGGCTGGATCTACAGCAAGGATGTCTACCAGTCCACTATCGTCACTGAGGTGATTGTGTGTGTCACTGTCAAGGGGCAGCCTACAAGCAATGACCAAAACTAAAATGGTTTGCCATGATTTGTTGAGAATTGTTTTGTGGGTCTACTCCAGATAGACCTATTATTCTACAATGCTAAATAGGAAGCTAACATATAATGCTAACCAAAACAGTGTCGAAGTATGACCAAACGTGCATCATTACTAAATATTTTCTCTCTGATGCTAACATAGAAAGCTAACATATGTTCCTGATTTATGAAGTTAACCTGACTTGAGGAAAAAAATAGATGCTAGCATAAGAAGCTAACCTGTGACGCTAGCCTATGATGCTTATAAAGATGACATCCCAACTCGCATTCGCATCTTTCAGTTTGACCTGGTGTGCAACGACCAATGGAAGAAGCCGTTCACCACCACGATCTTCTTTGTGGGCATCCTGTGCGGCTCCTTCTTTGCGGGGCAACTCTCAGACAAGTACTGCAGGCGCTTAAGCTTTATTTGGTGTTGTACATTCCAGACATCATGTGTATCCTCAACAGATTAGGAAGGAAGCCCATCCTTTTTGCCACTTTGGCTCTTCAGACCATCTTCAGCTTCATTCAGGTCTTCTCCGTGTCCTGGTCTATGTTCACTGTCCTGCTTGTCATCAACGGCCTGGGACAAATGTCCAACTACATGTCGGCGTTAGTTCTGGGTATGTCTTACAGACAAGCTCGCATTCACACCTCCGGACAATTGCGAGTCACTAGCGTCTGTTTAGAAGACAAACCACCTTGCGTGATGATCAACACAATGGTTTTAAATGTCAGAATTTATGTCCACACAGCACATTTTTAGTTCCCCTTTGCATGTTCCCGCATGCAGGCGCAGAGATCCTGACGGGCAACGTGCGTCTGCTGTACTCGTCGCTGGGAACCTGTTTCGGTTTTGCTGTCGGCTACATGATCCTGCCCGTATGCGCTTACTTCTTGAGGGATTGGAAATCTCTCTTGCTGGCCTTGTCTCTGCCCTGCCTGGTCTTTTTCCCCTTCTGGTGGTCAGTTCTTCGCTTTCTGATTGAGTTGTTGTTCTACTCCGTTGGGTTTGAGTTTGGGTTTTGTGAGCTGCAGGTTCATCCCGGAGTCTCCTCGCTGGCTCCTGTGCCAGGGACGAGTGGAAGAAGCCGAGGCCATCATGAGGAAGGCGGCGAAGATGAACAAAGTGCAAGCACCCGAAGTCATCTTTGAAGACTACTTAATTGTGAGTGCCCATTGGTTTTAATTTTGGGGGACAAAATACTCAGCAGAATTAAAAATAAAAAGAAGATTTCGTTGATGATGTTTGATGTAGGTGAGCAAGCCCACAGAGCCGAAGCCCAAAGAACCGCACAGTATTCTAGACCTGGTGGGCAATCTGGAAATCGGATTCATGACGATGATTCTCTGCTATGTGGCGTGAGTACACCATGCACTATGCAGTGCTTTTTGTTGTCACACGTTAATAGCTGGAGAAAAATCACACCAAGGCGTGAAAGGGGAGGCCCGAAAAAACCGTAGGGCGGTGAGCTAGGTGGCAGCTAGCTAGCTCAGCTAAGCTATGTTGTCACTCGGTGCTCTCCTATGCCAGGTTCACCATGTCGGCGGGCTACTACGGCATCTCCTTCAACACGACACAGTTCCACGCCAACGCATACGTCAGCTGCTTCATCTCAGGGGCCGTGGAGCTGCCGGCTTACGTGTCCAGCTGGCTGGCTCTGCGCTACGTGTCGCGCCGGATGTCCGTCATCGGCTCCCTGGCGCTGGCCGCCGTGCCGCTCTACTTCATCCAGTTAGTGCCTGAAGGTGACTGGCATTTTCTAAACCCATGAGTTGAGCACCCGGACATTGAGTAACATCGTCTCCTTCCTGGTTCGACAGGTTACTCTGGTCTGTCGCTCACTCTGGAAATGCTGGGAAAATATGCCATCACTACCGGTTTCGGCCTGATGTTTGCTTATACCACCGAGCTGTACCCGACGGCGCTGCGAAACACCGCGGCCGGCCTCTGCAATACGGTAGCTCGGCTGGGAAGCTGCATCATGCCATACCTACTGGAGCTCAGTGAGTGATAATTAAAAAAAACAGTCAGCCGTCTGGCTATGAAGCCACCATTCTGTGGTCATTTTGATATTTTAGAGGAGTTCTTCAAAGATAAACTACTACTATACATGTAGAGGGTAAGGACTTGTATGTTTTTTACACTGATGTCAACTGTCATTTGAAAACAGGGTCCTACTCACCATTCCTACCTTACATCATACTCGGCAGTCTGGCCGTTTTGGCTGCCTTTGCCACCATCCTCCTGCCAGAGAGTTTCGGAAAACCTCTGCCTGAATCCATCCAACATATGCACAAGAGAAACAAGTACGTTAATGATCGCCATAAATGATAATCTAGATGTACATGTGAAATAGACCAGGCCAATTTTAAGACATTTAAAAGCCACTTTGGTCTAATTTGATGAATTAAATAAGTTCAGTAGAAGTGGATGATGTACTAGACTTTTTACGATATTGTTTGTGATATAAGCTCATCTCTGTTACACTTATTACATTACAATAAATCGGTCTGTCCATGTTAGCAGACATAGCCCAAAAGGGTTAGATGTAAACAATTGTTTCACTAACAATTTTCCTCCTTTTTCCCAGCATCAAGTGCCCGTGCTTGCCAAAAGCTGAGACCCCTGTGGCGGTGGTTCTTATGGAAAACACCAAATCCTAAAAAAAAGTACTATGTAATAAAATAATTGTTTAAAATTGTTACAAATGTTTACAGGGCTGATGATATTGCAAAAAAAAAAACACAATGTTATATATTATGTTTCCCTTTCTGATATTTTACTTGGAATAATCATATCAGGGTGTTTTTTTTTAGTATCATTTCTGAAATAATATCATTGACTTAAAGTGCAGCTGCTGTTTACATATGCTAATACTTTGTGAGCACAATATTGCACTGTGAGGCCTGATTTCATGATGCTATGCGCACAATTGAACATCCTATAATATTTTTGTTACTGTTATATCATACTGTCTGTTAGGTCTTGTGTTGTCTTTTTTTACCTTTCTGGACATGTGTAATTTTATATGTTTTAATGTTCTTTCCCCAATGCAAACCATTCTAAAAACTAAACCAGAATGGATTTGTTTTCCTCAGGTGCTGAGAGTTTTAAACGCTAAATACAATCATCTTATAAACTGCAAACCTGCAGGCACCCAGTTTACAGATATACTCGATGTGACTCGATGTGACGTTTGATGTGACAATAAAGAGAAGCATTTTTGTTTACATTGAAATGTGCTGTGATTTTTCCTTATATAAGGCATACTGTTAGAAAAGGCAAAATTATAATATAGTCGTTGGTGGGCCGGAAGAGATTGACGGAATTTCAACTATTTTGAATAGGGAAAATTGTATTTGGGAAGAAACACTGACACCCATCGGTCATCAATGGAACAACAGCATGGATTTCCCAGCATGCTTTGCTATGCCCGCCGACCCCGACGCGCAGCTAACCTGCACCGAAGCTCGGCTAGCCGCTTAGCTACGAGCGGCGGACATGTTGTTCCAACCCTCGCTGGAATAAACGTCTTGGGCAGCAGGTGCGAACAGGGGAGACCTCTGTGGCGGGGGGCTCTGGACCACCATGGACGCCGTCAACGCCTTCAACCAGGAGGTAAGGCTGCCTTCCTGGCGCACTTTGAAGGCGGTTTAGCCGCTTGAAGGTCCGGCGGAGGAGCCGTGTTTGGCCCGAAGTGAGGGCCTCGCTTGTGGCCGTCGAGTCCTCTGGACTCGTTAGCATTTGCGTCCTTATACAGTTGTGTATTTTGAAACGTCATTTAGAAAATCTAATTAAAAGAATTGCGTTTAGCGTGCTAACACTGGGCCGGTTCGGCAACGTTGCCTCAGAGCACGTTAGCTCGCATGAGCAAATATTCGGCTACAACGTGCATCATCTTCACTTTGTGATTATCATGGTGTGCTTAGAGCGAAGATCACGAGTCATCTGTGATTTTGTGAGCAGGGAGATGTTGTTTAATTTCACAATATGTTCGTGGAACACGAACACAAGTTTGTCCACCACCTTTGTTGTCACGTCTACCAGCGCCAATGTGCTGAGAGGCGGGGCTGTGCCGTTATTCGCCGCGGAAACGCTTGCCCCTATCACCGGTCAAATTGTGTCGGGGCAAAGCCAGCGTGAACCTTCACAATCGTGACCGAGACTGAAATTAAATAGAAAAGTCTTTGCGAATGTAAACAGTCCAAAACCAGATCAGAAGTGAGCTGAGCTGTTTGCAATGCGAGAGGGGTAGTTTTCACGCTAAGGTGTTTTGCTTCCAATGAAATGTTTATAAACAAATTTGTCTTGTGTAGTTGTTCTCCTTGATGGACTCTAAGCCGCCGATTTCTCGCGCCAAGATGATCTCTATCACCAAGTCGGCCATCAAGGCTATGAAAGTAAGGACTTATTGTCTGAATGTGTCTATTCTGGATGATCAGATGTTGAAATATGTCTTCTTTGATCAGCTCTACAAGCACGTGGTACAGATTGTGGAGAAGTTCATTAAAAAGGTAAGATCTTAAAATGAAAATATTGCCGATTTCAACAATATCATCATCATCTTTTTCTATGTGCAGTGTAAGTCTGAGTACAAGGTGGCGGGCCTGTATGTGGTGGACTCCATCGTCCGCCAGTCACGGCACCAGTTTGGCGCAGACAAGGATGTTTTTGGACCCCGCTTCACCAAAAACATTGTGGCCACCTTCGAGAACCTCTGCCTTTGCCCCCTGGAGGACAGAGTAAGAACATAGTCCACGGAATCGGCAGCAAAACAAGTCAAAAAGCAGAATCTTTAGCTTTCTTGACGACATGGCTTTCTACGTGGTGTTTACAGAGTAAGCTGGTACGTGTACTGAACCTATGGCAGAAGAACGGCGTGTTCAAGAGCAACGTTATTCAACCCCTCCTGGACATGGCCGCCGGCGCCAGTAGCGGCGGCGGGCCTTGCGCCGAAGATCCGGGTGATTGTCCGCCGCACACGTCCGTCAATGTCTTCCTGAGAAGCACCGAGCTAATCGCCATTTGGATTCCGATGACGTTTTTCCCGCAGGTTCCTCCCCTTTGACCCCGACCAAAGACCACGTGGTGAACTCTGCCGCGGCGCCGCTGCAAAATCAGGACCCCTTCACCGCTGTGGCGCAGCTCTTCCAGTCCACGCAGAATCAACAGGTGAGTGTACAGTAGATGCTGCCCTTTTAAATATTGCTCCAGAACTCAATGTATTTTGTTAATTGCATTAGCTGCAGCAGATGCTTCAGAACTTCCAGCAGCAGCAGCAGCAGCCCGTCCAAGCGGAACCCGGCCCCCAGCCTCCACCCGCCCCGAGTGTCGCCCCGGTTTTCAGCACCACTCTGCCGCATCCTAGCCAGGCCGCCCAGCAGAAAGCGGCGTTCGACAAGGTTGGCCTCGCGCGACTCCACAGCTGCGATTATACCCTTCGCAACAGTCGCTGATGTGTTACAAATCAAACTACCCTTCGCCGTAGACGTTGTTGGATCGTTTTGACTACGACGACGAGCCGGAAGCCGCAGAGGACGCCAAGGATGACGGCCCGCAGTCCTCCTTGTAAGACCTTTTGGATTATTGATCCACATACTCCAAAGCATGTTTGCTCTGGTGATTAAAGATAAAAAAACAAGAAAGCTAATGTCATTGTTGTTGCCATGACGACAGCAGGCAGCAGCCTCCAGCCTTCCAGCCGCCCATGATGAACATGACTCAGGACTTCTCGCAGCAGGTTTATCCTACGCTTTGATTTCTAAAGCAAGAAACCAGTTGAGCATGAAATAATGGCGCCCTCTATCGGTGCTAAAATCATCACAAAGTAGTCAGGGATCAAATTTTGGGAACAAACTTGCAAATACTACAGTGAGAGAATGTCATTCATTGTCTTTAGGGTCCTCTCCCCCCTAATGGCCAGCTCCCGGCTTACGGTCTAATGCCAGGACAAAGCTTCCAGGGAATGACACCTCAGATGGGCCAAGTTGCTCCGGGTCAGCCCTTCCCTGGCTTCCCTGGAGGTTATCCCCCTCCTCACTCGACCCAGCAACAGCAGGTAACATTGAGGAGGTTAGGAGAAGTGTTGGCAACCAAGCAAAACCACGTCTTCTTGCTGCCATTCTTAGGATTCGACAGTCAA
This sequence comes from Syngnathus acus, assembly GCF_901709675.1. Classification (NCBI taxonomy): domain Eukaryota; kingdom Metazoa; phylum Chordata; class Actinopteri; order Syngnathiformes; family Syngnathidae; genus Syngnathus; species Syngnathus acus. Next base: position 3,293,755 of record NC_051099.1, on the reverse strand, counting down.
TGCCGAGCGTTCCTCCATGAGGGACGGCAGACATGGTCACACGTCACGTTCAGGCTCCAGGTAAGCCACTGGAGGAATTTGCTTTCAGACTCTTGTTTAATTTTGTGTGCGTCGCTAAGCAAATGTAATTTTTTTTTTTTAACCAGGTCCCCGAAGAGAAGGCGATCGCGGTCCAATTCCCGCACACGCCGCACCCGTCACCGGCGCTCGCGCTCCCGTGACCGACGCCACCATTCCCCGCGCTCACGCTCGCAGGAGCGCCGGGAAAGGGAACGGGAGCGAGAGCGGCGACAAAAAGGTCTCCCGCCGCCCAAGAGCGAGACGCTGAGCAGTGAGTAGCAATCCCTTTGCGTGCGCTCTCCCAACTTTGTCGCTGCGCGGTAGACTTGAGTTTGCGCTCTTCAGTCTGCAGTACGACTTTATGGGTGGGCCAGCTGGACAAGAGGACTCAGCAGCAGGATGTGGCCAACCTGCTGGAGGAGTTCGGACAGATCGAGTCCATAAACGTGAGTAGGAATGCGGATGTCCTACCGGAAGTGGTGGAAAGCTCAATGTGGTGTGTTTTTGTATAGATGATCCCTCCGCGGGGCTGCGCCTACATCGTCATGGTCCACAGGCAGGATGCCTTCAGAGCTCTGCAGAAGCTCAGTCGAGGCTCCTTCAAAGTCAACCAAAAAGCAATCAAGGTGAAAAACACAATCGCTTGAGTGTCTTTGAAATAGATAACCACACGGTTTTCAGAATGCTTATCCCGCCCCCCCCCTCTCTCCTGGCAACAGATTGCGTGGGCTCTGAACAAAGGCATCAAGGCTGATTTGAAGCAGTTCTGGGACGTGGAGCTGGGCGTCACCTACGTGCCTTGGTCCAAAGTCAGGGAGGAGCAGCTTGAGGAGCTCAAGGAAGGAGGAATCCTGGATGGGGACACGTTAGCGCCAGGTAGCATACAAATGCCACCCAACTCTTTTAACGCGCATTCACGAATCTTACTCACATGTCGCTTCCAGACTGGATTACTGCCAGGAAAGCTCTGGAGAACCCACAGGTGCCCACCCACAATGGTGGTGCTGAGTCGCAGCAGCCCGAGGACGCCCACTTGATGGCTCCTCATCCTCCTACACAGGTGAGCTGTCTGTCTAACAAGTTGGATACAAATCCGTCAAAAGGTTCAATGACGGCGTTTTCTTTTTTCTTCAGGTTCCCCCGATGCTCGGCATGAGCTCGGTGCCGCCGCCGGGCTTTCCCGCCAACATGAGCATGCCGCCGCCTTCCTTCCCGCCTGGCATGCTCCCGCCACCGTTCATGAGACCAGGCTTCAACCCCATGCAGATGCCTCCAGGTTTCCCCCCACCGGGTCCCATGCCTCTCTCCATGCCGCCGCCGCCACCCTCCAAAGGGGATGACATGCTCAGCAGAAAACATGACGAGGTCCCGGACGCTCCCCATTTCTTCAACAACCAGATGGGAGCCATGTGTTAGTTACTCTTTTCTCTCTTATTTATGTTAACCAAGCCTGTTCATTTCCATGGAAGGTTTCCAACATTGAAAGAGGCGGGAATTTTAAACGTGTTTTTGTCGGCAGGTAACCAGGCAGGCGCACCCCCAGCTGGCGGCATCCAGCCCCCGACAGGCGGTCTGCTGGGGGCCCGGCCCGGTATGATCCCGCTTCAACGCCCACCGGGCCCTCCTCTGCGCTTCCCGCCACCGCCCGTCCCACCTCAAATGATTCCCAGGGGGTCCCACCCGCCCCTCATGCGCCACGATGCCCCTCCGCCTAAAGGAGCCTTCGGGATGCCCCACAGCATGAGACCACCCTTCCCGCCTCACGGTCCGCCCCCTCAAGGTCCGCCCCCTCAAGGTCCCCCACATCAAGGTCTGCCTCCTCAGGGTCCACCCCCTCAAGGTCCCCCTTTGCCCCCGTTCATCAGACCCGGAGCCCCGCGTGAGGACGAGGACAGCCGCCCTTTTCGGGGCGAGCGCCCGGGCTATATGGAGGCGGAGCCAGACAGGGAGCGAGGGTTTGGCGGCGCGGCAAGGCGCCCGTTTGGCGGAGACCGCCCGGACACGAGGGACAGACTGGATGGTAGTGGATGGAATAGAGACTGGCGAGATCGGGAGAACGGCAGCAAGGAGGCCCAGGAAAAAGGCAAAGAAAGCGAGCGGCCCAAGCGGCGTGAGAGGGCCAGCCGGTGGGACCGCGACGACCGCTTGGCCGACCTGGAGAAAATGGACAAGCTCCGGACCTTTGACGCAGTTGCCACGGAAACAGCCCAACGAATCCAAAAGACTGCTGAGTCGGCGCCTCCTGCTGCCGAGTCGTCAAAGGCGGCGGCGTCCTAGTGTGCACCAGGTTTCCCTCCAGCTGCGACTCCACGGACTGTGACTTGAGCGCCTCATGAACACATTGCATAATTCCCCTTCCTGTACATTGTGTGAATGCAAGCATGGCTGTTTTACTTGTGCTCCTTTCATCTTTTACCTATTTAATCAAGACTGTAGATTTATTTTTAACTTCATGGTTTGCAGCCACTCCATCCCAAAGGACCGTTTTCAGTGTATTTTTAGTCATCTGCTTTATTATTTTTCAATGGTTTAGGTTAGGGCTGCAACTAGCTCTTTTCATAACAGATTAATGGATGGATCGGATTATAAAAATCAACATTTACTTCACTTCAGGAATATTTCATATTGATAGTGCAGACAATGCACGATTGAATTTGATTGATTCACTAATTTACCTCATAAAATGTCAGAAAATAGGCAAACATTTCAACAGTTGTTTTCCAAAGTAAAAGCATTTTGCAAATTAAACAGGTAACAAGTCTGCTTGCAAGGACTGCAGAAATCTGCTGAGCTGTAAATGATCAAAATTGGCATCCGTTTAGAATACAGTATGCATGTTAACTTTTGACCCTCCTACTATTGACGTGGTAAAGAAAGTAAAAATGATCGAATATCAATCATTTTTCAAGTTATTCTAAAGTAGGCAGTTGCTGATGTGTTTTTTTTCACCCTCACTTTTGTTTGTTTTGCATTGACAAGCTACTGTAACAACTGTAAGCCCCGCCCCCTTACTTGAATCATTTGAATCCCGAAGGAAATCTGAGTGAAATGACGACTCTGGCTCTCCACTGTAAATATGCTTTTCACTGTCACTAGCTCAGAGTTATCATGACTATGCTCCTTGTTTGTCGACCCAAGAGCACAGCTTCGAAGGACCCAGAAGGAATTGTGAATTTGCTTCAACCTCTTTGGCTGTGTGAACGCTTTTGTTAACCCTACAAAAAAAGACACGGATGTAAAATGTTCAACATTTCAGCCACAAAAATGTGTTTTTAATAAACTATTTTTGTACCAAATATGGGATTTTTGTCATTATGGTACTGTCCTCAAGATATTTATTTCTCTATTTGTCAAAATTCCAGTATACAGCAGTTATAATTTAAGAGAATCAAAAAGAAAAAACGAGTTAAAATATCTGATCTGATCTTTTTAACGAAAATGTATTTAGATTTTTAAACGCATTATTATTGGCGCTCCGTCACCAACTTCCGGTTTGGGCTTACGTGTCCACAAGCCGACCAATCAAACAGACCAATCAGATGTTTGGTGTTGGTCTGCCTCTGATTGGCTACTTCGAGCACCCGCCCATTTGGGAGCTATTGCTAAAATGATTGGTTGTCTCGGAGTCAGGAGTGTCTGTCAAGTCAACGCGACAACGACTCCTGCTTATCTCTATACTTCAAACTACTGCGAACAAAATGGTGCAAAAAGCTGTTTGTGTGCTGAAAGGAGCCGGTGAAACCTCCGGCACGGTGCTTTTCGAACAGGAGGTAATTCATGTCACAGTTAAGGGAATTTAAAAGAGCATTTTGTCCTGTTTAAGTTCGCGGTGCGGCGGAGCGTTTGTGCTAAGCTAGCTCAAGTCTTCAATTTAGCCCCACTGTTATGTTTTCCAATATTTGCTCCTAAAATAGTTAGAGGGAACACTTTTCGACGAATAAAGTCCGTTTTTATCACGTAATAAGTCACTGCTTATTAATTCAATTTCTACTCCTCTTTAGCTTGCAAAAAATACGCCATTTCACTACGTACGTGGGGTGGTCATTAATGCAATGTTTGTAGCATTAAATACGATTTTTCCTCTTAAAAAATCAAGTGCGTCACAAGCTTTGCACGCGGCTGGACTAATGATTGAAAAGCGTCGCGCCTGTTGCATGAATCGGACGTTTTAATTTCGTTTTCGCTTAAAAACACAATTTTGTCCTAAACAAATGATCACTTGCTTTTTAGTTTGTGTAAATTAAAGTGTTTTATTTTAAGGTGGGCCCTGCAGAATGAAAGTGCTGAGTCACGGCCACACTTTACGAAACTGCCCTGTTTACAAGGGCAACAGTCGATAAATTCGCTTCGTTGATATAGATCTTAACAGGATAAACTGGTACTTTCAGATTTGATATTTTAAGCTCTGCCGTCTCCTAAATATGCTGTTAATTGCATAAATTTCCTTTTATTATTGCATAAAAAAAATGGTCAAACTAGGATCAACATTTGTCCTGTTTTTGTTTAATATAAAGTAAATGCTCCTCACTCGGAGGTTTTTGTCTGCCGGGGCAAGTTGTCATCTGGCCTTGACAGATATTGTGTTGTTGCTGTTCTTGACCCGACAGAGTGATACCAGCCCAGTGAAACTGACGGGAGAAATCGTAGGCCTCACGCCAGGCGAGCATGGCTTCCACGTCCACACCTTTGGAGACAACACCAATGGTTGGTGATAATGGACAATACCTCATGTTGTCCTAAATGTAACATGGGGACATAACTTGGTTTTATTGGACAGGGTGTATTAGTGCTGGCCCTCATTTTAATCCACTGAAGACCAATCACGCTGGTCCCAAAGATGCAGAAAGGTATGGTACTTTTGAACACATTTGTACTCATCATGTTTGGAAGAATTTCATCTACTGTCTTGTCAGTCAGTGTTTGACAGCGTTTTGCCTTTAAAATGCTTCAACAGGCATGTCGGCGACTTGGGCAATGTGACTGCGGATGCTAATAGAGTGGCTAAAATCAACATCACAGACAGCGTCATCTCCCTCACCGGCCCCAACTCGATTATTGGCAGAACCATGGTGGTAAGTTATATTGCCTTCTTTGGTCTTCCACATAACTTGATTTGAGCTTGCAGTAAATATCCCGCTTTTCAGATCCACGAGAAGGCAGACGACTTGGGCAAAGGCGGCAATGACGAGAGCCTTAAAACGGGCAATGCTGGCGGACGTCTGGCTTGCGGCGTCATCGGCATCGCCCAGTAAAAGTAGCACTGCGGAAAATATGGAAGCTTCAAGCACTTAAAGACCAACTTGGCTAATCAGTGTAATTATTATTTTTTTGACCACGTAATGAGCCAGCATTTATGCTATTTTTGTCTGCTTGGACCCCATATATACCCATATATGTTGTAAACTGACAAAGATTAAATAAAGACTTCGTCTATATTCTTAATGTGTGATTTTGTGAGGTTATAGTTTGGTTTGGAAAATCTTCTATGTACCGTTTCTTGCCGATTATCCTGCAGAAAAGAGCAAGGTGGAGCATTACATACAAATTTAATTCAGTTTGAGCGGGTTAATTGACCAATACGTGCTTCGTGTCAGTGTTTTGACGAAGGACCGTGTGCAATTTTATTTAATGTCCCTCCCAAAAAAGACGAATCGTAGTCAACGTAGGAAGGGCAACTTTGATGCGTTTCTATAAAATAAGGTAAATAAACTTTGTAACTAGTTTTTTTTTTTTTTTTTTTTGTTCCCCCCAAAAATATAGTAGACTAATTTTGTTTTTTAATTTTACGTCACAAAAAGAACAGTCAAGTGTAACGAAAGTGCATATTGGTTGGCCGCTCAGTGGCTCGCGGTCGGCCCGCCAGCATCACTTATCACCTCCTCCGGGTTAGAAAATGACGAAAATTAATCGAGCTATGATAAAAAACGAAAAATTTGGGCAAGTGAGTGAAACGTATCTTCTTATTGTACTCGTCTCCCCTAAAATGACTTCGAATTGTAACGAAATATTTGTTAGCTCGTTGGCTAACATCGATGCTAGCGTTCAAACGCGTTAACTATAAAATGTACAATTGTGACACGAAAGACTCAACGTAGTTTGCCATTTGTATTTGATTCTGGTCTTTATTCCCCTTGAGTAGCTGGGGTCCCTTGTATAGTTTTTATTTGATTTTTTAAACAGACCTGGCGTTTTCATTGAGACAGGTGCTCGTTTATTCGACAGCTAATAATTAGCTGTTAAAATTTAACGTAACCGCCACATTAGTTTCCATGTTTTCCCTTGCTTGGGGTACTTCACATTAATTTTACTTTTTGAGCTATATTGTGTTTCTAACTTTGTCCAATTCAAAATATGTTGCACTAGACTATTATTTCCACTAGATGGCGGTGTTGTTGACCTTCACAGCAGCCAAGCAATGGTTCATTGTTACATCATGGAGAACCTCGACTTTTTCCCCCCTTTCTAAATGCATGAAAGCATTTGCTAACAAGAGAGAGAGAAGCGGTGAGTTCAAATACACACACACATTCAAATATTGATGACAATTATTCAGTATCAAATATTGATGGCTGTTGCGCACAGATGAAAACATTTCATGAACATCTCACTCTCACAGAGCTGTCAGATGAGCGTGCGGAGCTACTGAAATATGAATACGATTTTATGATTACATGTTTTGAATGCTGGAATTGGATTTTCAGGTCCTTATTACAGTGAACAGCTGTGCCCTGCACACACACATAGATGACTCACTTGTGGATGCTCATGTGATTGTTTTTCTGTTTTCTTTTTTTAATAGAAATTGTCCAGACATCAATCTACTTTCTCTATGTTTAGAAATACTTGGATGATCTTTGTTGACTTGGCGGGATGGAATATGTTGATGCAGAATTGTGACTTCCTTATGCCACAAAGGAGTGCAAGGGCAAGAAAAACGTTCCAAGATTATGAGACAAATGTGAAAAAAAGATGAGATTGTTGTTTTTCTTCTGAAGTTTTTATCATTTAAAAGCACACTTTTATGTATGACCATTGCGGCACTGTAATTTAATTATACACGGGGCTTGCATTTGTATACTTTTGAGCTAGCACAATGCCGGCACCTTGTTCTGCTGCATCAATGCTCATCTTGTACAGTTGAGAAGTGCATTTGTAGCCTGACTGACAGACGCTAAAAGCTGTTATAAATAGCCTTACGTGCGGAGGTGATGAATAATAGAGACTGAAGAGAAAAAGCTTCAGGAGGTCTAAAAGCATTTAATGGAACGTAAAGAAAATGTACAGCATAGCATTATTTGCGATTGAGGAATCATTCAAGTGACCTCCCCCATATTAGAGAGAAAGAGGTAAAAGTCACGCTGCCGCCCGATACCCATCACCCGCTTGCGCACGGAGGTGCTAATGGCAGTTACGTACATTTGGAAAAGGCACCAGGAATGCCTGCCTCCTTCACATGCTTTTATTGTGAAAGTTTGGACGAGAGCTATTTGCCTAAAATATGCCAAAGTGTTAGTTCCAAATACGACAAGGGTCAAGATTATGCTATCTTCCCAGATAATTGACCCCAGAACTAAATTTGGAGGGAACTCTGCAGACTGAAGATGCCAGGTCTGAGAGGTCATAAATGGTCCTCCGCAGACAGACTAATTACAAAGACCCCGTGACCTGACCTCTGAACCCTGAGCTGTTCCTCATGTGAAAGTGGAGCTCCCAAATGCCACCACGACTTGTCTTATCACGTGACACTCAGCCCTCCGTTTCGCTCACAACCTGTTGTTTCTTCCCGCTCCAGGATGTGCCGATCGCCACGACGACGGGAGTGGCCGATTACCCGGCGCGGCATTCCGGGGATGCTTCGGATGTCCGACGGGAATCGATCAAGTGAGGGAAATTTGTCAAGCATGCGAGACATTTCAGTGAGTGCTTGAAAACTTAAAAAAAAAAGCGATTTGCAACTTTCCAACCACTTTCATGACATTTTCATTTATTGCCGTGTGCCAACACAGCTCCTGGTGCAAAATATATTTCATACATACGGGTATTTATTTTTAGCAAGAATCTTTCGTTCCCATGAATCAGCTGGTTGAGGCTTTTCCCTGCAGGGAGTTCCGTTACATAAATGTCCCCCCCCTTCTTTGTTCACATGTTTCCAAACTAAATATTTAGCTGAGAAGGAAGTGCTGAGCATGAAAAACGAAGAGCGGAAATCACGTTGTTTTGTTTGTACATTATTTTTATCTCCTGGTGTGTTTTTTTCTTTTCTTTCTTTCTCCAAATGCGGGTTGGGATTCGACGTGCATCCACTTTTTCCCAATGAAGTCTGTCACGTGTGTGTGTGAAATGTATCACTCCGGCGTCAAGTGTTCGGCTGCTTCCCAGCACTCCAGCCATTGTCGATCCAACCGAAATCATCTACGTCGTCGACTCGCAGGCGGAAACGGCCGAGACACTAAGCCGGCTTGGTGTTCCTCGAAGCGAGCGATGTGATGAGACACAACTGGGCGACTAACAAGACTCTTGTGCTGTTTGACCCGGAAACTGTTAACTAATCCGGAATACTGACATTCCAGTCAGAAATAATCACATTAGTTGAAGACCTATGAAAAAATGTACAGTCGCTTTGTGCCGAAATTAGGATGGGAGTAGCAACCCTGTCTGTGAATACACTACAGCGGCATGCAGATAAATCTGCGTTCATTTTTTTGTCCAATTTGACTTTCCCTTTATAGCGTGCTTCGGAATACTCTTCTTATTCCTCCTCAGTTTGTGCCCGAGGCAAACGTAAATGGCGCGATGATTAACAATGCCCTCCGAAGTGCTCTTTTCACACACAATTAAGTGTATTCACGTTTAAAAATAGGACATTGCTTTTAGAGGAGCTCAAAGTGGCTAAGCGTGCGCGACGGTGTGGAGGACACCAGCCAAGATGACTTAAATGACGCTCCAACCAGATGAAAGTCTTGAATATTTCACAAAAGCAAACTACTGTGGTTACATCATCTCGCCAAACTCTTCTTCAAAGCTCTTTGAGTTGTGGGTGATACATAAATCAAACAATGAGCTGACTCAGTCGTGTAAGAGGCGGAAATGAATCTGCTAACTGAAACTTCTGCAACAAAGTAAACAAGCTGACTCCATTTCTATCGAGACTTTTGATCTCGAGTTGACATGATAAGGGGAAAAAGCCGATAATTCATTCACGGCATTTAAAATGCATTTGATTTCAATATAATTTTAAGTTGTTCATAATGTGGAAACAGTAAAATGTCACCAATTTGTCAGGAAATATCAAATTAATAAAAGTTTGTGGGCTACATTCGTCTAAATTAGTCTTTTAGTTGTTTGTCTCATCTAATTGCAGCATTCCTGGTTAGCAAAAGTACAGCTCCTCATTAATATTCATGAGTAGCTGCAGGCTACAGACGTGTGTGTGTTGTATGACCTTGTGCTAAGAAGCGCGCAATGGTAGGTTAGCATGTTTGCAAAAAGAGCAGCTGGTACATCACATATGGTGGTTTTATTTTTTTTTCATTTCAAGTCACGGCCTCTAATAAGACATTTCGACCGCAGGGACTCTACCCCAGAACGAGAAATTTTGTTTGGACAAGCGGAACCGTTCAAAATGAGATCCTGGCTAATTTATCAAGGCCAGTAGAAATACATTGGGTAGCATCAGTTATCATTCAAAGTGAGATGTGTTGCGCTCTTATTTATTTATTTTTGTAGTTCCAGAAAGTGCGGGAATGCGGCTTTGAAAATTACGCTCTACCACGGTCTTACGAAGTATTGAGAGGCGTCCTATTTGTGGAACAGCCCCGTTGAGCTACCAGCGCTAGTAAATGTTTCATCTTCTTTCATTGGCTCGTTGGCCATCGCTCCCTGGGGGGTCATCTGGCTCAGCGGCCTTGGCTAGTCTAATATAGTTTGTCTTGAAAAATGTTTTTCCTTGATTATTGTCACATAAACGTTCCCTGGTATCGGAACAACCGACGTCGCTTTCACGTCCCGACCGAGCAATGCGCCATCTGTATGATTGCCTTGCACATTAGAATGCACGACGGTGTTCTTTGCTAATGGTAAATATAAATTGGCCAGACAGGGATTAGCTGACATGACCCGGGGCAAAAGCAGAACTCTGCAAGCCGCCGTGTCATACGAGAAGCCAAGCGCGCATGTGTGTCGTCTTGTTTGGCCAGAAGTATATAAATACATACATTATGCATTCAGCCTATTTTATCTGGCAAAGCTGCTGAAAAGAAATTGGGCGACCAGATAGTTCACATTGCCGATAACGACAGATAAACCGAATGACTAGAAATAATCCACGAAGTCAAAAATAAAAAATCTTTTTCAGTCATTTATGTCCAACGCCTAATGCGATTGCTCATGTCGCTAGCTAGTGTATTTATGCTAACTCTCAATTTGCACAACGCATATAAAGTGTAGAAGAACACTTTTGCTCATTTTCATTTCAACTTGAGCGAATCGGCAAAAGTTCGGAAAGTTGTAAGTCATTCAGCGTTATGTAATAAAAGAAGTGGCGCTGACGCCGGCTGGTTTCAGGTGTGGCAACATAGGACAAAACTCACAAACAATGCAGACTGAAATAACGTCATCACGTCTGCCCGCCGTCCGCTCTTGCATAATGATCCCCCACCTGCGCCTTTAGCGCTGCAGCTTGTCGCGGCACGCCATGGCGGCCTTTAATCCGCTAAATCGCTTCCACGCCACCCCCTTAATTCTATTACAAGCCAATAACGCCATGTTTGGCTAGTTCTGTGGGAAGCGGTCTTCTATGACCTCGCTTCATCCCGCTCAATCGCCCGCTTCCTGTTGCAGCCGGACCCCCGCGGAGGGTCGTGTTAGGGAAAAGCGCTAGCGTTGAAAGCCGCCGTCATAGTTTCACATCTAAACGTTGGATGCAGAAGCTTGATCTCTGACAGAGAATGAAGATCAGCAGCTTGTTATGCAATCTTTGTTTGTCCCGCAGCCAACATCTCACTTTTTCTGCATGAATGCTCATCATCAAGCAGGGTTTAGATTACCACCGGAAATCAACTAACAACAATTAAATCCGTCTAGTATATGCGACAGATCGGTCAAAGAACTGATCCTAAAATGGTCGCTACAGTCACACTCATGATAGACACGCCGCCTGCTAAATTGAACCATATTTTTGTTTTCCATGTTTTATGACTAGTCTTTTTCAGTGAGAGTGTGCACTTCCCGAGCTGCTAGCAAAATCGGAATGTAGCTTCGCTTCATTCCTCCCTTCCCCCCCGATGACCAAGGTCAAGCTCCTCACAAATGCATACGATAATTTAAAAAAAGAAAAAATTGTGTGATCACGGAGCAAATGTTTCTTGCATCTCCGGTCACTACTGTACTTTTTGAGGCATTTCAACAATTTCCATTTCCCTTGAATCAATTGAGTTTGGGGATAAACTGCCCTACACAACTTTCTATTGCAAAAAAAAAAACGTGTGTGTGAGTCTTGAGGCCAATGAGCAGCAATTAAAGGGAGGACAGACACACACACATGCTGGCAGTCCACTGCGAGTTGAGGGAGGAGTGTGTAAGTGTGTGTGGGTAGGCGGGTTCTCGCACACACACTCACCCCCCCTCTCTCTCTCGCTCCCTCTCTCTCTCCACACAGCTCTCAGTCGAGTCTGGGCGTGCAAGGAGGCAGCATGTGTGCGCTTTAATGTGTGCAGGACTACCGCTTGGATTCTCCCGTCTTGGGCAACCGCTGCACTGAGGTACGGCCGCATGCTTTTTATTTCTATTTTCAACCACTTTTTTTTTTTTAGGGCTTTTCACCCATATGTGTTCGTTTGACTCGAGCCCATGTGCGTTGGATAATCCCGACGTGAAGGCACGAGCGCCGCTATTCATTTATTTACGTGCATGCTCAGTGGGCCGAGCGTTTATCAATCATTCATGTTTAAAAGTGACTCACACACACACACATACGATAACAACTAACCGCCAGCACGATTGACTGACATCTCTCCTGATACACCTCCTGGGCATTCCATTTGATTCCGTACTTCTTGTGTTTTTATTAAATACAATATTATCAACACCATCCATCTCATCAGGTCGCTCAAACTCACATTTGAACAAATGTTATGCGTCAACATATCCTGATGTTTAACATGCATTAATATGTACCAATCAATAGAGCGGATATGCTCTCTTTATTCACCCCCCCAACTTTACTGTTATATTGAAAATGTGTCACTTCCTGGTCACTTTGCAGCGCTGTGTTTCAAAATAGGTGACCCGTGAAAGGATTTATTGTGGCGGATAAACCTAAGTGTATTTGCGTATGTCTGTCCAAAAGTGCGCGTGAACGTGCGCACTTTGTTTTTAGACTTAACCGAAGCCCGGGGCTGCAGAACGGAGGGAGGCAAAGAAGCCATTATCTCGCACACTCTGATTATCCCCCGTCAATGAGTACGTGTGTGTGGGTGGGTGTGTGCGAACTGACACAAGCATGTGCTCTGTGCGCGTACAGTCGAGCTAATATCGTGTGTGCGTAAAGGGAGGGGGGGATGGGACTCGAGGAGGCGAGCCCCGTGGCGCGTGTGTGTATTGTAAAAGTGTGTGTGCGCGTGTAGCGAGTGACCCACTTTGATACTCTGCCCCCGCTGCGAAGTCACCTATAGCGCGTGTGAATAGACGAGGCGAGCTTGTTGCCTTCGGGTACTTTTGCCTCTTTACACAATCGATCGATAATCCATCACTGATCCGTCTATTTTGATGTTACAATAGGTACAGCCGAGACATTCGCTAACTCCACGTTTGCCATGGATACAAATCACCGAGTCAGCAGTCCTTGAACGCATCGTGAGCGGAGCGGAGTGATGCCGGCAAATGAAAACAACGCTAATGACAAATGCAAAGTATTACGAAACATATTTCTTGTAAATGAAGTCATATTGGCGGCGGAAGATGAGCTCGTCTTTCCGGCCTTTCATGTTCTTCCCTCTTTTTTTTCCCCCTCTGCTCAGCAAAGGCTTACATAGGAAGACCCCCCACCCGCCCACCATGTGCACACACGCAATCAAGCAGAGTTTGTGTGTGTGCGCGCGTTCCTACACAAAGCATGCTTGACGGAACTGACAGTCGATGGCGGTGATGCGCCGGAATGTTTGTTCTGTATGTTCATTATATCGAGCGTCGGACTGCTTGCAGACAGACGGATGGGCTTGATAGCATTGCTGGATGGATGATACAGCCAGCTGTGTTATGGATGGAGGGATGGATGGACACAGGTAGATAGACAGAGGCAGATCAATACTTGTAACACACACTGCATAGACGGTAAGGAGCACACGTGTCGGTTTGCGATGCGGTTGTCCCGGTTGTCATCCTTGCTAGCAGCGCGCACGTGGCTTGACATGAGCGATGGAGTGGGGAGGGGGCGTAGGGGTCCTCGTTCATTTCCCCCTTTTTGCCTGCTTGTGACGACGATGGACTTGACCCTCCTCGTTGACCTCCTTCCTGCCATCCTTCCTTCCCGCCTCCGTTTCCGTCCATCAGCGTGACAGCCCGGCCGCGTCCACTCATTAGCTTTAATCGGCGTCGCCTTACAGCACGCACGTATGTGTCTGTCCCCGATGCACCCGTTTTTTCGAAAGTGCTCATGTGAAAGGGACTTTGGTCTCCTCTCGGCGCTCCCTCCCTCTTGCCCGTTGACCTGGAAGTGATGCGAAGCACTGCAAGGCAGCCTCACCATTCATTATTGTTTGATCATGCCACACTTATTTTCATGCGTGTGTTTGTAGGGTCACGTTGGCTTTGTCCCCCTCACCCTAAGGCCTCGCATTGGGTGTCGGTGTCACATTGAGCTCACGCAGGTCGCTAATGCGCCGAGAGGCCACGCTCCATTCAGCGCGGCCAACCATCCCCGACAATAAGCCAGAGCGTGTGTGAGCGCTCTCCATCAGGAAATGGAACCACTGACCTGGATCCAACATCATCCACTTTTGTTTTGGTCCCAAGACGTCTTTAAAAAGACAACATCCCGCATGCGAACGCTTTTGTGAAGCGTCGAACCAAGACTTCAAGTTGCTGATTTGAGTTTCCCGTCAGGTCTAGAAACCGAGGCGGTCCGGAAATCCTGATGGACAAATTAGGAATCAATACGTCCTGTTTGCTTAGCCACGGGGTACAAATCGGAGAATTGTGTATCGTGTCAAAGCCCCGTCGCTAACAAATACAATCGCGTGAGTGAAAGTGGGATCATGTTCAAATGACATCCAGAAGGCAGAAACCCAACACTGAGTATTTAGTCGAACCGGTATCATAATGATCTTGGGCGTAGGCGCTCGCCCGGTGAATGAACACAACGAAAGCGGCAGATGTGTGCCGAAGAGAAAGAAGGGTGGCGGACGTGCGACTGTTCTCACGTTCCCTTTTTTTTTTTGTTGCAAACTTGGCGGCCGGCGCTTGCATTAGAGAATACCTCATTAAGTTTGCCAACGCGCCGCTGATTCGTGTTCAGGTCTTTCCGGTCGGATGGCGTTTGTCTGCAACATTCTCACCGAGAGTTCTTCGCCGTCGCATTGTCCTCTGTCTCGGCTTGGATTTGTTTGCGGGAGCCGTGTTGACTCAGGTGCGGGGACGTGCGAAGATAACCCCCCCCCCCGCTTTAGCGAAGGGAGCTGGCGACAAAGGAACAGCTACATTTATTTTCTCATTTGTGATTGCTTGTTCTTGCTTCTTTGTGACTATTCTGTAAATTTACATGGAAGCAGTCACTAGCACAGACAGGGACCCCATTATCCACGGATCCCCTTCCCCCACCCAACATTCATTAGTCTACCTGCGCACCCCCAACTCCATCCCCTCCCCCCTCTAAGAGCCTCTCATCAGTCCATCAGCACCATCCGTCATGTCTACCTTTTGCCTGCTATCCGACGCTGTGGGCCACTCAACCTCGCTGTTATTTCGCCGACTCTTCAGATGAAACCGAGGCCCGCAATTTGCTGACAAGCGCACCTGTCTGGCTGGCGGCGGGGTTAAAAGTCGCGCGGATTTGCCGAGATAAGCTCTCACGTGTGAAAATACCACGGATTAAAATATGGTATCCTTTCTCGCCGAGTTTCGCCGGAGAGATTGTTTCACACTAAATCCAACAGAGCGGGACTTTGCTCCTTCTGCGCTTTGCCGCCTCTGGTCTGGTCCGACCTCAACAGCCAAGTAATTGATCGTTCACGCTGCCACCGTTACTACCTCCCGAGCCGGGAAATTGGTGACTATCATCGGCGGAGGTTTAAATCTTTGGTGTTTGTCTTGTCGGATCTGCGCTGAGTTAGCGAAGCGTCGGAACCCCCCCCCTCACCACCACCCTCGCACTAGTGCCTGAGGGGATTTTACTTTAAATTATGGTAATCCCCAACTGTACCGTAGCGCAGACGGCAGTCGGTTGTGCTGAGAAGCGTGCGACGTAATCTCCTGGAGGAGCGTCTTTAATGAGGTTAGCGCCACTTGAGGAGCAGAGTGGAGGGAATCGGTCGTTAGCGCTTATCGTTAGCACTCGATCCTCAGATACCCTCAAATGTTGTGGTTTTGTATCCCCTTCCCACTTTAGTCAAAGAAAACTTGAGTGCCCGATGCTCCCACATACGGTCGGCCCATGCTGTCGCGTTTGGCCACAATTTTCCCGCTGAGGATTTTGCACGCCTTTAACACCACATGACACGCCATGCACCGAAATGGCGTGCGGAAAACGATGCCATCGGGATTTAGGACGGGCTGTCACTCACATTTCCCGTGAGATTGGCTTGGCTCGTCGACAGCAATTGGCAGCAATTGCGCATCTCGAACTCTGTGACGCTAATCCCGTTTCCCGCCTAGCGTTTTTGTACTTTTATGTGGAAACCAGAAGCTTTGTTGTGCCACTCAACGCCGAGCGCCGATGAAGCTTTAAACGCTGTCTGATGAAAGCAGCGGGGACGCCGTTTGTGTGTCAGGAATGGAGGCTGCGAGGGGTGGGTAGCCTGACGATTGCCGCTTGTGACGGCTCGTCAGATCCCGAAGGCAGGAATAAGAAACTAATCTCCCGTCCGGGAAACCCAACCGTTGATGTCTCAGACAGAGCGAGTGTGGGCGTGGAGCCTCTTTGACGCACATGTCATGATGCTATGCTAATTGAGAACTAGCTAGCCTACAAGCATGTCTGATCTTGAATTTGAAATTTCCCCAGATCCCACTTTTCTTCTACTCAGGAATTCCGGCTCCATTCCAGAGAAAGAGCGTCAACCTCAGCTACTTGCTT
Organism: Syngnathus acus; assembly: GCF_901709675.1. NCBI lineage: Eukaryota > Metazoa > Chordata > Actinopteri > Syngnathiformes > Syngnathidae > Syngnathus > Syngnathus acus. The sequence goes on along the minus strand of NC_051099.1, from coordinate 3,277,407 downwards.
CAATGGGCAGGGATAGGTTGAGGCGTTAACTATGTGAGGAATGTCAAAGGTGCAGGAAAAGCCCCGAGGGCAGGTGAAGCCCAGGGACTACGTCAGTGGCTTTTATGACTTTGTGAGGGGCAAAGTGGCCCAAAGGTGCACGCGGAGGTCAGGGAAAAATCAGTCTACCTGCCAGTCTCGTATTTCAAACCATTTCATTTCACGACAGCTTGTTAGTGCTGTTAGTTCAACTTCCAGGCAGGGCTAGGTGCAGCTAGCAAACAAACTAGCACCATCTCCAAAGTTAAAACTATGACTTACCAGCTAATTAGCATTTAGCTCTTCCTTGAAACAACCACTTAGCAGAACATCCACCCTGTCAAAGTAATTTCAAATTTTTCACAGATGGTACAAGTTGTTGTTGTTGTTCCAGGAGGCGACGGCACTGAGTCATGCACACCTCTTCGTGATGATGATTTATGCGCTGTGGGTGGAGTGCAAAGTGTCGGTATTCAAGAGTGATTCACTTTGGGAATGCATCTTTTGAAAAAAAGGCAGTCAAGAAGCAAGCCCAAGATATTCAAGAATAATACAAATTAAACTCAGCGTTTCCTTTTGTTTTATAGATGAGGGAGACTTGGCTAGTTTGCATTTTGCTACCTGCCGAAATGTTATTTTGAATTGAAGTTATTGTAATTAGCTTGCGTGCATAAACGCTGCAACCTGCACAGTGTCGCTGCTAAAAATTCCAACGTCGAACCATCCGGCAAAAACAATCACGACAAAGAGACGATCGAGCGAGTCCGCTGCCAGGCTGAGGCAAAACCACTTGTCTTCACTTCAAGCTCAGCACCAATAACCTCCCTCACCCCCTCACACAGCATCCGCTTCTGCTTCCATTTCACACACCATTCTATTCATAGCTGCGTACCCCCAAACACACACACACACACACCTCGCTGTAGGGCAAAGGAAAGTCAACAAAAAGAGAGTCAACACTGAGACGGAAAGCAAGACTGTTACTCTTGTGTACTCAGACGGCTTTCATACATACAACAGGTATGAACAGGAATGGAAATAGAAAGGCCTCAAGGGGTCGTGTTAGTTTCTTCACCACATGACCTCCGCCAAGGAGTTTTTTTTTGTGTGTTTTTCTCTTTCATTTAAAAGTGATAGTTTTCATTCGTTGAAATTTGCTTTAATTTAGTGATAAATGTGCCACTTATTTGGTGTACGTGGCTTGGCCACCTGGTGGCAGTATAACGTAGACGTACACGCATACACAAAGCTGGCCAAAACGCCTCAGTAAGTAAAAATGAACTCTTGGCAGAGGATCAAGACAGTGTGTCTTGAGGTATTAGGATATTGTCTGTCTACAAGTGTTGCGCCACCGTCTGTGTTTAAGCTATCTGACAGCTCCTTTCCATTGTTTGTTAGCATGAAGCTAAACAAACATTCGAAGACGTTTGCTTTGAGAGCTGCATGATTTAACTTCCTTCAAGCGTTCCCTCTTTAATGTGACACCGCAAGGCTGTGTCACGTAATGCACGGCAGAAGTGATGTCGCGCTTCTCGGCGCTGCCTTTCAATGATTACGTATCGTTTGCATCACGTGACATCACAGTCGCTTTCATCCTTTCATTCTGCTCGCTGCGCTCAGTCGCGCATACGAGTGGATGTATGTTTCCTGGCGAGGTTGCAAAGCGGCTGGCGTGTGCGCACATGCCCGAACGTTTTGTGGCGGGGCTGCGAGTTTCCAGGGTGTAGTTCAAAGAGGTGTGGTGTGACATTAGGACTTGCTGTACTGCGTGCATGCGTCTCACTTTTATCCCTTTTTTTTTTTGTTTTTTTTTTTTTGGTCTTCCTCGTGTTTTAGGTCAAGCCGACTACTCGAAAGAGGCTTTGGAGACAACGTTGTAGAGGTGAGCACCTGACAAATGTCACATTTTAAGACACTATTGAGGTCCGTCTTTTTACAAATACGTGCTCCATTCTCAATTTTGTAATATTTTGTTGATGTTTTTTTGTTTTGGCATACAGGACGTGAGGTTTTCCCTGTCGTCTTAATCGTCGCGCTCGCCGCCTTGCGAGCGTGACGCGGAGAATGATGCGCTTGCAAGATGGCGAGGCTGAGATGCTGCTAAGGCCCAGACCTTGACATCAGGTTGGAAGTCTTGCAAGTGTAAAATTATTTTGTTATCGTATATTTTTGAAAATAAGTCAAATATTTCTCAAAATGGTGATAAAAGTGCCATGTGATCTGCAGTTGCACGATGGGGAATGTGGAGAGCCAAAACGGCGAGAGCGCCTTCCACGGCGTCTCCGCCGGACATCTCTCCCGCAAGCACACGTCGTCGCGCTCTTTCTGCCTGTCGTCGGCCTCCAAGCGGCCGGCGGCCCGCCGCCCTCGCCAATCGCTGTCGGCCAAGCAGCCCGAGCGCCACCGCAATTCGGAGGCGTCCACACGCTCCTCCAGCACGCCCAGCATCCCACGCTCGTTGGACGCTGCCCCGGACGACGACGCCGGCGGCCTGGCCCGCTTCGGCGCCAACCCGCACTGGACTCAGCGCGTGGCCATGACCTTGAGGCCCGAGGAGCACGACGCCTCGGCCTCGCCCGCGCCGGGTGACGACGCGTCCAGCTTTAAGAAGAAGCGCTCCAAGTCGGCCGACATGTGGAGGGAGGACAGTCTGGAGTTCTCGCTGTCGGACCTCAGCCAGGAACACATGACCAGCACGGAGGAGATGGTGGATGGAGGCGAGGAAGAAGAGGAAGAGGAGCAGTTCAGCCGAGAGCCCAGAGGACCCAACGGTGCGGAATTGAGTTACATCATAGTTCTCAGCCCAACACCTCTTGAATTTATTTCATGCTGAATTCCAGGATGCACTGCAGCGTCATACAATGAATGGAGAAATAAAATGAAATGCCATATTTTGAATGGATGCACCGATGCGTGTGACAGGTGTAGCCGAGCGCGCCTCATCGCTGGACCACCTGTGCGGCCACCACGGCGCCAAGCTCAGGGGCCAGAGGGCACGGCGCAGAGAAGTCGAACAGGACGACGACGCCGAGACGGGGCCGACGTCTCCGAGCGAGGAGGACGGCGGCGGCGCATACGTGGCTTTCACGCTCCCCTGCCGACGCTCGCACTGCCTCTCGGAGGGGCCGTCGGGGCATGGCTCGGCGCCGGTGCCGCCTCAGCGGCCTGTTTTTCAGGGACGCCGTGCGCAAACCACGCAGGTAAAACAATCTTTTTATTCATTTCATGTTTTACTTATATAATGCTTACTAGTTTTGCTTTAATTATGTGTATCTTGTCCCTCCAGGGTTGTACACATTCCAAACCGAAGACGCACACTTGTTTAATTTTTCATTGAATTCGTCTTTGCTGATTGACTCAATAAAGTCCCCAGGAGATTTGTTAAAGCAACAACAGTCACTTTGTGTCATCGTCACATTAATAGCAAAGTCCACAACAAGAGAAGCTTCCTTCCCAAAAAGCCCAAGCTGCACCCTAAGTGCTCATCACAAATTCACTCAGACATGTCCGTGTGTGAGTGTGTGTGTGTGTGTGTGTGTGTCGGGTCGGGGGGGAAGAGTACAGCAGCTATAAATAGACGACAAGGCGGCAAAACATGGAGGAAACAGAACAGAGTCTCAGTTTCTTAAGACGACCTCTGAGGAGAGGACACTGAACCTCTCGTGGAAAACTTTCCAGCGGAAACACAGGCGCACACTCTTAAGTGTTAACACACACACACATTCTATATATGTAACATAAATGGCCACATTGTGTTTGTACCAACAAGCTGCTCCTGTATGCTGAGTGATGTACTACCATTGCTTTATTGTGAAATTGGCATACCGCTCATTCCCCGCTCGTACCCTGGAAAAAAGTCTTTATCGGTTTAGCTTAGCTAATTATGACTTGCATCCTCCTCTTGACAGGACATCTCATCCGCGCTGGGCGAAGGCAGCGAGTACGGCGACAGCGGCATTGACGGAGTGACGGCCGAGACGGAGGCGGCGGCGGACGGCGAGCTGTTGTCCCGGCGCTGCAAAGCCATGTCGGCGTCCTTCTCCGTGTACTCGGCCGTCGAGAGCGCCCTCTTCCACAACGGCAGCGACAGCGGAAGCAGCAGCGCCGGCGTGGCGGAGGCGCGGGGCAGCAGCGGAGGCGTCTACGAGAACTTCCGCAAGGAGCTGGACAATCAAGTCTGGGTCAGTTTGAATTGTGCTTTGATGAACTATCAATTGATTCACGATTAAATATTTACTCATCAGGCACACCGAGGCCAGGACCGCTTAGAGGTGTGCTCAGCAGTCAGCGACGAGCAGAGCAGCGGCACGCTCAGCAGCGCTTACCCGTCGGAGTCGGCGGTGGCGTCGGCCTGCGCCCACAGCACGGTACGAAAGGCGGGCGCGTTGGCTGTCAAGAACTTCCTGGTCCACAAGAAGAGCAAGAAGGTTGAGCCGGCCACCAGACGCAAATGGAAACACTACTGGGTTTCGCTCAAAGGTACTCAGCCCGCGTGACCTTGAGCGGGGTTGTCTGCTGCGCCTCTTCTCTGTTTTCCATTTTCTGTCCTCCGCCTCGTTTAATTTCACGCCGGCGTCCTTGTCTAATCCGTTTCATCCTCGTGAAATGCACAACAACTGCCTTGCCTCATCTCCACGCAGATGAATAAATCACTTCTTGTGGCGTGCGCAGGACGCACTGACACTGTATTTGCCCTTGCAACATTTTTTGGGCTACTCTAATTTGGTGGAGCTCTGAATTTATATTGGGTGTAATTCCACTTGCAACCGCTAGAAAGACTATTTATCTTGAGACTAAAGTTGAATGAAAACAATTTTTGATGTCATCTTTGATTGATGTATATTTTGAGGTGACAAATTTGTTAGATTGGGGAAAAAAATAGCATCAATTTACAGTGACTGACGGGTGTTTTTTTTTTTTTTTTTTGCATGCTCTGCAGGCTGCACGCTGTTCCTGTACGAGTCGGACGGTCGCTCGGGCATCGACCACACCAGCGTTCCCAAACACGCGCTCTGGGCCGAGAACGCCATCGTGCAGGCGGTTCCGGAACACCCCAAGAAGGATTTTGTCTTCTGCCTCAGCAACTCGGCCGGAGACGCCTTCCTCTTCCAGGTACGAGGACGTCACGCCTTAAATATGTGCAGCACGTCCATACGGCGCGCTGACGTGCTTAAAGGGCGCGCTGTCGCTGAGCATTGTGAGCTGTGACAATTTGCCATTTGTATGCCGGCACCTGTCACACTCACTAAATGGAGGACAAAGACACCCTGAAGGAATCTTATTAAGCTGGCCGACCGCCGCCGCTATCACACGGTCTCACCCGAACCTCATCTGCATACCACCTGACTTTAACAACAATATCAATATCTCATCCATTATTTCCACCGGTTTCTATTGCAACATCACGCCGTACGTTTTGTCTCCCTTCAGACGTCAGGTCAGACGGAGCTGGAGAACTGGATCACGGCGATCCACTCGGCGTGCGCCGCCGCCCTGGCCCGGCAGCACCACCGCGACGACACGGTGCGCCTGCTGCGCGCCGAAATCCGCAAGCTGGAGCAGAAGATCGATATGGACGAGAAGATGAAGAAGATGGGAGACATGCAGCTGTCCACCGTCACCGACGCCAAGAAGAGGAAGACCATCCTGGAGCAGGTAGGCCCAAATGGCATATTTGGTCACTTTTGGAAAAAGTTGGCAGAATGTCTTCAATAGTGTAGCAGTGTGTCTGGAGAAGCGTGATATCATTTGCTGTGTTATCATCGTTTTGTGTGTTTCACCTCCCACGGCCCACCTTGCCTTGGACGTCGTCATCATCATCATCACTCCCACATCTCACTCGTGGAGCCAGGCGCCATGTTCTGTTCTTGCCGTTCAAGCGACCGTGGCCTTTTGTGCTTCAGATCTTCCTGTGGGAGCAGAATCTGGAGCGTTTCCACATGGACCTGTTCCGCTGCCGCTGCTACCTGGCCAGCCTGCAGGGAGGCGAGCCCCCCAACCCCAAGCGCCTGCTGGGATTCGCCTCGCGCCCCACCAAGCTGGCCATGGGACGCCTTGGGATCTTCTCCGTGTCCTCCTTCCACGCGCTGGTACCACTCGCACACGTGTTAACGACGCTAGGTTGTGACGCAATCCCATAATGGCTCAGTGAAGCAGCATGCGGCTCACTAAGTCAACGGTATGATTTTACGGGAAAGGGGAGAATCTTATCCAGGAAACAAAGAACGCACACACACACATGACAGTTTGATGGTGTTGATTGGCAGATCAATATGAAGCGTCCCCGAGGCGCTTTCCCACCAAACAGGCTTAAGTCTCTGTCTCTAACTTCCATCTTCCTCCCTCCCTCCATCCTTCCCTGCCTTTCCTTTGTCTCCATATCCCCCCTAACTTGCCCCCACCGCTGTCTCACACTGTCAGACATCAACACGCAATTGATTTCCCCCCCCCGCTTCACGTCCGTTTTATTTGCAGACATAATTGTGAAGCTTTCAAATCTTTGCCAACGCTCGGTGCTGTATTAATGTTGCTGCTCATCTTTTATTCTAGCATTTCTGTATATAACAACGACAATGCATTATATTTGAATATAGGCGATTTCATTTGTTTTATATATTTGATATTTTTGTTGACATTAAAATCTTTCTAGTTTGTTTTACGTGGAAAAATAAATGAAGTAGTGTAAAAAAGTCTCATTTTAATTTATGAAATGTACTTTTGCGTTCTTTCAGGTATCCGCGCGCACGGAGTTGAGCGTGAAGCGGCGCGGGCAAGCCACACCTTCTCGCACCTTCAGCAAACGCCGAAGTCGCTTCTCGTCGCTCTGGGGGATCGACACCGCCTCCCGCAGGAAGTCCAAGGTGCCGCACCCCACCGTCACCCAGGTGGACTTTTACAAACCCGCGCCAAACTACCCTGTAGAGCGCCTCGTACTCGTCAATACGCTCATCGTACTTTCTAAATCTTCACAGGTGTTTGTTGACGGCGTCGAGCCGGCCAAAGCCCCCACTGAACCAACGTATGAAGACTCGGCCAGCGACAAATCTGTAAGACTCGAGTTGATTTTGTCGTATTTACACGTGGTTTAACATCACTTCAGCTTTTAATTTGGTATGTTTGCCACTTCCTGTACCTACTGGAGCGTTTGATGAGTCTGCGCATGTTTAACGGCTTACAAGCTTCCCCACTGCCCAGAGGCCAAAAGCAGCAGCATGCTGCCATTTCCCCAATTCCTTTCAGTCAGATCCCTTTTGTGTTTTTTTTTTTTCTTTTCTTTTTATTCTGGCTTATTATGGGGAACTACGGCTGAACCTTTCCACATCCGAGAGCATTCCTCCGAGGTTCCGTCTTTCACTTGACGCTATCTGCCAGATTAAGTCTCTCGCTAACCGCTCGGCGTCTGATCCGCACGTAATGCAATTATTCCTATTCCCAGCCATCTTTTCAGCCTGTCAAACAGCACATCCTCATCCCTCATTGGCACCTTCTCGTCTCCTCTTTTCCTTCGCTCGGGGCGAGCTAAAGTTAACGGGTCCCGAAGGCGATCAACCGGCTGTCTGCCTGAGGGACATTTTGATCTTTACCTTATCTAAATGCTTGCTTCAAACCTAAATGGATGACGTCCTGTCTATTTTAGGGCGTGGTTTGTTGAAACTTTTTTTTATGGGGCGATTCGTGATAGAAAATGAAATTTCATGTTGCAGATTAAATTGACTTTAGGGGATAAATTGTCAAACCAGCTTGTTTAACATTTGTTTTACAACAATTCTGCCCAATTTGCCAACTTGGCCTGCCAAAAACTAAATGTGAAGTTATTTCCTCACCCAACGGTGGCTCAAATGTAGTAACTGTAATATTTGAAAGGACCCTATTTGAGCTAAGCTTCAAAATAATTATGCAATAGGGCAAAATGGCGAGCAAAATTCCTATTTGAAGGACCCCTGCAAATGCACCAAAATGGCCTCCTCAACACAAAATGGCAGCCTTTTCAGACCTATTAGGCCGTAGGACTGTAAAACAGATTGTAGAGCCAAACAGTCACATTCACATCTGTGGAAGCTGTCACCTGATATGATCGGAAAGATCACCATGTGTGAGGTCCTGTTGATGCGGCTCGGGTTGCCAGATTGGCACGCACGCGCACACACACGGGCTCAGAGCCACATGGGAGCTCAAGGGGATGACAAATGAGCTTTTGTAATTAGACCTCCAGATGCTTGAGGCCACCAGCATCTTCCATTGGGCTCTTTAATTTGAATAGTTATGTATTAGCTCTGGAAATAATTGTATACACTGTCAAGTGTCTCCAGGAAACATGACTTGTCTTATGTTTTCAGAAGGAGAGGGAGAGCTCGGTGAAAAGTCTTCCCCAGCTGTCCTTGGACAATGAGGTGTGGCTCCCTGAGAACCTGGCCCCCTCCTGGGTGTGCCTACCCGGCGACCAGCCCATCTTGGCCGTGGTGCAGCCCGGTGACACGACGTTGGAGGTCCTCAGCGCCGTCTGCAAGGTGACCATGGGAATTCTAACTCCATTTTGGAGATGCCCGGGTGTTACTTCAGAAGTGTTTTAGGACTGTTGTCATCCTGCAGAAACACACATTGGACCCTTCTGGTCATTACCTGCGCTTGAAGGTGGCCGTGGATGACCGCACGCTCCTCTACGTGCCCAAACACGACGAGGACGTCTACGATGTGGTGAGACGTTCAAATGACTTTTTGGGGAATTTGATTTCATTTGAGTTGGTCGGATGTCATCACGTCGTTTTATTGACTAGAAGCCTCAAATTTCATTTCCTCGATTCAGCATTTGTCGTCAGTGTAAACGTAGCACGTTAAAGTCCCATTTAACACATTTAGACGCTTAGATCTTTGTTAACTGGATCAACGATGTCTCTCTCTCTCATTAAAATTCATGTGTACCGTATGTGGTAAATTATGCAAATGAGCTTGTTGCGCTTGTTATCTCCAATGAACATTACGGGCCTCAGCATTATTCAGTGGTGTTGTTGAAGGCCTATTTTCACCTTCGCCTGATGTGTTCTTCATCCTCTTTGATCAACATTCACGCTTATCACTTTCTCATTTCACATCTTGACACACGCACCCTGACCCCATGACCTTGATTCACAAATGCTTCGTCAAGAATGTTGAATAAAACATGAGCTTGTTTCCAAGCGTGATGATTTCTTGTGTTTTTTTTACCAGCTGTACCAGGAGATCGAGATCTGCACCAAAATCACCCGGCTGATCCAGTTCGACCGAGCCGAGTCGTGCACGCTGGGCTACGGTAGGTCGGCTTCGCCTCAAGCAACGGACTCGTTTCAAATTGGATTGATTTGGGGATTCCGGAAAGTTTTCAAGCGGAATTTGGTTTTGACATTAGGGTTCCAAATTAGAATCTCAAGTTAATTTTTTTTCCCTGTCTTCAGGTTTCTCAGTGTCTGTTCTGGACGAGGAAGGCACCCAGCGGCTTCACATCGCTGACGTCAAAGCTGGCGGACTGGCCTCTGCTAAAGGTACAGTGACAGCTAGCCTAGCATGATGCTAGGCTTCACAGCCTGCTGAGTCACACACACGCGCACACAATGTTAGTGGGTCAGCCAGCATGTTCCATTGATCCACTGAGGAGAATGTGTGGAGACTGAAAGAGATCACGCAAGAAAACCAGGCCAACTCTGCAGGCTTTACGCCAACCCCGTCTCTCTTAATGTCGTCACAGACTCGCACACGCGCACACACACACAAAGCGGCCGCACAGTGGGGCCCGGGGGCTTTATTTCTTTCAGTCCGATAAAGACTCCACTATACAGCTGACATTTCCCATTGCGGACAAGTAGGTCACGACTTGAGGCTAAATGTGTCATTTGTGTACATCTAGAAAAGTGGATGTGTGTGTTCCATGCACAAAGGTGAGCTGTCTGTCTTAATTGGCTGCTAATTGGCTGCGGTGCGCGGGCGGCGAGAGGATATGTTTGTGTTTCGTCTGGGCTGACTTAAAGTAGGGATTTGAGCCAAGTTTAGGATTTCAATCTAGGGTAGATTTAGAAGTAGGGTTTCGAGTCTCGTTTCGGGTTTCAAGGTATGGTACCGATTTATGATTTCAATGACATTTGAAGTCCATTAAGAAACAAAAGTTTCATTTTGCAAAGGAATTAATGTCGTGTCTTCCCTGAAGGTGTACGAGCCGGTGACGAGATCCTGCTGTTGAACGGCAAGCCGGCCGCCGCCCTTCAGATGGACGACATGCGAGCGGCGTTTGCATGCCAGACCCTGACGCTGAGCGTGGGCGCCCTTCCCCACCTGGACCCCGCCACCCTGTGCCCGCCGCCGCCTCCCAGACGCTGCGACGCCGACCCAGCCGCCGCTGGCACCACCACTGACATCTTCTCACAGAGCCAAGGTCAGGAAGTCCCTCAAAAGGCTTTGAAAATGCATCTTGGGCGGGGGGAGTTGACAAGTTTAACTTTTCTGACCTCGTGAATGTGCCTTCCAGATGGTCTCGTGAAAGTGACGTGGCAGCTACTGCTAAGTTAATACCTGTCCTCTTCATCCATGTGCAAGGGCAACAATTTTTAGTCTCTCTTTTTTTTTTTTTTTAATAATTAACATACAGCAAGCTAATACATATTCATGAGATGCTGTCACATGTCAGGACAGACGGAAGTAAACACGCCAGCTGGAAGGTTATTTACTCATAATGGCAAAGATGTATCCAGTTAGACCAAAAGGAGGAAATTGCCTTGAAAATATATTTATTAATACCACAAGCACACTGATGTGAACATTTTTATGCGTGCATCCACAGAGGACATCCTGGACGACGTGTCGGGTCTGACCGTGGATGACACTTTGGACGAGGGGGTCCCGCAGAGTCCGGGAGATCCTCCTGCAGAGAAGATCTATGCGCACAAGGTAGGAATGATGTTTATAGCTCCTTTCAAGCAGATTATGTTAGCTTGCAATGCAGCGGCAACAACGAGGCACTCGAAAGTGGCCTCCCAAACCCAGACATTGGCTGTCAAGTGAGGCTTTTCAAGCCCCCCCCAAGCCAGGTGTGAGACAAGCGTATGATTTATTAATCAAGAGCCCGTCGCCTCTCATCAGCGCTTCAGCATTGTGATGATTTATGCTAGCAGAATAGCGGCGGGCCTCTTTTGCCCAGATACGCTTGCCACCTCAGGTCCCTTTGTCACCATGGTGACAGCTGTTACTTTAGGGGACGTGAAACAAATGTTGTGCTATGGTTGCGTGAATTGTATGTAAACGGTGTGTTTAAATGAGATTTCTAGATTTGAAAATTCTTCCCCTCAGCTGCTCATTAGCATAAAGGATTTAGGAATTTGGATGCTGTCTGTCAACAAACACAAAATCCTGGCAGGTCTTCTTTTTTCCATGCCACATTTTTCCTCTCCTTTCCTTGCTTTTGTCTCACCTCATCTCACCCGGCGGCAAAGGCGAGACCGTTTTTAATTATCCCCCCGACTCTGTCGTCGCTTCATTGTGTCATTTAGCACAGACAAACGAGTGTCTGGTGCGGAGACGAGCTTCATTATTTTACACAAAAGCGCCACTGCCGCCGACAAATGTGATAACTAGAGGGAGAAAGGAAGGCGGGGCTGGTGGTCGGGGGGGGGGGGGGTAATCACTTGGGATAACAGCAATCATAGAGATGATGATAGTGCTGATTGTCGTCGTTCTCAGAGGAGAAAGTCAGTCCGCCTGTCATTTCTATTTTTTTTTTTTTCTTCTAACCTGGAGGCTTTTGAAATTAAAAATGTGATTTGTTCAAAATGACTGGCATTGCTGGCTAATTTATCATCTTTAGTGTGTTCTCAAAAATCTTGCTATTTTTTCTCCCGAATGTGCAAGCATGCCAGTTGCTTGTACTGTCATAGTCTGTCCGCTAGAGGGAGCCCTCATGAATTAATTTTGCAGCACAATGACTCCCATTTGAAGTGCCCTCATTCCCAAATGAACTACTAAAAATGCCTTTCTTTCTTTACATTCATTTTACCATACCACACTCAAAATCAACAAAGCCAGATATTTTTAAAGAAATTTCAAAATGCAGATTTTTAGCATTTTGTAATTGATTTGAATCGATAAAGAAATCAGCAATTCTATTACATTGTGATCAAAACAGCTGATTAAAAAAAAATCTTTGTCAAGTGAGCACTTGATCTGAATCAACGTTTATTTTCATTTAGTACACGTCAAGCCAAGAACTGGCATATGTGATGCCTAACTAATCCATGTTGATCCCACTTTTTGCTGGCGGGCGTGGCGATGGCGACAGGTTGGCACTTGCTTCCCAGCTCCTCCCACCACGCTGCACTGCTGCCACACACACATACACACACACACACGCCCTCGCTCCATAGCCGCAGGCTGTTTCAAAGATGCGTGGAACCTGCTCCGGGAATAAGGTAACGCGTTCGTCGAGACTCGGTGTATTTACCTGTTTGACACCACACATGACTTAATTTGCAGCGGTTTTCCAAACAAGCGGTCCTCCTACCCGTTATGCTAACGAGCTGTCACAGATACCCTCACACACTCGTGTGCATCACTCAATTGGAATTAAGGCTTTCTGATTACGTAACTGTGTGTGTGTTTGAAGTGCACTACCGGGTGTGGTCTGTGCAGGTTGTGTAGACTTTGGAATGAAAGACAGAGTCAAACGTCCAACAAGGAAGCAGTTTGGTAGTTTTCAAGAAGGGTTGTGCAAAAAAGACTCGGCGGACTTGCGCAAAGGTTTCTGGAGCAGTAGCGTGACGGGTTACGGCACAAAAGATTCTGTTTATGCGTTGATTTTAACGGGACGCTTTAGTGCTGATCCAATCACTCTTTGATCTGGTTTGTTGTTGCTGTCAGTGGTGCTTACATAAGCAAGTAAGCGAACGTGCTTCCTTCCTCTCCCTCCTCCCTTCTGTCTCCTCCTCTTGTTTCTCAACTCACGGAGACGCCTCTGCTTGTTCTCAACTTGCTTGCTGCGCCTCGCAGCGGGACGGGCAGCTTTTCTTGGCTTTTGGGACGTCGGAGGGGGTTTTGTCGGCTCCCACCTGGACGGGTGGTTGAGCCGTGCTCCGAGCGCCGGCATGTCCGTCTTCAGGAGGTCCAAAAGGAGGACCAGGGTCAGCTCCAAGTGGGCGTCCAAGTTGCTCTGTGATGTTTTACACCTGGTGAGCTGCACTGACAAATTGTGCTGATTTTGACGAGGATGTGTTCATGTTAGCCGGGCGTGTGTTAGCATGTCGCTAAAGGGGAGCAGCAGTTAGTGACTTGACTCCAGTTTTGTGTCCTTGTCCATTAGCTTGACTGTTTGTTGCGTTTTAGTGGAGGAACAGCACTGGATTCATGGAAGATGTTTTATCTGCGTGCGCGCGCGTGCATCCAGATGCAGCAGTGCTGCCAAACGGGTTTGAACACCAACACGGAAAATGGGCTTTGTCATTAGCGTGGCACGAGCGAGCAACGAGGCGTGCAAATGCGCTTAGACGGCTCTGTTCTCGCCTCTGCAGCCTTCCTGTCACTCGCGGTTGTAGCCTACATTTGAAGCGCTGTGCAATTTAGAGAAAAGGCCAAAGTTGACGCTCTGGTTTTCGACCTTGTTTGATTAACAGAGTCAAAGCTCAGTTAATGGTTTCATAGATGTTGTACATCATACACATGCGCTTCTTCCCTTAGAACGCGGAGCAGACGTCGTCCTTCAACCACCGCAGCCACCACGACGCTCCCGAGCGCCCGATGTCGTCTTCCTCGTCCTCTTCGTCCTCCTCGTCCCTCTCCCCCAGCCCGGTGTCGGCCCTGCCGCCGTCCTGCGCTCAGCGTCAGCTCTCGCACGCCGACAAGCTGCGCAAAGTCATCAGCGAGTTGGTGGACACGGAGAAGACTTACGTTAAAGTGTGTCCCGCTGACTCATCTCCCGCGTGTCCTCGCTCCTCGTTGCAACGTCTGAGCTTGTTCCTCCTCGTCCGTGCAGGACCTGCGTTACCTCATCGAGTGCTACTTGACGCCGCTGCAGAAGGAGAGCTTCCTCACGCAGGACGAGGTAAGATCGTCTCCGCCGGAACCACCGCCACACCAACAGACTATTCATTTTTTATAATCTATATTTTTGTCCTAGCTGGACATTCTGTTTGGCAACCTGGGCGAGATGGTGGACTTCCAGGTGGAGTTTCTGAGGACGCTGGAGGACGGAATCCGACTGGTCCCCAATCTGGACCAACTGGAGAGAGTGGAACAGTTCAAGGTGGTGATTAAAAAGGATGCTTTATAGGAGTCATGCATTTATTTCGACCTCACTTCTACACTGCTTGTTTCCGCAGAAAGTGCTCTTCTCCCTGGGCGGCTCGTTCTTGTACTACGCCGACCGCTTCAAGATCTACAGCGCCTTCTGCGCCAGCCACACCAAGGTGCCCAAGGTGCTGGCCAAAGGTAAGCGCGCCTTCTCCAGCCTTCGCTTTTGAACGTCAACATGAAAAAGGCATCGTGGCGTGTCGTCCAGCCAAAACAGACCCGGACTTTAAGGCGTTCCTGTCGGAGCGGAACCCCAAGCAACAGCACTCGTCCACGCTGGAGTCGTATCTCATCAAGCCCATTCAGAGGGTCCTCAAGTACCCCCTGCTCCTCCGCGAGCTCTTTTCCCTCACTGACCCCGACAGCGATGAGCACTACCACCTGGACAGTGAGATTTGTCACACACTTGCTTGCTCAAGACTTCGCTTGAGGTTTGGACCTCACGACATGACGTGCTGTGTTTTTTTTCCAGTGGCCATGAAGGCGATGAACAAGGTAGCGAGTCACATCAACGAGATGCAGAAGCTGCACGAGGAGTTTGGCGCCGTGTTCGATCAGCTCATCAGCGAGCAGAAGGAGGTTAGCGACCTATCCATGGGGGATCTGCTGATGCACTCCAGCGTGGTCTGGATCAACCCTCCGCCGTCTTTGGGAAAGAGCAAGAAAGACCCAGAATTGGCCGCCTTTGGTAAGTGTCGACAAAAGCATCACGTCATACCGACGCGACATTTTTTAAACATCAATTATTTCTGTATCTTAGTCTTCAAAACCGCTGTGGTGTTTGTGTACAAAGACTCATCAAAGCACAGGAAGAAAATGGTGAGCAGCTTTGTTCATTTTCAAATCAAGAAACTCCAGTGCCCCCTGTTGCCTAATGAACGCACTACACTGCAATTCCTCCTCAGAGCTCCGCGCACCGAGCGTCCATGAACGATGAGCGCGATCCGTTCCGCTTCCGACACATGATTGCCACCCACTCGCTGCTAGTCCGCGCTCTCGCAAGTACGTTAACGCTATTCTGCAACATTATGAGTGTTTTGCTGGCTCAGCGACTAATAGAAAAATAGATCAGCAATCGCAATTAACTGATAATTTTTTTAGGATTGTATGTTACACGTGTTCTTTGTCTTCTAGACTCTGAAGGCACGGCCGTGTGCGAAATAGTTCACACCAGGTCGGAATCCGAGGGGCGACCCGAGAGAACATTCCAGTTGTGCTGCAGGTTTGCATTTAATTTACTATGTGGTCGCGTATTTAACTTTGTCATTCATAGAATTTAAATGAACTTGAAAAGTAATTATTCTTTGTTTCCTCTCATAAAATGATCTGATATTGATGACATTATAAAACGTATTTATTAATTGCAAGAGATGAATGTAAATTGAGGTCGGTTTTCCCAGCTGTCTCAAACTGACCTTTTTGTGTCCAGTTCCGCGGAGAGCAAGAAGGATCTGCTGAAGGCGGTGCACTCCATCCTCAGGGAGAAGCAGCGGAGGCAGCTGCTCAAGACCGAGTCGCTCCCCCTTAGTCAGCAGTACGTCCCCTTTGGGGGCAAGCGGCTCTCCGCCCTCAAGGGGGCGCAGAGGCCCGCTGTCAACCGAGCAGGTGAGCCCAACCCTTCAAGTTGCATGCTTGCCAAAATAAAAGATGTCACTAAACTTCCTGTTTTCTGTGTACAGCTTCAGCGCCGTCCCGTTCTCTGGCTCGCAGGAAGTTGTTGCGAAACCGTTTCACCATTGACACAGACCTGGCCTTGGACACGGACCCGGTCTTCAACAACAACAACCACCAGCGGGACCCGGACTCGCCTGCGGTGCCCCCCGCCGCTCCCTCGGCGCCGTCTCAGCCCGCGCCCTCGGAGCTGTGGCCAGAGCAGCGGTTCGACTTGCAACCGTACGAGAACGGCACCAAGGTGAAGGAAACGGACATTTTGAGCGACGACGACGAGTACTGTAAGTCACGGCGCGGCACAGCGGCGCCCTCACAGACCAGCGAACTGGACGCCAAGATGGACGCCATGGAGATCCGTGGCGTGCTGAAGGCGTGCGCGGCGCAGCGGGGGCCCGAGCGCGACACCGTGTGGGTGCGCAGGGACGACTTTGGCTGCAACAGCGACGTCTTCTGATGCCAGCGCACGCCAATCACCTGCCGATCATGTCTGACGGGACGCGCTGGCCACTTCTTTAGGTACACCCTCCCATGATGTGAGTGTGCGATTTCTGCCTTTCCCCTCCGTGAGGATTACTGATGAGCCCTATTTTCACTTTAGTGCAAGAATCCTATCCAGTTTTGAGTTTCACTTCAAATTTCCAGAATATGCTGTTAGAGCAACAGCCCTAATAATTTCAAGTCTAGTATTTATTTTTGAAGGTTCTTTTAAAGGGAAGTCAAGTTTGTTTCCAATAATATGTTGTGGAATATGAATAAAGCAAAAATCCACCTGTTTTTTCTGAGATGCAGAAAAAAAGGTGTTTAATTTATAGTGTTTCACAAATATTAATAAATATTAACAATAGATATTTTAATCAGAATGTTGTGTTTCGACTTGACTTCTCCTTTAAAAGCAGCAGCCATCAAATATTGTGATGTTTTTCAGCCCTCGACCAATTGTAATTCACAACACTCTGCCGAGAAGTCGATTTCTTTTGAAGGATAAACCCAAATCCACAGTCTACCAGCAATAATACAAGACGACCAAAGTTTCCGAGATCAAAGTTGTTTGTCACCTCCAACTTCCAGAATATACGGTTAGAGCTAGAAGCCCATTTCTTTTGAAGGATAGACCCAAATCTCTTTTCCATTTTGATGCAAGATGTCCCAGGTAGTCGAGATCCAAGGCAACCTCGATTCAGAGCTTCCAGAATAGGCTGTAGGCTTGTTGGAGATCCCCGCTGATTTTGAAGGATAGACCCACATCCACAGTTTACCAGCAGCAAAACTCTCGTTGCTTTTTAGCACTACCAGATGACTTATTTTTAGGGCCCTAAAGTCTATTTTTCCACACAAAACCTTTGAACCTGTCTATTTTTATGATTTTTTTGTTAGCACTCAAGGGCTGCGTGCCATTCACTTTTGCCTGCAGGTGGTTCTCGGCCGCTATTGATTGGTCGGGATGTTTATATTTATAAGACCCAAATGCTCACTTTTGATATGAAATATTTGTAAAACGATACAGTTGACTTTATTGCCTTTCTGCTCTCATTGTTTACTACACAGTCTGCAGTGTTAATGCACCCTCACACGCCTCAAAAGTTGAAATTAGTTTGGCAGCTTGGTGTCATCGACTAAAACAAGAAGAAGAAAACGTCACAAAAGTAAACAGGTAAACCACTCAAGTCATGGAATGTTATTAATAAAAGCGACAGAACCAAGGGCAAAAGAATAAAAACAGGAAATGGACAGTTGACACTCACCAAAATAAAAGGGAAACCGATAGCCAGTGGCAATGGAGCAAAAACAAGTTGACATGCCAAAGTAAAAGCAGAACGGGCAAAAGCAGTCGGACCATAGCCAAACTAAAGTGCTTTGTGCATAAAATGTGAGCCCATGAAGCAAAACAGGAAGTAGCAAGCCAACCAAAATCTTAGCAACTTAGCTTAGCAACACTTGACAGTACCCTCTCGTTGTGTTTTAGGCCCAATTTACATGAATGTCTCCATTGCTAAAGCCAATCAACTCCATCTTGTAGGCCACGCCCCCTTTGTAACCTCAGCAATGGTCCTTGTTTACTTGAAAGTCATCCCTGCAGTGTCTCTTCTTGTCCACTGGGCGCCGCTGTTTCACCGTTTGTTTTGCGCTTGAGAACAAAATGACAGTCGCTGACAGTGAGCCGCTTTTTTGTACAAATAATTGTGATGCATTTAACTTAGCAGTTAAGTTTTGGGACTGTGAGACACAATCCCCTTTTGATCGTCTTTGTACTTTTTGCTACACGACACGTGGAGTATTATCCTTTGTATGACAGCAACAACAATAAACTTTATACATTTACACTTTTTGTGTCCAAGGCCACTTAATACTCACATTTATTATTCATTTATTTGACTTGTGACTTCATATATGATTTCCTTTCTCTTGCTGTAGGCGCGCGTGTGTAGTAAAGCGATAAATCTGACATCTGGCATGCAACCTGAAGATTACTCCAGCACATCTGCTGCTTAATCCCAAACACCAACAGGAGACAAACCACACAAATTGTGATCACAGGATGTCACTGTAGGTAGACAAATGTTGCCTTACATACTATATTTGAAATGCCATTATTTTATAATAATGTAGTTGATCACCAAGAACCAAAATTGGTATCTTATTAGGTGCCACTCAGGTTTTCCTTTGGTCATTTTGTCCATATTTATATCATTGTCTTAAGTCTTAATTATGTAAAGTGGAAATAATGTTTGTTTGAAGACTTCCGGTGTTGTCTTATTTTGAAAGAGCTTTGCGGATGTGGCTTGCTTTCACTTTGAGTCGCATTAGTTGCTGTCGCTTGTGCAGTAGTGTATCTGTGTTGACTGTTCGCCAATTTGTGGACTTTTCAAGACTTTACAAGGATTATGTTTGACCGGGAATTTGGCTGACAGTCATTTGGGACTGGGCTATATTCGTGCCGCTGCTTCTTTGGTTCTTTTCAAGTTGACATGATGTCGGTGGCGGAGGTAGTAGAGGTGACCTGCGTTATCATCGGAGGAGGAGGATAGGAAGAGCTTGGGGAGAGTTCCAGATGCTGACTGCGGTGCTGTCACCATGGACGCGATGGACCTGTTGGTTCTTGTGGTTCCGGTTCTGCTGTTCCACACGTGGCTTGTTGAGGCTCAGGTTTTGCGCATTGGTGAGTTCATCACGCACTTGTCGTTCAGAATGAATACATCATTTCTAAGTCTGTATTTTTGTTGTAATTGCAAAGGATAAGTACTGTTTTATTTTACATAAATATTTACAGTGGTTCCAAATATTTGATCAAAACGGTTTTATTGTTTTACCTTCTGTTACATATTTATTTATAATGTGTATTTTTAATAAAACCTCATGCTAGTTTGTTTTTTGGTTCTGCTGCTATTTTCCATGACACCAGGCGGCATCCTGGAGACACGCGAGCGTGAGCTGGTGAGTTTGGACGAGTTGGCATTCAAGTTCGCTGTGAACAACATCAACAGGAATAAGACACTGATGCCCAACGTCACGCTCACCTACGACATCCAACGCATCAACCCCAAAGATGGCTTCGAGGCCTCCCGCAGAGGTAACACCAGCATTTTGTAATACTTAATTATCACATTATTTAAATTTTATTCATACATTTCAGTCGCCCCAAAAATGGTTAAATCAGTGTAAGTGCAGTACTACTGTGAAATCATGCCCTCTAGTGGCAATAAGCAAACTAACAAGGACTAGAGCTAACTTGTCCTTTTGCTTTGTCAAGTGTGCGACCAGCTCTCCCTTGGCGTGGTGGCCGTATTCGGTCCATCTCACAGTTCATCCGTGAGCGCGGTTCAGTCCATCTGCAACGCTCTGGAAGTTCCGCACATCCAAACACGGTGGAAGCATCCGTCGGTGGACAACCGGGACACCTTCTTCATCAACCTGTACCCAGAGTACAGAGCAGTCGCCAGGGCCGTGCTGGACGTTGTCACCTTCTTCAAATGGAAGAAGCTCACCGTTGTCTACCAGGACAGCACCGGTACGTAATGGCGTTTTACACTATACACTAGTGGAGTTCAAAAAAGTGTTTGTTGTGTAGGTCTGATGCGCATGCAGGAGTTGATCAAAGCTCCCGCCAAGCTGAACCTGAAGATGAAAATCCGCCAGCTGACGCCCAGCAACCAGGACGCCAGGCCTCTGCTCAAGGAGCTCAAGAAGGACAAAGAGTTCTTCATCCTCTTTGATTGCTCCTACAGCATGGCCTCGGAACTACTCAAGCAGGTCTCAAAATAACACCACATGGATGGATTTATAATCAATTTGTTGTCAGAGCTCTTCAAGCAGGCCTCTCACCATGTTTTGCAGCTTTCGTCCATGGGAATGATGACAGAGTACTACCATTTCTTCTTCACTACTTTGGTGAGTGAATTCTATGTATGCAAGCACGAAAGGATCCCAGATCCATGCGGGTTAGCTTGCTAACTACCACTATGCTACATCCTACTGGGTGTAGGACTTGTTTGCGTTGGACTTGGAGCCGTACCGTTACAGCGGGGTCAACATGACGGGCTTCAGGCTGCTCAACATCGACGACCCCTGGGTGGCCTCCACCTTGGACAAGTGGGCCATGGAGAGGCTGCAGGGGCCCAAGCAAGATGGTGGACTCATGGACGGCGTCATGACTGTAAGAAAATACACCGAATTAAGATTGTTGCGGTATATCATCTCACATTTTGAATGCGTTCATCACAGACTGACGCGGCGTTGATGTACGACGCCGTGTTCCTGGTGTCTGTGGCGTCCCAGCGAGCCACTCAGATGACCGTCAGCTCTCTGCAGTGTCACAGACATAAGCCTTGGCGCTTTGGACCTCGGTACATGAACCTCTTCAAGGAGGTACGGCGCTCCAGAGATGACATTTTCATGCACTTAGACGACTGGACAGACTGTTGACATTTCTGCACGTGTAAAAGAAGTCAAGCACTTTGCTGCCTCATCCCGTAGGCGCAGTGGGACGGCCTGACAGGCCACATCGTCCTCGACAAGAGCGACGGCCTGAGACGGGAATTTGACTTGGATATCATCAGCTTGAAAGAAGACGGCACCACAAGGGTGAGTGAATGGGTCCGCCTGCTCTCGTGATCCATTGCAACTTGTTAGCGCTGTCGTGCTAACTCACATCTTGTCCACTCAGGGTGTCGTGGAGGGCGTGAATCGCCTCACCAAAAGATGGATCAAGGTTTGTTTCCTAATATGGTCGTGCTCTTCCTGTACAGTCAAGTGTTACTTTCTGACTTGTTTAACGTGCTTAGCGTTTATCGCATCAGTGATTTTGCTCTTTAGCAGCTGAGGCGGGATTTTAGGGTCCAGCTGTCACATGCCTGATCCCCTCTGTGTGTGTGTGTGTGTGTATTGTGTGTGTGCAAGTGTGTGTGGATTATTGCTGGCATACGCTCATTCAGAGTCTCACACCCATCGTACATTGCATGAATGCTCTTCTCCAACCTTATTATTTGTCACTGCCACCTTGCACGACAGAAATAAACACATAATCCAGAGCTGAAAAGAATTCCCCTTCCAGATCGCCACGTGGAGCTCGGTAAAAGGAATGAACCTGGTCGAGAAGTCAACGGCCAATAACAACAACGTGACCGACTCGCTGGCCAACAGGACGCTGATTGTCACCACCATCCTGGTGAGGAGGAAGTGCAAGAAGGACAGGACAGAACGTGACGAGTTTGTCTTCTCAGGAGAACCCGTACGTGATGCACAAGAAATCCGACAAGGACCTGGTCGGGAACGACCGCTTCGAGGGTTACTGCCTGGACCTCCTCAAGGAGCTCTCCAACATTCTGGGCTTCACCTACGAGGTCCGCCTGGTGGCCGACGGCAAGTACGGAGCCCAGAACGACAAGGGCGAGTGGAACGGCATGGTGCGGGAGCTCATCGACCACGTGAGGGCGCGGCCGAACCCGCACTTTTCTTATTGACGCCACCAAGGACCGCTAGAGAAGCCATATTTGATCTCAGGTGGCCGACCTGGCGGTGGCACCGCTGACCATCACGTACGTGCGCGAGAAGGTGATTGACTTCTCCAAACCTTTCATGACGCTGGGCATCAGCATCCTGTACCGCAAACCCAACGGCACCAACCCGGGCGTCTTCTCCTTCCTCAACCCGCTGTCGCCCGACATCTGGATGTACGTCCTGCTGGCCTGCACCGGCGTCAGCTGCGTGCTCTTTGTCATCGCCAGGTAATCACATGGCTTGGCATTGCATTTTGTTCTTCTCCGCTCTCCTTGATTGGTGTTGTCCTTCCATCAACAGGTTCACCCCTTACGAGTGGTACAACCCGCATCCCTGCAACCCGTCATCCACGCTGATCCAGAACAATTTCACCTTGCTCAACAGCTTCTGGTTCGGTGTCGGTGCACTCATGCGACAAGGTCAAAAAAAATAAATGGCGCTAGTTAAAAGTAGCTAGCTAGTCAACTAGTAGCATTTACGATAGTGTGAGTCATCTTGTTGTTTCAGGTTCCGAACTGATGCCTAAGGCTTTGTCCACACGGATCGTCGGGGGCATCTGGTGGTTCTTCACTCTAATCATCATCTCGTCCTACACGGCCAACCTGGCCGCCTTCCTCACTGTGGAGCGCATGGACGCGCCCATTGACTCGGCCGACGACCTGGCCAAGCAGACCAGGATCGAGTACGGGGCCGTGAGGGATGGCTCCACTATGACCTTCTTCAAGGTTTGTTGATTGTTGGTTCGATCCAGAAGCATTTTGGCCCAGCACGAGTGAGTCGAGCTTGACTTTAACCCGGCGGATTGCGACGGGTGATTACGAGCGGCCGGATAAGACACCGCTGCCCGTGTTGACGGCTTGAACAAATTGAATCAGCCGGATGAGATTTAGAGCGCAGCTGCTTCATTTTCTCATAAAACACCCGCACGTAAACACAGTAGTGCATGCGCTCATGTGTTTATGTGCGGCAGAAATCCAAGATCTCCACCTATGAGAAGATGTGGGCCTTCATGAGCAGCAGGAAGAACACGGCGCTGGTCAAGAACAACCGGGAGGGCATCACGCGCGTCCTCACCACCGACTACGCCATGTTGATGGAGTCCACCAGCATCGAGTACATCAGCCAGAGGAACTGCAACCTGACCCAAATCGGAGGACTCATCGACTCCAAGGGATACGGCGTGGGAACGCCCATAGGTGAGGAAACGCCGGGAAAATTTAGCGTGTGAAGCCAGTTACAACCCGGCTACATAAAACTTGCAGGCTCTCCGTACCGAGACAAGGTGACCATCGCCATCCTTCAGCTGCAGGAGGAGGGCAAGCTGCACATGATGAAGGAGAAGTGGTGGCGAGGGAACGGCTGCCCCGAGGAGGACAACAAGGAGGCCAACGCTTTGGGTGTGGAGAACATCGGCGGCATCTTCATCGTGCTCGCCGCCGGCCTGGTCCTGTCCGTCTTCGTGGCCATCGGCGAGTTCATCTACAAAGCCCGCCGTAACGCCGACATCGAGGAGGTGAGCGGGGCGGGACTTCACGCCAACGCAGGAAGCCTTCCAAGTCACAGCTCCGTCTTGTCTCTTCAGGCCTTCTGTTTCTTTTACGGCGTGCAGTCCCGGCAATTTCAGCGGCGCGGCTCCACCTCATCTTCGGGCACGTCCTTGTCCACCGACCTGGAGAGCGGCAGGCTGCTCGGCGACGACACAGAGTGAACGTGGAAATACGAGGTTTGTTTCTTTTTGTAACCTTCGTAGTCTACCACACTCCAAATCCTTTTTTGGGCCGCCTCCATACTCTACCCCCATCCAACGACAGAAATTTAACAAATTAGCTTTGCTCATCTCTATGAAATTCAAACGTGGTCACAATTGGATGACACCTAGTTTTGTTGACTCCAAAATGTCCTTGTTTCTTTCAGCGGGTCTCGATGGACAAAATGGCCACCTGCTTGCAACCTGACACGGAGCGCTCGAACTCTTAAAATACATATTTTTGTCCATTTTTGTATCTATACCCATTTTTGCGATTCCACCATTCAATGGTGATTATATTTAATTTTCTCGTAAATGTAGCCTAGCTGTATTTGGACAATTTAAGTCACCTGATCTATGACATCATTGACCAAGAAAGTTAAAAAAAAATAATTGTGCAAGTATATCCTGTATGCCCCTGACACAGGTTAGTATTTATCTTTGGGAACCATTCTTAATCTCTTCATGTAATGACTTTTTTTTTTTTTTCTATGTATGGCGTGCAGATTAATTCCGGGATTGAGCGTAATAGCCGGCCTGTAATCTCCCCAAGCAGCACCGCCACGGCGGACGGTGGTTCTCCGTTAAAACCCCGAGCGACTGTATTTATTTTTTACTTGCCTCGCCCCCTCCCGTCAGGGTCTAATCCGTCATGAATGAGGGCAGGGATTACACCGCTGACCTTGGCATTCAGCACGTCTGAGCGCGGCACGATGACCTCACCTGAACGACACGCCGGCTATCTTGGGCCCACCGACGCGGCGCGTTAAAAAGCTTTTTGCGGCACTTAACGCTCGGCGCCTTTCAGATGAAGCGCTGCTGTTGTGAAAAAGGTTTTTAAGATCATTGCCCAAAATAAGATGTTCATTACATCCGCCGAGAAGTTTTTGTTTATGAGAAACTACAAAATAGGACGAAGCTACAGTATACTGTGTTATGAAAAACACAAGCAGCACAAATAGGTTCAAAATTGCTGTTAGTGTTTCATCATTTGCATTTCACAACTGAAATAAAAATCAAGTTTGCTCTGATTCTTTTCTGTTTTCACAATGGCCGTGTTATTGTCTGCTTACTTGTTGCTAGGCAGACATCAATGAGCTAAATTACATCATCGAAATACTGTACTTTTTTCCCCTGTATATAACAAATGATGCAATACAGAATTTAAGTAAATTTGACTTGACTTGAATTCCCCCAAATTTTGTTAACTGTTAGTTTTCTGTTACAGTCCATTTGGGCCCTACTGGGGCAGTGATCCATCAACTCCAGCAGATGGTGCTGTGCCGCCAACAAAAAAAAAGCCTCCTTTGAATTGCACTTACTGCCACCTACAGGCCTGGAGTAATCAACTATGCGCAATGATGCAACATTGTATTGGATATTACTGGAGAGTGTACCTAATGTAGTGGCCTGGCGTGTGATATTACACACGTCTTGATGTTTCCTTCTGCCATCTTTGCTATTTTAGTTATGAGAGGCCCGTATGATCATCGGGGCGGGAGGGGCCAAGGGTCAAGTCATGTCATCCGAGACGTTTTATTGTGAAGGGTTGGGTGGAGGATAGAGGGCAGGGGACAGGGGGGGGCACATTGCTGATGCTTTTGTCTAGTTTGTGTGCGGACAGGAGCGTGTCTAGACGAGACCCCCGAAGAGAGCGGCGTGAGGAGGAGGAGGAGGTGGCGGCAGCGGGGGGGAAGGCGAAGGGGGCCAGAACCAGCCCGAAAGCTCAGGAAGCTCTGTGGACCGGACCTGCCTGACCTTAAGACTTTTTGTGTGATTGTTTTGGAGGGGGCTGCTTCAGGTACGCTCTTTGTTTTGCTTTGAATGCATGGGAGTGATGTCATCTTTGATTGACAGCTGTCAAATGGACACAGCAAACCTTCCAATGCACCATTTTGCATGATTTATTTACTGATGCAATGCAAACGCTCGCTAGTTATTAATGACTATATCAGTCAGTAAGACACTTAACCAGCCAGTTAGTTAGTCAGTGAGCAGCTAAAAACTTCCAAGTTATATTTCAAGTTGATTCCTTCCCAAAGAGCTTCATCATGCCTAACAATGATGATGTTGTACATCAAGAACTGTGACGCAGGATTAAATGATCACGTCAACCAGAAGAGTGTCTCCTGATGCACCCGAAGTTCGGATCTCCTTCAGCCTCGACCACGCCTCAGGTACGTCGGACACAAGTGCCGTTTGATCATTTAAGACGCTCCAAAGCCCGACTGTGTTTCCAGCACGTGTGGAAAACACGCGGCGGATTCCGACCACAAAAATGGAGCTCGCGGGCCCTGCCCACCGCCACCTCATTCACTATTGCGCGCTGCAGCCGTGACAGGTGTTAGCACATCCCCTGCCCCGCCCCACCACTCCAAACCAAACCCCTGACCCGGGTTCATCCTGCAGGCCTGTCATGTTGTCACGTCCCGCATAGCAGCACAAATGTTCTTCTTGTTGTTCCGCGCGGCGGCGTGGACACTTTTAGAAGGTTGCGTCACACCCGCCAGGAATTGTCGCCGCGCGTTCAGCATGACTTCACGCACTGGCTGCATGTTTGATTCTCTCTCTGCTCCTGCACCTGCCAGACACTTCATTAGGTACACTAGCTTAAGATATAAACAAAGCCAAAACAACTAAGCACCTGCTTAGTGTCTCGTGTCCACTAGGGGCACCCAAGATCTATTAAAGCCCACGGACGCATGCTAGTTTATTTGATTTTTTGTAATTTGCACTTTCAACTAATTTATGTGTGCCATGGAATAAAATTAGCAACATGTGGCGACACCAATGTGTATTTGTTTTCAATCGACAGACACACGAGATGCCGAGGACCACGTTCAGACCTTCCCGGATCTTGAAAAACGACTTCAGGTGTGTTGTCATGAAGACAAAATAAACGCATTTGAGGAAACTGGGACACTGAGCACAGATTAATATGCAGTCACTTATTGTATTTCCTTTTTTAACTTCCATTTTATTCCTGGTTTAGCCAGTGTCGCCGTGTGTATCTCTGAAGGAGAGCGTGCATGTGTACAAGGAACACTGCAGGATGGCGAGGGAGTTCCACCAAGTCAAGCATGACATCGCCGCCCTGGAGGAACGCAAGTGAGTTGCACCGCAGCCAAACTGAATTTTTTATTTACATCATCACTTTTATACAGCTATATGTTGGCACGTAGCGCGCTATTGCTACGTAAATAAAAAAAAGCTATGCACAAAATAGACTCCGTTGAAAGTAACAGGCATCAATCATCCAGACGTAAACAACCGATTAGCCAAACAATCTGCTCTCGTCTTTTAATAGAAACGTTATTTACAGTCCGCCGCAACCCGACACAGCGCGCGCGCCCCCGACTCCCTCAGACACGATTCAAAGTCACAGACTGAGTCAGAGCAATGGCTAGCCTCTATGAGAAACAATCTATTTGTCTATATATACCAATGGGTGAGTCATGCCTGTCGAGGCGGTTCGGCCCACTCGCCACCTGTAAGCGTGAATCATGGCTTTTGACGGGAATGTTGCTGTCCGACTTGTCGAGCGTCTCCGTGCGCACGTCAGAATTCCAAAGTGGATTGCAAAGACTGACGTTGGCATAGAACAAAGCAATCAGACCTGTTCACTGTAAATGGCCAAGCCTCGCCCATCCTGCTTGTCGATACCGTTTGCTTTCACTTTACAAATGTTGTGTTTTTTCCCGTCACCAAGTTCTTTGTCTGCCTAACTAACCCAATTGCCATGATTATTTCTTTCAAACTTTTGGTTTTTATAATGCAAAAAAACTTGTGACTTTTAATGGCATGTGACTCAAGATGGTGTTAGCATGTCCAAGCTAACGTTCTAGCACGCTAGATGCCTTCATCCTAGTAGGACATCACCAAATTTATTTGTCCTCCCTGTCGTCATCTTCAGGTGTCAGCTGCTGGCCGAGCTGGTGGAAGACCAGAAGGTGGCGGCGGAGATTTCCCGCCTAGAGGACGAGTTCCGGCGTCTGTCAGAGGAAAACCGCACGCTAGTGACGGCACACGGAGAGCGGTCGCGGCAACTGCAACGGCTACGCAGGCCCGACTCGTCCTGACCGCACGCTCGCCTAAAAACTGGTCTTCTTCTTTGTTTTATTTAATTTTTATACGAGCCATACACACAAATGCAATGTCGTTGTTGGGTTGGTGCTCCGACGTCGGCAACCATCTTTGTAGAATCAAAGATTAGCATTTAAGAGTGTTAGCCGCTACGTTGGTGTTTTCATAGGTGCTGCATGGAGACAGCCTAAATGCTGTGATGTGGTCCAAGGCGGAGTCAAACTTCTGTACCCGACCTCGACTATATACAGTATGAGTATGGTGTGTGTGAGAAAACTGGGATTTCTGAACGTCTACGCCGCTCGAAGTCTGACTTCATCTTCTGTGTTTATTAGGTTTATGCTTAAATTTATGGGCTTCGTGTTGGGTTTAGAATCTTGTAATTTAGTGTCCAAAACACAAACTATAAAATGGGGATGTGCAAATTCGAGGCTGAAATATGCCACTTTTTATGCAGACTCAGCTGGTTTCTGTTTTTTGGGTGACTTCATTGGGTTGGTGGAACAGAGTCATGTGACGGTGCTCGCGGTGGAGTACATCAATCCCAAAAGTTACTTAAGTAAATGTACCAAGCCCTTATTTGCAAGCCCTTGTCACGGCGAGAAGGAAATGAGGCGAGGTTGCGATTATTTGTCAGATGAAGGGAATGTAAGCACCGATGTGTAGGAGCTGAAATACAACAATCTTTCAATAAAGCCAAACTGGACTCCATCGCGCACGCCGACTGGCGTTCTTCCATGGAAACAGGAAGTTGATTTGAAACCATCACTTGATTGGTTGTTGGGACGCTTCTGTCGCAATCAGACTGCACTTCTGCTTTTAGTTTTTTTTTTTTTTAGTTAGTATCCATAACACATACACATACACACAATCTGGAATGTTCCATGCACACACTTAGGTCACCTAGTTAGATACACTCGCACAATGGAACTCAATGCTTCCTGTTTCTTTTCAACTACTGAAGAAAAATCTGCTATTGTTCTTTACAAATGAGCAAAACCTGATTCACTTGAGTAGTTTAGAAAAAAAATTGACAGTGAAATATTTTACTCCTAATCATTTTGAGGATTATAGTGTGAAGCTTGTATACTAGTAGAAATAATTTGTAGAAATAATTGAAAAACGATATTAATTTAGGATTAAAAATTATAATACAGTATTTTTTTTTGTCAAAATGAGTTTGTCTTTCCAGGAAGTGCAATAGCAGAGAGAGAGAGGGGGAGGTGGGGCGAGCGGGAATGTGTGGGACGGGAAAACATGCATGCTCATCTTTTATCAGCATGAGTCAGCGTAGTTGCAACACACGCGCGCCCGCGCACACACGCCAATCCTAGCTCCCTCCCTCACACACACACACACTTTGACAGATGAGTGTGTGAAGCTCGCTTAGCTTGTCCCAAAGTCGTCCAAACCTCCAAAGAACCTGGACGACGCTACGAACAGGTAAGCGTATCTTATTTTTAGTGTACATTTCACCATTTTTTGTGCATGATTAAAGTTGTTGTGACGTCTATCGTAGATGCCTTCGTACAGGTACGCGTGCGCGGCTCACCCGGCGCGCGTGCTGCGGCGTCTGGATGAGCTGCGGCTGCGCGGCACGCTCTGTGACGTCACCGTGCAGGTAGACGGCCGTCGTTTCCACGCCCACCGTGCCGTGATGGCCTCCTGCAGCGACTACTTCGCCGGAAGGCTCCAACGTGAGCAGGACGACGACGATGACGTCACCCTGCCACCCGAGGTGAGAGCTGCGAGAAAAGGTGACGTCACTTTGTTTACCACAGTGGGTGGACACGTGCGCTCATTGACCCACTTCAGTAGGTACGATTTGTATTGAATGGCATTGGAGGGTGTACCAAATTAATTGACCAATTGATAAAAATGCTTTTTTCTAAGAATGACGTCACTTTGTCGACATTTTCCTGCTAGCTGAACACTATGAAAATACTGCTTTGGAAGTGGTCTTAGAAATCATTTAGGGGGTGTACCCAATGTAATTGCCAGAGTATTCCTGAAGATGACGTCACGTTGTTTACCCCGAGGGAGGGTGCTTACTGGACACTTCATTAGGCACACCTACAATGATTATGGATTGATCCGTTCACTTTGGAGCTCATCGGGAACTTAGAACTGAACATATATATAAAAAATACTGTGTTTGGATATTTGTTTGACGTATATTCTCCTGTTCCTTAGGTGACCGTGGGTGGGTTTGAGCCCCTGCTGACCTTCGCCTACACGTCCGAGTTGGTCTTCAGTAAGCACGACATCCTGGAAATCCGCCAGGCGGCATCTACGTTGGGCTTTCGAGACCTTGACCTCGACTGTTTCGACTTCCTTCTACCCAAATTCAAGTCGGACCCACCGCTGCCGCCATCACAGAGGAGGAGGTGCTGTATAAAGAAGCAAGAGCGTGAGGATGAGGAAGCTCAACCCAAAGCCGTCAAACCGGTGCCCAGGGAATCGGCTTCACCCAGTGGCCCACAGGGGAATGACAGGAGGACTACATTTTCAGTTAAGCCTGTTGGAGGGCCCAAGTATCGCAAGTTTCAGTTGGCTTGTGGGAAAGAGACACCCCAGAAACCGTGCGGATGGAACGAGGCTTTTGTAGAAGAACAACAAGGACGAGGAAGCAAGTTCTGTGGTGATGCAGATCAAGCAACAGAAATACGCGGAAGCCAGGATGCAACTGCGCTTCCAGGAACTTGCGCAAGTGAGGGTGACAATGTGGAAAAGTGTCCCAGATCTAAATCTGGCTCCTTTGATCAGGACACTGCCTTAGAAGATGGAGAACAAGGACCAGGAACAAGGTTTTCACGTGTGACCAAGTCTGTACAAAGTCCTAGTACACTACACAAGGACATAGAGTGGCTTCCAGGAAATGGTACCGATGTGAGTCCCAGATCTGACTCGGTCCCCTCTTATCAGGACACTACCACGGAAGACGGAGAACAACTTCAAGGAACAAATGGTGGTCCCAAGCTGGTTGCAGTTACCACCCGGAAACACGAAGGTCCTGGCAGACACAAGAATGGAGCGGAACTGGGAACAGGAACTAACACCAACAAGAATCACAGCTCTGACTCAGTCCCCTCACATCAGAAAACACACATCACAAAAGACCAACAACAAAGACCGGGAGCAAAATTTTCTGTTGGTCCTGATTTGGCAGCAGGCGAAGCTCTTGGACATGAAGATGGAGCAGAGTTTGCAGCAAATAGTGCTAGTCCCAGGTCCCCGCTTCTCGGGACATCTTCACAAAAAGATGGAGTTCAAGGGATTGGAACCAACATTACAAAACACGAAGAAAAAGGACCAGGAAAGCAATTCTCTTGTGGTCCCAATTTGGTCCTAGGTGACACACTGTATAATGAAGCTCCAGGAGGTTTGGACAGAGTGGCTGACCCAGGCCCCTCTCAACAGAACTGCCTCCGGGTTGACCTCAAGTGCACCTTCCTGGCACAGAATTCTGACCCGGAGCGGGGCGGACCGCCGTGGAAGGGAGGCGCACTATCGGAGAGCGAAGGAGCTTCCCAGTCAGGCCTGTCATCGCTCAACTCGGGTGAGGATGGCGACTCGGAGACTGATGGCGAGGGAGAATGGTGCCCCAGAGAACGGGCCAGACAGGTGAGCATTGAGGACAACAGGGCGCTACTGATTCAGGCCCAACTTCTGTGCGCCAAAATGACCTTCTGGAGGAACACGGAAAAGATTTAAAATGATTCGTTGAGTCGTAGATATCTCGGGAACTCATGTACAAATGTTTGCAGTGGGTTGCTTTGGCAACAAGTTAATTATTCACCAGTAAATGTGGACGCGTGTGCGCTCAGAGTCCAGCGTGCATTCATTGGCAGGCATGATGTCATTGTCAAGTCAATCCACCACTCAGATTGTTTGTGCTAAGCTACTGTGTTTGTGTTCATTACACTTTTTTTAAGTACTATATATGTTTTCTTGAAGTACATGTTGATGTTGTGTGCTCATCTCCAGTAAACACGTTGAGGTGTGTGTGCATCAGGTTGATCTTCCGGTCTCTTTGGACTACGCTGTGCGTCTGAGCCGTGCGGACCTACAGAATCTGCTGACTCAGCACACGTTGACACGCCAACAGCTGGACTTTATCAACGATATCCGACGGCGTAGCAAGAACAGGCTGGCCGCGCAGCGCTGCCGCAAGAGGAAGTTGGAGTGCATCGCGAACCTGCAGGAGGAAATCAACAAACTGGTTAGTTAATTATTTATTTTCCTTCAGTGATAACTGTAACACGACAAGTATGTTTTGATGTTGTCTTGCCTCAGAAGTGCGAGCGGGAAAAGCTCCTGGTGGAGCAAAACCATCTTTATCATCAGAAGACCACCACCTGCCTCAGCGTCTCAGCGCTCAGTCAGCGCATCCGCGGAGAAGCCCGAAACCTCAGACCAGACCAGCTGCAACTCCTCGACTCCCAATGCTTCCTCACGTCACACTTAGACGCCTTACTCTTGACTCCTTCCTCATCTTTCTCAACTCAAGCTGAGACTGAAGGACATTTAGAGGACATTTAGAGGCATGGAGACTTCTGCAAGTACATATTTTTTTTTCTCGTCCTAATTTTCTATTTTTATACACTAATGATTTCCTTAAACACGTTTGGACGTGAA
The DNA here is from genome assembly GCF_901709675.1 of Syngnathus acus. Lineage (NCBI taxonomy): Eukaryota > Metazoa > Chordata > Actinopteri > Syngnathiformes > Syngnathidae > Syngnathus > Syngnathus acus. Next base: position 3,244,958 of record NC_051099.1, on the reverse strand, counting down.
CACCAGCATTATATAGTATTGTATGATCATTTGCCCAGCCAGGTGCTGCCACCCAAAATGTCCTGCCAACAGTCTGAAATTGACACTTTATAGTATATTTACACCGATTGTTTTCTCTCTATTGGCTATACGCGTTTTATTGTCAACCTTTAATCATTGGCAAGTTTTATTATGTACAGATTTTCACTCAAATACGCTGTTCATATGTGTAAAAATAGCATCTCAAGATGATTCAATGACAAATTCTTGTATTTGGTGCCAATGTTGTTTGTGTTCCTTTTCCTCTCAAAACACACGAAACACTTGAGATGTAATGACTTATATATTCACGTTGAGTATACACTTTAAATGTTAATTTGTTTTTGTTTTTGTGGCTAAAAAACGCAAAGTGCCACAATTCCGTGTGAACATTAAACGCATCGCTTTTAAAGGGATGCAATGCGAGGAATATGCCACAAGAGAGCGCTAAAGTCCCGAGAATAAAGTGACGTAATCCACTTAATTGAAATGTCACTCAAGTGGGGTCTTTACGTCAAACGTGCTTGTGCGTGAGAGGAGCCCAATCCTTGTCAAAATGGCGGAACAATTCAGCGTGAAGAAGGTCAGTAATCCGATTAATGACTGTTGGTATTACCTTGTCGCCCTGTCTAAGCGCTTTTTGTATCCGGGTTAGATGACCATCTTGCTTGATGTGAGCATTCCAGCTCTTAGCATGTTAGAAATAACTTGAAATAGTAGAAATAGTAATGAAACTACAGGGCGACACTTCGCCGTGCTAACAACTTTAGCTTTTCTTACGCGACTTCTGGTATTCGTGTAAAAGTACAATTGAGTTTCTCTAAGCTTTTTCTCTACCCAGTACTATTTAGCGACGTGTTTAGGTAGTAGTTCTCGTTTAAAATAGCAGCCGACTACAGGGTATGGTGTAAAAATAAAAGTACTTTCCCTACTCGGGGTAATGTTAGCATAGCAAATGTTAGCTTGACGTAATACAGGCGGAGGAAACCGTACAACTAAAATATAGATGAAATGCTGTATTAGGATTAATATGGGTTAAAAAACGAGAATTTAAAGAGTTTTCTCACAACGCATTTTAAATACGAAACGAATAATGAGGCAGATTTGAATTAATTTGAGAATTGTAAAATAAAATGCAAGTCTTCGCCATTGATAATACAGTAAAAATAACTAAACTGACCATCCTTCTAAAATAGTTGAAAGTGTTTAGTCCTTAAAATAAAGGCTATAATTTACAGATGAATTTTATTTTTCTACTACTAGCACCACGCTAGTAGTATGGCAGCTCACCAAATAAAATGATTAATACAAATTAATATAAATAATATGACACAATGTTACATCAGTAGTTACTTGTTTAAAATCTAGCACATAGCTGTTCAGGGCACCTGGATTGAAGTTTTGCATTGGTTTGATTTCCATTTATTTTGGTACAATTTTTATTGACTTTGTTTTGTGTAGTTCTTATGTGTGAAATAAGAATTTCGATGTGAGTGAAAATATACTTGTACTGCTGTTACGTCACTTGTCAAAACATGCCAAATAAGTTAACCTAACAAAAAGAGCATGTGCAAAGTGGACTTTTTGAGGGGCTACTCCAGTTCACTTGAAGCATCCTGTGCATGTGTCCGACTGGCGACGTCGTTGGTCGAGCCGCGGCGTGACCATGTCGGGTGCCGCGGCTTTCCTCAAGAAGACGTGCTCCCTCGCCATAATTTGCTTCACGAGAAAGTTGGCTGCCTCGTCGATGTTCATGTTGTCCTGCGACAAGAATAGTAAGATCCCTGATTAGCCTTTTTTCAAAATCATTTTAAAATATCCTGTTGTTGTAAGGTGTAACAACCTTAGCGGAAGTTTCGAAGCACCCAGCGAATCCGTGCTCCCTGCAGAACTGTTCCATTTTGAGGCCGTTGGCGGAAAGCACGCGTCCCTGCTCGCATTTGTTGGCCAGTAGCACTGTGGCGACACCGCGGCCGTCGGCCAGCGTCAGCTTTGAGTCCAGGTCCGCCTTCCACTTGAGCACCGCTTCGAAGGTGCTGGGCCGCGTTACGTCGAACACAATGAAGGCGCCCGTCGCCTCGCGGTAGTAAACCCGCGTCATGTTGCCAAAGCGCTCCTGGCCTGCGCGCAAAATACAAACAAATGCAAATATATCTTCCTGAAATTGACCCATTCCGACTTTTTTTTTCTTGGAATAAATTTTTTTAGAACCTGCTAAAAATACGACCATTCCGAAGCCCCACTTCAGGCTTGTAATGTTATGATTTTTATTTTTTTTAAACTGGGAAAAAGTTGCGTTTTGTCTGGCAGCCGTCGTTGGTCATGTTATGAAAATGCTCCTGACCAGCTGTGATATGCGGACACGCATAATTCCACACAATCCGCAATATAGTCGTCATTGTTGATGTTTAAGCACATTCCTGCAGTGCACACAGGCCGTGCTTGTTGACACTAACAATGACTATTTGCACAAGAACCGCTTGTGTGTGTCTCTGTGTGTGTGTGTGTCTGTGTGTGTAAGAGCAGGTTTTCGCTGTCTGCGCTGTGACATTCCGCGAGCAGCTGAATCACTGGCTGGCATGTGACAGGATGTGCACCCTGCACTTCCTCCTTTGCGGACCCAAAAAAACCCCCACAACTGCTGTACATCCCCCATGGCATGTACATGTCCGTTCATATTTGTTTATTTTTCTCCGAGAAACTATTACTTTCGTATTGGAACGTACAAAACGAGTCTATTTTACTTGTGCCTCATGGCACAGGGTCACATGCGCGCCATGCGTCCGAAGTGGTTGTCACACTCCACGCAAGCCAGACAAAGAGCACATTGGTGACCCGTGCGTGTGCGTTACATCAATTGTGTCCCGTAATTGGTCGCGCTAAATACTTTTTATTCCAACAATGGCAAGTCTCACATGAGCGAAGCGGGCTGACATTTGTTCGTTTGGAAAAGTAGAAGTTTTTACTGTTGACATGACAATATTCAAAATGTATAGGTTTGAAAATGTTTATTAGTTCATTTTAATTAGTTTTCACAATAACTCTTCATGTCCCTCACATGATCGTGCGGCGCTCTTACATTTCTTTCTCGTGACAAAAAAAGTCCAAATTTGAGGAAGTCTCACCCATCCGAGTGAAATTCATCTAACCTGTCTAGTGACTTTGCGTGGGTTCTACTCACCAGCGATGTCCCACAGCTGCAGGCGCACCGTCTCGTCGGCGCCCCAGCGCAACACCTTAAGCGCAAAGTCCACGCCGATGGTGGCGCGGTAGTTGTGCGAGTAGGTGTGATGCACATAGCGGCGGATGATGGAGGTCTTGCCCACGCCCAGGTCACCGATCACCAGCACCTTGTACAGATGCTCCTTGCCGGGGCTCGCCATGCACACTCGCGCGTGCTCTCTCTCCCTCGGCCGCGCACACACACGCAGGCAGAGACGCGCCGATTCCTGTTGTGGCCCCGCAGGGACGGCCCCCGTCAAGCTGAGCGTATGCTCCTCTGCTTCCTGTTGACATGCTAATTGCGGTTATTACAGCAGACAATCTGCATAATAAATATGCTCGGAAGCACACAGCTCCAGCTCGAAACCAAAATTAGAGACCCTAAAACCTTGTTTGAATCCATGGCTGAGAAACATTTGTTTTTTCCTCGCTAACACGTTTGACTGTGGAAACCAAAATGCGGTAATTAATCATAATTAAATAGACTAATTCAAATTGACTAAAACTTTATTTACACAATCACTCGTGTAAACTAAACTGAATTTAATAAACATTCAAAGCAAATTGCTTTTGAGTAGAACTAACGCATCGGTGCATAAAACGAATATAAAGCGACATGCTCACATGGCAACACTGTACTCAAAAAATTGCACCAACGCTTGTGTGTGTGCGCGTTTGTACAGTAAACATGCAGCAACACACACACATACTGTAAATCCTAAAACTCATTTCATAAGAAAAATGACAGTCACCTAAAGATTAAGAAAAGAAAACAAAATCACTAAATATTAGTAATAAAATTCAATCCAACCAATCTCCCGTCCTGGGGTCAAAGAAAAATATTATTTAAAGTGTTTTAGTCCAATTTTGGTGAGTCGAAGAAGCCCATACGCACTCTTGTGTCACTTTTAGAAATAACTACAATTAAGTAACTATTCTATAGTTTAAAAAAAAAGATAACAACTAAAACGAGAGAATTATTTGACCCCCAAAAATGTGAAAGTTCAAAATGTTAGCTAATCATCTTACAAAACCAACTTGTCATTATTAACAAGATTCCAGCACTCTGCTACACGATCAGTCCTGAGGTGCTTTTTGGTCCATTTTAAACCAGAATGACATTCAAATTTCCCTCGAGCTGAGCAAATGTTTGCTTCTGAGCTCGTAAAAATAAAAACTTCTCATCCATAAAAGAAAAAAAAAAACGTGCACACAAAAATGCAAATAGCAGTCATGTAGCATTAAAAAAAATGAGCTTAACGTGGACATCACTTAACCAAGACTGTTTTTGTTTTCATGTTTTACAGTGCTTCGCTCCGTCAAAACTATCTGAACAACCTTAAGAAATTCAGCTGTAAACACTTTCTGGTCCCTGGAAAAAGTCACACTAAATGAACGGTAAGCAAATATGAACATGAATAATGTACACATTAAAGGTAATAGTTCTTGCGACCTATTTTCAAATTTCTCTTTGGAATGTGACGGTTCAAAGTAGGTAAAAAAAAAAAAATCTTTACCTCCATCTTTGCTCATTTTCCCTTCAGTCGTCTCTATGTATTACAATGGTAATCGCCCCGATTTAGTTATGAAGCGCAAAGTTTTAGCACTAAGATTAGCGTGTTATCTAAAATTTTAAGATACTAGGACCAAGGAAACCCATGTCCGCTCCTTTAGCATTAGCATGTCCGCTTCGCTTGATGTTTTTCTTTGTTGATGGATTTGAAAAACGATGTAGGCAATTCCTGAAAGCACCACCATCTTCTAAATGACTCTTTTCAAGGCAACACAAGTTTGGTCGTTTACAGAGAGGAAGCACTCTGGCTGTAGTGTCGCAGCAGCAGCTGCCCGTATTCCGCCTCGGAGGCGCCAGACGGCGAGCGCGAGGAGCAAGCGTCGTCGCTGGCCTCGGAGCTGAGCGAGGCATCCCGGAACGGCGACGGCGGCGTGAGTGCGGCCGGCTCCTCCGAGTCTCTGATGTGGCGCGCCGTCTTCACGGCGGGGCCGTCGGCCGACAGGGCGGCGACGTCCAGCTGGTTGAAACTGTTGACCACGCAGTTGATTTGCTCCATGACGGTAGCGCCCCCTAGCGGGCCGCACATCATGCCAAGCTCGCCCACGCCGACCGCGCTGATGTCGCCGGCAGGGAGTTCGGCTTGCGTCGGTCTGGTGTCGTTTCCGTCTTGGAACCACTGCGACTCGAAAGTAGCCGCCGCCTCTCCGCCGCCGCTCGTGGAGAAAGGCTTGATGATAGCCGTCTGGTTGGTGTCCGGGGTGTCCTTCTTCTTGACGTGAAAGGTCATCCGCTTCCAAAGGTTGGGCCTGTAGCCGCGCTCGTTCTGCTTCCAGGCATCCGACTTCCCGTTGGAACTGGGAACAAAACGATAGCAACCTTCAATGTTCTACTTACTGCCCCCCCCCTACTTTTTTCTCCGTCCATGTAATTGTACAGTCCCCTTCATTATTGCTCATCTTTCCTCGAAAAAAAAAAACAATTTCCCAAAGGATCGACCAAAATGAGGTCACCTTTGTTCAGTGTGTCCCCCACCCCCCCCCGCTTCTGTGCATTCTGCCTGGTGTAGCAGGACGTGGCTAGTTCCTGGAAATACTGCTTTGACAAGATTTAGCCCTCACCTGGCGTTGTCATGCGAGGACGAGCGGCGCCTGAATAGGTTGGCCATGCTGCTGGACGACTTGCCCTCCTTGGTGGCTTTCTTGGCGTTGCCCACGTGCATGCGCACCACCGTAGACGTGGTGAATGCGCTGCGCACGTTCTTCTCCGGTTTGGCCAGCATGATGTACACCTGATGGTACGGCATAGTCAGCGCTAAAAAGTGAGGCGGGCGGCGCGGCGGCGTTTACCTTAGGCACAAACATGCAGCAGAGCGCCACGGTGGCGCTGAGGCTAACGCTGAAGCACATGGTGATGATCTTGTAGTTGGAGCCAAAGTAGATGGGCACAAAGGCCAGCCAGATGATGCAGGTGGTGTACATGGTAAAGGCGATGTACTTGGCCTCGTTGAAGTTAGCCGGAACGTTGCGAGTCTGCGCCGAGAAAAGAAGCAAAGCTCGGCGGATTGTTCTGGACGACACGTACCGCGTGTGCGTCAGTACCTTGAAGGCGTAGAAGGTGCAGCTGAGGATGAGCAGGCCATTGTAGCCCAACGGCGCCACCACCCCCAGAGTGGTCAGGTTGCAGATTAAGTGCACCTCACGTATGCTCGGGTAGTCGTGGACCACCTAATGAGCACACGGCACGTGTCAGCCGGTTTGAGCGATGGGCGCCGTTCGAGGTGCCCACCTCTGGCGGCTCGATGACGAGCAGCGCCACGATGATGGCCAGCTGCAGCAGGATGAGCAGGAAGGCGATGAGCAGCTGAGCGCAGGCGGACATGAAGCGAGGCTTCTTGGTGCAGATCTTCTTCTTGCTGCCTGCTAGGATTCGAGCGATGCGGTTGGTCTGCGTTCCAGAATAGATCAAGTCGCTTATTGAGTTGGTGAGCGCAAGTGTAGAAATACAAATTGATTATCAGTCGCCCTTCCACCAGCATCGGTTTTTGTTAAGCTTCGGAAGCAGGAAGTGACGCTTGGCACCTTCGTGACCAGGGCGGAGTAGCTCATGGCGGGCGACAGGCCGATGCCGAGCCTCTGCAGGTAGCAGTAAACGAGGTGCGGCTTGGCGATCAGGCTGAAGGTGCACGCGTAGCCCAGACAAATGCCCACCAGGATGATGTAGCACAGCTCCCGACTGGACGACTTCACCACGGGCGTGTCCCCGAACCTGTCGGCCAATCGGATGACAGCGAGGCTCGCGTGACTGCCTGACAAGAGTTGGCTCCAAAAATAAAATCCCCTCAATGTTGCAATTTCATGCAATCTACAACATTGCAATCTCCCCATTGGACATACTTGACGAAGACAGCTGTGACAAAGAGCGTAGCCAGTAGGCCCAGGCAGGCGAACACGACGGCGGCGATGGGCTCCGGGTCGCCCCAGCGAATGTACTGCACCGGGATGGGCTCGCAACCTACGCGAGGGAAAAAAAAAACATTCAAATTTCCCTTGTCGGGTTTCTTGTATTTTTGTTTCTTTACCGCGCAGGTCGTCGGTGGGCCACGAGCCCAGCAGACAGGCGCGACACGTGTACTCGTCAAACACAAACTCGTTGTCCTTGCAGGGCGTGCACGTCCAGCAGCAGCTCACCTCGCCTTTGCGGATCACCTGTCCACATCGTTCCAAATCAAACCTATTTATTTGAATCATCAAAATCCGTTGACTTCAATCATGTCATTTAATTTAGTTTCCTAACACCTTGATCTGTGCTTTCTGGCAGGGTTCGGAGCAAACGGAGAGTATGACGTCGCTGTCGTTGCTCCAGATCTCCTCGTCGTTCATGCGCAGGCCGCCCTGGTCCCAGCTGCCCACGTGCACATAGGCGTACTCCTCCCGGGCCATTTGCTTGAAGTTCATGATCTCGTACCTGGAGCAGATGCGCTGTCATTGGACCGTCCGGCGCCGAGCGACTTCCTCGTCCTACCTGCCAGGTGAGTCTCCGTTCTGGTCAAAGTGGATGACTTCTCCCGACACGCCCGTGAAGTTGGTTTGCATCAGGAAGTTTAGAAGCTGGCGCCCGTCGATGGGCCGCATGGCCTCGCACAGACCCTGTACGCAGCCAAATTGACCGCCGCGCCACTTGGTGTGATGCCACGCAAACGGACCGGTCCGTTTCGACTCGTTCGTACCTTATATCCCGGGCAGAGGTCCTGCTGCATGGCATGCAGACCGTACGCCAACGAGTAGATGGCGTTAATGACGAAGCCCATCTTGGTGTCTTGGGCATATTGGTGGCGCAAGGACTCTCTCCCTGCACGGAAGGGACGTTCTAATAAAAGGACCATTCCACTGCCACCTTCTGGCACTGGCAGGAACTTCTCTCACAGCTGCACGTGCGGTTGTAGGCGGTGCTCTCTTGCGGGACTCCCCTCAGCTTGCACTGGAAGCGGTGCTGCCAGAATTCGGGGAACCAGGGGTTCCTCAGGTTGGTGTCGGGCTTGAGCTTCAGGTAGTAGTCGTCGAACCACGTCACGTAGGCCGACTTGAGCTTGATGGTGATGCCGCCCGCCGCCTCGCGCTCCAAGCCGTCCGTCACGTCGTAGCGGTCCGCCCAGCCGTCGCTAAGCAGGGAGAAGACAAAGGACACATTGGGTTGCTTTCAAAGTTAATCGGGCTTCCAGAATCAAGCCATGGTTTGGGTTTCAAATGAACGTTTGAATCTATGACATCGGCAATTTCCATCGAGTGCGCTCGTCAGTTGGAACGAGTGGTTTCCTATTTTGGTCCATTTGAACACTGGATGATGTTTGCTCCGCTGCGGTAAAAGTAGCTACTCGGGGAAAAAAGATCTGCTTTCAAGTTGACCCGTGTTGACGATAAGTGTGTGTGTATGTGTGTGTGCGCGCGCCCGCGTGGGTGGTGTAGGAACAGGCGGTGGTGTGGTTGCTGCCCTGAGCGCTGGGGTGCGTGGGTTTTGCTTCAGGAGTGATTCAATCTATCAGAGTCAGAGCCCCGTGTGCTTTTCACCAAGAGCGCGTAGCCTCTCTGAGGAAGTGTTACCAAATGGACGCCCACGCCAAGCTTACGTAACTCCGCGACGCCGTCGTAAACTTTTGCTGCTTTTTTATTTCTTGAAACGGGCGAGCGCGTGCGGAGGTGCAATCAAGCGGCGTCCGGTGGGAGCGATGAGAATAGACGTGAGCTTATTTGGCGCCGGTCTTCACTTAATGTGTCAGGTCATGTGCTTTTCAGTCGGCGCTCACCGGGCGCTTCGTTAGGTACACCTCCGATATCGCGGCTAGACACGAGAGCTGTCAAACCAGATGCCAAGACTTGGAAAAAGTATTCATTTACCGACTTAAGTACGTCTTAAAACATCGCTTGGCTAGTTGATGGCGTCCGCAATGATGATGATGATGATGAAGTCGTTCTGTCTTAGAAACACGCTAGCAACAGCATAGACATCGCTGTATGATTTACAGCTGTACAGCACATCCATGAACGGCTTTTTTTTGGGGGGGGGGGGCTATGTAGTTCAAGGTTACTTTACATGTTTCGTCCCCTCCCGCCGCAGCCCACATGTGCGTCTCCTAATGAGCAGAAGCATTTATAGAACGCCCGGCAACCTTAAAATAAAACCCCTTCTTGGGAGACGCGGCCAATCCTGCGGCTCCATCAACCCCCTCACTTGCCGTTTATTCCTCCGCCCACCAGCAGCTATCCCCCCCCCCCCCCCCTATCATCAGCCCTCCCTTCCACTCCTCCGCACGCTCTTCTTCCCTCCAACTCTTGAACACATTTAGCAAAGCACAATAGAGCAAGCATAAAGAACAGAGAGTGGTACCTTTTGGTTTCCATGGCGATGGTGAAGGATGGATGATGGGATGTGTAAGATGAGAATGAGCTCCCTTTGCCGTCTTGTCTCACCTCCCCACCAGCAAGAAGTCGCCCACCAGGCGCTGGCGGCGCATGGCGGCCAGGATGCCTCGCACTGTCATGCCCTCGCAGAAGCAGGCCACCACGCGGGCTTTGGGCAGGTGCGCCCGCAGCTTGTGCAGCAGCCGGTCGAAGGCGCGCTCGCCGGCGTTGCTGTAGATCTTGTCCGAGTGCGCGATGCAGATGCCCTCCTTGGCCGCCATGTCCTTGAACGCCTCCATGCCGCTCTCGCCGTAGTTACCTGCGTGGAGCAAAGTGGGAGGGCGGGGCTATTGGCCATTGCTACTAGTGGAAACTGAGAACTTTGTCACAATCCAGATTTTTTTTTTGTAATCTTACCCTCAGTGTGTATGGCAGACACATAGCTCCAATTGTACCTCTTGACAATGTCCACCATGGCTCTGGCCTGCTGCATGTCTGAGGGCACCACCCTCATGAAGTACTTAAACAGGCTCTGGTGGAAGGACACTCATCAAGATGGAGGCTCCTTCTCCTCGAAAAAGTGATGTCATGACTTGATGATTTTTTTAGTACAAAACGTTTCCCTAACCTTATCGCTGAGAGTCATGCTAGTAGCCGAGTAGGCGATCTGCGGGATGTTGAAGAGCTGCAGGAGATTCTGCACCTGGATGGCCACCGAGCTGGACCCCGGCCCGATGAGGCCCACAATGGGCTTCTTGCTCTGCGGCACCGGTGCAATGCCACCAGGTGTGGCGCACCTGGCCTGGCTCTCCTCCTCCTCGCTGGACACCAGCGTGTCCCGGATGAACTCGATGCTCTGCTCCAGGGCCACGGCCGAGTGCCAGCACGAGTCCCTGCGGGGACATACCGAGGTGTGCCTCTGGGGTCTATCCTAGCGCCGTTCTTGTTCACGCTATAGCTTGTAAATGTTAAGGCTTTACCTGATTTCACAACCTAGAGTGATATTGGGCAGAATGTTGGGATCGGCGTTGATCCGATCCAGTGTGTGCATCATGGCCTCCACCCTCTGGATCCCATACTGCTCGCGCACCGCCCCGCACTTCCTCTCGTGCACCTGAGACCGGTCACCATTCAAAGGTCATATCGCACTTAACGCTGACATCCATACCCACCTTGTCTGCAGGCGGCTGGTGATGGACGGAGAACAGGGCTCCGATGATGATGTCGCCCGGGATGCGAGCCAGAACCCGTCTTTCGTTGCTCTGTGCGGCGACCCCGACCCGATCTCTCAAACCCAGTCGGCTCAGCTCGGCACCCAGCAGTACGCTTGCCGCCAGCAGCCGGACGTACACCCCCAGTCTCCACACCATCCTGGCGTTCGTCCTCATGCCTGCCGCCATCTTGTCAGAGGTGAGGTCCTCATACTACACCTCACTAGTTATTATTTAGAAATTGAGGATAAAGAAAGCAGAATTTTAATTTCCAGTTGAATGTAAACAAACGCAAACAACATACCGCTGTCCATTGTGCTGAAACAAAAAAAAGGGAAGGGGGGGGGGCTTGCGCGTGGCACATACACACAATGCTCGCTTTTCATGACCAAGACGGAGGAGTGTAGGTTTGAATCTCCTTTGTTTGCTTGTTGTGATTTCCATGCAACTCGAATTTATAGGTGCATTGTAAAACTGTACTTTAATCACGACATATGTCATACTTGTAATACGACCATTCTCTTAAAAAAATAGAACTCCAATCAACTTTGTATGCTACTTGCGTTACCAGCTTTTAAGTCAATTTATTTGTTTATTTTTGTCACTCAGCAACTTCTGTAGTCCTGTAAATTAATCACTTGAAAGGAACAATACTGAACGTTTGAAGAGGAGCCCACTGGCACAAGTCCAACAAGTCTCAGTGGGGTTCCTCATGATTTTATGGATAGGAGTCGAATATTCAACGTTTTGGTCTTTGTTATTTTAATAGTGCAGGTGCCGCTTACATCAGGTGCTGATTACATCAAAATGCAAATCGCAAATGAAGCATAAAAAGCGTATTTTTGAGCCTCATTCTGGAATATCTGACTATACGTTCTCGAAATGTATCAAGAAAAACATTGCATTGATCAGGACTGCTCTCGAATCCGAAATTAGCCAGCCACCCTCAAACTTTCGACGAACCTACCTGCTGTCCTTCCAGCATCCGAGAAGTCCACGCGCATGTGAGCGTCTCCATCGCTCGGAAATAGCAAATCTTAACGACAAAGCATCGCCTCTCCTGCTGGGAGCAGGTTTAGTAGGAACATCACAACCACCGGCAGCACCAGCGAATGCCCGCCTGCATGCGCCCCCCCCCCCTCCCTCCAAGTGTCTCTGTCTTCATCGCCCCCGTCCCCTCCCACCCACGGATGTCTTCTCTTCATCAGCTCACAACATCACCGAGGATAAAATGGTTAGCTCGCGTGAGTCAATAGGCGCACATCCTTTCAAAGTAAATGAGTTGATACCTCGTATTTCATTACAATGTGGCTTTACGAGTAAAGTTGAGATGTACTGTAGTACTTTTCTGTGCCAGTAGTTGGCATCGTCAACTGAACAGAATGGACTTAGGCTACCTTTTGGACTTGAATTACCTCTGCGCAGAGTCTTCCACAAAGCATTTGTTCTTCCTAAGAATACTTTGCTTGTGTAGCATTGCCATGTTTTTCAGCTTCAGGCGGGAATGCTGGTGTATGGCGCATTTTTGTTGAAGGTGGCAGTTGCCTTTGGTGCTCATGTGACTTGAAGCATTGAACCGCCTCTCAGGAAAATTCTGTAATTCCGAGAAATGTATATCAAGCTTTTGTTTTTTGATCGATTTTTGACCGAGTCTCGTGGCCATCAAAAAAGGCCTTCGGGATGTGGTTTTGTTGCTTGTACTGTGACTTTGTTTGCTTTAGTGGTCATGGGTTAGGGTCTTCTGCTCAACTTGAGTCACAATGAATTTTTCATTTTGTGTTTGAATGGGTTCGTAAAGAATTTACTTGACTAGCGATTGAATGTGTTCCAAATTTTGTGTTCCAAACTGGCCCACGTTTTTTTTTTTTTTTTTGCAGCATTGATGATTTTCCGTGCAACTTCATCCTGAATAATTTCTGTCCGAGTGATTATGAGCGCCCTAAAGGCATCAGTGAAAGCCTCATCCTGAGGTCAAGCGGCATGTGACTGGGCTCAGCGAGGAAGGAGGGGTCTCTCTAGGAAGGACATTTAAGGCCCGAAAGCGTGACGGATTGCATTTCAGGCCTTTTGCAATGTGGCGTGTGGCTGCCGTAGTGTTCACGCTCTTTTGGGCGCCCGGGCTCCAGCAGTTCCCGCGCCCGTGCGCCACCCGCCAGGCCCTGCTGGCCAAGGAGTGCTGCCCACCTTGGGACGGGGACGGCTCGGCGTGCGGGGCCCAGTCCGGTCGGGGTTTCTGCCAGGATGTGGTGGTAGCGGACACCCCGGACGGGACTCAGTACCCTTTCAGAGGGGTGGACGACCGGGAGAGGTGGCCCCTGGTGTTCTACAACCGAACCTGCCAGTGCTTGGGCAACTTCATGGGGTTCAGCTGTGCCGACTGCAAGTTCGGCTACTTCGGGGAGAACTGCCTCGAAAGAAGGGAGTCCCTCAGGAGGAACGTGTTCCACTTGACCCGAGCCGAGAGAACCCAGCTGGTGTCCTACCTGAACCTGGCCAAGCAGACGCCCAGCAGAGACTACGTGGTCGCCACGGCAACCTACCGGGAGATGGAGAACGGCTCCAACCCCACCTTCGCCAACGTGTCAATCTACGACATCTTTGTGTGGATGCACTACTACGTGTCCCGCGACGTGCTGCTCGGCGGGCCGGGAAACGTGTGGGCTGACGTGGACTTTGCCCACTGGGCGCCCGGCTTCTTGCCGTGGCACCGTGTCTACCTGCTGCACTGGGAGCGTGAGATTAGGAAGATAACCGGGGACAACAGCTTCACCATCCCTTACTGGGACTGGAGGGACGCAGAGGGATGCGACGTCTGCACGGACCAGTTTATGGGGGGGCAGGACACTCGGGACCCAACTCTGCTTAGTCCTGGCTCAGTTTTTTCTTCCTGGAGGGTAATTTGTTATTACCTCCATGAAGGCGCTTGCTTTTCTTTTAGTTTGTATTGTTAAAAAATATTCGATGTCTTTTTGCCTTTTAGAAGTATTTAATTGGGTTAGTTTAAATGTGTTGACATTGTCTATTTCCATCTCCAGTCACTGTGCTCCCAAGCGCAAGACTACAATGCCCGTGGCGTTTTGTGCGACGCCCGAGCGGAAGGCCCTCTGCGCCGTAACCCCGGCAACCACGATCGCAAGCGGGTACCGCGTCTGCCCACCTCCGCCGAGGTCGCCTTCACCCTCAGTTTGGCCAATTACGACACGGGCACCATGGACCGCACCGCCAACATGAGCTTTCGGAACACCATGGAAGGTTGGCGCAATGAAAAAAAAAAAAAAAGAAAAGTTCTGTTTAAATATTACTGTGTGACTGTTTGCCACCTTCTAGGATTTGGGGACCCCCAGACGGGCTTGGGGAGCAGCATTCAAATGGGCATGCACGCAGCTCTGCATATCTTCATGAATGGATCCATGTCCTCTGTGCAGGGCTCAGCCAATGACCCCGTTTTCCTCCTGCACCATTGCTTTGTGGACAGGTGACACACACACACACACACACACCAGCGCCCGCCCCTATGATGACAAAAACTTTGCCATCGCTAGTTAGAACGTATTGTAATGTTTCCAGTTCACCATGCACAAATTCACATTTTCTTTTGTGGAACCTAAACGTGCTGGAAAAATTCTGCTTTATATTCCAAGGAAAACCAAATATTTTTTTCCATGACTATAACTTTGATTTGCACTCAACTGTTTCCCCTGTGTTTCCCCTGTGTTAAGTCTTTATGAAGAGTGGCTCAGGAGGCACGGGCCCGACCCCACCCAGTACCCAACTTCTAACGCCCCCATTGGACACAACGGCGAATACCACATGGTTCCCTTCCTGCCCCTGCACACCAACAGAGAATACTTCATAACCAGCAAAGAGCTGGGGTACGAGTACTCGCGCCTGCTGAGTGGCAGTAAGTTTTTGCCTCACCTTGTGACTGCAAATCGATGTGTTGGCATGATTATGTTGCGATTGTTACCCAGTTGCTAAAAATGTGTTTGATAGATGCGTAGTTTCTTCGAACCCATTTTTTTTTTTTTTTTAATGAAAACGCTTCTGCAGACGCACTTCTATCAGAGTCCTTGCGTCCCTACGTGGAGGATTTACATGCCATGTGGCCGTGGCTGCTGCTCGCCAGCCTCTGCGGCGCGGTCCTGACCGTCGCTGTCATCCACATCAAGCGCCATGTCCCGGTGCGACCTTGGTTCCGCAAAAGTGTATTTCCGGTCTCAGCCTTTCCGGAACGACAGCCTCTTATCAAGAGAGATGAAGAGAACAAAACTCGTGGCTACACAGAGGCCATGTGATGACAAGTCATTAGGTAGACATGCACTCGTTCCTCAATCAATAAAAAACGTTCTTTTCTTCAAATGTTTATTTAAATGTATCTGCAAACAATATTGTAGCACAACTTGGTCTTAACACTCTGTCAGTGTTAATGATACAGTACTTGAGAATCCACAAGTATTATAGCACTTTGTCATTGAAAACTGCTTTTTCTTGTCTTTATCGCCACCAGGAGGACAGAGAGACAATTACATGAGTAAAAGCAATTGAATTTCAGCCCAAGCCTCCAGGTGCAAATAACTTCTGTTCCTTTAACACTTTCTGTCACTTTAAATATTCTTGAATCAGTGCTGATGAGTGGAAACGTGGTCAGCCAGCATTATGACATTACACTTTTTTTACTTTCAGAAATACAGTACTAAAATATTCCAGCTGTGATAAAAAGGAGAGGTTTTGGTGGAAGTCTTAATTTTAAGATACATTTTACAAGGGCTGTTATGGTCATTCAAAGATTTGGCAAAAAAGTACTTAGTGATTACTTTTTTCCAGAGGAAAAATAACTGATAAAATAATGCTATTTTTGTTTAAAAGTTGCATGATGAGTGAAAAAAGGTGTAATGTCATGAACATAAATCATGTTTATACAAAATAGCCAGTTGTAATCTTTAGGGTAAAGTTGTATTTTTTCCCCCCTAAATTTGCTGTGGTATCTTTTAAGGCATCTTCAGTACGCCATTGCTAATAACTACATTTCTTTGTCTTTACTGCCACCTGAAGGACACTGAAATACTTGTTCAAATCAGTCTTATTCTTCAAGGTCTAGAAAATAATTTTCACTTTTAACACTTTATTTGGCTTTAAACACGATCAGCCATTTTTTTTTTCCAGTACTGACATCTTGGCTAAATTAAGAGGGGGGAAAAAGGGCTGAAAGTCCAACGGAAATGTGTTCATCCAGCATTGACATCATACCTTGCATTGTGTGCCTTTTCAAAAGTTCACAAATAGTGGAATAGTTCTGCGGATGTTCCAAAGTTTTGCCGCGTCTTATCATTCATCATTGCTATCGCTGTCGTCCTCGCCTTTTTTCTCGTGGTCCGGGGTAGGTGGCGCGGCGGGCGGCGGCAAGTCCAGGCGAGCCCAGGACATGGCCTCTGACTTCCTCATGGCCACCTCGATCTTAGCCGCCATCATGTTGACGGTGCTCTGGCTCACGTTGATCACCTGAAAAGACACCGTCAACAGTGATGTTGGTGGCGCTTATTGACTCCCCCCCCCCCCCCCCCCCCAACTGTATACTCACCCCCCACAGGCTTATCTCCTGCTCAAACTCCTTCTCGCCCTCGAAGATCACGCGAATGTGCAATGTGGTGCTGTTGGCATCCACGTAGGTCAGCTCAGGCACGGCGTTCTTGGCGTAGATGGAGATGATGACCTGCGAGCCAGTCTGGTGCCAGTCGAATCGACACGGCACCACCTTCTTGCCCTTCAATTAGATAGACGGTGGTACCTTTTAAGTTGAAGCTTAACTAATTCCCAGACTAAAAAAAAAAAAGGCTGGCACGTGGGATGATTTCACAGCCTACCACTAGATGATGCCAGTGTTGTACCTACCTCATCCTTTTTCCTCCACAGGTGCTGGCCCTTGTTGCAGCCCACCTGGGATAGGAAGGTGTTGAAGTCGGAGGTTTTCTTCTTGCAGCAGCTCCAGTACTTCATCCTGAACGCGGAAATGAAACATGTACTTGCTTCTTTTTACAGGAATAGATGTTCCGTGGGGAGTGCCACCAACCCTTCGTGGAAGATGGGGAATCCGGGGTGAAAGAAGCACGTGTCCGAGTCACTGGCCGGGCCGTCGTAGCTCTTTTTTGGAAGGGTGGGACAAAAAGTGAGTTTCACTTCAGTTTTTCTTAACCCCCCCACCCCACTTGGCACTCGATACATATGACGATTCAAATCGTTCCACCTACTTTAGTACAGCCTCCGTTTTTGCAGGCTGTTCCGATCTTGACCTCGTCACTGTTGTCCTCTGTGGGGACACGTCGAGAAATAATTCTGTCAACTGACACTTGACATGCATCAACGTCAACTTTGAGCTTCCCCGACACAAATGGAGTTCAAATTCCCAGCAGAGTTCTTTCCATCCGCGGTTGACTTTCTGTACTTTGGTGACGCGAGTGGCGCTCTCACCTTCTTTGAGCACCTGCGAGTTGTCAGTCAACTTGAGCTTCTCCAGAGCTTGCTTGAGAGAAGTCGACACTTTGTGCTGCAACCTCAGCATAGGCTCGTCGGCACTGGCGCGCACACGGTGACATCTTGTCAGCTTTGGAAAAGGAAAACTAAAATTTTTGATAATACTTTGTATTCGAGAGAACTACTACAGTAGTATGACTGCTTGTAATTTCAGCTTGAAACTCCCTCATGAGACTAATATTCAAGATATATACAAGCGCAGTAATACATAAAATATTGTAGCTAAGTCAATCAATACCACGTTCCTTTTCTATTCTTTTTATGTTCCTCTTCAATCCTAGACGCGAACAGATCGATTCCAAGTTAAGGTGTCGGACAACCTGGGTCTGCAAATGGCCTCCTGGGGTTTGGGCGCCGAGATGATGTACTCGCTAAATTTGGCCTTCTGATCATCTTTGTCTCCCAACGAGATCACGTCTGGCTTCACCGGCTCGGGGGGCTTCTCTTTGTTGTGGGGACCTTTCGTGCAGCCCTGCCGGCGCCAGACAAGAGTGGCGTTAAGCACACGCACCGATGGCGCGAGCGGCAACACAAGCTTACGGCGATGCTGAGGAAGTCGGAGAAGTCGGTGGTCCGTCTCTTGCAGCAGGACCAGCCC
This sequence comes from Syngnathus acus, assembly GCF_901709675.1. Taxonomy (NCBI): domain Eukaryota; kingdom Metazoa; phylum Chordata; class Actinopteri; order Syngnathiformes; family Syngnathidae; genus Syngnathus; species Syngnathus acus. The sequence continues at coordinate 3,226,973 of NC_051099.1, read as the reverse complement.
TGGGGAATGGAGAGACCAACGTTAACGGCGGAGTCGCAAGGTAACGTTTTTCAAGGGCTTGTACCTTCAGTGCGTCGTGGAACACTGGGACGCCGGGGTGGTACGTGCAGCTGCCTATAGGCAAGAAAAAAAAAAAGCCAGTTGGCTGTCAATAAGTTAAAAAAAAAAAAAAAAAAGAATTATCATTCCAAAGCTTTCCCCTTACAACTTTATTCCCAAATTATGGCCTCTAAAATATCACATTTTATCTTAAAAGGAACACTACCACGCCTTTTCTACCGTGTAAAATAGCAACTTTATTGTGGTAATTCAAGGTTCTACGTACAACCACCTGCAGAGACCAAAAAACAATAACTTCTTTAAAAGTCACAAGTACCACCAAATTGCTTGGGTGACCTAATAAAGCAACAATTTCCTTTCGGCAGTCCACACAGTCCTCCATCAAGCCTTAAGGTAATGGCACTGCAATGTAGCGCGCTGTGATGAAAAGTGGCAAGCAATTAAAATGGAAATTAGACACGAGTCCTGCACAGAATTTCTGCAGATGAAGACACAGGAAGACGTGTGCGTGTTTAATCACACAAAACTAGACAGACACTTGATTGAATTTTAACTAAAACAAAGGCATCGTGACAACAATAGGCCGCCAACCAATTCACAAATATGCAAAACAAATCACAAACTCAGACGGATGCCAAGTCTTGGGACTAAACTGACTGCCCTTATCTTCAAAGTGTTTGTTCAAATGAGTTAAAGTGCTGCATATAAAGAAGTAATTCTTGCATGGGGTTTTTGTTTGTTAAATTATTTCTTGAAACAAAAAGTTAAATGTTGCCCAGGGGAATTAGATTAGTTTGTATCACCTTTATTAGAGCCACAATTTGCATTGTTTTAGCAGCAATAGTGGTTGGAGGAATAGTGAAAACAAACAAAAAGCAACCAAGGAGGACCCCAAAACTTAAGGCTACCTATTGTATGAACTCAAATAAATCAACACAAAATAATCTTCATTCTTCATCCCCCCCTAGAGATTCAGGAAGCTCTGAATTGTACCGCCCCAATTAAAATCACAATCCAAAATATGCAATTTGTGTTTACTTAGGTTAACTTTTGTTCGTTATTTACATTTGTTTGGTGATCTTAATTTGTAGTAGGGAAACTATGCAAAGAAGAATTTGAGAAGAGGGCAATTTATTTATTTTCACGGCACCGGCTGATCATAGGTAAATGGTGCAATCAATATATGACATTTAAAGTGTCATTAAATGGTCTTTTCTGTGCGCCCAAGTTGTGTGCAACGGTCGGGCAAAGTTGCTAACAGCGTTTATTTATTTTTTAATCGAGCTTAAGTATGACTAACAGCTGCAATAACTCTTAAAAGTAATTTAAAGAAAAATAATTTTGATGTGAGTTTGTATTGAGTTGTGTCGATTAGCGATCTCCACTTTTGGCCTGTCGGCTCGTAGAATTTTCCAGATGAATTGTCATCCTCGCTAGCTACGTTAGCTACTCACCATCCGGGTTGTTGTCAGGGTCGAACCGCTGCCCGCAGCCCTTGTTGTAGCACAAAGTAGACATAGGGACGAGTAAATGTATTTTAATATGGAACCGGACACTAATAAAGCAGCAAGCACATGTAAAGCGCGACACAGGAAGACGCAACGAATGCTGCACACCGCTACACACACACACACACACGAAGCTGCCCTTGTTCACTTCCGGGTTTGTTCGGCTTGTTTCGGCAAATAGCGGCACAGGTTCAGCCAAAGCCTCACTCGCTCGCCCACTTCCGGCTTTTCTCGGCTTTTCCCGGCGAAAGTCGGTCAAGAACATTTTCTTTTTAATTACGTCTGATTTTTTTTTTTAGCTCGTCAGGTTTTGTTTTAATAAAAGTTATCTTAGGAACATTCGCTTCCCCCTTTTTTTTTTGGGAACGAGTCAGCTCTAATATTACATTATTATAGTAATGTCATATAAAACGTTTACTAGGATATTGTATTTTTTTTTTTAGATAGTCTTAATATTCTTTGGAGGTAAAAGGTTATATTGTAATGCAAAAATAGTCTTATTTTTTAGCTCATAAAACACTATGCTCACTTCCGGGTTTCTTCGTCTTTTTTCGGTTCAAGTCGGCGCTTCCTCTCTCTCTCGCTCGCTCGCGCACCCTTCCCTCCTTGCCTCCCTCCCTCCCTTCCTCTCTCCAGTCATCCGCGGTCCCCAAGCGGCGTGAACTGATTGCTGCTGGTCTGTCCCCCTCGAAAAAACTTGCGCAAAGCCTTCCTTCTAGTTGTGTTTTTTATCACTGGTTGGAACCCCACTAAATAAAAGAGCACCCGGGATGTTTTAACATCCATTTTATGTGAAGCTCGTCAGGACGCAGGTGCGTGAAAACTGGAACAATTGGCGTTTACTTTGACCGCGGATGGCTGCGGCTCTCGTGACGAGTGCCTTCTGGCGGGATGTAGCGTGCTCGTCTGAGTGCTTTTGAAGACTTTTTTTTTTTTTTTGCTCCCCAGAGAAGATAAGAATGGATGTACATTTAAGTGCATCCATGAAAGAAAGGTAAGGACAACCCCATCCAGCTTTGTGAGTGACAGGCTCCCTCAGGTATAGACACAATCTTTGTATGGGTATTTAAAAACATTGTACGCCCGGCCGCCATTAAATGTCTGACCAATATCTTGTATTTTAACTTTTTTGCACTCTATTCTGACTTGACAAGATGCATATTATGGAAAGTTAATTTTTTAGTAGGTACGTAATGAGTTAGTTCTCTGTAGCCTATCTCTCAAGTGTTACTTAAAACAACCGAGTAAATTTTATGTTGCACATTTCTAAGAATGTGCCCCTATGTATTTTCTTGTCATAATTTGGCTAATTTATACAACGACTATCCCCACAAGCAGTTTTTCTGTCCGCGACTCGTCTGAAATATCACGTGGAGCTCCTTTGAGTGTTGATAAATGCACAGATTTGACTTCTGATAAATGGCACACACTGCTCTGTTTCCACAAGTAGAAGGCACTCGTGTTGTGACTAGGCAAGCGTGTGTGAATTGCAGCACACTTAACACCCACTTTTAAAACAGTGGATGAAATCAGTTTTATTTTGGGATCCACTTGATGCTGACCCTGCCCCATGTACTGCTGGGCCAATGCAGACTCAGCATGGCTTTTGTTACTATGACAAGTAACAGAGCCAGACAATTTATATGATGGATTAAGCTAAATTAGGATCATGGATACACACGCATGTGGTGCATGCAATGGACATGTCAACAAAAGCAAAAAGACCGTCCCTATGTTGAGTTAGCCAAACGTTCGAGTGTTTGCCCCTTACAGAAGTTAACACTAATCTGTTCTGACACTGCAGTGCTGCTTACCTTTTGACTTTGACTTGATAGTGCTTCCGTGTCCATCACTAGAAATTAGAAGATCTTCACTCAACCTGCCTGCCAAGTTATTAGTGGCAAAGCCAGTGTGGGTGCAGTCGCATTAAAATTCACAAGGGTTTTCCTCACATGCATATTGTGGTAAATGGGCAGCAAACAAAAGATTTACTTGGTTGTTTAATTTCACACTAGATGGGAGTGCAGGCCCTCCAGAGACCCAACGATTTGTATACAAGCAATTAAAAAGTCACTCTCTGTGATATGGCCCTCTCAATGTTATTAGTCTCTGTCTGAGAAATACCGGTTAGAGGAAGAGTGGCTGCTCCATGTTATGTATGGTTTGCTCAAAGAAGCCTTTTTCTTTGTCTTCGAGCTGCATTTGAATGGAGACGCGCCGTCGCACAGACTCGAATATGCCGTCACACTTTCAACATTTTAACAAGCGGTGAAAATCCCAGCCAGTGAAAGATGTTTATTCTTTTGCGATGCTTTCCTATTGCAGGATGAGGGTGATGTAACAGCCATGAAGCCCAATCTGAGGGGAATCACGATGCGCTTCCCGTTTCTTTTCCGTCGGATTTGCTTTCTGCTCACATTCTGGCCGGCGGTGAGGGCCGGCCAAGGGCTGCTACTCTTCAGCCAGCCCGCCTATAATGCCTCCATCTTTGAGAACTCTGCCGCCAGGACCTACGCCGGAAGCCAAGTCAAAATGGGCATCGTCGTGGTCCGACCATTAGACATCAAGTTCTCCATTGAGTCCGGCGACAGCGAGGGAATCTTTCAGGCGGAGGACTTTACGATGGGGGATTTCTGCTTCCTACGCATCCAAACAAACACCGGTGCCATGCTGAATCGAGAAGTTCAAGACAATTACACTCTGACGGTAAAGGCTTCCGCCCAAGGAGGCCTGGAGGCACTGACCACCATCTACGTAAATGTCTTGGACACTAACGACCTGCGTCCTCTCTTCTCCCCAACCTCCTATTCGTTTGTGGTGTCCGAGAGCACCCCTTTGGGCACCAGCGTCGGCCGTGTGACCGCCACCGACGCGGACATTGGCGCTAACGGCGAGTTCTACTACTTATTCAAGAGCAAAGTGGACCTCTTCGCCGTGCACCCCACGAGTGGCGTGATCACGCTGACTGGGCGGCCCAGGATGGACAACCAAGAGCGCTTTGAGTTGGAGGTACAAGTAGTGGACCGAGGGATGAAGCTCTACGGTAGCAATGACATCAGCAGCACGGCCCGGCTGGTAGTGAGCGTGACACAGATAAATGAATTTGCCCCCATCCTGAGGGCGGTCACCGTGGACCCGTCCTGGACTGAACAAAACCCGGTCTTTGCCAAAGTGGCGGTGGAGGATAACGACGAGGGGGTGAGCGGGTACATAGAGTGGGTGTCCATCATTGACGGTGACCCGCTTGAACAGTTTGCCATTGATCGATCACCACTCGTTGCAAACGAATACTGGGTCAGAGCCGCACGGCAGGTCGACTGGGACAAATATCCTTATGGCTGCAACTTGACCTTCCAGGCCAAAGACCGGGGCGTCCCTCCTAAATTCTCTAACACTCAGTTGCTTCAGTTGTTGGTCACAAAGCCCGAACCGACGCTGGGGAGTTTTGAGAAAGACGTTTATGAAGTGGTGTTGAGTGAAATTGCTCCCCCGGGCACTGTTGTCGAGGTGCTCAGAATCTCCCCGGCTCCCACGAGTGTCAATTACAGCTTCTGCAGCCTCTCAGAACTAATGTACTTTGATATCAATCCGTCGACCGGCGTTATTATGACCTCAAGGCGGCTCACAAGGATATCACAGATTTTCATGGAGATGGAAGTGTTAGAGGCTGTCAGTCGGCTGAGAGCAAAGGTCCAGATCACAGTGGAGGATGCTAATGACAACGCCCCAGTGTTCAGCCGGCCATTTTATGACATTTCCATCAATGAAAGCTTGGCTGTCGGCACCGTTGTTCTCATCGTGTCAGCCTCGGATGAAGACAGAGGAGAGAACGGCTACATCACTCACACAATTACCGGTGAGCAGTCTTTCTCCGTGAACCAAGACACGGGAGAGCTGAGGATCACGCGAGACCTGGACTTTGAGTCTTCGGAAGAAATCTATACGTTTGCTGTGCGAGCCTCGGACTGGGGTTCGCCCTACCGACGGGAGAGCGAAGTCAACGTAACGATCCGTTTGATAAACATAAATGACAACCCACCTGTTTTTGAGAGGGTCTCCTGCAGAGGTATGATCGGCCGGGATTTCCCCCTCAGCCAAACCATTGTCACCCTGTCGGCAGTGGACATGGACGAACTCGGAATGGTCAAGTATGAGGTCGTCTCTGGAAACGAGATGAACTACTTCAGGTTGAATCCAGAATCTGGCGCCTTGTCGCTGAAGAGGTCATTAGCGGGGGCGAATTTAAAAAGTGGAACGTTCACCTTGAAAGTCGTTGCCACAGATGGCGAGATGTTCTCCACGCCCATGTTTGTGAACATATCCGTCGTGAGGGGATCGATATCTCCCCGAGGGCTCAGCTGCAAGGAAACCCAGGTGGCTCAGTTGATGGCGGAGAAAATGCTCTCAAAGGCCTCAGCGATGGCTCGAGTGAGACAAGATGACAGGAGTCCAGATGTTTTCTCCGTAAACAAAGAAGCGCCGCAGTTCGAGGCCTTGCCTACGAGTATTTTGGTCCGGGAGGACCTTCCCCCCGGAGCCAGCGTGTTCCAGGTGAGGGCACGAGATGGCGACACTGGCTTCAACGGGCGTCTTCTGTTTTCCATATCCGATGGCAGCCAAGAGAACTGTTTGACCGTGGGCATGGAGAGCGGCTTGCTGACCGTTCTGCGGCCGCTGGACCGTGAACGGACTGACCGCTACTTTCTCAACATCACCGTCTACGACCAAGGTGTCCCCCAGATGTCTAACTGGAGGCTCCTGACAGTCATCGTGGAAGATTCCAATGACAACGACCCGGAGTTTGCCCAGGCTGCGTTCACTGCACTGGTTGCTGAAAACACCCCCTTGGGCAGGCAGGTGGTCACCGTCTCCGCTTTGGACAAAGACGCCGGTCAGAACGGGCAGCTGTCCTATCTTTTGCTGACCGGCGTCCCTCAGTTTGGCATCGACAGCGAAACCGGTGGTGTCTTTGTGGCCGGCCACCTGGACCGGGAAAGCTTCCCGACGTTTACTCTGAGGATCGAGGCCAGAGACAAAGCCGAAAGAGGCAACCGGCGATCGGCAGTGACCACGCTGAATATAATCGTGGAAGATGTCAACGACTGCGCCCCGTCCTTCATCCCGAGTACCTACAGCACTCGAGTGCTGGAGGACCTCCCACCGGGGGCTGTCATTATGTGGGTCCAGGCCAAGGACCCGGATATCGGGTCCGGCGGGCAAGTGCGGTACTCCCTCTTCAATGACTTCAACGGCACTTTTGAGGTCTGTCATCTATTTGTTATTCCTTGATTATCACATGCACATGCGGCCGAGACTCTGCAAAACCGCCACTGACAACTTAGCTCCTCCCATTTGATCAAGTCTGGATTTACTGACCCCTGTGTGTGACTGTCGCAGATGGACGCCGTGAGCGGCATGCTGAGGATCAGGAAGGAGCTGGACTTTGAGAAGCAGGCGTTTTATAACCTGACCTTGGTCGCCGAGGACCAGGGGTCGCCCACGCTCAGCAGCCTGACCTATATGGAGATTGAGGTACAGTGACCAAGTACAGTTTTTATAGTTCCTTACTTCCACTACTAACTGGTCAAGCGTTTTCCAGGTGGCGGACGTCAACGAGAATTTGTACGCGCCCTACTTTGCCGACTTTGCCGTGAGAGGCTCGGTGAAGGAAAACTCACGGGCGGGCACCAGCGTGCTGTCAGTGGTCGCCACGGACGACGACAATGAGAGGGACGGCGTACTGAAGTACTCCATCCGAGGCGGCAGCGGCCTGGGCGCCTTCACCATCGACGAAGACACAGGTTTGATGCCCCCGAACCCTCGAGTCATGAGCCTCGCTAGAAGCCGATCACCTGCTTCACGTTGAACGCAAACTAAAATAACTAGTCAGTCACTCTTTGTGAATATTGGTTAATCACATTAATATAAGCAATAATTTTCTTTTTCATAATAACACTTTCAACTTTTGAATGAACAAAAAAATGAAAATTGGATATAATACGCATACTGTGTCTCAATACTTTTTTTATTGTTAGGGTGGAGGCTGTGACGTTGAGTCGCTGGGTGGTGGTGTGTCGGGAGATCATTATTTTAATGAGGCCAACATGGCAGCCGCACTGGCAGAGCCTGAGGCCGTTCCCCGCAACCGAAGCACAATGCGGATCAAGGCTTTCCTGTATCCGTGTGACTCTGTCCCATCTAAAATTTAAAAAAAAGTCAAAAGGTATTCACGCAGTGCCATTCTGTCACGCTCGGCGTACGACGTTGGCATTTGCTGTACATGACCTCTGTCGACACATGCGGATTAGATGAAATCCTGGGACTTCTCATTGAGCGCCTGCTGAAAATGCCACCCATGTCTGCACATTCCATATTTGCATGAAAGTGGAGCGTGCAGAAACCTTTCACTCTGCTATCAGAGCTCATTTTCTTTTCTGTCAGCTCCCGCTGCAAACAAATCACATTTCATTTTCTGTATTTGTTATGTGCAAATATTGGGACACCTGCAATATCAGGATTCTGCTGTGCTGGAATTGTCCTAGGTTCGATTTGATAGGATGCGTTATGATCCGCAACGCTATATGGAACGCGACAATGCGATACACGGAACGATGTACAAAAAATAAGATACAATCCACGAGGGACAGATTCGGACATGCCTTTACAATGACACTTTAGTACAGTGCTATACAATACTTTAAGATTAAAAACAACGTCATAAAATGCGGCTCGGTGTAATATAATTCTATTCGATACATTACAAGCCGCGATACGTTACAGTATAATCTCCCGTGAAATACGAAACACAATAAATGACCCAAAAAAATCACACACTGCACAATTAATGATTGAAAATGAACCGTGATGAGATACAACACAGTGTCTGCACGATATGATGTAATCAATCAGCTGTATCAGCGCTAATCAAAGTAATATACACTTATATTTATCCCCCCCTCCCCACCACTTATATAACATACACTTGCCGCCTTTGTCATTTTGACACTTGTGCAAGGTCAAGGAGAACTTTATTATCCCCGCAGGGGAACTTTGTTGCAGCGGCGGCAGCTCAGCGCGCAGCCATCAAACAAAGCCGCAGCGCAACAACAAATAAATTCAAGTAATACATAGCCAGCTCGCCGTAATTTATTATTTTGTCTCCTCATGTAAAACCTGCGGCCGTTAGCGAGCTTCTTGTCGGTGAAGCGATAAGAGTCGTCGCCGGGACGCTTCATAAAATTGAGCGTGGGCGGGGCGGCGAGCGGCTCCTCTCGTCTTGGGTGCTCTTCGGTGTTCACAGAAGGCCCGTATTGACCTTTAACTAGGCTAATTAGTATTGACTTGCCGCTCAGAGGAGAGCAATCAATTGAAGGACGCATACGAGGCCTGTTGGCTCCAATCGGCATGTTCGCTAGGCCCCTGCCCTCTTGTTACGCTAACATACAGTTTTCACTTGAAAAATGCAACATTAGCATTTTTTTTTACTAATTTCCTACCTTGGAGCAAGTAAACATGTTGAGGGATTCAAATGACTGAGGATGGCCGCATAGCTTTATATCCTGAGCCTGCGTTGATCATATCTTAAATGCGCAAACATTTGTAAAGCTCATTACATGGTACAGTGGGCGGAAGACTTAAAGTTGCTTTTTAAACTTAAAGATGCTTTCCACCTATCTGATCGTCCGCAGTAATGCCTAACAACCCGCGGCTTCGTTATGTACCTTAACATTGCAAAGTCAGCCAGGCGCAAAGCTAGCTGGGGGTGAGGCCAAGATGATTTCGGGGGAGGTCCGAACCCTTCGAAGCAGATAGTGAAAGAAAATTGCAGGGGACTGCAAGGGAAAAAAAAAAAAGATACCTTAGAAGACTTTTTTTTTTTTTTATGACTCAGTTTGCCATGTTTCATAGCCGTCGTCCAACTTTATCTCCAAAGCACACAGGGCACCGTCCGACAACACACCTTGGAGAAATATTACCTATCTTTATTTATTTATTATTTGAGGCCAACTTTGAGCCAAAAGTGTCGTGGAAGTTTACGTTCAGCAGTGACACAAGGAAATCATTTCAAATAAATTAAGACGCTAAACTAACATAACCCCCCCCAAAATAAATAAATAAACAAAGCAATTCGGAAATAGCCAGAGACTGAGCTGCGTTGTGTTTGTTTACGAAGCCGTATGAGCCCTCTAGTGGTTGTTTTCCTTGCTGTTTCATTCCGTTTCGATTTTCTTCCGTGTGGACTTAAATCAAACATCGCTTCCCTCTCTTCCTCCTCAACGTCTGCTCACGTCAAGGCAATTTCTCCGAGTATTTGCACCCCCGCCCCTCCCTCGCATGAACGGCCGGCCTTATCGTTCCCTTCGAAATGAGTCATGCGTATGCAACAAAGATCTTTCTCCCGTCTATCGGCAATGAGACACATCCTCGCCGCTGTGTGGCGAGAACATTGGTATTCACATCATCTGTTGCGCCCTTCGCATTAGTGAGCCGTTTTAATGTGCTCCGAGATTGGTCGCGGTGCATCTACTCGGGAAATGTGACGCGTGACGGATAAGACGTGTTGCGAGGGGATAAAAAAAAAAAAAAATACGTGTGGCAACAGCTCGGTTTGTTGTGAAGCGTGTTGTTTGCGCTGAAAATGAAGGCTGTCAAGTCACATTTGTGTGAAATCGGCAGGGTGCTCCTCCACTAGTTCAAAGAGCTTTTTGAAGAAAGTCTGGTTTGCGCGGATTTCTTAACCCCCCCCCCCCCTCCTCAACCCACCTCCTTCTCCGCCACCTCTTCTCGCGCTCTCTCGACAGAAACGAGATGCACTCTGAAAGGGACAAAGTCAAGGACGAGCTCACAAGAGCGCGTCGCTACCGCAGACAAAAGCACTCTTTGAACAAGGCGTCCGTGCCCCCGAACACACATCTTCTCGCCAAGAACGCACAGGACACGAGCTCCGCATATTCATCCGTAAATTCATTTTTTTCGGAGGAGTTGGGGTCAGAAGTTATGTGCAATAATAGCTTCTTTCGACTGTTTGATTGTTGAAGAGTGAATGTTGGCCCACCATATCGTCGACGTGAATCTCTTTCCATTTTAAATGCTGAATATTTGTGAAGAAAAAACCCCCCCGTAACTCTGGAAGTCAATTTTAATAATTGCATTTTGTGCTGAATTAATTGCTTGTGAGTGTTAGAAATCGATTTCTATCAAAGTAAAATCCTCCCTGAATGCAGTTTGTAAAAAAAAGGGCCCTTGTAAAGGTTTTGTACATTTTCTCGATAAATAGTCTAGATTCAGGCGGAATTAAGGGCTGTATGCATTTTATGATTTATTGATTATTTAACTGGACTTGGACCTCAACAATCCTCATTTGCACCTTCGTTGGCACACACCCGCTTGCATGTGAATGCAAGAGTCATGAATTATTCACAGGGAAATTAAAAGGAAAATTTGATGTTAATGGGTCTTACAGAAATTTCCTGCGCTTCCCCTTCAGCCCTGCTTAAAAACTTTTTCAAGAATCATCTAAATTGAAGCTTTCGACCACACACACTTTGGAATTGTAAAGTTAACTTCTCTCGTGGAGGCCACCGAGGAAGCGTGTCTCAATTCTTTTGTCCATACTAGCCTATTCAAAAGCTGTCAGTCAAAGCGCCAGCGTTCAATGCAAAAAGTCCGATATGGAGAGCAGAGCAGAGCAGTCCATTAAGAGGTCGCAGCAGAGCTGTCAGCTCCTCGTCTGACTTGAGGCCACTGACACATCGCGTGTGTGTGTGTGTTTGCGACTTTATTGGTGTTGGCACAAAAGTAGCAGCAAGCGAGGGGCGAGCCGTGATTGGCCCAAGTGCTGAAGGTGACCGCGGCGGCGCTGCAAATGGCCGTGAATGTCACTGCAGCCGCCACTGTTGGAAGATTTTTTTGCGGGAAAATAAATATAACACCAGTTAAATTACATATAGGAAAGATTTTTTTTTTTTTTAATTTGATATTTATTTGATATAATTAACACATTTTCTCCAATAACATTACTATTCTCCAGTGAGCTCCGATTGGCCCAATCGCTGCGTGTGACCATAGCGGTGCCCCAAATGGCTGCGAAGGTCACAGCAGCTATAGAAATTTGATGTCGCTGATCTGTGAGGATGGGGGCTATGACTGTACGTCCTCTGGGAAATTACACTTAAATTGTTTCCCGCTTTGGGAATGAATCTTCTGCGTGACAACCACACACACACCTGAATGTTATATGTTCCTGCTGATATTAATACGTCTTCTTCCTTCCTGCAGGGGTGATTTACACAGCAGGCATCCTGGATTGCGAGAGCGAAGACTCCTATTGGCTGACGGTGTACGCCACAGACCGAGGGGTCACGCCGCTGTCGGCTTCCGTCGAGGTCTTCATCCAGGTAGGACGCTCACGCTCTGCATGACAATTGGAGCTTTTGCAGTGCAGGGATGGACTCTACGTATGGTTATATACTCACTCCCCACACTACAACAGCAGGGCGTTCATCAAAAACACCTTGAGAAAGTCAACTACAAAGCTGCAATGTTTGTAAGAAATGTAAGAAAGACTTGCAGTGGAAATTTACTGTCGAACTAAAACATTGAATTCGACTCTAGTTAGCTTAATAATGCAGAATGCAGTATACAAGCTAAAAATAATAACAATAATAGCATCAACTTTGTTTTCAATTTTTTTACACCAACTACCATTGGCTTACAAGCATAGCACAAGCATAAATTTAACGTTTTGACTCGCACGCTAACAACAACATAGATTATGGATAATCCAGTTTTATGCTGGAACGGCCATGTTGATTTTTTGATGGACCTGTATGCCGTAGCTTTATCCAGAACTCTGTCGATATCATAATGTGCAGAGTGTAAATACACTTGATCGTTCTGCCTCAGTATCGAGCGCAAACATGACACATTTGAGAGATTTTGCAGAATGGAACTGTTGTTGTTGTGCCTTTGGGCCGTGATTGGTTGCGCGCACACACACACCCCGGAACAGCAAGTTTAATCAGACACAGGTGCTCCTCAATTACCCGCTCAAGCGTTCCGGTGGTGTGTCGCTCGCGGCCCTCGCTCGTAAATATTCCGCACACGTACACGCCGAAGCTGACATTCGCAATGCATTGTGGGTGCGACTTAAAGCATGCACATGCTCAGTTGAGAGATTCAGAAACTAGATAGAAAGAAAGTGTGCAGGCGTACCTAATAGAATGGTCACAAAAAGCATTTGTCCTCTGATCAGGTGGAGGACGTGAACGACAACGCGCCGCTCACCTCGGACCCCATCTACCACCCGTCGGTGATGGAGAACTCGCCCAGGGACGTGTCGGTCATCCGCATCCAGGCGCAGGACCCCGACCTCAGCTCCACGCCCAGCCGCCTCAGCTACCGCATCACCGCCGGCAACCCGCAGAATTTCTTCTACATCAACCCCAAAACAGGTCAGCCAAGTCATTCACATGTTGACATCGGGTTTTAAGCGTAAAAGGAAGCTAACATTAGTCCGGTGGGCCAAAGGAGGTTGCTCTTTTCCCATCGTCTGAGCCCTCCTGTGCTGCTGTTGTTATCTCTTGCTCATTGACGTCCCCGTCTCCTGATAAATGGACTTTTACCGCATCCGGCGCCGCCTCCCGACCAGGATCCTATTAAAGCGGCGGAATGATATGATAGGCGTGTTATCACGCCGCGACGGGACTTTTGTGTGTGTCGGGACTCCTGCAACTTTCCGTAGTCCTGCGCGGAACTGATTGATGTGTCCCGTTCGACCCCGACGCTTTGATTTGTTTGGTGTGCGTGCGCGTGCGTGCGCGTAGCCATGCGCAACACAAGATTGAAGCACTGCTCTCTGCTTTAGGTGCATTGACAACTCCCCCAGACCACAACCCCAAAAACCACTTAAGCCCCCACACACACACACACTCCCACTCATCCTCCTCTCCGTTTTCTTCCTCGGCAGGGAAGTAAACACAAGAGATGAGTGTTGACACAAGGTCCAAGACTAGGGGAAAAAAAACTACCATGTTTGTCCCCCCTGGCTGTGCAAGATTTATTTATTTTTTAGTGGACACTGTGTGGGATGTATCACAATGACTTGTACACTTGTTTATATATTACAATTCCGAGTGTCGATCGGGGTACAAAAAAATTCTGATTGTGTTGCTGTGCAAATGCTTGAGTGCGAGGATCCTCTCAAGGTGACGCTTCCATATCAGGGCACATGTGTGTGACTAAAACGTGCATGTTCCACCTCATAACGCACACACACTTGTGCGTTAATTCCGCTGCCATCAAGTAAATGAATTGGCTTTCAGGATTATGTGCTTTTTTGCTTGCATGTATTAATTATTGACATGTTTTTATCCATATTCATGAACACAGACACTACTAAAAGTGTCTAAAAGTGAAGCAGGGTTCAACGTGGGGCAGAGAAAGACTTGATGAGATTTTTGAGTAGGATTAGGAAGTAAATCTTATACATCCGTACGCCGCACCTCTAGAATGTTAATGCAGGTCCTCGCACTGCTGCGATTTTACTGCTCTTGAGTGTAATAAATATAAATCTAATTATGCACTTAATAGCCAATCTGTATTAAGGAACCAGCAGCCCCAATAAAGGCTGCCTTTTCTTACTAGAATGTATTTCATATTTAATAGAGAGTACTGGTTTAAATGTGAAGTGAACATGCATAAAAAATTTTTTTTGCACGTTTGACTTCTGGTCTCTGCTGCCTGTCCGCCATACACTAATTTCTTTAAGTTCTGTGAAGATATACTGTTGTGTGTGACTAGGTGTGAAAACATCATGGATGGACTGACAGAAATTAGTATTGGCGAGTCGCCTCAATGCTGCACAACATGGAAACTTCTGAATTTGGATTCCTGTAAAACACCATAAAAAAGATTTCTTGGAAAATTTCTGAAAGATGACAAAGTATTATAATGACTCTCTTGTGTCCTATGGCTTCCAGGCTTGATCACCACGACGTCGAGGAAGCTGGACCGAGAGCAGCAGTCGGAACACTTCCTGGAGGTAACGTACGACCGGCGCGGGGACTCGGGGGCCCTCCGATTTGTTTATCTTTAGTCGCCACCTGTCACGCCGCTAACGCAGCACACCGGCTGGAGGACGAGCCAGACGCCAAGCCCCTCCAGGCCCCCTCAGACGCTGATGAATGTCTGCAGGTTGGGACCCGGGCGTGGGGATTTCTTCAATGTAATCGTTCATCATTGGTTATCTCCTTGGCTCGGGCCGGCGAGGACTTTGTGTGTGTGTGTGTGTGTGAGTGTTAGATAAGCGCAGACACTGGGCGTCCAGATAGCGTCGCGATTAGCATTCGCGCTGCCCGCGCTGCATGCAGATGAAGCGGATAATCGCGGTGTCGCCGCTTCACTAGGAAAAAAAGTTTATCCTTGCTAAGACTTTTCACGCAACGTATTAACCGCCACTATGAAATGAAATAAAACCCCCGAGTGACCCCCGCCGAGATGTTTATCTGTCGCCGAATGATATCTCAGCCTCAGCGCGCACGGTGAGAGGACACCGGGGAAGACAATAACATCATAGATGCTCACTTCATTAGGTAGCCAATTTAATGAGAGCCAATAGAAGAGCTGGAGCAATCAATCTACTTTTGCAAATGCAACTTTAGGTCATTAGGACACCAAGGAATGTTTTCCAAATCTAGCCCATGGAGCCCGTTTCACTTTTGCCACATAAAATCTGGTAGTCAGAGCCATCAGAAGTTTCGACATTTAAAAAAAAAAAAAAAAAAAAATCTATACTCAAGTAACTCGGGGAGTCTGTGGAACGTGGCGGTAAAGTTCAATGACTCCTCATCAAATACCAACAGTCAAAAAAAATTCCGCCCCAGCAGCTAATCTCCCAGAGGAACACAAAATCTGGTAGGCATACCTAGCGTGTGTCGAACCAAAAAAAAAAAGTCTCAAGAAGCCCAAAACGATTTGTGAAGTCTGGGGAAGAATGCAGTGTAGAGCATGATGGTAAAGTTTGAAGTCTCGCCATCAAATTCCTTTTTTAAAAATTGAAAATTCCATCCTTGAAGCAGTTTAATTTGAGAACATGAATTTTGGTTGCCTTGAATATCATGAGTAGACTCACCAAAAGTATCAACAAACTACATATTGTCCTAATGGACCAACCTCATTTTGGTTTGAAGCAGCCATATTGAGCTTAGTATTTTGGCCATTTGCAGAGGTCCTTCAAGAGACATTTTCTTCCTTTGAGCGCCGTCTTCCTTCAAACTCTGCATGCTCACTTAAAAGTGGATGTAAATAGACAGTCGGAAATGGGCTCTCCATCTAAGAGCTGCCGTGGTTGGTGTGTGCCCGCAAGAGAGTGTAATCAAGAGTCCAGTCAGCAGTCAGGCAGCTCGCACTCGTGATGTGATCCAATCGATGTTGTGATGAGACCTTTGCCTCCACCACAGGCCTCGCTAATACAAAGAGATTTCCCATGAGCTTCACTCCTCACCGCCGCCGACGTGCATCCGCTTAAAGCACACAAAAACATTCCACACGCAAAACCGTGTCGGTTTCCTAGGTGACGGTCATCGACGGGCCGGTGACCACCCGCCAGTCCACCGTGTGGGTCATGGTCCACGTGGAGGACGAGAACGACAACCCGCCTGTCTTCCCGGAGGTCACCTACCGCATCCGCTTGCCCGAGCGCGACCGCAATCGGCGCGGCGAGCCCGTCTACCGGGTCTTCGCGCACGACCGTGACCTGGGCGCCAACGCCAACGTCAACTACAGCATCGTGGACGGTAACCGTGACGAGACTTTCAACGTGGACCCACGCACTGCCATGGTGGTGTCCAAGAAGGCGGTGGCGGCCGGCACCTATCACGTCCTCACGGTAGGTCAAACTCTGGTCGCTTTTTTGGGCAAATTTTCCTCAGGCTTCAATCCACGTTTTATCATCCCAATGCATTTTTATGAGTCGGTCGGCAAAGATGAATTTGATAACCCGCCGATGGAATTGCTTTTTTATTTCAGTTTGCTTGCACTCAATCACGTCGACACAAAGCTTGTTCAGGGGCCTTCATTTAAAAACAAATATCGTACTAATGGAGTCACTTTTATTCTTTTTACACCACTTTGCTGCATATATACGCTTTGTCTTTTCTGATTGGTCAATGCCGTGCTGAGTCTGTATCTGAAGGCGTAGAAGAAGAAGTTCATTGCTGTAGAATTCGCTTCGATGACATCATTTCGTCTGTCAGATCAAAGCCGAAGACGGCGGCGACCCCCCGCTGTGGTCCACGGTCAAGCTTCACGTGGAGTGGATTAGCCGGCCTGCGCCCTCGCCGCTGCCCCTGCTGTTCACCCAGCGCTGCTACAACTTCTCCGTGCCCGAGACGGCCGCCGTGGCTCAACCCGTGGGAGTGGTCGCCGTGGGCCAATCCAACACCCCCGTTTGGTTCAACATCGTGGGTGAGGCCACTTGGAAACATTGACGGAAAATACCCTGACCATTTTTGCGAAAGCGTCATCGGGTTGCAGTCTGTCAGCATCGATAGTGCCTTCTATTTTTACATGGGCGGGCGCGCACACTGAGTTCAATTTTATTTATTTATTTGTTCTATCTGTGCAGTGACAGCATGTAATTGATTTCAATGACCTTTCACTGCACTGGTTTGTTCTCTACCACTGCCGCTGTTGTTCAAAATAATCAACACCATGCCGACGCGTTAATTAAAAAGGACTTGATTAATACGACACTGGCGCAGAGAAAACATCATCGTAATTGTCGTTTGCATCTTTCACGCTTCAGCGGCCGCAATTTGAGTAGAACTTATCAGACCCAATTGGTGTCGAATGACATTGTATAGCGAGACAAAATGATTTGGGCATTTTGTACAATTAGATGCGGCTAAATTTGTGGGAACTGTTTTGGGACTAAATAATTTTCTTGCTGGGGTACAAATCAGGATTTGAATGTTACGTCTTGGTAGAGAAATTAATAAATGCATCTCAACAAACACATTTAGGGGAGAAGAAAACAGCTCAATCAGGGCAACAAATATTTCGGGACTCTTGGTAATGCAAATCTTTGGTGGGCCGAATTAAACATTGCGGCGGGCCGCAAGTGACCCACGTGCCATACTTTGCCTCGCACCCTACTCATTTCACTTCCTATAGGCGTCCAAATAATTTTGTCTTTTCATTTCTTTATAATTCACGTTCTCTACGTGCAGGAGGACGCGTGGCCAGAGAAATGTTCTACATTCCTCAGAACGCGTGTGGAAGGAACTGCTCGCTTGACACGGGTAAGGCGAAAAAGAAATTGGTACATTCAGCCCAAACGTTGGCAGTATGAGTTGATTTCATTTGGGGCAGCGAATAGCAGAAGATATGATACAATTCCGAGATGTTCTATTCGGAATCAAATCATGAAGAAAAATATCTCAAAATGTGTTTTCCTTTTCAATCCATGAATGGAAATGAGTCCCAGGCTGTTGAAGAACTGCAAAGAATCACTCAAACTCCAAGATGGATAGAATCAAACTGAATTTTTTAAATCACTGAATGACAAAATATTGTAACCGCTTCACATCGGTGTTGCATGAAGTCAGCTCGACTCATTCTGACAGTCACCTCACGATTGTGGTGTGCGTCAAAACGCTTCTTTGAAGATATCTCTTTTCGGTAATACTCCCAGACAGCCAACCCCCGAGTGTAATATTGACCATCTTCTCCTGAGGGAGGAAGCAACAACAAAGACCCCCCCACCCCACCACCGAAAAAAATAAAAAAGTAAGCCAATCACTGCAGTAGGCATCAGTATTCATGTGCTTGCGCGTGAAGCCCGAGCCCTCAGATATGTGCGGGGATGAGAGTGAGGATGGCCTTGAATAGCTAAGCTACATCAGTTCTGTCTCTCGCTCTCTCTGTGTGACTTTAATCAAACATGAAGCCTATAAACTGTACGCTGGCCTAGGCCGCGAGGTGGCCGGTGTTCGGCGAGCGATAAGGCAGATGTTGGCGAGGTCGCTAACGGCTGCCGGGCGGCACGTTGTCGCGTTTCACTTCACTTTACTGCGCTCGACTGCCGGGCCCAGATGGCCACAATAATTGCACGGTGAGGTCGAGACGCGAATGCTAACATGCTTACATGTGTTTGTGTGTCTTTGCGTGTGCGCGCGCAGGTAGTTTCGATATGCAGTTTGACCTCCAAGTGGGCGTGGCCACCCTGGTGGTGGCCAAGCCGCTGGACGCCGAAATGCAGGCCTTCTACAACATGACGGTGCAGGTGACAGACGGCACCAATGTTGCCACCACACAGGTACACACTGAAGGGAACCTGCATGGGGGGTGGAATTTATTTATTTTAGAACATGTCGCTGTGCCGCTTCAGGTATTCATCCGGGTCCAGGACAGCAACGACAACCCTCCGGCGTTCTCGCAACCGGCCTACGACGTCAGCGTTTCCGAGGACGTGGCGGTGGACACGGAGCTGCTGCGCCTTCGTGCGTCCGACATGGACGAGCGCAGCCGTCTCACCTTCTCCATCTATGGCAGCGTGGACCCGGCTAGCATGCGCTTATTCCGGCTCAGCCCGAGCACGGGGGCGCTCTACACGGCCGACCAGCTGGATTACGAGGCCCGGACGCAGCACATCCTCACGGTCATGGTGGGCTCCTGGCATCGGTGTTAGTCTCCCTGATTTGATCTTGTTCATCATACCTTGCGGTCTGCTTCAGGTCAAAGACCAGGAGTTTCCATTCAACCGGGACCTGGCTCGAATCCTGGTGGCGGTCGAGGATGCCAACGACAACGTCCCCTACTTCACCAGCACGGTTTACGATGCTGTCGCTTTTGAATCGTCCCCCGTCGGTACATCGGTCTTGCAAGTCACAGCGCTGGACAAGGACAATGGCGTTAATGGGCAACTCACCTTTACTATACAAGCAGGTTGGGATTAGTTTTAGTTTGCCTTATTGGTTTTCATCTCGCTGTGTAGTATACAAAGTATCGTATAGTATACACTATTGTATACGTGTTTGATTCCTTAGGCAATACGGGCGGCGTATTCGGCATCAATAACAACACAGGCCTCATCTTCATCGCCAAGGACGGGGACATCACTTCTGTGGGCTTTTACACACTCACCATACGAGTCACCGACGGCGGCTTTCCACGTCTAATGGCCACCGCTTCCGCCCGTGTATCTGTGACGCTGTCCGACTTATCCAGACCCAAATTCTCCCAAAATGAGTACCAGGCCGAGGTAACGCACGGTGGGATGTGGGAGACCCGCAAAATGATAACGAGAGATAATGAGATTTGTCGTCGTTGCAGATCATGGAAAACGGCACGGCCGGAGCTTACGTGACCACCGTTAGTGCCTTGAGCCGCTCTGCACTTGTTTATGACATCACCAGGGGCAACGAGGAAAGGTCCTTCTTCATTAATCACCACACGGGTGTCATCAGCACGCGCAAACGCTTCGACTTTGAGGTCAGTTCATACTTTGTGGACTCGTTTGATGAAGTGCATATGCCATTTTGTGGGTTAGCCTTCTCAAAATTATATTGGAAATTCAGAGGAAAAAATATGGATTTTTTTTGTTGGTATGTAATCTTGTGTCTTTGTTTTGGTCAGAAAATGGCCTCCTACTTCCTGATGGTTCGCGCCTCCAGCATGGCGGGCACAGAGGCCACTGCCGCAGTTGTGGTTCAAGTGGGCGACGTCAACGACAATGCGCCTGTCTTCCAGCAATTAAGGTCTCAAAACCCGTCAGGCACATTGTAGAGTGGAAAGCCTAACCCGGCTGCCGGACCTCCTGCGGCAGGTACGCGGGGGCCATCAGCGAGGCGGCGCCGGTCAACAGCGTGGTCCTGGGGGACGACGGCAACCCGCTAGTCATCCGGGCGACAGATGCCGACCGCAATCACAACGCCCTGCTGGTGTTCCAGATCATAGACGAGACTGCTCGCATGTTCTTCAGCGTGGACCCTGGGACCGGATCCATCCGGTAGGTGCCGAGTTTTTGGACATGGAGTCCCCAAAGCCAGTTTAAAAAAGGTCTCAAGAATCTTTTTTTTTTTAAGGACCATTGCCAGTGTGGATTATGAGACCTTCCCCGAGTTTGTCTTCAGGGTTCACGTCAGAGACAGTGGACAGCCGCCGCAAAGTGCCGAGCGTCCTGCTGAGGTGCTTATCAAGGTGAGTGGCCCTTCTGCGTACGTCTTTGCCTTCTCTTCATCTTCACTCACTGTTGTGTGAATTTCAGGTGATCAACATCAATGACTCGCCGCCCAGATTCTCTCAGGACATGTACGAGAGTATCCTCCTGCTGCCCACCTACCCCGGAGTGGAGGTCCTCCGCGTGGAAGCCTTCGATCCGGACGTAAGCTCGGACCCTGAGCGCAAGACTCCCCAACTTGTCTACTCGCTGGTGGACCGCAACATGGAGCACTTCTCAGTGGAGCGTGCCAGCGGCGTGGTAACGGTCATCAATCAGAACCTCAGCAACGACCGTTATCGATTCAACGTGAAGGTCGGCCAATCGACGCTTCATTAGGCGCAAGCTAATAGCTACAAAATGGCCGCGAACACGCTCCGCTTGTCCGTGTTTCCGCGCTGCAGGTTTGGGACGGTCGTTTCTCCAGCGCGGCGTTGGTCACAGTGCTCATCCGCCAAACCGTCAACAGCGGCCTCTCCTTCGCCGTCCCCTTTTACACCGCCACGGTACGAGAGAACACCCGCAACGCCGGCGTCCTGGCCGTGGTCAACGCCGTCGGCCAGCGCCTCAACGAGCCTCTGAGATTCACGCTGCTCAACCCCGGCGGGCTCTTCGCCGTGAGGCCCACCTGCGGGGCCTTGCTTACTGTCGGCGTCCCCTTTGACCGGGAGGAGCGGGACAGCTACGAGCTGGTGGTGGAGGTCCGCAGAGAGGAGGAAGTGCTGAAGGTGGCCAGAGTCACAGTCAGAGTGCAGGTAAGAATAACATCTCAGCAAACCCGCAAAATCAAGTCTCAATAAGAGAAAGTCAGTCATTTTAATTTGAAGCGGCCATTTTGGGGTCATTTCCACAAGCCTTCCACTGCTTCCAGGTTGAGGACGACAACGATAACGCCCCCGAGTTTGTCAACCTCCCATACTACGCCACTGTGCGGGTGGAAGCGGAACCCGGCTCGTCCGTTTTCACGGTGACTGCCACCGACCGAGACTTGGGCGTGAATGCTCAGGTGACCTACCGCCTGAAGGAGCCACACAGGAACTTTCAGGTAGCAATGCAATGCAGCACAATACAAATAGAAAAAAAACTAGATTTTTTTGCAGAAGGACTTCAGTTGCCATGCATGTGAATAGCGTAACATAACCTGCAGGTGAACCCAGTGACGGGTGAGCTGACGTTGACGCGAGCCTTCGAGGCCGACCTGTCTAACGCCGAGTTCAAGGTGGCGGTGGTGGCGTCGGACGGCGGCGCCCCCCCTTTGTCCAGTGAGGTGGAGCTTCCTGTTAGCGTGCTGAACCGAGCCATGCCGCTCTTCGACAAGCCCTTTTACGGTGTCACCGTGCCCGAGGACGTGGCCGTGTCCACTTCGCTGCTGAGCATCAACGCCAGCAGCCCAACGGGGCAGCCCATCGTTTTCACCCTGGCCGGCGGTGACCCGTCGCGGCAGTTCGACATCGGCTTCGACACGGGCGCCGTCAGCGTGCTGTACCCGCTGGACTACGAGACGGCGCCGTACTACCGCCTCACGGTCAGGGCCACCGACACGCTGACGGGCGCCAGGTCCGAGGTGGACGTGGACGTGGTGGTGCAGGACGTCAACGACAACGCGCCCGTCTTCCAGAAGCCGGCGTACTCGGCCGTGCTGCCTGAGAACGCCATGATCGGAACCAGTGTCCTGCAGGTGCACAATGTCAATTTTCAACATGGAAGCAAAAATATTGTGATGTCGTGAGTTTTTTCATCTTGGAAAAAGTTTCATCTTGTAAATTATTTCCCCAACAGAAATTTCATCTCAAATATTTACGACTTTATACCGGCCCAAAAATATCGGTCTATTGATTTTGAACTTGGATGATTTAGTCACCGCGTTATTCCAAAGCAGTGTAAATTTCCCCGAATTTCCCTGAGAAAGCATCTGACCTTTGCCGAATACCAGAGCCCACTGTGGAAACATTTACTCACGGCGAGGTGTAATTAAACTGTCTGGACTCACAGAGACGATGTAATTATAACGGACCACGTCATAAATCATCAACGAGAAAGCTCATTATTACTCTTGTTGTCACAGAGAGCATTTGCTCAATTGAGCATTTCTTCCACCCACTAAAAATCTGCTTTGTCTTTCCTGATCCATCAAGAACGACATTGATTTTTTGGGGAGATCAGGGCCAGAGTTATTGCAGCTATACATTTCTGCCAGTCCACTTGTAGTCGGTGCTGATAAATCTCGTCGGGGCAGCACCTGCATCACATTTGACGATGTTTGGGCAATTTCTAACCTTGTGGAGTTGAATGTTTTTTCATCGTTTTACATTTTGCTGATCAAAACCGTCGTCTGCGGATGGTCTCAGGTATCTGCTCAGGATCAAGACTCGGACAAGAACTCCAGGGTGAGCTACGAGATGGTGTCGGACATCCACAACAGCAGCGACTACTTCCACGTGGAGCGCGACAGCGGCCTGCTGCTGACGGCGCGGCTGCTGGACTACGAGCGCAGGCCGCGCTTCAACTTTGTGGTGCGCGCGACGGACGGCGGCGAGCCGGCGCTCAGCAGCGACGTCAGCGTCACGGTGGGCGTGGCCGACACCAACGACAACCCGCCCGACTTTAGCCAGACGCTCTACGAGGCCTTCGTCAGCCAGCTGGCGCCACCGGGACACTTTGTCACCTGCGTTCAGGCCTCGGACGCCGACATGGGCGACACTCAGAGGCTCAGGTCAGTTGGAAGATCAAGTGGGTCGAAAAATTCCCCTTTCATGACTGGAGGCCGAGGAAAAAAAATCTTCAATAAAGAAACTTCTTCCCTTGAAAATCGATTGTCTGTGGCCCGAGTTTTAGTGATCTTTGTGGTGCAATTATCAAGTGAGAGTTATTGACTCGCCATCCTTTCCCCAGGTACAGCATCCTGTCTGGGAACGAGCGCATGACATTCTCCATGGAGGCGGAGAGGGGCATTCTGCGTCTATCTAACAAGAGGCGACAAGGCATGAAGCTGTCGTATCATCTCAACGTCTCCGTGTCTGACGGCGTCTTCACCAACACGGCTCAGGTGACGCCGCCGTCCCGACCCGCTCGTTCCCTCAATTAGTCCACGCCCGGCGTCTGACGAGCGGCTCGGCCCCAGTCCTCCGAGGTTAATGTGTGTTCGCGTCACGTCGGATTTACTGATGAGAGCGGCTACCGAGTGGAACGCTCCGTCTCGTAGTTTTTACTCCGTCAGCTGTTTTGTAATTGCTTATATTAAGCGTGAACACGTCTCGAATCGCAACAAGGGCCACAACGGTGCTCCACTGCAGCGATCGCCCCACCCCCCCAAAAAAGTGTAAAATGTCCAGCGCAGATGCGTTTCGTGATGTGACAATATACATCATTAGGTGATATTATATAGTCATAGAACCATATTCTAGTGACATTGTAGCATGATAAAGCCAACTGACATATTGATATCGCAGTTAGCATCCGCATCGATACATGCTCAGCATTTTGCCAAACCTGCTGGGGTTGTACAGGTGGTGGTCTACGTGCTGGGAGCCAACCTGTACAGTCCGGTGTTCAGTCAGAGGTTCTATCTGGCAGAAGTCCCAGAGAATGCACCGCCCGGGTCAAAGGTCACCCAGGTACGTTCATGTTGTGACTTCATCTTCTTTCGTGTTACCTGATCAATCTCTGCGTGTTGCCTTGCAGGTGCGCGCCACCGACGAGGACTCGGGTCTGTTCGGCCAGATCACTTACTCCTTCATCAACGACTTTGGGAAGACTCGCTTCGCCGTGGACGCCGACGGGCTCGTCACCACCGCGCAGAGGCTAGACCGAGAGGACCCTCTCAACAAAGACATCCTCCTTACTGTCATGGCACTGGATGGCGGAGGTACCACCAACCGCCATCATTGTGTCCAGATCTTTCTGATGATCCACTTTTAGTTCCAGCAAGTGTCAGCTCCATAAATTAGAGTCATCACGTTATCACTGCAGCATGAGCGCACGTGTCATCAGTCCGTATGTTGCGTTGCAGGCCGGGCGTCGTTCAGCACCGTGCGAGTGGTGCTGGCGGATGAGAACGACAACGCGCCACGCTTCCGGGCGGTGGAGTACCGCATGAGCATCAAGGCCGACGTGGGCAAAGGCTCCCTGGTCACGCAGATCCAGGCCAGCGACCCCGATGCCGGCGCCAACGGCAGGATCGTCTACTCGCTCTACAGCGAAGCGCGCTTGTCCCTGGTTGACGTCCTGGAGGTCAGCCCCAATTAGCAGCTAATGTACACAGTTATTCATATCGATGATGTCACAAGCCCCTCCTGATTTCCATCTGTTAGCGCTACACTTTAGTTCATTATGTCAGCAAATAATGATTGAGTGGCCTGTCGAGCGAATGGCAACGGAATGAAAACAGGAAGTGACATACATACCTTGTTCACTGGAGCAATCAAAGTCCTTTGTTACCAGGTGGAGTCGGACAGCGGCTGGATGATGACCAAGAGCTCCGTGTTCCACCTCCAGGGGACGGTGCTGTCTTTCTTCGTCAAAGCCACCGACTGCGGCTCGCCGGCCAAACACTCGCTGGTGTCGGCCTTCATCCATGTGGTGCCCCCCGCCGCCTTCATCCCGTCCTTCAGCCAGCCCCAGTACTCCTTCACCGTCCCCGAGGACACGCCAGTCGGCACGGCGCTGGGCTCCGTCTACATGGGCCCGGGCCAGAGCGCCACCTTCTCCGCCGTAGCCGGGGAGACGGCCGACAGCAACCGAGGCGGCACGTTCCTGGTGGAGGCCGACACGGGGCTGGTTCGCCTGGTCAAGCCCATGGACTACGAGCAGGTGCCCGTCTACCGCTTCAAGGTGGCCGCCGCCACCCGCAGGGACCTCATCGAGGCCATCGTCAGCGTGGACGTGGAAGTCAAGGTCGGTGGTGAGAACGCTGGATAACGGATTTTTCATGTTGTAACAAAATGGAGGTATAGCAAGGTCACAACCAAAAGGATTACAACCGGGAAAAAACTTCTGTGCACCGGGGCAGGTAATGGACGTGAACGACAACGAGCCGACCTTCGAGACAGACACGTACGTGGCCACGGTGATGGAGGGCATGCCGGTCGGCACCAGGGTGGTCCAAGTGCGAGCGCTGGACCCCGACTGGGGCTCCAACGGTCAGGTGGGTCACCGACGCGTGACGGCTGTAATAGATCAAATCGAGGTTGCACTTTATGCATGTCGACGTTCCCGCAGGTGACGTACAGCCTGGAAGAGGTGTCGTCGGGCGTCAAGTCCGCCTTCTCCATCGACAGCAAGACGGGCTGGCTCACTACCGCCGTCGACATGGACCACGAGATGCGCTCCAGCTACAGCTTCCGTGTGCTGGCGTCCGACCTGGGCGAGTCGCGCTCGCTGTGGTCCGGCGCCACCGTCACGGTGGCCGTGTCGGACGTCAACGACAACCCGCCGCGCTTCCAGCGGGAGCGGTACCGCGGTGCCGTCAAGGAAAGCGACCCGCCCGGCGAGGTGGTGGCCGTGCTCAAGACCAGCGACGATGACGGGACCGACCAGAACCGCATGGTCAGCTTTTACATTACAGGTGAGCCGCAAACTTTTCACACTTTGGTGAGATTCGTGACATAAAAACAACATCAGCATTTTCCAAATTAGGATGTTGTGCTTTACTACTTAAGTGTCTTCACGTATATCCAATTCATACAATTTCTATTTGCTTTGTGGTGAAAATCAATCATACAAAAAGCTTTCAAGTACTTCCATTCCTCTCATTTGTCCTCATTTGTAGCCGTCTAGCATTTTCTAGTTTGCTCATTAGATTTGGCGTTCATTTCTTGTATACCTGATTATTATGCCGTAGCGAGACGGATTCATTCGGATTAGGAGAAGTGAGTTTAAAACCCTTCCTGGGATCAAGCTGATGGGGCCGCGGCAGTCTTGTGAGACTTGTTGTTATTCATGGCGGGACGTGTTTTGTATTCCGGATGAAGGGCGGCGTCGCGCCACCTTGATTTCCTGCCATTTAGCGCACTCGCTGGCCTAATGGAGGCGCTATAATCAAAGGTCACTTGCCCAAATGCCGTGTACGCCTTGTCTCCACGTTGACACAGTCTGGACCTTTTTGATATCCGACGCCTAGTCTCTGATGTCTACAACAAAACTTAAGGTCAGAACCCCGTACTCAAAAATCGTACGTTAGCTACGTTGAAGACGTTGCGTTATCTTTGCACATGGCCAAACCCGGTGAACCGTGATTGGTCGTGACTGTGATTAATCCAAATGCTGTGTTTAGACTAGTCGGGCACATACAATATATTATCGTGAAGAAATGGTTTTACTTGATTTCCCCTTTAAGACCTGACAAAAATGGTCAGTTGTTGTGTTGGTGTGTGCATCAGGCGGTAACGTGGGCGGCGTGTTCGGTCTGGCGCTGGTGCAAGGCGAGTGGAAGGTGTACGTGAGCGGGCTGCTGGACCGCGAGCGTCAGGACCGCTACCTGCTCAACGTGACGGCCAGCGACGGCCTCTACGTGGCCCGCGCCGCCGTGGAGGTCACCGTCATGGACGCCAACGACAACAGCCCCGTCTGCAATCAGGTAGGTGAGGTGGCGCCAAAATGCCGGCCCATAACCGCTGTTCAATGTTCAATCTTTTCTTTCCTCGCACTGCATGATTGAGTTTGTGCTTCTCCAAACTGGGATAGAAAGACTTTGGCAGAGGTTGACGCTCCACTGAGCGCCATTCTAGTTTCCTATTCATTTGATATTTAATCAGTTCTCACCCCCAGGCATTTCCCCCATAATGCAAATCTTCCTCTGGGGCAATTTATGCTCCAAAAGACATTTATTTATGTAAACAATGTGCCTCATTACAGACAGGGGATGTTTTGCTGCTCTGGCATTTGCTGTCTCTACTCCTTACTTACAATCTTGAGTGCTTTAATTTTCGTTACAAACTTTGTCAACTCAGCCACTTGATATGTTTACAATGCATAAAAGGCCTGAGATTGATTGTGTGTGGTGGTGGTGGTGGGGTGGGGCATCGCGGAGGCCATTTTGGGATATGGTCGATGGAGAACATTTAACCTTGTTGGGTTAGCTTCTGTCAGCTGGGATAATGGATGTGTGTGTATGCATGTGTGTGTGGGGGGGGGGTGAATGGCAGGCAGTGTACAGCGCCTCGTTTCTGGAGGACGTGGCGGCCAACACGGGCGTGCTGAAGGTGGGCGCGTCCGACATCGACTCGGGCTCCAGCGCCGAGATCCAGTACTCGCTCTTTGGCATTGGCGTGGAAGACTTCTACATGGACGCCAACACTGGTAGCTTTGTCGCCATAACAAATGTTCTCTTGGTTGTATCAAAAGTTTGAAACCATTTGTGGGTTAAGTAGTAGTAAGTTAAGTTAGGTGTACTCAAAATTGTCTGTGATTTTTTCAAACAAAGTTAGGTGTACTGAAAGTTAAAAGTGTTCATCTTGTGTGTTTGCGTTTCAAGGCGAGCTTCGCACAGTGGCGCCCTTGGACCGCGAGAGCCGTCCCGCCTATAAGCTGATCGCCCAAGCCACGGACGGCGGCGGTCTCTTCTGCCGCTGCGACGTGTTGCTGAGGCTCCTGGATGTCAACGACAACGCGCCATCTTTCGCGACCTCGCGTTACGTGGCTAGCGTGTATGAGAACGCCGCGCCCAACACGCTACTCACGCAGCTGCAGGCCACCGACCCGGACCAAGGCCTCAACCGGACCATCGTCTACTCCCTGGTGGACTCTGCCGACGGCTTCTTCTCCATTGACCCGGTGTCCGGGGTAGTGGTCCTAGAGAAACCCCTGGACCGGGAGAGCCAAGACTCATACCGGCTGCGTGTTCGGGCCACAGACCAAGCTGGGCTGCAGGGGGCGCTCTTCTCGCAGGTTGGTGATCTAAAAAAACTAACCTGACTGCAAAAAAAAAGCAGACCTATCATGTGAAATGACTAATTATGAAGGCCGAAAGTTAAGTAAGTGTGCACTGAATTTTATTTAACGTACAGAATAGCTACTACTACTTTGTCACTACCGGTCTTGATCGTCGTGGTAACAAAAGACAAGAACTAATGAGCTTCTTACTTGTTGACCTTAGGGGGTTTTTGACCGGTTACGTGTCAGAAATCGTTCCGCGGACCGGCCTTTATATAAATAAATAATACATTTAGATAAATAAATGATACATTTATAAAATGCGCAAATATTTCTGACACGTAACTGGTCCGTGGCGCAAAAAAGATTGGGGACCAATGATCTATTCACTTGAGCTGCTCCATAAAACCATACTTTGGTACAATTTCATACAAGCCAGGGCTCAATAGTGTAGTGGTTAGTACTTTGGACTCTCACCCCCAGTGAACTGAGTTCAAATCCCAGTGGGACCTAAAATCTTTTATCATGGAAACATTTGCAAAACAGTTGCAAAACAGTTGCTCGTGTGCTGATCCATAAAAAAGGTTGGGGACCACTGATCTATACCACTTGAGCTGCTCCATAAAACCATACCTTGGTACAATTTCATTTAAAACATGCCAGGGCTCAATAGTGTAGTGGGTAGTACTCTGGACTCTCACCCCAGTAAACCGAGTTCAAATCCCAATGGGACCTAAAATCTTTTATCATGGAAAAATTTGCTACACAGTTGCTCGTGTGCTGATCTATAAAAAAGGTTGGGGACCACTGAACTATACTAGTGAGCTGCTCCCTAAAACCATACCTTGGTAAACGTTCATATACTACAAGCCAGGTCTCCATAGTGTAGTGGTTAGTCCTCTGGACTCTCACCCCAGCAACCTGAGTTCAAATCCCAGTGGGATCTAAAATATTTTATCACTGAAAAATTTACAACACAGTTGCTCGTGTGCTGAGCCATAAAAAAGGTTGGGGACCACTGATCTCTACTAGTCACTTGAGCTGCTCTATAAAACCATACCTTGGTACAATTTCATGTAATACAAGCCAGGGCTCCACAGTGTAGTGGTTAGTGCTCTGGACTCTCACCCCAGTAAACCGGGTTCAAATCCCAGTGGTCCATAAAATCTTTTATCATGGAAATATTTGCTACACAGTTGCTCGTGTGCTGATCTATAAAAAAGGTTGGGGACCACTGAACTATACTATTCACTTGTGAGCTGCTCCCTAAAACCATACCTTGGTAATGGTTCATTTACTACAAGCCAGGTCTCCATAGTGTAGTGGTTAGTGCTCTGGACTCTCACCCCAGTAAACTGGGTTCAAATCCCAATGGGACCTAAAATCTTTTATCATGGAAAAATTTGCTACACAGTTGCTCGTGTGCTGATCTATAAAAAAGGTTGGGGACCACTGAACTATACTATTCACTTGTGAGCTGCTCCCTAAAACCATACCTTGGTAATGGTTCATTTACTACAAGCCAGGTCTCCATAGTGTAGTGGTTAGTGCTCTGGACTCTCACCCCAGTAAACCGAGTTCAAATCCCAGTGGGACCTAAAATCTTTTATCATAGAAACATTTGCAACACAGTTGCTTGTGTGCTGAGCCATAAAACCATACACCTCCCTAAAGCTTAGGCCTAGGGTGAGGGCTAGAGGTGGGGTTAGGGCTGGAGTTAGGTTTAGGGTTGGCTCTAGGGTTAGGTTTGGATCTAGGGTTGGTCCTAGGGTTAGGGTTGGATCTAGGGTTAGGGTTGGGGTTAGGGTTAGGGTTAGGGTTGGATCTAGGGTTAGGGTTGGGCCTAGGGTTAGGGTTGGATCTAGGGTTAGGGTTAGGGTTGGATCTAGGGGTAGGGATAGGGTTGAGCCTAGGGTTAGGGTTAGGGTTAGGGTTAGAGCTAGGGTTAGGGTTAGGGTTTGAGCTAGGGTTAGGGTTAGGGTTAGCGCTAGGGTTAGAGCTAGTGTTAGCTAACCCTAGCTCTAACACTAACTGCTTTATATGACAATATGTGGAGGTACACCTCATGGACAGTTCAATAGTTCAATCTACACGAGGTAAAAAAATAAAAATAAATAAATAAATAAAGGGTTAATTGCATAATAAAAGCACAGTTATGTACATTCTCAAACCTGGGATCGAACCAAGTTCTTACCGAGCAAGAGCCCGTGTCATTATCCAGTCGGCTATTTCAACCTGGCAGCCCAAGGTCGTCTGCACTGTTTTGTACTAGTGATGTGCATTCCAGTTCTCAAGTGAACTGAAGCTTTAGAATCGCTTCACTCAAAATATTTGTTCAAAAGAATCGTTCACCGAATCGTTCACTACACTTTATTTATTTATTCTTTTTTCTTTTACCTCGTGTAGTGTACCTATTGTAGTGTCCATGAGGTGTACCTAATTACAGGCCACTTCAATAGGGAAAAAGCTTAAGTGAAAGTGAAAAGTGCCACACCCGCCCTCACCCCCACCTCCTGATTGGCTGTTTGATCTGTGACGTCACTTGGACACTCCATTAGGTACACTGCCATTTTCAAGTGTACCTATTAACAGGCCACTTTATTAGTGAAATATCATGGTCAAAGGTCACAGATGTCAAGCTCTAGTCCTCGGGGCCGGATTCCAACATGTTTTCCAAGATTCCCTCGTTAAGTGCACCTGCGTGAAAAGTTTTTGGTCACTTTCACGTTCTACAGGAGCTAAAACTTTTCACGCAGGTGCACTTAACGAGGGAATCACATGGCCACTCCATTAGGTACACCGCCATTTTCAAGTGTACCTAATAACAGGCCACTTTATTAGGGAAATATCATGGTCAAAGGTCACAGGTGTCAAGCTTTAGTCCTCGCGGCCGCATTCCAACATGTTTTCCAAGAGTCCCTCGTTAAGTGCACCTGCGTGAAAAGTTTTTGGTCACTTTCACGTTCTACAGGAGCTAAAACTTTTCACGCAGGTGCACTTAACGAGGGAATCACACAGACACTCCATTAGGTACACCGCCATTTCCAAGTGTACCTAATAACAGGCCACTTTATTAGGGAAATATCATGGTCAAAGGTCACAGGTGTCAAGCTCTAGTCCTCGGGGCCGCGTTCCAACATGTTTTCCAAGTGACCCTCGTTAAGTGCACCTGCGTGAAAAGTTTTAGCTCCTTTCACGTTCTGCAGCAGCTAAAACTTTTCACGCAGGTGCACTTAACGAGGGAATCACACGGACACTCCATTAGGTACACCGCCATTTTCAAGTGTACCTAATAACAGGCCACTTTATTAGGGAAATATCATGGTCAAAGGTCACAGGTGTCAAGCTCTAGTCCTCGGGGCCGCGTTCCAACATGTTTTCCAAGTGACCCTCGTTAAGTGCACCTGCGTGAAAAGTTTTAGCTCCTTTCACGTTCTGCAGGAGCTAAAACTTTTCACGCAGGTGCACTTAACGAGGGAATCACACGGACACTCCATTAGGTACACCGCCATTTTCAAGTGTACCTAATAACAGGCCACTTTATTAGGGAAATATCATGGTCAAAGGTCACAGGTGTCAAGCTCTAGTCCTCGGGGCCGCGTTCCAACATGTTTTCCAAGTGACCCTCGTTAAGTGCACCTGCGTGAAAAGTTTTAGCTCCTTTCACGTTCTGCAGGAGCTAAAACTTTTCACGCAGGTGCACTTAACGAGGGAAACACACAGACACTCCATTAGGTACACCGCCATTTACAAGTGTACCTAATAACAGGCCACTTTATTAGGGAAATATCATGGTCAAATGGTCAAACGAGGGAATCACATGGACTCTCTACCCAATGGAACCCTCACTTACGTTACATGGAATATATATGGTTTTATGGAGCAGCTCACAAGCAAATAGTTATAATGGTTATTTGGGGGAGCACACGAGCAACTGTGTAGCAAGTTTTTCCATGATAAAAGACTTTAGGTCCCACTGGGATGTGAACTCGGTTTACTGGGGTGAGAGTCCAGAGTACTAACCACTACACTATTGAGCCCTGGCTTGTACTAGATGAAATTGTACCAAGGTATGGTTTTATGGAGCAGCTCACAAGTGGTAAAGATTAGTGGTCCCCAACCTTTTTTATGGCTCAGCACACAAGCAACTGTGTTGCAAATGTTTCCATGATAAAAGACTTTAGGTCCCACTGGGATTTGAACTCGGTGCACTGGAGTGAAAGTCCAGAGCACTAACCACTACACTGTGGAGCCCTGGCTTGTATTACATGAAATTGTACCAAGGTATGGTTTTATGGAGCAGCTCAAGTGACTCGTAGAGATCAGTGGTCCCCAACCTTTTTTATGGCTCAGCACACAAGCAACTGTGTTGCAAATGTTTCCATGATAAAAGATTTTAGGTCCCACTGGGATTTGAACTCGGTGCACTGGGGTGAAAGTCCAGAGCACTAACCACTACACTGTGGAGCCCTGGCTTGTATTACATGAAATTGTACCAAGGTATGGTTTTATGGAGCAGCTCACAAGTGGTACAGATCAGTGGTCCCCAACCTTTTTTATGGCTCAGCACACAAGCAACTGTGTTGCAAATGTTTCCATGATAAAAGATTTTAGGTTCCACTGGGATTTGAACTCGGTGCACTGGGGTGAAAGTCCAGAGTACTAACCACTACACTATTGAGCCCTGGCTTGTACTATATGAAATTTTACCAAGGTATGGTTTTATGGAGCAGCTCACAAGTGAATTGTATCGATCAGTGGTCCCCAACCTTTTTTATGGATCAGCACACGAGTAACTGTGTTGTAAATTTTTCAATGATAAAATATTTCATGGACCACTGGGATTTGAACACGGTTTACTGGGGTGAGAGTCCAGAGTACTAACTACTACACTATTGAGCCCTGGTTTGTAGTATATGAACGTTTACCAAGGTATGGTTTTAGGGAGCAGCTCACAAGTGGGATAGATCAGTTGTCCCCAACCTTTTTTTATGGATCAGCACACGAGCAACTGTGTTGCAAATTTTTCCATGATAAAATATTTTAGGTCCCACTGGGAGATTAAGGAGGCCACCTTGAGATGTGCCGCGAGGAGACGCGATAACAAGCCATGTAGATTTTAATTAAGATCAATGCTTATCCCATGAGCACCCAGATGCAAAGATGATGAGAGGTGACAGCTGAGGGGCCAGCGGCTCTCTGGCACCTACTGGTGGAAAAAATACAGTACATGAAGACACACAAAGAGACATTTACACAAACAAGTCTGTTAGCCGTGTTAGCTTCACCAAGTAATGTGAACCACCCTAACTCATTCCAACTTGCGTCCACCAGGTCGAATTAACCGTGCTAGTCCTGGACGTGAACGACAACGCGCCGGTGTTCCAGAGGCGGGACTACACTGTCACCGTGCCCGAGGATGTTGCGGTGGGCGCTGAAGTGTTGCGGGTGCTGGCCACCAGCGCCGACATCGGGCCCAATGCCGAGATCTCCTACCGAATCCGCTCGGGCAACGAGATGGCCAAGTTCTCTATTGACATGGTTCTAGGTGAGCTTTCTGGTTTGAATGTGGAGATCTCGATGTGCAATCGGAAGGTGCTTGGATCCAAAGAACCTAACACATAACTCGCTCCTAGGCTCCATTTCCGTGGCCGGTGAGCTGGACTTTGAGGTGTGCAAGGACTACTACCTGACAGTGGAGGCCTGGGACGGCGGCAGCCCGCCCCTCAGTGCCGCCACCGTGGTCACTGTTCAGCTGATGGATGTCAACGACAACGCCCCGGTCTTCAGCCGGGACGTCTACAACGTCCTGATCAGCGAGGACACGCCGGTTGGCCAGTCCGTAACCAGGGTAGTCTGATTAGTTCATTAATGGCGCCGTTAGCTGGAATCGTAATTACTGAAGGGATGTGTGCTTTTTAAAGGTGCTGGCGGAGGACTTGGATAGCCAAGTTAACGGACGCATCACCTACTCCATCCTGAAAGGCGACCGGAGTAACCACTTCTGGATCGACCCGGTGACAGGCCTGCTCAAAGTCAATAAGCGTCTGGACCGCGAGCTGGTAAAGCAGACTACACACATCTACAAACAGCCGATAGTTAGATCTTAGCTGACTGATCGCGAATAGCTATTAACACCCAACACACCTCAGCGTAAACGCTCAGTACCGTCGATAATCGGGTCTTTGCCGGCTTCAAAGGAAAATGCGATATGGCTGGATTGCCAGTATGTGTGGAGCCAGCTTAAGGATGTGCCTTTAAGTGCAAAATAACTCAGGAAGAAATCAATAGTCGTTTTCGGAGTCGGCGCAAGGTCAGCGAGCGCTCACATTATGCGGCCGTAACGATGCGTGTCGGCCGCATAGCCTCATGCATAAAGATGTGTCCGCTCTCCCCCGTGCAGGTGTCCCGCTACGCTCTGTCAGTCCAGGCCTTCGACAGCGGCTCGCCCGCCATGTCCTCAGCCGTCGCCGTCAACGTGGACGTCGCCGACGTTAATGACAACCCGCCAGTCTTCACCCCGCCCAACGCCACTGCTGTGGTCCAGGTGACTCAATAGGTTTTGCTATTTGATATGACTGCTGAAGCAATCCAAACACAGTACAAGTATTTGTACCTTGTGACACTCTGTTTTCCAATTTGAAGCTGAGCCAAGCTCCCGGCAGCGTCCTCCTACGTTTGTCTGTCAGCGACAGAGACTCCCCCAGAAACGGCCCACCCTTTGAGTTTGCCCTCGTTTCTGGCAACGAGGGTGGTTTCTTCACGTTGGACCAGACGGGAACGCTGAGGTCCAACCGCCAGTTCAGCCCGGAGTCCCCCCGGGAGTTCACCCTCGAGGTCCAGGTCAGAATTCGAATGCCAAATTAATAGGGGTGTAAATCGCGGGTTTTGTAACGATACGATATCATATCGATACAAAGAAACACGATACGATATTTGCCGATATCTTAAAGCCTGCTGTGATTCATTCACGATACATCACGATATAGTGCTCTACGATCGATATAGAACAATATCCTGATTTATAACAATTCATACGCAAAATCAACAAGGTACTGCAAACTCTTTATTTAGGAAATTACAAAGTGCTTCCAAACGAATGACTTGAAGCCCAAAGGGGAGCGAATCTCCTCGTCTTCTTGGACACTAGCCATAGCACCAGCCCAGGAGCCGCGTAGTTGTCGGCTCCCCTTTCACGTGCCTGCTCTGCTCACAACACAACACTGCTCCCGGAAAAAGGAAGCAAGCAACAATGAACTGGATTTCAAAATAAAGTCGCGTCTAATGTCCGAGGTCAAAAACGGGCGATATAGATCGATGTTTACGTTTAGCATCGATGCCAACAAATTGTAGAGCATTATATCGATTAATCAATGTGTATCGATGAATCGTTACACCCCTACTAATTAGGGTTTCAAACTAGGGTTAGGGTTTCCGACTAGGGTTTTAAACCAAGGTTAGGGTTACAAACTAGGTTTTAAAGCTAGGCTTAAGGTTTCCAACGAGGCTTTCAAACTACTTTTAGGGTTTCTAAGATTAGGGTTTCTAACTAGGCTTTCAAAACTAGGGTTAGGGTTTTCGACTAGGGTTTCCAAAGTTAGGGTTAGGGTTAGGGTTAGGGTTGGGGTTAGGGTTTCTAACTAGGCTTTCAAAACTAGGGTTAGGGTTAGAGTTAGACTTAGGGTTAGGGTTAGAGTTAGACTTAGGGTTAGAGTTAGAGTTAGGGTTACTAACTAGGCTTTCAAAACTAGGGTTAGGGTTTCTAACTAGGCTTTCAAAACTAGGGTTAGGGTTTCCGACTAGGGTTTCCAAGGAGTTTTGCCATCGCTAATTAGGGTTTCAAACTAGGCTCAGGGTTTCCGACTAGGGTTTTAAACCAAGGTTAGGGTTTCAAACTAGGTTTTAAAGCTAGGGTTAGGGTTTCCAACGAGGGTTTCAAACTACTTTTAGGGTTTCTAAGATTGGGGTTTCTAACTAGGCTTTCAAAACTAGGGTTAGGGTTTTCGACTAGGGTTTCCAAAGTTAGGGTTAGGGTTAGGATTAGGGTTGGGGTTAGGGTTTCTAACTAGGCTTTCAAAACTAGGGTTAGGGCTAGAGTTAGAGTTAGGGTTAGAGTTAGGGTTAGGGTTACTAACTAGGCTTTCAACACTAGAGTTAGGGTTAGGGTTTCTAACTAGGCTTTCAAAACTAGGGTTAGGGTTTCCGACTAGGGTTTCCAAGGAGTTTTGCCATCGCTAATTAGGGTTTCAAACTAGGCTCAGGGTTTCCGACTAGGGTTTTAAACCAAGGTTAGGGTTTCAAACTAGGTTTTAAAGCTAGGGTTAGGGTTTCCAACGAGGGTTTCAAACTACTTTTAGGGTTTCTAAGATAGGGTTTCTAACTAGGCTTTCAAAACGAGGGTTAGGGTTTCCGACCAGGGTTTCCAAGGAGTTTTGCCATTGCTATTTAGGGTTTCAAACTAGGGTTAGGGTTTCCGACTAGGGTTTTAAACAAAGGTTAGGGTTACAAACTTGGTTTTAATGCTAGGGTTAGGGTTTCCAACGAGGGTTTCAAACTACTTTTATGGTTTCTAAGATCAGGGTTTCTAACTAGGCTTTCAAAACTAGGGTTAGGGTTTCCGACCAGGGTTTCCAAGGAGTTTTGCCATCGCTAATTAAAGTTTCAAACAAGGGGTAGGGTTTCCGACTAGGGTTTTAAACCAAGCTTAGGGTTACAAACTAGGTTTTAAAGCTAAGGTTAGGGTTTCCAACGAGGGTTTCAAACTACTTTTAGGGTTTCTAAGATTAGGGTTTCTAACTAGGCTTTCAAAACTAGGGTTAGGGTTTCCGACCAGGGTTTCCAAGGAGTTTTGCCATTGCTAATTAGGGTTTCAAGCTAGGGTTAGGGTTTCCGACTAGCAGGGGTGTCAAACTCATTTTTTTCGCGGGCCGCATTGTAGTCATAGTTTCTTCCGGAGGGCCATTATGACTGTCAACCCAAATAAATGTATGAGCACCTCATATTATATACAGTATATGCTACAAAACAAACTGACAAATAACTCGTTTTCAAATCAAACTAGTATAAAATGGTCAAATATATTCGCGGGCCACATAAAATGAGTTTGACACCTGTGGACTAGGGTTTTAAATCAAGGTTGGGGTTACAAACTAGGGGTGTAAATCGCGGGTTTTGTAACGATACGATATATCGATACAAAGACTAACGATACGATATTTGCCGATATCTTAAAGCCTGCTGTGATTCATTCACGATACATCACGATATAGTGCTCTACGATCGATATAGAACAATATCCTGATTTATAACAATTCATACGCAAAATCAACAACGTACTGCAAACTCTTTATTTAGGAAATTACAAAGTGCTTCCAAACGAATGACTTGAAGCCCAAAGGGGAGCGAATTTCCTCGTCTTCTTGGACAGACACTAGCCATAGCACCAGCCCAGGAGCCGCGCAGTTGTCGGCTCCCCTTTCACGTGCCTCCTCTGCTCACAACACAACACGCCGCGCACTGCTCCAGGAAAGAGGAAGCAAGCAACAATGAACTGGATTTCAAAATAAAGTCGTGTCTAATGTCCGAGGTCAAAAACGGGCGATATAGATCGAGGTTTACGTTTAGCATCGATGCCAACAAATCGTAGAGCATTATATCGATTAATCGATGTGTATATCGATGAATCGTTACACCCCTACAAATTAACATTTCTATCATGAGAAATAGTTTGAGAACCACCGGCCTCAGGAATGAACTTTTTGTCCGGTAGGTGAGCGACTCCGGGCGGCCTCCTCTTCTCTCGTCCTCGTGGGTCTTTCTGCGGGTCATCGGGAACAGTCAGTACAAGCCGGCCGTCTCGCCCCTGGAAATCTTGGTGGTGACGGCGACCGACACGTTCCAGGGCGGCCCAATTGGTCGCATCCACGCCACCGACCGCGACCCCAGCGACGCGCTGTTCTTCACCCACAGGCCGCAGGATAAGAGCATGTTTAGCATCAACAGGCAGGACGGAAGTGTGAGCGCGCTACCGGGCCTCGAGCCGGGGAGGTAAACAACACTTCACTTAACGCTGACTTTGGGACGTTGGTGTTCTTGAATCTTTCTGATGTTCTCAGGTACCAGATGAACGCCACCGTGAGCGACGGACGCTTTGCCGTGATCGCCGACGTTTCGGTCCAAGTGGAACAGGTGACGGACGTCCTGCTGCGTAGCGCCGTCGCCCTGAGGTTCCGCTCCCTGTCTCCCGAGGACCTGCTGGGCCGCTACCTCAACCAGATCCGGCTGACCTTGCGAGCGCTCGCTGGCTGGAACTGGTCGGCTGGACAACAAGACCCTCTCCACATCCTCGGCGTGCAGCCGGTGAAGGGGACGTCCAACGTGGACCTTCTGGTGGCCATCGAGAGGCCGGAGGTGTCCGCAGGTCCTGCTGGGCGGTTGGGGGGCTTCTACGCGCCCCAAGAAGTGGCCGGCAAGCTACAGGAGGCGAGGGGGCGGCTCCGAGGTGTCCTGGCTGGAGCGGAGGCGGTGGGCGGCGCTTGCTCCGGGGAGCTGGCATGTGGCGACAAGATCTGCGAGCAGACGCTGGCCATGGAAGCTGGCTCCCTACTGACGTACAGCACAGAGAGGCTCAGCCTGGTGTCACTGCCATTCAGACGCATTGAGACCTGCACCTGCCCCCGTCAGTTTATACGGGCTGCACTCACCCCGACGTTCTTTGTCTTCTTTTGGGGTTCCTAATGTTGTTTCTGTTGTGTGATTTGCTGTACCAAGCAGGTGGGGCGTGCCCCATCTCCATGGAGCTGTGTGAAGGTTGGTCATGTCCTGCAGACATGCAGTGCGTTCGCTCCGGCCCGACGGCGCCATCTGTCTGCCAGTGTTTACCTGAGCGTCTGGACGAGTGTTCCGGTAGGATTGCTTCTACGATTGCTGAACGGAATAGAATCAAGTTGTAAATGTCATGAGGTTTCTTGACTGGTTCTGGGCAAGATTTGGTTGGTTGTCGACGGACATGGTTCATACCTTTTATTCTTGACTTTGTGCTCTTTTCCATGTACAAACATTTCCATGTTGAATCCTCCGTGTCTCCGCACAGGTCAAAGGTCTCTGAGTTTTTCCGGCAACAGCTACATCAAGTACAAAGTGACTGAAAGTGGTCTGAGCGGCGAGATGAAGCTAGGCCTCAGCGTCCGTACGCTGCAGACCAGGGGGGTCATCATGTTCACCCGAGTGAATCCCTGCACCATGCTCAAGGTAAACATCAAAGTCTTTGAATAATTAGCGAATGGCTCTGGACTTGATTTTCTTAACTGGTTATTTGCTTTTTCGATGGGTTCTCACCTTATGATTTGGTTCTGGTCTCTGCGTTCACTGAATCTGTCTGTTCCAGATTGAAGGTGGCCGCCTGTGGTTCCAGCTGGACTGCGATAACACCCTCGGCATCATGGGAATCTCCGGGCGTCAGATCAACGACGGGCTGTGGCACGCCATAGCTTTGGAGCTGACCAGCAACTATACCCTCCTGTCATTGGACGACAGCTACGTGGAGCGACGGCGAGCCGCCCGAGCACCCGTCCGCCTTTGGCCCGGCGCCCCGGAATCCACCTTCTTCTTCGGGGCGCAGGTGAGGCCCCCGGCAGCAGGAGTCCAAGGGGCCAGGGCCCAGGATGGCTTCCAGGGCTGCCTGGGCCGGCTGACACTCAACGGTAGAGAGCTGCCGCTGCAGAATGAACGCAGTCGCTACGCTGAAATTGCTGGGCTGAGTGAGGTGGAGCTGCGCTGCGTCCTCTACCCGGACCCTTGTGTCAGCGCCCCCTGCCTCAACGGAGCTATGTGCACCAGCATGCCCTTGCAAGGTTGGTCATTCATTCATTCTTACATTTGTTTTGTTTGTACTAAATAACATTTTACCCAGACCCAGCAAAATCATCAAGCCTGCAAAATTGGGTCATCTGTTGTCATAGAAAAGCAGGGCTTCACCTGTTGTGTTGCCTTTAACACAGAACTCAGTAAAGCTTTTTTTTTTTTTTTTACATGGATCTTGTTGACTTCTTAACAGGCTTCGAGTGCTCTTGCATCTCTGGCTTCACCGGGGGACGCTGCGAGAGCCCAGTGACGCCCTGCACGCCAAACCCCTGTCAGGCTGGTGGCGAGTGCCAAGTCACTGAGGGTGGCAGCGCCTTCGTCTGTGGCTGCCCACCAGGACTCAGAGGGCTTAGGTAGGTTCAAAAAGCTTTTTTTGCATTAATGCAGAGGTCTCAAACTAATTTATTTGGCGGGCCGCATTGTAGTCATAGCTTCTTTCGGAGGGCCATTATGACTGTCAACCCAGATAAATGTATTTGAACCCCTAACCCAAGCTTTAAACCCTACTTTGAAACCCTAACTCTAGTATGAAACCCTACTTTGAAACCCTAACCCTAGACTTATGATCATTGGTATCATGTCACACAACTTGGTGTATGAATGCTACTACCAAGAATCGCCACAGGAGGGCAGCACCACTCCTTTACACTCTTGGTTTGACGCCGTTAAATAATTAAGGACCGAGGTTTGTCCTAAAAATGACTTTTCAAAACAAATCAGCAAAAAAACTGTAATTAATACTTAATAATAACGCAGTATATTAAAAAAAAAGACTGCCTTCAGAAAAATTGCAGGATTTGTACCACTCAATCCACCAAAAACAAATGTAATATTATTATATTGTAAGTTATATTTTTAAGTTCACACAAGTATAATCCAAATAATTGTTGATATAAAACATTCTATAATTAAAAAAACTAAACGTATAGATCCAACAATAAAGATAAGTGCTAAAATTATATTCAGTGAGTGGACGGCTTAAATGTGTATTAAGCAAGTAGAGTTGTAATTGTTCTAGGCAGCGGTTTATCAGTGCATAACAATCAGGTGCAAATGCCCACTCAGCAGATATTATTCAGCGTGATGACATTTCCAAGTGTTGCCGCACAACTGTTGTATGTAAATATCAAACAAATGTCATCCAAATCAGAAAGAAACAATATGCTATGCCAAGGAAACTGAAGACGTGTGCGCGTGCTCCAAGTCATTGCAAATGAGAAAACGACAGTCTCGCTGGGGGGCTGACGGTGGGGAGCCGCATTTCAAAGGAGAAGCCTGCACCCGCGTTGGCGGGGGGTGGATCGCCAAACGCTCGCCTGCTAAAAGTGTCTTAAACCTTGAATTCATCTCCGCAGCACAGGCCATTATTGATAAATGAAACACCCCCCATGATGCCGTTGGAATTTCAGCTCGCTGTGTGTTCATACCCTTGTTCACACAATTCCAGAGCTGAAAAAGAATTGGTGTAGGCCCTTTTTTTTTTTTTTTTTTAACTGAACTCCGGGTAGAACCTGTTATGTTACTGTCCTTGCTCACACATGGCAATGGTAATTTTTTGATAAAAAGGATATTTGATTTTCCAGATGCGATGAGGATGTGGACGAGTGTGAGCAGGCCGACTGCGGGGATGGGGGTGAGTGCATCAACACGCCGGGATCCTTCTACTGCAACTGCACGCCCGGATACGAGGATGGGGCCTGCGGTGAGCCGGGTGACGGCAACATAGGCAATGACACGCAGGTGCAAACACGTACACGCCAACCATCCAAGCATTTGACTTTTTACTTTAAACATGTCTATCTTATTAAGAGGCCAACGTGGAAATTAACAGGCAATAATAATAATTGTATTAGCAACCACCGTCAGTATGAGTCAGTGTAAACGACAATTACTTGGCATGTGAAGATCTGTAACAGGTGTCACTCATCTGTGCTAGCTGCCAATCTCAGTGTCAAGTATCTTTGTCAACATCTTTGTCATGTCTCAGGCGCAGCCGCTGTCATACGTCGGTCCCGGCGAGATCATTGGAATCGGCGTCCTAGGCTTTGTCATCGTCCTGCTCCTCATCCTCTTTGTCATCTTCCGAAAGAAGATCCCATTTCGGAAGGACTCTGCGGCGTCAGCGGGGCTCTCGGGCGTCTTGGCCGTGTCGGCCATTACGGAGACCAGCTACATGCTGCGCAAGACCGGCATGGGCGCAGAAGGCATCGAGTTCAAGGCGGTGCGTGTGTCCAACTCGCCGGGGAAGGCGGGCGTCGGAGGAGACGGTGAAGTGGGCGGCGGCCTGACGAGACCTCCCCAGGTGCTGGTGAGACCCAATGCTCACTCGGCTGGGGACAGACACAGCAGGGACGTGGACGGAAATAGGGTCAGTCATCTTGCATTCATCCTAAAAAAAACATCCATCCGTCCGTCCGTCCATAATCTATTTGACAATCATCCGAATTTGGACACGCATCCATCACTCAACAACCTCTTGTCTTTCGTTGACAGCTTAGCAGCTTCCTGTCCGACACGTCCAACGTGCACAGCAACCGTCGGGGTGTGGCCGTATGCAGCGTGGCGCCCACCAACCTGCCGCCGCCATCCCCCTGCCACCGCCTCAGTCAGCACAGCCCCGCTCACAAGGTGTCCTGGGAGGGCGGGGACAGCGACGCGGCGGAAGTGAGGCGGCGGGACGAACGTGAGGACGAGTGGAGTCAAAGAGCCTTTGAGATGCAGCGGACGGATGCCAGTGACGGTCAGACTGCAAGCAGACACACAGACAGACACGGCGTTTCAAATGTATGCTGGATATAGTCTCAAACAAGGGCTATGGGTTCAAAGAAATGTATGCTGGGGCCACTTTAGTGTGTTGGCATGGTTGCCATGGAGACAGATGTACTTTTTGCTGACCTCAATACACTTTTTCAAACTTTTTCATTGTCAATTCTAATGAACCCATACGATGAATAAATATGAATAATAAATATGATGAATGTTGGAGTTTCTACGACTTTGTCCTACTTTGGCCTTTAAGAGCTCCAGCTGGAAAGAAGGACCAAAAGACAACAACTGACAATAACCCTTTGGTCCTCTTTTTTTCGGCCCGCAGTGGCGATACGGCAGGGAGGGGGCGGAGCCAGACAGACAGCGACACCATGATTGATTGATAGTCAGCGATAGTCACCGCTTCCACAATGAGAATGGCTAGTAAGTAGCCAGCCCCAATTTGAAACATAATCCCAGCCTTTGAAAACCTGAACATAAACCCTGGCTTGAAACCCAACTTTGAAAATTTAACCGAACCTTGAAACCCTAATCTGAAGCCTTGACACCCTTAAGAAACCTAAACAATAACTTGAATGGCAACCTTAAAACGAATACTTTCTTCAAACCCCAACAGCCTCTTTCAAACACTGACATGGGTTTGAAACCCTAAGCCGAGATAGCCTACCTTAAAACTTCACTTGAGCGAGGGCTCTTGCTCGAGCGACAAGTCAGTCGGAAGCATCTCTGTTTATCGTCCTCTCCCTGCTCGCATCATCGATTTCCTCCGGGGATCAGGATGTCCTCATAGGGACATTGCGCTCCCTTGCTGAGGAGTAAAAACATCTAATTAGTGCGTGATTGAGATGGCCGGACGCCCTCGTTAGCCACTGCACTTTGTT
The DNA here is from genome assembly GCF_901709675.1 of Syngnathus acus. Taxonomy (NCBI): domain Eukaryota; kingdom Metazoa; phylum Chordata; class Actinopteri; order Syngnathiformes; family Syngnathidae; genus Syngnathus; species Syngnathus acus. Next base: position 3,182,805 of record NC_051099.1, on the reverse strand, counting down.
TATTTGTGCCACGCTAAGCTAAGCGGCAGCCGGCCAAGGTATAATCGCGCGCTGGTTGACGGGCCGAAGTGAGCCGATGGGAAATTTACGGCGCCTGCTGAATAATGAATTCATTAGCATATGATGAATAATTTAGGAGCAGCAACACGCAATACATGAGCACTTACATAAATTATTTTTGACCGTGACTCTAAGCCTTACTTTAAAACCCTAACCCTACCAGGAACCCTCATTTGAAACCTCACCCCTGACTCGAGACCCAAACACAGACTTGAAATCCTAACCCTTGTTTGAAACAGTGCACACAGACACACAGACACGCACGCAAAGACTCCAGCTCGTGTCAACATGTGTTTGTATGCGTGTGCACCCAGGTGAGCAGTCGCCACCTGTGCAGAGCCACACGATGGGTCTTTCGTCAGACTCCACGTCAGAAGAGCTCAGCTCGTACACGTCAGAGTCCTTTGATGACAACGGTACGTGCCGACGAGCATGAACCGAGCATGAACCCGTGATGTCGCACCACTAGAGCGCACCGGCACCAACATTTCAGATTGAGGTTGGGGTTTCATAGAGCACGGGTTAGTGGAGGTCGGGGTCAGTTTGAAACCCTACTTTGAAACCCTAACCTCAGTTTGAAACCCTAACCCTAGTATGAAACCCTACTTCGAAACCCTAACCCTAGCTTTAAACCCTACTTTGAAACCCTAACTCTAGTATAAAACCCTACTTTGAAACCCTAACCCTAGTATGAAACCCTAACCCCTAACACATACATGACATGTTGGCCTTGTCGAGTTAATGTGGTCGTTTTGATATTGTGCGCAGCCTCCATTGTGACTGTCATCCGTCTGGTCAATGACACGGTGGACCACATTGAGAGTGAAGGTAGGGAAACACTGCATTGAATCTACTCTATGTCAATCTATCAATATCATCTAAAAGTTATTGTTTGTAGTTTCCAACATGGACAAGGAGCGGTGGCAGCACAGTCCTGGTAAGTACACTTGAATAACGTCAATCATTTGACTGTTTCTACATATTTTTTTGGGCTGTCCTCGCTATGTTAAGGCTAGAATCCGATGAGCAAATAATGATAATGTCAACTTTTAGAAGTTTGAGCAGTGTTGAACTTTACAAATGCAATCTGATATTACACATCTGCGACTACTTCCAAAGCCGTGCTGATGCTAATGATTTGCTAAACTTGCGTGACAAAAATCTTTCACACAAGTGGCTCTGGGAATGAGGGAAAGCACCTTCAAATTTACAAATGGTGTAAGCGGGGACTACATTTCAGCTGGTACCAACTACCTGTTAACAAATGAGACAACAAGTCTTACCGGCAGCAACACGAAGACAACCGCTGGAATTTTCCCATCAGGTTCAGGAAGGCGCGATGGCCCGAGCTCAGACGGCGGTTATCGACTTTTATGTCTTGTTCCCTAGCAACCGATGCCACTTCTTCTCACAGTGCATATCGCCGAGCTTCTTTTCCCCCTGCGCAGAAGCAAACAGAAGACAGAAAACAGAGATTCCGAGGGCGTTCAATTTCAAAGATGACAGAGAAACAAGTCTTGACTTCTTTTGTCACAAGGCATCTTTTCTAATCATCATCATCATTAGTGTGCATCTGAGCCATCATAATCAGCAATAACAAACTTAATCATCATCATATTCGTTCATTATGCGCGCGACTTTAGCTAAAGGGCAAAATGTGAGAACATTCTGAAGATTTTTTGTTTTCCCATAGAGACTATTCAACATGGACTGACAGTGACAATTGCTTTCAAAACAAGACTTGCCACATAAGCAATGTCCCCCTATTTTATGCCTACCCTCAACCGGGGTCCATGTCCCACTTCTTTTATGCCTACCCTCAACCGGGGGTCAAAACTACCTGGGTAAAGTTCTTCATAAACTAAAAGTGTGTTCTTGTCTCTGCAGCCTTCCCCTGGGACTCCCCCAGGCAGACCCCCAGCTGGTTTTCACCCTCCCGCCTGCGCCCATCCGAGCTTGGGTCCCACGATGACGTGAGTGACGCCCAGCGCAACATTCGGCGGGGTGGCAGCACCCGCTCCCTGCAGCTGGACTACCCGATCCAAGTTCAGAACAGCGACAGAGGCCGGGAGCCGGCGCCAGAGTCCCGGCAGAGGGCCTTCCAGTGGGAGAAGAACCAGTCGGGCGAGTGGCAGAGAAAAAGATGGCTGGGTGGGGAGGGGCGACAACGGAGCAGTGAGGAATCGCCCGTCTACGAGGAGTACCGGGAGCCCCGACGAGACTCTGATGGCAGCCAAGACTCTGAGTCTCTCTACGACACCCTGCCCCCAGCCCGGGAAGCCTACGACGGCTACCCACCGGGCCCGCCCGGCCTCAGTTTACACCCGGCCCAGCTGCTGCCCCCCTTACGGGCCTGGGCTTCTTCGACCCGAGAGGACGAGGGCGGAAATCTCGGCTCCGGCCCTGTGACCGGTTCTGGAGACGAGCTGGAGAGACTCTTGAACTTGGTGTCGCTACGCGCCCGGAGGGCCACGAGGACCAATAGAACCTCCACCGGGTCGGAACCTGCGGCAGGTTGGGACGGATTCAAATGACAGACAAGATACACGGCGGCCCAGTGATGCCGCTCTCGTCCCGTTAGCGGCGCTTGATTTTCACCGCATGTGGCGCGCCGCTGCAAAGATGTTATTAAGATTAACGGCGTCCTTGTTTAATCATTACATTACTCACCAATTATTTATTTCATAAGGAGGTCGTTTGGCGGCCGAGCAGCACGGGCATCAAAGCGCAAGATAATTAAAGGAAGACACTTTTAAGATGGTGGGGGCACACACAAACGCGCTGCCGCCAATTCAATGCTGTGTTTTATCACTGTGAATAAATCGTGTACACTGTGCGCAAGTGGCGTTGGTCATCTTTGGCTGCACTTCACCTCGTTCGAGGGTTCACGTCAAAGCAAAAAATGGGCTTCCCACCGTTGCTCAGTGGTGATGATGTTGGATGAAGCTTACAGTGAGGAATCATACTGAGCAAAAGGGCGGGCGGGGGTCTTCTCACAAACAGCAGGACGACGTGCACGGGGCGCAACCTAATCTGGGTGGCCGACATCTGCCTGGCGCAGACGCGCGCGCACACATGCACAGCTGGAATGGACACAAACAGCATCTCACGCAAGTGACGCTCATGTATTATTCACCAATGCATTCATTTCAACGGCGTAATCAGCTGCAGTGAGGCGTGCGTGCGTGCGTGTGCACGCGCGTGTCTGCTAGATGATTAGGAGGACAATCCTTTGACATATGCCAAGAACGCTATGGCTGTTGCTCCTGCCTGTTAGTTTGCCGCATGCACAATCACAAGTACGGTCAGCAAACGGCATTGGGCACTAGCATTGGAATGCGAATATTTTTTTTTCACCGGAATCCTATGCAGCTAATGTTAACCTTCACTCTAACCCTAACCCTAACTAACCAGACACATGCAGGGGTGCTCAAGTTGCACAAGCTTTAAATTTGGTATGTTATACTTCGATGTAATATTCATCCTGAAAATGCTGTTACAATTCAGACAGATTAAAGAGGTTTGGCATTAACAGCCCCCTTTTTTTTTTTTTTAACTTTGAGCACCTGCACCTCCTGAGGTCACTGCACGCCCCTGCCAAATAATCGACAGCATCAAGGCTAAAAAAGGGTTGCGGCGCACATCAGCAGGCAGCGGAGCGCTAAGTGGCCCAACGCTTCGTTGAAGCAAACAAAAGCAAACGCATTAGCGGCATAAACAGAAAGCACTCCAAATTATCAACAGAGCGCACAAGAAGCATATTGTTTTCAATGAATTACATTCCGATGGTGCTGCAAACTTAACTTTTACAGGGGGGGGGAAAAAAAAAAAAAAAGAAGAAAAACAACTGCAGCTAAAACTGTACATAAATAAAAATGGCAAAAGGGGCAAGAGCAGCTCAGGATCTCAATGGTCAGCCGGACCACCATGGCTTGCTTTACAAACTGACCCAGATGGGATTTCTTCACCCAACCTGTGTCTGATTTTCTTTATTGTGTCATCTAAACGGCTCAATTTCATTTTTTTTTTCCAAATCCGGTTTATCTCATTTCATCAAAGCGAGATGTGAATTCAATTGGACGGAATTCTGCCGGATAAACGCCCGTTTTATCAGCGCTTGGCGTGCTGGCGCTACTCGACTGCCAATGCGGCTGCGTAAACAAATACAGGTGGGAATAGTCACGTGACGTCTGGAACTCTATATCGTCAATGTTATTTTGCAGGAAAGTGGTGTTAACTTTTAAGACTGCAATAAAATCTGCGAGATTTACAATTTAGTGATTTATAGGGCAGTGATGACTCCTGGATATTTGTTTGCACATGGTTTTCCTCAGAGCTTGGCATTTCACTAAATAATGATTTGGGACTTATTCAAGCATATTGGATATTCATATTGGATCACGTTACCTGCACTTTCATCCACGACCGAAAGACAGTCACCATCTTCAGTCCTAGGTTGCCTGAAAGCAAAAAAATAAATAAACTGAGATTAGGAAAAAAAATAGGTGCAAAGTGGTCTATCTCCAAGCACTAAGCAAGTTTTCATGAAATTTTTTTTAAATTCCATTACCTAATTTGACAATGACTCACAATAACGGGCTTTGCTCATTCTAGTTCTCACTGAATCAATTGTCTCCAATTATTACATCCGGCAATTTTATTTTAATAGGCTCTCTCTTGCAGCATCCGTCACATTTTCTGGATGTCCTCACCCCCCCGCCATCCACATTTGGAGCGATGACACATTGAGGCCGGCGATATTGGCCGTCCGACAGCCGGCCCTCGGCGGATAAAAGCATTCCACTTGGTGTCAGGCGCACATGAGGACATGAGGCGCCACCCCAAAAAAAAAAAAATATCCATGCAAGCAATGCTGAATAATTGCACGCACGTCACAAGGGTCCGGGGATCAATGGCGGCCACGATGATGCGATTTGTCTGCCCCGGTTGAGCGTTCTGTAATGAAGCCGGAATGTGAGACGGCACGCTTTTGACAGCCTGGATGTTTTTTTTTTTTTTTATCTTCTCACAAATGCTTGGGTAACACGTTCACATTGTGCTTTACACTCAGAACAGAGACAATATGAACTCAATTTTTTCCTCTTAGAAAAACTTCCAGATCAAAACATGTTTTAATTTTTTTTTTATGAAATTTTATTTTTGGAACAACTAAAAAAAATTTCAATTAAAAAAATGGGTTGCATTTTTTTTGCCTGATTTTTTTTCTTTTTTTACTTCAAAATAATTTGGAGGTTCAAAATATATGAATATTACAAATGACTGAAAAAAGACCAAATTTGTGAAAAATCCAACCGCTTTTGCCCATTTTTGGAAGGTGGGAAAAACGAAAAATACAACTAACTTAATATACTCTAATATGTCTAGTAGTAAAAAGGTAGTAAACAGAGTGTGCTGCCACGCGTTACTGATGTTTTCCACGCATCGTTCAGCATGCCAAGAGATGGAGCGAGTGAGCGGGAGAGAGAGCGAGAGAGCGCATCAAGCTATAAAGGCGCGTGGGAGAAGGTGATGTGTTACTCGCGGGGTGACTCCATGCGCCTCACCAGGGGGAGCGTGCGTGTGCGTGCGCATGTGGGTGGGGGGGCCGGAGAGTGAGGAAGGCTGCGACGGGTTGGGGCGTTCCTCCAGGATGCTGAGCACATCGCCACCTCTATGCCGAGGCGTCACAACGCCTTAGGGCGGACATCCCCTGTGTTTGCCTCTCTTTCTTTCTTTTTTTTTTAGATGTAAGAGAGCAGTGGAAGAGAGACCCCCACCTCAGAGAAACAAAACACGTGAGCAGTTCAGCTGAGGAGCAGAAGCTTGCGCACTGTGGATGAATGACTTGGAGTGAACAAAAGACTGGTGTAACTTTATGTAGGTCACACGTGAGCACTTCCCTCTGCCTGTCAAGTGTCTCAGCAAGAACAACAACCAGGAAGAAGAAGCAGCAGCAGCAGCAGAAGGAGGAGGACGACCAAGAGGAGGCTTGGCAGAGGCGCGGCGATGCTCGGCGGGACGTGATGCCCGACGACACGCTGGCGCTCCTCCGCAACCGCTCGGAGGAGGCGCGAGTCCTGACCGGCGGCGGCAGCGGCCCTCAGGGGGGTGGGCGGCCTGCCTGGGTCATCGGCATCCTAGCCAGCGTGCTCATCTTCACCACCGTGGTGGACGTGCTGGGCAACCTGCTGGTCATCATCAGCGTTTTCCGCAACCGGAAACTGAGGAACTCGGGTAAGAGACGCCTTTGTTTTGACTTTGTCGCCTTTGGCGCTCCTCAAACTTTTAACCCACAAAAAAAAAAAAAAAAAAAAGGATTTGGGCAGGCAGAAGCTGGTGGCTTTTTTGGACAGATGTTGTGTACTCAAGTCAAAGCCAATTTAAGGTACGGGAATTTTTAATAACTGTTGGGTCAAAGACAACCCAGCAAGGTGGGTCAAGAAGTGGATCGAGCCAAATTGGGTTATTTTTGACTGAACATTTTTTAGTGTGACTTTGGACATGATGTTTGTGGCAGCAAAATTTGTTCCACATTGCTCTCCTCCTTGACGTCTGTTTTGTGTACGTGACATTATGTAAGAGAGAAGCGCTTGTAAATACGCAACATCACATGTGGGGGTTTGTGTGTGAGTCGAGCCTGTCAGCCTCAAGTCAGGGCAAAACGTCGGCTAAATCTCAGGTGTACACAGACACACACAAATGCACGCACTCTCACTCACCAGATATGAAGCAGAACTGTCGGAGGGCTAATGAAGCCTTGAGCATCTCTTATGATTACGCATTGACAGCATTGATTGATGCCCGCCTGGCCAAGCGCTCCATGTCTCCTTTTCTGCCGGCAGCCACTTCAGCACTCTGTGAAGTGAGCACAAAAAGAGTGCCAGAAGAAAAAGAGGGGGGGAAGCCAAAATGTTTAATAACAGTCTGGTCTGAGATTTGACAGTGTTATCATGGCAGCTTGAAAAAAAAAAGAACACAGTGGTGCAAAATGAAAGCCCATTTCCATGGAAAGTGTGCTGCTCCTTCCGGTGTGTGTCACACTAATTGCAAAAAGATCAACGACATGCAAACATTCCCGCTTGCTTCATTTTGGGATGTTTTCCCTTGGGCGTCATGTAATGCGTCCTCTGGGGTTGTCCTTCTGGGACTGTGTAAATGCTGACCTGGCACATGGGGGACTTTTTGTTAAAAAAAAAAAAAAAACATCTTTCATTCCCATTATTTGTACCGAAAAGAATTATTTTCTGACTTTTTCTTTTGAAAATTCACATCTGGTTTAAATCCATGCAGTGTACAGTTTCTTTATGAATGTTTTTTTGTATTCATCAATGGGTTGCTCTGAATGAATGAATGAATGAATGAATATATGAATGAATCACCTTCCTGCTGAATGGATCGCAGCACTCAATCAATTCTTGTTAAACTTTCTTGACACCACCTCAAAGGCATTTTCACCCCGCTTGTTCAGCAGAAATTGTTTTCCTTCACTTGCGTCATTCAACTGAATGGAGACTTTCAGCTGGCTAGGTGCTGCTGTTTTGGTTTTCAACAGAATTCAAAGCGCCCCCTGAACCGCTTCACCTGAGAGTTTCATGACTTCTGCCAAGTGATATTTAGTTTATATTTAGTCATATTTAGTCCACTCACTAAAACAAATGAAATACATCTTTCCTTTTAACGCATTTTTCCACGCCAACTTGTGTCACCCGTAAACTGCTGTTCCCAACTCTTAACCATTACACTCTATTCTACAGCCCACCTTGGATTTATTTTTTTGAAGAGGCATTAACAGTAGGCGGCGTAGCGCTTTTAGCCACACGCGCTCAGCTACGTGGGGGCCCACTCGTCGGCGAGGGTGACGCCCTCGGCGCGCTTCAGGTGGGAAAAGACCCGATTGAAGGCCACTGTCGGTTTACGTGGGCAAAGCTCATTTGACGATGACTAACGGCGGGCTTTGCCCTCACCTACATATTGTTAGCATAAGAATAGCTGCAGCAAGGAAGTTAAGTAATACACAGCAGCCCACTTTGGCTGAAGGTCTATTGTTAACAGGTCGGTTGATTCTGAACGCTAGCTAGCTTGAACTGTCGGTCCGTGCGGGAGAAGAATTCTTGTGTTTAAATCCAACGATCTTGTCAATATATTGATTTTAAACTTCTCCTGAACAAACCTTCAAAACTCAATTGTCAAAGCAAGACAACTATTGATTTTCATCGGATATCGGGGGATTGCTGTTTTTTTGCGAAGCCTATTGATTTTGAACGCTATCCAGAAAAAGAAGTCTTCTGTCAGCAACTTCCGGACTTTTGTGTTCCACAATAGCGAGACAACTTTATAGGATTTCAGCTGACTAATTCTATCAAACAAAGCAACATCCCTGTTGATTTTCAACAAAAAAAAAGTGAACGCAAAGATGGCAACATCATTAACATCAAACAGGGAAAATCAGCGTTACGGAGAATTGAATTGGACGCGATGACAAAAAGCCGATAGGTTTTTTCAGTCCAACTTCATAATCCGCTATTGTGGGCCTAGCTGCTTGAGCGCACCAAATTGTGTGCATGTACCCTGCGTAGGTCAGAAGTTTTTTTTGGAGCGCCGCCTTTGAAGGGGATTAGCGTCAGAGCGATCACACGTTAGTCGCTTCAAAGAGACTGTTAGGGTAGTGTTCACTCTAACTTATTTTGCAAGAACCACACTGGAGACAAGTTAGTCGTTTCAAACACCTGCAGGCGGAGAGTTCACTCGTCGCTGTGCTTACAGCGATGGTCGAATGAAGTCTGAAGTCAGGCCTCATCGGGTGCATATTTATTGAGAAGAAACACAGTGGGGTTGAGAGTGGGGGTGTGAGGACCCAGGATGGGGTGAAGACGCTCCCCTGCTGATCAAAGCATAGCAGGGGGCCTTTTACGACTTTGTGGAAACAAAGCAACTTTGATTGCTTCCTCTGCAGCTAGTCAATCAGGTGAAAATATCTTAGCACTTTGGTCTACTACTTTTGGTAAGACAGGACAAGCTAGGTAAATTATTACAGGTTACATTCCAACATAATCATACGATGAAGATATTCTGCAAACCCTAACATATCCCCCCTGTTTTATCATATGAGTATGTCAAACCCGATCAATCAAACATAAGAAAGAAAATACAATGACAGCAATAATTTCCAGTGAAGACGAGGCATTTCCCTCAATGCTCCAGTCCAAATTTTGTGTGCAACTGAAAAACCTGCGGCCAGATTAAAATGCAGGAAAAGAGTTACACGGCCCCTCTGCCTTAGGCGACCAGAATGTTACCAATAAAAAAAGAAAAAGAAAAACACAGAAACAGTACGTCATTGTAACCATCACTTGCAAGGCATTTTCGATGGTCAAATCATCAAGTTTCTGTAAAAGAATGCTGAGCTAAACAGCATCTACGCAATCCACGTCTCGCAGCACATCATAGTCATCACATCCGTCATCTCTGAGAAGTTGTATATGCACTTGTGCCACGGTAGAAGACACAAACCTTGTCACAGCAGACTTCAAACACGGGATAACACAGGTCGTAAACAAGCACAACAATACCAGCACAGCAAGCACAGGCGTCACAAGTTTCAACAGCAACTGCCACCACGCGCCAGAGAATAGCCATGAAAAGAAATCCCATTGATGTGGGATGTTATCCTCCGACATGGCCTGCTGTAAATTCCTCAGTGAGTTCATGGCTTCCTTGATGTGCGTGTCGTTATCTCCTGGAATGTATGTGCAACAGGAAGTCCCAATGATGTGGCACACACCACCTTGTGCTGCCGTCAACAAGTCCAGAACCATCCTGTTTTGCAAGACCATTAGTCTAATAGCCTGGATCTCCCTATTTTGTCCATCATCGACTTGCAGTGAGAGGTTCACAAAGGATTGAAAACGATAGTTCAGTGTCTCGATGAAGAGAGATTGTTTTCCAACTCCGATCCAAGGAAAAAGCGCATGAACAACTTTGTTTCCGACAGGCCATATTTTATGGTCGTCCGGAACATTTGCACCCCAGACAGGGTCATGGGGGTCAAAGGTTGTAATCGCCCTGCGGCGACGTCCAGAAGAGTTGTGTGCTGTCGTCAGCTGACGATGTTGTGTCCTGTAGGTGTGGTCTGTCACCCACACTGGTGCACACACTCCTGTCCAGTTGGCGGGCAGCATCGGATAAACCTTGTGACCACAAAGCCACCAGCCATTCTGTATGAAGTATGTTCCGTTTGATGGTGCAGCCATGTTGGTCGGAGAGCCCTCACCACCTGAAATGGCTCTCTTATCCTGACACTCAGTGGCGATGTCCAAAGCTCCCATCCAGTTCCCTCCTGGAGAGCAGTCTCTGTCAATGCATTTGTGGGTCTCACTTCCTTGGATGTAACACGTATAGTTCACTCCAGGTGGCCGGTCTGTGAAGGCCACCTGCGGCAGTGTTCGTCCTTTAACAGTCACATTGAGATTTGTCCAGAAAAGCTGATCACAGGTACCTTCCGCAAGTCCGGGGCGGGACGGGTCGGCGTCACTGACTGTGACAGCACGGTGTTGATATCCAACTCCTCCCATGGATGCCATGCATTTCGCTTCAGCGACATTCATTGCTCTGGCCTCCAAGTGAACTTGTGTGGAGGACGGCGGGAGTTTGGAACACACATAGCAGCCCTCCTGTGTGTGCGATCTCACAGTGAATTTGACGTATCGGTACCAAGTGTTGGTTTCGTATGGGTTTCTCGGGTCCCATGACCAGTCCTCAAAGTTCTCATCGTGTGACCATCGTTTTCCACGGTCAACATTGTCACTTGGTCTGTTCAGTTGAGTCCATAGACCATAGCACGCTCCAACCACAACGCAGCAGAGGATCCATCTGGCATATGGAGCCCCGTTGCTGCTAGGATGGCAGAGACACCGGGACATCCCCTCGCCTAGCGGAGTGGGGATCGTTGTTTTCTTCACCAACATTGAGACGTCCCACCCTAAACGATAGGACTCCTTTGAAGTTAGCCTTCCCCACCACTCCGAATTAGGGGTCCAGCACTCTCTGCAACTTGCAGTGGCTGAGGTGAATCCAGCTGGGCCGTTCAGCTATCTTTACTGCGGTGGGGGTAGTCAGCAGGACTTGGAATGGTCCCTCCCACCGTGGGCTGGCCCAGCTCTTTCTTTTGATGACTTTGATGTAGACCCAGTCTCCCGGCTTGACGCTGTTGTCGACCTGTGAGGATGAAAGATCAGGCGGCAGTAAATTTGCATTTGACACCTCTGTCAGTCTGAGCGTTCTAATCATGCAGTCTGCCAAAGACTGTTCTTCATCTGTGGACCATTGTCACTGTAAATGGTTTGGGGGATGCCATGAGTCGGTATGATGGCTTTGCAAATGGCTTTTGCCACTGTTAAGGCATCCGCACGTTTAGACGGAACTATTTCCACCCATTTGGAAAATGCATCAATCATCACTAGGCAGTATTTGTGAGGTCCACTTTGTGTGAGCTCAATAAAATCCATGTGCATGATTTGAAATGGGTAAGACGGTTTTGGAAATGAGCCTCTCTTAGGTCTCATGTTTCCTTGTGGATTATGTTTCACACAAACGGGACATGCTTTACAAAAATTTTTTAAGTAAACATCCAAACCAAAGGTAGTGAATTGTTGATGTATGATGGACCTCATCCCCCCTGTCGACACATGGCAAGGCCCATGCGTCGCAATTGCCGCTGCTTTAAAGAGTGACTTAGGCAAAACAGGTTTGTCATCGACGCGGAGGATATTATCTGTGTCCACTATTGCTCCTTTTGTCGTCCACATTCGTTTTTCCACCATTGGAGCATTGCCCTGCATATCTGTCAGTATAGTCTTATCTATGAGTTGCGTGTCCTCTGAATCCATTAAAAAAAATTCATGGCCATGTTTCCCTGCTGCCGCTTCTTTAGCAATTCTGTCCGCTAGTCTGTTTCCATTCGAGGCTTCGTCTGTGCCTGTGGTGTGAGCAGCACATTTACACACAGCCAGTTTAGCAGGTAAATGAATGGCCTGCAACAAGTCTTTCAACAAGGAGGCGTGGGTAACTGGCTTACCAGTTGATGTTGTCAACCCCCTGCGCTCCCATTGTTTTGCAAAATAGAACAGAGTAGAAAACGCATACTGACTGTCTGTGTATACAGTGACTTCCTTATCTTCCGCCAATTCACAAGCTCTTGTTAGTGCAATTAGCTCAGCAGCCTGCGCCGACCTGTTGTATGGAAGCTCCTCTGCTTCAACGATCTGGTTTGGCAATTTCACAATTGCATACCCACTTTGATTGTTCCCTTTATATATTTATTTCTTCCTTAGCATTTAACGTACTCAAAATCACTCTTTCTTCAAAGTCGCTCTACTAATTTTCGATAGAAGTGTCCAACAACGCCAACCATTCAACCTGTATTTTCCCTTCATTCAGGCAATCAGTCATCAATGCTCATTTGCATCTCACACGCAGTCTCCAAGAAGGAGACTTTCTATCTCATCGGTCCCAATACATCCAAGCTCACCACACAACATTCACATACCGTTTCCATCTCAAGGTTCTTGATAGAACAATCCACCAATCCAAAAAAAACTCAACACGCAAAAAAACTGCTGGCAAATCAATCAGAAGTTTTCCTTCACAATTTTGATTCTTCCAATTCCTGAAAGCATGTTCTGTCGTTTCTTACTTAACATGCACTAGTGTGGATCAGTTTCTGCTCGCAAACAGATTTCTCTCTTTTCCTCTCATTTTTATCTTTCAAAAGCGTTTCTGTTCTGCGGTGCAAATTGGATAGACCACAGTCTAGCAAATTTCTGTGCACTAAAAGTTTAGCCAATTTTCATAATTTTAACACGCATGCACAGCTCTCGCGCGCGTAAGGTAGATCCCAGCACCAATGATTCGTCACAGGCTGGCCATTTCCTGTGGTCGATCATGAGCTGGTCCCTCCCACGCACACGAGGACAGCACATTCTAAGTTTTATTTATCTTCTAGAAGCCAGTTGCATTCATTTACCACTTGATTTGCAAATTTTAACTTTAGTGTACATACACAATTTGATCTCTGGTCATTTGTCATTGGGCATACAACAGCATTGTCATACTCCTTGCATGGACAGGAGCTCTAACAATCTAAAAAAACGTTCTAATAATCTGACAATGACATGTCTTGCTTTCATATGGACATCTGTTATTTCTTCCTCTGTATGAGAAAAGAGATCACAGGGGAGGAATCTAGTCACGCTGACAATTTGGCTTTTCCTCTGCCCCTTCCTCCACCCTTTGATTGGTATTGTTTTGCAAAACGACACGCTCTTGCCAAGTGTCCTCGTCTCCCACAGTTCCAACAGTTGTCAGAATCTGATGGGGGTTTTGAATTATATTGCGGCCTGCGACCTTGTTGGCCTCTACCTCTTCCTCTGGCCTGCTGGGACCCATGAAAGAAGACTGTTGTATCTTCATCTAGGTCAACATCATCATCATCATCGCCTAGATGAAATACATCAGAACTTTTGGCCCATTGCGTAGTTGTTGTCACACTTGCAATATCTACTTCCACCAAATGTTTCCTCACCCAGTTGCCGAAGTCGGGGGGGGGAAACAGTGATGAGCGCGTTTTTAAGACGTTGCTGATAAGCACTCTCAGCCGCATCATCGAATGGGGTGCCACTGTGCACCCAGAATTCTTTTTCAAATCTTAATTGAATGGCGGTCTCATCACTTTTTATCTTTCCAGGTTTTGTCTCCTGAATTTGTTCTCTTTTCTCTTGTGAAGCTTTCAACCACATTCTAGCACAATTCAACTCTCTCTCTTTTCTTTTCTTTTTCAGTCCCTTTGTCGTTCTATCTACACTCTCCTCCAAAACATCTAGAAGCCATCTTCCACACTTCAACTTTCAACGTCCCTTCTACTCCATACTTTTTCTTCCACTTTGGCATGTATTGCATACAATTAAGAAATTTACATGCCATGTACTTCTCATCTCCTTCAAGAGCTAGGGATTTACCGGTTTTGTTTCCCATCTTAATTAGGTATTTTAGGTTTATACAATTTTTTTTTTTTTTTTTTTTATTTTCTTTGAGGATCCTCAATGCAGGTTTAAATTGACCTTCCACCAAATTCTCTTTGCGGTCAATTTATCCTACCAGTCGCACTCTCAACCACACAAACACCAGCGCTTTTTATTTTTAGGCCTATCCAGGATGGGTGTAAAACCCTCCAACACAGCTTGGAGGAACGGACAGAAAAAAGAATCTACGCCCTTCTTCAATTAGGAAAAAGAAACTCTGTTCTTTCTTAGCCCGTTCCTTCCACTGGGACTTGAACCCAAGCTGTTCTTTGGCCGGAGAAACGTACAAAGAAATATCTACACCCTTCTTTGATTAACAAAAAAGAAGCTCCGTGTTTCTTAGCACGTTCCTTCCACTGGGACTCTAACCCAAGCCAGATCCCTCAGCTTGGAAGAACAGACAAAGAAGAATCTACGCACTTCTTCGATGAACGAAAAAGAAGCTCTGCTTTTCTTAGTCTGTTACTTCCCCTGGGACTCGAACCCAAGCTATATTCCGTGCACCTCTACCTTTTACGCGTTTCACAACAACACAATCACACAACTTTAGGGCGTTAACTTACTTGTCCCCTGGTTCGTTGCACTGCCGGGTCCCGTCAATCCACCTCTGTCAGACGAAGGCAGACCTAAGACGCTGGCCCAGCGAAGGATTTCCTTCCCAGGTCTTTCTTTACCAGGTCCTCCTAATGGACGCTGGCCCGTCGACGGTGTACAGCGCGTCGTCCTCCGTCCGCCAGATGGCGGGTATGAGGGTCCCGGGTTTCGGCACCAAAATGTTAGGGTAGTGTTCACTCTAACTTATTTTGCAAGAACCACACTGGAGACAAGTTAGTCGTTTCAAACACCTGCAGGCGGAGAGTTCACTCGTCGCTGTGCTTACAGCGATGGTCGAATGAAGTCTGAAGTCAGGCCTCATCGGGTGCATATTTATTGAGAAGAAACACAGTGGGGTTGAGAGTGGGGGTGTGAGGACCCAGGATGGGGTGAAGACGCTCCCCTGCTGATCAAAGCATAGCAGGGGGCCTTTTACGACTTTGTGGAAACAAAGCAACTTTGATTGCTTCCTCTGCAGCTAGTCAATCAGGTGAAAATATCTTAGCACTTTGGTCTACTACTTTTGGTAAGACAGGACAAGCTAGGTAAATTATTACAGGTTACATTCCAACATAATCATACGATGAAGATATTCTGCAAACCCTAACAGAGACTATTTATTTCAAATCTTCAACACCCCCACTCCTTGCTGCCCCACCACCGCGACTTTTCCCCAAAGCTCTCATGCGTCTCAACAAAAAAAAAAAAACACACACGGATCTTGAAATGACGCGTGTAAAAATAAACACCTTGTAATTTGGGAACTGTTTTGTCATCAAAATGGCCAAGCTTTTCAAAACTTGCTACATCAACAGTGTTTATCGTGTATTGTGTATGTTTTTGTCACACTGCCCAAACATGCGTCAACCAGAATTTGGCTCACTGAAACAAAATGGCTACCCGTTTATGAAGGATGTCATGATGGATCCAGATGTTTGGAAGTCAATTGGCCCAATTGAGAACTAGAATGATCTTTAGTTGTCAATTTACTCAAACTTTTGTAATCCAGAAGGAAGCTCACCAAAACAAAGTGGTATCGATTGGCAATCCTTTAATCTTTGTCTTAAATTCAGATGGTTCCTACCGTGCCCAAAAATCATTTAAGGAGGACAAGAACCCAAAATCCCACATGGTCTCTTCACAAATAGGTTCCCCCCCACCCACCAGAGTTTTTGTGCTGCCGAATGGCTCGGCTTGACGGCGTGTTTACGAATGGCTATGTGCGGCGCTGATGTCTGACGTGCGGCAGGGAAGCGTTCGCCCGATTCAACGCGTCGACGTATTCCATAAATTCACATCAAAAACCAGAGCGAGGCAGGGAAGTTGACTTAAGGCAACGCAATTTCGGTTAATTTGACAGCGGAGCCGCTTAATCCACTGTGTCTCTCTGGTCCAATTGGGGGGGGGGGGCATGTTGTTCAAAGACACGCTTGTGAGGAATCCTCTCACGCTTCCTCACGTCCATACCAATTATGTACATCGTTTGTCATGCGGCGCTCGACGGCTTGTAAGCGAGAGCGCTGAGACAGGGGAGAGCACGCCGTCGCTATCAGGCCTTGGGGCACAAACAACAGATGAGAGGCAGGTAGCGTTTCAAATAATCAAAAAGGAAATGAAAAAAAAAAAGTCGCGCGCGTCTAACAAAAAAAAAAAAAAGCTCAAATCAATTTATTTCAACATGAAAGCAAGCCACCTTTCTCTTGAAGGTGTGTTTTATCTCAAAGGGGGTTGCTTTAGCATTGCACTGCACAGAATACATTCCTACGCGTTTTTATGACACCATATCAGCTGCTTTAATGAAGTCAAATGAAAGACTTTCAGAAGACAGAGAAGCTGTGCCGTTTCCACGGCAGCAACCGTAACAGAATTCCTCAGCGGCCATATTGCCAATCTAACGAGGTCGAGAAAAGTAAAGTGTGTTTGCTTCGAGCTGTTTACGGTTACGATACAAAAGGGAATAAGGCATTGGAGATTTGAAAAGCAAAAGGTTCAAGAAAAATCGCATTTTTCTCTAAACACAGGACACTAAATTCAGAGGAGGGCAAAAAAATACCTGCTTGCTTTAAAATCTTGAAAAGCTCCACAAAGTTTAAGACATAATAAATGAATCATACAGTGCCAATCATTGGGCTTGATCTCAACTGTATTGCAAATGAAAGTTTGTGATTGAAAAGTTCGACCGGCATCCTCGACTGTTTCAACGTGAAGGCCGCGGCGGGGCATGCACTGGAAGGCCAAATGCACTAGGGGAGCTGAAATGTCAGTGGGAGGTGGGACCGCTAAGTGCACTGGCTATAAAAGAGGCATCCCACGACCCCGTTTCCCAGCCTCGCTTCGCCGCTCTTTGCTTTTAGTGCTTTTTAATATTCTCCTCATCAGTTTTTAAAAACCTACTTATGCCCTTCATTGCATTCCAGTTTTTTTTTTTTTTTTTTTTTTTTTTTTACAACTCGGCGGGCACCGTTGAAGAAGGACCGGGCTCCTCCTCGGCTAATGCGTTCTCCCCACCAGGGGCCGTTTTCGCCGCCTCGGGGAGACCGGGGGGAAGGGGGGTGATTTGAATCCGTCGGGATCTTAAAAAACGCAAATCAGCCGAGCGAGCAGGTTGTGAGATCAATGGGATCCGTTTAATCCGGGGGAGATTTGGCCGAGTGTGAAAATGGTTTCTCATGACAGCTGAAAGCAGGGACCCGATTGGAAGCTCTTCTTGAATGAGATGAGGAAGAGCGGGGCGCAATGGAAATGGGGGCTTTTAAGAAGGGTGGGGAGAGTGGCTGAGTCGCCGCAGGGCCTGATGAGAATGAATTCATTGCAGTTGATATTGAATGATTTGGAGACGCATGTGAAAATTGCACGCGACACCGCCATTATACATCCCGTCGTGGGCTGCCGTTTATCTATTATGCATGCTTCAGAGAGCGCGCCAGGCTTTAGAGGCGGTAATGTTACTCGAGTTCATCACAGAGGATCAAGAATATGTGCCTCTAAGTATTGTTAAATTGTCTACCTGCATATTTTGATGCACCACATATCTGCTGCTTCAAGGGTTTTAACACCGTGGCTATCAATGTTAAGCCGGTCGATGACATTTTTAATTGTGTGTTAGCATGAAGCTAACAGAAGAATAACAATAAACAACTTCTTTTTTTGGAAGAAGAAGAGGAAGAATTGTTGGATAATTTGCTGCAGGTTGTAAAATGAGTTGACTTGAGGTCACGGTCAGCATTTAGCGTTCTTAAGATCTGTAAAATGTACGCCTCGGGTCAATAAAGGTTGGGAAACACCGGCTGAGGTCCGCAGCATGACGTAAGTGCCTTCCCTACCGACGCTGTCATGTAACATCACAATCACGCGCCACTCGTGTGCACTCTGCCGCCGACTCGGAGGGTGGATGAGTCAGTCCATCCCGATGCAGAGTGGTGCCCCACGGCCCCCGAATCTCCACCAGCGTGGACGACTGACCCTGTATGGGTTCTCGTCATCCTCCTCAATGAAATCCGTCAAAGTTGTTTGTTGCATGCGAACACGTATCCATAATAGATGCGCGGCTGTAATTTGAAGTGAGTTACGTAACGGCTCCTGCCAACCTCCAGGCAGACGTGGGTGAGGAGGTGGGAAGGCGAAGGAGGGAGGGAGAGCCAAAAAAAAAAAGAAACCAGGGGAGGGCGAGGATGGTGCGCCACCTCTTCCGCGTTCCGTCTGAATCGGTAAACAAGGCGAACGCAATGTTTGCTTTCCGATGCTTCCTCAGATGCGTGCGGAATGTAAAAGACTGCAAGCACACTGTGGCGATGCGCAGAAAGCCAAGCAAGTATTTAAATCAATCCCCGGATGTCTTCCCTTGAAGATAAAGGAAAATGAAATAAAGGGTTTTCAAAAAAAAAAAAAAAAATCTGAAGTACAGCAAGAAAGGGAGATTTCTTCTAGCGAACAAGTCATCACAACAAGCCCGAAGGCCCGCTCATCAGCGTGCCCCTTTAATCCAGATTATCATCTCAGACGCTCACACCACGAGCCACGACAGCCTTCCAACTCTATCCTCTGCTTAGTTCTCAAAGTTCAAAGGGCGTCTGGTCTGCTGGCGTCGACATTAAAGCCAGTCCAGTGCAGATGGAGGCCCATAAATAAAGAAAATCAATAAAAAGTACAACAAAGACCTGAAGGTACGTTCTCCATACCGGAGGATGCCGTGTTGAGACCATAGCAGAGACGGTGGCAGCAGCTGGCATCTGAAAGCTTCAGCAAACAGCCGCGCCGAGAGCATCTCTGCTCTTCAAACTCGCCGCCAGTTGGATTTGGCAGCGTTTCGAACAATGCGACAGTCTCTGACGTTCTTCTTGTGCGTCCAAAATGCTCAGCATGATAGAAAGCACGGAAAAAGTTTCAAGGACCTACGCCTGGTAATGTCCTCAGCGTGATTGCTTCATCACAAAACAATGATAGTAAAGGCTATTTGGTATTAAATTCTCTTATTAGGACTAAAAAAAAAAAAAAATCCATAAAATTAAAAATTCTAGAGCGTTAAAAAAATGCCTCAGCTCAAATGTGGCAGCATTTTGCACAATTCAAGAGATTGTTCTTGTGCATCTTAAGTGCTGTGCAGGTAGGTAGATGGGGGCCAAAGCGGCGTCCCGCCTACCCGCCTGGGGCAAAGTGCATGCGGCACGAGCGCTGCCCTGACCCGCCCGACATCGTCTTTGCCCTCTGAGCCAAAGACGAGCTTTTATTTAACTGTGGAAAGCACACAATTAGCGGTTGGAGCGACGCGGCGCAACACATTCGGAAAAATGCCATCTGGCTCGAGGGGGCCATGCAGTTGGCACTATATGCTCGTACACCCCCTCCCCCCCCCCGGCTCACCAATAATTTGCTTCACTTACTTTAGCAGACTGGCAGAGACCAAGTGAAGCCTCCAGAGGGAACTAAAAGCCATCTTAACGGCCTCCCGGCAGCCACGTCTGTCGCTCGCTTAAAAATGCCGTGTTTAAAATATTTACACTTGCGCTAAATCACAACTTGAGGCGAAAGCATGGCAAATTGATGACATCAGCGTTTACGCGAGCGAAACTACGCATCGGCGGGTAGCAGTCGGCGACCATTTGAAAAAAGAAAAAAAAATAGTGTAAAATTCTAATCAATTATTCAGATTGAAATTGATAGGTGACAGGAGTCCACATGTTGGACAGAACTCAAGAAGACGTATTACGCGACTGCAGTCCTCGATTTGTTTACCAATACGATTTTAGCAGTTGTTTATTGGAGCTACAAAGATGATTATTGACTTTGCACTCCCATTTGGGCCACAAAATATTAGGAACATTTCGGACTGCAGGGCAGTAAGATTATTCTGCTCGAGTTGCATTCAAGCCAAGCAAATAAACGGGCGAGTGAGCGCACACATTTGTTTGCCCGTGACCCCCGCGGTGCATCCAAATATCCTCAACCTAACCCGACAGCCGCTCACGTGTAGTCCTTATCTGTCAGGAGGCAACGAGACGCCTGCATCGCCACCCGTGCATGTCGGGTCAATAAATCACGCCGGATTTAAAAACAAAAACAAAACAAAAAACAGGTGCTTCAGTCGGTGACAAGAAGACGGTGTCAGCCTGGCCATAAGTAGTCTATTCAAATGAAAGCACTTAAAAAATGAATCTATTCAAGGTGAGTTGAGCATTTCATCAATTTTGGAGACGAGACTAATTTCGTGTCTTTGCTTCTTAACGAGACGCATAATGGAGGCATTGAATGATGCCATTTTCATTTTAAAAAAGCAGTTTTGGAGTTTTAGCGATGAGGACTAAGTCAAGTCAGGAAATATCAGGCACAACAGTTAGCTAGCTACACCTTTTTTTTTTTTTTTTCTTTTAATATGAAGGATGTTTCAAAATGACCGTCAAACTTTTGGTCAAACTTGTGTTTTGATGCTCAGAAAAGAGTCAGGCATTGCGCCGCTTGTGTGCGTAACGCCGCTAAGGAGCTTACTTAAGAAGCCTTTTTGATGAGCGGCGCTGGGTACGCCGCTCTTAAACATGACGCCGTTATTGTATCATCGGCTGACCTGCTGAGCCCCCAAGATCCGCTTTAATCTTGGACTCTTTGATTACATCTTTGCACCGCCCACCCGCCCCGCAGCCCGACGTAGCGGGAAAGAAGAAGGGCTGTGCTTCGCAGAGCCGTCCGTCCTTGAAACTTTTTTGTTTTTTAACGATGTCCCTGAATGAAAGGCTGATTTTGCAAACCTCTGCGGCCTTCATGGATGGGTTTTTAGGAATGATTTATGCTAACGAATGGCATCATATTAACTGTGTAGTCTTATGTGGAACGGAACCCCGCGCCTATTAGAGCAAATTGACTGTTTTGACAAAAACTAACAGTGTGACTACTTATGAATGCTCACACTGGCATCTTTGCATCCGCTGTCTGAAATATTTAGCATTTATAGTAAGAAAGATTTATGTAACACCTGGACGGATTTATTTCGCATTAAAGTTGCCGCTCCAATTCCGCCACATCCTTGGCAGGGAACGGCGCTAATGTCGATGGCTGGCACGTCGGTGGCTTGGTCTCGCTCCAGCCGCGTTACGCAAGATGCCGCTCTCTTACCCGCCACTTTCTTATCCAGCCAATTTCTCATTGTCTTTGGCGCGTCGCAAGGAATCATTTGGCAGTCCGATGCCGTTTGCGAGAGAGATGTTCTTCATGACGGGAGAGCTCATTTCACATCGAGAGCGGACGTTTTACAGGGTGTGTATGTACCTTGAGGTGTGACAGGGAGGAATTGAAATTCCTCAGTAGTAGATGAAATGACTCATTGTCGTAGAGCTCGCTGAAGAATAAGGAGGTGACTCAGTTCATCATCGGTTCCATCCAACACCTCTTGTCTCGAATCTGTGCTGGGTAGAATGACATCAGTTCAGTTAAATGAAATCGGTGAACAAGCAGGCTCAATTGTGTTCTGGGGCCGCTTCGTTGTGACTCAACATATCCAAATAGTTTGACTTACTTGGGTGCATTGTTAGCATACGTATGGCATTGAGCACGCACGCTGAATTATGCTGATGCTTACAAACAGCGGCGCCAGTGAATAGTTGATGCGACGCGACCTTGCAACTGTGTTGACTTTAGAGTTGAATATGTAAATGATGTAGGAAAACACACGTTTGCTCAAAAGATCTAATCAACTGTATTTTGTCACGGCTTTCACCCAGGTGGGCTTTGGCAAACACAGGAAAAGCTTTATGTCCACACATGGCTTAAAAAAAAAAAAAATCTGTATGCACATGAAAACACATTTGTCAGCGCCGGAACTCACAGCGGCCAACAACACTAGCGACGGTTAAATACAACACAGGGAACTTTCAAAGTAGTGTTGTAAGCTGAGGATGGGGAGTTGAATTCAGGTTTCATGCCTGGCTTGGCGAGCCAGTGTGGAACCGATCGTATTGCGAGGCGTTGGACTCATCGTCGGAAAAGTGATGAGCAAGACCGGCAGACGAGCACGACAAAATCTCATTAGTTTTTTTTCCCCCCCAGTATTGCAAATGTCAAGCTTTACTCGGATGCTCTCGTCTAATCCACTTTCCACCACCGCCTAGAGATTCATCTTTTTTTCAAGTCAGCACTTCCTGGATCAACACTTCTTCTAATTAAAACCTCAACTTGTTGCCAGCAATTAAGCGGCGGGCGAGTGGCTGTTGTTGTCCGACGGCCTTCTGCATAGTTTGGCCTTCTTTGGGTGCAAAGCAAATGCAGCTTTTGTGATTATATTTCTGTGCGCGAGTAGAAGTGTTCCGCACCGTAGGCGATATTGGTCCTTGCCACACACGCCAGATTAAGAGTTTAAACTTTAACACTGAGGCACTGGATTTGCCTCAGGTGGAAAATGTGATTTCGCTTTTTTGTGCATAGTGGAGTCTCCAGCTCCTCACGATATGACTTAGCTTGAATCATTAGAGTTAGTGGAGTAAAAATACAGTGATGCAAAGGACAATTGCAACAACGATCGAACAAAAATAAAACGTCATTTGACCGGTTGTTTGGCCAGCACATAATTGCATCATCATTATTTTCTCAATAAGCGCCAAAATGACTTCTGGAGTGAGAGGAAGATAAAAGCAGAATGACTTGGGTGAACTTTAACCGCCAGGTTGACTTCAAGTGATGTTTGCCGCTAATCTCATCTGGCCTCGAGGTGACGTTTTTCTCTCTGCTCGCAAAGCAAAGTTAATGAACAGGAAGCCGGCGCAATTGTGCCTTTTAGCCCAACACGATAATTAAAAAAAGACTGCCTTTTTTTTTTTTTGTCCATACAGAATAAAATGTCCCTTTTCATCGTCGTCCTTGTAGTCTTATTAACCGTTACGCACTCTCGCTGGCTCTGTTCAAACGAGGAACCCGACAGCTACTGTTCCGATTTGAAAAGAAGACCGCGCTACAGTCGAGCTGTGCACACACAAAAAAAAAAAGTTCCTTTTCGACGTGGATTCAAAGTTGGCGGAAGGCTGCAAGAAAATTAGACAAAGGAGTTGTCAAGAGTTGAGAGGCCAGTTAATACTTTGCAGATTTCCGATTAGACTTTGGGATTCAGGTTTCAAATCAAGGTTAGGGCTCAAATTAAGGTTTCAGGTAGGGCGGGAAGACTGAGATTTAAGGTTTCAAACAAGGTTTAGTGTTAGAAAAACATCTATTATCACGTCGGGCAGCTCGGTGTCCACCACGGTACCCTCCCGAGGCACCTCCCGTTCTTTCCTTATCTCCCTTCAGCCGTGCGGATGATTTCAGAGCTGATATATGCGAGCTATCGCTGCTTATCGATCGTCGGGGTGCCTCCGGGGACCGGACGGCTGCAAACCCCACTAAAAATATCATCCATCTCACATTAGCTCCTGAGAAAGTTGGCCGTCCTCACTTTGACAGATTTGTCCCGAAATAACGTTTAAATGTAGTGCTCCAACATTAGAAATGCTCATCCATGCATTTCCCCTCTCCTGTATTGACCGGCGTGTTGTTGTTTTTTTCCTTTCTCAGCAAATTTCCCGATTGGTTACAAGTGCTGCAGCAGCACGTCAACTTATTTTTATGGTTGTATCTTTTCTGGCTTTACACCTACCTCTGTAAAACTTTGGAAAACGTGCCATGAAAGCATTTTCCATGCAGGCAACCAGAAAGGCGGGCAAGCGCTGTCACGCGGACCTGTGAAAATATGATGAACAATTCATAATGTCAGCTGCGTGGAGCAGTCTACTCAATAACAACAGACAGTGTAAGCAAGAGTTCAAAGATTCGGCCATCCTATTAAGAATAGCAAGATGATGCCAAAGCAATACTTTTATATTAGACAGGGTGTTGGCCAAAGCACCAAAAGTCTCATAACAGTGGGTAAAAAAATAAAGGATCAAAATTTTTGCTTGCTGAAAAATATATACTTTCATTCTCTTAAGCTAAGCATTTATCCTGCTAAATTATGTTTCCCCCCCCCCCCCCCCCCTCAGATTGTTCCTACCCCATTCTTGAATGAAATACATACAACTTAATCCTGGCAATACGATTGGTCCGCTTCCGGGGCCTACAAGGAGCCCATACTGACTAAGGTTAAAAGGTGATTTGAAAAAAGCCCAGGATGGCGACACCCCACTGTGCCCACGCTCCCGCAGCAAATCTGCCATTTCCTGATAAAAGTGTTGCCTGCGTCGCAGGGGCCGTTTTTTTTTTTTTTTGTTGTCCTCATCCGCCGACGCGCTGGCTCACACTGGACATGTGCCCGCCACACGTGGAGAGCGGCGGCGCTCTTCCGTAGAATGAGACTGGCTGAGCGTGCGATAATGCAAAGTAAGCAGTGCCTCGGTTCAAAAATATCACTGCTGCGGATGAATGTGCCAAAACCAACAGCAGGGGAGGAGGGAGGGGAGCGGGGTTAGTCATTTCAAAAGACTAAAATAAAAAACACCTCTTTTCTGTCAGGTAACGTTTTTGTGGTGAGTTTGGCCTTCGCTGACCTGGTGGTGGCGTTCTACCCGTACCCTCTGGTCCTCTACGCTCTCTTCCATGACGGATGGGCGCTAGGCAACACGCAATGCATGGTGAGGCCCCAAGCGAGTGTTTGCTGGAGCAAAATCTGACCGGTGCGCTTCAGCGTGGTCTCAACTCGTCGGTGTGGTTTTGCGTGCAGGTGAGCGGCTTCCTGATGGGCCTGAGTGTGATCGGCTCCATCTTCAACATCACGGGCATCGCCGTCAACCGCTACTGCTACATCTGCCACTCCTTCTCCTACAGCCGCCTGTACAGCTACCGCAACACGCTGCTCTTCGTGGCCTTAATATGGGTGTTGACCGTGGCGGCCATCGTGCCCAACTTCTTCGTGGGCTCGCTGCGCTATGACCCGCGTGTCTACTCCTGCACCTTCGCCCAGAACGTCAGCAGCTCCTACACGGTGGCCGTGGTGGTGGTGCACTTCCTGGTGCCCATTGCCGTGGTCACCTTCTGCTACCTGCGCATCTGGATACTCGTGATTCAGGTCTGTTGTCGCAATGTGGACATGACGACCTTTTAATTTGTGACCCTTCTGTCGCAGCAGTCAGCATAATTCCTTAAATGCCACAACAATCCTGCCTGACATATTAACATTTTAACTTGACCATGATGATCCGTAACGAGCCAAAATGTAAAGCCTTCCTTTACGAGCGTCTTTGAGCACGTGCGCAAATGTCAGCGCACGTGTGTAAGGGGGTAAAAAAACAAAGACATTTTCTACAATTGTACCGTTGGTCAAGTGGAAATATGATTGGTTTTGATTTGATTGATATATATAACATATACAAATCATCCATGATTACACTTGGATAATATTGACTGGCATGTGGGATGCAATAAATTGTAATGTTAATCTCACAAATAAAAAAAAAATGTTGAAGGTTTTCCCGGTTGGTGCTTTTAGGTGCGTCGCAAAGTGAAGACGGAAGAGAGCCCTCGCCTACGCCCGAGCGACCTGCGCAACTTCATCACCATGTTCGTGGTGTTTGTGCTGTTCGCCATCTGCTGGGCGCCGCTCAACCTGATCGGGCTGGCGGTGGCGCTGGACCCGTCGCGCGTGGTGCCGCTGATCCCCGAATGGCTCTTCGTGGTCAGCTACTTCATGGCCTACTTCAACAGCTGTCTCAACGCCGTCATCTACGGACTGCTCAACCGCAACTTCCGCAACGAGTACAAGCGCATCGTCACCTCGGTGTGGGTGACGCGCCTCTTCGTCACCGAGACGTCGCGGGCCGCCACTGACGGCCGCAGCCTGCGCAGCAAGCAGTCTCCGCCGCCGCCACTCAACAACAACGAGTCGATAAGGGATCGAGTCAACAACAAAGACTGAACGCGTTAGCGTCATAACAGAACAATCCCATCGGTCATGAACGGCCTAAACTTCCAAAGCCTCAAATACGTCCGACTTGCATCACTTGAAAGCCAACTTAGTAAAAACAGAACTGATAATCAGGGTATTTAGTAGAAAAAAAAATATTCCAGGAACTTTTAGTTCTTGCTATTTCCTTGCCCAACATTTGTGACAGAGGCTTGCCCTGTTCACAGTATTTTTTTAATGGAAAATTTAAAAATGTTAACAGCTGTTCTGCTAGCATATAGCAGGATAGCACAATACAAAAAACGTGAGAATTAACAAGAGGCTAACAGCCGGCATGCGAACATCATTGTGGTTTTCTTTGAAAAAACAGCAACAAGTCCAAAAGTGTTAATGTGAATCGATATTTTCTATCGTGCCCTTTGGTCGGGTAATTTTTCAAAGGGAAATTGATGAAAAAACTAACATGCTAATAGTTAGCATGCTGTCAATCTGCACTGGAATCCTCATTTTCATTTAGGAAATATCCTGTGCCTCTGGATTACCTGCCTAATGGGACTGTAAATTGAAAGCTTACCTGGAGTGGGTATGCTAACATAGAATGCTAACTACCTGCAACTGTATATCATTTAAAAATCAAACCAGAGATGATAATCAGGGTGTCGTCATGTACTCTTACCAGAATTTAAGCAGGAAACACAACAACAATAGTCAACTCTGAGTTGGTACTACCTGATATGAGCCTCAAAATCCAATTCTGGCAAAAGTGGGAAAATGACATGGCCTGTTCTGATGTATACTGCCGTATACGAAGCCAAAATGTAGACAAACTTAGTAAAGTTGTTCTCCACTCACCTCGTGTTAGCAAACATGGCTGGCTCCTCGCGTGCTGCGTGTGATGTAGCATCTTAAGGACGCCTCCCAATGGACAATCTGTCAATTGAAGATGAGAATTGTAGATTATTTGATTGCATTTTAACTGGACTGTATTGTAATCATAAATAATACCTTCATGTAATCTAGTTAATTTTTTAAATGAAGAAACGATACAAAGTAACCAACTAAATTAAATTACATGACAATTTTCTGTTTTAAAATAAATCAGTACTTTAGTTTTGACTGTAGTCCATTAATTTATGTTTTATGTACATTAATAACTAGATTAAAATCAGATACTATACATAGCACTGAATCGGCTTTTAATTGGACATCAACGCTATGCAATCCCATATTGAAATTGGTAATGCTTTCTCTTCTTCATCACACGCAGTTCACTCATATCTATATTTTTTGTGGGTAGTTTATTTTCATATGAAGGAAATATTCTGTGGAATTTATAGCGTCTCTTGTTCTTGTTGTTATTCAATGACATTCATTGCCGCTTCTTCTCGCCATCTCAGGGCGCCCTTTTTGTTTTTTATTTCAAAAATGTAACGAGAATATTTTGTAAATTAGTGTCACTGTGGACTTTTAATTGATGTCAATGGATGTTTTTATGGAAATGTTTTTAAAATGCTCTCCCACGCTGACGGGAGTTCATGTCACGCCATTAAAAGTTTGATATTGGCTTCTGCTTGACCTGTGCTGCCTGAGAGCCGTCCCGGCCGCTGACCAAGTGTCACCACCGCCTGAGCGCACTGCACTTTGATCGCAGCGCCTGGCGCATTTAACAAGTCATCACAAGTCACGTCACAACATCTGACGTTCATGCGTGAAATGGACAGGGTCACATTAAAAGCAGGGTGTTTAAAAGAGTCGCATAGCTTCAGTGGGGGAGGGAGAAATGCTGGGAAATGGAGTTAACATGATGAAACTGAATAATGAAAAACAGCTAGTATAGCAAAATAGCAACCTGAGGACAAAAAAAAAAAAAACAAAGCTGATCACCAACCTATGACTGGGTACCATTTTACATTTTTCATTGATAAAGTGCTAATGAGTAGCATAGTAGTAGTTTACGCATACAAATGCAGACACAATTTTTGATATCAAAATATTAACAGTAAATGCAAACATGCTAGCGTGCTAAATACGATCAACTCAAAAAAAAAAGGGCGTTCCTACGAGCATGTGCAATACCTCTGAGGTGTATTTTATTTTTGGAAGCCAAAGTAGAGACTTTTGGCTAAGGGGATTAGCATTTCATGGAGCAAACTTTGCAAACACCTGAGGTCTTTTGTTTTCTTCTCCTACGGAGAGGCAATAGCTGACACTCAACGCAACGCTGTCACATTTTGACGCATCCACTCGGGCTGCACGTGTCCTCGTTGACATGTTGTGGACGATTTACACTGGAGGAGGATGAACCGACATGAGCTCGCTCTCTCTGCTGCTGTTAATGCAGCTCGCCCAGGGCCAAAGTGATGTAACAATGCTCATTGATGGCTTGTTTGCAGCTAAGACAAATAGGGTGCGGCGGATGCCTTCAATTTGCACGCCGCGAGTCAAATGTTGCTTATGACGAGCGGCACAACACGCCTACTTTATAATTAGAGATGAATTATTAAAGCCACACAGTGGAATTTATGAAGTGGTCACAGAAAATGAGTTATTATTGATTGCCCTCTAGCTATGGAGCAAGAATATTTAGTTCAAGTCGATATATTTAGGTCATATAGAAACGGAAAACGGAAATGGGTTAGTGGGAAATGAATCCGGATAAGTAAATGACAATCCATTTTCTTTGGTTGTTTTTTTTTTTTTGCTTTTATTTAATTTTGTAATTGTATTTATTTTATTTCTTTATTTTTATTTTATGCTTTATTTTACTTTGTGTTTCATTTTTCTATCTAATCTGTTCTGTTATATTTTTAGTCGTTTGTTACTTTCTTTGTAATTTAATCAAATTAAAATTTTGTTGAAGTTTAGAATTAATTTATTTTTATCTGATTGTCTTGGCTGATTGAGGTCATACACAACAATGCTGCTATTAAACATCGAACTTCAATTTCGCCATGTAATTTCCCTCGAAAGTAGTTTCCAGCTTTTGATTGGATAAACTGGTTGGGGCACTTACAGCGCCACCTGCTGCACGTCTGACAACCTTATCAGCATTCTCAGCCTCTGCTTTTTATTCATTTTTGAGGAGGAGGTAAATGTTTGTTGCGTTCCCACTGGAAAGGCTGGGTGAGGGATGTTTTTTGGGGGGAGGGGTGTTGAAGTACTTACATCACGCTTGACTGCCGCCGCTCTCGGTTGATGTTCACTGACACGAATTCTCCGACAGGTGCGGCGCCCGGATGCCCGCAGGACACTCCGAGTGAAAACACGGACCAGGGGTGTGGAACGTGATGCGCTCGGACGTGATGTGACGGGTTCAAAGGCTCGCCTGTTAATGCGAGTCTCGTTACGGGCCGCCGCCTGGAAAAAGATTCGATCAAATAAAAACCCATCCAAGCCTGCCCTGGACTTCATATGGAATATTTCATCTGCTTTTGTGGTTCATCTGGAGACATTGAAATAGAATCACAGTAAAACAGGCAGCCCCCCCCCCCCCAATGATTTTATGATATTGTGATAGATATTCCTACTCGCTTAACTACGTATGGGAATATTTAATGTCTTTGATAATTTTCTGTGAGTAAGAGCACATTTCTAGCGCCCGACAGTGATTATGTCGGGAGCGCCAAGAAATGATCTCGAGCTTGGTCAAGAGCGTGACAGAGGACGTGGGTGGATGAATAAATTCCTATCTTCTACTTTAATTACATCTAATGCGCAGATTAACGATTTATAGGGCGAATTAGAAGAGCCGGTTTGAATTCGTGAGTTCATTTGGTCCAAACAATACGGCAGCGTTTCATTTGAGGGAAAGGACACACGTTCACGATGGTGACCGAGTCTGCTTTATGTAACTGCAAATATGATGAGATAAATGCCAGGCGGATTAACATTCACCCAATGTTGGATTTACTTGTAGTGATTGGACTTGTTGGACACTTGATTAGGTACACCTGAAGTTCTCACCCTTCCAACTACAGTGACGTTTTTTGTTTTTTTTAACATTCCGACATTGTCCACTCTGGCTGCAACTTGAGTGAATGACGCAGTACGAGCTATGACTATTTCATGAGTCATCGCAAAGTTCAAGCAGAGTTTGAGGGAGTGTAATGGCGAGAGAGAGGACTTCACGAAGTTAGGACAGGAATTTGATGTGATTCACAACAGGATCATATTTATTCATGGTGATCAGCACGCTACTTTTTTTTTTTTTTAAATCTTTTGAAGAACATACAGTCGTGGCGTGATTAGAATGCAAAGAAAGTAAAAGGCGCCACTGTATTGACATTTGATCCAGCTGTAGAAGTTTTTAAGTCATTAGCTTTTTACTTTGGGCTCAATTTGGCGTAGCTCTGCTGACTGTGTTTTTCTCACAGTGGGTGAATCGACACGTGGGCATCTTTAAAACCCTTAAGAGAATTAATTAGCGCCGCGTGCATTGAATTAATACGCCGGCCTTTTGTCCCGCGCGAGCTTTTCACGTGAAATATGGATGAACTTTTGAAAAGCGGCCCCCTGAAAGGCCCTTAGCGTTGGCACCGCCACGCTCCTCTGACGCGGACCCAATGACGGCCACCTTTTCACTGCATAATCTTTTGACGGTTTATTGTGTGGAAATAAAGAGTCCTCTCACCTCTTTTTGTGTGGCTTCCAATTCATTAGGAGGGAGCTTCTGAGCAAAGTTTGGAGTCATGTTGAATGATATGCAAAGCTATGATTGCTAATCGTCAAATATTTAGGAGTTCAAATCCCATGTGGAGGGAAGAATCCGATTGAATTTGGACGATGTGGCACAGGATGACAGATCAATAGTGCAAATGTTTTCAAATGTATGCTCTCATGATAGACATGCCTAGCCAATGTCACACTGCCAAGTCTAACTAGCTTCAGGGGCTGAATTTCCCCAAAATGTTTTTATGTTTGATATGATAGTGCTGCCTATCAAAACTCCTGTTGCTAGGCCAACCGTGAAACTAACTACAATAGTAAAATACATTGTCGCATGAAGTAAAATGGTCGAATGTAATTTCAGTTTGCTTGCAGGTAAAACTCTGAGGGCCGTCTGGGCATTGAAAAGAAAATTAAAAATGAAACTGGCAATTTACGTCAAAGGAGGATTGTGTGACTGCAGGAGCGGGGTGCACACGGCATATCAAATATGACAAATTGTGTATGGGGACGATCAAAAAAAAGGCAAGGGTTGATGTCGGCGCCCCTCAAAACTTTTCATTTCCAATGCGTCATTGTTACTTTTTTTTTTTCTTTGCCTGCGTTAGATTATTTAAAAGCGACTTTTACCCAATGTGAAAGTGAAAACGTTTGAAAAGAAGTGAGATTGTGTGGGCAAAAGTTGTTTGGTAGAAGGACCACAGAGTCCCAAACTGTAGTTTTTCTAATCATGAATAAAATATTGGGTATAATGACAATGTGTTCTCACCCACTTCATTAGTTACTTATTTGTATTCATTTTATTTTTTTATCTAGATATAGCTACTCTCTATTTTGTAAACATTTTTTACTGTCTGTAGGGGTTAATTAGGTTTAGTATCCATTATTTCCAATGAGGAAGATTGCTTCGATTTAATCATATTGAAAAAAAATGGGGGGGAAAAAATATTACGAGTTTAGATAATATAAGTAGTTTACGGAACATCACAGCCTCTTGGCCATTAAAATCGATCGAGTACTCACTGTGTGTTCTGTTCATAGTGTATATTTTCTTGAACGAGGTACGTATGATTATACAGTAGAATAACAACAGCACATTGTGTGATTGAACAGTCCTTGGCGCGAGTTATTATTTGTAGACCTTCACAGAATGGCGCACATGCAAAGGTCGTCCGCCATTGATTTTGCACACGTCACATATTTTGTATTATAAATTAGATTAGTACTGATGTGTTTTGTATGCGTGTCAAGATGACAACAAGTTTTGTCCAGGGAGCCCCGAAAGGTCACTCGGTTGCACTGGATCAAAATCTTCAGAATAAGTTTGTCCTTGAAGGATGAGTATAAAATGGCCATTTCGAAACTAATTTTTTTTTCTTAAAGAACACAATTTTCTTCCGATGATTGAATCAGCATTCGTTTTGTGCTACCAATATGAAAGGCACAATTGAGGGTGTCAAAATGTGCTTGCTGTTACAATTACTACTATCATTGTTATGTGTATTATTATTGTTGGAAACATACACGACTACAGAGAACCTATCTGGCTGGGTTTAGAAACAGATGCATCCTGGGCCTGTACACGTAAAATAATGTGTTTTCCATATAAATACAGATAACTACGCTTTGGACAAATTGCAGTATGTGAAAGAAAAATGGCAACGTTTTGCTTCTGTTATTTGCATCCAGTGGATGAAGATATTACTTTTAAAAAAAAAAATCGGACATAAAAAAAATATGTAGATGTCCTCTTAATATTTTCCTTGTGGCTTTTATTGTTTATGAATTACCTGTGCTGCATTATGGAGATTCACTTTTTTGGCACAATTTATGTATGGAAACAGGAAGGGGGGAAACATCAGAATGGATGAATGTAATTTAACGTTGTAAAAAAATATTTTTTTTTATATTTCTGCAATTAAAACCTCAAAGAAGTGTCTCTCACCTCCCAAACGCGTGAAAGCTCTTCCACAAACGCGGGATCCAATTAGGACGACTCCGTCTGCCGCGTGCGCGGTCGATAGCGAGAACAGTCGATGCGGAGTCTTTGAACAAATAAGAAAGAGATGCTTCCTGTAAGACAAAGTCAAAAAATCCAACAGTCAGTCCACATTGACTCTTCCAAACTAACTTTGCTTTGACCTCACGTCTACCACAGGGAGACTTTTATCCCCTTTTTCCGCCCCTCTTTCTCTTTCAGGCTGGCTCCCACACGGGGAATGGGAAAGAAGAGACAATCTTTTCCACGCCGGGGGTTCTGATGACGACGTGTTTGGCAAGTATGATTGTAAAGTTCCGACACATGCTTGTGTTTTCACGCCTTGATTTGTTTACAAAAACATAACACTGAGGATGCTGTAATGCTCCTTAACCTTGGCATGTGGCGACCCATGAAACTGTAAAGCCAAGAAATTCTTCTTGAAACTATGAACATGCAAGAGTTTCATTTATTTTTGTTGAGAGAAAAAATATTTTTTTTTCTCCCCCAAAAACATGCTTTTACTGTTGTAAGAAAACCTCAAATCTTGGCTCCACTTGTATGAGATGATGCTATAAATTCTGCATCCAGGAGAAATGTGCACACAATACATCCAAACATACTGTACGTGCATATATGAAAACATAAATGGCACAAGCGATGTTGCTTTGATTGGGTTACGCAACGCTCGCCGCGATGTGGGCAGAAGAATCATCAACGACATGTGTAATCGCCTTTGACGTTGCTGTGTGGATGCTGCGTATGTGTGCGTGCGCGCGCGCGCGTGCACGTGTGTGCAGTTATATAAGTACGCAACGCTAACGACTTCCTTTTTGTCGCCCACCGCAAACACGATAAACGACATAGGAAGGAAGTAATACTAATGTGGAGGTCGGTCGAGTCAAGGATTTTGGGATACAAAGCTTTGATTTAATTGGACGCATTGTCTGGGTTGACCACCTAATAAGAGTTAACGCATAAAGTTTGCCAAAATTATTTGAGAACACAATTATTATTTTTTTATTAAAGAAAAAGTCTCATAAGATTGTGTTCTTTGCAAAAAAAAAATACACTGTTGCAACTTTTAATCATTGAATTCCAACAAATGTTTTTCTTGATTAAGAACAATTTTAAATATCCCATTTCATTGACGTAATAGAAGCAATATTTGGTGCTTGAAAATCTGTTGAAGTGAAAAGTTATTGTCCCCACACGGTTACATCCCTTGAATCACACTGCACATGCTAGCGCTAACGTGGCTACATGGCAAAGACAAAGTAGGACACATCAGCAGCTAATGAGCGCCAAGCTAACACCAAGTGCGAACTGACGTGGCGGAACAATACTCGCCTCCATTAGGTTGGAGGGGTTGAAAAACATACGTTGAATAACAGCACACAAGCACACAAGTAGGTCAAAGCTTCTAATGCTAACCTTTAGCACGCATGCTAATTGGCAGACGTTGGCGGGAGGCCGGAAACATGACTTGGCACTTGGGAACGATATTAGCTGCCTCACCACTTGTTTTCTTCTTTTTCTTTAAATATTACACCCTTTGTTCCCATGAGAAAATTGCCAATAGCTCAAATTGTATCGTATTGTTTCAATTTTTCCAAAGATATTTTACTCTAATTGCAATATGAATGTGATAAGATGACAATTTTTTTTTTTTTTTTTTTAAATTAAAAATTGCTTAGATTTTTTTCATAAGACTACACTGTAAAAATAACTTTTTGGGTTCTAAAATCGTCATTTAGATTGGAAAATATAAATGACTGACATTTAGAACGACAATGTTAGCACAACAAAGGAAGCAAGTTGTTTGCTTGAACACAATTTGTTAAGCAGCTTTTACTTCTATCTTTATGTCGGGAGACAAGGGACATTTAGTTTGGGAAACCGTTTTTTTGTTGTTGAATATGTGGGAAAGACCCTTTTGTTCTTACAGCGTATGCATGAAACTGAAAATGACGTTTATCCAGTATAGTATTTTTAATCAGTTTGCGTTGATAGTGCTGGTTGAATAATAATTGCATTATTACGCACAGCAGCTCATATTTTCACAACCGCTTTCCATTTCCTTCTGCGCTAATTAATAAAAACAGCAAGGCTTAAGAGGTCCTTTGGTACAAATGTCCCCGTGATGGAATAATCCACCTTCATAAATTTATTCCACTTTTTTAAATCCTCTCAAGGGAACATAGTCCAAACAATGAAAATATAGAAATTGGGCTTCCTGAGTAATTGCGCGTCTCGGCGGTCCAGATTCATCAGTGATGAGTGTCAGGCAAGAGCCAGCCTGCAGAAAAGGTGAAATTGAGGATTGGGGAGTTGAAGCCGGAGGTGGTCAGCTGCTCAAAATGCACAATTTCGATTTAGCATCTATAATCAAGTTTGATCTTTACTTCACCTCTCTAAAAAGCATTGTAATCCACTTGTAGTATTATGATCAGAAAATTCTAAATAAAATGTACTTAAATAATATTTCAATAAAAATATTAAAAGGTGTGGCTCGATTTAAGTTGAACATTTCTTAAAACTTAAATGCAAATGAATTGTACTACAATGTTAAAATGATTCTCCACCCCAGACCATGATGATGTCCAGGGAAGGGATTGGGGATATGCGGGTTGTCTGCCCTCTGGTGGTAGGATGATGCCAATGCGTTTTGAACAGGATCATTACAATAAGCACAAACATACACCGACACGTCTGATGTATTTTCCACTTGCTCTTAATTTACGTCTGATCCAGACTGAGCGTTTACCAACATTTTTTTGTGTCTAAGATATAGCGATATTCTTCCATGATATTTTCCCCATACATGATCTGAATCCAGATCTGGTCCAGATTTGGCTCACGTGTAAACTCGTGGTTCAGATCAGGTTACAATTGTGCCCCACTTTTTTTTGTTGCTCTTTTTATTTTTTTGTCGCTTTTTTGACTTTTTTCGTCTTTGTTGTTTAAGACGTTTTGAACCTTTTTCGTCGAAGTAACAAACCTAGCCAGTGCAGACCGAGAGCTAATCAATAGCTAAAATTGGCTTCTGTATGGATCCTCTGCTGGCTTTGAGCCTGTTTGGATTCCACTGCCAACATTCACAGAAGCCACACACACATAAATGAACTTCTTTTAAGAATACAAACAACTGGGAAATAAGCTGAGCTAGCTCTTATTAGCAATGCTGCAAGTGGGAATATAGTGTGCAACAATTTATACTACACATGGAGCAGCCGCATAATCATCACAAACGTACAAGGGCTCGCTTACTTGAAACCGGGAGCATTCAAAATACCCTCAATGGGTCACACGCTGATTTGCCAAGTCTAAGTAGCAGAACGTTAAATTGCCTCGGGAATAACAAACATACAATTGTTGACAATCACGATACTTGTTTACTCCCACGTGTCATAATGATCATCGCTAAACATCATGGCCCTGTCGTCCTTTATGAGACAGGAAAGTTGCCATCGACAGAGGCAGGAAAGTCTGAAATTTGGCCAGATCAGAGAGAGAGAGAGAGAGAGCAAGAGAAGAAAAAAAACACACACACATGCACACAGAACCCGCCAGTAAGCAATGCGCTGACCCGATCGCGTCAAAGAAGACCAAGTCTCGTTACGGCGAGCAACAGCGTGACGCAGAGTCACGCCAAATGGAGAGTAAAATTAAGCTGCCAATACCCTCCTGCCTGTCGAGTCTGCAAGTGCGACGCTTCCGGGAGAATTACCGAGTGGGAGAACGCCGCCATCACGCGATTTGCATCCGTGACGGCTGGCTGGAGTTCCACCTGATATGTGTGGAGGAGGTGCAACGTAAAATATTTGCCACTAATTCCAAGACTTCAGTGAGACGCTCAAAAGCACCGGGAATGTCTGGAAGCGAGGCAAAGGTCTTGCTAGACGGAGGCCAGGAGGAGGTGAACGACAGAAAAACACAAGAGAGACATTGGGAGGAGAGAGGAACTGGCGAGGCGGAGGAGAAAGCCAACGACCGCGAGGAGAACAAAGGTTGTGATCATGAGGCAGGGGAGGCAAACATTAGTGACAGTGAGGAAATGGAGAATCACCTAGGGGTGGAAATTGATTGGCAGAAGGAGGAGAAAAAGGAGCAGAAGGGGCACCAGGAGCAGGAGAGTCACCAGGACAAGAAGAACGACCAAGTGGAGGAGAAAAGCAGCGAGGAGGAGAAAGCGGGTGAGCAGGAAGAGGAGGAAATCAGGGCTTACAATGAGGAGGAAGTCCGGGGAGACCGGATGAAGGAGGAAAATGAGAGTGAGCAAGTTGAGGGGAAGAAAAATGCTGACCGGCAGGAGGAGGAGGAGAACATGATCAACCAGGAGGAAGAGGAGGAAACCAAGGAGCAGAAAGATTGCCTTGATGAAGAGGACAAGGTAGGGAAAAGGAATGACCAACAGGAGGAGTACACCGACTTGGGGAAGGATAAAGAGAGCGAGCGTGAAGATGAGAAGATCATCGAGCAAGAGGAGGAGGTTGATGATCACAGAGATAAGCTAAAAGGCGATCAAGAGGAAAAGCAGATGAGGAAAGAGAGTGATCGTGAGGAGAAAATGGGAAACCAGGAGGATGAGAAGGAAGCGCGTGATTGCCAAGACGTTAAAGAGAGTGACCGAGAGGAAGTGGAGGAGAAAGACAAAGATCACAAAGAAGAGAAAAGGCATGACGAGGAGGTGACAGACTGTTGGAAGGAGAAGAGACAGCATGATCATGAGACGGAGGAGGAGGCCGAAAATCTTGACAATCAACAGAAGATAAACAACCGGGAGGAGGAGCTTGACCCGGTGAAGGAGGACAAAGGTGAGCAGGAGCTGAAGAAAGAGAGTGATCATCAAGCAGAGAACAAGAGGGACCAGAAGGACAAAGGAAGTGAGCAACAACACGAGAAAACACATGACCAGGAGCGAGTGGAGGAGGCGCCAGAGAAAGATCACAAAGAGGAGAAAAAGAGTGCCCAGGAGGAGAAGAGAAATGACCGAGACGAAGAAGACATGGACTGGATGAAAGAAGAGAAAGGAAGGGAGCTAAATAAGGGGAAGGAGGAGGACAAGGGTGAAGAAGAAGAGGAGCAGGGGGATCATGTCGAAGGCAGAAGAGTCCAGCAGGAGGAGAAAAGGAAAGACAGTGAGGAGAAGAAAGGGAAAGATCCTTCTGAGGAGGACAAGGATGAACAGAAGGAAGCGGACAACGGGACTGACAGAGAAGAGAAAAGCAAGAGCCAAAGCGAGGAGGAGATTGGCTGGGTGACTGGGGACAAAGAAGGTGATCATATTGAGAAGAAGAAGAAGGAGGAGCAGCAGGATCATGTAGAAGACAGAAGAGTCCAGCAGGAGGAGGAAAGGAAAGACAGTGAGGAGAAGAAAGGGAAAGATCCTTCTGAGGAGGACAAGGATAAACAGAAGGAAGCGGACAACGGGACTGACAGAGAAGAGAAAAGCAAGAACCAAAGCGAGGAGGAGATTGGCTGGGTGACTGGGGACAAAGAAGGTGATCATATTGAGAAGAAGAAGGAGCAGGAGGATCATGTAGAAGACAGAAGAGTCCAGCAGGAGGAGAAAAGGAAAGACAGTGAGGAGAAGAAAGGGAAAGATCCTTCTGAGGAGGACAAGGATGAACAGAAGGAAGCGGACAACGGGACTGACAGAGAAGAGAAAAGCAAGAACCAAAGCGAGGAGGAGATTGGCTGGGTGACTGGGGACAAAGAAGGTGATCATATTGAGAAGAAGAAGGAGGAGCAGCAGGATCATGTAGAAGACAGAAGAGTCCAGCAGGAGGAGGAAAGGAAAGACAGTGAGGAGAAGAAAGGGAAAGATCCTTCTGAGGAGGACAAGGAAGAACAGAAGGAAGCGGACAACGGGACTGACAGAGAAGAGAAAAGCAAGAGCCAAAGCGAGGAGGAGATTGGCTGGGTGACTGGGGACAAAGAAGGTGATCATATTGAGAAGAAGAAGGAGGAGCAGCAGGATCATGTAGAAGACAGAAGAGTCCAGCAGGAGGAGGAAAGGAAAGACAGTGAGGAGAAGAAAGGGAAAGATCCTTCTGAGGAGGACAAGGATGAACAGAAGGAAGCGGACAACGGGACTGACAGAGAAGAGAAAAGCAAGAACCAAAGCGAGGAGGAGATTGGCTGGGTGACTGGGGACAAAGAAGGTGATCATATTGAGAAGAAGAAGGAGGAGCAGCAGGATCATGTAGAAGACAGAAGAGTCCAGCAGGAGGAGGAAAGGAAAGACAGTGAGGAGAAGAAAGGGAAAGATCCTTCTGAGGAGGACAAGGAAGAACAGAAGGAAGCGGACAACGGGACTGACAGAGAAGAGAAAAGCAAGAACCAAAGCGAGGAGGAGATTGGCTGGGTGACTGGGGACAAAGAAGGCGATCATATTGAGAAGAAGAAGGAGGAGCAGGAGGATCATGTAGAAGACAGAAGAGTCCAGCAGGAGGAGAAAGGGAAAGACAGTGAGGAGAAGAAAGGGAAAGATCCTTCTGAGGAGGACAAGGATGAACAGAAGGAAGCGGACAACGGGACTGACAGAGAAGAGAAAAGCAAGAACCAAAGCGAGGAGGAGATTGGCTGGGTGACTGGGGACAAAGAAGGTGATCATATTGAGAAGAAGAAGGAGCAGGAGGAAAGGGAGAGTGGTCATGGAGATGAGCCGAAGAATGACAAGCAGGAAGAGGATGTGGGGAGTGCAGAAGAAAGAGGTGAGGAGGTGAAGGAGGAGGAGAAGGATGGAAAGCTGGAGGAAGAGCAAGACAAAGACGGTGCTCTTGAAGACCAGAAAGAGAGCAGTCAGGAAGAAGACAAAAAGGAAGAGGAGTTAAGGCGTGATCACGGTGAGGAGGAGAAAAAGGGTGACCAGGAGAAGGAGAAGCAACAACAGGAAGAGATGGACTGGATGAAGGAGGAGAAAGGGAGTGCTCATGCAGAGGGGGAGAAGAAAAGCGAGCAGGAGCAAACGGAGAGAAGGGAGGACCAAGAGGAGATGATTGACTGGCTGAAGGAGAACAGAGGCGATGACAAAGATGCGGAGAAAAGCCACGAGCAGGAAGAAGAGTGGGAGACAAAAGTCATCTGTTACATTGGAGAGGAGAAACAGAGCACGCCTGAGGTGGAGGAGAAAAGGCGTGACGACCAAGAGGAGAAACCCGACTGGATGGAGAAAGGGACCGAGAAATGTTGCGTTGATCAGGAGTGGGAGCAAGCGCAAAGAGAAGGCAATTGTGAAGAGGACGAGAACAAGAGCAACCGGGAGGATGGGGACGAGAGGAACCACCAAGAAGAGGGGCTTGAGAAGGCCAGTGCTCAGGATGACGAGGAGCACGAGGATAAGCAGAGTAGTCAGGAAGAGGAGGAGCAGGAGGGGATGAATGAACAGCAGGAGGAGGAGAGGAGTGATAATGAAGAAGAGGAGAAAAAGACTGAAACAGACAAAGTGGGTGATCAGGACCAGAAGGAAGAGGAGGAGAAAAGGAGCAGCCAAGAGGAGGAGGAGAGCAAAAGCAATGATCCCACCGAGGAGAAGGAGAAGAGGACCCAGGAGGAGGACAGGAGTTACGAAAAGGGGGAGGAAAGAAGGACCATCCAAGAGGAGATGAAGGAAGAGGAGAAAGGGGCTGAAGATGTCGAAGAGGAGAAAATGGTTTGCCAAGAAGAAAAGCGGGAGGAGAGTGACCACGGAGATGAGGAGAAAAAGAGTGGAGAGGAGGAGA
This sequence comes from Syngnathus acus, assembly GCF_901709675.1. Taxonomy (NCBI): domain Eukaryota; kingdom Metazoa; phylum Chordata; class Actinopteri; order Syngnathiformes; family Syngnathidae; genus Syngnathus; species Syngnathus acus. The sequence continues at coordinate 3,142,359 of NC_051099.1, read as the reverse complement.
GCGAGGGGAGAGACCAGGGTGAGGAGAAAGACAATGACCGGGAGGAGAAGAGTTGCAAGGAGAAAGATGAGGGGGAGGAGGAGGAGGCAAGGCAGAAGAAAGACAACGAGCAAGAGGAAGACATTGACTGGGTGAGGGAGGAAACCGAGATCGTTCTCCTGGAGGAAGAGAAAATGTCTTGTGGGAAGGACTGTGAGCAGGTGGAGGAGGAAGAGCAAAACGATAACCTGGATGACGAGACGATTTGGTACCATGAGGAGGCAGAAAAGAATGATCGAGAAAAGGAGGAGGAGGTGAACAGGAGTCCGCATGTGAACGAGCATGGAGAGGAGGAGGAGGAGGAAATGAGCTACCAGAAGGAGAACATGAATGAGCAGAAGGACCAGGAAGAGGAAGAAGACAAGAGTGACTCGGAGGACAGTGGCCCAGAGGAGGAGGAGGAGGAGGAGGAGGAAATGAGCTACCAGAAGGAGAACATGAATGAGCAGAAGGACCAGGAAGAGGAAGAAGACAAGAGTGACTCGGAGGACAGTGGCCCAGAGGAGGAGAAGGAGAACGAGAGAGAAAATGACCCAGACGGGGAAGAGCGCCACCAGGCGGGGGAGGCGGGGGAGGCGGAGCAGGCAACCGAAGGGAGTGAAAACCAGGAAGGCAGGGGCAGCGACGAGGAGGAGAAAGAAAGCGACAACGGACAGGAAAGTGACCGGGATGACGAAGAGGAGGAGGACACCGATAACGATGAGGAGGAGGATGACACGGACAGCGAGGAGGAAGAGGAGGAGACGGACCAGGCGGAGGACGATGACGAGAGTGACACTGAGGAGGAAAGTGACAGCGAGGGCGACAGTGGCAGTGAGGAGGGCTGCAATCATGAGGAGGAGAAAGATGGTGGCCAGGAGAAAAAGGAGGAGAAAGAGAAGGAGCAGCAGGAGGACGACCGCAAGGAAAGGGAGACAAACACTGGGGCAGTGCAAGAGGAGGAGGCCATGGAGGTCGATGAGAACTACGTTGAGGAGGAGATGGGGAGGGAAAGCAACACCAAGGCAATGGGCGACCACGACAAGGAGAGCGACTTTGAGGAGGCGTCCGTGGGCCAATGGAACGATGCGCTGAGGAGGCTTTGGGTGGAACGCTGGTTGAGGGCAAGGAGAGAGAACGGGAGGCGATGGGTGGTCATGAGGGGGAGGAGGTACAGAGCAATGAGAAGGCGCTGGATGACCACCAGGAGGAGGAAGAAGGCCAAGCGGAGTTTGGTCGCGATGAGGAGGAGGGCTAATCGAGTGATGGAGACCCCAGAGATCAGTCAGGCGGGGAGATCAGAGTGGCAGGGAGGAGAACCAGGGAAGTGAGCATGAGGAGGTGGTCGTGGATAAGGAGAGAGGAGAAAGAGACTCACGGGTGAGCAGGATGTGGAAGAGAAATAGCAAATAGAGGTGGCAGAGGAACATGAGAGGAGCAAAGAGGAGGTGAAAGCTAGAAAAGCAACAAGATGAAGAGCAGAAGTAGGAACAACGACAAGAAGGTGGGAAAACAAAGTGGAAGAAAAGACAGAGGACAAAAAAGGAGGACGAAAAGGGGGTAGGCAGCCTTACAACGAGGCAAACAACATTGCCTAACATGAGTGTAAATATTACCAGAGTATGACAAATGACTTGACTTGCCATGTTTATATCACCTTGTTTGCACATTTGAATCATTTATCGTGTCACGTCATCAAATAAGCAATAAATCCACTTCACCAAATTATGAACGTTCAGAGCAAAAAGTCTCTCATTACAATTCCATATAAGGAGAGTCGCATGATGCTGGCGCGGGTATGTTTGACGAGATAATAGTGACGTCATGGCGGCAAGAAAGCTGCGCTGCTAAAAATGGTCCGCCAGGGGGCGCCCGAGCTCCACGATACGGACCGGCCCATTCAACCGCAGCCGTCTGGATAACGACCCCCGGGGCGGGGCGAACTCTCGCACCCGCCGCGCTTCCTCGCTTATGGGGAAGAACTTTTTAAAGACTGGCTGGGAAAACGGAAAAGGAGCACTCACGGTAAGCTCCTTTAATTCATTGCCTTGTTCCGTTCGTTTGTTTGCTTGTCTCCCCCACAACTTTGGCTGTGCTTGTTGAGTTGATTTTTACTCACCGCATTTAAAGCTGCACGTCCCAGACTCCAAACGGGATTTCAAGGAACAGCCCAGTGTAAACATGGATGATATCTTCACACTATGTCGAGAGGGCAACTCGGTGGCGGTTCGCCTGTGGTTGGACAACACAGAAAATGACCTCAATTTAGGGTGAGTAGACAAAATTAAACTGGAAGAAAAAAACTGAAGTGTCTGCGTGCCATTAAATAGTTTCCATATTGAGCGTGCAGTTTGGTCGTTTTAATGATGTCATCGCCACACAATCGAGAGGTCATTATACTAGCAGCATTCCCTGAAAAGGAAGCTCATTTTCAGTCCAGACCATATATGTATTTTGACAGCCCTCGTTTCCTGTGTGGGCGGGGCCAAGCCAGTACGGAAGGACTGGTCACTCTTCATGTTTTCCATCACTGCATCTGGAATGCACTCATGATGAGCAGCTTGGGAATATTTCGGCCCCTCAGCCGCTCCTGGATTCTTTTTATAGCTCAGGAATCCTCAGAGTGTGACATCACTTGACGGCAGTGATTCCCAAACTGCATGCACATGCAAAATGTACTATAACTCCTCTTATTAGTCCTTCAAGACAACGGAAATAAACACCGTCAACTGACCAATCAACACACAACAACTAGAAATAATCCACAGTCGAAACAGTACGCAGACCCAGGATGTGTGTGTGTGTGATGATGATTTCAACAGGCCGCCTGCCTGGCAGTTGTCAAGCATGCTTAAAAAGACTGACAGGCATGTTTATCAGTGCGCCAGGCGTGTGGTGAGCCTCAGACCACCCGCAGCGTGAGAGAGCATGCACTGGAGTCTAAATAAAGATTAGGGGTGAAGAACATCTGACCTCAAGTTATTGTGCCCCTTTCACACATTTTATGCCGTTACCTTTCACGCAAGAGCAACACACACCGACTTCAAAAGACTGCAAAAGGATCTTGACCACACATGTCCGACACGTAACAACAACTTTGCTCTCGCCAGGGATGACCACGGCTTCAGCCCGCTGCACTGGGCGTGCCGGGAGGGGCGCAGTGGCCTAGTGGACATGCTCATCATGAGGGGCGCCCGCATCAACGTCATGAACCGTGGCGATGACACCCCTTTGCATCTGGCATCCAGCCACGGCCACGCAGACATTGTGGCCAAGGTAGGCCATCGTCACGTGTACAATTCGATGATGTCAGTGTGGCGTGACATCATTGTCTTCATGTGGCGCGCAGTTAATTCAGTGCAAGGCGGACCCCAACACGGTCAACGAGCACGGCAACACGCCGCTGCACTACGCATGCTTCTGGGGACAAGAGGCAGTAGCACAGGTACACTACATTACACACTGAGTACGCCCCCTACTGTAGAAAAATGGAAACAATAATCACAATCTATTTATATGACTACCTTTGTAGCATATCTAAAAAAATTTAAAAGAGTTTTGAATTAACTTTTCAGTTTTATTGTATGGTAGCTATGTATTACTTTTTTTATTATATTATATCACGTGTATAGGATCTGGTGGTGAGCGGCGCTCAGGTGTGTATGTGCAACCGATACGGGCAGACGCCACTGGATAAGGCCAAGCCTCACCTCAGGCAACTGCTTCAAGGTCAAATCGGAATCATTCATAAATTATTCAGATTTTAAGGAAGCACTGACAATGTGTCGCTCTGTTTGATTGATTCAGAAAAGGCAGAAAAACTGGGACAGAGTTTGACCAAGGTTCCTTACAAGGAAACCTTCTGGAAGGGCACCATGAGGACCAGGCCTCGTCAGTCAGCGCACAATTGATATGAACACTTTTTTCTTGACAAGTAAATTAATATATTTTATTTCATATTTTTTTGCCTTCAGGTAACGGCACCCTCAACAAGCAGGCGGGCATTGATTACAAACAACTTTCACTGCTGGCCAAAATCAATGAAAACCACTCAGGAGAGGTTTGCGTCTCACTCCGCCTATTCGTGTGTGCGTTGTTTGTATTTATGCTGCATTGTAAGGTTTACGTGTACGTCACAGAGTTGGCAGGGTCGCTGGCAGGGTGACGAGGTGGTGGTGAAGGTGCTGCAGGTGAGGGATTGGAGCACAAGGAAGAGCCGAGACTTCAGCGAGGAGCATCCCAAATTACGGTAAAATATTGCACTCAACTCAAAGAAAGTACAATATTGAAATTAAAAATCAAAACAAACCGCATGGCCCGACAACAAGTCACTGTACGGTGGCCAGAAGGGACAAAATGTTTTGTTTTGTTGTGCAGGATCTTCTCCCACCCCAACATCCTGCCAGTTCTGGGAGCGTGTCAGTCCCCCCCGGCCCCTCACCCCATCATCATCAGCCCTCACATGCCGTACGGATCTCTCTACAACCTTCTCCACCAGGGCACCAGTGAGTCTTCCTCCTCTCACATGTTACAAACAAAACAACGCAGCAATGAGTATTTTGTTTTCTATCCCGTGTGGTCTTCAGCTCTGGTGGTAGACCAAAGCCAAGCGGTCAAGTTTGCGTTGGACATCGCCAGCGCCATGACCTTTCTCCACACGCTAGAGCCATTGGTGGCAAGGCTGTACCTCAACAGCAGACACGTCATGGTGAGGCTGCCGATTATACTTCACTTTCCTATGACTTGGATTTCAAGGCACCCACGGACAATTAGGATGCATTGATCTGTACAAAAAAGAATATCTAGATAGGATTCTGGTAGGCTAAATTAAACATGTTCATCAACTTGCAGATTGATGAAGACATGACTGCTAGGATAAGCATGGCGGATGCCAAATTCTCCTTCCAGTGTGCCGGGCGCATGTACTCTCCGGCCTGGATGGCCCCAGAAGGTATCGCTTCCCTTCTCTACGAATACAATCAAACCTTCCATAAGCTAAGACACACATCTTGTGACATTTCAGCTCTCCAGAAGCGCTCGGAAGACATCAACAGGAGATCGGCCGACATGTGGAGTTTCTCCGTACTCCTGTGGGAGCTGGTTACCAGGGAGGTACCATTTGCCCACCTCTCGCCCATGGAGATTGGCATGAAGGTAAGCAGGTTTAGTCCAAAAATCACCTCGTTTGCCATACTTGCGGTAACCGCGCAACCTATTTGCAGGTGGCCTTGGAGGGCCTGCGCCCGACCATCCCACCAGGGATCTCGCCTCACATTTGCAAGCTGATGAAGCTGTGCATGAACGAGGACCCCGCCAAGAGGCCCAAGTTTGACATGATTGTGCCCATCTTGGAAAAAATGCAAGACAAATAACCCGTGCTCAGCTGCTGTACAGTCACTTCAAACACACATTTGACAGTAAAAATATATCTGTTACAGTCTTAGCTTTTGCTTTTTTAATTCATGGTTGGAGAATTGAATGGCCTACATAGCGAACATAGAAGAAATGTATGTAAAGCCAACGCCGTAAGAAAACCATTGCAATAAAAGTTTTATATTTATGACAAAATGTTTACTTTGCATTCTGTCTTCTTTTACGGTGCAACCATGACAAATGCGCCTCCGAAAGAACGACAGATAAGCCAAAGAACGGTAAAAACGGATATGTGTCATAGAATCATTCATAACACTCATAAAAAGTGCCATTAGTTAAATAATAACGCCTCGCACACAGCTGACACAGGGAAGCATTTGACAAGTGTAAGACGAGTTCACCCAAATACTTCCGGCAACACACAACAACTTTGGAAACTTTTAAATGTAGCCTGAATTAAATATGACTTCATTCATAAACTCAAACAAGTTATAGAGAATCTAATTAAAATTATAAAGTCGTTACCTTAACCAACGTTCCGTCGTCGTTCAGCCAGTGGAGAAATGCTCCAACTTGCCCCGGTCTGTCCTCCATGTTCGTTGTTCTGTCTGAAATAGTACCTACAAAGTTTGCCGCTAAATTATTAAATTTGTTAACTTTCAGTGATACATTGTATACGTTTTAAGGTGTATTTCAAAATGTTGACGACCTTCACTATAGTTTGAATATTTGGTACAAACAAATATCGGGCTGGTTCCCTTCTGGTACGACGTTCGTTTAGTGATTGACTACTTCTGGAGAGTAAACTACTTCCGGGTTCAACCGGACATTTTAAAACTTCGGCGGGAGGCGCACATCGTTTATTATTATTTATTTTTGCGAATTTAAATGTATTTAATGATGATTTAATGATTTGTGTTTTGCTAAATAAATAAATAAATTACTTACGTCGTTCATATCTTGTTATTAATTGTCTTGTTAGTGGTGGTGTTATCCATCATCATTATCGAACGCGATGGACAGCTAAGAGAACAACATAAAACAACGTTAAAACTAGAAGTGTTCGGAAAAGATAAAAATCAACGTGCGAGTATATAAAGTTCCACAGCAAGTCAAAGCCACCGCCTGCACGCGATAGCGATGACGTGTAAGTCTCACCACAGCCCAAATATCGCGGCACTTTATCTCGCCCTTGCATTATAGCGCTGGAAACCCCACTTTAACTTCCTTTCCCCAACATGGCACCGAAGGTGAAGAAGGCAGGTTCGTGTCTGAACACTTTAATGTGTCAAATTTCGGCAAACATGTGGCTTTTAGGGCACATCGACATACCAAAGACAACAAGAAAACAAAAGTCTTCATGATTACTTCCCACGTATGCCAACTAAAGGCCCGCAACCTTGTTAACGCGTGCGAGTTTACCGCTCTGCGTCTGCCGGGACATGCTCGGCTACTCCAAGGCTAAGCTAATAGTACCGATCTGACTATTTAGTCATTATGTCGAAAGATTTCCCCGATTATCTTATGGTCAGTATTTGCATCGCGTTTATTCTAGTTGTCGATTTTAGGCGTAGTAATGGTTGTTTATCATTAAGATTATCATATTAGCTTCACAAGACTAAGCATGCTATCTGAACAAAATCGTTTGCTGACGAGCACCAGTAAATAAAATGTTCATGTGACTTTCAACAGGTTATTTAATATCGCATGCCGTTCCTTTAACATTCTAGCGGTTCCCGTCAAGACGGAGGTCAAATCGAAGGCTCTGAAGGCCAAGAAAGCCGTTCTCAAAGGCGTCCACAGCCATAAGAAAAAGAAAATCAGGACTTCTCCCACCTTCCATCGTCCCAAGACCCTCCGTCTGCGCCGGCAGCCCAAGTACCCCCGCAAGAGCGCCCCCCGCAGAAACAAGTAAGACTCTCCCTTATGGTGACAAAGGTGCAAGTGATGCTGAATAGCGATCAAAGTATGAACATGCCATGTGTCCAGCTTTTATAACGACTGATGCACCAATGATAAGATGACCAAAGTCATGCTCAACATGTTGCTCGAGAGATTTGCAGCACTAAGAAATGTCCAATATTGTCCAGGTTGGATCATTATGCCATCATCAAGTACCCACTGACCACCGAGTCAGCCATGAAGAAGATCGAGGACAACAACACGCTGGTGTTCATTGTAGCCGTCAAGGCCAACAAGCACCAGATCAAACACGCCGTCAGAAAACTCTACGACATCGACGTCTCCAAAGTCAACACGCTCATCAGGTGCGTACGTTCACACTGCGTTTTATGAAAGGGTGCCGCAAGACAGATTTTTAAATCATAGCGGTTTCCTTGCAGGCCGGACGGCGAGAAGAAGGCGTACGTCCGCCTGGCGCCAGACTATGACGCGTTGGACGTTGCAAACAAGGCAAGTTTGAGTCAATTCTTTGAAAAAGGTTCAATTATGAGAATCAGTCCCATGCATATGATGCTAAACCAATTCTGAATGTTAGTGATTGCATTTCAAAGGAACCACTGATGCCAGGACAAATCTTTGCCATTGCAACCAGTAACCATTTTGTTTCCTCATCTAATGCGACCTTTTTTCTTTATATTTTACAGATTGGAATCATCTAAAATGGTGGAAGAGACTTGTGGGCTAATAAATATTTGTATAAACCAAACATGAATATGGTCTGCTCTTTGTATTCATAACACATTATTCAAAATCATTGTTTATTTTGTTGATAGAAATCAGTTTCCATCTATTCTCATTCTCAGACAACCCTTCTATTTCATTTAACCTTTCACCTGGGTGATTTTGGATTAAGTTTTGTTGCTTGAAAGCAGTTAGTTGCGCTGGTGTCGAGGCTTACTCAAAGTGTCTGAAAGTGACTGTCTTAAGCCAGGGGTGTCGAAACCTTTTGCAACAAGGGCCAGAATTGATAAAGTGAAGGGACCCGGGGGCCAATCGTTTTTTCGGACATTTTTTAACTACAAAAATGTTGTGCAAATACACACTGTTATAAAACCATTTTCATTGTCACAAATGTCTTTATGACAAAATAACCAAATACAAGCCACTCAGGCAGACGTGAACAACCCTAAAAACGCAAATTCTGCCTTTCATTCATATCTGAAGAGTCAGATAACATTGAACAAACTATGAAATACCTTTAATTTATATGAATATCAAATAATTTTTGCCTCATGAACATTTTAAACAGGATATATAAGTAATGCAAAGTTGTCAGGCTAGACTTTGGACATGCCTGGTCTAAACTGAAACCATGAATGCGTTAATTTGCTTAAGCCGAGTGATTCTTAAAGACAGTCACTTTCAACACAAGGCATGAGTAGTGATTATCATATTTATAGATGTGGTGTGTGAGGAGCTTTTGTAGCAACTAGCAAGCTGTGTGTTACATTCATCAATGACATAACTCAAGACCACGGCGGTTTTATGAGAGAAAGGTGCGCACCGTGCCTTTGACCAAGCCTCGACAGATGGGACACTTGCGTAGGGACGGGGCGCAGTCCTTGCACACCACCAGGTGTCCGCACGGGATGAAGACGATGTTGACCTCCTTGTCCATGCACACTTTGCACGTTCGCTCCTCCTGGAGACGCCGCAGTTGCTCCTCCATGGGAAGACCCGACAGGTCTTGGCTAGGAGATGCTGCTTCGTTGGACTGAGCTAAAAAACAAATATCACTATAGTGTAGCAGAGAACATGCACAGTGGATAGAGACATTTTAGCCACCCCTGTTTTTGTGTTGTTAAAAGAAAAAAAAAAAGTTGGACAGACATTTGGGTGTGTTAACTTATTCTATCCACCGATGGTATTTTTGTACCCATGAGCTCTCTTAGCAGATGCACGTCGTTCTTTTGGATCCAGTTGCGAAAAACCTCTGCGGCCGCGTTGCCTTTCGTGAGGACCAGCTCGATGAGACGAGCCGTCTGCTGCTGCGGCGACGTCTGCGCCTGAAGCCCGCTGTATTCCTCGGCGCCTGCGCATACGACGAACATAATAATCATGGGCGTAATTTCCCAGATGGTCATTGGTCTTAGCGTCACATTTACGTACTTAGCACATTTTGCTCTCTGAGATGTTCCGAGACAGGCTCCACGCTCTTGAGCCGCTGCACCAGAGCCGCCTGGTGTCGCTTGACAAACGTGAAACCGTCTGGAGGAAAACGTACAATGATGTACGTTCAACTGAGAGGACTCAGAACAGTGTTCCGGGCGACGTACCCGACGCCATAGCCTCGGCCATCATCTCTCGCTCCTCCTCCCTCTTCTGATCCTCGGCGCTGAGCAGGTCCGAGACCAGTTCTTGGACGGTGCGGTAGTTCTCACCGCTGCTGAGGATCTTGCTCTGCACCGTCTGCTTGACCAGGCTACGCTCGAAGCCCATTTCCAGGGCCGACTTGATGACCGGCGTGTTCATCATCACCGCGTCCTCGCAACGCTCGTCGCCCGGGCCCAGATGCACAACTGACACAGAAAATAAAAGCAATTATTGATAAAAGCTGGCTTAAGTCTCCAAAAATAAACTTAAAAATGACAAAAGATTCTTCGCTTTGTTGAAGGACAGTTCAAACTCACCTGGTGGATCCACAAACTCTCTGCTGCTGTCTCCGTTTGTCAGAAGCTTTTGGGGGAAACAAACACGGACCATGAGCGATTTGTAGATTTAAATTTGAAAAAAAAGAGATATTGGTGCTTTGGCAATAAAACCTGCTCAAAAAGTCGAGGGAAGCGCGCCTGAATCTGATGCACAAATTCTTGACCTTTCTCCTGCAGCAAATATTCACACCTGAACAGCAACCACAACATTTATTTGCTGGCTCAACATTCACAATTATCGTGAGTTATTTCCATTACCGTGGAAACCATTTTGCGTGTTCCACCCAGGGATCGTCTCCTGACTCCCAGCAGCGCAAACCTCCATCACAGCAGAAGCACTTCACGTCATCGTTGCGACCTTAGCGCATAATTTTATTTTTTTTCCAGAGGAAAGTATTTCGGAAATTTTCTTGGGGGAAAAAAAATAGTAAACTAATCGCTGTTGACTCACCGACATAGTAGAATCCGGCTTTGGCCAGCTGTTCGGGCCTGACGGGGATGCGCGTGGGCCAGTTGACAAAGGTGAGCAGCCGCTCGTCACTCTGCCGCATGGACGGGTTGGACACGTTGTTGAGGGCGGCGGACGACAACTGCGAGGATGACGACGACAAGGGCGGCGCCGGCCCTGCCAGTGACACGTTGTCAGTGCGGTCGCCTCGCACAAAGCGGCAGTTGGGGTAGTGGCGCTGGTGCTCCGACGAGGCGCGATCGCCCGGCTCCCAGTTGCTCAGCTGTAAGATGACGCGCGGTTGGCAACAACTTGCAACTCATTGAAGCAAAAAAGAAATAAATCACACGGTTTGGTCTCTGTGTGAGCGCACCTGCCCGCCACAGCTGAAACAGGCCACGTGGTCGCCTAGCCCGAGGAAGTAGAAGCCGGCCTTGGCCAGCTCAGCCGGCGTGATGGTGGACAGCGTCCATGTGTGGAACGAGTCCAGGCGATCCTGCTCACGCCGCATGGCCGGGTTGTGGCAGGCGGGCCGCTGGTGCGACATGTCCTCCACGCCGCGGGAGCTCAGCGGGCTAGAAGGCGGCGGCGGCCCCGAGAAGCCCATGTTCAGGTATCCCGCCGGCTCCTCGCCTGGACCTGCCGCTGGGTTCGGTGCAGCTGGACCAGGAAGCTAAAAGCAAAAGAAACAAATAAATATCCTAGAGAAACTATATTTAAGATAATGTTGAAATCAAAACGAATGTTTTAAAATATCTGGCAAGTAAAATGTTAGAATAAAATATCATAACAAAACTGTAGGTGAGCGGGTACCTTACCGGTACGATGGTGGCGACACGGAGAGGCGAGAAGGCCGAGTGCGAGGAGGAGAGCAGGTTGGCGGCGGACGGCAGACTCTGCACAAAGGGGCAGGACGGCGACAGCTGCCGGTGCTTCTCGGCGGGACAATCGCCCGCCAGCCAGCCCTCGGCCGTCACGTTGCAGCGGAAGCACTGCACGCGGTCCCCCACGCCCGTGTAGAACCAGCCGGCGCGCGCAAGGCTGCGCTCACTGACGGCCGACGCCGGGAAGCGGGCGAAGGTGGAGATGCGGAAGAGTTCTGCGGGACGGGACCTTTTTTAAGTCAACAATTCATTTCATTCAAGAGAATACACCATTTTCTTTCAGAAAAAAAACCCATAAGGAAACATCTGAAGAGCATTTGTTCAATATCAAGGATTTAGCGAAAGGCTTTTTGAGGTGAGCTACCTGAGGAGTTGTCATACTGCAGGTCAGGCGGGGGTCCGCTGCGACAGAGGCTCATCAAAAATTGATTGTTCTTCAGTTGAACCAGAGTGTCCATGGTTTTTGGGATGAACAAGACAAGTAGGCCGTTGGAGGTGCCCCTCGTGAGAGGAAGATGTTTGAAATGGCTCACTCAGAAAGAGCAGACAGTAAAAATTTAACTGATGAGCCAAAAGCCGGTGCAGTGCGTCTTTCCATCCTCAATTAAACAAAATGGTTCCGATGATCAAAGAAAAAAAAAACTATATATCTACATATATAGATATAGCTATATATCTATATATATAGATATATATGTATTAAAAAAATTATATTTCAAACCTCTCCCCCCTCCTTCAGCACCTGGGGAAATACAAGATCAAGTGTCAAATCATGTGAATTCATGTGATCAAGACTCACATTATCAGTTTTAAATATGTCCTGTGACTCCTGTCATTACGAAAGGACAAGTGACCGTTAATGGAGATGCCACGCCTCTACAAAGAAGTTAGAGCTTATATTGCAATAAAACAGGAAATCTACACAAAGTTCAGTGAAAAATAAATTGCTGCCTTTGAGTGAAAATACATGGTATCACGAGATAGTGGAGTTGTTAATGTTTCGTCCAAAATGAAACAGGAACTTCAAATTGAATTGTGGGAGTCTATCATACACTAAAGTTAATATCAAACCAGCCTGATATTGTTTGATCAATGTGCCACATTAACATCGTTTAAAGACCATATACCCTGTCAATACATACGTTTGAGTGGAAAAAATGTCAAATTAAAGGGGAATTGTGTGAGATTTTCCTAACAAAATGCTCAAATCGGTTCCTCTTTGACGTGTAGAAACGTTTCCATTTGTATCCAACCGTTCAAAAATATTTGCTGAATAATCATTTTCAGTATTTCATGGGAGAAATTGACTGATTGTACAATTTAATAACACGTAAAAATAAAAGTACAACACTCACGTTCGCTGTAACGAGAAAATACCCTGCTAACGCTACTAGCTACCGCGAGCTCAGGGGTGGGTTTACCGATAAGAGTACAACGAATGTTGTAATATGTTATGGGGGTGGTAAAAAAATACGTCAAACTATGAAAAGTCCCACGGCTGTCGGGACACTCACCGCGGGTTACGTCTATGAGTCAGGCTGCGGAAAGTCCCGATAGCATCGAGCTGCTAACTGACAATCTAGCTAGGCCACTTCCGGGTTCGAGCGAAAGTGAACTCAACGATCATGTTTTTCAAATACACTATCCCAAAAAACGAGTGCCAATTAAATTCACCCCCAGATTGTACAGTCGTTTTATTTTGTACAATAAGAGTAAAAGGCTAATTTAACAAAAAAAAGACGAAAAGTAACTCAAAAACACGTGAATGCTACGAGTCATCGAAACTTATTATTCAGCGTTATTATTCATTTCAAGTCGGGTGTACATGAAAAATACAAAATCCCCTTTCAGTTCTACAATAGCCAGCTGAGGCAAAGGTTAAAAAACCACACACACACACACACTCGTGCACAATCTACTTCGTGTTTTTTTTTAAAATATTATAAAACTATTTTGAAGAAATACCTCCATGGTTTTTATTTATTAAATGTTTATTATGTATTTCAAACAATTAGTGAGAATAAATGTATACATAAAGCGCATGCATAAAAAGGTACAAAACTCTGTAAATAGATAAAGCTTATGTTACACATAAATTCATAGAACAGGGAGTGTCATGCATCATCCTAAGATAAATAAACTTGTGTTGGACAGAAAGGGTATGAGCGATACATGTAAATATACATATATTTTTTTTTAAATCACACACACCGCAACATTTATAATTTTGATGCTCCATTAAGCAACCTTAAAAAAAGTCTTCATTTGCTGCTTATTGGCAAGATAAAAGGTTGTACTGTAGTACCTTTAATTGTAACTTTAAAATGGCCGTCTCCTAAAATCCCACACAAGAAGGCTAAACCATAATATTAAGAACAGTGCATTTGCTTCCTTAGCCGTTCCTAATCTTTCAACCCTCTGGTGTGGCTCATTGGGTGAAGGAAACATCAGGAACGGCTCTCAGTATGAGAAACCACAATAGTCAACATATTTTACGTTAAATGCTTACTATTACTTCACTAGATAAATGCTTTAACACCTTCCCTTCATTTCAAGATTTTTTTTTTTTTTTTTACTGTGTATTATTAGTGTTTCTGCATTCTGCTATTTTGTGCAAGGTGGCAGTTATGAATCTTTTGTGGATTATTTCTGGCTGTTTTATTTCGACTGTGCAATGTGGTGACTATTATGGATAACAGGTATGAAGAGCCATTGCATGAAGAATATGACTCAAGTATTGTGACTGTGTATCATTTCTGACCTTGTGGATTACTTCTGGTCATTTTGTCGATTTTCATTGTGAAAAACTGACTTTCAAATGGGCTTCAGCATAATACATATGGCCGTTGACCATGTGGATTCTTCCAAAAGCCCCCAAAAAAGGAAGAATTCCGGCATCTTACCACCTGAGGCGAGATTACTTCAAGGGTGCCAAGGAGGGTAGCATTGGGCGTTGGTCACGTGTTGGCAAATGAAGTCCTCTGTCGTGTTAGTGTCAACAATCCACACAAAGTCTTCTCGAAGAGGACACAAAATGGTGTCTCTATAGCCAGGTGAGCAGGCTGTCCCTGTCCATGTGTGAGCCGGACAGGACCGTCTCCATGTCCATCAGGAGGTCTGAACTCAGACCCTCTGGGATGCAGGGCATCAGCTCTTCGTTCTCGTTCATCACGGGCATCGAGTCCTGTAAAGTCGGCGACTCGACGCACTCACCTACGACACGGTTTGCATGTTAGCATTTGAGCCGTTTTGATTCTATTGAGCACTGAGCATTACCGGTGTCCATGTGGTCCACAGAAGCGAGTGCCAGGTCGGATGAGCGTGGCAGGCTGCTGACGCTCAGGCCGCTGTCGGTGCTTTCATTGCGAGAGTGAGCGCCGCTGCGACGGAACAAATAATAAACAAAACATCACATGATAATGATGATGTTGACACTCACCCGTTCAGCGTGGGTTCATAGGTGGGCGCTCGAATCCTGACATCCACAGGTGGGGCAAGCGTGTTCCTGTCAAGATCAACGGCTGCCGACATCTGGTTGCTTCCTCCTCCAGATATGTCCTACACAACACATGCATGTCACATTTGACACAATCTAGCCTTATATTTGGTGTGTCTTAGGTTTTGAAACAGCCTGTGGGAGATCACACATAACGATTCAATACTAATAAACTGTACAGAGGTCAAATTCATCAACTGAACGGTACTTGGGCAGTGTTTCTTTTACATACCACTAGAGGGAGCTCGTGCAACACAAGTGGTAAATGACATGTAATGAGCATATCAGTGCATTCATGTCAATACATCCTGTAAATCAATGGAAAGATTCCACGAATGCACACACTTTTGCACTTTTTCATGACACCATTATGTACTTATGTTGTAAACATGTGCCGATAACTGCGCCATGCTGAATGGCTCCTCATGGATAAATAAACGTTTGCAGAGTCTTGCCTGTCAGTTATAATCACCTGCGTCTTGAGCTGCATTTGTTGCTTGCATCGCAGTCTTTCTTTCTCCTTCCGCTGCTGCATGACCAAGCTTAGGAGGCCTGTAACACACACAAAAAAACATGCAACAAAATAACTAAAAACATTTTCATTGATGTCCTTGAGGTCCAAGTCGACAGTTTTCTTTGATTTGTTTTTTTGCGATCTTCCCGGTTGCGGTGATGTTAGTGGACAAACAAGCACCTGTGCAGAAGCCCACACCCTCCCCCAAATAATACTGGACTGTGGCGGCGCTACCTAGACGCGGGTGGAGCCACGTGGTGCTCTTATTTACGTGATCGATGTAGTACACGTCCCCTTCGGCAGTGGCGGCCCGCTCCCAGCCTTCAGGCAGCCCACCTGAACAGCAGCGAGAGCACACATGAGCAGGAGAAGACGCACAATCGGAGCCCCTTTTTTATGTCCTCTGAGCAAAGGATTGTGGGTAAAAATAAAAAAGACCCAGCTAAACGACAAGATAGGAGTCAGGCTAACCTTGACATACGAGCGGAGATGGGGACAGTGAACTCACTTCACAAAAAGAGACCGTTTGGCTAATAGCCAACAACCCCCCCCCCCCACCCCAAAAGAGCATTATCGAGAATTATATCAACTTGTGTTGAAGACTATTCAATATAATTCTCGTATCAACCATTTTAAAATGCAATGATTGCAGTGGGATTGCGATTCGATTCGTTATGGCTGGAGCTAGCTCGCTAGCATTCCATACACATTTATTTTCTTTGGTAGGCTCTACTGATTGATGTTATTTTGTTTTGTTGTTTTTCTTCAAGTGGCGGGGGTGGGGTGAAGGAAGACCTGAAAATGGCTGGCACCGAATTAAGCACTTAATGCAAGTATTTATAAATAATACCTGCATCTGGATTGCAGCTCGGCGGCGTGTTGGCCGTGGCCGGGTTGCTAAGGGAGTGGGCGTGGACCGGGGACGGGCCGGGGTGCGGCGGGGCGGCAGACTGGAGTTGTGTCAGGCGGGGGTCATGCCAGGTGGTGGTCTTGTCCAGGTGGCTGGAGACACAACACAAATACGCACGTACACAGCAAGTTAGAACAATGACTAGAAGGAGCGGGACTGGATTGACCAGTACGACAACAAAAGTGTAGGTGCATGCGCACACGTGTAAGAAACTCACAAGTCACAACAACAACTTTCCATTTTGCACCTTTAAGTTGTTTTACTTTGTTGCGGATGATGGTCCTTTTTCGGGACAGTGTTTCAAAAATGTTTCGTGCTTCAAATGTGGGGTTTCAAGACCGCATTAAGGGGCCAGGTAATGGTTCCAAAACAGGCCTAGGGTTTAAAATTGGGTTTCAAGACAGGATTTGGGTTTCAGAGTACAGTTTCGAAACTGTGTTGGGGTTTAGGGTTAACAATGAGGTTGCCTAGGAAGACTAGATCAGGGCTTCAGGGAGCGTAAAGCTGCTCTTACTTGAGAAAGTATCGTTGCCCGGTCGGCGTCTTGGCCATCTCCCAGCCGTGCGGGAGCGGCATGTCATCGGGGATGACGGCCGCTGCCGCCACGGCTGCGGCCACGGTCGCTGCGTCGGGCATGTTGACGGGTAGTGAGGCGGGTGAGGAATGGGCACGCACGTGGTGAGGCGTGAGGGACGCGCACGCGCCACCGTCCGAGCTGGCCTGACGGGAAAAACGGGCAATACATCAGATGCTTGTTTTGAAAGAAGCAGAACAGCCAATGTAAAATTGTCTAGAGTTTAGACAACTTATTTTTACACTTGAATGACAAGAAAGACGTCATCCGGGTTTCAAGAAAGTTTTGGAACACTTCCATACCTGTCTGGAGTGCGTCCGGGGGTCGGGCGGTTTGAAGAAGGAGTCAGGGAGCTTCCGCATCCTCATGGGCAGCGAGGCAGGCTGCTGGGCGGCCTTGGCCGGGTTCATGACGGCGCTGAACAGGGCCTCCAACTCGCTCTGGGAGTCGCCGCGGACGTGCACCACTTGCTGGCCGGCCGGGGGCGCGCTGCCGCCGACGCGGTGCCCGTCCATGTGGGGGCCTTTTTTGTGGTTCACACGATTGACAATAACAAAAAGCTGCAAACCACATCTGACATTAAGAATACGCGTGGACGCCGTTGTGGTGTGTGTGTGTGTGGGTTGTGTGTGTGGGGGGGTGCAAAACTTCCAAGACAATGCGTGACGTGGTGCTCGGATTGTTTACACTACTCCCCCACTTTCCTCTTGTCCCCCCACACCCCAGCTTAACTTCACCAGAACTTCTGAAAGTTATTTAGAAACACGCAATCAACACGCGAGAAAGCGCGCGGGTGCGTGGGGGGAAAAAAAATAGGGAAAAGTGCACACAACATGCCTTCCACATACCTTCACGCAGACAGACCGTCTCCCCCACTCCTTTCGTCAAAATCCACGCTCAGTGGCGAGAATAAAACTACAACAGAATCCCACGACTCCTCGAGAAAGAAATCCACGCAGCTTGAAGTGGAACAAAGTGCGTGGAACAAATCACGACGACAAATCCAAACTTTTGTGCGTGTGCGCGCGCGTGCACATCCACGTTCCTGCGATAGTGCGCATGGGCGGGGTTGCAGCCTTTAAAGTCGCCGCTGCACCAAACCTGTGCGGCCATTCGCACTAAAAATATCAAATTTCACCACAGTTGCACCTAATACACACAACAAATGATATAATATAGTGCCATTTTTAGGCGAAAACAGAAACACAAGTAAGAAATAGCTTTGGAACCCGACAAACAAACCCCCCTGATGTCATCCTAAAGACTTGCAACATTCAAGTCAAAACGGAACGTTTTTAATTCAATATTTTATTTTGATTTAAGTTGCACTAAAAGGAAACATCTGCCCGGTATGAGTGAACCACACAGACGGTGTGCGCCTCCTCGTGGAGCGCACGCGTACTGCACACTGTGGGTTATGGGGGGGGAAGAAAAAGAAAAAAACCTCGCGCACCATTTTATTCTTGTTAAACATTTTGCTCCAACTGCCTATAATTACGACGGATGGGAGGATTTTTTTTACAGTAATCTTATAATTAGCTAGAGTTTGACTCCGTGTTTGCCATTGCCATTAGTCCATGGGCTAATGCTAAGCTAACAGCTGGGGCTCATCCACCGTATAACAAAGGACACATGTAGTTGTGCACCCCTGTCCCCCGCCCCGTGTTTGTGGGGCCCCCTAATCTGTGGCCCCTGTCGACTTGCACTTGGTGCACATTCCACAGCATTCGCCATCTTTCATTCACTTGTTTTCTTTTCCAAGGAGGTGAGCGTCTCCATCTGGACTCCGGAATGTTCTCCCTGCTTCCCGTTTTAACAGCCCAGTTTAGGGAAGAAATTGCTCTGACCCTGCAGGAGGCGTCTTTTCTGTCATAATGAGGAAACGTGACGCGTGGATGTCGTGGGGTAAAATCCAAGCGGCCATGTTTCCCCTTTCACATCTGGTTTCCATGATCGGAAATCACGTCTCGCTCCCGGCACATAAACACATATCGTCTGCGCAGCTTATTCTCCAGAGTGAGGAGTCTTTCTAGAGAATGCCATCACCCCTAACACACAATACCCGTAACCCCAAAAATTCTAACTGCAGTTGCAACCCTAAGCCATAACCCAAAACAAATGCGACCCAAACTTCTGAACTCACAATAATCGAAACCCCTAAACCCAAACTCGTGTAGTGCTCCATTTGGGGTCATTTGTAGATTGAAACACAATTTGGTTTATGGCAACTCTTCTCCAGCAGGTGGTGCTGTTTACCGTCCTTGTGTTTGACGTTAGGGTTTTAAGTGAGTATCATTGGGTCATAATGTGTAAATATTTCAGTTTGAAATGTATTACAACAAAAAAAAAACTGTTTTCACACAACTGGTGTAACTATTACAATGCCTTGTTAGTTTCCGTTAAATTAAATTAGGTTCCATGAAGTTAGGCTATATGAGATTGAATAAATTGCACCCGACTCACCAGGTGGTTGCCTGCACATTAACAATGTATACACTTGTCTTTTACAGTGTTTACATTGACAATGGGCATACGTTCTTCTCACACCTTCCCTCCCTGCACCATTCTCATGCACACCTCTCCTCTAATAAAGCTTGATGCCATAAGAAGTCTAAAGTGAGTAATCTTCACCCATTGGGCCCTTAAAAGGAAACTGGGGGCCACAATCTGCACATCAGAGGCCTTATCAGATACGCTCATGTTGACGTCATGAGGTGCTATGTCCTCAACGAGGCGCTCTTGTAACATAAATTAACTCCGTAACCAGAAGAAAACGAAGTGCAGTTTAAACGTTGCAGATCTACGCATTTGTGGATGTGCAAAAATGGGAAGCCGTTTTCCCACAGTGGACAAGGATCTGTGCAGGGTGGGAGGACACAGGAAGCAAAGTCTGCTGGGAATTTGGACCCCGAGGAATCTCATCTGCTGTTCATCATCTATCAGTCAGTCGGTGCACGCACACACACAGCAGAGCAGTTTTAAATAGCTGCACAATGTCTCAACGTAAAAAGAACATTTCGGGGGTTGTTTTCGCTAATCGACACGTTTTCAACAATTCAAAATGATGAGACTGTCGATGAAATAAACACTAAAATAATACATATACAGTGTAGGTTCAAATATGAAATGTTCTTTTGTTAACATATTGAATGTGACGATTCCAAATGTTAAAATTATATTTATTTTTGTGATGCTGAATAAGAAAAAGTTACCCCACATCACACAAATAAAGTTGACTAAAATGTCCTATCCAATCTACATAAAAGTGAAGCAGGACCCTGAAGGATGCATTCTTTCTCAAGGAGTCCAACAGGACAGAGGGAGGGAGCGATGAAGGAAGGGAGGGGGGGGAAAAAGTCCAACTACACTCTCACAGCTCACTTTGTCTGATCTCCTCCCGGGATGAACCACAGGCAGGCGGCGTCAGCCACCGACACCCCGCGGGCCAGGAGTCGCGACAACCTGCTGACATCCGATGACTTCCCCGAGGATAACCGATCGTTTGGGTGAGTTTCACAAACTTCGGGACTGCAGCTTGAAGGTGTAAAACATGACCAATAGTTTTGTCATGACTTTGGAGCAGCCACAGCCAACTGCTGGCTCGGCTCAGCGCCGTCAAGCGCCGGCAGGCCCTGAGGGGCCCGTCCCACATGTTCACCGCACCGTCCGTGGGGCCGTCCGAGGTGGAGCAGCGCTTCTTGGAGGCGGCCGAGTACGGCAACATCCCCGAGGTGCGGCGGATGCTGCTGCAGGTGCCGCACCTGAACGTCAACACGGTCAACTACATGGGCCAGAACGCCCTGCAGTTGGCCGTGGCCAACGAGCACCTCGAGGTGACGGAGCTGCTGTTGGGGTGGCCGGACTTGGCTCGGGTGGGCGACGCCCTCCTGTTGGCCATCAGTAAGACAACAAAAAATGCAATAACAAGATCCAACCACATGAAGGAGACAAATAACATTGTGGATATTGCAGGTAAGGGTTACATCCGCATCACCGAGGCATTGCTGGCGCACCCTTCGTTCCGAGACGACCATCGTCTGACGGCCAGCCCCGCTCAGGTGGACATGCTGGATGACTTCTACGCTTATGATGAGGACGGGACGAGGTAAGACATACAGGAGGGGGGGGGGGATCCTGGTGGGTGTTGTCATTGCTCTTGGACCTGGAAAATAATCTGCAGATTCTCTCACGACGTGACTCCTGTGATCCTGGCGGCGCACTGCCAAGAATTTGAGATCGTCCACACCCTTCTGAATAAAGGGGCTCGCATCGACCCGCCGCACGACTACTTCTGCGGCTGCAACTCGTGCAACTATCAGCAACAGTTTGACTCCTTCAGCCACTCACGCTCTCGAATCAACGCCTACCGCGGACTGGCCAGTCCGGCTTACCTCTCCCTGTCCAATGAGGATCCGGTGCTGGCTGCCCTGGAGCTCAGCAACGAGCTGGCCATGCTGGCCAACATCGAAAAGGAGTTTAAGGTACCTTCATAGATAATCCGGTCAACCTCTGCTATATCACCAGTCGAGCGAGTAAACGCACGACTTTTGACGAGGCCGAAACGTCAACAAAGGCCTCGATCTTATCTCGGGAGTGACGTTTGTTTTAACGTGCGTATAAGAGTTTCTACAAGTGTTTAACTCGCTCATGTTTTGATACAACCCACATGGTTTCTCGCAAAGAACGACTATTGCCGCTTATCCAGCCAGTGTAAGGACTTTGTGGTGGGCCTCCTGGACCTGTGCCGCAGCACCCAGGAGGTGGAGGCCATACTGAACGGAGGAACGGACGACGAAGACAGCTACGACCCGCCCGGGCGCCCGTCCCTCGCACGCCTCAAGTTAGCCATCAAATACGAATTGAAAAAGGTCGGGTCGGAACCTGCTAGGAGGGATCGGTCGCAGTAATACTAACTCATCCTTTTTTTCAGTTTGTGGCCCATCCCAACTGTCAGCAGCAGCTGCTAAGTATCTGGTACGAGAACATGCCCGGGCTCAGGCAACAGACCACCGCTATTAAACTACTGGTGGTCCTGGCCGTGGCATTGGGGCTACCGGGGTTGGCTTTGGCCTACTGGATCGCACCGTGCAGTAGAGTAGGTTCTGCCAATCATCTCAAAACTCCCATCAAGCCAAATTTGCTCCCTCTGATCATACCGTCTTTGCGGACCAGGTTGGGCGGGTGATGAGAAGCCCCTTCATGAAGTTCGTGGCCCATGCTTCATCTTTCACTATCTTCCTGGGCCTGCTGATTTTGAATGCCGCAGACCGTTTTGCAGGAACGGCGCTGTTGCCCAACATGACCCACCGAAATATGCCCAACACGGACCCAATGCTGCTCTACCGCATGACCACAACACCCTTCACCTGGATGGAGATCCTTATCATCTCATGGGTCATGGGTAGGCAATAAAGTAAATTGATGGCTGGATGGAGCCGGACATTCGACTTGTGTCCTGCTGCAGGTATGATCTGGACCGAGGTAAAGGAGCTCTGGAGTCTAGGGCCAGGGGAGTACCTGGTGGAACCGTGGAACTTTCTGGACTTTGGGATGCTGGCAATCTTCCTGGCCTCCTTCGGTTGTCGCTTCTCTGCCCTGAGACACGCCAGCTTTGCTCAGACTTACGTAGACGCGCATTTCACCAACCTGACAAACGCCACGTTGCCTCCAGAGATTCTCTACTTTACCCTTGGTGACTTTTTCTCGCCAGCTCCGTATGTAGACTTCCAGTATTCCAACCCAGTATCCCGCCCTGATTTTTCTTGCAGCACGGATCCACTGGTTGCCGTCAGACCCCCAACTAGTCTCTGAGGGTCTGTACGCAGTGGCTGTGGTTCTGAGCTTCTCCAGGATCGCCTACATCCTCCCAGCCAACGAGAGCTTCGGGCCTCTGCAGATCTCTCTGGGCAGGACGGTTAAGGACATTTTGAAGTTCATGGTCATCTTCCTGCTGGTATTTCTGGCTTTCATGATCGGCATGTTCAACCTATATTCCTACTATCTGGGCATCAAGCAGAACGACGCCTTCACCACGTGAGACGAATATTCGACAAGCCACTGAGAAACTGCTTAAAAACTATTCATGTGGTGGGTTTTTTTACGCAACAGCTTGGAGGAGAGCTTCAAGACGCTTTTCTGGGCCATATTCGGACTGTCTGAGGTCCGCTCGGTAGTCATCAACAACGGACACAAATTCATCGAGAACATTGGCTACGTCCTGTACGGCATTTACAACGTCACTATGGTCATCGTGCTGCTCAACATGCTCATCGCCATGATCAACAGCTCCTTCCAGGAGATCGAGGTTTGACGGATCACACGCCAAGTCACTTTCACTAATATTTATGTTGGGGAGAAATTGTAGATTTTAAAGGGAGGGGGAAAACGACGACTAAACGCATAATAGTGCCGTTCGTCAAACTTGTTATGGCATTGAAGCTAAAACAAGTGCAAATATGTCAAACTAAACCCAATAAGGAGGGTGGCAGTAGAGTAAAGTGTCATTTCTCTCTCCACCAGGACGACGCCGACGTGGAGTGGAAGTTTGCTCGGGCCAAACTGTGGTTCTCTTACTTTGAGGAGGGACGGACCTTACCTGTGCCTTTCAATCTGGTTCCGAGTCCCAAGTCATTGCTGGGCCTGTCTAAAGGCGTTAAGTCTCTGGTGCTGCAGTATGTGAGAGGACAAAAGGAGGACAAACTTGAGACGCAACTTGACAAGGTGATTGCTTCCTATTCAATAATCCTACTTCCTGGAGATGTCACAATATGTCTTCTTTATATTTTAGATGGGAGGAGGGAAAGATTCAGCATTCAGTGATTCCGCACGCCCCTCCAGATACCAGGTATCGGCACCACAAAAGTTTCTGTTATTTTACAAGGCTCATAGTCAACATTCCTGTATGCAGAAAATCATGAAGCGTCTGATCAAGCGTTACATCATCAAAGCTCGAGCCGACCGGGAGAGTGATGAAATCACGGAAGGTGAGCTAGCAGCTAGCAAAGAGTGGACAAAAATGTTTGACAAAAATATTCTTTTGCTTAGGCGAGTTGAAGGAAATCAAGCAAGACATCTCCAGCCTCCGTTATGAGCTTTTGGAAGAGAAGTCGCAGAACACAGAGACGCTGGATGAGCTGATGAGGAGACTTGGGGACATCACTACATCTTCCTGATGATATTTTCTAAGATTTTTTTTTTTTAATATATTTATGCAGCTTGTAAAGACTACAAACAACTTTGCAGTACAGCGGCTACGTTAGAATCATATGTAAAAGGTTCCGAGTGTGTATTTTATATGTATTATATCATCCACCAATATTATATAAAAACTTACCCAATTTTCTTGAGCATCGTCAGAATGACTCCGGAAAGAAAGTCTGGAAAAAGAGTGTTTGAAATGGCTCAGTGTCAAGAGAAAAAAAAAACATTATGTTAATCCACATAGTTGACAATGAAATACTCACTGGTATATTTTCTTTATCCTCCGCAAAGAGCGACTTCTCACCGCAGCCCACTGAAAACCTGAGGACATGCGTCTAAAATTCCTCTCGTCGCACAAAAACTCGACATACTTGTTCTTGGATTGCATGTAAACAGCACAGACCTCATTTATTGAACTCAACTCACAAGTAAGCAGCGAAACATGGATGATATGGAAGGAAAATAGCATGATTTGTACCTTTATATATTTCTGAGTGAAATATAATACTGCCCAGGCATATCTAATCGATTCAGGCAGGAGTCACTTGCCTAAGTGTGGCTTGACGGCAACATCCGTTTAAAAGAAGCTCCTAAATTTGTCTGTTACGCCCAATTAGCTTCATGCTTAATAACAAACGACACAAAACGCAATCATCCAAATGCACCACTAACAAATAGCGTTTGTCTCACTATACTTTTTTTTTTTTTTAGCTTACAACAATTAATATATGAATTACAGGCAGAACATTTGACTGTTTTGCAATATGGACTATTTAGAATATTTTTTTGGGGTGGGGCGTTAAATGTGATCATCTTTGTTGTAATATGTTAATGTCTATATATTCACTCATTCAACTGGTCATTTTATCCCAATAAAAAACATTAAAAATAAAATCTTTTAATAACGCAATCGACCCTGATTTCCTATCAGATCTGTTAAAACGTCATTTCGATATTTACAAATTTTGAGCCAGGAAAACCAGACGGTCCACAGCATCCGGTTTGAGCGCGTCCCTGTGACACGGGACCACGTTGCCGTCGGTGCTAAACGCTCTCTCTGATGGCGCGCTGGTGGCGGGGATGCATAAATACTGCCGCGCTAGCTGAGCAACGCGAGGGAAATTCGTCTGGTGGCATCTCCACCACTCGAAAGGGTCCACATCACTGTCCACCTCTGTAATCTGCAAGTAGATTGTCAGCTCATTTCTGATGCTTTCCTCTTCCGTCATTGCGCCGCCCTGCCTTTTGAAAAAGCTGGCCAAAGTCTTCCTTCGTTTTACCTTGGTGGGTGGATCGGGTTCCGCTTCTGAACCTGCAGCCCCGGGGAACCTGTCCCGCTCAGTCTTCATTAGTGACACAATCTCCTTGACGGCTCTGGACAGAACCCTCTCCACCTTTTCTTCATCAATGTACTTGGTTCGAAAGCGCGGGTCGAGAAGCGACGCCATGTCGAGCAGATCGTCAGCGACCGGGTCCGAATATTTCTCGTTCAAATCGGCTAAGATGTTGTTCTTCACGTCCTTTGTCAGCTGGGTGTCCTTCCCGTCCTCGGCCAGGATGGATGTGTTGAAGAGCTTGAGCACCGGCTTGAGGTAGGATACGCTGATGTATTGCTCTCCTGACAAAGCGTCTGTGAAGTCCTGGAGTGGGCTCAGCGCCTTGTTGACGGCCTCTAGAACGTCCAAATCTTGCCAACTCGGGACTAAGTGTCTGCATTTCTTGTCGTCTTTTAGAACGTGATTAATGGCCCGCTCTTGCTCAAGCACTCTTTGGATCATGGTTTGACGCGAGCCCCACCTGGTCGGCGTCTCTGTCGTGAGCATGTGGTTTGGAAGACCCAGATAGTTCTGAACAATGGCCAGATCCCTCCTTTTTTTACTTGAGTACGAGAAGGTGGACACAACCTTTTTGCACACGCCAATGGCGTGCTGTATGCGGTCGTCTCTCACACCTTTCTCTATAAAAACAACAAATACGTTAATCGTCTTACTTAACTTATACTCATTTGGGAAAGTACCAAGTCTTGGTATCAGCCTAAATTAAAGATATGAGGTATCAAATATTCACCGGGTTAAAACATTCATCAGATAAATGGATTATTAAAATAATCAACTGTTGCTTACCTATGGCATGGTGAAGTCTGTGACCAAAGCACTGGAGTCGAGTCCACCTGTTCAGTTCCACAGCTTTCGTGACCTTCTCGCCATCGTCGGTAGTGATGGCTACGAGTTTCTCCTCAGAAAGCCCCCAGGACTCAAGCGCCTCCTGCAGGCCTGCTGCAAGTAGTTCTCCAGTGTGGTCCTCAGGAAAGTAGCTGGTCTGCAGACAGTGACTTTGCAACGACCAGTCGTCACTGATAAAGTGAACTGTCACGCCGAAATAGGGCTCCATGGTGCGACTAAACCACATATCAGTGGTCAAGGCGTAGTGGCGCACGGCCGCCATGTCTGTTTCCAGCTTCGTTCGGCGCTTCTCGTACAAGTTCGGGATTGCAACTTGGCTAAAGTACTTTCTGTTCGGTACTTCATAGCGGGGATCCAATGTCTTGATCATGTGCTTGAAGCCTTCTTTTTCGACTGTATTCAGAGCAACCAGGTCTTTTGCGAGGTGGATGGTGATTGCGTTAGTTATGTCGGTCCAGCGTTTGCTTTTCCTATCGTATGGAGCCCCTCTGGTAGTCGTCTCTTGAATTGTTCTTTGATTGCCAGCCGATGTAAAGGGCGCCGTTTTTAACTTCATACATTCTTCATATTCCGAAACGTGTCTACGGCAAAGATGGTGGAGCAAATTGCTCGTGTTCCCCCCAGTGGCAGCAACTTTAATAAAGCAAATCTTGCATAAAATGTTTTTTTGGTCGTAGTCGTATTTTTTGAAACCAAAATACCTCCAAACCACAGACACGGCTCCTCTTTTCGTCACAAGTTCGTCTTCCCCCTCATTTGGTTCGACTTCTGAAATTTCCATTTCAAAATGTTCATTGTTTTTCTTATCCATCTTAGCCATTCAGCAGTATTGTTTACATACACCGCGCCTCGCAGTCACACCGTGCTTCACATTCAAAAGGGTCCGATGTGAAACAGCGACGCGCGGTGCACATTCCGCACGATATGGCGATCGTCAATTTTAAAATTGTATACCACAAACTAGCTCCTCAGGTAACCCTAAATGACTTTAAAACAACCTGAAAAAAACAAGTTGCATGAGAAGGGCCAATACACACTTTGAGTAGTTCATATTGTGTATTATTCGATTCAAAATTAAAAAGAGAGAAATTGAAGTTTACAAGCAAATGGCACCGATTCGGTGGAATGGTCCTATCTTGTTCAGACTGAGGGGTGAGGTAGGGCACATTTTGCCGAAATTGGGTCAGAGGCAGGGTACACCCTGGGCTGGACATCTGCCAGTCACAGAATATAAAAAATAATCCACAAAGTCTTACTAGAGAATGCACGAGTCCTTTATTAGGACACAAAGGCACATCAGGCAGCAGTAGAAAGACAACACAACAGTTGAGTTCCACATATCCCAAATGTGTGGACAATGACGGTTGTTGATCTGACCAATAGCAACACATAAATTATTACGATTCATCAAAAAATAAAAACACTGCTGTGAGACGAATACAGTAAATGGATGAGAATCATTCGAGACGCACTGTTCAGTGATTTCAGCTACATGTTTAAATATAAACAGTATATGCTTTATGGATGTCTTCAAGTCTGGCAGTGGGGTGACGACATCACAGACGTTCAGGTGTACACGATGTAGTTCTCGGGGATGAGGCCCGTCCTGCCCTGGTAGGTTGCCTGGAGCCAGCCCGGTTCCACCGATGGGTGCACTGCCGAGACAACAACCAAACAAAAATGAGAAATTTGATCAGAGGTTGTTGAATACTCCTGCTAATTCACGAATGGTGATGAAAGCTTCCTTGGCAGAGGTAAAGCAATATGTCACTGACTGCAGTTGCTAACCAAAACAGAGGGCTGTCATTTCTTACCGTTTGAAAAGAGCGCCCCCTGTGGGAAGCTGAGCTCGTGGCTGTGTTCGGCCTCACAGGAGTACAGAGCTTTTGCATCCCTGCGAGACCAGTAAAATGATTGAAAATATATATTTTTTTGAATTTATCAACAAAGAGATACATTCAATTCATGAATCCACAAACCTTCCGGGAGCACAAATGTCCAAAGCTGAGGAGAACACAGAGCTTTCCCGTTGTTGTTTTTGTGCCCGGGTGGATAACCTGGAACACACACAAACACTGGCAACGTGAGACAAGTTGCCATGGTAACACCACTTCAGGCATAACTTGACAGTTCTTCATAATAACTGGACACCTACACTGATCCTGGCCTCTGGTAGCCATTGGTGGACATGGACTTTGGCGTCAAGACGTCTAAGTCTCGTCGTAGGTGAGGCGCTTTCCGCATTCGTGCGGCCTCTCGCGGATCTAGTGACGCTAAACTCTGCACTGAGCCGTGACAGCTTCGGTAGTCTGAAACAGGAAACAAAGACACGAGTCAAAGGTACTTATTAAAGTCTAAGTGGAGGATGTTGCGTACCTTCCGAGATGTGCAAGGAGGTGAGTGAGGACGATGTGGAAAGCGGGTAAGGGAACAAGGACGAGGAGGAGGACGAGGATGAAGATGCCCTCCTATACGCTGCCGTCCTGTGAAGCTGAGGTGGCGAAGAGTCCTTCGTCTTTTCTTGGGTGCTTTTCAGCGACGAGACAGACGATGCCCTGGGGACAGAGCGAACCTGCCGGGCCGGAGACCCCGAGGAGGAAAGCTGCACGGTGGATGAGGAGGATTTGGACTCCTTAGCGGAGGACAGGGAGATGGTGGAGTCCGTCCGCTCGGCCGCGGAGCGCAGAGACGCCACGGACGACGACGCGGATAACGCCACGGGCGGTGTCTCCTTTTCTGTCGGCCATTTTCTATCGTCTCCATTGGAGGAACAGGAAGGAGGCGGATGGAGTTGAGTGGAGGAGTTGGGCTCGGCAGGAGGCGACGTCTGCGACGCCCCGTTCTTCTCTGAGGAGTGTGAGGACAGCGACTCCTGGCTGCCCATCGGGGTAGTGCCGGGGCTGCTGCTGCTGAAAGTGTCGCCTGGAGGGGAGGCAAGAACACAAATGTGTGTGACAATTTTACGTCATGTTCAGAAGTGTCTCCTCTGTTTTGATAAACTCGTTCAAGCGAGACCCAACGCTGTCAAGCACTCACTGTCGTTGTCCGCCAAGCAGAGAGTGGGCGGGTAGAGGCGGGCCTTTCTCTTCCCCGACGACAGACAGATGGCCTTGCTCCTTCGAGGGGTCGCCCGAGAGGATGGCGCTGGGGGCAACGGTAGCGACAGGTCGGGAGCCTCGTTGAATATCTGCCAGGCAAACACAGCGCAAAGTGTTAACATGTACGAGTGTGAGTTTAGCTCACTGTGTGTGCGGACCTTGTCGTGGTTCTCAATGATAATCTCCACCACAATATTCTGGAACTTGATGTTCATCATGGCGGCCACCGTCTCCTCCTGCGACCGCATCAGTGTCGGACCAAAGATCATGCCCAGGTTGGACACCGTCATCATGTTCTGGGCGCAGTGTGACGACACCCTGCATACAAAAAAAAAAAAACTCCTTTTCATAACAACTGAATAAAACTGAAATGCAACTTTATTCCTGTGTACTAACTTGAGGAGGTGATTGGTCAGGAGGTCTAGCATGGTTCGGTTCTTCTCAGGTAGCTTGTGGACCAACGCGTGGATGGCCCTCACGCGATGGTTCTGATCATCGTATTCTGTGAAAAGCGTTTTAAGAGATTTTTCTACACAGATATACAGAGGCAGCCTTCTTACTTGCAGCCTTGATGAATTCCTTGTGCAGTCTGTAGGTCAGCACAGGTTCTGCTAAGCACCTGCAAACGTATGATGTCGTATAAAATATGCATGATTCAAGGCATTCATTTTCAAATTTGGTGGGAAATCCAGCCACCTGAAATAATTCTTCAATCCGCTGGTGATGGTCTTGTTGTCCCAAGCGTCTGCGTCTAGCTGAGCGCCCGAAGCAGAAGTGGAGGCTGCGGGGAAAGCAGACATGATTTCAGCACGAGTCATCCTCTGTTGACGTCATCGTCAGCAAAGCAGGAAATCACGTCAGTTGGAGCCCTGCCTTCTTACCAAACACGCTCGTCATCAGCCGCTGGACTTTGGAGTTGACGCCCCCGGTCCGGTACAGGCCCAGACTGTTGAGGCCTACGTTCACATTTATTGCTGCTGTTACTGTGAAGGTCCCCCTCCCCCCCCCAAGTGTATTATATCTACCTCTGGTTTCCACTAGCGCGATGCAGTTCCTTACAAAGCTGAAGCCGGTCTCGTTGAGGAACGCTGGAAAGCAAGAGCCATCGAATAAAGCAAACAAAAATGCTGCAAAGTGGCGGCTCTTGAATTGAAATGAAATCTGGCTTCTTACTCTCTTCCTTCTTGCTGAGCAGAGACGGCAGAGTGTAGATCTGAGGAGCCACAAACAGGTCAGCGCAAAGTCACTCAATAGAAGGAGAAGAAGCAGGTGAAAGTATGACTCGTACTGGTTCCTTGCCATCCATGGCCTCCATCCAAAGTCGCCGATTGGCCTCTGAGAGCGCTTGCAGAGTGATGACGCCGTGTCTGCACAAAAGCAAAAAGGAGGATGGAACCCAAAACACAGCGGCGCTAAACGGCCGCTTTGCCGTCACCTCTCGGCCACTTCGATGTCGAAGCAGAAGCGCTTGTCGATGGAGTCCGTCTTCCTCCGCACGCACGAACGAAGCCTGAACATCTCCGGCGTCCCGTTCACCGCGCCGTTCTGTCAGCGTAGCTGTCTTGTCATCCGATCGTTTCATCATCACAACTAGGGGGAGGGGCTCACCTGTCGGCTGGCCGGCCGGGCCTCGGTATTGCTCATGGTGAACATCTTGGAGCTCTTCTCATATGTACAGTAGTATCTGGTCCACACGCTACCCAGCGGACCTGAGAGAAGACACCGGCGGACATTTTGGATGCCGTCTGCAAAGGGGGGAGCGGACCGTCCAGTCGGGCTCACGTTTCTCCTGTATGTACAGGTAACCCTCCATGGTGAAGCAACCGGGAGCTTTGAAGTCCTCCTCGGCCGAGCGGATCCTCTTCATCAGCCGCTCCACTTCGGCCCGAGTGCTTTCAAAGTTGTTGCGGGCCTGAAAGGCGCCGAATGAACAGGGGTTCATCTTTTACGATGAAATGTTTCACTTACATTCTGCAAGTTGAACTGCAGTTGCTGTTTGTAAGGCTCAAACTCGCTGGCCAGCTCGTAGCCTTCGTGGTAGAACGTCAGCAAGCCTTGCAGGAAGGCCAGCAGCTGAAAAGCAACAAAAACAGAGTCATTGTCAAAAAAACGCAGATTGCGTTACTCTTCTTGTTTACGTTCACAACAAAGACTTTTTCTGCTCCCGGTGGAAAAGATCTCCACGCAGGAAGTGGTGCGGCCGAAACAGGAAGTAGCCTTCACTGATCTGTATCATTAAAATATGATTATCGGCAGCAAAAACAGAGCGTTTGGGTTTTTTTCTGCGGTGATGGTAATGACGCTCAAGTTCACAAGCAATGACACAGTGAAAAAAAAAAAAAAAGGATTCGTTTGGAAAGATCAAGAACATTTAGAATTGTCCCCCAGAGGGAACATTCAATCTTCATGCGACTTTCACACAGTCAACAAACAAAAAGGGGCTCCTTTGGACAGGAGGTGTTCTCCTTCCACGTTCTCAAACCTTCACATCGTGTGTGCGTTTAGCGTGTCCTCACCGGCTCTACAAACTCAAACTTCTTCCTCTCCTGCACCTCCTGGATCTTGAAGACGTATTGCAGCGAGGCGTCGTTGAACACCTGCCGGTCTTTGCTCATCTGCGAGTCAGCCTGCGACAACAACCATCACAGATCAGTGTGTGTGTGTGTGTGTGTGCGTGTGTGTATGTTACCTCATGAAGCTGCGACTCCTTCTTCTTGGAGGACAGGCTGAGGTGTTTCTCCAACACGGAGTAGTAACGTTCCGTCTCCTTGTCAAACTGCTTCTTGCCCTCCTGAGTGAGATTGACGCGTGATTAAAATAAAGATAAAATTGCCTGTCAGGGTTTAACCGTCCTGCTGAAACGGAATTCGCCCAAAAAACTGTTTTGGAGTCTAGCTGCGACTCGCACGCTGCTGCGACATTCGACAAGCAGCTGCCAAGACTTTTTTTTTTTTTTCTCCCCTGGACTCGGCCACACGTGCCCGCAGGACAACATCATCAGGGTTGTTCGTCTTGATTTTTAATTGGTGCGTAACAGGAGATGGCCGAGGGAATTGTGGGGGCAGAGACTAAGCACGGAATGTTTCATTTTCTTTTTTTTTTAGTGGCTGTTTCTGGTGAGAGTTTATTTCAATTCTGATAGGGTATCTAAGAAAGGTCTCATAAGTCATATACAGTCTTGCTTGTGTGCTAGTTTAGAGTAAGATAACGTGAATGAGAGGTGGGCTGCTGAAACCAGACACCGGCCTCCTTCACATCGCCTCACTGCATGTCTGTGACGTGTCTCCCAGCGTCCGTTCCCACGACCTCCGTCCTGACACGTCTTGCAGTTTATCGGAATAATGCTCAAGAGCGGCCGGGGGCCACCGCGGGATCGACCACTGCACTAAATAACTCGTCAAACATTATCACTTGGCCAAGAATGTTCAATTAGATTAATTAATGACAGAAAAAAAAAAATCCCATATGGAATCAAAACCAAAATGGCCGACTTCCTGTTCCATTTCATAAGGTCTTCACATGTAACTCAAACAAAGAGATCTTAAAAAACCCAAACAAAATGGCAGAATTGTGTCCTTGAGACTTTTGGGTGGTTCAATTTATGAGGCATGCCGACCAGAATTCTTACTGCTACGTCAAACTAGCCTTGAAAGATAACCCCTCCCCACACACACTTTTTTAGTGTTTTATGGCAAGTCATCAAATTTGGCCACCGTGCTCCACCCATGCACAATGACAAAAAATGTTTCGCAACTTTGGGTTATCTGTCCATTTTCTTTTTTTTTAAAGTTTCCAAGGGGCACTGAGTGACTTTTGTTCATTCATAAAAAAAAAATAATAATAAAAAAAAGGGGAGGGGGGGCATTTTGTACCTTTACCGCACCGATCTGCTCCTTGCGAAACCTCTCCAGGGGCGAGATTAGTACGTCGTCAGCGTTTTGGATCTGTGGGAGTCAAAAACAAAAGGCGGCAGCCTTCAGATGAGCGTGTTGCAATGGCAATGAATGTCACAATCATTGCTGATACACATCTCAATCCCGTTATTCGGCCAACTCTTTGGCGATTTCCAGGCTAAAACAAATAAAAAAATGATCGTCATAGTCAGAATTAGACACAAACGCTTCTTTGTTGTCAACATCTTGTCACCACTGGATGATGTCACGCTATTCAACGTAGCAAATTGCTTTGGTAGAGACGCCGAACTGAACAAAGGTCACAAGTTTTTTTCTGTTCCATGGATGGCATTCAATCTGTCAAATGATGTTGTTGTGAAAGCAATAAAAAAAGCCCGAGAAGATCTTGATCTGTGATAAGGCAGCTAGCTCACTTTAGTGAACACACGATTCTGCGGTCACATGCGGCGACTTTACTTTCGTGTCATGAGGTCACCCGTATTGAAAGGGAGCACTCTATTTGTGTTGCTTTCGCCGCTAAACTGCGACAGTCACCATGAAATTGGATACCACGAGACAAACTCTGATTACTGGCCTGCCTTATGGCCACTACTGACACTGCAGAATCCACACAGAAAGGCCTAAGCCCGGATTCAAACCCAGAACTGTGCTAACCGCAAGCCCATCAGGATGCCTGGAGCTAACATTAGCGGTGGAATAGGAAAGTGGTGCTGTGCTCGGCGCACAAAATTAAAACAACGCACAAGCGCACGCACAGACACACACACACAGGAGTCTTTTATGGACTTTCCCAGGCAGCGAGGGGCTCGGCTCTCACTGGGGAATAGTCCGAATAGGTTCCACATGGTTCCTCAACCAGTAGACCGTGCACACTTTCACAAAAGGCACACATACACACGCACACAAAGGGGGCCCTGTAGAGAAGGTCACACACTTAAGCACAAACTGATTCTGACACAAAGGTTGATGAAGTGTGTTTGAGTCAGACTTGTGTGCAGAAGGGGAACTCGAGCCAAAAGTCCCGGTTCCGCAGAAAAAGGTTCACGCCGTACAGGAAGTCTTGGTTCAGACACAACAGGTGGACCCAAATACTCATGAAGGGAGTTGCTTACTCACCAAACGCTTTCGCTCCTCCTCCATGGTGCTCAGCAGCTGAGAGAACTCCTTCAGAGACTGAGCTGCAACCAGAGTGCAAATACAAGTCAGTCGGGCTGTTGCTATGGAAACAGCGTTGCTTAAAAAGCCTGTTCTGCTGGCTTACAGAACTCTCAGAGTAGGATTTTAGGACTAAGTTAGGATCATTTTACCACATGTAAAAAAAATAAAATAAAGGTGTGCGCTGGAATCAAACCCACCGATGTTAATCTCATCGTCTGTCTCGGCGTCTCCGATGCACTCGAATTGGAACTCCTGCAGCGACTGAGAGAAACGCTGCACCGCCTGCGAAAGGCCTGACAGCAGCAGAACAAACGTGACCACAATTTCAGCAACGGCTCCCAGAGTTAGGCGGCCATGAATAACAAAGTACTATAAATGAAAGTATTTATCGCAAAACTAGTCCGAAAAACACGCAGTATCATTTGAGCATTAGCATTTATGTTGCAAAAATCCTTTTGCAGACCTCTCTGGTGCTTTCTCTGGGGACCACCAGTGGCCCGCCTTCCACAAGTTGATAAATGACTTCAGCTTCAAATAAAAATGGTGTGATGTTAATTATTCCAATAAAAACAACAATGTAATAATCACGTTTTATAAGACTATAAATGTCTTTCAGTCTATAAAACACTCCGAGGGAGAAGCAGTTAAAGTCAGCATGGCTGGTGATGAAGCCTGGAAAGAAACCACTTGGCAATAAATAGCATCTTATTGTCAAAAGATCTTACTGCTGAGTGCCGATATGAGCATGCTTCCATCCTTGATGAGATCTTTGATAAATCTATTGGTTCTTTCCAGCTCGATCTCGTGGCATTGAAGCCTATCTCGGAACTCGGGGCTGTCTACGAACGAGTCGCTGAACTCCAGCGTCGGGAGACCCATCCTAGCTCAACGGATGGCGAGGACAAATTACGCCGAAAAAAGACGCCAAGATTCCGGTCAGGACGGCGCCGAGGCTCGCTGGGAATATCCGGGTGAGAAGTTTGCTCCGCTCGACCTCTTTTTTCATGCCTTTCTCCGCGTTTTTTCTCTCCCCCCCTTCGCTCGTTCCACTCGCCACTTCCGGACACTGGAGCGGCGTTGACAGACTGGAAGCTACTTTTTTTTTTTTTTTTTTTTTTTTTTTTTTTTTTTTTGGAGTGGGGGTATAAAAGAAGACGAACATAAACGATAAACTGCGTTGAGGGGGAGTTCTCGGAGATTTCCGTGCTACCAGTAGATGCTGAATGTGTGAGGGAGCAGGATGAGTGCGAGAGAAGCAGGATGCAAGTTTGGTTTCAAATAAATCAAAGAAGCGCTTGGCAATGAATGCGACGCTGCTAGCTAAATAGGGTCTGGCGGAAGGCTCGTTACTATGGGGACGGGAGACTCCTGCTGGCGCCTCATGAAACATGAACTACTCGAAAACTACTTTTACTGCCTATTATTGCAAAGCTCCTCTGACTGAACTCCCTCAAAAGAATATCAAACAGCAGCAGCTCATTCAGAACATTGCAGCTTGGGTTCTGACCAGAACCAAAAAAAACTATTATAATACTGCAGGACTGGTAAATAAATAGAGCGAGTTGGGATCAATGCCAGCTGCTCAGTGGCAAAGAAAGACGCATTACTGACAGATGGCCAGAGGCACCGAGGAAACCACTGAATGTTTTCTTGGCTCGCCATGTCAAAGATGCTTTGTTGTCTTACTGTACCTGCAATGCCATGACGACAGCAGTAAACTGGATTTAAGGAGCGCAACTAATCCAAGACACTTTGGAGCTCAATCGTTTTATTAACTCACTGATGATACGGTATGGATCAATCGGAAAAAGTGTTCATTGAAAACCTGCAACATGCCAAACACCGCCGGCACTTTTTCCTGCGGGCTCGACCATACAGGGGAGAACTTCCCACAATGGCAGGTGAGATTGGCAGGTCCAAAGATTCTTTTTCTACTATGGAAAACTAACGTCTGGAGTGGAAAATTCTTTTGTCAGGCATCGATTCATGCAATTGATGGATTTGTATTCAGAAGCAGTTGAGCTATCTTGCATCGGTCAAAGCCCTTCTGACCCGGCAGGGTTTCTCCTCTACCCGGACACCCCCGCCAAGATGGAGACCACGTCTCGGGAGGCTTTCTGCTTCAGGACCGTGCCACCACGAGACGGCGTGAAAAGTTCCCTTCCAGCTGCCCAGACGTCCCAGCAGACTCGCCATTGCCGTCCAGTACCCTTGAAACAAACACAAAGTGGAAAGAGCGAGCATCTGGAGATAGATGAGCAAGCAGACATCTGTGAGCCAAACCAAGATCCAAAGATGCTGTCTCAGTACCAGAAGGACTTTCCGCCTCCGTCTTCCTGGTGCAGGAGGAGAACCCCTGCCCTGCCGCAGCCGGACAACATTGGCATCAACCCGGCTTTCAGGTGAGGACTATGGTCATAAGTTTGGAGACACTTGCCTATGCTTGCTAATTTGTGTCTCCAAACATTTTGAGTGATGTAGGATCGAGTTCGGGACAATCAACAGGGAGACTTACCCCAACTGGCATGACCCTTGAACTGGAGCCGCCCTGTCCACCATTGCTGAATGACCTTCCAGTAAGATATGCTGCCCGTAGCCACTAGGGGGCGTATTGGGATCAAATACGAGCTATGACCTGGTGCATTTTCCAGAATGGAACGCCAAGATGAGTGACTAAACACCTTTCATAATAAAGTTTTAATATGACAAAGAACACAACATTTTGCAAAGATTTTTGTGCTGTAATAAAAATGAGGTGGCCGTAAAAAAAACAACGAAAAATAAAGTTATCCAGGTTCACTTTTTAAGTTTCATCTCCTTTCTCGGTGCCTGCTCCTGTCTCGGTAGCGGTTGTCCTCCCTTCCTCTGCTCCCCTTCTCGTCCCTGTCTCGGTCCCAGTTATTTTGGTTGTCTCTATTGTCCCGGTTGTCTCTGTTGTCCCGGTCTCGCCGTCCGGATCTTTCCCACTCCTTGCGCCCGCCGCCCTGCCACTCTTGCAGCGATTGTCCAGCTCCCAGGTTGATGGGCTTCCGGAAAGGTCGATCCCTGCCGCCGAAGCGCAGCTGCCCGGACTCTTTCTTTCCTCCTAGCCCGCCGCCGAGCCGCCTGGGGATCCAGCCTGTAAGGGTTCGCTCTAGCTCGAAATCCACGAACAACTCTTGCTGGTCCACCACCAGCTTGTTGGCGTCCCGACGAGCTCGCACCACGGCCCGCTCCTCCTTGTACTCGACAAAGGCGTAGCGCTTGGAGAAGCCCGTGACCACATCACGAACCAACCGGAGCCGCTTTATGTCGCCGAATTTAGAGAAGACCTGGTGTAGTTTATCCTCGGTGGTGCTCGGGTTGAGTCGAGCTACAAAGAGAGTGAGAAGCGGATCTCCCACAACGCCTTTGTTGGGCTTGTAGCGGGCGCACATCGCCCTCCACACGGCCCGGTCGTGGGGCTCCACATCGGTGCCGTCAATACTCCCGGCTTTCAGTGGATCGTACACCTTAGCGATGGGGGTCCAGTCCCCCATTTCGCGGCTGCTATATTTACTTGTGGCTCGTTACAACTAAAACAGAACGGAAAACATCCGCATTGCTTTTTCTACAGGGGTTCCGCTTGACCGTGCATCCATAAAAACACTCCGATAGGGAAACAATGTTCCGTCTACGGTTCCTCTTATTATAATGACCCATTACAAATGAAATGATTTATTTATTAATAAAACCATTGAAAAATAACAACTCCACATTTTGTTATAATTATTTACACAATCACTAAATGATTCTCAGTTCACTTCTATGTACAGGCCGTGTCTTTTGTTCAACTTTACGGTATTGTTTTGTCTACATGTCCTCCACACTCCATTTATAGGCTTCCTCCTGGAGTGCTTTTTTGTCCGCAATCCTCGTGTAGCGCTTCTGCTCGAAACCATTGGACCTGCCGAACGCAGAGACAAAAACAATTAGCAACAACTCATACTGATTAGATGAATGGCTGCACTTGATGGTTTCTCGCCTTGGCCACCTGGGGGCAGTATAATACAGACGTGAGCATTGTAATATAGCCTGTCTAAATGCACCATCTCCAACTGCTGTTTATGTTTCACACATTGTACCTGTTGACCCCATCCCAGCGATATCCTGGTAAAAGGTTGAACCTGTTGAGAGGTGGTGGAGGGCCTCTATACTTGGGTTTCTCTGGAAAATAATTGAAATTTGAATTTAAAAAAAAAAAACATGCATGGGAAAGCACCATTATAAATCTCCATTGCTACCTTTAACCGTCTTGCGCTCCTTCTTGCGCCGCAACATGGCTGCCATGGGATCGCCCTCCCTCTCCTGCTCCCGCAGCATGCGATCTAGGTCCTCGTCGTCATAGTTGCGCGCCAGCGGCTTCTGGGCCTCGCGCACGGCGTCGTCCAGACGCTGCTGCTGCATCTGACCCTGAGCCAGCCTACCGGTCGGTTTCACTCAAATTCAGCACATTTCGTTGACACTTTTCTTCAAATGAGTCTTTCCAGGGCCGCTCACTCACCCTTTTCCCCATTGAGCGTATTTCTCATCCTTTGCCGCTTTTTCTTCAGCTTTTCGTTTCTGTTCTTCACGCTCTGACTCCAGATCGCGCTTTTTGCCGCCCTTGTCCCGAAACACAGTCTGAGCGTGGCGGGATGCATCTGGGAATGAGTGCGTGTAAACATCATGTCATCATCATACTTTTTTTTTTTTTTTCTGGAAACTAATAAGTCATAAATAGAAGTAACATAATGCTGACTTTCAAGCTCTTTGTTGTTTCCCTCCCTGCGCCGTGCCTCTTCTTTCTCCTTACGTAGAACATCCGAGGAAACCAGACCCGCCTTTCCGCCAGAGAGCATACTGTTGCCCTGGTAAAAAACAAAAAAACCCAATTCAAAGCGCCCACCACGTAACAAGCCACACAAGACTTTAGCATGGTAAGTAAAAGTGAATGTTCCAAAGTAGGAATGCCGATTCATCGGTCGGGCCCCAATTAAAATAAATTGATCAGTGTTGTACAAATGATTAAAAGAGAGATATACAAATGCAAAGAAAATACTTGTCACAGGAATTTGGGTTTCAAGATAGGGTTGTTGGTTTCACCTCCTGTCCCGTCCTGCGAGGAGGCGACAGGTCGTCATCTGACACTTTCTCGCCACGCCGCCCCCGTCTGGGCGGTGACTGGTCGGCGTCAGAATCCCGTCGTCCCTTCTGCTGCTTCTTCCTTGGTGGCGACTGATCAGAATCTGAACCTCGTCTGGTGGCAGGTGCGCTTTGTGCTTTGCCTGACTTTCCTGAACGCTGCCTTGGTGGCGACATGTCGGGGGAATCGTGGCGTTTCCTCCTGGGTGGAGACCTGTCAGGGGAATCGTGGCGTTTCTTCCTTGGTGGTGACATGTCAGGGGAATCGTGGCGTTTCTTCTTTGGTGGTGACATGTCGGGAGAATCGTGGCGTTTCTTTCTTGGTGGTGAGATGTCGGGGGAATCGTGGCGACCTCTTCGAGGCGGGGAAGCATCCGAAAAGTCATGTCGGGTTTTTCTGTCCGATGACTGCTTGGGTAAGTCTCCTGATTGGCTGGCCTCCTCTTCCTTTTCATCTTCTATAAAGTAACACAACTCACATTCAGTATAATTACAAATATATTTGTATTTCCTCCTGCAAATCAAAATGGCTGACCTCCAATGACTCTCCACCTGGAGCTGCTTCGATAGAGTTCCATCATCCTCACATCGTCGGGGCGCTCATCAATCACTTCAGCAATCTGATTGAAGGATAATAGGTGTTGGGTGGGTCAATTCAAATGTTCATATAACTGGATTCGAAATTAAATGCGTGTCAATTGAATCCCTTCTTACCATGGGCGCTTCCTCGTCGTCCTCTTCCACCTCATTTTTCTCTTCCGTCGTCTGTCTCCAATCTATGTCATCGTCGACTATTTTAAGTCTTGAATAAGACAGAGAATGAAGAAAAAAGGACTTAGAAACTTACCTCCATACCTCATTCATAGAGAAAAGGGTGACGTGATGCAT
This sequence comes from Syngnathus acus, assembly GCF_901709675.1. Lineage (NCBI taxonomy): Eukaryota > Metazoa > Chordata > Actinopteri > Syngnathiformes > Syngnathidae > Syngnathus > Syngnathus acus. The sequence goes on along the minus strand of NC_051099.1, from coordinate 3,101,946 downwards.
AGCTAATGTATGGTAGCAACTAGCTGCTAATTACATACACCTATCGGGAGAGTAACAGCTCGACGTAAAAACTCACCCTTTCCCTGGAACTTTATGCCGCTTCTTTTTAAGTTTCCCCTTAGATTTCTTGGCGTCATCATCGTTGGACAAATAGCGCTTTAGGTACTCCGCTTTGGATAATTCTGCTCCTTGGATGCTAGCAGCGGAGGTAGCCATTTTGAAAAGCAACAACTACGGAGACTGCGGAGGGTCATACGAGCGACGGCGCTATTACGAGAACGTCATTATAATTATTAAATACATAAAACATATTTAACACTGAAATCTCACATTTTAAGGATGGACTTTTTATATTTCACAAAACTCGATAAATATATTAAATATGAAAACAGGTCCCTTTTTGATATTTTCAAGTTTTTATTCATTTGAATTCAAACAATGTCATTCTTCTAAAGTCATGCTCCTAAAGCAGCCATGTAGCACAAATAACAGTTCTATAAATAACTACATTCGTATGGATTCTCTCTTGCCTACGACAATAAACGCATGCAGCAGCCTGTACAGTATTATTGCATGGATGCTTTAGGTGTGTGGTAACAGGGTTCAAACTAACACTTGTACTGCACTGGATTTGGAAAATAAACACACACACAGTTTAAGCTCTGCAACGTTATGCACAGTTTGAACATTTAAGTCAGTGATTTCTTCTAGTACCCCTACAAGTAACCCACGCACCACAAGACGGTGACAATCCAGGAGCTCTGCAGAAATACGTTGACAGCACCGCATGGGATGAGATGATCTACCGAAGGAGACAAAGATGAAGAAATTTGACTCCAAATGTCCTCCCTGCCTGTACTCACCTCTCTCCAAGTTAATGCTGGCTCCCTCCCCGGTTATCTTGCACATATAGGTGGTGTTGTGTGGCAGCTTGTCCTGGTAGCCGCTCAATGTCAGCCTGTAGCCATGCGGATCCACCTGCGTCACGTGACTCACTTGCTTGAACTCGGCCTCCGCCGCCAGGCCGGACACGTTGGCGTTGATGAGTGATTGCTTGGAACCTGATGACCAGGAGAACTCATAGCTGTTGATCTTATTGGGCTTGGCCTGGACCAGGCAGTCCACCCGCAGGTCACCGTCATCTTCCTTACACACAGTGATAAGGTCGCAGCGTGCCGGTGTCAGCAACACTGGTGCAAAAAAAGAAAAAAGGCACTTTAACCTTGTAGAGTTGCAGACACTCCTGTTTAATATTTCCCTCACCTCCTAGCACGCTGATCACAAACAGATGCTGGAGCATGATGGAAAGCAGCCATCCAACTAAATAAACAGGAAAAAGTTATGATGGCAAATCATCAAAATAATCTCAAAACTGACACATCGCTGCTAATACATATTTTTCTTAAAATGTTATTCTTTATTTCCTCAGACCTCTGTAATTTCCTATTACAACAGTCAAATCTAACATTTTTGGGAGCCTTACCTGCGTTTCGATGCAGGATGATGAAGCAAGTCTCAGCACTGCAGAGCAAAACATTGGATGGGGAGGGCTGGAAAGGAGGCGGGCGGAGGGAGACCAAGAGAGGGATGAGGATGGATGGTTACGCAGTTGCGTTTCCTCGCCTATAGGTGGCAATGTTTTCCACGATTTTGCATGAGTGACGACGCTGTTTTTCTAACTTATCCACAGCTTTCAAAAAACACAGAATTGAAGTTCTCTTATTGCTGAAAAGACAAAATGATGTCCTCACCCGTGTTAAATTCTTCATTTTGCCAGCTTTCAAATAACACCAAAATCAGCAAAAACGGGACTGAAATGAGTTATCTTGGTCATGATTTTTTTTTTTTATTCAGATGTACAAAGAACAAATAAAATAAAAATGTTTCCAAATTCCATCTTCTACTCTTCCTGTGGCTTGTTCTTCTTTTTTCTGCACAGATGACAAAACATTGATAATGCAAATAAATTAGGGACAAAAAAAAAAAAACCTGAGTCAAATGTTTGTCTCACCTGACTTGTTTTTTCAAGGAATTTGCCGTTTTCTTCTCACGTTTTTCTGCCTTTCCTTGACTTTGCTGTTTTTTCTGTACTTTTTTGGGCGGTTTCTTCATGAGGAAACGTGGCGTGGTGCAAATGGTGGTCCTACTGGGAGGTTTCTTCTCGAGCTTCCTCCTCAATTTGCTAAACAAAAGCAAAAACAACAAAAACTGTGAACATGTCAAAGAAAAAAATATCAGCGTATGGTTTGTACCTGTGTATCTTCTTGAAGCCGACCATGTAGTCCGGTACCGGACAGCCGGCCTGTTTGATAACGATTGCGATGCTAGCGGTGAAATATGACATTTATTATGGATGAGCAACCTGTGACAGTTTTGTTTCCATCATTTATCTTGCGGCAGTCGTACTTTCGCAGGAGAGGTTTATCGTTCTCTGTGAAGAAAGTGATGGCTTTCCCTCGATGTCCCGCTCGGCCCGTGCGACCTAAGGGCAACAGGATTTGAGGGATTAGATAAATGATTTTTTTAAAGTCTTAATATAGACAAACTCTCATTGCAATATGTTGACACTACAGGCATCTTATCTTTTGTATAAGACGAATTGAAATCCTTGCATGGCTGACCTATCCTGTGAATGTATTCGACGGCGCTGGAGGGGAAATCGTAGTTGAGCACCAGGTTGACGCCTTTGAAGTCGATTCCTCGCGCCATCAACGCCGTGCAGATCAGCACCCAGATCTTTCCGCAGCGGAAACTCTCCACCACGTTGTCCCGCTACAAGGTGAGGATGGTTAGGGCCATGATGGCATGTCGGTGACATGTTTGCTTTTACCATACCTGCTGTTGCGTGCGCTCGGCATGGATGACGTCCACGTTGATGCCCTCGTAGACGAGCTCGTGGAAAAGCTCCCGCGCTCGCTCGATGGACTGTACGAACACCAGTACGGGAGGCAGGAAGCCCTGAAACGCAACGTTGGAGCTTCAGTGATTTGATGTTTTTGACAATTATTTTGACGGCAGGACGTGGCGCTCAAACCTTCTTGATGATGTCACGCACGGCCACCAGCTTGCCATTCTCTGTGCCGACAAAGAGCAACTCCTGTTCCACGGAATTCACCGCCGTGTTCCTAAGTAACATTCATCCATTTTCAATTACAACGCATTTTGTGTCAGACAGGATTATTCTTTTTCAAAGTTGTGCAACCTAACCTGTGTCCGATGTTGACAGAGACGAGATTATCCAGGTTGAGACGGCACCATTGTTCCACCTCCTGCGTGCAGGTGGCGCTGAAGAACGCCCGGCGCACCTTAGCGTTGGAGCACGCCAGGAAAATGGCGGCCAGCTGCTCCCTAAAGCCCGTCTTGCCGTCCTCAAACAGCTTGTCCGACTCGTCCACTACCAACCACTCCACGCTAAGCACACACATAAACAATACAAGCCGTTTAAAAGAAAAAGAATCAAAAGATGGAAAAAAAAAATAGCTCAAAAAAAAAAAGGCTCCCGGTGAGAGGCTACACATTACCTGCTGAGGTCGATGCCAGGGGGTTCCTGCTTGAGCAGGAAGACGAGTCGATTGGGGGTACTGATGAGGACGTCTGTGCAGGGCGAAACACGAGTGCGTGAGAAAATCGACTTTGCACGTTCCTGCTTTTTTTGCCTTTCAGTACATTACCGAATTTTTTGTTGGACCGAGGTCCGAATTTGTTGGTCGCCACCGCCGCTTTGTTTAAGATGTGGATCCGGAAGCCGGCACCATCAGACAGGCGCAGCATCTCTCTGTGGGTCTGACACATTTTTTTTGTTGCTTTTTAGACATTTTGGTACTATGGTATTTATTGATAGATGTGATGAAGATGATTCTGCCAAGATACCTGGCTGGCGAGTTCCCGTGTGGGGGAGATGATGATGGCCCTGAAGCCGAGCTTGGCGGGCTGCTTGAGGTGAGCGAGCAGCGGGAGGCAGAAGGCTAGAGTCTTGCCCGATCCAGTCGGAGCGCAGGCCAGGAGCTCGCGACCCTGATGGAAGCACCGTCGTGATGTCACAGACCTCACTCAAAACACATGGTGCACACGTGTGTGAGTTGCTACTCACATGCATCATGAGCGGGATGGCCTGCATCTGAATTGGCGTGGGCACGCTGAGGCCGGCGTCGCGCATGTTCTGAAGGAACTGCGGGTTGAGCTGGTACTCGGACTGGAGCTCTTCAAAAGTGCACACGGGGTCCGGCGTGTCACTGCCGTGTACGTTGATGCGGTGACGAGAACGCAGACGGTTCACCTGAACCACAAAACATTGGATAATAGATTATACATACACACTATAAGGCTGTTTTGCTTATCCATCAATTAAAGAATCGGACCTTCTCCCGATGAAGCTGCTTCTGCCTTTTCAGCAATGACTTCTCCTTCCCATCGCCTGGAAGGTTCCGGATCTTCCCTTCCAGTGAGGACGTCCAGGTGATCCCGTCTTGCTTTGAGTTGTTCTCTCCATTGACATTACCTGGAAAACATTGACAATAACCATTAAAAACATTTTTTTTTTTTAAAAAAGTACAGTGATAAGACTTTTGAGTGACCCCACTTACCTATTTATTAGTACAATATTATGGAGTTTTATTTGTCAACATAACCTATAAACACATTGTACTTACTGTAAGTGGTTCTGGAAGACACTAAAAGCAAATGTTACCTTTTGTCTTTTTGTTCATCTTTTTCTTCTTCGCCGTAGTCTCTTCATCTTGTCGCTTTCTTTTTTTGGCCCCCGCGTCGCTCTCATCTGACTTCTCATCCTCTTCATCCTCCTCTGCTCGATCCTTGTCTGTACTCTTCACTCCACTCGTCATGTCTGCGCCAAAGTAATTGATCGCAGAGAGCCGCTCGAGCGACGCGTCTCCCGCATGCGACCTGGCAATCTTAATAAAAAATAAAAATTGGGTGTTACACTGAGTCAATTGTGACATTATACCATTCGTAAACCATTATTACAAACGAGAACTGTGGATGATGATCACACCGCGTTGACACGAGTAGCCACAAATGGAACGATTAGTAGCTCTGTTCGTCCACGATTTTTTTTTTTTTTCGTCCAACAAGTCATCACATATACACAGTAGGCGTACCTTAAAGCGAGAAGCGTCTTGACCGAACCTTTTCAGGTCGAATTTAGCCCCAGCTCCGAGTTTCCGAAACAACTCGTAGGAGTCCATCTTCGTTTGTAGTCCGAGTGCGCATGCGCGGTTCATATGCGTGCTTCCGCCTCCTCTTCTTCTGTGGTATTGAAGGTCGGCCACACAGTTTACTGGTTCATTACTGCCAAAACTGGATTGGAGGTTATACTCACTAAGTTATATCACACTATATATCGTGTTTGTTAATCTATGTTCTTTGAGTAAAATAAGCGGTCTCAAGCTTTTCTCTTCTTAAAGTCTGATGCAGTTATTCTTTATTTCATTAGTCTGATTGCATTATTGCTTACATTGTGGAACATATACAGTGAATAACTGAATAATAAAGAAAAATGAGAAAGTGCTTCAAACGTCAAATGGTTTCGGTGACATGAGTTTTCAATTGAAATTACATTTAAAAAAAAAAATAGAAGGCATTCTGTTCATAGCGTATGATGAAATGCTGCTGTTAAGGCACGTGGGTGTCCATTTTGTGAGTTCTTCAGGGTTTCTCGCAGTCTTTCAGCAAATCTTCCAAGAAGCAAATCACCACCTCTTTCCCACTCTTCTGCTCCTCTGTATCGGCCTCCATAGCCTTCAATCGTTGAACCGTCTGCTGCAGGCTATCGACTCTTTGCTGCGGATCCAAAGCATCCCCCACCGCCGCGTCCTTCTCCTCCCCCGTCGTCCCCTCGGCACGCAGGTACTTGAGCAGGTGCTCCCTGACTCCGCTGCCCTCCTCGCCAGCCAGCGAGGCGGCGATCGCGGGTAGGTCCGGCGCCAGCCCGAGACGCAGCAGGTGCAGCAGGGCCCGCGAGAGCGTGTGGCGCAGGCTGGCGCTATACCGAAACTCCAGGAAGTTGCTGGTGTCCTCACTGCTCCGGAGCGCCGCAGCCAGCGAGCACCATACGCGGCTGAAGCGCTCAACGTCGCCGTAACAACGACGGTGGGCGGGCACGGCTAGGGCGGCGGCCGACTTGATGCGGACCTTGAAATTCTTGCAAGAGGCCACCACGTTGCAGAGGGCGGCCAAGGCGTCACCGGACCAGCAAGCGGACTCTATGTGGAAGGGTCAGCGGTTTAGGCAACGTTGACATATGTCTCTATTCACACATTATGGACTTACAATCGCTTATATTAATTGTATGTTTTTTTTTTTTACCCTTAGGGAGTGTTACTCATGGTCCACTTACCAAGTGGCAGGTCTGGATTCTTGAAGGCTTTGCCCAGAGCATAGCAGGCATTCCAGCGCACCTTCATGGTGGCCACAGACTGCACCGTCTTGACCAGGGCTCTGACTGCGTCCTCCAGAGGCTGCCGGAAGGCCGCACGGCTTAGCTGACCCTCATGCAGGAAATGCAGCAGGTTCCCGAGGGCTCGCACAGCATTGCACTTCACCTGGGCAAAAAGTTTTTGGGTTCTTTGTTGAAACCAAGCGCATCCGCTAGAACATCTGAACTGCCTTGAATCTGGAAATGAATTGGTGTCACCTTGTCTTTATCAGCCGCCGCTCGCGTGGCTGCTTGGAGCATCTTCAGCAGCAACATGTCCGACATCTCGGCGTGAAAGTCCACTTCCACGCAGTCCCTGCGGCAGACGGGAAAGAAGGCATCACTTACACGCACTCGCACACCAACTCTGAGAAGGTCTTACATGTTGACGAGGAGCGTGTCCGTCAGGTTACCAAGAGACCAGGCGGCCTTGGCGCGGATGTTGGAGGATCGGTCGTCCAGGGCGGCCAGGATGACGTTGGCCGTGTCCGCCACAAACATCAAGTCCTCCGATTGAGACAAAAATAATTGTTTCGAGTTCCGTCAATCACGCAGGATCGTTAAAGGCTGTCAGTACCTCTCTTAGGCAAGGGAAGAGCACATAGACGCCCAGAGCCCTGACGGCCGCCATCTTGACTAGGTCGCTGTCGCTGTAGGTGAGGCCCAGCAGGACGGTGATGCACATCAGCTGCATCTTGTCCTGGGACACAAGTTTGAGTCATTTGAGTCAAGTTGACAAATGAACTCCAATCAAATGGAAAAACAAAACCAATGTAACTCACAGGCAGCTGAGCGAAGGCCTGCGGCAGGATCGAGGCGAGCGTATCGCACGCGCTGGTCTGCAGCGTGGGATGCTGCTGGTTCTGCAGCGCACCGTTCAGTGGCCCACTCAGCACCTCCGTCCAGAACTGCACCACCTTTCCATGTGAGTTAATTAAAAGTCGTTAAAAACACCCATAAAAAGCTCATTTTTATTTTAGGTTCATTCTGAAATGCCAACTTTTTGTGCCTCAACGCCAACGTACTTGGTTCAGGGGGACCCGCGTGGCCTCTGGAACGTTGCTGTCCGCCTGGTGCTGTTGAATGATTCCGGTTCCGAGCTCCTCTAGCAGCTGCGCAAAGGGTACACCACTCTTGAGACACTTTGTTATTATTTATGACCTGTCCTGTGTATTGCGAATGTAAATCTTTGCCAAACTGAATGAAATGAGCGAGTGGTACCTTAGCGCCGTGTAGCTGTATGGAAGGGTCGCTCTCGGCTAAGCAGCGAGCAGTGAGCCGCCCGATTTCGCACAGGCAAGCTTGGGTCAGCGAGATGTAACCTCGCACCAGGTGGGAAAGCACCTGCAGGGCCTCCAGTCGCACGGGCGACGGCTCCAAGGCCAGGCCTCCGACGCCCTCGCCGTCCGACTGTTCCTCCCTGGGCTGCGTCACCAGCGCGGCGCAAAGCTTCAGCAGCCACGGCGGGCCGCCCTCCGCCTCCTTAGGTGTGCGAGGTGCCCGAGGCGAGGAGGTTTCGCTCGGCTGTCGCCAGTTTAGGGAGCGGGAGTCCTGCGGCGTGAAGGAGCCGCCGCTTGCGCTGCTGCCCTCTGGCTGCTGGAGAAGCAGCTGCACCTCGGGAAGCGGCGCCTGAGTCGTCACCAGGGCGCCGTAGAGCGTCAGGGCCGACACGCGCACGTTGGCATCTGAGGCCGCGGGAAAGAAAATGGTGTCATTCGCTCAAAGTGTGCATTTGTGCCAAAACGGCATATCAAATTTATTGAATCAGTTTTCATCTTTTATTTTTAGTCATCAAAATTCTCCACGATTTATCCGTCTCGTGTACATGGTTTCGATTTGGGGGCAATGGCTGGACAATGGCCAAAAGGAGGCTAAATTGGCCACTTTGGAGCGTGGAGACTTCAGAAATGGAATCTTTACCTCTGTGGCGCACATACGGTCGTATCTGCTTCCATAGTGAGCTGAGCAGGCCGGGCCTCAGACGGTGGTACGGTGCGTTGGACACCAGATGGGCCAAACACTGACAACGCAACAAAATGCCGCTGTGACCGTAAGAAGCGAAAAATACATCTGGCAATTTGTCGACTCTTACCTTTATGACCTGCGTGAGGGTATGCGGCGACGTCTCGGCCATGAGCGCCAAGCTGAGGGAGCGGTGCAGTTCTCGAACGGCGGCGGCCAGGGTGAAAGAGAAGGGCGTAAAGGAGGTGCGCGGCGATGCCGTGTCCTCCGCCACGGCCAGGAACTGCCGGGAACCGTCCAGCATGGCAGACAGCGCCTGGAGCGCGCAAGTACGGACCTAAGAAACACACCATGGGAGTGAAAGCGGTTTCACAAGAAGGCAATCACAGCCACTAAAAACAAGGTGTCAAAGAAGTGATGTCCCCACCTTGGGCGAAGGGTCTTTCAGTATGATGGTGAGCAGAGTGAGCGGAGGTGCCGCTCCGTTTCCGACAGGAGCTTCCGGAATGAACGAGGACCAGTAACCGTACAGGGTCCGCTTTTCCACCCACTTGACCACGGCCAGCAGGCAGTGCAGCGCCCCCTGGCGTACACGAGCGTGACTAAGCCTGACCGGGGGAAGCAAAGGCATGATCACAAGTGGGCACACTTTCAAAGTAAGCTTCTAGTTCTCACTACCTTAGCTTGCTCTGCGCGCTGCCTTCCGGGTCAGAAAACTCCGAATCAGAAGTGTTCCGCTTCCAGGAGGGGTAGAGAGAAACCGTGGCGCTTCCTTTTTTGTGAGGCGCTAACGCCGCCGTTTCGCTGTCGTCCTCGTCGTCACGTCTGCTCTCCTCCGCGCTGGCCTTCTTAACCTTCCCTCTGGACCGCCTCTTCTTGTTCTACGAGAATCAACATGGTCAGTCATCACGTCCGAAGTACCGCACTGGAGGTCCAGCACGGCGTCCTCACCCCGGACGCTTTCCCGCCGCCGTCCTTCGCCGCTTCTGTCGGTTTTGGGGCTTCGTGGTCGGGTTTGGGCGCAGAGGGGGACTCGTAGTGCGGGAGAGGTGCTGGGTAAAGCACGGCGGGCCACTCCACGCTCACGCCCGGCGCTCCCTGGAACATGAGCCTCTGAGGGAAGACGGGCTGCGTTTATAGAAGAGCTGCAAACCGCATTGTTAAATTCCATTTATCACCTTGAGAGCGGCCAGCACCGATCCGACCACTTCGTCGCCGCCAAACTTCCACTTGCCACCCAATAGACAACAGTGGAGTCCTTTCAGGGCAGCCTGGATCACCTGGACATGCAACAAGCATTCTCAGCTAGTTGAAGAGCTTGAAGGTGAATCATTTATGCAAGTCCTGGCTTCCAAGACTCAAAACAAATCAACCTCACCATAAAAGGTTACAAATAAATAAACAAATGATCCTTACAATGCAGTAAAAGAGTTCGTCAGAGTCGTCCGGTCGGTCCTCCTGCAGCGTTTGCAGGAAGACTGAGAAGCACACGCTTTTGTGCCTGTCATCCAGCGGCGGCTGACCGGAAATTCTGGGAGGGGTTAAACAACCGTTTTTGAATAAAGGGAAATAAATAAAAAATAATCAACAGATTAAGTAAATATTAAAATAATAATTGTACATATCTATTATTTTTGCTCATGGATTCTGGATATATGTCAATTGACAGCCATTTTGTCTTTGATTCTGACTATTGCATGTGCGTGTGGATGTCAGGCCCACCTGACACAAATGTTGGCCATACAAGTGAGGGCCACATGGCGTAGATCCATATCTGGCTGAGAGGGGGAACTGTAGCGCAGGAGGATTCCACCAATGCCCAGTAGGTTGTCGAGGTGCTAAAAAAGGTAAATTAATGTTGGTGTGGGGGGGGGGACTGGTGGTCATGGAGCATATGTGAGAGTCAGGTGGCACCTGGTGGCACTGTGGTCCGTTGCCATAGACAACGGTGGCTAGTGCCTGCAGGATTCCGAGATGTGTCCACGTGCTGCACGTTTCCAATCCCGCCGTTATGTACTTCAGCAGGATGTCCAGTGTCTGCTCATCCATGATTACCTTAAAAAAAAAATCACTGTCAGTGTATTTCTCCATGGGAATACTAATTTAGACTGCCTTCAGAAAAGCCTTCACGGTTTTTCTGAGGATCAATTTGGGTTGAGGCGATTATTTCTAATTATTTGAGGAAATGTCATTTACTTTGAGCTGGTTGAGGAGGTGATGCACGAGCTTGCACAGCTTGACAATCAAATGTTCTTGACTCATCGGTACCAGACGGCTGGCATTCACGAGCAGGATGCAAACATCCTGGAATTAAAAGTGACACCCTCCCACCATTTTAATTATGAAACTTACATTAGTACCTCATCGCTCATCACGGATAAAACCAAATGTTCTCCCTTTACCTCCGGCCGAATGTTTACGCTGGGCTCCAAGTTGCGATTGAAGTTCTCGGAGATGAGCTGGTCGAAAAGGAGGTTGAGCTCCTCCCGTAGGTGGCTCGAGTCCGCCCGCAGCCCTCGGAGTTTACCGGCGCAGCGACAAAAGAGGCGCTCTGCCTCCGTCTGTGGCCATGTGCCACGCTGCCAAACGTCAGCCCCCTGAGGCGTGAACGGAGCGGCATCAGCAGACAGAGGAACCGAAGGGAAAACGGGTACATCGCGGCGGGTGAAGGGCGCAGACGACGCCGGTAACGCGCTCGGAGTTGCCATTTTGGTTTATCTTCCGGTATTTTTTGTTCGTTGGTTTTAATGTGTTGAGTTGGCGAAACACGTTGTTGTACTGCCATCTAAAGGCTTGGCGAGTAAATGCAGCGACGACAATGGAGAAAAAAAATAAAATCACTGCATTTCCACTCAGTAAGCATAAGCAATCAGTTAGAGTTCTTTATACGAAATTCTGATTTGTTAATTAATTGTAAGGAAAAACCCCAAACAATTTCCAGTAAACATGTTAAATATATTTAATTCTAATAGTGTTGTGCAGAATGATAGCAAAATTACAACATGCACAGACATGAAACAAACAGTTAAGTTCAAACACTTACTAAACTTGCCTTATTTGGCATGGGTGCAACAGCCCGGCACACAAAATGAATGCTTATGTAACAAAAATTGTCACTTCTTTGAATTCCGTGAAAAATGAAACATCCAGATGAAATGTACATACAAGCATCTGTCGCAGAACAGCTAAACAAATACCTCCCATAATATGGTCAACACAGCACCATCTTCTCCTTCATTTAGGAACAAAAAGTCAGAGCAAGGACCTCCTGAGGGAGTCCTGTCTGCAGAGTGGCTGACGGACAGCATGGAGTTGTTTAAATGGTTGGGGATGGGGGGGAAGAAATGTTTCAGCCCGACTTGAAGAGCAGGATGGCCACTTGGCCGAGGTAGAAGTAGATGAAGTGCTTGGTCTCATGCGTCACGTAGCTGCCGAAGTTCCGGCCCACGATGCAGTGCCACGTGGGGTTGTACTTCTTATCAAACTCCTGCAGGAGACCAAAACAGACACTTTAAGCATTGTTTTTTATTTTCTTGGCCTGCATTTACAATATCCCAAATGATTATCCTACGAGTGAGGTTTCTTGTATAGATGGTGTGCTGTTTCAGTCAGGCAAAATACACCACATAAAATATCAAGAAAAACACTTTGCTGGAGTCTCACACATTTAAAGAGATTTATTCGCACCTTTTTGACATAGGCAGCGATGTCCTTTTCTATGTTGTACTTTTCCATGGCTTGCATGGCACAGTCCACGGCATCCTGCTGCATTTCTTCGGACATGTCCGCGTTCTTGATCACGGCCTTCTTGTCAGACATACTGGCAGGTAGACTGCAAAAATTTAAAAGACAAGACAATGACTACATGAATCCATCTTTGATAGGACTTGTCCTCGTTTTGGTGAGGAGTAGGTGCAGAAAACCCACCCAGAGAAAATGCAAACTCCACACAAGGCCGAAGTCGAGACTGGAATCAAGAACCCCACGAGACAGATGGGTTAAATCATTATGCCTGACAAAACATTTGGAATAAAATAATTGTGCCACACTCAATTCAAAAGTGCAATCTATTTAGGCACGTAGCTAGGGTTTATTCATGAATCAACAAATATCACTCATTAATTCGCTATGTATGTGAGGGCTTAATGACGATAGTGTTGTGCTTGAGTGCACAACGATATTTACACGAAACAATTGAAATCGCTCCGCTATCACAGGTGAGAGGTGTCACGTGAGAACACTTTTTTTTTCCCCCAAAAGAGCAATCTGTGTGGCTTCCTGGTCTTGACCAAAAATATCTACCCCAGCAAACGTACCTTTTTTTTCCAAAATTGTAGTGTAGAAATGTCACACGCAGATGAGCAGTACGTCGGGCTGTCTTATTGAACGACAATGTGCGTTCTCTTCCGAAGTGCCGCCCTTTCCTTCCTGCCTGCTAGCTGATTGGATGCTGTCCACGGGCTTTTTCCGGGTATGACGGCCGCATCTTGTTTCCTCCCACAATGCACCGCGCCTCCTCTTGACGTCATTTTTCTTCTTCGTTTGGTTTTACGGCGAGGTGGCACCAGCTTTAATGCGCATTACCGACACCTACACCTAATAACGGGCCATTGCATTTGTAAACGTGGGCAAAATTGAGAAAAATATTAAAGTTTGAAACTCAATATCTGCTGCGTCAGTGAAAAGTAAAAACAAGGACCCTTGGCAAGAACGCGCTTGGTTCTATTTGAATTGAGCTTTCTCGTTTACCGTAGGCACGCCAGTTGGAACTTGTCACGTGACACTGCTGTTATGGCGGCCGCTCGCATGCTTTGCAGCATGTAAACACACTTGTAGTTTCACGGACTATCTCCTAAATGGATCTCCCGTGCGTCCCGTGGCAAGATCACGTTGCTCGCAAATGGGCCGGACTCGAACCCGAGTTCAAGGAGCGTTTTAAGTCCCTGCTTGAAATTGAAGATATATTTGAGAGCGCTTTGAGTGTGACAACGTGAGTTGCTTGTCGGCGGATCCAGTGGATTTATTTTATTTTGATTTTTGAGACAAAATATATAACCATTGGAGATTCAGACAAATTTTGCTTGCGCGTCATGTTCAAATTCATGGTGCTGCTCTTTCCGTTGTGCACACCAGGGGGCAGTATAACACACCATTCTGCGTTTATAGTACATATTTGTCAAGACCTTTCAGTGTAAAGCCCATGACTTGTGTTTTACCGTCTCCATGCGCCACTTTGTTTTCAGGGAGGACGATGTGGAGTGTCTGCGTCGCATCTCGGCGGAAGGACATGGTCACACACGAAAGGACCCCGAAGAGGCGTCCTCGTGCAGAGAGAACGGAAATGCTGACTTCAAGAGCGGGAAGTACACTGATGCGGCCCTACACTACTCACAGGTTGCTCATTTATACCATCACTATGTCTTCATTATTTGTCTTTTCCGTCTTAATGACTGTCCGTGAATTGTCTCCCGCCACCGCAGGGCATTTGCTTGGCCCCCCGAAGTTCGGAGCAGCTGTCGCTGTGCTACGCCAATCGCTCTGCGGCACTTTACCACCTGCGGCGCTACCAAGTAAGAGCAGTTCAACTGCCGCTAATAGAGAGGCTAAGACTAGACTGGTGGCCAATTAGTGTTTGTGCCCCTCAGGACGCTCTGGACGACGTGTCGGAAGCCGAGAAGAGCGGCTACCCGCCGGCTCTAGCGCACAAGCTGGAGAAACGCCGTGCGCAATGCCTGGCGCGCCTTCCATCCTCAGAGGCCGCCCGCGCGGACCTAGACGAGCGCCACCCGGGCATGTCTCCGAAAGTGACTGTTGGCTTCAGCCCGGAGAAAGGACGCCACGCGGTGGCGTCAGAGGCCATCGCGGCCGGGGAGGTGATCTTGAGCGAGAGGCCGTACGGCTTGGTCCTGGTGGCAAGCGGCGGCGTCTTCGGGTCACAGCGCCGTCGCTGCCACGCGTGCCTGAAGGCCACGTGGCGACCGGTCCCGTGCGACGGGTGCTCCTATGCCCGCTACTGCGACGCCCGCTGCAGGGATGCCGCCTGGGAGGAGCACCATCGTTGGGAGTGCCCGCTGGGCGCTTGTTTGACGTCCACCGGCGTCCTGTCACACTTGGCACTGAGGGTGGCGCTCAAGGCGGGCACGGTCAACATCCGCGCCGCCGTCACTGGGGGCCCGGCCGACACGGCCTACGCAGGTGTCTTCCGCCTGCTGCACCATGCGGATCAGCAGGGCGCCAGCATGTGCTTTCTGTGCGCCGTCACCGTGGCGACGCTGCACACAGAGCTCGGCGGGACGGGAGCGCCGCCGGCGAGGGGGCAAACGGAGGGCGGCAAGAAGGACGCAGCGTGGCGGCTGCTGGCCGGTGCGGCGCTGAGGCATCTGCTGCAGCTGCGCTGCAACGCGCAGGCCGTAACCGTGCTGCAGCAACCAGGTGACGCCCGGCGACCAGTCGCTTCCCGTACCTGTCTGCAGAGTATTTTGCGATGAGGAACTTCAGACCTCTCCTAATCAAGATTGTTTGGCTTCAGGTTTGTCAGACGATCCCGTGCAGTCCATTGAGGAACGACGGCTCGCCACGGCCGTCTTCCCGACGCTGAGTCTCCTCAACCATTCGTGCCGGCCCAACACCAGCTTGAGCTTCGGTGCAGGCGGCGCCGTCACGCTGCGAGCGGCCCGAAGCATCCGGCCCGGACAGGAAGTCGCCCACTGCTATGGTCAAACCGGGTTTTGATCATTTGGGATTTTCCAAAAATGTTTGCATTTACTTAACTCGACTGAGAGCGGCCGATGTTTTTGTCTCGCCGGTTTTCACTCAGGTCCCCACAGCAGTCGAATGGTCGCCGGGGAGCGGCAGCGCCTGCTACAGGAGCAGTACTTCTTCCAATGTCGCTGTGAGGCCTGCGAGGATGGTGACCAGGAGCGGTCGCCAGACAGACAATTTGGATTTTTGTGTGCCCGGTGCGACCTTTCCCTCTCGGTAAGAGATTCCCTCATTTGTAGCGTCCAGTTTTAGCTGTTTCGTCCCGTTGCATATCACCTGTCAATCAGCTTTCTGGCGAAGACGGCCATTTGTGCGCTTCGTGCGGCGGCGCTTGGTCCGGCGGCGAGCTGAGCCAAATGCTGCGGGATGTCGGGTGCGACTTGGACGAGGCGGCCTGTCTCCTGGAGAGAGATGAACCCGGTGGGTGAGCGGTCGCCGGCTCCCTTCTGCCGATCCGTTTGTTAATTTCCACTGCCGCAGGCGAGGCGGAAGCCCTGCTGTTGCGGTTGCAGACGCGGTGGCGGCGGGCGGGCGTGACGCTGGCAAGCACACACGAGCTGCGCGGCCGCACCGAGGACACTTGGGCCAGGGCGCATGCCCACAAAGGTCACTAAAGGCATCTGCTTCCATGAAGAAGTTTTTTTTTTTCTAATTTGATGCATTCAAACTTTGTCGGATTGACAGCCACATTCGCACTGTTCTATGGGGCGCAGGTGATTGGTCGCGCGCGGCCCAGCACTTGGAGCACAGCGGCGCCGCCGTGGCCGCTCGCTTCGGAGCGGACAGCCTGGAGATGGGCCGACAGGTCGCCAAACTGGCGCAGCTGCACTTCAACGCGTGAGTGGCGCCTCCCTCCCAAAAAATATCGAACAACTTTGCTTCCTGCGCTAACCTGGCGGCGCCGTGCCCGCAGCGGGTCAAGAACGTTGGCCCTGACCGTCATCCCCGAGGCCCGCCGGATCCTCAGCTTGCACTGCGGCGCCCTCTGCCCTGAAGTGCAGGAACTGCAGGCCATGGAAGACTGCTTACGCCACTAATAAAATGGATTTGACTCACCAAAAAGATGAAGTCAAAATGTCTTGGATGTCGTGCGCGTGACGGATGCGCCGGGGACAAACTGACAGGCTCGTCTGTCATCGTGATAAAAATCGGAGGAAACACTCAGACGCTAAGTGTGCTAATGCTATGTACGCTCACCTTGGCTTTATTTCATTTTGACACATGTGCAGTTGCCGCTGCCGCCGTTTCTGCATATCACTTGGCTCCACACCAGGCAGGAAATTGCCTCTTTGACTCCCTGCGGGGACAAAAAAAAAAAAAAAAGACAATCACAAAAGATGACACACTGACAAAGAAAGAAATCATCTGAGAAAAATATGAAGAAAATCCCCCAGGGTTTTTTTTGTTAGTTTGTTTACAAAATCTGCCGCATCGGCAGTCCTCTGCTGGGGGAAATGAGAAATGTTGTCAATGGGCAGCCAAACAAAAATTGAATTGATGTCTCAACTGCACGTTTGTCATCACAACAATAGCGTGCACGTCACGACAACCTAATAGACAATTGATTGGACGTCCGATTTGGAATTTGTAAACCGCTGTTACCACAATGCTGCCCATTTGCTATTTCAATGATTGCGGCTAATGCGCTTTCTTCTCCTGCTTAACACGCGCATGAATAAGACATGAGCGGACCAACGACCTGTCGGCGCCCGGCGGGGGAAGGAGGCCGGTCGGTGGCGGGGACTGGAAAGGCATCCGCGAGGGACGGTGTCGCCTGTCCGTCCGCCATCAATTAGTCATTTGGGCGAGGGGTGGACGCCGGGACAAACACCAACATGCGCATATTCTTGATCCTCTGCAAAGCATGACTCGTTTCTTAGCATCGGCAAGCGGAAACACTGGCAAAAACTCGAGAAGCTTCATGCACGTCTCGATTGTCTTGTCCTATCCTTTAGTGTCATCTAATATTTAGTCATGACGGGTCATCTAATATTCCATTTCCATCTCTCTCTCTTGCCTGAAAATATTCCGAATGGCATAAAAAGTTAAAATCCCATCTCACACGGCGAGATGAAGAATGTTTATGAAGAATCGCGCGTCACACTGAGGCTTCATAAGTCATTTCTGGGCGAGGCGGGGTTCTTTTAAATCACCCCCAAGCGTTCTGCATTCTAGAAAGTTCAGAAGACTTGAAGATTTCAAACGCAACACACTTTGCGTTTCTCTCAGCGGATCGTATGACAAAACGTTGCTGCGTGGTCAGCGGCGGCGCGCCGACGTATCGGTGACACGCGACCGAGTCAGCGCGAGATCGGAGAAGGCGGCCGAGAGCTTTTAGACGCCGCCCGCAACCGGATCGAGTTCCTAAATGCAGATTAAGTGAGGATTTTTCCTTCCACGACGAACGCATGGCACAAAACGCTTTGTTTTATTTACACGCGTTGACTGATTTCCCACCAACGCCCCATTGCGCACTCACCCACAAAAAGTGGAAACCTGCAAAATTGAACTCTGCCGGACAAAACGTTATGATGCCACCGACGGTCAAATTTAGCGCCATCGGCCGCGCGGAGGGCGTCCTTGAACGCCCCGCGCCGCCTCCGGCAATGTCGCTAAAGTGTGATAAAGTACGACGGCGGCGCATCGTTCACGTTGCTGAAAATACTCCGCCATTAGCGGGGAAACGTTTGCGGAGATGGACGAGTCGGAGGACGCGCAGATGATCTGCAATTTATTAGCTTGACACTTTTTTTTCCTTTTTTTTTAATGTGGAGCTAAAATTAACTTCATCATGATCATCAGTGCTCCCCAAT
The DNA here is from genome assembly GCF_901709675.1 of Syngnathus acus. Taxonomy (NCBI): domain Eukaryota; kingdom Metazoa; phylum Chordata; class Actinopteri; order Syngnathiformes; family Syngnathidae; genus Syngnathus; species Syngnathus acus. Next base: position 3,083,976 of record NC_051099.1, on the reverse strand, counting down.
AAATAAAATAACAGATGGAATATTTCAAATGTAAAAGGATGTAAAATACAAGGCTGGAGATTAAAGGTCAAGTGACTGAAGCTATTAAGGATAATGATGGGAGGTAAAATTATCACATGAGGCATGATAATGATTTGAGGCTAAGGCAGGCTCAAGAAACCATGTCAAGAAATCACAAGTCCAGGTAGGTGATTGCGCGTAAAAAACAACAACAGGGAGAATCTGGAGCAAAGCTTCCAGACGCCAAGGCCAAGGTCATGGCTGTTCGCCGCGATGCAGCCTTTTGCCGTGGAAATCAATTCAGCGGCTGAGAGTCAAGTTGCAGGCCACCGTGACGGCGGTGGCTGGGGGGTGGGGGCGTCTTGTAAATCACGCGCGGTCCCGAAAGGCGCCTGGCATGTTTGGACACGGCACAACGGGCCGCTGTCACGCCACGATCTTGGCGGAGCTTTATGGTGTTTAAGGACGCTTATCGCAAGCACCCAGAAGCGCCTCGTCACACATATCGGAGGAACAATGCACACAAAAAAGACCTGCATGACTGAAATGCATGAAAAAGCCGTGAACAACTCATTCACTGAAAAGTTTTGCGGAAAATATTGCAACCGTGCCATGTACGTCCAATGAATCCAACTATTTGCCAAAGGCGTGCAGAGCAATTGTAGCACGTAATTACCGACGTGTGCGTAACGGCCAATTTGAGTCCCGCCTTCTCAGCAAAAACAGGCTTGCCAACCGAACCGGCAAATGAGTTCTCTCCTCCTGGCAGGCGCCGCGAACGCCCGGCAAGCACGCGCAGATGCGGCGGCGGGATGCGCATGCACGAGGGAGGGAGTGAGAAGATAAGTGTCTGCGCTCGGCGCGCGAACGCTCACACGAGAGCCGAGATGCGGACACGCGCCTGCTCGCAGCCGCTGTGCGTGCTCGCGAGCTGGGCTGCGCTGCTGGCGTGCGCCCGCGCGAACAACGCGTGCCCGCCGGCGTGCGCGTGCTCCCAGGACTCCGGCACGGTGAGCTGCCACGCCGGTGGCGCGTCGGGGGTGCCGACTCGCGTCCCAGCGTGGACCTCCACGCTGATCCTACGCGGGAGGAACGTGACGACGCTGCAGCGGGGGGCGTTTGCAGCGCCCAACGGCAGCGCCTTGGACGAGGCGGCCACGCTGTCGCTGTCCGGCAATCTGATCCGAGCGGTGGAGGCGGACGCCTTTGCGGGGCTCCCGCACCTACACGTGCTCGACCTGAGCCACAACCAGCTGGAGCGTGTGTCCGACGGCGCCTTCAAGGGCCTGCGGGAACTGCGCACGCTGTGCCTCAACGAGTCCATCGTCCCGGAGGCGGCCGCGCAGTTGGCGGCCGCGCTGGGCGCCGGCGACCTGCGCGACCTCCACCGGCTGGAGCTGGCTGGCAACCGGCTCCGGAGCCCGCCCCTGACCCCCGCCGGCCTGGACGCCTTCCAACTGCTGCACCAGCTGGTTCTGGTCAACAACTCCATCCGGAGTCTGGGCCGGGAGGACGTGGGCGGCTTGGAGCGGCAGAGGCGCACCCGCGTCTACCTGGCACGCAACCCCTTCCGCTGCGCATGCGAACTGGAGGCCCTATACTGGTGGCTGAAGAACGCCTCACAGTGTCCTGACGCCGCGCTGCTGCGCTGCGCCGAACCTGAGGCCCGGCGTGGGCTGCAGGTGGAGCAGCTGCGCCCCGAGGACGTAGACTGCCTGAACGAGAACCTGGAGGCCGTCTCCTACGTGTTCCTGGGCATCGTGCTGGCCCTGATCGGACTGGTGTTCCTCATGGTGCTCTACTTGAACCGTGGCGGGATCAAGCGTTGGCTTAACAACATCCGCGAGGCCTGCCGGGACCAGATGGAGGTCTACCACTACCGCTACGAGCAGGACTCGGACCCGCGGCTCGCCAACGTGGCCGTCTGAGCGCCAACAAAAGGGGGGTTGGGGGGGGCGCCAAAGAGTGACAACGTATCTACTCCTCACAACTCTTGTCATCATCAAATGGGTGCGCATGAAATGCTTGCGACCACCAAATACTCGTTTGTGACCACAAAATAGTTCTTAGGAGCCGTGTGGCTTGAGTGCACCTTCACTCGAAAGAAGGAATGATTACTACATTTGTATACGATGGACATTGTGACTATCATCAACTTATATTCTCTCCAGAGAAACAGAGCCACCGCCAAATTGCTCTCACAGATTCCTCGACGGTCGGACTCCTCGCTCGCTCGCTCGCTCGCAGAAAGGCCTGAGATGTTTGTAGCGTTTGTATGCAATCTGTCCTCATTAAAGCTGACTCGACTCTCATGATGCTGGCGTGACCTTTCTCTCTCAGGGCAAACACACACATACACACACGCACGCAAAAGTCATTTTCCGGTTGAACCGGAGCGCAGCTGCTGCTCACAAGGCGGCGGCGGCGTGGCGGGTCGGCCAGGGTGACATTGACGCTGACACCGGTGCACAGACCAAAACAAATCCACGTGAAAGACTCGGTCGGCCGTCCGTTCCCACCGCTCGACATCGTCGCCGATCGATCCCGAGATTTACAGACTGTGATTAACAAGGAAAGGCGTTGGCTCGCAAAATCAATGGACGTTGACGTGAAGCTAATCAGCCGGCTAACGAGCGCCAACGGACGCTTCATTAGGTACACCGCTCCCGACTTTGAAGACTTAATTATGTCCGTCGACGGGGGAAAACGCGGGAAGGATTACAGAGACAAAAGAAGTTCCCGAGAGGCTCGTATGACCAAAAAAATAATCGGTTGGGTCACCTCCATTGCTGTTCTTGACAGCGACGACGTTTTCATCAGCACTTCTGCTGCTAATTACAAAACAAAAGGGGAGATTAGGAGATTAGGCAAGAAGCAGCTTTAGTTTGTTTGTTTGTCTTAGACGCAAGGTCAGACACCGGCATGCTCGTTGGGCCCAAACGAACATTTCGTCTATTTGACAAAAGATGACAACGAGCTCTGATGACTGATTGAAATTGGCTTTCAATGTGAGCGACTACTGTGACAAAGCTCCTCGGCGGGACATCTGATGTCGCTACGAAGAGTTTCCTGTACTTTGGGGTTCATAGTAGGATTCAAAAGCAGCTAAAGATACGTACGCGCCAAGAAAAATTGCAAAGTCTGTCTTAAACTTTCATCATGTTCTAGCAAACTCAAAGGGGCACATGGGCCACACTGAAAAAAAAAACATTTCAACAAAGCAACTGAGAATGTCAAAGACATCTTTAGAGTGTGTTTGTGACATCGGTGTAAAGCTTTGAAGGCACGGCGTTTGTGATGTCACGTCCGGCTCAAGTTAAGAACCGCCGTCAGCTCCGGCTCGTACCTTTGGTTGAGCAGCTGGCGCTTGGTTCCACAAGAAGACGACGACGATGAAGAAGCTCATGAACCCTCTGCTGTGGACGGCTCTTGCGTTCCTCCTACCCGGTAAATGTCGTCGGCTGCTTCTCCTGTAACGTAATGTCAGTATTTTAGGCCTGAATAAGGATTTAAAATGAAATATCAAAGCCAAATAAAAACCCGCTTTGAGGGCAGAAACTTGAGTGAAATGCCATATAGAAAATTAATACATAAATCAAAGTCTCCAAACAAATATGTGGATTTGCTTGTGCTTTTTGGCAGGTGCTTACCCGAACAAGGAACGGAAGACAGAGGTCAACCCGGGTGACAACATCATCTTCAGTACCCAGCGCCCCGCCAGTCCCAATAAGCTGCCCTACATCGAGTGGACCTTCAATGGCAACACAATCGTCACCTACAGCGGCGGCACCGAAACCCGGGAAGATGCCTACATTGACCGCATCGAATTGGACTACCACACCGGCAACCTGAAGTTGAAGAACGTGCGGTCCACCGACAGCGGCAATTACAACTTCCAGTTCGAAATGTCCAAGCGGGTGCTGCAGCAGGAGAGCAGAAGACAACCCAAATCGGAGTTGGAAGATAATGTCTTTGCCGTCAAAGTGGTCAAGTGCGCCACGGTTGCGTGTCTCGTGTTTAGCGTCATTTTCCTTATGTGCGCGCCTATGAGAGTCGAGACGCACGCGTCCGCTCGCTAAAGAACATGGCGAGAAGAAAGTAGCCGCAGTAAATCTCCAAAATATGACTCGAAACAGACGGAACGTTTCCTGTTCTGACTTTTTAAGCGCATCTGTTTAAATCAAAGCCACACATGTGCTGGTCCGAACACTCAGAAACGATCATTGTAAACATTTTTAAATCAGATACAGTCGGATAAGTTTGTGTTTTAGGAGAAAGTTTTGCATGCACCTCTTACTGTCATTCTTTCCACTGTCTCTCCCATAACTGCGTGCTGCCCCCAGGTGGACACTTGGGTACAATACAACATTCTACGAGATATTGCATTAGGCACACCATCTTTATTTTAATGAGCATTTTTTTGATTAACGTCATGAATATTTTGTTGGTGAAAATCTCGTTCTTTTTGCTCTTTTTTCCCCAAATAAAACTTGTTGCAAGCCTAGTTTTAGTCTTGTTGCTTTACTTAAATAACGCGTCATTTCGCCGGTACAAACGTGTACAGATCATTTTAATATTTTGAAAGGTTGGATGAAAAACAGATTTATACCGTCATATAATTGTCTTTTGATAGCACGTGTAAAATGTTTAATTGCGTTGGAACCAATGAGTGTGTTTGGAGGGGACCTATTTGACTGCTACCCCAGGGCTTGATCTCATTGCTTAAAAAATACAGCAAAAATAAGTCTCTACTCCTCTATCATCATGCAAAATACATTTTGAATTATTGTGTACAGATAAAAGACACCACTGGCATTAAGAGCATTTTAATGACGTCATATAAAAAAGGGAACGTTTTGGCTGTTGCACTCGGTCCTACATTTAAATGCTTCCTCCTCGATCAGTACACCAGCAACCTATTTTGACTCCAGTGTTGTTACTTAAAAAAAAAAAAATGTTTAAAATTGTGCTATTGTGCCTTTAGGACATTAACTACGAGATACACGCAGCCAATCGGGGAAAAGATAACAGGTATGGAAAATATGCTTTTAAAGAACACCCAAGATGACTTACTTGGCCAAGTCATGTCAAGCACCTCAAGTGTCGTTGACCTTACCATTACAGTTCAACACATTTGGGCCATTTTGTGATAAATATCACCAACATTACTCATCACGTATTTATCATAAATATGGAATTGTGGATGAGAATTAGACGCATTTACTATACTGCAATGAGGGTAAATTGTTAATAGCGTTTGTTGTTCTGTCCATAATTGAATTGATAACTCAGTTGAGATGAATAGCATCATTGAATCAAATTCTTAAACTAATGACAACATTGGTGCACAGAATGACATCCCCTTCTCCTCACGACCGAAGCGCAAAGACGACGTGGAAAACCAGCGGCGACGGCGAAGAAGAAGACCCCGTGGAGCAAATGATCTCTCGCACGGGCTGCACCGAGCAGCACGAGGCGCTGCAGGACTGCATGGCCGAGCATCGGGACTGGCGAGTGTGCCAGAGCTACGTGGGCGCCTTTAAAAAATGCATGAGCGACCACCACAAGACACGGCAGGAACACTTGAGCCAGCGCCAGCGGATGGCCGACAGTACCTCCACCTGAGATTACACTCAAGGTGTCTTGATTTGCTAAAGCAGAGCCTGGACCTCACGTTGGATTCTGACCCGACAAACAGACTCCCCCCCCCAAAAATTATTTGATATTAATGTTGAAACTTGTACTGTGAATAAATAATTATTTACAAAAGACTGAAGGAGTGTTGGCCGCCATCATCTCGGACTTGCGTCCTCAGTGTGCTCCTAGTGGAGCGCCGTCCATACTTTAGCGCGGGCGCTGTGTTTGCCGTGGCGGCGGCGTGCGCTTCTGATGAGCCTGCCGAACGACTCTTTGATCTCCTGCGTCTGCAGCGTGTAGATAACAGGGTTGAGCAAGGGCGGGAAGACGGAGGTGAGCGACAGGTTAATGATACGACCGTTGGGGTGAATGTTCTCCATCAGTGTGAAGGTGATGAGCAGCGGGATGAAGTAGATGGCCACCAGTGAGAGGTGGGCAGCGCAGGTGCGCAGGGCCTTGAGGCGCTCCTGGACGGCGGCCACCTTGGCCAGGGTGCAGCCGATGGCGGCGTAGCTGAGCAGGATGAAAGCCAGTGGCAGCCAGAAGATCACCACCGGGTAGATGCAGCTCACCATATAGTTGGGGTAGTGGCTGTTGCAGGAGAGCCGGTAGATTTGGCCGTGGTCGCAGAAGTAGCTGTTGATCACCACAGAGCGGCAGAAAGACAGGCGGCTCAGCAGGCCCGCCGCCACCGCCACCAGAACCACCACCAGTAGCCAAAAGCCGCAGATCAGCCGCAACATGAAGCGCTGCGTCATCTTCACCTGCGGGCACAGTGGTGCCATTTCATTTGAACTCAGCTCCATGAAAATAGAAATAGGAGAAGATAAAGCAATGACATCTGGTCCTCACCTGGTAGTGCAGTGGGAAAATGATGGCCAGGAGCCGGTCATAGGCCAGAGCCACCAAGTTGAAGGACTGCATGGACAAGCAGGTGTAGCAGAAGAACATATAAGCCAGGCAGTTGCGGAAGGGAATGCGCCGATTGCCCAACAGGAACACATCGAGGAGTTTGGGGACCAGGGCCGAGCTCCCGAACAGGTCCACAAAGGCCAGGTTGAAGACCGCCACGTACTTGGGGGTCTGCAGCCGGCGGTCCAGACAGATGACGGCCATCACGGCGCTGTTGGCTAGCACAGACAGCACGTAGACCGCAAACAAGAAGACGTAGTACAGCTTGATGTGAGGGACCCCCGACAAGCCGCTAATGATGAAGTACTCGGGGTGCACCATGGACACGTTCTCATCCTCGGCCGGATTGAACAGGTTCATGGTCTGGAACGCCGAGACCCGCTGGTTCTTGACTCTGGAGTGTGGCCAATAAGAGGATGCCCCCCCCCCCTACAGACACTCCCACTTGGCACAAAAGCAACTTTCGAAGAAAACAACAACAAGTTCTTAATCCCACAAGGAGGCTGGTTTGCCGTAACCTTGGCAAACATTTGACAACAAATCTGTTCAGTTGTTTTGACCAAGAAAGACAAAGCATATTCCAAAACTTTACTCGAGCACTAACTCTAAACTGAGCCACCAAATTTCAACCAGCAGATAGATGGATGGATGGATGGATAGGTGAGATAGACAGACAGAAAATGGTAGAACTAGTTGGATGGATAGATTAGATAGGTGGACAGAGTAGCTTTAATGATGATTAATGTACCATCAAAATAGTTTGAGTCCCAAGAATTGATCCTTGTGGTACACCGTAACTGATGTCAACGCGGCTCTGATTTTGTATCAAATGTTTTTTTTATAAACTAAGTATCTTCTTGCCCGTAGTTATATACGGATGTCGTTTTTGAAGCAGTATGATAGAAAGCGTAATTTTTACCTTAGCTTAAACAAACTCTTGAAATTGTCCAAACAGCAATCAAATCAAGTTAATATTCATAATATTGTGATATCTCGCACATTTTCTCACAAAGGAATGTTTCTTGTAATTCAATTTACTGAAGAGTCACCCGAGACACCGCTCGATCTGAGCCGCCATGGGATTTATTATTAGGAGCTAATGCGAATAATTAGCATTCCCGCAGAGATTTAGAATGTACCAAAAGCTCTTTGTAAAATTGTGACATTCGCAACAACAAAAAATCTAAGGCATCACATGGTGTATTTAATAAAGTGGCCATCAAATGGTTTTGAAAATTGTTTTTTTTTTTGTATGGTCATCTTCCTTCTGATGTTATTTCCTTTGAAATATGAATATCTCTTACATCATATAGTACATCTGACTTTATTAAGAGCATTATATAGTCATATTTGTTGCTTTTACTTAGCACTCACACTACCCCCAAAATTGGCAAATTAATAATATATTTGTACATTAAGACTGTGATAAAAAAGTTTATTTATCGTGCACTTAAATAAATTCTAAATGTAACTCCAAGGCTTTTGAACTTCGGGGAATTATTTTAAATAAATTCACTATATTTTTTTCCACTTGATGACAGTAATAAAGATGAAGCGAGTCATTAAAGACAAATAAAAAACAAAGATGTCAACCCATCCTTGTGGGACGGAATTGTTTTTCCACCTGTGCTCCCTCCGGCTTTTGCCAACTCAGTAATTGATCCTCTGGTGGCGCATGTCGTCACACTTTGTTTGTTTTGAAACATTTGCTCGTCATACTTGAGTGGCAAACTTTCAACTCGTATGAAAGTTTCTTTATTTAAAGATCCAGTCACGCTGATTGTTTTTCAAACAAAAATTCAGTGGCGTACGTCTTTAACGTTATACATCAAAATAAATGAAAACGAGTAATTCCACTGATGTGGCCTATAAAAATGCTAACAACAAGCGTCTGATTAGCTGCACGGCGCTCAGGATACTGAAATAATTGAATGACTTGACGGACAAAAAGAAAAACGCTGATAATTGCAGTTACGTGTTTTGACCAGAAGGTGACAGCATAATCGAGATTTCGACCCAACATCAGCAATTCATCAACATTGGAGTCACTTGACACTTCAATAAGCTTTATTGAGTTTACAGATGTGTGCGTAGCTATTTACAACTGAAAATATTGATTTCCTGTACACGTTTGATTGCAATAAACGTCGATTAACGGCGACAAAAAAACAACAACCAAACAAAACGATTAGCGCATATCAAAACTAATCTGTTAATCATGCTGAGGCCAGAAGCAAATTCGTACACACTGTACACGTAGTGACATAGCGAGTCTTCCATACAAATAGCATACATACACTTAGAATCATAGACTCGTACTGACGCGCGCACGTTTGTTAATGAATGCGCACGAGTAGCACATGCTCCTGTTGTGCAAAATGGACGTCGTCAATAATTGCTGATCACTTGAACACGCCGAGAAAAGAACAAACTGTTTCTGTGCGGGCAACACTGCTGCGGAGCGGCTCGTCCGCTTTTTCTTTTGGCAACATGATGGCTACCGGCAAGCATGTGTGTGTGTGTGTATTGTACTAATAGCGCACTTGTTTGAATGCCAAGAGAAAAACAAGGCAGGGTTACCATGGCAACCAGCTCACAGCCGGTTATAAACTGTGTTTGCGTGTGTGTGGAGGCTTACAGTGTTGAGAAAAGGAGGGAACAAATTAAAATCAAGATGTCAATCCAGCCGAGTGGTCCAATGTGGATCGATTGTTGTCATGGGAGGTTGGAGATGTTTGAGGGACGCGTTCACAGGATGACACAGCAGTTGCGCTCCCCGCTCTTCTCACGGTTCCTCTGACCTGAGGACAGAAAAAAAAAACAACAACATTGGTCAGCATAAGCGCAAACATCTCCTCTTTGCACACGATGCAGAGTTGCTCACCTTGCGAGTTGGGCTCGGGCAGCGTCTCTCGGGCCACCAAGTGCATGACGGTGGTCCTGCCCACGGGAAGCTTCAGTCCTGCCAGGCAAAAAGTCAAACGCTTTGGTGGGAAAACAAGCCCGGCCATCAGGTCCGTATTATAATCTGTTGCTCTGCAATTGTGCAATTGATTTTGCACAACAGCAACACCACGTATGAGATGCAGGACTATTTTTGTCCACTTGGGGTCGCAATTGTGAATGAATTATGGAATCTGTGATCAAAAATGAAAAATGATTGTGTTTTAGTGTCAACATATTCCATTGGAAGACAAAATAGAACAGTTTGTGGCTCTATTGAACGAAAAACTGCCCGATTAGGCCACTTTGATCTTCTTATAATGCAAATTCCAGCCAATTTCCATGGCAAAGAAAACACGTTGAAACACAATTGCTGTATATTTTGGTTGGCCAAAATGTGGCTGAATGAAGAAGGTTCCAGAAGCCCTAAAGCTCTTTGTAGGCCATTGCACAAAAACAACTTCTCAGTGCAGATCCGGCCAAACGTGAGAAAGGAAGCGTCTGCCCCAAAACTCAAAGTCAAGCCGACTGAGTTCTCTCGCTTGCTTTTCCCTCTCAACTTCCGGTCTGGCTCAAAGGACGCTTGTTATGAGCACTGAGCTTCCTCTGTTCTGCTGCATGGGGGGTGGGGGGGGCATAACCCCCCCCCCCCCCCACACACACACACACACCACATAGCCAAGAGCTTTCCAGAAACACAGTGTGCGTGTGATTCATGAGTATGAAGGTGCACGCACGCGCGTACCTCCTAGCGTGACGTTGCCGTGCAGGAAGCGTCCCTGGTAGATGAGCCTGAGGATGTTGGGACTGCTGACTTGCTCTTGCTCCCAGTCTGCAAAGATCAAGCTTCATTTGATTTTCTTTACAATGCCGTGCGGACACATTTGCACACGGGGCTGCTAAAACGATGCGGTCGTTTGCGGTGAGGACAGCCGAAGGACAACACCTGGAAGGAAGACGGCTCACCCATTGGCCAGTTGTCATAAACATGTTTGGCGATGTCGGCGGCGGAGTCGTCAGGAGAGAAGAGGAATTCTTTGGTCTTGCCGCTGACCAGGATCAGTCGCAGGTTAATCTAAGACGACACAACCGCAAACAAACAATCATTTTTGATGTTGCAGTCGTGTAAGACGTCATTGCGAATAATGGATGATGAAGAATCAGAAGGGCCACGGGATTGAGCCCTGAGGCACACCTGTGCTGAGCGGGGGTTCTTTTCGGTTGTCTTTGCTTCTATGAGCTACCGTTAGCGTGGGTTAGCTTCTATGAGCAAATTGTTAGCGCCTAAAAGGCTTGACGCTTGTTAGCTAGTTAATCATCATGTTCCACATGCATTGCAGTCAATGGGTAACTACTGGCGGGTGTCACGCATTCACGCGTGAAGGCAAATGTGCGGCGGCGCATGCAAGCCCGCCTGCGCACCCCGGGGGGCCGATGGTGACATCATCAAGCAGCTGATGCAACACAAATATAAAACACAGAACTTTGACCCTCGTTGCTGCTTTACTGTGTGTGTGTGTGTGTGTGTGTGTGTCCTTTGACAATGTGACCGGTGCTCAGTGCGCTAAGGGTAATATCGATATTTGCTTCTGGAAAATCCGGACGCCAGCCCCCGGATCAATTTCGAGCGCACTTCCTGTACTCGGCCGGACCTTGACAACCATTAACAGTGAGATGGGTGGGCTGGCGGGATCGTCCGTGACCGCTTCCTGAGGAGCGAGACGCTAATGACTTCCTGTTCTTGGGGGGCCGGAGACGTACGGGCACATTTTCGGTGTGGACTGCACTTTGAAAACACCAAACTACGTGTGAAAGGCAAACTTTGTTGTGAAATATGAACGGAAGCTTGAAGCAATAATCACTCCTAGTTGCGTAAACCGTGATGCAAATAGCCTCACCTGCCCCTAGAGCTACATGTTTACACAGCAAGACAAACTAAAGGGCACAAAACACACACACACGAGTGAGGTCACACCTGCCAATGCTCACTCGCGGATTTTCCACTTAAAGACACACACGCAACGAGCGCCGGTTGTGTTGCTCAAAAGCGCAGTGGGAGCCGGGAGGAAGTCAACACCGAGTTGTTATTCAACTCACGCAATCGCCATCACATGACAATCAATCAATCGTGTCCGACAACGTGCAGTCGCACACGTGACAGCGCACCATCCCTTGGGCGGGGTCAACGTGATGTCAAGCACATGTCGAGCGAGGCCGTCGAGACAGGGAGTCGTCGAGCCACTCCACCCAGCTGCTGAATGATGTCACACTTCTTTGCACTTTCCCGACAAGCGTTGAGTCAAAGACACGCAAGTCAAGAGTTACAACAAAATCATGTCACAAGGGAGCTGTGTCTTTGACGATCGAACGGCCAGGTTCCTCCTTCTGCCCTCGTACGACCGTTCCCGGCGACCTCGTTGAGCGGCGACTCTCACCCTCGTGCAGGGTGAAGCCGGTCCTCGGGAAAGACAGCGAGTCCATTATGTCGCCGGGATGACGTGCGGGGGAAGCTAAGTGGCCGGGCGGCTGCCGCGGTCGCGCTCACACACAGCGTTGTCCACTCACGGCTCAAGTGTCTAAAAATAGCTCGCCGGCATGGATTATGGCGATAATCACGAGTCTTATTTCTGACCTCTTCAGTTCAAGATGGATCCTCAAAGGCGTTCATAGAAGGTTGGCGCCGCTGTGCGGGCCATGGAACTTGCGTGGTTGGACTCAATGGAAAGGGAATTGACTTAACCCGTGTGACAAGGTGGGTTGTCCTTCGTAAGACAAAAAAATTAAAAAACGAACACGGAATTCCCTTCTAACTTGAGCTCAAAGACACGCAAATGCCCACAGAAGATGCGTATCAACTAAATGAAGAGCCTTTGACGGAGGACAATATGGGGGTCTGCTTCAACAGCCACCTCAGAACGCTTTCTCTCAAAATTCTAATGACTTTTGCTGCTGTCACGTTTCAATAACACAGTCGAAACTACTTCCATTAGGGCAACACTGGCAAATTACAGGTGTGAATGGATCCATGCTTAACCCACCCGTGTCAAGTTTACCTAGACATACCTACCAATTGGTTTTAGGAGATCATAAGACTCTTCAGAGAAGGGAGGGAAAACATTTCAAGACATCTTCTTTATGACAAAGCAATGGATGACTGTACAAGTTTAAATCCTCTTTTTTTCCAGAACAAACTGTTCTCGAGCTATTAGGGGGGGAAATCAATTTGACGTCAAGTTGTACTTTCGCTACCACACACAACACTTTGAGAATTTCTCCTTTCGATATTGGAATTATTTTGTAAGTGGGGAGGGTTAAAGCTCACCATATCTTCTGGCGTGCTGGACGTCATCTTGCGGTTCGTTCAAACCCAGTGATCCAACTTCAGGTAGCTGCCACTGTCAGACAATGTCCGCCAGTGAATGTTTTTATTTTCAGTTATGACGGTCGGAAGGGGGGGGAGGCTGCAAATCTTCGGTTGTCCGACTCTCAGGCAGGACCAGCACCCGAGTCACACTCGGTCCGTCCAGATCAGTCCTCTACTGCGCCGACATGTCTGCTAACTAGCTCGAAAGGCAAGCCTCGACATGTCTGTGTCTACCACCGGGTCCGCTCTGGAGGCAACCTTCTTCGGATTCCGCCGCCGTCGTCCTGGTGGTGGAACCCCGAAACTCAAACACGGTTCCGCCGCAAGAAGCAAGAAAACGACGGAGGGAGAAAAAGGAGAAAGCTACGCCATGCGGAAGAGGAACCAGCTTACGCGCATTCTTTCAATCGCTCGCTCGCCGATGAAAAAGTCGAACGACGTGTGAGGATTGGAGAAAAAGATGACAAAAAGAACGTGAAAAGCAAACAAATAAGGTGTTCGGCGTTTGACGGGCTCGCTCGTCGGCGTCGTCACGGACTGAGCGACGACGTCACCGCCTGCCCGGACCGACCCACAGCAATACTTGATTGACGAGTTAGCTTGCTAGCTTGCAAGCTGTCATACAGACGCTAAAACGCGCTCCATATCCGGGTTGGTTTTTCAGAATAAAGGTCTCATCCGACTTACACGTAAAACCTGCCAGACGTTCTTGCTTTACAATTGCAGCATCTAGTGGTCGGTCGAGGGATCGACACAAATACAAATAAAGAGTGTACTGACATGGATTCTGCTGTCCATGAATAATTATGACGATTCGGGTCTTCTGCCGGACAACGAAGTAATAATTCCATTTGTGTAAATAACTCAGATAACCAACTTTACATATACTTGACTAAACTTGATGGAAGGACAAGAATGGGTGGTTTATTAAATGATAGAATAAACTTTATTAAAAGAATGTATATGTTAAATATACAAGTTGCATATTTCACATACATTGTAACTTAAGCTTTTTAAATTTGTCTACCATTTATATAGTGTCCAAAAACTCTTTCATTTCATTGTCAATCTGCTACATAGTTTTTGAACACAGGTTACAGAAATAAAAAAAAAAAAAAACCACATTAAAAAAAATGTTTATTGACATCAGAAGCAATTTAAACTAACAATAAACGAGGCTCCCCCCATATCTTCTCATGTTGCTATGACAGTGGTACGTACGCAAGATCAGTAAGTGATACGTCAACGGCGATAAAATCAAAACACAGAAAAAAAACCCAGAAACACTCAGATCTAACATTTGTCTTTTTTTTTTATGTGCTGTGCACATCTAGCTAAGCTAAATACTGTAAGCCCCGACCGGCCGGACGAGGATTCAGAGGAGAAAGAAAAGCAATAGGACACAGACACCAGACGTGTAGTGTTAACTTTACAAAAAGGAGAAACAAACTGTACAGCATAAAAACAAGTGATATACACAGCCTCTTTCTGCATTTTTTAGCTTGCCCCTCCCCTCAACCCCTTCGCTCGCCCCTCAGATGCAACTAATGGATTTGCTTTTTTGTAAGTGATGTGTGTACACGGGGCATCTTAAATGCTTTACAAACGACATCATCACCATCGCCGCCCGCAACTACTCGTCATCCTCGTCCTCATCCTCGTCATCTTCCTCGTCGTCGTCATCGTCGTCGTCATCGTCTTTCTCCACCACCTTGGCTGCTGGTTTGGGCGCCGGGGCGGTGCTGCCAGGCTTGCCCTTGGCGCGGTACGCCGCCACGTCCTAAAACATACGTGACAATAATTGGTCACCAATTATGCTTTTAGACCACTTTTGGGGCATCGTTGATAAATTGCATTTATAGGAAAAAAGTGGGTTGTCAGATTTTTTTTTTTTTTTAAAGAACAAAAATTCTTAGTATTCATTTTGGGGACACGGGTGCGGTCTCACCTTCTCGTACTTCTCCTTCAGCTTGGCCGCCTTCTTCTCAAAGGGCTGCTTATTCTCAGCTGAGGTTCTGTTCCACATCTCGCCCAGCTTCTTGGCTACATCGCCGATGGTCAAGCCGGGAGTCTCGCCCTTCACCTTGGGGCGAAACTCGGAGCAGAAGATGAAGAAGGCGGACCTGTGACAAAAGCGGTCCGTCAGCTTGCAATTTTTTCCCCGAGGGTCTATCTCCTCTATCTTGGGCGGAGCGGTCTCACTTACGGGGGCCTCTTGGGGGCATTGGGGTCCTTGAACTTCTTCTTCTTCCCTCCGTGGGCCGGCACGTAGCTCATCATCTCCTGCTCGTAACGCGCCTTGTCTAACTTGGCCAGGTCCTCAAACTTGCCCTTCTCCTTGGCCGACATGGTCTGCCACGTGGGAGTAGAGCAAAGAGAAAAGCTTTGGCCACACTGCTTTAGCAAACACTGTGGCGACAACCTTTGTAGTAGAGTTTGAAACAAACAAGCCGCAGAATACATTTCTCGCATACGGCCCTAAGTCAAAATGATCGGAGCAATTCAAAACTTTTAAATTATGCATACAAAATTGTGTCACTTGTCACTGTTGATGAGGAATGGTCAACATTAATGCTCTTACCAGATGGACGACAAAAACAATTTTAAACCTGCCATGAAGTGATTTCTATTAAACCCATTAAAAAAATTGAGATTTTTTTGGGTGAACCGACACTCCCCCAACATTTAAACTAACAGGTGGCAAGTTACATGTGGGGCCCACTGCCGCACCGAATTTATAATAAGCCTGCTCCCAATTTAAATGTATTTATGAATCAGAGCCATCCATACCAGTTACCCATCCCTGATATGTTCTGGGAAGATCACACTGACCCTAAAAAAGTTAGCCAAGAGAATAGGTGCACGGAATATTTTAAGTGCAGCAGTCTTTGCCAAATTCCAAATCCTAAATGTTGTCATCCAAAGCCAAGCCAATTTGTTAAATAGTAAGCAGGAGAAAAAAAAAAAAAAAAATGGGTCATTCAGCGAGCGTATGTCAAATGGACCCAGCGGCGCGGTCGCTCTGGTACCTTCCATCTCTCTGAGCACTTCTTGGAAAACTCGGAGAAGTTGACAGAAGCGTCGGGATGCTTCTTCTTGTGCTCCTCCCGGCACGTCTGCACGAAGTAGGCGTACGAGGACATCTTGCCCCTGGGCTTGGTCCGGTCTTTCCTCATCCTGGTGCGCGGGAAAACACCTGAAGCCAAACACTAAATCTGCAAGCCGAAAATGGCAATTAGAAGTGCGTCTAATGTGGACGAAAATGAATGGATTGCGGGGTGGGGAAAGGTGGTGCGCAACTGGTCTGATAATGGAAATATGCATTAATTAATGAAGGCGACGTATTCATTAAAGCGCGGAACAAAGCGCGCACACATAAACACTTTGTGATGCGGGTATTCCTTTGCGTTGACGTGCTAAGCTACGATCAAAAGCATCAACAAATCCGACTCCGCTCACACCACACACTTGAAAAGAAAACAAACCACACATAAAGGGCTGAATTTATTATAAAACTCTTTATGAAAGCCTTGTCCCAGCAATTCTTCGTCTTTCGAAAAAAAAAAAAAAAAAAGGACTTTTTGTTTTTATTTCAATTTAATTTTTAATTATTATTATTCGTTAAAATGTCGCCGTAAAAAGCGGCGGAAAGTTGCGTGAAAGGAGGAGTGGTCGGCGAGTTTGGTGGTCGTGACGCTCGGGCAGGTCGGAAAAAGAGGTCAGACAACAACGACGACAGCGTTATTTCTTCTTCCATTTTGTGAAAATGGCCTCGCGATGAAAGAAAGTGCCCCTCAAATGTCTCCTTCCGCCCCGCATCGAGCTCTTGGGGTCCCGACGATGGCTTCGTTGCGCTGCCCGCTGTCCCGGTGCTCTTCCTTCACCGGCAGCCTCTTCCATTGGTTTGCATTGGCTTGCGTTTGAACGGCTCCTAATGGCCGCTCTCGTCTTCATGGAGGGAATATGGCTGGCTGGCTCCCTTCTCTTTGTGTCAGTGGCGGCGGGGGCAGCCCGAGACTCGGCTCGCTTCGGACGCCCGCAGCGCGGTCCCGCCGCGCCGTACGGAGCTCTGTGAGGCACTGTCGGCACCGCGAGGGTCCCGTCTAGTGTTCGCCGCTGTCGGGCGCATCGCTTGCGTGTTCCGCGGGCGGAAAAAGCCGCTTGGAAAAAGTTGCTTGTCGCCGTTGTGCGCGACGCTCGCCTTGTTTCCTACGCGAATACAGTCAGCCATTACAGTAAAGCGCAGCTTGCGAGGAGCCTCGTCCTTTTTTCTTTTCTTTTTTTTCCCCTAAACACCATTTTGAAGGCCAAGGGAGTCGAAAAACACACAAACGGGTGTCTTTTTCACGCCTTTCTTTCTTTTCTTCACTTTTCCTACATTTTCGTCATGTTTTTATTCCGTGACTTGCGGCGCTGGATAACGTTAACGGCGATTCTACTACCATTGTCGCCAATGACGAGATCTTCTTCCCGGATTTTTGGAGACGACAACCGCAAGACATCCAAACTCCATTTTGTACACGCGACATCGGAAAAATTGTTAAAATTTTTCGCCTTGGTCAAATCTGCAGTTTACCGTCGAGTTTGCCCGACGCGAATATTTCGATTTGTTCACATTTACCACCGCGGCTGGTCCCAGCCACTCTTTAACCTTCTGCCTGTATTTGTCGTCTATTTTTCTGCGATTTTGACACGACAAGACGTCGAGCAACTATCAAAGCCGAGTGGGAGGCCAGCTATTCTCGATCGCCCCGTTCGTCCCGGTGTTAAAAGCCTCAAAATGCTGCCGCGTGCGGTACTTACCGAACGACTGTGACTGGGCTCTCAATGCACGGCAATGGCTGTTGTGTGAGGCTATACGCAGTATCTTCACTCCTCCGTTCTCTAACATTACTCTCGACGGAGGTCCCACGCCATTGGTCGGCGCGCGGGTTGACGCTCCGCTGATTGGCCGCGGACTTTTCATTGTCCTAATAGAAG
This sequence comes from Syngnathus acus, assembly GCF_901709675.1. Classification (NCBI taxonomy): domain Eukaryota; kingdom Metazoa; phylum Chordata; class Actinopteri; order Syngnathiformes; family Syngnathidae; genus Syngnathus; species Syngnathus acus. The sequence goes on along the minus strand of NC_051099.1, from coordinate 3,066,140 downwards.
ACGACCAGTCATTGGTAGGTGGTGTTGCGACGTCACGGAGCTTTCCGGGGGCGCGTGGATATGAAAATATTTGTGTGGGAGCAGAGCACGCCGGAGCTGCTCGCACTGCTGCTACTGTGTACTCAATGTGAGGGTTTGCCCGGCTCTTCACTCCACTGTGACCGAGTGGAAGAGGCGAAGCGATAGGGCCGAGAGTTGAGCCCGCCGTGGGGGCGCACCCTAGTCACAGAGACCCCTGCTACCATCTCTTCCTTCCACAAAAGACCTGAGGTGGCTAAAGTATTGTCATTCCGTACTTGAGCAGGAGGACAGATACTTGTGTAAAAAAAGAAAAGAATAAAAGGAAGGTATGACTCTGCAATAAAAAATGAATTGATTTGAAGGTTTACTGTGTCCTGTGATTGAATGGCGACCAGTCCAGACTCCATCGTGTACCCCACCATTTGCCCTGAGTCAGATAGATAGATAGATAGATAGATAGATAGATAGATAGATAGATAGATAGATAGATAGATAGATAGATAGATAGATAGATAGATAGATAGAAAGATGCGGGCTGATGTTTGTGCATGCTAATGCGCTCGCCTGAATTGTAATATATGCCATTTTTTTGATTCGTCATGATGAGGAAAAAAAGGGTCTCATCTGGGATAGGCGATGGGGGCGTTGTCTGATTCCGTGATGCATCGCCCCTGTGCTCAACAAAAAACATTCCGTCTCCTGTTTTTCTTGAAATTGGTCGTTGTCACTAAGTTCTCTCTTCACAGCAAAATATGTTCCTTCCGCTTGGTGTCACTTTGGGAAAACTTCCTAAAAGCCATGCACACACACACAGAGCAACTACATAGCAAAAAAAAAAAAAAAACTCGTGTCGCACTAATTCAAGTTTGATATCTAGTTTTATACTGCAGCCCGCAAATGAACGCAAGTTTGAGATCCCTGCTGCCATGACAATCTTCTATGCTCGTTTTGGAGCGACGTCAAAGTCATCACTGCGGAACCAACCGTCGTTGATCGTGGTTTGACAGGGAATATAAATAGTGCAGCACACGCGACAGGAAGCACGACGTTTCCAGCACGACTTAATCGGTCAACACTGCTTTCGGCACGTTTTCACACGCCGGCTTATTTTCATTACTTTGAGGATGAGCTTGGCGACTTTTAATTTAAACGCGAGAACGGTATGTATTATTTGAAGTCGCTTTTGTTTATTACTAGGCTTCGACTCGTACTGCCGCGTGCGTGCTAGCGTGCTAGCATGCTAACCGGCAGGTGCCGCACGCACTCTGTCTTATTTAGACAAAAGTGCGGTATATTTTGGTTAATAACATTTTAGGGTCTCTATTAGTCGCGTGCTATGGTAGATGATAAGAACACAAGGAAAGTTTTTAGTTGGTTGTAGAGTAGCTGTCAATCATAAACCTACTTAAAGGAACACACTGGACACCTCATTCGTTCTATGTTTACCTGTAAAGTTAATGTGACTTTTGAATGTCCAACTATTGAATGTTTCATTGCCTTTTCCATTACTTACTGTCCTCTAGTTACCTGGGAGGTGAGCCAGGTTGTCATGGTGATACTGCTGGAATGGCAGCGGGCAGCAGCAGCGGCGGACCTTGGGAGGAGCGGCGCCGTAGCAATGCCTGGTGAAGACACCGGTTCGGGGGCTCTTGCCTCCCCACCGGTGGGGTATTTGGGAAAAGTCAGTGTGAGCCCTTGGTTGCTCTCCTCTCAACTTGCTTGTCACCTGCGCAAAGCTGAATTGTGGTTGACCACCACTGTGATCAACAGTGCCATTCTCAATTATAGTCTGAGAAATCTTGGACTTTGGCGTGGTTTATCAAACACGTTTAAAGAAGACAAATGAAAAAGACAATATGGAAATCTTTGGTAAAAGGCGAAAGGTTCAATTTTAGCGGAATATGAAAAGTGTGTAAAGCATAACTATTTTCCTAAGATTATGATTATTCTAGAATTTCCAAAAAGGTACCACTCAAAGGTCTTATGAATAACACGCTAGCAACCAAAACAGCACATTTTTGCCCCATATTGTGTCTTGATACTCATGTTTTCTGAATGAGACCTCTTCAAAAGACTCGAGCTGTTACATTTTTACAAAGAGAAGACTTTGAATACCTTTGCATGTGTCATTAAGTCCCGAAATGCTGTGTTGCAAGGTCCAGGAGAGGGCAGCGTCTCTAGACCAATGCCCGTGGTGCGCGTCCAAAGGTCGGCGCTCGTCCCTGCGGCTGTACCGCCTCAACCTGCACGAATCGGTCACGCTGTGCGTTGAGCCTCAGGTCAGCCGCCGGCCGCTCCGTCGACGCTTTGCTCGCACAATTACACCGCGTCTGCCAAGGTGGCAACATGTTAGCTGCTAATCCTGTTTGGGCTCCTCTCCACAGTGCCTCTTTCCTCTGGTCGGCCGTCCTCTGGAGGATGTTTTGTCGAGTTTGATACCGTCGGAGACGGCAGCCGGCAACAGGACGAGAAAGACTTTGTCAAACAAAGACGACTGCGAGGAAGTCAAAGCCAAGCGTCTGCGCTCCCGCCAGTCGTATGCACGAAGCTCGCTTCAAAATGGCCACTGTAGCGAGCTGTCTCATCTGCCCCAAGGCTGCCTTCCTTATCAGGCACCCGCCTCTGGACGTGAATGCCGGCCGCCAGAGGAAGAGCCTTCTTCTTCGTTGAACTTGACGCCACCGACAGATGAGGACAATGGCGACTTGGAATCGTCCGACCGGGCTCCCGAGGGACCGGGTGACGCTCCCAAAGAATCAATTGCCTCTCCGGGGGAACCTGTCGACGCCCGCGTGGAAGCCGTCAGCTCTCCCGGAGGATGTGTCGACATAACGGCGGAAACTGGCGAAGAATCCGTCGACGAACTTGTCGGTGCGGCGGGGAAGGCCCAAAGCGGCACGCCGGGGCATCTCTTCTGGAAGAATGCTCACAACCTGTGCTGGCTGGACGTCCTGCTTGTGCTACTGGTCAACTGCCAGAGCCTGAGGAGGCGCAAAGCCCAGCACGAGCCTCAGCGTGCCGCCATCTGGCGCCTCATGAACGGCTATGACAGCGTGTGCCGCGCCCTCCCAGCAGAAAGCGGTGAGTGATGGCGCCAGAAGATGCGTCAGCTGAGAATGGAACTTTTTGCCCAAAGGGACTCGACTCACATCTCTCTCTGCGCGTAGATGGTGAAGCGAGAGCGCGGTGCCGTGCCGACGAGCGTCTGCAGAGCCTCAGGGCGGCTGTCTTTGAGTCGTTGCAGCCGCGGCTGCACTGCCAACTCGGTAAGCGCCGCCTTCGTTTTGGAGCTTTGCCGTCAGGAAATGTCACTACATCCTCACCTGCTGTTTTGCACAGGCCAGGAGGAAAGTCCCGTGTTCGCTCTGCCCCTCCTGCTGGCGGCCGACTCGTGGGCGGAGCCTCTCTTTCGGACCACCTTTCGCTGGGAGTTTGAGTGCGCAGAGTGCAAGACGGTGACTAGGGAAAGGTCAGTTCATGTTCCCTCCCAACCCCCCGAGCGGCGTCATCGTTATGTTCATGCCATTTTCTTAATCTGTCAGTTGAAGATTGAAAAAAATGAACATTCAACAGCATGTCACTCGTTTTAGAGTCACCAAAACGCTCACCACATTCACCGAGTTGGTGCCGGATTGGCACCCGTTGCGCGCCACCCACTTGGGGCCGTGCAACGCCTGCGGCGCCCGCCATCAGCGCAGGAGCATGAAGCTGGAACGGTAAGTGCTTAAATCTGCGCAAGTTTTTTTTTTGCTGACCTGGAGTCATGTTGCGCTGCCGCAGGGTGGCTGCAGTGTTGGCGCTGCACTTTGTGGAGGGCGTGCCGCACAGCGACGTGGACGCGCTCACCTTTAACCTGGAGGGCCGCACGCACACCGTCACGGCGCTCATCCAGTATGATCAGCGGGCCAAGCATTTTGTGGCCTGGACGCGCACACCCGACGGTAAGCAGACAAGCCCATTTCTGTATGACGCAGGTCTTCTTTTGTGTCCTCTTGGAGTCACCCTCCTTGTATCTAAAGTTGAGCTTGCTCTCGTTTGAACTTGGCCCCTTCTTTCTCTTGTTCTTCTTGTCCACCCGGCCTTCAGGCTCCTGGCTCGAGTTTGATGACTTGAAGCACCCGCAGAGCGCGCTCCATGCCAAGCTGCCCGTTCCCGCTCAAGAAATGCACATTCTCTTTTGGGAAGCGGAGGAGGATTCTGCCGGCTCGGAAGCGTGCTCGCCGTCCAGTACGCGGCCGGATTCCCCGCCTTCCCAAAGCGTAGTCCTGGATCGAGACGAGAACGCCTCGATGGTGGGAGATTGCAGCGACGTGTCCATCGGCTCCGCCACGCTGCTAAGTGCCTTCAACGGGCTGTCCCACGATGACATCGTCACGCTCACCCTGACAGAGGTGTGTTGGAAAACTCGTGACTGCAGAATACAGTTCTTATTCTGAGCCACAGTATGGGAACTCTCTTTCCTCCAATCGACTGAACCGAGTGCTTACAACATTTCCGCTTGCAGGTCGGAGCCGACACACTGACGGATCACCAAGCACTTCTGGACTGCATGCCGGATAGCTCCGAAGACCCTCCGCAATTGATCCAGTCCAGCGACCCCACAGACAAAGATCCCGATTATGACCCCGCTTTGAAAGAAGCTCCGAGGAGAAGCAGCAGGATCTCCAAAATCAAACCTAAACGCGACAAAAAGAACGCTAAGACCAACACGGCGCCACCACAGGAAGCCAACGATCGAGATAGCTGCCCAGCTCAAGATGGCACGCTGATCCAAGCCAGCCGCGCACCCGCCGAAGCCTCCGACCCGCCGCATCAAATTGTCCAGAGGGCGTCGCCCGAATCCTCCACTGGGCCACCGTCACCACCTTTGAACTACAACTCCCGCTGGTCCTTCCTGATCAGCCAACATCTTGCCAATCAGAAGCCAAGCACCAGCAAGCCCCTTCCTGCACCTGTCCCTCGTGTGAAATCCCTTCCCAGTCATTCCACACCCACTCCCGCCAGGAGGCCGCCCGCTCCCAAACCTCAGCCGCTACGTACAGAGGACAGCGACGGGCATCCCCTGAAGGCCGCCGAGACGTTTGGCGCTTTCGGCGCCGCCGTCCGATCCCCGCCGCCATCGTCTCCAAAGAAAAGTTGGCATAGTCAAAGCCAGACGGGGTCTCCGACCCCTCGTCCGCTCGCCATCCTGAGCGACACGGAAGCGCTGCGGTACAAGCTGCTGAAGAAGCTGAAGGCCAAGAAGAAGAAACTGGCCAAGCTCAATCAGCTGCTGGCGCGCGCGCCCGACAGCGCGGCGCCTTTCAGCATCAGCTCGTCCGGCACGCGCACCACCGCCTTGCCGGCCGACCTGCCGCACCCCTCGCCTGACAGTTCGGGCTTTCTGGACGTGCTGGCCTGCTGCCAAGATGGGACTCCCAATACCCCACAGCCGCCGGTGCAAGCTGAAAATTTCCTGGACGAGCTGCTGTCGATGACGCCGGTGGCAACGGAGGCTCAGCAAGCGATGGAGGATGAGACCCTCAGAGAACTGGAACTTTTACTCTCATAGGAACACACACCTGACCCGAAAATGCTCTGGATCCTTTCTACTTCATAGAAACTAAGGAATACAATTATTTAGGCTACTCGTTTGCTATACATTGTGCTGCTTTGTACGACCACTTGGGGGCAGTATAAGGCAGATTTATGGTGACGTAACGACTAGTAAGCCACGGGTATTAGTCATTATTTGTAGAGGATAACAAATATTCATCCATGTGTCTTGCTCCAGCATTTGACAATTTATTCATATTCTGCCAAAATAGCTTGCGGCTGGTTAGTGTATTAAATGTTAATTTATTTTGTGAAGCACTTCCGAGTATTTCTTTCATAGGTGAGGAAATTATGATTGCAATTTGAAATGGTTAATTCGTGTCTATAAAAGCAGCTCAATCCTGATGTAATTTTGCTGAATAAAGTACAGTAACGTTTATACTCCGTAATATGTCAACAACTCACCTCAATCAGAGCAGTGTTGGCAGCACGTCGCTTTTCTTTGGAGGCAGCTGTTCCACCTGTTGGTTAAGAGGTATCATTGTTACTTTCAAAAACAAAACTACAATTCTGTTTTTTATAAATTAAGACCCCCCCCACACACACACACACACACACATGCAACCACCACCTCCAAATAAAACTGCAAATTCAACCAATTTTCTTTTTGTGAAAACATTTCAATATTTCCCAAATGTTAGTGTAGTAACTGTCCAGTCTAGTAACTGTGTTGCGCGTGTATTTTCGATTGCCTTGCAACGTGTTCGTTGTTTGTGCTTTTTTTTTGTTTTGTTTACCAGAGTGTGTTTTTGTATTTCTCCCAAATGCCACGCCTACGTCAGCGCTGATTGGCTCTGTTCCTCAACACTCTCCTACATCGACGCCGGTTGGCTGGCAAAGGCAAGCCCCGCCCACTGTCGGAACGCCCTTTCCTCCTTCACCCGAACCGGGAAAGTCATTTGTTCTTTAAAGTGGCAAACGCAAACAAGCGTGAGCTGTCCAGCGTCCACCACGCTCACAAGCACAAACAAAGACAAAGGCCGTTTTGATCTCTCCACTTTTTAGCTAAGGAATTAATCCTTTGTGATTATACTAAGTGAGGCAGGTTGTTGTTTTTTTGCGGATCGACGCCTTCATGTGCTGGTAGGATGCCTATGGATGGAACAGGTGGCATTCACTTGTAACTACACGCCACATTCGGGAACCGTCTAATTGCCTAACGAGGAGCCCAGGAAGTAGCCGGGGACGAGTGAGCGGCAAACAGTCATGCCGGTGGCCGAGTGTGAGGTGCTGCCGCCGGAGGGCGAGCCTGACGAGGGCGACCTGCTGCCGGCGGCGGCGGCCACGCTGTGCAGCAGCCCCGCCGCCGACATCCTCAAGAAGTTCTACCACACCAAGCGGGTGGGCAACTACCTGATCGGCAGGAAGCTTGGCGAGGGTTCCTTCGCCAAAGTCAGAGAGGGGCTGCACGCGCTCACCGGGGAAAAGGTAACACACGTCTCCCATTTCGACCGCACCGACACCCGATAGAACTTGATAGACTGATTCGGAATAGTAAGAATAAAAGAAAAAAAGATGACGAATGTCATTATGACCAAATTCTCTCGCCAAAAAGTTTCGATTTCTTCCTAAGATTCTGACTTCAATCTTACGGTATTGCGCTTGAGATTTTGGGGAAACTTTTTTCTTGAAGAAAAGAAACAAGCCGAATTTTTTAAACGGATTTCATTGTGGGGAAATTAAATGAAATCTGACTTGATGACATCACTTTTTGTCCACCCTAAAAAAGAACAGCCAATTCTCAGAATTGTAATTGAGCTCACTAGAGTAAGCATAACTCATGTTTTGCTACGATAGCTATTCCTAGATGACACTATTCTATTCTTGTTAGTCTTATACCGGCTGATGACCTCACGGCCGCTGACGTTTGTTGTTTTGACAACATTGCGTGTTTCTTCTCGCTCCTTTGTGTGCGCGTGCGTCGCATGGCAAACGGGAGGGGAGGGGCGGTGAGATGTGCGTGTATGTGTGATTAATGGACCTGATCAAGATTCTGCTGAAGGCCACTCGCTGACTTTCCTTTGTCTGGGACGCGTGGACACGTCAACAGGCGTGAAGGACAGTCCTTCACTTGCCTTTGTCGGTGACCTCAACACTTAAACTGATTTATTGGCAATTACCTGATTGTATTATTGTTCAAATCATTGGAATTTAGGAATGCTACAAGTTGGTGTTTGTTTTTTCTTCACAAAGAGATAAAATGTCCTTTTTGAGAGGAAAAGAAACTTGGAATCGCACAAGAATGACCCAACTCTGATCAAAATCTTAACATTCTAGATTTGTCGTCTTGACATAAAGTGGTATTATGCCAATATTTTGGTAGAAAAAAAGTTAAGTTAAAATTTTTAAAAAATAATTAAAAATTTATTAGAAATTGTGTTCCCTATGTTAAAATTTCTTTTTTAACACCCCAACAAATTTATAAAAATGGGTTTTGAATCATTTATTTGTCATTATTTTTATTTATTTATTTAGTTTATTATTATTTTTATTTATGTGTTTAGTTATTCATTTATTTTTCTCCCCCAAATGTAAATGATACTTTTTTCAGGACAAGTCATCTTGCAAGACGATTTGAAATTCCTATTTCAGCGCGATTATGACGGTCCTACGGCATTTCTATTCTTTCTCTATTGTGCGCGGCTACGCAATCCATCAACGTCAGGGGAGCGCGTTGTCGAAGAGCCGCTTGCTCACCTCGTGGAGCTTGCTGCTCTCTTTGTCTCGGATGATGCAAACGGATGCAATGGCGAGGCGAGACAAGCTGGGAGGGGAGGGCGGGGCAGAGGGTTTATTGTCGCTGGTAGCATCCCTGGAAAGTGCACATTTAACACCACGTGTGGAGAAAAGTGAGGCGAGGCGTTCACGTTTTGGAGGTCTGTCGTGTAACCCACTTTCGTGTTTTGCCCCCACCCCCACCCCTTTTTTTTCTGTCTGAGGGGAGCCCAGTAAACAAGTGAACCCCACCCCTCAAAAGCCCCCTGGTCGGCAGGCTGGGAACCCCCCGCTCGCTCACCCCCACCCACCCACACGACTAAAAATAAGCCCCCCGCTATCCATTCAACGCATTGCTATTGTAATACGCACCACCTTGCAATTTACAAATGAACACAACTAGGAATACAATCCATCAAATGAAAAAAGAAAAATCCACGACATGTGGGCTAAATTGACGCTTCATGATTTGGTGGGATCACCTGTCACCACCGATTTATCACAACCACCACTTGGCTCGACAAAAATAAATCTAACAACTGGAAATAGTCCAGATTAAAAAAAATCTGGTGTTTAAAATGCCAGTTGTTCTTGATAAAGGCCATCTTGCACAACACAAAGACCCAACAACAAGAACTAATCCACCAAATCAGCCTCTAGTATTCAATTGATGCAATTAACCGCTTGCGTGCACAACGGAAACAAAAAAGACATTTAAGGAACAATCCCCCAAATCGTGCGAGGTGCTTTTCTACGTCTTTTGCCAATCAAACGGAAGTGGAAGAACGCCAAGAACTGCGCGACTCAAATTCCGTTTGGAGGCGCGCAAAGACAGAAAGGACAAACAGCCGAAGGGCGGCGCGTCCGCTCGCCGACGTCATTAACGAAGGATGATTTGCGAGCGGTCGGGACCCGAGTCGTGTTCTTGAACCCGCGTCTAGACGAGGAGGAACGACGGCGGGCGGAATGTTAACGACGGTTTGCGACGATGTCCTCCGGGACGTTCTGTACTGAAACGTGCCTGTTGACCCCCCCGAGTCCTCGATGGCTTTCAGTGGCAGCTGCAAAGAAACCCAAAGCAACGTCCTCATCAGCTGTTCAAGTGCGAATTCCACGGCGAGATGCCAACAGTGGAAAAAATACCAACGAAACAAGCGCGACTAATAAAAGACCCAAGTTAATTCTCGATTCTAATTAGGACTGAAACTAAGGTTGATTTTATTGATCTTTTTTTCTTTTCAACGAATCCAATGGAAGGCATTTGAGGTTATTTTTTTCTCTCAGCTTGCTGACAGTTTTGAGTTACGTTAACGTCTTGGCGCGTCCGACAGGTGGCGGTGAAGGTGATCGACAAGCGCAAGGCCAAGAAGGACTCGTACGTGACCAAGAACCTGCGGCGCGAGGGCCACATCCAGCAAATGATCCGCCACCCCAACATCACGCAGCTGCTGGACATCCTGGAGACGGAGAACAGTTACTACTTGGTGATGGAGCTCTGCCCCGGCGGCAACCTCATGAACCGCATCTACGACAAGAAGCGGCTGGACGAGCGCCGCACGCAGAAGTACATACGCCAGCTGGTGCTGGCCGTCGAGCACTTGCACAGGGCCGGCGTGGTGCACAGGTGAGGCTTTGGAATTCTCGCCTCTCAGCTTGGAATTGCCATTTACGTCATATGGCTCTTGTGTCGCAGAGACCTGAAGATTGAAAACCTTCTATTGGACGAGCAGGACAACATCAAGCTCATCGGTAAAAAAAGGAAATCACGTTTCCTTTCGGACTTGGCAAGAAAGCTGAGAAATAACGAGCGACCCTTTTCAGATTTCGGGCTAAGCAACTGCGCCGGCATCTTGGGCTATTCGGATCCCTTCAGCACCCAGTGCGGAAGCCCCGCCTACGCTGCGCCGGAACTGCTCTCCAGGAAGAAGTACGGACCCAAAGTGGACGTCTGGTCCATGTGAGTTTCACGACTCGGGCTCCATTTCAATGAGAGCGAGCGACGTTTAAACTGACGTTTTTGCGGCCACCCGCAGCGGCGTCAACATGTACGCCATGCTAACGGGCACGCTACCGTTCACCGTGGAGCCCTTCAGCCTGCGCGCCCTGCACCAGAAGATGGTGGACAAGGAGATGAACCCTCTGCCTCCCTCGCTCTCCACAGGTAACCCTTGGGGCTTAAGCCGTAATTAATAAAAGCTTACGCCTGCGTGCGCTCGCTCTTGCGCAACACCGACAAGGGTAAGGATGGCTTGACCCGTAAGACGTTTTGCGTCGCCGGGTTATCTGCCCATCCTTTTAATCAAAATGGCCTTAAGTCTTCTGTTTCATGGCAGGAGTCCAAATAAAGTGGTTGATTTGCCGTTGTGTTCCCAGCCGCCATCTGCCTGCTGAAGAAGCTTCTGGAGCCCGACCCCAACAAGCGTCCCAACATCCACCAAGTGATGGCCGACTCGTGGCTGCAGCTGGCTAACAGAAACACGGGGGCGCCCTACCTCAACAGGTACAGCCGCCGCCGAGGAGGAGGAGCCGCCCCCCTCCTGTGTATTTCTCCAGTGCTTCTTTCTGAGCGTCAACTCTTTGATAAAGGATCCACATTGAGGAGATCAACCACACGGTGCTCCTGCACATGACGGAGAAGATGGCCTACAAGCACAGCGAGGTGCTCAGCGCCGTGCTCACCAACCGCGCCTGCCACACCCTGGCTGTTTACTTCCTGCTCAACAAGAAGATGAAGAGGCTCTCCAAAGAGTACCGGGTAGGTCAGCTGGAGAAGCATTCTCAACGGTGGCCTTTGAGACAATTTGAAGGAATATATTGCGTCCGTCCTCAGGAGATGCAGTTCCAGGAGAAGAAGAAGGGCGACAAGCCCAAGAACGAGTACTTCCAGACGCAGTGGCGCAAGCACGTGGACAAACTGACCATCCCGCCCAAGCAGGCGCCCGTCTACTTAGCCGTGAGCAAAGGGCCCAGCAAGGAGAAGAAGCACCGCACCGGTGAGAGGCTCCGCCCTCTATTTTTATTTGGGTCTCATCTCGGCGCATGTTCTCTGTACTTTTTCTTTCCTTCCCACGCTCGGAGCTAAGTGTTAATGTCGCCGTGCAGGTCTGTTACGCGCTCTGACCGGTGGGCACCGTAACTCGCCGCTGGCGCCGCCGGGCACGGTGGCGTCGTCATCCATGGAGTACCTGGAGATCCAGCCCCTGTTCTCGTCGCACACGCCGCAACAACGCCGCCGCCTGGCCACCATGCCGCCCGTCAATAACGCCGGCGGCGGCGCCAGCCCCGAGCACGGCGTGCCGGCCCCGCCCGCGCCCTCGCCCATCGGCATGCACTCGTTCGGCTCGCTCTCCAAGGCCGAGGCCCTGGACGACGCGCCCGCCTCGCCCTGGTACAAGCTGACCAACGGCACCCTGTCACCGCCCCGCCACGTCTCGGCCTTCCAGCCCGACTCGTCCTACCTGAAGAAGGCCACCGTCCCCAGTCCGCCCGTGCTCATCGTCCACCCCCAACCCAAAAAGAGCGTCTCCGCCGACTGGGGCGGCGGCGGCTTCTTGTCCGACGCCAGCGGAAGCCCGCCCAGCGCGATGGGAAGCCCTCCGGGCTCGGCTTTCAGCCCGCCCAAGTCGGCCTTCAGCCCGCTCAACCCGCCGTCCAACCCCAGCGGAAGCGGCAGCGAGACAGACAGCCCCACGCAGCGCGCCAAGATCCCCTGCGTGGGCGCGGGCCTGGGTTTCAAAAAGAAGACGCAGCTGCAGCCCTTCAGCTTCCGGCCCGAGCAAGTGGTGGAGGAGGTGGTGTCGCCACCGCCCTACCCCATGCAGACTCTGCTCTGCGCGTCGGGAGCGCTCAAGACCCTTTGCTGAGACCCTGGACAACCAACTGTGAACTATAAATAACGGACTTAAAAATGGAACTCAAATGTGACATATGGCTCCCTTAGCAATGACTTCCGAGTTTGGCGCTCATCGGTCCGAATCCACGGAGCAGCAACACAAACGGAACACGAGTCTCAAAGCCGAGAACCGCACCGATTTGTCAAGGTTTTTAATAGCGCCTTCTTTTATGATCAGGAAGTCGAATAACACAAAATGGCCATTCACTTTATGCACTTTTAAGGAAATCTGCTATTTGGATTTATCAGTCTTCAACATTATCCGTCACTTTTTTGGGGGTATCGAAAGCAGCGTCTCATTTTCTTTGAATTAACATTACGCTGCTCGTCTTCCAGTAGCTAAAGCAGCATTTCTTAGGAAGCGCACGACTCGTGGGGGGGGGGGGGACTTGGGACGACTCTACCTCCACACATGTATCCAGCCAATAAACGACGCGCTTACAAAGTGAGCCGCCACCGACCCATTCGCACCAGCTAACCCGCCTCTTCCCCTGTCCGTCCGTCCCTGCTTGATTTGACGTCCGCTACTTGTTTTCGTGACGTCATTGACGGGAAAACCAAAACGGTGAAGCGCAACCGAATGCCGCTGACCTCACGCTCCCCTAGACGAGCTCCGTAGGTGCCAAGTTTTATTCGTTTTTATGGAGACGGCGATTCCGTCCCGGCTTTTTGTACTAGTTTACGTCCGTCGTTTTCCACACGAATTTACTAACTGTTACGCAATTTGAAGAGAGTTTGTAGCCAAGCGGATGTGCAAAGGAAGTCGTGTTGGCAATTTAAATTGGCAAACTAAAATACTGTCAAAAGTCCTTTTTGTGTGCAATAGTCTGAAGCGTTTACGGCGATGACCAAAAACCAGTATTTGCCAAGATGGGGAAAAACCTGTAAATAAGTTAACTTTGTCCTCCTTCACTTGCCGGATTGTTTTTTGGGGGCTCGGCACTGTTAAGCACCCAAAGGAAACATTGCATGCAATCTTGTCAGTCTGTCGGCAGTCTTTGTACTTTTTTTAATTTTCAAATTGTGTTTATGTCCAAGTCGATGCCGACTTGGGCGAAGACTTTTGTAAGATTTTGTAACTTTTGTTGGTTTGTCAAGAGATTTTTATGCTGTATAAAGTTGTTTCAAATATTTCTATTCAATTGCAATTGTGGCATTTTTCCTTTGCAAAACAAGGGGCTCTCCGGGGGGTCGCCCCTACTTCACAATGCCCCCCGAAGTCCCCCTCTTGGCTTTGGTGTCATAAACACAAACTGTAGACATTAATCCATTCAGCTGTGTTCCCCGTAAACCTCTTTGGGTCAACACGGGCCAAACCAGACACATGAGGGGGGTAAGGGCAAGGGGCGTGGGATGTAACCCACCAGTCAACACATGGCACAGATGACACAAACAGTCGGTTTGTTTTTAAGCGGATAAAGCGCGACAGGCTCCGGCTGGGGGCTTTTGTTTGTGTGGAAGTGCCAACAAAGAGAGAGAAAAAAAGTTTGGATTCAGCGGTTAAAAATGAGACTAAATGTGAAAAGATAAGATAAAAAGCGATGTGCTGACTCTTCGAGATCCACATTGCAAGTGTTGAGTGACAAGACGCGCAAACGGCGAAGACAACAAGCAAGGCACGCGTAGCTAGGCAACCGGCCCGCTGCTAAGCTAGCAGCTAGCATTATGCAAAACCCAAACGATTAATGGGAGACCGTGAAAGAAGTCGGGTGTCCTACCGGCTGTTTGTCCGCTCTTAGGAGAAGTTTTCAACTTGACGACGACGAGGCGTCTTCCCGTTTGCTGCTAATTATTACTTTCCATCGGTTTCACCTGCCAGATTCAGTGCGACGTTTTGTCCTTTCGATTTCCCGTAGTTCCGCCGCCATTTTTGTAGTTCTTTGAAAAGCGCAGCACTTTGACTTGAGGAGGAGAAAATCGCAACGTTTTGAGAGGCGGCTAAATTTATTCTTTTCAACTTCAATTAAGTGCAGTCTTTTGTGGACAGCCCAGCCTCCTTCTTACCCTTACATTTTATGCTACATTTTTAAGTATTTGGTTCATTATTATCATTTAAAGCTATTGTCTTATATTATACATTTCATAGTTTAGGTTAATAGGTTGTTTTTGTTTTATACTTTAGATCACTGCTGAACCAAAGATCGGATTGACACACGTAAAAACACTGACGCATAGATACAATCAATGATAAACATAATGTAGCTCTACCCACATATGATCCCAAATGATTTTATTCACACACAGAGATGTAGATACACGCATATATTTTATACACACGCGCACAAACAAAGACAGATTCAAACGCAGACACACACAGGTATGCACAAGGCGGGCTCGGTTGGACAAACAAGCCGATGTTTGCAAATGACGCCTTGGAGCGGTCGGAAAGAAGTTAAGCTTATTTGCAATTAATGCGTGCACACACGCATGCACATACGCACTATGAGATGGTGATTAGTGTAAACCGTATTTGGGCTTATCAGGGGATGGACACTTTCTTCTTTTCAACAAAAACAAAAACAAAGCCGACAGATGTTTTCAAAAAGCTTTGACTTCGATTGTACGACAATATTGATCACAACTAATATTTGTATTTGATGCCTCAGCTATTGAACTTTGTTGTAAAACAAACCCTCGGTTATTGTTAAATAGAAATGCAATAAACCATTGTATTAATTTTGATGAAACCATCTGTTTTTGTTTGCTTCGTCAAAAGCATCCCTGTCAAGCAATGTAGCGCTTCTGCCGGCTTTTGGGTGTGGCTGCTGCTGTTGTTGTTTTTTCTGCACACAGCATGTTGTTGACTTGAATGGGACTAAAAGTGCCACCATCACCTTTTCCTTTCTTCGTGTGCAGTCAGAATTTAAGGGATTTTATTAGACTACTTGTCAAACAGGTGCCAAACCCCTTGAGATGTTTTTTTTCCCCTGCTCCCCCAGAAAAGTCATGAAAGAGATGCTGAGAGCCAATCAGGCGCCGGTGTCTGTGGCAACAGCTGGAGCCGCCATTGGTCGGCAGCAGCAGGCAGGAGGCGACGCGATTGGCTGATGGAGGCTTCATAGCCTCCATGGCAACATAGGAAGCGGAGAGGAGATGCTGTCTCTGCCTGTATTATTCATTTTGGGGGGGGGGGGGGGGGGCGAGGGGGTCTTGACGACCCAGATGATTGGTCCAGGCCCCAACTGGTGCAATCAAGGCAGCAAGCTGTGCAATGCGTGCAAAGTGTGAGCGGGTACTAGGACCTCACCTTCTCAAATATGGGGAGGGGGATAACAGAAAAGAGAGGAGTAACTTTTTTTTGTGGTCACACCCAAAATGTCTGGTATCACCTCACATAATGACATCATCCTGAAGAGGCAACGGGCCAGCCGGCGTAGCGCGTGGTGCCTGTTGCCCCGGCGACCGCTGCAAGGGTAAGGCACGCCGGTTGGACGTGGCGGCGGCAGCATTGCGGGATGGGCAGGCGAGGGGAAGGTTGACGACTGTCTAGCGAGCCTCGCTAGACACATTACGGCTCCGCCTATCGACGCCCGCCAAGACCCCGAAAGCAAAAGTCCATCCGGCCCCAAGCAGATAAGCGCAACGGACTCGCGGGGATTATCCGGATCACTTAAAAATGCTTAACACTGTTTTTCTCCACTAATGACAACAACAAAAGGGAGGGGGCGGAGCTTTTTGTTACATTTGCATGTGGTTGCTAACCAAAACAGCCGCCACAAAAACAGACTCGCGTCCAAGGAAAGCTCAGAGTGCAGGTTGTAAACCCACACAGCCTCTTACGCGTCCACACAGATTCACCCTGATTTGTCCCAATCCGTCTTAAGTTCAAATGCCCGACGATGCCTTCAAGTCCGACAATCGTTTTATTTTGAAAATCTGCACACCTTACGTGAGATGGGGCCCAGGGGCAAAAACTTTGGTGACCGCAGATATATATAAAACAAAAGACACTTTATTTGCTTAACAACTGAATAACAAACACAAAGCAACCAAAACACTCATGATGAAAACGTGATTGCACAAACATGCACGCTAGAGAAGAAAATACACCTCAAAGGAGGTCCGATGTGCTGACGAACGCGATTTGCCCTCCAGGAGGAGGAGGAGGAAGAGAGCCGGCGTGCTTTTGGGCTTGCCACGCGCTCAGGCCTTGTCCTGAGCAGCGCTTTGCAGCTCCTCCACATGCTGCGCCAAGGAAACAACCATCATCTTCATCTGCGGGGGAGTCAGGTGGGAAATTAAAAGAAGCAGCAAGAAAGGCAGCAAGGTCAATTTTCGAATGGGAGGCAGACATCCTCAGCCATCGCACGCTAAAGAGGTGTCATGTCAGGGCTGCATTCCCACAAAAGGACAATGTGGCTCGTCAACATTCTGGCCACTTGATTAGGTCCAGCTCCTCATCGAAACCATGAGCAATTCATTTCCTGTCCACATGTGCAAGCTGAGCACATGCACAACATGTTTTTCTCCAGCTCAGCCTTTTGTCTCCCCGCTGGAAAAAGGCTCGACCACGGCGCCCCCTACAGGCCAATCCAAGTACTGATTTCCCCACCAAACAAAGGCCATAAAAAAGGCAAACACCCTGCGGACTCAATTTTTGTGGGGTACGGTTATTATAAGATTAAAATAAAAAACGAGGGGAAAAATGCAGATGTGATGAGCGTGTGTTGAGATGAGCTCATTTTTATCTTTTTCTTTTGTGGCGAAGCTCAGTGGTAAATCTCCCCAAGCCGGAGTGATGTCATCATTAACAAACGATGCCATGACATCATTTTTGTCAAGTTCGACTCAGGCGTGGTCAAGCTGGAGCAATCCACATTTGTTTTTGTCTTTGTTGTTACCTCAGTCAGCAATTGCTCAACCTGGCTTCTGTACTCGAGGGTCACCAGCTGCTCTTTGGGGCCCTCTGCTGACAACTTCTGGCTCGCCGAGCCCAGCACGTAACTGCAAATATTACACACAAACAATTGTGTTATATTGTTACTGGAGGCTTTTTTCTGTATCTGTTGCAGACATTTTTTTGTTTTCAGCTGTCACATTTATACAGTGTGTGACAATTCGCAGTCATAGCCCAGCAAATCTGCATGCAGGGCAAGTTCAAGGCAACTTGCCTGTCAATGCGGGCCACGTTCAAGCAGAAGGTGTATCTCTTGTGGTCCAAGTTCTTGGGCGTAGACCTATAGATCATCCCGAGAACTGTGCGGCATCCCACACACAACAAATCCACGATCAGACTGGTGTGGGGAGAAAAAAATGGACAGGTCTCAGCTCAGCTGGGCCAATTTCCCATGGTCGGTTTCTGGCATGTGGAAGGAAGCTGGATTATTTTGGAACAAGCCATGCAAGCCTGAGATTCCAACCTCAGAAACGACTTGCCAACCACATGAATATGCTATACTGACTCCAACGTGTCTTACCAAAGACAACCTTTGCTGGATTCATGCAGACGAGTCTTCTGAGTGACCAGGACGTTGTTGGTGACTCCTGAAAATCAAAACAAACAAGCATGGCGTCAAATGGGGACACTATGGAATCATTCATGGTGGTGCTGATGAATGTTCTACTTTGTCCCTAATCGTGGGCGTAGATGGAACCAGGGACACCAAACTGCGCCATGTAAGATAATAAAAACCTTTGGTTAGAAAAGAAAAAGTGTTGCCCTGCCATTGGGACAGGTACGAGCCAGTGACGTCATTTATTTACTTCAGTCGAAGTTGTGTAAAAGACAAAAAAAACAAAAACTTACGCTTGAGCTGAATGTGAGTTTGTCCATCTTGGCTGATGTCCCACGACAAGGAATCCCCGACGGGCAACTTGCATTTGACGCAGATGAACACCACCGGACCGTCGTCGTCGTCCTCTTCTTTAGTCACCGTTACATTGGGACGAAACAGCCTCTCCTCGACGTCGCTGGAGTCCACGCTGAACGTTTGAAACATATCGTTGAGACTTTTCATGCCGTCCGTGGGATGTTTAGCCCAAGCCGCCATTTCTGTTTCCGTTTGAATCTTCGCGGCGTAGGCGAGGATAGCGACCGGAAAAGAGATAGTTCACCTCCCTTTAATTTCCATCTCGGGTGAACGTGGCGGCCGAGGGACAAACATCCTCAAATGTAGTTAAAACGGGTGGAATAATATTAGTTTACTTGTTCATTGATAGTTTTTCCTTCCTACTTTGAAATTGTCTCTTTCTAATAGAGCGGATTTTGGGTAAGGGGTGTAATTTTCTTGAACTAGTATTTCATCTTTGTATCGTAAAGTTGCGGAAGGCGGAAACCGATTTTTTTTTTCGTTTTTAATTAATAGTTTATAATGTGTATAAACTTTATTGTATTGACTTTAATGCATTAATATACAATTAAATTGATTTATAGATCACGCGTTTAATTCACACAAGCCCTTACAGCATTTGTGTATGAAAAAAGGTTTCTGTCGTCTGATTGGGCAACAACCCGGAAATTTGCAATAACAACACGGAAGCGTTTCGGGAAAATCTATACGTCAACGGCGAGCGCGAAATTGAAAAGCATCACGGAGCTCTTGTTGACATCTGCACCTACTTAACTTCTTCAGCCATGTCGGAAAAGCTCCAGAGGGTAAAGAGCCTCGTGTGGCTTCAAGTTCCCGTCGTTACATTGGTTGGCGTGCTCATGCCGTAACTTTGTTTAGGTGAACCGCTGGCTGGCGGCGGTGTTCGGCGATGAGGCGGTTCCGCAGTTCGAGGTGACCGCCCGGACGGTGGACATTTTGGACCAGCTCGCCGAATCCAGCGAAGCTCGATGCCAACACGGCAGCCTGCTCGCCGAAGACCTTAATCAAAAGGCGGCCGAGTACCAGGCAGACGGTGAGGCAGAAGCCACAACAGTGGAACCCTGATTCAAGTCGACCAAGCGCAACTAAATGAATTTGATGTTCACCGTGTTCCTCCAGCCGCTCACCTCCAGGCCATTCTGCGTGAAGATTTGGGCGTGTCGCTCGCCAGCCTGCCCAAATCCTGCACGGACTACTTATCTTCTCTGGTGGACAGCGCCATGGTCCTGGCGGTACGAGACACGTCATTCTGCAGGTATGCATCGTGGTTACGCCTGCCAGAATGATCCCCCTGCTTGTGGATGCTACATCAGTGTGCTAGCCGCTAAGAGGTGACGCTGTGCTCCGCAGTTTGACGCTGGCGCTGAACCGGCTGAGCGACGAGCTTCTGGAGGAAGAGAAGTCCGAAACCAAGTTGGACCGGGAGCTCCTCAACCTCAGGAAGAAGCTGAGCGCCGTCTTGGTGCTCAGAGGACAACTGCAGGAGTATGCAAGCTCTTCATGTTCCTACACATCTTCTGAGAGAATAGGACTTTTATTTTTAAAGTTTTTAAGTTTCCACTCATCCCTTCTGCAGGGACGTGAGCAAAATGCATCAGGAACAAATGGTGGTGAGCGCCATCACCGAGAAGCGCCAGCTCAACATGGACTTCATCAAAGCCAAGACAGAAGAAATCCAGCACAGACGGGAGGCCCAAGAGGTCGGAAACTCGCATTCCAAAAGAACAAGATGTGCTATTTTTTTCCGTTTGAGAAAATGATGCTTTATGTTGCGCCACCAAATTCTCGTGTTATCGATTTGGTCAGGTTCGGCTGGCTGCCAGGAATATGAAGGAGTCGCTCAGCCATCAAGCTTTAGTGCAACTCTCAGCGGTGAGCCCGAGTGACATCATCAAACTTTGCAGATGTTTGTCTCACTCCTGTTGTCTTGCCCCGAGTAGGAAGTGACCGAGCTACAAGCCCAAATCAAAGACCTGAAGAAGGAACTGCAGCCTTTCTTGGACCTCAGCCCGGTTAGTTTGGCTTCCAAGTTTTTGAATTTAAACGACGTTCTTTTGTTGGACTTGAATTTTGTTTGCTCAAAATGATTTCTTCTACCGCAGAGCCCGTCTCTCGCTCTAGTCAAAATCGAAGAGGCTAAAAGAGAACTGGTAAGCGCTTGGCCGCAAGAATGTGCTCATTTGAACCAAAATTTGGCTGGGAAACAAAATAATAAAAACAACTTCCTTTTTACCTTTTCTAGGCGGCGCTCAACACCCAGCTGGAGAAGTACGTAGACTTCCAGTGATGCTAAGCAATGAGACCTAAAGGAATGTTATTGTACATATTTGACAAATAAAGCCCAAAAATGGACGTGGCCTTGTGTCCCAATTTGTGTTGCTTGAGCACGTTGCCATCGTTGCTGTCTGTCAGCCTGTTTTTCATTCGCATCAAGCTAGCGGAGGCGTTCTTAAGGCAAATCCTGGGCTTCTTTGAAATTCAGCCGTTTATTAACATCGTTCTATTGTCTGTGTGTGTTGTTGGGATTTTCGTCGACAGGGAGATGGGCGGGCGGACATCGAGAAACATTGGGGGAATCAAAACCATTACCTGGGTCCCCATTTAATGTTGGTCAGGCCTTGAAATTGCCTTTTGAGTGCCTGCCGATCAGACCACTCCGAGTCCATGTGGCTGTCGTCGTCTGCCTCTTCTAATTTCTAAAAGCAACAACAACAAACGTGGACAGTCAACACATTGATGAAGCGCAAACATGTCACATTGTGTCCATCCGAAGTTGTTTGGAGACACCCGACTCGCCTTGAGCTCCTCCTGCCGCCTGTAGTAGTGCATCATCATCTGCTTGTGCTGCTCACCAGTGACCAGAGGTTCCCTCGCTGGCGCCCCCTGTCCTTTCTGCGGCGGAACAGCACGACAGCTTCAGAACATGAGCACAGAGGCAAGAACAATGCGCACATGGCCGGTCTTACCTTCTGGATTTTGACCACCAGCTTGGTCTTGTCGTTCTTGCCAATGTAGTCCTGCAGCTTCTTGTCCTTCTGCAACTCCTTGGCGGCCCACCACAGCTGGCACTCGGACTCCTCCAACACCTGCAGCGACGCCTGAGGGAAGAGGAGGCGGGGTCTAAACTCATTTGGCCTTGGTGAAAATGTAATGGGTGTACCCAAAATCGTCTCACCTGTGTCCCTGACAGGTCTTCACGGTCCTCCAACTCCATTCGGATGGGGTCGTGAGGAGGCAGGCCCATGGGGTACACAATCATGACAGCCCCCCGCAGCTGGGCCAGGGCTTCCTTCACCATCGCCATGGTCACGCACACGTTGACCTCGGCTTGTTTCTTCCAAAGGCCGGCGCGCGGCTGCGTTAGCATCGTGGATCGTTGCCGTTGCAATTCATGTGCAGACTTACTTTGGAGATGAGGGCCTTTGCCTCGTCCACCGTTTTAAGTAGCACGGCTTTCATTTTCTCATTGGGAGCTGACGCAAAGAAAACAACACACCAAGTGAATTACAGCGAGAGAAAAAATAAAAACACTGTGGAAGTTGTCCGTCTGCCCACCGTGTCCGTTGCGCCGGCCGACGTCGTCCTCCTTGAAGACGGCGCCACCGCTGGGCACGCACTTGTCCTCCCACTCGTCCTTCAGCTTCAGGTCCACCAGCTGCTCGTCCGTCAGCCCTTGCATGTTGGGCGGCAACGTGATGCCGTGGGCTGCTAACTCCGCCATTTCTGAAACCAGAAGGAACCCCCCCCCTCCCATTATCAAGCACGCACACACACCTATAAACTTAAATTAAGTTTCTTTAAATGTCTTACCTGCACATATTCTGTCGACTTTGAGCCTCCCATTGTAAATGGCGACGATGTCACGCACAAGCACGTCGACAGCATCTTGCACGCCGGCGCTAAACAAGAATTGGCTCTCGTCCCCGCGCTTCACGTGAAGAATAACCATCTTGGAAGACAAGTCTTCCCTTTCTCCCCCCAAAAAAAGTACACACACACAATCAACAATGTTGGCTACACAGCGCGCGTTGAGGGGTCAAATGCCACCGGGCAACACAACGTTACCATGGCAACGGACGAAGCTTCCAGAACAAGCAAAAGCTAAAGCTTTGGATTGCGAGTTTACCATAAAACGGAAGAATGACAGCCAAACAACTTTCAAAAGCGTTCCTAAATCGTCATAAATGTCAAATTCCAACTTAATATCGCAATTGTAAAAGAAAGTCACCCGTATTTAACGGACACATTTAATAGTTCAACATGTACAATATAAAAAGTAATTCGAATGGGGCATCGGAATCGTTTTTTAGCTCGTCCCGTGTGGCACATTTGGTTAATTCAGTCAAACTCACCTGTTGCGGTGCCAAACACGAACAAAAAGCCACACTCACGTTTGTTTACAACTGGTGACTGGCAACTCGTGTTTGGATCGTCTCATTTCCGGTTTGTTCTTCATCGTTCTCGTTAAACACGGCAGGTCGACATGAGCGGCGCTGCAGGACTGCCACCCCGAGGCCAATGGCGGAACTGCAAATTAAATCAATCTAATTTAACGTAAAAGCCAAGACCATTCGGTTTCATTTTTATTGTTTTTTTTATACATACAACATAAATTGCCTTTATACATCAACGTGCATACAGTTTTGCACGTTAAATCTGGAATATTTACGGATATAAACATGAATTTCATGTTGACTTTGCTTTTTTTTTTTATACATAAGAATGTTCACTGGCACAGACTCAGTTACTATTACTATGGATTACGGCCATTAATTAAAGTGGAGCGGGAGGACACCGACCTCACAACGTCAGATTGTGGCATGTGAAATCTCAAATGCGACAGAGATAAGCTGCTGGCTTGTGGATAGTAGGACCTATATTTATAGATATATATTTCTATAGATATGTATTTTTTTTTCTACTTCACACACACGTGATGCCTTTCGAGTGGCGAATGGTTCAGATTCAAACAGAATTAGAATTTGGTCATATTTGCGGTAAACTCAACTGGTTCACATGATTTCCAACCGAGGCCGGAGAATGAAGACAATTTCTAGTTGCGGGTTCAAACACTCACGACACTAATGACATACGGAAAAAACACCCTGTAAACACACACATCACGCCACAGTTTGTACCAGGCATCCACTAGTTGGCTGGAATTTTAAAGCTTGCCGCTTTTGACGGGGGCAGTCAAATATCAGTGCGCAAACACACACGTGGGATTTTCACATAAGCAAGTCTGTATAGGCACACTGCGCCGTCGATGTACATTCACGGGCGGTGCGAGCCCAGCGTGACCTATGACCCCGTGATGACAGGTGCGCAGATATTGGACACACAGAACTTGCCTGATCTGCAGGCAAACAAGTTCATCAAATTTGAAGCTGTGCTTTCAGCGTAGTACGTTTTGTGCCACATCATGGACTTAGCTCTACTGCAAGACATGCCGCGTCATAAAGCCGCAGAGGCGTTAAATAGTTGCATCAATGTTCTATGGCGGTGATGTATAGGGATAATTCTCGAGATGGCAGAAAATACAAGTGAACTGGATATCAAAGTCAATTTGCAAGGAAATGGAGAGGTCCTTCTTTCAGCATACAACGGTCCCTCGAGATGCTTTTGCAATACGAGCCGTCGCTTGGATACATTTTTATTTGGATTAGTGGAAGGGCAGTATAAGGTGGCGCTAACGTGCCTTTTATCTGCTTTGCTAATCGCCAATAACACCATGGAACAAAAAAAAAAAAGGACAAAACATTTGCAAAAGTTGTGCTTGCGGTTTCGCAGTTTTATGTGCGAGCGAATGTTGTGACTGTACCAAGTACTCTTAAGATAAAATCAAAAACAACAGATTGCATTAGCCTTCATTTCGATAAGGAAAGATGCTAAATGAGATGCGTGTTTTACGACATGTGCGCGGTCGCCGAACTAATTCATCTCATCTCGAGACACCGCTGTAAATGTTGGGAAGCACAGAAACTGACCTTGATAAAAAGTGTGCAGAGGCGCCACAGCTCATTTAAAAAATAAAAATGGATCATTTAAATCAAGGGACTAAAATGGGCGCACACGTTCCGGCTCGTCTTAAATACTCTCACGCAAACACACAAATATACTGTATACATCTCTTTACGTCTATCATGGCTCCATCTCCATCAGCGTTCAGTTGGGAAAGAGTAGGCAGCCGGGACCGGATCCACTGGGGGGGTTGGCGACAGCGGCGCCGGAGCGCGACGGGACTGGAGGAGGAACGCCCGGGATGGAGCTTAACCAGTCGGGTTCGGGAAAGAGGGCCGTGTTTGGGGGCAAAGTTTTGGCCCGGTGCGCGGGGAAGGCCGGGGAAGGGTTTAACCAGTCCGGCTCAGGAAACAGGTCGAATTCGAGGGGAGGGGCCGACGGGACCACAGCTTCAGTTACCCAGTCCGGTTCGGTGAGGGCGGCGGAGCTGGGGGTCGCGGCAGCGCGCCCGACCGGAAGCGGGAAGTCGTCGTTGAAGGTGACCCAATTAGGAGGCTGGCGGTGGAGCGGCAGGACGGGTTGCGTGGCCGAAGAGAGCGTGATCGGGGACGCGCCCCGGGAAAGGCGCTGAGGGCCAACTGTGGCGCGGACGGGCGGCGCCCAATCGTGCTGGCCAAAAAACGGGTTGGTGCTGCAGGGCCGCGCGGGGAGCGGCTCGGCGGCCAAAAGGTTTGGGGAGGCGCGCAGGGTCTCTTGCGAGCGACTGCGGGGCATAGCGGGCGGCGGCAGGAGGAGGCCGGCGGACATCAAGGACGATAAGGAGGCGGGGACGGAGGGCGGACTCCGCAGGGAGGCGCCGCGGTTCAGGGATCGGGAAGGGATCAGGAAGTCGAGGGCGTCCGGGCCCTTGGGCTTGGATTGGACGCCATTCACTCCGTTGGTCTGAGACAAAAATAAAATCATCAATCGCAATCCGCAACAAGCACATGAAGCACTAGCACAGATGAATGAAATCTGACAAAAAGACAATCCTAACACCTATGAAAGCACACAGAAAGGAAACCTAAGGAGGACATAAGAGGAGGCGACGTGCAGATGCATTTTGGACGATAGACATCAAGTACCTGTCACCCCGAAGGCTTGTCCGGCTTGTGAGAGAAAGGACAAACGAGTCAAGAGACAAAAGCCAGAAGAAGACATTAAGCTTGGCAGAAAAGAGAGAAGGCTAGCAGCTCCTTTTTCTCAGAGGCCGAAGAAAGGAAAGGCCCGGTCACCAACCTTGGGGGCCGAGTCGCCCTTGGCGGCGTCCGGCGGCAGACCATGATGAGATCGGGAACGGGGCGGTGGCTTAGGAGAGGCCAGCGTCTGCGGCGGGGCGGCGTGCGTGGGCTGCATGGGGGGAGGCAGCTGAGACTGGGTCGGGCCGGTGGGCTGGGGCTGTGCCGACGGTCTCGCCGCAGGGGCCACCGTGGGACCCGCTGGAGGGCGGCGACACAAAAGTGAGTTTTTGCTTAGAACGGCGGGCGCCATAGTAACAAAACCAGGCTCGCACCTAGAGGAAGATCAGACGGTTTGGTCGGTCGAGGCGCCCCGGGGTGGGTGTCAGCGTTGACTCGAGGGGCCCCCGGGTGCACGTCGGAGGTGGGGCGGGGAGCGCCGGGGTGGGGAAGAGGAGAGGCACGGGACTGCGGAGCCACGCTGATCACGCCGGCTCGAGGGGGAAGATTCTGGTGAGTAGAAACCACAAGCGCGGCACAGGTCTCATCGATATGAGAAAAATTAGCCATTGCTATCTTCCTGCTAACTCGTATCGTCGCTTTCTGAGCGGTTGAGGCGGGAACCTACCGGCCTGGAGGAACCCGCCGCTGCGGGGGGGCCTGCGGTTGCCTGGCCTCGACCTGAAAGCGTTCACACAAAACAAAGCAAGTCAAGCTCGCCTCCTACGCAACGGGAGGACAACAAATCGTGTGCTGTGCTAAAAAAAATACATGTTGCGCCGCAGATGCTAAAGTTATCTTCTCAAGATAATCTTATCTTGTACTTGACCAAGCGCCAAAACCGGAGGCCAGTTTGAGGACCGCCGCTTTGCGCCACTCACCTGCGACGGACCGAGGGAGAGCCGGGCTTTTTGATCCTTTGCCGCACAACGGAAAGCAAAAGACACAATTGTCACACATTCCCTCCCTCCCCCTCCTTCAACAACGACCGATAGCAGAATCAAAGTCATCCCGCTAACGGCCGTTTTCATTTGGCTGGGCGAATGACTGAGCCTAAGATGCTACCTGAGGGGGGCGGCGGGCGCTGGGGCGGCGTGGGTCTCACGGGGGGCGCGTTGGGTCGGGGAGGGGGCGCACGCCTGGGCTCCAAGCCTTGGGTCGACGGCGCGCCGGGCTGCAGGTCCCCAGGAGGGCCTGAAAGGAAAGAAATGAGGATGTTAGCATGTGTTGAAGAGCTCCGCAAGTCATTCCATCGCCGACTTGCACCCCGAAAGCCCAAAATGAACTCCTAAAATAAGCTCAATATTCTCCTTTCAACATGTGACGGGACAACAGTCCAGACCAACCGTGACTTTGATGGAGTAAGAATTTATTCGACAAAGTTCAACACAGGCAGGAAATCACAAAAGGGTGACAATTGACGAGAAGGGATTTGTTTTTTCCAAAGCAGGCACAGACCATGTCGAAGCGCACTTTGCATGCATGTCTTCCACCTTTGGTGCACCGGTTGATGCATTGTTGGCGCTTTGTGAAGACGAGCTTTCGGTTCGGCTGACAACCTGGAATGAAAGACGAAAGACAAATGACGGCTCAGCATACGACCGTTCGCGATGACCGTCGATGGCACGCGACGTACCGGCGGCGTCCGTGAGCTACTTGGCTTGAGCTTAGAGTAACTACCGGTATGGAAGCCTACCGCGCTTTACTTGTGAAATGTCATCCTTTGGTATTTGTCCCATCATATAAACTACAAAGTCTTGTGGCATCATTTGCTATGTGAGTTCACCAGACACAAACGGCCTTGTGACACAACTTATCTAACCGTTCATCACACAGGCGATCTCGAACTAACAAGCTGTCAACAATCGTTTTGACGCATTCAAAAGTAAGGAATGCTCGCTGGCTGGCCCTTGCTAACGTAGTTACACATCTCAGAAAATAAAATGAAATAAAAAGCGCTTACTTGTGGTGGTCATCCGGGATGACGATGGGATGGTTTTGCTTGTCCGGCCGTCGATTACAATCGAACATCTCGGCGGCGGCGGCGGCCGTCAAAGTGCACGGCCTCATCGTGTGTAGCTTTTGCCCATTTCATGCACACCTCACGCCCCTCTCGTCCAAGGTCAAGGCCCCTGTGCGTTCAGAACTATCCCGTCTGTCTCGTCAATGGAATCGGGCTGTCTTCCCAGCCGAGGGTGCCGCACGCACGGGAAACGGTCGTTATGTTTTATCTCGAAAAATAGGCCGCTAACAATCTTAAGGATGAGACATGTTGAAGCCAACGTCTTGAGAAGTGAGGGCAAAGTCCCGATTGTATTCTTGTGGATGTTTTGCCACGTCTTCTGTAAAGCGACGTTACGAACAAAGACGACTTTCACGACTACAATAAGTTACCTGCGGTAATATTAGCGGTTAAAATATACGCCTGCGAGTATTGTTAAATTAATAGAATGAATTTAATTAAATGAATTGACCGTCTACGAGAGTCAAATTATCCATCGCTTAAAGCGTTATGACACCGCCAGGTGGATACTAATTGTTAGCCTGCACCTTTGTGTTAGCATGACGCTACGGAGATTAAAGGCAAAGCTTTAAAGTTGTTTTGATTAACTAGTAAACATCAACTTTGAGTGGCAAGAAACAGCTCATGTTTTTGCTGACAAGTCAAAGCAAAACATTGATCGGAACAATGCCTCGTGATTTTGCTTCCTCCTCTGTCACGTAGCTTACCTTGTGAGGGTCGGGCCGGTTGAGCGGTGCGTCCGGGCCTGCCGGCCTCGCTGTGGGTGGGGGAGGCGCAGGGGCTGCCTCGCGGCGAGGTCATCGGGGAGGAGCCCGACGCCGAGTCGGCGGACGGCTGCAGGTGCTGCGGAAGGACCGCCTCCACCTCCTCGTCCACGTCGCCCTCCATGTCATAGTCGTCGTCGCCCATGTCGGCGTCTTCGGCCAGGAGGGTGGAGCTAGCCGAGGTGGGGATGCTGCCGCAGATGCGCTCCACGCTCATCTCCTCCTCCAGGCTCTTAATCCAGCCGGGGCTCTTCAGGCGGATGTCGAGCATCTTGCCAAGAACCTACCCATTGGAGTCACGGTCTCAGAACTTCACATCAACGGGTCTATTTTGTGTCGCTAAAGAAGAGGTTGAGAAACTGAACAACTTACAGTGGATGCGCTGAGAGACAAAGCGGCCAGAGCGGAGTAACCGTCCAGGAACGTCACCCACATCTTCTCCTCAACAAATCTAAAACAGAAACTCTCATGACAACCATGCCAGCCATCTTGTGAGTGACTCAAATGATTCACTTGAAAAGAAGGAATGAATCAGAGAAAGTTTCATTCAATTTGTCATTCTGGACGTCTTAGGGCTCACCTGATGAGGATGACCTCGCCGAAGCTGGCAAACTTGTCGAGCAGCTCGTCGATGAGCGCGTCGTCAAAGTAGTCGTCGGGTCCGGACGAGCACAGCGACACCAGGACCGTGCCGTCTGGGGGTCCCTGCAGGGCAATAACGTCCTTGTAGACCTGGTGCCGGGCCTCCGGGTCCACCTCCAGGACATCCACATCCACGATGGACACCACCGGCCTGCAAACCCATCATTATTATCTTCATGATCTAAAGAAGACCTTGTGTTTTAGAGTGCAGTCAGTCACCTGTGGTCCGAGGTCTTGAGCTCAGCCCTGCCGTAGTACTTGAGGGTCCCGGGGCTCCAGGGGTAATCCGGGTCGTCCTCGTTCTCGCCTGACGTCGAAGCGCCAACCACGTTCATCTCCTCAGCTACATACAAATAAGGTTAATCGTCGTACTTGAAATCTTTTGTAAAAATGTGTTTGTCATTTAGAACAAAGTCCAAACTTAAAAGACAAGTGTGAGTCAAGTCCAAATTTTTGTTTTTCTATTTTTTTCCTAGGACTCACAATTGCCATCGATTGGCTGGATGCTTGCGGGCTGGCTACCTGTTTTGTCAAAGTTCCACTTCCTGCGCTTCCACAGGATCCGATCGGTCCAGGCGGGCGTGCGGCACTTCTCGCTGGTGTCGTAGTCCTCTGAGAAAAGGTCGTACTTGTACGTGGGCGCAAAGTCCAGTTTACCCTCGATGAATCCCCGGAACACCTGAGCCACAAATAGGCCTCGGTGAATATTGTAATAGTCAGTTAAAACCATTTTAGGCAATTGATTTTGGATATTGACACGAAAATAAGTATGATAAACGGTTTGAATGTCAAGAAAGGACTGTACCAATCCGGCGTTCTTCTGGTCAAAGAGCTGGTCGCCAGCGGTCAGCGCATCCCAGTTCTGTTGCCTGATCAGATCCTTCACCTCCTCGTTGGGCAGGTTGATGCGGTAGTTGAAGTCGCCGCACCAGAAAACGTAGTCGTGAGAGTAGAGCAGGCGGCCCTGGAAGAGGAGAGGAACGGAGAAGGTGCGCTTGGACGGCTTTTTACGGGCGTTCTCACCATGGGGAAGCTGAGCCTGCGCGTGATCTCGTTGTAGTCGTCGTTCCTCTCCTTGACCTGCGACTGTCCCGCGGCAAAATGCGAGCACACGAAGCAGATGCTGGTGGTGTGGAAGAGCAGGCGGATGGCCACGCCCCCTTTGTTGCCCGTGGCGCCGCCCATGCCCGTTTTCACCGTGTCCACTGCCACGTCCCTGTGCGACAGGCAAAGGAGAAAACCTCAGAGTCGTGGTTCATCGCTTCGATTTCGGAATGGAAATTGAAAATGTGTCTACCTGATGAAGGGGGCGTGCTGGGGGCGGATGAACACGAACAAGCACACGCCCACCAGCTGCTCGGAAGCCAGCAGCACATACTTGTGGTCCCGCGAGATGTTCTTCTGCAACTCGGCGGCCCACAGCTTCTGGTTGGTGGTGCTGCCGGAACATCGGTGACAACGTGAGCGCAACGATGTGACCGCATCCAAGTGTCAAGAACATGTGGCCTCATTATTTGGTGCGGCGGGGCGTACCTGGCGCTGACGATGTTTCCAGCGTTCAGCTCCACCATTTCCTCAAAGCCGATGGCAAAGATGTCGATTGGGTTGGCTTTGCTGTCTGGAAAGAGTTGATAGAACAGTTGGTGATAATTCTAGCCGGGGCATCGCGGCAAGGTGAGAATGACCCCGAGGTGGCCGAGTAACCTTGGAACTCGGGGTGGCCGGCGATCTTGGGGGCGTCCAGCAGCCAGTCGTTGAGCGTCTGGTTGCGGAAGGCGATGCTGCGGAACTGCTTGCCGCCGTTGACGTTCCACGTGCCCACGCACACTCGGATCGGCTTGGGCCGCGTGTACTTGCGGTGGTTCCGGCACATACCTAGCAGCACCCGGGGCGAGGCTGTGCAAAAAGGGGGATGGGTTAAATGCTATTTGACACACACACACGTCTTGGACTGCACCTTCGATCTTGTAGTAGACATTAAGCAAGAAACTCAAAAGAAATGACACGAAAACAAATGATGGGAAATGCGTCCACCCTCAACAACACTTTTAACACAAAGAAAAAATGGAAGGGTGTGTGGGGGGGGGCAAAATACATCTCCTTTAAACATTCAGCACACATGAAATGAGTGGCAAAGGGTGGATTCACTCGAGGGGCGCTCAGGTAGCATACCTGACTGCAAGACGGGCTCAGTGACTAACGAGAGCGTTGGCAGCGTGGGGAGAAGGAAGAGAATGTCAGGTTAGAGCAAAGTTGTGGCGGCAAGGCCAAGCGGGCAAGGATGCGGTGGTGGGACTCACCGTAGAGGCTGGAAGTGGTGAGCAAGGCCCGCGCCTTGTCGGCCAGGTCGCTGTTGAGCGTGGAGCCCAGTCGCAGGATGTCGATGGCTTCCTGCTTGGAGCTGTCAAAGAAGTTGTTCTGGATGGTCCTGGTCACCGAGCGAGCGCCGTCTTTCAACTTGCTTGCCTGAAGGCGAGGAGACCACGCCGGGTTATTTGGCGCCATCTGCTGTTTTCTTGCCCGTGTGCGACCATGGGCTTGACTCGCCGCTTTTTGTTTAGATCCCTTTTTTTCCCCATGAGACAACACCAATGAACATGTACGTAGTACATGTGAAACATGCACAAAATTGATGCAAAAAAAAAAAAAAAACAGCTTGAAGGTTTTAGTTTTTTCTTTTTTGAGGAAGAATATAAGCTTGACTTTTTGTACAGGTTGCAACGCCCACAAATTGCCTCCCGGTAGAAGAGAATCGAGTTGTTCTGCCAGATGAGCCAAGATGCATTTGAGTCGTGATTTTCCAACCATACAATTGAAATCAAACAATTCCACTTTTTGTGAAGGAGAATTTGTGTCAAATTGTAAAATGGCTGCGGTTGGAAAAATGTGCCACAAAAGAAGCACGTTGAAATGGTTCAGAAGTCCTCAGCGGGAGGAAAGAAAGGATTTCTCAAATCAGCTAAAAACCACAGAAGAAGAAAAGCTGCTCATCCCATCCCGCCACAAAGACCAAAAACGGGGCATTTCGAAAGAAGATGGGAGGGCTCAATCGGGAACTTACCGCACGTGCGGAGCGTTGCGGAAGGCGGCAAAAAGAAACGACACACAGCAGAGTTAAGCGAGATCGCGCGGAAACGCACGCGTGCACGAGCGTTGTGCGGGTGCCCCACCTTGGCCTTGCCGTCTAGGGCGCCGGTGCCGGCGTAGATCTTGCTGACCGAGTCACCGTTGGCTGACCACATGGTCCGGAACACCTCCTGGAAGCGGGCCACCAGCTGAGGCTTCTCCGTCAGGCCCATTTCTTCCAGTTGCTTGGGCAGCACCTGAAAGTCAAAATGCACTTTTTTCATACACAAAGTAAAATCTTTTGCTTGTCGTCAATATCTGAAAAAAAAAGTGTCGTTATGGAGAAACACAAAAGAAATTGTCACAAGTCACATTGCTAACGTTTACCTCCAGGGCAAAGAAGGCTTGCACGCTGTTGGTTCTGTCCAAACAGTCCAGGCAGTTGGTCCTGATGGTGCCGCCTTGGCTCCTATATATAAAAAATAAAAAAAAACATGCTAAGTGTTGCTATGTGTTATTTGGGGGCGGCACTGAAGCCTCTCTGTGTGAAATGCACAAAGTGTGCGTGACCTGGTGATGCCCATCTCTCCCGAGTAGTAGAAGAAGCCGCAGTCGTCCAGGAACTTGCTAAGCTGCGGCTTGAGCACGCTGTGCAGCTTGTCGGCTTTGCCGCCGCGCACGTTCTGGTGGTAGTCGAAGTTGACCATCTTGACCCACGCCGCGTGCTCCGAGGCCTTCAGGTGACTCTGCGAGGAAACAAACAGAAGTTTACCGATTTGGCGTACGCCGAATTTACGCCCAACTCGAGTGTGCTGTCACCTGAAAGGCTTTACTGAGCATGTGTTCTCCTTCCTTACTGCCGAGCAGATTGATGATGACTTGCTTGCCGTACAACCTCTTCAAGGCGGTGAAGTGTCTGGAAAACATCAAAGCAAAACCTTCGGAAAAATTGACAGACAATAAAAAAACAAAATGTGTTTTCCAGCCATATTTGGAAAAGAGGAAAGCGAAGGATGAAATAGAGAAAAATAACGCCAAGGGGAGTCGAACCCTTGGCTTGGTTTGAATTTGAAAAGCAGCTCCCCTTTGTCATTGTCTTCCGGTTCTGCTTCATCATCACTTCTGCTGAAGCGGCGTGTGCGGTTTTGCACCGGCCCGAGAGAGCAGCCAGAAAAAATTGATAAGGACGGCGAGCGCGCAAGGTGCGGTGTGGAGATTAGGGACAGCCATCTTAAGAGAGTGAGCGTGCGGCCGAGCGCAAAATGGCCGCCGACGGACCGTGACGACTTGTAGGATGCCTTCCCGGCAGAGTCGCAAGTACCTTTCAAAGGCTGGAGCGTTGGCTTCAAATCCTCGGGAGAGTTTGACGCGGTGAGAGCCGACCTGAAGGGCAAACACGGCGAGAGATGCACATTAGCACACGGCGGCCGAGTGAACAGATTTGCACAAAGACCTTGAGCGTGGCGAGGGGCACCGGGACATTGGGGGAAGGCACCTAAGCCTTACCCGACTCCACTTTGGCCACCTCCACCAAGGACTATGCTCGAGAACACAAAGGTGACAAAACATCAGGCACTTTGGAGGTATTGAGGCAAGTCCCGCTCGTTTTCTTCCTCTTATCGTTTCCTTCCTTCCTTTTACGTCACGTGCGGGCTTTCATGGTGACATGCACTCCGGAAACAACTCTGGTTTGCGGGAGGCGACATTGGTGGAGGGAGCCGGTGGGAGCGCGACAGCAAGAAAGACCTCAAAAGCAGGAAGCGTTGACAACATTCTAAAAGCGTCTGAAAGCGGTTCTCCTCCCCGGTCCGTCCAGTGTTTGCTGCGCATGGCCGACCGCAGACTAACAAATGAAGACGGAGGAAGCAGTCAGAAGTAGGAGGGGGGGCCGTTTTCAAACCAGGCTCTCACCTGACCAAAGATGTCGGGGAGCTGAGGAAAACAGAGAAATGCCCTTTACCCACCAACAGTGAGTCCGAAGAGGCCATCTGTGCAATGTCACGCCGAGCCCATCTTAGGTGGGGAAAACCTGTGTGGCATTGGAGTCGCATTCTGTTTCGACATGCCCGTTTTGGTCCTGGCGTGACAACGCACAGATGCTCGGAAGAGTGAGTGAGCCCAAAAACCAAGAGCAGCACAAAAGGCAAGACTGAGCCTTATACCAAGTGGGGTTTGCCTTGGCGTCGACCGGGTTGCCGATTGTCGTTCAGGTACAACATAACCCCCTTAAGGGTCTTTTTCTGAACACAGCACCAAGACGGAGATGGGTTAAACGACAACGCTCGGCCGCCGCGCCGGACGTGGAACGCGACGCTCCGAAGCGAAAGGCTCGTCGTCCTTAACGGCCGAGACCGGCGTCGGCCTCGTTTGCGCGGGCGACCGACTGAGCAGCATACGAGCGGATTTGCTCGCCGCCTTACCTGGATCCCCGGCTGTTCCCAAAAGAGCGGAATGGAGCCGCGGATCTGGATGAACGACGATACTCTGTCATCAAGGAAGATGGCCTGTCCCACAAAAGGACACAAATGCAGTTGGGGGGTTGGAATGACACGAAGGAACAGCCACGCCGCCCCAATAGACGAGCGCGTCAAACTGCTCTTGAGAGAGAGACGATTCATTTGGAGATTCTCACCTGCTCGGTCTCCACAAAGTTGGCCACCTGCCCGTCGTCGTTGGTGCCGCGCACGTTGAAGCGCGTGCCGGCCCGCTCAGAGCTGAGGCGGGAGAAGATGCACGCCTTGGCCTGCTTGTGGCCGGCGTAGATCGTGCGGATCTCCACACCGCCGCACATCAGCCGCAGCAGCCAGTCGTCGCAGTTGACGCCGTAATGCTTCAGGTGCAGGTGCAGCGACTGGTTCCTACGGGCAAAGGCCGGCGTGAGAAGACGAGGTGTCGACATCAAACAGGAGGACTGAAGTGTCAGCGCTCGTACCAGAAGAAGCGGTTGTCTGTGGTGTCCTCCAGGATGCGGCGGCGCGCGTTGAGGCTCAAGTCCATGCCGACGCCCGAGGCGGACCAGGCAAAGTAGAAGTGACCCGAGTTGAGCACCTTGCGCACCTCGCTGATACGTTCCTCGTCGCCGGGGTCGTTCTTCAGCGACACAAAGTCCGTCTGCGTCACCCGGAACACTTCAGACTCCTGCACTTTGCCCACCGAGCTGCAGCCCGTCACTAGCACTAGGCTGTGGAGCATGGAGTCGCCTGCCGGGCAGTAGAAGAACTTTGAGAGCGAGCGTGAAACCTCATAACTGAAAAAACTCAAGTCTTAAGCCTAAATCAAGGCACCACTGTCCATGTCATCAAGTGACTCTGTTTTGTGCGTGTGGCTCACCCAGGTTGAGGCGGAGGACGCCCAAGATCCCGTAGGCGTCCACTATCTTGGAATACGTGTTCTTAATGGCCTCCTTCTCAGCCGCAGCTGAAGACAAAAAGGGCCAAAACGTGAGCCGGCAACCTGGATGGGAGTCGCAAAAGAGGATTCCTTACAGAGGACGGCGACGGCACCGGATTCAAACATCAGGCACTCTTCCCGAGCGCGCGTCTCCACAATCACGCTGTAGGGGGGCGGGTCCAGCTTGTGGTAGACACGATAACCTTTGCTGAAGGCCATTGTTGACGCCGGATGCAATGACCTACAAGTGGGACTCCAGAAAGATAGCAAGGTCAATCCAAATACTGATCACTAGCATACAGTGGAAATCCACAAGCAGAATTGATTACTCTCCCAATCACCACATTGATCATTTGAGTAAATGTCTGCAGGATGAGTGATAAAGAAAATGGGATGTCGCCATGCATGCATGTCCATCGTAGACATTTTTTTAGGGAGGGTTGTACCAAGAGGACACGCAGACATCATACTGGAAGGCCGTCACCCAGATTCAAACCTCAAAACTGCGAGGCAGATGAGCTACCCACTAGTCCATTTATGCATCCGACTGATTTCCTCATTGCGGATGAGGATTTCGAAATTCATAATTCGGCACATCCGTCACCTTCTGTGTCTATGCACTAGAATGGCATGAATTAAATCGGCAGAATAATCAATCGTCCTTTAAGGGGCCATGCGACAGTGCGAATCGCGACCATATCCAGATTAAAAGCAAAGCGATGAGGCCGGTTGGCACACACGGACAGTCACGACTTTTATTCAAAAACAAAAATAAAAGACCACACGTGCTGGGCTAACGTTACAGCGTTGTGAATGTTAATTTATTGGGGTTACTTTATAAAATATTTACAATAATATTAAATTCATGGATTGGCGAATCATTTTAGCCGCGTTAGCTTTAGCTCGCTAGCCCTAATCGCTGATTCGCTAGCTTTCCGTCCTAACGTGAATGGCTGCGTCAAACCGGTATTTACCTAAACAATCAGTCTGCTCACGCAGTGGACATTCGGGAAAATGCCTAAGGTAGTCCCGACGAAGCCACTTCCATTGGTGTCACGGTAAAGAATGATTAGATAAACACGGCAGGTAAAGCGAAAGGTGGCTTTTCTTGGTCGCCTTACCGAGTCTCACCGCCGGGTTGCGACTCCGCTGTCACAACAAAAAATCCTTCCCGCTGTGTTGACACAATGGTACATTCCAACGCCAGACTACGCTAGCTCCGAGAAGGGCGCGGTTCAGCGAGAGGACACAACTGTAATAAACTCGAATATTTCACTCAAATATTACAGATCCATATATAATTCATAATACACACTTTAATGTACTAAATACGAGAAAGTATGAACGTACTCGTCCAACTTGTTTTTATGATTGACAGTCTCCACTAGCCAATAGCAGCGGACTTTCAGGGACGGACTGTCCAAACGGATTCAGAGGTGGGGAGAGTGTTGGTTACTTTGACCGCACAACTCGACAAACATAAGACACCACTAAAATGGAACTCATACATAAATATAGAATAGAATAATATTTTCATTTTTTAAATAACAATCTATAGAATCCAATGGCAGCAGACCTCTGGAGGCAAAGCCGTCCAATCGCATTTGAGGTAGGCGGGGCTTAATCGTTTCACAACACGACCGATTCTGACAATGATAAGAGAAATGACCGGCTTCATACCATCGGAGACGAAGATGATTGTAACTGCATGTTGATCGGGTAAGATGCGTCGTGCAAAACGTGGTCAAATTTTATTTTCTTCTAATCATTGCAGCCTTGAGACGAACGTGGACCTCTTTCCTGATGCACGCAACTTTCAATGTGTACTGTACAGTGAAGGGAAGGAAGATAGCAGGTGCTTGTTCAAGAAGTCAGAGCAACATTATATCGGAGTGACAGCTTTCGAAATTGGGGAACCGAGACTTACTGATAATTGGAAGGCAAGTGGTGGTTGTTAGTAATAGACATTGATCGGTTTAAAAAGTATGGCTGTTTATAGTAAGATGTTAAATATCTCGTTGCTAGACGCAGTGTGCTTTTTCCAATTGTTCAAAATATTCCAAAACAACCTTGGCAATTGGAAATGAGATTTTTGTGGACCCCCACCAACAAAGATGCTATTTGAAGGCCATATTCCTCAGCCCGAGTTTCACGCTTAACATTTTGATGCAGTGGCACAAGACAACAGTTAAAAATTGTGCATGCTCACAACTGCTTTCTTAATTGTTTCTTTTGTTTTTTGGGCAGGAGCGCTAAAGGCTGCTCAGGATGAAGGGTCTCTACCTGGTGGAACCCGTGGTGGCGCTGTACGCCTTCTCCACGTACCTGACGTACCCTCTGGTGACGCAGTATGTGTACCGCCGCCTGTGGCAGGAGCTGACCAACAGCACCTACCCCGTCTCGGACGACACGTCCGCGTGCGCCGCCGCCAACGCCAGCGACAACCAGACCGACTATTTCCAGGTGAGTCGCAGGCCGTCCGAGAATCTGCGGGAAGCACAAGCAAAGTGCTCGCAACAGTCAAACTACAAACAAAGTCAATTTGATGTTGTTTATGTCCAAGAACAACCTCCCTTTGCCTTCTGCTAACTTAATGCTAACACACATAGCATAGTTGTGGTGTCATAACGCTTCCAAGCGATGGAAATCTCAACTCAAATGGTCCATCAACACATATGATATTATAATATATTCTTTATCCTCTCCTAAGAACAACAAATATCACTGCAGCTGACTGAGGTGTATTTTGGTGCAGCTTTTGTGTGCAAATGAGGTCATCTGACTTGAGTTCCTGCAGTGCTAAAGTTAGGCACCGGGCCAGGTGCGTGGAGGTTTATTTTAGCTTGTCTCGTTTTTACTTCTGCTTTGGTCATATCATCTGGCATGCAGAGAAACTTGTCCCAATTGTATTCAGAGCTCCAAATGTTCAGAGGGAAGAAAAGAAACTTCAGTTGCTCAAAACAGACATATGGACAGAACCAAACGAGACAGTCAGGAATCCTCACTACGCTGCAGTATTATCAGTCAGAGGACTCAAACTATTTAGTTGTATGTCTTTGTGTATTCCTTGCTCGGTCTAGGACGCTTCCCATGATGTGCTAGCCTCGAGCTAGCTAGCAGACTTTGAGGCGGGGTGAACACCGAGTGACCTGAACTTTGCTGACAGTTTGCCACGTTTCTGTGCATGTCCAGAAGGTGCAGGAGCAGGCTTCCCTGTTCTCGCTGTACTCTCAGATCCTTTCGGCCGTGCCGTCTTTGCTGGTTACCCTCCTGCTGGTGGCGTACAGTGACCGGGCGGGGCGGAAGGTGGCCATCATCCTGCCGCTGGTGGGCACACTGCTCTACACGCTGTCCCTGCTGCTGGTGTCCTTCTTGCGGCTCAACGTCTACCTGTTGGTGGGCGCCTCGCTGCTGTCTGCCCTCTTCGGGGGCCTGGGTACCTTCCTGGGCGGTTGCTTCGCCTACGTGGCCGACTTGAGCGGCGGAGGGGACGGCCGGCGGATGACGCTGCGCATCGCCGGGCTGGACATGATGATCGGGTTGCTGTCGGGCGTGGCCGCGCTGTCCACGGGCTACTACCTGAGGGCAGCGGGCTTCAACGGGCCCTTCCTAACTTCGGCCATCTGCCAGTTCCTGGTCCTGCTTTACGCCGTCTTCATCCTGGAGGAGACGGTGACGCGGGCGGACTCGGGCGGTGTCGGCGGGTGGGCCGCCGTGCGGCACATGTTCTTCGCAATCTACAGGATGTTCGCGAGGGCCGCTCCCAAGCGGCGCACGCTGCTCCTCCTCCTGGTGTCCGTCTTCACCAGCTTGTCCTTCACCTCAGTGGGCAGCTTCTCCTTAATAGTGCTGTACGAGCTCAAGGAGCCGCTGTGCTGGAGTGAGATTCTCATTGGCTACGGCGCAGCGTTGTCCACCACCGTCTTCCTGTTCAGCTTCGTGGGCGTGGCCGCGTTCACCTACTGCGGTGTCCCGCAGCTGCTTGTGGTGCTTACGGGCATCCTTTCTTTGGCGGCGGGCATGACCACGGTGGCCTTTTCCAAAACCACTTTGATGATGTTTCTAGGTGAGCTATCTCTAACAAGCGGTCGGGGTGCAGTGGCGGCTTTCGGCCAAAGAGCGAGGTGTCACCAGATGAATGCTTGCTAATGCGTCCTCAGCGAGGCTTCCCATGTTGCTGTCCATCATGCCCTTCTCAGTGCTGCGATCCATGATGTCAAAAATCATCTCCAAGTCCGAGCAGGGTGAGCGACCGCGATGCTCTGCCGCTTGTTTGCTTCAAAATATTCAATTGTTTTCTTCCTATGCAGGTGCCTTGTTTGCCTTGCTCTCCTTCGCGGAGGTCCTGACATCCAACGTGTCGGCGGCGGTCTTCAATACCGCCTACGCTGCCACGGTGGCTCTGTACCCCGGGTTCGTCTTCTTGCTCGGCGCCGGACTCTGCGCCATCCCGACCATGCTTCTGGGGTGAGCCAGTGAGGGAGGGAGTGAGTGAGACCCCAAAGTGAATACTTTTGTGCAGGAGCCCCAAAGGGGCACCCTCATCAGTTCTTATCTGACAGGAAACTTCACAACCTGACTTGAACTTGTCAGCAGCACAACGAGCGGCTGAAAAAAAAGTGCTCAGCAAACTCTTTTTGTGCAAATGTGCACTTCGTCGTTGCACTCTGCCTTAAAAAAACATGTGCGCGTTGAGTGCGCACAAAAGTAGTACGCAAGTAGTACTTGTAAAGTCATGCGCCATCTGAAGTGAATTTGTGTGTGTCTTGTGTGTTTTCTGATCAGAGTCCATGACACTTCAAGTCTGGTGATCATTTATAGTTAAATATCAAGAAGAATGGGACTTAAACCAAGGCCCGAATAGCTAACCTTAGCCTGAAACCCATTAAACTCGTGGGAAAATGAGACTTGCCGTAAAAATGTTTTCGTCTTTCCAGCGTGGTGTGCGCGATGGGAGTGGACGTGGCCGTCGAGGATGAGACGCTGAACGAAGACGAGCGTCCCCAAGCGGACAAGGACGCGCCTCAGGATGACAGCGACTGCGACCCGCTGCTAAACTGAAAAACACAGGGGGGGGAAAAACACCTGAAAATGTCCTTTTAAAAAAAAAAAAAAAATGTAAAGGTCAGTGTGTGTGTGTGTGATATGTCATTGTTTTTAAATACAAGTTTTCTCAGCCACCACTAGAGGTCTCTGTGGAAACGTCTAAAATGGGCTTGAAGAGGGCACCATGAATCCAGAGCCAATTTAATAATCACTTCACTTACCTCAATGTGTGGGCAGATGTTCTAGCAATGACAGTAGTCCTCCAGGTAGCGCTGCACGTCCTGATGAGACAGGAAGCTGCAGGTCTAACGGAAAGTCTGGGAACATCAACATCTCTTTGGGAAGGTTGGTCCTGTGCCCCAAAGAATGAGTTTCCAGTCATAAGATCAACATTTTAATCCATGTACACATAACAGAACAGAAAATCCAGATTTCTTCAACAAAACTGAAGCATTTATTTCTTTCTTGCATTTTTTTTTGGGCAAAAACAAACAGCAGTCATTTGGCGGCAGCGTTGACGTGCTGCGGAGGCGGCTGTTGCTGCGGCGGCGGCTGCTCGGCAAGCGCCTGCTGCAGCCGCGTTCGCTTCCTGGAGTAGTGCTGCCAGTGTAGCAGCTGCTGTTCGTCGATGAATTTGGCGCATTGCGCGTTCACCAGTTCCTTGCGGAAGTGCTCGTACTGCAGCAGCTCCAGCATGTGCAGGCAGTGGGGGTACCTAAAAGCACGCCGAGAGAGCGAGAAAAACTACTTGATGCATCATTTGGAGATGTCTAACTCCTCAGATTATCTCGTGTGCAGCATCAACAGATGAAAGCAGTTCAGAAATTAATAATCTATCGATATGAGCAGTCATTCTTAGCACTTTGGTGGTCTTACTTGAGAAACTTGGCGTAGTCGGGCTCCTTCCAGTACAACAAATACTTGAGGTAATTGATGAAGGGTTTCTCCCTGAGGAAGCCCCTCTGAGCCAGGACTACACACACACACACAGTGTACTATTATTAGCAATATGTAACAATAATAATATGTTAACAATATGAAGGCACACACTTACAGTTGAGATAGTTTGGGTTGGCCAAACACTGAATGAACTCCAACTCTGACTGGAAGCGGGTCCGAGCTTGCTCCTCTGCACGTACGCGTACACACACACGTTACTCTTTTGGGATGCTAGCAATTGGTGTATGACGGATTACGAGATTGTGAAGAATCTATCAAAAATGACTTGTAACGACGTTCGAATCATATCAATATGATCAATAACAACATAATACGAAGAAAAGGAATGTGAGCATCTATTTTGTATTTGGTGTAGCTTTAGCTTGTTAGCACGATGGAAGCTCGGTGAAACATTTAAAGCTGGTTTACCTGTTTCCATGACTGCTCTCAGTTGTAAAATGAAGAGAAAAAAGACGCTTCTTTCGTCCGCCGAGAAAAGTAAATTATAGAAAGAGAAAAGGTGTCGAAAAACGTCCGTTTGTTGATTAGTGTAGTTTAGCCGAAAGAAAACACAACCGTGTCAGCCATGTTTGCCGGAAATGAAGAGTGACGTCGACACTTGACATTCAAAATAAAACTCCTTTGACTTGTGTTTTGTTGTGAAGGCATAAATACGACATATCCGGTCCATCATTTAACCCCGCCTCCAAATCGCCTTCTGAAGGCTGCAAGTTTTGATGAGCGAGTATCCTTCTTGAATGTTTGCGAAGATTGTTGTGAAAACATGAGCGTCAAACTCACGCAAGGGGCTATTGAGGTAAAGGTGATCGCGAACCGGACAAATAAGCCATTAGCCACGAAATGTTAATACGCTTATTTACGCGGCGACGGCAATGAACTTTGTCATACTGTACTTTTTAGTCATTTGCATGTCTGGCGTGTCATTTATGTTTAAAATTGAAATGTTGTCTTTGAACGAACTAGACGCTCCCTAATCACAAACCAATTTCCTCCATTGAAGTTGTGCTTGTGACGTCATCTTTTCATTACCGTAGCACGTGAGGATAAATGTTTTCTGCTATGTTTTGAAAAACCTGTGTGGTATATTTCCATAATCTTATTAACGTGGCTGGTCGAAAGCGGCACCTGGTTGTGTCACGTCTTTTTTATTTGTTTTTTTTCATGTGACTCTCTTTTTTATTAGGCCCTGTTCAATGAGTCAGTGGTGCAAAGTCCAATTCTGCAGGTTATAGTAAGTCAATCCACTTAAAACTTGAATTAAAGAAATGTGGTTCTCAGTTCTGCTTTCTTTGTCATCCCAGAACATCCGTGAGTACCCGGCAGGCAAACAAGGCCTCAACAGGTACCGCCTGAACCTGAGCGACGGCGAGCGCAGTTTGTCCTGTGAGTGTTGATCAGCACACGCGTCGTCATCGGACGTCCCACGTGATTTGCGTTCGTGACAAGTGTGCTTATCTGAGTAGGCTTCCTCCTGGCGACGCACTTGAACCACCTGAGGGAATCCCAGCTCCTGGAGCCAAACTGCGTGTGCGTGCTCAAGAAGACCATCTTCTCCCAATTGTCCAGCCGGTGAGTTTAAGTGTGTTGTGAGTGTGTGCATTCATTCATGCATGTGTGTTGGTTGCGTGGCAGTCATGTCGTGGTGGTGTTGGACATGGACGTGTTGCAGACCGCCGCCGAGACGGGAGGGAGGATCGGCAATCCCACACAGTTAACCGGTGAGGTAAAAATGGAACAAAATGCATGATTTTATTTGAGAAAAATCCACACAATGGATTCAAGAAGATGGTAGAGCTTACACAGTTGGATTGGTTTGCTCCGCAGATCAAACCCCGGACCAGCAGCAGGCGGAGCCGAGCACTTCTAGGTCTGATGAAATTCCCGGACCGTCTGGATGCGGCCCCAGCGGTAAATCGTGGCTCCTTTCACATCGCCGTCCCGCACGAAATGCACCGAGGCGTTGCTTCTAGATGGCGGAAAATGACG
Organism: Syngnathus acus; assembly: GCF_901709675.1. NCBI lineage: Eukaryota > Metazoa > Chordata > Actinopteri > Syngnathiformes > Syngnathidae > Syngnathus > Syngnathus acus. The sequence continues at coordinate 3,023,052 of NC_051099.1, read as the reverse complement.
GCCGACGATGACTTTGGCGGCTTTAGTTAGTCCACTGTGTCAAAATCCTACAGCGCTATTATGAATGAATGAAGTGCTTCCCTCCTTTCCTTACCAAGGTGGTGGAAACTATGACATGAAGACTTCCCCCAGGAAGGCGCCTGCCCCCAGGATGGCGTCCCCTATGCAGGCCTCACCCATGAAGGTGCCTCAGATGGCGTCCCCCTTGCAAGCCTCCCCTATGAAGGCGCACGGGATGGCGTCCCCCAGGATGGCGTCCCCCATGAAAACGCCTGGGATGGCATCCCCCATGCAGGCCTCCCCTATGAAGGCGCCTGGGATGGCGTCCCCCAGGATGCCGTCCCCCATGAAAGCGCCTGGGATGGCGTCCCCCATGCAGGCCTCCCCAATGAAGGCGCCTGGGATGGCGTCCCCCAGGATGCCGTCCCCCATGAAAGCACCTGGGATGGCGTCCCCCATGCAGGCCTCCCCAATGAAGGCGCCTGGGATGGCGTCCCCCATGCAGGCCTCCCCCATGAAGGCGCACGGGATGGCATCTCCCAGGATGGCCTCCCTCATGACTCCTTCGCCAATGAAGTGGTCTGGGATGGCTTCCCCCTCGTCCAGTCCCTCCCAGAGTCCAACCAGAATGACCCCAATATACCAACTCAACCCGTACCTAAGCAAGTGAGTAAGCTTGAAGCGAGAAATCCATTGGCTGGTTGTCCGCATAATTTTTTTTATAATCGTCTTTGGCCTCCAGTTGGACCATCAGAGCCCGAGTGATCAACAAGACGGATATCCGAAACTGGAGCAACTCCAGAAGGGAGGGCAAGGTCTTCAACTTAGAGGTTGTGGACGAGACTGTGAGTAAGATCAAAAAGCAGACACGTGCACACTTGCCTTACAGGTTTGCATTAAAGTAGCATGGCGTGGCCTTGGTTGTGCGCAGGGAGAAATCAAGATTACGGCCTTCAACGAAGAAGTGGACAAGTTTTTCTCGCTGGTGGAGCAAGACAAGGTCTACCTGATCTCCAAAGGCACGGTGAAGTTGGCCAACAAGCAGTTCACCTCGCTGAAAAACGACTACGAGATTACGCTGAGCGCCAGCTCGCGCATCGTGCCCTGCGACGACGACCGCGGCGTGCCCAACCTGCTCTGCCGATTCGTGCCCATCTCGCAGTTGGAGGACAAAGATCCCGACGCCGTCGTCGGTGAGGATTGAGCTTCCCGAGACACCATTGCATTTCTCTGCTCTACCGTTGCAACGTTCTTCATTTGATGCGTCTCGTTTGACCGGCCAGACGTGATCGGTGTGTGCGAGGAGGCCGAGGACGTCTCCCTGATCACCACCAAGGCCGGCAAGCCGCTCAGCAAGAGGGCGCTAATGTTAACCGACTCCAGCGGCAAGATGGTGACGCTCACGCTGTGGGGGGACGAGGTAACACAAATTTCGTGTTGCTAAATAAAAGCGGCAGCCCGCAAGTCGTCGTGGTTACCAACATGGCGTGCCGCTGCGTCCGCAGGCTCAGAAGTTTAACGCTTCCTGTCACCCGGTGGTGGCCGTCAGAGGGGCTCGCGTGTCGACCTTCGGCGGCCGCTCGTTGACGGCGCTCTTAAACTCCACGCTGATTGTCAACCCCGACATCCCCGAGGCCTTTGCCTTGAGAGACTGGTGAGTTCCCAGTCACGCAACACCTCCTCTCAAAAGTCAAAAATTTGCCGGAAAGATTGGAGTATCCTAGAAATTTGCAAACAATTGAGGGCCTGTGACGGATCCTTGAGGTTCCTCATAAGACCTTGGATAGCTCATCCGCTTGAATAGGCATTATGCAAGTGTACCACGACAAAACATTTGTTGCGCAGGTACAACCAAGTTGGCTACGCCCTCTGCAGTCAGTCCTTGACGGAGGTGTACTCCGCGAGCGGCGATTTCAGAACCAACTGGAAGACGCTGAGGGACGTCAAGACGGAGCAGCTGGGGCACGGTGAAAAGGTCCAAGGGCGTCGTCGTGATTAGTTGTTGCTTGGTGGTTGCCGAGTCTTAATCCGTTGATGTTTTTTTTTTTTTTTTTTTTTTTCCTCTCTTCTCGCAGGCGGATTACTTCAACTGCGTGGCGACGGTGGTGTTTTGCCGCAAGGAGAACTGCCTGTACCGGGCCTGCCCGGACGGCTCCTGCTACAAGAAAGTTCACGAGCAGGACGACGGACGCTACCGCTGCGATAAATGCGGCAAGGACTACCCCAACTTCAACTACCGTTTTATGCTCTCTGTGAGTGCGAAGAACTTTTCTCTCGAATCGTATTTGCGCTCCTGTTGCTTTTGTGAAAACATCGTCATCCTGTAGGTGAACCTGGCCGACTTCGGGGACAACATGTGGGCCACGTGCTTCCAGGAGACGGCCGAGACCTTGCTGGGGATCAGCGCCGAGCAATTGGGACATCTGAAGGACACGGTAACGAGCTTGAAATCGTGTCCTCGGTTGTTTAGCTGTGTTAGCATTAGCGATGTGAGCATAACTCGTGTTCTCTTGGGTGTCAGGATGAGAACGCGTTTGACAACGTTTTCGACAAAATCTACTTCAGCACGCACGTCTTCAGGAACAGAGTCAAGTTGGAGAATTTCAATGTGAGCGCATGATTGTCGTTTGGCTGATTTCCATGAGGGTTGCCACGGCGATGCGCTGACCCCGTGTGTTTCTAAAATCACAAATCAGCAAAACTCTTGGCTTGACTTGTGCTTTTGGTTCAGGACGAGTGCCGCGTGAAGGTGACGGTGATGGACGTCCTCCCCGCCGACCAGCGGCAGCACAGCCGTAGGCTACTGAGCGCCATCCGCGAGCTGGCAAGTCGCGCTCCAGCCCCGCTAATTGACATCGACGCCTAGCCGCCAGCACGGTTTTCTTTTTTCCTGATTCTTCTTTTGAAAAATGCGTCAACTTTCTTTGCTGAGCTGTCGACGCAGACGCTCGTTGCGCGTGTGAGAGAACCGCTCTGCACCGTTTCCTCGCAGACCCCTTTTTGTGGAAGTGAAACCCCGAAGTTTTGTGCAGTTTTTTCTTTGCAATGGGCAGCTCCTATCTGACAGGAAACTTCACGACGGCCCGACTTGAACTTGCCAGCAACATAACCAGCGGCTGAAAAAGTGCTTCGCAAACTCTTTTCTTTCAAATGTGCACTTTTGCTTGCTGGACTCGACCTTAGAAAAACATGAGCCTGCGTGTGTGCGCGCTGAGTACGCACTAAAGTAGTACACGAGTAGTACTTGTAAAGTCGCCAGTCCATCTGTCCCGCAGACCTGGAACCGGTCTTGGGGACTTACTCTTGGCTCGTGTCTGAAGTGTTTGAAAAATGTCCGCGGACATGTCCAGATGGAAAAGCAGCAGCTAAGTTCCTCTGGCAACGCCGACTTCCCTGCACCTGGAAAAGTCATCACGGTGCCAGGATGTTTCCTGGAGTTTGGCTAAAACGCGTGCGCACACACTAAAATCATAAAAAGAATCAATGCTCCATGTGTAAACTATTTTGGGTTACTGTACTTCAGCAAACTTTTCATCTCTGTGCGCTTTGTCGGCAATCTTAGGCCACAAAATAAAAGTGATGGTTGAGTTGGAGGAAAAATCTTACGCTCGTTTCCTACTTTGGATTTTTTTTATTGTGGGGGGGGAGACACTACTTCATTTCAATAGGTCCTTCTCGTTGCACGCCTCAGCCACAAGGGGCAGTATAATGCAGACGTGTGCAGTGCATGAAGATGCCAGGAGAGAAAGACAGTGAATTGCGAACAAAAGCAGACGGGTGAGCTCACGAGCGTGCATCAACTTTTTGGAACAAACAAACATGACTCATCCTCCTTCATTTCATTAAAGCCCGATCCAACAAAACATTTGCAGAGTGACATCATAAATTCTGCACAGTATTTGCCTCCTATGCCGATTTAGCCGGCCGGCTGTCCACATCAGAGCGGCCACGAAGGACCGAGGTCTGCAATCAACGAGCTCCGACCACTATTTCTGTGCAAGGCCGCAAAAAAAAATAAAAAAATGTGGCGACGCGGGGTTGACGCAAGCAGCCAATCGGCTTCAAGCGTGTCCTGCTTTTTCAAATATCTGTCGGCTCCGCTGCGTCTCGCCGTTTTATCGCTGACTTAACCTCATTTAACGCGCTCGGCATCACATGCTGGAAGGTTGTGTCTCTTGCTCTCTGCACGGCCATTACCAAGTGTGACCTCAGCCTGGAAAGTCATGCTCTTACAAATGAGATGCGTGACTTTTGATTTTTGAGTTACCTTGTGACTATTTTATCGCACTTGTTGGATTGCAAGATTATGCCTCACCGCCGCTTCAAGTGTCTCCACTGCGTTTAAATGTCTTGCAGGACCTCGACAAGTTCATGAGCAGGCTTGCACACAGGGCAGTCTGGTCATTGGTTGGAAATGTGGACTGGCCAATAAGCATCTCATCCGGGACGCCAAGTCACATCTGACTTTCCCACCATGCCTTGCTAAGGTCCAGGAAGCAGGTGGGAGGGAAGCGCTGGATGTGCATGCACAGTCGCGTTGAGGAAGCTCCCGTGGCAAAAGGTGGCCGTCAAACGGGCCATCCAGGAAGTTCTCCATCGGGCCCACTTCCTGTTTGCCCGGACTCGCTACCGTCACAGCTTGAGGCCGCGACCCAGCCGACAAGGAAGCGTGCTGACTGACGTGAGAGCCGCGAATGGATTTTTGACCCGGAGGCACTCCGAGGAAGTCCTCAGTCACCCGCTCGCATGCGTCGCGACCTTTGCAAAATCCTGCTTGATAAGAACCGGCAGACACTTTATTAGGTACACCATCCGCCAGTGGCAACCTTGCACGAAGCTTCCGCGCTGTTTTTTCCTCTCTCTCTGAGAACGGAAGCTTTGATTGAGCGACCATTCCTTCCTGTCTTGGCGGCGTCCCATCCTGCCGCACAGGAAAGGTGTGCCGCTGCTCTGGCCTGTCATCTGCGTGTTCGCGAGGAGGAGGGAGAGGGGGTTGAATTCTCCAGGCGCTTGCAGCTGCCAGCATTGGTGAAGAAAAGTTTGGGACTAGCAGGTTCTGTGTTCCAATCTAGCTTTGGACAAAATGGTCATACAGGAAGTCAGCCATTTTGTCCATCCGCAACAAACTGGAGAGTTTGCTGGATTCTTTGGGGACTTTTACGACTGGCCAGATTGAAATTTAAAGCATTTGAGCGTGGCAGCAAAGTTGGGTGAAAAAAGTGCTACGCTGTCTGCCGCTCTGTGAAAAATGCAGCAGACCAGATAATCGAGGATGCCGCCAAGATGCTTCTTCACGCTCCCCACATGCGCAACTCACAAATTCCAACTTTAATCGCTTTTGCCCCGGCGGTCGCAGCTGCAGTGCGAAAGACGTAATCAGGGACCGACCAGAGGCTCGTGTGTATGTCGGCGTGTGGTGATATTTTATTTTATGACGGGACATATTTGCGTGTGTCGCCGTGGGGGGGCCGCCGCCGCCAAATGTGCCGGGCCTTCGCCATCTGCTGCTACTTACCCTGGTGTTGAGAAATTGCGAATTCGTGGCAAGTGTCCATGCGGACACATGTGACGCATTTACACACGCAAAAGTGCGGCGGCGGCGGCGGCGGCCCTGTGAGGAAGTGCGGAGGCCGGGCGAGCGGCGGCCCTGTGAGGAAGTGCAGAGGCCATGGAAAGAACATGAAAGCAAGTCTTCTTATGGAACTGACTTCTCCCAGCTTGTGTGTTTTATGGCCCGGCATCCAAAATAAATCATTGCAGTCTAATTTTGGAGCGTGTTTGGCTTCTGGAGACTTATTCTCAATAATGCTGCCTACCAAGTTTTAGCTACTTGAGACTTTTTGCTGGGTCTACTCATGGTAGAGATGTCTACCCAATTTCATGTCGGAACGTGAGTTCATCCTCTCGCTTGACGGTAACGGCAAACTCACTGAAATTCAAATAAATTCAGGGGGTGGCAGTGCCCCCGCCTCCCCACCTCCTAGCTCCGCCATTGCTTTGACTGCTGCTTGAGAGCATCCTTTTGTCTCTTGCACGTTCCAGCGCAGAGTTGGGGGCCAAAGTCCCTCCGTTCCCTTCTTTCTTTTCCTCTACAACCTCGTCCCCCCACAAAGGTGGGGAGGTAGGGAGGGGGAGGAGGGCGTGGTTCTGCTGCTGGAGGAGAAGGAGGAGTGGTGGTGGGAGTGGGCTCCAGCAGTCAGCCGGTCGGCGAACCTCACTCGGCTCCAGTGTGGATGCTCGTGCAGCACGAAGACGGATTTCAAACAAAAGCAAAACAAACCCCGGAGGATTGGCGACGTGCGCGCTCTCACCTGACGCGGACGCGCGCGCGCAAGCAAGAAGGACGGAAGAACTCTTATGGAATTGCCCTATTTTCTTCCCCTCTCGTGTGGATTGTGTGAATGCGTCCTTTTTCTGCATCGCAATCAGCTTTACATCGGGGACACCAGCCAGAGGTGCGCGCGTGCATGTCCTTCCAATGAATGTAAGTCTGAGCACACGCACGCGCATACAATACATGCACTCGTTTTGCACAATGCACATCTTCCATGTGCCGGTGTGCAGCCTGCTGACGTGATTTTTTTTTTTTTCGGGGGGGTCGGTGCAAGCTGTCGTCTCGTCAATGGGTTGGTATCAATGAAAGGTTCCGTTTGGGTGCCCTTGGCTTTTACGCAGGACCAAAAAACGGTCCGTTTGCGAATCCGATAAATCAATACTTCTGCGTGAGCTCCATTATTTGGTGGTGAGTACATATCTAATCCTCCAATACGTGAAGAAGTGGACAATCCAAAAATGGGGCCAAGCATTGCGATAACCAGAGGACGAACGTAGAATATGAAGCAGATGGAACAGACGGACAAAAGTATTAGGACAGCAGTCTGGAAAAAGTCTTCAGATAAATGGAAGCAAGTGACACAAAGGACAAAAGTATTGAGACACCTGCAGGAAGTGGAGAAGTTTATGGACATAATGAACAAATGTATTGGGACAGGGACAGGAAAAAAAAACCAGATATGACCGTCTGGACAAAAGTTTTGGAACAGGAAGTGGACAGGAAGTGAAAAACAATATGACATGAGGATTGGGTGAAAAGTAGTAGGACAACTAAAGAACATACTAGACCCTTTGGACAAAAGTATATGAAGAAAATGATCAGGGCGTGAGCTTCGCGCCCTACTGCAGCAGCCTTGTTTGTTTAGTCGGCCTGGTTGAAGCTGGCCTGTCACTCAAATTGATTTGTGCAGCGCTACCTACAGCACAATGTGCTCATGGACACAATTAACGGTATTTAAGAATGTCCTAAAAGACAGAGGATACGGGCCTGGAGTGTTGCTTTGGAGCTTATCGGCTAAAGTCAACACTGGTCTATTTGTGCACACGTGTGTGTGTGTGTTTGTGTGTGTGCACAAAAACAATAGTGCAGATGTGAGTCGGGTGTATTTATAGCAAGATGGGCTTGCTTACGTTTGTGCTTGCTGCTATTTGAGGCGACAAGATATTTATTTATTTTTTAAATGGAATTTTATTTAGCCTGCGTGTGCAATATATAAGCGAACCACTTTTTGCACTTTTCGAGCAAAGACTGACGGCAGCCCGTTTAGTATTTGCGGCGTGCGCCGTTGAGGATGGTCGTCCTTCCTCCCGGTCGATCGACGAGAATTCCCCGTTTCATTAGCGTCGCTCCTCGGGGGATGCGCCGTTGCCATGGCAGCTGCCGCTCGTCGCCACGGTGGCCAACCGATCGGCCTTTGTCAAGCCAGCTGGAGAAAAGACAAATTGGAAAGAAAAGAGAGAAACAATTTGATCAAATAAGACACACATACTGCTTGGAAATAAATGACTTTCTCCAAATGGTTCAAACTGAGCGCTTGGAGTGCTGCCCGTAGCGAGGCGACGACTGGACTCGGATCGAATGTCTCCTCATGCGTTTTTTATGAAGGCTCGACTTGCGCTCAAAACCGAGCAGGCCTGTGTCCATTTTTTAAGTGGACGGACGCCGGATCGGTCGCTAGGGACGGGCGAGCACAAATGCCAGGTATTGGGCCGCTACCAGACTCATTCCAACCTATCGAGTCCTCGCGAAGGCCGCCGACACCGTTCACCGATACTTTTACCGCCACGCTCGTCAAAGCCAGAAGCTCGGCCGTGTCGGCGGCTTCCAGATGCAGAGGTCAGCCGGCGTGACGGAGGGGCGGCTGCGCGTGTCCCCGAGGGAGCCATCGCCGGATTATTAATGGAGCCTCCTTGGGGGGCTGCTAAAACGAGCGCATGAGTTTGCGGTCAGAGGGAAGTCTGCCTAGTAAATCACACTTTCTATTTTCTGGCAATATATCTCAAGGAGAAAGGGTCTTGTCTTCTTAATGGATATTCTTTTTTTCTGTTTATACGGTTGCCAAGGAAACTAAGACTTTTGATGATTCTGCAAATAACACCCAAGATATTCATTTTGGGTCATGCATTTTTGTTTTGTTCCATGTTGTTCCCACATTTCAGCATTGTTAAAACTAAAAGTTGATTTTCACAAACATTTTTATCTTCTAAGTTAGCCATTAGCGTGTTAGCACGGAAGATGTGTGGGGCATTCCTGGCGCTCGGCGTCCAAATTTTATTTGAGCGCCGGGAGCGAATGGGCCCCGGGCGGCCGACGCTCGCCGTCATGGCGGCATGTTTTGATTGGAAGGATTTCCCGCCGACTGGTGCCGACCCGTGGCGGCGTGTAGCGTGACAGCATGTGTATGTCAAGCATATCTAATGGTGGAGGCGACGCAGCCCTGTTTGAGCTCCCTCTGCCGCCGTCCCGCTTTGATCACTCCATAAATATTCCAATCCAATAGCCCAAAATCAGGTTCTTGAAACATCTGCTTTGTCTTGGTGTCCAGGTGTAGCTGAGCCATGTCTCTGAGAAGCAAAGGGTCGCGACGACGGCCCGGTGGCTCGTCTTTCCGCTCTCTTCTTTGGCGACCGCCCGTCTTCTTTGCCGTCATTCTCGTCCTGCTCCGGTCCCCCGCTGCCGTCTCGGGGGCGCTGGAGCTGCAACTGGACGAGGAGCAGCCGGCGGGCACCGTCGTCGGGGACATCAGCGCCGGGTTGCCGCCGGGCGAGTCGACCAGCCTCTACTTCATCTCTGACCACGAAAGGTCGGGCGTGGACAGCGACCTGAACATCGACGAGACCACCGGGATCATCACCACGGCGCGCCGCCTGGACCGCGAACAGAGAGACCACTACAGCTTCATTGCCGTCACCATGACGGGCGTCACGGTGGAGGTGGCCATCACCGTCAATGACATCAACGACCACGCGCCCAAGTTCCCCAAAAGCAAAGCTCACCTCAAGATCCCCGAGCACACGGCCACGGGGACCCGGTTTTCCCTGGATCCAGCCAGCGACGCCGACAAGGACCACTTCACTACGCAGGGTTACTCCATTCGGGAGGGGAACGTTGGTCAGGTGTTCCGTTTGGAGTCCAAGAGGGCAGCCAACAAGGCGCTGTATCTGGACCTGGTCATCAACGGACCCCTGGACCGGGAGAAGCGCTCCACTTACACCCTGGTCCTCGAGGCCTTTGACGGGGGCTCGCCCAGGAGGGCGGGCTCCATGACTCTGGAGGTGGCTGTGACGGACGTCAACGACCACGCGCCGGTCTTCAACCAGAGCCGATACCACGCCATCATTTCCGAGAGTCTCCCACAAGGAAGCAGCATCCTGCAGGTCGGTCGGCTTCTGTCTGAAAATGCGTCTCCATCCAGACACGTGAGGTTCAGGTCGTATATTTTCTTGCAGGTCTTTGCCGCAGACCAGGACGAGGGGGACAACGGCCTGGTCCTCTACGAGATCAACCGGCGACAAAGTGATCCCGAGCGCTACTTTGTCATCGACCTCAAGTCCGGAGTCATCACGCTCAACAGACCACTGGACTATGAGCTTAAGAGAGTCCACGAGCTGGTGGTCCAGGCCAGGGACAACGCCAGCCACCCGGAGGTAGGACACACGGACAAACAGTGGACAGACCGGCTGACTGATGCCAAAGTCCGAGAGTTGAGGTTTTTCCTGAACGCATGCCGATAAATGTTTCTTTTCCTTCCCCAGGTGACCAACGCTTTTGTGACTATTCATGTTCGCGACTACAACGACAACCAGCCCACCATGACCATCATTTTCCTGAGCGAGGACGGCTCGCCCAAGATCTCCGAGGGCGCCCAGCCGGGCCAGTACGTGGCCCGCATCTCCGTCACCGACCCGGACTACGGCGAGTACGCCAACGTCAACGTGTCGTTGGAGGGCGGCGATGGAAAGTTTGCTCTCACCACCAAGGACAGTATCATCTACCTGATCTACGTGGACCAGGTTTTGGACCGAGAGGAGCGCGACTCCTACGACCTCCGGGTGATGGCCACCGATTCGGGCACGCCCCCGCTGCAGGCCGAGTCGTCGTTCACCATCCGGGTGACGGACGTCAACGACAATCCGCCTTTGTTCGACCAGCGGACCTACAGACAGACCATCCCCGAGGCCGTCTACCCGGGATCTTTTGTCCTTCAAGTCACCGCCCGGGACAAGGACCAGGGTCCCAACGGAGAAATCCGCTACAGTCTCCTGAAGGGCAAGAACTCTCGCTCGGACTGGTTCTCGGTGGACCCGGTGACGGGGATCATCACCACGGCCGCCGTCCTGGATTTCGAGTCGGAGCCGTCGCCAAGCGTGACGGTGGTGGCGACGGACGGCGGGCGGCCGCCGCTGTCGTCCACGGCTCGGGTGGACATGGTGCTGCAGGACGCCAACGACAACGCCCCCGTCTTCTCCAAGAGCTTCTACAACGCCACCCTCGAGGAGAACGCCCCGCCCGGGACCTGCTTCCTCCAGGTACAGTAAGACCTTCTTGCTAATGCTGCTGCTTTCTCTTGCTCCTGTTTGCATAGAACTGTTTTTTTCCTGACTAGCCAGTCATTGAACCCGTCCCCCCCACCTTTTGGCTTCCCAAGTGTTTCCCAGCAACGTGTGTGCTGATATTTGCGTGCAAGCATCTGACATCCTGAGAAGGTAGAGGTCGTGAGAATGAAAGAGCAACTTAGAAGCTTTTTGTTGCCGCAATAAAATCGTAGAGTGGCGGTCGAGCGTCTTCCGCCCGTAGCGTGACTTGGTTTTGTGAGGAATGGCCTAAATCCGTGAAACGTCTCTATGGGTCAAAGTCAGGGCCACTTCCGACTCGCCACATCACTTTGAAAAAAAACACAAGGAAGAAATCAAAAATCAAAGTCTAAGGAAGGCTAATGCTAATATGCTAATAGGTTCTTGAGAGTGAAATGCAATCTGGCGTCCGGCTGATGATTTCAAGTGCAGCTGTTGCTCGTCCGGCCGCCGGGGGCGGGACGGGCTCGGCGCCGTCTTCGGAAAACTCACAAAAGTCGACGCGCGCGTGTCATGTGTAGGCGCGCTTGGCAGCTGCGAGAGATTTGGGATCACGTTTTGAACCTAAGAAAGCCACCGAGCGAAATGCGCTCGACAATCACAATTATCTCGGGAGAGTCTGACTTTTTCTTGAAGAAAATCCAACTTCAAATTGAAATATTTCATCTTTATTTTCTTGGTGTCTGTTTAATGGTTTGAGTTTGTTATCCAAGAAAAAAAAAAGAATTATTGATGGCGTCTCATGCATTAGCGTGCACACACGGGAATTTTCTTAATCCCGATTCCCTCTAGAGACGTATCAGTGAATGGAACGCAAAGGGATGACGGTTGCCATGGCGATGCGGTGAGGAAAGAGGGGCGAAGGAGGACGGGAGGGGCCACTTCATCACTACCTTCCACTCCCACGTGTGTGTGTGTGTGCACGTGTGTGTGTGTGAGGGGGTTCCAACATTTGTCACTCTGTGGCTTGTGTGAAGGACGTCTGCAATGATGTGTGTGTGTGTGTGTGTGTGTGTGTGTGTGTGTGTGTGTGTGTGTGTGTGTGTGTGTGTGTGTGTGTGTGTGTGTGTGTGTGTGTGTGTGTGTGTGTGTTTGCATGTGCAAGGGTTGGGGTGCGCCATCTTTCAATAGCTCGGAGTCATCCTTCAGCCGTAACCCTGGCAACCGGTCTCTAAGGACTACAGGGAGAGGAAAAAGGGAGAGACTGTCCTGATGGGGGGTCTTAAGGGGGGTTTCGGCCCAGTGTGTATTTTATGATAAGACATGATGGACAGTATTATTGCATTTTTTTCTTTGAATAATTTGAAATGAGGTCACCATTAGTGTCGCGTGGGGACTGTGGGAGTATTTTGGGCGAGCGTAATCGAACGTCGGTCCATGAGTTTGCAGGCCACTTGACTGAGTTGGACTTTCTTCAGCAGATTGCTGGAGATTTTTTAAGTGTCATTCTTGCTCACAAATTCATCCCAATTGGATGAATTTTCTTGTTTTCATTTTTTATGATATATATATATTCTAGACGACGTCAAGTCAATTTAATGTTAGCGTTAAATGTGGCCTACACGACAGCAGTGGCTCGAGCCTTTCGTTTCCTAAACGATCCAATTAAATACGGATTGAATTCGGCACGCACACACACGGCAGCTGCTTTTTAAAAACTGAAACGGGGGGGGGGAAGAGTGCCGTGTGTTAGGCACGAGTCCCTTTCCAGCCTCACTTAAACATCTTTGGAAAAAATGTCTCCCCCACACGCGCACGCACACACAATGAGGTAAAAGTCGGTGCAATCTTTTGTCTGTCAGAGCGTAAAAACGTGGATGAATGGGCGACCGAGCATCCACCCTCCCCCACATCATCTGCTAACAATCACTGGGGTGTGTGTGTGTGTGTGTGTGTGTGTATGCGTGTAAAATGGATATGTGTACTTTCTACTCTGCATCACTTTTTAACAATTGCAGAGAAACATGACTAAGAGAGCAATATATTTCCCCCCCCCCCCTCATTTAATTGTAATTTGCTGTTAGTATTTGTTAAGCTAGCATTTTTTTGTTAGTCTCTTGGCGTTCCCCATTATTATTACTATTGGGAATTATTGCATGTATTATTATTGAAATTTTTTTTATTCCCCATGCATGGCCTTTTTTTCCCCTCATTTAATTGTGATTTACAGTTGTTAGCTTTTGTTAAGTTAGCATTTTCATTTGGCAGCGTTAGCATCGCTCATAGCTTGTTTTGTGGTGGAACGAAAAGATTGTAGTCCTTCTTTTGGTTGCTAATTTTGCACGGTGACTCAATATTCTGCTCCGCGGGTCTCGAAAGGTTAGTCTCAAAGAATCGAGGACAGGGTGTGAGTAGTTTTGCAACCTCTGGGGATAAAAAAGTCACCGAGTCCAAATGTAGCATCTGTAGGACTGTGACATATTTTCCCTCCTCACTTTGACTGTTTTTTCACTTACATTTCAGTCTGCTTTTTTTTTTTTTTTTTTTGCTTTCATCCGTCCGCTCGGTGACTGTGCCACGGCCGCACGCTCGGTCTCCGTGGCAACTTGAAATGAAACCAACCATTAAATACGACGTATTAAACACACGGTGCGTTACTGTTGGCCGCAACAGGAAGCGGGCAGCGGTGAATAATCGGCGCCGATCTAAATGGCGTGACAGAGAAAATCTCCATCTGGCGTCGGCCTTTGCTTGAGTCGCTCCCCGGACTCGCCTGGACTCTGACTCATTCGCTGCTTTATTAGGAAGGAGGAGCGAAGGCACACAAATGGTCCGCCTGCTGCGACAGGTTGCACGCTATCGTGCGATTTCACACGGGTGGCCTGCAAAATTGCCACCTCGCTTTCACGCGGCAACACTGCGCAATTCGTATGTTGTGTGGCATTGTTGGGCCATGAGAGCAAAGTTGGAGTCTGAGCAGTATGAAATCATTGCGAGGTGCTGAACGGCGCCGGCGTGCTTTTGCGGAAAATCGCTGTGGCTAAGCGCTAGCAGCTTCTTTATCTGCCCGCAAACTGTTTGTTTGAAGCTTCCGCCGCGATTGGTGGCTCAGACGTCCACTTCCCGCCGCCGCGTATCGTCTCCGGCAGAACGTCCGCTTGCTCCGTCTTGACAATAGCGGCGAGGCTGACGGCTTCCCGCTTCCCGTCTGACGGCACAATGTCCCGGAAGTCTCAAGGATGGAGTGCAGCTTGCTAGGCCTGGGAAAATTCTCACCTTCCACGTCAAATAGGAAAAAAACCAAAGAGCAGAACTAGCAGTTTTCCATTTCAAAGAAATTCTCACAATGCTCAAGCAATATTTAAAGTCCCGAACCTTCCTTTCAAATGTTTTGACCTTAGGTCAATTTGACCTGCGACATAAGAACAGCTGCTCGTCTTCTGCACTTTGTCAGCGTTTTCTGACGCAGCAACAAAAGTCAGCTTGCGGCAATATTTGTGGCGGGACACAAAGTAAATTTAAAATCTTTGGTGTTTTTAGGAGTATGAAGGAACAGTGGAGAAAGCACATTCTCAAAATATTCCCCACCCCTCAAAACCAAAATGAGACCCGAGAAATGAGGCGGAAACAGGCCAAGAAAACGGACGGGCGGGATTGAAGAACCTAAAATAGGCCAGGGAAGGAAATGCACACGTCGAATTAGAAATCGTGGGTTCAAAGGGGGAATACCCGAAACGTTGAGCGGAACAAGCTGGCCATTGTGGGTGCGCGGCGGGCGGGAGGGCGGTCGCATTTTCACGAGGCCTTTGGGGAGCCCTGCGCTTGACACGTTTACGGCGACCTGTCCAAACCGCTGCTGCTGCCTTTGCATTCTCACACGCACGCGTACACTGCGGGCTAACCAAAAAAACAGCAAAGAAGAGCCGAGCGAGCCTCTTTGGGACCTGCGCAATCTTTGAAATACTTTTGCCATGGCATAATCTTCACCCTAAGGCAGCTTTGATCAGGCTCTTAATTTCTGTGCGACTCCCAGGCAGCTTTGGGGTGACCTCCTGACCCCCCCTCATCATGTGACTTCATCACGTCCCGCCGAACAATGTCGGTGGTCCGTTCGGACCCACGTGACCCTTTAATCCCCCCAGAGTCCAGTCTGAGCCTGGAAACGTTCGCTTTTGGTCCTTACACTTTCTGGAAACCGCTTCAAAGCAAAATGGCCGACCTCCCGCTCCCTAAATAAGCCAAACGGATCATTTGTCAACGAACAATGCAACTCTCCAGTGTTTTTTTTTTTAATTTATGGAAGCGTTTGTGTCTTTTGTTTATTTGAATGCGATCGGGAAGCGATAGAAAACGGGGTCACGGGCCCAGACGAAGGAGTACAATAAGCGATGACATCACCGCCGCGGATTCTACGGCACGATAAGCCGCTGCCGTCCGTCAAAAGACTTCTCGCTCCTCCTCCACTCACGGACAGCTGATGTGCAATATTTATAACCGTTCATTTAAAATCCGTCTGGTGCCAGAAAAAGATCAACATGTGTGAGATGAGCACGGAACTTAACCTCGCTAACCGCTAACAGGAATGCTAACGAAGCGCTTTGGGGCTCAGCCATCAAGGAGGAAGGGTGTGGACGAGTTAAGTTTGAAAGCAATCAGATGAAAATTGTGGCAAAGTATTCATTATCATGTCTTCCATTTTGGATGGCGGGTGCCTGTAGTGTATATTCATTTTTGGCATCGTGGTGTGTTATCCAATCAAAACATTGCCAGGAATCTGTTTTTTTCTTTTCCTCCACTGGCCTGGAATGCCGCAGGATTTTTATTCCCTGGTGTGTTGAAGCGCCAGGCCGCCGTCACGAAACCTTGGCTCGGAATTACGGAGGCTTCGCCTCGTGTTTTTGTCGGGAGGTCCAACACTCAAAGAGAAAGGATTATTCTAACATTACTTTTATCATTGTTATGCTGTTCTTCATACTTTGACCCAAGCAAGGAAATGCTCCAACCAAGTGACAGATTTTGCCATTGGGTTGGCGTTAGCGTGCTAATGACGCTAATACAAGACAGGAAGGCTATTTCATTCTTACAAGACCTTAGCAGAGTTTTTATCCCTGCCATAAAAAGAAAATCTGACCCAAATCGTGTTTTATTTTGGACATTTGAAGACCTTTGCTGACTGCAGTTTGCACAACATCAAAGTAGCTGGCTCGCGTTTGGCTCTTGTGGCTTCACGTTTACATTTTTCTTCAGTAAAAGGGAAGGAAAAAAAAACCATATACTTTGCCCTCCGAGAACAAGCGACCGCAAACAAAAACACGGATGAAAAGCGGTCGCCGTGGCTCACGTCTTACATCAGTGTGCATCGCGACAGCGTTTCAGTCCAAATGTTAGCGTCTACCGCATTCAAACTTGACCACAAAGTGGACGAATTCAATGTCAGTGAACGTGAAGCCGGACTCTGTGATCTTCCAGTCAAAACATTTTCAATGTGGGACATTTGATCACTAATAACAGGCACGTCATATTAGCTAACAATGGCTACATTGGAGCAGGCGTGCGCTAATGTTCCAGGTTAGCATGAGGCTAATCGCTACACTTAATCGGGTCGTTTCTCCAAAGCCTCACACAGACCAGATAATTCATCCAGCCGGCCCCTCATTCAATTTTCCTTCCATTTTCTTTTTTTGGCTAACTAGCGTGCGACAAACGGCCGCTTCTCCGATGGCCTGCGTTTGACATGTGGTTGGGAGGTTCAGGCCCGGGTCAGTGACAGGGTTAAAGGGGCGCCGTGTAATCCAGTTAGACGACTCCACCGCTAACCGCACAATACACTTGAGCTCTTTTGTTTGGACCGAGGAGCAAATTAGCCAACATATATTAGCATCGCAAGCATGTGAGCGACCAGTTTGAGATAATTTTAAAGAAGGCGGAATGTTTCGTTGATGTTGTCTTGGAACGTTCTCCTCCTAGTTTGGGGTTTTTGCTGGGTAACCATATTTGGTCACAAAACGGAAAAGCATTCAAACGCAAGCCAAGGACAAAAAGTAGCCTACGTCTTGGCGGGATGGCTGAGCTATATTTTCAATTAGAAAATTCTGAAAAGTCAGCTTATCGTCTGAAAAGTCGTCATAGTGGCTGGACGATGACTTTTCTCTCATTTTGAAATATTTTTCAGGAATTTCACAGGGCAAATCGCAATAACAGCAAAATCTTACACCGCAAATCAAGATTTTACAATGGAATTTAATTTCCTGAATGTTTTTCCTCGCTGTTGCTCTACTTTTTTCCCCCTCATTTTGTTCATTAATTACACTGCAGGCTGTTTTTTTATTTATTTTTTTATCCCCCTTCCAAATATAGAAGTAAATCTCTTTCCATCCCCCGGTTCATCCCTCTTGAAATTCCAATAATAATTTCCAGCTGTGAACGCCACATGAAAGCGGCGGCTGTAATGGGGTGCTGAAAGGAGATGGTCAGCAGGAAAAACAAAAAGGAGGGGGCGAGGGGGGGGCAGTTGACTTCCAAGGTCTCGTGTTATCATCAGCCCTGCCTTTTGTCTCTTTGCCAAAATCAAACAGCCCCCCCCCCCCCCTCCCTCACACCGCCTCGCACCGTAGACCTTAATTGTGCTTAACTCGTCAGTGCTGGAGGAACAAATTGATTGGGAGAGCGAGGAATGTTGATGTGAGGAATGTGTTGAGTCGAGGGGAGCTGTAAAAACAGCACAGCAATGTTTTTGCAATCAATCCTCACTAGTCCAGGTGTCTGTCTTTTTAGAACCTTCTCAGCCATCTTGCCTGACAGGAATGAACACCACCACTCCAAATAAGTCCAACAAAAAAAAACAGTCTGCATGTATTGAGTGTCCTACATACGTATTATTCGTGCTAACTGCAGCGTTACGCAATAGAAACAAAGCCCAAATAATCTACAAAATTAATCAACACAATAAATGGATGTGTCCTAATTGTTTTTACATGATAATCACCAATTTAGGAAATAGAAAAAAAAACAACTTGCGAGCCAAGTCCAAGGCGTGTATAATTTAGTCTCATGACAATTGCCGCTACTGTTTTTATTGTTCTCATTCGCATTCCACCTGTTGTTGTGCTCATCTTGTATTTATTGCACCCAGCGTTCAGGGGACGTAAAACGAGGCACGCAAATAAATCTCGACTTACTTAAAAGGTTAAGCCCAGAGCATGTCGGCTAAATTTATGTTAGCGCCTTCACGTGGCGCGCAGATGTTTTGTCTGCACGCTCCATACTGCTGTTTTTTTTTTTTTTCCCCTTTCCAACAATAAAGTTGTCTGAATGTTAGCGTGCAGCCGCAAAGACCCGCTGGACTGTCGGGACCCCGTCGCCATATTTGGACAAATTTACAAGGCGCTCCAAAAGATGCTGGCCTTAGCCTCAATAAAGTCAATAAAACAATTTTTCTGTTTTTGTTTCCCGTCAGGTGTCCGCCACGGACGGCGACCGCGGTTCCTTCGGCGCGGTGTCCTACGCGCTGGCCTTGGGTTCGGGCGGCGCGGCGTCCGCTCATTTCACCCTAGACGAGGAGAGCGGGCGTCTTTGCACCACGACAGCGGTGGACCGTGACGAGGGGCCTGACGCCTATGAGCTGGTCGTCACGGCAACAGACGGGGTGAGAAGCAAAGCATTTTTTTCCCATTTTCTTTTTTGGACCGTTGGTATTTCTTAGAACCACTGTAAATGGTCGAGGCGGGTTGAACAGCAGCTAAATGTTAAGGATTTAGTTGAGTGTCATTTTGAGATTCCGCTAGTTCTTAAATACAAGCGGGATCAAAGATAAGTCATTGGCGGCTGATCCGTCTCAACTATGCAGCCGAGCCTTTTGGGGATTTGTTCCCCGCTCGGAGCAAATCCCCAGATAAGAAAACGTTGGTCTTAAAAAAGTGCACGATAAGTCGGATTTGAGAAGAAGTGTGCGTGAACCAAGCCCAAGTCTCCTAACTTTATTGCTGGTATCAAAGTATAAAAGGAGTTCTGACTTGTTGTGGTCTTCCCTTTCAAGGGCGGTCTGAGCGCGGCGGTCGGCGTCAGGGTGTCGGTGGCCGACGTCAACGACAACAGGCCCGCTTTCTACCCGCTCTTGTACGCGGTCAGCTTGAGTGCGCACAGTGCCCCCGGGACCTCTGTGGTTAAGGTGACGGCCCATGACCCGGATGCCGGCGAGAACGGGCGGGTGACCTACAAGGTGGCGCCCGGGGGAGCTTCTGCCTTCTTCACCCTCAACAAAGACACAGGTGCGGTTTTGCTGAAATTCATTTGGGCTGCCAAAAGCCTCACTGTAATGATCTGCCCCGCTTTAGGTGTAATCTCCCTTTCGCGCTCGCTCCACGGCAAAGCCAACTCGGTCATCTCCATGGTGATATCGGCTCAAGATGGCGGCGGACTGACCGCTTCGGTAGACGCCAGAGTGAACGTGAGCGTGGTGGGAGGCGCCGTGTCGTCGCCCGTCTTCGAGCAGCCGCAGTACTTCTTCACCGTGTCCGAGGACGTTCTCCGGGGCACCTCGGTGGGAGTGGTCCGCGCCACCGCCAAAACAGGTCAGGAATCGGCAGCTCATCCACAAATGGGCTTTTTCTCACCGACACCCCTTGTGTCTTCAGTCCTTGCCAAAGACATCTCTTACTCCATCTCCTCTGGAGATCCTGATGGTTACTTCATCGTGGACGCCGCGACCGGAACCATCCGCACCGCCCTCCCCCTAGACCACGAAAGCTGCCCAAGGCTGGACCTGGAGATCCAGGCGCGCTTCGGCTCCCCTCCCGCTTTCGGTGCCAGTCGGGTCCGCGTATCCGTCTCGGACGTGAATGACAACGCACCCACTTTCCTGCCCTCCTCATCGGAGTCACTCCTCCTGCCTGAGGTCACCAAAATCGGGACCATCATCTACCGCGTTCAGGCCTCGGACAAAGACTCCGGTCAGAACGGTCAGCTAAGTTTCGACTTGATGGCGGGCAGCAGCGGACAGAGGACTTTCGGCGTGGATCGAGGCAGCGGGGAGGTGCGTCTGATCGGGGGACTCTCCTATGAGAGCATCCCCCGCTACGACCTTCAGGTGGTGGCCAAAGATGGCGGCGCACCTCAGCTGAGCTCCACCTTCACCCTGGTGGTTCACATCCAGGCGCAGGATGCGCAGGGACCCCACTTTGACACGTTGACCTACCGCGTGGAACTTCGAGAGAACACGCCTCTCAACACACGCTTCCTCCAGGTTCGAGCTCTCAACAGAGAAGCGTCCGGCAATGGCGGAAGCGCCTCGCCGTCCGCCGACATTTCCTACCGCCTTCGGCCCGACGGCGACGCGGCCGGCTTCGGCATCGTGCCCGATAGCGGTTGGCTGTTTGTGAGAAGCTCTCTGGACCGTGAAGTCAAGGACATGTACCTGCTGACTGTGGAGGGGACCTCAAGCCAGGGCGGGACGGGGAGAACGGGAAGCGCCGCCGTCAGGGTGACCGTGACGGATGAAAATGACAACTCGCCCAAGCTCAGCCAGGACAGAGTGTTCCTGGCTGTACGGGAGAATCTCCTGGCGGGAACGGGCTTCGGTAGGGTGTCCGCCACCGACCGAGATACCGGACCGAACGCCCGCCTTACCTACAGGCTTCTGCACGCCGACAAACACTTTCAGATCAACTCGCAGACAGGTGAGCGCTTTTCCTAGCCGTTGCTGGTTCCTCATCTCTTCATCTTTGGCCTGTTCCTTCCCTTCCAGGAGAAATTAGCACTCGCCAAGCCCTGGATCGGGAGCGGCAGTCGAGCTTCCAGCTGACGGTGGTCGTGCAGGACGGCGGGACGCCTCCCCGCACAGCCACCGGCACGGCGCACGTCAGCGTGCTGGACGAAAACGACCACGCTCCGAGCTTCACCCACGCCCGGCCGGACAGAGAGCTCCTCTTTCAGGTTGCGAGATGTTGGAAGCAATACAACACAAAGGATGGCCGGTTAACGTTTCTCCCTTCTAGGTGAACGAGGGGCTTCCTTCTGGGACCATCTTGGGCACCGTGTCCGCCAAAGACCCGGACGAGGGCGAAAACAGCACCATCTATTATTCTTTAGAAGGCAAGCTTTACTTTTCAGCCGACACAGAGACGTCAGACCGCTTCAAAACCATCTGACGCGCTTGCTATGATTTCCTCCAAAGGCTCCAGAGTGGAGCGCTTCTCTCTGAACACCGCCACGGGGGAGCTCCGAACCGCCGCCCCGCTGAGGTGGGCGGAACGTGCCGAGTACGTCCTGACCGTGACCGCCGCCGACCACGGAACGCCGAGCCTCAGCTCCGCCTGCCAGCTGCGGATTCAAGTAATCAGGCATCGTCGGCAAATCCGCAGTCTTTTTATAGACGTTTCCTCAGATTGCGAGAGGAAAGTCGGGGTGAATACGAGCCCTATGTAAACAAAAGCGTCCCGGCAATCTGTTTGAGTGCTTCCTGCACTAAAGGTTAGCGGAGTCATCAGAACCTGCGAGCTCATCCGGGCTGACTTGTTGTCGTGAACTCGGATCGATCCCCGCAGATCAGCACTGATATCTTTAACGATGGCGACAATCTTTGAGTGAGTTCAGAACGGAAATGGTTGCTAATCTGAGGAGGGGGCAACCGACCTGGGTTTCGTTTTTGAGATTAGAGGGAGGGGAAGCAAGCGGTCACCTTGGAATCAAACGTTTCCATATGTGACCGGGGGCCAGCAAGATAAAGGTGCCAAAAAATAAAAACAGGTGAGTTCTTCACGACAATCACCATCTTGAGTAAAAAAGAGTATTTTTTCTTACTTGCAATAATATTATCAACGGAGGAATTGCGTGTGACATCTGGTCATGTTCTTGATTAGAGAAGAAAGCCACTTTCGCTCAAGGTTGCTCCCGCTGAGGTTCTGGCTTGATTTTTTTCTAGCTGCGTGGCCTTCACAATCCCCCGAGACCTTCAGTAATGGAGCAGACGCAGACTCTTAACCTTCATCGTCCAATCAAATCGAGTGATTGGAGCAGACAGGTCTAAGCTCGCCTCTGATTTGCAGGTTTTGAGCTCCGCCAAGTCATCCCCGATGCCAAACGTGCTGTCCATGACGCTGAACGTGGTAGAAGGAGCTCCCCCGGGCTCAGTGGTGGGCTCGGTGCACCCGCCTGATGCCGTCCCGGATGGCCAGGTCACCCACCTGGTGGTGGACGGGACGGACCAGGACGGGACCTTCATGGTGGACCGTTTGAAGGGCGACGTGTACCTGGTGCAGGAGCTGGACTACGAGAAGGCGTCTGAGTACACGCTACACGTGGAGGTGTCCGACTTCTCCCGGGCCTTTCCCAGCAGCCATCTGGTGAAACTGAGCATCCGGGTGCAAGACAGCAACGACCATTCGCCGCGCTTCGCAGAGGATCCCGTGACAGTCGTCGTACCTGAGAACCTTCAGCCGGGAGCCTCCATATACACCTTCCAGGCTGTGGACCAGGTAGCAAAACACTTCTTTTAGCGCAGCAGTTAGCATAGCATAATCAATCAACTGGTCTTCGCGCACACAGGACGGCAGCAGTCCCAACAGTGAGTTGCGTTACTCCATCGAGCAGCGCTGGCCGGATGAGGCCAACCTGCTGAAACTGGACGCCGTTAGCGGCGTGCTCACCCTCGGGGAGACCCTGGACCGCGAGACCACGCCGTCTCTTCACCTGGTCGTCCGGGCTACCGATCAAGCGGTGGAGCTCTCGCAGAGGCGCTGGGCTTCAGTCACGGCGCAGGTGTTTATCATCGACCAAAACGACAACACTCCCATCTTCAGCTCGCCCGCCGCCGTCAGCGTGATGGAGGATCAACCCGTCGGGTCGGTTAGCTTGCGGCCGCAGCCGGCGTCTCGTCCTGAAGAAGCGCTTGAACTTTTTTTTTCTCTTGATTCTCGGGCAGCTTTGTGATTTTGTACGTGATGGCTCGGGATGCGGACGAAGGGGAGAACGGTCGAGTGTCGTATAGAATCCTGACGGGAAACGGTGCCGGTCACTTCGGTCTGAACCCCGACACCGGTAAGTAGACCACCCTTATGAACTCGTGCACGCGATCCTTTTTTGAGGAATAATATTTCACCTCGGTGGTGACTGAAGTTGAGGTCAGGTCGTAACTTGATGGAACTTCCAGATGGTGTGAAAGTCTTCTGGGTGCGAATTGTTTTAGCTTGCGGTTTGTTTTCTCAGACGGTATTCATCTTTAACAGTCGAGAAGCAAGTACAGTAAAAAAAAAAAAAAATGGACGCCGGTGATACGTGGCAAAGGTCACCATGCACAACTGAAATTGACGTGACGTCGAGAAATAATGTCCCGGCAGGCTCGCTGTCCATCTTGAAGGCGCTGGACCGAGAGGAGCAGGAAGTCTTCAATCTGACGGTGATGGCGGAGGATGGCGGGACGCCTTCGCTCTCCTCCACCCAGAATCTCTGCGTACAAGTGATGGACGTCAACGACGAGGCTCCTCTTTTCCAAAAGGCTGAGTTTGAGGCCCGGGTTCTGGAGAACCAAGGGCCAGGCACTACGGTGCTGACGGTGGTGGCCACCGACAGAGATCAAGGTTGGGCTCTCGATGACGACAAAGTTAGTTTGCAAGATTTTCCATCGCCGTGTGTTTACACGCAGGGTCCAATGGGCACGTGACCTTCGGGGGCGTGACGGAGGAAGGCTTTGTCATCAACCCGTCCACCGGCGTCATCACCACCACCGCCGAGCTGGACAAGGAGCTTCGGGATCACTACGTCCTCACCGGTACTCAACCTGACCTGACATTGTTTGTAGTCCATCCATCCAATTTCTGAACAGCAAAGTCCTTCTTTCTGTCCAGTATACGCCCGGGACGGCGGGATGCCCCCCAACTTTGCCAAAGCCACGGTGCGTGTGGAGGTTGAAGACGTCAACGACAACGCTCCGGTCTTCGCTCGGCCGTGGTATGGCCTGGAAGTGCCCGAGAACCAAGACCCCGTGGAGCTGTGCATCCTCAGGGCCAGCGACCCGGACTCAGGTGCAAGCGGGGAGCTGGAGTACAGGATTACCGGTGAGAGCGGTTCTGTCAGTCCTCCTTGCCAAATATTTCATTAGTGCGCTGGAACTACGCGCTTGCTTCTTTGTTTTTGGCCGGGCTCTGCCTGCATATAAATCTACGGCTCTGACACCAGTCTGGCTCTTGACTTTAAAAATAGCACTTGGCCTCTCTGAAATCTTTTCTCATTTTTGCTCCAGCTGGAGACCCAGACGGGGACTTCCACCTCCATGCCAGCACGGGAACCCTGTCCACTCGGCGGGGCTTGGACAGGGAGACGAAGGCCGAGTACACCCTGGAGGTGACGGCCACGGACCGAGGCGCCCCGCCTCTCAGCACCGCCGTCACGGTGGAGGTCCGAGTCCTGGACGTCAACGACAACAGCCCCGTTTTTGGCAGGAGCACATACACTACTGATGTTTCGGAAGACGCCGCCGAGGGATCGCAAGTCCTGGCGGTAGACGGATGTTACTTTCTCGTTGTGCCTTATTTGAAGTAAATGTTGTTTTACCTATTTTGATGCGTTTCCAGGTGACGGCGACGGATGCGGACGATGACGTGAACGGGAAAGTTCTGTACTTCTTGAGCCACGAGGCTCACGGCGCGTTCACCGTGGACGAGCGCACGGGTCGCATCACCACGGCGGCCCCGCTGGACCGCGAAAAGCGAGCGTCGTACAGCTTCCGAGTGTTTGCCACCGACCTTTCCCCGGCGTCGCCCCGGAACTCTTCTGCTCAGGTAAGCAAAGTTAAACACTCGTTCCGTCATTACTTAAAAAAATCTTTGCATACAAGCTAATGAAAAGTCCCATCTTCTTTCTTAACCTCGGCTTCCAGGTGACCATCACCATCACGGACGTCAACGACAACACACCCATCTTAATCCAGGACCCGCTGGTCGTGGAGGTGTCAAGCAGGCGGTCCCAGCGGGTTCTGGCTACCATGAAAGCCGAGGACAAGGACTTCGGGGCCAACGGCTCCGTGTTTTATCGCTTCGCCACTCCCGTGAAGGGCTTCCGCATCAATTCTCTGACCGGGGAAATCCAGGCCACAGAGCCTCTGGAGACTCTCTCCCAGGCCCAGAGGACTCTTATCGTGGAGGCCATGGACCAGGGCACTCCGGCCCAGTCTGCGCAGGGCGTGGTGGTGATCTACGTGAAGGAGGTGGAGTACAGCGGCATTCGCTTCTCCAGGAACGCCAGAGATGTCAGCATACAGGAGAATGCGGCTCAAGGTTCAGCATATTTAGCAAAGGCAAGCTTGAGAATCAGAATGTGATGTCCATCCTCTGCTCCCGTAAATTAGGTACAGCCGTGGTGCAGGCTCAGGCCCAGTATCCCGATGGAAATCGCAATGGCATCGGCTACAGCATCTTCAGTGGGAACAGACGGCAGGCCTTCAGGATCAACTCGGCCACAGGTGAACACAAATGATGGAAGGAAATGGCCAAACAGCTGGTCATTCATCCGTGTCTTCTCCAGGTGAAATCTGGGTGCAAAGCTCCAAGGGTTTGGACTTTGAGGACACGCCCAGGCTGCGTCTGGTGGTGAAAGCCGAGAGCGTGTCCTCCACCTCTTTCATCGGCATCAACTTGCTGCTTCAGGACGTCAACGACAACCTCCCTCGCTTCCAGCTGCAGAACTACGTCGCTTACATAAGGGAGGCTCGGGGATACGAAACGCCAATCATACAGGTACCGAGCGATTGGGCGACTCGCCGTTGGATTTTTTAACAGTTTTTACACTTGCCCAGGTCGTGGCCGAGGACACGGACCAAGGCCAGAACGGTCAGGTGACCTACTCCATTCAGTCGTCGGGCATGAGCGGATTGTTCAAGATTGATCCGATGACGGGAAGTGTCACCACCACGGCGATCATGGACCGTGAGATCTTTACCCAGACCAAGTAAGGCTACAAGCGACGAGGACGCTATCGAAAGACTCCAGTATTTTATATCTAACATCTTGGTCCAGGCTGGTGATAACAGCAACCGATAGAGGAAGTCCAAGACTGGCGGGTTCAGCAACTCTGACCGTGATCATCGTGGACCGGAATGACAACAGTCCCACGATACCCTTACCACAAGAAATCCGCATCTCAGAGAGTACTTAACGATACTAGTCGATAATGTATACCTTGCGAGGCTGAACGCGACTGACACGGTCCTTGCGTCCGTCAGACACATTAATAGGTACCGAGATCACCCTGGTGACGGCCAACGACGTAGACTCCGGTCCAGCTCTGGCCTACTCGTTGCACATGGACCCAAGCGCCATTGGGAAGTTCGGGATCCACCGCTACACTGGAGGTGTTTGGCTCACCGCCCCGCTGGACTTTGAGGAGAAGACGTGGTACACAGTGACCGTCAGAGCCACCGACAGCCAGCACCATGCGGAGGCCAACATCACTATCCTGGTCCAGGACGTCAACGACAACGTACCGGCCTTCACCCACGACCTCTATCAGGTAGGATGATCCCATCGGTCATTGGCACGAACACAAAATGCACTAGCGATGGCTCGTAGTGTAACCCGAAGCACTCAGGAGTCAAGGCGCCTTTCGTTCCTGATACGACAGGTGACCCTACCCGAGCACACGGCAGCTGGCAGTGCGGTTGTCACGGTAACAGCAACTGACAGGGACTCCGGAGAGAACGGAAGGATCACCTACAGTGTCATGTCGTCCACTCAAGAGGGCTTCTCCATTGATCCCAACAACGGTAGACAAACACTTGGTCCTGTTGGAAAGTCAGAATGTCTCACTCTTTGCCTCTCTGACCCATTCCAGGAACGTTGTTCATCAGCCAACGAGCAGAGTTTGACCCTGAACGTCCTTCCGTCAATGTGGTCATTGAAGCTCGCGACGGGGGCTCCCCCCCGCATTCCGCCCTCGCCACCGTCCAGGTTCAAATTGCTGACGTCAACGACAATGCCCCCGCGTTCCACCAATCAGAGTACAGGTCGGTTTGGGTCGAAGGAAGACAATGCCAGGAAGACAATGCCGTAATGTTCTTTATTTTCATTTCCAGAGCGACAGTTTCAGAGGACACCATCCCTGGAGTTACAGTCTTAACATTCGAGGTCTCCGACAGTGACCTCTCCCGGGAAAACTGCGGGTTGGACTTTGCTATCGCTAGCGGCAATGAGGGTTACGCCTTCCATATGGAGAGCAGCGTTCGATTCCTGGAGGGCCGCGGCTTCCAAACTGTTGGCTCGCTGCTCTTGGCCGAGGGTCTGGATTTTGAAACCAAACCGCTGTACAATCTCACCGTGGTTGTGTCAGACCGTGGCGTGCCCCAGAGGAGCTCCAGCGTCGCCGCCGTGATCACCGTCGGCGACGTCAACGACAACCCGCCCATTTTCAGCAGGGCGGAATACGTGGTGGCGTTGAGCGAAGGGGCTGTCGCTGGTACAGAAATCATCCGACTGACCGCGACAGGTAACTAAATCTCGTCCTGGTCGGGTCATACCAGTCTCTGTTAATTAAGAACCTTTCTTCTCCAGATCCAGACTCGGCGCCCAATGCGGAGGTCCGGTATGCCATCAGCTCCGGGGACGAGGTCAACCTTTTCGCCGTGGACCAGTGGACCGGAGCTCTGCGGCTTCAGCAGGCTTTGGATCGCGAGCAGAGGTCCACTCACACCGTCATCATCCAAGCCACGGACGGTCAAGGGCATTTGGCTCTGGTTCCCGTGCTTGTGGAGGTCAAAGACGTGAACGACAATCATCCGTTCTTCCCGGTGGAAGTCCTGACGGCAAGCATCAGAGAGAACCAACCGGCAAATTCGGCCGTGACGGTTCTCCATGCTATCGACCATGACACGGGAGTCTTCGGCCAGTTGAGCTACTTCATGCTCGAGCGCTCGCCCGCAGGAAAGGACTTTTCCGTGGATTCCACCACTGGAGCGATCAAGAGCAGGAATCCCTTTGACTTTGAGAAGATCAATTCGTTCAACTTTGTCGCACTGGCAGTTGATGCAGGAAACCACTCCGCCACCGTGACGGTGCAGGTGTTTGTCACAGGCGAGGACGAATACGATCCCATTTTCACATCCTCCCATTTCTCCTTTGAGGTCCCAGAGGATGGCCGGAAAGGTCAGAGCATAGGTCAAGTCCAGGCCAGTGATGAGGATGGAGGCGTCGATGGGATCGTCCTCTACTCCTTCCCGACGAGCTCTCCCTACTTTGAAATCAACAAAACCACTGGTGTGATTGTCCTCAAGCTGGACAGCTCGGGGAGCGGTCGCAGGAGCAACGCTGGATCAGGTCGAGCCAAAAGAGAAACCCGGCTGATGACTCTGGACGTGAGAGCTCACAGTCCTCTGGCTGAATCTCGCCACTCCACGGCGCACGTCTCCATCGACGTCACCAACACGGGCTTCGGCCTAGCCCCCGACGTTAACGTCTTGCTGATCATCATCATCGCCGTGTCACTCGGCGTGATCGTTCTTCTTGTGGTCATGGCGACTGTGGTGTTCCTGGTCAAGTCGCGCAGGAGGAAGAAAGCCCAGAATGCCACCGACAGACCCCAGCCCTCAGAAACCGCTCTGAAAAACTGCAGCTCGGGACAAGGAGGGGAGATGATCTTCCACCAGGCCTTGCCGGGCTATGTCGGAGAGCAGGGGAGTGGCGGCGGGGGTTCGTACACAAGAGGAGGCTCTCTCGATCCGTCACACTCCAGTGGGAGAGGATCCGCCGAGGCGGCAGAGGATGACGAAATTCGGATGATAAACGAGTACCCTCGCGTGGCCTCCATCAGCTCCTCCATGCAAGAACATATCTCGGCCAGGGGACCAGATTCTGGGATTCAGCAGGACGCCGACCAGCTCTCGGATGTCTCCTGCGAGCCTGCGGCTTTGGAAGGGAGCACTTGGTTCAAAGGCAAAAAAATGGCCGGCGGTCTCAGTGGAACTTTGCTCTCTGGGCAGCTCCCGGTCTATCGGGACGAGGGAGGCGGCTACCTGGGAGTCGGCCGGGGTCTGAATATTACCCTCCCGAAGGAGTACGCCTTCCCCGAGGATGGTAAACCATCTGTGGATGGTTCTCTCACAGCTATAGTGGCCAGCGACGAGGAGCTCCGGGGGAGCTACAACTGGGACTACCTACTCAACTGGTGCCCTCAGTTCCAGCCACTGGCCAACGTTTTCACCGAAATCGCAAGACTGAAAGACGAGACGGCCCAACAGAACCCCAATCCGCGCCAGCCCTTCCAACCCAAGCCCAAAATGGATTCCAAAGCCAGAATCGACCCGCCGCCGCTCATTACCTCGGTCGCCCACCCGGGGGCCATGTCGGTGCCGCCCAAAGTGCCTGCGATGGGACGGACGTTCCCCCACTTAGTATCCCTACGCCGGTCCCCCATCAGCCACGAGGGTTCCATTTCCTCGGCCGCCATGTCGCCCAGCTTTTCGCCGTCGCTTTCCCCGTTGGCGGCACGCTCTCCTGCCGTCTCCCCTTTCGGCGTCAACCAGGGACCCTCGGCATCCATGATCAGCACCCGGGAGCCCTCGCTGGAGCGGAGTCCTGATCATGAGATGAGAATATGAGGGCCACGGACTATTTCTCGAACCTTTTTGCGTGTTCCATGGACTGGCGTTTACAGGGGTTCTCGGACTTTTTGGCCCTTCCGTGTCTTTCCGATCACTTCCGTTTGTACCCATAAATGCCATCGGAGTTAGTATGATTGAATCTAGGTATGCACTTTTTTAATCATCCTAATTTATTGTCCTCGGTGACTCACAGCGTTGTTCCCTCGCTGGCTGGCCAGAGAGCGCCATGTTTACGCCTTTTTGCATTTCAGTGTTAAAAGTCATTGAAACAAAATGGACGCCAACGGATTGTTTCCATGTGCCAGTGCGAGACCGACATTTTTTTTTCCCCCACATCAAATATTGACATGAGATTGTGTATTTGCGTATATGTATATTAGGATTCAGGATTGTGTGATTGTTAGCCGGGTAGCGCCTCGAGTTGTGGATTATTTATATGAAGGAAGGAGAGGCTTTTCTACATTGTTCTTAATTTTCTGGGCTCAAATTGCAGATCAGAACAGTTCTAGCAGAATCACCTCTGTGTCTTTACGAGTGCTTCCTGCATTGTTGATGATGCCGTTCATCTCAGCACAAAGGCAAATATGCAAACTTCACCGCACTTGGCCCAACGCGGCTTTCGGGCAAAGGCTCGCCAATTAGGCGGAAAGGATTACAACATGCACGAAAAGCCCTGAACAGTATTTCCAAATAATTTCCATATCACCGTCATGCAGTTTCTCAAGCCTCCAAAAACAAAGAGTTCAATGGTACTGTGCTCGTTTTTTAAAAGCAAATAAAGCAAGCAAATAAATTCCCCCACTAATCCCCCCGGGGGACGCATACTGACACAAACTGGAGTCTGCTCTTTTTCCTCTTTGAAGAGTTGAAAAACAGTGATGGTATGTTCTGGGAATGATGATGACCTTAAGTCCAGGATTTTGTCAATTTTAGGGGCGGGGACGTTTCAGATGAGCTCATAGAAGGACAGTGGAGATGTTCCGCATCGAGAAGAAAACATTTTCATTTGAAAAAACACTTTCACAGCCTTAAGGGGGTGCAGGGGGTCTGGACCACCACTTACCTTTAATATTAAATGGACATTTTTTTTATTAAACTGCTTTGTGGGAGATGTCCCCTCCTGTCTGCAACTATTTATTTATTATTTATTTATTTACAGGAGAATTCTTAGGATTTTTTTCTTTTGTATTTGCAGTTGCGCTCACGCTAAGCTCAGATAAAAGAATCCAAATGTAGTGATTTGGCACCAGCAACTCTTGTCCGAAATGTCCATTTGCAAATATGATGTCATGGTTTGCAAAACTTGTTTTATGCGGCGCGCCATTTAAGCCAGGAACAGATTATTTCCACCTTCGTTATTTCCTAGGGGGAAAAAAATGTTCCTGTCAATCAAAAGTCAACATTATTAACCTCGCAAAGGCAAATTTGCCGACTAATGAGTTTCCCTTGTCTCTGATATTTTATTTTCCATAAACATGATTTACTGGCTGACGTACAGAATGCATTGCTCTCGCTCCCGACATGGAAATTTATTAGCCGGTTTCTTGTGTCAGCCTGAACGTGGAGAATGCGCAGGAGTCGGAGTCTTTTACGACTTGGATCACGGCCCAAGTATTCCGTTAAGGCAACACTGAAACTTTGTTCTCGTCTGACATCGAAATTACAATCACTTCAAAACAAGTGGACGAGAACATCGCCAGGACTTCTGCAGTCCGCCGCCACGTGGTCGCCGCAAGCGTTCGTTCCACGCCGGGCGGTGGAATCTTTTGATACTTTTTTGTGACCTGCCTACCCAGTTGTGTAAAGTTGACCCGAAGGCCGTTCGGTGAACTTTCCTTTACTTTACCACTTGAGCGGATCAGCTGGTTGAAAGCGGATTTACTGCGTGTGACCAAGCGTTTAGAAAACGCGGTCAGGCTTGCCGACCCTCAAAAAAGACACCAAAAAAAAAAGAGAGAAAAGTAGCTGACAATTTAAGAGGATGAATTGCTCTTTCGTCCTTTTTTTGTGTGTGTTGGAGCTTCCTTCCCACCGCTGGAGTTGTCTTGGTAACTGTTGCCATGGCGACCAAAAAAATGGTGATGTGCATGTTTTTGTTTGTTTTTTTGTGGCAACAAAACTGGCAGAAGGTCATCACACAGCCTGCGTGCCATCCCAAAACTGAAATAGAGCGAAGCTTGCTTGTCCTTGACACGCCGCTGTGAAAATTTGCTCTCGTGTTGCCAAACCAATTGCTAGCCACGAGGACCTCCGAGTCTTAAACCGTTCTGTTTTCGTTTAAGAGCGTGCGATAAATATTACCCCCGCCGTTCGGGATCGACAAAGTGTGTGAGGTTTGTCGTGTGGAAAAAACAGAACGTTCCACTGCAACCTTCTTCTTGTCATTTACCAAGTCAGCACTTTTCCACATCACCCATCTGGCATTATAAAACCATTTTGGTTTCTTTTAAATCTCTCAGTCTTTCTTCTAATCCCCATTTTCCATGCACATAAAATATGACCCAAGACTACCTTCATATCTTCTTCATATCTTCAATTTCTTGCCATATCCTCGTCCCTCAAGAAACTATTCAATGAGAGGCACCGTTAGCTTAGCGACATCAGAGAAAGTTCACCATCAGGATGAGCTGGAAACTAGCGCAGCATAAAGAAATGTCACCTCGGCACCTCATGTCTTATTCATGGCCTTGGAGTGACGAGCGAAGGTCCCGTGGGAGGTCGCGCGACCTCACTAGACACTGCGCCAACACACTTGGCCTCTCTTGTGAGCCTCCTGAGCTAGCTAGCTAGCTGCTTTCGTTCATTAGCTAGCATTAGCCATTTTGCTTCAGTTTAGTGAGTATTTTCAAGTGTCCAATCTTTTCAGGTGACTTAGTCTATGCCGTGTTTTACTACGCTTATTGTTGCCTGGTTGCCGTAGGCTAAACAAAGAGGTGGCTAATTAATTGGCTAACTCCCAAAACGTATCACATCTCAGGCAAGCGTTTAGCGGACATAAAAAGTGACTTTTTAGCTCCGACCTTGACCGGGGAGAGGTGGGAGCAACATTACCAGATGGATGTAATTCCCTTCGGCAGACGCGCTGACGCGTGGAGTTAGTACAGCTCTTGGGCGGACTCCAGGGTCTGAGCCTTTCATGGAAGCCCGGTTTCCGTGCGGTGTCGGGGCCCGCGGTCGCGGAATTGCTCGACCGCGAGGACATAGAGACGACTTTGATCGTTGTCGCCTTCACCGCAGAACCCAACGTTAATCGACAAACGCCATCCATCAAGCGGCCGGCGACATCCTTAACAGAACGGGCCTGGGTTTGCCCAAGAACGTTTCAGAGTCAGAAGAAATCAACTCAAAATGTCAGCCAAGGTTGTTTTGGCATCATTATTTGGCGGGTTTCACACTTGATCCAGTTCTTGATAATCCCAAACAAAGGAACGTAAACTTAGACTTTTATGGGAGTTGGGGTTTTATTTGGTGCAATTGGAAATGGTTGACGTGAAGGGGCGGGCCTTGGTTCTTTAAGTCATCCAAACCACTTTGAGCGTCAAAGCTGAACTTTCGAGGCCTTCTTAGTGGAAACGGGTCATCAGTAGCATCATTTTCATGACTCGTAGCGCAGGACAGCTTTATGAGCCAGAAGAGAGCCTGCAGGGGGAGCGAATGCAGCCGACCCACATTTGGGTAAACTATAAAAAGAAG
Organism: Syngnathus acus; assembly: GCF_901709675.1. Classification (NCBI taxonomy): domain Eukaryota; kingdom Metazoa; phylum Chordata; class Actinopteri; order Syngnathiformes; family Syngnathidae; genus Syngnathus; species Syngnathus acus. The sequence continues at coordinate 2,989,931 of NC_051099.1, read as the reverse complement.
CCGAGCGCCGCTAGTGTGGCGATGCGACTAAAAGAGCCAAGAAGGATGGATATGAAGAAAGAGACAATAAAACGGTTAAGGGAGGGCTCTTTATTTGGTTTCGGACTCCAGCGTTTTAAATGAAAACAGATGGTTCTTCCATCTGGAGTAGTTTCTACTTGAAGTCTTTGACGTGTTGTTTTCCTGGAGCCTGCTGCAACCTGCGAGGACAGGTGGCACCAAAACTGATCAATTGCCAGCTTCAGAATTGGTGGAACGCTTCTGGTTTGGCTCAGGGTTAGAGGTCGGGATTAGGTTTCGGGGTTTGGGGTATGTTTTAGCGGCTGGCGTTTGCTGTTTAGGATTTTGCTCTGACTATTGCCGGTTGTAAGACATTCGGATATTTTTTTGGAACCGTCATGCGCGCAACCGCAGAATGTTCCTTGGGTCGCATCCAAACCCGCCAAAAGAACAATTGTAGCTTCGTTAGCCATCTTGCGAGTCACAAAGCAACATTAGCGTCATCGCTGTTTATGGTTGTTTTAGCAGATCAAATTGTTCTGCTAATGTAGCTAAATCAAACCAGCAGCTGCTCATTTGTCTTTGTTTTTTTTTTAGTGCAGTCAGGTCGTGACCTAGTAAGTTAATATGTCGCCTGTCGGATATAATTGTCGGCACGCTAGCGAACGACATCGCCGTCCGTTCGGAGTTGCGTTACCGACCACTTAAGCGGCGAGAATTTAATATTCGCTCCACTCCCGTCCGCTCAGCCCCAGAGGGAAGTATCGTGTTTCTCATCCGCAGCTGCAAAATACTCGACTGGATCGTCGCGCGCCGAGTTTGTTGTTCTTGCGGCTTTGGGCGCCTGGAAGGCGGATTAGCCAAAATGACGTGACGAAAGATGCGGCGAGGCGACTCGTCGCCGTCTCGAAAGGCGGCAGAGTATAAATGTAAGTCGTTTCCACCGTTAACTTCATTTGATTGGCTCCTTCTGGTATGCTGTTAGCAAACGAGTCAAGGTTTGGGCCTTGCGGAAAGCTCGCGCGTATCGGAGATGTTATCATTGTGAAGGGGCACGTGTTAGCATGCTGGCTGTTAGCATTGTTTAAAACCAACCCAAGCTGTCAAAGGGCCAAAGCAAGCACCGGAGAAATTGTTTGTTTTTCTTTCTGGGGCGATGGGATTACATTTTTGTGTTTTTTCTTTCTTTCCGGAGGTCCTAAATGTAACTTTTTTGTTTTTCAGGGGTGCTGGCGGTTTCAAAGGAGGGCTGGCATCCATCTTCTTCCGTGTTGATTTCAGCAGCTGAAATCCCAGGAGGCCCGGAGAACTTTCTTGACATTCCAAAGAGCAAAACAAAGGACCCGGCCGCAACTGATGATCGACGATGAGGACGTCGGACTCGAGGAGACCATCCCACCGCGGCTGATTAACACTAATGCGGGTCAAATGTCCTTTCAGGGATCCAAACGGCACCACGAAAGGCCATTAAAGCCACTCAAGGAAAAAAATAGTTTTAGGGAGGGGTAAAAATTCAAAAGATGAAAACCGTAACCTTTGTTTAAAATTGAAACGCTGCATTACAACCCTAACGTGTGTGCCAGCGGTTCCTTCGCTATTCTTGCCGAGGTGACGTTTGATTTTCCTTTTCCTTGTGGACGCTAATCCACACGACAATCCAATAGCCGCCAGCGTGCACATTTATTCTGATGCGCATAAAAATGATGGTTGATCAATTTATATGGATAAAATAATTATTAGATATCAAAACAGCAAGAACATGCTGATTTCATAAAATGTATTCATGAAAACGTCTGGCCCAATCAGGCCAGGTTTAGTGAACTTTCCCGCTGTAAAGCTTATCGCCAACAGGGGGCAGCAGAGTAGCTTCCAACAACCATGTGTGGCTTCCTTTTGTAGATCTCATCGCCAACAGGGGGCAGCAGAGTAGCTCCCAACAACCGTGTGTGGCTTATGTTGATCTCATCGCCAACAGGGGGCAGCAGAGTAGCTCCCAACAACCGTGACGTCATTGTTAAATAGTGACTTGCTCACCGCAATCGTTCACGGAGTGACTCCTCTTTCCAAAAATAAAGACTCTTGGAGACGCGTCACTTCCGCCGTAACTGCCGTTTTCTTGGCTGCTCAGTCAGTGAGCAGCCTGTTTGCTTTGCCTCAACAACAACAAAGACAAGAAGAAGCTTCACAAAAACAACAATTCCCATTTTGTGCTGACAAATGTTCCCCCACCGTGCAGTGCTTGTTATAAGCAAAGCCGGAAATGCTTCGTCGTGGCCGCTAGCAGTTTGTTCGCCTGCCCGCTAGCATTCGGGGGACCAGCAGAACCGGAACCACAAACTCCGGGAAGGTAATTTGCTTGCATTTTCCCAGATTTTTTTTATTTTTATTTTATTTGATTGACTAAAATGCACATTTCGTTTTGAGTACGTCGGTTACGATCGAGTGTGTGAGCGGCGCGAAGCTACTTCAAATCGGGCCTTTTTTTCCAGATTAAATGCAACCAGGTAAGAATAATTTGGAGTAAAAAAAAGAAATCCGTTTGAGTCCAACTGCTGTGTCGTTAAAATGTCAGAAGAGCTGTCATATCGTCGGTGAGTGGCACGGAAGAGACTTTGACACCTGAGCGAATACACCTGCCATATGGCAGCTCAACGTCACCGACGAGTCTGACAAAAAAAAAATCATTTTTTATCGTGGTTCATGCGCGCCGGGTAAAAAGGTCATGTTAAAAAAATGTTGGTGATGTTGCCAAATAACTGCAAACGTGGTCAATCTGTAATTCTCAAACTTGGATTGCCACGTTGAGTTCCTTTTGCACGTCCGTGTTCGCAGGGCAATTATGGCGTCTTTGGAAGCCAAATGCCAGAAAACAACTAAACGCGTCAGACAATCTCACGACACAAAAAAACAAATAAGGCAATAAATAAAATCATCAGGATGGTTGGGCAATGGTGGATTTCTGCACTTCCATTTATTTTTTTCTTTGTTTCTTTCCTTCTGACAAATAGAAATGTTTCACAATGTGTCAGACCTCAGTAGTGTAGCGCCATCTACTGGCGAAAAGTCCGATTTGTCTTTTTTCTTTTGTATTGGCAACTGGTATTGCTTTGACGCTACCGATACATTGGCAAAACGCCCCGTAGCGAAACCCGATAGTGGTACCAGACCATCCCTTGTCAAAATACCTGATTTATTTATTTTTCTGTCGTCGTGACATTTGGTGCGTTTTTCTGTCTGTCCCTTCCAGGGCGCCGCGGCGGATGGCATGATGAGCAAAGCGGCCACCGTGGAGATCCCCATCAACAGCAACGGTGACATGAGCACGCTAGCGGAGGACGATAGCCTGGAGCAGGTACAACCCACCGCCGGCCGACTCAATCGCATATCGGTCGCCGTGAATCCAGATTACCGCGACGACCTGAGTTGAAGTGGTGCGTGGCTTCTGCACGCCCTGGACAAACACACCTGCAAGTTCCTTCACCAAATGCGGACACAGACTCCGGCGTTGACTGCCAGCTAGCGACCGGTCACCATAGCAACAGCAGTTAGGCGCAACGTGGCATTGTGTGTGCGCGCGTGCCCAAAAGTCGAGTCGGTAGTGTTTTCCGTCATGGCCGTCACACTCGGTGTGGCTCTTTGGGCGCGGCCTTGGTTTTCTTTGGAATGCTGCTGATTTCAGACATGTTTTTCTTTTTGTCCTCGTCGTTCTTGCTTGTTTGTTTGTGGTGGTCTGTGTGCAGGCGACAAAGCGGCAGTGGCATTTAGATGAGAAGGTAGGAAGCTGCCCAGAGTGGGCGGCCATTTGCATGCGTATGCGGACAGTGGCCCAAAAGATTGCTGGTGGGCCGAGCACACGCGTGTGCAAGTGTGCCGCCCGCCCGCCACTAACACGCCAGCCACTGTCACCCGAGTGACCTTTCTAATCCGCTACTAACACGCCAATATAAATCAGGTGACACGGGTCACGTTCCCCTTAAGCACTTCCCAAATGGAGAAGGCTTCAAAACGCGTCAGTGCGACTCGTTTCCTTCACTTAACCTTTCCAACGCCGTCGTCTCGGGAATAGCCGGCTTCCCGTAGAAATCCTCATCTCATCCTTGCCTTCTATCTGGACCCGCCAACCCTACCCCCCTCTCCTTCTGTGGCCAGGACCTGCAGCAGGTGATGGTATCGGGTCCGAACCTCAACGAGACCAGCATCGTGTCGGGCGGCTACGGCGGTTCGGCACAGGGCGTCGTCATCCCCACCGGATCCATCAAAGGTAGCAACCGCGTCGGCCGCCCGGCCGCGTCGGCGCTGACGCTCGTGCACCTCAACTGTGTCTCTCAGGCCCGGCCGTGCGCTACAATCCCGACTTTAACAAACGGATCCTGGTCGCAGGTTTTTATGCCATTTTCTTGTTGGCGTTGTGGGCTTCCTTCTATCGAACACAAGCAGCCTTTCAGCTCTCGTCTTGCTTTGCGCGTGGTCCTTCTTGGCAGGCTGCTTCTGTCCTGACAATGTTTGGCTTCCTCCAGCTTGGGCTTGATTTTTCCGCCGCAGGTTCTGGATCGTCCGCGGCGGCGGATGAGGCCGCCCGAGGCGTGGCGGCGGAGAAGCTGGAGAGCGTCAAGAAATGGGGTCTCAACACTTACAAGGTACAAAGCTGGAGGCACTTGCAATGGTTCCGCATTTCAGCTGCTTCCAATTATTATTATTATGATTTTTTTAAGTGCACCAAGCAGATGTTCTCGGAACGTTTTGGGCGCGGCTCGCGGACGGTGGACCTCGAGCTGGAGGCGCAGATTGAGCTACTGCGGGACACCAAGCGCAAATACGAGAGCGTGCTGAGACTGGCCCGAGCGCTGACCGATCATTTCTACAACATGGTGCAGACGCAGCAGGCGCTGGGCGACACCTTCGCCGACCTGAGTCAAAAGTCGCCGGAGCTTCGGGTGATGACTGCAACAGAAACCACACGATAGACGTAGAGAGAGAGAGCGGGACCGTTCCGATCTCGGGTCCCTCGTAAACCAGGCCTCCATCCGGCGGTTCCGTAACATCGTACCCGTCTTTGCAGGACGAGTTTGGCTACAACGCCGAAACGCAAAAGCTGCTGTGCAACAACGGCGAGACTCTGCTCGGCGCCATCAACTTCTTTGTGTGCAGCATCAACACGCTGGTCAACAAGACCATGGAGGACACGCTCATGACCATCAAGATGTTTGAAAATGCCAGGTAAGGAGACAAAAAGATAGTCGCTCTGTCATCACGCCTCTCTCAAAATTGCGTCTTTGGCTTTCAGGTTGGAATTCGACGCGTACCGCTCGGACCTGGAGGAGCTCAGCTTGGGGCCTCGGGATGCGGCGGCCGTGGCCCGCATAGACGCGGCGCAGCGGCAGTACCAAGTCCAGAAAGACAAGTACGAACGACTGCGCTCGGACGTCTGCGTCAAACTCAACTTCCTGGAGGAGAACAAGGTACCGGAGGCAACGTTGACAATGCGGCGTAAACGAGCCCATGGTGATGTGGCTTGTGCTCGCGGCCCCTCCTCAGGTGAAGGTCATGCACAAGCAGCTGCTGCTCTTCCACAACGCCATCTCGGCGTACTTCGCCGGCAACCAACAGCAGCTGCAGCAAACGCTCGAGCACTTCAACATCAAGCTGAAGCCGCCCGGAGCCGACAAGCCGTCCTGGCTGGAGGAGTCGTGAGGAGGAGCTGACCGGACCGTGCCCGCCAGCCTGGAATAGCGAGCGGGCCAGTTCCCCGCAAGCTTGCAATCGTGCGTTTCGACGACTCTGCTTCGATGTCGAGTTCGCGGACTGAAAGCCATCGAAGCGCCACCCGGTGGAAACGGAGGCAACGTCTCCAATCAATGGCAAATTTTTACTTGAAAAGGAAACTTTTTTTTTTCTATTTCATTTTGGGCTCGACTTGGCCAACGTGCAAATTTGTGGACCAAACCACTCCTGTCTTGTATTGTACTTAGCTTTACTCATTTACCTGTTTATGGCGGCGTTAGTTGGCTCTTTGTTGAGGTTGACTACTACACAAAAGACAATTAAACGTGATATATGGGAACACCAAAGGCTTTAACGAAACATTATTTCTTCTAAAAATAAGTCTGCTTGCTGAATAGATGTACCATGTGACACATCATAAACCGGGTTCCAATTACCCTACAATCACCAGATTCCACGGGGATTACCAAACGACTATTGCAGGTAAGGCATTTAGTAGCAGTAGTAATTACCCACAAGCTCTTTGCTGCCGTTTTGAACTGCCTATTAATTCCATCATGTTCAAATGAAAAACAAATGATGAGCAACAGATGTCTGGATCATGTTTTTTGTATCAATTTTTGATGAGGCGCAGTCGGCTAAATGACTAATCGCATGACTCGTGGGCAAAGTGACATGCCATTGTGCTGGAAATCAGAAGTTGTAAAAAAACAACAGATGCTTGAAGAAAATGAATTTTATCACCTCCCACTGATGCAGCAGCTGTTTAGTGAAATTCGTTTCATTTAGGTGCATTTGCATTAATGCCTTAAAACGTAAGGCTTGAAGAATACTCTATTAACTTGTAGGTATACAAGCAATTGTTTTTTATTTAAATTGATTTTTTTTTAGTTTAATCTGATTACTTCATTTGTTGATTTATTAAAACCGCTTGTACTTTGTTGTCGGAAATATTCGGCAAACAACAGTGGAACATTCTTATATGAATGCTGTGCTGCGACTGCAAAGAAACTGCACCGATGTTGGAAAATTGTGAAAATTTAGGGGATGAAATTCCGACTCTGAAGTCTGAAAGGTGGCCTCAGTTAAGACTGCGTGTTTTAATGGCATTTTATGATGCAATTAACTTATTTTACCACTTGTAAATCACAAGTGAATAGCCATTAGCCTCACTCTTAACCCTTTAATTGCAGTCGTTTGAGTCCAAGACCAAAAAGTAAAAATCAACTAATACGATTAGTAGTTCAGAAGTGCAATTCATTCATAACAGAAGCATTAGTGGAATCAATGCTCCTCTCATCAATAACGCCTCACCATGTTCATTCAATAAAGGACGATCAGACTAGCTGTCTCGTCTGCACTGCCACTCTCGAGATTAATTTTTTTGTGGGGAAGAGAGGTGCTCAAATTCACCGTGCTTAATAGGGGCAATTTCGAAAACTACACTTCCGGTTTAAAATAAAAATAAAAGTATATCTCTCAACCAAGAACTATGTTTGGAATGAGGGTAAAATGAGGTGAAATATGCTTCTTGAAATGATATTGTGTAATTCTCGTTTTTACGCGAAGACGAAGGATAAAATAAACACTTCAATGGCATAGTGAAATGGCCTCATAATAATAAATTGAATTATTTTACTTATTCAGATAATGTTGTTTATCCCCTAAAGCAGTGGGTATGCAAAACAAGTTAAATCGTAATAACAGCACGAATGATAATAATGTCATTTTGAAATTTCTTCATTCACCCAATCACACATTGAAATATTTACATCCAATGGCGTGCGGGACGTTTCCCGATGGGCCGCTCCAATGTGGGGCCCATCATTTTACAGGCTACAAGTTAATAAAGCTTCATTAAATTCTATAGTTTTATTTCAATTTAATTGACTCAATTCATTTTTAATTTCACTATATTTGAACCTACAACACCCCTTTTGCATTGCAGTTCTCTTCTTCCCCGTGTCTAAAGTTGGGAGATACCTTTACAAGTTTAAACCTTCACCCACCCCCACCACCACTAATTGGTAGAGTCTAATTTAGTTTGCGCGCCTGGAAGAGGCTAGCTGAAGGGAAGACTTCAATATGGGGGTGGGCCCCGGTCATCATTTATGGGCTACAACCCAACTAAGTTGCATAAATGGTTTTAACTCAAGAAAATCCACCACACAAATGTCATAGAACACGTTTTTTTGCATTGTAGTTCTCTTTCCCGTGCGTAACATTGGGGTATACCATTGCATGTTCAAATTCCCGCCAACCATCTTCCCCCCCTCGTACTCATTGAAGTTGATAGAGTCCGATTCAGCTTCATGCCTGGATGACGGTAGGTGTACGGAAGAGGTGTAGCCATTGAATTAAACGATGGACAAAAAAACAGGCGTAGCTCAAAAAGCTCCTATATAAAAAAGAAAGGCTTTACAGGATGCTGCTGCCAAGTGTGCCAAGCTCACAAATTTGTTTTTAAGAAGACCAACCGAAGAGGAAAATGGTAAAGAGCCAGGGTCAGCGGCTTAGGGCACAACACGGGCTAGTTAGTATGCTAATATCCAGCTTGGTTGCTCCGCTAGTAAATTACATCATAGTAAAAAAAGTATTTATTGTTTTACCTTTAACTTTTATTAGTTTGTCGCCATCTTGTGGCTTTTTGTTGTAAATAATGGCACCGCTTTAAAACTCGACGTAAAAAAAACAAAAAAACACACAACTTGACGACTCCGGGTTTGTGCACTTTTATTTTGACAGCCCCAACCGGAACCCCGCCGCATAACAACATAGCCGCCTTGACGACTCGAAGCCAGATTTCTTGTCAGTAAGGTGAGCACGTCCACTTTGAAAGCACTCCAAGAGGCGGAACCGGCAAACCCAAGCCTCCCCTCCTCCGTTAAAGCAGCCCGGCTAGACGACCACCGGTCCGAGTGTCCATGACTCCAAAGACCGATCATTCTATGCAAGAGCCGCGGAGACTTGTAGGGACTCCGGTGACCCCGAGGATGTTCCAAGCCACCCGCTTCCAAAGCCCCAAAGTACAACGGGAATAAGCGAGAAAAAACTCGCCGGACTTTTTTTTCTCCCCCCCCCCCCCTGCGAGCCACACCGCGCAAGCCAGCGAGCCCTGCCAGGTTTCTTCTCCCTGCAGAAATGCACTTCCACTTCCATCCCCGCGTCATTCCTCCGAAGATGCCCAGGAACTGTGAGTGACAGGTCGGACGCGGCGGTGCGGATTCAGCCGGTGTTCCTTCACCTTCAAGGAACTATATTTGATTTCTACATCAACAAGCCAATTTTTAGCGTGGAAGACGACATTTTCCGTGTGATTGATGATTTTTGGGGTGTCGCTTCGGAACTTCCAGAGGGGGTGCGCGAACGCTCTCTTTTGGCCGGGAGAGGACGCGCATCGGCGGGACTCCGCTTGGTGACCCCCCCCCCCCCCTCCCGTTCAGAGACCCATCCATCCATTGATTCAACTGAGAACGATTCACTGATTCTGGGATTTAAAACATCCATCCACCTGCTGGGAATTGTACCATGTCAAGTGCACGGGATTGCACGCGGACGCTCCTCGTCTACGTGGTGGTGGAGGCGCTTTCATGTGGTGAGTACCCCTCCCTTCCAGTTCTACTTCCTTCCAGTGGGGTTCACATTTGTGTTGCATAGAGGAGCGATAGTGCCAAATTTGTGCAACTGCAGAGGTAGCTGCTGCTGCTCTGGGAGATGGATGCACTGCAAGTGCTGTAGCACTTATTTAAAGCAAATACAATTGTATCATTGTAACAAGATCCCCGTTTTGATTTATTCACTGCGTCTTGGTCCCTCTTATACAAGAGATAATCCGAGTAGTGTGTCCCACATAAACCGGTGCTTGCACAAAGATCATCTTTAAGCGTAAATAGAAACAATTCCTTCCTCATGACAGGGCAGAGATGACAAATGGTTTGGCTTCTTGGCACCGTTTTGTAATGCTTTGCGAAGAACATGTCTTGAACACGGCGATCGAGATTGGACTAGGCAGAAGGTATGGGAAAGGGGGTGGGTTGGAAGTATCAAGATTGGCAAGAGGTTTGGTAACTGTGTTGGAATTGCTGAAGGTAAGACAGAGATGGGGGTCAAGAGGTAGAGGCAGTTGGCGAAATTGCTATTGGTACAGGCAGTAATATTTCGGAATGAACGCTTCGCTTCAGCAACGGGTGCAAAGGTCATAGACATGAATGACAACGCATGGTAAAATCCGTGCTGCACAATCTTTTATTAGGTATCGGCGGCTGGTATCGGCAGTCTCCATGAGTACCCGATACCTTAAATTAAGGCTGAATGTTTTGTCAGCTTTACAGTCAACTTCAATTAGCGTGACAAATAGCCAGCCAAAAAAAACCCAATATAAATCCGTTTTGAATAGTTTTGTGATTAAAAACCCTTGCAGCCGTTTTGTAGGCTAGCTTTTCTTTAGCAAGTCACATCGCCTGGGATGCGCATTCCAGCTCTGGCAGGCCAGCAATTTCGGAGCACCTGAGCCGCCGCGGCCCCCCTGCCTCGACGGTCGCCTCTCCCCGTATAATTGGCCGCACTTTGCATTTTGCGTATCGCCTGCGCAGTGGGCTCCCGTTCAGGCATGGCTTCACAATCGCTCCTCTGTCTCACTCATTTTCTTGCCTCAATTTCATTACCGCACAAAAAAACGGCTACGTGGGCAGTAAAAAAAAAAAACAACACTCTCCTCAACAGCCTCTAGTCTTGCTACCGACACACACATGCGCACACACACACACAGGCCGATCATGCCTTCGTGGTCAGCGTTGTTAGCGTCACCTTCTTGGACAACGCCGCCGCCGCTGTCAGAAACAGTCCTCGTCAAGCTTTGGCTTGTGTCCAACAGCCTACGCGTTTCTTCCGAGGGTCTGCACCTCATAGTTTGATGTTCACAAGCGCTAATTTACGCTTTGAGTACTCACTGATACTGTAAAAAGTACTTTTGAAAAAATCTTTCTGACAAACATGACAATTGGCTAATGGCAATCTGCCACAGTATAGCGCCAACTACTGCCAAGGAGGACTTACTCCCCTCTGGTATCGGTAGCTGGTATCGGAAGCTTCTATAAGTCATGATACCTTGAAATAAGGCCGGTATAAAAATACCTGGTCCAACTTCCTTCTCCCCCCACCAGTGTGTGCTACTGAGTGACTTTTAGAGGTTCATTCCTTCTCTTCCCTCGTGACACGTCTCACGACTGAGCCAGACATGAAATTAAGCTTGTGCGAATGGGCAAATTTGTATCGCACATCAATTAAACGGCCTTGCAGGCTGACTTGTTTTTGAGACTCGATTGGAGTCGCTATTCGTCTAGTTTTTGTATTGACTTCTAAACACAGATGTCTTGTATGGGTGTTGAAAAGAAGCTTTTGTCAAGCGCTTAGATGAAGCGTGCCCTGTGAGGCGTCCAAGCTAAGACTTCGGCGAGACCGAAAGCACAGCGGCCCCTTTCCCGCACGCACGTCAATTGTGTCCATTTTGATGTCTTGTGTGAGGTTTTGGCCCGAAGGTGATGACATGATTAGGCACAGTAAATAAAATATGCAATGGTGTTCTCAAACTGTTCATTCAGTTCCTCTATGTGGCTTCACCTTATCTTTTTTGATAATTTGACACAAAAAATGTTTGCACATAATAATTAAGTTTTTTACATCATGCTTATGTTGAACCCCCCCACCCTCATTTTAGCCCATTCTGGCACAAGAAAATACATTTGCAGAAAATGACTCTTTTAGTCAAACAATTCTCTGAAATCCAATCACAGACTGACTTAATATCCAAGCCATGACTCACTAGAGATAAAAACGTTTTAGCGACAATGTTGTCACCATGATGACTTATTCTTAGCAGTCAATTTGCTCTTGACTCAAATCGTTGACACTTTTGCTTTGAAATGCAATCATGCAATCACTTGTCCTTTTTTTAAGCCTCCTTCAAGGACACTTCTGTCATCTTCCCCATTTTTTTCCCTCCCTCGGTTGTTACGCCGATTTAATGGCGGTATGTCTAATTGCGCCGTTCTTGTGCCACGACAAGTCTCATACATCAGCGTATTAAATAAGTTATCACTCCTGGCACACATGTGTGGAAAAGGTTAAACTGAAGGTGGCCCTCTTTCTGATATCTCCAAACGTACTGGGCGGAATACAAATTTGAACAGAGCCGACGTCGCTTGACATTTTGTCCCTGACGACGTCGTCGGGAATGCACACCGGCAGTCTCGCACTTCAGCTGTCTGGAATTCCTCCGCCTATCGAGGCCCATTTGGAATTAAAAATTCATATTCCTCCAGTGGTTAGTTTAAGTGTTGTAATTAGCCAAAAATGGCCGACTTCAAACCAAAATGGCAGACTTCATGTTCACTTTTGGGCATGGGTCTTTTCTTTGTTATGCTGGACAATTTTGAAATGACGGAGGGGATATGTTTTTTTTTTTTTTTAAATTACCTTTTGATCCTGCCTGGAATTCAACGTAAAATCTCTGCTTGAACCCAAAATGACTGACTTCGCCGGTTGGGTGAAGTGAAAAACATGTTGCACTTTTAGAAAATTGATTATACAGATGTTGAAAATGGGTCAGTTTGACTCGCAACCGAGCAGTAGCGTAGCAGCAACGACCTGTTTTCCAGTAGCTGGTAGTTCTGTCTTCTGGAGGGAGGAAGATGACACAGATTCGTTGTACTTGCGAGCCTTGTCGCTGAAAATTAAGAAAAAGATTGCAGGGGGAAAAAAAAAAATGTCATGCTGAACCGCGGTACGAGATGTAAAATTATCTGATGCCTGCAGCAAATGTCACGGGGAAAAAAAGAAATCTCTCCCCTGAAGCTATAGCTTGCTTGCGAAATATATATTTAAATTACACACACACACAAAAACACATGCTTTGCCGAGGGGAACGCGCAAAAGTGACAGGTGCAACGACAACAAATGTCAGAAACGCTGCGCGGGCTCAAAAGAAGCAGAGGCTTTTTTTGGCAAGGTTGTCGCAGATGCTAACGGGGGCGTGTTTTCCCTGACAAAAAATTGACGGGAGGAATAAAACAAAAATCATCTTCCATTGGCCAGGTGTTTAAATGTTTGAGTCCACTGCCACGCGTGTAATGAAGCGCTGCCACCACGAGGGAAAAAAACTGCTGTGCCTAAATTGAAAGACTGACGATACCTGACTCTAAATTAACGAAGCAAATAAAAAGTTGATATTAACGCAAACAATACTATGTAAACGATCGGTGAGCTGGATTAAAGAAATACCCATGTCGTCATGGCAACAAAACACAAATTTCGGAATTTTGACAATTGTTTGAAATCCTAAAAACCAAACAAACCAAATATTGTTTCCTTAAAGTAAGCGACCGATGACTCGCGTATTGCGTAACACGTTAAATAGCGAAGATTTTGCGTCCTTTGAAATTTATTTTTTGTTTGCGCGCTTGCGGGCTACTACCCACCACCGCCATAAAATAAAAATACACATCCAAAAATGCCTGAAGCTAGCCTAAAGTGGGTGGGCGGTTGAAAAGTATTCTGCGCATAATGAGGCAGGCGACGCTCGAACACTGCCGGCTTACAAAGCTCATAGCTTCTCTCATGTTATAATTAAATATCCATTTGCAAAATCGGCGCAACGCTTGGAGGTGTTCATTTCAAAAGTGTCGCTGTTTAACCTCTTTTTTTATATCGTCGGCGACCAAACAACGTAAATGTCGCCGCGGATGCAATTAGCCAATATCCACAGAAAGGACGGCGGCGCTTTGAAATGTTGCGTCTCTCTGGTAAGTGCGCTTTAATCCGGATCGGGAAAGCTACGTAGCGCTTGACCTTCGCTCCTTTTAGTGTGTCGGCCAACGGTCAAGCGGGATTTTTCTTTGACGTCCAATGCTCAAAGGCCGCGCTTCGGAAAATACGCCCATCGTGACCGACATTCAAAGATAGTGTTCCTCAAAAACGTGGCTGAGGGTTTATTCCTAAAAGTAAAAAAAAAAAAAAAAACTCTTCTTGCAATCAAGTGTAAGACTTGATTTACTCAGAGTTCACATTTTTCTCTTGGGACAATATTTTCTAGCTTCTTCTATTTTTGAGTATTCGGCAGTATGTAGAACACCAAAATCACCGGTTTCTGTCCAACAAGTGGAGAAAACGAGCTTTTTGTGAACAACTGTGGCTTTGAGGCTAAAATATTGCGCTTTTGAAAAACCTCAAATATATCAAAATAACAGTACTGAGGAAGGCCATTTGGTGGTAAACCAATTATTTATTGACTGACTAAGAAATGCTGACTAAGCGATAGGACCCGTGACAGAAATCAAAGAGGTTGGCCATTTTGCTTTGCAATCAGCCATTTTCGAAAGGAACTAGTCCCGATGACCTTCCATTAGCGAAAAGTGTCTGAAAGGACACAAAGTGCTCCTTTCTCTACCTGTAAAGTTGCTGTCAGCAAGCTTTTGCCGGCGTGCCTGAAACGTGACAAAATGGAGCCCGTTGGTGACAACTCGAGTGACGCCCCACTCCATTTTACGGCCATTCTCGCTACAGACACACTTAGACTTTTGACGCAATTATGACGCTTGAGGCTTTCACTTTTTGTTCAACCGGAAAAAACAGATCCTTCAATATTGAAAGCTAGACAACATACATACGTATTGTGAAAGAGACCTAATGCTGCCACCTGCTGGCCATACTTTATTTTTTTCTACTTTCCCAGCTTAGCGACCGAACCACAGCACGCATCTTCCGCCAGTTTCTCGTTCTCATCGTGACGTTTTGTCCAAATTGCAGCTAAAAGGGAACCCGAGTTTAGGAAATGAAATTTCAAGTCTTGCTCATATTCGATTTCAACATGCGAGAACAAAAGCCTCACAAATTAGGCCACCAAAAGAATCGACTCGCCCAACTTCCTGTGAGCGTGTTTGATACAAAATGACAAAACCAAACCCCCCCCCCCGCCCCATGTTCTCGTCATGTTTAATTCAAAGTGTCTTTCTTGTTCTGCCGACAATGGGGAACTTTTTCAAAGGCTCCCAGAAACGTGTGATCGGAAATGACAATGCTCGGAAATCGAGTGTTGTCAACGTCCCCTCTGATTGGCTACAAGTCAACTCGGTGCTGTTCACACTTTTGTTCACAAATGTGAGCTGCGACAAAGTTAACGTGGCTGAACCTGCCTACATCTCATGGCATAGGGTCCTCTTATTAAATTCACAAGCAGGTTTTGTACGAAAAGAAGTGCAAACTCAGCTATTTTGCTGTCAGGATCCCACTTATGACTTTATGCCGCACAATGCTTTGCATGCTAATACGCCCCCGGCGGTGTCGTTGCTGTTGTTCTTTTATTTATTTAATTTTTTATGAAATTATGCACGGAGTGGGGCAGAGTCTCCGAGGCCCTGTCCTCACTCGTACACGGTTGCTTTTAAAAACAAATATTCTCCGGGATCAAAACAATCCCGCGGCCACACTTCACGCTACACATACAAATGCCGCCGTCGACTAGCACTGCGCGTTCAATTCGGCCAATCAGAAGCCTTAAAAAAACGAAAAGATTGACCCGGAATTTTCTGGTTCATCTCCCTCCAGCTAGCAGTCCATTGATTTCAGGATATCATCCAAACTGTGTCAAACGGAAATTAATTTTGAAATCATTAATGCCAATCAAGAACGGAATCACCCACGAATCAAACCCGGAACATGCGGGTGCTTCGCAAAATGGCTACAGGCGGCTTTGTAAATATTATCGAGGCCGCTTGTTCCGCCGTAATACGAGTTACAATTTTCTGGGCCGACTTGGCTGGGAGCTACGTTTTTACCACTGGTTGCACGTTCTATGAAAATGTCCTTTCTCTTCCCCTGGAGCCCGTTTGAATCGATTCTTTTTATTAGGCTGCGTTGGCTTGGAGAGAAAAGGAATCCCGCTTTGTTGTAATAGCCTCGCCAGCTGACATTTGTCATCTTTTTTCAAAGCGGGCATCGGCATCTTGCTGCTCGCTTTTCCAAATGTCTTCTTTTGTTCGCACATTTTTCGGGTAATATTCACCAACGTGACTTTTAATGCCCAGATACCGGAATTAACCATCTTGAATAGACATATTAAGACTCCTAATCAAAAATAAAACTCTGTCCCTTTAATTAAACTCTCAAACTACTTCAATTTAAGAGCCCAAAACTGTAATGCTAAAGCTTAGCATAAGCCTTGTCTCCTGTTTTTTAATTCGAAAACAATATATGGGCTTTTTATACTCCCATTTCAATGTCTTTGGCAGTTACAGCCTTTCAGCAGCCATGGTAACATCTGCGTGAAAAAGGACAGACACTTCAAATATGCCTCGTATTCTTTTTCTTTGAACAAAAAATGTGAGGTACGACGAGCACTGCTCGCTGGCACCCAACCCAACTCAACTCAACTTCACACCGAGCGGCAGTTTGTCTGATAGTAAACAATTCATCAAAAACGAGGCTTCAAGCTGTTTATTGCCACTCGCGCTTGAAGTTTACTGGCAAACATAAAACAAAGAGAATTACACATTGTCTATTAAAAACACATAACTTTGCTAGCTCGGCGCTAGCGCATCATGGGAAATGTCATAGACGGGCTAATGAATAGCATCTATGCGGCGGCGTTCAAACCGTTGACGCTAACGTGTCACCGTTAAATTGATCAGTCGGCTTTCTGAACACGACTGGCACCACGCGCCAGCCCAAATTGCACGTCTGGACTCGCACATGCTTTGGCCTTCAGAAATGACCAAATGAATATATTTGTACAGCGGCGTGACCTCCAAAAGGACCGCGTGCGCCTTGAAACGGCTCCAGTGGAGTGTTTGTCTGAGAAGGCCGGCGCGCAGATGGGAGCATTTGTTTTGGAGAGCGCAAATCTCAGCTTCCGGCCAAGTAATCACAGAGTCATTGCTATTGATTAAAACCCTATCAAGCTCCCGCAGATAGATTAGAGTTGCTTTTCTGCCTTGGGAGAGGGAAGCCTTATTTTTTCCTTTCGAGTAGCGTCACGCCGTGCCGCGTTCTCTTAGAGTGTGATTAATTACGGGGAAAAAGTCCAGCGTTGAAATTTGCATAGAGTTGCTCTCCTTTCGAGAAGGATTGATTTTGGGCAGGGATTGGCAAAATGTGCTACGCCGGCTCCCTCTAGTGGTACGTAAAGTCAGTGTGCGTATTGAATTAGTCGACGCAGTAAAGACTATGACTTGAAGTGGAAATTTCACAAAATTAAATCTGAGTGTTCTGAATTTCTCATCCCAGAAATGAATGTAATTCCCGCGCAAATGGAAAACCGATTACTTCAATCCAGACTCATTTGGGTTTGGGATGAAATTGTTTCACGTTCTTTTGTAGCCGCTGATCATGGCACTTTGGAGTGAAGAACGTCAAAGGACTTCTAATGATGAATTAGTCATGGCGATCTCTGGGGATACGCGTTGGGGTGCATGGGGGGGGTCTGACCTAAATCCGCAACGTTGCCCACCTTTCATCGTCAACAATCCCGAAAACCCGTTTGTTTGGAATTAGTCTGAACTTGCAAGTAAAAACTGTTTTTCAAACGAGATGAAACTTGAAGGCGGCTTCATTTGCATACTAATTATCATTAAGGTCCTTTGCTCCGCACGACAGTTTTTGCCATTGGTGGCCTCGCTACCCACAAAAAATATCTCACTCAATATACCAAATTTTGGCAGGAAACCTAGTTTTGAGTGTTAAAACTCGCCTGCGAAAAGCCAAATGGCGGCCTAGCCTGTTTGTTTTTTTTCTCTCAAATTGAACAGATTAACACAGTTCCGCTTGGCAGCAACACTTGCTAAAATATTGTAATGACATTCCGGCCATGAAAGCTGATTCCCACCGATGAAGTAGCGAAACGCCCTGAGGCGCTCCGTTGGCCAGTCGATACAAACGGCGTCTCCAAAGTATTCCCCGATTTAATCACTTTGCCGTTCCAAGCCACGCTGTCAAATATGCGAAAAACGCGGCGCCTATTTCCGCGCGGCACGAGAGCGCTCGTCAAAACGCTCCGTCATCTGTTCTGCACGCTTCCCCGGTCCAGAGCGGCTGACCGATGATAATTAGTCATTAACGGCAGATGTCGGCTCCAAAACTCTCCGATGAGTATGGCTAGCTGGAAAAAAATTCTGTTCACATTTTCTTTGGAGGCCCCAGCTAAGTTAAATGCGAAGTGGACCGGAATTGAGTAGGCGGCGGGAAGCGACGTCATCCTGCCGCCTATAAATACTCCTGATGAAACACGCCGTGCCAAAGCCGCACCTTTTAATAAATCAAAGTTAGAGCGCCCTCCCGGGAACTCTTTGCTTCCGCGTGATGATTACGAGGGCAAAGCATTCCGCGGCCGAGATTGAGGTTGGGTAAGAATCGACCCCGTCTGACGTTTCTCCAGCCCGTCTGTAGCACGCACGTCGCATTTCCAAATTGTGTCTGATTGGCCTCGGGGTTGGGGGGGGGGGTGCTTGTCGCCGCATATGCTCGTACATCATGCATCTTTCATGCCGATGATTGCGGGTGAAGGGACGGTCTACAAACGTTCGCCTCTCTTCACCCCTTAGTTTGCTTTCATTTGCTTTTTTTTTTCATTTGCTGTCTGAAGATCACGCTTTCAAATATGGTTGCTAAAAATATTTGCCATCAACATATTTTCTTTTGTATTTTACCAGTTGTAGGGGGGGTTGTAGTACTGGTCGTCAACCAGCAGAGGCGTTATTGAGTCAATCTGTATGTGTTTGAACTGGGTTGGATTTCCTTTGGACAAATGTATTCTCAACTGTGTTTGAATAGCGATGTCGCTAACGCTCGGCTTTCCCAAACAGCTACGCGTTAGCAAGAAAATTGTGGCGCTTAGCGCTTTTGCCCGTCTTCCGTATGGACTGTTCACTCGAGCGGCGCCATCTTCCACTTGAGTTCAACTAGTTCTTCACTTTGTTTTGTGGCGTGTGCATCTCCATGCTATTACTGTTAAAAAAAAGCAATGTTTCTGTGAATGTGATTTCACGCTCGGCTGGACGCTTGAAGCCGAACAAGATCGAGGCAGAAAGGCGGGAGGAAACACCCCCCCACACACACCCCTCGGCAAAAACACAAGCAGTCCATGTTTGAAAACTTTGCAAGTACGGTCAACCTCTGCGTATTTGCGATTCGGCATTTGCCGATTTGACGTTTATCAGGATTTTATTTCTCGGAACCTATCCTCTGTTATTCGCTGAATTATTCTTTGTTCAAATCTAGTAAATGCCCTGACCAGATTTAAATGAAAGTCTTTTCACAAAACAAGCATTCCCGCTTGAATATGATAATTGCACGTTAAACTTGCAGCAGTTTGTGATCCTAACAAGTCGTAGCTGTAATAGGAAAGTAAATTTGTGATTATGTGCACTCCTGCTGCTAACACGAGCGCATTTTGCTTTGTCGCTTGATTCATTATCCGCATGCGCTTGAGGGTGTAAAATACGAAAGAGTAGACACCCACTTATGTCGATCGGCATTATGTTGCGTTGGCCCCACCGGTGGTCTCGTGTTGCGGGGCCTGCGTCCCACCCGCTGTGCTTTCTGGGGCTTGCTAATTAATTAGCGCCAACGCGTTAGTCTGTTAACACCTCCTGTGAACTCTCCCGCCGTCGGGGGGAAGCTGTCGGAAACGCGGGACCTCGACATGATGAGTCAGCGGCTAACTAGCGGTTCGTGTGTGATGCTAACCTAGCCGCTAATATGTCACGCCGTTGTTTTGCTAACAAGGAGCTAAATGGCAGCAGACTGCCCGTATTTAGGGAAGCTGTCTTGCCTCGTGTAATTAATTAATCGACAAAGATGAAAACAAAGGACATTTTCACTTTAATTATAGTTATTTTTCAAAATGTCAAAGCCACCGCCTAATTCAAAACAGATTGACTTGGTTGTCTAATTTTGCAGCGAACCAGCCGTCGGTATCCAAGCAATTAAAAAGTCAATTTGCCACACCGTGTCCTCTTTAAGACGTTCCATCGTGGCTCAGCTCGGTGAAAGTGCTTTATTAAAATCTTATTTTTTCCATCGCCGGCATACAATGGCGGTTTTATAGTCGCTCTTCCCGTGCATGATCAATCCCTGACATGTATTGAGGCTTTACTCATCAAAATGTGCTCTTTTATAATCCAGATGAGCTTCGCGTCGCTGTCGTGTGAAGATTTCTCGGGGATTTGACAGCCATCAGAGACAAGAGAGCGTTATCCGAAATGAATGATGGGAGGTCCGACTCGCTCAAACAAGACCGTCGTATTCCCCCCCCCTACGCACTCACACACACGATTTTCCCCTCGCGACCCCTCGGGAAATCAAAGGAGCAAACCGGGGAGCGCAAGGTTCATCGGCGCGTTGTTGAACAAGTCATTTTTCACGGCGTGACGAAGAAGCGCGCGGGGTTTTTCACCGGGAAGTGAACTCATGGCGACTGCGGCGGTTTAATGAGGATTAAAAGGCCGCCGTTGCTCTACTTACAGATTCCCCAGATGCCGCTCGCATATTTCTCAAGCCGGCGCGGTCCGCGGTGGTCCCGGGGCCAATGGTGTCATCGCGGATTTAATCCACTTCGTTATTTTGATAAACACGAGTGGGATATAGGGCTGGACTGATTAATCTGCTTGACGATCTGCTTTTTTTTAATTTTTCAATGCATTAGCACATGACATGACGAGTTGACAGCTTTCAATGGACCAAAAGTAGAGCTTTGCCGCCGTCTTGTTGCATGTATAGGCGATCACAAATCCACAAAGCGTTCATAACTTGAATATTTTCAATCAGCGAGAGTTGTTTCAAAGTCAAACTGGTCACCAGGCAAGCGCTCGGACAGCAACGCTAATGTTTCTCATCAAATGCCGGACAGGTGGTTTACATCATGACTTTCGTCTGCTGCCGCTAATGCAACGCATATATCCAAACGTGACGCCCAGCTAATGGCAAAATCAAAGCCTTATTTCCATAGCCGGCCGGTCACGGCTGTAATTTTCCATTAGCCCGACGCGCCAATAACCGTTGACCGCTATGCGATGGCACGTTAACGGCGAGAACCGACAGCTCCAGCTGCTCTTTAGCACTTTTGCCGCTGGTCGACTTCGGGGAAACGTCTCGATATCCGAGGTCATCGAGGCTCCCTCATTAGCATTCGGCCGGCTTCTCCGAGGCGCCTTAATGAGATGCTGAGCGGAATGCTTTCCGCCGTGACGTCCAGACGCGTATCGATCGGACGAAGCGAGATCGCCTTCATTGTTTTTAATGTGAACTTTAATTTATGGATGTAAGACCTTCACCCCGCAAACGACGGAATATTACGCTATCATGAGGAATAACGGCTAATTGGCGATGCTGGATTTATGGCTACCGGCTCTTAATTACCTCCCTAAGGGCTCTTTGTTATCTCCGAGATGCTACGATTTATCAGGCACCACGTTTAAGGACAGCGCTCCTTGTTGGACTAGAGTGGCGCATTTAAATTTTAATTTGTGAAAATGACGTTCAAACTGCCTTCAGAATCTTTTTTTTTTTTTAGATGAATATTTGGATGTATTACTAACAACCAACCAAACCCAAACCAAATATGTTTTTGAGAGAATCAACAAATATTTCAACAACAAAATTTAATTTTCACTTTCATCACCGATTTCCCAAAACCTCCTAAAATCCACAAAATTTCCCGTGAATACAGAGATTAAGATGTGGATCTTGAAACATTGGTCAAAACTTGACATTTTCTTGTATTCTCCCCCAAAACAAGTTCATAAAATCGACAAAAAATCCCCACATTTTTGCAGCAAATATGTAGAGGTGATATTCTGGAATGTCGACGACGTCTCGTGTATTTTTGGCGCCATTGCTACCAAAGCGTTCAGCTTATGACTCATTCATTCATGAAATCATTCATTTGGGGTTTGGCGTGGGAGCGCCAGTGCCACGTGATCCGCACATTTTCGGCCCGCTGTGCTGCCATCTGCTTGTTAATCCAATATAAATAGGTATTACTGTCCACCATTGGGAATCCCACTCTGGCTTGTTGTTTACGCTTGTTGTCGCAGGGCCAGATGCCGGTTTAGGATTTGTTCTTTGCTAGCTTAGACTAGCTACTAGCAACATGCTCGGAAAATGATTAATATCTCATATCTGGAGAAAACAAATGTCTTTGTTTATGCAAGTCTTGGCATTTCAAATAGACGCCAGGGAATTTTGCAGACGTAAAGTGATAGGTTTTTTTTTTTTTCCCCCTGTGGAATCTCTGTTGCACTTGGAGCCATGACCATTTTATCTCTTATTTAACTTTCTTTGTTTTTCTAAGTAATATTTCATCACTTGAAAAAAAACACCCGGGGGAATTTCTTTGTCTGGCACTTCCGACAACTAATGTGACGATTAACGATCACAGGAGTCGCCTTGTCTTGAAGCTTTTCGGTGCTAAATTTAACCCGCTCAGCGTTTGAGGTACTCTTCCGCTGCAGTTTGCTAAAATAGTCACGAGAAAAATAAAAGCCACTAAATGTTTTGTAATTTCGTGACATATTAACATTAAACTTTTTTCTCCTCCATATTCCATTTTCAGGCCATGAATTTTGGAGCCAAAGTTCTCCAAACGTCAATTTCTTTCCTCTATGAATAACAACGGCGAGCGAACAAATCCGTTTGGAGAGAAACGTGTAAAGCGAATCCAACGAGACGTGTAATTAGCAGGTACGGTCACGGCCGCCTTCGGGGTACGCTCGTGATTGCTTTAAATTGCAGCCGCTGATTAGCCAACTCCGAACAATAGCGAGTCGATTGAATTAAAGGCGCTCCCTCCGGGAAGCGCTTTCATTTACTCTCCGTGTCTCTGCCAGGTAGATTTTGTCCACACTTGAATGGCTGCGAGGCCTTCACGCACCTGTGACGTGGCAACCGGTCGCCGTGATATGTGCAATTTGCCGCTTGGTTACACCAGATCTATCTGGACGGCAGACGCTCGGGCACTCGGGATGTTTTGCATTCGCTAGACCACGAGGATGAAGATTCATGAGTGTAATTTGAAGCGCTTTTGGGTAGAAAGTAACCCTGAAAGAAATCGCTGCTCCACAGAGACCTTGGAAAATGACTTAAGACGCGGCAAGATTTTTTATTTTAGGAGGGAGCAAAGGTGAGAAATGGTCAGCAATTTGCGTGGAAACTTTACTTTGAGGCAGAACGACAACTTGAATCAACAAAAACTTTTTTCAAAGTAGTTTGCAAAGCTGCCTTGGATCTTCCGGGAACTACAATGAACAGTTACGCCGAAGCATCCTTGACACTTTGCTAGCTAGCTAGGACGTTGTCAAAAAACAACGCACGGCGCAAAAGTTGAGTGCGCGGCGTGGAGAAACGATAAATACATTTCAAGAAAAGGCAAAAAGCAAAGGCGCGGGAGGCCGTAATGTTCACACGGGGAGCGACGGACGGCTGACAGCAAATCCTTCATTTTCGATCTGGCGTCTCTCATGGCACATTTGCCGGGGGGGAGGGGGAGCTCCCGCCATAAAGTTGAAGTGCGGGAAACTTTACGGCTTGGACGCAATTTTATGGCGCACTGACAGAATTTGCCTGAGTTCTCCTTAATATAAAACCAAATGCAGTAGTTTTAATTCAATTAGCCAAGTTAATTGCTAGCGTTGTCCACATTTTGGTTCCAAATCATCACCCACATGACCAAAAATGACAATTGACCTAAAAATCATGTCAAAAAAAATCCCGCTATTGCATTCTGATGTATGTTTAGCCAAGTTAGTTAGCCAACCTTTGTCTAATTAAAGAAATTTGAAATATGGCCCCTGGATGACAAAAACATCTTAATCTCAGGATTACAGTAAGTATCCTGAACACTTTTAGGAAAAAAAATAACAGACCCCCACCCCACCCCCCTAAATCCCGCAGTCTTATCTCCTCGGAGTGTTTTTTAGAAGAACGATCCGCTTGTTGACTGTTTTGATGTTCTCGGAGCGAAAACATGTCACAGTTCATTTCCTGGATGAAAAGTAATGCGAGCAAGCCCACACTGAGTTTTTTCTTTTTTTTTTTTCTTGGAACGTAACGAGACATGTTTTATTGGACGCCTTCCCAATTCCCAGTCACGCCTCGGGCTCATATATTGGAAACTAGAATGGAACTGCCCCGCTCGAGTCGAAAACCTCGCCAAAGGCTCCGGCGTTCTCAATTGGACCCGAAACTTCCTACAAGTGCCAGAATGCGCGAGATTTGCATTTTTTTTTTTTTCTTCGTAATCCTACAGATTCTCTTGAGAGCCAGATTAGTTGCAGGGGGGAAAAATGCATTTAAGAGAAATGGCAATGAAACCCGTTGATCCTTCTGCAAATTTAATTACATTTGTTGGACCTTGGACCCCTGCTAACAAACAAACAAACCAAATTCCTTGGCGGCAGAAAACGAGCTGTCACCAAGTGAAGCCCTCGAGAACAAAATCGAAGAAACACAAAATGTAGCTTTTATGAAGCGATACTACTTTTTAGACTGATACTGGCACGAGTGCTCAACTCTTCCCAATATTCCCAAGTGCTAGCATGAAAAAAAACAAATGTACAGGAGTCTACAAAAATGACCTCGCCCCTTTCACCCTGCAGTCAATGTCTGTCCTAGATTCATCACACATTCTCTCCATTGCGCTCATTTACTGGCTGCATCAGTCCTTCTTCACCCACTTGAGCTATACTTGTGCTGCTCTCCCACACGACTCTGATTGTGCGTATGTGCACGTATGTGTGTGCGTTTGAGCGAGGCCTGCTCTTAATCGACGTGCAATTAGCAGAGAAACATGCTCAACTCTGAGCCACCGAGTGTGTTCAGCTGTCAAATCGTACGCATTCATCAAAAGGATCATGGGGAAGGCAAGTATTTAAAAATAGATGTTCAGGATTTGTACCGTGACCAGTTTAGTCAGAATGAATTTTCCTTGAATTTTTTTGAATTCTTTTAAATCAGGAAAAATGATTATTAGTTTTGAGAATCAATTGCTTCATTTGAGGAGGCATTATTTTAAACCAAAAAAGAATACAACAAAGGGGAAAATGCTTTTATTTTTTTCATAGAATAAACAGTTTTTAGTTCTTCAATTCAATTATTTCATCTTCTATAAAAGATTTCAGACTTTGCGATTTTATACATTTTTTTTCCCCGCACATCTTGCCAGCATGTTTTTTCCCCTCACCGTCTTCCACTCTCAGACGGCAGATTATTTCGACGCTATCCTCGTGGCTGTTGGCTGTTTTTAAGTATTAAGGTCATCATTGTGGAGCATGACAATCTCGACAGATTCAAATCTCCCTAGTCACTCGTAATCTTGAAAAAATCTGCTTCCTTTTTTTCCACTCCCGTGCGTCCGCCTTGCTCTCACTTTCAATTGTTTTGTCCTTTTTGAGCTTTTTGTTTTGAAGCGCTCGCCATTCACTAACCGATTCCCGCCTGGTATGGGGAATAAATAAATTAAACTCTCAAATCCCAATGTCATTTTTTCGGGTTAGGGAGGGTGAGGAGGGCGATGTCATCTGGACGGCTAAAGTTTGACAAACACGTTTAATACCCGGATATTAAAAGGAAATGCAAATTGTTTCTTGGAAGATCGGCTTTCACTCAACTGCAAATATGATATGAAACCAAAAAAAAGGACTACAATGCTCATTTTAATAACCCTTATTATTTTACCGTTACTGGCTGCAACGTCCGCTCAAGGCTAACTCTCGCCTTCTTCAAAAGTAAAAAAAAGAACGATATCGCCCCACACCAACACAACCGGCCTCAAGATGCTCAAAGGAAACCTGCGTATGTCTTAAAAGTACACTAATGACTTTGGTCACCCGACCATCCTCCACAGGCATAATCCTGTCATCTGTGGTTAGCGCGTGATAAATATCTGCTCGCGTTAAGTGGTTAGCGCCGTACCCCCAAGCGATGTAACCCGGGCGGTGCAGTCGACTGAGACGGCGCACCACGGCTGCTAATCGCAAGGGCGGAAATGGTTTAATCACCCAAATGTCAAAACACGGACGTGTTTTGCGTGGCTAAACGGGCGCGGCGCTCGCACGGTTGAATTCTCGCCCGAGGAAACGTCAACGTTAACGTTTCGACGTGGATGACGGACTGAATATTCTTTGCTTTTATGGTTTAATCACATATAGTTGTGTCTCTGGAGCAACCGAGCCAATCTTGGAGTCTCATTGAAGTCAACAAATTCATCCAATCTATTCAGCCGTCCGCCATATGGAGAATATTTTCCCCGTGTGGGACTAATAAAGGGATGTCAAATCAAATGAAATCCCAAAAATTGCGAGGGTTCATCAAGTGCCACTCAACCGAAGGACGGACGTAATCTGCCAGGCGCTGACTTCCTGCCCTTGTCCACTTTAAGCCTCTTTTACGGCGCAATATCCACACTATGGTGATTTATTTCTTTGATTCTTTGAATGTTTGGTTTGGCGCACGCACACAAAAACGGCGAAAAGCCCGCTGCGCTCTTGCTGAGGATTTTGTGGAGTTGCGAGCCCATCTCTTTAAGCGAGTCTGAGCTCACGTTGGGATTGCGCGCTAATGCCCCGTAGTCAGTAGACAATGAATAGACTTGTTGGATTACACTGGAAGCGCTACGGTCCAACACAATCCTGTGTTTCTTTTTTTTTTTTCCCCTCCTGCTTTTGCTTTCAGGGTCACGGCTGAGCTAGAGCCTTTCCCGGTTGACTTTCTGGCAAATGTTCTCTTCAAATGCCAGATTGTTGCGATTATGAATAATAAAAATACTTTTTCTTCGCATTTATCTTACCCCCAAGCAGTACAAGTCGATGTTTTTCCAGAAGCAGGAGCAGAAGGTGACCCACAAGAAGCACTCAGGTAGACGGCGTCTTGTTGAGATGATGAAGCTAAGGGAGGGAGAAGTGGAGGCCACGTAGTTGTGAGCAGCGTTACGGTTTCACGTCAAGCGTGATGGCCACATTTGCCTCGAGGCTTTTGGTGGCAAAGTACAGAGAAGGCCTGCAGTCGCATCATCACAAAGCCGCGAACGGGGAATTCGCAACGAGTCGTGAGGTGCTCTTTAAGGCGGGAGTGCATCAGGGATTAACCTCGAGCCCCCTGGTGTTTGCAATACGAATCGCGAATTGGAGGCTGACATTTTTTTCCAGCTCTTTTTGACTCACCCCTTGCCGGCAATCTCGAATGACTGAAATACCTTAATCAGCTATTTTCGCCCTCCTCCAGAAGTTAGCGCGGCCGTTAAATGCTTCGTATACAAGCAAAGGTTTTCAAAGTGTCGAGCTGAGCCGATGTAAAATGGCAACGTTTACATTAGTGCAGCTGGTGTTGTTGTTCTTCTTGGACGCTAATGGCGAATGAAAAAAGATTCTAATAAAGCCCCCACAGCCTGTTTATTCACAGTGAGAGAAGCCGGCCGTCCCCCTTTGGTGATTTCTACACTTGCCACACGAGCGTTAGGCTGCGTATTAACACGCCATTGTAATAAACGCAGCCATTAAATATTAATGAGTTGTACATAGGATGCGTCATTAAATTAAGCTGAAATGTTTTTTTTTTTTCACTTTCCCGAAAGCATCCACCCAAGCCGCATAAGAGTCCACGTTGCGCATTATCACGCAATTTCCCTCCCCAAGTTGAATTTTGACGCTTGTGTTGTTGATGTGCTTTTCATGTGCGAGTTGAGAACGCTGGTTAATTTCTCAAAGCGGAAAATAATATTGAATAATTTCTTTTTTTATTTGCTTTGATAATTCATTCCATTTGATCAATTCCTTTTGATTTTCAAAATTCTTTCAAGACATTTTGAGTTGCGCAATATGTTTACTTCCACAAAACGTCTGTTTTTTTACACTTTGACCTTTTAGAGGACGCGCGCCTGCTAACTTAACAAAGACGTGCGGCTCATGGAACCCCCCCACAAGGCTTTTTCTCGCCTTCCATTATTGATGTCTGTCTTATGACTAATATGTATTTCGCTTTTGGCTGGAACGGGTAGCTCGGTTCGTAAAACGTGTCAGTCAGTCCTGGCCTGTATCGTTTATGCTCTGCGTCATTATTCTTTTTTTTTTTTTAACCCTCTTTTTTTTGTCAATTTAGCATCTATCAGCGGGAGCGCAGATGAAACGGGCCAAAAAAAAAAGAAAAAGGACAGTGATGCGTCTGCTGTTAAAATTTCAATTTTCCACCTCAGAGGAGACTTGCTCGACACGTAAGAGGATGAAAATGCATTTATTGCCAGCCGGGGGTGGAAAAAACGACGGAGCACCTTGTGGGTTTTTAAGTAAATGCTGCAAATGAGGCAGAGAATGGAAGGAAAGCAGCAGGGGCGGACATGTTGGATTTAAGGCTTGGTCGCTCATGTTGTCATTGAAGCAAACTTGCGGCACAGTTGGAGAGTTGGTCCAAAAAGTGACCAAAATACCGTATAAGGGACATTCCAGATATTTTGAGTGGATAGATATATTTTTTGAGTTCATTTAAATTTGGAAAGGTTGGCCAATGGTCTTCTGTTCTATAGCTATTAGCGTTAGCTTGTCAATTAAGCTAATCCAAGTTTATGAATCCAACCGACTTGTCTCAAGCCACAATTACTCATCAATCAATTCCTCACTAATGCTTCCATAATTGGATGACCCTCAGTTCTTAAGGCATCAATCAGATCATTGATGAAAAGGCTTCTGGACATTCAAAGACGTCTTTGAGTGTCTTTGAAGGGATGCTCTCTACCGAGTCTTCAATTCCTTTTCAAGTCTTTGCTACATATTCAGAGGTACAGGTTGACGTAATATTCGGCTCAGCCGGTCAGGGGCGATTCTACTTTTTTTTTTTTCACGCTTCAGTTTTTTTTTTTGCTGTGAAATGATCTGAAATCCACCAACCTCCGTGCTAGCTGGCGAGGCGCCACTTCAAAAGCGTAGGCGCCCCTTTATAGCCGCGGGACATGGCCCACTTCCTTCACGCCATTCCGCCCGCTGATGCCCCCCCCCCCCCCCCACCATCCCGCTCGTCAATCCAGCTAGCGCTTGGCGGGGGCCGCCATTCATGAAATGAACTTCTCTCCTGCCCGGTTAAGACAATCCCGTCTCCGTCAAGGACTGGAAATGCTCTGATGGACGGGCTTTTCACTCGAGTCCTTACCGTACACTGACAGTTCTCATTTCAAAGTGGGATGAGTCTGCCTATGACCTTTGACCTTGTGGTCAAAGTTCCTGCAAAATCGATCCCTCGGCCGTGGTGTGTAAAGACATTCAGTGATTCCCCCACCGTTTTTAAAATATTGACATCTATTTAAATTTACCTTAATTTCACGCCAATCCCTAATAGGAGAAAACGGAATAATTTGAAATGAATTCAGGCTACTGTCATTCATTTTTTATTGTTTTCATAGGCATCTTCAAAGGTGTCGTTAGCATCCTCGTTCGTCCCTTTTTAGCCCCATCAAATATGAAATGACATCACATCTGTGCGGGAAAACAGAAGCGCTCGGAACAGCCGTTGCATATTTATGAAGGTTCTCTTGCGCTCACTCGCTTTTATTCCCATTTCCCGTGTCGGGGAAGGTTTTACAAGATGCCTTGACAAATTACAGCGGGGCCGCGCTATTGAGCATCGAAGGACCGAAGCGCACCCGAGCACCAAAGTCAACTTTGAACAAAAAGATTTTTTGACAGCCAGTTGAAAAGTTTGCTCTCAAACCGCCGAAGAAAAAAAATGTCAGATTCCGAAGCCGGTTGGACTTTGGCAGCCATGTTAATCGGGAGCAGATCTTTGACAAGGTCTCAAAGAGCCATGTCGGAAAATGCACAGGCAGTCTGTCGTTTTGCTTTGAAGCGGCGGCCATTTTGGATTCACCGATTCATTTTTTTTTTTTTTGCCCCACGACAGATGATGTGAAATCAATGAACATTTGGCTTGTTGTCAATGGGTGTGGGTTTATCCCACAGTTGTGTATTTTTTTTTTAGATGCAAGCAGATAGTGAAACCGCCTTCCTGCTTGTTGATTTTCTTTCCTCCCATCCAACGTTTGGCTCAAATCAGATGAAAAGCTTACCCCCCAGCTCTGTGCTGCTTATTGCACAGCGTTGTATGTTTACCGCGTAACATTTGGGACCACGTCTTGAGCAAAGATTTTGGTTGTCACGCTAATGACCCGACGGCACGGCTAGGTCATAACAAATTCCCGGGAAGCTGGCGGACTCGTTCCACCGGAGACTTAAGCTGCTGCTCGCATCCCAGGGACACGGGGAATTACTCTGCACTTATCTCCGGTTCCCACTCGTAGTGGCTAATCTTATCCAAGCGGGCCCGCGTTTAAGAGCACTCTTGTTATTTGCAGGTCAGAAGTCTTTGTCGGCTTTTTTTTGCATTTGGATGAGAGACTTTTGAAAAAGTCTTTTGCTTTTGTTTTCTGTTTTCTAGTCTTGTGTTTTAAGATCAGAGGAAATGGCTAGCCTTTTGACCGAATCGTTTTCTGGTGGTCCGACAAAAATGTGCTTTGCGAACCCTCCAAGATGGCGCTAAAGCTCTGTCGGAACAAAGTATGTCGGAGAGATACATCTCAACTCAGAGACAATCTTTGTAAGTCAGGGAGAAGATACGTTTAGCATGGGTTGTTAGTGGAAATTAACAGGCGGGATGAGGAAGGAGCCCTGCTACAAAAAGCAAATTAAAGAATAATTGAAGCGCTGTAAAAATGCGAATAGATGCCACAAGATGGCGACAGCGCTTTCAATATGGCAGGCAATTCAAATGAAATGATTTTGATGATCGATTTGCATTTATCAATGGTAAATTTCATCAGCGTAAAAATGTTCGTTTATGTACTATTTTTGTATCGCTTTCTGCTTGGTGGAACATGACGCTCTAGTATTTCAATTCCATACTGAAATATGAAGGGCAGGTCAGTTGACGAGATTTCCTCGTTGCTGCTTCGGGAGCAAATAATCCTGACCAACATTATCATTGCATCATCTCCTCGGATCAACAATATTGTATATTGCTTTTTTTTTTTTTTCTTAAAGTTGGCCGGCCACGTCTCGGTGATATTCCACCATCCCTGACAGGCCTTACTGATGCATTGGCATGTCGCGCTGATCATATCTGACAGCTTGTTTGCCACCGCGATTCCGCCTTATTTTCATCCTCGGCGGCACCTCCTTAGATAAACAAAGACGTTCCCCGGCTGGCGCTTTATTAAATAGCGAGGAGATGACGGAGTGTCAGTCTGTGGCCACGCGTGCCATGTTCCACTTGACTGTTAATCAGTCACTTTCTTTTTGCCGGGAATTCGGTTCGGGAAAAACTCTCCAGATTATCGAATCATTGTTTTATCACAATAAGAAAAATAGACAGAATAAGTCCCTTGTTCACAAAATAGCAACATGTAAAAGAAAAAAAAATAATTGGGGTACTTGGTCAGGTTATAAATAAATAAACAAATAAATAAACAAATAAATAAATATAATAAAATAAATAACTGTGTATGTGTGTAGAATAACGCTGGATCTTGAGGGTGTGCCCAAACCCCCCCCCCAACCTGTGCAGCTGCATATTTTCTCGATGTTAAAACCTTAGGCCACATTAGATAATGAAAGCGAGCGTGACATTTTGCCGGGGTGAAAGTTGATGCGGGCTACGTAATCGTAACGTCTCGCGCCGCCGCCTCCGTGGCCTTAAATCAATAGCGTCTGGCTCTTGCCAAGATGAACTCCATCAGAGTTGAGCGCTCGCCGCGACCTCACCTTTCTCCTCCGGGCCGCCTATCAACAGCCAAGACCGACCCTTTTAAAAAAAGGTCTTCCTATTTTCTTTTTTAAATATCATAAAACGGGCGCTCGAAGTGCAAAAATGACAAAATATGTCATAAGTTCATCCAAGATACTTTCCAAACAACTCGAATTTAATTGAGAAAACAAAAAGGCTCTTCAGCCAATCAGTCGCTTATCTGACATTCGAAGAAAAGGTCTGACTGGCTATTTTTTCCCCCGTATCAAATTTAAAAACAGTTGGGCTGTCAAGCTCAGCTAAAAAGTCTTTTCATTTCGGACTTTGACATGTTAGCCTTGGTGTTATTATTTTTTTTCTTTCTGGGCTCAACCTCGACGCCTTAATGGAGTGGCCAGATTGGACTATCTCTTTGTTTGAGAGGAAGTGGAGCGAAGCCCACGTCATCGAGTTTGAAGGCTTGGCCGTGCGCCCCCGCAGAGTGCAAGCGCGCTCGTCCGAGTTTTTACTCATTTTTGCAGCGCCGGAGGAATTCTATAATTGGTGGCTCATTTCCTGCACTTGTCACGAATAAAGTGAAATCGTGTTTTTTTTGTTTTCCTTTTTTAACAAGAGAGCGACACAATGAGGAAATTGTGAAAATGGCTCTTTTGGGGGTACGAAAGACTATGAAGCACACAACATTGTGGAGCGACTGGCTAACTTGTAAACATTTGATTCTACGACAAAAGCAACAAATTGCAACATGTCAGAGCCGCGAAAAATGCAATTTATTCAACTGTATCCTCAAACGACAACTGCTCAGGCATTCCATGCTTTGGAGGTTCCACTAAACCTTCTTGTTTTTGTTTTGTGTCGCCTACTTGTATGTCTCGTCACCGTGGGATGGAGGAAACGGAATTTCGGTTTCTTTGTGTGTCTTGACATATGAAGGGATTGACAATAAAGCTGACTTTGACTTTGACTTTGACTAAACAAGTAACAAGAAAGCTTTTCGGCCAATGTTTGACAGAGAAAAATCAGTTGTGTCCCCCGCCTTCGGGGTGACGCAACGGTCTCTGGCGTCGTCACGTCAGCGGCGAGGAGGGTGCCGCAAGTTAGGCGTCATTTCAATTAAAATGAGTCATCACCGAGCTGTCGTGGCGCGCCGCCGCAACATGATTTACATTCCAAAAACATGCGCACTCCATTTTAATTAAGAGCCACGCGAGCTTTCTGGCAGCCGAGCGCATTGTGGAGCAGAGGAGAGAAATGTGTTTATTGGACATGCCGCCGTCGCTCTTGCGCATCAATTGCACTTTAATTGCGCGGCGCTCGCTGATTAGTCTTTCATTGAATTGGGGGAAAACTGTGGATTGACAAAAACTAAATGCCGGGATTCAGAGTTATATTTCTGCCAGGGGCTCTGTCCTTGTCAAATTGACTTCACGGTGTTTCTTGTTTTATGGCGTGCCGCCGGGCGTCGCCGCCGCCAAGCTCCGCCCCCAAGACGAAAACGACAAATTTCAAGTGTCGGCCATCTGTCTGGTTTATTATTAAATCTCAATCTGGTAGCAAGTTCTGTCGAGTCAGTTGCACTTTGAAGGACGCGCCTGAGTGAGCAAAGCAAAATGGCCGACTTCCTTTATTGTCGTGAGGCGTTTATATTGGTCTGCTCATGATAGGGAATTTTCATCACTGACATTATGTGTGTTTTCCAAATGTAATTTATTCCAATGGGAAATTGGATTCTAACAAGAGCCGGACCCCCCCCGTAGCGTACTTTGAATGTAACGCCGTAATGAGACATCAGTAGGCGAGTCTCGAGATCCTCCTCAGCGTTGCTCAAAGCCCAGCCAGCCGCCAGCGCGCGGGTTGCGGCGTGTGAGCGATGGCGGCCATATCGCGGATTAGCGACCCCCTCGGGCGGGACGGCGCCGAGCTCATCCCCGAGTTTGAGTTATGAGGAACCTCGCTTGTAATAACCCCCCACCGACCGCCCACCTCGCATTGATCTCCGGGGTGTTGCGGAAACCTTCTTTCTTTGGCTCCTGCCATTACTCCCCCCTTCCAGTCTGCAACTGCATTACCTCCCGACTTCTTAGCGTTTATCACTTTGCCACCGTTGCACCACAGGTTCGGAAAAGTCTCGGCGGCTTTAAACCCACGCGCTTTGACGGCCATATCCTCAGCAGGTCGTTTCTTTGTCCTGATATTTTGAAAGGTATCGGAGCCGCATTGTGTTTGTCCGCCGCCAGCCGTGTCGCCGCTTCTTATCTGTGGCGGTGTCCGAGCTTTCGCTGTGTCTGCAGCTCGTTAAGACGTCACGGTGCCGACACAGTTTGGACCGAAAAAGACGATCAAAGCGTGTTGACCAGAGGAAGGAACAATGTGGACAACTTGAGAAAACAAATAGCCAGCATGGGTTATTGAGACTTTTTCTTGTGGGTCCACCCTTCAAAGACATGCCCACCAAATATTTTTGTTGCCGAGTGAAAGCGGAGTTTTTAAAAGTTGTTCGAAAGGCGCAAATGTTTCAAAATTCCTGCAAAGGTCTTGTGAAAATTGAGATCACAGTCAAATTGGATTTTTTCTTTTTGGACTTGCCACCGAGTTGATTTTCCGTCACCTCCCCTGCACTTTTCCTGCTGCTAATAGGGAAACGCCTCGCGAATCTTGCGGCGGACGCCACGCTGCGGCGATATGGCCTCGACGTTGCGGAAAGTGCCCAACAGATGCTCGGCTGTGGCGATGCCGTCTGCTCGCCTCAGTGTTTGATAGGCCGCCGTTTAGTCAATGGCTCTGCCTCGCCTGTCTTTAATTGGCCGCTGTTTAGACAGTGGCTGTGAATATTTCATGAGCTTAGTCAGGCTGAATGCACTCCACAATTAACCGCAGATGGCTGATTTCCAAAGACGGCCTGAAGTCTTGGAGAAGACTTTTTGCATATCGTTTTTATCGCGGTCTTTTTCTTTGTGTAGGTGGCTTTTTTTTTTTCTCACACAAAAAGGAGCCTGTCAGTTTTTGGTCGCAAGTACTGATACCAGGTATCAGAGTGATACCCACCTTATTTCAAGACTCTGCAATTTTGTAGTGTTTTTCAAGACTTTGGAAAACGTTTGCATGATAGATTCAGTTTTGGTAGAAGAAATGCTATTTTTTTTTTGCCTGAAACATGAAGGAAAAGTTTTTCCTATGTCGTGATTTGGCTTAAAAAAATTGCTCCTGTTGCTTGTAGTCTCTCCACTTTATTATGTGACAGGACGGGATTCAAGAAATTGGCCTCTGCTATGCTTGTAAAGCATCGTCCCCTTTAATTGGCCTCGATATTTAATGCAATTATCCTTGGTGCACGACAGAACAATCCAGTTGTTACACTTTGTGCCGGCTTGCCGTTATTTGCCCTAATTAGCAGCGGAGAGTAATTCAAATGATTGAAAGTGCTTAACATTTTTCAGTGCTGCCAATAATTCTTACATAACTTCAACCGAATATGCGCAGTAAAAAAAACTAAAAAACACCACCATCAAGCCATTTCACGATTGATCCCTTCCCGTCACAGCTTTGCTCGCCTTTGAGGCAAACAAAGCGGCGACTTTGTCACACCGAGACACAGCCGGGCGGTTAAGAGATCTTCCGCTAACAGATGGATGACACGCTATTAATTGACTTGAGAAGAAAAAAAAATCACGACGGCTGTAAGCACAAACCAAACAACGGAATAATCAATCTGCGAAATGGCTTTTGCTTGTTTGCGATGTGCCTCTTGATAGCAGAAAGTTTCTTAAAGAGGGGGGGGGGGGGCAGAGTGACCAAGTCAATCTTCTGGGAGGAAGTTTCACAATCACCCAAAAGGACCCAATAACTCCAGCAAAATAAAAAAACAACACGTAAGTAAAGGCAAAAGCTAAGCAGAGCAGCAGCGTTGTTGGATGCGCAGTTTGCTTTTAATAACGAGCGATAGGAGAGACGTGTCAACTTACCGACAAGCCCATAAGTAAATAAACACGGAGCGTGTCCGACTTTGAACCGTTGTACTTTCTCCAGTAGCCGCGTGTCTCCCGGGAGCCGGCTTGCTTGTCGTCATGGCAACGCATAGCCAACCTCGCAGTTCCAGATCCTTGAGGTAGACATTTTATTAGAGGAGACATATTCTACCTCATAAAATCGTTCCAGGTGTCTTTATATAACCTGCTGAATGTTTTTTTTTTTTGGTCAGACCAGCACAAGAATCAAGAACAATACATCTTATTTTTTGAAGACTCTTTCTGTATCATGCAAATTAGACATCGCTCATCCCGTCTACTTTCCATACACCGATATTTTTAGAATGGATTAGTCACATCAGCAATTTGAATAATCGCATAAAAGTGAATTTAGCATAATGTCAATACAAAATATGCACTTGAGGTGTAGGTATTATCTCGGTCCACTTGGGGTTGCCATCCCCGTCGTATTTGTGACTTTGAATGTGTCTGGCTTTAAAAGGCGGTACCCGGTGAGTGACACGGGTGTCGGCAAATTTGAGCGTAGTGGTTCGCTGTTAAATGTCTAGCCGGTTAGCCGAGGTTGGGCTAGCGGCTACATTTAGCTCCGAATTGTTGACACAATCACACTGCCAAAATATTGGATTTTTTTACACTTGCAATGTTGGGATGAAAACAAACAAACACACAAAGTGTCCAGTCTTGTTTGCCAAGTTGATTTACAAGCCGGCCTCCCTTCCGAATGTGTCTGTCCGAGCAAGCAATAAGCTTCCAGAGCGATGAGTTGCTCGGCCGTTCATCAATCATGCCAGATAAAGAGAACGTACGGCTGCCGTTAGGCGTTTCCGTTCCCCCCCGGAGAGATCGGACGCTTTTTGTTATCGATGCGGCGCCAATGGCAGACTAGCCTGCCGAGGCGACCCATTTAGAAACCATTAGAAGGAACGCTCGCGAGAAAATAAGGAAACGCTTATCAGTGTGATTGATGGCCGTGAGGCTTTTATTGCAAAAACAGCTCCGCCGTGTCAGCAAGGCTAACGAGAGCACTAAGTGCACAATAAAATAAAAAAATAAAAAAAGAGATAAAAAACTTGGAAGAATCCAAAGAAGACCAACCTTGCCATGTAGTCAGGTGTTAAATGTGGCAAATAGAAGCACCTCGCGTGTGCTAGCACGTGGCTAACAAGCTAGCGGCAGTCAGAGAAAAGGTGTGACCGAGAGGCGCTAAGGCTAGCCTGCTTGTTTGGGTGGTCCACTAGAATGCGTTCAAAATTTGAACTTCAAATTAATCGGGGGCAGGAAATGCTTTTCAAAAACTGACAGCGCTAATGAACGTAATTTAATGGTCGTTTACAAAGCCACCGAAGAGTCGATGAGGACTGTTGATTGATTAGTCATGTGTGGCAATATGTCAGTGCACTTGTCATGCCGGCTAAAGAAGGTAACCTTGAATTAAGAATTCAAAATATTGTCATAAAGACCCTGCGAAAAGTTGATGTTGCGGGGAAATATTCCTAAGCCACCTAGGAAGTGTTTGAAATTGTGAAAAATACGTACAACGTGCGGCATTCGGTGCCACTTGGCCCTGGAGGCCTCACGCCGGGCCGACAGCCGACATTTGTCACGCGCCTCGGCGACCTCCCCCCCCCCCCCCCCCCCCCATCGATTACCCGACAGAGGCGAGTTGAAACAAAATCCATGAAGTCCCCGGTCGATTTGGTCAATAAACTCCCGACCTTTGCGCCAATGCCGAAGTGTCGCCGGGCTAATCGGACGAGGCTCACCCCCCCTTGTGGCCGTCGGCGTACAGGGTCGCGCCAGTCCAAACAAAAGCAACCCCGCTCCCCTCTTACCCCTCGCTCCCAAGAGTATCGCACGGATTAGTCAGCGGTGCGAGGCCGGCGTCTGAATGAGGGCGATAAAGCGGACAGGAAAAGGGAGAGGTCGTGCGGGATCATCGCTTCCTGTCGCCGTGATGAAGCCTGACTTCACTACCAAATAGATCCGTCAATCCCAACGAGCAGGCGTTTTAGGCCCGATCGTCAAAACACTACACTGCTACCTTGGATTTTTTTTCCCCCCCAGACAAAATTTCAATTGCAAGCCGGCTTTAACTGCAACAAACATAACGTTTTACAATCAATGTCAAAAACAGATGTTGTGTAAAACATCTCCTGGCGCAAAATATTGATTAAATGGTGTCATCTTTTTAGATATGAACACGCTCGAGATGATAGCGTTGACCCGTGAACATTTGCGGCGTACCACAGGAGGAAAGCAAGAGAAGAGGAGGCTTGATTAAAAGCGAGAGAGGAGACACGGCACGAGGCCTCGCTTAAAAAATGATGTGAATCATACGCGCTGACCTTTGCATGGCAAAACAACAACAAGCACCTACGTGAGATTTGGGTCGGAACGGCGTTGCAGTCTGTGCCAAACAGCCCCCCCGAGCGTTACACAACATTTTATACATTAAGTGCAGCTAAAATATTTCCCAACGCTTTGGACAAAATGTCTCCTGAGGACTTATCCACGCATGTCTTAATTCGAAGGAAAAAAAAAAACTGAGCTCATCTTCTGATCAAGGTTGGTTTGCTCGTCAATTGATTGTAAACAAAAGTCTGCCACGCCGCGGCGAGCGTGATTGCCGAGCGTTGCGAGAATTTGCGATTGAATCCCAGTACAGGTGTGAAACCCGGCCACGCGCGATTGATCGATGGCGACAGCGCCGCCCGGTAAACGGTCGGCTTCGTGTTTTGGTGCGGCGCAAACATTCCTCCCTCGCTTAATGGGAATCGAGCAAAACTAATTACTGAGTAAGAGCGTGACAAAAATGTGCGCGTATGTAAACAATAGCAGTGTAAGTCGGCACTCGCCCTGACCACATGAATATGAAGTCGCTTGTAAAGCTCATATTTTAATATTAGCCTCACCCCACGTTGTGTGCAGCGTTATTACCTTAAAGTGAGCTCATTAGATCCTCTTTATTTGCTTAACTTTATATTCAAGCCCACTAACTGACCTCCATTTTCAACTCCTCCCGGCGTCGGCGCGGCGAGACAATTCTTCTCTCACACTTGCGTAAAATTGGGCTTGTGTTTTTGTTTTTAACTCCTTCAATGTTTGACGTCTATTCTCGTCAATGGTAGTGAATGATTTCATCATTCTGAAGAACTGGGATAGTGTTTTGAACGGAATTATTCAGTTACTGAGCTTGTCAGTTGGTTCTTCGGTGACCCCCCCACCCCGGGGACGGCTTCTCGGAGTAGCAATAACCCGGGCGTGAGGTCCGTATAGCCGTCTTTGACTTCATTAAGGGGGGCCGCCGCGTTATTGCCGAGCCGTAACGATTCCACGGATCCGGCTCCCTTTTTTGGAGATGTCATAAAAGAGAAGACATGAGACGTGCGGGAAATGTGCGTGAATTATTAATTGCTTCATGTCCCTGGAGGAGGTTTGTCCGTATGCGCGGCTGTGCACACACTCTGCCGGCTGCCGCTCGCCACTTGGTGTCGGTTGATTCAAAATGTATGCCCCTGCTTCCTTTGGCACAAGAGACTTATTGCAAGGAGGAAAAAGAAGCTAAATGAAAGGCTGCGGTAAGGCGGTTGAGATGTACGGCACGCTGCGCTTCCGTCTCATCTTGAGATGCGGGCCGGGGGGTGGCAGGAAATAAAAGAACCAGATGAGGAGATCAGGGCAGGCGGCGTTCGCAACAATGACGGTCAGTCAATTTGATGTAGACTGAATTTGTGAATCCAACGACTCGCATGAATTTCATCTCCAAAAATGGTTTTGGATTTTCACTCAATTAGCGCTACTAGTTAGCTTGCTAATATTGCGAGACAGCCGATCTTGGTTGAATGTACTCGGCAGGATTAAGCGGACGTTTGTTGTTTGTTTGGTTTACTGTATTCCGCAGGATTAAGCTAGTTGCTTAGTTAGTTAGTCACTTAGATGAGCTACAGTAAAACGTGGATCACATTTGCAGCTAGTTGGGCTTAGGCATGTTTTGATCACCGTTAGCTAATTAGTTAACTCGCCATCATGTTGATCGTCCTACAGATTTATTGTCACATTTTTTTCACTGGAATTTGAATAGAAAGTTAAGTATGCTGACTTGGGGGCATATTTTGTTCTTAGAAAGTGTTAACTACCGCATGACAGCCATGTTGGGCCTGCCTCATACATGACCTTGTGTATTTTCGGCCCTCTTTCGGTATAAGCTTAAATGGAAACCGCCAAAAGCAACCTTTTTTTTTTTTGACTCTCTTCGCTAACGCAACAATTATCTGCCACCAGCCAAACAAATAAAATGCTTCCTCTTCATTTAGCCCGCGGGGGGAACTCATTCAGCGACAAATCCACAGGGGAGGAAGAAAAATTTCCAAACACCGCCGTTTGCATTTGCGAGCGGCCGAGATGAAAAGCCTTTGAGCCGTCGTTTGCGATGAATAGCTGCCGTTCAGTCCCTGAATTATGTTCCAGATTGGGAACGTTTGTGTGTTCTATTCCAGTTGAAATGGACGTAGCCGCAGTTTATTTAAAATGGGGGGGGGGGGGGGGGTGACTCTGTGTCTCGCCAAGCTTTTCCCACTTTGTCTTACGCGCACATATCCAGCAAACACACACCCACATGCACGCATAGTGATTTCAAAGTGTTGCTGCAAACCATGAATTTTTAACATTAAATCTGACCGGCGGCAGTCAACATTAATGCGTTCCGCAGCAGAAACATCAGATATCTTGCTTTGTTAATATTTAAGCAGGGAGGAACGCGTGTTGCAGCCACTGGCGACTGCAAAATAACCACGCGGCTAGTTACGTGAAAATTGGCAACGCTTCACTTCCGATGATGGGTATCAAAATCCCGTCCGTGCGTGTCGTTCCCCGTTGGAATTTGAGGGCTATTTTCAGAGTGGAAATCACAAATTGCTGTTATATATGGATGCGAAAAAAAATTACATGAAAGCGTGAGTTTCATTACGTGAGCGGACTATCGTAGCACATAAGTTGACTTCTTGTTGATGCACAGCGGTTTGGATGTAAATGCCAGGCGGTATATCAGAGAGACAGGCCTAACCTTTTCCCGCAAAATCCCGACTTACTCCGACCTTTTGTCAATAAGGCGGCTAACAGTCCCGCACCTGAGTTTTATTTATTTTTTTGTCTTTCCGTGATGCCGCCACTTCCAAGCTCGCTCCTCCCGCCGTCCGCTGACCTTTTTAGCAGAGGGAGGAAACGGGAGTGATGTATTGCAACGTATGGCCGACACCCGCGGCGCCGTCCGCCCGCCCAGCCGTGGTGGATTTCACGCAGTCAAGCAACCTGTGAAACTGATTATTTTTTCCGGTGTTTGATTAAAATGTCTTTTGTTTTGACGTGAATTGTGACTCATGTCTAATTATTCCTGCCCAAGAAACTTAACGCACTTGTTAATGGCACTGACTTAAATAGTCACCGTTTAATCATGGCTAATCTTGTATTTTCTTCTTTTTTCCCTCTCTCTCTCTCTTTCATGCCTCGTTGCACCATCCTCCGGGCCTGTTGCGCAGGTGAGTCAACTACATTTTTCCTTTTGTAATTATAACAAAGGCATGCTTGTATGTTTG
Source organism: Syngnathus acus (assembly GCF_901709675.1). Classification (NCBI taxonomy): domain Eukaryota; kingdom Metazoa; phylum Chordata; class Actinopteri; order Syngnathiformes; family Syngnathidae; genus Syngnathus; species Syngnathus acus. The sequence goes on along the minus strand of NC_051099.1, from coordinate 2,948,869 downwards.
CTCTTGTTAGCGGTGTCAAGTTTCAACAGTCGCCCTGTAGCGTTTTAGGGGGTGGGAGGGGTGAGGGGGTCCACCTGATTGAAGGAATTTACACCATTACGCTCTAATATATGTCTGGCATAACAAACACGAGGTCATTAGTTCGTTCTTGATGTATCGAGAAATAACGCCGTCGCAGTTTTAAAAATGAGTGAATTTAAAATGCGTTGTCTGCTGCCCCCGGTGGCCGACCAAAGAACAACATGAGTCCAGCAGTAAATCAGGTAGGTTACATCCTCTGTTGCTGCTTTACTAATAAGAAGGAAGTTTAATGGTATTTGATGGTAAATTTGTGTTCCAGTGTCTTGATGTTGTTGTTTTTTCACAAGCGCTAATTGCCTCCGAAAAACCAGACGGGAAACCACACAAGAATCCGCAACGGAGGTCATAAAGCGGGGGAGCCCGGAAAAAAAAATCCCCCGTTATCGTCTGGGTTGTTTATTTGACGGATGGTAATAGCCACGAAAATGCTCCCCAAATAGCCAATAAAAAGAGCTCCGAGATGTCTGAAAAGGGGAAATTGGGGAGGGGGGGGGGGGGGGGTGATTGAGACGTGATGCCCGTGAAAAAAAGTTTGCGGCGTGAGAAATTTGCAAATGCTTTCACGCCCCCCCAGTGAGCCCGCGTTTGTGTTTTTTATCATCGGGAATGTGACAAAGCAAACACATTAGTTTTACGACTTTGCGATTGTAATGAGCTCGCAAAAGCAAATCGATCATTCCGATCGCGGCGTTAAAGACGGAGGAATATGCTGGAAAATGGAGAAGTAGCGACATAAGCTCAAAGAACTCAGGCTAGTTTTGGTTGATTTGAAACAAGACACTCTTACGCAGTGTTAATTTTATTTTAGTCCGTATTTAGTCTTGACGTTTGGTATCGAAAGCCTCCGCGGGTACCCGAGACGCGCAGTCCAATTCGTCTTTTGCGTTGCTGACGAGCGTTTGGTTTTAAATCGATGTTTTAAAGCGATGTATCTGCAGAGTGTGCACGGGCTGCTCCACTCTTTTAATAAAGACCATTTTTATTTTGAAGTCGAACATCTATTTGCGTGCCATCTTGCTGCCTTCAGGTGTTGACAGAAAAACAAATCGGCTGCCTGGTGATCTTCCTTTCACGTCCAATCACTGTCTGTCATAACATGACAGACAGACACGCAGAGAGCGAACGACAAAACAGCTGCACAACTACACACTTGTCACTGTGAAATATGGCAACAGGGAGGGAAGGAAGGACGGAATTTTGTGTTGGAACAGCATCATTTGCAGTATTTGGACATTTCCAGTCAGTGGCGTCCTTGAAAGGGTTAGATGGGGTTTCAATCTGGGGTTAGTGCTTGAAATAAAGTCATGAATGTGTAAAACATGCACGATGTGGTTTGCCTCAAGCCAGTCCGTTGATTAACGGCCTTCACGTGTGTCCTCGGTGTGCTTAAAGGCAAAGCGCACTATTGGACTCCGAGCACTGGCTTGATTCTTTACCATGAGGTGCTTCCACAGTCCAAATGATCTTCAGTTGCTTCCTGTTTGAGGTGATTCCTACCTTCACTTGTCTCTCCCTAGAGCCTTCAAAACGGAGCTGGGATAAATAAGAGATGCTTTGCCGTTCCTTCACTCGCGTCTTGCATTTTCTGCCATGTGTCCACAGTAAGCGTCGAAACATACCCAACATGATGTTTGAATCCGAATCCTGACTTGATTCTCTGCTTTGGGAATTGAGTTAAGCTTTGCCAGTCCGTCAATTGCTGCTTGTTTGTAGCGCTTACTGGCTTCATTTGTATTCAATAAGTGGAAAAGTATGCTCGGCGGGGTTTAAATCAGGCCACGGACGTGATTCTTTGACTTGTTTTTGAAACCAACATTACTTTGCCAGGCCTTCACTTGCTTTGTGCTTGCCGCCTTCATTTGTATTCAGCAAGTGGCGCAACAGGCCGTATGGGGTTTAAATCTGGCCGTTGACATGATTTGTTTTAGCTTTAAGAAGTTTCCCTTTAGAATCACACGAACGCAGACCTCGAGGAGTCCCAAGTACACTTTGATAATCTTCCTCCTGATAGCCGCCGAGTCAGCAACGAGCCGCATCTTCGCCGGCGTCGCCGCCTCCATTTTTATTCTTCAAAAAAGCACGCCGCTCCCCTAGCTGCATGTTAATGCTATCATTATTTTAGTCTCTCTTTTGCTGATACTGCTTTGACCTTCCCGGGCTTCTTTTTTTTTTCTTTCCCCTTCCTTTTTCTTCTTCCTCTCTCCGCCGAGGAGAGGAGTTGGCGGCTAAACAGAAAAGCTTTTAGCTGGCTCGCGAGGGCGAGCCCGCCCGGGCAATTCCAGGCGGCCGTCTCGGATGCCGCTGGCAGCGAGGTGAGCAGTCGGAGGAATTCAAACACGCAAAAGAGGCGGACGCTGATCTGGAGTCAGCCGGCCGGCGTGTGGCGTGACTACAAATGCGGAGGCGGACGACTTGTTGCCGCCTTAAAGGGCGCCGGCCTTGTTGATGTATGCCTTCCTTTGAAATCTGCCTTGTGCAACAACAGCGGCCAATGCAAAGCAATGGCTGACTGAGGATTTTTTCAAAACAGAGGGCAAGTTTGGTAACCCGCTCCTTGCGTCAAAAGCCGTGACGTGGCGCCATCCAATTAGGCGCCATCTTGTGCTGCAATATGCACAATTTTTCATCAAATCTCCCACTTGCGCGTAATCCTCTTCAATCTCTGGCAACCTTTTAATCTCGCTGTGTGACACTGGATTATGTGTTATAACTTTAGCAGAAACAAAAAGATTACGTGAGCAGCCCAACAAACAAGGGCACGCCGACGTGCACGCAAATGCTATTCTTGTCAGATCAGAATTTGTATTTGCTAAAATGACTTCTTGATGAAGGCCATTCAACAAAGATTTTTAGCAAAACATTTTTTCATGATATACGAAATTATTACTAATAGTCGTTATACCTGTATGAAGATATTTGATCACTTTTCATCGAAAAAACTTTATTGTATTTTACAATTTACTAAATTTAAAAAAAAATGTAAACAATCAAAATTATGAATTAAAATTTACTTTAATTTTGTAAATTTAATCCAAAATTCCCCCTGCCAGTTGCAATGCCTGCTCAATATTTTTTTTTGTTGACATGAGCGAGCTCTCGCGCCGCCACGGGCTTGTGCTGGGGAGTCCGCCGCAAACGTCCAAAATCAGAAAGAAAACAAGCGGCGTATGTTCACAGCGGTGTCAAATGCACACGAAGTTCATACCACGTTTGTTTTTTTTGTTTTTTTGGAGAGGTGCCAGAGTGTCGGCCCACATCACGCATTCGCAACGTCTTGTATTGGAGGTTTTGGGTCAAGACAAAGTTGGACAAAACTTGTTGGTGACGTTAGCATAAGGAACTTTTGTGTTGAAAATTGTACAAAATGTTGAAGTCGCAATGGAGCTCGCTGGTAAACTAAATTTTCCAAATTTTTTCCCACAATTATGGTTTAAAAAAGAAATTCCAAATTGTTCATGTGATAAGCCTTTTTGTGATCCTTCGTTTTTTTTTGTGAGCAGCCAAAGCTATTATTCGTGTTCACCCGTAGGGGGCGTCAGGGAGTGGCTCTCAGCTAATCGTTATGGGGCGGAATGGCTGCTGCGCACCGCCCTTATTACATTAGCGCACAGGGGGGGAGGCGTGTGCGTTCACTCCAGATGCGCCCGCGACAGAGGACGTCGTCATCGTTGCCGCCTCGCGAGGGAAACGAAGCGAAGGTCATTTATGGATGTCTGCGCCGGAGGAAGTTGATTGCCGCGCTTGTGCTGTCGGCCACGTTCCCCTTTGCCGCTAAATCATGGCGACCGCTCGTGAGCGGGCAGTCTGCCTCCATTCACTTCACTTGACAGACGTTCCTTAGAAATGACGTGGCCGTTGGGAAAGCGTGAGGAGCTCACAAAATAGCGCTAACAAAAGTGGAAGAGGCCCAACATGCGAGTTAGCTAGCGGCTGTCGTCAGGTGCCGCGCGTTTGCGTGTGCGATGACATCGCGGGCCGACTCGCGCTGAAAGCTCTCATTTGTCAGCGTGATCTTTTTTGAGGCCTCCCAAATGGATGCTAATCCTCGTCAAGCCCTCGACACAAAGCAGACGCGACCGGATTCACGCAGGACGTTTTCCGCCCCAAAATGAGCCGAGATGAGCCTCGGTTTGGCTAATCGTCTTGGAAGTGCGATCTCGCTCAGAGCTGTTTTGGTGTCCCGGTAGAGGAAACGTGACTTTCACACCTCAGAACTTCTGTCTCGGAAGATTGCAAAAAGTTTTTGTCAAAAAAAAAAATAATTTGACACACACACACACACACAAGAATAAAGGTTGCGTCATATTCGTCCTTGTGTTTAGCACATCAAACCGCATCTGCCAAACAGTTTACGCACTCAAAGTGAGGATCCAGGCAAGGACAAAATGACGCCCACAAACAATTGAGGCCGCAGGTTTGTGCAAAAAAAAAGAAAAAAAATCTGCCGTTGTTGCCAAAAGGTAATGACGAAATTGGCGCAAAAGCGACTCGGTGGACGGACGCTGATCTTGATCCGATGCGATCTGACGACCCGAGTAAGGTGACTGCGGGCTGCGGGAAAACGTGACTGACATTTCACCTTCCTCTGGCGAGTCGTGTCGAGAACTTTTTCATGAGATGCACGACGAGTCTTCAATCCGACGAGAAGAGCTGAGTGCGTGCGTACGTGCGGCTCTCAAGTGGCGAACGGCCGCTGATTACAAGCAATAAAAAGTGAAGTTAATGGAGCCGTTGCGTAACGCTGATTGATGGCGCTATTAATTATTTTCTCATCTGCCCACCAAATATTCTCTGTCCAATCATCACCACGCTAACCCCAAAGGCGGAAAAAAATAAATCACGTCAAACACTCCAAAGGGCCAACAAAGGAAGGATGTCCGTCAGTAGTTTTCCTTTTTTCCAGCTTGAGCCATGCAAAATTAAAAAAAAATGGACTCGCGCTCTGAAGTTGACTTGTCGATTCAAAGTGGTAATTTGACAGTAATATCGTCATTATATTTCATCAAATCGCCATTTTTTAAGAATCAATTTTTACAGGAATAAAAAGGCACCGATACAAAATGGCGGACAAAAAAAACAAATTCAATTAGTCAAAGTAGAAAGAAGATGAGCATTGATGGATCTTGGCTGGCGTCGGGAGCTTCCTGATTGATAATCGTCTCGCGTGTGCCCGCCCGGGCGGGCCAACTCAATCACTTTTCACGCCATCCCACCAGCGCTAATGAAAATTGACGCCACGCCCGTTTCCCGTACGACGTCATTCAGCTTGGTCAAGTAAATTTCAGCTCTCGTTGCTTTTTGGTGAAGGGGGCGTGCCGTGGGCGCCTTCGCCGGATCACGCGCAACCCAAGTGAAAGATTACATCGTTAGTAGGAAGCATTAAGGTGATTCCGTGTGTGTGTGTGTGTGTGGTGGGGATAACGCTCATGATAAATGCGACCCTTGGAGCCTTTGACAATGACTGAATGTGCTTGCGCTCGACCTGTAATCCCAAAAAAATCTCAAGATCTACTGTTGAAGCTCAATACAGAAACAAAATATCAATTTTGGGCACATTTTTTTGCTTCAATGTGGCCTACGTTAGCTAATGTCAAGCATTTCCAAGAAGCTAGCAGCCTGAAATTTCAATAAAAAAAACTAAATAAATAATAATACAAATCATCTCTAAATGTAATTCTCTTTTTACCAGACAGATGGTTGGCAAGAGAATTGCAAAGCGTTTCAGTTTTTGTCAGCGCGTGTGGGCCACAGTTGGATGAGTCACAAAAGCCGGCGGAAAAAATAATCATCACGGTAATATTGACGATCCAATTTTGTAAAACGCAGCCCCAGAAGCCCGTTTCACTTAGCAACATCAAATTCGGTCAGCATGTCTGTCACGACAAGTCTTAAGAACAGTTTGCCATTTTGGGTTGAAGCAGCCATTTTGGAATCGCTTTGGCCATTTCCAGAGGTCAGTCGAAGACTAATGGACCAAACTCCCCCCACCCCTCCCTTTTTTTTTTTTTTTTTGTAACTTCTGTGTTAAGTGGTCTGTCCTTCGAATCCATTTTGAATACATTGAACATGTTCATTTCCAATTAATGGCCGACTCTAAACCGATTTGTATGCTAAACGATTTTCCCTTAATTCCCCAAGTTCAAAAGCCTCGGCACGTCCGTCTGGCCGTCTCCACGGCAACGTACGCCGACGGAGAAGCGACGGGGGCAAATATGCTCCTGTCATCTGGCTTTCTAGATGTCATAGTTTCACCTCCCACTTTGAACGTCGTCGTCTTGTTTGTTTTCCATTAGCGCCGTTTGGTCCAACGTGTCGTACAGGCGCGGTCCGGAATGGTTGATGAGCGTCGCCGCCGTCCGGCCCATCCCGACGGGCGAAAGGAATTTTATGTTATGACAATTAACATAAGTATTTGCAGAGGTCGGCAGAGCGTGGCCGTTATCACCTGGCATGCTGAGCGATGGCAAATGGAGGATGGAATTGAAGCTCGGTCACAGTCCAGTGAAGCTTTTAGTTAAGCAAATAAGAAACCACAAAAAAAAGTTCACTCGATACAGACATGCTAAATTGTGCCATGCGCTAAAGCCTGGTTCATTAATAGAGCCACAAAAAAGCTGCTGTCATTTCAAAACGACCATTTTAGGAGAACGCCGAACCTTTTTCCTTGTCCTTCAAAAGCGAACTTGTCCAAAAAAATATCGGCCGATTGGTCGGAAGTTTGAACCGTGGTAACTGGAACAGATGGGCCGCACTAAATCGCAAAGAACTTTTGAGAATTTGCCATTGCTTCTGGGCAACGCATGGCAGCAAAATTTGATGAGTGGCCATAAAACAAAAAAAACACGAACGCCACCATTTTGAAAATTCAGCCCTTGAAGCCAGTTGCACTTGACAACTTCACATTTGATAGGAACATCAATCATGAGTAAAACTACAAAAAAAGTCTTAAGAAGCCTGATAGGACTCTTAAAAACTTGAAATTTGGTAAACAGGTCTACCATGGATAAACCCACCAAAAAAACATTCTTGCCTTGGTCTCCTCCGCAGTGTCCTGCTTTTTATTTAAGGACCCCCCTCCTCTAAAAAAAAAAAAGGTTTTGCATAATGGAGCCTTTGAAAACATCATTAACCATGCTTAGATTCACATCTCATTGAATTTGCCATTATTCATGCGATTAGTGTAATTATGGGGTGAAAAAACTCTTTTCTCTCACTCCCACTGGAAAATGTCATGATTGTGTGTGCGTGCGTGCGTGCGTCGTTAGTCAAAAGCTTGCATAAATAAAATCACAGCAGTCACTCGCATTTACTTTTCAGCCGTAGACCAAAAACCTCAGAAATGGCTTTCATGCCGATGCACCACGGGAACAAACAACAGGTCTGTAACAAGCGCTTGCGTTCCAACTTTGCCCATTTTGAATTGTTCTGAGATGCTGAATCCGTTCTCCCTTTTAGCAGTCGCGTTGCCGTCTGCAAACATGACCGCGTCTTTTTTTTTCTTTTCGTTCCAGATCAAAGATGAGATGATCAAGCGTTTTAACTTGAGAACAATTCGCCTGGAGACATGTGCTGAGCTAACTGCGGGAACTTTTTTTTTTTTTAAAGAGGCGACACAAAAGTCTTGTTTTCTTTTAGATATTTTTTCCCTTCACTTTGACACGAAAAAGCCAAACGCTAACCGGCTGCCAGCTGCTTCGGCAGACTCGTTTTAATACGACACGCTGACATTTAAACGCTGTCATTTTTTCCCGATACACTCGACTGCCTTGGTGTTGCTCAGTAAAACAGATTTTTCTTTTTAGGGGTCCTCACAGAGGTCCTCCCTCACGTTGTCTTCTTAGCTCCCCCCAAAGTTCTCAGCTCTGATTCATTCTAGATTTCCTCTAGGTGAGTCGGTACAAATCTGTGACAGTCTTCTGCACTCTGCATCGCTTTTTTTTATTTTTTATAACGTTAATATTCGATTTTGAAAGCAGTCACATAGGCAAACTGCAGCAGGGTTAGCGTGGGGTTGAATTAGCCCGGGGCAAAGCCGGCGCGGGCCAAATCGAGGCGGGCAGAGGTGGTGTCAAAGTGCAAAAACAAACAAACAATGTTTCATTATTGTAAGTAGACCAGAAAAATGCAATTTGAATCAATTCCATGCAATGTTGAACAACACTACAGGAGTAAATATTTGCACACAAAAAAAATACAAAAGCAAAATACCTAATAAATAACAAAAATACATGATTTTATACTTGAAATGAAAATTCCATTATACATTCCCCACGCCGACCTCTTTTCCCGCCCGTAGCAGTCGTTCAACAAGTGTTCTCAGTGAAGCGGAAGACGGCCTCGTCATCTGACAGATCTGAGACCCTCGCCCCCCCCGGTGCTAATATTAATAGTTATAATGACTGCGGTGGTGCGCTGTCGCCACCTAAGCGATCCTTTCTGAAGCTGTCAGAGATGCTTGTTCCTTTTCCTTTGCTTGTTAGACTTTCACATTTATCATCATTAGCGCCAAGTGCAATTATCCACAAGGCTTTGCTTCAACTTTTCCCGCCGTGATTTATTTGCGCTGCTTCTCCACATTTCAAGCTTGAACCAAAAAAAAAAAAAAGAAAAGCAAGCTCTACTCCGAGTGTTCTCCTGCTGACTAACTCCTCAATTGCGCTGTCTTTATTTTGCAAGCAAAACTCAGAGGAGCTTGTCTCTGGCAGCTTTGATCTATCTATCCCACGTTTGGGATTCGCGAGCTGTCAGCTTGGCTTTAACGGACCCCTAAAAAATTTCTTTTTTTTCTTTTTTGGGATGAAGCTGATGAGCACCTGCTGTCGTGCCGCTGCCAACGCCGCCCAAATCGCTGTTTCGGGGGCATCCGAGCGCTCGTAACCGTTGTGACTCATCCTTGTCATTTATTTTGGGTTGAAAAATCTACCTGGAGCTAAATTTCTGTTCTCTCCTCCAAAATCACATGACGTAGGAATGCTGTGCAGCTTTTGTCTGACGTTATGTTGACCCACTGGCAACCCAAACATTTTTGGACCAACGTCCAGTTCACTTGTTGGACCTCAATAATGGCAAAAACGATCCCCATGGTGGTGTAGCTGAGTTCAATGTGCTTTAGCGATTGGGCAATTACCGACTCTTTTATGCATGACTTTGTCCCAGGTAATTGCATCAATGACGCATTTATCTGTAATGGCGGCAGGGATTGTAGACTACCTGAGAGCTGGCACCTACTGTGGCTCATTGGCGGCATCTTTTTGTATATGGATATAATCTTCCAGACAAAGTACTGCGATGATAAATAGAAAAAAGGCAAGGCCGTCCTCAAAGTCATTTGAAGGCGTCCGAAAGTTTTGCACACAATGCACTCGTGTCCCGAAAGTAAAGTCACATGAATAGCTGTTTTTAACCAAAATAATGTTGACGCGAAGCTTTACCCACAGTCGTTGTAGCATAACGTTAGCGCTGCTTTTTTTTTATCGTTTACCTTGGAGCAGACAAAGGTTTAGCAGAAGACTTTGCATATGGCCGCATATCCGTAGCCACAAATAGTAACGAGGCACTCGTAGGTCGACCGCATAGCATTATCTTCGGATAGCAACTGTGCCTCTTGTAGGATTAGCATTTTGGTTCTTAGCATAACTTCATGAGTCATGGCTGTCACAAGGCTTTATGTTGGTAGCGTTACATTAGCATTTGGTTCTATTTAGATGACCACAGGCCAGCGTCAGTGCTAAAGTCTCAGCATAGTTACATGTAAGCTTTTTATAGCCAAAAAGCTAACAAGAGCACAGTATGTTACAGAAGATGCGCTCTCTTCTTCCTCAGCTAGCACGTTAGCGATGTAGCGTGGGAGGATGGTGCCTCAGCTAATGAGCGTAATGAGCTGATACACGGTGGGCGTATTAACAAGCTTTCCATCAAGGACATGACCCGCGCGCCGCTAATGGCAACCAATCCTCCAAGCGCTAATTACTTGAAGGGGGCTCAGGAATGATCACGGCGTGCTTCTTCCGCTATATCGTTCATAATACGCCTAATAATAATAAGAAGAAGAAGAAGCGGGCAAAAGGAATGGCACTTGCCAAGTGGGCGTGCTATTTTTTTTTTCTCTGATGGTCAATAAGTATAACTATGTGAGGCTATTAACTCACTATCATACCTCCAGTGTCCTATCAAAAGCTGGCATAGTTGAGAAAGTCATTAGTGAAAGTGTCTTCACATGTAAGGAAAGGAGCCATTAAGCCCACACAGGAGATGTAGACTATAATGAGCTCTTTAAATGACTCCATTGATGCATACTGTAGTTTTGCTCGCATTCCTTGGTTGCTTAATGTTAGCTTATCTTTTTTTTTTTTTTTTGTATGAATAGGTAGTACGTTGTTTACCTTGGAGCAGACAAAGGGGTTTTATAATGTTGGTTTTGACTAGTTCACAAGAGAGTGATTTTAAATGTATTTTTTTATTTAAATCCCTCCAGAATAACGGCTAACGCCTTCTGTTGCTAACACAACATTAGCATTTAAGTTCGATGTAAACAAGCGCTCAGCTTCATCCACCGATAGCGACTAAATCTCACATTAGCATTTCGGTTCTATCCCGACGTGACCGTAGCGTTACCCACACGGGACGGAGAGCATTTCTTTAGTCGGCCGCGTCCGAGAAAAATAAATGCTCGGTCGCCTCGGAGGGTTGATGCGAAAATTAAGGAGCATGCAAGTCGAGAATGAAACGGTGTGGATGACTTGGCCGTCGCTCTTCACTTTGCTTCATGGCCGCTCGAGAAGTCTCCGTGGGCGTCAAGTGCGGCCTTCTGTCAAAAGTGCATAATAGTGTGTGCATGTGTGCTTGTACTGTCAGTTTGTGCACGTGCGTGTTTGTGCACGTGCCATTAGGCTCCCGGCGGGAGTAAACACGGAAAAGTGAAACTCCTGCGGCAGACTCGATCAGACGTGGGACGATGTGGCGAGCCCCCGTCTTCTGGTAATAGAGACGCCCGCAGCCAGCGGCCGCTCATCGACGCCATCGATTTTGTGCAGATATTTTCCCCGAGTAATCAAAGAGCTGCGAAATCCTTACTCGCCGGGCTCTCTGCGCTTCGGGGAGCACTAACGGGATTGCTTTCCGTACCAAGGTAAAATGATCCGTCTTTCACCGTACGCTTGCCGATTGGATCCGAGTGCAGCCTTTTAGCAACTTAGCGAATAGGACGGTCGCGTCCGTGCCTGCTCCGATGAATTAAACAAACCGAGATTGGATTCAAAGCATACGTGTTGTCGGGTCTGATGAAACCGGCGGTAACGAGAAGCCTCGCTAGGCGGGTTCACGGCACGTGCAAATGGCCACCGCTCAGTTTTTTGGCAATAAATGTTGCAGATTTACAGAAAGGCGCTAACAACGTGCTGTCTTTGATAAAGGGTGAGCGGGGTTTCGCTTCCTCGGTGAGTCGAGCAGCTGTGGAAAAGACCTCAAAGACCTCACGGTGTGGCACAATGCAACAATCTTTCGCTTCATACTAACAACCTCGGGGGATTTTTCTTATTTCATTTTCCTCAGCTTGGCAATTGCAAACGGTCATGACCCAACCACGTCCGCATGTAATGCGCACGAGCTATATGTTATTTTAATTTTACGGCCCGATGCAGGGCCTCGAGGCGAACGGCATCTCCGAGTCGAGTCGTTATCGCTCCTCATCTCCTCGGTCATCGATCGCCCTCAGCGTATTGGATTGTGCGTCGTACGGGCTGCGAATATGCGCATCCGTCATGCGTGCCCTGACGGATATTCCGCATTTCCCGTCGTCCCCGCTAATTAAGGACGGGATCGCGCGGCTTTTCCGCTCCGTTTAGTGGCCGTTTAAATGCTCTTATCCAAAAGGGCGATCGGTTATTTCCCAATTTCACAATAGCCGTTGAATTCCAAAACGATTCATGTCTTTGAGATGGAATTTTTTATTCTCGTATGAAATAGAAGGAGGAAACCAATCAAGTATGTTCTTAAGTCAGTGAATAAAATGTTTTGGGAGTTTGTCACGGTTGCGCAATACAGAAAAGGTTATAACCCAAAAATCAAAACTAGTACACCTGATCAAAAACAAAAAGTTTTACAAATCAAAAGTTTGTTTTTCTAAAAGATTCCCAAAAAGGATAGTATCTCAAAAATTGGCCAAGCTTGATCGTCTCGGCGATTTGCCGGTGAGCTTGCGGTCAAACAAACAACTCCCGAGTTGACCCGGTCAACTATTATCGTCTCAACTGTCATTTTGCTTGTGTACAAGTTGAACTCAGCCAAGCAATTTTAATTTCGTCATGCCCGGGTTTCCTCAACGGTGATGCGTGCCAACGGTGACACATTTACAGCAGCCGTTCAGTTGAGCTCACGCAAGTGTTTGTCCGTAAAGTGACAGAAGCGCATTAAGTACTGTACCGTGTACCTACAACTAATACAAACGCAGCCTCATCTGACGCAACGCCCCCCACGCCCCCCACCCCCCTCTCCATAAGCTGCTTAGTGCACAACAATGGTTTTAGTTTTGCATTGCAGATGAAGCCACCACCAAGGACGGAATTTAATGAACATGTAGGTCACATTTGATTCCGCGTGCGTTGTAGCTTAGCATAGTGAGTTTGACGCACAAACCGGGGTTGAAAGGCAGCGGGCGGGGGGGGCGCATGAGAGATGACCAAGTCAGTTGGACAAAGGCCTTTAGTGGGCCTATTTTCGAATCATATTCTAAACTCAAAACTTCAAATCATATTTTAGATCTCCAGGCTGACAGACACGGGTGGCTCCATCAGGGGGCTTCTAAACCCGCGCAATAAAATGTAGCTCACGTGGGCGCCGTCTTCATTGCCAATGCGGACCTTTATGGGAAAACCATTTGAGTATTTATTTCTTATCCTTAAGCAGGACCGCCAGGAGATCAAATAAATGCACCAAAGGCTTTTCATGCCTGTTCTATTTCATGCTCTATAATTAAACAGGCAAAATAAAAGATGAACTGACTCACTTGTTTTTTTGTTTTTTTTATTGTTTTATTGAATTTGAGCTCTAATTGCATCAATATAGCTTAAACAGCTTCTCGCACCTAATGAAGTTACATTTAGTTGCGACTCTTTGTCGAGTAATTGAAAACAATAAACGTTCCCGTAAATTCTGACTCGCAGATAAAACAAAAGCTCTTGTGCTTTGCTTTTTCGATCTAACCGGTGACAGCGGCTAACAATTGTTGGTGCAGTTTTTGGCAAAGTTCAGGGAGGACATGTCTTCAAACAGCCGCCGTTTTGACATTTGGCCTGGCGAGACGGCCGCCTCGCGCGCGCTCTAGTTTCCACGAGCGGTAATTGCGTCTGACTGCCAGCGGGACCTTTGCGCTCTCAACCCCGGATCAATACGCCGCCATGGGGCCAGCCGAGACACGACTCTCTCGGGACGGCAGTGAGTGCACGTCCCGTCTTCCGGAGCTTTTTTTCTGTTCTTGCGCTAGCTTAAAACCCATCGCCTTGGCCCTCTAATGAAGCCGAGGGCGGCCGATAGGCACTTAAGGCCGCTCCCAGCTGATTTCCAGAGCCAGACCACAATTAAAATTTCAGAAGACAATTCAAAGCTGGTGCATTATTGAAGCGCTTCAAAGCGTCCAGAGGCCAAGCGGAAGGAACAATAGAGGGCGGGGCCGCATCCACAGCTTTTGGGGCGGGCATTTTCCTGCCCTTTTAGCTCCTTTTAATCGACCTGTTTGTCCCATTTTTTTTCCATTAATTGATTCGGAGAAATAACCCGGCTTCACTTTGCAACAAGGATCACCCCCCCCCCCCGGCTACAGTCTCGTTTGATTTTTAGCTCGCACAACTTAGGGGGAATTTACTGTAGTCATATTTGAACCTTTGAGTGGATTTTCTGAGAGCCTTTTTTTAAAACCTAAGGCATTTCAAAGGATTTGTAAGGTTTATTTATTTTTTTCTTTTGGAGGATCCCGATGTCCTAAAGTAGCACAATTTTGGCTCTCATAAGAATAAAGTAATATTGTCTGCTTTCATCTGTACTTTACCGCTATGAAAGGACATGAGCCGTGTCTCTTGTGACGGGGGGGGGGGCTCGTTTAGTGTACCCTGGTTAGTTTTCAGCACATTGGCCACACATTGAAGTAATCCACTCCGATAGATCAGGTGCGCCAGCTGTCACACTTGGCACAGGTCCGGAAAGCAGACGCTCTCCGACTGACCCGACGCCACGCAACAGACGGCGAGCGGACGCGCCGAGTGGTCCCGTTAAATAATCCATTAGCTAAACACACTCCTTACATGTGTAACGCTTGCTTAAAAAAAAAAAAAAAGGGTCACCGCTGCCCGGACGTTGTATTTTATTTTGTTGCCGAGTTATGAAATGGCATGTTTGGAGCGAGGCGATGGCCTCGGAGACGGCGGCGCTTGAGTGCGTTGTCGAAGCGCATTTTCGCCCGACTAGCACATTTTACAGTCGGGCGGCCTAATTAGCACTTGGCTAACTGCGTTGTGTGTGTGTTTTTGTTTTGTTTTTTGTAAGGAAAGGATTACGATGGGCAAGAGGCAAAAAATATCAGGCGCCATTTTTCGGCTTCTTTATGACGTGAAACGTATATTTATACAAATATGTAAGAAGGGGTGTGCTGACTCAAAGTCCTTCTGCTTTCTTGCGGAGATGGCGGCGCGCCTCCGACCGCCATCTCGACCAACGCCGCGGGCGCCGCGTTTCGAAAGGCTCCGTCCAGGTTTCTCCTCGGCAGCGTTTCCGTTCATCGTTTGATGCGTCCGAGGAATGCGGTGGTGAAGAGAAGGCCAACGATTTTTTTTTATAGTGTGGATGGAACGAAAGAAAAATTGGGACAGGCGAATGTGTTTGCCTGCAGGCGGGCGCTGAGTCACCGCTCGCTACCTTTGCACTCGGTCACATCAACGTGCCACCCATTGCACTTCCCGTCGCCATCTTGGGTAGGAATGTCACGTTCATTTCGGGCTTGTCGTGTTTTAGCGACCCACACGAGATCCCCTCCCACTTGCACATTTCAACTTTTTTGTTAGCCAAATATGTCAATCCATAACTTCGATTAAATGACAGATTGATAAAACACTTTGTGAACGGAGAGCTTCGATTTTTCGACCAAACTGCGCCATGTCTTGTTCTCCAGCCTCCCTCTGCACGTCCACCAAGAGATGAAACAGCATATCATCCATATTTTACATCCGACTCTTCCTCCCACGGTTGCTTTTTTTTTTCGGATAAAAAGATATCCAATTGTGAGGTTATCAGCCATATTCTTTTTTTGGGGGGGGAGGATAGTTGGTTCATCAACTGCCGCAGCGGTCCAATTTAGCCATTATTCGCATACTTGCGTGCAACTTCGCGTGTCTGATTCGAAATGCTCCTCGGCGCTGGCAGCGCATTGTGCACTGACCATGCACTGAGCGGTCCAGGTTGATCTTCAGCCGGGGAAGAAAGTCTTGTCCCTTTCGGCCCAACCCCCCCCCCCCCCCCCCCCCCCCTTTAGTCCTGTGTTAATGGTGCGCCCCGGGGGCGCCCGAGGAGTCCGAGATGCGCGATGGGTGAGCAGCCAGCGACTTGAAAGAAGATACTGATGTAAATGTGGAGAAATAGGCTGCACGGATGAAAAAAGTGGCTCGAAAAAAAAAAAGATTTCGTGGAGCCACCCCACGGAACACCACAGAAAGAGAATAGCCGTAGCGAGCTTTTTTTTAGAGGTGGCATCAACACTCACAATAAAAAAAAGCAGCTGTGAGCGATTTACTGCTTTTTTTTGTGGTTCTACATTTGAGCCACAGTCAAGAAAACGTTTCCTGAAAATCTGCCCTTCCCTGTCTACACTTGAGTAAATAAATCCCTCCCCTCCCCCTCGGCACAATTTCAGCAAATCTCCAGGATAAAAAAAAAAAAAAGAAATCACCGTGTGAGTTCTCAGGTTGGAGAAGGCAATAAAATCCCTCCTGACTTTCCCTCTCCGTCGCTATGAATCCGGCTCGTCACACAAAAGACTATTTCCCGGATAGCTGCAAATTACGGCCGGGATGGATGTTTCCCGCAGGCCCGTCTTATGTCACCGCTTAGGAAAAGATCCGCCAAAGTTATCCTAATTTATCGGGCATAGATCAGCCGCCACTCGGCCGCTTTGTCGCCTCACCTGCTCTTCACCCCTATTCTCCGCCCGCCCGCCCGGCGCTTTTTTGAAATGTCTCCGCAGTCCGAACCTTATCAAGATTTTAATTTAGTGTGTTGAGGTGGCATCTGCGCGCCGACCTTGACGCTCCGGCTCGTACCTTTTTAGCTTTGAAGAAATAAAAAATAAAATGGTATAATGGGTCTTGGCGGGAACGGGAGACGGCAAATGAGCCTGTAGCAATTTTCAGCGAATGGCTTAAAAGGAAAATCGATGAGCTCGGGCGCCACCCGCAAAGTGAAAGAAACTAGAAGAGCAAAAACCTTGAATGGCTTGGCAGTTTTTTAAAGGGTTAGAACTACTGAGATGCTACTTTCCTTACCGCATCTATGGCATTAGACATTCTGTGTTAGCATTAAGCTAGCAAATCTAAAATACACAACAATCCCTTTTTTTTAGTTTTACGGTAAAAGTCAACAAAACAAGAAAGTTGGCAATCTTAAGTCAAGCTTCCATTGTACTATGATGGAACAATATATTTGTGCCACCTCCCATCTGCAGTTGAGTAACTCATGGAGGTCGTCACCATGTCGCGCAGCTGCTTTTGTGCAGCTCTTGAACCGGGTCAAGCGTGTCCCCGAGTGCATTTCGGCCACGTGCAAACTGCTGCGGAACATGCACTGACTGCCCGTGTGTTTGCGTCAGAGCCAATTAACAACCGTACCGTTCATCTCAATGGGGATAGTTGATTTGAGATGAATGCAAATTGAAACTGCTCCAGGCAACAAAAAAAGCAGTCGTAGCATGTGGACGTAAAGCTCGCCTTCTGCATTAGAACTGGCACCAAACGCCAACATTTATAATTCTGATAAAAAAAAAAAACTCAAATCCCCCGACACTTGCAGGCTTTTACAGACCATCTGCCAAGCACCCATCACTGCTAGAATTAGTGATTGGACGTTGATTCTCTTTCCATTTTGGGGAAGCAATTTTTCTTTTTTTTTTTGGGTGGGTGGACAGTGACTGTATGTGTTGCCAGGGTGTTATTCAACAACTAGACACTTTTGTTGCTTCCACCCAAAATAAAATCTATACGGAGCATGTGAAGATGGATTGAAAAGTGTGAAACGGAATCCATGAGGACTGGGCATGCGGCTCGAGGGCTCAACATACAGCGCTTGGACCGCGCCATGAATAATTTACCGCCATGCGTTCAAAAGGAGATGCATAAACACGGTGTTCCCACCCAAAAAAAAAAAAAAAGCCTGCAAGGTTTAAGCGGAGGTGCTTGGGAAAAGGGCCACAGTCCTGAAAACATTGAGGTGATGGATTCCCGTTTGTAATTAGTCGGCGGAGAGACGAGTGAGTCGCATTAACCTTTTGGCTGGAGATCACTTTTCAAAGTCTGCCTGCCGTCTTGTGCTGCCTGCAAAGTAGCTTCTCGCGTCACCGCCGGCCTTGCAAAAGCGGATTTTATAGCCGAGTAAGATTCATGCTTGTACGTTTTGCGCAAATTCATGAAGCACATTTAGCCATCTTTTGCTATTGTGCTCATCCTCCAATCCGGTTTTCCCGACTTCAAGCGGGCAAAGCAACGTGATTTTTGACGCGCATTTCATGCGCAAGCTAACGGGAGGAAAGTACATTTAACAGGTCATGTTTAACATTTAACAACAAAGTAAAGAAATAAAAAGTAGCTTAGTAAAATCACAACAAGAGCGTGCTGTGCAAGGAAAAAAATAAGGACACTCCACAATGTGCACATCACTCTGCCCCCCCTCACGGAATCCTTCAGTGCTGGCCCTTTTTCTCGTGACTGTAATGCTCGCTCTCATCTCAGGTCAACCGATTTATGGCGATTGGAGGGCCCGCCTCCTCCTCTTCAAAAAAAAAAAAAAAAGTTAAGTCTTCGTTTTGACACTGCTCAAATTTTAATGAGCCTCCAGAGAGGATGAGGAGGCGGTCTTGTTTACCGACAGGCGCCCGGCTTTACGGGCAGGTATGGAATATTGAGACACACACACACGCACACGCACTTCTCCCGCCGCTGTCGCTATTTTACAGCGCCCACAAATCTTTAGATGCAATTTACATTCTGCTCTTTAGCTCCTCGTCACATTAAAGCAAGCTATTTTTGCAATGAAACGATTTTTTTTTTCCACCCCCTTATGTAGGAATTTAAATGCGCTTCATTTTTTTTATGCTATCGTTAAAACAAATGGCGTTACCCCTGCTTCCACGCAAATAAAGTGAAATGACATTTGTTTGTTCCGATTCAGGCTCGCAGTGTAATCTGATGCTAATATTGTCCGATTTTCATTCAAATAAAGGCCCCGCCCCTCAAGGATGGCTCCTCCCATTCAGCAGTTGAGTCAATAAACCTCAGTGCTAATTTAGGGAATCTGATGTACCGTGTTGAATTATCGTAAGCGTCGGCATCTCTTTGGAATTTTCAGATGCCACACTTCCTCTCTCTAAAGACTCTTTATGATGTTTTAGCATGGCCGCCGCTAACTTGGCTAGTTAGCCTCAGCGACTGTGATCCAAGCCTCCAAAATGCGACTTCAGAGTCGCCGTCTTTTTGTTGACTCCGCATGGGTTTGTGCCGCGGGTTTTTGGAGACGACATCAAGGCCGTCTTTGATTTGGTTGTGCAGACAGTTAGCGGGAATCTCAGCGGACCCCAAACAACATGTTTTAATGCGTTTTCCGTGGGCGTCGCGAGCCTCGGGCAAGCGGCGACGCGCCGGCTTCAAAAGCGCCGCGAACGGCCCGCGTCGACGCGTCTGAGCACTCGCTCAAAAACTTCACAACATCATTACGTCGCCTTACGCTCGGACATTCTGGCTCTCACTTCAATAGGCTTACTCTTTTTCAATTAAATTATAAATCGTAATATTAAGATCCTCTCACATTCGTAAAAATATCATTAATCCTGGATTCATGTTTCTGAGAAAAGAAGAAATGCAGATCTTTGTGTCGAGGGAATACGGTGGCTGTTTCAAAGCCTCTCGTAAGATTCTTGTACCTGTTTGCCGATTCCCACCGGGATCCTTCAAAGACGACGACCAGGCGCCTGTAAATGTGGTGACAGTAGCTCCTCATCTTGTTAGTGCGCGTCAGCGGAAATGCACACACACACACACACACACACACACACACACACACACACACACACAAATCATCCTGACAAATAACTGGTGGATAAGCACGTGTCAGGCCGCATGACAAGTAATGTTAGTTTGCCCAAAAAATGTGGCTACTGCATGACCTCTCCGCCACAGGCAGTTTTTTTGACAGCTTGCAGGTGTAAATAATGACACCCCTAATGAATCCCGCACGGCTCCTTCCGTTTCAGCCCGAGCCAATCGGCGTCCTTCGTCACGTTGTCCGAGCTGGCAGGGTGAGACATTAGCAGCGCGACGAATTGTGTACAAAAAAAAACGACATAGCCTTAACTCTCGTGGGAAAAAAAAACAGAAGCCTGAAATATTGACTACCTTCTGTGAGCATAAAATGAGCATGTATTTTTGAAATTACATCACGCACGGGCAACTAAATAGCACTCGGCGGAGCGGAGACCTCTGCCGAGGCCAAACAATCGTGCCAGATCATGATAAATTCCTCCTTTTGGAGCATTGCCGCTTGAAAAAATCCAAAAAATAGTCTGCACAAAAAAAAAAACAACTGTCTTACAGCGTTTGTAAATGAAGAAAAAATCTGAACACAAAATAGGAAGTGAATTTTAGTACTTGTTTGATATCGGGCTGCGCACATGTTGAGTAAACAAACAACCCTAAATCGGTGGTAGAATATCGTGAAATTTCTAAACAAGAGATTCTCGATGCACCTGGAAAGAGCCTCTTGAGGACACTCGACCAAAAAGAAGCATCTGCTACACGGAAAGCAAATAACAAGGAAACCACAGAGGCTTTTTGACCCATTTTCCACGCGCCACCTGAGTGATTCCATTGTCACAGCACAAGCGGGAGGCGGCGGCCATCAACCGAGTCACGCCGAGCGGCAATTTGGGACCTTGTGGGAACGACACCAGGCCTCCGATGTTTGCCATTTGGAAACACGCTCGCTTATTGTCAATTGTGTCGCTTTTGGCGCGATTCTTTGCGCTTTCAATGGAAACGGCTTTCTTGGCGGATAATATCGGCAGCGGGGGATACCATCAGCCGGTTAATGCCGCTTTTACATTTCGGCCCTGCGACAAACCATCCTGCCACGCCGATTAACCAAATCGAAGCTAACATTCGCATGCCAACACTGCTGCTCTTTGTTCTGTTGTTAGTCGGGAAAATTCTGTAAGAGAGTTAAGTTAGAGTTAAGAAAATGGCGGCCTTCACCTTGCCAAATATTTTTTATTGTGCAATGTTAGCACTTTACTAGCTCCTGCTCTGCTGCTGTACGTTTTAACATAGCTTCCCCAGATAGCCTCTTTCCTAAGTTTCTCCTTCCAAACTTACACTTCTTGGCTAGCGCGACCTTGTTTGTCGGTTGATATTTATACTTGCGCACCTCTCGGAGTCGATACAATCCGGAGGTCACCTGACGTATTGAAAGCAAAAAGCTCAAGCTTTCAAATGTCACTCTGGGGTTGGCATTGGCTAACTGCGATCCTCTCGCCTCCTAAATCAACGCTCCGGGGACCACTCAGCCTCTTTTGCCAAGCTTGGAGCGGCAGAGTGGCGTTTATCGTCTTCTCACCGAGCAGAGGGAAAGTGGTAGTGCACCAAGTCAATTGCTGATAATGGAGGAGACTAATCATAAGCCATCCACATTTCAGACGGCCTTTCAGACAGTCGGCGAGTGCTGACTGGCCTAGTTTCTCGCCCTTCAAATGTTTTGAAGGTTTCGGGGACTCCCCGCACCTCCATCCCAAGGCTCTAAATTGAAATCCTAGCTGGAATCCAACAAGGGGCCATCAGCTAGCCAACGGCTTTGATAAGATCTGACTTTTGTAGAGGGGATGTAAACTTTCCTAGATCCACCTCATGTACGGTATGGCGTTCTTCTGAAAAGAGCAAATGCGCCCTGAAGCGGATGTCAAAGCTCTTAACGTGAAAAACAAGACATTTCATTTATTTACTCTCCCCCGTGTTGTAATCCTGCTCCGGGCGGTGGATGTGCACACTGGGGGGGGCTGACGCTGCTGGAAAACAAAGCTGCTACCCAAGTAGCACTATAGGGTCACAAGTCCTTTCTGCGTTCCACACACAGAAGCAAATTTGGGAGGGTTTAGTACCCCCTGTGGAGAGCTCACTCATCCTATTTGCAGCTCACTGACACATCAGCAAAATGTACGCCGTTGCATCTGGCTCGCTGGAGCCGAGGGGGGTGACCTGAGGGCGGGCCATCGCTCTGTGTCGTCGCTACCTTTGGCGGTTTTTCCTTCCGGGGGGGGGAACTGCGCTAACTGCTGTGTCAGCGTTTTGTTGAGGGCTTCGCCAGCTGTGACTCGGCAAGTCGGGCCGCTTCATTCAAATGGATTTTTTTTTTTTCCTCCTCCAGATGGGCCCAAGGGGGTTTAAAATTATAAATGTAGTCTAGACCACCATCAGTCATAATTCAATTAAAGCAGCCATGATGCTTCTTCAAGCTGGGCCACATCAATCAATCGCCACTGAGCGAGTTACGCTTCGCTAGGCTCCAACACAGATCGCGTCGCTTGTCGTTAGCCGTTGCCGCTGGGGGAAAAAAACAAAAAAAACGCTTTGACTACAAAGTCCAACTGCGAGTGGCTTTTTCCGGTTTTCCGCGTAGGTGAGGACTACAAAGAAGAGGTCCTTCTCTATTTGCAGTGAGCCAGTCAAGGGCGCTCGCTAACGTTTGCAGCTGTAGCCTCTTCATTTTTTACCATCTGATACAAAACATAGATTTTAGGACACTTCTCCATCGCCAGTCAGACGTTGGAACGCAGGAGTGCCCGGCCGCTATCTGCGAGTCCTTTCGGCCGCTATCTGCGAGTCGTTTCGGCCAACTTAAGTGGATGGCGAGCGGACAAGAACGGCTTTTCACAAACGCAAATACTCATTTGACTGACAAAAATGAAACGCACCCGGGTGGTATTGGATATCCTTTCCCTATTGTGGTAATTAATAGGAATCTAATTGCGGCTCGGTGAGCTTTACCTGGTGACAATAAAGAGTATTCCAGGACAATCGCACACCTCATTCCTTTCTGGGATTTACATTTGCATGCATACACAATGCACGGGGAAGGCATGAATAATTCAAACTACTTGCTTGGTTGCTGTGCCATTCACTGCTTGGCTATTGAGCATATTTCTTCCCCCCCCCCGTGCTTGCTATGCCTGACAAAAAGTAGCATTAATAGAAAAACATTTCAGGCAGTCAAGCAAGAGCAGCAGGTGGTGCTCAACGCTAACCTTTTAGCCACAGTGGCTAATTGGTCGTTATTTCCGTCAAAAGGCACGTACTGAGATGGCATATCGAAGAAAAAAAAAAAATGCTAATTTCTTTGATCAACTATAAAGGGCAAAGTAATTAATTGCTGGCTTTATCTACTGCTCACTGTAACATTCCCCCCTCCTGCTATGACTCAAAAGTTTAATTCATAGTCTTAAAAACATTGACATGAAAACTTCTTCCAACAGTCAGTAGGTGCTGGCGTAAATCTTTTTGTGTGGTTTCAGTTGCCAGGCAGCGTCTTTGGTATTTGCTGACATTGCCCCCCCCCTTAACCAAAAAAAACAATGGCTTAAGGCTTGACAACAAATCTTGCGACTGGCCGATTGGAGCTTAAGCCGTCCGTCTCCTGCCATTTTGTCAATAGCGCTAACGCGGCGACATCTGCCACGCCCGGCTGTCCTTCATATTCAAATTTCAAGAGTAGCCAGCATGTCGGGTGACAACCTTAATTGTGAACCAGCGCTAATGACGTCTCATTTGCTGTCGCGAAAAAAGGCCAACCCAATCGGGGGGCCTTGACCGCGTGCGCCGCCCAAACGCGGCCAAGCGCTAACGCCTCAGCATAATGAAATTAGACAGTCGTTAGCAACGCCGCATTGTCCTTGCTCGTTTGCCCTCCCTTACTCGCCCTCGCCTCTTCGCAAATGTTACACAATGGCGGGATTAGCTGAGGACAATGAGGCTCTGAAGGTCGGAGTCCGGCACCTGCCCGCAGACGACCGCAAAATGTCGCTCGGCCGAAAATCCGCGGCATTAGCTATTATAGGCTTTATGTTTTATTGTCACATCGGCGTAATTATCGACATTGCCATTAAAAGCCTTGGCGGAGGTTTCCCCAAACATAAAAGTTACCACGTAGGAGACAATTTGCTGCTCTCAACAAAACAGAGAGGTTGTAAATGAAACATTTCACGGAAAGTCGACCTAGCAAGTCATCAAACCACGGGGACACGGCGGCCGTTTGGCGTTCGCCGCTCGCCACCCGCCGCCTCGGAAAAGCTCACCTGATTGATGCCGCCGTCGCACATGAAGGACGATAGGCGTTCTCACCACTCGAGGCGGCTTTTTAAAACGGGCGCCGTCCTTCATGTGCGACGCGCTTGTAATGTCACATCACAGGCGCTAATTCCATAAACCAAAAGGCGTTTACTGGAGGGGAGCTTCGTAATTTAGCACCCCGGATTTGATTGGTGGCATGCCGCTTCCTTCGCACTTCTGAAACCTGTCATCCTTAGAGCTTTGAAAAAAATCTTCTGCTCAGGGCTAATGGTCCTAACATCGTGGCGCCGACAACTGAGGCGGAACTGCAGCCAATTTATTTATTCATTTTCTGTACGGACTTTGTTCAAAGTCCATCAGAGGCAATATTGTGGAAAACGAAAAAGTACAGCAGAGTTTCAGAGGGTTGTTTTGAAGCAGCCCAAAAGTGTCACGGTAATAAAGGCCAACACAACAAAAAGGCAAAGAAATGGAAAAAAAAATAACAGCCTTTGAAAATGTAGCGTCTATTATGTGGGCGGGAAAAAAAAAATAAAAACAACTTTAGATGCTTCCAGAGCAGCCTCCTGATCCCGCCAGGTGCAACGGCAGCGATAGCATTTGCAACCCCGAATCATAAAAAAAAAAAGCAGGAAAGCAAAAGTCGCATACATTAAGCCGCCGCAGTTCAATTTATTAAGCCCAACTCTTTGTTGTTTTGAATCATCTGCTTGTGAGTGGCCAAACTCCAGCTCAGCCTATCTCATTACGGCCGTGTTTTCCGACACGCGGGGCACCAAACACTTTGGTCACCGGAATTCTCGTAAACACGACGTCAAGGACGCAATCAGCATTCCGTTCGTCTTGTTGCAACCTGACCTTTAGCTGTCGAGACATCTTTTTTTTTTTTTTTCCTCCCTGTTTCGAAACGAGACAGGTGTGCTGCAGGGGGCGAGCTAGTTGCTAACTTTTCTTGCAAACGTTCACATTTGCTTTCTGCTAAATATAGAGCCACTCGCCTGACACGCCCCTCCCACTTTGTGTCATCTACAAATTAGCTCGTCAAAATTAATGATTTCATACAGATTACTTCATTAGTTGTCGAGGGAGAGGAGATGTAGGCGGATTCCCATCAGCCCTGAATGGAGAAGTCAAAAAGTGCAGATTGTTTGAGACTTTACAAAAAAAAAAATCACACCATTAATCTCCTTGTCGCACAGAAAAAAAAATAATTTCTTGCTATTTTTGTCTGTGCTTCTTGATTTATTTTTCTTCGACAACTGAGCACGTTACCCCCAAAGCGCGGCAGCAAACAGAAAGTAAATTAAATGTCAGGCTGGCGCAAACACGCCACCATCCTGATTTTTTCATCACGGGATTTGCTTTTGGTATGTTTTGAACTTTCATTTCAAAGTCTAGTCTCACCTGGAACTTAAACGGAGTCGGCGTCCAAATTTATAAAAAACTTTTGAAATTCCACAAAATTGTTCAAAAATGTCAGAATTTGTATTCCACAACAATTGAACTTGAATTTTTTTGCAAAAAATAATAAAAATTCTAATCACCTGAAATGCACCAAAAAATATCAAAGATCATCCAACTAAGAAAATTGAAAAAATAAATAAAACACGGCGCCATTTAATTCGAATTTTTTTTTATCCAATAAATATGGAAAATAAATCTCTAAATCCTCCCTCACCAAACTTTGTTTTGTTTGTTATTAAGTTTGACTTGTCAGTCTCCTCTCATCACCGCTCGCCATTTTCTTTTTTCACACGACTCGGAAGAATTTAAGTGAAGTCGACACCTTCGTAATAAGCCCGTGGCGTCCCGGGAGCCGGCTTGTCACGCCGCTAACGAGATTCGGCGTCCAAGCAGACACCTGTCTGTCATTCAAACATTCCGTTGGGACGCTTTGAAAGTGGCGGCGATTTAACGGCGAACAGAAGCGGCATGTGCGACGCCATTCGTGATTTTAATAGAAGGTGAAAATGTCGGCGTTGAAAAAGTTTCAAACTTCAAACCGGCTTCTCGATGAATGGAAAGCCGGTTTGATGATGGCGACGATGAAGTGAGGAAAGCCTCGAAGGAGCGCACTGAAATATTCGACTGAAATATCAAGCTGTTTGGGAACGTCACCGATGATGGCGAGCAGATGGCATGAGGGATTATGGCAGATTTGGCAGGGGAAAAAAACAAAGTCAAAAACAAAAAAAGCTTTCAGTCGGTTGGTTTTGGAGGAAACTTTGTCGTGGAGCTTCCACTTTGAACGGGTGACAAATTTTGCTTTCAAAATATAAAGCAGCATTATATAATGTGATCATTTATTTATTTTGGGGTCCGGGAAAACGTCCCACAAACTTTACAGTTGTGAAAACAGAGGACTTCAGAATTTGACTGGTTCTATAATCCGACAACTTTGAATAACATTTTGAGGAGAGGAATAAAAATTCTTCCCCCGAAGTTGAGCAAGTCCCTCGGCTGTCGTCTTTTATGCCGCTACTCGGGAGCTGCCAAATTTTTTTTCACGTTAATGTCATCTCCCTTTTCCAAATCCAAACGGGGGCTTTGCCAGTCCGAGAACTTCCCGTCTCTTATCCTCGGCGCCACGTTTGACTTTGTAGCGGGTGTCAGATCTCGCTCGTTTGCCGCCACCGAGCGGGATGACGGGGCTTTCTTGCCGGGGTCATCTGGCGGCGCTTTTTTTCCCGCCGCCAACATTACTCGCATATAAAAATGCTGAACGGGTGGGAGGAGCCTCAACTAACAGATGGCGACATGATAACAACAACAGAGCAACCCGATTGATTCTTCCTTCCTGTTCTCGGGGGCTTTGTTGCATGTCAAGCACCTGATGACTTGTCCCAGAAACCTTTGATAGATCCCGCAAAAGTGGCGAGCAAACAAAAATGTCAGCCAGTGTTTGATATGAGCCTCGTTTCTAACATTGGCTCAGCTGAAGCGTCTTTGACTTCTTGATTTGTTTTGACAGTCAGCACCACTGAGAGTGACCCGTGCCGACCCCCTGCTTCCATTTTCCCTTTCCCCACCTGCGTCCAAATCTATACGAAAGGTCAGAGAAGGGAGTGAATAAAGTGCTTTTTAAATCAAATGAAAAGCGCAGAACGATCCATAGCGAACTAAATTGACTTCTATGGGGAAAATATGAGCCAAAGAATGAAAAATGTCAACATAAAAAAAAAAAGAAAGCCTCACGTTTCGTCTATTGACTTCTTTCGAGTGCACTCAAGCTAGCTAGCGCGGCGCAGCGGGGGCAGATGGTCTATTTGCTAGCCGGCCGATATTACGTTACGCGAGCACGACGCTAACAAATAAGACAAGAGCGGCTGGAGGCTGAGCTGAATGAGCCGTAATAAAGTTAGGGCCGCCTCGCGGCGTTGGCGCTTAATCGGGTTAGGGCTGCACTCCCGTGATCCAATCAAACAGAAGGAGAGCACTTAGCCGTCTAGCTACGTTTCAAAGGTACCGCTTTCAAAACCACAATGTAAACAAACGAGGCAGGCTCAACCTTGTGGAATTATAACAATTGATTTCAAGTAAATGAAACTCCTCAACTCACTTCAACAGTTGTAAAAAATACACCATAATTAAATGAATTAAAATTTAGATTTTAAATGTATTTATTACAATTTTATTAGTGTTTGTTTTATTCTTTTTATTTTTCTAACCAATCTTGATACCTTTTTATTTAAGGGCGGGGTTTATTGGGAGCACGCTCGGGGCCTCCGTGTGAGTCACGCATTTCCACACGGCGACGTTTTCCTCGAGAGTGTTTGGAAGCACCCCTGTCATGCAGCAAAGGCGCCGATTGTCTTCAACGTATGCGGAAGGCGATACCAGATTATCCCCCTGTGGATTTTGTATGTTTTTTTTGTTTTTTTCTGTACGAATTCCATTGCGCTCTCCCTTTTCCGGCGACAAAGGCCACAGCCTACAATAGCGTGACAAAATGCTAGCGAGCGCGGGTGGCGCCGGTCGACAGCGTGCAGGGCTGGAGGCGGGATATTTATCTTTTTATTGCAGGATCGGCGGCAGGGCGGCTCTTTGACATTTTCCGCCATTATTTCAAGCAATCATGCGGCCAAGTGGGTTCAAGTGGTGGAATAGTAGCAGGGCGCTAAGTCTCGTCCTTATACCCGCCGCAATAAATTACTCCTACCGCTAGATAACCGACCGTACGTGTGTTTTTTTATTTTGTTTTATTTTACAGTGAGGCTACTGTATGTTTTTTTTACAGCTTCATGCGTGTTAACTTGTTCCATTTTACTGTTCACTGTGTTCATTTGAAAATGGAAAAGTCATCTCAAAACATTTCTTTTTGTATTCATTTTGAATTCAAGTTTGTCTGTTGACCTTTGTTTTTTTACTTTGCTTTTTTTCCCAAATAATTACAAAATATTTGCATATCCTTTTGATGATTAAACCTTGAGCGGGTCACGGTGACCCGTGAACATTGTTGCTAAGTAACAAACAGCCAGAGAATTAAATTAAGCACAGTATGAGCCACTTTCATTCCTCAACTGGTGGCTTTGATTAACATCTGGCAGGGCAAATTGAACTGGTCTACAAGTTTCAAAATGTTTTTTTTTTTTTATCTAAATGATGTAAAATATATTATTTGCATGCCTCACTATAATTGGATGATTACAGGCAAGGTTTGAGTGGGTCACATTGACCTGTGAAGATTGGTGCTTTTTTGGTTAGTTTGGTTGGTTGGTTGGTTGGTTGGTTGGTTGGTTGGTTGGTTGGTTGGTTGGTTGGTTGGTTGGTTAAAAAGAAAAAGGCTTTTCTTTTCAACTGAAGTTTGACATATTTGATCAAATGCACACCGATGGAAGTAAAGCTATGTTAAATGTAATGCTCCGGGTCATTTTGACCCTGGCCAAGAATATCCTCAGAATAATTGTCTCGATCAAATTGTGATCTTTTCTAAATGTATCGATACCCTGTCCGACAATTTCAAATCTGTCCTTTTCAAGGCGCTGATGCATTTGTGCGCCTCGCATCCGTGTCGGGCGGCGAAGCATCTTGACAAGGCCGACGGATGCGCATCGCTCGCACGCCGACCGCCAAGCTTCCAACACGTCCTCGGGGCGTCGGGGTGGGGACGCTGGAGCCATCCACAAGGGAGGCGGGGGAGGGGGCGGGGGCTGCCAAAAGCAAGGCGAGTGATCTGAATAGAGACGAGTCAAGGCGACAGGAGGGATGAGCGGCGCTCGCAACAAGCGCATGACTGATGAGGCGCGCAATGGAGAGGGAAGGCTGGAGGGTGGGGGGGGGGGACAAAAAAGGAGGACGAGGTAGGAGGTTAGAAAAACAAGATGATGATGAAGCGTCATAACCCCGAGCATGGCCGGTAAATAAACACATCAATAGCACGTCATGCTTACAAGCGGAGGCGGATTGTTGTGGGGAAGGTGGAGGAGGAGGAGGAGGGAGGGGCGCTTACGGCACTCCTGATTAGCGGCGGCGTGCTTGGAGTCAGCCGGCCGTGGTTGGCATTTCAATGGCGGCCGCGGTTTATGTTGACTGCAAATCAAAAAACGCGAGTTGAGCCGTAGCAGCATTTTTGACCCGATCCATCCACAAAGTCTATTATTAAAACTGCTGTTTCTGACAAAAAGAAGGCAGTTGAACAGGGGTGTGTGGACTTTTTATAATCACCATCTCCAACGATAATTCCGCTGTCTTCCTCAGCCTGCTCGCCAGCCCACCTGTCCTTGCGGCCTTTGGGCAAACACTGTAATTACCCGGCTCGGCGTCGGGGGTCCGCGAGGCCTCGGCTGACCCCAACCGAGGCGTTGACGGCCCGCCGACGCAGCTGTCAGCCATGCTGGGCGATGACAGACACGCGGGGCTCCTCTCTGCCGGCGCAATGAGCTTGACACTCAACCTGACAGCGGGGGGGAGGGAGGGGGGTGTCACAACATCTAGACAGCCGGACCACTTTGTTTGTTCTTTGACTTTCTGCCACCATGTTTGTACGGTGACTATTGTTTAGGGGGGGGGGGGGCATGATGCATGACCACAATGCTAATGTTATGCGGTCAGTCCACAATGTTGTGCGCTTCCAGGTTTGTGTTCTGGAGAGCACAATGTTGTGTTATTTCGCAGCTATGGGAATGCTTCTTGCTCTTTCAATGCGTTTCTCCCAAACCGTTCATTTTTTCCGTCGCTCCACAACGTTGTGCGTCTGCATCTTGAGAGCTCCAGCACATTTTCGTCTCTCCTGTTTCTTGCCGTTTCTATCATCGTTATTTTTCTGACACGTGGCCGCTCCGCAGCGTTGTTCCCCGGGATCTGAACATATTTTTTTTTTCTCTGTGAATGACAGCCCGAGGAAGTGCGGTAAATATTTATTTTTAAAAAAGGCCTCTTTGAACTTCAACCCCGTCTGTCAATAGAACCCCCGCTCGAGCTTCTTTGGCTGCTTTTAAAGCAACGGCGTTCTCAGTTGTGTCACTCACTGTCATGTCGCGTGGGCACGGCGGGCTGTTGACGGGCCCAGAACAAAGGAGGCAGCCCCAAATAAGTTTGCTTATTATTTATTTACACGCCGAGAGAGAATCCCTTTTGTTTTCCAAGGCGCTTTGGCCAAAATCTGACAGCTAACGAGTCAGAAACCGACTCGCTTAGCCGTGGCATTGTGATATCTCAATTCTCTTTCCTTTTGTTGTTTTTTTCGGGGTGTGTGTTAATGACTAAAATGTCACAAAAATGGAAGAGTTGAACCCCAAGGGAATTCGAGCTCACCAAATCATAGTGGCAGGCTTTCAAAAAACCAGAAGTAATCTTGAGCGGGCATTTTGCTAGCTGACTGTGTCTTTCTTTTTTTAATGTTTCGCTTCCCAACCGAGGCTCACTTTGACATCAAATTTTCAAAAGATTCAAACTGAGCGAATGAAGAAAAATGACACCAAGGTAGCCTTGAACCAATTGCTTCCATTCAAAGCACTGCGCCTCATCACTTCTATTTATATGCAAGGTTTTAGGCGGGTGGGCGCAATGCTGGAGGTGTTTTTTTTTTTTTTTTGCTGACAAACAGCAGTTGCGGTGACTCTTGGAATGACCTATTTAAAGAATTCCATCAGGTCAAAGCACGCACACACACGCACAATTTATTACTCAGTAATATCAAGGTTGCACGATACACGGAGGCGTTAAAGTTAATTGATAGTGATTCCAAGATATAAAAAAATAATCAAAACACGCATCCAGTGTTGATCCCTATACGCATCAGGGCAGACAGAATTGTGAACTTTTCTGCCGATGAGTGTCGCGCAAAAAAAAATCATCTTTGAACTTTTTGACTTTGTGAGTTTGTTTTGCACGGCTCAGATGAAAGGCGGCCCATCGGAGACTTCCCCCTGAATGGTTGCCAGCTTTTTACATGTTCGTTTTAAATCGGGCTGAATCAAAACAAGCGGCATCTAACGTAAGAGTGCGTAACCTCTGCGTGGATGCGCAACTTTCTCCAAAGTTGCCGAGCGCGCCCGCTCGCCCAATGCCGACCGAGTAAGTCCATCAAAAATCCTTTTAAGTGTGAAAGGCAAAGACGGACGTGGCGCCGTTGTTATTTTCTATTTTGCAAGTATCTCTACCAGACAGCCGCTTGCCTGTAGTTATTTACGCCCATGTGGCTTTCTTCCAATAACGTCATTGAAATGAGCAGATGCTTATCTTCCTCTCAATGAAAACATTTCTCGCAAGCAAAATGTATTTGCAGAATTAATAGAACCAGAAAAAAAAAACAGCCATTAAAAAGAAGTCCAAAAATTGCCGTGTTACAAACGGCTTCTGCACAAAAAAACATTAGACTCGGAACATTTTTTTTGGGGTTTGTTTAAAAGATGCGAGCGAATGAAAGTTTTGTGAGAATGAGTCAAAAGCCAAAGAAAAAGCAAAATGCGTGTCTTCGGTTGTAGATAAACCCTCAGTCAGGCTATTATGCAAGTCAGCAAAACGTGCGTTCCGACCCATCAATTAAAAAAAATCGGGACTCACTCCGTGCTTCTCTCAGCTCGTCTGTCTGGACCGGAGACGGCTGATTAAAATGACAAAATGTCGCCGTTTAAATTGGGATGGCATGCGGCTCCTGATTCATGTTGACATTAATTAGAACACCTTCGTCATGTCCAGTTCTGTCGCGCCGCCGCTTTAAACGTAGCGAGCGGCGGTGTGCATGCAGATCACTAGAAAGGGGGTGGGGGGGGGGGTCTTAGGATGAGTTGATTTCCAACCGCACCAACCTGGCAATACGGAGGCCTGTAATCCTCCGAGGCGTGCATTATCAGATTATTTCCAACTCTGCACCAGATGACTTAGCGGCTCTTTTGGAGCGAAGCCCAACCTCTCGGGAATTTGCGGTCAGCGACGTCAAATTCTAAAAATGCTGATTTACGAAAAGGATGGAGCGCTCGCTTTTGATTGACACCCTCGGAGCTGAAATGCAAAAAATGTGCAAACCGCGAGCGAAGATTGGCGGCGTCAATGAGCAGCGGCGTCAATGAGCAGCGGCGCTACCGAGCGCTCCTTTGTCGTTCTTAGCTTCGCTTTGCTCGCTCGGAATTGACCCTCCAAGTTGCCGTTGTGCGATTATCACGTTCAACCGATCAGGAACTTGTTCACAACGACAACAATGTTTTGAAATGTAATATTTTGGGATAAATGAGAGTCGGGTCGGGTCATTCGGCTCATGTTAGGGTTCGTCCGGTTCCCGCCAAGGTTAGCGCTCAAGATTAGCGGTTGGTGTCGAAACAAATTCGCAGACACTCCAACAAGCGTCTTCACTCGTTTGCCCGTGTGATGCCGTTTGTCTGAATTATTAATGCGCCCATCCCGGTTTCTCCCCTCAATTCCGACTCCTGGGAGCTCATCAACGAGATCTACTCCAGCACAAAAACAAAAAAGGAGCTGACAAACTTCTGTCGTGTCTCGCGGAGAACACAGCGCCCCCCGTTGTCCGAACGCCACCCGTCCGCGCTTTCTTTACCTTCCCAGCAGCTTCATTGTACGGCGGCTATAAAACCTTAAAAGGCAGCGACAAATGGAGGATGGACGGAAGTCAAATAGTGTGACGGGATTTAATTGCTGTGTCAATCCTCGTATGGCGCGGACGCAGGCGCAAAGGCGACGGACGGCCAGGCGGACTTTGTTGCCGACGGCAGAAGAATTGCGACGGGGACTTGATTTTTTGCAACCCCCTTTCGGTGTCGTTGACCTTCATTCCGTACGCCGGAAAAATATTGCCTTTTTTCGGGCAGTGTGAAAGGCCTCCTAAGGGTTCCATTTGTTTGGTCAATCAGATTTTTTTTTTGTAGATCTCGAATGTATTTTTTTATCCATCCATCACTTGGCAGAATTCGACAGAATTAAATTGTCTTTCTTCTTGTTGACAACAGCAATAAGAAGCTTCCTAATGATATGCTAATGACTCGCCTTCCTGGGAGCTCGCATCTTGAACACGAAGAATGACAGGTATATTTGCGGCGAATATGTAAAAAAGGCCTCGTGTTCAAAAGAACGCCGTCTTTGTAGCGTGAAGTCCGGATGCGCCGCTAGACAGCGCGGACGGCTAACGCCGTGGTGGCTAATCTCCCGTCTCCCGTCTTGTTTTTTTTCATCACGGCGACAGAAAGCGACTTGCGGCGGCTGCGTAATCCGCCGCGCCCTCGTCACTCCTCCCCAAGCACAAGTGCTGTTTATTCAGCGCGTGGTGGCGGAGAAGGTTAGCTAGATTCTTTTGATGTGCGCCGTCTGACTTTGTGAGAGCCGTCTCGGTTTCATCGTTATGCACGTCGAAGTTCGTCGCAAAGACGCGCTCAGCGGGTGACAAACTCAAAGGGAGCTTTTTGTTGTCAGGGAAAATAGGCTCAAAGGCAACAATGCCGAGTTGCTTTCCCGAACTTATTAGCAGTTAGTTACTTAACAAGTATTGTCGTGTGTTGTTTTGTAAACAGGTGTGAGATGATGCTTTTCCCAGGGCCTGTTTCAAATCTTCTCAAAGTCTTCTCGTGTACACTTCGCTCGTTGTAGAAGTTCTGGCTCTTCACTTTTCCAACCTGGAATCTTCCCAGACGGCCCGGCACTCAACCTCTCGCATTCCATTAACCTCGGGACGGCGCGGCGGCTGGCGGGGGGGCTGCGCATGTTCCGTACGCTTCCGAGCCGTTTAAAAAGTTTGCCATTTAAGCCTTTGAAGAAAAACAATCACATACCGTTGTTCTTTCAATCAATAAAACATAAGCCTCGGCATTTTTGCCGCGTGAATATTTAATGGAGGGGGGCTTGTTTTTCTTCCGACGTGAGATCGTTGACTTTGGATTGTTTCTTTTCATACGGACCATTTCGAGTAACAATGGAGGCTCCGCCGGGAGCACAAAGTGCAGTAGAGATCACGTGACTGCATCACTATATTGTGTGTGTGAGTGTGTGTGTACACTGTATCGCGTGTGTGTTTTGGCTTCACGGAGCGTCAATGCACCCAAAACAAGGCAGCACTTGTTCGTTGCGCCTTAGCAATGGAATGAACTGGAACAAATTAAAATGGAATTAACCTTTGACACGTGACACTTTTGTTTGGTGTCCAAGAATGCCAGCAAACACAAAACTTTTTGGGTGACGTCACAGCCAAGGTGGCTCTTCAGCCCCGCCTCGGACTTTACGAGTTAACTCTCAAATCCCGCCTGGCTCTTTTAATAGCTGCCGACACATTTGGCCACTTTTAACACGTCCTCGCCTGATGTTTTACGGCGCTCCTCTTTAATGGAAATCACTCACGTAAAAAGATTGATGACGTTCCCGTAGAGACGCTTGCTTATTCCAACTTCTCGCCTCCCTTCCTGGAAATTTCATTAAAGCCTCTTGTTGATTCTGATCCCCTCCAAGTACAACATTTCCATAATCTGCTGCTGGTACATTGTCTCAAGATCCTTCTAAAGTGGAGGCGAGCGCTTTTTTTTCCCAGGCTTACGTTTTCCCCGTCGCTCGTTGTTATGGTGATTGGGTAGCAAGTTGTGTAACCCTCTCGCCATGAGAACAACAGCGGCGCAAACTAAAACGTGTTTTTGAGACAGAGCTCGCTTTCTCTCGGGCCGAGTCACTTAGAAAGCCTCCGTCGTGAGGAACAGACGCTTTGACATTCTCGCAAGCGAGCAGTCTAAACATTTCACTTACAATCAGAAATAGGAATTGCTTATTGATGTGTTTTAAATTTTAATCATCGTATTGCTCAGGGCCACGAGGAGGTCTCATTTTCATTTCGCCTTTAGGCTTTAAAAAAAGAAAAACGATCATGTTCGCAGACAAAAGCTTGCACACGCTTTAGCTGATCACCCATAAATTATAAGAATAATGAAGCATTTGTGTTTGCAATTAAGTGTTCAAAGTAAAAGTAGCCATTGCCAAAGCTGGGCTGGGAATAATTTGGCCTCACGCTGCACAGCTCCCAAATAAAAAGTGCCAAAGAGTCAAGTTAACGACGTGTTTATTAGGCTGCGTGAGAATTCAAGCCCCGCCTTCCCCCGAAACTCACTCAGTGGCGCCTCCTGGCCAGTTTGGGGTAAATTACGGGACTCCCTCAAGGGAATTTGCCTGACGAAACCAAATTTTTCACTTCAGACGCATCACTTATATGTTGTCGTGAATGCACGCTAACGTAGCTGAAATTGCTAGCATAAAAAAGTGCTCGGCCAAAGACGTGTTCTTCCCCCAAAGGGTCTCAATTAGTCGCGCGTGTCCTCTCACCTCTAAATCAGCTTAATGCAACATTAATTAGAGTCGCCGTGATTATGCGGCGAAGCCAGAAAAGCCGCCCGAAGGCAGCCGAGAACCTCGCCATCCATTTCCTTTCAATCGACGTCCTTGTGAAGACGACGGTTTATTTGACCTAACGACGGCCGAGCGACGGCGCCCGAGTAAAAGCCGCCGACGTTTTGGTGTCCTTTCAAAGCTGGCCGGCAAATAGATCATGTGGAGCGTGTTATGAAACGTCTATTACCTGAGTCGCTTGAATAATGGATGTTGCCTTTCATCGGGGCGCCATCACTTTATGTCTTGGCCCCGCCCCGTCCCGTCCCGTCGCCATCCAAACAGCCTTTACTGGACCAGATAAGGCGACTGTCAATATAAATTATGGATGATTTTATGGGTGAACATAAAAAGCTCAATGATGAAAAGTTCCCTCTCCCTCGGCTGGTGTCACACTGGTTATATATTCTTGCTTTTTTTTTTTTATCAAGCTTGCAAATTATGCGTGATTAAAGCTGCACTGTGTATAATATGTTTCATTATAAAGAGAAGCCGCTCAGAAAGAAAAGCCTTCATCTGCTCTAATTAACACCGCCGTCGATTGTCCTCCTTAGAATAGCTGACGGAAGATCCTAATTTCATTTGGTCCAATCGGTGATGGATGAACGCACGCTATATCACGTTATTTTGCACGTCATCGTTTGTCACATTTGCGAGGAGGCTCGAGAGAAATTCTAATCAGCAAAACAGATTCATCTCCGATGATGCACTTCGATTCTCTCGCCGATTTTTGGCGTTCAAAGCAGCTCCTGTTACGTCATGGCGCCCTCGCCGCTGTCACACCTGACAAACGGCTTCGGGATGAATGGCTTCCTCCTTTTGTCAGCCCCCCCCCACTGAGCCACCCAAACGTGTCATCTGAGCAAGGGTAGGAAAGCGATGAAAGAAAAAGAATCAATAGGGAAAGTCGCGCCTGGAGAGAAGGCCCCATTTCCACAATCTGGGCGTGACCTTTTCACTGACGAGACATTGATGCACTTTTCCTCTTCAAGATCAAATGTCCGCCCCGCTCATCGCGTCCTCATATCAATCTCCAGTGAAACGTGAAACCCCCGCCAAGGTCCGGCGGGGATGCCTTGTTTTTTTTTATACCGAGCGCTCTCATTTCGCCTCGGCGGCTTCCAGGGCGAATTCATCAACAACTCATTTCAAGCCAATCCTTTAACAATCAATTAATCGGTTATTACGTGCACGCCTTAACGAGACGGCCCAGTCGGGGCGAGCCATTACAAAAAGCGTTAACACCCGACCTGATGTTTATTCACGGCTTTGAAGCGACTTAATGGGATAACGCAGAGGACGGCGAAGCTCGACCCCCCCCCCTGACAGATACTCGGCGGAACGCTAGCACTCCCAATATTTTAAGAGAGAGATTCTAACCCTGCTGGCGTGCATTCCGATGGCATCGCCAACGTTAATGACTATTTGCCGAGGCCCCGGCGGGCCCGCAGCCTGTTGAACTAACAGCTCGACGACTGCGGCCCTGTCGGCGACAATGCAAATAGCCCAACTGTGTGTTGTTCTGGCCCGGCGAACTCGGGCGACGCCGCCCGCCTTCTAATGGCCTCGTCAGAGAGAGAAGAGACAAACGCTGAGTAGTGACAGCAGACCCCCCCCCCCCCCCAACTTTGTACACGCCGGATGTCGTTTCGCCGCTTGGCGGGGTCCCTGCACTCACACACACAAGGGATTCTTTTTCTTTTAAGACGAGAATTCCAAGCGTGTGAGGTGACACCCCAACCATCCCCCCTTCATGCTTCCATTCTCGTGGAATTCTCACGGGGCTGGAGGAGGAGCTGGGGCTAATTACCTAATCTTTTCTTCTTCTACTATTCGACTACTGCCTGGAGGCTGGAGGAACATCCCCCCCACCTCTTGAACACACACACACACGTCTGTCTGTCTGTGTGTGTGTGTGCGTGCGTGAGTGCAAGCGGCTAACAAGAGACGAGGTGTGGCTGGGATGGGGCGGTGTCCCGACGCTTTGTCTGCAGCACGGCCCACCAGGAGGGGGGTGGCTACACTCCGGCGTCTGCACCCGGAGCCACACCAGATTGGCGTGGGAGCCAGAAGCCAACACATGCAAACACACACGCACGCACGCCTAAATCGGGAATTAAAAGCCTCAAGTTGAAGACGACGAAGAAGCCGAGTGGATTGTGTTAGCGAGAGGAGATCACAAAGTGGAAGCCAGCGTGCCGGCCGGTTCCGTTGCCGCTGCACAGCAACAAAGAAAGTTGTCAAGTTGGACTCGCTTTGCCTTGGGGTAGGACGCAGGGAAGAAGAGAAAAAAAAGAATGTGCTTTTCAAAGTAAAACTTGGAATATGGGAATTTTCCTCCATGACTTGGACCACGGCGACAGCAAGTTGCGTTTCCACGCTCACCTCTGGATCATTTTCATAAGTACGTTGAGGCTCGGATGCTAAGTGGCTATTGCTAATTTGCTTGCCCAAACTGCGGCTGGGTCAAGTACGGGTCTTCTGTTTCCACAATTAGTAGTTAATGGACAGGACATGTCAGTCTTGATGTATTTCAGCATGCTTGGCTCCTTCGCAGCCGTATTGCCGCCTCACATTTTATGTTTATATTTCTGTTAATCACGCTGTTCTGTTTTGCTGAAGCAAAAATGTCAAAATGACCTGCTGAGGTCGAAAAATGCTCATTAAAAGCTACGAAGGGGAAAAATGTCCAATAACTAAAGTCATCAGAAGGGAGTTTTGTTGTGATTTTTGTTCATGGTTTTCAAATATTTTTCATTTCTTTTTGCCGGCAGCTCTGGCAGGCAAAGTCACGCCGACCAGTTCCGATGCCCTCCTGGGTTCCTCCCCGGCGACGGCCGATCCCTCGCCGCCCGCCATCTACCTGCCGGCCAGCTTCAAGATGTCCAATGTGCAGCTGGCCTTTTTCTTGCGCGAGGTGGCTCGGACGTCAGGAACCGACGGTGGCGGCGGCGGTGGCGGACACCCGCTGCAGCGCTCGGAGAGCTTTGTGGTTTTCCAGACGAAGGAGCTCCCGGCGGTCAACATCAGCTTGGGACCGTTTACCCGCGACCAGACGCTGTCCAAGGAGTTGCTCCAGCCGACCGGCCCGCTGGACATCCCCGGCCAGCTGACGGTCAACTGGAAGGTGCGCGCTTTCATCGTCCAGTCGCGGGTCTTCTCCAACAACCCCGCCGTGCAGGTGTTCTTCTACATCGCCGGCCGCGATTGGGACGACTTCAAAGCGCAGGACAAGCTGCCGTGCGTCCGCCTGCACGCTTTCCGCGACGTGCGGGAGATCAAGACGTCCTGCCGCATGAAAGGCAATCTGGCGCAGTGTCTGGCGCGGCTGGAGCTGCCGCCGTCCTGGTTCAACGCCAACGTGGCCCCGCTGGGTCGCCGCAAGGGATCCGGCGGGGACGGGCTCCTGGACGGCGTGACGGGCGAGAGCCTGCAGGCCGAGCTGTACTACACGCTGCACGAGGCCACAGCGGACGGCGAGTGCGGCGAGGCGGCGGGCCCCCGGGGCGGCCGGGGGGAGCCCCCGTCACAGCACCCCCTCCTCCGCATCGGGAGCATCAGCCTGTATCAGGCTGGCCGGGAGCAGCCGCTGGTGGACAAGCAGCTGGACAGGAACATGTTCCTCAGGCTGCCCGAGAAGCCGCTCAAGCCCGGCGAGACGCTCACAATCTTCTTGTACCTGATGCCCAACTCCACCGTGGAGC
This sequence comes from Syngnathus acus, assembly GCF_901709675.1. Lineage (NCBI taxonomy): Eukaryota > Metazoa > Chordata > Actinopteri > Syngnathiformes > Syngnathidae > Syngnathus > Syngnathus acus. The sequence goes on along the minus strand of NC_051099.1, from coordinate 2,909,697 downwards.
AGTTCAGCCTCAAGTAAGTCACACGTGAGAAATCAGAAATCAGCGTGGCCCAAATTCAGCCCCATTTGATCTATAGTAAATATAAACGCCCCCCCCCCCTCCCAAAAAAAAAAGAAACCCAAGGTCCCACCGCATCGTTTAACAGCACGCACAAGATTGAAACATATTTCATCTCGTAAAAACAACTGTAAATTCAAAGCGTCTGGAAAAAAGTTGCTGCCGACGCTTAACGGAGAATGTCGCCGGCAGCCAATTAAAGAGCCCCGGGGAATAAAAATCCCACAAGACAGCAGAAATGTTCATTATTTTCCGTACACGTTGACGTTTGACTGCATTGAATCAATATTTATAGCAACGTTAAATGCCGGGAAAGCCCATTTAAAAAAAAAAAAAAAAAAAAACGATCAAGCTGCAGGTTTACATGATGTACAAGTCGCAGCGGCGACTTCGCAACGGGCGAGTCGATAAAAATCCTCCAAATGAACGGCGGCGCCGTCGTGCGTGCGGCTGCGACTAACTCGATGTAAGCTCATCTCAAGCGTTATCATCCGTCGCCATGTTGCTTTGTTTTAGCAGCGAGGAGCCTAATGAGCATGTCATCACTTTTTCCCTTCTCGTTTTTCCCCCCTTCTTCTCAACCACCCTCATAACGCTGAGTCATGCCGAGAGAGAAGATGAGGAGGAGGCCGGGTTAAAGCGGAGCACGGCCCGCTAATGTTAGCGCTTTGGCGCGCTGCCTGCCAGCACATTAGCATGTTAGCGCTAATAATAACATTAGCACGTTAGCGCTAATAAAACCAACAACAACAAAAACGTATATTTGCATTTTTAGAAAAGAATCTGTCTAAAATAATTGCGTTTTGTGTCTTATCAGTCGATACACCATCCAAGTTGCCGGCTAGCAAACAATCGCAATTTTTATTCTTTTTTCACTTTAGTTAAAACAAATATTCCAATTATGGCGCAACTATTTGAGAGAACGGATGGTGGAGTTCCTTTAGTGGCGTGAAGCTCTCTGACTGGAAGCGTTCAAATATTCCACCGCGTCCTAAGTGGGTGATGATGTAACAGCCCGCCAAGGCTTTGTTTGTTATCGTCGCCTAATCTCTTGTTAAAAGTCGCAGATTTGCTGAATAATTATTAAGCCTGGCTGACTCATTAAGCCTCGGCAGGGGGAAGAAAAAAAAAAAAAAGCCCGCAGTATTGTTTCTCCCCGCAGACACGCTCGGCATTAATGGTGATTTATGCTAACAATAAAAAAAAGTAAAGAGGAAAATTTAAGGCCCAAATTAATGAAAATCAACAACAAGTCTTGTTCGTTTTTTTTTTTTTTTTCCGTTAATGGGGGAATGTGCGTCTGTAAACAAAGCGTTCATTGACGTTTTGCAGCGTTGCGGCCGTGATAAGGTGGTAAGGAACGCTAGTGCTGCCCGTGTGCAGGCAGTTATTTTTTTTTTTCGTCGGCAGTAAGCCACCGATAAGAGCCAAACAGCAGATGTTTTATGTAGAAGTGCACTTTGGATTTGTTTACAAGGCAATGAGATGAAGCAACCTTGTGGCTCTAACAAAATGGAGACCGCCATCTTATTCTTAATTAGTTTACATTGGAAGCCAAAGTTCTTCCAAGTGCGAGACGGCAACGTGACAAAAAGGAAAATAATAGCCGAGATGGCGCCAAAGCATTATTTTGCAAGCTACCAAAAGCAGTAAAAGGGCCAAACCGGGCCCTGCGCTGATGCTCCATCTGGGTTGGAAGTTCCTGGAGCTCCAGAGGAAGGCCATTAAAGATGCAAGACGGGAAATGTTCAAAGATGCATAAGGATGCGCGAGCTTCCTTCGAATGTTACTCAATAGGGGTCGACAAGCCAGTTAACGCAGCGTGACGCCCAACGTTGGGCCACGGTGGTGCTCCGCAGTCTCCGCTTTGCTGCACTGCTCCATTTTCTCGCTGCCCTTATTCTCATTTTGGAACTTTTGAGAGCTGGAAATAACGACAGCAAGACAATTCCTAGTCAAACCTAACGTTTGTCTTTCAGGACGGGACCGTTTTGTTTCAGAAAGTACTTTTCCGTCATGGCTGCCGAAGTTGACGGCGGCAGATGGCGGAGGGGGGGGGGGGGGGGGGGAGCGCCATACAAAGTGAAGCCAGGTCGTCCGCAATCTGTCACGTCACCCAAAACATATTTTAGTGGTCGCGTGAGCCGCCGCCGCCGTGTGGCTCCACTTGAGCTTTCGGCTCGGCTCCCAAATTCTGTCAGCGCCATCTGTGAGCGGTCTTGATGTGAAGATTTTGTTTTTTTTGTTTTATGGCTCTCACTGTCACCGCTTTATGAAATGAAGATCGCTATTATTAGCATCCATTGACTCTCCTTCCAGTTGAGCGACTTCATATGGAGACTTAATTAAAGGTGTCAAAGGTGTGCATAAGGAGCTTAAGTCTTCTCACGGGTCATTCCAGGCAAAGTCTTTCCCTGACGTTGCTAAGTTGCCACGTATCGCTTGTACTCGACAAAAGGGCTTACGAGCTTGACTGTTGCTACTGGAAACCAATTTTAGAGCCAACCTGACGCCCCCTCGACCCCTCCCCTTTCACGGCCCGATTCGGTACGAAGGCTTCACAGGAGTGGGTGACCCACTTGGTTTCAGCCATCTCTGTGCTATCAATCAGAAGTGCGATTGTGCTTTAGAAAAACCATCCGAGACCGCAGTAATGTCGGCAGCTTGCGTGACTCGCAGGAGACATCGAGCGCCGCGTTCAGCTGATTTTTATCAGCACTCATCTCCAATAAACGAGGACGAAGTCAGGAGAGCCTCTAAAGAGCTTACGATGCTCATTCCGCCACCGGCGCGCTGGTGCGGGGAATCGATTCATCATGTCTTGAAGACAAAAATTCTCGTTTTCTCATCTTCGGGGTACTCCAAAGCCAGAAAATTTGTGTCGTTAAGTTGGCGGGATTGCGCAATCACGGCTCGAATAAATGCCGTTAAAATAGGCGACAAATATTCACATTGCTCGATAAGGGGATCGTAACTCGATTAATTGAAAGTTAACGATTGCGTCAATCGGATGGAATCGACGAAGCGAGTGGAGGCCTCACGTAAAATAGAAAGCACGCCACCAAAAAGTCGTGCCGATCGATTTGATCTGATGAACGACGCCGCCGCAGCGGAATTATTCGTCAAACCCGTCTTGTTGTGTCTTGTTTTGCACCCACGCTAATTGCGTTACGCCTTCCAGTCAGTTCGGAGGGAAAAATAATCACTTTCATTGCAGGTAAGTGATGCTGAATTTAGAGATTGTGTTTTTAAGTTGCGTGTCGCCAACTAGCATCTTTGTGGAAATTCTTTAATTAATAGCGCGGCGCTCAATCAATGTCAGGCTGACAAGCTCCTCATTTGGTTGTTTTCTTCCTTTCGAGACGCCGCCGCCCTCCTTTGTCGATTTATTGAAGAGAAGACAAAATGGAGGTGGCGGCGGCCATATATCTCAATCATTTCACTTGGTGAGATGGTCACACGGCGTTTCTGGGCTCGCTTTTGCGGCGGTCCGTGCTTGCAAGGCGGGAGTAAAAAAACAAAACAAAAAAACAGGAGATGTCAGCTGACAACGTGCGACTCCAACAGCGGCTATTTACGGCCGAATGCGCGGCGTGGGCCCGTTCCAATCAGATCATTTCTCACCGTCACCTCGCATGTTATCTCGGATGCCTTCGAGTGTTCAACGGGCAAGATGAGCTCTATTTTCACTTTCAGATTCTTGTTATTGATTTAGGGATTTTTTTGCCTATTGCGCAAGGACATCAATTTATTTTTTAATTTTTCTTTATTGGGTTTTGCATATTTTTAATTTGTTTGGGAAATGTGGAAATGCGAATGGCATTGGGTCTCATCTGATTATTTTTTTTGAGACCGCGTTCCCCGGGTGTTCGAAGCGCTTCCACGCGCCGTCCTCATTAGATCATTTCCCGCCGTCAAGTCGCGTGTTTATTTTGGACACCTTCAGATGAGATGTGCCGTATTTTCCATTCCCTCCTTGCTGCCGTCCCACATTTTATTCCTTTTTTTTTTTTTTTTTTTACCACCTGCTGAGAGACATATGTTGTGATGGACGCGGCAGCGTGAAGGATTGTTGCTGCCCAGTGGGCTCCATCTTCAAGGCAGGCGGCAGTAGTGGTGCAGTTGGAGAGGTTGCATCGTATGTTTTTTTTCCTTTTTAATGATGTCCTCTATGCCTTTTCTTTCTTCTTCTTGGAAGCCGTTCCTTCAAATCCAGTACACACGGATCAAAAGACGCGCAGTTTACTGGCCCCTGAGAACAGCGTTGCATCGGCCGGAATGAAGTCCCAAGACATGGAAAAATAATTGGAGGTTACTCGATAACTTTAGTGAAACCAAATCGTGGACTGAGAAAAGCTATTCAAGTTCCCGTGAATGATTACGTCTTAAGCAAATGAAGACTTTGGTCTTATTTGAAAATGCAGCTAACGTAACGTCGTAACTGTAACGGTTGCGCAATTGTGCCGCCATCTGCTTTGCGAGCCACGGCGGTTGCGTAACGTCTCCGCCACCCGGAGCCACCCACACAGTGAGGGCGGGGGGGGACGGGGGCTTCTTTCATCTTTGCTGCTTCTTTGTGAATCTCAAGGGAGAAGTGTACTCCCGAGCGGCGGTATCTGCCCGCCGCCTGCGGAAGCGAAGGCGAGCTTGTTATGTTACACTGATTTCAATTAGGATCATTCCAAGGATATTCCCGCCAAACCTCCCAGCTGGAGTCTGTCACGGACATTTTGTTGACGTCCTCCAAGGTGTCAGTTCCAGCAGCATTTGATTTTTCTCGATCTTTTTTCGCTCGCTGGTTTCCAAAAATGTGGGCCCTTTGATCTGACATTAGCATTTGGCAAGTGCTAATGTCGTTGACACATTTCGTTAGCCATCATGGATTCATGCTGACCATATTTTGACATTTTATCAGGGATGACCATTTGTTTTTTATTTTGTTGAGCGTAGTCCAATATTAGCCATGACCAAAATCCCATCCCACATTGCGTCATTGAGCATGCGCAACCTGCCGTTGCCTTGAAAAGCTCCGAGCCTAATTCTATTTGCATCCACCCTTTAATCCCCCGACATCCCGATTGCCGGATCAAAGGGTGTCGTTTGCATTATGGAGACGAATCATTTTCAGGAATAAAATTATCCGTATGAAAAACAGCTCTCTGGGAGAAGAGCCCGTTTACATTTCAGAGTGGCTTTTTGAAGATGCTTACCGAACGCTACGCTTTTAGGTGCGACGTCGCTAATTCGCGACAGCGACGGACGCGCTCGGTTACCCGGGTGACGCTGCGTCTCGCGGTTGTTTCACTGATCCTAATTCACGTTAGCTTATTGAATTTAAATGAAAAGAATACCAACAAAAAATCCCTCCGGGCCAAATTGGGATTTTCCAAATCTCGTGTTACCAAGCAACAAGCGCAAGTTTAGTGAGCTGTCTGAGTGCATTTGTTGATGATATTAGCACCTGAAGGAAATTGCTACACGTTTACATGCAGGGAGCAATTACTGTTTCTTGTTCAAAGTGCAAATTGAATTGTGAGCAAAAATGTTTGACAGCGGTTAGTTCTCTTAAGCGCTTTTGGGCCTCGGTCGGACCGCAAGAAGAGGAAAATGAACGTGGTAGCAACAGTCGAGGGCACAAGCGCGGGAGCGTCGATAAATTGTTTAGCCTCGATTGTACAGGACGGCTAGTTGGAGTTAGCCTGCATAATCTTGCCAAAAAAAATCAAACAGACTCATTAATTCCTAAAGTGGAACAGCAGGTCTGAAATGGTCCTATTCAACGTGTGGACATCTGCGCCGTACGCTCTAAAAACAGCCTTAACCTTTTAGCGCGCGGATCCTCAGCGATGCATCATCGCCGTTCACCTTTGCATGCGTTTGCTCTCCAGAGGAAGCCCTCCCATGCGTGAAAACGCCGGCGGCGGCGGCGCGGCTGTCCGTCGCCCCGCCGGAAACACCTTAAGTGGCCAGGTGACCGCCGAATGACTCATTCATTATTGCGTGAGAGGTAAATGTCGCGGCGGTAGCCGCGGAAGCTCGTAAAACGTGCGCTGACTTTGACACGGGGTGGCGGGATGTTCTTCCGACTCGTCGCGCTCGTCGCACTCGTGTTTGCGCGACGTCCGGACTCTGGCTGTCGTCGCTGATCTGCACACGCTTTGCGCACACGTACAAAGTCGCTCGCAAAAGTGAGTACAGCCCTCACATTTCTGTAAATATTTTATTGTCTCTTTTCATGGGGCAGCGCTGAAGAAATGACACTTTACTACCATGTAAATTGCAAAATTTACCGGCCCTCCAAATAACCCAACACAGCCATTAATGTCCAACTCGTTGGCAACAAAAGTGAGTACACCCCGAGATGGGAAATATCCAAAATGGGACTTTGCAGCCATTTTCCCTCTCTGGTGTTATTTCAGTCATGTGAAATGTTGCTCTTGCATTCTATCAAAATTCACTGTCATGTCATTTTGTATCTCCTATATCCCCTGCCCCGCCCTCCACCGGAGGGGGAAAAAAAAAAAAAAACTCCCCCTCGAGCCGCTAAACAGGTTTGTCGTAATCCACTTAGCTGGCAAAGCGACGTGATAGACGGAATAACCCCGCCGCCGGAGGTGGAATGGAAACACACTCCATTGCGCTTGATTGCCGTCGCCGGCTACGGGTAAACACGAGCCAAACGTCCTTGAGCGTCGTCTGTGGCCGCTCGCGTCAAATGCACGTCAACCGCTGCAATTGGACTCCAAATTTGAGTTTAGCTAGTTTGGCGTTCTCTTTCCAGCTCGCACGCAACAAACATAGTTGAGCCGCCGACTTTCCGCTTTCAGAGCTACGTGCTTTTTGTATGTTTACAAATACTACACCTATTTCCCTCGCCCGCAGAGAAAAGTGAAGCGACGATACGTGCTCCTCCGCATGCATTCCACTTTGAATCCATTCGTTTCATTTATTCATGTGCCTGTTTGCACACCGCTCGCATCCATTAGACTGACAAATATTTTTTGTCCGATGGGCAGGACAAGTCCCTGAATTGGGGTCACGCTTAAGGTTAGCAAACGGCTTACCCTGCTACCAAGCTAGCGGCAAGATGCTAAAGTGGCAGTCTTCACTAAATTAAATTCCCACCAAACATATTGACTCGAATACTGCACATCTGTCACAGGAAGTCTTGAACAAATTGTAGTAATTGCAAAGCGGAGTCCCCTGTGTGCCATGAAAACGACTTAGCTGGCGGCTAGACGCTAACATAGCACTTTCTGTCCTCAACAGATGGACTCACACAAGTTGACAACCCCCACCCCCCAGAAAAAAAAAAAAAAATCCCAGCAAAACCATTGGTACCATCAGGTTCTGGGATTCCGGCCGCTTTTTCCGAATCCAACGCATAAACGCGCTCCTTTCCGAACGGGCATTTCTGTGACAGGCGACAAGTAGACGCAGTAAAATCGCCATTAGCAGACGAGCGCCATCTGCCCCGATGCCGCCGACGCTGCGAGTACATCAAGAACCTTTTGGCAGGCTTCGTGCGTGCCGTACATCTGTTGTTCCATTTTCAAGTCTTTTATGAAGATGGCCTCACTTTTCACGGGGGATCGTAGCCAGCATTAATGTTGCACAAGCCAGTTGGTGCGGCCTATAAACAAACAAATCATGTCGCCATCTTTCGTTGGGCATTTCAGCTTGCTGTTTTTTTTTTTTTCAAAACCATTTGGCTCGCTTAAAGTTGTTTTAATTGAATACTGAGCCAGCCGCTAAAAGCTAACTTTAGCTTAGTCCACATTTTTCCTCTCGATGAGCGATATTTGCTTTGCAGTGGTGTCAACGTTTTGCCCTTTTCACATTCTGTATGCAGGCAAATGTGATATTTTATTGATTTTTTTTTTCTCCCCCACAAATGCTCCAGCTGATATATATACTGATATATATAAAAATATATATATTTGCTTGAAATTAAATCGTTGTGGTTATTTTTTAAAAGGGCAGCGCGATGAAAAAGTCAGAGAAGATGGAGGAGTCGTATTAATCACTGGAATAATAATAACCCCAAAAAAAAGTATCTCCCAAAAAAAAAAATAAGGTTGCTGGTGTATAATTTACGCCAGTGGGTGGTCAGGGAGCACAAACCGACTTGCCTTCTGATTGTTCTGCCTCTCGAGTCGAGAGGCTCAAGAGAAGAAAAGAGGCAGAGAATAAGAGGTATAAAAATAAGAAGAAACATCAGAACAGGGAAGGCAACAACAGCAAAAAAAAGTCTTGGCTGGCAAATCGTCAATGTTGTTAGCGTTAAATCCAAAGAATGTGCAAAAACTCGACTGGTGTGATAGGAAATGGAAAAGCTGTTTATTTGAAAGTTGGAGCTGGGTGTCATCCACATAAGAGCGGAATGTGCTGGCAGGATGTAAAAGATAAGGAGGGGGGGACCTAGAACTGAGCCTTGGGGTTCATCCAAAAAAAAAAGAAACTGTTTGAGTGTGACTTAAAGAAAGTAAAAAATCTGACAATTTTTTATTTTTTTTTGCCAAACATCTTTTTGCTTGAAAAACTATGGAAGCGCCTTTTTGCCTCATGGCTCTTAAAGCAATTCGCATCTAGGTCATTCGCCATAAACACTTTTCAGACGTCTATTTTGAAGCTAAGGGCTCACAGTCTTGCGCAATTTGCATGTGGTTGCCCACAAGCTTCCCGTGTTCTGCTTCTTCTTGTTGCTGATGATGATGATGTCCCTAATTGACTCAAGAGTAACGGCTGGCTGCCAAGCTCTGAGAGCCAGATTCATTTGTTACGGTTTGCGAGCGCCATCCTTAGAATTGCCGTTGGAGCGATTGTGTTTTGTTGAAATCCCCCCCACCCCTCCCTCCCTTTTTTTGATTTTTTTTTTTTTGTAAACGTTCCCCCAGTAACATTTAACTACAAGCGTGCCACTTTGCAGGCTTAGCCAATTCTCTCGCAGAGTCATTTACAGTAAGCGGAGTTGGCGGCTCATAAAAGGACGCGGGCACTCGGGCAGGGAATCTAGACGGGGAGCGATCCATTGGGGTTCTCTGCGGTTATTCGCTGGTTGCTGGTGGATATTGTGTCATTTTATCTCTTTGCATCTTAGGAATCAGATGCTTTCTGCTAAATATGCTGCAAAGATGTCACGGTAGAAGATAGATTTGCATTTTAATGGCGTTTTGCTTTCGGGATAGACTTGATTTTTCTCAACAGATTTCAGACGCGGTTTGACTCGGATCTTGTGTGATGGAGTCGCAAATGAAATTGACATTTGTCAACGCTCGCTGGATGCTGGTTATTGACATTTCAAAAGGAGTCGTGTCGTAGACTGCTCTTCTGCATGCCGCCCATAAAAGACCAAATCGTAATCTGTTTTGAATTCCTTTTTTCCATGGAGCAAAATAAAAAATGAAAATGGTCCTTGCAATTATTTGAGCTCTAGTTCAAGGGCTTTGTCTGTGTGATCATTAACTTTACATGGCGGGTAGCTGTGAAGCATCCCTTTGTGATTTGTCATATTTACTTTTAATATGTGTGTGTGCGCACAGCATGACTTCTTACGCTCCGCGTCGTGAGCGTCCCCGGAGAGAGCTAGTTTTACTCGGGGCGCTCTAATTTGAAAGAGAAGATCCTCTGAGAAAAGTGGGCGTCGAGTGAGCGGTGTGCATCAGGGATCAATGCCCTGCCCACCCCTCTTTGAATTTCATCCGTAGTTGTTTGATCCCTCTCGTGGCTGTCGAGCATTGCTAAGGAGTTTTCATTGCCTTTCATGAGTCGGTGCACAAATAGTCAACAAAAAAATGTTTTAGTCAAGCTAATATTCGCCAACTAAACTAAACCCTGACGATTAATCGGTCAGATCCTAAAACGAATCAGGACTGTACCCCAATGTGCACGTTTGTGTGTGCCATATTCTCTCATCTGTCTTTGCAGCTCCAGTTTCCATGGCGCTGCCACGGCACGCTTGAACGAGCGCTCCATAAGTAACGCCGAGCGTGAGTCAGTGCGCCAAGCGCTGACCACTCAACCCGGCGAACATGATTCGAGTCAAGGTTGCAGTGAGGCTGCTTGTTGTTTTCTATCCGCAGTCTCACTCACCCCCAACCCCGTCTTACTTTCCCCTTCTGCACGTCTGAGCCCGAGTGGCTTCATCAAATAAATTGGACGTGGACCACTTCTCTGATTGTGGCTCGCCACTCGGAATAATAATTGCCGTCCGAGGGCGATCTTGCCGTACGGGACGCTCGGCTCAGGGGAAGGTGTTGCTAATCGTCATATCATGCAAGTAAAGTCTCCGTGATGCAAGCGGATGACCGCGACGAATGTGTGGTAATCCCATCCTAGCGCTCTAGTTAATCGGCGCGGGTTCTGCTAAATGCTAGGCTAACTATAGCCAAATCCATGGATTAGGTCTCATTTGGTTTATTTCAAGAAGCCAGGTGGCAATACATTTGCTAAGTAAGGAGAGGACTCATCATCAATAGATTGCATTTTGTTCTCAGAAATATGAAAAAAAAATGATATTTAGGATATACTTGCAGATACTAATACATATACACTACATATATAGACTGTTTTATTTTTAGGAAAAAAAGATTCTCTGGTATTTGACCAGGCCGCCGAAAACCAAAGGGGACTTTTGTAAGCGCTCGTGTCCCTGATGGACGACGACGCGAAAGTAAACAAACAAGTAAGATGTCAGCACTTAAATGGGCAAGAAGCACTCTTTGCATTAGCGCAACTTGGAAAAACAACGTCTAAAATTGGAGACTAAAGTCGTCCCATCCCAAGGAAGAAGCTCCATCCATTAGTTCCCTTCACGGGACACTTTGCGCCACCGCCGACACGACAAATTTCATCTCGGCAGGATATGTATAATTCAAACTAAGTGCACGTTCTTATTTGTCTGCCAGCTTTTGGGTGCGTGTCATTTGTTTTACTTCTGAAAAAGGGCCGCTCGGGAACGAGCGCTTTGACAAATAATCGCCAATTGCGATACTGCGCTGCAGCTCGTTATAGACGACATCGGTCCAAATGAACTCGACGAGTTCTAATGGAAAGCAAAAGGCACGGATTTCTTACATTTTGTTCTCTTTCAGTTCAGCCAACAATATTCAAACAAAATTTGCTTCAAAGAGCTTTTCCAGTGTTTTGTTTGGGTTCCGGGCAGCTGTTTTGATGACGCCGAGTGTCGCGACATGCTGGTGAACGCTTCCTCCTCCTCATCATCGACCTCATGAAAAAGCGTCGCGGCTCATCGAAAGCGACCTTTACTAACGACTATGCGTAATTACTCCCTCCCGGTAGTACAGAAGAGGCGGCGGCTATTTTTAACCGCAATTTCTACAAACGCCGCCCTCCGAGATAATTGGGCAACAATGACGGAAACATTTCGTCTTTATCTCACAGTTTCGGGGCTTGCCGCCTCCTCGCTGGCGTCCCCTCCGCACAGCATGAACTTCTTCCCCTCTGGGAAAATGCTTGTGCCTCACTTAAAAATAAGAAACAAAAAATAGTTCAAGTGCCTGTGATAGTCAATTTGCCACCGTCGTGGGATCCGAACCGCAACAGGCGGGATGCCGACTGGGATTTTGACTGAGAAAAATCCCCCAAACTACAAATACTTCACACACTACGCGCGCGACGTTGCGAAGCGACCGCTCGTCCGAGTTGACCGTCAAATGCGACCGCTATTTGGAGAAATGCACGCAACACGTCTCAACTGTTCATCGCAGGCAAGCCGCGTAGGCGAGACGAGACGCCCGCGAGGCCGTTGGAGATGACTTCATGGTCTAGCGGCTCGCGTTTCTCCCTTCCAGCGAGACGCTATCGGGAAAAAGGATCCTCGGCTGTCGTGGCGCTGGATCTTTTACGTTTTGAATGATCGCCACAGTCTGGTCTGGCTGTTCCCGCAACACAGTTCCCGAGCTCCCCCCCCCCTCCCAACAACTGGCGAACGAGCCGACATTTCCCACGCGTCCGCATCACAGCTGCTTAATGTTCGACATCAGTCGGAAGCCTTTCTCGTTAATCAGCGTTAACGCTCTTCGACGGGGAGTCGGGTTCCGTGCGGCGCTCCCGCGGGTGCTCCCTTTTCGCTCTCATTTAGCCAAATCAACGCCGACCGGCTCGGCAGAAAGATGCCATCTGATTAGAAAAACTGCATTACGAATCCAACATGTAAGGTGATGAATATGCTGCGGGATTTGCAAGTTACAAAAGGTCACGGATGATAAATGGGGGTCGTTCTTCGTCCAGGGGGGCGTGTCGCTGCGATGAAGCGTAATTAATTCCCGTCTGCTATCGGAATATTTGCGTCGAGTAATCAAGACGCAACTGTGTGGCCTTGTTTAGCTTCTCTTCCTTCACTTGTATTTTCTTTGCAAACTGACATCAAACGCGAGATGATTTGTAAACCTTTTCATATTTCCGTTTCATCTAATTGGCGCGCGTCGTCTCTAATGAGAGGTGCAACAACAAGAAACAATGTTCTAATCGCTGCAACCCGTGACGGTTTCGTCTTTTAAGTCGGTCAAAAAACACTGCGGCTTATTGAGGAGTGACGGTCTCCGATGGAGCGCGTTTGCATTATACTGCCCCCAGGTGGCCGAGGCGCACGCACACGGATTTGACGTTCGCAAACTATCAACTTGTTTGTGTGGCGAATCCGTGGAAGCTGACGCTTTGTGTATTTCTTTTTCCACCATATTATTGAAGTAGTATTTGGTTACCTCTTGCGCCTCGAAAGTGTTCGCGCCGCACTTCCTCCATTTAATTGCGCGCGATCGCATCGGCGACACACTCTGACCCGAGAGCGGTCGCAACCTTTTTTCACTCTCGTTTATCTCTTCCGCTGCCGTCTTCATTCATCTCACTTATTGATTCATCTGCCAAATTGCTTCGTCCGTGACGGCGAGCCGCGGAGGCGGGCGGCCGCGTGTAGCAGCGGGCGCCGACCTCTGACCCCGCACATAAATCATTTCCTGTAATAAAATTGACTGGTCTCCTTTTCCCCTCCCTACCCCGGCAGGGTGAAAGCTAAGAAAGGGGTGAACCTGATCCAGACCAAGTCCAAGAACGCCCAATGGAAGGTGGACTGGGAGGTTCTGTCCGGTGCCAAGCATTCCATCACCACCATTAACGTGAACAAGAACAAAGCGGTCAAGCAAGGGTGAGTCCACGTCGCCGGTACTTTTCTTTGTTCTTATTCTCATTCGGTGGTTGAGTCGAGCGACTGACAACCTGACGTGAGCGCTTGTCGGAAAGCGATAATGATGTCGGCGCCTTTTGTGCAAAATCTCACCTCATCCATTATTGAGACGAGCGGGCGAGAAGGTGCCGCGACATCGGCGCTGCGAGCGCGCCGCTTCGTGTTATTATTTGCTGTGCAACCTCACCGCGCCGACGTGCATGTTCTCGTCAACAATTTATGTTCTACAGCAAATCTTATTCTCAAGTGGAACTAAAGTGGTTGCGATTGTGATCAAGGAGTGAATTGGTTCTATTAAAAGACTGTCAAAGGCAAGATGCTCTGTCATTGTCTCAAAATACTTTCTCAGCGTCCGATGCTAGCGATAGCAATTTACCGGTTAGCGTTACTGTTAATAATACTTGAATGCGTCACTTAGCACGTACCAACAAATGCTTTTTCTTTCTTTTTTTTATGTTATCTTCTTATAAAGAACATTATATCCTTTGTAGTCACTCCCTAGTTCCTCCCTTTCATGCTCGGGTAGACTTTACAAGTGAAGCTCGAGGTGTTATGGTGGACTACGCGGATACATTAATTGACATCATCCTCACCCCCCCCCCCCCCCCCCCCCCCCCCACTGGAAAAAAGTAAAAATCCCCAGGCAATTATTTCCCCGAGTGCCCTCTTAAATTCCAGTAATGCATTGGGAGTATCGCAAAAACCAGTTCGATATGCTTTGGCCGTTTGTCCCCCGCAAAGATGACGAAGAGGTCGCGCGCCGGCGTTACATCACTTTATTATTCTATTTTTTGCCCGACGCTTTCTCTTCATCACATCACAGCCGCGCTTCATTTATCTTCCGTGACCCCTTTGCTTTTTTTTTTGTTTTTTTCTCTGTGGTAGCAGTTCCTCACGGTTGACGCGTGTGGGCCGATACATTATTGATCGTGGTCAATGGCTGTTCAATATTAACAATGGCAGGATGACAGCCAACAAGGTCGTCACTTTTTGGGGAGGCGCTGAATTATTCAGTGTTTTTTTTTCCTTGGATTGGGAAAAAAAAGGCTAAAGTTTGGGATGTTTTCAAAATCGCCGTGGTCGGCTGCGAAGGTTTTTTCAAACTTGGTGTCACTCCAAACAAAAAAAAAATGGCGTCAGAAGCAGATTCAATCGTTGCGGTCGTAAAGACTCGCTGATGATGTCAGAAGTGAGATGATTGGCTCGTAGTTGTTATAGTGTGCTTCTTCACAATCGTGACGTTAATTAGCCACACCACGAGTAAATTTTCGCCCAAAAGGTCACCCAGTAATCGAGAAGACTTTGTCATCGTGATTGCGGAAAAAACAGCTGCAGTGACACGTTTACGGGCAAGGGCGGGGCGGTGTCAGTCTTTGAGATCCCATCATCGGCGTCAAAATGTCAAGTGTGGTGTCATTACATTAGAGCGAGGCAGAAAAACAACTTTTGCGTTTGAGTTTGGACTCAGCCATGGCGTGGCCCCGTGGGTCTTATTGCGTCTTCAGCGTGATGCTTGACGTTTTCATTAGAAGACCATCACGCTGAACGACTGGCTGTGACCGACTCCGCTTAAACGACCAGCTCGGCTGTTATTTGACCCTTTTTTTTTTTTTTTTATATCCGTCGATGGACAAAAGTCAATTTGAAATCGCTTTGTGGCGTATACAGTCCAAGGGCGATGAGGTAAAAAAAAAAAGCAATCGATCGGTGCGGAGAAAATGGGCGAACCTCGGCAATTATTTGCAAGTGAGAGGCCTCGACTTAAATTTGCAATCTCCACGAGCCTCCAGATTAAGGCGCGCTGATTGTTTATTGACAAGAGCTGTTTTCATCGGTGCGCAGGGGCGGTGGGGGGGCTCTGATTAATTCCCGGACGTTTGATACGCCAGACAAAATCAGCCGGCGTGGCCTTAAAAAAAAAAAAAAAACGCCAGTCTCCATTAGCGCTACAAACATTGCAGTGTCTTTTTAGTTTTAGCAAAGGTGACATTTTGTGTCATTCCACAACTAATACATTAACAGTGCTTAAATTTTTTTTATTTCAGGGAGGTGGCGGACAACGCCGAGGTGATGCAGCTCGACTTCGAGATGGAGAACTTCACCAGCCTGTCGGTGACGCGACGCATCAACTGGAACATCGACTACAAGGGTCAGAGCCCCCCGTCCGAGTCTGAGAAGGTGGTCACCGAGCTCACCGTGGTTCAGCGGGACATCCAGGCCATACTGCCCCTGGCCATGGTCAGTTCAACACGCTAGCTCCACAAACAGCATAGCGAGGTTTCGTTAGCCTAGCATTTCTTGGAAAACAACGCTTGCAAGTCACGTTGCCGCATTCTCCGCTTGGAGTTGCGCATCTGCTGCAAACATACGGCGCGTCCGTCAGTCAGTGGACCCCTTGACATTTGGAGCATTAGCATGCGTCTTGTACGCCGACTCGCGTACTAAATTTTACGCTCCACGCCGCCGTGACTTTTACTCGAGCTGTTGTTTTCCTCTGCTGCGTGCGCGCCTGTTCCTGCCGCGCTGCTTTTGTTGTATTGCTGCCTCATTAGCTGCAGGTAGGCAAGCTGGTTGGTGCTTAGGTAGATTGGGATTTAGCTAGCTAAGTTTAGCTATTTAGGTTGGCAAGGAACTAATGTAGGAAGTTTGAGGTAATGTTGCATCCCTCCATCAATCTTAATAGTCTCTTTTTTTTTCCCCCCTTTCTCACCATTCTGATCCATTTTTCCATAATAGTCCCCCTGTTTGTTGTTGTTGTTGCTGTGCACGTCCATATTTAAGTCACTTTCTGCCCTTTCTGTGCATAAATCACTTTTTATGATATTGTGCAACCGGAGTGGCAAAGCGCGAGATGGCGACTGTCATCTTTTTATTTGTCTTTTTATCATCACGTCTGCGTTTACCTCGTTTGCATTTTTTTCTCGCTAATGAGTTCTCACGGAGATGTCACCTCTTTCCACCCCCCCCTCCTCCCAAACTTGCCAATTACATAACAAGCGCACCTACTTCAAGGAATGTTGTGGAAGCGCGACACCACAGCAGAGAGGCCCGGGCGAGCTTATCGACTGGTCGCACGCAGGAGAGCGCTGCGGCGTGACCTTATCCATCGATCGGTCACCGCACGCCTGCTTGATTAACATAAGAGCGTGTTGACAAAGCGTTTGTTTATTACTTTGCTTCCTGCTTTGTTTGGTCGCAGGGACGACTCGGAGTCTTAATGGACTCCACTTGCTGGCTCCTCAATGAGTTCGCCGTCCCCGTGCTACTAACAAGCACTAACTCTCCTCTATTTGTATTACCTGACTATCTGCCTTTACTATTTTAAAAACATTTACTTATTATTTAGGATGAAATATAGGAAGCCTGACAATGTTTTTATAAACAACCCCGTCCGCTTTTCCCCCCAGGACACGGAGATCATCAACACAGCCGTCCTGACCGGCCGCACCGTGGCCGTCCCCGTCAAGATGGTGTCCATCGAGATGAACGGCGCCGTCACCGACGTCTCCGCCTTCGTGCAGTGCAAGTCGGCCAACGAAGACATCGTCAAGGTAGCGTCAAAACGTCCTCCCTCATTAGCGTTGCGCCAATTCATTTTAGAATATTTACAAGAGTCCAGACATTGTCCGGTTGACATGTTATCAAGTTGAGTTGTATTTTTCAAATACGGGCCCCCAACCGTGAGCTACCGGACCCCGGCGGGTCCGGGAACTCCAGGTTGAGAGCCGTAGCCGTAAAACCTGTCTCCCGTCCAGCCGGGGAAGTCAATTTGGTTGAGTTAATCGGGTTAGGCGGCGTCTGCGGCGCACGAGCGTAAAACCCCCCCAGGCGTGGACCCCTCTCAGCATGTCCTCCTGATTTGATTCCTCAAATAAAATCAATAGTTCATAAAAGGCGGCGGATACATCAATGCGGCAACAGCAGTAAAAAGCGCCCCGATGTGCTCATCCGCCGCCCCGTCTCGTGTACTCCGGCCCTCACGTTGTTAACTTTAGTGCCGTGACTGCAGGCGAAACGGGGAGGGGGGGGGGAGTAAATAAAAGCGTTTCCGCAGGATGCCGAGAATTGCGACACCGCCGTGTTCTCGTAGCGCTTACGGTATTCCCTTTCGGCAAATCGATTTTCGAGGAGTCTCGTGATTCGGTCGGGACTAGTTTGACATCAGAGAACGGCACTCTCGATCGATCGGTAATCAAGTACATACGGTTTTTAAAAATGCAGTCAAAACAATTCAAAATCAATAAGTAGTCATTGGAGGGGAAAAAAATAATCAGAAAATAGTCACTCAGAAATGCTTTAAATGATTAAATGTGTTGAAATCACCTAATGAAGCCCTTGGCACTATATTTGCCCATTGATGTGAAATTTGGTGTCATAATAAGCCCCTCAAAAAAAAAAGTCTGAATGAGCCATGTTGAAAATTCAACTGTCATCATTATGGGCGAATTTCAGTTTTTTTTAACAAACTGCAACTTGGGAATTGTCTCCAGTGAGCCCCAAATGATAACCGCGACCCGAGACAGACGCTCAATACTAAACTGTGAAGTTTTTTTTTTTTTGCCTACGCTGTCTAATAGTTTGATGAAAAACGATGTGCAAGGGCCATTTCTAACTTTGAAGCCACGTCTTGAGCTCCACTGAAATCATCATAAATAGCCCCCCCCCCCCCCCCTCCGCCCCCCCCCTCCCCTTCTAATGCTAAATTATTAATTGAAATGGATCTGGAGGGGCTTTGGGGCTGCCGTCTTGGATTCATCTAGTGGTTGGGAGGTAATCAGAGGATCTAATCTTGCGCAAATGGAGTTCCGGCCGGCCGGCTTGGACTTCTCTGAGGTGCAGGGGATACATCATAACCGGGGAGGGAAGGGGGAGGGCAGTGTTGCGTGGCAATATAACCCGCCCGCCCGTCCTCCATGTAGACGCGCCGGCAAATCTCACCTCTCATCGGGTTAATGCAATTTTGCAGGGACCTTCGGCAGGCAGCCGTTTCGCCTTAGTGCGCCGTCTGCTGATGAGTATCTGGACCACGACAAGAAAGATGCGACGTAATTCACGGCAAGCGTCGCGCCGAGCCTGATGAACGAGTCGCCGGCGCTCCCGCGGCCATTTTCCGCCGATAAATTCGGCCCGCTAATTGCGAGTCGAAAGCTGTTAGCGACTGCGGCGGGTGTTCCGTTCGCCGGGGTGGCTTTCCGTCCCCTTCGCGCCCCCCACCCCTTCGCCACCCACCGCGGTGCCGCTAATGCGCTGTGGCATTCGCCGCGGTGCCAGCAGATTGCTCGGGCGGGGGACGCGTCACATTGTGTCGTATTTAACGCCGGATGAAAAAGTGCCGGGTTAATAAGGGCGACGCCACCCAAGGGCCTTTTTCACACGCATCTCTTCCATTACGTTAACAGCTGGAGAAAGAAGCGTCCGTCCGTCCGTCCGTCCTTCAAAGCGGCGTCACTTTATTGCCGTCAAATCTACACGGCAAGATCAACCTTCGGGCTTGCCTTCATGAGACTTTTTGCTGGCCCTACCTGGCAACGGGCTTCGGGGACTGACCCTAAGATGGCCGCTTCAAGCTAAAATGGCCGACGGTTTGCGAGATAGCTTTTTGGTGGGTCTGCTCCGGATAAACGTGCAACTGGCTTCAGGAGCAGATTTTTTTTCGATCTTATAAAATAAACAAGTTTGCCCTTGGAGATTCTGTGACACATCTACCAACCTCAACAAATGACGTAGCCCTCTGCTACTTTCACACCTTTTGAGACAAACTGGAACGCTAACGGCCGCTCTCTTTTGTGACTGAACGGGAACAAAGCCCCCAAGGCAGTTTCCCGATATTTTCTTCTTTTTTTTTGTGGCCATCAGATCATCATCAGCCTCATTAATCCAAGTAACAACAGGCTAATATACGTGCAAGTGTGGTTGGGTGTGGGGGGGGGCTTTTAGGCTAGCGCCGCTAAATTAGCTTGCATCCGTTTAATACGCATCCATCACGGCGGCGAAAGCTCCTTAGCGGCGACACGCTGCCTGCTAATGCTGAGCCATGTGTCAGCTTTCATTCCATTTAACACGCCGTTGCCAGGGAGGGGAAAGGAAAAAAAAAACAGTCTGGGTGAAAAAAAATGGAAGCTAACCCTCACCGCCTCGCGCCTGGCAATTAATCAGAGGATGTCGAAATATGAGGAGAGATGATGGCGCTGCCTCGTAGCCACATATCACTCGCTTTTGTGACACGGCCATGCAAATGGAAGGAGATTACGTGCGTGTGTGCGTGATCCACTTGAGCGATAGCAAGTAATTAAGGCGCCGCAGCATCTGCCCGACGCAAACGGCCGTCCTGAGCGAACCTTTGCGTTCCCCTTCAACAATGGAGAACCATCGTCACCCGGATGTTTTCGTTTTTGTCTCTGAAATTTGGCCCTCAAAGAGCTTTGAGACGTTTCTTTTGTTCAACTCCCTTTTGTTAGCTTAATTGCTTCTTTTTTTGAAGTAATTGCTCTGTTATGGTGTTTTATTTTCAAGTATACAATTTCAGGTCAAAATATGAATGGTATATTTGTGTATATTTTTTTGTCTGAGGGTGACTTCAAGCAGTTTGTTGTATTGTTTTTTTTTTTGTGCGTGTGTGCGCGGCGTGACGGGATGCCACCTTGCCTTATCTCTGCCGCCTTCACGTGGCGTCAGTGAGTCACGGCGCCCGAGGGGACCGGTGGGGGACGGAGGCCTTTTGGCGTAGCGTGCCTTGGCCTTATCTTCTATTGACATCATTCGCAGTAACCCAACAGGAACAAAAGATGGAAGAAGCCACGGCTATTTTTAGCATCACACTGACCAGGATGTTTTTTTACTCAAGCAAAGGCGCATAGCATATAAGAGTGGCGAGCCGACCCGCCGTTTATTGTTTCAGCAACTTTCTGTCCTTTGCACAAAATAATCGACATCGGATCGTCCATCCCGGAGGTTCCCGGCCCTCCGCGCCGCGCCGCATTCGATCGATGACCCCGAAACGACTGTAACCGCTGATAGTTATTGAACTGTCAAGTGCATGAAATTAGCGGCGGCTCGCTTAGCCAAGCAAGAACACTCAATATCGCGCGGCTCACTCGCTTGTGGCATTAATGGATCGTGAAAAATGATGGACGATGTCAGCGAGACCCCTCCGAGGCAACGCGACACCTGTTCTCGTCTCATCTGCATATCGCACATCTTCCTTTTGATGGAGAACTTGGCGTGAAACAGCTTGAAGCCTTTTTTTTGTTCACGATAGTTGACTTTTTGGAGTGTTGGCTAATTTTCGCCCCTTGTCCTATATTCCAAGACTCAACCTTGGAAGAGCAAATAAATCGGCGACGTATATCATCGCCTTCCCTTGACCTTTGGCCGCGCTGTGTTGCAGGTCTCCATGAATTGCGACTACGTGTTTGTCAACGGCAAGGAGACGCGAGGCTCCATGAACGCCAGGGTCATCTTCAGCTACGAGCACCTGAGCGCGCCGTTGGAGCTCACCATTTGGGTGCCCAAGCTGCCTCTGCGGGTGGAACTGTCCGACAGCAACCTGAGCTTCATCAAGGGATGGCGGGTCCCCATTCTGCCCGACCGCAGGTGAGCCGCCATCCGCGCCGCTATCGTCGAGCAAAACCAACAAAATCGCTGAAATTGAAAACAAGGATTTAAACAAAACAATCTCATTGTCAACAAAGACATACATTTCCTTACTTACATTTTGTAGTTTAGCACCAACTACTGGCAAGGAGGACCGTTTTCTTTTTTCTTTGGTATCGGCAGCCTTTGCGAGTATCCGATACCTTAGAAAAAGCAGCTAACGTTCTTGGCATCGATACTCGCCTGTTCAAAACAAACCATATCTCGCCTTGCCGTGTTAGCGATGAATTAGCTTTGCTTAGTTACGTTAGTGTTCCCGTGCCAAAATGAAAAGTGACGCTGGTGGTTTTGGGTCACCACGTGAACATGGGCAGCCGTCTTACAAGAACCTTTCAAGGGCTTTTAGACGTCTTCTCCGCTGCACTCATTATCCAGTGAGCATTGAGCCTGTTTGTCAAAAATACTCAAAAGTGAAAAGCATGAGTCTGGCACTTGTTTTGTTCCAATTAGACTTAACACGGCACCGAGCCGTGGGCTCACCAAACGAGGCTCTCAGGTACAATTTGATCTGCTTTGTCACGTTGACGTCGGCGCCCTCCCGACGCATTTAGCCGGCGAGGCCAAGACGGAGACTTCATTAGCGCCGCGAAGATGTGTACCGAGGCTTCGTAGAATAAACAAGTGCTTTCCGCACTTTGGCGAGGGGGGATGATGAGGGCTTTGCTTAAAAACAATCGCAGCGCTGGAGGATTGTGGGTTTTCTCTCCGTGGCGACATCATTTAGCGCTGTTACAATTTGGGATTGTTTTTTTTCTTTCAAACAGCAATTTAAGATAAGATAATTAGCCGCCTACCTTCTGATTGTGATCTTGTGAAGTGTCGTTCAAAGCGCGACCGGTTCCGCTGTCATTTGAACAACAACACGGCGAGGTCAAGAAAACCTCAAACAGCAACGACAACGGTGGCCCACGGGAGCTTAAGGGCGTCCCCCTGATGACAAACAGGCCGCCGAGTCGTGCGACTCGTGTGCGGCACTTGGTCGAGGCTATGTTTGATGGCGAGACGGCGTTCGGCTGCCGAGTTCATCACCATCCAGCCAAAGCGGTCCCGTGCGCGGAATACAAACGGCGCCTCGAGGGCGACGCAGGGACGGCCGGCGCCGCTTCAAATGACCCTGAGTGCCTGCAAAATATATTGCATAAGCGCTGTGGTCCCTCACTCACTCTCTTCCTCGCTCGCTCGCTCGCTCGCTCGCTCGCTCACTGGCTCCCACAGGGACAACGACAACGTGGTCTCCTGGGCCGCAGTGTCTCTTTGTTACAGTCGGCGGCCGCCTTAATCGGATGAGACGGTATTCATCTGGCCCGGGCAGCAACAAAATCAACCTTTTTCAAGTTCAAGCGGAACCGGAGAGCGGCAGACGCAGCAGCGTTTTAAGCGAATGACTGCACGTGAGGCGGCAGTCTGCCGCTCTCCGGGAAACTGGCGAGCCGTGTCCGACAGGCTCCGCATGCTAAACAAATCCCGGACGACAGACGGGCCAGCGAGTCGTCGTAGTAATAGAAATCAAATCAAATAAAAATCAACAAGTCACTATCATAAATAGACATCAAGAATGATCATTAAGAATGAATACAATAAAAAAGTCACTGATGACATGGTCAATGTAAGTCATTTGTAGAAATCACTGCCGTCATCAAACTTACGAGTTCAGCGTCAGCGTTGACGTCATGCTGCTCCAAATTTGCAGCGACTTCAAAGTGGGCAGCCGCCACCAAATGCTGAGCCGCTCGCCATCTGTTCTTAAGGGCCTGCGCTGCGTTCACAATTTGTCATCGCAACGCTGATGAGACGCTGGGCACTCTTCCACCGTCGCATTATCCCGTCTTGATGTCTGAGGGGGGACGAGGGGGGGGGAGCTAAAGGATAAGCAGCTGCTTTTTGGACGCAAAGTGAGCTTCCGCGCGCCAGGTGCTTTCCCGGCTGAGGTCAATCTGCTCCATGCGATCACATGAGTTGTTGCCCGTTTCATGCCAAACTCTTGCTTTTAATTAATTCCATCAGCACGTCGCAGTCTTGCGAACCCTAAACCGACGAGGCCCTCGTGATTTTTGTCCAGGAGCACCAGGGACAGCGACGTGGACGAGGACGAGGACGATCGTCGGGTGAGCCGAGGCTGCACGCTGCAGTACCAGCGGGCGCTGGTCAAGGTCCTGACGCAGTTCCACACCACGTCCAGCGAGGGCACCGACCAGGTCATCACCATGCTGGGGCCCGACTGGCAACTGGACGTCACCGACCTGGTCCAGGACTCGCTCAAGGTGGCCGACCCCCACGTGGCCGAGCTGGTGGACAGGACCATCCTCGTGGGCCTGGAGCTGGGATCCACCGTCTTGAAGGTTAGTCTCCTCGGATCAAATGAAGAATGGATGAGTTTGTACAAATGTTTTTTTGCTTAGTTATCTCGTAACCCGTCGGTCGTCTCCCCCAGGTGGACTCCCCTCTGGCGGTGGACGCGGCGCTGGGCCAGGCCAGCTTCTCCGTCACGGACGACAAAGTCTCCATCAGCCAGCTGCGCGTCCACGCCGTTTCGGGCCTGAGCCTGGCGCTGCGGCCCAGCCCCGGCAACAGCCACACCCTGGTCGCTAAGGCCGCCGGCCTCCAGACGCTCGGCGCCCCCAAGCAGGTTCGAATGGATTCACTCTCTTCACTATCCAGTCAATTTGCAACACACAATGAATTGAATAACAGTGAAATTTGACAAATTGAAGTCGTTGGCGGCCGTCCATCACCTCGGGCGGCGTGTGTGCGGCGGCCATTAAATTGCCATTTTTGTGCTTTCCGCTTCCCGGCCACCTTGAAATGTAATTATTGTAATGTATTGTTCCAAGTGCTCTCCGAGGCCGCTCGGGGGAGCGGGCGATAAAAGTCAGTCGGGGGCGAGGGAGGGGTCCTCTCAAAGGATTCCTATTTCTAGCCTTTTGATTTGTGGGGAAACTATCCCGACGTCCTCCATCATCACGCTTGAAGTGATGCAAGAGACGCCAAGGCCCCCCTCGCAAGTTGGAGAGGTCGCTCATCATACCACTGAGACGATTGCGCAACTTTTCCACACAGTCGTCGTGTCTTTAGCCTTTGCGGTCCCGGTTCACCTTCTCGTGCATCTCATAACAACCGATCTGTCGCGTCATGTGAGCGAGGCTCGGTCACCGTGGCAACAGACGTCGGCGGCCCCATCTTGTGAGATGAAAACGTGTTCTGAGTTTGAAACGTCTCATCAAAGCGGCAGGTGAAAAGCTCGCAATGACACGAGGAAGCACATTCGAGTCACGTGCGTCTCGGAGCTGCCGGGGTAACACGTACGCCAATATTATATGGATTTGAACTTTCATTCAGTTCTTTATATATTGCAGGAGGCCAGCTTGTCCGTGTGGATGCTCTTCAGCGACAACACGGCCGCCTCGCTGACCTACTTTGATCCCAAGGACTACAACTTCAACGCCTCCACGCTGGACGACAAGGTGGTGTCGGTGTCGCAGGAGCCGCAGCAACGTTGGCCCGTGGTGGTGGCGGAGGGCGAGGGCGCCGGCGAGCTGGTGCGCGTGGAGATGACCATCGGCGAGGCCTGCCAGAAAACCAAGCGCAAGAGCGTGGTCGCCTCGGCCGCCGTCTACGTCAGAGTCCGCTTCGGACCCGAGGAGGACGACTCGGACGAGGAGGGCGAGGTCGAGTCGCCGCCCGGCACCGGCCGCCCGCCGGCCCGTCCCGACTCGGGCGGGAGGATCTACGAGACGTCCGACGAGCAGCCGGCCAGCGTTCCCGTCGACTACACCAACTTGCCCACCACGGGCATCCGGGAGCAGCCCACGGAAACGGACGAGGAAGAGGAGGAGGAGGAAGAGGAGGACGAGGACAACTTTGTGCACTCGCCCCGCAACATGACGGACCTGGAGATCGGCATGTACGCCCTCCTAGGGGTCTTCTGCCTGGCCATCCTGGTCTTTCTCATCAACTGCATCGTCTTTGTGCTCAAGTACCGGCACAAGCGCATCCCGCCCGAGGGCCAGGTCAACATGGACCACTCGCACCACTGGGTCTTCCTGGGCAACGGCCAGCCGCTGCGGGCCCAGTGCGACCTGTCCCCCCAACGGGCCGACAGCCCCCCCAACCCGCTGGAGGGCGTCCAGACCTGCTGCCACGGGGACCACCACAGCAGCGGCAGCTCGCAAACCAGCGTGCAGAGCCAGGTGCACGGCCGCGGCGACGGCAGCTCGGGCGGCTCGGCCAAGGAGAGCGGCGAGGAGGCCAGTTCGCCCACCTCCAAGCGCAAGCGGGTCAAGTTCACCACCTTCACCACGCTGCCCAGCGAGGACCTGCCCTATAATTCCGTCCCCGTCGCCGACGAGGAGGACATCCAGTGGGTGTGTCAGGACATGGGCTTCCAAGACCCCGAGGAACTGCACGACTACATGCGCAGAATAAAAGAAATCGCCTGAGGAATCGGTCGAGTCGGGTTGGGGGTGGGGGGGGGTGCTCCTTTTTATCACAGACTCGGGAGGAAAGAAAAGGCCTACTGTCGTTTCAGTTAGTTTGTTCCGTTTAGTTTGCACACTGCAGTAATCTTATCACACTAAACAAAGAAGAAGAAAAAGAGAGAGACGGACGGACGCGTAAAGGAAGCCAAAGACTCGACGACCCGACAAAAGGCGGTGGTGGCGGCGGCGGCGGCGGCGGCGGCCAACAAAGAGGCCTTTGATAAACCCTGAAAACTGTCAAAGACTCTCAAAAAAAAGCTTGCTTGTTTGTTTTGGGGTTCCGGTTGTTGTTGTTTATTCTGCCAAAGTAGGTACTTTTTCTTGTCACTTATTTGCTTACATTTTTCTACGTGTCACGGCCAGTCCCCCCTCAGTTGAATGCCTTACAACCGCCGGCCGCCATCACTGGCGACTTGAAGCGTCCGCTCTGTAGCAAGCTGCTTTGCGTGGGCAGCGAGGATGAGGCGCCATCATCACTACCTTTTTTCTGATCATGTGACCCGGTTTGCACGTAACCCCGCTGTCAGAAGACGCTAGTTCTGTTATTTCCAATCTATCTTTGGGGTCATCCGAGTTAACGTGCAACGACGTCGCATGTCATCGGAGAAACATGTCATCCCGATGACACGTCATCGAGTCAAAAGACAAATGTGTGTTACGAAAATGAGCAAATCTATTTTACATGTAGTTTGAGTTAAACGCCATCTGTGTAACACAAAATGATTCCATCGGGGTTACACGCTATCTGATCACTTGAGCGTCACGTCGTCTGCGTCCGTGTTACACGGAACAAAATATGTCAACGTTTGTACGCTCCCGATATAATCCCGCCCGGCTCAAATAATCACGCGCATGCCATGACGTCACGCCAGGCCCAGAAGACATGGCCGCTTACGCAGGGGAAACGCTCGCCACTTTTTTGCCAGAAGAACTTGTGACCATTTCGTTACCTGTTACAGAGCACAACATCAGGAAGTTTGCATCATCCAAGAATTTTTTTTTTATTTACTTTTATTTATCATCTTGGTGCCACATGTGTTGTTCAATGAGTAATGTGTGCGTGTGTAATTAATTGCGCGCGCGCGCGCGTGTGTAATTAATCTCATGCAGCTCGAGACAAGATGGCTGTGTGTGTAGCAGAGAGTCTGGGGAATGTGTAATCTGGGATATAATTATTTTATTTTTTTTAAATAAAATCCACCAGTAGAAGCCGAACTGTTGCGGCTTTCAATTAGCGGCGGGATGTCCTATTTTGAAGGCCGGCCGACGTCCTCAAAGCTCATCAAACAAGCTCCCAGTTTTGAGCCTAATGAAGTCAGCATGAAATGAAATATGCTTTTATCACATCATTGTTTTGTTTCCCTTTTCATTCTAAAGGGCATCTAAGGGCTTGGATACCATTTTTATTTTCCTTCTTTCTTTGTGGCAATATGTAGCCGCGTTTAAACATCAAGGCACCAGAGTTCTTCTGAAAGGTCCAATCCAGAATTGTTCTTGTTCTTTTTTTATTTGAAAGTTTTAAAAAGTGGAGAGCAAGGACTCAGGTTTTTGCTCCATTCATTTAATTTGCCCACGTATCCCTATTAATTTTGTCAACAGATCAAATTTGCCCTGACAAAATATGCACCAGGAGAGCCTTGACCTCCACGGAGTGGGATCCCGTGAACATGCTGATGAGATATTTCCAGTTTTGTCTCCTTCGGGCTTTTGCGGGAATTTAGCCTTGTAGCTTTTTGTATCAAGTCAAATAAACAAACATAACCAGCTGCATAGCACTGAAATGCACAAATTGAATATTCTAAATCTTGGGGAAAGAAGCTTTTGAGTCCAGGAACTCAGCTCATGACCCACGTTCCAGTCCGTTTTTTTTTTTTTTTTTAGACCTCTGTCTTTTTTTAATTTTATTTCTTTTGCAAAAGAGAGACTCAAATCTGGATTGGGGATTTCCGGGCTTCTGGTTGTCTGCATGCCTCAGCCCATCATTCGAACGTTTTTTGTTGTTGTTTTATTTTGCTTTCCCTGAGCCCATTTGAGGAGTTTTGCTCTCAGAATGAATGTCGGCTTCTTTGTCTGTTCGCCGGCGAAGACTGAAAACAAGCCGTCTGCTCTGCGTTGACTGTCGAATCCTCGCCGGTCGCTCTGCTGTACAGATGAAGCGCAGCTTTCACCGCAGCTTGCTTTTCTTCTTCATTCATGTAAATACGTTGCCATGTTCGGTTCCTCCGTGTTCCTGCCTTGTTTTCTTTCTTTTCTTTTTTTTTTATAGCGCTGCCGGGGTGCGCCGGTTTGTATTTTTCTTACAAGCTGCTATACTTGGAAGTCGGTCCTCACCGCTACCGCCGCCACACTGACCACCGCGTTCGTGTACAGAGCACTGATCTATTTCCTGTATTCTCTTGGAAGCAAATCCTTGTATTTTCCCCTTATATGTAAAATACTCAAGAAAATGCGATATTATACTCAAGTTGTGATGGCTTTTCTTTCTTTCTCTCACTTTGCACCACTCGCCTTTGTTACGCTCACAAATCAAGGCCATTTCAGGTTGAATGTTTTCGTATATTTAGAAGGAAAAAAAACACACTCGTGTGGCCTTATAGGCTGTGCGCCTAATCAATTTTCAAAATAATAACAATAATGAGGCCTCCCTCCCATTAGTATTATTATTATTCAAATACGTGTTTGGCGTTGTCACGGCAACAGCAACAATTCTCCAAGCTGTTATTCAATCAACGTGATTCTTAAGCAGCAAATATTTCTTTGATTTCTCTAACTGCTCCTTTGAGTCTGTAATAACATCTTTCAGCTCACCGAGCACCTTGTGTTTTATTTCCCATCTCAGTGGAACTAACAGGGAGGGTGATTTTTTTTTTCTTGTTTTCTACTCACTTGTTTTATTTGGCTTTGCAGTTTTGCAACCAAGGACAAGTGAGCCATTATTCATCGCGCAGGGCCAATCGGGCTGCACTTTAAAGGCACCTTTGTCAAGTTTTACCTGTTTGAACCCTGATCAATGGAAGCATGGCCTCCCTCTCTATCCTGATGATTACACTTTCAAGGCCTTTTTATTTATCTTTGCTCCGTGCGTGTGCGTGCGTGCTGTGTTAAAAAAAGACTCCTGTCCTGGATAAAGAAAATGAAAGTATGACTTCCAAGCCTTTTCAAAGCGTTAGCCCTGTGCCAGGAGACAGCGACACGGCGCAGTCCAGTTATCATGCATGTTTTATGAACGCCAGGGCCCTTTTTTTTATAGAAAGCAGCACACACATTTGTCAACATGTCCTGTCCTATAAGGGCTAAGGGGGCACGGTTCAGCAATTATTTATTTGAAAGTTCGGACAAACTTTCAGTTCTCGACAAACTTCCTGAATACGTTGAGTGCCCTGTATTGAAAATAAAATCCATAAATAGGCGAAACCACAGGTGCCCAACTACAAGACTAGAGTCAGCGTTCTTTGCGGAGGATGAAGAAAATACGCCTGTGTGTAATCTGTCTATATGTCCTGCTGCAGCGTTTGTGTTCAAATATCCATTGCTTCAAGGTTTCTAATGTAGCACTTATGTTTTGCATGATTTGTTAGCATTGAGCTCATTTTTGCTCCTTTTTAAACTTATACTCGACATAAACTGAGTAACAATACAAAACGGCTTGGCCCTCACCTGCACTTGAGTAAATAAACGACGCCCCCCCCCTGCACAGTATGGCCACCATTTGCGGCAATCGGGCCGTATATTTTCCGTGATGGGTCTCCAGCCAATATGGCAGCGCACGCTGAGGACAGGAAGAGGTGTCCACTGGGCGCGCGGGACAAGAGGTTTTACTGCCTCAGCTGGAGTCGTCACGCCAGCACGAGCATCTGCGGCAGCCTGATAACCTCCAGCCAACATGTCCCACCGACTTCATCACAGCCGCTCGGCGGGCCTGCGGGAGGAAACGTGAAGAAAAAGGGAAGCAAATCAACTCAAAAGTGCACAAGTCCAACATGAACAGCTAGATGGAGGGAAAATGTTTTTAGATTTGATTTAGATAGCGGGAGTATATTTCTTTCACAGTCAAAGTCATGCCCGTGATCCGTTACAATAAATGTATCTTTGCTGTCGCCTGCACCACGGCTATTGTGTTGTTGTTTTTTTAACAATTGTCGACTGCCTCCCGTTTAGTTTGGGCGTAATTCCAATGTAGACCACTAGATGGCAGCACACTTTTGTTAAAGAAGCATAAAAAGTTTTTTTTTTTTTAGCTCAGCCTAGTTTTTGCTGATCTTATTTCTGAAAAATAACATACCTATTTTCTATGTAAAATGAAATATAGCGTACATATTACATTGAAAAAAAATGTTATAGATGAGGTTTCCGTTGCGGCAGGAAGTGTAGCATTTTCAGCACTTCCTGTTTCCTCCCTCCCACTTTTCTATCTTTTCTTTTTATCAGCCGTGACATTTGTTTTAAATGAGACAGCTAATTGGGTAGCGGAGATGGAATTGTTGCAATAAAGGTGTTTATTTGAACGTGGCCTCGGGCTTTTCGCGCACTTAGGCTTGATGGCTCCCGAGCAGCCTGCTGGGACTGCCGTGGTTACCATGGCAATGTGGAAACTTTTAAAAGGGGAGCTATAAAACACAGAAAAAGTTTGCTCACAGCACATCTTGGGAGCTCTTTGAAAGACTAGATAGAAGAATATTTACAATGCATCTAAATAATTACAGCATTTAAAATGAATAACGATTTTTTTTCCCATTTTGCACGATTTGGTTCCATTACTTATTCCTAAAACATGCAGTACAAACTATTTTCAGCACCAAGGTAACGTAAGCGTAAATAAGAGCGTTGTAAAAGATCGCGTAGATTTTTCGCGTTTACTTTCCTCGCTAATGACTTGCGATGAAACTACACTACCCAGAATGCATCACATCAGTACTGGTTCCTCCCAACCACCACTAACTCGTTTGAAACAGCACATGAAGCTATCAAGTTAGTTATCAAGAAGTTATCAATTTCGTCAAGGCAACGTTTAAACTGGTCACTTCTGTCGATGTTTCAATTTTGTCAAGTAACCAGTTGGTTTGATAGAGGGACGTGACGAGGCGGCGAAGTCTCCAACTCTAAGCTAAATTCGGCAGAATGCTAAAAACAAAAGTTACGCTAGCTCGCTTGTGTCCTCCAAACGATTTATTTATTTCTGATTGAGTGAATGGACAATGAGAAAGCATGGTGCTCTTGCGGGAAGGGATGTGTCCGGGACTGGATGAAGATTTATTGCGCCGTTTGCGGGATGCTCACGTTAAAACAGGTTGGAACGAGCCCTCCTAACGAGAAGCGGCATTTTGAACGACAAGTGTCATTTTCTGTCTTGTTGTTTCCAGTGGAAGATCTGGTCTCATCGGACATGGAGGACCTCGCACAGAAAAGTTCGGCGTCATATAAGGTAATTGTGTACATTTTAGAAGGGCAATGGGACAGGCTATTCGGATCAAACGGACCCAGATCTAGTTAACAAAATCAAAAAAGGATGCACATTTTATAGTGCAGGCTATCAACCAGCCCTCATTAGCGACTTGAACCCTGGAAAATATATAAGCCCTTTCACTTTTTCATCATTTGCACGCACAGAAAGAGGCGAGATCTTGAGATTAAAAATTCTCTGTGTTGACCTCTTGGGCAGCCAAGAGGAAACTTTTATAAATAAGTACCCAGCATAGAGAGCACGCTTGTTTGGCGTGGGCAGGCAGAGGTCATGGGAGGCCAGCCCAGAATTTATCGTTTCACCTCCTGCGGTCATCAGCTTGGCGCCCCGTCGCCCACCAAACATTTGACTTCGTTCAGAACAAAAAGCTCCTGCGGCGTGTTTTTGCCACTGCTTTCTCCATGTTTGGATGTTTCGTGACCCCGAGTGGCCCTCCATGACATGCAGCACTGCCTCGAGATGCCAAGGGTTGAAAAATCGATCATGTTCAAATTAGGGGTTATGGCTGATTCTTTGTTATTTTGGCACGATTTAATTCCGATGACCAATTAATCGAAGATTGTCTCTCCCCCCCCACACACACACACACACAGACATCTGGGGAGCTCCCACCTGAGGTGTCGGGCAACCAATTAAACACCTTAACCCAGGTTCTATGGCTGGAAGGTGAAATGTCATTTTTTGTTGTCTGGCAGGCTCTGATCGCCATTCGTAGGGTGCTGCTGGCCCAGCACGCCGCCTTCCCCGTTTCTGGTGCCGACCTCTACGACGAGGTGCTCAGCGCCACCGCCATCCTCTCCACAGGAAACCCAGAGTGAGCGCTGTGTATGGGCAAAGTATTACATCCGTTTACCTTCATCAAATACTATTTGTGACTATTTTTTTGGGTGAGAAGTTCAGCTTTTGAAAGTTAGACAAAAGTAGTGCATGATGCAAGTGATACAAAATTGGGTGGACGTGGTCATGACGGGATGAACGAAAATGTCTCAAGGACCCATGCCCAAAATTGAACAGCAGAGTCAGCCGTTTGGATTTAAACCTGCCACTGTTGTCAACTTTTTTTTTTTTTTGTGCTTAGGCGTATTTCATCCTTCCCTGTTTAAACTGAAGGACACACGAAAGTCAAACCAGTCATAAGATTTATTTTGTAACCAGATTCCACCGCACATCTCTTCAATCAATCAACCCCAGCCCGAGTCGCGCTGACGTGCTTCACAAAATTGAATTAGCATGGAGCCACGTTGCGCATAGCGGAATATGCAGCTGAGCGCGCGGCGGAGAAAAAGCAGCCTCTAAAGACAGGCCTCGTTCCATTTGGACCCCAAAGTGGCAATCTGATGGAGCGGCCACTTTCACGCTGGCTCCTGCTCGCCTCTTTAACACAAACAGCAGCGATGGCTAAAGAGCCTTCAAGGTGCTCAGGCAAAGCTTTGCGGAGAGGAAGTCAAAGCGTCCTGCTGATTTTATTTTTAAATGGTCAAGTCAATGTTTCTCAAGCATGACATCAAAGTCTGGGCACCCCTTTGAGAAGCTTTGATGGGTCATGGCTGCCCCCTAGTGCTTTACGGGGGCAGCAGCAAAGGGCATGAGCGTGCTGCTAGGACTCATTGATCCATCATGCAAAAACGTTTTGGGGTTTTTTTTTCTCCTTCAACATAAAAATTCAATGTCCTCATTCATGTCGGGGACAAGGTGAGCTCGGTAAAATCGAAAGTCCAGTATGATCATATTCTAATCGGGTCTTCGTGCCTACAAGTCAAAGTGTCATTTTTTTTCTTTTTTTTTTGAAGGACAATTGATGCAGAAACGGCAAAGACTGTCATTTTTGTTTTCCTCCGGGGACGTCCGCCGGATATTTGGTCACACTCGTCACAATCACGTCGTGCAACAAGCAACTCTGGGCCGCGTTTAACCTTCACGCGGAACTGAACGGGGGGATGTGTGGGGGCATCCCTTGGGGGGGCGTCAGATATGTAGATGCGACGTGAGCCAAGCGAGACATCCGTCACCGACCATCAATCAAAAACAGCGCAGGGACTTGGCGAGGAATGTCTTTTCTGCCGCTGCATCACGGCTATTTGCTCCATACCTCGTGCATTTTAAGTACGCCACTTGATTTTGGCGTCTGCTCTTCAAGGTGCAGTTTGCACATGGGCCAGAATTTGCTCCTGGTCATGTCATTGTCTTGTTTGTTGTCAGCCTGGACACGCTGCTGGATTCTGGCGTGTACACGGGTGAGATTACGGAGCTGGCAGGTGGGCCAGCAAGTGGCAAAACTCAGGCGAGTATTAAAAAAATTTACAATTTTTGTTCTCATTGAGATATTTTCTCAAATTACAAACTCATTGTTTTTTTTTACCTTGTACAAATGTTTGTCTTTTCTTGCCGTGTCCAAATGGTGTTTTCAGGTGTGTTTGGGCGTGGCGGCGCATGTTGCGCAACACCTGAGGCAAAACGTGATCTTCGTGGACACCACGGGGGGACTGTCGGCGAGACGCCTGCGCCAAATGCTGCAAACCCAAACAAGCAGCCACGACGAGCAGGTCACCGAATTGATAACACGATCAACAATCTGTGCACCTCCACTGAACCCCCCAAAAAAATGAGCAAAGTAAAAATAGGCAACTGTGTACAAATCACTTGAAACAGGCAAGTAAAAAAAATGTGCTGCCACATTAATGCTAGAAAAAGTTTTGAAATGTTTTATATTGCTCTCAAAAACCTGGCATTTGCACAGGGGTGTGTAGACTTTTTATAGCCAGCGTCAGATGAGCGACACCTCATAAAACGCGCATGGGACTCAAGTGTCATTTTGGCTGGCAGATGGAAGCCCTGCAGAGGATCGCCGTGCATCGCGCGTTCGACATCTTCTCCCTGCTTGACTGTCTTCATCGTCTCGGCGACGGCGGCCTTCGACAGGTGTGTGCAAAAACCCGTTGCCAATCCCCCACCAGGCGTCTAACGTTGTCTGTCGCATTTGCCGTGGCAGGTGAGCGCCAGCGGAGGCTCCGTCAAGGCGCTGATTGTGGACTCGGTGTCGGCCGTCATCGCTCCTCTGCTGGGAAGCAGGCATCAAGAACGTGAGAGCGCTAAACATTCCATGCAGAAATGCAAACGCAGCTTACTAAATCTATTAACCCACAAACGTTTTTCCTCACGTCATCGACGTTTCTTGATCCAACATGTTGTCCGTGTAGGCATGTACATGATGAGCCAAGTAGCCATCACCCTCAAGACCATGGCCAAGAATTTCAACATAGCTGCTTTGGTGAGGAGGAACACACACACACTTACACACGTTGTAGGATGTCATTTAGTCGTGAGTGCGACATCCACAGGTGACCAATCACGTGACGCGGAGCGAGGAGGGCAAGGTGCAGCCTGGCCTGGGCGTGTCGTGGAGTCACATCCCAAGAACCCGAGTCCTGCTGGAGCGACTTTCGGAAGCCAGCAGCCGGCCCTCTCTACGCTCCGCCACTCTCATCAAGTCCTCCAGGCAGGTAAGAAAATAACGCCCCCTGCTGGATGGATGGATGGATGGATGGACAGCTGCACGCTTACTTTCAAACAACCAAAAATAAATGGTGATCATCATGTCTTGCTCAGCCATGTTTGATCCAAGCCAAGTTGGACCTTCAGTGTTGGAGTTGCTCCGAACACAACACTTCAGGAGAGAAAAATCTGGACGCGGCAAATTCTTAACAACCAACTATCTCATAAAGGACACTGGGTAAATTTACACTCTGGAATACAGACACAACATTAGCCAGGAGACCTTCTGGAATTCTTTCTGGTGTCACCTCACATTTAACAATCACAATATTGTTATTTTAATCATGTCAAATTCACCAATATTCTTGAAAATGTATTTTTTTTCCTGCAGATATGAATTTATTGTTGTAATAAAATGTGTAAAAATCCAAACCAGTCCTTTTTCCATGAAGGTTGAAGGACAAAAACCCGTTTGTTGACAAATGTGGGCCATTGAGCAGCCCCCAAAAGTGATCCCAACATCAAGCTAATGTCGCCTAGCACGCGTAACCGGAAAAAGTATTTGTACACGCATAATAAAATACAAATTGCGGATAAGTCAGACACGTGTTTCAGTCTCTCTGACCATTTGATAAATTAAATGCCCCACATCTATAACATGGACAAATATCACTTGTGAAATGATACTATTTGACGCCGCACTGGGTGATAACTTTTACTCTGCTACCGGAAGTGACCAAACCATAACCATAAACATTGTTTACTTGACTGCGCAGGCGGCTACAACAATGCCACGGAGCCTCCATTTAAACCTCACTCTTACACTTTGCCAAGAATCGACAAGGTACAGTCGCTTCCACCATTTGTTGGATCCTAAATGTTATTCACAATGCAATTATTTTTTGTTAAAGAAACACCCAGCTGTCTGTATGAACGGGGGCGTGTAAAGAGTCGTGTCCGGCGTAGCTAAAAAGCTAACCGACTAGCTAACCTAGAAGCTAAACTCATGTTGCTAATTTTTAAACATCCCACCCAGTTGAAATTAATTTCGATTCGTTTTCTGGTTTAGCCACTAATCTACCATTACCACTGCAAAACGAGAGCAGGCAAAATAAACATTACAATGGTACTGGAAACAGAGTGGTTAAGTGTCAATCTGAGTTGGCGTTTATTAGGCAATTTCGTTCTTGAGCAAAAAAAGCAAAGTTTGTCGTTTGTTAAAAGGTCAAACAAATCCAGATCAAATCCATATTTGCAAAAGGATTCAAGAGAAAATCCAAATCGAACTTCTTTATTAACAAAGGTTGAGCTGCAAATCTTCACTGTAAATAAAACAATTCCCCATCAAAGTCCAAAATAACCTAGATAAAAAATAAAATTTAATGAACAATGAGGGGAAAATACTTCTTAATAGGTAAAGTTGTAACTCGAGCTACAATTAACAATTTATGATAAAAAAAAATTGATTAATTTGAAAATTGATCAGCTGTTGATGGATTGTTGGCCTTGTAACTAATCTGTTCTTCCTCAGGTTATAAGTGTTGATGCACAGCTGTGTCATATTGCTAGCCAAAAAGACAGTCTGCCTTCGCCCCCTCGCTCCCCTCCTCTTCCCAACCTGCACATTCTTTTCGGGCCTCTTAGCCCCGCCTCCCGAATCTCGCCGCCGCCTTCTCGAGCATCACGGAGGCCTCCTGCTGTCCTTGCACGTGGCCGACGCCATGGCGGAGCAGCGTTTCCTGGTGGAGTACGCCAAGCGCGGCACAGCCGGCTGCAAGAAGTGCAAGGACAAGATCGCCAAGGGAGTGACTCGCATCGGCAAGGTGGTGCCCAACCCCTTCAGCGAGTCAGCCGGCGAGATGAAGGAGTGGTACCACGTCAAGTGCATCTTTGAGAAGCTGGAGCGCGCCCGTGCCACCACTAAGAAGATAGAGGACATCACCGAGCTGGAGGGCTGGGAGGAGCTGCAGGACGAAGACAAAGAGCTCATCAATCGACACGTCTCGGGTATGCTTCATAACTGTCGGGAGTCGCTGCTTCTTCAACCGATACGCTTCTCTTGCCTCCATGAAGCACTCACTGATGCGTGTGTGCTATGTGTTTGCAGAACTGATGTCCAAAGTCAAGTCAAGTCCCCAGAAAAAGACTCCGGCCAAGTCCAGCACGTCAGGCAAACTGACGTCACCCTCTGCCGCCGCCACCGCAGCGCCGCTCAATGCTCCAAGAAAATTCTCGGGCTTCACCGGTACGCAACATTAAGCTGGCACCTTGGTTTGCTGTAATCCGACTGCGGGATGTTGTAATTAGCATTTAGCATTCTCCCGGTTCGTCCCACGCAGCGGCAAAGGCGGGCAGCTCCTCATCCTCGCCCTTGTCGTCGCCGTCGCCCGCTAAGCCCAACCAAGGCAGCGCTCTGGCCACGCAGCTGTGCGACCCACAGCACAAGGACTGCCTGTTCCGCGAGTTCCGCAAGCTGTGCGCCACGGTGGCCGAAATCAACAGCTACAACAGCAAGACGCAGATCATCGAGAAGTTCCTGCGCAAGGGCACCGGCGGAGGTCGACCCCGGCGAGAAAAGTGGCGCAGTGCCCCTTGGCGGCCATGTCAATTTGTGTCGTCTCCATGTAGATAAATTCCATGGCGACTTGTACCTGACGGTGAAGCTGCTGCTTCCCGGTGTGGTGAAGAGCGTCTACAACCTCAACGACAAGCAGATCGTCAAACTCTTCAGCCGTGTCTTCCGCTGCAACCAGGACGACATGGTGCGAGATCTGGAGAAGGTCTGTCTACCCTTCCAAATGTAGACCTCGCATCCCGGTTCTCAGCATTCGCTCGCACGCCCCCGTTGTGTGGAAAAACCTCCTCAGTTGTCTTCACACTGCCTGGTGAGACTTGCTCGTGTGTTTCCACAACAGGGTGACGTGTCGGAAACCGTACGCATGTTCTTCGATGAGAGCAAAGCCTTCCCGCCGTCTCCCAAGAGCCTCCTCACCATCCAGGAGGTGGACGCCTCACTCACCCGCCTGGCGCAGCTCACCAAGGAGGATGAGCAGCAGGCCGAGCTGGAGGACATCGCCAAAAAGTCAATCACCGCGTCGCTGGCTAGCGCCAACGCCGCACGTCGCTACCGTCTCTCTTTCCCCGTTCTCAGGTGTACCAGCAACGACCTGAAATGCATCATCCGCCTCATCAAGCACGACCTGAAGATGAACGCCGGGGCCAAGCACGTGTAGGCGGCCGATGGCTTCACGCCCGGCGAGAATGGCCGGCTTTCCCCTCACGAATGTCTTTCTGCGGGCAGACTGGACGCGGTGGACCCCAACGCCTACGACGCCTTCAAGGCCTCCCGCAACCTGGGCGACGTGATCGAGCGCGTGCTGAAGAACCAGCAGGATGCGTCGGATGGCTCGGGGCCCAGGAAGCTGCTGACCGTGGAGGCCTCGCTCATGACCCCCGTTCAGCCCATGCTGGTGAGTTGTGCTCCTCAGTTGGATGCACTTCTCTGCAGTTATGTTTTCTCAATGCCCCTAGTCCTTTTGTCAAACTTTTTCTTTTCGCCCCCGCCCAGGCGGAGGCGTGCAAATCCATCGAGTACGCCATGAAGAAGTGCCCCAACGGCATGTACTCTGAGATCAAGTACGACGGCGAGCGCGTGCAGGTGCACAAGAGTGGCGACAGCTTCAGCTACTTCAGCCGCAGCCTCAAACCCGTGCTGCCGCACAAAGTCAGTCACGCACGCACACACACGCACACTAATCAGTATGAGTACTTGTACGATTAGCAGCCTCTAGTGATGCGCACAGTGGGACATTTCCCACAAGGCCTTATCAACATTTGCTCTCTCAGCATGTGCCAGTGAACACTCCAGGCTTGACAGTCTGGCCACTAGAGGGTGCTGCTGGACATACATCCTAAGATTTAATCTGAATCATTTGTGTTTTTTGCGGTCGTCACCAGGTGGTCCACTTCAAGGATTACATCCCGCAGGCGTTCCCCGGTGGCCACAGTATAATTCTGGACGCCGAGGTGCTGCTCATCGACACCAACACCAGCAAGCCCCTCCCCTTTGGGACGCTGGGCGTGCACAAGGTCAGAGGCTCCACCCATATGGCAAACGACAAGTAGAAGTTCATGTCGCCAGCGTGTCCTCTTTTTGTCCTTCAGAAAGCCGCCTTTCAAGATGCCAAAGTGTGCCTTTTTGTCTTTGACTGCATCTACTTCAATGGCAAAAGTCTCATGGAAAGGTAAAAACGTCAGATCAATGGAAACAATTTGGGAAATAATACAAATGTAAATTCACCTACTTCTGGGTCTTTTGTTTGACATAACCGCCATTATTTTTACACATCCTTGTTTATTTTCATTTGAAACGTGTCTTGCTACTCACGGTTGGATTATAATAACACATTAAATATTTTCACTTTTGTCCTTCAGGCCGCTGTGCGAGCGCAGGAAGTTCCTGCACGACAACATGGTGGAGGTGCCCAACCGAATCCTCTTCTCTGAAATGAAGCACGTCACGGTAAGAGCGCACCTACCGCCTTGGACTTCACCCGCACGCTAAATATGTGTCACTATGTGCGATAGCGTGGGAGAGACCTGGCCGACATGATCACTCGGGTCATCAGAGAAGGTTTGGAAGGCCTGGTGCTCAAAGACGTCAAGGTCAGACTCGTATTTTCCGGCGTGTTAGCGAGACTGAGCACATGTCGTGATGATGACTGTGTACGTGTTACACGGTGTGCCCCAGGGCTCGTACGAGCCGGGCAAGCGTCACTGGCTGAAGGTGAAGAAGGACTACCTGAACGAGGGTGCCATGGCCGACACGGCTGACCTGGTGGTGCTTGGCGCTTTCTACGGGAAAGGCTCCAACGGTGCGTTTGCGTTTGGAATTGGCATCAAATGATACCATCCCAACAAATGTGTTTGTCGCCGTGTTAGGAGGCATCATGTCCAGCTTCTTAATGGGTTGCTACGACCCGGACTCCAAGAAGTGGTGCACGGTCACCAAGTGCTCTGGCGGCTACGATGACGCCATGTTGGCCCGGCTCCAAAAAGAGCTGGATGTTGTCAAAATCAGCAAGGTCGGTGTGGACGAGCTTGCCGGGAATTCTTGCGCGACCGTACCTCATTCGTCTCTTCTGTGCACGTGTTTCCGTAGGATCCCAACAAAATCCCCAGCTGGCTGAAAATCGTCAAGAACTACTACCCGGATTTCCTCATCCGCAGTCCCGAGGTGAGTCACGCTTGTGTTGAGTCCATTGATCACACAAAGTTTTTCAAAGTTCCCAATCAAATGCTTGGTTTACAAGAAAACAGAAGGCATCCAAATCACCACAAAAACGAAAGCAAAACCAGTCTTTGTGGAAGGATACAAATCAAAGTGTGTTGTGGCGGCCCAGGAAGCGCCCGTGTGGGAGATCACGGGCGCCGAGTTCTCCAAGTCGGAGATGCACACGGCCGACGGCATCTCCATCCGCTTCCCCCGCATGACGCGCGTCCGCGATGACAAAGATTGGAAGAGCGCCACCAACCTGCCACAGCTCAAGGTACGTCGCAGCCGCTTTGACTTCTAGGTGGCACCGATGCTGACGTTTGAAACGGGTCCTTCTGCCGTCCGCTCCGCCAGGAGCTGTATCGCGTATCCAAAGAGAACTCTGACTTTCAAGTGACAGCGGCATCTTCCAGCCAAGACAAGGGCGAGTCGGGAGGAGATAGCGGCAGCAATTCACCTGCGCCGGAAAGCGGCCCGCCCAAGAAGACAAGTGAGTCGAGGGGGGGGGGACATTGACTTGTGACTTCATCCAGTTTTGAAACACAAAATGATTTCTTTGTAAGCAGGTAACAGCACACCAGCCAAACGCAAGGCGGTGAAATCTGAGCCGGGCTCCCCCGCCGTCAAGACACCCGCCCCCAAAAAGGTATGCCTGCCTGTCGCGCTTCGCAAAAACAAAACTCCCCAGGTTGACTTCAACTTTTTGGATTTGCAGCCGAGGAAGAGCGAAACTGTGCAGAGCAACGGGCACGCCAAAGCAGCAAAGGTGACGTCCACGCCGCCTCCTCCTCCCCCGCAGATGCTGGACTCCAACAATGACAAGGTATAACGTGGATTTCATTGAGAAAAGTGTGTGTATACATTTTTTAAAGTGGAATCTGGCCTGAGTGATGTGCGTGGGGGAAAAAACAAAAGTGTCACCTCATCATTTATTTATTTTTGTAGACACTTCTGGACATCTTCAGTGGCGTCAAGCTCTTCCTGCCGTCCAGCGTGGACGACTTTGCCAAGCTGCGACGCTACTTCGTGGCGTACGACGGCGACCTGGTGGACGACTACGACGCCCCCTCTGCCACCCACACGCTGGCCGACGATCAGCACGGCGACGGCGGCAGTCGCGCCCAGCGGGTGACGGCCGGCTGGATCTGGGAGTGCATCCGCAAGAGGCGCGTGGTTGCGCCCTGCTAGCTGCAAAAAAAAAAAAAGCTATTTGTTCTGTCCTTACTTCAAGCCGTCACGCAACGGAGACTGCGAGGCGCGTACACTCATTTGTAACGAAAATCATGATGAGCAAGTGTGAAGCAATGGTGTGCTTTTTCAAATAAAATGTCAATATGATGAAATAAGAAAAAAAAATCTCATCATTCAATGAGTTTGAAGTACTTAATGACTCATATGCAAAGTATGTGAGAATTTCAATTTTATGATAAAAAGGCTCACAGTAGTCAGAAGGTTATGAGGGTTTTGAAATGACATGGAAATTGATTTGTTCTTGCACTTTTTTATTATTTTGTTGGTTGTCGTGGGGCTCCAGCAGTGGGTCTTGGATCTTAACCGTCCTTTTCCAGGAAGTCCTTGAGCAGAAAAGCACTTCCGTCAGTCTCGCATGCCAGCTGCCTGCG
Organism: Syngnathus acus; assembly: GCF_901709675.1. NCBI lineage: Eukaryota > Metazoa > Chordata > Actinopteri > Syngnathiformes > Syngnathidae > Syngnathus > Syngnathus acus. Next base: position 2,868,458 of record NC_051099.1, on the reverse strand, counting down.
CAGCTCTCTATTTTCCTCCTCCAGTGTGACATTCTTGCGGAATATTTCTGAGTTCTCCTCCAGGACGGCCAGGTACTTGGTCAAGGCGATCTCGGCGGCGTCCCAGATTCTGAGCTTCTCCTCCGGGATGATGTTGGCCAAACTGTCCCAGAAGGCTTTATCTGCATCATCGTCCCAGTCCAGATAATGGCGCAGTGCTGAATTCTTCATGCGGTGCACGCGGTAGCTGACGAAGCTCAAGAACGCGGGCAGGACGTTGTTAGGATGGATGAGCTGTACGGGGGCGTCGCCATCCGGGGCGTCCCCGTCCGGGTCGCTGCTGTCCGGGTCGCCGCTGTCCGGGTCGCCGCTGTCCGGGTCGCCGCTGTCCGAGTCGCTGCCTTCCGGGTCACCGTCATCTGGGTCGCCCTCCTTTTGTTCAGCCCGCTCTCGGTGCTGCTCTTCATACTTGAGCAGGAAGGCCGCCAGCCTGTTGAGGTCGTCGTCGTAGAAGTCAAAGGCGTTGAGCAGGCCCAGGAGCTTCTCGGCCGTGCGGCGCTCGTTGCGCAGGAAGCCGAGATGCTCGCTGTTCTCCATCAGGAAGCCCAGCTCGTCGGACAGCAACCCCAGCAGCGCCGTCATGGTCTTGGCGTCCACCTCGGCCACGCTCTCGGCGTACACCTGCGCCACCATCTCGAAGCGGTCCTGCGGCTGGATGGGGTAGCGGCGCTCGATGACGGCGGTAGGCCGCTCCCACGTCAGGCCCAGGTGGGCACAGAGGTGCGAGTCGGTCGCCAGCGCGCTCTCGGCCAGCAGCTTCACCTCGGCCACCAGCATGCTGGACATCTTCACAAAGGTCTGCGCGTCAAACAGGGCGAAGTGCTTGGTCTTCTTCTGGATGCGCTTGTGCTGCGCCATGCTGTGACGAATGTCATCCAGCAGATGCTGCTCGCGCCGTTGGAAGCTCTCCTCCTCCATCTGGATCATCTTCATGATGTCGCTCAGCTGCACCTTGAGCGTGTTGACGCGTTTGCGCAGCAGGTAGATGACCTCGGGCTTCTCGTCGCAGCTCAGCTTGCGGGCATCCAGCACGTTGCGCTTGCCCTTAATCTCCTCCTGCTCCCGCTCCAGCTCCATCAGCTTCATGTCGATGGAGCGCTTGGACGCGTTGCACTGCTCCTGCGCTAGCTCCAGCAACGGCATGGCGTTCTCGTACTCCTCCATGGCCAGCTTCCTCTGGGTCAGCCATTCCTTGCGCCGAGCCCGCAGCTCCGTCTGGAAGCCCTCCCACTCGCGCAGGCTTTGCGTCAAGAAGATGTCATGCGGGCTCTGGATGTGCGCCAGCTCCTTGTTGGCCATGGTCATGTGCCTCACCTTGTCCATGCGCTCAATCATCAAGTCCAGGGCCTCCTTCTGCTTGCGGAGGTCGATGGAGTGGCGCTCGTCGCCGTCCACCCATTTCTTCTGCAGCTCGCCGATGAGCTCCATCTTGTGGTCCAACATCTCAGAGCACAGCGTGCGCTGAGTGTTCAGGGAGTCCAGGAGGTCCGGCAGCGTGGTCTTGGTGGTGGACTGAGCCCAGCCGTCCTTGATCTCCTGCAACTTTTTGGTGCTGAACTCCCTGGAGCCATTCAGGCGCTCCATACGCAGCCGCAGGGCCTCCTCAAACTTGGTCTGCCGCAGTGACTGCTTGGCGTCGGCCGCCGTCTGCAGGTCGGTGAAGAAAGCGAGCAGCTCGCAATGCAGGCGGATGACTCGCTGGGCCGTCATGGGTTCCCTGCCCGCCGCCGCTTGGGGGTCCTCATGGCTCTCCGGCCTGGTCGCGCCACTTTCCTGGCTCTGCATCTGAAACGATGACCGACTTCCGGTCTGGTCGGACAACAACTGAAGTCAAAAGTGCATCATTCCTCAGTGATTAGATGATGTGCAATTGCATCACGGTCTGAGGTTGGGTGATGTCATCACATCATTTTTATAAACGACAGCCTGAGTAGGATTTGTATATACTTTTTATGAACCAAGGACTTTTGTTTTTTTCTAATGTGAGCAAAGGACTGAGTTTTATTTATTTGCATTTGGTGTTCAAAGGTCGGATTTTTATTGAATATTGTGTACAATGAAAATTGTGAAGGAACATCTTTGCCTTTAGCTTAACCAGAGTAGGACAAGTAAATGTTAAATTAGCCTTTAGTTGTTTATCGTTTATATATTTTGAGGGACTCTCCTTTCTACTTTCCTCCACCATTTTGGACAAGGTTAACTCATTCGAACGTCTTTGATTTACGACGTGCAGTGAACGCACCGGCGTAGCAAAGCACAAAACAGACGTCACAAAGGAACTCTGATAGACATTTTCCAGAACTTAACGAACCACTTTGTTGTCAATTTAGACGGAGAAATTTCGTTGGTTTTTTTTTGTTTACCAACTGACAGTTCCAACATTGTGTGGCCTGACTTGTGACGTCAGAGCGCTCAATTTGAGAGACGCTAGTGTTGGCTCGTGAGTGAACGATTCGTTCAAAGGAACGAATCCTTTCAGTGAACGAGAGTGAACGAATCACTTTCTACAGTGAGTCGTTCTTTTTTCAGTTCATATGACTTCAACCAGTAGGTGTCGGTAATGCCCATTGAAGGATTAGGGGGGATTCATTGAACGATTCGTTTGAACGAATCTTTTGAGTGAACTGATTCTAAGGATTCATTCACCTAAAAGAACTGGAATGCACATCACTAAGAGACGCGCACTGCGGATGGGCGGAGCACTCGGCACTCTCAGCTATGCCTTCGCGGACGTAAACTACGGATGAACAGATACTCGACAACAAGAATGGGACGTGGTGCTGTTGGATTTGTCGCCACTCACCTACACCTGTTGTTTTACAGCGTTCTAACCCGGGGCGAGTAGCTTTTCCCCGGTGAGGCCAACGACTAGCTCGGCGGCGCCGGCAGCGGGCGGGAGGGCTGACTAGCATCGGAGCTAGGCTAGGCTAGGCTAAACAGTTGCTTTTCGGTTGCGAGTGATTACGCGGAGCTCCTCGCCAGCAGCCCCCGCCGGAGAAAATGGTAAGTGTGGATTAATATAACCCACGACTGTTTTATAATTGAAATGGAAGTTTTTAGGGTGGTTTCCGCCGGGCAGGACAGAGTCTAGCGTTAGTGAGTAATGTGCTTCTAAACTCCAACAAACACAACAGACATTGCACGAAACAGTGTAGGATATTTGCTTTAAAAACAATTCCGCCTGTTTACTTGTCTAAGGTACCCTTAAGAGCACCGTATTGAGAAAACGAGAATGGGTTGTGCAAAACTGAAGTGTGGTTTCGTTTCTCGCGAATTCACACTGGGGAAAAAAATAGTTTTCCCACTTCGTCTCAAAAATTGCTATTAACCTATTTAAAGTATTGAAACTAGTTGGAAATACACGTATTAAGTATTGAAAACTACTTGGAAATACACGTATTAAGTCTTGAACGCTCGTAACTCCGACTCTTTCCTGGCTGTGGGAACTATGCAGCATTTTGATGCTTTAAGCTTGAAACACGTGGATTTGTTTTAGAAACGGTTATGGTTAGTTCCGTCTGTGTGCAGAAGGCTGCAGTCAGCCATGAAGTCAGGGTCGTTATCATGTTTTACACTGATTAGTTAACGCAAGACCTTTAAAACAGTTTGATTAGAAGACCAACTTGAACAATGCGTCGTTTGTTAACGCAACCATTGTGTTTGTTGTGCAGGTGTACCTGTTGAACCCTCTGGAGAACCTCAGAAGCTCCATCAACAACCGCCCGCCACTGGTCATCTTTATGATCAGTGTCAGCGCCGTGGCCATTGCATTCCTCACCATCGGCTACTTCTTCAAGATCAAGGAGATCAAGTCTCCAGAGTTGACCGAGGTGGGTCCCTTTCTGTCGTGCGAGAGGTGTCGGTTACGGTGAATAACGGCCAAGTGAAACAACAGTGTGTGATGAAGCATATTTTTTCTGAGTCTGTATTGTTATTCCTCAGGACTGGAACACGTTCCTACTGCGCTACAATGAGGTAGACTTCTGCGTGTCGGAGAATGAGACCATCAAGCACGGTCTCAACGAGTCCACCACGCCCGAGAGCCTGGCGGCGACCAGCGGGCAGGCACGGCCCAGCACGCCGTCAACGCTGCTCTCCGAGGACTCGGGCTACATCAACATCTCGGTGCCCATCACGCTCACCCTCAACCCACAGCGGCCCTTCGGCGGCTACTCGCGTAACATCACCCACCTGTACGCTACCGTCCTGGGACAGCAGGTTGGCCTATCTGGTGAGGGAGAGTCCTTTTTTATTTCCTCTCTCATGACACCCATTTTAGCCTTGTGGAGTAGTGGCCTATATCAAAGTCAAAGTCAGCTTTATTGTCAATCCCTTCACATGTCAAGACACACAAAGAAACCGAAATTCCGTTTCCTCCATCCCACGGTGACGAGACATACAAGTAGGCGACACAAAACAAAAACAAGAAGGCACAAACCATAAATAATAAATAAAATAAAATGAGCGATGAATAAAAACAGACCAATAACCCATTGAATATGAGGGGCAAAACCGAGCCAGTGAGCATACAGCAAGAACAGGACGCTACGCTGAAAGGGGGAGCGAGTTCAGGATCCTAACAGCCTGGAGTACGAAGCTGTTGGAAAGTCTGGTGGTGCGGGAGCGCAGGCTCCTGTACCGCCTCCCAGAGGGCAGAAGTTCAAACAAAGAGTGAGCGGGGTGACTCACATCACTCACAATCCTGGTCGCCTTGCGAGTGAGATGGGAGGTGTAAATGTCCTTCAAGGAGGGGAGAGAAGCACCAATAGTCTTACTAGCCGTTTTCACAATGCGCTGCAGGGCCTTCAAGTCTTGGTCAGTGCAGCTGCCACCCCAGACAGCAATACAGCTGGAGAGGACGCTCTCAATGGTGCCGCGGTAAAAAGTAGTCATGACGGCCGGAGGAGTCCCCGCTCGCCTGAGTTTCCGAAGGAAGTACAGGCGGCGCTGGGCCTTCTTCGCCAGCGACGCGGTGTTGGTGGACCAGGAGAGATCCTCACTGATGTGCACCCCCAGGAACCTGGCGCTGCTCATATATGCTGTTATATATATCTGCTATATAAATTGACTATTTGCTGGCTTTTCAGGCCGTGAATCGCACGAAGAGATCAATATCACGTTCACGCTGCCCGTGTCCTGGAACGCAGATGACTGCCTTCTGCACGGGCACTGCGAGCAGGTGGTGTTCAGCACCTGCATGACCATCACGGCAGTCAGCAACATCTTTCCAGTCACAGTGTGAGTTGCCCCATCAGAAAAAAAACACATAAAGGTGAAATGTGAGTGGAGTAATGTTTCCAGGCTAGTGAAATTAGCATTAGCTGTATTTTCTGTTATCCAATGAAATTTGTCAACAGGCTTCATAGAACGATCCCCCCCTCTCTCGTTTTGACAGGACTCCGCCACACTGCACGCCGGAGACGTACACCAATGCCACGTCTTGGTACAAGGTGTTCACCACCGTGCGGGACTCGGACACCAAGTACAGCCAGGAATACAACCCCTTCTGGTGCTACAAGGGCGCCGTGGGCAAGGTGTACCACGCCGTCAACCCCAAGCTCACCGTCATCGTGCCCGACGTAAGTCGCCGGGAGATTAAGACGCTTGACCATGCTCGCCGATGTTAAGCAAGCAATTATTTTGACCAGGATGACCGCTCCCTCATCAACCTGCACCTGATGCACACCAGCTACTTTCTGTTCGTCATGGTCATCACCATGTTCTGCTACGCCGTCATCAAGGGCAGACCAGTAAAACTACGGCAAAGTAACCCCGATTTCTTTCCCGAGAAGGTAGGCCTCAAAAGCAATTTTGATGTCGATGTACGTCCCCACACTTTTCAACTCGTTTTATCTATTATTGCTCTTTTTTTTTTTTTTGGAGAAAATAAAACTTTGTGGACTCAAACTTGTGTTCTTGTCTTTCAGGTGGCGCTGTCAGAAGGCTAAACGTGTACCACGGGATCCGGAAAGGTAAAATAACAAAACCTTTAAAAAAAAATGTAAAAAGGAATAAAACACACAGAGACGACTCACCGTGTTGCCAGGCGGACTCTCGAGAATGATTTTGAATTTCTCCTCGCAATGATGTTGGGATGGTCCAACCAAAGATACAAGTGCCTCTCATCTGTGCTGTAAATATGACGTTGAGGAACCTCTTTCCTTCTCTCTTTTTTTGGAGTGGATTACTTTTGATTTGCCTCTTGGGTCCTCGGATGCCATATCAGGACATTTAAGTCAAATGAGAACGTGCCATGTTTGTCTGAATCACGCACTTGAGAAAGCTACAAAGGCAAAAAAAAAAAAAAAAAGGCCCGCCCAAAAAGGATGCAAATGAGCTGACTGATTTGTATTGTTAGTCAGCATGCTAACGCTACATAGTTGTTGCTAGCGTTTTAACAAAAAATGGTCCAAAATAATTCGGCGGTGTTTGTTCATAATTACTGGGGGGCACTTTTGCCCTGACAGTATAGTTCAGAGCAGCAATAATGCTACAAAAACATTACCCATCAGAGCCACAGCTAAATTGTTAGCATCCCTCTGGAGTAGGTTAGCATGTAAACAATTCCAATTTCTCGTTAGCCTTTTGTTACAGAATAGAAACACGGGCAAAAGCATAACCACGCTTCAGGTAGAATTGTTAACACCGCAACACCAGTAGCACAAACCAGGAAGTAACACGTTAACTAACAAACTTTGATCTGAATGTGAATTTGTGGAGGCGTGAACCAGTAAGTAACACGCTAACTAACACAACTTTATGAATTGAACACGTGTTTGTGACAACTTAACATTAGTTTGTGAACCAGGAATAGCATGCTAACAAACGGTACGACCAGAACACACAATCTTAATGTCTTATGTTAACTGTGCACACTAATGAAAACTGCACAATGTAAAAACACATTTGTAACATACCAATTAACACTAGCAAGAATACAGTGCAGAATTTTAAGTTGCATTACATCACTCGAATAAAAACCTTTGCCTGGGCAATTAGCAGGGTAACCAACAAGAAAGATGGAAAGCACATTTGTGACATTTCACGTTGGCTGTAAACCAGGCAATTTTATTTTTTTAAATGGATTAATTCGATAAGCAGCATGTTCAAGTCCTACCGTTTGTTAGCTCGCATGCAAAAACTGCTTGCATAAGCGAAGCGGTTAGCATCATGTTATTTCTACCTGCCTGTCTGTGGTTAAGTCAGTAATGCGTGAACCGACATTTGAGTCGTGCAAAACTTGTTCCACATAGCCTGAGCTGGCCGTTAAATTTTTTTTAATTTTCACGCAATCACTTTTTTTTTTTTTTTTTTCTTAGCGTAAACATTATCGCTCTGTATTCATGCATGTTTACAACTGTAGAATTTTGTTTCTTTTTAAAAGATCAGCAAATGTCCGTGTTAACATTGTACGCCACTTAGAACTTGAGTGTGTCAGTGAGCAGTGTAAAAAATTGCAATTATATTCAAGTAGCACTGGTAAAACGGAGACTTTTGCTCATTCTTAATTGCTATCAGTCACTATCCTATTTCCTGGTCAGCGTTAACAAATGTGCGGGTGGTACCGTTGGACTAATTGAGACTGAAAAAGTGAAATTATATCAAAGGACTGCTTCCTTTTTATTTTGGCCTTAATGTTTCCTTTTTGTTTTGTTTTTTTGAAAATCTCGTAAAAACAATTGACCAGTGTTCATGTGCAAGATACTTGGCATGCTAGCGTTTTAGCGGAATGTGAAGACGTTGCCGTTTGTCATTCACGGATTTTTTTTGTCTTTGCGTTGATTTTGGCGCAAAAAGATGAACTTGCCTTACCTTCGACGGGTGATGTTTGCGTCGTTGTTTTCTTGTGAAATCCATGTATAAATATTCATATATATCAACCTTAAATTATTAATTTGAATTACTTTTGTTTGGATACGTAGCGCATCTTGTAGATTCCTTGGACATTTTGACTTGATTTTTATTTTATTTTTAGTCATTCCTGCACCCAAAAAAATCTTTGTATAATTATATTTATGATTAAAATAATTTATTTTTGTCTTTTACGGCAGTGAGCGAAAGGAACAGATGTTTGCCGCAGTTCTCTCAAATAAACATTTGACAATCATTTATCATAAACACTGAATTTATCCTTGGGTGGTTTTATTTAACAAACAAGAAAAAAACCTAACCCATTCTGCTGTTGTTTTCTTGTTCTCTTTTTCAATTCACTTCCATATTATGCACCTGAAGAATGAATTCCAGTCATTTAAAAAAAATTAAATCCCTTGAATTAAATTGTCTTGTTTAGACTTCGTAATTGTCGACCAAAAAGCATTTTTGTCATGCATTGGCAACCATTATTCAAACAATTTCATGAAGCTGTGACCCTAAATCAATGACTCTCGTGACAGTTTTAATCAACAGTTCACTCTAAATCAATCACTCTCACAACAATCATCAGGTGACTTTAAATGTTGCATCTTTTTTAACCACCACGTAAATCAATCCCAAAGGTGACAGTTTATCACCAGGCGACTAGATTATCCACAGTTGATCGAAATCTCACTCATGGAAATTTCATCAATAACCCTGAATAATCAATCTTGCAGCAATCTTATCAATAGTTGACGAAAGCAATCACTCGAGATACCAATTTGCGCCGACGCAGCTCAGGGGGTGTTTTGCGGTTTCCCCACCAGGGGGCAGTGTTGATCTTTTAAAGACACGCTACATTAACCCCCCTACTTTTTTCATCTCCCCCAATTTTGGGAAGAGTTGAAGAAGGGCCATTTTCTTGACAAGATAAAAATCCCTCTAAGCACTTGAGACGCACTCAGGAGCCCTGCTAACATTAAACGCGTCAGAACTTTTTAAGCTGCACTTTTGATTTGGGGGTTTTCCGTGTTTTGACATCTTGTTAACATGTTTGGGAAGAATGGGCACTTGAACCGACCCCCAAATTCCACCCTGCTGTCTCCATACAAATGAACACGTTTGTATTCCAATCTCGAATACAGCCCGTAATGCATGCAAGTAAATGTGCTTTTGCAGATACCACCAGATGGCGCTGCAGCGTTTGTTCACGTGTGTGCCTCTGCTGTGCTATGAAACGTTATAATTTAACTATCAATACATTAAAATACAATTAAAACCAAATTATTGAATACAAGCTGCATCTTCATTACTGTTTCATACTTAAGCATATTTTAACTTTGGGATATGACTATCAATATGTTTACTTTACAAATACGTTGGAACGACTTTGCAGAACATTTCAATTTAAGTGCTTTACCAATATGTTAGAATGCATTTGTCAATACGTTCAAAGGACTATTGATATGGTTGAACGACTGTGAATACGTCTTTGTCAATCCATTTGAACGACTTAACTGGTGCGTTGGAACGCCATAGCTCAGTCCAACCTGTTGACTTCACATGGGCGGTTCCAGGCTTTCCGTAGCGGGTGTTTGTAAATTATTTTCTCTACAGGTGACCCAAAGTCAAAGCCGTTATTGTAGTGCAGTTTGTGATTTCTCCAACCTGTTGCATTTCAAGGGAACGTGTGGGCACTCAAACTTGATGTCCAGATGGACGAGGTTAACGTGGGAATTAAGCACGGTGACGCGGCGGTTCCTGTTTACCGGACGGTTGCTAGGCAGCGACATCAGCTGATTCCCCCCCCTTCCCCGACTAATCCCTTTGCTCTTCCCTCCTCGGCGCACACTCCTGCCTCCGCTCTGGTGCAGATAGGCGGCCAAGGGTGGAGTGCGGGGGGTCTCCAAACAGGAGAGTGGGAAAGGACCCAAGGCGGGAGGGGCGGCATTCAGACGGCGGGGGTGGGGGGGGGCCGCAAAGCGGCATCGCGCGTGTCTGCCCGAGAGAGGAGCTTGTCTTTCTTTTCTTTTGTTTTTGTCCCTTTCTTTCCCGTCAGCGCTGCGCTCGGCAGAAGGCTTGGACCGCATGCATGACACAACGCAAAGGCGAGAAACCCACCATCAGCATCCAGGAGCACATGGCCATTGACGTGTGCCCCGGACCCATCCAGCCCATCAAGCAGATCTCCGACTACTTCCCCCGCTACCCTCGGGGCCTGCCGCCCGTCGGGGCGCCGCGCGCCGCCCTCTGCGCCGCCACCGCCCCGGCCGCCGCCTCGGAAAGTGAGGACAGCCCGGACCGGGCGTTCGCCGGAGCCTCGGCTTCCAGGAGAGATGATGAGCCCGACGTGGAGGCGTACGACTCGGACGACTCCAGTGAGTGATGCGCTGCCGTTTGTTTTCGGCCGCTTGCCAAGCGTCTCCCTGCCTGAGGGATTTTCTTTCTATTTTTTTTTTTTTTTAGTCCCGTCACCTTTTCCATGTTGTCTTTCCGGCGCATGTATTGTGTGTGTGTGTGTGTGTGTGTGTGTGTGTGGCAAGCGGCCGCCTCACAGACAACTGTTGCTCACCTCATCCTTCTCAGGAACATGCATGGCGTTTTAGCACAGCATTTGGCTGCGTGAAGTTTTTTTTTGGACGAGGGGGTGCCTCCAGATTGACTGTGGTAGCATGCAGCAATCTGTAGGGTGCAATTTCATCCACAGGTGAACCCTAAGTCACTCACGACGTGGGAAGCCTCCCCTCACCTAGTGCCCATCCTCCACCGCACTCCACTTCATCTCTTGGAGATGATGTGCCGCTTTAGCTTTCGGAATTTATGCTCAGCTGACTGGAAATGCAGATCCTGCCCCCCCTCCCATCAACCCTACCCTGAAAATCAAATCAATTTTGTGACCTTTTCATCAGCATATGACCCCATGTCAATCCCTTGCACGAACCTGCTCAATTTGACCAGGTAAATCACTTTGACCACAACTTCATTTGCAGGTGACCCGAAACCCCTCTAATGTCATCCCCAGCTGACTGGGAATCAATCAACTTTCATGGTGTCAGACCTCCTTGCAGTTTTTTTTTTTTTTGGCGATGGGGGCTTAATGTGTGACACAAGTCCGTTAATCCCACCGCAGTGGGAGGGGGCAGGGCGTGTGGGCTTTAGAGCCGCTCTAATCCTGAACTGGCCGAAAGGAGGAAGATGATGATGATGATGGGTGAGGGGGTGCAGGCAGATGTTGGATGTTAGAACAGATGCCCTGTTGCGCTACGCAACTTCACTGGCTCCCCTTTCCTGTAATTTGGGGCTGGATGGCAGTGGCGCCACAGTCCATAGTCTGCGCTTGGCTACACTTTTGCCCTAGTGTTGTGAAGATGCTGTGCTAAGATGCGAGGGTGATGTCGGTAAACATTTCAAAACTCGACCTTTTCCAAAACAGATTGGCAAAAAAAGCGAAATGGAGCGCTGAATGTTTGCTATTGCAACGAGGCAGCCGCGACCCAGATCGCCTGTTGTGGGACTCCATTCAGCATGCGCGCTTCCTCTGGGACGGGGCGGGGCTGCATCCCCTGTGAGCCAAATCAACGGGTTGCGGCGGCTAATCTGCATAAAAGCTCAATTCCCCCCCCCCCCCACACAAACACACACACGCGAGACTCATTGTGACTCAACCTTGACTTTCTTAATTGAAGTGCAGCAACGTTTAGGGGGGGGGGGGGGGGCGCAGAGGCCGATTAACGGCTGTCGCCAGCGGGCGGAGGCTATCGCGTCCTCGCCGGTCTGAGGAGAAATAGCGGGCGTGTCCTGTCAAACGCACGACGCTCTCGTGTTTGCAGGAGATAAGCCTCAAAGGCGATTGTTTGGGGCTGTTGAGGGGCGGGGGGCTCACCGGGTGCCGGTTGGATCCCCTCATAGAAAAGCAACGTGCAGTCGGATTGGAGGAGTCCAATTCAAGACTGCTCGCTCATTCAGATCAACTAGAAACAGCCCGATTTGACTCATCTTGACATAATCTGATTCGACTTGTACAAGACGGAGCGATTGGAGACTCGCTCGTGTCATTTGATCGCATCAAACTCCTGACTGCACTGCACACAAAAAGAAGAAGCTAAAGGCTGCGTAAAGATGCCATGGCAGATTAGGACTCGCCAGGCATAAACATTTTCAATTTGTGTCGCGGCTTAAAAGTGCTAAAGTTGGACTTTTTGTCAGACTGCGAGCCTTGTCAAAGCGTTTCTCTCGGTTGGCCGGTAATTGCTTTTTTCATTCAATCCGCATCTGAGAATGCGGCGTCAGTCGCGGAGGTCGCGCCAACCTGACGGTATGTGCAAATAGATCGTTTTCTCAGCCGTGCGGAATGAGACTTCTCCGAGAAGCGCGTACGCATCGATTATCGACGCGCTCGTGCGTCTCACCGGCAAATATCGCAAGACTTCACTGTCAGTTCATTTAACAAAGGAATACTACGTTAGGAAATTTAATGCGTGTGATTTTTTTTTCCTACCTTGTTGCTAACCAAAACAGCAGCACCAACGTGAATATGGCCAACATTTTGGAATCACACAAAACGCACTCAGTCGACCTTCGCTTCCAATTAGAATTGAGCCTTTTAGGGGGGGAGACAGACTGATGACGTTCTGGTGGCCAGCGGGAGACTGATAACTCAGTGAGCGGCACACGCTAGCAGCAACAAAAAACTCCCACTGAAGCCTTCTGCTGGGTGTGTGCGCTTGCTCTCTCAAGGAAACATATGGCATGAAATTACTTGTCATCGCGCTCATTTCGCTTTTCACCAAAAAAACAAAAAAAAAGCCAGTCAAGTTTAAATTTCTGCCCAAAAACAAACTGTTAACCCTCCCAGGGGTCACTCATCAGAATAATTGCAGACTGGTGGGGTCTTTTGTCCTCTAGCCAATTAATTGCGGGCGCCCGGGATTAATTGGAAATGGCCGACCGGACCAAATGTCTAAAAAAAAAAGTCTTTGAATTACTTAGCGGACAAAAATCTACGCGGTGTCTCATTAGCGTGATCTGCATTTCAATTGCAGCAAATGACACCATTGATTTATTCCTCATGTGTAATGAGAGGAATGGCAGGAGGGATTTCGCCGGGGAAATCGCCCCGTCGAGGAGGCGTTTGGTGCGCGCAACTGTAGTTGAAGCAGCTCGAGTACTTTGCCGCTCCTCTCTCCGAGAAGTGCTCTATAAATAAAACAGACTCGCATATTCTAATGGCCCCGTTCACACTTGTAGCCCAATCCAACTAAATCTCTCTTTAGCCATTGGAAAAAAAAGTTCAACAAATTATTAAGGCCTGTAAGTGAGCCAAAAGGAGTTATTTTATTCATGATACTTTTTTCTACAAAATAATTATCTGATTAATGGGTTTATCAATATTTTACTCGGCCAAATAAAATCTGCACAGCCTAAAAATAAAACATATGGGTTACTTGCATGCTCTCCGCAAGCTCTTCTCTCTGCCTTAACAATTTAGTAACGCCTTGATGTGCCTGAATAAAATGTCTTTTATCGGCAATCAATGTCGCATTCATGGAACAAAAGCGAGCCCAGAGTATTTGCTTTGATTTGAAATGTCACTCTGCCTGTTGGCGCTTTTTTCCTTGTGTACCTGAGCCTCCCTCCCGCGGCGCCGTTGGCTCGATGGGCACGCTGAATAGACGCCGGCGAGTAGCGAGGCTTCCGCTCACGCTTTTGCTAGCCCGCATAAAAGGCGCCATTCTTGCGTTCATCCGCGCCATTCTTTGCTGAGGACATATCTATGCGGATGAAATATCCAAGTGCAGACTGTTCCAAACTGTTCATTTGGAAAGGAGTTCAATGGTTCCGCTACCATTTGTGTTCAGACATCAACGCCGATGCTGTTAGTGAAGCCGTCTGTAGCTAGCGTTGGCATTTTGTTATGTGTTAGCATTAAGCTAGTAGTCTCTTCAAAGCAAATAAATAAATTTATCATTGCTAAAAGTGGCGGCAAAGCACTGTTTTTGTCTAAGGGATGCGCCTCAACTCCCATCATTATGGCCCTTCGTATTTACTGGGGCAAGGATTGCGCAACACAGCCAATCGACCGTGTGGGGGGTGAGGGGGTGGGGGGGGGGTTAATCAAGTGATTGAGGTTGGGCTGAAGTGCGCTCACTTCCTCTTCTCTGCAACGTGCACGTCCAAAATGGCTTCTTTCAAAGTGTGTCAGACCAAACAAGGCCATTTCGGGCATTGTGTCGCGAATGTTTTGTAAGGGCTTGAAAAATGGAGGGGAAAAAAAAGATTCTAAATGACGCACGCTGTTTTCAAACAGCTGTTGCGTGGAGCGCTCGAATGAGGTGGAAAGAACTCGGTGACACCGGTGGCATGTTACGGCGGCAACCCGTTTAAACATCCATCTTTACCGCTTTTCCCCACGGGGCGTGCTGGAGCCTATCCCAGCAGTAGACGGGGGACACCCTGGACCGGTTGTCAGCCAATCGCAGGGCCCGGAGAAAACACACGCAGGCACGGGGAGAACATGCAAACTCCACACAGGGAGGGCCGGAGGTGGAATTGAACCCACACCCTCTGAGCTGTGAGGGGGACGTGGTAACCAGTGCCCTACCGAGCCACCCCCGTTTAAATAGTTGTAGGAAATTGTAGAAATAGTTTATTGGAATGGGGGAGGGCTTGTTAATAACACTGTCGAAAAAAGAAAAATTGAATGCACATTGTGCTGCTCCTTCTATCTTGCACACGCCACCTGGAGCGACCGCTCCATCTTGTGCGGGCGAGCGATCCACAACGCAGCCGCCCACCACACATCCTTGTTTATTTACAGCCCGTGTTTGTTTCCCTTTTGTGATACCCCCCCAAGCCAATCAAGCTATAACTCTCGCGGCGACCCCTAACCCGAAGCTTGTTTGCTGTCTGGGCCAGTGACGCCCTGATGTAGTGCTTCAATTTGAAAGCGCCACGCGCTTGGAACGCCCCCAGAAGCCGTACGATGCCTCAATGCTTTTCATTTGTTTTTTATGGCCCACTTGTGCAAAATGTCGGCTTCAAACCAAAATGGCAGACTCGGCGTTTAGTTCTTTTTCCGGGCATCATGTTATGATAAGAATGTCAACTCAGTTTCACCTTGACTGGTGATACTTGTCTATGGTTAATTTTGTAAGTGGAAACTTTTTCAGATACAAATTTGCCTCAAAATGGCTGCTTCAAACTAAAATGGCTGACATTCGAGGAGTGTTTTTGCATGTGTCTTGTTATGATCGACACGTTCGCCCGATTTTATGGATCTTTTTTTTTTTTCTTCGGCTCTGTGGTGTCAGAAAACAGTAAAAAATAATTCAACAAACAAGCAATGGCCCCAAATAAAAACACACGTCCACTAATCACACGAGGACGCGCGTGATTGTGTTGGACTTGGCCTCGTTAGCGTCTTGATTACTGAGATTTGCTGTCCGCGACGGCGGTGGCAAATTGTTGACAACAAAGCCCGATCATTTGTCCGCGGCGCAAACATGAATGAATCGGGTGGGGGCGGGGGGCGCTCTGTACAAGTCCAACGTAATTACAAAGCAGCCAGCGAAAAAATAATAATGAACGGACGCTAATTAGAATGCGATGTGGAAGGAATTGCTCTAATGCAGTAGTACCACAGAATTCTGAGCTATTCAGTGAACAGTTTTTTATGAAAAAAATTACAATAGGAAACATTTGTAAAACAGGTTTTGTGACTTGTAGAATTCATGGAAATCCCCCGCCAGCGCTCGTGAAAATAAGCGCGACAAATGGCAGCGCCAGGAAATAGACCGCGCCTCGGTTCATTTTCCGCGTGACCCCCCCGTCCCCACCTCCAATCTTCCGCAACCGGCCATTTATTTCCTCCCCAGGCCGATATTAAATCAAGACCGCGGCGGCCTATTTGACGGGCCGCCTCATCCGTCGGCCGGACTCGCTCACTTCCTGGCAACCAACCGGATTAGTCGCGCTGCTTTGGGGGAAGAGCCAGAGTGTGGCCAGATAGCGTAATTCGTTTACAGGCGCGTAATGCATGCATGTGGCCGGACCAAACGTGCACACGCCTGCACACGCACGGTTTTCTAGGTAGGGTTTCAAATTAGGGTTTTAAGCCGAGGCTCAGGGTATCTGACGTGGAAGCAGCCATCAAGCGCTCCAGCGTCCAAACATTGTATCCCATGTAAAAGCTTTGACAGCGCGCAGAGCGGTGGCGAGTCTTTTGGGCGTTTAGCAAGCTTTTCCAGGCACAAAGTATCTCGCCGTGTCGTCTGCGCCGCCGGAGGGAAGGCGAAATCCCGTAATGGACAATAACGTGCGTTGTGATGGCCCGATAAGCCGCCAGAGCGGGCAAACGCACGAGCGTGTGGCGCGATTACTGTCAAAAAGCAGCCCAGCCCAGCTGCTGCTGAAAATCAGGGCGCGTGACGGAAAAAATGAAGATCGACGCTCATCCCACCCCTCCAAAAATAAAAAACGACGCTAGTTTTGGCACAAGACTTTGCGCGTATTGTCATAGGCTAGACAAGTCAAAGTCCCCCATTTAGCAAATTAGGGTTTCAAATTAAGGTTTCAAATCTTAGTTCTGGCTTTAAATCAGGGTCGTGGTTTGAAGGTAGGCTTCCAGCAACTTCTCCGGCATTTATTTGAGGCAGGTGTTTATTTTTCTCAAGTACATGCCACCATTTGAATGCCCATTATTCCCCTCCTTGTATCAAAAAAAAAAACAGCCTTGGGCCACACACTGGCATCCATTGCAGTGAAAGTGAATCATCAAGCAGGCTCCCAAAGCTGTTTCTTGTTCCTCGCCTGGCGTTGACCCACCGGGCCTCCTCCCGTTGCACGCCGCCGTCTGTTCCTTTCTCGAGGCGTTTAATAGTCGTCTGCGGGTGGCCCATGCAAAAATACTGGCTAATGTGCTCGATGCAAAACATGTCTTGCGCCCCCGCCGTCGTTGGTTTTTTATCACCAGCCTCATCGAGTCCGCTTTTGTTACCTCTGCTTGCTTCCTGTCAACATTTCCGCCAAAAAATCAAAATAAGTAAGGTCAACAGCTGATTATAATCGGCTTTATTTGTCTTGATATATTCTTTTCAAGCTCATTTTAACAAAATGGTTTTTTTTTTGCTCCAAATAAAGGCCTGGCGCGCGTTCGCATGGACGACGAGGCGTTCGTAAGCGCAGCGTGCGCAGCCTTTCCGAATACACACTTAGACGTTGACGTGATCCTCATGTCAATTCAGTGCTACAATGCGTGTTGCCATGCCGCTTGATATGTGTCTCGCTACCTACGCCCCTGCTAACACCTCGCTGTCCTCATATCGCTAATACCGCTAAAATGCGTCTTTTATTCCTGACGGGGGAAGGCGGGGGGGCAGAAGCTTAAGGTCCACTTGTTGTCATTTAATACACTTTACGGATCTTCCTCAGTTGTCATGGCAACACCTTTAGTGTCAGGCAATTCACGCGTCGCACTTTTTTATCAGCTCACTCCGCAGGAGCCTCCGTGCCCGTGACGACCGAGGCGGTGGCAAACAACCGTGCGGCCATGTGGTTTTGTGGCCTTGTGATCAAGGTCTACCTGTTGGCCGGGTCGCCTCGACCCGCCTTGGATGACCCGCCTCGAGTTCATTCAAAATAGCTGGGTTTATTTTGAGAGTTCTCGCAAAGGTGCTCGTCAAGTATGACGGGTGTGTGATGCGGATTTGTACGCGGGAATGCTCCTCGCAGCGCTATCGGGAGCATTCCGGTAGACTTCCAGGTCCGCATCCGCCCCGACTGACAGTTTTGCAGCCCGTTTTCGATATTTTTAGTAGCTTTTGAGGCGATAGAATGCTTCTCCAACTCTCCGCTGAGTGCGATGAGTCACAATCACACCTGCCGGAAAAAGCAGGCGCAAATCGACACATCGACTGCTCGCCGGAAGAGTTTTTTTAGCTACATGCGGCAACAATGGTAGCAAAGTTCAGAATCAATATGACGGAAACAGATTTTAAGCAAGATTTGGTGATTCTTTGTGACTTTGTAATCGTGGAGTGCCCCAGGGGTCAATCCTCGAACCCCTGTTGTTCAGTCTTCATTCATTACAGTTTCTTTGCTTTAGGGAATTATGAACTGTCAATTTTTCACAATTTGTAACAGAGGTAGGTCCAAAAAAAGCAAAACAAGTCACCTGTAGAGTTGCGAAACGTCACTTCAAACATGGCCAATGTTTGCCCATGCGTTCCTTCCTCGACCCTAATTGCGAATAACGACGAGGAGGGTGAAAATTGCAACGAAGCGGCAAGGCATGTAATTCTCGATCAGTATGCAAATGTGCGAATCATTGTGGTGGCGCTTGTGTCAAGTGCGGAGCCTTCTTTCTATTTGCCCCCCCCCTCTCACCCTTGAGGTTAACGCCAGATTGTCGTGTCAAGTGTGCGTGTCTGGCAAATTCTAAAACAACTTGCTCTTTCCATCCCTCTGAAATCATCTCTGCTAATAAGCAAAACAAACAACACATTTTTTTTTTTTTTTTTTTTAAATGAACAGATCGTGTCGTCCCACTCTAATGAGGAGGAAGTAATGGGAAGCCGCAGCAAAGCAGGCGAGAAAATTGCTCATTGCGGCCTGGCACAGGCGAGCAGGTTAACACTCGAGCACTTGTTCCTTCCGAGCGCACGGTGCCCAACTAAGTGTGGCCAGTGTCTTCTATTTACTTCTCAGGAATGGCAAGACAAAGTTTGGCTCCTCGCCATCTTTTTCGTTCTTTCTTCTTCTCGTAATCGCCGCCGGCGTCGCAACGCAGAAAGCTTGCAAATTGAGCAACAATTTGAATTTTTTTTTTCCCCCTTGCAGCCACGCTGGGAACGCTGGACTTCAGCTTGCTGTATGACCAGGAGCACAATGCTCTGCACTGCACCATTAACAAAGCCAAGGTAAGCGTTGGTTCCATCTGTCGCCCATTTGAAATTTGAAGGATGAAAAAAGATTTCTAGTAGACACAGGAAGCCTGCCGTTTTGTTTGAAGCAGCCATTCCAAGGCCATTTTGGTCAATGATGGGTGTTTTTGAGTTTGGGGGAAAACAATCTGTTGGTTAGCAATTTGAGATTTGGTGGGCATGTCTACCAGTCGTGGACCCACAAAAAATCAATTTCCTAAAAAGCACAGGAAGTCTGCCAATTTTGTTTTCATGTTACCATTTTTGGGCTCACTCTGGTCCATCACCATGCCAGTAGCGCTACCCGGAAATTTGTTTTCATCCTGGAGTCGGCAATCAAATTGACCAATTGAGCGTGACTCCGCCCCAACTAGCCTCTGCTTGCCCATTTTGTGTTTATATAAAAAGCAGACATTCTGGTAACCTTTCCCACAGGCATCATTTTTGATACGGCGCTAAATTTGAAAGATCAATTGGCCATTGAAAATGTAAATTTTGCAGCAGTGACAGACGGCTGACATTTTCCCTTTACTGATGCATAAACAGCAGCGGAGAGCGGCAGGGGGAATCGAAGCCAAATTTGCATAACGCCGCTGACACGCTTTCAATATGTTGCCCGCGTCAATATTAATACGACACCGCGTGAATATTTTTTGCCGTCCTACGCGCCTTAACACATCCTGCGGCGGGAAAGACGTCTGTTTCTCATTTAACCTCTGCGGATTAAATATAAAAAAGGAAATAATCCAACGGCGAGCAGAAGGGAGGAAGAAATGTGTTTCTTTTTCCCCGTAGCTTCCATTTCTGCGGCCATATCGCTTTCTCCCGCAGGTCATTCCGGGTTTTCGCCTCAGCGCTGCCGAGTGGCCGCGATGGCTCCCTGATTTATAGCACCTTTTTTGCAGAGCCTTTTGTTTTGTCTTGACAACTTGAGGAAACCGTCAGACAAGGACACCAGCCGGAATTAATTTTACGACTCCATCGATGTGGCAAACGTTGACTTTTTCTTTTCCCCGTCTACCTTCAAGTCAGGCCACACTGTCATCGGGCTTGCGTAACCATTAGCACGTGTTTTACATGCTAATGCGTCAAAGGCACAAAATGTTACCTCCGCAACTCGCCTTGATTAAAGCAATTACCACCCCTGCCTTCTCCGTCGCTTTTCATTCTCAGACAAATGAGGTTATTTCCACTCCCCCGTCTGGCTTTGAGTGCACGAAGGACCAAAAAAATGTCTCCTACACACACACACCACCCCCGCTAGGCTCCCTTTCTCTGGCGCTAATTAAATCAAGGCCAAATCGAGGTGTTTTGTTTGGTCAGGCAGCTTTTGGAGGAAGTCGAAAACAAGGCTGCTTACACTCTGGTCCGCTTTAATCGAAGCTCAATTGTGGCGATGAAGTCGGTGAGTCTGCTCACCAAAATGAGCCCAAGATAACCAAAATGGTAGACTTCTTGTGCATTTTTAAGCCATGGCTTTTTTTTGTGGGTCTACTCGAGAAAGACAAACACCCCGGAGAAACTGATTTTAGGGGATGCAATTTATTCTTGTCGTGCTTTATGGCAAACCATGAAGTTTTACAAAATGGCGGATGAATTCCTGCGCCTTTTTTGCCGTTCTGCTCATGGTAGACATGGCCACCAAATTGCATGCCCCTAAGGGTCAACTAGTTGGATGTATCAAGAAATAAGAGGCACCTGCGACTCAGCGGTGTGTTTTCATGAATGAACACGTCGGGTGAGTCAGACGCTGTGTCAGCATTGAATGGAAGGTCCAAGCTCGACCTGTTAATTCCTCGCCGCCTACGCTGCAACCTACCTTGACACACCAGCTGCCGTCTTTTCATGAGACCCTCCCTCCTGCGGTTTGCCCTTTTGTTTTCCCTGCAGAGAGAACACAAAATGCGCCAGTTTTTTTTTTTCTTTTCCAATTTCCCCAGTTGTAAATTGCAATTCTAAAGCCTTGATTCTTTTTTTTTTTTCATGTGCTGCTGTTCTCCAAGTGTCAAGCTTGTTTGAATGTTGATAAGTTGACAGAGCATCCATGCTAATTTGCATGGCAGTTCATTTTGTACGTTTGCCTCGAGCTAATTTTTTTGGTTCATTGGCAACGATGCGGAAGGAATTTGTTATTTGGTCAAAGTTTTTGTCGGTAGATTGCGATCAGAAATCAAGCCCAAAGTGTCCTTTGGAGGTTCCATTTATCTTTTACTTTCTATCTTATTGTTTCTTATCTTGTGCAATTACTTTGATTTATGTCACATTCCTGTTTTCAATCTCATGACTTTATTTCCCCCCCTCTTTTCTTCCCCAACTCAACTTTTTTTTTTGCATGCTCTCTGTGTTGCCATGCACACACACACACGTGCACAAACAGCTCCCTGTTCCCAGATACAAGAAGGTAAGCCTGCAAGATAAGCCGCAATCGTTGACTCAATCGTTCCGTCTTATCTCCACAAGCATCCCCAACCACCAGTGGACCCCGATTGACATCCCACCTCCAACTCCCGCCCCGTTCGCCCCTGACTTCCCTCATTGTGATTCCACACCTGAACCTTCTCTACGGTCACTCCCAAACATCAAAAAATGAAAACATAACTCCAATAAAATAATCTGTTAAAAATCTGCAATGCAATGCACTGCAGAGATGCGTCTCCATTATGCCTCAGCCGCCTTGGCTGCTTTGTTTTCCTTCTCAAATAAATGCCTTTCCATCAACACGGCCTGTCCCCGCGCGACCCCAAGCCGTAACTCCTCGGTGATCGGTCGGGCCCATCTGCCCGGCTGGCTACAATACACGACGTCAAGACCGCAGGTGCTCCCCCCCCAACTCAATCACCCCCCCCCCCCCCAGCCTCCAGCCTTAACCCCACGCTCCATGTTGCGCAGAGGTGGCAAGTGCCAAGTCGAAATACCGGCACACAAAAATTTGCCAATAAGTGACAGTCACTCAAAAAGAATTCTAAATATGTAAACATTTCTTTCTACTCCTACTTAAGAACATTTCAAGCTAAACTTTTTTTTTTTTTTTTTTTTTTAACTCCAGTAGTATCTTTATTTCTCCGCAAGTACAGAGCGTGAGTAAATTTACCACCGCTGATGGTCCTGTCGCAGCGCTCCTGTTATTTTCCGTGATTGATGCCTCGTCCGCCTGGGTGTCACCAGCCCGGTCAGATATGATAATGAAGACGTATGCCGCGCTGATGAGGAGGCTGATAGCGACACGGGGAAATCAAAGTGGATCTGTATGTGTGTGCGCACACACAAAAAACGCACTTGGTTTGAATCACAAATGACTGCTGAGACTCAATAGCTTTATCACGTGCCACATATTTTATTAACATGCTTTTTTTTTTAACTTAACACATGTTAAAAATAAATCACTTATCCCGCCAGCCTCCCGTTTCCCCAAACCATACGTCTCTCATTTAAATCTGTCTTTCCAACTGTTAGCATTTGATCAATTCCACTTTTTTGAAGTGTCAGACCGCTTAGAAAATGCGGACTGAAACCGAGGCAACTTATTAGCGATTAAGCGCCAGCAGATGTTTCTCGGTCTTGCCCGCGGCCATTAGCGACATCGTGATGCATGTCGCCCATCTGCCGTGTTGCCGCGGTCGTCCGTCTCTAATGAATCGCTAATTACGATCAAGTGAGTGTCCGAAAGCGCGCGCTGATGCAGATGTCCCTTGGGCTGAAAAGTCTGTTCTTAGCAAGAGTAAATGACCACCGTAAAAGTACAATTATTAATTTAACTTGTGTACTTGTATTGATTAAACTCCTGGACTGTACTAATATGTCTGTTGCTGATATTATTTATTTATTTGTTTTCTTCTGGGCAGGGGCTCAAGCCAATGGACCACAACGGGCTTTCGGACCCCTACGTCAAGCTGCACCTACTACCCGGTGCCAGTAAGGTATGTTTTCACCTTGGCGGCAAAAAAAGATTTTCTGTCAAAGGTATCTACAAAAAACTCAATCTGACTTCAGGCTTGGAAAAAAAAATCCAACTTTTATTCTCACCATGTTGACACTATTTAAAAAGACTGACATTGTATGCTAAAAATATGTACTTTTATCTTTAGATAGACTGTTTTTAAATCTAAAAAATGAAATTTATTCTGAAAGTAGCAACACAATTTTGTTGAAAATATGCCATTTTTTTGTCTTACGGCAAATGTGTGACAAGATGAGGGCTTGTGCAATGACAAAAGAACACCAAGCTGCCATAAATGAATTTTGCCGTTGAAATTGAATTTTGCGACCCCCGTTCAGCATCACATGCCGGTGCGAAGGCCCCGCCAAGGTCAAGGTGCTCGTTCGGGAACACCTTGAGTTTTTCCAATGCGCCACCTGAGCGTCATTAGACGGATTGTTGGCAGGGCGGCGCAAAGCTCGGAGCTGCGCCGCCGCACGTTGAATTCCAATGCGCTGGCGCGCCAGACGGGTGTCAACACGGTCAGAAAAAAATGAAAGCTCAGATCGAGCCGACTGCATCTGCGGAATGAAGTCGTTGCCGTCATAAATCTCCCAATGGGAACCGACA
Organism: Syngnathus acus; assembly: GCF_901709675.1. Classification (NCBI taxonomy): domain Eukaryota; kingdom Metazoa; phylum Chordata; class Actinopteri; order Syngnathiformes; family Syngnathidae; genus Syngnathus; species Syngnathus acus. The sequence continues at coordinate 2,845,100 of NC_051099.1, read as the reverse complement.
ACTTCGGGTTGTTTGTTTTATATCGGCTCAAACGGCCTGAGTCAAAATACCACGAGAACGTTTTTTTGTATTTCGGAGATAGTTTTAAGTTATAATATTTAAAAAACAAAAAAAAAATACGTCTGTCTGGCAGGCCAACAAACTTCGGACCAAGACCCTGCACAACACGCTCAACCCCGTCTGGAGCGAGACGCTGACCTACTACGGCATCACCGATGAGGACATGGTCCGCAAAACACTCAGGTGCTCCTTGCTTGACCCTTGACCTTTTGGGTTGGTCCACTCACGATGGACGCAGCTACCAAGTCTTCTTAGACGGAGACTTTCTTTGTTTTTGTTTTTCTAATTCTGATTCTGGCTTCCTTGGGGAGAAAAATTCTCATGAGTCAGACTTTCTGTAAAAACAAAACCATTTTTTTGAAGAAGAATAATCTTTCTTTTCTCGTCCTTGTTGGATTGTCCTCAACTTCCAAATGTGGCGGTAGTCATGGAAACGGCTTTTAAACGCTTTCAAAAGAAATCCTGGGCTGCGCGTTACTTTATTTGCAACGCATACGATTATACAACCAACTTGATAAAGATAAAGGTCACACTTTGTACCTTGCGTAACATCACTGTTGCTTTTTCAACATGTGAAACAGTCCAGATTTTGTTCTCTGGATTTTTTTTGTTTAGCTCTTTACAAATGTCAGTCACGCTGAAAAAGAAAACTCCCTCCATGGAAGTCCATTTTCATCGTTGCCATTATGACTCACCGTGTAAAAAAAAAAAAGAAAAAGACTTAGCGGCTAATGGGATTCATTTCATCATTCAGACGGCGCTTCATTAATTGCCGTCCTTATTCAAAACGCCGAGTTGTTGTTTGAAGAGGTGGAGATTGTGCAGTCACTCATTAATTTGAGATAAGTCCATCTCATTATATTTCATCATCAGGCTGCCGTAGGCTCCTTCGCTCTTCAATTGAGCATATGCAACAGAATGTAAAGATCCAAATGAGGTTTGTTATGATAGAAATATATTTTATTAAATATTGTTTTGCAGTCTATACTGTACGAGCTAGCTCAAATTTCTTCTTTGGTGTAGTACCACATTGTGCCGCAATATTTATCGGCAGCACTGAGCTATACTGGAAGATACGCAAATAGAAGAAAAACAAGACTTGGCTGCGCTCTTGGGTGAGCTACAGTCAAATAACGAAGCTTGCTTTTATTTGCTGCGAGCTGTTGAGAATGTCGTGGAGTGAATTTATTGTTTGTAGCAGCGCGGCCTTATCAACACTCTCCAAACACACTTTGTGTCTGTTTGTTTGAATGTGTGTGTGTGTGTGTGTGTCATCACACGGCCGCCGTCCAGCGCTGATGAAGCCTTTTCACAAACAATCAGCACTGAGCGAAGCCCTCGCACATTTCCACAGTGCACATCATTTCTTTGGCTAAATTGAATTCAGCAGCACCTGTCCATCCGGCACCACTTCACTTGTGTGTGTGTGTGTGTGTTGTCCTTTTTTTTTTTTTCTTTTTCTTGTCATTTCATGGTAATGACGTAAAAGATAGGAGCCAAAAGCAAAGGCCAGGCGTAAGAGCTGGAAACGCACATTTGGTGGACGAATTGTCAGTGTAGTTTGAGTCATTGAATCAAATTAGAGTAGTCTGCAGTGCTAACTTGAGTCAGTGAATCGAATCATCTGACTCGGCGGCGTTTCATCCCAGTCCCCTTAACCCGAGTCGGTGAAGCCACCGTGACTTTTGTCCGCAGCATTTTTGGGCAACCCGATTCGCTCACCCGAATCACTTGAGCTGAATCATCTGAGTCGTATCCTTCTGCTAGGATTTCCGTGTGTGACGAGGACAAATTCCGCCACAACGAGTTCATCGGTGAGACGCGAATCCCTCTCAAGAAGCTGAAGCCCAATCAGACCAAGACCTTCAACAACTGCCTGGAAAAGCAGCTACCCGTAAGTAGCTCTTTTTATTGATTCATTTAGTTTTGTTTACCAGCGAGTCGGACCAAATTGATGTCAGACATTTTGGTCAGGTGCCTCATCCGTCCGTCCGCCACGCGAGTGAGCTACGGGAGAACGGCCAGGCGGAAGCGTGTTGGCATGCCGACGTGATGTCTGAGTAGTTTCCCGCTGTGGACGCAGGCGGTGCGGACGTGTTGCGCTCCCACGCAAAATTATGCGCAAGAGCGGGATGCTGAGGGAAGCAGGCTGACGAACGAATCTTTTCCCACCATCAAGTGCTAAAGTCAAGCGAGCACTCCTCCCCTCCAGTGATTTGAAGTCGCCAGCTTTGCGCATTTTCTAATCATTTGCAAACAGACAAAACTCGCTGGTCCAAATGAGTTAGCGGGCATCCATTGGAAATGGCTCGAATTAACAGAAAAAGCCTGCATTTGCACTTTCAACTGGCTTGATGGCTGGCTATCTTTTTTTTTTTCTTCCTGTTTGTTCCTGTTTTTTTTGTCTCCCAAAGGCTATGTGTGCATTTTATGTCGCTGATGCGGCTTTTTTTCTGGCAGCATTTGATTGAAAAAATGTGGTGTGGAGGGACGGTATATTCACACAATCAGCGGCTGCAGGGTCACTCGCCGGGAAATTGCATTGCGGGGCTTCTGCAAAAAAAAAAAGTTCTACCGAGTGAGTGGCGAGAGCTTTGTATGTGCGTGTGTACGATAAGAGACTTCCCACCCAACCTTACTTTTCTTAGATCACTTAAGGAGGATGAATCCTAATTTTAAACCTGGGAAAACCGTTTTCATGTGTTTTTTTTTGTCCTCCCAGGTGAACAAGACAGAGGACAAGTCACTGGAGGAGCGAGGGCGCATCATGATCTCCCTCAAGTACAACACGCTCAAGTCGTGCTTGGTGGTGGGCATCATACGCTGTGCCCACCTTGCCGCCATGGACGCCAACGGCTTCTCAGACCCCTACGTCAAAACGTACGTACTTAAGCATCTGGGCCCAAAATGGCCGTGTGTTTTTTTTTTGTGGGTCCGGTCATGGAGGACATGCCAACCAAATTTCATGTTGCATCGACTAACCGACTTCAGGTGCTAAATTTTCAAATTGTTGGTTTTGACACGGGACTCCATTGACAAAATGTCCTTGACTACCTTAAACCCTATCACCCCAAAATAATAAGCGCATTGTGTTTTAGCGCAAGCCTCATGTTCACTCGCTGTCCTAATACATCGTTATCACCTCACTTCAGACGCTTGCGCTGAAAGGAGGTCCCATTCGTCTGTGATTAGTGGCAGAAAAGCTACAATTTCAAGGAGCGTTCTTCCTCTTCGTTTTGTTTTGTGTGCGTGTCGTTTTATCACACCTGAGCATTTCCTCACGCTTTGATCCGGCCAGGCAATTAATTTCCGACAGCTAGCACAGCGTACACCTCCGGAACAAAAGCATCGGGAGAGGACCATCGTTGTCCGATAGATTTGAAGAGCATGAAGGACACAATGACATAGGTGTCAATTTGAAAAAAATATATATATATTATTTATATCTACAATGAATACAAATTTTATAATTTTACATCACAGATGGCTTTATTTTGGTGGGGTAGAAATGATCAAATTTGACCAGTGTGAATTTATTTGGGTTCTCTTTTACCGACTCGTTGGCCCTCGTGGTCGCTCGTCTGGTTTTGATGCCAAGGCAATTACGTTTGCCACCGCATCGTCCTCATCAACAACACGCAGTGTTTGTTACCTTGGGAAATTGAAATTGGAATCAGTGTGTGTCTATAAAAAGGGTGAGAGAAAAAAAAAGAACTAATCAGCAGTGGAATGGCGCATATGGCAATGAGAGCGGGTTGAGGACGGGTCCAACTGGCCGTTGCATCGATGCAAAAATTCTAAATACGTTTATCTGCATTATTTCTTTGTGTATTTTCTTTTTGGCGTCTGCCGATGTGACATAAAGTGGCAGCGTCTGCTACGAAGGGCAGAGCCACAGCTCCCCCTGGGGGCGTTAAATCGGTAATTTACAGCCTGTTGCGCTCTTGGCAGGTACCTGAAGCCCGACGAGAACAAAAAGTCCAAACACAAGACGGCCGTCAAGAAGAAGACGCTCAATCCCGAGTTCAACGAGGTACCAACTGCAGTGAGCCTGACTTGTGTGATTCGGTTTTGTGATGGATTGTAATATTTCACTAGGGCTCGTGATATTTTTTTATTTTCCTTTAACAACATTGGTGCATGTAGGAGCACCCCCCCCCCCTCCCCTACCTGGCCAAATCCACTCAAAGGCCAGCGGCTTGACATTTGCTTTGACATTTTTCCCCACTCGTATTCCGCCGTCACCTCTTGGCCTTTCCTTCCGACACAAACGTCCTAGATTGCTTTGATTTTAAGGCAATGTAGCAAGTTTGGCTTTTACAACTCATAAACAGAGCAGACACTTTTTGGGGGGGGGTGAATAATGAGCTTCTTGGAGAAATTGAACTGTCTGATTCAAAGTGGGAACGTCTAACTAACCGGGGAACTGCTTTTGCGCAGGAGTTCTGTTACGACATTAAGTACGCGGATCTTACCAAGAAGACCCTGGAGGTGACCGTGTGGGACTACGACATCGGCAAGTCCAACGATTTCATCGGTAAGTTGGATCCCTCCGCGGCCGCAAAGATCCCGATGACTTAAGCCTTGTTCCCTGACTCCAGGCGGCGTCTCTCTGGGCATCAACGCCAATGGGGAGCGACTCAGGCACTGGTTCGACTGCCTCAAGAACAAGGACAAGAAAATCGAGCGCTGGCACACGCTGACCAACGAGCTACCCGGCTCCCTAAATGACTGAATGTCCCTCATCTCGCCCACAGACCCGACCCCGCCGTCCCAGCACATGCCTGCATTCACCTCAACCATCCTTCCTTCCTCGCTTCCTTTCATTCGTCCTCCCGTGTCTAAATGCCACCGACACGGAATGAGCGCTTTGGTCGCCGCTGGTACAAAAGCAGTAGCAGTGTTCATTCATAACCATGATACGGAATTTGGGGAAAATTTTTCCACATTCACGTGCATGGCCGGCCGGCATTTTGCCAACATTTATTTCTCTCCCGCCTTGTTACGGCAGCTAAATGGGAGGCTGGCCGGTTTGGCTCCAATGCGTCACGTGAGCAGAATGTAGAACCCTCGCGCATTAAGTGGGCTGAGAATGTGCACCTCAGTGCTCGGATCATGTCGTGATTTCGAGGCCCCTTACCCCCCCCCACCCCTTCGCTTTGTTGGATTTGATTTTCACGGGAGCAACAGGCGAGGTCGCGAGGGCCGGGTGTGACCCTGATGAGTTGAGGCAGAGATACACGTAGCGTTTTTTGTCCGTCACTTATTTATGAGTCTGAATGCGCGGCGTGACCTTTTGAGTGCAGATGCTGCCTTTGCGCAAAGACGTGCAAGACTGCCGGTCAAGCACCTGGCATGGTTTTCTGATTTTTTTTTTTTATACATTTTATTTGGACTCAATTGTATTTTATTTTTGATGGTATTTTATTTTAAATGTATATCATTTGGCTTCTTTTATTGTTTTTTTAATTCAAATTTTTGGTTTTATTTTTAATAATTTTATTTATCATTGTTTTGTGGTATATTTAATTTTTTTAAATTTATTTAAAGACAATTTATTGTGTTGATTTCCCCAGTTAAGTTGTTGTTTTTCAGTTGTAATTGTATTTTAATGTAACTGTTTTATGTAGATTAACTGCATATTTTACATTTTTGTTTATTTCAAGTAATTTATTTTTAGTTGCTGGTTTTATGTTGAAATCCAGTTTGACTCCCATTTTAAGTTATGAATAGCCTACGCTATTGTTGGCAAACTGTTTTACATGATTTTGATGACTATTATTTGTGCCCCCCCGCTGCTCTATATTGATCCCAATAATCACCGTCTCCTCCAATAAGCGACAGCCTGACCGACATTTACCGACTTAAAGCGACGATGTGATTTTGCAAGCAGTCTGCCTTTGTATGCAAGCTCGATATTCTGAAAAAGAAAACCAAAAAAAAAAAAAATGCATGCGTCAGGTCCTTGTTTTTGTCATGAGATAACCTAATGTTTGATACTGTTTTCTGTATTTGCAAAAAACAAACAAACCAAAAAAAAAAAGTTCAAATTGAATGCGCAAATGATGACAATGCTTTCTTCTGGACTCCATTTTGTACCCGTTTGGCTGCCGTGTGTGACTTTGATGTGAATTTTGTTGGTTTGTCTGAATGTTTGTATGAGTTATGATGTTACTGCATTATGTCAAATTATATTTTGATCACACTAAAAAAAAAAAAAAGATTAAAGTGGTTCCGTTTGCACCAAAGACCTATTTATTTGAGTTTTGGCACCCTCTATCGGTGGCGTTCAATACTGCAACCAAATGCATGAACAGCAGACAGGTGTTGAAATGGCCAAAAATTATTTTGCGTTAGGTGGCAAAATGGACAGAAGATCGAGCCTGTGGGAAAGTGCAGTTTTTTGTTTTATTGTTTTTATTTGTCATTTCTGGTTCCACCTGAAAGATTCCCTGCACACCAAGGGCCTCGCTCAAACCAAACCATAAGTGTCAATGTTCTAAACTTTCTGCTTTTAGGACCAGGAGAGCCGGGAAACTTTCTGCAAGCACACGAGCGACCCCGGGCGGACCCAGAAATAGCAAAATACGCAAGAACAGCATTTCCCATCCGCCCCGTTTCTTAGCTGAAGCCCCGCCCCTGTCCGTTTGAATGACAGGTTGTTTGTTTCGCTGAGAGCAGCTGCTGACTATTCCAGTCCGAGAGCAAACACGAGCAGCGTTCAGGCAGGCAGGCAGCGATCTGCAGCCTCTGCCGCTCAGCCATTCAGGACCTGCAACAATTGTCCCAAATAGTAAAGGAAGAGTTTTCCGTTTTGGCTGATTTTCCTTCAAAATAAGAGCTCTTAAATCATGTTAAGCGGTCTAGTATTTTTTAAAGAACTAGCTCAAAAATGTTTGTAATCAATAAAATAGAAGTTATGTGACTACACGAAATGTAATATTAATATTAAATAATAAATTACTGTGTTAGGTGCTTTCACTTTTGTTTTGTTTTTTTTAGATCCGACGATTGTCTTGTTCTATTTTGCAAACCCTTCGACCGGAAGTTTGAGCGCTTCCGTCTCCACCTTGAAGCAGGTCCGTTTTTTTCCCCTTTTTTTTTTTTTTTTTTTTACCTCTTGCCTTCCTCCCTCTCTGCTACCCTCTCTCTGTCTCCCTCTTTTCCTCTTTCTCTATTTAGGACGACTTTAACCTGGAGCGCCCATGTATTTATTAATATCCTTGTTATTTGCAAGTCCCTAGCTTTCCAGAGTTGTTTTTGTGTGTGTGTGTTTTTGCAGTTTGTTTTTCTTAACCGCCCCCTTTCCAATGAGAAGACGTAAAAGATGGAGCTTCACATTCTAGAGCACAGCTTGAAAGTGGCGAGTATAGAGAAGGAAGGTATCCAGATTTGCACTCACGGATTAATCAAACTCGCCTTCCTGGCCTCGAAAACCAGGTACGTCCATTCTTCTCCTTCACGCTGCAAAACCGGCTCGTCAGTATTGGACTTTAAAGGCAGCTAGCTTCAAATGTCCGTAATTTTTCAATAGGTGCTGCTACTTTTACGAGGCGCCTTGAACGCATCGTAATGCTGTTTAAATGTGTTTTTGTGCGTGTGTGTTTGTTCGTTCCAGCACGATTTTTTGGGGCCTTTACGAGATTTGTGCAATCCGTAGCTGGATCGACTTCAGCCCGGTGTGTGTATCGACATATTGGAGTGTTTAATCACTGGACGTGTTCTCGTCAAAACTCCGTTATTAAAGCGTCAAAAGTGGCATTATTGCCGGTGCGTGGCGTTTACGGACCGGCGTTGGAGCTCGGCGAGAAGAGGCTCGTCGTGCGAGGGGAGGCCTTTGCACTTGTTTTCGTCGCCAGGGTATGATTAATGTGAGCCTTAAGCAGGTTCAGTTCCCCTGAACGGACAATATGAGTTCCCCAAAGCTTTTCCCAAACACACATTTGCTCTCAAATTATTAATTTACGACACTTATTTGATTCTCCCCCCCCCTAGGAACGAGTTGGAAGTAGAAGGGCCTATTCAACTCATGTACCTAAGTTAAAACCAAGTATTAAAGTTAAAGTCCGTTAGCCTAATTCCATATTGCGTGAGCCATGAACCTCTTTTTTTTGTGGGGGCATTTATTAGCAGCAGCACTGGTATTTATCATTGATTTTTGGTCAAAAATGGAAATTGTAATGAAAGGCTAACAAATTCATATTTGTGTTCGTTCATATCTAGCTGTTATAAATACAATGTCTTTTGTTGCCTAAGAGCTTTCTAGAGTTGGCTTGAAAAAATCGGATTTTAACATGATTATTTTTTGTTGAAATTTTACTTTTCTCAAAAATGTATATTGTAATCCTTTCATTCATGTTTATAGGTTAAAAAAAAATGCAATCCCAGTAATATTGCAACTATTTTTTTTATTATTATATTTGTGTAATTTATCAATGAATTAAACTTGGGGAACATTTGTATATTTTTAAGGATATATTTATAGAATTAACATGGCATAGCATTTAACTTCCTGGTTGTTGGCATAGCTGTTAGCATTCTATTGTCTTTGACAGTCAGGTTTTTAGTGTTGTATGAACATAGTTTACCAGCAAAATGCTAAATAATTATCTTTTTCAAAAACAACCATTGTCTTGCCCGTGTGTGTGCGTGATCTTAAAAATCCCTCCTAGGCCCTCCACAAATATTTGATGTAATTAATGCCCCCCGGTTACTCAGAGTTCAGCAGGAACAACAACAAGACTCCGTCAAAGGGTCCTTGTGAAGTTCCTTGCATGCCCTGGGAATTCGACTCATGCTGAGGTTCAATTAGCTCGTTACCGGCAACCGGACGCCGTCATTTAAGACAGGCAATAACAACTGAGTTCATTTGCATTTCGACGTAATGAAATCACCTCATCTACTTGTCAATTTAACACCTTGGGGCAAACATGAGTTCACCTAATGACCTTTTGGGTGCTCTGCCGATTCCATATTTGGAGAAATTTGTGTGGTCATTTGACCTGCCGTGTGAAAAAACAGAATTGAAACTAGATGTCAGGCAAACCTTCAGAACTGGTTCATCTCCCTCCACTCAGGTGCAAGTTCTTCAGCCTGACGGAGACGCCGGAGGACTACACTATCATCGTGGACGAGGAGGGCTTTAAAGGTGAGCCTCGGCGCGTCGCCGCGGCAACAGTGACATATCACCCAGCGCGTTGTGTAACGCTGGTTACGACGTCTCTTCGGGCGGCCAATGTTTGAACACACTTTGTCGCTAATAGTGGCGGTCCACTAGCTCTTCAGTGAGTGAATCCGCGTGGTCACACGCCTGACCAAAACTCCTGGGTTACTCTGGAGACCAGAGAGCTGTTTTTTTTTTCTAGAACAAGAAACACCTTTCAAGAATATAGAGTTATTTTTTTTGTCCCCCCCTCCCCTGCAGAGCTGCCCGAGTCGGAGCACATCAGCGTGGCCGAGGCCACGTGGTTGGCGCTCAACGTGGTGTCGGGCAGCGGGAACGCTTCCAACTTGCAGCCCATCGGCGTCACCAAGATCGCCAAATCTGTCATCGCACCGTTGGCCGACCACAACATCTCCGTTTTCATGCTGTCCACGTATCAGACTGACTTCATCCTGGTGAGTGGCCGGCCACCTATTCTTGGTTGGGCTACAGATGTAACACAGACTGTGGCTGCGTAAAGAAATCCTCTCTCAGCAAAGCCTCTTTAGCCACGGGGGGTGTTTGGATCGCCGCACTGTTGGGAGGGGGGGGGGTTAAAAAAGATTCTGCTGCAGGGGGAAAAAAAAAGGTCGGTTTTGACAATGTGTTGCGTAAAAACAGCTCAGGAGCTCGCTGCTGGAATTCCATGTATCGTACATCTGTCTTGCCAAATAGTCCTTTTATCGGGTCGTTTGATGCTTTTGTCAAAATATCCAAAGGATCAAATTGTTTTTGTGCCGTATTGTCTTCAGGTCCGAGAACGGGACCTGCCCATGGTCATGCACACGCTGTCTTCGGAGTTCACGCTACTGCGGGTAGTCAATGGAGAAACCATTGCCGCCCACCACCTGGGTGTGGCGAACGGTTTCGTCAAACCGAAACTCGGTATGTGAACAAGGATTAGTCACGTTTTGGTGTTTTCAGTCCTGACTGACCCTTTTTCTATTCACCCTCCCCCAGTGCCGCGTCCAATCATCCACCCGCTGTCAAGCCCCAGTAACATGTTCTGCGTGACCAGTCTGGATCCGGACACGCTTCCCTCCGTGGCTACCCTGCTCATGGATGTTATGTTCTACTCTGGGGGGTAAGCTGGGGTTGGGGATAGGCTTGAGCTTTGAATTTAGGGTCTGTGTTAGGGTTTAGAATTACGCTCAAGGTGTTGGGTTTAGGGTTCTTTTGTTGCGCCTCCAGGTCGAAAGAATCGGGCGCATGCAACGAGGACGCCAGCCACATTCGATTCTTTTCTTTCTCCCTCATCGAAGGCTACATTTCGCTGGTCATGGACGAGCAGACGACGCAAAGGTTAACGACGGCGAGTTAGCTCTTAGCTGCTGCTGCTGCTAACTTGCCCGTCCTTTTTCTATAGGTTCCCAAATAATGTTCTGTTCACCAGCGCGTCGGGCGAGCTTTGGAAAATGGTCAGAATCGGCGGACAGCCTTTAGGATTTGGTGAGTTTGTTAGCTTTCCAACCGAGCAGCGTATTGCTAAGTGTGCATTTTATTTATTCATTTAGCTTTTTTTTTTCTTCAAGACGAATGCGGCATCGTGGCTCAAATATCGGAACCCTTGGCGACTGCCGACATTCCAGCATACTACATTAGCACCTTCAAATTTGACCACGCCCTGGTGAGCTTGCTTAGGCTAGCATGTTTCCGGTTTATTTTCATTTTATCGTTTTTAAATCAGCATAAAGCGCATGTCAACGTCTGTGGCATCTTCTGCAGGTTCCTGAGGAAAACATCCAGAGTGTGATCGGAGCGCTGAGGACCGAGAGCAACCTGGTGTAGCAAGTATTGAAGGAGGGGGGGGGGGGGGGGGGGGGGGTTCCCAAAAACTGCCAAGAGCTAATTGGCGCACCACTGCAGATCAGCTTGGAGGAAAGTGTGAAGGGGATTTTGTGGCTCAGCCGTTTTTCCACCTAGCCCGCTTCTTTTTTCCCTTTTGATGCCAGCTAAGGGTACGGTCACCCTGCTGGCCCCGCTCCCTGCTGACCTCACCTTCATAGTTGTTGCCACTTCAACACCCCCCCCCCCCCCTGCACCTACTGTGTCAGTTACAAAATCCCCCCCTAGTGGAAGGATGATGAATGTACTCGCAAGAATTATTACAAGCTTTTCAGTCTTTTTCCCCCCCCCCCCTATTTCTTGTTTTGATTTTGTTTTTTTTCCCACAATTTGAGAATATTTTTTGAGGATGTTTTTTTTGTCTTAAATTCAATAATGATCTCTTTCATTTTTTTCACCCAAACATTTTTGTTTTTTTTCATTATATATTTATATTTTTTTCTCTTTTTCTGTTATGTTTTCTTGGGTTTTCTTATTTTTATTATTTTTTTACAACTTTATTTTTGGGGGTTATTTTTTGTTTTCTTTCTTTCTTCTTCTGGTCTGTTTTCCTTCTTACTTCATTTACACCCCCCCCGTGCTTGTTTTCATCAGTGCCAAACTCTTTTTCTCTTTTTATTTGAATGCCTCAAGTGATGATGCCTTTTGTTGTGCAATCCAAGGCTGCGCTGCTTTCGTCGCCGTTACGTGAAGTTGTTATTCCATCTCTAAGGATTTTTTTTTTTTTTTGAAGCGCTCACTCTGCGAGCAACCGTTGCTTCCCTCCCACCATTTGGAGGATTTTGATTGGAGTCCATCTGCTATGGACCGTGGATATGTAGCATTGATAGTTTGCTGACTACTTGATAACAAAAAACAAAAGTTTTTTTCCGCTTCTAACGTTACAATCCAGATTATTAGCTGCCTAGTTCCTCAAATATTTGTTGTTGTTGTTTAGTTTTCCTCCAATCAGACAATGCTAACTTTGAACGTTAACGTTGAATTATTTTGTGCCGACTGAATATTTCGGACTCTGGCCTTTTCGGTTGGTATTCCCGTCGTCGTAATCACTGGTTAGCGCTCAGTTGCTTATCTTAACCCCAAAAGTTTGATTTGGCTTCCAACGTGATTCTACTGTATCTTGTTTGCTGTGGCACGAAAATTGTTAGCCTGTACAAAAACTCAACAATGATATATTATGTGAGTTTGCGAAATTTGTCAAATGATCTGGAAAAGCTCCTCATTAGTAAATTACGTTTATGTAATTTCTTTTGGGGAAATTGAAATTGGCCTTTAAATATGAAGCTAGGACCAAGAACCTATTTGTGTAACCCAAAAAGTTAGGCTGGTTTGAGCTAGTAGCAATAATGACGTTCAACTCAATGAGAAATAATTGGACAACTAGACTACAATTTTTGGTTTGAAGCGCTAAAAACTAGCTTTGAATAAAATAATCTGGAGATTTTAGATCTTACGATTTAGCAATTTTAAAATGTTGCTTCAAATGGTTCTACTATATTTTACATTTTGGTGGTGTCGTCTATTCACTTAACTCGCCCCCAAATCATAACTCTACTTCAACACCTTTTTTTGCCTCATATTTTGTTTTCGCCAGGAGTCCAGAGAAAGTGTTAGCATTGGTAGCGATGTTATCGTTGCGCCCAGCGTTTTTTTTTTTTTTTCCGTGTTGTATTACTGAGCCACTTTTGTGACGAGAATAATGACGACGTAATAATAAGCTAACACGCGAAGGAGTCACCCTCCGTGTGCATTTTCCGATCTTCGCCTCCCCACCCAAACATCCCATGACCAATCGACTGCACTTTAATGCAGGTTACCCCCCCCCCCCCCCAAAACAAAACAAAAACATGCCTGCTGTACTCGTGAGCAAGAATGGGAGATGAATATTGGTCTTAAGCATTTGCTGATATTAAAAATGTATTTTTTTCTTGATGTTATTGTTGTTGTTAGTTTCTTCACCTTTCAGACCCGACTAGGTAATAAAAGATTTTTGTCAGTGTTAAAACTCAGAAAAAATATCTAATGATTTCCATTTCATTGCGATTTTCTTTTGATTTGGAGCATTTTGTGCGCGTGTGAAAGAAATAAAACCAGCTTGTTTCTTTTTTCTTTTTTTTAAATTTGTGACTTGGTGTTAATTTTATTGTACTCACTACGATCTGTTTTCTATGTATACGTAAATCATTAAACTGGTGACACTGCAGCCTCATCTGATTTCTATAGTTCTAAAAGTCCGAACCTGTGGAGAGCAGCTGGCTTGGCTTTTCTCCCCTTGGTATTGTTGTGCCTCACCCTGGTCCAATCTGTCACATTGAAATAGAGATAAGCAGTAACGTTATTGAAATAAACTTGAACTATCACAGAAGTGGAAGATTTGAAAATGTTTGACGTTGTGGTGTTTACATTGCTACCACTAGAGGGCGGTGTCGTACTTGACAACTACCCAACGATCTTTAACACAAAGAAGAATATATCCTGCTGTGATTGGACATCGTTAAAGAAGGGGCGGGGTTTATACACCTCCGACTTCCCTGCACATCTTCCATTCGGGGGCCGAACCGAAGCAGCCAGTTGTCGGTTCTCACCAATTCCGCGTCTCATGAGCAACATTTTGTTAAGCTTTGGACGTCGGACGAGTCCAGGCGCTTAGGTCAAACAAGACAATGTAGCTTAGCGGTTCTTGGACTGAACGACGTCGGCGTCTTTTGGAGGTGGGGAACAGCAACTAACGCCAGACGGAAGCTAGCTGCTCTTCATGTATTATTTATCGCACTCCAACATCTCACATTCCATCCGTTGTTAACGTCCCATACATGATAAATGTTAAGATTGCCTTTCGAGCAGGGTACCTGCAAATACTGAGACTTTTATATGCAGGGAGCACTTGACAGTAAACGTGTAGCCACTCACCGGCCACAATATTAGGAACACCTGCTAAATGTGTCATCCTATACAAAGGCGTTTATGAAAAGGTTGCAAAGGCAAAAAATGCTTTAAAATCCAATTTACAGATTAATTGTACTGACAAATTAATGTGAAGCGTTTTTTTTTACAGCCCAGCATAAATGAGCACTTCTCTCACAGTGTATTGTTTCGTTTCTAGGCTACGGCGATATTTACTTTCGTAGACAACGAACTCAAGCTGGCAGAAATGGACGAACAAAGCGTGGAGGTTTGTGTGCTGCTGGAGAATTTAGGCCTGGCGTGTTCCAAATGTTGACATCTGTTGTCATGTGGATCCAGAGCATCGCCGAGGTGTTCCGCTGCTTCATCTGCATGGAGAAGCTGAGGGACGCTCGCCTCTGCCCGCACTGCTCCAAGCTCTGCTGCTTCAGCTGCATACGGGTACGCACACATTTTGTCATTCCGCAATCTATCTTAAAATAAAAGTGACAGCTTGTAAATAAACAGAAAGTTTGTTTGCTCGTACGTTCATCTTGAACCTTCTGTTGACAGCGCTGGCTGACGGAGCAGAGAGCTCAGTGTCCACACTGTCGGTAAGTCCTCGAAGAAAAAAAGGGCCTCAAAATTCAAAACGTCTCCAGACTTCAGCTCAGTGAGCATCTTAATCGCGCACGTGCAGGGCCCCACTCCAGCTGAGGGAGCTTGTGAACTGCCGCTGGGCCGAGGAGGTGACGCAGCAGCTGGACACGCTGCAGCTGTGCAGCCTCACCAAGCACGACGACAACGGCAAAGACAAGTGAGTCTTCTTATTCGGTCTTAAATGACAATAATAGCTGGCAGAAATGACCTAAATAGTGGCGGGTAGTTGTAACATAGGATTGGCCTATTTGTATATTAGTGTTTTTTTTTTTTTTAAGTTTACGACATATCTCTGCAGATGTGAGAACCACCATGAAAAGCTGAGTGTCTTCTGCTGGACATGCAAGAAATGCATCTGCCATCAATGTGCTCTGTGGGGCGGCATGGTAAGCGAGTCTCGCTCATAGCAATCAGCTAGCGGTTTGATGAGCCCGCCTCCTGCCATTGTGTAGCACGGTGGCCACACCTTCAAGCCGCTGGTGGAGATCTACGAGCAGCACGTGAGCAAGGTGAAGGAGGAGGTAGCCAAGCTGCGGCGACGCCTCATGGAGCTCATCAGCCTGGTGCAGGAAGTGGTGAGACTTGGGTAGACGTGCTCGCACTGCCTACGTGCACTAGATGGCGCTAAAGTGTCACTGTTGTGTCAGGAAAGGAACGTGGAGGCGGTGCGGGGAGCCAAGGACGAGCGGGTACGCGAGATCCGCAACGCGGTGGAGATGATGATCGCTCGTCTGGACAACCAGCTGAAGAATAAACTGATCACGCTGATGGGTAGGCCTCGTCCGATGCTTACCTTGTTAGCTGAACCATCCACAACGTGCGCTACCAACCCATTTTCAGGCCAGAAGACATCCTTGACCCAGGAGACTGAGCTGCTGGAGTCGATCCTGCAGGAGGTGGAACATCAGGTTGGGACCTTCCATTTGATTACTGCCACTCGTTTCCCCTTGTTGGAGTTGGCAAAACCTAAACATCAAATAACAGGGGGACTTTGTTGTGTGTGCCTCAGCTCCACTCGTGCAGTAAGAGCGAGCTGATCTCCAAGAGTCCGGAGATCCTGCTCATGTTCCAGCAAGTCCACAGGAAGCCCATGCAGTCGTTCGTCACCACGCCGGTGCCACCCGACTTCACCAGGTACAGGTCTGCCTTGCTTGGGGGGGTATCAGGGTGTCGACAAAGCGCTACTTTTCTCCAAGCGAAACTGTTGGAAATTGTTGCCGCATCCTTGTCTCGTGTTACGGCATCAAATATTTCATTCGCTCAATTTTGGACTTGTGTGTTTTCAGTGAGCTGGTTCCCGCATACGACTCCAGCACCTTTGTTTTGGTCAACTTCAGGTTCGCTCTCGGCAGCCGGACACTTTTTTTTCTTCTGTCAAAGGCTCGGCGTCGGATGGCGTTAGATTGGCTTTGTGTGTGTTGGTAGTACTCTGAGGCAGCGGGCCGACCCGGTCTACAGCCCTCCTCTACAGATATCTGGACTCTGTTGGAGGCTCAAAGTATACCCGGTGAGTAGTGATGTCATCTACATACACAGAAATGGCATCAAGCAAACTTTGAACGTGTTCTCCTTTCAGGACGGCAACGGTGTGGTTCGCGGGAACTACCTGTCTGTGTTCTTGGAGTTGTCCGCCGGACTCCCCGAAACCTCCAAGTAGGCGTCGCCGCTCCCGCCAGAAGGCGCCTCTCGTGCCGTGACGCCCGGTCTCGCTTCCGCATAGGTACGAGTACCGCGTGGAGATGGTCCACCAGGCCTCCAGCGACCCCAGCAAGAACATCATCCGCGAGTTTGCCTCGGACTTTGAAGTGGGCGAGTGCTGGGGCTACAATCGCTTCTTCAGGTTGGACCTGCTGGCCAGCGAGGGCTACCTGAACATGCAGACGGACACGCTGGTTCTACGGTACGCCCGCGAGACGACACGTTGGCGAAGCGCGAGTTTCACTCTGTGCTGTCTCGTTTGATTGGTGGCGCTCAGGTATCAGGTGCGATCGCCCACGTTCTTCCAGAAGTGCAGAGACCAGTACTGGTACATCAGCCAGCTGGAATCAGCTCAGAGCGGCTACGTCCAGCAGATCAACAACCTCAAAGAGGTGAGAGGGAGGCTAGTGGTTAGCGTGGACGTCATCTTTGAAACGGCCGCGACTTGAACTGACGGCAGAGAGCAATGCAAAAAGTTCCGCCGCTTCCCCTCGCAGAGGTTGGCCATCGAGCTGTTCCGCCACCGCTCGTTGCGCAGCGCCTCGCCCCCCGACTCGAGGCTGGCGGCCGGGATTGCGGCTTCCGAAAGAAACCCCCGCGCCGTCAAAAGTGACGGCGACATTCAGAGCACGCTGAGCGACGACAAAAAGGGCGGCGACCGCAACGACGAGCGGACCGTGCACGATGACTCCAACGTGAGGACCGCTCGGCTCGCTTATGAAAAAAACTGTGCTGATAGACGTCCCTCAGGAGCTGTCCGACGGCGACCTGGAGGTGGACTGCCTGACCGAGGAGGAGGTGAACCCGCTGGACGGCAGCAGCACCTCGGGGAGCTCAACGGCCACCAGCAACACCGAGGAGAACGACATTGACGAAGAAACCATGTGAGTGGCTTTGAGCAAGTGCAAAACCGGTTGAACATTTACACATGAACGAATTAGCTTCCGTGGTGTGCCGGGTCCGGATGTTCCATCTGTTGTTATGGCGTACTCGTTCAGGTCAGGCGAGAACGACGTCGACTTCATCGGGAACCTGGACACGGAGGAAGGAGAACTTCCCGACGACTTGGATGGAGCCGCCGGTAATTGCAAACTCCAACCATCTTCTTGAAAGGACCGCCAAGTCTCCCGTCTGGCAGTGACGTCATGTCAAAGTTGACTAAAGTTACAATTGATGTCAGGATACAGTATACCTTCGACACAATTTTTTTTAAAGAGTATTATTTATTTATTTATCCGTTCTTTTTTTGTATTTTTTTTAAATTTATTTAAATTAATTTTCCGACTTGACTTCAGGTGGCCCCAGTTCCTGTCTGCGCTCTGCACTTCTCAGCTCCGCTATGGGACGAGCTGCCAGCGGAGGAAGCGGGGCCTCCTCCTCCGCTGGTGGTGCTGTCGGCGGCAGCCTCCTGGACATCGACCCCGTCATCCTCATCCAGTTGCTAGACCTGAAGGAGCATCACGACATGGAGTCCCTGTGGGGTCTTCAGCCTCGACCCTCATTGTCGCTACTTCACAGCCAAGGTGTGGGGGACATCGTTTTATTGATCATACGTGAAGCCAATGACAAACGATCGCTGTACCGCAGTCTCTCTTCTCTGTCTCCTCCAGCTGGTTCATCCTCCAGGAAAGAGCGGGAGCGCCATCCTCAGGTGGTGCGTCGCTCCGCCCCGGACTCAGCGGTCCTCATCCGCCTCAAGGCGCAGATGGCCGAGGTGCGCAGCAAGATGTCCGACGTCAAGACACAGGTGCTGGAGGCCCGCGCGGCCAGCGATTCCAGGCCGGGCCCATCGGGAATCTTCGGCGCTGAAGGGGCGCCCTCGCACCGCGCCGACCTGGAGTCGGCGGACAGATGCAAGCCTGGCGAGCTGGCGCCGCTTGGGAGGGCGGCAGCGGTTCTGTCCCGGCCATGTCGTCCCGGTGAGAAGTCTCAAAGTCTCCCTGCAAGTCTCTTGCAAACGACACGATGTTCTTCATCCTCACTGGCGCTTTTGTGACTCTCCCCCAGGACAAAAATGCCCACCGTCAGTCCTGGAAAGCTGCAGCGCACCGCTAGGTCATCAGAAGAGTCCGGAGCAGACAGCGAAAGACGTCAGAGGAGCCAACGCAGCTCCGGAACTCGGCCTGCATATCAACGAGGCCACTAACGGTCGGTAGATTTGGAGAAAGCGTCGCCGTTCTTATTGATGGGGGGGCAAGCAAACACTCCAGCGAGCCTTTCACCTCCTGCGAGGCTAAACGTGGCGTCCCGCAGGATGCGCCGAGGTGTCGGACGTTGCTCAGGCCTCAGCGGAGCAGGCGTCCTGCAAGCCTCAGCTGTACACGCCATCGGGGCCCAGGGACGACATCTTCTCCGGCTACCTGCCGGCCGCCAAGAACTGTGGCACCCGGACCCTGGGGTGCGACTCGCCGCCTCCAAACAGAACAAGAATGAAGAATGAGTTGAAATTTCACAACCCTTTTTTTTTTTTCCTTTCTGCTTGTTACAGGGCAGCCATGTTGGACTCTGAATCTGAAAGCTCAGGAAACTCGCATCATTCCTTGCTGGAGGGACCCACATCGCAGCCACAGTCCAGTGAAGGCCGGGTTGCCTCAGGTGGGTTTTCACAAACCACAAGTCGCTGCTTCACAACCTGTAAAAATAAAAAGCCGTCTGCGTTTTCATATTTAATGGAGCAGCACCTCTCCTCATAGATCCGCCGCCATCCGTCCTGGCGGCGGCGACGAGCAGCGAGAGCGACACAGAGGACGAGGACGCCAACTCTCGCTATGACAACCGGACTCCGCCCTGCACAGGTAACCATGACAACAAGCCACTGGCCACTTCCACAGGTACACCTCAACTTCTGCTAATGATTGCAATTTTTGTCCCGACAAGGCGAGTCACTCTCCGAAGACATGACTGACAGGTGATGGAGCAATAGAAAATGAAACTGCCTCTTCTACACACACTCACACACACATACACACACACAATCATTTCTAAGGCTGCTTTCCGCGATGGCCGACATTGTGCACTAAATTTCACGTTCCACTTAACTGCATGATTTCAATCTGCTTATAGAACAAAGGTACTAAAACATTCCATTTTTCCTTTCGTCAGCATGCTCAGAAGATTTTGAACTTTTGTCCGCGCTGTCCATTCCATTTTCTGAGCACTGAGCCATTTTTTATTTTATTTTGAAAGACGTTTTGCTTTTTAGAGACGTCAATTTGTAGGAAGCGGTACGTGTGCATGTTTTGTTCACGTCCATAGTCGTTTTGTTTGAGCCAAGGGAACAACAACATGGCCTTGAATTATGAACTTCACTTTTTGTTTGTTGTTGGTTGCCAATGTTCCTCTACTGCACTGAATCCTTGTTCCAAATGGCCCCTTAGTGGTTTTCCCGTAATAAAGGTAATGTTTTAGCATCGTCTGAGTCGCTCAATTATTCACCAATGTGCGTTCGTTCATGGTTGGGTGATGACATTGCCGAGTTACTCCAGTTTGACAGCTGACGACTGTTTCGGTTTTCTGGCGCCCTCTTGCGGCCACCCGTGGAACATGACACGGAACTTTCCGGTCAACATGTTCGCCTTGTGGGTGGTTCCTGCACGAACGTTTATATTTCCGCACCCACCCACACACACACCCATTCATGACCGCACACACGGCAGACGAGACAGTCACGCTTTCCATCGGCTCTCAACGCCACACGAAATGTCACTCAAGGGAAAAGTCGCTGTGGTGACCGGAGCTGCAGCGGGCATTGGCAAAGCCTTCTGCGAGATTCTCTTCAGGAACGGAGCAAAGGTAAGCATAAAAAACAACTTTCTCAACTTGGACACTGGAGCCCTTTGAACAGGACTCACTGAAAGTGACTAATTTGTAACTTGAACATCTCTATCTAATCTAGCTCCGCCGTTAGAGTAGGTGTTTATTGCGGGTGGGAAAGAAAACATGCGGTAACTTGATAACAAACTCCCCTTTAACAAACAGTTGGAACAATTAGAGCAGTTAATTTTCCCAATAACTGCGGTGTATCAATTTCCACTGATTCGCCACAGCATAATTGGAGCCCACAAAGACAAATTGGCAATAGTGTCCAAGCATAGGTGTGTCAAACTTGTGCTATCTTATTGAGAAACAACTGTAATTGTTGCCAAATGTGAATCATCAAAAGAATTAGGTGAAGGGTGTGAATATTTGTGCAACCACGCGGTTTCTCCAGGTTGTTCTGCTGGATGTGAACCCAGAAGCGGGAAAGAGCGTGATGGAAGCTCTCAACAAGGAGGACGGCCAAGATCGAGCTGTTTTCCTCAGCTGTGACGTCCGCTCTGAGGAGCAGCTGAAAGGTAACGTCGGCCCACATTTTGCATTGCAACAAACTCGCCAAAAGAAGTAGCGGCACTAAGCGTGAAAAAGGTTTGTTGTCTGAGAGTGGAATGAAAAGCGTGCGTTTGCATTCTTGCCTCTGTTCAAACATGCCTGCTAAGTTAACCATGATGCATTTTGCTTAGCATGCATAAAACAATTTTCAAAAAGGATGTGAGAGGATGTGAGGCAATATTGAGCAGCGAAGCCCGAGGGCGTGTTTGCACTGCCTCATGTATTTAATGAGACATTTTGCTTCTGGCGCTTTTTGAAACGGCCCTCCTTGGCCAAATAAGGCCTAGTATTGAATTATCAAGCAGAACACTTACGAGATGCTTGCAGCAAGCGACAATATTTCATTTTCCCCCGAGCTTCTTTGAAGAATTCATTTGACAAAAGCAGCACTTTTATTCATTGTTAACTCAAGTTTCGATATGCAAAATAGAAAACTATTTTCAGGTCGGTCAGAGCCTCTGAGAAGTTCCACTGTACTTAGGAATCACTCCAAGGTTGTTGTTTTTTCTTCTCCGCACACTACCAAGCTGCCTTCAAGATGGCCGCTGACACCTTTGGAGGAATCGACATCGTGTGCAACAATGCCGGCGTCCTGGATGAGAAGGAATGGGAGCTAACGTTGGACATCAACCTTGTAAGACCATCTTGATGTGTCCGCTCTCTTTCGCTTGTCAACCCATTGCATCTTTTTGTTCTGTGACGTAAAAATATATATATATAGGTGGGAGTCATCAAGGGGACCTACGCCGCCATGGAGCACATGAGCAAGTTGAACGGCGGTCGAGGAGGGGTCATCGTCAACACTGCGTCAATGGCAGGTGATCATGACACTTGACCTTTTTTTTTTCTTTGAGAGATTATCGCTTATCAATTCTACCACATAGCTTTGTGCTAGTGGGCTTATCATTTTGGTGTTTTTAAGAGAGGCTTTGCTTGTAAAATGTCATGTGAGCAAAGCCAGGCATGTGATCTGAGGTCAGTTGTGACGTCAATGTCAATAGAGGGCGCTATTGGCTAAAGTGGAAGCCTCTTGAGATAGATGCCTTCATCCGCCCCATCGCAAAATTATTAACCTGTTTTTTTTTTTTTTTTAGACGAGTGGGGCCACGTCATATTCTTGCCAAGGATTTTTGTTTTGAGTTGCCATTTAATGCTAACCCATTAACAGCCAAGCTAAAAAAAAAACACTTTCTTGGTCACTATTGTCACTTGTAAATGATTGCAATTTATGTTTCCCCCAAGCTAGTCATTAACTATTTTGCACGGTTATGAAATCACAAGGTCACTGTTTAAAGACATTTTAGAGCTCAACTTTCTTTTTTGGTTTGATATATTTGTCAGCGACAAATGCTTCCTTGCTAAAACAAAATGACTGCCCATGTTGCCCTCTATCGTAGGTATCAGGCCGCTCGTGTGCTGCCCGGTCTACAGCGCGTCCAAAAGCGCCGTGATCCACTTTGCCAGAGCCATGGCGGTGAGCTGCTTTTGACGACGTGAAATGCTGCTCAACCGTTGTGTCATTTATCATGTGTGTGTGTGTTTGTGTCTCGTGTGTGCACGCGCATGTATGCAAGGGGGCCTCCACTTTAGCGGGCTACGGCATTCGCTTTAACGCCATTTGTCCAGCTTTGGTTCAAACCGACCTGCTTGATGGTTTAAACAGTAAACTGGGACAATTCACCGTACTGAAGCAGCCCACCCAACAATTGATAGAAAAGCATGGCGTGTTAAGGTAAGTGATTGGACTGTGTTATTGTGTCACATTTTATTTTGCACATTGACCAAGACAGATTAGCATTTGCTCGCAACACTGGAATGTTGTCGACATGCTAACACCGGTGTTTGCTTCTGATAAGCAGCGCATACTTGAATGTCAAGCCAAGTTGAGGACTTTGGAGGTTGATCCACTCCTATTTTTCCCCCTTTTAAGGATTTTTTTTTTCCCATTTTTGCACAATGAAATGCCATTTGTACATTGCCGCTTTTTCTTTCCAGTCCGTCCGATGTGGCAGAGTGTCTTTTGGAACTGGTGACAGATGAGAGCAAGAATGGAGAAGCCCTGATGGTGACCTCCCAAGCAAAGACATACACCCCATTTATGTCCATCCCTATTATCAGTCTGGATCTTTAATAGTGCGTTCTCAGCTGATTTGGCCTGTCTGCAAATTGAATGTATCATTGATATATACTGCACTGTACAGAATATTCACAGTGGCATTCCAGTTGAATGAATGTTAAATGCAATATTAAATCTCAAGGCTGAACTAAAGAAAACGCATCAGGAGATTTCATTACTATTACTGCAAGTCAACTCGTGTGCAAAAAGACTCTCTTTTGTATGATTTAAGGTGAATCGTTAAATTGTAATCAGATATTTGGTCACTACTATTCTGCACTAGGGGAATTATTCATAAGCCAGGAAAGAAAATGATTTAGATGAACTCAGAAGAATTGTGATGTAACCTTTGGTGCAATGTTAGGTTATGACTCCATGGGCAATGTACACAGAAAATATATTTGCTTTAATTTGCTTTGGCATTCGAATGATGCGTATTGTCATTATTATTTTTAATTGTCTTGTTAAAGTAAAAAGTATGTTTCCGCCCGGTTTCGAACCGGGGACCTTTCGCGTGTTAGGCGAACGTGATAACCACTACACTACGGAAACTGATGGGCGTTCTTGACTAATTTTGCAAGTTTAGACTTGAAGAGAAATGTTTTGGGCTTCGATGTTTCGCTTTTAATTTGAAAACTTATTGGTGCCAATTGTTTACCTTGTAGAACGTTTCTGGTAGTAGATTGCATTTCCGAATAGAATCGAGAACGAGGTCGTTGGCTGTTGGTCAGCTTAGTGTGGGGACAGCGACGCCTACAGGTCAAAATCTAAACTACATTTTGCTGCAAAGGATTGTGTTTCCCCCCTTCCGATCTTTATCAAATATACACGAACAAAAAATTAATAGAATGCACGATATACAGAACAAATTAGAGCAAGGAAATTCAATTTTATTTTAATGTCACATTCGGTCGCTGATTTGTACATTTCATTCAGTGAATACGAAAACGTATTATTTTATTGATCGTCCTCAACTCCTTTTTTCAAAGACAGGCAAAAGTCCAATTTTGGGCAAAAACGAAGGATTATTTTTGGACGAACGGCCCCGAAGATTGTTCGTTGAAGTGCAAGGCTTGTGTTTTGATCCCGAAAAATGACGTCACCCGGCGCATGCGTAGTTATGGGATTCAAAACTGTTGCAGGAGCCCAAGTTATGATGGCCGTCGCGATGGAGACTGACCACTTCCCTTACTTACCTTCGGGGCCGGACCAAGGTACGCACTTTCTTACTCAAACATAAACAATGCGTTCTACTGTCATTCGTTTTTTTTGCTTCCCACTGACCGCACGTCGTTTGTTGCCGGAGTCCTGATGAATCAAGCTAAGTTTGGCTTGGCTAGGCTAGGCAGAGTTAAGCTAAGCACAGCCGATTCGCCGTCAAGGTCGACGAGAGATGAGCACGCCGGGCTCGTTCCGCAGTTTCGTGGTCGTAACAGCGGTGCTTCGGCGTCCGCTCCGTTTTGGCATGCGGCCACGCTGACGGGTTTTGCGGCTTCGTTCCCCTCACGTTGAACTCGCTAGCTCGTGGCTAAAAGGCGCACTGCAATTAACCTCCATTCATTTGATGTGTTGTCACTGTTTACGCTCAGATTTACTCTCAAGGGTAATTTAGAGACTTTAGTGAGGTCGTGCAAAGTTGTAATACTATTTTGACTTATTAATTGTCGAGGTATTTTACAATTACTTCCAAACCACCTGTATACCAAAAGTTAATCTGCCCAGATTGACTTGTCCCAAAACCAATTAGAAATTTGTGACCAAAACATTGTTAATAAAATGCATTATTTTTTTTACTAGATGAGAAGTCACCATTTACAATGGCCTCGTTCGCTGGGGACAAACTAATTATGATTAATGACCTCAAACATTTATTTACTTTGTGTGCTTTGACGTCAGCCGCCTCTCTTTTTGTCCTCCCGCCGTAGTCAATCGGATGATCAAGGAGCACAGCAACCTGTTCACCGATAACCTGTGCAGCATCTGCAATGCCGTCCTCATCTCCGAGTCGCAGAAGCTGGCTCACTATCAGGTTGGCCTTGAGTATTTCTTTATCGCCCCTCGTGGTGATGGATCTCTGGTGGGGTTCAATTTGTGTTCTCCTTTGCGTTCTCTTTCAGAGTAAGAAACACGGCAACAAGGTGCGACGTTACTTTTCCATTCAAAACGAGAAAGAGCCAGAGTCGAAAAAGTTCAAGTCTCCATCTTCTGTCAGCGTAAGTGGTTTATGTTTGGCCTCGCTGTGTGAGAGAGGCTCACTTGACTAAGCCACATGTTCATATTGCAGTGCCACGCCGACAACGGCGAGTTGGACCCGATGAAGACCTGCGACATGTGCAAGATGACCTTCACTTCGTCCGTGATGGCGCAGTCGCATTACCAGGGCAAAATCCACGCCAAGACCCTGAAACTGAAATCGGCAAACCCTCACACTTGTATGTATGCTTTACAATGCGTGCCATCAAGTTTCACTCTTGTAACTCATTTCAACCAACTTTCCCCCTTCTAGTGAATACAAATGCCATTAATCTTTTCTAGCCACCCCCCAAAAAATAAGAAAAATGTTTTAATCAGGAAAGTAGCACAATATATACTGTATTTTATAAGAACATGTATTAGAACTTATTTAAATTCAATTTATTTGTTCTCCCCCCCCTGATATGCGTAATGTGGCCACCAGGGGGCAGTATAAGACGCATGGGAACAGTCACAACTGGACTTGTTCAGCTAACGGCAGATTTGGGATAAAGTATTGTTCTGTCTTCTGCCAAAGTGGACTTAAGGAAGAGTTCAGTTTTTGTTTTGTTGTATGAAACAGCCAATTTTGAAACTTTCATTTAATTTCACAGTTAACTGGACAGGAAGAAGCATTATACATTTTGAAGACTCAGGGGTTGTTTTTTTTTCTGTTCTTGCTCAGCAGTAGCCCAACAAGCCCCACCAGCTCCATCCAAGAAGAAACCGGCGGAGGTTACTCCCCCGACTGGTAACGGCGGCCAGGATGGCGACAAAGACCCCGACCGCTTCTGCTCCATCTGCCAGGCGCCCTTCAACAACGCGCAGATGGCCCAGCAGCACTACTCGGGCAAGAAGCACAAGAAGCACCTGGCCAAGCAGGACCTTATGAAGCTCTACGGCCAGCCTGCCACACCGGGTCAGCGCCTCAACACCTTGGCGCAAGCAAGAGTCTCCTTCTGAATTCACTTATCTTTTCTACAGCGTCCGCAGCCAAGGGCCTGCCGTGCACACTCTGCAACATTGAGCTCAACTCGGTGGATCAGTACCAGTCTCACATCAGCGGCGCCAAACATAAGAACCAGTACGTGCACCTCGGCTTTTCTCTTTTTCTTAACTTTTGTCCAAAAAAGGGGAAGAATCGCAGCGGTAAAATGTCGTCAAAAATTTGTGGGCACAAAAATGACATGGTCTTGGTGTCAACATTGTGGATGCTTCTTCTAACATGATTGCAGATTGAAAAAAATTGGCCTGAGCCCGTCTGACAGCCAGCAGGGGCTTGCTCAGCAAAACAAGCCCAGCGACAGAGGCCACTCGTCGGCCGGCGATGGCGGCGGCGGCGGCAACCAGCCCGGCAACGGCTCCTTCTGCTTTGGTACGTCGAGCAAGCGGGCAGCGTCCGGGGAGGAGCAGGATTTTATGACGGAAGACAACCTTTTTGAGACAGAAGACAACTTCTTTGGGACGGGAGGTGACATTTTCTCCGCCACGGATGACCAGTTTAATGTCGACGACAGCTAGTGGGCTACTCTGGACACGCAGACCGGACTATGGAGGACTGAGTCAGGACCCGGAACAATAACAGAACCCACCCCAGCATCTCAGCACCCCAGCCCAAATGAAACAGCTTATTACTGTCTGAGCCCCCCCCAAAAAATGTGAAAGTTTTGTTCCAAATTCTTTCTTGTCTCTATGAAACAAACGCTTGTGACAGTCTCTCAGCATGCCATCAGTTGAGCAACATTTGCCTTGAAAAATGGCAGCGGTCTGAGCGGAGAAGCCCGAAACTCCACATATCAAACGTGTCGCAGCTTAGCTTTGGTTGCATTGACAGTTGTGCAGAATGCTTTTGTTTATCTTGTTCTCACTTTATTTTTTTTATGAAAATCCTTAAGTGGAAAAAATGTCACTTTTCTATCTTCCTGACAATTTTAAGAAACAAAAGCAAATTTCTGCTGGGTACACAAACGATCTGCTCTCAATCGTAATCAGCCAACGCAGGAAGTCTCGCTGTGACTGAAAAAAAAAAAATTGTTCCTGCCCAGCGCCTCTTCTTTAATGTTTGACTTATTTTTATTCTGCTTTTGCAGTCAGTGACAAATGAGTCCTGCATTTCAAGTGATGTCAAAATAGGAACGTGATGTCAGTGAGGATCACCAAGTAAGTATAGTTTCTTCTCCACCGGGTGGATCTTTTTCTACCGGGCGGGTGTTTGTAGAAAAAAATGAGAGAAACGCAGAGTGCTTTTATTTTCATTTTTGAAATTATGATGCTGCACAGCTTGTTGTCATCCTCGTTGGTGGTGATGTTTTAGACATTTTCCTTTCTGGTTAAGTTGCAAATTGTGCATCTGTTACATGAAGAACAAAAAAACATTTCTTCTCACACTTTTCTGGTTTTCCTTGACTTCTTTCCAAGATTCGTTTTTCCACTTCTAACAACGTCAACAACCCTGACTCACTCGGGAGCGATCCAGTTCAGGTCGATACCATAATCACCACAAGATGGCGCCCTTGCTCTTCCCCATGGTGACAGTGGTAACTGCAGAAAGGAATGCGTCACCAAATAGAGGGAATCATTTTGAAAAGTAACGCTCAAGTGTGAATGCGTGTCTTATGCAAAGACCAAGGCTCGCGTCTGTGGCAGTGAATTTACTGCCGCCCTCCTTGACAGCTTTAAATCTCCCAAACTGACCCCCGGAATGGAAACCTTTGGGCTAAATTCCACCCAACACACACATATACACACACACACTCTTGGATGCACACAATGGTTACACTGTGCTGTCCTGTGCAGGAGACAGGATGGCAAGTCACTTCTGGGGTAGAAATATGGCTTGTGCCCCCCCCCCCCCCCCAACTGAGTACACAAGTTGCTATTAAAAGTCTGTAATGAAGTCCAAAGTGAGTGTTTGTAGTTCTCGGGGGGTGCAATCACCTTCGCCACTCTCTTCCATGGCCGTTCAGATTGACTCCTTTTAAAAATGTTGCTTGGCTGGACAGTTGGTCTTTCTTTTAATTTCCTCTCTTTGAGCTTAAGAAACAAATGCTGCAGATTTCAGAAAATGTGCCTTGTTAGAGTAGATGAGGCGAGCTGTCAGCAAACAGATTAAGATGGCGATGTCTGAAAGAACAAGCTAAAGTGTTGAACGTGCCTCCGACACGACACACGCATGCAACTGGAAACGCACAAGCCAGCCAGCGCGTGTGTGTGACTTGTCAGGTTACAATCCCAGTGAGAGAGCACAATCGAGTACCTCCATGACGAGTGAAAATTCTCATGGATTGCCAGGAATTCTTGGAACAGATGGACGGATGGAGCGTGCGCGTGTGCATGCGTGTACGCATGACCAAGCAGAAACCTGACCAAGCAGCGGTCTGCTGGACTTGTCAGACACCTGTTGGCTCCCCCCCCCCCCCCATCTCCCCCTCGCCCCCTTCGGACACTGGATCCGCAGGCAGGGAGGGCGCGAGAGGGAGAAAACAGCTGGATCAACTGAAGGCTTCCTCTTCGGGTTTCCGCTCCCGGCCGGACTTGCCAGCTCCGTCCTCCCCGCCGGTCCGGGTCCATATGCGTCACGTTGGCCGGCGGGAGGTGGGGGTCTGGGTGGGGTGATGACTAAAACCTCTGCTGGAGGAATCGGGGACGTTGCACAGTGGAATGCTTTGCAAATCCCTAGTCTTTTAGAGCCCCCCTGAGGGACACCGTACAATTGCTTGTGTGCCAAAACAAGCATCCACTTTCAAAGTCAAGGCTGAACTGCAGTATATTACGGTTGATTTGGGCGAGCGCCACCTATAGGTCATGACGCGGCACTACAACAATCAGACAACACGTGTGTGTGTTTGTCGTTCAGAGCTCACGAGAAATGTTTGCCTCTGACGGCTTATTTCAAAATATTTGCTGTTGAGACAACCCAAGCAGATTCAAATGGTTGAAAGCCTCACGTTTTATCTTTGAGTCTGTAACAGGTAAGTTATAATATTTGAAAAATCCTCCTGTGCGTGTCTAGCAGGGCGAAAGAGCAACCGAGTTATATCAGTAAAAAATGACAGCCTTGTGTCTTGCTGTCTACGTTGGGGATTTAGTGAGTTTTAATTGTCATCATTGTGATGAATTTTCCAGCACGGTTTGCAAGGGAGAGAACCCCCCCCGAAACCGCAGTCGGGACAACAGGTGAGTCGTTCCGCTCTTGGGCACGTCTCATTGATATTTTAACCTTTTGCACTTTCCCAGAGAGACACCACTCGTCTTCTGTGGACATGTGTTCCTCCCCTCACCCTCTCTGTGAAAAGTGGAGCAAGTGTCGTTCAGAAACAAAATCCTTAGCTGCTGTAAGAAAAAGTGCAGAATTTGGATTTGTGTGTCTTTTATTCACGTCAGTGTCCGTTTTTACAAATGGTGCAGTACCTATTTAAGTCCCACAGGTGGCATTATGGTGAAAGAGTTTCTTTGTATTGAATACAGAGTAGCAGGTCCCTTCAAGCCATCAGAGTTGCCTAAGAGGCTCTTGAGGCCTCCACAAAGAAGAGGAGGACGACAGGAAGGATGGACAAATCCCCCGATGGGCGCCTTCGAGCATGAATCCAAAGGAAGGAACGTGAGTGGCTTTTTTTTTTTTCTTTTCACTAGGCCCTTTGTAATGTTGCTCATGAGGAGGACGCACGGTGCGGGCGGCAGCCAGGCCGTCAATTGTCAAACCCCCTCATACTTGTTGACAGGTTGTAGCAAGGGGACCAAAAAAATCGCTTGCCGTGTTTACTTCCTGTATGCTCCGCCCTCGCCCCCCTGCCCTTCCTGCCTCCTTGTGTTGGCCGGAGCTGTTATGTTTTCATGGTGCATTTCCCCTCTTACGTTCTGCAGCGCTTAACAGCGGCAGATTAGCATAACAGTCTCCACAGGAACCTTGTCAGCATTAAAACGCCACTTCCTCTGCAAGCGCTTTAACTGCATAATCTGCCCCCCCCCCCCAAAACAAAAACCTCGGCAAGCCCTCCCCTGACCCACCGGTGCTGACGGCATCGCTAATGATGCGGGCCGGTTCCGCACGCCACCGATGCCTTGTTGAACCGGGCCGGCCTTTTCTCCATTTCCTTTCACTGCAAATTGATGCAGGGCTTACTGAGATGGAATTTAAGTACGCTGAACTTCATGCTGACAATAAAAAAAGAAATGCGAGCTAACAAATAATAGCAGTATCACAGTATTAGTGCCACTATATTAAAAAAACTGGTTAATAAATGAAAATAATCGATCGTAATAGTCTAAGAAGCAAAAGAAAATTGAGAAAGGAGGATAAAATCATACAAGGACTGCTGCTTCATGGAGTTTGTGTTTTTTGCTGGTCAAGCAAAAAGCAGCACCGATGTGCTTGACCACAATGTTTGCAGTTGCGCAACCACAAAGGAAGCCATTTCTTTCCCCCCCCAAAAGCCCACCATGCACGAATTCCAAAAAGCCGCCGCTGAACGTTACACAAGCCAACAAAAACGCGTGTTTGAGGCACAAGTGAGGTTTGCGTCGCTGCCACGTCTGGCCGCAAAAACTCCGACCGGAGGCTTATTAAGACGCGCTCATCGGATTGTTGCAAAACAAAAGGCTCTTGTTTGATTTTTGGGAGTCGTCCGTTTTCCCAAGTTCCCACATCCGGACGGCGACGCAGCTCTGAGGACGGGGGACAGGTGGATGTGCAGTCTCCGTCAGCTGGAGTCTGCACCGCTCTCTCAAATCCAAAGAATTATTGTTGATAAAAGCATGTCAAAAACATTGCGCAAGAATGGCGTTCGTAACATAACGGGCCAGAGGCTCGACAAGAGAGGAAACGGAGCGGAGTGCATATTTTGAACCGCGGATCAGGTTTCGCCCCTCAGCCGCGGCGCACCGGATAGATTTGATTACGGCAACTGCCGCCGGCCAAATCTAATTAGCACGTTATTCGCAACAGGATGTCCGCCTCGTGTTTCAGCGGCGGGCCTCTGTCCCGTGATGCGAGTTTTTGGAAAGCCTCGGAAATGGGGGGAAATGGGCCGGAAAACAGCGAGCTGGACAAGACAGACGACGTCAGTCCTGACCCGTCTTGTCCCGCTCCCTTCGGGTCCAGGTCGCGGATCCGATTGGCCGACTAAATGTCTAAAGCACCTTTCCCAGCGAGCCAAATCCCTCCAGCAGATTTTTGGTTTAAGCAACCATGTGATGTGTAAGCAGTGAGCGGAGGGGTCGAAGGTTAAAGTTCAGACCCTTGTGCCTGATCCGGCCGCCGATACACTCTCACGGAGCCTCCCAAAAGAAGTACAATCTTGCATTCCGTCAGGTGCCTTGCGCAGTGCAACGGCCTCTGGGCCTGGGGGGGGTCATGTGACCCCAATGCATGTCAGAGGTTAAACTCACCCCACTCACCTTTGCTGCCGTCATCTTGTT
This sequence comes from Syngnathus acus, assembly GCF_901709675.1. Lineage (NCBI taxonomy): Eukaryota > Metazoa > Chordata > Actinopteri > Syngnathiformes > Syngnathidae > Syngnathus > Syngnathus acus. The sequence goes on along the minus strand of NC_051099.1, from coordinate 2,813,619 downwards.
CATTCCCATCCCAATGTGCCCCAATGTGACCTCGTGCGTGACTTGAGATCGTTTCATGCCAATTCTAGCAGATGGCAAACCTACCCAAAAAAAAAAAAAATAATGAAGGCAGAACATTGCAGCATGTTTGTGAAATCTCCCAGCTGGCCAGGCGCAGGTCCGGGCCTCAAAAATGGCTTCCGGGGACATGCGACCTCACAGGTCAAAGGTCAGAGGGCCGCGCTCCTTCCTCTCGACTCCGACTCGGGACAAAGCTGCCATTGAGTCCGAGTGGTGCCGGAGCGGTTGGCGGTCCACTTTCACTAAAACTAATGTGTGTTTTCTGTTGGCAGGCAAGACGTCACTCAAGATGAGACAAAGTTGGACTCGTGACTTCAAGCGGTGTCAACTTAAAGAATAGCAGGTAACGTCTTCCAGGATTGTTTTTCGGGGTGGCCGCTCGCCACTTACAGCCGTGAACGCAATAGTGCGGAGCGAAACACCTAACCCCCCTCCCTCCCCACGTGCACTTCAACTTACAATGGCGGCGTTTGTCCAGGCGGAGGTCTTGACTCTCACGGCCTTCAAAACAACAGCTGGCCGTGGAGGAAGGGTGCGAGATAAGCTGAGCGGGGAGAGAGCGGAAGGGAGAGCGAGGGGAGGGACAAAGGCGAGCCGACCGCCAGACGGGCGCACTTGTTCTCAGACTGCTCCTTTTAGACAACTCGAAAAAAAAAGTTCACCCACGTGATTCACTTTATTAGGTATACCTTGCGCAGTCCAAGGTCACATTGCTCATGTTTTGAAAATGACTTTTTTTTTTTTTTTAAATAAACTGCCTTGTTTTTTCACAAATGAAGTGGCTGGTCAAGCAGTCCCTAATATTTTGAAACAGGCCCTCGGAGGCCCAGCTCACAGCCTGAAGATGTTTTCAGCTGTTGCTCGTACAAGTGCCTCCTTTGTTCCCTCGGAGATTTGGGCTTCAGCCGCCTTCCGTCCTCCTGTCTGCTTTTTTATCTCCTCCTTATCATGCATCCTCATCCTGCACCTCAGCGCAAACGTCTTCTCTTCTGCCGCTTTGATCCCGACTCCGGCTGAAGTCAGACCCTCGGACCCCCCCCCCCCCCCCACCGGGCTTTGCTCCCCCTAGGCTTGTTCTCGCTGTCAACGCACCACTTGAAGCGGGCCACCAAACGAGTACGATTTGCACCAGTTTACTTTTATACGAGAATTCTGTACAATCTTATTCTCTTTTTCTTTTTTCCCCTTCTCTGAACGACGACTACTATGAGTGATTTTGGCCCATTAAAGAGAGGCCCTCCAGTTACCAAGTGGCGCCCCGCTCGCTCTCCTAAAGTGCCTTATTTAGACGGAAACCACCCACTTGTCACATCTCGGCAGCCAGCGCTCGCCGTTCCCGCTCCCCGCCAAAGAGGAAAAGAAACACACACACACATTGACTTCTTTACCCTCCGCTTGAATCATCTCCTTCATCGGACGGTGAACCTCACAGGGCGATTTTTGCACCGCTGTCGACGGGGCTGGATGCTCATGAAAAGAGCGACTGTGCAAAAAAAAAAAAAATTTACTACTCCCGGCAGTTGGCACACACCCTGAAAGAGTCTTTCGCTAACAGTAAGATAGCTAACTTCGTAAACTATGCGCCAACTTGTGACACGAAGCGCCCCCTAGCGATGACATCACTGCAATTGGGCCTTTTTGGGATTGAGTTTTACACGATGGCAGCTTTTGGCGAGCTCCGTATTGAAATGGAAGGTCAATAAATTGGTGCGTGTGCGCTAATGTCTTTTGACGCGCAGTTGTCGTAACAATTTTGGGACTAATGCGAGGCAGATGCGCGTCATGCTTCTGTGCGCCGAGCGGGAGTGCTCAGGCTATGAGATAATGGCACGCATTTTGGAAGCTGCTCTGTGTATGTGTGCCCCCCCCCCCCCCCCTTACTTCTTTCCGCTCAATTAAGGCCGCACATATCTTGTCCTAGATAACTCTGGCATTTGTGGTCCCTACATTTTTGCTGCATTGTCTTTTTTTTTTTTTTTCTGTTTATGCGGATGCGGGGAACTCAGATGAGTTTTTTTTTCCCCCCGTCCTCATAAAAAGTCAGTAATGAGCACTTCTGGCTGCGAAGCCCAACCCAGCTTGTAAATGTCTTGGCCGAAGTCGACATTATTGTTTCTTACCTTCTTTTTTTCTTAAAATCAGATCCACAAGTTCTCCCTCACTTGTTTGGAGTCACATGATCTCTTAATTGATTTAATTCAGTTCGGTTTCGTGTGTGTGTGTTTGGAGGTGGAAGCGGGGAAAGTGTGTCTTGCGTGCCCGCATTCCACCCAGTAGCTCCGGATCTCCACGCACGAACGCGGCACGTCGCCAGTCACTAATTTTGCCCTTCCTGCTTTCCTGCGGGAGAAGTGAGGCGAAGAGGAAGCGCAGATCCGCCCATTAGGCCGATAAAAGTCACCGTCTCCTTTCCCCAAAAGTCAACCAGCCATAATCACTGCAGCCGCCTTTTTTAAGTCAAAGCAGATAGCGTGCCGCAGTCTCTGCGGGGGGTCTCGGCCCTCCTGAGTGCGTCTTTTTTTTTGTGCGTGAATGGACTATTGATCAGGTTGAGCGTCAACAAACAGCCGTCCGTCAGTCAAAAGCCGCCATTCAGACCCCTGAAAGCTTCTTGTGTTGCCTCCATCGCTCGTCTCGCCGCGTCATCGTCACCTCGTTTTTGGTTGTTTTCATCGCGACGACACCTGAATGCAGCACAGCGCTCGTTACTTTGCTCCGCCGTCGTCTTCTTTATTGCCCAACTTCCTGTCTACACCCCGAATCAATTAGTCTGCTGAAATTATAGAGCAATAAATGAGCGGGCGACCGCCGCGGAGACGGCTGGCGGGGGGGGGCTTAGGCAGTCGGCACGTGGGGGGGGGGTCTCCTGTCTGCAAGCTCCAACAGTGTTACCATTGAGTGAATTTGCCAGTGCGTTCATCCCCTACCACTGAGTTCTTGTAAGACAGCACGGTGGTGGCCTAGTGTTAAGCGCGTGTGCCTCACAGTTCCCAAATTCTGGGTTCCACTCTCAGACCCTGCTCTGCTCGGGCGGGCCTATTTTGGGATCTCCGTGCAATCGTGAAATGTGAGTTAATGTCTGTTTTGATTGGCCCCTACGCAAGGATAATGACAGCCTTGTGAAATCACCATCTTGCTCCACACACACTCGAGTCAAACATGTTGTTTTAAACTTTTAACCCAAACTTTGAGCATGTTTTTTGTCCCTTCTCCAAAATATACCGTTAAAAATGTACTCTAGTGTTTTCTTACAGGCTATTAAACTAAAAGTAGAATTCGAGCGCCCACACGTCCATCGGGAAAATGAAATTCCCGTTCGCCGGACATTTCTTTTTTTTTTTTTGCTTTAATCATTCCAGTAACTGTGTGTTCCAGAACTGAGCACTTGCCAAACAGTAGTTTTAAAGTTGCGTTTAAAACTCCGTAAAGGGACTTTGGAGATATGTTATACACAAAAATGAGCCCTTTTGTGGATCCTGTCGTCTCTTCCGAACGTTTTGTTAGTGATGTTCACATCAAGTGGAACACCGATGTAGATCCACATGGCTGCTTCTCTTCCTGGCTTGATCACACAGATTGTGTGTCTGTTTGTGTGCACGCGTGCGAATGGACGGAATCCCGAGTACTTCCGGAGGTCAACAGATAAAGCAGAATTTCTCGTGCATGAGTAATTTCATACACACACACACGTATGTGGAGGACCACACAGCACGTACGCGTGTGCTACGACTTGTTCACGTAAAGCACTCAGAGCCAAAGATAAGGCGCAAGCTGCCGCCCGACGAGGACGGCCGCTGACCTCTGACCCCGCCACGTCTCGTCACGCCTCTGGTCTCGCCGCGTCGCCCCCTCAGCGCCCGTCTGTCTCTCGTCTTCCTCACGTCACTTTCTTCCTTGTTTGCTTTCTTTCCTTCTTCAGGCGCAGGTCTGTGTTGGCCTTCAAATGTGATTCATTCAAAAGATATTTACGAGAAAATATATTTTAAAATATTTGTAATATTTAACATATTTAAAATAAAAATATTATTGATTCAAATAATTAAAAAAACAAACCTAAAACAGAACATTTCAAAATGCTGTTTATCAAATATTAGATAAGATTCACAAAAATTACCTAAAAAAAATAAAATGATTTTAAAGACGTTTTAACAAATGTAAAAAAAATGCTTGGGTGGGGGCCACGTTTCCCGCAGCTGCTCGCGTTGGCCAAAGTGAATTAAGACTTTCACATTTCAACCATGGCGTCCCGGATGAAGATAGGGGGGCATTTGTTTGAGGGTCTGGAAGGTTGGACATGTGTGTGTGTGTGTGTGTGTGGGGGGGGGGGGTATTAACATAATAAGAGCCCCTCTTTCTTCATTTGCACACAAGCGCTAGCACGCCCGTTTTAAAAGCCTTCATTGTCCGAGCCGCCCGGGGACCCCCTTGCCGGCATTTGGGGGCCTGGGTGAAGGGTTAGCGGCCTCACAAAGGAGACTGGCCGGCCAGCGACCCCCCACCCCACCTCCTTCCATCTCTGTTCCCTCACTGCTTCTCCACTTCAAATCCATCACAGTGACTTTCACATTCAGCACCCCCTCCCCCATCCATCAGCCACACCACTGATCCCACCCCAAACCTGAGACCCTCTGCTGGAGAAGATCAGTGACCTCATTATAAAACAAAAAAAATAAAATATGAAAACATAGTGAAACACCCACACAATTGAGTCATCACTCCATTTCGTGTCATACAAAATAATTTATAAAGGCAATTGTATTTGCGTTACCACTTGATGATATATACATACAATATTTTATTATTCTAATATATTCACAGGAAATCATAAATTCAGGTACGTCCTCCAACTTTTTTTTTCTTTTCAGAACAAGAGATCCTGAGATTTAAGACTGTTTTAAATAAGCAACACAAAAGTAAAATCTTATATAGAGAGATTTATATTTAACAATCGCTTCTTTTTTAACATAGCAAAATAAATCTAAATATTTTTGTCCTTGTTAAAATAAAATCTCTTTGAAAATAACTTTTGGGGAAGGGTGGTGGGGCCCCTCCCTCCTCCGACTTCTTCTGGGTTTCGGGTTTTTGAGTGCCGTGCTTTACCAAAACGTCCTGGCTGTTGCTGCTGTCCGAAGTACATCCGTCCTCAGTGCTCCGTTTAAAAAAAAAAAAAAAGTCCAACTGTGGCATGGGGGTCTTATCGGAGGGCCGTCTTGGGGTCCGCTCGGGGGCGAGCGTCCTGGTAGCCCAGCAAGCACGGCTCAGTGGACATCGCGTCGTGCGTGAAAACCGAGTCGTTGTCGGACGAGCACGAGCTGGACGTGTCCTCGCACGACGGCGAGTACTGCTCGAAGGGCGTCGACAGGTCCAAGTACTGCACGAAGACACGCGTGTTAGCAAAATGGCCAAGGCGCCATTGAGAACGAGAGTGGCCACTACTGGTGGGAAATGGAAAGTAGCAGAAACGTTGGATGGTTCGACTGCAGAATTTTGTGACTGTGGTGGTTTTTTGGAGCAGAATGAGGCGGGCTCATTTGTGGCTACTTTGTGATGCCAGAAGACATCTGTAGTTCATCAACAAATCAATAACATGTAATTGCGTCTCACTTTGGACCCAGAACATTTTATTTTGTTTTTTGGGGGTTTTGCGACGAATTTGACATCCTAGTGAAAGAGTTGAGAACATGTGGCTCGCACGTGGGTTGCCAGATTTATCGTAGTATTTCAGCGCTTGGCTAACATTAGCATGAGCACCTTAGCTTAGCATAGCAGATGTTGCACTTACCTCATCAGAGATAGACAGCAGCACCTTGTCAAGCTCCTCCACCAGTAGCTTAAAGGTGGGCCTCTGGGTGGGAACTGCATGCCAGCACTCACGCATCATCATGTAGCTTCAAAAAATTAATAAATTAGACCAGAGAAACCAACACCTTGCTACCTTTGCTTACAGTTCATGGGTGCAGTTGGAGGGCTTGTCCATGCGGTGTCCTTCCTTCAGCAGCTTGAAGAGCTCCTCGACGGGAATACCGGGATACGGCGAGCCCCCCAGGGTGAAGATCTCCCACATGAGAACGCCAAACGACCACCTGGCAAAAATAGGTAAGCGCTTCTTAAGGACCGTCGGGTCATTTGCGACGCTCGGTGCTTGTCGGCGCTTACACGTCGCTCTGATGCGTGTAGACTCGGTCGAACAAGGCCTCGGGTGCCATCCACTTCACTGGCAGGCGTCCCTGCATATAGACGCGGATTAGAACTCCGCCCCCAGTGTGTTGCCGTGCCAACACAGCTGCTCGCATTTAAAACGACAACTTTCATTGTCTGACTGTAAAAGACACCTCCCCGCTAAAGTCTGGCCACAGCCGCCACCCTGCCCTCGTTTCTAATTACGTCCCATTAAGATGCCTGCCAATCAAGACTTGAACATCTGACTGGCGTCTTGAAGCACAGTACAGAGGCCAGACTCACGTTGGTGGTCTTCTTGTAGTAGTCGATCTGGTGGACGCCCCTTGCCAGGCCGAAGTCGGCAATTTTCATCACGTTGTCCTCCGTCACCAGGACATTCCTGGCCGCCAAATCTCGGTGGATGCACTGCCCAAACAAAAAAAACAGAGGGATGAGTAACGGTGTGGATGTTTGTCTCTATGTATGCCCTGCGACTGGCTGGCGACTGGCAGCCTTTCGCTCGTAGTGAGCTGGGTCGGCTCCAACACCCCCCCCTTCCCTCCTGTCCCGACCCTGAACGGGATAAGCGGTGTTGAGAATGATTGGATCAAGGCACTGTTTATTCGACTTGAATGGGTGTCATTAAAGCTCATTTTGGTTTTCATTCGAAATAGACTCTGGCTTTTTTTTTTTTTTTTTGCCTGACCCGCTTCGGTTTGCGGGCCTCCCCATAATGGAGGGTTGCTTTCAGGCTCTGGCAGTGGCCTCGCAGCCCAGAAACCCGATGCCTCCGCCCAGACAGTCTGTTTGCTAACAGATTTATGGCGGTGCTAAAAGGGACAAAAGCCTGAAGATGGCGGGGACAGACAGATGGATGGAGGAGAGTAAACAGGCCTGGAGTTTTGAGACGGCGGCTGGCAGACAAAGAAGCGTGTTGATGAGTGACAACAGAGCATGCTGGGAAAATAGTAAACGAGAGTTTGGGGCGGGGGCGTTAAGAATATTGCAAAAACCACACCCAATTCAAATCCAAACACTTTGGAGGTTTTGACCTTTACTGGGCAACCTTCTTCCTGTCCAGCCTCATAAACGCATTCTCGCGGCTGCATTCTCATCAAAAACCGCAATGAGTGGACCAAATCCATCGAACGAAAAACATCTGGCTTCTAAGCTACACAAACAACAACTTTAAAGTCTCTATAAACACCGATCCAAATGTGATTGTGGTTCATCATTCCAGAAACCACTCCACCGCAAATTTTGACGTGATCTCTTGGGGTTTTCAAATGGCTTTGGAATGTATGGAAGTCACAATTTAAAGCTAAAAAATGTCTCTCCATAACGCAGATGTTGTCCACCTCAACTAAAGAGGAACTGGCTCAAATCCTCCCAGACTATACTGACGACATACCCGTTTGGAAGCGAGATATTCCATCCCTCGGGCCACCTGGTAGGCACAGGACAGTAAATCCTTGAAGGTAAGCTGCTCCTCGGGTACTTTGGTGACATCAAAAGTGTAGTCCATCCCCGGTGGCCGTCGAGCTCGCAAATACTCGCGCAGACTGCCTTTGGAGGCGTACTCCACCAGTACGTACAGAGGTCCTGGTTTTGCAGGGTAGACCACAAAAAGAAACTAGTTTACTTGGGTTCTTGTTCATCCCCTCCATGTGGAACTCACCGTCCTGAGTGCAGACCCCAAGTAGGTTGATGATGTTCTTGTGTTTGTCCATCACCTTCATCAGCTCCATTTCCGAGATGAGGTCGGCAAGATCTTTGTCCGTGGCGTCGTCTATCGCCGTACAAACAAAGACTTTAAAAGAACTGCTTTCAAAGGTCCAAACTTGAGAGACTATTCTTACCTTTAAGCATCTTAACCGCAACAGTGGTAGCTTGGTCCGAAGAGTCCTTGTTGATGCCGTAGGCTTCGGCCCGAACCACTTGGCCGAAGCAACCTTCCCCCAGAGGCTTTCCCAGTGTTAAGCTAGACGGGAGGACGCAAGTTGGTTAAAAATAGCATCCAAATGAAAATTGTACACAGCCGTAATTTGGGGCTCCTATTTCCTCAAACATAGGTTCCGTTTTAGATCACCCCCTACAATTTAAAGTTTGGTGTCCTGGGAACTGAAGACCAGTGACTGCTTTTGGGGCTCAAGGTGCAGCAATTTAACGTGGTAGATTTGAGCACAATGGAAGATGGTATTTGGTGTATCTCACTTGTCCCTCGGGAACTCCCAGTCGGGGTCGTGGGGTAATTCAAACTCCATCACTCCGGCCAGCATGGGAGAGCAGCTGGATGAAAGGCGAGCCACCCTCATCAGAGACGCGCTGGACTTGCCTGACGAGTTGGAGTCCACCGAGTACTGAAACACAGGCGACTTTAGCGTTGGCTCTTGAATGGTAAAGACGAGAAACTTTGATACGCACCTGTCGGCGCAGCGGGAACTTGGAAAGCTTCTGGACCGGGAGGGCATCAAAGGGCTCCCGTCTGGGGTGGACTTGCATCCGACACAAAACCACGATAACGATGGCCATGATCAGCGCCAGGAAGCCACAGGCGTAGATGATGATGTCTGTATACTTGGTCTCCATGGCGTCCACCGGGTCTGCGGCTTCTTCCTCTGCAGGAAGTTGGAAGTTGTCCAAAACATAGCACTTTCTCAAATCTGCCAAGAATGATGTTTTTGACTTTACCCGAAAGGACGGTGAGCCAGGCCGACTGGTAGGCGAAACCGATTGAATTTCCCGCCAGACAGGTGTACTCTCCCGCATCCTCCATGGTGACTTTAGACAGGTAGAGCACCTCCACCTCGGACATGTTCAGACTTCCGGTCTATCCACAACAGCATTGAGAGGTTAGAGCCAGCGACTTTGGGACAAAACAAAGACACGTCACCAACCTTGAGAACCTGGACGTACGGCGTCCCGTCAGGGCCGTATCGGCTGCCGTTCCTCTCGATGTGTTTGAGCCACTGGATGTGTGGCTGCGCATCGCTGTAGACCTTGCACTGGAACTGGACGTCACTGCCCACTACTGCCGTGGTGTTGGCCGGTAGACCTGCTTGCAGGATGGGTCTATGGGGGGAACGCTCTGAATGCAAGAGAGAAGCAAAGGTCTGACTGGAGATACCTTCAGGAATGATTCAGGAGCAGAGAGACATGCTGACAACCGGGTGGTCAAAACTATCCTTCGGTTCTAATGACCACCGGAGTCTCTTTGATCAGCAGCAAGTCTCACTCTCTGATCTCGTTAATTGTCTCGTTAGTCCTTCCCCCCCCAGTCGGCCGGGAAAGGGAAACTGACCCCGCTGTGGACGGACAGCCAACAAATGAACAAACAAGCCCGCCGCCCGCCTCCATCTCCAGTCACAGGTCAGGTAGAAAACTGCTTTGGACGCCCGACTGTCCACATCCCGCACACCACGGCTGACGCCAGGCGCCTCATCCCCTTTTGCTCATGACCCCGCCCTCTGATTATCCGCCCCCCTTACACTGGAGGCTTTCATTTGCAGCCGAAATGCTTTTTCCACAAGAGCTTACTAATGACCACTGCTGAGGCTGCCATGAATACAGTCAGTCAGATGGCATGGCTTGAAATTCCAATTTTTAAGATCTAATTCATTTTATGGACTTACTGTTTATAACCTCAGCCCGGGGAAACATTACTTTTTAACATTTTAACATACGCAAGCCAGTTCTGAACCTGTAAGAATGACGTTGGGAGCCAAGAAACCCCCCCCCCCCCTTCCCGGACTGACACCAAATTTCGGAATCTTACCCAAGACGTCAAGGACATAGCTGTGAGCAATGGAGCCATATTTATTTTCCACCACGCAGGTGTAATTTCCTCTGTCTGAAGGCACAACGCTCTCCATCACCAGGCTCCAGTGTTGATGCCTCAGCTTGGAAAGAAAAAGACCAGGCAATGAGTCTCAGTGTACAAAAAACAAGGTCAATCCAAAGAACAATTGTTACCTTGATGCCCCCGATACGGTGCTCGCCTCGAAACTCTCTTCCGTTTTTGAGCCAACGAATGCTGGGCATAGGACTGCCCATGGCTGGGCAACGAAACTTGACCGTGTTACCCGCCGGAACGGCATACAGCTTCTTTTCCATCCGTTGGGTGTGGGTCCAGTAAGGACCTATTGAGACCAGACCAAAGTTGCAGCCTTCAGTTGGACTTGAAAAACTTAATTGGGAAGGCAAAGCAAGTACGCACCTCTAGAAAGGTAAACTTGGTCAGTTTCAATCTCGTCATCCAAGCCGTTGTCCTCGTCGTCATCCCCTGAGCCCAGCGAGTCTACAAAGTGATACGAGTGAAGCTTTGTGATGACTTCAACTTCTGACGATGGATTGTTTTCCCCGCCGTCCTTACCGGTCACTGTGACGGTGAAGTTCCTCACAGGTCCTCTGGTTCCACGGAGGGCGCACACGTAAACTCCCGAGTCATCGTATGTGATTTCAGCGATTTCCATGGCGGCGCCGCGGATCTGGATCCGAGGAGTGGGCACCAGGCGGGTTCCCTCTTTGTACCAGTTGACCGCCATGCCCGGCCGAGTGGTTATGTCGCAGCGCAATTTCAGGACCTTGCCCAGTTCGAGGTGGAGATGATCTGCGGTTTCCTCACGCAGCTCGTCTGTTTGGAATGGGCACAAAATGGGTTTACCTCTTCATCGGAGATGTTAAAGAAAGTGTCTCCATCCCCCATTGTATCTTATCCCCAAACAATGACATTGCCATGGAGATGAGGACTACTGACTGAGTGACCTGACCCCTCCCTTTTGTGGATTATTGTGAGACGGAAAGCAATCAAGCTAACACCGGGCAACTCCCTCCCCTTCTTGGAGGAGAGAATGACGCTAATGAACATGTCGCAGTGTGACAGATGCATGATGTTACCTTGCGGGATCCTCGTTTCCGTCATGTCCGCCATTTTGGAAATAACGGCACCTGCGCAAGAGGGTTGCTGCGTTACAAAAGAAGTCGATGATTTAGTTCAATCGCAGTCGGATGACGTCTTACCCGGCAGGACTTGCAACCACGCGGACTGCATAGCTTGCACAGTCTTCCCTTTGTGTTTGCTTTCGGCCATGCAGATATATTCGCCCGCGTCGTCCAGGCTGATGTTGGATAGATGCAAGGTGTTCACCTTGGACGCATTTCTCTGCAAGGGCTAAACACAAAGTAGGTTCTGACTAAGGAAGGGTTCTCCAAAGACAAGTCCTTTTTGCAGCCCCATCTCCGCTCACCGTGAGTGGTCTGAGGCCCAACGCTCCTCCCGAAAGCTCCGCCTTCAACCACTGCACCTTGGTGGATGTCGGCCGGTGGACTTCACACAGCAGCTTTGCCTGACCGCTCACCGTCACGGTGATGTTTTCTGGGTATCCTGGCACGATCAGAGGCCTGGACACGCGGAGATCTGGACGGGGAAACATGTAGTTGAGATAGGTCGTGATGATCCTGGCCCGGAGGCGTTAAGAGCAAAACAATTGTAGGTTTGAGTTGGCCCCCGGAAACATCCGGCGTCAGGAGAACATAGTGTTCCTACCCGAGCGAGGCCGCTTAATGCCACCAGGAAGTGGTGATAGAGTGCCCAGATAACCTGGCTACTATCGTGTCACCATCGGCCACAGTGGACTCTATTCATCGGGTCAGTCGCTCCATTCGCGGCATATGCGCTCCCCGGCCGGGGACCTCCATTACCGCTCAGCCGCTCAGAACGAGCAATTTTCCAGAGCAATTTTCTGTTTGATTGCTTCCTGCGAGCGCTTAGTGAAAAGGCAATCTGTTCCCCTGTCAGTGAAGTGCGGAGTTTTCTTTTTTTTCTTTTTTCACGAGCTGCCGCAAAGTACACACACTGCTAATGTACCCGGGAACAAAACGCAACATTGAGCATTGGAGGGGGGAAAAAAAAAAAGAGACTTCATGGAAACACAAATCGGTTTGTTCGCAAAGTTCAGGAGACAGTCGGGTCGCCGACAGAGTCCGAGGACTCGTGCTAATGAACTTGCGGGGACGGTCGTGCCCCGCCGTTGAACTTGCGGCCGGGTGTGAATTGTCACCCAGAGGCGAGGGGGCAAACAAAACAAGGCACAAACACAAACAAACCGCGAGACCGGGCGGCCATGTTGGCAGCGTAACTAATGCGCTAAATTGTGCGTGAATTCAAACGTGGAGTTGCCGGGTGTCAAAACAAGAATGAATCGCCAAAGCGCCTTTCAAGTCAAGCTGTCGGAGTAACGAGCCTGACCAGCAGATGCACTCCCGGAGGGTCGGAAAAAAACAAAATACTGGGCCAACGTTAAAGATTGGCACGGTCACGGCTTCTTGATGTCGCCCCCGCCATTAGGAGCACAAATATATATATTTTTTTAGCTCTTTTATGCCATCGAGGATGCCTCTCTGTCCCAAGGCTAAACAATCGTCTAAATGCGCCTGGATTACGTCACGAACTGAGATTGATACCCACGGGCAAACTGACGGAGATGTTCTGCATTCTTCCTTGTGATCTCCACATAACCCGTTCCTAGGGGACATTGGAATGCACCCTGGAACTTTTTTTTTTTTTACCTATCTCTGATCATCTGTCTTGCAAATAAAGTCAGGAGGGCATCTGAGGAGCAAGACCCAGCTAGCCTGGCCTTAGGAGAGCGAGACAACCTCTGCTCTCGACGCCCCGGAGCAAGCATCCACATTCTCGTTGCTCGGCCATCTTTGAATTTCCATCTATGGAAAAGCTTTTTTGATGTCACTGCACTTGTTTGAAAAGCATCAATAAAAACCTGGTCGGAAGAGCACCGCCCCATCCCTCCCACTGCCGCCTTCCTCCTCTTCATTTTCTTCTTCTTCTTCCTATGCAGCTGGCATGCGACCCGGCAGATTTACACTTCCGAGCCTCGGGGCTTGAAGCGGATCAGGTAGCACTTTTCACGGCAGCCAAAACACACTTTGCCCCCTTTGTGCTATCCATCTCGCTGGAGGTGAGGCGACTTGGAATTTACAGTGGGACCAACCACTTTGGAATTCAATCGAGGGGGAGATGGGTGTCTGATTTTGGCCTTGCAGGACCATCCATCCTTCCTTACCTTTCATTCTTCCCGCTCCGTCGTGCGATCTGGCTAAGAGTCGCTCTGAGCAGCAGAGCAGGAGCAGGCACAAGGCGCAGACTCCGGCCATCCTGATCTTCCCAAGACGCGTTCAAAGGCTGCGATGTAAAACAGCCCGGAGTTGGCCTCACACGCCGGCTCCTGACATCGGCGCCGCTCCTTGAATCTGGAACCTGTGGCTGCAAGGCAAATATTGAGCTTTACTCGAGCGATCCTCTCGTTCTTTCTGTCCTACATGGTCCAGAGCAGGGCTGTTAGCGCCTGTTGTTTGTCAATGGCCGGGCCCTGACTGGGGAAAAACACTTGAAACTTGCCAGGGAGACGGACGGAAATGTGGAAGCGCCACGCTTGCAAACATGCCCATTTATCAATCGGTCCACTTTTCTGTTTGCAGTCCAAATGATGAAGACACTAGATGTTTTTTTGTTTTTTTTATGTCAGTAAAATCGCTCATCTCAGCTATATCGTTTTTGATGACTCAATGGTTTTCCGTCGAGGTTATGTCGTGACAACAAACTCTCTTAAATGCTAATTATCTCTCGGGTTATCTGACTTTATTATCACAAAAGACAACAGCGTGTAAATGAACCAGAGATAAAGCGGCAGCTTCATTATATTTAGTGATTTTTTTTCTCAAGAGCGACAAAACATGTTTATCTTGAAACTTTCAGCCTCGCTTGTAACAGCAACACTGCTTGAAGAATAAAAAAATAAATAAATGCTGCCATTCAGGTGCAATTTTTTTTTTATTACCAAACCCACTTTCACATCACATCTGCTTTCCTGTGTGTGTGTTTTTTTTAACTATTGACATATGGATTGAACTTTTACAGTCAAGCTTTTATGGTATGAAAATCATAAAAGCAGTGCTTAGTGTGTGGCATTAAACACGCAAAGCAGTCTGAGAGTCTCATTTAAAAAAAAAAAAAAAAACTTTTAAAGGGTTTAGGAACCGAGCCGCGTTGTGAGCATCCCTCTTTAATTACACACGCGCGGCGTGTAAACGTGCCAAAAGTCCAAACTCCCCACGCGCACACGCATAGCCGGCCGGCCGGGTTCAATGTCTAAAGCACTCATTCTGCTTGCTTCGATGTCGCAAACAATCTTTCGCATGTTAACTCAAATGATCTTTACATTTAAAAGCTACTAAATGACGCGTGGCACTTTTATCCGTTGCAGAAAATGAATAAATGTACCTTTTGTTTAGTTGAGTTTTTGGAGGCGAATCACTCCTTATCCCAGTCATTCAATATTGCAGTCATCATTTGGCTCATGTAGTCCACTTGTGTCTCTTTCAAAAACAAAAAGGTTTCTTAAGGGGCTCTTGTATCCGCAGGCTTATAAATCCATTGGAACCAGCATCCACCGTCACCCCCACTCGAGTGGCGACAGCTGCCGAGCCCCTGGTGCGAGCGAGGAGCGGGGAGAACCACTCAAAGAACATCCATGGAGGGGCACACAAGGGGAAGGTGGTCCTCTCCCCGGTGACCGTTGCGACGGTTATCCGCGGAAGGAGCGCTTGAACCCGGGTGAGATTCCTCTCGTCTTCGGCGCCCTTTTTTTTTTTTTATTAGGGCTGAGCCGGTGCGTCTTTTTACGCAGCGTCCTCTGTTGCCCCTTTTTTTCCTTCCTCCTCTTCTTCTTGTGAGTCGCTTTATCCGTGCGGAGGTCTCAACCGAAGCTCCGCGAAGGCTTGCGTGAGTTTCTTGAGGACAGCGAGTGGCTGCGTGCGTCCGCGCTGCCGCTCGGCTCCAACTGAACTGGCGCTCGCTCCACCAGCGCGCACTCGCAGCCACAACAACAATAGTGTGAGTGGCTGGGGGAGGGGGGAGTGGGCGGGTGAGCAAGGGGAGGCTGCACTTCTGTTACCCCCTTCCTCCCCCTTATTTAGTCCCCTTCACCTCTACTACGCTGGAAAATAAAATAAAATAAAGCATCTTCTCTACGATATATTTTTTTCCTTTATTTAGACTCACGAAATAGTCGCGTGCCGTACCCGCTATAAATCAGGTTATTAGGACGTTTATTTTTTTGACAAGTACCCATTTATGGCACTTTAATTGCTCTTTATGCAAATATGGCATAGAGTGAAGAAGGGGGGGGGGGGGCGCTGTGTGGCGAAGACGCATCCAATTAAGTGGCTTTATTGAGTGAATGCTTTGTGAATTGCCTACATGTTTTAATTGCATCAGCAAGGAAAAGGATTGGACGTGTTAATCCCATTACCACCTCTTATTTACCCTATCTGCAAATATAATAATTTTTGAAAATTGTTTTTGAATTCTTTTACAACCCCTAATAGATGATTTTGAACCAATTTTTTTATTTTATTTTACAGGCTTGTTAGATGGCAAGTGTTGCTACCTGCAATGCATCATGGGCGATGAAGTCATCATCGTCAGACGCTCTTCTCTGGGACAAGATGATGGTCATAAATCCCAAGATGTCCTCCAAACAGGCAGAACTGACACCTCCAGGATTTTGTTTTGGGAGTACATTGCAAAGGTCAGTATTTAGAAAAGTTGTGTTGTGGGCAACAACTTATTTGTGTATGACATGCACAAACATAACCCCCACCACCACCGCCGCCGCCGAAGCTCGATCAGCACCAGTGGCCATTAAGCACGGCCCTTATCTGCTTTATGACTTCCTTTATTTGTGTACTTTGACTTTCGCCGTAAAACACCGTCTGACCCCGAGCGGTACCAAAGGCCAAAGCACGAAATTTATGTCTACGCTGAAGCGGCTAAAGCTAATCTGCACGTACGGCGTCCCTCCTTCCCCTTCACCGAGTCATTTGGGCGCCCTCGTGCAAAGCGGAAGCCCCCCCCCCTTGCCCTTAAGTGGAGTTTGTCCGAGCGTGGCGGTGACTCGCTTGGTTGGTGCAGGTATCGTGTGACCGCGGTTTGAATCCGGGTCATGACCTTTGTAGCTTATGATTCCCCCCCCCACCCTTCATCATACATCCTGCTGTCATCACAATAGACGCAGAGGCGCAACAACAATCTGTTGACATTCCGGCCCAATCTGGAGTTGATTTACTTGAGGACTTGAACAAGTGTGGCGAACCCTCCCAAGCATGTCTCCTCCATGTTAAACGTAAAAGCCAATCAGAAACGCGTTCAAGCTTTTTGGCGACAGGTCACGTGATCTCATTAAAGGCCACATCAGTCACATGCAAATAGCGGCGATAATGGTAACGATATGCTTTTGAAAGAAGATGCTGCATTGTTTGGGGGAGGGCGAGGGGTGAACTTTAAATGTGAAAGGGACCTGATGTTGCCATCATGTGCCCTCCCGCCGTGACACCGACTAATGAGCGACCGGCCACACCTCGTGCATTCTTGCTGACCTTTCGCCCACCTCACTTTCCCTCCCCACATAACCTCACCCAATCATTATCACCCCCCCCACCCACTCAATTTGTTATCAGTTGTCAGGCACCAGCTACCCCCCCTCTCATTAGCATAAGTATGCGAGGGGTGGGCTATCATTGCAATCTGGACCCGAGGGCACCGGTTGATATCAGCCATGTCATCAGATAAAAGCCACGGGACGCCCCGAGGAATCGGATTCTATCACGGCAGCAAAGATAACCCCCAAAATACGGCTTTTTGTTTTTTTTGGGCCAAGTTGGTCAAGTTCCCGCTGATTGTTGCGTGTTTGTGTTAATCATTACCTGGCGTGTTGGCAACACAAAGGGACAAGTTGGCAGCACGGGACTTTGTCAGTCAGAACTCATGCGCTGGACAAACATGCTGAGCGGACAAAAAAAAAATTGTTTTGTCGTCCGGTTGTTGCATGACTTGAAGTTTCGACGATGACGGATATCATGAAGAAGCAACGTTTGCCCTCTCCTCCCTTTCTTCTCCTAATGGCATACAGCAGGGGAGGGCCAACCAGATGCCCCCCCACCATCCCATACAGATGGATGAACCCTGTTTGAACTCGGCTGCTTTAATTAATCTCGCTGACTTTGTTAATTATTTGTTTGGCCCGCCTTTGACGGAGGCGGCACAGTTGAACGCGACTCGGGTCGCGTTCGAGCTGGCAAGAGCGGGAACGCTTTCTTGTTCTTCTTCTCCGCCATCTGATATATTTGTCCAAAATGGCTGCCTGGGAACAAAATGGCCAAGTTCCTTCTCCAGCCACCCAATTTAGATTTTTGAAACTTGTGTGAAGGGCTACTTTCCCCCCCCAAACTTTCTAGGGGGCGCTACTGAGTATGTACTGTAAATGCACCTGCCTACATGTCCAAAAGCTCCAAATGAGACCCCCTGCTATATTTTTGTCTCCAAAGATGAGACGGCGGGCGGTGAGCCGGTGGAGCGGCTCGTTCCAGCTAGTTGGCAGCGGCGGGGTGTGACCGGAGCAGATTAGTGGCCTCCAAACACGGGGCGCCGCGCTCAGGATGTCCATAGAGAGACATGTTTGGTTAACCTCGACGCTGAGCCGTGAGTGAATGCAGACGCCCGGCCGCTCGCACCGTTCCAGAGGAAATCCTGTTAACGTGTTACACATGCGCAGCGTTAGCCATGATTACACTTCAATAAACACGCAAGAGAGGACGGAAACAATTCGCTGCAAAGACGCTTCCTCCTCACGTCCGCGGGTGATTCATCTGCGCGTCTTTTTTTTTTTTTTTTTTGCGCTCCCTATGTCAGTGCGACTTCCTTTCTTTTTTTTTTTTTAGGACTTGATCCCAAGACTGTGCTAGATTTTGTCATCTGGCTCATGAGGTTGGAGCGCACAAAGGTTAGAAGGGACTGAGGGCATCAGTGGAAGCCTCAGGGGTTGATGGCCGGGTTAAGAGGTGGCTAAGCTCGGGGATGAAGGGAGGCTTTAAGATGGAGAGTCCACAGTGGAAAAATCCGGGGGGGGCTGCCTGAAAGCGGGAAGATTCTGACACAGAACATCTCGACGGCTAAATCAACGTGTTGCTCGGCAGCAACCAGTTACTCCAAATCCCGTTCTTTTTGTAGTCGGTGAAGAAGAAGAGGTTTAGGAAGGACTTCCAACTCCAAATACTGTCGATCGATTCCATTCCCCATTCCAAGCTCCCAGTAATCCCTTGGATCAGGGCACCAGACCCCCTTCCCCCCCTCCTCATCTTCACTTATTAGATCAGGGCCCCTGTCAAGAAGAAGCAGGGATCCGGGGGCCTCATTGTTTGGCCCCTGATTAAGAGCTTCTCACAGAGGAGGATCAGGCTGATGGAGCAGGAGTCGAGGCCAGCGGGGGGTCTTACGGGCCACATTGTTTCAAGGCTTCTTCTAGAGGTGGACTGGATTTGGTGGACAATGAGATGTTAGACGATGAGGGGCTTAAAGCTTAAGCTCGTACTTTCGGGGCCAGCGGTCGAGCGTTTGTCCGCCCGCGGCTGATGACCCAATCCATCTTTAGATGTGAAGTGAGCAGCTTTAGGGGACAATGGAGGTCCAAATGTAGCACCGGGTTAATTATCTGCCAGCGACCGAGGTTCTGGGGCTCGTCCTAAATGTGAAGTCAGCGTCAGATTTTTTATTGCTTGTGATGTTTGTCAACAAGCGGCACGGCGGCCATCTTGGCGGGCTGAAAAGTGATTGGCAAATGCCGGCTTGTTTTTTGGCGTCGCGCTGGCAGCTAAATGTTTTCTTTTTTTTCTTTGTTTTCTCAATTTTGACAAACCTCGGGCTGTATCGGAATTTCTTCATCTGTTGATGAACATTTGAAATTTGTTTTCGTGGTGTCTAACGGGCATATTCCCAAACTGGAATGTGCGACGGTGAAGGGAGACGTCGGCGGAGGGCACGGCCAACGCGGCATTCCACAGGGATTGAGAGGCTGCATGGGAAAACCAAACGGAGGTGTTAATCTCAACCGAGTGACCCCCCCCAACCCCCCTTCCCTACCCGCTCTTCATGTCCCATCATCCTCCAAAGGGATCCTCTTAATCCCATAGTCTCCCCACATGGACCAGGTCTTTCTCCAGCGTCAGTTATTGGCACAAAGGCCCGATCAAAGCCGCTCAACTCGGAATGCGAGGAGACGTGTGTTTTTTTTCCTGGGGTGGGGTGGGGGGGGTAGTGATGCAGATTGGCCGGGCATCAAATAATATGTGCAGGAATGTTATTGTGCTTTGGCGGGATAGTAAAAACAGGCTTTGGTGCTGCGCCTCAATGTTTTGACAGGTTGAGTGTCTTTGCCAGCCGATAAACAAGCTGCTGGACCGTCCGCTCCGCTTCGCATACTTTTATACATTTGGATTTTGCGTAGGTACTCACAATTTCTACTCGGGTGTCCTCATTTAAAAAGGATTTTCGTCAGAGTCGACAGTAGCGCGACGCTCAAATTGTGATTTTATTTATGATTTTGATGGACGATTGCTCGGCGGTCATTCTTTATCTAGAAATTATCATTGATGATGACATCATGAAATGCACATTGTGCTATTGTGCAGGTGTCCAGTTCCATTCTTTAGCGCTTCTTCCCTTCCACAAATATCTCAGTTGCGCGCTTGACAGGTCCAGCTCGATTTCTTTTCATTGGCTGCGCGTCAAAAGCAATTGTCAAAGGTCCCTCGGCGGGATTCCCGCCTCCGCTCTCCTCCCGAGAAGCGTCTGCTGTCAAGACTGTTCGCATGATTTTTCCGCCGGGTGTCCGCATCTGTGCCTGATTTGCACAAGAATAAAGAAGTCCCCTCGGCTAACCCCTGACTTAATTAGAAGCCATCTTCAACTGTGGACAAAGACGCTATAGCTAACAGCTAGGCTAACAAGTGTTTTCTAGGCTAACAAGTGTTTCGACATAAAGTAAGATCCGAGTGAGAGACCGAGGTTTGAAATCTGCAAACGACGAAGAAGGCCACTGTCAAGTGCATCATTTAAGCGCTTGTAAACAATCGCAATCCCTCACTTTATTAGCCACCCTCAGCTAAATGAGCGCAGACTTCTCCTCCCCGTTTGAGCCGTAAAACAACAAAACCAAAAAGTGGATTGGCGCGGGCATCCCGCGTGGGGCCTCCAAAGAGGAGGCGGGGCTGCGTCTTTACGAGGCCTGCTTATCGCCAGGTGTTAAACTCACGCCACAATTTGGAGCCGCTATCGGCTTTGAAAGACGGTAGCGCGGGGTCTGCGCTAATTGGCTTTCAAAGTAGAGTAGATAGCTGACCTAAGTTTGTAAAAGTGGCGACGGCGATTCTCGTTGGAAAAAAACTATTTTAACCGTGACTTTCCTGTGTCTTGTTTCGAAGTAAAGTGATTCCAGCCGTGCGCGTGACGCAGATCCCGGGCCCGTGCCATTAAAGCGCTATCTGCAAGCAAGCCGAGCGTTTAGTAGTAAGATTGCGATACGGTTTCAAGTGGAGGCCTTTCACTTCCCGGGGGCTCTCACTCGTATCGAAATCAAATCGGCAAATTGGAGTCAAAATAAGGTGAGCGTTCACGTTTGTGAGCTTGCAGTCTTCAATGTTTTGGGAATTTGTTTGTTTTTTTTGGGCAGCGGGGACTCCAAGGCTCTAAGTGGAATAGTTCCGACTTTCCCAATGTTCTTCAATGCATCATTACGCTTCCTATGCAACACTTGAAGGCAAGCAGCCGTTGCATTCCGAAAGCAAAATATTCGACAGGTTGTGATGGAGCGTGGCGAGGGAAGAAAAATAAAGACATGACCTGGACAAAATGATTTTGTTGTTGTGCTCGCATGGCAACTTTCATGCCTGCTCTTTCCGCAAGGGGTGTGTTTACTTTTTATATCCACCGTGGGCCTCAGAAAGTTCCAATTTCATTACGGCCTCTGTGAAGACCTTTGAGAAATCGGCGCCTCCTGCGGTCAGCCGAAATCAAGCGGCCTGGCCGGCGTACATAGTTAGGCTTTTGTCACTTTTTTTTTTTTCGAGATAGCTTTTGTCTTGAGACAGATAAAGCAGGAGGAGGTCTCACACACACACACACACACACTGATAACACACTAACCTTTGATGTAAATCCTGCAGGGAAGAAGATGCAAGAGGGGGATTGGATGGGAGGAGGAACTACAGTGAGATTAGAGGAATAGCTTCAGGGAATGGTGTTTTTGTTTCAGGTTGCGCACACACACACACACACACACACACACAGATTTTTTTCTATGTAAATTCTTACAAGGTACATTCCATTTGTTGTCCATTTTTTAGACTAAACTTGCTCTTCCATTTTTTCCCCTCCTTTAAATGAACATCATGCAGTGATGCAGTGAAATCTGAGAATGACACGAGAAAGGACGAAAGTGTGCGTGTGTGTATACTTCCTGCAGGATGTTATGCCGTAACCCCCCCCGAGGATGAACCTGGAGTGTGGAGGGTCTTCAATGCATCCCGAAGCTGACAAGAATATGCATGTGCGTGCCTGAGTGGACATCCACGAGTTCAAAGTGTGGACAAGACGTGCTCAAGTGGAAGGAAGTCCCGCATAAACTCAAGTATATGTGTGTGCGTGCCTGCGTGTGTGACTCAATTGACATAAACCCTCATTCATGTCCAGAATCCGCTTGGCGTCCATTCATTCATCTGCCCTGACTGTTGGCGTCTCCATCCCCTCCCGGCAGGAAAAATAAACTTGACCCTTCGCATCCTGGTGAGATGTGACCTCCGACCCCCCCCTGACTGGGCCAGAGTGCTCCGAGGCTCCTCATTCCATCCATCACAGTCTCTCCTCGTTCGCAAAAAAAAAGAAAAAAAAAGTCGAGCGAGGAACCCATAATTCCACCAGTAGACTTCTAAAGCGAGGTCGGCTCCGTACAAAGTGATGTTTTCTTTGCCTAGCTCAGATCTGCGCATGGCGGCGCCGCCGCTGCCACGTCGTCTGGCGTTGGCTCCCAGCCGACCACAAAAGCCACTTTTCACTGGCTGCCCTTGAACACACCACCCAACTCACACACGCCCTCGGAGGCCACTTAGGTCGAAAATAGGCTGCAAACGGCGAACGGCTCTCAAGTGGTCCGCCAAGAAAAATGTTTTTTTTTTTTTTTTCCTGCACTTGTTTACGACGGAGATGAATTGCCGTGCCATCTGTATTTCCCGCATCCTAATTTGCTCTTTTCGACCCGCCTCAATGGGAGGCTTGTCTTCGGATCCTCCCGTGTTCAAGAACATCCATCTGTCGTCTGTTAGCTTTTGGCAGCTAACATTAGCATTTGCCAAACGGTCAACGGGTACCATCCCGCTTTTGAGCATTGATGAAAAACGACTCGTGATGACAATGAGGAAGTCGAAGATATCTGGAGTGGGGGGGTGGGGGGGGGGGGTACATTGCAAAGAAATCACAAGCAGTCCAGTGTTGGACGTGACAGGAGATTTGGACTTGGAAAGAGTCGGGCCAGGGCGAGCACAAGGGCGTCTGGCTCTAATTTACAGCCCTAATAAATCCCCACCCTCTTTACCCTCTGACCCCCCGAAGCAGCCAGGCAGCTTCCTAAAATCTTAATCACTCCTGCCGGACCCCCCGACCGCCCCCTTCTGCGTGTCCTCATGGGAGCTCGCGAGAGAAAGCAACAAATAGCCAGCGCGCACACAGGCTGCATTATTCTGCTGCCCCCAAAGCCAATGGCCGCCTCGACTGACAGACTTGTGGCCTTCGCCCACCAACTTGAAAACTTTCTCTTTACAAACTTTTTTTTTTTGCTGTCCTTTTCCTGTTTATCGGGGCCAAGTTTCAAATCCTTGCGGGAGTCCCAAGTGAGCGTCAGCCTGGCCCGACTAAACGGGACGCCTGGCTGACTGACTTATTGACTAACTTGTTTCCTGTTGGGTCGTGTGTTGGTGTCAGAGCAGATTTATGTCACCTGGCCCGGGTGATAACTCATGTCAGACGCAGTCGGGGGGGGGGGGCTGAGGTCGCCGGGGGCCCGCTCATAAAAGTCTGCGCTGCTCTTTTGCTTTGTTTACATCTTTCCCTCCGTCCAATCTGGGACTTCAGATGTCATGAAGATGTTCCCGCCCCCTTGAAAAACAATTGTAACAAACAAACATAAAACTCAATTTTTTTTATATACATATATATATTGTATAAATTAAAATTTGTGTACCTAGGGGGTGTGGCGTAGAGAGGGACATCAAAATCAAGGCCCTGATTGACCAAAACTCATAGATTGAGTCATTCTATGATTCTTACTCATTTCGGATCTTCTGATTGGTTGAGGCCGTTTTCACGTTGATGGAACCGCAAAGAGCTTGAACTCGATTCCAGCCGGTGAATGCGTTCAGTCTCACGCACAGCGGGTGTTGAGACGCGTTCGGAGGTCACCGTCTACTTTGCAGCGTTCAAGGACAAAAAGACAAAAGGACGCCTTTGTTTAAGAGCGCCGCATCCAAGAGACGGCAGCGGAGGAATCCGCGGGTGGAAAGACGACACACAAAGACGAGCGCTCTTAAAAATGAGAAAATGAGAAAAGCGCCGCTCACGCCCTCAATTACAACTTCTCTCAAAGCGACCACGAGACCAATAACAACTCCAAAAAAAACTTCATCTTTGTTTCTGTTTTGTCGAGACGGCTGTTTTGCGTCAGGCTCCGGTTCAGTCGTTTGGTCTGCTATCTTTTTATTTATCTTTCTTGTAGCGAACTGACCAAAAGAAGGCCGTTTTTCTCCCTTTTAAGTTCAAAGCTGTCTTGTTTCCAGATCATAATGGCCGCCCTAATTAGAGGCTCATAGCATCCATATCGAATTCAAATCCAGGTGCGGACATTTATCCACTTCCAAAGGAATCCTTACATGTGAATAATTACGACGCGCTCGTTTGTAATTGCTCCGACGTCGTCGTGCGGGAAACGTGCGCGTATGGCCGGTCGGCTGGCCGGCCGCTGCGGCCAGATGTCTTCTTCTCTCGACAAACAAAGTGGAACAGTGCATGTAAACACGCCATCTGCGCTTTGTTTACACGCCCTCAGTTGCTCAAACAGACCGATAAGTCTTTCCCGGGGAGCGACGAGCCTTCTCCCGCCAAACGGGACAAGACTCAAGCCAGCAGGCCATCTTTCATTTTTTTTTTTTTTTTTTATGGATTTGCAATCTCTGCTTACAGCAGTCAATGCACGGCATGATGATAGAGGTTCCTAATATTGTGGTGACCTGACGAGGGCAACCGCAGTGTTCCAAAAATACCTTCAAAAACAAAAGAGCATTCATCAAGTCGTCAATCCGTCTTTGGGCCCGATGTCGGCAATATTTGCGTTTACGCAACCTCAGACCTCAGGCTGCCGTCCGTCTGTCTGGCGGCAGATGAGATGGGGGGGGGGGGGGGGGGGGGGGGGCGCTGACCGCGAGGCTTCAAGCTGCCGCAGAGCTACAGGTCAGCCCGCGGACAGACAGACACAGACAGACAGGTGGACGCGCTTCATGTGAGCGCCGTCTGATTGGACGTTGCAAGCCTCCATATGTGGCAGGTCAAAGGTCATTGTTTCTCCTACGATTGGAACTTGGAAGAAGATGCCGCTTCTGCTAAATGACAAAAAAAAAAGTGAGCCCTCTCCAGTTGTCACCAACTCAACTGATGTCAAAATCTGAAGTGGTCAAAAGAAAAAAAAAAAAAAGCTTGCGGGATCCCCGTTGAGGTTTCTAGCCGTCATCTGTCACGTCGACTTGACACCCGCGGAAGCTTTGAATGGGGACGCCGGCCCGGCTGACCCGACAGTGGCGGCCGGCGCGTCATCTGACAGACAGAGACGTCAAGTCATCACCGGAGACATCGCCGTCCAAGACACAAAGACGAGACCGAGTCAGACGTGGGTCAGTGGGCCGAGCCGCTTGTGCAAAAGATGGGATTCCTCTTGACAGCCTCAGACTTGAGAAAGACCAGACCGGAGGTGTGCGCAGATATGCCGCCTCATCTGTCTCTCGCCAACTCCCGCTGATCAGATCCGCCCCGCCGGGCCGATTGACATCTCAATGAGATGAGCAGCGGCGCGCTTTTAGCGGAACCGCTTCACGGTTTGCGGCCTTTGTGCGGCAAAGTATCCATGGCGTAGCCCCTCCTTTCTATCCATCTGCGTCCCGTCGAGGAAGGACGCCGGTTCTGCTCCCCGGAAGCCATCAAAGTTCTGAAATGTGCGTTTGTTTGTGTCCACAGGCCCGGCAGTGGCCGCACCCACCTCGGCGCCCCCCTCCGTATTCCCGCGGCGGGACGCTTGGAGAAGAACCCCTGGCCCCCCGCCCGCAGTGGACCTCATGTGACCCACACTATGAGAGTGGCAGGGAAGCACAAAAGCACGCTGGAGAGTTTTAAAGGTACTTTTCAGTGGAGAGCTTTTTGAAATGGACACGTTGAGGCTGCGTGGTGCAAGCTTTGTGCAAATAACGCTGAGATGAAAAACAGATCTAACTTTCCCTGTGTGGATTGGAAAATAATATTTTGGGCGTCCTTTGCAATATTGATCTTGTACGATTAATTCAGAGAAATATTTTGACTTTCATCCCTTCATTTTTTTTTTTTACACATTTAATAGAGATGTTGTGCTCCTCCAAGCCACATCTCACAAACATAATACACAATCCCGCGTACTGCCCCCCCCCCCCCCGGTCCTGTTGAATGGGGGCGGATGGGATGGGGTGGGGCGGGGCGGAGCAGGGGGCTCTTCCTTTCTCGAAAGAAGACCCCGGCCACCCGTCTAAACGTGGGCGCAGTGAGAAAATGAAGACCTCTGCGCCCCTCGAAAGCAGCAGGAATTTCTCATTAAGCGTAGATTTGGGACCCCCTTCACCCCCTCGAGGGAGGGTGCAGGGGTTCTCCCTCAGCCGGCAGCGCCTCTCATTCACCTTTTCTCTTTTTCAATCACGCTTGCAAAGCCCCCGAGCCACTTCCTCTTCCTTTCAGTCCCACTCCTCACACACCTTTTTGTGTGCACGTTCTCTTACGAGGCCTCAAAGATTTCTTTCTTTTTTTGATGTTTTCATCATAATAGTCTCTGGTGATATTTGTGTCCCAAGGCAGTTGAGGCAGATTCTCCTTTTCAAAGCGTTTCCCATTCCCACTTTGGAGTAGGATTAATGAGGATTATGGAGATGAGGCGAGGTAATGAGTTGTGAGGGCCGCCACTCTTTTTTTCCAAACAAAACACAGCCAATGCCGATTTGGCCGCTCGTGGCTTTTTCACGTGTTGGCCAGCTGACTTTGGCGCCTTTTCTTGCACAGCAGCCCCCAGCTAAGGTTTTATTTTGAAAATGGAGCGTGCTGTTAGAAAAGGCTTTGTTTGAAAATAGGCTCAATTATATTGAGAAATAAGATTAAAAAATTTATGGAATAATAAATTGAGAAAAAAAAGCAAGATGGACTACAATCAAATCCAGTAGAAATAACTAACATTCAATATTTTTATGTATTTTTTATTTAGGCCATTCGTAATTACCTACTTTTCATAAAAAAGCGATAATGTTAATTTTATTTTTATATATTTTTTATAGTTAAATTACTCGTGATGTATGTAAATTAAACATGAAAACTTGAATACGTATTGTGTATGTATTCTCATGAAACAAGGCTTATTTTTACAATAAACCACTCAATCTATTTTACTTCTATTAGAAAACAAGTGATAATAGATATAAATAAAAAATGTATTAAGATGTCATCTATGAAATAATCAAATATTGCATCTCACGGCCACTAGGGGTCCTCTTATCACACTAATGCAATGTGCTACCGTTAAAATGTTCTCATCTCAGCATTCCCGTGCAAACTTGTCAAAAATTGGCATGGCCAGTCGACTTTGTGCGGAGAGAAATGAGAGAATGAAACTGAGAATTAGAGAGAGAGAGGGAAAGAGAGAGATCCCACGCGGGCCAGAACAGCTGACAGCTGGGTTCAGCTGAGGTCAGAGGGCAAGCATTGGCGGTGGGGGGAGCAAAGCAGAATTTAAAACAACAGGAAGACACACATGCACACATACTTGTGCGTAGTCATCGATGACTTGCCCTGTTTACTTGCTTCCATAACAACCGCAACAGCAGAGGTGCCAAAAGGACGTTCACGACTCGTCAGAAGAAGACACAGAAAATGTCAATTGATGCTGCCATGAATGGCGCTGCCAGGCCCTACTGGGAGAAAAACAAACTTCAGTGTCTTGCTCAAGGACTCTTGGACATGATCATCACCAGGCTTGAGGATTGAACCCACCACCTATCTTTTGGGGAGGCCGCACCCCACGTGACGTAAAAAAATACCCGTGCCAAAACCCGCTACTGGTGTGGATTTAAAATCCGGCAAAAGAGCAAAAAAAGATTTATGGGGACAACCCAAGTGCTTGAATCTATAGCGTCTCATTTGAGGTACTCTGGCTCCCTCTAGAGCCGATGAGTGCTACATGCAAGATCGAGAAAAAAGTGCTGTATTGGGTCTTAAACTGCCCTATTGTGAAATCTAAAAATGTATAATCAAAAATGAAATATGTTAAGGGTGCATACTTTGCACACACTGTATGCATATGCATGTGTTGTCTCCATATTTAAAATAGCATTTTTGTAATACGTGTGGTCCTATATGAAGTAGTAGTACTGCTTAAAAACCCTCCAGCATTGAAGTTGCCCATTTCTGATCTACATATAAAGTTTGGTGAAATCATGGTTTGCCATTAAGTAAACTTTCTAATAAACATATTACGTTTTTGAGCAAAGCTGCCAGTTAGCTTTAGTTATTAGCTAGCAAGATCCCCAACAAGGGATTAGTAACTCTTATCAGCCTGCTTTGACCTCAATAACAAGTCGAGGCAGCTCGGCCTGCACTAACAGCGGCTCTCGTGTAGTTACGCGCGTCTACCAACAGGGGGCGGTGATGTCCCGCAGCTCAGCTCAGCCCGCCCCACTCCGACTGTGCTACGGGCCCTCTCTTGTCAGCCTGTGCGCGGCGGCGACTTTCTCCCCTCTTCCCATATCTCAACCTTTTCCCTTCCTTGCCGCAAATGACCCCCCAACAGAATGTCTCAAAACACGCGAGTTTCGTCACGACGGTGGTGAACAAGCGCATCTGCGCCCCGTACGTGTACGCGCAGTTAATTCGCGTCGTCGTGTTTTTTCCACCCCCTAACAATAAGGTTCGAGTTTGTGGGAGGAGGAAGGTTGCCATTTTGCGATTTACGCCGCTTCCGCTATTCAATGTCGCGTGCGAATGCATTCAAGTGCATTCGCGTTAGTTGCAGGGATACATATTGTCAGTATTGCCCCGACGTTCAAACCCACGCGTGTTAACACTTTGTGGGCCTATTTGTTCGCTTGTCACCCCCCCACCTCCCCTCTCTCCCTCCACCGTCACCTCCCGTGAGAGTGGAGTGGAGGACTCCATTTTGAAGGGTGTGCGGCCACTGAACTCAAGTCCTCGTCGCTGGGAAGAAAAGGGAGACGATATGCAATATGGCTTCACGCGTGTTTTCGTCTTGAGTGTGAATCTTGATCTTTTGATGAAGATCAACATGACGGCTGGGTGGAAGTTCGGCGCGTGACGTCACCGCCGCCGACTGCTCGTGATTGACGGCTCGTTAAGGCGAGGTGGGCACATGTGGGAAGGTGCATTTTGTAGCCAGGAAATGGACGTTTGTGTCCGATAAAATCCACGTTTATGTTCGAAAGTTGTGTACCAAATAGAGTGGGGGCACATTTGTCTTGCAGGAGCATATATTAGAGGGGAGGTGTTGGAGCAAGAGGAGGAGGAGGAGGGTGGTGGAAGAAGAGGCGGAGGAGGGAGGGAGGGAGAGTGCTCCTCGGGATCCGGGCCTAGTAGTGCCGCCGCCGGGACTCTCCTGTCGCTCTCATCCGCTGTCAAAAATCCGAGAATTGCCTTATTTGGGGGCCACAATGGAGGCGGCGGGGCTCGCGCGGAAGCTGCTTGACATGGGAATGGTAAGAAACTCGTCCCGGATGTCGCGTTCGGCCGCGTTTCGCGTGATTTTTTTTTTTTTTTTACGTGCCTCTCTAACCACACTGATGCGCGCGCACGCATAGACACAAGTCGACCCAATCTGCGTGCGCGTGTGTGTGTTTCTGGCGTCGTCCTCTGTTGCATGTTTTGTTGTATTTTGACACCACACACTACAGATAGACACTGTCAAACGTGCATTTGCACACGCAGTGGCACGCGCACACGCACGATGAGGGCCATTTTAATGCATCCGTGAGTGTGTGTCCTCATGCAGCACATACACGCACACAAACACGCTCACATAATACATACAAACGCATGACATGATGGACCTCTCATCCCGTCATGGCTGCACCGGCCACAAACAAAACATGTCTCCCAAGATGTCACCCAGTCCAGTTGTCATTTGACACACAATGATGGCTTTTCTTGTCATCTTCACCTCAAGGCGAGGTTTCCCAAGCTGCGCACACCAAAGAGAAGACGACGATATGATAGGCAGTATTTTTCTACAGAATCGCGGTTTTCTGCTCAAATTAGTCTATTAAATTAGTTAATGTCATCTTTTTTTTTTTAATTTTAATTCACCATAACATTTTTTTTCAAGACACACGTTGAAACTCTAGAAGAAGACAGTCGTGTCAATTGTTAGATACCGACCTTATTTTAAGGCATCTGTTATTGTGGAGACTACCGATACCAACCACTGATGCTTAAGGCAAAAATAAATGACATTGACCTCCTGGCCAGTAGTTAGCGCCAGACCGCCGCAGATTAATACATTGGTGAATTATCATTTGCAACCAACCAGCTTTAATCTTACTGACCCCCATGTTGGGTATACCGATTAATTAAATAACTGATGTCATTGTTCCCGTTCCAGGGAGGAAGCTTGCCAGCATGAGTGGGCCACATGCAGGCCCAAGCCGGGAGTCCAGCCGCCCTATAAGCCCTGCTTGTGACGTCTCCCGCCATCCTCGATCCGACCACAGTAACGGCCCCCGCCCAAACATGTCCGCCGCCGCCTCCTCCCTGCAGCGCGCATCCCTCTACGGTTTTGCGCAAAGGGACCTCTCGCCCCCCTCATCCACCTACAGCCCCCTGAGGAGGCTGCAGCACCTCACCACCATGGTGAGCCAGCCCGACTTAGTTCTGCCCGCTCGCCCAGGTAAGAGCTGGGATTGGGGGTCGGATGAAAAGGAGTCGGAGCGGGACTCTTGGGTGGACAGGGATTACTACGACGGCAGTTTTGCAAAACAAGCCGAGGTCCAAAGCGGCGGCTCCAAAGACGAGCCGGCGGCCACCTGTAGCAGTCCCAGTGTGTCAGAAAGGAAGACGGACGGTTGTTTCTCATGCCCGGCAAGCCCGGCCTTCTCTCTCGATAGCAGCAGCCCCTTTGCAAATGGCCTCCTTCACTTTGAATCCTCCTTGTTCGAGGACGAGGACAACGACGACTGTGACAAAGAGCAGCGGGAGGCGACGTACCTCGCCGTCACAGACTCTCGGGATAAACACAAGACTCCAGAGAATGAGCTTCAGTCCGCCTCTGTGGATTCGCACTCGGCACCCAAGGATACAAATGTTTCATCGGCAAAAGTCATCACCCGGTCTCAGTCGTCGGGCTTTCGCCGAAGGTACTGGGATGTTTCCGACGACGACTGGGAGAGCGACACGGACCTCTTCCTGTTTGGCGACAGCCCCTCCAGGCATTTGATGGCAAGTGCTCTCCCCGTTACAAAGTACAGCAGGTCACAGTTGCAATCCTCCATCTTTTTTTTTTTTTTAATGGAGCACCATCTATCACTAATCTGCACTAAAGCTGTAGTAAATACTCAACTTTATCGACACAGCCTTTTGTATTAGTCGCAGTTTAGCTAATTAGATTGCCCCGATAGGTGGTGAAAAAAAAAATGAAAACACATTCCAGGTGCTTGTTGTTGTTGAGGAACTAGTATTAAGCATTATACTGAACATATAAATGTTTCATGGCTGTTTTGTTTTTGCATGGTCGACAGCAGAGCGACATGAAACGAAGCTCTGTACCACCCGTCAAGTTTCTAGAGGGCGAGGTCATTTGGGCTAAGTTCAACAGACGGCCATGGTGGCCGTGCGAGGTGATTGTTGACCCCGCGAAGGGAGTCTATCACAGGGTGAAAGGTGGGCCAGTAAAGTTTCTTGACTGTAGACTCGTGTCTTGTCGTTTGGATGCTGACTGATCATTGTGACTTTTTAAAGAGCCCAGTGATCGGCCGTGTCGGCTCTACTACATCAGGACTTTTGGGGAACCAGAGGAGCAAGCCTGGGTGGAAGATAAATCAACTCATATTTTTCACGGAGGCTTTCAGTTCGAGCAGCTTGCGCAGTTGCGTCGGAAGGCCAAGCAAAGGGGGCAGAAATACACGGTAATGTTTTTCTGTGTGTCTGAATAATTGCTGTAGGCAACAATCCAATCTGGATCGTCACTGATTCTGTCTTTCCACAGATCGCTAAACGCTACGAGGCATCTTGGAAATTCAGTGTGGCTGAAGCCGAACGTATTCTCCAGCAAAGACCCAACATAGACTCTTTAACCATGGACAATTCCTCAATGGTGACCAAGTCCCGTCCATCTATTTCACTTTCTGGCCCCGCGGCAATCTCCAACCTTCTGGAAGATTCGCACACAATCAATGGATCATCTTCCCAGGTATCATCCCCAGTAGAAAATAACAAAGGCACTTTAAAGAAGTCTTCTGACAAGCGGGAAGACTTTAACTCCTCAAATAAGCAGTCGAAAAAGATCCGACATAATAGCACCAACCAATCAGATAAGGATGTAGAGTGCCCTTATTCGGACCTTGACTCGGTCCCTAAGATTTTGTGTCCTAAAGCACTTGAACGTCAAACTACATCGACTCATTCACCTGCTAATGTCGCCAAGGAGGAAAAAAAACAACCAGAGATGCAAAGTGGTCTGTGGTTCACTAAATCAGGCAAAGACAGGCGACCTAAAACTGTTAGTCCGGATCGGTCAGATCCTACACTCTTCAGCAATCTGCTCAGTAAGAAAAAGATCTCCGCTGTTAATAAAAACATCATGGCTCAAGAGGATTCCGCCTCCCTCTCTGGGCAAGATGAACAGGCTGGATTGGTAACTAGCGAAACAAAGCTTGTGTCTGAGCACTTGTGGCAGTTGGACTCTAAAAATACCATTGTAGCTAACAAACCTTCCAAAGGTACTGTTGAGCTGTTGTCGCAACACCAGCAGTCGACAGATTTTTCGGATCCTCTTGGATTGTCACAATTGCAAGAGTCCGTGGTCTTTTCTGAACCTTGCGGATCTTCGCAAAATCGGCAGTCTGAGGGTCGTTTTGACCCTCAAGAATTGAAAGATGTTTCGGACTCTCGGGTTTTGGCACAAAAACAAGAGTCGGTATTGTCTTCTGACCCTCGAGGGGTGTCACAAAAGCAGAAATCTGTGGATTCCTCTTACTCTAAAGGTCGATCACAAAACCACGAGTCTAGGAATTGTTCTGACACTCGAGGGTCTAGTCAAAAGAATAAAGCTTCATCAGACTCTCGGGGATTGCCCCAAAAGCATAAGTCAGTGGATTCCTCTGACCCCGGAAGAACATCACAAAACCATAAATCTGTGGCTTCTTCTGACCATCAAGAATTGCCCCAAAAGCAGGAATCGGTGGAATCACTTCAACGTTTATCCAAAAAACAGAAGACAGTGAATTGTTTTGGCCCAGAAGGATTGTCACAAAAGGAGTCCAAGGATTCTTCTGACTCTCAAATATTCCCACGAAAGCAGAGGTCAGTGGATTATTCAGACTCTCCAAAATCAACCAACAAGTTTGTCGACGCTTCTGATCAACTGTCGCAGAAGCAGAAATCCGTCGATTCTTCTGATACTCAACGAAAAAAACGGGAATCCATGGATTCTTCTGACCTTCCAGGATCATCACAAAAACAGAAAACTGCAGATTCTTTGTGCCCTCAAAAATCGTTACAAAAGTCTTTTTATCCTGGATCATTGTCACAAAAGGAGAAAACAGTGACTTCTTCAAACCTTCAAAAATCACCGCAAAAGCAAAAATGTGTGGATTCTTCTGACCGTCAAGGACTAAAGCACGAGCCTAGGAATTCTTCTAAATCTCGAGGATCGGCTCAAAAGCAGAAGTCAGTTGATTATTTTGGCCCAGAAAGAGTGTCAAAAAAGAGGTCAAGGGATTCTTTGAATCACCACCAAACATGGTCACAAAAGTCCAAGGATTGTTTTGACCCTCAAGGATCTCAAAAGCAGAACTCAGTCAGTGATTTTGGACCTCAAGCATTGTCAAAAATGGGGTCAAAGGATTCTTTTCCTCACCAAACTGAGTCCAGGGATTTGTCAGACACTCAAGGCTCATCAAAAAAGCAGAAATTTCTTGAGTTGTCTGACCATCGAGGAGCGTCCCAAAAGCAGAAGTCGGTGGATTCTTTTGGTCTGAAAAGATTGTCACATAAGGAGGAGTTCAGAGAATCTTCGAACCTCCAAATAGTGTCACCAAAGTGGAAGGCAATGGATTCTTCCAGCCCTCAAAGATCATCACAAACACTGGAGTCCCGCCACTTTTCTGACCTTCATGGATCATCGCAAAAGCCGAAGTCACTGCTTTCTCACTCTCGAGGATCGCCCCAGAAGAAACCTCACACCCAAGAATCATCACAAAAGCAGAAATCCCTACACACTTCAGACCTTCAAAAGTCATCCCAAAAGCAGAAGTCAATGAATTCTTCTCAACCTCAAGGATCATCCCAAAAGCAGAAATCAGTGAATTCTTCTCAACCTCAAGGATCATCCCAAAATCAGAAGTTAGTCGATTCTTCAGATGCCCATAGATCGTCACAGAAGCAGCAGTCAGTGGCTTCTTCTGACCCTCAAGCTTCACCACAAAAGCAGAATTCCAGAGATTCGCTTGATCATCGAGGATCGTCACATAAGACAAAGTCCACGGCTGCTTGTGACTCTCGTGAAGTGTCAAAAAAGCACGAGTCCTTGGGTTCTTCTGACCGGAGACAATTGTCGCAAAAGCAGGAGTTGAACTATTTTTCTGATACTCGAGTTTTGTCCCCCAAGCTGAAATCAGTGGATTCCTCGAAACCTCGAGGATCATCACAAAGGCAGGAGTCCAGGAACTCTTCTGACACTCAGGTTTTGGCACAAAAGCTGAAGGCAGTGAGTTTTTCTGATCCTCGTGGGTCACCACAGAAGCAGATATCCAAGGATTCTTCTGACCCTTGTAGATCATCGCATAAGAAGAAATCAATAGATTTGTTTGAGCCTGAAAAATCACCCCATAAGAAGAAGTTGGTGGATTTTTCCGACTTTGGGGTATCGTCAAAAAAGCTGGAGTACCGGCATTTCTCCAACCCCCAAGCATCGTCAAAAAAGCAGAGTTGTAAGTATTCTTCTGATCCTCCAGGTTTGTCTCACAAGCTGAAGTCAGCCGATTCATCTCAAAAACAGGACTCCAAGGTTTCCTCTGACCCGCGTGGAACATCACATAAGCAGAAATCACCGCATCCATCTGAGGTCCAAAGATCGTCGCACAAGCAGTCATTGGATTCTTCCGACCCTCGAGTATCGTCCCAAAAACTGCAAAACCGGAATTCCTCTGATCCCCAGGGATCCTCACAAGCGTCTGTGGATTCTCCTAGGTCCTCTGAGAAGTCTGCTTCTTTAAAGGGTGGACAACTGATCCCGAATTCTAAACACAAAAGTCCGAGGCCTTCAAGTAGCACACCTGTTAAAAGTATCAGCAAGCGACCCGGTGTAACGTTCAACAGTCAAAGTGATCCATGTCAAAAGAGCGGCAGTCAAAAAATTGCTCTTTATCAGACAGAAGAAAGGGAAGTCAATACCAAGACTGATGTATCAACAGACCTTCACGATGCTCTGATTGCCCAATGTAAACTACCATTTGTTAAATTGATGCGCCGAGACACGAATATTCAGAATTACTTGAAGTCTCAAAGTACTCCGAGCCAAAACGACCAAACTGGATGTCCAGAGACAAATGAACCCCAAAGAACAACAGTTGCTCACCCCTCTTCTAAGTCAGACAAGATGGACCGAGCAGCAAGTATCTTTCAAAATAGTGCGGACAATAACATTTCCCAAAACAGTGAAGACAAAAGTGTGTCTGGAAATCCCAATGGCAAAAGTCTTTTGGGCAATACCAAAGATAAAAGTGTTTCTGGAAATCGCCAAGACAAAAGCGTGTACAGAAATAGCGAAGACAAAAATGTTTCTAGAAATGGTGAGGACAAAAGGCTTTCCGGGAAAAATGAAGCTGTGTCCGGGTATAGTGAAGAAAACCCTTTTCCGGAATTTTCCAGAATCAGTGAAGACAAAAATGTTTTGAGAAAAACCGAGGGCAAAACTTTGTCTATAAATGGTGATCATAAAGTCGGTGAAGACAAGCATATTTTCAGAAAAAATGATGATGGCCAAAGTTTTTCTACTCATAGTGGACACAAACTTGTTTTGGGTAAAAATGTGTGTCAAAGTACTCAAGACAAGAGTGTGTCTGGAAATAGGGAAGACAAAATAGTTTTCCGAATTGCTGAAGACCAGCACGTTTTCAGACGAAATGAAGACAAAAATATTTGTGGAAGTGAAGACAAAGATATGTCCAGAATGACTGATTCCAAAACTGAAGACATAAGTGTTTCTAGATGCACTGAAGACAAATATGTATTTACAAATACTGAAGACAAATGTGAGAAGACAATTGTTTCCAGAAATGGTGTGTCCAGAAAAGATGCTGACTGTTCAGAATCGGAGATGACGGAGACAGAAGCAAAGTGTGCTCCAATTTCTTGCGATCTTTCACAAGGTTCTCAGCAACCTTGTGTGGTGCACATCACAACCCCTGTGCCCTCTCAACATGATCAGAATTCCGAATCTGGGAAAGTGCCCCTAGAACCATCATCGCCCAAGACCAATTGTCTTACATCGAAGCCCATCACTGATAAATTGCCAGTTCTTCCGCCCGCCCATCTTCCAGCCAGCAACCGACTGATGTCGAGAGCACTGAAAACCATGAAGGTCCTGCAAAAGCTGAAGCATGGTAAAGCCAAAAGGAAGGCTGCTCAAAAAGAACTGTTGCGTCATAGCAAAAACCACAACAACCGTTCTCAGGACCCAGAAAACAATTTCGACCTGAGCACTAAAGTCAAACCGGCAGAGTCCCAACATTGTGACTCTGATCAGGACACCGTGTCCAGTTGTAAAAGCCCTCCCTCGATCTATTCCAATTCCACTGAAGTCAAGAGCGAAGAGGAAGTGCTTTCAGTGTCTTCAACCCCACCGATGGACTTCATCCCCCTCACCTCCAATGTAAAGACAAAGGAGGCGAACCAAAGCACCTCTTTGTCACCGCCATTTTCTTTTATGAATGCTTTGAAAAACACTAAGGAGGTCTCCTTCCAATCCTTGACCGACGAGGCCAACGGCAAAGCCCTCGCCTTCAAACCGGACATGAACTACAAGTTCAGCACTTTTCTTATGATGATGAAAGACATGCATGACACTCGAGAGCGCGACGGGGCCCCCTTAGAACTGGAGATTGGACCGCCAAGTGCCCATGTCAAGAAAGAACCCTCGGTGATGCCTGGGACGGCTCCACTGGCAGGACAACAACAACCCATCGTGAATGACGATCCAGATTTTCGCCCATACGTGGACACAAGTAGAAGGGGGCCTTATAAGAGAAGGAGCAGCTCCACTTGGATGAAGAGTAAAGCTGACCGCAAAGTGCCTAGTTGGCCTGCCCGGTCTGGACCCGGCTACCCAGGCGTGGGATCCTTGCTGGGGATCGACATTTCCTCTGTACTAGATTACTCGTCGAAGGTCCGGTCCCTGTTGGATGTCCAGGCCTGCCACTGGGAGGGCCAGCCCGGCAACGATGGAGGATTGTTGAGGTGGGGCGGAGACTTTGAACAGATGAATGACTTTGTCTCCAACTGCACCAAAGCCAAGACCAGCCTGGCCCGTAACACCCGAGAAGGCCATGACGATTTATCAGGTAAGGAATGATTTTCAAGATTAATTTTTGTATGAAGTATTGATGCTCTCTACAATGCCTTTCCAACGATGCTACACTTCTCAGATGTTGACTCAATTCTGAGTTGATAGCATATTATTGGTTATGCACGTGAAATTGAGGGTAAAAACAAAAAGGGGATGTGTACGCATCCCTGTGGTACTCCTTTGGTCATTGTAAATATTTTTTTTTTATGCTCTCTACATTGCTCAATTCTGTGTATTGCAGTACACATTTAAGAAATGCAGTATTGAAACATTTTGACATCTTTTAGCCAATAAACGAGTGCGGAAACCAAGCAAGAGGCTCCTCGAATGGACTGAAGAGTACGAGCAGATCTTTTCCTCCAAGAAGAAATCTAAAAAGCCTCTTCCAACAATTTCAATGGTAAGTTAAGAAGGAAAAAAAAAGACCATTTTGATTCTGTGTGATCAAAGTTCCAATCTGGCGTTCCCCTTAGGACAACCAAGCACTTTCATCTCAAGCACCTGTAGTGGACAAGAACGCGCTGGAGCCTCCATCCTTGAACGCACTTCCTGAAATGCAGACGCCGCCTCCGGAGGAAATCACCCTCACCACGGAACTCCAAATCCCCAGCGCCCAAAACGCATCCCCGCAGGAAGCGCCGGCGCTTTCCATCGACACCTTGACCCCGCCTCCCGAGACCGACGCCGAACCGCCACCAATGGAAGACCTCGCCAGAGACGACCGTGAGATGACGATAACCTCTGCTGGCTCCGGTTGTCGTCCGTCAAACATTCTTGTGACGTTTTCCTTTCAGGCAAGCTGCAAAAGAAGCGGAAGAGGAAACCAACTCCCAAGATCCTGGAATATTGTCTCGAAGCCGAGGCCTCGGCCAGCCCGAAGAAGAAGGTACTGGCCTCCGTGCACTTAAAATGGCTGCTACATCAAGTGCAGTTAATCAGATCCGATACATGAGGAGCTCCCAAATTCTGCTTATTATTATTATTATAAAATCAAAGCTGAGCATAATAGTTTTTGCAAAGATTTAGATTTGATGGTTTTTTTTGCAGCTCAAAATTGTGAAGAGCAACTCGAACGATGCTCCTGAAACAGGTCAGTGAAGATCATTTGCACTCCTTCGGATTTTAGCAAGCCCTTCCAATTACATTTCAGTTGAAAAGCTATGAAAAGAAAATGCAGCTTAACCTCACTCACGCTTATTCAGATCCTGATCCTCCCGCTCTAAAACCGATGAGCCCGGTAGTTTCCGCGTCACTGGCGACGGCAACCCACCTGACTCCAGCCAGCCCCCCAGCGCTGGCACCGGCGCTGTCCGAACAGGCGGACGGGACGCTTTCAGACTTTCCTCAAGCGGACGACGGGTTGAAGTACACGACGGAGTCGGAGGTATAGCAAATGAATTCATCCGGTCAAAGAATTCTTGGATGCGTGTCTTCATTCTTTTATTTCAATTTTTCTCTCCAGGGTGAAGCCTCCATGTTGGACCAGAGCTTCTCCTCCACCCGAGACGAGTCGTGTGGCGACGTGCTCGGACTAGGCCGGAGGATCATCGGTGACCGAGGTGGCCCGGCCTCTTTGAAGGAGAACGTGTGTCAGGTGACCTCACATTCGGCGCCCGACCTTTTGTAGTTTTGGCTTCTTTTTTCTCTAAAGGCAACTTGTGCATTGTCAGGTGTGTGAGAAGACGGGCGAGCTGCTGCTCTGCGAGGGGCAATGCTGCGGCGCTTTTCACCTGGCCTGCATCTCATTGGCCGAGGCCCCCAAGGGGAAGTTTGTGTGCCCGGAATGCAAGTCAGGTAAGAACATTTTTTTTTTTCCTTCTTGAGAAAGGCTAACGCAAACAGTGTCTCCTCATCACGTAGGTGTTCACACTTGCTTCGTGTGTAAGAAGCGAAGCGAGGACGTGCGGCGCTGTATGATCCCCGTGTGCGGCAAGTTCTACCACGGCGAGTGCATCGCCGCCTACGCGCCCACTGCACCCGTCAGTCGCGGCTTCCGCTGTTCCATCCACGCCTGCCTCGCCTGCTTCATCGCCAACCCCGGCAGTCCCTCCGTCTCCAAAGGTGAGTCGCTGCCGGCCCGCTTAGCTTCACGCCCACCCTTCTCTGCTGGCTTCACGCCCGTCACTGCTGCCAGGTCGTCTGGTGCGCTGCGTACGCTGCCCGGTGGCTTACCACGCCAACGACATGTGCATGGCGGCCGGCTGCGTGGTCCTCTCCAGCAACAGCATCATCTGTCCTAACCACTTCACGCCGCGGCGCGGTGTCAAGAACCACGAGCACGTGAACGTCAGCTGGTGTTTCGTTTGCACCGAAGGTAACGCTCGGCGGGCCAAAACCAAAAATATTCTTCTTTTGTACAGCTGCAACATCCAGAGACGTTACAGCCAAAACAAAAACATTGTTATAATATCGTCCTGCAGGGGGCAGTCTGCTGTGCTGCGAGTCGTGCCCGGCGGCCTTCCACCGAGAGTGTCTGAACATGGAGATGCCCAAAGGCAGCTGGTACTGCAACGATTGCAAGGCCGGCAAGAAACCTCGCTACCAGGACATTCTGTGGGTCAAGGTGGGACGCTACAGGTCAGTAACACACGACAGAGGAAAGAAAACCACCAGTAGAGCAAATGTGTTTGATTGGTTGCTCTCTGCGCCAAGATGGTGGCCCGCCGAGGTCAGCCACCCCAAAAGCATCCCGGAGAACATCCAGCGCATGAGGCACGACGTGGGCGAGTTCCCCGTCCACTTCTTCGGCTCCAACGACTACCTGTGGACCTACCAGGCACGCGTCTTTCCCTACATGGACGTGGACGCCAACAGCAGAGAGAAGATGGGCAAAGGCGTGGACAACACTTACAAGAAAGGTCAGGAAACGCCGCCCGCCACGTCTGGACAAATTGTGACATTTGCGCTCCCTCGGCAGCTCTGGAGGAGGCGGCCGTACGCTTTCGTGAGCTTCAGGCCGAGAAGGAGCTTCGGCAGCTTCAAGAGGACAGAAAGAACGACAGGAAGCCGCCGCCGTACAAACACATCAAGGTCAGACAACAGAAAACATTTCCGGTCAACTTTTCGGAATGATGCCTTCAGCAAAACCAGAGTTGAGTCCTACCGTATGACATTCAACTTGGATTTACTCGAAGACCCGTCTTGACTCCGCCTCCCGCAGGTGAACCGGCCAATAGGGAAGGTCCAAATCGTCACGGCCGACCTGTCCGAGATCCCCCGCTGCAACTGCAAGGCGACGGACGAGAACCCGTGCGGCGGAGACTCGGAGTGCATCAACCGCATGCTGCTCTACGAATGTCACCCGCAGGTGCCGCCCCAAAAAAAAAAAAAAAAAACTTGTTCCGTTCCATTCGCTTCTATGTCTAAGAAATAAAATCACGCCCGCAGGTTTGCCCGGCCGGCGAGCGCTGCCTCAACCAGACATTCAGCAGGCGTCAGTACAGCCAGGTGGAGATTTTCAGGACGCTGTCTCGAGGTTGGGGCCTCCGCTGCGTACATGACATCAAGAAGGTAGAACAAGCTCCTCCCACCTGGCTTCTTCAATCCGGTCGCTTGAGGCTTTCCTCACGTTTGCCGCCAGGGCCAGTTCGTGAGCGAGTACGTCGGCGAGGTGATCGACGAGGAGGAGTGCCGGAACAGGATCAGACACGCCCAGGAGCACGACATCTGTAACTTCTACATGCTAACTCTGGACAAGGTACGTGCAGGCGCAAATACAAAGCTAGCAATGGTGCTCACGATGGATTTGGGACTAGGATCGTATCATCGACGCCGGTCCGAAAGGGAACGAGGCTCGCTTCATGAACCACTGCTGCCAGCCTAACTGCGAAACGCAGAAGTGGACGGTGAGCGGCGACACGCGCGTCGGACTGTTCGCCCTGGTGGACATCCCGGCTGGTAGGCTCCTCCACAAAAACAATCATAAGAAAAAAAATGAACAGATTCTCACCGAATGTTGTCGTGCTCAGGCACCGAACTCACCTTCAACTACAACCTGGAGTGTTTGGGCAACGGCAAGACGGTGTGCAAGTGCGGCGCGCCCAACTGCAGCGGCTTCCTCGGCGTGAGGCCCAAGGTCAGCCTCCTTCTCTCTTTTTTATTTTTTTTTTAGCTCGGCTGCAGTTATGGAATTGGCTGTTTTCCAACAGAACAACCCGCCGTC
This sequence comes from Syngnathus acus, assembly GCF_901709675.1. Taxonomy (NCBI): domain Eukaryota; kingdom Metazoa; phylum Chordata; class Actinopteri; order Syngnathiformes; family Syngnathidae; genus Syngnathus; species Syngnathus acus. Next base: position 2,772,216 of record NC_051099.1, on the reverse strand, counting down.
GGACGACAAAGGCCGCAAGATGAAGCGGCGCGGCCACGGCAGAAGGAAGAAGAAGGTGGTGGTGACCAAAGAGCGCGAGGACGAGTGTTTCAGCTGCGGTGACGGCGGCCAGATGGTCTCCTGCAAGAAGCCCGGCTGCCCCAAGGTCTACCACGCCGACTGCCTCAACCTCACCAGGAGGCCCGCCGGTCAGTGTTCGCACAACGGCTCATCCCTGACTTCCCCCTTCCATAAAATTGGAATATTGCAGGTGTCAAAATGATTGATTTTTTTTTTTTTTGCTCTTCTTGCCAGGCCGCTGGGAGTGCCCGCGTCACCAGTGCGACATCTGCGGCAAGGAGGCACTGTCCTTCTGCGAGGCGTGTCCCAGCTCTTTCTGCGAGCAGCACCGCGAGGGCCTGCTCTTCATCTCCAAGCTGGACGGAAAGCTTGCCTGCACCGAGCACGATCCGTGCGGGCCCCACCCGCTGGAGCCGGGCGAGATCCGCGAGTACGACCAGACCTTGACGTCAGGCTTGGGCATGGCTGTCATCACGCCGCCGTCATCGTCCACCGTGCCGCGCGTCCGAGCCGCCGGCGCGCCCCCCACCGGGCTCCGGGACGTCAGCCGGGACTCCTTTCCCGCCTTTTCCATACCGATGCCCATTACCATTCCCGTCTCGGCGCCGGCCGCCTCGCCTCCTGCGGGCGGCGGCTTTGACCTCCCGCAGTACTCGCCCATCTCCTCCTACGAGGAGGACGAGGAGGAGACGCCGGAAGAAGAAAACGAGGAGGACGAGGAGGAGGCTCTGGAATATCTTGAGATCAGAGATGATGAGGAGAAGGAAGAGGAGGAGTGACGCAGCGGTTTGTTACTACCCAATCGTAGCGTGTCGTTTATTCTGTTACAGGAAGCACTTGCGACGCAAGCTCGGACCCTTTGCACACATTTGCGACAACTGTAAAAAAAAAAAATAATAATAATAACAAATGTTTCATTGGCACGGTGTTGCACCATGACCTCATTTCCAGCGTTCGCCAGCCATTCACCTCAGGAGACTCAATATGAGAGCTGTCGTCTGCCTTTTACACACCTAACAATTGGCCAATTGATCCAGGGGCGCCGCTAGGGGGTGGCCAGGGGTGTCTCTGGCCACCACACAGTCTCACCCACATAAGCCGCTGTTGTGCGCTCCACCAGCAACCTGGTGGGAGACCTTCCTTCGTCAGGGAATCATTTTTATCCATCAGACCGTTTTATTTATTTATTTGAAGTGTAAAGGTTTTTGAGCCAGCTTTCATTTTGATTCTCACGCTTCCTAATCCCACTTGAGCAGAAGTCAGCCTCTGTTGGACTGTTCTTTCCCGTTTCACTGGACACTTGTTGCGTCCTTAGACGCTGTCAGCAGGCGGACATTTTGGACCTTTGGACCAATCAAGGGAGTGACGCAACGCGCCTTTGACGGCGCTTCATCCAAATGTGAAGGTGACCAATCACAAAACATCACGGGCCGGATCTTGACATAGCACTCGAGTCCGAAAGACATTTCTCAGAATGTGAGGGGGCAAATGCGAGATGGGCAAAAGTATTGGGACACGACCCTTAATCAATTAAAGGTTCAGTGGTTGAACTTAGTTCTGTTTACTTTTAATAGTGCTTGTCCTCATTTGCAGTTTACCCCAAAAAAATGAAGTGGGGTCCAACCGGGATCGGTCAAGGTTCCCTTTCACATTGATGTTTTAAGAACCTTTTGCTCTCCCCTGAACAAGAAACGTTGGATAATTACGTACTTCCAATTTTTCTTTTTTTACGTCGTGTGTCCCGATACTTTTGTCCAGATATTTCCACTATGATGCATTTATGGAGGGCAAAAAAAAAAAAAACCTGGTCTTAACACTGAAACACCAGAGAGATGGCACTAAGTTGCAGTGTGTATGCCGTAGTCATTTATTTATATTACTGTAATTGTGACGCACAACTGCCACCGTGTTGCTTCTGTGTGCGAGCGTGTGTATCGTCCTCAAGACTAAATTAAGTATTATGTGTGTGTGTGTGTGTGTGCGAGAGCGGTCTGCCTAAAAGTGTCTTCTCCCTGGAGCTATTTTGAAGAAATGGATCGGGCGCCCCTTTACTAACATCTCGTTCCAGTCAGTTCCGTCTTGCCGTCATCCATACGCAAAATATACAGTAAATATATAAATATATATATAGAGAGAGAAAGAGAGATGTTGTGAAATAAGCACTTTGTACTGGCCTCATTTTTTTTCTGCTCCATCATGAAGCCAAAATAAAAAGTAGAACTGCAAGTGGCAAATTTCCATTTGAATAATGTGTTACCACGTTTCTGTTGTGCATTTGATGTGTGAAGCGACGATCGTGAAAAGAAATTCACATTTAAGCTCGCCACCATATTGTGTCCCCCCCCCCCGCTTATTATTTTACAATTAAAAATCTTTTCAAACTTAAAATCTTTTGAAAAATATGACTTTACAGAAACAGTTTTATTTGGTTTAAAAAGAGGGAGAGATTTTCTTTTTTTCATGCACAATCATTTATTTCACAGTTTAGCTGGATGTGTGAAATGAGCAAAAAAAAGCCCAGCTAAGGATGACTCATGACACATTTTGAGACTTGTAATTCCACAGGAGCGCTTATATTTGAACCTTTCTTTGACAGCTTGTATTTAAAAAAAAAAAAAAAAACATTCAAGCAGTTGTTTGAAGCATTATCCGGCACTGTGATTTGAAAAGGCAATAAATAAGTGCGCAAACATGATGGCTGAGTGTCAAAAAATGTTAACATTATTCTGAGGTTGACTTGTCAGTTTTGTGCCATTGAGGTCTTTTTCTTGACCAAATTTCCCACTGGAGGAAATCAGCGCCAAAAAAAGGGGGGAGGTGCCTGACAGACAAGGGTCAAAAGGTCAATCACTGTTTTTCATTCAGGCAGCTCAGGCTGTGATGAGCTGATCATGTGATGCAGCAATACAGGCAGTCAAGACAAAGTTGAATTCGCCAGCGGTCCTTTTCATGTGCAGTCTTGACGGGTGTAAACTGCATGACAGTGAAAAGGTAAGCAGAAGAAGCAGCTCAGTTGTCTTCAATGGACAGCTTTGGAGCGGGAGATCCTCTTCTGGATGAAATGTTCTTTAATTCAAAGCTCCACCCCGGCAGAGACGCCTCCACGCAGTTTGTCATGGCACAAAAGAAATGACCATTTTGCTCTCTCGCTCTCTTTTATTTTCTTCTGTCTTCCACAGTTCTGGTCCAGCGTCAGTTGCTGTTGCAGCATGAGTAGAAGTATGACTCTTTCTTCTGGCCCAAGTTCACTCCTGATTCTTCTGCTGAAACACAGCGCAACGTCTTAGGTTTGTGTTCTTTTTAACATTTTCAAATATTTTCTGAGATCCTTTTAGGTAGAGAATGCGTGAAAGCTCACCCGTCATGTACTGGAAGGTGGCGTTGTTGTAGTCCTCGGCCACCTTCTGGAACAGCTCATCTGTGGCGGTAAGAGACTTTGCTTTTCATTTGATTTCATACAACAGCTGCGTTACAAGGGAACAACAAATTCCCTTGTGCTCTGGGGCATTCCATTTTGTGTTTCATAGAATTAGCACGTGCCCATTTGGTTGCCCATGTGATCATTGGAGGAATGGACAGACTATGAAGAAATAAATTCAAGCGTGAGATGTGAGCAAGCACGTCTGCGGGCGACAGTGACTCACCCACGTTGCTTCCGGTTTTACTGGAGGTCTCATAATGCTGCGCTCCGATCTCTACAGAGACAAATGAACAAGTCATTCAGGATGTGACAGCACAGGAAATATTTTACAATCAGGGCATTTGACTTTTTCAGTTCTTCCGCTAAAGCCTGATTTGACAGTTAATTTCAGAAAGCCCAGTTTCCCCTTTTTCAGTTGGCGCCTGGTGTTTGTTACCTTCGACAAAGTCCTGAGTGTCGTGGTAGTCGATCTGACGGAGACTCCGGTCTCCTTGGATCAGGTCGCTTTTGGTACCGCACAAGTAGATCTTGCAATGCTAACGGCCGTTGGAAAGAAAAATATAAATCGTGTTCAAACACAATAAGGGCACATCAGCCTCTGAGAAGCTCTCGTACCTCTTCGCAGTTTTGTAGTTCTTGCACCCAAAAACGAGCTCGCTGGAAACTGCTGCTGTCTGTCAGATCTAAAAATGCACAGAAAAAATGTCAATTAAATTCAACACATCCAGCAGACATGAGATATAAAATGGCCGTCAGCACATGCCATTTACCGTAGCAGACGATGGCTGCCCGGGCTCCTCTGTAATAGATTCTGCTCATTGCTTCATAGCGTTCAGATCCGGCCGTGTCCTGGTAGCATGACAAAAACGTCCTTGTGAATGAAACGGTTATATAAAGCGGAAGGGCGAGAGGTTCTGCTTTGAGCTAGATGGCCATTAAGGCGGAACCTGACTCACCCATATTCCCAAGGTGATCACTTTGTCTCCCACCTGAATTGGTTTGGCCACAAAAGCGGCACCGATAGTCTGCAAGGAGGAGATAAAACAAAAAGAGACGTTTCAGATGTTAATTCATAATATCAATTTGTAATCCACTGCTAGCTAAATAGATGTATTCAAATCAGGTTCTTGCGCTGGATCTTACGTTTTGATAAGGTCCATCCAGGAAGCGGTGGTGGACGTATCTCTCCACCAAGCTGGTCTTGCCCACGCTCTCCTTGCCCAACATCACCACTTTGGCGTCCACGCGCATGCCGCTCATACTCCTCAATCACGCGTGGAGGGGGCCAAAGGAGGAGGAAGAAGGAAGTCAGTGTGTAAGGAAAGAAGAAAGAGCTGGCCTCTGAAAAGAAAAAGATACACAACACTTGAAAGAATCGGAATATTTCTGAGGATCGAATTCAAAGGAAGTTGCACAATGTGTTGTTTTAGACTAAAGTACAGAAGTCCATTGTATGTTCAGCATCCTGCACTTAACCAAAATGACATACAAGCCTTCTCCCTTAGCTAGTAACTAAATAAAATGATTTGTCAAATTATACTGATCATTTTTTCCTTGGAAAAAATATCTACAAAAGATGTTCTTATAAAATTTGAAGCAGGAAAATATACACATTTTCCTCAAGCCTATTTTATTAAAGAGAAATATCTTTAGTCAAGAATACATGACAACTTTTTCCCTTCACGGGATTACAGCTAACTCGATATTCGTGTTTTTTATGCTTTTAACTTTTCAGGGTGGCTCTTTACTCCCGTGTAACAAACCAATCTGTTTTTTAACTATTTCATTAAAACGGAGCATAAATGAAAGTGTTTTGTTTTTAAAACATACCTTAGTCAGTTAGCGATTTGTTGCGAGAGAAATACACAGTTCGGTTATATTAATCAATGCCGAGGCCTGAAATTAACACTCGTGTTTACTTTGAACAGATTTTTCTGATTTGTTAAGTGATTTTTAAGTAGCTCCCTAAAAACGAAACAATAAATAAATCTGTTGGCTATGGGGGAAATTCGAGCTCTTACGAGGCAGCTAGATGAACTCAACACGTCTTCATAGTCGCTCCACAACAACAGCAGCAGCAAAAAGCCGAAAAGTGATGTTGACATGGGCGTCTACAAAATATTTTGTTGGACGGCCGAGAAGGTGGCAGAAGAGGCGCTGGTCATCTCAGCCCAGCCTTGTCAAGCTAAAGTGAGCTAAAGCAAAGCTTAGCCGGTTGCTCTTCGCGAACGTGCCCTCCCCTGTTGCGCAATGGCACAAAACTACAAAACGTTCCAGAAATACAAAATAAGCATAGTTCCAAAATGATAAAAATGGGAGATGTTATGAAATGTTGGATGAATGCGAAAAGGGGAACGAAGCAGTGCTTCCGAGGGGGGAAATTTATTAAACTCAGCTTTGTTTGTTGAGGTAGGAACTAAACATAAACGTCACGGGTGGCTTGTATCTGGACGGAAGACAAAAACAGCCACTCGAGTTGTTTTTACTGAAATTTCAGTTTCTCTCCCTTTTTTTTTGTTTAAAAATTCATTCATTATTACATAAAAAGCACGGTAAGTCGCGTTATTGTAAAAATTAGGTACAAAACATCAAATTAGCGTTGCGTACTAGAATAGTAAAACACGCTACATTGTTTTCTTTGGGTGAATAAGCTTTGTAAACCTGAAAATACGTATCTTTATTGCATTCCGTACGTTTCATTCATATTTAATTGCACGGTAATCTGCCTCATTGACCAAGTTTATTGGGGGGAATGCAGTAACTATACACATCAAACAACTATAACACAACTAAACACACGTGTTCATAGTGATTTACACAATCACGCTACGTGACCTGTCTGACGGCCATAATTTAACATCAATTTAATCGGATTTATGGTATTTTATGTAAGAGTTTGGCAGGCGTCTAGCGTCATGCGATTGGACGGAGTTGCTATAGCGTCATAATTCCGAGGCCGAGGTTGGTTGAAAGCTCTTTACTTTCCCCCCATTCTCCAGACACGCCCACACAGAGGAAAACACGGACAGAGTCAACATGGCTGAAGCGGACGACCCCGAGACAACTTCAGGCGGAATCTTACAGGAGATTTTCACGTCTCCTTTGAACCTGGCCCTGCTGGCTTTGAGTCTTTACTTGCTGTACAAAATTTTCCGCGGGGACAAGCCTCTGGAGGTGGAAGCAGCAGAGCCGCAGCTGCCCAAACTGAAAAAGCGAGACTTCACCCGAGACGAGTTGAAGCCTTACGATGGGCTGCAGAGTCCCAGAATCCTCATGGCTGTCAATGGAAAAGTATTCGACGTGACCAGGGGCAGCAAGTTCTATGGGCCGGGTAAGCTTTCCTGGATGTTTTGTCTCCAGTTTCACACAGGCTGAATGTTTTATTGGGACTCCCGTTGTAGCATTAAAACGGCATAAAAGGTCGACATTTCTCAATTTGAGGTTTTCTGACTTAGATCCCCGTTCCACAACATAGTAGAAGATAAAAACAGTCCGCTTATAAAGGAACAAATAGCAATGAACGACAGGGTGAACTGTGTCTGTTTGACAAATTAACCCAAGTAGGTTGCATCAGCAAACAGACACACACTGTTCGTTCGTTCGTTTGTTTGTTTATTTGGGCCGAATTCCAAGAAAGCAACCAAACTGAAAACTATTTAGGAACTCCTAGCTGATTCGGGTTACCAAAATATTCCCAACATGTGGTCAAATACCAAGTTGCACTAGTTTGAAAATGCGCACTCTGGTGGAAGCTCACCTCGTTTATCTCATGTGAGCGTTGCAACCTTTGTTGCGTGTCACCTCTGACCAGCATGAATGAATGGATGACAGTTTATGTTGATCAGTCATTGTAAAACCATTGAGCTCACGTTGTGTTCATGCAAACCTTTTTTTCTGTTATTGCGCTACAAGCTGCTTGATCCTTATTTGTGCAAAAAAAAAATCAATACAGGAGGTAAAGACAAGAAAAATAATTTTCACTTGCAAAGGCAGCACTTTATACACTTACCAATTAGTGTGCAGCCAAAGTTCTTAGATTATGTCCCGTGTTTTCCAGACGGTCCATACGGAGTGTTTGCCGGCAGGGACGCATCCCGAGGCCTGGCCACCTTCTGCCTGGGTAAGGAGGCCCTGAAAGACGAACACGACGACTTGTCTGACCTGAATGCCACGGAGCTGGAGAGCCTCTCCGAGTGGGAGACCCAGTTCACATGTGAGTGCCGACAAGAGTCCCGCAAATATCGACTTTGTTTCTTTGCTCACTGTCAAGCTAACTTGAATACCTGTCTCATTTTCTGTCATTCCAGTTAAATACGACTATATCGGGAAGCTGCTAAAGCCCGGCGAGGAGCCGACAGAGTACACAGACGACGAGGAAGTCAAGGACAAGAAAACAGACTAAAGAGTGAAACGCGAAGGTAGAAAAAGCCGCCGATGCCTTAATCATGAAGGCTTTAGCATTAAGGCATAATGCTAATGTTATTGAAATACTGTTGATCTCACACCAAGTGCTTACATCAGTGTCACCTTGTTTCCTGAGATGTCATAAGCGTCACGCGCTTACCGATCATCATTTTGTAACTGCGACTACCGTCGCGCAACGTGCTCAAATAAATGTTGATGTCACAGGTGACTTTATGCCGAGGCAGTGCGGACTGCCACCGCTTTCCAGAAAGGAAAATGGGGCCATTCAGAACGACTGTAACCAGTGAGGGAAGATGTTTTTTTTTGTTTGTTTGTTTTTTTAGAGGTGGACCAAGTGTACTCCTTTCATATGAAATCATGTTTCTCACTTTTCACCGTCATTCCCGTTCCAAAAGGCCACATACTCACCTTTATTGTCAATTCAGTGAGGTAATAAATGTCATTTGCTAAGCTTTGTACAGACGGACAGACTGAATGTTATAATACAGTCAGCCTGGAAATGATATCCATTTAATAAATAAACTTTTGAAAAGAGCAATTTCTTGTTTGGTTTTATTATAGTGTTGCCTTGTGGTAATTCACGCAAAAAATCACTGTATTTGAAGAATTATAATCTACATAAATACATAAATGGCAGTTCATGCAAACATAGCACTGAAAAGAAATCCACAATTAAATAATCTTAAACACAGTTTACCCCTAAGTGCTATTGAGATGATACAAAATGTAAAACCAGGACAATTACATTTATTTAAAGACAAGCGATTGTTAAATTATTACACTGAAAAAAAAAATACATTTAAAATCAAATAAGAGGTTACATCTGTGGGAGCCATAGCTATTTATAAACTTGAAAGAACATCAAAAGTTTGTGTCAGAAGTGGGATTCGAACCCACGCCTCCATTCGGAGACCAGAAATCCCGTCCTTCGGAAGGAGTTTAGTCCTTGAGTCTGGCGCCTTAGACCACTCGGCCATCCTGACACTGACGTTCGTTGTGGCAAAATACTGCTTTTATTTTTTGATTAACTCTGGTATGATTTAAAGTTGTTTTGACATGATACTTATGTTATATTTGTTGCTATTTTGTCGTTTGAAAACTACAGAAACGTAAAGTTACACATTTTCTCTTGCTATATTTGTCCAGTGCGCATGCGCAGGGACAACAAAACGTCACTTCCGCTCTTTGGCTGCAAAACGGCCATATTTGCACTTGCGCTGTTCAAGGGTATCTTCCACCTACCTAAGCCAGACTCGTCGACATGTATAGATTCACCAAAGCCGTCGTCAACATCAGCGGTAAGACGACTTGTTATGGAATATTTATCTATGTATGTACTCGAAAAATACCTTGAGCTATTACCTGTCTGCGAGTCTGGAGACACGTCTCCAATGGGTCACCCCGGTCAGCAGGCTAACACACGCAAGCTAATGTTTCCAGCTATGTTTTGAGATGAGTTCCAAGAGCTTCAATTTTGCAGCCAGTTTGCTAATGTTGTTTTAATTGGTGTTGTTGATGATGATTGCGTGACGATTTACTGTGAAGATGGACTCTTTTCGGGAACTGCAATCGGAACCGCGTCGTATCAACAAAACTAATTTCACAGTTAATATAAAGATGAAACATGGTCCATGACTGTCGTCTTCTAGGTCAAGCAGCACGCCAAGTGAGACACGGATCCACCGCTCCGCAGGACTTCCACTCAAAGTATGGCACCGGCGTGTTGCTCGGCGGCTTCGCCTTCTGCACCGCTGTGTGGTCATACGTAAGTGTAGCTCTCCTTTTGTTAGCAACTTGACATCATTTTTCCAAAATCAAACCTTATTTTTCCCCCTTTCCCTTACAGGTGGCGACTCAGACAGGCATCACTTGGAATCTGTCCCCCGTTGGGAAGATCAAGCCCCAACCATGGAAGGAGGCTGATGAGTAAAAGAAAAACAAGCAGCCATGGTTGAGATCCAAACAGAAATCTTTCGACTGTACAGCTGAGTAGTAAATACCTGCCTGAGTGTGTTTCATTATTGTCCAAATAAATTAAATGTGATTCTAGATCTGATTGGTTTTCTTCCCCTTTAAGCACTGAGTACAACTGTATATTTGCTTATTACAAAAGATAAACACACACTGATGCTTTTCAGTAAAAATAATTTGAGCAAGAATCTCATTTTCCATTAGGAGTAAGGTTTGTTTGATACTGTTAACATTATGATAAATGATAGTTTGATGTTGAATGTATAGACAGTGTCATTTTAAGACTGTTTTGCTCTGTTTTTCCCAATATGTATGCTCACTTAAATATTTGTTGGAAAAGTCCCAATTTTAATAACTGCGATATTGTAGTTGCATTTAACATTCGTCAATCTTCTTTTATCCTTGGACCGAAAGTACGTAAATATTTATATTAATTTATATTTGGAAGTCGGCTAAACTTATGACAGGGCGTGACGTAGGATAATTGACACCAAGGCTAGCCAATCAAACGCAAGGGCTCGCCTTTCTCGCATCAGCCAATCGCCTTCAGGTGGGCGTGTCTCGTCCCAACCTCCTTATCCCCGCTTGCTGTTAAGGTCATCGCTGTCATTCGGGATCCACCATCCACCGAACAGCCATCGAAGCCACCGAAGCGGAGGCGACGCAAGCGACGTGACGAACAAGCAGAAAGACGACAAAATGTCTCTGTCAAACAAGCTCACCCTGGATAAGGTGAACGTCAAGGGGAAGAGAGTCATCATGAGGTGAGCGCTTCATGGGAAGTCAAGTGGCGATTAGCTCGCCATAGCTAACGCGTCCGTCTTTATTCGTATGTCTTCATGCTGTCGTATTTCTATAACGATTATAACAGCTAGTTCAATGATAGCTTTTATAACTATCATTTCTGTGTAACTATATAACGAGAGGGGCGTGAGGGTCCATATTGACGACACCGGAAGTGAATTTTGTCACGTTTTATAGTGACGTGGAATGCCACTTGCCGTATCATCAATATTGCTGCAAATTTCGTTGAAATGCAACAAACCCCTCGAATAATGCAAATTTGCAAATGAAAAACGTATCCTTATGTGTTCTCCTTAAATGTCTCAATCATGTACAGGCACAAATCAATATATATAATTGTAGCGTGGCGTGGTTTTGGTGATTAGAGTCTTGGGTATGCCAAATATGAGCAAAAAAATGGCCTTAAATCTATAATAAAGACAGCAAGAATATATGACTTTCATGAGTAGGCCAACAGTGTGAACAAGTGGAGAAAAAAAATGCAAAATCTCATTCTTCGTCTTCTAAATGAAATGTGGACCTTTCAGAATGCATGATTTTATACTGTAACACTATAGGCGATAATCCCTGAATACAATTTAAAACTGCTTTTACATAATTACCAATGTAGTCAAATCAATGTTGTTGCAAATCTTGGACTTGTCCAAAATTTAAATCACCACCTTATCACCCAAATGAACTTAAATGCATGTGTCTTTTTGCCCAATGTGAATTGCACTCTTGGAACTGATCCGGCCTAGATGCTGGATTTCCTATCAATAATGATTTTTTTATGGCTGCGTTTTAGCATTGGACTTGTCCGTGATCACTTGAACCCGACACCCATCCACTGTGGAAATGTCAGAGGGTCCAGTCGGCATAGGTCAGGGTTCACCACAAGCAAGACTTTTTGATACGTCTTAGCAGCACATTAGCTCTCGTCGTATCACGCCCAGGACTTGCCCCGGCCTGTCGTTTGAGCGTTTCGGCAAAAAACGTCAGACTGAATGCGAATGTGGCGAGCTGGGCTGTCGCTATGGCGATAGAGAGCCCAAGAATCTGCCCCTGAAATGAGCTAACGTCTGCCCGTTTGTTAGGCCGGATCAGAAGCTAACAATGACATGGCTCCCTGCCATTATCAAAAGTGCTGCGTTTGGAAGGCTGCGGATCATCAGATGCTCGCCTCGGGCTGCCAAAAATTCCGGCGAAAAGCTGAGCATTGTGCTTCCAGACGAGACAATGCTTTTACAGTACTGCCCGGCATTGTGCACAGGCGACTGTGGGCTTATGGCGCTTCAGGTGGGGAGGAGGGACGTTATGCAGCCTGTTGTCTTGGGCGGCTGCTGCTGCATCACAGCCACTCTGACTGAGGTCATTTCAGTGGTGCGCCCTCCAGTGGACCATTTTAGAAGCAACAGTTGTTTTGAGTCAAGAATTAATTGCCCTTTCCTTTTGGGTTTTATCCCCCTAATGAAATTCCAAACTATACACACACTCACACAATTATTCCTTTGTTGCTGTTTTAGCTTTGGTATATGATCCATTTTTTTTTCATCATCATTCTTTTAGGGTTGACTTCAATGTTCCCATGAAGGACAAGCACATCACCAACAACCAGAGGTAAACTTTGCACCCTCCCCAGTTTTTTTTTTTTAATGGAGAGAGGTCATGACCTTCTTAATCTTGTTTTAGGATCAAGGCCGCCGTTCCCAGCATCAAGCACTGCCTGGATAACGGCGCCAAGTCGGTGGTTCTCATGAGTCACCTGGGCCGCCCCGACGGGAACTTTGTGCCGGAGAAGTACTCGCTGGAGCCCGTCGCCGCTGAGCTCAAGTCCCTGCTGGGAAAGTAAGCGCATATCTGTGAGTGACAAGCTGGTGTCGCAAATGAAAGGCCTTAGAAAATATGCTGCTGTGCGCAGGGACGTGACCTTCCTGAAGGACTGCGTCGGCGCCGAGGTGGAGGCCGCCTGCGCCAACCCCGCCGCCGGCTCCGTCATCCTGCTGGAGAACCTCCGCTTCCACGTGGCTGAGGAGGGAAAGGGCAAGGACTCCTCTGGAAACAAGGTCGAGCCCCCCCACCCCCAAGGAAAACACACACTTGTGAATAAATCCGATATAAGGTGGGATCAAAGATCAGGGCTGCTTCTGCAGCCTGCTGACATTTGTGCTGAAGGTCACTGTTGCTTTTCCTGTCCTACGAGGCCTGCTTGGTATGCGGCCTTGCCGGGATTAATTTCCACTGCACAGACATTTGCATAGGAGTTACACACAAAGTGTACTTTTTTTATGTGAATACAGTGTTGCTACTTTAGTCTTCATAAAATTCAGACTTTTCACCAAATCGTAACAGAAACAATCCATCTAATATTCCGATTTTCATTACACTCGCATAATGATTTTTTTTTTTCTTTCCTTTTTTTATATTAAACGTGACAGACAAAGGCATCCCAGGAGCAGATTGACACCTTCCGGGCGTCTCTGTCCAAACTGGGAGATGTTTACATCAATGACGCCTTCGGCACGGCTCACAGAGCCCACAGGTGAGCCCGCCCGCCTGCACACGTTGGACATTTGGGGATGAGGACGGGGACGTAACTCGCTGCGGCCTCCTTCCCTCCAGCTCCATGGTGGGCGTCAACCTGCCCCAGAAAGCGGCCGGCTTCCTGATGAAGAAGGAGCTGGACTACTTCGCCATGGCTCTGGAGAAACCTCAGAGGCCTTTCCTGGCCATCCTCGGAGGGTGAGATGAGCACGTGACCGTTCTGACGTTGGCGTTATTGATTTTGCTGTCGGTGTGTCCTACATTTTTAAGGCTTTGGTCTTTTATCTGGTGGGGGGTTTTTTTTCTTCCAAAGGGCAAAGGTGAAAGATAAGATCCAGTTGATCAACAACATGCTGGATAAGGTGGACGAGATGATCATTGGTGGCGGCATGGCCTTCACCTTCCTCAAAGTGCTCAACAACATGGAGGTGAGGCACAATGAAATGAAATAATTTTCCCCCCTGCAGACTTTTTCTGATCCCTTAAAATAAAAAAAAAAGGATATGCAACCAGAAATGACAATGATGCCCATATATGCTAGCTCACACTCATGCAATCGCTTCAAAGGACCTCTTGATGAACTTTGTCTTGACCCCAAAACTACCAGACCAGGACATTTTGCACAGCTCGGCAGTTACGTAACAAAGCCGTGGCCTTCTTTCACAATAACGCCGCAAGTGGATATCAATCAGCGTTGCGCTTTGTTCACATCGCAATGTGAAATCTGCAAACTGTTTCACTTCTGGACCCTTATTTGCTCAGCCAGAAAACTGATTTCAACTTCTTTGTATGTGAATTTGGGTCTTTGTGGCAGAAGCGTGATAAAGCAGCTTTGCAACGCTTGCTCAGGAGCATTCTTCCGTCTCTCACTTTCGAGAGCGCTTGTTCTCATTTGGGTCTCGGCTGGCGATGCCAATTGATCATTTTGCCATGCCTCTTCTCAGATCGGCAACTCCCTGTACGACGAGGAGGGCGCCGGCATTGTCAAGGACCTGATGGCCAAGGCCGAGAAGAACAGCGTCAAGATCACGCTGCCCGTCGACTTTGTCACCGCTGACAAGTTTGATGAGAAGGCTACCACGGGCGTCGCCACCGTCGCCGCTGGCATCCCCGCCGGCTGGATGGTAAAAGCTAGCCGAGTCCCCTTTCCAGCTAGCCCTGACTTTTTCTTATGCTAGCATAAAACCGCCCCCTCCCTCCCCCTGCAGGGTTTGGACTGCGGTCCCGAGAGCTCCAAGGCGTACGGCGAGGCGGTGGGCCGAGCCAAGCAGATCGTGTGGAACGGCCCAGTGGGTGTGTTTGAGTGGGACAACTTTGCCAAGGGCACCAAGAACCTGATGGACAAGGTGGTGGAGGTCACCAAGTCGGGCTGCGTCACAATCATCGGTAAGAAGCCGTGCCGGATTTTGCAATGGTCTTGACAATGCAACGTTTGGAAAACAATCATGTAAATGTCCAGGTGGGGGCGACACTGCCACCTGCTGTGCCAAGTGGAACACTGAGGACAAGGTCAGCCACGTGAGCACAGGAGGCGGAGCCAGCCTGGAACTTCTGGAAGGTGAGTGGAGCACTAAAAGCATCATGGAAATGATGCAGAAAAATCAAAAACCTGCCTATTGACTGTAAATATTGCATTTTTGTCTCCTCACTATAATTGATCAATTCTTGTTTGTGGTTTTGCAGGCAAAGTTCTCCCCGGAGTGGATGCCTTGAGCAACGTCTAAACTTCCTTCTCGTCGACCTACTGACGTGTTTGCACGTGTGCGTGAGAGAGAGAGCGTGTGAATGTGTGTATGCCGAGAGGTGAGTAGCTACTAAAACCAGACTGGTGTTAGTCCATGCGAGAAACAAACCTACGGAGAAAAAAAACAAAAACAAATCGCAAATCCATCTGGACTTGTAGAACTTCTGCCTTATTGATCATTCGAGTAGATGGATTGTCAAGGTGGAATTTGATTTTGCTGTGGTTGAAAGGTGACCTCACCTCATCACTTGAGAAAAGCGGGTGTCGCTCATTCCCCGCTAACTTGTCCAGTCACAGCATGGCTACTGATTGAGAGAGATATTAACAAACGGTTCGTGTGGCGTTTGTTGACCTTGTAACCTCACAGCCCTTCTCTTCTAGTGAATAAATGTTCCTAAAACCTTTGCGCTGCCCTTGTGTTGCTTCTAAACTCAGCCTACGATTTAAAAATGCTCCGATCGATCCGAGATGCAATTACATGAAAAAAATTCATTCAAAATTGACATCAGTCAGGCCCGACCCATAACGTAAAATCTGCTAATCCGTTTAAAAAAAGAAACAAACACTTGTTTGTAATGATTTTAATTCGCACTCTAATATATTTAAATAATAAAAACATACAAAATTACAATGTTGGATGCATGGATGGATACAATCGCTCTTCTATGTACCATCGATAAATAATTAAGAGCCATTCAATGAAATTCGTTCATTTCTCAGCCCGCGTGATGTTCTTCCCACATCATCCGGAGGCAGCCTCGGTTCACCAAATGAGGGAAAGTGTCCTCTTTGGCGTCCCTGTCAGCCTGCTTTTTCATTCTCATACCAATTATCTGGTCCACACAAAAAGAGGACGCTTAAAAGTGAAGGAGCGTGTATGCATTGTGAGTCTTCTGCTTACCATTCTCCAGCTTGCGCGCATTGTACGCCAGGAACGCAGAGTTTTCATAATCGTCGGCGTCTGCGTGGTGAGGCGACACGGCACTTTGGTTAAACGCAACACCTCGACCTTCGAATGTAACCGTGACGTCCCGTCCCGTGTTGTTTGCTGGCGACTCGCCAGAGCAGTTTGCGTAATGACCCGTAGCGGCGTCGCAATCTGGAGACGACATGATGTTAGTCGCTCAGAAAAGGCAATTAATTGATTCAGTAACTTTAGAGAGCCCACCTTTTATCCTCGATGGCATCTGTTCATTTTCATACACTGTAACGGGGAGCGGTTCTCTGCAAAGGCAAAATAATCCCTGCTGAAGTTGTTGCGCTAGATCAGTGGTTCCCAAACTTTTGCAGGCTGGCGCCCCCTTTGGCTCCCCAGTGAATTCCCGGTGGTTGGGGACCACTGCCCTAACCAGCTCAACACAACATGGCGCGTTCTGGCGAGTCCCCAATTTCATGTTGACTTGAACTCAAGATGATGTTGACCGCCAGAATGCGGTTTTTATTATAAGATAAAATTCTGAACATTACAAGCTTGAAATTACAAACCTGAGCTTTTGCTTTTGTAGTCTATGCTGTCGGATCTGACTGGGCCAGAGCGGCGTGTTGTGTACAAATAGACTGCCGCCCCCCTACCGCCCCTTTCTTCCTCACCGCCCCCCCAGATCTTTCCACCGCCCCCAGGGGGGCGGTACCGCCCACTTTGGGAACCACTGCGCTAGATTGTCGATGAGATTGAAATACTTACACATAAATATGTTCCCAACTTCTGGTTGGAGATCCAGCTACCGAATATATAGCTGTGAGCAGTAAGAGGTTCGGAGAAAATGCTTTTCTTGTCGATTGGAAGACAGAAATACAATAGTGCAAATTGTGCAAAACTCACCTGGATAAATGTCCTCACTGGAAAATATAGTTTCAATAAGGTGATTGTGTCTGTTTGACATTTTGCTTTTAATTTCATGTAAAAAAAAAAAAAAAAACATACTTGATGGAAGGGGTCATTTGATTGGCTTTGGTGACTGAAAAATACAAAACAAATTGTTAAAAAAATAGAAATATAAAATAGAATAAATAGAAATAGAAAAAAAAAATTCTTGATGAGCATATGTGATGGATGACTTACCCGTTTTGGATCGCATTATAGCAAATCTGCTTCCTTCACGCTGGCTGTCAATAGATGAAGAAATCTCACAATGTGCCAAATGCATTTCAAACGTTTGTCACAAAATAAGTTTGTCACTCACAATGTGTGGGGGTTGTATATTTGAGCTTCTTCGTGTATCTCTGTGGAAATATTGAAACAGGCGATATGGGTATTACTGCGCTTTGTCACAAAAACTCTTATTTTTCAAGCCAGTCGCCCGAAAAGCAAACAAATACAATATATAAATTAATTTAAAACATAAACATTATTTAAAATTGTGAAAATATGCAGTTTAAGTCCAACCAAATTTGTCTTTTTTTAACACAAAATCATTCTCTTGACAAATGTGGAAAACCAAAGGGCCCTGGGACGGATCGGAAAAGCCGTTCTAAGATGATGGACTTCTGATCCCACCCATACAACAGCTGGTTCTTAGCACTTACTGGACTTGGTCTTGCATCTCAGACACAGCAGACCCAGCAAGGCCAGCGACGCAACACCTCCAACCGCACACTGCATGCTGGAATTTCCCAGCATACCTGCAAAGTAGCACTTATTCACAGGCTGCCCTTGTGATACTTAGTTGTTGGCCCTGAACAATGCACATGTGCGCCTTCAGGAAGTGGTTGGCCGAAACTCGGAGAGCTTGCGGTCATGTGCCTTAAAGCAAAAGTGCAGTGAACTCTTCTCATTCTGGTTATTTAACAAAAATAACAAAAAAACTACAAGAGGAGCAAAAGTGTGTATTTTGTTTGACAGATATATATTGATGAAAGTATTCGTAAGCACTCCAGATTGCACACATCACTCATCCAATTTGAAACACCATTACCTGTTAAATAAAATATGCTGCGCAGAATTAGAAATTTCCTAAAAAAAAACATTTTTATGCGCCGCACAATTTTTTTTACATATGAAATTAACCTCTTATATTCTTGTATTTAAAAAAGTTACTGCGTGTTACCTTCAATGGTCCGGCCGCTCTCCTTTGTGTGTCGACTTGATTCGACATTAGCTGTGAAGCGCGTGCATTGGCTTCCTTTTGACAACAATTCGCCACATCCGCCAAACACTCAATACACACTAGAGACCCCAACCACCTACAAAATGTGGACGTGCAAGACATCAAATAATGTTAAACTATGTCATTAACATGAATTGAACTGAGAAGCAGCTAAAACACAATCAATTGATATGAATTAGAGTTCACTTGTGGTAAATTCTAAATGATTTGGACTCGGATGCACCTCCAGGACCTGAGCTGGAGTGATGTCCATTCCAGTTCTGAACTGAATCTTTAGAAACAGTTCACTCAAAAGATTCGTTCAAACGCAGTGACGGAGCCACTCGCCAAATTTCGTTCCACGCGCGTTGGGTAAGTACAAAAGAGTGCAGACGGCCCTTGGTTGCCAGGCCGAAATAGCCGACTGGTTAGTGACACGGGCTCAAATGCAAGTATTTATGTGTGAATACTAGGGGTGTAAATCGCGGGTTTTGTAACGATACGATATATCGATACAAAGAACCGCGATACGATATTTGCCGATATCTTAAAGCCTGCTGTGATTCATTCACGATATAGTGCTCTACGATCGATATAGAACAATATCCTGATTTATAACAATTCATACGCAAAATCAACAAGGTACTGCAAACTCTTTATTTAGGAAATTACAAAGTGCTTCCAAACGAATGACTTGAAGCCCAAAGGGGAGCGAATTTCCTCGTCTTCTTGGACAGACACTAGCCATAGCACCAGCCCAGGAGCCGCGCAGTTGTCGGCTCCCCTTTCACGTGCCTGCTCTGCTCACAACACAACATGCCGCGCACTGCTCCCGGAAAGAGGAAGCAAGCAACAATGAACTGGATTTCAAAATAAAGTCGTGTCTAATGTCCGAGGTCAAAAACGGGCGATATAGATCGATGTTTACGTTTAGCATCGATGCCAACAAATCGTAGAGCATTATATCGATTAATCGATGTGTATCGATGAATGTTACACCCCTATTAATTACCCATTATACAGGACTAATCGAAAAAAAGCATTTTTTAATAGAATGTAGTCTTGAATCATGAGTTTTCAATCGAATCTTTCAATAAAGTTTGGTGTGTTTTAATTCATCATTTAAATTTAATGAATCATTTTATTTGTTGTATGTTTTTATGCAACCATCTTTTAAATTCTTCAGAATTTTAGAATTGAAATATTATTGACTGCCAGGCCATACTGGGAGCAACCTTTCTATCTGCCCTCAAGTGGTCATAATTAAATGCTCTATAGGCCTCTATAGGAGAGCTGTCCGAGAGTCTCATCCCCCCATTTATAAAATAAAAAGTAGTTGACGGGAATAATCGTCGACAGGATATTACGTCATTATTTTCAATGAATAAGCGCAAAACCTGTCAAATATGTCAAACTCTGTTTTCCTTTATCTACAGCATCTGCCATGTCATCGTCAAAGGAAGCTGCAAACTCAAAAGGATGCAGATAAAGGGAATCGTGTATTGGCGTATGTGGACTTGTGTGCATATTTATCGACTAATGCACAAAAACATTGCCTTTGGTGCCGCTTTCCAGAGCAGGAACTTGGCTTAGTCACGAGTCCCAGGAGACAGCGCATTTGGTTACTTGTCTGCTGTGCCCCATTTGTCAGAAAGAGGAAGTTGGCGATGGTACACTCCAAAGCAGCAGCAGCAACTCTGATGTGTCTTTTTGCAATTGCCAATGGATCTGAATAACTTTTTGAAGGTGTTGATCCCTGTGATGATCGCTTCCTGCTTGCTCATATGCATCATTTGGTTCTTCATCTACCTGTGCAGTAACGGTTGGTTGTTGTTTTTTTTGGTGTCATCATTGATGAGATTGAGATGTTGTCAGTGTTAGACATAATGAGTATATTGAAATTCTAATCATCATTGTAGCATCAAACTAATCTGAGTAGGATTGTGTGTAATCCGTAGTGCGGCGAACCCCACCAAAAACATGACCCGGTTAGTGTGAAAAAAAACACAGACCTCAGCTGGAGGTTTTTTTTTTTTTTCCTCCCAGGAATTCTGGTGCAACATCCAAGCACGCTCTCGCCTTCCAAGCTAAACTTTCATGCCCATTTTCAGATGTCGTGACACGGCACTTTTCTGCTCGCTTTTTCTCCCTTAAACAAGAAGCAGCCGTGGAGTTTTATTTCTCAACTCGAGGCTCTGATTAACTCTCAATATCAACAATGTTTTTGTAAAGAAGAAAATCAGTAACATCATTTGCAATCCATCCTTTGATTGGTTATTATTTTACATACCGTGCTCTTAATTGTTGTTTTTATTTTCACAGTGAAGTACCGATACCACAGAGACTCCAAAGACAAGTAATCCAAATACGTAATCATGAACTATTTTTAGGTTTTGAGTTTTAACCCCATAAGGTCACATTGCTTGAAATGGCTTAGAAAGAAACTCCACAAAATTGTCTTTTTTTGTCGTTGTCTCAGAGTGAGCACATACCAAGAACGGAAGCAGACTACTCCGCCATTGCCTCCTCGCACCCAGTTCCTGTTGGCAGGTGAAATGAACGTTTCAGTAGAAATCATGATGATCTTGCAGAGTTCTTATGTTCTTATGTTTTTTAGAGGCCCAGAGCTATGAGAACATTACAGAGGTTCCCGAAGTTGAGCACGAGCTTGACATGGCCGACCTTCTTAAGCAAAGTCAGACTTTGGACCCGAACAACTTTCAGGACTATGACCAGATCCCCTATGATCAGCTGGACTACGTGGAAGTAGAGGAGCAACCCCAAGAACCGTATTCTTTGGTTCCATCGTACGAGGATGTACCGAAGCTGGCGGAAGATGCCGCAGATGACTATGATGATGTCGAAGACAGTAACCAGGACTATGACGATGTCAAATGAGTCTCCGTTTGCGGCAGGGACTGATGCTATATGGAGACCAACGTGCATTTTTTTTTAAATGAGGCTTAACTAAAATGAGGCTTTTTTTTTTGTTCGAGCGTGAGCTGATGCAACACTGTTAGCGTCACGAAGAGGCTAACGTCTGCCAACGTTTGCTGCTAGCCCGAAGGTTATCTCTTATTTTTTTAAATGTTAGATACAAGTTGGTTACGGTTAAACATCATATGTTGAGCAATAATAAAGAATGCAACTCCGTTCCCCTCATCCGGGCTGGAAGTTGTCTTCAAAAATGGGAACTGCTCGCCTCGAGGTGCTTTTTTTTCACATGGCGAGAGCGGTACAGCTGAAAAAGAAAATGCTAACCACAAAATCATAATATCTCTCACGTCTTCACTTGAGCTTGAGAGCTTTAATGGATGAGGGTGGTGGTTTTGTGGTATTATCAAATGTCGCCGTCCTGAAGCCAGAAATGACATTTCGAGAGAAAAATGCAACTCAAGCAAGAGAAATTTGGGTCAAGACTAAACATAGTGAAGTGTTTTTTAATACAAAGTAAAACAAAGAGACAAACACATTGTTTTTAGAGCTGTTTTATAGAAAAGTGAGTTAAATTGTGGATTTAAGCAAACCGCTTTTCACTTTGTCTTCTAGTTCTTTTGAAACCAGCGTCAACGTTGCTGGAGTTTTGCCAACGTACATTTTCTGTTTTAAACCTCAAATTGATAAGATGGTTTAGTTTAGTTTAGTTTAGTTTATTGTTTAGCACATATTATTATAACAAATAACAGTGCAGGGAGGGAGACGAAGCCTAGGGCTTGTAAGGAGCTCCACTCCTGTATAATCAAAGTGCACAACAAACAAAGTGCTGTGACATCAAATATTATTCAAGTGTTTAAGAAAGAAAAAAAATAATAATAATATATATATATATATATATAAATGAATAAACATCAATGAATAAACACAAGCATAACTAGCTAAATATTAAATCGTCATATTTATATATGCATATATACGAAAGTGAACGTATACATACATAAACAAATACACTATACAAAATGAGAAACAAGAGAAACAAAATTTGACACTTTAGTGATGTTGAAACAATCAAAAAACACCAGGTAAGAAAATAGCTGAGCGGAAGCAGAAGAACTGCAAACAGAAAATAACAAAACAAGGAAGAATCAGGGTATAAATAGTGGTTTAAGTTGATGTTCTTAGTATGGATCAGCTGAGTGCGGTGGAGTAATTTTGGACTGGTAGGATCATGAGTGGAGAAGGTGGTGTTTCAGGTGCTTTCTAAAAGCAACCTGTGAAGATATGGATCGAATATGGATTGGTAGCTCATTCCAGAGTGAGGGCCCTCTAAAATGGATATTGTATTGATGGCGTGATGTTCGACAGGACGGTGGGTGGAGATTGTCCCCCTGTCTTGTAGGATAAGAATGTAATTCCGATACAAATGCGAAGAAATTATGAAAAGTGGCTGGAAGACAGTGTTTCCTGTATATATATTTATGGGTGAGTAGACAGGTTTGATGAATATTTACTTTATCAATTGGCAGTAATGAATAGTTTCTAAACAATGGTGCCGATGGTTCATATCTATTTGAAAAAGAGATCATTTTTAGGAACTTCTTTTGTATGATGAGTAATTTGCTGAGGTATGTTGGATATGTAGCTGCCCAGACTATGTTGCAGTAATTGAGTAAAGGAAAGAGGAAACTATAATACAGAGTGAGATGAGCAGACGGATGGACCAAGGGACAAACTTTTCGTAAGATACCTAGCGTTTTCATGGATCTTTTGCAAACCAAATCAATGTGTTCAGACCAGTTTAAGTGTTTATCTACTATAACTCCTAGGAATTTAGTGCTAGTAACTTGATGGATTTCGTTATTATTTATGTAAATTTTGGCCTGTTCTTTGGGGTAAGATTTATTTATATTGCAGAAGATCATGAAGTTACATTTGTTTATATTGAGTGACAACTTATTTATTTTGAACCATTTTGTAACAGCGTGCAACTCAGTATTCACACGTGCAATGAGGAAATTAAAATCCTCGTGGGTGGCAATGAGATTGGTATCATCCGCAAATAACAAAGGAAGAAAATTTGAACAAGACATGGAAAAATCATTTATGTACACCAAAAATAATAGAGGACCCAATATTGAGCCCTGCGGGACCCCAAATAGTATTTTAGATCTGTTGGAAGAACAACCATTTATATATACATATTGTTCTCTGTTGGCGAGATAGTTTGTGAACCATTTCAGGGCAGAATCGTTCACTCCATATCTCTCTAGCTTAGCGATGAGGATCTTATGGTCGACAGTATCAAATGCTTTGCTTAAATCTAGAAAGACACCAAGAGCGAATTTCTTATTGTCAAGAGCCGTTGAGATGTGGTTGGCAAGCTGAAGCAGTGCATGCTCAGTAGAAAACTTTTTGCGGAAACCGTATTGATGTTTATAGAGAATATTGTTTGTTTCTAGGTGCTTTGCCAATCTTGAGTAAACCAGTTTTTCTAGAATCTTGGAGAAGCAAGGAAGTACGGATATAGGTCGATAATTACCATATTCATTAGTCTCACCAGCTTTGAAGATAGGAATGACTTTAGCAATTTTTAATTCTTGGGGTACAATGCCAAATTTTAAAGATAAGGAGAAAATGTGTGTTAGTGGAATTATTATTGAATGAATAATTTTCTTAATAAGTATGCTTCTGATCTCATCATGGCCAGGGGCCGAGTTTTTCAAGCTCATGACGATGTTGTAAACTTCCTCAACACTAGGAGGGTCAAGAATGGAGAGTGAAGGAAACTGCCCTTTAATAAGGCAACAGGGGCTTGTATCAGAGGTTGAGAAGCTAGATGCCAAGGTAGCGCCAACATTTACAAAGAAATCATTGAAACCATTAGAAATATCTATTGGGTTTGAATGAGCTCTATTCTTCCCCAGCATCTCATTTGGGGTCGATGTTTTTGATTTCTTGCGATGTAATAAATGGTTGATAAGATTCCACGTTGTTTTGATGTCACCGGAGGCTTGTGTAAATTTATCAGCATAGTAAGTTTGTTTGGTTTTCCTTAGTAAAGCTGTAAATCTGTTTTTATATTTCTTGTATGTTTCTATATTTATAGGGATGGGATTTGCAATAGATTTTCTATATAGTTTATTTTTTTTACGTGAAGATTTTTTTAGTTCATCCGTTATCCATGGTTTCCCCTTAGAGTTATTTTTACGACTAGAAGTTAAAGGAAAGGAGAACTCTAATGCATTTGTGAGTATTGTTAGAAGGGAGTGATAGGCTTTGTTGACATCTTGCAACAGGATAACCTCATCCCATGACACAGAGCTGATGATAGATATAAAAGATACCATGTTTTTCTCAGTAAATTTGCGGAATTTCATTTGATCTCCAATATGATCTTTGATTTCAGGACTACTATCATTGTGGATGAGATGGAAGACAGGTAGATGGTCGGATACATCACAGATCAAAAGGCCAGATGTTATCTTGTAGTCTAGAGAATTAAATAGGATATTGTCTATGAGAGTGGCCGTTGAGCTTGTGATCCTGGAGGGTTTGTTGATAAGAGGGAAAAAGTTTCTGGAATATAATGTATTAAGGAAGTCTGCTGTATGTGACTGCTTAGATTCAAGCAAATTAATATTATAGTCACCAAGTAAGACACATAATTTGTTTTCTTTGTTTATAATTTCTAGAGTAGAGTCGAGGGCTTCATTGAAGGTGATTTTATCAGAGTCTGGTGGTCTATATATACATCCAATTATCACATTTTTGTTGTTTATAAGTGAGCAAGAGGAGAGTTCTATAAACACAGATTCTACTACAGTCATGTCAAAATTGACACTTAAATCCTTTCTGGGAGAGAAATTTAAGTTATCAATCACATACAGTGAGACTCCTCCACCTTGCTTGTTTGGTCTACAGGAATGTATAGGAGTGTAGTGAGAGAGAGGATAGCTAGATGTATTATCAACCATCCAAGTTTCAGTAAGAGCTATTACTGAAAAAGAATGTGTTAAGGTTGATAAATAGGTTTTTAGACCATCATAATTTTTAGAGATACTCCGTACATTGAAGTGGACAGTGGAGAATACATTTGTTTGGCAGTGGCCAGGAGGAGTATTGCACAGTTTGTTAAACATATCTTCAGAAAAATATTCACATGACATTTCAACAGATTTTAAGGGAGTGTAATTTGTATCTGGGTTAAGGAAGGACTCATAGATACCAGCATTAGCATTCTCTAGGTCAAATGAATTAAATAGTAAAGAGTCAAGATTCGGTGGGACAGAAATTCCTGCATTTGTGAGAATGTCACTGGATGGCATGAAAAGTGTAGGGGAACTGTCTACCTGAGATGGATGTCCTCCCTGCCAGTCTCTGTTTGCCTTGTTGTACTTCGCTGTAATCCATTATTTTCGTCCGGAGGGTCCATAGGTACCAGTTAATGGTCATTAGTTCAGCCATTGTAAATGTTTGGTTCCCCCACCACCAGGCCACATTTCTTCAGTTCCTCCAGTTCACTCACAACGAGAGTTTTGACATCTTCTGGTGTTGCTCCGTTTGTTTTAATCCATATTTTACAGTTCCTGACCCACGTTGCGAGAATCTTGTTTTCCTTCTTCAGTTTGCGTGCGTTCCAGGCTATCTCAGCATTCTTCTTAGTGAGGTGCTCATTTAGGTAAACACCCGTTCCTTGTAGCTTCCTCCCTTGCTTCAAAAGATCCACTTTATGTTTCCTATTTGCGAACCGAATGATAATTTTCGGAGGATCCAGTGGTCGTTTTCGGTTTCTTGGGAGTGTGTGACAAGCGGCAATGATTCCTTTCTGGAGTTCCATGTGCTTACTCTCGAAAAACTGTACTACCTGATCTTCGAGCGTTGACAGCTCGTCCGATGGAGAGTCATCTGTCGAGGGATCCGAAGGACCCGCCGCCCTGGCGTAGGAGCGGTGAGATGTTTTTAGACCCGTGATTATGAGGTCTTCTTGTCGGGAGTACTGCTCCAGTGCATCTACTCTCCGTTCAAGCGACAGGATTTTCTCGTCTTTCTCCTTCGATAAGTTCTTAAGCTCCGTTAGCTCAGACGTTAGCTGGAGCAGGGTGGCTTGCTGCTCTAAAAGTGTGGTAATGTCTTGCCGTATCAGGTCAATGGATGATTTAAGTTCATCGTAACCCTCATTTTTTTTGGAGGGCGGCATAGCGTAAAGTTCGAAAAAGTTAGGCTCTATAAAGTTCAGTTATCAAAACAATTCGGTCACCCGAAGTAGTGCAAAAGTTTCCCTCGTTTGCTAACCGTTTGCTAACTTACGGCCCCGTATCTAAAAAAAGTCTGACAACCTTTTAGAATTGGATCTGTATATTATCCGCACCTACCCGAACCCGGATGGATATGGTAGGCAAGGCACGCACGCCATCACTTTCGCCACCTTTGTACAAACTAAGTTGAGCTTTTATTTTAGAGGTCAAATATTCTAATCTTGGTTTTACTTTGTCGGGAGCTAACCGGAAGTGGATCGGCACGGCGCACAGGTGCTAGCTTGGCGTAGCTGGCATGTTGTTTGCGGCGTCGCGTTCACATTCCAACGTGAGCCTCCAAGCAGCAGCGGGGATGTGAGCCGGCCGCGTAAAGGACTTTCTGCCTTCCTCAAGCTGTCGTCTGTCCATTTTGAAGGACTAAAAACTCCCCGAAATGGATCCTACCGCTTGCCCCGACGGCTACAGGGCTCTCAGCACTGGCGAGCTGAGGGAGCTTTTACAAAGCGACGACAAAATGGAGCAAATCATTGGACTCAATGAGAAGGTAGGTACAACATATCGCTAGCAGCCAGCTCCCCCACCCCCTCAAAGTGTCTCCTGTAATGTTATCTACATTTTGTTTTGGGGTTATCGTTTATCAAATGACAGAATGTATCCTATTGGATCTTTAATTGCAGCAAATCGGCTTTACATGCTTCGTCGATTGTCTGCGTGGCGAGCGGTCGATTTTTTTTTCTTTCAAAATTACATTTGAACCAAATTAAGTATTTTCTAAGATGAGTCAAATTGATGTATTTATCAATTGACCATTAAAAATTACCTGGACTACCCACACACACACACACATGCTGCTGGACAACGCTTCCCACGTCTTTGTGACTTAACGCAAACCCCCCCCCTTTAAAATGTCTCCTCATATTGTCGACTCCTTATTTCTCCAATTCCCTGTTCAATAATTTCACCAGACCTTTTTAAACATGCGTTTTGTACTCTATTATACAATTCGGCTTTGTTTCAAACCAACAATACGTTCAGTTTCGACAGAAATTCCAAGTTTCGGACATGACCCCGAAGTGCCCATGGAACCTCATCCCATTCCGACTAAAACTGTTGTTAATCGGTGTTGTGTCTCGTCTGGATGCATCGCAGCCGTGCCGATGTAACACGCGTTGTTGGAACTTTTTAGATCCTCCTTGTTTGGACCAGAGCGAACGTGCAGCATTGCGGCTCAACGCGGTTGATCACAATCGTGCAGTTTGTCAACGAAGTTGCGCGCGCATTGCGGCACATGCTGCTTTCTGGTGACCTGACGGGTGTCCGGGGCTCCTCTTGAACATAGTCTCCATCATGCACTCAATTTCGTTTGCAGCTCCCAAGTTACCAGTGTCCCTGTGAAAACCTGCTAAAGGGGATGATGGTTCTTCTAGCATCTTTATTAGATGCCCCACCTTTCTAATTGACACCAACATGCTGCGTTTACTTAGCAAAAGCGTCGCTTGTTTGTTAAGTCTTGGGCTTTCTTACGAAAAGGACTCGAGATTTGACACCGGGTGGCGAGGAAGATTCCAGCGACATTGTTTGGTTCAGTTTGCAACTCATCCGACAATTTCCGCTTGATCCGAGCAAGTGGCTTGTTTCATTTATCCCGACACAGAAGCATTACGCAAAGTTCACGATAATGAATCATTGCCGCTTCCCTTTTTTTTGTTTTTTTTTGTTACTGTATTGAAAACCGACTGCGCTGTTACGTAATTGCCCAAAGCGTTAATTATGCGACGTGCCAATAGATTGGCTACAAGCCTCAGGAGAGAACATCCGGCTTTGCATAAATGAAGTCCGCGCTTTTGCTGGCTAGAACTGCATTTCTTTGCCACGCTCAATCCAACCTGTAAACGTACGTTATCAAGGTCACACCTTCCAGTTTCAGGAGCTCCAAGTGGACAGGGAGATGATGATGGCGTCCAACCGCAGCCTGGCCGACGAAAGTCTGGCCCGGCGGCCCCGCCTCAATAATGGCAGAATCCAGTTGGCCGAGAAATACCGGCAGCTGTCCAACCTGGCGACCACGTGCTGGGAAAAACAGAGTCAGCTCGGTGAGTCAGTCCAGAGAAATAGTGACGCTGGGAGTTGCGATGTGTTTGTCACTTGTTTGTGTTCTGTGTGCGCCGCTGCATGCGTCTGGCTGAGATGAATGAAATGTGTTCACACGGACCCGACTGTCACAACCCGACTGCGCCTTTGGCAGAACTGGAAGTCTCTCATCAGCCTTAGTCTGAGTTTGTCAATCGCTCGACTAAAAGCCTCGGCGTGCCTCCGGAGTTTACTCATGGGAACCAAATGGAGCATATGAAATGTCAGTTGGAAGCCCCCCAACCCCACACACACGCTTGTCGAGGAATCCACGGGGACCCGCTTCGGCTTTTGACAGGCCGGCACCGGATGACGTCCTCCAAATCTTGCGCTGACAATAAGACAGCACGTTGTTTGCGCTTCTCCGTCTAATCTCCTTTAATCGGCTCGATGCGACGCAATTAGGTTAGCACAAAGCTAACACAGCAAAAGATCTAAACGCCCGTCGGCACGTCTCCAGAGGCCGTGATTTGTTAGTAACCGTCATCACACACTCCGTTGACTAAGAACAGACGTGTCCTCTTTTATTTTTTTGGGTCGTCCTCCCTTGAAAAGCAAGAATTCCTTTGACTTGTGTCCATTGTTTGGGACTTTGCAACAGCGTTGCACGCTCTGGCGTGATCGCTAACAATTCAAGATGTCTCGAATGGTGTGCTATCTCCAATGGGGTACACGGCCCCTTCCTGTCCCTCTCCTATTTTAATCCCAGAGTCTGGTGCAGCAACAGGAAGCCGGTGACAGCGGCAGGAAAGAACGGCGATGTGACACCGCGCTCGCTAGCGGCCTCGCCCATAGCACGTTACATAGCGCCCATCCCCCGTTTGTTTTGAACAGCTTGACGGGCGCCGTAAATAATTCCCCGTCTAAAAATGTACAGCGGAGAACGAGCTGATGGAGACTCATCGGTACGCGACCGCTCCCGGCTTGTTTGGCATGAACGCGCATGACCGCGCCGACAGCGAGGCGTCTCCCGTCGCTCAAAGGAGTGCCGTGACGTCCCGCGGGTCACATTGGGTTCATTGTCGACCGGGGGAGTCGGGAAGGGAGAGGGGGAGTTGGAGTGCAACTAAAGGTCACTGTAATGGAGTCGAATAACGCAAATCCCGCCTCCGCTGTGAATCTTCTCATTCAAACGTGGGATCTCGTTTTATTGTGAGCCAAGTTTCACTTGAATCTCATTTTCACTTGACCCTTGCAGGAGCCCGAGTCCAGAAGCACAGCCTGCAGAGCGCCCAGAACCTCCTGCAAGAAGAGGTGACGCGCGCCGAGGAGAACTCGGAGGTAAAACCAAACAAATCTACCGAGGCTTTTTTTTTTTGGACAACCGATGTGCAGACACCATATGCTTCCTCCCCCACCCCGCCAAGCACCGATCAATAATGGCCAAGCAACAACCAAGGCATTGTTCTCTCTGCTCCTTTTCTCCATTTTCTGCCAATTTTTCTATCCGGAGCTGACGCGGCGGATGTGATCATCTCCCATCATCTGGTGCGCTCTCGGCGGCGTGAGATTTTAAAGCTGCATTTGCAAATACAAACGGACGGATACGGAACCGGTTTGGGCGGGCAACACTCTGCTTTTATATCTTGCCAAAAGCAACAGTTGCCGCGCCGATGAGTTGCGCATGGCCAATTATTCCAGCTGACAATGTGGGCCAAAGTTCACACGTAAACATCCTCCGCGCTTATTAAATTCTCTTTCTCCTCCGGGCGCTATTTCTGATGGATGGGACTTCCTCTCGTGGGAGAAAAAAGGATTGTTCCATTTTGACTGGATGGCGGGGTTTGCTCTTTTGTCCTCACACTTTCGATGTTTGATTTTTGTCGTGACAGGAGCTGCTGGACAAGTTCATGGAGGGCAACCTGAGCCTGGAGGACTTCTTGGACTCCTTCCAGCGCTCCAGGAGGACTTACCACACCCGCCGAGTGCAGGCGGAGAAGATGCAGGACTTGAGCAAGAAGCGCCCCGGCGGCGGCGAGGACGCGCGTTCTAAAGCGGCTGAGGAGGCCAAGGCGGACGCCGCGGAGCTGCCGCGGCCCAACGGCTACCTGGCGCAGGGACCTCTGCGGGTCTTTCAGGTGCGCTACGGCCTGACGCCAGCCATCCTGCTACCGCATTACCCCGTTTCTCCCGTTTCGCCCGTGCTCTCGGTCCCGCCGCAGCAGGCCCCGCCGCAGCAGGCCTCGGCGCAGCAGGCCAGGACTCCCCCGCCCGATCCCCAGCCGCCGGGGCCCATCCTGGGCTCCGGCGCCCCCCTCCACCCGGTGGGCCTCAGGGTGATCGGACAGCTGCCCGGGGGCTGGCCGGCCAACGGGCGGCCGGTGCGATTGCAGCAGCTCTACAGGCCCGACCCCCAACAGCCCCAGCCTTCCCTCCGTTAAGTCATTATGGGGAAGGAGGCGGGGCCAAAGCTTCTCTGCGAGGTTGAAGGCGGAACCTACAAAAGCCGGCCGTCCGTCCTGAGACGGCAGCGCGCTTTTACTCGTTGGAATATTTGATTTGAGAAGACGACATTCTCTCAGAGCACGGCGGCCTCGCGCTTCACGCAGCAGCCTCACTGAGGTGGAGCCATCTGGATCGGATCGGAGTCTCTCTTTTGGGTTCGTTTGACTTCCTCCCGGATTTCAAAAAAACATTTTAGGGACCAGAGGTGGGTAAAGGAGCCACAAATGGGACTCCCGTAAGAGTGCTGCTACTTTACAATCACATGACTCCAGTCAGTCAAAAGCTGGCCTTCAAATAGTGACTTGAAAATCCTCAAGTAGTCGATGAGTGATGACTGCGAGTGCGCTCAATGGAATAGAATCAAAGTTGTAACAAAAATACTCAAGCACAAGTCAGAAATGTAAGAATCACTACCCACCTCTGATGGCGACCAATCAGGGGTGTTGAGCGGACAGTTGGATTATTGTGGCAGCATGGTGTACTGGTGGTTCATACAGCTGCCCCACAGTCAAGGAATCCGGGTTTGAATCTCAGTTTTATCAAAGACTCAAAATTGTTTGTAAATGTGAATGCCTTGAATGGACTGGCGACCAATCCGGGGCCAGGCTCCAGTTCTCCGCAAGGCCGCTGGTGACCAACAGCCCAGAAAATTGCAGGCGTCACTTGTGGAATCCATCTCCGGTGTTTGATTAGTTTTTTTTAAATTTTTATTTATTGTCATAAATCCAATTTTGCATGGCTGCCTTCATAGAGCCGCCACGTGTTTTCTTTGCGATATTAGACACTGCTCTCGCTTTCTGGGGATTGTAATCTTGTCTGTTCTCCGGCTGATCGGAGAAGGTTCACATCGGTCTGACAAACTCCGAGTTGAGAGAAAGTGCCTTTCGGCAACCAGTGCCCAGTCACACCCATCAGCTCTCAAATTGCCCCCCAACTGCGAAAGACGTGTGTGTTGTTGTTTTGAAGCCTTTTGAAATACCCTCCAAAATTAATAATGCACAAAAAAATCGACCTAGATACTCGCGCAGCGGAGTCTCGTTGCGCTTGACAGAGAAAATACAGACTGATAAGTTTTTGCTGAGCACTGGTGGCTGAACGCGCACTTTTGTGTCCACTATGGAAAGGGAAAAGGCTCCATTTTGTCTCAGCAGATGAATCGAAAAACAATTCATCTCCTCCACTTGTGTGTCTGTAGCATTTGACATTGCCTTCATGTACGTTATGTGCAAAGGGGAAGAAAAAAAAAAATCTGAATTCATTGCGCTAACTTCCTTTGGCTCCCGTCCGCTGACATTCAAGTGACCTTACGCAAAACGTGTTTACATGTGACATCATTTCCATCCGGACTTGTCAATAAAGCACATTTGTTACTCGGACCCTAAGTGCAAACCACGGCGTCAAATCACTGTGGTTTTTTGGCCCCTGAAACTTTTCTATACAGTAACCGTGTTTGTTTTTTGGCCCCAGAGCTCTTCACAGGTGGAAGCTTCAAGGGAGAGGACAACGCTCAAGGTCACGTCATAAGGTCACGCACACACATTACAAATCACCAATGCTATTTTTCCATCTGCCTTCTCTCTTACGTTCTCCCGTTTGTACATTTTTAACCTCCAGTTAGATGCGGTCACACTTGGTGTGTCACGCTTAAGCAGATGAAGCCAAAAAACAAGGCAGGGCAAGACACGTTCGAGTCGTTCTTGTGAAGTATAAATGATGTCCTTAAAAGATCGAGGAAAACATTCCTGCCAATATGTGAGAGCAGCTGCAGGAAAAGCATTTTTTGTTTTTGCTTGGTAGTTTGCCAGGCATGGCGTCATGATCTCACTCCTGCCTACTAGCGGCCGTTTATCAATATGCGCCTACAACTTTTTCAATCGGGTTGACAGTCGCACCAAAAATCACTCCTTCAAAAGCTTTTATTCGTTTAATTAAATGCTAATTAAGTAATTGGTTTACTGTAAATAAAATATGTAATTATTCCTGACTGCAAATGTATCAATGAGTGCGATTAGCTCACTAGCTTACTATCGAATGCTTATTTAGAAAGTCCACAAATGATGTCACTTTAGCTGTACTATGCTTATTTGACCTATTACGTACTTGCTTATTTTGCTTTGCTGCCCTCTACTGGACATCAGTAGAGTGCTACCGCTGTGACTTTAAAGCCACGGTATGAAAAGAAACTCTTAGTTTTCTTGTGGAAATAGATTTTATCTCAGAACGTCCTAGTTCCAATGAGTATTTAGCTGCGCCCTTCCCACGAAGTCAAACGAGTCTGTCGATCTGTCGCCGAGTAGCTAATTTTAGCGGCAATAATGTGAACGTGCGAAAAGGCCCGAGAGTGTTAGGATTTTTTTCCCCTCCCGCACACGGCGTAGTTTTTCATTCAAACTGACTCAGACGTTAATCTTCTCAAGAGGTTCCCGCTGTGCCATTCACTGTTAATGCCTCTTTTCATTGCCGTGGACTTTCAACGTCCTTCAGAGTTGAGCTCAAGTCGGACGAGCGCCAGTTATGCCAAAGCCTTTCGCTCACACAAAATGTCTGACGTTGTTTTTGCCAAAATTTGCCAAACGAGGACTCTCAATTAGCAAAATGACAGCTGATGACATTTGATTAGCTTTACAAATTTTATTTACATAGATTTCTCTACAAATGTCCATGAATATAAATTTGTAATGTCTCGCGACTTGGTCAAAGTTAGTTGTGGTTTTATTTTCAACTCATCTAGTCACTTGTTTAACAGACAGGGGTGACAGTTAAGAACCTTCCTTGTGTCATCTGACCCTGGACCTGGTTCCAACCTGAACAAACGGTACCCGTGCTGATTTTTCTGGACCCGCTTGACCTTTTCCATCGTCATTTATGAGAAGCATCTCAGTTCACATCTTGGTGACGTCCGCGACCTCGTGAATGTCGGTGACCTGAAATGCCATGTTGTGGATGCCCAACTTCTGCTGATTCTTCTCATTGTCCAGCTTGTGTAGGTTGTGGACCTGGTGCTTGGCCTCCGCTTTGTCCTCAAAGCACTGGGCGCAGTGCGGCGTTGCCACCCGCACGCTTTTGGAAAAGTTGTAAAAATCCACGCAATACTTGCCCGTCTTGGTCCGCGAGATGATGGGCAGGAAGCTGTGCCCCCACTGGATCTCCGGTGGGATGTAAGAGGTCCGCACCTGGCAGACGGAACTGGTGGATTCGGCCGTACCATCCAAGAAGACCACCAGCTCAAAGTCCTGATGGGGCAGCGTGTCTGCGGAGAGCTCGTAGAAGGGACTGGCCCCGTCGATCACGTGGTAGAGCGTCAGGGGACAAACGAAGAAGAGGTTGTCCTTGCCGGCGTCTGCCGTGAAATGGATGTCTAGCTGGTCCAGGATCAGGGTCTCGCCGTCCGTGGTGGTGGTGGTCTTCAAGAGCTTTCCGTAGATCTGGCTCCCGATCAGAAGCGTCTTGCGGAGGTTGGCCACGCGGATCTGGAGGCATAGTTTGCTGTTCTTCAAGCAGATGACGGCCGTGTCGCTGAAACTAACCGTCTTGGCACGTCTCTTAGGGAGAGACATTTTGGCCAGGATGATCCCGCACATGAAGCTGTTGATGAAGACGCCCACCATGGACTGCAGGATGATGAGCGCCACCGTGCCGGCGCACTCTCCGGTCGGGGCCCGCCCGCCGTACCCGATGGTGGTCTGCGTCTCCAGGGAATAGAGGAAGGCCGTGGTCAAGCTGTTGACGTTGGCGATGCACGTGGTTCGGTTGATGCGGTGAGACGCCGAAATGTCCCCGTTGCTCCGGGCGATCCAGTACCACAGCAGGCTGAAGATGAACCAGCTCCCCATGAAGGAGGCAACGAACAGAAGCAGCACGAAGCGCCAGCGGATCTCTACGAAGGTGGTCCACATGTCCACAAGGTAAGGCAGGTGGTTTCCCGGCTCCCTGTTGCCAAACTCGATATTGCAGCGCCCCTCTTTGGTCACCAGCCGGCTTTTGCGACCCGGGTGCACCTTCGGTTGGATGTGACCCTGGATCCGCTGGAACATTCTGGAAATACCTTACGAAGTGCGGGGCAAACCATTAGTTTCTCCTGAGATGAATGAGAGAAATACAGCGGTACCT
Organism: Syngnathus acus; assembly: GCF_901709675.1. NCBI lineage: Eukaryota > Metazoa > Chordata > Actinopteri > Syngnathiformes > Syngnathidae > Syngnathus > Syngnathus acus. The sequence goes on along the minus strand of NC_051099.1, from coordinate 2,737,305 downwards.
TGACTCGCGAGTTGAATTCTTTCCGTGCTCAGGCCGGACAACACGCCATCTGGTGGCGGCTTGGTGTCAGGGAAACAAAGGTTGTCTGGCGTCGCCATACCTGGGCATCTACAGCCAATCGTAAACCCGATTTAGAAGGGGCCCTGAACGCCTTGAGAATTGTTGTTACTCGGACCCGGAATCGGCCACAAACAACGGTTACGCGTAAAATGTCATCCGCGAAAAGCGCAAAGGCTTCAGTTGTATTTACCTTTCAAGTGCGTGTCGTTCAACATGGAGGCACAATCTTTATGTCGCCTTTATTGCAGTATGTTGCGGTTTGAGTGTTAACTCAAGTCAAATTTTCTAGTTTTCTTCTTTTAAATACAGTGCTGGTAATGTTGCAAAATATCAAATCTCTAGCTTGACTTTGATGAATGCTACGCCATTTTGTTGGTACATGGAGGGCAGTGTATTATTAAGTGGTATTTACGTCGCTCATGAACAAAAAATATTGGGACACAAATAGAAAAGTGGACGTGACCCCTCGCCAATTACAGATTTTAATGGTATTTTTTGTGTGTGCCTCTGACATTTGTATTTACGAACTAATTTCAGTCGTTTTTCTCAATCATAGTCTTCCCCGTCCAAACGCAACAAGTTTACCTGGCATGCGCGCTCCCTTGATAAGAATAAGGATCAGCGTGCTGCAAGAGGCTGTCAACGCGTTCATTGTTAAGCTAAAGTGTCGCTAAAAGTCACGACGACTTTTGTCTTTCGTGTCTGTGACCTGTCATGCTTGCTTTTATGAACGCAACGTAACACGTGAAGTTGACGTCGTTCCAGGAAGACCTAGGGTCCCTGAACGCACCGTGCGCGAAAACCGATGGACGGATTGTTTCAACAATATGCGTACATTCAAAATATCACAAACACATTGTATGCATTCTTAAAAGGACGAGGGTCCTCAAAAGGGAAATTACGATAAAATTGTAAAATATAATGATTAAATATAGCTAGTTTGGAAAAGACGCTACATCAATAAGATGAACATAAAAATACTTTTTCAAATTCAGTGCGTCAAAAAAAAATTGAACTAAAATAAGATTTCACTTTCTTATGTCGACACTTAGACGTTGACATTTGTTGTTAATTAAATAAATCAATAAAAATTAAAGCCACAAACTCATACCTGAGTCCGGCGTTGAGCTCCTGCTGCCTCAGCTGGTGCGACTGCCTTTCTTCCAGCAAGGGCGCAACGATTTTAAGCCACATTGAAATGTTCTAATCCAAGCCACATGCCAGCAGTGTGGACGCATTCAATGCACCATCCAGGCGGCCTTGCAACGTGTGTTTTGCATCTGAGCCGGCACGATTAGTTCAGGAATGACTCGATTATACAATTCAGAGTAACAATGTGGAGCTTAAGGTAGCTGATCAATTTATTTGTTCCCGCCGTCAAGTGGCAGCTTTCCTGGAGGATGTTACTACTAGTTTGTTTGGGAGTTGATAAAATCATGGCTTCTTGTATTTAAAAAAAAAAAAAAAAAGTCCCGCTGATAGGCGCCGTAGAAAACGACGACCTCTAGACAATGTTCGTCTCCAACATGGGCTCGCCTTCAATGATGCGGCGGAAGCCGAGCCGGCTGAGGTCCAATGTGGTGAAGTTGCCGTCCAGGATGAGCTCGGCCACGGCGCGGCCCACGGCCGGAGAGTGCTGCAGGCCGTGGCCGCTGAAGCCCGTGGCGAAGTACATGTTGTTGACCAGCGGGTGCGCGCCCACGATGCCGTTCTGGTCCAACGTGTTGTAGTCGTAGTAGCCCGCCCATGCGCTCCTCACCTGCCCGCAAAGTGTGGCGAAATGCTTTTTGTCATAACCGCCATCCTCAATGCATTATGGAGGTTGCTCGTCACGCCGTACTCACCTTCAGTTTTTCAAAAGCTGGAACGCGATGCGCCAGTTCAGGCCAAATTTTGTCCTGGAAGAACTGGTGGTCCACATCCAAATTGGTCACATCCGGCTCTTCCCCCTGACACACAACAAAGTGGCACTCGTATTTGCACTCAGTTTGAGACCTTTACCTCATCATGTTTTGAGTCAGATGTCCAAACCTCGTCGGGCGACCTGCCGGCGATATAGTTCCCACCGAGCCCCTCCCTCCTGAAGTAAACGCCCGAGGGATCAATGAGGAAGGGCGTGTCCAATCCGGGACCCTCAGGACAATGGAACACGTAGATGAACCTGAAACGCAATCAAAATCGCCACAGCTCCACAAAGGGGCCTTTCACACAAGGGAAATGATTAACATTTTTGGTACCTTTTTCTCGGTTCCACAGGGAGCGAGATCCTCGCCAGGGTGTCCTTGGGTCCGAGTCCCACTCCCAGCATGCGGGCCACTTTTGCCGAGAAGGCCCCGGCTGTGTTCACCACGATGGTGCACTCCACCGGCTGGTACTCCAAACTGTGAGGCATCTGCACCTGAAAATGGTGCCAAAGTACTACTTTTATCAAAATGTCACTGACTAACAGTTCCTCGACAGACACCGCTCACCAGAACTTTATTGATCCTGTGCAACTTCAAACGTTGGCCGTCCTCAGTCATGGCTTCGTTGGAGAAATATTTGAAACCTGGCAAAGGGACACGGCGTCATCACGCGTCGACACCAACACGTCGCTAAAGTTTTATGAACGTATTTTGCCACCGGTGACTTCTCCGCAGCACGGCACGACGCCCATGGAGACGGCCTTTCTCCTCATAGCGCTGAGCAACATCCACGGGTCGAACCAGCCCTCGTTCTCCACACCTTAACAGACACATGCCGGTAATCTCTTGGTTTTGAAAATCGAATCATAATATTTATGAAAGTAATCAATAGCAACACCCTCACCATAGGCGGCAAGCGCCACATCTTCGGTATTTATCCAGGGAAATTTCTCTCGGAGTTGAGTCGGCGACAGAAGTGCCACTTGCGCCCCGGCGGCTCTTCCAAAAGACAAAAGGGGTCAAAACAACCTCACGTTTGCTTAACTTGGCGGAAGGAAAGCAGCAGGCTGCCCACCTCTGCGTCTTGAAGTTCTCCTCCATGATGTGAGCCCCCTTGTGGCTGGCCAGGAACAAGTAGCCTGCCTGGTTGAATTGCACGTCCACGGCGTCCTCGTTCAGCACGCCCAAGTGCTCCTGAGGAACGAGACTCGCTGAGAGCTCGACTCGGCGAGCGCTTCGCTTGGCCGCCGGGGTGCCCACCTACGTTGATGTTCCTCAGGAAGTCGGCGGATGCCATGGACAGGCTGATGTTCTCCGGCAGGGAGAACTGCTGGCGGATGCCCCCGGCTGACAACACCGACGACGCCTGTGAGTACTGCCAACATCGAGGGACCGGTCACATGGACGCAAAGGTCGATTGATCGATTAATACTCTCTATTACATTAGTCTTTACATTACTTTTTAAAAATTAAATAGTAGTAAAAATGTTTTGCAATGTAGTAGTAAAAATGAGCACACAATGTAATCATTATAATTTTGGCATATTGTATCTATACGCTATTTCCGGTTGCATAATGAATGCAACTTTTTCATGTTTCATAAATGCAAGGCTCACCGTCGTGTCTTTCTCCACCACGATGACATTGAGCCCCCCGCGGAGCCCCTCCTTCTTCTTGAGCCAATAGGCCACGGACCAGCCCATCACGCCGCCTCCCACGATCACGATGTCGGTCCTCTCTGGTGGAAGGTTGGGGTTGATCTCCAGCGGGCTCCAGGAGCTCCCCGGCAGAGCGTCAGCCACCTTCTTCCTCGTGGCGGCCAACTGGGCCTCCAGATCTAGAATGAACACATTCTAGTAATACTTCATTGGAAGGGCAAATGACAAGGACCATTTATCTTGACTGAGTTCCTGAATGTTTCGAAGGAGCGCTTTTATTCGGCAAAAGTTTAAACGCACTCACATTCATCTTTTGCCTGTTTATCAATATTATGATGGTTATTATGACTTTGCTTTAGTTTGTGGCACCTAACGACCGTAGCCCACCTTTAAAGAAGTCATTCCGCAGCGGCGTCCCGGTGCCCAGGTTTCGGCGTGACACTGCGAGTCCGCACAGCAGCCGGTGGTCCGGTGGGACCCCTGCGAAGGTGAGCGCAGCCCGAAGCGTCCGCACATTTGCACGCACGCTACGCCACGTTGACATCGCGTTGCCTCAGTTAGCTCACACACTCAAGGGAAGCCACAAACATATTTCAGGTATGCAGAAATAGGCAGTTAAGCCACAGGGATGTCAATGTTTAGAACATTCCGTAGAACTCCACCACTCGTTCCATGCGTGGTGACTTTCTTCAAAATAAAAGCATCATTTAGCTGTCGCCACTTTCTGGATCAATATTTTGCTTACATATTCACACTTTCAAAATGAAAATAATTAAACACATCTGAATAAAGCACCCAATTTACGAAATGAGACTTGAAATAAACAATTTATTGAGGGGAAAAAAGCCATCTACAGCCAGAAGCATAACATTGCTTTGAAAAGATCGCCACGGAACGCTGCTGGTACACTTGTACGAGCTTTGACAAACCCGAGGAAGACCTTCCCATGTGACCACAACTGACCAATTGGCAAAAGCTAGACCTTGTCATCTGGCCACAGTTGACCAATCAGAGACGACACATGCTATCCCAAGTTACTTGCACGCTTGAAAATCTAAAATAAATTATATTTGAATGCAATTAAATTAAACACTTTAGTTACTATCGTAGAATAACTTTTTTTGATTTAAGGAAACACGATAGTAAGCAACCCTCCGACATAGCTTGCAATGATACAAAAATAATACAAAACTATAGTTGTAAAATTCCCAAAGAAAAGTGTTTTGCCGCCCTCTTGTGGTAGCTTTGGGTCATTGCAGAACAATATGCAGCCTTTCTCTGTTTTTCAATCTGCCATTGAGACTGAATCCGCTTTACAGCGTTCTCTGAACACTTATTTTGAAAGGAAAAGCCGGAACTCCCTAAAATGTTTGCTCGAATAACCCCCTTTTAGGAAAAAAAGAGCTGTTTGAGTGAATACAAACTAGTTTAGGAAGCTGTTTCATAATGTTGAATGTATTTATTTAATTTTACCGCCATTTAATTGCACACAAACGTGCTAAATAAACATAGCGGTCAAATATTTACTATGAAGACTTAAACGGACGTGTCACGTCTTGCGTTGGCTAGCTTGATGGCGGCTGTCATGTTGTTAGCCTGGCTGGTGGGACACTCCTAGCTCGTATCCCCTTCCTCATCGTCAGGTCCCCCCTCCCCTACCGAGCCATGGCCGAACAGGCCGCGGGAGCCCCTCCGTCGTCCCAGCATGACGGTAACATGTCTTGTGTGTTTTGTGACGTGTAGTGGCGCATCTGTGCGGGGAAGGCTGCCTTTAGCCTCGCGCTTGCTTAGCGGCCTCGGCATCTTTTCACAACATTAGCTTGTTAGCATCCCACCCCCCCACCTCACCTCCAACGCCCCCCTCCCGGGCTACGTGTCACACACTCACACATGCACAGACAATGTGTCAGTCATTATTAGCCCATGTCTTGGATGTGTATTGATGTTAATTGCTAATAAATGACATATGATAGCATTCCGTAACGCGTTAGTACATGTTGATTTGAGCTAGCTGGTTTAGCTAGTCGTAGTGTGTTGTGCTAACTTGCCAAGTGTCATAATGGAGCGTAAAGCAAGGTTGAAGCGACTCATCATTATTGTTATTGGTGATAACACACGTTATTCTGCACGTGCACACATTGTGTTGGTATTATTATTAATACGTTAATATGCACGCTCCCCAAATTGCCATATTGTCAATTAGCCGCCGTTTCCCATCATAACGTTCTCAACCGCTTTACTGCAGAATTCCACATTTTCCACGAATAAAATCCCAATGAAATGAAGAGACATGTTCCAAATTTAATTCACAGCTCCACATTTCTTGTTCAAACAATTCAAATCATTAAATTGTTGATTTTGTTGTTGTCGTAATTCCACATTTCCAATAACATTCCAAAAGGCTTGTCAAAATGTTTACATCATACATCCACATTTTTCTCTCCGAGCTTTAAAAGCGTCCATCTTGTGGTTTCAGACGAGCTCCAGCAGCGCATGCAGGCTCTGGAGCGGGAGCGGGCCAAATTCGGCAAAGTCAAGCAGCAGCTGGAGGCCGAGTTTAACCAGAAGAGAGCCAAATTCAAAGAGCTCTATTTGGCCAAAGAGGGTAAGAGGGCTCCTCGCCGTCAAAACACAATCTACCTTAAGAAAAAATGTAATTTTATGCAAAATTGAAAAAGATGAATCAGCTAGTTGCATCTTTTTCATATGATCCAGAGGACCTGAAAAGGCAGACGACGGCGCTGGAGTCGGCCCAGGCGGAACTGAGCTCCGTGCGGGCCCAGCTGACCCAGGCCCGCTCCGAGAATGAGACCATCAAGGCGGTGGCCACCGTGTCGGAGAACACCAAGCAGGAGGCCATCGACCAGGTCCGCGGCCAGTGGCAGGAGGAGGTGGCCTCGCTGCAGGCCATCATGAAAGGCATGTTGAGCGTCTCCCCCTGTCACGCACTCACAACCCATTCCGGCGTGCCGGGAGCCGCGTTGTGATCCTTGTCACGTACCGCCTCAGAAACGGTTTGCGAGTACGAGGTCCAGTTCCACCAGCGTCTGGAGCAGGAGCGAGCTCAGTGGGGCCAGTACCGTGAGGCCATGGAGAGGGAGCTGGGAGACCTCAGGCGGCGCCTCACCGAGGGACAGGAAGAGCAAAACCTGGAGGACGACATGAAAAAGGTGCAACCGCCGCTCATGCCACGTAACAATAAGAAATGAATGAAATGAAATGAAATGTCCTCGGCGCAAACTGGACGGAAGGCTCAGGAGGATGCGGACAAGCTCCGCTCGGTGGTGATGCCCATGGAGCAGGAGATCGGCACGCTCAAAGCCAAGCTGACCACAGCCGAAGACCGGGTCAAGGAGCTGGAGGCGTCCAAGGTGAATTTTTTTTTTTTTTTTTTTTTTTTTTTTTTTTTTACAATCCTACAGCTGGATTCTACAATTGTATCCCTGGAATATTTTGTTGAACTTGTAAAGCAAAACGACAACAAAGCAAAAGTTCTTTACTAGGTGAAGGAGCTCAATCACGTTCTGGAGGCGGAGAAGTCGTGTCGCACCGACCTGGAGATGTACGTGGCCGTGCTCAACACGCAGAAGTCCGTCCTGCAGGAGGACGCCGAGAAACTGCGCCGGGAGCTTCACGAAGGTACTCGCCCGTGCGAGTGACATCGACCCCACCATCTCCCTCTCTGCTTTGTATTTTCTTTTTCATTTGCATGCTTCTTGTTTGAATTCTTTGTGTGTGTGGCTCGCACGCAGTATGTCACAAGCTGGAGCTGGAGCGGCAGCAGCACAACCAGCTCAAGCACACGTGGCAGCGCGCCAACGACCAGTTCCTCGAGTCCCAGCGCCTCCTCATGAGGGACATGCAGAGGATCGAGAGCGTCCTCTCCTCTGAGCAGCTGCGGCAGGTGGAGGAGATCAAGAAGAAAGACCAGGTCGATACTTGGAAAATTCGGATCCCGGCTTGTTCGCCATCTCGGTTCGGTTAACGTCGCTCCTTTTTCCAAATACCCATCTTCCCACTTGCGTCGGCCTTTCTCGCGGTGACCAGGAGGAGGACGAGAAGGAGAGGCTGAGCCAGGTGAAGGACGCGCCCGAGGAAGACGGCGCGGACAACACGGAGCCCTTGGAGGATATCTTCCTGGGGCTGAGCGTGGAGGAGGTACACCGGCCCTCCGTTCAACGTTGGTATCTTTTTGCCTTCATATTTGGCTCTGTCCTCCCCAGCCGCCGACCAACTGCAGCGCACACGGCTCTATGCACTCCCTGGACGCCGACTTGGTGGCGGGTGGCCCTTTAGACCCCTACAAGGACAACCTGCGGCGGGCGCAATCCACCGACAGCCTGGGTTCCTCCTTGTCGGCCACGCAGGGCCTGAACCACAAGGCCAAGTCGGCCGGCCACTTGGACGAGTCGGATTTCGGGCCCCTGGTGGGGGCCGAATGCGGCGCGGTGGACGCCGGCTTGGGCGACACCTGGTCCATCAGCTCTATCAAGCTGACGCCCGGCCACTTCCTGCTCACCAAAGATCAGGAGAAGGCCATCAAAGCCATGACGCCCGAGCAGGAGGAAACGGCGTCCTTGCTGTCCAGTATTTCGCAAGCCCCTGACACTGCCTACTTATCGCCCGCCGGCTATCGACTGGTCAGCGACAGCGAATGGAACCTGCTGCAACAGGAGGTACGCTCCGCTCATCGAGGCCACGATACGGCAACTTATCTTCGAATGATTTGTGGCGCTTACATCGGCGTCGCTAACGTCGTGTCCTCGGTGGCATTTGTTTGCCGCCTCAGGTGAAGAACGCGGGCAAGAAACTGGGCCGCCGCTGCGACATGTGCTCCAACTACGAGAAGCAGTTGCAGGCCATCCAGGGCCAGGAAGCCGACACGCGAGACCAGGTTGTCAGGTTTTGCGTACGTTTCGCTCAGTCTGCTGCGCTCGGTGCTGACGGCGAAGTCTTCCGGCTCCCTCCGCAGGTGAAGAAACTGCAGGCCATGCTGCGGCAGGCCAACGATCATCTTGAGAGGAGCGTGGCCGAAAAACAGAGTCTGGAAGAGTCCGTCAAGCTCGGCAATGAGGAAATCGCAGCTAAGGTCCGTTCAGATTTTTACACTCTGTTTTGTTGAGAACAGAACTTGCAGAAACATCTTGATTGCAGAGCAACACCCGGTTCCTCAGCGTTGTTTTGGATTTTTCTGGAAACCCTCACCATCAAGAATGGTGTTTCATATTTTGCCTTTTGGTTATTATTGTTTGCCTCAGGTGTCCGCCCTCGTCCAACGAGTGCAGGAGTCGGAAACGCTGCTGGCCACGCTTCAGGAGGCCTTCGGCGACGCTAAGAGGAACACGCAAGGACAGATGGTGAGCATCGTCGGGCGGGGCGGCGAGAGGACGAGGCCATCCTAATGTTTCCGCGCGGGTGGAAGGCCGCGCTGGTGCACTCACGCGAGCAAGTGGCCGACGAGCTGAGCCGACTCCAGCGGGACAACGAGACCCTGCAGGGAAAACACCGTCTGCACTCGGAGCTCCTGCAGCAAGACGGCTTCGCCATGCCCCACAGCGTGCAAGTAGGTGAACAGCATCAATGTGCTAGCGAGCTTATGAGGTGATAAATGCTAATGGAAATTAGCATAGAGCTTGTGGTCATTTTAAACCTTCAGATAACTGCTACCTCAACACACCCAGCACGTTGATGACCTTTGTGCAAAAATATGGTATTCGTCTATTTTTGCATCATGCTGCAAGGCAGCTTATGTGGAGGCGGGATGTTGCCGTGCAGCTTGTTTAACCTCCAACGAGATGAAAAGAGCAACCGAGCCGCCTCCTCCACAAAAACACACGCCTGCAATGTGGGAGAAAAAAAAAACAACCTTTAACTGCTGTAGGAGCTGCAGGCCGCCGTGCTGCAGCTACGCCAGGACACGGTGGCGCTGCGGACGTTCGCCGAGCACACGGAGGAGAAGCTGAAGGCCGAGATCCTCTTCCTCAAGGAGCAGATCCAAGCCGAGCAGTGCCTGAAGGAAAACCTGGAGGACACGCTGCAGATGGAGATTGAGGGCTGCAAGGAGGAGCTAGGTGAGCTAGCTCACTGTCCTCATCATGGTCTTGAGTGTCAGATGAATCACACCAGCGTGGTGAACTTGAGACCAGGATGAGTCAGGAGTGTTTTTTTTTCTCCCATTTATTTTCGGGAGGGCTTTTTATATTCCCGTCATCGTGTCCCGCTGTCTCTTCTCACACAGCTTCCTTCTCCAATTTGAAGACGGACCTGGAACGGATAAAGGCGGAGAAGGAGCAGGTTAGGTTTGTCATCCAATTCCGCTTTGATCGCTTCAAAAGCCGCAGCAAATTATTTTTTTATTTTTATTTTTTTTTATTTTTTTTGCATTCGGCTCTCCAAATGCACTTGCGTTGACGTGCGTTTGTGCGCGCAGTTGCGGAGCGCTTTGTCGCAAACGACCGACACACTGGAAAGCATCAGGACCTTGAGGAGCGGCCTGGAGCGGCAGCTCCAAGATCTCAACGCCGCCAAGGTTATTTTCCCAAAATGCCGAGCAGCGCGGCATGTCACGTCATGTGACTCAATGTTCCTCTGCAGAGTGCGCTGGAGAGTCAGCTGTTTGAAGAAAAAGACAAAGCGCAGCGCTTGCAAACGGAGCTGGATGTCAGCGAGCAGGTCCAGAAGGACTTTGTCAAGCTTTCGCAGACGCTTCAGGTAACCAACGAGGCCGCGCACGCGTTCCCACGCCGCGTCTCAACACATTGTGTCGCCAGGTGCAACTAGAGCGAATACGACAGGCGGACTCTTTGGAGCGAATCAGACTCATTCTCAACGACACCAACTTGACTGACATCAGCCAGCTTCCAGATACATGAAGTGCCTCCTTCCTTCCTTCCTTCCTTGCTTCCTTCCTTCCTTCCGCCCTTCCTCCATCCCTCCAACGTGATCGACCCTGCTTCTTCTCCTCGTCACCATCGCGGAAGAAGCCAAGGCAGGTAGGAAGGAGCGGCGGCTTTTTTTGTGTACATTCGATGGCGGAACAGCAAAGAAGAAAGAAGACTACTAAAAAGATTGCGAGCGTGCTCACGGACGGACGAGGGTGGTTGAGTGCCACCTTGCCTGTGGACGTCTCCTTCCAACTGTAGATAGGACTGCGTTGATTACGTCTGATTAGCTTTAAACAACATTGAAAAAAAAGGTTTGTCGTGGTATCGAAGCACTTTTTTCCTAGCTAACAACTTGGATGCTTTTTTATTTTCTCACCAGACTGCTCCACAATTGCTCATCCTATATGTTGCTAGTCCCGCCCCTTTGGTGATTTTTTAAAAAATTTTTTTTTATTTTAAACACCAGGGGTTCTCAAACTGGGGTCCAGAACTCAGGGCTACACAGATGAATTTTAACACACATAAGCGTAACAAATTATTTTGCATCGCTTCAAGTCACCAATTACAGCTTTGGGCCTATTAAAAGCTCTGATGCGATTGTGACATCACAACATCTGACATGGCAGCCTGTTTTTTTCCGAGGATTTAATGATTGGAATGACATTTTTTCCTGGATGTTTAGTGGCACACGTGAAAGTTGTATAGTTGGCCAAAAAGCCGGAAAGTTTGAGAACCCCTGCCCTCCAAGGCGCACCACGTGAAGGAATTAATGCAATTGTTGCACAAGAATACAATCCAAAAAGGCAACGCCACTGCGTCTCGATTTAGCCCCCACCCCACGTTACCCCCATATGTACAAAACATTGAACAGTTTTATTCTTCATATTACCCCCCTCCCAATCTGATGTGCACAGGTAAGTCCAGTACAAAGGCCCTCCAAAGTGGAACACCATCCAAAATTGAAGTTTAGTTTGTATATTACTGTAATGACACATAGATAGCTGTAGATGGTGACACCGGATCCCTTCAACAGGGGGGGGTGGGATCTTGGCTTGTCACCATTATGACTTAGGAGGGAGGGAAACGCCAACATGATGCGTGCCCGGGTAGCTTGCTCCATCATCGTGACAAAAGATGACACTGCCTTTAAAAAAAAGTTTTGTCATATGTGTTGTAAATTATTCTGCCCTGTTACCGTTTTATTTTTGTTGTTTTATTGTTTAGTTTTGGATTGAACTCCAGAATTGTTCAGGTTTTAGGAATGTTCCACTTTGGAGGCATTTACAAAAGACAGTGTGGGCAGAGTTATGCATTTAGTCAATTACCATTACGAGCCTGCGTAAATGTGATTGTTATGATTCGTATATGGCCACAAATTAGTGTACTACACTGAAGCTTCCTGTCATTTATCAGTAGTTTTTCCATACATTCGCTGGTCATTAATTTATACATTAAACCCATTATGTCAATAAAATATCAACTAATCGTGCAAAAATGTGAATTATTGTTTTAGCGCTAAGGGTGTGGATGCGTGGCCCTTGTGAGGCAGGAGCACAATGAGAACAAGGCCCGTTCACGGCCTTAGCCATAGACTTGGATGCTTTTAGAGGAAAATCTGCCACATCCAATATGGCGGACGTGCTTACGTGTCGCTTCAACGGGTCAAACAGGTGGCTGTGTAGTAATGCAAAGCACCAGTCGGCCAACAGAAGGCGGCAGTGTACGTCAACTCTTGCACACCCGTTGAAGAAGAAGAAGACGACGCTTCTTTTAAGAGGGTGGGGGAAAAAAGAAGCATAAACTGTTCGTTTTTTAACCACCCAATGGAGCATAAACGGCACGATATGCTTCCTCCGCGTGTTTTATTAACTGGATTTGTGGTATTAATTCTCTCAGGTGAGTTCAATTTAGGCGTGAAATGTGTGTTTTTTTTCGGGTGGGTTGTGATTTGAGTACACTCGACGACGTATTATACACGGGGGACACCTTGACGTTATTTCACTGATTAATGTCGCATATTTAGAATTAACTAACAGGGCCGAATTCATCCCAGGTCAGGTTTGCTTTAGAAAAAGCTCCTGTCGCCCCGATGTTTTATGAGAGAGTGCACTATTTGGAGGTTTTGGAGTAAACCGGACCAAAACACAAACAAGCCTCGTTAGCCTCTCTGGGGCCGCACAATTGGTCAAACTGCTTGCATTTCCTGATCAAAACAACCTTTGCTAGGTATGTTAGTGAAACTGGTATTTGTAGAGAACCACATTGCAACATTTGCTGACAAAAACGAACATCAAATGCAACAAAACAAACAACACCTCGGACGTAAGTGGCAGGATGTCAGCGTATCCGTTGTGTGTTAGGTGTGGTAGGTCAATTATTAATGAGATGAAGCAGTAAATAAATACAACTCGTACTTTTTTCTATCCGATTATTATGATTTTGCCTTTAAGCAAAAAACGTACTCAGGAACCAACAATTGTTTACGTTAATGTGGAAATTATGGAATGAGGAAATGCGTGTTTTTCTTTGAAGTCAAATGTTATTCTTAGTATTGTTTTTATTCTGAGAGTTATTAGCTTGGAGGCGAGTGGCCTACAGATATGGAGGCGGATCTGCTTTTGAGTGCGCTTACGCAAATGTTTGACTGTTTGACAGAGCCGCAGACGTGGGAAAAGGCTGACTAACGATGCTTGCTTCCCTTTTTGCGATTGCCAAATGCGACCACTGCTTGTGTGCATCGTTGCTTCTTCATCTAATACTGTACACAAATACAGGAAACAATTTCACAAAGAGAATAAGTACTTGCATTATTCAATTTAAATGTAACATGTATACAAAGTTAAATCAAAATGTAGCTTTTAAAACAAACATGTCAACATATTCAGATAAAAATGCAAATGTATTCAAATGCATGTATTATGTCATTGCTGTAAAAATATCAGATGAAGTGTCATATGCTTTTATGACTGCTGCTGATTCCCAAAACGTATGTGCGCCTTTCAGGCCGGACGCTGGCCATTGACATCTACACGGATCCCGAGGTGGTCGTGGAGAACGGGACGGCGTGCGTGCTCCGCTGCACCTTCAAGTCCAACGAGGTGGTCAGCAGCGACATCGCCGTCACGTGGAACTTCCAGTCCAGCCAACCCGACACCCCCTACTCCAAGGCGGCCTACGCGGTGAGTCGGCGAATAGATGGATCTGGACCATTTGTAGTATGGTAGTATCAAAACGATTCAGCGATGATCAAAATGAAGAGCTACTAATTTGCTTCCTCTGTTTCCTCCTTGCTTCCTTCCTCCCTTGCTTGTTTCCTTCCTTCCTTCCTTTGGCGGCAGATCTTTTACTTTTACAATGGAAAGGCGGCCCCGTCGCCTAAGGAGTTCAAAGACCGAGTGCAGTTCATCGGCGACATCAACAAGAGGGACGTGTCCATCCGGTTTAACCCGGCGCTGTTTGGCGACAACGGCACCTACTTCTGCGACGTGAAGAATCCGCCCGACTTCATGGGCACGCCAGCTCGAACCGAGCTGCGCGTGGTCTCCCGAGGTGAGGCAATATCGGGTGAAATGTCGGGAGGATTCTTCAAGTGCTGCGTGAAAGCACCCACGTCAGTTGCATTTCAAACTGTCATGAGGTTTTGTTTGTGTCCGACAAACGTGCCGCTGTCACGCAGTTCCACATTCTTGAGCATCTTCTTGGAAAGCGTGCGCCTGCGTGTGGCGGCTTGCTCGCCACCGCTCTGGGACATTCCCCGCAGCACTTGGAAAAGGTCCAAAAGCAGACGTTGAGCGGGCTTCCACTTTTTTTTGCAGGAGCTCTCCCTCGGGCCAACACGGCCGTCATCGCGGGAGCGGTGTGCGGCGTTCTGGCTCTGCTGGTGCTCATCTTAGTGGCCGTCTGCGTGGTCATGAAGCTGCTGCACAATCGCAACGATTACGAAGGGTAGGTCGCCCGTCTTCGTGCTTTATGTGGAATGACAGAATCCTAACGCGACGCTCGCCTCTTAACACTCGGCATGGCCACTGCGTTCACGTCTGGACCTTTAACATTTTACCCGGCAACCGGGTAACCGATCCGAGCCGAGCGGAACCGAACCACTCGACGGTCGACGATGTTAAAAAGAGCCGTGGCCGGCCGCTCGGCAATCTTTGGGGTTACTGTTTGGGAAGCCGCTGCTTGTTTCCATCCATCCTTTTGACACTCTCATTGTTTGTCCACTTTTACGTCGCACGCTCGCTTGGCCCGATCGCTCGGCAAAGCATGTTGGCAGCTTTCAACTTGTCCGCACTCATTCCACGCGAAGCCGGCCAGTAGTAGCTTTAGTTTAGTCTGCTTCCCCATGTGTGACGCAAATGCTTTGTGGAGCCCGCGCAGCGATGGCGACACCACCGGCCCGCTCATCATTTTTCTGTGTTTTTTTTCTTTCTTCCATTCTTGTCTTGGTCCTCATTGTGCTCGTCCCTCCATTGTGCGACAACGCCACGGCGGCCAAACCGTACCCCCAAACTAGCTGTATAAACTTGGAAAGCGCGCGTGCGCCGCCTCCGCAGC
Source organism: Syngnathus acus (assembly GCF_901709675.1). Lineage (NCBI taxonomy): Eukaryota > Metazoa > Chordata > Actinopteri > Syngnathiformes > Syngnathidae > Syngnathus > Syngnathus acus. The sequence goes on along the minus strand of NC_051099.1, from coordinate 2,722,245 downwards.
CCATCAAGAAGGTGGAGCCCAAGCCGGAGGGCCCCACCGGTACCGGCCTCCCCCCAGGCCAAGTGCAGGTAGGAGCCCAGGGGAGCCTGGCGGGAACCCGAGAACGGGGCCTGGGGAGCGGGGGCGGCGGCATCGCCGGCGGCGGTCGAACTGACTTGGAGGGTTGTGTTTTTGCCAGGGCCCGGTGATATACGTCCAGTTGGATCACTCGGGAAGCAAAAACTCCTTCCACAAGATGGAGCCTGTGGTCTACGCAGACATTCGCAAAAACTGAGACTGACTGAGAGGGGTGGGGGAGCCACGCGCAACCAAAAGTTCAAAACACACACACACACACACACACATGCTCAAGCATCCGCCGCTGCTCGCGGGAACACTCCATTCTTTGGACGGGGACGCCTTTGTTTATTTTTTGTTTTTTTGTCCTCCGCCATCACGTCTACACTCCCATGACATAGTTACTGGTTGTTTTGATGTGTCCTCACGCCAGCCAAATGCTGACGCACCTTTGGACAGACTGACAGAATTTTCTACGAGCTTTCGAAATTCTTTGAGATTTCGTTTTAGCTCTACTGTGTCGACGGTTCGAATACTGACAAAAAAAAACCCCATCACGTCTGATTGACTTTTGGGGTAGTTAACAGATTGCATTATTTTACATGTGCACGTCAGGAAATACTGGAGAAAAATCCCCAATGACTGTATAACATTATTGGTTACAATTACTTCACAAAGAAGGAAAATACTCCCAAAAAATCTTTTGCAAATGCTGACATCATTGTAGGAAAACACTATCTTTTGATCCCGTGTTAGGAACGAAAAAAAAAAACTACTGATTTTACCTTCACTACTTAAGGCTTGGGTGAGGCGACGTTGCGACGCTCCTCCGTGTTGCGCTTTCCATAAAATGTCCCTTTCACAAAAGATGACAACATGCTCATATTGATCACTCGCACCCATCCCTCACTGGAACATTTTTGAAAAAAAAAAAAGAAAATTCATTCAATTCAAGTAATTTTTTTTGCATGTTCGAAGTAAAAAAAAAAACGTTCTCCTAAGGCGTTTGCATGCCATCTACTAACGTGATGATCCTAGAACAAAAAAGCTTGTTGACGTGTAAACATTGAAATTTTATTTAACAACAGAAAAGAACAAAAACGGGCCAAACGTCTTTCTCGTAACCATTATCGTCATTCATGCTCCAGCTTTAAAGTGCATCTTTGTATTTGTGCAAGCCAAATTGACTTGATGTAATCGACGTGTCATTCCGCCATCATGTGTGCTGCTGACTCAAAATGCATTCCAGTCTCGTTAGCATGCCCCCCCCCCTTCATTATTTGCGCTAAAAGGCGTGCCTGCGGAAGTGATGACGTGTAGTGACTAAAAGAAACCACCAGGGGGCAACGTTTCGGATACCACTTAACATGCTATCTAACAATCTTGACCTTGCTTTCTAATATTACAATTCAGTTATTTAAAAACCCCACAAACAACTCTCCTAGTTAAAAAAAAAAAAAGCCATATTTTTCTGCATTACGGTAACAGGCTACACTGTCGCAGGCACGGCCCTTTTTTTTAATTTAACGAGTTAAGTGTCTTCACCAAAAACAATACATTGTATGATAGCTCAGCTCTTTTGCTTCCTTTATTTCCTGTCGTGATTTTGAGCTACTGGGGGCCGCGTGTGCGCGTGTGTTTGTATTTGTGCATGTTGCCGTCGTCCACGTGATGTAAAGTATAAATTATGAAAAGACGGACGGTCCTCCCTACGCTTTTCGGCTCTCTGCGTGCTAAATAGTTGTTCTATTCGATAGCGTCTTTGTTTGTTGTAAAAAAACCACAAAAAAACAACGTGCACTATGTCTTAAATACGGAAGACAAAAACCTGCCCTGTGATTATTATTTTTGTATTCTTCATCTCTGAATGACTTTGGCCTACAGAAATCCAAAACAAACTGGAATGTTGTACATTTAGTGCCTTTTACATTTCATCCGCCAACTTGAACGTCTGCTTCCGATAGAAAAGATAAGATTCATTTATTTTTTTTCCCCTTTTATTGTATTTTTTTATATGCATAATAGCCTGTTGTGTATTCACTTGTTCAAATTTTATATATAAAAAAAGATTTTCTGGCCAAATGTGGTTTGTTTCATCATTTCCATTCAGACGCCCCTTCCTGCAATCTAATCAACGTTTTCACAATTGACGTATTTTTTTCTTGTATTTGGGAAATCATATTTTTGTAAAAGGAAATTTTTAAAGTCTTTACAATGTAAGAGTCCGACAGAAAAACCCTGTGCGTGTCTTTTATTTAACAGGAGACAATGTACATTGCATATTTGTCACGCCAAATAAATACATCATTTTAAAAAAAAATCAACTAAAAGATTAATAATATTGCGTGAGTAAATTAGCATCTTTGCGTGTTACGACATAAAGATAGAAAAGCATTCTCATAAGTTAATTTTACAAGTAAGACTTTTAACAGCAGTCCTGTGTTTAAAGGTTTACATCATTTTCTTTACATCATATTTTCTCTAAAAGGTGAGGGGGGGAAAAGCAACAAATTGTCATGTGCAGTCTTGCAGCTTGTGAATGTTTACTTTTTTTTTGTCACCAAAAATAATCATAATAATGTCATCAAAGCCAGAGAAGCGTCCACAAGATTTTGTACTTGCTCAGCGTCCAGTGTTCAAATAGTAGAAAAAAGCAGTGGGAGAGAAAGGTGGCTCCGCCTTCAAGACCTCAAAAAGGGACAAGGGCGTCCTCAGCGAAGCCCGTCTGAAAAGCATTCAACAGCAGCAGGTGTTAGCGACGAGCGACAGCCAAACAAAAAATGACGAGCGGCAGAGCGACCCACCGTTGTCCGAGTCGCCCGGCGTGTCAACCGGCAGCGTCCCGAGCAGCTCGTTGTACTTCAGCTCCACTTCCTGAAAGGATAGCGCCACATTTAAAACATGTTTTGAACAGACCCATGTGACTTGAGGCGCTTGTGTACTTTGAGGTACTGCAGGTCAGCTTGCAAGAGGCGCATGTGCGTCATTAGACGTCTGCTGTGGTTCGGTCGCCCGCCGTTCTCCGGCGACAGGAGCTTGCTCATGTCCACCGCGTCCACGCCGCACGTGACGTCCCCGTCGTCCTCCAATCCGCCGCCCGGATCGACCGCGCCTACACCAAAACAAGCAAGTCATTTTCTGAAACTTATCACTTGTGAACAACGACTTTGTGGTGTTTGATAGGGTCATGCTTTTGTTGAGCAAAAACACAAATTTGTAGTGTTCTTCTAATTAGAATTAATTGAACATGGTCAAAATCGCATTTCCCAAACCTCTCATTCAAACGAGGCGTACCATTCTGTTCAGTCCGGGCGTCGTCGATGGGGCAGTTTTGGCCCGCGCCGCCGTCGGGACCTTCACCGAGCGAGGAGGTGGGCTCGTGCGGGGGCGTCGTCTTCTCCTCGTCCGTCATGTGCTCGAAGACGAGCTGCTTCAGCAGCACCACTACAAACGCAAGCCCGCACGTTTTGTGCCAAATTTGTTGTGAGCGTCCATGAGGTCAACTCACGCGTCTGCAGAGCCTCTTCGGCTTTGGAGGCGGACGACGAAGAGCCCAGAGAGGAGGACGAAGCTGGCGCCTCCTCGTCTCGGTTCGGGAAGGCCTCTTCCTCATCTACCTCGCCTTCCTCTTCTTCTTTCTCTTCGTCTTCACATCTGTCGTCGGCGGACGCCGCTCCCGCCTCGTCCTCGTCGACCCTCTCCTCGTCCTCGGCCTCGTCTTCGTCCTCCGACTTCATGCCCTCAAAGGGGTTTGTCGTGGGGGGAATGTCCGATGACCCTGAGGAGATACCTTTTGAATTTGACCATTTGAGGCTTTCGGCCTTGGTCTTTCGTGTCAAACATGTCCGCTACCTGACGAGTTGGTGCTGTCTTTGCTGGGCTTGTCCATCTCACAATTGATGATTTCAATAGCGTCCTGCTCACTTCTGGAAGGGAAAAAAACTTCTGATAACTCCAAACACAAAACTTTGTCCTAAGCCAAACAGCTGAGCTGTGCTACTCACTGAGCGGGCGCGGCAGCCATGCGGCTGTCGTGTGATTTTGCCTTGATGGCGTCGGCGCACTGCGTGATGAGACACTGCCACCTATGGGCACAAAAAGCGTACTTAGGCGGGGCGAAGCGGTCGTCGCGGCAACGTGGCCCGCCGCCGCTTACGTCCTCTGGTCGGACGCGCTCTGAGCTGTCAGCTCGTAGATCTGTGGCCCGTTTTCCGACATGGACAGCACAAAGAAGGACTTTTTGTCTGCGGACAGGTAGAAGAGGGCACAACACCTCACATGGAGAGACAAACGCCATTTGCTCGCGGGTCAAATGAATCGGGTCGGTGATTTACTGGTGGCGACGGGTCTGACGAGCACGGTGCCGAGTTTGACGACGGGGCTGAAGCTGAGCTTGGAGTCGGCGGCGCTCGCCGCGCTCTTGCTGTGGAACTTGAGCAGCAGGCGCTCGTCCTGCTTCTGCAGCAGGACCAGGACGTCCTCCAGCAGGAGCGTGTACAGATCTGAGCGCATTTGCATCTTCAGCGCAAGTTCAACGTTCACACTTTTTCAAGGTTTGGCCGTACCGATTCTTTTGTCTTTGTTGACCTTCCAGGAGAGCGGTCCCTCGTGGACCATCTTCCTCTTGGTCAGGTCCAGATTCTGGAGGACGGTAACCATTTTGATCAGTCCCACGAGCCCAAAAATCAGATGACCCGCTTGTTTTGGCTTTTCCTACCCGCAGCTCGGCGATGAGCGGGTTCTCGTTGGGTTTGAGCGAGGAGATGTCCAAGCGTCTCTGGTAGTCCAGCAGCCTCTTTTGCGGTGGGACAAAGTTGCCATTTGTGCCGTGCGTGCGCTTTGCGTTTGGACCGGGCGAGTGCGTGACATCACGTCTACCTGCTTGTTCTCAGCCTCTTTGACCGCCTGGTTCACGTGGTTGAGAATCTGCCTGCAGTATTCGCCGGCTTTTCTCACCTTGTCCGCCTCCTCCTCGTCCTCTGTGAGTAAAAAAAAAAGAAAGTCAAACAGACGGCAAAAAGCTGAGGCCAAGTGGTGCCCGCCTCACCGGTGTACTTGGCAATCTTGTCCAAGAGAAGCGGGTACTTGGTGGCTCGCTGCATTTCCACGGGAATGATGTCCTTCAGCTGCAGGCGCCGACACAGCCGGTTGCTCTCGGCCGCCTGCGCGTAAAGCCCAAACGGCGCGCTCAGAGCCAGCCACCAGGGGGCGTTGTCGTAGGCGTTTCCCACCTGCATGAACAAGGCGAATCTCTGGTCCTTCTTCTTCTTGCTCTTGATGAGCTCCAGCGCAGATGGTTGGTTACTGCAGAAGGTGGCCACCGCCTGTCTGATCTTCTCCTCTTCCTCGCCGCTAAACTGCAATCCGCACGCACGTCGGCTTGTTACAATCAACCAAAACGTTTTTGACATTAAACGCTCATTGAGCTTGTTACTACGTTCGCTTTCATTTCGATCGTACCCAAGCCAAGAGATCCTCGCCGATCTGACCGATGACGGACGTCTCGCTCCTCTTCCTGACGGCGGCCATTTGCTCCGTGAAGGAAACTGTGTGTGTCTTAATTCTCAGTAACTCCTCTCGTGCCGAACCAGATTGCAAATATATTCTGTGAATGATGCGCATCGGTGTGACTGACCGTGCAACTGAATGATGTCGTCCAGGTTGGTGAAGATGCTGTGGAGCTCGTCCGGCGCCAAGATGGCATCTCTGCTGAGCCGCTGGTAGAACACGCCGTGCAACACCTTCAGCATGCGTAAGTGGGCCCGCTCCGTGTAGAACAACTCTGCTCGAGCGGCACAAGCGAGTGAATATAACTTGGTATCGGGTTCGCTCACGATACGGTTCGGCGTGTCGGTGGCTCACCGTTGATGACTTCCTGCCTCTTGATCTCCTGCGGCGGCAACGCGGCCAGAACATCGCGGCTCACCAGGCTCTGCCAGTTGAGCGGATCGTCCTCGCTCGCCGCCTCGCACGCTTGCTCGTCCTCGCTCGGCACGTCCGCCGCGCTTGTCACCTCCATCCTGCGATCCAAAACCGTTTGAGTTACGTCAGATTAATACTAACATACGTTAGCCCATCTAATGATACGTTAGCATTAGGCTAGCCTGCATTTCTACCTGAAGTTGTCTTGGTCTCCCTCCTCCTGTAAGTGCTCCAAGTTGGAAGGACTGAAGTCAAACTGCATAGCGGTGGGACTGCAGGCGCCATCTTGCCGCTCGCCGCACATCAAAAGCTCGCCCGCTCGGGGCTGGATGCAGAACGGGGACATGTCTGGGGAGGGCAGGAACAAACAAAAGCAAAAGAGATGGGGAAAATGTTGTCAGGGTCCCGATGGTCGTTCCTTACTGCTGTCAGAGTCGTTCCCGCCGGCGTCGGAGGGCGTCGCCGTGGGCGAGCTGTGCGTGGACGAGGCGCTCAAAATGTCGGAACCCTCGCTGAGGTGATTCCCGCGGATCCTTCCGAAATTTGAAGGGGACAGGTCGGGCGGCTCGGGGACACCGAAAGCCGCCTGGGAGAGCAGCTTGGGGGAACGCTGCTTGTTCACCTCCGCCGCCGTCGCCGCCTTGCCCACTGCACGCACATACCAAATCCTGCACCGCTGTCCGTCGACAGCCGATTATTTTTGTCACGGCTCACCTGAAGTAGAGTCGACTCTGCTCAGACGGCGCGGCGGGACCAAGATGTTGGGAAAACGAGGCTTTTTCACTTTCTCCTCGCCTTCCTTGTCGGGCTTGATGCTCTTCTGCTCGTTGGGGGAAAAAAGCCAAAAGAAAAAAATATAGCCACTTTGGTTTCGTTTGACCCACTCGCGCAGCTTCAAGCGGGCACCTTCATCTTGGGCAGGAAGTTGATTCGCGCTCGCTTGTGTTCCAGGCCACGAGGCTCCTTGACTTTAACGCCCAGGTGCTTCATGTAGGTCAGGATGACGTACTGCATCGCTTGGCTGCCGCACGAGAACAAATCAGACGTGTGGCGTAGACGTCGGCGCAAGCACGAGTCCTACCATTTCTCCTCCTCGGAGGGTTGAGATGTTAATCTGCAAGGGGAAATTTGCCATGAGCGCCATTCAAATGAGAAACATTTCTGTCAGGCTAAATTTCCTCACAGGATGTCCTCGATCTTGGCGAGAATGTGTTCGGCACACGAGCATTCCCTCTCCCAAGCCGGCGGCTCTTTGCCCGCGTCGGCGTCCAACCTGGACAACTCGTCCTCGGCCAGGGTCAGCCCCATGCTGCGCTTCTGTCTGCCGCCGCGCGCACGCAACACGTCAAGCGCGCCACGTTTTTTGTTTTTTTTTTGTCCGCGCGGCGCGCCACTCACCTGAAGTCGTCCAGGTTCTTGTGCAGGTCCGGCATCAGCGAGTCCTGTAAGGTTTGCGTGTACTGCTTGCACACCTCCTCTGGGATTAACTCCAGCCTGCGCTTCTCTGCGAGCACAACATAAACGCTCAGTAGAGGGCGCTATTCCGCCGACGGTGCACGACAAGCTGCCTTCAAACTAACTCGAATGGAACTTTTTTCTTCTTCTTACCGAGTTCAGCTGCGATGGCATCTGGCACGGAGACTTTCAGATTCTACAAAGCAACCACACACAGAGAATTTTAAATTAAAACAAACCAAAAAAAAATCATTGGCTGATTAAAACCAAATTTTTCAAATGAAGTGTTTAAAATTAAAAATTAAATAAATTAAATATTAGATTAAAAATTTCAAATGAATGAATGAACTCGATTGCTCGTACCGCCGTTCGATCCACAAAGAGGGAGTGAAATTCCATAAAGAATCGTCGGCTTTCTTTCGAGTTGGTTTGTTTGTGGATGTCGGCGTACAAGAAACACAGCTAAAAAGACAAACTGAAATGAACACAACGTCGTCCGGACGCATCCTCCAAAATGTCACGGCATGGGTACCAAAGGGGCGGGGTCAAACTGCGAAACGACGTGATGGAGGAAAACGGCGAGATGGGCAGGCCGACACTTGAGCGAGTCGATGCTCTGAAAGCAACCGCACTGCCCGTTCATCTGAAAAAAACACGCACGCTCGCATTGCGCCCACCAAAAGTCAAAACGAACCTCAAGACGATTCGCCGAGCCACCTGTTCTTGCTGCGAATCAAAGTAGTCGTCTTCTGCGCCGATGATCTGCGGGTTGAGAAGGTACGGCGGGCTAGCCGCGATGCGCCGGACGTCCGTGTCCTGAGTGATCACCACATACGACATAAACAGCCTTCTTGATAGCTTTTCAAGTCAAATACCAAAAAATAAAATTGTTAAATCCCTGGGCGCGGTCTCCACCGTCCGTCGCTCGGCTAATCCAAACATAGACTGAACACGGCGCGACAATTAAGCCAAATTGATTGTTTAGTCTGGCAGGGAAAAAAATTCTGGGGGACTTTTCAAAGCGGGAGGAGGCCTTCGCTGGCTATTTTAGGACACGCGGTCCAGATGAGAACATTGTTACTCAAGAGGAGCGTCCACACTCGCTTCCTGTTTTCATCTGATGAGATGATCGACGTGGCTTTAGGGTCCGCAAAATATTTCGTAGTCGGTTCCCAAATTGAATCGGCGCTCATGTGGCTTTCCATCAAGCCGTTTGAGCTGCAAGCGTGCCAGAAAGGTTTGATTGTGTACTTGTAAGCCAAAAAAATTCAATTTATGCTCGTGTACCCACCGAAATGTTGTTGCTACCCAGCCCGTCGCTAATGTCGTCCCCCGGCGACGACGCGCCTCCGTCACACTCTTCGGTTTCGGTGTTCCTGGAGCCTACGGATCCATCCTGGACAACAAGAAAAAAAAAAATGAAAGAAAATACACTTTGTTCTGACAGCTGGTCATCTGCTTACCCCGCCAGGCAGCGAGCGTGTTTCGTGGCTACAGGTGGCGCTGCCGCGGCGCTCCCCTCCCGGTGAATTTTGCAGCGATTGGTCGCTGCCGCACTCTTCCTCCTCATCCACCGTGTCGTCGTCTTCCAGCTGCATCTGAGGAAGACCCGGAGGTCTGCCCAGCACCGTGAGGGCTACGTAGGAACCGGCTAAAAAGCACCAAAGGTACAAATAGTTCATGCCGTGCTTTAAAATGCAAATGATTGCACACACACGTGCTTACATTTGATCAGCTTGACAACCTCCGTGTGGTTTGAATGCGTCACCAAGGTCCCGTTAACCTAAGAAACAATTGTAGCGAGAGAACTGATGAAAAAAACATTTAATTCAAGGTTAGTATTTGAAATGATGTGAATAAACTGCACAATGGAGTACTGCGGCGCATCCCAGGGGTCCGTCCTAGGCACCCAAAATTTCTCAATGAAGTGCAAATATTAGACAGCAGTAAGTCAATCACCTTAATGATTCTGTCGCCAGTTTGGACGCCGGCACGCATGGCAGCTCCATCTAGGGAACGGCAAACCATCGCGTTGGTGCGCAAGCGTTTGGCTCAGTTTGTGCGCGAGTGTCGTACGAGCGAGAGCCTCACCTTCCTTGACCAGCTGCACAAACACAGGGTTGTCTCCGCTCACTGTCAGCCCAAAACCATTTTCATCTCTCTGGATTATCACGCACCGTTGGACGAGGCCTGTCGTGAGCACACGCGCCGTGGACACAACTCATTGCGCGCCACTCATCTTAATTGTGATTATGCGAATGAGGTCAGCTGGTTGGTGTGGCTTCCTCCTGATTTTATTCACTAAGCATTTTCTGGGATAATGGTGCTCATATTTCACGTTTAATCGCAGCGGTGGGAAAGCGTGTCCTCACAGGAAGTGAAGGATCAAGGGTCCAGAACACAAATGGCTTTTTGAAGAGCAGTTTGTTCCCTTTTTGTTTTTTTTGAAACCCATAACAATTCAATGTCATGAAGTTCCTGGCAAAAAGCGGAATACAATGGAAGCTCAAATGCAGCTGAAGTTCTTTGGAATTTCGAGGGAAAGAATATGGGACTGCACAAGGCTCTGTTTTAAGCCCCCTGGCGTTTTGCATGCTACTTTAACACATATGTACAGTCAGGAGGTTGAGTTCATCTCTTTCCTATCTGTCACAAGATGTTTAGCAACTCTTCCTCCGGTCTCTCAACACTGCTTGAAAAAAAATTGAGACAAGCGGCTAATGATTCGGCCTTGAGACTTTACAAAACTAAACAAAAGTTCAGCTTGGCTTGGCTGGTGAAGCACTTGACATTTTGCGGCTTTCTCACCGGTGGGGTCAAACTCCTGTTTGACTGAGACGGAGCATTTGTCGTTCTTTGATTTCCTCTCTGGAGTCTCCTTGTTGAGAATATTTGGGGTCCTGAAGAGACACAAGCACAAATAGAGTTTATTTATAGCGTTTATTCTCTGTTTCAGATTTGGCTTTTGCCCGCGAACCCGCGCTCGTCATCATCACGAAAAGCCCGGGCGCCTCGAAAAAAGAAACACAGTTTTAAATGGCCAACTGTCGCAACTTTACTCTTGAAATGTTTATCCCAAATGAAATTATTAATGTAAAAAAAATAGGACCTCGTGGTTAAAGTTGAAAAGCAGGCGGGTGCTTTGTTTGGACTGTAGTGACAATGGGGGCCCTGCGCTTTTCAACAATGGCCACCACGTCACGGGGGAGGTGAGGGGGCAAGGCGGGGAGGGGGGGGGGCACATTCCCGGAAAGCGAGCGACGGGAGCGAGCCTTTTTGGCTCCGCTCGAGAGTTGTGAATGTGAAACGAGGCTGGGAAAGTTGTGGAGGAGGTGCACGTGTCTCCGAGGGAAGCGGGAGCCGAGCTACATTAGCTTAGCTGCACACTTTTTTTTTTTCCCCTTCGGACTATTTATAGAACGGAAAGTCTTGTCAATTACGTGGCGGAGCGCAGTGTTGTTGTTGCCATGATAAGAGGTCAAGGGGGCCTGCAGACCAGCCCAGCCCAGCCCAGCCTAGCCCTCGAGCGTCTGGCCCACTATCTACTCGCTCACAATAAAAACAATCACAAAGGCACAAGTGGACAAAAATTCACACGTAGAACCAGCGAGACTCAAAAATGCCCTTTTTGATAACTTGGCAAAACTGTTTTTCTCGCACTTGCATTGTGCGTATACTGAAAAGGGAAAAAAACCAATATAGGATCAAAAACTCAGTGTACTTGAGTACAAAGTATTTGTATTTGGTTTCTTCCCACCAGATGTTAGCAACAAACGGTTATCCCGGAGCGGATTCTTTCCTCTGAGAAACGCTTGGAAAGAAGAAAAAAAAAGGAAAGAAGTTGGCACGGCCGTTGCTGGGCAACTCAACCTTTTCCTGCGCTTCCTGCTTCAGATAATAGAAGACAAATCAAGCCAAATTTCAGTAAGAAGGGGGGGGGCACATGAAATGCAGCAGAGAAGGTTGCGTGCTGTTAAGAAATGTTTTCTTTCATGTCGTCACCGACAAATGAACGCATGTTTTGAGGAGCAAAAGAAACTTTGTGCCCAAAAGGCTCAGACGAGCCCGACCCGGCTGCTCAAGTCTCGAAAAGCTAACCTAGAGAGCAGAAAAGCCAGAAAAGGAGCCTTTCGCTTGACTGCTTGAGACTCTTGACATGTGCGTAGTGGCTATACAAAGTCTACACACCCCTCTTCAAATGTGACCTAATAAAGTTTTTTTTTTTGAGAGGGGAAGGAAGCCAAACAACTGAGATCACACAGTTGCATAAGTGTACACACCCTCTGTAAACTGGGTGTGGTGACTGTGTTTTGAATAATCACATTAAAACTCATGTCAAACGGAATCAGCAACCATCTACTATCATTCATAATAGTACGTAAAAATTTAAGGGCGTCAATGGGTAGAAAAGAATTGCACAGCCATGACATTTTGTCTAATGAATTTTCCTCAATACAACAAATGCTGTTTGCTGCAAACACAACACTGCTCATAACTAAAAAGCAACCAATACAAAATTACTTTCACCTCGGCTGGACAAAACATTAAAATAATATAATACTAGCATTACACACACACACACACACACACACACACACACACACACACACACACACACACACACACACACACACACACACACACACACACACACACACACACACACACACACACACACACACAAAAAAAAGCGAATTTAAAGTTGCCTACCGATCTATTCGGACTACTGACAACTTGCAGCGTTCTGAGACTGCATTCGTTCAATCACGTCCTTCTCGTGCGATCGGCGTGTACATCCCGAACACAGCACACTCACCCCGTTAAATTAACTTTAAAAGAGCCTTCAGCTTCGTTAGCTCATCATTATGCAATGTTGGGAAAGAGCGAGCTCACCTATCAGTGAGCGTCGTCTGTATCCCACTCATTGGGCTTCCCTTGTTCTTGGCCGTCTTTGTCAGCCGAATAACATGTTTATAAAGCACTTTTAGCGCAACTCAAATGGCATCTGTCTCTTCGGGATTGTTGAAGCATCCAAGTCCGTTATATTCTTTTTGGGGAGTGTTTCCTGGTGAAGAAAAAAAAAAAAAATCACTACTGCCGCTTCTCAACGGGGTTGACCTTTGGAGTATATTCCATTTCCCGGTTGTCCCGCATTAAAGGATGGAAAACACTTCCGTCGGGTATACTTTCCTTGTTACAGCAAGGCGGGCATATCTTTTTTATTTTCCGTGGGAAAGTGTTCCGTCATGACACTCTGGTGTCACGGATGGAGCGCTGAGGAGGGGGAGTCGTGTCAAACTTTAAAAATCCAGAACTAAAAGTTATCCGTCTCAGATGCGTCGTCCGTCTCTTATTCGTCCGGAGCAATGGTTTTCTTCTCTCTTTTCTTTTTTTTCTTTTTAAAATCAAACTTCACATGGATGCAAAATTGAAGGAAATGCTTTCGCCTCGACCCTCTTCCCCTCAGTACTAAGGGAAAAAAATGCTGCGTTCAAATGCTTATCGTAATTATCTCGACACGTTGAGAAAACGCCACATAACAGTTGAAAATGTCTATATTTGTCTCTGTGATGGTCATGAGTAATATTAAAGTGATACAAAAACGACCAAAACAACAACTCAAGGTCTGAAAAAGTCACAATCAAGTCGTTCTCGTGTGTTTCTGTCCACAGTCACGTGTATTTGAACGGCGCACGAAGCGATCGTTTGATTTGGAGACACCACTATTATTTCTCGTCGCTAGATGGCAGCATTTGAGAAACCGGGATGAAACCGCTTCGCAAAGCAGAAAAAATATATCCCACGAAGAAGCAGGCTTCATCCAGTTGGGCTAATCTCAGCTAGCAGACAACGTAAACATTAGCATATAATTTGATTTTTAACGTCCTTTTTCGGGCGCATTTGTCGCTTTGGTTTAACCGGGAATAACATTGCTATGCAGCGGCTTGGATAAAAAGCTTCCCTCCGCTATGGGTGTTTACATTCGTGCATTTTTATCGCTGCCGAGGCCGTGAGTTTGTCCTGCAAACGAAAGGTACTGTATCAGCCTCTTCGGCAGAGGCTAACACGCTAAGCGAACGGCGTTCATTTGTATTTTTTGCCTCCTCAAAATATCCTTTTGTGCATGTAAAGTCACGCTGCGTAACTGCCACCCTACCGAGGCCCGTTAAATGGTCCCGTTGGTTCGAAATGGTCAGAAAATAACAGAATGCACACACCCATCGTCCACAGCCATTTCTAATTGATCTCGGCGAGTTTATTGTAGAAATAACGACACTCGCCATTTGTCATTCATTAAATGGTTGCATCGTCGCAGTTGTGCATGACGATTAAACACTGAAGTTTAAACACTTTGCCTTAACAATGTCCCCACAAATGTAATGTTAGCATAGAATGCAAATCACCTTTGACGGGGGAAGCAGGAAAAGACTGCAATGCAAAGTGTATTTTGGGGAAACTAACGTTGTTGTTCCTGTTGTCTTTGTAGCTCATGATTCAGCTGGAGAAACCGGTGCTGACTGGGACCATGCCGGTGGTCTGGCCCACCATCCTTGACCTGGGCAGGGATGAGTGCAAAAGGATACTGCGCAAACTGGGTAAGCTATAAGAAAAGATTGGCCTCCAAAAGCTCACAATATGGTTTTCGGTGACATCTGAGCACAGTTAACTTTCATTGGCACAAGTTGCTCTCTCATTGGCAAATGAGGAAAGTAGCAAAACGCATCTCAGTTTTCAATCTATGGAACTTTATGAAGTTGAGGTCCCAAGTTGCGATTGTGTTGTTTTCCGCTCTGTAGAGCTGGAGGCCTATGCTGGCGTCATCAGCGCCCTGCGAGCTCAAGGAGACCTGACCAAGGACAAGAAGGATCTGCTGGGAGAGCTCACCAAAATCCTCAAGTAACTCCACCATGCACCCCTATCCCTGCACAAACCCTCAAAATTCACGATGATTCGAAACCATTCAAACATCAAATTGTTCATCTCTTTCCCGATACGTTGCGAAATATTTTTCACATTGCCAATTTTTGCCTTTCTAATTTGCGATTCTTTTGCTATTATGTTAGCTTGCTTATTGTTTGTGGGAGAGCAAAGGGTTTTACTTGACTTCCTCTCCTCAGCATCTCAACCGAGCGCCACCGCGCCGAAGTGCGCCGGGCCGTCAATGACGAGCGCCTTTGCACCATCGCGTACCAGTAAGCCACTAACCATCCACAAGTAATTGGCTTGAAATGAAATGCGCCTCGCTCACCTTTGGAGGCTTCTCCACAGCATGGCGGGCCAGAACAGCTCGTCCGAGTGGTCCATCGAGGGCCGCCGGCTGGTCCCGCTAATGCCCAGGCTGGTCCCTCAAACGGCGTTCACCGCCACGGCCAACGCGGTCGCCACCGCTACCGCCACTCACAACGCCTCCATGCAGTTGCCGGCTGAGACGGGGAACAAGGAAGGTGCGAACGAGGCGATGCTGTCAGAAGTAGAAAAAAAACCTCCAACTCATGTCGCGCTTTCTAAGCATATCTTTATTGAACATCTTTTCATATTTGCAAATAAATGTCTTCCTCTTCCTCCCAGTGGTGGTGTGTTATTCCTACACGAGCACGACATGCACCTCGAGCAGCTCCACGGCCGCCAGCGGCGCCACGCGGATGGCCACCAAGTCCCCGCGGCCACCCAGCCCGTCGTCCAGCGTGGTGGTGCTACCCAGCGGGAGCACCGTCTACGTCAAAAGTCTGTCCAATTGCTTGTCTCTGTGTCCTGAAAAGTGCCAGATACATCAAAAAGATGTTTTTCTTTTTTTTATTATTAGGCGTGAGCTGCTCCGACGAGGATGAGAAGCCGCGCAAGCGACGGCGCACCAACTCATCCAGCTCGTCGCCGGTGCTGCTGAAGGAGGTGGCTAAAGTGTCGCCGCCCGTGGCCAAGCACATAGCGGCGCCGGTGGTGAGCGGCAGCCCCAAGATGAGTAACATCATGCAGAGCATCGCCAACTCGCTGCCGCCACACCTGTCGCCGGTCAAGATCACCTTCACCAAGCCCACCATCCAGACCACCAGCACTGCTACGCAAAAGGTAAATAGAATAACAAAAATAAAGAAACTGCTCAGCTCACAGCGACACCCTTTTTCGCAGGTCATCATCGTGACGACGTCGCCCAGCTCCAACTTTGTGCCCAACATTCTGTCCAAGTCCCACAACAACGCCGGCATGTCCAAGCTGGCCTCCAGCACCATTTTGACCACGCCCACCCAGAAGCAGACGGTGGTCTTCCCGGCGGCCACTTCCAGCCCCTCGGCAACGCCCGCAATCACCGCCGCGGTCTCTTCCGCGGCCGTCATGTCCGCCGTGTCCACCTGTAAGCGTTGTTACTTTGGCGGCCGTTTTGCCATCGGAGCGAAATTCAATACCTGAAATACCGCAGCAAAAAGAGATGACCAATCATGTTGTCATTGTTTTGATCTTCAGGCGCCGCATCGGCAGGGGTGAAGGTGGCTTCGGCCAGGCTGCCCTCCCCCAAGACCCTGGTCGGCTCGTCCCCGCAGATCCTTAGCCAGTTCCCCAAGCAGCTGCAGGCGTCAGCGATGGGGGCTTCTGGCGTGGGCCAAGCCCACACCTCCGCCGCCTCGCCGGGCCCCAAGCCCACCATTCAGATCAAGCAAGAATCTGGTAAGAAAGCATACTTTGATTCTAGTCACCCTGATATTAAAATATTCAGACCTTCCCAGAAACCTTCCCACGTCTTGTTGGTTGGCCTTTTGCGTGCGCAGGGGTGAAGATCATCACGCAGCAGGTGCAGCCCAGCAAAATCCTGCCCAAGCCGTCGTCGGTGGCTCTGTCCGGCGGCAGCTCCTCGCCCATCATGGTGGTCAGCAGCAACGGAGCTATCATGACCACCAAGCTGGTCACTCAACCCACAGGTTGGTGAGCACTTAGCTTTTCATCAGGTCCATCTGGCAAAATGCGTCGTTTATCAAAAGCGATTCTTTGATGCTCAAGTTGGTTGTTCTGGGTTTGGCTCTCAGCCACGCAGGCCACCTACACGCGGCCCACCGTCACGCCCAACCTCGGCGCCCGCATCTCGGCCTCGGCCGGCGGCGCCACCTACGTCAAGACCACCGGCGGCAGCATCATCACGGTGGTGCCCAAGTCCTTGGCCACGTTGGGCGGCAAGATCATCAGCAGCAACATTGTGTCTGGTAGGTTACGGGGATGCGGCCGCTCCAAGGAATGTTGGTTTACCAAAACTTGACTTGCTCTGACCGACCAATCAGAAGACGGAAAAATAAAGGCGTCACAGATGTCTGAGTGAGGCGGGCAGATTGGATGACGCGGCAACAGTTCAAGGCTGGAATCTGATTGGACCCCGCTCACTTAAATAACTGCGTGTTGTGTCAACAGGCACCACCACAAAGATCACCACCATCCCCATGTCGTCCAAACCCAACGTGATCGTGGTCCAGAAGACCAGCGGCAAGGGGGCCACCATCCAAGGGCTGCCTGGCAAGAACGTGGTTACCACGCTGTTGAACGCGGGGGTCAGTGCAATGTTTCTTAACAGGCGCCGAGGTACCTCCGAGTGGCGGGACGCTTGCTCACCTCAACCGCAAATTCCCCAATTTTTCATTTCCTCAACAACAAAAACAAATTGAGTGGCTGTAGGGCTGATGCGTTGACATGAATAAATCAGAATTTGTTAGGAAAATTTGTCACAAAAAGACAGAAAATGAACGGCCTTGAAGCGCCTTGCTCAAAAGACGCACTCGGCTCTGTCTTGCGGGCATCTCTCGCCACCCGGAGGTACGTTCCACAAGGCGGTGAAAAGGCCGACGATGAAGCGAGGGATCATTTCAACGGGCGTTGTCCGTCGGCGTCAGGGCGAGAAGAGCCTGCAGGCCGTCTCGGGGGCCAAACCGGCCATCATCACCGCCGGCAGGCCCATCACCAAGATGATCGTCACGCAGCCCAAAGGCCTGAGCGCCGGTGCCCCGTCTGCCGCCACCGCCAAGATTATCCCCACCAAGATCGTCTACGGCCAGCAGGGCAAAACGCAGGTCTGACAACAGAATTGGCAATCTCAGTTTTTTAGTTTTTTTTGTTTTTGTTGATCGTTTTGGTCACGACTGTGTATCTTTGCTGGTCCAGGTGCTCATCAAGCCCAAGCCAGTGTTCCAAGCGACCGCGGTGAGCGAACAGACACGGCAGCTGGTCAGCGAAACCCTGCAGCAGGTCACCCGCTCGGCCGACGTGAGCCAGGTTCAAGATGGCGCTGCCAGGGACGAAGGCGCCGCCCCCGCGGAAACCGGCGGCTCGGTTGGGGAAACCTCACACGGTAAAGAGGAAGTAAAGTACTTGCGTTCTGTATTGAAGACGCCGTGTTAGCATTTGTCGATTATTGACTGCGGTCTCCCGCTCGGCCCCTTAGCGGACACACAGGCGGTGCTCCACGTGGCGGCCTCCCGAGATCACGAGTGGACGGAGCAGGAGGTGTCGGTGGAGTCGGCCCCCGCCATCTACCAGGAAGTGACCGCCATCGATTCCCAGTCGGCCGCGTCCACCATTAAAGCTCTGCTGGAACTGCAGCAGAGCTCAGGTAAGGTTACCCAGACCGGACAATCGGATCAGTTCTTTTTAAAAAAGGGGGGGGGATTTCTAAATACTGAACATGAATACGTTTTCATTCACGGACTTGCAGTGAAGGACAAGGCTGAGCCCAAACCCAAGCAACAGCACACGCACATCGACCTGAGCCAGATGGCCGTGCCCATCCAGCTGGCCCAGGAGAAGAAAAGCGGGCCAGAGTCGTCCAGGCCGCCTGGCCCCGAGGCCGAAGCGAGGGCCGACGCCCCGGCGGCAGGTACGTAGTCGCGGCGTGGCCTTGTCGCGCTTCCGTGGCCTCGTCGCGCTTCCGTGGCTAACGATAAGGCTCACGTTTACCCCGCAGGTAAAGCCGGTGGGCCGGCCGCGTCGACGGAGGAGGATGCTGCCGCGACCCCGTCCCCCGCCGATACCTCAGAAAGCGTCCGTCAGGTCGTCCTGGCAACCAAGCCGGTTGCTGCGCCACCTGTAACCACGGCGACGCAGGTTAGCGTCAGGGTGAGGAGAATGCACAATATTGCCACAATTGAACAGGAAGTTGGTTGTTTTGGTTTGAAGCAGACATTATGCTGTTGAATCAATTGCACGGCTCAAATTCTGACAAACTTCTCCACCTGAAGCTTCTTAAAGGGCCAGGAGTATTTATTTTTCTTCATAATGTCATCTTTTGTGTTTCAGCCCTCCGATGGTAAAAGCGAATCCTTGTTGGAGGTGAGCGAGCTGGAAGGCGACACGCTGGACCCTCAGACAGGCTTGTTTTACCGCTCCGGCAATCAGACGGATGCCCCCAAGCCAGCCCCCCACGCCACTCCGCAGCCCCCGGCCGCCGGCAGCCAACCGGAGGGCACCGCTCAACCTCCTCCTCCACAACTGCAGAGTAAACCTCAGCTCAGCCAGCCTCCTTCCTCCTCTTCCTCCTCGTCTTCGTCTACGACGTCACCGGCCAAGAAGCTACCCAAACTGCGAGAGCAGAGTCCGGCCAAGTGTCAGGGCGCTGCCACCTCGCCCGTCACGCCGCAGCTGCCCAAATTGCAACAGGCGCCCACGTCGCACCACCGGCCGCTGCACGCGCCCCTGTCGCAGCCCCCGCCCCTGCAGGCACACCACCCGGTCAGCACCGACAAGGTCAGTTCTTCAAACAAATATTTTCAAGTGGTTCCATTCACACAAATGACTTGCATGACTTCCTTTGGCAAACCAAGTTAACAGCAAGTGTCGTGTCACGTGTTGGAGCGCAGCTGCCAATCATCACGCAGAGTGCCACTGTCACCAAAATCACCTTCGGAAGCACCCACCACCACCACCAACAGCAGCAGCAGCAGCAGCAGAAGCAGCAGGCCGCCCACGCGGCACCGGTTCCAAGCGGGGAGGTCGAGCTGGCGGACGAGTCCAGCACGGGGCCGGCGGCGGACGAGGAAGCGTCAGTGTCAGACATCCTGAAAATCTCCATGATGGAGGCCCAGATCGACCCCAGCACAGAGCCCGTGCTGGTGGACTCGTCCGCCGACCGGCCCCCCCTGGCGCAGGCCCTGGAGGCCAAGCGAGCGACTGCCGCCCAACACTTTGCCAAAGAGCACCTGGAGGTCATTCAGGTACGTTTGCACACCATCCCAATTCCCTACATATACATAATTGAGTAAGCCAAACTATGCACTGTGTTTTTCCGGCACTCAGGTGATCCCACAGTACTCGATCGTGCCGGACTCGAGCCAGTCCAACGTGGTGGTGGAGCCCAGCGGCTTCCTGGAAATCACCAACTACACCAGCCAGCAGCTGGACGACGAAGACGACGACGATGACCCCGCCGAGCACGACGTGGACAGCGGCAATGACGCGGGACCCCCCACACCTTAGACCGGACCTCGCCCCCGTCTTCTCGACACCCACTTTGATACAGAGTACGTTGGACCTTTCTATCCACTCGCTTTTTAATTCTCTCACCAAGTTTTCATAGGAAGCAACAATGGTGCAAAATAGTGTTGCAAAAGAAGGAATTGTGTTTCAGTTTTTGTAAGATACAGTACCAAGAAGTCATCTTTTAGTGTTTTAACTTTTTCTTTTGTACCTTTTCAAAGTTGTCCAGGATTGGTCTGATCTCCAAAATAAATGATTTAGAAATTCATTTGTGTCACTCGTGAAGGGCAACAAATCAGTTTGGAACTTAAATATTGAAAGCTGGTCCACATTCAAGTTGTTCCTGTGTCTAAACATTGACTGAAATTTTGTCATTCAGGGTCACGTTGTGTACCTGTAAAACTTAACTGTTCTCCAAGTAACCTTTAACATTAACTGTCACTTAACAGCTTTTGTTAAAATAAAGAGCCACCCGCCATCCTTTAAAAATAATTTGTAGATAAAAGGGTGGCTTCGATTTGATTTTGTAATCCCTAGAATGACTTATTAAAAAAAGATTACATTTTAAAATGTAGCATTGCAGATTGACCCTGATCTTCAAAATGTTAACTTTTAAATCTGACATTGGCAAATATGTAAACAACCTGTTGTCATTGCAAACATTTATTCTCATTCTTCTTATACGCTTTTGATGCAAACAAGACCACCACCACCTCCAGGAATGCAGTCGGCACCTGCTGCTGGAATGAAGAGACACGAGGGAACCTGACTGTGCGCTGATGTTGCCTCCCGTCCCAAAAAAAACAAGAAAACTGGCATCTTCTTAACCGTAATCATAAAAAAGGGTGGAGAACAGAACAAGACATGCATATTATAATGTAATGTAAAAGATACAACATCCATGTACCATATTTGCGTACATTTCATACATTTGCAATATTTAGCTATGATACTATTTTTGAGAGCAAAATGTTAAAAAAAAGCGTTCTTATTTTGCAGGATAAGCAAGGCAAGGAGGGATGTTGGTCCTTTCCATTTATTAACGCTGTCATAAAAGTAAACAAAAAAATAATGATGTGATGAATAGAAATGCCATGTAGAGAAAGAACGCAAGCTTCTGAATGGACGCCGGTGGGAGTACGAGAGGGGACTTGTCCATTTTGCGCTATAAAGAGGGACAAACAAACGTGTGTTTAAGTGCAGAACCCAAAGAACCAATAAAAGTCTATTGGGATCGAGTTGTCGTCGTCGTCGTCTTGGTGGTGGGTGGGCACGCCCTCCGCCGCCGTTCTTTCTGTCTGTTGTAGTTGCGGTGAGGGTGCGGCAGGTGGCGCCGCGTTCAGTCGATGTACTGCGAGAGCCAGCGGAATCCCTCGCCGTAGCCTTGGCGCTTCAGCACGCTGCACATGAACACCTCCAGGGGTCTCGTGTTCAGCTCCTTCAGTGGGACGTTGCCCTGCGGTAAGGCGCGCACACACACACATTAAGAACCTCTTCAGTTCACACAACCCATCAGCTCACGGGACGTGTCGGCCGCTCACCTTTCCTGTCGTCTGGCCGTACAGCTTAAACATTTCTCTCAGCCGCTCCTCGCTGATGGCATCGGGCCGGTCAATCTTGTTGCCTAGGATAAGGATGGGCACGTTCCCGATGGTCTCGTCTGTCATCAAGCCCTGAACGTGCCGCACGAAAAAAGGTTCATGTGACTCGAGTTTTACAGGTGACGACCCTATGCCACTTGAGGGCGCTAAAAACACATGTTCTCTGAGTGAAGTGCTTTGCTTTGACAGTAAAACACAAATTGAAGCCTTTTTGGGTGGCAAAACATGATTCCAACTGCCGCCGCTTGCGATCTCTTCACAACCCGGGACTCAAGAGGCAAATGCGTCTGCGATCCGATCTGAGGCCACTCACGTCAAGCTCTGCTTTGGATTCTTCCAATCGGAGGCCGTCGGCGCAGTCCACCAGGAAGACGATACCGTTGATGGCGGGGAGGTAGTGTTTCCACACTCGGCGGGCTGTTGGCGTGCGCACAAACGGGTTATTTGCGGGCTTGGCGGCGACCACGACTGAACACTCACCTTGCGCGTGGCCTCCGAGGTCAAAGGTGGTGAAGGTCATACCGGCGATCGTCAGCTCTTCCGAGGCTGCGCAGGATGCAAACGATCAAAAGTGTCAGCGAAGGGCAAGCCCGAGCAGTTATTTTCAATTTGGTCGGTGCCGGCGCTACTGACTGGGATGTAAAGTGGGCACATGCTGCCCCAGTCTGTCGTCTTTGAGCATGTGCAGAAGCGTGGTCTTGCCGGCATTGTCCAGGCCGAGGAACACGAGCTTGCCCGATTTCTTGTACAGTCCTGGGGAAAACATTTGGGAAAAATTACATCAATTTGATGTTGAGCAGATTGCTTCAAGAGTGGATACTGGTCCAGGTTCTCGCACTCACCTAAAAACTGTAGTACGCTATTGAACCCGCTATAGATCCAGTCAAATATGAATGACATCTCTGGAGCTGTTCAATCCTGTAAAAGGAAGCACATCAGTTACAATGCGGGCCAAACGTTCATGTCGACTTGGCACAATTTGACCTCGTTTGTCAATTTTCAAATTGGTTTTACTGAACATTACCAAAAAAAACAACAACAACCTGAAACGTGCGTCATCCCAAATTCCCCAATTATAAGATTAAGTGCAAAGCATTAATAAGCAACTTGTACGGTACGCGCTGAACAAAATTGATTCCCCCCCACCCCCACCTCCTCCCCTTAACTATTAGCGACCTCTTCTCTACTTCGTGATGCAATGCCTCCAGGGCTAAAGTGTAACAATCAAAGGTCGCCACCACGTCAACGCATTTAGGGCTCCAAAGCGCAACCAATTTAGCGGAAGCATTCACGGGTTTGCACGTGCTGACCGCTGTTTTGATGGGCCGTGAATTGCATGATGAGCGTCATTACAATATTTTGCAGTTCCGAATGGTGAGCAATGGAATGCTGTAAGTGCTCAGCAGATCAAACGCCAGGGTGTCTTTCCTCAGTATTGAGCGGGGAAATATTCTGGGCCAGGCAGTTCATCCGTTTCATCCCTCCGCTTTCAATGCCTCTGCTAAAATCTTTTAACATAATGAATGTGTAATACACATTTACTGTAATTCCATTCTCAAGGATACAAAAACCACACAATGCAACATAAATAAGGAGGATTTTTTCAATTACACCCAAATGTTTATACTTTAAATACTTTTAAGAGATGCATGTTTTTTTTGCCCTTATTCAGACGGTGACCACATTTTTTCTGTAACATTGAGTTTTCATTATATATGTAGTAATATTTATAAATGAAGGGTTCGGTTCAGCAACAGGTGAATGAAAGCCATAGCTGCACATTTTAATGGATGGGAATCTTTGTATTGCGCAAGAAAAGCTATTTACAATGTTGACCTGGCATTGTGACGGCATTATAGCAAACAAAACGAGAGGGCGAGTTTCCTCGGTGGGGGCCAAATAATAAGTTACCTTTCCATACACTGCAAACTAAAAATATAAAAAGAAAAACTTGGGTTCAATACGGACGTCAATCATTTGCCCTGCAGTCGACGTAGCAGCGGAGTTTGTACATCTTCAGACAGGCAAACTTGTCTTACCAGTGAAATTAATAACTTCACAAGGCTACTTTAAAAAACGGGTCGAGCTACCGGAAAAACTTGCGTCAAAACAGTTGATGAAGGTGACGACAGCGACTACCAGTGGGTTCATATTAAAACCCCGCCACGTCACACCAAGGACAAACTGTTTCTTAATATGATCTTTATTTGAATATAGGAACTCAAACAAGGGAGCAGCTCAGGAGAAAGATTAAGCTGAAGGCTCTTTGAGTAGCTAGCAGGAAGCTACTAGTTACGTGTCATTTTGTCCAAACGGCGACGTAGCATCGACAAGCCAGAAAACACCCCGGCATCGAGCTAACACAAATCGAGTGACCCGCTAAGAAGAACTACAAAAATGATTCGCCTCGTATTGGGAATAAATTTGCTATTTCTCAACCGTAATAGTCGGATCGAAAAAGAGACAAGTTAGCCCAAGTTGACGTTAGCTTTGATAGCCTAGCATGGCTAGCAACCGCGATGGCGAACGTTTCACGTCAAAAGGGCTGACTAAGTGCGCGTCACCCGCCTGGAAACTTACTCGTTCTTCAGGCGTGGATTCGTTGGCCGAGTGCGTTGGCTCGTTTGGTCATGTGAATGTGGCACGGGGAAAATTTCAAAGAGATCCCGCTGACAGCCAGCTCACCCTCTCGCTCTTTCGATCGCTCGCCCGTCTCCCCTTTTTTTTCGTGTTTTGTTAACTGAGCCACGACACCGCAATGGCTCCTTCCGCTTCTTCGTCTTGACTTTGAACGTCGTTTTGCCAATGCAATCGTGCACTACCGCCTCCTATTGATCACTCTTCAACCCGAGGTTGGCCAGTTATCGTAACCACAAAAACACTCTGTTTCATATTTAAATACACTCTAAACATACTATTTTTATTTATTGAGTCGTTCTGCTGTCAGAACATGACCATACTCAGGCCGAACTATTTGACTACGGCACCAAGCCCCAAGTTCTCTCTCTACTTTAACAGGCTATTTCTCATATTACTGTGTCTAATGAGTTATAAACTTATTACACACGCCTTAAACCAAAACACGATTAATATTATCACCTTATGGGCATATATTAATATATGCATTTAGTCATTTTAATGGCGAAAATCGTGTTATATAAGCGGACCCATTTGACTGGGGCAACAAGACCGATGTCATCGGATTCTTTTACTTCTGTCGTACGTTTCTCCTCGTATCATCGCAAACATTATTAACATATGTACAGTTAAACAAACAAAGCTTTATTATTAATATTGTTAGATTTAGTTAAGCGTGGTTATAGTACCTGTAAAATTATTAATCGCGTCGCGGTGGCAATTCTTCGGGGGGCCTAGTTGACTGTTGCACTGAAAGTTTTTAATTCTCCACAGAAGACAACAGAGAAAAAACAAATTGAAACGCGATGTAAATATTGTATGTATTATAGTATTATGTATGTGACAACAACTGATCGTAGGTTTCTGACAAGACACTTTAAGCTTATTTTACAGTAAGCGTTTTATATTGTCCCACCCCTGTTGGACGTAGTCAAATTGACGTACCCCGGCGACGCTTGTTTCTCGTAGACTTGCAAACAGGAGAACACGGGAGGAAATGCCACGTGTCCACACTGCGCATGCCCGACAATTTCAACGTTGATCCCTCTTGGGTGATCCCAATTTCCGGTTTCTCCACGATTGCTCTCGACGAGGCCTTGGAAATCGGCACTTCGCCGTAGAGTCACTTACGACGGGCGCGCTTTGGCCCGCAGCCATGGCCGTGTGATCGAGCCAACCAGCCAGCCATTTATCCCCCCTCCAAGACAACCAAGCCGCTGAAACGCGGACATTTTGCTCTTTAAACCCGCGACTTGTTCCATAGCTTGTTGGCTAAAAGAAGAAGAAGAGTGGAGGGAGGAGGAGGAGGCTGCTGCTGCTAATCGCTCGCCCAAGCTAACCAATCCGAATCGGAACCCGGTGTTTGTTTTCAAGATGTCAATGGCGGGCATCAACCCCCAGAACGGGACGGGACAGCCGTACGCCAACGGTAAAGTATCAAGACCAAATGTCACCCGATATAAAAGCTACGAAGCTGCGCTTACTCGTCCGCTCGTGTGAACGCTTGCTAACGGTTAGCTTGCTGACTCGACTTTAGAACAAGTGTGAGACAAAAGACCGTCGTAAGTTTGTCAAGACACTCAAATGACTTTGTACAAAGTTGTTGCTACTTTATAAATGAACGCTTGTGTGTGACGTCGTTCCACCTTGAGTTTAACTTTGATTAGTGGCCACGGAAGCTCGGGCCGGAGTGTTGAATTTGCTTAAAAAGGAGCCTTCTGTCATCTTGAGGAGCGTTTCAAAGCATTTCACTGGTGGCCCTTGGGGTTAACAACCGCTTCTTGATTCCATGAACAACCTCGTCATGTGCTCTCAAGCTTCTGGAAGTTTTTTTTTTTTTTTAATTATTATTATGGTGGGTCAAAATCCACGTCCTTGTCATTGCGACAGTTGGGATAGTTTTACGATATCAATATAGCTTTTTAATATTCGCGGTACTTCTCACTGTCAATGTGGCACATTGGACTTGATCCAGAGGAAGACTTTAGACTCTTTTGTACGAATCTACTGTTGCTTACTCATTTTAGATGTGCTTCTTGACTCCCGACAGTCAGTGGGTGTTTTTCTTCGTTTTTTTTGTTGCACTTTATACAATGGAGGCTCACTTTATACCACACGCTATGTAAACTTGTTCGACATCCTTCAAATTGGTCTCCTTCACAAGTGACACGACAAGCAGAGATTAAGCCCCCTCATCTTTATCTTCAATTTAGAAGCTGTGCAGATCTCAAATCCAAAGTGGCCATCTACAGGAAGCTTCTCGTTATCACACGGACCCGAATTTCCCGAGACATGCTGGGCGCGACCACGTTTGACGCTTGAAAGATGTTCTTGATTTGAAATGAGACAGGCTCTAAATGGACACTTTTGAAGATGCTTTTCAGCGGATTAGGCGCCTCGTTAATTGAGCCCCAGGCTGTTGAGAAGAGAGCTTTTTCCTCTTAATCCCTTTCCACGAGGGTGCAACATGCAACATTTCATGAAACGCTGCGGTGGTGGAATTACGATGCATGTTACTTGCGGTCTTTTTATTTTGGTTAATCAACAGGGGTAAAAAAAAAAAAAAAGACCACAGGCCGTGTGGTATTAAAACGCTCCACATTTTTTGAGAAGTTATATATGCAAAGGCGACTTTTTGTATCTGTGAAATTTGAACCATCACGCGAGTCAGCAATATGCACAAGGCTCACAATGAGCCACCGAGAGAACACGAAGATTAACGTAACCAGATTACAGGTGATTACGGATGCCTCGCCGCCGCGCCTTCATCGTCGCCTATCGGGTCTCATCGGTTGTGTGAGAACCAAACTGATGGGTTTGTGCGCTCTGTTTGCTCGCATTATTCAAACGCTGGCGGCAAGACCGGTGGGACGAGTGGGTTTCGGTTCGGGTGCATGCGAAGCGTAGACGTAAAAGTCAACAAATGCGTCAAAAGTGGCGTCACACTGCCGCAGGTGTTAGTTGCAGTGACCTGACACAAAGTGAAGAATTCTTCAGTGATATTTTCTTTATTACTTAAAATTGAATGTAAGAAAAAGAGAATGAAATGCAAAAGCCATATTTGTTCCTCTTTTCTCGTCCGCTTTGTGGAGTTCATCAGAACTAGCATTAGCGGTAGCCACAGTTTTGCGGACTCTGCTCACATGACATGCCCTTGTCTTGACATTTGCGGTTTTGATACTATTCCCTTCCTGCTTTGCGCCTTCTATAACGTTGTCAACATTTTGCAGGTCCGTCGCAGAATCCCGTCGGGGTTCAAGAGCTCCCTGCCATCAATTACGGGCTGACGCACCAAGCTAACTACAACTACAGCCCAATGCAAGCCAAGGCTACAGCGCCCCCCGGCCCCGCCCCCGGCATCTATCCTTCGGCGCCGTACCAGCACGTCCCCCAAGTCAGCTCCTACCAAGCTGGCCCGCCTCCCGCGTCCTATCCGGTCTCGCCCGGCCAACCTCACCTCACCCGACCCCCTCTAGGCGGCCCCGCATCCCACACCCCTCCCCAGTCCGCTAGCCCCGGTCCCCGGCCGCCCCCCGCGATGAGTACCCCTCCTCCTCCTGCGGTGTCTTCTAGCGGCTACTACCCCAACCCGCAACATCATCAGCAGCCGGCCCCAGGCTGGCAGTACAACTCGGCTCCTCCGCCCGCGGGACCCCCCACTGCCACAAACGCCCCACCTCGGGGCCCGGCCCCCAACCACGTGAGCCCCCCCGCGCCTTACAGCTCGGCACCTTCGGCTTCTTTGTCCCTTAGTGCCGTGCGGCCCCCCACCGGCCTACAAGGGTACGGCCCGCCGGGTCCAGGTAAGATCATCAAAATGCCCTCCACTATCACAAAGGGAAATCATCCCAAGGGGGAAAGAAATTCATCTGGAAGATAGCAACAGGGCACTCCTGTAGCCAAGTCAATAAAAATGACGTAATGTGATTGGTGAACTTTGAGTCGCTGGAGAGCTTGTCCAAATTTGACAAATCCCGTCTTGATCTGCTTTATTCGTGTCTGCCACTTGAAATGAAAGTCACTGCTGGCAGATAAAGTATCTGCAGACTTGATGTGTTGGAGGGCGGACCTTGGCCTCCCTCCGCTGCCGCTTCCAACAAGTTGACGCGAGCCTGCACTCGGTTCACTTTGATTCTGTTCAAAGTTCAGTGGCACGGTGCGACACAAATCTGGATCAGGAATCCAGGCCCCTTTTCAATTGCGTTTCGTTTTGCTTTTCGCAAAGCAAGAAAATAACCTTGTCATAACAAAATTGGGTCAAACGGAAGTCGTTGAATCTGCCGTGCAAAAGCCCCCTCTGGGTTTTTTAGTGGCGGCATTCCAGTCAGTTCAACTATTAGGATGAATTATTGCAAAGCAAGAGCTCATCCATGTGGTCACTAAGTTCGCCTCTTCTTCCAAAAGGCTCCGCTCCTCCGCCGATGAATCCGCCAGCCGTACAGCAATACCACCCGAGCAGAGCTCCCTACGGGACCCCTCCGGCGGGCCCGCCCACCTCCATGAAACCCGCGGCGCCCCCGATGGCCAACGCCACTCCTCCGCCCCCAAAGGCAGATGGTAAGCTGGTTGACCTTTTTGTGCTTGGCCTTTTAGTTGCGTTAATGTCTCATTGGAGAGAGCAGATTCTTTCCCCGAGATATCTTTTTTTGTATACATTCTGTGGTTTGTTCCATCTCGTCGCTGCCGGTTCACACCGTTCACCTTCGTGGCGTTCAAATGTCTTTCAAAACAGGATCCGGCATCGGCGCCAATCACGTGGATGCTAAACCGGGTACGTCCAGGAAAAGACGGACGCGCAACGTCACCAATTTTTTTCCTCACGTTGCTTTATCCCACCCCCACAGCCGGACCACCCCAGCACGGTCCGCCGGGCCGCCACTTGGGCCACTACCCCTCCCTGCCACCAGGGTACCAGCATGCCGCCGGCCCCCCGAACACGCACCCGGCTCTCGAGAGCGCCACTCAGCCTTACGTCCAAGCACCTCGGCAGGTGAGGGGGCGTGTCCGCTCGTCTTCTCCTTTCTGTTGTCTTCTTCTCTATGTCGGTTTTAATCTGCGCACGTGTGTCAAATGTGAATCCGACTGTTTGCGCAAGAGCGCACTGTCCCGCTCGTCATGCGTTTGCTTTGCACACACCGTCAGCGAGAGTAAACGCATTATCAAGTTGAAGATTGTCTCAGTGTTTGTGGACCGACCCGACCTGACCTGCTCTGCCGCTTGTCACACATTCGCTTTGCATGAATAAACGCATTCTCAAGTTTGACTACAAACATTGTATTAGCTTCGCAAAGGCTCT
Source organism: Syngnathus acus (assembly GCF_901709675.1). NCBI lineage: Eukaryota > Metazoa > Chordata > Actinopteri > Syngnathiformes > Syngnathidae > Syngnathus > Syngnathus acus. The sequence continues at coordinate 2,692,833 of NC_051099.1, read as the reverse complement.
TTTTTTTTTTTAAGCCAAAACAATGAGTACCAGCATGTTACAATCGGTAAGTTAATGGCGGCGGCGTTCCCGGCAGGCACCTCCCGGGCCCGGCCCGGCCCAGCTCAGCCCGTCCCTGGCAGCTATGAGTCTGCAGTCGGGCACCCCTGAGAGCCTGCGAGTGGTCAACCTGCTCCAGGAGCGCAACTTGCTGCCGCCGGGCCCTGTGCCCGCCCCCACACCTTGCTTGCCCCAAGACCTGCAGAAGATCAACTGCAGTCCAGAGTAAGAGTCCTACAAGCACCCGATGCCAAGTTGAACCAGAGCCCATCCAAACGTGGCATCCCGCAATCGCATCTTTGCCGCTACATGCGACTTACGTGAGTCTCGCGTCCGTGTGTCCAGGGTCTTTCGCTGCACGCTGACCAGCATCCCTCAGACGCAGTCTTTGCTTAACAAAGCCAAGATGCCCCTGGGCCTCCTGCTGCACCCCTTCAAAGACCTCTCGGTAAGGCCAAAGCCCATGGAAAGCTTTGAACCCATTCCCTGGGTGCAATTTGAGCTCATTTTGGCTTTCCTTTCCTGCCTTTCATAGCAACTGCCCGTGGTGACGTCCAGCGCCATCGTCAGGTGTCGCTCCTGCAGAACCTACATCAACCCCTTCGTGTCCTTCCTGGACCAGAGGAGGTGGAAGTGCAACATGTGCTATAGGGTCAATGATGGTAAGAAGAAAAAAACAACAGCAATTTCAATTTTAGGTCCCCTCGTGAAGGTTCATTCTAAATCAATTGCATTTGAGTGTTGATTTTTGGTCGTAGGATGAACCCGTTCCTAGCCTGCTGCTCCGTTTATGACCTTGCCCAATCGCTTGCGTGCATTCAGCTTTGTGCATGTGTGTGTGTGTGTGTGAAGTTCCAGAGGAGTTCATGTATAATCCAGTCAGTCGATCCTACGGGGAACCACAAAGAAGACCCGAAGTGCAGAATGCCACCATTGAGTTTATCGCTCCTGCAGAGTACATGGTAGGTGTCTTTGGTTGGCCCAAGTTGGAATTTCTTTCTTTCTTTTTACTTTCTCTTCTCCCTCCAATCTGCACCATTAGCTGAGGCCGCCACAGCCAGCCGTGTACCTCTTTGTCCTGGACGTGTCCCACAATGCGGTGGAGACGGGTTACTTGAAGGTCTTTTGTCAGTCGGTGCTGGACAACATCAACGCGTATGTGAGCGCCGTCGGTTCTTCCGTTTGGTCCCATACTGACAGCCCCTTTATTTCGACGCGTGGTAAAGGCTCCCCGGAGACTCGCGGACAAAAATCGGCTTCATCACCTTTGACAGCACCATCCACTTCTACAACCTCCAGGAGGGACTCTCCCAGCCTCAGATGCTCATCGTGTCAGACATCGAAGGTGATGCGTTTCATATCCAAAGGCCACTGAACAAAAACGGTGCAGCAACACTTCTAGACAGAAATTGTCTTCAGAAAATGCTGCGGTTGACTGAGAAGTGACGAGTATGGTCCCAAAACAAATTAAAGTCATCTTGCGTCACCAAGGAGTGTTGTCTGATCGCAGCCTTGTCTAAAAAGATGCTGCTGCCATCTTGTGGCTTCTGTAAGCCATTACAACACTTTTGTACGCGCCTCGGTTTACTCGAGACATTTGCCGCAAATGGTGAGCTTTTGTGTTTTGACACTTTGTGCTTGTGTTCCCCGCAGATATCTTTTTACCCACGCCTGACAGCCTTTTAGTCAACCTCAACGAGAGCAAAGAGGTGAGAAATATGCTGAAAACACGGAACCACAATGTCTGCAACGAACGGTATCCAAAGCTGCACGGGCCTAATGTCACGTGACTGCGTCTGCTTCCAGCTGGTGCAGGATCTCCTGAAGAGCTTGCCGGCGATGTTTGAGAAAACCATGGAGACCCAGTCGGCGCTGGGCTCGGCCCTGCAGGCTGCCTTCAAGCTGCTGTCGCCCACTGGCGGCCGCCTGTCCGTCTTCCAGACGCAGCTTCCCAACCTGGGCGCGGGGCTGCTCCAGTCCAGGGAGGACCCCAACCAAAGAGCGTCTGCCAAGGTGCCAGCTCCAGCTCCGAATCGAAACGGCGGTCGCGTCCTCACCGGCGTTTCTTCTTCTCTCAGGACATCCAGCACCTATCGCCGGCGACGGACTTCTACAAGAAGCTGGCGCTGGACTGCTCGGGGCAGCAAGTGGCCGTCGACCTGTTTCTGCTCAGCTCGCAGTACTGCGACTTGGCGTCTCTCGGTGAGGCCGCGTTTGTCACGATCAAGGTGACCTATCTTCAGCCGGGCGAGGCAGTGAGAGCTTCTTGTTTTCTGCGTCTTTTGGCAGGCTGCGTCGCGCGCTACTCCGCCGGGAGCATCTACTACTTCCCCTCATACCACCACCAACACAACCCGGCCCAGGTGGAGCGCTTCCAGAAGGACCTGAAGAGATACCTGACCAGGAAGATCGGCTTTGAGGCCGTCATGAGGATCCGCTGCACCAAAGGTACGCCCGACGCCAATTGCAAGTACCGGCCACTGTTGGCTGAAATCCATTTCTGTCCGATTTAGAGCGTGTGCTCTCCATGGTGGGTTGAAGCCTCAACTTCCCCCCCCCCCCCTTTCTTTCTGCAGGTCTGTCCATTCACACGTTCCACGGCAATTTCTTTGTGCGCTCCACCGACCTGCTATCGCTGCCCAACGTCAACCCGGACGCCGGCTTTGCCGTGCAAATGTCCATCGAGGACAACTTGGACGACATGCAGGTGGTCTCCTTCCAGGCTGCGCTCCTCTACACCTCCAGCAAAGGTGCACGCCACACACACGCTTGCAGTCAAGGCAGCGACCCGATTGGAGCTGTCACTGAAATTGGGTGGCATCGTGGTCGAGAAGCGCTCTTGTTGTGATGCCTTTCTGGTTCTGCTCCTAACAGGAGAGCGTAGGATCCGCGTGCACACCCTCTGCCTCCCGGTGGTCCAGTCGCTGTCGGACATCTTTGCCGGCGCCGACGTTCAAGCCATGGCCGGCCTGCTGGCGTGCATGGGTGAGGGTCGCTCGTGCGCCCGTCCTTGCGAATTGCTCATTTGCCGCCATGTCGACGGTGCGCTCTGCTTTCAGCCGTGGACCGCTCGGTGACGGCCAGCTTGAGCGACGCCAGGGACGCCATGACCAACGCCGCCATCGACTCCCTGTCGTCGTACCGCCAGTCGGTGCTGACCATCCAGCAGCCCGGCCTGCTCGCTCCAGCCTGCCTCCGACTCTTCCCGCTCTACATCCTCGCGCTGCTCAAGCAGGTCAGCCGCGCTCACTTTCTATTTGTTCTTCACTGCGGAATGTTTACCCCCATTTTTCACTTCTTCCAGAAAGCGTTCCGGACGGGAACCAGCACCAGGCTGGACGACCGGGTGGCTGCCATGTGTCATCTCAAGCACCAGCCGCTAGCCTACGCCATGCTGATGATCCACCCCGCGTTGTACCGACTCGACGATCTGACCGACGAGGTGAGGACGGCGTCGCGTGCCGCCCCACGGATATTTTTACCCGGCTCAGGTCCCTTTCTGAGTACTTGTGTGACGTCGCCGCCTTCCCTCCCAGGGCGCGTTGAACGTCAACGAGCGGACCGTCCCTCAGCCCAGAGTGCTGCAGCTGTCCGTGGAAAAGCTGAGCAGGGAGGGGGCCTTCCTCATGGATGCTGGAACGGTGCGCAATCGCAAGAAAATCACTGATGTTTAAATTCATGATTTAAGTTTGAGAATACAACTTCAAAATAGGCAAGTGGAAAAACATGAATTTCAGTGCCATCAGTTCATAAACTCGGCGTATTGCAAACACGCCGCCGGATAAGCAGCCAGCAGAAAGCATACATTCAATAAAGCCTGCTGGGGAAAATGCTAAAAAACCCGGAAATGTAAACACCATAACAGCCCTTGTCAAAATAGCCAACGGGAGGTTAAATAATTGACGTTGAAACAAATAACAGCATTCTAATTTCAAAACCCATTACAAACTCGTCACGTCGCAGGTCATGTATCTGTGGATCGGACGCAACTGCAACCCCAACTTCCTCACGCAAGTCCTCGGGGTCCCCAACTACGCCGCTGTGCCTGACAACCTGGTAAGATTCGACCCACTTGGTTTTCTTTTCATCTGCAAGCCCAATGCTAACAACGCTCTTCCTCTGCCAGTATCTGCTGCCAGAGCTGGACACTGCCGAGTCGCAGAGGACCGGAGCCTTCGTGGCGTGGCTGAGGGAGCAAAGGCCCTTCTTCCCCTCGCTGCATGTCGTCAGGTGGGCAGGAATGATGTGTTTTTGTTGCAACGGTTAGACGTAGGATGCGGCCATCGTGTTGTCTACGAGGAGCAAGTGTGTTATTTACTCGTTTCCTTTTCCCCCCCCCCCCCCCCCTAATCTCATCCTGTGCCTGCTCCCAGGGACGAGAGCCAGCTGAAAGTGGCATTGATGCAGAACTTGATCGAAGACCGCACCGAGTCGGCGCTGTCCTACTACGAATTCCTGCTCCACCTGCAGCAGCAGATCTCCAAATGATCAGTTTGTGCATGTGTGAAGAGCGGAAGACACTTTGAATTTAGCCGCGAAGGTGGTTCAAAATATATATAAACACACATACACATATGTATGTAAAAGATGGAAAGTATCAGTGTTTATTCTCATAGAACAATAATGTCCAAAGTTTGAAGTATGGCTCAGATGTGAGCTCGTTGATGGCAAAAGCACAGAAAGAGCCCTTTTCTCAAATACGTCACGTGTATGCAAGTTTGAGTGTGTGTGTGTGTGTGTGTGTTAGCGCGAGGGTGTGTGTGTTTAAGGTGAACTGAGGTGTCTGACTGTTATTTCAAGAATTTTCAACAGTTATCACTTTTTGGGGATTTTCATCTGTGTGTCACTGAACAAATGACAGAAGAAGGCATCAGGCGCCCACTTGAATGTTGTTGCAACCTCATGTGCTTTTTTTTTTTTTTTTGCTCCCTCTGCTCCATTAATTTATGAGCCTCCCAATGTGATTAAAATTCAATAATTGCCTTGAATGGGAACTCTAGTTTTACTACCACGCCTCCTGTTAAAACGCAGACTATATATATCAACTATTTTAATATAATAGGATGTGGGATCTTTTTGTTTATTGTTTATTAACACAAGACGTAACACAAAAAGCCATTGTGATTTTTTTAATCATGCTTATTGAGATTTGTATATTGAAAATACTGCATTATATCAATCTTGGAGAGATGCTAATAAAATTTTAGTATGACCATTCAGGTGAACTGTCAACGAAATAAAATCTTTGGGACTTTTTAAACGCAGTGGGTTTTTTGGGATTGTGCCTGAAGAACGTGGACCAAAGTAGTCACCTTTTTTTTCTTTTTCCAAAAGTGTGATTTGGTCATTTGTAATTGATGTATTATAAAAAAACAAAAACGTATTTAGAAAACAGACGATTAGGTCAAAATTGTCTCAAAATTATTAATAAAGAATACCATGCTTACAAGTCGCACTCCTGTATTGCCAGGTGATATTGATCTTAAAATATACAACTAGACGGAAATGAAGAAAATATCGCTCGCCTTCTGCGTACTATATAAATGACGTCATCACCGCGCGACACCAGCGGCGGATCATTCAGTGTTGCGCGTGATAATTATCGGCCGTGTCCAGGCCAACGACTTATTGCCACAATTTTGATATTTTTCAGTGCTTAATTCTGTATTGGTTGACGCGTGCTTATTCTTTTGAAAACATGGAGCCTGCTGAAGCCGCCGCTGACAATAAAACGACGACGGCGGGCTCGTCGCTGTCAGCGACACAGAGGCGAGCGGAGATCCGCAGAAGGAAGCTACTCATGAATTCAGAGGACAGGATGAACAGAATCGTAGGCTACACCAAGAATGAGGCTGACAGTAACGGTACGTTGATTAACAGCCTGCCTTTGGACAGATTTCTGAACACGAACTGACGCTGGATTTGCTCTCCCATCAACATGACGTCACAAAGGGACATCAGGCCTGAGGGCGAATTCTGTAAAACCACCTCTATAATTAACGATTGGTACTTCTTGGTTTGTATTTTTTAATTGCGGCTTCATCAATCTTTAAGGAACCACAACAATAGAGCAGCACATTTAGAAAGCACAGTACAGTACTTATATATTTTTTCATCTGCGGTGACTCTTCTTCGTTTCTTCGTGTCTACGTTTATGTTATACTGTCTCCAGTGGCCAAGTCATGCACATCACAATGAAAAAAAACCCACACTTTTTTTTTCTCCCCCACATATTGGTTGTCATCACATATACATACCCAGGAGGGTCACCCCTGCGTCGCCCTGAACCCCGCTTCCACCTGGATTTGGACCGCACGGAGGCGTGGGCGTCCTCCCAGCCGTCCCAAAGACCCTCCCCCTTCCTGGCGGAGTCAGCCAGCCTGTCTCGTGGCGCCACCCCGGAGAGGAGGGATTCGCCCCTGCCGGGCGACGCCGCGCTGGTAGACAGCCACCTCCGAGGCGTCCGGCAGAGGCCCAAGGCGGAGATGGCGGCAGGGGACGACCCCAGCGGCCTCCAGCAGTACTTCTCCCGCTTTGACGATGCCCTTAAGCTTAGGGGCCTGATGGCCAGTGAGAAGCCGTCGCAGAACAGTGAAGCTGACAGCGAAGAGTTTGACCCCTTCGCCGTTTTCAGGCTGGTCTGCAGCGTCCTCCTCGCCATTTTCGTCCGAGTGTTTGTCTGCAAGTATCTGGTGAGTCAGCAGAAGTCGCATTTATTTTGAGATGTTTTGACAGCAAGGTGACGCTCTGTTTGGGCTTTTGTGATTCTAGTCGATATTTGCTCCATTTCTGACGCTGGAATTGGCCTTCATGGGCTTGTCCAAATACTTTCCCAAGGTGAGTTTCCATACTCGAGATCAAGCTGCTTGGGTTAGAATTGCTTGGGGTTTTTCATTTTAGTTAATTTTGACTTTGTTTTTAATTAAATTTCTTATTTACATTTTATTTTTTTTTTTTAATGAAAAAAATGCTTCATTTTAATTAAATAATTGTTTTATTTGTCGAGTGCAAGATTAGCTTAACAATATTTTTGGACAATGTTGATCGCTGTGATTGTAGGTGGAGAAGAAGACGCAGACCACGGTGCTCACCACCGCTCTGCTGCTGTCGGGCATCCCCGGCGAAGTCATCAACCGCTCCATGGACACGTACCGGCGCATGGGCGACGTCTTTGCCGACCTCTGCGCCTACTTCTTCACCTTCATTCTGTCGCATCAGGTCCTGCTCCTCGTTGGCTCTGAGGCCGGCGACCAGGGCGGGGGGGCTCCTCCTGCGGCGGCAACGGCACAGTGAGCGAGCCAATTCCCCCGATGCACTTTATTAAAGAGGACGGTCAAACGCGGACACAAAATTATTACCCTAATAGTAATGTTGCCTGTGTCATTTTGGAAGGATTTGAGATTTTTCAAGAATTACAAGTCCACCGTCATGGTATTTTAATGAGGTACATTGATTTCAGAAAATTGAGTCATCAACTTAGCTTCAGTTGGAATTAAACTCGTAGGTCAAGATACCAGTATACTCTCCGCTTTAGTGTTCCACGTCCGCCTTACGCGATTTCTACATACTCGCTAATGCCTCTTTTTTTAATTTATTATTGTGACAGTTTTTCAGATGTAAACAACGTGTGTATCACCTCCAGACCAATCTGGTATCATTCGTATCGCATTTTGCCCTTGAAAATACATATTGCAAATATGTACATGTGAACTAATTCAGTGTTGACATTATAAAAACATTAAAACAGTCAAATGAATACAACCAGTCTGTCATGTCTTCTTTTACTTAGCGACATTCAACTTATAACACTAAATTCAAACTTGTCATTTAAATGCGGGAGAACAACATTGAGTCCTTGGAAAATTGTTTCTTTTCCTGATATTTATTCCGTGAAACATGAAACAATGCCTTGCTCAGTTTGACATTAGCCTATATATACCAATGGAAAAGGGCGCATATTGTACTGTAATTATAATGATTTACATATTTATTCAAGAGTATTAAATGTTTGTCCAGTTATTTAGTGAGATAAAAATGATGAGTACCTCCCACCTCTTGGTGGCGCAATGTAGTTTGGGCGCCACAGTTTCACGGCATGTGTCGCACGTTAGTGACGTAGCAGACTTGAACGGAAGCAGCCCGCCAGCCCCCGTGAAAGCGCTGCACCGACGTCAAGGATTAATTGACCACTTGTTTTACGACTCAACTGCGTGCCGTCACCATGGGTCGCGAGTCGCGGTACGCCCGCAAGTTTGTCAAATTTTTTTATCTCAACTAATTTAGAATCAACCCGCGTCTCTCTTCAACGAGATAATCGAGAAAGCTAACGTTAGCGTGCTAACGGAGCCTTCGTGGTTTCACTTGACGAAACATCGCCCGCCTGATTTCGACCCCATCCTAGTAACAGTTTTCCCACCCATGATTCGTGTTAACGATACCACTATTATTGTGTTTTTAAGACATTACAGGAAACGCTCGACGTCTCCCCGGCGCTCCGGTAGCCGCTCGAGGAGTCGCTCTCCGGACAAGCGTTCCAAGAAGGACGACCGGGACCGAAACCGGAGGGAGAGGTCGCGGAGCCGAGACAGACGCAGGACCCGCTCTCGCTCCCGTTCCCGAGACAGAAAGCGAGCCAGGTGAGTCTAAAGGCCACCTGTAAACAAATTGCCAAACACAACTAATCGGGAAAATGCAGGTGTATTTGCGTCAACTGGCAGCGAACACCAAACGTTTACTTGGTTACCTATACACTGGATGAGTGGTCAGGCCCTGCAGACACCCACCATGTATACAAGTTAAAGAAGAAAGCTACTTTTCTCTCAAGTGATCTCATTCTTCTTCTGCTCAGACGGTCCAGGAGCAGGGAAAGGAGGAGATCCAGAAGCAGAGAACGCAAGAGGTCAGGCAGCAGGAGCCGAGCCAGGAGGTCGCGCTCTGCCAGCCCCAGCAAGAGCAGGAAAACCGAAGAAAAGTCCGTCTTCTTCTTCACCAAAAAGTTGTGCATAACACTCTAACACTTAAAATTCTAAATGTGTCCCCTTTTAACTTTTTGGCAGGGCAAAGAGCAAAGAGAAAGAAAATCTTGATGTTGTGACGGAAAAGAAGAAAATTAAGGAGGAAAAGGAAGAGGAGAAAGTTGAGGATGTAAGTTTTGGGAAAAATGTGAGAAAACTTCTCCAGCGCCCAGAAAGAGCATTCTAATCTGTCTACAAGTCACCAATTGGCGCAGGCCTAAAATCAAATGTGACGACTGCCGTCTAACGTGCGCCCCACAGCAGCAGGACTTTGACCAGAACAAGCTGGAGGAGGAGATGAGGAAGCGGAAGGAGCGAGTGGAGAAGTGGCGCGAGGAGCAGCGCAAGAAGGCCATCGAGAACATCGGCGAGATCAAGAAGGAGCTGGAGGAGATGAAGCAGGGCAAGAAGTGGAGTCTCGAAGACGACGAGGGTAAGCGCGGGCCACGGCAAACGCACGCCTCGCGCTCTGTCGGCTCTCAACGCCGCCATCCTCGTTACAGATGACGACGAGGACACCCTCGTCCCCGCCGAGGCGGATGACGAAGACGACGAGGATGCTGAAGGCAAAGGGGAAGCCAAGGAGGCCGAGCCCAAGGAGGAAAAGATGGATGAAGGCGAGAAGGATCCGGAGGCTGCCGCCGCTGCCGAGATGCAGGACGACGAGGACGACGTGGACCCGTTGGACGCCTACATGGAGGAGGTCAAGCAGGAGGTGAAGAAGTTCAATATGGGAGGCGTCAAAGGAAGCGACAAGGTGAGCGGACAGTCGAGGAAAAAGTCCCTAATTGAAGTGAATTACAGCAAACTCCTTATCCAATTGTTGTGATCCCCATCAACAGAAGGGAGCGATGATAACCAAAGTGGTGACGGTGGTCAAAACCAAAAAAGGGCCTCAGACTCACAAGAAAAAGGGCGAGCTGATGGAGAACGACCAGGACGCCATGGAGGTATAGTGAGCTTTTCCCGTCAGTGCCATTGGGGAGTTTTTCGCGCGAGTCAAAGAAAGCCAGCAAACTCATTTCTGCCACAACGTGTCTTTCAGTACTCGTCGGAGGAGGAGGAAGTGGACTTGCAGACGGCGCTGACGGGCTTTCAGACCAAGCAGAGGAAGATCCTGGAACCCGTTGACCACGGCAAGATCCAATACGAGCCCTACCGCAAGAACTTCTACGTGGAGGTGCCCGATCTGGCCCGGATGTCCAACGAGGGTTCGTATTTGGCGAGGGGGTCCATGTCGAGTTTCCCGGCAGAGCGATTCCAACCCGTCTGTGATTTCTTCCAGACGTGATCGCATACCGGCTGGAACTGGAGGGAATTACGGTAAAGGGGAAAGGCTGCCCCAAGCCCATTAAGACCTGGGTGCAGTGCGGCGTGTCCATGAAGATCCTCAATGCCCTCAAGAAGTCAGTACCAACGCCGATGCCGAATGGTCAGTCCGTGGCTACGAAGTTTGACCTCTCTTGCCAATTGTAGGCAAGGCTACGAGAAGCCCACCCCCATCCAGGCCCAGGCCATCCCCGCCGTCATGTCGGGCCGAGATCTCATTGGCATCGCCAAGACGGGCAGCGGCAAAACCGTCGCCTTCCTCCTGCCCATGTTCAGACACATCATGGACCAGAGGCCACTGGAGGAGTCCGAGGGGCCCATCGGTAAGAGGCGCACCTTTTTGCTCCCCAGCTTTTTTTTTAATACACTGTTGGAGTCCGGCGGTGTAGAAAATGGAGGGAAGAAACGATGTATGGTTGTCCTCCCTCAGCCGTGATCATGACGCCCACCAGAGAACTGGCCCTGCAGATCACCAAGGAGTGCAAGAAGTTCTCCAAGTCGCTGGGCCTCAGGGTGGTGTGCGTCTACGGAGGCACCGGTATCAGCGAGCAGGTAAAAAGACGGCCGGCCGTTGCGCTCCCACATCTGGCGGCAGCACTTGTGAGTCGCCGCTTCCTTTTGCACCAGATTGCCGAACTGAAGCGAGGAGCCGAGATCATCGTGTGCACGCCGGGCAGAATGATTGACATGTTGGGCGCCAACAGCGGTGAGTGCTCCCATCTTTTGATCGTCGATGGCCACCAGGAGCTTTTTTTCCCGCTGTTGTTGGAGCCGCCTCGAAGGAAAGCATGTTGTGATTTTCGTGCGTCGTATGGCTTTGTTTTATTTTTGCGTTTTCTATCAAGTCAACAAGAGCAAATACGGTGCTTTGCGTTTTTGGCGAGCTCGTCGCCAAAAAGTGATGGAAAAGTGTCACGAGCGCACGTGCTTTGACGCGGCTTCTGTGGCTTCCACACATGCGAGGTAATCTGCATTATGTTTTTTTTTCCCCTTCTGTAGGTGAAAAGGCCTACGGTCACCATCTCTTGTTTTGTATCTTGAGGCTGTTTTCTGACTTTTTCAGGTCCCTCGCCAAGATGGTACGCAAGACCTGAGCCAAAAAAAACGAGCCGCGTTTGACCAAATTTGAAAAGTTGCCACCTTAAAGTAGTCCGCGGCGGCGCATAAGTTGATGATGTTACGAAGTGGGATGTTCACACTCGGCTGATGCTTGTCCATCCTGACGTGTAGGTCGCGTCACCAACCTGCGCAGAGCGACGTACGTGGTGCTGGACGAGGCGGACAGGATGTTCGACATGGGTTTCGAGCCGCAGGTGGGCACTGTGCGCGCGCCGCCGACCATCCCGCCCGCCGCCGCATTCGCGGACATTTGTCACAGACGCCCAATTGCCACGCCAAGGTCATGCGCATCGTGGACAACGTTCGCCCGGACCGGCAGACGGTGATGTTCTCCGCCACTTTCCCTCGAGCCATGGAGGCCCTGGCTCGCAGGATCCTAGCCAGGCCGCTGGAGATCCTGGTGGGCGGACGCAGCGTGGTCTGCTCGGACGTGGAGCAGCACGTGGTGAGTCTCCGGGATGTGCTAAGCTCTCCGAGCTCGCGAGTCCACCGCGGCCGCTGAATCTCATTGTTTTATTCCCCGCAGCTGGTAATTGAGGAGGACAAGAAGTTCCTGAAGCTGCTGGAGATCCTCGGCCACTATCAGGAGAAGGGCTCGGTCATCATCTTCGTGGACAAGCAGGAGCACGCCGACGCTCTCCTCAAAGACCTGATGAAGGCTTCGTACCCCTGCATGTCCCTGCACGGAGGTAACGCGGCCACTTGTGCCCTCGCGCTTCGGCCCGCCCTCCTTTTCCATAGCCTTACTCGGCGGCTTTCCTCGGCAGGCATCGACCAGTACGATCGCGACAGCATCATCAACGATTTCAAGAACGGCGCCTGCCGCCTGATGGTGGCCACCTCGGTGGCGGCGCGGGGCCTGGACGTCAAGCAACTCATCCTGGTGGTCAACTACAACTGCCCCAACCACTACGAGGACTACGTGCACAGGGCCGGACGCACGGGCCGAGCAGGCAACAAGGTCCGCCCCCAATGCGGCCATCGTCATCTTCTCGAAAGAGCGCAAAAAGCGACCGTCAAATTTTTTGGAATTGTCCGCTCGTTCGTTCCAGGGATTCGCCTACACCTTCATCACGGCGGATCAGGTCCGATACGCCGGCGACATCATCAAAGCCTTGGAGCTGTCCGGCTCCCCCGTCCCGGCTGATTTGGAGCAGCTATGGGTTTCCTTCAAAGACCAGCAGAAAGCGGTAAGACAAAGAAAGCGGCTCCGTCAGGAGCTCTTCGGCCTTTGATTGGCGTGTCGCCACCGTCGCAGGAGGGCAAGAGCATCAGGAGCAGCAGCGGCTTCTCGGGCAAAGGCTTCAAGTTTGACGAGACGGAGCACGCGCTGGCCAATGAGAGGAAGAAGCTGCAGAAGGCGGCGCTGGGACTGCAAGATTCCGACGACGAGGATGGAGCTCTGGATGTGAGGAACTCAAACGGGCCCCAAGTGGGCTGCGTCCTTGCTGGGACAAATTGGAGCCTTCCCAGAGAAATTGTCACGCCAACTCAGCCCCCGAAATGTAAAATTCCTCTTTCAGATTGAGGAGCAAATCGAGAGCATGTTCAACTCCAAGAAGCGCGTCAAGGACTTGATGGCACCCGGAGCGTCGGGCGGTTCGTCGGGCGGCTCGTCGGGCTCGTTGAGCGGCCTCTCGGGGCTGGGACCCACGTCTGCCGGAAACATCCAGAAGCTGGAGATGGCCAAGCGACTGGCGCTCAAGATCAACGCCCAGAAGAACCTGGGAGCCGAAGCTCAGGTGTGTTGACCAATAACGTTGCATCACGAGGAAACGGTGTCTGCCCTTGGTCTGAAACTATCATCAAGAAGCACCTCGAGCTTCTGACTTGAGCCCGACAATGTTGGGATAGACTTTTTGTTTTGTTTTTTACGAACGCTTTGCATTCCCCGAGCTCAACGAGCAGATGTCTGGCGTTTTCCAGGATGTAATGCAGCAGGCCACCAACGCCATCCTGCGCGGCGGCACCATCATGACGCCGTCGGTGTCAGCCAAGACCATCGCCGAGCAGCTGGCCGAGAAGATCAACGCCAAGCTCAACTACACGCCGGTGGAGAAGCTGGAGGAGGAGCGGCAGGCGGCCGAGCAGTCGGAGACGGTCAAGCGCTACGAGGAGGAGCTGGAGATCAACGACTTCCCGCAGGTGGGACGCGTCTCTACAATTCATGTTTCATTTGCCACTTGTCTTATCTTGTGCAAATGACTCATGCATCTTGAGAGAACAATCTTGGGCCACTTTTCAATTCGATTGCGCTCTTCCACAGACGGCCAGGTGGAAGGTGACGTCCAAGGAAGCCCTGCAGAGGATCGGCGAGTACTCTGAGGCCGCCATCACCATCAGAGGAACCTACTTCCCACCGGGCAAGGAGCCCAAGGAGGGAGAGCGCAAGATCTACCTGGCCATTGAAAGTACGTATTTGCAAGAAAAGCTAAACTCGTACGTGTTTTTGATTTTCCTACAAGCCCAGGAGGTTAAAAGTTTGATTTCGTGTTGATTCTAAACTGTGGAATATTTCTAGGTGCAAATGAGCTGGCTGTGACAAAAGCCAAAACAGAGATCACGCGTCTTATCAAGGAAGAACTCATCAGATTAGTAAGTAGCATTTTAATTCATCATTGTGTTGCCCTGGTCAACATGTATTCATTAAAACATATTTTCTTTTCCAGCAAAACTCCTACCAGCCAACTAGTAAAGGACGATACAAAGTGTTGTAAAGAAAGGAGACTTGTCATCAAAGAATATTTTTTTGTTTTTAAAAAAACGCTTCCTACATTTTCACGGGTTTTCAATGTTTTTGTTTTGTATAAATATATGTAGCTCCTAGCTGCAAATCAACGTCATCACTGAACCCTTGCGCAATTTTTCCGAGTTTCATCTTTGTATAAAAAAAAAAAAAAGCAATCCATTTTTTTTTAAACCCCCTTAAATAAATCGTGTTGGTGAGGACCTCATGTTTTTTTCATTTGTATTAATATATGGGGCTGCAATGCAGACTGCATTTTACATTATTTAAGAGTCTACTTTGTATATTATTTATAAGTGGTGGGGTACACTGGGGTTGATGTAGGCGTTCCAAAGTCGCTTTGCAATAGAAATAGATTAACACGGGGTAGCAGGCGAACAAAATGGTTTGTTTTGGGGCGATTAGTGTTTGTAAATGTTAATATTTGGCGTATAAAAATGGACATTCATGGGTCAACAAATCGACATCAACAGTGGGGAAGGAGGAGGGGGCGGGGACGCGAGAGAGACTTCTTCCGAGGGTCTCCTTTGTGCGCATGCGCGTTCGACATCGCTCTCGACGCTTATTAATTTTTAATGGAAAATGGCTGCTTTTCTCATCTAAAGCTGCGGAGCCTGAAGATAAAATTTATATTTGTCTATTTTTGAAGCTATATTTCATATTTTGGCGTTTGAAAACACGGCCGTGGGATGCGGTGACGCCCCCCCCAGTTCGAGAGGCAAGAAAGAAGAAAGCGGTGTCGTGAAGGGGCAAAAATGAACCCGTTTGCGCTCTGAGGGATGAAAAATCTTTTTATTTTTTCCCCTCCTTAACTCCTTCCGCGCCGAGGCCAGACAAACGTTGAAGCAAGGTAACAATCTCATTCTTTAAATTAATTGCTAACACGGACTTTTGTTTTATTATTGACATCTCCGCTATTAAATAGCATCGATGCTAAAAGAACCATTGTGCACTTCTCGCCGTTTCGTCACACTGGAAAAAAGATGCCAGAACCGTAAGCAAGTGAGCGGTGTCCACGCGGTTTGAATTGACTTTTAATTTTTTTTTTATTTTGTGAATGAGTGACACCCCTATAGTACAAGTACGTTGAGTGCTCCACGCACCTCCCGAGAAATCAATTACGTATGTCTCTGCCCTTTCATGTCGAAAGTGTTCGCACAGGACGTGAAGACAAAAAAACATTTATTTCGCAGACCTGGTGTTGACAATTGTCAATATTTCTCCTAAATAACTGAGCCAAGGCGCCTATTTCCTAATTGAAAATGTCACAGCCTACCACATAGCCTCTATAAATACATTTGTGGTATCATATCTCTCATTTCACACATGAATCCAAATAACATCCAGATGAGGTGGTCAATATAATGCAATACATCTGTAGTTGTATAGCGCTTTCCGAACAGTTAAAACAACAAAACAACGATTGGCAATCCTACAAACATAACCATCCCTTCTTGTGCCTTGTAGTTTTAAGCAGTTCTAGATGAGAGAGGAGCGATTCAAAGTCTCTTTGCAGCAGTGCATCAAAGGCGTCACAGATCACAGCGTCTTCCTGAGTGTCTTTCTGCCGGCCGATAGTGTAGTACGTCTGTGCAGATTGCAGAGGATGAGGAATGACCCAACGTCCATAATCGTATTAAGCCACAAAACAGCATTGAAATCATTGCAGTCGAGTCATCCAAGGGGACATTGGTGAGTTAGTATTGGTAACCCTAACCCCCCCAAACCTTTTTGGTTTGTTTCTCTTCAATTTGGCTTTCTCCCGCAAGCTCCGCTCGTTGCCGTTAGCTCCTCGTTGCTTCGGACTGACAACATGAATTATTCAGACAAACATTGCTCATGATGGAGTACTGTAAAACATTTTCACCGATACATGACCATCTAAGCAGCTATCCCGCCCCCAACGCAGAAGATGATGCGCCAGGTGACGAGCGGCGACTTCTGCATGAGCGCCCGGCCGTCGTGCCTGGCCGAGGACACCCGCCACCCCGCCGCGCACTTTGACCTGTGCTCCACGCAGCCCAACAAGTTCTACACGCCTCCTCCACCGCCTTCATCCGTCCAAATGACTCTTGGCCCAATGGTGTCGCCTGTTGGCTCTGGGCTTAAGCCTATGGCGTGCCCCCGACAAGACGTCCTGGGCCCCGCCAAGCTCCCTGACGGCAAAAGCGGCGACCCAGCGGCGGCGGAAGACAGCAGTAAGAAAAAGAGCAAAGGCGCCGGCAAGACG
This sequence comes from Syngnathus acus, assembly GCF_901709675.1. Lineage (NCBI taxonomy): Eukaryota > Metazoa > Chordata > Actinopteri > Syngnathiformes > Syngnathidae > Syngnathus > Syngnathus acus. Next base: position 2,676,356 of record NC_051099.1, on the reverse strand, counting down.
GGGCGGCGCGGACGCCCGCTGGGCACCACCAAGCTGGCCGGCTACCGGACCAGCACCGGGCGCCCGTTGGGCACCACTCGCGCCGCCGGCTTCAAAACCAGTCCCGGGAGGCCACTGGGCACCACCCGGGCAGCGGGCTACAAGGTGAGCCCCGGGCGGCCCCCCGGCAGCATCAAGGGCCTCTCCCGACTCAACAAACTGCCATTCGGCGGGTCCTGCAGCGGGGCCGCTTTCCCGTACCCACTCGCGCACAAGGAGATCCTCTGCGAAGCCTCCTGCAAGGACAAGACCGATGCCGAGTGAGGTATCGTTCAACCCGATGCCGTTGGAATTTTGGATTCTTTTCTACGATCTCACTAACAACATTTCGACGCGCTCCAGAAGGAACCCTTTGTGCGACCGCACGTCCTGTGAAGGCATCGCAAATGTTGCCTCCAGCAATTTAGAACCCTCGAACAGCAATTTTGAAAAGGGGGATCCATCATTCCGGACATGGATCCAGTTTGCATGCAAGTTGGACATCACATGGACCTGGCTTCATTTTTTTTTTTTTTTGGACTGTTCCAGTGCGAGTGTGTGTTTTGTAATAACACAGAGTTTCGCCGTCAATTTGTGTCCACAGATTTTTTTTTTCCATCCAATCCAGTTATTTGCTTTTTTGTGATTGGGCCAAACCAATGTCTCAACCAAACTACACTACCATGGCCACCCCCTGCAATAAAAGTTTTTACTTTTTTAATTTAGGAATTGCTTAGTCAGAAGCAATGTACATTATTTTATGGATATTTATTGTTTCTAATGTTCATTTTATTGTCTCACCTTTTTCAATTTTTGCATTATTGTTGATACAGTATTTACAACTTTTTTTACTCTTTCTTCGTAGAACGCACTGCCGACTTTCTAAAAGAAGTACAAAACTCGCCCGTTTGGCCCTTTTTGTGCTGCTAAGCACTCCAAAAATGTTCCCTTTGGTGCAATAATCATGTTCCATGTCTTGTAGCGTCCTAACTTTCATACTCAACAATGTTTTAGCTAATCTTTTGATTAAAAAAAAAAAAAAAAATGCGCGTGGCTCACCCGGACCAAAGAATAGCAACGATGTCATTCATTTCAGTATGAAAGTTTTTTTTGGTCAAAATCGCAACAAAAAGAAAACAAAAGCACTTCAATTTTCATTTGGCTCAGAGCTACTGAATGAGGTGCCTGTAAAACACACTGTAAATGTTCCTCACATTAGATTAGTCTTTCTTTTTTTCCTAAATAAATATATGTAATATTTCCGTAGACATCATTTTGAGGCTGCGGACATTTAACAAGTGTCAGGTTGAATTCACAAATTCAATCAAGTGCATCTCAATAAATTTGAATTTGGTAGTTTGAAAAAAAAAAAAGTCCCATTTCTACCCAATTTCTTTATCTAAAATAATTTCAAGCATTGAAATGTTGCTTGCTCATTCACTCCCCTTTGCACTTTTCGGCTGGCAGTCGAAGAGCCCAATGCACACCCTCGCTCATTTCAGACACTATATATTATTTCCCATTCCTTCATATTTGTTTGGTTAGTTGTGTGTACAACGTTCTGTTTTAATAAGTTAAAATGTGATGCAGGCGTAAAAGTAGAAAAAGGTTTTTTACATGGTGTCTATATTACGATTATTCACATATTGTGGCAGATCTCCCGTGATATTCTAATTTATTAAGATGCACCTGTATATACTGTAATAATAAACATTTGTTATGTTATCATTTGTTTGTCAGAGGACTTTAATTACTAAAGGTTGTCCAGATGCACTGTGAGCAAACTTCCTTTTCAATGCTTTGGAATGTATTTATGTCAGAGAGAAATGAAGAGTGCAAGAAATTGGTCATCAGGGATGTGGTTTTGTGCAGGAAATGTCGGGAAAAGTGGACATAGATGGACTGAAGTAATTTCCTCCTGCTGTCGTCCCCAGTATGACGTCACGACGCGTAAATCATGTGATGACGTGTGAACGGTGACACGTGAAAACAACAAACAAAAACAACTTTTTCACCCCCTGTGTATACACTTGTTCATATTACTCCTGCATGCATGTTGTGGAATGTCCAACAGTTGTGTAATAAAGACAGAAGTGAAACTTGTTTATTTCTCCCCTCCCATTTGCTGGACATTTCACTTGTCTTTTTATTGCTGTTGTAAATATTTAGAAATAACATTCACAATTTTGGGGATTTTTTAAAATTGCCTCATAACACAACAAAAAGCCCTATTGGAATAATAAATAAATCACAAAAGAATTATGAACTTAATTGAAAGTGTGTTACGTAGTAAAAACAATGACGTAGGGACTGACCGTGTCACATTCTAAATCCTCCGCTGTTAAGCTCGCAAACATTAGTTCCACCTCGCGCATTTGACTTCACCGGCTCAAACATGTCTTAACGGGAGCGACACACAACTTTTACTCTTTTCCTTAAGAAACATGTCGGGGACTGTTTCGGCGAGTCTTAGATTATGTTGTGTTTCATTAATTTTGGTATTGAGCTTTTGGCCGGTGACATCCCACGGTAAGTTACGGCTAGCTTAGCAGTCGCTATGCTAGCAAAACATGACAGGTCGGAGGGCAAATTGACGCTCATAATCCTTAAAAATGAAGTATTCCTTCACATGTAATTCATTTCGTCAGATAGTTTCGACGACTTGAGTTGTAATGTGCGTTTACGTCTTCCACTTTTGGCGAGATCTGTCATCACTGGCCACAATATTAGGGATAAAGCTTAAACACACCGTTTTAAAAAACACAATAAGGAAAAGCATTTGAATTCAATCTCAATTTACTATGACAATTTAATTATTTGTCTTTGCACAAACGGAGTAAATTGATGTCTTTGCCATTTTTATAGGTCAACGACTACAACTGACCACTACCTTTGAACTTTAAAATTTCTTTCCCAGAGCACGATGAGTCAATGCCATCTGAAGAGGAATCGGCTGCAACGTTGCAGTCTGAGGGCATCCCTGACTTTGTGGAGGGCGAAGAGCCGAGGTACCACAAGCGTCAGTTCAAAACGGCCGAGATGGCCGATGCCGTGATGGTCAGCGAGGCCCCCGTCGACCCGTTCGATATGGAGTCTCTCTTCCTCAAGAACGTCCAAGGCTTCCAGTCGGGTTTTTCGCCGCCGTGCGACGATGGCGCAGAGTGCCTCACCGCGGGCGCCGAGGACGAGGACGCCGAGACGTCCCAGCAGGTAAGAGGCGACTTCCTCGTCGCATGTGCCGACTTGTTTTGACGGTTCTGGTGGCTTAGGTCGCGTTGGAAATGGTCCACGCTCATGGCGCTGAGGAGAAGAACGCGGAGGCCACGAAGACCTTCAAGGTCAACTGCGAGCAGAAGAACGTCAGCAGCGTGGACGCCTTGAGCGTTAATGTCCTCAACGCGTCGCAGGTAACATGCCTTCATCACACACTCTGCAGCACTTTTCATTGAAGGAACTGCAGTAGATAGAAAAAGTCTAGACCACCTCATATGTCAGGTTTCTGTGATATTAAAAAAATTGAGACTGAGATTATGTGAAGCCCAAACTTTGTACAAGTAAAGTCCTGGCCATCAGCTGGCATTTTTTCAAAGAGCGATCTTGGCATCCCCTTCAGGACCTGATGGAGTTTCTGAACGTCAACGGCAGCGAGTGCTCCGTGGTGCTTTTCTTCACGGCTTGGTGCCAGTTCTCGGCCGGCCTGGCGCCGCACTTCAACGCCCTGCCTCGGGTCTTTCCGGCCGTGCGCTTCCTGGCCCTGGACGCCTCGCAGCACAGCAGGTGAGCGCCGTCGACTGTGTTAGGTTCACGAGAACACAGTGTGGATAGCCGACTGCCTCACGGTCTGTGCAGTTCCACTCCCATCCTGTCGGCGGTGGCAATGCAAACCTAACAAGCAACACAGTCCAAAGCCTCTGGGCATTTTTTTTGTCAGCCTGTCGACGCGATTCGGGACGGTGGCGGTGCCCAACATCCTCCTCTTCCAAGGAGCCAAACCCATGGCTCGCTTCAACCACACCGAGAGAACCCTGGACACGCTGGCCTCCTTCATCACCAACCAGACGGGTGAATAACCAACGTGCCGCGCGGGTCCAAAAGCTGCTCGATAAATGACCGCAGCCATGCGCTTGTTTCCAAGGCTTGGAGGCGGGGCCGGAGAAGAACGTGACGGACGCCGACCGCCTGGGCCCCCTTGCCGGCGTGCCAGTCAAGGGCGTGGACTGGCTGCTGGTCTTCTCCGTGCTCTTCATCGCCGGATTCACCAGCTACGGGATCTTGCGCACTGACGGCATCCGCTGGCTCATCCCGGGACATGAGCACGAACATCAGGACTGAGCCAAAGGCCAGATGGAAAGGACGCAATGTTTTTACGGAGGAGGTTTCTTTTGAAGGCACTGCCTTGAGGTGTTTTTTCCACTGTGCGAGACTTGATGTGACTGGGGGAAATCACAGACATCCGTTAATCAGCAATTTGCTGACTTTAATTGCAAGCGAGGGAAAATCCTCAACAATGTAGCAATTGTTGCTGTGTGTGTACCTCTCTTACTATTGGATGCTTAACATATTTGACATTTTCCGATAAAACTGAGTCATTTCCTGTCAAACGAGAAAGAAAATTGCCTCTGTGTGTGTGTGTGTCCAATTTTATACAGTTTAAATTGCTGAATTGGGGTAAAATAAGAAAGTTGTAAATTATCCTCGCTGCTAATAGAGGCAGGTCAGTTAACGTGGTCATCTTGATGCAGTTTGTAGTGAAAGTAGGAAATGTTTAACAAGTAACATGGCATGGAGAAAGTGGTCATTTTAATCAGGCAGTGACGTGAACAGCTCCAGTGCAGAGTGAGGAGATAAGTGGAGTGTGTTAGCTTGTTGTGAGGGTGCAGAGGACTTGACGAGCGGCGGTGGCGGCAGAGGACAACCCACGGAGCTCCACACAGCATGTCCTGGTTAATGTTTAGCCTGGCAGCCAGCAGCCTTTGGCCCCGCGGTCTGCTCAAGATCAACGGCCTCAGTCTGGCTCTAATCTCCAGGAACTACACTACTAAAATGGTGAGTAACATAGTCACGTCGCGTGTTTGTTTTGAATTATTAGCGAGTCTACATACGCGTGGCCGTGCTGTGACGTCAAACTTCCGCCTGTCCCTGCAAGTCAAAGGCTTTCAAATAACGAAAACGTCTGCGCTCGTACAGTTTGAGATTAAACACAATTTTAGACTGTTTTGAGTATTTTAGGAGTCATTCGGCAAAGATATGACGACAGGTATCTGATATTTTTCAACTTTTATCATGTCTTCTGCGTACGCTGTGGGGTTGGCCACTGATGGCGTTTCACGCGTGTTTATATTTTTTTGTCACGACTTTACGACGCCCAATTAAAGATCCAGCCATAAAACATAAGAAACCCAGCCTGGATTGTGTTAAATTGAGAGTAATAATTAATAATAGTACTGTATGCCTTAAAATAGGTGAGTCAGCCATTCATAGTCATTAATTCGTTGGTTCCTGCCTGCAAAGTCGTGTCGGTTTTCATTGCTGATGGCGTTGCACCGCCGTCTAGCGGTTCCAGCGGATATTGCACCCACAACGAACCTTTTTTATCTCTGGGTTTATTTACTAGAATATGCGTGTAGCGGCTTTATTATGTGTCATTTTAACTGCAAAAGTTAAAATTCACTTTTGTGCAGTCGTCCGACTCTCATTGGCTCCCTCCAGCCGACCGGGACCAGCACGTGATGGAGTTGAGGGCCGCGGGCTGGATGGAGGTGGAGGACCGCGATGCCATCTTCAAAGAGCTTCACTTTAAAACCTTCAACCAGGTGACTTCACAAAATGAAAATAGAATATGACAGCAAGAGTTATTACTGTTTACTAATATAAATTTGGATTAAAACCAAAAACAAATGGTTAATGTTTACCATTTAGGAGAATGAGCAAAAACAACATATGCTTAATAGTTAGGGCGACTAGACAAGATTTTTGTGTTTAAATTTATGGAACTATTTGTAGTATTGTATTTTAGAGAGAAAAAAACACCCAAGTTGTTTAAAATTTGGTGGGAGCGCTCAAGGCCACTTAGCGGACTTCCTCTAATCCCGCCGCTTGTTTTAGCCCCTGGAAGCGTGCTGTTTTTGCCCTTTTTACACTTCCCCGCTTTTGAAGTGGGGGGCCGGCCTCCCCCTGCGGACCGCCTCCTCCTCTTCCCTTACCGCCGCGTGTCACCCCGCGTTACGCTGACACGAGCCAGGTGGCCCTTTCTTTTGCAAACAAATCAAATTGGTTAAAAAGTTTCATCTGGCCAGCGTTAAAAAAAAAAAAAAAAACTCCTGGCAGGCCTGCTGTCTGGACAAATGTTGGCAAAAGCCATTGTAGATTTCATTTTTCATCAGACATGCGGAGGCTTCGTTCTGCCCACAAAACAAAAAGTTCTCAGGAGACTGACAATTCCAATTTGGATGCAAGGCACAGAAGCGCAACATGGCAAGTTGAGCTTCAGACTCGAGTCCCGCAGGAAGCTTGGCTTGGAAGCAGAAGTTTAGAACATTCAGACGCGGCTTCACCCATCAAATTAAAAATATAAAAACCATACATGACAGTAAACAATAAAATAGTAAAACATTTGCCTGTAAAATAGCTCTCCAGCATTTTTGTGACATTTGTTTCAAATAAAGATGCCATTTAATTTTTTTTTTTATTAAATTCACCCAAATTACTCAACTAGAACTACTACATTTTCTGGAAAGGTTTTCTGATTCTGAAGCACTTCCAAATATTTCCTTTTTTCACTTTCACGGGTGGCCTTTAGGGGGCGCTAGAGCCCCCTCCCCAACTTTAAGATGAAGCGTTTCCATCTGACCTTGCTTGCTTGTTACCCCAGTTGGTTTTCCTTTAACTAAAGCAAGTGGAAAGTGTCGGGCGAGTGCTCTCGCCAGTTGCCCACTTTTGCTCGTCCTGTCAGGGAGGAGCCGGCGCCCACTCCTATTGGCAACATGGGATTTGGATGGCGTCTTTTTTTTTTTTAATGGCGCCAGGTTACTTTTTGAAAGTCTGTTTATGCGCTCGTGTTGTTTACGGATGCGACCATCTGCTTGGCATTTGGCAGCGACCGTTCTGCATGGTGCGTACGCCGCTCTTGAGAAGCAATTGCACAAAGCAGACTCGAAACTTGAACATAAACACCGATTGTCCGTCGTCCTCGGTGAACCGAGACTCCAGACTTTTGCTCAGAGCGGGGCCTTGGCGGAGGTCACGCCCGCCGCAGCAGCTGGAAGCTTCTGGAAGGACAAAGGAGAGGCGCGGCCACCCCGTCATCGGCCTCATTAGCCGCCTCTGTTCAAACGGTTCCTGGAGGGCGTGGCCAGGCGCTAAGCGTCGGGCGCGCGATTGGCGCGCTGACAAGAATGTGCGTGCGTTTGTACGCACGGGCCGGCGAGAGAGAGAGATCTGCATGCACTTAGTCCTGGCAAGGCGGAGCGGGCGCTTGTCTTAAGCCCTCTTTTGGACGGCGCGGCGGCGGAAAGCCGATCTGTAAATAACAGACATGTGTTTCTTCCAGGCGGCGGTCGCGGTCGGAGCGCCTCATCCCGTGTTGTGTGACAATCATGCTGTAATAGCTGCAAAATGGCAGATCGGGGGAGGTCGGGGGCGATCGACTGGTGTGGTTCTGATTATTGGAGGTGGGGGCCTGCGCAGCGTCATGTCAAATTAGCGGACTTTGACAGCTCCGTGGGGGGGGGGCAGTGTTTTGCGCACCTTCGGGTTTCCGATTGGCTGAAATGACGTCATTCAGGCAAGTTGTGCGACCAGTCCAGGGTGTACGTTCCATCACGTCAATTCAGAGTGTTTGGCTCCGACTCGGCTCAAGCTAGGCAACCGCCGCCGCTGCTAGCATGCATCCCTATCAGATTTTGAGAAAAGAGCAAATTGCTACGTAAACGAAACATTGACCGTCTTAGTCCTTGACCCTTGTCGACCGTGTCCAAGTGGAGGGCCGTTAGCAGGCTGACCCCTCCCTGCTCCAACACTTGGCCGCCATTGTGTCCCGCCACTCCCGTTACTGCCCCTGAGGGAAAAGGCCAATGTCTGGCGACCTCTCTGGACATTCAATCCCTAATCATATGTACTGTGGGATTAGTGGTCCCCCACCTACTTTAACACCCCCCACCCCCTTCATTTTTGTCTCCCCAATCTACGTCTTCATCTTTAGGGTTCGTGTTGCGTCCCGCTTCTTCTTCATTGGTTTCATGTTCGACTCTCAACCCGAGTACACGCTCACTTGCTACACCTGGAAAAGCTAATGACCTCACGCAAAAATGTTGCTCCAGTATAATTGTGACAATTTTCCAATCAGTATGATTAAAATGAGCTAACACAGCATTTTAATTGGGTCAGTGGATTTGCTAAAGCTAAGAAGCGCCATCCTGTAAAATTGTCACTTTGTGTTGACAAGCTATCTAGCGGCTAAGGTTGACAAGCTAGCCAAATGCTAGCTTTGAAGCAAATGACTTCTTCTGTCAAAGACACATTAGAATTTTGTCCAAGTCCAAAACTATGTTGCAAGGATAAACTTTGGCTCATACCAACTACAAGAGCGGTTCTGAAGCGGCACCCGAACCAAGCGCCAACGGCCTACGGTCCAACGGGCTCGTCGCGTTTGAGCGAGGACAACGACTGACACAAAGCAGACCCGCCTCGGACGCCAAATTGGTGGCAGCAAGGTCAAGTTGCAGGAATATGCCAATTACTTCAATCGATCGGCGGGGCCGATAACCAATCGGACTGCCGGCTCACCTTACGCCGTCGCTCGGACTTTTTCCCGACGCTGGGAAAGAAAAGAAGCCGCCTAGCGCAATTTCCTGAGCCGGCGATGCTGTTTGCTCATGTCAGGTGCGGGCGCGGGCCGCCGTGTAAACAATGGCCTTTCAGTTGATCTAATTAGGCAGGGAGGAAGTGTTTAGGGGCTTAATTGAGATTGCAGTGGGAAATTGCTCCGAAATGGGCTTTCCTCGCGGCGGGCAATGAGCGGGGATTTCGCTGGGGACTTTGTAGATAATTACAAGAAGCGTAATGGCCGCCCGCGTCCTGATTGGAGCGCGCCCAATGGGAAGCGTGTGTGCGGCCGCCGTTTCCTGTGTGCGCACGTGGCGTCAGATGAGCCTCTCTTGCTCTGCCAAAAGATCACAGGAAGTAAGCGGCATGTTTTTAGAAAAGTCATTTTTATTCTGACTCCATTTATTCTTATTGATGTTTAACCTTTTTTTTTCCAATTCATGCTAGCTTTCTCAATGGGGTTCCTTCTACTGCCACCCGAGATGTCATTTGAATGTGACGGCTCTTATTTTTATTTTCAGGCATTCGGCTTCATGTCGCGCGTGGCGCTGCAGGCCGAGAAGATGAACCATCATCCTGAGTGGTTCAACACTTACAACAAGGTGAGGGCCGACAACACGCGCTGGCACGCTTGTCGTCTTGGTGATATGCAGGGACCACTCACACACACACACACACACACACACACACACACACACACACACACACACACACACATCGCACTCAAAATATAAAACATCACTATGAGATTCATCCATTGCAATTATTTTTTGTTCAACATTATTTAGTTTTCACAATTGCATTTTGAAAAAAATATATTTTTAGGTGACTACAAACCCAATAAGCTTTTCCAGATGAAGCAAATTAACAATACAGCTAGCTGACATTTGAAGTATTTAATATAGGTTTTGTTTTTATTGATTTATTTCATTTCAAAGTTCATTCTAAAGAAATTCACATGTAGAAAATATGTGTTAACAATAACAGTAAATCCTGAAAATACATGAAAAAAACTTTGCATAAATGCTGCAACTCTTAATAGGTGTGTTAATAAGATATACATTGCTAAAACATTTCAAAAAATGACAAAATATATGTAAATGCTGTTGCTGGCCAATAAAAAAATGTGTGTGTGTGTGTCAGGTGCACATCACATTGACCACGCACGACTGCGGCGGACTGTCCAAGCGAGACATCAAGATGGCCAAGTTTATTGACAAGGTGGCTCTTTCCATGTAAATAAAACAAATATATATTTATTTACATATTATTGCTATAATTATTATTGTATTGGGAAAAAGGCGCCTTAAAATGACTTTGCAGACACCCGCATAGCTTCATCTCTATGTATTTCTTCCTATATTCCGTGCGCAATGCTCGCTAGTGTCTTTTTTCCAGTCAAAAATGCGAAGAGGGACTATGCAGACGACCGCATAAAGTTTTATTCCGAGTCTCTGTTTCTCGTGGATTCGTTGGCGTATTTTTGAAAGGGCTGCGAGGGAGGGGGGGTTGATTTACACTTGTCTTTCGCCCCCAACAACAAAATCATTAGAATCCCCCCTCAAAAAAAAGAGGAGAAAGAAGAAGCCACCTCAGCAAGACTGGGCTCCAAAGAGAGCTCCTCCAGACAAGAGCGCTCACTCGCAGAAAAGTCTGAAAACCACTTTGCCTCTTCCCAACTTTACTTTGTCCAATACTGAGTTTATGTTTGTCTTGTTTTGTTCAATCATAAATGGAATTTCTACACTGATTTTTGAATTGGGTTTTGTTTGTGAAAGGCATTTTTTTTTGGAAGAGTTTGGCAGGTAACCAACGTGGAAAAAAGATGAGCAATTAGAAAACTGATAGAAAACATTTGTTTTTTTCTCAGATTTCTTTTTTTAATTTATTTTTATTTATTTGCACGTCTTTCGGCGGCCACGCACTGACAGTTGCACGCGGTGGCTACAACCCGACGAATCATCTTGGCCTAATCCCCAAATGAGTGTGCAGCCGTGGGGCGTTCCCACCCGGCGCACACGCAACTAAGGTGGATTTATGTTGTGAGTGTGCGCAACAGTTTACAACTATTGTGTCCGGATTCCACTTGACAGGACTTCCTAATCCATCTTCAGTGCCATAATGTAGCAGAAGCATTTTGCTGGCTGATGACGTTTAAAGACCCCGCCCCTTTCTCATTTCTCATTGGTTGCTTAAAAGAAACTTCCGGAAGCTTGAATCTTTTGCCAATGGAAGCAGGCAAAGGTATGACAGCTCACTAATGCTTTTGCAAGTTGCTCTTAATTGTCACTTTCGAAAGTTCACTTCATTCACATTTTACCTGTGGCCATTTTGGAGAATGAGGTTGAATTGGACTGACCCCAAAAGTTCCCTAAAAGCAATAATACCTGTTTTTAGGTGACCGATGCTAATGCTAGCAGCCATTTTGGAGAATGAGGCTGAATTGGACTGACCCCAAAGTTCCCTGAAAACAACATTATACTATATTTACATCCAATATGTGCATACATTTGAAGACATTCAATGTTATGAAGCGCACAAAATGTGAACATTTCCAATTGTATTCTGTCATTGCGTTTTGCTCCTGTGTTGTCACGCTAGCAAGCCAAGCCTGTGCGCATGCGCGTGCGCTCCCTCTCGTGCTTCATTCACAATCACATATCTCACTTTCCCCCCCTTTTTGTTTTTCGCGAGCTGTGCCAAGCGACCCCCTCTGCTTCTGTCCCCGTCGATGGGTTCGAATGCAGCGGATCCCAACCAAGTGCACCATCACCACGCCCAGGTAAAGAATGTGACGCAAGTTGGTTGCTTTTTCACTGTTGGGACTTGTTGGGAAACTCGCAGCTTTTTTGTTTTTATAAGCAATCATGTTTGACACACGACCACCCCTCCCATCTTTTCAAATTAATAAACAAAATTAAAATAATGGACATTTATCTAGCACCCACGCATAGACACTGACAGTAAATGTTGTCAGGTTTCGTTTGTTTAAGCAGTTAAAATGTTTCCCAAGTAGGTTACAAAGTCAAATAATTTGAGTAATTACATTTTACTGATGTTATGAAAAGTTGGAGTTGTCAGGGTACTAGTCCAAAAGAAAACATTCGCGAAAAAGAAACCCTTCTTTTAAAATACGCACTGCTTGCAAACGTTGATGTGAATTCAATTCATTTCTAAGTTACATGACAAAAAATATGATGAAAAATTGCGGTATATAGCTTCATGTTAAGGTCAATTTTGGGAAAAAACACGAATAAAATTAAAAGTCCCCGTTTAAAAAAAAAAGTACATTTTTGTTCCCACACCTTTTCCTTGGCTGAAAATATTCAAATGAAACTGAAAGATTTTTTTTCCATTTTATAGCTGCATGATATTTACAAAATGAATTTCATGAGACAAAACCACTCCGTGACGTCACATTTTGCAGGTGTAGACGGAAATAGCGCATCAAATATTGACCTATAATTTCACTCATAAACCCTCCAATGATCCTTTTGTATTCCTATTCTTACTCTTGTTACATGCCTAATCCTCACTTGCACCTTGTTATCATCTAAAACACACAATCAATATCAGTCGAGTGCTGATAGGATATCAATGGCCCGTGGATTAGATTACTTGATGAGCACCTCGGAAATGGCGCGTTTTACATTTTAAAAAGGATCTCCGAACATGACAAGCTCACGTTACTTCATGCAAATTTCATGTGCACAATTTGAAATTAAATTTAGCTCTGCCTTGTGTATCCTTTTTTCGTCGCACTTTATTCAAGCGACCCCCCCCCCCCCCCCCCCCCCCTCCTTATATAAATTTTAGCGGCTTGTGCACGCCGCACGAAAAACCTTTCCTCACTTTGGACTAAAAAAGAAAAGCCCACGCGCCCCCACGCCATTATTGAGAATCCTTTTTAGAATTGCTAAGCGGGCACGACAAACAAAAAGACAACTATATTGTCCATGTTAAGCCAGTATATATTTACATGTGGCGTATGTACAGAGTAACAAGTGTTCCATTGACAACAGAGCAACACGTCTCGTCGCGTTACGTCACGTCGCGAGCGGGGTCGGGTCAGCTGTTGTACTGGCAGGCGTTGAGGCCCGAGGCGGGGCTCTGCAGCCCCCCGTAGCCGAAGCTGGAGTGGTGCTGCTTGGACTTGAGTCTGAGCGTGGCCAGGCTCGGGTTGCACGTTTCCCGGTAGACGCCGTAGGGCGAGCCGGCCGCCGCGTAAGGGCAGCCCGGCGACGACATGCCGGCTGCGTTGAGGCCCGGTGGGCCATGCGGAGGCGGCGGCGGCGCCGTGTTGAGGTTGCCGATGTTGTTGAGGCCTGGCGGGGGGCCGCCCATGGAGGGCATGCCGCCGTGCGCGTGGGCGGCTGCGGCGGCAGCGGCGGCCGCTTGCACGCTCATGGTCGTGATGGGCGCCGGCGACGACGAGAACATGGTGACGGGCTGCGAGGTGAGCGGGCTCATGGAGTTGAAGAAGGGGAAGTTCTTGGGGCCGTGCAGGCTCTTGTTGGGCCAGTTGTTGTAGGTGTATGCGGCCGCCGCCGCAGCCGCCGCCGGGTACATGGGGTCGTCATAGGGCTGCATCAGGCCGCTGAACTGCGGCAGGTAGGCGTTCTTGCACAGGTCCATCTGCTGGTTGCGCTCGCGCTTGCGCCACTTGGCGCGCCGATTCTTGAACCACACCTGCGCGCGACCGACAAACGGCAAAATGCACTCAGTATAGCCTATGCGACGAAAATGGCGTGAGCCTTATTATTGGAGACACTTAATTGCATGGGCATGCTTGCGCACAGTACCTTCCCCAAAATGCTGTATAAAAATACGCCTGTTAATGAATGAGAAACCGTTTTCCAAACTTTACATATAGGTCGGAATGCCTCTTTATAAAGTACACGCGCTGATTTAAAAAGTCACATGTTAGTTTCCTACCCCCCAAAAGGTTTTTAGGCAACTCTAAATAAAAATACATCCCTCAAAGTTTCAATCTTCAAATGCATCAATCGTAAACGACCACAGCGTTTTACAAATGGTTAAAAAAATACGCATTTCTAAAAATGCCCTCTTCATTTTATAAGGTACACCTATAAAATGTATTTCTTGGGTGTACCTAATATTTTGGCTGGCCGTGCGGCCACATCGATAAATAGAAAACGCTCAACACGGTCCCATTCAATTAACCTTTACATTTTAAAAAGGGAATAAAGGTCGTCGCCTAAATTGTCCGAGCTGACAAAATCTGTATTTGTTGCCTGACTCTCTAAACTCTCTAAATGTCGATGAGAATCTAAATATGGAATGTATGAAAGGGCCTGACTGCACCTGCAGCAGCCAATAAATTCCAAACTGTTGGATTTATTTCTCCCCTGTTTGATGTGAGCATGATTGAAATGCAGCTAGGCATGCTTCTTTTGGATTTTTTTTTTTTTAACATATAAATCAGCAACCCAACATGAGTCTGTTAGCATCGGCAATCCATGAGCGCAGGTGGTGGTACGGATAAAACACAATTATTTATTGGTGTTTTTTAGCAAATGAAAAAAGCATATGGAGACAAATATAGGGAAAATGACAGCGCTAACGTCTGCGCTTGAAAAAACAACAACACGCACCTGAATCTCCTAAAAAAAGATAAAAATGTAAAGATTAAAAAAACATTTTGAGATGAACTCCTTGAATGAAAGAAGCGTTAACCCGCTTAAAATCAAAATGAAAAATAATGCTCATGAATTTTTAATTGTCTCCTTGCTGACGTCATCATAAACATATTTATAAGCAGGTTTATACCTACACTTCTTTACCGACCGATATGGACCTTTTGCATTTCTCTCTCAGCATGTTTTAAAAAAAAAAAAAAAAAAAAAAAAAAAAACTTGGGATTTGGAGTGACAAAATGTTTTTCTACGATCCTGTTTGTTGGGTTATGTGGTAAAGTTGTAATGACTACCCTTATAAACCTCCTTCCAAAAATATTCGAAATGACCTCATTATTACGCACTTCCCTCAAAATTTGTGAATAGTTTTTATGCCGTTTGAGTACCTATTTCAAACCAAATGCGTCGTTTTCAGCTTTGAAACGCACTTTTACGCGCGCTTTACGCAAACACATTTATTTTAGGAAATGCATTTTTTAAATCCAGTGACACCTTTGGGGTTATAATGACTGCAGTCAACGTTGAGTGAATATTCATCCAAATACCCCCTCAACTGACAAACTTGATAATATCCTTCAGATTTTGCTTTCTTGCGCAACTAAAATCCTCCCGCCCCTTCCATTTGTTGGCGCGCGGCGCGTCTCACCCTGACTCTGGCCTCGGTGAGGTTGGTCCACACGGCGATCTCCTCGCGCGTGCTCATGTCCGGGTATCGGTTCCGCTGGAAGGTGGCCTCAAGCTCCTGCAGCTGCTGGCTGGTAAAGTGCGTGCGCTGCCGCCGCTGCTTCTTTTTCTTGGGGTCGTCGGCGCACGACAGCGCCTCATCACCGCCGCCGCTGACGCGCACATCGCCGCCGCCGCTGACCCGCACATCGCCGCCGCAGCTGCTGCTGCTACGCTCCTTTTCCGCTGCATGGTCGACATCAAAAAGTTCAACCGTCACTTAAAGCAGATTGCATGACAAAACATCCAACGGTTCAACAAAAAGGGACACAAGTGTAGTGCAAATGTCCAAGTGAGTTCTGCTTTCTAATAAATAAGTGCACTTACCCAAAGGCGATGTCCTTGACGTCACTAGTTATTTGTTTAAGTTGAATTTTACGATGCGGTTAAAATTTACATTAAATGCCACAACTTTCAGTTTTATGTCAACAAATGGAGGGGGGAAAGTAATCTTTTACAAAAATAAAATATTCGATTTTATTTGAATAATTTTAAATGAAAATAAAACCCTCACTGTCATGACTCAACGTGTCCATGCACCGCTTCCATTTTTTTGTCAACATGCACGCGCAAAGGTTAATCCCAAATCAGGCATCCGTGCAGTCCTCAGAAACGTCTTGATGGTTGTTTGGACGTATACCGTTTGGAAATATTTCAACTGCTTGATGTCGAAAACCCAAACATCAAATCTACTGACTATTTTTGGTACATGAGTCACTCACCATAATCGTAAGAAGGAAAATACTTTATTAATTTTTTTAATATATAACTGAATTTTTAAAAATGACGTTTATTTTTAAAGTGGCTGGAAAAACTACACAACAATTAAAAATACGTTTTTTAAATAAATTAATCTTCTATATACTTGCCAGAAGTTGTTTTGTAAAGACGGATTTAATTTCTTATTTTTAAGTTGGGCAACAAAAATTAAATGAGCTTCCTCCACGAACTCCATAATTTTTCTTTTGCTCCCTCGAAATGTGCCAGTGCAAACTGTTATTCAGTGACGTGACATCAAAACAAGACTTTTCCAGCTTTGGCGTGCACGACCCCCCCACCCCCACATTAAATCATCCAAAATGACCTCCACCTCCCCTTAAACGGACACTTTAATATCCCTAATATAAATTTTTAAGGTTTTCCCATTAAAAATAATTTACCTTGCAAAAAACAATGCATCTTAAATGCTTTTTAAAGCGCATTTTAAAAACACTGTCTATTAACTAAATATTTGCAAACACTGACGTGAGGATTTAAAAAAAAAAAAAAATTTTGAATGCTGCTTTTTAAATGTACTGTTAAATAATTAAAAAAATATATATAAATGAATAAATATGATCATTTTAACTTTTACGCTTGGCGTCCCGCAACTCAATTTAAGTTTGATTATTTTTCCATTTCATTTTCTTGGTTTCTTGCTTCCTCCAAAAAATAAAACATTTAATAATCATAACTCCGGCACTAACCTCAAACTGCAAATTAAAAAAAAATTAAAGTAATTTATAATGCCCTCTCAAATGTATTTTTTTATCATTTCGATCAGTACGCATGGCTATATTGGCTTAGCTAAAGACTTATTAGCATACATGGCAGGATAAAGGTCCCCAAAGACGTCATTTGCAACTGTTAGGCACGCAAAATCCCCCCTTTGCGTTTGACCCCCTTTCCCTCATGTACCTGCCAGCTCGGCGTCCGAAGAGTCGCTGCTCGAGTGCTCTAAAGTCCCCCCGCGAGCGCTCGTGGTGATGTTGGAGCTTCTCGGCTGCAAGTGGAACGCGGGGCTCACGTCGCGTGACGCGCGGGGAGGAGGAGGTGGGTTCGGGTTCGGATTGGCGTGGGCTCGCACCACCGCCGCGGTCTCGGAGAGTCTCTCCAAATTCATGACACCTTGGAGGAGATTAGAAGGAGGGATGCAGACGAGTCAGGCAGGCCCGCGTTGCATGCAGCGCCGAGCGTCGGTTCGACGTAGCGAGGCGCAGACAAGTCCACGCCGAAGCCGACACGCGTGGCGACATGGGAGGGAAGGACAGACAAAGATCCACTATAGTCCTATAAAAAAAAAAAACAGGCGGGGGGGTGCAATTTTGGAGCAATTCTGTCTTCTCGCCAGCTCCTTCCACGCGAGTCGTGACCACAGTGGAGGAGAAGGTTGAGCTCTGCTTGCGTGGGACCCAATTCACGCGGCCCCGCCCACTCTTGAGCCTGCCCCGAGCGTGACGTCACCAGACGAGACCTAAAAATGTGCAACGCGCAAATCAGCAATTTTTTTTTTAAAGTGGCGTGGAACTAAAACACTCCCACGCAACGTCTCGGGAAAAATGTGGATTCACCCGCAGTATCCACACAAGAAAACGTTGTCATTCCGATGCAATACAAGTTTTTTTTTGTTTGGTTTTAGCTCAGTGCAGGCATGTTTGTAATGTGTGCAGACACCCCCGCACGCAGCCACGCCACGCCACGCCACGGCACACACACAACACGGCCTCTATATCGACGCGTGAATGAGCAAACATTTGCAAACGGGCCTGCCCGGTTACTGTTTCCCTATTCAATCAACGTAACATAGCTTTGAGCGTGCACGCGCGCGTGGGTGCCTGCGTGCGTGTGTGTTATCGCCATCCCAGCTGACCCTTTTGTCTAATAAGTAAACAATCAGCTCCAATAAATGCCAACAGGGTCAAGGCACGCTTTAAAAAAATAAACATTTTATTCAGTCGTCCTTGGACGCGTCACTTGCCTAATTAAGGTAGTAATTAAGGTAATGTTGATTTGCATGTCCGGCGGATGTCATGATCGAAATTCTGTAATATAGCTAATTATGTTTAGATTTTTTTATTTTTTTATATATATATAGAAATGTTGACTATAGTACCCCACGTAAATTTTCCACATTTGAGTAAAAATACCCAAATGTACAGTTTTAAACGCACCACTTGCGTAGATTTGAGGAAAACTTTTTTTAAAAGCCATTAGTGCTTATAAACTCTGTGGGTTGTAATTACATGTTAAGTCACGTTAGTCACGTTTACGCTATAGTGCCCTAATGTCCGGTTTTAATTAATAAATCAGTATTTTTCAGCAATAGTCAAATCTTTTCTTTTTTTCTAATCCTGTTTAAGACAAGATGAGCACCGACTGTTGTGTTTATTTTACCTCTTCCTCACTGACACTTGTAATCGAGCCTCGCTTGAACGCAACGTTTACGTGTGCCAATCATCTCACCGGTTTGGGTTCATCTCCAATTTTGTATCACTGTACTTGAATGCACCCACGTTGTCTCCGACTGAATGACAAAACATGGTACTGCTTGTGAATTGATGAGGATGGACGTCAAAGATTTCACGTCTGAGTGCCCAATTTTATCGAACGAGCCTTGAACGCACCTCCT
Source organism: Syngnathus acus (assembly GCF_901709675.1). Lineage (NCBI taxonomy): Eukaryota > Metazoa > Chordata > Actinopteri > Syngnathiformes > Syngnathidae > Syngnathus > Syngnathus acus. The sequence goes on along the minus strand of NC_051099.1, from coordinate 2,657,747 downwards.
CAGATGTTATTTTTACAACTTGTTTTTATTATGATTGCGTTGAACTCGTTATGACCTGCTGTTTGTTCAAGTAATCCCAGGCTTTATCCAGTTTTATTGAACGGTCACTGAATGCAACATTTCCACATGACCTGACTTATGGTCTGTTTTACGTCTCTCACGAGTCCTTTTGACCGTTTTTGTCGGACCGCCCTTAAATGCATCGCTTCATGTAGTATCTTTTATTTTATTACTTTTTATGACTACTTGAACTCATTGCGACCTGCTGCTTTGAGACGGGGTGTATCCGATTTTATTGAGTGATTGAACGCAACACTTACACTTGACTTCCGTTTCTGTACAGTATTTGATTACAGTTAACGTTTTGACAATTGACCCTGTATGTCATTGAATGCATCTTCTGACTACTTTCTATTTTCACAGCCAACTCGCGCCTCTTAGGCCATAGCCTATATTCAAATTTAATGAACGGTCTCTGAATGTAACATTCCATGTGGCATCCCGCTTGAACCTGTTTTATGTTTTTTTTATAAAATGTCCAATTTCGTCGACTCGTCACTGAACGCACCACCAGTATTTCCTCTTGATGCATGGCGAGTGGCCCCTATGATTCATTTTCCACGTTTACCTACATTTTTGAGTGTGTAGAAGGATTATAGAAAGATCCTTAAATGTCTCTTTCTTGGAATCTCTTTCTTTAGTAAATGTTTATACTTTACTGATCAGTTTCCAAGTGAAGTTCCAGTTTATGCGTGTCCGATTTTTACATGTAAAATTTGGACTTTGTTCTTGGAAAATGACTTTTTTTTGTAATACTTGAATTTAAGGAATACAACCTGCGTCTTGTTTTTGAAAATGATTTGAACCACTTGTGTATTATAATGTTTCTTATTCTATTTAGAAAGCCAATTAGGATTATGATTATGATTATAGTTCTGGTGAGCCACTGCAGTAGTTCATAAACACAGCAGACTAGTGTGTGTGTTGTGTGTGTGCGCGTGTGTCTGTCTGTCAACGTGCCCCGACTGGGATTGTCATCGGCGCCACAACTCCTCTTGTAAAACCCCTCTTTTTTTTTTGTTTTGAAAATGAAATCCCATGCAGTCGGACCGGAAAAGTCCCCCTGAAGGCCCTTAGCTTTCAAAATTCTGACCTCCCCCGCCCGCTTCCCCATGTCTGAATGACGTGTTACATTTCACGTTAAGGACTTTTATCTCGAGACTAAAAGTGTTTTATTTGATCATTCTAAAGGGATTATTATAGATTAAGGCAATTATGAATTTGATCCGAATGCGTAAATATTATGACACGTGTCTCAACAGCGCACCAGGGTGATTAATTTTTAAATTTCAATTATTTTTTTAATCGGTATTGCAGGCACGGTTGAGTGCTGCAACTCCCAATTTCAGATTAGACAGCAATTTTCCTATTATTTTATTGTCTTTTTATTTCTTTTGCACTCGGATGCATCCTAACATGACAGATGACGTCTTTTTAGTAGCGCTTCCACTTAATGACGCGCCTAATTAATCCTCGTCCTCCTCTTGCTCCTGGCATGAATCGCACATGACTTGTTTCTTGCAGGCTGATAGATGGGCGCTAATGTAAACAGTCAGCCTCCCTGCAGTCCTCGCGCTGCCGCATCCCACTTTGCTTGTGATGGATGGCTTCAGAAAGCCTTTCCATCCGCCGTTCGCCACTGACGGGTTAAAGGTCGGCGCTCGGTGCATTTTGCCCGCAGGTCGAGAAGTGCAAAAAACCAAAAGGCCGCGCGCGCGTGTTGTGAAAAGGTGGTCCAAACATGAGCGAGAAGCACTCGGCTGAAAGTGGAGCCCGCTTGCATGCCGCGTAACAAGAGAAGGACACGGCTGATTATTACCTTGGTGATCTCTTTTTTTTTTTTTTTTTTTTTTAACCAACCTGCGTCGTCGGCAGGTGGGGAAACAAAACTCCAAACGAGCACAAAAGTGAGGGGAAACGCCAGAAAATGTCTACTGCATGCGTTTTACATTGCAGTTGAGATTTTAATCAGTGTACGTCTTTGGTGTTCTAAGTATAAATTATTTTAGGATTGTTCTATTCTTGTATTTAGCGGAAACTCTTTTGTCTCACCCGCCCTCTCGTGTAATTAATGTTTCTTTTTAATTCAAATTTATAGATTTTCTCCATAGCCCCACAGCGCTCTGCTATTAAAAATCCATATTGTTGCACCAAAAACGTACCTGCAGGGATTGCAGCTTGTCACCATGTAATCACATATGTCTGGACTGAAAAGAAAATGAAGACACCAGGAAATGGTGTCACCTAATCCAGAGAGTGACAAATGCGCTTTTAATTAGTGTAAGAGCAGCGAGAAGTGAAAAGAAAACTTTGGCTCGTCGTCGTGTCTCATTTAGCACGTGTCAGCATCGCAAATTGATCTCCCCCCCCCCCCCCCCCCCCCCTTTGCAAGCAGCTGACGAGGCATGCAACTGCATCTAATTGTAATCGTCAAGTAAAATCTCGATTTGTACCTGCACCCGCGCATGAGATGATATTCTTGGACAGATGTAGTTCCATAATCCAGCTGCCTGGGGTGGGGGTGGGGCAAGGGGCTGTAAACAGAGACACAAATTGGAATCAATGAAAATAACACAAAAATTCATCTGTTTAATATGTTGGGGTTAAACTGTGCGCGTCAATGAACAAACCATCCGAGATGTTACAGTGTTGAAGGATCGCGGTGAGCAAATGTGATTTTTAATTTAAACAACAAATTGTCATAAATTCAAACGGAGTTTTGAATGAGTAAATAAATTCTACATTTGGATTAGTTCGACGACACACGCGTGCGCGCACACACGATTTAGTCTAGCCGCTGCCAAAGATCGCTTGTGTTAAAGATGCTTCACCCCACACCCTTTCAGACAGCCAAAGGTGTCTGAAATACCCATTAAAAAATCTCCTGCCCTGTTTAAAATGGAGTCTATATAGTTCTTAATGTGGTTTCTCCTTACCGGTTGTGTGTCGGCTCACAGAAGAATGGGGGAAAAAAAGTGCTCGGAAGCTCAGGCTTTCTCCATACGCTTCAAATCCACAAGGTGGTGCGTTCACGTGCATCGACTTGTTTGCTTTGGAGCGTGTGCGGCGGCTCGTCGCTTTTTGGGGGGCTGCGCGCCCTCACCGTTCAGTGACGTCACTCGCCCCCCCAATTCTTAGCAGCATCCTCATCTTTCTCATGCCGGCAAGATTTTCTTCATGGAAAAATGCGCACAAATGCACATTCCCACCTGCGTTTCTTGGACGATGAATTGGCGAATGATTTTGCAATGGAAGCTTGTTTATTTATTTATTTGCTCTTTTTCCAGCTTTGAATACATTTTATTACACAAACAGTTTAATCACTAACATCTTTAATTTGGCAAAGCTGCGTTCTGAGTATAAGCACATTTCAAACCTTTCTATATGTGAGTGAACACAATAATTTGTTTTGCTGCTAATTAACAATGGCAGTGTTATTAAAAGAAAATGGATTAAAAATGACGAGACTGTCTAAAACTTGTTTTTACATCATTTTTTAATCACGTTATCTGTATATTGCAAGTTAAAATAATTATATTGGCGGATGCGGAAATATATTTTTTAAAAGCTACAAGTGAAAGAAAACACATTCATGTTTGCATCAGATACTAACAAAATGTTAAAAGGGAATGAAAAAAATACAATTAATGAATATAATTTCCACATTTTCACGTTGTTTTTTTTCTTAGCCCCAAATTGCCTCTGTATTGTTTCTGGGCCAAAATGCCCTTAGCTTACCAAACAAAGAAAATGGACACAAGGTGGAAATGCAACATGTATGTGGCTGAAAGTCAACATTGTGTGCGAACAGTGGCAGTGGATGCTCAGTTGCTCCACGTGCAGGCCACATCGCCATTGACAACTTGTGAGGCCTGCATTGCTACACACACACACGGACGGACAAACACACACACACGGGTAATTAGCAGGCTGCTGGAATAGTGCGATTACCCAACGAGTGGCTACAGGAGTTAAGTACTACCCTGAAGGTGAGGCCTACTCATCTGTCCTCTGCAAATAGGTGAAGGGATTATTTGGCCCTTTAGCGCCTGTCTGTGTGTGTGTGTCGAGGCGGGGGGGTCTCTAATTATTGGCAAATAGCAGCATCCAAACAAAAGCTTTTACTGGGCTCATCACAGGACACTTTTTTTGTCCTTGTCAAAATCGGCTGAAAGTGCACATGACGGCTGTCGCAATAAATGGCAACAAAAGAGCCTCGTGACTGTTGAGCACAATAATAACACGTGTCTTCACTTTTGTCATTTCTAGACTTGAAAAAGCACAATGACGTGCTCACAAAATGGAGGAGAACAAGGATCTCCCTGATGGAACGGCGGACCACGGCAGCCAAGCGGAGACTGTGGAACATCACACCGCAAGCTAACTGTAAGTCATCACGGTTATCCAAAATGAGAATGCGGGCAAGTGGAGACTGCAGAGTATCATGCTGTGAGCCAATGCCACATTGAATGCATCATTGGTAGCGAGATGCTAACAGATCATGCTAGCAAGGCGACACTTTTGACATACGGGGAGACTAAGGGCTGTGGTGGTTAACTGGAGACTGTGGAGGAAAAAATACTTAATGCTAAAAATTTAAGTTTGACCTTGAAAGGTTTCACTTCCTGTAATGTGAGCGCCATCTTCTCGTTCGGGCGCCGAACAAGCGATTTAACAGCGGCGAGTTTGTTTTGCATTTAGCAACAAATTCCCAACAGGGTTAAAAGATGCTTTTTGTTCTTTTGCTGTCACTGGTTGCGCTCATCCTCCCCTTTTCCACTATCAAAATTCTTTAGATCGCTCCTTGATGAATTGTTTTTCAACATCTGGTCGTTGCTGGCCTCAACGGCAGCAGAAGCAGGACGAGGCTCGGTGAGATTTACGACGGCGCTTTACGGGATCGTGTTGCGCTGCGCCGGCGCTTTAAAATAATTCCCTCGCTTCTATTCATGCGTATAAAACAATCTGATGTCATTTTGAAAAAAAAAGTCAAAATAAGGTCACTCAAAAGTCCTTTCTGTAGCGTTAGCTACTTCCGCATCTGAGAAGCTCATTTGACTTACTAGCAGTCACATTTAGCATTATCTGGTACTGGTTAGCATGACAGCTATGTTCAAGAACAAAATAGAGCTCACAAATACAAAACAGGCTTTCCAACAACAAAATCATATTTTCAGTATTAGCCGAATTAGCTTTTGTTGTTTCGCATTAGCGCTTTTCTTGCTAGCAGTTTAGCATTCGCATTTTATTTGCTGATCTTCTCCATTTCCTCATGGTCTGAAAGCGATTGGGGATGGCGTCCAATTTTCCATCCTTTGAGGTGCTCTTTTTCCTCTTTCCCCCTTCCCCCCTTCCTCTCTAACTTGAGAAGTGCTCGGAGAATTTCCTTTCAAGCGGGCCCCATAAAATGACTCGTGATTACCACACGGACGCTTTACCGCAATGTTTGCGGCGCGGAGGCGAACACTCAGCACATTTTTCAACCATTGCGACAGCAACAAGTGCGTTGTCGTAGAGCAGCTATTGTTACGGCTTGTTGCAAGATGGCGACCGGCCACCGTGTCGGCCATCTTTGTTGTCAGCGTGACACCGTGTCGGCCATCTTTGTGGAGTGTTTTGCCACTGATCTCTCCTTTACTTTGGATTTCTTTGTGCAAGCACTCTTTTTTTTTTCTTTTCAATAGCGTAACATCAGCTGCCGTTGAAAAGGTCAGGCGCATAATTCACATTTGTCTTTTGGTCTCATTTCATCTGGGAAGTTGCTGGACAAAGTCATGGGCCGGGCCCGTCCATCACTTATTTATGCACGCTCTCACGCCATGCACGCATGCAAGCAGGCAGGCTTCATCCGCACATCCTCCCTTAGAAGCAAAGTGATGGATGTGTTTTTCAGAAGTCAACGAGCTCGTCTTCTTCTTGTTGCGAGCGGCGGGAGGAGGGAAGAGGACAACGTGGTGTGTACAATTTACGGCCCTTCTCTGGAAATTCCAGGCGCTCCAGGTATGGGAATAGCGGCCTGGCACTTTTATCTCCGCGCTCAGATAAAAACGGAAGAGCTACTTTGCACGAGCACCAGAGTGCATGTCTCGGGGGGGGGGGGGGGGGCTGCCAATTGTTGCTATGGCGACAGCTGTGATTGACAAGCCGTCAGCTCTGACGTGGCTCATTTTGTATTCATATTTCAAATCTCAACGGCGCCACCTTTAAATGAGAACACAATTTTTGACGAAATGCCATTTCAACAGTTTTCTTTTCCATGATTGTGGTTTTGCCACGCCGCCACACCGAGCCAGCCGTTCGGACGCGGCTGTATATGACATACGCATGCACGGCCTGTAAAGAAGGAGGAGGAGGAGGAGGAGGCGGAGCTCTTGCGTCTCTGCTTATCTTCATCCAGGTTAAGAGCGTTTTCCCACAGTAGTTGACTCGCTCTCTCGCTCATGTCGGAATTTGGACACGTGTATGAAGACAAAAAACAACATACACGTTTTGTCCTTTTTTTTGGGGTGGCATCCAAATGGAACTGCTTTGAAGGCTCATTTATTTGGATGACTTGATTTCGCCATCAAATACGAACAAACAAAGCTGCTGTTCAAACGAGCCAAATTTCAAACTCAAATGGAAACTAAGCGTCCCGTCAAAAATACTCACAAACGTGAGGCGAGCGCTTGCATTGTCCGCCACTTGGCGAGTGTGACTTAGTCACTCGTGTTTGCATTTATACACAAACCCCGCCCAGCAACAAACACAACGTGCACTCTGGGTCACTTTCATACACTCGCAATATAACATGCGTGTGTGTGTGCCCCCCCCCACACACACGTCAGGATGTTGAAGCATGCGTGCGTGAAGACAAACACAACGCTCTCCTCCGTCGGTCTGCGTCTCCACCGGTGGTCCGAGGAGCTGCGCCCTCCTTCCTCCTTTGTCTGCCGTGGGAGGGCCGCACAAAAGCTGACAGGTAAACAAGGCCGTCGTGTTTGGGCAGACCTACCTGAGAAAAGCTCTCAGCCTTGCCCGACACGCCCTCCTCGCTCACCCCCCCCCCCACCCCACCCAAAAAAAACTCTGACCTTTTCCCTCAGCTTTCCTAAACAACTTCCTCCCTAAAGCCAGATCAAGAAGTTGCGCCACATCAAGCAAGTGCCTAATTGTATATAAAATACAGGGAATTTTTTTGGGGGGGGTCCTCCAGGTGCGTTTCTCCACTTCCAATGTCTGTTTGCTGCTCTCAGCCGCTCTGACCTTTGCTGTCTCTTAATTGGGGAGGGTCCAGTAATGCCGTGTGCGCGCGTGTGTCAGGCCGAGCTCTTGTTGAGATTGGAGTGGCCTCGGGGGGTCAAAGGTCAGATAAACACAGCTGGTGCTCTTCTCCTGCTTGACTCACCAAATCAATTATCTCGCTCTGTTTTTTTTGTTGTTTTCATTTCTAGTTTGCGACTTTCTCCAAATGCGCTCTGTCGATCCTCAAAGCAGTTTTTTTACCGGTGGCGTTCTCATACGTTTCAAAACTTCCCATACTTTTCAGCACCTCGAAATGGAACTTGACATGACTCGTTCGAAAACAATGTGACATCACGGTCTCGAGTCGAACGTTTGTCCCGTTTCCTTCCGAGGGTTGATGACAACGTTTTGCAGCGGCACGTGTGTCAGCTGCAGTAATAACAGTTAAGTCGAGAGTGACAGCCGTCAACGGGCTCCGTCAACACGCGTCGTCTGCTTGATTGGCAGAGTTGCAACTCTCTCACGCCAGCAGTCAAAACAACAAGACATGCACACGCACATGATCCCGGCGAAGCTTTTTGGAATTATTTCATTTTGAGCTTATAATGAAACCCAAACGGCATTTTAGTTTGACTTTTAGCTAGCAAGTATGTTTGAACATAGTCCTCCTTGACACTTCCAAACATCGCAACAATATCGACATTCCAAATGTTTCGGCGATATTGCGCAAAGGACTACGCCATACGACAAAATATTCTCTGTCGCACCTAACTTCAAAATGACAAAAATAGAGTTAGCCCACGCTAGTGACGCCAAACGAGGCTAACGTTCAAAGCGGCTTTTTAGTGAATCCGCGTAAGCCGCGTCTCAGATTTCTTGTCATCGTCGTGAGACGCTTTTAAACGAACGAAACCCTCGAGGAGAAATCTGCGCCTCGGGCATGTGGTGGGATTTCCACGCTGAAAGATTCAGAGCTACTTTACACCCTCATTGCGCTCCCATTAGGAAAGCGGATGTCGAGCCTCCGTGAATCTTTCATGACTCACGATCGCAGGGGGTCGTTAGCGAGGCCGCGCCGTGACGATCGGAGGCACGTCCGAGCCGCTCCAGAACGGACCTTGAAAGGCCCGCTTTGATCCCGGCCGGCCTTCCGCGAGCATGTCATTTAGCGCACTTAAGTGGACAAATTCTCGCCGCGCGCCAACATTTCATGGCGGATCGTGTGTCCCGGCCGCCGTGAGAATGCGAATAAACGCGGCTAAACTGGGATAATATCAGGTTCCGTGGGCGTCGGGCAGACCGCAAACGTCGGCCGGGAGGGGCGCTGCCGCCGAGCGATCGATCGCTTTGCATCTTCGTCACTGGCGGGTGGGGGGAGGAACGTCGGGCTTTTCCCACAAGCAGCTGAAAAAGCACACAAGCCGCGAGCAAGCCGTGCGCAGGCCGCAAGCTCCATTAGGGGGCCGCCGCACTCGCGTCCGCCTTTTTGAAGCACCGCCGGTGCAATCGGACGGGATTCCTCGGACAAAGTCGCACAAAAAACAATTGTCTTGAGTGTAACACTTTTTAAGCAACAACAAAGTTTTATGCGAATCTCGAGGCGGCGTTCTCGCGGACAGGAGCCCGTCAAGCGTCGGTTTGTCGGCGCCATCTGCACCTCATCACGCAGACACATTCGTGTAATAACCCGTCTCCAATATCAGCTCTCTTCTATTTTTTTTTCCCGCCCCCCTCTTTTAACAGCCGAGCGCCGGGCCAGCCGTTGTAGTGCGGCCGCGCGGCTTAAAAACAGTCGAGTGCGGTCGGCGGCGCTAACACAAGTCGCGTTGGAGCCGAGCCACTCAAGCGTCTGTAATATAATTTTCGAAGCGGCCGGCCCTGTAGTTGTTCCAAATGGAGGCCATTAAAAAAGAAGAAGAAGAAGCAGAGATGCCGCCCGCGCAATCCGAAGCGAGCGTTTGAGTCACTCTTGCGGTATGCAGGCCAGCCAGAAAAGCTAAAATGGCGCTTACCTTTCCGTCTTGGCTTCCACCCTGTCATCGCGGGCAGGATTCGCTCCTCCGAGTTTACGCTCAGCAAACGCAACTTGGCCCTTCAAAAATGAGCTTTCAAAAACGTCTTTCGTCATCTCAAAAGCTGCATTGTCTGACTTTTGACCCTCCACAAGTTTGCATTAATCGGCAATGCCACTTCTGACCACTACGGGGTAGGGCCGGCGGATTATACAATCGCCATTAGTTTTAATTTCAGGGGCATCACGAATATAACTATTTTCATTTGTTGGCTTATTTGCATACCAAATTGATTGTAATCACTCATTGCTTGCATTGACGACCCGTCGGAGCTCCGACGTTAATCAACTTTTGGGTCATTCCATCTCTCTGTGTTTCAGTTGGGCGACACTTTTGCCTTTCTTGACTTTTTTCAAAACTTCCCACCTCCTCTAATTGACTCCTCCAGCAGACAGGAGGTCCGTCCACGACGGCAGGATAATAGCCGGCGGGAGAGGCGCCGTCGGGCGCCCCCGAGTCTCCTCGCTCGGTGCCGCTACCTCCGTGTGATTAAACGCCGGCGAGGGGCCGACTCTTGACCCAAAACTCCGCGTGGCTTTTTAGTTGGGCCGGGCTAGAGCGTTTGCCCGTGTCTGCGGGGGATTTGCGATGCATATACATGAGCGCGCCGGCACGGGCTAAGTGGGGGGGGGGGGGCGGCGGAGGAGGGTCAGGAAGAAGCCAATTTAGGACAAAGCGGGAGAATGGAGATGGCGAGCCTTAATGGAGCTGCCCGCTAACAAGCCCCATCTCTGGGCTTGAGCTCTCATGTCACCGCCGCCACGACTCACGCCGGCTGCATAATTACCTGCGCCGCCCCGCCCGCTTCCCGGCTCGTCTTCTTTTCGAACCAATTTGGAGCCGGCAAATGATGCCGAGCGGAAGCTCGACAGCCGTTCAGGTTGTCTTTGCGTTTTGCTTTGTCTGCCAGGTGCTTTGTCGGCAAAGTCTTCAGTGCATGGCGGGTCTTCCCGTTACACTGGGCAATAATGAAGACCCAACAGAAGCGCTAGAAATGTTTGTCAACAAAGCACCTGCCGGCAATACGCTTCCGTATTGGACAAGATTCCAGACAGGAGTTTGACAGGAGCTGCGCACTGAGGTTAAAGGTCAGACAGTTGACCTCAGGCGCTGTCTACCTGTAATTCGCCACGGGAAACACTTTCAAGTCGATTGCTTTGGTCTGGCTTCTCGGAAGTGATGCTTTGCTGCCAAATTTGCAGCCGAATGTTAAATTTCGGGAGCTGAAGATTCTCCGCAGCATCGATTTTCATCCTCAAATTTCGGGTTCCGTTTGAGCTCGTAGTTTTGTCCCTGTCTTATTTTAGACGCCAGGACACGCATTTAAAATGTTCAAAGTTACTTTTTTTCAGCATGGACAATACAAAAGCTTCTGCATAGCCAAGCGTAACAACTCCCAGAATGCGGTCCGGCCTGTCGAGACGGAAACGGAATCAAAAACGGTGGCAAATTCGCATGCGAGAAGCCTCCCTTGACCCCGTAAGCCTCCCGCAACGGGCGCTCTCCTCTCCCCTTCGCAGCTCTGTCCGCACTTGCTCACTAAGCGGAAGCTCCGTAAACGTCCGCCGCATTCCCGCTGTCAATCAAAGTGCGGCGATAGATGAGCACCTCTGTCAAACGTCGTCCGACCTATTGTAAGCTGCATTTTTTTTTCTTTTTTGACATCTGTGTTAAACAAGGTGTCAGACAAATCCGCGGCCCGTGCGGGGCTTAGCGCGGCTACCGGGGGAAATCACGGCGCTGCGCCAGCGCGTGTGTCATACATATCCATGATGTCCCCCTCCACCTATGCACCGTCTGCGCGCACGTTTGTGTGCGTCGGACTCGGCCGCGGTTTTTCTTTCGGCCGACCGGCGGGGGTAATTGGCAGGTCGGCGGCTCCTTGGCCCGGGCCGCTCTCAGGGGGGGCACTTAGAGGCTGACACCCCCCAACCCCCCTCACCCCGCCCTACGCAGCGCAGCGACACCGGCGCAGAATGCATAAAAGCTTCTCGGCAGTACGCGGGGATTAACTCGTGTCGGATGAGGCGAGGTTAGTCAGTTATGTAGTTGAAGAGATGCGCTATGCACGGCGCATAATTGCGCCATTAAATGTAAGCTCATCATAAGTCATAACAATCAGCTTTTTGCTTAAATAATATTGATCGTGCGGAATAGTCGGCTTTCCCCGCGGATAGTTGGATCTGAACGCTCGGCTGGTCGGTTGATTCGCCGAAGAATGTTGTTGGAAATTAAATCGTTCATACTGCATTTTCCGTTGAATGCTCATTTGAGAATTTTTATAGTCCAGCAGAATTTTGTAGGAATTTGTATGAAAGCGTAGTTATATGAAAAGTGACATTTGATATTTAGATGAAAACAGACATTTGATATTTTCATATTAATGTTTGCATTTGTCCCGCTTTTGTCCATTTTGTTTTCCGCCCATGCCGTCCGTGATTGATGTGACAGCTGACAATCGGTTAAGCCTCGCAGGAGACTTTCTTAAGATTTACGAATTGTGAGAAAGTCGGCCCATTTCCTCAAATCAATGAGCAATTGTTGTATAGGAAATCTCTGCGGGCACAGCTCAATCGGAGCGTGCCCACTGGCCCGTCATCGTTAATAATTCCATTGTTGCGCCCGTCAGCCTCCGTTTGTCTTTTGCCAGTCGCTCGAGAAAAGGCGTTGTTGTTTTCTCCCGCGCCCGCCCCACTCGCGCACACGCACGGCAGCGAACGGCGCAAAGTCAACAGCGCAATAAAAACACGGCTCGGCGAAACCTCACATGACCTGCCCACATCGCACCCGTCATGGCCCCGGCTTGCGAGATGACACAAATGAGAGGGCGAGGTCGTCGTTGGCCATTCGGGTGCCTTTAAGAGGCGAGGCCTGTGCTGTCGTTTGCGCTGTTGTCTTGAGATGCCAACTTGTCAGATGACTAATTGGCTGCTGGAAGGCAGACTGGAAGTAACAACAAACACACTAGTGGGCTACTGTAGTTAAGTAGTTAAGTACTTTGTGCCCTCATTATCTTTTCCACAATAGAAAGAGCAGAGATAGCCATCGCCCAATGGGGCTGATTGTATCACAGGTTGCCCCGACGCTTGGTTGCTTTTGCCAGAACAATGGGATGGACGCATCCGCAAGGTAGCTTCCTCTTGCCTACCTGCCAGAACACTTCTGGAGAAGGATGTCGGCCATGTTTGAGCCAAGCTTAGTGTGTGGCAGAATGGCGGTGGCGGCCATGTTTGTGGAGTTTGCTGTGTATCCCGAGGAGAGCGCTCTCTAATATTTTGACACTGGCTTTCACGCTCGAGCGGAAGTCCCTTCAGTTGATGTGGCGTATCAGCATCGCAACTTTCACGGGCGGCTTGCCGTCAATCGCCGCCACCGCAGCGCCTGCCGGTCTTTCGGGGCTCGGGCGTGCAAGGCAAAACCAACTGTGTCACATTCCTGTGACGCATCAGCGCTGGAGTAAATCAGACCATCATGGCTTCTTTGACATGATAACAAACCCTCTGACGATTTAAAGTGGTCCCGCCCTCCAAGTGGCTGCACCATGCCCACATTTTGTAGGCCAGCTGGTCGCATCAGTTGGTGTGCCGTGAGAAAGGATCCTCTTCCACCGAGTTGGTGGGAAAATGATGCGTCTTGACTCATTTCCCGGTTCACGGCCTCAATAGTTTGCAGATTTTCCTTGTCCAGTTTGTCTCTCTATTTTGCCCTCCTTTCATTTTGGCCGTAATTCCACTCTTGACCACTAGATGCCAGCACACTAAATCCTCTTCCGTGTTATGTGTTTAAATGGATTTAGGTGTGTTTGAAGTGCCATAAATGCTGTCAAAATCTGCTCGGGGAGTATTAGCAGGGTATTTCTTCATTTATATCTTAACTGTTTCTCTTGCATTGTCCACATGAATGCAGTCCCTTCTCGCCAGATTTGTGTTCAGACACGACTCGTGGATGAAGGCGTGCATGGTCTGGGCGTTTAGTTTCTTCCTGTCATGCAGCCGCACGGTGGGAACGTCGCGCGCTCGCTCGCTTTGCTTTAGCCCTGCGGCTAGCTGCTATTTTGTGGATGTGTCACTTTGCTTTGCAGCTGTCAATCAAATGTAAATCCCTTCATAAAAGGGAAGGGATGCATCTCGGGGCCCATCCCTGTTTTATTTCCTGCACCGCGGAGCTAATGCTTGACTTGCTTTGTTTGGGGCATTGAACATGCCCAAAAAGTCACGAAGCACGGGTGCATGGTGTCACGCAAAATTAGTACTTTTTTTAAAGCATTGACCTGCACTATTTTAAAGTATTAACTGTAAATGTTTCAAAAATGATCCAATTCTTTTTTGAGCAGTTGGAAATTAATTTTGGAGTTGCATTACCGCTACCTACTAAAAACTCTTTGGGGGCGCCATGGTAGAGTTGTCATCTCCTGATCTCCGGCCATCTTGAAAAGTCGAAGACCATTTACCAAAACTCACGACAATTAGAGAAAAAAACAAATCCTGTAAAATTTTGGCTCAGCTCGGTTCTCAAACAATTCGGAATTCAGGTTACAATGTTTACGCCACATATTGTCGGAAATATATTTCACTCGTTTTCCAACGCAACCAAAAATATCTTATACTGTTAGCGCTCGGATGCTAACGTGGCGCTAACTTACCCGGGTAAACATTCCAAGTATTTAAGTCTCTTTATATTAACATGCGTATAATGTATTGTTAAAAGGTTTTCTATGCAAAGGGGACAAAGAGTGTGCCAAAAGATTCTTGTTGCTATGGCAACCGAGGATACACACTACCTGTATATTGTTTAAGGGAGAGGCCCGAGGCAGACAAGTTAATCCTCTTCAGGAAACCAATTACTCTATAGACTCACCTGTCCCTCGGTAGCCCCGCCCACATTACGCCATCACTCCTGCTAGCGTCCACGAGACAGGCGGAGGAACGTCTTTTTTTTACAAGATAAACGTTGTACGAACATGACGCTCACTAAGTCGATATTAGATTTGTCGTCTTGTTTTAGAAGATGAGGAGATATTTTGGATGTGTGCGGACTTATCAAATCCTTGAATGAGCGGATGCTGACTCATCCTGACGCACACATAACCTCGCGGCCATGTGAATTACGGCTTGGACATGCACAACGTATGTGTCAACCATTGCTCATTATTGAAAAGCACATAGCCCCAATGGAAACTGGATTTTTCATCTGAAAAGTCATTTGTTTGGGGTGTAAAGAAAAAGAGAAAGGAAAAATGACGTTTGTTTGATCGCCAAATTGATGACTCATCGCAGTCCTATTTGAGTTATCTCCCCAAACGACACTGATGAAGACTACTGCGGGGTGGAGCTCCGATTCAACTTGCGGGCCCCCAATTAGGCTCCCGCTGCCGGGCTGGGAACAACTCCAGTCGGCCCTCTCTCCCCTGCCTAAACCCCCACGCAGGGATTAAGGGTGTCTGGGCTTGAGCAGAGGAAAGATCTCAGCAAGCCTCCTGCCTTTTTTTTGGGGGGGGTTATTTTGTTGTTTGCGTGTGAGCCAAATGAAGCAAAAAGCCAGGGCGGACGGGGTCGTCCATCCTCCAGCTTGCCAATTGCAAAATCAAGAGGGTGGCCTTTAGCCACAATCATGCTAATGTAGCAACTAACATCCCAACCGTCCCTGCCAAATAAATAAATATAAATTAATTAATTAATTTAAAAAAAATAAGATTGGCATACAAGCACTACGTTAGAGTTGAAGTTAGAAATACAAGTCGGCATGGCTGGCGTCTAAAGGGTGCAAAGTGATCCGCGTCGACGGTATCGGATGACGGTTAGACGATCACTCACGGCCGACACACGGGCGCTCCCACCGTCGTCGTCCTCATCTGTCCGTGAGAACCTAACGGGAGCATCTTTCATCTTTTTCCAATATTGCACACGCGGATTGACAACTTTTGCTGCATATGGTGTCGAGTTACTTCATTTTTTGTTGTTGTGGGGGTCACCTAAATTCTAAATTAAATATTTAAAACTTATAATTGCATAGACTATTTTCATTCACTAAGAAAAATAATCGTAATTATATGTGGAATAACTCAATAATTAGAGAACAAAATATTACAAATCCAGAGACGATTGATGTTTTAAAATAAAACATGTACACATTTGAATTGAATAATAATTATTACAAGATAAATATGGGGTTGTTATTTCCAAAGATTTTTGTGAGAGCAAAATAAATTTCTTTCAGTTAAACTGGGCTTGAAAAACAACACAGCCACTTTTGGGCATCGGGTCCCGCCCGAGGTTTTCTATTATTGTTATTTGTGTGCATATGTGTGTGTGTGTGTGTGGTGGCGGCAGGTCACCTCTGCTGCTCCGTGATGAAGTTAAGGCCCTTAAATCCCTCTGTAGATTTGACCTTTGAACCTTCCCCTCATCCCCTTGCTCTGATTTGAAAGCGGGATGTAGCAAGGGCCGCCGCGATTGTGGTGAGGATGAGGCGCATGTTTCCGAACAAGTGACTTTGTTTTGGTTGCCCGCACAAAGATAGTAATCTTTATTATTATTATGGCTCAACTCCATTTTTTGCAAGAGTCGTTTCAAATCTGATTCGTCGACTGATTTGTAATTGTTTATTTTTATTCTTATTTTTTCTTCGTTATATCCAAGCTGTTTTTCTATCAGATTTTTTGTATTTATTTTTCCAGTTTTTCACTGTCATTTATCCCCAGCCGGCTGATTTAGTTCCCCTAAAAAGTCACATATTTCTTTTTAAATGTCTATAATCCCTAGTTTTTGTTTTATTTTGTTTTTGTATCTCAAACACACGCGCACGCACAGAGCCAAGAGACCCACTAGTGCCCCCTATCGAGCGTGCCCTCCAACCGCGTGCAAGCTCGAGGCCTCTGAAGCTGCAACTTTTTTCCATGCAGCACATGTCACAGTAGCTTCTTGGAGCAAGCGCGCTAATTAGGGCGGCGCTAATTAAAGCCCAAAAGAAGGAAGAGAGGTCGCTGCGAGCGGCGATCAGCGGCCCGCATGGGAACGTTAATCATTTAAGGCTGTCAGGGGGGTTGCGAGCTGTGCGGGAATGCTGGGAATGTCGGGCTCTTCCCACCTTTTGATAGGCGGCTAGTATAGAGTTGGGCCCAGTAAAATATAAGAAAAGTCATAAAACGGAATCAAATAATAGATATTAAAAACTGTGAAAATTGACAAAATATGATGACAGCTTAATTGTGATGACCTTATCAAAAAGACTTGTAGCACACCTATGTTGTTACTGCCCCCTAGCGGCGCACAACGGACACACAATGGCCATTGATCTAATGAAATCAACCCTTTTAATTCTTAACATCTGACTTTTTTTTACTCTGTTTTTTGTGCTAATCCTTTTACACATGTGCAATATACACATACATGCGCGCGCACACGCGAGGTCATGTACACGCTTTGGAGATCTGAGGCCCGCCGTGTGATTTATGGCACGCAGGGTCAAACGGGATGCATTAGGCCCGTTTGCGGGAAGATGCGACAAGACTTACGAAGTGATGAGACGCTCGCTGACACTGGCCTCTTCAATAACCGTCGAGCGGGTTGCTTTGGGTTGGGGAAGGGTCGGGGCCCTCAATGACCCGCGTGCGCTTCACCGGGGCCTCGCGTGGCGCATTTTGACGCATATTCCGCCTTTTCCTGCTTTGAAAGGCTACGCTAACAATTTATGTGCTAAGACTTGCTTAGCTTTGTTTGCACTGATTACGCCGCGTGTCAACGCATTAACGCGGACGTAGCCAGCTCAGCTATTTGCCGCTGTTGCGACACGTCACACACACACACACGTAAACAAAAGAAGACTTTCACCACTGCCATATGATGTCATTCCACAAGGCCAAAAAGTCATTACGACTCGTAAGAATGAATTTAATGGCTACAAGCTATGTCGGTTGTTGTCAAAAATCATCAAACTTGGCTTTTCAGTCCGCTTGCTTTTCTGGAAGCTCCTCTTGGACGAGCTCCTGCCAGCCCCTAAATTGCACTCCGACTTGCACGCTCAGCATATCAGCGCTTTTGTATCCAGACCTCTTGCGCTCTTTCTTTTGTGTTTACATCCACGTTTATAACTCTGGAATGACAAACACAGAGACTTGGACTAAGTACTGCACACACGCACGCACACACACACGCATGCACTTGCATCTGGACAGTGTCAGGCCCACTTCAAAGTGGACCATCTCCTCTTTACAAGTCCGATGAGGCTCTTCATCAACGTCTCTCGGAACAACGAGAACTGCGATGAAGTGCTGCCATGTGTGTGTTTTTTTACGATGTAAAATAACACTTTAGTAGTGCACAGTATTTTATAAAAACATAGCAGTCATAATATCATTAAATCAATCAATTGTAAAGAACTGTTTATTTTTTTGCCACAATTTTTGCTTCGATTCAATTGACATTGTGCTGCTCTTTCTGCTGCGTACGCATTGTCCACCAGGGGGCAGCATAATTCAGACATGCAGGAAGTCAGTTGCAACGCCTCAGTCATATTGCTTAGTTTTTGCAGATGCTAAAGAATACATACCTGTGAGTATTTTAAGTATTTATTGCTATTTATACGCTACTGGCTAGCCTGTGTATGGTGTTTCTTACAGTGTGCTAGCATTAAGCTAGGCTAAATTTCAAAAGGCAAAGTTATGGGATTGTTTTAAATACACAACGTGTAATTTGAATGACAGATGGTTGATTTTGTACGACTGCATGCGCGCTGTCGTCATGGTAGCGGGCAAATAAATAATAACACGGGAAAAGGCGTTGAAAAAAGTCGTCAGTCCTTCAATAAACATGGCAGCTCCCGCGCACACCACCTCGGTCGGCCATTGTTGTGTCGTTTGACACCGCGCCTCCTCATTGTGAGCACGTTGACGTCAAATCAAATCGGCCACCTGCATTGATGGTAATTAATCAGCCGCTTGTCAAGCGACAGGTTCTCATGTGTTCCCACCAAGCCTCAGTGACTCGGGTGTTTTTTTTTTATAGCAATTATTTTCTTTCTTCACCCACAAACTGACAAATACACACAACTACCTGATGTCCTCCATGTTCAAAAATCCCAGGGCTGGCTGCCCTGTTGTATTTTATTTTGTTCACTCTCTGGTTTTGAATGGGGTGTGTAGACGTTGCGTTTTGACAGTAAAGACAAAAAAAAAAAACTTAGTAAGCAATTTTTATCACAAATAGTAAGTGCGTCAGATGTAGTTGAGTGTTTGTCTTGCTGGTAAAATGCAATTTTGGCCGGGCTCCTTTGACAAGGTGAAAGGTGCAGTTGAAGAAGCCAAAACTAACAAAGGGCCCACTTTGCATCAACTGGAGTTTTTCTCAGTGGCCCATTCAAACACGCGGCTAATATTTGTGATGTCTTCCAACCGTGCCCGTCCCCCCCCCTCCCCTCCCTTCTTCTTCTTCTTTCAGTATGAAAAATGAGTCACTCCAAGGCGTTTTCACTGCAGAGTAAACCGTGCAGAAAGTGCCATTCATCAACAGCGCCCTGTTGTCTTTGCACACAGAAAAAGGAGCGTGTTTTTCTTTTACGTTCTTTTTTTAACCTGCTAGAGGACGAGGAAGGTGTGACAGCTTTCTTCTCGCTCCCTCGTTAGTTAGCAATTTGTTGATTGGCTGCGCGGCGCCGTGACCCGTGGTGGAGCTCAAAGTCGCCGACGGTCTAATCTGGAGCGTGAACGTTTTTCCAAACAAAAACGACAACAGGCATGAGAAGTTGCTTGCTGGTTGAATTTTATTGCTGGTGCACGCTGGCAATTTTTGGGAGATTGACGGCAGACGCCAGCTAGGCCGGGTACTGACACACCACCGGAGTTCTGTCATCGCAAGGCCCGTCGTTCAATTGGCCCCAGTCTGGACAAAGACGGCAAGTTTCAGACACACCTCACATGAGAGGACTTCGGCGCGGAGCTCCGACTTACCGAAAGAGTTCATCCAAACGCAATTCTCGTAGCCGCCAAAGTTGTCGGGCTGATTGTGGCGCCAGGGGCCATCGGGAGGGATGATTCCGCTTCCGTCCACCCACACAAAGTCATCCTGACGGAACCATTGCGGCGTGAGCGTTTCTTAACATGGCGTTCCGAGCGCCGTCCGTCATACTCACCCCATCTCTGATGGCGCCCACCCAGTAGTGCAGTCGGCGCGGGATCGCCGTGGCGACGATGCACAGCAGCTTTCTGAACTCGTTCAGATTTGCCAGCGTGACCACTTGGCCGCCTTCTTTATCGCAAAAAGCCTAAAATGGAGATCACGGCTGAGTGGGCAGGCACCACAGCGCCGCGTCCGTCCGCCGTCTCACCTCAGCATGGGGGAAAGTCAGACCATAGGGCGATACTCTGACGCAGGTGTCATCATTGAGGCGGTAAAGATCTTGACCACAAGGTTCCACGGGCACGTCCTGGACGCGACACATTTCCAAAACTTCCTCCAAAGTCTCTGCGACAACAAAAACAGTCACTTGTGCCTTTTTGGCGGATGCCACCGACGGCTTTCTCGTTACCGTATCTTAAAATCTGAGCGAAGGACCCGGTGAACAGCAGCGCCCCCGCTAGGAACAAGTTTGCCGCAAAAGAAAGCATGGCTGCCAGATTTGACCTGTAAATGTCATAAAGTCAGTTTGTGTGAACAAGTAGGTAACATCTTTGTCTCTCTCACCACAGATGCGAGATGATGCGAGGCTCTTCTGTCAGGCTCCTGCGTCTCCTCCCGGCCTGAACTCGGACCCCCTTAAGTAGTGACGACGGACGCCTCGCAGCCAAATAAAATTGGCAGCGCGCTTGCTCTTGTTTGTCAAGACGAGCAGCGCTTGCAGGCATGGAGGTTCTTCAAAGCTGGTGAACGGCGCTCATTTGCAAATTGAATTCACTCGCCATCTGGAAACGGGACACGTCAAGGTAAGCTGAGTTAGTACCAGTGAACGTGAACTCAGACATGTGTCACCTCCATTTTGACACCACCACAAAGCGTGTCCAAGCAAATGCTGTCGGTCCATCTCATCCATGCCTCAATCTCCTCCAGCCTTGATTTTATTGATCGGCATGCCCAGCACGTTCAAAAACTTTGGTTCATTCGGAACCGTGCTGCCCCGGATTTTGAAGAAAACACACAAGTATATTCATATTATTAATACCCAATCCCAAATTTTGTTTCTTGGCTCATCATCTCCTCTTTCATTAAACACTCTGTCAATATTTGCTCATTTGCTTTTTTTTCTAGAAAATTCCACTGACATTTTGTGCAACTAAATTTATATATATGTATAATTAAGAGACACACCCTTGTTGATTTTTATTTAATTTTTTTATTATTCAGGTTTTATCAAGGTGCACAGCCTTGAGGGTCTCGGCGCAGGGCGTGCTCACCCCTGCGGCGTTGGAGGCGGAGTCGGCGACGCTTCCCAAGCGACCTTCTTCCTCGCAGTCTAACAGCAATACCAAAAAGGTACAAATCAAATAATTCCGTTGACCTCTGCGGCGTACTCGCCGTTATGAAAGCAGCTGTCTTCACCAGCGGGTTAGCGGCGAGGTCATGGGAGGCCGTCTGTCAGCTGCACCGCCGATTTCACTCTGGCTGTCACGCCCGTAACCCGTCCGAGGTGTTAACACGGAGATGACACCGGGTGACATGTCGGTGGCATCGGCTGGCCGGCTCACTTTTGCGACATTGTGACGCGAGCCTCGTGTCGCAACACGACGGCGGTCGTGAGGTAACTTTCACGTAACCATTGACTCAGAGTCAACACGTGGCGGAATGTCCCCTCTGCAATCTCTTAACCGCTTGAGGTCACAAGGTCTCCATTTGCGAGAAAGCACACTAAAAAGTTCTATTAATTGTTTGCGCCCAAATGTTTCGGCCATCTGCATGTGATTACGCTATTTATTGATGTATTTATTTATGTATTGATTTTTTTCAAAGGCAATCTGCTGTCCGGGATCAGCGTGGAAGCCCCCGTGCACCTTAACAAGGTAACCAGAGCTCTGCGGGCCAATGTAGACCAGCTGTGGGGGCTCACCGGAGGGATTTGGGGGGCAACCGCGTGGAGTTTAATTGAGCATTAATTACAAATAGCGCAATTTCCCCCCCCCCCGCCTCAATAAAGAGTGCGGTGTTATTACGGGGACCCTGATTTTCAGATTGCTCTCTTGGTTGTCTCATTTTGGCTGATTTCCTGTAACGTCCACTATGTTTACAATCTCCATTTTCTCGCTGTAAAGAAAAATATACAACTTGATTTAACAATACAGTGAACACCCACCATGTTGAGATACATGCTTTGCTAAAAAAAAAAAAAAAATGTGGTTTTATATTCAAATGTAAAGTTGTGCCTCTTCTGATGTACTACTTATGGTTGTTTAGGGTTAGGGTTTTTGAAAGCCTTCTTGTACATTGTCATTTTTTAAGCTTACACACAGTCAGTCAGTCAGTCAGTGAGTGAGTGAGTGAGTGAGTGAGTGAGTTTTCTCAGCTATGTGGGCCACACATGTCCATTTTCTGTCCTGCTCATTAGTTTCAGGTACCTGGCTCTTGATGCATTAAGCCATCGCTTGTGATACTTTTAGGAAGACGGGACCTCCAGCCAGGACCTGTCACTCACTCGCGCACACACACACACACACACACACACACACACACACACACACACACACACACACACACACACACACACACACACACACACACATGCAGACACAAAGAGTGATGGCGTCTGGTGTCATCCGTCCTCTATTTGGAGTTCAAAGTCCATCAGGACAATGCGGCGCAATTAGGAGCTTATAGGAGGATTTGGGGCCTTTCGCTGTCGCCTTCTCACAGTGCCATTTGTGTGTGTGTGTGTGTGTGTGTGTGTGTGTGTGTGTGTGTGTGTGTGTGTGTGTGTGTGTGTGTGTGTGTGTGTGTTACTTAGTTCTTTTGCAACAAAATCCCAAGCAAGTTGACATTTGATTAAAAGAAATGCAAAATATGCATTAAAAAAATTTGTCAGGGAGTGCAGTGATTCTCAAGAGCCACTTGCAATGATCATATTTTCATGAACATGCAGATCTGCTACATATTTGAACGTTGAGGAGGCTGCAATAAATTGATGTCATTGTCAACCACGTACGCCTGAACACTAAAATCATCGGTGCCAAAGAAGTGCAACTTGACAACTTTCGAAGCAAACGGTGAGTCAGGGGTGGCGTGCTTGTACGCATCGTCACGAAAGGTGGCAAACAAAAGAGGACAAAGACTATGAAAGCCTCGCTGAGTCAGCAAAGCTCACCCTCGGGGTGAGCCTTCATCCTGGGTGGCTTGGGGCTGCGCCATAATCACATCAAAAAGTCGGAAGGTGCGGGACCGGGATGCAACTTAGCCGACTGGCGACGTGTGGACTGACAGCGGCCCCCACCCATTCACCAAAGGTTTTTCCAGAGGTATTTAGTTGAGGTGAGGCATTTACTTATTTTTAAAAAATCTTTGAGAAGTGGAACTGAAGCCGCTATTTTTGACAGTACATTTGCGGCTCGCAAAGCAGCTGGACAAATACGCTTTTATGCAATCTTTTTTTTTTTTTTTTTTGTAATTTTTCTTAAGCTGTCGTCAAGCTTTGATGCTCTTCATTTAGCGTGTTTTCAAACACTGTCAGGGTTCCAACTCAAGCAGGGACAAGTTGTGTTTTTGTTACACACAAAGCCTCACACAAGATCGAGGCCAGTCAGCCTTAGTGTTGGCTCGTGAGTGAACGATTCGTTCAAAGGAACGAATCCTTTCAGTGAACGAGAGTGAACGTTCTTTTTTCCGTTCATATGACTTCAACCAGTAGGTGTCGGTAATGCGCATTGAAGCTGGTGCCACCTCGCCGTAAAACAAAACGAAGAAGAAAATGACGTCACTTCCCGTTCACGAACAAGTCGTGAATTGCATTTCCTGTTTACTAACCGAACGCATCTGTGTCCTAAAGTGATTTGTTCTTTTTTCCGTTCATATGACTTCAACCAGTAGGTGTCGGTAATACGCTTTGAAGCTGGTGCCACCTCGCCGTAAAACAAAACGAAGAAGAAAATGACGTCACTTCCCGTTCACGAACGAGCCAATGGGTGAACTGCCTTCCTTCCCGTGCGTCAACGGATCAGTCAGTGAACGTGTTGCGTCTCCCTCCTGGCTTGAACTATCTAAGCCAGAATGTGGATTTACGATGGAAAGAAAGAACCACTCAATATAACACCATTTCTTTTATGCACGTTTTCTCCAAGCTAACGGCTAACTTTATTGCATGAAGGGATGCGCCGTTATGCAAAAACGGGGAGATTATGCTTCTCTTTGTGTAATCTTTATTTTATAACACTTATCAGTTTTTAAATAACGTGTATGAATATATACTCCTAAATATTGTTATCCAATGTATCTACTGCAATTTCACATGAGATTGCGTGTTTGAAATGTACTTTATGATGATGTTTCATGATCATCTTTAATGTCTGCAGGCGCAAAGCATAGTTCACGCCAGGAGGGAAACGCAACACGTTCACTGACTGATCCGTTGATGCACGGGAAGGAAGGCAGTTCACCCATTGACTCGTTCGTGAACGGGAAGTGACGTCCTTTTCTTCTTCGTTTTGTTTTACGGCGAGGTGGCACCAGCTTCAAAGCGCATTACCGACACCTACTGGTTGAAGTCATATGAACGGAAAAAAGAACAAATCACTTTAGGAAGTGATTCGTTCCCTCGCGTTCACTGAAAAGATTTGTTCCTTTGAACGAATCGTTCACTCACGAGCTAACACTACTGGACGGTCCCACAATCCCCCGGGTGAAGCCGTCGTGAATCACCTTGAGCTTAATGATTTGCAGATCCGCCGAGACTCTGGAACCTCCTGGGCCGGAGTTTATCTGCCGGGCTTGACCCCGTTCGATCTGGCCCTCACATTAACCCGTGCGTGCGTGTGCGAAGGAATACTGGTGTGGAAATATGTGCGCGTGTGTAGGTGTGTGCACGGCCTTGGATAACCTCACAATAACCCCCGCGAGCCGGCCAATGCAGATAAAAGGCCATTTATATCCACGCTCACGCCTTCAAGGATGCCTTCTTCGCTTTGTGCAAAGTGGCCTTCTTTGTCAACAAATACTTGCCTACTGTACTCAGGTTGAGTTCTTTGGTATCTGTTTTCATTTGTATAAACAAGACAAACTGTTGACAACTATAACTATCAGCAAATGTGTTTTAAATGAAACTATTTCCAAGGATAGGTAGCAACGCTGGAGGGGGGGCTCAGTTCAAAGGTCCTCATACCAACAACTCGGCGGCTTTGTTTGATTGACGGTTGCACCGGCCTTCCATTAGGCGCATATTTGATCAAAATATATACAGCCCCCTGAAAATTGCGGAAGGAAAGAGGGAGGGAGGCGAAAGCTCCCATTCCAGATGCAAATCCTAAATCAGCAGCCGCGGTGCGCTCCGAGGAGGAGGCTTGCTTTTAATTTATTCTCCTAAGCTGGGGAATCAGGCCATCAAAAGGCGGCCGGCTATCGGGTTGCCCGCGCTAAGTGTGAGGAGGGCGGCCCGGGGAGGGATTTAACCCTTTTCGGGTGTCACGGAGACCAGCAAAGAGGGGCGGGGGGGTACAGAAGCTGACATGAGGGAGGGGGCGAGGGGGATAGAAGCTGTCCTTATGTTGGAGATTCCTCCTTCAGTCCGCTTTAATGGCTGAGGATCAGATTATGAAAAGGACGCCAGCCGATCTTGTTAGCAGAAAAAAAAAAAAAACTGTCCACTTGGCAGTTGTTTTTTCTCGTAGGGTCAGGCCATCAAATTATATTTACAACAGAAAATGATGATGTCACATAAAAAGTATTGATTAAGCAGGGATAAGTCCCCTAAAATAAAAAACTTGAGTTTGAAAATTTGGCGAAAAAAACATGACTCAGCGAATGCCAAACCATAAATACATGTGCCTTGGCGTTCACAAATGCTCCTATTTGTTGATTTACACTTTTGTTCCCCCCCACCAAAAAAAAACTTAGACTCTCCTACAATATAATAGCACGCATGTTTCATTCAATGAAGACAAAATTGTCGTGTAAAACGAAACTAGACCATGCCTTACAATGGCACCCTGAGGAACCCCAGTGGTGATTGATAGTGGACCGGGAAGTGAGCTGTACTATTCAACTGACTGGCGAGCAATCCAGAGCAGACAATTCCGTACTTTTCCCACGACAACAACACAACTTTGCTGTCATCCTGGGAAAAATGTATTTTGTTGATATCTGGAGATCAGAGACATGATCGTACTCATAAAGGAACGTTTTTCTTTTTTCCCCCCCAAGCGTTGACCAGCTTCTTACCCTTTTCTCCTCCTCCTTGATCTTCCCTCCAATGTTTGCTTTATTTTATTCTATGTTTTCCCTCCGCCCTCGCTCACGTTTTCGTGCAAAGAATAAAATTTCATCAGCACGGACTCTGGGAAACGCAGCTCTCGGATTGGCCCTTGCCCGGGACACATGCTTTGAATTTACGGAGCTTTTTTTTGGATGGGAAGGGGGGAATAGCGGCTGAAACCTGGATGTATTTCCTGGGGATTAGCCCTTAGATGGGCTGCCCTCGGAGAGCGTCTCAGGTCCCGGCCTCTCTGGATGGCTGGGAAAATGACCCCCATCTGACTCTGCTGAAACGCCCGCCTGCCCTTCCCTTGCGTCTTGCTATGGGCATCCTTTAACTTTCATGTATTCAAAGTGAAGTCAATTCCAAGATTTGTTTCTGTCTACAGTTAGCAGGGGTCCACGCCACATATTCTTTAGCCTCTATGAAAAAAAAGTCACTTAGCCTAGTAGTAGTTTTATTCTTCTTTGTCTTTCTACGTTGCCCCCAGTGGCCAAGGCCGGCACAGCACAAGACTGCAGCAATAATACATGATGTACAAAATTGTATTGTTATTCTATTATGATTTCCAATTTTAAAGTGTGCCATTTTCCTTGGTAGAAAAAACTTGTATCACAACAGTGTAGGTAGCTAGCTAAGAGAAATCTTCACTGTAATTATTTTTATTTTTTTTAAACAGTTTAGTGTTATTTAAATTCCCAGGCAGGCCATCGCCTTAGTAGCCTGTTAGCTCACGAGCTAGCTAGCAAGCACCTGTTGAAGGGGTATATTCCAGCCAGTGGGGGCTTTAGGCAGATTTATTTACAAAAGACATGACAGAATTAGATTGACAGCGGTGTGTATTTTCAGGATTTGAAAGCCTCATTTTATATACTTTTTTTTTTTTTCATCATTCACATTTGACAGTCTTCATTTTGGTGTCAAATTAACAATACGTTTATTTTGCTAAACACCCAAAAAGCGACCCATTAAGCAATTACATATTGTTTATACCTGGCAGGTTTTCATGATGAATTGCGGGTTTCTTTCCATGGAAAGTTCACCACTTTGAAAATTGGCAGATTTTGCGACCGTTATTTTAAAGAGAAAACGATGTTGTTATAACGCTGGTGTATTATGTCAGCGCGCTAATTTCAACGAACGGCTTTAATCAACTAGAAAATGCAATTTCTGGAGAAATTGCGTGTGAAGGCGAAAACTATGAATAACTTCTTCGGGGAATGCTGCCGAATGATGTTGAAACGAGTTGAATTACTTGAGAAATGAAGAAAATTTGGAGAAATTGTGGTGAATTTCAAAATTGAAAGTTTGGAATATTTGGTAAGTGGAATAGGTAGGCAAACGATGAACTAGCATAGTAGGGATAAGTGTGTTGACAAAAATACTGCTGCACTACTTCTACTTGAGTACTTTTGTTACTGTCACAGCTCGTCCCCGATCATCTCCGTGGTTTCTGTCCGTGTGTCTGTGTGCTCGCCCCTCCCCTCCTGTGTGCCCATGATTAGTCTCACCTGCCTCTTGTTACCTGTCTTGTATTTAAGTCCTGTCTGTGTGTCACTCCCTGTCGGATCATTGTTAACGTCATGATGTCCTTTTGGCTCCTGTTGCTGTCATTGGTAATGTCACCCTGTTGTTAGGTTTTGTTAGTGAGTTACGTCAGTTTACCGAGTCTGTATTTTGAGTTCCGCCAATAAACCCTGGTCCAAGCTGCACTTGGTTTCCCTGCTCCATTTCCACTCCCATTCGTGACACTAGCATAGTAGGGATAAATGTGTTGACAAAAATATTGCTGCACTACTTCTACTTAAGTACTTTTGTTACATACAGCAACATTGGACTACACGCATCCTTTTTACCGACACAATGTATTTATTTTGCTGTTACACGACATTAGCAATCACTCAGCCATTGCTAGTCGCTGTGAATGGCCATCATGCATGGAAACTAGGCACACTTTGATCCCGCTATTAGATGCACACACCACTTTACCGCTCCACGGGACACTTGTGAAGAACACTACATCAGCATGTGAAGGAAACACCCGATGTCACATGATAAATGCTCTTGCTCTCATAATCTATGTGCTTGCAAATATGATGTATGTGACCAGGAACTCTGAATTACAAAACAAAGACTGGCTCATTCATCTTGCAACTTGGGTGGGCTGCAGACAGGAATCTGTTTGCTGTGTTTAACATTCACAAATTGGTGCATCAACTACATTCACACAATATTGTTTTTATTTTCAAGGCAAATGGGTCCACATTGAAGGAGAAGTGCAGGCCGCCCAGTGCATCCGCAATCAGGAGGAAAGCTTGCATCCCTCTGCTCGGCACCTGACAATGGCCAGTTGAGTCGACTTCCCATGACAACGTGATTCAAACGTTCCAGCCAAAACAGCACAAGGTGGAAAGGTAAAGGTCTTCTTTCGCATCAATTCTATCATATACAACATCAGACATTTCATACCCTCACCATTCCCTGAAATTCTGCTATTCAGCACAAAACAACGCCTACCATTAACCGATCCTAATGGCCTACAATACTGGGACCTAAATACCAACTCTGGTGACTAATGACTTTTTCTCTTTTGGGATCACTTGGCAACAATCTGGCCTTTCTTCCCATTACTTTGATGTTGTACAATTAGTAAATCAATCTGGACATTTGATCCTTTGGCTTTCCAGCTGTATGAAATATATTTATACATATAACAAGTCTCCAGGCTGCAAAGTAAGACTATTGTACCGCCCCCTGGTGGTCAAACGCGGCATTACAATAAGCACTGCTATGTCCATTACAATTACATTACTTTAGTTTTGAAGACACAATGCACATTACACATGAACACAACAAAGGGCCACTTTGCTTGACCATACATCTTGACTTCCGTTATATTTGCTGTTATCTTGTGGCACCTTGCTCTACCATGTTGAGTACAGCTATTTCTTTTTGGACTACACATGCTTTGCTGTCATTCGGCTGCAGCACATTGTTAAAGAACAATGACTTGGATCTATTTCATTGACAAAGATAACCATGGCCATTGCACAAGACTACAGTTGCACTTGACTATTAGCTGATTAGTGCTTTTTATTTCTTCTGCAAACTGTTCAGACACTTCTAAGAGGATCAAAAGGCTTCACATATAACCCACCTTTAATTCCTCATGGCACAGCGGGAACATTTTGACGTCTGACTGAGGGGGTTACGGCGTGACAGTTGAGTTGGCTTGGCTTGGGAGGTTTATGACAGGTCCCGACCACACGCTGAGCTCACCGCGGGACGGGAGGCTCCCTGACTCTGCCATATGGAGGACATGACGACAGGTTAAGCAGCTGCTTGCCAATCACAAGATTGTTTACTAAATGCGAGACAGCAAACATTCATACTAAAAATGACCAACCGGCAAACTTCCACAACTAAGCATCCATTTTGAATGCCTTCTGACCAGACGCTTGACAGTCCCGCCCGCACATTCTACAAATTCACATCCATCACTATTTCACACTAAAAGCCTATTGGTCTGGGTTGACCTACAGTTCTCTTACGTATATGCCAATCTAAACTCATGCAAAACATTTTTCTTGTGTTACGACTGTCCACTTTGCTACTTTTACAACTTCTATTAACTGGACAAATTCCCCAATCTATGCTTTAATACGCCTGGCCTGACTCACAGCAGAGGCCTGACTCACAGCAGAGGAAAGAAAGCTCTTTACTAAACGATCCCATGATTAAAGTTGGAGCGCTGCTCCTCACAACTTGGCGTTGAACTCCCTCTAATATGAGCCACATCGCCTACGCGACAAGCCAAGGGCGCGCCGAGCGTGACCAGACATTAACTTTCGCCATGAAAGGTACGTCGCCGGAGCGTGTCAGTGGCTCACCCCCCGAGAAAGTGGCACTTAGGTTTTTGAAGGCAGTCTTTCAGCGTTGGTTGCCCTTCTGTCACTGCCATGGACACGAGTCTTTGGTCGAGTGCTTAACGTCATTGCCTGCATAAAGTTTGTGACTTTTTTTGTTTTTGTTTTCATTTTGCTTGTTAAATACTGCTTCATGATTTGCTGAGGTATCAGGAAGTGGGTGGGGCAATGAGAATAAAATCCGATTGGTTGGAAAGGGGGCGCGGTTATGCAGACGAGGGGTCCTGTGATCGGTGGGATGTAAAGTAGACGTGGCGTCGTCGATTTGAAATGCTGCCTTCCGATTGGCTGATGGATAAGTGGGCGTGGTCAGGCCCATTTTAGCTGCGCTCTGATTGGTCAGACTGAATTTGGGCAGAGGTAGGAGGCGGGCAAAGTAGCACTTAGGTTTTTGGTTTTCAGTCTTGAGGTGAGCGTGGGTTGCTCTTCTGTCACTGCCATAGTCACGAGTCTTTGGTCGAGTGGTTAACGTCATTGCCTCTGACACGGTGGGAATAGTGTTCGAAACCAGCCCTTGGGCTGTGCTTTGTCAATTTTCTCTCACTTCTGCATAAAGATTGTGACTCTTATTTTTCATTTATTTTTTTCCTTTCGCTTGTTAATACTGCGTCATGATTCGCTGAGGTCTCAGGAAGTGGGCGGGGCAATGAGAATGAAATCCGATTGGTTGGAAAGGGGGCGTTGATGCAGACGAGGGGTCCTTGTGATTGGTGGGATGTGAAGTAGGCGTGGCGTCGTCAATTTAAAATTGCCTTCCGATTGGCTGTTGGAAAAGTGGACGTGGTCAGGCCCATTTCAGCTGCGCTCTGATTGGTCAGACTGAATTTGGGCAGAGGTAGGAGGCGGGCAAAGTGGCACTTAGGTTTTTGGTTTTCAGTCTTGAGGTGAGCGTGGGTATCTCTTTTGTCACTGCCATAGTCACGAGTCTTTGGTCGAGTGGTTAACGTCATTGCCTCTGACACGATGGGACTAGTGTTCGAGACCAGCCCTTGGGCTGTACTTTGTCAATTTTCTCTCGCGGCTGTGGCACTTTCAGTTCCATGATTTTTCCCTAATGCGGTGGCCTGTCACGTGGTACGCGAGTGTGCAAAGCGCCATTGGACGAGCAGGCGAGGAAGATTTGAATTGGCGGAT
This sequence comes from Syngnathus acus, assembly GCF_901709675.1. NCBI lineage: Eukaryota > Metazoa > Chordata > Actinopteri > Syngnathiformes > Syngnathidae > Syngnathus > Syngnathus acus. Next base: position 2,626,954 of record NC_051099.1, on the reverse strand, counting down.
GTGACGTCATGAATTGGGGACGGTGTGTGCTCAAGGGAAGTTGTCATATACAGGTGCGACACGCGGGCGGTTTCTCAGCTAAGCTAGCATGCTAGTAAATGTTTGTCGTTCATTGGCGGTCCTCACGACGGACGCCTTGTTTGTTTGTTGCAGGATTCAAGGAGAGTTATCAGATACAGGCGCCACCGACCGTGTGGCGGTTTCTCGGGTAAGCTAGTATGCTATCAAATGTTTGTCGTTCATTGCCGTTTCTCACGCCTTGTTTGTTTGAGGCAAGATTTTCACACTCGTCTCGGCCACCGCAACTGTCGTTTTGCCCGCTGCAGTATTTCAAATCTCTTTGGCGTTTTGTTTCGTCAAATGTTTATCGTTTATTCTCACGACGGACGCCTTTGTTTGTTTGTTTGTTTGTTTGTTTGTTTGTTTGTTGCAGGATTGAAGGGGAGTTACCAGATACAGGCGCCACCGACCGTGTGGCGGTTTCTCGGGTAAGCTAGTATGCTATCAAATGTTTGTCGTTCATTGCCGTTTCTCACGACGGACGCCTTGTTTGTGTGATAAAATATTTTCACACTCGTCACGGCCACCGCAACTGTCGTTTTGCCCGCTGCAGTATTTCAAATCTCTTTGGCGTTTTGTTTCGTCAAATTAACAATGTTGCATTACATATAGTGTGCTATTTCCGTATTATGCAAACTGATGACTGTGACTAATCTGTTACGTCATGTTCAAATCTATTCCAAGATGGCGCCCGCCCGCAACAAACATTTGCTAGCGTGATTTTCTCCCGTTTTGGACGACTGCTCGATTCATGCCGCCATTTCTGAGTGAGTTGATGGATGATAAAATCAAAATATTATAATTTGGATACTTTTGTCATTATTATAACTCAGTACAATATACTGATAATTGTATACATATTTTAAATATAAAACTGTAGTTGATATGTATAATTGTTGCAAAAATATCATGCCATTGCCACTCTACTCAATGTCTACAAGTGTTGCAATAATTTGTGTTTGTGTTTTCAGCTGACTGTAAATGTGATCACTTTTACCAATTGCACCGTTTGTACTTTTCAAGTTTTTTTTGTATGAATCCAGTGAGCAGGGTGACGCCGGTGAGAAGTCACACCATCGAACTCCCTGACGCAGAGCTGTGCTTTACCAGACCAGGCAACTGCCTGGGGCAAGGCCACTAGGGGGCTCTCTTATTTATCCATTTTTACATTTGGCACTTGTCCCTTGTATTCTTGCACTCTCGTACGCTGCTGTGACAAGTAAATTTCCCTGTTGTGGAATAAAGTTCTATCAATCAATTGTTTGTATTGTAGTGTTTGTATTGTATGGTGTATTGCATGTATTGCATTGTTCATCCATCCATCCATCTTCTTCCGCTTATCCGGAGTCGGGTCGCGGGGGCAGCAGCTTCAGGAGGGACTCCCAGACTTCCCTCTCCCCAGCCACTTCATCTAGCTCATCCCGGGGGATCCCAAGGCGTTCCCAGGCAATGTTTGGCGTGTTTTGTTTGTAGTGTTTGCCATTGTATGGTGTTTTGTTTGTACTGTTTGCCATTGCATGGCGTCTTTTGTCGTTTGTACTGTTTGCCATTGCATGGCGTCTTTTGTCGTTTGTACTGTTTGCCATTGCATGGCGTCTTTTGTCGTTTGTACTGTTTGCCATTGCATGGCGTCTTTTGTCGTCTGTACTGTTTGCCATTGCATGGCGTCTTTTGTCGTCTGTACTGTTTGCCATTGCATGGCGTCTTTTGTCGTCTGTACTGTTTGCCATTGCATGGCGTCTTGTCGTTTGTACTGTTTGCCATTGCATGGCGTCTTTTGTCGTCTGTACTGTTTGCCATTGCATGGCGTCTTTTGTCGTCTGTACTGTTTGCCATTGCATGGCGTCTTTTGTCGTCTGTACTGTTTGCCATTGCATGGCGTCTTGTCGTTTGTACTGTTTGCCATTGTATGGCGTCTTGTCGTTTGTACTGTTTGCCATTGCATGGCGTCTTTTGTCGTCTGTACTGTTTGCCATTGCATGGCCTCTTTTGTCGTCTGTACTGTTTGCCATTGCATGGCGTCTTTTGTCGTCTGTACTGTTTGCCATTGCATGGCGTCTTTTGTCGTCTGTACTGTTTGCCATTGTATGGCGTCTTGTCGTTTGTACTGTTTGCCATTGCATGGCGTCTTTTGTCGTCTGTACTGTTTGCCATTGTATGGCGTCTTGTCGTTTGTACTGTTTGCCATTGCATGGCGTCTTTTGTCGTCTGTACTGTTTGCCATTGCATGGCGTCTTTTGTCGTCTGTACTGTTTGCCATTGCATGGCGTCTTTTGTCGTCTGTACTGTTTGCCATTGCATGGCGTCTTTTGTCGTCTGTACTGTTTGCCATTGCATGGCGTCTTTTGTCGTCTGTACTGTTTGCCATTGCATGGCGTCTTTTGTCGTCTGTACTGTTTGCCATTGTATGGCGTCTTGTCGTTTGTACTGTTTGCCATTGTATGGCGTCTTGTCGTTTGTACTGTTTGCCATTGCATGGCGTCTTTTGTCGTTTGTACTGTTTGCCATTGCATGGCGTCTTTTGTCGTCTGTACTGTTTGCCATTGTATGGCGTCTTGTCGTTTGTACTGTTTGCCATTGCATGGCGTCTTTTGTCGTCTGTACTGTTTGCCATTGTATGGCGTCTTGTCGTTTGTACTGTTTGCCATTGCATGGCGTCTTTTGTCGTTTGTACTGTTTGCCATTGCATGGCGTCTTTTGTCGCTTGTACTGTTTGCCATTGCATGGCGTCTTTTGTCGTCTGTACTGTTTGCCATTGCATGGCGTCTTTTGTCGTCTGTATTGTTTGCCATTGCATGGCGTCTTTTGTCGTCTGTACTGTTTGCCATTGTATGGCGTCTTGTCGTTTGTACTGTTTGCCATTGTATGGCGTCTTGTCGTTTGTACTGTTTGCCATTGCATGGCGTCTTTTGTCTGTACTGTTTGCCATTGCATGGCGTCTTTTGTCGTTTGTACTGTTTGCCATTGCATGGCGTCTTTTGTCGTTTGTACTGTTTGCCATTGTATGGCGTCTTGTCGTTTGTACTGTTTGCCATTGCATGGCGTCTTTTGTCTGTACTGTTTGCCATTGCATGGCGTCTTTTGTCGTTTGTACTGTTTGCCATTGCATGGCGTCTTTTGTCGTTTGTACTGTTTGCCATTGCATGGCGTCTTTTGTCTGTACTGTTTGCCATTGCATGGCGTCTTTTGTCGTCTGTACTGTTTGCCATTGCATGGCGTCTTTTGTCGTCTGTACTGTTTGCCATTGCATGGCGTCTTTTGTCGTCTGTACTGTTTGCCATTGCATGGCGTCTTTTGTCGTCTGTACTGTTTGCCATTGTATGGCGTCTTGTCGTTTGTACTGTTTGCCATTGCATGGCGTCTTTTGTCGTCTGTACTGTTTGCCATTGCATGGCGTCTTGTCGTTTGTACTGTTTGCCATTGCATGGCGTCTTTTGTCGTTTGTACTGTTTGCCATTGCATGGCGTCTTTTGTCGTCTGTACTGTTTGCCATTGTATGGCGTCTTGTCGTTTGTACTGTTTGCCATTGCATGGCGTCTTTTGTCGTCTGTACTGTTTGCCATTGTATGGCGTCTTGTCGTTTGTACTGTTTGCCATTGCATGGCGTCTTTTGTCGTTTGTACTGTTTGCCATTGCATGGCGTCTTTTGTCGCTTGTACTGTTTGCCATTGCATGGCGTCTTTTGTCGTCTGTACTGTTTGCCATTGCATGGCGTCTTTTGTCGTCTGTATTGTTTGCCATTGCATGGCGTCTTTTGTCGTTTGTACTGTTTGCCATTGCATGGCGTCTTTTGTCTGTACTGTTTGCCATTGCATGGCGTCTTTTGTCGTCTGTACTGTTTGCCATTGCATGGCGTCTTTTGTCGTCTGTACTGTTTGCCATTGCATGGCGTCTTTTGTCGTCTGTACTGTTTGCCATTGCATGGCGTCTTTTGTCGTCTGTACTGTTTGCCATTGTATGGCGTCTTGTCGTTTGTACTGTTTGCCATTGCATGGCGTCTTTTGTCGTCTGTACTGTTTGCCATTGCATGGCGTCTTGTCGTTTGTACTGTTTGCCATTGCATGGCGTCTTTTGTCGTTTGTACTGTTTGCCATTGCATGGCGTCTTTTGTCGTCTGTACTGTTTGCCATTGCATGGCGTCTTTTGTCGTCTGTACTGTTTGCCATTGCATGGCGTCTTTTGTCGTCTGTACTGTTTGCCATTGCATGGCGTCTTTTGTCGTCTGTACTGTTTGCCATTGTATGGCGTCTTGTCGTTTGTACTGTTTGCCATTGTATGGCGTCTTGTCGTTTGTACTGTTTGCCATTGCATGGCGTCTTTTGTCGTCTGTACTGTTTGCCATTGCATGGCGTCTTTTGTCGTCTGTACTGTTTGCCATTGTATGGCGTCTTGTCGTTTGTACTGTTTGCCATTGTATGGCGTCTTGTCGTTTGTACTGTTTGCCATTGCATGGCGTCTTTTGTCGTCTGTACTGTTTGCCATTGCATGGCGTCTTTTGTCGTCTGTACTGTTTGCCATTGCATGGCGTCTTTTGTCGTCTGTACTGTTTGCCATTGTATGGCGTCTTGTCGTCTGTACTGTTTGCCATTGCATGGCGTCTTTTGTCGTCTGTACTGTTTGCCATTGCATGGCGTCTTTTGTCGTCTGTACTGTTTGCCATTGCATGGCGTCTTTTGTCGTCTGTACTGTTTGCCATTGCATGGCGTCTTTTGTCGTCTGTACTGTTTGCCATTGCATGGCGTCTTTTGTCGTCTGTACTGTTTGCCATTGTATGGCGTCTTGTCGTCTGTACTGTTTGCCATTGTATGGCGTCTTGTCGTCTGTACTGTTTGCCATTGCATGGCGTCTTTTGTCGTTTGTACTGTTTGCCATTGCATGGCGTCTTTTGTCGTCTGTACTGTTTGCCATTGTATGGCGTCTTGTCGTCTGTACTGTTTGCCATTGCATGGCGTCTTTTGTCGTCTGTACTGTTTGCCATTGTATGGCGTCTTGTCGTTTGTACTGTTTGCCATTGCATGGCGTCTTTTGTCGTCTGTACTGTTTGCCATTGCATGGCGTCTTTTGTCGTCTGTACTGTTTGCCATTGCATGGCGTCTTTTGTCGCTTGTACTGTTTGCCATTGCATGGCGTCTTGTCGTTTGTACTGTTTGCCATTGCATGGCGTCTTTTGTCGTTTGTACTGTTTTCCATTGTATGGCGTCTTTTGTCGTTTGTACTGTTTGCCATTGCATGGCGTCTTTTGTCGTCTGTACTGTTTGCCATTGTATGGCGTCTTGTCGTCTGTACTGTTTGCCATTGTATGGCGTCTTGTCGTTTGTACTGTTTGCCATTGTATGGCGTCTTGTCGTTTGTACTGTTTGCCATTGCATGGCGTCTTTTGTCGTTTGTACTGTTTGCCATTGCATGGCGTCTTTTGTCGTCTGTACTGTTTGCCATTGCATGGCGTCTTTTGTCGTCTGTACTGTTTGCCATTGCATGGCGTCTTTTGTCGTCTGTACTGTTTGCCATTGCATGGCGTCTTTTGTCGTCTGTACTGTTTGCCATTGTATGGCGTCTTGTCGTTTGTACTGTTTGCCATTGTATGGCGTCTTGTCGTTTGTACTGTTTGCCATTGCATGGCGTCTTTTGTCGTCTGTACTGTTTGCCATTGCATGGCGTCTTTTGTCGTTTGTACTGTTTGCCATTGCATGGCGTCTTTTGTCGTTAGTACTGTTTGCCATTGCATGGCGTCTTTTGTCGTCTGTACTGTTTGCCATTGCATGGCGTCTTTTGTCGTCTGTACTGTTTGCCATTGCATGGCGTCTTTTGTCGTCTGTACTGTTTGCCATTGCATGGCGTCTTTTGTCGTCTGTACTGTTTGCCATTGCATGGCGTCTTTTGTCGTCTGTACTGTTTGCCATTGAATTGAAACTTGAAAGTATCTGTTGATTGTATTTCGTTTATATGTTTAATAAAGACAAAGCCATCACAAAACTGTTGTAATTATTTAGATTTTGATCTAAATTAGCCTTGAATAAAGACTAAGCAGTCACACGAATTAACAGAAAAATGGACAGCCGGACTCCACACAATACCGTGCAGTGCAAAACAATACCACGCATTCCATGCATTCCACACATTCCACACAATACCGTGCAGTGCAAAACAATACCACGCAAACCACGCATTCCACGCATACCACACATTCCACACAATACCGTGCAGTGCGTGCAGTGCAAAACTACCACGCATACCACGCATTCCACGCATACCACGCATTCCACGCATTCCACACATTCCACACAATACCGTGCAGTGCGTGCAGTGCAAAACAATACCACGCATTCCACACATTCCACACATTCCACACAATACCGTGCAGTGTGCAGTGCAAAACAATACCACGCAAACCACGCATACCACGCATTCCACGCATACCACGCATTCCACGCATTCCACACATTCCACACAATACCGTGCAGTGCGTGCAGTGCAAAACAATACCACGCATTCCACACATTCCACACAATACCGTGCAGTGCGTGCAGTGCAATACAATACCACGCATACCACGCATTCCATGCATACCACACAATACCGTGCAGTGCAAAACAATACCATGCAAACCACGCATACCACGCATTCCACGCATTCCACACATTCCGCACATTCCACACAATACCACGATAATGCAGTGCAATCGTAGTTTGTATCGTGTGCATCGTAGTTTGCACCGTAGTTTATCGCGTGCACCGTAGTTTGTATCGAGTGCAATCGCACTGCATTAACACACTGCATCATCGCACTGACATCATCGCACTGCACGGTATTGTGTGGAATGTGTGGAATGCGTGGTATTGTTTTGCACTGCACGGTATTGTGTGGAATGTGTGGAATGCGTGGAATGCGTGGAATGCGTGGTATGCGTGGTATGCGTGGAATGCGTGGTATGCGTGGTATGCGTGGTATTGTTTTGCACTGCACGCACTGCACGGTATTGTGTGGAATGTGTGGAATGTGTGGAATGCGTGGAATGCGTGGTATGCGTGGTATTGTTTTGCACTGTACGCACTGCACGGTATTGTGTGGAATGTGTGGAATGCGTGGAATGCGTGGAATGCGTGGTATGCGTGGTATTGTTTTGCACTGCACGCACTGCACGGTATTGTGTGGAATGTGTGGAATGTGTGGAATGCGTGGAATGCGTGGTATGCGTGGTATTGTTTTGCACTGCACGCACTGCACGGTATTGTGTGGAATGTGTGGAATGCGTGGAATGCGTGGAATGCGTGGTATGCGTGGTATTGTTTTGCACTGCACGCACTGCACGGTATTGTGTGGAATGTGTGGAATGTGTGGAATGCGTGGAATGCGTGGTATGCGTGGTATTGTTTTGCACTGCACGCACTGCACGGTATTGTGTGGAATGTGTGGAATGCGTGGAATGCGTGGAATGCGTGGTATGCGTGGTATTGTTTTGCACTGCACGCACTGCACGGTATTGTGTGGAATGTGTGGAATGTGTGGAATGCGTGGAATGCGTGGTATGCGTGGAATGCGTGGTATGCGTGGTATGCGTGGTATTGTTTTGCACTGCACGCACTGCACGGTATTGTGTGGAATGTGTGGTATGCGTGGAATGCGTGGAATGCGTGGTTTGCGTGGTATTGTTTTGCACTGCACGGTATTGTGTGGAATGTGTGGAATGCGTGGAATGCGTGGTATGCGTGGTTGTTTTGCACTGCACGCTCTGCACGGTATTGTGTGGAATGTGTGGAATGTGTGGAATGTGTGGAATGCGTGGTATTGTTTTGCACTGCACGGTATTGTGTGGAGTCCGGCTGTCCATTTTTCTGTTAATTCGTGTGACTGCTTAGTCTTTATTCAAGGCTAATTTAGATCAAAATCTAAATAATTACAACAGTTTTGTGATGGCTTTGTCTTTATTAAACATATAAACGAAATACAATCAACAGATACTTTCAAGTTTCAATTCAATGGCAAACAGTACAAACGACAAAAGACGCCATGCAATGGCAAACAGTACAGACGACAAAAGACGCCATGCAATGGCAAACAGTACAAGCGACAAAAGACGCCATGCAATGGCAAACAGTACAGACGACAAAAGACGCCATACAATGGCAAACAGTACAGACGACAAAAGACGCCATGCAATGGCAAACAGTACAAGCGACAAAAGACGCCATGCAATGGCAAACAGTACAGACGACAAAAGACGCCATGCAATGGCAAACAGTACAGACGACAAAAGACGCCATGCAATGGCAAACAGTACAAACGACAAGACGCCATACAATGGCAAACAGTACAAACGACAAAAGACGCCATGCAATGGCAAACAGTACAGACGACAAGACGCCATACAATGGCAAACAGTACAAACGACAAGACGCCATACAATGGCAAACAGTACAGACGACAAAAGACGCCATGCAATGGCAAACAGTACAAACGACAAGACGCCATACAATGGCAAACAGTACAGACGACAAAAGACGCCATGCAATGGCAAACAGTACAAACGACAAAAGACGCCATGCAATGGCAAACAGTACAGACGACAAGACGCCATACAATGGCAAACAGTACAGACGACAAAAGACGCCATACAATGGCAAACAGTACAAACGACAAAAGACGCCATGCAATGGCAAACAGTACAGACGACAAAAGACGCCATGCAATGGCAAACAGTACAGACGACAAAAGACGCCATGCAATGGCAAACAGTACAGACGACAAAAGACGCCATGCAATGGCAAACAGTACAGACGACAAAAGACGCCATGCAATGGCAAACAGTACAGACGACAAAAGACGCCATGCAATGGCAAACAGTACAGACGACAAGACGCCATACAATGGCAAACAGTACAGACGACAAAAGACGCCATGCAATGGCAAACAGTACAGACGACAAAAGACGCCATGCAATGGCAAACAGTACAGACGACAAAAGACGCCATGCAATGGCAAACAGTACAGACGACAAAAGACGCCATGCAATGGCAAACAGTACAGACGACAAAAGACGCCATGCAATGGCAAACAGTACAAACGACAAAAGACGCCATGCAATGGCAAACAGTACAGACGACAAAAGACGCCATGCAATGGCAAACAGTACAGACGACAAAAGACGCCATGCAATGGCAAACAGTACAGACGACAAAAGACGCCATGCAATGGCAAACAGTACAAACGACAAGACGCCATACAATGGCAAACAGTACAAACGACAAAAGACGCCATGCAATGGCAAACAGTACAAACGACAAAAGACGCCATACAATGGCAAACAGTACAAACGACAAGACGCCATACAATGGCAAACAGTACAGACGACAAAAGACGCCATGCAATGGCAAACAGTACAAACGACAAGACGCCATACAATGGCAAACAGTACAGACGACAAAAGACGCCATGCAATGGCAAACAGTACAAACGACAAAAGACGCCATGCAATGGCAAATAGTACAGACGACAAGACGCCATACAATGGCAAACAGTACAGACGACAAAAGACGCCATGCAATGGCAAACAGTACAGACGACAAAAGACGCCATGCAATGGCAAACAGTACAAACGACAAGACGCCATACAATGGCAAACAGTACAAACGACAAAAGACGCCATGCAATGGCAAACAGTACAGACGACAAGACGCCATACAATGGCAAACAGTACAAACGACAAGACGCCATACAATGGCAAACAGTACAGACGACAAAAGACGCCATGCAATGGCAAACAGTACAAACGACAAGACGCCATACAATGGCAAACAGTACAGACGACAAAAGACGCCATGCAATGGCAAACAGTACAAACGACAAAAGACGCCATGCAATGGCAAACAGTACAGACGACAAGACGCCATACAATGGCAAACAGTACAGACGACAAAAGACGCCATGCAATGGCAAACAGTACAGACGACAAAAGACGCCATGCAATGGCAAACAGTACAGACGACAAAAGACGCCATGCAATGGCAAACAGTACAGACGACAAAAGACGCCATGCAATGGCAAACAGTACAGACGACAAGACGCCATACAATGGCAAACAGTACAGACGACAAAAGACGCCATGCAATGGCAAACAGTACAGACGACAAAAGACGCCATGCAATGGCAAACAGTACAGATGACAAAAGACGCCATGCAATGGCAAACAGTACAGACGACAAAAGACGCCATGCAATGGCAAACAGTACAGACGACAAAAGACGCCATGCAATGGCAAACAGTACAAACGACAAAAGACGCCATGCAATGGCAAACAGTACAAACGACAAAAGACGCCATGCAATGGCAAACAGTACAGACGACAAAAGACGCCATGCAATGGCAAACAGTACAGACGACAAAAGACGCCATGCAATGGCAAACAGTACAAACGACAAGACGCCATACAATGGCAAACAGTACAAACGACAAAAGACGCCATGCAATGGCAAACAGTACAGACGACAAAAGACGCCATGCAATGGCAAACAGTACAGACGACAAAAGACGCCATGCAATGGCAAACAGTACAGATGACAAAAGACGCCATGCAATGGCAAACAGTACAGACGACAAAAGACGCCATGCAATGGCAAACAGTACAGACGACAAAAGACGCCATGCAATGGCAAACAGTACAAACGACAAAAGACGCCATGCAATGGCAAACAGTACAAACGACAAAAGACGCCATGCAATGGCAAACAGTACAGACGACAAAAGACGCCATGCAATGGCAAACAGTACAGACGACAAAAGACGCCATGCAATGGCAAACAGTACAAACGACAAGACGCCATACAATGGCAAACAGTACAAACGACAAAAGACGCCATGCAATGGCAAACAGTACAAACGACAAAAGACGCCATACAATGGCAAACAGTACAAACGACAAGACGCCATACAATGGCAAACAGTACAGACGACAAAAGACGCCATGCAATGGCAAACAGTACAAACGACAAAAGACGCCATGCAATGGCAACAGTACAAAAGACGCCATGCAATGGCAAACAGTACAGACGACAAGACGCCATACAATGGCAAACAGTACAGACGACAAAAGACGCCATGCAATGGCAAACAGTACAAACGACAAAAGACGCCATGCAATGGCAAACAGTACAAACGACAAGACGCCATACAATGGCAAACAGTACAGACGACAAAAGACGCCATGCAATGGCAAACAGTACAAACGACAAGACGCCATACAATGGCAAACAGTACAGACGACAAAAGACGCCATGCAATGGCAAACAGTACAAACGACAAGACGCCATACAATGGCAAACAGTACAGACGACAAAAGACGCCATGCAATGGCAAACAGTACAGACGACAAAAGACGCCATGCAATGGCAAACAGTACAAACGACAAAAGACGCCATGCAATGGCAAACAGTACAGACGACAAAAGACGCCATGCAATGGCAAACAGTACAAACGACAAAAGACGCCATGCAATGGCAAACAGTACAAACGACAAGACGCCATGCAATGGCAAACAGTACAGACGACAAGACGCCATGCAATGGCAAACAGTACAGACGACAAAAGACGCCATGCAATGGCAAACAGTACAGACGACAAAAGACGCCATGCAATGGCAAACAGTACAGACGACAAAAGACGCCATGCAATGGCAAACAGTACAGACAAAAGACGCCATGCAATGGCAAACAGTACAGACGACAAAAGACGCCATGCAATGGCAAACAGTACAGACGACAAAAGACGCCATGCAATGGCAAACAGTACAGACGACAAAAGACGCCATGCAATGGCAAACAGTACAGACAAAAGACGCCATGCAATGGCAAACAGTACAGACGACAAAAGACGCCATGCAATGGCAAACAGTACAAACGACAAAAGACGCCATGCAATGGCAAACAGTACAAACGACAAGACGCCATACAATGGCAAACAGTACAGACGACAAAAGACGCCATGCAATGGCAAACAGTACAAACGACAAGACGCCATACAATGGCAAACAGTACAGACGACAAAAGACGCCATGCAATGGCAAACAGTACAAACGACAAAAGACGCCATGCAATGGCAAACAGTACAAACGACAAGACGCCATACAATGGCAAACAGTACAGACGACAAGACGCCATACAATGGCAAACAGTACAGACGACAAAAGACGCCATGCAATGGCAAACAGTACAAACGACAAAAGACGCCATACAATGGAAAACAGTACAAACGACAAAAGACGCCATGCAATGGCAAACAGTACAAACGACAAGACGCCATGCAATGGCAAACAGTACAAGCGACAAAAGACGCCATGCAATGGCAAACAGTACAAGCGACAAAAGACGCCATGCAATGGCAAACAGTACAGACGACAAAAGACGCCATGCAATGGCAAACAGTACAAACGACAAGACGCCATACAATGGCAAACAGTACAGACGACAAAAGACGCCATGCAATGGCAAACAGTACAGACGACAAAAGACGCCATGCAATGGCAAACAGTACAGACGACAAAAGACGCCATGCAATGGCAAACAGTACAGACGACAAAAGACGCCATGCAATGGCAAACAGTACAGACGACAAAAGACGCCATGCAATGGGAAACAGTACAAACGACAAAAGACGCCATGCAATGGCAAATAGTACAGATGACAAAAGACGCCATGCAATGGCAAACAGTACAGACGACAAAAGACGCCATGCAATGGCAAACAGTACAAACGACAAAAGACGCCATGCAATGGCAAATAGTACAGACGACAAGACGCCATACAATGGCAAACAGTACAGACGACAAAAGACGCCATGCAATGGCAAACAGTACAGACGACAAAAGACGCCATGCAATGGCAAACAGTACAAACGACAAGACGCCATACAATGGCAAACAGTACAAACGACAAGACGCCATACAATGGCAAACAGTACAGACGACAAAAGACGCCATGCAATGGCAAACAGTACAAACGACAAGACGCCATACAATGGCAAACAGTACAGACGACAAAAGACGCCATGCAATGGCAAACAGTACAAACGACAAAAGACGCCATGCAATGGCAAACAGTACAGACGACAAGACGCCATACAATGGCAAACAGTACAGACGACAAAAGACGCCATGCAATGGCAAACAGTACAGACGACAAAAGACGCCATGCAATGGCAAACAGTACAGACGACAAAAGACGCCATGCAATGGCAAACAGTACAAACGACAAAAGACGCCATGCAATGGCAAACAGTACAAACAAAACACCATACAATGGCAAACACTACAAACAAAACACGCCAAACATTGCCTGGGAACGCCTTGGGATCCCCCGGGATGAGCTAGATGAAGTGGCTGGGGAGAGGGAAGTCTGGGAGTCCCTCCTGAAGCTGCTGCCCCCGCGACCCGACTCCGGATAAGCGGAAGAAGATGGATGGATGGATGAACAATGCAATACATGCAATACACCATACAATACAAACACTACAATACAAACAATTGATTGATAGAACTTTATTCCACAACAGGGAAATTTACTTGTCACAGCAGCGTACGAGAGTGCAAGAATACAAGGGACAAGTGCCAAATGGAAAAATGGATAAATAAGAGAGCCCCCTAGTGGCCTTGCCCCAGGCAGTTGCCTGGTCTGGTAAAGCACAGCTCTGCGTCAGGGAGTTCGATGGTGTGACTTCTCACCGGCGTCACCCTGCTCACTGGATTCATACAAAAAAAACTTGAAAAGTACAAACGGTGCAATTGGTAAAAGTGATCACATTTACAGTCAGCTGAAAACACAAACACAAATTATTGCAACACTTGTAGACATTGAGTAGAGTGGCAATGGCATGATATTTTTGCAACAATTATACATATCAACTACAGTTTTATATTTAAAATATGTATACAATTATCAGTATATTGTACTGAGTTATAATAATGACAAAAGTATCCAAATTATAATATTTTGATTTTATCATCCATCAACTCACTCAGAAATGGCGGCATGAATCGAGCAGTCGTCCAAAACGGGAGAAAATCACGCTAGCAAATGTTTGTTGCGGGCGGGCGCCATCTTGGAATAGATTTGAACATGACGTAACAGATTAGTCACAGTCATCAGTTTGCATAATACGGAAATAGCACACTATATGTAATGCAACATTGTTAATTTGACGAAACAAAACGCCAAAGATTTGAAATACTGTAGCGGGCAAAACGACAGTTGCGGTGGCCGTGACGAGTGTGAAAATATTTTATCACACAAACAAGGCGTCCGTCGTGAGAAACGGCAATGAACGACAAACATTTGATAGCATACTAGCTTACCCGAGAAACCGCCACACGGTCGGTGGCGCCTGTATCTGGTAACTCCCCTTCAATCCTGCAACAAACAAACAAACAAACAAAGGCGTCCGTCGTGAGAATAAACGATAAACATTTGACGAAACAAAACGCCAAAGAGATTTGAAATACTGCAGCGGGCAAAACGACAGTTGCGGTGGCCGAGACGAGTGTGAAAATCTTGCCTCAAACAAACAAGGCGTGAGAAACGGCAATGAACGACAAACATTTGATAGCATACTAGCTTACCCGAGAAACCGCCACACGGTCGGTGGCGCCTGTATCTGATAACTCTCCTTGAATCCTGCAACAAACAAACAAGGCGTCCGTCGTGAGGACCGCCAATGAACGACAAACATTTACTAGCATGCTAGCTTAGCTGAGAAACCGCCCGCGTGTCGCACCTGTATATGACAACTTCCCTTGAGCACACACCGTCCCCAATTCATGACGTCACATCCGCCAATTCAAATCTTCCTCGCCTGCTCGTCCAATGGCGCTTTGCACACTCGCGTACCACGTGACAGGCCACCGCATTAGGGAAAAATCATGGAACTGAAAGTGCCACAGCCGCGAGAGAAAATTGACAAAGTACAGCCCAAGGGCTGGTCTCGAACACTAGTCCCATCGTGTCAGAGGCAATGACGTTAACCACTCGACCAAAGACTCGTGACTATGGCAGTGACATAAGAGATACCCACGCTCACCTCAAGACTGAAAACCAAAAACCTAAGTGCCACTTTGCCCGCCTCCTACCTCTGCCCAAATTCAGTCTGACCAATCAGAGCGCAGCTGAAATGGGCCTGACCACGTCCACTTTTCCAACAGCCAATCGGAAGGCAATTTTAAATTGACGACGCCACGCCTACTTCACATCCCACCAATCACAAGGACCCCTCGTCTGCATCAACGCCCCCTTTCCAACCAATCGGATTTCATTCTCATTGCCCCGCCCACTTCCTGAGACCTCAGCGAATCATGACGCAGTATTAACAAGCGAAAGGAAAAAAATAAATGAAAAATTAGAGTCACAATCTTTATGCAGAAGTGAGAGAAAATTGACAAAGTACAGCCCAAGGGCTGGTCTCGAACACTATTCCCATCGTGTCAGAGGCAATGAAATTAACCACTCGACCAAAGACTCGTGACTATGGCAGTGACATAAGAGCAACCCACGCTCACCTCAAGACTGAAAACCGAAAACCTAAGTGCCACTTTGCCCGCCTCCTACCTCTGCCCAAATTCAGTCTGACCAATCAGAGCGCAGCTGAAATGGGCCTGACCACGTCCACCTTTCCAACAGCCAATCGGAAGGCAATTTTAAATTGATGACGCCACGCCTACTTCACATCCCACCAATCACAAGGACCCCTCGTCTGCATCACCACGCCCCCTTTCCAACCAATCGGATTTCATTCTCATTGCCCCGCCCACTTCCTGAGACCTCAGCGAATCATGACGCAGTATTAAACAAGCGAAAGGAAAAAAATTAATGAAAAATAAGAGTCACAATCTTTATGCAGAAGTGAGAGAAAATTGACAAACTACAGCCCAAGGACTGGTCTCGAACACTATTCCCATCGTGTCAGAGGCAATGACGTTAACCACTCGACCAAAGACTCGTGACTATGGCAGTGACAGAAGAGCAACCCACGCTCACCTCAAGACTGAAAACCAAAAACCTAAGTGCCACTTTGCCCGCCTCCTACCTCTGCCCAAATTCAGTCTGACCAATCAGAGCGCAGCGAAAATTGGCATGACCACGCCCACTTACCCATCAGCCAATCGGAAGGCAGCATTTCAAATCGACGACGCCACGTCTACTTTACATCCCACCGATCACAGGACCCCTCGTCTGCATAACCGCGCCCCCTTTCCAAGCAATCGGATTTTATTCTCATTGCCCCACCCACTTCCTGATACCTCAGCAAATCATGATGCAGTATTTAACAAGCAAAATGAAAACAAACAAAAAAAAGTCACAAACTTTATGCAGAAGTGAGAGAAAAATCGACAAAGTACAGCCCGTGGATAAGGTCGGGTCCCGAACCATGGTTCTATCGTGTTTTACTTATTACTTAAGATAAGATAAGATAGTCCTTTATTATTCCCTCAATGGGGAAACTCCTGTGTAAGCAGCAGTACACTTAACATACACGCACACACGCATGCAGGGAAGGGGGTAAAAGATTTAAAAAAGTAAAGATATATATAATTTAAAAAAATATGGACAGTATGTACACAATACACTTTTACACAGTATACACAATATACAGTGGAGATAAGAAATTATTAGATAAAAAAAAATAGTGCAAGGGAAGGAAAAACTGTGCAAAAGCAGGTAGAAAGAGTATGAAGTAGACAGATATTGCACATATGACTACACACGGTTATTGCACGTTATTATTGCACGTAATTATTGTCCGTTAGCTACAGTGATTTAGCCTGGTTGTATAGTCTGATGGCAGCAGGGAGGAAGGACCAGCGATGCCTCTCGGTGGTGCATCGTGGGTGACGAAGCCGGTCACTGATGGAGCTCTCCAGGGCTCTGACAGTCTCATGAAGGGGGTGGGAGACGTTGTCCATGATGGAGGACAGCTTAGCCACCATCCTCCTCTCCCCCACCACCTCCACCCGGTCCAGACTTATTCTCCGTTTCTAAAAGGTCACTGACCTTTGAGGAGAGCAAACAGCAAATACACAGCAACAGAGCTCACGGCACACTTTCTGATACTTTTCTATAACTGATGTTGCGCCCTGACATTTTGGACTCCATATAAGTCACGTAGGAGGCTTTCACGACTAAGTCGTCCAACCTCCACAACTTGGAGATGGTCACAACTCGCGGACCCGCTGCAAGGTGTACACTTCCGCCTCTAATAAATTCTCTCCGTCCGTCTCTTTTCTTCTCGCCCGGTGACAGTAGCGCCTTTATGCATAATGCGGATGCTCCTTGCGGAGGTCGAATGAAAGCTCACGTCGACATGTGTCAGGAGCTCGCCGCGTCGCCCTGGACTAATGATGGCACGCCGGCCGGCCCGCTGCCCTCGGCAGATGCTTGCACCCGCATCCAGTATGCGCGTGCACGTGCACGGGTTCGTCATGCTGATTAAAAAACCGCCCCCTCCCCTCCTCTCTCCGCTCCCACCCTGGCTAACAAAGCCCCTCAGAAAAAGACAGCGGGGAACACAAAGCGGTGTCAGGTCGGCCCGGGTGAGGCCGCCGGATGGGTGTCACCTGAATTTAGCCGCCTAATATGACAGCCGCCCGCTGACGGCTTGTCGGCCCAGTGTCACTTTGGGTTAGGGTTTACCTGAGGTCACTTCCGGTCTATTTGGGGTCACTTCCGGTTTGATTTGGGGCACTTCCGGTTCATTCTGGGTTCATTGGGGACACTTCAGGGTCAATCCAAGATGGCCGCCACACTGGAAGTGGGGGTCAAGGGTTGAATTGTGTAAGCATAGTGGAAGTGGGGGTGAATGGGGGTGAATATGGTAAGCATAAGGTGAACAAAGTGAATAAAGTTGGAATGGGTTGAATCGGTCGAAAAATGTAGAAAGAGTAGAAAAACAAAATTTTGGAGAATTTGGTCGAATTTCAAATTTGAAAGTTTGGAATTTTTGGTAAGTGGGAAGTTGTGGAATAGGTAGGCAAAAGATGAACAGTTGATAGTTGGAATGGGTTGAATCGGTTGAAAAATGTAGAAATTAGAGTAGAAAAACCAAATTTTGGAGAATTTGGTTGAATTTCAAATTTGAAAGTTTGGAATTTTTGGTAAGTGGGAGGTTGTGGAATAGGTAGGCAAAAGCTGAATAGTTGAAAGTTGGAATGAGTTGAATTGGTTGAAAAATGTAGAAATTAGAGTAGGAAAACGAAATTTCAGAGAATTTTGGTTGGATTTCAAATTTGAAAACCCTGTTTTAGGACCTTCTTTTTTTTTTTTTTAAATGGGTCACGACACAATCAACTTTTGGGGTGTTTTCAAAGATAGTTTATTATTCGAGTGTGTACAGATTAATTTTTTTGTATGTAGTCAGCAAATGTACATAGTATTTCTTTAGAAAGCATTTCCCCTCTCAATTATCGTAAGAAAGTGGAAAATTATTTTCGACAGTTTACATCCATGAAAACCAAATTCCAAGAGTACTCAACCATTCCTGATCGTAGTGCGCCACCTAGCGGCTACAGCAGTTACGCCACCTCTAACTTCAGTTCTTTGAAATTTTTGCTTTGTACGGCTTAATGGGGACAAAACACAAACATACATAAAGAACAACGTGTGCCGCGGGTGGCTTCCAAATGAACCCGTGCCTTTTTAGGATGTGCAAATTCAAAATACAACATAACCAGCTATGTTATTTTCAACTAGAACTTTTCCACAAAGACTCCATCTAGAAACATTGATAGAAAGACAACTTCAGGAACCAACAGTGCCCTGCTCACAAAACAAAAAAACTGCAGATGAACCTGATTGTTAGGAACAGTCGGTTTGTACGTAATTTCTCCTCTTTTTGGAGTGAAATTAAAAAAGGTTCTTTGCAAAGCACAAAGAAATCCAACAACACAAAAAAAGCTAACTTAAGTTTCCCTGGCAGAAACGGGGCAAGACACACGCACGATTACGAGCGCGATGAAAACTAAGGTGAACTTTTTTTTTTCTTTTTCTTAAGTCACTATCAATACTGCTGTTAACATGCATATACCCGTTTCAGAAAACGAAACCCTCTTTTCTTATCTAGTCCACACTGTTTGCGTTCAAAGGTCAGCTCAGTGTGTCTGGAAAATAATTTCTTTTTTTTTTTTTTTAGGAAAATTAAAAACCAGATAGGAAAAAATACAAAGGTAACGTAAAAACAAGTTGCGGGCTGTTTCGAAAGATTCGCCTGGTCTCGCAAGGAAACAAAAGGATAAGCAAAGCTTTTAACTGGCCTCCAGTTTGGCCATTTCCTGCACGTAGATGCCGATGCTCTCGCTGTCAAAGAGCACAAAGTAAACCGTCTTGATGGTGGACGACATGGTGGCCACAAAGTAGCTGGAGATGGCCTTCAGGATCACCTGGGCCGCCGTCTGCTTGGGAAACCCGTTTCTGGAATGACGGGTGCAAAATTAGTCGGGGCTACAATCACTCGCCGCCAAGTCGAGAAAAACTGCTGTGCCAACCCAATCTGGGAGACTTCAGGTGTCTTTTGGAGGCTTTTTTTGTGAGTCACTTGTCTAACAAATTTTATGCAGCTAAGTGAAAGTAGCTTGAGGGGCATCATTTTCAAGGCGCTTGCTCAAACTTTGATTGTTGACTGCAAAACTAAACCAGCATGTTTTTTTTTTTTTTTAAAGAAACTCTTTCAAAATGTTTGATTTTGCAGAGAATACTAATAATATATTACATATAGTACTTTCCTTACCTTCCGCTGCCGATAGACGGAAAGGCCACTGACTTGAGCTTCTTCTCGTCGGCCAACGCCAGACAGTTCTTCACAGTCTTTTCCAGCATCTCCTCACACTTGTCCGAGCCCCATGCCGGGCTGTTGCAGTGGATGACGTACTTGGCGGGAAGGCCGAAGCCGGCGGTCAATACGGCTGTGGAGTGGGGGGAACAAACGTAAGGTTGGTTTGACATCTTCAGCAGCTGTGTTTTCCTAAAGGGCTGCAACTCACCACCAGCCACATCCAGCGGCCCGTTCTTTTTCTTGACCTCCAGCACAGCTTCACTTAACTCCTTGCCGCCCTTCTTTTCTAGGGCAGCACCTGCCAGGGAACACGTTGTGATCACACATGCGGGAGCATCGCACGCTGGAGGAAAGACAGAACCAGGAGCAGGAGGTGGCGGAGGCCATGCAGACAGACAGACGGACGGATGTCGACGCAGGATGCTGTCGATCATCTGACGTGGGTGAGCGGCCGGTCTCTCACAGGACACGTTCGAGTGCGACATCACACGAGAGAGGCCACACAGGATGACATCGAAATGGAATCAACACAGCAAGATGTCACAGTCTGACTGGAGCATCGCTAAACAAACCAAATTTGGCAGTGAGAGCTAACAGAAGCAAGCAAATTGGCACCGGAGTTGCAATTAAATTCAAACAAAAGCCTCAACGCTCTAAGGCTGGATTTGCAGTTGGTTGTTGAAGTGACAATTGGGGGGGTTGCGAGGCAAAGCTTCCCAAAACAGTCGTTGAATTGGAAACGGCTACTTGGAGCAGCAGGAGCGGAAATCCAGCCTCAGATCCAATACGAGAGCAATATCAAAACGGGATTATCGTGCTTGTCTTTTTTTTTTTTTTTTTGGTCCTGGCTACAAAAGGGGCAACGAAGCAGCCATGTTTTTGATACAACTCTTGTACTGGCGGTGTGGCCCGATCAGAATGGGAAGCACCCAATCGGTGTCAAAAGGAGCATTAGCAGCAGGAGCAGCAGCCCGAAGCGACGGAGGCTGACTGGTGCCTTTACCTACTTCACCGCCCGTATAGAGGGCCGAGTTGGTCGGGTGAACGACAGCGTCGCTCTCCACTATGGAAATGTCGGCTTGGACAACTTGCAACTACGGATGAAACAACACGGCGGTCAAACAACACGCCACACAACAACTTGGCCGGTGGCCAACCACGGAAGCCGGGAGCTTGCCTAGTCAGAATGCAAAAAAAAAAATAATCATTTGGACTGAATGACTGTAATTGGGTTGTTGATTGAGGTTAATTTGACATTGCGGCTTCTGACCAAGCGAGGCATCCAAGTTTCTTGTCAACAGCAGGCAGTCAACTTCCTGTCAGGCAGGAAGTGCAGATCAAAAACGGCCGCCTGACAGCAAGTCACCCGAAAGGCGGAGGTGCAAACGTGGCCGCCGGGCTTTGACGTTTTAATTTTCAAAGCCATGCTGGGGTCACAAGAAGGTGGGAGGGGTGGAGTGGGAAAGGGCGGTGTTAGGAGGAGGGGCGGGGGCGTCTCACCTAGATCGTCTTTTAGCTCAAGTTCGGCGTTGGTGGGGTTGATGACCCCCTCTACGTCAAAGCCAGCCAAGTTACTGACCTCGCTGTGGATGAGGTTGAGCTGCGGGGGCGAGGGAGGGGGGGAGGCATGCCGAGGAAGAGCGACAAGGAAGGAGGAAGGAAGCAAAGCTGTTAAAACCAAGGTGACACCACCTGAGCCTCAAAGGATGTTTTTTTCCCCCCTTCTAACTCAATTCAATTATAATGTAAAAAAACAATAATTGATAATTGCATGAATTTGTTGGGCCACATCCTGTCTGGATAATCAGGTGGGTCTTCACGTGTTTGAATTTGAGATGCATGTTTGTGAGCAACTTTGGAGTTCCCAGCAAAGCAGATTAGTGCACAAAAGAGCAACCCCAGCGATTAAATGCGCCCGCTACGTGCTTTTCCAGTTTTGTGGTCCCACAATGACATCCAATTGCTAATCAATGATCATGCTTTGGCAGCGCCTGCGTCACGGCTTTGGTCCGACTGACTTTTTGACCCAGGAAGAGGCTCTTGGTGGACAGGACGGTGAAGCTGTCGGCCGGCGAGCCTTCGGTGGTGCTGTCGGCCGACGCCGTCTTGCTGGCCTCGCCCTGTTTCTGCAAACGGACGAATGTCAGCCGGTGGTCACAAGGGGGCGTCGCCCGCCGAGCTGCTGCCGTCTTACCTTGGCCTTGCCGGCGCCCTTCTTGCCGACCGCCTTCTTGCCGGGCGGCTTCTTGGCCGGCTTGGCTTTCTTCTCCGGGGCGGGCGACAGGGGCGTCTCCAGCTTAGCTTTGGCGCCGCGCTTCTTAGCCAGGAGCTCGGGGTGGATGTTGGGCAGGACGCCGCCCGCCGCAATGGTCACACCCTTCAGGAGCTAGTGCGAGAGAGAGGAAAAAGTTTGATTTGCACAAAGCCGAATCATCAAAATAGTTCGATCCAAGTTTCAAAATAACAAACATTATCCATCCCTTTTTGACAATATTCCTTTTGACTACCTGGTTGAGTTCCTCGTCATTGGCGATGGCGAGTAGGATGTGTCTTGGCGTGACGCGACCCTTCTTGTTGTCTCGGGCCGCATTGCCTGCAAGTTCCAAGATCTCGGCTGCCTCGGAGCAAAGTCATCAATCAACGGTGGCAGACATCCATAAAAAGCTTTCCAAGGCATCCACACTCACCGGTCAGGTACTCCAACACGGCCGCCAGGTAGACGGGCGCGCCAACGCCGATGCGGTACTTGGGCAGCCCGCGCTTGATGTAGCGCAGCATGCGGCCCACCGGGAAGATGACGCCCGCCTTGGTGGAGCGTGACGTCTTGGTCAGCTTCTTCTTGCCTCCTCGACTCGACATGCTTCCCAACGAGTCCGCTGACGCTCCTGTTGGACACGTGAGACACCGTTATGGAGTGCGCAGAAAAACTAGAAGTGCCACAGAAGAAAAAAGTCATCGTTTTGTGCAAATCAAACTAAGTACAAAAAAGACAATATTCATTAAAATGATTTAGTGTCATTTTATTTTGGTGGCACAGCGTGGCTTATCGCACTTGCCGTCTTCTTCAACGCATCTTCACTAATATCACACGTGCCTTTCTTCTTCTGAGTTTTGCAGTCACACCCCACGGACATGGAATTAGCCACTATTAGGCTGCCTTTCCAAATCATTAGGGTGTTGACGCAGTAATTTGGCGATATTCAAATGAGGCCTGAATGTCACCGTAGTCGCAAGTTTCTACAGAAATAAAATCCATGTACGGTGATAATAACTTGGGACAAGATGCCAAAGTGGGTGAAGAACGTTCTTTTGTGGCCAGAATGAGACTGCGAGGTGTGTGCTGGTCAATAGTGGCTCCATTTTGGAGCGGAAAAGCAAAGGGACGCGGAGCGAAGGCAAAGCTTCGCAAGACGCTCGCTAGCATGCTTGCATGCACGTCCTCCAGCCGCCGTTGGACGCCAGGTGGAGGTGGCCTCCGGACGGGCCGCCGCACTGACTGGAGCTCGCCGAGCTCACTTCCGATCCGGGTTCTGACATTCGGAAGCATTTCCGCAACATGTCAGTCGAGGCGGCCACAGCCGCAGCCGTTTGTTTGGTTGTGTCGGCGGCCGCGGCCCCCTTCCCCGTGCCAGAGCTCGCCACCTCGGCCTTCGCTCGGCTTCCGCTCGGTTAAAAAATATGTCACTAAAAACTGCACAACCAACCGCGACAACATTAACGACGACTTCTAACGACCACGGCGTACTTACGTGAAAAAAAAGGGCGAGTGCAAGGGCGTAAAAATGTCGCTGTTTGGCTGTAGCTGGCGCTTGGTCGAACGTCGACTCCCACAATCCACAGTGAGATGAGCTGAGAGCTGCCGGCCGCCCAACGACGCCACTCAGCGGGAAAGCAGCCGGTTCAGCCCGCCCCCCACGACACCCGCGGCTTCCGTTTGCTTCTTGGACCGAAAACAACAACAAAGCAAGAACGGCACAGCAGAAAGAAGGGAATTCTTATGTAATTATGACAACCGACATACTGGAAGAAATGATAATACCATGTATAGTGGCTATAATCAACGTAGCCAGGGGCGTTTCTAGACCCCTGGTAAGGAGGACCATGCCCCCTTCCAAAAAAAGACAGCTTGATGGACATCTTTCATCAAACTATATGCAAAATGTTTCGTAAGGATATCTGCCCCCCACTAGTCTAACACCCTAAAAAATGTTTTAATTACAAAATTTTAGGGCAAATTGCTCACTTATATTTTTAACCTTTCAGTGATGTTCAGCCATTTCACGTATGTCGTCCCATAACATCACACAAGCAGAAAATGTCATGAACTCATGATTAAACTGTTCATATTTGCTGTTGGTGTCAACTCCTCTTTTTTTTGTCCCGTGCTGTGACACACACCTCTTTCTTCCCATGGCATGCAAGGTGACTTAAGGTGCTTTTGACACAACCCATACATATGCATTCCTTTGCACTTTGTCACAAAATGTCATTCACGACAAGACGTGGTTTTTTTTTTCTCTTACATAATAATGGACGTCCTCATCTCCACCCATGTTTTCTAGTTCCCAAGAGGCAAAAATACTCACACTCAAAGCAGGAATGGATACATATATGAGTAAGTTAAACCAACAAGTGTAGTGACAAAGGTGCAATGCAAATAACACGATGTTGCTGGCTTTGCATATCGAGGAAAGAAAGGCAAACGACAGAAACTTGCGAGACTGGCACCCCGTACTTCCGGGTACTACGCTGGTCAGCTGACCCGCAACGAGCCAATGAGAGTCGATCTCATTGACAGCGCCTGTCAACAAAGCTGTTAAAAGCCTGCTGCCCAGGCTGTGACGCACAACACTCAGCAACACTGCGCAGGATAAACACGCTATTCAGGTGAGCTACTTTAACCTGGCCTCACTTTTTCGCTTTTAAAACACTGAAGATATAATAAATATAGTGCACTTTGATGATTTTTTTTTAAGTTTGAGAAAGTCTAAAATAGACCATTACTAATTATTTATTGGTGTTCACAGTCATGAGGGAAGCACCAACACGCAGCAGCAGACAGGTAAGTTCTTTTTGAAATACAAAATGTAATGTCTGGTTTTCATCCAATGAGTATACAAACTAGCTCAACAAAACGTGAGACGAGAAGGAGAGGCAAAACATGGAATTGGCCACTGAGGTTCTTGTCATCAATAGGTTGCAAAGGAATGGAGACTGGAAGGGTCACTGAAAGGCAGCGAAGAGTGCTTTTTAGGTTCACCCTGAAATGACACCCTTGTGTATCTTTAAACCCATCATTTACATCCCGACAAACATCCTTTTAGTTTTGGACACAATAGCTCGGCCAAGTGTGTTTTCCTGTTTTTGCCACCGGATTAAATAACAGACACACTTACACAACGCCACTAAATTGAGTTTACTTATATTGAGTCACGAAGGGCTTCACCAGAATTTGCAAAAATGAAGACCACGTCCTGGTCTAAATTCCCCAATCTCTGCAAGGAAAAAAAACTTTTGAGAAACCCAATCTGGGAAAAAGATCTACCCCCCCTTCCAGGATGATCAGGCGACACGAGATGCAGGCCACATTAATCACATGTTCTGATATGCTTGATAAAGAGTCCCTGTAATGAATTGAAAAATTGTCATTTGAGATTGAAGTGATTTGAGCAGTTGATTCTCCAGCATCTTGCTTCATTTTCTGTCCTTGCAGGAGTCGTCGGGAGGACTGTGGGATTCCGTGAAGAAAGCCGCCGTCGTCATCGGGTCCGGAGTTCTGTTCTTGGCCGCGTTCGGTAATTCATTGACATGGTGCGAACTTATATTCTTTTTGAACTATGTGAATGATAAGACTTTTTTTTTTTTTTTTTTTTTTGCCCTTACACATCTAAAATCCAGAATTATGGCCATTGTGGTCTAACAAAGTTTTGGCTCTCTGCTGCAGGCATCTTCAAAAGTTTTGGGGAGCTTCGGGAGACTTTTGGCAGAACTTGTGGACCAAACTCTACGTGATGTTTGAGGGCCACAATGAGGCTTTATTCTACATGGGTAAGGAGCATCGGTTGGATTTTGTCTGAGGAAAGTCTCTTGTAATCAGATGTTATCTATGGGAGGAGAATTATAAACAGAACAAATTATGTCATATGTGTGTTGATCATAAAGTGTATTGCCCGAGATTAAAGATAATCTTGATTTATGACATCACCAGGCACGATGCTAGTGCCCACTGTGGTGTTCTGGGGCTTCAACGCTGCGCTACTAGTGGCGGACATCACCGGGAGGCCATCCTTCATCACCCGCTACCGCATCCAAGCCGACAAGAACAACCCGGTAGGATTTCTAATTGTCTCAAACTATTGACGGCCAATGTGATGCAACCACGTCTGCCATCCTTGCAGTGCGCCACGATCAGCGCTCGTAAACGTCTGCTCAGTCAGAGTTGAGTCACTCGGGTTTACAAAGTTGCTCGGCGAGTTTATTTTCAGCCCAATTGATTAAAAGTTATACAACTCGTACTGTAGACTTGAATTGCAATTTTAAGAGAGCAAATAAATGTTTGAGGGCTACATAGCTGATTTACCACATCATTAAATAAGGTGCTGAAGTGAAAAATGAATACATAGAAAAATATTTAAAAAATTCTAACTAGTCAGAATAGCTTAACATTTTACAAAAAAAATCGAATTAAATGGTGTGCATTTGTTACTTTAGCCTGGTTGCTCCCATGTCAAAGTCCTCCGTTTGACTATCGCAGTTGCCGCCGCCGTTGTTGTTGTCAAACATAGATAACGGGCCGAGCCGATAACGTGTGCCCGTAGGTCAATATCTGAGCGTTATCAAAGTATTGATTGAGCTTGCACTTGTTTTTCTTGCCTACGCTGCGCAATTTGAACTCGATGATCAAGACGCTCGGCTGTGTGCAGGTGGAGCCGGAGAAGCTGCGTCACGCTCTGAAGACGGTACTGTTCAACCAACTGTTCATCTCCGCGCCCACCGTGGTGGCTGCTTACCACTTAAGCGGCTGGAGAGGAGACCCATGCGGCCCTCAGCTGCCAACCTTCCACTGGGCCCTCGCTGAGCTCAGCGTCTTCTCCATCCTGGAGGAGGTTCTCTTTTACTACTCGCACAGGTAAGACAACAAAATGTGATTTGCTCTTGGAAGTGAACTTACTTTTGACGTCTTCCCGTTAGGCTGTTCCACCTTCCCCACCTTTACAAGCGTTTCCACAAGCAGCACCACGAATGGACCGCTCCGATCGGCCTGGTCGCCACCTACGCTCATCCCCTGGAGCATATGGTGAGTCAGCGGCGCTAGAGAGAGCCCGGAAATGTGAATTTCTTTACTTAGTTTATTTGTGTTGTTAGTTCTCCAACCTGCTGCCGGTGGTGATCGGGCCGGTACTGCTGGGCTCGCACGTTTCCACGACGTGCATGTGGTACTGTCTGGCGCTGGTTAGTACCACCATCTCCCACTGCGGGTACCACCTGCCCTTCCTGCCCTCGCCAGAATTCCACGACTTTCACCATCTCAGGTTAGTCTCCTGTGGAACTTTGCAGGTTGCTGTGTCATGTTAAAAAGTAAAACACAAGTGTGACACACCTTTTTTTGTTTTCTTCCAAGATTCAACCAGTGTTTTGGTGTGTTTGGTGTGCTGGACCGCCTGCACGGCACCGACAGCAAGTTCCGGCAGAGCAAGCAGTATGAACGGCACACTTTGCTCACCGGGCTCACCCCGCTCAGTGAAAGCATCCCCGACACCCCCAAGAAGGGCCAGTGACTGCTCAATTTGATTTTATCACCTTTTAAAACCTGTTGATCAGTTTTAAAATCCCCTTATTTTTTTAATTGTCTTTGCACTAAGATTGTTTTTACTGACTGAGGTTCATTCAGTATGGTTCTGGTAACTTTCTGTGAAACTAATGTGGAACTGAGCCCTAGTGGCTGCGAGAGGAACTACATGAGGGCAAAAATACCTTGTGTGGCGTTCACAATTCTACAAGTACAAGCAAATTAGGGAGGAAGACAATCACTTGTAGCACACCACTAAAATGTTTGAGACATTTGATCATCGAAACTGCCCGACTTTGATCGAAAGAGGTGGAACAAGACTTACGCCAGCGTGTGCATGTTTGAACATGATGAAATTGAACTTTCATGAACCATTTTATGAACTTTGTCTACTTGCTGCTCTTTTTTTTGTGATGACAAATCTCGAAATAAATGTTTACTTTGGCACATCTGGAAATGATGACTCAGCAGGCAAGGTTTTTGAGGGTTTTTTTGTCCGTTTTGTGTTTTTTTTCTTTATTAAAGGAAAAAAAAAAGCATAATTACTACAAATTACAAATAACACTAATAATAGCCAATCACATCAGCCTACAAAGCAGATAGTGAATATTAAATGTTATAATACAAGTTCTCATTCAAGTAGTTTACATTTTTCCGTTTTATATTTTTTTTCCAGGCGTTTTTCACATTTTTTTCCTCATGACAAGCCTAAAGATATTTTGAGTGATGCAGTGAACAATTTCAACGCTTCATATAGATTTTGTTGGGTTTTTTTGTTCGATGTTTTATGGCTTTATGACATTATTGTACTTTTCAGTCTGCAGACATCATAACCAGCCATATTCCTCACACACTGCTGCGCTCATTTTGATTTCTCCTTGTTCTGTTTGCATCTTCGGCACCCCCTCCGCCATTTTGCGGCCAGCTCATGTCGAGAACGTGGCGCCCTCTTAGAGTTTGTTTGAGGGCTGGACGACTCCCACAAGATCCCCCAAATTCTCCAAAGGTCCCGTCAGGTGGAAAAGAAGTGAGCGCAGCCAACCTAGCAGTTTTTTTCCCCCTCTCATCTATATATCAGTTTTTCCACTCTTTCAGCTACCATTTGTCTCCAAGCCTCCATAAAACACTGATGCACCCATCGTGTCCCTTCAAAAACTCTTCAAGTCTCCCTGAAGAAGAAAGGGGGGGGGGGGGGGGGGGTCCGGCTCTGCTTGCACCGGAAGATAAAATTAGGGCGACGTCCAGGTGAGAACAAAAAACGGAAGGCAAATAATTGCTGTTGTTTTTTTAAACATGTCAGGAAGACAAAAAAAAAAGTGGACTGATTTGTTTTAAGACTTACGGTACCCGCCAAAAAAGTAATCCAACTGTTGATGAGGCGCCAATTGATGAAAAAAAAAAGAGTGGGGGGGAATTTTAACAGATTTCAACATGAAACAAGATTTGCTTTTTCGTTCCCTTTTGTCGCTTTAAATACACGTTCCATGTTCCAGACGTCAAAAGGGAAAAGGAAAGAAAAAAAACAAAACCCCCGCCCGCATCACACTAACAATACTGCCAGAAAAAAAAAGTCCAAAAGCGTCAACATGTTAATGAGTACGTATACGTGTAAGGCAGAAATAACGTCGAGCAAAAAAAAAAAAAATTCTCTTCATTGGTTGAGTTCACATTTACATCTTGATGGGAGGACGTCCATGAGGAACCAACTTGGCCAAAGACAAGGAGTTGCGTGTGTGTGTGAAGAAGAGGAGGAGGAGGACCCCCCCCCACCCATCCCCAAAAATTGCCACCCAAAGCACCTGCGCCACTTCCCGCTCCTTCAAGTAATGCGGATTATTGAGTCTTCCAGTCCTTGACGGATGGATGCTGATGGATGGGACGCACAAAAACAAGGTCAGGAAGCCCCGCCCCCTCCATTTAAGGTCCATGAATCTCCTCCAAAGGAACGCCGGTTGCGCTTAAGCATGAAGAAAGCCAAACGACAAAAGCCAAGTTGGGACTCGTAACAGGATCCGAATGACACTTGGAAGACAGTTGGAACACTTTGGCAAAACGTGCTCCCAACAAAAAGGGCAAAACCATTAACGATAAGGCCACTCGCAACCAACTCTGCTTCTCCTCCTCTTTTCTTTTTGAAGCATGTTTTTTTCCCCCTCCCACTTGTCCATAATAAAGAAAAAAATCCAGCAAATCAAATATTTTTCGAAGGCGCTTTGGTCCGCTCGGATGTCAGCAGGGCCGTCGTTGCATGTGCTCATCGTAAAATTGTTTCCAGAGGCCGCCACACCACAAAAAAAAAATAAAAAATGAATTCTTGAAAGGGAAGGAAATGAAAATAGTGGATGGTTAAATAACCTTGAAAAAAAAAAAATCTCCACCTGGTGGAGTGGCAATGATCTGCAAAGAAAAATGTGTTTGACACCTTGTTGCTTGCTTGCCTTGTTAAGAAAAGAAAGAGGAAAATCTCAAAAACTTAAAACGCATCCATCAAGCTCTTTGTGATGATTTTCTTCCTCATTTCTCAAGCAACAAAAAAAAAAAAAAAATTGTGATGCATCAAAGGAGAGCTGATGGGGCACCCCCCAACCTCCCCCCTCCCCCCTGAACCAGCGGCATGTGACTTGATATCCGCCAGTTGCGTTTTTACTTGAGCGTCTTGGCCTCGGGTTTGACGTTGTCCTTGGCTGCGGCGGCGCCGCCGCCCATGGGGTTGGAGCTATTCTGGCTGTGGGGCCGACTGGAGGGATGGGAGGGGTGGCGGCGCCGGTTGTCCCCGCTGGACGAGTGACGCCGGCGGCCTCCTTCCTCCATCGGCGGCTGCACGAGAGAAAGGAGCGACACAGATTAAAACCAGCGTTTCTTCTCCGAGTCTCAGGTGCCATTTGACCCACGTCGATTCTGAAGTCCTCCAGACGCTTGAATTTGCTGAGGCACTCCTGCAGCTTGGGGTCGATCTCCAAGGCCTTAGCTTTGGAATATTTGAGGAAGGCCCAGAATTTTTCCAGTCCGTACAGCTGACCTGTAAATCCGGAAAGGTAACAGCAGGATCTCGTTTTAGGAATGTGGTCATTCAAACTATACACAAGTCTTGCAGGGTGACATTTTTCTAATTACACTGAGTCATCACTAGCAGGATGGGTGTGTCCGCAGAAACAAACACGAAAGCCGATTTGTGCAAACTTGTTATATCACAAGTGTGTTTCGGGCCTTTGCGTTGATCAGTGGGCGACTCGGCGCCGTCTTTGTGGGCTCATCGTCTCACCGGCCTCGTAGTCTTTCATGGTCTCCTCCTGGAAGTCCTTGAAGATATCCGGCCGAAACTTCTTCTCCAAACCGTAGCTGTAGTACCTGAACAGGCACTCCAAACCGTACCTAGAAGAGCCACAGCGGACGGACGGTTACTCGCGTTCAATTGGGGGAGGAAGGGAAGGGGCTGCTGCTTCACCTGTAGCCTTCTTTGCCGTCTTCCACCACCAGCTGGCGGAATTCCTCGTACATCTTCCTGTTGAAGTGATCCCGCAGGAAAAAGGACCAGAAGCGGAAGAGCGTGTTCATCTCCTGGGACTGGCCGATCCCCAGCCGCTTGCGCTCTGCGATTGAGTCCCGGTTAGGTTGGGCCGCAGGCACGGATCAGAGAGCGCGCCGCCGCTCGACTGGCGCTTACCGTTGAGGCAGCGCCGGCGGTATTTGTGGTAGACGTGTTGCGTGAAGCCGTTCTCCTTGAGAAGCTCGTGGGACGGGTGCTGGAACTTGGGTAGGGACTGCGGCGTGCAGCCCACGTTGCCCAGGGCCGGCGTGCCCTCCGACGGGCTGGCGTTTGAGCTGGGGCGACGGACAGAGTGAGCGGGACGCGCCTCCGGCTGCTACCGCTAAATAGTGGGCCTCACCTGACGGAGGCGGTTCTGGAGCGATGCTCTCTGGAATCCATCACCCAGCCTACGTGGCACTCCATGGGCGGGTTGGAGCTGTGTCGGGTCTTGCGCTTCCTCGGGGTCTGAACAGTATCAATGTGGCCCGTTGAGACAAAAACAAGAGCAAGCGGGCATTTTAGCATCTCACCTTGGCGTCGACGGGCCGGCTTTCCTTAACCACCGGGTAGAAGCGCGGCGTGGCGGTGGCGTCCTTCCGGTGGGGGGTGCGTGGCGTGCGTGGTGTGCGTGCGCCGCGATAGTTGGGCGACTCTGGCACGGTCGTCGGGAGCGACCGCGCTATCGACGTGGGTTCTGGTGCGCCGAAGAGTTTGTTCGCAAGGGCGTCTGTGGGGACTGAGGACAAAAGGCACGCAAGGTCGACTTTATTATCATCAAGTGTGCGCTACGCTGTTTTTTTCGGGAGCGATTCCAATTGTCTCTGAAAAAGCAAATGTGGCTTTTCAAAATAATAAAGCGAGTCCTTACTCTGTTGGGGTTGCGGGGGCCCGGGGGGCACTTCCTGGTTTGGGTCGACGGGAGGCTCTGGGGTCAAGCAGTCAAACTCTTCACGACTGATCAAGTGAACCTTCTTGAAGTTCTCCACCTCTTGCTGCAGGAGATGGAAATTATGTGGAGAAGAAAAAAAAAATTGGTGAGAAGAGGGCTCACTTCACCTTTATGCCGTCGCCCGCATGCTCTCGCCGCATTCCGGAGACACCGCGCATCAACGCGCAAACCTTCCATGACGACGACAATAGCCACCCCAAAAAAACGAGACCGGCTCACAATCACCAAGAACGACTCACGACCAACTCACACTTGATGCTTCATCTGCTGCCCGCTAGCGCTCAGTCCGCTCGGCCGCGCACTTTATTTCCTCCCACAAACTGTTCCACACGGCGCTGGACAACCACGTGAAGGCCTCACAAAAGAGCCCGACAACAAAAAAAGAGTGTCCCAGAACAAAAGTCTGTGTTCGTGCATCCAGAAACCGCTCAAAGCTAAGAAGAAGCTTTCTGCTCCGGCGTCGAACTTTGGGACAGAAATGTCTCCAACGCGGCGGCGGCGACGAGACGGAAGCGCTGAGAAGCTACCTATTCTTTTCTGTTCTATGAATTGGACAAGCCAAAAGGGCCTCACCTTGATTGTGGCGTACTCTGGCTCGTACGTGTCGTCCCACAGGTCCCGCTCGTAGTAGAAGAGCCCGTCGTTGATGACCTTGACCAGCTCGCTGGAGAGCTTGGCGCGCGACGTGTGGTGGCCCGTGCGGTCGCCGCCGGGGTGCTTGCGCAGGTAGGGCGGCGTCTGCGTCACGATCAGGATCTTGTTGACGTCGTGGTCGTCGATCTCGCCGTCAGAGTCCTCGTCGGACCAGTCGGTGAAGGTGTTGCGCCGGCCGTCCATCTGCTCCATCTCCTCATCGAACATGAAGTCCAGCTCCTCTGGCTCGTCCTGCTCGCCGCCGCCCTCCTGCGAGCACAAGGTCTGATGAGACAACTTTGTTCTTATTCGAGACGGCAGTTCGCGCTATTTTTTTAACACCGGTGCAAAGCCAGCCGTGGGTTTGACATGGTCACCTTGTTTGCGGGGTTGGCGGGAGACGGCGAGGAGCCCAAATGAGGCAGCGGCGAACGGCTGGCGTCGTCTTTTTCCCTCTGCTGCTGTGAGGAGGGCGCCTGCGTTAGCGCGCGACCACAATCCGGCGGGAGGAGGAGATGAGGATGGTGGTGAGGTGGCGCGACCAAATGAGCAAAACGATGGGATGCTGAGCTACGTCAAAATAAACTGAGCCGATCGACGGCTAGGAACGGAAAGAATGATGATGTCACCTTCTCCGGGCTGACCTTGGGTCTCGCCGGCGAGGGTCTGGGCCTCTTCTTGACCTCGATCCAGGACTCGGAGTCCAGGTCGGGGAGGCTGGCCGAGAGGCCCTTGGGCATCGTCTTAAGGTTGGAGGGCGTGTCCGATTCGGCCTTGGGCGGCCGTTGCGCTGGGGTCGAGGCTCTGAGGGACCCTGAAAGACGATGGCATCGGTCATTGATTCTACGTTCATTGGAGGAGACCATCTCGCATAACAAGTGAGGCGATGACGATCAAGCTAATTCAAATCTGCAACAAAGTCCGCTCAGGAACGAATGGAGTCGGGCGGCGGGCATCCTCACCCGCGGGCTCCTCGCTGGGCTGCCTGGGGATGAACTCGGGGCAGTTGATGAGTTGCGCAAAGTCGGTGTGGTTGGGCATGCTCAGGCCCGGAAGTGGCCACTTCTCGGGCTCCACTTTGCGGCGGATCTTCATGTCAATCACTTCCACTTCCTTGCTGTCCTTCAGAGCCTGCCGGGAAACGCGTGTTAAACAGGCGCCGAAGCTTAGCTTGTAAAAATACAATTTGCTACTTTTGTTCTTGTGCTGCGATCAGAGTTGTTTTTAAGTTTTCGTCAGTGATGTCAGAAGAGACATGAGAAACTCATCAGTTCTTCAGCGTGTTTGTGCACCATAAAAAAAAAAAAAAAAAAAAAAAAAAAAACTCTCAAGAGGAGCAATCGTGCACGTACTTCCAGAATGACGTTGACGTCGGTGGTGAGGGCCTGCACTCGGTGGAAGCTGGCGATGAGTCCGATGGGCAGGAAGCCGTCCTGATCCATCTTCCTGCGGAGGAAGAAATCGCGCTCCAGGTTGTCCAGGCTGAAGTAGTACTCACTGCAACAACAACAAAAAAAATGTTTTCACAAATTCTAACAACTACTCTCTAATTTCTACTCATCCAAGAGATTAAGATCATCACATCTCCTGCAGCTCCAAACTCACATCTGCCTCTTGATGTAGTCCTTGAGCAGGTCCTGGTCCACCGAGTAGAGGTCGCTGCTGCTCATGTTGTCGTAGTAGTAGGTGACTGAGTTGCTGAATTTCGCTTCGTAGGGTCCGTCTTTCATCTCGTACGACTTGTAGCCTTGGTGGTAGTAGTAGTGGCCTGAAGGGGGTGCCAAAAGGGTTCTTGAAATTGCATTCGATTAAGAGGGGGGGGGGGGCTAAGTCTAAGTTAGTTTTGCTTTAATAAAAAATGTGGTGAAGCTTCAATGCCGCAATCAGAGTTGTGAAAGTTCTCTCCACGGAAAGTCAGAGAAGAGACATGAATATCTCATCATGTATACAGCACATGTGCAAACATCACCCCAAAAAAAAGTTTACTTTTAATATGTTGTTAATATACCTCTGCCGCGTCCTCGTCCCCGGCCCCTTCCTCGGCCGCGCCCGCGTCCCCGGAAGCCGCCGCGGAACGGCGCCCCCTCGCTCTTGACGCTCGACACCTCGTCGTGGTCGTCGCGCCACTCCCGCTCGTACTTCTGACTGTGCCAGTCTGCAACGGGCGCGCCAAACCCGCCACCGGGAAAAGCACAGTTGAAGTCCGAGAGTATAAAACTGTCTCGTGACACTGACGGCCAAGAGCTTACCTCGGAGGTCGTTCCTGGTGTTGGGCGGCAGGCGAAGATTTTCGTTCTGCCTGCTGTTATTGCGGGAGGCCGAGCGCTCCCGCGGCCCCTCGATCATCAGGGGGACCCACTTCTGCTTGTTTCCTGTTTGCAATCACACAGGCCCCGTGAAGAATTAAAAAATGTATAAATTAATGTTTTTCCTCTATTGTCTTTTGTTCTATGAATTTAGTTGGGGAGGGAGGGGGAATCAAATTGAAGACAAATGATTGAAAACAGCATTTAGTCAGCTGCAGTAACTCTGTTGGCCAGCAGGGGGGAGGAGTGATCTATTTCTTTGCGCAGTGAGCTGAATGAGGTGGTCAAGTGAATGACAGTGCATGTGGGAATGACACGACTTTTTTCAAGTGACGTGGCGTTCCGTAAGTCCACACATCGAGTGGACACGGGGACAAGGTTCAACATGGTCAGCAGAACACAACGGGAAATTGGACGTCTGCAATTAACTGCATAGCACCATCAGAGAATGATATTTGATCCGAATTTCACAGTGCTCATTATGTATAATTGTCCAAACTTGGACCCGCGAGCATGATAAGTTTGAGCCAATTCACCTTTTTTCTTTTGGCCATTCTTCTGGGAGTCGTCGTCTCCGTTCTTCTCCTCTCCAGAGTCGTCCGACTTGTTGGTCTTCAGATTCTCCTTACTTTCCTCGTTGCTCTCGCGCTTCTCCTTGGTTTCCTTCTTGGTGGAGATCCTCCTGTGGGCCTTAATGGGACAAGATGTTAAGACGTTAGCGACAAATGCGCACGTGCTGGTGCCCGACGAGAGCCACGACACCGCAAACACGACGAGACTGCGAGCTGTTTGCGCAGGAAATCATGCAAAGCGTTCTCACCAAGTAGATTAAAGTACACCGCGTTCCATGCCGCTGAACGCTCACACACACCTCCTTGTATTTAAAAAATAAATAACTCAAATCCACCTCCCAAAAGAACGCTCAACACGCTCAACCAAATTTTGACACCATAATCATACACAGGAAAACGTTATTTTCCAACTGCATCCAGTCAACGGCCATTTACGCTATAAGGGAAACGTAGCAGCGGGATTAGCAATACCAGACTGATTAACGGCAGCACGTGTCCGTGTATGCGTAATCCACTTAACCCTGCTGTAAGTGTCCAAGCGTTGAATGGCGGATGGAAAATACAAGTCATGAGGGTGAGGAGAAACACTGGATGGAGCTGTTGAAACTTTTGAGTCGGACCTGGAAATCTATTCGGTGATTTGGCACCATGGAGCGAGCTACGCTAACTGACATTCTTGTTAAAGTGGCAGCACTGCTAACGGGCTAGCTCAAATGGCAGCGCTGCTAATGAGCTAGCTAGGCTAATCGTCGTTCACGCAGATAATACAACTCAAGAGACTGATGTCACGTCGCCTTTAATGCTTCGGGAGGTCTTTGTGTAAATATTGAATTGGTTTGAAAACATGCAGAAAAGGGAAAGATTGACGACACTCTTCAATTTGAATACGAAGAGCGGTTTCGTTCGACTTATTCTTGCGTTGACTAGCGTCACGGTTTAGCCTTCTCCTGGCGTGCTAATCGCACACGGCGAGCGGCTGTCAACAGGCGGGCTGGTTGCGGGCATACGACGAGGGGCTGCCGCTTGAAACTTACAGAGGATCTCCACGAGTCTTTGACCTGCCTGACCGTCGGCGGGCAGGACACGGTCCCTGTCACTGCCTCGATCTGAACAGAGGGAGGGAGGGAAGAGCAGTTTAGAGGAGACAATGACGTGGACCGAGATGACAAAAGGCACACCGGAAAAAAAAAAAAGAATGTTCACAGATACAAATGAGCTGGAGGGGAACAAACCGAGGCCTGCCTGTTAGGGGAAGTCATTTGGATTTGGAGAACATACGTGGATGAGGATGAAGGTATGCATGGTATTGGTGCAGCTATTCGTGGGATGGAAAATGTCAGCGGGGACAAGAAGAAGTAGGGCCATCCTGAATTCTGCGCCGGTGAATTCGGACCAACTACCCATCGACCAAACACGAGTCAAAGGACTTGGACAAGCCGGACAAAGACAACACAAGAACACGAGCCAAGACCGCTTTGCTCCCAAGATTGACCTTTGCATCACAGAAAGTGTCAGCACGCACACGCTCCGATTACGCCACGCTCGTACAGTCCCTCAAAATAGCAGCGGCGGAGGCATCGTCGATCCGGGGTCTGGTGACCGAGAGGGGATCCCTAAAAGGACATTCCTTCCCAGGCGGTGACCAGCTCCCTCACCCCCACCGTGTCTGGTGGCATTTATTCCAGGCTCCCATGACGCTGACCCACATAACACCGCTGAGCAACGCCACCACGCGCGTCATGCCGCCAGAACATCCACGGCTCTGAAATAGCCAGCCGCGCCCGGCCGGGGCTGCCACTGAAGCTTGTGTATGTGAGCGTGTGTGTCGACTGTGTCAGGACCCGAGCCTGAACTAGCTGAGCGGCTTGAAGTGACAGGTGCTTCTGAGGTTGTGCTTTGACGCCTGTATTATGCAACAGAAGCACTTGGCAAAATGAAACCACGTACCTCAAGACCTTTCCATTTG
The DNA here is from genome assembly GCF_901709675.1 of Syngnathus acus. Taxonomy (NCBI): domain Eukaryota; kingdom Metazoa; phylum Chordata; class Actinopteri; order Syngnathiformes; family Syngnathidae; genus Syngnathus; species Syngnathus acus. Next base: position 2,589,350 of record NC_051099.1, on the reverse strand, counting down.
GTGATAATCAGACACTCTATTTGTTTTGTTTGTCGTAGACTATCATCTGATGAAAGCCTAACAGAAGGGGAAAGAAAACCAAAAATACCCACCTGCATGTCTTTAGTTGCGATTTCTCCCGGGGTGGGCCAGCTGTTGGTGTCGCCAAAGTCGCCGACCTGAGCGGACACGGACGGCACAGAGGGGTCACAATCTGTCATTGCCAAGCACGCGATTACACAGACTACAAATTAACACCACACAACCTCTGGTGAAAGCCATCAAAATAACATTAGCAGTTTTTTGGGGGGGGAACATTCGGCGACATTTACCTTTCCTCCTCGTCTGGCCTTGGGAGGGTTGCCCGCTCTCACCACCTTGGCGGGACCGCTCGACTCTGTTGAGACGAGAACGCACGGGTCAAGAGCAAGAAAACGCAGCGCAGTCGTCGGCCATCTTAAGTGATTTTCTTCATCAGCTTATCGGGCCTCAATCTTTCCTCACATTCCGGGACAAAGTTCCAAATAAAGGGCAGGCCGCTTAAAGATGCTGCGGCTGCCTGCTCTTTCAATAACAGGAAACATAGGGAATGAGTCAGCGGCAAACGGCGTGAAGTCTCTTAACTTTTTCCACACCTTCAAACTTTATGACAACGTCGGTGTTCTCAAAGTATACTTGACTCGTTTGTGACCTTTCACAAAGTTCTCAAAGCCAAATGTAGCACGCGACGTTGAATGAATGAATGAATGAATGAATGAATGTACAGGTGCGGCGCACGATTAAATCGAAAGGTGCTTGACGTGAAAAGGCGTCAACACGATGACTTGGTGTTTATTGTGGTTGAAAGCCAAGGCGATTAGGTCTGCCAAAATTCACCGAGTTGACCACGGTCTAATCATGGAAGGAGTCGCTCGTGACATAAACTACGACGGAAAGACACTTTAAAACCGGTTTTGGATTGAGTCCCGCCCGCCCTCATGGATTGAATGAAGACGATTTAATCGACTCCCGGGGTTCTTCAACCAGATCATCACTTGGATATCAACAACTGGACGCAAATGTGACATCTTTGTTGATGCAACGTCTTTTTGCTATGACAGATAAAGCAGGCGGGGATTCCTTTAAAAATGAGTCTGACGTCGTCGTCATCATGACTCAGTTCACTCGTGCTTTCAAAGACAAGTCAGGTGAACGATTGCGCCGCCGCTGTTGAGCTTGAAGAAAAGCAGTTTAGCCGACTATGAATTATGTACTCGGCCCCGTTGACCGCCCGCGTCAGAAAATTCGATCCAAGGAGCCCGGGGGCGCCGGCGCTGGGATCGGATAACTGCGGCGTCTCACGCCCGGCGCACCAGAACGACCGGCGCTGGCAAACGCCAGAGCGACGTCAGAGCTGAGCATCCGCGGCAAGGTGCCAAACGTCAGCTGCGCTGGCAACCAGCGCGCATTCCACAACGCGGCGGCTGACAAACGAGAGCTTTGTCTCGCCAAATTGCTGCGTGTCCGGGCTTAGAAAAGCTGGAATGATCTTTTTCATAAAGCTTACAAGTGCGCCCGCCGCGCCATTATGCACAAAATCACTCGGTCTGGTGCCAGAGTTTCAAATTAAAAGCGACATTTGTTTCCTCACAAGCCTGCAATTCGCCGTTGTAAACATTGGGTGGGGCGTAACGACAGAGCGGCAGCGTTCAGCTCACAAGACCCAAATATGGAGGAAACGGACAATGAGTTACTGCACAGCACTTGGCCAGCGGCACGGGAGCGCGGCGTTCCTTCTCGTCTGCTTTTTGTGTACAAATGCGGCGCAATAATTCATCGGCGGGCTGTGGCTTGCGGGAGGGTCGAGTAGGACAAATAAATCCCAGCTGGCTTAATTGACGAGGGCTTCGGCCGGCGTGACGTCACCAACAAAACCGGCCTCAAAACTGTCAACTTTTCGCCAACGCTTTTGCCGCACCACGTTTTACATCAAAATTGCCACCAATAAGCTCATATTAGTCCATTTTTTATGTTTTTATTGATTTTGCCTGAATGTATTAGTCACGGAAGATTTGTTACACATTAAAAGTGCCCATTCCACATTTTAGAAAAAAGGGAAGCCACTTGCGCCGCTGCTGTACAGACTAGAAAAAGCACTCGCTTCAAAATGAGCGCTGTGGCGGGCGGGGACAGGAGAGATAAAACTGGAATCTAGCGAGTGTTCACTGTATTGACAATGACTCACATGCTAATCCAATCCGCTCGCAAGTTGGGCGAGGAAGGAAAACCCCAGACTTGAGCAAAAAAAATAAAAAATGTTTTGGATGCGAGGTCTCCAGAGAGCCCCGGAGGCTCCCCGACACTGGACACGCCACGGATGTGAACGGTCCACACCCTGCCGAGCTCTATCGGCCGGCGCAGACTCGGCCGGCGGCAGATAAAGCGGTCCGAGATGAAGCGCTTGAGACAAGAGCTCCTCTCAAACAGCTGATAGTCTGCGTGCACGCGTGTCGACTGGGTGGAGGACGACACAACGGGGGGGAGATGCCCTTCATCGTTTCAGCCTCGCCCACACAAATTAAAATGGACACACTGATACACGTCTCAGCTACTCAGTAAGCTATCGGTAGCTCTTCGCTGAGGATAAAGGATTTATGCCCGTGAGTGTTGTCTGCTTCGAAGCGTCACTCTACCGTCAAATATTGCTTCAAGCTTTAGAAGTTAGCAACACCGATGCTACACGTTGGCCCGCATGAGGGGTTTCATAGTGTTAGCATTGAGAGGGTGCTATTGATGAGGACCCCGATCTGCATTTCAACCTCATGTGACTCGGGTCAACATTGTTGCACAGCAGATGACGCAACAACAAAACCCCCCTTGTGACGACACACTGCGTGGGCGCCACTTGAGGTGGACCCGGATTTTGCTCCCAGTCTCCCTGGGTTATTTTTATTGCATTCCAAGCTATTTGTTTAGGAGTCTTTTGACAAGTTGCGGCTGCAAGGGCTCACGAGTTTACTGCCATTCCAACTGTGTCACGTCTGAATCACAAGCGGCATGAGACACTCAATATTTCTCTTTGCTCTCAAATCCACAAGACCGTGGCAACTTTGGGCTCGAAACAGATGGTGAGGCCTCAAATCATGAAGGCTTGGGTGAGGCGGTGCTCGCAGAATGCGCCATACCCATGTCGCCATCCTACAAACAAGCCACCTGCGATGTTGAAATACGGTTCCACTCTTATCAAGGACTGATTTTCATCCAAGGACACGCTAAGTACACACATACTGACCTCTATTCAAGAATCAACTGTTAGGCCCGCTTCACACTGACAGGGAAGAAGCAAACGGCCAAGGAGCGTGTCTCGCTTATTTGCACAATCGGTAAAATGATCTAGATGGCGGCAGCGCAACACCAAGTTTGCTGGTATTGCTTTGGCTCCATCTACTTTGTTACCTGTCCTCGACTCAATCTGTGCGCTTCTGCACGTTACATTCCAGAGTCATCATCTGCTGTTTGGCCATTTTCTATCATTACTGGTTTTGCTTTTTTTAGACAGCACTCACTGACTTTGCAATTCGCCAGAATACTATGACCTTTTGCACAAAGCTATTGGAAATTATTTATGTGGTTATTTTGCTGGAGGATGCCTATTTTTCCAGGAGGCTTGACCTACTTCACGTCATCAAACAACAAATGTATTTCAATCAACGTTTGAGTGGAAAAAGGACAGCGTTGTTCCTGACGTTCTGGACCCCAGAAAAGAGGAAAGTGGGGTGGGCTGGTGTCAAAACATATGGTCAGCGAACAGTTGTTTATCGGAGTAAAATAAGTCCGATGTACTTGCTGTTGCTGCAGCACTTTTACATTTAAAGTCCACCGGACCGCCTGCCAGAAGCTTCGTCTAACAGCTGTGCGATTTTCAATACAAGCGGCAGCGTGGCGCTGGTGGACAAATGGCGAAAAGACACGTTGTCTTTGCGTGCACCGGGGCCCTGTTGTGGGTTAAAAGGGGCCTTACCTCTTAACATTTTGGGAGGAAAAGATTACTCTGGATGACAAAAGGCACCACGTTGCTAATCACAATGTCGAGCGTTCGTGAGCCAAATCACCATGACTTGCACGCAGCCACGTTAGCATGCACGGCTAACTGCTAGCTGAGGAGACCTCGGCGACGCGCAGGCGACGTGACAATCGGGTCAATAAACAAGCGGCGCAACAATCGACAGCACAAAGAATAAAAGAAGGGCGTGATTGCAGCAAGTTGCGATTAGCTAGCTGGCGTCCGTTAGCCGAGCTTACCATGCCGTCTACACGTGGAGTGAACACGTGACGTCTCACAACAAACCTGCTCGCTTGTTACAGAACATTAATAAACGTGCCAAATATTCGCCAGATAACCACAGAATTGAGTGCGTTGAAGGCAGGTCAGGCATTTTAAAAAGAACACAGTGGAAATGAGGGCAAATGTTTGGAGCGTTTAAGCTAGGCCCGTGCTATTGTTAGCCGGGGCGGGCGTCTCCACTCTTTTTTTCCTCAGTTATTTGTTTATCGATCTATTTATTTGTCTTTGCACAAAGCCACTTTAAAACGAGTGACCGCACTTTAGCCGACTAGGCGCGTCAGTTACTTCAACCCAATGTTTTAAAAGTCCCGTGACGGGTGCGTTTAAACACCCAAAAAGCCTACTCGAGTCGGCCATTGACCGACTTTCAGTGCACGGTTGTGACGTTGCGCTATGATGCATCACAACTTTCAAAGCAAAAAAAAAAAACAAGTCACTTATGAAAGGGTGCGCGTATGTGTGTGTGTGTGTGTGTGTATATATGTGTGTGTGCGTGTGCGTGCAATGGCGTCCCTTGTGCAACGAGACACCCAGTGGCTCCACTTTAGCCACCCTGGACTCCAGGAATAGCCTGAGTGGAGGAGGGGTGCATGGATGCATGCACGGACTCCAAATATATCCGTCAGGACTTGACATTTGCACACCATGAACGGCCGCTACCTGGCCCACCTGACAGACACTTGCTGTATGGACCCACGGACACGCGAGTGACAGGCGGCGGGGAAGGAAGAGAAGCGAACGAAAATTACTCACCGTGATGTGCTTGTCCGTTCACACTGACAACAGTCACCGGGTTCATTTTCCTAGTCCACGGGTTCACCTTGGGCGGGGGCGCTTCGGTAAACTCCTTCCGGCTTTTACAACCTTCCTCGTCGGCCTTGGCCTCGCTGTCACAGCCCCCCTCGTCCGCATTCGTGTTCCGCGTGGGACTCTCAGAGCTCTCCCCGTGCCTGCCGCCTCGGCGGCTGCCGGGCTGCTCCTCCTCCTCGTCGTCGACCCCGGCTGCCTGGCTCCGCTTGGCCCCGTCGACCTCCAGCTCCGGCTCGTCGCGGATCACTTCGCCGCGCTCCTCCGCTTTGGTAAGCAGGTTGGCCGGCTGAAGAGCCTCCACCTGAGTGGCCATTTGCAAGAGCCGTCGTTCTCCCACCCCCTTCGCGATTACCAGTCCTCCTCCTCCTCCTCCTCCTCCCTCCCCCGGTCCGAATTCGCTCGAAGGGGAAAAGTGAAGTAGTTCGCTGCGAGTTTGACGCTCCTCTGTCGCTCTCAGACGAACCGAGCTTCGCTCCAAGTCGCAGAGACGTCCACGGATGTTTCAAACATGAAAAAATGCAAAAATGAACGGTGTCCGATAGGCCTGTACGAGGGGAGAACAACCCTACCTCCGCTGCTAGCAGCAATATGGTCGCTCTCCACCACGCGATACTAGGGGGCGCGCACGTACGCCGTCGAGGGGGAGTAGGCACGTACAGTCGGGAGCGCGCATCCGTGAAACGTAATAGCAATGCTGCGTTCACGGTTTTGTGGTTAAAAAAAGACGCGTCTTTTCCATTTCAAACATCGACCCCTTTTGATGCGAATTTCGATTCCAGTTTGCAATGGTTTTATAGCGAACGTACGTGTAATTTCAAACGCAACATTTGTACAATATAACGACTGCCGCGTAAGCTTGTTGAACCAATCGTAGTTTATTTGAAGGTGTATTTTTCTGACAGCGTGATCGCGGCACTAAAGCTTCGAGACACGTCATAGTATAGCTACGTTCAGCGCCCTCAGGTAAAAAGAACGCGTATTTTCAACTTCGAATATCGAGCCTTTCTACAAAGAGTTTTGATTCCATTTTGAAATTCTGCTTGCATCTGTGCCATGTCTGTATTTTTAAATAAACTTTTTTTCCACGAAATGCTTACTTTTTATTACTATACATCCATCCATCAAACGTGAGTACTGACACGTAATCGTGTTAAAGCAATCTTAGTTTATTCGAATTTGCATTTTCAAACCACAAAAAAGATAACTGACTCAACAGTGGAAAGAGGCCTAACTTTTGTTGGTCGTTGACTCAATAGACAAGCACAGTGTTGACCTGTCTAAAGTAGCGTGTCCTTGAACGCCTCTTTTACCCCCCACACACCCACCCCGCACGTGTCCACGCCGTGTGCGCATGTCTCTCGAAGTTACCGTAATTTTGTTTTGATGCTGTACTTTTGATTTGTAATCACCAGTATCATAATGACTACAAAGCACTGTTATGTTCCGTTGTTTGCAGTTTCAGTGTCCAGCTCACTGTAAAAAAAAAAAAAAAAACTTTGTTTATGTAATGCACTAGTAAGGCATGTATGCAGGCAAAAGTGGACAGTTACTAATTTGCGTCGCTTGCATACCACTCGTGTTGGACTGGGAGGTTGTCACACTTGAACTGGGTGGAGTACATGAATGCAATGAAGGGCACACTTCGTCCAACCTTACCGCAAATTAGCATGAAAGAAAGAAAACCCAAAAGGCGGTGCGTTGCATAAGCGAACAAATTAATAGTGACGTATTCATCAAATAGGCAGTTGGTCAAACAGGGGAGTAGTCAACCAGGGGAGTAGTCGACATTTTGCACAAGGTTGTTGTTAGTATTTACACAGAGCAAGTCATCCATGTTCCTTCAAAGTCACATGACGATGATGCCTTCATGCAGCCCGCTCTCCTTTGTCAATGCGTTCGACTGCAAAAAATCAATTATTCGTTCTTCTCTACCACAATGCGTGTACATGGGGAGTGATTTATGGTTGACATTTGATTTATGCCTGCATTGTCCGTTTGATTGTTCTGTTGTGTCATTATAAAGAAGCCTTTGAGGAGAATAAACATAGCCAATGGTGGATAATCAATATTCACTCAAGGTTGCTGGCACGCTTCGACTCCAGTTTGTTCCTTCTACCGCTAAGGCCTACCGAGGCCCCCGGATAGTAAACAGGTCGCCGTGCGACTCAATGGCGGAGCGCTCCGCTCTTTGTGTGTAACCGCTCGGGGGACACATAAAGCTCGGTGCCATTGTCCGTCGCGCCGCGCCTTTCTGCCGCCGTAATCGCCAGTAAAAACACAAGTCAGCAGCTGGTCAGCAAGTCACAGTTGAAAGCCGCTAAATGGCACATTTGCCCTGTAAGCAGGACCGGTTCGATTGTTACGTACATGTGCCGCCCCCCCAACCCCTACCCCACCCCACGGTGAGTTCATAAAGCATTGATGATGGGTCACCGCTTAGCGACAAAATCTCAAGGCCTGCTGGTAGCATTGAAGGGATCATCATCATTTAAGTCATAGGACGTAAAAGCGGTGTCAGAACTAAAATAGTTAAAGGCACTGTTGGGATTTTGGGTGGTCCTCACTCAACTATGTGAACCCCCTTGAGGTAATTATTGCGGTCTGTCGTACTAAATATATCACCAAACAAGTCACACCCTGCTGACGAGCAGCGTTGTGATTGGCCCAGCGTTTTGCATTGCTCGCTTTCTGATGAAAAGGCATGTGACCTGTCGTTGTTGTCGTTGTTGTCGTTGTTGCCGTTGTTGCCGTTGTTGCCGTGGCAGCGCGGCGATACGGCAGCGACTTGCGCAGTCTTGCCGAGCTTGTTTCAACCTGCGCGGCCTTTTATGGGAGAAGACAGAGTTGCTGTGCATCGTAGCTTGAAAGTTGCTCGCAGAAGAAGTTTGGTGTCAGGGTGTGTCGTCCCTGACAGAAGCTGATAGGAGTTCAGGTACCACCCACTCACAAACAGATGCAAATGAGCACACAAACGACCTGACGTGACTTCACCACAATGAATATAGTAGTATAGGTACCACCATTATTAAGTTTAAATGTATCGCCATAATCACTGCTAATCACCATTATTACCACAAGGCTGATCATGGAGAATGTAAGAGTCCAGCGATTCTTAGCGGCTATGTTTACATGGGGATTTTTATTCGATTTAAAAACCTAATCGGAATAAAAATGCTTCATATGCACAACCTATTCAGAATATTTCCCCCAGATCGAGACCATTCTAGTCAAGAATTTATTCTGGATGAGTGGACTGCTTTATGTCTATTGATAATCCGATCAGTGTGCATTAAATTATAATCCGAACTCTGATTGGATCAAAGACATTTTGTCCACAAACGTAGCCAGCGCAGTAAGTTTTTTTTTCCTCTAACAGTATCTTAGAGATTGATTCAAGGGGGGTTTCATAAACATTCCCCCTAGCCCCTGCCCGCTCCTGCCCCCAGGCATGCAGTGAGTTTTGCACGCCACTGAATGCAGCACTTCGAGGCGTGGCTCAATGTGGGGGGGACCTAAACGTTTAACTCCGCCTCTTTTCTATGCTATTTTTTTAAGGAATTGATTTCCCAATGTAATGATACGTCACAAGACTTTTAAATAATCGAAAATGAAACTTTACACTCGGGGCGGAACTTACGTAATCGTCTTGGCGGAAGTGGTTTAAACGGCCATGTTCATTTTTGGGCGAACACCACAAACGCTTGGAGACAGGAGCCACGGAAACTCGTGCAGCGTGTTCATGATGTTTACGCTAATTAAACAGAATCATCCAAGTTTACAGCTCCTTTTATGTCTCGGTCAAGACCGTTGAAAGAAGCTTGTCACAGACTGCAATGATATTGTTCCACATCGTTTTTACTCCACGTGTTGTCCGCGTCTGTTTATTTCTGCGCATGCGTAAAGCGTACTAAATTCACTTCCGCCTACACGGGCGAGAATCAAGCCGTTAAATGTATTGAAACACTTTCGAATGAGTTGCGGCCTCTATAATCGGTTAGGCTTTCGATAGTACAAGAATAAATTGCTCAACAATGGCTCCTCTATTTTCGTGCCTGAAATATGTGCGTGGGATGCTATTTTCTGTGACAAGCAACGACGCTTGCTGAACCCACGCTCGCGCTTCAGTTCATTGTTGATTTGCTTTCGCTTTAAAAGGGCGCAATTGCGCCTTCTCGCCTATAGATGGCAATGTTTCCCAGTCTTTTGCATGAGTGAAGGCTATGCCTTTTACCATTTACAGTTGGAAAAAATAGAATTAAACCTTCTCCCATTGCCACAAAACAAGACATGAGGCAGCTTGAAGTGGAGTTCTAGTCTTTATATACATGATATAAGTATGTAAGTCACCGGTTACAATACACATGTATTAGTTATTTACTGTATATACTAGAGGAACACACATCATACACGTACATATTAATTCTATTGAATACTTGCTCTCAATTTAAACGGCACATGTTCACGGGGGTTTGTTTTGTCCATGGACAAACCCCCCGGGGAACATCATTTTGTCCCCACCGCATTATTGCTTCCAGAGAAAGAAGAAAAAAAAAAGCTTTTCTGTGTTCCGAGACACAAAGCACATTTCTGAAAGGCGAGCCAAATGATCAACTGATGATGACAACTAGAGTGGGCTAACTCTGATTATGAATGAATAAAGCAAAGGCAAATCTTCAGATTAGTTGAAATCAAGGTTCAACTTCTGACAAAAAAAAGGGGGGGGGGCAGCCTATTGTTGCACTCAGTACTTATGAGTGCTTCATCAGTGCGACTCTGGGTCACCTCTTGCAGAAACATCCAAAAACGGGATCAATGACAAAATTGATTTAATGTGCATTTAGTTCAACAGTGTTCATTTTTATCACTATGAAAGGGTAAAGATGAAACCTTTTTTGACAGCACAATGTTATCTAAGCAGCATTCATTTCATAACCAATATGAACCTTCCTGTACTAGCGATTCATTAGTAGAATTCAAATAGAGTTATTATTGCAAGAAGTGTGCTTTCAAAATAAAACAGTTTGCAACAAAGTGGAGGGCGACTGGCAAAATGTGGTTTAAGGCGGATAAAATAAAGCTGCAGCTACGGCGATCACAATGATTGAACAACTATTGGTGGTCAGGTTTACAATATGTAGCAGCAGGAAACAGTGACAGCCTTTAAACACAACAAGCCGGGAGAAGTGGGTGTCGAGTGTCACAAAAATACAGGCATCGCCAAATACCCCAATTTTTTTTTCCGACTCTGAAGGCGGAAAAGTTGCCCCCAGGTCTCCGTTCTGTGTCGGTACCGTTTATACAGTTCAGCGACACAAACAAAAGGCAGAAAAGTTTTTATGGGGAGTGACGAAGAAGCTACGCACGTACGTCACAGAATGTGCAAATTTTATGGGTCACTTCATCAAGCAGATGGGAGCAAAGTTGTTTTGATAGCAGCAACGATGCAAAAGCAAGTGACCATTTGAAAGAAAGAAACAAAAATGGAAAAAAATACTACCAATATAAAATCCGTCATCATTCATTAAGCACACTAAATGCGTAATGAGAATTAATGGAATACCATTTAATTACATTAGGCCAGTTAGTGGTTATTTCGCATAAAGTTGTGAAATATCCAGAAGGTCTATTAGCAGGATTACATGTGGTTTGTCATTCCATTGATGGAGTCAAGTGACGCTATGGATTACGCGGTAATTGACATTAGCATCGCAAAGGTGATTAATACTGTAGTTTTATTTACAGACAACAACAACAAAAACGGCTCTGTTCGCTATCTTAGGATCATCAGTAACAGAAAATGTGCAAACAATGGTAAAAGGATGAGCTCAAGTGTCACTTAATATGCGTATATGTAAGAAGCAAGAAGATTAGAAAACTGGACAGTGAAAATCAGCTTGATGTTGGAAACCAAAATAATACACTTGGTCTTTTTTTAAATTGTTGTATCTCTATATTCTGAGCTAGCCAACTAACTGGTTTCCAATCTTTATTGTAGTTTAAGACATGGTATTTTTGGAAACTCGGCTGATATGCTAATGGCTATCGAGCTACCCAATTGGTTAGCTGGCTACTTGGTTTCAGAAACCAAATAAATGATGCTGATGATCCAGACTGTATTAGTAAGTTTTGGGGTAAGGTGGCTTTGACAGAAGGCACGTGTTCTGTAGCTTTTCAAGTCTCCACGCTGTGTTCCGCTGACAATAATTGCATCAGCAGACATCGACGGAACACATCCCCAAATCACCCTTTGTCCTCTCCCAAAGGCCCATTAACGCCGGGCCTAAATCCACATTGGGGAAAGCATGATACAACATCTAATCAGGTAAGTAACTACTAATCTTCTGTAATCCACCATTTAAACGCTTTTATCTGTAGACGAGCCGTGGGCGGAACGAGAGAGGGGTCAGTGGTATCGGTGTTAAAAACCCTGAAAGGAACCAACCGTCCACCTGACCAATGAAAAGCATGCGTCGGCAATGCAACTTTTCGCCAAATGTGGAAAAGTTGGAAATGAGCAAAAACCATCAGTGTGGAAGCTTTGTAGCTTCACGATGACGTGGTGGTATACTTTGGAGCGAAGCTTGTGTTTGGTGGGCTGGCTAACACTGACTACGTTTCATTTGCTTTTTTTGTTTGTTTGGGACAGACACCACCAGTCAATTGTCACGTTTACGAACGCAGGAGCCACAACTATCTAAACTAGCCAAAAAGAAACGTGTCAGATGGGAGGAGGATAAACGGGAGGGAGGGAGGTGGTTCCGTGTTGGGGCGGCGGATCCCGTCAGATGGTGGCGTCGCGGGAAAGTCGGGGCACGGCCGCGCCGGGCCTCCAGATGGCGTGGAGGGGTGAAGAACCGGGCGGCTCGGCGAATCCACGGCGACACCTGAGGTGGCGTCTCGGCCCGGGCACCCGGCCGAACAGCCAGGTGGTCCGGGGCCCCAGCGGGTCCGTGAAAGAGAGGCGGGATCTGCGCCTCAGCGGGCGCTTCTCTAGGAAGTGCGAGCCCCGCAGGATAGGCATGCGACCCCCCAGCGCGGGCACCCCGAGGCTGAGGCTGGTTCTGTCCGTGAAGGAGTCGGTCCGATCTTCGTAGGCGAGGTCGGCGGGCGCCGAGCACTGCTGCAAGGGCCATCCTCCGCGGCTTTTGCCGCCGTTGTCCGCCGCGCTGCCCCCCTCGCCGCCTCGCTCCGCCCTTCCCGCGTCCTCCTCTTCCTCCTCCTCCTCCTCTTCGGGTTCCTCCTTGGCATCGGCCACGGGCTCCTCTTCCACCTCGGCGGCGCCCTCGTCGTCGTCCTCCTCGGTGCTGGCGGGTGGCGGCGGGGTGCGCGGGTCCCGCAGGAAGACGGCAACGACGGTGATGTTGTCGCTGGAGCCGGCGTCGCGGGCCGAGGCCACCAGCTTGTGCGCCACCATGGCCGTGTCTCCGGCGTTCTCCTGGAGGTGATCGCTCACCACCCGCACCGCCTCGTCCGGACTCACCGTGTCCCAGAAGCCGTCACAGGCCAGGAGGAGGTAGTCCTCCGAACCGTCTAGCGGGAAGGCGGCGTGGTCGGCGTCGCCGCAGATGTAGGGCTTGTGCTCCGAGTCGCCTGGGGAAAAAATGCCGGTGAGCCTTTCAAACCTCATCAGACTCTCGGTGCTGGACCGTCAAATTACCGATGGCTCTGGATACCGACAGACTGCCGTTCACCCTCCACGTCCCGAACCAGATCACGCAGCCTCCCAGAGCTTCGATCCTTTGCTTCTCATCCTGCGGACATTTGAAAAAACAAAGTCAAATGTGGTTTTGGTTCCACACTTTTCTCATTTGGAACGTCTGCCTGACCTCTCTGTCTGGCTTGTGCGGTTTCATCAGCTCCACCACTTCTCCCCGACGGACCAGAATAACTTGAGAGTCTCCCAGCCAGGCCACGTGCAACGTCTGGCCGCGCAGGAAGGTCACCACGCCCGTGGTGCCGCAGCGCAGGTTCTGCCGGAGGGAGAGCACGGCTTGGAGCTCACCCGCCGCTTTTCAAGGAGAGAGGACAAAAGCCGAAATGTGCCGTCGTTACCTCCCGCGAGGCTTTCCTGACAAAGTGCTCGTCGGTGATTTTGAAGGCGCGGCGCAGAGCCTCGCCGGGGTCTTGGCTTAGCGAGTCCTGGCGAGCCAGGTTGACGTGGAGGTGGTTGGCGGCGTAAATGGCGGCGTCCACGCCTCCGTGTCCGTCAAACACGGCAAAGAACGCCTGTTCTTCTTGATCCTAGAGATACAAAACGCATTGTTAGGAGGAACTGGGGACTTTTGGACGGAAAAGACGGAAGGCTCCTAAAGACCTTGAAACTAAGGACTTAAACTTTGGAGGCGAGCGGCCAAACCTGAATGTTGAAAAGCGTGTTGAAGTCGGGGATGATGATATGCTTGTCCTCCATCTTGCGCCTCATGTTCTTGATGGCGTGGATGGACGTCTCATAGTAGGGCTGCGGGCGGCGGCGGTAGGGCAGCTCCTTGGTCCACGCGTTGCACGTATCAAAGAGGCGGTTGAAGATGAGCCGCGTCAACTTGACCGCCTCGATCTCTGACGTGCCATCAAACGGACAGATGAGTCGAGCATGTCAACAATCGACAGCCTTTGTTCATATTCGTGTTTTAAGAAATGATCCGAAACATCAGAAAGGAGACTGTGGCAAATCGTGTGCATCCCACTTCCAATTTAGGAAAGTCCCCGTTTCCACTGCAAGTAAGTGACACACTTGTCGCTGTCTAAACCCCAGCGGGAGCTGTTTTACTTTTTCCGAGAGGCAGATTAGAGAAGTTGGAAGTTAAGCGAGAGAGAGAAAGAGAGGTCAATTTATTCACTAAAATCCTCAAGTGAAGACTGAAAACATGCCACAAGGTGGCAGCAAAGCACTACTACCGGTGTCCCTCAGAGCTCAATCCTAGAGCCATTCTCGTTACGTGACAATGGTAGAGTCAGACTCACGTGGTAAGGGTCCGACTCCATCTTCCATGCTCTTGATGAGGTGGTGGATAGTGAGGTCGCTCTGCAGGATGCTGTCCGACGTGGCCCTGGCCAAAGCTGCCGCCAGTGAGCATGGACAGTTACTGTGGATTTGAACAAGAGCGCACAGTTAGCGTCTTCTGAGTTTATTTGGGGAAGTGGAGCGTGTAATATGTGAGGCTGCTGCTTTGAATGCAAACATGCTAATTTAACGACAACAAGAAAGGCCTGTAATACTTGTTTGCGTCAGAAATCAACCCAGGTCAGCTGGTCGATTGCGAAACCGTACAAGCCTCATTGAGGGAAGTCACGACCAAGTACGGAGGGGGTCTTTCTTTCCATTCATAGATCGCCCCTACTCCTCAGAGGGGGCGGATGCTGAGGAGAGGAGATCCGATTGGCCCGGGTGGTCCCGCAGGAGACGAAGGCGGCGCGCCAATGAGAGCTCGCCGGCGCTCGTGCATCACGCTCAAGTCATGTGGCGCGTAGGAGGATTAAAAGAAGCGGCTTAATCGCACCAGCCCCGGAGCGCACAACAAAAAGTCAGACGCGCATCACTATGTGCGAAGAAATGCATCTCGGCTCGCAGCGTTAGCACATTTACCAACGTGACCTTTTATTCAGTCCAAAATGTGTCAAAATGTATGCTTGGATCATATTTTATTATCATTTTATTAAATTTCTTAGACCGGTTCTTGGATTCTTTTTTTTTCAGGTAGAATTCTTCATAGGGCTGCATGAAATGTCCTTATCTATGTGTTTGTTACTAACCTCGTCTTTCCCTGACTGATTCAACTTCCAGCTCTCCCATCATGCTTTGCGCAGGAGGCTGCCGGTATGTGTTCGCCGATGACTCATGCATGCGGCGGTCATGTTTTTTTTTTTTTTTTTTTCCCTTGCTTGCTTTTACCCTGCGACGGAGCATCAAGGTTGTTGCCACGGCAACAGAGCCAACTGACTGACAGTCCACCACGTCGGCCGTTATTTTTTTTCTTCTTCGTACCAAAGCCAAGAAACGGAGGTGAGAGCGTCGTTTTCCTGCTCCCGCTCTCACCGATCAATCAAAATGCAATTTTTTGAAAACAAAACCATTGGTGCGTGTGCAACAGACGCCGGGTTGAGAAAAGGCGCTATTCTCAAGAGCACGGGATTACATAATTCGCAGAGGGTCCGTTCGTCTTTTGCTACAGCGACTCCTTTAAGGCTGTTAGACGACGTAAATGAATTCATTTGTACGCAGGCAGGCAGGCAGGCAGGCCACGTGCTGCTTTGGCATCTCGCATGAGATGCCACAACATTAGGTACACCAGTGTAGTAAATCTGTAAAAAAAAAAAACCAATTTTATACTCATTTATGCCATGTGTTGACTGAAAAGTTTCAAACAACCTTTTCCAAAACAGCCACAATTACGCATAATTAGTATAATGGCCATGTTCCATTGTGAAGTTATTTTTGTCAATTTGTCAGCTTTAATAACCTCGACATCCATCCAAGAGAGCAAAAAAATAAAGTCCATTTTAAGCGTGAGCAGAAGCTGTGGCATGAAAGTGACTCATTTATCATTGATGCTAGCTTGCGCTATTTCGTGATGTAAGCCGTTGCGAGCATCGAGAGGCACGCGAGCCACGCGCCTATTTCTTGAGAAAAATAAGTCATGAGAAAAGCAAAGCAAAAACAAGACGACCAAACGTATATTAAAGTTTAGGAACCCCGGCCGGCTCGGCACAAGTGGAAGCGCGTTACGTAAGCCTCGCGGCACTTGGGTCGAGTGGCGGGCCCAGAATAGCTCCCTGTCCAAATTGGCGCTTTTGTAGAGCTCCCCAGAAGGTATCAATCATTTTGCCTTTTCCTTGCTGCTTTACGGCCCACAAAGGCCGCAAATATGTTCAGCTGCTGTGCTGGCTCGACTTTTCAAATGTCTTTTACCTTCTAGCTGTGAAATATTTGACTTTAAGTAAGGTTTAGCCTGGGTTGTTAGCGGAAGTGACTTTTTTTTCTTTCTTCCTCCCCCAACCGCCGTTGAGCCACTTCAAGGGCAATCCTGGAGGATTTCGAGTTTGTCTGGAGGACAAGCCGAAGCTGCTTTGCATTCATGTCACCCGCCACCTTCCACGTCGACCATGACTCATCATTTGAAATACGACCGTCGTGAGCAAGCTGGCTCTTAAACGCGCAAAGAAAGGAGGACGCTGCATACTTTTTTTTTTTTTTGAAGGTCACCGTGTTGCCAAAAATGGGGCCAACTCTCCAGAGTTGAAATTAATGAAGGCGCCGCCTTTAGAAACGCCGTGCGAAAAGACCGGTCGGTCTTCATTTCAGAGTTTACTATTATCTGTTTCGGTAGATTAACATATAAAACATGTTTAACAAGTTGAATGTCAATAGAAGACAGATTTGATAGATACATTGATTAGATCAATTATAGACAGAAAAATGAAATTTGACTTGGATCAACTTCACGGTTTAGTAGCCGTTTGCGTTTTAAATGAGGCCTTGCCAACAAGTCAGGACAGGACCATCATAAATTCCCCGCAAGTGACTCAACAGTCAATGACGAGCGGCAGACATCTTGCCTTGAAAAAGTGCGCAATAACAATCACCAATAATATCCATCCCTAATAATAGCCAAGGATGAAAACCAGGCAAAAGTTCCGGGAGTGTTCCAGGAAGTACAGTAGTAGCAACTCCGGCCGCCCTCGGTGCTAATCCCAACGAGATGCTCTGATTAAGGGATTACGCCTGCTACTAATTGCAAAAGGATGACCTGGGACAGCCCGTCGCCACTACCCAGCCAGCGCCACAACAGCCAGAAGGGGAAAGTACGGGAATAGCCTCCAACAGACGGCGGACATCCAAAAGCGCCCTGCTCAAACTTTCAAATTGGGATCCGAGCCGGTCTTCATTTTCATTCTTGTGATACTCAGTGTCTGAAATCCTTTGCCAGAAAAGTACGGGGTGGCTTCAGTTTTGTTGTTGTTTGCTCCAGAAAGGCCCAAAGAAGCCTGGCATGAAATTTTCCAGCCTCTTAGCGCTCTGATTAAATATTGGAAAGCCAGCAGACAGACAGACAGACAGATGGCGGGGGGGGGAAAAACCTTTTGCAAAGTCCTCACATTCTGTTTGTCGTTGGCTTACACAGGAAAACTCGTTGCTGGTTTATACACAGACCAGTGAAAGCATTTCAAGTGTACACTTCTTTTTTTCTGTGCCATATCGCTCAGCTCTGGCATGAAACTAGTTCATCTTGAAAGGAGGTCAGTCCATCGCCACGCACGTGGGCCGCTCCCGTTTGTCATCAAAATCACCTTTGCTGCTCAAATGGCGCACCGTTCTGGAACGTTGCGGTGGCGATGTGACATTTGGCGCGAAGGATCACATCCCACGAGCCGGTCGCTAATGGATGGCCGTGCAAATGAAAAAGCTCGTCGGGGCTTAAAAAGGATGCTTCCGATCAGACGATGTCCCGCTTTTGCCTCTGAACAGCCATCGACGGGCTAACAAGTAGCAACTATGTAAACGACAAATGTTAACATATATTCTTTATCCTCTGCAAAAACAAAATCACTGCAGTTTACTGAGTCACTTGCACATCAAATATAATCTGTAGCATTAATACACACGGCAGGTTAAGCACGGTGCCACCTATATGGCGGCGCTGTGGAAAGACGGTTGTCATGACGCCACGGCAGAACTGTCGGCATTCATTAGCGAGGCGGCACTTTTCACACTCACTGTAGACTTAAATACGTGTGTGTGTGTGTGTTTTGCAAGGGAACACTGGAGGAAGCCGGATCAACCCCCTGCGTCTTAACAGCTGTGGGAGTCGCACAAGAGAAGATCTCCTCTCTATTATCTTCTGCTTGTGTGTGTGTGTGGGAGTGTGTGTGTCTTCACATCTTTGCATTTTTTCTTTTTTTATAGCTAGACACCCGTGAGGACATTTTGGCTCATTAGACGCGTGTTTCCGTAACATTTATGGACTACGGGCACAACATTTATGGACTACGGGCACATCTCACTAAAATGGATTGTCTGACATCATACATTAGCATTAAGCTAGTGGGCTTTTGCTAGGTGTGTTTGAAGATTTGGGGCGTTTCAAGTTTTCAATTGTTACGATTAGTCAATGTGCAATTCCATTTTGTCCGTTTAGTCAACGTCAATTGGGCTTTGCCTCAAATTTGGAGATGTGTCGTGAGCCCTTTCAGTGTTCTCGAGCTAATTGTCCTGGGTGAACAATTCCAAAGTTGAGGTTAAAAAACACGTCCATTAACCGGCCTCCGCATCCGTTGAGGCGTTGGACTCTCTTCTCGCGCAACTATTATTAGCTGTTCAGCCCAGAGACAATCGCATGACACGTCGGATGAATCAGCAGACCCGCTGGTAGACGTCCACGTAGTGGGCCGACGCGCTCGCGAGTCTGCTTGGGCGGCTGCGGACGGTCGTGCCAAAAACGTTTTCACGCGTGAGGCTGAAGACGCCTGCGCGAGTCGCTAGGAAAGACAATCGCGCGCGTAGCAAAGGGAAATGACTAGGAAGGCAATATTTGGTACGAGCCCAAATAAAAAGCAGAAGCTCAAGCTAGTAAAGCTTTTCTTAACTGAAAACTTTGCCCAAAGCAGGACTGGGCACGCACAAAAAAAAAGGCCTTTCAGGTAAACATTTGCAGATGAATCTGAAAGCGTGGGAGCTTCCTGAACCTTTACTAATAAGCAAAGCTGTGCAAAAAGTAGCCAAACAAACATCGAGCAGACAGACGAGCGTTTAAACGTTTAGGCAAAGTCCAATTCGGGGGGAGTGCAATGAAATTTGACCTGCAAATGTGTTGAAAACAAGCCTACTTGTGATGCAAGAGCGCAGGAAGAGGAAATCTAGGCTGTCGGCACCCTGGCGGAGGAAGCAAAGGGTTCGGAGCCGCGACACAATAACAACGTGCAGGAAGGAAACGGCCTGCCCGCCCGCCTTGAGTGCCGCACAATGTCGAAGCCAAACGCGAACGTGACGGCCTCCACTGGAAAAGGGAAGCAGTAGCAGATTACGAGATGGTAGAGGAATGGAAAGTTGACTTTGCGGTTAGCTTTTTTGCCACAGTCAAGTTCCGTGCTCAAATCCCTGCTCAGGTGTTCAAATCAGCAGTCAAGGCTTGACTTGGGAGAAGAAACGAACCGAGGATGACCTCAAACAGCCGGCCGGAACAGGATGCATCCAATTTACTCCGACACGCTCAAAAACACCGAGACTGTCAAAACCCAAAGCACGTAAGAGACAATTTGCCGCATCCGAGTCTGAGCGACTGCGGCGGTGTTACTTCTCTCAACTCACCAAACTGTCAAGCATTCTCACAACAGCCTTGGGTGTCACTCCACAATTCAAAAACGATTCAAGTTCACCTTCAGTTAGTTTTAGTGAGTAGGATCTCGCCAAATCCTTAGCTGGGATCTAAGGCACAACTCGAATGAGAACATGCAATAGAAAAATCAATGGCGAATACATGTTGCAAAACATCTCCCTCATCCCCCGCGAGTTTCATTATTGACCCTTGACACAAATGCTCTTCAACAACACTGGAGCACCTCAGAGCACCTCCACACGCCCACGGAGTGTTTAAAAAAAACACACACTCCTTTCCAGACACGAGTGCGGCGCGGGTGCCCTAGATGAGTGCTTCCCCTTGCCAGTACACTTCTTTCCGCACCTATTTTGGATTCAAAACCAGGCCAGCATCTCATTTTCACACTTTTTTTTTTTGCCATTTCTACTAAGTCTGTACACGGCCACACGCGCGCGCACACGCGCACACACATTCACACAATCCATTTCCAACTGCAGAGTAACGACATTATGTAAGAAGTACATCATCCTCTAGAATGCATCTTTGATGCTTTTTTTCCTGTCTGGAATTTGTCAAATGGGGGCAAATAACAGAACAGAACCGGTGGGGTTATTTTTAGCCTGTGAGGATGCCCCCCACCCCCCCGCCTATGCAACGATGACGTCGGCCAGTTACGCAAAATCGGGGGTTCACCTCTGGATTTGGGGGACTTTTTTTCCCGCGTGGCTCTGCAGAACGCCTGTGAATCTAACGTGCAAGTAAAAAAAAAACGAAAAAAAAAAAACGTAATTATGCAACTCGTTATTCCGGGGAAGGGGTCACACCCAGCCTTGTCGTTTATGCTCCTCACCCCCGCGAAAATAAATACCAGCAACATGCACATTTCACGGAAAGCAGAAAAAAAGTGTTCACTTAACTATTTGTAGAGGTGCTGCAGACACAAATCGAGGCATTCCCCCTCCACCTCGTCCTCACACACCAAGTCCGTCAAGGGGCGCGAGGGCAGCGGGTCGCTGTCCTGCAGAGGAGGGCTCATTTCCCGGAGAAAGAGCTCCAAGAACCGTCGGAAGGTTTTCTCCTCTGTTGCACAGCCGGCCATCATTGCTCATTCCTGGACACGCTTGCACTTGCAGCTCCGCCCGTCGCTTCGCTTCAGTCGGCAGGGAAGACTCGCGGCGACACGCTGGCCCGAACTCGACGCTGAGGACTTTTCTTCTTCAGGGGGCGAGCTTCTGAGCTAGCTTGTGCCCGATAGCGGTGGTGGAGGGTAAACTACCGGCTTGTGGAGCGAAGAAACAAGGGAGGTACTAGCGGATTTAATTTCGCTAAGTGTCGGACTGCCCCCATTCAGTTCACCGCCGAATGGGAGGGCGCGCCGCGAGATGGGATTTCGTCGGATCGGAAGAACGTTGACGTCATTGATGACGTCGACGCGCATTACGTGAACGCGCGCGCACAGTACCGTTCTTGGGAAGTCCTTCTAAAACTAATATGGAATATATTTCATGACAAAAAAGTAGCAAACCAAAAAGTAGGAGTATTTGATTTTTTTAAACTGGCTATTGTTTTTCCAACTTAGTTTATTTGGTTTTAAAAGAGCAGCAACAATAAACAGTTGTTTGGTCTTTATATTTTACTATTCTGGCAAGCTATTTGTCTCACACACAAATCTATATAGTTGCTGATATGTTATTGTTATTTCGAAACCCCTTACCCTAACGTTGGTCCAGTAAAAATCATCTTACATAAACTGTGCAGCGAATTTATGCGTGAAAGAACGCAACATTTGTTTTTGTGTTCAGTCGGACATTTTAGTTGAAACCCCGGAAGTTGGTGCTTCACTATTTTGATTCCCCCGGTGTATCTTTGGTCCACGAGAAGATGAAGGAAGTCAACATGGCCTTCCCCGTGAGCTTGGAGGCGCTTCTGCGATCGGCCGTCTCAGAGGACGCCGAGCACCGGGACGACGGTCTGTGCGTGGTGGGCATCTTCGGCAAAAGTGATATGCAGCTGAACGCCCTCAAAGAGTCCCTCGTCAACACTCTGGCGGACAAGCACGTCTTCTCCGCGTTCGGCGGTGCGGACAACGGGGACGGAAGCGGGGGCATCCAGGCGCTCTACAACCCGGACAACCGCGTCTTGTACCTGATGCTCACCTCCGTGTGCGACGGCCGCCAGCTGCTGCGAGCCTGTCAGTCCCCGGGCGCTGGCAGCGGCCACGCCGATTCGCACGACTTTTGGAAGGGGCTGGAGCGTCAGCATTGTCTCCGCCTGCTCTACTTGTTCTCGGTGTGCCACGTCCTGCTGCTCGTCCACCCGAGCCACACGTTCGACGTCACCTACGACAGGCTCTTCCGAGCCCTGGACGCCCTGAGGCAAAAGGCGCTGCCTCTCATCCGGGCCGCCGTCAAGGACTGCCCGGTGTCCAAGGAATGGAAGGTCAACTGTCGGCCGTGCCCGCCTCGGCTCCTCTTCGTCTTCCAGATGAGCGGAACGCTCAAGGTCCTCCATCTACATGAAACATACAGAATTTTAAAAGTTTTCACTGTTCACTTCAAACCGCAAATATCTCTTTGTGTTTTAAAGTGTGTCGTTGAAGTCATTTCATGCGCCTTGCTCCCTTCAGTCACTTGTTTTTTTTCTATTGTTGCACGAAAACCGTCAACGCTTCTACATGGGTCCTTTCCTCTCCAGGTCCTCAATGGTTCAGAGTCAGGCGCCCACCCGGACAAACCCAAGAAGCACTCGCCCCGGCGGCGTCTGCAGCACGCCCTGGAGGATCAAATCTACCGCATCTTCCGCAAAAGTCGCGTCCTGACCAACCAAAGCAGCAACTGCCTGTTCACCGTGCCCGCCAACCAGGCCTTCGTCTACGTGCTGCCCGCATCATCTGACGAGGACTCTGTGGGCTCCCTGCTGGGCCAGCTGCGCTCCAACTGCATCCTGTGCGAGCAGGACTCGGGAACGCTGGTGTCCGGCCCGCGGCGCTACCAACAGACGCGGCCCTCGGCCCGACAGGGCCTTGTGGAACAATCGGGCGCGACTATGGGTGCCGTGCCGACCGACTGCAGTTTGAAGGAGTTCCTCTGGCAGCACGTGGAGCTGGTTCTGACCAAGAAAGGCTTTGATGACAGCGTGGGACGGAACCCACAGCCATGCCACTTTGAGCTGCCGTCTTACTCCAAGTGGGCACAGGTCAGATATTAAAAGTCTACACGACCTCAGCCCTCGAGCAATTAATTGGTCAGGTCCGACAAAAACCTTCACAACTTAATTGAAATTCTTTTTTCTCTGGCTCAGGTGGCGCTGAAGCTCCACCAGGCGCTGACCGGTGGCGACGAGGACGACGTGGCCGAGATGGCGGCCAAGGTTCAGGCCCAGCTGAAGGTGTTGGACGGCTTCCTGAACGCCGACGCCAAGTTCTCAGAGAACCGGTGCCAGAAGGCGCTGCCCCTGGCCCACAGTGCGTACCAGGCCAACCTGCCACACAACTACACCACAGCCGTGCACAAGAACCAGCTGGCGCAGGCGCTGCGCGTCTACAGTCAGCACGCACGTGGCGTGGCTTTCCAGCGCTACGCCCTGCAGGTCCACGAGGACTGCTACAAGTTCTGGAGCAACGGGCACCAGCTATGCGAGGAGCGCAGCCTATCCGACCAGCACTGCGTTCACAAGTTTCACCTTCTGCCGCAATCGGGTAGGAGCATCGAAAGCTATTGGCTGGCTGCAGCCTGAGGTGGTGCGTTTTATTCAGAGCATGTATCTCCAAATTTGCTTTGGGGGCTAGGAGAGAAAACGGACATGGATCACAACCCGCCCATTCTGAACCACAACAGCAGGGGGCGCTCCACCAGCTCCTGCAACTGCGGAAGGAAGCAGGCGCCCCGCGACGACCCCTTTGACGTGCAGGCAGCAAACTACGATTTTTACCAGGTCTTTTTTAGATATAGGAGAAAAAAAAAAAAAAGTTCAGCGCTCACCCGTGTTGCCTTCCACTCTTGTCGTCTTGCAGGCCCAGGAGGAGAAATGCTGCGGGAAGCTGGAGCGGATCCACTTCCCCATTTTCCAGCCCAGCACTCCCGACCCGGCCCCAGCCAGCAACCAGGCAGAGCGCCCGCCGTCCGAGGCCGACGCCGACCGGTTAAGGGAGCCCGGTGCCGCCCACAGCCACACGCCCGGCGACACCAGCCTGAGCTTGGCACTCAGCCTGGGCCAGTCCACCGGCAGCTTGGGTCCTTACGGGGACGGCGAGTCGACGACGACGGCCGGCGCCGATGGCCAAGTGCAACAGAAGCGTCCCAGCCTGGCTGACCGCCAGCCCTCCACCGTGGAGTACCTCCCGGGAATGATGCACTCGGGCTGCCCCAAGGGCCTCCTGCCCAAAATCTCCAGTTGGTCCCTGGTCAAACTGGGCCCGGCCAAGTCGTACAACTGCCACACAGGGCTGGACCAACCCGGCTTCCTCCCCGGCGCCTCCTTCCTGCTCCCGTGGGACTTGATGATCCGCTCCCGGTCCGAGGATGACCCGAGCGAGCCCCTGGATGGCGGCGCGTCCTCGTGGCCGGTCCCCAACAAGACGCTAGTGGGAAAGCGGGGGGGCGCGGGCGGACCAGGTAGGGCCCGGCGGCGGGACGACTCGGCGCGGGCCTACGTGGGCTTTGAATACGAAGACGGCCGGGGGCGGCGCTTCATCGGCTCGGGGCCCGACAAGGTTGTTAAGGTGCTGGGACCGGGCGGCGCCAAGGAGCCTGCTGGCAGGGTGCTCAACAGCGACATGCCCCTCTACGTGCCGTCGCCTTCGCAGGGACGAGGAGTGAAGCCTCACTTTGCTCAGCTGATGCGGCTTTTCATCGTTGTGCCAGACGCCCCGCTGGAAGTCACCCTCAACCCTCAGGTGAAAACGTACACCGCTGAAAATAAAAACCACATGCGTCTTCAAACTTTTTTTATCCACTAAATATTAAGCATCCACGTCCATACTTTTTCAACAACCTCAATAATTACAAACTTGGGCTCAATTCTCATGGGCACGGATGTATTTTACAGGTGCAGCCCGGGCCGCCGCCCTGCCCGGTGTTCCACCCGGAGCAGACGGACTTGGTGCTGCCCCCCGACGGCCTTTGGGTGCTGCGCTTCCCGTACGCCTATGGCACAGAGCTGGCACCCTGCTACCCCCCCAAGGAGAACCAGCCCCTTGGCAACTACAAGGTGCTGCGAGGAATCCTTAAAGCCAACACGCAACCACAGTGAACGCCTCCGCCAATGTGCAATCTCGCAAACGACCACACGAGGGCGACAAATGTTTAAGAATTGCCACACATCCATTTGCTCCAACTGCATCTTGATTCTTGAAATAAATCTGTTTTGCATCAACATAAACCGTGGATGTATTTTGCCTTGTTGTGCGATTGCTATTCCGTTTATAAAACAATTGCATGACGCAATCACCCAATTATCTTTGTAGCTTGAAATGAAAAGTCTAAAAAACGATTTTCAAGATAGTCCACGAAGAGTAGTTCCCATTTTGAAACCCTTTTTTTAAAGATTAAATACAAATGCACCCAATTAACATTAAATACAGAATCTGCCTATGTTAATCAGACAGTACGCCGAGTACAATGTCCCTGCGGGTTTGATAAGAAACACGGAAACGGGTCGGTGTGATATGGTGGTGTCACGAGCAAGTATATAACCTGAAGGAATGTAGCCAATAACAATGCAGTTAATAACAAAGCTCGCGATTCAAGGTCATCGAGCGGGACACCAGGAGATCAAGTGTTCTTTTCCACCTGGGGTCAAAGATTATCTGGTTTTGTTCACAGATTTCTTTTTTTTTTTGTTTCCCAGTCGAAATTTAATTTAATTAGACCCTGGGCCAAGCTGTCACCATCGTAAAACCTTTTACTGACTTTCAGACAATGATTTAGGAAATCATTTAGCTTGACCAATCATCAACTAAGAGTACAAATATAATCACTGCAGTACAATTCTAAAAAAAAATTTGGGATGACACTGCCCAAATCCAAACACTCTCAAAAAAATAGCAAATGCTACATGACAATTGTTTTGTATGACTACGTGATGACTGACAGAAGCGGAAGAATAAACAAATCGAACATGCTAATCCTTTAATAAGTGACAACATTGACAAAACATTGGAACACTGCCAAGCCCTTGCTCCTTATTCCGCTCAACTTCCCGAGTCATTCATAAAACACCTCTTGTGTTGCCAAAAAAGCTAAATGTGGCATCATCACTAAAAAGTTTTTGAGAATTGCTTTCAATTGCGGGACCACTATCTATCCCGTGGTGACCTTTAGAGAAGGATCGGCGTAAATCTGGGTGAGTGTTGAAAGCGACAACAAGTGTGAAACAAAAAACGCCAAAACAAAACTTCCATCTGTCCCCCCCGCCCCCTTAACTTTCGTTCTGGTGGCCAGGTATACGAGAGGAGATCGTTTTCCACAGTGTGCTAAAGTTCACCTAGCGAGGCGGTACAAAAGGAGGAGAAAGAAAATCTGAAGACGACAACAGCTGAGTGGAGATGTTGACGGGCCGGCGTGATCACACACACGAGGTGAAGAAGAGGCAAGGTGAGAAAGGCCGCAAATTCATCACAATGAATGTTCTCTTGCAATGATTACCTGCGCTAAAGTTAACTTTCAACCCAAAACTGCATTCTTTGACCCAAAACGGACTTTCCAATGTCCTTTTAATTGATTTTAGCATTAAAATGACCACAATGCACTTTAAGTTATTCAATTGTGATTTGTTGTTTTAAAGAGTGTTAGAGGAGTGGAAATAGGTCTCCACTTATTTTATTTCTACGGTTTAATTTTTAACTCAGTTATTACAGCTGGAACTCAAGTCAAACTTTACAGTAGCTTATCATCTAATAATTTACAGCGCGTAATTATTGGTCAACTAACTTCACCTTATCTGCTTTATACTTTTTGAGTTTTAACCACTTCGGTTCTATGTCCTCAGTTTGTCCTAAGACCCGAGTATCTAAACCCGCGATGGCCGTGAGGAAAGCAGAAGTCCGTCGGCGCATCATCTCCAAAGACGGCCACAACAAGGTGCGCATCATCAACGTGGAGGGCATGGTCAAGCTGTACTTGCACGACATCTGGACCACGGTGGTGGACATGAAGTGGCGCTACAAGCTCACCCTCTTCGCCTCTACCTTCATCATGACGTGGTTTATCTTCGGTGTGTTCTTCTACTTGATAAGCATGGGCAACGGCGACTTTGAGCCCAATCTCAGCTCCAACCACACTCCCTGCCTGGAGAACGTCAAAACCTTCACCGGCGCCTTTCTCTTCTCGCTGGAGTCGCAGACCACCATCGGCTACGGTTTTCGCTACATCACCGAGGACTGCCCGCTGGCCATCTTTACGCTGGTGGCCCAGCTGGTCATCACCGGCCTGGCCGAGATCTTCGTCACGGGAGCCTTTCTGGCCAAGTTGGCGCGACCCAAGAAGCGAGCCGAGACCATCAAGTTCAGCCGCAATGCGGTGGTGTGCCGCCGGCAAGGACAATTCTGCCTCATGATTCAAGTGGCCAACATGAGGAAGAGTCTGCTCATCCAGTGTCATCTCACCGGCAAGCTCCTCCGCGCCTACGTCACCCAAGAGGGCGAGAAGACACTAGTTCACCAAACTTCGGTGGACTTCTTGATGGACTCCAGCAGCGAGTTCCCCTTCCTAATCCTGCCGCTGACTTTCTACCACATGCTGGACGAGCGCAGCCCACTAGCCGGGTTGACTGCGGAAAATTTGCACAGCAGTGAAATGGAGCTGCTGGTGACGCTCAACGCCACCATGGAGTCCACAGCGGCGACTACTCAAAGCAGGACGTCCTACGTGCCCAACGAGATCTTGTGGGGCTACGAGTTCAAGCCGGTGATTTTCAGCTCGGCCGACGGGAGATACGTGGCCGACTTCAACTTCTTTGATAAAGTTCAGCTCAGCAATGACGCCGCTTTCCCCAGGAACATGGACAAACTCAAACTGGAGCAAGACGACAACAAAGACTAATCGAGTCTGCAATCGAGAACATGTTACACTCCTGATTGGTACTTCTGCTGCACATGCCAATGTCATTTGTTATTTTTGTGTGAGAGAAAGAAAAAAGAAAAGAAACGTAATATATTTCTGAGTGAAAAGTTATCAGTTGTGGAAAAAAGTTGATCCTATTTTTTCACCTCTCTTCAGTGGACTTCACACTCCTGTTGTGACAACATTTGAAACTATTTTCTATAAACACTAAAAACACAGCTCGTGTTTTCACTGACATATTGTATACAAACATAGCAAAATATAATATAGTCCGTCCAACCAAGCCGCTATAAAGTGCATACAGTACGCGAGTTGAATGGCACAACTATCTTCTTGATTTGTTTTGACAATGGGCAATAATTTGAAATAGAGGCTACTGCCACCTACAGGAGCTCAGAGAAACGGCAACAACAGTTGAAGAGACACTGCATATTCTTGATACGTTTGGGCATTTTTTTTCTTTTGGTTTTTGTACTTAATAAGCGACACCAGCTAATATGTAAAAGTGGTCTGTTAGAAATAATTCATCTTTGCCTCTCATACAAACTACTAAAACGGAACAGAAACACGTCTTCCAGTAGATCAATTGAGAATATTTAATTCAGTATTTGAATATTTTGCACATTTCTTGTTTTGGCGATTAATCATAGTATGATCGTTTTGATTGCTATTGGTTCTATAGTTAATGATAAAAAAAAAAAAAAGGCTTCCCAGTAGCGGTTTGATAAGAAAGATAAGCAAGAAAAGCTTCCTACCAGCTCTTCGATGACGATGTCCACCATGAACGAAACTTTCCGCGTCCATCTTGGGGTCGCATCGGATTGGGCTGTGACGTCACAGGTTCGGTCCACAAAAATGTCCACACGTTAGGCGTCGGCCTTAATCGTTGGACAAAAGATGACGTCACAGGCAATCGGGCGACGTGTGTCTGTGGTAGGTCATGCGTCGCCGTGACGTCACACTGTGAATGTGAGTACGTGACTCGAGTTTCTGTGTTGTATGTCCTCTTGTTACTCAGCTCCTGCAAGAGTCACACAAATATTCCATTTCTTATTTGTCATCGATTTGACTCCCGACAATTTGCTGTTTATTGCCTACACAGGTGAGTCACACTGACAATACAGGCACATGTAGTTCACAAACTCGATGTGCTTATCAATATGCAGAAGTGTTGCGACAAGCTGGAAGATTTGGGGAAATAAATTTAAATATAAAACGTGAGGGATGAAATGTGTCAAGAAATATCTGTAGTACAAATGACATTTTCTAAAATGCTTATGCTAATATATATTTCAGCGACAATGATGAATGCTAACGGTTGCTATGACAACGTACTGTTTATTAGGGCCATTTGTGACCCGCAGGTTGATATATTGCAAACCCCATTTTTTATATCCCAGATGAATGAAATTGCGACAGCCACAGCTATGTTGTGTTGTAGCATTATTATTATTTTTTAAAATCAGGAATGAATTGCACCATAGTTCAGACTCATAAAAGCTTTTGGAGAAACGCAATTCTGAAGGGTCACAA
Organism: Syngnathus acus; assembly: GCF_901709675.1. Lineage (NCBI taxonomy): Eukaryota > Metazoa > Chordata > Actinopteri > Syngnathiformes > Syngnathidae > Syngnathus > Syngnathus acus. The sequence continues at coordinate 2,560,332 of NC_051099.1, read as the reverse complement.
AGTTGTCATGACTCAAGTAGCTATGCTGAGGGGGATGAGGGGTGTTAATATCAAGATGTTAATATTTAAAAATCAATAAAAGCAAAAGCGTAAAACTATTTTTGTTGTTTACCCCCTCCCCTTTAGAATCCACTTAGGACACATTCAATGAGAACATTGACAACTTTGAATTTTCCCACAAACCTCTTTTGCAGTGAGATTTTGACGTTTCAGTCATCCGTCGTCAGGCGTTGTCAAAATCGATGACGTCGTCCGACCGGTGAAGTTGCGTCCAAGCCATCTCGAGATGGACGACGAAGAAACTTTCCCGAAGGAAGTCATCCTGGTGCTGGTGAAAGCCAGCTTCGAGCAGATTTCGGCCACCCAGTGGGCTCTGTTGGTGGCGGGAGCCCCCGACTCGGAGACCCAGGGCATCCTCGCCGACACCATCGGCGACGTGATCCAGAGGATCTCCTCCCAAGTGGTGAGGCATCTGATGCCTGCCATCACCGAGCACCTGCAAGAGTCTCAGTCTCAGGTCAGAACCGTTGTTCAAAAAGAACACGTTCAAGCATTTTGAGAGGATGGTCCAAATTATGCAAGCTTGCAAAACTGTACCTAAAAATCACTTCCACCGCCGCAGGTGAGTAGTGCCATCGACCGGTGCAGTCCGAAGCTGAGCGAGTGCATTACCGAGACGTTCGCCGCCGCCTTGGACCTCCCGCCGCAGAAGTACGAGGGCTCGCGGGAGCTCACCTCGCTGGTGGAGTCGGAGGTGAAGCACCGGGTGATGTCAGCCTTGTCCGTGGCCCGGAACACCGACGAGTGGCCTTCGGAGCCCACGCTCTTCATCCGCGGCACCATGTCCAGCGTGGGCAACCTGGCCTCCATCTTCCGGAAAGCCGTGGAGTATCTGAGACACGTGTTTGCTCGGGCGCGCACGCCGTGCGTGGTGCTGTGCGGCCGCTCCGCCATGAAAGCAGGCGACATGACCAACGCCGTGAGCAGAATCCTCATGAAGTGGTCCCGCAACAATAAGGGGGAGAAAGCCCAACCCCAAATCAAACCCAGCCAAGTCGAAAAGATAGTGGACGTCGAGACGGTGAGTCGGCCGGACGACTTGGACATACATAGCGATGACTCCGAGGCGGAGCTCGCGGAAAGCGCTAAGATAGCTGCGATGGAGATCACCAGAAGTATCATCCAGGAGCCCATTGGTGGCTCCGGGGACCGTGTGGGAAAACTGACGCGCTTCAACCTCAACCTGAAGGTCATTTCCAACAAAGTGAAGAATTTCTTTAGCTCGCAGCGGCCAGCCAGTCCGGGCGGCAGCGTCACTTTGCGCAAGTTGCGCTTCTTTAAGTTTGCGCGCATGCAGTTTACACGCATGTTGGGAAGAATCAAGCGCGCCTTCAAGAACCAAGAAGGGTGTCTGGTGTGCCTCAAAACAGATCAGCAAAAGTCCCCAAGAGGGGACTCCAAAGGCACCTTCAGGTCCAGCACCTTGCACGTCAGGCCGTCGCAGTGTCCCAAGTTTGAGTTTGAGGCCATCCAAGAGATGGTGAACAGGTTATTCGAAGACCTCAGCAGGCTGGACCCGGATGTTCGCGCAGTCAGAATCCAGCGCTACATGGACGAGAAGCTGCGAGTTGTTTCGCAAGAGCTCACCTCTCGTCTGTACGAGTACATCATGTCCTGTCAGAGCGAAGTCTACGAGGTGCCTTCGAGCCGCTCCAACACGCCTTTCATGGACTCTGTGCTGTGGGGCCGGCGGGGGAAGAAGAACTGGGACGGTGGGCAGAAGTTCTCCCCGGAGGTCATGTACGCCATGACGGAGGACGCGGCCTGGAGGTTCCTGCAGCAGCTGCTCCTCTGGCTGGAGACGGAAGACGGAGACACATACGCGGACGAAGTGTCCGGTGCCGTCGGCGAGATCAACCAGTTGGTCGTCACGGCGCTCAAATCGCAAGGAACCCAGGTGGATGAAATCTCCAGAGAGACTTCAAACGAGATGGTCAAGGAGGAGAGCCCCAAGTTTTCCTCCTACGCTCCCGAAAGCCGCACATTGACCTCGGCCTCTTCTGTTGGAGAACCGCTGTCCTTGAATGACCTGAGTGAGGTCTTGGCCTTTGCGCTGACAACGCAGCTGGGCCAGCGCCTGCCCAGGAAGTGCAAGAAGTCGCTGAAGGCGGACGACCTGATGCTGGCGGTGCAGCAGCTGTCCTCCAGGGCGTTGAAGGAGATCAGCCCGGGCCACGTGGACAATATTGAGACGTTGGCCAACGTGGAGCAGGTGATCGTACCCGTGGTGAAAAATCTCCTGGCCGAGTTCGGCACGCCCGATAAGTTGGTGGAGGCGGTGATGTTGGACGAGGCGTATTTTGACAACGTGGTGACGAAGCATCTCACAGACCAACTACGAGCCCCCCGGGAAGCGCCCCAGGGCCCCCTGGCATCGTTAATGTGCTGCTATCCGTGTCGCTGATCCCGTCGGAAGTTATCGATCATGTATTGCGCATGAATCGACTACCACAAACTGCAGGTTCTCAGGCCGAGCGAGTCATGAACCAAACGTGGTGGATTAAGTTGACTCGCTAAGCTCCAGCCAGCGGACTTCAGTTGGACTGGAGTTGCTGGTCCGCCTTTCAAACTTGTGCGCTGCTTCATTCAAACCTGTAAAGGGGAAAAGCTGCACTTTCAGAGACACTATTTTTTTTTTTTTAATTAAATGAATCAAACCTCGATTCTTCAACTCTTTTATTCAGCCATACAAAACTCCCGTGGACTCAAAGCCTGCACAGCTTCAGAGGGAAGTTCTCCGTGATCAGGTGGTCGTCGTGGAGCACGATGACAACGTTGACTTCAAACTCTACGAGGAAAACAAATGCGTAGTTTAGCTCAGCACGCAAGCAACAACATGCCAGTGTTAAAGCGATCATATTGAATCACACCAGACATGGTATGGATATTTTTCTTTTCTTGTATTTCCCTACAAAAGTGGGGACGATTGCTATAATCAGTATTTATTTTTTTTTAAATCAGCGGCGAACAAGTATTTACGTAAATTACATTTCTTACACGTTTTGTCTAGATTTCAAAATGTGTTGCAGTGAGTGAGCATCGCTCAGCGTTCTTCTCAGTTATATATCTGTAAATAAATGACTTGCCAAAAAAGTTCATTTTCTCCGCTTTTTACCCAGAAACCAATTTTGGAAGCCATGCGCTACCACTGATGATTGAACAGAGGGTTTTATTCTTTCAAAAATAACAGTTTACCACCTCTTAAGATGAACTGGTCCATCTGTCCATTGGAAGAGTAACAGGTTTGCCCACCTCCGCCTTCCAAAGGGCACATTGTAAACGTTGCTCGGTTCGTCGTAGCAACGTTGGCAAGCGGGCGCTTCGAGTGCCTACTGACCCACTTTGAAGTTGGTGGTCTCCAGGGTTGGGCAGGTGAAAAGCCTGGGGAACACCATGTAGATGGGAATGGGCAGTCCGCGGCACACGTCGCCTTCGGCTATCTGGATGTTTTGGATCTCGGTGGCGTCTCGGGCGTAGCCTTCGGCGCAGCCTGCGCAAGAAAACGTGCATGACGTCACAACACCCGCAACGTGAAAATGAAACACTCGGCAAAGTCAAGGAAGGAGGCTCACCGCAGGTCTCCACTCGAACCAGCTGCAGCTCGATGCTCTTGATGGGAACGTCGGAGCTCTCCACCATCACCTCTCCGGTCAGCGGCCGGCTTACGGCGCAGGTGGTGTTGTCTAGGTGGCCTCGGATGACAAACCTGGGTAGTGAACTCCGCTGAGAACCAAGATGGTGAGCAAGTCAGAGTTGGGGTTTGACAGCGAGGGAGTCTCAAAAAGGTTTGTGCCACCTCGCGGATGTTCTGCAGGGTGTCGGGGGTGATGGTGAACTTGACCGGAGTGGCGCTGACGTTTGCTATCTGCGGCTAAACATGAGACACAGCAACACATGGCACAAATGAAGGTATATTTATGACATTTAAAGGGTTATTTAAAAACAAAAATCACTTCACTTGTATGTTGCAGCACGTGTTTTGAGTGTGCTCTCCCTACCTGACAGTGCACGATGAACTCGCAGGTCCTGCTGAGGTCTTTGGCCAGTAGCGAGCGCTTTAAGTCACAGCGGAGAGTGTACTGCATGCAACAAACACTTTTTGTGAGAGTTTGTTCAACTGAAACAATAATGCGTACTATTTTGAACATGTGCAGGAAAACAGCAAGAACGGAGACAGATGGCTCCATGTACGCGCTGACCTGGATGTTGACAAAGACCCCATGGTAGGTCTCGTACAGAGCCTTATTGCCTTTGGCTTTGAGGGGGAACTCAAAGGGGATCTCGGTCTTGCCTCCCGGGATCTTTCCGGCCTTGGCCACCTCGATGCTGCAGCTGATCAGCGAGATGGGCTGAAGAAGCAAAGTCAAATGCAGTCATTGTACTTGAAATCAAATCAAGACATAGGGAGACAAAGTTTTCCAGGCTAATTTTTTTGCCTCAGGGCCACGACAAAGACACGTTTGAACACTCATCCATCGCATTTGCGTTACCTTGACTGAGTTGTAGAAGGCCTCGAAGACACCCACACTCTTGGAGCTCAGCTGTAGATTGACCAGGCCCTCCATGCTTAGGGAGATGCCGTGATGCTGCATCGCCTCCTTGCATGCCAGCACGATAACGCCGGCCACAGGCTCCTGTAAAATGATTAGAAAGGAACAAATACGTCACAGGGTCCAATACAGATATAATAAACACAAGTGAAATGGGTTTTGTCTGGATGAGATTGGTTTGACGTACAGCATGATCCAGCACAATAATACAAGTCTGTCCATTTTAATAGGAGATTAAATGACACAATTAATTGACAATTATTTTGCTGGGCTCAGAGGACAGGGGGCGCTGTCAGTTTGAAATAAACCGGTTTCGCGTACAAATTTGCCTTTTCGCCCATATTCAACTTGGATTCAAACGGTTCGAACAAAACAAAACATTTGAGGAAAGAAAAAGCGAACGAGAAAGTCATGAGACGATGACGTCAGTCGGAACCCAGACGTTAGCTGAGCCCGGTAGCATCACTTCACGTTCGAGATACTTACACTCTCATGATAAACTTTGTTGGCCCTTTTCAGTCGTATGTCCAACGTGACGCTCATCTCCGGTCGGCACACGCCAAGTCAGTCGTTGCATGTAAAGAAAATGTACATCTTGGGCAACTTGGCCAATTTAGATAGCTTGAGTAGTTACTTCCGGGATGTAAGCGGAAACCAGCATAAGTATCTTGAGACTTTTCCGGTACAGATTTCAAAGTAAAAGAAATGGCAAGCGCCTTATTTACATATTCTTTCCTAATTAATTTTCGATCGTGTATCATGATTCTCGAAAGTCAGGGATAACAATTGATTTTATTCCTTCATTTTGGCGTTATTGGAATATGGCCTAAAAATGAGTGAACGCCTATTTTACTGAAAAATATTAATTTATTGCAACTTTGTGATTTTTTTCTTAAATTGGTAACGTCCATATTGTGTTGGCACTTTGGGATACACGTGATGCTTGTTTCATTGGCGTTAAGATTATCAGGAGTGTCCGCGGGGAGAATGGATCAATACGACTCTGAGAGCTTCTGGAAAAAGTTGACAATCGTTTTTATTTTGGTGACACAATACTTAAAAGGATGTGATCAACGCTCATAAGAGAGGTGACATGTTTCTCCTCAATGAGCAGTTGAGGATACACAGGAGGACTACAACACAGGAAGTAAAGTCTTACACGCTATGACGTCACGGCAGGTCATGGGCGACCACAGCCAGACGTGGCGAGTTCGCCGATAACATCACCTTTTGTACAAAGATCAAGGCCGACACTTCACCGGGGGGCATTTGACAGAAACACTTGTGTTTGCGTGCGTTGTATTTATGGTTTTACGCGATTTAAATGTAGTGGATCCGAATCTGTGACGTCACCTTTTGCCGACCGAAGCGACCCCGAGATGGAGCCGGATCGTTTACTCAAGGTGGACGCCATCCTAGAGCTGGTCAAGTCCCGCTTCAATCTCATCTCCGCAGCCCAGTGGGCTCTGCTGGTGGGCGGGACCCCCGACTCGGAAACCCAGGCCATCATCGCCGATACGATCAGTGACGTCATCCAGAGGATCTCCTCCGAGGTGGTGCGGCAACTGCAGCCCGCCATCAGCGAGCACCTGCGCGGCCAATCGTCTCAGGCTCAGGTGAGTTCTGGACAGGTGGAAAACGTTTGGACTACAGGATACAGTTGTCTGTTTTCTTTGTTTTGTTTCAACGTGCACTTGGTTGGTCCCCATCACCGCAGGTGAGTAATGCCATCGACCGGTGCAGTCCGAAGCTGAGCGAGTGCATTACCGAGACGTTCGCCGCCGCGCTGGACCTCCCGCCGCAGAAGTACGAGGGCTCGAGGGAGCTCACCTCGCTGATAGAGTCGGAGGTGAAGGACCGGGTGACCTCGGCCTTGTCCGTGGCCCGAAAGACCGACGAGTGGCCTTCGGAGCCCACGCTCTTCATCCGCGGCACCATGTCCAGCGTGGGCAACCTGGCCTCCATCTTCCGGAAAGCCGTGGAGTATCTGAGACACGTGTTTGCTCGGGCGCGTACGCCGTGCGTGGTGCTGTGCGGCCGCTCCGCCATGAAAGCAGGCGAAATGACCAACGCCGTGAGCAGAATCCTCTTAAAGTGGTCTCGAGTCAATAAGGGCGAGAAACCCCAGCCCCAATCCCCGCCGCCACCCGCACCCGCCCAAATCAGCAGCATGGTGGACATCGAGACCGTGAGTCCAGACTCCGATATCGTGCAAATGCAAGTGAGACAACAACAACAATCCGACCCAAAGGCCAAGGAGAGCGCTCTGATCGCCGCAAAGGACATCACCAAAAGCATCATCCAGGAACCTTTTCGCGGCTCCGGAGACCGCACGGATAGCCACCTGACCCGCTTCAATCTAAACCTGAAGCTCATCTCCAACAAAGTGAAGAATTTTTTCAAGTCGCAGGAGACAGCCAGCCCAGACGGCCACGTCAAAGTGCGCAGGTTCCGTTTCTTCAAGTTCGCACGCCTGCAGTTTGCGCGAATGCTGGGAGGACTCAAACGTGCCTTTAAAAACCAAGAGGCGTGTCTCGTGTGCCTCAAGTTAGATCCGACAAAGTCCCCCAAAGACTCCAAGGGCGGTGCTTTCAGATCTAGCACCTTACACGTCAGGCCGTCGCAGAATCCCGTGTTTGAGTTTGAGGCCATCCAGGACCGGGTGGCCAAGATGTTCGACGACCTAGGCCAGATGGATTCAGAAGTACGCGCAACCAAACTGAAGCGCTACATGGACGAGAAGCTGCGGAGCTTCTCCCAAGATCTCTCCTCTCGCCTATACGAGTACATCATGTCCTGTCAGAGCGAAGTCTACGAGGTGCCTTCGAGCCGCTCCAACACGCCTTTCATGGACTCTGTGCTGTGGGGCCGGCGGGGGAAGAAGAACTGGGACGGCGGGCAGAAATTGTCTCCGGAGGTCTTGTACGCCATGACGGAGGACGCGGCCTGGAGGTTCCTGCAGCAGCTGCTCCTCTGGATGGAGACGGAGCCGCAAGGCGAGGAGACGTACGCCGACGAAGTGTCCGGTGCCGTCAGCGAGATCAACCAGTTGGTCGTCACGGCCCTCAACACGGAAGAAGGCCGGGAGCCCCCGAACAGCCAGCGAGTGAGCAGTCGCTCCGCAGCTTCCAAGTCGCAGCCTTCCGGAACACCCGCGGAAGAGGCGGGACCGTCCACAGAACTTTCCCCCAGGTGGGAACGCACGGCGTCCTTCAACGTGAAGCTGACTCGCCTCCTGGCCTACACGCTGACCACGCAGCTGGGCCAGCGCCTGCCACGGAAATGCAAGCAGTCTCTGAAGATGGACTCCCTGATGCTGGCGGTGGAGCACCTGTCGTGCAGAGCCGCGGAGGAGATCAGCCCGCAGCACATTGACAACATCGAGACGATGGCTAACCTCGAGGAGGTGATCACGCCTGTCGTCAAGAAGCTCCTGGTCCACTTTGGCTCGCCCACTAAACTGGTGGAGGCTGTGACGCTGGACGAGGAGTCTTTTGACGAAGCCGTCTTCAAGCACCTCCAAAACCAACTCGCAATCGTCAGAAAACAACCCAAAGCCAGCAGGGGCCTCAGCTTCTTCTCATCCGTGGCCAAGCTGTGCTCTCGCTCTACGTGACCGATATTGCGCAACTTCTCACTCCTCCTTCTAGGAGTCAACCCCCCCCCCCTCCCCCTCCACTGCACATGTGTGTGTATATATAGTGTACATACTTTGAACATGCCTGTTATCGGTCATACGCACAGCGGTACCTTTACTTTTGGAGTAGCCCGACACGTTTGTAACATTTTTTGTTTTTCGCTTGGTGTCTTGAGCGTTAGCACTGAAACTGATTTGAGTGCCGAGTCAGGGAATGCGTTCACTTTGTAAGTCAAGGTACCACTGTCTGCACATGTATCATGTACTCAGCTTCTATTGTTGATAATATTTATTAATATTTGTCAATCAGGAATGGCACCAATGATGGATTTTTTTTCTACTGTACTGAGCATTTTCAGATCATGAAAAAAGTAAAAAAATAACCTTCAATTTCAACAATTGGCTCTAATGGAAGTCAGTTCTATTTTTACCAGATTAATGCTCATTACCCTATTTTCAGATTTTTTTTTTTTATGAACTTCTGAAAAATGACAATAAAAGCGCAACTTCTGCAAGAAAATGTGTTAGTGTGTACTCATCAAAAGGAAAACTTAAAAGTTGACTTTTATTCATCATAACTGAGAACAAATGAGTAAAAGGGAATGACATCATGGGGCTTGGCGCCTCCTACCGGGCAGCAAAGGGAAATCGCTGAACATCGTGTCCTTCCGGCAGGTGGGACACGTGGTCTTCTCCTTCAGCCACGATGTGATGCACTGGACGCAAACAGTGCAACGTGTGTTCAGAAAAAAAGCATGTTGGACTGACCAAGACTATTCTTCTGACTTCTGGCTTCATTCTTTTTCTTTTTTGGTCTCATATTTCAATATTTGACTTAGCCCGACTCACCTTTTTGTGGAAGGTGTGTCTGCACTCCAAAACCAAGCAGTCAGGTGGACTCATTTCTTCCTGACAGATGATGCAATCATCCTCCAAGTTCAGCTGCAATCACGCACACGAGACACAAAGCATCGGATCGGAGCTTCTCGTTGGAGCGGATAGCTCTTGAACGGATATTGAAAGAATGCAATGGCTAAGCGGAGTGACAGCATTTGGGCTTACCGGACTGGAGCTGACTGGCGTTTGGGAGACTGACTTTTGCCAGACCGAAGGTGGGTCTACCAAAGGGGGCGTGGCCGCATCCCCAAGCCTGGTGGTCTTGGATTTGGCCCCGGATGCGACGGCCTCCTGCGAGGACACGGCCAATGTGAGTGCGTGATGAAAGCAAGGCCAAGTGCTGGTCTTTGTCATGGTTTACCTTCTGGTCCAGGATGAGCTGGCTGACTCCACTGACCACCTCTTGCAAGCTCCAGCAGCCCAGAGTGCCGCCATTGGCCGAGCGCAGATCCTTAAAAAACTTCATGAAATCCGACCTTGGTGGGGGACGAAAGGTCGGCTTATGTTAGTGGTTGAAATCGTAACGACACTGAGGCAGAGAGGACTGAGAATTTGTGCCACAGAAAAAAAAATGCTTTCGCAGACGAGGAATCAACATTCTGTTAGTGACCTGGTATATTCGGGAAAGATGGCCCCTAGGCTGTCCACGGCCCTCTCAAACATCGTATTTCCAGCTTGCGCGAGTCTCGCCGGGTTCTCTGCTGCCTGAGCCGAGGCGGCGGGCACCGGCGGTGTGTCAACGATGCTCAAGGCGTCAAGATCAGAAGACAACTGCAAAGAATTCAGCAAAGTGAGCCGAGTCAAGACTATTTTGACATCGCCCGCCGACGCTATTTGAAGTCTTACCGGAGAGACTCGAAGATCGGCCCGGTCACGACTGAGCACGTCTTGGACTCTTTGGCCACTTTTGACTTGCTCCACTTGTTGCTTGTAGAGAATCTGGAGATACAAGAAGAACTTTGACAAAAGAACAACAAGGAGATGACTTTTTGATCTCATTTGTGTACCTCAGCAGCAGCGATTTTCTGCTCCAGCTCTTGGACCTTGGCTCTCACGTTGTGTCTGTTGGCGTCCAGGGAGGGATACCTGCCAGAGGATAACTTGGAGTTAAGTCGAGGCCGAGTCTAAAAGGGGACTGGTTCCTCTGCTCCTTACCAAGGCACATGTTCATCCAGCTTGGCCAGGAGAGTCTTGGCGTCAGCCAGCCGGACGTGAAGGCCGTACATACGCTGGTCCCGGCTGCTCTCCAACTTGGACAACTGATGGAGCAAAGTTGGGATGGATGACTGTGGTGCTCTATTGTTCCACCGCTCAAAATATTTGGACGTTGTTTCTCAAAACGAGTCTCAAGTTCCAAAAGTAGTTTTCAGAGCTTACTTGGGCGCTGAGGGATCTTCTGGTTGCCGCGGCGATGGACTTTTTGCAGCGGTTGATCTCATCTTCCAGACTCATCCTCTCGGCCGCTGCCTGGTGGCTTGAAGGTGGTGAAAAAAAAAAAGTCTATTATTATCATCGCACAAAGCCGTCTTATTGTGCTGAAAGAAAGACGCACCTGAGCTCCAAGAACTTGTTGAACTTGTCGTCATAGCTGGCCTGGTTAGTTCGAATTTGCTTGGCGAGACTACATGTGAGCAAATCAGAACATCATTTCCACATTGACCACATTTGATTTATTTTGCCATACACACCTGTCTCGCTCCTCCACCAATTTTGCCGTCTCCATCTTGAGGGCCTTCAGAGTCTCCTGGTTGGCTTTCTTCTCCTTCTGGTCTTTCTTGACCTCCTCCTCAAGCTTCTGCTGGAACATGCTCATCTCTTTGTCCGTAATCTTGACGGGGAGGAAGAGGCAGGGAAGTCATTTGAGACACGAGTCCGATCCGATGGCTTCACGTTCAAGTTCTGGGGCTCACGTTTATGTTGGTGCTGATCTCCTGGATGTCTTTCTCCAAGGACGCCAAGGTTTCTTTGTGCTCCAGATCCAGCGCTTTGCGGTCTTCCTCCATTTTACTCATCTCCACCTGCAGTCGTTGAATTATCTCGACCCTTTTGTTGATACCACCCTGCAGAAAGATCGGTTGTTAGGTTGCGACGTCTGGACAGGAACTTTGACGCAAGCACTGACCTGGATGTCCTCGTAAGGCCGCAGAGGTTCCGTGTTCACCGCAACGCATTTCTTGACTCCTTGATATGTCTGAGGGTAAAACAAAAACGTTTGTGTTTGCTTTACGTCTAAATGAAGGAGATGACGATTTTCAGACTGTAATCATCTAAAGGATCTTACCTGTGTCTCGGCGTGTTTCTTCACATCGACTTCTGGTCGGGTTGAACTTAAATTACTTCCGTAGGAGCACAGTTCCCAGGTCTCGTCCACCTCGCAAGTATAAAGATCCAGGGATCGAAAGTCGTCGGGGGAAAGATTGTCGTGGTCCGAGCCGTCGCTGGGGTCTTTGCCCGCGTCCAAAGTTATATTTGGGCCAGGTGAAACTATGCGGGGAGACTGCGGGCGGGTGGCCTGCCGCAGGGCCACAGCGTGTTTGGCCAGACCCACGCGGCTGCCGATGTTGACGAAGCGGGTGGATTCCAGCAGGAAGCTCATAAAGCCGCCCGCCTGTCGGATCTTGACTCGAGCCTCGGGCGGGAAGTTTGCCATCTCGCCGTGAAGCAGGGGATCGTCGGGCGGCAGGGGGCCGTGCTCCTCGAAAATCTGGGCAAAGTAGCTACGAGGGCAAACGGAAGGGGTCATTTGATTTGCCGCCACAGTGAAGGACTCAAACTAGATGTACTCACTCGTATAAATTCTCCACAGCGGGATCTGGATTGTCGTCCAAAACCTGACTATAATGTCTCGCGTGTCCTGCGCCGTTGTAGCGTTCCTCAAAGTCAGCCACTTGCCCCCGAAGGTGGACGGGGATACTAAAAGGCTCATTGGGGTCCGGGAAAAATCTGTCAAGGAAAATGAAAGTATTTCGTTAGGAATTTTAAATTTGGACATCACGAGCGGACAGACGCGACTTACATGGGATCTTCTTGCGCCCACTCATCGGCTGCGTCGTTTTCACTCCCGAAAAATGTTTGAAGGATCTGACGAGAGAGTTACAAATTACACGTTGGGACTTTTGAAATTGTATGAGCGACCCCGGGCGTAAGCGCACCTTTGGATCTTTTTTCTTCTTTCGCCCACGACCCTTATCACCAGCAGGAAAACTCTGAAAAAGAGATTGTGAAAAGTGTGACGCGCTCGTCGTTGGCTTGAAGCACGAATGTCTCCTGTGTTGCTTACATTTGGATTACCAGACTTCTTAAGAACTGAAAAATGTCCACCTGGGAGGGGGAAAAATTTTGCAGAGTTGAAGGTCACATGATGATGCATCTAAACATCTAAAAATGAGGTGTGAATACGTACCAATCATGTTAACAAAATACTCATCAAGTAAAATATTGAAGGAGATGTAAATGTCCTTATGCTCCTCCAGAGTCCAGATAAAAAGTCTCATTTGGTGCGGCGGAGCCTTTTTGATATGTTTAGTCACGTTGCGTGAAACAAAGTTGGAGTCGTGGGTGCAATACTCGGAAATAATCTCCTTGAAAGGGGCAAAGGTCACCAGCGGGGCAAGGTCCACATTATCCAGGTGCTCCGCGTTGCGTTCAACGAAGGACTTGGCGGCCTTGAGATCTTCAAAAGACATTACAGGAATGCGCTCAGTCACATGTTCCCACGATGACAGCGGAAGAACGATAACGATGAGCGAGTTCTGACCTGCGTCGTTGAGCCGTCCCGCCCAGCGGCCGAGCTCCGCGTTGATATTGGAAGTATTGGACAGCAAATGGATGAAGATGCGCGCCCAAACGCGATTCTTCCTCTGGAGGAGCAGCTCGGCGGCCTGATCCAAGGTCTCCAGACGCTCTTGCTCCCAGTTGAGCATCTTGGCAGCCAGCTGGTTGCCCCACGCCGAGTCCAACTCCAGCCAGGGCTTCAGGCAGGCGCTCACGTCCGACGCGGCCAAGGCCTTCTCCTGGCGCAGCAGCTGCATCATCTGACTGACCTGCACCAGGATTCTGTCTTGGTACAGCAACCAGGCTGGAAATGGCAATCCCAAGTGATAAATGATCGGACACGTCCTCTGGGACCCGAATGCATTGTGGTACCTACCGTTCGGCTGAGTCGGCGCGGGGGAGTTATTTTTTTGCTGCGAAATGTCATCACTGACGGCGGTGGTCTTGTTTTCCGACATCTGCTGCTTATTATTATTTTTATTATTCTCACTTTTACACTGGTTCTTCTCCTTGGATTTCTTCACACTGCAACAACAACAACAACAAAAATGTCCTTGTTTATTTCCGTTTGACTTCCCACGCAATTGGTTTGAGGGCGACTCCTCACCACGCAGGAGGCTTCTGGTTGACTTTTGGTTTTCTCGGACTCTCTGCCCGTCGGCCGGTGGGCACAATTTGTTTCACCAGGCCCGTTGCGTCAATATATTTGATAGAGTCGATTGTACCGGAACAGTCGGGAGTCGAACACGGCTGTAAAGCGGGCACAAAATTAGGACGTGGTGAGGAGGCAAAGGGAACAAACGGCGGCAGTGGGCTGTTACCTTCGGGCTCTTGTCAAAGGACGAAGGCTTGCAGGCTTTCCAGCAGGCGTTGTGGTATTGAATGAGGCACTTTTGGCTGCACTTGAACTCAACAAAGCCCTGCGGGTGACGTGTGACCATTTAGTGACGTAAGGAGGGATTTTGTTTTTTTTTTGGGAAACTTACTTTAAAGTCCGGCTCGGTGATGTATATATTTTTGGAAGGGCCGAGGCAGCCGTTAAACCGACAGGTGCCATCGGGCAGAGGAGGGAATTTGCAGCAGTCGATGGACTCTTCGAGAAGTTCCTGAAGCGACAAAGCGCAACGTGAGATGGCAGAATCCAAATCGGCTTCCAAAGCGAGCCTCGGATGTCGTCTTACTTTAAAACAGTCCGTCTCGGTCTCTTTGACAATTTGGTCGGTTTGCGGCCAGGTGAGTTTACCCGGCGTTATCTGATTCCGCAACATCTGCAGAGAATCTTGAAAATGTTCCAGCGCCGTCGCAAACCTGAAGGGAGGATCGACTTGAGTTGAAATGTTCGAGATATCAATCTGAGCCAAAACTCCCGTGACTGTACCTTTTCTCCTTGAGGTAAATTCTTCCGTAGGCGTAGTGAACCAGACCCTGGAAAAGCCTCTCCTCATACGATTGGATCTTCTTCAGAAGTTTGCGAGCTTCTGACAGCTCCTGCCGCACAAAAAAAAATCCTTTTAAAGCACAAAAAAAAACTAACTACAGAAGCCATGAAAACCAAGAAAGAAATTCTGAGCTGGAGGTTTCACATTCCATGTCAACATAATATAATGAATAGGTGAGGAGTTACCTGAGGTTTGCCAATTTCAGTCAAGGCAGACACGCGGCCGTAAAGCACCAGCTGCATATCCAGTGCAGAGAATCCAAGTTTCTGGTGATTAAAAATCAATCAATAAATAAACCAATCAATCAATAAAATAATCCAAAGTGGTCTGCGGTGCGGTCGTGCCTTCTTTTCGTCCGCTGTGAAGGAGTCGAGCAGGTCCAACGCCTGCGTGAAGAAGGTGTCGGCTTTGTAATAGCACTCTCTGATCAGGTACGAATGGGCCGACGTCATCACGTGTCTCATCGATTCTTCGGCGAGTTGGTTTCTGTCAGGCGTCACGTGTGCGTGCTGAAAGCAGGAAAACACACAGCAAGAATCAATATTGCGTCGATGGTGAACCGCTGCCCGTCGCCGGGATCGATACTTGTAGCTTTCCCACACTTTAGAATATATTTGAATGCACAAAGATTAGTAAGGCTCATTCTTACATCCTTACTGGCCGTGGGTTTCTTCTTCTGAGTTTTGAGTGGCTCTTTGGTAGCAGCCGTCTTGTCATTAACTGCCGCGGAGACAAAGAGAGTCAATCGAAAAAAATGGATAGATCAATAGTTAGCGATCTCTTTGGCTAGCTAGCGAGATAAATAGACAAACAAACAAATAAAAATAGGAGAGGACCCCCCCCCGCCCACACACATGGAATCAGATCATTATTATTTTTTAAACCCAAAAATGTTTCCAGAGTATTTCCGAGCCCAATCAAAGTTAAGCAAGTCTTGACTTGCTCTAAATTGAATGCAAACATACCCGCTTGGTTCATTTTGCTCATCGTTCCGGTGGCCGCCTAGCAAGAGAAACGAATGACAAGTTTCACTTTGAGCTACAACACCCGCGTCACAAGAATGTTTGGGCGTGTCTTGAGGCCGTTGACATACCTTGCATGCGTCATTGCACTTATCATTATTATTGGTGGTGTTGTTGCCTTTTCCCGACAGCTGCTGCGTCTCCACAACTGTCGACTTGTTAGTGTCCTCGGCTTTACTGGGAAGGATTGATTAGAATTTTTTTTTTCAAGTGTATTGATGCCTTGACACAGGCAAAGCAAAACAAAAATAAAACACGATCCACAGCTTATCGTTTTTGAATTTGGTAAACATGCTCATTGCTCTTACGTTGGCTTTTGTTTTTTTTTAGGCTTATCCACTGTGCTCTTTTTTTTCTTGGGGGGTTCCGCTGAAACGGGAAAACACCAGTGTGAGTTTTGGACACAGCGCTCGCAAACCGTAAGTCAAGCGCACCTTTGCTACATCCAGTTGATTCTCGAAGCGCGGCCTTAAACCTGTCGCATTGCTGTTCTAGGTCTTTGACTCCACCAGGGTCGGAACAAAGCAGAGCCTGTGCAAAGTTGTTGCTGCTTAAGGCCCACTCCACCTCGCCCAACAAAAACAAAGCCTCGCAGTAGCGGTAGTGGCCCTAGAAATGAAACCGTGGAGCTCGTTAGTCGCACAAAGAAAAAATGAACATAAATGTGAGACTGCAGGGGAAGAACAAAAAGTACCTTGACCCAAAGCGGTTCTATCAGAATGGCCCGTTTTGCATCACAAGCAGCTTCTCTGTATACAAATGGAAAAATATATATGTATTCAAACCACCAAGCGCATCAACAAAAAACCGTCGCTTTTTTAAAATACACACGCTTTGCTTCTGCAGTGACAACCCTTAAAAACAAACCAACAAAATCCAAGCTGCTGCCTGAGCGCTAGGAAAGAGTTGTCAGCAGAGGGCGGTGTTTCACTTCTCAATAATGAAATGTGTACTCACAGAAATTGTTGACTGCGGGTATAACAAAGCGCCCGGTTGCTGAAGGCGATGTGGTTTTGAGGACTGCGGAAAGAAAAAAGAAAAAATCATGCTTAATAAATCATTTCTAGTCACACAGCCTCGTGGGGGTGGAGTCGGGGACACGCACTTCTTTTTGATGGCTTTGGAATATTCAACCACTGCTTGTTGGTACTTCTCCTCCTGAAAAAGAAGGTTTCCCCCATTCTTGAGGGAGTTGCTTTCCTGTCAGAGAGTGACTGGTAAGAAAGCTGGACTTGCAACGAAGAATACATTTTAACAAAATGTCAAGTCTTACCACCACGGCGGGCTCACTGGGGTTCAGTAGTAACCAGTCCTTTATCCGACTGGTGTCGCACACCATGTCAGCCATGAAACTGACGACTGCAGAGAGACAAAGAGCCGCCTGAGACATCAGCTAAAGGTTCTATTAGCAAGCAGGATTTTGATAGTTATGCTGTGACAGTCCAGACATTTTTTTTTCTGTACAGTGAGATTTGGACCGACAGAATAGTGTGAAGCAAAGGCAACTTACTCTCGACAAACATGTAGGACAAAACTGCGTAGCGCACACGCTTGTTGCCCAGGAACGCGAGACGAGGGTTTTCTTCTTCCCTCAGGAACAGTTGAGCATCCTCAAGCGCCTCCGGCAGGTGCTGAGTGCACATACAGAACACACACGGAGACATTCAGAAGTGTCTTGCCATAACAGCGAATCCTTCGGAAATGGAACGCCAGATATCCATCGACCCCTCCCCAGACTACCTCACGAAAGCTGATGGCGATGAAGAGGAGGTGAAATATTTTTTCCTCGGCGTACTGAAAAACAAGACAGGGGCAGAGATATGAGAGCATAGGTTACCCAGATGGAGCCTGCAAAGATTGGACTTACCCATGCCTCGTCCAGAGAGTAGAGAATTGCTTCCAGGGTTTCCAGCTTGGTCAGTGTCTTCTTACTCACATGGGTGGGGTCACTTCACGACATACACAGGAAAAATGATCACGTTGCAGTTATTTCCCTTCGCGATTTAAATTGATCACTCGAAACTAATGTGTTACTTCGCCAGTAAAGGAGACGGACACTCATGTCCAGGGCTGCTCATGCACAAAGTTTGACGAGGTGACTTACGATGGGTTGAGCACGCCGCAGCGCAAGGCCCACTTGAAGGTGTCGTGCATCGGATCCAAGTCCAACAGGAGGGGCATCCAATAGGTGTGAAGTCTCATCAAACGTGCTGACATATGTTTTTCATGGACCGGCATTTTGCTCCAGTATTCAGCTATGATGGCTAAGCACATGCACACAAAAATGCAGTCAGCCAGAGAACACCACAGCATGTGCCAATAAACATAGACAATCAACAATCAATGTTTGCTTCACTAACTCATGAAGGTTTCACATTTGCACCTTTTATTTAAACTCAAGCTTGACCGTGTCAACTTCATGATGGCTGCTAATTAATTCTTTCTTGCTCAGATTTACCTTTAGCATGGCAGATGGGAGGACCAAGATGCACAACGTGAGACTTATGAAAAAAATGGAAAAAAGAATAAGAGGCATAAGTCCCGACAGACAACTTCATATGCTCACTCGAGTCGCACTAACGCACTGTATCAAACGATGGAGAGTCGCCATTGCCATCTTCCCCTTCTTCCCTTTCCCAGCCGCAGGTCACGAGCTTCCAATCCCCGTCGAACGTCATCTCCTCTGTAAGTCAAAGTTATTTATATAGCCCTAAATCACATATTTACTACTCTTCAATCTTGTGGCTCTTATCTCTCCACTTCGCGTGAAACGAAACTCAAACCGTATCGTCGATACAGGATGGACGGGAGATCGATACGGTATCGATCTCCCGTCCATCCTGAATGACTGACAAACCAACCAAATGACGTCCTTGTGTGAATTGTGGGGAAAACCAGGATATGTAGTTGTTAGCTAGAAGCTAATTCTAGCATTGAGCGCACGAGCTAAGCTAAAGCCACAGACTGTATTGTTGTCACTCAAAAACAAAAAAAGAGGCAAGTCTAGCAGGTTGTCACACAAAACCCGAAGAGAAAATCACGCAAACGGTCTCATGGGCTCGTTTGTAGTCTTACCGCTCAAGTGCTCTCTTTGGTTGTCGACGAATTGTCCCGAACTACATCGAACGGGTGCACTTCTGGTAAAACGAAACCTGTTTCACGAGATAAACAGAAATTACTTTAAACGTTTTATTTTTTTAAGTCAAACTTCAAAAACTTTAGCCCTCCTTTCGGACGAATAAAATTGACGACTTCAATCAACGATGTGCGCAGTTCCTAACCGGACGTGACGTAGACTCACAAAATAAAAGGGGAGGAGCTCAGCGGTTTCCTTTTCTTCTATCCGAATGAAATAGTTTCGATTCTAAAAAAATAATTAAAAGACGAAGGATAGCACTTTGAATTAAAAAAAAAAAATCATAATTAAGTAATAAAATGTACTCACTATCACCTATGGGAAATCTTATGACGCTGCAATTCCAAAACGTTAACAAAATACTGTACAAATAACAGCAAAAATAATTTCCCCAAAATAGTCAACATTTTGTTTTCCTTTTATACTTTACATATTGACACACACAACACAACACATGCGACGATGACTAAAAATGAAATACATAAATCTGTTTTACCTCACATTGTTGTATGTGTATGGTAACAAAAACGGGGTTTGCTCCCACTTAAGCGGTTCCAGACCCGTCTAGTCTGCGCTGAGCTCAAAAGCATCCTCTTGTGTGAGCAGTCGTTGGAAGACTTTTTTGGGGTGCAGGAAAAAGCTTCTGCTGTGCTCCAGGTCTTGCGCGTTTATGATGCGCGTCACCAGAGCTTGCTGGATGGCCGGAGACTCGCAGGGGTGATGCCACACGCCGTGACTGACGTTTCGGCCCGGCTCGATGACCAGCAGGCCCTCTTTGTGGCTTCGACAAATGCCGTCGTGGCTTGTCTGGTCGAGAGTCTTCGCTTGGCTGATGTTAAAGGAGAGCTCACTGGAGCAGGTCCCGTTACCATGATGCTCTGCTAGTGATGCTGCGGTCTCCTGAATATTCCTGTGGAGGTAGACAGTGTAACCCTGCAGCAGATGGTTTAACGCCGTCTTGTAGGACAAACGAAGAGACTCTGCCGACCCAGTCGGCACCGAATGAAGACGAACCTGCTCAAGCAAAAAAGTGTAACGTGAGACTACCAGGAAGACAGTAAAAGCATTTTTGAAAAGGTTCACTGACCTGGTGTATCCTCATGTGAAGATGAAACGCAGCTCCGGTCAGCCACTGCTGCATGGACACAGAACTCATCCTCTTCTTCTTGGTCATCCTGTGATAATGGTCCAACATTTCCAGATTCAGCCAATTGTCGTAGATCTCCGTAGTCTCGGCCATCAGTTCCTGGTCGTTGGCCAGACCAGGGATCAGGCTCAGGTAGTTGTGCGCAATACGGCCGATTCGTGAAGTGACTGCAATGCCAAAAATCTTTTTCGGCGGGCTAGTCAAGGGCGATTGGCCAGCCTCCACTGAAATGTTGCCTCTAACCTAATGAACAAATGAGAAAAAGATTAAAAAAAAAGAAACCTTGTGAATTTATCAGTCAACGTTACAACAAGAATGTTACGGACCTGTTGGGCGACATGATCCAACAGCAAGGACAAAGCCAGTGCGACCACACCGACGCCCCCGAGCGTGACCCTGCCGCCCGGCAGCTCTCGGTTGAGGCGGAGGCCCAACGCCGCTCTCTGCCCCTCACTCAAGCTTCTCTGCAGCGAGGTGTACTGGTGCTGCAGTGCGGCCGACGAGTCCAGAGACAGGAAGGACCCTAGGACCGGGTCCAGCGAGATGTTCGGGACCGCGTTGGCGTCACGGGCCACCACGAAGAGTTCCTGGACGGTGGCCTGCGAGGGAAGGCACAAAGTGGGGCCCAGCAGGATCATGGCTGAAGCTGACGGTGTGTGTGCAAACACAAGCTTGTTTTAGTCCACAGTATCTGCGACCTTGTGTTTACTTACAGTCAGTGACGCAACCGGTCAGCCATTGGAACATCACATTTCCCCTGCTCTTTCACCTTTTCTCCACAATGTGCATGTTCTCACCGAGTCTTGTGGTGACAAAACACTTTTGAAACTAATTCAGACAGCAAAATTGCTAAATGACTCATTTCAGATGTACAGTCAACATTGCACCAATTACCCAGTGTTTACTAGCATAACGAATATATTGTAATTGTAAAAAGAAAACACACATCTACTGACAATTTGCTGAATTAAAATGACTCAACCACAAACGTCAAACCACACGAGACAAAATCCAAACGAAGACACTCGGCTATTTCCGTCAATCACGTGGCCCGAATGTCGACGTTTTTTTTTTATATGCCCCATGACGTCATTCTTAAACCCTCCCTCTTGTCTGAAGGCTGATGGACCCAATAAAATAGGTACAATGGTGCATATTTGGCTCTATTTTTCGTCAAAAGGAGTACGCGATTTTATTCTGGGGATCGTTTAACTTTTTGACCGTATCACAAAGGAGAATCTCGAAGAAGCTTCTCGTCGTGTTCGGCAAAGTTGACCGCAATCGGAGCTGAAAGAAAAGAACTACATTTGTGCATCAAAAACTAAACAGGTGAGCATTTCACATCGTAGATTCATGAGAAATTACTCGTTAAAATTTCACAGCTTGCAGTTCTGCTCTTAGTCGTCCTACAGGTTTAGCTGCAGCAAATGGGGCTAACGTTAGCGACATGCCACTGAAGGTGCAATTGCAACACAAAAATGTTTATAGACGTTCAAATGCCGAAGTTAAAATGCAATGCGGACTGGAATGCAGGTCAGCACATGACAAGAAATTATAGCAATGCTTAAAGCCCAGCAAAATGGAGCCTCTTGTGTCTTAGGGTAGCCTGAGGAGAGCATCTGTGTTCATCGATCGTGCCCGCATTTTTTTGGGCTCAGGTTTTTACTGTGTACTTTCTATGATGCCCTTCCTTGTGGGCAACTTTTCGGAATGCCAACTGATGAACGCACACTCAAGCACAATGGAACTGCCGTCAACCCAAGTTCACACCCTGACACTCACATGCATACGTCACACGCCACCAACAGGCCCCGCCCCTCAAAGAAAGATGCATGGACACAGAAAGACATTTAGTATCCAGCCTGGTTTGATTATACTGAGATGCAGAGCATTTAGACAAAAGTAGTCCTTTGCCACCAGTTTATTTGGGTGCTAATGGTATTTTGACTTACCACCAAAAACATTTTCTCGTTTTGCAGCATGAGTCAGAAGACGGAGCGTCGCGGCATCCACGTGGACCGGTCGGAGCTACTGTGCAAGAAGGGATGCGGTTACTATGGCAACGCTGCCTGGCAGGGCCTGTGCTCCAAATGCTGGAGGGAGGAGTACCAACGGGTGCGCCAGAAGCAGATCCAGGACGACTGGGCCTTGGCGGAAAAGTAAGACTTATGTATTATCATGAAATAAATAAAATGCTGCGATGTACAGAATGTCCTCAGTTAGCATTGACTGCACTGCACCTCCAATCCATTAGGTGGCGCTAGTCAACAATACCGATTACATGTCATGTTGATCTTTTTTTTTATTACGCTGTGCTATTGGACCAGGTTGCAGCGAGAAGAGGAGGCAGCCGCGTACGCCAGCAGTCACGGTGCTCCGGCCCAGACCCAGTCCACGCCGCCTTCGTCCCAGTCCTCGCTCGGACCCTTTTCCAAGTTTGAGGAGAAGAAAACCAACGAGAAGACACGCAAAGTAACCACCGTCAAGAAGTTCTTCAGCTCTTCGTCGCGCAGCGCTTCCAAGAAAGGTACCGTTGGAACCAACCGAGACAAAATAAAAGGAGAACTTTCTAATACATGATCATTGTAGTTAATTACGGTCTGTGGAAGATGTCTTCTAGTGGCTTTTTTTCATGACCTTTTTGTCTTGGCATCAGAGTCCCCGGAGGTGAAGGTGAGCAGTCCGTCCGTGAGTCGCCATGCCAGCTTTGACTCGGACCAGGTGTCCAAGGACTTTGCAGACTTCCTGAAGAACCTGCAGCGGCCCGGCCGTGAGATCCACAAGCAGTGCCGCAGCTTCCTGCTCAGCATGTCCAGCAAGAAGGTGTCCACTAAAGTCCCTCAGAGCAGCTTTGCAAATATGGCAGCCAGGATGCAAACACATTCCATAAACTGATTTGTTTCAGGAACTCAACGCAGAAGAAGTGTCGGAGTGCGTTCAGGACTTTTACCAGGGCCTGGCGGACCGGTTGATGAGTCACTTCAAAGGTGGGCCATGACAAGGACATCTTCTCCTCCGTGAAAATAAAAGCGTTGCGTGATTGCGGCGTTTCCGCCAGGTTCCTCTGAGTCGGTGGAGCAGGTGATGGACCAGGTGGAGAAGTACATCATGACTCGTTTGTACAAAAACGTCTTCTGCCCGGAAACCACAGACGACGAGAAGAAGGACTTGGCTATGCAGAACCGAATCAGGTGAGCGTGGCGCGTCTTGGGTTCTCGCCGGCGTCGGCCGTCTCAACTCAACTTTGCTTGGCAGAGCTCTCCACTGGGTCAATGTCCAGATGCTTTGCGTGCCAATGGACGAGGAGATTCCGGAAGCCTCTGAGAACGTGGTCAAAGCCATCACTGGTAACTTTTGGAATTTCTAAGTGTCTTCAGAGGAAAGAAGGTTTAGCTACGCTTTCCACAGCGGTCGTCCATTTGTTGTCCCCTCTCCAGACATCATCGAGATGGACTCCAAGAAGGTACCCCGTGACAAGCTGGCGTGCGTGACGCGCTGCAGCAAGCACATCTTCGCCGCCATCGGCAGCACCAAGAGCGAGCCGGCGTCGGCCGACGACTTCCTGCCGGCGCTCATCTACATCGTCCTCAAGGCCAACCCGCCAAGACTGCAGTCCAACATCCAGTACATCACACGCTTCTGCAACCCCAGCAGGCTGATGACCGGCGAGGACGGCTACTACTTCACCAACCTGGTCGGTTTTCCTTTTAAATATGAAATGATTCCACAATACTCATCTTCAAGCCATTCCACAAAGATGAGCTTGTCAATGTTCCAAAGCGCCAACGTCTGCTTGTTTTTACCCAGTGCTGCGCGGCGGCCTTCATCGAGAAGCTGGACGCCCAGTCCCTCAACCTCACCACAGAGGAGTTCCAGTCCTACATGTCGGGGCAGGCTTCGCCGCACTCCGACCGGAACCGCCCTGGCGCCACCGACTCTCCGGCCCTCAACCCGGCGCTGGCCCAGCTGCGGCGCAACCTCACGCTCTTGTCGGATCTGGACGGCCGCCAGGACACGCTGATGGAGGCGGCCCGCAATCTGCACGCCGAGCTGCTGTCCTGGTCCGAGAGCGTGCGGGGGGAGGTCAGGGACGTCCTGGAGAAATACCCGCTGAACGTGAGCCGGCCCGCCGACGGCGACGACCAGCTCGGCGAGCCTGCGGCGGGCCGGCTCTTTGCTGGCTGACCAAATCCAAACACAACACACCTGCTTGCAAAGGTCCACGCATTCCATTCAATACGCTTTTTAGTGTTTCGAAATTAAGTCCACTATGCTCACTCCAAACTGGACAAACTTGAACGAGGGCCCACCTTAACGCTGCTATTTTTTAAAAAAGAATGACATTTTGAACTTTTATTTAAATATTAGCTGCATTTTAAAATGTTTTTAACACGACTACTTGAGGCTATACGACTAGGCTACATTGCAAGACAAGACAAAAAAGTTGCTCCGATATTCTTTAAATTGTGACTTTACCCTCCTGGATAAATATCCAACTGCTTCATGACACAATAACACCTACTGACAAGTAAAAACAGAAATGCAATTAAAAGTTTATTATTGTTACTGCCATATTGTTTGGTAATGTGATTTTTTTGGGGGGGGGGGGGTGTTAAGAGGTTGGCTCTTATGTGCAAAATAGTGAAAAGGCGTTGTTTTTGTATTTTAAAGGGCAGGTCATAGGTCATGGCTTTCTGCAGGAAGTGTCGAGTGCGAGAGAGAAATCGCGAAAAGGGGCGGGGCCTACAAGAAGAGGCGTCATTGGGTTTTTCAAAGCGGAGATTGGGTTCACGACAAATCAAATACACCTTATAAGATTAATTCATGTTTGTACATGCTTTTGCAAACAGGCGACACTGCATTAGGCACACCTGCACGCGCTAGTTGATTTACAATTTTTATACTCTTGCATTGCCTTTCCTTACAATGTGCAGCTGTACCTAATGTTAGGATACATTTCTGGAAGGAGGGAGGAAAAAGGTGATCAAAGTTTTACAGACTATACAGTAAAGCCTTGTCTACACTAACAAACGTCTCCAAATAGGTTTGAAAATATGACCAAGTTCGTTCTTATTTGGGTGGCATGTCCACACATTGAAAAGACAAATAAAAGATTTCCCTAAAAATGTCCCCTAAATGTGCTAATGCTCGTCCCCCGAAGCTTGACTACCTGTAAAATCTGGTCCAAGCACATCTGCAATCTGCTTCGATGGCGTCGCTTTCTTCTCTCTTTCCTTGCAGTTGTTCAATCTTGTTGCGTTCTAGACAAAGACGTTTCTTATATTCTTCATTTCATCATATGCCCAACTTCTTCCCTTGCGTCTGAGTGCAAGAAGCCATTTTGTCCAGCCCGTGAGTCACATGATCACCACCTCGTCTCTGATTGGCCAGACTACAGCAAACATGTTTTGGTGAATAAACACGTCCAAATAATTCCAAACAAGTTTGCGTTCATTTGACCAAAACCATGAAAACAATTCTAGCAATCACAACGTTTCAGAATGTTTGGAAAGAGCCGTTTGCGAGTGTAGGCAAGGCTTAAGTAAGGCGTAGATTATGTACAAGCCAAAGCTAAACCAGCGTATTAGTATCAAACATCTGCCAAATATTCACACGGCAAACCCGAGAAACCAAATGGAGTCCAAAACATATTATGTACAAAAATACTTAATATGCCTATAGGAATATTGGAATAGAAAAAATAAGAGGGATCTGGCGGTCGGTGAGACTTGAACTCGTCGCCTTGTTTTCTCACCGACGACCAGATCGTGGCCTGCACGAGCGTGTGCTACACTTTGGACTCGCTCTCAGCGTTGGCGACATCTCCGTTGCGCTCAGTCCGTGCGTCCTGGCGCTCGGCCTCGGGCGCCAGGCCCTGCTGGCTCAGCCTGCTTCCCATGGACCAGGTGAGGGGCAGGCGGGGGTGGCCACTCATGTCAGCCAACTGACGGGCGCTGCAGGCGGGCGTGTTGGTCTCGTAGATGTCGTGGAAGCTGTTGTAGTCCACCTCGTAGAAGCCGTCCTCCAGCGTGAGCACGGGCGTGAAGCGGTAACCCCACTTGATCTCGCTGCTCACGTACGAGCTGCGGGCCTGGCACGTCATGCCTGAGGACAACGGAAAAGATTGGCGGTGACTGGATGCTACTTATTGCAGTTGCTCCGCCCACTCATGCGTACCTCTCAGTCTATTTGTCTGCTCTTATCAGTCCGTCCATCACTCTCAAAGCGTCCATCAAGTGTTGTCATATGCTAATCTATTCGTCCGGCCATCTCCTTATTATGTGTCAGTCGGTACATCAATCCGTCAGCCTTACGTATCAGCCCCGACCTTTCCGTCATTCCGTCCGTCCAATCGACCGTATCTGTCAGTCAACCTCATATCGGACAAATGTTTTTCCCATAGGCGCCGGCGACTTACCGGTGGCCTCGACCATGCCCTCCAAAATAACGACTATTTCCAGCTCCTCCTTGGCTAGGTGGGCTGGCGAGATCTCCCAGAAGGGACTGTTCTGGTTGATCTCATGGCAGATGATGAGCGGCGACACGAGGAACAGCCTGTCGTCGCCGGTGTTGTAGCCCACATTTATGTCCGTCTGGTTCAGGGGAATGAACTCGCCCTCCTTGGTCTGCTTGGACTTGATCAGCTTGGCCCGGATGGAGGCCTCCACGATGTGCGAGTTCCGCAGGTCCCCCACCCGGAACATCAGGCACAGGCGGCCGTCTCTCATGGAGATGACGGCGTTGGTGGAAAACACCAGAGTCTCGGCACGTTTCTTGGGCTGGGAGATCTTGACGAACATGCAGCCCACCATGAAGGCATTGACGATAGATCCCAGTACCGACTGAATCAGGAGCAGGAGGATCCCCTCGGGGCACTTGTCCGTGATAACCCGGTATCCGTAACCGATGGTTGTTTCCGTCTCGATGGAGAACAGAAAGGCCGACACGAAGCTGTTGAGATTATTGACGCACGGAGTCCAGCGGTCGTCCGCTAGGTGCTCCAGGTCCCCCCGCAGGTATGCGATGAGCCACCACATGAAGCCGAAGAAGAGCCACGTGACCGTGTACACCAGGACAAAGATGAAAAGGTTGAAGTGCCACTTGAGGTCCACTAGCGTGGTGAAGAGGTCCGTCAAGTAGCGATAGGTCTCGCGCACGTTGCCGTGGTGGACGTTGCACTTGCCGTCTTTCTGGACGTAGCGCTGGACCCTGCGGGCCCGGTCCATGGCCGCCAGCTGCTTGGGGAGATCCTTGCCGGCCGGCTTGGGCAGCTTGGACGCTTTGCTGATGGCCGGGCTCTCCACATCCTGCTCCATGGAGGTTTTGGATGGATTCAAGGCTGGGGAAGAAACACAAAGTACATTGGAAAATTTGGAAAACTATCTATCTGCTATCTGTACTTAATTTGCACGCCTGATTTGACTGTCATGATATTTTTATTGCCTCCCCCCCCCCCCTGAGCTTTTAGACGGCAGGAACAAACGACGGCGTTGAAGCTGTTGTGCATTCCATTCACAGGGGAATATTTTGAGCTTGAGCAGCCCTGGTATCCATGGTAACGCACGGCTCCGTCTATCAAGTACTCACAATATAGCAGGAATGTTCTGTAACGGGCCACAGCATTGGATAACACGAGTCTCATTATTTTCAATAGGAAAAAGGCAATGGAAAAATGTGCAGTGACAATTTAAAAATCGACTGAAATCAAGTACCTAATAAACTTGGGTAAAGCAAAATAGTAATCCGTGTTTATTAATCACAAAATGTCGCATATAATTTCGAATAAATATCGTATATATAGTCATCAGGCTGAATAAAAAGAGACATTGTTAGCATATTAGCCGTAGCGGCTTTATTTAAAGAGGTCATAGAGGTAACTTTTGCCCCATCAATCTTAAACTGCTTCAATCACCATTAATTAATCATCAAGTCTTTGAAAGTAAGCAGAGCACGTTAGCGTTTCGTTTTTGCTGCGTATACGAGATCCCGTGGGGCATTTCTACATACAGGTATTGCCGGTCGGCCTCCACAATAGGCGTCATTGTGCGGCGTCATAAAAAATCCGAAAGCTCGACGGAGCATCTGGCGGCCGTTGCTAAGTGACCATTGTTTGGGGATTGGGCTTTAGCAAACACAAAATGGGATTGTTTAAGCAGGTGTATGCCGCAATGGCAGTTACGCCGTTTATTCTTGGATCCCTTTTTTAAATCAAATGAGATTCGCAGGCCTGGTCCTCCACACGAATTTGCCAACGTTTGGACCATATGTCTCACACTGAAGGCCCCCCCAAAGGCTTTCCATGTGTGACATATGGTCAGGGGGTGGCTCTTCAAGACTTGAGTGGCACTGTGACATGACACTGACCCATTTTCATTTTCCATGTATAAAGGTCAGGAGACGCTGAGCGAAATATATCCTCACCATCAAATTAGGAGCCTTTGATATTTTTTAAATGAATTAACGGCCTGTCTGGAATAGCTAACGGGATGATGAATGTTAAATCAGGGAGCCAGATGAAATTTTTGATTTGGCTTATTTTAAGGCAGCCAGCCTCTGACCTTTTACATGACTACGTTTGTCTGACCATTTTTAGAAAATCACACGAGTTGGACTGTTTGGAAAATTCCCCCGTGACCCCTTCAGGGACCCATAGGTCAAACGAGCTTGCAAACAACAGGAGCTCATGTTACTAAACAGGTTGAACTATTTGAGGTGGGAAGTGGGAGGGGGGGGGAGCTTGTACAGGAAGAGCCCGTTGTCATGGCGATGCAGGTGACCCGCCATACGAGTGCTAATAATACTAACAAGGATAGTTCTGCTAAATATTTACGCAAACGGCAGCACATGCGAGGGCTGGTGTCGACGGAGGCCGCGGGCTGCCGGCAACATTTCCCTTCGCCCCCCCCTTTTTTTCCTCCACGGAGCTCTCGTCACGGAACTACCGCACACGTCGCCAGCATTAATAGCATCTTCGTCGAGTTATGCAACCCCCCGTTTTCTCGTCCGGCCGTGCCCTTTCTGTACCAAGACATTCATCACAGAAAAAAAAAAAAAGATGTTTACCTGCAGCGAATGGGCAGCCCGGATGGTTCGCACTCGCTTCCTTCCCATCAGAATTTCCAGATTGGTGCCGAGCGACTGCGTGGATGGTTTAGAAAGGTCCTTTTTGCTCTGCCTCCATCCTTCCTGCTGCTGCTGCAAGGCTGCCAAGAGGGAGCTTGTTGGCCCCTCAGCCTCCTCCCACCACCACCGCCATCCCTCCTCCTCTTCCTCCTCCTCCAGCAGCAGCACTGGCAGGACCAGCCACCGCGGCCCTCCTCCTGGATGGGCGAGCAACACTGAACATTGGGGAGAGAGAAAGGCAAATAGCGGCGAAGGACTGCAGAAAAACATACTTGGATGATTTTAAGAAGCGTTATTTTAATAAAAACACCGCCACTTGTGCAACAAGGCATTTGTACATATATAGATATATTTTCTTCGATTTGTGTCAGTCATAAATACAATACAAAGCAAAGAAAAGTGACGACTACAGCTTCCTAGAAGCCAAACTCTACTTTGGATAAGATGATTATAGAAACAACACAAGTAGTGCTATGAACACAGAAAAAAACAAAACAATGTGGACGTCAATGTAGTCTAGCGATGAGGTACAAAAGATATACTTTCTCAACTACAATCACAAGGTGCTCCGACTTCATCAAGTACAAGGACGCGGGGGGTCCCGTTAGCTTAGCACAAAGCGCTACGTCACCACAATTGCTTGTACGCACTATATTATTCATACAAAAACAAAAGTGAAACGGCAGGCGGAATGCTTGGAATAAGAAGAGCGAGTGAAGTTATAGAAGCAAGGATGAGCATAACAATCCCGTCCGTCATCGGCAATCGGTTGGGGCTATCTAGATCAAGATGCGATTGGAGCTGTTACATCCAAGCGGGAAAATATGACAGAACAACAGCGGAGTTCAGAACATTCTGTAAAACAACAACCAAGCAAATGTGAAATGCTCATCCCTGTTACTAGAATGGTGAAGGCCTTGCAAAGACGCACGAGCAGCCGATTTGAATCCCAGAGGTCGAAGCGAAATGGGGCGAGGGCGCCGCCCTCACCACCAAGTGATCTTGAACTCGTAGATGGGCCTCTTGCAGTAGTAGTGGTTGACGAGGTGCTTGTCGCACACGCCGATGCACTGCTGCTCGGCGGCGATGCCGCGGCGGGCCAGGTCGCCCACGATGCAGTGCAGCAGGTCGTAGACGTCGGCCACCGCCTCCCACGGCCCAAAGGACACGTCCACCTCGCAGTGGTGCTCGAAAAGCTTGGCCTCGCCGCCCTCGCCGGCGCGCTCCAAGCGTGGCGAGTTGAAGAGCGGCCGCTCGTACGGCGTGATGGGCATCTCTTCCTTGTAGACGCAAACCTTCAGCTTAGCGAAGCGTGCCTTCTTCTGCGTGGCGCGCAGCTTGGCAATCTCCACGATCCGCTCCAGATTGTCTGCCGGCACAGAACGCACTTGATGTGTGAAGAGAGGCTGAGAACCGCAGATACATTTTGACGTGTCAAATATCAAATCAAGGCTCACGCTTACCTTTGTAGTAGGGAAGCAGGTCGAGAAAGGCCTGGCGCACTTTTTCTCCGGTGAGCGGCTGCGTGTCCTCCAGGCGTTCCAGCAGAGGAGCGATGGAGTAGTACTGCGCCTCGCGGTGCACCGCCCTCACACGCTCGCGCTGGGGCAGCTCGCCCTCTCGCAGGAAGTTCAGGATGTCCCTTCACCGCAGCGACAGCACATACAATTGGAACCGCAAGTCACGACTTGTTTGAGTTGCGAGTCGTTTATGGCCTTTCCCCATTGTCTGTTAACATGATGCTAGTAGGCAAAGATTGTTTTCAGTCAACTAGTTCAGTTGCCTAACGCACATTCTGAACGCTGAAATTTAGAGGCGCAATTCACCCAAAGTAGGTGCCGTCGCGGTCGATGAAGAAGCGCCCGTCGGCGTCGCGCGGGATGTGGTGGCGCCCGCTGAACATGGCGGCCAGCATGGTGTCGTCGTAGCGGCGCAGCGTCGACAGCCGGGTGGTGAAGTGAGAGCCGCCCACGTTCAGAGAGACCACCTCTGGAAGCTTCACAAGAAAAAAAAAAAAAAAGTCATGCTTGATTGCTCATTTTGCAATACCCACAATTAATAGTGTCATTAACAGTTTTTGCACATTAATTATACATTCAGCAGGAATTTATGTTCAGAGTACTGGATATCAGTTGTGTGCAGGGCTTGTCCCCCGAACTAAGTGAACTGCTGAAAGTATTATGAGGCCCATTCAGATTCATTACCTTGAAAAAGCCAGTGACAAACGGGAATTAGTCTGTCGTGTTTAAGTCTATAATCAGGATGGTAAAGCACAACACTCATCACGTGACTAATTGTAGGCCAATCACAACGCAGCAGCTCAACGACACATTTCAGCTCGGCGCTTGGTGATGACGTCATTGGTTGCTTTTATTTGTGGAATTCTTGCAAACAATTGAAAACAAACTGCTTTGGTAAATGTCATTCTAGCGGACTACCTCCTGCTCCTGCTTGGCGTCCAGCGGGCAGCAGGCCGGCTTGCTCCTGCAGACGTTCGTCACTGCTGCCGCCGCCGCCCCCGCCGGAGTGGTCGGCTTCCCAGAGTCGTCGTCGGCCATGGCATCGTTGGCTTTCTCGGCGTCACCAGCGGCCGAGAACACCACCATGACTTTGGGCAGCGGCAGCGTTCGCCGTTCCTGGATGAAGCGTCTCACCCGAGTCGTCGCCGCCGGCAGCAGGGGGCTTCGGGATGGAGACTGTCGCTCCCCACCGCCGCCGTCTTCGGAGCCGTTCGAACTGCTCGCGCCATTCTGTTGCATGCGCGCGGACTACGGCTGTCGAGCATCAACCACAACACTCCCTTCTCTGTTGACAACAGGTCGAGGCTTCTCGAACACGCCACTCTTTCATGCGGTTGCGGAACCGGTGTCATCCAAATCGACGTGAGGCCACCGCTACTAGCGCCACCTCTCGCCGACGCGTCCCGCTCCTTACCTTGTCTCTTCCCGCGAGGAAGCGCGTTGTCGTGTTGGCTCGTGAGTGAACGACTCGTTCAAAAGAACGACTCTTTTCAGTGAACGTGAGTGAACGGATCACTTCCTCAAGTGATTCGTTCTTTTTTCAGTTCATGACTTCAACCAACATGCGATGACGTAACTTATCCCACATCGTAGGTGTCGGTAATGCGCATTGAAGCTGGTGCCACCTCGCCGTAAAACAAAACGATGCAGACAACCTGGCCTAAAAAGTCACGCGGCCATCCCGCAAACTCTCCCTCACTTGAGATTCCATCAATGTAATGCAAGCGAGCCCTTCCTCCATGTGCAAACATGAGTGGACGATGATTTTGTCCCTTGTTTGCTCCTTAACATTCGTCAGAAAGTCAGCAAAAATGCAACAGCAGATGTTTGCCAATGTTGCATTTTAATTCAACACAAAGACAATTGGTCTGCTTGCATGGAGGACAAGAGAAAGGAGCAAATATTGACTGGAGAAAGGCCAAAATTCGAAAGACTTGGACAATTTCAAGTCTCGAAGCGATCGATTAAAATAGTTGTTTGATAAGCGACGAGTTGTTGATGACTTTCTGTACCTGTTAAGGAGATTGATAAGATGTCAAGCTAATGTGACTTTTGGAAACAAAGGCCTTCAGGAGTAAGTGTGCTGCCAATCGGTTCAAAGTAATGATGCTGGATTTGGCTCATTTCATGACTACAGCAGTTACATCCCAATGGCATCTTTAAGAGCTCTTCCTGCAAAAAACAAAAACTCCATTCAAGAAATAAAAATCCACTGATTGCCCTACCCTAATCAATCCATTAGATTTGACAGCACATGCAACATTTTATGGCCCCACTCATCTAGGGTGATTAACAAGCTGGCGTGCTAGGCTAGGCTAACGTAATCGTGGCGCCGGAGAGAGGGCGGAGCAATCGGCCACTTGGCTTCATAAATATACTCATTAAATATTGATTGGTGAGTCGAGTCCGTGTGACTGACGGCCAGGCTGATGACGGCAGCGTAGATGATGTCAGCAGCTCTTCAGGGAGGCGGAGCTGCAATGACAGAGATGTTACGTCATCATCACTGTCTTGCTAATAATGACGTTTGTTTAACCCCAGCACAAAAATGTCAAACAGTGGCCGAGCTGTCCGAATATTGACTGCCAAGTGGCTTTCCGTGACCTAGGGCCCAGTTAGTTGGCCCGAACAACAACGATGGTCCAGTCGTGCGCGTTTATGTCTTAAATTTAGTCCGTGTGCCAACGTGGTAGTATTTTCCCACTCTGCTCGCTTCAAAACACTCTGTTTGCAGGTAACAAAAGCCGAGAACCGAAAAAAAAAAGCGTCGAGTCGCGCAGGCGCAGCAGTGGCGGCAGAAGAAAAAAAGCTCAAATGACCACAATTCAAAAGGAAGTTTTATTTAAGATTTGGAACATCAGAGAAAGGGGGGGAGGGGAAAAAAACATTTCCACAAACTCGTTTTTGTTCAGAATTGCTAATCTGCAAACAGATGGAATTTTTTTCCCCAAAATGGAGCAGGAGACAAACAGAGAGGGAAAATACACCATTTGTGATCATCATCATGGGGGGGGGGGGAGGCGAGGGGGTGTCCTGGCAAACTGGCTCAGAGTGGGAATGACAACTCCAACCCCATGACCTCAGTTTGGAGAACGGTTTCACAGCTTCTATTAGTTCTTTGTCTTCGTCACAGCATGAAAAAAACAAAGCCCAGACAAACAAACAAACCATAAAATGCACGCGTCCCCAAAAATCTTCAACCTCGCTCGCTCGCTCGCTCAGAACAGCAGCGGCGTCCCGTTCTACTGCTACGTCTCAAACTGCGTGAGCAGCGCACGCACTTCGGGCGTCAGCTGCTTGGCGGCGCTGGCGGCCTCGGAGATGGCGCGACGGTACGGGCCCTTCCGCTTCCTGTCGAAGCGCGACTGGAAGCTCTCCAGGAAGGGGGACAGCTGCGAGAGCGGCAGGAAGGAGGTGGTGGGCGAGCCGAACCAGGCCACGCGCGCCTCTTGCCGCGCCGCCAACACGGCATTGGCCCGCCGAGCCACCGTGATGCCCAGCACCCGCGCCGGCCACCAGGGGAACCCGTAGATTTTAGCCCACACGATGTCGCCCACGCACACGGTGCGCCCGTCGGGCAGCAGACATTTGGACACCGACTTGGAGAAAACAGACGACGAAGTTGTCGTCGTCGTCGACGACGAGGAAGAGGAGGACGACGTGGAAGACTTGCGATGCCGTTTCAGTTCACCTCCTTCCTCGTCGCCGACCAGCGCCTCGGCGGAAGCCGGGCAGGGGGGCACTAAGGAAACCGGGTCTACGGTCTCCGAGACGCTGTGGTGCGGGGGGTGGGAAGGAGGTGGAGGTGGAGCCTCCTTGGCCTCCGTAGCAGCATAAATAGAAGCGGGCGGCGTAGGACTGGGGGCGAGGCGCGGTGAGGGCGGTGCGGGCTCGTGTGCGGGAAGCTTGGGGCTAGAGGTGGCTGAGCTAGCGTGTTTGGGAGGCGAGGAAGAGGAGGAAGAGGAGAAGGAGGAAGAGGAGGGTGTGGCCTGAGGGTCGTCGGTACGATACCTTTGGGGTTTGAGGCGCATTCGAGGCGGCAGCGCAGTGTGCGAGGCGGGGCCCACCAGGGTGGTGCTAAGGTGCTGCAGGCGGCGGGTGAAGTGGACCTTCTGGTTCTGGTTGTGGTTTTGCAAGGCGGCGGCGCGCGTCAAGGCTTTGCCCCCACCGCCTCCGGCCTCTCTGTCCTGGTTCTCCCCAAGCGGCAGAGGCGGCGGTGACGGCTGCGAGTTCCGCGCCAGCTTCTTGAGAACCTGGCGAGTTTTGGAGCGATCCGCTGGGTTTCCTTTGGGGAGAACCTTCTTAGAGTTAAGCTTCAGACGCATGGACGAGGACGAGGACACAGCCCGCAGGACACGAGGCGAGGACGCAGAAGCGGACACTCGGATCCCCGATGGGGCGCGTCTGTCGCTGCGACTGCCCTTGTCGTCACTCCTTAGTCGCTTGACTTCAGCCGAGACAGGCCCTTCCGCCGCTTTCCGTCGCCGCGACACCTCTTCGCCTCTCAGGTCTACGGTGCCCGGCCGGCGGCCGGCCGCCACCACCACGCCTTTGCACTTGTCGCACAGCACCTGGCGGGGGCGCAGCTTGATGGCGTTCATGATTGAGGTTGGTTCCTCGCAGCGGTAGCGCCGCTTGGGCCTCTTGATCTTCCGGGGCAGCGGCTGAGGTAACGCCTGGTTGTAGGTGTCCCTGATGAACAGCGGGGGCGGGTATGGCGCCCCCTCCTGGAACAGTGGGGGCGGCTTGGAGCTCCATGGGCAAGGTGTCGCATCATCATCCGTGGCCACTTCCTGCTTGGGGGACACGGGGGCCTCCGCAGGGATGGCGTCCCTCTGAGGTCGACTCTGGTCTTCCCGCCGGGGAAAGGGCGTAATGGGAATTCCGTATGGTCCGAACCTGTGCAAAGGGAAGGAGAACCTTAGAGACTCAAATGTGACAACCTATCCAAATAAAACACCTTCAAGGTGTTTGTCCTTGTCGCCTCCAGACACAAACTCGACGTGTAAAGTGGTTCACTAAGCTCTTGGCCCATTTTGAATTGTCAAATAAAGAAGACGATGGGTTGTGTGAATGGACTCACAGATATGAATGGCAGAAAAGTATAAGGCTGGTGGCCAAATCTCACAAAGTTATTTCATGTTGTTTGTCAAGAAATAATCCACCTTTGTCGTACCTTTTGGAAATGTCCATGAGAACGCCGGAGAAGAGCTTCTCGCCCACCCGGAACGACACAACCAGCGCGTCATCGATGACGTGGTCCAAGGAGACCCGAACCTCGGAGCCGAGGCTGAGGCTCAGGTCCTGCACGCAGCCGCCATGCCGCGTCGCGCACGACATGGTTTCAGCTCCCACCGAGACTTCGGAAAGCTTGACGTCCGGTGTCAGGTCCACGCAACACGGGCCCCTTCCCTCGGAATCCGGATTCGCGTCCGCGGTACCGACCAATCCGGCGTCTTGGCTAGCAACGGGCTTCTGCTCGGGTTGGACAGAAGCCGGGTAGCCTCGGTCCTGGTCCGCGGCGTTCGTGGTCGGTTCCGCCGGTTCCGCTAGCGAAAGGCCGGCCTCGGCGCCGGGCGGGTGACGGGGGGCCGGGAAGGAGTGCAGGAAGACGGCGGAGGAGGAGGGCTTGGGCTGCGCGAGGATGCTACAGTAGGCCGCCTGCGCCGAGTCACTCCATGACGCTTCCCCGAGACTGAAGCTGGCGCTCCGGTTGTGGACGAGCGCGTCGCCCGCGGCGACCTCACCTTGGACTTTTCCCGCCGCGGGGTCCAGCTCCGGCTCCAGCCTGACATGGCGGCGCTCCTCCCCGTCGCCACCGTCTCCCAAGCGAGCGCTAAACAACTCCGCGGCCAGCTCGGGCGCCACGGCTGGCTCGGGTTCAGGCGCTCCTTTGGGCTCCTGGGAGTCTAAAATGCCCCCCTGGCCGCTCAAGCTCGGTTCCAATGAGCCGTCGTCGGTCGTCGCTGCCGTCCGAATCGCCGCAGCTCCTGGCTCGGTGGCCACGGCCGCCATTTTCTTCCGCTGTGCTAGCGAGCGCGCGTCACCCCGCCCCCTTGTGCCAAGGGTCAGAGTATTGGAGCCCCGCGATTGGCCGCCACAGCTGTCGGTCAAATGAAAGCCCGGAGAACATGTGGTCCGATTGGTCGGAGACACGGAAGCGCAATGACGTCACCAGGATGCTCGACTTTACGCGAAACAAAACATCGGCAAGCATCCATCGTATGAACGACAAAAAGTCACTTGACGCAAGGAGGCGTTCACAATATACAGTCGGACACATAAATAAACATCTTTTCATTCCTCACGAAATCACATCAGAAATGAAAATAAGAAAAGAACGGAGGGCAATTGATCATTATTCATGATTCTATTCTATCTTCACTCGGATGAAACATATCGTGTTTTTCTGCATTTCTCCCGACAATTACAGCCATGACATTGGATTTTACGTGTTCAATTATCGACTCGCGTGTAGATCTATTGTTTAACTTTAACCCGTACATTCCATTATGAAAGCTAAGAATGACTACTTAATTTATTCATATTTGACCTCCACCGTAACTTATTTGACATGTTCATTCTTTTGAAACAGCTTGTGGACAGACAAGATTAGGACGACAGAACAGTTGAAAACAAAACATAGTCTCTTTCATCATTACCATTTATATTTCTTGTTTCTGTATCAGACGGCACATTAATTGGATCAATCGATGCCTATTTCATATAAATGAAAGACACGGGTTACAATTGTATATCAACACATCATATGATTACTACAAAACAAATAAAAGACGGATCAAATGATCACATCTGTGAATAATTGGTCAGAGGGCATTGAGACCGCTTCCTTCAACTTCTTTCACTTGTTTTAAAGACAGCTCCACTTGCTCGTCTTCTGACGAACCTTCCTTCTGGCCGTCGTGCCTTTTTCCAGACCTTCAGGAATACACGACAAACAAATTGCCAGTTTGAAAAATGCAGCAAAATGAAATGAAACCAGTTTGAAAAATGCAGCGAAAAGATGCAATTCTGAGGATTTGGACAATTTGTTGCTTAAATGAGGTTTTCAAACAATACATCAGTTATCAAAACTAGTTGTTGGTGAATTTGATAACGCGCTCACCATCTCTCCTCCACATCCTGGATCGTGTCCGGCAGCGGAACATTGAGCGTTTCCGGCAGCAAGCAAGCGAAGCCTGAAGCCAGCACGGCCGCACCCCCGTAAACCACACTGGGCAGAGCGGGGAAAACCTGGAGGGGGTGCCAAATGGTGTTAATTGCAAAGAAAGCACTTCTAACAATATGGCTTTACCTCATCCAAGATGAGTACGGCGGGGGCCGCCATGCTGCCCACTCTGGCCATCGTGGACACCAGACCCATTCCGGTTTGCCTGCCGGCGCCAGGTTCCACGTCAAAGTGTCGTCGGGAGTAACGTAGCCAAGCGCAATACGACCAATAGAAATATATTTGAGTGTACTTTTTGAGGAATCATACCTGATGATGGTTGGGTAAAGTTCTCCAGTGTACAAGTAAACGGTAGTAAAGGACGCCGAGGTGAAGGCCTTACCAAGACACGCCAACGTGGTTCTGACGACCTGCATGTCTGACAGAGGAATACAAACTGTGTACACAAACTGCACAAGCGGATTCTCCCTTTGTTTTTGAGTGTGCGATACCCGTCGGGACTAAGGTGTTGGCGAAGATGACGAGGGCGGACATGAGGAGGCACAAGGCCTGAGTCACCCTCCTCCCGAGGAAAGTGAGCATGGCCAGAGCCGCAAACTTGGAGGGAAAATCCACGGCTCCAAAGATGAGCTGCATCACGTAGATACTCACCTGCACCGAGGAACGGGAGCCCTTAGCTTAGCATGTGGCGCAGCCCAAATATTAGCACGCTCACCCCAAACTTCTGCAGGTCCATCGCCAAACCGTAGTACGCAAAGCTGGTAGAGAACCTGTGGAAGGAACGCAGGCGGAAATCATGAGAATGGCTGCTGGCGGTGGTGGGTGGGAGTAAGTTGCAACATTCCGCTAACGTTAGCCTCTTTGCAACGTGTAGCGCTTCCAAGTTGTTCCTCACCAGACGGCGATGAGGCCAACAGAGATGCGTCTCATGGCGGGCGTCCTCAGCAGGTCGTAGGCGGTCAGCGTCTTGTGATGGCACTCCATCTCTTTGCTCATGTGGGAGTGAAGCACCTGCAGGTCACACGTCAAGCAAGCTTCCATTGTGGCATGCCAAGGAATTTCAAGTGGTTGGGTCTCATTAGTAGATGCGCGACAGGACAACCTCCAGCGTCAGCTTTTCCGTCATTTGGGGTTTTCCGTTGATGCGAGCCACTCTGCGGAGGGTCTTCAAGGCGTCCTGGGATCGACCCCGAAGGACCAGCCACCGCGGCGACTCTGCCAACCACCTGTGAGCAGTGACGCACGCACGGCTTTTCATCAGAGAGCCGTTTTGGAGGCCAGCGACAGCGTGGCGACGGCGAGCACCGACCAGCTGAAGGCAAAGGAGAGGAAGTGGGGAACGCACACCACCAACTGCAGCTTCCTCCAGTCCCTCAGCCAATAAGCCAAGCCAGCCAAGACCATCTGACCAAAGGTGAAGTAGAAGGAGGTGAGCGTTCCTGCCAGAGTCCGGGTTTTGGTCGGGATCCACTCCACCTCTGACGACAAATGACAAGAGCGTCGGCGCAGTTGATCAAGGCCGCGCGCTCGCTCGCTCGCCCGCCGAGAACCTCAAAGTAAAAACGTAAAGGTGATACTCAGGGAGACGGAGTTGAGGATGATGCCTGACACCGCCATGCCGCTCAGGAAGCGGAACATGCAGTAGATGGAGTAAGACTGCGACAGGGCGCAGCAGGAGCCCAGGACGCCCAGCTGCAGGTACGACCAAATCAGGATAGAGCGCCGCCCGAACCTGGGACAAAAACGCAATCATCTTTTTTGTCCCCTTTTGCAATGCCCTGGAGCGCCCACCAGAGGGAAGCAACTGCAGAAGGGGGCCAGAAGCAAAGAGGCTCACCTGTCGGACAGGCCGCCGTAGACGACGGCGCCCGCTAAAACGCCACCCATGTACACCGTCTGGATCATCTGCTTGAGGGGACGCCGCGTACACACCAAATCCCACTGAAGACACACAATCCAACACTCATTCCAATCCATTCCGGATGGTTTGCTGCTGCTGCTGGATGTCGACAACTTCCTGCCGGATGGCGTAAACCTCCCACTCACCTCGGAAACGGTGGTGGCTCGGAACTCCGAGGACTCGAAAGTCCAGCCGTCCGCGCAGCTTTCGGTGGGCAGGTGACTGACGTTAGCCGAGTTGTTGGCAGTTAGCATCTCCCACTGCGGCGTCACGTATCTGAAAGCAAGCCAGCGTTTAGCCACCCACGTGCCGCTAGCCCACGTAGGTAGACGGCCCAAAAACCTCCTGCAGCGATCCAGTCGCGTCCCAGAGGCGTCCATTGGGATGAAGGCCTTCAAAACGTCTTGCCGGTCCACCTAAAGCGTGTGGCGTGGCGTCAATGGCACGGTGAGCGGTCGTGCGAGATGCCAACTGATCACGTACCTGCTGCGTGAGGTTCCAGAGACTATGATTGGTGGACACGCTGCAGTGGTGCCCGGGGGTCCCTGAGACAAAGTTGTTCAGGAGGTTCTGACTCGCCATCAGCAGGCCCGGGAAACTGATGAGGGTCACGTGGAGCCACTGGTAGCGCCCAAAACCGCCCATCTGAGCGGTGGCACACAGGAGTGGACTGAAATATTCCGCTCCAGCCAGCCACAACTTCCTACGGCATCATTGGAGCTGCTCGTTTGCCCAATCACACGTACAGACAACCAATGGACCGGTCGTTCGCCCATAGCAGGGCACGTGGACAAGCGAGACACCGGTCGCTTGTCAAAAGGGGCATATGGACAAAACTGGTCTGGTGGGACCCGCTCCAAAATGGACCGGTCGCCAGTCAATTGCAAGTATGGTGACGCAACGGACTGGTCGCAGACGGGTTTTTGAGACGACGGCGACTTGAAACGAATCGGAACTCCGACGTCCGAGGGACACGTCGCCGCACGCGGCACGGCGGCACTCTCCACTCCACACATGCAGCTGGTTCTCCAAACGCTTACAGATCACTCACCTCATCCAGCAGCTCACTGAAGCCCATCCTGAAGATGACGTTCTTCTCACCTTCAAATCAACCTGTCAGAAAAACACCCAAGCCACTGAAAGTTGTCATGACGTTTTTCTTTTGTTGTTTTTTTCCCGGCAGTCTGCTGAGTCGCCTTAAAGGCTTAAAAGTGCACAAGAGGATTTCCAAACATTTGCTTACTGTACAGTACCGGGACCCGACGGCCAGACCACGGCGAGAAGTCCTCCTCCGGGGTGTGCAGACTTTGACGTGTCACTTGGCTCTAGATGAAACCCCCTTGCCCTCGTCAAGCACACACACACCCCCGACCCCCACCTCATTGCTGTGTCTGTTAATGTTCATGCGAGACTTGCTGGTAATAACTTGAATGACACGAAGACGAGTCACCGTGCACAGGCATAACTCCAAAAACTGCTGGTCA
This sequence comes from Syngnathus acus, assembly GCF_901709675.1. Lineage (NCBI taxonomy): Eukaryota > Metazoa > Chordata > Actinopteri > Syngnathiformes > Syngnathidae > Syngnathus > Syngnathus acus. Next base: position 2,519,454 of record NC_051099.1, on the reverse strand, counting down.
TTACAATTTCCAACGCTTCCCACTAAACTCCGGCAATCCGAATTTGCGTCTGAACCGGGAAAACTTCCCAACTTGATTTTATTGACTTGATAAAATGTCTCTCGTTCATTCATGGTTTATTCGCCGTCATTTGAGCACAAGCCGGACCGGGAAGGCCGAAACATTGGTGCAGAATAAATTTGATGTTGTCTATCGTAGTACAGATTCATGTATTGATCGTCTTGGTTAAAAAATATGATGACCTTGAAAAAATAATGGTGATAAATGCCAGTTGCAATATGGAGGGGGAGGGTCCCTCCATTCGATTCTTTTTCTAAACGTTTCTTTCTGCCCTCAGTGAACGCGAGCTGCATCAATGCTGGCGCAAGGCGTCTTTTCTTGGAATTCACCCCTGGGGCGGGACTCCTAACAAACAAATTGGCGGGTGAGCGACGGTCACGAGGTCGCCAGCTGAACACAGCGGCGGACGGACACCGGTTCTTCTTTAGGGCGTCCGACACGTGTCGGCAGGGTTGAACATTGACGGCCAGCGTTTGCACAATCGCTCGGACAATCATTGCTAACGCTAGCTGCCCTTAAAAAGTTTAAGGTCACTGATTCACCAAACAAATAAAAACGTTGGTGTCTTTGGAAAAGTCCGTCAACGAGGAAAAACAGCTCTTTGTAGTTTACTGGACGCACAAAAGCATTTTAGCGCTTGACACTTTATTAAGATCACGTGTGGTGCAACAACAAAGATGTGCATGACAGACAAAATACGCAGGAAAAATCTGATCTGGAGAAAGCCTACGACAAGGACTAAAAACGGACGTTTACGTATTCCCACCGACACAAACGATACTCTCACAGGGACGTTTCTATGCGGAGATGCTTCAATCTATTTCAATTTGAAGGCCAATACCACTGTAGTTTGTTCAGTTTCACACAAACGACAACAAGCACCCAAAAGCGCCGGCAGGCTGCCGTGGGTCCGATTATTTCCAGCTAGACTTACAAAAACAAGGAGAAAAAAAAGTCAATGCTTGGTCCTGGAAGTTGGGTTGAAGTCAAGTGCAAAAAGCTTGCCACTGGCTCGACAAAAAGACGACTAAGACTTCATGGAAAGCAGTGTGAGCAAAAGCATTTGTGAGTTGGGGGGGGGGGGGGGGGGCAGACAATCTGGTCACATGGTCTTGAACAAATAAAATATCGTCATTCGGGGGGAAAAAAATATTATAATCACCTCAGCTGGAGTGTTACAAAACGTTGAGTGTTTAAAATGTGCGAGTTGATCTATACATGAAGACATTTAAGGATGGAATGCATTTTCACAGTCCAATCGTTTCTCAACAGAGGAACAAACTGTTATGTTGTGTGCGTGTGCGTCAGAGCCGTGATCACAATGACATTTACCCTTTTTAATCTAGCGGGAGGAAATGGATGACTGGCCACCATTTTGAGCAGGAAGGCGAGGGCGAAGCTGGCCGGCCGCTCAGTTCTTCAGCACGGCGTCGTACGTCTGGTACACGTACTGAGACACCTCGGGGGCCCGACACTTGAGGGACAGCTGCGGGATCAGCCGGGACACGGCAGGGCTCACTCATATGCTCTTGAACCGTGCGCGTGTAGAAAAAGTCCACGCACCCCTCCCCCGTTCAATTGCAAACGCTTCCAGTCGAGATTTAAGCAGGGGTGTGTAGACTTTTGTTTTTAGAGACACAAAACGGCGTACCGTGTAGTTGGGGTTGCCTGGCTGGATGCGCAGTTCGGCCAGTATCCAGATTCCGTTGGTGAGTTTGAGGGACTGGTAGAGCATGTCCTGACCTTCCACGTTACGCTTGGCGATGGTGTAGATGTTGTTGTTCTGCAGCTTGCCCGACACCGTGTCTGAAAGTTTAGAGTCAAGTGGGGAAAAATGAACAACACGGCAACTTTGACACTAGTGGAAGTCAAAAGTTGCTCTGAAACCGGGTACCTCAGTTCAGCTAGCAACACACACACACACACACACGCTAAAACTGGAGGCTAACACAAACGTTGCAGCTAAGAGGAAAAGGACGGCTAATTAACGGCGACTCGAGGGAGCTCTCAACTAACGAACCGGGCAACTAGCACGGGCGGCCAGCGATTCCGAAAACGTATGCAACCATGAGTTGACTGCCGGTCAAAAGAAGTGGATGGCTCCTTCCGGCCAAGTGTCCTACAAGACAAGCAAGTGGATGGACAAAAACAACAAGTTGAGGTCGTTGAAGGACGAGTCTGCTTTTGGGGGCGTGACGGACGGGGCCCGGCCCTTCTCACACTCCGCGCGTTAGTTCGTTCTTTCCGCACACTGGCTTTGACAGCGCATGGCACTTTGGGCCGTTTGCGGGACCTACCCGCGTTCAGGTGGCACTCCTTTATCTGGTACTGCAGCTCATTTTCATTGGGGATATCCTTCCAGGTGGCAAGGAACACCTGGCGCTCTGGGAAGATACAAGAGGCACACTTGACAAATTTGGCCAAATTGCGTGGGGAACCAAAGGCACCCATCAAGGTCAAAGCAACAAACCCATTTTTCCATCTTCCACAAAGAATATGTTGAGAGGGATGAGGACGCTGTAGTAGAAGACATCAATGTTGTTCTTCACAGCCACCTGCGCCCAAAGCAGAAAATTGCTTCAGAAACCGACGTGTCTGCCGCTCGGATGCGTTTGCACACCTGGAGATTGTTCAGCGGGTCCATCTTCATCACCGGCCCGATGGTGTTGATGGGCAAAGACACGTCCATGCCCTGGCTGGGCATCAGCGGAGTGTGAATGGGCAGCGGGCTGGTGGGGATCATCCCGAAGCTGCAGGGAGAGCACAAGCGCGCCTTGAAATGTACGGCGGGATGGGGCGGGGCGGTTCAGCTCTACTCCACCTGTTTTTGTTAAACTGGACGGCAAAGTCGGTCATGTGCTGCAGGGCCTTGTTGGTGAAGGTCATGTCCATGTACATGTGGCCCTGGCGGCGAGAGAAGGTTCCGGAAATCTCCAGTCCCTTGGCTTTAACCGCAGGCAGCCACACCTTGCAAAAGAGGCCGGTGCAATCGGTCCAAACGCCATTGGATTTACGGGAAAAAAAAACAAAGCGCCTTTCGCACTCACGGCTTTCGGGGCCACGTGGCCTCCGGATGCGATGGCCAAGCCCGTGGAGAGCTCAAACAAGTCGTTGAGGCCGCTGCCGGTGACGGCCGGAGGCGCGGGAGTGGGCGACGGCGCAAAAGTGCTCGGGACGGACGACGGGATGAAGTTCTGACCCACCTGAAGCAACGACAACGCCGCCGCCCAAGTTGAAGCGGGCGGGCGAATCGCCTCAGGTTAAACGCGCCGCCGGCGACTAAAGTGCTACGAAGCTGAGAAGAAGCACGCAGGAAGCAGCTGGTGCAACTGTATATGCAAGAAGAGGTGAGCCGAGTCTAAAGCGAGGCCGAGGCCGCCCGGCATGTTTTGGCCCGCTAAGGACGGACGTTTGCGACGCAGCAAATGACCTCGTTAAAGACCAGGCCAGATAATAGCCATTGTGCGTCATCTGCCTCAAAGCTAGCTCTCCAAAGGTCACGCAAATCGCAACTACGACACAAGTCGGACGGGCCAAAACGTGCCGAGCTGAAATCAATCAGACAGATAGGGAGGCCCTTTTGAGACCAAGCATGCAGCGCAGCAGCCAAACAGAAGCGGCTTGCACTTACAGCTGGACTTCCCCCAACACCGCCGCCCAGGTCTCCTCCCAGCTACGGGACAAAGAGAAAGACAAAGAGAGAGAGAGAGAGAGAGAGAGAGAGAGAGAGAGAGAGAGAGAGAGAGAGAGAGAGAGAGAGAGAGAGAGAGAGAGAGAGAGAGAGAGAGAGAGAGAGAGAGAGGAGCCCCCCCTCACCCCCAAACAAAAAGAATCCAAACAAGACAGACAGAGCACACACAGAGACAAGACAGAGAGTTTTCTTAGCAACCGCAAGCCATCAAGGGGATCACTCAATTCTGTAAAATACATTCTGCACCAACATCCTTAAGAAATATCTAGACTGCCACATTTTGTGGATGCTAAGTATCCATTATAAGTTGAGGAGCTTGGCATGTTGAACACCTTTGTGGTAGAAGCTCACCAAGCTGTCGAGTCCGCCACCCAGGAGGTCCACGGCACCCATCTGCATGGAGGAAACCTGGGGCACGTTGACCGGAGGGCCCAGGTCCAGGTTGAGCAGGTCACCCAGCAGGTCGCCCTGGCTCGGGATGACGTGCGGTTGATCCACAGTGGCTGCCGCCGCCGCCGCGGTCCCGCCGCTCAGCGGACTCTCGCCCGCGTCAATGCTGCCGAGCAGGAGCGAGAACAATTTGCAATCTGCCGCTTGTGCCAGGAGGTGGAGGGGCTGGCTACCTGCTGTGCTGGACCGGAAGGTGTTTGCGGTGGATCCCGTGGCTGCCCTCCACAAAGGCGCTGGGCGGTTTGTGATAGACGGACGCCAGAGAGCCGATGTGGCAGATGAGCTCGTCCAGCAGCGTGGGCTCGATCAGATCAGTCTCCTCGGAGATGAGGGGCTTCTCTGACAGCACCACCTCCTTGGCCGTCACCGGGTCCGTGGACAGCAGGCGCCAGTAGATGTAGCCTCTGTCACGTAGGTCCGGGTTGTCGGAGTCCTGCGGAAGACGGAGCGCGCTCAGGGGGGAGGGAGGGAGGTCGACGCAGCGAAGTGAGCCATTTCAGCAAATTTCACCTGAGTGGCCAGGCTGAGGACCTGCTGCACCAACTCTTGAGTCTCGGACGGCTTTTTCAGGAAGAGCTTGACGATGGCGGTCAGCAGGGTGAGCTGCACCTGCGCGGCCACACGCGAACCTCGTTCACGCCCACACCAACGCAAATAAAAAGGCTTTGGCTTAAGAGCGAACCTGGGTGCTCTCGTCGTGGAAGCCCTCCAGGAAGCTTTCCAGCAGCTCGTCGGCGTTGTCGATCCTCTCGGCGTACTCGCCCACGATCCAGATCATGGCGGCGCGGGCGTCCGGCTCGTCCAGAGAGTCCAGATTCTCGCACAGGGTGGCGATGATGCTCTCGTACCTACAACGGGAGCGTGGTCGCTAAGCGGCGTCCTCAGTGCCGAGGGTGGCCGTCGGACGGAGCCAGCCGCATACTTGTTGGGGTACTTGCGGAAAATGTCCCTTATGACCACGATGGCCTCCTGCACCACATAGTTGACTTTGGTCTGGATGAGGTCCAGCAGGGTGCTCACGCAGCGCTCTGCCGATTGCTAGATTTTACAAAAAAGAAAGTGGAGCAAAAGTATGAGTGACTCTCCCGACCCCTCCAAACGGAAGCGCTAGGCCTCCATTTGGGGAAAGAAGCGACGTCTCCTTCAAGTCCTACCTCCACTTTGATGGCACAGCGGCCAATGGCGCGCACGGCCTTGCGCACAAAGTCGACATCCACCTCGGTGGCGTACTCCTTCAACTCGGCCAGCACCTGCAAAGCAGAAAACATGAAGAGGGCAAGTGGCAGCAGCAGCGCTGCTTTTGTCGCTTTCAAGGCGGACATGCGGACCTGGGCAATGTTGGCCTGAGAGGCCAAACGGATCATAATATCCAGTTTCTCCAGCTTCACGTAAATGGGGTCGTTGTATTTGACAAAGAAGACTTTGATTTCCTGCTTGAGGATCTCGGGCCTGCAGCCAAAACACAAGACTTGAGTGTGAAAAAGTAGCGCCGCCGCCGTTTGAGCCACGCTCGTGGCTTGCGCGCACCTTTTCTGGACGATGAGGTTGATGTTCCTCAGAGCCACGTACTGGACCTCGGGCTCGCCGGACAGCAAGGTGACGAGGGGCGGCGAAAGCTTCTTCAGCAGCGTGTTGTAGTAGTCCGAGTCTTTTGGCAGCAGCTCCAGGAACTTCATCAGTACCTTGACGGCAGACAGGACCACCGCGGAGTTGGCGTGGGACAGCCGTGGAGTGACGCGCTCGCAAATACTTTGAAGAGAGTCAAAGGAAAAACAACAGCCAGCTTAGCTCCATCCCATTATTTGTCGACCGGCGCCACCGATCGACATGAAGATGGAAAAAGGCGAAAGCGGTTACCTCTGCGCCTCTCGCTCGTCCTTGGGGTTGTAGTTAGACAGGCAGTCCAGGATGAAGATCTGGCCCCACTCGGTGCACTCGTTGAGGGCCGTCAGCAGCTTGTTGATGTTCTGGGGGTTGAGGTCCAGCAGGTTGCTGTTGGGGTGAGACTCGCTGATCTCAGACAGTGCGGCCACCGCGTTGGCGACAACCTGGAGCGAGAGAGAGAGCGAGAGAGAGAGAGAGAGAGAGAGAGAGAGGCTCGGCGCTTTCTCCAACAAATGCTGATGGACGGACGAAAGAAACAAACGCGCATTCCCACCATGGGATTAGAGTCGGCGATGAGATCCCTCAGCGAGTCCAAGAAGCCCTGATCCTCCACCATCTGGGCGTTGATGTCGTGAAGCTTGGCCACGCACACCGCCGCCGTTTTCCTCACGTACGGGTCCTCGTCCTTCAGGCACTTCCTCAGCGGCTCGCAAAGGTACTCGGTAATCTTGTCCACTCGGATGCAGCCCATGGTGCGGACTGCCAGGGCCCGGATGAGGGGATTGGGGTCCTCGCAGTCCTGGGGGACGGCGGGGCAACCGTGAGACGGCCCGAGCCGAGCGGAAAGGCACGGCGACGGAGTGAGCTTGCCTTGACGAAGCTGTTGACAGCCATGATGGCCATGTCGGGCTGGCTCTTGGCGTAGTTCATCAAGTAGAGGTACACCAACTTCTTCAGCTCCAGGTTGTCCGTCTGCATGCAGTTGACCACATCCGGGAACAAAGAGCTGCAAAGACACTCGCTGGCTCAGCTCACAATGCGGAGCTGCAAGCTTTCGTTTCGTCGCCGACTGCTTTGACGGACCGAGCGTTACCTGACATCCTTGCCCACAGTCATGGCGGCGATGACCTTCTTGACAGCCTCCTTTCGCTTCTCCTTCTTTTCGTTGTTCAGCTCGGCCTTCAGCTCAAAAATCTCCCCTGTAAAACGAGATGGCTTTGGAATCCGCTTGCTGGCAGTGTGAATAAAATGTTTTGCATGATGCAGAAGACTGACTGCTGGCGTTTGCTTTTCCCACATTTGGACTCACCTTTTTTGTTTGTCGTGAAATACTTGGAGTCCGTCATGATTGTGGTTCTTGGCGTCTGGAGAAGAACAGAACATTCAACAACACAAGCAAAAGCTGCTGTCATAATAGTACCCTTGTGCAATTAGATTGTCTGGGTGAACCCAAACTTTTGAACAATTAGGGTTACAGACGCTGTTTGATTTTTACAGGAATCTGTATTTTCAGTAAATACTTTTCATAGATTGTACTGTTTTGTCCTTAAAGTACCTCATCCTTTGCCACTCTTTCAACGCAATTACTTCTACTTGAGTACATTATGCGAATACTTTTGCCATATGGGCAGAATTTTGGACAGCTCTTCTTTTCCATCTCATTTGGTGTACCTAATGAATTGTCCGGACACGTCTCGTTCCGCCCTATCGACGAAACATCTTCAAGTTTGTCAAAACAAATAACGTTTGATTTGTGTCGTTAATATGTTATATCAACTAATAGTGCACATATGGATGTGATAAGGTTTGGTTTAATCTCGCTAGTGGCGCTCTACCAGATGCTTGCTAATGCTAGCGGGCTAGCTCGCGGGCTAGCTAGCGTGTATGCTAACCGCGGCTTCTCTCGACTGACAATGCTGACAGAAACGAACAACTACATTATGACATTTTTTAATTGATATCACCGGTGTCATTCACAATGTACACGAATATTCACCAAAACAGTAAAGACAAGACACAGTCGGCCCAGTTTCCGGTTGATTGACAGCTACCTTGGTCGTCACTATGTTCACGGACGAAAACAAAATAAAAATCACACGCAACCGTAATGTTGTATGCATCGTGACACAATTTACTTACCGAGATGAGTTAGAAAATAGGTGAAATCTTTCAGAAGGTGCAGGACGAAGGCTGGTCCCTTTGGCCAGTCGGCGGAAGATGGAGAATCTGCAATGGGGGAGACGCTCAACCAGAAGGCGCAAGGGTACCACTCCGCCCCCACCTATCAGATCACACAACTGCTATTGTATTTATTTATTTATTCTTTATTTATTGCATAACGCATTCTCCTGTATTATGTTATCCTCTCTTTTATGTACCCGCTCTGGGGTATTGAGACTGCTGGACACTGATCAATAAAGTAACCATCCAGCCATTCCATGCATCCATTCATGACCACTAGAGGTCGCCACAGCTCGTTTTGGACACGCCATGAAGGTCAAAGGTGGAATATATGGTAATCTTCTATTTTTGTTCTATATTTTCAAATGTGACTCCAGCTTAGCAGGAGTGGTTGTTTCCCTGCGCAACCAGCACAAAAAAAAAGCACAATAAACAGCACTTTATAATCATTATTAATTTTTTACTGTCACTGCTTTTCTGTTGCCCCCCACACAGTTGGCATCCACAGTATTTTGCACTGGGTGACGTGTATCTTTTATTTCTACATAGAATAAAAAAAAAAAAAAAACATTTAAATTGTCATTCAATCAAATAAAATCACAAATCCATTACAGAATAATTGGAATGATTTCTACAAGCAATATTTTACGGGTTCACTGGACATCCTGGCTCTCTTCTTCTTTGGTGCTTGTGGGTTTGTAGACTTCCTTTCGGCAGCACCTAGAGGAGAAAGAGAGTTATAGCAATTGAGCACAAACGCTGATGTCGGTCTCCTGGCGACGACGACTCACCCGGGAAAGGGCTGCGTTTCAGCGATGGTTTCCGGCAAGGGTATTCCGTAGCTCTCGGGCAGCAGCAGGCTGAGCAACGCCGCCGTGGTGATCAGGACGCCCATCAGGATGTATGGCAGCGACACCCAATAGCTTCCTGCGCCACAAAAGAGTGAGAGAGCGTGCGTCTGGAGAACTCTGGCTGATTTGTGTGCCTTCTTACTCAGGTAGATGATGTAGGGTGCGAGGATGCTGCCTATCCTGGAGGCCATGGAGCAGGAGCCCATGGCCATGTTCCTCAGCACGGTTGGGTAGAGCTCCGCCGTGTAAGCGTAGACGTGGGCGAACGCTGCCGTCAAGCTGAACTTGCCCAACATCTCCAGAGTCATCGCCAGCCAGTGCATATCTGCCGGGCGTTTGGATGGTTTGCTTTCAATGCTGGATGCTGGAAGCGGGCGGTCCGCACGGGCCCCTACCCGCCGGAACCAGCTGGATGACCAGGAGGAAGAATCCCGAAGAGGCGAGACAAGCGGCCAAGGTGAGTCGACGCGGCCAGCGGCGGAACATGAGCCACGTGAGGAGGTAGGCGGGGATCTCCACGGCCCCCGACAGGAAACAGCTGAGGTAGGCGTTGCCGTGCAGGTTGGACGTGTTGAGCGACAGCGCCAGGTAGCCCATGGCGATGGTGTTCCTGCCAAAGGGGATTGATTGGCGACAGAGCTCACAAGGAATCAATTTCCATGGGATACTCACCAGACAAACCACAGCAGAACAGACATCCAGCGGACGTTAGGAGAGCGCAGCATGTTGCACATGTTGTACTTCATCATTTCAGAGTCACCTTCTTTCTACACAACAAATGAAAGCTCAGTTTATTAAAAACATCTAGTTAGCTAGCGAAAACTACCTGCTAGCTAATTTCCCTTGCTCTCTCTCCATTTGATTTCTTCAGCTCTCTCAATATTGTCTTAAGAGAAACTACTGGAAGTTCACAATAGGTGAACAGTCTGCCGGTTTCAAGCAAAAGTCATTTTTTTGCATTGCTCTCATTGGAGCGCAGGTGCGACACTGAAATTGGGCTTAGGGTCAAAACATGCCGGGGTGAGAGTGTACATTTTGCCAGACATTCCAGTTCCAGCAGGTCCTCTGTCCCCCGCTGACTTCCGCATTGGAGCGCGCACACACACATACACACGTGTGTCAATTATTGTCGGGAGTTGGACATTGAGCAGTGACCCAGATAGAGGGCAAGAAAATAAAAATGTTCCTCTAAGAGCAAAGCCTTCTCCAGATATGCTGGCTTAATGATTGATTGTCTGAATCTTTATTTTTCAAAGATTATGATCTTGCTGTTCTTTGGGTGTGTGTGTTTATGCAAGCATTTCGACTTTCATAACTCTACCTAGATTATTTCAGGACTCATTTCCTCTTCCCGCCCTTTTTCAGCATTGCAAGACACCAGCTAACCTGCAAAGTGGTGAAGATTTTGGCCGGCGCCTCCATTTTGTTCCTCTTGGCGGCAAGTCGGACGATAGCCTCGGCCTCGGCGATCCTTCCTTGAGATAGCAGCCAGCGAGGCGATTCGGGGATGGACCTGCACGGTGCCGACATGAGCGGGCATCCGGACAGAAAATCTCAAAAGCACCTTACCACCAGAGAGTTAAAAGGAGGAAGCCGGGCGTGGTGATGCCCAGCAGCAAGGTCCTCCAATCTCGCAGGAAGTAAGCGTGGAGCGGTAGCAGCACGTAGCCCAAGGCGAAGAATATGCACGAGCCCGCCGTGGTGAAGAACAGCCGCAATCGAGGACTGAGCAGCTCGGCTCCTGGAAGAGCAAGAACAAAAATCCTTTTTCCCTCCCTCCAAAAAATGACGACTCTGGAAAAATTGTCACACCAAGAACAAAAGCAGCCAGGTAGTTGGAGACGCCTGACATGCCGGTGAGGAAGTGGAGGACGCAGAAAGCTGCCCAGGAGGGCACAAAGACCTGCAGGAAAGCGCTCAGCGTCTGGCTCGCCAGGGTGACAAACAGCACCCTCTTCCTGCCAAACCTGCCGAGGATCCATCCATCTATCAATCAGGCTCGACAAACACGTTCTCGCCGTTGTGCGTGTCAACCTGTCAGAGAACTGGCCAGACAGGAAGGATCCCACCAGAAAGCCGCAAAAGAAGAGCGAAAACGTCAGCGGCTTCTTCCATTGCTGTCCGCACACCAAGTCCCACTGCGGCACACAAAAAGTTGGCTGCGTCAAATCAAAATGGCCGCACGCATTTCATTCTCAGCGGAAACTCGTTTGGAAAGGAACGGGCCAAACCTCAGTCACGATGGTGGAGCGGTAGACGCTGCGGTCGTACTCCCAACCGTCCAGGCAGCCCTCTCGGGGCACGGCGCTCAGGTTGACGTGGGAGGGCAGCCAGCCCGCCTCCGAGTAAGCCTGCAGAGCCTCCAACTGGTAGCGGGAGCACTCGGCGGGTCGGCCGTCCTCCTCCAGGGGGATGCTGGCGTCGCGCCACTCCTCCGTCAGGTTGGCTCGGCCCGCCGGCACCAGGCAGCGGTGGGCCGGCGTGTCGCCCGCAAAAACCAGCACCAGGCTGGCGTAGCCGTTGGGGATCATGGTGATGCAGAGCAGCAGGGCCAGGCCACATTGGAAAGGCCCCCAGTCCCCCAGGAACGCCGTGGCGCCTTCGTAGTCCGTCACGCTCTCCATCCTCCGTGGCGATTCTGATTTTTTTTGGCTTTGGACTGGCCCGCTCAAGTGAAACCAGCGCCACCCTCACGCTCTGCTGCACAAACACACACACACAAGCGCAACATTAACTCAAGACCACGTTCAACCCGTGGATGTTTATTGACGGATTGAGATCGAAAGTGCCTATTATGAGAAAAGCCATAAAAGGTCACGGCAAACGATTTAATAGTTGACACCAGCATAAGTTCCATGTTAACAATTAAGCGTAAACTCTCCTACACTGCCCGGCGTGAACTTAAAGCGCAGTTCTTTTGTAAGCAGCTACTTAGCACCGTTTAGAGTACAAGCACGTGCAAGAGTATTTAAAAGTGTGGAATGTTGTTTGGAGCAAACCGCTGCTGTGCGAGTGGCCGCCGCGGCGATGGCGGTGGGGGGTGGGGTGGGGGGGCTAGTGCAGATGGACCGGGCCATTTTTGAAAGCGTTTGATCAAATCCCAGGAAATCAAATGAGCCGGTCGAGGGGACAGGGTGTCAGGATGAATCAGTTTTCCTTCTATGAGTCCTGATTGCCGTTGCCAGATGAGAGCAGGGGGGAGGGGAGTGGGAGGGGGCTGAGGGGGATTCAGCGGCCCACCCAGGGTTCCGCTCAGCGATTGAGAGTCGCCACAGCACACGGCAGCAGCGTCGCTTCACCATGGGCGACTATAACCGAGACACGGCCTTCCTGGGCCAAACCGGACCTCACTTCAGCGTGACTTTCATCCTCCTCAATACCATTTTCATCTCCACCGGATTCAACGGGCTCTACATCGTCTTTGTCGGCGCCGCCCCGGAGCACCGCTGCCTCGTGCCGGAGGTCAACCTGACGGCGGCGTGGCGGGATGCCATCATTCCCGTCAGCGAGGAGGACGGACGGCCGGTACGCAGCCGCTGTCGGCGCTACAAGCTGGATGTGGTGCGCAACCTGTCGGCGGAGGGCTACGCTCCCGGGACGGACGTGGACCTCACGGGCCTGGAGCAGGAGGGCTGTTTGGACGGCTGGAGCTACAGCAGAGACGTCTACCTGGCCAACATCGTCACCGAGGTCGACATGATTGTCACGTGACGACAGTGAGGGCAAGAAGTGACATGGCGTGTGTCTTTGCAGTGGGACTTGGTCTGCGACAACCAGTGGAAAGTTCCTTTTGCGTCGTCGTCTTTGTTCGTAGGATACCTGGTGGGCTCGCTGATCTCAGGCCAGCTTTCTGACAGGTACTGCAACCTCAGTGAGGGATACAAATGAAGATATTGGGGGGGGAAACTGTTCCACAAAACAGCGCCATCTACTGTTAGACACTTGCCATAACATTTGTTTTGCAATAAGATCATGGATGGATGGATGGATGGATGGATGGATGGATGGATGGATGGATGGATGGATGGATGGATGGATGGATGGATGGATGGCGCTAACTTTGATTACGTTTTCTCAGATCAAAGGATTCAAAGGAACGTTTGCTAAAGTTCGCCTCGTTGTTCCCTCTTTAGGTACGGAAGAAAGAAGATCGTTTTCGTCTCTCTGGGCGCTCAGTGCATCTCGGTCCTGTTGCAGTCTTTCTCCCAGTCGTGGAGGATGTTCTGCATCACGTTCCTGTTTGTCGGAGCTTCCCAGATTTCCATCTACATCTCCGCCTTCGTACTCGGTAGGGTCTCGTCTATCTCGCCTCGCGTCTCGCGCAGAGTGGGCATCTCTTTTTGGGTCAGGAACGGAGCTGTTGAGCAAGACGCTTCGGGTGATCTTCACGACGCTCGGGGCTTTCCTCTTCTACGGCATCGGCTACATGATTCTTCCGTGGATCGCGTACGGCATCAGGGAGTGGAGAACCCTCCTTGCCGTTCTGTCTGCTACCTCCGTGGTCTACATCCCTCTGTGGTGGTACGCTAGGCTAGGCGAGTCGGTCGAGGAGCATCTGGGACTTCAAACGTGTGTGCTCGCAGGTTCATCCCAGAGTCTCCCAGGTGGTTGATCACTCAGGGAAGAGTGGCGGAAGCCGAAGCCGTCGTCAGAGACGCCGCCCGCAAGAACAAAGTGGAGGCACCGCTTGTTATCTTCAGAGGAGCCCAGGTGGAGTTCCGCGTAAAGTCGTTTTCATGCTAGGTTACGCAAACGGGAGGGAGAGCGGCCAGGGTCAAACTCTGGCTTTTCCGTCGGTTGTTGGTTGTGGCTGCATGTCCAGTCCCTGCCTCCGAGCAAGACGTACAGCATGCTGGACGTCTTGAGATCCAGGAACATGAGATGCGTCACGCTGATGTGTCTGGTTCTGTGGTGAGCCCGATCCCAACGGACGACTCGGAGCTTTGACGCTCCGTCTGAATCTGGCGTGCTCTCGTCAAGCAGGATGGCCATCAACGTGGGCTACTTCGGTTTATCCCTCAACACCTCCAACCTCAGCGGGGACCCTTTCCTGAACTGCTTCCTGTCGGCGACCACCGAGGTACCCGCCTACGTCGCGTCCACGTGGCTCCTGAAGAGATGTCCGAGGAGGGTTCTCCTGTCCGCCTTTCTCCTCATCGGCGGAGGAGTCCTGCTGCTCATCCAGTTCATCCCGGCGAGTAAGTGCCAAGAATCACCACAGGCGAGTTCCTCAGAGCTATGACTCGACGTTCCCCTCAGGCCTTAAGGATGTGGCCTTAGCTCTGGAAATGACAGGCAAGTTCGGCTTCACCGTGGCCTTCGGCATCGTCTACATCTACACGGCCGAGCTCTACCCCACCGTGCTCAGGAACCTGGGCATGGGAATATGCTCGTCGGCGGCTCGCGTGGGAAGCATCACGGCTCCCTACGTCATCTATTTAGGCACGTGCGTCTGTCTCCTCTTTTACCCGCCCGCCCGCCTCGTCTAGCGTTTTCTACTCGCGGCAGGCACTTACAACAAGGCTCTGCCGTACATTCTCATGGGAAGTCTCACCGTCGGCTCCTGCGTGGTCAACATCTTCCTCCCGGAGACGTTGAACAGAGACCTTCCGGAAACTCTGGAACAGATGCAGGAATGGCAAGGGTGAGGCCAACTAGCTCCACATTTACAAGCAAAGATAGATACTCTTTTGGCTTCTCTCCTCCAGGTGGTGCTGTGGAACCAAAACCAAAAACTATCCAGAAAGCCAAGCAAGCGAGCGGACACCCGCAAAAACACAACAAAGTCAAAAGTGACCTGCAAAGTCTTAGCGTGTAGCAACGAGTCACTTTTTGTGTGTGCTGATGGCTGCCGATGGACATTTGGACCATTATTTTGTAGAACGTTCCATTTGTGTTTGATGTCAAAACACATGGATACCTCACCAGTCTTTAGAATGACTTGACATGTAAATAAAGCCAAATATCAACTGCTTTTCTTTTTTTTTTATTTGACTCATCGACTAACATAATTTGTGACGAGACTGCACACGTCCTCTGATAGTGCTGTTATCTCTGACAGGGCAAAGCAGAAGACCTTCTCAGCTTACCCTTTCAAAGGGTCCCACCAGACATCCAGGAAGAATAAAACACCATCTATTCCAAACACCCACCTGGCTTCTTATCCCAAGTGACTTTTTGGGGTGCTACCATGGCCAAATTGTCGTCAGGAGCAAGAAAACAATTTATAACGCTCGTTCAGGAACTTGTTAACCATTAACACGTTCTTCAAGGCCAATTGTCTGGGAGAAAATAAGAAGCGCAGACTCGACAGTTACTATGTCACCACTCCTGACAGAAGAGACGAGAGAGGCCCTCGCTTTTTTGCCATCATTTGTTTCGCGGCACGTCAGACGATGGGTGAGCCTAAACTGCGAGACTATGATAGCGTCACGTCCTTTTTGGGATCGTGGGGAAGCTTCCAGCGTCGGATTTTCTTGGCCTTGGCCATCAGTATCTACCCCAACGGCTTCATCGGTATCTACATCATATTTGTCGCCGACACGCCGTCCCACCACTGTTACGTTCCCGAGGACGCCAACATCAGCCAGGCGTGGAGAAACGTGACCATCCCGACGGAGACGGTGGATGGCGTGGCCAGGCTCAGCTCTTGTGCCAGGCTCAACCTGGAGATGGTCAAGAACTACTCTCAGAACGGCGCCGTGCCGGACGTGGAGGTGGACGTGGCCGGGATTCCTTTAGAAGCCTGCAGAGACGGCTGGACGTACAGCCGAGACACCTATCAGTCGACCATTGCCACCGAGGTCAGCCATAAAAAAGCTTCACTCGCTTGTCGTTTTGTAAAGAGCCACGCTCAGCAAGATTCTTTTGGGTTTTGACAAACGTGTGCACCTTCTTCAGTGGGATCTGGTTTGCGAGGACGCACACAAAATCCCTTTGTCCACCTCTATCCACTACCTGGGCGTGCTGGTGGGAGCGTTTCTTTCGGGCCAGTTGTCGGACAGGTGGGCAGCAAAAGCTTTGGAGTCACCCATGCATTGAAAAACAAGTATCTGTGCTTCCTATCAACAGATACGGAAGGAAGCCAGCGCTATTCACCATGATGGTCCTCCAGACAGTGGGCATAACGGCGCAGATCTTCTCAAACAGTTGGGAGATCTTCACATTCATCTACTTCCTGGTCGGTGCTGGCGGGTTCTCCAATTACATCATCGCCTTTGTGCTGGGTATGAGACTTTTAAATGGGACTTATTTTTGTCTTTAGTTGCTGGACGTCTTCATACAAAGCTTCTGGCATTCTGGGGGGGGGGGGCTCATGCATATGCAGAGTGAGGCTTCCGTTGCCATAACATCCAAGCTAAGGCATTGTAGTTAAGCTAAGGCTACTAAGTTTTACTTGTACTTTATTTAAACAAATGGCTTTGTTAATATTAGCCCCGTTTTTACACGCTTTGTCCTCAGGAACAGAAATTCTGAGCCCCAAAGCCCGCGTGGTCTTCTGCTCCCTGGGAGTTTTCATGAGCTCGGCCATAGGCTACATGCTCATGCCACCCGTGGCATACTTCCTGCGCTCCTGGCGGATGCTGCTGATCCCCATGGCCGCCTGTGGACTGATCTACATCCCCCTGTGGTGGTAAGGGCAGGGTTAGGGTTAGCATTGTTCCGCTGCCAGCTAACAGCCTTCGTACAGGTTCATACCCGAGTCGCCACGCTGGCTGCTGTCCCAGGGCCGAGTGGCGGAGGCCGAGAGCATCCTGATGGACGCTGCCAGGATGAATAAGATTACCCCGCCCAAGGCCATTTTCACAGAGGCTGAGGTAAGCGTCTCAAAACTAAAGTTCACGTGGAAAGGTTATTTTAGCATGAGCCTTAAATTGGAGCCGCGTATGGCACATTTCTGTACTTTGACTGTAAAAACAATCGCAAAGGGATTGAACTTTTGTTCCAGATTGAGGATGCAATGCTGTTGAAAGACAAGAAATACAACATTGGCTCCATCTTGCGCAACTGCAACATATTCACCATCAACCTGTTGTGTTCAATTCTGTGGTAAGTAAAAGCACATTTCCAGTCCACGGCAATCGCAAATCACCACAAAATCATAAGATAAGAAAAGATTGACTCGGTAGGACTTACATGACTCGCGCAGGTTCGTCATCACCATCAGCTACTACGCGTTGATCCTCAACACGTCCAACCTTCACGGAGACCCGTACCTCAACTGCTTCCTGTCGGCGGTGACGGAAGTTCCCGCCTACCTGATCGCTCTGTTACTGCTGCACTTTTGCTACCGCCGCCTATGCCAGTCGACCACGCTAATGATGGGCGGAGTCATGATCCTGTGCGTGCACCTCATTCCCATAGGTAACGCGAGTCTTCCGTACGCACCACTTTGCGAGACGCATTTAGCAAATCCAACCATCATTGCTGACGAGACGCTCGCGTGGCCCTGGGCTCAGATCTTCCGTGGGTGGCCGTGCTGCTGGAGATGCTGGGCAAATTCGGCGTGACGGCAGCCTTCTGCATCGTGTACGCCGTCACGTCCGAGCTCTTCCCCACCGTCATCAGGAACACGGCCATGGGCTGCTGCTCCATGGCGGCTCGAGTGGGGACCATCCTCTCGCCCTTCATCATCTACCTCGGTACGTCCAACGTTCATCCCGCTCGCCCTTTGTCATCTACCGTGCAATGACGAGAGCAAATGAAACAAAAGCCAATGAACATTTCGAATACGCTAGGTCAATATTACAAGGCGCTGCCATACATCCTGATGGGAGCTTTGGCCATTTGCGGAGCCTTCATCGCTCTCCTGCTGCCGGAGTCGTTTGGGAAGCCTTTGCCGGAGACCCTAGCGCAGATGCAGTCCATATACAGGTCAGTCGTGCGGGACGTGCAAATCGGAACTCAAGTATTTGTCAATTCTTTTATTTTTGCCTGTTCACAATTTCCACAGACGAAAAGGTCCAGAGAAAAAGGAAGCGGAGGACGCTGACGCACGGGCTTGTCAGAGTAAAGAATCCAAGTTGTAGTCAATCAGGGGCGGACTTTTTTTGGTTTGGATTTGTCGTCCCGCTTCAGTACAAAGTGTGACTACGTGTTGCCTCAGTTTTACGACCAAGTGGCAATCATTTAACCAAAATCCTTATCAAGTATTTGGCACGTGCGCCGCTTGGATCATGAAAATGCTTTTCAGTGACGCTGATGTGGTGATGTTTCTTATTATAGATTATGTATATGTCGGAATGTATTCATGATCAAAAATGGATAGTCATCGGTTTGTCCAACACGCTGCACTGTCATCTTTACTGGCTCTGTTATCGAGATGCTGTAAAATCATTTGCAAAGACGAGAAGATCAAACATTTATTGAGGACGAGCCCGACGCGACGTATCGCCGGCACGTGACAGAAACGTGTTGTTTTTGGACATAAGAGCATTGCTGAGGCTTCATGTCATCTATGTGCCAGCCATCACGTGCGGCTTCTCCAAACTTGGGTCCTACTGTGGAGCTGCTAGTGGTGGGCAATGCTCCTTCAACACCTTTACCACAAGCTCCGGCCTCGTGACCCGAAGTTGCGCTGTGCTCACCCTGGCGCTCGGATTTCCGGAGAACCTGAACGTGTTCTGAAGTCTCGTCGCAAAAGTACGGAAGAGGATTAGGGTCAGTGAAGAAAAGAAAAAATGGGGGTGACAGGATTCACCCCCTTTTTTTAATTCACTGGCCCGAATCTTCTTCCGTAGATTTTCCTAGGCGCTTGCACTTCTATCAAGTCACTTGCTTCAATGCTTAGTTTAGTTTGATGTGTAGTTACAGAGTAATAAAAGTTTATAACGTCAAAACTCAATGTTGAGTGAACAAGATGCTTCTCTACCCGCTGCGACCGATAAACTGCCACCTCCGGGTAAACATCTTGCCCCTCTCACAGCCGTACTATCTTTGACTTGTAACGTGCTCTACGTGAGCCGCCGCCTCCTCCTTCCTCATCCTTTCTCCTCTTTTTTCTCCGTGACGGTCCACACGCTCTGTACGGGAAACCGCACACTGAGGTACGGATTTGAAATTCTAAAATTGTCGGTACTGCTTTGGATCAGGGGGCGTATCCGTACCGGCTCTTTGCCCGGCGTGTTAGCTCATAGCTTTAGCATTTAAAACTGTAGAGGTGAATGGTGCTACGAGGCTCGGCCCGCTGTTAGCTTGACGGCTAATGACTTATAATGCGGTCGTTTGCCAATTTCAGACCGATCGTATCCCGCTGGGAAGAGCAACAATGCATATTTAGTCGGGAATGCTCCCCTGTTTACTTATCAAACGAACTTTTGTAAATATCTACTACGGTGAAGTTACAGGGTGGCTGGGGGGCGGTTTGCCCGCTGTCCACCTTTGAGGCTAGTAGCTAATGCTAATAGAACGATTTGTTGGGGTCATTTGACTTGTCATACATCAATAAACAACACTATACATAAACAACACAATAAATAAACAATACCAAGTACACGATTCTATAACTGTACTAGTAATAGAAGGCAAACATAATTTGAGAATGCAGTGGGTGATCGGCATTCATTGGTTTGCACCAGCAGGAATCAATCATTTACATGCACCGAAGCCCTTGGAATTTTAATATTGTCAGTCAAGGATCTTTCAAATTTCACTTTGACACACTTAGAATCTACTGTGACAAACCAGACGGAAGATCAAGCGAATTATTGGATGAAACAGTCAGTTGGATTTTGGCAATAACTAGAGGAAAAGGGTGCAGTTGTTGGCAAAAGGTGTTCGACAAGTCATGCCTAAGGTTCAGAAGTAGGATCTCCTCCTCCTCCTCCTCCAATCCTGATAGGCATGGAGGAGCTATTCGCCTTTAGAAACACTTCACATTGTACACATAACCGCTATCGAAATCCTCCTCAATGTTATCATATTACCTGCGTGACTGCTCAAGTGCAAAAACCGCGGCTCTGTCGAAAGTCTTACGGTGAAAGAGCTTCCTCGCAAGTGATGACATGGCCTGACTGAATGGAGTTGCCAGCTCCTTGTAGTGACAATGCAATAAAAATCGTTTTCTGTCCTCCCTTAAGTTGTGGTATGTATCCTTTTGTTGCAGATCATGGCCGTACCTCCGACCTACGCCGACCTGGGGAAGTCCGCCCGGGATATTTTCACCAAAGGATTCGGTGAGAAGCAACGGCCTGGCGGCAAATGACACTTAAGGTGGGGGGATATTCACTTGTTCTTTTCTCCACAGGCTTCGGACTCATCAAACTGGACTTAAAAACAAAGTCTGAGAATGGACTGGTAGGACTTCTCATAAGATGATAATACGCTAACGTTGCTGTCATAAGCGGAGCAGACTTGATTCAATCGTTCTCGTTGTATTTGCTACGCGCAGGAATTCACCAGCACGGGATCGGCCAACACCGAGACCAGCAAGGTGGCCGGCTCCCTGGAGACCAAGTACAAGTGGGCCGAGCACGGGCTAACCTTCACGGAAAAGTGGAACACCGACAACACCATCTGTACTGAATTCACCATCGAAGACCAGGTGGGGGCGCCGGAGATGCGGCATGGACTTTAGATTTCTTCTTCTGCTTATGTTGTTGTTTACGTTTTCTGATGGTTCTTTGCAGTTGACCAAGGGTCTGAAGCTGACGTTGGACTCCTCCTTCTCACCAAATACCGGGTAAGATCATTTTGGCGGGAAATTAACTTTGTATCGCTTTTATTTAAATGTATTTTAATAGATTAAGAAGAAACACTTTGGAATTAATTCAAGGATATTTACCACTTTCATTGTGAATTAAATCAAATGTTGAGTAGTTTTACATTTTGTATTTGTGAGTTGCTCAGAAGTGTCCTTTTGAACCACTTCTAGCAAAAAAGGTGGCAAGCTGAAGACCGCCTACAAGTGCGACCACATCAACCTGGGCTGCGACATCAACTACGACATCAATGGCACGGCCGTGCACGGCGCCGGTGTGCTGGGCTTCGAGGGCTGGCTGGCCGGCTACCAGGTGACCTTCGAGGCCGGTCGCAACCGGATCACTCAGAGCAACTTTGCCGTTGGCTACAAGACGGACGAGTTCCAGCTGCACACCAACGTGTAAGCTTCATACAACACTGCGGCTCTTTTGACATGACAACCGCTAGTTTTTTTGAGCGGAATACCAATTTACTGCCGAACGCCTTGTAGTTATTTTTACATCAGCGATGGGATTGAACACGCTGCAGGTGAGCCTGAGCGCGATCAAAAGGAGCAAAAGCCCTTCGATTGGAAGGGCGAGACAGTTAATGCCGCTCAGTGGGTGGGTGGGGGCAAGGTTATGGCCAAGTAGGCAGAAGCCCCCCCCCGCTGAGCTCACAGCTAATCTTTACGTCTTGATGAGGTCAAACGAAGTTTCCCGTTTGTATAACCACCTGGTGCAAAACAGTATCGCGCTAAAGATATTTCAACTCTGCTTTTTCTTTCTGCTTCTGGCAGAAACGACGGCACAGAGTTCGGCGGCTCCATCTACCAGAAGGTGAACGAACAGCTGGAGACAGCCGTCAATCTGGCCTGGACCGCCGGCAACAGTAACACCCGCTTTGGCATCGCTGCCAAGTACCAGATTGATCCTGATGCATCGTTCTCAGTGAGTGAACATTGACATTTGAACCTTTTATACTAAACATTTGGTCATTGCTTGTTGGCAAGCATGAGGGCTATTTTTGATAACTTGCCATCAAACATGAAACTTGAGTGAACTTCAAATGCCCCCTACTGGCTGAAATATGAAAATGCATGTCCCCCCCCCCCCCCCCACCAATGTATTTCTTTTTGGACATGCTCGATTCTGCCATCTCTTACAGGCCAAGGTGAACAACTCCAGCCTCGTAGGCCTCGGATACACTCAGACTCTCAAGCCAGGTGAGCACACCACATTTACATAAAATTAAATTCCCCTTAAGAAAATAAACCGGCGCTTTGTAATACGGATGTCAACGCGGCAGCTGAGTAGCCAGTAGTGGTGATTCTGTATAATAATATCAAAATATTGGAAATTTAATTTTTGTGCTCTGTTCAGGCATCAAGCTGACGCTGTCCGCCCTCCTCGACGGCAAGAACATCAACGCCGGCGGCCACAAGCTGGGCCTCGGCCTGGAGTTCCAGGCGTAGGGCCGGCGTGCACCCCTCCTTGATGTCCACTCCATTACCCAAATTAAATGAAAATAAAGTTAGCCCTCACGATCCCCCCCGACCCTTCCCATTCCTCTACCTCTAGATGTGCCACAGCTGGACGCAAGCCGATGGGCGAGCGCCTCTCACATTTAAAAGATCACATTTTAGGGAATATTTAATATTTTGAAACCAACAAAACCGGGAAAATATTAGCCGTGTGTGTCCTCTGTGTAGCTGTGCAGAAAGAATGAAGTTAATGACACAATAATTACTCATGAGAACATGAAGAACACACACCCATACACACTACAACCCAATCTGTACATTCTTTTTTGTCTTGTCTTGTTACATACCAGACCTGTGTAGCTTAACGCACTCGATTAAGTCTTAATAAGACTCGCTCGATCATAATGGACACTTACGGATGAGAGTTACTGTATCTTAATGGGAAGTGGTGGTACTCCGCAGATTCCTAATAGTGGTCGTGATATTTCCTGAATAAATAAAAAAAAACATCTCAAACCAGCAAGGGTGTGTTTTCCTATTTTTAAACATGCAGTTAAACTGCGACATTTGTTTTGTTTTATAAATAACCAAACGTTTGAGTACTATCTGACGTCATCTATGACGCGGCATCTAAGCAGTTACGTCAGATGTTAAGCCGCGCCCCTTCCTCGTCTCTCCCTCGTATCAAACCAACATGGCGACGATGAGACGAAACAGGAAGAAGAGTCGCCCTCTCTGCCTACTTGTTGTCTTCCACCAGCTTTTGCTACTTGGTGGCGTCTTGTCAGCTCCAACTAATGGCATCTCGGATGGTAAAATCGTATTCTGGTCTTCATTTTTTATTTTGTTTTTAAAGAAGAACTGTGAGCGTGTCATAGTGCTATGTCGCTCGCTGATCGGGGCTAGCACGTCAGCTAGTCACTTGAGGTGACTGACAGCTGACAATCGCGCAATTTGACCCTATTTTGAACATATATTTCTTATCTCTGTAATTGTATAACATTGTTCGGGCGATGTGATGTATAACAGAGCTCGTTTGTGACGTTTAACCTGTCGCGAGATTTTATCGCTGGACGTGATTTATGCAAAGATTGTAATTTAAGGTGTTCATGCTTCTCGGTTAATTTAGATTTGACTTTTTCTCCCTAAATTTGGTCAAATGCTATTTAAAGTAGCTCCTAACTAGTACTTCTTTGTTTTGTTAAACGATCCAAACAATACTTTGTAAGGGGCTTTAATTCACTTAAGTGCATAAATTAGCAAGAGTTATTTGTTGCATCATTTTATGTTTTACAACTTTGTGCTTGAATGCAACAAATTTTCAAGTCCAGTATCATATATTCTATTCTACCTGCTTGTTCCTTGAAATTGAGGTATGCGTGAAGGTTTAGCTTGTGAATACATGTAGTCATGAGGTTTTATCACGCCACAAAGCCCTCCTCTGTTCTTTGTTTATGCTTTGCGTGAATGAATAGATCCTTTTTGCCTTAAGTGAACTCCCTACCGGGCAACGCCTCTACATGACATTCAATCCCATGCTAATGACATACCTATGTAGTTAGCAGTCAGTCACAGTGTCTGAATGGAGGTTTGTAGTCGTAAGCATATACATGACAAATATATACCCTTCCCCCCATGATCACGTCAGACATTTTAAATAAATGCGTATTTACTAAAAATGGAAATATTGTAAATGGCTTGAGCGGCGGCTCGAAAGTGACAGATTGAGTCATATTTGATCTTTCTGTTTGTAGGTGGGGCCATCCAGGACGGAAAGGTCGACTTGCCACAGACTCCTCTCCAGACCACAGGTAGCCAAAACAACACTCAGACGGAACCAAAAGTGTTGATGCAAGACACAACGCATCTCAAGCTTCCCAACGCTACCTCCGTCCAAACCGAGCCCAAGATCAACCCCGTCCAAAACGAGGCCAAGATCAACCCCATCCAAATTGAGGACCCCAAGATTAACGCTGTCAAGACTGAGGCCCCCAAGATCAAGCCAGCCCAAACTGAGGCCCCGAAGATCAAGCCGGTCCAAACTGAGGCCCCGAAGATCAAGCCGGTCCAAACCGAGGCCCCGAAGAGCAAGCCGGTCCAAACCGAGGCCCCGAAGAGCAAGCCGGTCCAACCCAACGTCCCCAAAGTCGACCAGCCGCAGGCAAGTCAAAACGACGTGCAAGACGACAGATCTGCGGTGCTCATCGCTTCGTCGGACACGGATAACAAACCGACCCCCGACGAGACAAAAGGGAATGTCGCGCTTCAGGTGCTGAGCATCACGGAGTCACCTGCGATGTCCAAAACCTCACAAGCCGACGCCCCCCAAAAAATGGAACCCACCAAACCCACAGTGGAAGAGACCACCCTCTTTGATGTAAAAACCTCAGAGGCGCAAACCACAAACAACCTGCAAGAATTTGAGTCGGATTTGCTTCAGCCCGCCGGCAAAGAAGCGGCAGCTCACCTGGACCCGGACGACGACTACGATGGCGATGAAGACGACGGTCCGGACGGGTACAATGATGGCTTGTATCACCTGGATGCCAACGATGACTCCGATAAGGACCAGGACCGGACAGTGATCGGGGTGCAGGCGCCCGACGTCAAGGAAGACGTCAGCTACAAGCTCCCCGGCGTCTACAACACGGAGGATGAGGACTCGCATTTCTTCTTCCACCTGGTCATCCTGGCTTTCTTGGTGGCCATCATCTACATCACCTACCACAACAAGAGGAAGGTCAGTGGTCATTTCAATGAAAATGCATGCTCATCAAATCCAGTCTCGTATCAGTTGTGATGTCACATTTCTTTCCGTCAGATCCTCCTGCTCGCACAGAGCCGCCGCTGGAAGGAGGGCCTGTGCTCTCGCAACACGGTCGAGTACCACCGGCTGGACCAGAATGTCAACGAGGCCATGCCGTCCCTCAAAATGACACGCGACTACATCTTTTGAGTCGCGCCGCTCGGAACTGTTCTCGCTCGAACGATCGATGGATCGCCGTCGTCGGGTCGCTGCTTGCCCTCTTCCAGTCTGTCTGCATAGCGACATTTTGTAATTATCTCCCTTCCATGTTTTCTCTTTGTCGCTAAGTCAATATTTATGGGAGCGCTTTTGTTTAAGCTCTTTCTGATGAGTTTCCACTAAGTCTGGATTTGTTACATTGTAGTGCAACATTCCAACACATGACTTTGGCGCAGGCATTACTTTTCTGTCTCTTTGATACTTCCTGCCCCCGACTGGCCCGATGCTGCCGTGCAGGACTCCTGGTTGGGCTCCTTTTTGTTTTATGACTTCGGTGAAGTTCTTGTCCGTCACCCGCACGCAGTAATTGCACTCGACTACCCGAAATGTGCCCAGAAATAGTCGCAGCAGAAGTCATATGGATAAACTTTGAGCCACCAGGATGCAAATATTTTCACCATTTTCCTCATTGATGTTGAAATACTTAATAATAATGCTTTTTCATTTAAAGCACACAAAGAAGAATCTAGATGGGAAAATCAAGCTAGACTGAATAAAAACAGTGATATCATTTAAAAAGTAGACAGTATGTAGCCAGGCAACCAAAATAAAAAATACAGTAACTCATGAATCACTGAGCAATTAGAAAATTGGGTCATCATTTCTACGTTAGTGGAATCTATTAAAATCCAATTATTTTATTTGGACAAATAGCTGATAATTTGTTGTGCTTTGTCAACGGCGTACAAAGATAAACTTTCTGAAATGGCCGCCTATTTTGTACGCATGTGCAGTATGGCTTTTTGGCAGAGTTACTTCTGTATAATTAAGTTGTGCAACAAAATCATGTTTCTCCACTTTTTTAAAGATTTGATTTAAAAATGTAATTGTACACTAACGCATTTTATTGGACATATTGGTGTGGCCTTTTTTCTCCCTTTTTGCAAATCACCCTTTCGCTGCCTTTTTGCGCCCATTTTCTTTAGAAATATTGTTTAAAATATCTTGTTCAACAAAGGGGTGGATAGTTAGTCGTGTGGAAGAGAAATACTGCTCTCGCAATCAACTGTAGTCATTTTTGTTTTGTCAATAAAGCACAAATGACGTCGAGAATTTTGAGAGTGTGGTTTTTTTTTTTTCGTCAAAAGGAAGCCATCTTGTGTCCGCCACTTGGGGGCAGTGTTCCGCCATGAGTAAATGGACGCAGGTGTGTGCTCAGGTTGGTAGAGGACACCGCGGAGGTATTTAATGTAATCGACAAAACAAACATTTGCGACCCCTGTAATTGAATATAATGAAACAACGGGTTCATTTCGTTGAGAATTACACTAAAATTCACACTCTTTCTTGGATTGAGAAGAAAATTAGACGATTTGACTGGTAAATATAAACCGTGGCGATTAACATTCAACCCTTAATATCATACTTTTAAAACGTTTGTGTGTTTCTTTTTTCACAAGATATCAATTCCGAGACAAGAACATACTAGTGACGACGAGACAAGCAAACTAAACAGGTAGGAACGGATTAATTTCATTTTCATGCATTATTATGGACAAAACGTGAACATATGAAAGATTATGAAGCTAGTAGCTACTAAAAATGTGTACTGTAAACCCCCATTTCGAATTTTGCGTGGTGTCATGTAACCATGTTGAAGTGAGTCCAGTTTTATTAGATCAAAAAATAGTGCCCTCTTGTGTTTTTTTTATGTCAAGGAACTAATTTGAAGTGAGTCGAGGAGTTTGATAGCTCTTTCCAGGGTCCTCCAGGTGTGTCCCAGGACTTTTGTCAACATTATATAGGACCTTTTAAAAATTAATCTTTATCCTTTGACAAGCTTCCTTCCTCTAGCAATTTTGTGTCATTTTTCTCTTTCTCTCCTTTTTTGTTGTTTGATGGCCATCCCCCGTTTCACGGGCACATCATCATCATCAAGCGTCTCTGTATGCCTGTCTGCCACTACCTCTCGCTGGCTTTGATCACCTGAACATATGCAGCTATTTTTATTTTTAACCACCTTTGCATTTATTTCATCGTCACCAGTCCCCGCATCATTTGATGGGAAATGTTTTGATCGTTTCCTGCCAAAGGGGGAGGGAGCTTTTGTGGAACGGATTTTTATCAACAAGGCAACAATGACTGTTAAATATACTATTTTCTGGGGGAAGATAAATGTACAAAAAAAATATTAAAAACTAATATCAGCTGATTTATACATTTTTGTCATTAAGAAACCCATTTAAGATGTAATATTGATGATCTTTTTTGACACTACAATGTAAAATGTGCCACGAGTCGTGGGTGTCAGGCGGGTACGCGTCATTTCTTTTGTACTCTGCGTTGAACTCTTCCCGTCGCCCTTTAGTCTGGCTTTGATGAGGGCGCCGCGGTGGCCGTCGACGACACAATGGAACAGAAGGCACGTCGGATAAAGCCTCCCGTTGAAAAGAATCGCGGGGAAGAAAGAAAAGGAAAGGCAAAGCTGAAAGAGAGTTATTGATGCACAACACCATTTTGAGCCGTGAAATTGGAAACAAACAAGCGGATTTACAGACATAAGTTGGTGCTCGTGAGTTTGTTGGTGTAAATAAACGCTTTTGCGGCCTACAAAATTTTCATACAGATGTTGATACTGATGCATACTAAAGAGTCAAAGTTTCGGCGAGGTTTATTTACTTACAATATTGACCCGGTATCGGCTAAATGCCAACAGCGACTGATATATTTTATTGATACCAGTGCAATGCGATTCATACTTTAGTGATGCGGTTTCTTCCAAAAAAAGAAAAGTACTTTGCTGTACTGCATTGGTATCCGATACTACCGAATGGTTGATATCAAAATATCTAAATGAGGGCTATCATAATTCATCAAAAATTGGCCAAATCTGTGAATTCAAAGCTTTGGGGAGTTTGAGAAGGCCAAGTTAACACCCCAGCTGGCGTTTGTGGACCACCCCACCGTTGGCCCCTCCGATTAACTGATGCTAATACGAGTGGACAGCAGGTGGAGGGGAGGGTGCTAGCAGCAGCTGCGAGCTAGCACAGCTACAGCCAGATATGTGCTACACAGTGAAGGACAAATTGAAGTAATATGTGGCACTTTTGGAAACGTGGGACCTTCAAACCAAAATGGCCCACTTTTTTCGTCTCATAGCGTCGTTTCTTCTTTCAACTCGGAGCTATTGACTGATGATGTTCATGCAGTTTTCTGCTGCTAAAAGAAGCAATGAAATCTCATGTCGGTAATTTCGGGAAATGTTTCCGGAAAAGCGTACGTCCCCACTCAGAGCGGTAGATTTACGAGCGGCTCGATAAGTGTTTGCTGTGATGAATGGCCAGCGCCTGACGTCCCGCGGTCAGCTAAAAGGCGAGCAGGAATCACAGGTGGGAAGGACGCGAGGGAGGCAGGTTTTCATCTGAGAGGCGATCGTTCGTAACTGGAACGTCACTCTGAACGGCGCAGACCTCCGCAAAGGCCAAGCATAACTTGGTGACCTTGTGTCGCTAAAACAAAAAGGCTCAAATATTCACAAGAGTCATCCCTCTTCACATTATCCTCGGAAACCAAATCCTGCATGCCATAAAGCTTTTTTTCTTTTTAACTCCCTCTCCAGCCGTCTTTGCGCTCGTGACATTTACCAGATTACGTTGATCTTTGGCAAGCAAATCCCGACATTTGCCAAGCTCCACGCTTGTCTCTGTAATTCCGTTTTGTGCTCGCTACCTGCCTGCCCGCTTGACGCTGACGTGCTTCCTGCGCAGTTGAGGACAGATAGCGAGCTAACGCGGCTAACCGGATTAACACTTTCTGAGCGCAGGTGGGCTAAAATGGCATCCATGACGGAGGGAATGTGTTACTTTTTTTGACACTTAAAAAAGATATGTCAAAGTGAGCATGCAGTACAGCTTCATTTAAGACATGACGAGAAAAAGAATCATTTCCTCATGGTCAATAAGTCATAATTCAGCGAATATTACTTGTAGTATGACTATAATTCCTCCCGGTAAAGAGAAATTGTTTTGTTTTAAGTTCATAATCAGGTTTTGTCCGTTAGCAGAGCAGCAGAAGGAACAGAATTTAGTTAAGTCCAGCAGCGTGAGTAATGCGTTTACATTGCCGTGGACATCAAACTCATATTTCTCACCCCCCTCCCCAACTCATGCGTCCAATTGGAGGCTGGCTTTGATATAGACGTTAAATATTGAAGCCACATCCATATTTCACGCCGGCAGAAGCTGGGGTCGGAGGTCGGTGGAAGAAAACATTGGCGCTGGAATTGCGCCCAAAGCTAATCTCTCTTTGCCTGTGAGAGGTCGCCACCTCCAGTAATGTGGCCTGCCAAATGGCGCCACAAATACTAATAGCTTCGGCATCATCATCATGAGGAAATTAAAACGTAAAGAAAACCAGCTTCCTTCCTAATGTGGTTATCTGACACTTTGAAAGCTTTTCAACATGCACTCAACATGCACTCTTATTACTGCCGCTATGACGCAATGCTACTTTATCCATAGCACCAATACTGCATTAATAATGCCTTCATTCTGATATGTCGCATGTGCCCCCACGATTAATATTTTATTTGTGGAATATACTGGCGAGCCGTGATTGGTTGTGACCTGAGAACTGGCAACGTTGATTTCAGCAAGTGTCAAAATGGCCGCCCTCCGAGATGGATCAGAAAAGGTGCAGCGTCTTTTGACGAGTTGGGCAGCACAGAACGTATTACAAAGAAAATTTGGAAGGTTGTCTTCGCCTTTAATCGACAGCCGTCATATTTTCCCCCAAGGTTGGGGATGAGCGTCTGCAATTTGTCCCAACTTGCCTCACAAAGTGTCACTTGACTTAAATGGGGGTAAAGCGCTCTTTACTGTCACCGTCAATACACCAGCTCGCGTCTAATTTGCAGTTATCGTCCCGCAACATGGCTGAATTATTCATGCAGGGGCCCTCACTCGGGCTTGTGGAATGAAGTAGGAGGCGAGTAATAAAGTCAGAAGAGGGAGCGAACGGGCGACAATAGGGAGAGGCGGTTCCGAATTAGCGGAGCCTTCAATGGGCGTCTGTCGCCTCGGACTCACTCTCGTCTTCCTCGCCGTGCTTCGCCCGCCCGTAAAAGACGTGAATATTCATGGGGCTTGTTTGGCGGGCCTCGCAGATGGAAGAAACAGATGCTCGTTACGACAAAGTTTGCCTGAGAATTTGCTTAGGTGACAAAGCAAATAAAAATATATAGCCATTTTAATGATTTAAAAATTATTTGTATTTTTTAAGCAATATTTCCACTATTTAAAAAAAAATCGATAAGTACCATATTGGCTGGCAATCACTTGGAAACTCAGGAAATTCCAACGTCAAACCATAAATCAGGAAAATGATTCATTCACCAGAGCAAGGCGGAAAAAGGAGCACTGATTCCCGCCATTAGCGAGGACAAAATGGCCGTTCATTTACTTTTACGATGCACGGGTTGGATAAAACGGTGCCGGACACGGGATGAAAGCTGCTTTTGACGAGCACGTCATCTCGACGGCGTTTCGGTTCCCCCGAGGACGACAGCTATTTGATGCTCTTTCTTTAGTCACCATGATTGGAAATCGGCACGCTGATTAAAAGCGTGTGCGCTTTGCGTCCTTTAAGTTGGACAGCAGATGACGGGGCGCGCCGTCTTTTAATAGAGACGTCATAACCATCAATAGAGTCCGCACGGCGCGGCTATGAAAAGACGCAAATGTGCCATCACTTTCATGGACAGCTTTTCATCAGCTCTCGGCGTATTTTGCCATCGGAAGCAGAAACGCAGTTCAGAAATCATAAATATGAATACAGGCCTGCGTGAATACAACTCTTACTCTTATTATATATTTCATATATCTTCGAATGATGTAAAATTGTTAGGTAAAGTTTCAAATTTTTCTTTTTTGGTGAGCTGACACTATCGCAGTGTGACATCAAGTGAACTTTGGAGCCTCTTTTACATCATAAAGATTTTTTTTTTGCACATACTCCAGTTCCATTTGAGGTGAGTTGATATGAAGACTTGTGACGACGGATCGTTGCCTCACAAAAGATGCAAGAAAAAGTTCTAACAAAAAAAAAGCAAAGGAGAAATGTTGCGCTCATGCAAATGTGGCAGACAAAGCGGGAAGAAAAGCTCGCGCTAATATTCCCACGTCACGTGCACTCCAACGAACCTCCCGCTAAATGGCGCGCGCCGGCGTGAGCTCACTTGCACTCTCAGTCTCCTTTTGTGCTGGGCCGCCACGTGAAGATAAAAAAAAAACCACTCAGAGCCCTCAATTTGACCTTAAAGAAAAACATCCTTGTATCCCCTCCACTTCATTCTTCCAGCGTGGATCTGAAATCCACTCGGCCGAGTCGTCCTTTGTGCCACCGTGATGGAGACGCGCGCGGCCACCCATCAAAGGTCTAAAACAAATAACGTCCTTTGCGACGATGTGGACGAGGTGGGAACGCTTGGTTAGCTCTTAGCAAGTCCAAATCACAAACTACTACTCCCACTATTCCAGTGCGACACCAAATAAATAAAGACAATATTTTTGAAGCGTCTATTTTAGCCTCATGTCCTCATCTGGTGTGATTATTGGACAATAAACACGAAAAAGGGGAAATAAATGCACCCGGCAAGGTCAGAGCTTGATCAAATGTGTCATGTGCGATAGCGAGCAAAAGCAGCGGGTATCAAAGGTCACCTGAGGTCATTTCAAACGCTGACATTGCTAATTGCTCGCCCCGCCCGTTCTCAAAATAAGCTACCAAATTTCATTATTCTCCCACTTGAGTGGAGGTGTGTTATATAGATCT
Source organism: Syngnathus acus (assembly GCF_901709675.1). Classification (NCBI taxonomy): domain Eukaryota; kingdom Metazoa; phylum Chordata; class Actinopteri; order Syngnathiformes; family Syngnathidae; genus Syngnathus; species Syngnathus acus. Next base: position 2,487,658 of record NC_051099.1, on the reverse strand, counting down.
CAAGTCTCCGTTCATCCTTGTGTACAACTTGTCTCTCCGCGACTATTGATCCAAACAACAGCCTGTAGCGCCCCCTCGGCCCACCTGTCTTTTATTCAAAGGACCCCCGTGAAGAATCTACATCTCATCTTAATTGGATATTGAAGTCCATTAATTAAAACATTATCTCTGGCCAAACAGTCTGACCACTTAATCAATGCGGATGAAAGGATGCTGTCGGCTGAGCGCGAGGACAGTTCAACAAACACGCACGTACGCACACACACGACATGCGCGGGCTGGAGTGCGTCCAATTGAGCTGTTTAAGAGGATTTTTGTTGATTTCAGCCCCAGCACAAAATCGATCAACTGCCGCTTTCTTTTTGAATGTCATCAGACGAGCAACGCGGCGAACACATTGAAAAAGACAGGCGGTCGTCAGCAGCAAGGGTGCGAAGTCAATCAATCCATAATGGCAGACCACTTCAAGTAAGACTTTTCTTTATATTCCAGAGACATGTCTATCAGATTTGAAAATGAAACTAGCTTGGGGGGGCGGAGCTAATACCCACTCAGCTCTTTTGGGTTCTAAATTCAAGTTTGTAAAAAGTTTGTGTTTGGTGGACACAATTAAAAACAAAAAAAAAAACCACACACACAAATGCGACGGCAGGTCAATTAATCAAAATATTCCTGTGGGTTATCCCCAACTTTAGCAGATGTGCTCTTGGAAGCACCTGCAGCTTTTTTTTTTGGGTCTCTGCGGTCCTGACTCCAGGATACGGAGCAACCTAATTGCACGCCAGCCGCCTTCAAATATTTGCTTTTATTAATCTATAATTCATCTCCTCAACAAAAGCAACCATCTGCTCCCAATCCAAATATGGATTTGTGCATCTGCGCCTGCCTGGTGATTAAGATGAATGTCGCATGGAGTGGCTGGTCGGGTTCAGAACCGCTGCTGGATGATGCTGTTTTATACTCAAGTGAATAAATGATACATAATTAGTTTTAACTCTATTATAAGCTAGGCTCATATCCGAAACTTGCATCATTAAAGTGATAACCAATAATAATGATGATTTCACCGACTGAGCCCTACGTAATCTCGCTAGCGACAATGGGCTGTTCCCATCGGGGCAATCGAAAGTGAGCCCTCGGCAATCTGCCTAGCAACAATGGCAATGTAAGTAATGCAACGTGAACGGTGGGAAAATATAAAAAAAAATATAGCTTTGCATTGCGTGAAAAATGCAAAATGAACTACATTAACTGGGTATTTTCAAATGAGCTCCAAAGGCAAGTGTGTTTTGGCCGCTTTCAGGTCCATAGCCTCCTTTTATGATTGTTCTTCTTATTATAATTGTATTTTTTATGATGGTCTTGTTTACGCCAGGCCCCCCACCCCCCGGAGGCGACAGCGTGAATTACGAGCGGCCTCTCCGCAAACATTTAATTAATTTCATCTCATAAATGCTCTCGCTTCTTATCTATGTCTCGCCGCCTTCTCTTTTTTCCCCTCGCACATTTGTCGGCCTCCCGTGTTTAATTTGCTCCCTTATCACTTTCTCGTTAGCGCTCACCCGGTGCAACCGTGGTCACCTTTTTTCTTTTCTTCTTTTTTTATGCTGTTAAATTAGCACCCAAACATTCACGTGTTAGGAAGGAGGAAATAAATAAGTTATTTGGCATCTTGTTTACACTTCAGGTTTTATTTAACGTGATATTTTACCTCCCAGCAATAGGAAACAACAGGATTGGAGTTGCAATTACACGGGCGATGTCGTAAGCGCGACGGGTAGTCTTCACTTTTCAGTCTGTACTTTATTCGTATCGAATGTTGCACAAAGCAAACAACTTCTAATGTTGACTTTATAATCGGGCCACTTATTTTCGTCGTTTTGAAGTCACGGAAGCTGTCAATCAGCTGTCTGCATTTCGTGTAGCAATTACCTCCGACAAGTCAAGCGCAACAAGTCAAGCTCCATCCATCCATCCATCCATCCATCCATCCATCCATCCATCCATCCATCCATCCATCCATCCATCCATCCATCCATCCATCCATCCATCCATCCATCCATCCATCCATCCATCCATCCATCGTATAGTGTGTGTGCTCCTTTTTGTCCTTGTACAGCCCCCCCCCCGTCGAGCTGCCCAAATTCAAGCCTTCCCTCCATCGTCACCTTTATTACGACTCAATCAATGCACGGCTTTACTTCGACAAGCATTTACAAGCACACTCACAAGCATACGCACACACCCACGCTTGCGCAGCTCCGCGTATGATATTGACCAGCAGATAAGGCTTAGTCCATTCAATCAGGCTCAGGAGATTGGAGCAGCCAGCGTGAACGCTGGATCTCATCCAGCCCCCAGCACGGCCGCCCCGGCAATGACTGCATTCATGAAGACACGCGTGTAAATTGACATTGTGACATATGACATTGGAAGGGGAAATTGCATCCTTCTGTAAGATTTCATATACCAGCTTTCTGGATTTGTAACCATCCATCCATCGCCACATATCTTGAAGGTTTGGCAATTTGCGCATGTAAGTACGAGTAGTTTGCGTAGCATAAACGCGCCTCTTTATGCACAGTGCCATCATTTATCAGCTGGTGTTTTAAGGACAAGTTGAAAGTGACAAATAAAAACTCAGCTGGTGATATAGTAAATGTCACAAGAGACTCATTGTTGACTTATCGCGTCCTCTTAAAGGACCACCGCAGGGGGACGCAAGCAGGTGGGACAGCCATTAATCTCCCCTTGTGGAAAATCACTTCTTATCAGTCAACCCGTGCGTCTTCTTCCTCGAGATGCCGCATACGCCGCGTGCTTATATGCATTATGAATGAACGAGGACGTTGCCTCACGCGGCAGCAACGACAGGGAGGGGGGGGGGGGGGAAAGGTCACTCGCTCTGCAACGGCGCTTCGACAAAGTGCCGACTCAGGAAAAAAACAAAACAACCAAGACCTTTCAATCATCGTAAAAAGAAACCTTTGCTTCATGGAACACGACGTCGCACGCGTCCATCAAAAATGCCAGCTAGCCTGTCGACGCCTACGTAGCATGCTAGCCACTAGCGACAAGTTAGCATGAGGCATACTGTATGAGCATTTACAACCCGCGACGTCATTTGGACCCGACTCCGCGCTCTCTAAATGATTTACGGCGCGTTTCATTCCACTTGGGCTGATGTTAAGGTGTGACCCACTTCTCCTCACCAGTCAAGATCTCAGCAGAAACACATTTGCGCCTTTGAATATGGATGGATGCCGCTTTTAAAACCCTAACAAGCTGCGTAATCAGCGTAGTTGACAATTGCAGGAAATCAACATTTTTCTTGATCAATTTTTTTCTTAGAATGGATTAAGAGCAATTTAGAGGGGGGTATTGATTTCAATTTTTGTTTGCCTACTTCCTGGTTCAGGAATTATGAAGTAAGACAGTACCATTTGCATTCTGGGGCAGGCTCTGTGTGCCTTATTTGAATGATTTAATTCACTTAATTGAATGATTGCGTTTGGTTTTCATTTCAACGAATGAATTTCTGCACTTGATTAAAATGGAGGATGCTGAAGAAAAGCTTTGAACCTTCTGTATCAAACTGAACTTGTGAAGTCATTAAAAGTGGAGGCCTTCTTCCTCGGCGAATTGTGTTCTCCACCTGCTAATTAACCTTTAGCGGATGCGTCAACAGTCAAACACCCTTCCTTCCCATTTTACCCGCTGCCATTGATCCGCCGGATTCTCTCTCTCCTGGCTAATAATAACGTCTCCGGCCCGAGGCTCATCCGCCAGGATCTTGCCTTTCATCCTATCTCAATGCGTTTCCCTTTCCTTTGCGCTAGCCGGAATTTTCGAGTACTTTGCTTGTTTGCTGGAGCTTTTCCAGGCGGACTTTGGGCGAGAGGTGGGTTACGCCTCACACGTCAACAGTCTGTCACAAAAAGTCATTTGGGGAAATTCGTATCCATTCATTTATTACTGTTCTTCCTCACTATTGTACTTTTTGACATCTCACACCCGCACGCTGGTTAGCTTTCATTGTTAGCACACTGCCAATTACATCGTCAGGTGTCATCGCGGCTACGCTTGACAGAACATCATTTAGAGCAACAGTATATTGTGTGTGAACCACATTATATTATTTCTTTCAAACTCTCCTCTAGTGACATAATCAGCAATTTCCGCTAACTCTACCACCCAGGAAGTATCCCGGCAATATTGGGCCGGTTTCAAAATAAATCTTTCCACTATCACATCTACAATTTGTTCACAAAATCACATCTTTAGCAATTCAATGCAAGTTTAAATGACTGTTTAGGTGATCGCATTCATTCCAGCTTGCAAAACCCCCTCAAGGTGCCACCCAGGAAACGTGTTTTTGCCGACTAAAAGCTTTTCCCGGCGCTCACTCCAAACCCTCCATTTCCTCACACGAACTACAGCCAAGGAGCCCCCTGTGGCACCGGGAGGGAGACTGTGTCAATGCGTTCCAGGTTGTGTACACCTGAAGCATCTCTTTGAAGCGAGGTGCCACTAATCGGAGAAGAGCTGATGTCGCCTGCAGCTTCACCTTCACCTTGACACGCGTACACAACCGCGCACGCGTACACAACCGCACCCACACAAAAGTGAGTGATGGAGTAGCACACAAGGATCTTAGGTAATGCTGTCTGTCTGTGGAATTGCTAGTAATTGGGAAAATGCTACTCACGAGGTCAAATGCACACGTGCTAATGTTAGCATTGTGTTGTAAGTAAAATGGACAAGATCCACTCAGTCATACTTTTGATTTCTGACTAAATTCCCTGTGACGTCGCAATCATTGTCCCCGCGCATGTGGTGGAACAAATGTCTATTGCAGTTGGCGTCGCGTTAGCAATTAGCGACCAGAGCCCCGTGGTCACATACACAAAGAGCTTTGGTTGAGCCGCCATCTCCTACAAGGTGTTTGCCGCCCCCCGCCGCGCAACATGCTCAGAACTCCCTCGCCGCAGACCCCCTGCTAGGCAAACACCCTGGGCCTTTCTCCTCCTCCATTCGGAAACAAACTCTTCCTCCGTTTGTTTTATTGCTCTCTGCAATCGCTCGTCATACACATTGCAGGAAAGAAATTGTTTGATCAAATGAACATTTTTGGAGGCCTCCGTTTTTTCTTTCCACCCCAATTGTGTTTTTACCAAGTGCTAATCTTGAAACGTCCCTTATCGACGTTTCCCGTCACCTTTTAACCTTCAAGGACGCTCAAGGTTAACGAGCACGTAAATTGCAAAAAAGTGACACGCTTTTGAAACACTCCCGGCCAATTTGAAATGCTGAAGTCAATACACTATTTAATGCGGAATTAATGGCATGTTAGCGTTCGGCTAATGCAGAGTTTTTTCCCCCAAGGGGGAGGCGGGGAAACGGAGCTTCGTCTTTTCCTGCGCTTGCTTTCTTCAGGGACTTGAAAAGGCAACATGAATAATTTGTCAAAAAACATGAAGAAATAGGAAGTAATGTAGACTTTTTTTTTTCTTTCCCCTTGCTCTATCTGCAATGTAAATTGTGCTGGCTGAGCAGGTGTTCTGCTTTGGAGGTTGGCGAAAGGTGACTTAGCCATTAAAAAGGCAAAAAAGTTGAAAACCCCCAAAACATCCATTTTAATTTGAGATTTAAAATTGCGATTGGTCGCCTTCCCGAGGTCACTTTTGACAGGACGTCTTTGCCAGTCGTCATTTGTTGCTTCTAAAGTCCTCCTCACTTAACCCGGAGGCGGGGCATCAACAGGGGCTGGCGCGATGACAAGCGCTGACAAGTCCATCCATCTTGTTTGCCCGCCGGTCGCCGCAAATCGGTTGCCGCAATCAATAAGGCTCACAACGAGTACCCCGCCCTGGTGGTCCCGACCTGACGCCATAGCCCCTCCCTCCCATAGCGGCTCCTGAGGGAAGCACTGACATTTCCAGATGTTTTCCTGGTAGCTCCGGCTTCACCTTGGGCTCACTGACCTGGAAAGTCTCCTCCGGCAGGTGTACTTGTGTGTGTGTGTGTGTGGTCTCTCCAGGGGTGAGGATCCATAAAAATAGATCACTGTCACGCTTACGAGCCTTGTTTTGGACCAGATGACCAAATCCCGCCTACCGTCATTTGAAACCCTAACTAAGGCTTGAAACCTTCTTTTAAAACCCTACCCCTGTCTTGCCGTTAAATTTCCTATATGCTCTTATGGGACTTATCTGAAGTGATCTTTCAGCCACAAGCTAAGATGGCTGCTGCCCAGCTCGGTCTGTTTGGGACTTTTAGCATAAGTCAGTGTAGCGCGAGATGACCTTGGGATGCTCCATCGGCCTTTAGCCAGAAAGCCGCAAAAAAAAAAAGTGACGATGTGTATCCCGCTAGTGCCGTTAGCGTCGCTAGCTAACCTGTAAATGAATATTGGTGTTTGACTGCCCTCCGGAGTGCAATCGAGGCACCTGCTGTTCAAGTGGAAAACCGGTAGTAGTGGGGACAAACGGCTCGTCAACAACGCAACTCCAAAATGTAGTCAATTTGGTCGCAAAAAAAGGTCAATTTTGTTTAAAAAATAAAAAAAAGCAAACTATAGGAAATGTTTTGACTATTTACATCAAATGAGGCACCAAACAAGCAAAGAGTCATGGAGTGGCTCGAAGCGAGAGGTCGCACAGACTCTGGCTTGCAGGAAGTCCCACCCCCAATTAGTGGGCAGCAGTCTCAGGGCCACTTAGCTCTAATTACGACGCTCCGTCGGAGGGGCCGATCACCGGCAGGTTAATTGTTTGATCCCCGCCATATGTGGCCGGCGTTGCCGCGGTGCAAGTCGGCTTGGCCGCGCGACCGCCAGGCCGCCGCCGCAAGCCAAAGAAAACTTTGCGTGAGCAGCGCCAAGGTCGCCTTACTTGACTTTGTTTCAGTCAAACGCAACTTCCTCATTGTCATCACTGAGTTGATCTCTTTATGTAAAAAAGAAAAATATTTTTAGGTAGAAAAATATACAAAGCATTGTTTTGGCAAAAAATATTTCTGGAAAAAAAAATTATTATTTTGGTTGAGTGCTTCAAAGATGTGAAACAAGTGAAAATACTGTTCAGTTGTATTTAACCTGAAACTATTTCCAGAGCCATTTAATTTGAAACCTTCACTTACGTTTTGATCAAGCACATCCTCCACAATTGTCCCGGCTTAAAAATTCCTTTGGGAATCCGATGCAGCCCACGTGGAATGAACATGTTGTGCCCTTGCGCTTATTTTGGGTAAGGGTCATTGCTATCATTTGGAAAGAGTAAATGACACGCACATGCGCCGGCGTCCAAAACCGACGCGGCGCTCGGTCCAAATAGCCTGGCCGGGGGGACGCCGCATCCAAGGCGAAAGGAGCCATATTACACGCATCATTAGGCGCAAATATAAAACGGCAGCAGCGGCGGTAGCTGCGGCCGCCTAATGACGCTTTGATAAGCTGCGTGCTGGACGTAAACATAATCTGTTGACTTTCAATTCTTTTTCAGGCACAATGAAGCATTCTGTTGCAAATGAACGACTCCGATAGGTGAATATTAGAACGATTTACACCAATTTGTCCATCGGGCTCATAAACCTGATGACATGGACGCCAACCAAAAATCTAAATTTCTATTTCAACTTCCCAACTCCTCCAGAGCTTAGCAATGCTGTTGGATCCATCATTGTGAACATTTATCAAAAACACATTCCTGGATTGTCATCAGGGCACTCAGAGTCGATCAAACGCTCGTGACGGATCTCCGAGTGTGAAAGTGCGTCCGATCCAATCGCGGCCTGCAATCAGCGGCCACCGTCATGGCTGCCTTTGACCGATTTAGCACCCACGCTTGACTGAGAGCAATTTTAAAGGAAATAAATACGAGACGGCAACGCGTGTGACAGTCGGCGAGGAAATCGCAGGATCTACCTTTTGATGTGCTGTGAAATGTCACGTTAGCGCGCCGGGATTATTGGACGGCGGCGTGCTCGGGTAGATTCAGCTGTGTCCGCACGCGTAGGCCCCCGAGGCAATATGTTATTTGTTTTATCTCAATTTACTCGCCGCTGCCTCGCAGCTGACACTTGAGTGACATTTCATCTGCAACCAATCGGCTCCACACGACATGTGTTCCATCTTAGGGGGGGAATTATTGTAATACTTTGAACCCAAAAAGCGTAAACGCCGCTAGCGAGATGATTTTGTATTGAAGAATGTGAAGACGAGAACGTTACAATATTTGCTACACACGAGGAGATAATAAAACTCACTTTTGACTGACACCGTTTGACGGATTCCAATATTGCAATCTCCTTGGACCGCGTGGTTATTTGACTTTAAGTACATAATAGTGTTGCTTAGTTAAACCGGCTTTGGGGTATGAATTTTCTACCGATTCCATTTGGTGCAGACGTGTACATTTTTACCAGGAAAAAAAAGTCGGCGGTGGTCCTTCAGCGGGTCTGATCATTTGGCCATGGCAGCGGCGGGGGTTAGCATAGGGTGAGAAGTGTGTGAGCCTTTTCAGATCGTTTTCATTGGGATTGGATGAAATCCATCATTTTCCAGCGTGTCACGCAATTCGCCTGTGCCCATTCCACTGCCAGCCCTTTATTAGATTAACCTATTTAATGCACTTCATTAACATGTCAATGAAGCACGCCGTCGAGCCATTAAACAAGATGAGATGACGACAATTGGATTTTTTTTTTTTTTTGGAGGGGGTCGGAAATGAATCACGTTTAATTTGGACGATTGGGAGAAGTTCTTGACGTGATTTTAGGGCATGAACCAAAATGGTGAGCACCATCTGGATTTTCAAAAAAAAATCTGCATCATCCCGATGTTTTTTTTCACTAATACAAATAATAAAAAGTTAACTATGATTATGACCTCATTTTGTGAACGTTCAATTTATACTGGGATTTAAAATTCACCTTACCAGAGGTAAAAAAAGTTTTTTTTTTTTTTTAAATCTCAAACAGTTATGAGTAACAGCAGCATTGCTGCCCGCCGAAGCAAAATAGCAAACCCGAATCCAACCTGCAAATTGCTTCCTGTCCGAAGGCGACCGGTCTAATGTGATAAAACTGAGCGGCGGCAAATTCATCACGTTTGCGTATTAATTACAACGGGAGCGACGAGTAACTCACGCGGAGGCTCGCCGAGCGGGCTGCAGGTCAGACGTAATGGCTGAGATGCACATCAGCGCTATTGATCGCCTTCTGGGCGTTTTGGCAGGGACGCACGCCCACGCTCGTTTATAAACCACGCCAACGCCGATCATCATCAATCGTGTCGCTCTACCCCTGGAATATGAATAGGATTAAAAATAATGCGATAATCACGTCTTTTTCACACAGAGATCCCTAAAAATGACAGCAAAGTATATTTTCACACAGAGCCCAGCAAAGGGAGCCACTTTTATCCAGCGCACAGCATCTCACAAGCATTACAGATTGTTATGGTCTAATTTGATATTAAATAAAGTATTTGTCCAACAATGATGTTCTAGGTTTCACACAGAGCCCAGCAAAGGCAGCATGTAGCTTATGTCACACAGGAACACAGCATGCCAAAATCAGATAACGTTGGATAACAAAAGCACCAAGTGTGGCTAACAAAACGGATGTCAGATTGTTACGTCTTCGTGTTTCACACAGAACCCAGCAAAAGGTGACATGACATGACCTCACCCAGCAACACAGCATACCACACTCATAACATGTCTGATGTTTAGCGTACAACAACCTGGAAAATGGTTGAAAATGTCGTAGCAAATAGCTCACGGGCGGATTACGATCCTACTTTTTTTCCCTGTGAAATGACCTCAGGCTGATTGTCCACGTCGGAGGTATTAAGGCGCTAAATGGCGACGGCGTGAAATGCCACGGGGACTCATCATCATCCACACTTTTTACTGCTTTTCAATGAATATTCTCCTGTCATTTGTCCCGACAGTCACAAAGATAAAAATGATCAAGCCCCGATAGAACACTTTTTCCCCTCCATTTTAATAACGACGATGATTAAATTCGCCGTCCAGATGTGGCCTTTCACAATCAATGCGGAACATGCCGACACAGCAGATGCCAATGACTACTTTGTCTAAAACAATCTGTCAAATTGATTTGTAATCAGATTAAATGATGATGATGGCATACCGCATATTTAGCTCAACTATTAAGGGCACAGATTGCGAATTGAAATATTCCAAACTACACTTTTTCTATGCAGGAGAAAAACTCAAATTATATACACCGGCATCAACCTATAATTAATATCCATATTGATCTGTCCGCGCACAGTTTGCCTTGCCATTTTGTCTGCCCGCCACACCACGCGTCGTGTTTCACGGCCGCGCTGACACCTAGCGCTAATGTCGTCGTTCCCCGCGCGTGAATCATGCGCCCTGGCGGCGGGCGCATAAAGACGAGTTACGACTGGCCATCAGCAAAGAAGCGGCAGATACGCCAAGGAGACCTTTTTAGTGCCGACATATGCCCGGGAGACTCGCAGGATATTATGTTTCTGATGTATGGCAGCTAGTGCAAACACCGCTAAGCGGCTGATGGGCCCGGCTAATGATGACCGCTAGCTGTTAGCATCATTATCTGTGCAATCGCGTAGCCGCCGCCGGCGGCGGCGCTCCAGGGATAGCCGACGCGCTGGCTTCCTCTGCTCCCCCGCGGCGCGCCGACGTATTTGTTCCATTTAGGCAGGATCGATTCGCGACTCGGGGCGTGCCTACAGACGTCGCCTCCAGCTTGTTTGCTTTTATGAATTGATCATGTGCTTTTTGTCAATAGTATGGATCGCTGCTTAAGGAGTAGGTGTTGTTTTGTGCGGCGGTGTTTTTGATGTCGCTGCGAGAAACACGAGGAAAACAAAGTGAGCTGGCAAACATACGATTGATGTGACGAGCCACGTGCTGCTTCATCAAGTTTGATCGCAACTGCTCTGGTAAATACCAATTTACGTGTGATCACAAACTTGTTGACAGTCAGTTGGCGCACAGTTGGCGCTCTTGCGCAAGGCGAACCCCCCCACTAATTTAACCGCTGCACCTACGGCGCGTAAACGAGGCCGTTAAACACCAGTCCCGCCATTAAGCCCATTCACGACTGCAATAAATGTCTTTGGTTTTTGATAGTTAAAGCAGAGCGAGACTCAAAGGAATGTGCGTGATAAGCACAATTTCATTTTTGCTGTTTTACACAGCAACGACTGCAAGTTCTCTAATTGACTTTCCTCTCATCGTCTTGATGAATTTTGCATTAAGTCTTAATGATTAATGACGTATGCAAGTTTGATGGAAGATCTTTTTTGGGGGTGGGGGCAGTGGTGGTAGTGTAATATAGTCGATATATAATTTAATTTGTGATTATATTTTATTTGAATATTTTCTTTCCCCCCCAGGACGTCTTTCTCCATCCCAGCCTGCGCTTGTGTTGCCCCGCGTCTTCCTCCCTCGCTCGCTCCCTCCTCTCCTGCTTACGTCAGCGCGGCAGCGCGCTTGAAATAGGGCGGCGGAGGTGCGCGGCGTCCTCAGACCAACACGACGACGAGGAGGAGAGAAGCCTAAAAGGAGGAGGAGGAGAGACGACGCTGCAGAGAGAGGCGCCCGGAGGATGGCGAACCGGCGCTGACACTTTGGGAATCCGAAAGCACGCGCACACGGAGCTGAGAAGCACACTGTGCTGTCACACTTGGACTCTTCTGGCAATCTTTTTTGCCTCTTTTTCGTCTGGGAAGTCACATGGGTAAGTTTGTTCCGACGTTTATATGTGTTGTGTGACAGCTGATCAAAATGCAGACATGCGAGCTGTGTTGCATTTCCTTGCCAATAGTGACTGTCTGCAGCAGTGGTGCCCGTTGCGCGGCTCAATTGCACGCCACATGTCGGCTTACGCGCACACACATACTGGCTGGAGTGATTTATGATAATGATTTATGATGATGGGGCTCCAGTGTCACGTGGCGGAACTTTCAGATGAGTGTCCTCAAAGCAGGATTAAGAAATGCTATGTGGTTTTAAGCCGTATTGCTATACTGCCGTAAAAGATGTATCACCCCCAAAAAAAAAAAAGATTACGATGACCATAGCTATGTAAAGGAACAAATTATTGATCCACATGCACGACAATATCAATACTGGACGTAGGCGTGTTAATTCCACATCACAATATTCATATTTGCTCCCATCAAAAGTGCAGAAAACATTTCAAAATCTGTTGGTCCCAATAATTTGACTTGAAATAGCTAATAAGAACCAATATCACCTGTGTACTGATACATAGCATTGAGGTGCGGGTGCTATCCATGGTGCTGAAACCTGATTTTTCCCTTGCGTCTTTTAGCAGTGGGAAAAATAGCACCGTGTGTCGTAAATCGCTCATTTATTTTAGCATCATGATACTATATCTTGCTATTTCGTCCTTGATATCGCCAAGGTACCAAAAAGAAACGCGCACAGTGATATCGCTTGACATCGTGATATCGGCCCATGTATCGATACAGACAACCGCATAATACGTCGTCATCATCATTTTACATTTGGCATGAAATACAACCATTCTGGCCAAATATGAAAATGGCCGGCTGGACATTTGCTTCTATCGTACAATGGCAACTCGTACAACATAATGGCCAAGCACATCATGGTTTTTTTTTTTTTCCCAGGCAGCAGCCCATAATCATAATAATCATATATAATAACAGTGGAGAGCACGTATTGTATTCTACCGCGCGACTATGAGCACAGCGGGCCATTGAGTCCACGCGGCGGCTTGAATTGTGCTATGGCTCACAGACATGTTGACACCATGTGCATATTACATCTGCCACCCAAAAAAAAGTTGCTGTTTGTTTTTATCACATTATATATGTGTATCTATACACCAGTGTGTATGTAGACACTAAATGTCTGGGTGGAGGAAAGCGATCGGAATGCCATCTTGTTACATTTCTCCAGACGGCTCACGTTCCCTCCTCGGTAAAACGACGTTTTGTCGCTTGTTCATTTTGTAACCGCTGGCAGTGCTTTCGAGTTCCTTTTTTTTTTTTTTTGTGCTTGTCTTCCCGAGATGGTGCCTTGATCAAAGACTGAGACAGTTTGTGACAGTCAGCACAACAAGGAAGTGAATCATTTACATGACTCACGCAAGCTAAAATATTTCCTTTTGTGTACATATTAGAGATTTTGGTAGACTTCCTGTTTGGGGCAGTGTCCCACCTTGCCGATTTTACGATACAAGTGATCTTGACTGGCACGTTCATCATTTTTCCGAGTCGCTAATGTTTCAGCCCAATGAATTCTACCTAGCAACAGGTGACCATGACAAGTCCTTTTTCTAATTTATAAAGCAGTTGAGGCCTGTCTCTGCCACTAAGACCTCTGCCTAGCGACAGGTGATGTGATCAGGGAAATAACTCAATTCCAGCAAAATAAAGTTTGGTGACTTTGTTTGATTTTTTTTTTTTTACGAAACTGGGTGACATCCTGAAGTTTTAAAACACATTCCATGTTTGTTAGAACTAAAAAAAGTCAAAGTATTGCAGTCCCTCCTCGGTTATGCATCCCAGCTTGGTTGTTGATTTTGATGGAGGGCGACGGTGCAGCAGCTCGTGCAGCAACCCGAGATGATGGCAAGCCATTTTTCTCCTTGTCCAACTCATCTTTTATTTACTCACCTCGCTGGCGAATCAAAACGCACTTTAGTATGACGCCAGCCGATATGTGACCTCGTAGTTCCAACCCAGCCATGCCAACTAAAGCTTTGAAGAGCTTTCATATCAGTGACGATTCTTCCTGACTTTTTCTGGCAGCAAAAAAAAAAACATCTAATGAGCCGTACTATGTTTAAAAAAAAAAAAACAATAACAGAGATGGTGAGTGGCATTGTTTAGCTCCACACTGTGATGAGCCCTGCTGTGAGATATTGAAATTGAAAGCCGCACAGACACTTGGTTTGAATAATAATAATGATTCTGAGTGGCCTACAGGGACACTGGTGACTTTTTTTCCCCATCCACCCGCTGTGCCGCTGTTTTCTCCGTAGCCACTTGAAATTCTGCTCACTAATATTGAACTTCCCCAAATGACCTTTGCTGACTCGGCCCGCTTCGCCGGCTCGAGGCAAATAGGCGGGTGGGTGACCAAGAGCACGGGGAAAAACATGTTGACGGGAAGGTTGCCTCCCAAATATTGGTTTCATATAGTCAAATGTCATTTTGTGTGACAAGAATAAATGTCTTTGGCATTGGGGAAGTTTGTGGTTTACAGTAGCAGCACAAGAACAACAAAACACCATCGACCGTGTTCTAGTGACAAAAATCATTTCCCATTTTCTCTCGTCTATTTGAGTCACTGATTGATGATATAGACTTCTTCCACTGTCATGTGCTGGTGGTACAGAACAGGCCCACCAGGGACACCCCCGCCCCCTTAGCTCCCGCAATCTTTATCCCTCCTGGGGGAATCCAGGATTTAGCCCTCGTCATGATGTTCCCCCGACCGAGTCTCCCCGAGGAACGCCGACATGTCCGACTTACACGTCCCACTAGCTGCCAGAATTTCGACAAAGAGCAGTCGAGCGGGAGTCGACGAGGCGTGAAACAAAAAAAAGTGCAACACGGTGGCTTCTTAGTCTTTTCCGGAGAAGAGATGAACTGCGTCTTTTGTTTCTGTCGAGACGCTTTAAGCTACATCTGCTATGGGTTAGACGAAAAATAAATTTGCAGGCAGTTGATAAGAGAATCCCTCCTTGCTAAACAGGACGTGAACCGCGTCAAACGACAATGTTAGCTTTTTTTTTTTTCTACCATCGAAATGGAAATAGAAATTAATCGTATTCTTTTTCTCATTTGGGATTATTTTTCAAAACATACAGCATTAGAAGGGAGTGGGGGGGGTCATGATCTCTAAAATCTCTTCCAGCAGACACTGTCAACGCTTCAAACTGACACGCCGTCAACTTTCCGTCCGTCCTCTAGGGGCCGGCGTGCCACGCCGGAGCTTCCATTACGCAGAGTGACAGTTCATAACCTTATCTTTCCGCCCGGGTGAAAAAGCTCCAGTGCTCATGTGCGGCGTGGGGGAGATAAGCAGGAGTATAGAACATGCGATCCCAAGGCTGACGCTGACCTGTCACTTTTTTTTTTTTTGCACCCCTTCCGTCCCCCGACTGCCAAAAGCTCAAGATGAATCCAGGAGAGCTGATATGAGATGAGAGCATGGCTGTCACATCCAAGTCAAAGTGTTAAACTACATCCTTCTCTGTGTCTCTATTTCCTGTCAGGAAGGCTAACAGACATAACTTCAGAGCCGCAACAATAAATATCAGCTTACAATCCCTTCTTTTATTTTTTTTCCGTTATGACAAAACTAATTCATTATTTCTAATTGAATCTACTAAGCAAGACAAATGGTGGACGTGATTTATTATCACACCACTGGGATCATCTACTGTAGCTAGCAACCGACTTGGCCGCACCTGCAGTGGGCAATGAACATGTTCATGTGTGCTTCCGTGCACTCCCTTAAAAAACCTTTGCAGCTGAGCGAATGAATATTTTACATTGACCTAAATAAAAAAAGTCAGCACAAAGGCCAAAAGAAGCTGATACATCCTAAAAGCGAGTTGGCTATATTCAGATGTGACTTAGTCCATTTTTCAAAGCCGAGTGAAGGTAAACAAGTAAAAACAAAGAAAATCAATATTTTGGAAGTTTTGATGTCCCGACGGGGCTAATGGGACTTGAATTTCGTACGGCGTGTGCGGCTCACACATTAGCAGACAGTGACTGGCAGATCTCATTTGCCACTTAATTTCCAAGAGCGAGCGCCCGTCAGCCCGCCGGCGATTACGGCTGCCGAATGACATCGGCGTCAGTTCCTCGTAAGAGTGAAGCATTCGCTTCCTGTTCCCCTCTTGGAAGTCTTTTGATTAGTACTAATTTCACAATTTCTCTGATTAGTGCAATTTGGCGGGCTTTGTGCTAGGCCAACAGGAAAGGCGGGCCAAACTGACAATGGATCAGAATGAGGCTGTCTAGGATGATTTTGCTTCTGAAACACCACTAAAAACTCAAATTAAAATGGCAGACTGTATGATATCTGATGGACATGCCTACCAAAGTGGAAAACGAAACAGAGGCTGACTTTTATAAAAATCTTATTTTGGGCCACACTCAAAATCATTTGTATATTTGTCATCTTTGAAGGATCCTAATAATGATCAAAATAAGTAAAAATCTGCTTCAGAGCAAAATGGCCAACATTTTGCTGGGTCTCGACTGTATGGATGTTAGCAAGTGAGCATGTCATCTGCATTTTGTATCCATCATTGGCCCGAGGGATTGGCATGAGAATCAATTTACATAACAAAACGATTGAGAATGAGGAATTCTGTCTATTGTGCGGTTTTGATGGTCGATTAATCATCAAAAATCCATGTTTGAGTCCCTAAGTAGAGGGAGTAAAATTAAAAAATGTAGTCAAAAGCTAGAATACCTGGAATGAAGCGTTAGTGAGTTTTGTTTCTCAATTCTAGTGGCGCAGAAAAGGCAACAGAATAACTTTTTCTTCTTTTATTGATTCTCACATGCAGGGAAGGCGCCGATGGGCAGCCTGGCTGTTTGTGCTGCGGTTCTGGCCGCTCTGTTGGGGAGCGGCTGGGCTGGAGGACACAGGAGAGGCGAGATGGGCGCTGCTAACATCCCGCAGACATCTTTGGAAACGCCAGCCACGGTAAATAACAATGCAACATCTGTGTTGAACCCTAAGGCCTTGCTGCATTTTTCGAAACTCTTGTCTTATTGCTTCTTTTACCCTCTTCACAATTGACGACTACAACAGTCTTTGCGCAAATATCTTCAAACACGCATCCCACAATTCAAAACAAATGGCTAAATTCACTTTACAGGCTCGCTGCAATTAGAAATGACTCAATCGGATCAGAATCGGCCTTCCTTGAGCTTCCCAATCTCGTATAAAAAAAAAAAAGGCAAGTGGGTAGCAATGAGAATGCTTGGCTGCCGTCGTAAACGGAGCCTTTCATCTTTAACGCGGAATTTACGACGATGGTTTTACAAACTTCCTATAACTGGCGCTATACATAAAACGGAAAAGTCAAGTGCGGGAATGGAGTGGCTTCTCTCTGTCTGAGAAAACGCTGCATTTTTGTATTCCTGACGTCGGGCGATGTTTGTCATATGCGCTCGCATTTTTATGAGCGTGAAATGCGCCGGGCACGCTTTCATCAAAGCGCTTCGACCTCTTTTGCACCTTGATCACGTTTAATAACTTGAGGTTTTACACCTCGTTTATCTGCCCCACCAAATTGGCCTTAAGAGGACGAACCATTCAGAAAAATATTTGATCCATGACTGAACATCTCAAAAAAAAAAAAAAAAAAGCTACAATTTTTGTGTTTAAGGTCGTCCGATATTTGGATCCGTTGCTATAATTCAATTGGAAAGAACCCTCGTTTGGGCTCACGCCTGGCACGTTTATTCCGAGCTAACGGTCGCGCGTGGCTTGACGAGCTCTCACCTGGAGCGAAATTGAGGCCAGCCGAGCGTTGCCCTTTGGATGATTGCCGTGTTAAAATGGCGTGGCGGTGTCGGGTGGGGAAATGGCGGCGAGGGCCATCTCTTGAAACACGTAGTTTACCTCTAATTTGAGAAAGTAAGGAAGAAGCTTGGTTTCTTTTTGTGGTCACTCGCATTGATCCGTTGATGCTCGTGGAGATATTCGCACTCGACGCTGCGCCTCCTTTGGCTTCATTTCACTCAGCTCATTAGGAAGCCCCGTCGGAGCCCAGACGAATTAGATAAGAGCCAGGTCTCGACGTTTGCAGTAAACGCTACCGGGGGAATGGCGATGGGATGGAGATGGATTAGCTTGGTGAAAATAGTTCATGATTGATTTATTCTCTTTTGGCAAACTAATCAGACAGAATACAGAAGCGCGTTTGTTTATTGGACGTTTTTAGAACTCCAAATTGACACGGGTCGTTTTTGTTTTTGGGAGGGCACAAATTGTTATCCGTTTGCAGTAGTAATAACAACCCGTGTGTGTGTGTGTGTGTGTGTGTGTGTTTGCAGGAGAGGGTCGAAGCGGCCGGGAGCATCGATCAATGTGAGTACACGCGCTGTGTTTAAATCAAACAGCAGTTTTGCAAGCAGCGGCGACACCTCGGCGCTCTGTATTATTTTTGCTTCATCTCACTTGTGGCGCGACGCTCACTTTGCCTTTTCATATCGTCGGCCGTGAATACAAAACGACCTTCAGAAAAGCCAGCCGATGTTTTATGAGCTGGAAAAACTCACATTTCTCACCCGAAAGTCTTCCAAAGGTGAACTCCAAAAGATCGTTGTTTGGAATTTGCCCAAACGATGTTGGGTTCTGACCTCTCGACTAATTTATCAACGGCGATATCGTTTTTGCGTCATTTTCCGTCGAATCTGCAATCACACATTTAAATAGGCCATTCTGAGCTGACTTTATTTGTAGTTTGAACCGAAATTCTCACGAGAATTCACATCTCGTCTGTTCATTTTTTGCACCATCTGCCTGCCATCCTGTTCTTTTTTCCTTCCCGTCAAACTTGTCAACTTTTATCCGTCGACTTCCGCCAGTTGTTCGCTCGCTCGTTCTCGCCGTGCCCGACCCGCCGTGTTTATTTTAGCGCATCGACAGCCGAGTCCATTTATGAAAGTCATCATATTTATTTTTGTTTTCTTGGCGTTAATTGCGCTCGTATTTCCTGGCAAAAAACACCTGCCTGCTACGGTATTACCCGAGCGCTCAAGTTGCGCGAATCCCGACAGGAAACAGGTGTCTCTCTGACAGGCAGCAGGGTGTGAATTTATAACAAGCACACACACATGCAAGATGACAATAAAAGAATACCCTGGAGGTGATGCTCGGAGACGACAGTTTTGTGTCACCACGCTTGCGTTACTTTTCTTTTCACTTTTGGCATTTTCATCAACATCTCCAAATACTCGTAATATATAGAAAGTCATGTGTTCAGATTTGAGTTTGTAGGCTGAAAAAGTAGGAGTTAAAAAGCGAAGCGAAGCTGCAGTGTTGTTGGACGCGCAAATTGATTTTTGATAACCGGCGCTGGTGAAAATATGACTTGTCGAGTCAGCATTATTCGGCAGATTTTATTTGGGACGTTGCTCTCGTGGCTAGCGCAGGTGTTGCTAATGCTAATAGCTCCTAATGTGTGTGGCTTCATCATATTGAAGCCAACTTGTTGTTTTTTTTGTTTTTTTAGAAAATATCAGTATTTATTTGTGACGCCAGGAAAGACATTTTGGAATTTGCCAATTTCCCCCGTGGGACTAATTACCTTGCCGCCTATTTGTATGCCAAGCCACATCCTCCTGTCGCCGCCGCTACGCTCTGTGCATGTCGAGTTAGCCGCTTTCACATCTCTTTGTATTCCAATTCTTCCTCTGACTTGTTTGCGTCACGTGACGGCAATGGCATTAATCACGCTGGCCCACTTTTGCAGAAAGTGGCGCTTTTCCGCCATGCGGATATTGTGACATTTCAACACAAGTCGTTCTTTTGAAATGTCACCCACTGTGAAACGGTTGCGTAGGGGCGGGGGGGGAAGCTGCGTATTAATCATTCATACCGCAATCGCTGATTTATCCGAGCACTGCGGCGTCATTTGGGATACTCAAGAGTTTGATGCTGTCATAGATTGATCACGGCCAGAATTAATATGAATAAAGTTGGCTGATCAAATGAAGTCTCACATACTATGCACAGTGTTTTTGTGACGGACTTCTGTCGTCACCTATTTGCAAGCGTGCATTAGCTCGTGGCGCTAGCCGCTAGTTCATTTTGTCAATTTCCTTTCTTGTCGGAGCGAGTCACCGACACAAGGTGGGGAGCGGGCGTTGAACAAAGCTTCATTTCACTTTTACGACTTTGATAAGGTCTCGGGATGTCAGGGTGATCTTTATGGTCGCTCGGCTTAATGAAATCACTCCTCCTCTTCCTCGCCGGCGAGATTTACGACAGGGCTTCGCTAAACTTGTCCGAGTTCCAGCGGTAAAAATTAATTCAGCTAAGACGGCAGGGAGGGCGGAAGGGAAGGGAGCAGTTACAGGACAAAGTCGACATGAACATTAGAAAATATTGTTTAACAATCTAATCAATACAAATGACGCAATTTAAAGGCTCGCAATGTTACCATATAAATGACAAAAATAATTTCGCAATTGTTTTTTTTGGCGTGGGTATTTAATCCTTTTGTTTATAGCGCCTGTTTCTTTTTAAGGCGTGTTTAAAGGCTCCAGTTGTTAGCCAGACGACGCACGTTTGCGACAACGATGCCGCCGCCTTCACGCCGGCGTCGCCAGCTGTCACGTCCGAGACGAGCGATCTCTATTAGGCGGCTGGCCCGCATCCAGCCTTGCCACCTGTCTGGCACGCGCCGCTACAAACCTGACAGCTCATTAATTGGTGAATTAATTGTTTCGTCGCGACAACACTTAAGGAGTGTAATTCCCAACAAGGATGTTGTCATTGTGTTCAAAGCCACAATGCTGAGTTTTATTGAGAAAGAAAATCTATTCTAATTCTAAATATAGCTACGCATCATCCAGTGCAGCAGCCTTTTAGACACTCGAAGGCCACCGTAATTCTACTTTTTTTGTCCCATTCTAATTCTAGCTTTGCAAAAATTTTAAGTGAAAATATATGATTATATTGTTTTATTTTATTATTTAATGAAAAACCATTCGAGTAAAATGGCAACACTCCCATTTTTACATTATTTTTCTTTCCTTTCAGTCGCCAATGAAAAGGCGCATCAAAGAGCAGCTATATCCTTTGAGTGTCCGAGAATAGCTTCACAGTGACGCCGCGTATACAAGAATCTATTTATGAGAGCGTGTGATCTGAGGAGGTGTTTTCAAATGCATGAAGATTAATTGAAAAAAAGAAAGAAAAAAAATGCAGGTGCCGCTTCCCTCAGAATGAGATGGATGAATAATGTATTATTGAGCGTGTGGTAAATAACATCCAGATGGAGGCGGGCGGATTGCAATAAAAGCGGGTCAACAAAACTGGTCACACTTTTGATGACTTCTAATGCAATGT
The DNA here is from genome assembly GCF_901709675.1 of Syngnathus acus. Taxonomy (NCBI): domain Eukaryota; kingdom Metazoa; phylum Chordata; class Actinopteri; order Syngnathiformes; family Syngnathidae; genus Syngnathus; species Syngnathus acus. The sequence continues at coordinate 2,466,533 of NC_051099.1, read as the reverse complement.
AATACAATCACCATTTCGTTTGTTTTGATTTTACTTTTCTCTGGGTTGGATTTTTTTGTTATTCTTTGGCTGCTTTGTACTGAATTCTGATGATACTTGCAAGTCCAACTACTCATTCTTCAGTACTTGCTTGATCTAATTACAGCAACGCTGAATCTTTCCCACAATTTGTAAAATCATTTCAAATTTGGTCATATGGGGTTTTCACTCGACTGTAATTACGATTATGTGCAATTTTAAAGTGACACATTCTGGATTCTCTATTCCACACTGGAGCTTAATTCAGTTCCCCAATAACACAACACTTAGCAACCGAATGTTTGCTTTTTTTTGTTAGCATTCCGTCGCAACGGCGGCAAAGACCCGCATTGTAACGGCTCCATTAAGGGGCGACGAGATACGATCTCCCGAAACGGCATTTGGTATTCAAACACAAATGGAGCAATTTGCTCAAATAGCAATGGCGTAATGGCGGCGCCACAGGTGCGACCGCCGAGGAGCCTCAAGAGTCAGGGCGGGTGCCATCGGTTAAGGACGTCAGCGTTGGGGGAAGACAGAGGGTAATGAAATTGCTACTAGCCACACTAAGCAGTGGCAGTTAGGATGCGGCGGGAATCAGATGCTGGCTCGGGTGCTTATTTTGACGTGGCAGAATGAGCTGTCCCTCCGCAGAAAGAAACGATAATTCAGCTGTCATTCCCAGAAGGGCTGGGGCAATTTGTGCCAAGTTGGAAAAAAGCACCAAGAGGTTAAAGCCTTCAGCACCACTTTTGCCTACCGAAACGGAAATAAAAAAAACCCCGTTTGTTCGCACCTGCCAGCAAAACTCGCTGCCGTAGTTCGGACACTTTATCGATAGAGAACATCTGCTGACGACTATTATTTTGTTAATGAAAACGACTTTTTGGAATTATGACAAAAAATATTTCAATTAAGATGCGTGGGAAAACACATCACAAAATATTCTCAGTGTAAAATATTGAAAACAAAATTGCTGGTGTTTATTTTTCTATTTGTTTATTATATTTATAATATACTATTTATTATTTACTATTTATTATTTATTTTTCTAGATTCTTACAAAAAATATATCAGTATTTTCGCCAAGCATATCATTCAATTGTATCCTGTATAAGGTACTTGAATAGTGACAAAACTTGAGGTATCATGCGTTGTTACTCCTAAGATACGACTTGTACAGGGCATGAAACACTACAAGGTTCCATTAGAACGTCATAATGGCGCGAGGCGGCTGATTGAATGGCACTCCAGCGGCGTTTATAGCCAGCTAGCTCCCCGTCTGATTGTCCGATCATTGTCTTTGCGGCAATCGTTCACGTCGCCTTCGAGTGGTGAAAAAAACGACTCCCTTTCCGACCCATTCCGAACTTGCTGAGAGAGGCAGAGATGCGTACTAAACTAACCTGTTTGCGCATTAATCAGAATGCGCCTGTTATGCTAACAATACCCCAAACACAATACTTGTTCTTAACTCTTTAGCCTTTTTAGGTCAAATTAGGCCAAGCTGGATTTGCTGTCTTAGTGGGTCATCTTCGTTCCTTCTTTCTTCTCTCTCCTGTTTACTTTGTGAGCCATTAAATCACTCCAGTGAAAATGCACACTTTTATTTGCCTGAACGGCATAAAACGATGTCTGCCCGCTACCAAGAAGCTTCAAGTCTTTAATTACCATGCGCCCCCACATCCTTCGGTGGGTCTATTAGGCAAAAAGCGCTCGGAGAAATGTAATTACATTCATGTATCATTAATAGTCCATCTCAGTGTTATTTCGAGAGAGTGCAGGCTGGCTGGGTGGCTGAGATCATGGTACATTATCTTTGGATATAGTTGTAAATACTTAATCTGAGCCCACGGGAGGTCTGCTGACATTCGCATTCAGCGCACTTTGTCTCCCATTAATTCCCTTTCAAGTCAAAGAAAAACTTGTTTTTATCTTAAAAAATACTCCCCGCCCCACCCCGCCGGTCGGACTTTCAAAAAGAAGCTGCATCTATTTAGCTGTCTCGCAGGTTTTGATGGAAAATTCGAATATGGACCAAGTCAGTAGATGAACCAAAATGCTAATCACGCTAGCCGTAACGCGGACATTCGCCGTAATTCTACAAGGTGTCACACTGCACTAGCAATTCACCCTGGCAGCGTTTGACCAGGATGAAAGAAAATGGTAATAACCAAACTGATGCCATCTGAGTGCTAGTTGCCAGAATGTCCATTGCTGGATTTCTTCCCACTGAATGCTAATGTTTTGTTTTGCCCTCGCTCATGTTGTTAGCCAAATCCAGTTATGCTAACCCTGACGCGAGATTGCTCGTTAGCTCCTTAACGGATATGCTAACATTTCCCCCCAATCTCTAAATCTTGTTAAAATTCTCAACTTATGCTAACCCTAACCTACCGTTGGCTCTTCAACCCAACTGCCATAGTTATGCTAGCCATAACCTCCGGCCGAGACCTTTTATTAACTCCTTAATTAAAACGTGAACGCGTAGCCTTCCACCATTCAGTCCGTGGACAAGGAGCCAAGTTGTTATCGACCTCAGACCGGACGATGTAGTTGCATCTAACCCGCGGGTCAACTCCCTGAGGCACCTTTGAGACTTGTGTGAAGTTTATAGCGGCTTTGTCAGGTGGGAGATTCACAGCCAAAGAGCTCTCCTGCTTCCCAAGCAGCTGCCCAGAGGCTGGCTGTGCTGTGGAGGATTAGCTTTGAGAGAATTGCCTGCCTACTTTCTTTTCTTCAACGTCAAGCACGGAACCTTAAAGAAGGAAATGGAAGTGGAACTTTTTGCCGTTTTTTTCTGCAGCTCTGCAGTACGAGTTCTGGTGTACAACCATAAATTCCGCAAAAGTTGCCCCGGATAAAATTAGTTCACCCCCGCAATTGCCATACAATTAAGTCGCATATGTTAAGCAACACTGTTGTTGTCTGCCGGCCACTTTTTGTCTCCGCATTTGCTGATGGCAGCCTTGTGAATGTTTCCCATAGTGCAAAGCGGATGGTGACAGATGAGCCGCTGCTTTTTTCCAGATGGGTTTCAGTCGCCAGACACATTTCCAGCTGGACTGGAGCAATGCCACACTCATGTCTTCAGGGGGCCCTTTGAGCGCTGCCAGGACCAAGCTAAAGCATGCTGGCTAGCCAGGCGCGAGGTGTCCGAGCACGCCGACTTTGTTCACAGTGGGCCGCCGGCCAGAAGCTGCAGTTTAATGGAGTCACGCTGCCTCGGAATGGAAACGGCGACCTTCGTTAGCCTTTTTTTCCCCGTTAAGCAATTACATCGATTCGACGTAGCGCATAACTACTTAAAATGTAAAACGACTTAAAATGTTTTTCAATTTGCATCGATTAGACACCTTTAAATATTTGAAAACCATTAGACGGAAGTGAAACAATAAGCCAGTGAGTAAGAGGAACGCAACAAGCACATTTGCTTGGTTTGGAGAAGAGTCTTAATAGAGCGGAGAGAATCGTAACAATCAATGCCAAGTTGACGGATTTCGTTCACACCAACGCTAATGTCGGTCTTGCTGCTGTCCCTCCGAGCTGTCTCTCTGCATCTCTCCAGAGGGATGGCGGTTAGCTTGACAAGTCATATTTTTAGCAAGGCGGCGGCGGTGATAATTCCCCGATGACATTGTTTTGCTTAATTGTCCAATCACAACCATCCTGACTATGGACAATTGGAAATATTGGAAAAGGAGAGGTTTACGTTACATTTTAGAGGGTAAGGGTAGTCGGGGGGAGAGGGGGGGGGGTGAAGCAACCTCTTTGATTTGGGAGCGCGGCTGATTGCTCGGGCCGCACGATGAGTCGCAATCACCGGGCTTGATTCAAGGTGACGGATCATCAGTGAGGACGGTCCAGCCTGTAATCGCCTTTGATCGGCCATGACAAACCTGCGTGCTTTGTTCATTTCAACACACAATGCCACAAAGATCAATCTTGATTGCAAACAATCAGTACCGATGACACGATTAGCCTTTATTTCACGACGATTCCACTTTGACGTTTGTTTGTTCGTCAAAATGGCCGATCAGTCACTTCCTCGCTTCGGTCTACAGTGATAAACGTCTGCGTAGGAGTGATCATTGATTTCGGAGCGGCTCGTGGCCTTTTGTGTGCCGGTTTATGATCAATTTTTGCATATTTTCCAATAACCCAGCTCAATATAGTTTGGCTTCTCCCAAGAGGGAAGCCTGCTGGACCTTTACGGAAATAAAATACGCATTCGAAGGCTGGACCTTTTGTGCATTGCGTGTTTACACAATCTGCTTGCTCTGCATTAACGACGGGCAGATCACGTGATCAAATAAAGACGACGACTCCATTAGAATGCAGCCCAAATCACCCGGCGCCGTCTTTTACGGCGCGTAAACGCCACTACTTTACGGTGTAATTAAGTTCTAAAAGAGCCGTGCGCAATCTCCAAGCTATTTGGGAAGGTCCCGTTATTGGAGAGATGAAAAGCCTAAAGGGGGATTGGGGGTGCGCCGGTGGCTGGTAGAGCGGCGCCCTCGAGCAAGGACATTTTTCAGTATTCGCTATTCAGTCTTTTGATTCTTCCGAAATAAATAGCAGCCATTTTTTTTTAATGAATCCCGACATGTTAGTTTAATTGGAGGTCGGAGACTCACGATTGTCGTCGGTGGCATGAAAACTGATTTATTAATTGCTTGAGCAAACTATCTTTGTTTGTCATTGGTGTTTACAAAACACATTTGTTCATCTCATTATCGACTTCCTTATTTTCAGTGTTTGCAAAACACGCTTTAAAGTGGTTCCCTTTCTCGCGTACCTTTTTTGTCACGTTTGACGGAATCGTCTGATGTTCTAAAATGCTCACGTGATCAAAAATATGCCAGTTTTCCCTCATATTGCTCGCATACTTTGTTCTCGACGGCGAGTTGAAGGGCAGACGGCGTGCGCCGGCCGGGGGTGAAAGTGACAAAGTGCTTCTACGTTTGCGTGCCACTCGGCCCGCTTCGCCATCATTCACGGCAAACTTGCGGGGCCAGATTGCTGCTTTTTAGGGTGTCTAAAAAGAAGATTGAGCACGTCTTACTCGGCGAAATGAGCCCCCCGTTGAGCTCTGCTTGGGGGGGTGGGAAGAAAAAAAAGTCTGGAGGGCGAATACATGGGCTTTTATCACTTATTATACGGCTGAGCGCATCCTATATTGTTCGGGGACTCCTCGCAGCCATCCATCTCCTGCATCGTCGGCAGCTGTATGGATCAGGGAAGCGAGATCAGCATGTAATGTCACCGGGAAAGGCTGCACCGCTTACAATTTTTAAGGGCACAGTGCAGTTTTGTTTTTTGTTTTTTTTCGGACACAACAGCACTTTGGCTTGTGTGTGAAAGTGCTCGGCAGGAGACAAAATATCACTCTCGATTTGATGTTTGGCAAACTTTGCGCAGAGATGGCCTATTACGGAGGAATGGGGTTGGGACAAGACTTTCCATCGCATTCTGGTACCGACAAAGCAGCAGATGACAACTACTGTATGTACAGTAGTTGTCGCTAGGCAGAATCTATGGGGCACAATCATTTTTGCCCCAAAGTACATTTCAACTACAACGGCAATCCTTAACCAGCAGAAATGAATTTTTTTTTTTTAAGCCACTTCTGCTGTATCAATCCAAGCCTGACATTTTTGTTTTAATAAGAACCGGAGCAGAGTCATGATTAAGATGAGTCAAGCGTGTGCTGTTACTAATGATGTGGAGATAAGGCCGTTATGCGGCGCAGCGTCCCTTCATAATTCTCCGGAGGCTGTGCGGGCTCAATGAGAAACCTGCTGGCTAAACAAATGATGCTTCTTGCCGGGCGGCTTGGAGGTCACTTGCGTGTATTTGTGCTTTTTGGCGTGTGCGTTTGTATGTGATTGATTACTCCAATTATATGTTCACGCGAAGCGGCGTTGGCGTGCTGATAAAATACGCATACAAAGCTGCCCATCTGTAATAATCACAATATTCATAAAGTTGTATGTTTTTAATCATATATGATTTAATGAACTTTGCATCCATAATTGACTCCCATAATCACTGCATGGCTATTAAATATGACTGTGTGCTGTTGCTAGGTAGACTATCATACAATACACATGAGTTTGAAGAACAACTTTCTATTTACAGCGTCTAGAAGAATTCCAAATGGCATGTGAAGAAGGCAGATATATCGTTATATTTACAAATTTGTATGAGTCACCATTTTGGAAATAAGAGGGTGTCCACACAAAAGGACCTTGAAATGTCTGGCCACCTTAAAGAAAAAACTTAAATGATTGCATTTTTTTCCTCTGATGAATTCCAACTCTTAAAACGATTAATTTCTTAATCAAAAGGAACGTCGGGCTCAGCATTCCCGCTCGCAGTCGTGTCCATTAATCAATTTGAGCCCATTAGCGATAAGGCAAAGGAGCCATTGAGCACCCGTCGCCATTGTGCTGCCGCGACTGCCGTTCCCTAATTAACGTCCCTATCTCCTGGCTGTTGTGTTCACACAGAGTTAAGGGCGAGCCAAGGCCGCCGGAACTCCATAAAAATGCAAATCTCAAGTCACGCAAACCCCCCGCAAAGCTGGACGTGATTAAATATCGCCTTGCTGCGTAAAGCAGAAGAGCGGACAAAATGCAAAATGTGTGTCAGGTCCAACAGAAAGTTTTTTGGGGCTGCCATTCTGCCAGGTAACCGTGGCAACCATCCAGAGCGATGGACTCGGCAACCTTCTTATCTTACTTGGGGGGCTATTGTTGGTGGACGGCGAACGGCCTTTTGCAAACTTTATGACGCCGGCGGACGTCGTCCCGTCATATAAATAAAAACGATGGCGCACTTTGTCTGACCCCGGTTCCTCCTGAATGATTGACGACGACTCCGTCGGGGCACTGTGCTCGGCGCTTTTAGCCCCCCGCCTCACCCCCGCGAGGGCTCATCGTATCATCGCCGCCGTGACAGCGTGGCGCATGTCGCCAAGTTGATGGTCAGCAGCCACAACAACAGTCAACAGAACGTCGAGACCTCCGAACTGATTTATCCAACATGTAGCTCCAAATAGTTTAACAACAACAACGAAAGAGTTTTCCCCCTATTTGAAGACGTTTCGGTGTACACAAAGACGAAGTTTTTTTTTTTTTGCCGTTTAAGAAAGTAAGTCAATGGAATGTAAAATGCCGAGACAAAATGCGGGAGCAAGACGACGTAACATCCATTAAGCACATCAATATTACATAAACAGCTGCCCTGTGTGTGTGTGTGTGTGTGTGTGTGTGTGTGTGTTAAGCACAGACTCATTTTCTCCATGACGCGCCTTCATGAGATATTTACATTGGTCATCCATTATGGATGATGATGTGATTGAAGCTGAGTGTTCCTCTCGCAGCCCTTGGCTGAACCCACCTGGACTTATTTTTTTAACTTTTTGAATGAATTACTTGGAGTCGTTCTGTTTCTTTTTATGGCCATCATCTTGAATAAGTGACAAGAGGAGACATTTGATCTGTGACTGTAGATTATTTCAAGTCAAGTGTGTTCACGTGGCCTGTGGCATTTCCGCTGTAAACACGTTGTTGAATCGCATCCATCAAACGCGGCACGAAATCTGCATGAGGCCCGAGGCTACTTATTAGCCGGGTTGGAGTGGAGAAACTCAACGGCTCTTTGGACATTCCCCAAATCCTCGCCGCACTTCTTGGAGCACATCCAAGCCCTGCCCGCTGCTGTCGCTTCCTGTTGCTACACACGCGCTCGCTCGTACTCACACACACACACAAAAAGATGACCGCTCAGTGGTGGTCCCTCAGAAGCTCCCGCCATCACTCTTCCACTCTCGGAGACTCTCACCCCGCATTGATGACCTCTACTTTTTTATTTTTTTGCCCCTTATGGTTCTTGCTTTGTCCTTGAGTTTCAATTCATCACCTTAAGTATTATTTTTGCCTTATTTCACACGGATTTTATCTGTGTCCGACTTAAATACATGAAGCCAATCAAATTGATAGAATATGACTTAATATTACTAAAAGTATTTATGACTATAAATGTGTCATCTATTCTAAGTCATTGTAAAGGCTCAATTTTGTTGCTGTTAAATCTTGCTTTCGCACTCCCTGACCTGTGTTTTCTCGACCTTCTCGTCAGGCCTCCCTATGCATCCTCCCACTGCCCTATTTCTGTTCCACATCGTTCATCTTCTCTCCTCCTCCGCTGACACACACACGCACGCACACACACAAAGGAAGCTATTGAATAAATGAAAGATGCATGTAAAACAGAAGGCGAGCGATCTCATCAAGTGAGCCTCTGGGATGTTGACAGGTGGAAGGAAGATGGCGTTCCCTAAAGTGCGTGTGCATGTGAAGGAGGGACTCTTTGTCTATGTGTGTGTGTGTTCAAGAGAAATGATATTAATCCAAAAAGACAAAAAAAAAAAAACTGTACCTGGCTATTTTGTGTGCTGACTGGGAGGCGACTCATCATTTAAACACGAGCGCTGTCACTTGAATGGGAGGCGAGCGGCGGCAGCGGCGCTAATGAATTATTCACACAGTCTAATTCCGTTCGGTTTTCTGTCTCCGCAACGCCGTATTGATGCTGTCAGGTGCGTGACGAGGAGCGACGGCGGCGGGGCAGGGCGGGAGGGTCACCCAAATGAATGAATGGCTGGCTTCCTGTGTGATCGGAATTTTGGATTTTTATATTGCACTCTGTTGGTGACGGGCAGTTGGAGTCAGCTCAAACGATTCTTGCCCAACAGTTTTGCACGACATATTTTCGACTTATCAGAACCTCAAAAGCGTCTCTCTCATTCGACCTAATTTATACGTGGGAATTCTTATGACTAGCCTTACGAAAGTGGTACTTGAGTTGCGCTGATTGCCGAGGTCTTAACCCCTCGCCCCTCCCTCACATTTTCCAGTCCAATCACATTAGCATGTAATAAGAGTGCATCATCAATGAGGTTAGCGGCGTATTCCTCTTTTCGCGAGCAACATTCTCAGCTATATTTTCATACTCTCCACCCCCGCCTTTCACATTTTCTTCCCTGTTTGGTTTAAAAAGCACAAGATTTTTTTTTTAAGTCAAATGCAAACTGAACTGTGCCTGAACTTCCTTTTCCATGCACCAACGCGAGCAACTTGATGAACTTGGAAATCGCAAGGACTAACAAAGGGAGGCATATTGTACAAACACATTTTCCATCAATTGTGGGGAGGCAAATGTTTCTGTAATTAGTGGCAAGTGCGGTTTGGTGGGAATGGGATTTATTTTTGCACTCAAAATGAAGTCGAGTTAATAAATGGCACGGTTTGCGCGTGTTTTTTTTTTTTAGATTTTCTGTATCCCCGAATTATTTCAAATATTTTTGGTCATAGTATTTTTGCTTTCCTTTTTAATGATAACCCCCCCCCCCCTTTATAAAATAATTGAAATCATTCGGCAGGTCTCTTGTACATTTGTGCAATCTTCCCACGCTCTGCGGGACGTGTCGAGTCCTCATCACGTTATTGGAAAATCGAAGCAACGTTGTTAGCGTTTGATGTCAAGCTCTTGCCAGTCCTTGAGTTTATCATTTGTTATTGTTGGGGGGAGGTAGCTAAACTGTCTAAATATGTACTGAGGGTGCGTTTGTGTGTTTGCGCCAGACACGGCAAACAAGCTAATAAGTCACTTGTTTATCTGCTGGCCTTTCCGACGCCACTGACACCCGGCTAACGCTGCTTCGCTAATCGCGTATGAAAGTGCTTTTGTCTTCATAATGTCAAGCCAAAGAGGACCCCACAGACGCTTTAGTAGCGATTGTAATATTTCATTTATATCGCGAGCGCAATCCGGCATGAAAATCTGCCCGGTCGTCAAAGCCGCAGAAGATAGAGCAGAGCGAAGCCTCTCTCGGCGCGGCCTCAAATGCCGCTTCGGGGACGTGTTGTGATTTGTAATAATAGCCTCGTTCGTCTAGGATTTTATTTTTCCTCGCGCTCTCTCTTTTTTTTTTTTTTATTGTCGTTTGTAATGTAAATGGAGGACATGATGTACTTTTTTTGCTTATTGGCCGATGTGATTCGGTTCTTGGCTGTTTCTTTGCGGTTTACTTTTGCAGATTGATTCTTGAGTTTTGATGATGACTTTCTATTCTTGACATGATACTTGACAGTAAACAAGTAAAACCATTGCAGGATGCCCTCAGTAATTGCTGATGATCGGTAGCAAAGAAAAGTATTAGACAGCAACTTGATAATTGGTGTGGGAAACGTAAGGGAGCAAATGAATGCGGCGTATTTATAGAAAGGCAAATGAGCTGATTTCACCTGCGCTACAAGGCAACGTTGCACTTTTCCTGACTTAATGAGAAGGTAAAACATGCAGCGGAACATATTTAGGCTGCAGCCTTAAGTGCTTTGTGCAACTGCTTTGTGCTTTCATTTCCATACGTTTAATACAACATTCATACGGCGGCTAATCCGCGCTGAATACAAATTGTCATGTTTTTGCTGGTGCAAACAGCTGCACACCATCTGCCACGTCTTTACGGCTGATATTTATCGTTTTGTTTTTTTCCCCGCCCATATCTTGGCTCGGGGAATGAGGGATTTTCAGGCATGAGAGCCATTGCGGTCGTACTTGCTATCGCCCGACAAACTGTCGAGATTTATGTTGCAAATTATCAAGGAGGCAGAAAGCAGGAGAGTATGTAGGAGGTGAATCTGGGAATTGATCAAACGCTAACATAGCTGCTATGCTGAGGTACATTATTACAAGATAACAAGAAAAAGTTCAGGAAGCTACTATTTGAAAGTGCTAAAATGCTGACAGCTGCTATTCTGAGATAATTAACATTTCACATCATGCCATGTTATCAGGTACAATATGAAATGAAAATTGATCAAATGCTAGCAAGCTAACAGCCACTAAGCTAACATAAAAACAAATAACCAGACACATGAATATAATACATTTAATCTATTTTTTTAGTATTGCTGTTGCTTTTCTACTTTTGGCTGAATCCATTAAGGCCGTCATATAAATCAATTTCACGCTTTTCCCCTTTATCACGGCAATCATATTTTTGTGCTTTTCCAATATCATTTTCATCCGTTCTTTTTGTTACCGCAAGGCGTACCGCGCGTTAGCTGTCTTATCTCAGCTTGCAAGTTTTTGTGGTTATGTTGCATTGATATTCATTCCCAGCAAGCCCGTCGTGTCACAAGCGCTTTGTCGCGTATGAGACGCCCATCGACGGCTCGTCCCCTGTGAATTCAATTATCGGCGGCCCGCTTCCCTCTGCTAATCGAATAACAAGCTGCGTCAGCACATTGACTCCACGACAAAAGCCGAGTCAAAATGTCACGCGGGCACCCCGGGGAGGTTTTGCGGAATGAGCGCCAAGTTTGAGGAAGCTAGCGAGTGTCCCTCTGCGCTCGCGGCGGGGGGGGACGAGTATCAAAAAAAATAAAATAACGGTGCCGATGATTAAATACACAAATGGAGTGGGGATGCCGCTCAAAGGATTTAAAGAGCTGGAGATTTCCCTTGCCCCGGGTTCAAGTCAATCCAGGCCTGCGAGCGGCTAAACGTGGCGAGGCTTTTGCCGAGAGACTCCAGCGAAGAGTGCACTTAAAGTCCTCACACACAAACACACTTACTGAGGTAGGGCTTCAAGTCATACTTTAGGATTCCAATTTGAAACCAGTGTTGTGGTTTCAAATGCGGGTTTAAAGCTTGTTTGGGTTTCAAGTCTCAGGTGAGTTCAAAAGTCGGATGAGTTCCGCCATCTTTTGCGCTCCGGCAGAAATGAAAACTGGCGGCGCTCGTCGGCCATCGCGCCGGCATCCTCTTAGAAAAAGTAAATCAACACGCCAGCTTGTCCAAATGTCAGACAGATAAGACATACATGCATCCGTTGTGTCGGGAACGGATCATTACAGCCCTCCGATTGATCCCCCCCGCCGCAAATAAAAGAACAACAACACCGCGGTCTCCACTCCAACCCGCTTAGACGGGTAGGCTTTAGCCTTTTAGCCTTGAGAGAGAGTGCAAATGTCAAACATCTTGTGTATTGTTAGCTACTTTTGTGCTGTATGCTTGTAAGCGGGGGCTGGGGGGGGGGGCAGACACGTTCAGGGCCTGCTCAACGAAAGAAAGCGAGCCGGCGGTAGGCCACTAAGCACTTTAATCTCTCTCGCCTCGAGACGGCGAACCGTCTTGTAGTCGACCTTGGCACGAACGCATAGGTCGCCGAGGGGTAGACGGGGGGGGCTCGTTTGCATTTCCCACAGATGCATCAGAGAGTGAAACACGACGGGCAATTAGTACGAAGGGATAAGGAGGCGAGTGAACTCTCCTCTTCCGGGCCAATGCGAGATGGAATACATGAAAAGAGCTTATGTTATATGTGGAAACTATAGATGTTAGCTTGCCTCTATTGAAATGGCCGTCCTTCCTCTTTGTTGCAGCCGACTCGGAGAGCGGCCCCTGTCGGAGGACGTACTGCGGTCGCGGACGGCAATGCGTGCTGATGGCGACGACGGGACGCGCAGAATGCGTGTGCCAGGAGAAATGCCGCGCGTCCTTCGTGCCGGTGTGCGGCTCGGACGGACGCTTCTACGAGAACCACTGCGAGGTTTACCGAACGGCCTGCGTGGAGAGGAGGCGCATCTACGTGGTGCACAGCAAGGACTGCTTCTTCAAAGGTAAACGCCGCGCCCTGAACGCTATTATGAGCGTTGACGCCATACTCTTCAGATCCTCATTTTATTTACACGTGGCAATCTGCTGTGATCTTTCTTCCAAAGGCTCTTTTTGAGTCAGACAAGGTCCTGATTGTCTGTCGAGTGGTTTTTAATCAACGGCGTTGCAAAAAAAAAAAGCTAGCTCCGGCTGCGCCACCAATTGTATATAAATATTTTTTTAATTTACCGGTAATGAAAAGAAATGATTATGAGTTATGAAAGCTTGTTTTGATGCAGACACCAAGAGATCTCTGAAAGCTCCCTCAAAGGCGACGGACTCAAAATGAAGTCCGCGTACTTGAAGGCTTTTTGACTTCAATTTAATACAGAAACATTTCCTGGGGAAAAAAAAGACAATTGTTTCTTTGAGGCACTTGTCGGGTGCGCCGCCTCCTGCCGCCACTATCTCTGTGGCAACCGGGATGTCTGTAGTGGATATTCATTTAATGGAGATGAAAGAATCAAATTGTTTTTGCAGTCAGGAGCCCCATGGTTGAGTTTGTCGTCTGGGAAACGATAGCCTGACAAGTAGCGTACTCACAATGGCACTTAAATGGAACGACAATTGAAGGCCGTGTACACAAGGCTTTTTGTGCTCACAAACGCCACGTGATAGAAAATACTTTGCGGATTGCGATTCTTCTGTACTGTGCAGACGTTTACAGTAAACAAACACAGTGAAGCTCAGCCTCTGGTTAGCCTACGTCGTGCTTTAGCAATATTCTTTCTGCAATCAAGAAAATGACTCCCGTTTCACAAAAGTACGTCGCATCAAAGTCCACTTCATCCCGACTCCCGGATATTCCCGTCCCTGTCTGACATCTGTTAGCGGCGTAGTTTTAAATCTCCTTTTCCAGGTCAGATTAAAATATATTCTCTACTCCCCTCAAGGTGCAGATGTGTAAATAGAGGAGCTCGTTTTTTTTTGCCATCGTTCACATGCGCGCTCACACACGCAATCGTGGCGGCGGTTTTAATCGGCCCGTTAAGCCGATAGGGATTCTTGGCCCGCGCCGGCGCGCATAGCTAATCCACATTAGCTACGTTCGCTCGCCAAATTAGGCCTCCGAAGCCAGACGACGGAGAAGGAGAGCGGCTGGAGATAGAGAAAAGAGGTTTCGCTGATTAAGACTGCCGGCGTCCAAATAACCGGAGGAGAAAGGAGTTGACGAGACGTAACCGGCGGTGGCTGGCCAAATACATATTTCCCAAACAAGCTAATTGATTCACACGGTCACTTGTTTGCCGCTGAATGTGGCTGAATGACAAACACCAGGGGATCTCAGCCCTTGGTTGTCATGGTTACAGTGGCTCTGAAGCGTGATTATGGCTTTTTTTTTTTCTCCATCAGTTTGAAGGTGTCCCCGTCAAATAGGTTTTGGTCAATATCCAGATTAACATTAGCGCAGCGTCCCGAGTGACAGGTAGCGTTCGTCAATCTGCTCTCGGCTTTAATTTTCTTGTGTTTCCTTTGAAGAACAACGAGGCTTCCTCACTTCTTGGCCATCACAGTAAATAAAACCGTAAAAAAACTGCCAGACCCTTTTAAGTGGCCCCTCGCCCGCCCCCGGCAGCCTTTGGGCCATGAGCGTCTGATTAAGCTCTCAAATTTCGATAAAAACCTAAATGCTGTAGTGTGAAAGTCACTTTGCCTTTGCTTCAGGCTACGATCCAGAAGTGGCGGTGTCGAATTTGACCTCTTTCATCTGGATTGTTGTGACCGGTTGAAAGGCTTGGAAAGACGAGACGGGGACTCCCTGTCCCGGCATTAGTAGAGACGATTCTGAGACTTCTGGCTATTTATATATCCTTTTAAAAATGGGGGAAAGTACAATGGACCCGCCACGCTAAAATCATCATTACTCTAATTTGATCGTGCCACTTGCGACCCCGCCGTTGATTAAAAAGGTTCTATTAAGCATCAGCGGCGGCTGATTAATCATCTCCGTCCTCCCTGATTGAATGCAGATCAGAAGGTCGTGTTTGCGACGGGGTTCAAGAGGGGGTTGGACACCCTCAGCGGCGGGAGACTTTTCCCACGTACCCTCCAGCTTATAACACTTCATCAGGGATGAGTGTGACACCCGATCGTGCTGTTAACTTTGGGATCCAAATAGTTCCAATGAACTAATGGTGAACAAAAACCTAGCTAACGCCAGCGGACTACATATTTCTTTTCAGGGTGGAGCCTAACCTGAAATTGAAACTGTCCCAGTTTAGGTTGGAGCCCGATTAGACTGAGCCTTGCACAGATGTTTGGGTTTAAGCGCCGCTATGAGTAGGACTGACCCAGTTCCGCTTGTAATGTTAGCTTTAAGGTCGGGGAAACCTTGTATTGTAGCACTGGCCCAGTTCATCTTACAACATGGCCTTTCTGAGCTCACGGATTTTACCTTGAGCTGAGGTGTTATGACCGGGGATTAGGGTTTGTCTTGGAAAACCTTGAACCCTAACAAGGTTAAGGTGGTTGCGGTTCGAGATTTGACAAAAAGGAACCTTGAGTCGTACAGTCAACTGCAAAGAAATTGGGTTCAAATGAATGACTTGTTTCTGATGGCCCTGACATTGTTTTTACTCCATCCTTGTTTATCAGGACACAAAATGCGCCATCTAGGAAATTAGCTTTAATGCGTCCTGTTAGAAGGGGGAACAAATTGCTTGTTTGGAGTGGACGACTTGCGGGAATTCTCCTCCGCTTTTAGCCGTCCATTATCCGTCAATGTTGGCTGCTGCACTTTAATCATCGGTTCTTCCCGTATTGGATTCGCCATCAACGCGTTCGTAGCGTTTTTGACGCGGACGCCATTAACTCGGTGACGATCCGTGTCATCATCGACCCGGCGGAATAAGGTTGGCCGCACCGAGACGCTTTTAAAATGCTGCGTGTTCTGCCCCAAAATGGAGTTAAAAGTTACCAAGGTCGTGCTGATGCAAAGTAAAAAGTTACTGTCAGGCAGGTGAGGACTCGCCTCAGTCTGGGGAACCAAGTGCGACACGTCGGACCCACTGCGAGTCCTCCCCTGACAGTCCTTTATTTGTTAACGCCGGCTTATTAACGAGCCGCCCAGCCACCCGTCTTTCTCTCATTTAGCCTCTCTCCTCCCCGCTAATTCATTACGGCCTTGGCAAATGGATGTCCTGTCCCAGATAGAGATGTCCCACCATTTGTACGCCCAGTCCCTCGTGCCTCCCTCTCCCAAACACAAGAAACTTTTTTGGGACTGCTATGGATGGTGGACTATCAGAAAAACAACGCAGATGATAGAAAACAACAACTTAGTGCGCATCACTTATTCATTGTGCGCTGCTGTAACAACTGCAAACAACCTGGTGAAAAATAGACATACATAATTTATGATCTGCCGTTGCGCTCCAGACTATGTGAGAGAAATGTAAAGCCAGCTGTTAGGTTTTTTCGCTGACCGAACAAATTTCAAGAGAAGAGCAACAGCAAACAAACCACAAGTGAGACAGAATATTAAGTCTTTTCTCGCGAGGAGTGCAGTACAGATAGCTTCACAACAATCTCACTACACTAAATATCTGTATGCACTCCCGCTCTTTTTATTGGGATTTGCCCTACCCACAAATCGTGAGACAAAAGCCCCTAAAAGAGGAGGGGGAACGCATGTGGGCTTTGCCTCGTAAGGAAGAAATCACTAGGTGTTTACATACTGATAAGAACATGTGGGAAGAGGAATTTGAGTGGCCTGGATAGAGAAGAAAACCTTTGACCTCTAGTCAAAACATAGCAAGGGATGCTTTACGACATTGTGTAGAATGGGACAAGCTAGGTTATTTATTACTGGATACATACATTCCGACATAATCCTACGATTAAGATAGTTTGGAAAACCCTGACAATGATGGTCACTTGTAGGTTCATCTGAGGTGCAAGACAGCAATGAGGCATGTTGTTTAACAAAGTGGTCTTTGTTAGAAAGGAACTGTCTCGGTAGATGTCTTCTTTTTGCTGAGTTGTCAGCTGGTCCTGTCTGACCCAGCTGTAACCTCTCTCCTGACCCAGCCGTAACTTTTCTCTTCTGTGGTACATCATAAAAACAGCAAGGCCAAACAGCAAGCATATATTGCAGTAATACTGCGGTGAAGCATTGATTAGAGAACGCATGATAACATATATATATATACATTTTTCTAACAATTCCCTCCTGTGTATCATAAGTTCTCAGAGACCATCTTATCACCTAAAAGCGGCCACTTCAAAAAGATTTTCAGCCGTAGGATCACAATTATGAGCACAAATAAGTTTACACCAAGAAAGGATAAACGTTGCGATATTATCATTCGGAAACACCCAGATCTGGGAAGAAGTCTGTAAACCCAAGTGCAAAAATTCCATCATCATCATCGTTATCATCAACATGCTGGCGTTCAGACATTAGGCATACCCCGGCCATCTTGTCTTCCATGGGCGATATTGCTGTAGTGATGAGACGATTAAACAGAGCACGGAGACATGGAATACAACAACAACCACACAAGGTGAGTATAGCAGTAATTGAGGACACAAGGGCTTTATACTTCCCAAAAGCAGTCATCCACTCTTTCATCCTCGTTTTGAGGGATTGCAAGCTTGCAATCGCCTTCGTCAGGCTCCCATCAGGGGCGGTGTCGTTCTGGATGAAGGTGCAGCATTGTTCTCTGAACATTGCGCAGACCCTTCCTTTCTCAGACACCAACATAACAAGAGCATTGCGGTTCTGGATTGACATTAGGGAAGGCGTGGCTAGCTGTCCGTGCACTGCCTCAAGTCCCGCTTGTGTCCGTTTGCGCAATTTCTGCATGTTGCAATGGTTGTAATTTATCATGTCGACGTTTTTGTTCATCGTACACCACCAGCAAATGGAAGACTCCCATCCTGCTACAATTTGGTCAATTAATTCTTATTAACCAGCTCAGTGGCCTAGTGACCAGCTCAGTGGCCTAGTGGTAGAGTGTCCGCCCTGAGACTGGAAGGTTGTGGGTTCAAACCCCGGCCGGGTCATACCAAAGACTATAAAAATGGGACCCATTGCCTCCCTGCTTGGCACTCAGCATTAAGGGTTGGAATTGGGGGGTTAGATCACCAACTGATTCCCGAGCGCGGCACCGCTGCTGCTCACTGCTCCCCTCTCCCCCAGGGGATGGATGAAAATCACACGGGGATGGGTTAAATGCAGAGGACAAATTTCACCACACCCAGGTGTGTGTGTGACGATCATTGGGACTTTAATCTTAATCTTTAATCTTTAATTAATCAGGAACTCCTCTGGGGACTCTGATTGCATCAATTTCAGTCAGATCATCGTCGACTCTCAAATTTAAAGACATTTTGTTTGTTTGTTTTTCCAGCTTTTTCCCAGATCTTGGCATGTTGATACATATACAATTTAGCTTGACTACATTCTCTGAAAGCAATGGCTTCTTTTTTCTTTTTTCAATGGATATTACTATATAGAATGCTCTGTCACACATTTCACAATCAGTAGATGTGACAGATGTCACACAATCTTTGGTCAATGGCAACGATACAACATAAAGAATCGGTCGCAAATCCATACATATGACATATTCACTTTTTGTTTCTGTCTTTGCAGCTTGTTTTGCCATTAGCAATCAATTGTTTCGTTTTTCAGCAACTCTTATAGTTACCTGAAACAAATTATCCACATTCGTTTTAGATATAATCATCCCATTCTTTAACATCTACAGCGGTTGTTGACAAAGTACACATATAAACATCATATTTTCATTGCAGTCCAGATCCGACACAGCAGATCATCCTGCAAAGGTCAAATTGATCTTTTAAATTGCTACAATGCAGCATTGTTTTTTGGGAGTGATCAATATAAATTGTTCACTCATCTCTCCCCTACTCATTATGACTTAGTTCCCACAAATACCATATTGCTGAAGTTAACAAAATGGCAACAAAGATAGCCACCTTACATGCAATAACGTCATTGTTCCATTTTCTTGTTCCCGGCATTTCTCTAAGAGGTAAGGCTTCCTTTGGGTCACTTTTTCCGATTGAACGTTACCTCAAAAGAAATTACCCTTTTGTAATTTGCTAGGACCACCTCAACTGACCTTTCTGCTATTTTAATGGCAGTTGATGTAATTATCAATATTCAATGTGGCCCTTCCCCCTTGGAAGAACACCAGTGTTTCGTTTTCAATGCTCTTAATGAGAACGTGCTTTGTTCTTTTTGCCTTTAAAATATTAATTATAAATATAAAATGTAAATGCCAAATTTGAATCATCCTTAGTATCCCACTTGGTTTTGAAACATGGTAATCTATATTGTCGCCCAAACAATTTTTCATACGGGGTTAAACCCACAGTACTTGTAATATTTATGTACAGTTTGACCAGGTCTAAACATTTTGTCCATGATCTTCCACTTTTTTCCATGCACATTTTCACACTTTATACCAGTCCTGTCATGAGAATTAATTTCCGAAATCCCATATCTCGGTATTATTTCTTTACATAACGTTTTTTTTCCACTGTTAAGGCATTCAGTGTTTTTGTTGAAGCCAATTCAAACCATTTTGAGAATGCATCTATTATGACCAGGCATTATAACCCTGTGGATTGTGTTTAGCACGTGTTAAACAAACTCTACAAAAATTTTGTTTTATAAATGTTTTGAATATGAATCAAATCCATATGTTGTATAAAGCTGAATGAACTGCCCCACTATCCCTCCTCTTGAGCCATGTGACACACACCATGGCTCAATATTGCTGCCCATTTATATAGGCTTTTTGTAGGATAGGTCAGTCTTCTGGTCATTTATAGATACCATTCTCCACTCTTGCCCCTCTTTTCGTCCATAATCGAATTTCAGTCTATGGACTTTGTCGCTGCACATCTTTAAAAACGTTTCAGTAATTTAATCTGCTTCTTGTGTGTACAAAATTTGAAGCGTCTTTTGCACTACAGCTATGCGGTTCCGTCCGCAAGCTTGTTACCTCTTGGCACCTTATCAGTCTCATGTGTGCCCTGCACACGTGCATATAGCTATTTTTCGTGGCAATTGGACTGCTTCCACAACTAGCTTAGTTGTAGTTCCTTGTAGTTTCCTTTCAATCATTCTCTCATTGTTTATCACAAGAATCTTAGCAATTTGAATGAAAATCAAAATGTATGTTTTATTTTACTCAATTGTATGATTTAGAGCATCCATATGTAGTAAAGTGTTGTATTACTACATAGGATTTCATCTTCATTTAATTTGACACACCTTTCAAAATGCTTCTCAGTGTCCCAGTGCTCACATGCTTTGCGTGTGTAACTGGTTGTCTCAACCCGTGTTCCACATCCTAATCTTTTCTCCCTCAAGGTGTCAAACCAATTAAGATAAAAAGATAAAAACCAACAAAATAACCGCCAGTAAATTAATATAATAGTCAATTGTTGTTGTTTCTTAACTTTAACTAACTCAATCACTCTCTTATTCTCAAATGTAAAAACTTGTGTAGTCTTGACACAACCAATCGACTATTTCTTCTAAATTTAGCTTTGAAATGTTGTTATTTAATAATTTTGCTTCATCCAATTCCAGAAAGCAAGTTCTTTCCATCTCTCAAATCTTGTTTCATCAGGGCTAGGCATTAATGCAGTGTGGACCAGTTTCTGCCCACAAAAAAATTGCTTGCCTTTCTTTTCTTCTTATTTTCACAAAATTGCTTTTGTTTTGCGGTGCAAATCAGATAGACTACAGTCTAGCAAATTCTTTTGTGCACCTACATTAGCCAATTTTAACACATAACACTGACAGCACACAGACAACACAAAAACAACAGAGACACAGCTCACAAACAATACCAACAAACAACGCTGCGCCAACGTCATCCTCTGTTTTGACGTTTTGGTTATACTCCTTTTCTCATCAGTGCCTATTATCCTTCATGCAAATATTGTCACATCTTTCTTAAGCATCACCCTGCTTCAAATATTCAAACATTCTCTGAGAAACTCGCACTTTCCCTGCTTCGCCCGCAGCCATAGCACCCCTCGTGCGAGGGGGGGCGCAGCATCAATGTTGATTGGTCACAGGCTGGCCATTTCCTGCAACAACCATGATGCCGGCCCACCGCCCACACGAGCATAGCAAAGGCCCACGCGCACAGCCCCGCCCCGCGACAACGCGCGAGCGCAGGCACGCTTATCAGTCTCACCCTCTCAAAGGGCAGGCCAGCTTTGCTGTTGCGCCCTTTGTCATGTTCACATTCGACATCTTTCAATGTCTTCTACACAACATTTGTTGTCTCATTTGTCCACACCCTCAGCTACGGCCCTCAAGCGAGGCCGCGCTGATGTCGTTTCATCATCTTCCTGCCTATGCAACAACAAGCTCTCTTTGGATTTTTCTTCACTTCCCTTATTCTTCAATTTTTCTTTCATAGAACACACATCTCACTCACACACACACTCATATACACACCCACTCATGAGGATCCTCTGCGCGCACACGCACACACACCAACACAAAAGGATGACGCACAACATACGTATAAGACCACATAGATCCCACTAAGAACACCTTTTTGCTCGTCTTACTTGTCAGATTTATTCTTTATTTTACTTCTAGAAGCTATTTGTAATTCTTTTCCATTTATTTAGCCAATTTTAACTTCAGTGTTTCTTTATCTTACTTTATCCCTTTAACACAAATATCTCCTGTATATTTAAGCTAATTTCTCTTTAATTTTGGCAGCCAGGTTCCCACTTCATTACATGGAAACCTGATTTGATTTGGTTTTGGCCTAATCATAACTGTCTTTGTTAATTTGTGCAGTCACGTGCCATGTGACCGTTTTCTCCGCAATTCCAGCATTCTATTGGAGGTTGCACAACTCCTCTCCCTCAGCCTCTAAAGCCTCCTCTGTTAGACATTGCTCGCCCTCTCTGGCCTTTCTGTCCTCTGCCTGCATTTTGGTAAAAAGTGTCACTATCCTGGTCTACCAGAAAAGTGTCTTTTGTAGCTTTCATTCGTTTTCATTTTTGTTTGTCTATTACTACTTTTTCCGCATGGAGGGCATGATTTATGTCTATGATCTTTAGTTTTGAATTTGTAGCATGTGTTTTCTCTTCCCGCTCTTGTACTTCTTCTAGTTCTCCCTCAAATTTATATTTTTTAACCCATTTATCGAAATCTTTCTTTAAGTCGGTCGGGATCCTGCCTTTCAATTATTTTCCAATCTTTGCATTTTAGTTCATGTCGGGGTAGGGACTTTCGCTTACTATCTAAATTTCCCATGGTTTATTTTTCTAAATTTTGGAGTTGGTAGTTTGAATGGCACCTACAGTGTCCTAAAACCAACTTTATTCACAGGACAGTGGTTAAAAGTTCGATGTGTGGTAAGTCTCCTTTCACCTCCCCGAAGGGAGCGGAGAGTTTTTGCCTCTGCACCCACACAAAGCCACTGTTTACAATCCTGTGTGTTTATATAGAGGAGCGCTCAAATGAGATCACTCTCAGTCAAACCGTACACAAGCATACCACGCGCGATTTTTAATAACAGAGGAGTCCGCACTCCTGCTGCGGAATTTAACTAACGTAAAAAGTTAGGGGGCTCCACACCGCCCCTGCGGAATTTAACTGTTTCTAATTGCACTTGATAGGGTCTAGAATTCTCAAGGTCTTTAAGTGACTTCTTGTCACTGCTCGTTTTAAGTGACCTCGTCACCGCTCAAGTGACCTCGTCACCGCTCATTCATTTTTTAAGTGACCTCTTGTCACTGCTCGTATTAAGTGACCTCTTGTCACAGCTCATTCATTCCTTTTTAGTAGAATTAATATTCCTACTCACGGTCTGCTGATTCTCCTCCTCGGAAGATCTCGTCAACCCTCCCGGTGTCCAGCCGGACTGATCGAGACAGTCCCGTCAAAGGGCTTTTGTTTACCTCGGCCGAGGATTTTCGCCTGCGTCGAAGAGTCCGCTGGAACCGCCAGGTGTGTCGAGATCCCGGACGAGCCCCCAATTTCTGTTAGGTTTTTTCGCTGACCGAACAAATTTCAAGAGAAGAGCAACAGCAAACAAACCACAAGTGAGACAGAATATTAAGTCTTTTCTCGCGAGGAGTGCAGTACAGATAGCTTCACAACAATCTCACTACACTAAATATCTGTATGCACTCCCGCTCTTTTTATTGGGATTTGCCCTACCCACAAATCGTGAGACAAAAGCCCCTAAAAGAGGAGGGGGAACGCATGTGGGCTTTGCCTCGTAAGGAAGAAATCACTAGGTGTTTACATACTGATAAGAACATGTGGGAAGAGGAATTTGAGTGGCCTGGATAGAGAAGAAAACCTTTGACCTCTAGTCAAAACATAGCAAGGGATGCTTTACGACATTGTGTAGAATGGGACAAGCTAGGTTATTTATTACTGGATACATACATTCCGACATAATCCTACGATTAAGATAGTTTGGAAAACCCTGACAATGATGGTCACTTGTAGGTTCATCTGAGGTGCAAGACAGCAATGAGGCATGTTGTTTAACAAAGTGGTCTTTGTTAGAAAGGAACTGTCTCGGTAGATGTCTTCTTTTTGCTGAGTTGTCAGCTGGTCCTGTCTGACCCAGCTGTAACCTCTCTCCTGACCCAGCCGTAACTTTTCTCTTCTGTGGTACATCATAAAAACAGCAAGGCCAAACAGCAAGCATATATTGCAGTAATACTGCGGTGAAGCATTGATTAGAGAACGCATGATAACATATATATATATACATTTTTCTAACACCAGCTCAAACCTTAATTACGTTGATCGTATGACACCTTTCCCCCATGTTGCTTGCTATGTTACAACCTTATTCTAAAATAAATATAAACCTAAAGATTCGACATCAAATGTACATGATCTAGCTAGCTAGCTAATGTTATAGCTTCATTCCAAAATAGATCAAATCCCCACAATGTTTTTTGGGTTTTTTTTTTGAACTGGGAGGCCACATAGGACTACACACTTCATATGTAGCAAAGTAGATTGTACGTAGGTTATGTAGACAGATATTTGGTTGGTTGATAGCTTAAGTAGATGGATGTGTAGCTTGTTGGAGACAGCGCGTTGGATCGATACGGTGATAGCTTCTCGCCCTACACATTCATGGAATTGCCCTTTCGAGAGATCAATACTAGACTGCAAGATTAATAGCATCTGTTTATAGACCGCACGTATTGTTTTACTTACATTATTTCTACAGAGCACATATCCCTCAACTTTTCGAACATGCTGTTGCTGTCCAATAAAAAGGATACAAAGCAAAAACTAGTTTTCTTTGTTTTTTCGGGCTTATTATGTGATCCAAAAATTAAATAAATCGCAGTGGGACCTTGCTTTTTCCGTGTTTAGTTCATCTTTGCGGATCTCATCACGGCTGAATCATTAGAATCTGTCTCTCTTTGTTCCCTCTCTGGCTGTAATACAAAAAAAAGAAAAAAGAAAAGGGAGGAAGAATTAAAGTTGGCAGCAGTGGATGTCCCACTGTTAACAAGCATTTACGCCGCATGTTATTAATTTGAGTCATTATGTTGTCATTTTTTCCACAGCTCGTTATACATTTTACATTTCAGGTCTTTTTAAAGGTTTGGACCAACACTCGTGCGCATCCTAATGTAGCTTTTAGCGCTTGTTAGCAAAGCTCCTCATTAGCGCTCGTCTAATTGTGATTTATTGAAGGGGGCGCTTTTTAGCGCTCGGTCACATCTGTCGCGGCGCTAACAGGTGGTAGCGTATGATTTTTGGAGGCGTTATGACGGATCCAATCGCCAGAAAAAAAGAAAAACAAAGCTGCCGGCAGCCGAGCGAGGAATTGGAAAGTGATGAACGATTTCGTCTGGCTCTGACGCTTTGTTTGCGGATGTTGCTTTTATCAGTTTAATAGCCGCGTGAAGGCCAAATGCATAATTTGGCTGCCTGTCTTTGCTTTCTCAAGGTCGGAATGTTGACAACTGTACAGTAAAATTGCAAAAGTAAAGCCGAATTCTGTTATTTCTTTAATTAAAAAAAAATCTTGGGGTATTGCTAACGGAATTTTATCCCCTAAAGTCATTTGCAGAAATGATTCGAGTGTTTTGAGTCACCAGCGTGCTGTCAGAACAAATTAGTCGTTTCTCAAGGCATGACTGTTGTAAGATACCTTTTTGAGATTCATTGCGGCCTACAACCATTCGTTTCTAGTTAAAACATGGCCCAAAACTATTCAAAATGGGCTTTTTATGAGTTTTTCAGCACTCTCATTTAATTGAATTTTGGCATTTAATTGACTCCTGTACAGTTTGTCCTCCGCCCGGGCTCGTTTTTCATGCGGCGCAATGACTGGCGCTCCCCTCGCTCGTCGAACCCGCGGGGAAGCTTTTGCTTGAACATCGGGGAGGCCGTGTAATGGGAGCTGTCAGATGTATAAATATACGAGCGCTCTCCGCCTGCCGAGACGTCAGACCAGAGGGCGCACGGCCCGCCTCGATTGACACCTCGCTAACTCGCGAGCGGACTGACTGATCAGCCCAACGGACGCCCTGCCACTCACTTCACTTCCCGGTTAGATTGAGACCTTAAATACGACAGCACAAATGTTAGAATTCATTACAATTTAGTCGAAATTGGAACTCAAATACCGTACGTTTGTTCGCCTACTTTTTGCCGCAATACAAGAAAGCGGGCCCCTATTCACTTGAGGACGGCGCATTTTCAACATCCCCATCAATTTGCCCAACCCAAAGTACAGCATAGCGTGTCACGTTGCCCTTGCTGCTCATTATTAGCGAGCGCGGCGCCTCGGGATGAGTGTAGCGGCTCCATTAGCATGGCAGAGTCCCGCTCGAGTCGCTGACTACGTAGCACCGTCTAATTCGAGGACCCGCAGGGAGGAAAGGGGCGACCCCGGCAGCTGCCTGAACAAAGTTAGCTAGCGGTGCGTGTTATTGTTCGTTTTATTTTTTTTGTCCTTTCGCCCCCAAGCTCATCCCTGGTGATTTCCTCGGAGAACATGGCCGCCGTGGATGGATGCCGCTGACCTTTTTTGTTGTTTTTAGCGTTACAGGTGGCGCTAGTGCTAGCGTGGTCCCCGGGGGCCCCCAGATGCCATCTGTCGACTCGAAACTGCTGTCGGCGACATGCGCAGCCTTGCTATCGACTCGCTTGGTATTATTAAATCATATAATTCATTTACGGCCTTTTTATGGGGATTGTTAAACTCTGTTATTGCATTTTGGGGTCCTTTTGTCGATGCAGCCAACGAGTCTTCCTTTATGTACGTGATGCATAAAAATATTAGCTACCGAATATAAAATTTAAAGCTGCAAGTACTGATAAATGGTTCCCCGTGTCCCATTTTTCAATGGCGAAGAGGACCAAAATGGCTGCCGTCCTGTTCGAATTTGGACATGGCCATCCAATTTCAGTTTGATTGATGATGGCTGATTTTTTTTTCTAAATTTCCAATGGATTATCATAACCGTGAGCGTTCATTAGCTTTTATGCCTAGCATGGTGGTCAGTGATTAGCATTTCCTGGACATGTGAGTGCGCGCGTGTATAGGAATGAGATAATAAGTGGAGTCCGTCTTGAGTGGCAGCATCACAACCCGTGTAAACAAACACTCGGCTCAGCTTCCGTAATTGCTTTTTCAGTGTGCTATAAACGCGTGCGAGAATGCACACACACAAACACGCACACACTCTCGCTCTCACATTCTAACCTCAAGTCGACCGTTTCGTCCTTGGCAGAAATTGCGCCGACTGACATTGTCCATAACAGACATGAAATTGTTTACAGTCACTTGGAAGGAAAATAATCAGAGGTGATGAGCCGCATGCTGCTTCACCTAACTGTGATTCAAAACATACAGGTTGCACGAAAATTGGGTCAAATTGACGCAAGTGGCGCTTTTCGCCCAAACTATTTTGAGAGTGTTTGTCTGTGTTTAGTAGCAAAAAGTGCGACTTCAACAAAATGTTTGATTTCCTCTGCCGAGTCTGTTCAGCTCATCATTCTCTCACAGGCTTTCGCGAATCGCTCTCAAAAATGTGCATTTTTTGCATGTTTATACAGGCAAATTGGTGTACTTAATGAAAAGTCAGGTGAGTTAAAGTGATTTACTAAGCATTAATGTGTAATCACACCCGATGCACCTCTCCTATTGCTCAACGCACACACGTCGTCATTCTTCATGCGTCTAATCCCGGCTGTCGTCTGAATACACAAGATGCTCCATTACTCAAAGCGGGGCCCCCGCTTGCTTGAAGAGCACTCCATTAACCGCAGCCTATTAGAAATAAGCGGCTGTAATCTGCTCTTTGCAACACGCACGCACACACATGGATCAACAGTGTTAATTAATTAATTGCGTGACACACACACGCCAATATGTACACATGTGTCGGAAGCCAACTATTCATGCTACTTTTCCATTTATGGTGTTCAGATGCATATTTGTGGATTCACCAATTTGCAGTTTGAGAAACTGTGATGCCATAGCTTGGTCAAATAGTCAAGTGCGACACTAGCGCCATCTTGTGACACATATTGGCAATCATGATCAATCATACTAACAGATATTTGATATTGTGGCTTCACACTTCTGTTATGCCATTAATAATACTATTTTAAGTCTTCTTAGTGTCTAGTTAGAGGTTGCGCGCTTGAGGTTGGGGTGGGGGCAGCTGCCCGGCCCCCCGCTGGTGTGAACCGCCGATCTCTCGCCCTCCTCCTGGTGGGATAAGCAACGAAGAGTCTTATCGTAATCGCAGCTTTTTTTTTTTTTGGGGCATGTTGGGCGTGAGAACTTTATGCGTATTTTTTTTAAAGTGCAATCATTAGGCTTATTTAGCGCCGCGTTGACGTTAATTACGTCCAATCTGTATCTGTGACGCACGCACGCGGCGGCGGGTCAGTGATTAAGCGGCTCATCATTGTAAGGGAGGGACGGCCAGCGTCCTCGTCCTCCTCTCGCTTACCTTGCGGGCTTGTTGCCATAGAAACGGGTGAACGTGACACCTTAGAGTATGTGAGTGTTGTATATGTAGATTCAAGCACAGCTGCTCCCCCGTGCATTTCATAGACTATAAATAGCCTCACATTGGGGCTATTTAGGTAGTTCACAAACATACCTGATAAATGACCTATAATTGCGTATTGCAACATGCAGCATTTTATCACCAAGCCACATACTTGTCAAATAAAGCAGCGGTGTGGTGACATGACATAGCCAAACGACAGATGCCCCAATAAATACAATCAGAAGCCGCTTTCAGGTTGAACAGATCTATGAAAAAAATTCTGCTTACCGTTGGAGCGTGCTTCGGCCGTCGTGCTGAAGTGTTTTTTTGGGTCTGAAACTTGATTGGGTTGAGCTGGTTACCAATTTGGTGTTTTATCAACAAGTGCCTTTTGGTTGTCCCAATCTGGCAGAAGGGCTCGCACGCAGACTTTTTCTGTAAAAGGCAGATAACTAAATGTTACATTTCACACTAGATGACATTAAAAAGTACATTTTACATAATATGTCCCCATTTAAGACCTCGCTATTCCTCCACCACCCCATTACTTCTTAATCAGCCCTCATGCCCAAAGCTTCAATTAGCGCCTCAAACTAGTGGCGCTAGCCATGATGTAAGCCGCGTTAATCCTCCGTCTTGGCATTCTGCCGAGACATCGGGCATGCCGATTCATCTCAGGGCCCCGGAGAGGAAGCCAGTCGGAGATTGCGGGCGCGCCAGTATATCAAATGTGTTGCGTTTAATCTCGCCGATGTTCAAATGAAAAATGAAGAAGGAGAAACTGGCTGACTGAAAGAGAATTTGCAAATCAGTTAGCATTAGCGAGCAGCCAGGCCTTTTTACTTGCACCACTGCAAGAGTCCTCATTTGGATAAACCTAAATCGCTCGCTTGGTGTGCTTCTTTTTAGGTTGGTGATTTTTAAAGCAAGCTTTACAGGTGCCACATCGGTAATGAACAGGCAGGAAAACAATCCATCGGGAAAAAAATCCTCCTGCCCCATCACTAGTGTGGCATTTAGAGAAAAAAAAGTAATGGATAGCGCAGCGACTTGTCACAAGCGGCGTTTGATGGCATCCGGCGTTGACGTTTGTCCCAGGAACATGTAAGACGCGACAGTCATGAGACGGATCGATGCATTTATTCATGGCGGTAATTGAAGACGGGAGAGTTGGGAATGCGGCGGGTGGGGGCGGGGCGGCCACGCTCATCAATCACAGTGTCACATTTAAAATTCCCGTTCTCGACGGGAGAACACGTGACTCGACCGGTGACCTAGTTTAGCATGCCAAGACCACCTCTGCCGCCTCCCGTCTGTTAATTCACAGGAGATTTTAGGGCTTTTTTTTTTCCATGTCACCGTTTGCTATAAATGGCTCGGACATGGGATTGGGGGCGATGCGGTACCTGGAATCGAGTCGTAGCCGAGGTGGTACAGGAGCTATATTAAAGCGTAGAACGTAAGACTGGATGGAGGCTTTAAGTTTTGCACCCGCCCTATTTTGTTGCTTTTTTGAAACTTTTCAAAACCAGTTAATTTTTTTTCCCCATCAGAGGGGAGCCTAAAAATGTTTTCACCATGTCCATGAAAGTGTATCTGAGGTCAAAACTGAATTAGCGTTCGCCTAAGTGACATTTGACTTACGTCAGCAAGATTTGTTTTCTTGCCGTTTGACTTTTTAGCAGCGGCTCCTTCGGCACATTAATCAAAGAAAGAAAAAAAAAAAAAGAAACACATTAGACAGTCTTCTTCTGAGAGGGTAGAAATGAAAAGATAATTTCTCTCTTTTTTTAGGGGGGATAGGAAATATTTGATGAAGTATGTCAGGGTGAAATGTATTTTTTGCGGGCCCGGGTGGCTTATTAGGAATGTGAAGATGGCGCTTAATCCTGTTTGCGATGTTAATTACTCCGATTTCCCGTCCTTCCTTCCTCCCTTCCTTTTTTCCTTGTTGGTTAATTACTGCATTCATTATTCCGCAAATCTCGCTATAAAATCTAGCAACCCAAAAGTAAAAAGTCCAAACTCAAAAGAATCTTACAAAGAGAAAAACAATGTCTCACGCGTGAAGCAATTGTTTTAATGCATACATCAAATCAACTGTTGACCCCGAGTAGTTTGTGACATGATTAGCAGAGGCCAAATGAACAAAAAGGCAACGGTGAGTTGTTGCGCGCTCGCGCATGGACACGTGTTATTTGTTGTTTTTTGCGCTCTGCTAATTTGCCCCTTCATTAGCTCCCTTTTCTTGCTTAATGGGCCTGTTCTTCAGCCTTGCTTTTTTTCTACCTGCTGCCAGCAACGGCGGCGGCGCCACACCTCTCTAATGGCGACCTCGTTTCAGCGCTGCCTGCCAGTGAGCCATCGAGCACGGCCGCCCGGGGCTAACCAAAGCATATTTCATACAGCAGCTGAATGACAAATAAAAATGAGTGGAGTTGAGGTCAAAGCAAGAAGGCCGTTTCATTTTTAACAGCCTTAGATTGTTCCCCTTAGCCAGAGTGGCTGGCTAATTATTTCCCAGATAAATCTATGACACATAAAAAAATATTGGAGAAGCTGTGAATTTGATGTCGATTTTGCTTGTATTGTGCTGCGTTCACAAGATTCAGGGTTTGTAAAATTGCCCATCTCGAGCCACTTTTTGTTGCATGGTCACCTACTGCATCCATCCTAAAAAAAAATATTTCCCCAACCCTTGAACATCTGCTCTCCTTCTTATTATTATATTTATAATATTTATGCATGAGCACACGAAAGCGACTCTTGCCATGAATCATGACTTTGGAGCTCTTTGGGATTATTTTATGGTAAAATGGCCGCCTGGGACGCAACCTCGCCCTTTCCATCCCCACTCTTCTCTAAAATGAATACCGTCTGGGAATAAAATACTTGTGTGTGTCCTTGGAGGTTCCTTGGGGGGTCTTCAAAACAACTCCCGGGGAATATTGTCATTTACCCAAGCAACAAAATGTTTTATGTATAGTTGTACAGTTAAGCTGTTAAACTAACCAATTAGCATGTTAGCATAAATGCTGCATTAGCTACTTTTCTGTAATAGGTGTGGACATGGTCTCTTTTTGGTCAAATGCTGACAATTTCTAGTTCTATTCCGTATTGCAAACCTGCTAAAACAACCAATTAGCATGTTAGCATTTCTATTTTCTACA
Organism: Syngnathus acus; assembly: GCF_901709675.1. Classification (NCBI taxonomy): domain Eukaryota; kingdom Metazoa; phylum Chordata; class Actinopteri; order Syngnathiformes; family Syngnathidae; genus Syngnathus; species Syngnathus acus. The sequence goes on along the minus strand of NC_051099.1, from coordinate 2,435,598 downwards.
ATAGCGGTGAACATCATCATGAGGTAATTGTTGCGCTCCAGTGACATCACAAAATGTCACATTGCACGCTGTCGTTTACTGTTGATTAGCTTTGAAAGTTACCGCACCGCCAGCAGACGTGATTTATTCACATAGGACAGTCTTTACTTTTTTCCTGTCAAAAAGCTTAGCGGGTAATAAAAGGAAAAAAAAAGATTCCCGCCGCCGTCTGTTGTTTATTTACGCCATCCCTCCACCAGTATCAAGGCCCACTCGTTGTGCGGCAGACGTGTTTGGCGTCCTAATTGATTTTGGAAGAGCTTGTCGGGGAAAATAAAGCCGCTGACGCCGCCGTTGCCACCCGCGATTAATTTGCGTCCGCTCTATTTCAGAAAAGCTCCATATCGTCTGCTACTGAGAAGGCGGCGTAATCCCACCCACCCCCCAGAAAAGGTTGAAAAAAGGAGCTTGAGCTGCTCTAAACACAGATGTTTACCTTTTGTCATCATGTGGATTACTCATAATTAATTGGAGCTGACATGCTGTCACATTATGCAAACGAGTCAGTGTTACGCAACAAGTGCCAAAAGCATAAAAACAAACAAAATAACTTGAATCATCCGTGTCATTGGGGAGTCTGCTAACTCGAATCACTTAACAGAATAACAAAAACAGTACAGCCTGCTTTGTTTATGGTTTGCAAATGAGTCACTGACCACATTCAACCAAACCAGGTAAGAGATTCATCTTGAGATTTTTTTTTGTGCCGCAGGTAACGCGTGTACCATGTCGGAGTACAACCGTCTGAAAAGCTTGCTGCTGGACATGAAGACCGTCCCGAGAAACCCCGAAACGGAACGGAACCAGCAAAGGGACATGGAGGCCAGGCGGGCGCTGGTGGACACCATGTTCAAGTACTTGGACGTCAACCAGGACGGACGACTGGTTGGCGAGGAACTGGAGAAGGTGGGTGGCGGCCGAAATCAATTGATTCAGTCGTCTTTTGTATTTGTACTATTACAAGGCCAAAAAACAACTGGCTACCAAAGCAGTTGTATCGTTAGCACTAGCATTCCGAGTGTACACAAGTGCCTTCTTTCTTGATTGCTTTTGGTTGCAATCGTTTGAAAAAAAACAACAACAACGGAGTTGTGTGATGCGTTCAAAAAAACAAAAACAATCCCCGCATTGAAATTAATAAGCGCCTGCCAAATCTGAATAAAACATTGCAAGTAATTAATCTTCTGTCACCTCGCCGCCATTGTTGCCTACACAGCGCTTGGCTGTTTAAAATTAAAAACTCAGAGTGATTTATGGCTGACTTTTTACTGGCAAAAAATAGAAATAATCTTTGTTTTCTTTTCATTCGGCGGGTTTACTGCGTTGAGATGCAACTGAAGATTGCGACGACTGGTAATTATTAATGCCGACGTGTCTCTGAAAAGGCTTTAAGGAGTTTTGCCTTGAAATGTAAATACAGACGAATTGCAGTCATCCCTCAAGACGCAGACACGAGTGCGGGGTGGTCTTTATGGCGGGAAGAATTCTCACACTTTGGTCGGGGGAGTGTTTAATGCACGCCCACGGGCAGACCAGACGTTATCTGCGGAACACGCGGCCGTGGCCTACCGCAGGCCCCAAAATATATAAATTAAATTTGTCACGTCCCTTTAATTCGCCTCGACACATGCGCGGCGGCGCTGTAGACAATCAATTGGAAGAAATAAACCGGGACGGGAGCAGCAAAATCGTGGCTGCCGGACATAAAGCAAAACGGTTAACGGAAGCGTATGAACTCTTTGCAACTATTTTATTTGCAATGGTACTGACATGACGGTCGATATTTTAGTTTGAACTTTTTTTCTTACCTTGTATTCAATTCATATTTAAAAAATGTTTTGAATTTGCTGTCATTTTTTGGTTCAAATTAATCAGTTTTCCAATTTTTGGGGTTTTACAAAAAAATATATACTTGTCTCATATGTCAGATCTCCATGAAAGAGCACCTGGACGACACCTTGCTGCACTGCACCATGCAGGACCTGCTGCGCTACGACGACTACAACAACGACGGACACCTCAGCCTGCACGAGTTCTACACCGCCTTCCGTGAGTCAAGTTTGAATGAGTCATATTTTTCATGTTTTGCGGATAGTGGAATAAAGTAGGTCAAATACATTCCAAACCACAAAACTCAGCCCAATACGTGCCAAGATGATTAACAATGACAGTATTATTCAACAATGCTCACTCTGAAGTCTGCCCGGCGTTGGTGAGAATAAAAGGCATCCGCCGAACAGCCGGCAGACGCTAATAGCATTATGATGAGATTCAAAATGATGACGTATCTCCTGACTGACAACGCGCTGCTCTTATTTCATCCACCAAAGTGCCTGCTCACCCGTCTAATCCGCCGCCTGTGAATCGCAGCACCTCTGACACCATCTAATTACATCCACGCTAATTCCCCGACATTATGAGGACGCAAAAGCTGGTGAAAGCCGTTATAAAAAGCCATTCACAATTTTTTTTTTTTGGTCCTGGAATGAGTCAGTGTATTAAAATATGAAGCAATACGTTGACAATTTATAGTAGCTCCTTTCTGTGATGTGCTCTTATCAAAATACCCCAAGAATGGAGAAAGAAAAGCAACAGACTTGGGAAGTAGCTCATCTCTTCTGAAGGTTGTTGTGAACCTTTCCGTGAAAATTGTGGCCAAATTCCGACGTGTACGGTCTGAATCCGGCCGGAGGAGGCTGCAGACACCGGCGAGTGATGGTGGTGAATTTTAATGCAGCCGACTTGATTTCAACTTTGCATAGCACTTTCCCAACTTTCCCATTATAAAGAGACGGGCAAGGCTCTTAATTGGGATGACTTTTTCCCCCCACGTTACCGTTGTTTTCTCCTTTTTCTTCTTCTTGTCAGTTTCCCTGCTTGTTTACTCCCGCCTAACGGTGGAATTACGGCGCGGTGGAAGCTACACTGCAGCCGAGGCACATTTGACTAATTAATCACTTGAGTGGCGGAAGATGGCAGAAGGAGAATTACGGCCATGTAGACTGAGAGAGGGCAAATGGAATGTTTTATGTTGACAAAAGTCTTTGGATACCTGGCATTGCTGCAAGAGCCTCATTTTTTATGTTAATTTAATTGCGACATTTTTTTTTTTACACAAGGTTTCCAAATGACCTTAGGACAAAAGTATTTGGTGGGGAATTAATGGCATCATTTGAATTTTAAACACTATAGAAAATGAATGGACCTAAAACATTTCCCTGAGGAACGCCTCTCTAAAGGTAAAAGCATATGTCAAAGATTTCCAGCCACTGTTGCTAGTGGCGCTACACCATAATCACGAGTCGAGCCGTGCATTGAAAAAGAGACGTCCCAAAGAACAGCTCCAACGCTACAATCACAAATATAAACACCGGAATCCCTTTTATGCGGAGTCTGCTATACAAGTGGCGAGGAATGGCTGGGCCCGGTTGTCATGGCAACTGTTGCCTGTCTGTTTAATATCTGAATCATTTATTTTGTGCAACACTCGCCGTTCCCCCGAGAGGGAGAGGAAACATAAGGAAGAGTTGCGCTAAAGGAAGCGAGTGCATGATCAACAATTAGGGAGGGGTGCGCCGTAGAGCCCGCGCCCGCTCCCACCGCCGCCCGCCCGCCTGCCTGCCTCCCTCCCTCCGGTACGAACATACTGCGGGCAGATGGAACACCGGAGTCTTTATGTAAGGCGGAGATGAGCACAGGCGGGGCGGGGAAGCAATAATTTACTGGCCGGCTGAATGAAGAAACACAAGCGGCAAACCTCAGCGGCCATCAATTTGTTTTATGGCGGCAATACACTTATTGTGCAGCCGCTGTGCAGCGCGGGATTTATACACTCAAACACAGAGAGCAGACTCTGCCTCCATGTAAGGAGAGGGGATGACATTACCTGACCTCACTAGAAAGCTTTGTTGAGCAGTGACCCGTAAAAAAACATGCAGGACATCACAAACTCGGTCTTTGATTTTCACGTCTCCTGTCATGATGAGTGTGATTCATATCACGTCCAACTTTGTCTTAAGTTGAAAGTCCTCGTCTAAATTTAGAACCTTAATTGAGAGTCGACTTCAATCCTTGCTCGAGACATGCCAAAGTGACCAAAATGGGATTGGACATGATCTACCGGAAGACAAATTGGGCTTGACGATGGGAAATGCGATTCTGAGATCATGTAAAATCATCTTTCTGACCTCGCGCTGGGCGATGCGCCCGTCGTCGGACAAATCTTTGGCTATCTCTCGACATTACACGGAGAGTAATCCCACCCGAGACTGCTCCCTGCGCCGCTCGCTTTTTTTTTTCCCCTTCCTCCCGACAACTTTTCGTGTCTAATTAACCGCAGATATGCAAATCCGCGAAGGGGCTCGTGAGAGGCTTTACGTCGACCCCGATAGCTTTTCTTCTACTGCGGTCGTCAGATCTGAAATAATTTTGCTTCCCGGTTGTACCCAACCTAACCTACGGCATTTAGATCTCAGTTGTAAATTTTGTCCTAGTGAAATACTGTCAGTATTTTTTTTGCCAGCACAGCAGAGAAAGTCATATTTCCCTGCAATACTCTAAAGACTTTTTGTTCCCTTCAAGGAAAACATCTGCTTGCTGTGAATTGTCAGCGAGTTGGCCAGATGGCTGGGTTATAGTCGCGCAGTTATGTCTTGACTAAAGTACGGGATTGAAACGGAGGAAAGGGGCTCTTATATAACGCCGGCGTAAAGAGTCGAGAGGGAAGACAAGCGAGTCTATTTGTCAGCTTGCGGCTTTCCAAACAGATACTTCGTTGTGCCTTTGCTTGCTCAGAAGGACGAGGGCACATTTTGAGTTGGGGTGGGCGGGGCTTGTAGGATGCTACGGATTTAGGTCGAAGGTGTCGAGGCTTCCATTTGGATTAAGATGAAGGTTATCTCTCGAGTTATGGGTATGACTGATAGGTTAGGTTAACGGTTACTATAAGCGAGTCATCCGTCGAGTATGTTCCTTGCCACCTCAGCCTCGAGATAAGCAGTCGTAGCACCGCCTGTCGCTCGCTTCGGCCCGCTCCCCACGGCTCACAAAGGCGTTATCATGCGGACAGTTATTTTTTATCCCGACCCCGTCGGTGAACGGAGCCTGGGGCAATCACGCTGAGAAGGCCACATAAAAGAAAAGGCCTGAAAGTCATAAAAAATGCTGGCGGTATACATACAGTCAATTTGCCACTAACCTGTCCAGATTACGACCCTTGGGTCGGGTGAAACCCGCTCCGACACCTACGCTAGGCTTTTAGATCCCTTAGCCAGCCTTCGCATGAACATGAAAGACCACTTAGCCTGTGGCTGTCAGAAAGAGGCTGGAGGTTTAGGGCTTGGTGCTTCTCACCGTAAAGATGAAGGATTATCAGGATTGTCGGAGCTCTCGTCACATTCACAAGAGAGCGAGAGTATCATTTTCATAAATTCAGTCGTTCTCTTGCTGCCAAATGAGTCCCCTTGAAAGGAGCCGGAAGATTTTTTTTCAGCGTTAGTGGTTAGCGTTAGCCAACTAGCATCCGCTTTGGTGTCTATGCATGCAGAAGGATAAATAAATTGAAGAGCTTGTTGTAAAGCTATTCGAGGCTTCCTCCCGTGACTTGAACCCATTCTGACACAAGGAAGGGACAAATTGCATATCCACAGGCGGACGTTCTCTGTCGCTACGCATGGCCGAGCAAGGATGTCATGACATTATCTTTAAAATGATGCCCCCGTTAGTTTCCCACCCTTTTCTCCCGGAATAGTCCGCTCGCACAGAAGCTAGTAATTGACCATTCAGGGACTCCGGGAGCTCCGCTAATCAATCAGTGGTGCTAACGGAAAGAGGGAAAGAGAGACAAGACGGAAGCATTTCGAGTTTTGTGGCGTAAGTCCATACCTACATACGGGGGACTCAAAGGGAATGCAAATTTAATGCAGGAAAATGTGGAATTGATTGAATCGTTGAATTTGGAGGAGAATGTGGAGAAATGCTTTGCAAAAAAAAAAAACAAGTGAGGATATAAAAACACCAGCACGAGTCCGACTCAAAGCCACACGCTAACGCCAAACGATTGACCGGGGTGGGAATACGCGAGCGTGCCCGACGCAAATTGAGTGCGATGGCAGGCGGAGCACGTCGAAGATCTCTGGAGGGATTACTGATGCGGAGAGCCGACGACTCTGTTGTCACCCTTTGCTACGTTTACGAGGCAAAGCGGAGGAACGGACGATGCTGCTGAGGCCAATGACTTGCCGCCTGAGTAGCACACGTTGTTAATGTGCGTCTTAAATGCAATTGCCACAAGCTAGACTTGCCTCTCGCAGAACACGACACAGATCTGAAAAAAAATCCATCCTAAGCCATCTCGCCTTCACAGCCGGTCAACGAAGGAGAATAGCTCCTGGTCGCCTTGCAAAAGGTGAACGAAATTCCGTGAACATAAATTTGCCTTAACGAGAAGAATGATATTCAGTCCTGGGCCACGTGCTCTTTTTATTCGGGCGCGGAATCACTCCGGGACAGCTGTTTATCCTCCTCGCTCCGCTGCTAATGAGACAGACCCTGGAGATGTATTAAGCCTCGGTCGCCGTTCTGCTTTATCAGCACATTTTCATCACTTCATAATACAATGACTTCCTCCCTAATCACGGAACCAATGCGGGTGGCTCGCTTTTCCCCTTTTGGCAGAGGTGGTCCAGCTAAGCCTGGCAGAGGACCAACGGGTCAGCGTCTCTGCCGTGACGGTGGGCCTGAGCGCCGTGCTCACCTGCGCTATCCAGGGGACCCTGCGGCCGCCCATCATCTGGAAAAGGAACGGCGTGGTTCTCAACTTCCTGGACCTGGAGGACATCAATGTGAGTTCCCTTTCCATTAGCGTCCGATAACTTTCCTTTAATTGGGGTATTTTATAACTTCTTGTGTTTATTTTTTTTAATAGAAAACAAAATGGCTATTCTTTTGCGTACACGACAGTTGTAGTTCAATTCAAATTGTTATCACAAGACGTCTGGGGAAGCCAAGTGGACGTACGAAGTGGCAAATTGCCCCTCGTGGTAAAAGGAATGCATAATCTATTTTGATTACATGACCGTGCAACTGTTTGTATTTGCATATAAGTGGCAGCAACGTGATTAAGAGCACAGAAACGGAGGGTCTTTTCTTTCCCGGTGATGGCGGGGGACGGTGACACTTGAACGCTTCGAAGAACAAATCATTGACAACAAGTTTGAATGAAATGATTTGAATCACTGCTGCCAGCCACCTCCGATGCCCTACACCGCACAAAAGCCTTGATAGAAATAACGGACGCACTGTAATTGCCGCCTGCGTAGGACATTTCGATGAAATAAAAGGTTAACATCCCATTATGCCGGCTGGGTGCCATTTGGAATCCGCCATTTAGATTTGGCGCACAATGCCAGAAAACGCATTAGTGGCATACGGGCTGTCTTTTTTTTTTCCCCTTTCCTGGCTTTTGTCACTTTGATGCCTCGTCTTTCCAATCAGCCAGAAAAAAATAATATGATAAAATGTTTTTATCGCCATTGGACATAATAGACGTCAATCATCCACAGCACGGATTGGTCGGCCCATTTTATTTTAAATGAGAATTGTTGACCGGCGTGAAGCAAAGATGGGCAGGAAATCCCGCTTGGCAGAAGCGAAAAAAACGTAATGCCTTAATCCGCCCCTAAGATGTATGTCGCGGCCCCCCTAGGTGCGCACCGCCGCAACATACCAGCACCCCCATTTGTCAAGCTAATGGCTGATATATTTTTAACCCTTGCAATTTGTCAGCACCACGGATCAAATTCCCAAACGCCGTTGATTCATGGTCCCACGATCCCTCCGCCACCCCGCCGCGTTCTATCAAGCTGCCCGGATTCCTCCCGTCCCTCGGTCCCATTCTTCTGCCGCTATTCCCCCGTCGTCCGTTTGGGCCTGGCTTCATTTCCCACCTGCCGTATGTGTGTTGAAGGACTTTGGGGAGGACGGCTCGCTGTACATCACCAAGGTGACGACCATTCACATGGGGAACTACAGTTGCCATGCCTACGGATACGAAGACATCCAACAGACTCATGTGCTGCAGGTCAACGGTCAGTACTTTCTTCCCGACTAATCCCTAGTTGGACACGACATGTCCTTGATTCCTTCCTCCCATCATTTCCTTGCACCTTGCTTCTCTTGCTCCCCAAGTTTCCTTGCATCCCACGTATTTCCTGGCTTCCTTTTGTTTCCCTTCACCCTAGCATCCTTACTTGCTCTTGCTCCCTTGTTTCCTGACTTTAAGCTGCATGGTGCTGAATATTTTCAGCAGCACTTGGTCCCCGCATTGCAGTCACAGGCACATTGGGGGAAAAGAAAAGATTTGAAAATGCTTTGCTTTCATAGGCAGTACAAAAGAAGTCAAATGTTGGATGAACACACATTGGGGTCTTGAGGGAACAGAGCGATTACGTTGTTGGTGTCTTCCCAAAAGTATTGTGGTCTTTTTGCTTGGACTCTTTTCTATGCTTATTACAGTCGCTCATCCCTCCAGTAGACCTGCAGAGATGCCAACGCTATGCAAAAAATAAATAAAAAAAGCAACGACTTTGTCAGGCTCTGAGGTGCTTTTGCAAACTGGAGGTGTCATTCATCGTCTACATTCTCTCACAGCTTTCCTCCCCTCGGGCGCCGCCGAGTCGTCCAACATCTTTTTCATGCAGCAGCCATCATAAAGCCACCCCCGAGCGCTTGGCTCTGCGAATTCATTCCACGCCGCCGTGAAAGTAATTCCGCGGCGCTGGTGGTCTTACCTCCCCCCCGTCCCCGCCCCCCCCTCCCTCTTGTTTGCGTGCCGCAGTCCCGCCGGTGATCCTGGTGTACCCGGAGACGCAAGCCCAGGAGCCCGGCGTGTCGGCCAGCCTGCACTGCCGCGCCGACGGCATCCCCGATCCCAAGCTGGTGTGGCTGAAGAACGGCGTGGAGCTGCAGCCGCGCTCTGCCAAGCAGCTTGCTCTCAAAGGCAAGCACAGGTTCTGTTTTTGTTTGTTTGGGGGTCCAAATAAGCGCCTGTTGGATTTTACGGCCAACTCTTTCTTCATAAACCCTCAGGCCTTGTTCAGTTTTAACTACTCTTTCAGCTTCGTATATCGGTTTCAAGACCAGGTTAGATTTTTTTTATTGTGGTTCCAAATGATGGTTTACAGCCTGGGTCAGGGTTTCAAGACCATGGTTTTAAAATACAGTTACGATTTCGAGTCAGCCTTACAAAGGCTTCTTAAATTGCAGTTTGAAGCTTGGCTTAGGGTTTCAGGACACAGCTCAAATTAGATATAGAGTTATTCAATCATTTTGCCTGGTCAAGGTCAGCCGAGGTGATTGAATTTGAATTTCAAGCCTGTTGATGTTTTTACTGGAAAAATGTAAGGTCAGCATTCTGCACAAATAATGACATGTCCATCAAAATAAACAAATCAATTCGATCTCAGTCGAAGCCGCCAAAGGTCTCCAAACAAATTGACATTTGTCATACAGGATTAAAAGCTCAATTAAATTCCCTCGTCACCAAATAGCCTGCAAATTAAGACTTAAAACCCCCCCCACTAATTTAATGAATGGTTAATCCAAAGGCTCGCCAGAAACAAAATGAGCGTTTGGATGCGATTAAAATGCTTTTCCAGCGTGAGTCATCGCGTGCCGTTATTGGGATCATAAAACAAGATGTCGACAAATGTCAACGACTGGAATGAACATACAGCCTGCGCCACACAATTTGCCAGGTGTCTATTGCGTGCAATTAGGCCTAAGTGCTATTTTTGGACATGATGCCGTTAAGCGAGACAAATGGTATTTTTTTGATTGACACGCAAGTGGACAGGAGTTATCACGAGTCCATCCAAATGCCGCTTGGGAATTTCCATCACATTCTTTGCTTGCCTTTCTCTTAGCTAACGGCAGCGAGCTGTTCATCGCCAGCGTCCGCTACGAGGACACGGGCGCCTACACCTGCATCGCCAAAAACGAGGTGGGCGTGGACGAGGACATCTCCTCGCTGTTTGTGGAAGATTCGGCCAAGAAGACGCGTAAGATAAAGATCAAACGAGTAGCCTGCGCTATTCCTCAGCTGATTCCAATGGATGTCTTCCTTTTGTTTTGTGTTACAGTTGCAAACATTCTGTGGCGAGAGGAAGGTAAGTAAATGCTTCCCGGCTCCTTTTGTATCGGTGTGATTACGTTGGCCTCTCCCGGGCTAGTGAATGCATATCAATATATGTTGTCCATAAGAAACAGCAGCTCGCCAGCTTAACCCGCCTCCTCCCCTACTGCCTCGCACACTGCCGAGGAGCCTTTCATCAACTGCCTCTCGCGCACAATCAACCTTTTTTTTTTTTCTTTTTATCCCGTACCTACCTCTCAGAGCTCCACTGTTGCGGAAAGCATCCAATCCTGTCTGGATGGGGGAGTATATTGTAAGCAGCAAAACAACAACACTGCTTCTGTACTGCAGTTTACGGCGCGTTTTACAGCGTACCAGCTACGGATGCTTTGTGTGCATTTATCAACGGGAGCGCAGCATCCGCCGCGGCTGCCGTGCGTGTCGTTACAAATGTGACGTGCTGACAAGCTGGCAGGCGAGCATTCGCTATTCTATCCACTGTACCAAGCTTGTACAATAGCGGGTTGTGTAAAGGCAGGCAGAAAGACTGAAATCAAAAATAAGGTGGACGGAGGAAGATGTCAACAAAAAAAGTCTCACCCCCGAAACTCTATTCTCACCAGAACTTTTATACTCAATTTTGGCTTTGATGACCTCATCCTTTGCCGCAGGTCTGAGCGTGGGCAACATGTTCTACGTGTTTTCCGACGAGGGCATCACGTTGCTGCAGCCCAGCCAGTGCGAGATTCGCCGGCAGATCAAGCGCACGGAGAGGATCGTCGCTACATACGTAATTATTATTATTATTTTTTTAAATCTACTACCGGCCATCATGGGCTTTGATTTGCTTTTCTGAAAGGATTATCTCCTGTTCAGTGCAACAGTGCAATGTGTCACCGACTTCTTTCGTCTAGTCAACACCTTGAAATTTAATGGGATTATTCGCATCCTTTCGCATCGACTGTACACGGTCCATACTCGGTTGGGTAATCCGCTGGGAAGTGGAACAATGGGCTGGAGGTGCTAAAAGTTGCTTGTTCCGTAAAAGGATCGGGCTTTTTAACCGAGCCGCCCGTGATTGTATTAGAGATCAATGGAAACGTAATAAGCCGCGCGTTAGCGAGTTCCTGCCGCAAAAAGCACTCGGTGCACTTTAAACGCTCTCCGAGCACAAGCCGAAAGCCAGCGAGGTGTTTGTCAGCGGGGGAATTTGCTGGAGGCGGACAAGAGCAAGGGGCGCTTAGAAAGGAATATTTCGGGAAGACAAATGTAAACGTCTATATGTTCGGCCTCCTCGGCAGGAAGAGATGTGCCCCAAAAGCGAGGGCCCGTCCCCCCAGCGCTGCGTGTGGTCGTCGGCGGTCAACGTGCGCGACAAGTACATCTACGTGAGCCAGCCCCTCCAGAGCCGCCTGCTGGTGGTGGACATCCAAGCGCAGCGGGTGGTGCAGGTGGGTCACCGAAAACGCCCTTCCCTCCCCTCAAGAGTTGATTTCAAAGCTTCCCGGTGGGCATTTTCTACGACACATTTGTTTTAATCAAAAAAAGGAACACTAAACTCATGAAATATTTCAACATTGGTTGATGTTGAAAAATTCTCTCCGAAAAATGCCAGCATGGTTGCAGAGACTCCCCCCGTGCAGCCATGCAGAAGCAGCTTAATGGATCGTGTTCTTCCTGCTTGCTGACCCTTGGTGTCTCCTCTCTCTCCCTTCAGCCTTTTTACTGTAATTCATTCTCCGTCCTCTTTCGGCGAGTCTATAAGGGCTCTCTATCCATCACGGCCGGCGCCGACCAGCTGAGCACGTTTCGCACGTCTGTGTTGGCATGATGCGACATCTGCTGCCCAACAAAATCAATTCTTGCCAAATGTCAGGCAAAATGTTACATGGACGCCAGCAGAACAATGGGGTCAAGACGTTGCTAAGAGGCCCGGCAGAGGTTTTCTTGACCTTTGCTTAACGGCTCAACCAAAACATAGAAATCGTTAAGTACTCGCAGAGTGAAAGGGAGCAGACCTCCCCCAAGGCTCTCGTCTGAATGGGCCTCTCTTGGACTTTTGAAGCCGCTCAGTAAGCAGTCTAGCATTTTGGCTACCACTTGTTTCCATTTTTAAAACTATTTCCTTCACTTATTTTTTAAATAGAGGAAAAATGGCCAAATTAAATTCAATCCAAGTTTTGACACAGATATTAATTGGATTGTGTTTTTTGTTTTGCAGGCCGTCGCGACAGATCCATTTCCCGTGAAGATGCACTATGACAAGTCACACGACCAAGTGTGGGTGCTAACGTGGGGCGACATGGACCGGACACAACCAACGCTCCAGGTATACCAGAACCTGAGGAGAATTTTGGTAGACTTGTCTATCATGAGGGGACCCACGAAAAAATGGCAGCCAAGTTTGCCGACTCGCCAATAAATCACAATCATGTTACGTTCCAATAATCCCTAACTGCCAAATTTCGTACACAAATGAAACTCTGCAGACAACGGCGGCTCTAATCCTCCGAGGGTCAGGGACACGCGGGAAATAGGCCGAGGGGGACGTCGCAGTTATATGTATAATAGTCACAAACATGTTTACGGCTGCGCTCGGTCCCGCCGGAGGCAAAGATGCAATTATAACTGCGGCAAGGTATCGTGTTTACGACCGTCTGCATGGTTACGACGCCTCGCTGAGGGGTGATACCCCCACCACCACCAAATTGATGACTCTTTGGAGAAGCTTTGCTTCTTTTTCTATTCAGATCAAAAGAGTAAAGCTACAGTCACTTTTCTCATGCTGCTCTTTTTTGTTTTACATTTCTTTTAACCTTGACTATTAACTAGTAGCACTGACTCATAACTAATTCATGGCAGTTCCAGTCATTTCAAATGTTCACTTTAATACTTGTATAGAAATGTAGGAGCAAAACAATTCGCATTTTAGTCCAAGTTACGGAATAGAGAAAAATGTGTTGTTCTGCAAATTCCACACCCAGTATGTTCATTCAGCACAGCCAAAATGGCTCAAAAAAAGGCGTAAATTGTCCCTCGGTTCTCTTAAGGGTTCGGGGTTCCCTTTAGAGCCAAATTTGGACCGGTCTGCCATCAGACTGCATAATTACATATTTTTATTGTTTACTCATGAACAGTTGTTGTTTAGAATTCAGCGCTTAGGGTCTCAAACGAGGCAGACATTTGTTTTGTTATTTTAATGACAAAACAATTCCTCGGCGTGTAATTAAAAGAGCAAAGCAGAATGGCTTTGCATAGCAATCACGCACCCATTTTGGTGAACATTTTAACCAGCTTCTTCTGGAGGACTGTTAAAAAAAAAAAAAATGACAGCGATTGAGAGGATTTCCATCCTTTTGGATGTTCCGCTATTTTGATGGAAAAGGGAAAGCGTTTTAACCATTATAATCTTCTGGAGTGCAGTTTAAAAAAAAAAAAAAGCGGATGTTTTTGGAACGTTATGATGTTTTGACAGAACAGAGATGTACACTAGCAAGCGAATCCGTTCTGGCATTTTCAAAGTGACATTTCGAGAGAGGATTTTAATTTTTTGGATTTAAAGAAGCGATGCTAGCAAGGATGCTAAGTGTGGCTAGCATGTCAGTTGCATTTTAACCATCAACTTCTGTAATGCTACCAATTCTGGAGATGATTTCATTCTGTTTTGATGTAAATGCAGATCTAGACGAGCCATTCAGTCCCGTTTGAAACCATCAAGTTCATTAGTGCTGTTTTAAAAAGGGATTAGAGATGATTTCCATCTCTTTTGAGCCTCTCTGATGTTTGGAAGGAAACGAGAGACGCTAGCGAGCGACTCATATGAAAGCCCAGGATGAAGTCTCAACAAAGGGAAGCTGGTGGAAAGAAGCTTAGCGCACCTTGGCCGCGTGATAATACCCGGCGGAACCATATTAACTCTCGCTATTGTATCCCGTCACCTCCTGCGTTTTCTGCTTGGTCGTCGCGAGTGCTGCTGAGATTTTGTTGAAAAGAAAACGGCTAGGTAAGAGAGGGGGCGGGGTTTTTTTTGTGTTTTTATTATTTATCAGTTCTTTAGGAGCGAGCGCAGACGGAATGGAGGCCCGCCCACCCCCCTGCTGGGCTACGACGGGATGCTGCAGTGTGTTTGATGCCTTGTTCTTGTAAAAAAGAAATGGCAAAAAAGAAAAACAACTCTTTGTCTAAATGTAGCAGTGGCAGGGTGGTCCAAAATCAAAACTTATTTTATGCTAGAAGTTGTTGCAAAAACAAACTGAAAACTAGGGCAAGACTTATTTTGGCTCATATGTTAATTAAGGGTGAGGCGTTTATTTTTACAAATGCATTATATACCATATCTAACTTTTTTTCAAACGAATAATGCACATCCAATTTATTTTATTTGTAAAAACTCGGATACTGCGCGAGTAAATACTACAATACTAGGCCATATATTGTGTCAAGGACAAAAATGTCGCCTTGCCGTACTTCAACACAATTATTAAAAAAGTGCTGACTTGGCGGCGGATCAAGTGAAAGATTACGAGACAAGCATCTCGGAATGAGACGTGTTATCGGGGGAAGGCGATGCGGGGTCGCATTTCATGCGCCGGCGTGGCAGACCTGTACGATGTTTATCGCCAGAGAGACAGACGAGGATGTCACCTCGGGGCGCCACGTGCTTATCTGGCAGGCAGGAAGTGGTGGTGCGCTGGACACGTGTGAAGTACACGCAAAGAAAAAAAACAAGCCAAAATGATGAAGCTCATAATTTCTTGCCTATTTCTTACTCGACAAGGTCATATGAGTAGAGATATTTGTCATATGCAACTTGGCCCCCCAACCACAGACATCTTGCGGTCTACTTTCCTCTATGCATTAAAAAGATTCCGAAAGGCGACGTTTTATGTGCCTTTTTCCGATCTCCTTGCAGGTAATTCCTCAAGCCAGCATGGGTGAAGTCCATCACGCCATCCGAACCTCCTTCCAGCGGGTCAGCGACTTCTTCATCCCGCCGACCAACCTCATCATCACTCACGTGAGGTAAAAGCCAAAACCCTCCGCGTAGATAAGAAAGCTAATGACACTTATTAATCACCGCCAAACGACGGCACGACAGGAAATTAACCTTCCGTCGTGAACTCTGTCCGCCAAGGTTCGCCTTCGTCTTCCTCCAAGACGAGCCGGCGGTGCACAAGGTGGACCTGGAGACCTTCCGACGCGTCAAGACCATCAGCCTGAAGGACTACAGCTGCGTGCCGGCCAGCATGGCCTACACGCATCTAAGCGGCGTCTACTTTGTCCAGTGCAGAGGCGGAAAAGCCCAGCTTTTGGTGGACGCCGTGACGGACGCGGTGGTGGGACAAAACCGTGACCTCACCGGCCGGGCTTTCGTGTCACCGGACGGCCGCTACATCGTGACGCCCGGCAATGGGGCCGGCGGAGGCGCTGTCCGGTTGACGGTGCAAACCGTCTCCTTCCAGGGGGAGATGCGCCTCCAACAGGAACCAGAGGACCCCGTCGCCGCCTCAGACCTGGTCTACCAGCCCTCCTTCACCACGTCCAACAGATACGTGGCGGTGGCCGCCTCGGACTCTACCGCGGACCTGCTCTTCGCCGACCTGTCCTCGGGACACACCGAGGTTCTCCGAGGCCTCAAGGAGCCGCTGGGCCCTCGGAGCTGGCCCTGGGGGGCGCCCTACCGGGTGGTGGTCTCCAGCGGCCCGTTTGGACAGTACCTGTTGACACCGTCAGCCGTGTCCCTCTTCATTTTGAACGGCAAACAGAGAACGCCGCACTGTGAGGTGTCGGACATTACGAGGGGCAACACGGTGGTCTGGGTCGGCGAGGTATGAGTTAAAAAAAAAAAACTATCAGTAGGACTTCATTAAAAAGAAGATGCTCGGTACTTAATTACAGAGCGAGGAGGATTAAATGTGTTGGGATTTAATGTGTTTAAATAAGTAATTTGGGTGATAGTCCCGCTGGGAGAAAGTGTCAATGGTGTTGAGTGTGGCACATTTGTACGATTGCACTTCCCTTCCGTGTTATCACAGCAAGTTAGGTACCCGACCGGGCGGAGTGGGGGGTTACCACACGACGAACTATGCACAATGCTCACTTTTTTAGAGTAAAAAAAGCTTTCCGATTGTTTTTGTGTGCGTGTTGATTGTCTTCACCAGTGCTAACCACAAACGTCCGTCCGTCTGTCAATGTCTGCATTTAGTGTCCCGTGAGTCTTTTTAGACGCTGTATTATCTTCCCACATCACCTGTTTGTGTGTTTTCGGAAACAACGTAGCGACTCTTCCGTTCACATTGGAATTGCGGAATTTTTAAATTCCACTTAAGGCTGCGAGCATTTGTTTCCCCTTTAGCTAGGAGATCTAGCTAGCAAAGTAGCAAGTCCACGTATTTTTTCGCATCGATTTACAAACAAACTGACTTAGCCCAAGTAAAACACTTGATGGAGCAGTGAAATCTGTCTTTTAAACATCTGTGCGGGTTGGAAAAGTACAAAATAAGCTGGCTCGGGTGGCAGCGCTTAGCGTTGCTAGTTTCGAAGCTGAACTCTTGAACCGCAAATGAGCTTGGATTGACTCCAAGTCTAGACAAGAAAGAGAAATATCTTTTTTACAAATGCTCACAGCCTGCTGTTTATTTTTTCCTTCACTTTAGTGACTTATCAGTATGCTATCGTACAAAAAAAAATTCACAATAATGAGCTACAAATTCTCAGCAACATGGCCTGAGATAGCATATCTACTGTAGCTATTTATTTACAAATTCCACTTTGCGTACCAAGTAGAAACGGCCGTGAAACGTGCATGCCATCGAAATCTGTTGTCCCCGTCCGCCATATACCTCTCAGTGACCTTCATAGTCGTTTAAGAGTTAATTGTGTAAAAAAAATAAAAATAAACAGAAAAAGTCACATTTGTTCATTTTCAATCTCGTACGCATCGCCACCGAGCTAGCTAGCCCAATCGTCTCAAATGTCAGAACGTGCAAGGTTCGATTTGTGGGTCGTACCTCCCCGCAGCTGTTGTAGATAACGTGTTTAGGACACATGACGAAAGTGACTGTACAGGTTTTTTCTGTATGCATTTTGTGTGTTCTCTGGTTGACCAGGGCAATTGTTTTTTTTTGTAAGAAAAGTCAAATAAAACACGTATAAAAAAATAGATATAGAAATCGACTCACTCCATTCAACGAGCTCCATCGCTCACAGGTCTTTGTTTTTTTGTCGAGTGGTGAACTTAGCTTCAACTTCAACTCCGGGGCATTAAAAGTTGCATTAGACTGGATGACATGAAGGTGCTTCCGCAGGCGACTGGCAACTAAGCGGCGTGTCATCTCATCACACAACAGAACATGCCCCCTTCGACTATACCGAACCTTTTCACACATTCATGCATTTCAAGTGGATGACATTTCACTTTTCTATTCCTGCCGCTGGATAGTTGGAAATTAATTATGGGCTAGAGTTTTTGTTTTTTCAAATTTGCAACCATCAATTGTTTTCAAAAACATGTCAATTTGAATAGCTGGTACCTCCTGGGGAATTACGATGGTGTTGCAGGAGAAGAATCGTCTCTTTCGAGGGGAAGTAACGACATTTGCGCTTTTTGTTGACACGTGCGGCTAATTGACCTTGTAGCGATTAGCGGCGCGGCAGTTGAGGTGAGTGTCAACTGTCGCTTGATTAATTAGCAGCGGCTTGATGAGGTGCTTCCACACGTCGCAATGTTGGCTTTAACCCATAGAAAATGTTAGATGGATTAACTTGTTTCATTTTAATTTGAAAAAGGAAAACATGAGATGGCGGCGGAGACAAAGAGAGAGCAGACAAAGAATGCTCAAGCGCCACCGCGTGCGAGTCAACCTGAGGGAGTTTTGCAATTCTTGCATTCTCGTTACGCCAGACAAGCTTTTCACGCTCAAAGTTTCTATTCGCAAAATCCACATTAGGCAGTTGTGCCTAATGAAAAGACGGATTACATTCAAAATCTTCTTTTGTATTCCGAGACGCCCTCCCGACGGCATTAACATTTCCACAGAAACAAGCGGCGCTTAAACGGCTATTAATAACGGCCCCCGGGTTCTTTTCGGTACTCGGGTCTTCGCAACTTTGGAAGAAAGTAACAAGAAAATTTGGGAGAAAAAAAACAAAGTCACAGTGACTCTACCCTTATCATCCTCATCCTCAGCTCTCCTTCTTCGGCCTCCTCTGCAGGCCGCTTGTGAAAATGTTGAAAGTGTGGCCAGCAGGCCTTCAGAGAGAAAAAAGAAGCATAATTCAGCAGCGAGGGAGAGAAAGCAACTTCTTCTCCAGGCTGCATTTCAAAGAAAAACTCTGACATGAAATGGCGTCGTGATGGACGGAGGCCCGGACAAAGGCAGGGTCCGACGCGGCAAAGCAGCCTCAGAGAAGGCCCAGCTTGGCCATTAAATAACGCATCGTATTTTTCAATTCTGTTAGATGACAAAATTTGATTGCCTACTAGTTCAATGAGAGCGTTACGATGGTTTCCAGTCCTTCCTATTTTTAACATCTTTAGCATCAAGTGATCTGTCTCAATGTCATCTCTTTCTCACGTCAACAATCTGAGAAAACGGCTGGCAAAGGGCACAGTCAAGCCACGACGGAGCTCCGAGTTGCTTATTATTATTTTTTCCTGCCTCCATCTTTCACTGATGTTTGTCTCGACCTTGCGGCGGACGCCGATTTGACATTTCCTCTCAAAAGGCCACGCGGAGTGATTGTGCCATGGACACCGCCGCTCGTTCGACCAAAGTCTGCGAGTGGGCAAAAGTATTAGGACAGCCCTTTGATCAATTACTAATGCCCGAATTCAGGTTTGTAATAAGGATTAAGGTTTCCAATGTAATGTTTGGAGCTTTCAAGTTAAGGTTAGCCGTGGCTCTTATGATAAACAAAGCTACTTGGCCGTGTTTGCTTTGCGTGCCACAGCTGTGCAGTGTTTGCGCTGCTCCATGAGAGCGCGAGCGAGCATTAAGAGGTTTTGGAGTGGAGCGTCGCCGAGTGTCAACAGCGCGGCGACCCCACCGCTGAAGAGCAGCACGCTCGACACCACGGGCAGATTGCACATTCTTAACGTATGCTAACAAAGCCGCGAGCGCTAGCCTGGGTGTTTGAACGAAGCAGAGCAAGACGGCATCATGGTCTCGGGCTTCATACCACAACCTTGAAAGCTGAAAAACAACGCTGTTGACTAGGATGACAAGGAGGAGTCGCAATTTCCCCTTTAATCTTTCTCCCACTCCGACATAGTGGGGCCTCTATTTTCCTCCGTGTTGCCGCGGCGACAGAGTCCCGCTATTACCCATCTCTTTTTCTCCTCAGCTCTCGGCGCAATTCCCACACCGGTGAAGTCTCCACCTCGTTCCGTCTGGCTGCAGGCAGGTTGGTGGGCCTTTGATTTTTTTTTTTTCTAGCCCTCTCGCTCCTTGCCGTGCACTCAGGGCACTTTTCATCTCTCTGCCCCAACGCCGCCGCCGCGGCGACACAATGCCGCCCATTCATATTACATCAAGAGACAGTGACACCAATTACTTGGCAGAGACGGACGGAACAAAGTAGAAGACGACGGATGATGTTGATGGGAGAGAGGGCTTCAAAAATGTTGGAACCACAAGTTTGGAGCAGCAGGTGGTTCTAGTTCAGCGGGGTGGCCCGTTTGAAAACACCAGGAAGGTCCACAGACGCATGAACTTCATCGACTTGCATCACTCAAAGTCTTCGTCTTGACTTCATGTTTGTGATTTAACCCCGCAATGTTTTGGTCTCAATTTCACGAGCTTCACTCGGTCTCAAAAGAACTTCTCAGGTGAAAGTTCCGAAGGGAGTGCAGCCGAGCGTCTTGTAATGGCCCTTGAAGCCGGTCGCAATTAAACCCCCAAAATGTTTCCGCCGCGCATCATTTCAAAGAGCGCACTCATTCTTCTTCTCCCGTCGTCTGGTGACACGTTCATCTCTCAAAATTTGCTCTCCGCACTTTTCCTTCCACGTGCCGCTCCATTTCTCCGGCGAGATGACTGTCATCGCTTTCCATTTGGGACAACTCGATGCTCTTCAGGGAGCTCCGGCCAACATCCGACGGGAGATTGGGGGAGGCCAATAAAAACGAGAACCAATCTGCCGCACGAGCAGGAGCGGAGCCAATCTCCTGCGCGTTTAGCTCCCGATTGGCACAACACGAGTCATTTTTTACATTCAACTGATACACACCATGAATCTTTTCACCTTGACTCTACTCTTTCCAACTTAGTTGGAACTCAAGAATTGAGTCATATTGTTATTTTTTTCCCCCCAATATGTAAACTCAGCCAATGCCAATATATAGCGGCCTTATAAATAAATGGCTTTGATTTTTCCTTTATATTGCCAAAGCACAAAATGGAGCCTCCACTGCTGTTTCGGGTCATGTTTTGATTTCACCCCGGGTCGGTTTTTGGAAACGCAGACGCAATAGATCAAATTGATAGATCAAAACCAGATTGTCTACCCCCTGCCGTGGAGCGCGGCTCGAGAAGCTAATAACAGGCTATTTAATGGGTCAACAGTGTTGTGCCTTTTATGATGTATCGGGCGGGCCAATCTTCTGCTCACGCCCCCGCAGCGATGCAGACCCCGTTTTAAGTTGTTTTGCTTTTTTTTTTGTCACCCTTGCCTCGCCTTGCTAAGATTCGAGGTGAGCGTCTCAGCTGGAGGTAGACAATCTAAAAAAGCTCAAATGGATGCTAAGTGATTAAATTGGAAGCTCAAAGACAGAATCAAAGAGCATGATTGCACTGCGGAAGGTGATCTTAAAGTCTTGGACTGGATCTGGTTTCAAGAGCTCAAAGTATTGGTCTCAACTTGGGATCGTCAACGCCCGTGAAAAATTCCCCCATGCCCGCCGAACCCAGTCATGGGGTGCTCTATCTGAGTTACAAGGCGTTGCCTCATAGTGGCCCCTTGCTGTTCGTCATGTTTAAAACAGTCACCCTCCACCCCAATCTCAAATGAGTAATTGATCACAAAAAAAGCCATGAGAGGAATTCTTAACAGCGCCGTCTGGCACACGTCAACATTTTTGATTCATTAGAGAGGTGACGCAAGGACAATAACTCAGCTTTTCAAATGTTGACGCAAGGACGCGGCGCACAGACACAAAAATGACCACATTTATCCTGCTCTTGACCTTTGCGGCCTTTGCCGAACGGCATTATTCTGACACTCTGATGCGTCTTAGCGTCGGCTTACTCCGATATAGTTAATCCAGGCTGTCAGAGGAATACTGAAGATGAAGCTTATTGGATTGACCGTTGGCAATATCACAGACGGTGACAAGATGGCAGCCGCTGGTCAATCAACATTCAGAGGATTGCAATACATACAATAGCAGAGATAAGGAGATTTCATCAAAGACTCAACACAAGAAGCGTCCCTGTATTCCTGTTGGGCCAAAACAAAAATGACTTATAGAGAGCAAAAGAGCCGGCCGGCGTATACATCTTTCTCCCGCTTCTGCTTTTTTTAAGACACTGGACGCTCGGTGATATATGAGGAGGGTCAGCGCACTTAAAGCCTTTTTTTCCTCCCAGCAGGCTGCAGCCACACGCTTGCTCAGCACATTGTGTAAAGTGCTCATCTTTATCAGCACAAGCCTGTCGCCAGCGACCCCGTGTTTTGTTTTGACACAACTCGTTAGAACTGCAAAACAATGCCCGCACAAGCGCTACAAGAGTGCTAACACTGAAAACGTAGTGTTTCGATTAGTGCCATTGTTGTCCAAAAATCTCTCCTCCGAGACCCCAAAACACGTCAATGCGTGTTGCTTTATAAGTCACGAGTTCATTCAAATTTCCAAGGATTCGTGCCCTTTACTAGCAAAACAACCGTAATGCTATATGACACAAGATGGCTGACTTGACAAGCGTCCTCCATTTTAATTAGCATCTATTTCCATTTCTCTCACCACTTTTTCTTCATTAAGTCACTTATATAGGAAATTGTTGAGTTTGTTTTGAATGTCTGGCTGCAAAACTGAGTCCAATTTTCAACACTAACCAGTTCAAAATAACTGCTATGGCTGCGCGAGGCGTTTACGAGGTCATCAGGCAGGTAATGTCAAGTGTAATTGGAAGCGTCTTGTTTGCCTCAATCTAATAACGCTTTGGTTTAAAAAAAAAAAAAAAAAGTGGTATTTCATCATCCCGAATTAAACAAGATAAGACAGAAATTATGATGATAGCGGGGGTGAGAAAAAAAAGTGAAAATGACGCAGAGCACTCGTGTAGGCGACCGGTCATTATCGAGCGGGCGACGTGTTGACAGTGCGACGGAGCGGAGTGGGTGGTCCGGAGGCGTGACGGGAGGACAAAGGGATTATGGGTAATGGGACCTTGAGGCGAGAGAGGTGTGAAGCAGCTAAAAAGGCGAAACAGAAGGCAAGGCTGAGAGAATTGGGCCTCAGTCACAATTGTTTCTGGGGAATGACTTGCTTGGTGTCACAACTATACTTGCGCAATGTTTACATTTCAGTTCAGTACTCGAAAAGACAGTGTATAGCAATCAATAGCAAACGCTATTAGCATTTATTTATTTATTTTTTTAAAAGAAGCTGACAAACGTACCTTCCATCCATCCATTATCTGAAGCGCTTCTCCTCAAAGGGTGGCAGTTTTTTTGGCTGGTAGGCAGCTCACCAGTACCTGTCGAGCAAAAAAAAAAAATTTAGAATCCTCTGAGCAAGCTGAGGTCCTTTTGCTCCATTTCTGTTAGCATTTTTTTCCCCGGACAGCGGTAAAATATCTTATGCTGCATGAAAGAAAACAAAACAACGACAGATTGATTTTTCAAAATGAAACAAAAATCCCGTTTCTATTGTTTTTACAACTAATCGATTCTCTGTCGCCCAGCGCCATGTCGTATTTACATTATGGTTCGGAATTGAAGCTGCGACCATAGCGGAGCTGCCGGGAGAGATGAAAACAAATACATCCAATTCTTGCCTGGGAAGACCAAACGTTAAGGTCAGCCTACAGGTGCAGTTGAGATCCAGTCTCATCAGAAGGTGAGCCAGACAAGGTCGAAAATTATTACTTTGACAGGCCCCACCGCTCCACCCTCCGAAAAAATAGCACTGCCATCAAGATCAAGTGTGTGCGCGAGTGCGTGTGTGTGTGTGTGGCCAAGCGACTTTTGCACAAACTCTATTAAATGCTGACATCGACAAAAAGAAAACAACACAGCTCCCACAGCAGCCTAAAACTGCCCCGAGGAAGCTGCGCCGCAGAATTCTGAATGCACAGTCGAAAACGTTCCGGACATTGATCCGGAAAGGTCGCCATGGAAACCTCACCGGGACAATTTATTAGGTCCTGCCCAGTCCACTGGCTTGGACATTTTCATGAGCTTTTTATTTGTTTTTTTTTGGTGCAATCCGTCTTCCAGTCACCATCATGAGTCTTGTTAACAACATCAGAGCTAGGGACACGTTAGTATTGATCAGGAATCGATCGGTCCCACATTAGCCAGGGTGACTCGGAGGCCATGATCGGTCGCTGCGGCGTTTACCGACGCGACCTATCCTTTTTCAACTGGATGGGATTTTGGCTTTGGCATTCTGTGGTCATCCCTAAAAGACACAAATAGAAGGTCACGGCCGCTACAAACGATTACAGATTTCCTGTGTCTTCTCCAGCATGGCTTTGTGAAACCTTTTTTTGAGTAGCTGGTGGCTAATAATAAAAAAATCCAAGCACGCTTTTAAAACGATTACGACAGTAAGGTGACAATGTCCGTCACAGCGAGCGCGGCCACGTCGTTTGTCGTTTTCTCACCGTCGACGAGCGTGACGGCAAACGCCGCCTCCATTCCGCAACGCCGGTGACAAAACAGACCAGACCGAGACGCTTCCTGGCAGCGTTTGTCGCCAGTCTATCTTTTGATTCGCATTCAATTAGCTGTCAGCGCTGTCACCGCTTGCCTGGGCTGGTGGTTTGGTTCCGGAGTCCGCGAAGCGTTCCTGCTGACCCCATCACCTGTCTGCTCCACTGAACAGCAGCAAATGCCAACTTTAATGTGCATGGCAGCCACGGGAATCAAGCCAGATTGGGATGATGGGAAAAGTTATGGTCTGGCTTTATGGCTTACGCGGACATTGTCGCTAATTTAGAGACTATTCCGACACCTCCGGGGACTATTTTGTCCACGAGTGACTTTAATTCCTGCTTAGGAAGAGACAAGATGAGTGCTCATATTGTCTTCCATAGGACAAGGCCAAATTGAGCCGAATATTTCAAATGATTCATATCATGGCCAAGGCCTCGCTGCTCACAACATCGGCAAAGTTCTCGAAAAACTTCCACGATGAGCAGTCATCAGCTGTTCTGGATAATTGCGTTAAATCCACCCGATGACACGTGTGAAGAAACATCTCCAGGCTGTGACAAGTGGTGAAAAAAATCAGGCTGGGTTAAGCTTCTGCCACCTGAGCTCCCCCCCTTACGAGCCCCCGCCGGCGCCATGCTTCCCTATCAAATCTAAGAACCTCGTTCTTAAGCTGTCTTTGCGCTTTGACCTTTTCCGCCGTACTGAACGCGCAAATTATTCTTGATTCCGTCGCCCCCGCCCCTTTTTTACGGTCATCGCCGTACCGAAGCAGTCAATTTGGTGTCGGCGGAGTCATACATCATGTTTGGAGTGTATGGATTTCTAATATCTCGCTACAGTGCTCAGGATGATGTCACGCTCTCCGAGCATATATCAAATACGCTCCTTAAAGGATATGCAAAACGGGCACCGAGAGACGATTAATAAAGATAACCTCGGCTAGCTTGGAATTGCGCTGCCCTATTGGGGATTATTAGAGAGCGCTGGGCCATTTATTATCAACCAGTTTTAAAAAAGCAGCCGAATAATCCATAACGGCAATGACATACGGCGGACATCCACTTTGTTGAGATGTTATCGAAGCTGGTTTGCCGCCATTTTGCTGGAACCTGCCTTTGTAGAGGTCTCAATCCCTGGAAAATTGCCTTCCTTCAGCGAAAAAAATATTTGACTTTAACGCTCTCGCCGCGTTCCCGACAAAGCGTCTTACTGGAGTTTGCCGCGCGTACGCCGTCGCAGCGGGGTAGCGGCAGGTATGCGAAGCGCTCACAATGCTGATCGGCGATGTGGGGGGGGGCACAACGGAGCCCCAGCGGGAGGCCTTTCACTAAGGGGGAAGCAGTGGTGGAGAAAGACGATCATACAAAAGGTTCTTTTCTTGACTTTTAATATATAGCTCACGTGTGAATAGGCTTGTCCTTGCAAATGTTCCGCTTACCTGTCATCTCATTTACTCCCACTCTGAATAGTCAATTCAGCAGCTAATACGTCGCCGCGAGGTGCCGCTGAGTACAGCGTTTTGTTTGTTTGGAAAAGGGGAAGCAGGGGAGGAAGAAAAAAAAAGAAAAAAATCCCCCCACTTCATGAATGCCATCAAAGTAGTGCGCGCGGGCAAACGTGAAGGGCGACGAGTGAAAGCGATATTAAAGAAGAGGGGGGGTTCGGTGAAAACTTAGCCATGATGCTATTAGCAACGATTAAAAGGCCATCATGGCAACAGCTTGAGAGCTCAAATCATCTCCAGGTCCTCTCTTAGCCATGACTCCATTTTGCGATGAGATGGGAGTACAGGTACTTTTTCAGCGCGGTCCCGAAGGAGCCTGTAATTGCCATCAAGGCTTCCTTCGAGGAGTCACATCATTCCACGAATGATCTCAGAGTGCCTACCCAACTAACTACTTGCCTGCCGGACTGTGATTTTGTCCTTTGTCCAACGTGACCCTCAGTCAGTTTTACATAGAAAATGAATCACGAGTTGATTAGGTTAGAGAGTTTGAATATTTAGCCACAAGATTGTGTAGGTGAATGAAAACGCACACGAAAGAACACTATCTTATGAAAGCTGCCTCAAAAATTATTTCAGGTGAAAGCGAAAAAAAAAAAAAACTGCCTTGTGAGTGACAGGTTCAAATTGCACTGGCCCTGACCTTGGAAGAACACTGCTGCTCCCACTCAGGTCCTCAACACTTGGTCAGCGCAATTCAGCACTTTTGTTTTTTTTGACTACGGAACTCTGAGTTGACTTAGTGTGAGAGTTTCGAAACTGGAATCAGTCCTAACCTTGGCCACAACTATTTCCCGCATTGACTTTTAATGTTACTGCCTTTCATTTTGCTTTTCTGACATCTGCCAACCTCAACCTCTGCGTCCTTTGCTTGCCCGATCCCCAGCAACACACGCGCGGCGGCGCAAACCCGCCGAGAGCAAGTCCCGTTGGCGCCTGCCAAGAGAGCGCGGGCTGATGAGGTGAAAGTAATCTATCGGGCGTGGCATCATCACACCTCCGTGGTGGCATATGGCAACTATCACGCTGGAAATATCCAAAAACATGAGATGGGGTCAACGAGCGGCCGTATATATCTTTTTTTCAGTGATAATTGCAAAATTGAAGGAGTCAAAACAAAGTCACCCACCAAAGTGGATTTATTTGGGCGCAGATGAGCGAGCCAGAAGGTGTTTGTGTCTGCGTGTTTGCACACGCGTGTGTACGGGAAGGATGCCCCCGCTCCGAGCTGGTTGCTTGGCAAATATACGCAACGCCAGCGCCAGCTTCGACACATCCTCAAGGACAAGCTGAAGCGGTGGCCACAAACGCTAAATGAAGAGGAAATTGGGGGCAGGTGATCCTTTGGGGAATTTTAGCAAAGGGCCAAGCAAGCAGAAGTTTGATACTGGCGAGGGTGTGTAGACTTTTCAT
The DNA here is from genome assembly GCF_901709675.1 of Syngnathus acus. Taxonomy (NCBI): domain Eukaryota; kingdom Metazoa; phylum Chordata; class Actinopteri; order Syngnathiformes; family Syngnathidae; genus Syngnathus; species Syngnathus acus. Next base: position 2,408,629 of record NC_051099.1, on the reverse strand, counting down.
ATCATCACTATCCATCTACCACAGAATTTTGGATTCGTTTTTTAGTTTTATAGAAACGCTCACATCTAACCTTTCCATTTTGTGTTATTTTCCCGTTCGCCTGTGCGCAAATTGATTTCTACTTTGGTAAGATTTGTCGATTTTATTTGCTTTTTCATCCCACATCAAAACAAAAAGGGTGCCGGGTCAGCTGGAGAATAATTCACATATTTCATATTTGAGCACGCAGAGAAGAAAAAACCCCAAATTGATCCCGCTATCAAGGTGAGCAAACTATTTATCTTTGGCCCGAAAGGCAACAAGATGTATGTTGGAGATAGTGCATGTCATTTTCACTTAGCTCCTCAAGGCCAACCATTTTCTTTTGGCTTTATCCTCGGCTGGGTGCCGCGCTGATGTATTCATAGAAAACAATAAGCGCTCCTCCACACACTAGCAATGGGAATATGGGCCGGTAACCTCCCCACCGTCACTCCCTTCCTCCAGGCCGCGCCGTATCTACACAAATGTAATCTGCGCGTCTGTATTAAAATTCATGAAGGGGAGATAAGAAGAGACTTTCATTAGTGTGGAGTTAGCGCTTTTGGATAAAGTTGGGAAAAAAAAATTTCAACCTGAAAAAGAACTTTGAAAGAACCTGAGTGAGGTCAAAGGTGTGAGGTCATTGGAGTGACATGACGCGAGTCATGTGGTCATCAAATGGGACGACAGCCAATGAGAGCTTTGCGCAAGTCTGGGCAATACTCTGCCATCTGTTTGGATTGTTTGGCCTTGAGTCATTAGCACACTAAATGTCTACTGCGCTTAGTCCACCAAAAGTTGTTGGCGAAATGTGCTGAGTCATGCTTGAAATGTTAAGCACTTAATGGCAAGCAATGTTTGAGGCTCGCCAAGCGAAACATGGCTGACAAATAAAAGCCATTAGAGCGAGGCGCCGAGCGCTAAAGAGGACAATGCCTTCTTGCTTTGATGCCGGATATTTATTTATTTTTTTCTTTTTCTTTCTTTCCATTATCTCTATTAATATTGAGCGGCCGACGTGCTGTTTTGCTCCACTCCGCTTTGCGCTTAAGTCAGCCATTATGTTGTTGTTCTAAACCAGATGATGAACATTTTCGGTGAGAATATAAAAAGATAGGAAGTGTATTTGCAGTGGAAATGATGTTAACTTTTGACGCCATCGTCTTGGCCTGACTGGACAGTTCTGATTCTTGCCCTTTAGACAGTTTAGTTTAATTCTTCCCTCGCGCTTCCCTACAAATAGGAAGGAGATTGTAAGAAAGTGAGCATCGAAGAGCGTCACGAGATAATGTGCCGAAAAGAGAAGAAGAAACAAAAAGTCACATCTTGCACGCAAACTGAGTTTTTTTTTGTTTTTTATCACATTGGAGCAGCCTGTGCAGAAATGTATTGCTTTTGTGCTGCCGATGCTGGCGGGAAAGATAGTTGCGACAAAGATACAGAAGAAAGACCGTTTCCCATGCATGAAATTGGAACTGATTTCGTGATAAACGTGAGACGATTCAGGGATTAAAATAAATAAATAAAACAAGATTAAAAATAAAGTCTGTCTTTTGTTTCATCTCCATCGCCAAAAGAACTGTATGACTTTTGTATGGAGTTTGGAAATGGATTTAATAAAAATCAAAAATGCTTTGCATAATTTATAGTCCATCACAAAAAGAGTCTTTACAGGCCAACAATTGATAAAGATGAGCAACATCCCCTGATCTAATAAAAAAACAGGGCTAGCTAGCTAGCTAAGGAGCCAGACAAATAGCCAGGCAGCAAGACAGCTAGATAAATGTTGTTTTAACGGCCAAACTGACCCGACTTTCAATCCTCTTCCGCAAAAACACAATAAATCATCAGCATCCGCGACACGGCTGACTGGCAGCATCCGCGATCATTTGACTTGTCAGGAAAATTGATATTTTTTTTCCCCGCCATGCGTCACAATGCAGCAGCTTATTAATAAGAAAAGAAATGCCAAGACTCACACAATAGGCAGGCCTAATCCTGTTGATCTTAGTTTTTGGGGGAAGCTGCTCTATTTTTGGCCTTTACGTCAAACAATAGTCACGCCAAGACTAGCTAGCGAGGCTTTTAAAGCGTTTAAGCCCGTTTAAGAGCTCAGAAACAACGGGCAAGAGAACCCGGGCAAGGCAGGGCGGCCTCGGGGAAGGTTGCCACCTATTCTATACATTCCATTTAATTAGAACAAAAGGAAGCGACTTCACATTTTCAAGGCACCTAAAGAGATTTAAGAAATGGCTTCTCGATGCAAACGACCGTCTCCGTGGCTTAATGAGGTTGAGGTAGAAACGCTGATCAGATACGGGAACAGAGTCTCTCTCTGCTTCTATGCAATCAGGCTTTCTAATAAAGGCCTCCCCTCAATAACGGACGGGTGGGTAAGTAACTCCGCCGCTCATTTATAACGAGACTGTCAGGTTAGCGCAATTTGCCACAGGCCGACATTTCTACCTCAAGGTCATGGATTAATTTCTTTTTTTCTTCCCCACCGCGGCCCCTCAAGCATTTCGGCATTTGTGCCGTAGCTCAATCTCGAAAGGTTTGCTTTCGGAGGGAGACGTGGCCGCCTCGCCTGTCGTCAGCGGGTCACATGGAGCCATTTCTGTGGTCCGGATCAGCGGTTACATAGCCAGTTGGCGTGGTTACATTTTCAGAGTCGTTCTAAATTATGGACTTATTGCAAATGTCACTCACAATAACGAGCGATTGATTGCTTGGAAATGTCACTTGCGATCTTGCGGCCGTAAACACACGAGGAAAGTGTGTGCGCGGATTATAAAAAAACCCAAAAAACATCCTTTGTCTGACCTCTCTTAATTTGCCGTTAAATTCTGTGATATTTGTGAGAACACAAACCCTGAGCACGAAGCAGTTAAACCAACGATGAAGAAGTCACAGGCCGACACTAACATTTGCTTTGGCGTCCATTTATATGGCGACATCTTTGTTATTGCAAGTCATGCAATTAGAACAGGTGCTGCTTTCAAATAACCAGTCGGGCCATTAAAATGAAAAGTCAGCGGGCTGGCGCACGGAGTCATCATCCCACGAGGGAGGGGGGGGCTAGTGCTTGCTTAGGTGGATCTTTGTCTGCTTGCCGGCCCGTAAAAACGCCGCAGCAGGTGCAAGACAGAGCAACTATTTGGCGACTCAAATTATGTTAATAAGTGTGTTTTGCGTTTCCAAGATAGCAGAAGTCCTCTGCGACATGGGCAGAGTGCTCATTAGCCGCTAGATTACCCAGGATCCTTCGGGACCAACAGGCCGGTGAGATGCGGGAAAACTGACATTTGATAAGCCGACTCCACATACAGCTTTGAAAACGCTGACAGGATTGCTGTCGTCGGCTCTCATTTGCAAAGTTACAACTCAAAGTTACTGGTGTGGCACTTGTCTACGGCTTCATCGACCAAAAATAAAAATATTCAACCAAGGTCAAACAAGAAGGCAGGTTATAATGACCTCATCATCCCGCAATCAGAAAAGTAGAAGCGCATATTTATCTGAACAAATCCCAATTTAAGCGAAGAGACAAATCAATCTGTTGATATTTGTCAAGCATAAAATCATTTCAGCTGCATTTCAGGTTCGCCGAGGTCACACCTCGCTATCGACGCCGCCAGCCTCAAACACTCAAAGGCGCCCACGCAAACCTGTTGAAACGCCTTTTGTGTGACATGTGAATGTATGTGGTTTGAATATAGAGGGAAGAAAATGGAGGGGAGGCTGCATAGAGCCTCGACACTCTGCTGCCGCATAACTAAGTGTGAACACACACACTGATTTTAATAGTTAGTCTCTTCACTTCTAGAAAAGCACATCTCCTGATACCAAACAAACTGTAAATTGCACCACAAGATGACACCAAAGACTAATAAGAAAGTAGTAATTGTATGTTGAAGTGATGTAGTATAACAGCATTGAGACATCTTTAGATGTTGGACGTTACTTGAGACGGTTTTAATATGATCAGTTAACTTCTTTTTTACATAGACACAAACGATAATATTCTCAAATATAGCAACTTAGTGTGATTTATCAAGGTTCTACGAGGTCCTTCCAGAATGTCAGGGGGAGTTCTGAAATGTGTTTGTCTTTTCATCATGCCAGTAATACGCATTTCAGCCAAGCCCATTATGTCAAAAGGAACAGGTCCAAAAAAGACCTTTGTAGCCAATGTGAATGGCAGCACTGCTCCCTGGTGGTCACGGAGGGAACTACATGAGTAAACTGCGCAATGCATTGTTTCATAGCAAAAGAAACTGACAGCAGGAGCAATAAGTAATACATGGTGTGAGACTTGGAAAAATCTCATGATGCCCATTAAAAAAAAGAAAAAACAGGAAAGGGCAAATTCAAAAAAACAAAATAATTCTACAGCAGTGCTTACCTGAAACCCACGCGTCCTTGAAGCCAGCGTGGTTTCGACTGGTGTCAGTCAGCCTTAAGCCTCAACTTTGAGGAGAAGGAACGATGACGTCGGAAGAGCTTTTAGCACCTTCTTTCCTCCACACTGTCGAGGTCAAATAGAGAAAATGTTACATTCATAGATAGAAAATATCGATATGTAAAATATGCAAACTGAGACCTTAATTGTCACAAAAGAAAATGTGCAAATGTTATTTTTCCTCCCATTTAAGTCTTTAAAACGTCGGATATTTTAAATTCGTACTGTTTTCGTAGCAAATTCCCTTGAAGTCAGCTAGCTTTTAAACGCGACCTTCAAGTTAAGTTTTGTGTCGCAACTGCATGTATTAATAAATTAATATTTTATTTTACATCAAAACGATAAAAAGACAAGAAAAAAGACTCACCAGAACTTTGCGGCGTGTAGGATATGTTCAAATGACCTTGTTACTGCTTTTCTTTTTTGCTTCATTTGTTTGTTTTTTTACTTGGGGCCACACAGCCGTCACATTCGAACCACTGAATTGAACCTAGCGACATTGTTTTCTTAGGATTTAACTTCAGTTTTTAATTGCACAGACAAGTCCAGGTTTTTTAGTGCTTTACCGGTTCAAATTTGGATGTTTTTATCGATGTTTGCATCAATTATTTGCAAAGGCTCCCTCATGCTCGTTCACCCGCAGGCTCCGTTGATGGGACGCACCTGTGGTAGGGTTTCTACTTCCGGGAAATTGTTTGTTTTACGACCACAAAATTAAGGACAATAATGACAAATTATCACTATGCACCGCGTGCCAGAAACCAAGAACTAGAAATACATATCGTAATGCCGATTAAAAACACTGCAGCTGGCGGAAATGTGGCTAAAAAGTCAGCTCTGCACCATACTGACGCCGTTACATTTGAACACAAGATGGCGCCATTGTCTATTTGCACTCAGTTTTTCCATATAATATGCACATGCCCAAAATAATATGCAATGGGATTTATTGCAAAGAAATGTTAAATTGCCAACCTAATGAAGAACTTGATTGAATATAACTTGATTTCAAAGTCATAAACAATCCTGAGCCAAGAGTTTCCATTTTAGGATTTTATTCATTGTCCAAATTCTTATCAGTAGATTTTAAAGGAAATAAAATGTCCTCACTTCTTTGTTTTAAATCCTTTGTACACATCCTCTTAAACAAAATAGAACAACTATGTACAATCCACCGGTAAAAAATACAATACATATACAAAGCGTACAATGCCGAAATGGAGTCGTCTTTGTAAAAGACATAAAAAACAGCAACGAGACGAGTGACACTTGTACACACGCGCGCACACACACACACACGGGACGTTATTTGTGCAGCCAACACTCTTTTTTTTTTTTACAGCTTATTGTGCATCCTTGTCATTGTTTCTTATTCACATCGCTTATTGCATTGTAGTGGGGGGATAAAATGGAGGTTTGAAAATCAAGAACTGACTTTATACAAAACAAATTCACACCTGAGGAGGGTTAATACTGACACTTGGTTTAGAACGTAAGGAGTGGAGCCGTGCAAACAAAGATGAAAGAAGGTGCCCAGGATTGTGGGAACACCCACAGAGGTCAAAGAACATGCACAGGGGCCTGGAGTGCTAAAATAAGGATCCTGGTAGACCCACACAGGTGCCCAGGAAACTCAATGAAGCCTGAGATCCAGGAAACCAGGCAAAGGCTAAAGACTATCACTATATGTTGTGAGATAAATAAAGCAATAAAAAAATAATCCCTGACATACACACACAAACTCGAGCACACACATGGCAGTGTCCACACATCTACGAGAAGCCAGCAGAGAAAATAAAATTTTGGGGGTTTTGTAACAAAATATTCAAAAATATTCCACAATCCGTCATCTATACACCATCATTAATTTACGGCAAAATGAATGACCAAAAAAAAACAAATAAAAAATATACATTTCCATTCATGTATTTATACATATGCAAATGTTAGCATTCCAAGTCTTCCGAACGATGCTAATGGAAGACCAATCCTTTTCTGTACGTTGAATACAGGGAGTCTTCTTGTTTGGATGCCATTTAGGGGGGGCTAGCAATTTCATACAATCAACACTGTAAACAAACAAAAAAACGCCTTTACCCCTGTTTGCGCCTTTAAAATAAACATAAAATCATTGTGGTTTTTTGTTTGTTTTCACCTAAAAGGTCCGGGAGGTAGCGCCTCATTTGGGTAGCTAGCGTCAGGAAGCGGCCATTTTGAGTGCTCCACATGAATGCCTTCGGTTGGCCATCTCGTCCCGAGGAAAACGTGGTGCAAAATTGAAGTGATCAAAAAAAAAAAGTTAAAAGCATCTTTCTTTTTCTTGGTCTGAAAAACAGCTTCTTGTTTTCAAGTGAAACAGGCACAAGTTTCAGGGACTGAGACAAACAGGTGGCAGAAGTCCCACACATGATCCTGGCATCCGTCAGTCAGCTATCTTGTCCCAAGGAAAATGTGGCGCTAGTTCCGAGGTGCAAAATTAAAATGATTAAAATAAAGTCAGAAGTCTTTTAAAAAAAAATCTATTTTCAAGTGAAGCAGGCACGAGTTCCAGGTGATGGTCAAAAAGAAACCAGACAGCCACACGTCTACACGGCGGAAACTTGTTCATCTGCGAGAGGGCAAAGACAACAAAGAGGAAGTCACATTTGATGTACTTTTTTCCCTTTGACATTAGAGAAAAAAATCCGATTTAAAAGTGTGAGTGGCCTGGCAATCCAGTATCAATCACGTACCGTCTTCGCTGTCATTCATGTCGCGCATTCCCATGCGGCTGCCGGCAAGTCTGCGGGCCTCCGCCAGGCTCCCGACGGCTCCCGGACTCTGCAGGAGCTTGCTCCTTTGCATGGCCACGCTGTAGTCGGGCGGTTTGAGGTGGGGAGGCCTCGCGGGCGGCGGCCCCGCTGCCACCGCGGCGCCGCCGCTGATGCTTACATCTTTGACCTCACCCAGAGCCAGACCCTGGTAGCCTGGAGGGGTGGGAGGGGGAGCTCGGTAACGCTCATCCTTGGTGGGGGAGGTGATGCAGTATACTGAATGGAGGTGATGGAAGAACAACCCAAAAAAACAACAGGGGAGGGAGTGAAGGGGGGCAACAGAAGGAAAACCATGGAGAAATTAAATGGTGGTAACGGCTGAGAAAACACCATGAAGCAAAACATGACGAGAAGCAGTGAGATGAAGAATGGCAGCTCACATGTAAGCATGACTACGAGTGCTACCCTGTTCAAATTAAGCACTGATGTTTAGTTAGCATCTATAGCTCCAACTACCAGTAAAGTTCCATTAGCATTCTTAGCATTAGCATCCTCACCTATGAGACCTTTGTCCGTGCTGGATGTCACCGTTTTGTAGGCGGGGTCTGTGCTCTGCACTGCCCCGTCACCGGTCGGCGAGGCCGACGAGCCGGAGCCAGGCGGCGCCTGCTGCTGCTGCTCGCCGGTGTTCCTCCGCTTTACGGTGCCGTACTTCCCCTCGTAGGTATCCGACAAAGAGCCGGACGACGCCCAACTCTGCCGCGACTGCTTGGCCAGCTCAGAGTCGCGGGCGGCGTCTGCCTCGGCCACGGCGGTGCCGGCCAAGCGGTTAGCGAGCGCCAGCGGGTGGCCGTGGACGCCGTGGTCCCACGGGCGGCAGGAGGAAGTGGGCAAGCTCTGGAAGGAGTCGTGGGAGTTGGACGAGCATGACGTCCAGCTGCCACGCCCGCTGTCGGCCACCGAGTCCAGGGAGGTCAAGTCGGGCGTCAGCTCTTCCGTGGAGAAAGACGACGTAAAGGTAGCGCCTCGTGCGGCATAGGCCCGAGATGACATGGCCGCCGTGGCAGAAAGAGAGCTGCGTCACAGGGAGGAGATAGATGGGAATTACTCCGGTGCTTGTTATAGGGAAAATATCGACCAGCCTAAGTGGACGAACCTGGCGCTGGGCTGGCTGTAGTCCACGTTTAAGTGCGTGGCCGCCGCGCTCTCGGGCGTCGGCACGCCGGCCGGCACGGCGGATGCGACTGACGTCCTGGCGCCGATGCTGTTGCAGCGCTCCTCCAGACCAGGGGCTGGCACCGAGTCCACGGAGCAGATGCTGGAGCGAGACGAAATCTCGCTATGACTGGAGTCGGACAGATTGTCCGTCTTACCGGGAGGAAGCAGCGCGTATCCTGCGCAGAGGAAACAAAGTTGAGTTTACACGCCAGCCGACGGACTCAATTTACGCGTTTGGGTTGGCGAGCCTGGCTTACCTATGCCGTAGCTGCGCAGGCTGACAGTGCTCGCTTTGGTGCTGGCCTCGCTGGTCAACGACGACGACGAGCCAGACAGGTTCATCTGGCCCGAGCAAGTCTGGGTTTTGGCTGAGAGGCCTTTGCGCGGCGAGCCTTGCGGCGACACGGTTGGGCTGGAGTGCAGGGACGAGATGGTGGACACCGTGTCGTCCGAGGTCCTCTTGGAGGTCCACTCGTCTGCCGAGCTGGCGGGGGGCTTCTTCACCACCTGAGGGGAGCTGAAGTCTGGAACAAAGGAGACCGCCGGGCTCTAAATATTTGCAACCGTACTGTAGACGCTTAAGCCATCCAGGTACTTACTAGGCGGGCCCACGTCTTTGGCACTGCTCTTCTTGCGTAGCGGGTTGAGCGGCACCTGCACCTGAAGCACCTGCGACACCCGGTTCTGGCTTTTGCCCGAAGGCAGCGCCGACCGCAGCGACACGGGCGACATGTCCGACTTGGTGGACCGCCGGTCACTCAGGTTCTTTGAAACTAGAACGTGCAAAAAAAAAAAAAAAGACGTGTGTTGTAGTGTAAATGAAATGAACCGAATACCTTATGGGAAATATTTTGTGTGCGCACTCACTGGTGGTGTAGGCGGGCTCGCACTGCAACGACATGATCTGATGCTTGTCTTCGTCCGTTTCCACGGCCAGGTTAGACAGGTACTGCTTGACCTTGCGTGCCATCTGCGCGTCCTCGTACAGCTTCTTGGCGTTGAGCAACGAGCTGCGGCGCACGCGCTTCTTGTGCCCGACGCCCTGCACGTCCAGCATGTTGGAGTTGGTGCTGCCCTGACTCAAGGACCTGCAGATGAGTTGACGAGCTTATGTTAATTTCATACATAACACCAAAACCCATTCAAATAAAATCAACATTATTAAAAAGTTACAATCCAACATACAATACTCTTTAGATGAATCTGAATAACCGGACTATACAAATAAATGTTGTGCACCTAATGCTGCATATAGCTCAGAGCTGCATAAGCTCAACAAAACGATCATTATCAAGATTAATATTGCAGTCCATGCAGCTAGCCGCGCTAGCCATGCTGTATATGGCAGGAGGGTTAGGGTGTTGGTGACCACTGCATATGGGGAATATTATGGGATACAGAGTCCTTCCAACGGCTGTTAATGACGTACACGCAAGCACAGGCAAATGTACACGCAAGTCAGTTTTTGCATGCTTTTTTTTTTGAGGTGGGGAGTGGGATGCGACAAAATGGCTCCGGGAGTGGGGGGGCAAAACTTACCCTAAACTCTTCCACCTCTTCTTCCTGTAAGCGAGAGGTGTGGAGATTGAAGCGTGATGAGAATAGTTGCTATCGGGGTTTTTTTTTTTTTTTTTGGGGGGGGGGGTTTGGGTAATGAAATGGAGGTGATGAAAACAAATGGAAAAATGTGGAGGGATGTAACCGCAGAAGAGGAGTGGGCAAACGTTTGTGCTCACGTTTGATTTTTATAAATGGACAGATGGGGCAGCTATAAAGTATGTCAAATATTTGAATTAATAACAATTCAATCTGTGGTCATGTAAATAAGTTGCCCACACCTGCCACATGCTGCATGGACAAAAGTATCGGGACACCTTCTGAGAACGCGACAAGTGAAGACAAAGTGCAAGACAAGCATCCCAATACTCGTGCCCACTCGATATTCCACTCTTGTAGTACACCGAGAGGGTCTGCGGGGGGCAGTGGCGCTCCTCCACTGCAGACCCCCTGCATGCTGACATTGTGTGACAGCGAGCGAGCGGTTGAATGCGGGATGATGATGATGATGATGGAAGGACTACAAAGATGGCTGACCGTTGTCTGAACATCAGAGCGGGGTCCATGTTGGCCGACGTCATCCGGACCACGTGTCGGATCTCCTTGGCGATCATCCGCAGCTTCTCGAAGTTCACCAGGCCGTCCACCGTCGAGTCGTTGCCTGGTGGGATGTTTCATGTATTTGTTGTTTATCACAGGATTGAAATATCGCTTCCTAATACAACTTCCTTCCAAAGCTGAGTTGGTTTTGGATTGACTCAGAGTCAGATGTAAAGCGATCAATAGAGGAAGCCTTTCGCAGAAGTAAAGCTGCTTGAGTGAGCACCAAATGACAAGTAAGAGGAAGTACGCCAGCCACAATGATACTTCAAACCGGGCAGCGACTTCTTGTTGGAGCAAGCAAGCAAGCAAGCAAGCACGCACGCGCACCTTCATGCAGGAACGTGAGGTCCTTCTTGACCACGGGGAAGAGCGGGATGACGGGCGGCTGCATGCTCTGGCTGCTCAGGATGTTGCGGTACTTGGCCATGTTGCGGGACGGGTCAAAGATGTCCTGAAGGTCCCCAAAGAGTTTGTCGTACTTGCTGGGCAGCTTTTCCCATGAGTTGCGCAGGCGGGCCACCGGGGCCAAGTTCAGACCACTAAAAGGGAAAGAAATTGACAATTGACGACCATTCAGGGTTGGGACCAATATCCATGAACCCGTCCATACCTGATGATTGCAAACATGGAGTTGAAGTTCTTGCACTCTTGGCAGTGCAGGGCGATCTTGATAAAGTGCTTGACGGTTTTCATCCTCTTGAGCGCGTTGGGCTCCTTGAGGATCTCGGTGGCCACCCAGAAGGTCTCCTGGTTGATGATGTCCTCGAAGCACTTCAGGTGGCCGGCGCCGCCCGCCGCCGAGTCCATCTTGAACAGGTCGTCCACGTACTCGGTGGACTCGATGTTCCTGAAGAGCTCAAAGTCCCGCATGGAGAGCTGGGCGGCCACCTCCATGGTGTTGAGCTGCAGCAGCGAAATGTGACTCTCACGCAGCAAGTCCTGGGCGTCCTCGTCGGAACACAGTGTCTCCGTCTCCATGTTGTTCTTCAGGTAGTACCTGCATACGGTGATAAGCGTTGCTATTTATGCGACAACAGTTTGAGAGTCTTCGAAAACCCGGCCCGCCCGGCGCCTTCTTACCTGCCGCTAAGCTGAATGCGGTCGGCCAGCTTGGAGAGCTGGTCAGGCAGGCGGCGCTGCTTGATGACACCTTCGGGGCTGACGGAGACCTCGCACAGCGAGTAGTTCTCGGCGGCCGGTGTTAGTCCAAACTCGTTGACGGCGTGCGCCACCACATCCTTGGCGGTGGTGTCCTTGCTGATGATGATGTAACAGCTCTGCTGGTCGGCCTTAAAAACCCGGATCACCTGGTCCGGGATGTCTGGAGAGGGTGTGAGAAGGACAATCATGTATCGCGTTGTTGTTATTTATTTTTATTTGGTTTTTAGACTTTGAGCATGCGGTGCACTTTGACACTTTGCTATTTTTGTTTCAAGCGGCCATTTTGTGCAAAGCTTGAAGTCGCCGCCGTTTCAGCCTGGCCATTTCCAGAGGCTTTTCACAGCTTAACTTGTTTTAGTTTTGGCAAACGGCAGTGACTTTGCCACAAAACTCTTTGCCAAAGTTCAGATGCTGAAAACGAAGTTACATGAAATTTGGTAAGCATGTCTGTCATGAGTAGAGCATTTTAAAAAAAATTAAAAACTCAAGTTCAAAACCACACAGCAAGTCTGTCATTTTGGTATAATGGCGCCATCGCAGACTCATTTAGCCATTCCTACGGGCAACTTTGTCCCACGGCTGGAAAGTTCAGGTCACAGGTTGAGCAACCATCTTGCACACATCAAATAAAACAAACCTCAAGGACTGTTTGTCAGACGGAAGCGCATGCAGAACACAAACAAAGTCAAGCATCCATACTCACAGTACAGTCCCAGCGCTGGGCCGAGAGAAGGATGACAAGGAGAAGAAAACATGAGAGGAAAGAATGAAGGCCGTGAAAAGAACATAAGGTGGTGGAAAAACTTGGTGTTCTGGAATCCATTTGTGTGGACGGCGGGCAGGGTGGTGGTCACCTACCTGCCGGATTGGAGAAGTCCAGGACGCTGGTGGCGGGTTGGAGGAGGTCCGGGCTGCTGGACGAGAGGCTGCCAGGAATGGGCAGGATGGCCACGCTGTGCCGACATTGCTTGGTACCCACGATGCTGTCGTCCTGCGACTGACCCACGCCGCCATCGCTGAGGGGGATCGACAAGGTCAAAGGGCGCTATTAGTCCAAAATGTCTTTGCAGAAGCTTTCCATTGTAATGAATGGAAATGTTACATCACATGCAAATGTTCCATTCAAAGACATGACAAAAGTGACAGCGGGAATTTCATGTACTCTATATGCAAACTGGAGAAAAACTCAACTCAAAATGTTTGATACTTAAAATGGCAGCTGGAAATTGACAAGTGTGATAAAAAAAATAAAACAGCATCGTGTTGCCTAGTTGACCCCTGTGAATTCCACCTAGCAACAAGTGGACGGGAACAGGAATGGCTGTGTGTGCGTGCACCGAACAAGAGGTCTTACCCAAATAGGCCCCTGAAGCAGCAAAGCAGGGGGAAAAAGGAACACAAAATTTAAATAAAATGGAAATTGAACAGAAAAGAGACAAGCAGTCCCACTAAAGAAAAAGCACAGCGAGCGCGACAATGTGCGTGCGTGTCCACTTTGTAGCATGTGTGAGCAAAGTACGTATACGTGCTAAAAAGTGATGTTGCTCCTCCACAAGTGGTTTATTGAGGAAGTGTGACTCGCACGGCGACCGTTTGACCCCATTCAAAATAGAAAAGTCACGCTGAGTCAGCGCATTGTTCCTTGTTCCAATTAAGAGGACCTCTTTTCTCGTTAGCGGCCACGTTAGCATAGCACGTTCTACCTGAAGGGCTTGGGTGGAAGGATGCTGAAGCGCGTCTTCTCCAACATCTTGCGGATCTTGTTGCGGCCGCCCGACACCGTGTTGGCCTTCATCTTGCGCGTGGCCTTGTGGTCGGTGGCGAACTCCATGTCGCCGGGCAGATCCGGGATGGAGAAGCGGTTGCCCTTCTTCTCTTGGATCTTGGGAATGTGCGGCCCGCCGTTCTTCTTTTCGTGCACGATCCGGCTCAGGAGCTCTTTGAAGACTGCGACGACAATTAAAGGGCGACACGAAGTCAAAGCCGACATTTTGAGGAGTGACGTGAAAAGAAATGTATTGACGGCGAGATGGTTCACTCACCAAATATGTTGGTCTTGACTGTGAGGGACAGGTGCGTGTTGTTCCTCAGGATATCCACGGCTTTGGAGAAAGAGATGTTCTCAAAGTTCTGACCGTTGATCTCCATGATCTGAAATGGCACATTTTGGCTTGCTTTACTGAAGTCTGCCTAGCAACAACCGTTAAGTTACGTGAAGACAAGGCGCCTTTCTCTGCCATTGTTGGCAGTGCTAATTCTGCCACCTCACCTGGTCCCCACGTTTAAGTCCCGCCTCGGCCGCCTTGCTGCTGTCCTCCACCGCCTCAACGAAGATGCCGAAGCCGCGCTCGCTGCCGCCCTGGACGCTGAAGTAGAGCGGCGACTCGCGTGACGCCTTTTGCAGCGTGATCTGCCGCCACTTGGCCTTGGCGGTGCACGCAATGTTGAGCAGCCGCAGGTGGCCTTTCATTTTCTGAAGGGGGGTTAAATAAAAATAAAACAATGCAGACTTGTGCGAAGGCTTTGAGAGGCCACGGCGAGGTGCGAAGACTTACAGCGGCTTCCAGCCGCTTCTCAAAGTCCTCCAGGAAGCGCGTCATGGCCATGTTGCCCTCAAAGTCGTTGAAGTGGTTGTTGACCCACAATAGCACGATACGTGTCACCTGTGACATCAAAGACAAGGCAGGGGTCAAAGTTGATTATTTGCAGCAATGCTCATCGTCAGCCAAAGCCCCTACGCCAAGCTCAAGGACCGCCGAGCCTGACGAGCACACGTATCGATCGAAAACACGTACATTTCAAATAAAGCGCATGGAGAGCATAAAAAAGACAGCGGCATCAAAAACGAGCACGGAAACAACATTGCGCTGATTGATGAATGTGTCAAGTCGCATGTATTATTCATACGGTGCACCTAAAAAAAAAAAAAAAAAAAAGAATCACTTTTTCAGCATTTTGTTTTGTTACAGGGTATGTACATTTTTTTTACACGACAGTCATTTATTTAAAAAAACAAAGCAGACAAATATTGTTTTCCGATGCACTGCGTCGGCTCAAACACACATTCCTTCGCATCGATCGCCGACTTGACATTTCCACGGGTGCAATGCACAGTTTAAAAAGAAAGCACACCCACCGTGTCTCGGAGCGTGTCCATCCGGAACCAGTCCAGCAGCTTCATGCCCACCTCCATGGGGCTGGACACGAAAGTGCGGTAGGTAAGCAGGAAGTCCTCAATGTAGGTGGGGTCCACCACTGAAGGCTCCTCCACCAGGTGCATGATCAGACGCTCGGGGGTCCCCTGGAGGTGACGGGTAGCGCAGCAATTATGACAATTATGTACTCATTTATTGTTTTTTTCAGAAATTGAGTGTGGCCTCTGAGAGAGGAACAAGTTACACCTTGGACTAAAAGGAATCTTCTGGAAGGAAACGATTCTTTTGTGGCGAGGAAGCGAAAGTAGCAAAGCACATCCGCTCTTCTCTTTGCCCGACACAAAAAGAACAAAAGAAAGGAGGAAGGAGCAAGGGGAAGAAGAGAAAAAAATCCTAAACACTGGCGAATCGACTGGTCAACACTGGATGTGTTTTTGGATCGTTGAGACCCATTACGCAATCAATACCCGACTATCTCTGGAGAGTCTGAGAAGAAAAAAAATAAAACCCAGCAAAAGATCAAAAGGTGCCTTGGCGGACAAGAGGAGTGCTAAACGCGCTAAAGCTTCCTCTGAATTAGCAACAAAAAACGCTGAGGCAGCGTATTGATGTTTCAGCAAGTAGCTACTGATCGATCGCCGATAACCCGAGAGAGACCAATTAGCAACTTCGGGCTAGCATCCTTGGACTCTTCTGGTGTCCAAGTCCAAGGTTACAATCAGTGGCCAAACTTGATCTTTCAAGTCAACTCCCAAATGTTCTGCTAGCGTGAATGCTACAAGTTCCAAATCAAACATCACACTTGTTATTTTTCCAACCTTGATGACGATGTGTCCCTTGCGGGTGCCGCTCCGGTCCAGCTCGCGGTGCTCCTTCACCATGACAATCTCGCCCTCTTCCTCCACCTTGTGCGTGTTCTTCTCCACGTGGTTGAGGATGCGCCAGTAGTCCTCCTGAGCGATGCACACCAACTGCGAGCGGGAGCACAAGCGGGTGGTGCAAAATGTTTAGCGCGAGAAGTGTGAAGCATAGTGACCCATGCGGTACAGGAGTCACAGCAGTCTGTTAACATGAGAAAAAGGCGAGCTTCCTGAAATGCAACCTCGCCGACTTCCTGGAGGTCTGACGACAGGAAGTGATGCGAGAGAACGGCCGTCCGGTGGGTCGCACTTGGTGTGTGCATGTGTGAGATGTGAATGACTACCATTAAAGGCACATTTATCTTTAGGCGTGTTTGAATTTAAAAAATAAAAAAAAAACACTGACTGATATTCCAAATGAATTTGCTCTCACCTGGCAGTCGTCGCCTTTGGTGCGCACCTCGCCGTTCATGTACTGCTTTTCCAGCGAGGGCGAGATGCCGAAGCTGTTGCCCATGCACAGCGTCTCGGCCCGGCCCTCGGGACGACTGATCTCCACCGCCCCGTTCAGGATGACGTACCACTGGTCCAGCTTTTTTTGGAACACAAATGACATCGACATCAACACCATCCACATACCGCCAATTTGGTTTTGTCTGTCGATTGCGGTTCTGACCTCCTGCTTGTCGTGTAGAATGACGGTGCCCGCCTGCTCGACCACCTCGAACACCATCACGCCGCACAGCTCCCGACGCACCGACATGGTCATGTTGGCGAAGGCTGGCAGCTGATGCATAAACTCGAGCAGTTGTTCTGGGGACAGAACATAAAATTCATTAGAATCGCAAAAGAAAATAATAATAATGTGAAACTGGACCAGATATGAATTCTCGCCGCAGCCACTGACCGATGTCATCGTCGTTGCGGTCGGCCGGGTCCTTCTCCAGACACTCGCGCACCAGGTCTCGGCCCAGCAGCGCGTCCGAGGCTCTGTCCAGGTCCTCGTCCTCCTCTTCCTCTTCCTCGCTGTCCACAGGAGCCTCGGGAAGGCCGGACAGGTCCACGTCGCCCAGTTCGCTCTCGGTGGCCTGTAAGGACAATTTCCATCTGGAATGCTTGCCACTGAATAGACTTTTGCTGCTATTTTGTATCGAGAATATTGTAAGCGTTGTGGTTGATTTCTGCCTAGCAACAAGACGGCCCCAAAACTTTGTTGGATTACATTTGGGAATAAAGGTATACTAGAGGAATTTCAATGAGGACACTCTGCATGTCACGACGTGAAGCTTCCAGAGGCGTGGATTTGTCTTAGCAAAAGGTCATGGTTATTTCCTGCGTTAGACCTTTGCGCCACCGCGGGAAGTAGCGAGCGACAAGCCGCCAATGCTGCAGCATCGGCGCTAATTAGCCTGATGGGATGGGCGAGGCGAGGTAAGCGAGGCCCGCAGTCAATCAATAAAAATAATCAAAGATGCTACATTCGAGTCGTAAAGAACATTAACTACACATCCTCGGACTTTCCCACCTGGTAGATGTCTGAGAGGCTGCTGCTTCCCGAGTCGCTGGCGATGCTGCAGCCCGAGTGGCTGGCGGGCACGTGCATCACCTGCTGGTGGGCGTGCTCCGTCAAGTGCATCTTATTGAGGTCGGCTGGAAGCTGCAACAGACACAATGAGATGATGATCAGGTGTTGTAGGTTAGCTTTTTTTTTTTTTTCTTTCCTCAACACACGAACACGTTTCCCTGTAAACAACGAACGAGGCCTTGTACGCTGCATTCTGGTCTCAGCCGAGATCTGAACCAGTTCTGGACAGCTTTAGCTAAGTAAAAGAAACAAACAGTCCTGATTTGGGTTCGGGATGTTTTTCAAAACATGTCCCGGGGGTGCCTTCCAACTAATTCCATTTCACACCCCTTACTTGATCCCGCCTTAATCCGCAAACACACTTTCCCCGTCCATCCATCCCCCTGGGAGCGAGCCGGCGGGGGGCAGGGGTCTCTCCCATTCTACTCATGCATTAAGGATGAGAGTCAGGAGATGAAATATAAATGTGTCAGCTTCCTTCAGCTGTACAATTACATCAAGTCAACACGGAGGACGGGCGGACGGACGGACGGCGTCGTGGAAAGCGTCACCGTCAAAGCCAGACAATTTTGTTGACGTCCACGGTCATAAAAGACGAATGTCGAGCTTGAAGGGATACGTTCCAGCTGCTGTTCCCATCCAGTTTACATTTCATGACGTTTCATTCACTCTCATGACATTTGGTCCAGTCCAGAGTTGTAAGCAGTTTAAGGGATTTGTTACAGGTCAGTATTCCCTAGAGTTGCAGCATGAGGTGCCAAAGCAGCTGAGTCAATAACGGCGGAGTGACAGACAGACGCTCGGGTCACTGGCGGGCCACTTGCCGTGATCTCGCTCGGCCCGTAGGTGTCAGCACAAGGCCAGACAATATCTTTAGAGGAGCTGCAAATCAATGAATCCAAATTGGGTCTATTTTTCACGTGTCTTGCATCGCTCCGTCGCCTCGTCCATCTCCGGTGGTCAGTCATTTGACTTCCTCGCCAGCCGGGCATTTCCTCCTCTTCCTGGCATTTTCATTCCTCCCCTCCCGAGAACTTGAATTATGGATGAAGTCTGCGGCCGCCGTGCAATTTTGCATCAGACGGCGGGGGGGGGGGTGTTGCAAAAGCGCAGAAAGACTGCAAACGGCGCCCGAGCGCGTGTGTGCGAGGCTTGATGATGTTCGGCGCGGGGTTGAGGGATGATCGGGAATGGCGCGGCGTGGATTAATCCGTGAAAGAGGACGCGGATTGAAGAGGAGCGGCATGAAAGGAAGATAAAAACATCCCAAAGAATCCAATTTCCGACCGCAGTCCAGAGATACTTCAAGGCGGCGTGGGAGGAGATGACGTTTTGCACGGCAAGGCATGCAAAGTATCAGTTGGAACGGACAAGATTTCCGCAATGTTTTGATAAGCAGACAAATTAGGGAGGACGAAGGGTTCTAGTTCAAGCTCAAATTGATCCATCCAAACATCATTGACCCGTGCCATCTCGTATTCGTCAAACCATCCAGTCAAGACTCTCTTGTTGAATCAATAGCAAGGAGATAATGGAAGCATGTGAAAATGTTTGGGGGTAGGAGGCGGTGAGGGTCATCATCAAGTGTCAAGGTCAGAGTGGGGACCATTTTGAGTGGGTTAAGGTCATGTCCAAAAGTCATAGGGGGGGGGGGGGGGGGGGGGGGGGGGGGGGACTACAATCGAGGACCTTTTTACACAGTTAGTCGACTTGCATGACTTGTTATGGCCTCGTCGGAGGTCTGTTTGCAATGTAATACTGACAGAATGAAAGCTTAATCAGTTCGGTGAGCTTCATAGTCGTAATTGATGACTAGTCCAAGGCGATGTGGACACCGCCTGGCGTAACGTGACCCGTATTGATCGCTTTCGCGGCAACTTCCTGCGCATTTGAGCTGCCAGACGTCCCCCGCGGCAATTCTTAAAAGCCTTCACTCGCCCGCCCGCTTGGGCCAGGGCGGTGGTGGCATCCCTCTCGTAATGGTCTGAACCTCCCCCCCTCCCCCAAGCTTATATTTCACGTTAGCTGGCGTCACGTCAGTCTATCAATCAGGATGTCGGCTGGCCCGAGGCCGACTCGAGGCCATGACATCATCTGGCAAAGATCACCCTCTAGTGACGTGCCCCTCACCCCCCCCTCTAAACAAAATATATGGCTCCATTTTCAGGCCGCTCTGAGGATGATAGGTTCACTTAGCATGAAAACAAACGACCGAGCACAACATATGGCTCTATTTACAAGATCCGTGATGTCATCAACTCATTCGGGCATGCCTTTAAAGGTGGAATAGAAAATGATTCCTCCTTTGATCAGTAGTTGCGTCCGGAGATGTTGTGTCGCGGCAGTCCGTCCGTCCATCACGCCAACGCGCCAGCCCTGGCACCGAATCCATCAACCTGTCCAAGTCTGGCTCATTAGCAGCCGGCAAAGCCTCTTTGCTATTCATCACAGCTTGGACTCAACAGCCACCCGACGCCAAGTTGAATTTAGCGACAGGAAATTTGGTACGCAGGTCTATCACGCACAAAAAAGCCTCAGAACCATGCCTGGGAAACACAGGAAGTCCATCATTTCAGGGTCACTGGGACCATTACCAAGCAACCAAACATCTCTGCAGAACATTTTGGAGGCGGAGCTTGAGGATAACACATCAGCTGAACAAGGAAATGCCTGTAAAGGTCAGAGCATGACCAAACATGGAGGCCGTGATGCAGGATTCAAATTGTGCTCAGGTTGCAAGGATTCGTTATCATCGAGGATGGTATGTGTGATATACAAAGCACAGAAAAATAGGTGATAATTGGTGCAGAGGAAGAGTGACACGCGACAGGCCGGAAAGACAGGTAGCGCCTGAGAAGTGAAGATAACACCTGAAGAGGTGATATGCTCATTTATGGATGTGAACTAACATCGCACAAGATCTCAGCAAAGCACATTTGCCTCCCTAAAACTTCTTAACAGTCTTCAACATGGACACCAGGATGCCACAAGATGGCGTAAAAGCACTACTTTTCTCTAAATGAAACTCCTCAACTCACAGTCTTCAACTTGGACACCAAGATGCCACAAGATGGCGTGAAGGCACTACTTTTCTCTAAACGAAACTCCTCAACTCACTTAACCGTGGCTTCTTGGCATCGTGATTCTATAAAAGTAAAAAAAAAAAAAGAATTTGAAAATGAGCACAAAAAGACCAAATCAATATATTGGTGAATTTGCAAATAAAGATTTGCGAATATGAGGGGTGGGGCGCTATATTTTAACAACACAGAAAAAGGGAAGACACACACACACAGACAGCGTCAACGAGCATTACGACATGGCTTACTTTGGAGGACCACGGCTGCAAGCAGTTGGCATAGCAACGGACCAGGAAAGCCATCTCTTTGACCAAGAGTCGGGAGGAGGAGGGAAGTTCCCCCTTCGCCCGTCCAAAGACGATGGAAAAAAAAAAGCAGAAAAGAAGAAACCCCCGTCTTGCTACCCCCCCAGAAAAAAAAAAAAAACACCAAATGGGATTGTAAACCGGGAGAAATCCTCAGAAGATGGTTTAGAAATTCAGATGGAAAAAAGCACGCAAGTAATCCCAGTTTAGAAGAGAGTTTCTACCCAATGTGGCATCCAGGTTTTGCAAATTTAGCCAGAAGGGACTCCCCCCTCGAGTCATTCGGATCCGAGTGCCCGTTCCTCGCCTTCAAACTCACGTTGCAACTCTGCGAGCCTGCCGGCGAGTCTCCATGGCCCAATGCTGGGCTACGCTAAGTCCCCAGCTCCTTTCATGCTGGCATTCCTTGACTTTTTTTTTTTTTTTTGGAGGGGCGAGGGGGGGCTTTGAGATGCAAGCCGAGCCAGGTTAGGATGCTGTGCTGCCGTGTGCCGGGCTCGCTAATGACCTAGCGGAGGAGGAAGGGAGGGAGGGAGGGCGGTACGGAAGGAGGAGAGGGAATCCAGCTGAAAAAGAATGACATCACCTGGATAGCAAGCGAGCGAGGGATGGAGAGAGAGAGAGAGAGAGAGAGGGCGGTAGAGGGAGCTGCATTAGACGGATTGGCTGGCCAGCAAAAGAAAAGGGAGCATCTTTATTGATCGGGAACATAAAGCTATCGAGTCCATTGAGGCAACCCCCCCAAGCCCACAAAAGCCACTCCCACTTTTCTGCATAAATTACAAGGAAGGGGGGGGGGGTATCCATTCTGCCAACATCCCCCTTTGCTGCCTTCTTGTTCGGATAGAGGCAGGCACAAAAAAGGATGCAGTTGGAATTGCCCCCCCTTATAAGTCACTTGCAAAACATGGTCGGCTTTTTAGCATTTCGATGCAAGCGGCTACCGTTAGTGCAGTCGAGTGCGGCTATTTTATGAGAGAGAGGAAATGTGCAACGGGTTTCGTGGTCACATTGTGTTTAGCATTAGCAACGGTCCAAATGTAAACATGCAGCAGTCAGTTGGCCAACGTTGGCTTGTGTGATGACATTTTGACAAAATGGGCTTAGTGGCGTATGCAGAAAGGTTTGGAATATTACCATGATACATACACCCCTCTTTTCTTTTTTTTATTCATCCAGCATCTGTGCATCTCAATTTGTGCTCCCTGCGCCCCTCCCCAGCGCCAGCTAGGGTATGACATCATCTTTTGAGCAGGCAGCCAATGGGAGGCAAGCACATGGAGGCCTGCCTTCGGAGGAGCCGGTGTACACAAGAGAGGCCGAGCAGAGGTGGGATGGAAATAGATGAAGGGGGGGGGGGAATAGAGATACAGAGAGGAAAAAAATAGACAAGATATAAAAAGGCAGGGATTCTTATTCAAATGTGCCACTCAAAATAGGCAAACATTTACATGAGCTAATCGGATTATAATAACACACTGACTGGATTGGATTAAGTGGTGGAGGCGAGGGGGGATGGAGTGTCTTAACCAAAATTAATTGAAGTTTGCAAAAGGCTCCGTTGTCATAACATGCAGAAAGAGTTGCAGGAAGTGTTTCCTGTGTGACGTGCATCCTGTTGCGAGGTGAGCTGAGCGGAGCCGAGCGCCCTCAAAACATGTCACGTTTTCTTCCTCTGTCCTATTTTTTTTTATTTTTTTTATTCTCTTGTTTTTAATGGCCGGCATCGAAAGAGTTACAGAAGAGATAGCATGCACCATTTTAAGTTTTTGACTTTGTGAGTCAGTGGGGGGATTTTTGGCCTTTAAACCAAAGATATGTTAATTCAGCAGGGGTAAGTCACACATTTTCCCCTCAGGTGTCAATCGAGGGGATTTTATGAAAGCATTTGTTCCATCAGAAACAGGCAGAAGGAAAAAAAAAAAAACTTGTAGCGTGCGTAGCACAGGGCAGGAATTCCTGCCATTTAAAGCAGGCCCTTCCCTTCCTGCACTCTGCGACAAAAACATTGAAATATTTGCCTGGCTCACAATGACCATTAAACCAGGTGAACATATCAAACGTGAAGATTAGCCACCAGAGGGAGGAAGATGAAGAAGAGGAGGGAAGATGGAGAGGGAGTTCATCAAGGTTGTCATCTGATTGCTTGCGGATGTCATGGCTAAAATTAGCAACCCGGCGTACTGTACTACAAACCAAAGACGGGAGGGACAAAACCAATGCGGCTGGGAAAACATTTGCCGTTTGTCGACTTTAAAGTGGACACTCTTGGAGTCAAGGCTGGAAAGCGGCCCGTTGAGTGCAGCGCAAACAGGGCGGCTAATGGATGACTCACGTTGTTATGTCTCAAGAACAACATCCGGTGTCTTTTCTTTGGCCGCCACGGCGTGCACAACGCATTCATGCGGACTACAGCACATGGGCAGTCCGTACGTGGCCGCCATTGCAACGTCCAGCTCGCGTTTTACAAGAAGCGCCCAATGGACAAATCACAAAGTCACAAATGGGGACCTCTTGAAAGACTTTGCAGAATGCATCTGTTTGTTCGAAAGATACCCTCCCCCACACACACACTCCCCCAAACCGCCACCCACAGTGGTTTCCTAACAAACAGGTGCGAACACACACACACAATATTTAAGCCAAAAAATAGCTCATGGCCCTACCTGGTTGTTGACATAATCCTGCAGGGGGAACAAAAAGAAACAAAATGTAAGTCACAATCATCATGTCATGATTTTTTGATGTCCTAGCAGCATTTTGATTATCTTTCATTTTAAAACATGAGTTAATCACTCATCTGGCAAATCTAAGCATGATAAGTTCAGACGCAAACCCGGAACCTCAAACTGCGTGGCAGACGAGCCGACCGCTTAGACTGCCCAACTACTGTTTGCTCAAACTAATTCCGACAATCCAGCTAAGTTGGTGAAATGGCTCGTATGTTGCAGTTTTGTAAACTCCCCTGTGTAAGTCACACGTGGGTGCGCGTGTGGTGAGCGGCGATTAGGCGAGCCACTAACTGACACGAAGCGCCGATGCTATCAGAGGGAGGGGAAGTTGTACACGCCTGGCGTGGAAAACCCAACAGTGTCATTTTTTCCAATCAATCTCGTAATAAACGTAAGGACGATTTTAGAATGAACACGGACAGTCAGTTGCTTTGCTTGATTAAAAAAATGATCTTAGGGAGCGTTAGCCTACCTTGTACGCGGCGGCGGGTTCTTGGCCGTCCGTGATCAGCTCCCGCTCGCCCTTGGGGTTGATCCTGCGGAATCGGCGGCGGGAGCGCCGCTGCGAGCCGTCCCGCTGCAGTAGCCCCTCGTCCCCCTCGCCGCCGTTGTCCACCTGCAAGACACAGCGGGCACCCTTCTCAGATGGCGAAAGCGACTGACCCGCCGTGGCTTCAGAACGGCTACGCCGGATAACTTTGCGCTTCTCCGCGCAATTCCCAGTCGAGGGATCAGAGTTCTGTTTGCGGACTTTGACTTTTGCCGACTTGTATTCCACATTGTGGTCCTCATCCTCAGGATTTGCCGGCGCTTGGGCGGGCTCCTGGTTGAAGATCCAGTTCTTCCAAAGTACTGAAAGCCGGTTCCAACGCAGCACACTCATCCGGACCGCAGACAGTCCCAAAAAAGAAATAAATCCAAAACGCTCAGGGGGAAAAAAATGTCGCCTTTACATCCGAGTTGCGTCCGCTCGACACGCTGCCGAGCTTACGAGTGGCTCAAACACTTGAGGCCCAGGCCCGCTTCCTCCAGGAAACCACGCAAACATCCTTCTCACGAGGCGTAGCGGCGGCGACAAGAAGAAAAAGAAAAAAAAACTAAACCGAAACAGCAGATTCCGGAGATACGCCGAAAACTTCCCAGGAGAGTTTTTGTGTCGGCGGGAACGTGTTGTCTTGCGTCGCTCAATGGTGTCATTGTGTCACCACGCGGAAAGAATTTCAACGACGAAGCGCTTTAACGTTGTTTTGGCTCCTAGTTCAGGGAGAAGTCACTTATTTTTTTAGCTTCTGGGGGAATTTTCTATTTTATTTGAAGTGACTTTTCATTTTTATAAATGTCACTACTTTTTCACCATTACTTTTTTATTCATTGCAATTTTATCGTGTTTCATTTAGTACATTTCGAACTATATAGTTTATGACGCTACAAAGGCATTACAAGAGAGCCCGTCTACGAAGATTCAACATTTAAGAAGCACTAATGGCTTCGCTCGGCTATAAAACTAACATGCGCAAAAAAAAAAAGAAAGGTCCAGTGTGTCATTTTAACAAGCCTCACGGGACACGCTGGCAGATAGAGAATACGCGCGACAACACACACTCGCACACAATACACACGCTCTTGTTAAATGTGACCGGACGAAAATCGTTCTCTTTCGCCGCACAGGACAGAAGAACGCGTCATGTGACCATCGGCACAGCTGCAACGTGACCACACTTCCTGTTTCTTCACTGAAATACATGCGTGTGTGTGTGTGTGTGTTACACTAGCCAGCAAAATGATGCTAGAAAATCCAACAACAGAAAATGGCTGCTACACAGCTAAATTTTGCTACAAAATTGTGCAACAGGTACACGACAAACTAGTTACAACTTTCTTCAATCCCCCAAAATCGATTTTTCTTCTCAAATGTTTCCATTCTCCATCAGATTTGATCTTTTTTTCTGACAGGGCTGGAATGTTGTTTCAGGGTTGTCCTTTTTAAACAAGGACAAGAACAAAGGTAAATCTGAGATCAGCATCTCCAGGAGGAATTTCGGTAAGGTTAGACACGTCAGGAATGCAGAGCAAGACAAAGAAAGACAGAGCGAGTCAAAGAGTTCATGCCTCTCGTCTTACCACAATCATTTCTGACGGCTCCAACGTGATGCATTCACAGCCTCGCCGGCCCCCCAGCTGCTTGCCGAAACTAAAAATGACACACACACACACACACACAAACATGAGGAGGGAGAAGGAAATTGATTTGATTCTGGTCGGGTCATTTTATTCGAGTGCGCAAGTGCTTGTCCAATTTCAGCCTTTACCGATAAGGCCGAATATGTTCAAATGATGGCATCCCTCATTGGCTAAGCTAATTCTAAACACGTTTTCCCGCCGCCGCCGCCGCCTTTGGTGAGCATGAATGGCGACTCATTGCATTGTTTGAGGAAGTGTGCGGGCGGCTGCTTTTAATTACGGACGCGTGCAGAGAGGGACGGCCGACTCCGTCACATTACGACCCGACAACCGTGTGGTCTTGTCTCTTTAAATAGCCGCACATTCCGTCGCCTCTGCAGCTACCGAAAAACTAGACCTCCATGTGAGTGAACCTCAATGTGGACGACCGCCAACCTTTTCTTTCATCCAACTATACAGCCAATATTGTCCTCCGTTGCGATTCGCCCGCGGAGACGAATGGCGCCGAAAGTGCCAGATTTCAGCAGGTGACGATTTTCTACACCGCCAGCCATCTTTCAGCCCGATTTGAAGAAACAAGTGTGTGGCGGGTAAGAGGACGGCTGGGGAAGAGGGAAGACGGGGGTCTGACAGGTCCACTGACAGCTGCAGTGCCACGGGGCAATAAACCGTGACAGGCGGCGAGGAAACCAATGCCCCCCCCCGACACACACGGACGGGTAGAGAGCAACCATGTCGAGGAAAAAGACAACTATTGAAGATGTCTAGTAGTTTAAATGTGAGAGACAAAAAATGTTTTCGAAGGCCATGCTCTGGACTTTTTATCAAATGTCAAAAGTGAAGGAATAAGCCAGAAGAGGGCATTTTCTGCGGGGGGGGGGGGCATGTGAGGTCAATAGCGCAATCCAAAGGGAGCCACCATTTCCATGGTTACCAGCACCAAGCAAAAATGCAACAGAAACAAAAGAGGGACAAGCAGGGGACACTAACTTTAGGAGTCAATTTGCAAAACAACAAGGCAACGTTCCCTTTCGGTTTTGGGACCATTCACTAACCAGCCGTGTTTGAATGGGAGAACATTCCCACATTTGGGATTGTCATTTGAGTCGTTTGTGGACTTTCCGTCCACCCCAGAAAATCAATCAAGAACAAGCCGGGCGGGGGAAGGAGAAAGCGGCCGGTCACGTAAAAGACAAAGTTTGAAGATCACTAACCGAGAATTTCACTGGTCCACGTGTCGGGATTCCATGAACGCAAATCCAGCATGTTATCCACAAAGGCGGGAAAAAAAAGGGGATCCAAAGTTACGCCGCAAAAGTTTTGGAGGGAGAACAGTGTGTGTGTGTGTGTGTGTGCTGCCTCCCGCTCGATGCTGCCTTGTCTGTCGGCTGCCTTTGTGTGTATGTGTGTTGCTCATTTCCTGCCTGATGTGCTGGCAGGCTCCAGGCGGGCAAGCTGCACAGGAACACATGGCTGGCCACTGTTCCACCCAGGTCTACACATTCCACACGCGCACACACACTGCACTCTGACCTGCTCTCACACCCCCTGCTGTGACCACTAACCAACACACACCCTGCGGTCATTTTGCCCGTCTGACAACCTCCCCCACACTACTATGACTAACCGTGTGCGTAAACACACAGTGGGCCAAAAACATATCCGTGGCCTTTTAATTTGCTCTATTTATTATGCATTTAGAATATTTGAGAGAGTCCGTGTGTGTGTGTTTGCATGCGTGTGTTGACGTACCAGCACCTGGCCAGAAACATGTGCTCTTTGACGAAAACCGATCCAGACAGCAGGACGTACCAGCAGCTGGCGATGCTGTCGGGACTGCCAAAGAAGAAGAAGACTTTTTGCTCATCTTCAGACAATGAACCCACAAGACCCTTCACACTCAATTTGGAACCCCAAGCCTTAAATTGAAAAAGTGTCGCGAGTGGACTCACTAGAAGAGGATGTGGTTGGCCTCGTGTCTCTCGTACCGAGCTGAGGTGCACATGGATCTGAGGGAAGGCGGGGAAAAAAACAAAACAAATCGTATTCAACTGAAGAGCAGACCAGGCCATTTTAGCATTGTGTGTTGTGTTAGCGCGCGGACCTGAGCTGATGCTCCCTGAGGTGAGAGAGGACATCCATGTGGTAGAGGTGGCAGTAGATGGTGTGCAGGTCCTAAAAGACAGAAAGAACAAGAAGGAAAAAATAGAAATGAGCAGGATAAATGAATCCATTTCCTGATTTCCCAAACAAGGAATTTGTAGCTGCTCGTTAGTAGTCGGTGTCAAGCGGGAAGCAGCTTCAATGTGTCCAAAATAGCAGCACTTGAAGTGGTTGCTATTTGTGGATCAAACACTTGCGAGGTCTTCACTTTGTGTCAGTGCTGCTTGAGTGTGATCAGCATAGTTGCAGTGATGCTGCCCCCTGCTGGCAAACACAAAAATGACATGTACAAGCCACCCAGAAGAAGCTGAAAGCAGCTGAGGGGGGAGTCCAATTAAACCACGTTGACCTTTTCCCCGAAGTGGAATCCAATCTTTATTTTGGCCCACACTAAATGCTACGCTAGCAGGGGAAGTTTAATATGCGTCATTGGCGAGGACACAAAAAGCCACTTGTCGCCATGGACGCCCACTCCACGCATTTCTCGTGTTCCACGTTGAGACGACCTTCTATTCCCGTGCAGGATTTTAAGTCATAAAAGCAAAAGTTGGCACAAAGGTATTTTAGATAACAGCTTTACGAATATAGGACACTTTGAAGGTTGGACTTGCAACTAAGGAGGTCTCAATCACATTTTTTTTTCTTCTCTTCAATACCCCAACGAAGACAAAAGGAGAGCGTGTCCAAACACTTTGAGGAAAATCAACTTTTTACTTTGGACAAGACATTTCAGGAGCTTTGTTGGACACTGAGGAATATTCCAGCATTGTGCTGACACAGAGGCTATTGTGGACAGAAGACACAACGAGTCCCCTTGAAAATGGCTGAACAAACATCTCAGCTGCATAGCTGACCCTCAACATTTACATAAACCTCCAACTCCTCCGGGCCTTGGGTCAACGTCGCACTTGTCCGAGGACAAACGAGTTGTGTTTCGACGGCTCTGTTTGGCAAGTGAACGTCAAAATAAAGCGCTCATTACAGTCACACTATGCGGGCCCTTCCCGATGATGCAACTTGCACTTGGTGCTTCTATGAAGCTCTCTCTGATATCCTTCAAGTTGTAATCACAGGCAGCATCAATGTGAAGTTACAAGAGCACTTGTAGCACTTAGCGCTAAAGCCCCTCTCTGGGCCGTACAAAGGCGCTATTCTTAGCAACAAAGCTCACACACAGACCCAAACATCGCTCGCCAGCCGCCCGGCGAGGCGGCCTAATTGAAGACACATGAGGCCGATCGGCCGGTAAATCGCTTTCAAAAAAGAAAAAAGTGGCACAAAAGCAGACGCGTGGAAAGAAATACGGGAAATGGGTACAATTTCCATAACCCTGGCTAGCTCGACATCATCAAGACAAAGTGTGAAAAAGTCACCTGGAAAGGTTTTGCATCCGGGGAAGGGCCGGTCGGCAGGGCGACCGGCCGGGCCTGGAAAGCGGCCGCGTCACCCGCCAAACCGCGCAAAATACACACGCCGCACGCACTCCAGTGGAAACTATGACCATCCGTGTAATTTTAGATGTCTTTTCTGCTGGAATGAATGAAGTGGCAGGAAGATGTTTCACGGCTGCGCGCGATCTGACGAGACCCAAGCCAGAGGATGCTAATGGAAGGGCTTTTCGTGGAAAAAAAAATAAATAAATCTGGGCTCTTCATTCTGTTAACAACCACTTAGCTCGTGCTGTGACAACATAGCAATTTAAAATTAATGTTTGCTTTCTATTTCCACCGCAGCCCGTTGAAGCAGCCAAATACTTGGGTTCTTCTACGTAGAAAGTTCGAACAAATGTTTTTGTTTTTTTACTGCAGTGAATCCTTTGTTCTTCTGGACAAATTTAATGTCAACCTTTCACCAGCACGTCTGTGAAACCACCACTGAGTCAGGACATTTCACTTCCTGTTTGCCAAACAAATTTAAAACAAAAACAGCTTTTTATACCGCCCCTTAACGCCCGTGACAGGAAGCTTTTATTTTTGTCTTTTGCTTTCATTGTTCGGGAGGAAACGTTCCGGGAATGCAGCTGTCACATTCCTGGCCTTCCCGAGAAGACGGCGGACGCATTCCTTTCAAACCTGTCAGGTAGCCCTCCAAAAAAAAAAACACTCAAGAGGCTTCTTTATTAGCAGACTCGTACTGACCATGAAAATTATTCAATGAAAAGTTTTGTATTACAAGACAAGCGAGTGAGTCGTTTTATGGTGGAGGAAATTGCGTAAAACGTGGGTTGGTGTACAACGTCATCCTCTGGTGACGCAACCTCCATGAATTGCTATCTCGAGAAGCCTTGAGGGAGATATTGCCAAGCACAGGTGCACAATAGCGCCCGAGTCCCGCGTGACAACACGCCGCAATAATCTAGGACGAGTCTGACAAGCAAAGTGACACTGTGATTGCCGGGAGGCACTCGGAGAATGTTTGAGACCTTGAAGCAACACAAGCAAACCAAAAGGGAGGTCACGGTGGCTCAGCTGACTTGCGCATCCGACAACAATGCAGCTCTGCTTTGGCTTTTGACTATCATGTAGTCTGGCAGCACAGAAATATAGTGTACTAGAGGCTTAAAAGAATAAAACATAAGTCTATGTGGAAAACTGACTTAAGCCCCGCCCCTTGACTCTGATAGCCTGACTAATACTATGCTAGGTGAGTCCACCTGTAGCCTCCATGTGCATTCCTCGGCAAGAGCCGTGTGCCTGTTCATGCCTGCTCTGCGGCGTGGAATGTACTGACTTTTTTTCTTGCAACACACATACAGACAGTATGTGTTGTTTGCACAAGCATGGGCCAGTTATGTATGACGCGAGCTCGCGACAGCACGGCGGCCCGAGAACGGGTGCCCACAGGAAGCGGCGGCGTGTTTACTTTCAAACAATAGCCCTCTGGCACGGCATGGAGCGCAGGCTTCCTGTCGATTCAAAACAGGTTGGCTTGTCGGAAAAGCTGCTGGAATGCTTACCGGGGGGGAATCAAAAACAAAAACATGTCAACAACATGAGCTAACCGCAGAGATAATTGTTGCTCTTCAACTTTGAATTGGCAGAAATGTGGCTCATCCACATACTGGCTTGGTCATATTAAATAATCCTGGCTGCTCAAGAGATGATGAGAAACACGGTTTGAGTGATCACAGCTCATTTAAAAGTCTTCCTTTTAATATCAAGAAAAATAATCCCCAAAAATTAGAAGACTTCCCAGCAAGCTTTGGGTAGTAGGTGAGGTTCACCCCGAGCTGGTTCGCCAGCCAATCGCAAGGCACATATAGACAAACAACCAGGCACGGGGAGAACATGCAAACTCCACAGCCCGGAATCGAACCGACAAACTATGTGAGGTGGACGTGCTAACCTGTTGACTGGATGGATGAATGAATTCATGTGGAGTGGACTAGAAATGTACAAATTGGTTCTATGATCCTGGCTCACAGATGGCAAGATGCTCGAGGGTTTTTTTTGTTTACTTTTAATCACCCGTCTTGCTTTTATTTGTTTTTCGCGGTGGACGGGACGAGAAGGCCCGAATCGTCTCTTTTGACCCTGAGCTCGCTCGCTTGTTATGGTTTGTTCACGTGCGTACAAAAGTGCTCTATGGACGGCGTGAAAGAGGCTTTCTGGTCGGCGCGCGGCCGCAAACAAACAGGGGATCAAGAGGCGTCAAAAGAGGCCCTTTATGAAAAGATGGAAGTGCTTAAAAAAAGAAAAAGGGGGGCAAAAACGCTTGCTCCACTACTTCTGCGGTTGCACAGAAGTGAAAGCACCACAGATCGCACTTGTTGTCATTGAATCCACAATGCCATTAACTTGACAGTCTTGACTTGCCTTGCAATCAAAAGCAATCGGATTTTGCTTGGAGAGACATTATAACTTTCAGTTTTGCCTTAAGGGGGAATGTGACGTCATAGCTAACCGCAAAGAACTGGCGGACAAAAGAGTATATTGTATGTTTACAGTCAAGTGTGGCCTTCAGGGACAGTCCGAAATCTTAGTACAACTAAGATTCCGTTGTGTCTACTTTGATTGCTTGACAACGTACAAAATGTGACGTCTCCAGTTTGACTTAGCGTGGCTACCATCACAAACTCATTTAGTAGCATAAGCCTTTTAACCCCACTTAAATCGCGATTATATGGCACGTATTGCAATTTAATGAGATAATACGTAACTTGTGAGCTAACAGAGGGAAAGGGGGGCTAATTTACAGAAGCGATGGCTTCACGTACCTCTGCCGTCCGCAAGGCGGGCGGCTTCCCCAGCGCCAGCTTGAAAGCACTTTCCATAACTCCGGTCATTTTCATAACGTCGAATTCCAACAAGGAGGGACTTTCCTTCCTCTTTTGTCGACTTTTAAACTTCGGGTGCTGTCACATCCCCCGCGGTTGAGCTCGCCCTCGCACAGGCGGTAGACTTTTTCAGCTACCGCCGCTCCAACCGGGCAGCGAAAACACGCCAAAAAAAACCTCAAAAATCGTCAGAAAAGCACGTCGTAATCCGGTGAAACGTGTCACAAAGTTGTATCCGGGTCGTCATGGGTTCCGTATGTCCATTTCGACAGCTGCCGCCGCCGCGAGTTCCATCCGAACAGTAGAGATTTAGCTTCACTCCTCCCGGGGAAAGGAACGAATGTGGCGAATTGACGACATACATCTGTTTGCCAGTTAAGTGGCGCTGCATTCAAGTACACCGGGACGGGCAGGAAACTGGGTGACGACGCACGGCGGCTTGGTCGTAAAATTGATATGACTTATAAGACAATCAATTCTTACGGATATAAGTGGGTTAATCAAAAGATACTATCCTGTTTTTAACTATTTAATCCACAATCTGACCGCATTCTACTTGTAAAGTAAACTGCCCAGCACTTTTACGTTGTTCATGAAGGCATCACTGACTGCTGACACTTTCAGAAGCTGTGAAAAGTGTAGTGAAACCTGCCTACCTAAATAAAAGTCAGGACGTTCTTAAATAGGAGGATTTTATGTTTGAAATTTTATCAATTATTCACAGGTCAACGCATCGTATTATGTAATAGTGTCATGACAATAAACGGAGCGTGATTTTGAGTCACTTGGACACTCCCTTTCTGCGCTCGCCTTATTGCATAACTGGGGCAAGCGCGATCGTTTTGCTCGACTTTTTCTCCCGTTGTGGGGTGGAAAGTGTGGGGCGGCATCCAATGTTGGTTTAAGCTTTACGTGGTGGAAATAATCAAACCACCACCGACTGAAATGGTACAGTAATTATTTAATAATTAAATATAATTCATAATTAAATTGACCACTAAAATAATTCAAAATTTTGTAAATTTGTATTGGTACTATACATTTTCTAAGCTTTTAACAATATAATTAGTGATGTAATAAAATTGCAAAAATATGAAAAAATAGGAGACTCTTTTATGTCCAAATGTCTTCATCTTTATTGCACAACATTCCCATAAAATTGGGAAAAAGATATATTTCTGAGGAGACAATTGTTGAAAAGGTATAAATACATGGAAATGAATTGTACAGTCCACAAAAATAACTTAGTCATATACAAAGGATGCCTTTAACACAAACAAGTGCTAATCAACATTAGCGGCTGTTTGGAAGCCTGCAATGACATCATCATTTCCCCATTAAGACAAAAAGAATGAAAGCACTGTTGAAAAAAAAAAAAAGAAAAAGAAGAACCCTCCATGGTTATGCCTCACCGTAAACAAGGTAGAAAAGTGTGAACATATGCAGCATTTTGTGTTTTGGTTGTAAAATAGACAGCAACAATTCAACAACAGGGAAAAATTTAAATGATTTTAAAAAGTAATGGATCTATTTTTAATATATGACCTCAGGGTAGTTTTGTGAGCGATGCATAAGAACATCTGAGGTAGTTTGGAAATTTCCGGAACCGGTTTGTCATGGTATATTTGAGTAAGAACGGGAGGGAAAGGGTACAATTTGGCTTGTAAAAAAGCTGGAAAAAAATCAATCGGCATCCTTTTTTCTAAAATACTTTTTTCACCGCAGCTGGCTTGTCGGAGATTGTACAGAAAAAGCACAAAATCGAATAGAAAATGACCTCAAAGCGTCTTTCTTTGAATTAAAAGTTAATCAAGTACCAAGGATTGGTAAAGCCCACAATGAAAAGAAGTTTTTAATATAATGACATGACCAGAATAAAGTCTGAATCTAATAGTGTGTTCGAGAACCGCTTAGTCGCTTATTTGAGAACAAAGAAGTCTTTACAATCATCAGGTTAATATTTCTGTAAGATTACAAATTTTCCCCCTGAAAATATACATCTCACCAAAATATACGTTTTATCTCTCATACGACTCTGACTTCACTCTGGTGGTGCATTATTTAGCTTCTTTTCAGTGAGGTCCTAACACTCCTGAACTTGTAAAGTCTTTGGCTTGGAGTCCGAAGGGGGAAAAAAAAAACAATTCAAACATGACTCTTTCTTTCTTGCCCACCAGCACCCTCCTGTGGTGTGATGGGGTACTGCACCTGTCAGCAGCAACAGTCTGAGGTCTACAGAAGAAGGAAAAGGAAGCCAGGACGCGTTCCCTCGTCCTCACAGCAAGATCTGGGCCACGTAGGGAGAGTGCGTGCTGGCCACGGCAGCCAGAAGCGGGAGGTCGCTCGATTCGATTCTGAAAAAAAAAACAAATGACATACATAACATAATTCTCCGGTCTTTCCTTCCTTAAGTTCATTTGGAGTGTACTTTGTTCCCCCACCGTACAGAATATAAGAATAAAACTGGGTGCTCACCCTAAGACCATGCCCAGTTCTTTGACATGGACTCTCTTCTGACCCTTCAGGTACTCGGCCAGCATCTTGCTCTTGAAGTAGATCTCCTGCAGTCGGTCCTCCAGGTGCATGATGCACTGAGGACGATAGAGATCAGTCAAATATGGGCTGTCAAAAACCTCGCTTGACGAGGTGGTATTGTGCAAATATGCATACAAAGTTGGGGGACATGTTGAACTTGTAGAGTTGCTGCGTGGAGTGCAGCAGCGCCGACACCAAGCTGGACACCAGCACCTCTTTGCCCAGCTTGCCCACATCGGTGGCTCTTCTCTGGCTGCTGGCCACCTGAACCGTCCACTTGTCCGTGTCGGCCACGATGCACACGGCTTCGGCGATGGGCTCGTCCAGCACCGGGTGCTGCGGACGACAACGACGGATATCATCGTCTCCCACGAGGGGTTTTCACACTTTGGGGGACTTAAAGAACCCTTCCGAGTACCATGTGGACCTTGAAATACTATAGAAATTCAAAGTGTGGACCCCGGTTTGAAAATGTATCTTACCTGGACGGCATGCGTGAGTTCAGCCATGAGGCTCTGCCGTAGCTTGTCGTCGCTGGGCATCCCGTGCAGTACAAAGTCTGGCACGTAGGTGGGGCAGTAGCCCCCAAACAAGGAGCGGCCAAAGTTGGCGATGGTCGGCTTGGAGTAGTTCTCCACCAGTTTGGAGCTGCCGGTGTAAAAGAATTACAAACGCATATGGTCATTATTTGAAAGGTTTACTATTTGCATTGTGAAAATGCATTCAAACAGGCAGACTCACCCTGGGAAGGGCACCATCACCTCCTCCTGCCAGTCCTCAGTCTCCTCGCTCTCGCTGTCTCCCAGCGCGCTGTCCGAGCTCTCGTTGCGCGGAATCTCCCAGTCGTTGAGGGGCGCCGCCTTGCACTTTTGGTCCTGACCGCCGTGGCCTCCGTCCCGATGGAGGACGGGCACGGACAAGACGAGTCCCTTGTCGCACGAGTCCGTCGAGGCGCACCTGCACCTCCTCTGCATGTCCGACGAGTCGCTCGCGTTGTCCACGCCGCTGTGGGCGGGGTGTTCGGGCCCCGAGGGGTCCAGAAGGTCTTTGTAAAGAGCGGCCAGGGTGCCGTTGGCCTCTTCCCGTTTGGCTACGTCGTCTATCGTCCTCGTCTCCACCGGGTTCTCCGAGCAGAAGTACTCGTCGAATTGGCTGTAATCCGGAGTGTCGGGGTTCCACTGAGGGAGTTTGCTGGACACCCGCTGCAAAGACGGGGCGTCCTGTGGCGGCGGCGGCGCAAGATGGTGGAGCTTTCTGTGCTTCTTCATGTCCTCCTCCACCTTCCTCCGCCTGCTCTCGGTGTCCGACTCGGGCGACATGGAGTCCCCGATGAGGAAGGTGACTTTGGCGGCCGGCTCCTCCGTCACAATGAGCGACAAGGGACCCGACATGGTGGATTCAGGGGGGGAATTCTTATCCGGAGGCTTTTTCTCCGGGGGGAAGCCCAGCAGGGGCGCTCCGACAGGGTCCCTCGCCAACCCCTCATCCGCTCCCCGTTCCCTCGGGGAGCACGAGCCCACGGGCAGCACCGTCTCCCGCCGGACCTCGCCGCTCAACGGGCTGCCAGACTCCCTGCGGGGCCCCTCGGGTTCCTCCGAAGTCCGGCAAGCGTCATCCCGGAGAATCCGGAACGCTTGGCCCCCGTCCGCGCCGTCACCCTCGCTCTCGTCCTCCTTCTCCGCCAAGTAGTCGCCGGCGGGCTTGTGCACGGTCACCAGCACGTAGTCCGACTCTTCCACCTCCCCCTTGCGCAGCGAGGTGGTGATGAGCGAACCGGGCATGACGATGGCCTCGTCCTCCACGCCGTCCAGCATGTGTGTCTCCAGCAGTTCCGAGCAGCGGATGAAGTACGTCAGCACGTAGAGGAGGCGCTGAACCAGGTCTTGACGGCGGCCCACCGCCACCGTGCGGGCCAGGCGCACGGGAGAGCCGATGGCGCCGTACAAGTCACCTGCGAACATGCAATGTGGCCTTAGTGACACGTTTTTGCTTCCTTTTTCCCGTCCCACTTCACAACTTGGCACCAAACACAGTGTGGGTGTGACCGTTTGCCTGAGTGCATTGCAGTTCTTGGCTCTGACCACTTGGTGTCCCCATGAACCAACTTGAGCACATACAACTTGTAGAGCTTAAATGAATCAAACTATGCCATCTGTTTTTGTGAGGAATTATTTTCTAAACTAAAAATAACTCCGACTTATCACTTTGGACTGACATTCTAGTCTTTTTTTGCCTCATTACAAACAGTCCCTCACCGAGCTGTGCCCACAGCGGGTTGTAAGGGTGCGTCTTGGCCAGCATGTCCACGTAGGGCGAGGAGTGCTTCTCCAGAAAGATCTTGATGGGCGGCTGGCCGTTGGGCATGACCGTGGGCACCCAGGCCAAGTGGTTGGTCAGGACGGCCGTCAGAAGCGCCGGGAGGAACCTGCCGACGTCACAAGACAGACAAAGCAAACAGTGAATAAACACACGCGCATAGACACCATTTCACACTCACAACTCACACACTCACTCGCATTCTTGCGGCATGATTCACTTCTCATTTCTAAACAAGCATCTACTTCCCTTCGTGTCCCATGACTCCACTTTGACATGGTGGTCAGCCGGTCACGTGCCGCACAAGTCAACAACGCAAACGATAATATCGTTGTATAACTTGATTACGGTTGAGGATGAGAAAAAAAAAATTTGAATGTTTTTTTAATATACTCGTTTCCCTGGTGTTAAGATGTAAAATAATCATCTTTTGACAGGTTAAAAAAGGGGGGTAAGATTAAAAAACTAGGAATCTAATGGAATTTCAAATATGGAATAAATAATAACATCAACATTCTAAAGGAACATTAGAAATGTGTTGCACTTGTGCGTCGCGTGCTGAGGATGTTGGCTTGCGGTCAATAGAAGGCCTTTGCAACGGATTCACGCATGCACGAGCAGCAGCGTCTTTTGTCGACGCGACAATAAGCAATTTGTGAGTGGCGGCGAACTGGGGCGAGCGTCAAACCGGTCGGTCGGAATCCGCCGCGTCACTCAACTGGTTCTTGGAGGCCTGCTCCATCAGCAGTGAGAACTCTCGCATGAAGAGGCTGCACAGGTGGTTCTTCTCCGACACGCCCGACATCATGGTCAGCCAGACCGGCTCCACCACGCGGGGCATGCTGTACAGGTCGCATATGGTCATCCTGCAGGGGGAGACAGAGAGAGAGAGAGAGGGGGGGGGGGGGAGAACAGACCTCTTATTGTCTGAGAACAAAACCACGCTGTGGAGACCCCCACCCGCCCTGCTGCAAGAAGTTTCCAGTGGCGGGGTGGCCACGTCTCGGCCGGACGCCAGGCTTGGTGGGAATCTCCGCAGGCCCGAGCAATGGAAACAGGGACCTGAGCGCTGCTGTGTATCCCACCAAATTGTTTCTACGCTGTGACAACGAGGCGCTCAAGCAAGCCAGCAAGAGAAGCTCACTAGGCCTTTCACAGTATGCTTTGGCCAAGTGTGCAGTTTATCTTTGTCAGCGTGCGTGTGTACCCACGTCACGGTAGCGTGGGCATGCGAGGCTTGAGGCATGTGGTGCAGTTTTGTAATGTTCCATCAGGTCAATGTCAAGCATTTAAAAAGGCAAAGGGCCAGCATGCTTAAATTTAGCCCGAGTCTGAAGGTGAGATTGTGCAGGTATTTTGTTTGTACCCAGGCTCTACTATTACTAGGTCGGGCTGGGGGGGGGTCCACCAGATAGGGTTGCCACACATGTGGGCCGTCTGCCATCGGGCATATGACGGGTGTGTGTGTGTGGACCTTGTGTGCATGCCAAGTCAACGGATTTATCAGATTTGGCCTGACTTAAACCACCTATTTTACTGTTGGTCAAATTGACCCATTGTGTTGAAATATTGGGCTTTCATTTTGTGGGTCAGGTTGACCAACTGTATGACTTACCTGAATTCGTTGAGCCCATCTACCATGCGGCTGTAGGCCAAGGCCCTCTGGCTGGGTTCAGCTGACCGCCGGCTCATCTTCATGGCCTTGGGGGAGGGTGACATAACACACACACAATTTTTAGAAACATGACACTTTGGAATTTACAGGATGGCGGGGAGCGAGGAATGTGATGTGACCATGATGCTGAGTGAAAGTGCAACGTTGCCAAGTCAACAAAATGTGTGAGTTACGGCCCGACGTCAGTCGATATGACATTTTGCTGATTTATTTCGATGGCACTGAACACGACATTAGGTCCAAAAGGTTCACCTGTTCAATGGCGCTCTTGAGCTTGTTCATGTGGCTCTCAAAGAGCGGAAAGTGCGAGAAGAAGAAGTCCTGGAAGCGGCTGTTCTCCTCAGTGTTAGGCGACAGCGTGAAAATGACGCCGATGGCGATCTTCTTCTTGCGCGCCGAGCCCAAGCTCTGCCCGCCGCTCTCGTCCGACATGTTGAAGCTCTCCTCCACCGACCTGATGGGGAACATGATACAGTCTGGAAATCTTGCATTGCGCAATGGTTCAATCGCGTCACAACGATTTCCAACTCGTCCGCTTTTCTGGGCCGGTGACGCTCACTCACTCACCAGCGCGGGAAGACACCGTTCTCCAGGCTGGTGGTCTGGCTGCGCCGCCACCGTCGCTGGTAGCTGGACGCACAGCTGCTGGTCAGAGACGAGCCCGGCGACGGGAAGGGTGTGATCAGGAGGCTGCTCAGCGATGCTGGAGGAAGAAAAACACAAATACTTGTCAAACATGGGTTCTAATCATTTATTCTCATTTGAAATGTTTTTTTTTTTCATCATGTATTATTATTCGATGAAAAAAATGTCTAATCTAAGAAAATACATAAAATAATCCTGAACATATTTTTGTAAATCAATGGACCGAAGGAGATGCTCACTGCTCCGTACGTGGCCCACAAGCCATAGTTTGCCCAACCCCTTCGTTCCTCGATACACAAGTGTTTTAAATCCCCTCTTCACATTTTCGAAGCTCGATTTCACGGAGACGTGGGTTCGCGTTCCCCTCATAGAGTCACGTCCTATTGACAGACAGGCTGGATTGGCGGCGCAAACGGCAGACGCTGAACATGAGCCCGTCACATGAGGCCGTGTAGGATTCCCGCATCGCTGAGGGGATCCGGCAAATAGACTCAACTGTGCAGCGGACGTCAGGCATGCGTACACACACGCATATGCGTGAGGTGAGGCCTGAATTAGAAGCTCATTTATGAGGAGCGGCTTTTCAGTGCCACTAAATTTAAATCCAGTGCATGACTAGGCTTTGTGCGGAAAGCATCATTGCCACCCGTACCGGTCGAGCCAGTGTGTAAGATCTTCGCATAGTGTGCAATAGAAATAAAAAGCTTTACGGACGGTAAAGCAATTTAACAGCTTACACACGACAGGTCCAAACATAGCCTTGCTTGCGTAACTGTTGTTGACCTCCGGGCCTACCTGAGCGGGCGATGCCGCTGTCCCGCTCGTCGTACAACCCTCGGCCCGGCATATCCATGGGGTGACTGTGACCTGGCGAGAGAGGAGAGGATGATTTGAGGGTGACGTCAACTATGAGAAAAGTCATACAGACAGCAAATGAGCAGGAAATTAAAAGAGGTGCTTATTACGATACAAAACAAGTGGAGATTTTCTGGTCATTTTCTGTCTAAGGCTGGATTTAAACGGTGCTCTTGTCCAACTGAGTGAAGCAACTTGACTTTGTGTAAACCCAGCCTTGTGCAATCGGTGCCTTTGTGTCATCACATCCACGACAGCGCATCATGCACACCCACCGCATGCAAAGAAGAAGGAGAAAAATACGAAAAGTGCACTTCTTGTCTGGTCGAATCCGGAAAGGGGACTGATGATGCGGAAAAAAAAAAAGACGGAAAATGGCGACTTCGTGCTTCTACGACTGTGGTGAGAAAATATTAAAAACCAGCAGCCTGTAGTGAAGAACAGGTTGTTTGGCATATGCAATAGACGTGTGTGTGTGTGTGTGTGTGTGTGTGTGTGTGTGTGTGTGTGTGTGTGTGTGTGTGTGTGTGTGTGTGTGTGTGTGTTAATGTGCACGGACACAAAGCATTGCTCGGTGGATGCATTCCAATGCGAGTGAACACAAAATCAATGATTTGACCACACACAAAAAAAATAAAAAATCAGGCAATCATTTGGTTAGTACAAGCGAGCGAGTTAGTTCAAACTGCAAAGAACGCCCGCCCACCCGCCCGCGTGCACCCGTTGGCAAGGAAACACACGCAGGCTTTTGCCATTATGGGAGAAATACAAAATGAGCCAATTTGAAGCTTAAAACGCGTAACAAAACTCACTAGAAAACCAATTATTTATTTAGTTTTACATTTTTAATTGAAACACGTCCCCCAGAAATGGCCACATGCCGTCGTCAAGTGTCCAAACACAACCAGAAGCGGCAGCAAAAACATGCAGGTTGCAAAGACGGATTGGCTTTGTTCTCTTTTTTTTTTTTTTTTCCTTTCTTTTTTTTGCTTTGTAAGCGCCAACCTGAAAAGAAAGATGCACTTTTGATGAGACGCAGCGGACCTTGCTCAGAGAAGGCCCGTCGAGGGCTGCAGAGCTGAGAAAATCCTGCGCAGCACAGACATGGACACGAGATAGAAAAAGAGAGAAAGAAAGAGAGTGGGGGTAGCGAGAATGACAGGAGGGAGGGAGGGAGGCAGACGGACAAAAATAAAAGAGAAAAAAATGGTTGTTAGTGAATGAATGGGGAGGAAAGTTGGCGCCCTCCTGTCTTGGTAGCGGACCTTTTTAGTCGGGCACGAACAACAAAACGTGACGAAGACCTGGAGCAGAGGAAAGCGACTGCTACTTTCCGTGAAAAAGAAAGCGAGATGGCGCACAAGAATTTGCCAGCACTTTTTGTTGTTGATTCCATCGTTAACGCTCAGAAAATAAAACAGGTCCAGCTAGAGTTTTGGGAAAAGTGCTACGAGGAAAAAGTGCTGGCAAAATGGCTGCTTTGGCCCAAATTTGCCTCCTCGGGCTCGACTCTTTTTTGTGGCTCTGCTCTTGATAGACACCACAACCAAATTGTTGTCATGTTGCAAAGTGAAAACAGGCCGTGGCGCTGAATTGTATGAAGAAGAAAAAGACCTGGCACAAAACACACACTTTCTCAAGGATGAACACACCTCATGGTGGCTGTTGGTGTTTGCTTGCTATGGTTACCTATGTTTCCCAGGAGATTATTTGGCGCGGCGTTTTGATCAGGCCGGAGGGTGTTGCTGCTGTCCTGCGTAATGAACTCGAGACTGTCCTGTAACCTGGGGGGGGAGGGGGGCAGATCATTTTGATAATAATTACAAAAAGATGTGTGTGCGAGTGTGTGCACACTTACGTGTTGAGGCTGCCGTACACGCTGCCTCCCGTCCTGGCTGTGAACACCTTACTCAGCATTAGCTGTGGTGGCGACCTGACGTGACACAGACGATTTAGGTACATCGTCGCATCAAAATGCAGACTTTGCTTTTTTTTTTTACCTGATCTGGTGGATTTTCAGTGTGGAGCCTTTGTAGCTCATGGCCACCGATCCAAACATCATCTCCCCCAGCATGACCACGTCGGACGAACACCTCGAACCCTGTCGATGTACGCCGGTTCAAACGACTGCAGGGGGACGTTTTTTTTTTTTTTTCATGGGCGCTACCTGGAAGCGGAGCCCCTGCTCTTTGGTTTCCCTGGACGTCTCGGACGCGCAGGAGGACGAGGAGGAGCTGTCCAGG
Source organism: Syngnathus acus (assembly GCF_901709675.1). Taxonomy (NCBI): domain Eukaryota; kingdom Metazoa; phylum Chordata; class Actinopteri; order Syngnathiformes; family Syngnathidae; genus Syngnathus; species Syngnathus acus. Next base: position 2,366,248 of record NC_051099.1, on the reverse strand, counting down.
GAGCTGCTGCTGCCCCCCGTGGGTCGAAGCCGGCAATATTTGTTGAAGATCTTCACCTGGCCCTCCGTGCCCTGAGGCGATAGGATTTTTTTTTTTTTAAATTCATATAGTGACAGTTGCTCGAAATATTGCAATAGAAATTTTGAAGCCATGTCGCCAAGTAGTAAAAAAAAAAAAAAAGATCCGTGTGTCTTGACGCTGTAGCTTGCTGCAGTTACTGGTGCAGAGCAACTTGAAATCATGATGTCAAAAGGTCACAGAGGCGTGGAGGCAGCCTATCTGAAAGCAGCCTGTGTCATGTGCTTCTTAACTCGGGGAGGAATGTGCGCTTGTGTGCGTACGTGCGTGCGTGTGTGATTTGTGTACACGGGCCAGCAGCATGTGACTCCCAGTCATATGACTCTTGCGGGAACTCGTGAGCTAGCGAGAAATGCAGCACAACAACAATCAGCGCCGCTACTGCCTCCGCCTCCTCCTCTCCCTCCCTCCCTCCCTCACCCATCATCATCAACTCTCTGCCACAACCACGTGACTCACGGGAAGGTGGGCGTCATCCGTGCCCCTCTTTTTGGCGTTGGAATCAAAGAGCACGTTGCGGCCACGCCTCTCGCAGTCCTGGTACACGATGAGCCGGATGTGACTTGGCTCCAGCTGGGGGATCGTCCAGCTACGCAGACAGAAAAAGAATGGTCGTTAAGTACGCCTGAAATGACTTTCAAAAAGAACCTCATAGCCATTTTGATTTACAGAAGCGACGTTAACAACACTAAGGCCTGTCTCAGCTTGTCGTCACAGAGTCACGCCAAGAACACGACGTCCTGACCTGAACTCAATGGATCAGTTCAGACGTGAAAATGGGAGCTGGTTTTCCCCAGTCCGGCCGGGGCTGTTGCCAGGCAACCACCACGCTTGAGACGGATGGGCCGTGCGTGCTTTATCTGCATGATGAAACTATGTGTTGTGGATTTACTAAGAAATAAACCTTAAAGAAAGTTGTGATTGATGATTGGAGTTAGCACCAGCCCAAATCAAACAGTTCACAAGTCACACAAAGCTTTTTTTCCCCGAGGAAACTCAAATATACCTGACCTACTAACTAAATGATCGTTGCGACTGAAGCGCCAGGTCAGGCTTTCAAACAAATTGCTGCTACTGCAAACAGACAAGACTTGAGAAAGGGCAGGTCATGTGACGCAACCTTGACACCAGCTTGTGAAAGCAAAGTCATTTGTCCTGACGAGGAAGTCATAAGATGAGCGCCGCCGATTCTCTCCAAAAGCCAATCACGTGCTCCTGATTCACCTTTGCTTCCACTCGCCAGTCGACTCAAACCCTCGACCCCCACCCCTGCAGTCATGTGACGAGGCGCCTCGGCCAAAGCTCTTACCTCGGCGGCTTGCCGAGTAGCTGCGCTGCCGCATTAACACGTTGCGCTCGCACTCGGGAAAGATTAAACCGCCGCGGGGACATGTTGGCGGTGAGTCCTCAATTAGGTGCAAAGCTAAAGGGCCAAAAAACGTCACTACAGCATTCTCCGTGTGTTTGTGGGAAACGGGGATTTAGATTTCGCCTCCTGATCTAATAGCGCTAAGTGTGTGACATAATACCGACCTGGCCTACATAATGAGCTCAAATTGCACGATACGGGCCTCCCGCGGGTCGCCATCCAGCTCTCATGTGTAAGATTACACATGGGGCGTAAAGTGGCACGCCACGCTAGCATGGCGACTTTTATGTTTCTGGCAGGGGTGGTTAAGATTTCCTGCTAAACTCCTGCCAAGCGTTGTTTACAGATTCAGGGCGATTCTCTGCACAATGCGGTGACGGCGAGTTGACTGCCGCCTTTGTTCTGAAGAGGACAGAGCCAAAGGAAGACACAAAGACATTCTGTCACTAACTGTAAACAACAGTCATGAATAAAAAAAAAAAAAAGAAAAGGAAAAATCCATGAATATAGAAGTAAAGTAGGGCTGGGTAATCAATCGATTTGATCTTGTCATTTATAAACGATTTTCGCCCGGCCTCACCTGCACAAGTTGAGGGGGAAATCGGAATGTTGGGGGGGGAAGAAAATGGACAATTGATTCTGAGGCTAGCCCAAGGCAAAGTAACCAGACCGGGGTCAAAAAAAGTACCCAAAAAGCAGCACTGGCGGTGTGTGAAAGTGAGGAAGCGAGAGCTTGTGACTATCACGGAACGACGAGTCATTCATAAAAGCGCCACATGAGAATCACATGCTTGAGCCGCCGGTTCCAAAAAAAAAAGAACCTGTCTTGACTCGGACAACCGCGGATTAACTGCGTTGTAGTTGTTTTACGGAACCCCTGATGACCCCGCCCACCCTCGAGTTATGAAAAAAATCAACTGACGGTAAAATGAAAACCCAGCTGATGGTCATATTTAGCAGCTCCTACCTGGGCATGGTTTCGACGGTGCCAGTGTTTCCAGCGGGCGCTCCGGCCCGCTCGGCAGCCGCCTCTCTGCGCTCGCTCAGCCTCTAAGAATAACGGCTGACTGGATTCACACAACATGAGACGTGTCAGGTGATTGCGGCGCGAGTGGCAAGAATGAAGCGGCGGGCTAACGACGTCCTGCTGACTGCCTCCCCTTGTTTACAGCCCCTTTCGCGCTGCCCATCAAAACGGGCTTTTTGTTTTTTTTTTAAACGGTGTTAAAGGTACAGTAGTTTGGCTGAGGTGGCTTCTGAGGTCATTCCACAATTGTTGCTTCGGTCTGTCAAGCACAAGTGGAATAAAAGCCAGCTCTTGCCTGGAACGTATTCAACAGAGATGATACCAGCATGCCCGCCTCATTGCAACATCCATGGACCGGGAAACTGCAGGCATGCTCGGCTGCTTCCCTCAACTGCTCTGACGTCAGCGCCGGCCGGCCTGCTAACTGACCTCAAAGAGCCTTGACAAGAACGCCGCCGCCACTGCCACCCTGCCACACTTGCCCGACCGGGCGGTTACATAAATACCTCCCGCAACATTCTTCCTGACACATCTCAGCCTCATCTACGAACCTGGCCCATCTGCCCGTTTTGAGAATCAAATGTGGCATTTAACATTAAAGTTTGCATGGGCCATGGCGGACTAGCGAATGAATGCCCCACCCGCCCTGACAGAGTTGAACTCTCCCCTATTATCCTGACTTGCCTCGAGGCAGAAAGCAAAGCACCTGACTGATTACCTGCATATCTGCTGACTTGGCCTTTGCGGAAAGACATTTTGCTATTAAGCATATCTGTATTTCTGCAATCACGTGAGCATTTATTGGGACTACATTGTCGTTGGCAGTAAATCTGTAACGAATGGCAAAACTTTGGCATTGATCCTCAATAAACCTTGGTCAATTTTATTCAGCTTGAACGTGAACCTGCACTTCCGAGAACCCACAAAACGCCCACTTGAAATAACCCTGAAAGCAACTTGACACTAAGTTGACAGCCTCTATAGTCACACACAAACATGTATGCCGTATTTGTTGTGACTTGTGTGACTGACACACACACGCACAGTTGACACGCCTGTGATTGATAGGAGCCTCACATGACACGCTGAGTTATGCAAGCCCGTTCCTGAACCAGACTTCTTGCCTACCAACTCTCACAGGAAAAAAAATAGACACTATAAATAAATAAATCGGATGCAGTTTTTAATGTGTGCAAGAAGCAATGTCATGTCGATCACATGACCCCTGTTTCTTATGTGATTTATGACATGTACAGTATGACATCTGGGGTGATGAGCCTCAGCCAGGGAAACGAGAGAGCGACTCAGGGGGTCGGCCAAAGCACCGTCCTGGCTGGTATTCCGCAGGGTTTGCGCTTTGCAGTGGTAATAACGGCGACTTTATGTCTTTCATGATGCAGCAGCTAAACCAACTCCAAGTGTGTGCACAAGCTTACACGAAAACACTTCAACGACTGTCGTGACAAGCAGACGCATGTAAATAATGTGACGTCACACGCTTGGCTTAATCCATAACCCCGCATTAACAAGCGGTGGAGCCGTCCATTGCCACGTAATGACGTCACTCGAACCAGACTGCCATCCAGTCGCGCATGGCACGTTCCGCACGTCGACACCCAAGTCGGCGGCGCGAGATGCACTTCGAACCCATTGGAGTTTATATCGTCACGCACCGCGTGAAACGACAACAAAAGAGGCCACGCGCCACACGCACACACTCAAGTGAAGGCTGTTTTGAGGCTAAAGCGACACAGTTCACGTCTTACGTCAAGTATTTGACGTGAGACTTGAATGGCGATAAAGACGCTAGCTTCGGAGTTAGCCCAGCTAACAGCTAGCCCCCCCCCCCCCCCCCCCCCCCAGACAAACAGGCTAAACACGTTGTCCACTTGCCAGAACACTTAACTGACGTTAATCCAAACCCACGCGGTCTAAAATGAATACCACAAAGAGTAAATCGACTCTCGACACAGTTATCGAGGTAATAAACGCCATTACTTTACTCGGAACGCACGCAGAGATCCACATGAGCTACCTGAAAGCTGGCTCCTCTTTGTTGCATCTCTGCGGGGAAGATGCGCTCTTCTTGTTGAAAAGTTTCTGAAAGAGAGTCGGTGGCATTTTGTTCTAAAAAGGGAAGGGGGGAAAAAGCACAAAGTCCCTTTTCCCAGTTTTTTCTTCTCAAATCCACGAGCGAGTCTTATTCCTTCTAACTGCCTCCATGGGTGTCGTAGTCATATGACAGGCATTAGTCACGGGAGCCGCTTGGCAACCGTTCTGCCGCTTCTTTTTTTCTGATTGGTCGAGTAGGTGAAGGAATTATCTGATTGGTTAGATATTTTTGGAGCGTGTACCACATGGTCAACGGGTGCCCCCAGTGTTGATGTTTAGTCGGGATTCGTGAGGAACGTAAATGTGTCATAAAATTTTTTTTAGGTGGCTTTTATTAACAGAACTCCATCAAAGAGCAACTTTGGAGTCAACGAATGAAAAGAACACGTACAAACTTATTTTCTTGGAATCGAGGTAACTTGCATTGCTTTGGACGGAGCCCCTGTCCAGGAGTAAATAAAACAACAAAATTACATATATTTATTTAAATACATGGCACATATGGAACAGCGACAAAAAAACTCGCTTGTTAGATAGTTGCATGTCTGACATCTAGTGGCCATTAAGCAGCATAAACCTAAAAAGAGGTATTAACTGAAAATAATCTATATAACAATTAATTTCACCTCGAGGTGAATTGAAATTCCCACCTGTTGCAGGTCACCTCTTTTAAAATGGGCTGCTCCAAAAGAGTGCAACGAGATATTTTGCATCACGGGACAGAGGGTCGTAAAGATAGGCAAAAACCTTTGAGTCGGTCGGCACGTTCGCGGACTTGCCGAAAGAACTCCTCTCTGTCGGAGTACTGGAAAAACATGGGTGGAGAGAAATTCGGCTTCTCGCGCGGCCTTGAGGGAACCAGAGGGGTTTTGAAGAGTTGTGCCTTCCTGTAGGATATGGGCCTCTTGGCGACGGCAGACTACAGACATGGGAAATAAGACACCTTGGAACTGTTTTCAATGGGGGGGGGGGGGGATCGTCATGTTTGAGTAAGTCACGTTGGCCTGAGCCGCTTACTTTCAAGGATGTCCCCTCCAAGGGTTTGTCTGCAGAGCAGTTGACTGAAGTGATACAGACGTCACTCACAATGACAGCATTTTTGACTGACTTTAGTTCCGTTACTATGACGACAATGTGCAAAAGTCAGAAGAGTTTAAACTAGATTCTATCCAGATTGGGAATTTGGCAACAGTGTAAACGTGACATGCTAAAAAAATCCCAGGGAACGTGTTTAACTGTGAAATGGCACATAGTCACCGAGGATGGTGGAGACATTGGGAGGCTGGTGTCTGCCGATGTTCTCGGCGTGGCTGCTGCTCAGCAAGGTGGAGGAGCAAGGCTGCTGCATGTCCCGCTGCGTGTCCAGCGGGTCGGCTTCCCCGGAGAAATCAAAGGTACTAGCTGCAGGCCAGCGGGGTGATGAAATGAATGAAAGCAACGTTTTTGTTAGTCACTAGGTAGACTTTGGACTTACTATCACTGTCATTCCTGAAGATCTCTGGGGAAGGAACACTGCTGGAGGATGAGAAGTCCCAGACGTCATCGTGATCTGAGGAGTCACTTGAGTTCTCAACTGGTGTCATCCCTGTTTGAAGTGGGCTTGGCCTCGCCTGACCCATGGGATGACCCGAAATGTCACGGCCGACCCTCTCAGCTTCTCCTGCTGCTGCTGATGGTGGGGGTGACGATAGAGGCCAGATGCTGTTGGTGGATCTTGGCTGAAACTTGGATTTGAATTGCACATGCCTACTACTGATCTGCAGGGATAAAAAGACAACATGGCAACCTCCCACCAGGATAAATGTTTTTTTGTACACATGTACCTCTGTAAGGATTCAAAATGGATTCCATATGCTTGACGTTTTTGGATGCAAAAGGCCAAGTTACAAAATGAATGAGTCCAATTAAAAGTACTTTAGTGTTTCATTTCGACCCCGAATGTAATATAGAAATATAATCAAAGTACTCACCCGTGTGTAATCACTTTGTTCAACGGTGTTGTCTAGAGGCTCGTGTTCTGGTATTGCTTGGTGCTTTCTTGATTTCAGGCTTCCCCGACCTTGCAGTGAAATAAACGTCTTTACAGGAGACTTTTTCTTCTTGTAAATTAAGTTTGTTTTCTTATTACCGTATGCCAGAGGCGCCTTCAAAGGTGTGTCTGCCTTGCGGCGGGGCTTCCTTGGGAACATTTTGAAGCAAATACTGAGCAGGGGGCGCGTTAAATGGTGGTCAGGTGTTCGCTCGCTCGACTAACGTTAAACTCCTGACGGTAAGCGCTAGTTCAAATCATTGCTAACATTAAACTTGACTTAGCGTAGGTGGAAACTAGGGGGGGGGGGAGTATAAAAGTATCATCAGCAAAAGCATAATAAACGTACTTAATATGTCACGTGACCTAAAATGGCCTACGTCAATTAGCTTTTATTTTGGAAGCCCGTACCGGAAATCGACAGTATTATAAGATAAATATATTAGCTTTATTTTTAATTTTTAATTAACAATAATAATAGTATATTTTCTTAAAACCCTTTGGAATAATTAAGACAACAGTTTAAAATCATTCCAGGATGTTTTTTTTTTTAATTCATGAACCTGGTCTCCCTCCTGTCCCCAGTCGTCATCATTATTAGGATTATTATTACAAGGATATGCTGCTGATTCGACTGCAGAAGAAAAGAAAAATAAATACGTTTGTCCCACTACACACACACACAATTAAAAGAATAAAAATTAATAAAAATCCCATTCAAACTGCCAACTTGAATTGTCAATAAATAAGCTTACATCTATAGCGTAGCTGTCCTCACGTACATCACATACATCATTCGTTTCCACACTTTGGGACAAGGAGCAATCTTGAACAGCTTCTACATTACTCGTGTGTGGTTTAAAAAAAAAAAAAATACAAGGTCCTGTTTAATTAAAAGTGAATGGTCAGTCTGTGTTTTCACAGCAGGGCAACTGCATGCACTGCCCCAACAAGTCCTGCTTTTACCCTCTTCGTCGTTCGTTTTGTGCAAAAAAAAAAAGAAGGACAGGAAAGAGAAGCGTGGTGGGTGGGTGTGCCTCAAAATGGCCACCATGACTGGTAAGGCAGGAGGTATCCTTGAGTGAACCCACAAAAAGTTCATGTTTTGGATGTTTGAATGAAAACTCTACAGCACGTCGAGGTCGATCTGGATGCACGGAGGGTGACTTTTTTTTAATTTTTTTTTTTTTGCTGTTTGTTCTTGAATGTGCGTTACTGTGGTTTTGGAGGTCTGCCCTCACATGGAGATGGTGCTGTAGAGCTGCTCGATCTTCTCTTTGAAGAACTCCCGCAGCTCGGGCCGCTTGGCCTTTAGCGTGGGCGTCAGCAGACCGTTCTGGATGGAGAACATCTCGCTGTGGATGTAGATGTTCTTCACCTGTTCCAAGGAAGAGGACATTTTGAGGCCACTGGCGCCATATGAACTGTCTGAATCTTCAGAGTTTCCAAAACAACTAGTAAATGCTAGGTTAGCTTGAACATACAAATCAACGACAATTCTGCGTATCCATTGAAAAAATATTCCTTCACCTGCTCAAAAGAGTGCAGAGAGCCGGCCTTGCCCAGACGCACCAGATCCTCAAGGATGGCCTTCTTAAGTTCCTATCCACACAGGCATTGCAATTCTTGAGATGGCTCAAAAATGCCACCTTGCCATATGTCTCCACCTACTTACTGTGTTTTTACACAGGTCCTTGTAGGTGCCTAAGATGCCTTTCTTCTTGGCCCACGTGGGCATGACTTCCGGGTCGGGCACCACAATCCCCACCAGGCAGGACTGCGCACAGGGACCATAAATATCAAAAAGAACCGAGGGGGGACATGAACAGTCCGATAGTTGTAGAACTAGTGTGACCTGGAGGCTGTCTCCGTGCACGTAAAGCTGGGCCACGGGTTCGCTCCGGATGTAGATGTTCTCGATCTTCTCGGGAGAGATGTACTCGCCCTGGGCCAGCTTGAAGATGTGCTTCTTCCTGTCCACGATCTTCAGGGTGCCGTTCTGGAATAAAAAAAAGAAAAGCGCGATCAATCCACCGTCAGTCAACGTAGACGATATCAATTCACGAGACGTACGGGCAGCCATTTGCCGATGTCGCCGGTGTGGAGCCAGCCGTCCGGGTCCAGTGTCTCGGCGGTCCGCTCGGGGTCTTTGAGGTAGCCCTTGAACACATTTGGTCCCTTCACGCAAACCTGAAATACAAACAAGGAACTCATTTGAAACAGATACAAAGGTCTGATTAGTTTTTGGGATATTTACACTAAATTGGCTGTAATTACAAAAACAATCAACGTTAATCAAAGTGCATCATCTACGAGGTACCTTCATGCTAGACACAAAATAATGTCTGCAAAAAATATATGGTTGCCTCCAAATTTTGGTTTTTTTTTACACTTACCTCACCCTCTCCTTTGGCGGCAAAGTAGTTCTTCTCCGGAACATCCACCAGCTTGATGAGGTTGCAAGGCAGCGGAGCGCCGACGTGACCTAAAGGCCAAGACCAGGTCAAGAAAAAGGCTTACTCATTCGGCCAGGTAACATTTTCTGTAGTACCAGTATTGTCCAGCGGGTGGTAGTGCTAGACTACATTTTGCGACGGAGCTCAGTTGCATTTCTGGTGAAACGCAAACTTACACGAAAACACATGCGTCATTTGGATCCGTATTAATTCAATAGTTTAAGAAATAATACAAATATTTGTTCTTATAATAAGGGCCTACTCTGCTCATTCGGAATGGGGTAAAAATAATGCAAATAAGTTGTTGCTAATGAATCAATTTGAGGCCAAATAAACATGGATTTGAATGCAACAAATATAACGTCACTCTGGGTAAATGAGCTTTTCTTGTTTGTTTACACTTTTGAATGCAAGCTACATGTGAATCCTATTCATCAAAAACAATTGGCACAAAAGTGACGTGTCTCCTTCGTTATGGCATCGGTCCGTCATCATTTGTTGACTCTGTAATGCGGCCAAACCACTTTTACCTTCTTTGGCCATGCTTGCGAGCAACCTCATTCCGATACTTGTTTATTATTCTTCCAGTGTCGTCTTTTATTGCACCATTCTGACCTATTGGACCTCAGATAAGGATTGTTGTATAAGAAATGAGCGATCACCTGGCGTCCAGTCTCCCGGCGTGGTGAAGGTGCAGCCAGCCGTGCACTCCGTCTGCCCGTACGCCTCGTAAACCTGCAGGTATGCAGGTTGTTGCATGAAATCCTACAAAACATCTATGGCGATCTACATATATACATTGAATAGTCAGCACCTCTGACAACTATGACGCATTTTAGCACTTGTTAGATAATTATTCATTCTGATGCCTTGCATACATGAGGCGCCAATGCGTGTTTATAACCTGGCATCCTAAAGCTGCCCTGAGGAACCCCAACACAGTGGGCGATGTGGGAGCTGCCCCGGTTATGATCATCCTCAGTCTGCCACCCAGGCTGGCCTGCAAAATACACACACAAACATTGCACACACACAGGATATTCAAGTTCTGCCAGATTGCCAGAGATGAAGGACATTTGAAATCATGTTACCTGAATCTTACTGAAGAAAATTTTGTCCCAAATACTGTCGCTGCGAATGACGCCGCTGCTGACTTCGGCGCCTTTTCGCTGGGCGGCAAAGTTGAGAAGCCAGCGCTTCAACGGGGTGTTGGCCTGGCTGAAGATCTGCAGAGCACAACAAAAAAGTTGGGTTTTTTTACTTTGTTTTTTGAAACCCGGTCGATCGCCGTGGAGCTCTAAAACGAACCTTGTCGTACATACGGTTGAGCAGGCGGGGCACCACGGGGAAAATGGTGGGCCGCAGGGCCTTCATATCATCAGGCAGCAAGCGGATGTCGCCTTGGTAGAATCCGATGCGCCCCCCGTGGCAGTAGACCACCGACTGGGAGGCCAAACAACATTGTCACCATTTGACTTTACAATATGCATGCATATACACAGATGTGGATAACTTGGCAAACACATTTTTGATACTGCAGTAGGCATAAATAACATTTTTAAGAGTGCAAGTAGTGTTCATAATTGAAAACATGATTGTGAAAGAAAAATGTGACTCATAAAAGAACGATTCAGGCTTTTTTTTTTTTAAGCCGAGAACAACAATTCTCTGCTTCAGACCTCGTGGCTAGACATGTGGCAACAGGCAACAGACAAGCGCCCATATATGGACTTCCATCAACCCACTATTGCCAGTGGAAGTACAGTTGGTGGAGGGAGCGGTGTGCGGGGGCAATAATGCAAGCTCACAGAAGCACTTCCTGATTGTGTGTCAGGTCAGCTGAGGACATGACCGAAGTGTGTGTGTGAGAACTGCTTACCTCGATGAGCCTCTCGAACATGTGAGCCAGCGGCAGGAAGGAAATGAGGCAATCGTCCTGGTTGGGAAAAATCACTTTCTGCAGAGAAGAATAGGATGAACGGAAAAGGCTCAGAGTTCAAGTACGATAAATGCGGTTGATTTTAGTGACTCACGTCTGTCACTTTGAGAAAGCCAGAGAAATCGGCCACCACGTTCCCATGAGTGAGCATCACCCCCTTCGGGTTTCCTGAGCGGGACGAATTAAACGTGAATATTAGGCACGCTTGTAATTTTGTGTTTTAAAAGAATGCACAAATATTCCATTTCAAATTTCTGCAGGAATTTTTCTATTTTTTTTTTACGTTGTTTCTTATTTCTGAGTGATGGATCATGGTGGTTGCGGATCACCTGTTGTTCCACTGGTGAAGCACACAATAGAAAGGTCCTGTGGTGAGGGCGGCTGTGCGGGGGGAAATCAGTCACGTCATCATAATTACATCTCCATCGTAGTCGTATAATAATACAAAATTATTCATAAAAAATCAACGATTAGGATCTCAATAAATAAACACACGAGGCAAATAATGAGACTTGTATTGTGGTTTTGTAACTCATTAGATTGTGTACCTGATGAAGTAGTCATCGAGATGAAACATGTTATTCATACTTACTAAAGGTTTTCGATGGTTATCTCTGCCCAGCGCCTGCGGGACAAACGTGCACACATATAAGAAGCGACAAACCGGTTTGTTGTTTTGACTAAGCTGATGATGTAAAAGCCGTAGCGCAACAAAAATACTTTGATGTCACGCAAGTTTTTTTCTTGGTCACGCAGTGGACGTCATCATTTGTTAGGCGTCAAACTTGCAACCTGACAGATGCTAACGTTGCGGTGGCGGCCATGTGCTACCTCCACTTCCAGCAGGGCTTGCACGTGCACACCGCAGCCGCGTCCGCGCTCAACCAGGACGGCGTCCAGGGCATCCATGAGAATGATGCGGCGCAAGGCCGGCGTTTCCGCGCGCTCCACGTTGGCTAGCAGCACTTGAGCTTTGTCCACCTTGTCACAGATCACCGTTGAGATGTCGGCTGCAGGGACAAAAATGGCACGCTTACTTACTGCCAATATATTTTCAATAGGGTCTCAAACAATATCCGAAATGTAATTAGCAGTGGCTAACCAGCCTCTTACCCGTGTTGATGATGAAACGTATGGCGTCGGGACCCAGCGTGTCATAAAGGGGCACCACCACCATGGAGTACGTGTAGCACGCAAGCTCCGAGATGATCCACTGCGTTGCAAAATATCAAAATGTCATTATCTGACATTGTTTGGTTTGTCAACAGTATGATCATATTTTAATCTTTTTTTTTTTTCATTATTATTACCGTAATTTTCGGACTATAAGTCGCACCGGAGTATAAGTCGCACCAGCCATTAAATGCCCAAAAAAGTGAAAAAAAACCATATATATATATATATGTATATAAATCGTTCCTGAGTATAAGTCGCCCCCCCACCCAAACTATGAAAAAAAACCGCGACTTATAGTCCGAAAATTACGGTACACCAATTCTAATCTCTCTAGGGAAAATAGCACTAACATGCTAACATGCTAACAAGTGACTGTTTACATGAGCTTTTGTAAAGAGTTGAGCATAATTGAACTCAACAAAAACTCCCATTGTTAACTAAGCTAATGTGTCAGTCCAACTTGACAGGTTACGTTACAGGTTTGCTTTCATACAGTTTGTTAAGATGAGCGGAACAGTCAAACATGATTGAAGGATTAGTTTGTCAAAGACACAGAGACAACAGGAATTTGTCCTCCTCAATGAATGCAATAAGGCTATTCTATTCATAAAGCGCAATTTTATATTTTGGGGCTTTACGGCTAAGTGCAAAGGGAAGGATAACCTCAGGCCGGTTCTGAGCAAAGACCCCGATGAACTGGTCTGGACTGGCCTTGCATCCCTGGTGTAGCAGGCCCGATCCCAGATGCTCGGCCCGGGACGTGACCTGCGGGGTGGCGGCAACGCAATGACAATACGGAAAGGCCATTGTGACACACATGTAGCAAACCCGCAGCGAGCTCACACATTCACCCTTGAATCACTCCACGGATGACTTCCGTCTGACTGGAAGTGACATGACTTCTGATAATAATCTTAAAAAAATAAAAAGTGCAAGAGGACCTTTTAACTTGCAGCCAGAGCACAGACTTGTTGTGTTTACATAATTCTGCAGCACTTTTTTTTTTTAATACCTGGGCCACATGCATTGACTAAACGTAAAATAATTTGCGATTCAATTTATAAATGATCGTCTCGGACGGACGTCTGGAAATGTCGGACTTCTATCCCACCTCTTTGTAGGACAGCCATTTGTAAGGCTGGTTGGGGAGTCGAGAGCCCAGGCAAGGCCCGTCGCCTGCGAGAAAGGAGACGACGACCGTCACCACAGCAACAATACACGGCGTCAATTTGAGCGACCCCGTCCTTGCGTACCTGATATATGAAGGCCTCGCTGGAAGACCTCGTACATTGTCCTCGCGTCGTCGTGGTAATGAGTCAGCAGCTCGGAAGCGTCACCCATCATGGACCTACGACCGCCATCTTGGCGCTTCATAAAAAGACATGGAAGCAAACCGATAAAGCTCTCGTCCTGCGCTTTCCTGTCATTCTTTTCATCCGCCGAGAGTCTTACCGGCACCTCCTCGGACTGGTGCAAGAGATTGCATGGCGGTTTGACGGGGCGAGGCCTGGTGGCCAGCCAGTAGGCCAGCACAGCGGCGAGAGCGCCGATTCCCAACAGCGTGGATGTGGGCAGCGAGCTGAAGAAGTGGCCCAGCTCCGCCATGTCCGGCACCCTCAGACCACTTAGCATCTCCTGACCCTGCATCTTCTCCATCAGCGTCGAACTCAGCTCTGTGGGACGACGGCTAAATTGTCAAGGCTACGGAGCGGCCACCGTGTTGCGTTCAGGGTCTAAGCCATTGCCATTGTCAAGTCCAATTGAGAACCAGTTTTCAGTAACGACAAATCCCGACCGGATTAATCAACGTCGGAGAACAGTGACAGTCAAAGATTAGAAAACTCTTCTGCAAATCTAAATATAGACGTGCACGCGTTGCGTTCAAGATCCCACAAAGGAGCACGACGCGAACTCTTTGGGGTTTACTCAGCTGATATCAAACTAAATGTCCTGTAGTGACTTCACTGGCTCCCTGCAGAGGTTGTGGAGTTCTCAAACATCTCCCGCTAAAAAGTTTGTTGCTACAGCTGCCACCAACACAGCATGGACACAACACCGGCGACCTCTTGGGAATAATCTCAATGGTTCCTAATGAACGGCCATCTTGGAATAGAACTGTGTTGTGTTCAGGGACCTCTTGTTCTTGAGCGAGTTCATTTTGGACTCCCGCTCCCACGGACCCAGGTCCTGAAAAGTCCGCCCTATCAGGCCATCTAAAGGCTGTAGCGGGTGATTAGTGTCCATCTTGAGGATGTCAGAGCCGATTAGAGCTGAGACGGACGGACGCCTCTGACCTGGATCGCTCTCTCGCTCTCATTCTCTTTCTGTCACTCTTTAGCTCGCTTTATCGCCACTTGACAGCGTTGCGAACAGATGTCAGGCTTTTAAAAACCACGCTGTGACGTCATCACTAGCAGGCGTGTCATTTCTTGTTGGCTCCACGTGCTCAGGCGTTCGTCCTTCTTACGACTGCTGCCGTGAGCAGTTGTTGAGCTTGAAGGAACAGTTTTTTTTAATTCCAGACGAATGACATCTTTAATTGCATATTTTGGAGATCTCTTGGGAACAATCGAAATGGTTCCTAATGAGGAGTTGAATGTAACAGCATTGTAACGCTGCGCTACTTGGCATTGAAACGCAAAAGAGGAAGTCAAAACACACTCTCACTGCTCATGGTGAGATTAACTGCCAAGCATGTGAGATGTCACACCACTTCATTTGGCTCCTCCCCCTTTTAACACAAAAACATAAAACCCACAGGCAACAACAAAAGTGGCGCATGCAAAAGCATGTGTGTGACCTTCAAAACAACCTCCTGCCTATTTGACTACACTTCCGTTTATGGTCGGCGGGTTGATTGCAAACCCAGGTAATTGAACCCCCCTCAAAATAAAAAGACAATTAATAATGCTAAAACTAGTTTTTTCACGAATATCTCAAACACACCGCAGAGGTACAAGCCTGATTCAGCATTTACCGCCCGGGCAGCCATTACGTTCTGCTCTGCCACGAGGGGATGAATGCTGAGGAAGCACTTAAGAGCAAAGGCACTGCAAGACCAAATTTCAAGGAAGAAGAAGACGAGGAAGAAGACTTTTTGGATACGCTATTTATATGTCTTGCTGCCCCATGTTAATTGTCTTTTGTTTTATGTGGCCATTTCTTGTTAAGTTCTGCAAAGTTGGATTCCTATTTGTTGACAACCAGAGAAAATACTTTTGAAATGGTGTCAGTTTTTAACGGCCTAAAGAAGCTTTAGGACATCTTTAATTAAAATTTAAAGAAAAAGGAGTACGGTTACATGGGTTGTGCTAAGATAAGTAGCATGCATTTTTAATGACGGACAGCAGCAGCCAGGTGATGAGACGGGACGCTGGAACAGGTCATTTTATGCTCGTCCTATTTTTTTTTAGTAGTGTTACCTTTTCTTTAAAAAAATGATCAAACGAAAATACCTTATGTATCACCTATGTATTTCGAAGTTAATCTTTAGTAATTCCTAAATAAATGAACAATTAGAACTGAAATAACAATCATCGAAAAACAATCCTAAAAATGTTACATGTTGACAATATATCAAATTGGCAGCGTATTTCTTGACTACACTCATTCATTTTCATACACAAATGAAATGTGATTCAACAAATCTCACGATATTTTTGAACCATGAAAAATACCACTACAAAATACATTAACACAAAACAATAGCACGTCGCTGTTTCATCAAATGTGGCCCCCACGTGCTAATAAAGCGTCTCCTTTCCTCTCTCCCCATTGGCACCCTCTCCTCTTTTTTCAGCACCACTTCTCGCGTGGACAGCTCTCGTTGTGTCGTCCAATCAGCATCGACCTCGACGTCAAACACCCCTCCACCCCGACTGCCCCCCCCCCCCCGCCATCTCTGTGAAGCATGGTGGAGGACATTAAAACGGGACGAATAACCTCATTCGTGTACTTTTATCCATGCGCGGATGCAGCCATCCATTTCTAGAGTACAAAAAAGCGTGAATGGCCTATGATGACGTATGCACTCGATTGTCCTAGCATCTCCATTAGCTTAGCATCTCACCATAAATCCGTCCTATATAGCATCCTATTTGGGCCTTTGAGTTAAAAATAAATGAAGAACCAATGGAATTAAATGCAAAAAGACAATGCATGACGCAAAAGGTCGGCCTTGTGCGTCACCCTGCGCCCCCTCCCCTTAAAAAACGCATGAAGGTGAACGATGAGGACAAATTGTGATTGTTGGTATTAATGATAATGATAAGACTTACCCAAGAGGATCCACAGCGAGCCGGACACCAGCACGAAGGCGAGCATGTCTGTCTCATGTGGACGTGGTGTTTGGGGGGTCCCGGGTGCGGCGGTCGTGGACTGGACTGGATGCTTGCTTGCTTGCTTGCTGCAAAGAGGCACCGGCAATCTGGAGATTAGGGTGGGAGGGGGAGGCGGTATGGTGGGGGGGGGGGGGGGGGGTTGGAGTCAAAGCAATGCAGTGCAGCTTATCTCTTCTATATCAAAATCATATTGAATGGAATAGACGTGTTAGGTTTTACGAACAATAAGCATCATTTGGTGTTGGAAGCGTTTATCTGGAGTGAGTAAAAAATTGGGAGAGCGCGATGGAGGAGGTGCTGATATGGGGCAACGTTGCGTCACGGTCAGCAAGCCGCGCCCACTGAACTAAAGTAACCTCTTCAGGTGGGCTGATGGATATAGAGGAGACGGCAAGCCAGAGGAGGATGTAGATGTAAAAAAATGGATCTGCTTTCTATATGTTCTATGTTTTACCCAAAAAAAAAAATCACATTTTGTAATAAATAAAACAACGCATGTTTTGTCTATTGAATATAATCTTTCCTGGGAATAAAAAAATGTTTTAGTCCCAGGAATTAAACCTGTTTTATTTATTTGTGATTAGGGTTAGGGTTCAAATAAATAAAATGAATAAAATAGGTTGGTAATCAATTAACTATCGAATGATTGTTTTCAACCATAAATAAATAAATACATTTAATTATATAATATTTTCTTTGCATCGAAGATCTCATAAAATGTTACCTTGCTTATGTGTCAGTGAAATTATATGCATATTGCACAGTACACACACATCACTCACACATAAACACACTTTTTTCTGGAAAGTCACCTGACTACCATCTCTTCTTTATTTTGCCTCTGTCCCCTCCCACACACACACACACACACACACACACACACACACACACACACACACACACACACACACACACACACACACACACACACACACACACACACACACACACACACACCACACACACACACACACACACACACACACAAACGCCAACAAAGTGGGAAAAACCGGGGGATGATGTCAGGACTTGGAAAAGTACGTGGAACTCCTACCAACCCACATGGGCATAGGAGCGTACGAGACTTGACCATCCTACCGGGAAATCCCTAAAGAACCGAGACACGTGCGCGCGCGCCACTCTTGTGAAGCGCGTCAACAGCGCCTCTATCTTTTGCTTGTTTGGCACTGACGTCACCACGCCAGCAAGCGCGCAGGTCCCCCAAAACGACTCATCCGCGCCCTCCAGTGGCCTTAGAAATAACTACACCATTTCGGCGAAAAGCGCTCGGCTTCCACCTCACTTCGCCAGACTTGTTTATGGCAAAAGGGAGCTGATACTGATCATGACCATGCTGACAATTATGATAAGTAACCTACTTTCATGCCAGTGATACACCCAATTGCTAAGATTATGAAACTCGAAGCAAGACTTTCTTTAAAAAAAAAACCCACTATAGTGCGTGTGTGTATTTTTTTTTAAAGAAAAAAGTATTTTAAGTTTTTTAACGTATATATATATATATATATATATATATATGTGTGTGTGTGTGTGTGTGTGTGTGTGTGTATGGCGGCATTTTTGGGTAGGATAGATTTTAGACCGATTTTAGAATTATTACACTGAAAGCACAATTTATGAATCAAAATGTACCTAATGGAGTGGCCCCAATTTCGCACGCGACCTGTCATAAGAATGCTGCACATAAATCTTACCTGTGTTAACAATACACGCTAACAATTCTTAATTACAAATAATAAACCTTCACATAGGGCAACCACGCCTGACCCTGGCATGGACTTCCTCGTCTCTTCAATCACGTGACTTCAGTGAAACGCCAGAGCGCTGAACGAGTGGGTCGCTAGTGCGCATGTGTACTCGCACTGTAAAAAGTGCTCATGCCCGATGAAACTCATGCGCGTGAAAATAGAAGTTACTGCACAAAAAAAGGATGAATCGTTGCAGGATCACTGGAGAGTTCTTTGTTTGGCACGTTTGGGTGGATTCACACTTGAATAAAGACTTTAGATATGTCAAAATGCGAGTAAAGTTGGGTTGAAGACATCAAACAACACTAATGCAGGTGCAAATTTGTCATTTTTGTCTAGCTGAATCATTCGTTTAAGACACACCGCTGATTTCTAACACCAAGCCTGCGATGAGGGTGAAAACATTTCCTTTTTCACGCGTTTTATGTAATAAACGCGATGTAACGTCGCAATTTTCTTGCAACGGGGTGGACACCTTTTGCAGTGTACTCTCACTGGGTCACGCGGGGATTCCCAGCCTCCGAGAGGACTTATAAAAGGGGAGCAGCTCGCTCTTGCTGGAGTCACTGCTTTTACACTCTAAATAAGAAGAACAAGAAAGTACAGGAGAAAAAACCTCAAGAGGAAAATTAAAAAAACACTTTTCCAATTGGGATTATATTTTCCGCTTTTTCCGTCTTCACCGTTGATCACAAGAGAGCTTGTAAGTGGACACGCAGCATTATATTGAATTGATTCTTATTTATATGCATTTTTTTTTAAAAAAGGTGATCTAACGAATGCACCCTCTTCGCGCACTTTAAAGTGTTTACAATGTGCTGCTTAGACGAAATAAAGTCGAAATGAGCGCTTTATTAAGACTATCTGATCTGTTGTGCACGTCGTGGCCGTGACCTGCCGATGCACTCTCACAATGACGAGCGAGCCACAAGTGGATGTGGGAAATACAAATTGAAATCCCTCTTCTGGGTGGTTTTTCTAGGTTCAACATGCCGGTGTCTAGAATGAAGATGCGGCCGTGGCTGGAGAAAATGATCGAGTCTAGAAGCATCGCAGGTCTGGCCTGGCTCGATGAGGAGAAGACCATGTTCTCCATTCCTTGGAAGCACGCAGCTCGCCACGGCTGGGACAAGGACAAGGACGCTAGCCTGTTTAAGAAGTGGGCCATCCACACAGGTGAGCCGAGACCCGCCGCCACACGTGGAACGTTACGCCGGCCGGACCGTGGCTAAAAAACTCATTTGCAGGGAAATACGTTGAGGGTAGCACCGAGGGCGACGCCAAGACCTGGAAAGCCAACTTCCGTTGCGCCATGAACTCGTTGCCTGACATTGAGGAGATGAAGAACAAGAGCATCAATAAGGGCCATTTGGCCATGCGAGTCTTCCGGATGCTGCCCCCGAAACAGAAAGGTGGGTCCGTTTGACAGCAACCCCCTCAGCCCGCTTTTCCGACTGAGCCGGAACTAAAATGCCAACTCTTTTGTTCCCCTTGCAGCCAAACAACACAAAGCAAAGTCCAAGAAGCAGGTAAATGCTCTCTCCAACTTTTTATCAGTCATATTTTATAACACGCGAGCAAACACTGTTGCGTGTCAATGCCCTCAGTTTCTGCTTTTCAATGCGACACCTTTTTGATTCAAGGACCAAATTGCCCATGAGACAACAACCTAGTTCTAGCTAGCACGGACCTACCCAAGTTCCAGATCAGAATAGGGTCCAAGTTATTTGCAGACTTGGATCTCACCGCAGACTCCTTCTCGCAGGTCAAAATGCCGGCAGAGGACACAGACTACAGCGATACCCAGTCGCCGCCCGACTTGTCTCGGCTGCACGACGACCCCGAGTTCACTCAGGAGAACATAGTGGACAGCACAATGTGCATGGACTCGCAAGGCGCCGAGTCGCGGACAAGGAGTCTGTCGGACGACCCGGAGCCATGGAGGACTTCCTTTACTGATATTCCTCCGTATGGATTGGGGAGCGACCTGTCCATCAGCTTCGCAAACCGATTCCAAGTTTCGCCCGAGCGTAGCTCTGGTAAGACCACCGCACACTCAGTATCGTTGTGGCTTTTGGTTCTATTTTTGGCCAGAATGTTAAAAATTAGAAGTGTATTCTCATCGCATCTTCTCTTTTTCTCTCTCTTCCGTCCCGCTCGTCCTCCAGAGTATGAAGACGACATCGTGGAGGTGAGCAACATTTCATCAAACGTTGTCCAGCCACAGATAAACAATGCAAGAATACTAAACTCCATTTTTTTGTCTTTAGATTTGCCAGCAACTGGAAAGAGACGCACAATTCGTCAAGAACAGTTGCTCAAGAACAATTCCTCAAGACAGCAAGCCACGCCTGAGCCCGTGCACCAGTCCGGGAAGCCAGTGGAGCGAGTCTTCAGGTAAACAGAGAGCTTGCCAGCCCTATTCTTTTCTTACATGCATTCAGAGATTCACTCCAGTGTCCAGATTTTTTTTGGATGAGGAGCTGCTGTTGGCCACGGCTCACACTCACACTCTACCAGGTTGCGCTATTTTCATTAAGCGGGTGAATGGGGCTTCACTAGATTGAATGAAACCAGCATTGTGGTCCTCAAGGGGGTTTACTTTAGAAATTTTAGTCACTGCGGCTCTGAGGTCGACATTTGTGGTTGTAATGTGTCCTTCAAGGTCCTGACTGTGCGCCCCGCTCCCTCTTGTTTGAACAGCCGACGACGTAGACGAACAGTCGCTGCACCCTCAGTACATCACGCTCAACTCAGACTTCAACATGCTGCCGCTGGCGCCGGATGAGCCCTGGAGCGACTTCAGTGGCCCGAGATTCGGCGGCTTCCATCCTGGACTGAATGATGGTCATTTATTGGACTTTATAAGCCTCTCGCCGTTAATGATGTGATCACCCCTCATCCTGCGCTGACTCTTGCCCACTGGTGTGCACTCAGGAATTGTTTTGTAAAAAATAGAATCTTAGGCCCACAGCGTCTCCGGTGGCCAAAAACGTTCTCCTTCTCCTTGTTCCTGACACACACAGCTCTTTGGTTTTCAAACTGGTTGCAGCTATAACGATTATCATGGGCAACGTCTGAAGGAATTTTCACATGAAGGGACTAATACTTTCATTCCACCTCTGTTTCTGAGCGAGCGATGGATCCATCCATCCATCCATCCATCCATCCATCCATCCATCCATCCACCCATCCATCCACCCATCCATCCGCAGAGCAGTTTTCTCTCAATTTTACAGGGGATAAAAATGTCATCGGTTTTGTTGTGAGCATGATAACCAAGCATTTACCCTCAGCCCAACAATCCCAAACACTTGTAAATGTACATGAAAATATTTGTTTGTTGTATTTTTTCTAATAAAAACAAAAACGTATGGAGTGCATTTTTACCATTTATTTATAAAAAGAATGGAAAGATATGCTTTAGAAAGAGTGAGAAGCCAAAATGAAAAGTCATTATATTTCTTAATAATTGAATAACCAGTAGATTTATTTTATTTCTTATTAATAGGAGAAATATTCTTATTAACAGAAGTGACTTAACATCATAATAATGTACAGCAGGGGTGTCCAAACCTTTTGCAAGGAGGGCCAGATTTGATAAAGTGAAGGGGCCCGGGGGCCAATAGTTTTTTCGGACATTTTTTAACTACAAAAATGTCACGCAAATACACACTGTTATAAAACAAATTTCATTGTCACAATTGTCTTTATTTTTCAAATGACAAAATAACCAAATATGAGTCACTCAGGCAGATGTGAACAACTCTAAAAACACAAATTCTGCCTTTCATTCATATCTGAAGAGTCAGATAACATTGAACAAACTGTATGAAATACCTTAAATTTACATGAGTTTAAAATTACTTTTGCCTCATGAACATTTTAAACGGGAGTTATAAGTAATGCAAAGTTGTCTGTTATTATTAAAACTAGTGAATTTTGCTCTTGTCATTTACATTATCTTTCAGAAAAGAATAGTTTGTGTCAGGTCTACAGGTCCATAACATCAACAGTCTTAACATGGCCACTTCGTAGCTTGCTTTAGTAATATTTATTTTTGACTCACAGTCCCGTGTGAAGAATCGCTGTTGTGATGCCAGTTCAGCTTGGAGCTGCTTCACTTTATCAGCGCGGTCACTCCCTGTTAGCTGGTCGTTTGTGTTCGCATGTTTAGTCTGATAGTGTCTCTTTAAGTTGAAATCCTTAAACAAGGCAACCGTCTCTTTACAAACTAACCTTTAGGACAATGTAGTATTGCTCCAAATGTTCGTTTAATTTCCTTTAGAGGTCCGTTTGCGCGTGTTAGCACGATCGCGAATTAGCATATTTCCGCTAACTCGTTAGCCTGCCCAGTACTTCTTCTTTGCTGCGGGCCAATAAAAACTGGACCGCGGGCCGCAGTTGGCCCGCGGGCCGTAGTTTGGACACCTCTGATGTACAGTATATATTTCATTCATAATCTTGTGTAATTTTTGCTTAATACTTTTTTAAAATTATAACTTTTTTTTTTATCCAATATTGTTGTGAACTGTAAACTCCATCACTGCCCTAATTGGGTGACTAATTAGTGTACATGCATTTACAAGTCTAAAAAGAGAGAAGTGACAAAGAAGAGCAACGTCTTTGGTGCTTTCCACACAGAACCGTAAACATGATCACAGCAGACCGCTTCTCTCTTTTTTTCTAAACTATTGTGAAATGTTTGAATTCCAGTGCAAAAAAAAAAAAAAAAAAATCCCCCTCCTCCCACTCCCACTCAACATAGTCCTGGCATTTCCTGGTGTATATTCAACAAGTTGGTCCGATAATGCTAACCATGTAAGATTTTATCCCAGTTTATAAGAACTTTGTTCCGGATGTATTCCAGAATAAGACCAAAACATGTTTTACAGTCTCCCGACTATAGATTTTTTTTTTTTTAATTTTAGTATTTTTTTGTGTTAGTATTAATTACATACAATAACTTTGGCTGTCCAATATCGAAGCCTCAGCTACTTACAAAAAAAAATACACAACTCTGAGTTGGATTGAATGTCAATTCATTAAAGGGTCAAGTATTTCTAATGTGTTAGCATTAGCATAAAGGTAGTGGACAAAGTGTTTTGTCATCATAATAAACTGAAGTAGGGTCACGCATATCTCAAGGCTCCACTTTCCTTTCAAATTGGCAACAAGGCAACCTCGTGTGCTACAATGTTTTCTATTCAGGAATTCTCAACATTGGTCATTTGTCCTCCTTTGTAGGACATAAAGGCTGCAAACATGTCGACACGTGTTACGCTAATGCCAAAAATGATTGTCACTTGACTTGAACAGAATCTGCATGGAATTTTTATGTTCAAAATGGTTGAATGGATTGAAATTTTAGGGCTTGGATGAGTTCCAGTGGAAAACTACACCAGCGAGAATCCTGGCATAGTTTGGCCCACTTTAATAACGGCTGTGTTGAGGGCAGTCACACCCAAACCCTTTACAAAGACCAAAGAAGAGTACCTGCGGGCAACCAGGTGTTGACGCTCTTTAAATAGCAACACGCTCAGCGCTGGTGCCAACGTTTGACGAGGGAGTGTCTTGACGCTACGTGGGTATGAGTGCTGAGCACGGTCACGTGCTTTACAGGAAAACGTCAAAGCCGTCGTGGAAAAAACACGCTCCCCCCTGGCCAGGATCCACCTCCCATGGGAAAAACATCCTGCACCTACAACAAAACAAAAACAGATGTGCAGTTTATTGATTGACACTTTCCATCCGTTTATTCATGAACATGACATTATGAGAGAAATCAGATGCATGTTTATACAGTGGATAGAGAGAGAGAGAGAGAGAGAGAGGGAAAGGGAAAGGCAAGGGATGGAGGAGTGACACAAAGTCAGGTGGTTTAGCAGAACAGCCCGAGCAGGCGCATAGGACAGGAAAGATGGGAGGCAGCACACACATGCAATCGTGTGGGGTTGCATATAAATATAAAAAAACAACCGCTTGAGGTTTTTTCTTCTGTTATTTGCTTCCTTCCGGAGGGGGTGAGCCTGTCATTGCTTACAAATATGAAGAGAAAGTTTAAGCGGCTCCTGGCTGGTTGGTTTAGCTTGGAGAATGCTTGACTATTAACTCAGGAATGCCTACGTCAACATAAATGATCGGTTCAGTTGAAGGGAGAGAAGAAGAAAAAAACATAACGGCTTTGTTTTGGATTATGTTTGTGCATCTAATTATACGGATGTCACTGCGGTTATTCCAGGAAGTAAACTGTTCGCAGAGTTGACAGCCAGCACACGCACACGCACAGACACGCGCGCACTCCCACACAATAATGCAGAGGGCGGACTTCCGCCGCCCCCCCAAACCCACCCACACACACACACACACACACACACGCACACACACACACACACAATAAAGTCTGCACACACACACACACACACACACAATAAAGTCTGCACACACACACACACACACACACACACACACACACACACACACACACACAATAAAGTCTGCGTCAACTACAGTAAACGTCAACTGGGAGTGGCAATAAAAACCTTGAAGCCTCTTTTTTGAGGAGGGGGGGGGGGGGGGGAGGTCAGGAGGGGGTCATATCCGGGCCTGCAAACCTGTTTGAGGCACGACATTTGATCAGGAATGGAATTCCACCGGGCAATCTAAACGGTGCGTCCCAGCAGTCACGATGGTAACAGTTACAACAAAAAGTGTTTTCTTAGAAGACGGACTGCAACCTGAAGAACCAGTTCACCTGCGCCACTTTTTAATTTTTTTTTAGCATGCCATTATTCAACAATGATCATATCTAAAGAAAAGCAACGTGCAAGGTTCAGGCTGCATGCTGTCTGGTTTAGGAGAAGTCACATGACTTACGAGAGACAACAACTCTATTGGCCAGCAGGGGCGCCTGGCTGCAGGATTGCCAAAGCCATTTCCAAAGAAATGCTCCCCTCCTCGGGAAATTGGCTCAGATTTGCCACCAAGTTGGTTTTTATTTATCCTGGCTTTAGACTCAACAAAGCTTGTTAAGCCATTCAATTCGTTTCATAGTATAACATACGTCATGGTCTTTACAAAGGCGGAGATTTTGTATTGGTTGTCATTTGACATTATTGGGACAATGTTTATTATTTTAATCTAGCATACGGGCCACATTCGCCAGCAGCCTTCTCGCCTGAATGACGTCTGAGAATGTTTGCGTGACTAAATTGAGCCGGAAATTAAAAACGTGAAAAATAAGTTTTTGTTTTGTTTACGTTTGACAGCCTTTGAGAATTGCTTCAACCCGCTTCCTGTTCGACTAGTCATGTTAAACAAAATGTGAAATTAAGTTGTAATAAGTGTGCTGTACTTGACAAAACAAACAAAATCAAATCAAGATTCAGAGCGCTCACAATGAGTTAGATCATCACGGGAGGTCATGAACGACACTTATTCTCATTCCTTTTGGATGAGTTAGGACGGACGTTATTTTTTCCCCGTACTCTGGCGCCATCTAACGGTTATTCCGATTACAGCAATTTAACAAGTGAACGGGCAAGCAAAATCGGGCAGATTGATTGTTAACAGTGCTGCACTGTTCCACTCTCCCACATAAATAAACACTTGCACAGTTTGGTTTTAACGTAATGTCGAAATTAATTAGTGGAAGAACTCACCTGGAATCTGGTCACGTGCTCAAAATGTAGGTTAAAAAAAATAGCAATAAATATTTTAACTAAGACTGCCGGATGTGCACTTTGACGTCGGGTCAAACATGGACGTGTCACACAACTCAACTTGCCAGCAAACGTGATGAATATTTGCCCAAAGGTGTGCTGGAAGTCCATTATGTTAAAACAAACAAAAAAAAAAGGCTTATAAAACCCTAGTCGGCGTGTTTTGGGTCTGGCATGTCAGGCTACCATTGATGGCCAATATAACCCACAATTCATTGGGGGTTTCCCAAATCGCGGGAAACTAAGGGCGATCGGTAAAATTCTCATTCCCTACTTGATCCACTGGAGGGCACGCTAGCGCACGAAGCCGATTGAGGCGAAGAAAACAAGACGAAGAAGAGCTGTCACTTCACACAACAAACACGTCCCCGTTTTATGACGTCATATTTACGCATAGCAGCCCAATGTTTCGACTGTTTTGTTGAAATAACCGCGTGAAATATGGCATACCGTTGCTAACGCAGACAATTTTGAGGTGGACGTTAGCGTGTTTTTCGAAGATGAGCGATGACGAGGCTTCGGTCCGCACGGACGCCTCCAAAGCCATCCTGCTCACCAAGGACGGCCAGCGCTACATCGTGGGTGACAGCCGCTCGGTGGACAGCCGCGACGTGATCACACTCATCCCCATGGAGGCTGCCGACCTCATGGACCTGGACGACGCCGACGAGGAGAGCGACGTGCTCGACGCGTCTGACCCGCGGGACGGCGCCGCCAGCCCGGAGGACCTGAACGACGACGAGGCGTCGGAGGGCGACGGCGCCGCGCCCAAGCAGTGCACCTACGACGGCTGCACCGAAACCACTACGCAGGTGGCCAAGCAGCGCAAGCCCTGGATGTGCAAGAAGCACCGCAACAAGATGTACAAGGACAAGTACAAGAAGAAGAAGAGCGACCAGGCCATGTCTACCAACAAAATTGACGTAGGTGCTCCACAAAACACACGCAAAATAATCATTCATTAGCATGCAGTTTGTTGCTTGCGTCTTAATACATTCTGGACTCTTCCTATGTGGGACAAATATGTTGTTTTTGGTTCAGGACAACTGTGAGGAACGTCCCGTGTCTGTCAACAAGCAGCGTCTGGGGGCGATGGGAGACCGGCCGGCCAGACCCTCTCTCATCGAGCAGGTGCTCAACCAAAAAAGGCTGGTAAGTAACTTATCTATGGAAACACAAACATTTAGTATGTATCAAATAAAGTTGTGTTATGCTGATGTCCGCAGTCACTGCTGAGGAGTCCCGAGGTGATCCACTTCCTGCAGCAGCAGCAACACATCCTGGCGGTACAGAGTCGAACCCTGACGCTGCAGCACAACTTCAGCGGATGCTGACCAGCCGCGTACGCTCCACTGTATTATTTATTTATTATTCTATTTGCAGTTTGTTGGTGTTTTTGTTTTAAAAAAGAAAAAAGGATGATTTCTGGTCACAAGCCACACAGCGAGTGAAATAAAAAAATATTTAAACTAGTGAAACAACTCTATTTGCATAGTGCCAATTTGTGTATGTATACATATCTACCCTAATAGCATAATCTGTAAAAAAAAAAAAAAAAAAGTTTAATGGAAGTACAAGCAAACATTGGTCAGTACATTAAAATAATAATAAAGGACAAATCACACAGGAAGCGTTGCCTGTTCTAGAAGTGCCGCGGGAATATGCAAGAAAACACAAAGCTATCAAGAAGCCAAATGAAAGTCAGTCTCTCGGTAAACAAGGACCGTCATCCTGGGAAGCTTCTGGAGACGCCGCGCTGTCATCCTTCCAAACTTCAACCGTCTGCTTACTACGACACGGATGAGATAGGGTTGTGTGGGGAACCCATTTGGGTGAGCACCTTGTCCAGCCATTGCAGGGGCCCATGTAGGTGCACTTCAATCCAGCAGGGGGTGCTGGTCACATCCTGGCGGTGGTACTCCGCCCCCCAACCCTAGAATGAAACAGCGCAATTGGACATCACCTCAAGACGATCTTCCATGGGAACTGGAAGCTCATCTGGCTTTTTACATCGTCACCTTGACAAAGCTCATACGGATGGTGCACATCTTGGTGAGCTCGTAGACCACCTCGAAGCCGTGGTTGACCGACTGTGCGAGCAGCTGCGCGAAAAGCTGGTTGTTGAAGATTTTCAAGCTGCAGCCGCTGGGGATCTTGCAAACGGTGGTGGCGTGGAAGCCGTGTTGGAAGTTGCAGTTGCGGCTCTGCACGAACACGCTGCTGTCGCTCAAGCACTCGGCGTACACCTCGCCGCCCACGTAGTACAAGTGCAAGCCTTAAAAAAGGAAATGACATCCAAGGTTCTGGATCATTTTTACGCAATCACTTTTTGGCGATAATGTGAAAGAAAAAGTCAAATCTGAGAAATCGGCAGAACGTTGTTTGACTTGCAATTAAAGTAGTTTCATAGCATTCACTTTTTGTCTAAATAAGAAAAAAGTGTGACAATTATGTATTCATGCCACGTTTTTACATGAAAATTATTTATCATCAGTTCTTGTCATTAGTGTCATAACTCAATATTTTTTTTAACCCTCCGAATTACAGTCTGGTAAAAAAAAAAAAAGCAACAGAAATGACCTTTTCCGATGTGTCGGCGCGTGTGCTCGATGGTGGAGTTGCGGTTGACATTGGACAGCAGGCCGAGGCAGAAGCGGTTCTTATTGTTGGACGGGTCAGTGAAGCCGTCCACCAGGACGCTGCGCGAGGACGCGTGGAACGTCTCGCCCACCCGGTTGTTCAGCTCGTAGTAGGCGATGGAGCACCAGTACTCGGGCTCCTCGTAGCACACTGGACGCAAATCTGGAAGAGGACGGCAAGTGTCAGCGAGGAAATCCTTCGGTAGGACAAGCTGAACTTGCCTCTATGTGGAGCAGAGAAGGTGAGCTTGGTGACTTCTGTGGCATTGCAGGGCTTCACGTCCTCCTGGGGGCTCGACTCCATCATGCTGTACGGTGGAGGGGGAGTCTCTGACGGAAATGGAAAAAGAAAACCATTCGGAGTTCTGCCGCAGCCCGTTTACTCAGCCGGCTGATGTCGGACCTGCAATTTGGTAGGGGCTACCCGGCTCGGTGGGGCTGCAGGGCGAGTCGGGGTAACCCTGCGATACGGGCGAGCGTCCGTGAGACGAGGAGGACGGCGACGCCGACGTGAAGGAGGACGAGGAGCCCGGCAGCGGCGGGAAGGACTCCGGGTAGGCGGCGTTCTGCGGCATCAGCGTATCATTGTGCAACGAGGCGTTGCGGAACTTGGCGAGCAGGCTGTGCTCCGGGTTGAACTCGCTGTGGCGTGGCACCAAGACGGGCGGCAGCACTGGATGAAGAGAAAACCTCAAATTGACTTCCTGTTTTGGATTCCGCGGCATTCTCGCACTTACCTGGCGTTTCCACGCGACGGTAGTGGTACGGATTGACGCAGATGTCCTTCTGCTTGGAGCCGAAGGGGAACTCGCAGCAGTCCAGCGCCTTGAGCTCGTGGTGCGACTGCAGGTCCGGCCAGCGCCACACGCGACAGTAGATGACGTGCGGCAGGCCCTTGCGGTGCGACACCTGCAGCCTCCCGTCGAGTGAGCGAGGGATGGTCACGCACTTGCCTGATGATTTGAACGCCGAGTCATCAATCTTTACATTTCCCCGATTGGATTTCATCAGCTGCTATAAAGCGTCCACTCACTGGGCTGTCCGGGGCAGCTGAGAGCTCGCTCCAACTCCTCCATGGCTCCTTTTTTCTTCTTGAGCTTCTTGACCAGGGAGTCCACAGCTTTCTCAGCCCACTTCTCCTCTTCGTCGCCCTGCTTCCAGCCAAGCAGACGCTTGACGGCCGGGCTGGTAAAGGAGAAGAGTGACGTGATGGACGTGGATGAGTTCATGGTCGCTTTTTGCTCCCGATGCTCAGAATCGAGATGATCCCGGTCTAGGTTTGCCGCATCTGTTGAGAGAAGTGAGAAGATGACACTTTTTTTTTTTTTAGCTACTTATTATCATGCAAGTGTCAAACAAATTAACAACTGTTGACTTGTCAGATAATACGCACTTGCCCTTGATGGGATGATGAGCTTATGGCTTCATTACGACTAGCAACTTATTGTTGGTACACTCCCAAACAAGTGTGAACACACATTGACAAATTGTTAACAGACAATAAACACTTACCCTTTTGACCTGCGCCAAATGCAGTGCTGAAAAGTGCGCAGGTGATTCTGTCAAGTCCTGTCAAGAGAGGTGAGAAGATGCTGGTGATGAGGAAGAGGAAGGCTTTTCCAGGCAGAAGGAGGAGGAAGGGGAGGAGGCAGAGAAAGGTCCTCTTGTGGCGTTTCTCTTTCTCTCGTGAAGACGCCCAGGAGCCAAACTGTCTGGCCAGAACACATCACAGGACAGGAGGAGGGATTTGTGTCTGTGTGTTTGTGTTTATTTTCGGTATCTCCATACATCATCATCGGGAGTGAGCAGGTCCATACTTAACATGACTTAAAAAAAAAAAAGAGCAAAGTACAGCCGAGTAAGCACACATTCACATGCAACTGCTTTATGGAAGCCGGCGTCACACAGTCTGCCGGCTCGGATAGTCCAATTACCTAATGCTTTATCACCAGCCCCCCCAACCCTCCTCTTCTTCTTCTTCTTCCTCCTCACGCCCACTCCTCGGCAAAAAGTAAACAAGATTCCGTTTATTACAACTGAACGCAACGCACACAAACGTGTCATTCAGGCATATTTAATTGGATATTATTCAAGCGATTTGTGACCAAATTGTCTTTATTCAAAGCTAAAAAAAAACAAAAAACAAGTGACATTAAATGCAAAAGTTCCTTAAGGGACTATTTAAACGGTTTACAACTTTAAATGATTAAAATGCAGATAATAAGTAGCAACAGAATATTAATAACAAAGTCTCACCTACACGTTAGTGGTCGGATTTGTAGTTGTAAGTAGTCCACGCGGTGCGTCACGACTGAAGTCAGTGAAGGTGCACGTTTGCACTGTGGAAGCCCACTTGAGTGGAGGGCATCCGTTGTCAGGGTTTCAAAATAAAAGTCTTTGGAGAAAAAAAAAAAAGTGCTAAGTGAGCTTAGCAGAGTCGGAGTGTCCGCACATATGAGCATGAGCTGTTAACAATGTTACCAATATTCGCTTTGGATAAAACAAATTTATAAGCTACAGGTAAATTACCCTGTAAAGGTCACGGAGCATTTTAAGGTCATCTTGGGCATTCACCTTAAAGTCGAAAAAACTCATAAAAACTAGATGGTTCACACTTTAAAGTTGTTTTACGCCTCGAACATCTGACTTATACTCTCTCATCTATCAAAATGAAAACCCAAACTAAAACTAGACTGGGCAAGCGATTGTTGTGAAGGGCAAACGGAACCGGTTGCGGTGGCAAGTCGTCCACTTACCGCCGCAGGTCCGAGGCGGGCCGGCCCGCTGGAGTCTGCTGGGCTCCTTGCAGGCTCCAAGCCGGAGCGCCACACAGCAGCCACGGCGGCGTCAGGCTGGCTGGAACCGCAGCGCCGGTGCTCCAGATCCCTCCGCCGCCTTCCCACCTGACAAACATGCGTACGCTTCAAGTCCGTGAACGCATCACGGTTTCATTTGAAACCAAATGGATAACGCAAACAAATTCAACTTAAAACACAACGCATTGACACGTTAAAAACTACAAGAACGTTGATCACGTACCTTAGGTATTATATCATTTGTAGTTTCATGTAATTTCATTACCTTGAGGTGGTAGGCGGAGGGATACTGCAGGCCGTGCTGCGGTTTGGTCCGGTTAATGACGCAAGCCTGGCTGGCGACGCTCAGTCTGCAAGTTTGACATTTTAGCAGTTTACAGCAACTGCCGCGAAACGTCACCGCCGCCGCCAGGAGGAGGGGAAATCATTGCATCCCCTTTTGTTTTGCACAGCGGTTCGTCTGGTGTGGCAGCGGAGGGGAGCGTCCGCCGGCGTCAACGCAGCAAAAAGGCTGCGCTGCGAGCTGGATCAAAGTTGAAGATACTTGATCAACTCAATCAATAAATACTTACTTTCACTTAACAGCAATATAAAATGCCCACTTTACAGGTCTACTAAAAATAGAATTTCCATTTATTATTGGATGTTAAATCCAGGAAAATGGTTACAGTGGGAATCTTGGGAGTCAATCCGTAGAACTGTTTGTGTCACCACCACTTTTGCCCAAGTTCCATAGAACACACGTTGATCTCTGTTAATGGAAGTTGGGCACAGTCCAAAGAACTAAGTTTCCACTACATTTGGCATCCATAGAAATGTGCACCTGTTGATTTTTGATGGAAAATGTTGAAACAGAACCCCCCCCCCGCCCCCAAAAAGCTCATATGATAGTTGGAGTGTGCACTGAGATCTGCACCTGCAAAAATACTTTACCTTTTCTGAACCACAAAAAAAATCCTTATAATTTCAATGAAGAGTCTGAGTCAAAACTGTCTGTGGTACGTTGTATGTATTTTTAATTTTCATTAGTAGCGCCACCTGGACCTCAAAAGTACTACCCCTACTCTTTTTTTAGGCCCTGGTAAATTACCCTGGGACCGAACGTGGACCACACTAAAATTCCGGGTTGAGTTCTTATGGCAATCGGAATGCCAAAATATGGTCCAAAAAGTAAGGTGTGGCGTGTTACGCTGAGTGACTGTCATTTTATTGTTATTCATAAACATTATAAAATTCTGTTAACATCCACTTACTGTGGGGATGCCAAGCTGGCAGCATGAGGTGTGTCATTACGAGTGTACACCTACACACAAACATACACGGTCAAGCAGGACATAAATAGGACGCGAGGCAAGGTCTGGTCACGGTCTTCTTGATGGAGACAAGCGGCGTCCCACGCGATCTCTGGGGATGATACGCAGCTCTGAGCCATGCTTCAGGAACACGTTGCCTGCAAGCAGGACAAAATGTGAGGGAGGCCATTTTGATTTGGTGCATAATTGACAACTGAACAAACATTGCAGCTCACCTGCTGTCTGTGCAGGGTTGATTCCGATCCCATCTGCAAGGAGAACACATTACATGTTAATGAAACCATGGAGCAAGATTACACACACCAAGAACGAACGACTCATGCTGTAATAGTGTACTTGCACCACCTAGCGGTCAATTAGTAAATTACATGTGTGGCAAAAACAGCATAAATCAGCAATTCATAAATCAGAACACAACAATAATGCAAAGAAATCTACAGCTGTATTATTTGGACTGAAATCCATGTAATGGAATCAAATACGCATATGTACAACTGCAGCCTTTCAATTTAAAAACTGCATTTAGCTATGAAGGAACGGGGTTAAAAAACAAAAAATCCTGCCTAGCTACAAAAACACATATGCTCACCCATCATTGAATAAATTACATAAGCAGACAAGTATATTCACAAGGAAATGTTTTGCCTAACAATGAAAAGATATGGTTGGAAGCATGATTAAACTAAGAATGTGACAAAGTAAGCAAGTACATGGAGTGTCAAAAGAGCAAACAAACAAATGCATGCTAAGTGGTGAGCAAGAAATTTGTACAGTCAGGGAACATTAGCGAATTGATGATGTCACACTCAAAACTAGTGGGTGTATGTGCAAGAATGGAGCGAAAGGTTTACAAGAAGTACACTTGGAGATAAAACCAGCAGAGGTGCCAGAGGGAGAACGCCAGGAGGAAAACAGCCAAGAAGCCGGCCAAAGGTGATCGCCAAGGCCGAAGGACGGGTTGGAAAAAACCAGCCCCCACACACATCGAATCGCCCATAACGAGCACCCAACCCCACGGAACCAGCTCTCACCGAACCAGCAACAATACCAGCTGCTGTGTAAGTCAAAATTTTGTTTCCGTGTCTTAGTATTTTCCTAAAACTGAAGAAAGAAAACAAACACCCAGTGAGTGAATTAGATAGCAGGTGATTGGCTATAGCTTTTGCCGAGAGGCGCGGATAGCGCGCCTCCCAAGTTGTGAACCAAATCCAACAGCTACATTAAGGTATCGGCTCGAATGATTTGGCTGTAGCGCCGACACCCCCAAAAAGTTCAATATCACGTCAGATCAAGATGTGAGGACTCACCATTGGTGATGATGGCGCTGGTGGCTGGCGGCACTTTAAACTGCAAACAAGGCCACAGTTGGTTAAAATACACACAGACATGCCACAAAAAGCTTTTCCCATTCCACACAATTTAAAGGTAAACAACAGTTGCCAATGGGAATATATTCTTTGCGCTCTGTGGAGACAAATGTTACTGGAGCTTAGTTGGGGACCTTCTGTCCCTTTTCAAATCCAGCAGATTCTTTTTGAAGAACAGTTGCGAGAGGGGTTGAAAGATTCTGATGGCCACTCTTCAATTAGTTGTCTTACCTCTTCGGCGGCGAACTTCAAAACTGCTGTGAATGGCGTGCTCTCTGGGACACTTAATCTATTTAAAACAGATACCACACACATTTCAATCCTGTAAAAAGGCAATTGATTATTCTTTACATAAACCTTATTATAGGAAACCTGACTTAATTGTTCGAAATTGCATCATTGTATCAAGAGTGCCTGCCTAAGCGACGAGCTGCATTGATGTAAACTCAAACAACCTCTTCAGAGTAAAACAAGAAGAGAAATGAAACTAAACATTAGAACAAAAATGGTTAAAATCACATTTCAGGTCGATTTTAGCTGTCAAGTACTCACACTTTGAACGGAAGCCGGGGGTCCGACGTCAACGTGATTTTAAACGTTACTTTAGACCTGGACAAGCGAACAATAATAGCTCAGTTATCACCTCCGCTTTAAACAGGTATTTTGATAAATATTCAGAAGGAAAGTCAAAGGTAAAAGAGTAATAACATACATTTTTTCAGGCGAGACGACACGACTTATGAGCTGTTTACACACACCCGGAAGTCCAGAAGGACCCCATAATGTACACGTCATCGATTTAGGTGAATTTCGTACTTTCTGTTTATTAATGTGCGCCTTAGCTGTTTTACAGAAATTAAGTGGTTTTATCGAAATAAGAAAATGTATTATTTTCACATACGTTGACAAGGAATAAAAAAAAAACGGAAAGCGATTGTGAGTACTTTTGAAAAGGGCATCATTGTCGGCCTACTAACATTTACCGTAAACAGCAACAATGATACGCACCCCCGGAAGTCCAGAAGAACCCCATTACGTCATCGATTAAGGTGATTCTTGTACTTTCTGCTTATTTATGTGCGCCTTAGCAGTTTTACAGAAATTAAATGTTTTTATTGAAATAAGAAAATGTATTATTTTCACATACGTTGACAAGGGAACTAAAAACGGAAAGTGATTGTGAGTACTTTTGAAAAGGGCATCATTGTCGGCCTACTAACATTTATCGTAAATAGCAACAATGATGCGCATCGACATAATGACGCCAACAACGAACAAGTTAAAATTTAAACACGCTTCTTTTTTTTTAACATTTGAAAGATTATATCTTTTCAGAAATAATGATGTACTAGCAATGGCCAAAAACCTGTTATATTTTTTTCATTTTGTAATTTTAAAATGTTCTTCCTTGCTGGAAATCTTTCATCAATCTGTAAATTTGACCTCTAATCCCTTAAATCAATTGAAAAAATATTGCCAATGTTTTATGTGTGTTCTATTGTATTGTTTATATGTTCTGCAAAGCTCTTTAACAGCTGTTAAGCACCATATATGATGTATTATACTGTAAATTTTGTTACCTGTACTCATTAACTCGTGGGCTTTGAAGTGCAACCCGCATTTGCCACAGCAGTGGGATTTGTAACGTGATGTCATGCAAGGTGTTCTGTAGACTTTAAACTTGTTTAGGTTTGCAAAAAACAGGTATCCACCTGCCTGGAATGCACTAGTGGGAGGGTCATCAGGAGTTGTCAGAAATGATTTACATTTTCACAACAAAGCCCATTGGTCTCATTATCCCCCAACATGACGCGGCATATCGCAGACAATATTTTATTGTCCGTTATAAGGTTCACATTTGGATAGTTGCGACAGACTGGGATCATGCGGGACTACGACAGCAGCGTGGCCTTCCTGGGAACGTGGGGTCGCTTCCAGCTCGTGGTTTTCTTCCTGCTCTGCTCCACCATTTTGCCAAACGGAACAGGCTCCTTCTCACTGGTGTTCATCACTGACACACCACAGCACCGATGCCAGATCCCTGAGGCCAACCTCAGTCACGAGTGGCAGCAGGCAGCAGTTCCACTGAAGGTAGATGACATGGAAAAAAAAAAAATCTGAAAGTTGAAAAATATCCAATTTTATTCAACTCTTAGCATTTTTTCACACACTTCTGTCAATATTCACGTCTTGTGGTTTGCTCGGACGTATCCTGCAAGGTGGTGGACGGGCAGCTGCAACCAAATGGCTGCCGCCGCTACCGGTTGGACCTGCTCCGCAACTTTTCAGTCAATGGGTTACTGCCCGGTCGTGACGTCAACCTGAGCAGCCTGGAGCAGGAGGACTGCGCCGACGGGTGGGTGTATAGCACCGAGGTCTACCAGTCCACTGTGGTCTCCCAGGTCTGATTTTTGTCCTGAAGGTTAGAATGCCCTCCCATGACTAAGGACAACTGACAGTGAATATTTTGCACTTCCAGTTTGACTTGGTGTGCAGTCAGCATTGGAAGCAACCCTTGACTGCTACCATTTTCTTCCTGGGGGTCTTGGTGGGATCTTTTTTCTCTGGCGTGCTTGCTGACAGGTACCAACTGGGGCTCAATAATTTACAGGAACTAGTCACAAGATGATGATTTGCAACCAGAGTGGGATTTTTTTTTTCCCCATCTAGATTTGGCCGTAAACCGGTGCTGTTCGCCACCTTGATCATTCAGGCCGTGTTCTCATTGGCCCAGATTGCTGCTCCATCTTGGGAGGTGTTCTGCTTGCTTCTCTTCTGCAGTGGCCTCGGCAATATCTCCAACTACGTGTCTTGCTATGTGTTGGGTATTTTGATTTCAAAATATGGTTTGAGTGCAGCATGAACAGACTGGTATATTTCATACAAGCAAAAACAAATTCTTGGTGTCAAGTAAACATCAGAAGGCAAACAATTTCACCCATGGACCCAAAAACTTTGAGAACCCTTGCTTGATTCCACATGAAATTAAACCATGTTTTTGCTGGCATAGGCACCGAAATCCTCACGGGCAATGCTCGGGTTGCTTACGCGTCAACGGGCGTGTGTTTGGGCTTCGCCTTTGGCTACATGACGCTGCCACTTTTTGCCTACTTTCTCCGGAGCTGGAAGATGTTGACGTTGGCCATCGCACTGCCCGGCTTCTTCTACATCCCACTGTGGTGGTGGGCACTAAAGAAACTCCCCCCCCCATAGACTCCAGGGGTTGCAATAGTACTAACACTGTATGTGTGTGTGTGTGTGAGAGACAGGATCCTCCCAGAGTCTCCCATGTGGCTCCTGTCTCAAGGTCGAGTGACAGAAGCCGAGGCCATCGTGAGAAAAGCCGCCAAGATGAACCGAGTGGTCGCACCGGAGAAAATCTTTCTCGATTCCATGTCGCACGTGAGTTGGACCTTAATGTTGATGCTGAGCACTTTTATATTTATAAAAACTTTCCAAAAAATAGCTAAAGATGCTAACTTGCTAGGTGCCATTAAGACTAAAAGGCGTACATTTACGAGTTGCCACGCTTGGCGGTTAGCTAAGTGCTAACATTTGTCATTCATTCCAGTCAGAAGAGCGGCCCGTCGAGCGCTACAATGTTTTGGACCTGTTGAAGAACAGAAGCGTCGCCATTACGACCATCCTTCTCTGCTGGGTGTGGTGAGTAAGTCACGCCCATCATAAAAACTCCTAAGCATGCGTTGAGGGCAACTTGGCTAATTGGCAGGTTCGCGCTGAGCCTCTGCTACTACGGCCTGTCCCTGAACACGTCGCAGCTCCACTCGGATCCGTACATCAGCTGCTTCCTGTCCGCCGTGGTGGAGGTGCCGGCCTACGCGAGCTGCAGCCTGGCCATCCGATACCTGCCCCGTCGCCTCGCTGTGGTGGCCGTCTTTATCACCATGGGCCTGGCGCTCTTTTCCATCCAGCTGGTGCCCCAGAGTGAGTTGAGCTCAAAACCAGAAGCGGAAGAGATGCCGGGGGAGGAATTGAGCTTGGTCAGACATTTTGTGCCGTGTTAATGTTCCAAACCAGTTCAGTTCTTGAACTGTTCCTCTCAGGTATTCTGGGTTTGGCCGTGGCCCTGGAGATGCTGGGGAAGTTTGGCGCCACGGCGGGAACGTCGCTGCTGTTTGCCTTCACGGCCGAGCTGTACCCGACGGGTCTTAGGAACACGGCGTCAGGGATCTGCGTCATGGTGTCGCGAACAGGAAGCTGCATTGCACCCTTTGTCGTACAGCTGAGTAAGCACTTTTTCGGACAGGGAAGTGTGGGTACCAGTCAGTTTGACATTGACATTTTTAAATATGACTTTGGTGCCACGCAGACATCTTTTTCAAGTATCTGCCGTATATCACCTTGGGCGCTCTGGCCATGCTGTCCATCCTGGCCACCATCTTCTTGCCAGAGAGTTTTAGGAGCCCGCTTCCCGAGAGCCTTCAACAGATGCAGAAGAGGAAAAGGTGAGCGGGTCAAATCAACATGTGCCAAATTCAATTCACGTTTATTCTGGTAATGCAACGTGAACTTCAGCCGTCACCTTGATGCAACTGACCTCCTCGTTGATCTCTTCTGCTTCCTTCCTCCTCGTCGCTCCAACCGTCCATCATTTTGGTTTCCCCACCCGCAGCGTAACCTGTCCGTCCGTCTTCAGACGAAAGATCTCCAAATCCGTGGTCATCGAGAGCCCACTGTGAGCCCCATTGCAAAAAGCGGCAGGGTCATGCGGCCAACAGCGAAGCCGAGACACACGCCCGAATATGAAGCTCAACGATGGACAGCGGTGTCCCCCGACATCACTTTGTGATCTGATCAAAGTGTTTGTAACCTGGACATCATTGGAAAAAATATCCTATGCAAATGTGGCTACCATGAGGTGACTTTTCAACATTCCAAGGCTGGTCCTCTAATTTTTCATTCCCCCCACCCATCAGCCATTGTATTTTTTCCCATCCTTACATTATTAAACAACATTCATGCAACACTTTGCCATCTAAAGGTGAAAAAGCGCAACTGCGGTCTTTTAAGGTGGAGTGCAAAGCTCAAAAGTGCGCGGTTGTCAAAGGTCGTACTGAGCGTTTTGCACGTCGTGCGTGCATACTGACGCCACCGGAGCAACTGATCTGATTGGACAAAGTGTTTTGTCCCCGCCCTCTTCAGATTCCGTTAAGCGATGTGATTGGCTGGACTATCTTGTGCGTCTTCAAAACACGTTGAGGGGGCGGGTCCGTCTGAATCAGCGCTTGAACGCTGCACATTCTCTCGAGCTACACTGACGAACACCACGTCAATCAGGTACTTAACTTTTTGTTTCATAAATATTAAGATCGTTGTATAAATAATGAGTTCAAATCAGGAAACGAGCTGAAGAAAAACGAGTCAATTTGATCCGCTTTTAGATCATATTATTGTATATTGTTCAAATAAACAATAAATGTTGTCTTACTGTGTCTAACGCTGAGATAAAAACATGAGATATTTGCACTGATCAATTAGAATGTACGTATTGTAATGCATGTAAAAACAGTGCGGAATATTTGATTGTTTTTGTAGCAGACTAATAATGAGGTCAAAGAGTCAAGCACCAAATGCTTTCAATAACACAGAGAGGGAGTTTGGAGGAACCCTAGGTGAGTCACTTGCACTTGTATTCTCGTGAGCATCAGATTCAATCTTCTTTCTTGAAATAAAAACTTGAGCTTTGAATGTGACAGCTCCAGGCTTCAAAATGTAACACCCACTGACAACTGAGTTTCTTCTTACAGCTGCAATTTGAGATGCATGAATTATTTACAATCACCTCAAATACTGTCCTCTTCCATCCCCAGGTGCCGTTTGCATCCCCATCTTTCTGCCATTGACGGTGCTTTACCTGATTTGCGTGAGTCGATCTCCTGATGCAGCTCTACTCCAATGGCCCCCGCCATTGCCCTCGCTTGACCAGCTATGGGACCCTTTGGCTCCCTTCCTCCTGCTGGGCTGGATAGCTCTGCATGCGCTTCTATATTTGCTGCCATTAGGAAAGGTATAGGTGATACACAAAAGATTTACCCATTTTACAATATTTGTTACTTTGGGATTTACAGCAGTGCACAATTTCCCCGACTTCATGGTACTAAAGAGACAGACAGCTTTGTAAAATCTAATTTTTGTTATCGTTTCTGCAGATATCTGAGGGATTAGTGCTGACGGATGGAACACGTCTGAAGTATCCCATAAATGGTACTTTTTTTGGTGTGGAGGCAATTATGTCAATTTAGTCTTCTGCTAATTACATGACAGACTTTACAAATCTAAACCTGCATAGGTTTTCATTCAAGGTCAACAATGTGTCATTTTTGTCTGTCCTGCAGGTCTTCATAGCTTGTGCATCAGTAGTGCCTTACTGATGTTGCTACTGATGTTCGGGGCTCCTTTGGGGCATCTGTTCCAGCTGATGTTGCCTCTGGCTATGTGCGCAATAGGACTGTCCTTCATGCTTTCCATCTACCTCTATGTTTGTTCTTTTTGGGCTCCTCCTCATGCTCTTGCTTTGGGGGGCAACACAGGTGAGGAAAATAGGCGGATCGTTTTTCGATTGTCGATATAAATGCAAAAAAAAATGTGAAAAGCAAATTTACATTTGTTTTAGGTAATCCCTTGTATG
This sequence comes from Syngnathus acus, assembly GCF_901709675.1. Classification (NCBI taxonomy): domain Eukaryota; kingdom Metazoa; phylum Chordata; class Actinopteri; order Syngnathiformes; family Syngnathidae; genus Syngnathus; species Syngnathus acus. The sequence continues at coordinate 2,325,448 of NC_051099.1, read as the reverse complement.
ACTTCTTCATTGGACGGGAGCTAAACCCTCGCATAGGTCATTTTGACCTTAAATATTTCTGTGAGCTTAGACCAGGTCTGATTGGCTGGGTAAGTAGAACAAAACTTTTTTTTTTTAACTTATCTACATTACAAAATGATGAAATACTTGAAGCAAACATTTTTTGTTTGCAGTGAGAATATTGTGTAATTTCTTTTGACTGCTCTTTCAGGTTACTGCCGATAGATGGGGCTGTTGTTCAACATAAGCCAAATAGATTTTTTTTTTTACTTGTGACTGACAATCACAAAATAAATTCGCACCCGCTGACCCGAGGCATTTGATTTAGACGAAGATATCATTTTACATTTTGTCTTTGAATTACAAAACAAATGGAATGCCTCATCCGTTCTATTTGTAATTATGCATTTCATAAGATGACATTTTTTCATTTCTAGTGTTTACAGTAAAAACTACTGTATATGCAGTAGTGTAGGAGAGAAGATAAAAACCTCCCACCCAACTGTGTGTGGGAGATTTTGGTTGAATGTCAGACAGCATCTTTTTCTTTCTGTATCATAAATTGATATTCATTACTGCGCCTCAACACAGTTTTTAAATTTATATTGAGCAGATTAACCTCTCTAAATGAGATATTTAATTTCTATGACATTGGTCATTAAGTTTATATAAAAATTAAATTGCATCACCTGCTTACCTGGACAATGGTCTAAAATGTCAAAAAGAAGCTTCTTGTGTTTCCTTAAATGAAAAAAAAAGGGGGAGGAGTCAGGATATAATTATGAGACCCTTTAAACTCATCAAAATTCTGTGAGCAATCATATAATTTGTTAATAAACATAAATAGTTCTTCACAGTATTCAGATTTGTGTTGCTTCAGCTAAATTTTGTCCCAGCACCTAAAAAAAAGTCTTCATTTCCAAAATGCATCTGGAAAAGGATGATAAATAGCTGTGCCCTTTGCTGAGATCTTATCAGCACGTGACACAAACATAAGCGTGACATGGAGCAGATGGAACATCAATATATGATCTTGTTTTGGTCCAGTATGCATTTTCATTTTCAGAGTCATGTGCAGTTCATGTAAGTGGATAAACTCAGTTCAATTGAGATATTTATATTGATTAATGTTGCGAGAGAAAGAGGAGGTAAAAACAAAATAAAGCAAAGATGATATTTTTAAATTCAGGGCATAGATGAATAAATCATAGCATGCGCTTATTGTGCGTATGAGGCCACTTATTCCATCGGCGTGACCTAACTCATGTTTACAAAGTGCACCGCACTATTATAGAAAAAGTGAAACGCAATACCTTACCATGAAACTTTCTTTCAGGTGCTCATCAACCTTGGTATGCTGATGCAAGAAGTGGAGCGCCGAGGCTCCCCCTCACTCGCCATGATCCTAGTCAACAGTTTTCAGTTGTTGTATGTGGCTGACGCTCTGTGGAACGAGGTAGGATATCAGGCGTCGCCGCAATTTCCAAACTATTGAGCACACCTGAATAGAAGCCACACCCACAAAATAAAAAAAGGGGGGGGAAATTCCATGCATAGTTGTCTGTTTTAACCTGGGATATTTCAAATGATTTTTTAAAATTAATTACAAAAATAATAAATTATTAAAATGATTAAAGTCATAAAAATTAATTGATGGGATTGATAATAAATGAATACATTATTCAAATTAAAATGATTAAAAAAAACCAAAGAATAACTAATTTCTTGAGATTGGATTTTGTTCGAAGTAGTGAAATTGGGATTGGCCCTTGACATGTCATCTGTTTGTTGATAGGAGGCAGTTTTGAGCACGATGGACATTGTGCACGATGGTTTTGGTTTCATGCTGGTCTTCGGTGACCTGACCTGGGTTCCCTTCACATACAGCCTTCAGGCGGCCTTTCTGGTTGAACATCCTCAAGCTCTAAGTCTACTGAAAGTTGCAGTCATAATAACTCTAAATGGTGAACGTATAATTCTCACTTTTACAATATATATTGTCTTTCCATTTTTAAGATACCACTCATCCTCTTTGCCCTTTAGGTATTGGATATTACATTTTCCGAAAATCCAACTCGCAGAAGAATCAATTCAGGAGAAACCCTACACATCCAAGTGTTGCAAGTCAGTACGAATCACTATATTTTTTTATAATTCATCAAGAAACTCTGAGGCTTCATTTCTGCTATCAAGAGTGTTTGCCTGTGAGCTTGTGAGATGCTAATCAGTTGAAGTGATTGCGGCGTGCATGATCGCAGGGCTGGAGACCATCGCCACAGCAACAGGGAAACGTTTGCTGGTGTCTGGTTGGTGGGGTCTTGTCCGTCATCCCAATTACTTGGGTGATCTCCTCATGGCTTTGGCTTGGTCTTTGCCTTGTGGTAAGAACACTCCATCATGCATTTGACATTTTATCCAAGAATAAATCTTGCCTATCCTTACAATTGATTATCCAATTTTAGAAGAAGACCAAAAAGTGCATGGTGACAAATAACCCTACTTTCAGTGATTGATCCTTTTCAGTTTGCAACCCACAGTCGAATATTCCCTCACTTCCTAAAATGATCAGATAAATAGTTGCTAGACTCCATTGAAGGTCTGGTTTCATTCTTCCTGTCTAGCATGCAGACAAATGGAGGCTGTCAGTCCTTTTGTTGCTGCTGACACATCAAATACGACGTGACTCATTGCTTTGCTGCTTTTGTAATTGAGAAGTACAAAAGTTGGGAAGAAAGAAATAGAAATGTGAGCAGAAGGAAGAACGATGGATGGGAACAACCCCTGATGGTTCAAAGAAAATGGATGTTCCATCTAAAACAGAAAAAACGCGGGAAATGATGACACTGTAAACCTGGAGAAGAAAATATAAATATAATCATCTGCTTCTTTTGTTAGGATTCTCACATCTTCTGCCATACTTTTACGTGATTTATTTCACCATCTTGCTGATTCACCGCGAAGCTCGTGACGAGAAACACTGCAGAGCCAAATATGGACTTGCATGGGACGCATATTGTCGACGTGTCCCCTACAGGATCGTCCCTTACGTTTATTGAAGAGTCAAGAAAGCAAAATGGTGCCTTTGGAACATTTTCACAAATTTGATTCCATTTCCATTCTTGGTAATATTTTGGGGTTGTTGTTTTTTTGAGTCGTAATTTTGATGTCCCTTTTGACCTGTATGTAAAATAAATATGTACACTGACACAAAGCATTTGGATCAAGAAACAAAAAGTCAAATTCAGTCCAAAAGATGCCAAAGTTGTAAACATCTGTTGATCCTCGCCGCTCTTCTATTAGCAGATATTTATGCATTTATGTTCCCCTGGCTGATTGCAAATCACATCGGATGAAGAGAACAAATATGATCAGCACGAGTCGTGCAAATGGAGTTGAGAGTGCACTGTGTTGATGGACACCTTCATTTGTCACCTCTGTGCACCCTCTTAAGCCGCTGGCTTCGCCCACACCTCACTCAAGCTATTTTCTGCCTTCTTTTAAAGTGCTGATGACAAACATGCTGAGAAGTGACGCCCGCTGTCGAAATGGATGGAATTATGCAATATTCTTTGCTGTCCAATTTTTGTCACAATTTGAACATCAATATCAGCTTTGTTCCCAATTCACTACTGTTCCCGTTTCATGTCTGCACAGCTTGAATAGCATTGGACATCCTTACAGTGTCTTGTGTAATAATGAATTAGCGATTCAGTGCCACCGTGCGTATGCCAATCTTATCGTTTGGAGCCCTGCAGTTGTAGCCAGTTTCCATGGCAACGTGTCTGTGAGAGCACAGACGTAGGACGAGAGGGGAAAGGCGTTGAGACGGTTATGGCGGTGTGGATGGCGATGAAAAAGGAAGAGCCCAGGATGAGTGTGAAACAGATGCAGCTGGTGTGTGTGTGTGTGTGTGGATTGTGCAATAACTAAGCATCATTGTTGTTATGCTATTCATGAGTGTACATATCTGCATGCACATACATTCAGTCAATACGTACGTAGCAATGAGCTTACTGCCAGGGAATATTTTTCAATGTTACGTTGAGTGAGGGAGTCGGAGGGAGTCAACAGGAATGTCTCATACCATTTTGTTTCCATGGTGACAGTGGAGTATGATATGTCCTTTTCAGACAGAGGAAAGTATCCGCTTGTTGCAAGTTGATTACAATTTAGACATGCCATGAAATTACTGAATTACTCTAGTTGGAAATAAAACGTGTAAAAAAAAAAATAATTAAAAGATTCAAGGGGAATCTCAAGTACAAAAAAAAAAATGTTTTATGTGGCGCCACAAGTCTAATCATGGCCATCTGATTAATATTGAGAATTGTTCCTCAGTTGGGTCATGTGACATTCGCAAGTTGAGCCTTAGGAACTGTGATGTCATTTTCAATCGACAACAAGTGGCAAAATGGCCGCCTCCTTCAGATTTTTCTCTAAAACAAGAAATACAAAAAAAAAAAAATGCATTGATTTTTGGGGATGTATTTATTTTATTACAATACATATGAATTGCTTAGTATTTATGAACTGTACATCATATTGAAACCTGATTGATCTAAAGTTGTCCACCAAACTGGTTATATAGCATACAATGATCAGAAATGTATACAAATAAATAGATAGGACCGAAATGACATTTTTCAATTTGCTTGGAGATTACATACATGGATACAAAGAGACAGTCAACCAAATTGTATTTCTCTAACTGTCCTTATGGCGATTGTCCTGATGGTATTATTCCAACTAAAGTGGCACAACATTAAGCACACCTGAAGAACAAAGTTTACAACAACGCAACTTTTAATTTGATGTCTTTGAAGCAGGATGTGACTTTTTTTATAGCTCTCTTATTGAATATGATGAAATTGTGCAGGGGTCCTCAATATTGTTGCCAGGATTGTTTTGTTTGTGTGTCTTTCACGTTTCTTAAGGACGAGAAGATCTCTCTTTTTTTTTTTTTCAACGACACTAAAGGGTTGAAATGAAACATTTCTGGTAAATTTACTGAGACATTTCTGGATATCTACCAAACTTTTCTTTAATTCTCTTCCTTTCTGAATCTGTTTATATTTGAAATTTGATATTTTTAAACCTTTTCATCACCTACATTCTTGCAAATTAATACAATTTAATTCACTTCTCTAATTTGCATTTAAAATTTACATTTAATTCGCTCATTATTCCCAAACCTTTTTTCTAATGGAAGAGGTTAGCATTTGTCAAGTTAGCGCTATGCTGTCACTTGCTAGTGTTGGATAGGCAGTGGCTTTGTTTAAACAAAAATATTTATTGCAAAAATTACTGCAATGGGGGTGTTAGAATAAGACACACAAGCCATGTAAACAATGTATGTAACCATGTATGTTACATACAGAAATGCTTCTAGTACCATTATTGTAAACACCTTAATTGCACTTTAACATCATCTGCCCTCCCTTTTATTTTTCTTCAGTTTTACCGTTATAATCAGTTTAGTATGAACAACAAAAATATTGATATACTGCATAACTAAAAGAATATTTTCTCCAAACGTGAAATATATTCTGTAACATGTCATCTGAATTGTAAAAGAAATATCCTAAGAATAAACCCAATCAATCAAGTAATTGTTGTCCATATAACGTCGCTGATATTTATTCGAATTCTTCGCAAACGATGTAATGAATTTATTCCCGTGTTAGGCTTTCATCCTAGTATTGCTGTCTATTCAAAATATCTTTTTCATACACTCTTACCTACACCAAAATATATGTTTGACACTGTGGTGTGAATGTTTGAAAATATTTTGACAGGCTGCACTACTCATGATACACTTTTTCCTAAGTAGCAACACCAGACATGTTATCAGTACTTGTTAATTACTACACATGCAGCCGGGGGGAATTTTTTCTCAAGCCCCTGAATAGCTGTACTCCAACAAATCACAATGGAATCATCACTTATCTACATATAAGGCCAACTAATGAACACATGAAAGCAAGAGCAGATGAGCAAAGGCTTGGTCATCAAGCAGCAATGACTTCATGTGTCTGATTGTATGATCTAAATGACTCTACATCATTATCACTTTGCGTCCCACTCGGTTATGAAACACACTCGCGCAACATTGTCGTTTTCATTGCTTGTTATACATGAACTGTCACTGTGCTAAAATAGCTAGCATAGGTGCTAACACAAACGTAAATGGCAATAAGGCGATTTCTGCACACTAAAAAATAAAACAAATGTAGGCCTTTGTTCTGTTGCGTTTAAGAAAACCATCGTACCAAGATTGGATATTATTTTGAAGAACACATCACGTCGCCTTAGCATTTACAGTATTTCTCAAGCCTTATTGTTGCTTTTCACTTCACCCTTGTTCTTTGGCACAATGTTTTTCATATACAATCTTTTGGCATTGAATCTGTGAGCACAAAGCTTTGTGGAGGGAAAAGATTTGTTTCTAACATTTATCGGGAAATATACAATTCAAGTCCAATTGCCTATATAGAGACTTTGACCTTACTTTTGAATTTTTTTTTTTTTTTTTACAGGTTGACCCCAATGACCCTGGCAGCCAAAGCTTTCTCGACATCTCAATTGAAAGTGTCTGTGCGCAAACTGACCTGTAATATCCCTGCCTGCGTTTTTACAGTGATTTTAATTTCGTCTTCATTTTACAGTAAAATGTATCAGCAACCCAGTAGAAAAACAGTGGTTGGATATTAGAGGTGTCTTATCAAAATATGGAGTACCACCAAACAGATGTACACCATCCAAATGGAAAATTACAGACAAATGATTTTGTGTTCCAGCCCATGTTAAACATTTGGAAAGTCACAGTGAGTTCAAAGACTGGATCAGTAAGAGCAGCGTGGGATTACTCCAGCCCTTCAGAGTCCTTGTCAACATTGGTCATGAGGCGTAAAAGGCAACACAAACACCTTTTCCGTCATCTTTATTTTCATCCTCCATCCATTGCTTTTGTCCATCTGTCTCACTGCAGTGTTTGGAATAAAGTGATATACGGAAATGGATCGGAGGCAACACCTTTACATTCACAATGGCACTCTGTTTGGGTTTGTTTCGTTGGATTGTGGGAAACCCGAGCCCACTGATGGATGGGAAGGTAGAGCTGATGTGGTCGCTCTTTCCGTTTCTATCCATCTCACCAGGGAGTCTCTTTTAGAAGCTCACCAGGGCATAGACCATGCTTGATCAATGAATAGATCACGACAAAGATGGAGAGACACAATTAGACTTCATTTCCGCCAATAGTGTGAGTCCATAAAAGGCTGCATTTACACAATGTGGTTCAAATCACTGCCGGAGCTAGGATTGTTTTCTTTGGGGGGGTGGGGGGGCCAAAGATAAAAATAGTTTTTTTTACAAACCCAAATTTTTTTCAGAAAATTCCAATAAATATTCACTATATCTTCCGCATTGGGGGAGATGTAGAAAAAGAATTCCCAGAAAATACCCAACAGCCTATTACCGCCCGTGATGAGCACAGTCGCCAGAATCGCAGACGTCACTACCAAAGTAAATGAACCTTTCTTTGCTTTTCCAGCCGACTCATGGATAGTGGGCTGGGACTGATATCTAAAAATACCCAAAGTTTGATCTTTTTAACCAGGGCACTTTGAATCCAGAGACATGTTTTCCAGTCCAACATCACAGACAGCTGTTGACTATGAATCACAGTAGCATTGGTGAAGTCAAGGTCAGTACATTTCTCTTCACCATATGACTAACATTCAAATTTATGAACAATTGTGAGTCTTAAATGTAATTATATGCTTTTTGAGATGTAGGAGGAAGATGGAGAAAAGCCATTCAGGCACATGGAGAACATGCAAAAGCCACAGTGCGAGACCAGAACCTCAACCTTCGATGCAGATGTACTAACCACTATCTCATCACGGCCGACTTTCATGTCAATTTATAGTTGAACCCAAAAAATTGGATATTAACATCTGCAGTGTAAATACAGCCTTGAAAGCGTGAAAAGAGAATTGAACCACCTACCTGTAGAGATAATAGAAGAACGAGACAAGATAAAAGCCCAGCTTACACCACGACTCCTTCTGACAGTAATTGAGGATGTCAGCGTTCATCACACTCACGGGATCGTACATAACCTCGGACCCATCGGCCGGTCGATGGAAAAACCTGAGAAGATTAAAAAGGTATCTTACGTACATTCGGCATTTGGGAGATTTCCGTGCAAGTCGTACCTCCACAGATGGTAGAAGAGAAGAGGGATATTTAGGCCAAGTGTGACCCACTCTGCAGCACACATGAACATTAGGCAAAACAGCCCATGGATGGAATACTCTGGCACCACCAACTAAACAGCAGAAGAGGAGTATACAATATATACTGTGTGCTGAAATAAACAAATGGAATACAAAATGGCTTTCTCTGATGATAATATGGAGAACAATCCCTACGATGTATGTCTGAAGCAGTGTGTGGGTGTGGAGAGAAGCACCAAAGGTGGCTCCATGTGAAGTGAATAGTGTGCGTCATGGCGGTCCCGCTAGCGGGAGAGACAAATAAAGCCCCCCTGGTGTTGTTATCGAGCTGAGCTGAGCCAGGTGAAAAAGTGAAATCACTCACTCGGCGAAGAAGGTTGCAGATTCGCTCGATATTGAGAATCCTTTCCCTCTGTGGATCAGACACAAAAGGAAAAACGCTCATCCATTTCTTCCTTTCAAAGCGGTGGCTCTTTTTAAAAACACTTACATAGTAAGTGAAATCAATTCCTTTTTAATAAAATGTTCTTTTTGCACTGGATTTAGGAAATCATTTGTACAAGTGTGCTTCAATGTTGTAGCCGAAGGGAATGGAGAAAAAAAAACCATTTGTCATTTCACACCCAGACTGATAACAACTAACTTCTTTCAAGAACAAAAACACTTTAGTGGGTTTCCCTTTGAGGCTGATCTTGTGATTTGCCACTTTCATTTTGTCAGTGTTGCCCTTGGAAGAATCATAAATCCCTGCTGTTGCTTTTCTGAGCAAGACCATTGTCATCAAAGTTGAGTATCAAAGATGTGGTCATGTTCTTGGCTGGGCTTCAACTTATCGGTTCACCTTCAGATCTCCATGACTGGATTATTAAGGAGAAGATGCTATGCTAACTATGGAAAGTTAACTTATGGGAATTTTTCTGGACATTCTGGCTGGCCCAGACGAAGGTAAAGCTAGGTAAAGATATTTTTATTGTGTGTGTGTGTGTGTGTGTGTGTCTGGCGCGCCTCCACACTCCCACAGCCCGATTTCACAGTTTCCTCTCCCACTCCTCATCACTCTCACTTTGCGGCTTCACATTGTTCCCGAAACGTTCGCTAAGACTCTCACAGCTGATGCCAAATTGCAAAAATGAAACTGCATATTATCTGTATTTGTGAATTCTCCGAATGTTTTTTTTCTGCGTGCATATTTAACACGAGACGATTCTTACCGCTCTGGTGGGATTACTCTGGTCGATGGGGTTTTTGAAGTCCGTGCGCAGCTCGTCAAAGGCAATAATCTGAAACATAGCGCACGTGATGCTTTCAGCTTGTGATCGTAACGAGCATTTTCATGTCATGACTCTCTCCATCGTTTGTAAACAGATACAGTTGCCATAGCAACAAGGCAACCCCCTCAGTGGCTTCCATGGTTACTCATGTAGCCAACATACCATCTGATTGGCTGAGAGACAAATTCAATTGGGATATTCTGGCAGTGCGTTGAGCCATGATCGTAGTTTGATAAGCTTTTTAATCACACGGTTGAACGGCAGGCAAGCCAGATTGGTTTGCCGTTTCGCCGCCCTCCCGCTCGCTTTCTCACACGCCGAATGACAAATATGTAGTCACGCGTTTGTCATTTACAGTCTGAAGTTGAAATGATATTGTCATCGCGAGGAGCCAGTGTGGTCGCGGAAGTCTCCGCTGACGTCTGTGCAAATTTTTACTGACAAATACTCCCGATTGGCAATATGATGCTGCCTCCCTGAATTCATTATGAGCAAGTTTGCTGTGGTGTTTGAGGAGCAGCTTTATTGTCAACACACACCGATGGAGCCACAGAAAATCACAAATAAACTGGTCTGATGAGAATTTAGTCGGACTTTTTCCAAAACCTAAAGCATCAGTCTCTCCATTTTTTTCGGATTGAGCATCTCTGTAATAAGCATATATGTATGTTTACATTTTACGTACCAATTTTCAGACCAAGTACCGTATTTTCCGGACTATAAGGCGCACCGGACCATTCAATGAATGGCCCATTTTAAAACTTTGTCCTTATATAAGGCGCACCGGACTATAAGGCGCACCATTAATGCATCATGTCAGATTTTTAATCCAAATCAAATCATTCTCCATTTTATCTTTTTTATTTCAACTTCAGACGTAACAAATTACTTTATAATCACAAAATAATAATCCATAGTCTTTTTGATTCATGATTCATAGTCTTCAGCGGGCCACTTATGATTGATTTCATGACACAATGCTTCGGGCCAGTTTCAATTTAGGAATTTGGTCCATATATAAGGCGCACCGGACTATAAGGCGCACTGTCGGCTTTTGAGAAAATTTTAGGTTTTTAGGTGCGCCTTATAGTCCGGAAAATACGGTACCTCAACTCTTAAGTCACCGATAGTATTTTTGATAAATAAAACGCCCCCCTAAAAAACAATGAAAAGAAATATCTATATATTCCAAATATAGTATTTTCCTGAAAATCGCATGAATTGAATGTCATTTTTTTTATTCTTCTTTGTAATTTCCAGCTTCTGATCACAAAACCACCACAAGAGATGCTATTGTAGTTTTTCCAGCATACAGTAATTTGCCATTTGAACGCATGGCTGAACTCACTATATATAGTGGAAAACATCTCAGTGTGGGATTACACACATCCACATTTCAGAGACCCCCAATTGAGTCCCATTGTTTGCCGAGAACAATATGATGCTTTCCACAGGGAATTACAAAGCGCCTGACAGTGACATACATGTGCAATTACTTTGCTGTCTGGAGCTACAATATGGCATAATTACTTCCATTTATCCCCTGCCACGAGATAAACACGCCTATGTAGTATCCACCTGATCACCTCTGGAGAAGATGCGACGTGTCGCGTGGGTGGATGGATGTGTTTCTGTCTTGTTTGTGTGGATCCACTTAATTGCTATACTCACCTGCCAGATGACAAAGAAGATGAGGGCGGCGCACAGCACCAAGGTGAGCATGTAGCAGAAGGCCGCAAAGGTGAACGCCATGGCAGTGCCGGCCAGCCTGACCACAAGATTGGAGGAGAGAAGGCGAGGGAACCCCCACCTTTGTCTCGCTCGTTCGGTCTGTGGCTTCCCGCACCCTTCCTCTCTCTCTCTCCCTCTCTCTCTCAGGGGAGATTTGTCTTTCTCAGTTTGACGCCCTCAGGTACAACTAATGAGAGAATTATTGATTAAAGATGGTTCGTGGCAAATAAGACTAGCGAAGCATTTGTTTGTCATCGTGTTAGCCCAACTGTTGCCGACTTGATGTCTCATTACAAGGATGAGAGAAAATTTTAGGCTACAATAATGTCAACATCACAAGACAGGTAGCATGGACTGATATTTTGTAAATATTGAGCAGAGAATACCTGAATCTGGCTGGTGACGCATCTGCCACAGAAGAGAACATTCCACTCCATCCACGTCTTGGTCAATTTGGATCGACAGCATGTCACAACTCTCTTCTCGCATCCCTAAACCATCTCCGTGCATGAACGGTTAAAAAAATTCTTCAGGAAAAAAACAAAAAAAAACGTCAACAGAGGAATCAGCAGCTACGCTCATTTAGACTTCCAAAATACAATTGTCCACATCAAGCGTCTGAAATTAATTAGTCCTGCTCTTTACTCTCTCCCTGTCCTCTTTTTTTTTTTTTTTTAAGATCTAAGAAGAGAACATGTATTTCTGCCTACTGTCCGTCTGAGAGAGGTATTTCTATCATGCTCAACATTCGGAGCAGCCAATCGCATCACCCCGTTTTCCCTTCTGCTCTGATTTGCTCTCTCCTCTCTCAACCCTCGACGTCTTCTGTCGCTTATGCCAGCTCTCTCTCTCCGTCTCTCTCTCACTCGCTCTCTCTCTCATTTATTCATTTTCATAATGGCCTGGTCCCCAGAGACTGCTGAGGGGGCAGGGCAAGCACAAAATGTTTTCCCCCTTTTGTCTGCACCTCTATTGCACCCATTCACAAATCATATTTCCAACCTCACATTCCAAAAGTCTGCTAGATGAATAGTGCTGCCTTTAAATTCATTCCTATGTCATAGATGGAAGTGATTGAAGACTGGAAAGAGACACCAGCAGCTCCTGTCAGTCGTTTGACAATTCAGTGGAATAACATAACACGACAGCCAAGCAGCTGTAGACACTTGGCGAAACCAGGTCCTCAAAGGGTGAGGGTCTCATTTCATAACACTCTTCAGTGTCTGATTTTCATTCAGTTTCAAGTGAAAGGACCCAAAAATACACAATAACTAAATCCAAAGCTGCAAATGTTAAGTAGCCTGTCAAAATCGCAAGAGCAAGACATTGCATGTTAAAATATCTTGTGTATTTTCAATTGTGTGTATCTTTGCCTTCAAGTTCTGCACTACTTTGAAAAAATCATTTGATTGAATTGGCAGCTAGTGGTTTGAATGCCTGCATCTCAATTTTATTATTGTATTTAGTATGGAAATTGTGCCAGTTGATGCTTGGAAGAACAGAAACAATTGAAATACGTTTAAATAATTGATAACACGCAGATTATCCATAAATGGCTGTAGTCTGCCCTCTAGTGGTAGTAAATGGTATTGGTAACTGGTATAGAGAATTTATCGCTTCCTAATAAATGAAAGCTTTGCGCGGGTATTCGATCAAATAGATGTAGATATAAAGCTTATTCATACATATAAATTATGACGAATGATCACAAGTGGCGTTCATTAATTTACGGGACAAATATGAATTACACCACTCAACACGTTCTTACAAAATTTTTAATCAGAGATGCAAGTAATCTTTCTCAGATTTGTTTTTTGCAGATTCCAAATCCGCCCTTGTTTTTCTCTAACGTGAGGTTTTCAAAATGATCAATTAAAACCAAAAATATACAGAAGACATATTAAAACCGATTCAGATTTCCTCTACGTGCAATCACTTCACAATGTGCTGCCTCCATTATTTCTATAATGATGGGAAAAAAAATGACACTGACGTCTAATTCCCTGGATATGGTATGTTCGAATTAGTTTGATGCTGCAGATGAAGAATGACAGATACTAAATGAACCACAAGATGGCGACACGCTGGAGACAGCAACAGATGGGCATCTAACAGGACTGATTAACAAATTAAGTCACCGCTTGCTGCTAAATTCCTGCTGTGGAACATCTCTCGATGTTGCCATTCTGACTACATAGAAAAAAATCCACATTGCTAATGTCTTGATGGAAAAGCAATGAACCTCAGTCGCTTGGCTTCGGTGGGACTCCAAGAATTGCTTTGTGAATTGAGCTACTAAGCGCAGCATTTATTAGGATATTGCAGCGAGGATTGTATCCATCCCCATGGAACTATATGATGTTAGCATCACAAAATGACCTGCTGGCCTTTGGGCCTAAATTCAATATGTGTTTCAGTGGATCAGCTAGCAATAAAAAAAAAAAAAAAAAGATCCATAAACAAGCCCAGAAATATGACACTTGACCCAAACATGCAGCTTTCTATTATCAATCTGACATATTTGCAATATTCAATATAATGTTGTGTGTGCCCTGTGACTAGTAATGGCACATTATATAAAAGAGAAAATTGTGTGTTGTCATCATTTTGTGGCAACAAGAATGCTGCACTTGCACTGCATTGGCAGCATAAGCTTGAAGACATTTTTTTTCAATACATTCACTGCCATTGACGGCTATAGACGTCAAAGATCAGGGCTGGCAGTGAACGTGAAACTCCAGACAGGACCTCAAGTTCTTAAAAGCATTAGAAGCAAGCTTCTTTTGGATGATGTCAGCATTTGGATGACAAATATGCTCATTACATCATCTCCAAGTCACTAAGCTTCATTATCACACCTCTTAAGATGATGTCACATCATCAAAGCTAAGAGGATGGTCTTCCCTGAGACCTTAGCGACAGGAGTTACCGATAAAGCTAAGAAACAAAAGTCCCACATTTCAAAACAATGTACTTGCATCGCAGATTCAAGGTAAAAATTCCTCATTTTAACCGATGCATCTGAATTTGTGCTCATTTGTATTTTAGCTCTCTCGCTTTTCAGCGTGGTTTTCAGTATGTTTGCCACTTTCAAATAAAGTGAAGCACCTGTCTGCAAACGTCTTGCCTGCTTATTGAGCCCAGACAACAAATCAGTATCGCAGATCTTTTGCACATTTTCGCATTCAATAAAAAAAATAAAATAAAAAGCTTCGGGTCTATAACTTCTGGCTAAGCTGAACGATGATGTCATTTTTCAACTTCAGGGTCATGGGGAGCTCATGGAGTCTATCTCAGCTGACTTTGGACAAAGGCAGACTTCACCCAGGACTGGTTGGCAAAGCGATCCAGAAAACCAAAGACACTTATTTACATTAAATAACAGGCAAGTGAATCAATAACGAACGCACTTGCCACACAAAACTGCATTCAATTTTGTCGCTATTCAAAAGTGATTCGCTCCAGTGACCCCTGAATAAAGTTAAACTCAAACAGGAAGAACGACAAGCTCATGCTTGCTCATGATTAAATAATACTATTGCACTTAAAACAACAAGGCTCCTTTTTGAGAGTTATTAAAGGGAACAGCTCATAGCAAAGCACAAAATGAGGGATGCCATCATACTAATGAGCTTCAGAACATCCAAAGTCCACCTGCAGCAGGCGCACAATGTACAAACAACTGCACTGCATCATGCAGCTATTGTTTCTAATGTTTCCTCATTTCCCATAATGAGATGATCATTTCATGAGATCGATGCAGTGCAGTTTTACACCGCCGCAAACCACAACCGGTTCCGGCGTACGTGCCGGTGACAGTGTGATCGTGTCGCTTCGCATTATTTGTCTTTTTTTAAATTTATTCTAAAGGCAGACTTTTGAACCTCTCCTAGGGAATCTTACAAGACTATCCCAGGTGTGCCTAATAAAGTGGTCTTTTTTGGGGGGAGGGGGGGCTCTCCTAGGCGACAACAGGTGACGGACGGGTGCCGCTGAGCGATGAGTGATGATGTCAAACAAATCGGAGTAAAAGAGTCGTTCGCCGTGGACTCCTGATGCGCAGTGAGAAGGTCCAAATCGAGCGTGTGTCGTCTCCTCCCTTGTCTCCACTGCAGTGTTCCTGCTTTTCCTCCTTCTCGCTCCTCGCCTCTGGTGCCAAGGCTGCATGCCCACCGCAAGAGTAAGACTCGAACACTTGTATTTATTTATTTATTTGCTTTTCGGGCACCGCACACTCCTCATCTCGTCCAGCAGCTCGCTCGTTATCCATTTTGCCCTGGCTTGTTCTCGCGCTCCATCACCATCCATCCATCCATCCATCCATCCATTCACGCCTTTTCTCATGTGTGCACTGCGTTACCCCCTTTGCTCAAAAGCGCAAGGCTTCTCCCCTCGTTTTTTATTTTATTTGATTTTCTCAACTACTCTGTACATTTGTCGGATTAAAAACACTCTTTCCTAAAACGGCACTTAAGGGGGATTTGTGACTCATTCCGCGGGAGGCTAAAGAGAAAAGAGTCGCTCATATTTTACGCACCAACATTCGAGCTGCGGGTGAATGAACGTGTCTATTCTTCAAAAGAAACATTGACGAAATGTTTTGCCGCAAGAAGAAGTAACCCGGAGGTGTCAAGTTGGACATAGAAGGAATTCCAACACATTCGCAAGATGGAATCTTGCTGCGTGGACGCCACTCCGGCTGCCTCGTTTGCTCATCTGCAGGCAAGGAGAGCAATAAGCAGGCGATTTCTCTGAGCACATGTGGCGCTGCTGTGCTGTGCAAATCAAATGGAGTCGTCAATTAGTCCCTCACGCACATCCTGCTGCGAATAATCGACTTTTCTTTCCCTGCAACTGCCATGTTGTCTTAGTTAGATTTCACCCTTTTTTTTTTTTCTCTTCAATTTTCTCGAGTGCAGTCCATTCGGTATTTCTTTCTAAACATGATTTGGAAAATGCCTTCACGGGGAAGCCCTTCTTGTCTGCTTTGATAGTGTTGAAAAAACATTTGATCTAAATGCTTTTTTCCCCCTCTCCTGCACAGAGAAATGCAAAGTACTTTCCACTTCTGACGCTTTCTCCTTCAAACACCAAGCGCACTCAACAACTTGCAAGGTGAGTCACAATGTTTTTTCGAGATGTTAAACATAGACAATTCATGTTTGACAACTTCCAGTGTTTGCCCAATTGAGTAACTGCTGCATTGCCACGTTGGATTTTTACGATAATTGGCTCACATTAAATTCCTTAAACAGTGGTGTTTATGATAATAAACAACAAATGACACCTAAAAATATTGATAGTAATTATGTAATCAAGTATTTAATCATTCATAATAATTGAATAGATTTTTAGCATATGTAAACCATTCAAATTGAAGCCATTACGTACTGTGTGTAGGCCTTAGTAAGTAAATAAATAAATAAATTAATTAATTAATGAATGAATACTCTTTGGACAGAATCTCGAGTTGAGGAAAAAGTATTGTGCTCATTCATGCAAGCAAGTCAACACCTGAAATATCAAGTCATTGTACTCGCCGTTGTTGGCAAAGGTGTGCTAAAGAAGAGAAACATTTCTCCTCCCGTAATCCCACCACTTGGTAAACTTCCTATTTCCATAGAAACAGCACCCACTCAACATTTGTGCGGAAGAAATTGCATTCAATTTGATCAGATTAGTGTAACAACAAAGGTCCAAGACTTAAATTGGCAGGGCTGAGTTCCTTTCTAAAAGGAGCATCCCTTCTTGTTTCGTCTTCAGGATGATTAATCTTAAAGCCTTTGAAGCATTAAATCGGCTGTACGGGATTTTCCAAGAGTCGAGATGACACGCTGGAAGACATCCTCAGGCGTTTTTTCAAGAGTCGCTGTCCGTGGTGCTGATGTGTTACACCATCTGAGCAACAGTGCGATGGCAGTCATGTTGCAGCTCCTGCGCAATCTGTTTCTCATCTATCGGAGGTGTCTCGGAAAAAACCCTAAGAAAAACGTCTGTCTCGGCTTCACCTTCACGGTGACCGTGAGCTGGTAGGTCAGAGTGAAGATTTGCAAGCGTTTCCTTTGCTGCACGTCAATGAGAGCGTTAAACGTTGTCACGTGCATCTCTGATGTAAGCAGCCAACCTATTTTTGAAACGCTCTTAAAATTTTGATCAGGCGCATCAGATTACACCTTCCCCCGTGTGCGGTTTTCACTCAGTGTTCATATTGACGCTGATGTGGAGCCTCCGACTTCCACGGGCTCTCCGCTCTGAATTATTCACCCGAGCTGTTCAAATGGCTGCTAAGAAATACACCGTGAAGAACTTTTCCCTCAGATGTTCTTTAAATGGCTTTCGTAAAGACGCCCGTCAAAGACTTTTTTCCCAAACACATAATCTAGTACAATTATGTTTGTTCGGAGCCAATTCCCCCCCCCCAGGCTGAAATGTTCCCATTCAGCGGTGTATTTATAGTTTTAAAATGGTGGCACAGCAAAGCCATAAAATTAGGTTACTAAGGTCTTAAAAAATGCATTAAATGGCACATAAATCGTTCCCAAATCGTCATGGAACGAGTGGAGACAGAAATATAGTCGTAAAAAAAATAGCTCCGATTATATTTGACTGCGTCTTTATGGGAAAACAGCCAAGGCATGTTCACAATCACATCGGCAGTCTATTCTTTCTTATTGTATACCCGAGGTTTATTTTTAGCATCCCATCCAACTCGACGCGACTGAGTCACTTTTCCTCTTCGTAATGCGGGTGCAAAGGTGAACGTTTCCACCGGGCGCTTTTTCGCGCAAAATGATGCCATTGTGTGGGAGCGGGGCAGGCTAACACCAATGACTCAACGATTAATACTTGCCAATATTTCTGCTTTTCCGAGCTATCGGATCCCACATCGTTTGCATACAGAAGAGCACAAGTGCCGTTGCTCCAATTACAATCTTCCATCCAAATGTACCTTTGCCCCTTTTCTTCTTGCAGAGATTTCCGATCAACATCCACATGAATTAAATTGAGAAGAGTAAACGGCGGCCATGTTTCTGCAAAAGCGGACTCCATCTTGTGTCTACATCTCGGTCCTACTCCTGCTGCTCCCGGGAGTCACCCACGTATCTCGAGGCAGCTCCAGTCATGAAGATCCCGGAAGCCCACGGGGCAACTGCTCCAGTGAAGATAACTGCTCTGATGGGGTGGTGCTGCCCATGTGGAATCCTCAGAACCCCGTGGTGGGTGATAAAGTGGCTCGAGCCATTGTTTACTTTGCGGCTCTCATCTACATGTTCCTGGGCATGTCCATCATCGCCGATCGCTTCATGTCATCCATTGAGGTCATCACCTCTCAGGAAAAAGAAATCACCATCAAGAAGCCCAACGGCGAGACCACCACCACGACCGTACGCATTTGGAACGAGACCGTGTCCAACTTGACCTTGATGGCTTTAGGGTCGTCGGCCCCGGAGATCCTTTTGTCCGTCATCGAGGTGGTGGGGCATAATTTTGAATCGGGCTCACTGGGACCGAGCACCATCGTGGGCAGCGCCGCGTTCAACATGTTCATCATAATGGCCATCTGCGTTTACGTGGTGCCGGAAAACGAGACCCGCAAAATCAAGCACCTGAGGGTTTTTTTCGTCACTGGCGCCTGGAGCATTTTTGCCTACATCTGGATGTACCTCATCCTGTCGGTTTTCTCCCCCGGCGAGGTGGAGGTTTGGGAGGCGGTCCTCACTTTTCTCTTCTTCCCACTCTGCGTGCTGCAAGCTTGGATCGCCGATCGCCGTCTGCTCTTCTACAAGTACGTCAACAAACGCTACCGCGCCGACAAGACTCGAGGTATTATCATCGAAACGGAAGGGGAAGCCATGTTTACCAAAACCGACTTGGAGATGGACGGTCAAGGGGTCAACTCCCACGGAAACCCCAAAGAGGCTCTGGATGGGATGCTGGAGGGGGTGGAGGAAGGTGGAGGGACGAATCCCGAGCAGGACCAAGAAGAGGAAGCGAGAAGAGATATGGCTCGCACTCTGAAGGACCTCAAGCAGAGGCATCCAGAGAAGGATATGGAGCAGCTGATCGAAATGGCCAACTACCAAGTCTTGGTCCAACAACAGAAGAGCCGAGCCTTCTACCGTATCCAAGCCACGCGGATGATGATCGGAGCCGGGAACATTCTGAAAAAGCACGCTGCCGACCAAGCCAGGAAGGTGGTGAGCTGTCATGAGGCCAGTGGACAAGAAGAAGACCCCAATACTATCTACCTGCAGTTTGACCCCTCCCATTACCAGTGCTTTGAGAACTGCGGCTCCTTAAAGCTCTCGGTCGGCCGGCACGGAGGAGAAGCCGGCTGCACGGTGAAGGTGAGAAGAAATAATGAATCATTTCAGCCACTTGAAGGTCAATCCATGCTTTTATTTTCTCCTCAATAGGTTGACTACCGCACAGAAGATGGCACCGCCAACGCCGGATCAGACTACGAGTTCGCCGAGGGCACTTTGGTCTTCAAGCCCGGCGAGACCACCAAAGAGTTCACCGTGGGCGTGATCGACGATGACATTTTTGAAGAAGACGAACACTTCTACGTGCGCCTCAGCAACCCCCGCATCGTGCACCGAGCCGAGGTCTCCATCTTGGATCCCCGTTCCATCTCCACCAGCAACAGCATGGCGGGCATTTCCTCACACATCCCGCCAAAAGCCGCGCTGGGTAACGCCGACACGGCGACGGTGACCATCTACGACGACGATCACGCCGGCATCTTTACCTTGGAGAGCAAGTCCACGAGGGTCAGCGAGAGCGTGGGAAACATGCAGGTCAAAGTTCACCGGACCTCCGGCGCCAGGGGCAAAGTGGCCGTGCCTTACCACACCGAGGAGGGCACGGCCAAGGCTGGCGAGGACTACGAAGAAGTATCCGGCAAGCTGGAGTTTCAGAACGATGAGACCATGTGAGTGATCAAATCTATTTTATGACTCTTAGTCACCATGATTGATTTATGAACTTGTCAGCGAATATAGCTGATAGCATAGCATATTTGTATTCTATCAATGATGTCATCGGCAAGTGATCACACGAGTGACTTCGAAGCTGAAATCACCAATGAGGGGGAAAGAAAAAAACGGCAGGATGAACACAGAAAAGGAAAGCAGCCATTAAAGTGCGCTTACCAGATCATTTTAATCAGCAAATTTACGGGGCTGATGGAAGCAGATGCCAAATGTTTGCTTTCTGCTATGAAATGATTAAGAGTAGCATTTCCACAGCGGGAGAAACACTGACTAAAACGTGTCAAATAAATGTGTCTGTGCAAGCCGGATTGCAGGGTTAGTGAGTGGGAGTATTGTGTGGGTCGGCTGAGCGCACCGAGGGAGGCAGTGAGGAGAGGGAAAAAAAAAAAGACTCGGCAGGTGAATACACAAAGAACTCACATCTCCCCATTTTTCTCCTTCTCCAACATTGCTGGTGCATTTTGGAATTTTCAATGTTGTTGAAAATTTCATAAAAGCTGCATCATCCTAAATGTTACTCCAAGGGCTTACTGAAAAAGATTTTCCGGAGCAATTACAGTAAGTTGAACGAGATTCACCGGGCTCCCTAATGATCTTCACGTACTGCAGGAGCTGGGCTTAATGAGCCAATAGTGCACAACAAAGGAACATTTTGTATTTGCGTTGGAGGACCGGCCGATGCTTAGTGTTCATTAGATTATTACCACAACACGTCTTGCTTAGAAGACAACGAAAAAAAAACCCAAAAAAATCAACCTCTAATGATTTCTCTCAGCCTCCGAGAGGATGAAAAAGACCAATTTCTCACATATTAAGCTCCGTTTGACTGCCGTACAAAATCAACAATCAGATGTACCTAATAAGATGGCCAAGGAGTGAGCAGTACTGTGTGTCCTCCTTTTTTTTTTTTCTTCTCCTGCACTGGTTGCTCATAATGTTCATCCTTCAAGCGCGACGACACACTCTCACCCATCCAAATGAATCTGTCCACATATGTGTCACATTTGCCAAGAATCTTTTTTGTCCCAAAAAGCATTTTAACTCCATTTGAAATGAACAATTCTGCGGCGTCGTTCAAGACGAGCCTCTGAGCCAAAGCAAATCATCTGAACATGCTTTGTTTGTGGAGGATTTGAAGCTTTCTCTTTGTGCATCCGTTTTTTGTTAGCGCCTCGCTACGTGTGCCGCAACACACCAGTTGAGGCGAAAGTGGATAACAGGGCCGGTTACATAAGCTCAAATAAAAAGCTCTGCGAGTGGAAGAGTGTGGAAAGGTAAATCAATAGCTGGTGTTCTTAACTCCTCTGGCTTAATGTTGGTTCCGATCAATAACATTGCCAACTTTGTGACACGTGGATAAAAGCAGCATGCTGATATATTTCAAGCACTTTCAAAAAACACATTCAAGAAAAAAAAAAAGCACATACGGTCGTTCAAGGACTTGTTTAGTTAAGATGAACAATAAAAAAAGAAAAAGTTCACGAGCTCCCGGAAGAGTTACCAAGCTAATGAATATAACAAGAAGCATCTGGTTGTAAAATTTAAAAGCTGTTTTCCTCAAGGTAGAAAGAAAAACAGGGATGTTAATCTTGAACAATTCCGGGTTTTTAGATTTGATGTTGTGAGAGGACAATATATCAGGAAGAAGCTCAGTGCCTTGCGTCTGGCTTTATTTATACTCTGAATGATTGATTTGCCGGCTAAATCCCAAATGTGTCAAGATCCTAATATTGCCCGTGGATATGAGAAACCTATTTCTTGGTGCCGCCGCCGCTTTAGTGTTCATTTTCAGCACCGACGCGCTCTCTTGATCCCGTTGTCTTCACCTCAAGAGGTGGAGTGCAGTTATTCATTCTTTTATTTTTTTAAATTCGCACCTCCTTTTTTGTAAGGTTTATCGAGAAAGAATTGAAAACCTAAACTGGACCAATTTTTTTTTTTCTCTCAATATTTTTACCAGGTAATTCAATTGAGTACACAGTACTAAGACCACAGGCCAGTCATTTTCAACAAGTCTCACACACACAAACTCAGTTCAACAAAGTCCACAAACAAAAACATCATAATTTTTCACTTACTATGCATGTTGCTTGACTTGTGCCATGCCTTGCCTTGAACAATCCTCTTCAAATATGGCTTTTATTCCATTGTTGCCACTCGAAGCAATTCTTTTTGTTGGATGTCTGATACCATTGGTTTTTGGAACGAACTTCCCTTCATTGTATGGCTTTTTAGCCCGTGCAATGTTCCAAGCCAGTTGAGCCAGCAAGCGTTTGAGTGCTTCCTAATTTTTTGGGGAAAATCTCGACCTGTTTTCCTGCCTGACTTTTCAAAGTGTCCAACTTGCAAAAGTCCTTATAAATGGGTTTGAGCCAATTGTCAACAGATCCAGTTCTAAGTATTATGTCCTTCCGGTCTTGACGGGATCTGACAAGAACCTCTGTAATGAGAGTTCGCTGTGACCCGCAGACTGCAAAAAAAAAGAAGAAAAAAAAATCATTCCTAAAGCTCATGTCAGCTCTCAGTGACACCCTGAACGCAACTTGAATTTAACAACCAATTTTAGTATTCAAGAAATCGTTCCAGCATCACTTGTCCCTTCTCATTTGCATACGCAACATTAAGTTTGGTCGAATTACAACCACCAGGGAAATTCATTCATTCAACTTTTTTTTTGTGTGTGGGTGTGACATTCTTTGATATAGAAATGACAACCAACAGTTTCTTCCTGTTGATCTTCTTACATAAACGAGTGGATTCACGTCACTCAACTGTCTTCTTCAGCATGGTCCTCAACATAATGCACCTGAGTTCTTTCTCCTTGTTGCCTGCGGGTTCTCCTTCCCTCTCGCATTGTCGTTGAAAATAAATCTGCTTTTCTTCTTGCGTGTTGCTGCATCCTGGGCGTTTGGATATGTACGCGTAGACAGAAATAGACAACCACCCACATATCATTAGGGAGGTGCAAAGAGATCGAGAAAGTCACTGCAGGAGAAGGAAGCGAGCGACTTGAGAAAAAGATGGAATCTCGGTCACAGTTTGACAGTGCGGCTTCACGAATGAAACTTCAAATAGTCCTGTAGCCTAGCAGGAGATGTCTGAAGGGCTTGTTTTAATGTGCCCTGAAAGGCATTTTTCCATTTTTTTTTTTTTTTACCCGAAAAGTATCTGAAATCATTGGCTCCAATGTATGGTGATGAAAAGTCTGCCCCCTTGTGGATTTACGGTGAAAAATGAGCATATTATTATCCATTCATTTTCTTAACCGCTTATCCTCACAATTATTATTATAAATGTATTTTCATGAAATTTGGATTTAGTAATCATTGAAAAGAATATTTGACCTTTGTGAGGAGGAAAAATTTGAATTTTAGCTACACAAAAAAAAAGCACACACAAAAAAACTCCTGGACGTCGGTTATTATTTTTAAAACAATTTGCTGAATTAAATTGAAAGGTTATTGAATTATTACATGAGATTCAGTTTTAGTTCACAAATGCTTAAAAATAAATAGGATACTGTTGTTTTATGCAGGATTCTCGATTGATAAGAGAAATAGTCTTGATGCTGTCGCCCAGCTTTATTATTTTTATAAATGGGTTTTTTTTCCATCAAAGATTTTTAGCGGCATTTCGTTCAACTGGCGAGCTGCTATCTTCGCATACTGTGGAACAGCTCTTCGTGATTCATTGTGTGGGCCGCTTCTGACTACAAATGCTTGTATTTGGATTTTAAAGTTAAAGCTGGCCTTCGAAGCCTCCTGTTTTTTGGGCAGCCAGCCAACAAATGCATTTGTCTTGTCCAGATGCTTTCAATTTCTGAAATAATTGAACTCATTCATTGATGGATGTCATCTCCGTGGCTTTTTGACCTTTCAGGAAGATGCTGAACGTGAAGATTATCGACGACGAGGAGTATGAGAAGAACAAGACTTTCGTGATTATTTTGGAGGAGCCCATTTTACTGGAAGTGGGACAGAGACACGGTGAGAACAAGTGACACGTTCAACACGCTGACGAATTCTCCCTTTTTGTATCACACCTTATCGAAATGTGTGGGAAGGTGCTTTTCGTTTGAAATGTTCACCACGTAGGTATGATGTCTTTACGATTTAACTCGCACATTAGACACGGTCAAGGTCTAAAATGGGACCTGTGAGTCATTATCTGCCTCATTAGCACTAGTGCAGGGCGAGCTAGGTAACCAGACTGACACTTATTCACATTTACAGGAGATAATAATGATAACAAGACGCCGGTAGGGCCTGAAGACGTGGCGAAGATGGGCTGCCCTTGTCTGGGGGAACATACAAGCATGGAAGTGGTCATTGAGGAGTCCTATGAATTTAAGGTAATTCCTCATAGTGCCTTTCAGTCTTCATTTTCAGGTTCCATTTTTATTTTATTTCTGCATTGGTGACGAAAAAAAAAAAAGACCTTTGAATCAATTACGTTGACTCACTGCGGATCTCGGGGAACGGCTTAATTCAATCGAGCCGTGATCTCTGTGTTTTTTGCAGAGCACGGTGGACAAGCTGATTAAAAAGACTAACCTGGCTTTGGTGGTGGGGAGCAGCAGCTGGAGGGAACAGTTTGTTAGCGCTGTCACTGTCAGCGCAGGTGAGTCTTCAAGCGTCTCATCACGTCACTGTGCTCCTGCGGAAAGTCCATATCGCCGTGAGCTTGATTTTGTTCGCCACTTGCTGCTGCTAAGCAGCCATTTTGTGCGGCGTCCCCGGCATCCTAAATGTTTGCTAGGAATCAATTTGAGAACAATTTTTTTCACCCCCACTCTGACCCAAAGTGAGTGCTATATAAATGCTATTTTTAAACTTTTTACCTTCCTGCAACTCATCTCTCGCAATTTTGTCCTAATCCAGACAGACACTTGATTAAAAATGCACGAGGCCCATCATTAAAAACGGAACCCGCCAACTCTCTACAATTAATGGCCATCAAATATTTATAGCAATGTTTGCACTGTGGTGAACTTTTTTTTTTTTTTTAATCTCATCCTTTCGGGCAGCGTTCTTTGGATTTCATGACCTTTTAGCATCGGCAGTCGTGCGCATAACATAAGCGCTAAAAAAAAAAAGACTTGCGTGCTTGATGTTTCATTTTCTTCTTAACCTGCTCTTCACTTTTTTTCTCCCTGAGTTCACTTACGATTGCGTGCAGAGTTTATAAATAGAAAGAACATTTTCTACTTTTATTCGAGGCCCTCTCACACAATCATTGCTTTATTTAATGCTCCACCTGCGCAAACTAATGAGATGACTAAATGCTTTCCCATCGGCAAAAACGATGATATAATATTTCAGGTCGATGTGTTTTAGCCCTTCATCCATTCTTTTCCACCTTTTCCCTAGGTGATGACGACGAGGAAGAAAGCGGCGAAGAGCGTTTGCCCTCCTGCTTTGATTACATCATGCATTTTCTGACCGTTTTCTGGAAAGTGCTTTTTGCTTTCGTGCCACCCACCGAGTACTGGAACGGCTGGGCCTGCTTCTTTGTGTCCATCTCCTTAATTGGCGTCCTGACAGCCGTGACCGGGGACCTGGCCTCTCATTTCGGGTGCACGGTGGGGCTGAAGGACTCAGTCACCGCCGTGGTGTTTGTGGCCCTGGGCACGTCTGTCCCAGGTGAGTGTCTGATGTTGTTATGTCTGATGGTCGGTCTTGAGTGCAGCAGCTGTTTGGCGGAGAACTTTTTCACCTTTGCCTCGCTCTCTGTCTTAACACACTTGTCTGTATATAATAACTTGCCTCTGTGCTGAGTCATTGTGTATCAAACTTTGATTTGTTTGGATGTCTCTCAAGTTGCTTTGGGTGGGCGGAAATAAGGCGACTACTTTCCCCTCCCATAAATGTTTCCTGATGGAGAGAATCAAAGAACATCTTTATGCACTCAGCGAGACTGCAACATTGTGTGATGTTAAACATTTGCAAACTCACCTATTCGCTGACTCCATCCATTATTCACTGTATATAAAAAAAAACAAAAAACAAGGGACTTGGTTCAAATGAGTTTAGGAGCTTGCTTTACACAAAAAGTACAGAAGTACCTTGACTTGTGAGTTTAATTTATTACATGACCACACATAATTCAAAAGACTCAGCATATTTCCTCAGTGAAATAAATGGACTCATCTGTTCCTTCCGGTGTGCCCACCAGGGGGCATTGTAATGCAAACACACACCAGGGAACAACTGACTCAGTAAGCCGTTATGAAAGAAGCAGTTATTTTTATTTTTTATTTTTATTTTTTACAGAGGATAGAGAATGTGTTCAAGGGAGCAGTGTGTCTGTCTACATGTGTTGCTTCACTGTTTCTAAATAACTGTTGCTAAGAGGATTAGCTTGACTCATACTGTCAATAAACAGCAAGAGGCCTCTTCTTAAGAACTGGCCATTATGTTTTATCTTTTTTTTTTCACAGTTAGAGCAAGTGCTGAGTGCTCAGGATTTACGCACAGATCTTCTGTCACAATGTGCTTTTTTTTTTTTTTTTACACGTGTGGGCGAGGTTTATGAAACTTAGCGATGGAGAGAAGCGCCATCAGCCTTTCGGGTAGAGTGCCCTCCAGATTATATAATAGTCCATTATTTTAGAACAATATTTGAAGTCGTTTAGCCTAGCTTAACAACACATTTGATGACAGGGAGCTCCAAAAAAAAAAATCTTGACTGTGCATTATTCACACTTGATGAACGAGCAAGCAATTAAAACGTTCTCTTCAAGGTTCAGCTTTGTAGAAGTCCAAAGTTCTTGAGTCGTATTTTTTTGGAATCCTCTCACATCCTATTTTGTGTTCCAGACACATTTGCCAGTAAAGTGGCGGCCATCCAGGACCAATACGCTGACGCATCCATCGGGAACGTGACCGGCAGCAACGCCGTCAACGTGTTCCTGGGCATCGGGGTGGCGTGGACCATCGCCTCTGTTTACTGGAAGTCCAAAGGCAAAAGTTTCAAGGTTCAGCCGGGTTCCCTGGCCTTTTCTGTCACCCTCTTCACCATCATGGCGCTGCTGTGCGTGGCGGTGCTGCTCTACCGCCGCCGTCCCGGCATATCGGGCGGAGAGCTCGGGGGCCCACGGACAGCCAAGCTCCTCACCTTCTTCCTCTTCCTCTCCATGTGGTTCATTTACATCCTGCTGTCCTCGTTGGAGGCCTACTGCCACGTGCCTGGCTTCTAAAACAGCCCAATGTGTTTTCTCTCGTTTTTTTTTTCTTTTCACAAATGTTTACAAATGTTCCCTCTGCCACCTAAGTATTTTTTTTCTCTCTCTGTAAATCCAGTACTGTAATCCTTATTTTGCTGAGCCGACCTTGCATTATTGCTTCCTGTAATCCTGTGACCTTAGAAAGAGTTCTTACATTTTTATGGTATATGACTTTAGATCCAATTCATTTAAAAGCATCACAGAGGGAAAAGTAATTGTGTGTGCATTGGTATTTATTACTTGAGCTTTACATTCAATTTTCATTGTAATAGATGGACATTGTGGGTGCGGATTTTGTGAAAGACTATGTTTCCTGCACGCGTCAGAGTTTCTTGGAAATCTATTTTAAAGTAGAGTACGTATTGTTTGAACAATGATGTGTTGATGTGCTCCTGTGGTGTGAATCTCAGTAGTATTTATTTTCAATACGAGTCACTAGTGTCATGTTTAGTATAGTCAGTTGAAATACATTTGATTTAAACAAATAAATACAATTAATCACATAGGTCCCCAAGGGCAGAGTGCCTGCTTTAAATTGTGTTAACAATTTGAGCGTGTTTACATTTGTGCGTATGTGTGAACCAATTGGTGAAAGGCATCTTATCATAGTCCCACAAACGTTCAGTGACATTTGTTATATTTCTTATCTATCATACTGACACTGTGACCATTCGCTAGAATCACTTTTAGAAAAGCACAGTTTAAAAAAAAAAAGAAATAAATAAAAAAAAAAAGCAAAAGTCCACTTTTGCATCGAGTATAAGCACAATCACTGAACTGGTTTGGTGTTTGAGATGACGTGCCATATCAAATGATGAACTGTACAAACCTGAGTGTTATTTATTTAATTTGTAAAGCCATATTTACAGAATAATTTCAGTAGAAGTGTGAAATTTCAATATATTGATACGCATGTTTAATGTATAAAAATGGAAATAAATGTTGGTGATTTATAATGTAAGACGCCTTATTGTTTTCATTTACAAAGTCAATATGAAAGCGTGTGTTCAGAATTTTTCTGTGGGTCCTAGAAACTTGGGAAAAAAAGAGAGAAAAAAATCATAAGAATGTGCTCCCCTCCAAATAATTTTCTTTTAGTATTTTTTGTTAGTTTACACTCAATGCTGTCAAACCTATGGCACGGGGGCCAGATACGGCCTGTCACTTCATTTTATGTGGCCCACAAAGACAAATTGTGCGTTGACTTCATGTGTCAATATAAATTGTCTTCACTTTTAAAAAAAAAAAGAAAAATTGCTAGCAATTTGACTAGTCTCTGATTTCAAAACTAGTTCTTCTTCAGCTATACTGTATATAATCTAAGGCGTTGACAGTCCTCCAAAGGAAACTATGACCACAAAAATGAGTTTGACATCCATTAGGGTGGATGGACATTTCAAGTACTAACGAATCTCAACATGCGCGCCCGTGGCTCTTCTTGATCTTCTGCGCTCCCCCATTGGTCTGAGATGATGTCATGCACAGCAGCAGAGACAATAGAGCCCACCTCCCTGCACACACACACACACACACACACACGCGGTCACACGCGCGCACGCGCCGCAGCTCACTTTGACACACACTCACTTGGTCAAGCAAGCGCTCCACATGCCGACCCCCACCCCCCCTCCCCTGCTCATGCAGACTAAATCGATTCTTATTCATTTCTTTTTTTCTAAGTATCCTATTTTTGATCCCCTCCATGAGCACGCGAGCGCTCGGGCATCCTCGGTGCCACACACATCTGGATCAGACCAGATCCATCGGTACCAGCACAGGCATGAAGACGAGTGGTGGTGACGCTGCATGTCAATGACGACTTGACTCCAGGACTACCTCGCTTGATGTAAGTTGTTGCGTTTTGTCGAATCCGGTTCGGTCGGCCTTGCACGCTGCGTGCGCCAAGTGAGCGATGTGACATCTGGGGGGGGTGTTATTCATTGCATATCTATAACATGCTTTGTGTATTGCACATGTATTTTTATTCAACGTTGCATGCGTGCCTCATTTTGAAATGATGTATTTTATTGACCGGATAATTTTCACGTTTTTCGCTCATATTTATTGTTTGGGTTAATTGTACATTGCAGGTCTGAAGGTTTTAGAGACACACATCATTTTTATTCTGTCAACATAGTGAAAGGTTAGAATACTACGAGCGCGCGATTAATATTGGAAAATCAGATAGTGCGACACCTAGCGGATGTGTAAAAAGGAGCTGATCTCGTCGATTGACTTTTGAATTCTTTAGGTTTGTTGTCATTCTGGAGATGGAAGCGTAGTGCTTTTAATTACATTACTGCCAGATGATTTATCCAGCATCCACATAAGTGGTTACCACGGGGTTCCGGGTTCGAATCCCATCTCCTGCCTGACTGTGAGCATTGTGTATTTTTCTTGTGCTAGCATTGAAATCATTGTATTCTGTTTTTCTTGACAATTTACACAACATCCCCATTTCAACTTTAGATTGATTTAACTTTGTGGAAAGCATAACCGATTTTGGCAAAAGTGACTGAAACTGTCAAGCTATTTAAATAACTCTTGGCCATGACAACTGAGTTTCACAAGCCCATCCCTCGAGGAGATTATTCTTGAAAGCATACCGTTTTTTTTTTTTTTTTTATCTGACAGAAGACTCAAATTCCGACATTTCTTTTCTAAGGAGCTTTTCTTCTGTTGCTATTCTTAGTCGTCTATATCAGGCCACTCTTTTTGCTTCTTCTCAACGTGCCGACAGATTAGACAAATGAGAACTCTTCATGGGAGCCTTTCTGGTTTGGATTATATGTACTCATCAGCGGTAGTTTGTCTATAAATTAAATATTATATTTTCTTTATTTGATTCTTTTGTTCCACTTACTGTCTCATATGTAATGTCAAATTTTGTAATACATTTTTTTCAATGTAGTGCATCTAAAGAAGCGGTAGCTAATAATAATGTTCTGCTTCAAACGTGTCAAAGATCCAAGTGATTTTCAAGCACCTGAGGTCACAGTTGAGCTTGATCCAATTATTTAAGTATAAAACAATTCAACTACTATGGAGGAAGTACTTGGAGAAAACTCATGCAAGTGCTTGGAGAACATGCTACATGCAGAATTTCAAATTCAGAACCAGAGGGCAGACAGGGTAACCCCCAAACACAAAGTGCTTCCATAATAATAATAATAATAATAATAATAATAAATGTTCATTCAATATTTGGTTCCTTGTTTGTGCAGTTGAGGCGAGAACAAGAGTTGGTCATTTTGTTTTGTCACATCCATCACATTGTCTGCCGAGTGTGGCGATTAAGTGATGTAATTATTCTGACTTCCTCTCAGTCGCCTGTTTTGCAGCATGAGTGCCGATGAGGCAGTGAAACAAAGCTGATTATCAAAGACACATTTAGAAACGGGGCCTGTTAATCATTTAGCTACAGTACAGCTAATATTATTGCAACCGCACAGACTTAAGTAGAAATTACAATAATAATAATCTACTCTATTATGAGAAAATACCAACGATCCTTGTGTTATTGCGGCTTTTGGATTGTAAATCAATGGCAAAATTCGCCCCTTGGCTAATTCTGGTGCATCTACAGATATGTTCATTGATGTACACTGTCAAATAAAAAAATGACCAATTAATTGTGGCCATAATCAAAAGTGACTCATAATGCGCAAGCCACACCTCTGAGGCTGCAGATACACCGCTTCCCATTTGGCTGCGCAACTTACATGGTGCATTTCTGATATGCTCTTTGAGATTCTCAACACATCAACATTTGCATAATCAAGGCTGTACTTTCTACTTGATGTAGATTACGTGCATCCATTGCACCCTGCTCACTAGATGTTGAGCAGTGCTGATTCTACACTCTCTTTCCGCTTTCAAATTAAATTACTGTAAAAAATGTACAGCGTGAGTGCTTCTGGCATGCTTGGAAGCAAAGACTTGAAGACATTTCGGATGCAATGACTGATCCCAAAACACTTTGGTCGGTAGCCAAACAGCGCAGAGACTTTTATGACATTTTTACCGATTTTCCTCTGAGACGCTTTCGCCCCTTCAACTAAGAAACCTGCTGCAGTCTCACATGTAGCATTTTGCTAACTTCCGGGGAGCAGGTTAATTGGAGGCAAAGCAAATCTGTGGCATGCTTTTTACTTTCTGGACTTGGATCGGACACCTCTGATCCAATGACTAAAACAATCTACTAGCTGGTCAATCATTGTGATAAAATACAACAGCCTATAAAAAAAAGTGAATATTCTATTTTGTGGATTTTTCTGCCCTCGTCAGTCTTTGCTATTTGCAGTCACAGAGTGTGTCCTCTTTATTTCATGCTGGCTGAATTCAGTACGGTACTTGCAAAGTATTTGGCCTGCAGGTTGAAAGACTGTCTTAAATGTTTTACAGCCAGATAAGCATGGGCTCCCAAAAAGCTCCCTCAACAGCTTCTACCCCAAACACACTGCAGCATCTTTGAAGGCACACTTGACACAACAATTCATCTGAACTGTGACATGATTTGAATTACTTGATGAACCGTTTCAGCCCAACGTCACACCGCTCCGTCCATTTCTCTTTATTTTGCCTATTTTTCCCCGTTGGCTCTGTTACGTCGAGTTACACGAAGCATTTTTAATTCCGATCGGGCTTTTAATCCGAATAAATGTCTCCGTGTAAACACAGCTACTGGGGTCAGAAGAATGACAATGCTTGGATTTCCTTTTTTGGTATGTTCCTTGTCTCGGTGACGATGACTGTCTGCTGAATATGCTGCTATGCGGGAGTGAAAAGGCCACTAGCCTTCAGTGACAGTGTGTGATCAGAGAGATAGTGGCTTCCACCATGACAAATCTGGGTCAATGTTACCCCCACCCCCCTCTACCACAGGCTAAGCTGTGAAAAGGAAAAAAAAAAAACGATGAGGACACCATCGCCAAGCTCTGTCCGTGGACGTAAGCATGAGCATACCAACGTTGCCCTTTCGTTGGGTCGGTATCTGTTTTATGCGGGGATGGAGGGCATCCCCAGAATATTTGTTGGGATTTGTTTATTTCCACCCGACCCCCCTCCTATGTGATACTATCTGTCTGTTTATTCTCCATTATCCACAATTTCCCAGGTCTTCCACCCTATGAGAGATTCACTATGAATATTGCCCAAGGGGGAAATAAATTCAATTGAAAATGACCCC
Organism: Syngnathus acus; assembly: GCF_901709675.1. Lineage (NCBI taxonomy): Eukaryota > Metazoa > Chordata > Actinopteri > Syngnathiformes > Syngnathidae > Syngnathus > Syngnathus acus. Next base: position 2,292,797 of record NC_051099.1, on the reverse strand, counting down.
CATGCACACACATGCTGTTAGAATAATAAAATCGAAACAATGGTGCAATTGATAATAAATTTGGGAAAGCGTTGTTAGTTGTCCACCCAAAGAAGCTTTCTTGAGATTTATGAGCAGCTTTAAAAAATCATTCCAAAAGTTTCAGCCACCTGCGTCAATGAGACGAGACGAGATTTATAACAGGCCTGATAAGACGATGACACCCTCTTTAATCTTTGCATTTCGAGTAGTAGTTGTAGTGCATCCAACTGGCAACGGGTTCCACTTTCAATGTGGTTCAAGTATTTAATCAACAGATTAATGAGTCGTGGAATCATCATAGATGATCCCCATTCATCAGTGTGTGTGTTCATCAGGGTGGCTTTTCTATTGTGGTCTGCTGTACCAACAAGTCATTAAATGTTAATGATGATGATTGTGGCGATTAAATGGCTCAAATAATTACAAAGTTGCCTTTTAATGAGCTGTGATCTATTTCGGCCTTGTGCTGTGTCGTGCTGAGAAAAAGTCGAATTGTTGACCTGACAAATGTACATCTCTGATTGAACCAACCGGTTTGCAGCATTTTATCAAATGTTAGCGGCATCCATCTTAAAGTTGACTAAGCAGGCACATATACAAAGCAGCAGTCTTTTTTATTTCCCATTTATCACCATCGGCCTTGGCGTTATCCCTTACATCAGCAAATATGTCTCGCTAAGACTTAATGAGTCCTCCGAGGGTCGAAGGTACTTGCAAGTTCATCACAATGTTTGTAAATAAGCTTTTAAGAAGCCGATTGGCGTCCTGTTTAACATACACTTGCCCTTTGCTGATTTATTCTTTCATTATAATGGCAACCGCTGTTGCTAGCATGCCAAACATTTAGATGGATGGAGGAGTTTCTGGCAAGTGGCCCTGCTAGAAAACAAGACGTGCACATTGAAATGGATTTGGCAATGGGAGCAGTACTTTGCCCCAGTGTTATCCATTAAGGTCAAGCATGCACCAGTAAGTGTAATTTTCATGTCCCATTTGTGCAGCCAATGAGGAAAGAATTATATGGGACAAGTTCTTGTTCAATCTGAGATGTGACATTGTTGATGTTTTTGGTATGTTTTCACTTGCTTCCGATATCGGAGGTGACTCATCCAAATGTGGAAAACATACGAGAAATCTTTCCGGTGTTGTCTGTGTTCCTTTTGGGTTTGACTTTACATTTCATAAATGATTAACTAGCTGTGGCAACAATGGAACAGCATTGGATACTGTTTAAATATTAAAGACCAAAGGCAACTATCCTAAATTTGGACCCAAACAAATGGGATTTAAAGTCTGGCCCACTTGTTTTGATCTAAGGACAGTTGTTGAGATGAATCATCTGGCGAATCTCTCTTCTTTACTGGACAGCTTCCTATGAACCCAGATGCCTCCTCTTCCTCTCGACGAGCGCATAGTGGTCATCCAGCGGCCGAAAAACATAACCTTGTGTGAGGCTTCCCCTCAAGCCATCCCACATCACTCGTCTCAGATCTCCACCTCTTCCAACGCGCAAATCACCCGTGCTCCCCGCCCTCACTTCTACTCGCCCACCTGTAAACCTCTGACTTTGGAATGCAAACGCAGACCTGCCCGTGGACAGAAAACCCCGGGCGATCATTCTCTTGCGCCGCCGCCGGGTTGCAGAAACGTCCCGAGCCACTGCCACAGCAATGGAACCGTAACTCTCAGCCCGCGACTGCCGTCCCACACGCATAGCATTGATATCAGATTGACTCTGGACAAAGGCGGGAGAGCAGGAATCAGCAACTCCCTTGGCCATAGCGCAAGCGGCAAGGGTACACGGGCAAAATGCGTCCCTTCACATTCAGATCCGATTGAGAGAAGAACTGGCGGCGCTGAACGGTCAGGTGGAGGTGAACACAAATCACTGCAAAGTCGACACAGTCAAGTGTCGTCATCCGCCGTCCTGCAGTTTGTCCCTGCGCAGTCGCAGCAGTACAACCTCAGGGATGTGAAAGAGAAAGAAAAGCCACTTTTTCTCAAAAGACCTGACTCAGAATTCCCCTTGCTGGATCCCAAGAGTTCCAAGCTGGGTACCGTGCATCATAGTCTTCCCTACCAACACAATTCCGTCCCTGTTCCCCATGCGGCCGTCCTAAACTCCAGCCATCCCTCGTCCTCTCCCCATCAACCCTTCCAGTCTCACCCATCCCGCCACAGAGATCACCGTCCTCATATTCTCCTTGGTCTACCCTTGTCCCCGGGCACGTCCCACACAGGCGGCTTCCCTAGTCCCGACCACAGCTGCACCATTGACTGCACCCACCCCTTCGGATGCGGTTGCTGGCGGTTGGTACGATGCAGAGGGGCTAAAGGACATGGCTCCAGTTGCCAAGGAGGTGGCGGTAGCTCGTCCACCTCCTTTTCTGGCGTTCATAATGTCGGCGTGGTAAAAAAAGGAGGCAAAGAAATGGGTCTGAGGAATTTGGGAGGATGTCTCTCCACCGCCTCCACCTCAAACACATCCTCAACCAACAGCACTGTGTCTGAACACCGATCAAGCCTGTTCAAACCTCTCCGCTGTGCCTCTTGCTCCAGTGAGGCCGGGAACTTTGAGAGCCCCGCTATTCTTCGCAAGAAAATGGTTGGGGGGTGCCTGCCTTGTACCCCGATATCCTCTTCTGCCCCTCTTCGGGCAATACAAAGCTGTGTCACGGGTTGCAATCCCAAAACCTCCCACACAGGTAGCTCCACCTGCAGCTATTGTAGCAGCGACCCCATCGTGGTAACGTTCAACCCTCGCAGAGGTAAACCTCCAGGGAGAAGCATCGGAGCACCTCATGCGGCGAATATGTTCCAAGCCAACGATGATGACTACAGCGTACGAACGATCTGGCCTGAAGAACTGGCGAGAAAGATGACCCATTCGACAGCCCAAGGGAATCACTGTGCCGGAATTGGAATAGGAGTTGGAAAGACAACTCCCAGGCAGATCCAAAATGAAAGAGCTGGCCTCGTCCGCCTGGACTGCGAAAACCTCCAGGAGTACGCTCACTCTCATCTTACGGACCACGCTGGCCGGCGGCGACTACAGCAGGACAAGATGGCCGCCCTGGATTTTATGGCTTGCAGGTCGGGACAGGGATACGACGAACACGGGAGCTCCATCAGGAGGCTTCTTAACAAAGCGGACGACGTGGGAATGGCGGGCACTCTTGAGCACAATCGAGACACACCGTATCCTTGCTCACCTTCACCGCGTTCCCCTTCTCCGCCATCGCCCGTTTCCTTTTCGCCTCCACCGTCCGCTCCCAGCACACTCATCAAACCCAAACCCTGGCAGAGAGACGGGGGACATTCTCTACCATCCGCCCAGTCCCTTCACTTGGCTCTCAACTCACTCAACAGAGAGCAAAATGAGGAGAAAAGCAGAAGTAAGATTCTTAGTCATATTCTGTCTTCATACATAGAAAATATTGCTTGTGGGTCAAATTCCAGCTAAAATCCCAGTTGAAAATATGCTTTTTTTTGTACTTGCTATAACTCAAGGCTCTATTTTAGAATCGAATTCTCTCAAGATGTCAACTTGTCCTCTTCCAGTGCACCTTTCGCTGCCACTCTCCTCGTCGCTGCCTGCCTCCCTGTCTGACGAGTCCGCAATGACTCCCGATGCGGAGAACGCTGCGATTAGTGCCATCCTGCCCTTCTTGTTTCTTGGAAACGAAAGGGATGCTCAAGACCTGGATCTGCTCTTGCACCTCAACATCGGCTATGTGGTCAATGTGACGACGCACCTTCCCCTCTACCACCTCAAATCAGGACTGCACTACAAAAGGCTGCCGGCCACAGACAACAGTAAACAAAACCTTCGACAATACTTTGAGGAGGTTTTTGAATTCATTGGTGAGTTCTTCATACTCATTTGACTTTGATGTTTGTAAATAGTGCTAAACGCCATTCGTGATTTCTTCAACATTTGATAGATTGACTTGATCAATGCATACTTCTGATTGGTAGTATCCAAAAGTGATATCACTTGTTTTGTCTCCATCCACAGAGGAAGCATATCAGAGTGGGCAAGGTGTGCTGGTGCACTGCCAGGCAGGTGTATCCCGTTCGGCAACCATCGTCATCGCCTACCTAATGAAACACACCCTCATGACAATGACGGACGCCTACAAATACGTACGCAGCCGTCGTCCTGTGGTGTCGCCAAATCTAAACTTCATGGGGCAGCTTTTGGAGTTTGAGAGGGACCTCAACTCCGGGGTGACTCCTCGCATCCTGATGCCTAAACTTGATGGTGTCGAGACCCAAGTGTGACACATGGAATTTGGCTTTGAGGGGCAGGTTAAGAAAAATTGGGGTGTGTTTGGCAATTCGTGCACTTTTATACTGTGAAACATGAGACAAACTGATAGAAATGACCTCATGTAAGTAGCTATTTAACTTGATCATCATCCAGTACGCTGTTTATAGATAATGTGCCAATATAAATGGAATACTGTATTGAAAGATTTTTGACCTGAAACTTGGGACGGTTGATGATGCACTGATAAAACTTGTTAAATTAGCCTTTGTTAGTGAGCCTTGTTAGGACATTTTGGCTAGTATTTAAAAAATAAAAATAAAAAAAAAACACCTCAGTATCATCTTAGCATAGTATCACATTAGAAAAGATTATTATGAAATAAATTGTGAAGCTTTAGTTGAAATGAATATCGGATACAACTCTTGGATGGTGTGATCAGTGAGGACTTGATCATTTGAACTCCAATCTGTTGTTCCGCAAATGGGGAGTAAAACAGCCATTTCTAATGTTTACAATGTATTGACAAGGGAGCTTACATGTCTTGACACTCCAGCAACCAAATATGCTTTGTTAGCGAAAGAGCCAGAATGATCAGTTTTCCAGTGATGCCATTTTCTTTTTTTTTTCCTTCTCCTGCCTTATCTTATCGTCCCCACTGTGGCCCTTGCCATCACTGTATTATGAAGGCTTTGCTTTTGATTCGAGAAGATACCAAGATTCACTGTGAACGCTTCTTCTACTGTGAAGGCCCTAAAGCATATTTTATCTTCTTGATCTTATGCCAGATAGGAAAAACAAAACAAAAAAACAACGCCACTGAATTATAAAGTGTCTTCATTGTCAACATTCACAGAAAGATGGCAAATTTAGTCTCCTTTGGAAAACGTTGGGCTGTGAAGTATTTAGTGTTTACTGTTCAGCTTTGAGCGGCAGGAGTTTGTAGCAACTTCCTGTTTAGAGCCATGTAGTATTTATAAAGTTCTTTTATTGAAAGACTTCAGTATTTGGTGCACAATTGATGTATTCTGAGGCATGATTATTAGTTTGCACATTTTCAAACCCATGCTGTCCACATTTGATTTTTTTTTGTTGCTGGAATCAATTGTTGCCGTTCTTCCAAATTCAAATAATGATGTTAAAATCATTAAGCATGATGTGTATAGTATTTTATTTTATTTTACTTTTTTATATAATATAACAGGGACGCACACATTGTGCTGTTGTCTTATTGATTCTAGTTCAATCGACAAATCTTCGGGTTAATGTGGGTTAATAGTCACTCGAGAATGCACTCACAAGCATTTTGTCACTAAACCTCATTAAAATAATCACTAATCCAAAATGGCCAGGTAAGACATTTGGTACAAAATATTGTGCTTCACTTTTAGCTGGTTATTATGCAAATTGCTTGTGAGAGTTTATGAGGGACAAAATAAAATCATTTCAGCAAACTGGATTATTTTTTATCGGACATTCAAAAGTTCTCCCCAAAAACAAAACTGCCTTCAGTTTCTTTCGCCTTGTACAATGTGGTCCTCATTGTTCGTTCAATGACTGGAGAATATTGAATTTATTTGTAATTATTTTGGATTAATAATGTCAGTTTTATATAGGTTACATATATTTTTCTACTATTATGTTTTCTAATCACGTCAGGTATTTGTTTTTACACGTCATACCTTTTCTTACGTTTAGTCTTCATTTTATTTGTCGAGACATTACCAAACAAACAATTGAGTCTTCCCAAGCTTGGAAAAAGCTCCGTGGTCATCACTCCATGACTTTTATAGACTTTTTATGCAAATGGCTCTGGAAGGAAGTTGTTTAATTTCACGCTTTATGATCTTACACAAGAGATCATCTCTTCGGGCCGCGCAGTCTGGTTTGAGCAAAAGTGTTTTGCATTTGTAAAGCCGAAAAACGTACGAGGTGTCGGCGTGTTTTTGATAACCTCTTTTGAGAACATTGTAAAGCCATGTATTGGTGGAACTTCCTGTTATACTTGTATTTTGCCTATCTTGAATCAATGTGCTATTTCCAGCCTGGTTTTTCAACATGAGGGTGAAATTGAAGGGCAAAAATAAAACCCAAGTCATATTTGGGTGTGATATTAATGCTTTGCTCCCACGCCACTACTGACATTTATATGACCTAGGATAAGTATGTACCTGTGATCTCCCCTCCTTTCATACTGTAGTCGTTCTATTTAGACAAGCTAATTATTTCACATGCACTGTGACTAAATACAATGCTGCTATATCACTACGACGTCTTTGTATGTCACATTTATCACAAAAAGAAGTGCAGGTTTGAAAAGCGTAGCAATTGATGCCTCAAAGTTGTGTCATCGTTTCAGTGTGACTACTTGTCTTCTGTGAAAAGATATTAGGAAGGAAGGAAGAAGAGGGACTTTTTTTTGGACATTTCTTCAAGGTCGTTTTATGATACGTCTTTTACTGCAGATGTGCTGATGTAGCAGTTTGTTCGGCATGTATTTATCATACGGGAGGGAAGGCAAAGCTCACACTGACTTGCACTCCCATTAAAGCCGTGCAGGCCACACACACCAAGAAAAAAAGGTCAATTCAAAACATCATTGGAGCAGAGGAAGAGAAGAGAACAATCATCCCAGATTTGCCACCTCTGTTCCACAACAAGAGTGATGCAGACATTTGAAATAAATAAATAAATTAAAAAAACACATCTACCTATTTAATCATGTAGCACAAATATGCAAAAATGAAACTGATGGTATCACTTGCATATTTCACATGTCAATTTTCTATGCATCCAAAATTTGGAAAAACATTTTCAGTTTTGTGTTATTGTTCTTAGGTAGAGGGCAAGAAAGTGTGTCCAAATGGTTCTTTGCTCACTAGAGTTGGTTGGCACAATGACAAATTCCCATCCAGGCTGAACAGTTGCGCAACATGCCGACCTGCTCTGTGCTCAGTGGCTGCTCTACTGCATTGTATGTGACTGACAAACGTATACATTTAAATGTGTTTTTAAGCAGCAAAATGAGTCCAATAACCCTTATAGGATCCTACCAGTGTGCTGTGCAAAACGTGATGGCTGGATGGTGACATGTTCACTTCTAGTGAACACATTGGAACTGTCTTTAAATAATAAAATGCAAAAGGAAATGCATGTGTCTCTTATTTTGTATGTCTATTTTCTTTCAAGAAGAAGATTCAAATAAACATTTTGACCATCCGAAACAACCATGAGGCAGCAGTCTAGTATTGAACTGCAACATCAATACGGACAGCCAATTGTAATTGATGATTTCGATCATCATGCCAACCACATCTACTTGCTTTAGAATTGCGTAACACAAAGTTGGTATTCACAACTGTGATCAAGCCCCTGCGGGCACGTCAATATAGGACATATTCAGTATCTGCTTGGAATTAATTCCTGTACAATCATGGTTCACATATAGATTGTATTATGCTGCCACTCTCTGCTTGTCTTGGAAAAAAAACACTAAACTCACAGTGACTCAACAAATCAAACTTCACAGTAACAAAGGATTTAAAGCACTCACCACAATAGGAAAAATGACAAAAGCTATACAGACTGAAAGAAGCAAAGAACAAAATACAAAATTACAGCGAGGCTCACCTGGAGAAGATGCAAGTGGCTTGAGGGAGCTGAATGGGAGATCCATGGAACATGGCTGACGAGATCAGGTGGAACCAAAAACCTAATGAGTTGACAGACAGACACATCAAAAATAGACATGAAACAAAAGTAAAGCTAACCAAAGCCAATGAAAACACAGATTGTGACATACATTAGAACAAAACAAGGTGGAAGATGAAATAGAAATGATTTACAAAACAATTTACACAAGTTAGTTTCACAAAACTGCTTGAGCAGGTTTTCACAAAAAAAGTTGGCAAATTCTCTCCAGATGGCAAGTCAGCATCGACCGAAATTCAATTCAGCGGCTGATAAAACTTTATTTGTTGTCGAGCATCATAACCTTCGTCTTGAGGACTTTGAAAGTTGTTTTGTAATTCTTGTAACTATTAATGGGACTAAAATGACAACGGGTTGTAATGAAAATTGTAAATGTTGGCTGCACTTCTGAATATTCTATAGTTTCATTGAGTTCAATGGCAACCACATTGAATGAAATAAATATGGCAATTTGATATTTGTCACTTTTTGACAAACCTAAAGTTAGCCAGCTAAAACGCATCCAGTATGTCAGTGTCTAGTCACCAGAGAATCAATGGCCCAAATGGGCTGAAATGAAAATCTTTCAACAATACGATTTAATCTTTATTGACATCAACCTTTATTGACTACAACCTCGAGGCAGAGAAGTGCTGCATGGATTCACAATGTCAACAATAGGTTGACCTTTTACGCAAGTTTGATCCAAAATAGCCATTCGAGTATTTCACAGATAATTGTTTAGTTTTATCTAAATGTAGAGATAAAAATGAGGATCTATTTTTACTCCACCACTTGAGAAATGGATAACAAAAAAAAAAATTTTGTTGGGGGCCTTGCAACAGTATATGGAGCTCACACAGACCATCTGCTGAGCATTTTATGTATGGCAATAAGTCCATTTCACTGTTTGTGCCGTTGTGATCCCTTTCAAACAATGTTTCGATTGGTGTAGACCAGACAACAATACAGTAATTAATCTACTATATGTGGTTTTTCAGTCATTCAATTTTGTTCCATCCTTGAATGAACTTCTTGTGAGCAAGACGAGCACATAACAATAGAAAAATACATGCTTTGATTTGGTCTCCAAGCAACAAACTATTGGGGCTTCACCAATCGATAATAATAATCATAATAATAATAATAATCATAATAATACCACACCCAATATGGCGACACAATTAACGTACTATATTGCGACAAGGGATATTTATGTCTATGAGATGTCTATGGGGGGAAAACACAGCTACGGCAAGGTTTGAGGGACATAGCATATCGCGAACATGGCAGGGAAAAAATATTGATAGACGTCATACACCCCCTGCTGGTCACCATCACCGTGCATCCCGCAAAGAAACCGTAATTCGGTCATATAAAACTGTTGATTTGTTCTATCGACCACTGCGCTTCACAATGTCCCAAACTCGTGGTAATAAAAAATAAAAAATATAAATACAAACAGGCTTTTAGTTATATAATGTGTCTGTCGACTAGAATTAAAATAAGCCCCAAGAGAAGAATTTCCTGAGGTAAAAGGGGCGATATTACAAACCATTAAAGTAGACTGCAGCGGTTCCCATAGCAACAGAGGAGAGGGAGTGCATTAGAGAGGGAAAGGGGAGGCAGTGATGACGATCTGACATCACTACCTACACTGTATTATTATACCAAATAACAAATATCTAAAATTGACCATTTTGTTGCATAGCACATATTGAATCTAAGAATGTGAAATTCCCCAATTTTAAAAATCCCCCTCCACAAATATGGTTAGTCCCACCACCATCCCCATCTGCTTAAGAAAACCTCATCAATACTGTGCCCCCCCCCCCCCCCCCATTATCTGGCAGATACCACCTCACTGCAGAGGGGTTGAGCCTCTAAATTGGACTGTGGCAGGATTGCAGTGAACTGGACTGTTGAGAGCAAGGGAGCATCCAGGCTGTCGTCTGTGAGGGGTGGGGTCCGGCTACATTGACACTTCCACCACACACACACACACACGAACACACTCACACTGATAGAGAAGCACAAAACGGGAGACGAGGGGGGGAAATTACGCCTGAAGAGGAATATCGTACGGGTAAGGAGACAAATGGATGGATGGATGGAGAAGGGAGGCAAAGGCAATAGGGGAAATGTCCGCTATGGCTTGGTAGGATTTACTTCAGGTCTGGTAGTCCTTATTAACATTGTCACATTGATGTGTTTCTGACACAGGGACTGTGTGGCGTGGCGTGGCGTGGCGGGGGGTTCTAATTGCATGCCAGTATTTATTCTTGATATAAAATGTGGGGCCAGGGTGAATGGCATATAAAAGCCTTGCTAGTGTAACGTATTATATTTGAAACTGTGGTATTGATTCGAGTCACAAGGTGACCAATTTAGCAAGCTGTAATATGACACATTGACCGTAATGATTGTTGAGCCAGACAGCTGAGTTAAGTGCTGTGTCTTGTTTGCATGAGCTGTGCGCTTGATATAAAACTGCTATTCCATGCATATATATATATATATATATATTTTTTTTTTTTTTACAATGATAACGAGACTTGACTGTCTTTTGCCTCTGTTTGTGTTCAGAATGAAAGGAGACACCCCAGTGAATAGCACCATGAGTGTGGGCCAAGCCAGGAAGCTGGTTGAGCAACTGAAGATCGAGGCTAGTTTCTGCAGGATAAAGGTAAAGCAACACTGAGCTCTTCACAATTTGGTCCATAAGTAACATTATTTTATTTATTATATATTATTATGCAACTTGACTACACAAAATGGCTGCTCAAGGAATGCTCTGACCCTTTGACCCAGGTGTCCAAAGCGGCCGCTGACCTGATGGCGTACTGCGACGCCCACGCTTGCGACGACCCTCTGATCACACCCGTGCCCACTTCGGAGAACCCTTTCAGGGAGAAGAAGTTCTTTTGCGCTCTGCTTTGAGCTCAATCAGGGATTGTTGATAGCGTTCCGAGAAAAAGCAAAGTACAAATGAAGAGTATGTTCAGCGTGCATGTGTGCAACCACTACACTTGCAGATGGTGCCCGTGTACAGCCCAATACGAAAGCAACGAGATTGATTATGAGTCAGAGCCATCAGCAAAAATTGCCAGGTCATAAGGAAAATAAACATAACATAAAACACTAACAGGCATCTATAAAAAAAAAAAATCATTTTTAAATATGCCAATCTCACATTGGATTAATAATAACTCAGAGGATACATTCGAGTGGAACCATTATGAATGTTTATTATGAGATGATAGACCGACATTACACTTTAAATAATGGCTGTATTCTTTAAAGCCATTGGTGAACTGGAATCATGTCCACCTAAGATTTAGATCATACGTGTGTGTCTGTGTGCTGGTATAGTGCAAAGGTAAACTAAAGTGTATATAGACACACCACTTCATTAGCTAAACCCACACAAATTGAACCATACCCTTCATTTAACATTCTAAACCATCATATGCCTGAATTTTGTTATCAAAGCCAATGTTTCCCTTGGTTTCTGATTTTGTTTATTTAATTTATTATTGGGATCACGAATAAGCCGTTTGGAATATTTTTTGTGTAGGTGTACCTAATAAAATGGATCATGAGGGTAAATATTTATTCTACAAAAAGAAAATAGTATAGAAGTTACAATAAAGGTGCTGCCTATCATCCCCATCTTTCCCAAGAAAACATCAACTGACTTTTTAGAGTTTTATTTTGAAGGCAAGAATCATAAGTCTTGCCTTTTACTATTTTCTGCCATCATGATTTTTGGAATCCTTGCTGGATTATTTTCAACATTTTGTATGACGTTGACAGGATAATTAGGCAGGAGAATCATCACCAAAGAACATTAAGCACTGAAATAAAACCTGTGATGAAACGGCATTCTGTCAATTGTCATTTTATTTGATAAACTGCTGTGGATATGTATAAATGTATTCAAAACAATACTCACCTGGCTTTCGTGACATATTAGCAAATTGTGTTCTCAACCTGCCAACTCAACAGCGACACCATGTGGACAAGACAAGTTACTACATACAAATAAAAGCCCACTTGCAACATCCAAGGGATGCCTGTACATGTGAAAGGATTTTGTAATATTTAGAGCGTGTGTGTGGCTGACTACATCTAGATCTCCACAAATCATGGCCAAAAAGATCCACCCTCATTGTACATGCACAGCCAGAAATTGCTGCAGCTCCTCCTTTAATGCTGTTGGCCTTTTGTCTTGATCAATTCTGATGGGCTGTCCAATTCTTGGCCACTTTTGTGCTGTTCCTTGGAAATTAATTCTAACCTTTCTCCTGACTGATATAATTAAACAAGATAACATGGAAGCACTCTGATGTGTGCTGACTCCCATTTAATGTTTATTCACAATATATGTAAAATAATGATAAAATAACAACTTCACTTCCAAATTTATTTAGATCATTCTTAAGATCAATTAAAATGTGATACAGGCTGTGACTGAGTGAAAAGGCAATAACAGTGAGTACAATTAAAAGATTACTTCAATAAACCTCATAGGTGTGTTGCAGTGTTTGTTAATATATTCATATATAGTGGATTAAATCTTTTACGAGAGCCAACAATCAGTTTGAACTACAAAAAAATATATATAAAAGAAACGACCGAAGCTTCATAGGAAGGCGTCACACCATTCTTTAAGGCAGTTGAAGCAGTCACCTTGTTGTTTTGAGTTTGCACCACAAGTGTCCTTTAGCCATTCCCGGAAAAGCTCCTCGTCTTTCTTTAGCAGGAGAAACTGTCCGAGGACAACGTACGCCTGGAGAACACAAGTTGAAAACTTTTTGAGAAGGTTTTTCTGTATCTTTATTAGAAAACTTTAAAACTAACTAGGAGAATAAATAAATGCTCAGCGACCGCCGGCCCATTTTTTTTTTTTTAATAAATTAACATGTACGGCCCACAGATGTAAACATATGAAGAGAAAACAACTGAACATGATACCTTGTCAAAACCTTTCTCCTCCAGTCTTTTTCCAAGGACCTCGCCAATACCTCCAAGAGCAAACACAGGTTTTTCTCCTATTGGCTCAGTCACAAAATCACGATGTTTCTGGGATGTTGAAGACATGGCTTCTTTGTTGAAGGTCACAAATCTGGTCACAGAGCAAACAAACAATTAGAACAAACATCTATATAAAAATATAAATAATAGATATAAAATATAGATTACATTTTATGTTATGTTTGTAAATAATGAACCAACCAATACCAATGAAATCCTTATATGGCAGAAAGGCTTAAAAATTCAGTCATGTTTAAAATCGAGCAACAATGGAGTCATCTTGAATTGCGCGCGCAATCGTTTCCAACGCCAACATTGGCTAAATTTAACAATATCGTGTTGCAAATGGTAAAACCATAACTGCTAGCACATTTAAAGTGCGGATTTTGTGAGGTCTGTTTTGTTCGATAAGTAGAAAGTACAGTTTGAGCGAATGTGAAACTATTACGGCGCCAGGTATGTTTGAATGAGCTTCCTTGTTAGCTTAACTGTAAATGACGCTACACGTGCGATTTGTTCATCTTACCATTCATGTCAAACGTCAAATGGAGTTAACGTGGGATAAAAGCTTTTGTTGAATTTCAATATCTTACCTCCCGAGTCTGATGTCGTGTCGTAGTATAGTGTTAGCTGAGTTGTGCTAGCAACACGCTTCTTCTCGTTCCCACTTTTCTTCTTCGTTGGCTATTTCTCAGTGCTTATTGGCAGTTGGAAAACCAATATATTGGTACGTTACCGCCACTCACTGGACGGAAGTTGCTACTGCATAGTAATAATGATAATAGAAATTACCGACAACCAATTACTGCAACTTTTTAGCTTTATGTTCAACTAAACAGGCCATGAGTAAGAAATATACATTTAAGCATACATGCAAACTATTCATTCCATAGTATGCTCGACATTCAGGCACATTGAAGAACAACACAGAAGTTGCTGATCAAGAAATGAATTTTATTATTTTCTTTCCGGTCATATTTGTGCGTATTAAACACCTTGCATCTCTATTTTTCCAAACTAGTACTCATTTAACATTTGTGGTGCTCTTTAGGATGAGGGAGAAGCTTTGTCACAGATTTGGAACAGTTAGTGCAACTTTTATAATTTGGTTGACAAGTTATAAACAAGTTTAGAGTGCAGACACAATACTGGGCGCCAGGCTGCAGGTTAGCCCTGTGCCGTCTGGCTCCACGTTGATCTTTGTCACGACTCCATCTTCTACCACCATTGCATACCTGCAACACATATCAGACACATACTCGGACTTAAACATGCTTCCAGATTGCAGTAGTGTTGCAAAATTGAAACTTTGTCTTTACCTCTTTGACCTCTTGTTTCCAAGTGCCTGCATAATCTGATCACTGTCAAGCAACAAGTCCACAGCCTTCAAAGCAAGAGAGAGACATTTCGCAAACATGCTCCCACAAAGTTGTACTCAGCGATTGTTTGGTTTACCTTTGTGAATTCTCCTGTAGGATCAGCCAACATTCGAATCTGTGGGAGAAATAAATTCCCTCTCTATCAATAGCTAGTAACCAGTGAAAAAGAACAACTCAGAAGAGCAAGATAGAGCGTGGAAAACAATGTTTCCTCTAAAGCGCACCTTGCCATCTGCTCCATGCTCTTTTCCCCAGGCGGCCATGACAAAAGCATCATTCACGGACACACAGGCCAACTCCTGTATGCCTTTATCCTTCAGCTCTGCTGCCTGCTGGACATAACCTGGCAGGTGAGTCTGAAAGCAAAAGCAGAAAACAACTAGTTAAGATTAAGCTGGGCATGACATGACAAATTTTGTTTGGGCCTGCCTTGGAGCAACCAGGGGTGAACGCTCCTGGTACAGCAAAGAGGATGCCTTTCTTCCCCTTAAAGAGTTGATCCATTGCCACCTTTTTTCCTGGCTCACCCTCGTGGACTTGCACAGCAGGAAGAGAATCCCCCACCTGAAAGAATAACACGAGTAAATTGGATTGGATGGAGCAGGCCAAGTTTGACTAGCTAAACACATTGTAGCAATGTACACACAATAGTTTGATGATGTGATTTATTTGATTTAAATTGATCATTTATGCTGTCACTT
Organism: Syngnathus acus; assembly: GCF_901709675.1. Classification (NCBI taxonomy): domain Eukaryota; kingdom Metazoa; phylum Chordata; class Actinopteri; order Syngnathiformes; family Syngnathidae; genus Syngnathus; species Syngnathus acus. The sequence goes on along the minus strand of NC_051099.1, from coordinate 2,277,699 downwards.
TATTGAGTAAATGACAATTCTGAACTGCTACAGATGATGTATGTGACACGGTTATATTGCATTTTGGGTAAGTATTGATGCCAAATGACTTTATGAAATATCAAGTCTGATATTGTGACTTATATGGCAGTGTTTATTTTTACTTGATGTCCAAAAGCCATGTCATCAACGATCAACCCCGTCATATATGCAAATACAGCTGTCGATTTAATAAACGTCGATTACACGTGATTTAACGTTCCTCAAAGGCTGGCTGTATTGCGCAATTGTGTTTTTTTGTGTGCTCAATATGACAACAAACAACGCAATGCTTAAATAATGGTGACGTGTAATCCGATCTCTGTTCGTTAGCTGCGACGTTTAGAAAAACACTAATGTGATTCACCGCCTGGTTTGATCAACGTTTACTTTATATATTAGTTCGCAAGTGTTGATCAAAATAAAGGGTAGTAAATGCGTTGCTAGCTAATGCTATCATGGGACATTATGGTGGCTAGCATAGCGAGCTACCAAACAAATGTTAGCACTCGTTCGGTCATTTGCAAGGCGATACATTTGCATAATAGCAAGTGTTGTTTTGTTGATTTTATATCTTACCTTAATCGGCATTTTGATCAAAGTAGAAGAGTGGAGCGACCTTACGAAGTGTTCCACACGGGTGCGTTTAAGAACAGCTGTAGCAACGGAAAGCATGATATGCGCTTGCGCTTAACGAAGCTTACGTGACGCACAAGCGTGTTGATTTATAATTTTTGTCAAAAAAGCAGACACGCCTCCAACCTGGGTCTCGCTTGCTTCACACAACTGTCGTCTTTACGTCTGGGCCTTGCCAGGCCCACTAAATCTTTATTAACTGCGCCATCTGCTACCTGAACGCTCATGTCCGACCCATTTACTGTGATTAATGGCGAAACGTTCGATAACATTTGAATGCAGCATGTTGCAAAATGTCTTTAAAGGTGTGCTGCATGAAATGATCTACAAGAATAATCTATTCCAATATTATTTACACATTTTGGCTCATGGACCTACATGTTAGTCATACATTGTGTAAAAAATTGCTTTGAGCAGGTGTTATACTGAGGCTATTCTGGGTCAAACTTGATTTACTAGGTCACGGGGACTCAAAACAATAAAAGCATAATGTCATCCAACAAATTCTGATCAGGAACATAGTGAAAATGACCATCATGTATATTCAACAGTAGTCTTTAATCGCAAATACTGTATTGCAGTAGAAATGACAGCAATGAAATGAGGTGGGTAGTGTCCATTTATTTCACAGCACAAAGCACCTCAAAATAATCCACTCCCTGTTTCCTCAGACAGTGGAATATATCACTTTTATTCACAGTGATTTTAATGTGGACATGTTTAGACGAAAGACATCAAAAACTATGTTACCTAACTTTAAAAGAAAACAAGTCTACACATAAATTCACAGCCAGCAAAACACGTAAAAATAAAGCAATGTCAACAAACAGTAAATTGAGTAAAAAATAGAATTTAATCATTTAAATAGTCTGTCAAAATACAAACATTGATTTGAGCTAAATGTTTAGTGGCTATTTCTCATAACTTGCAATGTTAAATGTACACAGCGACTATACAAGGAAACAAGTGTTTTGGTAACTTATTGTATTGCTAATTTATATTAAAAGTACACAAACTACATATGACTTTATAATTGCAATTGCAACACTGCAAATGATTCCCATTCCATTAGACATCTGGTTTCCTATGACCCTCTTAAAATATCCCTAAAATATACAGTAATAATGTGAAGACATTCCAGCTTCATGTGAAATAACATTTTCTTTCCCCCACACATCTACAACTGTGGTTAGTAAGCAAGAAAAAAAAAAGGATCAAATTTATGGGACAAGAGCTTTAAAAACATTTGTCGAACTGCAAAACATTGAATGTACCTCAAACGGTAATTTAAATAAACAAGTCACCCGATCTGAAAAAACTGTCTTCACAGTTATTTGGCTGTTACGGATACCCTTAAACTTCTGCAGCCTCACTAATCCGGTGGAAACCTTATTTTGATCCCTGCAATGACAACAGCTTCCAGAAAAAGAAAAAAAAAAAAGTTGCATTCCTGACGTTCCAAATGAACAGCTTAATCTCCATCCCACAAATATGACAGTGTATAAATCTTACCCATTCTCCTCAACACCAAATAAACACGCCTGGAAAAAAAAAAAGAGGAAATCTTTTAACAAACTTCCGATACACTATAAGCAGCACAAATACTGTACATTTGTAAAGAAGAAATTGTCACGTTTGCTGGCTTGATCACCTTTCGCTATAAATTGCATGTTGCTAGTTGTATTACTGTCACTGTACATGGCTAAAAGATTAATGGCACTTTGGCCAATATACATACACGGATGGGTTTTAGGAGAATCAGATTTGGACAGCATTGAATGTGAAGCTCATGACGACGCTCACAGTCTACCTACCGTACAAAGAAACAGGGCTTCGGGGTCAAGGGTCAAGATGAGGGTTCAACACACAATGTTGCATTTCTAGTTGCCCTGAGCCCGTTCCAGGCGCTTACAAGTTCAAGACATGTACGGACAGACATATTGAAACAAGTGTCTCTTTTACAATGCACATTTCCTCAATGCACCAAATCTTACAACAGCACACGGATGGAACACGTCAGACCATTTTTCAGAGCAGCAGAACAAGAAGACAACAGTATGGGGAACGCATTTCTGTCCGGCGACCTCAGTGTTGCCACACTCACTAAAGTGTCATTCGCTTGTTGCAAATGGAAGCCTTTTTTTTTTTTTTTTGTTTTTTTTTTGCGTGCCAAAAGGATTGACAAAGACAAATTATAATACCGTTAGCGTCCAAGAGGAGGATTCTAGGGGCACACTTTCATGTGCCATTCTCCCAGATTATACAATTAAAAAAAAAAGACATTTAAATCAGTGGTTCGAAACCTCTCACATATTTTAACATGTCTCCTATAGGGCTGCACAATTGATCAAATTCCATAATTTGTGTCACCACCATTAAACCGGATTATCAGCTAAATTGAAAATGTGGGCTCTGCTGGAAATATTATCAAGCACTTTTTCCAACCAGTCGTCAGCCAGGAGGCTAACGCATGGTTAAGGCTTCATTAGGCTGCCCAAATAACAAGTGAGCACAACCTGCAGAATTTTGGCGAGAGAAGAAAGTGCAACAAAAATTCGAGATGTGAACCATCAAGAGCATTGAAAGGCTTGTTTCGGATTCAGAGCAAGTAGTGTGGAAACAAGATAATAGCATTTCGGTTAGCACTTTCTAACTGATACTTTTAACTAACATTCTAAAATATCAATTCTTTTTAAAGTTTTATTTTGCACTGAAAAAAATACTGGTATTTTCTCTACTATGGTGAATAATTGTCCATAATAATTGGGATCAAAATACTGCTCCAAACCAAGTGAAATGATCATTATGGCCCTAAATGTGCAGCCCTACACTCATACCGGGTCCAAACCAGCCCGTTGGCTGAAATCAAATGAAAGTCCTTGGGGGTCCTGAGAGTGGGAAACTATCAGCCAATGACTAAGGTGACAGACAATAATCAATTCCTTATATTGCTTTTAGCATATTGCGAGTCTTAAAAAAAACAAAAACAAAAAAAACTGCCTACAACGGCACTAAGCTAGATTAAATTAATGCACCCTGTGTACTAAAGTGGACCCTCAAGTCTTTTCCGGATATGTTATGGCTTTCATGAGTCACTGTTGCATTAGCTCCAAAGTTCAAAGGTCACATGACTGTAGTCCCGCTCTCCACGACTTCCATGTTCTCCGGTGGTTTATGCGACTGCAGAATGATGCTGCGATGAAGCGTCACGGAGGCCACTGCAAGTAACTTGGCATTCGGGTTGTATCGCTTCTCCGTTTTTCTCCACGCACATGTGGAACTTGACAGTGCTCACCGAAGCTTGACAGTAACAACTTAAAGAATTTCTTTCCTTATGATTAATTCTCTAATAAAACCTCTTTTGTGACTCACCCACTAGATTTAGATCACCGTCGAGTCGAGTCTCGGCGTCATCGTACGTTTGCTGCTGCTGCTGCTGCTCCCCTCTAGGGAGAGTCCATCATGGCTTCCAGCATCTCCAAGAATAGTTTGTGCATGGGGATACCACCGCGGGTCTTGATGCTGTAGAAAGTAGTCAGAGCCCGACCGGCGGTCTGCCGGAGTAGCGGCAGCGTTAAAAGGAGGCGACCGGCTCGCTGGGGGTCGTCCGGGCGCCGCTGACACTCCAGGTCCAGCAGGGCCTGGTGGAGGAGGTCCCGCAGCTTCTGCACAGCCTCCATATCTTCGATGTAAACAGAGTCTGACAGAGCAACGGGGAGGATGGGATGAGCCACTGGGTTTCATCGCTCAGCTTTATTGACTAAACAGTGGAATGCATTTCACTCGCTGACTCGACTGTAAACGCGTCACACTCGGAGCTATTTTCCTCCATCTTCATTCGCGACGTGTACTGTACCTGAGTTAGTGAGCGCGATGGCTTTGAGCATGACAAACTCCTCTCTGTCCACATTTAGGGCGCGGAAACGTCGGGCGAGTTGACTGATTGCCGCATTTAGCTCCGTCAGCCCGGCAACGCGGGACATTTCCTCGTCAAGGACAAAATCCTCGGCGAACACAACCTCGTCTTCGCAGCCAAGTGAGCGGTACGCCACGCCCAGCACCAGCACCTCCAGCCAAACCGACTGTAGCACAGACATCTGGTCTGCTAGCGACAGAGACAAGAAGCCTGCGGGGGGAATACAAAAAGCAAGAGTGAAGGTTCTGAATGTTAAGGAGGAAAAGCTTCCAATTTCAACAAGTACTGGCAGCGCACTTTTAAAGCGCCACCGGTATGGAGAATAGCTGACTGAATGAAAATAAAGCCGGTTCTTTTTTTTTGCCACATTATTTGGATGCGAGCGAGACAGGTAATGCAGAGGCCACGGTGCCGTTGGCAGTTTTCACCCCGCATCGCTTACCCGGAATGTGCTTGGCCCAGCCGATGATGACCACCAGCTCGCGGTCAGCAAGGTCGCAAAGGGTGGTAAGTGTGCGCTGGGCTGTGTCGGGCTGGAGGGGGTCCGGCATTGCAAATAACTTTTCTGGCTCGGCCACTAACAGGTGGGACACGATGATGTTTGAGGAACCTGTGTTATGAAAACACAACATTCATCAAATATTTTAGTTATTTGAAGCAAGTCTTCATAAAAAAGCAATCATCCAAACGTAACCTTGATTATGTTGCACCTTAGTTGTGCACTTTGTTCTACTAACAGAAATTCCTACAGAGAGACCACACACACCCTTTTCGTTGTCCTTAGTCAGCGATAGGGGGACACTCTGGTATGTTGCATTCTCCACTTCGGGGCGCCTTTTGTACTTCTGCCGTCCACCCCGGACCCTATCGAGACGAACTCCTGCACCAGGACACATCCAAATATTTATGCCATCAAAACATAGGTATTAAAAAAAGCTGGATCTGCCTTTGGCTTGGTGAAGGTGCCGCTCACCCTCTTTCAGCATGCCCACTTTAAGACACTTGGTGAAGCGGCATGCCTGGCAAGCCTTTCTGCGCCTTTTGGTGATCTCGCACTCATTCGATGCAGGACAGCTGTATTCAATGTTACCTTGGTGCAAGTAGAGAAAATGATCAAATGTACGCCTTGATCAAGTGATAAACGACTGGAAAATGACCTTCAAACTATCACCAGACTGCAAAATCCATACATAGACCAGCTGAACAATGATGACTTGAAGAGCGCCATACCTTGGATGGTTCTCTTGAAGAACGCTTTGCAGGCCTCGCACGAAGCCACGCCGTAGTGGTAGCCCGACGCCACATCGCCGCAGACCAAACACAGCCTCTTGGGTAACGTGCTCAGCGCATACTTGCAGCGCCCGGCTCCATTTGCCGTGGATCCCTCGTCCGCTCCGTCGCCGCTCTCGTCTTTGAAGTGGCAACGCAAGGCCGGCGTGTAGAGCGGCGGCGAATAGCGTTTGGCACCGTCTCCTCGGGTCTCTCCGCCGCCGCTCTGAGACGAGTCGGAGGAGGCCCCGCCGGGACTGGTCCGACCTCCCCCGCCCCCCTCCGGACTGCTCGGTTCCGCCTTGATGTAGACGTCGGACCGGCGATCCCTGGAAGACATGTCTAGAGGACAAAAAAAAAATAGATTAAGTAAACGTGTAACAGTATTTGAGGCAGCGGTAAGGACAAAATAAAGCTCAAGGGTACAGCGGCCCGTCACGCCGCCACCTCTCCTTTTGTGCCTGCATGTGTGGTGTCCACTAAAAATATATAGCATTAGGCTGATGCAATTAAATCATTGTTACTGGCATTGCAGTCCAATAGGTTAACTTTAACCTGACATTTTCATTATCATAAAGACAGCAGCCTCTGTGGTCAAAGTGTTAAACGTTTCCCAACTGAGGCGACAGGACCTTGATAATATCCAAGCACCGCATTAAACTGTTATAAATTTCCCCACTGTGGGACTAATAAAGGATGATCTAATCTCCCTTGCAACCATAGCGATCACTACAGAATGACTTGGTGTTCATTGAGAAATGTCACTCAAGTAAAAAATACAAACAAATGTTTGTGTCCATTTCATCAGCTATCTTTTTAAAGCCGTGGGATGAACGCAGCCAATCCAAAACCTTCCGCACCTATTAAAACGTTTTTAAGTACGGCCGGTGTGAAGTCTTTCTCACTGGCATCTCCGTAAATTAAAATAGCCAAGGTGACTGGATGAAGGTCACGCTGCTCGTAAAGCAGGCTCGCTCTTCACTTTGCAGACGCATAACTAATGTTCTAATGTGTAAGGCTGGAAGAGTGCTGCAGCAATAACGCTTTGCCTACTCGCCGTGTCCATAACCTCTTTTGCATTTGGATGGAAGATTACAGCAAACGTGCTTATGCACACAAAATCCATACTGTACAGAGAAGGACATTCCCATAACAAACTTTATCGCTAAAAATATTCTCAATAGAAATAGACAATTTAGCCCATATTATAATCATTATTTTCCATCTGTGGCTCAATTATTGTCTCTAAATAGACCATATTGCCAATGAGTGGATCTTTAAATGACATCAATACAAATTTGCTTTGATATTATTGTCTGAGAGTCATCCTTAAAATGCCAAAAAAAGAAAAGAAAGAAAAACCTGACCATTATGTACAGTTACATCACCTTGTACAAGTCTTTAACGTGGTACAGAACGTAATAAAAAATGTTTTAGGGCAGGCAAGTGACGACGAGTTCCTATTTGTGTAACATTGGCAACACGCCAATCAAAAGACCAGAACGCTAAATACAGACAAACATTTTGTACAAATATGAGATGTTGTCGAACTAAAAGTATTTCATTGGACCTTTTCAAAACAATATCACCACCATACAAATTGTGCAGATAAGTACGAAGCCCTCTGTCAACTCAACGACCTTGCTTGTTGTCTTGCACAATACAGGAAATGTTTTAACAAGTGTTCACTTAATCCTTCCAATCCCGGGTAGTAGTATATTTACATACGACTTCGGATCAATTTAATGCTGTAATATTCGACACCCCCTTAATGACAAATTGTTATGTCACAGGAGTGCATTTAAAGATGTGCCATTTTAGAAACGCCTTAGTGATAAGCTAGTGGAAACGAGCCATTCATAAAAAAATGATAAACGTAGTCGTGACGGTAGTGTGTCATATCAGCACAGGGAAATCACAAGGATTTATGTGGATGCAAGATCCAGATAGCATTCACAACTCAACTGTGCATGTTTTGCATTTTCTTTTTCACCTCATGCAATTGCAGCTGGCAACTTTGGTTGGAGTTTGCCCTCCCTCAGACGTGTGAAGTGAAGGTCACTCCACTGCAAACCGAGACATTTAACAGTGGCTGATTATTCCAAATTACAACCAATGTGGAATTGTGTTCATGTCGGAAGTGCTTTACCATGTGCATCGTCGTGTACGCACCGACGACACATCGGTTTGGCTCAGTGACAAACATCTTTGATTTTAGGATCCAAAGTAACCGTCGAAGTGAACAATCCAATGTGTCCCAACATGTTAGCACTGGCTACTTCGTTAGCGAAGCGTTGAAACGGGCAAGTTAGCTTACCCTCAGCTAACAGTTGCTAAGGGTTAATTCCCAGTGACAACGCTACATCCTGTTGGCCCGAGATTTATTTTGGTCACTAACCCAGACTAGGCTACGTCTTACCTTATACGGAAGACTGGTGCAGCACTTAAGTCTCCCGGCTGCGTGCCAGTATGGTACAGGTATTGAAAAGCAGTAGCCCGGCTGCCTGCTAATAGCTCCAATGTTGCTATGTGCCAAGCTACTAGCTACCAGCTCTCCCAGCCAAACAGCTGTTTGGTCAACAAACACTTCCCGAGACGATGACAACAAACTGCCAAAGTGAATACAAGCTTGACGCCAATATAAAAGATCAAATCAATTTTAAAAAAAATCGCAGTTCACAACTATTAAATAAATCACGTCGTTCATTTACATATGCAAATATGCATAGCTTGGAATAAATTGGATTTCACGATGTATTGAAAAAGTCATTAAAACGTCAAGACCTGAGGAAATTGTAACAAAATAACTGTATGAAAGCATTTCCCATCATCATACATTCAAATGCTGCAAAACAGCGTCACGATTTTTCAACGAATAGAAGTGAGTCACTGCTATTTTAACCCCAAAAGCATTGATCTGTTCGGAAATGAAGCTTTATCTGGAAGCAGTATTGTGGGCAGAAAGGGAAAGATGGCATACAAGCACACATTTCAGCTCAGCTTAGTGTATTAGTTGTTGAGACAAAAAAATAATAGTGTTTATTGAGCGGCCCGGCATGTGCTCTGACGCTGATTCCTATTATAACATAACACAATAGTTATTCATCTAAACTCCCACAATTCCTGATCATAGTAGGGTAGGGCATGCAATTTTGAAAAGATTGCAAAATCTGACTTCAGATTTATCTGCTTCACGGGCTGCATGCAACATTGATGTAATATAAACTCATGCAATAACATCCTTATTACAACACAAATCGGGTCTTCATATTAGGGGAAATATGAAAGTGTTTGGACCACAAACAATGTAGACGGGTACCGTAACCATACCTTGCCCAATCATTTGCCAACAAACAAAGGGGAAAGAGCGCTGGAAGCCATAACAATGGCAACAATAGGAACCCCACAATGACAAAGTCATCCAGTTCCTAGTTCTAAAAAGTACTTTACGACAGATATGACAGTCACTATCAGTAGATATGTAAGAGCGTTTACCTCTTTGCTGGAATGGGAGCCTATATACAGCACGCGATGTTTGCTATGGGTTGTCGACAGCTGCTACCGGAGGATACCTGCAAAGTAAATCAAGGTTTGTATATTGAATGCTGTTTCATAAAAACGCAATCATAAGTACAGACTGTCAAGCCTCTCAGATAACCATGAACAACTTGAACCAAAAAAAAGATCATCTGTGACCACAGATAACCAGAACTGTTCATTGATGTACACTGTCCCTGTCAAATCAACTAAATATGTCACATCATCCCTGAAAATGTACAACACGCAGGATATATTCAGATTTATGACCAAGACTCAACAAACCGCCCCCCTTATGCTGCGTGTTACACTCCAAAGGTCAAAGTCACAGGAATGCTTCAAGGACAGACAGTAAAGCCAACACCTTGTCTCTCACTCATACGAAGTTGAGCGTTGGAGTTTGCTCATAGTTTTGTCAATTAATTTGGAAAAATAAATAAATAAATACTGTCTTGTCATTTATTTAAATCCCATATGCAGCTGAATCAGAATGCTGACACTAACGCCGACATACTTTACCGCCATGTCCTTTTAGGTGAGACATTGTTTGGAAGAGAGTTGACTTGTCAGGTATTAGCCAGTGTTGATGATCTGATTACGCATCAAAAAAGTGCATTGAAAAGTCATGGAGAGGTTTGCCTACGCCGTGCAGCCGTCAAGAACGGCACCCAGGGGTGACCTTGCCTACTGATCTCGAACCGGTGAAAGGTTAATTGCCAAAGTGGATTATGCCTTCAGATCAGTGGTCTCAATCCTAGACCAACAGGCTTGGTTACATTCAGAGGTCAGTGTGCTGAGACAGGAAGTTATTAACTCGGAAAATGCTACGATTCTCAACTTCAGTTGAAAAAGTGGGTAGCGCGTGCGAGAATATGTCCCACTGCATCTTATTCATCTTAATGAAATCAAACGACTGCCTATTTTGTCCTAGTACAGTACATTCAGTTTAAATATTGCATGGAGGTTATCAAAGTCATTTGGAGCTTGATTTGGAAACTTTAAGGCCTTTCATGACGTCACAAGTGAGGCTTTTGTGCACAGGCACCAGAGATGTCTGCAGTAAATTAGAAACGTAAAGACAACTAAATGATCAATTCCCCAGCGGCTAGTGGCCCCTACCCCCAATAACGTGAGCACGCCAACTTCACTCTGCCCAGCGTGCATACAAATGAAGCTAGCGTGGATTAAAAACGACAATACATGCATAACTAATGATTAAGCACAAGAATAGAGTTGGATTGTCGCTGTTGATTCTGACACTTACCAGGAACAACAGAAATCGCGTTTTCTATTTGAAGCCAAGCAGGCAGGTCGGTGGGACGATCAGGTCCACCGTCCGTTTCAGCGCTTTGACGGTGCCGTTGAGCCAATATCGTGTTTGTCACACCTGACGGTGACTTGACGGAGGAATTTGTGATGACAGCGACCAGCGACACGATCTTCTTTGCCAGCTCCGCCGTACCAGACAGTGGTATTAAAATCCTCGCCTTCGACTCCCACAGCTGAAGCGGTCTTTCCACAGTCCAGTTCAGAATAAGGAAATACTGCATCCTGTTTCGTCTAGTTCAGAATAAAATCACGTCGACACTTGTCACCCAATTTTTGGGGGGGTTTCTCCAGACTGGCATTGTCTACATCAAAAACTTGAAATCTGGATATGTATTTATATTGTACATCTAGCGAGTGATACAACTAAAATTACAACCCTTCTGCTTTTTTATTTTGATCCATGTAAGACCAACTTCCGGTGTTGCTGTTTTCTCTCACTAATTTGGTTAGTGACGTCAGACCCTGTCCCGTGCCTTGGCTCCTCCCACAGAACAATTTGCGTCTGCTTTCCGATTACGTCCGTTCGTACGTACGTCATCAACTCAATAAATCAGTGCAGGGAGATTTTATAGAAAGTAGTAATACTCTTCAAATAACGATGTCATTTCAGATTACTTTTCCTTATGTGTACAGACTTCTCCCAACTTTTAATTAACCAACACAATACGCAACATACTTCCTGATCGTGACACTTTAAACGTACTGCACGCTTTTTTTTTTTTTTGCATTCAAATTGTCACACTCATGGGACCGCTGCAAAGAGAGCATTTATGGAAACTATGCAGTCGGTCCCGTGACACCGCAGTGACAAATATACGTCTGCCAAAAATAAAATATCAAAATGAGTATTCATAACCCTTAAGACGGAGATTGCGGTCCAAGTATCTCAACCGTATTATTTAAATACAAGCTTTGTCAGCAGAAAACTGCTACTGGTGGCATTATTGTCCATTTAATAAAATAAAAAATAAAAAATCGTATCTCAATTTAAACGCACACAAGACACTGATGTATTAATGTGTGTATTACCCGAAGCGTGTTACAAACTAACCCCCCCCCCTTCCTGAATTACTATAGTTGCGTCAAATGTGCGCCTCGTTGTGGTCACGCGTGAAATGGGCTGCGGGTGCAGGATAGTCGTGACGCGCGCACACGAAAGGAAAAACTGACGGCGGTGTCATTGCGACCTTGAAGCAAGGTCATCTAGTCTCTACTGCAGACACTGCAATTCTGCGGGACTGCATCGTGCTGGTGCAGTATGCATTATAAAGACGGCAAAACCAGTCCTGCTCCAGGCCTTATAGAATTACTTGAAATTTGCATCAAACGTATCTATTTAAGTGAGTGCATTATACAATATGTATTGAAACTAACTATACATCCTGTGAATGCCAGCTGGAGCCGCAAGGGTTACTCTTACAAGCAGGTCCTGACCTTAGACAGGTGTCAGCTGATAGACTACATAAATACCAAGACGCCGTTGTACAGGAAAAGCACATTACTGCATCTATGACTCATAATAGCAAGGCAGCCGGAGAATAGAGCTCACCACACTCCATACTACACTTTTCGATGAGCATATACAAAGTCCTACTTGGTTGGGAGGTGCATGAGGTTGGTTTTAAGGTAGCTGCAGTCCTTGTAACCTATACAGAGGCAACACAAGTAAACCAGAACACGAGACGAGAAGGCTCAGTGTTGTTCAATTATTAAATGTTAGCTGCTGATTAGAATGCGTTCACACGAGCAATTCACAATAATGACAATGGATATTTGTGAGTTAATCTTGATTTGATCATCGTGTGTTCATTTTAAAATATCATTATTTTCCCTTGGCAAGTTGACAGTATGGGGATTTGCTTCAAGTAAGATCCATATAAACACATAAAAGAGACGATTTTCTGCAGGTCACGAGTGAATTGTACAGACGAGTCAGTATTGTCCCTCTGGTGGCAGCAGCAGGGAGAGTGCAGCAGGAGTGTGCATGGCATTCAAGCAGCTGAGTGCGTATGCGCGTGCGCGTGTGTCCTCCAGTAAAAGGTCACCCACTGCCAGTGCACATCATCACAGCCTGCTGACTTCCTGATCGCCATGCCACAAGGCTGCCTGTCATCTTTATACATGCTACAGTAAACTGTCCCATTTGCTCAGGGTGCTTGATTGCTCACTATCTGTATACTTCTTATTTAACATAGACTCAATAGATGAGACAAAGATTTGAACACAAAAGATGGAGCAACACATGTAGACGGATAAGTCATATCTTCTCTATCCGCAATAAAAAATAATTATCATTACACCATCTTAGCGTATTAGACGTTCTGTTCTTCTTTTGTCATTATGACTGTATTATACTGCCACCCAGTGGCCAAGATGGGTACACCAGAAGGGCAAACTCAGAATGATCACATACATTAAGTTGTATTGATTAAAAATACCTTAATGAGGACCCCTTTAAAACACTCCCAAAATAGAGTGTCAATTTAATTCACCTACTTGTGTTAATTTCTTATATAATTTAATTGTTTTTCCACTTCACACGTTTCCTCCAGGCATGGCGATTGTACTCTTTTCCAAGCTGTAAGTGTTTCACCTGTCTACAATCATCACATGCACCTCTTGTGTATATTTAGTCTGCGTGTGTTCTCTCTTCCATGTGCCACTTGTCCCCGCCACGTATGAATTTGAGCAATTTATTCTTGGCTTCGAGCATCTCTTCTATTTGCCAAGCTCCTCTGGAATTGTTTGTTCATTTTGCAGGGACTGACTATAATGACCTTTAAAAATATACATATATTTATATATATAGAGAGAGAGATAAATAAAGAGCATTGTGATTGATACTGCATTGTTGCGAGTCTTTTGAGTCTACCAAAGCGCGTTCTTGTCAGTATGTGTGCTATTCCAGTCTTGCAGCTTAGTCTTAATTTGTCCTGACCAGCATACAGTACATAATGTGGTAAAGTTAGAAGAAGAGAAGAGTCCAGACAGATTTACATTCTATAATATGCCGTGCCAAATGTATCTACAATTTAAAAGAAATGCTGCTCTGAGATCATCTCTGTACAGAACATGAGAAATAGTTCCAGTCCACCAGTCCATGCAGTACAGAAGACATTAATCAGCAACGTCATCATGTTTTGTTTTCACAGTAAACATTGTAAAACACAGTGGTTGATTCCAGAAGGACGTACAGCACTCCAAGAAAGTTGCTAGGCAAATGTCTGAGATCAGCACCAGCAAAATAGTAGCACATATGGTGTGATTTTTGGTTGGTCCTTCCTGATTATTATTTTTTTTTCGCATCGTTTTGGACAGCTACATAATAAATGATTACAAGAAAGAAACTGTTGATCCTCTCTCAGCCCAGCAGAGGGCAGCAATTCTTCAAGCAGCAAAGAAAGCCAAGGCATCACTTTTAACATTAAGGCATTCGCGCAAAAGTAAACAGCAGCATCTGCAAAACATGCGGCCAAAGCTTGTGCAACACTTCATTTTCATGTGCCTGTAAATATGCAAACCTTTTTGCCTTAACATGTCCCACCTCCAGTGAAGAACTTGTGTTATGACCTTTCTTGTGCTAGCGACATGGTTTTTATACTTGAGGCTTCAGTGGTATACTTGGAACCGGCTGTGTGGTTCCATTGTGCTCCTTCACGTCAAGACCGGATGGTTTGTTTCCATCATTTTTGGGGCTTCTCCGTGGCTCAGGCCTCCTGTGGCGCCTCCTTTTGTGTGTATGGCCACGTTTAAGATGAGGTGATTTTGAATCCAATTGAGTATCTAAATGTAAATTGCCGCTCTGAGCATCAGATGACTCGTCAATGAATGCTAGGTTCTCCCCAAAATAGTCAAGAGGCTGAGAAAAGAGCGGGTCCTGCTTTTCGTTGTCCACAGGCTCGGTTTGAGTGCTTTCCGATTCAGATCCAGACTCGGACTCATTGGAGGATGTATAAGAGGAGTAAGATTCTGAATCCGTTTCACTCTCATTCTGAACTTCTCCCTCAGGAGCCCCGGGAGCTGAAGTTCCTTGACCGTGGCGGCGAGCACGATGGCGCCGCCTTCTCCGGCGCCGTCTGAAGGGGTCATCAATTTTGCCCGAGATTCGAAAATCCATATTCTGGATGTTTTGTGTCCAGTCAGTGGCATGGGCCCGCAGTTCCTCCATCTAAGACAGGAGAATAAAATCAGCAATCATAGACAATACTCCAATAATAAAAGCAACAAAGAGGAATTGAAACCTCAGCTCTGGTTTTCTTTGAGAGAACTCGAAGCCAGTTTCCTATCATTGACAGAATGGATGCAAAGTAGGCAAGACCCAGCAAGATCCAGAACCACACCAAAGGCTTGTACCAGTGGTCACTGCCTTCAAGCCCAGAATCCCCTTCAAGAGGAGTATCAGAAGGTTATATCAAAAAGTGTATATTTTGTTGCTACCATTTTCTTTCAATCACTCAATTTGTCCGAGTGTGGCTTACCTGCCACATAGTCCCCAAATCCCACCGTTGTCAAGGTGATGACGACAAAGTACGCCGATTCCAGCAGGGTCCAACCCTCCACCCTTTGGAAAACCAAAATTGGCACTGCAACAAACAGCAGGCAGCCAAGCAGGATGGACAAGATGGCAGAAATCACTCGGACGATGGTTTGACTGATGCGCCATTTCTGTCAGTAAGAAAAAGTGCATCAAACAAAACCAACAAACAAGTTCCATTTTTTTTTGTTGCTCTGACCAGGAAGAGTTTCTCTATTTTGGCAACTGTTTTCCTCAACCCGGTCCCAAGATGGTCTCCGACCCCAGCGAGAAGGATGCCAAAGAATGGAATTCCAACCAAGGCGTAGAAAATACAAAACAGTTGACCACCTTCTGTCTTGGGTGAGATGTTTCCAAAACCTGGATATGTCGAATCAAAAGAAATCACGATCGTGTCATCATGCAGGATTGCGGGAGGGGAGGAAACTCACCAATAGTCGTGACGATTGTCCCAGAGAAAAAAAAGGCACTGGCTAAATTCCATTGGCTGACAAAGGTGGCGTTACTACTCGGATCCACGCCTGCACTGATGGCCTCTGCCACCCCCTGCCATGGAATTTGGAACAATTTAGTACACTGGATATTCCAAATCAGTATGTCATCCCGTGATAGGAACACGAAGCTTTAAATTTGCTTCACGAACCAGTGCTTTTCCTGTGTGTATGTAAAAGTGCAGTGTAATGCTTAAAGTCACAAAGCAATGTGGTGTGGCCGGCCACTTACACTCACTCGGACTTCTTTTGGTCATGCTTGCATTCCTGAATACATGAGAACTATAGTGGCTCTAAAAAATTAAAAAAGGCAGAATACTGGACTGGAGGAATAGTTACCCTCTTCATTATTCACTTTGAAATATATTTTAAAGAGTGTGGCTGGCTATTGTCAGCTTACTATTTGCAATACATTTTGGTGTCATAACAAAATAATTTAAATTAATTAAAAAATATATATATTTTAAAATTAGTAAACTTAAAATTTTAAGAAAACAAACTTCAGTAATATTTTAAGTTACATTTTTTACACTGTATGTGATAAAAAAGAAAAAAAACACACACAACCAAAAATGGCCACCACAACAATAAGCAGAATTGTGACGCAAATATTAGCTATTCATTGATGACATCATCAAATTTAATACAGTTGTTTAGTGAGTTCCCAATCAATCAAAAAGAATGTGAGAATATCTGGCATGATACCTCGATGAAAGCTTGCAGGTTATCAGGTCCAACACAGGTAAAGTTCATCAGGAATTCTTGACATGTCCCCTGCAGCTTCTTATGCTTGCCTTCTTCTAGCGGCGTCTCCAAAGCCCTGAACACCACGGCGCCCAGCACCAAGTAGAGTAGCACCCCTGTGAGGATGGCAAGCAGGGTGGAGCAGCGCATGGCTGCACTTCCGCTCACTTCAAACGTGGGCGCAGCTTTTTCTCTGCAAGGCTCTGTGTTGTTATGACCTGGATCCCAGCTGCTGTGGCTGAAACACCCCAAAAAGCAATACGTCAACAATAATAAGGAAAGAAACCCCGATGTGGCTCTGCAAACCTGTTCTTGCGACCACGCCTTCTTCTTTTCCAGTCTTTCTTTTCCCCTGGCCTAAGGATGGATTCCCTGGATCCGTAACCACTGGGGAGCCCATCTACATCACACTCTGTTGGAGGCGACACTACAGTACATAGAGGATTTAGAATGAGGCACACACACACACCCTCTTGTTTTGAATCCATTATTGCAATGCAATGAGATGCTGGTTCTAAAAATATATTGCTCAATTTTCATTTGCGCAATCCTTCAACGGCACGTTTATTATCATTTGCACTGTATTGTATAGCTTCCGTTGATTGGCTAATCCATCCAACCCCCGACATGTCTGTATTGACCTATTCATGGCTAAAGATTGAGAGGCTCCATTGAAAGATGTGACAATACCAGAGTTGAATTTTTGGATGATAGTTTGCAGTAAAAAATTATTTTACTGACGCTGTCAATCAAATCTCAGTTTTTTTAGCTACTTTAGCTGGAGATATTGAAATAGAGTCAAAGGAAGTTTTTTTTCCTGTGAACCTCGCCTTGAACATATTTTCAATTGAAAATAAACACGCATGTCTTGAACAGTTCCAGCCACAACATCTTTGAAAGCGGTCCTCTTAGCTTGTTAGCAGAAATCAAATAAATTGATCCCGTTTCCACATGCCATCAATGTGATTACTTCATTTCTCGCAAAAGCCATTGAACTTTAAAAAGGAATGCAGCCCCTGACACAATGAGATTAAACAGCAGCCGACAAAGGAAATTACAACGTGCCAACAGCACTGCAGATGATGCTGATGATGCAGCTGCCTGCCAGCCATGCCTTAATAATCCTTCTTTTAACACGAGGGGGTCCGTAATGTATTCAGCACAGTGCTCCTACCTTAAAAATGAAGAAAAATAAGAAGCCAGAGTTGCAGTCGCCTCATGCAGCAATGTGTGTGTGTGAGTGAGGAAGAAGCAAGGCTGAACACACGAGGGAGGAGAAAAATACTCAATCAAGCTGACATTACGATGGTGACGAGAGAGAAAAAGATTGGTCTCAAAGAGGGAGGAGGAAGAAAAGCACCATGCATGAAATGGAATGTGGAAATGGACATTGCATCATGTGGTCGCCCCCCTTTGCGGCTGTTTGTGTGGGATCGATGGTGGGATTCATTGAGGTCTGATCCGTGCCCACTGGGGAGCCAGCTCAGCCTCCCGTGTCTCGATAACCTCATACTACTTGACACAAGTGCTGTAGTAGTCTGTGTGTGCGCCAAATTTAAAGCACAGTTGATCATTTGGTGAGTGTAGTACTCAGCTTTTTTTAAATTGAATCACAAACAATAACGTGTAAGCATGCCATAAGATGGGAGCGACCAAGTGCTACTTTTGTCTAAATGAGACTCCTCAACAGTTCATAATGCTAATTAGGAACAACCTGGATGTGGGTGTTAGCAAATGCTGCACACCTACCAACAGAAACTTTAATACCTGCAAGTTTTTTCATTTTATTTGTTAAATATGCTTTTCTCATCAATGGCTTGCAACTCCAGACCTTTAAAAATGTCTGTTGCTTCACCCATCCTAAAATCAAATTCACTGGCATCTATTTCTGTCCTTTGTCTTTAGCCTCTTCCACCGTACCATCTTGAGACAAAAAGCATTCTATTTGGTTATGCCATAGCTACTTTGAATGCACAAATGAGTATTCCTGTGTAACCAGCGCAGAGCCAACAGCAATGCACTCATCACAAATCATTTTATTCATATGACCTACAAAACTAGAACCATATTATATTACCAGTTGAAACCTTTCTGACAGGGATAATCCAAAGTGAGGGTTACTGCCAATTGTGATTTGAATGTCAACGTTATGGCCAGACACATAAAGCAAAGCATCACATTGGTAATGTGCACAGCACCGCAATTGTAAAATGTTATTTATGATGAACTCTATCCTGGTGCTGTACTTATGTTTAAATTGGATTTGTATCATGCACTCAACAGATCAAGTGCAAGGCATTTATCTCCCTTGGTTCAGTTTACATTGGAGTGACTGTCTGTCTCTAGATTGACTAAAGCAGAAACACATTTCCTTCCTATCTTGTCATCTTGTCAGTCATAAATTGTTCAAATGTAAATAGATTCATTTATTTCCCCATTGTTTATCCAGTATAGTCACAGGGAAGCTGCTGGGGTGTCAAATAACAAGTAAAGCTTCCCTTACTTCTGCAATATCTTTGTTTTACCAAGGCGGCATTTGTTAAATATTAAGAAAGAAAAAAAACAAGACTTACTTGTTACTTTTTAGCTCTGGTTCCACACACTTGCGCTTAAAGTCCATCCAGTGAAGGGCAACTGCTCACCTGTAAAGAAGCTAGGCAGGAATTAAAAAAAAAAAGAAATACCTCCCCTCGAAATGTTAGCTGACGCATAAATGTGTTGACATTTACTAAAGAGGATGGTGGTAAATAAAATGCAGAGGGAGGGAGGCTCTGACGAGCGTGCAATTAAGAGCACTTTAGTTTCAATTAACTGCATCATTTTTGATGATGCAGACTTCTTGAGGCTGAAAATGGATTGGTTAGCAAACGTCTGCATCTTTTGCTTATTTAAGTGAAGGTGCACCATGAAAAAGAATATGCACCACTATTTTCTGAATGGTATTGTGTTACAAGACTGAATTCTGCTTTTGGTGCTTTTCTCATAGGATGCATGCGAGTGTATTGTTTCTCTATGACGAGCTCTGAAATGACAAAAAGGACCGAATTACAATTTGGATACAAAGAGATATTTAGTCTCAATTGTAACAAGTGAGGAGAATTTAAGCAAAACTAAGTTTGACTTATTGCGTGACTATTTTGATCAGTTAGTGCAAGAATGAAGGTTTTAGTTGCATTAGAAAGACTTACACCTCAGCATCGATCTCTAGAGGAAACCACTTTACAGTTTAATCTAATTCCTCCAGGCACTGAAAAGCTTTTACAGCAAGGTTTAAAAGGGAGTAAAATACTGGAAGGGTGAATAATTCTGCACATTTCTTATAAGTAATAATTACTGGAATCACCCAATGTAGGATTAAAACTTGTAAGATTGAAGTTTCCATTTATTGACAATAGCAAGCCACAAGGGGAATATGATGCCATATAGAAACCGAATGACGTTTACTATTACGAGTCTCTTTTTATATTTACATCAATGGTTTCTGGGGGGGGCAAAATTGTGGCGTGGAAATCCGATATTTTTTTTTTTTTGTGGTGAGAATGAGCTCCAAAAATACAACACACACTCTAACAATCACGGTTACAAACAACTTAAATGCATTTAAAACAGTTCAAGAAAAAAAAAAAAAAAACGTCAACATTATTGCATAATGGGCTTTCACGTTGCCATGAATGCTAGCTACTCTATCATGCCACCTCAGGTTTAAAAAAATGCTGATGGTACTCCTCACAAGTCGGTAAATAATTGTTAAAGGGTAAACAAGCATAAGCTTCAGAATTTAAAAAAGGGGGGTTCATCACTGTGGAAAGGAATGATTAAACAGTAAATACCCAATTGTAAAACTTGACACCCTAAAAACACAGAAACATCAGCTGGAACACACAAGTTGACTTGTGATTGATAATTGTGAGACTTTCTGCTGAAATCTTTCCATTATGATGGAGTTTACACGTGAAATGATGGCAAAGCGACGTCGTACTGGCCACGGGTGAGGAAGTCAACGGCAGTGGCCGCTGATCAGTACAGTTTGATCATGCTCTCCCTGGACTTGCCCACTCCAACCCACTTGACTGAAACGAGAGGAAATGAAAGGACGTTTTACATTCCCGCCCCGAGCCTGTCGCTCTCCCTGGTGACGCGGAAGGAGATTTTACAAACCTGGCACTTGCAGGAAGTCCTCAATGAAGCGAATGTAGTTCTGCGCCTGCGACGGCAGCTCGGGAAAGCTGCGGGCCGCCTCGGTGCTGCGGCACCACCCGGGGAAAGTTTTGTACTCCACGGTGACGCGCGTCAGAACGTCCGTGTTTGCTGCACCATAACCAAAAGCCATTTATAAATGCACACCTTGACATGCTGGTCAGCAGAGCTAAAAAAAACAAAAAAACCTATCAACATGAAGGTTTGTCACTTACCTGGGAAACTCGGCAGAGGTTTCCCATCAACGTTATAGGCCACTCCCACTTTAATCTCCGACAGGGTGTCCAAAATGTCCAGTTTGGTCAGGGCGATGCTGCAAATACAAGACTCTCGGATCAATTGTGACAATGACGAGGAAATATTTGGTCAAAGAGATGCCCGCTTACGCCGAGAAGCCGTTGACCATGTGAGCATATCGGACCAGTATCAAGTCCAGCCAGCCGCAGCGTCGCTTTCTGCCGGTTGTCACGCCAACCTCGTGACCTCGCGATTGTAAAAGCGCCCCAGTCTCCTGTAAGAAAAGATGAGTGTTTGCTTGAGGAACTTGATCAAAACAAGATTCTACTTTTTTTTTTTATCTTATCAATCATGTCCCAATCAACTTAGTCAAATCTAATTTGAATTTAAATTCACAATGTTGCATCATGACTCACATTATCCTGTTCTGTTGGGAAGGCACCGACGCCCACCCGGGTGGTGTAGGCTTTCACCACGCCATACACTCTTCCAACGTGTGACGGCGGCACGCCAAGCCCGGTGCACACTCCTCCGACGGTGCAGTTAGACGACGTCACAAAGGGATATGTGCCTAAATGGAGACATGTCTATTAGCTGAAGATCGGTCAGATGGATGAAATGACAAATGCTCTTGGCGCTCACCAAAGTCAATATCCAGCAGTGCGGCGTTTGCCCCCTCCACCAGGATTTTCTTACTGGGACCAGTAAGAGCTTTGTGCATGAAGTAAACACCATCTGTCACTAGAGGGCGCAGTCGCTCAGCATATCCCTGGAGAAAGGGATCAGTTGACAAACGTTACCACTTTGTCTGGACTCTTTGTTCTATTGTTGGAATTACAAACCCATAAAAAAAAATAAGAAAAAAACATTCGATGAACCGCAATACATGTGTGTGTGTGTATGAGTCCGCCATCTCTCTCACCTTTAACTGCTCCAGATCGCCTTCAATGTCTACATTCAGATTTGGATACATTGTCAGGAAATGCTCTGCTAACATGCGGAACCTTAAAAAAAAAATAATAATAAGTGTTCTTTCATACTCCTGTAGGCAAAAAATTGCTCAGCTGTTTTACAAAGCAATTACTACCTTAACCCAAATATGAATTTTTCTGATATTTGACTTTTACGTCATCCATTTGAGGCAATTAGCAAACTCACTTGTCCTCAAAGACTTTGAAATCCGAGACAAGATCACACACACGGAGGCCATTCCGAGCAGCTTTGGAGGAGTAGGCGGGGCCTATGCCCTTTTTGGTCGTCCCTAAACTGCAGCAAAGATAAACACATATCAGTGAATGAAACAACGTCAGTTTTGAGAACAGTCTCTCCAGCGGGCCCGATACACAATGCTTAAAATAATTAGCAAAATTACTTTTTCCCTTCTTGCTGCTGCCGCTGTTGCTCCTGAATGCCATCGACAGCCTGATGGAAGTTGAATACTAAAAGTGGACCGAGGGACCCTCAATGAGACACTTGCACATTTCAAAAGACTTGACATGAAAAATATACTCACCAATGTGAGCACGATCAGAAATCTTAAGTCTGTCTTCCCATCCTTGTAATCCTACATGGAAAGAAAAAAACACATGAAATGTTTTATTAAACATGACAAACGCATATTTATCCAAAAGGCTTTTTTTTTCTTCCACCTTTGCCTTTCTTCAGGTTCGATTGTGCCTCTGCAAACAGCCCAGGGAGGTGTATGACAACCCCATTGCCTGCGACAACAAATCAAATGTTTATTTAATTCAATTATTAAAAACTTTTTCCATTACTTTGATAAGAAATGCAGATGTAATAAGACATTTCTTAAAATGGTGAATATGTGCTCAATTTGAGGTCAAATGAAAGTCATGTGACTTAATGTATACTCTGTTTATCTTTCCATCTAAATTCAAGTCCGCCACAATAAATTAGAGAACCAATATACCGATAAAGGAGATGGCTTTCTTGTTGAGGACGCCACTGGGTAGCAGGTGGAAGTCATACTCCACCGAGTCCACGACTACGGTGTGACCCGCGTTGTTGCCACCCTGCAGAAATAAAAAAAAATAAAAAAAATCAAGAGTTCGAATTTCCAAGGGGACATAAACGCCACATCCCACGGACTGGTAACAGAGATAGCACGTCGTGTTACATCATTTCACTTCATATAAACCGTATCGGGAGCACAGCATGATTACTCGCCAACCCCTTTGAAAAGATTAGCACAACGATTCTCTCGTGCAAGGTGAATGTAATCTATCGTTGAACACATGGTAACAAACAAGGCTAGCACCGTAGCTTGTCCATATGCGGAACGAAGTCATACATTTAACCACTGCTTTTCTGACACGACTTTCCCTGGCCTCTAACCGTCTGCCATTTTAATTAGAGGACGTATGAATGTCATTTGGTTGATGTAACAAGTGTAATTATGAGCGTTACCTGACACCTGCAAACAATATCCGCATCCATTGCGAGCAGGTCCACAACTTTTCCTTTGCCCTCGTCCCCCCATTGAGCTCCGAGCACCACGGTCACTTTGTTCGCAGGCTCCTTTGGGGTGCGAAGCGGGAACTCAGACGTGACGTTCTCTCGTGGCCGCTTAACCACCGGCTCCCCGTTTTCTCGTCCATTAACATTAGCCACGTCGCTGACGGATGCCATGCCGCTGTCCTTCCAAAACCGGAATAGCGTTTTACCGCGTTTCCTGACGGGAAGTGCGCTTATTTTTCTGAACCACTAGGTGTCACTGATGTGCGTACAATACAATAAAGCACAATACAGTACCCACGCTTAAGCGGTTTAGAATACGTAAGCTTGTACGCCATATTGAATGTGTCCGACCTGCTCTTAAGCAAATGCAAATTCACATATAGCGCCTTTCTACAAAATTAATGCTCACCAGTCAGCACCCATTTACGATATATATTTCCCCCAAACAGAAAAACAAAACAACATATTTATGTTTAATCTGATTATTATAACTGTATCCTGTGTCGTGTTGCAAATAGGGACAAAAACCTGCCGCAAATAGTTAAAATGTGTCCCATAGTTGGTTTATACTGTAATTTAGTAAAAAGTTGGTGTAGAAATATGTCAGTGAGTATACCTGAATTCGTTTTTTTTTTATTCCCTTGTCTTTTTATTCCCTATAAAGGATATAGTATATAAAGTGAGACTGATCACTTTAAAGTCACAATTCTGTGAAAAAAAGTCAATCTAATTCTGTTTAAATTGGCTTGGATGTAATAATGTACAAAGAATACCCTTCCAGTGATCATCTTGGGGTCCCCTGCATTATGTCAGTGTATTAAGAAAAGTTGTGCCTTGCTCAATAAAAGTTGGGAAACACTGATCGAGAAGAGCAATTTTTTTATTGCCCATCTGAATCCCAAGGAATTTTGTATTTTGAAAATCAGGTGTATGTTTTATAAGAACTTCCAATATTGATGCTGAAATTGTCCTGACCTGTATACAGTAACAGTACACACAAACAGCATAGTAAAACCTCATAAAGGAAAATGTCAAAACTTTAATGAGATATTGTCAACAAATTTTAAGAACAGTACATCTTCAACCCTCCTGCAAAGATCATTCAAACTGATGATGGATGATGACCCAACAACTGTTATGAAGGACAAACACAGCAGTGGCCTACAGAAATGACAGGCAGACATTATCATTACTGGCTGTCAATTCATAGGTCATCACCTTGTGCCCCATTATTCTTTCTAATAAACTATCTTGAAACATAGTAGCTATTGCATCCACTGTAGCAACTCTCTGTAAGTAACAGCACCTCCACTGGAACTTGATCCAGCATCCACATGGAGTTGCTGTTACATCCAGCGAGCACCGAAAGCCTCATCGAGGCCGATCTGTGACGAGAACGAGGGCCGCTCGCTGACAGCGGGACCAAACACATAAAGTTCAAAGATCGCTGAAGTTAAGTGAGGATTTTGGCTGCTTTCAACGATGGTCCTCTGTTGGGTGACTTTGACCTCCTAATTTCCTCCTCCCTGTTTTACTGCCTCAAATACACATCAACCAACAGTGTGACCAAAGGGCCAAAGCTTGACTAGATAACACTCATTTTATGGTGGCAATTATGAGGACGTCTGTCAATATGTGAAAATATGGGCGTGTCTAATCCGTTTACTGACCGTTTCTTGTTCACATATACATATTTTTAAATCTTCAATTCCGTACTTCCACCTTCCCAGAACAGTGCATTTAAATTAAATGTAAGCAAAAGCAAATAAATAGTCTTTTTTTTTTTTTATCAGCTTGTACGGCCCAGTCTAACAAGTGAAGCTATACCATGTGACCTCGGGTTACACCCTGGACTGGTCATCAGTCAATTAATGAAACTGAAATGATATAATTAACGGTAATTAAATATCCTCTCCGAAATACTAAAAAAGCTTTTTGAAGTTTCCACAATTCAGCATTAAAAACCCTTTAATATTCAAATAATAATGTGCTGTTTGTAATCCCTGTGAAGAAAAGAAATGTGGGTTCACATTAGTTTGAAACGTTCCAATGAATCGAGCATGCAGTCGTCAATTTGAGCCGTACTCACCTCGAGGAGTCACGAGGCCAACGTTTGGAGTGGAGCAGCATGTCGTCACGGCCATGGCGAGGTTTAGGCCGCAGTAGTTAAGTTAGAGAAACAGGTTGGTAGAAGAAAAAGACAAAGAAACTCTACAGGATGGAAAGAGAGAAACAAGAGCTGCGTTTCGGGTGGCAACGTTAGTCGTGGCAGAGCAGGAAGGAATGACAACTAGGCCGACCCGCCAGTTTAAGAGATCAGGGGTGGGTGGGTGGTTAATGATTATACTAGCTGTCAATATTTAACAGCCCTTGTGCCCTGCCCCTCTCCAACATCCTGATTCCACACTGACACAGGGAAGGGCCAGTTTCAAGCACATCTCTTTTGTTGTTCCTCTAAAAAAAATGGAGTGCCATTTGATTGGAGGTGGCAGTGAGTAAAGTTTATGACAAGACGTAAACGTGCTTTTTACAGTTAACACGTGAGCGGAGTTCATGATTCACATTTTTTGCTGCGTTGGGTTTTTTAAATCGTGTAGGACCCAAAAGTTGGTCATGGAGCCATTTTGGGTGGCTGGCACACAATGAACTAGTTTGCTGGGCCGTTTAAAAAAAAAAATATATATATATACATAGACACAAGTTTTTACAATTGTACTAGTTTAAGGTGAATCTCAGCTATTAATATTAACCATATCAGTGCCTGGAGAATGAGATTGAGGTGTTATCAGATTGTACCACAGATTAGTCTCCAACAAATTCACAATGACTATCAAAGGAAACAGGAAGACTGTTGGTCTTCTGGTTTGATGTTTTTAAGTTGCTATTAAAACCAGAAGCTGCACAGCTAAACATGGAGTAAAAAAATAAAACATTTTCCTAAAAGTGAATAGATGCAGTATTTCTACATTCTTGTACAAGATTCATTCTTGTACTTGGGTTATCTTATCTTGAAGTTCAAGGCATGGCAATGCTTGCGAGCAGAGTCCAACATCTTAAAGAGAAACAATATGTGCACAGCAATAATGTGTTATGCTGATAAATCACCATCTTTCACCTTTGGATTGATGGTCATCATTTCAGATGCAATTTACACCTGATAACAAAATTAAACTGACGTGCAGGTCACCGTCCTTCTCCAATCAGAGTTGTTTCCGATGAGCTCACTTTATCCGAAAGCAAACAAGGAAAGAAATGCCTTATTTGCATTTTGTGCTATACAACTGAGCATAAAGTACACATATTAATGGGGGGAAACCATCATCACATTTGGGTTATATAGATCTACATCTATATAAATAAAAAAACACTAAATAAACCAAGCTTTACACTTAAGACTTTATTAAACTTAGAACACAGGACAAGTTAAACAAACTAACACGAGGGATCAAAAACAAAACCTCCAGTTAAAATCCAAAACTAGCTATTCACTTAGTGGATGACTTACTCATAAGGAGGATACTCTTCTCTGACTGGAGTGCAGTTGGAGAAAAATCCACTCTGAAAATTTGACAAGTGTCGCTTTTTCTTTTTGAGAATTTTGATGTTATTTTTGGCTAGCTCCTGATCCACATTCTTGTCCTCGTCTTTTGAAACACGTAGTAGCTTTAGGCATGGGGTGTTGTGTTCCCTGTTTTCAATATCCTCTAGAACCTGAAAGAAAAATGAAATCCATCGTTTGCATGCCTCTTGAAGAGAAGCCGAGGGCCATCGCCTACCGTCTCTATTGGTGAGCAATATGGCGGCTTGAAGAAGGTGATGTCTGGACTGCTAGAGTCTCTTGAAATATTTGCATCCTGGAATAAAATGATGGGAAATTTTTGCATAAATTTATCATTTTGAAAGGCAGGGGCGAGGGTGCCTGAGTAAATTTGACAGATAATCAAATCTTTATTGACAAGATAAATCCTGTTTTATTGTAAAAGGCCTTACAGGGCGTGCCTGAACTGCTGTAAGCCTTTTGAAGAGTTTTTTTAAATTTCTTTCAGCCGCCTGCTTATTTATGTGCATCTGTGTGACCAAATGTGAAGGTTATAAAGAAGAAAAAAAAAAGTTTGGTTCTTCAAGTGAAGTGATTTTTCTAAAATCCTATTTATGAGGGTTAGAAATAAAATCAAGCCTAAGCAAATTTTGCAATATATTACCACCTGGTGGTCTCTTTGTGTCACTGCAGATGTAAAGTGACCGTGCCAGTGAAGCATTTTTTCTTTTGCATCATTTACTTAGTAACAAGAGGCTGGAATAAATATTGCACTTACTTGACTATACTGCAACGCCAGGTTTCGACTCTGCTCATACAGCTCACGCAGTTTTTGTAGCTCTTCATCCTAAGGCGAGGAACCCCGTTAATCGGGAAGTCATTTCTTTTTAACAGTGCAAGGACTAACCTGAAGTTTGAGGCGATGTAGGAGCTCCTCCTCCCTTGTGCTTCCGTCATTAGTCTCTTGACCGATGGGTTTGCTCTGGAGCTGGTTCAGGAGACACTGGACCTGTAAGGGAGGGAAGTACACACTGTAGAAGAAGGAAAGCGAGCTCGAAGTAAAACCTGTAGAGAATGAATACTTTGTCTTGATGCCTCTGCTCTAATTCCACAAGCTGCTGCTGATGCTCCATGTCCATGTTGGACATCAATATTCGCTCGTCAGCCAAACGTTTGTTTAACTCGTGCGTGTTGGCTTTCTCGTGTTGGAGTTCACTCTCTTGCTTGGCTGATGCTGTCTTGGCTGACACCAGCTGAGAAGACAAATATGGAATTTCTGACTTGAGACTTCATTATGCAAAGACATTGGAGACAGGCGTGTACAGCCTGCATGCTTTGTTTTCCGTTCTGGACCCAAGCAGCCAGCCTCACCTCAGTCATCAGCACTCGGATGGCACACTTGGCATCAACAATGCTTACGATGCCATCTATACGCTGTTTCAGACGCCCCTCGCTGTCTGCGGCAAGAACCTTCTGCTGAAGGTCAGCTATCTGGGCATTCCTGCTCAAATAATAAACAGCAATTGCTCCGAAAGTTCAAGTAGTGAGCACGTTTACATGCGTTCAATGACCTATCGAAACCCCCCAAACAATTTTTGTAGTCCGTCTGACTAACCTGAGTTCCATTTCTGTCGTCAAGTTCTCCAGCTGTTTGTTCATAGGTGTCTCCAGCGCCCTCTGATTCTCCAACTCGGACAACAGCAGTGTCCGGCGCTTTACGGAAAGATGGCACAGGTACAAAAAAAGTATTTGTTGTCACGCTTAAAATGACGAGAGTTCCGGACTTTCCTGGCAATGGCATTTGATGATTTCAGAACAAAAGTAACATGAACGTTAAAGACACCAGCCACAAAAACTCACCCTGATTTTGGCAGCTGGTTTCTCCCCGGCATCAATCTGCTGCCTGAGTTGCGTTATCTCCTGAGCCAAGACTTTCCTGTCCTCCAGAAGGTCATTGAGGTGACGCCGGGCCTCTGCTATGCTAACCATAACCTCGGCCTCGCTGAGAAACAAATTCTGACACAAATTGCATTGACGACATTAATGATGACAAGTGCACATGCGAGAAGAGCTACTGTGAGCGGAAATATTACCTTCACCCTTGCAGCAGCTCCCTCCGTCCCTCTGCCGTGAGAATCCTTGCGTTTCTCTACGACTTCACTTCTCTTCTGCAGAGCAACTTTCAGTCGCTTGTTTGCCGCCGCAGCCTGTGGGTCAGAACATTCAACAGCTGTTCAATTTGTGCGGCTCAATACATTCAAGTAATGAGTCGGGTGAACGCAAAGACCAAACTTCACCTCCTCTGTTTTCCGACGCAGGACATTGGCCTGTTTCTCAAAGTCCCTCTCGAGTCTAAGCAGCTCGTACTGACGTTTACGATCCTGTCAAAAGTTGTGATTCATTTTGAAAATGCGCTGCAAATCAGACGATTATTATTTCGGGCAGTGTGTCCCGTGCACTGTACCTTTTCTTTCAGCTGAATCACCTCCCTGTCCTTTTCCTTCTTCCAGAGTCGGAATTTCTCAGAGTCATCCCTCATCTGCTTCATTAGCTGAATACGCTGGGACTTCATCGCCTGCAGGGACAATCCATGTCGATATTTTTAACTTTGAGACCACGAGCCTTGGGTTCCTTCCAAACATGTCGGCTTTCCATACATGAGAATACAAGTGCACTTATACTGCAGATCTCAACTGCATCCAAAAAGAAATTCTGTCATTTCCATGTACCTGTATTTCCTGCATCAACTTGCTAACTTTCTGAACAGAAGACTCTTTGAGTTTGAGCATTTTGGACTGCTCAAGAAGCTGCTTCTTCATGTCGACCAGCTGGCCTTCCAACTCCTGCAGACGCTTCCGGCGCTGTTCACTCAGCCTGCAAGCGTAAAGAAGATGGATGAGTGGCTTCTGAAGGAATTGTGGAAATGTCAAGCCTTTGCCCAAGGAGCGTACTTGGCGTGGTTTTTGCCTTTCTTGGCAGACTGAAGTTCCAAAACGAGCTCTTGTTTCTCCTGTTGCAATGAGTTTACCGCCATCTGCAGATCCTGCAAGTTTAGCTAAGAGATCAAATGAGAAAATGATGAATGCCTGCCATGACACCACTGCCAGATTGACTTCTCTCACCTGCTGCTCCGACTGCACCGACTCCAGCTGGCTGTCGTTCTGGCACATCTTCTTAACCAAGGCCTCCTTCAAACCTAACACCTTGTTCAGCTCGATCAGCTCTTTGGACATTTGGGCCTGCTGCAGCGCATGGCGGGCTGTAAAGCCATCTTGCGAGTCATTGCTCG
Organism: Syngnathus acus; assembly: GCF_901709675.1. NCBI lineage: Eukaryota > Metazoa > Chordata > Actinopteri > Syngnathiformes > Syngnathidae > Syngnathus > Syngnathus acus. The sequence goes on along the minus strand of NC_051099.1, from coordinate 2,247,486 downwards.
CAGTGGCATTGCTTTCGCTTTCCTAACGGGACAGAAGGGAAACACAATGTTCATGGGGAGGAAAGGGAGACCAAAAAAAAAAAACTACTTACGACTGGGTGGTCATCGACTTCATTGTACTGCTTATCCTCTCCTGCAGCCATGGCATCGATAGAGGCGGCAATGCCTGCACTCTCACGCTGTTAGAAAAAATCAAAAAATCATACCCTCGCTACCAAGCTCATCGGAAGAGCGTGTTCATTCCTCATTCTGTTTGATTTCCTTCAATTCACAGATTGAACTAGAGAATCCTAAAAGCCTCAATATTTTTTAGTCACTGGTGATTTTCATACCTTGATCTCTAAGATAACTTCTTGAAGGTTCTTCATCACTTCAACGTTCTCCTTCAACTCCTGATCCTGTAGTGTCTCCAATACTTTCTCAAGGTCGATTCTGCAACTGTAATAAAATCCACAAGCACCCGTGAGACACCGTAAAATGAATTTCACAAAACAAGTTCATTTCATATTAAGAGTCCGCATTTGAAGAGGAGAATGAAAAGCTTACGCTGCATGGCGCTGCAGTTGTTCCAGTTTGCCTCGAAGTTTCTCGTTGACGTGCTCCGTCTACAACAAAACGGAACAAACGATAAGAATGACAAAAATAAATAAGATTCATGTTTTAAGCACATTCACTGCAACGACCTGTCAGTCGGCAACTTTTTAAACTCACCGTAATTATCTTCTCAAACATGAGAGCCGTTTGTCCGACAGTCTCACTCAGCTCCTTGCTCAATTTAGTATTCTGCTCCTGCAGAGTGCGGTTCTGTTCCAACAACCTTTTTTCATTCCCAGAGAGCGCTGGGGCCACTCCTCCACGAGCATGAAGAAGCATCACCTGCAACTCCTGAACCTGTGGGACGCAAGGAGTGTCAGGACTCACACGCACGTTTAAACGTCAGCCAAATAAAAGACACTTGTGTCACTTTCTATGCACCTGCTGCTTTAAACGGTTCATCTCTGCCACTTTGGGGTCCACGTTGACCACAGGCTTGTTTTTGATTTGCCGAGCTCGGTCAGCGTATCGCAGCGTGTTGATAGTCTCGTCCAGGTTCGTGTCCGCAGGACTGATGCATGCTATCATCAATGTGTGACTGTTGCCTCCGAGAGAATCTGTCGATGCACAATAACTTGGTTATTTATATCGATGCACTATAGGCTACAAGCCATTGATAATTATGTCAATTTGAAAAAACATTTGAAAGAAAATAGCTGAGTCAAGTATTTCACTTGTTAGGAGGAAAAACTACTGATGAAAGAAGATGAAATATAGTTTCAACTAAGCCAACAGGCATTACACACGGTTTGTCCTAAATATTATTTGCCTAGAGATGTGAAGGTCCTCGAAGGGAGGATGCTTTCTGAAGCTCACCTCAAAATAAATTCAAGCCTACCTTGCAACAGGCGAGTGAGTTTGGAGTCTCGGTAAGGGACAAAGGCGTTTTTCTTACTTTCATCCCCCAAGGCACTGATCACATTACCCAAAGCCAAAAGTCCTTTATTGATGCTGATGCCTGAGGATGACAATGTTATTGGGGACACACTCTGAGGGCAGCGCCATTTCAGGTCAATGTCAAATTCAAGGTTATGCGCGGCAGACGCTTCGAGGTGTGCTGTACCTTCCTTTAAGCGATCCCCCTCTGCTTTGGTTTTTTTCTGCCTTTCTGAGCCAGCCAAATCCACAAGGTGCAGTTTGGAAACAACTGAGTCCATTCTGCAAAGAATAAAAAAAAAGATGAGAAGGCTGTCTCAAATATTCAAGACCCCCCCCAAACGGCTAAACATAAGCAACAATGACACGGACTTGTCTTTCCCTTTGCGTTGATCCAGCGTGATGGTAAAGATGGCATGTGAGCGTGACGAGGCAGCGTTCATCGCTGTGGAGCCCACGGTGCGAGCCGAGTTGCCCAGCTCCAGGCAGCTCACCATCTCTTGAGCAGAGACCACCTTCTTCTCAGTTAACCCCACAATCTGAAAAAGGACATTAAAGATGGGACTTTCAGACAAAAACAAATCATATAGATCATTTGTTACAATTGGTGCAACATTTACCTTAATACCTTCTTTGGGGTCTTCCCTAATGCTCACAACTGTTTTATCTTTAGCGGTACACAATAAATCCAAAACATCCTCATTGTAGAGCTGTGATAAAAATAAAAAAAAGAACTGTGTCATTTGTTTATCCCAAAGCCAATGAAAGGGGGGGAAAAAAAAAAAGGTCATACAACCTCCAGATATGATACTCTCATCTTGAAGTCACAGTCTGTACTCTTTTCCTTTTCTTCAAAGATACTCCTGATAACTCGTGGAATAACACCAACAGTGGGATCATTCTCTTGAGCAGATGTGTATGCTCCCCCCATGGAAAAAGTCTTTCCAGACCCGGTCTGTCCGTATGCAATAACTGTGGCATGGTAACCTACAAAAAAAAAAACACAAAAAAAAACACATGACTGTGAGTCTCGTGGCTAAATTGGTCTTTTATTTATTTCTTTTTTAAAAGACACAGCTACCTTTGAATAGCCCATGTAATAAAGGTGACACTGCAGTAGTGAAGACCTCTTCCTGCTCTACAGTGGGATCAAATACATAGTCGTACGTGAACGTCTTTTCTGTGCCGACCACCAACTGAAAGAAAGACATTTGAACTTTAGGCTTTGGATCTCAGTTTTTGACTCAAGGTCCTGTGTCCAGTATGGGTTCTGTGCAAAAGAGAACAAATCTCTCTTCTCGCAAATGTATTTTGATTTTGTTTATAAGCAAAACTGCATTTTGTAGCAAAGCGTGTTTCAAATGAATTGATACTGAAAATGAAAATGTGTTGTTCCAAATAGCACCCTTCTGGCATTATCAACATAGAAAGACATTTGTTGTAGTCAGTCACATGAGGAAAAAGCAGATGTCCAAAGAGTATCACTAAATTCTGACGAACATAAAATCACCTTGTCATTTTCTGTTCTAAAACAAACTCCAGCATCAAACTGAATGTGCTAAGCCTGTTAAGAGAACCCAGAAAAGCATTTTCTACTCATTATAACAAGCCAGGCATGTTACTTTACCACCAAAAAGGAAATGTATAATTTAGAATACAGACCTGTGGTTCTCCTGGGACGAAGGTAAGGCAGCTCTGACATCCCTCATCGAGTTCTTTTGACACTAAAGGACGACAGCGCAAGGCGACCCGTACTGGTATAACCTTCGCATCCTCGTTGGTCATGGTAGAAACGCTATTTCAAAAGATGCAACAGGTAATTAAGCTAGGAAATCATTTTACAACGGCTGAGATGCCAAAAACTTCTACATCGATTTCTCGTTGAAGCCCTCGCGAGACGTGCTGCATAACGTCAGCAACATAAGGATGGCATATATCGGAAGAAACAAAACCAATTATATCAGCCATAAAATAAAAAAAATACATCTGGAAAGTAGCGAGAACGGAAATACAAGTCGTAGCAGTTTTTTTGCGATGATGTTACTAAAAGGAAAATAAAAGCATTACCTTTCTATTCGTGTCGCGACACAGCCAAACTTAAACAGACGTTGTTTCAGTTTACCGCGGATTTCAAATGTCTAGCTCCGCCTCCTTTTTTCTTCGTCGTTGGTCAGTGTTGTTTGGCCTCACGACTGACGACTAGCGGTCAAATGGTGTCATCACCCAACACACAAAGTAGCTACTCTACATTTGTGTACTTTCTAATCCTATACGAGTAAAAAAAACCTTCTAAAAAAAGGCTTGTTACTTTGGTCAACCTCAGCATCACTTACAAAAGAAAAGGAAAAGATCTGTCTGGACACATTCACACATTTTACAGTCTTGGTCTTTTCTTTTATTGAATATTTTTAAAAACAACAAGTATTTGTTATTATGATGAACAATTCAAACATACAATCTAGGGCCAGTTGGAGCGTAAACATCTTGTTTTTAACAAAAAGGGCAAAGAAGGATGCAGAATACATTTAGAGCAAAGTAATTCAGGTGGTGGGCATTCTAGTCTTTTCAGGTCCCATTTATCCTTAGGATAGATGTGCTAAGAAAGGATTTTTTTTCTCAAGATATATGCAAGTGCAAACAGAGGCGAAAGATCTGTTAGAAAGTGAGTGGGTGACAAATCATCCCTCTTGATGAAATGGCTTTTCAGCCTACCATGAAAAATGGGAAGTGACTCTGTTCTGGCTGGAAGAAAAAGGTCACTACACTGGAAGCCAGAGGCAAAAACAGCTGAGTCCAGTCAAATTGAAGACAAGGTCTCTGAACAGAAAACAGTTTTACATGCAAGACAACCAGACATCACAAACGGCTACGTTTATGTTCTACTTTTATCATGTTCTGTAATTCCATCTTCACAGTGATGGATGACACAGCATTGGCTTTACCGCTGCTCCAGTGCGTGTTACTCTTGAGGATTATGATCATGAAACGAGTCATTAGAGCGCTGTCATGACCTTGTGTCGGGACCTGCAGCATTATTCACTCTAAGTAGATATTTTTTAGCTCCGTCTGACCAACAATGAAGTCATATTCCCACATGGTGAGAATGATGAGAGCGCATTAGTGATTCTTCAGTGACATACCTTATATGATGCGCTAAACACTGTAATTGAATGCCTGACTTTTATGAACAGCATGCTGCCGAGCATCTGATACTGGAGAGGTCATGCACTGAAAATGTGACATGGCAGGAAGCCCTTCATGGTCACGGGAGAAGACACGCTCAAAAATAACTCAGCTGAAGAAGCAATGTGTAAATGTAATTTTCACATTAAATGGATTTGTGAGTAAACTGAGATGAGATCATCATTAATTCGATATATTTTTGGTATTTTCTATTATTAATGCTGGGGTGCGCTGAGATTTTTATTTAATTTAAAATGAGTGTCAATAAAAGGATGGGAAACGCTGAAGGCACGCGCTTGACGACGTGCACGGGAGTCAAGTGCGCGCGCCGTTTTGAGGAACGCGCGTTCACAAACTCGCCACTCCCCCCCATATTAAAAAAAAGCAAAACTTTGCGCACTCTGCGTAGCGAGGGAGACGCAAGCTGTTTTCCTGAATCCGGTTCAGTCGTGCCAACGACACCGACGCCTGTGCCCACAGAGCGATCACAGGGGCTCTCTTACCCGAACGGCACCGAATGGTAGCAACCGAGAGACGGGTGCGCAGCGAGGATTTCTCACGGCTCAAGGACGAGAATGCGCTTCGTTATGTGCCCACTCAAACGGATGACAGCCTTTAGACAAAGCTTTAGCGCAAACTTTCCGCTCGACGTTTGATATTTGGGGTTGTGTTGAGTCAGGTCCAAGAGCAGACTGTGATGCAGGTGCAAACTGAGCGCTAATGTTCCTGAAATGTCTTGCACTGCGCCGACGCGGTCCATTGTGCCACGGCAGCCCCGCATTGACAGATGCCATTTTAGTCTGCGTGGTCCCAGCGTCTGGAATCCCAGCAAAGTGTTGTGTAATTAGAAGTTGTGCGGGCACTAGCAAACAAGCTGGCGGAAAGGGAATGAGCGTCCATGATACTGTGCGCAATCGCTGCTGAAGCTTTATGGGTACGGCGTACTTGAGCTCCAGGTTTCCGGTTGAAGAGGTTTGCTGTGGGGCTCCACTGCTTGTCTGCTTGACACCTGGACGGCCCGGCTCCTGTCAAACGCGGCCTGAACTTCGATGCTTGTTGACAACTGACTTGACAGCCTCGGAGGGTTTCGTGTTGACTGTATTGCTGCTGGGGCTCGAAGCAAACCGATATGGAAAAAATGCTTGCTTTGCTATCGCTGTGTAAAGTCACGCAGAGTTAAAGCAGTGCTAGGGTGACGCTGCAGTCTTTTCATCACATCGCCCATTTGGACGTTCGACTTAGAGAGAACAAAAAAAAAAAAAAAAAAACAACAGCATCGGCGTGACAGTGGAGTAGGGAATCGTCCGCCATACGTCTCAACGCAGTGGGATTTGTACGTGTGGTCGGCGTCCCCCCCCCACCCTTCCCGCGGTGACGGTTATGGGTCGGAAGCGGTGTGTAGGTGCAGATTGTTCCAAGATGGCGGCCGGGTGCTGCGGGGTGAAGAAGCAGAAGCTGTCGGGATCGCCCGGGTCGGGGGGTCCCGGCGGGGTGGGGGCTGGAAGCGGGGTGGCAGGAACCGGACATTGTGGATCGGAGCTGGGGATTGGCTCTTCGGCGACTGCTGGTGGAGCGCCGAACGTGAGCAGGGCGAACGGCCTGGGGGGACCCGGGGGCAACGTTAGCGGCGGTGGTAGTAATAGTGGTAGCGGCGGCGGCACCAGCGTTCTGTCTACTCTGTCTCCAGCCCCGGCCGGGTACACCTCATCCGGTCTCAGCCCCAATCTCAGCCCAGGACCTGGATCGGGAAGTGGAGGCAGAAAAATGGTCGTTTCGGCGGAGATGTGCTGCTTCTGCTTTGACGTGCTTTATTGCCATCTGTACGGATACCAACCTCCAAGAACACCCAGGTTTACAAATGATCCCTAGTAAGTCACAACTTATTGTCTTGTTGCTTTTGCTGGATGCTCACAAGATCACTGCTGTACTCACACCCAAAATAGCGACTGTTTTCCCAACATTTCCGTCCGTATAGTTCGGGGCACAAACTGTCACATCCGAGAAATATTTGAATGGAACGATTTTAATGTGAAAATCTCTCGACTGTGGCCAGTTGGAATTCGGGGCCTTGTCGAACGAAAACCTTACTGGCCTACACTACTTTAACGTAACCTCGCAATGTTAAATTACTTTGACGAGCACTAATAATGTATACATCTGACAGATCACCTTTTATAGATTATCCGGATACCCAGTGGCTTCCAAGCACAATTAATACTATTACCTTTTAACTCTTGTATCACCGGCTAATGTCGGCTACAAGCTACTATTAGCATGCCTCAACAAAAAAAGGGTGGAACGAGCAAGATTAGACTGTAATTCATTTAACCTCATTGATGTCAATTTGCACATAATCACTTGCAATATAAATTGTTCAAACAAGCCATTGTATATTTACGGTTATCCTTTGTGCTCTTTTTAATCCCATTAGCCCTACATTCAATGAACTCCATATTGCTACATTCGAAGCTTGGCTCGGTTAGCTTAGTGCTACCAGTAGCTCGATGAGGAAGCACTTAATGAGATTGTAATCATTTACTGCTCATTAACGTTCAGCATATTAAAAGCCCCCAATACTTTTCCGTAATATATTTCAATTTTCTACTGGTAACCTGTTCGGTGAGTAAAACCGTAACCAAACAGCAAATAACTGCCGTTAGCATCAACAACAAAGAAAGCTGGTTCTTGCCGAGTATAAACTCTCCCAATCTCAACATGTTATCTAATATGAATATTTACAGTGTAAGTAACTCTAGATAAATGTCAATCGTAGTTTTAATAGTAGGGACTTTTTTGGGGGTTAAAATAAAATGTAATTATGATCAAGCTAACAATGAACATTTTTTTTTAGCACACCTCATTCAAAGATTGTAATCTGATATGTTGAGTCTGCTTTGTTTTACCGTCACGGAAAGCCTCTTCCAAATCGTTAGCATCAGTTTTCAACATCCAATCAACCTAAAATGCACAAACCCTATCAAGGATTGTCAAATAAAATGTGCAATGTTAAATGACTGACTTTCTGCAGCACAAGCTTGTTTATACTGTCTTTATATAAACGTTGTTTACAGTACTGTAGCAACTGGTAATGAATCATGACTGAAAATTTACTTTGTATACAGACGAAAGAAGTACAACATTTATAAGACTGCTTTTATCCTTTAGTTGTCATTTCAGATGCATGCGTTGTACATGTAAGGTTAATACCACCTTTTCATATGTCCATGAGTATGTACTTATATTTACATACTGGTTTTGCCATCGCTGCATTCCCAGTTAATACATCAATCAGTAAGGTAATATATATAAATCTTTCATGAAGACCCATGGTTATTAATACCACTTAGAATAACTTAAAATCCTGGAATTAAAGAAGGGCGTGCCGCCACACAATATTCCTCATGAAAACACATCTCATAATGTTTCCCCTGACAGATTTTCCGAGCGTGACTAATTTTACCTTTCATAACAGGAAAATCCGCTGACTTTCCCCACAAAAGACTGAAGAACATCAGAGGCCATTTCTCAGTAGTTGCGGTAGTTAAAAAAAATTCCCTCCAATGCCGACTGTAAGAAAAAACCCACAATAAACAGAACATAATGTGGTCTGTGTAATCATGTTAAGTGCGTCATTGCATTGTGTGCTTTGTGTGCTTTGAGCTTTAGATGTTTTGTCATCTAAGTACTTGTCACCAGTCAAGTATCGGACTCGATCCGTATCGACCAATTCTTGCCCAGTTTCTTTAAAATAGGACCGAGCCAATCTTGACATTGTGAGTATGCGGAGTTTCAAGTTAATGAGGGGCAATACACTTTTCGTTCGGTTCTTGGCTCATTTTACGGAAAATGTTGGCAGCAGCCAAGTATGACACACAAGCATTTTGGTGATTCAGATTTTGCAAATGTCAGTAAGTCCCGCAGTATTTTAAAGTTGAAGTGGGTGTGCCATTCACCGTGAAGTGAATCATTAAAGCTCAATCGATGACTTAGTTCTCTGAGAAAAATGCATGAGGATTTGCCGCACAATATTTCCTAATCATGTGAAGTCAGCTATGCATGCCCAGATGTACCCGTGGTGCAAATTCATTCACGCTACATTTTCACAGTTGCTTTAGCATATTTCATTCACAGACCCAGACGAGTGCTAATTTTCTATCTCAATCGACCCTAGCTTGATTTTTTTTTTAAACAGATCAGTGATTTGTTCTTTCAGGCCCCAAAAGATCTCAAATCCCCATGAAATGCATGAATGCTGTTTTGTTTTTCAGCCCGCTGTTTGTCACATGGAAAATAGGCAGAGACAAGCGGTTGAGGGGTTGTATAGGTACATTTTCTGCCATGAATCTGCACTCAGGACTCAGGGAGTACACCCTTACCAGGTGAGTCATACTGGTTCCATCTGAAGCTTTGCGTTCTTGTTCAACCTTTACGGCTTCACCCAAATCAACACAAGACAGAATGACTAAACGTGGCGATCTCTTGGTGGTCTGCTCGAAGCGGGTGATGGCAGCTGTCCTTCACAATTCTCACATGGAAACGTTTCCCTAACTTGTCTAAATTGCAATGTGTGGAAATCGATCCAAATTTCCCTTTGGTTAGTTCCCTGGATCGCCTGTTGGCTTAATATTATTATTTTTTAAATAAAAAAGTCTTCGACTAGGAATCGGGTGGAATTTGCAAACGCACACACACGGACGGCTCCAGTCTCCATTTGTGTCCAGATTCCGAACGCTATGTGACCACACCCAACTTCGAGATTACGGACCTGGAGTGAAATGGAGAGACGTAATGAAAATGTGAGTCTGTTGCATGCTAACGGCGTTTCTTTTGTTTCCTTTTGACCGCAGTGCCCTTAAAGACAGCCGCTTCCCCCCAATGACAAGGGATGAGCTGCCTCGCCTCTTCTGCTCAGTGTCTCTTCTCACCAACTTTGAAGACGTCGGCGATTACCTTGACTGGGAGGTCAGTGCCACAGCTTTGTCCCCACACTCTCAAGCCCTTGTTATTTTTCAGAATCGATTGTGTCTAAATATCGGATTCTCCGTAGGTGGGTGTTCACGGTATTAGGATAGAGTTTTTCAATGAGAAAGGATCAAAGCGCACCGCCACCTACCTGCCAGAGGTTGCAAAGGAGCAAGGTAAGATTTGTTTCCGTTGTCGCTCGAAGTCGTCCAATGTATTTTCCCGTCAAGGTGACATTGTCCCTGAAAAGTCCTAAGATTTGTTTTTTGGAAAGGTAATTGCTATTTCGGGACTGTAAGGTCACTAAATTGTCAACATGGAAGTGAGGATTGGAAATTCAAGTTGCTTAATCAGAAATTGGACTTAGTACCTCTTATTCATGGACATAAGCAATTTTCTTTCGTAGGTTGGGACCACATTCAAACCATAGATTCCTTACTACGAAAGGGAGGTTACAAAGCTCCCATCACAAATGATTTCAGGAAGACCATTAAGTTAACCAGGTAAGGTCACATGGCAGTGTACGGATTACAAGCGTCGAAGCTTTTCAAAGCGGGGATTTTTTTTAAGTAGCTCACCCGTACCCGTGTTGTTCGGACAATATGTCTTTTCCCGTGTTTAGGTACCGTAGCGAGAAGATGACAATGGGCTATGCGGACTATATAGCCCACCGCCAACATCATCACTACCAGAATGGCATCGGGCACCCTCTTCCACCCTACAACCATTATTCCTGACAGCGAGCCGCATGACCAATCATTAGACCTCTCCGCGGACCTTTTCCCAGGAGAGCCCGCCCCCTCCTGGTCTAGCTATTTCTACTACTGTACCATTTTATGATGATAGTTTCCGTTGCCACGCCGGCCGGCTGTCTCCCAAGACGTCGCCGACTTGGCAACGGTCACTCGGTTAACGGCAAGGAATTCACCATCTTTTTCGTTGTTTTTCTTCGCCTGTGGTATTTGCAGCATACAAAGCCTTTTGTTTGTATTCTTAACATTTTTAACCTTTATTATTATCATCATGTCTGCCCAGCAAAGGCGTTTGATTCTGTGGATGGAAGGGCGCCTCTTTAACCCCGCGTTTATATATTATTTGGGCTTTGCTACTATTTTACATGTAATCATTTTCTCGTTTGCCCGAACCTAAACCATGTAGCAGGGTCACTGTTAGTCTCAAAGGCCATGTCGTCTCTACTTTGATCCCTCTCAAAAAAAAAAAAAAAAAATATTACGACTTAGGTTGTATTAGCTTAGTCAACTGGTAGTTTTTAACTATCCATAACAGTCATGTCTTCTGAGCGGCTGCACTCCTCGCTTGAGCTCTTTGTGCGTTGTGGGTGTGGACATTCACGGTCCCTCGAAGTGAATTAGACATCGGATCCAACTGTGTTATTTTTATGTTTTGTGGTGGTGACAAATGTGTCGTTTGTGAGCAATAGAAGCGGGATCCAGAGACCACAGTGTGTGTTTACCGGTAGGGAGGCATGTGACAGGGAAATTGAAAAAAGCCATATTCTCCCCATGACACACTCACCACGTGTCCTCGTCGTCATGTCTTGTGTGTCGTTTGCGTTCCGTTAGAAACATGGCCTCCCTATTCTGATGCGAGCTACGTTCACAACATATTACCTGATTTTGAGAGGTGTCGTTTAGATTGGACACAGGAAGTGCTCTGTTTTGTCAACTATGTACATACACACAAAATAGAATTAGGAAGAACGGATAAATAAATCCGAGAAGACATTTCCTGTTTGGTGGCGAGTTGCATTTCTACGTAGGCACACCGGGGTGGCGGGCGGGGCTTATATATCACGTTGAAGAATGCTCGTTTTGTTTTAACAGACTGGAATTTTTTTTTTTGAGAGAGGTCCTCGTTACTTGACCAACATCTTTTATAACAGCCTTTTACCAACTGGCAGGTTCACTTCTTTTCTTTATGCAAAAAAAACAAAACGTCAAGGGCTTTCAGCACTCCATCCACAGCTCACCTGAAATGACGTTTAAAGTTGTGTTGCCTTAAATGAATGCGTTAACAGCAAATGGAACAGGAGAGGATGCTTTTTTATTTTATTTTTATTTGTTTGCCCCACCCCCTCCCAACACACCCTGTGGTTTGGACTTCCCTTGTCCCAATCATGGCACCACTGCTTTGGTTGATTGTCAATGTTGTTCATAGCCAACCCCCGCTCCACCCCTTTTTTTTTTTTTTTTCTTTTTTCTGGAAGGTCATACCACAGAGAGAACAGTTGATAGGTTCAACTGAGCATCAGTCTCCTGTGCCATTTAATCACAGCACAACCAGAAATGATCTGCTGCAAAACCAAATTGACCATGCTCTTTAAGATATTTGTCTTTGTATACACATGCAATGTGTTTAGTTGCATGTACGTATGTATGAGTATGAGACCTATGGTTTTCTCCATGATATACAGTATATATTATGCTTGGACACTCTTATGAACCGTTGAGAGCGTTAATAGACAAATATGGTGCTATCAGACCTCATATTGGGGTGGTCACAGCTCGTGACTGGTCATGCGGACTCATCGATCATATCATACTTTAAAAAAAAAAAATAAAAAAAAGATGTTACATGTAAGATTTTCTCTAACGTATATTGCTGCGAAATGTGGCACATTTTAACATTGAAGGAAGAAAAAAAAAAAAAACTAACGTAGCCCCTCTGCTTTCATCAAATCCATTGTGGGTGACTATTGGGATGAGTTCCCTATGGGAAAAGAAATATTCCTTCACATATAATGAAGCGGGATGATTCCCAGCAGCAGACTATAGAATGTACTGTTAGCATTCAACTGAGATCTGTTGTGAGAGAATCTTACATGTGTTACCTTTACTCTCCTTGAAATATGCAGATCTGTTCAACAGGTATTTTTATTTTTTTGTCGTTGTCCCCCTTTCCCGTGTCAACGTAGGTGCCCGTTTGAAAGGCCAAGAAGTCACATGTTAGGCACACCATGGCCCAGCCTCATGGCCTAAGTCTGTTCATCTGTTATCTAGCGGCTGAATTGTGAAATGACAAGTCCTGATATTCAAACCAAGCAAGAGTTTTACTTTGAACACAGCGCTTATGTACTGACATTTTCGAAGCATCCATGCCTCATAGGAAATTGGACTTTCTTATTGTGTGGTTTTGTTGTAGCAGTTGTGAGGCTTCAGCTTTTTCCGTTTGGCGGCAGAATGCTGGAGGCTACGTTCACCTGTTTTGTTTGACTGAACCAAAGATGCTAGCGGCCATGTCCAAAATGCTGCTCATTTAGTCCGACTTCTTGTCCTTTCAAAAAGACATCTGCAGTTGACAGAAAGAAAAAAAAAAACATTCGTTTGTGCGTCTGCGTGTGTGTGTATATCGATCTCTCAACTGTCTGGACTTGTTAAGCAACCGAGGTTCAATGACTTTTCATTGAAAATATCTCTGAAGCCATTCATGGCATCAAGGGATGGTCTAAAATGGTTGCAAATTTGTTACTTTTATTATTATTATTGCTCTTATTCAAAAAAAAAAAAAAAAAAAAAAAAACCTCCCATGGTGTGCCTCATAGCTTTATGGGTTTATATTTTTTTTTCTGTTTCCCACAAGACCAGCAGTTACACTTTGTATAAAAGATGGATTTTGTTTTTCTTAATTTTGATGCCATTAAAAATGAAAAACCCTCTTTTCTTTACTCTGGACCCAGTAGCTGCACTGGTGTACAATCGCACTGATACAGTAGATGAGTAGATGAAAAGAAAAAAGAATAATGACAAAATAAGAACTACAATAAACTTGTTTGAAACTTTTTACCATGTGATATTTAAAAAAAAAAAAAAAAAAGAAAAGAAAAAAAAGACTGTTTTTGTACATCAAAAGTTCTTTTCAAAAGAATATTTTGAATCTAGTTTCAAAATTATTTTAGTGGTTTTCTATCTTCTGAATATTTGAGACACTGACTTTAAGATGTGTCACTGTACAAAATGAACTTTTTTTAGTTGCAGTGGCCAGATGGGCTGGGAGGGTTACCTGGTGTAACTCCTCAAACCAATGTTAATTTCTTGTCATTTTGATTATGGAATCTTATTTTTACTCTGCTTTAGGAACTTGAAACTGTTGATGGAAAAAAAAACATGAACCTGGAAAGCTAAAAATCCCACCCCTGTAGAGCTAGAACCTTCCTCCTCTCCTTGAATTGCTGTTAGTGTGATAAGACTTGAAATGGGCATTTTTTTTATCACGATAAAGATCCCAAACGGAAAAAAGAAAACACAAAATCTATCAAAAAAACAAAAACTAATGAGTTGGGGTGGGTGATTGAAAAGATATACTATATAGACGGGTTATCTGAGTATGTAAGCAGTGGATGTGAAGATAATGTAGTTTTAAACATTGTTACATTTTAAAATTATTCAATAAAAAAAGCCAACTCAGCAGTGTGTGTAGTTGTTTTTTCCCGGCTCAAATGCTCCATGTTTATATAATCTGCCTTTTACCCAGGCTTTAATTTCTCCATGACCTCAAAAAGGATGAGCAGTAGAAAATGGGTCAATGTATAGAATAAAAAAAACATCACATAAACCTTGCTCAACCGAAGTAAATTTTAATTAAGAACCTACATCATCCCTTAAGAGTAGAAAAGCATCCCTTCTTTACATCAAAGTATACAATATATGCGTACTATAATATGCTACAATGACGCAACCCACACACATACTTGAAATGATACGTAACCTGACTGAAGAAAAATTTCTTTCCGTCGTTACTAAATCACCCAAAGTGATTATCGGATAATTTGGTCTCGTATTAGCGGAGGATTCCGACAAGTCCTCGTGAATATCAACAGGAGCATCGAGCAACACGCTATTCAAGTTTCACCATGGCAAATAAATCTCTCCTGACAAAACGTACGTGACGACAAAAGCGCAACTTCCTTGGCGGAATAATCCTGCAAATCCTCATTCATCTCAACAATGACCAAACATTTGAACTGGAATTCAGTAGGATTTCATCCAAAAACATTGCACAATTAGTATAATCAATTAAAAATTGCGCATTTTTGATCGATGTCCTTCTAAATTCCACAAGAGTGCGCTTAAGCAACACACTTAATGTTCCCTTCTCATCACATAACTTGATGGCTGGAAAAGGGAAAACATACATTGACTTAAATAACTTTCCCTTCTTCCTTTCAACACAAAACACTCTCCTATCAATCATGACAACATTGATGGCCCTCCTCCCACGATAACCAGATAGACTTGAATTCACATTTACAGTGCATAACAAACAAACAAAAAAAACACCTTGATACAAATACATTGACTAGTATGAGTGCGCATTCGCCACGTGAAAGAGGGACAACAGCAGATCTGTGATGGGTCCAAAATAAAAAGGCAGCGTGAGAGAACATCTCCTGCATATGTCTGAACAAATGTACGTGCAAGTCGTGTACCGATGCAGGGGACAACATTAAAACGGTAAAAGATGGACTAGAAAATGGTCAATAAAAGCAACGTAAAAGGCATCGAGAGTGAAAGGCTCGCACGTATTCGGCGCTTCATTCGACTTTCTTGCTGCGCAGTCGGAGCGAATCCAGCAGGTGTCTGCACACGGGGCCCGTGTGTTGCGAGAGTAGTGTCAGAACCTTCCCGTGGATTAGCGTCAGAAGGGTCTGGTGGCCCGCCGCCCACACACGGTACCAAGGTCCGTAAAAGGGATCAGACACGGCCGGGCATAGCATGTTGTTGAGATTCACCTCGGTTACCTAAAGTCGAAAAATACGGTCATTGCAGAATCAAAGCATAGCTGACAAAACAAAAATCTCTCTGGCACAGTTACTTATAATAATAATGTAAAAAATAGGTCCTAAAATGAGCTTATTGCAGTCGACCAGCAGAGGTCTCTCTCTTACCAGACCAAGAACTTGCAAGAAGACAAAGTGGTAGAGGAAGAGGATGCCTGTGGAGAGCAGCGCCCACCATATGTCCCCCAGCGGCTCAGGCTTGTACACGCCTATGAAAAAAGGAACACATCCGTAAACAAACATATTTGGAGGAAAAGAAGAAATACATAAAAATATTTGTCCATCTTGACAAAGGTTTCCCACTACCACAAAAAAGCGGCCTCAATTAGGACGCCGCTCGATACGTATTGCTTAAGCCTCCCTAAAGGTTAATTAAGGGAGAAATAAAGCCCCAGAGGAGACACTCCAAGTAGACCCGATTACGCCATTCATGTTGGAAACCTTTATGGGAGGCCCTCATAAACAAAGCACTCGGAGAGGAACAGCTACCGCGCTTGAACTGACAACGGTGACGTCAGCAAACGGAAATGGCGTCAATGAAGGGATGATGCGGGCCGAGGTCAACACCTTACCTCCTTTCCTGAAAAGGTAAAGTGGCACCAGATACAACATGGAGTGTTGAATGTAGTAAATCTCCTTTTCAAACGGCAGCTGAGAAGACAACAAAGAGAAAAGTGAATGCACACACACACACACACACACACAAGCTGCTTTCTTACCAGTCTGGTGTTGACCACAGGAAACATTAAAGCCAAGAGAGCCCCGTTCAACATATGAACCTGCAGCCTGGAAATACACACAAGGCAATCAAATGGCCATCATGATGCTTTGACCTACATTCTGAACTTGATCATAACCTGCTTCAGATGCCAACTGACACGCTCGCAAACAAATATTTGCAAGATTACAAGGAAACGGTCGGAACGAGATCTGTTATTATTTGCATTTACTGTTGACACTCCTTTGCATGAAGCTGTGAGTTCTAATGCAGGAGCTACTACATCATGAAGACGACAACATATGGGTTGAAGGTGCGTGTGTGTGCGGAAACCCAATTTGTTTTCAAATCACTTCTTTCACCTTTTTTTTCCTCATTTGCACCCGCATTTGGCTGCACGTCTTGCTGCAGTGGAGACGTTTGTTTAATCCCAAAGCGGCATGGTGCAACGCACACTTGAGAACACTGCAGAACAACAAACGACGGGAGCTTTCGCGACTCAACCCGTGCAGGTTCTGACCTGTTGTGGTGTCAGTAGTCTCGTCTACTTTAGGGGCGATTGGGAATTGGAACTATTTGGCAACGCAAACGTGGCTAGAGTATACAATTCCGGTTCCACCGGCCGGACACTTCATTAGGTACAGTTTTGTGAATTCTTATACAAAATCCTCGACACGAATTATATTCTCCAACATCTTATTGATTTACATTTGATGATGCAAGGGTACCTAATAATTTGGCTGTGGAGTGCAGCCAGCTCACCTAAACACAACCATGGCGGTTTTACACGGCGGGCAGGCCAGCAGAAAGATCTATGGAACAGAAACACAAACGTTACATTTGCAACATTCTTCGGAAGTCTCCACTTTCACGATGACTTCATCTCTACTGCTGTGGGTTTTTTTTTCTTTCTTTTTCTGCTCCACACAAGAGATTACACTGAAATGGATTTCATGCAAATGACTAGGCAAGCCGCTTCTTAGTAAGAAGGTCCTGACTAAGTAGAGATGTTTGCTCATCTACTCAGAAATGGACTGCTTAAAGATTCATGTGTCACTACTGACATTCATCAAGAACTAATACGCTATATAAAGTGGCAGTTTTTTTTTTTTGCGCTTTTCGGATGAGGCTAATCTGTCTGTTCCAAATGATGTGTGGCAAAGACAGATTGGGATAATGTGATAACTCGCATTTATCCTCTTCTGGGCTGCTGCCGTGCGAAGTTGTGATATCACTTTGGGTGTGTGCGTGGTCATAAAACTGTTCCTAAGTCAAGCAAATGCTGAGATGACAAAATTGAAGCTCAGGGATTTTCATGTAACGTTTTGGCAGAAGGCAGTGTGGCGGATCGCTTAGCATGTCGCACAAGTTTTGCACGAGACATTAGGTGTGAATATCGAGTCACATTATTGTGAATTAAAACACCTTCTCAACATATTCAAATATTGTATTATATTCATTTGACCGTTCTGGTAAATTTCAATTGACAGTCGCCACTTGATGGATGACTTGGCATGAAACGAACACAACTCGCAAAAAACGTCCTAAACTAGCTTTTCTACGGAGATGGATTACCTGTGACCTTTTCTTCTTATTCATAGTTTCAAGTCGACGTAAAAACAAAACAAAGACACAATATGGGGGTTTGGTTTCAAAAACATAAAGCAACAATTGAATGACCCACTAAGCAGAGGTACAAAGACCTCTTTTCTGCTTAGCATAATTTTTTTTTTTGCATGAGGCAGGGTCGAGCCCTCAACGAAAATAAATAAATAAATTAGCTAGGGGAAAAAAAATGAAGAGCTAAAAGACAAGGCCTACTATATGGTTGTTTAACATTTTAGAATCGTGCGATTCCAATCGGTATGCGCAATCACGTACCATGCAGGTCAGGCAATCATGTAGAACCGAGGAAAACATCTCGGATGACATAAGTGTATATAAACCGAGTGCTTTGAGCAGGGCAAAAGCCGATCATTTGTATCTATAAACTTGTGTGGCGTGCTGAAACGCGACACCTCAATTAAGACAACACCTTGAAAACAAACAGAGGGGATATTCTGGATTATCGGGTTATGGACGACATTGAGACATCCGAAAGGCCGAGTTAACCACCTTTGATGATCACAATTTTGGAAAAGACTCCCATGGGTCCCATTTACAGTAAGTTACAAGGAAGTTAGAAAAGAGAACTTGCAAAAGATTTTAACTGTAACAATGAGAAGTGAATTGGTGAAAGATTTCACTCTGGAGGAGGAACTCAGAGGACACATCATTGAACAGGACCAAAAGCATTGCTTCATGTGGAGCAGTGTTTGTGACAAATCTCAAAATACACCAAAGTTGGTGTAAATCAAGTCATTATATGGCTGCTGTTGTTGTTTACTCCCTGGACATTCTTTTGGTGCACATTAAGCACTCCCAGTGTTATTCTCACCTGGATCATGGTGACCACATGGCACGGATTCAGCAGGTAGATGACAGTCTTGGTCGCGAATTTGAAGCCCACCTCCACTCCAAAAGTCATGCATAGTGCAACGAGCAACAAGTTCTTGCCTAGACTATCCTCCTTTGTTCTTGTGCATTCTTTCCCCACCACTTTGAGCTCTTTGGAGATGTTGATTTTCTTCAGTGCCACGCTTATCTCCACTATGGAGATGAGGAGCACCACTAGACTTTCACTGATGCGCTGCTGGGGCGCAAGGAAGGCTGCACATTCTGGGCCCCCGTTGCCCTCAAACTTCGGGTCCACCCCGCCGTAGACCCAGTCTAACAGGCTATAGATGTTGTACCTGGACATATTCCTCTTCTCGTGGTGGAAAAGATACGAACAAGACGGAATAAAAGACGTCACACTGACTTCTTGACGAAACATGAACCGCAAGATTTCCCTTTAGCAGTAAGTGGAGAGGAAGACATGCACGGGCCGCCTTGCCCTGTACCGGCTAGCTTATTAGCCAAACCTCCGGTTCCTCCTCCTTCTTCTCCTCCTCCTCCTGAGGCGGATGTCAAACTTGCAGCTAGCTGCAGGAGGCGGCCGGTAACATCAAGGTTAATAGTTGTGCCGCCGGGATAACCGGCTCCCCATTCACCCCCTCTTAACTGGCGTCGATATTACTTGAAGCATGCATGATTGCTTATTTGCTCTGAGAAAGTCTGAGTCCGGGTTTGCAACATCAGCACCGGAGAGCGCACTAGTTAGCTTAGCCACCTAGCTTCGCGTAAACCCTGAATGTTACTGTCAGACTGAGCTGCAATCTCATTGGCCATTGCGTAGTATGCTGCGTTCAGTGCCACTACGCAATCTGAACACTCGCACTTGTTAAACGCAAGACAAGTTCTATTTCTCCCCCTCTTGTTCATTTTCGTGCCCTCGATTTGATGTCTGCTTCAAGTTGGAATTCCCTACATTTTTCTACGTGATTAACTATTGCCGGACACAAGAAACCATTTTTTCGTCTTGGAGACGAAACTTATTTTGACAAGCACTCCCATCACGCAAAGGGTGTTGCGTTTAGATCTTCCGGAAATCAAAGAGGTAAGTGAGCGTGCTACACCTGCAGTGGATTTACCGGAAAACAATTCAATATCGTCAAATTGCATTACACACAATTAAGCAGCATATCAGTATTGTGGTTACAATTTCATTTTATGAAATACAAATAAAATATATCTTAGATAGAAACTGATACACGTTTCACTTTACATGAAACATTTGATGTTACTTTTATTAGAGACATATGATGCAGATGCCCTCTCCGGTGACCTTTCGTCAAGCAACGCTCCCGTCATCAGGCCTAGTTCCAAAAGAGGAGAGCTCAGTGCACCCGTAAGTCTCTCTTTCTATTTTTTATTTTAATAATCACCACCAAGAGAAAAATTATAATTAGAGTAAGGTCTATGAAATGATTGGAATGTCAATTAGTTTTTTTTTTGCTTTTCCATCCAGGCCAGTCAAATTAGATTATTTCTTGCATGTCATTTCACTCGCCTCTGAGTATTTAATACAATCAAACATGTAGATACAGTCTCGATAGTATATAGACACGTTTCTTGCTTGAACTCTTTGCCACTGATTCCAGCAAGCCTTCTGTGCAAAGTAATTATTTTCAAGCCATTACTTTTATTGTGAACTTGTCATCTCCTGCATGATCCCTGCACTCCAGTTATGTCCCTGGTTTATGGTTATGACATTATGAAGCAATTCCGGGAAGACATAATGGGAAACCATCAAACACGCATTCGAGGATGTTTGAGAGAATGAAATAACACCAATAAGGCAATTATTTTCATTTGAATGATAATTCAAACAGTTGCTTGATATAGGACATGTAAAGAAAACATGTGTTCAATTATATTTTAAAATATTTGTTCCAAGTAAAAAAAAAAAACGTAGTGTATTTTGAATCAGGACATTTTGAACATATTTTGCAATTTTGTTTTTGCTGCTGGCCAAAACAACTAAGTTTTCTTTTGGGCTCTACATCCATCCATCAGTTAAGGTCACCTGCATCTTTTCCAGCTTTTGTAGCAAAATCTTCTTGCTAAGTTTTAGTGGCAAACAATCCATAACATTTCCCCCCAAAATGACTTTTGCACCTAAATAATTGAGGCCAGAGAAGGGCGGATTCTGATTCCCCTCTCTGGTTGCTATGGTTACCCTGGTACGTATAATGTGGCAGCTACTGTAAATGCAGTAATCTTTCCATTCTGTATGACTTAGTGAACACAATCCAAATTCCTGGTCAGAAATAATTTCCATTTTAAATACACTTTTTTTTTTAAAAAAGATGACTTGCTGCTGAGAAAGCATATGTATGCAATCAGCATGTGATATTTTGAATTTCCATTCACTTCACATCAAGAAGTGTGTGTGAATTCTAAAGAGATGTTAATCATATTATGTAAATGTATGTTTTTATCAATATAGATAATTGTCATTCAAACAGTTACCTCCTTTAATTAAATTTGCTCCTCTATGCAGGCACTTTGTGCACATTTGCTCTTGTTTGTTCCACTATATGCTGCTGCTGGTGTACATAATGTGATTTTTGAAGCACTATATTTCTCTGATATTTCCCCCCCCCCCCCGGTGTGCATTACTTGTGGGAAATTACACAGTAAATGTCAACCATGTACATTTCGAACACATCAATTTCATTGGTTTACTGAAACGTTACAATTCCTTTCTTCTCCTTCAAAGTCATCATTGAACCCATGACTGCAGTCCCGAAGGGAAAAAAAATATAAATAATAATAAATAAATCTTATCAACTCTAGAGTGGGTCGTGCAAGAAGCCTGGAGCCAAATTGTTTCATTTCATTTGACTTTTTTTTTGGTTTAGCACTATTTTTGTTTTTTTTTATCTCACTTTTCAGTCATCTGTATGCATCTTATTGACTGATCATTAGTTGTCCGGTATTCAGACCTGTCAATCCTGTTATCAGTTTGACTTGTTATTGTTGCCTTTCCCCTGTAGCCCCACTCTGCAGGCAAATCCAATTGGCTGACGAAATTGGATCTTGAAGTTCTGCTGTTTGTCTTTTGCAATTGACCAGATCAGATTTCTGGTATCTACACATCAGGGCCTGGCTCATGAGTCACTCTTGTAATGAGCATCATTACTTTGCACGGTGAATGCAAATAATGGGCATGATATAACGATGAAATGATGACAACAAAGGATTCATTTGTCTTTGTTGATTATTTGAATGTTGTCAGTCACAGTGTCGTCATTTTTTTGGCTTGACGGGTTTAAGTTGTGTCACCACGATCTAAAAACGTCTCGTAAAAAAATCAAACCACAAAAATATTGACTCACAAATTTACTTACGCAGTGTGAAATGTGGATTGCTTTATTTTAACACACTTGCAGGAGGCCATGACTTATTCTGTTATATGAATAGCAACAAGTGGATAAACAAGTTTTTCGTTTTATTGTTCTGCCTACATCACTGGAATATATAGATAAACAAAAATATTGATGAAAAAATTTAAGACCAGTGTATCTGCCAAGTGAGAGTAAACTGGACCATTGATATCGAGACCAAAAAAGAGTTCTCCACGGCAAAATACATAATCCTTTTATTTCCAATTTCTGTTTGCTACATCTCATTACAGTAAGCACATGAACGAGAGAAGTCAACATACAGAGTCCAGTCACTGAGCACATAGAGAGCCACTTCCCAACAACAACACACAGTCCACCACAGTATGTTCTCGTCTTTGTAGAGGAAGTCTTTTATCGCTCAATGCGTAGAGACATGCAGTGGAATTGCAGGAGAGAGAACACGCCATGTACAACTCTGCTTGCAAACAGCTGCTAATTCACAGTTAAGTTTGGGAAAAAAAAAAAGTGCACACAAGGGGTACTGATCTTGTAAGTAGACTCATGAATAGTACGTGGTTAAAACACTATAACACGCCGTGTTACAGAGCTGAACAGTATCGGATTGAAAAATAAAGGACGTGACGTATCCATATTCACAAACTATTGGAATGGCTTCCACAATATCTACAAATTCACAACTTTGTAACATTTTTTTCTCAGCTATCAAGTATTTGTGGACTCTTTACTCATGGAGAGAATTGCGTTTATGTTGTATAAACAAACCGTAAGCGGCACTAAATAGCATAAATATCTTTTTTGATATACTTTTAATATAATGTGTCTCGGTACGGTGATCCATTCTAGTTAACTCTGGCCCTGTAGGAAAATAACGGACAAAATAGCATGTCGAGTAATGCAGTCGAATCCAATTTCTTAAAAACACTCACTTGAATTTCAGCTTGGACATTTCATTATTAATCAATACAATAATTTTGGGTCTAAATATGTTCATGGTCACAACAAATAGAAGACAAATGTTGAGTGACTGACTTGTCACCGATTGATGGACAAACAAGATGTGCAGCGAAAGCTCATCTGGGATGAAAGATGTTATTTTTCCTCTTGTTTAAAAATGACAGTGATGTCATTATCATAAACGCCCTGATGCCGTCGTCTTTCCGCCGCATGTTTGCATAGTAGACTTTCTGGAAATTGTTGGAATATTTTGCGATATAATAATCAAGTCTGCAATCAGTGACTCCCCAGTTCAACTATGTGAATCCTCTTAATTTAACATTTCCCTGTCTTATGAAGTTAAATAATATACATATGAGGTAGAATTATTGTCTTTGTAGAGGCCAGTCGCTTGATATCATTTTTGACAAGAATCTCATTTGACTGTTTGAGTCTCTTGATATACTACTCTTTCACATATCCGTGAAAATAATATTGTAAAAGAAAAAAATGCAAACTGGTATTTTAAGCTAACTCAAAGCTGTCAGTGGTTAGTGTCGCAATTTATTTTTATTTTATGAGCATCTGTAGTTGGCATGTAAATGCATCTATGGTTACAATCCGTATGTTTAAATATAGATATTTATTTATATTATTAATTTCATATTCTGTAATGTATCATTTAAGTTTTGATGACATACATTTAATTTCCAGTTCATTAAATATATAAGTTGATTCGAATGTATGTGAGTCATTGACTTCATAACATTGATTTGCTCTTCCATACCTTTTTAGTAACATTATTATCAGTCACCCATGACGCCAAAGTGCTTTTCATGCTGTTCTATTTGACCGAGTGCATGTTAAAATGAATCCGTAGTGCAGATTCACTTCTCCTCAATTTCTGTGATCCATTTGACAGAGACTTTTGACACTTGCTCTGAGAAATGGAATGGGTCATTTCAGTCCTCCACAATGCATAATTAACAAGAGAGTCCAATTTAAAATCCCTGCAGGGGTGGAGTTGCTGAGACCACAATGCCACCTGTCTGTCACGCAACATGATGTGACCCAAAAGAAATAGGAGTAGTAAATACCGAACCATCTATTAATCACTTTCGTCTGACAATATCCGCCATGTTGTTGTATTTCTGCTGACCCTGTAGTCAATATTAAAATATGCTCCGAATACCAAGGAACGAACTTTACGAAGGATTATATTTGTTATCGAGCTGCAAATAAAGCAGACTCCTATAATCCGCATGCTGGCAAATGAGGATAAAAGCACTTTCATAACTGTATTGTAAATGAACATCACATAAATATGCATGAATCATTTATGAAGATCTCTCTTGGGCTGTGAGTGGGTGGGTCACCGATGAGTAAATTGCTTGAACCACAAGATCATAGACACGAAGAGCTACTTGAGCATAATCCTGCATTTTGTGAGGACACACATGTAGCAAATGCAGTCGATGTGTGTGTATGTTTTCTGTATGTTCACCAAGGCACTTGGCTCCTTTTTAACCAAACATAGTCAGCCGGCGAGAGCCACCGGACTTGAAAATGCACAGGCTTTGCCCCGTGGGATGGGAAAGCAATTCCAGATGATACTACATTGGTTCTGATGAGATTCATGTTGAGCTGAAGGCCAGACACTGAGGATTATTAATGATGGTCCTATGATAGGCTGCCCTTGCTACCAGTCCACAGTTAAGCAACACCTCGAGTGTCTTCCAATGCATCCCTGTGTGTGTGTGCATGCGTGTTATTTATTCTTGTCTTCATTGGTTAGCAACAATGACAACCTGAAACTACATGCTTGCAAAACAGATTCACTATTTTACAAAATGACAAGATACAGCGATGGATTCCTTTGTTACAACAGGGCCAGAGCTACTGTAAATGAGAGAAGAAAACAAAAATCATCTCTGAGATTGCGTAACATGGCGGTAATAGCGAGTCTGCCGTTATGCCGCTTTGCTTTGTTTACGCGGAACGGAACGAAGCTAGCATGATGCCACACCAGTGGGGGACTTTTAATAGTTTACTGGAAATTTCCACTGTTTCCACTTGTACCATTTTACAGAGACGCATAGGTGCTGGTACTATCGTTTCTTTGTTGGCTTATTGCCTCTCTCTCTCTTGGAAACACAAGATGGAACAGAGATAGCAAAGGTAGTTTTATGTGGGTATTTGCCCTTGGTCTTTATGGACGAGCAAAATACTGTATCATAACAAACACCGAATATACACGCACGGAATTGTCATTTCACTCCTTTGATTTCATCTTAAAAAAAAATAATGCTGCCTTTACAAAGGTATCTAGATGTATGCCGCTATATCAATTAGCATGCTGACTAAAAGTGTGAGGCTTGCACTGGTTGATCTATCAAGCTGAATAGACAATTTTGACAAAACAGACAAAAACGAATCGACAATCGAAAAACAATACTCATGTTGGAGGTAATTAGGTCAATTTGAATTGACGCTTTGAAAGAGGTATAGCGCCTACCAACATGTTTGGAATCGTCCTTTCTTGTGGTGCAAAATAGCACTGACACACATTTCGGATATTTTAATGACCTCGTTAAGGTACACCAGAGAAAACATTGAAACAATTTGAGTAGGATTGCATTGTAATCTGTCAATACTACAAACTATATGTATAACTACATTCCCGTAATAATCACTACTTCTGCAATATTATCTTTGTAAAGGCAGCTCTTCTATTGGATTGAATGAGATTAAACACACACACACACACACATATATATATATATGTATGTATATATTTGTATATGCATTTGTGTATATAGTACATATACATATGTATATACATAAGTTTAGAATAGACATATACATATCACGTGGTACCTCGATTTACGCATTTGATGACCAAGCACTTGTAAATTAGGTACCACTGCACACGTTAAGATGTTCATGGCTTCCAGCGAACCTGTCTACACCGATTCCAAATTTGATCCGATTCAGTTGAGGTTGTTTTCCTCTATGATGGCGGGCTTTCTGTTGACATATGTGGCCCAGTAGCCCAAGTTGAAGATGAAAAAAAGAATGGGGAAAATGATGCGGGATATCTTGTCCACTTTGCTGACTCGGTTGTAAGACTTCTTGGCTTCTGTGTAGGGATCATCCATTTTATGGAGGAAGGAGTGTTTGGCTGACGCACCCCCGCTACCGGCACTCTTGGAAATGGTTGTCAAACCTTGGTCTTTGGCTACGTTGATGGCGTAGGTTGTTCCGACAATGTTGAAAGTGTTGTTTGCCTTTTTGGAGAGAGTTGCCGATTCTCTTCTCTGAAAAGAAGAGAAGGCAGCAAAAGTTGTTAGGAGAAAACGCAGCGGACTCCACAATACTTCCATTTGAACTCATAAAGAGGAAATAGAAGCAAGACCACGAGACACGACACACACAAGAGCAAAACAAAAGCCTAACCATATCGTTAATCCTGGCCATGTTAGCCTGAAACGGTTCCTGAAAAGAAAAGTAGAAAAGAAAAAAAGTTTACCAATTATATTAAAAATTACCCAACTTACATGTTCTAGTCATCACTTTCTAGCTTGTACATTTTACACGATTCTCAATTAAATCTGCATCATTACAAGGTTTGATTGCAGAAAAAAAAAAAGCATCATATTCAGCTGTTTTAATAAGTGCTGAAAAAGAAAGAAAAAAAAATCACGTTTGCATCACTTGATCTAGGTTGGCTGGTATATGATAATGCTGTCAGCTACAGCATAGAGCACAAGTGAGAGAGAAAGGAAAAAAAAAAAAAAATCATGCCTGGAGTCATGTCTGACAAATCAATGAAAGCAGCTTGGCCTCTTCAGGCAAATGATTCGCGATGAAACAAACATGGCACAGGCTCTACCATCGAAAAAGCTGACTTCTTCCTACTTCTACAAACAAACCATTCGACTGTCTTTGCTGAAAGAAAGGAATTTGCACACTTATTTACCAAACCTGATGATTTTCATCATCCCGGCAGCCGTACGCAAAGTCAATGTGAGAGAACAAGTAGGGCAGCAAGATTGATCACGGTACAAGTTTGACTTTTTTGGATGAGATAGTGTGAGGCTATAACTGAGTCAAGATGTCCTTGGACTTCACACTCAAGAGAATTTCCTTTAAAGATGATCTTATCTGTGCCTTAACACGAAGAAAATGTCAGCCTCGATTGCAATCTGTCCAAACGAGTCAAACGTGACACCTTACTGGCAAAGTGGGATTTTTGCAGGTTTTACGGGAAATGTCTACTTGAAAAGCAAAAGCTGAGTATGTCATTAGCGTGACAATGTTCATGTCATAGCTATCAAACTCAAGGCCCGGGGGCCAGATTCGGCCCACCACATCATTTTATGTGGCCCGCCAAGACACATTTTGCTTCAATACTAAAATGACAAATTGTCTTCACTTTTAAAATAATAGATATCGCGAAAAAAAATTTTTTGACACCCCGCTCTAAACAATAACTATACACTATTACTGTCTTTCTTAATCACCACATGGCAGATTTAGAACAGCCTACCTGTATCATAATTTGAGCCCCTTTAATATTTAATTGCATGTATTAAATTTGTGCGAGTTTAGTTCTAGGCATAACAGATGGCACTCGGAAAAATAACAAAAAAATAATGTCCTTAAATTGACACCTTTCCTCCCTCCCCGCACTTGCACAGACAGTCTGCGGTACATTTGCGTTTTTTTTTTTAATGTCTACTTTGAGGCCACAGCTTTAATTCTCGCTCCACTTTTTCAGCTTCATTTGACTTTCCTTCCTTCCGTCCTCCTCCCTTCACTCCATCTTTTTAATTAGCATAACTAATGTCCCCTGTTTCCGTTGCCGATTGCTTCGCCGTGGATCTCTTTATGCCGTTCCCATCACTGAATGTTTTCTTAAGACATTTCTTATTGGCATAAAGTCAAAAATGAAATCTGAAAAGTCACATTGTGGCCACTGTCATAAATGTACACAATATTTGCATTTTGAGTGCAGAAAAGATGTCAAGGATCCAAAATAAAGGATGTGTAAGGTACAATGCAGCTGCTTTATTGGCCGATAGAGAATTGCTCCATGTAATTAACAATGTTTTGTTATCCTTTGCTTATTTATTTTTTCCTTTATTGATGCATTAATTACTGCCCCGCTGGGATGAGACCATCTTATTTACATAGTCGACACAGCTATTGACATCCACACTATTGTTTTTTAAACTGTGCAGCAGTGCCCTCAATGTCTTTTCCAGGACATTAAATCCACTACACCTTAAAGCACTGCAGTGTCTTTTTCTGTTTCACATAGATAGCTTACTCAGCAGAAAAACGAATGGCGCTGTAATATCGGACAGTATATGACGCTAATGGTTGATAACTGAAAGTCTGTGGCAGTAGAAATGTTCTTTGCTCAATAAACTGTTGTGCTTCTTTAAATCTGCTCTGTTTTCTGATGTATTGAACTTATTGAACCAAAGCACCTAGTAATTTACAATGGAGTCACAAAAAGTCTGACTCTTGTCACCGTTTACTCAGAAATTAATTTACAGAGATTATTTCATTGAACACCTAGATGATATACTCGCAGTAAATTGTGACTTTATTGTACCGTCTGCCATCTTATAGAAGAGAATTTAATTGCGCAGTGTGTAATTCTACCCAGCTGGCATAGATGGTTAATGAATAAATAATCATTTTTGGACAAATGAAGTGAAATGATGTCATTTCCTACAGCACCCCTGACGATGAGTGTGCAACCTGGTTGGGAATCGTCTAAGTCATCAGTAGGTGATACTGTATGGTATTTTATATTTATTCGTCGATTTATTTTTAGTACTCGCAATTTGGCTGTCCTCTGGCACGTAAAGTAAATCCAAAGCATTTGCAAATGTCATTTTTTTTAAGGAGGGCATAAGCATCCTGGGGGTGATCGTGCCACTTAAGTTTTTTTTTTTTTTTTTTTGGGAAACACGTGTGTGGACGTGTTAGATTGAGCCTTATGATAGTCTGACCTTCACGATTTGAGATGACGTGTTGACGTTTTCGATTGCCTCAAGTATTTGTATGGGCTGTCGTTAATTTGGTGTATTTTAGGCATTTGGGAAGCTCTTTGTAGTTTTATCAAGTCATTTATTCGGATCAAATCATTGAATTATTTCCCATTTAAATGAAGGAATGGACAAATAATAATTCAGGTCAAATTTTAATCATTAAAATTAGTTTGGTGATTTCAAAACTGCCCTGATCTGAATCTCACCAACCGCATTCAGGATGAACTTAATCCGCATTTGCAACATATCTGAAAAAGTTTGAACCGCAAACGAGACTTTTCTTCCGCTTTAACTGTCGTGTCAAAATCGATGTGCTTGAGCAAAATGGTGTCGATGCCAACTTCGAGTTGACATACCGCAATGGCCAAATGCTACTTTTTGGTTTATCAAAAGAAAACACAGACTTCGCCCGCCATATTACACCGTCAGCTGGCTTGAGGTGAGCTCATTAGCTCGTTGGTTAAACAGATTGTTGAGCGACCCGGAGGGAATGCAATGTAACCTCTAAAGTAGTACACGCTGACTCGACTACAGCTCACCCTATCAGACCAAAAAAAGAAAGAGCCTGCGGGAATTCAAGGCATCATTTGGCTGGAACTTCTGATGACTGAGGACAGTATTTTCTTCCCCTCCCATCCCCCTTACTGTTTTTTATTCCGTTTTTTTTTCCCTCCAAAAGAGGGAAACGAGCAGTATTCTGAGTATTTTGCTTTCCAGTCGTTTTTCCATGTAGGGCATTAAGGGCGAGTGTGTTATGTCTACCGTTGTGACCTTGTTATTGTTGCTCTATCATGATGACTCCATTCTCTGCACAGAGAGCGCAGATTTATGCCATTGGGACAAAATATCAGAAAGAAAAAAAACTGCTCTCCACTCCATGACTCATCTCTGCTCCATCCCTAGAAACGTTTTTTTTTTTTTTTGCATCCACAATAGCTTCTCCATCAAAACAAACAAGTTTTAATCCTAAAATAACGAAAGCATTTCCAGCAAAAGGTCTCCATTCATCTATATTTTCACTTTCTTGCTCTGTTCCAATGACTTCTCTGCTCATAAACGCACAAAAGAGTGCAAACTATTGACAAATCTGCGCGTGAAAGTAATATTGGCCACTGGGGATTCATTGAGATGCACTTTTTTTTTTTTTTAGTCCGTGAACCGTTTTTTTTTAATGAGCGGGCTGTACTGCAAGATGCTGTCTCATCTTGACAGAATGGGTTTACGCTGACTAAAATGGGGCTTGAACATATGCTGCCACCCTAAATTGGGGCTAGTGTCTTTGGGAGTTTACCTCTGGTTCCGCCCGACTGTCCTTGTTCCATTTGGCTCTTAATGAATAAGTAAAAGCTCTTTTACAGAGTAGTCTGAGTTACTTGAAGGGGTAACTCCCAGTTTCTATTTTGTTCATCCACCAGTGTAAAGTGACGACAACATTCTCAGTTTTCAACAAAAATATCAAGAATGAGAGTCGTTGAAGCGGAATTAACGTCGGAAGGGAGAGAGAAGTAAATCCCGTCAGCTACATATAGCTCTGATCAATTTTCAACAAGCACTCACTCACCCTGACTTCCATGCCCTCTTTTTTCCCATCCCACGCCCAGCTGCGCTTGGTGAAGTAGTTGACGGTGGCAAACTCAATCAAGGCAGAGAAGACAAAGGCATAGCACACTGCCATGAACCAGTCCATGGCTGTGGCATAGGCGACCTTAGGGAGGGAGTTGCGGGCACTGATGCTTAGGGTCGTCATGGTGAGGACGGTGGTGACCCCTGAGGAGAGAATAAAAATGTTAGGGAAGATCTTTAATTTCATTTAATGTTATTTTATTTTTTGTGTTTCCTCGTACTTTTGCAAAATCAATATAATGTAGTCAAACAGGATAGGAGCAGAAAGGAAATCGGATTAGCAAATTACATCTCATCTTGGAGTGATGACAACGTTTGGAATTGATTAGCCGGATACTAGGAAAAAGATATCAATGCTACTTAGTGAATACATTTGTTTTGCTTTTACCTCATCCTTTAAAAGCCTTTCAGACTTTAGTTATGATTTGGTGCCTTCTGAGTTGCATCAAAACAAACTCACCAAATACGGTACGTGCAGGAACTGACTCTCTGTTTAACCAGAAGGACACCTGTGACAGGATGACTGTCATGATGCAGGGAAGGTACGTTTGGATCACAAAATAGCCAATTTTTCTTTTCAAGTGGAAATATGTTGTCATCACTACATATTCGCCTGAAAGAGAGAAAAATGGAGACATAGCAGATCATTATTAAAACTATAAGTTACACACTGACATGTTGATTCATTCCTTCTGGAACATTTATACATATTCAATTCAGTATATTAATGGTTGCCATAACATCCGCACTTCTCGATTTCCCTGTTTAGTTCTCAAGATAAGGACGCAGGCTCTTTTTTTTAAATTTTTTTTTTAGAGCCTTATGAGAATAAAAGCTTGTCCTGTGCAATGCTTATTAAAAGAATCCTTTACCTTCAAGTTGGCATTTAGTAGCAACATTTTTTTTCTTTCTTTTAACTGGCCTTTGTACTTTGCGGAGCTTACCTTCAAAGCACCATACAGCACAACAATAATGATCATCTCAAATAAAGTGTTCTCCGTAGAGTTTCTGACAACCTTTTGCTTCGTGGAAAACAGGCCAGAGGGGCACTGCAAAAAAGTGGCTTTATTGTTAGTTTGCTCTCAAAGTGCAAGTGAAGACTGACACACTTGTGTAACCCAAGTGACCTGGAGTTTTATTGGGAACTAGGAATAAACATTCTTGCAACTGTTCATTTTAGGATACAGTTCCAAACCGAGCCATTTTCTCTAGATATGTAAAAATAACTTAGGCATCTCTGTAAGACTTTTTTTTTTATTTGTTTGTGTCTTATTCTAACGTCAGTCCTCTGCAAAATGGACTTACTTTCATATTGTATTACTATTGGGGTATCATTTCTTTCTATCTTTTCTATCTTAAATCCATCTGGTGTAAATAAATATGGCTACTACTGCTGCTTTCAGGCATTGATTGATTGATTGATTTGATTTTGGTTTATACGCTGGTGCACTAGTTGTACGGTAATTTCAGTTGTCAGCTTTTAACGCAAACTCCTGATTCGTCTGAAAACTGCCTTTTCGCTGCTTTTGATATTCCCAAATGATAATAATTTTGCTGTTCTGCAGATGCTTTCAGTGGACTCCGAAAAATTGCACACGGAAATATAGATTGATTTTTCGGACCACAGAGGAAAATACAAAGGAAGTCGAATTTATTTCCCCATCACCGCAATTCATCCTTAAAGTGTCAGGGATGTGCTCAGCTCCTTTGGAAGGGGCGTGCCTTGGATTTTACCAATCGATCCAACGCAAAGAAGATTCATATTTTGGCGATCTTCAGCCATCAACTGCCTTTAGAGTTCGGAGACTGTGGCGCCACGCTAGCTAATATCGTCTTTTCATTCTCTATACACCGTACCTGTACTGGAACTTATGGTTTCTTTGCCAATCTCGTGTCCCAGTAGATCATACTGGTTGAGCCTGGAACCACCATCAGCCACAGAAACGGCGCTCTTGTTTTCTTGAGTCCAGAGGTAAATCACCTCATTGTTGGTGTATGCATCTGAGAAGCAGTAGATGCCAAACATGGATTACAACACATCAATCGTGAGAATCCATTCAATCAAAGTCTTCATACTTTATTCTGTTAATGTGACTTACAGCTTCCAAATTTCAGGGGACAGGAGTGGGCATCCATGGGGAAATCCTCCAGGTGCATGGGACATTCGGCATGAATGGTCAACCTTGGAAGGGACGATGAGGTCAAGAGAGGTTGAGGAGAGAGGAAAATACGCACGAGTCAATACACAAGCCAAGACGCAACTTCCACGAAGCATTTTATAGTCACTTTTATTTGTTAACCTGAAGTTTAATGGGAATCAATAGAAGCAAGTCAGTGGGCTATTTACTGATTATACACACGCTGTGTCAGGATAAAAGGGATGGCTTTATGGAACCATTTAACAAAGTAAACAATCCTAATAAAAGACAGTATTTTATTTAATAGCGCAGTCAAACTCGCAACTGATGATCTTACCTCATGGTGTAGAGAAGCGTGCCGTTGTCGACGAGTCGCAGAAGTTTGTTTGGAGTTGTCATGTTGTGGGCCACAGATTTCTTGCCATTGTGGAAAAATGTGTCAGGTGTCCAGATTTTACTGGCAAGGAGGTTGTTAAGGGGCAACACCTGCATGGGCCCGTCAAATTTCAGTCTTTCATCGCTCCAACTCTGGCGGAAAAAGACATCGACGGTGTATTCCTGCGGGGAGTGGAGTGGAGAGGTTTCATCAAACGAAGCAATCGACTGAAGTCAGACGATCTTTGTTGACGGTGCGGCATTGATACTTTACAGATAAAAAAAAAAAAAGCTCTCCTACTACAGTTGAAGCATGCACAATTCATCTTGGTTCTAAAGTTCCCTAACTACACATTGATTGTTTAAACAACCGATTCACACAACTATGAACGTCAATGTAAACAACACGATAGGCTGTTGCCATGGCAACGATAGTCGACATCTTTTTTCGAATCGAAAGCCAGTCAAAAATGATTTGAAATTTCTAACTTTTTATCGAATACACGGTTCTCAAAATGACTCACGAGAATTTACAATATCATTTTTTCAGTTGTAGGAAACGTCATTAATTTGACAATAAAGTTATCCTAGGCGGCAATTAAGTATAATTTCCAACTAAAATAAGAACACAGCCATTCAAATGGAAATATATTTCACGTTCTATCTAAAGGAGTGTTGTCCTGGCAACAGAGCTCATCATTAGCCGTGTATTGCAGCCGTACAGAAGGCTGATCGATAATATTTCTTTTTCTAGTACAATCAAAGGCTTCTTGGTGAGCAATGATGTTGAACTGACGGAAAAAAAAAAATGCTGATCATTTCTAAGTGGCTTCAGAACAAGACCATCCTCAGCGGGGGGATTTGTAAAGCCTCCACTCAACATGAAATGGACTCTCCAATTTGAATTGTTATGCCTGCCTGACCTAGTGTTGCTTTGCCAACCAACTTAAAATAATGACCCTAAAACAACCTTGTGTTTGTCTTTAACTTTAATTTTTTTTATTTGTTTTGCAGTCTTTGGCTAATGCAGATAATCACTATGAAAAGTGACCGTAATCCATCTGCTCTTATGCTAATCACGTCAAATATGATATCAATTGCTTGCCCGGTGCAAACAAGTGAACAGATGAACACACATTGACAGCAGAGGGCAGATGTATTCATGACTCCTTCCCTCAAAAGACAAAACTCATTTCAAAAGGCAAACTGGTATGTTGTGCCCAAGGCCGTGCATACTTATTGGAAGGCGACACACAATGCAACAAATAGGTATTTTTCTTTTAATGTCTTTTTCATTACTCGCAATTCAAGCTTGCAGCTTCCCTTCCCTGCTCGGCTTCAAAAGTGGTTGATAATCTGCCAGTTTTTATTTTTTCCCCCCATTCTATTCAATTCAGATATGATTCAAAATCTAGGACAAGCATATAAAACACATTCCCTTTCACCCGCCTGTCAATGTGAACTTTTAGTTTTGCATTTATACATATTTTTACATAATGGCACGTGTTCTATCAAAGATGGGATTTATTTGGTGCCGTGCGCTGTCTGCGGAAATGATTAGAGTCCTGAAAGTTAATCAGAATTATTTAAAAAAATAAATCCCTCTCTCTCTCGCTCTCTCTCTCTCTATGCCGTAGCTGATGGTTTTCTCGTGTTGTTACTTGGCCATTCTCCTCCCTTCAACTTGCTCATCCCTGTCCTGCACCTTTGCTACCTAAGCCAATATCTTCATTTATTGGATTTTTGATTACAGCCTGCTTCTTGTCAGACTTGTTTTGCAGTCGGGCTGCCTTTTCGAGTTGTTCAGTGTCTGCTGTGTCTCCCAGGGGGAAAAAAGAAAAAAAAAAACGCTTTCAAACACAGCTGCCTCATCTGTCTATATCTGAATGAATCTACCTGCATACCAAACTGCATGCATGCTCAAGTGTCATATTATTGATTGACGTGAAGAATAAAAATAACAAAGCCTCACACAGAAAGGCATTACCGCTGACACTCACAAAACTAATTAGGATTATTAATCTTAGGTCCCGGTAGTGATAGAATTAAACTCCTCCAATTACATTAATTACAAGCTGGCCAGAAAAAAAACCTGTTGTCCATAGAACATGCTTTGTGCTAATGTTGCTGGTGAATTATGTGAAGATGTCTTCTTTCTGACAACACGCAGCAAGCCAGAGATGACATCCGCCAGTGTGATTATGACACGCAGAACTTCCTCGAGGGAAAGCATCCATTATCTCCACTCTTCCGAGCTGCACTGAGCAATATAATGACTCATCTCAAATTTGATTGATGTCACTTAAGGTCATTCTTAATTTTCTCTTGTAAATAAATGTACCTTTCCCTCCTCAGCATGTAACCAGCACGCCTTTGGCAACTAACTAACTTCAAATTATCTTCAGTGTTCATCTTCCTGCTCTGAGGCGTAAACACATTTGGAACTTCACTGTCTTCACCCTTAAGGCACCTTTTGTTCCACAGATATAATCACATCGCAGTAAACTAAATGAAGGACAATGTCCATAACTGCATCTCCTAAAACTTCCATGCAAGTAAAGTCAAATAAAATACTTTGATTATATGACAGTATACCTAAACGATGGGAAATAATATGATGAGAACGTAGTCTTGAGATGAAGGAGCACGCCGATGCCTCCTTAGGGGAGATCAGTGTCAACATGGTAACCTACATTCCATGAGCTCATGGGTCTTACTTTTCAACATGAGCATTCCATTTATATTGCCATAATACGATTGGATTGTTTTCCAAAAGACGTGTGACATATTGGGGTTTACTCCTGGGATGAGAAGTGAAGCATTTCTAGTGCAATTGATGTTGGAGATGGACCAGTAATTGGACCAGTGACTGTACAGCACATCAAATCCTGGATTATCAAGTGTTGTGTTTGGGGAACAAGTCATTTTTAACAATTTCTGCGAAAGTTTGATGGCTGGCATTGCGTAGCTAGAGGGAGAGACAGTTATCGCATTTGATTGTTCCATTTAGTACATACAACTGGTCATAGCACACTTGGAGATGAATCCACAATCGTTTTCAAGGCCCTTTTGATACTATTCTTGAAATTGGCCATAAAAATAAAACACCAAAAGTGGTTGCTATGAAACTGCTATCGTATTGTTGGAGTCAGGAGGAAAGATATTAGCAATAAAGGAAATGGAAAAAGTGCAATATGAGATATACAGTATGATGTGATTTTAAAACAAAAGGCTTGCAACGATTTTTAGCAATCTCCGGCATTGATTGTTCAGGGTCGAAAATGCCACAATTGTTTTTCAGGTAGGAGAGGAACTTCTAACAAACACTCCACAATCCTTTTCACATTGACATTTGAGAGAACAATTATTCATGACTTTGAAAAGAAATGATTGTGAGTGTCCATTGTCTCCAAAGCCAACTACACTTCAAGTAAATGGAAAAAAAACTAAAAATAGCTTGCTGTGGTCATGATTGTATGTTTACGAGCTCTGTAAATGTGGCCAACTACTTAATTTGATGCACTCGTCCTCGTTAGGATTTCAACTCATGTTAAAAATGACGCCGCCCATTCCAAAGCGCTTAAATTCCAGCAATTTATTCTGCTCATTATTGAAATCTGGGGGTCAAGCTCCGGCCCACTATTCCTATTTTCCGCATTTTTTCTATGTCACACTTTTTTTTAATCTTCAAAAAGTACAGCTGCACTTATGGTGCAACTTTTGAGTTGAGACAGTGGAAATTGTTGAAATGGAATTTGCTCTTGTTTACCAGTTCACACCTGTACCTCGTACTGCCCCTCGTCGCCATAGTAACAAACCCTCCATTAGCCCAGCCCGATATGGGGCTCACTTATCTGAAAACAGGACAGGGGGAAAAACAAGATACAAAAATAGGTGGTGTGAAGTATCCTGTAATTCTTTATCTTTGGGGGTATTTTGAAAAGCATATCAGATGTTAGCAACACACCTGGGAGCTGTTTGAAAGTGTTGAAGAGCAAAATATACGCTGTGAGTGAAAGAACCCCTGGAGCACCTACTTGTTATTTCTCTGGTCTTTTTTTTTTTTTTTTTGTGAGGTTCTGTTACTAAATATGTACATGCTGATTCAGGTCATAAACAGATTTTCTTTTTTTAATCCAGTAAAATAACTAACATCCTGCGCCTTTTTTGACTGTGTGTCACATGACCTCTGCCTGTCCCACAAGTGTATGTTCAAGCATTGATTCATTGTGGAGCATGTGAATACAATGGAGCTAAAAGTAAAGCCTAGAAAACCTCAAAGGTGTTATCTGCTGAAAAAGATAAAGTGCGCTCTATTGTGATAAGAACTCATGACCCAGAGTCATCACCCAGATAGCGTACATGTGGCGAGATATACACAATCGAACTATAAATAAATTTCCTGTCAACAATTTCATTTGAATGCATTACATATAGTAGATAAGATGAGAAGGTTAGAGACTTTGAAATCCTGCGTGACTTGACATATCCTAGCAAGAACAGACTTCCACATAAGCGCCTTTAATGAATGAAAGGGAAGACGGTAATTATCTTTAGCGATACATCCATTTGAAAAGATCCTTGTGGATTTGTGTCGAATTTGACTTTGAGAGCGCTGAACTGCGCCGCGGCACTTTGTGCGGACCTCTTGTGAGACCAAAGAACTCCAAAGCTCCATAATCCAGCTACATAATACAAGATGTCGAGCCAGCTCCTAACTCAAGTAAAAAAAAAAGTCCTTACCCCAAGGCGGTCAATTACTGCTACATGATCAAATATGTCAAAGAAAAAAAAAAAAAGATCACTCTCTTTTGTCTGCTGTTTAACGGCAGGCGCTGCTCATCTTAATGACTCATCAAATTTCACAAATAAAAAGTTTGGATTGCTTATGTAGGCTGCAGCTGATAAAAATGACTCCATGGTTGATTGCCGTTTAGTTTATCATTGCTCAGTGACCTGCGTGATAACTAAAATATGCAAGGCCATCCATTGTAAATTCAAATTGTAATGATATTTGTGATCTCATTGTTTTATTGTCAACATTCATTATTGACCTACAACATTGCCAGTGCATTCATTAACTTTTAATTGTGTCTACTTATATTGCGGCCTACTTAAAAATATTTCTCGTAGACTCAAGTGCACAAAATCCCCAACTTAATCATGTTTAATTATAATGAAAAATGAAAAAAATGTAAAAAAAAACATTAACGATCAGCAAATGACGATGAAGGGAAAAAAATACTCACCATGTCAGTGTCTGACACTGGGCCAAAACTTGTCACGTAAATGTCCGTCGTCACTTCAGTGACACTCTCTGTAAAAAACAAAACAAAAAAAACAACAGAAAGCAGCAGGCTGCAAATTAGCATTTAACCAAGCTATCTTAAAAAAAACATTATGGAGACACTCGGCACCCATGGTATTAAAAAAATGACGCACTTGGCAAAAATAAATAAATGATCATCATGCAGCGATTTCAAGAGTTATTGCGAAACACCTTGCAATTGTAATGCATTAAGTAGGACATGAGGCAAGAGTAGAGAAAGACCAAAATTTGGCTGCCTCTTTGCGAGTTGAATCAGCTCCTCTGGGGCGGATGTAGGAAGAAAGCTTCGGGGCTTTTGCTGAGACAAATAGCGTCTCCAGCAACTCCAGAGTGATGAGGCTTTTATCCAAAAGCGAAGGAGATACTTTGTGCTAACAATGTCCCTGACCCCAAGAGACCACCCACAGGTGAACTCTCCTCTCCTCTGGTGAAGAACCCCCCCTGAGAGAAACCATCCACTTCCACATGAATCATCCCCATGACACAAATAGTTCTCGCAAAGTACGTGATTATCACCACGTCGCGTCAGCAGTTTGCATGGCATGCATCGGCGGAGGGAGAATGCCTTTTTTTCTTCTTCTGTTTACAGCTTGATGCATGAGCGCATTAATGGCAAAGTGAAATAGATCTTGCTGGAATTTCAATTCAATGGAGTTCTCTCCAGTCTGATTAGAAGATGTTTTGGCATGATTATCTCTCGCCTAAGTTTACATGTGACATGATTGCAATTTTGCATCTCCGCAACTTTGAAAGTAAGATGAATCTGAACGAGGAAATCACTGCTGTGATTGCAAACATGGAGCATTTCCACTAAAACAAAGTCTTGAATGTCTTGTGCCAGATTCCTCTGGCCTGGTTGCAACTTCTAAGTCTTGGTGGTCTGCAGGCTGGCAGCTCCGCTTGTGGCCTTAACTGCATGCATTGAAGCAGAAACAACCATTCCAGCTGGATGACTGAGAAAAGTCTGCTCAAGCATACTTTGAGGACAATTTGGTAGAAATAGCAAAGCTATCTCCCGACAGATGTCGGCCACTCACGTTTCTCACTCGAGGGACAATGCATGTATTCATCTGCATTTCACAAGGCTGCTGCTTTTGCTGTGTCATCAAAACATGAGTCATGAAGAAAAAGGATGTCTTACCTCCCAGCCCGGGACGTAGTCTGTTGTCATAACCATCCAACAGTCTGTCTAAGATGCGGGTGAAAATGGTGATGTTATTACTGTCATCAGGCAGCGGCTCTCGGTGTCCCACGACGGCACTTTGGGAAGAAATGGACACAAGTTAGTGGCAAAACAAGTACGTCATAAAGCAAATGTAGTATAGGATAGTCATTTACAGGAATTTTGTATTGACTAAAAAGTGGAGTCATTTGAAATACATATGTGAATTGCTTGCAATTAATTCGAGCAAAGATAGTCAAGCGTTGGTCCGCGGCCCTCTCGTGGTCCCTGGCGTTGTTGTAGGTGGTCCGTGAAATTGGAAATGGAAAATCATTTTTACAAATAAAATAAATATATAAAATAAAAATAAAATGGATGGATGGATAATTCTGTTGTTATTTAGACTAGATTTTTTTTCCAGCTAATTTTGTGAATCATCTATCCATCCAAATGATGTCAAATTTAGCTCAGTTGAAAACCCCCTGAATTAGAGTATTGTAGCGGCAGCCCCCCTCAGTACTGTATTTATCAGATATCATGTTCGATTCTTCATCGTATGCTATAAGTTACCATAGATGTTGCAGCACATATTAATTGACATCTCATAATATCCATCAGGAGAGAATTGCGGGATTTATTTCGAGCGCTGATGATTTAATGAGTACAGTCTTTAATTAAGCTTGAATCCCCCGAAGGGGTCAAATATCCCAGCAATTCCCAATCAGCAAACACTGATAGCAATAAAGTTCCAGTGGACACAATTTGAAGACATTTCGATCGTTACAAACGAACCTTGTCTGCAATAAAAACTTTTAGGATTAAAAGTACTACATAACTTCATATCTCATTTTGGAATAATTAACCAATGCCATCGAAAATATGTAGACATATTGTCATTTCCATTGATTGATTCAAGGCAAGTTGAACAATTGAGTCTTGTGTTGGTGCTGTGTAGCACTCAGATACTTCAAGGATAGCAGACTTGGCACCAGATGAGATGTTTTGTGTTTGAGGTTGTTTCTAAGGGCAGGAGGAGGATGCTGCCGGCTCGGAGGTGTGTGACCATAATTGATGCAGCTTGCGTACACTCACGCACTTGTTATCTAAGACTGCATTGGAAGCATTCACAATCTGACCCTGATTAGTTTTCACACATTGATTTGACGTAACATAATAGAAAGCCTTTATTGGGGTAAATTAAAAAACAACTTTTCATATAAATACATTTGATTTAATTGAATTATTTGTACATTTTTGTTTTTCTAAATGTAATCAAAGATTTGAAATTATTTAAAAATAATAATAATTGGAATATTGAACAAAGGTATGCCTCACTTATGTCATTTTTAACCTAAGTTCAAAGTACTCCTACAGAGGTGATGCTAAGGCCTCACCCCAGTAATTAGCATCTTCCTCTTTTGCTGTATGGCATGAAAGCAACTTGAAGATATTCCTCCTTTCCATTTGAGACGGATCAATGCTCTGTGCTCACTAATGAGCTTATGTAGTTTAACGCCGCCAGAAAGGTGGGATTGCTGAAATATGCCTGATTCATTTATGGAATCGATTGCTCCCATTGGTGCGGCGTGATGTCACCTCGAAAGATGCTATTATCCTTCTAACATTATGCACTTATTGAAGAGTTTTACCAGAGGCGAGGCACGTTAATTAGCCAGGCTGCTCGAAGCCTTGCAGAATGAATATTGAAACCTGATAACGTTCCTGGCTGGAGCTCTGGGAGACCTAGTTTGGATATTATACATTTTTAACTCGGAGCACCTAAAGTTGCGAGAATGTGTAGGCGTATGAGTCTTCTACTGTCCCGATGAATAAACTCCTTGCCGAGAATGATGCATGGGTTAACCTTTCCAACGCTCTCATAGCAGATCCTCCCTTCAATAGTTACGCAGCAGCGCATTATGTAGCACGTCGTCGCTTATCAATGGCCGCCGTGTAGCTTTTTTCAAGCCTGAACAATGTGAAGAATTTGTCTTTGCTTGCTTCTTCTGTCATCCACTTGCTTGTTTCGAAAGATTACCGTATTTTCCGCACTATAAGGCGCACCTAAAAACCTCCAATTTTCTCAAAAGCCGACAGTGCGCCTTATAATCAGGTGCGCCTTATATATGGACCAATATTGAGCCACTACAGCAGGCATATGCAATGGAGAAGAGGTGCACACTGAGTTTTTTCTAGGTATTGTGACCATTGGGAAACTCATACTGCTGACTTTTGCCCTTGACTTGCTGACTTGAATATTGCACCATTAAAAAAAAAAAAAAAAGGTTGCATACATTACAAAGCACCTTAAAGAAGAAGCATTAACATTTTTATCAATTTTCTTGCAGCAGGGAGATTGGAAATCATGTTGCCCTTCATATCAACTTGAATTTCAAGGATAGCAGACTTGGAGTTTGTTTTGTTTTCTCCCCCCCCCCCCCCGGCCGGGGAGGTGGTTAGGTGGCACCCAAGCTGACAGCGGCTATCTGGATTCTTGTGGGCTAATTCAGGTTGGGGGAACTGCAGCTCAACCTCCACAGCCAGGATAGCAGAGGGCTCCTCTGGCAGCCCTTCGCTCTGACTTGGACATCTACTTTTGATTTTCATATTATGTATTATTTGTGCCCTCTCTGCATCCATTACAACCTGGTGATCCTGAAAGGGGGATCCTTCCATCTGTGGTCCCTTCTCAAGGTTTCTCATTTTCCCCGGGCAGGGGTTTTGAGTTTTTCCTTGCCCTTTTGGGAGCTTAAGATCAGGGGATGCTTTGAGAATAATTGTCAATT
Source organism: Syngnathus acus (assembly GCF_901709675.1). Classification (NCBI taxonomy): domain Eukaryota; kingdom Metazoa; phylum Chordata; class Actinopteri; order Syngnathiformes; family Syngnathidae; genus Syngnathus; species Syngnathus acus. The sequence goes on along the minus strand of NC_051099.1, from coordinate 2,205,093 downwards.
TTTGTCTATGTGAAGCCCTTTGAGACTGCTTGTGATTTAGGGCTATACAAATAAACTTGACTTGACTTGAATTTATTTTTGTCAGCAATGTACAAGTTGTGTCTGGGCTTGTAGAAGGGCGTCGAATGTATTCTCTCGTGATTTTTAAATGACTTCTTTCATATACGCTCGCCATTCCTCAGCCTTCACTATAAATACTCTGCAGAGTAGGACAGTTTTTTTTGCTAAATGCAGCTTCCAAAATGAATAATGAAAAATGCGCTTTGTTGCTTGGTTTTCTTTTTTTTTTTTGGTACTCAGAGTTGACAGCACTGGTATGCTAATTTCCACAGCCTAGACTATAATCAGTTTTGAATGGCATGCTCAAATTTGGCCATTAAAAGAAAAGTGGCACTTGAAAAACAGTTGACTGAGGACTGCACACTCTGCTCCTCGGCGCCTATTCGACCTCTTCCTTATCTGTTCAGCTGTCACACTGCCACTCTTGGCTCAAACGGTGACACAACAACAAGACAGAGGCCATTTGGAGAGCTACGACCTCCTCCAAGGCTATGTCATGATATTTGACAAATCACCAAATCCCCTAATTATCACCGAAATATGACATCATTAGTCAACTAATATGTAAATCGCGGCATGTGGAATTTATATAACTGCTAGAATCAGGAATTTTAACAAGAGGAGCTGAGTCGTAAATTAGGGACGGACGAAAGCTGGAAGCTGGTACGACAGCAGGAAATGATCAAACGGTGAGATAGGATCGGAGATGCGTGCTATCATTGCGGGTGACATCAATCTAGTCTCTGATGCACTTTTAGAAGCAAGCAAGCAAGCAAGCCACGGTGCCACACTCGTATCGCGCTCACATCTGCAGGGATTTTGGAGACGCTATCGACTGCATCAGCAGCAATGAAGGGATCATTTAGAACTGTAAGCAAGCTTCGGAATACTCGCGTAAAAGCCGACTCTGTAAAGATGTCATTATTTTCCAGGCAGGACGGCACAACGTGTGAATAGCAACATGTTTCATTCCAAACGTCAGTTCAGCTAGCAATTTTTATTACCACTCATGTTTTAAAAAATTAATTGGGTCCATTCTTCTTAAAACTGGGTCAGGAGATAGGATTTTTTTTTTGTCATTCATCCTGGCTATTTGACAAGTCAAGGGACAAAATTTCCATCTGTATCGCAGTTCTGAAGGACTGAAGGTGTTTGATGGGGTCAGGGCTGTCAAATGTTTCTGCAGCACATTCATCCAACCATGCCTTTGTAAATCTTCTGGTGTGGGGATGGAATGGAAAATGCATTTACCAGTTTTGGAAAGACAATACTGAAAATATTGCACCTGTAAGTGTCTCCCGATGTACAGGAATAGCTTCTTCAGTGTAAAAGTAAGAATTTAAATGTGTTTGTGTGATCGTTTGTGACTGGTTGCTGGCAGGATCTTTGATTCGTTACACTTTCCTCTTGGCTCTTGTCCTAACCCATTTGGTTGGCAAAGGAAGATTTTAATTTATCTGACTTCAACAACAGAGCTATCTATCCGCCCGAGCGTAATGTCATTTGAAATGTTGCCACTAATGCATAGCCTTGAAACATTGTACTTTTGCCAAGACTGAACAAAATAACTGCATTATTAAAAGGGCTGTGTGCAGAGGCGACTGGAAATCTTGTTAAAAGAAAACAAACGCACTGATTAGCTCTTTCACCTTGGAATCAGTGTGTGCAGTAGACTATATTTCCTTTCATGAACATCTAGTTGATGTTTCTGATTGAAAGACAGAAGGTAAATATTCCCTGATCAACTATGATTGCCATTAGTCTCCGCCCCCAGGCCGCCGTCACCCTGATAATTCAATCAGCAAAGTGGCTCGGCCATGAGAATACATTACCCTTCTCACGTTAACCTTGACAGCCCTGCCCAAACAGAATGTTATCTGTTGACCAGGTCGCGTCTCAAAGTGACGCCCCCTCTCCGTGAATAATTCATGGAAGACGAGGTGAGAAGTCTGGCCAATCTTACAAGCGAAGGATCCATGGGGAAAGTGTACACATTGCACTCTCATCCTTATGGCCATCGATTAAATGCCACATCAACCAGCGACATGGCTACACATTACAAAACAGAAAGCAAGATAGTCTTAACTAAAAAGAAGTCAAGACAACTGAATAAGATTTTTTGTACTGCGTGAATTATTGCGAAGAATAATGTGAATGTTTCTTGGAACCAGATGGATAATGCAGATGTAATCTTGCAAGTGCATCTTTCCAAGCACAGAATAGATGTGATTGCAACCAAGATGGAGCCATCAGATCCTCAAGGCAGCTGCTGTGGGTCGAAACTCACTTTTAATGTGCTTGTAAACAATGGTGGCCCGTGAAGACAAACACAATGATATAACAACAGTTTTATTGTGAGGCCACAAAGGAGCAATTTGGATTAAAAAAGTCCAGTTTGACTTTTCCTGACCGCTAAGCCAAGACACACATTTTATTATATCATTATTTTTATGACTCATTTATTATTGTTATTATTTATTCTTGTCCATGTTAATCTGATTGAGCCATTTGAGCATTCGTCCAATGACCTTCTAAGTTGATCTGCTTTGTGTCGATCCAGATTTGATCAATTGTATCCCAGGTGCATGTGTGAAACAAACCATCTAGCATGTCAGGTTGCTTTTTGAGGATGCGCAAAACGTGCCAAGTTGCACAACGCCAGTTCCCCAAAGGCCTTTTGTCAGTTATACGATAAATCATCAGGAATGTCTTCTTCCTCAACTGTACTAAAGCCCATTTGGAATTCCGACGGTGGAATCAAAAGGGAGCTCTCAGACAGAGAGACATCTCGTGTGCTGTACATTCACCATTTTCATGGTCATTTTGAATGATAGGAATGATTTGACCTCTTTTTTGACCTTGTAATATATAATACTCCCTGGCGGAATTGTCACCGAGATGTTGGATGTCTTATCGTTTTTCCTGCAATGTAGTTAAGACTGAATCATTAGCACCTCGGCTGGTTGCAGCCAAGTAGTGCGATTCATCATTAGCTTAGGAGCCAGCTTTTTATTAAAGCACAAAAAAAAAATACATGAATATGAAAATGGACATTTCTGGGAAAGGACATTGAATACGTGCACTCGATTATAGTTGAGGTAATTATGGAAAAATTACCATCTCCGTCAAGTGGTGTGCTTTGGCCATGAATAATAAATTCCATGGCCTGCTTGGATCCCAATGGGGAGTGTGTGACGTTTTTTTTTTCGTCCCTGAGGATGTCAACATTTCATATACAGTATGTTATTATTAATACGCTGCTCTCATAAAGAATGGAATGGTTATTCATAATTAATGTAATGGATACTGCCAATCGTTTGCTACAGGTCTTGAAACCAAGATAATCTGACAGTGGGGGTCTTGGGAGTTTCGTAAAGAGAGCGAGGAAAGGAAAAAAGTCGTATTTTTAGCTTCTCCCTCCTTGAATGACCGCCACTGATTTTGAAGTAGTACAATTTGATGGTTTCATGATTGGATTCAATATGGACATGGAAAAGGTCTCCAAAGTCAGAGTTATTGAAATTCAAGGAACAAGACATCATAAGCAATATCGAGTGTGTGCATCTCAATATGTATCACATTACGTACATGGGGTAAGGATTTGTTCCCCAGCCTGCTTTCTTCCTGGGTTGGTGAGCTTTTGCTTTCAAAATGTTTCAAGCGGTTTACAATTTGCCATTTCCTCCTGCTATAATATCCGGCAGCCTTATCAACGATGCAAACATGGCAACCAGCGCACATTCTCTTCACTTGAAATTACAAGAGGCATGATTAGAATGACATCTAGATACTAAGGGGCGGTCTTTCTTTTTTTTTTTTTTTAGCTGACTCTTAACACACGTTCAGAAATGTGCAAAAGAAGCAGGAGAGAAAATGCTGTGAATGGACAATCACAAGTGTGGTGTGCTGCACAATGCAAATTAATTCAGCAGTCAGTAAAATGTACTGTTGCTCTGTGCACAATTTAGATGTGAGGACAGGCTCACCTTGCAAGGTGGCACAAGTTCTATTTTAATTCGGAATATATATTACTGCAAATGGAGATAAATTCTCCCAGTCGTAATTCAAATGCTTTTACTGTATTTATAATGAGATGTTCATTTCAACAAAAAGTTGTAGTACTTCTCATTCAATCGAAAAAAAATTATGCTATTTTCATTATATATGTTTTTCAATGTTCATTTAAAACCCTCTATTAACACAAAAAACATTATATATATTTATATTTTCTTTAATATTATTCTAAAGTCCATGCATTGTTATAATAATAGCACTCTGACCATGTCTGACTCCACAGCTTTTGGTGTATCTGATTCGATACAGTTGTACCTAATGAAGTGTTGGGTGAGTTTATATTTGCTTCTAAAGATATTGGCTGGATTGCACGATTTAGTGGAGCAGTCAACTTGATTAATGAGGCGTGATGCAAAACACCTCACGTAAACAATAGCTGGCACAGAAGACTGCAAATTGCACATGGTGCTATCGGAAAGGAGATCACTTTGTCCTACCTGGCTTGAGGAATGATGCTGAGGCATAGAAGGGAGCTCCACAAGGCCAAGTGCAGGGGTTGCAGCTTCCAAAATGCAGCAGCCATAGCAGTTGAAAACACAGGGCTCCTGAGGGAAATGACACAAAGGTGTTGGACAAATGTCGTTTTTATGTTTTGACGAATACAAGTGCAAATGACACAGAGGACCAAAATGTATACAGCACAGCTGTTGCCATAACAAAGCCCTTTACGGAAATGTTACCTCTGACAGAGAATATGTTTATATTTTCTATAAATAAATGTATTCTTCACTCCGCTGCAGCATACTTTTGTGCTGAATTCAAACATATCCAAGACACATCTTTTGATGTATCTGGCAGCAAATCACCTCGTGAGGGGTTGAGAGAACTCTCCATGGGTGAATCTGATTTTTTTTCTGTGTGGTAATAGACAATCTTTGTCATGAGATAATTAGTTTGCACTATAAATGTGTGCTGCACTGTCGCACACACCTTTGCTTGGGGGGCCGAGTCTCCTCTAAGTGGAAAGTCTGTGGCCTTTTTCTCTTGATGCGTAAATGTGATTTTGAGAAATCCTAGAGAGGAATCAAAAGTCGAGAGTAGATTCGCAGTAAACAGTATTTTTCGGGGAGGAAAATCAATCACGGCTTTTTCTAAAGATTCATTTAGTCATTCCTGGTAGAAGAAAACTGAGCGAATAAATTGGGTACAGTTAGTTAACAGAAAATTAATAATTAAAAATATTTTTGAAAATATAATTTTGCATATACACTACCGTTCAAAAGTTTGGGGTCACAAAATTGTTTGGGTGACCCCAAACTTTTGAACGGTAGTGTATATATTTATTTAGATAATTATTTATAGATTATATATATAATCTTCTGTGTAAAAAATATTATAATATATATGTATACTTATATTCATAGATTTTTTATAATCTTATACAAATATAAGATATAATTTATAATATTTAATTCATAATATTTTATTATAATAATATTTACACTACCGTTCAAATGTTTGGGGTCACCCAAACAACAGTGTATATTTAAATATAATATTTTGTTTTAGCTGTAACTATATTATAAGAATAAAACAATATAATGATTAAAAAAAATCAATAAACCACACGGGTTTTCATGCAAATCAAATTGCGTAGAACACTTGATTTATTATTTTTTTTCTCTTCAGAGCGGCTCCCACACCTAATGCCGTAACCAGCAAGTGTATGTTGTGTCACCTTCCGACACTGCTGCAGATGCGGCAACATCATTAGCCAATTACAAGGCCACTATTATAGCAGTCAAGTTCCACTTTCATCACCTCTTCTCATGGCTGCTCTCACAAATTGGCAGCTTTGCAAGGGAAGCCGCAACTAAAAAGTCCATCATTAAGAGGAAAAGAAGACAAACAACCTCTGCAGAGCAGATGCACAGTCACTGGAGCGCACACGTGTCGCAGCTGTTTTATACTTTAAAGCCTTTTATTGTGCTTTTGTGAGATTGTGCCCCCTTTATGGCCAGCGGGATCAAACAGTCCCCTCGGGGGAATCAACATTTTTTTATTTTTTTACTGAGCGCACTTGCGTGAAGTGCAAACAAATGATTGGACACATAGATAGAAGGCTTTGTCAAAGGCCCTCTACGCTTCATTTGTCTCAGGCATTAGGAGAAGACTGTTTTATTGCAGCTCGGTTATGACTCCACTAGCTTTGCGCTGCATTTTAGAACACCACCTACTCCAAGTCATCATATGATAATTGTTAGAGTCGATCTCTTTGGCGTAGATAATTCGATTTTCTTCCGAGGCTGCAAAAATAATAGCGAGACTGATTCATTTTTGTTTTAGGTCAAGAGAGCAGCCAAGCAAGCTAAGAATGAAAAATATTATCATCTAATGGAAGCCCATTTACCATTCATAGCTAAGCAAAATAACAGCCTGGCTTGCTTATCATGTATGGAAAATAATGACCATTTCCATAAATGCCCAGGTTAGTCCACAGGCATTATTCGAAATGCTAAAATGGCACTCATTAGATCTCTGCCAGAGCAAAACAATCCAATTTGGATTAGCACCATAACCTTCACAGTCTTAGCTGTACCAAAATAAAATAATCGATCCTCTTCCTACGTCACACAAAATCATTTCGTGGGAAAACTTTCACACCGCAAATAATAGTCCATAGTGGAGACAAACATTGTTTGGACTCCTTCCTTCAGGCATTTTGTTAATACTAATACTGCATCATTAACCATGAAAGGTTTTTACGTTCCGTAATAAAACCAAATTATACTCGCCAGACCCACGGATGTCATTTCCCTGTCTGACATTAGACGCCATCATTTTTTTTTCCCCCATCACCACACATGGCCATGTTCATTACACACAACATCCTTAGCACTGTCCTGGATACATCAATATTTTAAAATATACTTAGAGCCCTCACTCTCTTGAGGCCCCGATGGAACACGCAGCCGTTTGCTGAACTAGTTAAACTGTTAGAAGAAAGTCTCATTAAAAAAAAAAAGATGCACAGCTACTGGTAGACTAATGATGTGCTCAATAAATAAACATAATACAATAGGGGAGGGGGAGGGAGTGGAAAAACAAGGAAAGTTGTAATCATTCTAAGTGCACATTACACAAATTAGAATTTTCTTTTAAATGCCTGTTGTTGTTTTCATCCTCCGACACTAGCACCAATTAGAAAAAAATCGCAAAGGAAATTTGCTCGACAGCATTCTTGCAAATTCTTCCCATTTGACAATAACAAACAGACCAGAGTGCTGCTAACCTGCACCTGAGCTAGCAATACCTGTCACGCAAATGAAGGGCTTAGTTCCTGAGGCTTAGACTCTTCTGAAAGAAAGACAAAAAAAAAAGAAACACAATGCTTTTGTTGGCAAATTAAAAATAGCTTGCCTCAGGTGACAGTAAACCGAAAGCACTCAACATCTCGCACATTTGTATTCTTTTCGAGCGTCATTTCTTTTCACTGGCTGAAAAAGCAGAAAATCCAATGAGTAATATAATCTCATTTGACAGAATCAAAAGGCCGGAAAAGCAGTTTTGATTTAATTTTCTGCAGTTTGTGATTGGGTGTGTGTGCAAAGAGATTTTTGCATTCAGAATAAGGGATGAGAAAAGTGGGTTGGAGTTTTTTTTTTTACTCAGTCTAAATCAAATGCATTGAAAGTATTTCAAAGACGGAAGCTGTTGTTTTTACCATTTTTACCTGCCCTTTAGAAACTGTCGGAAATGCAAGACATGATCATTATTAGCAGTCAAATGATTATTTTATTTTTATCATGGTGGTCTATTTGTTTGTTATATTAGACTGCTGGTATTTTGTTTGAAATGGTTCCTCATGGACGTGTAATATGAGCCCTGAGCCACCTGACAATAAGCTTCTGTTAACAATTTAGGACAGAAACAAAGTAAGTTAAATGTAATTTCCACTCCCTCTGCTAAAGCTGTCTGAGTAATGTTCTGTTAATACACTCTTGACAGGTGATGCAAGAAACAGTAATACAAGCGTGAAACAAACGCCCCCAAAAGTCTGCTTAATCAAATATGAAGATATTTAATCTCCTCAGAGTTTGGGGGGACTTGCCAAATTATTGTATTGGTGCTAAATCTGTTAGGAGAGTAACAATGTATTGCGTTTGAAAACAAAACAAAGAAAAACAAATTGCGCAGTGGAGAGAAAATGTATATATTTTTAATGTATTATTTTTAAAACCGACCAAAAAGGAGGCGGAACTTTTACTTATCCCAAAAAAATGAATTTGAACAGTGACACATTTTTGTTTTAATTTTTGTTGTAGAATGAAAACATTTGAGTTTGATAATATATTGGAATTTATTATTATACTTTATTCCCTAGAAATTTAGGTTAATTTCTGTTATATCAAATATTTGGGCCATTATTGGGAATATATTCTAGAATTCAGAAATTGTATAATCAAGATGGCTAGTGGACTGTTTTCCTTTTTTCTTTCTAATATAATGTATTCATGCAGTACTTGGCAAGCCATCAGGTAGGTTTTGTTTTCTTTTAGCACCCCCGGTGACCCCGGTTGAATTTTCTGGCCTCTCATTATTTTGTAACCTCCAAGTTCCAAACACGTTCAATCCGTTGAGCATTTTCACACAACACTCTTGACCTCCTACTGAATCTGTTTGCAAACATTTCAACGCCATTTATCAAATGTGCAAAATATACAAGTGACCACCAGCATGTGTCCCTTGACACATGTAGCAACAGGGTTCACTGAAGCATGTTAATCCAAAAACACTTTCCTCGAGGCCGCATACCTTTGTTTACTGAAGTTTTTCAATTATTCATTGACAAGCTGGACTAACTGGAAGCATTTGAACTGCATGTTGTACATTTTCTGCTTGACTCACACTAAAGCAAGTGTCCCTACAACAACCCCCTGACTCGCTGTTGGGAGTTAGCGACTTGATCAGATAAATGGAATAATAAGCTAAATCAGTGTGGCTTTTGCAATTAAGCTCGGTGGCGCCGCAAATCTGCATACAAATCACTTATACTTCATGAAAAAAGAAAGGAAAGCAGCTGGTAAACTAAGGTGCCAGACTAGTAGAAGAAATCTGTTGCTTTTCATGAAGAGGTGATTGAGGTGATGAGCCATGCCAAGTCCCTTGACAAATTCAATATATCAAATGAATGAATGAAGGACATTTTTTATTTAATTTCATTTTTTAAATTTAATATTTAATGCCTTTCTTTTGGTGAAGCAACATTTTAATTTAAAAACATTGTTAATTAGATTTTTTTTGTGAATATTTATTCTCTATTTTTTATGATCATTTTAAGCACTGATCATTAGCCCGTACAATATAGTGTTAACTGGTCCAGGTTGTTAGGATAAGCATCATCAGGGCAAATCCTCACTCTTCCCTTCACCATGCACAAAATAATGACCTCGCTGCCATTATTTCTTTGGCATCACCACTGGTCGCTTTTTGGAAAAGTAGTCTCCAGAGGGCTATAAATATCGCCAGCAAAGTCACTACGTTGGCAACAAATACTAAAGACAATTTGTTGCCCTTAATTGCTTCTGCTGCTCACTTTCAAAATAAAAGCATTGCACAATTTTATCTTTCTTTTTGGCATCATAACGACTTTGCAAGGACAGTGGCAGACATTGTGGATGAGCTGGCCATAAAATATCCCGATCTGTGCTCGCGTGTAAATATCATAATCAAATTACCGGTATATATATAAAAAAAAACATTTATGATACTGATATTATGTCCAAGTTACTACCGCTCTGGTATATATTACTAATGAAGGGTATTCACAAGAGCAAAAGGGTACCCCAACTGTTATTAAGTTGTAACCTTATTAAGAAGGCTCTCTCGACAAGAACATTGGCTGACAGCCAGGCAGCAATAAATTAACAAGAAGAAATCATTTGGGCGCAGAGAGGTTGGATACTTTTTATTATCCAATAAAATCACTAAGCACACATTTTGAGATGAGTCCAGAAGCAACAGCAGTTGTGCTATTAAAGCCTTCACACTATTTAAGTTTGCTAATGAAGCATCCATGTAACCAAAACGATTGGGTTCTCAAAATGACAACAACTAAATCATCGATACAAATGAAACGTTAATTAGATGACAAGCTTGAGAGAAGCTGTGACGTAGTGTGTTTTTAGTTTCCAAAGTATTCATATTTGACTCTGACATTGACATTGCTAGATGTTATTGTTGTTGTTTTTTTATCCAAACCAATCTGAGGTCAACCAAAATGGATTTGGGGATGAGGAGGTAGCTGAGGTCATCCCATAAAATAAAAATACCGATAAGTAATTACGAATGGCTCTACATGACTTCTCTTCAGCCTTCCTCGGTGAGCTTTATGGATCCCAAAGCATAAATTACTCGAGCAAGCCTAAAGATCACGTACATATATGATGTTTATCTTTTGACAAAAATCATTAGCCAAACACATCAAGCTTCATTCGGTGATTGCTTTGGGAGTCACAAGTCAATAGTGCAAGGCGATGAGATGGGCTGGTAATTCTCAGATGGGATTTTTGTGTCATTTCCATCAATCATGATACTCGGAATGTCCTCTTCCATTAGGGATGTAACTTGGGTCGGTGGATGAGCATGTCAGGTGTTTGCGAGACATTTTATCAAGCTTAGTAATTGGTTTACACCGGGTTTTTTTTTTTTTGGACAGGCTTTTAGAGAGCCAACATTTATACGCAGATACAAGAACGTTGACGAGCATAATTCTTTTATATTTATATATATTTATGGATGAATTTATAAATTTATATTGATAAAAAGAGATAAAGACAGAGTCCCTTTGTTAGCTAAAGACAGAGAATGGCTTTTCTTTTTAAGTATTTATGCAATTAATCTTGGCGTGTACTTAACAAAATAAAAAAATCTATAAAAAATGAACATGAAAAAAGGATTAGAAACTAAATTTAACATTTGACCTTCAAAATAATACATGACCATAATTATATATCATATTCAATAATATTATATAATAATAAAAAAAAAAACTGGTGTAATGTAAGTGCTGAAACCGTAAACATATTTTCATTGTCACCAATGTTAATTTAGAACAGTTGTGGTTACAAACTTTACATTTGTCAATCTATTATATGCTGCGTAGACCAAATTTTATTTTGTGGGATTCCCGTCACTATTTATCTCCCTTGACAAATTATTAGCGACTCTCTGAAGTGACTTGATGAGAACATATTGATCATGCCAGTTGTTCAGGCATTCAAAACTAAGTGAGCTGTAGACAGTGTAAAAATCTTATGAGCATTACTGACATGAATGACAGCTATATAGCCCAACAGTAATTGCTTTGCACATGTTTGCATCCTGGTAATAGCCTGGCCCAACAAAATCATTTCAACCATGAATCAAACATCCAGGCCAGTGATAAAGCTTCAAGCACTTTGACATCGTATTTGCTTTCGAACCTAAAATGTTTATTTGATGATGTCGTTTGGCAAACCAGAAATGAATGTACGGTAATTGAAATAAAATAGTAGACCTTATTAATGAGCTGAATATTATACAGAGGTTTCTCATCCATTTAGAAACATATTTGAAAATCAATTTAGAGGAGATGCCCATCCTTTTTCTCACAATAGGGATGGGGTTGAAAGCAGATCTTATAAAATAGCAAATCTTATCCCAAAGAACTGACGTGTATAAAAATAAGTCTCCATTGCAAATTCCCCAATCCACATCATGTTCTATTTCCATCACATTACGCTGCAAGCATATTTAAATTTGATGCATTGAACCTGATGCAGTGCACACACAAACACACACACAAGCAGCGATTAGAACTGGAGAAAGCATGATGCCGTGCAAAGACTTTGGCAGATGATGGTATGAAACAGCTCAGTGCATTCTGCTTCTTGGACTGTGACTTGGACTGCATCAGCACCCACTGTGGAAATATGACAAGGTATCTGCCATGAACATAATTCCAGATGCTCCGGGTGGGCTGCTGCCGGAGCGACTGGCAAGAGTGACTCTTGTGATAAAAGCAGCTTTGACTGCTAGTGCAGCAAGTATCACTCCGGAGAAGTTTGGGCTGAAACTCGGATGCCAGTGTATCTGTCAGAGGCTGGAGGGGGGAAGGACATGTTGTCTAGGGGGCTGATTCGCTTCACTCATTCCGAAATGCGTTTGTCTTGTTAAACTGCCACGCGTGAGCTTGCTACTGGCAGTTCCGATTCTTTCTGCATTAATGCACTTTTTTTTTGTCTTCTCAAAGACAAATACACCTTCCACCACCAGTTCCACAAGATGGCTTGCAAGGAGCAGCAATAACAGTGTCACATGTATAAAGATAATAAATAAAATAAAAATATAAATAGATAACTATATTTTTTTATAAATAATGTAAATATAATAATATAAAATGGGTCAAAAAATAATTGCTCTACATTTACCTTATGATTATTTCTAGAAATCAAAATATGAATATAGTCAAGCATCCCTCGTTATGTTTTACAAATTCAGAGTTGTTGCTTGTGGTCGTCCTTGCTGAGAATGATGCTTACATTCTTGGCATGAAGTCAAACTCATCAAAGTGGGAAAGAGAGAGAGAGAGAAAGAGAAACGGGTCGCTGATAGACATCAAGGCAATTCCAAGGTCTAACCGTGCAGCCTAGTAACAGCGAGATGGCAACCGAGCTTATTGCAAAAGATGGTTACACATTACCCCCCCCCCCCCCCTTCCGCCTCCTTTTGTATTGCCGCCTCCTGCTGTATAACATCGCTAACATTGTGTTGATGTTTGCTGGTGTCACTGAGGGCGCTGTATTCAATTTTTTTTTTTTTATTGAACAAAATCTGACGTCATGTGGCATTGGCAGAGACGCTCACAGCTCTGCAATAGACAACTTCTTTCCGCATTAACACACCTCCTCTTTTTTTTTAATTGTTGCTGCAATTGAGTCCAATCTGCCATGCCATATTGGAACACGGCAACGCAATAGTGATGTAAACTAAATCTCTTGTCCAGAGTGTAGGCTGAAACATTGTGATTGTGGCCAAATGCTGCACAATTAAATTGCCTGCAGTTATCTGGCGGGCAATGATTAAAAATAATAATACCGTCTTAGTTGGCAAATCACCCTTGGGAAAAAAAAATGAGGGGGGGGGGGGATTATTCCGGTCCTAAAACCACCATGTACTTTAAATTACATGCAAAACATTGCAGTCATTTGCATAAGAAAATCATTGTATGAACAAATGACTGCAATAAAAGTATACAGGTGGATTTGCTCCTTCCCGAACACAGTCAAGTTTTGCGTTAAAGCAAACAATACACTTTTTTGTTTTGATTGCGGTAATAAAAATCAGATAACAGCACAACCTCTGAGGGCAACTCATACAGCTTGTAATTTTTTTTTGCAGTACAAGGGGAGCAGATGCTGACTCATGAGGGGCATATAGCAAGATCCCAATCTAATTTTGATGTAAAGATTCATTGCACACAGTCAAACCACCCACACACACATACACAAAATTCTGCATCCACCAAAACTTTGTTGTCATCAGTAAAGAATGCAAACTATGAAATCCTGATGATGCATCTCAACATTGTGTATTGCAAGTGGAATTCCTAACCTCCTCTTTCTACTGCAGGAGCTTTCCAACATGATGATGGTTGAAACGCAACATGCAGTCAACTGCAATGCTCTTTTGGGATTTCCAGCTGGGCACTGCACTAACAAGGTTAGTAACAAGATTGTGCCATCAGGGAAACTCGAACCAAGCAGCAATAATGCATCTGACTTAAAGACATTAAGAGCCCACTTCGGCTCTCCACATGGATTTTCGTATCAATATAGATCTGGATTAAAAAAAAAATGGGGTCGGCACATTTTATGGAAATATTACAAGGAGCAGTTATATAGTTAATAATGCAAATTAAGTGGAAAGTGATTTTATTTCTTTCATGGGAAAAAAATAAGTAGGTAGACTCTTTGTTTTGCCTGCGAAAAGACAATTTTAGTGTCTTCAAAATAACTTTGATCATTTGCTTGATGGACTTTAATGTTCAAAATGGATTTGAAAATAGAAACTTCCTGAGTCTAAATTGTCTTTGTCAGATGTTAGTCATTTTCCACATTTCTAAAAGCGCAACATCTTTGGATATATTGAAAGTATTAGTCTGATGATGACACACAGGTAAGAAATATTAAGTGTATTGAATGAGTCAGGCAAAGAACACCATTTATATTCCATCCACAACTGTTCACATCTGGGATAAGACTTGCAGGACCTGAGGTTGTTTTGCCTCTGCAGTAGAACTTCCAAGATATGCAGCTTTAGGCTTTAGCGTGAACTTGTAACCTCAAAGGTCTGAGTAAGACTCTGCTGCTCGTGATCCGTGAAAATAAGGGCAAGGCTTTATTATATTTTTTTATTGCCTTATCGAAACAGCATTGAAAAAGGGAAAACGACATTATAAATTAATTTTTCACCCCCAAAATTTTATTTACATAAATCTGATGAACCTATGGAAAAACAATAGCGGGAAAAAAAGTTAATTGGCTTAATTGGTCTAATACTTTTGAATAGTGTGTGGTGTTTTTTTTCTCCCCCTCCTGCTGCTGCTTTGCACTTCAAACCAAGCGCCAGTGATTGTGATTAACAAAAGGACATCTGTGGTGACATCTGAGTCGACCATATACCCCGAGAGCGCTTTTATTCCGCATGAATTGATTTAATCAAGTATTATTATTTTTGTTGCCGACAAAATACACTTTTGAATGAATCCCATCACAAATTCAAATAGAGTTACCGAGCAGCTATAGTTGCAGACAGCGGCTTATCAATCAATAGTCATTGATTTTCTCAGCTCATTATGCTCTTGTTGAAGATGTTTCGTCGAGTTTTGGAGAGTACTTTTATTCTCTAAATTGCTGAAATGTGCATTTAAATGAGATTAGTCTTGGCAGGAGTTCCACGCCGTTGCCAAAATACTGTCAAACTACAAAAGTGACAGTTGCTGATTGTTGACTGAAAAACGACACAAAAATAATGATACTGTGAATTAAAGACAGACTTTTGTTTTTTAATTCAAATCCAACCTCAATCTGCTCACGTCAGGAGCACAAATGATTTTTGATCACTCTAGATAATGGAGTACCCCCCGCTTGGGAGATGCAGAAGCAGCTTGGCTCTTGCTTTGTTTTGCTTGGTACCATTTCTTGTCATCTCTCGCCACATTGCTAACACCCGCTCAAAGCCTCTTGGTCATGTCTGACAAGATCATGGTGGAGCTTTCAATACACATGGAGGGCTCTTGTGATTCTCTCCTGTCAACTAGCATCAGCCATCTCATCTTCAGACATTAGTTATGCATTAGTCGGACCCTTCTTCTCGAGCTGGGTGACTTACGACTCATAAAGTCGCCTCTCGTGACTATTTTTTTTTTTAGCCTTCTGAGCCTTTTCTAAAATATGCTGTGAACATTTATTTAAATTGTAACATTTGCCTCTCCCTCTGAGCAAAGATGACTCTTTTCCTCAACTCTCTTGGAGACGTTTATCTTCTAATCATGGGAGATGCTCTGCATCATTCCTCACATGCCTGGAGGAACAATATAGCAGAGTTAATCCTGTCAACAAATCCCGTGTTTCCCCTCACGTTGTATGGGAGTACTTCTGCAGAGCCCAACGTAATGCAAACCCATCCTCCATTGCAATTTTTTTTTCTCCCCCTCCAAATGCATCCGAACCACTAAATCAACGAAACAAAGCCCATCCGTCTAAGAGTCTCACGGTAAATATCACCTGCCCCCTAAACAAATCTGCTCCCTTTGACACATTTGCTGCATGCCGGACAATAAATCAGCTCGCTAGCTTTGCGCCACCACGGATATTTCCGAGTCGGGGGCTCCGTATATCTCAACAACTGAGAAAAGTCATTTACTTGCGGTCACACTCATAAGCCCAGGCAGTCATTGCTTTTTGAGTCCTGGAGTGTGCAAACTTGAGATGGATGGCTTGGGGGGGGGGGGGGGGACATATGGGTGTGCACTACATCAAATTAGAGCGGTGCTAAAACACGAATATGTGACGTGGGGGCAGTTTAAATTGTGGCACCTCTTGCAGGAATGAAACTTGATTCTCCAAGGGGTGGGGGCGTCTTATAGTTTTGATTCAGTAAGGCAGCCATTAAATAAAACCAGTGCAAAGAAATGTGTGAATGTGAAATGTCTCCACTTCACATTCGGCCTACTTTCTAGTCTGTGAACAAACATTTGTGTCACTTAGATCCAGCACCCAACTGCTTTGTTAGCATAATATCTTTCTAGAAGACCATCAATATTTATGATTCCATATAAAGGACACAGACTTAAAAAAAAAAAGTGTTTCTGTGACTTAACACGTGTACAAAACCACCTAATTTACCTAGCTAATTGTCATATATATTTTAATATATATTTTATTTTAATAAATATATTACCCCCACTACTGGTGCAGTGCAAAAAAACAAAATAACTAAAAAATAATAGCGAAAAAAAAAAAATCCAAGCACTTGTCATACATTATTTAGCTTATAAGGAGGAATATTGCAATATACGTTTTCCATTATAGTATCTTCCACTTTGCGATTGACCCTGGTTTGAGCTCACCTGACGATGACTATCACTAGAAAATGGATGAGTGGGTGGATGATACTTTTTCTATCATCACCATTTTATTTCCCCTTTGATTGATTGGGAGGTATCATGGGGTTAAAAATCCTTTTTGAAAAAGAGGCTCAAGTTTGTTTGTATGCATATCTCATTGCACTTAAAAGAACATTTTGATGTGACAACTACATGGTTGGACTCTGCTTACAGACAGAACAAAAATATAATTTCCAGCCAGTGACTCATCGACAAGTTGATTCTCGGGGTGCTGCACAGTGGCTGCCCACTGAACTAAAAAGATAAATGCAGAGCATTTCATTGGACTTTGCCTTTTAAACTTTAGGTTTGCACATCACATATATTGATCTTTAACATTACAAGGTTCATGTTGTCATCTGCATTGTTGACTGAAATAATGGGTAAGAAGAAAAGGGGAGGGGGGGGGGGGGTATTCGCTGGAGCTTCAGTGCCAAGGTTAAGTTAGCGTCTGCTCAACAGTCTTGTCACTGGTTGCGGCAGGTTGTGTCTGACAGCTTTCCAAACAAACCGCATGTGAATTTCCTCTATTTGCGCCAGTGTCTCATTTGCGTCACGCGTTCTTCTTAATTGCCCATTAAGAATATGTCACAATCATCGCTGCCTTCTTTAGTGTCGCATTGGGGACTAAGCTGGACACCACTGCTGCAAAACGCGCTCATTCAAATCCAGTAGCATTCAAAGCAAATCATTGCTCCCCCCCCACATGCAGACAAACCAAGCATCCACTGCAGTCGCGCCACAAGCCGCAGTTGTTGCACGTTAGTGAGCTGCGCCCTCCTCCACATGTGCGACACATCGTCCCAATATCCCATCAAAAGGGAATCATCCAAATAAGAATCATGCAAATACTCACCACTTGGAAATAAAGCTCTGCTTTTTCTTTTTCTTCCCCCCCACCTCCAGTCTTTGGAGTTAATGAGGTTCTGACGCGTGGTCCGGCTGATGCGTCTCTGCTGCTTTTGGGGATTTCTTTCTTTCTTTCTTTTTCTTTTTTTTTTTTTGCTTGTTGTCAGCGGTAAAATAAGAGAGAAATTGGCGTCTTGTCACCAAAAGCTCATCCCTTCAAACTATCCTTCCCGCCCCCTCCATGTAGCCATCTCACATTGGTGCTTCTTCAGGAGGGGCAAACCCTGAAAGCCGCGGGGGGCTGCGTTAGCGGCGCTGATCTGTCACGCGCTCCACTGGCCACGTGGACGCGCATCTCATGCTTGCGGGAGAGCTTGCCGAGTTGCTCGACAAATGGAAGCCCCCCCTTCCCTCACCCCTACATCAACTAAACGTTACAAATAGCGTTACAAATACGCCCCCTTTTTTTTTTTTTTTTTTTTTTTGTGTGCTCCTTCTTATGCTTTGATGAAAAGACTGCAGAGGATTTGCCCACTTGTTCAGATGCAGGTGTCCAAGATCCAGTTAACCAATGACAAGAGATTCCGAGCTGACATTGATTTAGCAACATCATTTGAGTCAATGCAGCAAAGGTTGCATGGGTTGTACGGGCGAGAAGATGACTCCCTCGGTGTGACCTTGGGGGAA
Organism: Syngnathus acus; assembly: GCF_901709675.1. Classification (NCBI taxonomy): domain Eukaryota; kingdom Metazoa; phylum Chordata; class Actinopteri; order Syngnathiformes; family Syngnathidae; genus Syngnathus; species Syngnathus acus. The sequence continues at coordinate 2,186,774 of NC_051099.1, read as the reverse complement.
ATGTTTTGGTCTAATCAGAGAGACGAGCTGTGGGGAAAAAAAAAAAAAAGAACGAGATTCCTCTTCATAGATTGGACTCAAGGGTGCAGGGTGTCCTACCTCTGTTGTCATTGCCTCTAGTTTGTGCACATGACTCACCGACCTGATGTATGCATGCTGTATGAGGACCAAGGTTAGATTTGATGACATCACAAATGAAGACATCCAAGCCGTCAAATAGTGTCTGGGTAGAAGGAGGTAACATGAATTGGCAAGTGCATTTGAACCAGGGTGAACATGGGGCTTGCTCTCACTCTCTGGAGGAAACTGTCATATTAACAACTCCCCTATCTGTCACTCTCCTCAGTTAGCTACTGCAAAAAAAAAAAAATCCAGCGACTATATATACTGTGATATAAGTTGACCGACACAATACAGGTGTAAACATTTTTCTACAATGAAACAATAAAAAAAAAGTCATGAGCTGGAGAATCAAGGGAATTATTTCATGTTGTTGCCAAGAGGAAATCGAAATGTGCCAGCACAAAAAAAAAAAAAACTTCTATGAAAATGCTAATTAGTAATTTAACATTTGTTTGTGAGTAGCTCAAAGCGTTCGCGAAACTTAAGGGGCATGTTGTTTTGATAGCATGAAAGCCTGAGCTAAAACTATCTGGATTTCTTTTTCAGCATGAACACGTTATAAATGAATAAAAGACTGTATTTTTTTTTAGTATCTGTTCTTCTACTTAATTGAGTGTGAGTAGCCTACTTTTGCCACGTCTGCTTAATCAAATTAAGTTTCCATGGATATTCCCTCTGTTCCCTTCGTGGGTCTTAGTTTGGTTCCATTTTAGTCCAATGTTTACCGAAACCCTTTGAGACTCTAAAAAGAATTAGTGCTTGTACTAAATTAGCTATGAGCTATGGTTAATAATTACAATGAAAGGGCTGTGAGGGTTGGTTATCCCAGGGAGATTTGAAGCAGACTTTGGAGTGGTTATTTGAAAACACAAAATATGACCAATCACTTTCTTTAAAAAGCGTTTGACTTCCATTTCACGTGGTTAGGAAAGTGAATCAAGCGTAATGTTCCGTTTCTATGCTTTTTCAACAGTTCGCAAGCGCTCTACAGTTACTTTCCTTTCATTAATTCCTTAAGCCGACGTAATCGTGTCCTGGAGCTAACAATTATTCTGTAAGCTGCGGTAAAACTGACACCGAGATTCATGCTTTTGCTAATTACCCCGCTTGTGGACAAGTAGTGCAAGAGTGTTTATCACAATTTGCCTGGCCTAATGTGTACAGGTGCAACATTCACATGGCAACAATTGAATTATTTAGAAGCCATGGGATAGAAAGTGAAAGCAAACTATTGAGGAAAGATTTTTAGATTGCATGGGGAAAAAAAAATCAACAATTAGATTCTGCTTGGAACATGTTTTGTGTCTATATTTTGTTTTCTGAAGTCTGAGTAGAATTTGAATGATGTGGACGTTTTGGCCTTGATGCCACCAAGTCTCAAAGAGCTAATTAACTTGCTGATAAGCTGCTTCCAACACCAAATAAAGGACTGGCCCTCGCTGCCAGGGACGTGTCAAGGTGCAGTTGTTCCGCTGATGCGATTTCCCTTTTTAATTTGCCACCTGATGGCCAAGATGTTGTCAGATGAGATCAATCATTTTCTAACCCATGCTATGATTATGCTATGTTGTGTGGACACTTCAATTCATTGATAATATCATGCCCATTAATGAGAGTTCAAATTGGCCCAATTGCCTTCAACACATTAGTTGATTTTAATTTTGGTGGATTCCCGCAACAAAAATAATTGCAAAGCACTTCACAAGAACTGTCAGCTGGCACTTTATTTTGCACATTATTAGGTACACCCAACTCCCATTAACAATGACATTTTTTTTCCCGACGTTGTTAGTCAGTGTTTTATTTTTGTTTCCATTCACTGCACCACTCTGTAATCCAACTAAATAGATGATCTGTGATTGGAGACTATGAAAGCAATCTGGCACTTCAATCTTAATGAATCTCCATCTGTTTTAGGTATTGCTACATAAACTTTGTTAAGCTTGATGCTAATTGCTTTTGAAAAATTATTGATGGTTGTTAACAAGTCCGCTCACATACCATTAATCTGCCTCGCTCTCATTTATGCTAAAATACTTTTACTAAGTACCGAGTAGATATCCACGTTTGCAGATGTCCCGTCTGTAATGACCTGTAAATCCAGAGATGCTACATACAAGAAAACCATCACAGTTAAACGGAACATAAAGTTTAGAGGTGATAATGATGCGTGATGCTGACCACATGATTTTATGCTACACTAATGAGGAACCTTGAGAGAGATAGCACCAGCCTAAATAATTGTCTATGTCCTCCGACAACACAAATGGTCACGGCCAACGGCTCATTGCAAGGACTTGACACTTTTCTATCACATCATCTTGTTGATAGTAGCACATTCATCCTGTGTTAAACGATGGCTGGAATGAAGGCCAACACATTTGAGTTAAAAGCCTCGCCGCTTGTCCCCTGATAAAAATATACAGCCTGTCCCAGAAGTGTGTTGCTGCACATGTTGACAGTGAAATTGCAAACACAAATTTGCATTTTTTTTTCTTCTCAAATGTCTTCTCTTCTTCTCTTGCGAGAGAATATTAAGGGCATGATCAATAATACACTTGTAATGTGTTGAATACATTGAGCAACATTATCATTCTGGTAAAGTGTGCACTATAGTACTGATAGTGCTCCTAACATAATAAAAACTAATAATAATAATAATAGTAGTACTGAGCATGCAAACAACACACTGCAGTTCTCCCACGTTTTATTTATATTATTCATGCTCATAACATTTGTTGTTTTTTAATGAAGGAAAATAAAACAAGCACATGGTATCTTTTTCTTAGATGTTCAACCTCAGACACATCCTGCAGCTTTAAAAAATACATGTAGCATCAGTGGCATTGAAGAAAACGTGCTTGCATGCCCACCGGCGAGCTCAGTGTGGAGTCTTCAAAGAGGCAGCGGTGGTGATGTGGATTTTTAAAAGAAAGAACGATATACTCAGCATTTATGTAATAAATTTAAATAAATAAATAAATACAAATAATTTTGCCAAATTAAGGCCATTTGATGTCATTTGAGGACTATACTTTTGATGAATGAAAAGAAAACAAGAAGTCACTGATGATTGGTAAGAAACAAAATGTACATTGTATGAAGAAAAATCCTGGAATTCCCACGACTATATTCTCGAGGAACTTCTCCTGAGATGCCATGGGCAGTCGCAAAATAAACCGTTTGCCGCAGTACATTGAAGTAGTAATTCAAAGTAAGCCAACAGATATGAATAATAGATGCGTGATGAGGGACAACCATTCATCATTATGGCATTTAGGTGGAAAGGCCCAAGTTAGGTCAGCCTCAGTACGCCCACGGGGGAAATGCGAGCGAGCGAGCGAGCGAGCGGGCTCGCTTGCCAAAGAAAACAAACGCCCGCCTTTTTACCTCACGTTCAGCTTTGTGTTTACTCTGGAGGGCTCCGAGTGCCACGGGAAGCTGTGGAACGCTTTAGATCAGCCATATGGATGCAAAAAGGCAGAAACAGAGGAAACCCTGAGCTTTAAACGCGTTGAAAAATGTGACCAGGGCTTGTGTGAATAGCCAAATGCAGTATCTTAAGAAGCAGATAAAGAAAAGAGCAACTGTCTAGCGTTGTTAGAAGAGAAGAAAACTTTCTATCTGGGACGCAAAGTCTGAACATTAATCTCCAGGGACAAAGCTGCTCATGGTAATTTATGGTCTACGGGCAGGTTGTGCTTCCTCAAATGTCAGCCTATTTACAGAACGTGTAAGCTATTTCAATCACAATCACGTCATCCGCCCATCCGTAAAGGTTAAGACCAATCGCCACTGGGCATCTAATTGCTACGAATTATTGCTCACATCTCTTTTTTTGTTGCATTATCAATGGAATATGATTTTTTTTTATGCTCAACCGAGGATGTACAGTATGATAATAAAAAGCTTGGGATCTTGTCAGCTCTTGGCTTGAATGCATGATCAACGGACCAGGCAAGGTCGTTTAGCGGTGAGATGAAAGTGTCCCCACTGTCTGAGCAAATAATCACAATTTTTTTTAAAACGTTTATTTCGAACATTAAAGAAATACAAGAAAAAAATAAAAAAATACAGAAAAAATGATAACTCCATAGTACAATAGAATATAAAACAAAAAGATATTGCATTATAATTTTTCCTTTATCGTAAAATCATATTTGTTCAAAAAGGGAGATTGAGACGTATGTGTGACACTTTTAAACGACACAAGTCAAAGTACAGCTCCGGTCGAAATAAGAAGGTCTACTTAAATTCCCGCCATCGCTGATGATGCGTGTTTATGTGTAGTTGAAGTAATCGCAAGGCTTCCAGGAAAGGAATTTTAACATTGACCATTTTTTTGCAACACAGAAAAATATTAGCCGGCATTAGCATGGAGATTATAATCACAAACAAAGTTCACTGGAAATACTCATTGTCATGTTTTCACTGCTCCCGTTCATATGGCCTGACATTTAATAGAAATAGACTGCCCGTCCTACATATTGCGCAAATGAGTATTTCGATAATGAGGTGACTACACAATCACCCTGCAGGACAATATATTAAATAACATTTCAGATTGGACAAAATAATTGCCTTTTGGCTTTGGGCCCAGAATGTGGAGAGCAAAGCAGCTTTGGTCTAAATTGGCTCTGCCTGCGTGGAGCTCTGATGTCAAGGTGAGAAATGCAGACATGATGCTGGAAGACATCCAAAACGAATGATCAGTATTCCTTGGAAATGATTGTAAAAGAAGGAGGTGACTAACATTCTATACCCTTGCAGGGGTGGCAAACTCATTTTTGTCGTAGTTTAGAAATGTCAACGGCCACACGACAAACTGATGAATAACTAGTCAGTTGCGTGATGTCCATGTGCAGTTACACAAAGAATGACGTAACTTCCCGCGGGCAAGGTCAGCCTCAACTTCCATCAGATGGGACGGAAATTAAATTTCAAGTCTGACGCAGCCACTTGCACAAGTACCCCTAATAGATTGTGACTATTATTTGAGAGCAACAAACATTGTCTTGTTTCCGAGGTGAATTTCAATGAGTGAGTATAAAATGTGAACTCTATGGGATACTGTTGAGTGCAATTATTATTTAAAACAAAAAAATGTTAATTGTTTTATGGGTGGCTGAGATGGATTAATTTTTATTACCATTAGTTTCAATGAAGAGATACAAATATTTTAAATATATTTCTATATTTACTATATATTTATATATATATGATACATTTGATATATTTGGACTTGTAACTCACGGCTCTACTGTATTACATTTTACATTTCAAAGTATTTTTTTCAAATTATAATATAGATTGTTATCAAATGACGTCACCCTCCACTGCATATATGCAACTATGGTTGCCTAGTTTGCATATTTAAGATTATTGGGAAGAATCTCATCAAATCTTATATTTGGAACTAAAACGGCAAATGGGATGTTAGCCCTGGGCTGCACTTTCACAAACGTGAAATAAGCTAAGCCACCAGGACACCATAGCAATCTCTTTTCTTTTTAATGATCATGTGAAGAAGGTGCCTCTGTCTTTCTCTTCCCATTTCATTATCCCTTTCTGAGCACTTTGTATCCCTGCTTTCATCTCCTTTTGTAAAGATCACTTTAACTCCCAATCAACTTGTGCAATTACGACGCCAGCCAGTGCACTTTTAGCAAACCCAGAAAAGTTGAACTCTTATCTTGACCACATTAAGCCTGACATTACTGTTATTTTTGGGCGCTATATTTAAAGCCTTGTAATCCTTTATATTCCATCCTGCAGCCTCATATCTGCTGGGGTGGGACCTTGGGGTACTGCAAAGTCCAAAATGGAAGCCAAAATCAGCTGAAGGTTCTTTTCTTAATTCAGAGGGCAATAAATCCTGACTGCGCATATATATCGAAATAAATATTGCAATATCTGCACGGAGTCCGTTCAGAGTGACCTTGAAACTTGATACAATAAAAAAGAAATGACAGCAAATGTAAATCACGTTCTGCTTTGGCTGATTAGAGTGCCATATGTCCAACAGGAGAAAATATCGAGAGCAAGCGAGTACAAAACATTCCGCAAATAATGCGCCTTCCATCCTCGAAACAAGGACGACACGTAATTTCGATTTCTGACAATAAAGCAGACTTTGACTTTTATGTGCTGACCTTAAATGACATGCGTCCTTCGTAAAGAGAGCGAGCGCCAAGTGCCTTTGACGTGACTCACCATCAAAACGAAATGGACCAATTCTGGATGCTACATATAAAAATAATTTAATAGATACAATAATGTGGATGTAAATCCTTGCGCAATGTGATGGGATGTTTGTTTTTCCTTTTGTGTGGTCGGACATATTCTGCAGCTCCAGTTTTAGTCAAACTCTTCCACTTCCATTTGTCATCAATCAAAAAGGATACTGCACATTGCTATGCATGAAGAGAAAAAAAAATAAAGCGTTCCGCATTGCCAATGGTGTTTTTCAATGCGATAAGCTTGAAAATGTGGCCAGAGTGTGCTAGCAGGTCAAGCATGACTCCTGCAAAAGTAAAGATAACCACAAAACACAATCCATGGTCTATTTTATCTCCGGCACACAAAACATTGTGAATAATAAATGCATTTTACAGAGATTATGCTTGTCCAACAACACAAAATCTGTCAGCTTTTACACAAAATGGTGGCGTAATATCAAAATAGTCTTTCCTTCTCTCCTGCCCATCTTCATCTTTATTTAGCATGAGGTAAAGCAACACTAAGAAGTGCAAATGAAACATGTGACAAGGAACTATTTCTATTTATGCTCTCTTTGTTAGTTTAGACCGAGTATTGCTAAATTTAGCGCACTGCAAATATACATAAAAGCCGCACCGAGAGCGAAAATCAAGAAAGAAGGGAAACCTTGACATGTCAAAACTTTGATATGAAGGGTTCGACTTTTTATTTGGAAGTCACTGACAAAAAGAAACATTGCTTTTATGTGACACTTGTCCTTAGAGCGTCATCAGGGAGGAAGGACACATGACTCCATCCTGAGGCTTACACTGGTACTACAAAAAGTGAGTGGAGTGACTTAACCCAACAAGGAGACTTTCTGAATCTCCGTGGTGGTCACCAGATGGTGCTGCAAAGGCAGGTTTGATCAATGCATGGCAGTGAGGGTGAGGGAGGGCGTCCAGATATTCATCATAACTCTGCTGTCTGGATTGGAAGCAGGCAGCTGATGTTGGCTGTAAATCGAGCTCAAGAGGAGCCAGGCACTTATGGTGTGTAGAAGAGTGATGTATTGTACTTTGGAAATTAAAAATGACCTATGGAGGCAACAAGGCTCACTTTATGAAATGATCTTTATTTGAGACTATTTTTACTCGTCTCTTCAGCTTTTTTGTTCTGGAAGTGGTCAGGGATTTTTAACTTATTGTATGTTTGCCCGATGGCGACATGAGATGTTTCTCAACGATGTTGTTGCCAGAAAGTTAAATCCTAATTTATTTATTATTTTTTTCATCCCAAAGGGTCCATTCACTTTATTTCGTTGTGTCTTTATTTTTTTGGGGAGGAGTCGGTTAATATTATTACAGAAAAGCTGGAGAGTAACAATTACAACTACAAGGAAATTATTGCAACAAAGAAATGCACTTTTTATGTCCTATTTCCCCCCAAATATTTTTTCTTCACGCTTGTCTTTTTTTTTTTTTTTTTAATAGCTCTTTGTTCTCTGCCCATGTCTATTTTTATCCAAGCGTTTGCGGGAGGAGTCAGAGAAATGACGACGCTTGGGAGACTTGCTCATCTCCATGGCAACTATATCCCAAGCCTTTATTATCAAGCACCATTCTTTTTTTATCTTGTCACATCTGTGCGTCCTATTAGACAAAACATACCATCCAAATGCCCTTTGGTGGACTTTCTTATTTGTTGCCTTTCCTTCCTTGACTCCAGGATCCTCATCTTCATCATTCTGCATCCCACCCTCTCTCTCCAGATGAGTGGACTGAGCTGTCTGTTTCTCTCTGAACCAATGGCTGTCCAGTTGAAGAGTAATTCCGTACACAAATTGCTCACTCCACATGCCATACAGTGTGCTGCCGCTACGAGGCTCACTTTCATGAGGGGGGAAATCATCTTTTTTTTTTTTTTTTTTTTTATTCAGGGGGGTTTTCCCCATCTCCTTGTACTGGATCCTGCTGCTTTCCAATCACTGCAGCATGGCACCCTCTTTTGACACCCACGCTGTACTGCTTGCAGGCTATGTGATTGGAATAATTGATTAACCCTCTGGTGATTTGATGGGAAATATGATTTGCCAAAACCCAAATCTAATCCTTGTGTCTTCGCTACATCAAATGAAGCAAAGAAAAACAGCATCCATCTAAATTCCTCATACGTTCCCCAGCCATTAGTCGTCTCATCATTAAAATATTTTCCAGCTTGGGAAAGAGGGCATGCGTTCCATTCTACTTGTGGGGGATCCTAGTTGTCACGTGACTATGTGATGCTCCAAACTCACAATGGAGACTTCTGAAGCTTAAGGAGGAAGAAACACCCACACAGAGATGTGAAGAAGAGGAGACTCATGCATGGGCACTATAATGATAAGAGAAGGGGGGGGGGGGGGTTCTGCATGAGCAGAAGACAAAACTATCTCAAGAACACAGTAGACTGATGTTTATACTAACCAGTTTATACATACCTCCCTTAAAAGAAAGAACAAATATGCTAGCCCCAGAATGCCAGGGGAGATAAGGAAATGAATTCCATGCTGCCTTTTGTGTCGCCAGTAGCCCCGAGGAACTAAGTGCTCACCCGTGTTCCTCCAGATTGCCCAGAAAATATGCCTTTCAGTGTTCCTGGTGACCCCTCCCCTCCATCACCTAGCAGGAGGGGAGCAGGTGGACCCAGCAGGACCATGTGGAGGCGTCACCTGTCACACTAGCATGGATCTCCCTCCCACGCATGCCAAACGCAAATAGAAACGCAGGCAGACATTGTCCAAGCGACAATGCTTCAAGCAGTGCACCATTCTATAATCATGTGTTTCGCAATCATTATTTGAGCCAAGACACATAGGAAAGTCTGGCCCTGTTTAAATGACACAAACAGAAATGTGAAATTGGATTGACTCCTGTTTCCCTGCAACCCTGACCTGGATAGCAAATGAATGGATGTGCCATAGTACTATATTGTGTTTTGAATGAAAACAAGTCCATGAAAGCCTAGAGAATGAAGAAATGAAAATAAATTGCTATATCTGAAGCGCTATGAGTCCTCCCAAAAATTCAATGGGCTTTTCTTTGGCCTTGCACCACCACGGCAAAGTGGCATTGGTGCTTGTGCTGAAAAAATAAGTGACAAAGAAGTAAATAAATGGTCAGGGCTGTTCCCTTTTCTTTCTCAAACCAAACAAGAAACTTGAATGGCACCACGTACCCTTTAAAGTTGGTTCATCTTGCTAGCCCACCCAGAAAAAATCCTAAAAAAAGTGTCAAACTCAAGGCCCCGGGGGCCAGATACGGCCCGCCACATCATTTTATGTGGCCCGCGAAGACAAATTGTGGATCAAATTTGTGTGTCATTACTAGAATTGCAAATTGTCTTCACTTTTAATCAAATCTTTTTGTTTTTAAATATTTGACCAGTTTTTACTCGTCTGATTTGTTTCGTAGCTTTTACTGTGTATAATATGAGGTGCTCATACATTTATTTGGGTCATAATGGCCCTCCGAAAGAAGCTATGACTACAATGTGGCCCGCCAAAAAAAGGACTTTGACACCCCAACCCTGCAATAAAGATTCTAATTGTAATTAATACTAAAGAAATGGTAAGCTGATCAAAGATGAACTATAGATGCCAAACAAGCATTGGAAATATAGTAACAATGGTAAAAAGAGGTGCAATAATACAGAATCAAATACCCAGCTCAACTCATTCACAGCAGGTGTGATGTAGGAGGCTCCGCCCACCAAACTGTGGAAACAAAAAAGATCCAGGACAGGAACACAAATGTGTGTGCACTAGGATTCCCCCAGGATTGTTCACATCTGCACAAATCGCCTCGGTTCTGTTCGCAGCGTTTTTCCCCGGTCCTGTCAGATGAGATTGGAAGGCGCAGTTGCTTTGTCGACACGGGACCTTTGCACGCATGGGACAGGTGATACATCACACATCTCAAAATTGTGAAAGACATCATCTCGTGTCTTGCAACTGAACACTAGTAGAGTGTTTTTCACTCCCAAATGCAAAATCTGTGCGCATTGAAGTCGACAAATTAGTTTGCATTTGCTTTGACACCAGTCGAGATGGCTTGGGCTTGCCTGCAGAAATAAACCCTTGCTTTCTGGCCCACTCCATGAAGCTAGCTTTAAAAATAAGGAGGTCCAAATCCTGACCCTGTGGGATCTACATAGTCGCTTATAGCCCTGAGCCCGCCTTCAGTATACTGCACCGAGTGAATCATCTATATAGGCCTCCATATATATACACCAAGTAAAGCATAAATAAGCCGCGGGGAAGATTCTGTTGCTAAATTAGCGGCCACTGAAGGTCACATTACGGAAGAATGCATAATCGGGCTTGTGCTTAATTCAGCACTGACCATCTTAGAGAGAAGCCAAGTCGTTTGTTTTCTCTTTGGAATATTGACTGCCTACTCAGGTGCTGCCTTATTACTTATTCAAAATAGTCTTTTGAAATAACAGGGATATTATTTGAATATTTATTATTGCGCAACATACGGCGAATTCAAGTGATGAATTTGTTGCTTTTATTGTTTGTAAAAGGGCAGCGCAGCTGCTTTGAGATGGCACAGGTCCCTTGGCACACACACCCAATCCCCTTATGTGCGCTCTGCAGCTGTTCCTGTTCACCATGATATCTGACTGTGACGACTCAGGCCAGATTAAAGTTTTCACCCTTGCAGGAAAAAAAGACGTACCTCAAGGGGTAAGTTGGAGGTGTGATTTTTAAATAGATTGCTTTCATATGCATGGAAATATTTGCATCCAAGCAGCAGTGGCGGAGCTAGAATTTATTTTCCTTGGGGGGGGCCAAGAATATTCAGATTTTTTTTTTTGCAAACCCCAATAATTATTCAAAAAATGTGGATATAAATGTGATTCTTGAAAAATTAAATGCATTTTTTTTTAATACATATTTCCCCCCCAACATTGCAAGGTAGAGTCCAGGCAAAATCATCATCATCAAAAAAATAGGACTAACAAAAAGTTCTCCCCAAACTTGAAGCAAATCGTGTCGAAAATAATTAGGCCATGTGTCAACACTCCTTAATTGTCTTCTCGCCAGGACAACATGTGATTCATTATCTACACAGAGGACCAGAAAGACGTCAGCAAAAATCCATAAAAAGGTTAACTACCCAATTGAAAGTGGCAATATGCCACTATAATCCCGCATATGTTAGCGTCACACATGAGAACTGTTAGCATAATTAGCTTCGTGACAACTGGGTAGACTTGTGGTCTACGTTCTCCTCATTTCACTATGACATCATCTCTTGAAATAAATTCTGTATCAATAGCTCAGGTATCAACACTCCCATTTTTTGACTTCCTTTTGGGAATAGGTTTGAGGCTTTGAGAAGCTTCCAGATAATTAATTTGGAGGGCACTGTGGTCCACTGAACAAGGCCCATAATATATGTGCAGTGACAGCATGCTTAACAGTCATTGACTGTCTCCACTAAGGCTCTGGTGGAAGGAAGGATCTATGTGAAAGCTTCCTGCCGTAATTCCAAGGCTTCACACAAAATTGCTATTGGTACTAAAATGTGAACTCTGCTCAGAGACCAGTGGTGATTTGTTGTTTCTTTCACAGGAGGGATTTCGTCACTGTCCAAAAACGCTCAACATCGACGACTGTGATTCAATTGGTGTCAGTATTGTGATACTCGTATTTGTATCGGTCTCAAAAAAGTGCTATCGAACATACCAAATATTATGAATAATATATATTTGTGGAATCTTTCCTGATGCTATAATGAAGCCTTCACACACACACCATAGGTACAGATGTTTCTCCAACTCATGTTCTTGCCCCTGTGAGCAACCTTTAGTAGTGCACCAGCCAGGAACATAACGTACAGTAGAAAATCTGGAGTGCAGCAGCTGAGCTCATTGTTCTACACTGAAGTGCGTGGGTACAATCATTTATCTTTCCAGCTGAGTGTCTATTAATGCCCAATGCTGCTGCCCATTGGCCTTGTGGGGCGGGTTAGGGTTAGGGGGGGTCAAGCTACATGGCTTCAATGTAGGAGACTACACACAGTCTATTGTGTATGCAAAATCTAAGATATATAAACATTGAAAATGATTTATGAAGGTTAGACAATCCACAGTTGATTCAAAAGTAAAGACAGACATGCGCGGTATCTCAGATGCTTGTCGTATCCGTGCATGGCTCATTTAGCAAACTTGCTAAGATGTTTTGACATACCTGGCTGACACTGTCACGGAGCCTCCCACTGATTTTCATAATGACTTACTCCTCTGTGCAGCTCTGATGAGCTATGATAGTTGCCTAATCTTGTAACTTCTGGCAGATGTAAGCTATCTTGTCAATTAAATAAGCCACAGCGGAGGATTGGGTCCCACAAGGAATTACTAGTAAATTATTATCCATTTATGGTCTGCTTACAGCTGTGTAATTACACTTGACCGCAGTTCCTCCTACTGTGTGATGAGGGGGGATTGCTCAAGTCCACCTCGATTAATTAGCCTTGAGTAAGGCTAAAAAAAATAGAGGGTTCAAATTAGGTATTTTAATAATGAGGAGACCAACAGACACTGAATCAGAAGTCAAAAATCACAATAAGGGGGGCATCTATTTTTGTTTCAATCCATTTACCGCACTATTAATCCTTTTAATGTAGTTGTTTCTGCTCCAGTGAGCACGCCATGCTGCAAGATGGCTTCAACATGTAGTTTCTTGCATCACCAAGTCCTCTCGACGCACTTAAAAGCTTTTCAATGCATCTCAAAATATTTATGAATCGGAACACTGTTATTTATTTTTTTTCCCTTCAGCAACTGAGTGCTGGGCTGCATAAGCCAAGCGATGGAGTCAAATTTGCAGACTCAAGCAGAGAATCCATTTGGGAAGACTCGAGTATTGACTCACTATTAAGACCATGCCTAATGGAACTATAAGGAGGTTCTTGGATTAACGGTGTCCAGTTGCTATCGTACCTATTTTAAAATCAGGGAATGTGTAATGATGAGCGACGAATGAGCATCGCATGTATAAGTGGAAGTGTGTGTGCAACCATTTTGTGGATTTGACATCACATCCCTTTACTGCTATTTTTTTTAGCTGAACCGTGAGGCTCAATGCCTCGGGTATGTTTCATATTGTAAATTAATTATTCTTGGCTGGGCTTGTGTTTGGGAGTGTGTGTATGCACTGTTATTGCCAAGGATATGACAGAGCAGGGTAATATTTCCACCTTTTTAAATGAATGAATGAATTCCGTGCCTTTTGCAATGCCTGGCTTTAAATTTGAAAGATTATGAGCGATAGAAGATGGAGACGGCATGAGTGAGGCTGTCAAGTCCGCTTCAGACCTCTGTGTTACAAATATTTGAAATAGTAGGGGGGAGAAAAAAAAATAAATGCAGTTATGTTCACTGGAAAGCTTCTGCTCTCTGAATTTTAAAATACCTTTGGCACCATTGTTTTGTTTCCCCCTCCTGTGTGTATATACAAGCTGCAAGCAGTCACGCGGCTGTTTCCATGGCGATATCTGTGTGAGGAATTCGTTAACCCTTTCTCACAGGAGCAGAAATCCCACATTGAATACAGATAGGAAATAAGGAGGGGTTTGCTACTGTGCTATTTTTACAACACGTGGTATTATTTATGAAATACTACATATTATATTCCTGGAAGTAGAGGGGAACTCATGTTTGCTTTGGCGCTGAGATTCTTTGTTTCTGTGCCAAGCCCTGTTCTGTCAGGCTTTGACATTTTCATTTCAAGGACAGCAGAGAGGGAGAAAAAAAAAAAAGGCACTTTCAAGCAAATAACATGACAGCTTATGCAAGTTACCTTTTTGTCAGTGTCAAAGCAGGATGACCAATTTTTTTTTTTCATGAAATGGTGGAATAGCAAGACAAAGAGGATGGATGGATGGATGGATGGATGGATGGATGGATGGATGGATGGATGGATGGATGGATGGATGGATGGATGGATGGCGTTCTATTTGTGGATCTGTGATAATAATCACTTTTCGCAGCTACCTCTATGTGGTGACATCACAAAAAATAATGTTCGTTTTTCTGAGACTACAAATCAATTTTTTCCACAAGAAAATGTGGAAATATCCAATTGGTAGGACCTCAGGGACTCTTAACTTCTAGTTCCAGTGTACCTGCACAAAAATGAGAACCTCATGTACTAGCAGTGATATGACATGTAAACTTTGCTTCGGCTGATTAGTGTGATCCAAAGCCCCTCTGAGCACAAGCTGCTCATGCCATCATTATTGATTCTTTCGAAGAAAAAGAATGGCCTAGTTTTGGTGATTTCCGTCAAGGGCCTTTCTTTCTTCATGGTCAATCAGCAGATAGTCATTCATTACATTGGGATGCTATGCATTGTGAGCAATCACACTCCTGAGTTGAACAATCGGGGATGAAAAGCATGTCGTCAATTGGCCAGGCGGTGCATCTGTCATTTTTATGATTCTGTTTAATGCTCATAGATGGATGTAATTCATGCCACTCTGGGGTCATAAATAATATATAGGATTTCCATCAGACATCCTCCAGTATGTGTATTTTTGATCAATATTAGGTCGGATATATATGATGCATCGTAGCGGTTGTTTATGCCATTGCATGATTTTGAGCCGATTTTTGTCTAGTCTGAGCTTTGGACGCATTTAGTAACTTCAGCTGTTTGTTCCATTGCATTGCTATTCAGCTTTAACAAGTAATACCTCAGCAGCACTCTGAATGGTGGTAGCGTAGCAACAATTGCTAGGAGCCTGCTGCTGGGCACTAGCTGTACAAAGCCTCTCATCTCCTCATCATGCCAATGAGTGGCGTGATCTACATTGCGGTTGAACCTTCATCTTGTCTGCCAAGTGCACACTCCGAAGGCTGGACTGACTTTGACCTACTTAGCAGTAGACACAATGAACAATGCATGGAACACTTAAATGCTGAAATGAATATGTGACAATTCAGAAGATGCGAAAAGTCGCGTTGGCAAAAATGTTTTGAATGTTCCCGTTTGTCTTGTATTTGTCTAGACTCACCTGCTGCACTGATTGAATGTGCAACGATGACTCACCGCATGCGTTTTTATTGTCCCTGAGGTATAGCTTTTTACAACCAGCAATCAGCTCAGGAGAGACAGTGGTCAGCTTGTATTAAATCACGGGAAAACATGAGAAATGGACAGAATTGTAAAGATGTGGATATAAGCAGGCGTCATCATTGTCAAAATAGAATATTTGGTTTTACAAATAGTGTGTGTGTTTTAAAGCATGACAAAACATTTCAATGTTGACACCTTTATGGTTTTGAAGGGTGTCTCTTTTTTTTTCATTTGTATTTTTCTTATTTGATATTGGATACATAATTTCTACAATGATTCAGAGGGTTGGATGCTTTATTCACAAATAAAATAAGATGACATCCACCACTCATCAGTGCAGCGCAGGATTTGTTTGCCTGTGCCAAAATTGTGTTGCGCCACAACTTAGACCTGATTTCATCTGGTCTAAAGTCTTGTCAACGCTCTGTCACCAAATTGTCAGATTGTTCAAAACCACTCTCTGTCCAGCAAAGGGAGCCAAATTCCCAAACACAGTAAACTAGACTTGACCCGCCACCCAATATAAAGCCGTTTATAAAATAGGGCTCCATTTTGTTTCCTGGAGACGACTAGGTTGACTGACAGACGTGAATAGCAAGAAGATAAGCCAATGACTAGAAGGCACAATGCATTAACCATGTGATACTATTTTTATCAGAGGAACAAGGTTGACCCAGTAACTCACATGTCTTATGCAACATGTGAATGAAGCAAAGTAGGGGAGCATGCTACATGGATGAGCTTGAATCGGCAATTTAGCAATGCCGATTATAGCTAACGACTTATGAAAGAAAGGAAGTACCGATATGTGACCAGGTACATTACAAATGTACTCTGAATAATTTCTCAAGGAAAACAAAATTGTGTTGGGGCTAAAAAGTAGGAGCACCTTAATCTATGATGCAGTGCAGAAGTTCTAACTAGGTATTGATGTACAGTAACTTCCATAAACTGCTCCTCCCTTGGGTGGCATTATATAAAACTGCAGGCTTTTACCCAGATTTGAATCACAACAATGTAATACCTTAATGTATCGATGCAGCATTAGTGGCCTCTCACTTCCATTTTCCAAACTTTGTCTATATTGGAAATGACACCTTCCCAAACAATGGGAAGCATGACATGCTTGTCTGAGGTTGTTTTGTATTTCATCCTTTTGGATGCAGGTGAACCAAATGTTGTAAAAAAAAAATGGTCGTACCTTCCGTTAAAAACGTTTGTCTTTTAAGAAAGCCAAAACTGTCAATGAAATCTATCTATTAGACATTAATCTGCCAAAAAAGGCGTATTGATGAGAGAGTAAGCGCAAATATCTCCCGTAGGGGAAATAAAACACGGCAAGTCACATTAGCTTCATGGTTATAGTCATCTCCCTTTCTTGTTTTGCTCGCGCTGTTTCGTCATCCGCAGGTAAATTAACATCGACGTAAACATAACCTCTCGAATATTGAAATTGTTCCGGCAACAACCATGAAAAGGTGATGAGGATGATGAAACACAAGAAAGATGTACTAGCGGCCCCTGGCATGTCTTATTTCCTGTACGTCGGTTTTATTGTGAAGACCCCGTCCCCTTTTTTTTCTCCTCAACAAAATGGAAAGACGGTAAATCAGTTGCTGTCTGCTTTTGTCCCACTGACACCACATTGGCAACAGTAGCGGGTCTATTCATTTAAATGAGCCTTTGCGCATAGCCTTCGAATCACCACAACTGCATCAGTGCCGGATGGGGTTGCTTAGCAACTGGACAGCAAAGCGATCCCAGAAGAAAACCTCCTCCTCTGTATAAAACACAAGCTCGTATGCTTCTTGAATGGTGATGTGCGCTTGCTTGGAAGCTCTTTCCACGAAGGTTTTGCTGGGTTCATGTCTAAAAAATGTAAATAAGTCATCCAAACGGATGCGCGCTCCGTGCGTAAAACACAGATTTTACGCAGGGGGGCACGCACGTGTGTTTTTTTGTGTTGTTGTTGTTGTCAGACTGCAAAAGTTGACGTGAGAACACACAACACGCCATGCGGGACATAGATTTCAGAAAGAATAGGCAGCTGAGCGCATGAGCGGGCTCTCGCGAAGGAATTCACCTTAGGTGTCCCCCCCCCCCCCGCCCCTCACCCACCCTCCCCCTTTCTCCTCCCCTCGAGCCAGGATATTTTCACTTCAGACCTGAGAACTTTTAAAATAGATGAGAGGTGAAGAAAAAAAAATATTGCGCCATATGTCTCTGGATCGCTGTCACTTGTGCAGTGTTTCAAGGAGGAGACGAGCGGTGAACCTCGTTAAGGTGTCCAAACGCCATTTAAGGCTGGACGTGCACGGGAGACAAGTGGACTTTTTTTCTTTTTTGCTTCTTCTAATGGCTTCGCATCTCTGAAGGGAATCTCTAATACATGCGTTGTCATATTAGGGGAATTTCTTTCCATGAGAGCAGTGATATAGGCTGTCGTGACGTCTGCATCAGATATTACCCACTTGCCTTTTTCTTTCTTTTTTTTCCCTTTTTCCTCCCCAATGTGCATTTTCCCCTCAGTGACTTTGCGCTGATCTCCATCATCATCTGCAGCAGCGACAAGAGGGGAAAGCAGGGAATGAAGATTTCATTTGTCTTTTTTTGAGTCCACCGCTCCCAGCTCAAAGAAATCAAGGTTTAACGACAGCACGTCGCTGGTTCCCGTAGCACCGCCGCTGCAGCTGCAACCATGCCTCTTGTGCACACTTGGACCGGGAAATTTCATCCACCGATTTGAGACTACTTTCTGTCTGTTTCTCGACATTCTTGCCATCGCCTTTTGACACTTTTAGATTTAGTGCGTGCGCTTGTTTTTCCAGCAAGATGTCCGATCTGTTGGTGTTGGTCGAGGGGCTCTGTGACCTGCACGGATTTCCATAGCGGGGGCCAATTATTAAGATTTTTTTTGACACCGAGAAGCCTGCTTGAAGACGTCGTATGCGTAGATGTAGGCTAGTTTATTCGACATTCTATTCCCATTGCCCGTTTTTAGTTTGTGCATTTGCCGGAGGGACCACGGGACTGGTTGGATTATAGAGACTAGAAATAAGGATTTGTGGAGATGTTGGGTGGTCAAGAAGATAAATTATGTGGAATTTTCTCTGCTCTGGCGGCTTTGTCCTTCGCATGCTTTATTCAAAGGTAAGAAAACGTCGCCCGGGTTGATTAAAAAGAAAAAAAAAAAAAAAACGCTCACACCAATTGATGTGATTATCGGTCAATAAGAGGCTGAGATGTGACAAATCGCATTAAAGGGGTGCGCGGGCCTTCTTATTAGAGCCATTGCTTCCAACACGCTCTATTAGACGCCGCTGTGGCGCGCGCCATGTGTGCACCTCCTCGATACCAAAATGCAATATTCATAATTATGTGTATTAGAGTGCAAGGTTGCCACTTAAAGAGGGAGACCTCAGCAGGAGGCGCTGATTAGTTGATTGGATGAGTCTGATGATTTGATTGACGTGAATAATTTTTTTTTAAAAAAAAATCAATATTTGACTTTGCAGCCACCAGTAAGCATCGTTGCATCTTGGTTTCCATATAAATGCTGGCTCGATCAAGCCCAAATAGATGAATAACCCTCACCGGTCATCCTCGCCATCAGCCAGACGGCACTATGCTGGATTTCAATTAAATATCCTCTCTCTTCACCTTCAAGTGTTTTCATTGAATTACACAAAGCCCGGAAGAGCATAATCACAGCATGCAGAATCCCCTCGACAATTAATTTTGTCGGCAAAGCCAGTGATGTAGTGTGCATCCATCCCCTGTGGCCTGCTCCTTTTCCATGTCTGCAGCCTCAAGAAGCATCTCTCAAGGCTCAGCTGCACCTTCTAACATTTCTCTTCCAATACATCCCGCAATTGGGAAATAAAAATAGCCAGGTGGGCAATTCTGTCAGGTGTCATTCAGCTCCCATCCCCTCGGGTGTCCAACCCACAGGTTCTGTTTGAGCATCCATCTGCACGAGCTAATTGAGCCGCGAATCCCCTCACTCATAGTCTTCCTACTAGCGGAGGTGTTTTTACCCCCCAACCCATCCATGCATCCATCCATCCATCCATCCATCCATCTATCCACCCCCTTGTAACTAAATCCCATTCCACACCCTCCACATGAGCTGGAGCGCCGGTCTTGGTTGAAGTGCTGCAGGTCATGGCACCAATGTTAAAGATGTCAGTCAGACCAGTGCTGACTAAATGATGCTCCCAGGGATATTCTGTCTCTCGGGTTAACCTAACCTGTGTCTCCACAGACAGCATTTTCTTTTTTTTTGTAACCCTGTATGAGATTATGCAAATGCACCCTCATGACTGGAACGTTTACTATTTTGGATGACCTGCTTCCATGAAATCCTAGACGGCTGCATATTCATCGCTTGAACTGATGACATGAATATACATAATGGTGGCCTGTGCGTGTTATGATATGGTAGAGTGCAGATTCAGCCCAAACCAATCTGTTAGGAAGATACAGAACTCCCTGTTTTCATTGATGCTTTGTTTGTTGCTGTGCATTTCTTCACATCATGATTTCTATTGTTTTGGTTTCGGCTCAAAAATAGGAGGAATGTCAATTACACATTTCTTGTTGGATTGAGTTCAAATATTATCTCCATGTTAATTATGACTACAACCTGATGAACTTGATTTTATTTTTTAAATCCTGTTTTTCTTACTTTGGCCACTGTAAGCAAATGTGACCCGGATTGGATTTCTTTGCTCATATGCGACCTGTATTTGATTTTTTTTTTTCTTTCTGGCAATTGGAACGGCTCAATTCCAATTTTCGAGTTGCTTTCATAAGTGTTTCTAGATCCGATTTTTTGCAATGTGACCTCAAGTTGCGAATCTCCAACCTATACGTCATCACAAACCCAACAGAGATTGCTGGGAGATTGACAATGGTCTGAATCTGCAAAGTTGTTTTGAGTCACAGTATTGACTTTACATCTGACTTGAATTTAATCCCACTTGAAACATAAAGTGGACGTGACGTCATCTTCAGTCTCCTGAGATCCGAAGCATCTCTCTTCTGATAAAAAGACGAGTCCCGACATATTTACTTTGCTTCACAGATCAGACAGACTGATTTGGCATTTAAAATGTAGTCAGAGTCTTTTTCTAGGTGTAAAGTTGCTAAAAAAAAAAAGCCCACATCACAAAGAGTCAGGTTCAAGCCCTCTGTAATTTTTTTAATTTTTGATTTCTGCCTCTAGCTCCACTGGAAGCACCGGAATGTCTTTGGCCAAGACTACCGTGGACAAGTTGCTGAAGGGATACGACATCCGTTTAAGGCCTGATTTTGGAGGTAAGTCTTCGGACCGTCCGTATTGGGGGCTCCAGCTCTTTTCCATCAAGTGGATTTCCGAGACAAAGTTTCCGTGCGGTGTAATCCGTGAGTCACCCCTCTGAGAATCCGTCCGAGAGATTGCCTGTGGCGAAACAGTACTTTGAAATGATTGCGGCCATGTCATTACTATGCATCTGTTCACATATCCAAGATGGCTGCCCTGGAAACGTGGACAATGCATTAGATCATCATCTTTGGAAGGAGTAAATTGTTGATCCAAATGTGATCACACAAGTCTAGCCCAACAAACTAGCCCAAATCTGTATTGCAAATTGCAACCGATTCCATTACGCCGCTTTAACAAAACAAAAAAAAACAAAAATCAAACGGTGGTGCAAAGCAGACTTTTCATTAAAAGGACATGTTAATGAAGTGTGATGTTAATTAAACGAGTGTAAGGAATGCAATAGTCTGTGGTTCACCACTTAAAATTTACATCAACCAGAAATGAACGTACAGTAAGTGGAAACATATCAGGATAAAGCCGCTTGCAGATTTTTACGATCATGCATGTTCTGCCGCATTAATTTAATTTGAATGTCTCTCTGCTAAACAAGTTTATTGAATCCTTCTGTTCGCTTGGATCACACATCTCTGTGCCCATCTTTTTTTAAACCGCTTCCAAACCAATTAATTAAGCAAGTATTTACGGTGAAGGAAATCGCAAATGTCACAACTGATACTCAACAAATGATGATTTTCTGCCATATTATTAAATGTTGACTGATTATCTCTTGATGCTCATATGGACAATTTAAAGTCTTCAGTTAATCAAGGAAGCATGTTTTGTAAGCTTTATGAACATCATTTTGAATCGTCAGTGAGGGTCTGCAAACGACCGCAGAATGGAACCAAACTGTTACTAGCTTCCGGAAAATGTCATGTGATATGCTTGCAGACATAACTGCGCTTGGCTTCCCAACATCACTGAGACATTAGTGGCTAGGAAGTACTGATGGGCATTTCGGTCATGGAAGTGATGAGATATGATCTCTCTCTAGAGCAGGGGTCTCAAAGTCCAGTCTTCATGCTCCATTCTTTCCATTTGGAGCATTGTGAATAATTTCTTGGAAAAAAAAAAAATCTAAACAAAACAGTGTGTTCATTCAAAGTGTTTGGAAAATTTCCATGACTAATAAGAGAGAAAACATTTTTGGCGCAGATATTACATTCCAACCTTATGATGAGGTCATCTTTTATTTTTTATTAGGATTGTGTACACTCGTCAGATTCGTCCTTCTGATGGACATATTTCAACCCAGGTTGTCATTTTATGATCTCAGCATCCGTCATTTACAAACCATAAAAGATATTCCACATGACAATGTGCTCTTCTGTAAAACACGATGATATCGAACCAGATCCGTGCAAAATATATTAGCGGACAACAGTCTGGGTATTAAATTTGCAGGGGAGCTTTTTTTTTTTTTTTGCCGTTCAAACACAACTGCTGATCATGCTGCTCATGATCAGCAAGCCCCACTAAATCTTGTCGACACATGTCCAGAAGGCAATCTGAGCAAAGACTCAGGGAGGGGTTTGTCCTCGAAGAAGGAAGGAATGCATTTTTAAATAAGGCCTTGATTACGTGTGATGGCGGCATGTTTAGGCTTGAAACAAACCGGACACCCTAAAATGAGCTGTGTTGGATGCTAATGAACTTTCTGCAATGATTCCAGCTGACTGCTGTTGCAAAATTCCACGTTAAATAATGTAAGCTTTCCATGTAGCTCTTGTGGCTTAATGAGATCACCAAATATTGGACACCTAAGATTTGCAAAACAGAAGTGGATGCTGATTTACTGAATGGGCACAATCCTCTGAAAAATATAACGGCCTCCACCACTTTGCCAAGAGCGTGCATGCTAGCATATTTTGCAATGATAGCGTCGACTAATGCAGCATTGCAGTGGCGAAGCTGGAAAAGGTTTCAGTTCAACTTGTATTAATAAATAATCACTTCTGTAGTTTTAGACAGACGGCACAGAAGGGAGAAAAGTATGCTGCTGGGATTGCAACGTCAGGGTAATGAATTGCTCTGCTGAGAGTAAAAACCCAAGAACGAGATGACTGTTTGAGTCCCTGGGGGCTTTCTCTGGGTTGCAGGAGCAAGTAACCTGTCCTTGTAAAGGGACACTTAAGGCTCTTTTCCTCTGAGTTAAGTGTCGCTGATAAGACTAGACATGATACGTAAGGTCGGTCGATACGTAAACATTTGTGTCATTGTGGCGCATAGCAGCAAAAAAAAAACTCTTCAATGTTATGATTAGCACAGTTCAAGTCCAGAATGTACAGTAGAAATTCTGCTTCTAATCAATGAGCAGGTAAACGAGCTAGTCCCCCCGAGAGTTTTACTTACTTAAGGGTTTCTACTTTGTAAACCACTTCACAAGTTTCTCTCCTTCATCTTGAATTGCTTGCATCATCGCTGAGTAAATAGTGTCGAAGAAAATCGACTTGACGTAAGATGGAACACTTGCCCAAGAAATTCACACGCGAATGCCACGTTGCCTATTATGGAAGCAGCCGGATCCTTCCAAGTGAATATTTCCATCCTTGGATTTATAATCACAATCAATCTAGAGTCAAAAGAATATGTTGTTTTGCCTTGTTTGTCAATCCAAGCAAACAGACATGAATTGAACGTGCACGACATGGCACTTTTAAAACACCCAAATCACATCTTGGCATATAATGTGACTTTTACACATGTCCATTAAGAGACTTAAATTTAGTGTGCAGTATACTGTATGTTGAAACGGGACAGCTTTTCTATGTCTGGACTAGATATTCATCACAATGCACTTAAGCTTTAATGGCTGAAAGAGCATTAGCGTACATGTGACACTTTAATGATCTCGGATATTAAAAAGCATCAGTAGGTGCCAGGACCACTGGAATGCAAGAGCCAGACTTTTTTATCCCCCCTCCGATCCGAGTTCCCGCCTGCAGCCATGACACCAAAGTATCGTCACCTGCCACCGTCCGTCTCTTCCACTCCCAACCCGGGCTTTTTCCTGATTTCATTTCCCATTGACCCAAATGAGTCCCAGCTGCAGCTTGATCTTATTTCGAATGGAAAAGCATTAAATGTAAGCATGAAACCAAAGCTCAGCCATGAGATTGGTGTGTGCAATTGACACATACGTCATTGACTGAATATACATAAAAGAGAGAGCCAGACAGTATATTCATCTCACTTTTTTTGTGTCTGGGTGTAGAATTGGACTGACGTTGGACTGTACTGCTCCGATGACCTCTGATTGATCCTTGCCGGACATTAGTGGCAACTTGCATTCTGGACTAAATGATATATGGCGGCCGGTTCTTCCGAGCCCGCCGGACACTTTTACAATAGTCAGGGCAACCTCCCGGGCTGTCTGCTGCCACGTGTCAAAATGGAGGTAGTGGCTGCTTTGCATATGAGCTGATAGTGCAGAGCGTCAGTCGCAAAGTAATGCCCAATCAGCACAAAACAAGGAGCGTGTTGTCAGAATCCCAGAATGGATGTTGGGGCATGTACAAGTGATATCTATCCTGATGAAAAGAGAACGCCCGATGATTTATTACAAAGGAAACACAGGGGAAAATGCTCAAGCTGCCCGCTTTTTCCTTCACTTAGATTTTCCATTTGAATTAAATGAGGTGTGCATGTCGACGGGTTGGGTGGAGGTGGCGAGGGGTGCTCGGAGATAGCGTGGAGGAGAAGGGAAATACTTCATCCTCTCATTCAGAGTGTTGTTTTCAGCAACTTTGAAATGGAGCTGGAAAATGCTGATAGAATGTGTTGGGGGGAAAGAAAATGGGTCCGATATTTTTGAGGGAATCTGCATACTAGGCATTCGATTTTGCAATTCACTTTGCATTGACATTGTGTGTACCGTAATTTTCGGACTATAAGTCGCGTTTTTTTTCCATAGTTTGGGTGGGGGGGCGACTTATACTCAGGAGCGATTTATATACATATATATGTTTTTTTTTCACTTTTTTGGGCATTTTATGGCTGGTGCGACTTATACTCCGGTGCGACTTATAGTCCGAAAATTACGGTATGTGTGTGTTTGTTGCGCGTTCACACACTCACAAGTGAAGGATTTAAGAGACAGAAATTTGAATCCCACTTTATTTTTGTGTTTTTGAAGGAAAAGATATTTGATGTTGATTTTCTAACATTGATGTTGCTTGTTTTAGATATTCTTGGTCAATTTTTTTTTGTCACTTTGACTCTGCTTTACAAAGACTTGTGTTTGTCATGTTCTGTTTTTTTCTGATCTGAAAGTTCTTTCATCTCAACCTGCTTGACTTGGCTGTCCGTTGTTTGCTTTTAATGGCTGAAACAGGAAAAACAAAACAAGATGAGATTGACATAGCTAAAAACAAATAGTGCACACTTGATGATAATCATAATTGTGTGATCATTAACATTTGAATAAAATGTCGTCTATGATTTCTACGCTAACCGTAAACATAGCGGCGGATTCACAGCTGCCGCCTTTACTACATCGTTCATGTCGCTTTGGCAGGTCTTATAAATGGGATTTACTGCAGGTTACATGCAAGGTTACTCAAGATGGCGTCAGCTAAAAGAACCCACGATGGCTGTCCTTCCCCCGCTTTTTTTTCCACCCTCTCGAGATTATAAAAGGGACATGCATTGATTAACACTCATTGCGCCCGCTCCACGAATAAATGAAGCCATGTGAATAAATTGTCGTCGCACAAAACACTGTCAAATAAATGACACTTTAACCAATGAGTTTGCAAATAAATATCCAAATTATGACGGCAAATAAAAAAAATCGCTTTTTTTTTTATCATCAATTTTTTAAGCAATGTTTTGTGTGGTATATTTCAAGTACACATTACATCATCATCATCATCCTCATCGGTTTAAAGTCCGCTTTCCAGGCGCCGCTGGGTTGGACTAGTACACATTACAAATAGCGAGTACCTGATAATGCATTTTTCTGCAATCAGACATAAATTAGTCATTGCTTAAATACTAACATACTAAACAAATCAGCTTTTTTAATAAACCCGTTAAGCCAGTTGAGGTGCTTTATTAAAGCTTCTAGCGGGGACGGTGATTTATGATTCGTTGCAGTGTTTCATAATTCAATGACAAAATGAGTGTATGCAAAAAAGCAAAAGAATGTTCATATTATGTGGCTCTTTCCTACAAACTCTGAAGTAGGTTTCATTCATCAACGCTGAGCTTTGTGACAGGAAAAGACGATAAGATGAGGCCACCTTTACTTATCCTCTGTCTTGACTGGTGGTGATGTAGTGCCTCTGCTCTCTTGCTTTACCTCATCATTTTCTTTTTGCCTTCTGTTCTGCCTTTTTCTGTTCGCTGTGTCATAGCTGCTTTCATGATTTGCCTTTTATTCACCAGCATTCCATATAGTGGCTGCAGCAGTATGCAGCAGCATCTTCATTACTGCGTAGCACAGCACTGCAACTGCAGTACCGGAAAAGTTTGGACTCCATCTGGACTGAACAGTATTGATTATTCCAAACATGTTGGAGTCATGTAATATGCTGTCTTGAATTAGGCCCCGCTTGAAAAACAAGGTCCGCTGTAAATATTTATAAGTAGCGGTGAAAACATTGTGACCGCTTGTGACAGTGATGCAATGCTGTGATTTCTTTTTTTTTTATACTGCCGACGCTGAGCCAACATCAGGTTATATATATTAATCAAGTTAAAAGCAGCAAGGGTCTCGTTTGAATATTTGATCACCACATCGTGATGTTAAACAGGGTCTTTTAGTAATTTACACTTTATACTGGCAGGCAGAACAGTTCCATATGCATAAAAAATGGAATGTTCACTTTTAAGAGTTGAGTCGTGTTAATACAGAGAGAGAAAATACCGATTTTCTTTTGGGATGTGTGGCGCTTAGAAGAACTTTTTATCCGTTGCATATTTGGCTTCAACGTTGAATCCAAATGACAAAATGTTCTTGAGGGTGAGCTGGCAGCTGAGTTAGTCGAAAAGAGGAAAATGGACGGATGGATCATTTCATAATCAATCAAAGGATTTATTTGTGTAAGGATGGATACACAATAGCCCAAATTGTGGGAGTTGATTTCAAGCTTGTGGTCTTTGCTGAATCACAGCGTTGCCGTTTTTGTCTCGCTTCACTCTGCTGAGGCAGAAATAATTGATGTGAAACACTGTATTAAACGTGGGGGAAAGAATTTGGCGCAACATCTTGTTTTCGTCCTTCCATTCTGGAGGAAAAGGGTTTCATGAGTGCGCTCGCTCGCCCGCCCGCCATTGAAAACAAAAGCAAATACACACTCGACTGGATAAATCATGCTGATCTTGCAACACTGTAGGGAAAATGCTGCGCCGTTGCTATGGAGCCCTCTGTTGCTAGGCAATAGGTTTATTTTCTGAGTTTTTTTTCTTTTTTACAAGAGGCAGGCAGAGTGTTTTCTTTGCTGTCCAGCAAATGTGTTTTCGGTCGACTTTTCGAGAGGCAAAATATGTCGAATGACGCGATACTCCATTTGAAATTGAAATAAATCCTACTTGTGAGCATGCATTCGCATAAAATGTGAGCGTCGTGACCTCGAGGATGAGCACTGATGATCGTATTTACCTTTTTGTTGCTGCGTGTGGTGAAATGAAGTGTCTTTGGACACTATTTGCATTTGATTGAATGACTTTATTTTCCATCAAATAATTCAAGTGAACAATAGCAACATTTGCAGTATTCTAACATACTCTGACAATAAAGCATTTTTTTAATTATTTTTTTTAGGATGAACATGATTTGCAGCGCTGTTTTTCTCAGACACTTGCAATCCTCATTACAACTCCAATTGGCACAACTAAACAATTTTTGAACACGATACTCTTAGATTGTCCAAAATGTCTAATCAAAAACCGAATAAATGAAAACAGCGGGGTGCTTTCACTCTCCATACTCTTGGCTCGCCAGCTATCCTTTTTTTTTTTTCCCCTCCTCAAACGCTTTCTTTTTCATGACGTTAGAAGTGCGATGAAGGATTCACTCCAACCTGTGCTCCTCTCTCATTCAAACACTCCCTTGGCAGACTAGCACTCAACTACCTTGACAACTGAGAAAGCCTGTAATTATCCAAATGGTAGACTTATTGTGTTACGCCAAGCTTGACTAAACATTGTTAACCTGAACAAACATTCTTAGATCTCACTAACTAATAATAATAATTCTTTGTATTCAGCAATGGACATCTAAAATTGTGCTGGTTTATACTTTGCGCTCTTTTATGAAGTTTAATCAACAATCACAAACATTCTTTCTATTTATTGTATTTTATTTGTGATATTTATTCATGAATTGTGTGGCAGTCCATAATGAAAGCACCTCGCCCGCCGTTTAGCTGTGTGCAGGACAAACGAGCAACACTCACTATTTGACAGACTAACGGGAACCACATTAGCAACTATCGACAACCGGTGACAGCACTTTTCACAATTGGGCTGACGTTGCAATGCGTGGGCACTTTTTATGTCTGTCGCATACACTCCAGGTTTATTTAGAATTGTGCAAGCACCGACAGAGCATTTTGGAATTGTCCAAATGCAACAGTGGAATCAGAGGACATGGTCAATGAGAGAAATTCAGCTTTTAATTGATCACTTGTTGTTGTGATTACAATGTCAAGGTAACAAATGAAGCGAGCATCATTGCGCCACAATCAAAGTGATTGAATATAAATAATTGTACAATTGAGCCTGTTTGATCAAGCCTGCAAAAAACATTGTAATACTAAAGTAGTGCATTATCTTCACTGTGGCTCAAAATAAGACATGCAAGCCACAAGTGAAGCTATAGCAGATTTTTTTTTTTTGAAACGCTGTTCTAACAAAGCGAGAGCGGCATCCAAATATGCAGAGAGCGAGACGTTGCTTTCTCACTTCCTCTTCATGTAGCAAATAAATGTACTTTGACATCTCTCGGGAAAGCTGTTACTGGTTGCCTTCTCAAAGCGCAATGGAAAATGGCTCAACCCCCCCACCCATTTTGTTTCTGTTTTGCAAAGAGGGTCAGCTTTGGGGCATTTGGGAATGGGAAGACAAGGGCCACTGGATATGAGATGACATGTCTTGCATGAATATCACAGCTAGGGTTTTTCCATTGTCGCTAATTAAAAATAAAATAATGGGTCCTAGCGGCTCGGTGGCGCACTGGGTAGCACGTCCGCCGCACAGTTAGGAGGGTGCGGGTTCGATTCCACCTCCGGCCCTCCCTGTGTGGAGTTTGCATGTTCTCCCCGGGCCCGCGTGGGTTTTCTCCGGGCACTCCGGTTTCCTCCCACATCGCAAAAACATGCTTGGTAGGCCGATTGAAGACTCCAAATTGTCCCTAGGTGTGAGTGCGAGTGCAAATGGTTGTTTGTCTCTGTGTGCCCTGCGATTGGCTGGCAACCAGTTCAGGGTGTCCCCCGCCTACTGCCCGATGACAGCTGGGATAGGCTCCAGCACTCCCGCGACCCCCGTGGGGACTAAGCGGTTCAGAAAATGGATGGATGGATGGATGGATAATGGGTCCTATTGATATAATTTGGGACCAAGTTATTTATATTCTGTGACTTCAATTGAAGCCTGTTTTATAAACTGGAATTGGAGAAGAGGGCAAACAGTCATGGCACTGACTGGAATATCAAAAATATTTTTTATCCATGAATAATTTGATCATTATCATTGTATATATAAATTATGATATTATATATGGATGGCAACGATAAGCATCTTTTTCTTGAAGTCAGCTACCGTTGATTGTCAGCAAGTTTGCGACATGCTCAGTGCAAATGGATTCCCCTTGTAAACCAAGTTGTCTGAATATTTAAGAGGTCTCAAGTACACGTAAGCAACTTGCTGTTTACAAGATGCACTGCAATCAAGTAAATGAGGCATAGTTTGTTCTTGCCGCTACTTTACATGAATTTCTAGGATAAGCATTAGCATGGATGAATGCGTTTTTACGTTGTATCATGAACAAACAGTAGCTTTGTTTGTTTTACGATACAATTTTTGCAGCACAAGTTCATACAGATTTCATTTCATTTCATTTAATATTTGTATTGCCTTTCTTTCTTCAGGTGCTCCAGTCATAGTCGGGATGAGCATCAACATAGCAAGCATCGATTCCATCTCAGAAGTAAACATGGTGAGACAATGTGCGATCACAATATACACGATGTCATCTTCAGTTTTAATGAAACATTCAAAATGTATTAAAGTTGCATTAGTGTTATATCGGGTTATACGTTTTATTCAATTATGAATGATGATATGAATTTTGAAACACACTAATGCACAATACATGGCGTATTATTTGGAATTAGTGTTTGTTATTGTAACATATTGCTTTAATTTCTCACAGAGGGTTACAACACCACATCCTGTATTGAGACAAAGGAAAATTCTGGAATGATTTCCAAATGCCACTTTTTTTCCCCCACTTTCCAGGACTATACCATCACAATGTATTTCCAGCAAAGTTGGCGAGATAAACGTTTGGCCTATGGGGAATTGAACCTCAACTTGACTTTGGATAACCGTGTGGCAGATCAGCTTTGGCTCCCAGACACTTACTTCCTGAACGACAAGAAGTCCTTTCTTCACGGAGTGACGGTTAAAAACCGTATGATCCGACTTCACCCTGACGGGACCGTCTTGTACGGGCTGAGGTAAAAAAAAAACACTGCGATCAAGATAAAGTACAGTTCCGAGAACTGGATCAAAATTGATCATGCTAAGAGTCTAATGGCAATCATCTAGTTGAGTAGACAGTAAAGATACACAGAAGGACATTTCTAAGATCCTTTTGGGGATGCAAAAACTAACCCAGTGTCTTGAGGTTTCTTAAAATCAGAATTAATTCAGGTGCTTTTCTTCAGAAGTCTCGAAAATAAAATGCTGTAGAGGAGTGGATGAAGCTGGAAATATGTTTTGTTCTATGAATAAAGTGACAAGGTTTAGATCACACAAAGGGATGAATAATTCATGTGACGACCAGTGTTCAGACTTTTTGAATTACTGAATTTATTCTGACAAAGAAGGAGATGGAATAGGAAAAAAAGTTTTCTTTTTAAATCTCCTTTTATGACTTTTTACAAGGCTATCTATAAAGGTAGCAGCAAAATAGAAATGGCGTCCGTCTAAGTGCTGTAGAGAACCTAAAGTTGAATATTCAAGGTTTGCTTGCACTCAATTCACTTGGCAGTGAGGATGCCGTTATTGTATGCAATTATATGTTTCAATCGTAAAATCTATGTTGTTTTCTAATTTTGGACATTTTCCGACAGAAGTTTTGCTTGGCGGGATTGCAATCCTTGACTCCAATTGCTTTGCCCGTTATTTTTATTTGTAAGACGCCAAAGACTGAGTTAAAAATAGTAGCATTTCCAATATTGTCTGTTTATTTGAAGGGACTGGAATAGTCCGATCTGATTTTCACTGTGTTAGCGAATATGGTTTATTCCACGCTATCTGTGAATATGCTATGAATATAATTGTGCCCAAAGAGGTCATCAATTTTACAGCTAAAGGCTAGCTTGTTCATTACAGCATAATCGAGACATGCTACTTTGCATATCACAATTTACTATTTAAGTACTATTCCGTATATGACTTGCTAATGCTAATGCTAATGCAATTCTTGTTTTTATTCTTGGCCTAAAATCAAATGGAAGAAAATGCCGCCAAAAGCACGGCTTCCTAATCTGAATTAACATTCCCAGCTGCACCACTCGGGGTACGCAAGGTTCCATTGGAGCCATAAAAGTACTATCATGAGCTGAGAAGATTGGATGTGAGCCAGAAGAAAATGGGATTACACCTGCACTTGCACATCCGCTGATTGTGTGCTGTAAGGAACGAGAATCTTATTGATACGGATTCTGGCATTAGCTCTTCCTCCGAACATCTGCAGAGGTGCTTGTTTGTTATTAATAACGCTTACTAACAGATTGACCTTGGCTCTGTCCTCAGGACCATTTTTTTTACCGCCAGATTTAGAATCAATGCAAACTATAGTCTTGCCCATGATGGCAGACAGAATTTTTTTTCCCACTGAATTGTTTTCCGCTATTTTCTCTCCATGCAAGCTGCACAAGCAGACTGTGTAGGTGTCAGAAGTATTGCTCATGCATCTGACACACTCTTCCTTGTCTTGGAGTCCACCTCCAGACAAGAGACGGGTTACAATAAATGCATGCTTGATGAACACAAATACACTTTTGTCTTTACCATTGATGTTTTGACTCCAAACGTTCATTGCACGTCATCCTCGTGAGTTCTAGAATTCATGTCAGGCTCCGATTATAATGGGACCGAACGTTGTTGCCCCATATATACTCACTTCTCCAAATCCCAGACCTTCTCTGAGAGGCACCTACTCAACGTTGGCTCTCCCCCCTGACTTGTTAGCGGTCACATATAAACACAGTTTTACTCATTGTGGGCTTTTTGTGCAAAGTGCCAAGGGGGTGAAAAATTCTTAGTCCAAGTTGCTACCGGGAGCTTGTGTTGACAGGAAGTCTTTTTGATTACCTCTGAAAGGCAACAATTGACTAAGTCCTGATCTTATTTTAGGTTTCATACTGCATACAGTATTTCCCCTCAATGGAAGTCGAAGCAATGTTATTAATGACCATGTTGCTTATTTGCAACTTTTTACCAGGGAAGTCTAATTGCCAAGTGACCTCTCCGATGAATGTAATTAGGTGTGATGTTATTTCCTCTTCTAGTGTATCAGCAGTGTGTCGCCCCGCTGTATGCAGTCAGCGGAGGAGTGCTGTGAAGGCAGCGGGGAGGTGTAGCACAGCAGAGTGCTAACAAATGCAGTCTGAGCAGCAGAATGCTTGTGCAGCACAATGCAGCTCAGTGTCATTGTGAATAATAGATAGATATCGCACCCCGGCCGGTCCGGTCACACATACATATTTTGTTTACTAGGCTTCTTCTCCTGCTTCCCGATATGATCAGCTTGCGTGCTCGGGTCTCGATTTTTGCCCCTTTCGAAACTGCGTCGCTCTCAAATGAGAAAGAATGTGATTCGTGCTGTTTCAGCATTTACCTAAATATGTTGCATTAAAAAAATAGATTTTACATGTGTCATCATGATTATCCATCACAAAAAACTGGCATTTGAAGAAAGGGTGTGTAGACTTTTTATACTTGCTCCATTTCCTCTTCCATGACTTGACTTTTTGGAGAAACCTTTTCAAAGTGTGTTTTTTTTTCTGCCACAGAATAACCACCACTGCTGCTTGCATGATGGACCTGAGGAGATACCCTCTTGATGAACAGAACTGCACCTTGGAAATTGAAAGCTGTAAGTAAATGCCAGAGCATCCGTCGCTAGCACCGACACCTTCCAAAATATACCCGAGAAATGATCATCTACGGCATGCTGTTGCTAATCGACTAAGCCCATGTGCAATGTATTTGTCACATGTTTGCACTCTGGCAGGTAAAAAAAGCCAAGTAAGCAAATACAACCCACTTACTTAACTGTCAAAATAAATACATCAATGCGAGGCCACCGCAGTTTGCCCACTAGTCTGCTCGTGCTTCCACTTACCACACATACCAATATGTCTTTTATTTTTAATAAACGTGGCAAAAGCAAGTACATATTGTACAAGCAGTAAGTGCTGATTAATATTGATTTTGTGCCGTCTTGAACTTGATCTAGACGCAATTCAGACTCATGAAGAAAAGTGCTGAGTACATTTTACTACCAATAGCTTCCATTTTTTTATTTTGTTTGAATAGAAATAAGAGAATATAGGCAAGATTTTGATCGTAGATTGTCGTTAGCATTTGTGGATCAATGGCTAATGGTTTCATTCTGATGTCACACCTATCGACCATTTAAAAAACAAATTCACAACACCCAACCAGTTCCTAATGAAAATTCTATTCATATATTTAGTTTGATTCTAGATGAATCACTTTCCAGGAGGAAAGTATGGGTGCTGCTGGTGTAATGAAGATTGTATTGAGTGATCATTTTTATTGATGAATTTATCAATCACTCGACTTGCGCAATATGCTGCATTATATTTGTGCTTGTAGTTGTTGATTGTTTACCCTCGGGATCTATGACAGTAATTAAACCATTGCAGTAATATTTTTTATTTATGTTTATTGGGTGTGAACAGTGCACTCTTATCAGTTGGATTGATTAGGCACCCTGCACATCCAGAGACTGATTCAGTTCTAATGACTCCCCCGGTCCCTCTCGGTGAATTTAATGTGACGACTTTGGACGTGTCGCTAGTCGAAGGCAAAATGTGCTGCAGTGAATGCACACTGTCCCATTGACATAAATCTCCAACTGTGATCACATTTGATTGTGCTGCCAGCTGAGAATGTGCAGGACAGCCAACTGACACATGCTGATGAATATTCATGCTAGGTGGGAGGCAGGAGGGGATGTCGCTCAAGATGAGCATGGGATGTAGCCAGGCTTTATCTAAAAAAAATAAAAAATAAACAGGTTGCTCTGCATGAGCGCAAAATATCCAACCTCAACCTTTTTTTATTATTATTATTATTATTATTACCGTAATTTTCGGACTATAAGTCGCACCGGAGTATAAGTCGCACCAGCCATAAAATGCCCAAAAAAGTGAAAAGAAACCATATATATGTATATAAGTCGCTCCTGAGTATAAGTCGCCCCCCCACCCAAACTATGAAAAAAAACCGCGACTTATAGTCCGGAAATTACGGTATTATTATAGTGAACAGTGACTTGAACTGCTGCTACAAATGATGTATGATCCGACGAGTCGATTAATTGTAGTCACTACAATCGGCGATTAGTCGACTAGAAAATTAGTCGTTGGTGCCAGCTTTATTTATACCCTCCCGATCAAAGCTACCTGGCGAAGTGAACGTCATGAATCGTGAAAAGACCACTAGCCAAGCCATCGCGAGGCTCGCTTGCGTATCATCCAATTGACAAAAAGAGCTTTGTAAGCATCAATGAGGACATAAGCGATGGAGACTAGCAACAAAGTGTGGTGGAGTGTGCGGTTAACGTGTGGGTGGTAGCCAGAATGGGAATGTCTGTTCTCCTTCCAGCGTGAGTAACTGCATCAGACACTATGTTTGCTAAGAGTTGGTGTGGGGAATAACAAATGTCTCCACAGTCATTCTGGGATGTAATATCGTTGCTCACTGGAATGGTTTTCAAACGTCAACATATCTGCTCGGATCTGAATGACTTTATAGCTGAGCGCATCGTTCGTCAGAGGGACCTCCACTAGTTGTCTGCACGGTGCACCTTTGCCTTGATACATTGTGCCATTTCATGGTTATTTCTTGACCGTATGCTTTTTTTCCCCCCGGGCCTGGTGACAGACGGATACACCACAGATGATATTGTGTTCTTCTGGCAAGGAGGGGACAGCGCCGTGACGGGTGTGGACAAGTTAGAGTTACCTCAGTTCTCCATTGTGGACATTCGATTGGTTTCCAAGGAAGTAAGGTTTACTACCGGTAAGCCCCAAGTTTGTCTCTAAACTTTCCCGAAGAATTGTTTTCAGCATAACCATTTATTAGTCATTTTTTGAGTTGGCAAACTATAAATAAGTTTATATAGCTGAAGCAGAGAGCTTTTGCCTGGTTACTTTTACTTTTTGCTTTTTACATCAGCATTTTATGTGCTTTCTTGTTTAAATCTAACTACCGTAATTTTCGGACTATAAGTCGCACCGGAGTGTAAGTCGCACCAGCCATAAAATGCCCAAAAAAGTGAAAAAAAACATATATATGTATACAAGTCGCTCCTGAGTATAAGTCGCCCCCCCACCCAAACTATGAAAAAAACCGCGACTTATAGTCCGAAAATTACGGTAATCAAAAAAATGCGGTGCAACTATTTGACATTTCTCAGCAAAAAAAAAATCCACTAAAATACCACTTTCGAACTCTGTTTTGTCCTTTAGTGTGCAGCCGTGCATTGCAATCACCTTTTTTAAAATGGCCTTTCAGTAATGTTTAGAGGACAGAGGGAGGGAGAAGGAAACAGCGAGCAGCTTTCTGTGACAAGTCTCAAAGGAACGCTGGAGCGGCCTGCTGAGATAGGGGCTTGCAGAAAAATCTGCCGTGTTTGCGACTTTCTGCCATGTTTAATTGGAATCGAACTTGTCCCTGGAAAGGAATCCATCGCTTTGGGGAAATTAAGTGCTCCATCTGAACAAACGGAGAAATGACTACCCTGCACGTTGTCAAGTGCAGACTTTGGACCTCTCACCACTCCCCTTTTTTTCCCCTGCTTTTCACTCTTCCCTGATCTTATCCAAGCTGTCACTTTATTGTTTCTGCTTACAGGTTCTTATCCGAGGCTTTCGCTGAGTTTCAGGATTAAGAGGAACATTGGATATTTCATCTTGCAGACATACATGCCTTCCATTTTGATCACCATTCTGTCCTGGGTCTCTTTCTGGATCAATTATGATGCCTCTGCAGCTCGGGTGGCCCTGGGTACGTTTTAGCCCTCCGCATTTCAATTTGAAGATCGACAATGCGATGGAACGTAAGATGGTTTGTGTATTTTTGTGTGCGTTCAGGTGTGACAACGGTGCTCACCATGACAACAATTAACACCCACCTTAGGGAGACTCTCCCAAAGATCCCCTACGTGAAAGCCATCGACGTCTACCTCATGGGCTGTTTTGTGTTTGTGTTCCTGGCCCTGCTGGAATATGCCTTTGTAAATTATGTGTTCTTTGGCCGGGGCCCGGCGCAACAGAAGAAAATCAATGAGAGGCTGAATAAAGTCAACAATGAGCGCACACGATACGAAGAGAAGCGCCTAAGGGAACAGGTTTGCATCTTCATCTGCTGCCTCCGTTACGTTCCACTTCATTATGCCAGTCAGACTTTAAGTAGACGCAAAAAGAAAAAAAAAACATTTTGGAATATATTTTTATTTACATTCCTTGCCACCACAGTCATCATCCATTGCTTTTCCCTCAAGCACTGATTGCTTTTTATCGAGCATAGCCTCCTTTTCATTGAGACTGGTAGAAACATTCTCATTTCTTATTTAGGTGCTTGTCACTGTTGGCTTCATTCATTCCCCCCCCCCCCCCCCCCCCCCGCTACCTTGAAGTTAGCATACTTGACAAAATACAGCTTAATGATGATGACTTTAGGTGGGATGGTCAGATTGAATGACGCCTCCTATTTTTGTGTGTGAGATACTAATGCCAAGCTTTTGTGTGTTTAATGCATTGTTGTAATCAAATGAAAATGTGCTTATTTGCCAGTATTTCCGTCCTTTTAATGTTCTCTTCATTTTTTCTTTTCGCATTGCAAGGACTCCATTTCCGTGCCGTTTCAAAGCAACACCTTCAGGTCATTTACACAGCGAAGAAATCTGTATCTCGAGGAACAAAGAAAAGTTGGGGTACATGTATTTAGAAATCATATCAGCTGTAGGCCATTTTTCACGCTTCAAGTTGTTTGACTGCCAAACTGTTTCCAAAATCGTTGCTGGCCACAAATTGTTTTCATTCTAAATTTGATAGAAGCAACACAGACAAAAATGGTTGGCTTGAATTGCTTTTTCCAAATTGCTCTTATATTATTATTTTTGGTTTTAGCTAAAGACCACATAAACAAATGATTACAACTAGATTTACATATCACCTCCACTCCATAATATGCCGACTGTTTTGGAACCAGGCTTTGCATTTCACTCGTGTATATTTTAAAGCAAAAGCAAATCTTTTTGGGCATGCTAAGAATAACATTCCATATCACCGCTGCTTGACTTTGACTATCTGGGGATTGAATAATTGCGGGATTTTATTTTGCATCCTCTTTGGCAACACTGACGCCTCTGTGTCTGCGGTAGGTGGATGCGTACGGCAACATTCTCCTCACCACTCTGGAAATGAACAACGAGGTGATGCCTTCTGACGTGGGGAGCAGCGTTAGTGACTCTCGGAATTCAGTCATGTCCTTTGACAGCTCCGGGGTCCAATTCAGGAAGCCCATGGCGCCCCGAGATGGCTTCAGCCACCACTCGCTGGATCGGAGCGCTATGCGGAGCCGGGCCAACTGCCGACTACGGCGGCGCTCGTCCAAGCTCAAGTTGAAAATCCCCAACCTGTCAGATGTAAGCACCATTGACAAGTGGTCCCGGGTCATATTCCCTATCACTTTTGGATTTTTCAACCTAATCTATTGGTTGTACTATGTGAATTGATGTGCATCCCACTAGGAATCATGGGCCATATTTTGAGAGCACATTAAATTGGCTTTGATACAGATCCAAAATATGTATACACATACAGTTTGAACATATGTATATGCATATTTCTATACAGTATATTATATTTATATATACACACACACACACCTGAAACCTGAAGGACTTTTCTGCTGTACAAAGTATTAATAGGATGACTTGAATGTTTCCGAAAAGAAAAAAATGTGAGAAGAATTTCAAGGCTTTGAGTTCCTTTTTCCTCCTGAAACAAACAAACAAATATGAGATCCCCGTGGGGATTTTTGGAACTACAGACTGCATGATATTTTTGCTACTAAAAATGGGAAAAATAAGAAGTTAAAAAAAAAAGAGAAGCGAAAGCTCTTGAAGGAGTGAAGATGCCCCCATTGACTTTTTATTGATTCTTGTTGTAATCAGAAATCCTCTACTGCAGCTCATGAAATCAGTGGTGGCTTGTCTGGTCAGGCATCAGCTGAGCAAGGTCCTTGAACACCTCCCCCGTCCGTCCCCGCCCCCCATGTAGCCCATGAATACAAAGTGCACGAAAATCTCCGGTTCCACCATGTACAGCAACCTTGTTTGGAATGTGTTGTTCTTTCATTTATTTTTTTATATATATAATTCATTTGAAATGGTAGTGTTCTCTTGATCAGACATCAGTCACGTGATGTTTGACCACCACGTTTGTGCAACATAAAGTTCAAAATCTATTTTCAGGTGATGGGAGGGCGGCGGGGGTCTACTTTTCTTTATGGTTTGAAACAAGTGCTGATTATTGTAGATATAATTTTGTCTTGAAAAATACTGTGATTTCAAAGTGTTGGAAAATGTTCTGAAGCTAGGGCATTACCAGATAACGTTTCGCATTACTCATTTGGATTGTTTAGGGGGTAAAAAAAACAAAACATTAAGTATATTTGTACTGTTTATTTCCTCTTGTTGACTGATTTACATGCTCTTTAGATGCAGCGTTCATGGGCGTCATTCCTGCTGTGTGAAATTGGGAGGAGTGATGTGTCGCTTTTTTGTGATTTGTTGGAACCAATCCACGGTAAAAAAAAAAAAAAAAAAAAAAGGTATATTCAACAGAGTCAACATATCAGGTCACAGTTTTGTTCTGTAGTTTTTATGGTTTCTTTGTATATTGAGCTTCTCTTCAGTATTGGACTAAGGAAACACAGATGGGATGGATTCAACATTTCAAATCAAACATACACACCCATAAGTAGAATACTGAGTTGGAGGTTTGCATCAAATTGAAATCTTTATTCTTTTGTTCTACTCTGTCGTGCAAAATGTAGCCTCTGAGTTTGATTCAGACTGGAAAATTCATTCTTGTCTAGTTTGTTCTGTCCCCCCCCCCGTAAGAAGGACACTTGATTTAAAGGGTGAAACATCAAGAAGGCCGTGTAGCAGACATTTTTTCATCTTGACGGAAGATAATCATATTCAATTGCGTTTGTAGGAGCATCATATGCAGTAGAACTATGTTTAATTGTCTACCCCCATCCCAAAAAATATACTTGGACCTCTCAGGTGCCAGGCCAGATAATTGCCTTTTGGGTACGTAACGATTTTTCCAGGATTCTTTTTTTTTTCCCCCCCACATTTCCCTCTGTCCTTCGAAGGGTACATGACAAATGTTTATCAGCATTTTGTAAAGATTTTTTTAGATTTGTTAAAAATATATATATTATGCAGACCCCCTGAGATATTCTTGGCCACCCCTGGGCCCCCCCTCAGCAAAAAAATCTAGCTCCGCCCATGTCACATCCCCTTTCTTCTGTTCAAGAACCAAAATGATCACAGCAAATATAAATGGAAATGATTTCAAATGCAACTGGATGGTCTAACACTCCTATTTAAGTACAGAATTGTATGCATACCTTACATAACTTTTAGTTCGAGATTAAATCTCCCACAAAATAACTCCCACTCTACGACATGAGTCAATTCTGCATATTTTTAATTTTTTACATATTTCAGATGTAAGTTAGTGATTACAGATGTACAAATGTTGCAGATATGCATAATCACTCTTATTATGTTTATTATTTCCACTGTCTATGTCTTTGATCAGTATTGAATAAGTTGGTAAGGATTTTGAAGGTACATATCTTACCATTTTTTTTTCTTCCATTTCTCTGAAAAGACAATGTGATGGATGTTTGCTGAAAAAAAATGTGTTTCTCCTTTACATTAACAAAAGCAGCCCTTGCATGCATCACATTATATTTACCTGACACAGCTTTCTGGGTATGGAATTCGCACATTCATCCCAACAGCTGTGAGGACCTTATATTTTAAGATTTTACTCTTCGTAGCCTACAAATGTTTCTACAAGATGGCGCTTATGTTCATTTAACACATGTTCAAGATGTGGAAGGGGAGGGAAAGTGTTGATCTGAGTTCAATGTGAATTTTTATTGCCTCTAGTGTATATGTGTAATTACATGTGAATTGTACTGTAAATATGATATCTTTCACTTAATACTTCTTAATGCATGAACAAAAACACGGCAGTTCGTAAATACCAACTGGCCTCACTGCTAATGGCATGGACAGCTTCTCTGGCATTGGCATACTTCGGCAAACAAAATCAAGAAAGAAAAAAAAAAAAAGATGCGTGTTGACAAAATAATGGAGTATTCAACAAGTCCTCTCACAGTGATGAGTTTGTGGAGACTGTTCACAAAACCCAGCCCGAGTGCAAAGCTAAAGTTGGCTTAAAGCTTTTGCTCTTTGTCAGCAAATAGGATGGCGTCGACTTGAATGACATTTTTTCGTTGCCCAAGTCAACGCATCCGAACCTACTTGCAGTGTTTACCTCAACCATCAAAACAATCACTGATTCATCTCTCCTTCTTTAAACACATATATATAGATATATATGGGGAAAAGGGCGTTATGGCCAATCTGGCTCATAAAGGCTTTGAGGAGCAGGATATGCCTTAAGAAGGCGAGTTGGATGTTTTTTCCTGTTCCTCGAGAAAAGAAAAAAAAAGCTTCACATGTGCCCTTAAGCAAGGTACGTAGCCAAGTCGTCGTGCAGCTGCTCCTTTGCCAACAATAGATCTTAACATGTGCAGAAGTAAATATGTTCAGCGACAGTATGTCCAGGCTAGTAAGGGGTATTTCATTCCTGTAAATGTGGATTGACGGACGAGACAGACGAGACCAAAAAGATAAAGTCACAGTATCAAATTCGGATGATTTTGAAATCAAGTTATATCATCCTGCACAGGAACTGCACTTGTTAAAAACACGCAGCAACAAAATAGACAGTGTTGTTCTTTCTCAGGAACATGCAGTTGATATTAATCATGATATTCCACTCAAATTACCGTAATGAATGCAAATGCGGACGTCGTAATATTCCAACCTTATTCTCGTAAATGTAGGACTTTCTTTTTGTAATATGTGTTTATTCGCCTGACATTAGGGACTTTATTTGGCCTGAACAAATTTCAATTCCAAAAGTAAATAAAGCCTTTTAGAGTGACTTTAATCTTTTGAACACATTACCAATGTCCTCAAGACATCTATGGATCATAATAAGTAAATATTAGTGGAGCGCACCCTTTAAAACGAGCATGAATTGCAACAAAGCAGGAAAAATGTCACCACCCAAGCCCAGACCAAGGCTGACATGCAGACTTCTCACTGTTGGAAGAACTTTGGTTGGTGCATTCATTATTTTGTGTCCACCACAATTTTCTTTTTTGCATGACCTCTGGAAGGATTATTTTCTTAACCTATTTTTACTCTGCATCATACGATTCATCACCACAGCCAGGATGAGAAAGTGTTTACATGCTCAAATTGCACTTATTTTACAGCCAGCTCGATTTAAATCTTCAACAAACCTTTCTTATTCCGAAAAAAAAAAAGCATATAACTAAGATAATATGGAATGTACATGTTGGGATTCATATGAATCGCAAAAGAAATGTACTCCCTGCTTGTTGTCAACCACGCAATTTGGTTGGATCAGGTTCAGCATGCTCATCAACTTCAGTCACCATTCAGCTACAAAGGATGTAAAGGATGCTCCACCTGTAGCGTCCGACATAAGCCATGTGATGACACCCTGAGTGGGTGTTTCCCATATTTGTCCAGTGAGGAGCTGCCTTTTGGTTATTATGGTCTGTTGTTGATTGCTGTATGGCCATACTTGCCAGAATCTTCACAAATCTCTGTGACCAGCTCACCAGATGATTTTTAGTTTATTTTTTGCTGGAAATTGACAAAATACACTTGTATATGCACACAACAATCAACAAATCGGCCCCTTTTTTTTTTTTTTTTTCTCAGACTATACTTTAGAAAATAATTTGCTTCATTCCTCTGTTTGTTTATTATTTGTTGTATTTGTTATCATGGGTTGTTGTTTAATCATGAGAAGGAAAATGTAATTCATCGGCTATAAATGGCACTGGAAGATAAACTGCATTCTTTTTGTTTATGTTGACATTGGAGCGCTTATTTCTGTTGTTTAATGAAGTGTTTGGATTTCATTTGGAGTATCGGTACCCATGGAAATCGACATTTGTGTGGTATGATATTGTATTATTTTGTCAGTGCAAATTTAATGTTACGGTGTCAATCCGCTTTTTTAGGTGTTTAAACAAAATGTGGTTTTTTTTTGTTTGTTTGTTTGTTTTTTTACAAATACAAGGTGTTCAAGTATGTGGTTTAAAAAAGGGTTCTCATTCAAACAACAGACTTTTTACAAATAAAGGCTTATACATTAAAGAAAAACTGTCTTTTCATTTACCCTTTGAGGACTAATAAACGATCAGTACTGTCCATTCTAATTTGCCTGAAGTTTAGTCCCCAAAAGGTAAATATCTGATGACCATGCATAAAAGAAGGTAAGGGAATTTTAAGATCAACATTTATTTTATATATATATTGACTTACTACATCTTTTA
Organism: Syngnathus acus; assembly: GCF_901709675.1. Taxonomy (NCBI): domain Eukaryota; kingdom Metazoa; phylum Chordata; class Actinopteri; order Syngnathiformes; family Syngnathidae; genus Syngnathus; species Syngnathus acus. The sequence goes on along the minus strand of NC_051099.1, from coordinate 2,143,773 downwards.
TAGCAAATAATGTGTAATATTTGCATCATTTGATTCTAGTTGCCCATGTAAATAACAATAGTAAATGTGATTTACTCCACTGCAGGTAGGACAAAATGGCACCGCAGCTTTTTTTGGGGGACACTCCAAACTTCCAGGACAAACTAAGTAGCAGATAATGACTTTGTATTCTTTGATGGACATGTCGTTAAAACTCTGCGTTTGCGTTCTTGTAAAGGACAGAACAGCAGATACAGGCTTACACATTTGGATTTTTCTCTCCCCAGGATGCAATACTTGAAGTGGAGTATCAGTGCTGAAGGTGAAGAGATGGGAGTGCACTTAAAGCAACGGAAAAAGTCATGTGGGAGTGAGACATCGAAAACATTGTGTTGCTCATGCGAAACAATGAATTGCAGGTGGAAGCAGCTTTTACAGATTGATTGGAGAGGTGCTTTGCAAAGCCTGTGTGTGCTGGATACAACCAACCTTAAAAATGACATCATATCGCCGCCATGTTTATATATATATATTGATTTCTAACGTGAGTGTATTGTTATATGTGGAGATGTCAAGGCAAGCAGGGCGGTGACAGCTGACACGTGCAATCATCTCAGGCATCCTTGGCCTCTTCCCTACATGGTCATCCATCGGAGACCTTGAAATGGCTGGAAGGTGCGAACGTGAGTGTGAATGTGAGTGACTACACGCGTGTTATCTCTGTGATAGACTGCTGGCCTGACACGTCCTTGCCCGCATGCTGTAACGTATCCCCCCCCAGCCGCCAAACAGGATTAGCTGCTTAGAAAATGAGGGTGTATCATCTATGTGCACTGATCATCTTTTTTCCCAACACTAAAAAACTAACAAGAATCATATAGATGGTTGGTTAAAGTCATCATGGTTGGCTCATGATTTGCAGTCTTGGGTAATTGACGTGCACGAGCGCATAGAAAATGCAGAAGTGAGGCTTTGCACAAAGCAAGCAAAATCCCCCAGCTTTAAGCGACACTGGCAGTTTGACTTGTGGTGACGCTCGTGTTTGAACAAAAGAAGCCACACAAGCGCAGTAATCCACATTTAAAGACACGTTATGCCTTGAGATAACAGCTTTAACATCATTTCAATACTCAAACATCAAATGCTGTTCCCAAGTGGTTCCACAACCTTTACTGAGCCAAGACACATATTTTACAATCAAGAAGAAGAATTTGACAACAGCACCAAACTAAAATGTCACAATAGTGAAATAATGATGATATCAATCGGGCCATCTTTAGGAGAACACAAAGCTGATATACCGATACTTGAATTTCCATGCCACCATTTTGAATTATTTTTCATTTATTTATGTACTATATTTAGTTTATTTATTTATGTGTATTTAAGTGTATTTATTTATTTTAGTTTATTTATTTATTTGTATTTATTCGTGCCCTGTGATTGGCTGGCAACCGGTTCAAAGACAACATTTTGTCCATGAAAATAGAAATAGACTGTTTAACGTCGACCCAACAACCCACAATAGAAGAAGCCAAAGACAAATCTGACATGGTTCCCCCATTCTCACCCCTGTCCCAGTTTATATGGTTTCTTTTTTAAGACATAGATGTTTTAATATGAATAATGCATTTGGCAAAGGAAAGAAAGGCCTTTAGCCGGACAGTTGAGGAGAAAAGGCTTCATTGTCTGATTGAAGGTCAGGGGTCAAATATCGATTCCAAAGAGATAACCAGACAATCGATATCACCAATATTTGAGCAGGTCAGAATGCTGATGTGTTTTAAAACATCACCAAGATAGTTTACAATTAAAAAAAATATCCAGCCCTGGACAATCCATTGTTGCTATTGAGTTGCCATTTGACGTCACTATTTTGTCTGCTATCAGTTTTAACAACTGTCTGTGAAATGCAATTTATTTCAACCAGCCACCCAAAGAAACTTAAAAGACTGAATATTGAGCCCCTAAAAATGAATAATAACATTTTACTGTCATGTCAAAGAATGACTTTTGTGTGCTTCGGTCACATTGCAAGAAGTAAAGCACATTTAATGTTCAGCTTAGAGTCATCTAATTGATTTCTTTTCATTTACTTCGAGAGGTCTGTACCGTTAGAGGACCAAATCATTTCTAACAACTCAAGATGATGAAATTATTTTCAATGTAGCATATGGAACGTCCCAACGACATCATGCACAAATTCATCGGCTGGTTCTGAATGCTAACGGTAGCAAGTTTGCTGCTGCTGCTGCTGAATTTTCCTGAACTTGTGTCTTTGTTTGCACAGGTAGGCTCTTTTTTCAATTGGAGTGCATAGCTCTGTTCAGCAGATGGATACAGAACCACTGAAGCAGCGCCATAAAATATGCTTTCCATTTCCGTGTTCAATTGTCAGCACTCCATAGAACAACATCAAATATTGAAAAGATGCCTTAACATGGGTCAGAAATTGATGGCTGTAGAAAGAAAAAGAAACGTGGCAGTTGCTAAGCTTAGACACTTAGAATTTGCCTTATTTTTTTTTAAACCATGCCTATTTTTTTTAAAACATTTACCTTATTTATGGGTTATTGAATGACCTCCTGGAACATCCACTATAATGACAATGAACCTAGATGTAAGGTAAAACTTGGAAATGTTCAATGAGTGCCATTGAGGAAAAATAATGATGTGCTTTTTAAATGCAAGCAGTAGAGAAAGTTACAAATGCATTCCTGATGCAACACAAAAGAGTGTCCACAGCTCCCCCGCTCTCCTCCATATACAATTCATGCTCGGTCACCTATGGCAACAGTGAAGTGAATTTCTCCCATGACAAAAGAATCAAGAGATCTTGCGCTTGACTGACAGTGTTCCACTTTTTCATAAGGTTTATTTGCACAATTGTGTCAATCGTTAAGGAAGCAGCAACGTTTTGACGCCGATGCGAGATGATAGTTCAGTGTCACTGCATTTGCCCACAGAACCTTCTTCAGATGATGCTGGAATTGTGATTTGCGCTTTCAGGATTTCTGAAAGCTGGATGTTTTTTTTGGGGGGGGGGGGCGGCTGTAGAAATTGCGCAGTCTTGTTAGGTGGGCGACCTGTGTTGGGGGGGGGGATCAGCATTTGTTTGTCAGCTTCCTCCATCAGCATCCTTGCCTTCTGTCTGACGCGTGCGCGCGCACCGTCGCACGCGCGCCTCTAAATCTAAAAGCCTCTTCTGTCACCTGCTGGCTATTTTATGAACTGCATCCTGTCTTCCTTAAAACCAAAATATCCATTTAACAATATCTGCTTTGAACTGAGAAAACAGTTGGCATTGATTCTGTATTAGAAATAGTCAATATAAAAATATAAAATATCGACTGCAGTGCCAAGCCAGAGTGCTGATTCACTCCTCCGAGTCTGCTGACTGGGAAACAACGCATGTGGTGGGTGGATGAATGTGTCTGTGTGGAGGAATTACACTGGAAGCAGCACTCAGCTTTGAGAGGGAGACAGTTGCAGGCCCACCAGCTCTCACAGTCCACCATACCAGACAGCCGAGCAGATGCTGCAGGCCCAATTTATCATCGGCTCTCCACACACTTTTACTGTCGAGAGAAATCGCTATGGTCCAGGCTGGCAGGCGTGGAAATCATTCATGCATGTAGGCATGATTAAAAGCATCTTTTGGAGTGTACTGGATCATGTCACGATTCATATGTTTTGATTGTCTTTTATATCAATCGATCATTTCATACATTTAACTCAAAATTGCATGTAAATGTGGAAGGTTGTACTCTGGCACTTCAAGAATGTTATAAGTGATCCAGGGTCACTAATGAGTGATACTATTGATTTCATTAGACTGCCTCCTCCATTGTGTAATTCATTCCAAACATGTGCTGCTTGGATGAATCAAGGATTCTTGTCAAACTTGCTCAGCTATCATGCAAGAGTAATACTAAAGGGATCCTAACCTGGCCAGTCTCCCACTCTCAGCGCTCCACTCACCCCCGTTAAACACCTTTGTCACCTTCTGCTAACTACAGACAATTAATCTTGCGTGAGTCATCCACTCCCTCCCTCCATCAGCACACGTCAATGTGTCCTGAGTGAAAATGACAAAGGTGAAAGTTACTTTATTAGGTATGCATCACCAGGGAGTGATTCCCTCCCTCCCTCCGGCAATAAGCAGTGCTTTTAACTTCCAAGAGCTGGAGGCAACCAATAAAGGGCAGGTGGAGATTAAATGACTTGAATTCCTTTACCACCAGCCGTGACCAAGACTGATATAGAAGACAAGCTAGGCTGAGTTATGAGCTGTAACTGGTGAAGTAGCAGCAAATAAATGACATCTCCAAGTCATCCGTTTTACAATGGATTTACTTTTAAAATACTGTAATCACTCACCATGAAAGTTTTGATCTGTGAGGGGAGGAAATGTCATAAACACTGTTGACAGATGTGCCAAATGAACTTTATGCTTTTTATCTGCTCTTTATTGGAAGGGAATGACAGCCAAGTGTCCCATTACTTTTGCTACCTTAAAAAGTAGGACTTTGTAATTCCTTCCTGACTGATTTGAATGTAAATTGATTTACTTTTCTATTATTTTTTTCTCTTTCTTATTGTTACAATGAATAATGAGTGCAATACAGTAATTGCAGTGCAGGCCATGTATCTCATTATTGTTCATTGCTTGGCAACCAGGGAAGCAAACTGTGACTAATTGTGCATATTTGTTGCCATTTCCTTTCAGAAGTGTAAATATATGCTGAGTGGAGGGTGCCTGAACCTTTTGCTATTCGCACTAACCCGACAATGCTTCATCAGATGCATCTACACCATTAGGTGAGTCACTTCCGGGCACTGCAGCCTGTTGCAGTGGCTCCGGCTCAACTTTATTTATTTATTTTTTCCTGCTTTTGTTGTATTTTTTCATTGTTCACTTTCAACTGCAAGGAAATAATTGCTTTTTCTAAAAAAAAAAATGAAGGCCAGTATAATCTTGTTTGGCTTGAAAGAGCAAAAGTGAAGCTCCCTGGAAATAAGATGTGAAGCAAAAAGTAAACCATTGTTTGATTTCTTTGAAATCTGGGGTTAATTACAGTTATTCACATTTCAACCCTTGTCAACACTGTGACATTTTGTGTCCGCATTTCCACTCATTTCTCTTCACATGGTACTCTGAAATCTTTTCTTGTATTCGTTTAAATCAAAGCGACGTCATCAAATGCACATTTTGGTCGAGATGGTCACCTTGCATGGCCTGATATTAGAAGTACATCTCGTCTGAATGCTCTCATTCGTCGAGTTACCAGGACAACAATGCGGGCCTCGGTATGCTCGTCTGTTTCCATGGTGACCACAGCAGTCTCCCTCAAAGCCAATGATGGAAATAAGAGTGTGACTGGATCTTTGTGCATTGTGCTGTCTTCTGCATGCCAATTTCTTATGTCGCTACCAAAACTCAAGCTGTCAACACGCATAAGACATAGCACACTCAATTAGTCACAATACAATGCAGTTTATAAATTATTAACGTGATCATCAGGTAGGATTAGTCTTCACTGGACTAGCGAAAAGAAATATTGTAGAGTAGAAAACCGGGATCAAGACAAATCCCCCAGCCTTACTTTAAAAAGAACACTTGCCCTTTATTTATTTTTTTTACCATTAAAACCAGCAGAGGGCATCATTCATGCATTCAATTCAGCTGCAAACACATCTGTCAACTAAGACAGACAATATTCAATATTCATTTCATAGTAAATTACAAAATGCAGCATCAATCAAACATTTATTGCCTTCAAGTGTACTTCACGGAACTTAAGGGGCTCTCTTCGATTTGCTATACCTGAAGCCCCAAACATCGTGATTTGCTGAGAATATCATCTCTGCTCAGATAGCATCCACAGATTTGCCGCACGCCACTGAACGCCTCCCTGCCGTGCATGACTCGCCAGTTGTCAATAAAAATCACCTGAAGTTAAAGAGATGCAAAAGTTGCAATCAGAAAATGTTCAAATCATGTCGCTAGTGAAAATGGTCTTACCTTTCCTGGAGTCAGTTTCATCCACAGCTCATTCTCTGCTCGCCTGAGTTCCGAGGTCAACTGGCGATGAGCCACATACCAGCGGCGAACAACATCATGAGGTATCGTGTTTATTACTGCTCGGTCAAAGTTGTTGTACCTGTAGCGGCGATAATATATAACTTATCTTCCAAATTAGGCAACACCATTGAAATGAATCCCATCAACATACCGAATCATGTAAAGCTCATTATTCCAAGGATAGACATTTAGAACGGGTCCAAAGCCAATCATGTGGTTTTGGTGGCTGCCAGTGCGTTCAAGATATTCATGTTTGATCGGAACATGCGAAAGCAGTTCAAAATCTTCTGGCGACCGCTTACGAAGACTTTTAGCTGCATAGAAACCATCGACAAGCAGATTCCTTCCACCGGTACCTTCGTGTTTTAGACAGTGAAAAACCTGAATTCTGTAGAGGAAAAAAAAAAAAAGGCAAATATTGTCAATGTCACATCCTGCCTTTGGGGGAGACCTTTTCCCTTTCCACTTACCCACACGGTTCTTGAAAATAGGTTGTGTCTGTGTGGCGGTCAAGATCCAGCTGGCTGTAGGCAGTGTCTCCTCTGGAAAAATCTGACGTGAAGGACCACATTCGTCCATAGGTCGTTTCCCTTGAAGAATTTGGGAATGAGGATGTGGATGCTTGCAAAATCAGTGAAGGAGAAGTCGGGTATACCTGATAAGACTAACCCTCTGCGTCACGGCCTCTGTGGCTTCGATTGTAGCGGGGACGTCATCCACAAAAGCGATCCCGTAGAGAAGGTAGTTCTGCAGGAACTTTTTTAATTCATCCTCGCTGTTCATAAATGCATCCCATTTGGAGGAGGCCACATGGGAGTTCTTATAAATGTCTGCATTCCAAAGGATGCGTGGCTGTACGGCGCTCTGCTTCTTTCCCTCGTAGCTGTTCTCGGCTAACCAGCTAAGGCGGTATTTGGAAGTGTGACCACCAGGCCCTTGGATGCACACAAGCAAAATTTGATTAGTTACATTTGTCGGTTTGGCCAATAAAATTAAACGAAATTATGAAAAGAAAAATGATGAATGAGCAGAAAATGAATTATGATGATGTCCCTTTAAGCGCTGATAGTAGACTTGTTGGCAAGTATTTTGTAAACTTACTTTATTTCTGGCAGGGTGTAGGCAGTGTTAAAGAATGAAGGGCAACATACCATTCACTCAAGTATGACTGTACTGGGTAAGCCATTAAATTAGAAACTTACCAAAGTCCACCTGGTGTTGTACGCTTCCTTTACTAATTTTTAAGAGTGCAACTTTTTGCATTTACTATTTATTTTAATTTACTCAAAATATTTCATTCATATCAGTATCTTGGAGGTGAAGATGTTGGTTGCATGCTGGCATTTTTTTTCTGAAAACAAGTGCGCAACTTCTGCTGTGATTTGGCAGTGTTAATAAAATAAGCATATTCAGAAAAGCATTTTTCAAACTGCGTCTCATTCATTTGTTTTTTATTTTAAAAATATTTTTATTATTTATTTTCTTATGGCCATTATTAAAAATGACTTACAAGTGAGGATAAGATCGTCATCTTCCACTTGGACGTGATCGGGCCGGATGTTGAGGTCGATACTTCCGGTGTCCAAGTTCCTCTGGTGCGTTTGGATGTTGAAGGACTCGGCAGAGCGGCAGTGATCCCTCAACCACACGTAGTCCAAATGCATCCGAGTCCCTCTGTACTCGAGTTCTGGTACATGCAAGTGGAGCAGACGCATTAGCAGCGTGTTTGGTCTTTGCAAAGTGTTCCATGAACTCACCCAGACAGTTTTCATGCAAGCGCGTAGATGCTGGTGGGCAGGCGTACCCACGGACTTGCTTCCCGTGTCTCCATAAAGTCCTATTCCGAGCAACTGCTCTTACGATCCCGCTAAGCGTCCCGATCATCTCCAATACCTCACAGAACAGGATCTGTGTAATTTTCAAATCATAAAAGTTTCAGAACTTTCGATGAATCACTGCGTCACCGGTGCCCCTTCGGTCTCCTCTCGCGCTTTGCTTTCATCAAGGCAAGTTTGTTATTACATGAGGTGGATCTGCAAGTAAAAGATGACTTGGATTAATTATTAAACACTTTGAGCTGTCATTTTATAACCGGATCCTGATGAACAAGTCCAGTGCGCATAGCAAACGGAACAATTTTGCATACGCAAAGGCCATCATGGTAGAACGTCCAGCATATTCTTAAAGACACAGACCCGATTTATAATTCGAGAAAACTGCGTTTTTAAAACACATATAACAACAGACCCTTTCTTGACAATTTTGCATGGCCTATTTGTTAAATCGGTATCGTTGTAATTCATTCTGTACAAACTACTAGTAGTAGGAGTAGTAGTAGTAGTAATCTACTGGATCAGTAGTACCAATGTTGACCACAGGACGGCACTATTTTGTAACATTACTTGTGAATCATAAAGTCACTCAAATGAGCAAACATCCATTCTATAGGATACATTCTTACAATGTAATATTTTCTGTTGTTATACTGTTTATGATTATCTTTGTAGTAGTATCCAGACAATTATAACATTTTGCAATGTGAGCCGTTTCATTGTGAGACTATTGAACGTCATCACCGCCCATGTTTCCTTCCTTTCCTGCAAAGGACCGCAGCGGCGTGCTGCCTTCAAATACATTCGGATATTATTTATTACTTTGGCTGTGAAGACGGGTCATTCCATATTTTGAAAGCTAATGCAAATCTATTTGTTTATGATTGTGTAGCCTTGCACTACATCATATGGAATGCTCTGTTATTCTAGTAATTCACATTAAAGCTTCAGACAAAAAGACATTCAAATAATAAATATGTGCTTTGTCAACAATGATGTACTTTGGCATTGATTATCTTTAATGCCTGTTTTGTAATGATCTCATTAGGTTAGGGTTTGGTTTTGTTTGCTTTGACCACACATTTTGCACGTATGTACGCAGTGTCCGTATTATTATTTTTTTGGTCATATAGCATGTGTGTATGTAGACATAAACGGCAGGACCTTATGAAATATTACAACACACTATCACAGAAAAAAGGACACTTTAGTTAGAGTGAACACTCAGATTTGGGATTTTGCGGTAAGCACTTGAAGGCAACACGAGCTCCTGTTTACTTGCTCTGTCAGCGGTGTCCCCGCCTGCAGTGGGTCTGTTGATCACCTGCTGCCGATCAGAACCTTGGACCTTTATCTCAGTGACATTATCTCACCAGCAGTCGTTATCTGCAGTTTCCTATCTCTCCGCATTTTTTTTTTTTTTTGAGCCAGCTTCTCGTGGACCTTGCACAGGGGGGGTTCACTGTGTTTTATTTTTTCCCTTCTACCGGAAAGATGACGCTAAAATCCAATAAAAACGAACCTGCTGTCATATTGGAGCCTGTGGACTCCGCCAGGACAGCCCTCTCCGATCTCTACCTGGAGCAGCTTCTCCAAACCAAACCAAAGACTGACAAGGTAAGGTTGATTTCGAAATACTCGGGTTTGTCCGTTTGCTTCCGGGGATGATCGGTGTTGTTTTGTCTTGTTATTGAGTCGAAATGACGTATATGCAGTACAATTCAACAGTGTGTTGTTGAAAGCTGAGTCACCTCTCCAGTCAGCCTGAACTGGATCCAGCAGACATGGCATAAGCCTTTTCCGCGTCTGCATTCACCTCCCAAAAATACACATGGAAACATGTGACAGCTGAGGGGTAAACAAGATTCTGGCACCAATAACTTGTGTCATAATCACGTCATCATGTTTTGCTTGCTAAATGAGCCGATTTTACAGCATTGCAGTGTTTTGCATAAAACCACATAGAAGCCTGTCCAAAACATGCACAACTTGCTTTTTAAAATAGATGATGGTGCAAAATATTGCAAGACTTGGGAATGGTGTGAACACATTGTTAAATGAAGGAAAAACTTGAACGTGTCAACTCAGCAGTGAGGGACTTGGGACATGACAAAAAAAAGGAAACTTTTTCCTGACCTCAGCATTTTTGGCTTCTGCATAATGCTGATTTAGTAAGTGTGGAGACTGCTGAGTGAAATGTTGATCAAGGGTCACGATCGTTAGGGAACAACAAGAAAAAAGTCAACTCAGCAAAAGACTTTGGCAAGTATAGGAAGATTCGAATTTAGTTGGAACATGACATGTTGTTTGTCCTTTTAATGGATAATTAAGAGGAATGGTTTAGTCTGAAAGGGCAATTACGTGTCATCTGAAATTTAAGACTCGGACTCCTTTTTGGCCAATTATTGATTCCCAACTCCTAGAGCTCTGTCGAAATAAATAATTAACGAGTTCAAATGTAAATCTCTTTTCAAGTCAGACTAGGTTTCAGGGATTATTGTTTGTCCCAATGCTTTGCCACACCCAACACGGGCGTTTCAAATGGGCCCCTTTATTGCATAACTGCGGATTGTTAGGGGAGGTTGCAGTTTTTCAACATCCTGACTCGAGCAAAACTGCAGAAGATTTCCAAGTTCTTGTGGCTTCCGCATGTTCTTGTTTATTCACACCACACAGTTAAGGACCAGTATGACTTCAGTGATTTTCACAGTGTGTCATTTCATCTCCTGGTGTACTCAAATATTTTCCCCTGACACCCCTCTGTTAAATCGCTCAAGGCCTGTAAATAAGTATCAGCTTTCATGGAACCAGATTTCCACGAATGCAACACTCAGCTGTTGTCTACCGTGTTTACAGCAAAATACAAATGAAATCCCAGGCATGGAGTTTAGCTGGCATTTTTTCCTCTTCTGTTTCTTATATTTGAGTAAACCTCAATTAAGCCACTTTATTTAATTGCTGGAAGCAATGTACTAATTTATTTGTGAACTATTGTGGGAATGCTGCAGTTATTTCATGACCTTGCCTAAAATGTCCAATGCGATTATGTTCTGCTCAGCACCTCTAGGGGGCGTACTTGCATGGCACCTGGGAATTACTGACGTCTTATTCAGCATAAAAAAAAAAAAGAATTCTTATGTGATAATTCAGTTTCTACTTTCTGTGTTTAATTAATAAATTTAAATAGTCTGAGTCATCTATTAACATACACAACAATGATTTGAGCCCTCCTTGTTTACACTTTCGGGGAGGGGAGAAAAAAAACCAAGATGTGTTTCAGTTCCTTTATTTGTCAAGTCCAGGTCACGAATTCGGCCTCATATTTGCAAGAAATATGCTTTAAAGATAACTTATTTGCAATAGTCATTCAAGACGGTTAATTTAATGTCACTTTACTGGTGGGATCCCTTGATGACATTGGTGGTATCCATGCATGACCACACGAACCTGTTGGAGCAGATCGTTGGATGTGTTAAATGAGGTGTTAATGATGTTGGGTTAATTTTTAACCTAGAACATGTGTTGAATCTGCAAATGAAACACTTGCAATTAGCAAAAGGCTTTCCCTGTAGCTGTTAGAAAACATGTCATAATGCAAGATGCCTTCATTTTCATTTGCAATATACATAATGATTTTTTTTTTTTTTCTCTGTCTCTTTTAAGCAGTTGGCTATGCAAACCATTGAGAGTAAAGGTGCTGAAGTTTATACCAACGGGAGTGCTGGATACGTGAATGGCACGGAGCTGACCAAAATGAAAGAAGTCGTGTTTGAAAAAAATCCCTCGGAGCCCATGGTATGTTTTACATTTGCAACATGTCCAGCCCCCCCCCCCCCCCCCCCCCCTTCAATAATATTGATTAATGTGGCTTGTCTCAACATTATATTTCTTTCATCTGCAGGGTGTCACTCTGAAAATGAATGACAAACAGAGGTGCACAGTGGCCAGAATATTGCACGGAGGATTTATACACAAACAAGGTAGTAAATCAAACATTGACCTGTGTGTGTGTGTGTGTGTAGGGGGGGGGTACAAGCTAAACAGGCTGCAATGACATTTTGATATATTGTTGATTTTTCTTCAAGTACACTTTAGGTTTCCGTACATTCAAATCACAGCAACTGAAAACTATTTGATGCTATTATTCCATGAAATGTCTTCATTTTTTTTTTAGGATCCTTGCATGAAGGTGATGAGATAGCAGAAATCAATGGAAAAAGTGTGACCAACCACACAGTTGATCAGCTGCAAAAGATTTTGGTATGTAAAGCCTAATAACTGCAATTCTCAAAGAGAATTACGCAAAAAAAAAATCTCCTTAAAATACATTGTGATAATCAACTGTGCCATATTTTTCCTTGCAGAAAGAAACCAATGGAGTAGTCACAATGAAAATAGTTTCCAACCAAAAGACTCGCTCCAAAGCCTGTGAGGTAATGGCAAACCTAAATAAACGGTGACTTCTTTGTGTAAAAAGTTGCTGAAAAACAGCTTTCCTCTATTCCATACATTTTTACTGCTAGGTGAATCGTCTCTTAATGGATAAAAATCCAAGGTGAATTTAGGAGATTTGATTAACTTCTTGGCTTAGTTAAACATTTGTGGTGACCACAAATAGTTATTCATTAATTTGCGACGAACAACGTATCCTTCATCAATGTAACCTTTGACCTTTGTAACCGATAACATGTAACAATTAGACGAGATATTTATTAATCCCTCAAACAGACTATACATTACAATTTTTGTAAAAAGCAACGCTGAATACGATATATATGTATTTATTATTATCAACACTGAAAGTTTGTGTCAACTCTGGCTTTGCAGACATACATGAGGGCCCAGTTTAACTACGACCCCTCGACGGATGAGCTCATCCCGTGCAAAGAGGCGGGGCTAAAATTTCAAACCGGTGACATCATTCAAATTATCAACAAGCAGGACCCCAACTGGTGGCAGGGTACAGTCGAGAGCAGCGCGGCAAACTTCGCCGGACTTATACCGTCGCCGGAGCTCCAAGAATGGTTTGACTGATCCATTTGAATTTTCTAATGTTAATGCGATGAATGTTTTCATATGATGTCACCCACAACTAAACAAATTTGACAGGAGAGTGGCGAGTAAGAGCAAAACCAAAGACGCTCAGTCCTGGAGCCCATTTGGAAAGAAAAAGAAGTGCAAAGACAAGTACCTGGCGAAGCACAGCTCAAGTGAGTTCATCATCAAGATTTGTTTTTTTTTCGTTGCGGTTTTCTTACAACCAAATGTTTTTCCAGTTTTTGACCAGTTGGATGTCATTTCCTACGAGGAGGTTGTCCGTCTCCCTGCTTTCAAACGGAAAACTTTGGTGCTGATTGGTAAGTGGCCATTCTCAGAATAAACAGAACGTATTTTTTTAAACAGTGATTCATATTTTGACTGCAATGTTTTAGGTGCACCCGGTGTAGGGAGGAGTCACATTAAAAATTCATTGCTGACCAAATATCCTGAGAAATTTTCTTATCCTGTCTCACGTAAGTAAATAAAACATTTCTATCGTGCCCTAAAAGCTACACGATTGAGTTTCACAATTTGACTCGTTCATCAGACACCACCAGATCGCAACGTAAGGATGAGGAGAACGGCCAGGAATATTATTTCATCTCCAACGACGCCATGACCAAATGCATCTCAGAAAATGCGCTGCTGGAGTACGGCAGCTTCCAGGGAAATATGTTTGGCACCAAAATTGAGACCATCCAGAAGATCCACGAGCAGGGCAAAATTGCTTTGCTGGATGTAGAACCGCAGGTTTGTATTATGAGTCACTCAGTTATGTTATCGTTTGAATGACAGTAAAATCCTGCATGTGCAACATTTTTAACCACATGGTCTTTTTATTTCTTTGCAGACGTTGAAGGTTTTACGGACTGCTGATTTCGCTCCTCTTATGGTCTTCATCGCGCCCACCAACACAGCTTCTCAAGTGAGACATCCTTATCGTAATAACCAGATTTGACTCCGGTAGCTAATATTTTGCTTTTTTTTTTTTTTAATCCTAGACGGAAAACCTGACAATGATCCAGAAGGAGTCGGACGAAATCCTGACAGCCTACAGACACTTCTTTGATTTGATCATAGTCAATAATGATGTTGACGAGAGTGTGAAAAGTGTGGAAGAGGCCTTGGAGAGGGTCACTTCTACTCCACAGTGGGTGCCTGTCTCCTGGGTGTACTGATAAATGTTAGACTCCAGCGTGATATCTTATTTGTTTCACTTTTTTTTTCATTTTAAAAAAAAGCAGTGCAATATCACTCCTTACGCAAAACCTCTGAGTTAGTGAGGTCCCAAGTCTGAATGGGTTTATTTTTGGTTCATGTTAATTGTCAGAAACGTTTTTTTTTTTTTTTGCACGTGTGCATTTTAGAAAAGCAATATTTAGGAAGATTTATATCAAAAAGCTGAGAACTTCACCTGGAATGTTTACTATTTGAGATCAGTTAGTTAGAGGTGCCATACAACTTTGTTATTGTGGGTAAATATAAAATAGGACCGTAACTGTGAAAGAAATCCTCCCTTTTAAATCACAGGGTTTTAATATTGCATCATAACGTCATCATTTTCTCAACAGAACAGGACTTGAAAGCATTGCAGTCAATGAGATTACCTGTCAAAACGGTCACATGAAATTGTATACATTACCTCCTAGGCAGTTAAGAGGCAATTTTACCAATATTAAATTGATCAGCTCTGTTGCAACTGCTTTTTTTGATCATATTTAATCTATGAACAATGAACAGGAACTTTCAGGATACCAAATGCTAGAATACATCCATGATCTGAGGTCTCATGTAGAGTATCAATAGTCACAAAAATCAGTCATTTTAACAATATTCACTCATTCAGAAGGCATCATGTGTTCACTCAAAATCTGTACTGTCTATCAAAGTACTGTACAGAAATTTTTTTTTCTATCTGCTACAATATTACCTAATAATTGATATAGTTAATATGCAATGTCCAGTAATTTCATGATCAATTTCGTTTTGTGTCAGTATGTTTTCTATTGCATTTGTGGGCTACTGTTGTGGGAATTTGGCATCTTATGTAATGTATTGTTGGATGATTATTCATGACAAGATGGGACCAGTAATAACTCAAATCTTCAAATCCAGACTTTGGCCTCCCTGTGTGGAGTTTGCACATTCTCCTTGTAGGTTTCTCCACAGGCTTCCTCCAACATGCATGGTTGAATCACTGTTTTACTGTCATGTTAATGCTCTTAAGGTTTCTGTAATTAGACAAAACATCAAATTCAAACTGCAGTAACGAGTATTAAATTAAAGCTTGTTTGACTGTGTCATTAAAATCTGTGTATTATCTCAACCATGTATCCATCCATCCATTTTCTGCACGACTTATCGGTTTCAAGGGGACGCTCTCCCGCAGCTGACTTTGGGCTCCAAAAAAAAAAAAAAATCTCAGGGCACCACTACAGCATCAGTGACCCACATTACAAGCCCTTTTGGAGAATTTGTTTTGGACCAAGGTCATCTGACTACACTGCAGCTTTCCATAGAGCAATACCTTCAGAACTGTCCTCCTAAGCATAAAGATAATTACGCATAAATGCAGTACTCTCAGAATAATCTTTCAGGTTGTTTCTCGTGGATTTGCTCAACAGTGAACCACCACTATGGACACCCACTGTGCTGCTGGCCACGCCCCCTTTCAAGGAACGCCATTTTGTTGACAAATCTCGTGACAATCCAAATAAGCTTCTTTATGTGCGCATCCGACCCTGCAATAACTGTGACATTTAAAACGTAAAAGGAGGAAACGCGTACTATTTTAATACGGGCATGCATTGTTTAAAACGGACTTGTCAAGCCTGTCAAAACAGCTTAGTCCTTGGTCACCCATTTTAACATGAAACTCGCCTCGGTTGACGTCACTGAGCCATCTTTGTACAGCTAATCCAAAGTGTTTGTTATACCTTCATTACGGCTCAGTCTCTCGTCGCTTACTCGAAACAAATTGCTGGTGCTGTCACATACGGAGAGGAAAGGGAGTATTGGACTAGCTTGGTGGACAGATCTCGACGGTGGAGTCGAAGCAGTGCCCCTCCTCGGCTATATAGGCAGGGAAACGCCAGGCTAAGCATCCAAAGGGTGCCAGAGGCTAGAGAGGAGCGCAGAAGGCAATCCACATCCATCTGCCAGCCACTTAGCACACGCTAACACTTCCAGCCAGGATTTCAGCACAGCTGTCTCGCCAACACTACCGCAAAAAATGTAAGTATATCGTCCATTTTCTTGTGTGCGCTTCGATATATTCATGGCAAAGATGCTGGCGAGCACCTGGCTGGCTTTCATCAGTCTGTTTCGTTTGTTTTATTTGACAGCTGTCATTCGAACGACAGGAAATATTTCAGTCTCCCCTCAGATTAAACGGAAGGCTCATTGTGTCTTTTTGATTTGTGAGCTTTTACGGGTGAAAAGATGATCCGTGTTCATCTTCTGCCTATTTTCTGCCTCGTCTAGTGCCGCTAGCTGCAGCCAGTACGCACGCATTTTTTTCCGGTTTGGACCGGTTCTGTTTGAAAGGACGTCGTCTTTATCATTGGACACACGCTAATTCATCTTTTTAATGGGGCCACGATTACGACAAAATAAAAATGCCCATGTCTAATAAGGGTGTCATTTTGTTTGCGGTGGACGATGTGATGATTTCTAGAAACATCAAGGGCGTAATGTGGGACTTGTCTTATTTTATTTGGACAGAAACAACAAAGCCAATTTGGCGTGTAAACCACGGAACATTATTTGACTGATCTTAAATAGCCTGTTATATATATATATATATAAATGCATTATCTATAAATTAGGCCCGGGCCTAGTTTGCGTGATATTTGCAAGCTCCTGCAGCGGGGGATGGGGATAGCCTAGCCTCTCTGTCGATGGTTACGCGAGGGTGAACATGATTATATTTCACCACATTCCACTTTAACCTTTAGAAAATGCATCCCCCGGTATTTTAGTAGTGCCGTTGTTTTTTTTGAGAGAGCTGAATGATGGAGGATGAACGCGATGGCCAAGTCACGCTAAACCCGTTTGTGTAAATGTCTAGAAAGCCCACAATCCGAGAATTAATCGAGTCCCAGCACTGTTCTACGTCAATCTGTGTTAGTATTGGCCGCTTGTTACCTAAAACGTCGATTTTCCACCATTTTTGCCTTGAATCAAGGAACCTCCCTCCCCACTGCTTCTGTCGACAGCCAGTATTTATAGGCCGTGAAACGTGATGCTTTTACTGGCTATCATGTGACCACGGTTCTGGTTGTATAGAATTGAAAGGAATGTAGTCTTTGAGGTCCTAGAGGTCACAAAAAGACTGGGACTCCAGTCCACCGCTCCGTACGGCAGTGTCGCTGTCCAGTGCTGAAATGGTGCTGAAAGTCACGCATCGTGCAAATGACAGCAGAAATCCACTTAGTTGTAGACACTGCGTTATAAAATGATGCAGGATATGTTTTCCAGAACCATTAACTCAATAATATCAGACTATTTTTAAATCTCCAATGGGAGCTGAATTTATTGATTGTAATAGCTACAGTGATATCATCTGAGGACTGTACAAGTATAACATCATCTCAAGTCAGTGTGCAAGGTTATTAGATCCCATCTTGCTTTTCATCAGGATCTGAGCTGATTGAATTTTAAGGAGAGAAAATGTTCTCAGTGTCTTTTTAATAGCAGAACACAAAACACCCAAAACATTATTATTGTCTTTGATTGATGATCTTTTTGTCTGTTCATATATCACAACTTGGCAGCAAGGAAAGACCAGACCTTTTATCCAATAGGATTTGATGTTGCTGAAGGATTAGTAAGGCGTGTGTCTTGTTAGGGTGACCTTTATACGCAGTTTAGTCTCACAGGAGTGGAGTAGCTTTGTCACAAGTCATATTTGTGATGAGACATCACTTTCTATCATCTAGCATGCTAAATTTAGTGGGGTGAACACGTTATGTTAAAAGCGAGGGATTTTTTTCCATTGTCTGACCTCACATTGGATGGGGATGCCATGGTATTTGTTATTTGTTCTGGATACAGGGAAATCTTACCATTTATAGAAATCTATTTGTATGTTTGGATTCCATTGAAATCAAGTTGATCTCCTTTAAGGTGAGGAATAATGACCGTGCCCTACTGCCAATTGTGAGACCCGCCCAAAAAGAGCTGTAATTACATACTGATGCCACAAGATGGCGACAAATCACTTTTTTCTATTAAAAGAACCAATGGCCTTACTTCTAGCTCCTCACCTCAGTTCAAGTTACTTGCCACCACAGAGATGTTTGGAGTCATCATATAATAGCTTTTTTTCCATCCCTAGGTCTGCCCCAGCTGGAGCCCCTGCACCAGAGGGAGGGAGTCAGGCTCCCCCGAACCTCACCAGCAACCGCCGTCTGCAGCAGACACAGGCACAGGTGGACGAGGTGAGAGCAAGTCATTTGTTGCACACTCTTACACATTGATCAAAGCTCCAAAAATAATATCTTTGTGTCTCTCCGCAGGTGGTGGACATTATGCGCGTAAATGTGGATAAGGTTCTGGAGCGTGATCAGAAGCTGTCCGAACTTGACGACAGGGCTGACGCTCTGCAGGCTGGAGCCTCTCAGTTTGAGACCAGCGCTGCCAAACTGAAGAACAAGTACTGGTGGAAGAACGCTAAGGTGAGCGACACACTAGATTTGTTGTCTACAATTCTGATCATGTGTGTTCTATCTTCTCCCCGCAGATGATGATTATCCTGGGTGTGATATGCGTGATTGTGCTCATTGTCATTATTGGTAAGAATTCTTTTGCTGATTTGTACATACGAGTAAGTTGTGCATAAAGAGACTTGGACATGATTGATCTCCTTTCTTGCTTGCTGCAGTGTACTTCAGCACCTAAGAAGAGTCACTTCCTACCCCAGTCGAATTCCAACGTCCTTGCTTCAGAAGAGACCCTGAAATTCATGACAAAAGGAATCCAGATAATGAGTTATTGTATCTTCCCCGATTGGCTTCACCCCTAAACCCTTCAGGGCCATATGGCTCAATCATTTCCACCACCTCGCCTCTGGTACCCCTGTCAAATCTTTGCGTGTTCCGGGTCCTCTCGGCTTCTCTAACCCGCCATGACGAGAGCCTTGTGATGATGCAACAACCGAAAAGGAAACAATGATTGGCACTGATAATTGTTACATGACTGATCAATCTCTAGTCATTTGTAGAGTTTTATTCTGATATGTACTGTTTTCTAGGTGTGTGTGTGTGCGAGTGTGTGCATTTTGTATTTTTTCATTTTTGTATTAAGTTTCTGTATGCTTCAGCGTCGACTACTGCCTAATACTCCCAAGTATGTATCCTGCATGTTCTACTCAGCTTACTCTCATTTTTTTCCGCTGTATTTCTGCACAGTGGCGACAATCGCAGTAAGGCCCAAAACTGATTATGTTGGATATTTGCAGTCACACTCTCCAGGTTGAGTCCATTCGGGTCTAAGTTATTACTCAACACAAAGTAATGCATGAATTGGTCAGGCTGTCCCTTTCTAGTTATCCCCAATCTGGCTCTTGACAGTTTTTGTTTTTTTTCTCTCCCCCTTCCAACATTTCTCATTTAATATCTGTCTTCAGCTCTCCGGCCGTCTCCCTTGTGTTTTGCAGCATGCTTGAATGCCCAATCGTTTTAAAACTGCCATAGTACCGTTGGACCAATGTCTGTAGATGTTGTTGTTGTTTTTTTGATTACGTAGTGTCTTATTTCGAAAACATTCCTTCGTTGCAGTCTGGTGCAAATGCTCTTACTGTAGCACACGTAATTGTAAGTATATTTCAATTGCGCGATGAAACTGAAAGCCGAAGTCTGCAAGAAAAAAATGGTTTCAAGGTAAATTTGGCGGGAGGCTGGATTTGGATGTCATCTTGTGCTAGGCTATTGTGTGGCTATTAACTGGGCTTTCAGTGGCACTAAATTAATATCCTCACTTGCAAACTGTCATTGGCCTGTTAAAAAGCCTTCATATCGACTTTCAGTAGGTTTAAAAAAACAAAACGTGCGCAGTTAAGAATGCACTAAACAAGCTTGTTTTTGATGGCGCTGTCACGCTGCGTGCAGCCACACCTCCATATGAAGAGCACATGAAACAGTTCAGCCTTAATTGCATTTTAAAAAAAGGCCCAACAATTTACAATCCAAGATTTATTGAAAAAAATCCAAAGCATTCCTCGGCAGTGTTCTAAGTGGTTCTCCCTATAGGTATGCATGATTACATGTAATAGATTCTATTTTTATTATAGTGTATTTTTGTGCGAGACAGACCGGTGGTGTGTGTGTTTCCGTTTTTATAATTCAGATGTGTGCATTATACACTGCCAAGCAACAAGCAGCTGAGTGGGGAGCTTCTCTTGTTCATTGCAGTTGACAGTCATGGCACCCTTTCGTGTACAATTGTAAAACTGTTTGCTCATGTGCTTTTGGGCTTGTGCATATGGACCCTTTGGCGACTTGAGAAGTAACAGAGCAATAGGTGCACTTGCTGTCATTTTAGCCCACTAGGTCCAGATCAACGAGCTTTAGCATTAGCTTTCAGTCTCAGTCCTAACCTGCAATAGTTCCAATTAAGTGTATTAATTAAGTGTACTTAGTAGCCTCTGGATTTTTATGTTAGCAACCAGCTAGGTAGATCAACCACCTTGACTGATTCCGACAAGTAGTGTGTGTGTGTGTGTGTGTGTGTGTGAGCGTTTGCAGGTGCATTATTGTGGTGTGTGTTAGAATAGCTCTACCCCAGGAATATCCCCAGTTTATCCTGACAGATTAGGCCGCTTAAATCTCTTGAGTGAAGGCACGTTTGTTTCCTTGCCCACTGTAGTACATCAGGATAGAGGTGACAGATGTGAACGGCCCTACACTTAACCCACAGGCAGAGCTAGAAGGGGGGCTGCGGGCAATACTGAAATATGCCTGAACCCCTCAGGTGCCAGGCCAGATGATTTGTGTTTGTTTTGCGGACCCCCTGACATGTCCTTGACCCCCCAAGGAAAAAAAATCCTAGCTCAGCCAGTGACCACACCATGTCAGTGTACCTACGACCTAAAGAGCAGCTTACCAAAGACTTGACGTCTGGGCTTCTGCTGACGATTGCCATCAAAAACAAGTAGAGAGGAGCAGGTTACCCCAAACCATCCGATACTTTGGGGGGGGGGAAAAGCCGAATCTTGCCATCTGTAATTACAAGACCTTCAGTGAGGCAAGTAGTTGTACCTTATGCAAGTGAAACCCAAATTGACGGACCGCATGCATCTATTCTCCCGCATCTTGTGTGTTTAAGTCGAATGACTCAATTGTTAAGCGTTCTTTAGACACAGGATCTTTTAACAAGTAATAGCACAACCTTGTTTTTCATTTCTGCCTACTTTCATAGTACAACTAACTCCAATTATTGGACAAAAATCCACATGAAGTGTTGTAATATGAACGTGTTTTGAGGGGGGCCTATTTTGTTTTATCAAGATGTACAGTAAAAAGGGGACAAACAAATGAATTAAAATGTGGCTCTTTTAGCCATCCCGCTGAGGTGACATGACACGACTGATTGGGGTAGGACACGTGTCATTCCATAAATCCTGCTGTCGTCCTGTGATTACTCAACCAATTTGATCACAATGGAGAAAAACGAAGCGAGTGCTGTCTCTTCACGTTGCTTTACTGTATTGTGTGAAAAGGAAGGCGTGCACGTATATTTTAACAGCGTGACACTTTCTGTTTGTTGTTGTTATTATTCCTTCCTTCGGGGAGCACGTCTGTTCTATGTGAGAATATTGTCTGATGCCATCCTTGTGAAATGTTCAGTTGTCTCAAATTGAAGCTGCACTCAGCCCATTTGCAGGGTGATCCCAAACACTTCACGACGATGAAGTGCTTTATTTTCATTTGTCATTCAAGCATATTAACCAACTGTGAGAATATGTGCTGTATATTGTTGTCAAGAAAACTTGCAAAATGTAAGGAATGTCTCCCCAAATGGGATGAGTGCAGTATTAGGAGGGAACCTATTGAGTTTCTGAAAGCTCACTGGACGGCTTACGATATTCTACAAAATATATAGAAAGATGTTTTGTAATGTATGTCCACATTTTTATTGTAGTTTGCATTGATTTCAAAGAAAAAAAAATCTCCCAATGCATCTGAATTTTGTGTGACCACTAATCGGTAGAGGTAAAGATTTCCCAAGTATTTTTACCTTCAATTGTCCAGAAAATTTCAAACTAATTCTGCTGTTTACATCAGATTGCTGTTTGTGTCCAAACGATGCTGTATTTTGTTTGTTTGTTCAAATATATTTATTTTGGAGGAAATATTTTAATTTCTCTACGGACTGGGAGTTGAAGGTCTGCATTGCCCCTGTTTGTCTGGTCTCACTGGAGGGACCAGACCGGAGGAACATGGGCAATGCACTCAGTCTCATTTCATTCTTTAGCTTATTCTTTTAGCTTTTATTTATTGATAGATATGTCGTGCTGTCATTTAACATGGGATTAGACACTAAACAAGGTTGGCTCTATGTAAAGGAAAGGAAACTGAATGGAAAACTAAATTGTATAAAATTATTGTAGTGTAAATCTATCAATGTCTTATTATATTGATGAACATCATAAAAATATATGTATATTGGAAAACAATGTCATGTGTGTAGATTTATTATTGTGCATGGGCATAGGTATGGTAGGGACATATCACAAGCTCTATATTTATTACTAATGTTATATTATGTATTAATAATGTAACATTTCAGTATACTACGTTGCGGTAGCATTAATTTAAAAACTTTTTTTAGCGTACGATACTGTTCGCTTGTGAGCTGCTCCATAAAAGCATACATGTACCTTCCATACAATGTAAAGGTTCCGTAGTGTAGTGGTTAGTGCGCTGGGCTGTAATCCCAGTGACCTGAGTTCAAATCCCAGTCAGTTCCAAAATATTTTAGCATACGATACCGTTTGCTTGTGAGCTGCTCCATAAAAGCATACATGTACCTACCATACAGTATGAGGGCTCCCTAGTGTAGTGGTTAGTGCTCTGGACTTTCACCCCAGTGACCTGAGTTCAAATCCCAGTCAGTTCCAAAATATTTAGCATATACCGTTTGCTTGTGAGCTGCTCCATAAAAGCATACATGTACCTACCATACAGTATGAGGGTTACGTAGTGTAGTGGTTAGTGCTCTGGACTTTCACCCCAGCGACCTGAGTTCAAATCCCAGTCAGTTCCAAAATATTTTAGCATACGATAGTTTGCTTGTGAGCTGCTCCATAAAAGCATACATGTACCTACCATACAGTATGAGGGCTCCCTAGTGGAGTGGTTAGTGCTCTGGACTTTCACCCCAGCGACCAGGGTTCAAATCTCATTAGGACCTGAAATATTTTATCATGGAAAAATTTGCAACACTGCCCTACAACATTTGCTGCCCCATAACCAATGCACTAAAGCTTAGGGATGGAAAAATTTGCAACACAGTTGCTCGTGTGCTGCCCCATATAACCAATACACTAGAGTTAGGGTTAGAGTTAGGATTAGAGCTAGGGTTAGGTTTAGAGCTAGGGTTAGGGTTAGAGCTAGGGTTAGAGCTAGGGTTAGGGTTAGAGCTAGGGTTAGGGTTAGAGCTAGGGTTAGGGTTAGAGCTCGGGTTAGGGTTAGGGTTAGAGCTAGGGTTAGGGTTAGAGCTAGGGTTAGGGTTAGAGCTAGAGCTAGGGTTAGGGTTAGAGCTCGGGTTAGGGTTAGGGTTAGAGCTAGGGTTAGGGTTAGAGCTAGGGTTAGGGTTAGAGCTAGAGCTAGGGTTAGGGTTAGAGCTCGGGTTAGGGTTAGAGCTAGGGTTAGGGCTAGAGCTAGGGTTAGGGTTAGAGCTAGGGTTAGGGTTAGAGCTCGGGTTAGGGTTAGGGTTAGAGCTAGGGTTAGTGTTAGAGCTCGGGTTAGGGTTAGAGCTAGGGTTAGGGTTAGAGCTAGGGTTAGGGTTAGAGCTCGGGTTAGGGTTAGAGCTAGGGTTAGGGTTAGAGCTAGGGTTAGGGTTAGAGCTAGAGCTAGAGCTAGAGCTAGGGTTAGGGTTAGAGCTCGGGTTAGGGTTAGAGCTAGGGTTAGGGTTAGAGCTAGAGCTAGAGCTAGGGTTAGGGTTAGAGCTAGGGTTAGGGTTAGAGCTCGGGTTAGGGTTAGGGTTAGAGCTAGGGTTAGTGTTAGAGCTCGGGTTAGGGTTAGAGCTAGGGTTAGGGTTAGAGCTAACCCTAACCCGAGCGCTAACCCTAACCCCAGCTCTAGCTCTAACCCTAACCCTAACCCTAACCCTAACCCTAACCCTAACTCCAGTCCGTGTGATTCCCTCGTTAAGTGCACCTGCGTGAAAAGTTTTAGCTCCTGCAGAACGTGAAAGGAGCTAAAACTTTTCACGCAGGTGCACTTAACGAGGGAATCACACGGACACTCCATTAGGTACACCGCCATTTTTAAGTGTACCTAATAACAGGCCACTTTATTATGGAAATACGGTCAAAGGTCAGAGGTGTCAAGCGCTAGTCCTCGGGGCCGCGTTCCAATATGTTTTCCAAGTTACCTCGTTAAACACACCTCAGTGAAAAGTTGAGGGCATTTTCATGTTCAACTTTTCACACAGGTGCACTTAATGAGGGAATCTCAATCTCTCAAAAACATGTTGGAATGCGGCCTCCGAGGACTGGAGTGCGACACCCCTGCCTCATACAGTAAAAGCTACAAAACATACTACTACTGTTCGCTTGTGAGCTGCTCCATAAAAGCATACATGTACCTACCATGCAGTATGAGGGCTACGTAGTGTCGTGGTTAGTTCTCTGGACTTTCACCCCAGGGTTCAAATCTCATTATATATTTCATATAATATTTTGACTTTGATATAAACATTTTATCAGTTGCAACACAGTGTGCTGCCCCATAACCAATGCACTAAAGCTTAGGGATGGAGAACGTGAAAGGAGCTAAAACTTTTCACGCAGGTGCGTTTAACGAGGGTAACTTGGAAAACATATTGGAACGCGGCCCCCGAGGACTAGAGCTTGACACCTGTGACCTTTGACCATGATATTTCCCTAATAAAGTGGCCTGTTATTAGGTACACTTGAAAATGGCGGTGTACCTAATGGAGTGTCCGTGTGATTCCCTCGTTAAGTGCACCTGCGTGAAAAGTTTTAGCTCCTGCAGAACGTGAAAGGAGCTAAAACTTTTCACGCAGGTGTGTTTAACGAGGGTAACTTGGAAAACATATTGGAACGCGGCCCCCGAGGACTGGAGGTTGACACCCCTGGAAGCTAGGGTTAGGGCTTCAAACATCTCTTCTGAGTTATTTGTCAGTTTGTTTTGTAGCTCTGACTGTATATAATATGAGGTGCTCATACATTTATTTGGGTTGACAGTCATAATGGCCCTATGACTACAATGCGGCCCGTGAAAAAAATGAGTTTGACACCTAGAGCTAGGGTTAGCTCTAACCCTAGCTCTAACCTTAACCCTAGCTCTAACCCTAACCCGAGCTCTAACCCTAACCCTGGCTCTAACCCTAACCCTAGCTCTAACCCTAACCCTAGCTCTAGCTCTAACCATAACCCTAGCTCTAACCCTAGCTCTAACCCTAACCCTAACCCTAGCTCTAACCCTAACCCTAACCCGAGCTCTAAACCTAACCCTAGCTCTAACCCTAACCCGAGATCTAACCCTAACCCTAACCCTAGTTCTAACTCTAACCCTAGTTCTAACTCTAACCCTAACCCTAACTCTAGCTCTAACTCTAACCCTAAACCTAACCCTAACCCGAGCTCTAATCCTAGCTCTAACCCTAACTCTAACCCTAAACCTAGCTCTAGCTCTAGCTCTAGCTCTAGCTCTAGCTCTAGCTCTAACCCTAACCCTAACCCTAACCCTAGCTCTAACCCTAACCCTAACCCTAGCTCTAACCCTAACCCGAGCTCTAAACCTAACCCTAGCTCTAACCCTAACCCGAGCTCTAATCCTAGCTCTAACCCTAACTCTAACCCTAACCCTAGCTCTAGCTCTAGCTCTAGCTCTAGCTCTAGCTCTAACCCTAACCCTAACCCTAGCTCTAACCCTAACCCTAACCCTAACCCTAGCTCTAACCCTAACCCGAGCTCTAAACCTAACCCTAGCTCTAACCCTAACCCGAGATCTAACCCTAACCCTAACCCTAGTTCTAACTCTAACCCTAGTTCTAACTCTAACCCTAACCCTAACTCTAGCTCTAACTCTAACCCTAAACCTAACCCTAACCCGAGCTCTAATCCTAGCTCTAACCCTAACTCTAACCCTAACCCTAGCTCTAGCTCTAGCTCTAGCTCTAACCCTAACCCTAACCCTAGCTCTAACCCTAACCCTAACCCTAACCCTAACCCTAGCTCTAACCCTAACCCGAGCTCTAAACCTAACCCTAGCTCTAACCCTAACCCGAGATCTAACCCTAACCCTAACCCTAGTTCTAACTCTAACCCTAACCCTAGCTCTAACTCTAACCCTAAACCTAACCCTAACCCGAGCTCTAATCCTAGCTCTAACCCTAACTCTAACCCTAACTCTAGCTCTAGCTCTAGCTCTAGCTCTAGCTCTAGCTCTAACCCTAACCCTAACCCTAGCTCTAACCCTAACCCTAACCCTAACCCTAACCCTAGCTCTAGCTCTAACCCTAACCCTAGCTCTAACCCTAACCCTAACCCTAACCCGAGCTCTAACCCTAACCCTAGCTCTAACCCTAACCCGAGCTCTAAACCTAACCCTAGCTCTAACCCTAACCCGAGATCTAACCCTAACCCTAACCCTAGTTCTAACTCTAACCCTAGTTCTAACTCTAACCCTAACCCTAACTCTAGCTCTAACTCTAACCCTAAACCTAACCCTAACCCGAGCTCTAATCCTAGCTCTAACCCTAACTCTAACCCTAACCCTAGCTCTAGCTCTAGCTCTAGCTCTAGCTCTAACCCTAACCCTAACCCTAACCCTAACCCTAACCCTAGCTCTAACCCTAACCCTAACCCTAACCCTAACCCTAACCCTAACCCTAGCTCTAACCCTAACCCGAGCTCTAAACCTAACCCTAGCTCTAACCCTAACCCGAGATCTAACCCTAACCCTAACCCTAGTTCTAACTCTAACCCTAACCCTAACTCTAACCCTAAACCTAACCCTAACCCGAGCTCTAATCCTAGCTCTAACCCTAACCCTAACTCTAACCCTAACTCTAGCTCTAGCTCTAACCCTAACCCTAACCCTAGCTCTAACCCGAGCTCTAACCCTAACCCTAGCTCTAAACCGAACCCTAGCTCTAATCCTAACTCTAGTGTATTGGTTATATGGGGCAGCACACGAGCAACTGTGTTGCAAATTTTTCCATCCCTAAGTTTTAGTGCATTGGTTATGGGGCAGCACACTGTGTTGCAACTGTGTTGCAAATTTTTCCATGATAAAACATTTCAGGTCCTAATGAGATTTGAACCCTGGTCGCTGGGGTGAAAGTCCAGAGCACTAACCACTACACTACGGAGCCCTCATACTGCAGGGTAGGTACATGTATGCTTTTATGGAGCAGCTCACAAGCGAACAGCGCAAATTTCTCCATGACAAAATATTTAAGGTCCTACTGAGATTTGAACTCGGGTCACTGGGGTTAATGTCCAGCGCACAAACCACTACACTACGGAACCCTCATACTATATAGAAGGTACATGTATGGTTTTATGGAGCAGCTCACAAGCGAACAGTGCCAATTTTTCCATGACAAAATATTTAAGGTCCTACTGAGATTTGAACTCGGGTCACTGGGGTTAATGTCCAGCGCACAAACCACTACACTACGGAACCCTCATACTATATAGAAGGTACATGTATGGTTTTATGGAGCAGCTCACAAGCGAACAGTGCCAATTTTTCCATGACAAAATATTTAAGGTCCTACTGAGATTTGAACTCAGGTCACTGGGGTTAAAGCCCAGTGCACTAACCACTACACTACTGAACCCTCATACTGTATAGAAGGTACATGTATGGTTTTATGGAGCAGCTCACAAGCGAACAGTGCCAATTTTTCCTTGACAAAATATTTAAGGTCCTACTGAGATTTGAACTCAGGTCGCTGGGGTTAAAGCCCAGTGCACTAACCACTACATTACAGAACCCACACATTGTATGGAAGGTACATGTGTGCTTTTATCGAGCAGCTCACAAGCGAACAGTTTACAAATTTTTCCATGATAAAATATTTTGGAATCTACTGGGATTTGAACCCGAGTCAGTGAAGTTAAAGTCCAGTGAACTAACCACTACACTACAGAGCCCACACATTGTATGGAAGGTACATGTATGTATTTTCACGGACCGGCCTTTATATACATTTCTAAGAAATATATAAATACGATGAAATAAAATGGTACGACTATTTCTTTAGTAGTTTTCTTTTTAGTTTTTCCTTGCCCTCTTGGGAGGTTAAGATCAGGGGATGCTTTGAGAATAATTGTCAATTTGTTTTGTATATGTGAAGCCCTTTGCTCATACATTTATTTGGGTTGACAGTCATAATGGCCCTCCGAAAGAAGCTATGGCTACAATGCAGCCCGCGAAAAAATGACTTTGACACCCCTGGTGTAATTTAAAAATGTTACACAAAACTCACCTCTCCTGGACTCCAGGCCAAATCTTATTCCATTTGGCCACCTTGGCACAAGTGTTACACAGTTATTCATACTACCATGTATGATTCATCATTATGAGTACAAGTGAACATCTCGAACCCTTCAAGCAGTTGCATAAGAAAGAAATAAAATCGGGGGAAGTGCTTGGCATCCCTTAGGAATTTATTAGTTACGCGTCATGGATGTTTTATTGATTGATTCATTTATTTATTACCTTATGGATGCTTTATTTTCTATTTATGTATAATAATAAATAATCGTAAATCATGCTGTTATGACTGTATACAAACACTAGATGCCGCTCTTGGGCGCCGTAAGCAGCCATCTTGGGAAAGGGCTGCTGGATCACTCCTAACATTACAGTCAATTTAGCACAGACAAAAAACAACAACTGTAGATTGCTCACTATATCTATATAGTAAGGCTCTTTTTTAAATGAAAAAAATTACCTTGTATAGTGAAGCGTTTGTTTTCTTAAAAAAGTAGTTTCTTATTATGGTATGGTAAGGCATTTTTTTATGCTTTCAGGAACCACATGGGCACTGTGATATGTCTTTAGAATTTACTTGAAGCCTCTGAACGCACCATTCATTCAGCTCCCAAAGGGGGTCCCCCCCCACCTCCACCAAAAAAGGAATCACCGTCTGGGTGTTGCTGCACAGCAGAACAGATGAGGATTTGGGATTAGGGGGTTGGGCCGTCTGCTGGTTGGAAGAAGAGCGCCTCCAGACATCCAGTTGGTGCGTGCGGTGCAGCAGCGTCGCATCTCTCCCGCCGCAGCAGTAGCAGCAGCAGCAGCAGTAGCAGCAGCAGCATCACCTGGTCCTCATCCCCATCCGCAGCACCCTGTAAGTACCTCCATCTATCCGCATGTTTACATCTCGTCTACAGGCTTGCCTCTCAATCGTCTTGCTGACTTCTATTTTAAAAATACATTCAGCTATAAAATAAAAAAACCCAAATCTATTCATTTTTATTTTCATGTAACACAACATTAATGTTGACTGTTAAGCTTTTCTGCATTCTAATTTTCATCATATATATATAAATGTTTTAATAATTCATGCATTCTTTTTTTATATTTGAAGTTTTGACAGGCACTTATCGGTCATAGCCTGAAGAATGTGCTTGCATCTGTATAATGCATCTTTTGATTGTTTTATTAAATTTCACAAGTCATTGCATCACAAATCTGGTCAACAACAGTAATCATGTTAATTTGTCTCATTATGTTTTAGTTTAATATTTTGAGAAAAGCTTTCATTAACCTAAAAACACACGCACACACACACACGTATATGTATATAATATATAAATGTATATATATATATATATATGTATATATATACACATATATATATATATTTTTTTTTTCTTTTTTTCTTCCACATCCAGGGGAACAAGAGGATCTGCAAGATGGTAAAACTGGGGAGTAATCTTCAGGACAAAGGGGCCAAAGCGGTGAGCGTGGAGGATGGCTTCCAAAACGTGCCCCTCATCACTCCTCTGGATGTGGGCAGCCTGCAGAGCCAAGCCCCTGACAAGGTGAGTGCCCACCTTCCCCCATGGAGGCTTTCACTTCACCCCAGCACAATGTCCATCCAGCCTTTTGTGCTTGGTTTGTTTCCCCATTTGTCATGAGGAGGCAAATGAAGTCATTAGTCATCCCCGCATCCTAAAGTAGTCCACACCCCGCCGTTTGTTAATCCCATCACCATGGTGATCATTCACACCGCATGTTCACAGACCGACTGCACGTCAAGAGCCGACTGGAACGCTAATCGTTCCCTCGATTGCTTTTAATATGCTCATGAATCTCCCTCCACATTGTAACTCATCTGAGAAAGTGCTTACATGCGTGGTAGGGGCTGCTGTTTTGGCCAGCAGCACAGTTTAATGTGTGAATATGCTCACAGATAAGGTAGCAGATAAGGGCATTTATTTGAGGAAGGTCTCAACTCATTGACTGCAGATGTTTTCTCCTTCTTAAGAACAGTGGTTTTAAATTCTCTCTTTGTGTGTTCCTGATAGGATAAGGAAAGCATTCATTGGTTGTTTATTTGGTGCAATCAGTAGCTGATCGACTTTCCGATTAAAATAATAGCGATGGTCGTGTAATAAGCTACTGCGCTGTTGTTTTCGTCTCGTAAATAGGACGGTGGTTTGAATCCTTCACGGTTTGTCCATCCTGTGTGTGTGTGTGTCTGACAAGCAATATCTGTCAGCAAGCACCAGTGTACTATGTGACATGACATTTAAAGAGCTGTCACTCTCCATACACCGACAGGCTGCCATTGAGATTGCAGCATTGCACACACACACACACACACGCACTATCTATGATGTGTATATCATTGCCAGGACAAGTAAGGCTGAACCCCAGGGATGTAGCACTCAATTATTGTTGGTCCCGTTTGAAGAAAAAGCAAAGAGATAAGAGAGATGTCTTTCTCGGCTGTCAGCCACTGCAGATGTTGTCGTCTGCTCCTCCCCGACTGAAAACATGTTTTTTTGTTGGGTCCGCGTAAGCTGCTTAAAATGGCCTGGATGAAGCGCCGGCGCTAATCACACGCGGCAAAAGTCTACCCCGCATCTTTGTTCTTATTGAGAACGGAAAGGCAGTTCATGTGTAGGTCTGTTTAGAAGGAAGGAGTAAATCCCTTTATTTGAGCAAACAATAGCAAAGCAACATTTTGTATTGAAGTGATGCAAATGATTTCATCTTCATGTCAGAGGCCACTATTCGCTGATTTCTTGCCAAGTACCACTTTGACTCAATCGTTGCCTTTCCAGAATCTCTTTAATTGAGTTCAATTTTGGCATCTTGGGCAGAGGCCACTGTTTGAAGTGATGTAGTGGCGTCCAGTTTATGTGACCGCAGTGCTTTGATCTGATCTTGGTTGTGTGCCTTTCAAACTAATGGCAGCTGCAGCGGGTCGTTTGAGCTGACCAGTAGCCTACATCGGCGCTAGACTAGTGAAAAGCTCTTTCCATCCCGCCTGGTGACTTTGCGGTCACACTCCACTGCGGGGTTAGTGCGCACACACACACACCACACATTGGTGTAATATGGCTTTGGCCTACATGAGCTGGGGCAGACGAGTATTAGATTGGATTCAGTCCGAGCCAGGACGATGGAATCGGGATTGAATCGGCAGTTCAGAAAAACAAGTAGAAGGGGTTGGCGGATGGAGAGAGCAGGTGATTTTGAAATAGGATTAAATCTAATATTTTTGATTGTCTTCCAGTCTACAGATGAATTTAATGTTTGTGTTTACACAGGAAGACGATCTGAGTTGCAAAAAATCTTTTCTTCAGTCCTCCTATCTGCACTTTCCCTCAATTTCCAAATTCAGGGTGCTTTTCATTCCGCGTCTGTAAAAATGGATTTACTCTGCCGACGTCTGTTGAATTAAAAAAAAAAAAAAACGTCTGACTTAAGTGAGCCGGCCCCGCTCGTCCTTGGTGATGGCTGGCTCAGAACGCGATGTGATTCGATTCTAAAGTTGCCATGCTCTGACTGACCTGCAGATCTACTTAACATTTTTGCCATCTTTCAGTATGTTTGATTTCGGCCCTTGCCTTTTCATTTGGCCAGCGCACACCATTTCAACTCTGCAACTAAATCAATTGCTGGTGCACTGAAAATGTCAGCAAAATTAAAACAGTTGTCAGATCCCTGTTACGCTGCCTTTGTTTCAAGGCCTTGTTCTCTATTTCAGCGATTAGACTCAGTGTTGTTTCCTGGTAAACATTTTGACACACCTTTGATTATTTCCTTGTTTCATCTAATGTCGCAGCAAAGCATCTGAGAGCACTACAAATTTTTCTTTTTTTTTTTACATATTCTACAAGCTGCCTTTCCTTTTTTTAAGCTTTCTCTCATCATCATTTTGTGGAGAGAACATGAAACTCCATATCTAGTGAGGAGTAGTGGGGGCCGGGGGTCTGACAGCATTTCCGCAGGGAATGTGACATCAAAAATACTGATACTGGAGAAAGAGAGAAAAAGCAGGGTTATCTTTTGTGAAGTGCATTCTTTAAAAGAAGATTGTGTTTTCAAAAGGATCAACCCACATATATCAAAAGATTCAGTCTGGAAGCAACTGGTGTCAAATGAGACATGTCAACAACTACCAGCTCAGTGGCCTTAGGGTAGTGTCCGCCCTGAGATTGGAAGGTCGTGGGTTCAAACCCCGGCCGGGTCATACCGGAGACTATAAAAATGATACCCGTTTCTTCCCTGCTTGGCACTCAGTGTAAGGGGTTGAAATGGGGTCTCACCAAATAATTTGAGGCACTGCTGCTGCTGCTCCTCTCTCCCCCAGGGGATGGCTCAAAATCACATGCAATAAATGCAGAGGACAAATTTCACCACACCAAAGTGTGTGTGACGATCATTGGGACTTTAACTTAACTTAACATGTTGCTGTCATCTCAAAGCTAATCGATTCTTGCAGCATGCATGGCGGAGCTTCCTCCTTCCCTGCTGATGTGGAAGCACTTAATGACTTATAGAAAGGTCACGGTTCACCTCTGCATGGTTAGCACCTATGTGCTAACAGCTACGCTACATTCTATTACTTACAGAGATATGTGGAAAAAGAAACTAATATAATATAGAAACTAATATAATAACTAACTTTGGAAACGTTGGCCTCAAAATGGACTCTGAAAAACGAGGTCAAGGTTTTTCTTCTGCAAGCTTTTTTTTTTTTAGAGGGTCAACGTGGAGGAAGGTGTATACAACACATCCGATTGAGCCCCCGAGCCCCCCCTCCTCGTCCAAGCGTGACACTGGTCTGAACCTTAAATAATGTCACCATTTTGCTTTGGTGCTCTCATTTCGCACTGCTCGCTCAGGGGCCGTAAGGTTTGCGACACTTTTTTGTTGCCTCGTTATTCAACCACCTTTTTGCTTTCCATCTCCTCTAATGAAGTGCTCATTAATCAATGTTGCTACACCTTTAGCCAGCGGCCTTCTCTCGGAGAACAAAGGGCACAACAGCTCCCAAACTGGAGCCTGACGTAAAGGAGCAATCATAGGAACGACACTTTTATAATGGAAGCAAATACAAATTGCGGGAGTATCTCATTTTTCAATACAGGCTTCTTGTGACAGTAAATATAAACAAATGTCAAATTTCCTCAAATGCTGAAATTGATAGTTGCCAGTACGTTTTGTAAAACTCACCTCTCTAACTCCCTAAAAATATATACACAGGCTTTAAATAATAAGAGTTAGATACAATTGAATAACAAGGCAATTCAATATTTTAAGCCCTACGGTTTTCTGTGTAATATTGACAAAAAGCAAAGTGTTTTTTGGGGGGGTTTGTTATTGCGGTGTTGGTGACAGCCAATCGATGTCAGAGAAGAAGAGCAGCAATAAAAGAAACATAATAGTTTTCAATTCAGCACAAAAAAAAAGCAAACCTTGCAGCTCCATTATTGTCCACATCACAAAATTACCCTTTCCTCAATTTCCTGTTTTAACACGATATTATTTTGTTGGCACATCCTTTTTTTCCCACACGCCTCAGAATAGAACATCGTGCTTTCCTCTCGGGTCAGCGCTCTTGAATTCCGGCCACATGACCTTATTAGCCTGGAGAGTGAGTAACTGCTCTCCTCTAGGATGATTCCTACTTGTGGAAATACTGAGAGACAAGCATAGAATGAGTGCGAAGGCCCTCTTGAAAGACTTCAGCGGTAGAATAATAAGTCACCAATTTTAGGAAGCGCCTGTAACCTGGTAAATATTGAAGCGTGTTTCCGGACATTATTTCCCAAGACTCAGTCGGGAAAAAAAATGTCTCAGATACCGTTCTGGTGGACATGTCCATCATAATAGAACACAGGATAAAGTCTTAAGGACCCATGGCCAAAATATGTAGGATGTCGGCCATTTTGATTAGAAGCAGACAATTTCAATTTCCCTCCATATCCCTTACAGGCATTGAAATGACATTTTCCACATTTTCTGTAAGTGGACTATCACATCCTGAGGTTGATGTTGGAAGCCAGGGTTCAGATTCAGTATGTAACCCTAACCTCCATATCACCCTTCGCCTTCTATTAGCCATCTTTCATCTCTCCTCACTTTCCATTTTCAAAATGACTTGTGTGAGCGTGTATATACGTACGAGCGCCATTTCTGTGAATTTGTCCTTGAGCTCCCGATGAGAGTCATTCTGGTTTCATCTGTTTGGGCTGTGCATCAAAATTCACACCGCACTTGAACGAGCCACACGTGATTTGCATCAGTTAACGCTAATATTTCAATATTCAAAATCCCTAACAGACTTTCTCTCGCATTCAATCATTTGTGTTTTCCCCTCAAAATGCGACTTCCCATTTTTCACACCTGCATGTCACCGATTTCTCACATCTACTTATAAATAAAGTGTGACTATCACTGCAGGTTGTGGTGAAAACTCGCACCGAGTACCAGACGGAGAAAAAGCGTCTGAAGGTTCCCAAAGTGGAGGAGTTCACCATCACTGACGGTGTGTCTGAGAGACTCAAGGTAGGAGGAGCGCAAATGATTATTAATCATAGTAATGATGATGATGACATTTCTCTAATTACAAGGATTGATCTGCCTCATTAGATACAGAAAAAAAAAAAGCGAGTCACGAGTTCAGTGTTTGTCATCTAATGTGTATTTGATAACACGACCGCATCATCACACACGCTAGCTCGCACCTCGGAGTGCCGCGGAGGGTGCCAATGGCACAATGAAGCGCCTCAACGTGACCCGCCCGGCAGTCTGCTTCATTCTCTTCGCGCCGTTGTTAGGGGAGACCAAAGAGAGGTCACGTTGTCATGGCAGCAAAGAAAAGCTGTCGCCATGGCAACCCGCCATGAGCGTCGGTAGGAGGAGACAACCCGAGGTGCGTACGTAGCGACCCGGGGAGTGGATGTAAAACTCCAATGAGAAGTCCGTACTTTGGTTTATTCCATTCATAAGATACAAGGCTATAATTTTGGTCTCGGATCCCGCACTTACCTAAATTTGGCAACGTGAATAAGCCACGATATTGACGGAAAAAATAATTAAAACCCTAACCCAAATTAGAAACCCTACTTTGAAACTCGGACCCTAATTTAAAACCCTACTTTGGAACTCAG
Source organism: Syngnathus acus (assembly GCF_901709675.1). Classification (NCBI taxonomy): domain Eukaryota; kingdom Metazoa; phylum Chordata; class Actinopteri; order Syngnathiformes; family Syngnathidae; genus Syngnathus; species Syngnathus acus. Next base: position 2,107,994 of record NC_051099.1, on the reverse strand, counting down.
TTTAAAACCCTACTTTGAAACCTTATTTCAAAACCTTAATTTAAAACCCTACTTTGAAACCTTAACCCAAATTTAAAACTCTACTTTGAAAAATCAGTGTAGCCAAGAAAAACGCTGAAATTGGATCAAATTGGAAAATTGCCTTTTTAGGTTATTTTTATTTGACCTCATACATGACCTGAGTGTAGATTGCCACGTGAGTATTAATGTTGGAAAAGCGCCACCCGTGTTTAAACGTAACCCGCCGCCGTGGTTATCAGACTTTTGCAGAAACGTTGCAGTCGGCTTAGGAGGGTGCGCTGCCTTCCGCTTTTGTTAGGCACAAATGCAAGTCAGTGGCTCCGATTCCGTGTGATGTCGCTTGCTTTTTAGGGGCTCAAGCCGACCGCCGCCTTGGCTTACACTGACGAGCTGATTTTGCGCACACGCGGGATGCTTGCACATCTCTTCTCTCTTCAAAGCTTTGCAGTTTGTGTTGATGGCTGTAGAAGCTCACAGCTCTCTAATCCGCCCTGCCTCGCCCATCTCCCTCTTCTTCCCACCTTCCGTCCTCTGTTCCCGCTACTCTCTTCTTTTCCCGCCTGCGTTTGTCTCATTCCTCACTCTTGATCTCCACATATTCAACAAGCCAGCGCGCACTGCAGGAATATCGCAGCCCACGCAGCCGTGACAACGTCCCGAATAAGACCGATAGGAGGAATCCTATTCCGTCATTCGCATAGAAACACGTTCCAAAGCAAGAAAGACTTTTGTCGCCAGCCAATAGGGTTCAAGTGTCATTACCTCTCAAGTCCCCCATCGCCATCCCGTCGCCTGCTTTTAACTCACCCCCGTCCGTCCCTCCCGTGTCTTTCCGATTAGCCCCGTTGGACAAGATGAGCGACATTGTGTTCCAAGCGCAACTTTGTCTTGCTGGTTAGAAAAATCGCCAACTAAATTCATTCAGTTGGCCTCACAAATAGTCTTCCGGCATATATTCTTTATCCTCAGCCAAGAGCGACTATCATTACAGATATTTTGCTGGAGATCATTCACATCATGTCACGTGTGCTTAATATAATAAAACCACATTTACATTGAATCTCTTTCTTGCGCCCGACGGCATACCGCCTCATTTTAGTTGACCAGTAAAAAGGTGTTAAAATGACAAGTCGGTGTTGAAGTTGGGAGTCGGCGCAAGAAGTGACACCTCTTACCAGGCATCTCCAGATTCATGCGAAAGGCGAGGTGAGAAACGGAGGGGACACCTTCGGGGCTACACGTTCATATTTCAAAGTTCAGCGGAAGTCATCTTAACGAGAGCTGACGTGAACAGCCAATATTAGCTGTGCGATAAGAGCGGCGGTTTAAAGACTACAGGAGTGTTCTCACCAGCTCGTTTCCGTCACAATTTTTTTGATCCGCCTCATCCCCCGTTTCTTTTCGTCCTTTCTTGTCCTCGCCGCCGTGTTATGCCGAGCCAGCGTTCTGTGGCCAGCTTCTACTGGCACGTAATCACACACGCGCATCATATTGTTGGGAAAACTGGCTGCTGATTAAGTGAAGCGGCCAGATGTGACGGCGAGATACCCGACCGAGGATTGGCACAATGCAAACTTCCAAGCCTTTTGGAATTTGTCAGGAAGCTAGAGTACCCTGAGAAGAGGATATTAGTGCGGCGTGGGTTAGGTCAAGCCGCCTCCGCAAAGGCTGACCGAAGCCATTTGTCACAGTCAAGACATCCCGATTGTCAGCTGCCAGACGGGCAAGATGGACGGACAGCTCCTCAGGGTCGGCCAGACAGATAAATCACAAGGGCCTGTGGCTGTGTGCTGAGCGGATTGTGAGATGATTAATTCAGTCCAGATGGCTTCTGTTGTGCGCCATTCGCATCAACCTCAAAGGAAGCGGCGGCTGACGTTCAATACCGACACGTTGCGATCTCAAACGTCCTTCCCGTTCCACACGCTTCAGCTAAAAAGTAAAAGAAGTCCTCCATTCCACACTGACCTTCCTTTGTACAACATCATAAAAAGCTTGGCTCACTTGCCAAAAACAAAAAGTTTCATCGCAAGCCAGCAAGTATAATTATCTCCATGCAGCCTTCAATACATTGGCACATGGTAGAGGAGCCAATGTCAAAAGTAATAATAAAAGATACACTTTTCAGTTCGTCTAGTCGAGTTATTAGCAAGCATCATAGATTTAAAAAAGGGCAGGTTGCTCCGTTGTGGGTGTTAACACAGCCCAGCTGATTAAATGCCAATCAAATCGATCTGTGCGATAGAACCATTGACTACGTTTGCTTCATTTGTTTTCCCCTATTTGAGTTCTTTTCCTATTTTATTGGAGCTTGGTCTGCAGCAAAGCGTAATCTTGTAATTGAGATACGTTAGCCCGATTAGCATCTGTCTGGCTTTAAAGTAAGCACATGCTGCCAAGCGGCTGCTTTATGGTTCCACTCAAGGGGCCGCTTTTCAGCCTTTAATGTCACATTGCATCTTTAATGGCTCCAAACAAGCAAGACGGCTTCCAAACACACACACACACGCACACACACGCACACACACGCGCACACACGCACACACACGCACACACACGCGCACACACGCACACACACACACACACACACACACACACACGCACGCACAAAGGACACATGTTGAATACCAATGCACCATGACTACCAACTAGTGATGGAAAGTAAAAAAAAGCACAAATACTTTGTTACAATAATTAATAAAGTGATTGTTAGTCATTTTGCCGCTTGGGCTCCTAACGGCATCATTTCTATTGAAAATACTTCATGACTCGGGTGCACTTTGAGCGACCTTTATGTGTAATGACGGCGTCTGCGGCGTAATCACCTCACAGACACACACACAAAAGGTCACCCAACAACGCTCCCCCAAAGCAGCTTGCTTGATATGCACACACCTTAGCTTAGCTGCGCTAGCGTCATCATATCAACCGCGTCCTCAGAAGACCTCATTTATGCGATCATGTCATTTGTCAAGATTTATTGTAATTTATGATTTTCCAGTATTCTGCTAAAATTGTGACTGAGCACACTAATATTACAAATTTATTCTTTCTCCCTAATTTGTTTTCACTCCCACTAAATCTTATGCGGTTTGTGCGAGGGTGTGTGAGTTAGACCTCCCCCCTCCCTACGTTGCCTGTCAGTTCCCAGCAGAGAGGATGTGGGTGGCGGGTTTCAGCCCGACAGGCAAAGAGGAGGGATGGAAAGTCACATTATTAGGAACACCTGCATAATCCAACTAGAGCTCGTCCAAAGTTTTAAGAGCCACATTTGAGGATTTACTGTATGCCTGCCAAAATATTTGTCACTGGTGGTTTGCAATTTCTCCTGTCTCTCACATAAGCGTGAAGAATTCCCTTTTTTGAAGCAGCTGCACATCTCTCCCCGTCGCCACCCAACCCGGCAGGCACGTCAAGCGTCACGCACCCGGCGCTCCTTATTGCCTCTGTCGACTCTCGTTAGGGTTCCCGGTCCCGAACCTCTTCCTGCTCGTCTGTTATCAGGAGCGACAGGAAGAGGGCCGCCTCGGGAGCGATAATGCTGCACGGTGGCATGTTGAGAAGCGCTAATGACACAAAAGACGACGGCGGCGGGAGATGCTGTGAAAGGGGATAACAACTCATCACGATGATTATGAGACTATTTCTCCCATAGGAAATCTTGTCAAGTCAATTCGTTTTTGTGCCAGGCGCACCTTTCGACGCTAACTGACCTAAAGTCTCCCAAAATGTGCTGATGCGTTCGTTGCAACTGCGGCTGGGTTGGCGTGCGCGCGTCAGGCGGAATAACGCTGATGGACTCCGAGCATCGCTGGCGTGCCTAATTGTTATGACATGTTTGAGGGGGGAGCCGACGGAGCGGAGCGGCCAATCGGAACGTCCAAAAATTGGAGTGTGGGAGGCAGGAAATTACAATTCAATGGAAGGGCAATTCTTGTTGATTGATTTCTAAGGCAGACACGCGCGCACAACACAAGCAAAGCTGTCACAAGTCGGCAGACACGACGCTTTTTAAACACAGATATCCTTCCACGCCTCATTTGCATAATTCAAATTAAATGCAATTTCACAGGCGTCCAATCAAAGTGTCAAACTGAAAGCAAATCCCCTATTTTATGTTAATCTTCTCGGCAACAGCATGTGCAGCCTGCCAGACAAACGAATCACAATAAAAAACAAAGAAATAAGACCCAGAGAGGCATTCATTTGCCTTAATATCCCTTTTGGTGTGTACTGTATTATTATTATATTGTACGTCCAGTAGAAAAATGTAAACATAAGCGCTACATTCAAAAGTGGCTGTTTAGCTTGGTCACTGGAGTCGTCAGTTAATTAGATTACAAAACAGACAGTCGGTTTGAGTTCAGCTTTTGTTCCTGCACTCTTTTCTATTTGCATGGTAATGAGAAGACGAGCCATTACACGTGTGTTGATTTCTCCTTAGGACACTTAATGACACATGCACACTTTCATTTTCTCCTGCGAGACCATGCACACGCCCCGAGTGCAAATGACATTTATTCACACACTAAAAAAATGAAACACACTGACTGACCTGATTGGTGCTTGCTTGCAGGTCACCATCCTGATCATCCTGGCCTTGGCATTTCTGGCTTGCATCGTGTTCCTGGTGGTTTACAAAGCCTTCACTTATGACCACGCCTGCCCAGACGGATTCCTCTATAAGGTAGAAAAAATAAAAATAAGAAGTTTTGATACATAGCAAACCTTGGTTGGCTTGAGAAAGTACATTTTCAATTCTATTTTGTTCCCATGCCACAGTGATAGATTCCAAAATCCCCATCCGGAACATTTACGACAAAATAGCTTGGCCAAACTTTGTTGCGCTTTTATCTGTTTTCCAAAACGACCTCTCCTATTTGCAGACAAGTCCATTTTGTTGCTTCAAAACATGATTCATCATTCGCAAGCTTTTGTTAAATAACTTGGAGATAGAAGCGAGAGATTATCATCCCTAAAGAAAATTGCTGAGCATTATCATTCTCCTCTGCTCCCCATTTTTTGTTCCTCAACTTGTGTTGTGCACCGTCTTTGTGTCACCTTGACCGTCAATGATTCGTAAAGGTGGAATCTAAAATCTATTTCGGAGTCTCAGCTCAGCTATCATTATCTGCACTTGGATATTGAGCAAAAAAAGAAGCGTGCACCCACTCAGGAGATACACAACACCGTATTATACAGAAAAATGGAAATGACACGGCATACGCTATCACCTTGATTACTACAGCCATTTTGTTTTGCTTTCAGCACAAGCGCTGCATCCCGGCCTCGCTGGAGGCCTACTACGCCGCGCAGGACGCCAACTCCAGGGGGCGCTTCTACACGGTGATCAGCCACTACAGCATGGCCAAGCAGACCACCTCGCACTCTGTCTCCCCTTGGCTGCCCGGTGGGCCCGCGGGGCAGCCACATGACGCCAAGCCTCCGCACGGCGGCGGTGGCGGCGATACCCACTGAACGCCAAGACACACGCACGCCATGTCGACATTATCCGAGTGTATCACGTGCCAGTAGGGCCTGTAGAGTGCATGCAGACATTTGGATTTCTCCATTTGCTCTTACTGAGGAGCGTTTTTCTCATACACACACGCCATCCTGGTAACTTATTATTTATTGACTGTCATTCTATTTCTTTTTTACAGTAGCGTTAGGATATTTTGTATGTGGCTTAGTCACCCAAGCTGCTGTCTACTATCTCCTCTTGTACTGTATACTATTTGTACAGTAACCTCAGGCATGACCCCCCCCCCTCAAAATTTGGACAGTATGTTCTCTGGTGTTGTTGTTTGACTTACTATAAAATCGAAAGACGCCTCTGGGGAGTTTTTAACCTTCTCAACATGATTAATTTGTGCATCTACACATCCCCTTATCTCAACCGGTCACTTTATGGGCCCTCAAGTCTACAAAGAAATGTTCTTTTGTTGTTGTTGATTTTTTGGTTTGTAATACAATCATTGCCAATGTTTGTAGTCGTATTATTGTTATTTTTTTACATATTGCTGTTGCTGCCAGTCGATAGCCATTTGCAGGTTGGAAAATAGAGGCGGGACATTTATAACACGATTTTACAACTACACACGTTCATTCATTTGGGAAGCTGTTTACCTGCTGCTGCTGTTTTGGTTCGCAACAGAGTATCAATAACAAAGTTCTCTGTGTTGTTTTTACTGGATGTGAAAATGAAGGTAAACTAATATGGGAAAAAGAAAATCTTTTTTTTGGTGGAACGACAGTACACACACAGTGAGCAGTTCATGAAAAAAACAACGCAGGTAGTGTTTATTGCCGAAACGTGTTCATTGGTTAGGTGTTTATTTTCAGATTTACTATGACTGCAGCTTTTCATTTTGCATCATCTGCTCTGTGGTGGAGTGCTTTCTATAAGCTGTTGTGATGTTGTTAGTCGGTAGCGTACTGTAGCCATACCTGTAATGAACCCGGGTGCATCCCCGCCGCCCTCCTCCTCCCTTGGTTCAAAACGATCCCAATAAAACGATGCAGTGACCCGTGAGAAACGCGTCTGTGTCATTTGTCTATCGCGTCACCAATGGGCTTGACCCGGTGTCCCAATATTTTTGGCCGCAACTTTTCCTTCCCAATTACTCTCATTTTGTATTTCATTTCATTAACGGGAAAGGTTTTTTAAAAATTTTTTTGCCAAGTAATATTTGGGTTTTGACTTTTGGTAAAGCATGTTGGTAGGATTACCTGCATGCTTCACTTCACTGCAGTGCGTCTTTGGCCTACTTTCACTGTGCCTTGTAAGTAAGAGAAAACACCCAGCCAGTTTCGCTCATCTAAAATTCAAGATATTATTCAATTATTTAAAACAAGCTGTCTGGGTTAAGGGTTGCACAGTCTGCTCACACCAAGCGAAGCGCGGAACATCGAATATGAATCGATGGTTAGGACATTAAAGTGATTTTTTTTTTCTTTTCTTTTCTAGGACAGTCCAGATGATTTTCTTTGAATCATTAAGGCTGGCAAACAGACGCAGGCTCACAAGATTTGTATTAGTTTGGATTGAATGTTGGCTAGAGAAAGTGGGCCATGAGGATAATCCATGCATGGTCAGATGTCGGTCATATAAAAACGGTTTGACCTTGGGTCGAGCGGCACACTTGATAGGTGATTAATGATCAAAATCAGCAGTTGCGGTCATTGTATGGATGGAATGCGCGGAATTATGGAGAGGCAATTACTCTCACTCACTCTCGAGAACAGTTGACAGGATCTCTCTCAGCCATCACCCAATAATAACCAAACTTATCCGGATAACCGCATAACTCAGCTGAAAAAACTTTTTTTTTGGGAGAATAATCAACTAAGATAATGAAGTTGGAGTTAACACCTGAACTTAAGTAGAGACATTAGAGATGAGTGCACTGTAGCTTATGATCGCTATCCTAAGCTAATGCGGCGGTACAATCCTAATTACGATTCCTCGTTAAGTTGACTGTTTGCATTATCCATCAGTTTGAGGGTGTTGATTTGTAGTCAAACACACGCACGCACGCACGCGCATCTGCATCTATATTCCTCCCGTGAGTGAGAGAGGTGATTACTGTACCGTACTTCCTTTTCGATGAAAAAGTGACCTCTATTGTGTACGTACGGCAATCCCCCTCCCGCTGAAGATGACATGCGCTCAAGTGCACACATGCATTATCCTCTTTTACTGTCGCCGCACGATGCCGCATGTTCGATACCTCCTGTGGTGCAAAGTCATTGAGCGTCCTCTGATGCCCCAAATCATTGCATTATATCTATATCTATGAAATTGCTTTTCCGGTTTCTCCTACTAAATGAGGAATACAAAACTGAGAGAGACAAAGCAGTTGAGCTGCACTGAGGTAAAGGTGGAATGTTGTGGTTATTAAAGTGAGAAACAAGTGGGCAACAGATTATTAAAGCTAGAGGTCCAAAGTGAAGATGGATCCATAAAATGTTTCTTCCACCCTTCAGTAAGCCTTGTCCGGAGGATTTTATTGGATTTCACGGCCCAGCGGAAGTGTGGAGAAGACATCACATCAACAAACCCGCATCAGCCTTTTGAAGCTGGCTGCTTTCACATTTGGATGATTCCCACATGCACCACTGCCGATTGCCTCAAGATGAATTGAAAGATTAGTTATTACGAACAGCGCGGTAGAAATTGGTTCGTATTTTTAATGAGTTGGGCAGTCTTGGGTTCGACACTATTTGAGGAAATATACACAAAGGTGCCTTGAGATAAGAATTCAATTCCTTCCTCAACAAAATATCCTACTCTCTCTTGGCCACAAGGAGGCAGTACAAGCCAGACAAATACATTCAATGAGCCATCTCCTCTTAGCTCAATAGTGCGGCGCTAATGGTAGTTGTTCTCACAGAGGATAAAGAATACATGACCAGTAACTTTAATGAAAGACGTTTTAGAAAACGGCTGGCTGGCTAGTTGGACTAAATCAACAAATCTACCGAACGCAGCCCGATATTCAACAGCGCCAATTAAAGAATGCTGGCGCCCAAACGGCTCGACAGCAAACGTGCCAAACTTTGAGAATATGATTGCACTTTACGCCAGCCTTAAAACCTCTCTATCCTCCGAAAATGAGAAGAGTGTGTGCACTTGGCGGATGCAGGCGCTGACACAAATCTTCCAAGTGATACATGGCTTATGAGCCTGCGTGACTAATAGAAATAGAAGGATAATCCCTGGCACTGCTTGCGTCTGCAACCCAAAGGAGGTAAAAGAAGAGAAAGGAAGAGGCAGCCGAACGCCATCGCTGTGAAACTCAATTTCGAGCTGCGGCTTGGTATTGTGATCGCCATGGCAACAAGGAGGCAAATGACAGTCATTTTCAACATGATGAGAAATGTTTCTCAGGAAGGAAGCGAGGAGCTAATCAGAGAATACTGACAACGCTGCGGGGTTGACATCGAGAGGGAAACCATCCCCGGGGTGTCATTAATCTGGAGTCATGCAAAAAATGCAATCATTTATGTATGTGTGTGTACATACCTCACTTTATTTGAATTCACTTCAGTCTAATAGGAGTCTATTTTTATGCATCTGTCCTCAAGCAGGGACGTTCCAGTTGGGCGGGTCCCCCTTGAACAGGAAATGGACCATATTTGGACCTTCCAAATAGCCCCTGCATTCCGAGTAGAACGATTTATCATTTCTATCAGAGTAAATTAGCTTTGCCTTAAGTCTGCTTAGTTCAGTGCTAAGGGTGTGTAGACTTCTTCTATTCACTGTTGTGTATCTCGTCAGAGGTGATACATCTGTGTGATGTGACTAGACAAGGTTCATCAGTGAAATGCCAAAGATGATTTCCTGAATTTGTGCAACCTTGAAGATCTGGGACCGGACATGCTGCTAAAATGCATAATCACCACTGACCTTGAATGCATCATAAAGCGCTCCCCACTAGGCCTTTGACACTTTATGATGGACAGAGGCAACCAGATCATCTACAAAAAAGGAGCATAATCCGTCACAAGTTTTCGACAACGTTTTTTTTTTTTATAATTGCCTAAAAGGATTGGATAAAAGAGAAGTTCCACATGTGATAAGATAAAAAAAAAAAAAAAAACTCTTACATCACCAGAGACCAATACGGCCATTATTTTTAGTACACAGCTTCTAATTTCCCCAGAATGTTTTATATTGTGTAACCTCTTCTTGGAACTGTGTTTACAGAATAGTTACTATTGCCGGGAAATTACCGTTTGATTTTGAGGTGCTGATAAGAATTGCTCTCCGCAAAAGGGACACTTTGACACTTGAATAGAGCGCCTACTGTATCATGCTTGCAGTGTTACCAAACTGAGGAATGAATGAACACAAACCTCTTTTAAGACCAAACAAAAGAGACTAGAGGCCGTTTCAACAAACAAGAAAGCCTTTTTATAAACTGGCCATTTCGTTGAGTGCACCAACACAATCTGGTCTAACTGTATTGTATAATACTGTACACATTTAAGTTATTATCGTGCTTGTTGGAAGTAGTCACTTATAGTTGAGGGAAAATGACCTTCCATTATCTGCATGAGTGTATTATACTGCCCCTATGTGGCCAAAAGGCGCACATCAGAAAGAGCCAGGAGTTCATCACTTTTTAGTTTATGTTCAATTTAATCATAGACTGTTTTTGTCAGCTTAAACACAATAGAGTGGAAGTCAAGTCAAATATTATACAGCACTATTTTATTCTATCCTATTCTAAATGTTTTTATCCATTTAATAGATGAACAACAGATTTAAATATCATTCGATGTTTTTTGAATTATCGGGAAAATCAAATGTATTCTTATTAAAGTCCCCGAGTATTGCATCTTGTTCGAGGAGTAATTTCCTGGAGGATGGAAACTTGCATTCGAGTGTGCAAAGTATACATACTTCATGTTGCGGCTGTAATGGACTGGTTTGAACAGAGGAGGGCGCTGATGCAATAGACCAACATATGTAATGCAATATGAGTGTGAGATAGGACAGAGAGAAAATAGATGGGATAGATATTTTTGCTAAATTTGCCAGGGTTAAAAACTCTTTTCTTCAGTGTGTCAAATTCATAAAATGTGTATTTTCACTTTGCAGGGACTTGATAATATGTGAGTGTCACAAGACAGACACCAAACTGGTTCCTCATTGTGCCATCTTTTTATGAGTGAACGTGTTAAAAGGTTGACAGATCAGGTTCCGCTGTTTTGTCAAGGCCGCCAAAGCCCACAATGACTTTTTTTCACTCCACATTGTATCCAATCCACTTCAGCGATATCTGATCGACTGTCCTCGACTCTCTTGCTCTCTGTTAAGTCGTGTCATTCACACATTATCCATCATATCCTGCTGCCTTAATCAATATTTACGCACTGACAGTGTCCAGCCACAACACGCACGATGAATGCAACACTTGTGTGCCAGACAGAGTCGACACGAAAGCTAAGAAACAACCCAAGTGTCAAATGAAAAGACTCTTTTTCATTAACGCTGTGGTCTCAAAGTCATAAGGGGACATTTTCAGACACAGGCGCCACAAAAAGGCTCACAATGGATTCTTAATGCCACACACACACGCACACACACACACACATCCCCTTTGTCTCATTTGTGGGATATATATATATATTTTTTTTTTTTGCCATGTCGTCCATTTTCCGGCACTAAGAATTGGGTTTTAAAAAAAATAAAATAAAAAAAAATAAATGCCGATTTTTACGACCTGTCGAAAAGTAACCCCTCTGGTCGCCGGTGTGTGTGTGTGTGTGTGTGTGTGTGTGACAAAAGTTTCCACGCACGACTTTAACACACACATATATACTTGTAATTAGCTTCCATGCCTTTGGCGTTAACACTTGCGGTTGACATATGACCCCTGAAACTGCGCCCATCAAGTTGATGTGAAATATGAAGTGTTGCGACATGAAGAAAGCCGCGCCGCAGGCTTTGAAGCGAAATCCTCGCTTCCCCTCTGAGGTTCTCTGCGAGAAATGGGATAGGCCTAATAAGTTCCTAATTTATTGAAGCCAACACAAACACCCACGAGGTCGAGGCCCATGAGGGGTGAGTTATCACACTTTGGAATAATGCCTTATGTGTGAAAGTGTGTCATGCAGTGATTTGTAAAGTGAGCCATGTCGCTCAAAGTTGTTGTGTCCAAAGCCACAAATCATCTTTAAAAGCCTGCAATACAAATTTGAACTTTAATTGGTGACAACACCTCATTATCATTATCTACTTAATTAGACCTTTCATGCAGGGAACTTATGTAATTAGCGCATGTGGAGAAGTGGGACTCGTCGTCATTTATCAAAAGTACTGTAGAACGGGTTTTTTGAGTCAAATGTTTCTAGCCTTGCTTCAAGCTGTTTGGATAGTGTCTTTCTATTGTTGTATACGCTTGGGATGGGAATGTGAATGCGCAAGCCGAGATTCAAACCAAAAGCCTCAGAACTGAGGTGGACATGCTAATTGCAAGGCCTTAAAGTAAAAAAATTAATGTTAATTAAAATTCAATGCTCTTTGAACAATGCCAAGAGGAATTTGAATTCTTTTTTTAATTATGACATTACAGTATTTTTTTTTTTTTTAACAAAGGATTAACTTAATAAAAATACACATTACAACAATTTTTGGATGGAACGGATTAACAGCATTTCCATTTATTTCAATGGGGAAAGATGATTTGATGTACGACACGTGTTTTAAGCTACAAACATAGTCAAGGCACTACTGTATTATTTGTGGCACTTTTGAAGGACACCAAGCGAGAAACCACATGTGAGGGTGCAAAAAAAAAAAAAAAAAAGAACTGTAGTTTAAATTGAACAATTTCATTTGGTTTATTCACAGCGCAGCAGCAGGTGGCCAGTGGTACTCTTGGACCTCGCGCAAAAACAAGACAGTAAGTGTCTTTCAGCAGCGCCGTCAGAGCTTGTTAAAGCAAGCGCGGGCGAAGATAAGAGGGCCAGTTGGAGTGAGCTGAAGGCCAGAGGAACATCCCCTTCCAATTAAGCAGCATTAGCTCTGACCTTGTTTAAAGGGAAACATTCCCCCATGTCACCAGAGTGTCTGCAGGAGGTGGAGAGGCCGCCTCGACGCCATTATTGACTCTGTCTGCTCAATTACAGCCTGTCACGGCCGTCTTCTCCGAGCCTTTGTGCATGATTACTATTTCTTCTCTATTGCTGCTGTTGAAGTGCAATAAGAGTGATCACAAAGCAGCCAAGGCAAAAGTTGCACACTGAATATACTAATTGATAATTCAATATAATAAAACAAAGTTATTGCATAGTGAAGCTCTAAAAATTATTCAAAAGATACTTAAAAGGGAATAACCTTTTTTTTTTTACATTAAAAGTCACAGAATGGCTTGTGTGACACTTTGCGTTCCATTGTACAATATTTGCATGGTTAGTTTTTCTTGTTGACTAACTAGCAAATAAATACAAAAACGTTACTCAATGTTTGACATCCTGGAGGTCGAAACAAAAATGGACTCGTGAGTAATTGGTATGTCAACTCCCAACCCTTAAGCATGTGCCAATTATTATTTAATGCAATGTAGTGTTTCTGGTACTGCCAAAGTGTGAGTTGAGCTGTCAGGTAAGTACGTTAAAAAAAAAAAAAAAAAACCATCCCCAAGAGGGAGCGCAAACACACCTGAAGCTTTTCTCAAAGTATTTATCTATTTAATTATGTGTCATTTAAAGTAATTAGACCTCAAGTGCTGCTCCTGCACATTTGTATGAATAAGCAATTAAACATGTGCTTATTTCAACCAAGAGTCAGTTTGAACAGTGATAGCTCATACCGAGTCAACACAAGCTTGATAATTTTATGTGTTTCTCTCCAGGGAATCCAAGCATCGGAACCTAACTCTCGTTAACTCCTGGGGATAGCAAAAGCGCCAACGATGAACTGACTGGGGTGCCAAATTCCATACAGAAAAACACAGTGAGAGTGTCGTGTATTATTATTTTTTTGTTTCGGAGGGGTGCCACGCATAGGTCAGCGTGTTCCCGAACCCTTAAATCACCTGAGTGGTGTAATTAGCGCTCTCTGGGACATCTCGCAACCCTCTAATGCCCAGGGGGCTCCACAGAGGCGCCGCTTGTTACGAAAGAATTCCCAAAGAGGGAGTCAGTTGGCGAGAGGGCCGGGAGGAAGCCGAGAGGAGGGCGGAGCCAGGCAACCAGGCAGTTGGGCTGCCCCGCGGCAATTTGGAGGTTAATCTTCCGTGCTGCTGACAAAGCAATACTGAGCCAGCGTAAAAGAGACCACTGGGGAGGGACGCTCCTCTAAAGTTGACCCTCTGTTGTTTGCCTTTCGAAAACAACAGCGAGAAAAAAGAAGAAGAAGGAATATTGTCTCGTAAAATTGGAATTGGTTTGCCATCCCATAATATCACAAATGTGCTCATGTGACATGATAAACAAGTGGTGCCTTGGGGAAGATTTATAAATATCACATAGCTTAGCTTTTCACTGCTAAACTGGTCACATTTTTTTATCCTCAGCATGGAAGGACTATATTAGTGCCGCACTGATGAGCTGAAGTTGAGCTATCTCAATGAACAGTATCTTATACTGCCCCAAGGTGGCCAAGGCAGGCACACAAGAAAGGCATTGAACTGCAAGTTGATTCTTGTTTGTGATGTTCTCTCTCTTACAAAAACTTGATCCCTCATATTTTTTTCTCCTAAATAACTTGTCTAAAAATAATTGTAAAATGTGGAAAAAGTAGACTTCAATTAACATCCTTAGCAAACTTTGCGAGGGGGGAAAAAATGACAGTGCTCAGTCAGCAGCTTGATCCTGACAGCAAGCAAATAATGATTTATAATATGTCAGGTGGCCTCCAGTCAGCATCAAGTGTACAAGCGCCAATTATGTTTTCCAACTGATAAAGCGCAACAGATAAGTGGCACTCTTTATACCAAGCTAGTAAGGACATTTTAATTGTGATTTATGAGATGGATATACTACACAGCATAATGATAGTTCATGTGGGTTGGGGTGAACATGGTGAACACACAAATAGGCCTGAGAAAAAAAAGTGACATTTTTTTTCACAGTAGGTTGCATTTGTCAGAAATGTCGTATTAGGCAGCTAATTCAACTGAAATGTCACATTGTATCGTTTTATTTGGCTCACTTTGAAAAATTTTAATAAAAAAAAAAAAAAAAGTCCTTCCAGTTAAATAAGTTGTAATGAAGAACCGAGATGTTCTCCAGGGAAATCCACTAGATCTATCTACTTTCTGATTTGTAAAATAATCTGCAGTATGTAAAAAGCAAAATGTAATAATTCCTATATTTTGCAGTTGCATGCGACATTCTGACGCAGCGAACGGCTTGCATCGAATTAGTTTTCAGGCAGTATAACCACAGTCAGTCACCCTTGTACTTACTAATTATCATTTGATTGATTATCATATTCATGGGCTAGAATGTTCAAGTGTAATCATGATTTTAGCACAGCATTAGCATAGATTAGTGACAGTTTACGGCGCCTCCAAGAATGAAAACCGTTTGCTTGGCTGACTAATCATGCAGATACAATTTGATGTGAGGCATGACAGCATTGCATGCGTTGCACTTCCCACTAGAAATGTGTCATCTTCCCTTTGTGGCCTCTTTCAAGAGGTTTGGCTGCGTCAAGGACCAAATTCCAATCCGATTTCCATCCAGCCCGACACCACAGACAGTCAATGCCACCCATGCAAACAGATGATTGACAGTTATTTTCCAATTGTTATAGGACTATAAACACATCCACTAACTAATTACCCC
Source organism: Syngnathus acus (assembly GCF_901709675.1). Taxonomy (NCBI): domain Eukaryota; kingdom Metazoa; phylum Chordata; class Actinopteri; order Syngnathiformes; family Syngnathidae; genus Syngnathus; species Syngnathus acus. Next base: position 2,092,667 of record NC_051099.1, on the reverse strand, counting down.
CCAATTAAAAGATGAGACCACCCTAAAAGTTTGAATAAATGATGGTAGTGTTGTGAACCTCGATGTGTTTTTCGGATGAAATGTTAGCCTGGTTATTTTTAAGAGATTGTTTCCTGACACGCAGCAACCCTTGAGGCATGTTTGTCTTTTTGCTTTTGTCCTCTGCTTTTTCAAGGACACTTTTTTCGATTGGAATATTACGACGTAGCTCATTAAAAATGACACCTCCCCTGTTTTCGTAAAATACAATTGTTACCTAGCTCATATTAAGAGATCCTTCTAAAATTGTGATTTTTTTTCCCCTTTAAAATGGTGGTTTTATTCTATTGCTGAATTATTTGGAATGCTTTTCCAGTTATTTTTAGGCTGGGTATGAGCATTCTTCTTATCTGAGTGGCCATGTCAATGTGTTTTCATGGTGAAACATCCAGCGAGTTATTTTTAGGAAGGGCTTCTGCATCAGCGTGACAAACATCAGGCACGATGGCATTCCTCTGCTCATTTTCCTGCCATCCTCGGCCTTTTCACGGTACGCAACACAAGCTCGACTAAGGTTTGACAGGGCTCCCTGTCGTTTGTGGAGGTAATTACCTGTCGACATGGCACACAACAAAGCAATCAGGGAGGGACTCCGTCTAGACTCAACGTCTCGCTCCGACTTTTCTGCATCCCTGTTCTGCGTTTTATTGTCTGACCTGTTGTGTGACCTGACAAAGAGTCAACTTGAAAGGCAACAGATGACACCGATTGTCCTCCAGCTCATGAATTTGTCGCCCGTTTGACCTTTTTAGACAATTGGGCTGGGAAGTCGTGAAGTACAAATAGGTTGAGCTTATCCAATGGCACAACTTGCCAAACACAAATAGAAAATGAGAACACTCACAATTCGCACACAGATGTTCACACGTCGACTTTTCGTCCAAGTCGAGCCACATGTCACTCACTAGGCCACGCCCCTTAAAGGCACAAGATTATATTGTAACTTGGCCGTCTGGCGGAAATCCCCTAATATGGTCAAATTCGATTTTTTTTAATCACAAATTAATGCTCTTCGTCTATTTTTACACGATACTTAAAGTGGTGAGAAAAAAAAGCGTAACCACATATCGAGCGACCTGAAAAGTTTCATAAAACGTGGCGGCGACAAACAAGCAAAGAGACAGCTAGTCTGACTCGCTGTAATGGCCTCGCTTTGAAGTGGTCAAGATAGCGCTTGTAATCAACTTAATTGATTGTAACAAGGCACTGGAGAGGGGGACGGGGAGTGCCGTAGGGTCCTTTTTAGGGAACCGCTGGTACTCGAGCAGAGTAGTAATTCAACATAATGCCAGCCATTACCGCAAAGACAAACAACGTCAGTCATGTTTGAGGCGAGCAGGCAGATGGCCAGTGCGCAGAAACGCCGCCACAAGGGAAGTAAACAGCCTTTAAGTGCTTCTCAAACACAATTTTGTTTATGTGCAATTTAAATGAAGTCAACCTCAAGCGGAGCTCAGGAAGTTATTAAATACACGCACGCCGCTTATCTCATTGTAATAGCAGACACGACAAAAGCGACACAATGTATTCAATTGATTCAATTGGGACCTTTTCACCATCTCTTTCTTGTCTTTTTATCTGCAGTTCAGAAAACATCGTGGCTGGAATTATAGTCAAAAGCCATCCACAAACACAACAAACGATAAATACAGAGACTCTGCGTTTCTGGCACATCATTTGTCCAATGAACAACCCCAGGCTTTTAAGTTGCAAAGGGAAAGAAATGAAGTTTAGAAGGGAGATTTTTCAAATGTCCAAAGAAACACTTGGAAAAAAACCCAGAGATTATTTTACGTTTTTTTCATTTTTTTTTTTTCAAGGAAAATGTGTCTCTTTTTGCATGATTTGGGAGGAATTCTCCGAAATTTGCAGCCCTACAGGTATTTTCCAAACTAGCTTCCTGGTTCCTTACCCTTGAAGAGTAAAATTCAATGTGCCACTGGAACCAACGAGTCAAGGAAGCGTTTATTGTCGTTCACACCGGTGTGATAAGGTTTTGTGTCAGTGCGAATAGTTATAGAATTCAAGTCATATTGTAATGTCAAGGTAAACATTTTAAAGGCATATTGCCATCAGTTCTTGATCATTTTGTCATTCTCACATAGAACTGGAGCAAGATCTTTTGGGGACTGTTTTTGCAATACAAACAAATCATTTGTAAAAGAAAGCAGGCCACAAAGCAAGATCGCCAATCCTTCACCAATATTTATGAGGACTATTAACTCTCTCTCTCTGCCTCTTCCTGCACTGAGGTGATGCAAATAAATTAAACCGGCATCTCAGTAATTGCCAAGCCACCAATCAGTCTGTTACCAGTCCGCTGTTGTTGCACTTCAAAGTGCCCAGGCAAGACGGCTGTGACCTCAGCAGAGGGACGGGTCAGTGCAAAGGCGGCAGTGAGGTCATAACAAAGATCACCGGGATTGTGTGTTTGCGCCAGAGCTCGCTTTCTAACCTGTGACCCTGCATCTTGCCCTCAATAAAGTCGGCCGGAGTCTTGATTCATGACTCTGCTTTTATGCGCCCATATTAACCTTTATGTGTCTTTGTGGTGTCCAATCTGGCACGCGTGTGCCTTTTTCCAACTTTAATGAGGGAAAACACAACATATGTGGGTTAGCAAGTATCCGAGACCATTGTGCATAGTTGGATCTGACAAGAGCCTCCCCAAGTGTGAAAGGAAACAGTCAATGTTTCATAATCTAAGCGGATGGATTCTTTCCACAAAAATCATCTCACAGACATGTTAAGACACCTGGGAACTCTTTTAAATTATGGAGAAAAAAAAATGTAAACTATGTCTCGTTTTCATGAAGTAGCTCGAGGATGTTGTGGTTAGCTTGAAGAATGACATCCCACCCTTCCCTTCTTATTATATTTGTAATGGGCTGTCATTTGAATGATGTGGGGAAAATAATGATTAAAAGTGGTGGATTTTTCCATTCATCAGTTGCTTGAAATCCTCCCAGCGTTCATCTTCACATCATCACGTGCAATAACGTGAGGCAAACACTTTCACACGCCAGCACATAAAAAACAATTATAGCATTTCAAAGGCCTCCATAATGGCCCTGTATGTTAAGTTGTATGTCAAGTTATGCATGCGCTCGTCTCTCACTCAATTTGTGACGCACCGCTGCTCTCAATTCTATTGTTTGTAAGGGAGGTGTCACACTGGATCGGAAATCCAGCTCAACCTGTATTAAAAAACAAAACAATTCTCCCCATAAAGTGACAATTGAAATTTTCCAATGGAGCATTTAATTTTCCGTTGTAATCGTGACAAAAAATCGTCATGCCACATTTGCATCATCAAAATTGTTTTGACATTCCAAACCTGCTTTCTATTTTTGTAATATTAGTCCATCAATAATCAGTAATGCCTGGATATGATTGAGAGTTTACTCCTCCGCCACTGCTGCAACTACAACAACTAATTTCGCAATCAAACACAAACACACACACACCTCTTGTAGTCTAATTATAGCAGGGAATTGTCAAGCCAATTGGAGGAGGTATAGAACATGTTTCTTGTCTTTGTTAAACAACAGTACAAAACAGTGCTGCTGTACCTAATGAATTGTCCTGCGAGTGTGTCCGCTCTTGAAAGGAATGAATGGAAAAGATGACAGGTTGTGAGGTTATTGCATTTCTTCAAAGTCAAATATGTCAGCCACAATTGACAAGGAGTCCTTGACACAAATTTTTGCCTTGTTTCTCTCGACGGTGACTTAACCTACCGCCCCCAAAAAAACAAGCTCGCCAGCTGGCTAGATGTTGTAACGCAGGCCGGGGGCGTTGAGCCAAGCGCCTCCTTCTCTTGTTATTAGCAAAATGGGCTTCAATCATTCATGTTGCTGAAAAGACCTGTCTGTACTTTTTAACAGCTAATTGGCCATGGCGCCATTGTAGCCTCCAAGGTAGTTATTTGTGTGCATTAGGAGAAGGCTCCGAGGGCTTGGGAAGCTCAGAGAGAGTGAGCAAGGAGCGAAAGTACAATTATAGTGACGGTGCGTTAAGGTACGTTTTGTTTGGATGACCACGGCAGCTTACTAAAAAAAAACAATGATCAATCATTGACTTAGCTTTTATTACGATGAGCTCACTCTGAAGCCATCACGACTGACTTGACTTTGAATTGAAGCTAGCTTGACAGCACGATATTCAATTTGCAGCTCTCGTGCACCGGCGCACCCAAAAAGAGTACTCATCCCTTCATCACCAGAAATGTGGGTGGCGGTGACGTATTGTCCAATTACACCAAAGACAAAATAAGTTTGTTTTTGCAAGAGTTGGGAATAAACAACAAAGGCAAGAAAAAAAGAGTCTGCATTAATTGAAATGAGATGGGAACAAAATGTGAAAATGTTTGAAATGGGTTGGATGAGCAATCGGAACGGGATACCACCATTGCCATTAAACAGACCACCATGGATGTCATCAACAACATGAACCCGCAGTATAATGACAGAATGCAATCTTTGGATTGTTTTCGAATGCTGACAAATAAAGGTCAATAAATCAAACCCGATTGCGCCGAGGCCGGGCTATGACATCTGCCACACGAATGCTTTTCACTTGTCTTTTTTTATCTTCTCGTATTGGTCGCAAGCTTACCTTCTTGGTGCTTGGGAGGAGAACAACGGCGTGCATCTGCTCATGTTCATAAGTGCTTCCTTTTTTTCCACCTCAGTCACCTAGGATGACATGCCAGAGATAAGAAAGAAAAAAAAAATGCTAACACGGCTGCCAATTTTGACACACTTTTTCACTCGAGTCTCGAGAGAGCAAGTCGGAAACACGAAACCAGTCTGTCTGTTGACTTTGCCACAGTGCGGTTAACTGGTGAAATATGGAAATTGTGACAAATTCTGGCAGTGACAGGTACAACACAAAGGGATGTTTGTGAGAAGACTGAACTGTTGCCCAAATGATGGCTCGTATCTCAGTTGTTGTCAAAAGGCATCGCCAGTGCGTTGGCACCGCCGGGCGTCCTAATGGAAATGTAAATAGTGTGCAAGCGCGGCACAGGCTGCTGATTATCCCGAGCGAACATTCCACCACTTCAAAGTCCCTGCTGTAATTACAAAGCTCCGAGGTGTGCCCGACCCGCATAGAAGCTTCCCAGGCATCTCCGTCCCGCTCACACACACACACACAAACATGTTCAGACAAATTGCTTTCGCTATTATCGTGGCTTAAGTGATATTATGGAGGAAAGGAAGTGGGATGTGCGGGTAATTTTGCCACATCCCGGAGATCCCCTATCATTCGATCAGTTGTATCGCTGTTTGGGGTGGTAGCTGCGCTGAATACAACATGAAGGCCCTGCAGCGCATAGTGAACACGGCTGGTAAGATTATTGGTGCTTCACTCCCCTCCCTGAAGGACCTCCCGTCTCACCCGCAAGGCGACCGCGATTGTGAGTGATGTGAGTCACCCCGCTCACTCTTTGTTTGATCTTCTGCCCTCTGGGAATAGGTACAGGATCCTGCGCTCCCGCACCACCAGACTCATCAACAGCTTCATACTCCAGGCGGTTAGGATCCTGAACTCTCTCCCCCCTCGGCTGCGTAGCGTCCTGTACTTTTGCGCTCTATTCTGACTGTCTGCTGTCTTATTTATTATGTTATTTGCTTATTTATTATTTATTCATCACTCTTATTTATTCATTGTTTGTGCCTTCTTGTTTTTATTTTTTTGTTGTTTACGTGTATGTATATTGTGTACTATGTCTTGTCACCGTGGGATCGTGGGAACGTAATTTCGATTTCTTTGTGTGTCTTGGCATGTGAAGAAATTGACAATAAAGCAGACTTTGACTTTTGATTTATTGTTCAAGCCTTTTATCAGTTGTTTTGGCTTGCTTGTCCTTTTGCCAAGTCAAAAAAAGAGGTGCTGGTCATGGCTTTGGTGTCCGATTATTTTCTAGTGTTGTTTTTGTTTGACTGTTTTTATTGGTATTTCTTACCCAGCGGGTCAATGAGTTTTGTACTACTGAGCCATTGTATTGATTTAGTTTTGAATCCAAAGTTGCAACATTAAATACTTTTTAAAATGCCTGCCTTCCTAGGGACATATCTAAGAACATGACTAAAAGACATCCAAGTGCCAATGTGGGGGGGGAAAAAAATTGCAATTAGATGAACACAAGCTAAGGTGGAGAAACACGCCACTGACACTCATGTTATGCAAATCATGAATGACAAGGTGCCTGCGGGGCAAAAGAGAAGCAGAACACTTGAGGGACGGGCTGCTGGGGCGGGAGGGCAGGCGGGGGAAGGCAACAGTTTCTCCCCTGAGGAGTTGATCTTTTCATCTGGCCGCTCACTGGCGCCTTCACAAACCCCTGATTGTCTGTGAAATCACCCCACTTTAATAACATGGCCTCCCGCCGCTTTCCAACACGGAAGAGTCACTGAAAAACACCACAGTTAAATAATTCTCCAGGCTTGGACATATTCATAGCCTGACAAAAAAACAACAACTGTACGAGAAGACAAGCCAGAAGTCACAACAAGAGTACTGTTGTGCCTTCAGGGGGGCGTGGCCTAGTGAGTGCTGTCAGGATTGTTTTGAAGTTAAAAATATTTGGAAGTAAACCAGGCTCTTTTGTATTGATTATTGTTCGAGGGGCCTGATTGCTCCAAAAAGAATAGCCCGGGGTTTTCTAATAAAACAATCATGCAACACATGTGACATTACACAAGCAACTGTGGCCTATGCGAATGAAACGCTTTCACTCTAATAAGGAAAAAAAAGAAATCCCGAACCATCAGATAAATTAACTGTGGAAATAAGTGTGAAGTCCTCCCTGCCAGGAACTTCTTATCTGACAACCATCATATGGGTCACAAGGAGCCGTTTCAAGTGAAATAGTGCTGAATCATAGGACATCACGGATGAATGGGCCAGCCGCACAGAGGCATGTGAACGTCTCATCTGGTTTGCGTCCAGCCCAGCCGGGGCGCTAAACTCAAAGCGTGGAGCATAAATCTTCAATTCAGCAAAGCCGTTTAGTGTGCAATTGGAGTGTGACACATCACTTCCAATGCAGATTGACACGCAACTTCCCAGTAGGCCCTAACAGAAAAGTCACGCTAATAAAGCAAACAGACTGATTTGAGATAAAGAAGAAAAGGGATCTGTGCCGCATCCGAGGGTGTAATGGCCCTGAATTAACCGCGTGGTGCTTGTGTTTATACATACGGTGTCATGAGGTTAGCGACTGAGCTAATCCATCACTGGAGCGGAATGAGATTGCAATAGATGTAAAATATTCTTTGAACACATTGACAACTCGGACTGAGTGAGATAGATAAAAAAAATCAAATAAAAAAAACTACCAAGGTGCAAAATGATGGAAGCGTATCGCTGCAACATCAGAAAATAAAATGACTTCAGTGTTATATTATGAGCTGATAAATTTCATGCTATAAAGTGATACCGGACTGTTTATGTTTTAAGATGATAAACTTGATGAATGGTCCCATTATGATGATCTCAATGCAACATGAAACCACCACAGCCCGGGATCTAAAGATATTTTATTCTTGTGACTCAATGCCAAGTGACTCCTGGCTGCCCACCAGGAATTTTCACATTGCACCAAATAGGCCACTCCGGGTTTAGTCGTGCTAAGGGGTTCTACTCTTTTCTTTTTCTTTTTTATGTAAAATGTGTGCTTTGGTGCCGTACATGTAAACACTGCAGAGGTCCTGCACTGCTTCCAAGTTTGAAAAGCAATGTAATTTAAATCAAGTCAATCTCGAGCTACATCTGGCTTCCACTATTAATGATAAAAGCATTTCTTTCCATTTCCATCGGCTCATAAAGCAACATCCGCCTTTGCCGAGCGAGCGAGCCTTCCCTGAAGAGAGGCGCTCAAGATCCTGGTGAAACGCGATTGGTCCAAGTGGGGCGTCGGAGTCACATGACCTGCCTCCTTACAAACGCCTACACGCGACTTGACAGCATCAATACAACGCGCAGCTCATCGGAGCACGACCAACTCGTCAGGCGGGACTATGGAGATGACGACCCGGGAGAGCACGAAGGATTTTGGGGGCAGTTCGTCGGAGGAGGAGAGGAAAAGCTCTCCTCCGCGGCATCGCCATCCGTTCAGCGTGGAGGCGATCATGTCTGGGAGGACGACGAGCGAAAGCCGCGGGGGGGAACCCATTCGGTGCAAGACAGAGCCTGGATCTGGATCATCGCCTGCAGGATTTGGTTCCGTTTACAGGTGCGGGGGGGATGCAGCCGTGCAGGCCCGGAAGAGCTACCCGGGAGCGCCTTCGTCACCGGTCAAGTCTGAAACATCCGAGCCGGAAGACTGGATGCTCTCCTCACAATCTCGTGAGTTGTCATTGTCACAAATGAACATAGACAATTAAAATATATATATATTATTGTTTCAATGTCCACATTTCTTCACCAGCATCATCCAGAACATCTCGGGTTTACTATAATATTTTCCACAAATTCTACAAAATTCCCCCATTTTTCATGAAATCAACTTTGTTCCAAGTTCAACTCAATTCTATAATGGATTCCAAATCAAACCTCACACTGGATACATTCCATCAAAATCCCCATTTAGTTTTCTATTACTTCATATTTTCCATGACAGCATTCTCGAATTAATGCCGACAGGGCACGTGACAAAAAACAAGTGACACTCAGACTTGTGACAACTTTGACTCATCCATTACCTATACGGAGCTATTCAAATTCTAAAACTATCTCCTCCTTAAACTTGACCGATTCAAAACATTCCTACATTTTGTCTCCTAATTGACAAATCCAAACCGTTCCATTTTCAAATCTTCCTGCATTCTCCAGTCAATTCATTTCACTGCATTTTAGTTCAGCGTCAGCACTTCAACATTCTTTTGTTTATTTACACAAATTTTGTTCTCTACTTTGATGTTTTCAATTTCTCATCACATATATTTGCTCAAAGGAGACAGTTTGTGACTTATTAAGTCATATTTGAGGAAAATTTGACAACGCAAACAGAACTTTGTATCAATCAGAGTAGGCCCAGTTCCAATTAGTCTTCAATGTGAATATACAACGATCATCTAGAATCATCATTTGTGGTTTTAAAGAGCATTAGGTACACTTGCACTAAGATTCAAAATACCAGCAAGGGCATCCTGCATAAAAAAAAAAACTGGGCCAAACAAATCATGTGAGTGACTAACTCTGATGACAAAGTCACAACAAGAAGTCTCAAAAGCAAAGCTGAAAATATTCAGTGACATCCAAAAGAAGAACATCATGCACATTTCAAACATATTTATTTAATCATTGGTTTATAATAAGAATTTTGACAGAGCAAGCTGATGCACCAACAAGACCTGCGAAGAGAGATGACACTCTCCAAGTCTGCTTGGATACGATGAATCGGTCATTTACAAATAACAGAATAGGCATAAAAAAAAAATCCAGACAAAAAGTTTTACATCTGAAGACGCTGCTGTCACATTGTGCACAGTTTAAACATGATTGGATATTTCGGCTGTTGACTCCCGACTGACTTGTTGGTTCTCTCCCCCAGGTCACGTCAGTCCTGGCTGTCAGTTGAGGAAGCACAAGTCGAACCGCAAGCCGCGCACGCCCTTCACCACGTCGCAGCTTCTGGCTCTGGAGAGGAAGTTCCGGCAGAAGCAGTACCTCTCCATTGCCGAGCGGGCCGAGTTCTCCTCCTCCCTCACCCTGACCGAGACCCAGGTGAAGATCTGGTTCCAGAACCGTCGCGCCAAAGCCAAGAGGCTCCAGGAGGCCGAGCTGGAGAAACTAAAGATGGCCGCCACGGTTAAATCGACGACGGCGGCGGCGGCGCTGGTTCAGCCCGGCCTCCGGTTGCCGCTGACGCTAGGCGCCATGTCTCTGTACGGACAGTCCTACTCGGCGTATCACCACAGAGCCATGATGCCCTTTTCGCCGTTAGGACTGTACGCCGCTCCCCTGGGCTACGGCATGTATCACTGACTTCCAGAAGGACGCGTTGAGGATGCCGGACGGACTTTCAACGTGTTCATAGCCGCACAAGGAGATCTTTTATTCTCCCCATGGTGAGGATTGTAAAACGGTTCAGACGAGCCGCTTGCTCACATGATGTCTCGCTCACCAGCTCATGTTTACTACACGCTTGCACTGGACTCTGAACTGATAGCCAAATGTGCCTTACGTCCACAAGGGCCTTAAGATAGATTGTTTGACCCCTTTTATGTTTTAAACACATTGAATTTATTCAACTTTTATATGTACTTCTTAGCAGCTGTCACTCATACAGTACTCAAAAAAAAAGAGTGATTGCTTCAAACTCACTTCCAGTTGATGTTTACTTTAAAACTGATGCTCGTCACGCAAAACACTTATTTAAAAAAATGATTTCTCCATTGAAATGAACAGAAATGCCATCATTGTATTCCATCCTTCCAAATAAAAATAGCACTATTATATTTTCTAAAACACAACAGGTGGGAACAACACGTCTCACTGGAACTATTTTGGGGACCTTCTCTGCTTCTTCTTCTTCATGCTCCTAATTATGCTGCATCTCCTCAAGTAGCCCTCAGTGCTGCAATATTATGACACAATGTAGCCTACGTATTGAAATGATAGCTTGAAAATCCACCGTACAGTGAACAACAAGCTTTAAGACCAAATAAAAGTCAATGTTAATAGACCTGGTTTTATTCCACCTTTCATTCTAGCTTTAACCACCCCAGCAATACAACACGGTGGCCTTAATTCTATTTATTCTCTCGGAAATTGTGGGGATTGTACAAGTGATTTTTTTTTTTTAGATATATATTTATGATTATTACTGAGAACACAGTATATGAGTGGTATATTTTTTATGGCTCTTAAACGATCCTTTTAAAGGGTCAACGTTATGCTATGTGGTTTATGCTGCATGCATTTTTGTTGAAATTGAATAAGGCCTTACAGAATGTTTGCTTGAAGAAAAAAAAAAAAAAAGTGTTGTCTGTTTCACACGGTCGAATGTAAATACAAATTCGGTTTACGATGGAGTTCCGTTCCTGTGGGGGAGACGTAACCGGAATTTGTACACAAGTCAGAACAGGTTGTCGACCATCACCAACACAGTAGTGAAGCCATAATTACAGTAATTATGCATTGTATGGAAAAATATGTGAGTATAAAAATAAATCCCCTGTGTCTTTGTAGCTGTTCTCCGTGTGTGTGTTGTAGTCCTTTGAACAGCGCATTAATTTCACGCAATGGTTTGTCAAACCCGTTTGTACTTCCTGTTCAACCGGTTCGACTTAGTTTTTTGTAATCACAAAGCTAAATATCGGCACCTTCCTAAAATATCGGCCTCAGTATTTTTTTTTTCATGTTTGGTTCAGAAAACACGAAAAAAACAAAAAAAACAAATACTGATTATATTTATTATTAAATATTTCTTAATTTTATTTTAGGGGTGGAATTTTAGGATCTGTTTAACTAAAGATGTACAATGACAAGAAATGGTGACAACCGTTCTTTATAAATAGATGATTCACCAATGTGTCAAACTGCCGCAGTATAGCGCCAACTACTGTTGAGGAGGACTTACTCGAGGCCATATTTTATTTTTTTTTGCCTAAAGTATTGGCAACTGATATTTTAGCAAAGGCATGTCAAAGACGTACTGAACACTGTTTTATTGTATCTAGCGTTTACGTTTGGCTTTTTTTAATCATCGCGCCAAAAGTTGCACAGTAAAGAAAAACATACATTGAATTTAACTGTGAGACAAAATTGTAATGCGGTCTGCTGGGTTCCAAACATTTATTGGGTAATATAACACCCACGATAAATTTTGCTCAGGCACACCATCAATTCTAAAAACAAATAAAATTTTAGAGGAACTCTCATAAAAAGCCCATACAACATTTATCACACACATGCTCATCATATATTATGAATAACTGTACAATTATTGCATGACTGTTTTCCACAACATTGGACCGAAACACTTCAAATGATTTCTTCGCACAAGGGACACGCATCATGCATTAATCGGGTGTTATGAGTTGAAATGATCGACTGTGTGAAATTGATGTTTAAAGTAATCGGACTAGACTACTTGACTATAAACAGCAGAGCCGATTACATATCAGCTGGTTTTGCTGTCGAAAGCAAAACATCAAGGCATGGAAAGTTGAGCAGATCTGCTTCCACAGTACCACTGCATTGTGATCACCCTAAAATAGCCAACTTGGGTCTGACTTGAGTCAAGTCATGTGACTGAAAGCGCCCATCTCTGGTACCAAAATCCAATGTTCAGTCTTATTAAACATCGCATTAACGGCGTACACTGGGGACATGCATTGTTGTTTTCTAACAGAAAGCAGAATATAACAAGGAAATTATTTACGGGCGACAACAGCACGTTTACGAGGTTTCCTGTTGTTAAATCGGCAAAGGGTTCAGAGGCGTCGTTTTCTTTCGGGGTGTCCAATGTCAAAGGGCGAAGCGTTCACCACTAGGCTATCGATTTTTCAAGCTCTGTTAGTGCCATTAGTGGGCCCTCTGGTAGTAATTAGCACAGCATGTGGTTGTTAAGTGTGTCAACACGACTGCGCAATGCCTACTACCTCCCTCTAGTGGCTGGGATGAATATATTGTATTTATAAAAGTCATTTCAGGAGACTGGGCTTCAGTATTGGACAACTTGGGAGTGTGACCAGCTCGTGGAGAGACTATAAAAAGTGGCTTGATGCCATCTGAGGGTGTGAAAAAGACTTTTTTTTGCCTCTGAGCATTTCCAATTTGAAGAATACCACGCTTTGTATCTGTCTTTTGTGCTTTGCTGATCACTTAAGAAAGAGGCTTCCTCTGCTGCTGCCGTGTGAGCTTCAAAGCCATAGCACATGATGATAAAAAAAATGAATAAGAAGTCTGAAAAGATGCTGCTGGTGCTGACTGATATCAAGACGGCGGGGCCCGTAAAAACAATTATGAGGTTTTAGCCATCAGACAGCATGACGAAGATCTTACAAAACTGTTATTATTCCTTTCCCGCAATGTGTCTGTGAGCAAGCCTTTCAGACTTTCTGGCCTACTTTTACATAACATTTGCAAGACAACCCCACTCAAAGAGAAGTTCCTTTCAGCCATTTTCCATTTGATAGCCATACAAGACGTCAAAGCAAGGCTCTATACTAACTTTGACATTGGAAGCACTGATGCAAATGCGACCAAATTGGTTGCAGACTCAAGCCCTGCAAAGTCAAAAACCTCAAATTGTTGTTTTTCACAAAGAACACCAAGCTGGTAGATTTTCAATTGCAGCAAGTCTGCGTGCAAGCGTCAACCACCAGGTGTGGGTCCAGATTAGGTACGTTGGGCCATGTCGCTCGATGTTATTATGCAGGACATAAATAGTGCGGTCTTCAAAATATATTTTTAAAGAGGCACATTGTAACTCAGACACGAAAAGATTAGCCTGCCAGAAACCTCTCAGCAAAGCAATTTGCTGAATTATTTGAATAGTTTTATGAAAGAATGGATGAGCTGACAGGGTGAGAGCGTCATCCTATCCAATTAGATCTCTTAATTAGGATTTAATTAGCCCCAAAACAGATGGCGACGCACTTACGTCACATGCCATTATGCTCATAAGCAGCATGTGTCACTTTATAGCCAAACTGAGACAATCAAATCAGAAGTTGTCTGGAGTAAGTTATGGTGAAAATGCAAAATACACCGCAAGCCAAAAACACACACAAACACGAAATTGTGAGAGAGGAAAAATTATAGATGAAACAGAAAGGAAGTGAGCAAAAGGGTTTATTTTTAAGGGTGACTTTCAAGCTACATGTTTTATCCAGCAGGTGCCACTATAGCAACAGAGTTGAGACGCCTTCAAACCAAGGCAACTGGAAATAATTGCAAAAAACAGGCTTCTTATTTGGCTGATCTTAAAATAGCTTTAAAAAAAAAAGGGTGAGGGCAGCCTGACATTTGATTTGCGGTACAGTGGGCCGAATAAAAAAAAAATAGATATACATCTAGTTGCCCTATGTCCAAACATCTGGTTACTGGGCAATGTGCCTGCTTGTGTTGTAGTCATTTGTTTTAGTTCAATTTACATGCACTCAGTGTTCATCTCTATCTCTGAAATGCATCAAATATAACCATTTCCATTTAAATAAAATGAAAAGAAAAAAAAGAGTGCTGCCTGACAAATCAATAAGGAGGTGACAAGAACGGACACACAATCACACAGCATTTCGTCAAATCCACCATCTCCATCCTACTAAGGCCACTCGCTCAATCCAGACGTCTTGAAAACGCAACATTAATGGATGCATCTCCCGAGTTTGAGTGGGAGTGGGCTTCACCTTCAACACCCTTCACGCTATCGTTGCTTGTTGAAGCGAGCGGCCATGTGTCCGAGCCATATGATAAGTGAGAACATAGCTGCGAGGCTATGATCTAAAAATACATTCACACGTTGGATTTTCATGTGAAAATTGTCATTTCCAATGATGCCATAGTTTCAAAGTCAATAAATAGGCGCTCGGGCACCAAAACACATTTAAAGGCTGCCAACATATAAGGAAGGAAAAAGTGTAACGATAGCCATAGAACAGGAAATAGAATTGACTTCCAAGTAGCAGTAGTGCGATATTATGGAATGTTTTTAAATCTCCATGGGAATTTTTGCTTACAGTGAATACACTTCTTGCTACTCTGTACATAGATCACTCTCTGTTTTCCATTTTTTTGATTGTCATAAAGCAATATGGCTCCGCCAAGCACTCCCTATGATGACATAAGAGCACAATGTGCAGCGGTTTTCCAGAGCGGAATCCCACCGGGTGAGCCAGAGCAGAGCGTGTGTTTAAGCCGAGACGCTACAGGCGGCACGCAGTTGTTCATTGTCAAACATCACCCGCAGTCCAACAGGCGGCAGCTGGGAATTCCGACCTGTAGGCGAGAACTTAGCAATGATTGAGGCAAGTTATCACGCAGGGCTTCCAGAGCGCCTGCGGATAAATGAAACGTGCGCGCGTGGCTGTGGAAGACTGAAATCGAAGGCCAAAGTCAGTCAATCACCCATTTTATTTTTCCATGGTGGAACATATTAATGGCACAAACTGTACGGGTGATATCAAATATAACTAAAGCATATCACCAATTTGCATGACTTTAAATGAAAAAAAAAAAAGGCCGTTTGACATCCCTGCCATCGATACACATCTTCTGCAAATCATTATAAACCTGAGAAAGAAAAGTCACATCTAACACCTCGAGATATTTCACATTTTAATCTTTCAATGACAAATGGCTGGATGTGCCCGCCTTGTCATGTTTTATCGCCCGAACTGGAAGTATGAGCCGAGGGTTCAAACAGGAAGGACAAGTCTAACAAGGCAGGAATATGGCGCTTTTTATCATCCAATCAAATATATTATGTGCAACATAAGAGTTCAAGCTCATGAAGCCATCAACCAATCCGTGAATAAATGGCTACATTTGTTCGACTTTACAGCGCTCCAAATAAATGTCTAGCAGGGTCGGAATGGTGCTGTTAAATCACTCCTTGCTGCTTCCAAATAATAGAAGAAAATGTTGCAGGATGATTTTTACCCCCATGATGCATTTCATCGCCTTCAGGTGTTGTCTGCACTATGTCTGCCTCAAGGTTATGTGCATTCATCACGACAGAGCAGCAATTTTACCGTTTAACTGCAGAAAATAGCCTACTGAGGCTATTAAGAAGACAAAGATCCGTTGGCAATTGTCATCCTTTGCTGCAGTTTCTCTTTCATAGTGACCATTGTCTAATGGCTTCCCAACCAGAATGCAAAACAGCACCTAACAGTTGTCATTTATCTATAGTCAAGAATAACAACTTAGCAATGACATCAATAAATAGAATGTCAAAATGAAATGCGTCGCGGTTGCTGCTCCTTCGGCTGTCTGCCAATTAGCCACTAGGGGGCAGTATAACTGTCATACAGACAAAGAAGAGTTTGACGACTACAACGAGTAAGCTGCCATAATACATGCTTGGGTAATTTTACATTGTCTGTCTACATGTATGACTTCACAGTTTGTGTTCAAATATCCATTGCTAAAAGCGGCACAAGGTGAAATCTAAAAAGTGAGATCTAGAGGAAGTAGAGCAAGGGGGCAGGGCCTGTCTGTCAGTCAGAATGGACAGAGCGAGTCATGTGTCACTTTGAGTCAGCGCAAGCTCACGCGACGCACCGTGTCCCGAGGGTGGCGCCGTCACTCCCGCAAATGCCGTGGGGGCCCCTTTCCCCCTCCTGCTTTTTCATAAGCACCGCAATGGCAATTTGCAGCGTGTGACCTTTCAAAGAGGCAATGAAACATGACAAGAGATGTTAACATCGGAGGAGATGCCCACGGGTGTTGCAAGATATACGGCCCAAACACTTGCGCGCTCTCCTTAACTGTATCGTGAGGTCCGACGAGAAATCACGTGACGGCGTTTTGTGCAGCGAGTGACTTTTACAAAACACCTGGCTCAATTTGTAACAAACTTCTCTCAAATGCAAACTTTCAATTTGTCTGGTTACAGTGTCTGGCGCCGTATCCATGAGTTTAAGTACTAGCCCTCCTCAATTTAGCATGTCATTCGAGCGGTTAGGTCTCTGGGGAATAACAGTTTTCGCTCCCGACACGGCGTCCAACGCAATTCTATTCCAGGAAGTTGCCTAAGAACCGAGAGGAGAAACACGGCTGTGACACTTTCTGCTACACTGCTGTTTATTTTTAGCAAAGGGCGAGGGGCAGGGATGTGTATAGTGATGCGAAGGGAGGATGGTAGAGTTTGATGCTGAGGGAAGTGACTGGTCCCAAAATATACGCAATGGACATTTCATTCGGCACACCTCCATGCCCAATTCTGACCTGATGAAGAAGCAAAGACTATTTCTATAACTAAGATGAAGAAAAGTGTGGAGATTTACAGCATGTTGTAAATTCCCCAAAGTAAAGACCTCCATCCAGTAAACATGATTTGTAATGCGCTTCGGGGTTTCTCGCTCGGACCGGATTTTGTTCCGACTGTGGCACTAAAGCAGATTTTCAATCACGCTTAACTCTTCTACGATGATCCCATTCTAACAGTCAATTCGTCTACCCTTTCAATTTCAACGTGTGAGACCACAACAAGAAAGTTGTCCCGGTGCAGCCATTTTGTGCCCCGATAATGGCTTTCTAACTAGACACTAGAAAGACATGCGGCCGGCCGGCCACACAACTTGGAACACGGCCTCTCCCCGCCCTCTCCCTCTGTTGCTTTCAGATTAGACTCCATCTAATGAAGCAGTGGTGGCATAGCGACACAGAATGAGCTTTTTATCTCGGCTCATTGTAGGAGGCTCTATGGCCCAGTCGGTGACACATCTGAGGTCAGCGGCGAGGTTGAGATAGCTACCCAGAGCAAAGGAGGAATACAAATGAGGAATTCCAGGAGTGGGCAGAATGCCCTGCAATCATTAAATAGGGAGAGCATTTCTGCAACGGGGAGTTCACATGCTAGTCAGATTGTCAATCGATTCTCTGGGATGCGCTTCGGAGAATAGAAAGAATGAGGTGGTCCAAATGTTGTGGCATTAGTTGGGGGTCAGGGGTCAGATTGCAAATCTAATGATGGACATGCACTGTCCACGTGGAAAAATAACTACAGTCATCAAAATGATGGCACATCAAGAGTAATTGCTGAGCTTTATAAACTTTAGATAGTGAAATTCTAGAGGTAATCTAAAATATCATTTTGTATTTGGAAGTAATCTGAATGTTGAAATCTCACATCTAAACCAACAGATCAGTAAAGAAAAAAAATACTCAATAGATCATATTTTCATAGTAATATGAAAAACACTTTTCGGACATCAATATAAAACATGAATTACTCAGTAGCAGCCTTTTTCAAAGATCTACTAGCGACCTACGATGTTTTGTATTCTGCAGGTGTTGCCTTCACAGCGCAGTTGATAACGGCCAAATGGCTTCTCTCGCCCAAATGAACTACCGCCCCTGTCCTTACGGCATTGTATTTTAATTCCCTCCAAATGCCAAGCCATTGTGTTTGACCTAACCCGAGGGTTGTCATTATGCGCTTCCGCCATTGCCGTGCTGGCCGCGTTCCTGCATTCATTTACCCAAGCCACGCAGCTGCCAGTGTCACCGGGAACTTCATTTAAGCAGGACAGCCTTTATGATCATTTCTATTACTAGGCAATTAGTTAGCATACGTTTTGTTGATTTGGAAGCGTTATTAATTTGGGTTGTTGCTAGCATTAACGCAAAACTCTTTGGGACGAAGTTATATTTTGATTCAGCAAAAAATGTGCAGAGATTTTTTTTTTCAGTTATCCTTGCAAAGGTTGACATTTTCCTTTATTTCTCTGTGAATAAATCATGAATAATCCATGAGCCTTAATGACAACACTCAGGCATACGCATATGATGTCCAATGGGCCACCACTGCGGTTCATCGAGAGCCGTGTTGAGTGTCTGCAATGATCGCTTTTGTCATTGGAAATAATAATTGCAGCAATCTATTATGGTCAGTCTTTGTCATTTTCTAATCCGGTGTCGCCTGAACATAATTTAAAGCCCAAAAAAAAAATATATCATTTTCACGGATACGCCCTCTTGGCCATCGATGATCTAATGCCGCATTGCTCCTTGTAGTCAGCTGATATTGCTTTCAACAAGCGCTCCTCACGCTGGCAATTTGCTCTAATTGCTCTCCCTCTTCAAACAAAACATAAATGTCGGCAGCTTTCATATCCTGCTGTGACTACGAATGCGACGAGTTTCATTTCTACCCAGACGGTCGTGCGGGGATAATAGAAGAATCACAAGGATGTTGTGTCAGTTGTTGAGAATAAATGAATCTGCTGGTTATCTAGATGGTCACTTTTTTTTTTTAGAAACAGCGTGCGGCCAAAGAACATCTTGACTCTCATTAATTTCATGAATAAAAAATGAGATAACCAAACACTCGAGTATCAACAGATGCTCGAGAGCAGATTGTTTGCAATGACTTGACTTGATCTATTGATAAGGTAAATTGGGAAGCATTCAGCAAAACATGATTTTGAAAACCAATGACTTGTAAAATATAATGATGGAATAAGAGTGTGTAAGGACATGAGAGATGTGAAGAGCTTCTAAGAGACTATTCTAAGGAGCCAACCAGGAGTAAAGTTGAATGAAATGGCCACTTGGCTCCATTGTGCATTCACCAATCAGCAAAAGCACCAGTAGAGGTCACAAACAATTTGATAGAAAAAAATCCGTCTCATCTCACTGAAGAGCAAGATGCAGACAAAAGATTTCCCCCAGAGCATCCTTTGAGGTCCTCGTCAATCTAACATCACATTGGCGCAATCAGACCGACATTAAATCGACTCCAAGGAACAAATGTCCCCCTGTGGAATTGACTTTGTTTAGAATGTAGCCATCATATATTGTATTTTCTGAAGACCTACTGAGTTGATAATGTGTAAAATTAGCATTTGGTCAATCCTGTGATTCATCAACTACGAGTGAAACTTTCTGGGATTCAGCCTTTAGGACTGAGTCATGTTCTGATCTCCTTGGTCCAGCCAGAAAGTGAGCTGGAGCGTTTTGAATGAGCTGCAGCTGTTTGACGCTCTTCCGCCAACACACATAAAAACTCAATTCCTGTCACTTTTGTTTTAATGAACACGCTCGCGAATAACAGTCTGATGTCATCTTCTAAAGTGCCGATTGTATTATGATGATTTGAAAATGTAATGATAGATGAATTTTACAAGGTGAGAGAAACAAACGAGTCATAAGTCAGCGAAAGCTACAATTACGCAGATGTGAATGGGAGTCCATTCAAACTGTCAAAATATAATATACTCTGGTACAGTTTCTATTAAATTGTGCTTCATTTTTTGGAATGACATTTTAGATCAATTTTTATGTAATATGTCACTGTAGAAAAGTTTTTATTGCTCTTGAAAGAAAAAAAAACAAGTGACATTTGAGGTTTTCCACGGCAATGTGCAATTTATAGACCGGCAAGCTGGAACAGCACCCAAAAGGTACTTACAGTAACTGGCTGGCGTGCAGTCTAAATATATCGAAAAAGTGTCAGTGGGTAGCTGGCTACGCTACGCTGTTGACACATCATACAGGTGGTGACGGCCCGAATTCCAATTGCAAACACATCCTGATTGTCATCATTGTGAAAACGTGACTTCTTCAGCCAACTGTTGACGAATGGCGTTCTGAGAATTAGGACTTAACGTCTTCCAAAAATGAGTTTTATTATTCCACTCTTGTTTTCAAGTATGCCTAAAAGCACTGACATTTTTCCACAGACTGAAATCAAAAGCCAAGCTTACCTCAGGAAAGGCAAGTAATAACTTTTTCTTTTGTTTTTTCCCATCTGAAAACATTTTCAGCAAGTTCAGATTGGCAACGAATCAAAAGGGAATCATTTGACATTGGTGCCAAGTCAATGCCTCGGAGCACTTAGTGGGGGTGCAATTAAATGACCAATATCATTTTGATCCTGCTCACAATGAAGCGCATTTGCAAAACATCTTGGGAGTGCCACCATATGCTGTGATATATTAATCAACGTTGGGAGTATGGTGTTCATTTTGCTTTTCTTGCTCCTTCTCTCTGCCTACACACGTACTGGAAATAGTTTTAAATACCGAGGAGAGAAATACAGAGTAACCTTTTTTTCCGCAAATCATTTTACTCAACAGTTTGAAAAGTTCGGTATGATTTTTGTTCATACATTGAATACGCTTTGAACTGTTCGGGCAAGGCCAGCGTGATTCCATTTCAATATTTCTTTTTAAAGAGAATCCAAAGAACCCGTACGAATGAAAAGCTTTAATCGGCTGGAATGAATCATTTAAAGCTTCTCTCTCTGCGTTGTTGCTAATTCAAAAAAAATATGCTTTTCATACAGAATTAAAATGATTAAAAACGTCAACCCTACATCAAGCGTCCTTCCACTTTGTGCGCTACTTCATAAAGCGTCATGGCAAGTGGCCAGCCTCGTTTCTGTAACTAAACAGACATCCGCCCACTGCGGTCGTCGAACAAGCAAGCAATTTATTACACACTTTTTGTCTGCATCATTATATTTAGCCTTTCTCTGACTCCGAGCTTGTTTTTCTCCCTTTTGCATCCATTTAGTTATTGGCAGTGGTGCCTCAATAAATGAGTGTCTCTTACATAAAAAGAGCTGGTGGGCTTGACCTCAGACATTATCTTTTGAGTTATTCTTTATGGATAATGTCCATTTATATGGTACAAAAGCTCTTATTGAACAATAAAAAGTACTTTTTTTTTTGTTCGAAGCAAGACATTCAAAACTACACCTGAAAGCATGTGCTCCACTTTCATTGGGGAAATTAGGACACTAACTTTTCCTTAAAGTTGATCATGATGTGTTTAGAAAAGTGGGAAGGTAGCGCTATTTTCAAAAGCCTGGGACTCAGCTGAAACTTACTTTGACACAATTGGAACCTTAAAGTTACCCCCGTGTCAATAGGAAACTTATTAAAAGATATGTAAATGAGCCCAAAGTCTGTGCTGAAATGATTAAAAATGGAACACGTCATATTCAAATCATCCTCTAGCTACGGAAAGAAAATGTAGAAGAATCCTAAATCACAAACGAACTGCTGAACCCGACAACATGAACTCTGCTATGGCGTTGGCGTTTTTTTTTTTTTTTTGCTTAACCCAGACATTGCGTCTTCAAAGCACGAGCCATGCGGCGGCCGCAGCTTTATCGGGCTTCATACTGCACTTCCGTGGCCCGAGGAGACCAAATAAACACACACAACCCGCCTCGTTCGTGTTTGGGCCGGCAGATGTTTTCTTTCCCACGGGAGCCTTCCGGTGCTCATTCATCCTGCTGCGCCTTGCGGACAAGAGTCTCCGGCTTCCAAATTTAGACTCAGTATCTCTCGGTAATTGACTGCTTGTTCTTTCGCGTAAGCAGGGCAGTTCTCTAATTCTCTGTGATTAATACAAGACCGCCTTCGGTGGGTTGGGTCGGCTTACTGTGCTGGAGAGGAAGGTAATTAATGACAATCTATTGTCGAAGGCTGGTTAGATGATTGGTGGCACACGTATGATGTTCTGCGTAATGAGTCACACATGCAGTCTAAAATGAAGTCAACATCCAAGTTAAGCTCATGTCACAAATGTGCACATCTCGACTTCGCCGATTGGCTTTTCTGGTGTTCAATCATTTGAATTCAGAGAGGAAGTAGTGTTCCTTTGAACACTCACAGCCTTGGCGAGTAGGAAATATTGCACAGGGCGCTTAAAAAAAGCATTCCAGCTGAACGTAAACAAGAAAACATCACTGAGGATTGTGATAAGCTTGTATTTGTTTTGGTTGTTAGGAAACAATGCGAGTGCTGACAGGACTTCAGAAAAGCAAAGGGAGAGCACGGACGGAGCCTGTTGGACCTAAGCAATAGACAACTGCAGGGCACAGATAAAGCCACGCAAGTGAGCTAGCTGCAGATGGTACAGTAAAAGGCAGTTAGTTACCCAGAGCAGGAAGCTCCTTCGGCGAGAAGACAGATTGCTCCAGTCTTGTGGGATTTACTAATTATTTTTTTTTTTGCTGAGTCAAGCTACCGTGCACCCAAAAATCTCTATGTGTTATTTCCCGCAATCATTTTAATCGCACTCAAACATTTTTGGGGGCATTTTTTACTGAGGATCAAAACGTTCATGCGAGTGTGCACCAAATCCGTAGTGCTAATTTGTGCAGCATTGCAGCTCTGCTTACCTTTGATAATGCTTCAGCGACATTCCTCAGTTGCTTGAAAATGGCTTCCAAGTCGTGGCAGAGACGATCTGCGTGGTGGCAGAAGAAAAATGCGTTTACAAAATATTGACTCAGTTGTTTCAGATACAATGTAAGACATTGACTGACCATTTGCTTTCCTACTTGCTAAACAAAGAACAGAAGGCTACTTTGTAACATGTCACCTTATTTGAAATAAACTGTCACTCTGATCATCTGTGAGTGAGAAAATCAAATGAAACACTTCACAAGGCGGCAAAGATGGAGTAAACGCGACGACCTCTGGATAAGCCGACGGCACGCCGCAAACCTCAGGTCTCTCGTAATGTCAAACGGTGCGATGAGATGGCGCCTTTGGTGATCATTTCTTATCAGAGATGAGGACAGGTAATCAAATGCAGGAGAGAACACGTGGTTACGCCACATCAGCTGAAAAGCGAGTCGTTATTCATCATGTAGTGGTAGGCACATGGGCAAAATCTAATTATTTGTTGGCGAGAATTGCCTGCATTAAGAAGTTCTACTCAACTTTGAAAAAGGTCAGAGTAAAAACAAGCCTGATTGAACAGCAGCCGAGTGGAAACAACATTGAGTGCTATAAATTTATGAATTGTCTCACAAAGGAGCAAAATAGAACAGAAGGACCTGAAAAACAATGTAGAATGAGTATTTGTGTTTTTTCCTCCTAACATTTATCCCCAGGTTTTTCATTTAAGTTTAGTTTAGTCAAGTATAGATGGCAGTTTGCATGTGTTTCACAGTTGAGGTCAAGACTAATTATGCAAATCGGTTTGACAGATGAAACGAAGCAAGCACCAAGGGACATCTGATTGTTGCTATTATATGAACTACGGAGAGAAATAAAATGCAACTTCCAGCTATTAAATAAACTAGCCATGTGTGAAAACACAATTTCATAGTGCTGTAGAAGAAAGCAACATCATGTTAAATGTACTGAAATACTATTCCACTGGCAATGCTTTCAGAATGCATTGCATCTGACAATAGCACCATCATTGCAATCATCTCCCGGAGCGGAAGATTCCAAACTTTACAAAGTTTACTTTGTATATATATACTTAGCTATATCCAGTAAATGTAAAAATGTTTTTTTTTTTTTTTGCCTCTCTCTATACTCCATGATCCCCTGGGGGTCAACATCAAAACTAATTCAGCTTGCACCATACCTGGGGGCCAGGGAGGGGGAAAAAATAGCTAGTGCAAGCAATCATTTCTTCAAGTGAGTGATAAACTAAACACATATTGGATGACAATTCAAGCAGACCATGGTATTTCCATGGTGCATTGATCCTCTTGAGGCGAGAATGAAAATGAGGAGGATTGCGTTGTTTCTTCCAGCTAAAGAAGAAATGACCCTTTGTCACTCCAAATATCCAAACCGGGAGTAAATAAACCTCCCTTAATGCAAAAACAAAATTCTTTCCGCACACAAATTTGCTTCATGAGATCTATCTGAATATATTTGTGAACAACAACTACACTTGAACGTCGCTCCTTCTGAAATTCATCTCCTGATTGCAATTCGTCACTGCCGTCTCAACGGGTGCGATTCATCCGAGTCATTATTTTACTGCGTTTCCAATTTCGACATTGACGGATGTTGCCCTGTTCCACTTTGGCAGCATTCCTATGTAGAGACATTTTTTTTTTATATGAAACAATAAATTACCAGATGAATCTATGTTTCGACTGTTTCAGGCAGCGCTATCAAGATAGGTGGGTGTATCTTGAAAGGGCATAAATTACTCCAGTCTATTACTCACTGAATGTCCTTTGTGCCGCAAGGACCTTTTATGCAAATCAGTGTAAACAAAGCTTCATTTGGTCGGGTGCACCTTCAGTGTTTAACTGCATGAGATAATTGGTTTTCTTTAGGTCATTAATAAAAAGAAAAAAAAAAAGAAAAACACAAAACGTAGAGGTAGTTTATTTTACACTAATTAGAGAAAACTGGATGGCATACTTAAACATATTTTAATAGAGTTTAGCTTCATTTTGAAACAATATGTAATTATACCTTTATTTACAACGAGATATTTTGTTCTCGATACAAAGGGACCGCTAAGCCATGTTAATGTTTATTAAACTTGAACCATCAATCCAAAATGACCTTGAGTGCTATTAAAAAATTTAAAAAAAAAAGCACCAAAAAGTCACAATTAAAATGTCACATCCAAGTATCAGATCCCTACATTTCTAATCCTGAGCGGCTTTCCACACTATCTCCACCCACCTTTCAAATGTGCCTGCATGAGGACATGCAGTGAATGAATAATGAGGCAGAACATGAAATGTCTGGCAACAATTCACGCAAGCAGCTGTGCGGAGTAGCCGGGGCTCTTGACCGCCGCTGAGTTGTGTGGGCCCGCTGGTATGGAGACTTGCAGCGCGTTGACCTTTACGTTGGAGCCACAAACGCATGTGTCGTCACCAGCGTGTGGTGGCAAACTGGCTAGCGCTGTCTATATATGTGTGAGCTAATGAAGCAATTACCGTCAGCTAAAGGTCACCACAGGTGTTTCTGCCAAGTGTTACAGTCACATGACATTACGCAGTCATGACCTCACAGGTTGACACGAGGCCACGTGCGAAGAATTCAACTCTGTTTTCAAATGTCACTGACGGCAACATCAGCGTGTTTCCTCACGTAAGCCATCTTGTAACTGGGTTTATTCCTAATTCAAATTAATCTTCTCCATTGAAATGTACGTAAATGCCATTAATGCTAGCCAAAATAGCAGCACCTACTGAAGCATGTAAGCAATGGAGAGTAAATGAAAGAGTGGAGTCTGTGCGCATGTTATTAATGAGTTCCCTCCACACGAACGTACATATTTAACCGTGATTAGCATTCCGGTTCACCCTGACACGTAATGTGGCCCCGCAATATTGTGCGCCTCCATTTGATATGTTCAGGGAAGCGACGTGACTCACTGCCTAGTCTCGCTTTTTGACCTTTCTCAGCATTTCTTTATGATAGTCCTTTGTACATGCGGTAAACATATCAGTTTGGCTTTTTCAAATTCACCTTCTGCTGATGTTTTGGGGAAACTTCAATTATTCCCTGAAGAAGAAGAAAAAAAAATCTGGGATTTTATGTTAATATGATTTGTCTTGAAAGCAAACAGGTGAAAGAGAAAGAGCATTGACACGTGAAGGAGGCCATACCAGGAACATTTTGTACCTCACCTCTTGCCCTGAGCCAGCTACAATAGGTCCTATCTTATTTATAACCGTTAACGAGGACAATTAAAAAAATAGATGGATGATATACAACAGCTCTACCAGACTCCAAGTGCAAAATGATGTACGGTAAGTTGAGCCGGGCAAGTGCAAGCCCCTTGATGAGGGTGTTAGGATGCAATGAAGTGGAAGCGGAAAGGGTGCACGGTGGATCAAATAATAATACACTTTTGTGAATGGGATGTGAGCGAGGCATTATTTTTTATTTCTTTCTTCCCTTCCTGCCAATGTCGTCTCACGTTTTGGAGCGCAACACACGTCCTGGCAGACAGCATGATGCAGAATTTACTTTCAGCACTCTCTGACTCCCCAGAGGCTCTTTCATAATGTACACATTACTTTGAGGTCGCTAGGTTGAAGCTGATGTGAAGTGATGGTGTTATTTTTAAAACCGCTTTTTTTTTTTTTTTTTAGAGGGGCTATGACGCATGGTACAAGGAACGGAAGGGGTGAGAAATGTTCCACTTGTTTGGAAATATTCCTATATAACATTTATGGGAGCAAATATTTGGAAATGCTTTTTTTAAAAAAAAAACGTTATGTGAGCCGGTCTGCGCCTTGAGGAGAAACGTATCATTCCCTGACGTTTTTATGAGCGCATCAATAATTGGAACAATAATTTAGTAGGCCCTTCATGTCAAATACATCAGGGAGGTGAGAAGTCTGCCCTTTTTTGTGCCGTCTCAGAGGGAAGGGCATTTAAAAATAAGAGCTCTCACGTAACCTGGCTTAATTCGACATCAATAGCAGACGTTAAACCGTCGTCTTAAATCCAAATCTTCAGATACGAGGACAAGCCCAATGGTAGATTGGAAAATATTTTTTAATTTGGTTTCACCATGGCTGCAGGGTTCAAGATTACCACTAAGTTCGGTAAATATTAAACAGTTAAGACCATTTTATGAAATCCAATGAGAGGTTTTTACAAAAAAGCCTTGTGGCGATAATTCAGTGAAAAGAATGTAATATTCATTTTCTTCGGTAGTTCAATTTAAAAATAATCTTAGATTTAGTACAAAGTGTACTTTTATCCGGGTTTAGTGAATCCAGATATATTAGTTTTGCTTTTGAACTGAACTACTGCAATGAATGAATAATGCATCATATTAGTGCTTCTGATATTGATAGTCTCGCGTCTAAAATAAGTTAACCATAATATTCTAACTTGTAATCTCCTAAAAAATAATGCCACCTGTGTCTGAATAAATTCACTTACAGTGAAATTGAAACAGCTAATCTCATTTCAAGGAGACAAATTGTATCAGCCGTAATAATGATGTTATGTGATATCAGCTAGCACAATGACACGCTGAACCAGGAAAAAAAAACAAAAAACATTTGTACCAACTGGCCTAACTTATTACAACACACCTTTCAAAGGCATTGTAAATATTTGAATTGTAGATGTTCCCACCACACCTGAAGCATGCAACTAAGCAGTAGGAGAACTAGTCATGCAAAAGACTCGAGATGTTTGGGGAGGAAGGAAAAAATCTAGTTTCGCAACGATGAAGATTGAAAGGGCGTTACAGCGGGATTGCACCAATTCCCCATCTCAATTCTACGTCATAGCAATTATGAGAGATGGAATGTTGACAGAAAAAAAATCAGGATCCAGTATGTTACAAAAGTGTCCAACTTGTCTCTGAGGGTTTGGCGGAAAGAAAATGTACATTGACTTTATAGCCACAGGCACACTTGAAATCATAAATTTAACAAAGTTGGATAGCAAAACAATATAAATCCTACAGTATGATGTCTCGGTAGAGCTTGGCGGCGGCCGGCTGAATCTCACTTCATACTCAGAAAGCGGAAAACACTGCGGGATAAATTAGATGCACCATGCAAGGAAAATGTCTTACTTTGAAATCTACGGTAGCCAATTTTACACACCAGCGATTCTAGTAGTGGCGGCGGCAAGTTTGGTCCAGTCAACACGTGCCACATTAAAGCTACCAAGGGAGCCCCTATTTGCAGAAAAGTGTCAAAACTGGTTCCCAAAACAAAATGTTCCTCTAGATATCGTTTATGCTTTAGCGTTGTTTTCGAGGGCCCTTTGGTCCAATTACAGAAGCCTGGTGGAGTATTTGCAGTGTCAGCACGTACCGTATTAGTTTAGTCAGTAAATATGAAGCACCTTTAACCGAGTTGACGTATCAAGCGTTTGTTATCGGCTAGGTGGACATTGGCCCTAATGACCAACATGCCGCAGCGGAGTGATCGTTGCAGCTCTGGTGTCAAGTCCCCAAATGTTTTTAGAAAATAGAATTCAAACCAAGCATTGTTTGCCAACTTTTCTCTAAAGGACATGTGACGTACACGGTGACGATGACTCACGCCGTTGCTGTGTAAAATTAATTAGCCGGTGCTTGTAGGAGATGCATTACTTTCGCAGCTCAAGGCAACTCTATCACACATGCGGCCGGACAAATAATGTTGTGAAGTTTATCTGTCGCTTCGAATATGCCTGCACTGACATTTGGCTCTCCTGAATAATTAATGGCGGTGACATTGCGCTCGGGCTGATTGTGTTTGTTTGCCTGATCACCTGCCATCTTGTGGCACCGGGATTCTCATATGGCACAACGGCGTGCTATTTTCTATTTTCTTTTCCTCTCGATTTGGCACGTGATTGACGAGGGGGGAAGAAAAATGCGTCAAGAAAAGAGACACTCAACACTCGTGTTTGCACGCTGCTGGCTCTTTCCCAAAGCTCGATGGGAAAGACTCCAGCTCACCTGCAAAACTAATGAGGACAAGCGTGATTGAAAGTGGATGCTTGGACGCCGACAACTTTGCTCAAGCACAGCAGGTTGCCATGATGCACAGCCTGAGGATGTTTTTCCCTTGGTTGTTTATTGTCTCGGTAATCGCGGCATTTCATGGAAATCCCGCCCTACGGTTCTTTTACGCTCATAAGCTGGAGGAAGATGAAGACATCTCAACATTAAACTGCAAATTTGACTGACAAGCGCAACATTTGCAGCCTCCTGTCCCCATCTGCATCAATCGGTGCTGCCGAGCCTTAAATTGCTCCATTAGCACATTGATAACATGGCAGCAGCCAAAAAGGTGGCTAATACGTTGCAGTTTGATGTAAATCCTGCAAGGCACTGCAAGCAGATGGTGCAATACTGCGCACGTGCTGTTCACTGAATTAATGAAAGGGTGGCTGGAGGGATCTGTGTATCGAAAGATACTGTAAATAATATTACATTTCTCAAAGACTTCACTAGCTTAATGCTAACACACAAAGCAAATTAGATGAGTTAACGAATAGCATCAGTGGCAAGCGATACTTGATCACAAATGGAGGAGCAGCACATGTAGACAGACAATATAACACCCACAGGCATATATTTATCCTTCGTAAAAAATGGCTAATATTACTGCAGCTTACAGAATGAGTTGGGAAAGTCTTTGCGCCTGTCTGTTTATATTACCAGGACCCTTGCATTAGCGTCTCCCATTTCTACAGTATACAGTAGAGCAGTGTAAAACAAACGCAAATATGTTGTGCTGACTGCATTATTCTTCCCATGGCATTGATGTTAGATCTGAACAGACAGCAACTCACACACACACTCCCAAGCACGTGGCTGTCAGTGAGCTTGTGCCACATAGCCTCTGTGGGCACACATCCTGGCACCAAAGGTCACACAACATGTTCCGGCAAAAATAGAAACAGATTGTGATATCTAGCATATATATATATATATATATATATATATATATATATATATATATTTTTTTTTTTTTATTAATTATCATTTTTAAATGATTTATTTATTTTTTCCCTCATCATAATGCCAATATAACTGCCAATGCTTGTCAACACAATTATACTAAGTCCCAATGACAAAATGAGTCATCCCAGTGCAGCTGAGTGACCTAAATGTTCGGTGGTCTTACCTGACAGACTGAGACAGTCAGAGCAAGAATCGTGTCACCCTCAGCTCTGCGCACGGTAGTTCACAAGCTGATGTCACAAGCTTTCAATGTGCGTGGCGGCGACCTGTCACATGGCTGTGTGAGTGAAATGCCATTTGTCATTAAAGAACACTTCCAGAAGATATTGCGACATTATTATGATGCTGAGGGTCAACTGGGGAGTCACATGTCAGTCCACATTTTGAAGGTTGGGATTCTCATCGCCTTTCTGTGTGGACTTAGGAGTTGTGTTCATCTATCCTACTATGCTAGCAACATAAAGCTACATATGGAACAATAATATGCTGATGGACTAAATGGCAGGAGGTACAATTTACTGCATGCATCTCCCTTTGTTGCATTTCATACAACAAAATAAAAACTTTGGGCTCAATCTACAGGACCAGATTTCTGTCTGAGGGTTTTTGGATGCAAGCACAAGCAGTATGCAGGACAAGCAAGACAGGAAAGTAGTCTCCAAAAAAGTGGCAAACACTGAATCATTCAAACTCTCAATGAACAGAGCATATTAAAGAAAAATAAACAAACACAAGAAATTACTCACCACAACATGTTGGGCAAAACAGGAAACTAATGACAAGGAAGCACACCTGGGCAGCACGTGACTAGAAGGATCTGATTGGTTGACTCCACCCACAGGACAGGAAATGGTGGAAACAAAAAACTGTCAAAACAAGAGATAAAATGAGACCAAATGGAATATTTTCTGTTGAAGTCTTACCTCTAATGATTTGTTTTTTTCCCCCCCAGAATTATGTGGGTTTGGACTTTCGTGCTTCCACTATATTATTATCCCAGAGAACCAGTATGACTCATTTTGGTGCTTCTTATTGGTTACTTAAATCTAGTATTTTCAGTCCTGAACAGTTAAGTCACAAATAATAAGTATGTTGTTAAATATGTGTTATTAGTGGCTTCCCCGGGCTGTCTCACATCTTGTTTCAATACCAATATTAGGGAGGCTAGATGAACTTGGTTTGTTTCATGCTAGCATGGCGAAGCACTAAAAGAACTCCTCGTTCTATTGCTCCCTCTCACACATACTGATGCGCTGGAACACAGCTGTCATAGAGAGTCACCAGAGAATGAATTTGGCGTCCCCCATGCTCACTTGGGTGTCGCATGAGCCAAGTGACACAGAGCACTAACGTGCACCGACAGCAAATCAATAGTTGATAGTTTTTCTTAGCTTTTAGGGGAGAACTAGTTAAAAGTATATCCAACTATGCTGTCGCTCTTCAAAACAAATCAGACATTCCTATCAGACAAAGCAGCTGCGCTTTGTCGGCACCGCACCAAAAAACTGCTGCCGGAGTGAGAAATCCTTTTCTTGTAGCACAGCTCATTGCAGTCCTCCGAGAGCCTAATTAAATTCAGGGAAAATTATGCAAAAAATCCATTCATGAGCATTCATAAAATAATGGATTAAATGGTTTATCAATAAAATACATTGTAAAAATGGTGATAAGGAGGTCTGCGCTGCTGTGGGAGTGGCCACAGTCAAATTCAAATCCAGGCCAACCAAAGAGTCTCCTTCCATTCCCTTTAGTGTATGAGATGGCAGAACCACACTTGCACCATGATGTTGCACTATACTAGGAGCACTTTTCAAATAGCTTTAAGAAAGTCAAGAAAAGTTAATTCCTGCAAAATGAACAAAGGCTTAGACTTTGGTAAACGTCAACAAAGGGCAATTTTTATATTACAGCGCAAATAACATTTCACCTCGCAGTTACTTGCATGAAAAGCCAGGTGGGCTGCAAAAGCTGACTATGTGTGTGTGTGTGGGGGGGGGGGGGGGGTCAGGCCAGCAGTTTGTCAGTAGCAGTATGATAATGTTATTTTGATGCAGGGCGACACTGTGTGATGCATTTGCTCAGCTCTTCATCATCCATCTCTCTCCCAAACACAAACACACACTCGCTCTACCTTTTCCTTTGTGTTCGCTTCCTGGCCTCCAGTATTTACAGCGCTGTTTTTCCCCCACTCGCCAGCAGTCCCCCATCACCTAGTGAACAAGCGATGCCATGGAATTAGCAGGTGACAAAAATACATCTCGCATGTTGCCCACTGAGCAAGGCGCTCTAATTGTCATCAATACAGGTTGGACGAAAAAATGATGGACGATGACTTTAATTCTTCATCCGAGCAACTTTACACTCCAAGAGGCGGACAGCTGTCATATTCCCTTTGGACCATAGTCACATTTTGTCACTTAATTAGTCATTATATACACAAACACCCATTTTGAATGTCAGCATTGATGGATGCTGATTAGCTTTTTATGTTTGCAATGTTTTTTATTCATCATTCATTAAAGTTCATCAAGTGAAAGGTTCCCAATAAAAGGTACAAAATTGTGTCGCTTACAGATAACTAGTGGCATTAGTTCACAATACAGCACATCTCAATTTGCATCTGTGCATTAAAACATCGAATAGATCACACCGATCGATGTGTTCGTCAATACGGGCAGCGCGGCTGTAACCTCGTGTACATTGTGCTTTTGACCTTGCAGTATCCTTATGCCAGGATACGACTCCACAAATAACCGGTGCCAAACATTGATTACCGCTAGCACACAGCGCGGCACAATGCCGAGCAGAAAGATATATTGGCAGCGCAGTTAACACTTATCTCCCTGTACTCATTGTATCTCTCCCTCTCTCTAGTCATACACTTTTCATTCTGCTCATATAGGCTGGTCAGTCATTAAAAAGTGTTTTTTTTTTTTATTCCTCCATTCTGCCACAAGCAATTAAACCTGATTAACAGTTGTTATAGCTTGACCCGAGAACAGATTGTTTCTACTAGCGTTAATTAAATTGTTCCTTAATTCTGCAGGGAAAAAGAGGTGAAATAACATCCTGGTTCGGTAGCGTAAGGAGGGAAGGACAAAACCATTTTCAGTAAAGTGCCTTCCTTGTCTGTCTCCATTTAAGTTTCAAAAAACATCTCCGAGATCAGATAGTTACAGAAAACTCGAGCAAAAGTGTGGAGAAAAATTAAATGGAGTTTTAGGATTCTGGTGATATTTTTGGCATTTAAAATAGAGTACAAGTGCTACGTTTTGCATTGCCAGCCATCTTGGTTTGGGGATTGAAAAGACCGACTTAAAATATAAATGTAACCCTTGAGCACAAAGGCTTTCCCACCCTTTACATCGAGTGATAAATGAGACCAAACCAAAAAATATGATCTGCTTTTGACTTGATTTATTGTGGGTGCACAAACAACCTCCTCTGAATACTTCATTTCCTGATGGCAGTCATTCCAAGGTCTCCTCCAATGTTTACACTGGCGTCCCCTCTAATTTTAGGAAGGCAGGCGTGGGCCGTAATGGAAAGTGACACTATCTAGCCAGCATTCTTTTTTTTCCTGGAGGGCACGTCAAAGCGAGGGGTGGCTCGTGTAGTCCTAGCCACTCGGACGGTAGGTCCAGAATGTCACATTATTTCCACATGTGGACGAGAGGCCTCGGCAAGGCGATAGGCTAAAAAGGAAGCTCGCCGACTTGCTAGCTGGCTGGCGGTGCAGTTAACACGAAAGGCAACACCCGTAACGTCACATTAGCACTACCAGTGGAAGTGTCTGCCACTGCCAAAAAAAAAAAAAAAACACTGAAAACTATTGTGTTTTTTTTTTTTTTTTTTAAAGAATTTAGCTGATGGTTTGTGAAAATTATTTTTAAAAGAAATAACATACAAACCACTTCATCCCGGGCACATTTTACACCGCGGGAGTCGTTTAACTGTAATGATGCGATTCTCAACAGAGGCAGAATGGAGAGACAGATTGTCTGGATGGGAAAAGGCCCTAAAGAAATGATGGAAATGAGGCAAAATAAGTTGTGTAACATGTTTTCCTCATTGTGCCCTGTCCTTCAGTTCAACCTAACAATGTCCAGCCTTTTCTGCATTTTATCCAACACTTCCCAAACAAGTCTGTGACATACTTTTATCAAACTACCCCAATTTCTGTACACTTAACACAACATGATGCTAAAGTGGACACCAGGCTAACTCAGACACATTTCCAGTTCCTCCTGGTTGTTTCATTTCACACTTGATGTGTGGCCACGCCCTCCAGAGACTCAACCATTTGTATCCAGGCTATTAAAAAGTCATTTTTGCATAAAAGGCCTCAGAAATGCACACTTTCGATACTTGCAACCCTACTAAGTTATTTTCACTTTCACTAGACTGAAGGGACCCATTTGGAACACCGACTCATATAGTAAATAGTACAGAAGAAAGGACCCTTAAGCATTTATTGTAATTACAAAGAGTTCATTTCCAAAATTTGCTCTGCTGATTATTTTTGGCTATCTTTTACTTGCCGGGGGTAGACCTCAGCTGACTTCACCATGCTGCCTAATGTCACGATACACCCAAGAGATGTATAAAATAAACCTGATCATCGCTATCCGGCCCAGTAGGGGGTGCTCTGTTTAACAGCCGCCATCAAGCCATTCTCTTCTGCACTATACTAATATACTAATAGCGCTTGTGTCAACTTGTCTACACAAAGAAGTCATAAGGGCTCTTTAAAGTAAGCAAAAATGGATGTGCAGGCAAGCCTATCTATTTGATTTCAAAACTCATTTGTATCAAAATGGATTTTTTTCACTCTGACTCATTCTGCAGGTCTCTTAATCATTCTGAGGACGTGTATTCTTCACACTTAGCATATGTTAATTCATTCCTACGGTGTCAAATTTGACCTCCTTGAACTCACAAAGCCTGTGTGGATTAAAATAAGAGGATACATTATAGCGCCACGTTTACAGAATGCCAAGTTAAGCTTTTCGGAAAGCACGGATGCGTGCTGATCCCGGGATGGTGCTTCCCGTATTTTCATCCGAACATAACAATATGGCGATAGTTGCTTGAAGCTATCATCGACTTCCAGACTCCTGTTCATCCCTGAGAAGGACTTGCACCCAAACTGCCTACACGTAGTAAGTCGGGTAAATGAACTACTTTTCCCATCCTTGACTCCACCGGGTGTCATGCTCACCTAAATTCAAATGATATATGGACGCCCTGGAAAACAGTCAACAAAAAAGTCAATTATTTTTAGACTGAAGTAACGCTTTCTGTGCATCTACAGGAATAAATGTAGGTCAATGCTTTGTCCTCCAAAGCAGGACTATATAGGTATGTGTTTCCTTCTGTGTGCGTCCATGTGAAGCAGAGCAAGTGGAGCCCATTCATCATCCCTTATACCTTGTTCAGATAATGAACATAACCCTGACTATACCTCCGGGATCTGCTGCAAGTGGGCAGAGGTTGCACCGCTAACATTCACAAAACTCTCAGAGGCCACACATGGAGCAAGCACGCTGGAAAATATCACCAAAATGACCAAATAGCAATATTCCAGCTCAACTGCAGGAGCCTGATAACAATCTTGATCATTTGCATCAGGACCGGAGAGTGACACTTGTGCTCCACGCAAACGGCGGAAACCCGAGTACGGATTATCCCTCTTCCTTGCTCCGGGTTTATCTCACTCTCTTTCATAGCAGGATTTGAATATAAACCAATCCAGTGGCCCGTAATGTTTTCAACGCATTTTTTACACGTGACATTTAAGTGAACCAATTTTATCAAGGAGCTCGCGGATTACCCAAATAATCCGTGAAGCTTCTTTTATCAGAAATCCAAAGGAAACGTCTTCGAATTAGGCAACTTTTGCCTTGCATGGTTTTGCCTCATCCAAGATATATATCTCTGCTCTACATGTCTCTCTCTCTTTCTCTCACCTCACAGGCACACAATGAATATAATGAGAGCGACAGAGCAAGATCACTTGAAGTCACTCTGATCTCGCCTACATTGTTGTTTGACTTTACTTTCCCACTGCTGAGATCACCGCGTGGGGAAAGTCCAACACAGCATTGTGCTGAAGTCACATCAAATGAAAGTAAAACGAAATAACTGCGCCCACTGCGAGTCCAATGTGCTACCTCTGTTGATTTATATCAGACACAATTTCATGCCATGAAGAAATCAGCCCAAGGGCTTTCAAACACCTTGATGTCAATAATTCATTGCTAAATGACTTTTGGCCGCGATATCCCAATTGGATGTAAGCAGCAGCCTGACATAAGACGTCTCATTAAGTCGACAATTTAGGAAGTGGACTTGTAGTCTTCTCTTGGATGGACTAAAAAAAGCACAAATATTCCCATTCTTTCCCTGACCCAGTTCTTCCAACTGCCAGGACCTCCTTTGCATAATGAGAGAAGGTCCTATCCATACCGCTTTGTTGAAGGTGACACAGAACCAAATGATCGCATGCACACCTTGCTATAAATAGCCTTCGATGGAGGAGGAAAAAAAGTCCAAAAAGATATCTTCTGGGATCATTCCGCTTGGCCTCAATGGACACCTCCATTCAACTCCCATCTGCTGTCTGTTGGACAGAACAGTAGCACACTGAGTAAACAGCTGTTCACTTTCATGCATATTGAATAGGCTTGGGAGATATGATAACAGTAGAGAAATCTCACGTGGATATATTGGCTTCATTGTCGTCCATTGTTTTATACCCAGGACACACGTCATCTTTTTTTTTTTAATTCTGGATTGAAATGAGCAGATTGGACATGTACTGTCATTGATATTGTGCAAATAAGACATATTATTACGTTACGTTATGGGCCGCTGAGTAAGATTGCCATCCCATTAGCTGATGTTGCACGTTAACAGTAACCGCAACGCCTTCAAGACCTAGTCGCAGGTCATTTTGGATTATATCACGGCTCAAAGTTGCGGCAAAAGCATGTTCGGCTGCCAAAAGCAATTTCCCTGGATGTGCCTCGCTTTGCCTCCCTCTATTTTTTTTTCCCCCGCCTATCCATTCGCAGATTTCTAGAAGCTCAGTCAATCTTGAGGATTTAAAGTGTTATATTCAGGTCACTTGAATGATTCTCTCCAAACTCAAAAAGTTCATCTCCGCTGCACTTTTATTTTATTGAGTGGTATTGCCTGGGATTTCTCCTTTGGGATAGTTATAGCTCTTTGCATATTTTCATTCTATTCTAAAGTGGGTGATAAACCACCCGCTGCTGTTTTTCAATTTGCCACCTTATTTTATTGCAGTACACACTTGAAACAAATTAGCAAATCACAACTGTCAAGAATGATCCTTGATGCTGTAACTCAATGTCAAGCAGTAATCTTCAAATGAACAAGGTGGACACCAAACTGAATATTAACCTTTCTCGCTGTACGAAAAAAATGACAGCACAAACTATCGGCCAAACGACGCAATTTCTTCACAGCCGATTTGCAAAATCACCCCTGGGCTTAATTAATTAATTCAGTTTTTACAGCTAAGCTGATATAATACATTACCTCAATTGGTTGCCACTGGTTATGTGGATTAATATATCACAAAGTCCTTCGAATGTCGTTTTAAACCATTTTTCCAAAGGGAATGTTGTAATATTATCATGAAGTACTTCATACGTATCCCAGTAATGGATTAGTAGGTGGTATCAGACTGATGAAATAAAAATGAAAACCCCTCACAGACTTGCAGTGTCACATTGGAAATGAAGGAGGACTGAAAGACAGCAGCTGAGAAATTCCATTATGACAGGAAGAGTGAAGGAGTGTGAAAACACGTTATAGTGACGGTGGGATTTCCCACGGGACCACTGATGGGATCTTGCAGTTCCCACGACAGTCTCGTCTGAAGGGAACTCACAATGACCTAAGAACATCCAATGATCCAAAAAAAGAATCCATGTTCACAGACAGGTCAATTAAAGACACATTCCTCAAGATCCCAGGAGACGTGACCAGACGTGTGACCAATCGGAACAAGTCCGCATTATAATTGGGCAAATCCGATTTTAATCACAGATTTGTATTATTATTATTGTTTTAATTATTACTTTTTTTTTCTTTCACCAGTAAGTATGACCAATATTAGGTGCACCTAATATTTTGGATCTACGTAACGTTTTAGGCACTGCTGTTCCTAATAATCTGGCTGCGCTTCAATCATATTACTGCTTACATTAAATCTTCCGTCATTTAAAACACCTCTGATTAAGCCCAAATAAATGTAAATTGTTCTAGTAGCCTTTTTTTTCCCAATATGCTCCAGCCCCACACTGCCCAAATGAGGCCTAAGGCTACAGAAAATCTATTTTTTGACTTGGGAACCCCGCAATTAAATTGATTGATGTCCTCAGAGGAAACTGCATCTTCAAATGAGCAGAAAAAAAATAGATCTGTTCCCTTACTCCAATGCGTCTTTATTTTTTAAGGCCGCTCAGCAGGATTAATGCAGGACTGGCGGCCAGATGCCACTCGTCTTTATTTAAAGAAGCGTCTCGTTGAATAGCTGACACACTAATGGAGCTTGAGAAAAGCAAAAGCCGCCCAAAGGTGTGTTTGACGGCACCGTTTCTTCTTTCTGCTTGGAGAACTCAGATAAAGAGGATGACATGAACATAAATTCTTTGGGAAACCACGACTGGGCTTGTTAGCAGAGTCAATGCCACCTTGATAAATAACGTTTGAGTGGTCACCTTCAAAAAATTGAAGTCAATGAAAGTTAGATCGTTTCAAGCCTCTCTAGGCAATATTTAAAATATAAAATCCGCATGGTTGCTATTTTCCCGTTTATAGCAAATAGTTTGAATTTCCAAACCATGCATGGTAGGTTCACAAGCACTATTGAAAATGAATGTAACCACGGACAATTGAAGGATATCCAGTTTGAAAAGGGCCATTTTAGTGTCACAGATGAGGTAAAGTGAGCCCGGTGTTGACAATGACATCTTCTCATCTCATGTCTCATGTGACATATTTATTCCAAACAGGAAATGCCTAGGGTGGCGTCTCATTCCCAAACTCTGTTTATACCTTTTTTGCACAAACTTGGAATAGCATCTGTCTGTGAGAAATAGGTCACGCAAGCACACTAACAGTGGTGTCAAATTTTAAAACGCTAGCGACTAGCTATTTTTTTGTTATGGTCTCTGCTCGATAATCTGCTGTCCATTTCTCGTGAACAGCGGAAATGAAATCATGTTGACTGGACCGGTTTCGCAACACACACAGACACGGTTTCATCATTCAAGCTTATCACTCCGATAGTTTCAATTACAACAACCTGTTAGCTTTGGATATCACGGAGTTATCTTCTGTATCTACGGGCTGCCATTGATCGGAGTACTCAAAGAAATCAATTAGATGCATGACTGGCTCATAAATATTTTATCTGACGGTGTATTTTCAAAAAAATGGAAACAAAAGTCAATTGGCAAATTAAAAAAGTTGTAAACAACAAGAATATCAGATTCTTGTCGATGCACGCCGGTGGCTTTTATCGATATGACCTGTGGGGTTTATTGTTGAGTTGCAGTTCAATCGATCTTTCACCATCTTATAAAGTGCGATTTAAATCTCATTCGATTGTGCAGGTGTCCCTAATGAGATTCTTTTCAATTAAATGAGACAATTTTTTTTTTGAGAGGTGATGTCGGAAACATCCTCACAAGCATCAGTAGTCACCGCACACACGCGGCGCCAAAGTTGAGATAAGTTTCGGTGACTTCGCTGCGAGTGGTCGCATTTCATTAACATTCCCAGTTCCCTGGTTGCCATATTGCTGCCAGGCTCTTCCAGCATGTGTGTGTGTGTGTGTGTGTGTGTGTCAGACCTGCTATGCAATCAGGCTGAATGAGCACCGGGAGGAATGTAAATGTGAGACAGGTGATAGACGGGTATGGAAAAGTGACGGATGTTCGGGTGGACAGATGAGCTGGGCGGGTTGCCAAAGGTCTCCAATAAGGCACAGGGGCTTATAAGAAATCCTGACAGATGTAGGGCAGGATAGGAAAGATCAATGGACATACACAGGCATTTCCCATAAGGTCAGGACAATCATACACAGGTATCCTACTGATAATAATAATAATAATCTTTTGCTTTGTAATGACAGCCATTCCTTCACGCCATCGACTCTGCTCTCCTCCCTTTATCAGTCCCACAAGACACTTGAAACAGAAAGAGTGTCTTTGGGCAAATCGCTCGGCTTCCAGAATGTCTGACATCCGCGACGGATCAATAGAGGCACGGCCGGTGATGAGGTAACGGCGCGCTAAAGACTGCTTTGATCACTGCCAATGAGTGTTAGCTGTGTCATGAGCAAAAGCGAAAAAAATTCTTTGCATGGATGTCCAACTAGTAAAAAGTCTTTGGGAAGTTAAAAAGTATGCAGAGGCAGGCCATATTTTTTGCAGAGAATATATATATAGTATATAGCATGTCGCTCAGAGACAATTAATTCAGAAGCAAAGAAATTGTGCTGGAGCTGCAAGGTGAAGAACACGCTTGTGTGCACTTACTGCTTACACAAGCAAAGCTTGGTTAACAATGTTGTTTACTGCCACTTTGATGTCATTGAGTGTTGTTAACTCCAGATATTGAAGCGGGGCCCTCCAACATTTTTGGCATATCAACAAAGCAAACTTGATAAACAAATGACTCCTCCCTATCTTAGCTTTGGACCAGGATGATTTTTTCTACAAGCTTTATTTTTGTAAAGGTAACATCTTATTTTTCTCTTGTCTCATTATTTATTGAAAGATCGATATTTTTTAAACCAATCTGCTGTTGTGTTGCTTTACCTTGCATTGCTGTCGCTTCAACTTCCCATCTGGGGATCAATAAATTATCTTCTTTTCCTATGGGAAAAAGAAAAACACGCTTTGTGGTGGAGCTGTGCGAATCGACTAGAACTCAGTCTAATAACGGCAAAAGGTTAGAAATGTAAATTATGCAATCAGCTGGCAATGTGGACTGGAGCCTTTCCCCCCGCTGGCCAGTTT
Organism: Syngnathus acus; assembly: GCF_901709675.1. Taxonomy (NCBI): domain Eukaryota; kingdom Metazoa; phylum Chordata; class Actinopteri; order Syngnathiformes; family Syngnathidae; genus Syngnathus; species Syngnathus acus. The sequence continues at coordinate 2,051,718 of NC_051099.1, read as the reverse complement.
GACCCCGCAGGCGGGCAATTATCACAGGCACGTCAATACGTGATAGATGATCAACTGTTCCTGATTAAGATGACACATCCTGATTATCATGACACAAAATTCCATCCGCGGTTGCCATTTTTTTTTTTTCTGCAGTGATCGCAGGGGATACCATCTAGAAATGTCAGGGAAGCCTTTTATTATTGTTATTTAAAATTGTCTTACCCCTCCTGCATGCTTTAAATATGTTAAAAATATAAAAAAATATATATAAGCATAAAATATATAGACCATATTGTAATGTTTGTGAACACAGCCTTTTACCATAACAATTGCCATCGACCGCCATTTTGTCTTTCCAATGCCGGTTGAAGAAGCAATGTAAAATAATGTAGTTATGATAATAATATAGTGTGTCGTATGCTCAGGACTCCGGAATAAACTGTGTTTGGACTGAGCCAAAGAGCCGAGGTGGTGCTGGTGGGGTTACATAAGCACATTACGGCATGCAAGCACACACACAAGAACAAACGTTTGTGTGCGTGTGTGTTTGTTCATCTGCCTGCAGTCTATCATTAACCTTGACTGTATTTCCACTCTGACCTCCCTGTTCAGGATTGCCTAAATATCCATGTATGGGATTTGGCAGCCTATCCATTCAGCAGTATATGATGTTAATCCGACTTCAAACTTTATAAGCCATTATTTATTCATTCGACCACTGCAAATAACAGAGTAACTCATAGAATGTGTCATTTTGTTGTAGTACAGACAAAATATCAAATTTGGCACAGGCAGATGAAAAAAATTGCAAAGTGCCGAGTGTCTCGCAACGCATCCATTCGTAACCCTTTCCGCTTCATCTATCCACAGAAAAGCAAACGTGAGCATGTGCCACATTTCAAGTAACAAATGAGGCCGGGCGCAGTGGAGTGGTGGGGCGACGTGGCGAGGCGAGGATGTGTCAGCTGTCAAGTGGCTGTCAAGTTATGTAAATGCACAGGCAAGGCGGCTAGGACAACACACTCAGGGAAGTGGAACCGGGGGAAAAAAAAAATAATAATAAAATACGTCACAGTTCCAAATCAATCCACATTGATCCACCACAGCGACGTGATCTTTCGATAGCCGCGCGGTGTCAAAGGTACAACACACACACACACACACACACATTTCCTATAACCTTAACCCCAATTCACAAAACACGGCTGCAAAAATAAAAGAGCCATACATGTTTATTTTTCTTTACAAGAAGGGCACATCATCTATGTATATCTTTGTACAAACCGTAAACTAAATACAGTAATAAGTTTGAGGAGTATAATCTTTGACATAACTTTCATGAAAGAACACCAGAAACAAGTAAATAAATATATAAATAGACATCGGCCGTCTGCATCTGGCGGACAAACAACGGAGAAGACAAACGGCATTTGTTACACAAGCTAAGGTTTCTTTTCAGATAAAAAGCACTTGTGTTGGTCACCAAAAAATGACGTTTTTTTGTTTTTTAAAACATCATGTACAATACAGAATCCCTCTCCTCACATGTAAATACTGCCATTGAGATTTGTTTTTTTACATGAGCCGACACAACAAAATTCTAGCGGTTTACCTTTGGCCCCTGCATTGCAGGAATGCGTATGACGCCGAGGAGGAGAGTTGTCAGTCGGACGTTGTCGTTTTGCTTAAGTCGTCAAACGTCAACTCTCATTGGGAGACATTGTTCTGTCACTAACCCTAACTGGAGGACATGCGGGCTGATGAAAAAGAACATGTTACTCCAGGGGGCGGCGGCCTGACGTCGGCCATCTTTCGAATCAAAGGAGGTGACGTGAGCGCCGATGACTCACCGTGTTAGCAAGGTGAGGCCTCGAGGGGGCTTTAACATGAAGCCAAAATACACTGGAGACAAACACGCAGCTCCAGGTGCATTTAGAAAAATGCATACAAACAGGCGTTTGAATTCATCTGCAGTTACCAAACATCAGAATGTTGGATGACGTAAAAAAAAAAAACGGAACGGAATATTTGATCAGAAGCGCAATGAAGTTGCAGTTGGACAAAAAGGGGCCACAAACATGGCGCAAGATCATTACTACATTCCTGAAAATTGTGTCAGCAATTTCGGACCTATAGAATCGAATCAATGGAAAAGAATGTGGCTTGAGTTACAGCAGTGTGACATTGTACAACAATGGAAACAAAACATTCGAAATGGATCATTGATGCACTTAATCACAAGCGCGAAAAGTCCAAAATTTCTGACATCCAAAATGAGATGATGGAACCAAATGTCACCTGAAACCCACAGTTCTTATTTGATAGTAAAGCAAATGAAATCGGAACAGAATGAAAAAAGAGAAAACATACAAAAAGACTATTGTTGCATTCCTCACAAGCCAGCGTCAGGGACGTTTTAAAATTCCTCAAATAAAGCAACTTATTTACTTTAAACAATACTTCATTGATAGGTTCCATTTTGATTTCTTACAGGCAGCATTAAAATGCTCCGGACGTCTTCCCGTTCGTCCGCGGTGATTTAGAGCATCAACAGTTCTACATGAAATGATCTACGAGCTTTGATTCGGTGCCGTGACTCCGAGTAGAGAAAGGAAACAGTAGGCCCTGTCTGTTTAATATTAAATCCAGTCGTGTTAACATCTGGAATGCTCATCAGGGCGACAGAGGAAGCCGAGAGAAAAAGCCAGCGAGCGAGCACGAGTCGGAAGAAGGAGGAGGGAACCTTCTCCGAGGCGTTTTCTCAAGCATCCGTCCATCCTGACACACTAATCGCACACATCTGTAGTTCCTGGTCAGTTGTGGGGAAGCATCAGATCCCTCCCAAAAAGCGTCAAAGAAACATGATGTAGTGGCACTTGAAAGATAATTAGGGCTGTTTGAAATTGAAATGAGCTGACAGCAGATGCCTGCTAACTCGTGTTCAGTCAACAGAACAGCGTGAGAAGAGGACAAGGCAGAGAGGACAATGAGCTGCTTGTGTGCCACATATTGAGCTACAAGTTCCCCACGTTGCCCATATGGACAGCATTGGATTTTCCAGCATGGGAAAATCAAACGCTTCGTTTAAGAACAATCGCTTTCTATCGGATTGTCTTTCTCTTCCCCTGCAAGAGTTTCAGCGAGCGCTTTTTTATTCCCCTCCGCCAGCCAAACAATATGACTTGGACGTATTTGTCATTTCATCAAACCGAACTTTGGTTTGGCTTTAATGCACAGCTTTCGCATTTTTGTTTGAACTTCCCTGTTTTCACCTTTACTTGTGAAATGTGTGATTTTGGTAAGAAGCCGGAGCCGTCTTTGAGTACCTCCAGGGGCGCTAGTGAGTCTCAAACGACTTATCGGCCATTTCAATTCCGTTAGTGTCGACGTCCAAACTAGTCAAAAGTGCGTTTAAAAAAAAAAACTAAATTAAAGGCTGTGCAGCGCTTGAAGAGCAACAGGTGGCGCTCTCAACGCAAACCACTAAGACATTTCAACCAATCAGATCAGAGCATAAATGGAATGCTCACAGAAGAAGGTGTTACTTGATGCCACTTCAATTGAATTAAGAAGCTGATGTCAATTATTAACATTGCATGAGGTGTCATGACAATTACCCGCACTGACGGGTCGTCGGTCACCAACTGTGATGGCCGCTAGAGCATAGCGCAGGCAATTGAACAAATCAGATATTTACACGTTTGGCAAAAAGGTCAGTCGACTTCACTTTCATTAAGTTTGAGTGCACTCCAATTCCCTCCTCCTCCTCCATCTGAGTGGAGGTTTGTGTTGATGCTTTGTTTCAATCTGCAGATTTACATTGGGGGGACTGATGGTATTTGCTATAAACAGAACAACTTTAATCGCTGGAAGAGGGAGCCTTCAAGTTAGCAAATCTATACCTGGTGAAAAGCAAGACGGAGATACTTAGAAATAAATCCCAACCCAAAGTGGGGTACACACATGCCGATAATCTCTGATGGAAAACACAGAGTTGGGCTGAGCTAGCGACTCGGTGATTGTGACCTAAAAGGAAACAAAAGCGAAAGCCAATCAAGATACAACCTGAACACAGCACGATTATAGGAGCAACCGTGCGTGCCTCCCAAGTCACTCACCACAATAAAACTATCAAGTAGACACAGATAAGCTAACAGTTAGCCTAGCTTCTTCTGCTACAGCAGTTTGGGCGCCACAGAAGTGAAAAATCGATATGTGTGTACCCCATTTTAGACAACTTGTGTTTGCAGTGGATATGGATTTAATCCGCTGAAACTTCACCCACAAATTTATGATGGCCTATAAACTCCACAAGATGACTTCATGAATGCCAAAACATGCGGGGATTCACTGTGTACGGCTTTTGAGATACCATAAGTATCAAACTCAAGGCCCGGGGGCCAGATACGACCCACCACATCATTTTATGAGGACCGGGAAGATCAATTTTGCATCGACTTTGTGTCATTACTAAAGTTACAAATTGTCTATTGTCATAATTGCCCTCCGACAAATTGCCATCCCTACCGTTTAGACAAACTTGAAGTAGAAAAATAACAGGTTGTTCTCCTGCCTCCTCCATTTTGAATTCCGACTTTGGTTCCTTGGCACGCAAGTCAAAAACGCACGTCTTTTGGCTCTCCAAAGAAAACTGCCATGTTTATACTGCAATTAAAAATAGAATCAGATATCAACTGCATTAGACAACACATTTTGCTAACGTTTTCTACATCTTCTGCGCTATAATACTGTTAAAAGTCAATCCGTACTGTACAGGATGCATACAAAGAAATGCGATCACACGTCAGAATTCTGCAGTGTGTTTAGCCGGAATAAAGTGCCTGTAACTCGGAAACATTCGGATTGTGTTTTCTCTCTTGTGGATAGTTGTCAACGGGCCGGGCCGAAGGTCCTGCGGGTGATGGATGGAACAACACTCACTATGTCGCCGTCAGGCAAGATGTCCGTTGCGAGCGTTCAGCGGGACATGGCGTTGTGCTGTCCGTTCTGCGTTACGGGGTTGATCTTTTCCAGAGTGATCTCCGCGTCGCTGTCTAAATTCCCCGAGATGGCCGGGCAGAGTTTGTCCAAGGCGTTGTTGTCAACACCTACCTCCATCTCGTCCAGCTTGTGTAAGTCCTCCTCCTGACACAAGATGCTGTGGGGCATCACGCAGCCCGCCGAGTGGTTGCCTTCCTTTGGGATGTGGCTTTTGGGATGGTACTGGCAAGCGGGGTTGGGAAGGGTCGCTCCGGCGTTGTTGTTGACGCTGAGGATCTCGATGGTGTTGCTCCCAGGGCAGAGGCGGTGGCAGCCCAGCAGAATGGAGAAGGCCTTGCGGAAGTCGGCGTTGAAGGCGTAGATGATGGGGTTGAGCGAGGAGTTGGCCCAGCCGAACCACACAAACACGTCGAAGGTGGTCGGGCTGATGCAGTGGAAGTCGTTGGCGTCGTCCGGCAGGTTGGCTTCGCAGAAGGGAACCATGCAGTTGAGGATGAAGAAGGGCAACCAGCAACACACAAACACCCCCATGATCACCGAGAGCGTCTTTAACACTTTGGTTTCTCGCTTGAACGACATTTTGAACGAACTCTCGCTCTCTACATTGGACGTGTTGCCCATGCTGCTGTGACGGTTTTTGGCACTCTCCGCTGCCCTCTCCAGGGCAGATATCCTCCGGATCTGTTTTTGGGCGATGCGGTAGATGCGAGTGTACGTGACGATCATGATGGCCACGGGGATGTAGAAACTGATGAGAGACGAGGAGATGGCGTAAGAGCGGTTAAGGCTGGAATCACAGTTGTCGGGCGGCAGTTCGCCCGGGTAGCTTCCGTTGAGCTCCACGTAGCTGGTCGTCTGAGCTTTGTGCCAGTTCAGCTGCACAGGGATGAAAGAGATGAGAACGGAGAGCGTCCACGCCACGCTGATCATCAGACACGCCACTCTGGGGGTCATTTTGCGTTCGTAGCGGAACGGACTGGAGATGGCCCAGTAGCGGTCCACGCTGATCACGCAAAGATTCAAGATGGAGGCGGTCGAGCACATGATGTCAAACGCCACCCATACGTTGCAGAAGGGGCCGAAAGGCCAGAAACCCACGATCTCCGTCGCGGCCTTCCAAGGCATCACCAGGATGGCCACCAGGAGGTCGGAGATGGCTAGGGAGATGACAAAGAAGTTGGTGACCTTGGAGCGCAGGTGGCGGAACTTGGTGACGGCCACGCACACCAGCGTGTTGCCCAGCAGCGTGGTGAAGATGAGGAGGGAGAGGAAGCATCCCGTCAAAACCCGTTTGGACGAGTCACGCTCAGGCAGAGGCTGTCTGCCGTCTCGAACCGTCGAGAAATTTTGATCCATTGTTGAAGCCAGACCGTATGCGGGGCGGGTGGGATTTTAGGGATCGGGGTAAGGGGGGGCATGAGCCGTCACCCCATCACATCCCCCGGCCCGCTGCAGCTGCGCCGCTCCGCAGACGGATCTCAGGACTGAAAGGTCGGCCGTCCCTTTGCCGCTTCCCCAGTCGCCTGGGTCACCCGTAGGTACCTGGTCAGAACCGCCATGCTGGTTTTGGGTGGTCAGGATCTTGCCAACTATCAGGGCATCAGCACTCGCCGCACGCTCGGCGCATATTATCCGGTTCAATTAGCGGGGCGCTCATAACACGGTGCATTCAAAGAGCACAGAAAAGCCTGGCGTTACCGTCGACCTTCCGGGAAAGTTTCCCGAGCGCGCTTGCTGTCGAGCTGAGTTGAATGCTGGCTGTCAGGTCCGGTCATTAGCTTTTTATAGTCCCTCGTCAATAAAGGCTATCGACGGATTTCGCAGTGCGTTTATCTGATTTGTTTAATGGTACTCCAGGCGTTTCCACTTTAATATATCGGCCACCTGGATCGAAACCCCACCACTGCTGTCGGTTAGATTTGTTTCATCGCAGGTTGGCAAAAGGATGCCGATGTTTCCACAAGGTTGGAAAAAAAAGTTATCGAAGAATAAAAGCAATAGGTTGACAGCGTCATTCTCAAAGTGTCAGGATCACATAATCCCCCCCATCAAGGTCACTTTCCAATCTGACAGCTTTGCCTTTTAAATTTTCCTTCTTGTGCAATCCGCGGGTGGTTGGAAAATCCGTTTAAAAAATAAAGTCCATCAAATGAAATTGTTTAGAACACTCCCGACATCCTGGCACGCATTCTTCAGCGCGGAGAGTGCGTCTCGCACCCACGCGTGCGCACTTCTCTGTGGGAGTCACTCCTCGCGACGCTCCTCTTGATTCCTCCTTACTATTTTTTCCTTGGAGGTGTAGGGGGTATTTTTGAGGAGGTGATCCTCTCTTGCCGTCTTGACCCACGCGTGGACTAATCTAACTGTGGAGGCTCGCCTAGAGGTGCGCGCATCTCTCTCTTTGCTCGCTGCCGCACAATTTCCACCATCCGAGGGGGCGAGGAGCGAGGGAGTAGGGGGTGAGAAAACGGAGTGGGGAGGGCGCCAAGAAAAAAAACACACACACACACAAATACACCACATACTACAGAGCTGAGACACTTTAAGTTTACGTATATGAAACTTGCGTGAGAAAAAGACTGTGCAATCACTCTTTGGTGAATGGCTTAAATTTTAAATACAGGTCATTACCCCCATGCACTTTTAAAATAGACCGCATAGCAAGTGGCTATTCCATTGCTAAATACGTCACAAAAGGAGCGGGGATGCTGCAAAAGAAGGCACCTCAGTGGCCTGACATGAACTTATAAAAATACATGGCTCAATGGCGCCATCGAGTGTAGATAAGAAATAATATGTTTGAGGTTAAAGCTTGAATTATTGGAGACATTTGGGATCATTTGAACCTTTTCCCAAACACCCCAAACTAACTAGAAACTATTGTTGTATAGTATGGCAAATAAATAATGATTTTTGGACCAATTAAGTGAAATTGGGTCATCTCCGGCTGCTCATCGGAAATTAACTGTCAGCTCTGCTTACCTTGCACAAAGCTGCCAATCAACATGACAACACTCAACATCAAAAATATATTTTCATTGTATTTCAACTTTAATATTGTGTGTGCATGTGTGCATTATTTCAGCAGTGTGTATATTATTTTAAAAACCCAAAGTCTGCCTTTCCAGGCCTTTGCATGTGAGCTTCTATGATGTGTCATGACGAGGCACGTGTTGTGAGAAGTGCGTGCATGTGTGTGTGTGTGTGAGAGAGATACAGAGAGAGAGAGAGAGAGAGAGAGAGAGAGAGAGAAAGAGAGAGAGAGAGTAATGCATGTCGACAAGCCAAGTGTAAGAGGCCTGGCAGACACAACGCCCACATTTCCCCACAGCTCCCAGCCAGCCAGGCTATGCGTGCAGCTGCCCAAGTTTAAACCAAGACCACGTTAGACACATACACACAAACACAAACGCACAAGTCGGCTCACGCACTCACACACACAAGACAAGCAGCCATGCAGGCAAATTTATGTCTGCTCCAAAAAGCAAACAAAATAGAATAGGAGTCGAAAAGAATAGAGATGCGGATATGTCTTTTTTTGGTGCTTCATTCGCTGCATGTTGACCTTTTCACAATGAATGCGACATGACAATTAACTTCTGGCAGTAATGAATAAAATGTGTGTGTGAAATTGCGGCTTTTCTTATTGACCACTGAACACATTCTCGGGGTGCACTTTGATTTCTATCTCTCATGTTTGCTTTCATTTAGGAAGATTTGTAACGGTGCCCTTTCATCATAGTGTGACATCTGTGTGATTTGCAATCACTGATGCTCTATTTTTTTTAAGAATTGCTGCTTTTTTTGTTTCATTTCTTCTTTCATTTTGTCTTCCATTGAGTGTTTTGCATTGTAATATAATTAAAAACCAAGAAACAAAAAAGATCGTCAAACGAGCAACCACTTACGTGTTTCTTCTCAAGTCGGCTGTCTGAGCTGAACTTACTTGGCGTATTCGCCTTCATGTGCTGGCTCATTAAGAACAGATGAGGGGTCACAGAGGTGATGTTGCCAGGTTTTTATGGGGAGTGTTCAACAACAGGCCCCTAGCATAAAAGAAAGTTAATGAGAAAAGATAACAGTGAAACGTAATATAATAATTAAACAAAAAAAATCAAAATGGTAAACACTTATTACAGTAGCCTAAAAGCTCAGTGGTGGTTTATTACATAAAAATACTGCTCTCTTGCGGTAATTTATAATTTTGACTTGTTGACAAGTACACTGTAGAGCACCGTAGATTATTTTCTATTTTATTAATTCTTTGGAATTATCACTTTTCTGAGCTAGCATTGTTACAAGGGAACGCCCAGTTGGTTAATTAGTTAGCTAACACAATAAATACACACGTAAATGAAGATTGAATAAATAGTCAGTAAGTTACTAGGCTAAATAGAATAAAAAATTGAATAAAATAGAAATAGAATAAATACATAAGAGATAAGTAAATAAAATCGCAACGCTTGACGTTGCGCATTACATACCAGGAAGTCGAACGTCTTGCGTGATGACGTCATCACTCATGCAGCGCGAAACGTAGGATTCAGAACTGTTAAACGTGGAGGCACGTTCCAAGACAAGAAGGTGTGTTTTCGTGACACAATGCGTCTTTAGACAAGTTAAATACGAACAAATGGCCATTTGCATTATTCCGTGTAATGCTTTGACGTTGTTGTTGTTGTTGTTGTTGTTATGTTGCTTGTCTGTTTTGTCGAGCGTAACCGTACGTAATATTATTAGCTAGCTTACCGCGTATATTACTTTCGTGATAGGTCTAAAAAGTAATTCGTGCTTAAATAGACAAGTTGTGGGTTACTAAAACGTCTACACAGTTCTAATAAAGTATAGTTAATATCTGTTGTTATAATTTACCTGTATCTGTAACTATACCTGTATGGTTCGTTGTGATGTTTTGAACCCACGTGCCTTTCCGGGGTCGCGCATGACCCCAAAAGCCAGTAAAATCGAACAAAATCAGATTCATACACTCCTCGCAAAAGTTAAGGCCTTCAGATGAAATTTTAGCATCAACTCAAAATGCATAATAACCTTTACAGGTGAATTTCATTTTTGCTTCTTTTTTGTCTCTTGCAGAAAGCAAACATGTCTAAAATTGACAAGATGAGCATCCTGGGGGTGCGAAGCTTTGGAATTGAAGACAAAGACAAACAAGTAATCGAGTTCTTTACTCCCCTTACGGTTCTGGTTGGTTCCAACGGAGCAGGCAAAACGGTACAGACACTCAAGAGTACACATTGGAGCTAGAATTGATTGTACAGTATATATCTTTTTGTGTTTCAGACCATAATTGAGTGCCTCAGGTATGCAACTTCAGGAGAACTTCCCCCAGGTTCTAAAGGAGTTGCTTTCGTCCATGATCCAAAGGTGAATTATTATTTTTAGATGTTGTGCATTCCCTACTCCCCATGCTAAATTCTAATGTGAGCATTCATCAACATGTGATTCCAGGAGGCCCACGAAACAGACGTGCGGGCGCAGATTCGACTTCTGTTCTCTGATGTCAACGGAGACAAAATTGCCATCCAACGTTCCATGTCGTGTACCCAGAAGACGAAGAATTACTCCTTTAAAAGCTTAGAGCAGGTTATTACTCGGATAAAGTAAGTCCTGACTTTTTTTAAGTCATGTCAAGCCTGGCTCTTTATTTTGCGAGCCTATTCCGGTCTTCAATCAACCTCGCATGCATGATTTGGGAGCGTGGGAGAAAAAACAATCTATGCTCATATTCTCTCCATGTATTCATCCAGGGATGGTGAAAAGGTGAGCTTGTCATCCAAGTGTGGCGAGTTAGACCGCGAGATGATTTCTGCACTAGGCGTTTCCAAGGCCGTGTTGAATAACGTCATATTCTGCCATCAAGAGGATTCCAACTGGCCACTTAGTGAGGGCAAGGCACTCAAAGAAAAGTTTGATTCCATCTTTGCTGCAACCAAGTAAAGCCAACTCATTTGCACATTCACTCACTGCCACTAGATGTTTTATTGACATTCGTATCGCCTTCAAGGTACATCAAAGCTCTGGAGACGATGCGTCAGTTGCGTCTCAAGCAGAGCAACACCGTGAAAGAGTGCCAGGTGGAGTTGCACTTTTTGAAGCAGAACAAAGAGAAGGCCCAGCAGATTAGAGAGATTGTCGCCTACAAAGAAGATCAACTGATGGCCTCCAGGGACCGTGTCCAGATGCTGGAAAGCCAAATCGAGCCACTGGAAGTGCGTGCTGTTGCGCTGTTTGAAATCCAAGTGATTACATGCCATATAAATGAGTCATTGTATTTTTTTCTCTCTCAATTGTCAGAATCAGTTGGCAGACATCGACTTGAAACTGGGCAAGGTGATGAAGCTGGACAATGATATCAAGGTATTGGACAGCAGGAAGAAACAGATGGAGGAGGACAACAAGGAGCTCGAGGAAACAATGGAAAAGGTGCAACACTTAACCATGAAATGAACACTCATCTAAAACTTTACTAGATACAGCTGCACAATTCATTGAGGTCTAATTAAAAAAAATGTCACACATTATAAAAAAATCATTTGAAATACTCCAGAATAGCTTTGAGCCTGTAGTCCTTGTTTGCTTGCAGGTGTTCCAGGGTTCGACCGAGCAGCTGCAAGAGTCTTACCTGAACCACCAGAGAACCGTAAGGGAGAAGGAAAGTAGGCTGAAAGACTGCCAGAAGCAGCTGGAGCAAGCCGACAGGGAGTGTCAGAGACTCAACAGACAAAAGTCCGAGCTCCTAGTGGAACAAGGTACGTAAGCACGAGAAACCCGCAACAATTGTGAATTTGTCAATAGAAAGAAGAGTGGCTAAAAATGTTGTAAAATGTCTTCTGGTCTTCCCAGGACGTCTCCAAGTCGAGTCTGACTGCCACACACAAAACATCAAGAACCGTGACACTCAGGTGAGAGCAAATCCTAGCGCTCAAAATCAAACTAGCTGGTTCTTGAGAGAGCCTTCGTTTCACTGTCGCAGGTCCGCTTATTGTCATCCCAACTGGAGATGGAAGGCTACGACCGGCCGCCCTTCACGACTCTTCAGCTCGAGAGCTTCCATCGTCATGTCACTCAGAGACTGGAGCAGGAAAAAATGAAAGTTGCTCAGGTTATGGTAAGAAAAAGTCAGACCACTCAAGCAAGTTAATTGATGAGTCACTCATTTCACCTCTCGTTCCTTCAACCAGGCGGACCTGCAGGAAAAGGAGCAGCAGAAACAACAGTCAATTGATGATATCAGGGATAAGAAGACGGGTCTGGAGAGAATAATCGAACTGAAAAAAGACATGCAGCTAAAGAAGCAGCTTGAGCTCCAGAATGTCCACACTGAGCTGCAGAGGCTTGAAGGTTCGTTCGGCAGAATGCACGAGCTGGAAAGCGAGCTGGCCAAAGCGGTGAGTTTGTCCATTTTCCAAAGTTAGTAAAAAAAAAAAAAACATCAACCAAGTTCATTTGTTGTCTTTTCAGGAACATGAGCTGCAGAGTGCCCTCGAGACGTCCAACGTAGAGGGGCTGAAGGTCGAGGTTGTGGCGCTCCAGAGAGAAAAGGCAGAGCTCGACCGCACACAGAGGCAGCTGGACCAAGAGATGGCCGTGCTCAACATGCACACAACAGCACGTACTCAAATGGACATGTTGACTAAGGACAAGGTGACATTTGTCATCCTTCCTCATGCTTGTCTGCCGTTTCCCCTTGTAACATTCCATCTTTTCTTTTGCTTTTGTAGAAAGCGAAAGAGGAGCAGGTACGCAAGATCAAGTCACGTCATAGTGATGAACTGGTGGCACTGCTGGGCCACTTTCCCAACAAAAGAGAACTGGAGGACTGGCTTTACGCTAAGTCAAAGGAAATAAACAGAACCAGGGACAAACTGGCCAAACTCAAGTGGGTTGTCTAATTATTACATTCTCGGAACCTTCAAAGTCGAGCACTGCAAGTCCTATCATTTTCAAAATTCATGTCACACCACTACTACTGTAGCGGAAGCATTACCTGTTAATTGAGCGTTTATAATTATTTCAAATCGTCAGAAACCAAGTAATTCTATTGTACATGAAGACGTTTTGAAATTAGAAAACCTTGGAAGTCAATTAGCATTGCAGTTCTACTTTGGAGGTTCCATTCTGTTTATGTTTGGGCCTTGTTATTGAACCTTACTTTGTCATGACGAGCCTGTTATGATTTCACAGTAAGGACCTGGCATCCAGCGAGCAGAATAAGAACCACATTGCTGCTGAGCTACGTAAAAAGGAGCAGCAGTTGACAAATGATGAAGAAAAGTTCTTCAACGTCTGCGGCAGTCAAGATCTGGAGCAGGACCTCAGCAAATTGCAAGAGGACCTGGAAAAAATCTCCAAACAAAGAGGTTGTCGTGTGCACTACATTTATGCAAATCAATTCAAAAAGTTACATTAAGTTTTTTTTCTTTTCTTCTAGCCATGCTTGCTGGAGCCACTGCCGTCTACACCCAGTTTATCAGCCAGCTGACCGAGGAGAGGGAGCCCTGCTGCCCCGTCTGCCAGCGAACGTTCCCGTCCGAACCCGACTTACAAGAGGTCATCGGCGACATGCAGTCCAAATTGCGTCTGGTTCCAGACAAGCTGAAGAACACCGAGCAGGACCTGAAGAGGAAGGAAAGAAGGAGAGATGAGATGGTGACACTAAGACCAGTCAGGTATAACATGTCAACTCTAATGTGTATAACACACGATATAAGCGTGTGGCCAAAATTTGGCCAGTAAGCAATTTGGTTGAACTAAAAGCGATGAATGGTTTAGTCCACTAGATGGCGTGGGATTATCATGAAAGGCCTATAAGAATATTTGCACAGTAGCTTGGAAGCTCTAAAGTAAAATACAATCTGTGGCGTGAAGCTGGTTGTTGGAATTTCAAGAAAATAATTACCATAAGAATCAATGGATTGATTTGCTGTTCATCTACTGAGCAATCCGTTCCAATCATCCTCACTTTTCCTCCTATGTACTTTACGTTCATGTTTACCTGTCCCCGCAGGCAGTCCATTCTGCAGTTACAGGAGAATGAGTTGCCTGAGCTGCGAAATCGACTGCAGAGTGTGAACAGAGATATTGAGAGGCTGAAAAAAGATGTGGAGGAACAGGAGACTCTGCTTGCGGCTCTGATGTCAGAGGAGGAAACCGTCAAGGCCTGTCAGCAGGACATCGCTCTGATGGACAGATTCCTGGTACGATTCTCCCGTTTGCTTCTGGGAACATACGAGACGTCGTTGTGACAATTCAAAATTCTTGTTCTTCGTAGATGGATCTAAAAGAAGTGGAGGTGAAAATAGCTCAGAACGCCGCTAAACTCCAGGGAGTAGACTTGACCAGAACCGTCCAGCAAGTCAGTCAGGAGAAGCAGGAGACTCAGCTCAAATTAGACACCAGTAAGATGATCTCAGCTCGTTCAGTGTTTCCAAACATGAAATGAGCCAAGGCACACCATCAAACAACAACAAAAAAGCCACTAAAGTATGAGAAACCGTGCTTCTTGACACCCCTTTCCCCCACCGCGTAGCATCCAACAGGATGGATCTGAAACGCAAGCTGATCCAAGACCAGCAGGATCGGATTCAGATGCTGAAGAGTTGTGTGAACGAGACCAAAGCGGAGAAACTCCAACTGAGCAGCGACATGCAGAAGCAGCAGCAGCTGGAGGAGCAGCGTGCTGATTTCTCCGCTGAGAATCAGGCCTTAACCAGGGACATCCGGGTACTTTCATTGCCATGCCGAAATTCGACTTTCTTCTGTTCGGGCTTAGCAGAAAACAAAGCAACCAAATGCCATGTTCTCACCACAATCAGGAAGCGAAGGAGCAGCTGTCTCCGCTAATCTCCACGTTGCATAAGATGCAACAGGAAAAAGAGGAGATGATGGGACGGAGAAGGCAGAAGCAGGAAGAAGGACAGGAAAAGGTGGATGCATGATTACTCGCAAGTCTTTGTCCATTTATGTTTATATCTACTTCACCGTTTGTCAATGGCAGATCAACACCATCAAAGAGAAAATAAAGACCATCTCCGACGTGGAATGGCACATCCGCAAGTATATTGAAGAGGGCAAACATGAACACCAGGAGGTCAGTCATTCAAAGTTACAACGCTGACCCTTAAAAGCGGACTGATCAGTCGTGTCCAAGATACTCAGTCTTTGTATTAGCACTACAGATAAGCATTGTTGTTTTTTTTCTGTCGTTGCAGAAAAAAGAATCTCAACTTCAAGAAACCAACACGCTGCTCCATGCGGCTGAACGTCACAAAGAGAAGATCAGCAAAGAGAAAGAAAACATCCGTCAGGACATCGACACTCAAAATGTAAACTAGTCCAAGAGTGCAGCGTTTTCCCAACATTTCGCCATGGCACATATTTACCTATTTTGTTTGTACATATTTAGCATACATAATGTTTTACCAAACGAATGTGATAAAAAGTGTGCGTTGAGATACCATTTTAACTTTATTGGAAGCACATTTAATTGTTCTGCCGATGCACAGATAGAAATGGAAGTTTAACGTGTATTTTCCCTCATGGCAGATGCAAGAGCGCTGGTTACAGGACAACCTGACCCTAAGAAAGCGTGTTGAAGAGCTAAGAGAGCTTGTGGTTAAGCGGGAGGCCTTTTGCAAAGAAATAGGCAACATGCAAGTGACACAGCTGCGCCAGTAAGAGTCCTCATCTGTGCTTTGCCAAAGAAATCCTTTTCAGTTCGTTTTATCCGGGGGTCTCACTTTGACTCTTTTACGTGCTCGTGCAGAGAACGACGTGAAGCCGAACGCAAGTTGGAGGAGCTGAAGAATAACCGCAGCACTGCGTTCGGTCGCCAGAAAGGCTTCGAGGATGAGTTGCTGCATCACAAGTGAGCTGCGCTACGCTACCGAGCTAGCCGTCTGTCGTCATCGCCTTTACTGGCTTTGCAAAAAAACTTGACGTATCGCTTTCAGAAAAGAGTTGCGAGAAGACCAGTACGGTAAAGCGGACGAGCGCTACAAAAACAAGATGATCACAATGCGTACGACCGAGCTGGTCATCAAAGACCTGGGACTCTACTACAAAGCCCTCGATCAGTAAGTGTGACACTTTGCTTTATCACTGAGTGTGACACGTTTTCCTGTGCTGCATCCCGCCGCACCTTAATTTATCTTTTTTTTTTAGTTGCTTGTCATAAAGATGGCACAAAATGGTGACAAAGAACCACTTTTGTCGAAATGAAGCTCCACTAATCACTTCAACACAGTTTCTTGCCACCAAAACGGCACCAACTGAAAGCTTTTATTGCTTTGGTCCCAACATAAAAACAAGAGAATATGTGAATAGTTTACAAAAAAAATGCTTGGAATTGTACTTCTGTCAATGTATAATAGCACTTCACAAAAAATGTGAACTATAAAACTCAGCAAGTATTTGGAGTTAGAAAAGAAATAATCTCAATAAGTACAAGCAGCTGATAAATCTGTAAAAAAAAAAAACCCTGAAGAAAGTGGATGACGAAACAGGGATTTTACGGGGCAGTGTGTCGCTGTCAGTCATAATGGCACAGTGGAAGTGTTATTTCCGTCACGCCCGCATGGTTGAGTCAGCTGTTTCGTCAGCATTATCAATACCAAGAACAAGGAGGCCTTGGCTGCCCTCCAAGGAGTGATGGGTGTGTGGCCCAGTTAAAAAATGGACTTGGCCTTTAACAACAAATTATGTCAAAAACATGTGGCCTATACAGTAGGTTTTAGTACTTCATATTGAATAGGGAAAAAAAGATACATTGTTCGCAATACTCATTATTTTATTTATATCCATTCAAAAGCTTCAAAAAGAATTAGCTACTACTTGTATAGAATAAAAAAAAAAAAAATTAGCAACCCTTTCTGCCTCGTAAGCAAATCAGACGGATTGATAATGACTTTTCCTTTTTTTGTCATGACTCGCCTCTTCAGGTGCCATATATGGGCCTCGGAAGAAAGCAGTTGATTTCCACTTGATAGTTTGACCACATTGCAGTTGCTGGGTTGTTGGGCCAAACGTTTCGAGTAACACAGGAAGACCATATTCAGTCAGCTGCTTTTTTTATCGCCTTTATCAACCTACTTGTTTACCGTATATCAAAATGACACAGATTGAAATAGCTTATGGTATGAAATAATATGACTGACGATTAATCACGTTCGGTATCCTCTCAGAAGTATTTATCAGCAATTTTGTATGAGATGTCGTAACTTTACATTTTAAATAAATAACTAAATACACATACACACACACACACACACACGTCCATCCATTTCTCCCCCCTCATCCTTCATAACAAATACAGCATGGAGTTGGAAAAAAAACGCAATTGCCTAATTTTAGAGCCATCATGAAGTTCCACAGCATGAAGATGGATGAAATCAACAAACTCATCAGAGACCTTTGGCGGAGCACCTACCGAGGACAAGGTATCTTGAAGTCCACAGCAGAAGATCATTATTTTTAAGCGGGAAATTGTCATAATTGTTTCATTTAGAACAACAGTTCTTCACACCATGGCATTTTAGAAATAAAATGAAACACAAGCCATTGGTGTTCACCCTGGTCCATCCTCAATTCTCTTCCCAGATATTGAGTATGTGGAAATTCGCTCGGACGTGGATGAGAACACTTCTGCCGAAGTGCGACGAAGAGTTTACAACTATCGAGTAGTCATGGTAAAAGGAGATACCAGTTTGGATATGAGGGGGCGCTCCAGTGCTGGCCAGAAGGTACCTACTTGATTTATTTTTTTATTATTATTATTTTTTTTTAAATAGCCTTGTGTACTTTGTGTAAGTCTGATTCCGTGTGCTCGCAGGTGTTGGCATCTCTTATTATCCGTCTTGCCTTGGCGGAGACCTTCTGTCTGAATTGCGGGATCCTCGCACTGGATGAGCCCACCACCAACCTGGACAGAGAAAACATCGAGTCGCTGGCACACGCCCTTATCGAGTCGGTGCACATGCGCACACACACACACACACGCCTTACAAATGATCCCATAATTACAGGGGAAACATTTTCAAAAAGCTTCACTACCAAGTGTCAGAGTGATTGAAAACAGAAGATCCCCTCCTAAAAATATCCACTAATATAGAGTTCAAATGGTAAACATAGCATAAAATGTTATAGGTGCAAAATATGTGGCGCATTGCTGTCGATCCCAACAGCAATATCAGCAAAGATAAAAAAAAACGGAAAATCTTTATTGTCATTAGCAGCATCCATGTGCGACTTTACAACTCTCATCCCTTTTCCTCCTCTCCCATCGGCACAGAATCATCAAGAGCCGCTCCCGCCAGCGCAACTTCCAGCTGCTGATCATCACGCACGACGAGGACTTTGTGGAGCTGCTGGGCCGCTCCAGTTACATCGAAAACTTCTACCGCATCCGCAAGAACCGGGAACAGAACTCTGAGATCATCAAGTGCAGTATCAGCTCTCTCTCCTCCTATTTACACTGAGTATACCGCAACACCTCTACAGTAACTAGTTTCATCGTTACCATTTACAGTTCCACTTAGGTTTGTTCATTATACAAGAAAATACCTAAATATAAACACAGATTATTCTAGAAATCAAATTTCAATGTTTTTGGTCGGGTTCAATTTTGGGTTTTCTGAATTCACCAAAAACAGAGAAATGACTTAAGTTTGCATCTTGACTATTGTATCAAAGTGTTGTTGATTGATTGAATGGCTTTAGAACGCTGCATTGTTAGCAGTACCAGTGAGTTGAATACAAGGTTGAGTTTCTGGCATTAAAAAAACGACTTCCTGCAAGCTGCAATCTGTGTGGAAAATGTGAGAATATAGATATATATGTGTACAGAATATCAGTAATATTGTTAAAAAAAAAATGTTAATGAGCTCATATGTTTCGTTAATGGTCACATTTAAATTTCATAATGTTATTCCGCTTTTAACTTTTAAGTCACGGTAGTCGTTCTAATAGTGGGAAGAGATGGGGGGGAAAAAATATGCTCAGGTGCTTATTTTCTAATATTGTGACCTAATATGACACACAAATTCAAAGAAACATATCTCATTTTGTTGTAAGTATAATCAACTAAATCTTATTTCCGGTGTACTGCAGGGTAACAGCATTTTTTTTTTAAAGGGGGTGGGGGGAACGAGTAGTATAAATTCCATGCTTGCGATTGAGGCATCACAACGAACTAGTCGCTGACAATTCAAGCGCATTCCGACGAGGTGAAATTAGAAGCGAAAATGATGACCTTGATGATGGCGACGCTCTTGATGATGGCTTTGCTGGGCCATCCGGCTTCGCTGGGCCATCCAGCTTCAACCAAGCCGACCCACCAAAAACCCGAGCATAAACTCAAACCAATCATCGACTTGTTTGATAGCAACATGTCATTACCCACGGTAAGAGAATCGCAGTTTCAATCCACCATAATAAAATAAAAAATACACTACATTGCTGGTGCATAGATTTTTAAATGTAACTTTTTATTTCTTTACAGGGAGACTTTGATCGTTTGACACATCTGGCAGAAGGCATTGGAAGATGTGAGGTGAGGATGAGATCAGGCACATGGATAAAAAAAAAAAAAGGAAGAAAAAATTTCAAGCATATTGATAGTAATTGTGCTTTTACCCAATAGGCCAAGTTCTTCTGCAAAGTTCACGAGCTCCTGAACAAAACAAAAGAGACCGAGGAGATTGCAAGACATTTAAACGTGTACAATCGTCAGAAAGAAGTAAGGATAACATTGACTGCCCCATTTTTATTTGATTTCTTTTTGTGCAAGCATCTTTGGGTCTTTGAAAAGCCCTATACAAATTTAATGAATTATTATTATCACTGACTGTTCTCTCTTATCGCAGTTTCAATGCAAAGCCGTGCTACAGCGAGTGGCACCGACGGGCAACAAATACCAAATGCCCCTTCTTAAAGAGGATCTCATCAAATGCATCCGATACAAAATCATGCGCAGCTCAACGAGCACCACCGTGCCTTCGACAATTACAACCAGGCCGTCGCAATAGACGCAAAGGTCACTTTGAAAATGAATGACGTTAAATGTGTTCACCCTGGTTTACAAAACTGCTACTTCATCAACTTGAAGAGCTCTTCAAACCGCTGCAGTCAAAATCATTGGAATTCATCTATTTATTATATACTGTGTATTTAAGTGGCATATTTAATGTACTCCCAACAAATGAAATAAAACGAAATCTTATTGAGCATTTATAAAATGTGTTTGGAATGTTTTTTTTATGGTATAAGCGAGATCAGAGGTTAACAAACAAAGGATAAAAGGGTATTTTAGAATGGACCAAAATGATTAATTTGTCACTTATTTCCAATATTGTCACCTGTACAACTCAGTTTAGAAGGGAAAATAAACAACTAAGAAAAATATGGTTGCACAGGTGTGTTCAAATTCACACCTGTAACATTGTAAGCGCCTCTGATTAACCCCAAATAAAAATTTTGATTTTCTTGTCGGCTTTTTCTGACATTACTATCATCACTTCTTAAACCCCGCTTTGACTATTTTTTTATTTCATTTTAACCAGACACAGCCGTCAACTTCGAAACTGTTGGCAAGAGGTAACAAAAGTGTCTCCATTGGTTCCAATTTGCCATTTACCTTCTTTGGTGTCATGATTTAATGTCTTGGGTGTGAATGGAGAGCAGCTGTGCTAAATCAAATTCAATCTTTACAAAAAACGTAAGGGATGTAAAAGCAGATTATTTTTTTTTTGCATTGGATTAATCTTCCTGTGTAACTATCTCAACTGGAAATCTCCACCTTACCAGAATAATAACCACCAAACTACCGCAGTCTCGATTGCATCTATCGTCTAGCCTTTATCACAAAACACATTGAAATGACCGCCCATGCTCACTAAAACATTCCTTTTTATAGAGCTGCTAATCTGTTTATTAGCTCCCTACCCTCTGGAGCTCTAATCAATTATAAATAAGCTCCAGTTTAAGTATTCAGCCCACAAAGAAGTCTTCTAGAATCTGTTCTCTTGCGCGGGTGCACTCTCGGCCCGTTCCCAGAAATACACGAGTGGAGAAGCACAGTTGTTTGGGACGAACACGTTTCAGCACTCTGCTCCCTCTTGCAGCCGTCACTCGGTGATGTGATGCAATGTGAGCTCTAGATGAGCCAGGAGGAGGGCTGCGGCGGACGCAAACTCTCCGTGCTCACGTCCCTGTGCCAAATTCAGTGTGTGAACCACGATGCTCATTAATAGTTCAAAAGGGAGAAAAAACAAAATAACTTCACAAGTGAGCTGTGCATGATCTAATGACCTCTTTTTATCTATTTGAATTTGTATCATTTATTTATTTAATTGTATTTGTCAATTCTGATTTATTTTTATGTTCATCCAATTTGATTGATTTGACTGATTATTAGAAATATTTTTATTGTATTTAATTAGATTTATAATAAAAATGATTTGCGCTTAGATTTAAAATATTCGTATTTTTATTTCCATGTTGGGGTTAAATATAGCTTAAATTTGCGTATGAACTGAAATTTCCATTTTTCACAATATGTCGAAATATCCACTTGTGTCTCTGAGTTGGTAAAAAATCACCTTGAATTTTTGTGATCTTGCGCCATCTGTTGACTTGACGGCTTTCTCGAATGTTTGTCACAAACTTGACATTTTTTAAGCACATAAATACCCATGCGTTGGATGCTCAGAATACGATAACAAATACAATCTTTACATATCTTAATGTTTGGTTTCTAATCTTCCTTCTCTCTTTTGGTGTGCAGTCAGCTGCTTTTGGTCCAGTAGCCTCAGGGCTGACTCGAGGGCCCGGGGCCTCTGGGATCAGACGGCGGGCTTGGCGGGGTGGGGTGTGTTGCTGCAACCGCCAGGGGCCGTCCTCCCGGGGCCTCCACTCTGCGTTTCATGTGAGTCTTCAAAGAAAGCGGAGGGAAGGAGGGAGGGAGGGAGGGAGGCGGCTGCTGCCATTGTTGTGATCTCCGCTCACCATTTTGTAACATTTCGTCCCTCTTCCTTGCTCTCTCTCTCTTTCTGTGAGACTCAACCGGAGCATGATTATTACGAATGTAGTTGTCTGTCCAGAATTTTTTCCTTTGAAATAAATTCAGAATTTTTTTTCAAACATTTTGATATTCCACCTGTAAATTTTCTGTTTTGGACCATGTCAGCCTCCCTCCCTCTTTGCACGCAAGACGCGGGGGCCTACTTGTCTTGTGGCTGAGGGTCCCACGGGGGACTCCCCTGTTGTCACACCGGGTCAGCGTCATCTTTGTCTCGGACTGCCGGGACGTGCGCTTACCTTGACGCCATGATAAGTTTGGACAGTCGAGATGATGGAATGCCAAACTTGTCCCGTTTGGATTTCTTCTTTTTCCTTGCATTCCTTTTCCTCTTCGACTTTCCTCATCCCGTTTCCATCTCCGCATTTTCTTGGAGAGGATAATTCACTGTGCTTACTTTCTGTTGAGACTTGATTTAAAAAGAAAAAAGAAATCACACCACTGTGAATTATTTCTGGCTGGCTAATCTTATTCCTCAAGGCACTTTGATAATGGAGAACACTTTAAATTATGAATGGAGTGGATCGTAGTGTTCTGCAGGCCTGCCGGATGAATTAAGCAAGAGCGCTTCTAATATCCTCATTCCCAGATTTGGAATGCGGGAATTCCTTGCACGTCGTGTTTATGGAACAAAATATTGATAAAAAAACATTTCACAGTTATTTTAAGGTGACTGAGCTAGATTTTATTTTTAGATGAAAAACTACGACAAAATAGTTTAGTTTTGAACTTTTTTTCTGTGACTTGATACACCAGAACTTACTTTCCAACAAGCTATTTGTTATGAAATATAAGGAACGCATCTCAGTGTGCTGCATGTTTGGATGATGGAGCCAATCAAATGTTTTGTTTTGCTTTCTGTTTTTTGTAGATGTTCTCTGCAGGCGCTCCAGACAGATGGACAGCATCTCCATTCATCATCCAATCCTCAGGTTCCATGTGTGCGTGTGCATTTGTGTGCGTGTGTTGATAGTGAGTTGTCATGATGGTGATAGAAGATGACTAATAGAGTAGCGAGGTAGCTGTCTTCCTCATTCTCATTTGTTGCTGCTGGCTATGAATGAATTATTGATTTTGGGGGTGCCCCCCCCACACTCACCCTCCGCTCTGCACTTTTGCATTCCCTTACCCTACCCCGCCCCTGAAATGTCAGCCTTTTTTTTTTGCCACTGCCCCCTAGCAACTTTGATCAACATTTGGTCAATATCTCCTCTCTCTGCAATATTTGAAAGAAGTTGACAGCTTCTCCTCCAAAAAAAAAAAAAAAAAACATTTCGATGCAATCTTGTTGCATGACAACCGGCCCTGTAAATAATTAAAGTGCGCCTCCGTCGCCCCATGCATGACACACACCCAAACGCATACGCCTTCAGCTCCACTTACCAGCACGGTCGCTTCTCATTTCAAGCAGTCCATCCATTATTCACACGGCCTAGACCCTGTTTAACCTCTTATTGACGCCCCCCCCCCCCCCCCCCCCACACACACACACACACAAGGCTATTTGTTGATAGGTTTCAAACACACCCAACATTTCATTGGGTACACTTGCTCTGCAAATGAGATCCAATATAAATGGCGTCTCTACCTGCAAGAATGTACAGCACACCCTCACTTGGCTAATAAGATGGGGAATTGGACAAAGATTTTGTGAGCACGCCATATTGGATTCTTTTTTTTGACATTAGCCTGCTCCAAATCGAAGAAATCTGATCAACTTTTTTAAATTGCGCCCATCTGCCAAATTACAAACATCCTGTGCAACACGCCTCCGCACAGCCATGCAAATTTACGCTGCTTCTGAAAATAGATAGCTTAGGGGTGTGTGTGTGTGTGTGTGTGCGCGCATGTATGTGTTATTTATTTATTACAGAACAGTCCAGACTTCTTAACTCATGCAAAAATAAAACATTACACATCAATACAATATTCTTTAAAATAATTAAAGTTATGATTAAAACAGTAAATGCAATATTTTATATGCATCAACCCATATTAATATATATAAATAATAATAATAAAAACTCTTGAATCTTGAATATTAATTTGTCCGTATATATATTTGTTCCAATTAATGGGATTTTAACTTAATATTTTATAATATTAATATTATACATCCATATCTATACGCCAAATATGTATTGTAACTGAGAGTTGCCTGTGAAAGAGTTACGAAAAATATAATTTAGTCCCAGCAGGTTTCAAATAAGTCGCACAAATAACTTTTAGAAAATAACCAATCATTTATTCCATTTAAAAAGTGAAATTTAAAGGTGCAGCAATTCATTCAATGATGTGCTGTCTTGTGTGTGTGCACATATGCTCGCCAGCCACAATATTAGGCACACGTGCCAAATACACCAACAATAATATAATCACTCCCTAAAAAAATCCATTGAAATATGATATGAATAAAATCGAGCATTGTTGCGCAGGTGAACCTAATAAACTGACTGACGAGTGCTCCGTTAGATCTGCTGGCTTTTGGAAATGCATAAACATTTGTTACAATGCTCCAAAACAGAAAAGATCATAAAATATAGTGTTCTAAATAATTCAAACAATCCACGCGGCAATCATTCATTTGTGTTCGGGGGGGGTGATCACATTTGCACATAGACGTGATGAAGTGATGTCAACAAGCACACATTCGGTCCTCAACATAGAAGAGTCCATTTTTAAAGTGACGTAAATATCCCTGAATGTGACATAAAGTGGCTGGTGTATTTATAACAAGCATAATGGAGTGTTCCACAAGTCTCGTTTTAATGCTTCAAAAACCGGGGTTCTCAAACTGGGGTCGGCGAGCTGTAGCTTGGTTCAACAAAAATAATCTTTCATGGTGGCCTGCAGAATATTTACCGTTCAGAGGCAGAAGTTTAACAAGATCCTAAATCGATTATCAGAGGAGTCAATTGATAATGAATGAAAATTGTCGATTGGTTTATGAACTGTTGAATTTACAGTTAACGACGTTATGGGGTGCTGTTTGGAAAAATGTCCCCTTTGAGAACCCCTCCCGAAAAAGTGCAATAAAATGAAGAAAAATAGAGGAGAAAATCCCAAATATCAGAAGTGAAGATCTGCCGTGTTAATTTAATCCGACGGGATTCTCATTGTTATGAGTTGATGAAGAATGCGTCATCAGAGCTGTTTTATTGATGACGCCTTCAAAGTCAATGTACGGCCGAGTACTTCATGCGCTTCTGCTTCTGCCTTTGGTTGCAGAACCACACACGCACCACGTTCTTTTTCAGGTCCAGTTTCTCGGCAATGGCGGCAATCTTCTCCGACGACGGCCTGGGCTGAATGGCGAAGTAGGCCTCCAGGGAGCGCTTCTCCGGGGCGGCGATGGAAGTGCGCCTCCGCCGCCTGGCGTCGTCCGCCACGCCGCCCCCTCCCCCCATGAGCTCCGGCGCGGCGGCGCTCCTGTCCCGGTGAGCCGCCTCCGCCTCCTCCAGCCAGGCGTGCAGCACGGGCTTGAGCGCAATCATGTTGTTGTGCGACAACGTGAGCGACTCGAACCTGCAGATGGTGCTCTGGCTCAAGGAGCCCACGCCGGGGATCTTGAGGTCGGCCAGGGCCGAGCCCACGTCCGCCTGGGTTACGCCGAGTTTGATCCGCCTCTGCTTGAAACGCTCAGCGAAGGCTTCCAGCTCACGCGGGTCCGACTCCACGTCGCCGTGCGCCGGCACGGCCGAGTGCGGGTGGCCCATGGCGGCCATGGCCTGGTGCAGCTGCCCCATGGTCTGGAGGTGGTGGTGGTGATGATGGTGGTGAGGGTGCTGGTGGTGGTGCGTCACGCCCGGCTCGGGAGCGCCCATCCCGGTCATCCCCAGGCTGCTGGAGAGGTGCTCCAGAAGGTCCCCGGCCTCCAGGCTGGGTCCCAGCTGGTGGTTCTGAAAGTTGTGATGATGGTGTGAGGCGATGATGGACGAGACGGTGGAGGAAGAGGAGGAAGAGGCGGCGACGGTGCAGGAGGGCACGCCGCTCATGGTATGGAAGCTGGCGTCTCTCCTTGCCTGGGAGACGAGGATGCTGTCAGCCGCCGCCTGCAGAGCCTCCGCTCGAGCCAGCAGGCTCTCCTCCACGCCGCCTCCCAATATATTGGCCTGGAGCTGCGAGCAGGAGCGCGCATGATGGGGGAGTCAGTGGGGAATTGTGTCAGAGAGGAGGGTCATAAAAATTAATATGGAAGCGAGGAGGAGGCGGAGGAGGAAGGCGTGTGTATCGGATGGAACAAAGTCACGTCAAATCACATTTACACATTTTTCCCTCCGTGATTACCCCCTCGCATTCCGCCCTCCTGCCTTCATCACCCTCCGTCCCCCCAGGTGTCGACCTACCTGAGGCCCCTGCCCGCACACTCTGCGCATGCCCTCGTGAAGGCCGAAGTGCTGCTTGCCGTCCATGGTCATCATCATCATCTTTGTGTCTTCTTCCTGCCCTCGTTGTCCTCGCTCTCTCTTTGCAAGTTGTCCCGCTCTGGACTGAGCGCGTCTGTTTTGCCCCCCCCCCGCAGCAAGCCCTCCCTCTCATCCTCCCCCCTCTTCGTCGTCTTTTTTCACCTCCCTCCTCTTGCACTTTACTCAGCTACAATTACAACAGGTGGAGCTGTGTGCATGCGCAAGGTAAAATCACTTAATAGCCATGCACAGGTTGATGGTTAAGAAGAAAAAAAATGTCACGAAAAGCCTACTAGAACAGCTTCAACCTCATTTGTTGTTAATCAGAGCTGTTTTAAATTGTGACAGATGTGTGCTGACTCCCAATGTGATTGGTACAATTTGTATCCAGTCACTTCCCCACATAAATGGGTGTGCGCACTTATGCAACCCCATTATCACTCCATCTATTTTCTACACTGGAGTCTGTTGGTGAAGGTACACCGTAGGACTGGACACTAGCCAATTGCAGGGCATCGTTATTTCATGACTGATAAATAGCATTCCTCATTGTCGTGGTATGGGAGCTGTCCGTGGTGCTGATCTCTTCGAATATTCCAAATAATGGCGAAAGGTGATGTGGCTGTGTGTCTATCTGATCCCACTGCTCAAGTCTGCTTCTTTTAACTAGTCAATAATGCATCAAGCAGCATGGCGCCCAGGCTGGCATCCATTACCAGGCCAAGGCTAATATTACAGTACATTGGTGACAAGAGGCAGCAGACTTTCAAGTACTGTATTACAGTCATCGTGGCTTTCTGATTGGAGACAACTTTCAAGGTATATTTTTCTATTCACAGTCAACGTACATCTACCGTCTGACATTTGCTGCCCATTGAAATCCTCTAGTGCTCTACTGAGACTGCGTGTCACCAGACACAAGTGCCATTTTACCCTGAATAAAGCATAAAATCCCTTTTCTCACCATCACTATCTCCCTTCCAACAGGCACCAGGGTCATTTATTATTGACCCCGTCATTGTTTGGGAGCTGTCATGGTGTGTTTTGACGGCGACGTTGAAGCAATAAGACCGAGGTGGGGCACAGCATTCCAGCGTCCCAAGTTGGCTCAGCATCACAGTGACGGACGGTTGTGCCTAATACTGGTGAGTGAAGACAAACGTCGTATAGACTGGGGCTAATATGTCTCCAGTGTGGAGACTCGGAAGTTTACATCAGTGCTGGTTTTCTATTCGTGTAAGGTGCAAAATAACAAGACAACACAGCAGCTTTAAGATGTTTCCTGGAATGCTTTTGCTCTTTTTTTCTTTTCCTCATAATTGCCAATGATTTTTTTTTCTATCCGTATTTTTCTTTTTCTTTTTTTTGCCCAAGATCAAATTGTATATTTTCTTTTCTCTTTTCATTTCCTTTTTTTCCCCTCGCAAGCAGCCCATTCCTTCGTCTTTATTGGCAAAAGCAAACATGCTTGTAAATTAGAAATTCATCTTTTTACAAACAAAATGACATGAAGAAAATACATCATAAACAGTAACAAATCCAAAACTATTATCCGATAAACTTACATTTTTTTACACTACGGTGTATTAGCACACACACAAGTACAAAAAAGTGGGATAGAGAGAAATTTGTCTAAATATACAAGAACCCAGTAACTTTGTCCTTTTTAAAACCAATAGGGAACAGATTAGAGAAGTGAGAGAAAGAGAATAATCAAGGTGCGAGGATGACTTCCAAAGGACAGTGAGTGTATTTACATGCATGAAAAGTTATATAAATATTCTTTTGGTTGAATGTTTTTACTGCCCCAAAAAAATAAAATAAATGAAATCAAGTTTGTAAACTTGTTCACATTACTATGCAAATTACAACAGAATTTCGATACAGTAAAAGAGGAAACTAGGAATCCTCCAAGGGGGACATATTTAATGAATTGGGACAACTGTATATTAAATTATATTAAAATAACGAAACTAAATCCAAAAAAAAGAAAAAAATCAACATGAATCAATTTTAAGCAAATGTACAAAATTTACACACACACAAAAAAAACTAAATCACAAATCTTGTAAAAAAAAAAAAATCCATTGAATGTCGACAGGTCTAAGGCAAAGAAACTCTTATTTTCTCTCTCTCTCATATATATAATAAAATCAAGGTTTTTTTACATTCAAACATCTGTCTATATATTTATGTATGATTAGGTCATTCTTTTACTTTGTTTGAGAAAGAGGTTGGGGAACATAAAAAAAATGAGTACACGGTGGTCCAATTAGGTTTAATAAAGTCCTCCATAGTTCACCTAAATTTAGAAAATAGTGAAAATATATTCCATGAACATCTGTGGGTGATTTTTTTTTTTTTTGTAGAATTTCCGAATATATTTTGGGGTGAGCTATCCATGCAGTACACCTTGGAGTGCAAAAGTGACTTGAATGGGAGCATCTGGATCATCCAAATAAAGAAGCAGGTAAGAGTTAGAAGAATAAATGAAATGTGGTCTTTAAACGGAGACCATAATGTCCACCGCCCCGAAAATCTTAAATACAGTCATGTATAAAAATAGCTTTTCACAGTAGATGCAAAGGTTGCGCATTACTGACAGTTAAAGTAAGCACACTTAAACTATCTCCAAGAACCAAACCTTCGTCTTTCTCAGCAAAAGTGAGATTATTTTGTTGAGTGGAGGGACTCCTCAAAAAACCAAATGGTAGTCTTAAAATGACTGTTGAAAATACTGGGGGAGAAAAAAAAAAACAAGAGAGTACTGGGTTTTTTTCCGGTTCTTTGAACTGGCGATTTACTTCATCGTCTCCAAGATCTGCTTTCGTACTTGTCGTCTTCATCGTCGTCCTCTTCCTCTTCTTCCTCCTCGCCAGGCAGATAGGAGCGACCTTCCTTCTGCTGATACAGCCATACCAAAGCACATTAGTACCGTTATGCTTTCCGATGAAACAACTTGAAAGTCAACCGGCGCCACAGCGCAAATTGTGTTTGGACTTCACCGACGCATGTAGTGACATTCTTGGAAGGATGAACCCTCCCCATGTCATGTGACATCACGGGGTGCACCCTAAGATCTCAAGATCCGACTCGACTCTGGCCTCAAAAGCTCTCGAGCATGAGAGAGGATTCCTCCTGACAGTCGTGTCACTCCGACTCCACTTCCGCTGAGAGCTTCGGCGGGTTTAAAAATTAAGAAGCGCCGCAGAGGACCGACGCAGCCTATTATAACTGAAATTTCTCCAAGTTGCACTCGCTTCAAAAGTTGCACAGCACGGCGTCAACCTTGTTGAACAAAATAATTGTTACCGTATTGTCGTCGTCTTTGGGCTCCTCCTCCTCGGGCTCGGTCGTGACAGAGGGCGTCTTAGGCTTGTACCAGGAAATCTGCAAAACGCGACCTTTGAACTTGGCTCCCTGGTTTGCTGCCTGGAATAAGGAAGTGTAAAAATGTAAGTTTGGCTCCGGGGTTCTCAAACCGTAGCATAGGGGTCCGCCCGCGAGATCATTTGCAAGAACTTGGGTCGGCTCCATAAAGTAGAGCTCAGTGGCCTAGTGGTAGAGTGTCCGCCCTGAGACTGGAAGGTTGTGGGTTCAAACCCCGGCCGGGTCATACCAAAGACTATAAAAATGGGACCCATTGCCTCCCTGCTTGGCACTCAGCATTAAGGGTTGGAATTGGGGGGTTAGATCACCAACTGATTCCCGAGCGCGGCACCGCTGCTGCTCACTGCTCCCCTCTCCCCCAGGGGATGGATTAAAATCACATGGGGATGGGTTAAATGCAGAGGACAAATTTCACCACACCCAGGTGTGTGTGTGACGATCATTGGGACTTTAACTTTAACTTTAACTTTAGAGAGACTAACGCGACTTACGTTCTCGGCTTCGCTCCGAGTCTTGAAAGTCATGACGACGCTGGTCGCATCCTGGTCACGGAGTTCCTCCAGATCACCGAATTTCTAATGATGAGCAAAGAAAGAAAGAAATGGCTATCGACATGCAAATATCAGCATTTCACGGCAATCGTGTTATGTTCTCACCACAAAGTGTGACGTGAGCTCCTCCTTCTCCTCCTGGGTGACCCCCATGATAAACAGGGCCCTGGGCCGGTGGTCCACCACCATGCGGTTGACGGAACCGCTGCGGCCCCTCGGACGTATGGCGCCCCCTTCCGGCAGCACCTTGCCCCGGCCTCGACACGTCGGGGATCGCAGGATGCCCAATTGTGTTGCCTGGTAAAGAAAATCATTCAAAAAAGGACTCAAGGTAAGCATGTCCTAAAAAAGCACATTTTCATCATTCCACAATGCTCTGCCTGCAGGTTATTTGTTTTTCTTAATGACATGTCGTACCAACGTGAACTCGGGTTCTCCTCATCTTGCCCTCACTTTTCCATTAGACGTCTCCAAATTTTCCTCCTCACCTCTCCGAAACCTTTCCATCCATTTGGCCCTGCGCTTACTTCCCACTCTTACTGCTACCGCCTGTGATTTTTGTTCCCGGCGGCTTAGACTTTAATGAGATGGCCTCCATCGGTGCGAGAGAGCGTTGAGTGTCTGATTGGGCTTCGTTAGCATTTAGCTCTTCCTCTGGGCTTGCTAAAGTGGCTGCTTTTTTAATGTGCATGGGGAGGATAGGCTTGGGCTGAGATGCTGGTGTGTAGGGAAGGGGAGTTATGCATTTTTTAACCACTAGCTAATTTAGAACCCATAGGGTAGGGATGAGTGAGACATGTTAAGGCTGGGTGTTACTATCAAAAACTGTGTTCCTATTCGGCTGCTGCTATGACAAGCCTTGTCTGCGTTGTTTCAGCGGGTGTGGAGCCAGTGTGAGGTTGAGATGACTATAAAGTGCTTTCTTTCGCGTGAACCTATTTTCAAAAAGCCTGACTCAAACCTTATATTACCACCAAGAAAATAAAAGGTGGCTGAAGATGGTGCATGCATTTACCTCCTTCTGCAGCTGGCCTAGTCTTCTCTTGAGATCTGTCGTGTCTTCTCCAGAGTTCATCTTCTTATGGAAGTCCAACTCAGCATCCAGCAGCTCCTTCTGGGCCTGCACGTGAGAAATGAAGCAAAAGACAGAGTGAGGGGGGCATTTAACTTGAAGCATGTATCCGCTTCCTACTTTGATGCTTTTGAAGTGCTTAACTTTCACAAAAGTTTGAAGACTCACATCAGTCTTGGTCTTGGGCTGGGAGTGATTGGCTTTAGAGACCTGAGAGGCCGGATTCATTTCATTCTGGAGCTGGGCAATCTTTTCAGTCAGTTCCTTCAGTGTCTTCATGATGTTGGCTCGTTCCTCTGGTTTCATCCCCCGGTTCTTCTCCAGACGGTTAATCAGCGCCTGATGAGAAATGCAAGTTGTGCCGTGTTTTCTTTTTTGGTTAATGTAACCTTGCTCCATTATCACGCTCAAGCATCACGTGCAATTATAATCCTCACCTTCTGCCACTCAATCTGCGTCTTTAACATTTCTTGCTTCTTCTTCCGCAAGTCATGCTGTAGTTTTAATGCCTCCTGAATGAAAACAAACAGCATCGTATACGACATTAAACCGGTACGGCAAATTCCAGCGTTTGGCGGAAACAAACGCCGTCACGTCCGTCATCCTCGTATTGCCCGTTAAAATGGAAAAAAAATAAAGCAACGTGCCTGTTTCTTCTTCAGGGCTTCCTGTGCTTCCAGTGCTTTCGCCGTTTTCCCAAGGCACTTGGAGGACGGCTTGAGCGGGGCGGAAGTGTAGGGGCCCTTCTGGGTGTTTGGCAGCACCGGCGCCACCTAAGTGCCGCGCACAGCGAGACGGGACGGCAACAAATTTAGGTCATCGCCGGGAGACGTGGTACGAACAAGACTTTACTTTTAAAATGCTGCTTGCTTCAAACTTTCCTGATACAAATGATATTATTGCCTTTTCATGTTGTGTAAAACTGAACCTTTTTTTTTTTTAAACCGCATTCTACTGGAACAAATGAAGCAGATGTCAAGTTATTAAGACGTACATTGACAGCTTCCGCATTGGGGTTCACGTTGTCAGGTGCGCTTGTCGTGCCGACTGGCGCCGGCGGCCGATGCTTGTTCAGCACGTACGCGGCCGGATTGTGCTGCTTGATCCCCTGCCAAACAAACAAAAGCTCAAGTCAAATGCTTCGATGATTTGATTCAGCCCTTACACGTTAATGCCATCACAGGGCGTTTACCTGCGGCCCGAGGTTGGAAGTGGACCCGGGCACCTGGTTGCTAGCGCCTTGATCCATCTGGTGAGTCCCCAGCATGTTGGGCTTGCGATGCCAGCGCATGTTAATGAAGCGGTTGTTGAGAACCGCTTCCACGCAGTACATGGCCCGGCGAGCTTCTTCGTTGGATGTGAATTGGATCAGCGCCGCCTCTGGGTTGCCGCCAAACACCACCTGGATGGATGAAATCAATTTCCAAATCCAGCTTTTTCTGCTCTCCATTTTGTTTTTTTGTCCTATTATCAACATGGTTTTAAAATGTGGTTTCTTTTGCTTCAGATGATACCTGAATGTTCACGATGGTCCCGAACTTGCTGAAGTGCTCATTGAGCTTGGTGATGGTGTTGAGCTCCGGCGGGATATTCCACACCTCCAGCTTAGTGTTCACGTAGAAGTTCCTCTTCGGGAAGCCGCCTTTGTTGTTGAAGTTTGGCCTGACACCAAGAGAGAGGTAAATGAAATCGTTTGGAAATTTTGAAAATAGTTTTTTTGTATAGAAATGTCAATTCTGACTTGAGCATCCAGGGCCTTTTAGCCGTGGGTCCCTCAGGTGTCATAGAGCCCATGGGTCTCTTCCTATTGTGCAGCTCTGAGTTGAAACTGGACATGTTGCTTCCTGGTGTGCTGGTGGGAGTGGCCGGTTCCGTTTGGATCACTATATTGGCGGCTAAAGGGGAAAAATGGAATCGAATCTCATTTGAAATGTTCCTACCATCCGGCGCTTTCTTCTGTGAATACTGAGAAGGTTAATACTCGGCACCTCTGGAGCCTTGTCCCTCACTGGATGTGAGGCCGATGAGGTTGGGCCGCTGCGTCTGGACTCGGGGAATGAATTGACGATACTGGTTCCGACCTGCTCCAGTTAGCCCCGGCGATTCCGGGTTGTAGCCCTCCGCATCGTAGTTATCTAAGACAAAAAAGGCGCTTTGAAATTAGAAATAGATTTGGGCATAAGATATGACATTTCTTTATACATCCAGGAGGACTCCACACAGGAAGGTCACAGCAGAGAACCTTTGAACTATGAGGCATACATATTCTCAAGTAAGTGAAACCCAATGAACAGGATGCTGCCAAACAACCACATCAATGCTGTCCAATGAAAAGCTCTCAAACTAAATGTAATTGGAATTGCTCCTCAAAAAAAAAACATTTTGCAGATGCATGCTTTTCATTGGACAGTAACAATATGCATGCATGGTGGAAAAAATAAAAACATTCGACAAGATGAAAATGAGTTTTACGTCAGCGTTGTTTTTGGTCAGTCAGGTTGTATTAGGTTTTGGAGCTTGACAGTCATTTTAATTTATGTTGGAAGCCAGAAGTGCATTAAAGTTCTTTGACTTATTTATGAAAAGAGGCAAGAGCATAATTCACAGAAAGCAAAACAATGTTCAAAAATAAAGTTGCACTGCCACTTTCAGGTCAACAGGCAACACTGCAGCCTGCTGACAACGCCCACCAAACAAATCATGAACAAAAAAAAAAGATATTCATGTGAACATACAAAAACAAAATGGAGTGGGCTATATGGGCGATGAATGGGGAAATCCCATGACAAACTTCCAACCTGCTTACATTCAGACTGGATATATTGGGGACGGAGCGACACCGACGAGGGAGGAGGCGGTAGAGGAAGAGGAAGAGGAGGCGGTAGCCTCGCGCCGGGCGGCCCGACTGAAGGCGATGACGTGATCGCCGACTGGTGGTTGGGGGTTTCCATTCCACTGGTTGCGATCAGTGGAGGGGGTCCTGACGGAGACACAAGCCCAAGCTGATGCCTCATAACAGCCAGTCCTTCACTCATCCGGGGTGAGCCCTTCATTCACATACCGAACTCGGCAATACGGGGGAAAAAGCTCCTTGTTCTGCTATCGTGTGCTGAGTTCAACCATTTACAGACAGACAGACGGGTAGATAGACAGACAGACAGACACTCACCAGCTAACGAGAAGACGCCAGGGGGCGGCGGCTGGCTGTAGGGCGGCATTGGTGGCGGTGGTATCCTGAGTGATGGGGGAGGCTCGGTGATGGGCGGCGGCATGGGCAGGCCGCCGGGGGGTATCACAGGGGGCGGCGGGAACGGGATGATGTTGGGAAGACTGACGTCATCCACGATGAGAGGGTCGTTGCCGTGGTCAAACGGGCACAGGTCGCCGCGGACGCAAAATCCTTTCTCTGCATGGGAGGAGGAGAGAATCATGATTTGGGATCAATGTTGACATAAATTGAGGAGCTTCATTTACATGGCTATAGTGCTTCGACCTCATTTTGTGGAATCTATAGACAAAATTCAACCGATGATTTTTCATGATTTACGACAAGGCTCAGTGCCGATCTCCCCAACAATGTCTGGTTCTGGAAGGATAAACTAGACATTATTTACTTCACGGTCTCATTAAGAAGACCAATCTCTCGTGGCCGAGTACTGGCAGTGGCGGCCTTCAGGGGCGCGAGATATTTTAACTCCGCTTACCTCTGGAGAGGTGTTTGAGCCTTCCCCCACCGGGGACGATAGCCAGAGTGATCAACATTAGTGGTCATTAGCCATGAAAAACACAACCATCAATAAGCCCTAAGGGCAAATTGTGGTATGAAGAAAAAGGCTAATGCATGTATGGTACAACAGTTTAAGATGACACGAGGAAACACCAATTTGTAGAATCATATAGTGGCGGGGTCTCTTTGCATATAAGCCTTTTATTCCGAGTTAAGCATTTAGTATCAAAATATTTTGATCTAAAGACAAAGTGAAAATACACTCATAAGTATGAAAAGAGTAGCTGTATGTTTACCGTCGTAATCCCTGCACCGCTGCTTGCGTGAAGGGTTCTTATTGCTGAACGGCTTGCCGACGCCGTCTTGCCTGCCTTTGCCATAGTAGCCGGACCAGCTGTCCGTAGTGCCGTCGGGCATGTGCGCGTGCGTCGCCAAGGGGACGCCGCCGGGTCCCGGGCCGCCGGCGGTGGATGAGAACGGGTGAAGCGGGGTGGGCAAGAGCGGCGACGGGAGCTGAGGAGGCTGCTGGGGCCTGCCCGTGGCGGACGAGTTGTAGCTGTCGGCGTCCTTCCTCTCAAGCTCGAATTTTGACTTGAAGTCTGGCGGAAAGGCAAAAAGGTATTTGAACATAGACAATAGCCCGTCACGTCACACAAACCAACCTTGAGGTGAATAAGGCCAATTCCAGCCTGTGTGGCTGAAGCCCATATGAGCGACATGCAAAGCGGTCCACATTTGATCGAGATGATTCCAACTCATAAAACAGCCTCTTCCTCTGCTGCTGCTGTTGTTGTTTCTCACCTCGTCCCCTGCTCTTCCCCCGGCTGCCACTCCTGCTCCGGCTTCGGCTGTTGCTCCTCCCACGAGAATTCCCCCTGCGCCGCTCGTGGCGCTCCCGCTCGCGGTGCGAATCGCCGCCGCTCTTGCCGTGACGATCAAAGTCCCGCCTCTTGCGCTCGTCCCGCCTCCTGTCGTCGCGACTCCTGCGTGGTCGGGGAATGGGCAAAATGATATTGCCTGTCGCATTATAGTCTCAGATAAGAGGAGACAAAATCAAACCTGGATTCATTGAAGTCAGAGCGGTTCCTCAGAGGACTTCTCCTGCGTCGGTTTTCTCTCTCCTCTTCTGGAGCTTCAATCTTACAACGAGAACAACAAAAAGCAATTATCTCTCTTGGTATGTTCAGAAAATGGAACCAGACAAAGTGATTCCTACTTACTTCGGCTGCATCTGATTTAGCTGGAGGAACGTTAACCACTTCTTTTGGAGCTTCTTTAGCAATCGGGTTCCCCTGGTAGTTCTTGCTTGTCAGACATTCAAAAAGTTTATCCACGAAGCCGACAGTCTCTGTAATAACACGTGAAATCAATCATAAATCATAGAGTCAAGTCAAGTGTAACCAGTAATACCTTTTTGTAGGAAGACGTCGAGCTGATCGGCACACAGCGCTTTGAGCTCCTTCTCTGGTTTGTCCTTCTTCACCAGAGCCACAACGTAATTGGCTAACGCAGAGGGGTCAGCATCACATCTGCCAACAAAGACATGATCAAACTTGATGCTCCAAAGTACTTGGACACATTTGACACTCGCTTTGTTATGAAGATTTGATTAATGTACTTATTTCCTCTGGCTCAATTGAGGTAAGTAAACACTTTATTATTCTGATTTGGGGGCCTAGTATTTGAGTTCAAAATAGGATTTTATTGAGTGCGTGTGTCTAAAGTTTGCAATTTATGTGCATGTTATCTGTAATTTAAGCCATCCATTTGCCGAGGCAGAGATGGTAACTATGGTAACACTCGCAGCAAGCGTCTCCTCTGAAACATGTTTACACATTTTGCATCTATGTGATTGCAAGAGAGCTTCTAGAATTGCAAACAGAAGGCTGCATGCTGTGCTGCACTTTGGAGGGGTGCTAGAGTAAAGTTGTTTTCTCGTGATCCAGTTGATTTACATAATTTACTCGGCCAACTATTGCAAGAAAGATAGCGAACATAATAGTTCCCACTTAACGGGCAGTCAAAAAGGTTCTTTATAGCAAGCGATCGGCCACGGTTTCTAGCAATTCCCCCTCATTGATGCTAACACACGAGCTAGCTACGTAGCGTGCAAGCTAAATGACATTTAAATTCAAACACTCACATTGGCTCCAGAAGTTTTGCCAGCCACGACTTGAGAGCATCAACATTCTCTATAATCATGGTGAGGAAGACGATCACGCGGTTTAAAAAATGAAACGAAGCCCCGAAACGCCTGCTTTCATCGTCGATAAATTTGGAAGCTTTCGGGGCCTTGGGTCTCAACTGGCAGGTCGCACTGAAACACTTTACGTTATGTTAACTCACTCGAGGTGTCGTAAAAGAATGCCTGCTGCACGACGTTGGTATTTCAATTGCGTCTTTAGCCAACCATGTCACTAAAAATATTTTCGGAAGACCTGGATTTATTTATTTAAAAAAAAAAAAAACACACACTTTGTCCTTGTTTTTTATAGCTAAAATAAAAGATATTAACTTTGCCGGTGTGTTATGCATGTGACAGTCTATGGACTTCTTCTCCCAGAATTCCTTGCAAGTGTCTTGGTGTCATCAGCCGGCGCAGCGGTGGCGTGGGTTCCCTTGGCTTTGCTTCTTGGCTAGCGCTTAAGTTTATTTTTGACGAAGCAGCGGAATAACCTACCAGTTGTGCAAAAATGACGGTAAGTTTATTCTTCAGTAATTTCCCATAAAAAAATTTAAAAAAATGTGTCAATAGTAAGCGTTAGCATTTTGCACTGCATTGACATGCCATAGCTTTAGCAAATTAGCTAGCAAAAGACTTGTAGTCCAAGTACTCTAACAACAAAAAACCTACACCAAAGAACGCCACTGAAGTTTCATATTCACAAATGATCCATTCACAGACGCATTGTTTATTTTCTAGCTGCCACTACTTTTATGTACATCTTGCTTACCATATCTTTCCAGGAGCGCAAGGGAACGGCAAAGTTGGACTTTTTGAGAAAGATTGAGCTCGAAATTCAGGCTAAATGGGAGAAAAACAAAACGTTTGAGAATGATGCAGCGACAACAATTGGGGAAAGTGCACAGTAAGTAGCTCCTTTATGTTGAAGCTCCCAAAGACGAGCGTTAAGTTACATCATGCTGTTTGCCGGGGCGTCGATTTGCACAAAATGTAAAGATGATGCGCAATGTCACGTTGAAATATTGTTGCATACTTTTCCCTCTATTCCACAGCAAAAACAAGTATTTTGTCACCTTTCCCTACCCATACATGAATGGGAGGTTGCATCTTGGTCACACATTCAGCTTGTCAAAGTGTGAGGTAAGTTGCTATTATTTAGGAAGGCAAAGAACATAGAAATGAATCCCCTGTGCTTTATGGTGTCTCAGTTTGCGGTTGGCTACCAGATGTTGAAAGGAAAGAAGTGCCTTTTCCCATTTGGTCTCCACTGCACAGGCATGCCAATCAAAGTGAGTGTTTTGGTGTATTCCTCAAGATTGCCTCATACATGCTATACATGACATTGCAAAACAACCATAACAAAATTAATCTTTTTTTCCAAAGGCTTGTGCAGACAAGCTCAAGCGGGAGATGGAACTGTACGGAAATCCGCCACAGTTTCCAGATGAGGAGGAAGAGGAGAAGGAGAAGCCAAACACGTGTGATGAAATCATCATCAAGGACAAAGCCAAGGGGAAGAAGGTCTGAATTTGAGATGGTGTTTACTCATTGAGTGGAGGCATAACCCAGTTAAGACAAATAAACACCTGCCTCGATTAGATGCCTCCCTTTCCCTTCTTGGACAATTAATAACAAAATTCCCCATTAATAACAAAATTCTATGAGTAATTCGTGCCACAACACGGTGGCTAAGCATTGCTTGTCAAAATTAAATTCATTTGACTTCAACATACACCATTGGCAGTAAGTTTCCACCAGATGGCGACAAAGAAATGTCTATCATTCCAGTTTCTGACGTTATGTAATTGTCTTGTTAGAGTAAAGCAGTTGCCAAATCTGGTTCGGCCACCTTCCAGTGGAACATCATGAGGTCTCTAGGCCTGAATGACCACGACATTGCCAGGTTTGCCAACGCTGAACACTGGCTGGACTATTTTCCTCCTCTGGCTGTGAAAGATCTCAAAATGATGGGGGTCAAGGTACAAAATCATATTTTGCATTCAAATAAAACCCCCACAAATTAAAAGGTTATTAAACGTCTCGTGTGATCCTCCCAGGTGGACTGGCGGCGCTCGTTCATCACGACAGACGTGAACCCTTTCTACGACTCCTTTGTCCGCTGGCAGTTTGTCACCCTGAAGGAGAGAAAAAAGATTAATTTTGGAAAAAGGTGAGATGACAACAATCAGCGTTTGTTCAATGTCGCTTTGTATTGATATTATTTTTACAGGTATACCATCTATTCCCCCAAGGATGGACAACCATGTATGGACCATGATAGGCAAACAGGAGAGGTACGCTTACCCGGTGCTATGAAAAACAAGATATATAGATCGATAAGATATATCCCAATTAGTTATTTTCACCTCACTTGCAGGGAGTTGGACCTCAGGAGTACACACTCATCAAGATGAAGATTATTGAGCCCTACACGGCCAAATTCAAGTCCAAGGTTTTTTACAGCAGGTAACAAACTTTGCTGCTGTTAATTTGCATAATTTTGTGTAATTCAGACCCAAAATACGTGATGTTAAAATCAAAGTATGGCATTGATTCTGTCCTCCCTGCAGCGCCATAAAAGGCAAGAACATCTACCTGGTGGCCGCAACGCTGAGGCCAGAGACCATGTTCGGTCAAACCAACTGCTGGGTGAGGCCCGACATGAAGTACGTGGCCTTTGAGACCACCGGCGGGGATGTCTTCATCTGTACTGGGAGGTCTGCCAGGAACATGTCCTTCCAGGGATTCACCAAGGACAATGGTGTGGTCCCCGTGGTCATGGAATTACTGGGACAGGTATGTTATTATTAAACGCAAAAGTTGGAGCCAATATTTATCAAAGCGGTCGAGGTGCCCTGTAAAATTTGCATTTGCTTTTTACTGAAGTTGGTCCAACAGTGTTCGCAAAACATTATGCCTGCAGGACATCCTCGGCTGCGCCTTGAGTGCTCCCCTGACGTCCTACAAGATCATCTACGCTCTGCCTATGCTCACCATCAAGGAGGACAAAGGTACGAGAAAGTGAATCCCAAGCAATTAAGCATCCACGCTCACACGCCGGTGGGTTTACATTTTCTAAAAAGTTAAAATGTCAAAATCCAACTTCTAATTACCCTCAGGTTCACTTGGTTTTAAAGGTTAGGGAAGGCAATGAGGTGCGCTAAACACGGATGAGTTTGGTGCACTGACATTTCAGCAGATTCCCAAGCAGCTTTATTTACCATTTCCCACTTTGAAAATGTCCATCCACGGTGCTCATCATGCGCAATTAGGCAAACGGTATACTGCGACGGCAAATAGCAAAGCGGTGCAGCTTTAAAAGTTTCCCGAAATGTAACACCTTCCCCCCCTCTTGTTTGGTTTCCATCAGGCACAGGAATAGTCACCAGCGTGCCTTCTGACGCCCCCGATGACATCGCTGCTCTTAGGGACATCAAGAAAAAACAAGTGAGTTGCGCGTCTTTCTACACATCAATGCTTCATCGGAGCCAACGCCACATTCATAGTGACAAAGCTTGGTCGTCAAAAACCCAATATGAATATTTCATAGGCCCTGAGGGAGAAGTATGGAATTGAGGACAAGATGGTGCTTCCTTTTGAGCCGGTAAGCTCATCTCCTCAGACATCTTAAACCTATCAATTGTAGTTGTGAAGCTGCTATAAGTGTCTCTCTATTTCAGATCCCCATCATAGACATTCCAGGCTATGGGAACCTGTCTGCTCCGCTGGTCTGTGACGAGCTGAAAATCCAAAGCCAGAATGACAAGGAGAAGCTGGCCGAGGCTAAGGAGAAAGTCTACTTGAAGGGATTCTATGAAGGGGTTAGTCCACCTTGTCCGGGCTGTACTGTAGCTGATGATAGAATACATGATGAATGAATTCCCTCAGATCATGTTAGTTGACGGCTACAAGGGGCTGAAGGTCCAGGATGTGAAGAAGCCAATCCAGAAGATGATGATAGAAAAGGTAGGACTTGCTCTGTCTGTGGCCTCTTCCTGGATACTTACAGCAGGTAGCATCATTTCGTTGTAGCGCCCCCAAAATGTTGCCTGCATCTCTGATTTTCAGGGCGAGGCCTGCATCTACATGGAGCCAGAAAAACAGGTCATGTCGCGTTCGGCAGACGAGTGCGTGGTGGCCCTCTGTGATCAGTGGTAAGTGACATAAACTGCAACTCTAGGGCTGAGTAGATTCAAATGAGGTCGTTTGTATCGCAGGTATTTGGACTACGGCGATGCTGACTGGAAGCAGCAGACCAACGAAGCCCTCAAGTCTTTGGAGACGTAAGACGCGCTCCATTCATTTCATAAGATATTCTATGCTTTTTGCTTGCGGAGAACAAGCACTGAAAGGATTACCCAATTGATCTCATACAATCGATTTTTTTTCCGTTCTGCATAGATTTTGTGATGAGACCAGGAGAAACTTTGAGGCTACTTTGGCATGGCTGCAGGAGCACGCCTGCTCTCGGACGTACGGCCTTGGTAAGTGTGCTCAGCCGAGTTGACCATTATTCTTGATTGACGGTTTATTATTAAAATTGTTCATAAAGAATTCAATCCATTGAACAACTGCATCAGACTGCTTACTGAAAGTGACTTCAGGGCTGTTGGCAGGCTCGACACTGCAGCTGACATTTTATTTTTTTTAATACACCTGTTTGCGCTTGCTTGCCATAGGAACACGGCTGCCTTGGGACGAGTACTGGCTGATTGAGTCCCTCTCGGACTCCACCATCTACATGGCCTACTACACGGTGGCCCACCTCCTCCAGGGAGGCGTGCTCAGCGGACAGGGGGCCTCGCCGCTGGGCATCAAGTGAGTCATCACGGCGGGAACTCAAACACCATCCCATTTGACACTTCTTCATGTATTCATTATTTTTAATGTGTGTCTCAGACCACAACAGATGACCAAGGAGGTGTGGGACTTTCTCTTTTTCAAAACGTCCCCATTCCCCAAGACGGACATCCCAAAAGAGCATCTTCAGAAGCTCAAGAGGGAGTTTGAGTATTGGTACCCGGTGGACGTGCGCGTGTCTGGCAAAGACCTGGTGCCCAACCACTTGTCGTACTACCTCTATAACCACGTGGCCATGTGGCCCAATGACCGGTGAGCTTGTCTTCATGACATAGCGCTTTAAAATAGTATTCACCTCCAGTGCACATTGATTTTTGATGGGGTACATATCTTCCACAGTGGGAAGTGGCCACAGGCTGTGCGAGCCAACGGGCATCTCCTCCTCAATTCCGAGAAGGTGCATCAAATCCTAATGGCGTGATTTGCCATATTTAATCATACAAACTCGCCACGGCGAAGCGATTTTGCGCTGCTTTTGATTGAATTCTCTGTGGGAATCTGTGGGGTGTGGCGTTACTTACCATCTGCTTTTCTTGTCTACCAGATGTCCAAATCAACCGGAAACTTCCTCACTCTGAGCCAAGCCATCAAAAAGTTCTCAGCAGACGGTAGGCTGAGAGTGTCATGCGTTTCAGCACCGCAGCTTTATTTATTTGTTGACTGACAGCTTCCACCTGGAGATGGAGACAGAGGGCCCGGAAGACGGCCCTCTGTTCATTGTTGCTTTGCGCTTGGCTAGTTTGACAGCTGTGGAACCAACAGTGTGTGAGGAAAAAAACGAGCTGGTATCCTGGTGATGCCACCTTTATCGTAATGAAGGCATCTCTTGATGAAGATGTCTCCGAGCTGAAAGTGGTGTATTTGCAGGAGTCTCAATTTGACAGCCATTTTGCCAATAATGAGATGGTCATTTGTCCTCATGTTTACCTATGCATGAATTAGTACCGTTCTTCAAATAGTGATCCCCACTCTGATGGACAGCGGGGCTTATCTCAATGCTGTGTGCGCTGGAAGCACTGTGGGAGGCGCTTTGGTCAATTGAAACCATTTATTTGTAATGTTGAAAACATATGACATGGTTTTTGGATCAGAGTTTGCATCATAGGTATTTTTGTTATCATTTTACTTCTCTATTCTGTATTTTTCCATGACCGTTGGCAATTTATCAAATAAAAAGCCATTATTTGAGAAACAACGATGCCCCATAGTGGTGTCAACCTCCTCCTCCTTCTGTTTTAGGTATGCGTCTGGCTCTAGCTGACGCTGGTGACACGGTGGAGGATGCCAACTTTGTGGAAACCATGGCGGATGCCGGCATCCTGCGCCTTTACACCTGGCTGGAGTGGGTGAAGGAGATGATAGCCAACCAGGACAACCTGAGGACCGGACCTGCAGACACCTTCAACGACCGCGTATTTGCCAGGTAAACACAATCGGAGCAAAAGATTTTCAAATGTTTGTTGTCCTCCTCCCCTAATTGCATCACCTCATACTTAATTTTGCGCTCTGTAGGATTACTATAGTAAAAAACAAAATG
The DNA here is from genome assembly GCF_901709675.1 of Syngnathus acus. Lineage (NCBI taxonomy): Eukaryota > Metazoa > Chordata > Actinopteri > Syngnathiformes > Syngnathidae > Syngnathus > Syngnathus acus. The sequence continues at coordinate 2,007,912 of NC_051099.1, read as the reverse complement.
ATGCACTGCAGTCTACACCCATCATGTCATATTCAGTTAAAACGTTGTAGTAAAAATAAATTGCGAGGCGCTCGAGCTGGTAGCAAGCCAGTCGGGAAGCATTTCAGAGGCTGCACGAAAACCTCTTTTTTTAAAGAACCCCCGAGCCGAAACTTTAAAGGATTTTTGTATCTTGGCCAGCGAGATGAATTCTGGAATATTGAAGACGGAGCAACACTATATCAGGATGATGTTCAAAGAGGCTTTGAAGTGTGGCTTCTTTGAGTTCCAGGTAAATAAAATCTTCTCAAGCAATTTACAATTGTTTACCCCTTCTAAAAGAAACTCCATCCAGATCTAGTTATTAATATGATGAATGCTTCCTCCAGGCTGCCAAAGATAAGTACAGGGAGTTGGCGATTGAAGGCATGCACAAAGAGCTGGTCTTCCAGTTCATAGAGAAACAAACGCTGCTGCTGGCCCCCATATGTCCACACCTGTGCGAGTACACCTGGGGTCTGCTGGGCAAGGTAAGAAATGTGCATATTTGCCACCTCCATTGAGGAAGAGTTGCCGCTCGTTCAAAGTGCTGACTTTCATCCTTTCCACCCACCTCCTTTTGTACGCTTAAAAGAAGGCAGGGGCACCAAAGCGACATTTTAAAAGACCTGCACTAATATATATTCATGAGTACAGCCACCATCAGACCGGCTTATTTAATCCACTTCTAACGCTTTTCCTGGCTGTGACCACTCGGAGCTTGTCTCCATACACACACACACACACACGCTTTCTCTTGTTGCTGCTGTCAAATTGAGGCACACACTTATCGTGCATGTACATGATAACACAGAGAGCCAAGAATATTTTCAACACTCTAACGGTAAGGGTAGAAATGAAGGCCGCTGTGCTGAAGATTAAAGATTAAAGATTAAAGTCCCAATGATCGTCACACACACACCTGGGTGCGGTGAAATTTGTCCTCTGCATTTAACCCATCCCCGTGTGATTTTAATCCATCCCCTGGGGGAGAGGGGAGCAGTGAGCAGCAGCGGTGCCGCGCTCGGGAATCAGTTGGTGATTTAACCCCCCAACTCCAACCCTTAATGCTGAGTGCCAAGCAGGGAGGCAATGGGTCCCATTTTTATAGTCTTTGGTACCCGGCCGGGGTTTGAACCCACAACCTTCCAGTCTCAGGGCGGACACTCTACCGCTAGGCCACTGACGTGTATTTTCCGTCATCATCTAGCAACGACCGTTTCCTGCACCGGCTAAAACGCTAATGAGCACGAACAGTTTCACCCTCCTGTGTTTTGCCTCTCCTCCGACAGCCTACATCTGTGACAAAGGCGTCATGGCCCATCGCCGGTCCAGTGGATGAGATTCTCATGCGCTCCTCTCAGTACCTGATGGAGACGGCACACGACCTCCGACTGAGACTCAAAGCATATCTGCTTCCCCCGAAAAATAAGGTACAATGCAGACATTTGACGGAGTTCAGTTGTGCTGAACCAAAATGTTTAAGCGCCCAATACTGCCCCCTATCTGTGCTTGGATGTACGCGATGTACTTTGTTTTCCCTTGAGCAGAAAGGCGACTCAAAGCCCCCCAGCAAACCTTCACACTGCACCATCTATGTGGCCAAGAGCTACCCGACATGGCAACACAGCGCCTTATCCCTGCTGGGCAAGCACTACAAGGTCAGCGACACGGACACGCATGCTCCACATGCTGCGTTAGACAAACGCCGACATTGCGTCTTTGTTTGTCCTCTTTGTGTAGAGCAACAATGGCGCCCTTCCAGACAACAAGGTGATAGCCGGCGAGCTGGGAGCACTCCCCGAGCTGAAGAAGTACATGAAGAGAGTCATGCCCTTTGTTGCCATGATCAAGGTACGGCATCAACACTGCAGAATCCTAATGCGGCGAGCAATGTGAACCGTTTTGCAAATGCACATATTCTGTTGTCATTCATTTATTTTATAATTACTTTCATAGCAAAATTAAAATCAAATATTTTTGTGTTCATTTTAAAGTCTACATCTCACTTGGCCTATCTGTTCTGGTGGCGATTGAGTACAACAATTTCCCACCCATTCTTTTGTCTTCTGTCTGGGTATTGTGAAAAGCTTTTCTTTTTCTCTTCATGTGTCAGACAAAAACACAAAACTGCTATATTGATCTTCCGCCGGATTTTTCAAGTCGCCAATTTCTTGCTGACTTGAAAGTTACTATCTCCGACAGAGGAAAAATCCATCAAGAATGTTTATTCCAATCTTTGCTTTTCATCAATCTCTATTTTGCAGTTCTCAATTGTGTTTTCCTTTTATTCAGACTCAATTTAATCCCGAATTGAGACATATCGAGTCCAAGTTGTCCGCCTATCAACGAGAGAGTCCAATCACCAGTGCTTAACTTATCACACGTGCATGCGGCTTTCCATAGGAGAACCTTGAAAAAAACGGGCCCAGGGTTTTGGACCTCGAGCTGGAGTTTGACGAGCGGGCAGTTCTGATGGAGAACCTGGTCTACCTAACCAATTCCCTCGAGGTATGTCGACACTTCACCAGACTGATTGGACTTTCAAAGATGCCTGGCATACTGCAGCTCGACAGTCAACAAGCTTGAGAAAGAATTCTAAGCGCGTTTCCTCAATTTTCACGCTTAATGCAGCTGGAGGGGATCGACATCTTGTTCGCGTCCGAGGCCGATGACAAAGTGAAGGAAGACTGTTGCCCGGGGCAACCGTACTGCGTGTTCAGATCCGAGGTGACCGCTCGTGTGAAGGACGTCTTTGTGATTCCCAAGGTTCCATGCGCTCGCCTTAAATTTGAAATGGACAATTTCTACGTTGACAGCCAGCAGTTTGCGTGACCTTGGTCAATCCTCAGCCGTGCAACAGCCTCTTCTCGACCAAGCTCGACATCAGGCAGGGAGACAGCCGAGACAACGTCATCCGCAGACTCGCTAAGGTCAACAGACTCATCAAAGGTTAGATATCCAAAACAACATCTGGACTAAAGAGATGTTTGAAAGGGACACAATCCAAAATTCATGTTTTCATCTCAGCTATTTCAAGCTACATTATGGCACACAAATCAAAATTTCCTTCGCCCCTGACCTTTTGCCACGTTCCCTCCGACCAGATCTATCCAAAGTGAAGCTGATGAGGTACGAAGACCCCCTACTGGGGCCCCGTCGGGTACCCGTGCTGGGACAAGAGGAGCTGGGCAAAGTCCTCATCTCCCCTCAGTCCGTGTTCAGCATCAACCTGGATGAGAAGAAAGTCACTGTGGCTGACAACAACCTCACTGTGGACATCGGCGACACTCTGGCCTACCTGGTTTAATTGAAAAACACACAGTCGTCATCAAGTGTTGCGACACAACAGGCCATCATAAGTTGATATCTGCAAACTCTTGCTGTTTTCATACCTACCGATGGAATTGTGTCTGCTGCCTTGTTTTGTTCATCCTAGGTGAAACGTCACGGTCCCTCCTGTTGTCTCTAGAGGTGCTGTTTGTCTCACGTGTTTTTTTTTTAAATGATTATTTCCAGAGAAATAATAAAACTTGTGAAACAAAATGTTCAGCATTTCCAGATTTTTCCCCCCCCCCCTACATCCCACCATCTTACATCTGTGGCGACTCTCATCCTCCTGTCACGCGCACTGCTGGGCTAATGGTGAGTATGTATTTTGTTACCATGACGATACGGAGCAGCTCTAATGGGTTGGCTGCACTTAGATCCCCAAACCTAAAAGAGTGAACTGAAAAGGACACAGGGAGACCGCATGGATGATGGAAAATGCATTATGACCAAAAAACGTGTCATGTCACAGTCAACATAATGAAACAATCCCTTTTTACAGGTGAACTGTAGATATTTTCTCCCTGAGTCAATTTTCCCCTTGCCTGCACCTCATTTGTCGGAGTCAATTCTTATTTTCCTGCCCAAGGGTGAGTGTAGCATTTACTTGCTTTTTGTTTGTAAGTAACATCCATCCCCATGTGGCCCTGATTCAAATCTATGAAAAATATTTGACTCGTACTATTAATGTTACAGTGCAAAGTGAAAAATAGTTTGTGTGAATAGTGTGCTTTTTCTAATCCCACTCGTTTTAAGGCTATTGAAATAAATACATTTCCTTCATATAAGGCTTTTACAACCATACAACTTGACTTTTATTTTGAAGAAAGGAAACAATGGCTGTAAACAGGATGTTACATCAGTAAGATGACCCCAAGCAACCCTTGTGACAAAGCTAAAAGGTTTGTAAAGCCCTTCCAAATACTATATAATATTCATTGTAAAATATGACATTTCTTTGTAATAATTTTTGGCCAATTTATTTGTTGACCTCTATAGCTTCATGTCATTTGGTGTAACCTATTTCACCTGGAGCAATAACCACATCAAAGTCATAATAAGATATGAGCAAATGAAGTATCTCTTTTCTGTAATTAAAACAATAAGTGATAATATCCCTAGGGGATTTGTTTTGAACTATATTTATAGTAAATACAGATCAATGCTACACAAAATGAAATCATAAATAGTACATATGTGAGGTCATGTCAATGCATTCATTACCTTGATGTGTCTTTTGCAGCATTTAGCGCAGAGGCCAACTAGCAGACTTATCTCTACAAGACATTTTTTTTTCTCTTGCCAAGCCTGGCATTGAGCCGCTTTATCTGCCCCTAACATGCACTTCTTCCTCCTTGTCATCTCCTGGCCTTCACTCTCCTCTCTGCATGCCAGCGGCGTTTTGTAATGGAGCAGACCATTGTCACACAGCAGTAAGTGTTTGGCTTGTCGACTACTTGTCCTTTGTACTTATGTGTAATTAAATGACGCAAAAAAAAAGTTCTAAATTGTTCAGAACTTAGAAATTCAAATTGTTACAACACAACAGTACGACTTCTTGATCGTTTCGTGTTGTGCAAACTGATGTTATTTCTTCATGTTAACGCTGTGTGCGTGTTTAAAATAATTAACATTTGTCAAAAATATATCCACAAATACCAAGCTCATGCTAGTGTCATATGCTTGCACACTAAAAAGAATGAAATCCTGTGATTAACGAATTTCATAGTAATATCTGCTTGCATTGTAGGCCATCTTTATCAGGGAAGGGCGATGGATGTTTCCCCACAGGAAGTGACACACACTGGAGGTCAAACAACTTCCCTTACATGAGCATCGCGGCGCTCACTCAGCCCGGCCTGGGCGTCACCAGGACGACCGTCACCACCATCACACAGACAGGCGGCGACTGGAGCAGTGGTCTGTTTGACATCTGCGGAGATAAATGCACATGTACAGTCACTCATCTTCATCTGGATGTTGTCCTACATATAATCCAGGGCCTGAGGTTGTGTTCTTCCCAAGCAGGTGTTGTCGGCGCTGTGGCGCCATGCTGTTTGGACCTGAGGCTCGCAAACCAGTACGGCGAGTGTCTCTGTTTTCCTCTTCTGCCAGGGTCCACCTTCGCCATGAGAGTCGGGTTCAGGGAGCGCTATAAAATACGAGTGCGTGTCATACAGTAAATACAGTCTTCATCATATGTTATATATACGTGTCAATTTTTTTTGGTGGATGAGCATATAATACAACCGATCATGAATATGTTCCTATGTGCTGTTCTACAGGGGAACATGTGCGACGACTGGAGCACCGTGTGTTGCTGTTATTCCCTGGCCGTGTGTCAAATGGCACGGGAGATGAAGTGGCGCACCGGGATTCAGACGTACCACGTGGCCACCGCGCTGGATTGCGCTTGCTCGACCGGGACCGCCGCCAGACCCGATCCCGAATTCCACTCGCGCTCTCAGCAGTGTTGATTCGGAGGGCCCCTGAAGGACGCCTGCTTTGGCCACTTTATTAGGTACACTTTCACAATTGAATTTCTTTAAAAAAAGATGCTTGCATGCACTTGTCAGTGGTATTATTATTATTACATTTGTTTATTTTTCCTCCTCATTTGGTTACCTTATTGTCAAGATGTGAGGGACAAGATTTAGAATCACAAACTGCATTATTATTCGGTGATCAAGTGGGCAGTCTACTGTTTAACAAATATATTTTACATTTCTGAAAGACAAGTACTATAGAAGGGTGCACACAATAAAACTGCAACCTTTACAGCTTTAATCACCTTTCTCTGGTTTTCGTCATAGTTTTCATCAAGTGGGGGAAAAAAAAAGTTATTATCTGTATTATTTTACTGCACGTCCAGAGATATGAGCCTCATAATCTTTGCAGCCGCTGCGTTGTAATGCTTTATAGATTTTGTAGGTCTGAGCTTTTTTTGATTTTTGTCCTGCACAGCAAAGGTCAGCTGACACATTAAATGTAATTCCTCTCTGGTACATAGCGGCGAGGTAAAGTGTGGATCTGCTGAGCCAACACAGTGGATATAAAAAGTCTACACACCCTCGTTAAAATACCAGGATTTTGTAGTTTAAAAGTGAGACCAAGACAAATCAAATATTTTGACATATAGCTTGTAGTAAGTACTGGAGGGAAAAAAAACTTTTTGACAAAGGGAAAGACAACAAAAAAACAATGTAATGGTGTTGCACAAGTGTGCACACCCTTTTATTTTAATTTGGGATGTGTCTGATGGAAAGCTATCATTTTTGGCATCTCCGCTTTAGATATTGCTGTTTATTAAAGAAGTGGCCAGTGATCATGCCAAAAATAAAAAAATAAGCCCCAAGCGACCTCTGATGAGACACGCTGAAAGTAACAAAAACGACTGCAGTGACAACCTGCTGGACAGCATGTTGATAATAAATGGAATTTTCATTTTCAGTGTTGGGCCTTAACGCATCTCCGCCTGCTTCCCCACCCTGCAGGCGTTCAATCATGTTATTAATTCTGATTGCTGTCCTTCCCTCAATTTAAAAATGCCAGCCAACGAGCATTCACCGTGTGGGTGTGAAAACATCATTACACAACACAAAGCGGTTGGGTGCTTATTACCATCTATTGGACGTGGCTGACTACCTGGCAACTAATTCATAGAAAGTTGCATTTCTAACATCAAAGAAAAGAAAGTTCCCTTTCTGGGAATTCAAAAAGTTGATTGGATTTTGCCCCCAGTGAAGGCTTTACCGTCCGGAAACATGTTTCTGTGACATCTCAAGGGGGAAAAAGCAAATAATGGGCCATGGGGGGAAAAGTATTTATTTTTATTTTTTATTTTCCCCCCACTTTGGGTAATGCCAGCTGCCCCACTGTGGCTTGGGAACGTTTCCCAGCTCTACTGGCTGTAAAAGGGGATACATACGCCATCCAGGGGGAAGAAAAAAAATGCCCCGTAAGCCACCAGGGGGCAGTCTTGCTGCAGATGTTAGTTAAATGCTGTTTTCCAATAATAACTATAGGGCGTGAAGCTGCCCAGAGGGAGTAGTCAGTCCAGTGTGCTGATCTAAGGTCATATCCAGATTCCCCCAGCGGGAGAAGAGGTCAAAATTTGAAGCAGTCCTGGAGCATCTAAAGTCAGCAGGCGGGCCATAAAACCAGTGCGCTCATATTACTTGCTGCACTTTCAGCATCAAAACGCACCGATGCATGGTGTGTGGAGTACACGCGCTTATAGAAAACAGCCCTTTGGGGAAATGTGTGGATATGAGTAATTGAGGCTGTATCTCTGTAATGCCATTGCACTCTTTGGCCACTTGCAAACAGATGAAATCAAAATACAGCCCAAGGGGGAGGGAGCACATCAGGGCCTCAAGTTGCACACCCACCAGCGCTGGAAAGATGATGAGGTGACAAAGAGGTGTTATGTACACCAAAGTGCCACTCTGGTTTTTTTCTTCCTCATTTAAAAATGATTCATTCATCAATTTTTCTTTAGCACTTGTCCTCATTGGCGTCGCAAGTGAGCTGGCGTGATTAGGAGTTACGTTATCATTATTTGGCCTGTTTTTAATGACTAAAGCCTACAGTTGGCATCGCTTATGCCGCCAACATTCATGGCGATGCAGTTCTCCTTTGCTGTTTTGAGAACTTGCCACACACACACACACAGAGTACAAGAAGAAGAAAAGCACTCATCCTCCTAGCATTTTCCCCATAAAAAATATCTCCACAATAAGGGTGGCCTGTCAAGGGTTGTGCTCACAAGGACACCTAGACAAGTACACACACTCACACACAAGTTAGCTTGTATGCTTTGTAAAAATAAAAAATGTTTTATTTCTAGCACGACTGTGAAATTAGTCTCATTCTTGTCATATAATTAAATTTTATATTATGGTATTAAGTCTGATTTTATTTCATTATAATTTCAGCCACTGTTAGGCTGACTAATCTTTGTACTGAATATTCCATGTTAGTATGCTTCCCATTCACAGTTGTATAGAATAAAGTAGCAGGAAAATGGAGTTCAGACAGCAGCGAAGTAATGAAGGCGAGGTGCACATTTATCACTTTGATCACTGGGCCGACTCGCTATTCAGTGGAGTATATCGCCCCTCACTCCGCACTCTCATATACAGAACCGTATTACTCGTGCAGTGCAAATGGTAGTTTAAGACACCGAGATGAAATTGAGACCGGGATGGGGTGGGGGGGGGAGTAGGAGGGAAACAAGGCGTAATTAGAAAGTATTTTCGCACCGAGGACAGCTTCATTGATTTAGGAATCTCTTTTATTTTTTGGGCTTGCAGTAAATTGAGTGACTTGTGCATTCCTTTTTGCTGCGTCTAAGGATGCATGATGCAAATAAATAGGGAAGGTTCCAGCTAGGAAGGGCATTCACATAAACATGTTAAAACTTCATCTAAAAATGGCATCATGGGTTTTGGACCACATATGAGCATTTGAGTTCATTTGAATAAGGAAAATTGATTTGAGTGAAAGCTGAGTTGCTTGCTCACAGCTAAGCGCTAACTAACACATTTTGTCTCTGCAGGCAAGCTGGAGTCATATTGGCATATGAAGAAAAACCAGAGGGCAAGAAAGTCTCTTTTGAAGGTGCCATTTCCACTCCTTTCATGTGACGGCTTCAAAGTGAATGTTTTGGCTCATTCCGTGAGGACCAGTTGTTGTTCTGCTGCACGGTAAAGTCTTGGGTGGCTGGGGGAACCCGTGATACCGAGGGGGTCTTGTGTTCTGGGATCCTAGAGGCCAACTTTAGCCAAATTTGTTCATTGGTGCAAGCATTTTCTGAACCCACCTAGTCCTTATTGCGGTGATGAATTGCAGGTAGTTAAAGTTGTCGGCAAGCGGTTTTCCAGTAGCAGCTCAATGATGCGGCGTGTCCCTTATGACCTCTGCAAGTCCAAATTGAAATAGATTTTTTTTTTCTGTGCAAACAAAGGTTCTTCCACTAGCGAGCCTTCAGGATCGAAAAGCGAAAAAAGCAAACGATCCCACAAGCCCAAATAGAAAACATGGTGTTAAGTCAGTGACAGGGCCTCCAGGCAAAAGCAAACACAACCATTTTTACATTTTCTAACATTCATTTTCTCTCCTGTCACACATTAAAGGAATATTTTGACAAGGAAAAGAACATTTCCTTTTTTTTTTTTTATCTTCTCCTACTGCCACACTTTTCAAAAAGAACTCTAGTTCACAGCTAGTTGATGGAGAATTTTTGCTGGATATGTAAAACATTTTTTTTTTTTGTACTTTTTAAAAGAATGCACCTTTTCCTCTTTCACTGTCTTAATTGAATATTTTCCTGCTGCATGATTGCACCCTTGTTAGCATTGAGTGTGAAAAACAAAGCCTGCAGGCCATTTGCAATACGTCGCACCGCATTAAATGTCCTTGTCACCAGTACCATATGACCCGTGCCTCATATAAGATGTTGGTAAGTGTTGCATACTGCTTTCGTGTCCCCCCCCACACACACACAGCCGCCGTTGATGAAGGTGTTCTTTCATCCAAGTATGTCAGTTGCGGCAGCCGTCGGTGTGTGTGTGTGCGCTTCATACTGCATGTCAAAGGCTTCGGTGAATTCCTAAGTGTCAAACGTGTAGGTGCCGTGTGTAGTGATGGCAAGAGGGTGCAAGAAGTGATGATGTAAAGTCCTCGGAAATGATTTTTCCATCCCCCCCCTGCTGAGGTCCTCTCTTGCTGTCCGTGCCTTGGTCTCCTGTCTGTGTTGGACCGTGGTTGCATCTTAGTCCATACGGACAGCTGGACAGGACAATAAAAAGCAGGTAATAAACTGATTGGTGGAGACACGGTTGAAGCAACATGTTAGTTAATCTGTCCGTCCATATGTCCACCATTTGGTCCATCTGTCCACCGAGCCTGTCATTTTATCCACCTGTCTGTCCGTCAAATGATCATATTTGTTGCCCGACAGTCTGTTAATCCATCAATCTGTTGGGCTCTTGATGTGTTTGTCCACCTATCCTGATTATGTGTGAGCACCAACATCTGATCTCTTCCAAGTATGCAGAAAGTGAACAAGTGTTTGAAATCTCTAACTATAAAGAAGAACCGAACGGCCTTGCCTTTCCTTCAAAGACGAGCACAGGCTGCGATCACGCAAGCATGTCCAATCTAGCGAGCGAGCTTCTTCAGAGGATGACCCGTCACTCAAAGGCAGACGCAAACAATGAAGCGCGGCGAGGCGTCGAGTAAGCCGACTGGCGGAGGTGTCATTCAGCACGCACGGCACTACGCTCGTATGCATGACGCGGAAATTTGTGCGACGCTGACATGCACGGGAAAGGTCACTAAATGAAAGCATTCCATTCAGATGAAGAACACTTGACTTGCGTGCACCACGATGACCGACAAATAGTCAAGGCGAGCAAATGCGACGAGGCGGCAAAACACTCTCCAAAAGAGAGACTGACTGTGTTCACAATTTGTCAGAACGTAGATCCAATTACAGAGTCTTGTCCTTGATGCTAGCAAACATTATTATGTGACAGGCACGAATTTTCAGTTGATCCATTAAACCACCAATCTACCTTTCTATCTCTCGGGCTATTTGTCTGTCCCTGTATCTGTAAGGCACTTTTGGAAACCCACCCAACTCACCAAATATAGCTCCTTGTCAAATAAATGTGGACACACATACTGTAAACGGTCTGGTGATCCAGGGCCGATCGGCTATTTTATTCGAGAGATAATGGGAAGCAGAGAGAAAGAATCCCAAGACAGAATGGTGTCGAGACGAAGGCATGAACGAGACCAAATGACGGATAAAGCCACAAGTCAACAAACGTGCAGTGAAGCAGGGTGTTAAAAGTGAGACAGAGTGAAGAATAAGACTCCCGGTGCATCAAATGGACTGTAAAACAAATGAGATCCAAAGAACCCGCCGCACCTCAGATCCCACATGACAGACAGACGGGGTAGGCGTGTGAGGCCAGTTATTTAAAGCTCTGACATCTTCTCATTGTTGCCAACAATGCGGAGCTCAGTGCTAAACGATCTTTTATAGCTAGAACCGTACAACAATTTGCTTTCCAGGTTAGTCGTTTGCTCAAAGTAATTAGGTTTTTCCATTTGATCCTTTAAAACCAAAAAAAAACATTATGTTTATCTATGCTGGATGAAGTCATTGCATAAATATCCAATCAAGTACAAATGTAAGCACCGGGGCTCCTCTTTACTGTGAAAATTGTTTTTTGATCTAATGTTGAAAAGAGCAAGCAATAATACCGCACTAAAATAGGCGATGCGGAGTTGCCATGGCAACGACAATGCGCCTTCTTTTGCAGTCCTGAGATGGAATAGAAGTTAGAATGGAGTGTTTACGAGAGGACTCGGCACTAGATTCGTATTTGCGTGCATTGAAAAGACACGAGTAGCACCCTTCAGCTAATTGAGCCATCAATCCACCCCCGGCGAAATGCTAGCTTGCTATCTACCTTCGTTTTTGATTGACAAACTAATTATGATGATGACGTTTAAATGTTCCACTTCAAAAGTTGCCGTGGAGCAGATTTTTCTTTGAATGGCCCAGCAATCTTGTCATGGTATTTCTTTTTCCAGCTTGGACTTCACTACATATTCTTTTAATTTATAATAATATAAATCAAATATAATAATAATTCATACTGAACAAAATTATACAGTAAATGCGGTACTTTTGTTCGGCTGACCACAACAACAGGCGCAATGCAAAATGTGCGCTGTGGTATTTATTTATGATTTGATCTTGTCAAGACTTCAACTTAACTTCTGTTTTTCTTGACCTAACATATTCACGGTGTTGGTGACACGATATCAGACACGTATGCTCTCTAACATCAATCTGCTCTTCATCACTCCTCCTTTTCCTCTCCTTGGTGGCCCTGGTCGTCTCATCCGTCTCCTTTCCCGCTTTCCATTAGTCTTTTCAACTCCCCCTTGGTTCTCACTCAGATCCCTCCCTGCTGCCACCGAGCAGCCTGAAGGCAGAGTCAGCGTTGGAAGGCGAAGTTTGGTGCAGGGGAGGAGGAGGAGGCCACTTTATTCCTTAAGACCTGCACCATCCAATGATATCCAACAGAAAATGCATTTAAAGGTGACATTGCATGCTTTATATTCCCCTCACAATTCAGAACATGTACAAGTGTCTGCAACATGCTCTGTATCAAATCGTCACATACAAGAAGTACTTGATGGCTTCGTTTCACACTGGACAGACAATTTCAAATTCGGCCTTTGCAAAGAAAACAACGCTCAATATGCAGAGACACTGTCAGACAGATATTTATTTCACAATCAGTTTCTTCAACGACACTGCGGGTGTCTCGCTTTACTCTACACCCCAAAGTAGCACAGCAGGGGCCTTTTTATTCCCCATTTGCCTTTTTATACGCTTTACACAAGGAAAAGTATACAGACAAAGCCCGGCTGGCCTAGGAGTGGAAATGAGTCACAATGAAGCTTCAAACCAGATGAGGAAAAAACAAGCTGTGTTGTTATGGAAACGCCTGAGAAAAATACAAGATGCGCTGATAGGCTGACTTTATTGTCATTTTACAAGGCACTGTTTAAACCTTTTTTGCTTTCATTGGACACAGAGTTCTGTCAGGTTTCTCTTTTGACATTTTGCAAAGAGTGAATACACCCCAAAGAATAGAAAAGAATGCTTCCGTTTTGATGTTAGACGTTTCTTGAGGCGAGACAGTGACACATATGCACACGCGCACCTGCTGAACTTTAGATGTGCTCAACATGATGAATGGATGAAGCTCACGTTGAATGTTGATAGGGGTGATAGACTCAAAATGTGACGCGCTTGCGTGGACACCATTTTTGCACGAGCGGCTCGCTTCTTCCATGCCGCACACGGAGCTTTTGTTATAGAAAAAACACTCCGTGTTAGCCTTCATCTAAAATGCACTATGCCTTTCTGTCAACGTATCTTTTCATTTATACTGACAAAAATGAAGTGAACAATTAATCAAGTAAGTCTTGATCCTCTGCGTCCAACGACAAATATTATGGAGTAGCACAATTGACAAGAAATATTTTCAATTATATCAATACTGCATAATACTTGTATATGATCATAGAGTGTAGGTATATCTAATATTAGGCCTGCTGACATATTTACAATCTCACACTGACACCCCACTCCATTGACAAGCTGTCCTCTGTTGTGTAACAACTCCCACACACACACACACAAGTATTCACACGCACACGCACGTGCACGCAGGCTTCTATTCAAGCAGTCATAACTATTTGATGACAGAGCTTCTGGTTTCTTCACCACCCTTTGGCACACCCGATCCAGGTGTGAATAATTTAACGTGCTTACCAATAAAAGTGGGCCAATGGTAGATCATTGTTAAGCGCAGGAGGCACGCCAAACACACACGCACACAGACTCACTCATCCACCAGAAAAATAAGGGCTCAATCCAGCCACCTCAGCTCTTGAGCAGGACTCCCGTCCATCTTTTGCCGTTGATCACAGCAGACTGCTTAATGCTGACGTTCTCACCTTCTAGACTGACCCGCCTGCTCTCTGCAGCGCAGCAGACGTCATGGAGGAACCCCAGAGAAAAAAGAGTCAGCGACATGAAGGCACCAAGCACAGAAAGGTGAGTTATCTGGAGAGAAGCTGCTTGCGTCGGCCTGTCAAAAGGTGAACAAAATGTCTTCTGACATCAGTGCTGCTGTGTGCTTCGGGCCCAGAATCAGATGTGCAATGGCTATTTGGCAAATGCTAACGCTTACAATTCAGTGGGCTGCTTTGGGATTTTTGATTCAAGTTAGTTTTCATGTTGACTTTTCAGTTCAAATGTAACTCTTGACTTTTCAATTAACTATTCCGTGTATATTTCTGTTTTTATATTTGTTTTATTTCCACTCTGTCTTATATAAACGTGCCTGCCTCTCCGTCGACACCCTCTGATCCAATGCTCGCGTCTCCCATAATAGATCAAACCCTTCCGCTTTTCCGGATCGTCTTCTGGGCTACCGATGCATTGTGCACTGTGCATCTTGACAGCCCGTACTCTGCTTCCAAACCACCAGGTCAGGTTCAAGCTGGCGTCGTCCTACAGCGGCCGGGTCCTGAAGCACGTGTACGAGGACGGGCAGGAGCTGGACAGCCCTGAGGAGAAGTACCCTCACAGCTTCCTCCCGCACGGCAAGATAGCGCCGAGCCACCTGGAGATGGAGCAGCGGTGCGGCTTTGAGGAGTCTTCATCGGAACGGCAGGGTGGGTTGATAGCTGCTTGACTGTTTGACTTTTGTTTGCTTGGGAAAGCCTCTGCTGGAAAAGTTCACTTTTGTCAGAGCTCCTGCCAGGAAAGTTGCTTTTCAAACATTTATCAAAACAAGTCAAAAATAAGACTATTCAAAAGGACTGAACATGCCTTCAGACTGTAGCTTCATGGATATTATTTAAAAACAAAGAATGGGATTGATTGCTAATTGAAGGCCATAATAGCATATGTTGTGTTGGAGGACGAAAGCTGGACTAGCGTGACAACATGTTGTTATTGTGCACCCACCCAGGTGGGGAGCCTCCAACCGGGCTCATTGCCCAGAGAATCAACGTGTACAGAGGCATAGGAGGCGGCTACAAGGCTGCTGCGGGCCACACCAACCAAACAGATGGAGACCCGAAAGTAAGCAGCGGGCTCAGTCGCGACGTGATGTGACTTGAAATGTATTCAACAACAACTCCTGGAACGCTCATAATTGTTTCTCATGAATGCTCATTTTAGTTTCCATGAGCGTATCTGCGCTTGAATTCATCTGTGCTGCTGTTTTGGTTAGCAAGAGCATTGGGCGGTTCAGTTTGACCTTCAAGCATCCCGAAAAGACCGTTTATATGATGAAACCCTTAAACCCCGTCCGTCTTTTAATTCCTCTCATGGTATTTTTGTAAAAATATCTCACTATTTCTGGCGCATCATCTCATTGGATTTACTGTATGTAAATGACATGAAAGGATTTATAATAGGATTGTAGCACCGCTTGTATTTGTATGTTTGCGTCCCACATAGAAAAAACCAACAATAATAAACAGCTGATGTGTTTCATAAAGATGCTGGGGGGGGGGTAGCTCGACAAGAAAAAGCGACAAATCCCTGTGCAATTTAAGTCAATTTCCGTTCGAAGGGAGCAAAAACAATTACGAGCCAACACAAAGTCGACACTTTAGCGACAATGTCAGGAGGCTCGGCGGTGGCTTAGTGTCAGCTTCATCCGCCGCACAAAAAAAGCCACACGCCGGCTGAGACGTGACATTCTTATCCCGTTTATCAGTGGCGGACAGAAATGTGGATTTTATACATGGGCGGTATTTTAGGTTCACAGACATGACCGCTCGCCTCTATACTCCCCTTCGCTGTTTTCAAAAGACAGACTCGGCCGGAGCGCAGTGCCCCTTATCTGATTGTCATTTCACCATGTTTGAAAAAAATGCAAATGCCTGCAGATATCTGCACCCTGAGAGACAAATAAGGAAGGAAGGAAGGAAGATAGGAAGAAGTCGACGACAGCTTTCCGTATTGCTTTTAATTCTAATCCGTATCAATGTAAATATCATCAAATGAAAGAAAATCACGGGATACATAATCTGTCTTTGCTCTCAGTCGGTGTTGGACTTCGGAAAGATCATCATCTACACCAGCAACCTGCGAATCGTACGAGCACCTGCGAGGAAGGCCGACGTTGTACGCCACGGGACGGCGCCCCCCGCGTCTCCGGAGGTTTATCCGCAGGCCCGTGAGCGTGGCAGCAGGAGGCGTGCGAAGGAGGCAGAGCGCAAAGCAACCTCACAGGCGCAGGTAATGATCCAAAGTATTCTGCCCTGCCAGGAGTATTTATTACCTCCATTTGTATGTTAGGCTAATCTCATTCCTCCATATTTGCCAGTCTGTCTCATTGTGCGTGCTGCTATATTGCCATCATTCTCAACCGTCTGTCACTTCTGATTTGTTGCACCGCCAAACCTTGGTGATCAACACCAGCAAAGATTTGATGACTGGAAGTCGTAACAAGCATATCCTGATTATCCTGAGGTGTATTTAAATTTTTGGCAAAAGGTCAGGGTCAGATTTTGTAAATGTTAAACTTGTTCAATAATCTTCCTTTCCCTTCCATTTCCCACCTGACCTACCTACTTTGTATCTACCCTCATGGCCGCACGCTCCGCCATGTTGTCCAGGAGCCGGTGGGCTGCCAGCTCTGCGGCGGCTCGGGCTGCACACCGTGCTCGCTGTGTCACGGCAGCAAGCTGTCCATGCTGGCCAACCGCTTCAACGAGTCCATCAGCGAGCTGCGCTGCCAGGCTTGCTACCCTCACGGCCTGGAGAGGTGCCAGGCTTGCGCCGGCAAGTCGCCATTTTTGCCCACCGCTCGTACCCGGCAGGGAAGGGGAGGGCCCGCCAGCCAGTAAATGGAAGTGTTTGACGCTCGAGTGTGAGTCCAGACGACACTGTTGCCTAATCCCAAATGTTCATGGCGGGGGTTCAAACGCAAGACATGCCTGTAAAATACATTTTAATGTGTGCCGTGAATATAATGTCCCACTTTTTTTTTTTGCCAGATCTTATTACCGTAATTTTCGGACTATAAGTCGCACCGGAGTATAAGTCGCACCAGCCATAAAATGCCCAAAAAAGTGAAAAAAACCCATATATATGTATATAAGTCGCTCCTGAGTATAAGTCGCCCCCCCACCCAAACTATGAAAAAAAACCGCGACTTATAGTCCGAAAATTACGGTATTTTGCTAATCTCCTTAATTAAACACTATCTCCGGGCACCAAAGTCAAACACTGTTGACTTAAATTCAGACAGTTTGTATCAGCAATCAAATCGATGAGTTTTGAAATCATTTTGAAAAATAATACTGATAATTATTCCAGTGTGCACTGGACAGGTCGTTTTGAAATGTAAGAGTTTGAATTTAATTCTCAGGATATTGCCAATTCAGATTGTTTGTGTCCGACATTTATTTTTTTGAGATTGTTTAGTAAAGATTGTTATGAAGGGGTTTCTTTGCCTCAGTATGCTAAGAAGAAAATAAATCATTAAAAATACAGTATGAGCAATGCGAGTATTTTTCTTAGACGGTAGCCTACTTTGTTTCAAAAGTTTTAGAACTACTGTCCCATATGAACATCACACGACGCATATATTGATAACTCTTCCGACCGAATTGGAAAATAAGGTTAAAAGTAATTGCCACAGGAAAGCCACACCTTTATGATGCCACTCGGCATCAGCATCTTCTTACAATCGGATAGCGTGGTTCCCCAGGTGTCGGGTCGGTGCGTTTTCTCAAAACAATTTAGCCAGCACAATCTTCTATTATATGCCCATCTGCTCTCTAAGCAGATAGCAGACACTCTGAGCCGTGGGATATTTTGCGGAGGCTGCTGAAATGGCGCTTTTAACGCCCGCGAAGAGAGATGATCGATCAAAGTCGCCGTCTGCACCGACCGCATCCCCAAATGTTGCAAGAGCCTAAAATCATACCTGAGAAATCACCCTCCGAGATTATTACAAACTCCCATCCAGAAAGCCAAAAATTGCAAAACGTTGACTCAATTAGCAGGCCTTGCTTATTGAAATGGCTAAATAACGACAGAATTTGACCGAAGCACTGTCCCTGGCCTTCAGGAATGGACCACTTCTAAAACATAGAAACATCCAGTGAAGCATGAAGCGTGTAGTCACGCTACACTTGAACCTAAATTTACAGCACAGGCCAAATTGTTGATTCAGCACGATGAAGCAAATAAAATACAGCTGCCGACAAAGACACAAATGGTTTTTGAGATGATCAAAAGACAAACAGTTGTCATCGGGATGTTATCAATTATGTAACCTCTCTAAGGTGATGACTATGCAAGGCTGGCTGTATGTCAACAAATGAAGAAGTGAAGATGCTTAATTAAGCAACTCCTAAAGTGAAAGTCCCTGTTGTCGCTTCCTCAGCAGGAGCTCATTTGTACACCATTGTCTACCATTTACCGTGTCAACAGGAAGCTAATTGTTGTTTGCTTTCGGTGGGGACGTGAACGCTGATGGCGGCGGCGGCGGTGATGATGATGGGGGGTGCTGGGAGGGTAGGGGTCTGCTTTGGCAAACAGAGAAAAAAAGAATTGCAAGCAAAGTGGCGTGATAGTTATTGTCTACACACTAATGAGAAATTAATTGCGCCACAGCTGGCTGTGATGATTGTAGTACCAGAGGGCGATCACAGGGGGCGACGTGCACCATCAGTGAGGCCTGCTTGGGGTTGGAAAGACAAGTTTGTATGTATACATATATAATTTTTTTTTTCCAGCAATTCTGGAGGTGGAAAAATGGAACAAGATTAACATAGACACTGACATAGACATCGACTTGTCTGCCTCTTTCCACAATTCCAGCTGGACTAAAGGGCAGCAGAGCATGGAGATGAAATATGTATGCATATTCCGCATCTACAAAGATAGCAGAGATATTTCCTGCGGCCACAGCATGACCCAAGCAAGTGAACTTTCAAGTGACGTGCTGTGAATGGCTATATTTTCCAAATCTGTTTCCGTCTGGGCGGCTCGGTGGCGCACTGGGTAGCACGTCCGCCTCACAGTTAGGAGGGTGCGGGTTCGATTCCACCTCCGGCCCTCCCTGTGTGGAGTTTGCATGTTCTCCCCGGGCCCGCGTGGGTTTTCTCCGGGCACTCCGGTTTCCTCCCACATCCCAAAAACATGCTTGGTAGGCTGATTGAAGACTCCAAATTGTCCCTAGGTGTGAGTGCGAGTGCAAATGGTTGTTTGTCTCTGTGTGCCCTGCGATTGGCTGGCAACCGGTTCAGGGTGTCCCCCGCCTACTGCCCGTTGACGGCTGGGATAGGCTCCAGCACTCCCGCGACCCCCGTGGGGACTAAGCGGTTCAGAAAATGGATGGATGGATGTTTCCGTCTGATGAAGACGCCCGTTGAGCGATTGATATATCTGAAGAATGCTCATTAATGTTGTTGTTTTCCATTTCATTAGCGGCATTGTGAGCAGCGTAGCACACACGCAGGGGATACAACCCCCCCCCCCCCCCTCTTTTAGTGTCAGCTGCAGCAGCCATGTGTGAAGCCCCCTGTGCCACACAGCGGACGACCTTTCCCGCAAAATATCTGTCACCGCATGTGCGCGTGGGGTCAGCTTGAGGATGTTCAATTAAAATGGACTATTTTGCTAGATGAGGGTGTGAGAAGCGCCGCGCCCTCTGAAGGCACGTGTCATGCCTAATTTGTGCTCCACAGTAAGATGGCCGCAGGGAGGGGCGCCTTTGCATTTTGGAAAAGGAGAAGCTATGCGAGGGGAGAAAAACTAGACCACGGGTAGGCAACTCCAATCCTCGAGAGCCGTCGTCCTGCATGTTCTCTATGTCTCCATGTTGCGGCACACTGATTCAAGCGGTCAGATAATTAGCAAGGTCTGCAGAAGCTGGATAACAATCCTGTCATTTGCTAACCAGAGTTGCCTACCAATGCACTGGAGCATTGCAGAAAAATTACAATTAGCAACTGTTCGCGACCCACAGGCTGCAACGGGAAAAACTTGTATCAGATTTTGAGGCACATTTTTTTTATATTATATTTTTTTTTTCAGAGAATCACAAAAAATGCACAATACGTGTATGTATATTTATATACTGTATTTGTGTGTACAGCTCAAGTACGAATTAAAATGCACAGAACGTTGGCCACTCCATCCATCATGGTGGCTTAGCCAGGTGTGTGAAATCAATTAGTCTAACTAGGGAGGTTGTTTACCAATACTCGTGTAGCGTGCTGGCGCTATGGATTGTTTTGCTTTTTTCCAGGGTAAAGCACTCAGATACGGGCTGCATCGTTTTTCTTTCCAAATTTGAATACAGCCAGGGAGAAGGAGCTGTAATATCTCATCAATCTTACCTGCATGATCGAATGCAGTCAATGCAGAAATGATATAATTGCATTTGTTCTGAAATAATTTCTACAAATCATATATCCCAGTGACACAAGTAGAGCATATAAATAGATAGATGCCAGAAGGTTCAATTAACCCGTGTTACAGCAGAATAATAGCTTTGTGTTGAACCAAACAGGCTCACATTTCAGAGCGTTAATTACGTTTGTGAGTACATTCCGATGAAGTCATGATGACTTCGCGTGTAAAAATTCTCCCAGAATGCTGTAGCACAATCGTTCCACGGTTGCTAGAACATACCATTTTTGAACAAATAACTCTGATGGCATCCATCAAAACTGAGTAGTGCAAATTTGTGACACATCTGTGTTTGGTTGCTCATTTAAAATGTGTAGTCAGGCCAATAAACAGAAAGGCCAGGCTTCAATGTTTTTGCTGTTCCAACTGGCTGCTTCCATTTTTATTGGACCCCATGTATTGAGATTGAGATTTATCGTCTTTTATTGGTGAGATGTACATGTGCTCATTTTATCTTTTGTACTCAATACATTGAAGGTGAAGAATGCCAAAGTTTTATTGCAACCCTCAGGATAAAAAAAAAAAAGGACAGCCCTGGTCTTCATGTTAAAGCATTGGCATGCTTTGTGAATCACGTCCCCCGAATACCATTTAAGCAAGGTAGACAATCTGTTGATTAAATCGGAAACATTGGAGGCCTGTTAATTCCCTTGGCTGTGAACAAAGGCCAACATGGGGAAAACTGGAAGCAACACAGGTGATGTCAAAGTTGTCGTGTGTGTGTGTACGTGCATGCGAGTGTGTGAAAGAGTCAGGAGATGAACGTTCCGCAAGACCGGGCAGATATTGTGTGGGCCGAGCTGGAGAGCACATTTACTTTCATTCGTGCTGTCTCTCTCTATTTCTTGGATGGTCGTATTTCAACCCACCTCTCCCTTGCTTTCATCTAGTCAGTGTTACAAAAAATAAGAAGAAGAAAGAGGCCAACATGGATCGAAGAAATACAAGGTTTTTAAAACTCTCCTTTAATTTACGCCAGTATGATGTGAGGATAATGGGAAAAGGTCGTGGTGGCCATCGGGGGTTTCTCGCAACCCTGAACATTATAAGCAACATAAAAAATGGACAGAAAATCTTGTCAAACGTGTTCTCCTTTTGAGATCCGTAGCAGGACATGTCACTGAAGTCTCATAGGAAAGTCGTTTCAAACGGAACTTCTGCCACCCTTAAAAATATATCGAATAGATCCTTCCTTTTATGACTACCCGTGAATCAGACGTCTTTAGTCCTTCAGCTTGCCATCCTTCAACCATTCAGCACTCTTGACACGGACATGACATTCATTCATCAAGTACCTCATTTTGATTCTTTTGCTAAACTTTTCAAGTCATACCGAATGTGAATAAAAGTTATTTAACAACTTCAAAAACGCACGTCAAAGCTCAGCGACGGAAACGTCCAACACTCAGACGCACAATTAAGATGATGGAATTACTACGTGGATGAAGTCACAGTGGATTACACGGGATCGTGAATTAGCCCGAAAGCCACTAATTCCTAGTAAGCCTTTGATTAATTACAGGTTTTTGATATTTGAATTTTTAATTTGTATTAACTCAAACTGTTGCAACTTTTTTTTTTACTCTCTGGATCAAAATGACATTAACGATAACGGATCTAAGATTAATTACAGGAACATGCTTTTCATAAGTCTCTCCTCCTTAGATCTTGATCATCAATTCTTCTACGACATAGTGTTTAATTCCCTTTCTGTCTTTAATTATCTCGCTTAAGCATTCTCGCTCTCACGAAACATTAGGTGGCTTAATTGTATAATTGAGGAGCAGTATAAATAAATGATGGTGCTTGAAATTGTTTTTTTTTATAGAAAATTGACACAATTCTCCATATTTTGAGTACTCTCTATCATGTGTTTTGTTCTTTCGATTATATTGGGCCTTTTATTCAGGTTGCCTTGTTTTCCTTCTTGTCTGGTTCATTTTTTCTACCTGTTGTCGTCAGCCATGTTTCTTGTGTCGACCAATCAGCGCCTGTCTTGTCTTGTTCAGGTGTACCTCGCTGACTCATCAGTTTGCTTGTATTTAGCTAGCCTGGTTCCTTTCACTCTCTGTTCGTCGGTTGTTGCTGCAAGTCATGTTCCTGTTGCTAGCAATTGTATTTGTCTTTTCTTTTTTTTTTTGACCAAAGTGCCACAAATTTGTGGAAGTCTTTTATTTCACCTAGAATCCAAAAGGTTTTTGTGCAATGAAAAACACACGGTGTTTTCTCCTTTCATCAAGAGTCCGAATCACTTTTCCTGCAAACAGGCAGGTCATTCAACATAAGGAAAAAGGAACATCAAAAAGAAGAATGTGAAAAGGAGACAGAGGGGCGATAAGAGAAAAAGCAGAACAGGGAAATCTAAAATCAGCCATCACAGACCACTGCAGAAGAAACAACCACATCATGGACTGGAACCGGGAAAAATCACAACATCAGAATCCAGCAAACTAAAGCAGTGGATCAAGGAGGCCATGGAAACGAGCAAGCGGGACCATCATCAGATATGAGGGGGCGTATATCCTGTCACACATCTGGGATTCCCTTCTCCAAAGACCACCAGAGGCGGATGGCCCGGCTCAGCGGACTTTGACAGGTCTGCCGAGCCGGCCACTGGATAAATGACACTTCAGGAGCACATCGAAGACTGGAGTAGCAGTCCAAACTGTCAGCAGGTAACATCTAAAAAACAAAACTGTTTTGGTTTTTGGTTGATGCTGATGGAAATGAAACTAGCATGGCATACAAATGGTGCAGCAACTCATAGACGGGCAATACTCAAATGTATACGTTTTTATCCAATTTTACTCCAGCTTATTGAGACGCCTAGTTGTGATAGTCTTATGTATGTTTGTATTATATTGCCCTGAATAATCAAGTGCACAAAGGCATTTGCATTCATTTTATGAGAGAAAGATGAGTCATATTCCATTGCTTGCATCCCGTCAGGGTGTATAGTAGTTTATCTCTTTGTAGAGGTCTGCTTTTGTAGCTTTCTGTTGGATTCACTCATTTAATTGAGCACTAAAAAAAAGGCTAAAAGCTATACCTTACCTGTGTATGTGTTCTATTGCCTTTGTGCTTCAGTCATGACAGGCCAAGCACTTAAAAGGAATGATTCCACTGGAGTTTTGCATCCATATTTACATACCTGTCATATGTATTTATGCAGCAAATTAGAGCGCAAACGGGTTCCAGCCTCTGCCAAACACATGCATGCATAATAGCCTCTATTTTTCTCTTTCTCCGAGTGGTTGATGCATTCACTGTCTTTTCATCCAGCCCCTCGCCGTGACAGTTTTGGATGTGTTTGTTAATACAGCTGCTCCGCTCTGGCGTCATTTTAGAAGTACAACGCGGAATGAGCAACGGAGAGGAACGCGTACGCAGCATTCATCACTCCGGCGCTTTCCAAAGGGCAGCAATGGGAGTAATTATGTTTGGCGACAGCCGATGACATGTTGCCCCGCAGGCCAATCATTTGGGGAGATAACATCATATTTGCGTCGAGAAATCTTTTTAAGAGCTGCAAAGTTTGGCATTTTGCCAGTGGGCGGCTTTTGTAATCCTTTCCACAGCTCAGCCTTGACATTTCTTTTTGTATACATTTGTTCAACCTGTATTCCGAACACCAATTAATCTTGATGTCAATGAAGTATATTCGAGAAGACTGACTTCAATGGCAGTAAGAAGAAGATAAAATGAGGTGAAAACTACCCCCCACCGTTAAAAATCACATCATGGCCAGAGGAGCCAACCAGACTGATGCGTGTCGACAGGCAAATCAACAAACCAGTAGCAGAGTGGAGTGTGTGCGTGTTTGTGTCAGAAGTATCTCACGCAATTAGGTCATTCTCAATAATTGGCTGCCAGACGTTCTCATTAAAACCGTCTCAAGTTTGAGGCCTTTGATGAGCAAACGCAAATGGCTGAGTGAGCCGTCGCGCACGCACAAGTTTATGATGGGGGTCATAGTTTCCATTTTGTGGGCATGAGCTGCATCACTATTGACTAAACGTTCAGCAGTCTTCCAAAAAAACACACACCATTTGTGTCTTGCGTGACTCTCATGATGGAATATTTTGACAGTCAGTCTGATCAGTATGCAAGCAGCTGTCAAACTGACCTCAGTGGTTATGTTAAAGCTTGTTTTGGTTCAACACACCCTCCAGATATGACCTTGGTGGTAATATGCTGAAATCAAACCTTGCCTGAAGGCAACACTTACAAACCAAGTGCATTGACTGGATATTTGCCCGGACAGGCATGGCGATATACTTTAATGTTTGTCTTGGTGAAGCAGCATGTGGTTCATTGTTCCAAGCAAAACTATTGTATTGAGTTGGCAAAAAAAAAAAATTCAATTTCTGTGTATGTTTAGCCACATAAAAACAGAAGCTCGCAAGACTTCACTCTTGACGATTAGCAGCTCGCCCTCTTAAGTTAACGGCCTGCCTGGGCCCTGCAATAAGACGTTTTCTTTAATTTAGTTATCTTTCGACTTAATTGCAGAACTTTGCTTACATTGCTTTGTCTCTCTCCAAAACACATAAAATTGCCTCCAAAAGAATCGACCGTCTGCCGTCAGCGCATTCAAAGCATCGGAAAAGCAACGTAGATAAAACCGATTCTAATTAGCTTGTAAAATAACAAAGTTGCTAAATGTTTGCGGCTTTAATGGACGCCCAATTAACATCGAGTAAAACAAGCATGTTTAAGGCCGCCGCTTATGGACGCAATGCTGTCTGGCTAATGGATGGCATGATGATTTTTAACGTGCAATACGGACATAAAATCCTGGCCATTAACGGCTGACAAGCATCAAGCAGCAGCACTTTTAACAGCCAATAGAACAGCTCTGAGAAACCTCATTATGGCTTTTAATGGGGTGGAAAATGCTAGTATTTAAAGTCATTCTGCAGGTTTTGTCTCTCGTAAAGGTGACGCACTGAACATCATTTGGGAATTATGAAACATCACAAAATTTGCGAAAAATATTTCAGAAAATCTGCTCTGGGCTCTTTTTACCGACTTTTTAAAAAAAAAAAAAATCTCTAAATACAATCATTTTATATTACAATCCTTCCTTTGCAATATAGAACAACTGGGAAAAACACAAATGCAAAATGACCTTCATGTTTGGCCAGCAATTCATTTCACGTCTCATATATTAAACAATCTTCTATGGCAATGTTAAATTCTACTACAGAATAAAATGCTGAAGGCAAGAAAACTCATTCAAATAATACACCACGATACTCTATACATCAAGTGTGGCACATTATTTCATTTAAATAACAAAAAAGTACCCCAAGAGAACCGCTTAGCCCTGGGGACATTGTAACAGCGTTGAACCTCTAACAAGACAAAGAGGGCTCAATCTGCTTTCCCGCCTTGTCAATAAAGACGAGTACATTGTTTATATAAATAAGCGCCTGCACTGTGGACTCTCCTCCGGGAGTCAATCCAGCAACAATCAATAGTTCCCAAGGAGAAGCAACGGTGCTCATGCGCAACACTTTGCTCACAGGCAAAACAAAGCGGGGTCCCTCTTGGGGAAGCTTTAGAGACCCCACTTAATAAGTTCAAGTTTCTAGTCATTGTCTAGCCTTGTTTCCCACCTCAGGCCATGTTGTTCATGTTCCACCAAAAATATAAAAATGTATCAAATGATTGAAATATATCAAATGTGCCCATTACCATTAATAACTTGCCACCATTTACAAATATATGTCCAGGCAGGAGCTGCCAAAAAAAATCAAGAAAATGCCCATTTGGAGACAATCAAAATGACACAATCAGTGTCAATCAGAGATCTGCGTGGTGGCAGGTGTTGCTTTCAAACAGCGCCGGTTGATAGTGGGACTCATTGACGGGCCCTCGATGCCGCCTGAATGTTCAGCACGTCTGCTCGAATGTTAACGACGCATCAATCTTCATTTCCGTTGGCTTATTGGTTCCGTAATAAGTCTGGAAAATGGCCATTTCGGCTAGGATGCTTTGTACTTGCAAATGACAAATACACAAGAGGTATGCTTAACTCTAAAATAAATCTTTGACGATCTGAAATGGGGCGAAAAGGGTGCGAGAACCGAATAGCCCTGCGTAAAATAGGAGCTGCGAATTTTTCCCATAGGCTGCCAAATCCTAAATAATTCAAGCACAAATTCATCGGGCTGCCCCAGCAGTCAGTAGGTCAAACTTTAGAAAACACTTGTCCATGGTCAAATATCACCAGTGTGACTGAAAAATCTTTGCAACTACAAACGATGCAAGAGAACTTTTGATCCAAGGGTCACAAACGGGTTACAACCGTCCTTTCGAAAGCGAACCCCTTGCTCCGAGACAAGCCGACAAATCAGAGGAGACATGAAAGCGTTGCTTGCCTTTTGAATGGGAGTCATTAAGAAGAACCACCTCGAGGATTCAGTCAAAGTGTGACTTTGCAGCCGGCTGTTTGCTTACTTACTCTTCAATTCGTTTTGCTATTTGGACAGTTTTGCCCTTTGAGACGAACGCAAAGCTTCGGGAAAACCCAAGAAAGCTGCGTGATTTATTTGCCATTTTCTCTTACGCTTTGATGACATTGCACCATTTACAAAAGATATCGAAAATTCTGTCCAATGTTAATTAAAAACCGGGCAGTCTGTGCAAGAAATATTTCAGTATTCTTTAGTGACCCGTCCACAAACTTTCTCATTTGGCCCAAGAACAAAGTGCTATCACGCACAAACAAAAGCATTACCACCCTGGCAGAGGTAATAAAGATGGAGGAATAAAGAAAGACAACAAGTAGCTAAGAGAGAGAAGAAAAGGAGGGGGTTGGAATGGATTTTCCCGCCTCAACACAACACGACACATGTTGCCTATCCACAGGTGGAAATCTATCGGCTCAATGATCCATCATCAACTGCGGGCATTCCAATCGATTCTCCGGTGGCCCAATTAGCAGTTTGTGTCTCTACGTGAGCCAGACACTTATATCAATTGCAAACAAGTCATTGCAGGGGTACACAAAAAGTCGATTTGAATGTATAACTCTATTCTCTGTACGCATGTGAAATTGTTTGTCAATGTGTCTGCAGGTTTTGCTAACACAAAGAAATGATCATGTGGTTTATTAGGACAGTTCTGTTATTATGTAAGTGCAACATCCCGATTTCATATTCCGGGCACAGCCCGAGTTCTCTCCGTGTGAGAGTGCTTGGCTGGAGAGTCTTAGTTATTAGAGTCTGGAAAGGAGTTTCTAAAAGCAGCTAATTAGCGCTAAAATGAATGCCCAGTGGGAAGTGAGCTGAGGTTGGGTCCCATCTGGCCCCTGCCTGCCTGGCACAGATAACAACTTCCAAGAAGCCCTGGGTCTTCATACACCAAAATATGTATGACCTATACATACGCCTGTAATTGCACTGCAATACTAGAACTACTTTAATACCTCTTTGAGAGTGCCAAGCAAAACGGGAGCATGATCGTCGTTTGAAAAGGCCGAATTTGCGGCACTGTAACGTGGAATAACCCAGCCGCCGTGACGCATTCTGTGAAGCGAAACTGCTCTTGCTTTTCACGGTGGGCACGTGGAAAGCCATTAAGTTCCTGCCAGTAGACACTTGAATATTTACTCCAACAGATGGCCGCTGCTGTTCTAATCCGCCGATCTGGGGCTGCAAAAATAGATAATTACGCCTCACCTTGTTGCTAGTCATTGACTGAGTCAGTGGGATTTGGCAGATATGAGTAGAAAAACGATATGGCTGATTATGAAACTAAAACATAGACAGCAAGTAGAACTCAAGCTTCTCTTTTAGATTCTGTTTCTAGGGCATCGTTTTTTGATAAGGCTTGTGGTTAAGGCTTGTTTTGAATTCCCTCACGTATTCTGCCATAGGCGTCAGCTGGAAGGAGATTTCCCATGACGCAACTTCGCTTCCTTCCTCTGGTCTCTCTTCTGTCGTCGTTACTCCTGCCTCCGGTGTACTAGTACTTGAGATAAACTTCAATATACAGTATGTGGAAATATGGCTATTATCAGATAAAACATCCTGACCTCTGAAAAAGGAACATCAGTGCAAATCTTGGATTTGAAATGTGCACCAAAAACTCTTTTGTGTTCATGTTCAGCATCAGGCCAAACAAAAGAGCAGGTCAGAAAGGCCACTCTAAATCTTTCTATCCTGTCAAGAAGAAAGCTTACAAAGTAATTGGCATCAAGCGGTGCCCACCAGCTTCATTAGGACTCATCCGAGGTTCCTTTTTTTGAGGCAGAGCACACTGAGGCAAAATGAGCAGAATGAGGTCAGGAGGTGTCGGCTTCATTCACCCGGAGGAGTAGTTTGCTTTCATTTCTTCCACTTTTATGGCTGTAAATGTTCCGCTGCATATTATTTGCTGTGTTTGCCAGCGGAGTCATGGAATAAACAGAAAACAGTCATCAACATGAAGTAGGAAAGCTTTTTTTAAACATTTTCCCAGTTGTACCATTTTTCTGCCAAATGAACTTACTTGAATTGAATTACCAGTAATGCCAAGAATTTTCCAATTGAAATGATATTGACTGATTTACAGATTTTATTTTTGATGATGAAACTCAGGCGATAACATCTGCTTCTTATAATTACGGCGCCTTGATGGAGGTCTGTTGAGTGTTGTGATATCACCAGTTAGTGTTGTGACTCCAAGGCATGTTCAGATGGGCGGGGATGACAAATCTCCATATGTTGGAACAGCCAAGCAGTGCGAGGCGGTAAGTCACCTCCGTCGACCACCCCCCATCTCGACATCTGCCTCGCCAGGTGTGGTTCGTGTGACCTCTTCACACTTGTTCTCCAGGAAAATAACAACGCTAATTGATATGGCCCCAGAGTTCAAACTCCCCAGAATGCTTTTTTTTTTAGGTCCTGTTGAAAGCTGACTCTTTGTCAAGATGTTGCAACATAAATCCTATCAGACAATTTTATAAAAAAAATATGAAACTCACATGGCTTTTGTGCTAATATTACCACACTAATATCATAGGATATGCGTGTAACCCATTTATTTTTAATTTTTTTTACAACAGCCAAGTGGAGAGTATCAGCACACAACAATAATAACATTGGATTAAAAACAACAGATTAAAAACGTCTACGCCGTAGGGGGTGTCAAACTCTGGCCTGTGGGCTAAATTTGGCCCGCAGTGATATTATGTCTGGCCCGCCAAGACAAATTATATCGACTTTGTGTCAATACTAAAATTACAAATTGTCTAGAGATGTTGCTATTGAACAGTTTTTACTAGTCTCTGATTTCAGAACTAGATCTATAACTAGATCACAGTTGTATGCACAGTTAGCCAGCTGTCTTTGTGACGACTGACAGGAGTCCACAGTCAATCATTCCACCTCATCTCCCTGAAGGTAAACATTTATTTTGTTGCAAGAATGAACAGTGGCTCCTTTTTCCGCCCCCTCCTGAAAATGTATCGGTGATGTTTCTAATTCATGTACCTGACTGCGCTCTCCCCCCCCCCCCGAGGACATTTCGCCTTCCCTCTTTTATTGATATTTATAGTGTGATGCTGACTGGGGTGCAGGGCTCTGTGACAGCTTACTCTCCCCAGCAAGTTTGCTGGCGCACAAAGCAATAATGTATTTGTCACCCGCTGCCAAATGTCATACATGCTGCCGTTCGTCTTTTTGATTCCATTTTTTTACGCGTCCTACTTTTGCCGCGGAAATACATTGAAGTGCGTCGCAGATACGTTATCACGGAAATAATTGCCGCTCATTGGTATTCAGGCCAGAACGAGTGGAATGTTTCAAACCATGTTGTGAAAAACAAGGTGCAGCCAAACAGAAAGGAAACCAAATCTACTTCCAATACATCCACACTTATTGCACCTTAAGCCCCGTTTTATTCTTTTTATATTGGTTGGCATTTAGACTTATTGATAGGTTGGCATTTAGACTTATTGGACTGTCTAATCAGATCACAAGTGAGGATTTGGCCAAAATCAATGTTTTGTTGCAGTTCGTAATGATTCACGTCATTAGTTTTAGTACTGACACATAAAGTTGATGCACTATTTGTCCTCGCGGGCCTCATAAAATGATGTGTCGGGCCGTATCTGGCCCCCGGGCCTTGGGTTTGACACCGCTGCCTCTTTTAATCCTTCTTGTTCCAAAGCCTCAGTGCCAGGCATCATACAAATGTTTAAACCTTTTTTTTTGTTGGCCTTCATTTTGCAACCTCCTCGGTGGCCAGGGTTGTAGAAAACCTCAGTGAGTGGCGACCGTCGGTCGGTCCGCTTCTGTGCTTTTGGTGTTTTGAAAGCGCTATCTATCTCAACTAAATCTGTGACATCTTGAATAGATTAAGTAGGAGACTATTTATAGTGAGTTGGATGAGAGCAGGCCATTCTCAGTGTGGCACGGTGCATTAGTCTCTAACAATAGTTGAAAAGAGTGGATTTGCCGAGGCAGAACCATGAGGGGCTTCCTCTATAATGACTCCCAATGGAGTCAGAAGCGTGACAATGATGGCCGCCCAAGCATTCACAGGGAGATTGCGAGGTTGGCTCTTGTTAGAATAGTTCACCGGTTTAAAAAAAAAAAAAAGCCTGTCAAAAGCGACTTTAGGCTGTGTGTCTAATCGTTGACTAGATAAGTTGTGATTTAGTGCAGATGCTTTTCACCTCTGGGCTAATTCCTCGATATGAATGAAGCGATTTAATTGGACGGATTAAATCAAAATGTGCTCGCCCAGTATGTGGACCAAATTATGTGCAATTTGTCACCCAGTGGTGGGCGGTGGGTATTTCACATTAGAGGTGCCTGGGGTCGTTTTGCCAGAGCCCAATGTGCCTTCCTGCTTGTTTCCTTGTTTCACTTTGTGTAATCACAGAATGGCTTTCAATTTAATTGGACAATCTGGAGCCTCCCTCGTTTTGCAAGAAGCGTTCATTTACATTCGTACAACAGCATTGTAGGATTGTTCAGGAAAGAGCTTGGAGGGAAACATAGAACAAAGGCTTGGAAAAGTTTGTTTTGTTTTGTGCTAGATGGCTAAGTAGCTGGTGTGATCTTGCTGACACTTGTTTCAAAGCTATTCCCTTTCCTTTTCCCAAAATGTCTGCTTTGCTACTTGTGAGTGACAACCTGTGCAGCTCTCACTCAGTTCACACCTAATGGAGAAACTTTGACGTTCATTTGGGCAATCAGCGTGATTCTTTTTTTCTTTCCTGAAACTAAAAGCATAGCACGTCTAAATGTAAGACGGAAAATTAGGTTATGTGCTTAGCCAAATCCCCGGATTGATTAAATAATTGATTAAGTTGCAAAGTATGTTTATCTTCTATAATCCCTCCACAGATCACAAGTTAATTTGGAAAACAAGTCAACACCATCCAGCGCAATTTTTATTTTCAAGTCTGTCACCCACTGCATCGTATATTAATTATGTTTGTAATGAAAAGCAACCTCCATTAACCTGCCAAAGTGTTACGTAAATACCACTCCTATACTTGCCAAGTTAAAATATGTTGAGCATGATAAACAATAATAAATAAAAAAAAGTATAGTTATGCGATGCAAGGTCATTGAAAAGCATTTTTCCCCACTGAGTTGAATTGCTTATTATATTTCGGTTTATCTGCTTTAAAAGTGAAAGAGCTGCCAACCAAATGTCGACAACTAAGAAGAAGCAAAAAATAGATGGCCTACTTTTTTGGGAGAGCAAGACGATTGTTCTATCTCACTTCCAGTCACCACTTACAGCAGTAATTAGGAAAATTAAACAACGTCAACGTAGTGAATCGGAATAATCTTTTTGCACACTATTTTTATGAATAGATTATCTTAGCCGGATCTGCTGATTTAACCGTGGCAGTCAATTATCCAGTCCTTTCTCAAAGAATGGTAACGATACCTCCTAGAATAAACCGACAAAAGACGCGTCACATTGCACAAAGGAGTTGAAAATGTTTTTGACACGTTGCACTTCAAAAGAAGCGTAAATACATCCAAAAGCTTTCTTCTTCATAATTGCTGGGAGCCCTTCAGTGACTTGCCCACACAGAGACTTGGCACGCTGGCTGCGTGTCTATTGTGCGGCTGCCATCGCGCGGCAACTCGTTTCACTTCACAGCCAGATAAAGCATTAAATGTTCTTCTAATCGTGTGAATGCAATAGTGGCTCCTGGACAACTGCAGAGGCTTTTGGATCATCCTCCCATTGTGTGTTGTGTGTTTGTTCCGCACAATGCCTGGCATTCGGTGTCATTCGGCATCAGTTGCCCCAGCCAGCCAGTGGCGACAATGGCGGCGGGGCGCGTGGTGTGTGCGATTGCTGCGCGGGAGCGCTGACCCCAGTGTTTTGTTGCTAACGCTTACCTAAATGCTCTGTCAGTTGTTAAATGCTAGTTAGAGCTCGCATGATGGTGGGCTCAAAGGCAAAGCGTTGAAAAGGTGTAGTTCTATTTTTTTAGGTTTGAAGTGAGAGTGAAAATAAATTGAAGCCTCTGTGTTGTGAGTCTCAGAATAAATGGGACAATTTATTCAACCAATCAATTTTCAAATTCGTCTCAGAGGTCAAGTTGACTGGAATTTAAAGGCGGCAAGATTTTTCCATCCTCTGACAAAACAGTTTGCGATAATCTTGAGATTTCTTGCCAAATTTGGTACAAAGATTGGCCTTCATTTGGAATGGTCTGTCCGTGTACTAACATTCAATCCGTCCTTCATTTTTCTCACCTCCCACCCTCGTTCAATACTCCGCTCCTTCGCACCTCTCCTTCACACTCCCGTCCGCACACCTCCTCCCTGCCATTACTCGTTTTTATCCGTGTTTTCATCACAGGCTTCGGCGAAGCTCCCAAAGCAGTCTGCGTCGCCTCATGTTGATGATGGCTAATCCCTCTGAAGCTATTTTTATGCCTTTTCTTTCTTTTTTTCTTGCACAGTGAGTGAACCACCCACGCAGTGACATAAAATATTTATTCTTCCTTAACGTTCACTCATCGGGACTTTGAAATGGGTGTAATTGAGTGTATCGTCCGTGAACACGCCGGCGGGAAAGAAACGGAAGATTTCCTTCCATATGTTTGCTGCTAACCAGACCGATTGTCTTGGTGAAGGGGGAAACTTGATTTTTGCTGAACAATGGAGTCTAAATGTCCTTCACCAAGGTGTCATCGTCAAAAAAATCGGCTTTTCCATTGCAGCCATGAGCCTTAACAGAAGATGCAGAATTTTCATCTTTAATACAGTCAAGCAGGATGTTACGCAACTGTTCTTAGCAAAAAATCTGATTTCATTAGCTGTAATTAAAAATAAATTGTGTGTTAGCATGAGTTATCATTTTTTAGCTTTTGAATGGATTAACCAAAAAAAATTAAAATATCAGTTGCTGTTTTAATCTTCCACTAATTGAGTTCTACCCAATATTTTTTTATTTTTTTTTAATGTTCCAGTAGTCATCGAGAATAAATACGACTCTTGGTCACTGTACAGGCTGTTTTTGTTTATTAGCTGTATTTTGGAGTGACGAATAAATTCTCTGTAGGGTCTTTAAAGGCAGATGGGACATCACCAACATTCACTTTCAAATCTTGAGGTACATTTACCCATCAAAACAATAAATACATTACAAAAAAATAATCACATTGTTCATTTTTTACCAATTTAGTACAGTTGTGTATTTCAGTTCCATTTTAGCTTGCGATAAAAGAACATAGCAATCAATCCATTCCAAAGTTGGAATTTTATTGGGTATTTGTTTACATCTGTAGAGGAACATTTGACACGATCAACATATTTGTGCTTGTCTTCTTTTTTTTTTGTAATGTTAATAGCAGTTTGGACAAAAAGATTCTTCACAACAACAGACTAATCTGTCATAGTTTTGAATACCAACATGCTCACAACAATTCAGAACCATTTTTTCCATGTGTGTATCAGAACCAACACACGTCACAACATCACACCCTTTAGTTTCAAACAGTATGTGCCGAGAATGAGATTTTTCTTTTCTTTTTTTTTTGTACTTTACATGTGAGTCAAAGGCAGGAGAGAACAGGAACCGTGGCCCTACTTGTATTTGCAGTCTGGCAAAACTTTAGTTTACAAAGTCACAAACATCTTTTCATTCTTCACACTTGACTTCATACGAGAATGTTGTAGGTTTGAGTCGCAATTATAGGACCTTTGTCACCAGAGACGACAATGGAAGACATA
This sequence comes from Syngnathus acus, assembly GCF_901709675.1. Taxonomy (NCBI): domain Eukaryota; kingdom Metazoa; phylum Chordata; class Actinopteri; order Syngnathiformes; family Syngnathidae; genus Syngnathus; species Syngnathus acus. Next base: position 1,973,310 of record NC_051099.1, on the reverse strand, counting down.
TCACTCATGGCTCGATGCAAAAAATGATGACTGTCCTTTTTTTTGTGAAATGTCATCTTTTTATGGGACTCCATACATTGTGCAAAAAGATCTGTAGTCGTGTCTACAAGGCCTCCAGGTGTTGCTCTGCTGTGTTTCGGACTTGAAAAATAAATATCGAATCGTGCCGAGACAAATGTTTGAAACTAAAGCAGCACAAAAATCACCTGCCAGAAATGCTACCAATTGAACGTTTTGTGATTGCACTGATCAGGAACCAGTAGATGGCATGACACGCTTGTCACCAATGGCTAATTGATGAGATGTCGAAATGTAAAGTTGTGCTTTCCTTTTGTACTTCAATTGGCATATGGCTTCAAAACCCCTTGGGAGGTGTTTGGTTACATCCATACGTGGAATTGCTAATAAACAACGTTGGGCTGATCGATACCGAAATGCTCATTCATTTGGAATGATTCGTTCCATTTTCTCTTCAATTCTCAGGGACTCCCGGTTTGGAGGTGTGGAAATGAGATTCTTCGGTCAGCCTTAAACTCAATGGAATTGCGTTAAAGGGCTTTGAGTCAGTAAGATGAGTCTCGGGTTCCAAATGCCACACGCTGCGATGTGTTGTTTACGTCCACACTGGATGTCATTGGAAGCCATTCGTCATGGCTTTCCCCTGGAGCCAGAAGTGGCCTTTCTTTAACCTCCATCACAACACAAGAAATGCCTGTAAAATGACTTTCTATTTGTGCTTGCTTTTGCAGAATAAGTCATTATTATTCCAACTGGGCTGCCAATAATTGTAAATGAAATGAGAGCTGCGTTTGTTCAATTTGTGCACTCACCGAAAGCGACATGTGGAAGTCAAGTCAGACGTCGGAACGGTGTTCTTATCTATTCAGCATTTGTGTCAATGTCGCCAGTCTGACAGAACTGGGTCATAATTCAACAAGATAGAAACCATATAAATATATGTGATGGGTTATAGGCATTTGATGCTTTCCTTCCAACCTTGATCGTGCAACGTAAAAGTCAAATGGCAGTGGCTCATAAATGGCTACAAAGATACTCGAGAGATTTTGATGTCATGTACAAGGAGTATAATACTTAATGTATGGATTTATTTACATATGATACATGGCTTTATTGACTTCAAATGTAAAAAAATATTTCATGGTTGAATTTGCAACTGTATGATATGATAAATCAACCCAAAACAAACAGGAAAATGAACAACATCGTGGATAATATTACTCTGGAGGCCTTTAGGTAGAAAATATATATAATTACCATGAACATATGGGTATTATTTCTTTATAGAGATAAAATATTTACTTTATTTCTGTGCTTTAAAACGCAACTTATTTCAATGTAAACGTTTCAATTTACAATAAGCTTTGATTGTATATGTTTGTTGCATTAGGCTCTGAACACGGCAATTAAATATGAATGATATCTCTCTCGGAATAAATCTCGTTTTTTCAGGCTTTGTCCAAAAAATTAGTTCAGTTAAATGTTTAGATTGCCAACCTAGGAAATAAATGAAATAAATAATAATGAAATAATGGTTATGATCTTTTATGTGTGTTATCCAAAAGTGAACCTAATAATAGTGTTTAAAGACATTTTGCCTCTCAGCTCTAAAAACAATTTTCAATATTAACTGGGCTGCACCAATAAAAAAAAATATATAATAATAATTTTGGTCAACTAATTGGAAAACACATGGAATACTTGTTCTGTCAATATTTTTTTTTGTCAGGCTTCATTAATAACTGCAAACAAGAATTGCAAATCAGCGCTGTCACCAGAGCCCTTCGTCAATAATTATTGATCAGCTTGTCAACAGACGGGAAAGAACTGTAAAACCGTCAGGGGAAATTAGGAAATATCTTTTTCTCGTCCCGTGCTTGTCGAATAACTGCATCTGCACGTGCTTTGAATATTCAGTGTTTTTGAGAATAGAAAGTAACTAGTGATACACAAGGAAAAATATTTGTGTGGGTGGATGTGCGCTCCATCAGGACTTTTATTGCGCCCGTGTATTTCTCGATGATTTGACCATCAAAACCTACGTTTTATTGCCCATCTCGGAAATTGCTCTGCAGGAGCCAAAGCAATTCACGCCGCCGCGATTTCACTCGGGGGTGCGCCTTCGCAATAGAACTCATATTACAACAGGAAAATTAATTTGGGCTGCTGATGAAATCGTAACATTTCCCGCCTCTGAACTGCGTCCAAAAAAAAAAAAAGACGGTTTGTGTGTACCCGGGAAGCACTACTAGATTGAAAGTACTATCGGGAGAGTTTATCAGCCTCATGTAGATAGCCGTGACCTTGGGGTCTAACTAAGTGTGATCACACACAAAAAGGGTCTGCTCGGTTTATAATGGAAAGAAGTTTTGAAGGTACATAACGTGGAAGGCACGCTAAATTATCACCATATCCTCCAAATTCCTTTTCACTTGGACATTTGCAGTGATTTGAAAACCAAACTGATGACTTTTGGAGTACCCACTATCCCTTCCCGATATTCCTCTGGGGTTCATCTGTCTTCCCGCTTTGGTCCTTCCATAAATGATTCAAACCTGTGAATTATAGAGTGAGATAACGGCACATACTCTGAGTAGGCGGGGAACTAAACGCGCACACATACTACATACGTTACGTCAATAAGAGAACAGTCTGGATTTGTATGCTTCTTTTGAGCTTCAGTCTGTCGTGGTTCGACCAACTGGCATAATGGTGAATGATTGAGTTTAATTATCTTTGTCGCAAAAGTCTCAAATGTGTAAACAGATCCTCGGCGGTCACTCGGCCGCGTTCTCAAACGCGGTACTTTCTCAACAAGTCCGCCTGCCACATGTACTTCCGCTCGGGAAACCTCTCGGGAATCTTGATCTTGCGAAAGTCTTGAATGCACCTATCCAACTCTTCCTCTACCGTCAGCTTCTCTTTGGGCTGCCTCTTCTTGCACGTGTTGGGGTCGCGGGAGCCGGAGGTCAGAGTACGCAGGAGGTCGCTTTTCCGCCGTTGTTCCGACTGTTGGAGCCTAGCGACGGGGCCTTTTTTTACAGGCCTGTCCAGAGTTTGGACGTTAGCGTGGGGCTGGCGGCTGACCGGGCCGCTGATGACCGTCCCCTGCGGAGAGCCGGCTTCGGATTGGCTCTCCGAGCTGGAGGTGGAGAGCTCGTTGAAGGAGGTGCCGCTTTCGCCCTCGCCGTCGCCCTTGTGGTTCTTGCAGCAGCAGTCGCAGGGAAGCGACGACCAACGTGACGTGCCACCTGCCCAAAAGATGACATTATCATTTTTCATTCATTGCATGAATGTAACAGTGACACACACATACCATACCCTAACACAATGGGTACCATTGTATTCCGTTCTAAAAAAAAGAAAAAGAGCCATTGGGAGAAAGCCAAAGGATGAATGAAAAGTCCCTGCTCTCAAACAAAGTGATCCAACAATGAGGACAACTGGCTTTCTTCCAGTTTAATCATAGAGGGGAGCTGGCTGACTAGCTTGTATTGTTGAGAAAATTGCAATCATGTATCCACGCTGTCCATGGAAATGGACGTCAAAACACACAACAGCTGTAAATGGACTGGAAGACACCAGAGGCTACTGTGCATTATGGAGTTGTGTTTGAATAATACAAGCGGCGGCCATTTTAACACTCCAGTCTATAGTAATGTGCCGTAAAATACCAGCTTTGACATTATGGCTTGTGTAATTGTTATTCTAACACCAGATTGCTGACTTTAATATTCTGGTGAGGGCATTTTGTCAAAGCAGGGTTTCTTTTTTTTCTTTTCAAACTTTGTCGCATTGAAATGAATCTTTTATTAATTCAACACATATTGTTAGATAAAACAAAGTCTTGTTAGTGTCTGGCAAGTACACTCATTAAATATATTTGTCACATTGATTTTGGAAGAAAGAGAATTATTAATGAATGAACCACTAATGGTCATGTGCAAATTGGATTCAAATCAGTGGGTTGGGAGACAAAAACCAGTTGAAGAGCTCAGCGTGATTTCTGTGTGAGCAAAAGAAGAAATGAGACACACCTAACATTTATTTTTCATACCAACCTCTTGCATAATTAAACGGGTATCTGTTGCTGATGGACTTCTCGAAAGCCCCCATCAAACCATCTGTACGAGCTTTTTCCGTGCATCTACTATTCATAATTGGCCGCCTTGGTTCTTTTTATGTACAGTCGACGTGAGGCTATAAATAAAGTTGTTTCAAATAAACAAACCGCACGCACCGAGACTAGGCTTGAAGCTCCAAAGACTCTAGAGAAGCAGATGTACGATATGGGGGACGTGGCTGAGATCTTAATCAATTGGAAGGAATCCTTGATTCATGGCAGAGTTCCGTTCTTACACTAATCTAATTGGGCAGCGTTCATAAAATCAACAATTTATCTATTTGCTGTATTTCTGTCAGTGCTGCATATATTTGATTTCAATCTTGGGATTCATTCCCACCCATTTTTCCCGATTAACCCCGCCAGCCATGCGCCCACGTATAAATCGTCACTTGAACCGTATCGTGTGAATCCACTCGGACAATTGTGCACTTGCAACTCTGTGGCCACGATTCGGAGAAGGCCGTTTTATTTTCCAGCATGACTGCCCCAATGTGCAAAGTCCATGAAAGGTGTGGAAGAGCCCTCTTCTGGATGAATGGACACAAATTCCTCTGCACACAGTCAAATCTTATAGAAAGTCACCCCAGGAAACTGGAAGCTCCATATATTCTCATTTTCACTGGATACTTTTGTCATCCTTCTGTACAAACAATATTTTTCATGTTAATTGAACAACATCCAATGCGGATGAAGTCAGCAGGACTGAATTGCTTTAATTACTACTGACATTTACAAACGACTTGAAAAGAATTCTGTTTATACTGCAGACACAATTCAAACCACTGCATAGGTAAACAATGCATTTATTAAACATATTGCAAGGTGTCATTAGTCGACGCTATCATGAGTTCATTATGTCAGCGTTGGGTGAAATAGAGGCTTTGCTCGACTCGTAATTGGGGTTTTGAAAAATGACCCCAGGCTCCTGTGAATTGTTAAAAGTGCCAGCAGCCAATTTTCTTGTCCAGAGCAAATTAATAGGATGGGATCTGCCAACTGTCGCTAACAAACCTGACGAACAACGGCGTGATTAAGCCTTAGCGTGGCGTAATTACGTTCACCTCACTTTAACTTTTCACATCAGGAGTCGTGGCAGCGCTACGCCGTTGGAATGGTAAATGGACACGCGACTCGTGGGGATCCGCTCATTTACGTTTTGGATTTGCCATCAAAGCTTTAGTGGAGTCCTGACAAATTGACTGGAAATAAATTCAATTGAAGACATTTGTGGGGGCATTAAATCCAATCAGTGCTAACTTGGATATATAAAGAAAAAAGAACAATTACCGGCCGCGCTCGGTGCAGTGTTGTAATTAGACTGTGGAAAAGGACGAATCATCAGTATGCGGTGTTGATGCATCATCATAACACATCACGTCAGCGCTAAAAACAATTTACGCAACTAATTGGAGTGAATGTGTGCAGGCTTTCTCGTTGCCATTTGCACTGTACATTCATAATGGCTTCCTAATTGAAGTGCAAATTAGGTTACTGTGTTTGCTTTCATTATTGAACTTTTGCTTTCAGAGTTTTTCTCAACGACCGCAATTTATCGACTATATCGATAAGCCGTTCAACCACTTTGGCAAAGTTTTGCTTCTGTCCATGTACAGCATTGGCTCAACTTGAGCTTTATTTGTTCCGCCCCTGAGGAATAAAAAGTCCAGTTATACTTTTACAGCTGGAGAATGTCTCAATCTTAATTGCAAGATATCAAATGTAAAGGTCCATAAGATTTAGAAGGTGATTGACTTTTTGTGTGTGTGTGTGACAGTGGATGTCCCGCTATTATCTGTAAGCAAGGAGGTCGGTGTCAGTTGGACTTCCCGCTTATGTCGTCGGAGATGTCAAACGTTCGGCCTCCCTTCTGGCCGCCATCTTTCTTTGCGTGTGTGCAGCAGTTGATTTATGTGATCTCATGTCACTTCCCTTTCACCATGTGGTGGGCAGATTGAAGTCTAGTGACTGTCAAATGTTATCACACACACACACACCCAAAACTTAATCCCTTCCGACAGCTTCTCTGATGTATTGATCTCCGTTGTAAAATCCGCCATGTGCACTCCATCTTTTCCTCAATAAAATACAATCTGTGCATCGTCAAGCATTTCTTTCCCCATTGGTAAAGGAATCAATCATCCATTTATCAGTTTTACTCACGCAACTGAAGAGCTTGTAAATAAGCAGGTGGGAAAGTAAAATGTCTTCCATTATGTTACGAGTCATGCAAATATACTACCGCACGCGTGTTTCTATATTCCGGCTTTCTTCTCCAAGGCTAGTATCGATTAGCCGGGTGCATCAGTGGAAGCATATGGACGATTGGCTTCTTGATTGATTTCTGTCACGCAGCCCGGCCGGCTCTGTTCACTGGAGATAAATGATAGCGCAACACCAAAAGCAAATAAATCCTCCAGCCATCTATCACCCCTTTGAGCATCCATTTTCTTCAGCGTCTTCCTCTCATCACTCAACTGGTCACTCTTTGTCGTATTGTCTTCCTGGATCTTCTGTCAGGGTTTATCGGCGTTGTGTTACGGATCAAGTTTATGCTCCCTACTGGGGCTTGTTAGATTCATTTGAGCAGAGCAAAGTTAATGTCAAGGGTTTTTTCACTCTTGCCAGACGTGGTAAACAATGGCAAGGCTTTGTCCTTTTAATTTGTTATCAATCGGATAAATCTGTCTTCAATCCTTATTTTATGATCGAGAGTGGAATGCAAGCAAAAGTCGAAATATTAATATGAGGGCTTTCAGCATACTGATGTCCGTTTGAAGAGTGGAAACAGAAATCCACTCTGAATGTGTTTGTGTTACCTGTCGTCTATTTTTTACCGCATCATCCAAAAATAAATTCTCTATTTTCGGCTGATTTAGAGGAAGGCACTTAAATCAGGGGCTGTAACTTACAAAGTTAATTCCTCGATGGATAAAAAAAACACAAGCTGTCTGCGTAAGCCTCATTGTCAACACCACATAAGCCCGGGATCATTCACACGATGTCAATTTTGTGTTGCAATCAGACGAGTGGAAGTTTTTCCACAGGGGAGCTCGCAAAAGGTGAGCCAAAGTGCTGTTTCACTTTGGAAGAGACTTTCCATTCCGTATTTTTGAACCACCATATTTTCTGAGTGTTGCTGGAACTGTTTTGGGAGCCATTTTGAGAAGTTGAAATGGCTTTGAAACACACGATGCCATTGCAGATTAAATTCATTGACCAAGCGCTAATGTTTTGATCCTCACAAGGGCATCGAGCACACTCGTTTAACGGAACAAAAATGAAAGTTGGCAGTGATTTGCCTTGTTGGCCAAGGGCGCCAAAGCACAACAGACGCGCCGCGTCGTCTTTGTCTTGTCTCTGAGCTGTCAACGGTCAGATATCGATTTGGCGCTCCCCGACCCAGGAAATGAGCTCTGGACAAAGATGTCAGCTGTTCGATGAAAAATTCCAAACGCGTAGGGCGTGATTGATGATTCGGAGATATCTAGTATGCAAGGGTGGTATAATTGATATTAAGAATGGAGCGGTTATCCAGCCCGCCTAGCTTTAATTCCTCTCGCGACCACGTAATTATGCCGTTGCGAGACAGCGTGAAATGATGTGTTTAACAGTTGAAAGGCTAAAAGCTGCCACATCTAATATGTCGCCCCTGTGTGCAAGGATTCAACTCACTAATCGTGTTTTTAAAGATAACTCCAACAAGTAACCTTTAACTAGTTTTGATTTACATTCTACTCAATAGTTTGCTGTAAGGTCAAATTTCACGCAGTCATATCATGACCTTGCTAAATACAAAAGTATGTCACCGATTGGATATTGTATTTTGACTTGTCAGGAAATAGAACGAACGTCTTCCCCATTTGAGTTTGACAACACTTTGTCTTTGCAGCAGTACATTTCCATTTTCGCCCCCCTGTGTCCATTTGTTTGACTTTTTTTTTCTCCTTCTAGGCTTAAATTTTCAATAGGAGCCCGTGTTTTGTTTGAAGCAGCAGGGAGCTAAGCGTGCTTATATAGAAGATGCTGCTGCCAGGGCTTCTCCTCTGAGTCCGGGGTACACGGAAAATGCAAATCGCAACTACTGCATTTCCCCTTTCATGTTTGCAAGAAAAGGCGAGTAGGAATTTTCGGGGGTGGTTCGACTAAGGTGAGCCATGACGATGGAATATAAATATTAAATAGCTCGTACGAAGAGTTTCTCCAGCATGCCAGTGTTTTGAATAGTTTTGAGATGAATGAAAATGCCCAATTAACTGTAAACCCCACGGCATCAATGTGGCAGTCTGGAAGAATTTCTCTGCAGATTTTGATGGAGGCACTTAAAATCTGGTCACGTTTATTGCTGCTGATTGTTAATTAAGCCTCTTTTATCCATTTTTTTTTCTTCTAATTCATCATTTTTCTCCCCGATACAGCTCATCTGTTTTGCGTTCTATTTTCGACGCTTGTATCTCATCCATCACTCGGTCAAATATCATTAGTAGAATGGCATTCAGCACAGCCCGGGACTTCTATTGAAAAATAATGGTGACCTTTTATGAAGGGACTGGGGAACAGTTTTTAAAATGATAAAGAAAAAATGTTGGCTTGAACAATCCTTAGATGCGGAAACCTCAGTTTGATCTGGATTGGCTTTGAAAAACCGTTTTTCCATGATCCCGCTGACACACTTCTTCACAACTGTAGCAATTAAAAGATAATGCCTTGGAGAGGGGCAATTACATGGAGATGAGTCTACAGTACAAGTTGAATCATCCCCGTCTAATGACCGATGCATGCTGATTCATCAGTCGTGGCTGCATAGTCACAGACGAGCACAAAGGTAGCGACTGATGACTTATCTGCACTGAGCGCAAACAAACACAAAGTAATGGGCAAACAAGCAAGCGGCCATTATCACTCTCCTGCAGAGAGCTCGCCAAGCGCTATCTCTGGCTTTTCCGTCACACTTGTTATCCGCTTTTTGTGCACAACACCACTGCCAGATTGGAATTCAGCTTAAAGGATAGTGAAGGTGCCCTGATGACGGCTGATGGTGTGCTGACAATGGGATTGTTTTAGTGGCTTTGGAAGGAGGCTCAACTGGGAGTCATTTTATTGTCTTCCATCTTTGAATTTTGGACTTGTTCCTTCTCGTTCGTTGCTAACTTAATATAAGTTTCTTATTTGATACTTTGTTTGAACTAACCATACCTACTTGCCAATAGTATCTCTGAATATATTTGGATTACTTTGGGTCATGCCTTCCAGGCTTTGGATCTGCTTTGGTGTCTGAAACATTGCTAATCAATACAGCAATGCCCAGAATGTATTTTCTTTATATCTATGTTAAGTAGGTTATGCATCATGTTGGCAGATACATTGCACCTCCACGTCATGAAGCTGCCTCATGGATGTTACTATTCAGGCTACCGCTCTTGATTTCCCCAGTGGAATGAACCTGATGCATGGCGGCAACATCTTCACTCAAAGTGGATTCAACTCTTCCAAGAGGACGTCTGCCGTATCTAATCAGGCTCCACTCTATCACACACTCTTTGGAAAACAAACATGAGTGAGGGCAGGCAGGCTGATGAAATGATTCCATGACAAGTGAAGGCATCAGATCATGTTAGTGTTGAAAAGTGTCTAATCAATGCAGCCCTATATCGTCGTTAAATTTATTGTGCGACTTGATATGGCCTGTGGGTTTATCGCGAGGTTTGGGAAGCTGCCAGTAAGGATCATCCTAAAATGATCTTTTAAAATCTTAAAAGTTCATCTTTTAGTGGATGATAACCGTATATAAAATAAAAACATGATTATTTTTCCTACCATCTAGAAGACACCAGCCAAACCATCAAAAAAGTATTTGGTAGAAGTTTTTTATGCCATGCCACTGCCCCATCTGTGACCTGAGGAGAGGATCATAAGGAAAACATCTCCATCGGCAGACATCAGCTGTCATCATGAAGACGTCAAGGAGAGCGGACATCTGGCGGTTCAAAGGTGGCGCTGCCTTGAGGGCAACGGAGTTGGTTGCCAGAGCAGTGGAAGATGTGGAGAAGCTCCAGGCGGCTTCCCGTGGGCCTCATTAAGGACGCTGCTGCATGATGGGCTAAATAAAGGAAGTGGGCCATGGCTCCACGCAACACTCCAACACACACTTGTGTACAGCGCAGTACATAGGTTCTACTTCACGCCTCTTTCCATACATGCTGTGAAAGTGCCTCCGAATATTTAGTTTTATGATGACTCCATTGTTTTAAGAAATCTTGCTCAGTCAAAATTTCTTGTTTGACTGGCAGATTTTCTCTGTTGGTCATACCAGCTTCTGTTCGTTCGGAACTTTTCATGCATCTCATTAGATGCAGCCGTACTGCTTGAAGGGTAACAAACTTCAGTGTGTGTACATTACAATCTGCTGCTATGACACCATAAATCCTCGTTTTTTTTTTTGTCAGCATCCTGACAGCGCCATATGGCATCTCCCATTTCCCTACCTCAAACACCCATCCTATAATGTGATGTATGCTTATTTGATTACAGGGCACCTTTCACACATCTCCATTTTTTATCATACTGGAGCTGAATGATGCAGTGAGAGAACTGAATGTTGCAATTTTCCTACAATAAGTGGCTGCTTTAACAAAAATGCAATATAAATGCATAAGAAACTGCAAGAGTGTGTGAAAAAGCGTTAGGGGGGATGTTTGGGCTCCAAAGGATTATGTTACGGGCCTCTAGAAGCCTCCAATCATTGTCAAATCAGCTCCCAAAAAAGCGACGCATGTAAATGTAGTCCCAACAAGCAGTTATTTGCAGAGACTCCCTGAAATGTCCTCTAATCAGCTACGAGAGCTGAGTAGGATGATGTGTTTGCAGAATACACCTGGCAGCTGTAACGCGGAGGATGTCAGCATGCAAATCATCTTTGAATGCCAAAAGAAGCTTACACAGACTGCTTCAACTTGACCCTTTTCTAGAATACTCCAATGTTTAAAAGTCTGTGGAAGGTGTTTTTTTTTTTTTTTTTTGCTAATTATTAAGCATATGTTGATTCCCAATATTTCCGGTCCGTACGGGCCTTAATCCCAAATGCCATTGTGCTCCACGCTCAATGCATGCAGCTGCCGGATTGAGATAGACCTGCTCGCTAATCTTCCTTTGGCTAGGTAGTGTATTCCATTTCCTCAGCGACCATTGACAGGAATCAATAATAAGCACCATGATAAACCGTCCACCTCACATTTACCCGCCTCTTCTGTTTTAAATCCTCCGTATCCAAGGTAACACCACTCCATTTGTACTGCCACGGTGAAATAAACAATCTTTTAATTTGTCTTGAGTATTTCCCTGGTGCGCTTTCCCACGGAGGGAGAACTGTGTTAAATGTTTTCCACCATCCGTCAGCTTGGCGGTAATCAATGGTAACTTGTTTCCCAATCAATAGCGCCACTTTGGATGCGTCGTTGGACATGTAACATGGAAGATGTCATTGTGAAGCAACATGGAAAATGGTACATGATTGTGGAAAATAAAGGAGCAATTTACATGAGACAGAAAAACAGAAAATGACTCAAGCGCAGGGTTTGAAAATCCCCGCAGTGGATGGTCTCGGCAGATTATTTTCCCAAGCGGAATCGGAAAAACGGTAACAGGCCGTGATTTGGAGCTCGTGTGAGAACTTCATAAAGCAGCGTCGCGTTCGGGCAAATAGTAGTGAGCAGAAAAGTAAGATGGTGGCATAGCATCAAAATGGAGAATCAGCTTTAGTGCACTTCAACAAGAGAGCCCAGGCCGAATCTTCCAAGGTAATTTTGAAAAGATTTGACCTATTTTTTGACCTATTTCGAGACTCGGCATTATAATATGTATTTATTTCACTTGTTTACACCAGTAAGAGAATTCCCTCTAGCATGAGCGCTGGGGAGCTTTTATCAGCAGAAAATATGAAAGCGAGAAATTGAAGCGTGATGACACAGAATGGGTAAACAGGTGAAGATTGCATGCACATACGGGCGAGGTATTTTTCATTTTTTTGGTTTCCCCGGGCTGATGGATAAAATGGCCTGCAGAGGACACCAGTCCTGTGACATTGATGGACACTCTGATATTGCCTCACTAATCTTTCCTCCCACTCTCACACACACATGCACACACCTCCATCTTTCTCACTCTCTCAGCTCTGACTCATCCATTTTGTCTCGGCTCGATCTTGTTTGCCTGCCGTGTTTATATCCTACTTCTTCCACTCGTCTGTGGTTTCACGCGTTTTTGGATTCCAAATATCTCTGCAGTATTTTGTTTCATTTTATTTTTTTTTCAACCCTCCAACGCCGCTGATGCTGCACCGTGTCGCACCGTGTCCTTGTATGCTTGCACCGGGCCGATTCCGAGCAGACGCAGACCCCTCTGGTCATTCCAAAGAAAAACAGATAAGGGAGATGCGTTGAATCTGATTCAACAAAGTAGATTTGTATTTTGTAACTGAAGTCTCTCGGTTCAATCACTCGCTATCATTAAACTATCATACAATGATACTGTACACGTTGTGTCTGAGTGGGAAGAATTGGATTGCAAATCTACTCACACTGGATTCAGGAGCTGAGATGGAGTCGCTATAATTGCGTGAAAGAGTTCTGCGTGAAATTACCTGAAGCCCATGCGACATTCTAAATAAAAACATGAAAGCCTCATGTATAATTATGTTATTATGGTAATTTGCCCACTGTTGAGTAGGGCCACGTAATACAGCAGCCGGAGTGACTCATCCAACAATCCAATTCTGTTATTGATATTTGTATTTCTTTTTTTTTTTTGTTGAAGTCCGCAACAAACTCCAAACAGCTATTGTCCAAAAATCAGCATTTTTGTCTGCAGTCACTATTCTGCCTAATTATCAGTCCTTGTTTTTTTTAACCATAACTCTCTTGGCAGACAGGAATGTCCAAATTTATTATTCATGACTGTCATGAATAATGAATGTGCACTCTTGTTTCTCCTCTCACATAGACCAAATTAGCTCACCAAAATTATAATAACATCTCTGTATATTACAGTATGTATGTAAATTGCTGAATACCGAAACAACAAGAATTGGTATAGTGGAAAAGCTTTTATTGCTCCAAACTTGTACTTAGGGGTCTGAGTTTGACAAATATTTTCATGATGAGTTGTGGAACTTTTCTGACACGCTTGTAATAATAGAGGAAATGAAGAGCAGCTCCCTCATAGAAGTATTTTCTTTTTTTAAATAGATAACAAAAGATTGACTTCCTTGTTTAATTTCACACATGATTGGTGCGCAGGCACAGAAAGAAGCAATGATGTGTTTACAAGCTATTAAAAAGCCAATTTTCCGAACTTGTACCCTTTCGAGTGTTGTGTTTGTACATAAGTGCGGGTTACCATATATTGACGTATTTACAGCTGATTAGACGGCATGGCTTCGACAATTACAAATCATATACACAACAAGACAAAGCAAGTGGAGGGCTAAGAAGTGAATTGATTTGTGCAAACGTGAATTTTGGCTCTTCCTTTAAAAGTGAGCACTGTTAGAAAAGCAGCGTTTAGCCCAAAACCAACAGTGTGACCCGAGTTTAAACGGAGTTTTGTCACCAACGTGAATCGTGGCCGGCTCTTTGACTTCCTGTGGCTTGACCTGCAGCACTTTGACAAGCTATTAACCGGCCACTACTCTCTCTCTCCCTCTCCCTCGCTCCCTTCAAAAAAAGTCTTTGGCTTGGTAGGAAAAAAAAAAAAAAAGCCACGCAATCAAATGGACACCACTGGCACGTACTCGTGGGCTGTTTAATTCTAGCAAAGTAAACAGATATGGAGTGTGTGCGTGTGTGCGTGGCTCATTCAAAGCTAAACAATCACAAGAACCCTCCAACACACTCTCCACTCCACTCGTGTGCTTTGCTGAAGATCTCGTGGGAAGAGAAAACTGAGGACTGATTATTTAGATCCCACCATGCTCTAATCCATCCATCAGGATACATTTGGGTTTATAAATAGTCCGAAAACTTATCTTAAAATCCATAACGCTACCTTGCCTCAGTAAAAAATAACATGAACCTAAATGATCCCGCTCCTGAAAATATGTGCCAGTTCCACTACCAGCTATTATGTCAGCCCTAAATGGTTCAATTAGACATCCCTTTAGTGACCTTTGAGGTTTCCCGTGGCGTCTTGATCATTGTTTTGCATCCTCATTATGACCACGGATCAACAAATACGGCCTCAATCAGCGGCGTTACCTTTGAACCCGCTCAATGCTCACACGGGCGTCGTCATTAGCGTAAATGCTTTGCACTTAAAGTAAATAATTGATGCCCACACCGCTGCGGCTTTCAACGAAAGCAATTTGTTATATATTAATATTAATAATATATGCAACGAGACGCCGTTCTTAAAATACTACGTGCGAGACCAAAAGTGGGAAATTCAACTTGCGTGCTGACTTGACTTTTTCTAAAAGTGAACAAACAACCTCCTAACCTTCACGCCTCTTTACCGCCTCCTCCACCCCTGCTTATATTATTTCCAATTACTCCCATAGCCTATGCATCATCTACTACCTCTCGGTACTAAACTTAATAAATCACATCAAACCGGCCTGCTTATGTTATCCGCCGAAGGAGCGCGAATAATTTACGCTTGCGCTCCCTCAGGAGCGAGGCGACAAGTGGGCTTTTTACACTCGATGTGGAGCCGACGTGGGGGAAAAAACGTGGAGATGCATAAGTCCAAACATGAAAGTTTTATGGTTCGCTCAGCATTGGAATGGAAAACGAAATTCAGGCAGCTATACAGTACGCATGTCGTATTAAAAGAAGGCGGTAAGTGAAAAGATCTGGTGGAATGTTGAACAACGTAAAATGTTGCATTTTTTAAAAGCTTTTGCTTGAAAGTTAAAGAGCAGCAGATGGATTTACAAGCAGAAAAGTCAATGCACAACTTCACAAACTTCCCCAAAACTTGTCGTGAAGGAAACTTTCAAATTAGCATAGCAAAGATGTCAATCAACAATCCCTGTGACGGCAAAGCTCCATCCGAGCGTTGCCATGCTGGCTGTGATTTTATTCCAATTTTTTTAAGTCATGGTTTCTCCGTGACAACAGATGGCCTGTGGGAAGACCTGCGGCTTTGAGGCCTCCTTCGCTCGTCACCTGTCTGCACACACACTGAATGGGATGAGGATGGGGTGAGGAGCGGAAAACGAGATTTAAACAAGGACAGACAGGAAGACGTATGGAGTACTGATAGTCTTCTCCGAGCCAGACGAGAGTATGGCTGCAGTCATTATCATTATTATTACTCTTTTATCTAACCCACTTGATTTAGACTGCTGCCAGCCTTCACAAAGCCTCTGAAATAGCCTCCTGCTTACTAAATTATGCACGGAAGACCGAAATAGACGGCATAGGGACTCGCTGGCCGGGATGAAGCCGATCTATCGATGACCATTCTGCGCAATCAAACTGACATTTGTCTTCCTGCCCTTGAGGGAGCAGGAGTTGTGACCTTGTGCTTGTTTTGCTGAAATCAATACATGTCACTGAGTCTTCAAGAGCAGCTCGCAAACTGGCGTCCGCACACAAAAAGCAGCAAGGATGATGCTCGTAAGACTGTAAAGCACACGTGGCTCAGCCCGGAGGAAACGATCGACCTTGGATGATAGATCCCTCGGTTATCTCTCCTACTGGTGATAATCAGTATTCATTGCAGCTGAAAACAAACCGCTTGACGACTTTGTGCCATCGTCTTGACGTAAATACACGTGGTAGGCAAAATAATTACATTCAGGTTAGGGAGTCTGGATCAATTATGAAAACATTTGAGGAAAGAATGAGTCATTTCTTCACTGGTCATTGATTGATGCGAAGCACTTGATGTGTGCTGGTGTGTGTGTCAGTCAGCATGATGGATGACTTGGTGAGGGCCGATCGACTGGCTTCGTAAGACTGAGTAAACCTGCCGCTGTGATCTTGTCTCCCCCTGAGTCTTTTTCTTTCTTTTTTTGCCTGCTCTCTTCACAATCCTGGCCTGAATTCTCCAATCTCTGATCCGACACACCTGCGGTCCAACAGCTGGCACCGAGACTACGATGCCATCTTCCGAAAGCGAAATCATACCATCCTATTTCCCTGTGTTCCTTCAAATGACTGCACAGAGAAAAGCTATTTTAAGAAGCTCTCCTTGTTTACCAAGCTCGCTATTAGCGGTGCAACCAGAGCAGAGTTTAACTCGAATCCGATTCAAGCGCTTGACAACACAAAGCTAGTTTTATCCGTGTTCACGTACACGGAACGCTCTTCCACCTAATTGGCTTGCCAGGCTGATCAATAGAGAACTCAATTGTGTTGTAATTAGTAGCAGAAGTTAAAGTGAGCTATTAAATGTAGTCATAAAATTCTCTTATAATGGTTCAAAGAAATCGGAATCAAATGTAATCAAGACTGTATTTATGGTAACTACTTTTAGTCATTGATCATCTCGAAATCTACGCAATCGTCATTGATCATTATTGACCTCGGCTTTTATGCGCAAATGTAAACTGGAATGGCCTCTGCCGAGATTGAACCATTAACAGAAGCCGTTTGTGAATTTATCTGTCAGTAAATGGAGGTTGGGAACAAGATTGTGCTCATTTTTATTCTGCGAACAAGCCCAGCGGTTCCATCGGGGCTCACACGGACAAAATGTCAAATCGATTCCTTTAATTTTTTTCAAGTTTCTGTTAGTTAGGAGACTTTTTGGTTGGTGGGGAATGATGGAATTGTACCATTTGGATTCGGAGGCAGTTACATCAAATACATCATCCGGCCCTAATTGGTGTGGTCTAAAAAGCCTGCGGGGCAACATGAGGTGCTGTCTGAAGGCACTGCAGAGAGAGAAAAAGCGAAAGTAAAGATATTGACCCAGGAGGAGCCATAGAGTGCTGTGTGTGTCTGACATTTGTAGAGTTGGACTTTTACTGGATGAGGAGAAGGGAAGAGATTGAAATGGAACAAGCACATCACTTACGGGCATCCTGAGGAAGGCTCTAATTTATTTAGGACAAGGGGACACTTGTCATTGACGCCAGACAGTGTTTCTGTCAATTCAGGTATATTGATTGAGGACAAAACATGACCTAAAACCACAAAACATGACACTTACGGGAATTCTGCAACGTATTTTCTTTTCATGGTCTCGGGGAACTTGAGCGTATCCCGGTGGACTTAAATTGACTTTGATGACTTGACACATATTGACACATTCAGATTTATTTTTACTGACACTGAGTTGAGAATTGAACCAGCTCAATGAAAAAAAATGATTGCGTAATACCATATTTGGGCAGTACAAGTAAGTGAGTGGCCGAATTATTGACACAAACCATTTTGCTCATGGCTTTTGAAACATTCAAATAAGCTTATTAAACAGAGTTACTCAAATGTTCCTAGCTTCCATTAAAAGTCAACGTATTGTGCAACATCATTACCTGGAGGCATTTTTGATGCATGGTGCTTGGCCGCCCTTGTACTTAATGCTGTTGTCTTTCTATCATCATTAGTCAAGCAGCGAGCTCGCAGTGATGAATAGCCACAGCGTGAAATTGCCTCAGTCGTTACGATTGATCTATATTTTTTTAATTTCAACCCACCCGTTTCCTCCCTTCTGTGTTGCCTCGGGAGGTTCAAATAATCAGCAGGGGAGTAAAGGTTCAAAGGTCATCTATGATGACGGGAGGGAAACGCGTCGGGTGCTAGCTGCTAAATGCCATGGGCTGGCTAGTCGGTGTTACAATGCATAGCCAGAGGCGAGGTCACGAGGTGCGATGAAAGTAAATCCTTCATTTCACTGACCCGGTACAAGGCCAGAACGCCGGCGGGCTGGAGGCAAGCCGAGGGCCGCTTCGACGTTCGAGAAGGATGGACGGGAATGAAAAGAGATGGGGGATGCGATTGTGTTTTTATGCTGGACGAGTGACGGTGAAACATGTCGGAGATGATTGGGAGAGACAGCGCGATGAGGGATGCAGGTGATCACAGCCTCTACTGTCTGGGATCCCAGCTCTTTATCAACCTGACTCCTGGAAGAATTCTTACTTGCGTCCTGCATTCCCAAAGATATATGATTTTTTTTGAATGCCTCTGATTAGCTATCAATCGTTCACCTTAAACAGGCCAGTTTAAATATAATACTAAAACTGTTCTATTGAATCGTCATCTCAATCGTTACATTCCGATTAGTGTGTGACATCATGTTCTCTATTCGTCTCCCTTCAACAAGAGCGTTCCTATTACAGTTTTCTCCTTTGCTACGTCCACCGACGCTACGATGTCCATAATAATCCACATTTCTTTGTATTGCATCATAGCGTGACACCATGAGTGTGGTAAAGACTGGAGAATCAACTCAACCTTAATAGAACGGACACGAGTGGTCCAAAACAGAATTTTCAAGTGGGGAAAAAAAAAAAAAAGTGAATTGTCATATATTGTTGTAGCAGCGTGAGGAATGGGGAAGTAAAGTCGGAGAGACAGAAAGCCGTGGCGTAATTATAAAGCTCCAAAAGCCAGCGTGGCCATGAAAGGAGCAAAAGATAGGCTGCTGTGGGATGAGAGCAACTGCGAAAACGCTAAGAGGCTGAGCGGAGAGAAAAAAAAGCAATTTGAAGCTCTGATCAGATTGCTATTGAATGTGCACGAATTAGAGCTCGGCCCCGAAGTCATCTATGCTCCTCACTCGGCATCTGACACCGGGGTGCAGATCGGTTTTGGTCGGCCCACGCGGAAGGAGTCAGAACATGCCAAAATCTAGAATGTGTGTGGGAAGTTGAGTATTTTCATCTGTACTTTGTATTTCTGTGTGATCTGATCCCTTCACTCCTATTTCAATCAGGAACCTTCAAGTCTCACATTTGAAACTGTTTGGATTAAAACAATATAATTTTGCATGATCTCTGAAATCTATTTGTAGATTTTACAAAAAACTAAATCCATGACTTGAACTGGGAAGTCTTGGTCTAGGTGGTATGGAATTCAAATTTAGTCCATTTTATTTATGACCCTCGAGACGCTTATTGAAGAATGTGATGTTCATTCTTATCAATAATAGAAAGGGAGCCAATGTGCCATTAAAAAGGCAACAGATGTAAAGCTTTGTACACGGCTGACACTGAGGGAGAACACAAACAAATACAAAGAAAAACCCACATTCCCCCAAATCCGTCGGGGAACGCATGAAAGATGGGAAGTGTGCCGTATGGGAGGGCTACATGCCAGAAGACCCTGTTTGAAGAGTGCACCTATATATTTCTGGCAATAAGAAGAGCCTATGAATCTCTGGGACCTTGATGAAATACAAATTTGGTGAAGAGCTCACCTTGTGGAGCTTGGCTATCATAATTACGCGTTTTACGGCAAGTCATCAAACTTCACGGCCATGCTCTGCCAGCACACAAGGAGGAAAACACATTTTTTTTGCAATTTAATGTCACCCATCTGTCTTGTATATCTAGCCTGCCAGTAGTTTTGATAGCGCTTAACCTGTTCAGGGTTGCAGGGAGTTAGAGCCTAGCCGAGAATATGAGAATTATTTATATTTATATTTATATTTATTTATATATTTTTTTTACTATTTATTTTAATTTTGTTTTTTAATGCAGATGTCTTTTCTTGTAAATGAGTGAATTAAAAAAAATTTGGATGGAAGTGTAGAATCTATTTTTTTTTTTTAAACTGTATGAGCAAAGCTATCTGAAAAGAGTCGCTTTTAATATTTCAGGTCCACTGAAGCTGAGACGTGCAAGTGGTTGTGGAAGCTTGTAAACTGTAGTGGTGGCTGTCATAACTGTCACACAAAACCCAGTGGTGGTAACTTGTGAGTTTAATGCCAACCCGGTCATGTCAAAGTGCATTACACCTGAGTTTGGGGCTAAACGTGCTTGTCCTTTAAGGGGAATTACACCAAGTCACCTTACGTCTGTTGGGGACACATTTGCTATATGCCAAGGTCCTGTCCTGGTTGATTTAGTGCACATCCTGACAACATCAAGAAGGCTTGTCAACGAAGAACGCATAATGTGCACCCCTGTCAATCCCCTGTGAGGTTTCGGGCACTTCTAAAACACGAGTCAGCTTGGCAACTCTTCAGTGCCTGCAAACCAAATCCAAAAAAATAATTGAGTCCAACTTCAAATTGATTTAATTAGTTTTCCAGCCCACCAAAATGGAAATGAATAATAAACAGTGATTTGAAGATAGCCTTGTGTTCATCCACTTATAGAATTTTAATCTGTAAACAAGTGATCAAGGTTGGACAGCGGTCTTCCAGATTGGTTCAAAGGTGTGTTTAAATAACCTCTGACCTCTGGCCAATATGATAGAGCTTTGATTAAGTCTGTTTATGATGTCCTGCCCACGACAGTAGCTCCATCTGCACGATGCAAGTTATGATTAGATGAGTGCAGGAGGTCATAAAAGTGAGTATGTGACCATAAATGTTTTCTCTTTTTGATGAGGTACTTTTTAAGCATCACATAAATAAAGTAGTAAAGCCCAAGCCATTTCACTTAGTACATTTTATAAATGCTACCATCCATCCCATTGGTTAAGGTTGGGGATAATGAAGTCAAATTGTGCAAATATACAGCACACTGGTGGAAAACAAAAGAATAACTTAAGAAAGTTCCTGATGGGATTTGGAATGGTTGCTATTTTTCCGCCGTGTTTGCATGCATGGCGTGTGAGCTGCCGGTGCAGCCTGAAGGTGAGCGCTGGGGCTGCGTACGCACTCGACGTGCCCTTGAGCAAACAACAGCCTATAATTACGCTGATGAAGCGGCTGGGTTGACGCGACAGTGCTGGAGAAGTCCCCCGAGGTGACTGGAGGACTCCAAACATGAGCCACATTAGAATTAATATCCCGGATAAATGACGGGATAACAGCCTCACTGCTCCTTAGAGGGAATTCGCCTCAACCAAGAACAACAAGATATAATTAAAAAACATAAGTCTCTCCAACAGCCATGTGACACTTGTGCTTATCTCTGGCTGCATTTGAATTCGGGTGTTTGAGATGAAGCCCATACATCACCGTAGGTCTTTTATACGGCGCGCTTATATATGGTGCTTTGCCGACGCACACGCACACACACGAATTGAATTCAATGAAGAATTCCATCTGGGAGCAGTCGGCTCCTGCGGCTATCAAAGCTGGTCTTGTCTTTTCCAGTTCGTTGTGCTCTCTCTGTCATGTCCTATGATGCCACAAGATAAAAAAAAAAAAAAAAATCAATCATTGGTAAGTCATTTATTGCTGTGTGACAAAGTTAATAATGAAGTTACAGTCTCTACTATTAATATGGACAATTGGGCAGTTGACTAATGTTTTTATTTTGAGAATGCGCCATATGTTCTCAAAATTCTAATGAATATCGCAAGAACAAAAGTCTTGTATTTACGATTATCTAATCATTGAGCACTGACAATTTCACAATCATAAGTTTCTTGTACAAGGTTTCAAACTATATTTACACAACAGTAAGTAGAACTTGTGGAAATATTACAATGACAGGATGATAAACACCTGAAGCCCATTTTGCCCTAAAAAAAAAAAAAGGCACTGTGAAAGGTGAAAAGCATCCAGCGAGCTTGTACACTCTCGGTGCTTAATGGACCTCGGAGTAGAGCTCAGTCAGGTCGAGGTGATTGTCCACTTTATGGCCCGTGCGCTGCATCTTTGCTTTTTGCTGAGCCAGCACTTTTATCAGCTAGTTTGCTGCTAGGGGGAAGAAAAAAAAAAGCAAACTTCCTATTTAACAGGCAAATGAAGAGTCAAGGTCGGTGATGTTTTGGGGACTAAAGAAGTCACTGCTGGGTGGAGGAAAGCTCCATCACGCATTGCAATTTGAGGGATGGAGCATGTGATGCCAGTTGGATGTTCGCCCTTAAGATATTCCGGGCACATTCAACTAATTTAAAACCCCAGGGTCCGCCCAGGTGCATCCAGAAGGGATTACAAATTCCATCTTGGAAAATGTTCCATGAACCGCCCCGGGAAGGTTCCGACGCCTCGGGAGTGAAGAAGGGTGTCCGAATGTATAATTTGCTTCTGCCGCATTTTACCCAATGGGAATTACTGCTGCGTGTGAGAGAGACGATTCTTCCAGCATGCACTGCTTCTGTCATGTCAAAGGCGACACGACCGTGGCAAGTTCAGAGGTCATGTTGAAGGGGCTCGTTATTATGGACTCGACAATGCGGTCTGATTGGTGTCTTCCAGAACAATAGCGACTCAGAAAGGATTTGATATTTTTGCTGAGTAATTTGCCTTCAGGGGCCAACACGGCTACTTGCAGACAATGAAGAACAAGAGACGCCATCAGATGGAGATAAAGATGGAAAAGATCAGCACATTGCAAAAACAGATAAACCTTGATTTAATTGTACGTTCCTTTATCGCAGCTGGGTAGGATGAAGATAAGCGGTGTGATGGATGGAGGGATGGAGGGATGGACGGACGGACGGACGGACGGATCACTGGGTTTGGCTGCATATTTATTTTATGTATGTTTAATAGAGAAGCGGTACATCCCAGACCTGTGGAAAATGAGATACAGCAAATAATGTACACTAGTAAGAAAAAGACATTGTACTCAGTCACCAGGAAAGGAGAGGTTGCAGAAAAAAGACAGAACATTGAAAGAAAATAAGAGAAGGTAGAAGCTCAGCGCAGCGCTTGCCGCGGGAGGGGGAAAAAAGGCAAATGGGCAGATAGAGAAAGGATAGACAGAAATAGACAGAGGCCTGGAGCAGTGGAAATAGCATGGTCCACTCTTGCTGTTTTTGAAAGGGAGACAAAGGAAGTGGAGAGCACCGTGGATGAGAGTTCATACGAGACGAAGGGTATCTGACGAGCAGGAGGATAGAAAGCAACACCGGAAATCATTGCCGACCTTTGTGTGGAACAGTTTGACTTCCCCCTATGATTTCCTCCACATGAAATTTGACCCTAGGTTGGGCCACAAGTATTCAAAGTATCTAGGATGAGCCAGAGAAACTCAACATGAGCAAATCTTCCTCGACTGCCACACCACTACTATTCTTAGTGTGCAATATTTATATTTGTAGTCCGCATGTGCACCAGCGCACCACTTATGTGCACTCGTGACAATAGGAAAAAAAAAGGTAATGCTGACTGAAATGGAAAGTATTTAACCATTATAAAATTTGCTTTGAAATACATTTTATATTTATTTATTTTCTGCATTCATGCATACTTTGATACCCAAAAAGAAATGCATTTATATATTATATTTCCTGTGTGTTGGCCTTGGCTTTAGATGGTACATCTTTTTATGTACGGGGATGTTTCCAAACACTTGAAATCAATGATACAAAATTCATACCATATTGTGCCACAATGATTTATGATATTCCTCCCCATGAAAGCATTTGAAGGATGTGGGAATGTTTATGATGTATTCTACTTCACGTGTGTGGAGATGGGAGTGACTGCGATGCTCTGATTTACAACTGATTGGTCTCATCATAAAGTGGTCATAAATCAACAACTATATCTGTCGGACAGAAGCTCCCCCGCACCCCGACAAATGAGATGTTCGGAATCGGCGCTGCAACCAGTGATCCGTTCATTCTTTATGGGAGCTCTCAGAAGAACACCTCCAAGCTTCAAAGGTTCCGTAAGAAACATGAAAGACGATTGGGAGGGTTTGAAAAATATGGAACAGGATGGAGAGACCTACAAAGCAAAGGGAGAAATAACATTTTCGGAGAAAAACTCCCACTCGTAGGTTGTTATCCAAAACGCATTATCACGGTGTCACAGAGCCAAAATTCTCCCTCTCTCAAAGTGTGTGTGCGCTCATCCTTTGTTGCTCCACTTCTTCCTAGCTCATCTTTTAAATGTTAACTCTCTCCGAGATCACAGCGTGCCATTTTAATGTGTTACGTGAAGTGTGGCGCGTACTTAATGAATATGGCTCGTGTGTGCCGAAGAGACATTAACGTCATTGGATTGCCATTAATGATAATTCTCCACATTTCAATGGTATTCATAATGAGCAGAAAGTGAGGTTCCTCATTATATTATGATGGTGAACGTTTGAATCCATGGCAGTATTAATTGTTTTTTTTATTATTGTTAATTGAAAAAAGATAATTTGGTTAAAACAATTTGTGTATTTCATTTGAATTCAGAATGCACTGATGGAATGAAAATTTCATAAAAAATTCATAAATAATAAATTGGCAATACTTTCTCGTCAACTAGCACCAGGTTTGTTAGTACATTGTTCATGTTAGTTTTAAAAAACGCTAGCAAGCCTTCATGAACAACATAAAATGACCCGGAGGGCAGGATCTGACCTTTACTATGACACCTGTGCGTTACGGCAACAATAAAAACATCACTAAATCGATACGTCTCTGACAGGTTCAATCAGAGATGAGCGTTATAATCTTACAATATAGCGCTTATATTGGCGAAATGTTTTGTCCAGCATGGGAGAAAGGTGACAGACGGTTGCTGTTGTTATTGTGATTATTATTATTATTATTATTATATTAAGTGTGGCATGAACGAGGCTTGTGTCCTCCCTATGCACAACACTCACGTACAGTCCACACTGGGCTGTAATAGAAATGAATGGCCAATGCTCTTCAAGGTCATGATATAATGAGACAACTGCATTATTACAGTGATCTCACCATAATGCGCCAAAGAGAAAACCTTGGTAATTAACAGGGACTGCTGCGTCCGAATGCCAGCCTGGATGCATTTTAATTGGCTAAATGGCTTCCTCGCTTGATGGATGTTGATAATCGCCGTGCTCCATTTACCGCCCGGCACACAAGCAAGCAAGCAAGCACATGCATGCAAAAATAGCCAGGGTTCACCTTGTTGTGTCTCTGAGGCAAGAAGCAAATGTCTGATCTTATCGGAACGTATTGAATAGGTGCCATGACGTCATTGGCTCCCAATTAGACCACACAACTCCCATGGGTAGGGTTGCAAGTAACGCTTCAATCATCCTCCACTTGTTTGATACAGCAAGCAGCTATGCATGTAAACAAGCCATTACGTTTGCAAACAAGCAGCAACAGCCTCTGCCAGTCGGCTTTGCCGTCCGCGCGGTCCTTGGCGAGCGCCACTCAATAATTCATTACGCGGCGAATAACAAACAGCCGCCGAGACTGTACAATAGCGGAGAGTTGTCGTGGGGGTAACAAATCATCGTCTGGAGTTGAAAGAAGACAGTCGCCCGCCCAGCTGCAAAACTCTTCAAATAGATATAATCAAACGTGACACGAGGATGCCATCTCCTTTCAAAAGTCTTCGAGAGATTCTCATTTTTATGCTGTGTAGTCATATCTCGCTCCATAAAAATCTGCGGCCTGTGGCTCTGTACTTGAGATAAATATATATATATAATAGACTGAAATATCTTAATCATATTCCAAAACCAATCCCAATAAATCAAATTCAAATTGAATTTGCAATGTAGTAGAATGCAATTTGAAAATTGCTAAGGCTGCAATAGAAGACAATAAAGAGATGTGAATTTGAGTGCGCTCGCTTTTTTGTCTAAATGTGTCATCTGATTTGCTGGCAACCAGTCCACAGCGTACTGCTGGGAGAGGATCCAACGAGGTGGACAGCAAACTCGCTCTGATTCATTCATCCCTTTAAATCCGCTTCGATCGGGAAAAGGCTGCTCAAGTCAGATTCACAGTTCAGCAAATAAAGATGGACTGATTTTCAGGTTTCAGTTGGAGCTCCGTGTGCTTTTCTGCCATCATATTTGCTTGTTGCTTTTTCATCAGCAGAATGTACGAGTTACTTACTTTTTGTGTGAGTGACGTTAATGTAGAGAAGAAATAAAGGCGCCACAATGGCAGCTTTTACAGGCAGAGTCAAATGATGCCATTCCATCATTGTGTCTGTTTTACATTCAGAGTACTACCAGCACTGAAACACTTTGAATATTTAGAGATTGAAAAGTCATATTTAGAAATATAAAGTGGTGGTTAGCTTTTTCTTCCTTACAGTTCGGGACAGTTCTTAAAACTCAACCAGGGTCGACCACAAAAATACCTTGATGCAAAAATTTTCCACAAAGAAATTTCAAAGCCACAGAAACATCTATTCTACTGGGTCTAGACTCGTCGTGACCATCCAAAAAGTATTAAAAGATTTCTATGTTCCTTTATAGTTATCTGCGATTGAAAGTTTGACTTTCTGAAAGCACGTTGATAAGTATCCAATAAAGGATGTCCATGATGAAAAACAAATACGTTAAAAGCCATTGCTGGCGCTTCTAATAAGAAAAAAAGTCATTATATATTTCCATGCGCCATCGAGATGACTGGTTCCAGCCATTTCCTTTGGAGATAATTTCCCTTGGAGTTAATTTCCTCTGGAGTTGCCACATTAGTGCCCCTCGGTTTGTTAAGGGACATAAAGACGCCGACAAATGAAACGCCGCTGATATGCTCATGCACCGCGAAGCCGCTGCGGAATGAACACACGGCCATATGCCGGTTCAAGCTGTGGGATACTGCTGCGTGAGTGACAATGCGGGAATCTAATGAGGAAATGGGAGTGATTTGAGACGTGATCAAACCGTGAGGGAAGGGGGGTGGGGGTGGATCATCTTCAAGTTGTAGTACTAATGGACTGAAGACTGACCAGATGTTTCTTCAGGCAAAACTTTGGCTGATTAAAAGTTTGGAGCCACCCTAAAAACACCCATGGGAGCCGATTCTATAGGATGCCTTGATACTTAGCAGACAAGCCGAGTAGAGATATTGATGGTTATGTTCTGGTACCACATGTGTCTTCCTGGCCCATGAGAGCACTTGAGTCAAACCGCCGTGCAATTCAGAAAACAAATAAAACCTGAGAAGAACAAAATTGAACCCATACATGCTCATTATATATCATTAAAACAGTTGTTTAATTATCAGAAATTTTATATGGCCCCGGAAGGACCATTGATAGAAATGTGACAGCCAGATGAGAAAAAAAAATTGGATTTGAGAAGGTTTGTGCCATAACCTCAGCATGGAACATCTAGCAGCATTCTCCACAAGCCGCAGTCTTCAGCTTAGCGCTCCACCCGCTCGTAACAGCCTCACTTTGGACCCTGACAGGGAAAGCCTTCCGACCACCCCGGCGAGTCAAGAGTCAAAAGATTAGGAGAAAACGGGTTGATGGACGGTGCACGCAGGAGCACGTCACCCAGGGCTTAAGGGGGGAAGCTTGTTATTGACACTTCCTCCCTCCAGAGCTCTGTTGCTGCACCTATCCTCCAGGGTGGGGGGATAACAAGACTACCTCGCTACACTAAGCTTCCAGGAGAGAAAGTCAAGAGGAGCCAAGACAAAAACAATCTTCTCTCCTTATGTAGCATTTTTTTTCTTCCATCATCGTAGGCCGGGCTGAATCTCCCCACATCACCCTGACCTTGCATGCGGAAATCAATAATGAGAAGAATCCCAGCTAAAATGACACAGTATGTAATTTAAGATAATTGGAAAAAACATGAATGCGAACATGATAGAGACAGCTTGTTGCGTTGAATAAAACAAACTGTTCTCCAGCTTCCAAAGATCTGTTTTGTACCCCCACAAAGGTCACCAAATGTAGTTCCTTGCCCTATAAAGTATCCCAGTGTTGTTCTGCAGCAATAAAACTTAGATTAATGACACAAGTATTGGAGTTTGCGGCGAGGATAATTGGTTGCTCTTGTTATAGCAGCAGCGCAGAACCTGTAGCCAGCGCATCAGTAGCATTAGCGAGAAGAACGATGTATCCCCCCCCCGTTCTGCCTCGTAGCCTGAATAATGCAGAGTTGCGGTGCGGAGCGTTCAACTCCCCCGCTGAGATGAGGCCAGGGTAGCAGCTGTACCTATCAAGACTCTCCTCAGAGCTGTCACGGCCTGTCTGCTCCTCGGCTAATCACTTGCTACAGGCCTGCAGCGTGGGACCGCCGTCGCTAATGTCGTCAGCCACACGGGCCAGCGACAGATCACGCAAATTTGGATTTTGTCGCTTACCGACATGAAAAGATCGGGAATTTCCTTGATCGACCAAGTCTGAAATGAACAATTAATTGCGCCATCAACTCATTCAGTGCCGTTGACGTCAAAGATATTTAGTTGAGCCAACATATTTCCATTGCATTGTTGAAAAGTAGTCGGAATAAAGCCGGCATATCTCACATATCAACTAAAAAACGTTTCGGGCTGCTGAAGCAATGTTTTGTTGTCGGTATCCACTGGTTCAGCACAGTCGGGCCCCGCGGTGAGCACGACTGAACCGACTGTCAGCCGAGATGATAAATTAGAAGTCAGACCGGCCGGCCGTGCAGCACATTGATGAATACGCCTGTCTGCCCTCTAGGGGTTGAACGGCATTTTGAGCAGTCGCACACATTGGAAGAGAGGAAGTAGGTAACTAACAAAAGGGGATTGACAAAGATAATGGAGGTCCTGAATAAAGCTGGAAGGTATCAAACTGGAAATGATGAAGGATAATCCGTGACTGTCTCGCCTCCCCTGACACGCATCGACTTCAAATACTTACAAAACAACAGAACAGATACTTTGTGTTCAAAAGCCGTAGCTTTTATGCAGCATCGGCATTTCTCAACAGATCCAAACAATGCAAATTTCTGATTTAACAAAATCTATTTAGTCTATTTAGAAACGGGATGTTCCTGTTTTTATTGGGTCATCAATTGTCAGAGTAAAATGGCTGCAATCAATTCGATTGACTATAAGGCAAGCTCACCATTTCTCAGCAAAGGTTTCTTGTTCTTGCTGTTAAAAGAATCACATCCTCTCTAGTCTTTACTTTTTCTACATTACAGTTTGGGCAAACATTTGATGAGGTAAGAAGACAATGAATTGTGTCTTACTTGATGACTCAATTTTCCATCATGCCGTTCAGCAAGCAATCGTAAGACAAACTATCTCATATGTGACTGATGTTGCAATGAAGGTGGAAAAAAAAAAAAAAGATAAATGAAGTCGTACAAGCGCGCAGAGCAAAACATGAATACGAACCAGGCTGGTTGCAAGAGAGCGGCGAAGCATTTAAAAGCAGCCAGCGCTATCTCGCTGCATACCGAAATGCAACTTGGGAAGTGGTGAGGTCGATTTTGTGAGCTAGGACTGACAGAAAAGTCATTGGAACGAGATGCATAGGTGTCAAACTCAAGGCCCGGGGGCCAGATACGTCATTTGATGTGGCCCGCAAAGACAAATGTGACGTGTCAATATTAAATTTACAAATTGTCGTCACTTTTTTAAAAAAATAGTGAGATTGCTAGCGATTTTTACCATTCAATTGTTTTTTAAATAATTGAACAGTTTTTACTCGTCTCTGATTTCAAAACTAATTATTCATCAGGACAAAAATGAGTTTGACACCTCTGCTAAAAGCTAGAGGACAGAAAAGATTTCAAATATAGCTTTATTTGATGTCAGAACATAAATTAGCTCTTATAAGCATGTGTGTGTCTCAGCCTGTACCAATTTGACTTGCCAGCCATCTGGAGAAACGGGCATCAAAATGATGTCCTCCCTGCAAGAATGCTTTCTCCCTGTATATGAGAAAGGAGCACCTCTTCATTACTTTTGCTAAAAGTAGAACGAAACATCCCCTCGTCGTGCATGACTTGCAGAACGAGGACGGAATAGGAATTGGAAATTTGCATAGCTGCTGCAGAAAACTGCCAAGTGTTTTGAGCATGCTGTTGTCAGGGTTGGAGCCACAATGCTTGTTGCCAACAAATTCTCCACAAATGGCTGGCTTGCTTTTCCTACTTTTGGGAATGTGTCCTTCAGACTTGTTTGTGAACATACCAAAGTTGGTGAAACTGCAGTCTGGGGCTGATTATCCATATTTTTACATCATGTGGGTTTAATCTACACTCATTTGAATGTCATTTGTGTCATACACGTGTCGAGCATTGACCCCCAGATCAATACATCCCCATTCAGTGACAGGATGCAAAGTACTTGATACAAATGCATCACTCCCCTGACTTGTTCATGAGAGCCGGTTTTAAAACGCGTCATGAATTATCCCTCAGGAAGGTTAGTGGATGTGGATTATTGTGTCGCGCCGTTAAGTCTTACGGGCCAGTTAAGGTTGCGGCACTCTCTTCACGGTCAGTCGTCTTAGTCCTCTGCCAAAAAGTGAAACGCTGCCAATCGAAGAGCTGGAGCCAGGAAGAGTTGCTAGAAAGCCCAAAGGAGCCCATCCCGACCCAACACATTAAAAGAAGCAATGCAAATTTGAAAAGTATTCAACCTTGTCCAAAGCAATAAGACTAAACTTGTTTTTGGTTATACCGGGCCAGGTCTCGCCTAACCCAACAGACAATGAAATTAGCAAATATATAGAATCAGATCCAACCTCAGAGCACCATATATGAATCCAAACGTGTGTGAGACAATATCAAGTCCAACAGAACCTCATTCAACTTCAAATATCCACTACAGGAAAAGATCGAACTGAGTTACAAACTTCGAACCAGGTCCAACCCAAATAAATAATGCACAGAACCCATTGGTATCTCATGTCACTGACTTACGATAGAAGACGTATTCTGTGTAGCTGGACCAGAACTTGTCCTCCGTGTGCTGGCTGACGAACGAGGCCGTGACGGATGAGTTGCACGCCACCATGTGGAAGCCGCACTCGGACAGCATGTCAAAGGCCCTCTCCAGGTGCCTGAACTTGAGATAGAAACGGGACGTGTAGCGATCCGGGGTCCGGTTCGGGTCCCGGCTCTCGTTCAGGGTTTCACCGAAGACCTCTTTGGCCAGGGCCACTCGGCCGCAGATGAGGATGCGGGGCACCCGACGGAACTTTGCGTCGCTCTGTGCGTCGCGGGCCACGGTGCACGAGCCCCGGTAGCCCACCGTGACAAAGCCGCTCTTCCTATCCGCGGGGACGAGCGAGGGCGGCGGGCAGTGGCGCGGCTCGCTCCCCTGGGAGCCGTCCTCGTAATCACTGTGGAACAAGTCATCCGGGCTTTGCTTCACCTCCTCCGGGCTGAGAAGCTTCACCAAGTCGGGTAGCTGGAAATACTCCGCTTCTTTCCGCAGCCGACCTTTCTCCGGGAAGTGGTCCGGGAGGACCACCTGCTTGTCCCGCAGGTAGTCCAACACGTAGCGGAAGAGGAAGCCGTCGCGGTCGATGAAGTAGCGACCTTTCGGGTCCCGGGCTAAGTCGTTGGAGGCGTCCTTTTTGGAGAACAACTTGGCGAGGAGAGAACTCGGGCTACTCACCAGCGTGCAATAGCGCGTGTAGTACACCTGGCCGCCCACGTTGAGCTCCAGGACGTCGGGGAGGCTGTTCTGGACCGACGACTGCTCTTTGGGGTGAGTCCTGCAGTTTCCGCTCAGCGCCATTGTGGCCCCAAAAACGCTGCTCGCTTGATATTATATATATATTATAATATGAAGATAATGAGTGGCAGAAGTTCCATGGAAATCCTATCGATCCATAGTGGCATTGAAATCAAACACTTATATATCTTGCACAGAGCATATTAAACAGTACTCTGGGTGCCATCCCGAACAGAACACCAAAAAAAATTCAGTTGCATTAAAAAAAACGCACACCAAACAGTAAGACACCGGTCCAGCAGCGTAGGACAGGAAAACTCCTCACAAAAACTTAAGGTCCAAAAAGGAATCCAAATGCTCGTTGGATGAGGAAAAAAAAAGAGGTAAAAGTAATCGATATCTTAATGACACCACTGTACCGCCTTCTTTAGGGGGGAACATGCACGCAAATAGGAGCGTCTGTTCCGTTTAGGAGAGGAGCGCAAACCAGCGTGCGTCTATCGGGAGCTGTCCATGGTACTGACACCGCTCCACTCTCGCCACTCCTACCGCCCCCCTCGCACGGAGCAGGTTGCTGTCTTGGTTGTGTGCGTGTCACTCTCACTGTAGGAAAAAAAAAATTGTTGTCTTTTCTTTTCCCCATAATAGTCAAATAATGATTTAAAATGGCTCCAAAAAGCAGCACAATATTGTCATGCATGGGGGGGGGGAGCGCTGAGGAGTTTCTGCTTTTGTAAAGTGAGCAGCAGCGCCTCCTTCTGTGCGTAAATGAAACCATTTTGTTCCCCCCTTGTGTGGTGCTCAAAGCTGTTAAAGTGCATTAAGCTTAATTTTTAATTGCAGCTGTTTGTCAGTACACGCAATTAAATGATCGTTGAAGTCAATTGCACATGGCAGGTCAAGCCATTAGGTACTCCTGCAGAGTCAAATCAGATCCAAAGATGAATAATAATAATGCCCAGTGGACAGCATGTATGGATGCGTCTTTAAATATTAAGAATTTTTTTTTTTTTCTGTCGTTTATTATGAAAGTGACACTTGTTATGTAGATTTACTACCCAATATGACGTGGTTATTTTTAAAAAAGTTTTCATGATTAGCCCATGTGTTTTTAGCGAACAAAATCTAAATTCACCATCTCGAGCAAATATTTAAAAAGTTTTTAAAGAATAATATGGCCAATGTTGTACAACAGTCACTTAATAGAAAGACTTTTCAAAGCACAAACAGTTTTTTATTATTTATGCAATCAGTCGAATGTGACTTTTGTGGGAATGAGCTATAAAATGGAGCAAAAATGAATAATAGACAAGAGGAGGCAGATGAGGAGGTGCTTTAGCTGCCCGGGACCTGAGCAGTCACCCAGAAGTAGGCCACGTCAGTAGCTTCATCATAAATACATGGAGCTTCAGCGCTCGGTGCTATTTAAAGAGCACACCACCAACCTGTTCAGGTCGACACCATTCCTGCCAGCTCGCCTTGCCCTCCTTTAAACAGCATCTGCTTTAAAGTGCATGACTGCAAATTATTTAGCAATATGGTTGAAGTGGTGTAGAACGACATTGCATCGTACTGAGAGTGCTTTTCAAAAACTTTGCAAGTGGCTCAGTGAAGTCACACAATGTAGTATTTCAAGATGCTGGTCCACCTCCAGTTTGTTTGGATTTCAAAACTGGTTTCAGGAGATTATAAAGAACCTTGCACTTTAGGCCACGTTAAAAACCAAAACCAATGATCTTTCTTAATAGTCATAAAAGGCTTTAAAAAAATAATAATAATAATAACTAAATAAATAACTAAATACATAAATACATAAATAAATAAATAAATAAATAAAGTCACTGCAGATGGAGCTTATACAACTCCAACTAGTTGACCCTTCAATTTTTGTGAATAATGGAAATCTGTCAAGCTGTTTAAAACACAACTTTATGAACTTCACGGGTCATGTTTTAAGTCACATTTCATTTGATCAAATGTATGGAAATCTAATTGAAGGAAATGTCATGCATGTATCCTACAGTTTTACCCCAACGCAATTATTTCACATCACTGTCATGACAAATATACAACAGTGAAATATTTACTCCACGAAGCGCCGCATGTATTATTCAGCCATTTTTGGGAGCAAGATGCAAATCAGATCATTCATTATTGTAGTCCCCCGGCAGAAAGCTACTTTGCGCGTTTCAGGACGGATGGGTGTCGACTTGCCTGACATATCAAGCAGCTGCGCCGTTATTTGCTACGGTGCAGATAAAACGATCCGTCCTTTTTCCTCTTTGTCACCCTTGATTGAAATGAAGACCACACTTCCTCCAGCTTCATCTCTCAAGACAGTCACACTCAATGATTGATACTGTCAAAAAGCTATCAATATTTTTGGTGTTGTGCAAAAGTACTCTATCATGCCGAGAGCTGTGTTACTAAAGTCATCAAAAATCAATTGCTCATACTCTTTTTTTTTTTTTCTTTTCATGCCACTCTAACATGGTTGAAAAGTGATGATAATGACTGCTATTCTTTCTCGTATCCTGTCACATCTCTGGAAAGAGTCCATTTGCGCTCTCGTCACTCGGTCGGTCGGTCGGTCGGTAGCTGGCGCCTGATTCAATTTGCAGCGTGTGGGCCTCAGTTGGCCAGGATGAAGTAGTGGGTGTCGTGGAAAGATCGGGATGGAGGAGGTGACGGCGATGGCGCAGAATTTAACAGATTCACAGTGAGCAGGAACAAGTCTCAAGTGTTCATTTGATGAAGAATCGAAAAATGGAAATGAGACATTACTTTTATGTCTTGTGCATATCAAACGACTCCACATGAAATAGTATACAAGCCCCAATAAAACGGTCGGTGTATATAGGCAGTGGATTTAATCGCGCCGCTTTTGTAAAAGCACATTATGATGTCAGAGCTGTGTGAGTTGCATTTCAAGCCCATTTTATGACTTGAATTGCATCGCGTTTGCATACTTGTGTTGTATAGAAGAGGAAAAGATTTCTAGTCACATTTAAAGACCTAATGGCTTTTCTCTGTGACCTCTGTCACATTTTAGTGCCTTGAGGTCACCAATGTGCTCGCAATGGGCTATAATCTAATATGAATAAAATATTTACTCTAATAGCAATATTAAGAATTTAATAACTCCCCCCCTCCCCTGGTCCGTGTTACATCTGGCAATAGCAGCCTGCCAGAGTAGTGGAAGAAGCCTAAAGGGATGTTGACCATGTTGATTTGGCAAGATGTGCAGATGGGATGTTGCTAAGCAGCCAATCTCCATTGTACCCGAGGGGAAAGGCCACGCGGGAACGCTGTGGAAAGCGAACTAGTCTGCATTGAAAGTTTATGTGTGTATGAAATACAATATTGGAAATACAAATGCTACTTATCACTAAGAGCTTTACATGCCCACTCCAAGGTTGTTTGAATGCCTTTGTTTGTCCAATAAATGACTTTTTTTTTATTTCTTATTCCAACAACAGCTCATATAAAAAATGAAAAAAAAGACATGATGCAGCTCCATGTGACTTAATAAAAGCTCTGCCGGCAAGGATGGATTCTTTTGTGCTTTTGACGATAAAGTTAAATAATCCAACATTTCCGTGCCTCGAGACATTCGAGCGTGGGGTGAAAAAAAAAAATGCGACCGCCGCTTCTATTCACTGCTGCCTTGAGAAAGGAAGGTAACGAGGTCAAAGCTTTTCTCAACGGACTTGTCATGATTCATTCCAGGAAAGCTACCATGAGCTGGGAATAAACAAGCCGTGGAGGCAATCAGGAGTCAAAGCGACATATCACCCGGCAACAATATTAAGTACACAATCCAATGAGAAACCCCAATTTGACAAGATGCTGATCATGAAGAATTTTGATGGAGAAAAATGGCTCTTAATTGTGTGTACCTAATGTAGTGGCCACTGTAGTACTTTTGCAAAGCATCACTATCGTGCGGTAAATATTGCATATTAGCTGTTCCTTATGCAAGCTAATAGGTCATGAAATGGCTGCTGATGCAAAAATCAATTCCAATTGATCAGCAGGATTGTCATTTAAAGATGTTGATCCGACACTATAGAAAGGCTATCCGCGCCAATCCCCGAGATACTTGCATACGGAACCATCGTCGGCTTTCCTTTCAATTTGATAACAAATGAGCAGCATTAAATCACTGAGACAAAATGAATGCAGGTTGGAAGTTACAGTGAACTCATGTTTCTTTGTAGGCCTTGTTTTTATTATACATCAATGATTTCCTCAAGCATGTGCTAGCCATCTATTACGATCAAAAGCAAACTTCTGACAGCTTTGTCTATTTTTTTTGCACATATTTTTATTGCATCCATAGTCGAATTGTGTTTGCATGCTGACATGTATCAAGAAGCTTTTTAAGATCTTGAGTGGGTGGGTGGCTGATTATTTTTAGTGCTGGTTCAGCTTGGTTGCCCAGTGAGCGGAACCCAGCCGGTACCAGATGATGCCTCCTAATTTATGAGCCGTGTAGCAGCGCAATGAAAGGGTGACAGAGAATGTAATTAGTCGAGTGTAAATGTTCTCAAGAAATATGAGCAGACATGCCTGCCTGCTGGCTCCCACATCTCTGCGCTTTCTCTCATAAATGTGCTTGTAGTTTATACACAAACAGCAAAACATTATCTGCATTAAACAGTTTCATTCGTACCTACTTGATCCGGCATGGGCGGAGAAAGAAATCTTAATTGAAGAGACATACAGTGTATGGTTGGAAATGAGGACTTGCTGTAATCAAAGAAATTCAATATTTAAATCCATTCATGCAGTCAGGCAGTGGCAGCGGGATTACAGCAGCGACGCCACAAAAGAATGCAATTATGGGCTCATCGCGCTGCCCTAAATTCTATTACCCTCTGCAGTTCTTTTCAATTTTGTTTTCATTAAGTGTATTAAGAAGATGTAAGGCATGCTTCTCAAGTGGAGGGATGATTAAAAGTCTGAGAAAAAAAGGAAGGGCTCATAATTTTGCATATGGCACTGAGGAAAAAAATGAAGGGCTCATAATTTTGCATATGGCACTGAGGAAAAAAGGAAGGGCTCATAATTTTGCATATGGCACTACTGCCATCCTTTCTTGCAAAAACAAGAATAGTATCCGTGCATGAAGTTAAATAACAATAATGTTTTAGCTGAAAAGGATCCATTTTTGATCACTGCACTCTAATATTTTCAGATTGAAATAGTAATATAATATTTTACTCAATTCTATACCCATTAACATCACTTAACTCTTTGAATTAATCAATAACATTTCAACTCATGTTAAATGGGAGTCAGCATACCTGCCACTGTTTAAAGTGCATCTGATCAAAGGTGATTTTGATTTTATTTTTCTTCTGTAAATCATTCAGTGAAACAATTTGTATGTTCCTTTTCCCAGAGGATCCTATGGGACGTCTAGAAATATCTATCCTTGACATTCACATTTCCAAATAAAAAAGTGTAATACTAAATGTGGCCTCTAAGTGTCGCTGTAGTAACTTCAAAACTCTACAATACTTGTTCCGGTTTGTGACGTTCTATCCCGGAAGATGTCCCTTTCCTCCTGACACGTAGGAGCGGCTATTGAGCTGGCACTTCCTCCGGCGTATTGTCAAACTCCGAGGGTAGGCGTTTATTGCTGCACTCTACAAGTACTCATGTTTGCACGAATCGATTAAATGGCAATTCTAAGTCGCCGTCATTGTTATGAACCGAAAGAGCATGCTCGTCCATCTGTTATAGCGCGCAAGCAACTGCTAGCTAAGTTAGCATTACGAAGTACTACAACGCCAACTTGTCAATTTGATTGTTTTGGTTGCAACGGGCAACAATTGAGAGGCAATGACTGCAGTACGGTATACATCATAATAGTAGCAAAATGCTAGCTTTACAGTTAGCTTTCGTGGCTAATAGCTGCGTGGACGTACTGTCAATAAGAGTAATATTTATGTCAACACAGCTGTTGTACGCTTGAAGATGCTCTTTTCTATGTTCCCAAATGATGTGAAACCTACCTTGATGTATCATTTAACACGTATTTATTTGAAAAGCTGTAATATGAATTCCTATTTGTGCTGAAAATGTTTTCTTTTGACAGTTGAGAGATGTCTGGGTTTGACAACCTCAACACGGACTTCTACCAGTCCAGCTATAGTGTAGATGACCAGAACCAAGCTGCTGGGTATGGCCACAATAATGAAAATCAATACAATAAGTATGCCAAAGTTAGCTTTTGTTGTTGTTTAGTGTTCTTATTGTTTGTTTGATAGGCAATATAGTCAATATGACTACTCCCAGCAAATGGGCTACCCCGCCCCAGGAATGATGCAGGCCCAACAGCCATACACGGGACAAATCTTCCAGCCCACGCAAACCTATACTCCATCCTCATCACAATCCATGTACAGTAGTGGTTTTGATGATGAGCCCCCACTACTGGAAGGTAGCTACAAACTTGGAGACTCTGTGGGAGCAATCTTACCTGATTTGTTTGTTGTTTCTCTTGTAGAGTTAGGTATCAACTTTGACCACATCTGGCAAAAGACTCTGACGGTCCTCCATCCTCTGAAGGTCGCCGACGGCAGTATTATGAACGAGACAGACCTGGCTGGCCCCATGGTCTTCTGCTTGGCATTCGGTGCAACACTTCTCTTGGTAAATTTGATCATTGACACTGCAGTTAAAACATAGGAGGGAAATCTATTCTTAAAAATTGGATTTGGATAAATGTTTGAAAATAAACAGTTCTTAAATGCAAATATATTTCAATTGAAGGTTCAGTTTAACGTAATAGTACTTCATGCTCTTATTGCATTTTATGCTAATAATTAGTGTCCCAATGAAAATGGATATCCCACCTGTTTTTTGTTTTTTTTGGTTTCCTTCATGCTAAGTTTACATTAAATGCTGATCCTCGTGTCTTTTTAAGATGTATTTTGAATTGTTTCCTTCCATTCGCAGGCCGGTAAGATCCAGTTTGGCTATGTGTACGGCATCAGCGCAATTGGCTGCCTGGGCATGTACTGCCTGCTCAACCTCATGAGCATGACGGGCGTGTCGTTCGGCTGCGTGGCCAGCGTCCTGGGATACTGCCTCCTTCCCATGATTGTTCTCTCCAGCTTCGGAGTCATCTTCTCATTACAGTGAGCGTGCTTGCTTATATGTTTAAATCAGGAGAGATTTTCTCCCTTGTCTGACTTTGGTCTCGCTCTTCAGGGGTCTATTGGGAATCATCCTCACAGCAGCCATCATCGGCTGGTGCAGTCTGTCTGCGTCAAAGATCTTCATCTCTGCCTTGGCCATGGATGGGCAGCAGCTGCTGGTGGCGTACCCATGCGCGCTGCTCTACGGCGTCTTTGCACTCATCTCCGTCTTCTAAAAAGCACATTTCATCCAGGTTTGAAACAACAGCTCTCTGCTGTCTGTGATTGTCATTATTAACTAATTGCAC
This sequence comes from Syngnathus acus, assembly GCF_901709675.1. Classification (NCBI taxonomy): domain Eukaryota; kingdom Metazoa; phylum Chordata; class Actinopteri; order Syngnathiformes; family Syngnathidae; genus Syngnathus; species Syngnathus acus. The sequence continues at coordinate 1,934,339 of NC_051099.1, read as the reverse complement.
CAATTACGGTCACAGGATTTTACAATGGAACCAAGGTTATCTTCTTTTTTTTTTTTTTCCATTTACCACCCATTAACTGTCACCACATTCCAATGGGACGATCTGCAGGCTGGAGTGCAGAATCCCCCCCCCCCCCCCCCCCTCTCTACTCCTCCTGCTCGTTGAGATGAAGCCATGAGAACACACTGCAGAAGGGTGAGAATCCATTGGGACGTGCCTCGATTTAAACCAGACTGAAATCAGCTGAATTGTAGGCTAAGATTAAAGCCAGCAGAGGGCGCCACATGTCCCCATGTTGTTGATGATGTCATGCACATCCATGGACACTTCACTTCCAAGCAGGACATCACCATTTTCTTCTGCTACTTCTCACAAAGTGGAAGAGATTCTCTTGGGATTCTTTTTCTTTTTTGGGATGCCTTTCTAAAATCCACAAACACCCAAGAGGCAAAATTAGTTAACTCAATTGGTATCCACGGACATGCCCACTCGAAGATCTATCTGCATCATTTGGTTTCTCGCTGTTTATTTTAGAACGCACAGTTTTGTATGCTTCAACGTGCCGTGTGTCAATCATGTCACAACGGTAGTGGTATGTCAATAAAAGATAAAAGTGATATGGCTGGTTTGGTATGTGTGGTAACTGGGTAACACTTGTGTCAATATTTAACACTGAATGATTGATGTAGCCTCAATGTGATTTTATATGTACAGTTTTTAATTAGGGATGAGCCTAAAATCCACTTTAACGTTTGACCTCTGAATCTCTCACAGTAAAACCAAATCTCATAGGAAAATAGCCACTGAATTGAAACCCCGTGACTACTTTCATTCATGCAGGTAATTCCATTGTCAGGACTGTGAATGCATCACAATTTGACTAGCTTGACTTAGATGTCTTCGAAGATGCAAAAGTATCAGTACCCTCGACATACCACAAGGGGGAGGTATTGTATGACAAAAGCCTCCTTTTGCCTGGGTGCGTCTGCTCCCCACCCCTTCCCCATTGACATAGTAATGCATGTCGCCAGGGGCAGCCGTATCTATGACAAGTGCCTCAGTCCGTATCTAAGTAATGTTACATAATAAGGTATTGACCATGCATCAAATAGCGCCAAGCTCCCTGAATGCAAATACTGTACTGTGTAGTTTGAACTCCAGGGGCCCCTTAAGCGTCATAATAAACGTAATTCCCTGCAAGTCTATTTGAAAACAATGTCAGATGTTGACATTTCTCTGCAAGATGGAGGTAATCCCACCAACATCTAGCAGTCTCCAGCCAGGCTTGCACAAGAACTGCCATAACTCTGTTATGTGGAGTACTGACACGCTTTTAAGTAAGTAGACATTTGTCAAAAGGCTTGTGGGGCCAGGGGATTCTTTTCGAACAAAACAATATCTTGACTGTTGCCGATTAGGATGCACAGTTTCTCTTTATGTGCTTTAAATTGGATTTCGACCGTTGAAAATGTGTCTCATACTGAAGTCATGAGTTTATTCTAATTGTTACTTTGTTGAAGAATACATTGCATTGGTTCCCTCTTGCCTCATCTGTAATTTTGATATCAAACAAAGTTCCAACCTAATAGGTAATTTAAAGAATTGTCAAGAGCACCTGAGGACAAAAACTGACTATAAAATAGAAACAATTTTCCAAATACGGCCTACATTATTAATATTATTTGCAGTTGTATGGTACTTTGACAAATTTGACTCTTTTTGACTACTTTTATGAATTGGGCGACACTAAAGTGTTTCGTACCATGTCATAACCAGTTGAAATAATTCTCTTGTGTTTGTGGGCATACTTGATTAGCATAATGCCTTCAAATATTGGAAAAGAGCTGCATATTCAGTCTTTTTTTTAAATGCCGGGAGGAAGAACTGTTAACAAAAACCTCTTGCACTGCTGTCTGCCACAGCTCACGCCTAGACACTCCCACGGGCCGCACAGACTCAGCGACGTCACATGCCGCGCCATCGGGCCGCAGCAGCTGTATGAGGTTGGAAGGTAACAGATGTCCTACGTCCATCCACAACAGCCTCGCAGATTAGCGCGTTATCGTGGTGGAGGCAGCAGACGGGCCGACAAGTGCAAATGTGACGATTGATATTCAGCACAAGGCAGCGCCGCCTTTTTTAATACAGCCACCAAGCCAACAGCACATGAATATTCACAGCGGCGGTAGCACAGCACTGAGTGTGATTTGGCTCTGCACTTCATTAGGCTAATTGTCACCATCACCACACCACACTACACGGCGGACTTTTCTAACATTTGATCCAGGACTCAATGAACAAACAGGGCGAAGGACAATCAGCAGGTCTTTTCAGCACCCCGTCAGTGCTTGAGACCGGATCAATAGTTTCTAAAGTGTTGGTGTCTTCTATACATATAATGGTGGTCTTTATCTCCCTTTGTCCTTATGATATTTTCTAGACATGGTACATATAGACAGTCCTATGTGGACATAATATAATAAAATGTCACTATAATTTATTTTTACTGTATACTAAAGATCCAGCGTTTAATCGATGATAAAAGCAAGCTGATCAATTTTTTGTGTTGAACCAAAATAAAATATTGACTTTGGCATGGTTCATCAGAACCGTGTCCAGCTTGGAGTAGGCAATGGAACATTGTTGCTGGCTGCATCCTAATAGGACATTTAAACCGACACTGCTTTAATGAGTGCAAATTGACACATCTAATTGGTCTTCCAAGATAAACAAACTCCTGATTAGTGCATCAATTAGCCGTTAATGAAGCCCTTGATTTTGGATGACTGCCCAATGTCATTGCTGATAAAGGAAAATGACAGATCAAGACTTCATAGTGAGGAAACATGTCTGTACAAAGGTCGAGCGAGCGAGCGAGCGCTCAAACATTCTGTGTGCGTGCGTGTGTGTTAATCTAGTTTCACAATTATTACTTTGTACAGTCATCTTTTCTTTCTGACACTGCTTTCATGTCATTGTCGATGCTTCTCAGGAAAAGACTTGCGGAAACTGTCAAAAACAAGTTTCGTCAGAACACAACAAATTGACTTTGAAAGAGTTATTTGCGGTCAGTAAATAGAATCCGCAGCCTGGCATCAAAAGAATGCGGCTTTTACAACTAGCACGAAGACCCTCTAAAAGCCGCACTTGACACGTCACTATCAGAGTCCATCCCCAAATTCCGTTTTTCCATTCGGGTGTGTGCTTTGCCAACACTCCGCCATGCACCCGCCTCTTCGCATTCGAGCAACTCACGCACATTCCTTGATGACTAATGAGGCATATGAAACATGCCTGTTTACAATGCAACACCAGAGCTTGACACTATATTTGACTGAAAACAGACAATTTGAAATGATGATGATCAAAATGCCTAATCGTTGATGTTCATCATCAAATAGGAGATAGAATCCAACATTTGATTTGAAGCCTTTCTAAAGAAGCGCATTTAAAACTCCACAAAAACAATGCTAATTCCTCCTCCATTTGTCAAACAGGATGCGCCCAACTTTCCGAGCTGAAGGCTGACAAATACCGAATGAATCACCGTTAATTGTTGTTGAGAAGAACTTTTGATGAGAGGCGCACTGCATGCAAAGTCACTCCCCCATAATTGTCCTCATTGCCTTCTCCAGTTGCACTTTACGCTTTGGAAAAGGCTGCACTGATGCAAGATGGAGTCATCGTTTGTATACAAAAATCCAACCAAAAATGCAAAATCGTCATCACCTTGAAACCGACTGTTGTAGAAATATGCTGTCCATTTATGACGCAATCTAACTTTCAATGATCCATTATGAGATATTTGTGTCTTCATTTCAATTTCTAAACGCCCTGCTAAAATATGACAAAAGTTCAAACCCGGCCTTGGTGTCCATGTGTGTGTGCGTGTGTGTGCCACAGAGCAACAAAGCCATGTCCCCAGCAACCACTTCGACCCTGAAAGGTCACGCCAAAGCAAGATGTATCCATGGCGACTGCTTCCAGCTGGCACATCAGCTTCAAGGTAGGTACCATTCATTTCTCGAAGCATTTTATAACAAATATGCCGGTTGGGTGGGAACGGAATTAGTCAGATGAGCGACAGGTTCTGTGATTCCCTTTTGCTCAGTCCGTGAAAAGAGCTCAGCGGCCATCTTGGCTTCACAATATTTCTATCGGTAAAAGGTCAAATAAAAAAAACACATGATGCTTTTTTTTTTTTTTTCGTATTACCAATAATACCAAAATAAATACCAGTAAATTCCCCTTTACCTCGTCGATTTATCACCTTTTCCCGTCGTGCCTTGCATAAATGCAAGCTTTCATGTAAGCGAGTGAGTCAGCTTGTTAAATAGAACATCTGTGCAAACAACAGCTGGCTTAAACAATGAAAGACGAGTGCAGCGCCCGAGTGGCTCATTTAGGTAAGAAGATTACCTAATAACCTGATGACTCCATGTTTATTTGCACGCGTGCTGTGACATGTCTATAGATGCTTGATGTTTTAGCCATAGATAACATTTGTCACCCCTCTCAAAGATTATCTGCTCCTTTCAAGTCAAATGAGGCATCCAAATGGACAACGGGTATGTGAATTTATTATAATTTAGAAAAGAGATGGAAATATATGTATCGTCATTGGCTGGGTGCCTCACAAATTACAGCTAACCAGCTGTTTTTATATATATATACATAAAAAGTTTCCACTGACCTTCCATCAGGCGTTTTCAAAGGCTGAGCGCTTTTAATGCGAGTTTAGTTTACTTTTGTTTTACTGTGTTTATAACAGTAAAGAATGTTAACATTGCCAATAGTTGGTTTTACTCTACTTCAATCATTCAAGTACTGCAATTACATTTACAGATTCTTTACATAGCAAAGGAGGGGCTTCTTTTTTCTGTGTGTGTGCCAGGACGACAATTTGGATGACAGCGCAAACCTGAAATAACTTTTACTGACTCTTGTTTTTGTGCCCAGTGGGTCACAGTTGACGACGGTAATTAGAAGTGAATGTATCGTTGATATCAAACACGTTAGGATTTGGATAGTGAGCCGCCAATATTCAGAAGCTCTCCAGACGCCGATTTATTTTCATTTCTCTATGTCCTGTAGAGTGCACCATATTAGGAGCTGTTTATATATTGCCCATCGGGTAAGTTACACAGCTAATGAAAAGCAGTCCGGTTTATTTCACCACAAAAATGCAGTGTTTGCAACCAACTTAATGCTAAATTGAGCAATTCAGAGATGCAGGTGGGACAACTGGATTTATTTATGAATGTTTGTGAGGCTAATGTTCTGTTTAAAAAAAAGAAAAAACCTCATTGGCTGCTAATGGATCGTATTTCTCTGACAGCCATTGAATCCAAAGGTCAGCATGGTCGCTTGATTATTTTTTTTTTTTTCTTTAAAGGTTAGCGACGTGTTTTTGTTCTTCAGGCGATGCAGTAGATAGATCTGGTAGATAAAAAGCATCACGTGCAGAGTTCCACTTTTTTTTCTTTTTTATTATTGTGTAATTTGGTGAAAATTACAATTCGCACTTCTGCTTCCACTTCTTGGCTGTTTGACCCCATGAGCTCAATCTGGAAAGTGAAACAACAGAGGAATCATTTTTGCGTTTCCAGCAAAATTTGATTTCTCAGGCCACCTTTTTGATGTTTCCTAAGCCTATTGTCCAAACTCAGCGGTTCCTACCTCTCAGGAAGAACTGGAGCAAAGGGCATGCCCTGCCTCAGCAGTTGTACCTTTAAAAAGAAATCCTTCCTTCCTTCCTTCCTTTTTTTTGTCTCTCCCTTGAGGAAGACATTCTTCATACTGTGTTTTTGTTTTCCCTTCTAATTTGTAGGTGTCTTTTAAAAACAAGTCGGAGGACTTTTATGTGGTTATGCAAGACTATTCCCAGTCAATTGGCACCAAGGGCCCGAAAATCGTTCGTACATTGCCCGTTAAGACAATATGTCTGTAACTAAAGTGCCAATTTGAACCCATTTCATAAAATAATTTACTTTTCCTTATTTGTCTTTTTATTTCCCCTGCAGACACCTGCTGAACCAGGCGGCTCATCTCAGCGCATCCGCCATATTGGATGTGGCCATCGTATTAGCTATAAAACGGGTCAGTAATATTTGTCAAATTGAGTTTTGTCTTGATGATCCACATCTAAGGAGCAAGTGAACCAGGCTTTGTTTTTTTCAATGTAGAACAGAATTGTTTCAACCCTGGGCGGGTTTTAGAGTATGTCTTCCATTAATTTCAGCCAAATTGAATTTCGGCTGGTTGTATAGTATGCGTGTTAGCGGTTTCCTTTTGAGCATCAAAGCAGACAAAAGAGTCGAAGCTCATCTGAGGGAGCATGTGGTATTGCACAAGAACACCGCAGCTGTTGGTGCGTGGCATCCCGTCTTATTGGTAAATAAGATCGTCCGCCATCAACCGCAAAGAGAAAAACTCACCGTGTTCCCAGCGATGTTTTGAGAACAGTGCGGTTTTCTCAGGCCCTGGGGAGCTCCGGGCTCGTCTCCGGCTACGCTTACCTTTTTAATGAGACATCTGCATGCACGGCCTACGCTCTCTGCTGCTTCTAATCAAATCACTCGCATGGAGGGCCACATCGGACAAGCCAACCCAATCTGCGACCACCCTGTAACCTCCCGGCCCCTCTTCTTCTTCTTCCGCCTATCCTCAAATCTCCTCTTGCAGACGGAACCTGATCTGCGCGTGCAGGATTCTCAATTTCCACCTTGTCACTCAAGTTTGCCCTTCTTCTGCTGAAGTGCAAATTAAAGTGAATTACTTTTCATGCCCTATTCCAGTACCGTTTATTTATCTTTGAAGCTGATGTTTTTTCCATCCATCCAAATTTTGCAGGGTTTGACAAAATTCGAAATTGAAGCAGTGACTTGAGTAGCTATTCCAAACTCTGAATTGTTTGTATAGCAAATATACCGTGAATGAAACAGAAACGATTTGGTCTCAGTTTTATCTGTAGTGAGTGTTTATTATTAGGATTAGATCAAGTCTCCAGAGCCTGACTGCACTTTGACCACAGGCCACTTTACAGCTGCCTGCGGAGAGGTTAAGACGTTTCTATAGACCCAATCAAGGGATTGGTGTCCTGTGGGTAGTTTAATTACATCCATCCAAGAGGTTGTGTTTTACCGCACGGCGGTCAGGTTTTATTTGGGCACTTGTCCTAGGAATACAATATTATGTGGGCATTAGTGGATGGATGGGTTATTTGAAGACATGGGGCCTTTTGCGATAGTTTGGACCTTCAACTGAAGGACGAGCAAGTGTCAAAGCTGGGGGGTTTTCATCTGACATTGAGCTGGTCATAAAAATAAGAAGTATCCAAATAAAATGACAGCACTTAATGTGTTTCTCTTTTCTAATTAGATCCTGTCATGGACAAAATAGGGTAAATAAGCTTTCTCTGAGTGCGCACAACTTCCACGCACAAAAAGCTCCGGACTGGAGCAAACGAGCTCTGTTCAAAAATTCACGCTTAAGTCATTTGGCGCAGGAAGTCTTGCACCGAGCGCGCGTTTTACAGTGAGGGAAGAGAAGCGAGGACACGTTTTGACAGATTCCTCAGCAGAGTTTGCAGCTTGGGGAGGAGAGAAAGGGGCGTTCACCGGGAAGTGTCAAACTTGCTGCTGACGTCAAGTCACCACAGCAACACCGAGGCAAGCTCAGGAAGATAAAACAAAAGTATTTAGAATCGCTATTCGTTGAGACTTATTTGATCATCGCTGTCCCTGTTGTGGATTTACGCAGGCGAGCAGCATATTAACGCGCTGTTTTAAATACGGTGTCAAGACGTGGAGCGGGGGCGCTTCCGGTTTTTGCTTTTACTCTGGTAGGGTAAGAGCGGAAATGCTTTTTCGCCTTTCGAGAATTGACGCGTCTCGATTGTGTCCGCCCTGCCTACCCCGGACTTCGCTGCAGAATGCGGCCGCGCTCCACACTCGCTCGCGCTTATATAACTTTAACGTGCGTGTCAAGCTCGGCGGTCACTTTACACGGGCCGACACTTTTAGAGGATCCGTCGGACTTACCTGTGGATTTCTTTTCCTTGCCTCCACCTCCTGCTTCTTAAACGGAGAAAAGTGGTGCGAGGTTTTTTAACTTCGGATCTCCCCCTTGACCTTGTTTACTTTAGTTCAAATAGTTGCTACCAAGCGGGGAATATTTACTCGTGACTTGAGGACGAGCGTTTTTTTTCTTCCTTTTTTCCATCCTTTTTTTTGTGTTGCTTTTCCCCTGCAGGATTGTCTTTTATTTCACGGCTGCCTCACTCCGACTTTGCGTCGCTCCTCGGTGTTTCTCACTGAGTTTTGACAGGACATGACCTAAAACGGAGGTCTGCATCCCTCTCCAAACAGCAGGTAAGCAACACTCAGGAACGCAAGTCCACATCTCTCTAAAGAAAGAAAAAAAAAAAAAAAGATGTCACCTTGTAACTTTGACTGCGTTGCTTCGAGCCCTTGGTTTAAAAAGCAATAGGCGTGAGATGGGTGCAGTGGGGCCAGGCAGCCAACAGGTTGCACTAATGTTGCATAACAATGCAATGCAATGTCAGCGTGGAAAACCCAACATTTCCCATTGAAACATTCCCATCTGTGACGTACTTCTGCAAAATGCATTGCAACAGAGAGAGTAAAGGTAAAACAGCAATGTCTAAGATAAAAAAGCATGCGCCATGCAAGACCAACGGTCTTTTGATTGGACGCTGCTACTCATTGAGTCTGCAGCTCAGGTCCTAACCTGAAAAGAAGAGCTCAGAGCAGATTGGTATTACTCCAGTCGCTTTTTCACACTGGCTCCCAGTGAGTTGCATCAAATTCTGTAAATGGTCTTTAAATCTCAAAATGCACTTAAAGTACAACCTAAAGTATGTGATTTAATTTCAGGATGGGGTAGACAGCCCACCCAAGATTCAATCCCCTAACCTCAGCCTGTGTTGCAAATGTGCTTAACACTAGGCAACTGTGCCGTCCTAATGTGATCCATCGATCAATTTTCCAAATCACATGTCCTCATTCGGGTTTACCCTGAACCGGTCAGCAGCCAAATACTGTAGACATGAGCCATTCATTCACACCTGTGGACTGGGACTATTGCGCTTTTAGTACAGTTACAGTTATTGAGTGGATGTTGCGTGGGCCAAAGTTGTCTTTTTGTCTGTCAATCATGATTTCATTTTTAAAACAGCTCAGATGAGTGCGTGCTATTTGCGAAGCTGCCATGTTCCGGCGTGGGCGTAAGGGCAGGAAATGGCCTCTTTGATGCTGTTGACATTTTTTCAATGCGAGGCACTCGTGTAGTCAGAGTCCCTGCATATGCAGTTCGTCCTGAAATACATTTGAAATGTTCTTTTATGTTCACATTTTGAATTGTCAGGGCACCACAGTGGCCCTGCAGTTCTGTGGTTTGGGGTTTGACGAAATATGATCACCACAATTGACCGATTCTTTTCCAAATAATTGAATCCATTCCATGCTGATCCTTACTCACACGAACAATCTCTTCTCCCTCTCTTTCTGCATCTATGCTGGGAATGACCCCCATTGGCGTGTCAAGGTAGCAAAATGGATCAGGACGTCTTGAAGTGCAACGGTAATCGAGACGACTGCCTGACTTTCACGGAGTTGGGAAGCGGAGAATGTAGAGAGGCGGCTGACGCCGCCACCGGTTCCCTGCTCGGCACGCTCCACCCGACCGCCCCAAACGGGGGTGGAACCAAAGACCGACAGGAGCCCGCCGGAAGCTTCTTCGACTCCCACCAGCAGCGTCAGTCCCTGTTCGAAGACACAAATGGCCGGAAAATGATCAGACTCGAAAAAGGGCAGCAGGATGTCGTTGCGTTTACCATGGAGGACGAATTGGCGTTGCTGAGCCAGAATACTGGAGATCTGGACAAGGCCTCCACATCTATCATCAACACCCCCATCTTGGGAAACCTCCCTCTGCCTGACCTTTTCCCCGCTCACATCAAACAGGAAGGAGACTTCTCCCTGGATAAAGAATTGGGATCTTATGGCGGACTTCCCTCCGCAACTTCCTGCAATTTGACAGGCGGCAGTCACCTTATTGAAGACAGCGAGCTTTGGAAGGACCTGGACCTTCCGGGATCTCTGCCAGAGATCGGCGACTTTGACTTGGATTCCGAAGTCGCTAACTTAGATAACATCCTGTACGACGGCGGAAGACCTATCGGAGGTTTACCAAAAGCCACCCAAGCGCCCAATGACGGGAACTGTCACAATGCTAACGGCGGCGGCGGCCAGCAGCATCACGCCATGCTCCACCATCCTCACCAGCAGCATCACCTTCTGCCGCACCAGCTTCACCACCAGCATCAGCAACCGCCGTCCCTTCTCTCAAGTGTGGTCATCAAGGAAGAGAAGGATCCCGGCCACTCTTTTGCCCACATTCATACTCCCGATGTGGTCAAGCAGGAGAAGCAAGAGCCTCTCTTCTGCCAGTCGCAGTGTCTCCATGGAGGCATGAGTTCGGCTCATTTAGGAGCCCCGATGTCCTCGTCAATGAGCGTGGATGCGGCTGGCTACCCCTGCGGAACCAACATGGGCCAACAACAGCGCAAGCCCTTCGGCATGCACTCAAACGTGCCGGCATTGGGGGAGAGCTGGATGCGAGCCGACAGGTACGCAGCGGCCCCCGGGATTCAAAGGGCCAACGATGGGCTCTCCAACACGGCCATGTTGACGACGTACCCGCTCAGCTTCTCTAGGTAGGTGACATTTTGCAGTTTTTTTTTTACTATGTCTCATCTGCTTTTGTCATCTTTAACCTTGTTGATCTTGAGCTGCAGAAGTCCACCAAGATGATATATGACTTTTAAATTTTTATGCAATGAGATCGAATCGGATACAATTTGGCAAGATACCATGTTAAAGGTGGTCTGCCAGGTTTTGCTAATAAATTGCTAATAGCTAAATCTGGATTAGATATTGATATTGTGATCCTACATTTACCAGAGCTATAAATATAACAAATGTTTTCTGTGATGACATTTGATTTGACAGTGTACACAAATCCTGGATCAGCGCTGGATTAAATTTCATTTCCACCGTAGGTCATACTAATTGGATAAAATTAGTGCGACATGTATTTGAACACACTCGTTTGGGTTTTATAATTTTTAAGGTTGCGGAGCCTGGATCGGTTCTGGATCAAATGTGGTTAAATCAGAGGTTAGGAATTAGATTGATCCAGTTCACTTTGGTGAAACCTCAAGCGCCCTGCTGCTGAAGTCAATTTGAGAGCAGTCTATCTAATCACTTGACAAAGCGTGAGTGTGCATTTGAGAAAGTGAAAGCGGCTTTAGCCGCTTTGGCCTCTTCCGCTTTGACTCTTAGCACAATGTCGCTTCAACACATGCTCAGCTTCTCGTGCTATTTTTGTTATCGTTTTTTTTTTACCCTTGGACGTGTCGACAAAGCAACCCTGACATGCGTTTCCGACCCGCCCATAAATCATCACGCTTGTAACATATGCCTTTGGCAATGTTCAGCTATCTAGTCTGTCTCCCTTCTTTTTTTGTTTTACCAACAAACAAACATGAAAATGATGTTGTCACATTCTTAGTTTGACTCAGTGTTGCTTATGTCGCCACTAATGGGGTCAGAAAATTCTCACAAGTCACTTTTATCAGTTAAAATGGCAGTTCTGACTATCGATTGCATCCATGTAGTTTGCGCTTTGACATACTGAAGTGACTAATTCATGATTTTTAATGACAAACTTGAATTCATCAGAAAAATGGATTAAAATTGATTGTTTTTTTTTCAAACACTAACTGCACAGCTGTTTTTTTTTTTTTTTTTTCCTTGCAACCAATTAATACTATTCGCATTGAAATTTGTTGTGAGGTTGTGGTTTTGAACCGCCTGTAGTTTTTTTTAAAATGTCATCAGTTTCGGTTGCAGTCACGCCTCACGTGTCACCCCAGAGGAAGTGGCTGGTCGGTGCATTTCCAACGTCCTGCGGGAAAGTGGCTCACTTGCCTCAACCGTGGAAATTGCTCGGCTCCTCTGTGCGACCTGATAACTGCGTGCAAGTTAAAGGAGTCCAATTTATTTGGCACTTTTATGAGCGCTGAAGGTCAGCTGCTTTGAGGTCCACGTGGGGACCAATTGATGTCATATTGCAAGGTTGCCTTTGCAAACGAGCGGAAAGATGAGCAGAGGGCTCCTGTTTTTCTACGCTGCCGTTCGACGTTTTGCGCTTGGACACCTATTTTTAATCTCCCTGTCTCAAACAAGTGAGGGATTGTTGCATCTGTGACTTTCAACCGCGAGGTCAACAAGTTTGTCAGCTTGAAATCAGTTCGATTTATAGCCTTGAGCTATAGGTATGATAGTAGCGGGTGTGTCTGACTGACACGTGTAATGGTATGTTTGCTATAGCGCCTCATTGGCTTTACAGTTTGGAGCGTATCTCAATACAGCCTGGACTGGTCGCCACTATTGACACCTACAGCAAGGACAATTTGAAGTACTGATTCAGAAAGTGAATTAAATATGCAAACCTAATGCTTCTATTTTCTTGAAATTAGCTCAGTTGTATTTAACTTTGAAGTTGATTACATTTGCATTTATTATTTTAGATCAGTCTGTTTTTAAATGTTTGATTTTGAGTGCAGTTTTCTTAAATTGAAGCACAGTGTTAATGTTTATAATGTGCTCATTGCTATAATATGAATTGACTTTTTAGGGCTAAAACCCTTGGTAATTTTTTGGTCTGACTGCAACTAGTGCGTTTTTACGCGTCTTTCTTGGACTATATTGAAAAAGAAAAGTCTCTACCAAACTCTTGATGAATAAATTCATTAAGTGACTAAATAAATCATTTGTTACATAAGTGAATAGGTGCACATGTATTCTCATCAGGTTTATATGTGGTTGTCAATAAAAAGCTGCCTTGCAGGGCTTTTCTTTAAATCAACATTGACAGAAGCATTTTAATATACAAAGTCCTCGTTCTGCTTTTTGCTGTTTTACTTGGTAACTTGGAAGTACTTGAGTGTCTCCGCATTTGTGATTGTTGCCGATTTAAAAACTCTGGCTTTCTATTTGCTGTTTGCGCTCCGGACGTAGGCGATGTGCAAGTGCAGCACAAGATTTTTCTTTTGTTGTTGACATGCCTTGAACCCTTCCAGTCTCCCTTCAATCCACCTTGTGTGCGGTGTAAGAAACCGAGCCTCGCCCAGGACGAGACGTCATTATTTTTCGAGAAAATACAACCTTAACATCCTCAAGCGTGTGTTCATTCAAAACAGTAAATGCGTCGTGTACTTTTGAGCCCATCGTATTTGTGTTGCATTGTATAGCAAAAAAATGGAACGTTACTTTCGCTTCATGTAACTACAATAAGTACAATAGCCATCGGAGAAACTATTCATCCCTAACCCAGTTCTAAATTGATCACTTATCGGCCGTTGTTTTAATAAAAAAAAAAAAGGCCGGCGCTGATAATCGACAAAATGCCAAATATCGGCCCAGCTAATCGATAATCGGTCCATCGCTACAAATGCATCCATCTTAGTAATACATTTCATGCACGTCCTGGCGGTGGATGTAATTGGCATTCATCCCAATTAGTTGTCTGACCTTTCTACTGAGTGTCGTTTGTGTCTGTTAATAATTACTAGCTCCTCTGCATTTGAATTATGACCACTGGGGTGAATGTTAACAGAGTGAAAGTGTGTATTGGCTAGATTAACTAGAAAAGTCAGCGGCGACCTCATCCCTTTGACATCAAGTCGGCGTGCGTCGGCGGGCCGCACGTGCGTGGTCACGGGAAGCCGCGCCATAGCTGAGGGCCTTGCGCCGCGGCTCGGTTAATAATTAAACCCGGGCCAAGGTTGCGCAGGCAAACGTTAAAAGGCTGCTCAGGCTTGCACCTTATGTAACCGCGACAAGCTACGACAGCCGCTTTAAAGTAATGGGGGGGAAGAAAACATCGACTTTCCTCATATCCTGTTGGTCAACACAAGGCTAATGAGATTCAGTGCGGGCCGAGGCTTTGTGAAGCTTCCAGGTGACCTACTTTTCCTTCTGGGTCGACTCTATTAAAACTGACAATTCGAGTTGGCCCGTTTGATAAGCAATCAGTTGCACTATCACTGTATGCAAGGCATCTGGTTTGTGCTCTTAAAACCTGTCTGGAATCTTTATTATTATTTCTTCTCGGTACAACAAAAGCAGCTATTATTTGTCTCGTATCTATTTGATGCTGGAAGATGCTGGAAGATGTACCACCTTGTTTTAGGGAGTTGATTGTTGATGTTGTTACGCAAATGTGCTCCAGATTAGTTTTTTGTTTTCTTTCATATGATTCGCTGACAATCTGGCATCAACATGGCAACGTTACTCACCTCGGTGTCAAAACTTCAGAACATTCCCAGACAGCAGGGAGATCATTTAATTTGATTTGACTCGAGGATTAAACCATGGTCAATGAAATGATCAGATAAAAATGTGCAAGTCATAAAGACAAATGGTCTTGAATGTTTCTATTTCTTTTTAATTGAATCCCATATTTAATACAACGTGACATGCGTTTTCTTTCTGCCTTGCATTGATTCAAGGCTAAATCATTTAACCTGCCACTTTGTTGACCCACTTTTCAGTCTGTCATGCGGTCATTGTCTAAAATAGCACGCTCCCGTGTCTGCGCCTAGACTATTCTCATCATGGCTACCGCCAAGGCTTGGCTACTATTTTTAAACACACTCAAGCTTGCCATGAAAATATTTAAGTCGTCAGTTCTCGCTGGTTAATCTGGGCCAAATTTCTGATACATCGTAACAGTATTTTAGTTTTGACTTTTTTTCGTTTTGTTTAATATATTGCACCACAGGTACAATATTTTTATTTTTTTATTTTACACAGAATGAAACACAAGTAGATACTTGCAGGTTAAAAATAATTAGCAATCAGTCACTTTTACTGTCTGTTACTTTGTGTGAAACCTGCTGAACAGGTTCACCCATTTCCAATGATAAATAACCCGGCCGACAGTTCAGCTCCTCCACATATTTGTCAGTTAAGCCTGTGTCACTTCACGTGATGAGAAGGATGATAAAGTGAAACAAGGTCGGTGTGACTGGCACACACTCTGAAGTGGGACACGGGCAAAGCCTTGCAACTCTGAAAGGAACTATGCCAGTTTTAATATAGGAACATGATTTTTTTTTCTCACACATTTGAAAGAAATAGTTTTGTCCTCTCCCAATGGCTCTTGTATTTGAAGGCATGCCCTTTATTTTATCACTATTAAAAGGATCTGTCCTGAAAGAAACCGTTTATTATTGAGTTTGTCATGCCACAAGGTTGAGGAAAAAAATGCTGCCAGAGTTAATAGAAGCTTGTTTGTCTTGAAGAAAAAAATCTAAATATAATAAAAGAGATTTGCTCTGGTTCCCTTGTGATTTGACCAACTTTACAAATCATTGTTTTGTGAAATATGAAAAGAGAAAGTAATCATTATTATTGCAATCTGATTGAAGAAGGCCTTGAAATTTTTAATCCAATATTAAATCCCAATTGCAAAATTGAGGGTTTTAGAATTATTCAGGCCTAGTCTTTAATCATTGGAATGCTTTCATATTTACAGCATGTGAAAATATTGTTAGCGTTTACGATACATGCCTAATTGAGAATTGACATTCTTGTTGCCGAGAATGTCTCTGATCAGTTTTTTTTCCCACATCCTTTGATGTCAGGCATATTCGCATATTGGAATAATGGGAACAATCCACTTTCCAAGGCTCGAGTGTTACTTAACAACCGTGATGAATTCATGTTCATTTTTTCCTATACGATTTAAGACGCTTCCATACCAGGGTCATATGTCAAAAAAAAAAAAAAAAAAGAAAAGCTTATTGGGTTAATAAAATTCAATATAGAAGCTGAATCAGTATTTCGGTCTTTTTTTTTTATCGTAACTATCAGAGTGCCATTCATCTAACTATATCTTAAATATGACGTTTCAGTATAGTTTTGCCTGCTACATAAAGTATCCAAAACCACAATATGTAATCATATAGTCAAGTCAACAGCGCTCAGCGTCATAAAAGTTCCATTTTCTTGTCCTTTTTTTATTTGCTAGTGAATGCCATTAGATTGTGAAGCCGTGTGTTTATTGAGGTCAATAAAACTAGATCACTGATAACAATAAAATGTGAAATGTGCATTCTATTCAAGATAAGGTTTCAGAGTAACTAGGCCACAATTGAGTCAGACCGACCAAAGTCTGTGTCTATATTTGCCCACGTCATTTATGTTTACTGCAATAAAAGTCTCCGACTGAACCGACTGTACTTTTCCATCACCCCCGTCTTTTCTTGCTTTTTTTTTTTTAATTAACCATCTTTTCCTCTGTGTTGTCATTTCTTGACATCTTGTGCAAGGGTCACCTTTGTTTATGTTCTCTTTTTTTCCCTGACTCACTGGTTACTGTTTTACCACAGGAGACCAAAAAAAAAAAAAAGAAAAAAAATCCACTACTAGCTTACCAGCCCCCTTTTTTTTTGCCATTGACCTGACTTTCTGTACAGTATGACATTTCTTTGTGGTCTCAAGCTTACTCATTTGTCACACAAGTGTTGTTTGAAGGTTTATAATTACCATAACATTGGTGCTAATTTCCTTTCGCATTATAATATCAGTACTGGGAAATTCACTAACAAAAGAAATTCCCTAAAATCATGGTACTGACCAACGTTACACTAAATTATGTCGACATACTGCTTCACGACACGTGAACTATGAATAGAATAATTCTAATAATGAAACTCAACTATGAGTCACTTTCAAATGTGGATTTTGTTGCTTTGTGTTTCACGTGACGAACGTCACGCCGGCTCATCTGCTGCACACTCATGGCAACAAGATCTCAACTAACTGCGGCAGTACCGTTCTGACTCGCTGCTTCTAATGTTTGATCTTCCTCTTTGCCGCTGCATGCTCGTTTTAATGAATTACAGCAACCACTCGAGCGTTTCCCGGCTGAACTCTTTCCCTTCTTCCTTCTCCTCACACTCAGACAACTAACCTGTTCATTTTAGCCCGCATTGTTATTAAGCAAAGGGGAAAAAAAAAATCATTTAGAAAGAAACAAAAGCAATTTGCGTGAGAATGAAATGTTGTTAGGTGCGTCATGATTGTTGTCAATCAGCGCAAATGGTGATTCATCGACATAGATAGCCATCCAAATGTGGAGGATAATTGTCAGGGCTACTGTTAAATCGCACGCTAACATTGTACCCATTTTGTTTTGAGCAGCATGGTTTAGATTTAAAAAAAAAAAAAAGAAAAAATACCAGTGCTACTCATCAGAAATGATTGCTATACGTCGACGCTAATCTGTGTGTTCCAAAAATCTCAATGCAGCTCTGCTTACCTATTGACTTTGACATGGCTGAAGGATGATTTTTTTTTTTTTTCCAAAAGCCATCATTTGAAAGTGGCTCTGGATTTTCACCTAGCTAGCGGATCGGTTAATGGCTGCAAATGCTTTGTGTATGTGCGTGTGTTATTATGTAAATGAGCTCCACGGTTATATAACAAGCCAGACAAAATTGCTGGTCCCCGTCTGTTCTTGAATTAGACTGGCTCAACCTGCAGATCAAGAACTTTCCCATCTTCCCTTACTTACAGCGAGGTGGATATCAGCAGCAACATAAATAACAGTGCGAGAGTGTGACAAGCTCGCTTAGTCACGTTGTTCCCTCAGCGCCGTTGCTATGGAGCTGAACTCCAAGGTCAGTTATATTCACCATTTCCAGAAAGGGTGATGCAATCAGAAATGAAGTGAGCATCATACCATCTGAGATGGGAGAGTGACAGATTTAGTGACAATTAAGACGCTCGCGTGCCTGTGATGGTGTTTTCATCCTTGGAAACAAGAAAAGACCTTAAGAGCCAACAAAAGATGTTTTCATTTCTCTTTTATATATGTTGACTGAACATGGAAGAGTCATCGAGTTAAATTCATCCTATTTGGATGCTGGACAATATCAACGAGAAATAACAATAGGACATGCAATGGCACCTTCCAATTTAATGGATTCCGTCATTCAGCTCTGGAATGGAAATGATGAAAAAATAACAATTGAGCATTTTTGTCGTATTCTCCAGTCGCATATGAATCCCTCATTGTTCCTCACAAGACCACTGCTTGGCCTTGTTTACTGTTGACAGCGTGAACTGGTCGACCAGAGAAAGGAAAGTCGGGAAGGTTACCTTGTCTCCCTCTCCGACTGGCGTAAACTCGTTGCTTTATGCTGAAATGATTGTTGAACTTTCAGGAAGCGAAGATGATGATAATTGTTTTGTTTACCGCCGTCCGATGTTTTTCTGCGATGACGCCAAGGATAATTTAACCCGTCATAAATCTAACTAAGCCATGCTTGTTGTTTTCCTCTAAAAGAATGAAACTGGCACATTGGATCACATCTGGTCAGACATATTTTGAACATTTGTATTTTCTCCCATATCCTTTTGTAAATCATGTCGTTCCTCCTCGAGAAGTGAATCGATGTGCCTCAAGTGGCTGGACAAGATAAGAGACTGTGAAAAGAGACGTTTTCTCTGAGAGTTAATGATTGGCTTATTTACATTTTATCAAGTGTGTGTGTGTGTGTGTGTGTGGGGGGGGGCGTTAGTACAAATAGCATTTGTCTCATATGGACTCTAATGTCAGATTATTTACAAAAACGTGAGATTTTTTTGTATTATTATTTAAGGAAACTTCAGAGCCAAAAGTGTTGGTGGTCTGACCAATTCTCTTTACAAAACGAATTCATTTGACAAGACACATTTGCATTGTTCCATTCAAAACCTCACATTAGTAAAAAAATGCGAATGCCAGAATGACAGCAAAATTAGCCAGTTCCGCTTCGTTCTTCAACTCTTTTCCCGTATGTTAAATGAAGCCATGTCACATCACTGATTGTCCATTAGAAAGCGTCGTTTTCTTCTTCGGTGGATCACGTTGCACAGCTTCTGAATAAATTAAGTGTTGTTTAACTGTTTGTTTTGTTTTCATGCACTTGGACTTTGATTGGCAAGAAAAAAAAAAAAGAACTCCCACAGCACGCTTGGTTTTCAGCCTGTATCGACACGACCGACCTAGATTTTGCTTCCTGCTTTTTCGGCCCAAGCCATCACATGACCCTGATTTGATTTGGCCCTATTTTATTTTTGTTTAGTTTGAAATTTTGGTTTTAGTTTGTTTTAAAAGGCCTCTAATCAAATGTTCTTAAAATATCCTGAGAGATTCTGTCCAATTTGCACCAAATATGAGCCTTGGCAATTTGAGTCTTATCCTGTGCCTTGCAAGACATCAACTGAAAAAGCGCATTTATTTTTCTCCTTTTCTAAATATTGTTAGATGAGTGCCCTAAAGTGATGAGCTGCGAGCGTGCTTTGTGTTAATTTATGTACAGTCGGTAATGGTGGGAGGATGTTAATGCCGCTGTCCATTAGTCAGCCGTCGCCAGCACTCTTCTAATGCTGACGTTTGTTTCAGTACTCCCACTCGCTTGTATGCGGGTTTTGTTTTCCACCCTCACAGTCAGACACAAAAGTTTAGTCAGTCTCATTTATACTGCTCCGCCTTACTTTCAGTATAAGCTACATAAGCTATCGAAACTTTTGATCGACCCCTGTCCTCACTTGCCGCTATGTTGCAACCTTTTAGTGCAATAAATTCTGGCATTCCTTTCCACTCCTTTTTTGTTTTGTGTGCATCACATGGTAGGTAGCTAGTTATGCATTTATATTAATTTGCTTCATATAATAGTAGGCACAGTCACTGTTTAATATGGCTGTATGTTTTTAGATTCCTTATAAAATAACAGTAACTGCAAAAATGACAAATGCAACAGCTTTTTTATATTTATAATGCATGAACCTTTTTCACTTTTATTTCTTGCCCCAAAAAAACAGAACTGACATTTTGTATGTAGGTAATGTGGGAGCGAGGTTGGTTGAGAGAGGTTGCTAAGTGAAAACTAAATGAAAGCCAATAACGACGCGAGGGGAAATGGATGCTGTGCGCCTCAGGTCTTGGCCATCCGTCTGATTTAAAAGACACAATGTGTCAGCGGCAAATTGGATCTGCGGGGGGAAAGTGAAGGTTCCCGGCGACACATATATAGATGCACGTACACACAATTTCAAGTGTCGGACAAAAAAAAAAAAAAACTGCACTTACAGATATGTTCACAACAGTGGACCACGCACATAATACGCCCATATACTTGTATACACATACTTGTATACATATACTTATGTACATATACATACACATATATACATATGTGCATAATACACTTAGTATACAAGAAAACACAGACACACACACACACTTCCTCTGAATTAAATGAACTATGTACAGTATGTGATTCATAATGAAATTCATTGTCAAGCAACACAAATCAAACTGATGACAGATGCTTTTATTGAGTTAAAAAAAAGCTCAAATAAAGGGACTGAGTTGTCCTTTGTGGTCTCTCTCCATCATGTGATTCATTTGTCTGTATTTCAAAACCCTGCATGGGGTTTAATCATGTGGCTTTAAGCTAGCCCAAAAAGTACCTGTCTAAGATCTTTGCTCTTCAGTCAAATGACTTCATTGTATTCCGTCTAGCAAACTAGCTGTATTCCTTTCTTAGCCCACATCTTTGTTATGGTTTTCTTTGGGAATAGATGTAATTGCCAATCACAGTGTCCTGTATATCCGATGATATTCTCAATATGAAACTACAGGAAGGAGATATTGGTTATTCCGTCTGGGTGGTTCACACGGAACACTGCCTGTTTTTGTCCCACTCTTCACTTTCTTTCCCTGAATCCACAAAAATATTTTTTGTTTTGCAGAAATTAGTTTTTCTTCCCTAGAGGCTTAGGATATATATCTATGCACATGAGTAGGTTTTTTGTTTTTGTTTTTTTGTTCAAAGTGATTGATAGGCCTCATCAGCACGAGCATACTGCCTGGATTTAAGAATCTTTCTGATTGCCTGCTAAAAATTTATTTTAAAAGAGGCCCTGGCTGTGATGCGTCTTTGAGTGTCCTTGTTAAAGGTTTGATCACGTATTAGCTCGAATAAAAAAAAAAGAAAAATTTACCTGGCTGAAAAAGAAAAGCTGAATCACAGCTACTGTGAAAGGCACATAACGAATCAAGGACTTTTTTTTTTTCTCCGCTATCAGGCTCACCACACACCCAAACAGTAATCTGCCAAAAGCAACTGAATTAGTCCATTAGGAACAAATTGTGAGATAGTTAATATCCTAACATTTCATGTTTGTAGACTGGCATTTGAAATTCCACAAAAACGTATGTGTTGTCACCATGCCCTGCAAAGAGCTCCGGGGTTGTCATGGCAGTCCTGCTTCTTACAAAGCCACTGAGAGTCATTTGAACCAGCATTACCACATATTGCAACTTTAATGAGTCACGTTACAATGGACCCGCTACTCCGGGTGAGCGCTTCCGAAGAATTCCGAAGGTGTCTCGTCACGGGAGGACAAAAAGCTGGATGATGCGGAATGATCATCGGAGTGACAACACTCGGATGATAGGAACGATTGGGCCTTAGGTGGTTGGTTGGAGAGCGGTCGTATAGCATCTTGACAAGATGAGGGTATCATCATGAAGGCCCTCTGAAACAAGGCGAGCTTTATCTCAGTGGCCTTCCACCCTCAACTCAACATTATATCTATACACAGAAAACAAGCACGCTGAGTGTGCTCGTCTCCGGGTAGGTGAGTTGGATAATCCCATGAATCGCCCGACCCCCATGCACACCGCTGCCGATTGGCGGAGAGCCGATACACTAAAAAGTGTGGGAGGAGGGAGCGCTAATATTATTATGTAACGGTGGCAGATGGGGTAAGCGAGGGGAGGTGGTGGGAGGGAGCGCTGAGACTGTCGTGATGCACAAAGAGGAAGTGAGAGGAGGCAACGGAAGAAAAAGTGAAGAGTACAGTAAAACAGCCAAAGTTGCATATTGGATCCAAAGAGCTCAGACACACTCATGCACTTTGTGTTGCAATGAAGCACATTGGCAAAGGTGCTCGTCATGAATAGAGGAAATACAATGATTGCGTTGACTTCCTGTCATATATCCTGATTAGAACGCCATCCGCGCTTGTTATAAAACCAATCAATTGCAACAGTTTCCTTTCATCCACAATCCCATTAAGATCCATTGCATTTGCATGAATTTTTATCACTGGCATGACCAGCTAATCAGTCGGAAGCTAACGTGAAGCGGTAGCGTAGCTTTCTACATCTGCTACATCTGGTGCTTTGTTGCAAAGAGATTCAAAAAAGATGAAACGCATTTGAGTCCCGAGCATATTTTGCACGAATGACGTGATCAAACTTGATATTGTTTATTTTGCATGAGTCTCGCGAGGCATCTCATTTTTTACCATACTGATTACGACGAGACTGTTGTTTATTTGAGTTTGCCGTGCTGTTTGATTTCATCTGACATAGCTTTCATTCCAAAGGCCGAGAGCCCAACGTTGTCTTTGCACAGCCTCTCCATTGACGTGGAAAGAAAGTAAACAAGGTGCACTCTGCCAGCATGTACAATATATGTTATGTTTGTCAGGTGCTGTCAAATCTCTATAGCGTGTCACACGCATGTGTGCACACAGTCCCCGTTGTTTGGCTTAATTTGCGATATTGATTAATGTACTGTTCCTAGTGAGGCATGGAGCTCCCATGGATGACTTAAAAAAGGTCACTTGTATCACGACGAGATACAGTAAATGAGTAATGGTCAGTCAGACAGTGTAGATTTTAGGAACACCCTGTATTTTATGTCCCCTTAAATGTCATGGTGAACTGAAGCCAATCCCTTCTGACTTCTTGCAGAGTATACTTTGGACTGGTCACCAGTCACTTGGAGGGCAGTAGTGTGACAAAACAATACTGAGTCTGTGTTTGACCCCCGCAATGCAACATCGTGTTCCTGCTTGTATTCAAATTGCTTATACTGTAATGAAATGAATGGAAGATCCATATTCTGGTTAACTTGACATGCTTGCTCTTGCATCTCTGTTATGCAAGGGTCACACTCTTCATTCCAGACTCCAGGAATGAGTTTCCTGCTCACCACGCCCCCCCCCCCCCCCCCTCCCCATCATCTGTTTACACCATCTTCACAGCAGTTGTATATTGTCAGATTCCTGGCAAGAGAATCATCCTTTCCCTGTGTGCGCTAAGAGAGATCCAGCCAAGTTGGCCGCTAAGTCAGCCACAGTTAACTTACTTAACTGGTCCTGCGCCAAGGTGTAACACTTAGGCACTTTCTTTAGCCGCGCTCGTTTTACATAAGCCAGTGCCTTCCTTCCGAGTTCTGGCCAGTGTCAGTTTCGGCCCGGGCGCGCGTGTGAATATTTATACATACTGGCACTATGTACATGAATAATGGAATAAGAGAGTCAGCGGGGACCAACCTGCTGCATAGGAGAGTATGAAGTGGATCAGTAGCAAGGCCTGCATGTAAAATCATGTTCTGGATCATTAGCAAGTTTCACAATGTACAGAACATTCCCATTAGAGTTGTAAAAAAAATGATCGGGTATGTTGGCGCTGAACCCAGTTGGCTAAATACGTATAGTCAGGTTGTAATAGCGGCTAAAGTGCTAGTTTGGGAGGCTTTGCAAGAGATTTAGTTTCACATCTGCCGGGTTTTTTTTCTTTTTAATGTACGAGACACAACAAAATGAAAAGAAATGACTCAAATTTGTCTTTGTGTATCTTTAGCACAATTGCAGACAGGAACTTTCAGTTTGTCTTGTTTGCTAGCAAATAAAGGTTGTGCGATTCCTAATCAAAGTGTTCCAAAGTTTGTCTTGCAGGTTTGACTGTTTTCTTTCGACTCAAATAAAATTAATAAATGAAAAAAATAAATAAAACTGCATCTGGCCCTGCAAGGATATCATTTCCTATGATTTGTTAATGTGTGTTTTTTGGAAGCGTTTCACTCCAAAAATGTCGAATTACAACTTGCTTGTTCGGAAAAGAATGCACCTTCTCTTGATAAATGGCTGATATTTTCAGAACGGTTCAGTTCAACGGTTTTACCTTTAACGTCGTAGAAGAACCTGTTTTGCTACTTTTAAAAGACAAGATCAATATGAGAAATTGCAGCACAGTCGAGATGTTTATTGGTTTTCTCTTCACGTTTACCATCCATGTCTCTTAGACACTCCGCCATAACATCAGCCTGTCTTGAATTTGTCACAGTCACACATGGCAGATTTCCATACATTGATGCAAATATAAATACATATTCTCCTGTTTGCGTTCTAGCTCAACACCCAGAACAGGAGCAGAGTCCAACAGTTCTCCATCTAAACCCAACGGACAGAGCCACAAAGTGTGTTTGGTGTGTTCGGATGAAGCCTCCGGATGCCACTACGGGGTGGTGACGTGCGGCAGCTGCAAGGTTTTCTTCAAGAGGGCCGTGGAAGGTTGGTCTTTCTCTTCAACTGCCCACTCCTGCCTCGTTTCCACCAAGCGCTACAGTGGAGTTGCTGAATTTGTTTACCCGACAAACATCCATTTGAATGATTGATCAATGTGACAAAAGCTAATCATGAGTGACCTATATTTATCGTCTGGCGAACTTAACCGTAGCGCCTGGTGGAAAGGCGGATTTAGCCGTATCGTTGGGCCCCGGCCTTTTCCCACAGATTGGTGGTCGGTGACCCCCGTTGCTTGTGACCTCTGCGGGGCCCTTGGCCTCTGTGATGCAACCCGCCCCCCCCTTCCCCTGACTGCACAAACATCACATACTTTTTGCATAGCTTGTGGCTTTCAACAGTAGTTCTGGCCTATTTTTTTCACATGACTACATGTTTTCACTCTTTGCTTTGCCGTATGACTCATCGGTTTTTTGGGATTCACAGAAACATGCTCACAAGGCTTACACATCGATCTTTAACATCCAAGAGCGACTTTACACGTCATAAGTAAAACAATTGTCAGAAAAAATTAAATGTAAGAAGCAAATTATGACTCTTATAGTAAGTCGTGTATTCGTTATGATTAACACAGCACACAAATGTCTCTTGTAGTACTAGCACCTGCCTGTAGGGGCAGCGTGGTGCTACCGAGCTTCTAGACTAGGGATGTTCGCGCGCAAATCTATGCACCCAAATCAAAGGGTAACCGCTTAGACTTTTTTAAAGCCCTCCGATAATCGTAACTTATATTGAAAAGGACAAAATGCTTTCAAATTAAACCTGATGATTGCGATATGTCTAACCCCCAGATGTACAACTTTAACAAAGTCAAAACAAGTTGTGATAACTGGGCCTCTGTACCATCTTTTGTGTGTGTGTGTGTGATGTATTGCAATTCAAAATTGAAGGGTTGGACAATTTTTATTTTTCAGAAAAATGTTACATCTGTTATATTTTTTTGTTTTTCTCCCACCCCCTCACATCCTTCCTCAAACAACCACCTGCCCTCTCCATTTTCTGGTCCTTTTCTCAATGGCGAAGGATGGAGAGCACGACAAAAGAGTGATGGTAAATAAATGCAACTTTTACCAATAATAATGCTAATCATTCCGGTGGATGATTCTGATGATTTGTCGCCCCCCCCCCCAGCCCATGTTTTGTACCCTTGCTTGCAAACACGCTCAGCCACTTCTCCTCACACTGCATGAAAATGTGGATTCAAGCCTTTTGCTAATTTATTGGTATTGCTGGGATTAATGAGGTGCGCCTTAGCATAAGCACACAGTGTACTGCTTAAGTAATTGTATGTTCAACGTGTTACTGCTTGGTAAAGTTGATTTGTGTATCTAATTGAGATTCTAGTTCACCACCACCCAAGTGTGAATGTGTGAGCGCTTGAATAATGTATCTGACGTCTTTGAGTGTCCAGAAAAGCGCTCTATATATTATTATGATTTAATTGCATTGTAAATTCATGCCATACAATTATTCTGCTGATTGTCTAGATTCCATATCATGACTGATGATCTCTAATTAAGCCTCAAGCAAAGAAAGAGACGACAATATTTCTTTTGTACCGCAAATCATATTTATCATGTGATTTCAAGCAAATATGACTTTTTTTTTATTCCACACCTTCCTTTTAATCAACAAATCATTTGCTATGCCCATTTCCAAACCTTCCTTTTAATCAACAAATCATTTACTATGCCCATCAATTATTCACATAATCTGCAAAGGAATTTGTTGCATTGCATATATCATATTATTTATTTTTGAATGTACTTCCATTTGCTTCCAATTTTTTTCGATATTGCCCATACCGTTGTGTTTTCCCGCGATTGCTGAGAAATAAATGATACAAGCAGCTGCTGGCGCTTGAGCCTTCTCATTATACTCCAGGGTTAAAAGTTACCCACTGTCAGTGAGCAAGCAGCAAATACGACTTGACATCTGCTGCCACTTGTGACACCACAAATTGCTGTTTTACATCGTCGTTTGCTGCAAGCGGCGACCGAACTGGGCTGCCGTCGTGTTGCCCACAATTCGATTTCTGGCAGTCCATTGCGGACTGATTCAGACTGGTGGCCCTTTTTTAAAACCTGCCGCTGTTCCACCTGCTCGCGTTCTCAACAACACTTCATTGTGCCAATGTCGTCACTCTTGGATTGTCTGTCGCTGAAGCAGACAGAACTCAAACTCACACAATGTAACAGCAACTATGCATTGGATTTCAACATTAACGTTTATTATTTTGCTGTTAGCTAAAAGGACACAGCATCGCTAATCCTCAATCTACACTGCTTTTTTTTCTGCAAACTGTTTTTGGAACGTCCTCATGTGGATTATTCTTTACGAGTAGTTTAGATAATATCATACTACCCATGACCTTTGTTCCCTTTGAGGCAAATCTATTTAAGAGGATTAAAAAAAAAAAGGCCCGCGTGATAACTTAAAGTATGCAACATACTCTTGGAACAGCTTATAGCGAGCGGCTCAGTAACTTTACCTTTTGAATGACCATGAAAAAAAATATATAATCATTATCTGGTCGATTAATTGTGTCTTGGGTCACATTTGAACTTTTTCCTTGCTGTTCCTCTGGGCAGCCCATATGATCTAAAAGTCATTTTTATGTATCGAAAGGCTTAAGTCGGCTTTCGTGTCTTTAGGCACGCAGTTTCCATGGCTCATGGTCAGACAACGCGTCACTTGATCTATAAAAGTAAACATGTTCAACCTCTAAATGTCACGCTTGGAGCGTTTTGTCGTCAAATTAGCACACGTCAATTGTGCAAATGGAGAGGGAGGGTCCGTGTTCCGCCAGTTTGAGAATCAACAACCTTAAAATGTGGAATGTGCCTGTCTGATTGTTAGCTTTTATGTCTTATCACGAGTCGTGTTTAGACTTGAACTTGTCTTCTGTGACGTTGCTGAGTTTAATCCTTCCCTTGCACACTTTTGCTCATGTCTTTCTGTTTTTTTCTTTTTGTTTTTGAAACAGGTCAGCACAACTACTTGTGCGCAGGCAGAAACGACTGCATCATCGATAAGATCCGCAGGAAAAATTGTCCAGCCTGCCGCTTCCGCAAATGCCTTCAGGCTGGAATGAATCTGGAAGGTAAACGTTTATAATTTAGGGGAGAATTTTAAAATTATATCTGTATTTTTTTTTTTTGATCATACATTGAACATTGTTTTTCATTTGAATGGAGTTAATGTCATTCACCATGAATGTTAAATAATAAAATAATAACTTCATTGGAAACTATTTCATCTAAGATTTTATGGACCAACACATTTCACAGATATGTTGGTAAGACACCTGGGATCTTCAGACCGTTGTCCACATTTTTCCACTTGAGTAACATGATCCCGTGCACCTCAACCCACATTCACAAAGTGGCGGTAATAAGACCCGGCCGAATCAAAAATAACACGGCTCCAGTTTGTGGACTCGAAAGCAGACGACAAATTGGCTTAGCACAAAGACCTGATTTTCGACCAGACCGTTTCTGTCCAAAGGTCACCGCCTCTCGCGCTAAACCGCTAAAGCTCACCAATCAATATCTTATGAGTGCATTTGATTCCATGCCAGAAAACAAAGATCTGATTGATTTAAAAAATGCTGCTCACTTCACTAATGCCTAGAATTTATGATGTCACTTTACGTCAAAGGTTAGAGAACACGAAGAAAGGCAAATACATGCGACATAGCGGCAAAAATACAAAGTCTGCATTAGATATCCATAGAAGCACTTTCATTCTCCTGAGATTCTGTTGAGAATTGAAAATAATGATCAATGCAGTGTCTGTGTGAGGCAAGGAAGGAAGTCTAAGAGGGATTTGATGGACACCGCTGTTGCCATAGTAACCTTGGAAGAGGGAGGAGATGGAATAAAAATAGGGAGAGAGCATGGAAGCGTGTCCGGGGTGTACTGTAGCTATGTGCCCAAGCCCGCCATAAAGATCATCCGACATGCGTGGGTTGAATCTCCATCTATACTGACCCATCTTCTCCTGCCCCACCAGCGAGGAAGAACAAGAAGCTAAAGAGGAGAGAGCAGCAGGGCCTCACAGTGGCGGAGCCCGTCCCCGCCATGCCCGTGGCGGTCATCCCCGCCTACATGCCCCAGTTGGTGCCCGCCATGCTGTCGGTGCTCAAGGCCATCGAGCCCGAGATCATCTACTCGGGCTACGACGTGACGCTGCCCGACACGTCCTCGCGCCTCATGAGCACGCTCAACAAGCTGGGCGGGCAGCAGGTCATCTCCGCCGTCAAGTGGGCCAAGTCGCTGCCAGGTAATGAGAGGCCGCTCCGCCCGGGCCTCGCTCGTCTGCAGTCTGGCTTGTAATTAACGCCGGCGGGTGGAAATGGGAGCCAAGTCTGGGCAGAAAACAATGAAACGTTTTTCTTTTGTGCGAGCGACTTTCTTTCTTTCTTTCTCTCTCTCTCCCCGCCTTTCTGCCTGCCGAGCATTTACGTCATCAGGGGTCCAGTAGCGCATGACTTTTGCAATTTCCCCCCCTAAAATGGGTTCATTCAATTATTTTTCAATTGAAACAAAACGCTATTTCAGACACTTGAGTATCATGTCATTTAGTTACAGTCATGTTCTTGCTCATTTTTGTTTTAAAACATTGAATAAATGATTTTAATATTTGATCAAATGTACAGTTTTAGTGTATAGTTTAGTTTAATCTCTTTTATTTAGCAATTGGATTTTTTTTATCATTAAGTTAATTCAAATGTTTTTATCTCATGAATGATCAGTTCATTGATTTATTGTAAAAAGAAAAAAGAACCAAAAACATTGGAAATCAAATACACCTAAATCATTATGATATAAACATTTGAAATATAAAATACTGCATATTTTTTTTATAATATTTATAAATATTTGAAATGATGTTTATGCCTCACCTCACCTGCAAAGAGAAGCGCTAGCATTTGGCGAAAGGATGGATGAATGTCATTGAGTGAAATCAAACCGTGCTGTCGGCACTCGAGGCGACACCTAATGATATGAGGCACTTCACATTTGAGCTCATCATGTTAAATGCCGAAGAGGCATTAATGAGGCCGATATAAGGTTCATTTTGTCTTCTGCTACAGTAGCAGCAAAAGCTGACAGTGTTCAAGGTGTGCAAGTACAATATGATCATATTCCATTATTCTACCCATCGTTTATTCGAGTCATCGGATAATAAATGATTTTACATGACTTTAAACGAGACCAACGCAAAGTGGTCCCTGGCTGCCAAGCTTTTTTGTATCCAAATATTGCTATGTTATTTGTTTTCACCCTCGTTGCGTGACATTCACAAGAATGACATCACGTAAGTCATGAGGTGCACAAAAAACATGGTCAGGGGAAGAAGGAGTTAACGCCAATGGCCAAAAGATGACAAGGAGCCGTGGCAAATTGAAAGTGCTGCTTTTGCCGTGCGCTGATCATGAGAAAGCAGCCACATGACCTGCTAATCGCTGAAAGTATTCTCTTGAGGATTTGTTCCTTTTGATTGCTAATGCTGCTCCACAATAGCCAGTTCACATTTCTCTCGCATTAAAAGAAAAAAAAAGTCCTGATGAAAACGTAACATGAGCTTTTTTTTTTTTTTTTTTGCTTCTTGTTTCCTTGACTTTTTATTGCGGCAACATTTCGGCTTGTCTGTCTGTGTGTGTGTGTGCACGTTACAATTTTTATTTATTATATTGTCTAATAACAAATCAGATGAATCAGATTTAAAAAAAAACATGCTTTATATGATGTGAAAAATATCAGTGTTCAAAATTCCGCTGTTGTATTGAAACTCATGCCAAGTAACCTTTGTCCTCCGCAGGCTTCCGTAACTTGCACCTGGATGACCAGATGACATTGCTGCAGTGTTCGTGGCTCTTCCTCATGTCCTTCAGTCTGGGCTGGAGGTCGTACCAGCAGTGCAACGGGAGGATGCTCTGCTTCGCCCCCGACCTCATCATCAACCAGTGCGTATTGTTTGCTCTCTTCACGGTTGTTTTAAATAGGTTGGGAGGCAATACAACCAAAACAAACCCAAAAGAATGACTTTCCCTTGTTTTTTGGACACCAATCATGCATTATGCATTGCGTTGGTACTCTACCTTCCGCCCATATTAAAAAACATTTATGTTGACAAAAAGAATAACGTATTCATGTTTTTTATTTATTTTCTGCATGACTCCTCTTCTTTACTTTTTGAGTGAAATGATTCCGTTTTTCAAAAACTACAAAAAGAAGCCCCATTTTATCTATTCATGCAACCTTTATGCATAATATGGCTGAATGATAATAACAACTGTTGCAGCATTACCATGTGACCTGTCTTGTGGTCTTGCTTTTCCTCAGAGACCGCATGAAGCTCCCCTACATGTCAGAGCAATGCGAGCAGATGATGAAGATCTGCACGGAGTTTGTGCGGCTGGATGTTTCCTACGACGAGTACCTGTGTATGAAAGTCCTGCTGCTGCTCAGCACAGGTAATTACGTTGATTGTAACGTTGATCTTAAATAGGCAAATTAAAGATGGATAAACAGAAGAAGCTCACTGGGAATGTTTGGCAGGCTAACAGATGCACTCAGACAGCAGAATGTCATGTCTACGCTGAATTCAAAGCTATTTCCGACTGTTCCCCGAAGGCAGGCCAACACTATCGGGTCACGACAACTTTGAATCATTCGCTCTCGGCTTGATTCGGTTGGACGTCACTTGTCGCAGGCTTCATGTCGGACCAATTGCACGATGACATAACAACAATCAGATGATCGTTCAAAATAAATGATAGGTACATTTATGCCTATTCATTTCCAATAGTACAGATATTCAACTTCCAACACACTTCAATACAATCGCACGTGTGTTTGTGTACTTTAAGCTCACTTGGTAACGTCAGTGCCTCCCCAGTCATGAACCTCACCGCACGTCACTGCTCCCAACACAATATCCACAACAAACTAATAACTCTGGAGTTATGGAAACTCCATTTCAGTCGTGCTCCCTCTGCTTTTACATCATCTCAAGCCACGAGCGTGCTGATCCTCTCCTGTGTTATGCTCTCATATTGCAGCCTGTATAAGCAACACGGGAGCTGCCTTACCTGTCCGTTCTGCGAGGAGACATGTTTGTGTTGACTGGTAGTTCATTAGCATAATCAAACATCGGCACAAGATTCCCTTAGAAGCTTCTGCGAATGCTCACATTTTATTATAGAATGGATTTTGAAAGATGGAAAAAGTAATTGCTTGTCAGAGACAGTGAAAACAAGACACGGGTTTTAAAGCACGTATTTAATATCATAGTAAGCCGTTGTGGCATTTTGCAAAGTTTTAATTTTTCTTTCTTTTTTTCTTTCTACTTTGCAATGTGCGTTCAGTGCCTAAAGACGGGCTGAAGAGTCAGGCGGTGTTCGATGAGATCCGCATGACGTACATTAAGGAGCTGGGGAAAGCCATTGTCAAACGAGAGGAGAACACCAGCCAGAACTGGCAACGCTTCTACCAGCTCACTAAGCTACTGGACTCCATGCAGGGGGTGAGCACACACACACACACAATTTTGGTGAAGTGAATATTGATATATTATCTTTTTTTTGTAGATGGTAGAGGACCTTCTTCAGATTTGCTTCTTCACGTTCATGAACAAGACGCTGAGTGTGGAGTTCCCCGAGATGCTGGCGGAGATCATCACCAACCAGATACCAAAAGTCAAAGACGGCAGCGTCAAGCAGCTGCTCTTTCATCAGAAGTGAGAATCGTCGGGTGTCCAGCCATGCCTTAAAACCCTCCCCACCGATCGCCCCCTCCCTCCGCACCGACTCGCCACTTTACCACATCCAGCGCCACATCCTCGCTCAGGTTTGGCTTCTAAATTTGAATCTTTAGAGGAAATGTATGTTTTGCTCCCTCCTCTCAATTTGGTGGTTACACGCTAACCCCATTCACATCCCGATCACGCTCTCAATCATCCACCGCCGACCCTCAGAATGTAATGTTGAGTGAAATATTTTTCTTATATGTGATAGTATACCTGAGCTGCTTTCAGCTTGTAACAAGCGACAAAACTCAGCACCTAAAAAAAAAAATCTCAGCTACTGAAAAAAACATCTATATATATTTTCCTCTTGTTGTATTGCACACACTTGCGCTTTTAAGTCCATTTAGCAACAGTACGTACAAGTGAGAAGGGAAATCAGTGCCTTTCAGCTCAAATTCATAGCTGCTCAATCTTAGTGGGATTTTTTTTTTGTGGGGGGGTATTTTGTTTTTACATGCTCAACTTTGCCCTCAACATTTCGCAGCATGAAAACATTCTTGAGTGAGAAGAAAAAAAAAAATCATGTACACAATCAGTTTTGGAAAAGTTTGCCATGTTGTAATCTCATTGAAAAAGTGTCGAAATTCCAAGAATGAAGTCATCATTTTCGAGGGAATAATTACGTAACAGTGATGTATTGTTTCTCCCATTTGATGAGCTATGTACATTTTTGTTTGAAGTTGATTTTTTTTTTTTTTTTACTACAAAATTGTCCCTTCAGTTTTTCATTTTTCACATTCTTGCAATATTATGACTTTTTTCTCTGCTAATGCTCATTCAGGACTTGTGAATAAGAATTTTTCATGAATGTGGAATCAACATGGCGGCTCGGTGGCGCACTGGGTAGCACGTCCGCCTCACAGTTAGGAGGGTGCGGGTTCGATTCCACCTCCGGCCCTCCCTGTGTGGAGTTTGCATGTTCTCCCCGGGCCCGCGTGGGTTTTCTCCGGGCACTCCGGTTTCCTCCCACATCCCAAAAACATGCTTGGTAGGCCGATTGAAGACTCCAAATTGTCCCTAGGTGTGAGTGCGAGTGCAAATGGTTGTTTGTCTCTGTGTGCCCTGCGATTGGCTGGCAACCGGTTCAGGGTGTCCCCCGCCTACTGCCCGATGACGGCTGGGATAGGCTCCAGCACTCCCGCGACCCCCGTGGGGACTAAGCGGTTCAGAAAATGGATGGATGGATGGAATCAACATTTATCTCTATTTGATAGTGTCACAGGAAGTGAATGAACCCTTTAATCATTTACAAGGCATCATGACACAAGAGACCATTTAAAAAGAAAAGAGAGATTTATATGTAGATATATATATATATATATATATATATATATATATATATATATATATATATAAAATATTTTTTTCTTTTGTAAGATGTTTGGAAAAAAAAAAAGTCACAAAGTTCTATTCTTTGCTCCGCTATTTTCAAATGAGATGCAAAATCATCTTGAAGAGGAAAGGAAAAAAAAAAAAAGCTCAGGCTCGGTCACTGGTGCTAAAAGTCACAGGAGGTTTGACATAGGTGGCTTCTATTGGTTTGTGTCTCCTCCTATGGACTTGTGTGCGAATGTGTTGAGTGTGCGTGATGCTCCAAATGTGACCGTTTTGCTGCAGGGTGCTCATATACTATGAGATTCTCACAAGTACACCAGCTTCAATGTAGTGAATATTAGCTATTATAATAACATGCAGGTAACATTAAATATGGTTGCTTTTAGAGATGGCTTTTAAACTTACAACTTTATACTGCTCCCATACGCACTATATCCACATCATTCATAAGAGTGCCTGTCAAACAGTGATGGATAATGTCTTTTTTTTACAACACAACCTAGAATCCATTGATTTTTATTATTGGGCTCGGAAAGAGTTAACAGTGCAGTAGGGGGGGTTGCCATAGTGACCTCATCCTTAGGGCTAACGGCACAGCAG
The DNA here is from genome assembly GCF_901709675.1 of Syngnathus acus. Classification (NCBI taxonomy): domain Eukaryota; kingdom Metazoa; phylum Chordata; class Actinopteri; order Syngnathiformes; family Syngnathidae; genus Syngnathus; species Syngnathus acus. Next base: position 1,900,062 of record NC_051099.1, on the reverse strand, counting down.
GCTTCAGGCGCACACACACATAGAAGTACTTGTTTTTCCGTGCTCAACAACCAGCCGCGTCTAGTAAGTGTACAAAAATACGTGGTGCAGTGCAGACAGCTTCAAATTGTGCAAAACGCCTTGTTTGTTGTTTATTTTAAATAACGTGTTGACTCAAGTAGTTATTAGAGGGAAAATCACGCTTCTTTCATCATGTGGTGCCTTTGAGACAAAAACAAAAATAGATTTATCATAAGTTAACCAGTTTTTACACGCTGAATTTAGCTGAAAGGTGTGTGGGACGTGCCAAAATTCATTTATAGCTAATAAAACAAAAAGAGACATTTGGAAACTGTTTACCACTTAAAAGACAATGTCAAAGGAACTTCATATAGACTTCACTTATGCTATTCTTCATATTCAAGTTAACTGCTGAGCCCACTGGATTTAAACTCTGTTGCGAACCAAAACAGCAGCATATAAAACACCCCTACCCTCTACTTGCCAAAATGCGCTAAGCTTTAACATATATGCATATCATAAATGGGAGACAGAGAGCCATAAAAAAAAAGAAACAATTCCAAATCAGGAGATAAAGAATATTTTTCAATATATCAAAATTGTCAAGATGCTATCTCGCTGTTGTCGGTTTGTGCTAAAAGGTAAATGTGGTGATGATGAGCTGTTCAACATGTCTGTCTTGTGAAGTCAATGTCAGGTTTGGATGGGGGGGGGGGGGGGGGGGTGAAAGGCGTTTTGTGGAGCATCGGTGAGATTTTGCGTCCAAAGCTGAAGAGCCAACAATTAAAGATAACAAGTATTCAGTTACATTTTAAGTAGCACTTATTTTGAAAGGCATCTTTTTTTTCTTGGAACCGTCCCGGCTTTGGATCGCTAATGATGCGAGGACGTAGTGGTCACTTTATAACATCCCCCTCCCCATAAAAAAAAGACAAAAAAATAAAACTGAATGTAAATCGACCGGAGCCAGACGAATATACACGACGGTCGTAGCGGTCGATAAGAGTCTATTTTGTATAAAGTATCATCTTTAACGATTTTAAGGGCCGATCAATTTTCGCTGGTGTGTATGGCGTATTGCTTTGTTCGTATTTCAGTGCAATGTAATAAATACAAACAATGTACAATATTTGTTTGAGTGGGAGGAGGTGGAAAAAAGTTTCTGATATGACTTGTGTATTACTTACACCCGCTCTGTAGTCAGTGTCGATATTTTCACCTCTTTGATTCAATGTTGAATTCTCTGTGTTGTTATTTGGTTGACTGGCAGGAAGTGATTTGACTTCAGACCAACTATACAATAAAGTCAACTGTTTTTTCCAATCCTATAGCTCTCTGTTTCTGTCTAAAACCTGCAGAAAAGAGTGAATATTTAAATATTTTAAATTTCACACAGTGGAAAAAAAAAATCCAGAACTCTTCCATTAATCTTTAATCCTCAAATTCCATCACTTTTTAAGGCTGTAATTAAACTTCAACGATACAAAAGAAAATCTGAGCATCAAAGCTGGAATAGAAGAATTAAGTTAGTATGCTAGGAACACAAATATAAAAATTTCAAACTTCCAAAAAAAAAAATCATCAATATGCAAGTTAATTATATCTGTACAAAGTTAAACACCTCACTTCAGATTACAAGAGAGTCTCATAAATAAAAGTAGTCTCATTTCACATTGACGCTTTGTTTTGAAACTCCCAAGAAACCATCCTAGCTACACCGACAATGTACATGGGGAGGAACCAAATATTTTGGAGAGTTTTCTGTGAAACTTTGACTGAAGATCAGAAAAAGTACAAATTTGGGAAAGCACGCTAGAAAGCAGCAGCTTGGCAATTTGCTCACTAAAAATCACCCTGAGTGACTGTACAAGTTATTGTGCATATTTGGAAGTGGAGGAAAAAACTATTACTATATACCACTTGTTTTGAAATTGTTCACATTTTTTACCCACGGCCTAGAAGGGGTGAACATTAACTGACCTTTGGATGAACTTGCGTAAGTGTTACCTCACACTCATCTCCCCGAGGGGGGGGTAGGATTACTTTGCACCCATCTGCCTGAGGACCTGACTGCCTCAAATATTATCCAGGTTTATGCTTGTGGAAAGAATAGTCATTTTAAAAAAATCTTCTTGACCTTGTTGGCAGGAGGTGTGTGTGAGTGTGGGGGGGGTCTGTAATCTAATCCAATGTGACAGGACATTTCAAATTGTATTTGACATCTGCGGGAAGATCTTGATAAGCTGTCAGTGCAGTTCAAAAGAAGACAGAAGGGGAGAAACAAGCTCACATATAATCGGTTCATTCACTTACACACACGCACACAACACACACACATTCCAGGCTCATTAGCGCATCGTCTTTGCAAGGACTTGGGAAGCCACCCAAACTAATCCAATAACAGCTGGAACCGCAGCGGCTCCCTCCAGTGCAATTCCGAGATCTCGCCAAAGTCTGCATGCGTCTCATCAACTCCCAAAAAAGAAAAGGTGAATTCCCACTCGTGTCTATTATCAAGTCTGGTCCCCCCCCCCCCCCTGCGCTTGCAGTCCAGTTTGATCTCGTCTCAGACCAGTGTGGTCCTCCAGTTCACTCGGTGCGCTATAGAAATTCCACATAGTTCTGAGGAATCAGTCCTATTCGACCATCCAACGTCCCTTCCAGCCAGCCTGGCTCCCTGGAGGCGTGAACTACACAAGATGGCACACAAAGCAAACAAAACTAAGATTTGATTCCAAGTGAAAAGTGCAAAGATGCGACTCACCATTGTCAAAGATAGTCCCAGCAATGAAGGACAGCTCCGAGTCGTGCTCCGCTTTGCAGGCGTAAAGTGCCCGAGCTCGCTTGCCGGAAATGCTGCGAGAAGAGAAAGGCGTCAATATTCGAGACTTTTGGATTTGCTTTTCAACATGTGAAGCAGCGTGACTATGCAATGATGACCGACCTGATCGGGGAGGAGTCGCTGGACGCCGAAGAAACGGGCTGCGGACTGGACGGCGCTGAGAACATGGGCCACGATGGAGACCGTGGTGAGTTTGGACTGGAGGATAATGCACTGAAGGATCACAGAAAATTAGGATGCTTTAGTCGCATTATTTACATACCGTATAGGGGACTGGGTTTATGATCTAGGATTTTAGACTTTCTAATTCTATCCTTACCAGACTGGTATGCTGCTGCGGTTTTTGGGGTGCAACCTAAAAAGACAAAATAACAATGACAATTCATCTTCTAGAAAATTACAGTACACATAGAATGAGAGAAGCTCAATTTTGTTGGTGGCTGTGTTCAGCCACAGTGCTCAGTGGTCAACATTTTTAGCGCCACGGACCGGTTGTGCATGGTTATCTGATAAATATTGATTTCTATAATAAAATAGTTAAGGTTCTACTGTGATTTGAACTAAGGTCGCTGGGGTCAAAGTCCAGAACACTAACCACTACACTACTGAACCCTCATAATGCAAAAAAGCTACATATATGGTTTTATGAAGCAGCTCACAAGCGAATGGTATAGATCAGTGGTCCCCAACCTTTTTTGCAGCCACGGACTAGTGTTGGCTCGTGAGTGAACGATTCGTTCAAAAGGAATGAATTCTTTCAGTGAACGAGAGCGTTCATATGACTTGAACCAGTGGTGTCAGTAATGCGCAATGAAGCTGGTGCCACCTCGCCGTAAAACAAAACGAAGAAGAAAATGACGTCACTTCCAGTTCACGAACGAGTCGTGAATTGCATTTCCCGTTCACAAACTGAACGGATCTGTGAGTGAACGAGTCAGCGAGTGAGTGATTTGCATTTGCAGTTCATCGCGAGAACGGATCAGTGAGGGAACGAATCCTGACTTTCCCGTTCGCGAACGAGTTGATGGGTGAACTGCCTTCCTCCCCGTGCATCAACGGAACAGTCAGTGAACGTGTTGCGTCTCCCTCCTGGCGTGAACTATGTAAGCCAGAATGTCGATTTGCGATTTGCCAAGGAACGAAGAACCAACCACTCACTGAAACACAACTTCTTTGATGCACGTTTTCTCCAAGCTAACGGCTAACTTTATTGCATGAAGGGATGCGCCGTTATGCAACAACGGGGAGATTATGCTTCTCTTTGGGTCATCTTGATTTTATAACACTTGTAGTTGTTTTTCAATAACGTGTATGCATATATACGCCTACATATTGTTATCCAATATATCTACTGCAATTTCACATTAGATTGCTGGTTTGAAATTTACTTTTATTGTTGTTATTATTATTATTATCATTTTAATAAACATTAAAACCTGTTCAAACTTGTCTGGTGTTTTATTCCTTGTTTTTATTTTTTTGGGCATGAAAACAAAAATCTGACATTTGGTGCTTCATTTTAACTGCTTTATATGACAATATGTATATATGTTTTACGGGTGTGGCACTTTTCACTTTCACTTAAGCTTTTTCCCTAATGAAGTGGCCTGTGATTAGGTACACCTCGTGGACACTTCAATAGGTACACTACACGACGTAAAAAAATAAAAAAGAATAAATAAATAAGGAAATGTAGCGAACGATTCGGTGAACGGTTCTTTTGAACAAATCTTTTGAGTGAACCGATTCTAAAGATTCAGTTCACTTAAAACTGGAATGCACATCACTAGTACAAAAGAGTGCAGACGGCCGAGAGCCGACAGGTCGAAATAGCCGACTGGTTAGTGACACGGGCTCTCGTTCGCTATGAACCTGGTTCGATCCCAGGTGTGAGCCTATACCTTGATGTGATTTTACAATTGGAACTTTGCATATGCAAACAAATGCAAGTATTTATGTGTAAATACTTAAGGTGGCCCCGCCCCCAAGTCGGCCAAGAGAAAAACAATGGATCACGCCCACTACCTAGGGGGCGGGGTGAAATCCAATAGTGTAGGACACTCCATTAAGTACACCGCCATTTTCAGGTGTACCCCATAACAGGCCACTTCATTAGGGAAAAATCATGGTCAAAGCTTAAATGAAAGTGAAAAGTGCCACACCCGCCCTCACCCCCACTTTCTGATTGGCTGGTTGATCTGTGACATCGCACAGACACTCCATTAGATTTCAAGTGTACTTAATAACAGGCCACTTCATTAGGGAAATATCATGGTCAAAGCTTAAATGAAAGTGAAAAGTGCCACACCCGCCCTCACCCCCACTTTCTGATTGGCTGGTTGATCTGTGACGTCGCACAGACACTCCATTAGATTTCAAGTGTACTTAATAACAGGCCACTTTATTAGGGAAATATCATGGTCAAAGGTCACAGGTGACAAGCTCTAGTCCTCGGGGCCGCATTCCAACATGTTTTCCAAGTGACCCTCGTTAAGCGCACCTGCGTGAAAAGTTTTAGCTCCTTTCACGTTCAGCAGGAGCTAAAACTTTTCACGCAGGTGCACTTAACGAGGGAATAACACGGACACTCCATTAGGTACACCACCATTTTCAAGTGGACAGACCACTTTATTAGGGAAATATCATGGTCAAAGATCACAGGTGTCAAGCTCTAGTCTAAAATGGTGGTGTGCCTAATGGAGTGTCCATGTGATTCCCTCGTTAAGCGCACCTGCGTGAAAAGTTTTTGGTCACTTTCACGTTCTGCAGGAGCTAAAACTTTTCACGCAGGTGCGCTTAACGAGGGAATCACACAGACACTCCATTAGGTACACCGTCATTTTCAAGTGTACCTAATAACAGGCCACTTTATTAGGGAAATATCATGGTCAAAGGTCACAGGTGTCAAGCGCTAGTCCTCGGGGCCGCATTCCAACATGTTTTCCAAGTGACCCTCGTTAAGCGCACCTGCGTGAAAAGATTTTGGTCATCTTCACGTTCAGCAGGAGCTAAAACTTTTCACGCAGGTGCACTTAACGAGGGAATCACACAGACACTCCATTAGGTACACCGCCATTTTCAAGTGGACAGGCCACTTTATTAGGGAAATATCATGGTCAAAGATCACATGTCAAGCTCTAGTCTAAAATGGTGGTGTGCCTAATGGAGTGTCCATGTGATTCCCTCGTTAAGCGCACCTGCGTGAAAAGTTTTTGGTCACTTTCACGTTCTGCAGGAGCTAAAACTTTTCACGCAGGTGCGCTTAACGAGGGAATCACACAGACACTCCATTAGGTACACCCTCATTTTCAAGTGTACCTAATAACAGGCCACCTTATTAGGGAAGTATCATGGTCAAAGGTCACAGGTGTCAAGCTCTAGTCCTCGGGGCCGCATTCCAATATGTTTTCCAAGTGACCCTCGTTAAGCGCACCTGCGTGAAAAGATTTTGGTCATTTTCACATTCAGCAGGAGCTAAAACTTTTCACGCAGGTGCACTTAACGAGGGAATCACACGGACACTCCATTAGGTACACCGTCATTTTCAAGTGTACCTAATAACAGGCCAGTTTATTAGGGAAATATCATGGTCAAAGGTCACAGGTGTCAAGCTCTAGTCCTCGGGGCCGCATTCCAACATGTTTTCCAAGTGACCCTCGTTAAGCGCACCTGCGTGAAAAGATTTTGGTCATTTCCACGTTCGGCAGGAGCAAAAACTTTTCACCAGGTGCACTTAACGAGGGAATCACACGGACACTCCATTAGGTACACCGCCATTTTCAAGTGGACCTAATAACAGGCTACTTCATTAGGGAAAAATCATGGCCAAAGATGAACTGAAAGTGAAAAGTGCCACAGCCGCCCTCACCCCCACCTCCTGATTGGCTGGTTGATCTGTGACGTCATACGGACACTCCATTAGGTACACCACCATTTTCAGGTGTACCTAATAACTTTATGCATTTCTTGTACGTGTCAAGAATGTGTATTTGACTACTTGCTCTTTATTTTGGGGGACACCAACACATATTACACAACGTAAAATACATGCGAACAGTGCAAATTTTTCCATGATAAAACATTTCAGGTTCTACTGAGATTTGAACTCAGGTCACTGGGGTTAAAACCCAGCGCACTAACCACTACACTACGGAACCTTCACACTGTGTGGAAGGTACATGTATGCTTTTATGGAGCAGCTCACAAACGAACAGTACAAATTTACGGAAATTTTTCCATGATAAAATATCTTGGAACTGACTGGGATTTGAACTCAGGTCGATGTGGTTTAAGCCCAGCGCACTAACCACTACACTATGGAAACCTCGCACCACATTGAAGGTACATGTATGGTTTTATGGAGCAGCTCACAAGGGAACTATGCAAATTTTTCCATGATAAAATATTTTGGAACTTACTGGGAGTTGAACCCAGGTCGCTGGGGTTAAAGACCAGTGCACTAACCACTATACTACTGAACCTTCATACAGCATGAAAGGTACATGTACGCTTTTATGGACAGCTCACAAGTGAACAGTATACAAATTTTTCCATGATAAAACATTTAAGGTCCTACTGAGATTTGAACTCAGGTCACTGGGGTTAAAGTCCAGTGCACTAACCACTACACTACGGAACCTTCACATTATATGGAAGGTACATGTATGCTTTTATGGATCAGCTCACAAGCGAACTATAGTATGCAAATGTTTTCATGATAAAATATTTTGGAACTTACTGGGAGTTGAACCCACGTCGCTGGGGTTAAAGACCAGTGCACTAACCACTACACTACTGAACCTTCATATAGCATGAAAGGTACATGTACGCTTTTATGGACAGCTCACAAGCGAACAGTACAAATTTTTCCATGATAAAATATTTAAGGTCCTACTGAGATTTGAACTCAGGTCACTGGGGTTAAAACCCAGCACACTAACCACTACACTACGGAACCTTCACACTGTGTGGAAGGTACATGTATGCTTTTATGGAGCAGCTCACAAACGAACAGTATGGTACGGAAATATTTCCATGATAAAGTATCTTGGAATTGACTGGGATTTGAACTCAGGTCGATGTGGTTTAAGCGCACTAACCACTACACTATGGAAACCTCACACCACAGTGAAGGTACATGTATGCTTTTATGGAGCACTCACAAGCGAACAGTATGCAAATTTTTCCATGATAAAACATTTAAGGTCCTACTGAGATTTGAACTCAGGTCACTGGGGTTAAAGTCCAGTGCACTAACCACTACACTACGGAACCTTCACATTATATGGAAGGTACATGTATGCTTTTATGGATCAGCTCACAAGCGAACTATAGTATGCAAATGTTTTCATGATAAAATATTTTGGAACTTACTGGGAGTTGAACCCAGGTCGCTGGGGTTAAAGACCAGTGCACTAACCACTACACTACTGAACCTTCATATAGCATGAAAGGTACATGTACGCTTTTATGGACAGCTCACAAGCGAACAGTACAAATTTTTCCATGATAAAATATTTAAGGTCCTACTGAGATTTGAACTCAGGTCACTGGGGTTAAAACCCAGCACACTAACCACTACACTACGGAACCTTCACACTGTGTGGAAGGTACATGTATGCTTTTATGGAGCAGCTCACAAACGAACAGTATGGTACAGAAATATTTCCATGATAAAATATCTTGGAACTGACTGGGATTTGAACTCAGGTCGATGTGGTTTAAGCGCACTAACCACTACACTATGGAAACCTCACACCACAGTGAAGGTACATGTATGCTTTTATGGAGCACTCACAAGCGAACAGTATGCAAATTTTTCCATGATAAAATATTTAAGGTCCTACTGAGATTTGAACTCAGGTCACTGGGGTTATAGCCCAGCGCACTAACCACTACACTACGGAACCTTCACATTGTATGGAAGGTACATGTATGCTTTTATGGAGCAGCTCACAAGCGAACTATAGTATGCAAATGTTTTCATGATAAAATATTCTGGAATTTACTGGGAGTTGAACCCACGTCGCTGGGGTTAGAGACCAGTGCACTAACCACTACACTACTGAACCTTCATATAGCATGAAAGGTACATGTACGCTTTTATGGACAGCTCACAAGTGAACAGTATTCAAATTTTTCCATGATAAAATATTTAAGGTCCTACTGAGATTTGAACTCAGGTCACTGGGGTTAAAGTCCAGTGCACTAACCACTACACTATCTCACACTACATAGAAGGTACATGTATGCTTTTATGGAGCAGCTCACAAGCGAACAGGATGGTACGGAAATTTTTCCATTATAAAATACCTTGGAACTGCCTGGGATTTGAACTTGGGTCGCTGGGGTGAAAGTCCAGAGCACTAACCACTACACTATGGAACCCTCACATTACATAGAAGGTACATGTATGCTTTTATGGAGCAGCTCACAAGCGAACAGTATACAAATTTTTCCATGATAAAATATTTAAGGTCCTACTGAGATTTGAACTCAGGTCACTGGGGTTACAGCCCAGTGCACTAACCACTACACTACGGAAGCTTCACATTGTATGGAAGGTACATGTATGCTTTTATGGAGCAGCTCACAAGCGAACTATAGTATGCAAATGTTTTCATGATAAAATATTTTGGAACTTACTGGGAGTTGAACCCAGGTCGCTGGGGTTTAAGACCAGTGCACTAACCACTACACTACTGAACCTTCATGTAGCATGGAAGGTACATGTATGCTTTTATGGAGCAGCTCACAAGCGAATAGTATAGATTAGTCGTCCCCAACCTTTTTTGCACCACGGACCGGTTATGTGTCAGAAATATTTTTGCGGATCGGCCTTTATATAAATAAATAATACATGTATATATTATTAATATTATTTTTTTTTTATTAATTTATTTATTCTTTATTCATTGTTTTACCAGGCAAGCCAATTGAGAACACGTTCTCATTTACAATGGCGACCTTGAGGCAAGGTGTGTGAAGTGTCTTGCCTAAGGACACAACGACATGTGACTGTGACAGAGCAGATACTTTTATAATAAATATATAAGTACGATAAAATAAAATAAAATAGTACAACTGGCATAAAAACAAGTATAAACAACATAAAAATAAAACTCAATTTTCTGATTTTTTTTGGGGGTTACAAACCAATGAGTAAATGTAATAATAAGCTTGCTCACAGAGTGAATTCAACTTTTAAAAGCCAAGGTACCACTCAACTAACTCCGCTGGTGATTTTTTTTCATCTATTCCAAAATGTTTGACATTTTCAACTGAGACAACTTAATGACTTTTAGTACAAGACTTCTTTTATGGAAGCGTCAAGGAATGCATTAAGACTCTCATCACGTTAAATGGCATGTTATTGTAAGAATGAGGCACTACAGGCGCTAATGTTCCGGGGATGTTGGAAAGCAAACGTTAAGAAGATATATTTAATATATAAGTGGAGGTCTTCAAGACAAAATACATCATCTTTAAATCCAATTCCTCTTCTCAGCTTTACAGTTTTATTGTCATATTATTTTCTCTCAGCTCGAGATATTTGATCTGGCTTTACGCTACAATCAATTTTCTTTGATTCTCTGTCCTTTAGGGATACCAGAACTACTGGAATCATCATAAACATTACAACAGATGGATATTTTAGTTTTACTTGCATTGCGCTAGCCGACAGCCGAGTAGCGGCACGTGCACACGCCATTTGTTCTTTTGGAGAAACGTTTTGACAATAAAGGCGCCAGTGGAGTGTGTGGGCGAGAGAGAGACAGCTGAGCCAGTTCAATGTTGACCTAATTCAGTTTACGTCCACATATACCTCAGCACAGGCGGATCTAGAGCGGGGGGCCATAGGGGCACTGGCCACCACCAAAAATAGGTGCTAGGCCAGATAATCAACTTTTGGGTATTTTGTTTCCCTGATTTATTTCCAACATTTCCACTCGTTCCTCACAATGAATCTTTAGTGATATGTTTTTTTAATTTGGTGGACCCCCCTGAGATCTCCTTGACCACCCACAACCGCCATGTGTGTTTTGTGGCACTCACAGTGAGCTGGGACGGATGTGCTTGGTGTCTTGCTCGCCATCGTTGCTGATCAGGCTGTGTCGGGGCGTTAGACTTTGGCCGCTACTGCTGCTGCTGCTGCTGCCGCTGCCGCTGCTACCGCTGCTGTTGCAGTTGGCCGAGGATGACACAGCTTGCTGCGGCTCGTTGACGATGCTGTTTCTCTTCTCCCCTTCAACGATCAAGGACTGTTATGAAGGACTGTCGCACCATTCATTCTCAGAAGCGACACGATTAGCAGGCACATTGGATGAGTAAGTGAAATTGCCAAGTGATAAAATGTACAAAAATGAAATGTCAAATTTGCATTGGCTGTCCAGCTCACCTTTGACGGAATGTGTTGGTGTCTGGAAGAGCGTGAGAGGTCTTTCAATACAGGACGGAGCTTTACTCTCAGTGCTTCTTCTTCTGGATTGGTTGAGTTGAGAGTTGCTTAAACCTCCAGCAGGTGCGTCTTTGAATATCTGCATCAATGAACATTGAGATGTGTTGACAATCAGTCAGTGGAACAAAAATGCTATTTATCAGGGCAGCTCTCTAAAAGCCTCATGATTAATTAGCGGATGAACGTGACAAATGTGAATGTGCGTGTATGATGTTTTGCATCCTTCGCTAGACAAACAGAATCCGTGTGCGCTGCTCCATCTAATCTTCTGCTTGTTATTTGTGCTGTTGCCGTGGCGACACCTGTACACAGGCCGGCTAAAGACAAGCGTGACTACAAAGAGTACGTGCCGTTGCATTAGTTGCACTTAAGTGCATTTGGCATCGTGCAGAAGCCTACCTAGAAATTCTGTCTGGACTAAATATATTTGATCTTGACACCTTTGCATGCTTTCTTAATACAATTTGGAATCGATCAATCAAAACAGTGTACATGCTGTACTTTGTCAAGGCACCGTATCTGAAGCGCACACATATAGATTGTGCATACCCTCTCGCGGTGCTCAATGAGGATCTCCACCACGATGTTCTGGAACTTGATGTCCATGATGGCTGCCACTGTCTCTTCCTGCGGACGGAGAAGAGTCGGTCCGAAAACCACGCCCAGGTTGGCAACGGTCATCAGGTTCTGCTGGTGGTGACTGGCCACGCTGTGGTCAAAGAGTAGAATTAGGATTTTTTTTGCCCTTTCAATGAAAAATTGAATGAAAAAAAAAGAAATCATGGATGCACTTGGTTGACCCAAGTTGTTGTCAATTGAAGAAATAAGTGAAGTCACTCACTTGCAAACAAACCAGCTGACAAACTCATTACAATATAATCACTTCATCTTGAACGAGGTCAAACAGAAAACAAAAACAAAGAGTCGGATTTGATATTGTAGGAGCTTTTCAAACCTTTCAAAATGTTCTATTTGCTGCACAGCATTTTACGAGTCTGCTGCAGAAGTAAGCTACGTAAACCAGAAGGATTAGAGAGCAGTCTCGATCTAGGGTTAGGGTTTCATACTAGAGTTAGGGTTTCAAAGTAGGGTTTAAAGCTAGGGTTAGGGTTTCAAGGTAGGGTTTCATACTAGAGTTAAGGTTGACAGTCATAATGGCCCTCCGAAAGAAGCTATGACTACAATGCGACCTTGGTCGAGAGTGTCACCACCACAAGTCTGTTTAGCACTATTAGACGTATAACTCGACATAATCCGAGTGTTATGGGCTGTGCAGCTGTCACGGTAGCAGATGTTGCTTGGTTAACCACCCAACCTGACAGACAGACAATTTAGATCTTTGTCGGTTTGACAGTTGAGCTTTGAATGAATGGAAATTGCATTTCCCTCTGATGCAAAAGTATTGGAACACACGTACACTCAAAGGGTTTCTTTAATCTTGTTTGTAAAGATTGATTTAAGATCATCTTCTTCTGAGACGGTCTCATCTTCACAGATGTCAGCGGCGGGCGAAAGAAAAACACAAGTCGACTCGCCAATTGAGAGAAACGGTGAGATAACCACTAAGCAACGTCTAATAAACAGTCTGTGGCATCCTATGAATGGTCGCCACTGTGCCAATACTTTTGGAAGGAAGATCACCTGGCGTAGTCGTCAGCATCTGCTTAAAGTGGACTCCAAGCGATCGTCTTACAGCGAGCGTCGGTTGCATTTTAAACGAACAACGATTTGATGAGTTGCAGGCCAAAACACATCAAACTGCCTTCATTACATTTGGACTTCATGTTGGGGGAAAAAGTCATTTTTAAAGAACGCTACACTGGCTCTCTTTTTAAATTTGATGTATGCAGCTTTAAAACAAAGTTTGGCTTTGTGTATTGACATGAAATGGGAGCTTCCTTGACTAATCACAGTCTGGCTCACATGCTACCTAGCCAAAGAAGGTCATGAATGCTGGATAGTATTCCACTTTTTAATGCAAACCTCCATTTGGGAAAACGATTACACAGAGCTTGACACCTTCCTGAGGATGAAGAACAACCAATGGCTAAGCTTCAAATTAAGTGTTGAGGTCAGTCGCTGTTTCATGTTTTTTTTCAATGTCCACCTACTTGGACAGATGTTTCATGAGCATCTCCAACATCTGCCGGTTCTTCTCAGGCAGTCGGTGCACCAGGCTGTGGATTTCTGTCACCCTGGCCTCGGGGTTGTCCAACTCTGCAAAAGAAGAGGTCAAACTTTTATGGACCGAACAGCAGCCATAAAACTGAACATGCCTCAAAATGCAAGATTGTAAAATAATCCAAGTATGGACGGTCACAGAGAAATGAATTTCGATTGTATAATCTGCTGTTGACTACTGCATAACCATTTTTTTTTTCTTTCAAATGACCTATTTATTTTCTAACCAGTTTTCCAGCGCTTAGCTCAGTAGCAGCAAAGTGCCAAAGGCATATTAAGGAAGTCGTAAAAGCACTGCGAGGTGGAGTGAGCCGTCCTTGGTTTGGGGCTTTTGTCGGTTCGCTTGGAGCGAGGTAAAACAAAAAAAAGTGGGGATGGTTTTACCATCTCCCGAGCACGGCAGGAGATGTCGAAAGCGGGTTGTGAAGGGAAAATTAAAAACGAGCGTTGAAGTTGATTGAAAAGCTGAGTCGTGCATTCACGATAAGCAATTCATCCATTTATCAAATCATTAAACACTGTTCAACTGTATGACATTTCGAAACCAATGTTCATGAATATTTCAACAAAACATATCTAATGCAAAAGGCGCTTTGATGATGTAAGAAGAACAAATGTTAACCACAAACTGAAGCGTGCATTCGCTGTTTTTTGTTATGAATCATTCATGTTTAAAGTCAGATGGATTATTAATTACTTTGATGGCTTTGAAAATGGAGTTAGAAGTGTGTTTCAAAACCAAAATACAAAATTGGGAGAAACAAACACCTTATCTCTATTTAATTGATTGCATATTCCAAATAATGCAACATCAACAGTTTGTGTTTGGCAACATTTCAACATCAACTAACTGTTCTACCAAAGTAGCAGCTTTCTATTTTTCCTTCATTGATTTCATGATCTATTACCTTCTTGTCAATCATTAACGGCCATTAAATACGAGGCCAATCTGATTCGATGACCCTTGGATACATTGCCCAGGAGGAAAATCCAACAATAAGCCACAATAAGAAACAATGGATGACTCATGTAGCAGGAAGCGGTCGGATGTTTGAACAAAGAAAATGTCCTTGATGGCTATGTGGAAAATTATACATTCATCCAGTTCCTTTGACCGCTTCTCTTTATCAAGGTCGAGAGGAACTGGAGTCTATCCCAGCTGAGCGAGAAGCTGGGGACACCTTGGCTAGTGTGCACAAAAAAATATAGGAACAAGTCCGAGTGCTGCAAAGTGGAGATTTGACTTTTGACTAATATGCAGACATGCTAAGTGCTGCCTCGCCTTTGTACCAACCGCAAACTAAGTTAGACTGAATCAACAGCACCACAGATAATCAAAGCCAACAAAATGTGTCTCAATACTTTTGCACATTCTGTCAAGTATCCAGCTGTTTTTCTCCCCTTTCCGCCACATTAAACCCCTCTGCTCAGCTTTAACGGGCATTCAAAGACAGTTGAGCGTAGCGGATCTGAAACCAGATGAGGAGTGAGAAGCCAGATGGGGGCCTGTGGGTTGGGCGGGGAGTAACGTGCAAAAAAAAAATACAAATAAAAAGGGGAGGTGCGTAGCAAAGAGTTCACGTCGGGACGCTGTCCTTAAATCACCCTGAAACGTGCCTGTCTTTTGAAAGAAAACATCTAAAATAGTTTGCCGTCATAAACGCTGCACATATGGATTCACACAAAGTCATGCAAATTACGGCGGAGGCATAAACAAAACCATATGCCTAACGGCGAGAACGAAATTCCAGCTCTGTATTGAGAAGCGACTACACTTTCAGGTTTTATGATTGGTACAAAAGGTTAAAAGAAAAGAACTATCAATGCGGTGTTTTCTCTCGCCCGCTTGGCCCTTTCCTGGTGGCCCGGCCAGACACTCTGTCATTTCCTGGACTTCCTTTGTGTGATAGCTCCGTTTTGGAGAGGCTTCACCGCACACAAGCAGGAAAAGCAGGTCGGTGACATCATCTGAGCTTTTTGGAGGCCAGATTGAAGCAAAAGTGTGGGGAGAAATTGAACCAATTGAGTCAGTGCAAGGTATACCCATAGCGGCACTGTGGGTGGCGCTGGCACAATAAACGAACTGGCGAGTTCATGCCAAGGACTCCTTTACATATGTAGTTAACATTCTCCTCAATACTCACTTGCAGCCTTGATGAAACTTCTCTGATACTGATATGTCATGAGAGGTGCAGGGAGCACCCTATAAGGAAAAAAAAAGGAAAAGGGATTAAGCTTGTCAAATATGTGCAAAAAGATGTATACAATGGAATATATCTTTGCAATCACAGCACTGCAGTGTAGGAAAATAAAAAGATGTTGTATTACTGTTATCATTATGTTTGAAGCTTTTTGCACATACCTGAGATAGTGCTTGATAGCACTGGTGATGGTCTTAATTTCCCACTCGGGGTTTTCCAGCTCCACATCAGCGCATGTCTTCGGATCTGATGGACAAGAATGATCACATTCAAAAATAATAATAAGAATAACTCTCTAGCCTTAAGGCCCATTTGAAAGGAGCTTAGGTTTTTCTTGCAACAGAAAGGTCACATTTTCAGTATTGAGCTGTGTTGAAAATGGAGAGAATCAAAAAGGAGTCCCCACAAATAAGATTTTAGAAAATGTGTGTCTGTGAACGTGGGTGTATTTTTTGCGCTTACCCATGGCGAGGCTCAATAGTTTCTGCACTCGAGAGCTGACGCCAACGATTCTGTACAAGCCCTGCTCGTCAATACCTGAAAAGAAGTTCAACATATTTTTACGAGGCCTTTATCCACCCATAACTCGTGCAGCCTGCTTTACTGAGATATTGAGAATTAGATTGCATTTTAAAGCTCGGCGTGCGCGCAAGGAATCTTTTGTGGTCTCCACCATACTTCTCGTCTCCACTGCATAAATGAATTTTTTCATCACGTTGAACCCAATCACATCCAGCTGGGCCACTGATGTAGAAGAAAGAGAAAACATTAGAAATTGTAAAAAAAACAAATATAATAGCAAATATACAGCCTAATTGAATATTGGCCCAGCAACTTGTTGTGCAAACAAGAAACAACTGACTGCTTAAATTAGGTTACACAAGCAAATCTAACAGTCAAAGGCTATTTTTAAAACCTTGCCTTCACAAATTTAACAATGTAATACAGGCTTTTTTTTTTTTTTTTTAACATGGCTCTCGGGATTGTATGCAACTACATTTTCTATTGTGTCCAATGAGTGTTCCACTAAGAACGAGATATTGTCTTATTTTATAAACTAAATATCCATCATTATTTCAGAGTCATATGTAACTCGAGCAACTTACTGCCTTCCGTATGGTTGTCCTTGTTGAGATTGTACACCTAAAAATAGAACAGATTTAGAAAATAAACATAAGTACCGTAATTTTCGGACTATAAGTCGCGGTTTTTTTTCATAGTTTGGGTGGGGGGGCGACTTATACTCAGGAGCGATTTATATACATATATATGGGGTTTTTTCACTTTTTTGGGCATTTTATGGCTGGTGCGACTTATACTCCGGTGCGACTTATAGTCCGAAAATTACGGTAGTCTATCAGATGTAGCATTGCAGTCCATTTGTTGTTGTTTTTCCCCTACTTCTGATTCTTTGATTTGTACATCACAAATGCAATTTTGAAAATTCAAGGTCACTAATGCACTTCCTGTGAGGAATATAAATAAATGTCATAATATAAAGGGCAGGCTTTCGGCTTTCAGTTGGAATGGAAATGGAAAGCTCAAGCTCCTGCGTGCATGTCTGTAAATGTGGCAGCTTTTGATTTGAATGCATATTTCATTAAAGATAGCAAAAAGCAACTTCCTAAAAAAGTAGTCCCTCTCCATCGTGCTGTGGTGTAACAGTGCCTCTATGGTAACCGTGACAACGTACTGGCTCTCTACCATCCATGGCCTCCATCCACAATCTGCGGTCCTCCTCTGACAGAGCCTGCATTGTGATCATTCCCGGCCTGAATACAAAGAATACAAGGGAAAAAAATAAGGACAAGTCCAAATAAATAGATAATTACACATTGAAATACATACATTGCTCACTTGGCCTATCAAAAATGAGGAGTAGCACCCCCTTGTGTGCATTATGCTTACTGCAATTCCCCTTGTCAAAAGGCATGTTAAATCTCACCTGTCCACAGCTTCCACGTCAAAGCAAAATCTTTTTTCAATGGAGTCTGTTTTCCTTCTGGTGCAGGACTTGAGGATGAAGCTCTCCTCCTCACCCTGACAGACAAAACACAAAAGTTGCAACACAATTCTGCTCAACTGTCTTACCAAACAATCCATTGCATAAGTCCACACTTGATTTTTTTTAGGCGGGTATATTTTATGCACATCAGCCTAAATTTAACTACTCACAAAAAATGACCAACATGGGTCATCCAAATGTGAGGTGGGTGTGTCCGTGTGTGGAAATTCCCTCAGCCCTTTATATTTCCTGTGTTACGTCACTTTTGCTCTATCTAGAACAGCCAATGAAATACAGGCAAATTTTACTTCAATATAAATAAATATATAGCAACATTTTCATGGCGACAAAACACTCCAAGCCTTTTCCACAGTGACTCCCGTCTTAAACAGGCTCTGCTTTAACTTGCTTTCTGTAGCACTTGCACAAAATGAGAAGCTATTTCCCCAGAACTCAAGCCTGAACTTGTATCAGCTGTGGCTTATCCGCTGCGTAGGCGAAAACCACAGTTGGGAGTCATGCTGCTTACGCACATGCAGCATTTCTGTAGTTATGTGAAGATATGATTTTTTCTAAATGGCTCTCTACAGGTATGACTGTACGCAACCAAAACACCGCACTGGATGAGTCAGAACTTGCCATCGCTGCAGTGGCACTGTGCAACCAGCAAAGTGTGCAAAGTGGTGCTACTCACAGTTTTGCCCCCCGATTTGGGGTCAAACAGGACCATGGTGACCCGCTTTGGCTCCCTGTGGTACGTGCAGTAGTACTTCACCCAGGAGGACACAAAGGAGCCTGTGGGAGGAATAAAACAACATGTTATCCATGAGGTCATTCATTCAACAATTGCTTGTGGAAAGCAAAACATGGCATGTTTTGCTAGTTCATTCACTTTGTATGGTTTGCGTTACAGTCATTTCTCAAACGGATCCAGTTTGACAGCAGCAACCAGTGTGTGTGTCTGTGTGTGTGTGTGCATGTACATACGCTTCTCCTGCACATACAGATATCCCTCCATGGTATGCTGACTGATGCTCTTATGCTCATGCGGATTCTCCTTCATCTTCCTCATCAGACTCTCCACCTCGGACCTCGTGCTCTCGAAACGGTTCCGCGTCTGTGAACAAAAAAGAGGGAGATCAACTCTGAGCACTTCAAGCACATGTTATTCCAACAAGGCCATTTTCAGTCTTTTTCCAGCTAAAAATATCAAATAGTGAAACAGAATGGACATACAAATCTCCAGTTCTATGCTATACTATAAATATTTTAAAAAATAAAATGAAAAAATAAACAGGGAGAAAAAAACAAAACCAATATGCCTTTGGCAGCGCTAGAGGGGGGCCTGCAAGAGCACTGCCCCCCACCACCACCTTTTTTGTCTGCAGACACAGGGGAACTTACATTCTGGATGCTGATTGTGAGGTCCGTCTTGAAGTGATTGAAATCCTTTGCCAGCTCGTAACCATGGTGATAGTAGGTGAAGAGGCCTTGGAGGAAGGCCAACAACTGAAGGAGCAAATAGAGTTGACACATGACGGAGTGTACCTAATGAAGTGTCCACTGACGGTTGGATTTGACACGGACATGAAAGAATTCCATGAGTGGACTTACAGGCTCCACAAAGTCAAACATCTTTCTCTCTTGGACCTCTTGCACTTTGAAGACATACTCTAAAGAAACTTCATAAAAATGCTGCCGCACGGTATCCACCTGGTTGTCGGCCTGCCCAGAACAAAAATGATGTGACGTGTGATAGAAAGTTCAAAACAAAAAATAAAGACTTACTTCATGCAGATGTGACTCTTTTTTCTTTGCAGAAAGACTCAGATGCTTCTCTAGTACCGCGCAATACTTCTCTGTCTCTTTGTCGTACTTTTTCTTAGCTTCCTGTGAAAAAAAAAAAAACCTTTTTGGATAACCCTCAAGCCTCTTGAATCTTAATAATTATTATGAATTCAGATGTGCTTGCGTGCTTCATATCGTGACAAGGCGAGTCAAACCGACAAGTGTTTTTACACCACAGTGGAAAAGCATCATGTGAATTTGGTGATGTGATTGACTCGAGTTGTGCTCCTCGAGGGAACACAGCTGTCTGTTAAATAATAGGCTGTTTCATGAATGCGTCTGTCATTACGCGACAGATGGATGATAAAGCGCAGACAAAGACACCGAACCGCACATTCTAACCATGTGCTGTTGTCTGTTAAGAATTGAAATATTTCTTATCGGAAGGGAATCTTCAATCCATTTTTTAATAGCTCTTAACCTGTTCAGGGTCACGGTAGTCTGGGTCATGGTAGCCCGAAGCCAATCGCAGCTGAGATCCATTCGCACTTGTGGACGATCTTTAAATCTGGCATGCATGTTTTTGGAGTGCGGATTCTAACCCGGGGATCCTCAACAGTGAGGCAGGAAGATGAATCACTATTCCAACGCGCTGCTACTTAATGCCATAATTCATTACATTACATTTCATTTGCAGACACACCCAAACAAATCCAAACACATGATCTTTTACGACTTCATGTAAATTCCAAAACAAGGGCGGTATAAATCGTAAAAATTAGGATTAGTCAACAGCTGGCATCAGAGATGAGGAATGCTGCCCTCAAACATCAATGGCTACTTCTAACTATGCACGGATGTAAACCAAAAGTGTAGTACAATGGCTCCATCTAGTGGTACACTTAAAAATCATTCAAGTCAGCATCATATCACAGAGATTGTGTTCAGTATGCACAAGTGAGGTGAACTCTAATTTTGGTCATTACATTGATACTTGTAAAGTCTTTTTGGGGGGGTACTTTGTGTAAAAATTGAGACAAGCCTAAATTATTGGGTAAAAATAAAGTTTCAACTAGTGCTTTCTAAATCAACCAGCAGAGAGCAGTAGCTGTCCCCAGAATGCCACATATTGAAGCGCTGTCAAGTACACATGGCTGACAAAATCAAGGGCGGGTGTGAAAAATAGGAATGTTGAACACGACTCAACTTTTCATCACATCTGCAAACCCAGTGGACAGCAATCATAACAGCAGACTGCTTGGAATTTTGCCTCGCCAGTAATCCAGCATGAAATAATCCTGACCAAAATCTAAATACAGCAGGTATGCCAAACAGCCCAGTATGTATATTTTAAAATATTGACTTTCTCAATCCATGTGTTGAAGTTTTGCCAAGTGGGTGAGACCTTAGGGCAAGGTGAGAGGTGTGTTCCAGGCAAAGATGTCACTCCTTTCAAGGCTAAACTAGGATTAGCACTCACCATGGACTCACCGCCAAGATTAGGTGCAATCACAGTTTAATCTGTCCGCCATGCAATCAAGCTATGACCTGCTGCCAAAGGAGGGGGAGATGCGTTCAGCTATAAATGAGGAACCCCTGTGGTGACTTTTCTGGGTCACATGGCTAATGAACATACAAGTGTGAGTGTGTGTATGGGAGGGGGGGTTGGCAGCATCAGAGAGTACAAATACAGTAATACCTGCAAAATACCATAGAATGGCTAACAAAACTAGCATCAATGCAGCAGAACATGTAGACAGACATATTCTTTATCCTCTGATTCACTCAGAAGTGAAACTCCTATGCACTAGAATGTTTTTGCACGAGTGCCTGACGAAACAGAACAGCTAATTGTCAGAACAAATCACGTCCAATATTTGCCAAAGGGGGACACCGTGATGTAAATTCACTGTGACGTGCGTCGAAAGAAACCACACACACCCAACTCCCTGTTAGTGGTACTATCACGGGTTATTACGTCAGCATTATTTAAGATCCTAAGCGGGTCATGTTGTGATGCTTTGATTTGGACCACAGGCGCGGAGAGAGAAGAAGGCCAGTTTATTTGTGTTCTAGATGTGTTTTACAAGCGTGATAAAAAAAACAGGAATGTTGGAGTTGCATGTCATTTAAGCGAGGTAATAAACGAATGCTTGGACAGCTGGAGGATCACGTGACCAAAACGTTCGACATACCTCCACAATCGAACAAAAGAAGCTCCTACATTTTCCACGTTTACACTTTTCTAAGCAGTCCCTAAGCCTCTGAAAATGAGCTGCTGCTGTTATTGCATAACGATATTAGCAAAGCGGATGTTAGGGCAGCTAAAAGGCTCTTAATTGATTAATGGATGAACGTGACGGATGCTGACGTATTGAATGTGTGTGTGTGTGTAGTACAAGTTGTTGGTGACAAAGACCTTGCAGACTTACCTTAGCTGCACTGATTTGCTCTTTCCTGAACCTCTCCAGAGGCATAATGAGCACATCATTGGCGTTTTCAATCTGAGGGCACACAAATTGTGGAAAAAGCATCTGATGCAAGCGAATCATACACCAAGAAATAAATTCTGAACACATATCAGTGTATAGCAGACAACTTACCATGCGTGTCCGCTCATCCTCCAGGTTTTGGAGAACAGCTGCAAATTCCTGAAGCGACTTGGCTAGGGAGGAAAATGGTGTAAAATCAGTGAGCATGCAGGTGTTAGCAGGGATGTTCCATTTCTCTCCTTGGACCTTGAACGGATTCTATGAAAAGCCACGAGGCAGCAGAAAACTGTTTTGTTAGCACATTGGTCTTTCAAGTTTCATCCAAGTTGGACGCATCAGAACTTTGGAATGCTTTCCTAGTTTTGCTTAGCTTAGTCACTCAGTCAATCCACAAAATAATAGTCAGAAATTGGAAGGATGGTTGGCACTGCGTATTTTTCAATGGGTTTTTGATGTGGGTTGCAACTTAGAAGAACTTTTCCCCATCTGTTTCCCCTTTTTGGAGCTTCTCTTGAGTGAAATGAAGTTGAACTTGACCTCATTTAACAAGGCTGACTTCAATTCACTCACTGTACAGAACATGATGTGATGATATGCTAAAAACGGTGCAGCCCTGCAAGCTGTTCAGGCAAGATAGCTGGAGATGGTCAAACAACAGCAGTGGGTGGCTTGCTCACACACACACACACACACACACACACACACACACACACACACACACACACACACACACACACACACACACACACACACACACACACACACACACACACACACACACACACACACACACACACACACACACACAAAGGGTGTGGTGACTGTTGCTTACATGTTTCCACAGACATTAAAAGAGGCCTTGGTGAGTTCATGGAATGAATGATGATGCAATTCTCAATACAAAACAATAGCATTGACTTTCATGTCAGGGTTGGGTCCGACTCGGCACGTTTCTCCGGATGCTTCAAGCGTACGTTTGCTATAAGTCACATGACCCAACAGGTTTCTTCATGGACTGACCACACAGTGCATAAAGAGCCTCTTTTGGAAAACAGAATGAAGTTGTCCAGGACACGCCACTTTGATCGGCGAGCTCACCTATGCATATTTCATCATCCGTCTCGGCGTCCCCGATGCACTGGAATTTAAAGTCGTTGAGAGAGTCGGCGAATTTCCTCTTGGCCGTAGACAAACCTGACGTGAAAGAGAAGAGAGAAGTGTGATCATGTGGACAAGCTCTGTAGAAAAATAGGTTAAGTCTCGCTAACAACGGTGATGAATACCTCCTTGGAGGAGGTAAGAAAAACAAGCTCTATTTTATTTAAGATTCCTGATGATGCAGCCAAGCACTATATATAAAAGGTGGGACTTGTGATTTTTGTTTAAAGGCTGGAATAAAATCCTAGTAGGGGATATGGGTTATATTTAATGGCCTTCATCAGTCAAAGTCAAAACAAAGGGGCAGATCACCCTGGGAGTCATCCATCAGTAACACTCAGGGTAAGTGCAAAAAATTCCATTCAAGGGGTTTTGGGCAACACATTTTGACTTGAGTTTCCCCTCCATGAAAGTCAGGACGAGGTCACCTTCCTGCCTGACGGGAATCAACATAAATTATAAAAATCCGTGCGAGCCAGGATGCTTTTGTGTGTCACAATGACATTTGATCGCAGCTATAAAAACAAACATTCCTTTTTTTAAAAAACAACTTTTGATGTGATATTGAAACGGTATAACACAGCTTGCTTGAAAGCAAATGTGGGCAAGTCATCCATGTGTTACTAACTCAGTGATTCATTGAGCCGGTGGATGCGCAGCTGACAATGCCGGTGTTAGGTTAGGTAAAAAATCTCACTTGTTAATAATTCATGGAAAATGACTGTTGGCTTTCAGGAAAGCTACATTTATCACCAGCTGCTGTTATCGTCAAAAATCCACTTTTTTTTTTTACAGCATTCCAAACAGCTTTTTGCTATACTGCACAATATAAAATCGAGACGGCCATAACGTTATAAACTAATGAGAATATGGAGTACAGCATATTTCAGGTAAAAACGTTTTGGGTGGCCTCATGCATATCTGGCTCCTCTGATGTAATGCACGTCCAAACACACAATACATCTTCTTTCTCCACTCCCCCAGCTTACTGCCGGCTTTCTTATTTTTGGCCCGTATCTCAAACTGCTTCATCTTCTGCTTCCTGTCAGTGACAGCTCCTCTCAGCTCCATGAGAGCAGAGCGTGCCTCCACTCCCCCCCCCCCCTTCTTCTTCTTCAGCCACGCAGTAGCCATTTAGAAAATATTCTCAGATAACACTTCAAGCGATGCTAAATAAGCTTGCCAAAATAACACAACTCATATTATTGAATCCAAACCCATTTCACAGTGCCAATAAAAACATAGCATTATTTTTTGTATAAATAAGTCAATTCTGAAACTTTTGCTTCTGTGTCACTGTGTTATTGTTCGATATTCCAGAATATCTCAAGGCTCAGCTGTGATTTATGACTTTGTTGTGCTCTGCGGCCCAGATTGCATCACTCGACGACGCTGGAAAAATAGTGTGCACTTGTTGTTTTAGCTGATGCCGCCGTATCAATTACTGTTGCATGTAAATGTAAGTAAAGCTCATCTGTCATAGCCCTCATGATAAAAGGCCAAAGATTTCCAAATTGAAAACCAGAAAGTTGGCTGTGAGTCTGCTTAACACAATATAAACAAATTATATTATCGTTCAAGATTGCATAACTACAGATTTTTTTTCTTAGTGCACAGACAGTCAGTAGTCCCCTAATGTCAAGACTGACGCCACTCGAAAGTCTAGTCTGACATCGTATTAATAAATATCGTAACACTGAGACACAACAATGACAACAAAAGAGCAAGGCTCTCGAGGTTTTATTTCTCAATTAATTTTATGGCTGATGGCGACAAGAAAAGGTCACCACCAGACTTCCATGATGTTCCACTTGAAGATTTCTCATGTCAGATTGTAACTACAAATATTCACAACTGCAAGCACGGGGGCCCATTTGTCCAAAAAAAGACATGTGAAGGACATTTGAGTGGCTGGAATGAGCCCACACAGAGAGCTCTATACACGGCACAAAAGGAACTGTGTAAGTACAACTGTACTGTACAATGTGCATTAACACACACACACACACAAAAGTCAAAAGAATGGCCTTGTGTGATATCAACAGGATGTCAAGCTGTGGCTGGAACTCTGCTGCATCTTTGTCCCACAAGAATGGGAATGAATGGATACAGACCCACACTCATACACCCGGCAACTAAGAAGAACATAAAACGGGGAAGGTTTCAGTTCAGTAGGCAAAAAGTTTCCCATTTGAATTCGGAGCTAAGTGTGTGTGACCGGACCCGCATTTGACTTTAGAAGGGCTGAAATGTACGTCATGGAGCCTTGTATATTTCCTGTGAAACAAGTGAAAATGCCCATTGCGTCCATAATTTGATGGCTTCTTCCTCCCAACCTTTCAACAAGATTCATGACAATCTGCTTGCAAACAGGAAACAACGGACGGAAAGCATCCGCGGATGACGTGATGGTTTCAAGCGACAACATGTGTCCATCTGACCTTAGGTTCAAACTCATTTGGGTGGGTCTGAACTTGCCGTTTTGTTTTGTTATTTTTGATCAGACATTAAAATCAGGACTGAACTATTAAGGAAAAATAATCAAATTGAGATTTTACTCTGTTTTTTTTTAAACCCACCCACCGACAAAAATCAGGGAGGGTGGAACGGTTCAATTGCATTTCCATGTATTTCAATGGAAAACTCTACCTTGGTTCACAAACACTCAAGATAACAAACTGTCCATTTTTATCTGGTTCAGTCTGGCTTTAAAGGGTCACTTCTGTCACGCCAATGCAGATCGTGTTAGGGAAAAAGAACTCGGGGGCATCGTCTGGTTGCCATGTGATCCACAAACACAGCTGCAGAACAGCAGAATCGCTCTGGAATATTTATTTTAAAATATCACAATGTCCAATTGGTGAATATTCAAAGGTTAAAAGTGCACATGGAAGCATGACGTCATTTCCATCCGTGATGTATGACAGCTAGACAGGCAAGTGCTCCACATGTGCTCAATTTGATGGAAGGCAATGTCCAAACAAGAAAGTCCATTTAAATGAATTGCTGTGTCAAGAGAGCAACTCTATCCCATCAACCTATCAACACCTCCAGTCTCCATGAAGTCACTTTAGAAGCGAGAGAAATGAGGAGCAAGAAAAAGAAAAAGTAGCTCTTTTTGTACTTCATCACCTTCCAAGGGCAGTAAACACGTCATCGGGATGAGACACTGCCAAGCATATACGTACATCCACTTATGCGCACACAGCAAAACAGCTGAGATGTCATTTGTCAGCAGAACCGTCAAAAGAACATCCAGGCTATAATGTTGACGGCAACATCTGGAACTTTGGCTTATATCAGAACGACATTCTTAGAAGATGACGGCTAAAACCATCGGGGTTATACTACACTGTACGTTATGATAAGGGAGCACAAAGGTGAAAGGAGATATAATGTTTATTTAAAGTGTTTTATTCTTCTCGCATTTTATCATTATGGAGTATTTTTATAATTATTGAACAAAAATGATGTCATGCCGTTTTTATACTCGGGATCAGCGGTCATGACTAAGAGCCCGTAAATCCAAAAAAAAAAGAACCGTGAAGGGAAATTTGAAAACATCAAGAAAAGAAATGTTTGTAAAGTGTGTTTGCTAGTGGAGTTTAGAGTGATCACACACATGCACACACAAACAGACAAAGAGAAAAGTACCAGGAAGACGATCCCAAAAATAGCCCGCATTTGGATTCACTTAAAGTGAAAACAGAGGCCAAGGCATGACACAGCATGCCGGTTGACAAAGCAAATTTAGCGTACACACGCTGGAAACCATCCCTTTGTCGGTCTCGGCAGATGGCTTTTATCACATTTGGACCAGTCCGAGTGGTAAGGGGGACCATTCCATTAAGTAACACAAAAATCACCATAGGTCAAAACGATTATCCTGAGATCAGTTTCAATAAAGTTTTGGAAAAAAATCGGTCAAGTTAAGAAATTCAGTTTTGTTGATGGAGTTTTTCTTCACCCCTGGCATTTCGTTGCTCGCCCCAAAGTGATTGAATGGTGCTAAGGGCCCAACACACACTGACAGAACAATGAACATATAAAGCCGAGGAGGGGGGGGGGGACAATGGTCGCCCATAAAGTCCTCCGATAGAATGAACTGTGAAAGCCATGGTGAATAGGCAGCAAGAGGCAGCAATTGTTTGAGAAACGGGCAGAAACAAGAGAAAGGGAGTCACGCCAGTGAGAGATGGCAAAGAGCTGAGCACAGAAACAAGTCTGAGAGGCACCACAAATGTCACATGTGGATTTATGGCTCTTGCTCCCAGTGAAGGTTTTACGGTTTCTCCAGTGTAGAAATGTGGGCCATGTTGAAGTCGAGCGCCATTGGATGTTTGAGTGAAACTTAAAGGTTCTACAAACTCTTCCAAGATGCATTCTCCCACAGGAAGTCATGGAATGAATAGGTTCCAAGTGCAAACCGTCATCAGTACGGTATTTTGAACGTCTTACAGTCGTACACATCAGTTTTAAAATTGCAAAATCTCGACAGTGTTAACATTTTGGAAATGTCATTAGAATTGATTGATGGTAAATTAGCCATAAGTAACAAATGGTCTTTTTATTCACCGAATTTGAAACACTATTTAATTGAGTTTAACATACGGAGATGAGCTACAATGGGAGTAAAAAGAAGGAAAACTCTGTACATCTGCCAGCCTTTTATATTTTCCCTCCTCTTGTCCCAGGCCAAATAACTTTGGTATCCTAGCAACGGACACAAAGAGCCCAAGACACCACAAGAAGGAAGTTTCTCGGACTCTTTTTTTTTCTTCCTTACAGTATCTCATATTCATTCCGTCTTTGTTTTTATGTTAAGTTCCCTCTTAATTTAGATTTCTCATTGGCAGTTATGAGTTTGCAACACTAATCAGTGCTCTCCCCTCCCCTAACCTCATTTATTCTGTAGCCCCCTTTGACCTCAGTGTCCCGCCCTCATTTTGGAATTTTCTGCCACGCCTGCTGCTGACACAGCCAACACAGACAACAAGGGACGGTTTTCCTACCCCCCCCCCCCCCTTCATCTCTTTTAAAAAGAGCGCCTGTGGGG
The DNA here is from genome assembly GCF_901709675.1 of Syngnathus acus. NCBI lineage: Eukaryota > Metazoa > Chordata > Actinopteri > Syngnathiformes > Syngnathidae > Syngnathus > Syngnathus acus. The sequence continues at coordinate 1,871,881 of NC_051099.1, read as the reverse complement.
TGAAATCGCCCCTCGGACCTCTGGAAAAATCCACAGCGGGAATGCGTGATGAGCTCACTTGGCCTACAATCCAACAACCTTGTAATTTAGAGGAAATCACCCAGATTATTTTGTTGGAGAATATCCGATCACATGATCACAAGTCGGGTTCCCCGGGAAAAAAAAAAAAGCTACATGCCTATAAAGAAAATAAATAATGATTGCATACAATTTAGCATTAGCATAAGCCTTATGCTTTTGCATGTTACAAATCAGGCCAGCTTGAGCCTAGTAGTGACAGCGAGAGAAGTCAGCGAGAGGATGGAAACCACAATAACCAGATTAGAGCCAGTTTCCAAAATAGCCTTCGTCCACTTCCTCGCCGTCGCCCAACATAAGCCTGAACTCTGTCCCAGACAGCACGCACAAAAAAATACAGCAAAATGCCTCAAATGACTGCTGGCAACATGGCAGACCAGATTCAACGCGAGCCATGCGTTTGGCTGTGAGCCGTTCATAAACTCATGTTAGCAAAACAGCAAAACAACAACAACAAGAATATCAAAGGAACTGGAAAAGTTATTTCAGGAAAACGCAAAACACATTTTCCTTGATTTTACATGGATTTTGTTTATAACAGTGGTTAACTTGTCTTTCTATTTTTTGTTAATCGTGTTTATTAGAATATTCTCTGTACATTTTCTCTACAATGTGTGAACAAAACCACAATCTGTATTTTTATTATTCTGCATCTGAGTTCCCGCTGCTCTGGAATAGAATACTCGCAAAAATTGGTAACATCTGCCATTATGCCTGCTTCGCACATTTCTAAAGAGAAGTGTTCACACGTGCACCTGGCAAATGTACGAAAATACTTTTTAAGTGTTTTTTCTTTGAATGTGATGTACCGAGTTCAAACTTGTTTGATGGATTACGCCAGTATCGACAGCGTGACAATTCCTCTCGCCAAACTTGAAGTTTGAAGTGAACACAACACCCTGCCAGTGGGCGGGCAACCCGAATGCCAACTCTGACTGAAAAACAGTGAGCGCTTCAACAGCAGGCTCCGCCAGTCTTGGCCTGAATCATTCCTGACCTTATTTTATTGCCTATCCACTCCCCCTTTGACTCCTGTAGACACCTTGGAAGACAAATCGAGACATTTGTGCAGCTTGGCCGACCAAACTGCTGCGGTAGAAAGGAATGTGACATCCTGTTCTCGTTTGTCTTGAAATAGCTCAAGATGACACGTGAAGTGATGAACGCTGCAGATGAGAAAAAAAAAAGTTGCTTCTAGGGCTAATTTAGCAAAACTTGTTTAAAATGATGCTCCTTTGGACAGCCGTGATGTTTCCATGACGACTGGCAAAACTCCATATATACTAGACATTGCGTATATACAGAACATGAATACAGTATGAACTACACCCACAGTTTTTTTCCTCCTCTGATCACTTTTTTTGTCCTTAGGAAGTATGAAACGGGAAGTCCTAAAACTAGAACAGGATGAGGAAGTAAATCCCACATCCAGACGTCCATGCTCCCGACATTAAGACAGAATGGGAACATGCTTGAAACAATGTCGTGGAAATAAACATTTCAAGGCCTGGTAGACACTTAATTGTCTCAAATTAGTGCTTTGGCGCACTGTACTAAAAACTATAAGTTCACTGTAGTCAAGAAAGCTGTTTCGAATATTTTGACTCAAATATTTTCTGCTCTTATATCGTGCATATTATTTGTAGCTGCTGACCATTTGCCAGAGGTATCCGCAGAAATCTAGCTTCAAATGCAACGTGGGGCACAAAAGGATTGTTCTGACTGCAGTTCGAAGAATGACTAAGTACGTTTCACGCTTAAAAGGCCTTGTATGTTATTACCCGCGCAGTCATTTATTGACTTATTACCTCAACAGTTCAGAACATGAGCAAGTGAAGACTCTTAGACTTGACACCTCCTCGCGTGTTAACTTGCGTCGGTCGGCACATGAGGTGACAACCAAAGCCAATGTGTGTGTTCACGCTCGTGTGAACACTCACGCATGCATGAGAGCAAGCTGTCTCTGACACCTGCTGTGGCTCGGAATGAAAAGTCAAAGCAAAACGGGCCGACAGAATTGTTGTATTGTTTTTAAAGTGGTGAATGACTAATAAGGACACGCTTACAGTCAACGAAAGGAAGGATGGATGAAACTCCATCGTTGATAATAAAGGACAATAAAAGTGACTTTTAATGAGCTGCCAAAATAAATCCAATTTACGAGTGAAAATAGAGCATTTGTTCATCATGCCAACTCGAAAGCCTCCTTTGCACAAATTCCATAAAATTGCCGCATCAGCGACAGAACAGAGTCGCCGCACTTATAAATAAATCATAAATCTTGGCTCCAATAGGAAGGAAACAAAAAAAGGCACCGTTAGACGCTTTGTCAGAACTCAACAACACATATTGTACAAAAACATTCTGCTGCACAGACTTTTTTTTTTTCTTTTCTTCATCTTGAGCTCACCCAGTGTCAGAGCTCTAATATTTAACCAATAATTTTACTACAGTAAAAGTACTTTAGGGTTATTTCAATAATCCCTGAATTGAGCGGTATGCAGTGTTGCCATGTTACCTTGTTGTTGTTGGGCTTAAAAAATGGTCCAATGAATGACTTCAAATAATCACAATCATGCAGAAATGATCTAAAAGAGAGCAACATGTGATGGTCTGCTGAGCATACTGCCCAGTCAGACCAAATCTGACATCACCATTTCAAAATTCACTAAATGCCTCAAAAGCATCTAGCTCTGTAAACAACATTCATTAGTATGAGGATGATGTGACTTTTACATACAAATGTGAATTAATATGACTAAATAATGAAGAGCTCCGCCCCCTCCTCACTGGTGAGCCAGACAGCAGCCCCAAGTCATGCAGCTTTGCACCCCCAACTATATCAGCACACACAGATGAAGCACCCACACTCCCAGCAGATTACCCCATTAAAGCTGAGCTCAGGCTGGCTTTGCACCCAGAAGGCCACGCCCCCAAGCACCACCCCCATACTGCAGAGGCGTGTGTACAGGATGCCCATTAAATGTGATAATGCAGAATGGGACAGTGTGGTAAAACGGGGATTCAATATTCTTAGCGGCCGTTATTTTAAGAGCGGGCGGGACAAAACATGATGTGGGTCTTCATGCCAGTGGGTTGGGGTTTGTTTGGGTTGGTCTCCGCTTTGCTTTCCAGCTCACCCCGTGGGGGCACTTGGAGTCACGCTAGCAATAAAATGGCGCATCGTTTCAAATAGATTGGATAAATATCGTAAGCGCCGCCACAGCTGTAAGGAAAGCGAGAGAGAGAAGCCGGAGTTGAGTCTCTTCAAGGCCACAACACAAAGAACAGCTTAGTCGGCATTCTTTCCTGACGTGTTTTAAGTATCCTAGCAGATGGAAAGCTCAAAGGGATGTTGACAACTTTGGTTAAAGTGTGTGTTCTTTTATTTTTCCAAACGGACTTCCCACTACATCGGATTGATGGAATTGAGAGCAATCGCTTGTAAAAATATGGGGGTAAATTGAAATCATGGCTGAACACTGAAGTTATTCTATATTTCCTATTATTTCTATTCTGTGAAGCTTCACAGGTGGATGTGAGGCAGGAGAGGTCAACGACAGTCTCGAGCTTGTGAAACCGGCCGGCTCTTCTCCGTTCACTTTCAAAGCTTTGCGGCGGCAGGACAATGATTGTTTTGTTAACGTGCATCGACATGCACGTCTGGAAATATGAAAGCAATTGTTGTATTTGTGTTCCATGCAAGCGCCACCTGTAGAAAGTCTCTCCCACGTGGGAACATCGCAGCTGCCTTGAACTCTTGCAAGTCTGGGCAGTCAGTTTGCAATAAAGCCTGAGGTTTGCTTTTTTTTTTTTTTTTTAGATTAGAGCCACACCTTTTTCTCCACTGGAGACGCTTCCAGCTCATTATCACACACTTGTCTCGAATCTGCGCCCGCGAGGCTGAGAGGCGAATGGAGACCTCAAGCCGCAAATTCCCTTTTAAGAGGTTCAGAGTTCAGAGGACGAAATAAATCAGTCCTGGTTTCCTCTATTTTTTTTTCCCCCCTGAAGGCGCTATCACGCCGGTACAGTCTGAGAGGCAGTTCTCACGACAATTTAAGAGATTTTTACAAGTAAAGAAATGAGCTATAATTATAGTTGGAGAATAGTTTGCATAGTGAGGTTCAATTTGAAGCTGAACTTTCAAACTTTGTTTTCCTTACAACACTCAAATGTCACCTTCGCATGGTAAAAAAATCAATTGCAAATTAAAAACATAAATAGAACAGAGTCCGACGTGTCCATATAATTTTTTTTAGCAGGTTAACCAGACCTTCCTTGTGGTAAACGTTCATGTTGAAACAGCTGAGAAAGTGAACATGCCATCATGCAGCGGTAATTTGCTAAAGGTCAATTTAACAATAAGGCTCGACAACCACCTGCATTCTTTTTTTTTCCACAGGAAGCAAAGGTGCAGCTGAATATTTTCATGAGCAAACAAACGTTAAGCTCACACCCAAGCAGTGCAATGCTGACACCAAAACCAGTGAAGTGGCAATTAGCACTTAAGTAACACAATTATGCTTTATTTCACTTTTCTGGAAAACATTTCATCACCCAATTAGATGGTGGTGGTATGCTCAGACATTAGCAAGTCATTTCCAAGTGGTTGCTGTGGTAACGAGGGCGCCGTGAGTATCGAAAGGCTGAGTCACTGCCGTTGCGTCAGGCGATGTTACTTGAGTCCACATGATGAAATATTCAAAAGTCTACATGCATGACGTTGGGCTTTAAGTCCACTGGTTGTGTGGTAGGTTGTTTTTTGTAGTGCTGATTTATTTTGGGGAACATGAAGCCAAATCACAAAATGTTCGCTAATGTGGGAGAAAATATCTACCAGAATCTTTATATGGTGATGCCTTGAGATACAAGTTCAATTTGTTCCGTGACTACGCAAATAATCTTTTCGCATTGAAATGAATGGAAATGCTATTAATTCGTTCCTACCTCTCGTTATTCTAGCAATCAAAACATTTTTTTTTTAATCTAAGACACCAAAAATGATGCTTAGAATTTGCCATTCTGATTCAAGTCTTGCTTTCATGCACCAGGACAGAGCTCAGTCCTGCCCTATTTTCCTTCACAGCTTGAGGAAGACCCCCAACCCCCACTGCGCTCCGCTGCAATGACACACACACAAAGATGCACATCCTTTGGGAGGCAAAATAGCTTCAGATCTTGCTTCAAATACAGAATATTCATATTTCAAGTCCTGCAAGCACACTGGCAGGCAGCCCACCTTCTCAGCTCACCCCCATTCTCTCCTCCACAACCTAAATTCCATCCTCAAAAGGAAAATAAAATAAAATAATAATAAGGCCATGGTGTCCTTTTTTTTTTTTCCATTTGCCCCTTGGCACATACTCCTCTGGAGGAGCTTTGAAAAGAAGGTTTGACTCCCTTCCATCCGCCATAATTGACAATTAGTTCTGCTGCGGTGTGCAAGGCGCTCATCTATCAGCACGGTTGACAGTCGCGCTTCGCTATTAGCCGCCTCATAACCGGACAACAACACAGTGGGTGGCTGCGGGGGAAAACAAAGTAGCCAAGGCAGATGACAGGAGGGCAAGAAGGCACGGGAGTAAAGAATCATTCCCAGTCATTTACACAAAAGCGCTAATGTTAAAGGTCGGGTTCCAAGTCGAGTACCAAGGCCATTATCAAGACAGCGCTAATGGTCGGATGCAGGACTGTTTTGAAGCCACCGCAGGCTTCATTCGCGTGCCGCAAAAATATGTGTGTGCAGGCACACTGTGGACTATAATTGAGGCTGTGAGGTTGTCATTATAAGCCCTGCTTGTATACGTTTGCAAATTTCAGCTTTGGGTCATTTCAAAACTGTTACTCCAAACTGTGGAAAAGATACACAATTCGCACATTCTAATGAATTCAATCCGTCTTTAGGCGTGCACACAAACTGTTGTAGGGCTCATAAGGAATGTGCAATTTCCATATTTACAACATATGTGCAGAGAATTACAAAGACATGCATTCCAAACTAAAGACAAAACAGCAGTGACACGTCTTTTTATGTTAGGCTTCTCCTCAATTCGCCTCATTTGATTCCTGCGCTTGGAAACGATCATCTAAACAAAATAACATCCGATGGAGGGGAATGGTACGTGGAATGTCTTCTGGTAAGCAGCAGCACTCTGCTAGAATGGCACGGAACAGCCACAATGGTCATTCATTTGCATTTTCCAGATCGCACCAATGAACAATGAACATTTTTTTGAATGGAGTGAGGTACCCCTGGCTCGGAAAACTAGCCCATCGATACAAGTGGAGGTTTTGGTGTCAACGTGTCTTGAGACACAAATTTACAGTTCTGACTCCCTTCCAAATCCACCAGCCATTAGCATCTTATTTACAAGATGAACTTCACTGTAGCTCAATCCATTATCGCCATCTCGACAGCCTCTTTATTCCCTCCCGCGCATACCAGCACTTACAAGTCTCTGATACACGGAGAACAGCACTCCCAGGTTCTCCCAAGTACAAGATATTGAAAATAGAGGTGCTGACAACTTTTTTTTTTTTTTATGGCACTGGCATTCTTACACCTTGGGAGCACTAGAACAAGAGTGATGTGGTACTCCCAAATACACGCCTGTCACAACAACATGAATAAAATGTCAAATCATTCTCGTTTATGCATCATTTTGGGTGTTCCTAATATTGTGACCTGTGAGCGTATTTGTCTCCATGGACATGAAGTGTGCATGTCATCAAACTTACTTTTGAGCGCTTGGATGAGCGCCTTGCCATCCTTGATGAGCTCCTTGATAAACTTGCTGGTCTTGTCCAGCTCCAGTTCGTGGGACTTGAGTCTTTCCCTGAATTGCGGACTATCCAGGTAGCAGTCACTGAACTCTAGGGCGGGCAGTCCCATCTTCGCCCCCTTGCCTGCACACAAGCTGCTGGGACGAGCCGGCAACAATGAAAGCTCCGAGGAGGAACCAGCAGCGATCCCTGACGTGGGCTGCTATAGCGGCTATTAAACGGAGGTGCAAAAATCCGATTACAGGTAATCAACGTGAGAAATGGTACCCGATGAGAAGGGAAAGCCTTACCTGCATAACCTTGCGTGAATATCTTCTGCAAAACCGGTTCGAGTCAGGCGCTTCTCTGAGCACGACACCAGCGCAACATCCAATGTGAAAAGTTCTCAGAATAAATCCAATATGGCAATATATCGTCCAGATGCTCATGCAAACTGGTGCTGCATTCCTGTCGACCGAGTCATGCCGGAGAGGATAGTCCGGTCCGATGGGGGCGATGATGAGGGCGGGAGGAAGGCTGAGCGCCGTCAAAATTGTGCACAACTCGCGTGAAAGCTTCGCTTCGACAGCTCGCGGTCAACCTACCACACGGCTAATTCGTGGACTGGCGTCTCTCTTGTGCAATCGGATGCATTTTAAAGGAACCAGGGGCGGGCGTTGTTCCTTTGCGGATCACACATGGGGGGGGAAAGGGGGCAAACACAGTTGTCATTCCCCCCATCCCAAAAAAAACACAGTACGGTATAGTTACAGCAAAAGTGTTAAGATAATATATATGATGAAACAAATTTAGTCCATTTAGCTCAATTGCATATTTCTAAATAAGAAAATGAATAAATAGAAATATTCTCACCCTCTTCAGCCGTTTGTGGCTGTATTGCTTTCACATACTTACGTTATTGTTATTGCTTACTACGTGAAAAGTAGATAATTTTTGCCCACAGTAGAGGGATTCACTTGTTTTGAAGGGGGTTGCGGTGACGTCATGACAGCGAGAACTGACGGATGAGGGTAACTTGATTGTAGCTCTTTGGCGTCCTCTGTTGGCATCAAGGAGGCAATACGTCTATTTTTTTTAAATAAAAAGCCTCATTTTACAAACCAATGCAGTTGCAAAAAAATAATAACAATATATGCACAGAAATGGGGGGACACAAAAAAATGACAAAAATGTAATTATTCAAATGAGACCGGATGAGAAAATATCAGAAAAAATCCGGTACATTGGAAAAAATGTAAACGTAATAGGAAAATGATACTATCAGACAAAAATACACTTGAGTCACACCATTTGAGTCCTTTTAGGGTGGAGGTCCTCCCACGGAGCCACATGTGAACTCTTGACCTATGCTGTCATTATTCCCAAGTATCCTTCTTATGAGAGTGTTATTCAGTAAATACCAAACTTCTCACGTCAACCACTGAGTTGCTGTTTCTACATCCTAGCCGCTTCTATCAGTGCTGCAAAGTTGCTGCATAAGGATTATCACCGATGACTCCATATTCCGCAATCAGATGAGTCGATTCATACATAATTTCCGTTCGCCTCCCCGTTGTAAGTTAAAAAGACGTATTGCGCACTGTTACATCATCAGTCATTTCACGTTTAGGGTGCTGTCTGGCCCTTTTACCGAATTCCCTCAAAGGTTACGTCATTGCCATCTGGAACAATTTCTATTTATTTACTTGGGTAATTGTGAAATCAGGTTTGATCATGTGAAGTATTTCCTGAGCTCGTATCAGAAAAGGAGTTGTTTGGACCCAACTTCCTCTCTCTCTCCACTTGCTCCCTCAAACATTCTTCAGGTAACATGAGCGGAGAAGGCAGCAGCGCGTCTGCTTCACATCACAAACCTCGAAGCCTCGGGAGGATGTCTGAAGGAGATGTAATGACGCTGCCGAGCAACTCGCTGGGTAACTTGTCCCGGCATGAGCCTCGCACTCTCACCCGGCTGTACTGTTGCAATGGGGGCCACCATCTGAGGATTCTGCCGGATGGGACTGTCAATGGTGGTCTGCTGGAAAATGACCTCTATAGTAAGTACGTTTTTATGCAATATAATCATTTTTATTTATCAGCCTTTCTGAAACTCAAAGCTACTTCTTGATTACAAATAAGTAATTTAACTGAGGCTTTTGAATGACGCTACCAAGTCAAGGCATCACTGTATATTGAAGATTTATGTTAACTGTGACTTGATCAAATCTGTCCACTATAACACAATATGCAAAATGTCATATGTGCTACGTAGACATCCTGAGGCTGCAGGCTACAAATGTGGGCGAGGTCGTGGTGATGGGTGAGCACACCAAAAAGTACCTGGCCATGAACAAGAAAGGACGCCTCTATGGATCAGTAAGTTTCAACCCTAACTAAAGTTAAATAACACTATCAAAAATTGCAATTATTTTGTAATCATTCAAATTAACTTAGATTGTAGTTGTACTATGTTCATTTTGTTTTCACTTGTCAATTATTTAACTGGTTCTTTTATCACAAACAAGATATTTAGATTGAATTACCTGACATGTTTCGGCTTGTACTTCCAACACTGATGAAGGCGGAAGTACAAGCCGAAAAATGTCAGGTAATTCAACCAAAATATCTTGTTTGTGATAAAAGAACCCCTTAAATAACTTATATTGTGATTAATATCATATATATTTAAAAAAAATAGGACAGTTCCACTGTGTATAAAATAATGTAAAGATATGAATATATATAAATGATCACAAAGATCAGTTGACTATGATTGGCCAATCTGAAGCTATTTTGGAAGGCTTTCCATGAAATTCACAATTGTAGGTAAGTTACGACATGCTGTCATGACGGATAAGTTGTATCCTCCTCTGTGTTGCAGCTGACGCTCAACGATGAGTGTTACTTTCTGGAGAAATACGAGGAGAACCACTACAACACATATCGGTCGCGAAAATACGAGTGGTACGTGGCGCTCAAGAAGAACGGAAAACCTAAAGCGGGCCCCAAGGCGGATCTGACACAGAAGGCCGTCTTCTTCCTGCCAAGGTCGGCGGACGGGCGTTATGGCGCAGGTGAAACTCAACCACAGGATCAGCCAGACGCTTGCGACGTTGACATTTGGGAGCCTTGCAAAAAAAAAAAAAAAGAATAAATAATCATAAAACATGAAACCTGGAGCACAATAGCACCCCCCCACCTCCAAAAAATGTGACATTGTCTGTGACACTATAAAAAGCTACATTTGTTTGGATGAGTCCATTTTTAAAAATAATGTATAACAATATTAATTATTTTTTCATATTTTTATTTTTCTGAAAATGATTGATACTCACAAAATGTTAATATGATTAACTTTCACGTTATATTTTATACGCTCAATAAATAATTACACTCTTGTCAAGTTTCAAAAGGTGTCTGCCCCCTTTTCTAACATGTCAGGACACGTTTCTTATTGTTGCAATTCACATGTAGCCACAAGAGGGGAGCACAGATCTAAATTTCAACTCAGATGAACTTCCCCTGTAGTCAAGCACTTGGCGAGAATTTGGGGTTTAAAACTAGAAGTTTGCACAGGTAGGGTCATATGGAACTCATGCAAATATGGATGCATACAAAACCATGTCAATTTCTGGGGAGGACAAACATTCTTGTGCGGTTTAACACAGCTCAAATGAGCGAGGAGACAGACAACAAGTCTGGATCTGATGATTCAATGAAGGCTAAAGTCGGTGCAGATGACTGCAGCTCAAACAAAGACAACAACCTCGGATCGTCCTGACCGAGAAGAATTTGTCCTTTTTTCACATAATGTTCACAAACAAAGCACATTTCAACCTGTCACATATGTCTCTGTGTTTTCTTCAAAATTCCATTACAAGATGGGAAGTGACGTCGGACAGTTCCGGGCACTAGAATGTTGTGCCCCACCTTCGTCTTATCTATTGTATTGAAAAACAGCTACAGTGCATGTCAAACTTTTTGTGATAGTACATGGGTAATGAATACTAATAATGGATTTCTAAATATTTCATAATATTTAATTTTATTTCTTTATTTTTGTCATCAAGTGTGGTGGTGGCCACCATGCACGGTGGGGCAGCGCCCCTTGTGCACTCGATTGGCCATCTGCCAATGCCACTCTTTTTTTTTTTTATACTATGGTCATCAAGCAACATCGAAATGTGCCAATTCTTGCGACTAACAGTGTTACGCAACCTGTGACCTCTCTCTGAGAAGACACACAAGCGCACACAACGTAGCGCCTAACTTGTGTGAACCAGCCAAAATGCCCCGACAAAGATGGAAAAAACAGTTGACGGCTTTTGTCACACAAGCATAGGAACAGGACTGCAATACACATACATACACACGCACATTCACTCTTGCTCTCTCTCACACACACACACACAAACACACACACAAAGTGTTGGTTGGCCGTTGGCCTGTGGGTCTGCGCGGGGCAGGAAGGGAATCATACACTGTAAACTGAACAAGGGCCGGCTTCCTCTGGGAGTCCCGAAGCCTGACAGCAGCCAAGAACCTCTAACACACACACACACACACGGACATTCACTCATCTGTTACTCCTCTCTCTTTCCTCATTTCCATCTTTCTTTATTTGCCCTTCCTGCCTGCATCTCCTCCAACGTCTGTCTTTTTGCTTTGCTCCTCATCCCCTTTGCAATTCATCCGCCTCTCCTCTCAGTCTTTTAGAAAATGTATTTTCTCTGCACATTTAAATGTCTATATTTCAATTTACTACTTATTGTGTTCATATTTTCTCAACCACTACCATCATAAATAGGAATACAAACTTCACAGTGTACTAGGACATTTATCCGGGGTTGTAAATGTTCAACATGTTCAACCACAGAAACTGTTTTAGTTCATTGTGAAATGAATAAATAGGCTACAGAAGAAAAGAAATGTGGATTAGAGTAGGAGCCATGCAAACACATTGAAAGGATACAAATGTATTGTCTTTATGCAAGTGGCTGGCAAGCAGTATAGGGTGCCCCCAGACTTTCACAAAAAGTCATCTGGGATAGCTTCCAGCTCCCCCGTGACCATAATATAGAAAAGGAATGGATATTAAAAATAGAATTAAAAACTGTAACTAAAGCCCATTATAAATTCCAAACACTACAAAAGCAATGTTGTATTCGGGTAAATCAGATCATTTGCCACAGAATCACATTGTGGACGCATAATGACCTGATTAGTGATGGGGATTAAAAAGGTCACTGTGTTCTCTGCAGGCACACACACATACACACTAGCGGAAACAGGGGGCTGCGTATCCGACAGCTGATCCTCAACCCAAAAAAATGCTGACTCAGAACTTTTGATTGCCGAGTCGTGAGGTCTGAAGAGATGAGGAAGACAACTAGGGCCAGGTATGATTCAACATCAATATGGTTCTTGATTTTAGAGTGCGTGAGTAATAACCCAATCAACAGGTTGCCTCCTGGTGATTCGGAGGTCATGCAAGCAAAGCATTGTGGGAGTCTATAAACCCAAGGAGAGGTTTTTTCTTTGGGAAATTGAGCAGCAGAACACTGGTTGATGCCGCAATGGCATAAAATGGGTATCCGAGCTGAGGCTTGGCTGCACCGAGCAAAACAAAGGAAAAGTAGGCCAAAAACAACGCGAGATTTGAGCTTCCATTGTATTCCCTTAACCATCTAGAACAGCTTTGCGAGCCCTGCGGTACTGCTGAAAATAGGAACAACATTTGGTCAAACCTCTAATCAATTACGTAACCAATCTGGTTAGTTTCGTATACCCAGATATTTCAAATAAAATGCAGTTTGGTGTGACCAAAACGGATTCAAGTTAACATAGCTTGGTGTTGACATTTTCCCATTAGTTATTTGTCATTAAATATACATATTGTATGATATACAGTATTTTTTTAATTTTATTATACCCTACTATATTATTACCATTATTTGTCTTCAGTGAGAAGCAGGGAAAAAAAATCCCATGTAAGTTAGGGTCTATTTTGAGCAGCTACTTCAGTTACCTGCTAAGGTATGTGAAAGCGCTTGCATAAGCGTGTACACAACGTCATGCACAAAAAGACAGAAGAGTCATCTTGTAAAACACAATTGAGCCTGTGATGAGCCCATTTTTCGACAGGATATGATGCAAAAAAGCCAAATTCCCTTTCCATGGAACAAGTCCTATTTTGGCCGGCCGGTGCGTAAGCAAAGCCACGACGCCCCCTTTTTCCCCAGCGTCTCCTTTCTGGGAAAGACACGTCTGACTTGAACCTCTTATCTCTTCCATTTCCCCTTTCCTGTCATTGACAACATGAAAAGCAAAAGGAAACATAGATCACTAAACAGGGCTATTTAAGGCAAATAGCTCTCATTCCACGCGTCCCGGAACGGCCGCAACTGTTTGACTGTGGCCCTGACCATGTCACTGCTCCCACCTTTTTTTATAGCTTTACTTCCTGGCTCGTTTTAGGCCACATCCTTGTGTGTGTGTGTGTGTGTTGACTCGAGAAGCAACTATAATTGTCGAGAGGAATGTCTAATGCAAACCTTTTGAAGTGCTCCATTGTCTGGAGGGGAGGAGGTGACAAAAGAACATCAGGAAGTGATACAAGCGGTGCTTACAGTACATTTCCTCAAACAGCACACACACGCAGACTAATAAACCTTTCTATCCAAATGGACCACTCCCTATTTTCTCGGTTTATGAACGCCATGGTTCACACACGGTCAATAAAAAGTCAAATAAGCCTGTTGCAAAGAAAAACAGCAGCACCTACAAGGGTACGTAAATAGTCTGCAAGATGAATTCAAGTGTAGAATGACTATTCAAAATCATCTTACGCGATGTGGTCATTTGAATTTTGAACTCATTTGAGCCTTGTTGCTAACAAAACAGCAGCCCCTACCACGTTGCAGAAAAAAACCTGCAGGGTATTAAAAGCGATCTTATGCGTTGAAGTAATTAGCGTTTGAACTCTGTTGCTAACCAAAACAGCAGCACCAACATTGCCATGACTAATCAGATGAATTAAAAAGAAGGCAGTAACTCGAAAATTAATCAATATTTAGTATTGACAAACACTCAAGTAACTACTTGTGCTCGTACGGAAACTGAACAAGAGTAGCATCAGATATTAAAAAAAATAAATAAATCATCCGGTTGTTTTGAACTTCCACACAGCAAGTCGGCCGACTCGGGCCAGGCCGGGCCGAGGCGAGCAGACGAGTTTAAAACAACTGCTGCTGGCTCCTTTCAAGTGGGGCATCCATGCTGAACGCCACTCTATTCTTGTCGGAGGGGGACAGCTCCCTCGCTTCAAAGTGCTGCAGCAGCACCCACCCACCCACCGGCATGCTTTTCTGTCTCATTTCCAAAGGAAGCGCTCCGGGCACACTCTCAATGTTATTTTACGGCTCGGTGCTGCCGCCGGGGTCTTACGCGACTGACGGGACCAGGAAATCTGTCCTCCCCCATTTTTTTTTTTTGGCAGGGGTTTAGATATTTTCTCCTGCCCGTTCTCCCCTCCCACAAATTCAGTGTGTGCAATTTGACTAAAAATGAACGCCGCCAAACTGCCCGTTCAAATAAAATAGCATGTCTGTACTGTTAGATGGGCAAAAAAATAATAATGTCCTCACACTATTTATTAAGTGAAGAACAGATGCTCCAAATACTGAGATCATTGAAGCAGAGGTCCAAATTCAAAAGAAGCTTGGGGTTTAAAATGAAAAATTTAAAAAAATGTGCCTCGTGGTTCGGTAAAAATGTGTGTGCTTTATTTTGGAGGACGAGCGATTTGCTTGCCAATGCCTGAGGAAAGCGAGGCAGTGTGGTTGCAGATGGTGGTGAGGTGGAGCCCACATGACAAGTGTGTGTGTGTGCTCCTAACTTCTGGGAAGACAAATGACGGACGCTTGTTTGTCTCATCTATTTACTATTCCATCTATTTAATGCATTTTGTAAAGCTCTAATAAGGGTTCTCCATATTGTATTGTGCTTATTACTTTTTTGCATTTTCATCTGTCACCCTTGACCCTGACCTACTTATTCAGTTCAGGTTGACTGGGAACACTAATTTTACACATGCACACGCACACATACCCTACCATGGCCGAGATGACCAAGGCCCACCGTGTACGGTTACTCACAACCCCAGGAAGCGGAGGTATGACATCACCTTATCATCTCCTGTGGGACCAAAGAGTGGGGGTGGAGGTCTGCAAGAAGGAGGAGGAGGAGGAGGAGGGGTGGCAATGGGGAGAGAGCAGATGGGGGTTGAGGAAGGGATGACAGACTGGAGAGCGGAAGAAAAAAAAAGATAAAGCCAAAAGAAAGATAAGCCAAATAAAGGGCAGCGGATGACATCATAGACCATGTTGACTTCCTGTGACAACACACACACACACACACTCGCACAGAGTCAAGCTGTGGCCGTCAGTCACATAACGACACACACTTAACATGGCAGGCGTTAAAACAGACCTTCGCTGCGGAGGGTGTTTTAATCCAGTTAGGCCTGCTCTGCAAAAGGAGGTCAGGTTGAGGAAATAAACGCGCCGCTGGCTTTTATTACTCACACATGACGGACACACGCGCATGATCAGGACTGACAGTCTACTCACTTTTCTACTAATGATAAAGTCAGAACTTTGAAGATAAGCTTTCAATTTCATTGGAAAAATATTACAACATTACAAAATGAAGGACAGAATTAAGCAATCTTACAGGAAAAATGTTGCAATATTACAAAAATAACATCAGCTAAATATAGCTGATAGTCATTATGCTTGGAAAACAGAAAACAAAAATCTATCATGTAACAAAAAGCTATAGTTAACCTTCAGTGGACAATACAAATCCCAAAAATAACCAGGATTAACGTCACGAATGGGTGGAAATAGAAACACAAATACAAGTTCATAGGATAATTCATCACCCTGAGTGAATTGTGTACGATAAGTGCTTGGAGGAGAAACAATGGCAGGAAAATATGCACGTCATCAAGTGCTGAGCCAGTCTGGCTGGGAACGATAAACCATAATACGCATGGGTTCAACAAGGCTGGAGTGCAATCTATTATAGTAAAAAAAAAAAAAAAAAATGCTGATGAAATGCTGCCTCCAAATTTGAAAATACAGTCCACCTATTATGACCTGTTTTCTTTACAATTGGAACTACCACACTAGTACCTGCTTGCGTTGTAGCAACGTCGCCATGGTAACGCCCCCCTTACTCTGCACTGGTTCAGCAGTAAGGGGGGGGCTCATTTGCATGAGATAAAAACATTTCAACGAGACTTTTAAGACACCAGAGAACTATTTTAAATGGGGGGAATATGGCATCATATCTGATATGAGATGACAATGTACCAGTTTGTGTTGCAGTAAGGATGCAATATCGCTCTCACGCTCACACACAAGTACGTCTATACACACACACAGTCCCAGGTAGTCTAAATGTCTGCACAGGAAGCGGCACAAAACACGCTATGTGTGTTGTTTCATTTTGCAATAAAGCTGTAAAAGGAAGCTTGCTATAATTCCCACGTGTTGATGCACAGAAAAATATGCATCAAAGCACACAACACACGTCATCATGGGCCATAAGGGCACAGAGTGGGAAGAGGCCATGGCATTTTCCACTCGTTAACAGTGGGAAAATGAGCAATCAGCCAACTAGCCCCGCTAGGACAATAGAAAGACTAATAGGATTTGCATCATCATTATTTTGCTTACGCCAAGAAAACAATGACAATTTACCCTTGCATGTTAGCTTACAGGGAGGGGTTGGGCAGAAATCATATCCATCCATCCATCCATCCATCCATCCATCCATTTGATTCATAATTTGACTCTGATCCAAAATAAAACCTAACAAAGCTTGTGTTAACATCCAAGGTGAACCAACAACACACATGAACCCTTTCAGAGAAAGACATAATCGCATTTTCCAGCAGCGCCATTGACTGAGACATGTCGTCCGCTCGGCATCACAATGTGGCACTGAGCTATAAATGGATCCCCCCGCGCTATTTATAGCATCACTGGATCAGATGGTGGGCGGAAGGCACCGTCACACGACACCGAGAAGGTTCCGACCTTCTCCTACTCGCTCTCATGTGGCCTTTGTGTGCTTCCTGATCGGTCGGGGTTACCCTCAAAAGTGCTTGCGTCATCTACCGCAATACATCAATCCTGACACAAAAATCAGTGAATGGAATATCGTATTCAAGAGGAAGTGAGGAACCACAACGGCATGCATTTATCTGTGTGTGAGAGAGAGAGTGTCAGCGTATGACTAAATATAGCCTTGTTTCCCTGGTAACACCTGAGGATCATACTAATAGTGTTGGCACAACATCCACCATCGGCATGCTTGTTCATAAAAATGCCAAACTGCCTCCGTGTGAATAAATATGACATGACATCATATCACGGACAATGTGAATCAAGCCTTTATTTGAGCTTCTTTGAGCGGATGAAAGAGAGCGATCAGCCAGGCGGAAAAATCCGTGATGGCTTTTGTGCCACATCCACAAGTCTTCGGTCGGGGGATGGATGAGGGAGACCGGCCATAATGGAGCACTAAGGGATGTGCAAAAGACTTCAGGGAATTTTAAAAACACTCTTTACATCATCACCTTTGGCGGTACATCCGCCCCTGCTATGATGGCTGCCATGTATTCCATGCATTTGATGGAAAAGTCGCCCCTACCAACATGGCCGCCACTTTTTTTTAATCTCCATTTGTGATGAAAACCATCTTGTGTAAAGGGGCCCCTTAAGGTACCAAAGCAGACCACCTCCATCTGTTGGTCACTATGTACATCTTGAAGAGGTGCGGTCACGTCCGTCTGGCGTTTTGGATAGCAGCAAGAGTGCTATTGTATAAAGTGACAAGACCATCAAAGGACATTTTTTTATGACTGCGGTGTTCAAAGGAACAGTTTGATATGTTCAAAGCATGCAAACACACCACAGGAGACAGAGAGAGGCTGCTGGCGAATGGAAAGTTCAGCCACGGATGACGCCGGTGAGAAAAGGCCTCCAAAAGGCATTTGATAGCGCTCATCAAGGAGCCAAGCCGAACCTGCATCACGTTTTGTCATTCTCGGACTCTGGAGTGATGGCAATGCTTCCCACATGTGCTTTTAAGGCACTTTGACCAAAACAACAGTGCGGAAAAATATTCATAACAAATACATTCTTCTTCTTTACATTTCAGAGCTGCAGCCTGAAATGCATATATGAGCAAGCAGTGTGCATTTGCTTCATTTTGTCCGAGTGTGGGAAGTGAGTATGGTGCGAATTAAAGTAGGTGGCGCTAGTGTGGGTGGTGTAGCTATGTGGTGTTGGAGGTGGCAACCTTCCCCAGACCTCACCAACTAATCCCGTTCATAACAAAGGCCTGCCTCTCTGCTCGGCTGGACTCTGAGTCCGGCCGGGCCCGGCCCAAAACCCTGCTGTTTACAATATCCCTACTCTTGCTTTTTTAAAAAGAGTTTCATGGTTCCGACTTGAGGGACAGACCGAGCTGGTGTGTGAACGCGTGTGAAGGGGGTTAGAGAGCTGCGGAGAAAGAGGCCACAAAGGTGCTGTTTTGTCCAGCGGGAACAAGGGAGCTATTACACAAGACATGGGGAGAGGAAGGAAGGCAGGAAGGGAGATTGAGGAAGGAGGAGGTGGAGGAGGAGGAGGAGGCGGAGAAGGCCCTGTGGAGGATTAGCTGGCTGGCCAGCTGCTCCCTGAGGGACTAAACATAAGAGACACTTTTATTCTGACAGGAAGACTTGACTCTCGAGAGCCCGTGAAGAACAAGAGGCTGGATTTGAAAAGAATAACATTTAGGGGGGATCTACAGTATCCCCAGAAAAATAAACACCACCCTTGCGTGGATGCTTCCAGATTAGGGAGGGAGGTCAGAGGCAACGAGGAGAAAAAAAAAAATGGACGAGTGCTGGAAAGTCTTGCATGAGCGCAGAAGAATAATCTGGCCAGTCCAAAGCCTGTTGCTAACCAAAACAGCATCACCCACCGACGCACATAAACACACTCTCAGACAAAAGGACCGCGCGTTGTACGACGAGGTCCCTGTGCAGTATTAAAGATGATCTTGTGTGACACGTCTTTAACCACGATTAGAGATGATGTATTGGCCGCTACAACATTTCCACATGTATTGTCATTGTTTTGTCAAGATAGTGAGGCCGGACAGAACATCTGGACTTCAGGGGACATTGGAGATGCTAAAGACTCCCTTGATGCCCTGTTTTCTTTGCAATTCTTGCAAGTGGAGAAAGTTACGAAAATATCAGTTTACGCTCATCTTCAATGTATCATCCCACGCACCCAATGTCTTATTTTTGAGAGCCCGGTTCAAAAACATGCAGTCAAAATATCAGGTACACGTACACAAAACAAACAAAATCTGCCTTTCCATAATGACAAGCTCAGTTGTGATTAACGGAGACAATTTTATTTATTGTAATTTGCAGTTGTGTATTATTATTTTGCAAAGCTTTAAACAATTTGAAGCTTTGAATTTGAAGTTTGAGTCAAAGCACCACTTATGGTAAAAAAAAAAAGATTTTCCTTCACCCATTCAAGAATTTCAGATTTTAAGAAGGCCGTCTCAAGATGATGCAGTGAACGTTGGACTCAATGTACGGCGCATATGACACGCTTAAGCAGGATCATGTGTTCCTGTGGGCTGCAGGGATGCCTATAAGTGGCGGCTGACAGCCCACAGGAGCCGTAGCTCTTCCCAAGAAGACAATAATGATATCTCCATTGCCGCACACCAGTAGGTCATTCTGACACAGCTCGCACGGCGCCTGAAAGCATCTCGCAACAATTCGCCAGACGACGACTCCCAGTCTTTCCTTCCTGCCCTTGCGTCCGCGTTTACCTCGCTGTCTTCTTCTCCATATGGCAGCCATTTGTCTGGAGGAGGTCTGTCAGACATAAATAATAGCTTATGAAAAAACTCAAGGAGAAAGCTGATGGACAGGCTGGCTGGGGGTGAGGGGGGTAGCTAAAGCGCTGCCTTTATCTCCTTTGGCTTTCAGAACTCAGACAAGGTGGAAGAGTGGAGCACCTCAAGTACAGTGGCAGCTTGACTTAACGACTTTCATCAATTGGTTTAGGATAGTTACTATTCATTTCAGGCAAAATATCCTTATTTTTATATTCGTCCATTCATACCAAGTCAAGCGCCGCACATCGTGATTAACATTCGCCCCAATTCGCTGAGGGACACGCATTCTAAGCCCTTCCTTCCTGCTCCGAGTGGAATTCTCATTAGCTGATAACTACTTTTCAAGAGAGCGCTGCATTCCTCCGCTGGATACCGGGCGGGCGGGGGCCTTGCTCGCAGGACCCCACAAAACACACACGCACAGGCATACAAATGGATTCAGATACACTAAATGCGATTTGCAACTTTTTTCCTTTGACTTTTGGGAGTTTCACCGTACTACTGTGCGCCAGTAAGCAGACCTTAAATTATGTGTCAATGTTTTGGGGGGGGGGGGATTTATGTATTAGTGGTGTCGGTGCATGGTATCGGTGACTACTAAAAAGTTGATACTCGTATTGATATTGTCTGAGGGGAAGGGATATCCAACATCCCTAAGTATAATATGTATTATAGTCATATATTTAATATCTTTTTATGAATTAGTGGTTGGGTTCAGCAACAGGTGGATTTTTTTTCAAAACTATAAATGACAACATATGGTAAAAGCCATACGTTTTTATAGGGCAAACTAAAAACAAACTATGAAAATATCTCAAAAGCAAGATTGCTAGAAAAAAAAAAACTAAAATAAATATAGATATCTCTGCAAAGCAATAGGTGCCCCCCCCACCCCCACGCTGACTCCGACTGGCCCGGTTGGAGATCTCCATTCAACTCCTCCAAGGCTGTAAACCTTTCATCAGTAGAAAATCGTGACAGAACGTGAGAAATCTGAGGGACTGGACTGGTAAACCACGGACGCAAGCATTTGAGCCCTCGGGGGACTCAGCCAAACTGTTTTGAACCTGCTCCACAGCTAAGCGTGGCTAAACATTTTCAGGTTCTTTGTCATCTCCGGCACACCTCGTTGGCTTTTGCTCTGATGTTGAACTTTGTATGAGGGCTGCATTAGACCTCAAGGATTAAAAACACTTTGGAGAATTCTGAAGAAGTGTTGAAATGTGCAACGGTGTCAATGCTGACAAGGAGGGAGGAAAAAAAAGGAAAGTGACATTTGGAATGTGGATGCATGTGTCCCTGATGTCCATGTGCAAAAAGGTGGCGGGTGAGAGATTCGTCAACCAATGAGCATCTGGGTCATATTCTTCTTCCTGTGTTTCCAAATAATATATATAATCACGATTGATCAACATCCGGGATTAACAGTCCAGACATTGTGGATTTTATTGACCATAAGTGTCATGTCAGCACATGACACCTTTATGGCGAGAACAAGTGGGAGCATCTTGTCCAGATGTGTTTTAAGCAATGATGGACGATTCAATATTTATTTAGGAGTACATGAAAATATTTTTGTTTCTTACAGCATTTTTTTTGCACAAGCTATGGGGCAAGTGAAGCTTTGTAGTGCTGCAAAACTTACTCTTATTATTACTGTTCCTAAGGGATTTTTTTGTTAATTTGGAAGTAAATAGTAGATTGAGGGCTGAAACTATATTCCAAGGCTTGGAGTAATGGGCCAGCTCTACCGCCCACTTAGGCCTCATTCAACTCATTTGTCTGGCTCCTTTCCCTCTGCATGAACACTTCCTCTCAGCCTGTAAAATGATCACCGGACGACTGCTTGATTCGCCTCTGAGCTTTGCTTTCCACTCATCTACTTTGCTGCTATTTCCACTTTTGCTTGAGCAGCTTCCGTCCCACCTCCGGACATGTAACCTTAATTTGCTACAACGTGGATCACGGCCCCTTTGCCTTCGGTCAGTTTTATATTGGATGAAGGTCTTCACTGATTTCACTTGCAGCTATTTTTCTAGTATGATTTTTTTAGCCAAAATAAAATATTACCAGTTTTGGTCCATTGAAACATAGAGGCCATCGCTGGTGGTGGAAGTCAACTGCTAATGCAAAGCACAGTAGAAATGTAGATCGAGGCAAAGAAGCGAGGCAAACTGGGTGGAACTAAGTCAAAGTCAAAGTCAGCTTTATTGTCAATCCCTTCATATGTCAAGACACACAAAGAAACCGAAATTCCGTTTCCTCCATCCCACGGTGACGAGACATACAAGTAGGCGACACAAAACAAAAACAAGAAGGCACAAACCATAAATAATAAAATGCAATATAAACGTGAACTCACAGCAACTCTGGAGTGATCAGTTCAAGACGATGGAAATGGAATACATCCAAGGACTGTGTGAAAGATTTTCAGACACAATTTATTTGAAATACTTGATTGTCTGATATTTTGCCGCTCAACCCAAAAAGACATACAACAACTAACTGTGAACTCTGTCTGGCTGCTGTGCAGGAATTTGGGCCTATTTCTCCCTTAGGTAAATCTTTTATGGAAAAGGGTTTGTGGCTTTAGCCTGCTGCACTCAAGCTGATGTTTATGGAAGGAAGTGCACCTTCCATAATTTATGTAATAACTGAGTGTGCGTGTCCACTTGTGTCGTTTTCGTCAGAGGATTGTTAATTGTCTCTCTTTGTCAATGGACTGTCAAATTGTTACGAGAGAACTGTGCTCACGTATTGCTTCTTCCTGTCGCTGCTCTACCACGTCAGTAACAAGTCACGGTTGTCCATAAAGATCCCAAAATCTTTGCGTCCCAATCTGAAACTCCAGATTTTTGACCTGTGCCGCTCGTACGATCCAGCTGGAACGTTTGTGTCGAGAAAGCTACTAATGACTTCAGCAGAAGAGCTTCAAACATCCTCTCGGCCGTCGCCAGAGTCAGGTTGGCAGATGTTCTGAGCTGCCTCTCAGACGGTCGGCATCTTTCGAGTAGATAAAGTACGCGGTGTTCCTTCGGTAGCACGATACCCGTTAACGATAAGATGTTCTGGTATTTAAGAGAGAAGTTTGCCTCGAGTCTTAAAGGCAAGGGATCCTGTTTTGGTCCATATGTTTGTTACGTCCCGCCCTGTGATAAACGCACAGGCATGTCTCTGGCCACCTGTTGAAGCCATGAATCCGCTTTGCTCCAAACATCTGCTTTCTTTCAAACACATGATCTGGGATGCGAGGGTTCGTAACGAAAGAATACAAAGCTTTGACACGCTGGCTGGGAGTCAGCCTGGCTTTTGACTTCTCGCTCTCCTGCCAAACCCAGAGGTGATGAGAAAACCTTTCTCTTGAAGGAAGTATCCTCATCCGTCATTCTCTACCACTTTCCAGTCAAGTTTGTTAACTTGCCATAATAAAAGTGCATCATATATTGCAGGTAGACGCTCTTAGTGTCTTCCACGTTTTCCTTGTAGACCATAGTCTGCTATTTCACTGTTGCAAAATAGCGATTCCAGACCGCATTGCCTGTGCTACTTTTTCATCCTGGAGGACCAGCAAGCTTCCAAACAGACTACTGTTGGGCCCCCGGATGTACTTTTGTCTGTCTATGAAACGGAGTTTACAGCAATTACTTCTACTGTCCTTCTGTCAGTCAACCATTCAACGATGTCGATGATGGTGAAGAATTACTACCAACAAACTGAGTGTTATGGATTAGAGTTGGTGCAAACTTCAGATCAGAAAGAAATATTGAATACATTCCACGTTAGCTCATTTTGGGTATTGGTCAACTTCAAGGTGGATGCCAATCCTGGTTTGAGATGTTATGGCACCTTTTCCAAAGAGGAGAACCTTAGCACTTTTTTTTTTTACCAAAACTAACCGGGACCCAAGAGGAGCCACAAAATGGTATAAATTCACAGTTAGGCTCCAGCAAATGGGAGTCTCATCTCCCACGTACATACGTATACAGTACATGCGTATCCGGTTGATTCACTCGTTACATTGAGGCCATTACAGTGGGGCTTGGGTTTCTCCCGAGCATTCCCACACAGAGAAGATCTTTGTTCTGTTTTGAACTGTGAGCAATGAGACGCTCTTGGAAAAGAGGAATCCAACTGTTCCCAGGGTCCTTTTCACCTGCACCAGAAAACAACGGGAAGAATGGGGACGTTCTATCAAGGGGGTCTAAACTGTGATGGAGAACATCAATGTATGGTAGTAATTTACAGACGACGGAACAAATGAATGTTTGATGTTCCTATAGTCAATGATAACATTTGCGACATTTCGACATCCATCCATTATCCACACCGCTTATCCTCATGAATTCATATGCTCCTATTTTCAAAGTGGAAATTGGACAGGAGCATTTGACCAACAGCCTCATCACATGGAGAATCGAGCGGAAGCACAGTCTGGCTCGAGGATGTGAAACACACTCGTGGGACGAACTCACTACACAAACATTATCACAAGGCCTGCTAAACCAGTTTGATCATCAACCAGTTTTCTTGCCAGCCACCACTTCCACTTTTTTGGACTTTGAAGTTCCAGTGTGCATGCGTGTGTGCCTGAATGAGCGGACAAGGCCCTGATATTAGGTAGAGTTCAACTTGGGTTAAGGTGAGGATTAGAGTTAAGGCTTCAGGAAATGAATGGAAGTCAATGTAATGTGCTTGAAGTGATGTGATGGTAGGAAGTCATCCGTGTGTGTGTGTGTGTGTCTTCTCAACGCGGTCTCAGAGGATGTAAATCACCCTGTCCAAAGTGATCACTGTGAAAACATCCTGTGTGCGTGCTGAGACACCACCATTCCCCAATGCACACGCACACACACACATACACAAACACAAACACACAAGGCTATAATATGGTATGAGCTAGTTGAGTGAAGGGAAAAATATCAACATAGTACAGTAAAACTTCCAAAGTGGGACACAAGCCGTTCCTGGTTGCCTTCCAAGTGGTTCCATTTTTTTTATGCAGTGCATTAAAGAGAAGATAATCAATCAATATTAAAAGTCAAATAAAGTCATATTACTAAATTTGGAAAACAGTCATAAACTTAAATATAGACACGTTTCATTGGATTGCTCATATTGTCTTCAATAGCCTGACTTTTTGCTGGACTTTTCTAAATTTCTGCTTCTATTGGGATCATCACACATTTCTTCTTCCACCTCTGATACTTTTTGGGCGGGTTGGCTTTCCAGTGACATGCTTATGAGAGTGTGTTGTTCCACTCGACAGCTATAAATAACATGGAGACATCTGTGATAACAAGCTATTGAAATGATGCAGATGAGTGTGATGCGGCCTTGCATGCAAGGGACATATTGGAGAGTTTGTCAGTGATTGGCGGGGGTGGTGGGCCGGGCGGGCGGGCGGGGTGATGCTTTCCAGACAGGACGTCCACTACTTAGTAAACATCTACATGCAGTAAATCAAGTGTAATGCTTTTTCTGAGGCTTTTTTGTGGGTGTGACAACATCAATACCAATGATGGCAAAAAGGAAGAATGTCATAGAACCAGAAATGGACTGGAAGCAATTGCGGCATAGTGGTAGCATCATGCTACCATAGTGTTGATGTGAAGTCATCAAGAAAAACACAAAGACTCATAGACTCCAAAAGCAAATCAACTACTGACTGAACTAAACGGATACAAAAATCAATCTTAAAATAATGCATTAGAAAAGAATTGTATGCTTGAAGCATCACCTTTCTTATAAAACCAGAATAAATGAAGTTGTTTTTTTATGACCATTTTTGAGCAATTAAATGAGGATCTACTAGACTAGCAAGTAATTAAATAATAAATTTCAGTAAATAGACAGATAAAAGGCGAAAGAAAACAGGAACCAACTATTTTATCTTATCTACTGTTTACAACTCCTTTGTGCAGAGACTCGAGGTTTTTTTTTGCCATTCGTCACCATGTATGTGTTTCCATCCAATCACTGATGAGTTACACTTTGTCACTTCCACAAAAGGCAACACTTCCTGTTGTGAAATGTCAATAAGGGGTTGTGATTGAAAGGTAAAGGCAGTAAAGTTAAATTGCTCTATGACACTTTCATTATTGACATTTTGGCCACAAAGTATCACATACTGAAGAAAATTAAACGTGTTGATTGGGATCAGGCTTATAATTTTCATTTGAATTCATTTTTTCTTATTCAATTTGTTTTCGTTTTCTGGAGTGTTTTTTTTTTTGTTTGTATACAAAAAACTTGCTGTGTTTTAGTGTTTTTTTTTTAATTTGTTTTAACTTTAGGGTTTTTTTTTTTTTAAATGTTTTTAGATTGAAATTTGACATGGTGGTCGCCTCCCACCCTGCATTTGTATGACTTCATTGCACCGAGATGAAGGCCTGGCAATCGAGGGTTGGCACCATCATGTGAGAAAGGGGATATAGGCAGGGGGGCACGACAGTAGGTGGGTGGCTCGGCCATTGTGAGGGTTTAGCTAGCAGTGGGGGCACTGGAGGTGAAGTGAGGGTGTGACTGACACTTGGATAGAGGTGACTGGCAGGGGGTGACTGGGGGATAATGGCGGCAGGATGCGGGTGTGCCGCATTGTGCGTGGGCGCTCCAACGCATGGTCTCGGTGTGTGTTTTTTCAGGTGTCCGTGCAACCCTGCAGGCCCTGGAGGAAGAGGTGGCAGCTCATTAGCCTGATCAAAGAGTTCACTTCCCCTCTCTGCTTCAACACGCACGCACACGTTCACCTGGGAAAAGCCCAGGCTAATCTGCTAAAAATCCGGGGGGCCTCAATTAAAGAAAATGTGGATGCGGACGTGAGATGGAGAAAAGGAGAGGTCATATGTCAACGCTTCAGGTTAGAAAAAGAAACTATAGATCATCAGTAAATTCATACCTTGACAGCATTAGTGACAGGTGAGCATTATTAGCTTTTTGGAAAGTCGACATTTTTGACACAGGATGTCATTATTTGAAGCTGGTGTACCTAATTCATAGTCACGTGGATATTATGAAGTGGGAAATATAACAAATGCTTTTCAGGAATAGAATGGAGGACCGACATAAACGTCATCAGACTACAGAGTAATCATCACAAATTGACCTCCAAGAGCTGAAATGAATCATCTCGGTTGAGTATTGTCATGTAAAAATAACCACGAGTCGTTTATTGTCTCCTCTATGCATACTGAATCAGATTCTGATTCATATCCTGGGGCTTGATTTTTTTCCCCCTCAGTATGAAAACTTGCCACCTCATCGTCGGTCACAACAAAAGAGGCGCTGACTCACGGGAGTCACGTTTGAGCCACATCCTCCTCCCAAGTCACGTTGTCCTATTGTGATGTGTCAGAATGAATGAACGCACGTGCAGTCAAATCTTATTTTGCTTAGTTTAGTGGTGCGAACAGGCAGTCCTCATCTCAGCAGCTCTCATCCCTCTTCGAGTGTGCCTGACTCTATTTCTTCCTTTCTGATTTGAGCTTGTGTCCACTATGCACATATATACGTAGTATGCATGTGTGTGTATTCTGTGTATAAAAGCCTCCTCAACATTTTAGCAAAAACTAAAAAAACTCTTCCAGTTCAAGTTTAATGTCAAAATAAACAAATGATACTGAATGTTTTTTAATTATGTCGATAATGGGTCACTTTTAAGCATCAGGTTCGCCTTGAAGGCTAGCACATGACCTCATGCCACGTCAAACAACTCAAAATCCCTTTCAGTTCTTTTCATCTAAAAATGTTTTGCTCAAAGGCGACCCCCACACACACACACACAACTTCACGGTCTGAGTGGGAAGTAGCCCCCCAGCCGGGGCTAAGGGGAGGAACGTTGACCCTTGAACTTTTCTTCAGAGAAGTGACAAGACCCCGACTGCACTCCGACCCTTAGGGGGCAACCCATCGCTAAAGCGTGACGTGCCACGAGGGCCGTTGCCTCACGGGCCCTCGGCGACACTGGCATTCTGAGCATTCCAAGTTTGTCACACACACGCATAGACGAATTTAAAAAATCCCAAACACACAATAAAGACATTTTTGCTCGAAAATTCTTCGTTTGGCACGGTTATTAGTTTGACCGTGTATTTTGCGGCCTTTGCGGTTGTACTTTGCTATTTATGTACTTGTATGTATGACAAGCCTCAAACCAACGCTAATGTGTTTTCATTTTCCCTTCCCGCGTGTGTGCGTGCGTTCGTGTGTTTGTGTGGTTCAAGCTCCGAGTAGCGCAGGCCGCAGCCCGTCCGGTGTTGCTGTCTAACATCAAACTCAACAAACACACTCACACAAGCACACAAAGACACACACAGCCAGACACAAAAACACAATTTACTAGTAGTGATCCAGACAGAAGCAGACCTGGCTACACACTAATTACATGCCTTGAATTAAACATAATATCAACCGGACGCTGGACAGTGGAAAACATGGACGCCTCGCCAACACACATGTATGTTTGAGCGTGCGTGTGTTGTCGTCAAATACAATACTTCTATTATTTACACTGCTCGAGCTAGGTTTGTATTGCCATGTCGCTGTGTTTTTATTACTTTGGACTATTATAGTATTGTACAACACGAGGACTTCCTTGATGCCGATAAACAAAATTGTGTGGTGATAGCTCAGCACAATATATCATAACGTACATCAAGTTTTTACTGTCCTTACGAAACAATGCTATTTGCGAGAACAAATATAATTGAAATCAATAAGTGGCTATTTTAGCAGTGTTAGTACTGCGGCAGTTCAGGGGTCAGGGAAAGCAGTACATTGGCAGCTGAGGACGACACACCGTTTTGGTGTGTCAGAACATTTCGGGCGGGTACAAGCTTGTCAACATGGAGGTCACAGACTTGAAAATATAGTCTGCCTGACCTCAGCGGTCACGGCTATCCAGGCTGCGTGTGGAAACAAACAGTGGCGGTGAAGTGAAAAGATGGCTGATTCATGTCCTTCTAAATATAAACCCACACACTTACTAAAAATGCCCCCCACCTCTTCCCCGTCAACATATATTTGGCTTTCAATGTTTTCCCATCATGGCGGCAATATAAGGAAACCGGAAGAGTCGTGGTTGGCCCAAAAGTAGGGATTTCTAGTTTCTTGGTCTCAGACGTCAAACAAGATCAAACAATAATGATTTCCGTTAGGAACTCAATTAAGAAGCAAAAGGTTTAACATTTAACTTTAAGGGCACTTTGTAGATTATTTTTTTTCTATCATCATTCGAGTGAGTATTTCTTTGACTAATTATAAGCGCTTCCCCTGCACAAAATCCCATTGTGTTGCATTCAGGGCGGGCCAAATGCCATGCAGTTCTTTTATTTTGATGACTTTGGACACTCAGACCCCCCGTTACACACCTCGCCTAACTCCAGAGCACACAAACACACCTCCCGAGCAGGCGGGCCGGGCCGCAAAGGAAGGAAGTCAATATTTGAGGAGTTAAAGCTACCTAGCCTCAAAATACGCCTCTTTTACAATGGGCAAACGAAAGACTTTACTACAGAGCTGCTTTTAGCTTAATCCCACTGTGTGCTCATGTCGGTTACAACATGTCACAAACAATAAACATTAGATGAAAATAATTATATAGGAATGTTATGCCAGGCAACAAAAAATAAGCATATATATTTTGAAATCTAAATATGACATTACTTTAACAAGGTGGTGATATTTGGGGAGGAAAAGAAATGTAGAAAATATTTTTTGACATTTATATGAAATATTTTAACCACATTGATGCTCTCAGATCAAATGAATAAAATAGAATAGTAGAATAATCAGTGAAACTGACCCAGGAACTAATAGAGATAAGATTAACATCCAAGAGAAGGCAGAACACATTGCTAAATGTCCCTGTACAACGCAAATATTTAGAGGAAGCAAAGTTAGCCAACTTGCAAACTCAGGGCCAGTAAATAACTTTTTTTGTGTTTGTTTGCGCATGTGGCATTGGCGAATGTTTTTTTTTTCTTCAAAATGGGCCTGTCTTTTTTAATTGCTAGTTTTGTGCGGAACATAGTGTGCTTTAAACCGGGACTGCCATTTCAAATGACTGTTTTTCTGAGCACAGTTCGCGGGATTTATTTGAAAGGGCTGCGGAATCGAGATTCCGAGAAACTGCCAATTGCGATAGTGCTAATCGGCACGCTAGCACACTGGTAACTAAACACTGGAACTGATCAAAAATAAGAAAAGTTGACCTGTTTAGTTGCTATTAACATTATGAGAGACGTTTCAAAAGTTTGCAACCCCGTGCTCAAGCTTGTCTATTCTGCCCCATCAGATGTTTCTTTGTGGTGATTGACAAACAGCAACATGGCGTGAAATGCACTTTCAAAAGATTTAATGGTCGAGAGATGCGTATTGCAGAAGGAAGGCCGAACCTGCCACAGGAAGCTTTTGATGCGGCCATTGCGCTCATTTGCATTAAAAGCACTGTCACCTAATGTGTGCTCACAAACACACAGACACACACAGGGGAAATGACCTGCTTATTGTTTTGTGAGGCTGACAAAGACTGCTATTTGTGTGGTTCAATTTGGGTGGAGTGTTATGTTTATTCCTCAGTTGAATTAGAGAGCAAAATCCATGTCATAGAAAATATGTTCCAGGAGCAGATGGAGCTGTCCGTT
Source organism: Syngnathus acus (assembly GCF_901709675.1). Lineage (NCBI taxonomy): Eukaryota > Metazoa > Chordata > Actinopteri > Syngnathiformes > Syngnathidae > Syngnathus > Syngnathus acus. Next base: position 1,841,414 of record NC_051099.1, on the reverse strand, counting down.
ATGACCCCGAGACTCTCAGCCGTGGTGAGCAGATGTGGCCGGAAGGAGTGGTGGGGTGGAGGGTGGGTGTCTTGGGATGGGATAGGATGGGAAGAGAAGGGACGGAATTTGGGGTGAGGGGGGCCGCGGAATGGGGCCCGGAGAGACACAGAGGCCCTTTCCCCCGTGCGTGCATAGTGCTCCTGGATGATCACGCCAACAAGACATCAACACTGAAACGAGCGCTCCATGTCGAGTCATGTCCAACAAGCAGCTGCGCTGCTTGAATGATGTCACGTTTACTGTGTACACGCTGCATCTGCAAGTATCGAACTACAACATATGTCTTTAAGAGATTTTGTTCTGCTCCAGAGAACCCGAGGTTGAACTTTTTGGCCAAAATTCCAAAAGATATATACGTACGGTGTAAACTTTTGGTGTCATCTAAGTCTAACTATAACAAACTTAAAGCTTTCCATTATACATTTAGAATAACAGTAATGGAATGACAACCTTAATTGCTTCATTAAATCAATGAAGTCGAAACAACCATCACCGCATTATTAATATTTACATAGAAACAAATCAACAAGACTTGACTTTTCAACAGGGGGTTGATTGCTTCTGTCCTTCAACTGCCATGCAAGACCTGATACAAATAATGCACTTCCTCCTTCAAAGTGTCTTTGTCCAAAAAGCAATTATCCCAATTTGGAGGTGTTGTCATTGTCATGGTGGTGTATGCAAACCCTTATTAGGGGCAACCAAAGACTGGTTAAAAGACCCTATCAGAAGGAGGGCGTCGGGAAGGGAGGTGCAGCAAAGGGGTGGGGGGGGTTCGGGGCACCAGCAAACACACACACACACACACACACACACACACACACACACACACACACACACACACACACACACACACACACACACACACACACACACACAGGCGCCCAAACTAGGATGTCAAAGAGAAAGGAAATTCACACTCATTTCCTGCATGTGCTTTCGGTACAAATCAACAACATCCTGTCCTTTTGTGAATCCTGCCTGCCCTCATGCTGGTTTGCCCTCCCTCCCTCCCCCCCACCACCACCAGCAGCAGCAACACAAACCCTACCCCCTACCAACACACACTCTAATAAGGTTAGCAGCCATCTCCTCATTGTATGTGCGTCTTTCTTCCCACTATTCACCTCATGTTGTTGCACGGGAAGCAAAAGTGTGTCTTTATAATGGTGGCCCTCAAATTTACTAAGACTGTGGATTGTTGTAGCATTATTATTCAACCGAACCAAACATCCTTCCAACGGAGCACATGAGCAGAGAAATAATGGTCTTTCATGACTGCTATTGAGGCAATAATCACTGCAAATGTAAGGAAGAAAACAAAGTCCGATCTGTATGCATATAGAGATACATTTGCGGGATTAAGGTGTTTATGGAAATCAGACCTGACTTTGCCCTTGTGATAAAAAAAAACACTCTTCCTCTCTCTCTCTCTCGTCTCATTCACCGTTCCTCCCCATTCACATAAAGAAAAAAACTCGACGTGACGCATGCGCAGCACCACTCGGAATCCTCCCCATTCATAAAAATGTAACCTCCCGAGTTCCAGTCCCTCCCATTCACAAAAAAAAAAACGACCGAGGCATCTGCGCAGCACTCTCCCCCTGCCCCCTTCCTCCCTAACCCTCCCATTCATAAAAACTCAGCCCAGCCCTCCTCTCCTCCTCCCCTTCTTCCTTTTTTTCTCCTCTCGAGGAGGTTGCAACATCACATGCAGAAGCTGCGCGTCCACAACCGCAGTCGCCTTTTTACGCACCAGCAGGCTCGGAGGAGAGAACGACAGAACGCGTCCTTTCTCTCCCCCTTACATTTTTAGTCCTTGCTCCCCCCCTCCTGCCGAACACACACCCATTTGGACTACTTAATACTGCTATTGGAGCTATACTCGGCACACGCAAGCGATTGGGAATAATAGACGTGTTGCGCAACGACGAGATGACATTTTTACCCTGAGAGCACCGTAAGTACGCTTGGTTTAACGTGGCTGTCTCTAATTCAATCAAATAACCATTGCGCTTGCACTGAGGGAAAATTGCAACTATTTTGCAACAAGCTCGACTCGTGTTTGCACTTGGAGTCAATATTTAACCAGCGCCAAGCAAAGTTGAGGGCAGAGGAAGGCAAACTTGTGACGTCTAAACGTGCAGGGAAATGACAGAAAACGGTCAATTTTGTGCACTTTTTCAGACAGCAATCTCATTTTAACCCAAATATGACAGGTGTTAATTACCCCCGTTTTTACACCAATGTCCACAATAGTCATCACCAACTGCATGACAATAATTTAAAAAAACAAAAAATGGGACAGGTAAATTAAAAAAATGCGTTGTTTGCATCGCTTTTCGCGGCAGCGCCGAATCTGGCAACCCAACCTGGCATCATTCAAAACTGCCGTGCGCCATTTCCTCCCATCAAGGTTAATCCGTGCCCGAGTGAATTTGAATATATCACGTGTTACAAAGCCCATACAAACACGCTATTTGAGTATAGAGAGACAGAGCCGTCCGCCTCCGGTTTTTATGACTCAGTCCATTCACATATCTGGTGGGGGGGTGAGTGCGTGCGTGCGTGCGTGCACGCACGCAATCACATAAAGCTCATGCGCGCACAGTTCCGGCTTATAATGATCCCGATTTGATCACAAGCGTGTGTCGGTGCCAGCAGTGCAACAACAGGTTTGACAAACTGGATTTTGCACATTCTCTAAAAAACAAAAAGAAAAAACGTGCACATCCGCACGATTTTATTTTACGTCTGGACTAGAAATGGCGTAAATGTCATTAGAACAACGCATATCGGGTTGTTAGACTCGTGATATTGGATGCATGGCTGCTAAAAAAGAGAAAGAGAGAGAAAAAGAGAGAGAACGAGAAAGAGAGCGAGAGAGATCGTCATGACTGCAGCGCTTTGAGTCATGCTTGCAACAGCCAGTGCAGTCAAGCAGCGTTCATTCACAAAAAACGATGCCAGCTCAACAAAACGCAGTACCATTCACAATTCTTGCAATCCATCCACAAATAACGTCTGTTGAAATGAAGGGACTGTGACTAAAAGATACAAGATGAAGTCGTTTCCTATTTATTTTCCATCTTATCCCAGTCTTAGGGAGTCCTTTTACATGCAAGTCCCGCTCCGTGGCGCTGCCTGCTCTTTTGATGCCAGGGAAAAAGGGAGACCAACGTACATTGAATTAATATCAGGCGTTAGAAACAGCCAGAGGGAGGTTTGCGCCGCAACATTGTTGTAGGGTGAGATTTTTTTTCATCGTTTAGAACTGTATTCATACAGTGAAAAACATCAGCGGACATCAATGACAGCTTGTGTAGGAATCCCCGTGAAAATATGCCATCAGAACAATCGGATTTGACGCTTACTCATTGTTTAGAAAGTGCAGGGGGTCCTCAGAATACGCTGTAAAGAAGTCAAGTCACATTGCGAAGAGGACCCCTCTCTCAAATGCAAGGACCAGGTCTTAACCTTCGCCTTGTTTCTTTGCAGTTATGCTAAATGCTGCTTTAGAGTGACGACGTGCCAGGCAGCAGCCAACACATGGAGTCCAGGGTTCCTCACCACATCCCCGGAGTGTCCTCCTCCATCATAGCCCAGCCTCTGCTGGACAGCCGAGTGCCCTACGGCCGCCTGCAGCACCCCCTCACCATCTACCCCATTGATCAGATCAAGTCGTCGCACGTGGAGAACGACTACATCGACAGCCCCGCCGTGGTCTCCCAGCAGCCGCCGTCGAGTCAGAAGGTGGCCGGCAGACGGCTCAACTGGGCGGGTCCCCATCAGGAGGGGTTTGTGGGGGCGAACCACAACAACCATCACAATCACCAGCACCAACCCCAGGGCCGGTGCGAGACTCACCACGACACCACCACCCACCCGTGGATCTCCTTCAGCGGGAGGCCCAGCTCCATCAGCAGCAGCAGCAGCACGTCATCAGACCAGAGGCTGCTGGATCACGCCGCGCCGACCCCCACCGTGGACCACCACCCCCACCAGGGCCTCGTCAACACAATCACCACTCGAACTCCGGGCTGCTTGGCTTCCTCGGAACCCAAAGTCCTCACCTCCTCTTCTTCGGCTTCCTCCTGCACCTCCTCCTCTAAATCGCTGGATCTCAAGTCTGGGAAACTGCCCACAGGGGGCCAGCAGGGGTTGGCGCTGATCCCGTCCTCGCCGGCCGAGAAGAAGCACCTGCTCCTCTGCGAACACTGCGGCAAGTGCCGCTGCACCGAGTGCACCCTACCCCGGACCCTGCCCGCCTGCTGGGTCTGCAACCAGGAGTGCCTGTGCTCCGCTCAGAGCCTGGTGGACGCGGCCACCTGCATGTGCCTGGTCAAGGGGATCTTCTACCACTGCACAGAGGACGAGGACGACGAGGGCTCCTGCGCCGACAAGCCGTGCTCGTGCTCGCAGGCCAACTGCTGCGCGCGCTGGTCCTTCATGGCCGCCCTCTCCGTCGTCCTGCCTTGTCTGGTTTGCTATCTGCCGGCCACGGGCCTGGCCAAACTGGGACAGAAGTGCTACGACAACGTCAGCAGGCCCGGCTGCCGCTGCAAGAACTTGCAGAGCGCCGTCCCTCCCTGTAAAAACGGAGGCGGCGTGGAAGCCAAAGCCGGAACGCTCGAGAAACCGCAGCAGGGCTCATGATACCAACACATCCTGTCTGGCCAACGTTGGCCTTGCTCAAAAACAAACTGGACAGCACCACAGTACATATTCATTCTCTAGGGACCCCTTAACCAACCCCATTAATCTGCTGGAAGATGACTCGTGTAAAACAAAAAGGTACTTAAATAGCTTCTTGACCTGTTTTCGAAAGGCTCGATGATTACATCGGTGTATGGAAGGGTCGACAAGCTCTTGGGTGAGAAACCGCGGTTTGGGTTGTTTTGCGATGAAGGCACAATGTCATCTCAGCTAATTTTGTAACTAACCATAAAATGACCATGGGATTATATCCATATATCAAGAAGTTCAACTCTAGAGAATAATAGGATCTATATGGAGATAGATATATAGCCAAGTGTCCTGCTTTCAACACCAACAGTTGCTAGCTTGAGCATTCCAATTATTGCCACAGATTTGCATTTAAAATTCCCCTTAATGTCTCGACGAGCAAAACGATCACACTTTTTCAGAAAGCGAGGCTGAAACCATCCAACTGAACCGGAAGGCTGATCGAAGATCAGTTCGTAAACCCAAAACCTTCTCAGGGACTGTCCTCTAAAGATCTGCTGCTGCATTCAAGACTTCCTGGGAAGTCGGCGCTTGGTCCTCAGACCGCTTCAAACTACGATGAACTAATGCCAAGAAATTTAAGTGGAAAACGATATCTGTAAAATTGACCTTGACGTTGGAACTCCTTACGTCAAGTAGAGTGGCGGCCATTTTCCCCGTTTTCTTGAATGTAGCAGATGGTTTGCGAAGCTAAAATCGACTTTGCACGGAAAAGGTGCAAAAGGAACAACTGGTGAGCAAAAAAAGGCGGGAGCTAATCATCGGAAAGGGTTGAAGACAGTGTTCGGTCAAAATAAATCAAACCTGCCACTTGCACAACGCTGTTTTTTTTCTTATGTGGAAGCTAACCTCTTTTAAAGAACGTACTAAAGCACAGTATGAACCACCTCAGCTGTTCTGAGGTATGTGCGCTACTTTTAGCGCGGCCCGAGTGTCTTCATCGTCGTTAGTTGCCGCATAGCGTTCTCTTTAAAAGTCTATTTTTGTGGCTTGCACGAGGACTTTTTTTTTTTTTTTTCCTTTTTGCCAAAGGAAGCAAACGTATGGTAGCATGTCTTCGCTGTCCGAAGTGATCACTGCAGTGGTTATGCACAAACAGGGAGGGGAGGATGATGACAACCCATTTCTCCCAAAAAAATTGAGAAAAAAAAAAAAAGCATGCTGCCCTTTAAGACTGAAGGCCTTTTGTGTTTTGGGCATAAAGTGATACTTTGTTTCTCCATTTTCACGGTAGACGGCTAAACTCCTTTGCTCACTATTGTCTTGTTGCACAAAGCTGATTACACACTGTCCATCGAATGTAGTATGTGGCAATATTAAAAAAAAAAAAAAAAAAATCAGTTTAGGAAAAAGGTGCCAAAATCAGAGAAGAGCGGCAGAACTCGTAGACGAAAAATCACAGACGATAATGTTTAGTAATAGAAGCTATGCAGGTGAACGACTTATTTGCTGTAAATAGTTTCACGTTTGTGTTCTTTAGAGGAGAAGACTTTTAAATGTCCTTGAAAGGTTGCATGGTACACTATAACTATGACTAAGTACAAAATACATAGAGAATATATTAGATATCTATTTTCAGGGCAAGGACGAGAAAAAAAAAATGTTTTGGAGGGTTTGTGTGAAAGGAAGCACTTGAATTGGAAAAAGTGTGCCCTGCAATAAAATACATTTTTTGGAAAAAAAAAAAGGAAAAAAAAAAACAACTCCTGCTGCTGATGCCCTGCGTGGCTCATTAGCAGGCGAAGGCTAAGCTAACTCCCTCGCCTGTGGATTTGTGGAGTGCACAGAGGGAACACAATCCACCCGTGTCTATCGACTCATTTCCTGCTGCTTCCCCCCCTTTTCAGTCTTGATTGACAAACACAGCTGCTCTGCATACATTTGGTTGTGTTGTTGCCGCCTGTTTTGCCTGTCTTTCCCAACTATCTGCCTTTTGGAAGCTGCCTCGCTTTGACATGATATATTTTACAGAAATCCTTCAAATGACAATTCTATTATGGTCAACCCCCCTCGATGCTACAGCACCATGACCCTCTCCACCTTTGTCGCTCACTTTGGGGCCAATTTATACTGATTATGCCTTTGCAACGGCAGTGTTTGGGGGAGCAAAGAAGAGTGTGCTTCTTTTTTTTTGTTTTTGTTTAGATATAACAGAAAGGAGGAAGAAAAAAAAAAAAAAAGCTCTCATATAAAAGTTTTCCCTTTATAGATATATTTATTTTGAAGTTCTATTTTATATAGTATTTATTTAGATGCCAACTTTCTGTTTGTGAAAAAAAGCTTATGTTGAAATGGAATGTACATTGACAATGGAAATATATATTGTTAAATACACCAAGCTGCTGTTTCGTCTCTTTTGTCACCTGCTGTTCAGAATGCAAAATGCAAAAACGTGCATGTTACACACTTTTTGACACATTTAAATTAGACTAATTGGTAAATATATTAGAAAAATAGTTTCCAAAATGAGATTAGCAAATCAGCTAGCTAATAGATAGACAAACAAGCCAACTACTAAGCTTAGAAAACTACTGAGCAAAAAGAGATAAGCCAAGTAGCTACTACAATTTAAATTTAAAAAATGCAGTGCATTGCTGGATTAACTATTTTGATCAGAAAAGATAAAAATCAGATTAATTTACGGTTCACGTCAAGCATTGTTAAGAAAAACCACTCGCCAACTTGGTTTGGTGTCTTTTAAAGGAACGTTCGTGACAAGAAGGCAATCACTTCAACCGCTGTTCTTTGTTTTTACTTTTATGGCGCGGCATTTACAAGGTTTTTTTTTGTTGTTTTTTACATCACCATGCAGATTTCCTGAGTCGCACACTTCCTGTGTGTGTGAATGGATCGCACTTTATAAAACATTGGCGGGCCCACCAAGGTCAAATAAAGCCTCGACTGAATGGGGAGCGTTACATAAGTCTCAGGAAATTGTTGTCAGATGCGGACGATGTCATGCGATTCGTGCGTGCGTGTAGTTTAAGTGACAAGTCTACAGTGTTGCTTTGTGACAATCTGGATGTGTCACATTCCTTTCCCCACAAGGCCTGGGAAAGCTGAGAGCGCACGCTAACTCCGGCCCACCTGTGCTGCATGTTACCCGAGGCCTTCTGGCTTCCCTTGGTGTGCCCATCCCCCACTCCGCCCCAGCGACGACACTTGCTTCCTGGGTGTTTACCTGAGTGCACCTGGGAGGGTCGAACGGAAGGGGGGGCGAATGTGTGACACAGCAGGAGAGCGAGAAAAAGGAAGTCACACTCACAAACACACAAAAGAGGGCCTGCAGCCACAATTGCGGCTTCTGCTGCAACAGGTGAGCAACCTGCCTGTTTACCTGTCGCCTCTGTCAACACACACACTCACACACACCTGCATTTTGACTTCATACCACCACCACCCTCCAATTCCTTACCGGTCTGCATACTTAACAATTCCTGTACAATCTAATGAGCTGTGTTAAAAAGAATCAATGTGAAATGCAAATGACTTTTTTGTCATATGTGTGGTTAGGAAGTATGCAATCTTAGGTGCCCCCCCCCTCCCCACACACACATATGTCACAGATGCAAATTATAGAGACCTGTGGATTGCATGCACATTGTTTGCCTTTACTTAGTATCTCCAATGACCCCACCCCGACTTCTTCCCTCAGCGGAATTCAAGAGTAAAATGAAGCCGAGTGTGACAGGATGGCCTCAGCTGCAGGAAAAACACACATTTCAACACTTGTCGTAATCATGGGGCTGCCGGGACAATTGGAGGAGAACAGGGAGCAGTGGAGGTGCGGGTATGTGGCAGTGCAGGGGGCCCAGTCTTGTAAAATGTCACTCAATGGGTGGGTGGATTATGCAGCCCGTTATCACGCAAGGGACCGACCCTATTTGGTAGAAATGAGGACAAGAAACACATGCTAACTTTGTCTTACCCTGTTGCTACAGTATTTTACACCACCGTTTCCATTTGTTTTGGTCTTAGCAGTTAAATTTCACCTGTTCGTGGGTCACTTTGAACACAGACGAAAGTCCAAAAAAAAAAAGAGAGATTAGCTGGGGGGGAGCTGCTCTTTTTTTTTTTATTTGCTTGCTGCTTGCCTTCTTCTATGCAAGTCATGCAAGCGGTCAGCATGTCCACCATGGAGTCAGTCACCCAGGCAGCAAACAAGCCAAGCGCTCAGCTTCTTTTCAGCGGGGCCGCTGGCACGGGACCAAGTAATGCCACCAAACAAAGAGCCAGTGTCTTGCATCACTTCCCCTCCGAGAGGCCATCCAGGCCACAGCCTCTTATCACCAGGCACTGCCAGTCTGCAGCCAGGCCTCCAGCACAGTGGCCTCTTTGCGAGCCCTTCTCGCATTAGACGGCACCATTAGACCGCTGTGCTCATGTCATACATCCTTCTAATGGACCCCCAAAAAGTTAGCGCGACACTATTTTTTATGAAGGGCTAAAGGAGGTCATGCTTGCGAAGTATTCTTTGACTTTTGACAGTTGCAAAAGTTGTGTCAAATTGTAAACATTTGTAGCATGAAATGTTTCACTGCATTCTACAGCGACCCTGTTATTTTCCTATCGCAGCAGTTAAGCAGGGTAAGTCTGGAATCTTAATGGGCAGCTTTTGCTCCTCAAGTCTTGATAAGTATTCCGCCGGTGTAGTTTGATACTTCCTTCCATGCCACAACCTCACTGTGCGTTTGTGTGTGTGTGTGTTTCATGGTTGCGTGTCTGTTTTCAACAGGCCCCTCGGCTGCCTAAGGGGGGGGGGAGACATGTGCAGGGAAACAGTTGCATTCCTTTCAGATCGTCCTCTCCAAGGGAAAACACACACACACACACAGACACACACACACCTTTCATTCACATCTGTTCACACAACGGTCCACAAGAACTCACAAACCTCTCTTCCAACTTCGCTCTGTTTCTGAACAACAACAGAGCAGGACGGTTTGTCCCCTACTAAAAAAAAAATGAAAAAAAGCTGAAGTAACCAAACTTGGCTTCCGACCCCCGGAGCAGTGCCACGCCCACTTTGGCGGCGGCGGCGGCCTGCAGTGCATTCCTGCTGAGCGCATTGTCAAAGCCGAGCACTTCCTCTGGACGCGGGCCAGCGCCGACACAATAACATTGCAAACATTCATCCCCTAGCTTCGAGAATGACACTACACACTATAAAAGTGCACACACACACACACGTGCACTTACAGAACATACACAGGAAGAACTCTGTACAAACATGAATAATAGAAGTCTTCTTGCAAAACACTGTTTGGATTCTCTTCCGTGCATCTGACTCACATTTGCCACAGCTGTACAAAAACAAGGTCCGGAACTTTCTACATGACAAATCTGCATTTCAGATGGTCCTGATGCTAAGCAAAATAGCATGATGATAGCCAAATCATTTTTTGTTTCCTATTTATCAATCAATCATAGTTTATTATTGACCAACCAAATAAAGAACAATTATTATCACTCATTAATATTGTGTATGTAGAATATGAATGAGGCATCACAGGGCTCAGGTAATGATTGTCACGGTCAGCACTGTGATGTCATTTTCAGTCGACGTGGCAAAAATGGCTGCCGCCGAGATGGATAAAAACAGGTGGCTTGACTGCTGAGGCTGGAATCAGACTATTTGGACGAGTTGGATTGTTTCATTTTGACACCTCTAGGTATGAGCCATTGGCAGTTTGAAGAGATATCCCACCTCGCCACTACTAAGCACTCCTTCCCCACATCACACGTTTTACGGATGGACAGATGGTGAAAAGAGAGGTAAATATATCCGGATTACACATCAGACTGGAAACGGGCGCTCGATGGGAACGGATATGTACACATGCCGAGACACTGCTTCATGGCGCTATAAACAACCCGCACACATGGCCCGAAACTAATACGGACGTTCTTGACGTGCAGTTGTGTTGTGGCGGGGCAGACACATCTGCTGCCATGCTCGGTCGGCTGTGCCAACGTGATATCTGCTTGACGAGGCTCTTGGGAGGGGGGAAAAAAATAAAAAAACTTGCGCTTGTAAATTTTCACATGGTCACATCTACTTGGCCGGCATCGGAACGGGCCCCTCGCCCCTCCCCCCCTGTTAACATACATCTGTTTAGTCAATATCGTGAGCAAAATGGAATATCGCCATGGCAACCCGCCGCACGTACACACAACAACGTCGCCGTGTCCGATGCTAGCAAGCCTATAGGCGTTGAGGGAGAAGAGGTCAAGTCACGTTTCCTCATGTATGTGAGAATGTGTGTGTGTGAGTGTGCATGTGTGCGTTAGCACGTGCGCGCTTAGGGCATATGCCACCATGGTTCAATGTTTTTCTTTTTGCATCGCTGCCACTCTCGGCTTCCCGCGGGCTGACCTTTTCTCTTTCTGTCAACTTCTCGTCATGTGATCTGGGTTCCTGAAGGTCATGTGTCACCATTAAGGCTTCTTGCAAAACATGAAAAAGTTACAGTATTCCATACAGCAAACCGTGGCAATATCATATCATTATACCATTTTTTTTTGTTTTTTTTAAAGTATCTAGGCCATTTCATCTTCCCACCTGTTTGGGTAAGCCCCAGAGCAAAATTGCTATTTCTCAGCGTGTGATTTTGTCACATGACTATTAATGGATGAGCACACGGGGGGCCAGGGGGAAATCAAATGGCGCTTTTTTTAGACAAACAGCAAGTCTATGTCAAGACATGCTAAATATGTAATCATTAGACGACGTTACAATGATGATTGATGAAACAGAGAGCATTTTTTGCCTACAATGTTGAAAAAACATGAAGACTAAAAGTGTCATATTCCAAAGACAGACGGACGGGCGTGCGTGTGTGGAGAGAGCGAGAGAAAGTGCGGCACCTGCTCAGCGACCTCGCTCCAAACAAAGACCCCTCTGTCCCCACAAGTACAATGACATGCCCGACTTCCTGTCTCTATTGAGAACAACGGAACACATTAGAGGCCCTGTTCTATTCTCCTCAAACACACAGTCAGTCAAACACGGACTCCAAATAAGTAGGTGACATTTTTTTTGGGAGGGGGGGGGGGGGGGTAAAAGCAGATCAAAACAAAAAGAAATGAGACGCTGGTGGCCCTTTCCTTTTCAGGCTTGATAAACATGAGAATCGTGTTACCGTGGAAACCACACAGACGACTACTGTAGCTATCAAGAGGAGGTCACATGAGATAAAAATAGACAAGGAAGAATAGCTTAAAAGCTTAATGAGTCTATTTGTGGATTAGCCATCATCACTATGCCCATCTTCATATGCATTTGTTTTTATTCTTGGGTGCTTAAAATTTGGCTAAACTTTGAAAAATAGCATCTTGAGACACCAGTGAACGGTTTCAAATATGTTTGTGCGTCTTTAAGCCAACCCCTTGCAATTCCACCTTTATTATCAAGACATTCCTCTTTGATGGGTCCCCTCAAGAAAAGATTTGCATGCGTACAATTGCACCATGGTCTGGCTCCACTGAGACTCCGTGCCCAGCAGTCGTCGTCAGCAGAGATGCCACTATAACTGCCACGCACACTACCTCCAGCTCACTCCATAACAAACGATGAGAGCCAGGGGCCTCCCTTTAGGCTTCCTGTGTCCTACACACAGCCAGCAAATAAAAACAATCACGTTCATTTAGCCGTGCACGCACATTCGCACAACCACACGATGCATTCATTAGTGCGCACGCGTACTCACACCAACACACAAAAAACAGAATCAGGATTTCTGCTGATGTCAAGAAGTGATATACCAAGATGCCTTTCCAGCCAAGAGAACGTCTCCTTCTCGTACAGGAAGTGGGAAGGGAGAAATCGGAAGGAATTGGATAACTTATTGGTTTTTGTGGTTTAAAAACTGGACTAGTGAGTTCACAAATGAAGTCTGTTTTCTTTGGCGTTGTCACATTTTGTGTCATGAAACTGCTCCATTCCTGCGGTCTCTCACAATATTTTTATGAAGAATTCATTGGATCAAATATACAAAACCTCACTTAGGCAGAATGGTGCCTGGACTTAGACATTTCATTTATTCATAACGCAAACCACTCAAATCATCTTTCACCATTGAAATGCATGGAAATGACATTAATTCATCCCATCACTAATAAAACTATTGTTTTAATACATACACAATAGCACAGTTTCTCATTAAATCCCAAACCATTCCATAACTTTAAGTACCATTCCGTATTATTCGACACCTTTTTTTTTTTTCCTCCATCAGCCACTGCACAAGAACGAAACGATATCATCATGAGTATTACGAAATTGTTGTCCGTACTTCTCTAGAGGTTCTACCACAAAACAAAAAGGTGTGCTAAGTCTGTTGTCAAGTCATGTAACCCAGTAAGGGAGTACCGGTAGGGAGAATTTTTTCGGGGGGGGTCGTTTGAGTAATTTACACCAGGAAGTAATTATGTAAATTCTAAAGCTGGCTCTTCCAGTTTATAGGTGGCCCATAAAGCAACTGTCATGTCTGGCCGGCAATAAAGGTTATTTATTTCTTTGTTTATTAATGCTTCCACTGCTACTCCTCCCCCCAGCTTTACTTTTTTTTTTTAAAGGCTAAACAAAAAAAGTTATTTAAAAGTGTGCCAGCTGAGCCCACATGATGAATGCGGGGCTCCAAAGTTAAGAATAAATACATATAAACTGGGGGGCTGTGTTCGTTATTTTTATGAAAGTAACACAAGAGCTTCATGTGGTTTTGTTACATGTGGTTTTATGCGTTTAGGAATGGAAGGGTTAGGTTTCAAAAGTGGGTATTATGCACACTTAAAAGGCCACAAGACAAAGAAAGTGAAATAGTGTGTTTACATGCAGTGCAGTGTGTGGTAACCATTTGGGAAGATGGTGATGTTATCTTGGGGAGGGACGGGGGGGGGGGGGGGGGGCAATTGAAGTCATCTGCTTTGTTATAAATTGTTGTTGCACAATACTTTGCGGGATTATCTCTTCATTTCATTTTTGGAATAGTTTTGCTTTTTATCATTTGGTTTGACTGGAAGATTGCACAAAATTCCCCCCTCCCCGCAAAAACAAATGTTTGTTACCAAATATGGTCCTTTTTTCTAGCCAGGGCACAAGTATTAAAAACATTGAAGACATCATTCATCTTCAATGTTCTCCATAAAGGAAATCCAGAGTGGATGGTGCAGGAAGACAACGTTTGTCAAACAATGACTTCATGTTGAGCAATAAAATCAAGAGCTGCACTTCCTTCCCAATATTTACAGCTGTTGATGTTTTTTTTTCCAAAGCATCCAAACACAAACAATAAATCCTGCATTGCAATATTACATCAAGTCAGGGGGTTTGCTTTAGATTTTTTTTTTTTTTGCTATCAGGGTGTCTTGTCGCAAAGTTCAAAGAGTCCCAGCAGATTGTTTTCCACTGACAGGGGGATGGAATTCCTCAATGACATGTTGTATCCCATCCTAACTGTAACATCCTCCCCACAGGATAAATAAAAGTGAAACATCAGTGCTCATGTGTGTGTGTATGGGTATTCTTGTCTTTCTGCGTATGTGGGGCACTAGCCTTGCCTTACCCCTCTTATTGGACCTCATTCATAAATTCTGAACATTTAATTCACAGATCTGTGACTCATTTATCTTCCTACTTACTTTTGTTCTTACGCTGCAAACCAATTTAGAATTTAATGTAATTTTTGGGTTTGTCCCAATTTGTCAATTTGAATGAATTCTGATTAGGATGTCATTTCAATTACTTTTTATTTGAACATTTTAACGTATCTTGTATTTTAGTTGTAATTATTTTTGACAGTTTTCTTATTATAATGCGTGTGCATGTGCTGTGTAGGCAATCTTTCCAAATCCCAGGAAAAAAAGCTTTTGGTCAACTTTTGTTTTTGGCAAAGTAAGAAAGCGAGCCATAGGGAGGAAATGAACACGAATGGGAGTATGGGTATTTCGGCATGTGTGTGTGCACGCAAATGCGTGCATGTGTGTGCGCACACGCACACCCAGTGCAGATAGCCTGCGTGTTTATTTAGTTTGAGGTGACAGCAGGAAGGAAGGCAGGTTAACGAGCTGCCGGCTCCAGGCACCGAGGCACATGGCGATTACGCAACCGTACTCAACTCCACGTATACACAGATAATACACTCACCTGAGTGAGGAAACAGGAACCCTCGCAAAATACACAGGCTCATTTTAAGACCCTTGCACTATTTGTAGCATACAACGGCGGTACGGACACAACCTGGCATTAAGTGCACTTGACTGCGGTCACACCTACTGGGTGGCAAGCTAGCTGCCGATGGTTCCACGGGGAGTGCCACCAAGACGCAGAAACCACATCTAAAGCAAGGAAAAAAGGCAACCAGGCGCCACCCTTCAAATCGACATTATCCAATAAATAACCTATTCCAGTGATTTACAACTACTGTGGTCCGACGCACCACTTGTGCCGCGGGAAATTGTGCAATTTTACCGAATTGGTCCAAAAACTATTTATTGTACATCATTCTATGACAGTGACATATAGTGACACTAGATGCCAGACTACAATTCATATTTGTTCTGGGAGTATTTGCTTGTGAATATTGACTAAATTTCTGTCTGCATGTATTGCTCCACCATTTGTGTTCAAATATCTGGTTAAAACATAGCCACAATTGTTAGCCCCAAATGGATTCACAGCTGCTGACAGATCATCTGCATTCGACTTGAATTAAATATAATGGTTTCTGGATCTGTACCGTCTGACCCCTTTGAGTGTGGTCACAGTGATTGGGCTTGAAAACATGTGCACGCTATCATGACTGCCAGGTGCAGAATCAGCATTTGTGGTTTTTGCTTCGTCTTGAAGCATCCGAAAGAGAGCAAAGAGCCATGCTGCTTTGTGTATGCATGTGTGTGTGTGTGTATATGTGGTGGTGATGGTCAACTGAGCAGAAAAGACCCCCCACATCACCCATTAACACGGTCTCACCTTTGACCCACCGCATCCCCCCTTTGCCTACCTCCATTGAAGAGCTTGGTAATAGAGGCCAGGCTTTGTAGACGTCGTGCATGTTTACAATGATTGCAGAAAATGAAGGACGTTTACTCCAGTGTTTCTCAAACTGTGGTCCCCGGACCTCCTGCAGCCAAAGCTTTGGGTCTGCAAAGTAATCAGCAGAACTAGGTTAGAAGCACAATCCCAATTACAAAAGTACATATGTAACTGCACTTTGTTGGACTTGAAGTTCCGAGTAAATGTAGACACAAGAGCTCATTTTGACAAGCGTCGGAGCCTGGCCATGTGTTAGGATTAATAAATGTGCACAATTGAAGACTTCCTGTTATTTAGCGGTGAGGCCAGAGGAAGTTATTCTGCGGGACACGGATCATTTTGGTCAGAACGCCGGCCTATAAATACTGAGCGCGCTACGCACTCCGCATCCCGCCTCCTTCCTCCCCGTTACTGTTGTCCGCCAAATGAAAACCAGAAGTGCAGAAGGAAAACAAAAGCAAAAGAGAACAAGCGTGTGCATGAAACAGCATCATACAGAAAGTTTGTGAGGACATTGTTTGAACATGTATGTAAATTTGCAAGTGGCAATTTGTGTCAGCAGAAGCCACAACATCTGAGTCAGTGCTGTCATAGTAACTTCAGCTCACTTCTCCTTAGTGCTATTAAATGATGAAAACTACTTCAAATGACTTTTTATTGGAATTATTTCGCATACCACTAGAGGGAGACTGTTCGTGGTACCTGTGCCACACTTTGAGAATTACCCAGCCAAATTATTCGAATCGTTTTTAAACATTTTCCAACCCAAAAGTAGTCTCACTCTTCCTTCGGTATCTGTTAAACGTCGTTAATCTTTTCCCTCAATCAACCACGGTCTGTCTTGGGATTTCATTGCCTCCGGCAACATCGGAACTCTCTGTTTACCCATCCCATAATAAGGCTCATTCAAGCTCGGGACATCTTGATTAGCTCTGCTGAACGTCTGGTTCTCATTTAGCGTGGAGGATGGACGCAGGAAGAGAAAAGAGTTCAGGATTGAACCAGGGGTCAGTGGAAATGAAGGTGAAAAATAATACAAGCAAGTCTTTGGAACTGCTGCTTATGTCAAAGGATGAACTTTCTACATTATTGGAGCCCATAATAGATGAACTTATCTTACCTTGGTTGGCCTCCAGTGGGGCTCACTGATTAACAACTATCCTGTTGACACAGCTCCTATGACAGAAATTGGACGGAATATACCCTTGAATGAACTCCCCGGTTCCGGACGTGTCGCAATGCAAACAAGCGATCCGGGCACCATTATCACTGAAAAGAACAAAAAAAAATCATGAAAACAAAGAAGGAAGATTTCCACCTTTATTTACCAAAATTGTTATACTTCTGGTAGCAACATAAAACCCTTTTGCACATTTGATGAGATTATGTAATAGTTGCGGGTACCTAGAATAAAACAATAAATGGGGAAAAAAAAATGTTGGATGTGTGACACAAACTAGGAGAAAAATGTGGCTTAACACTCCCGCGGCGGTTTATCATTCCCAGCAGATGCTCGGCCTCTGCAGCGCTCACAGACACACCCAGACGCAAATATATACAGTTACATTTGAAAAATGCAGAGACACTGTTGAAAGAGCATACACTCCCACGGTATTTATGCGAGAAAGAATTCTGAGTAAACTATGCAACACACACACACACACACACGCTGCACATCAGAGTGGAGTTCATGTAAGCGATAAGAGACAAGAGTCAACAGCCCAGCAGATAACCTGCTGATAGCGTGTTCCCTCGCTTCCGCTGCCCTTTTGTTTACCTAATGATCCCGTGGATCTACATGAGTGCTGCAGAGACACATATATGAATTGGGCAACACTTGCTACCCGCTCATTAAGCTCATACAGGAGAGACTTCAAATGACTGTAACCTAAAATCAAATCTGAATGAGGCTAAAGACAGAACCCTGTGGGACGCCACATTCGGATCTCTGCAATCTCCATTCACAAACGGGTCGAACCAGGAATGTGAAATAAGCTAAATCTGAAGAACTGTACAGGAAGGTGGTGGTGGGGATCCCAAGCTAGCTTCAAGCATGGGAAAAAACCTGCACTCACCAGCAAAAGCCCATTCAGATTGTGAACCACCTGCTGCGTTCCACGGCCAACAAGTCAGCTACTTAAGGGGCCACAATTTAATCAGTCAGTCAAAAGGCCAAGCAAGAAATCCTACCATATGGATAACCACCATTGAATGTAGCCTAAAAACATATCCATCTATTTATTGACTGTAGACTAATTGATGATACATACAACACTGCTGACTAGTCTTGCTGCTGTCCACATTCACTTATGCACATAGTCATTCATAATAACCCAACGAGCCGCCACCCACACTTTTTGAGCAGCCGGCAGAGGACAAGAGAAAAAGGAACAGGTCATTACCAAGGAAGCCCGGCAGTCTTAAAGCCATTCTATGCCCCTCGGAGAGAGGCAGTCGGCACAACATGGCTGACTGGAGTGCTTCAAAGCAAAAGGAGGAAGAGGCGGTGGAGGGAGGGAGGCAGAAGGGGTGGGGGTAAGTCACTTCCACTGGCCTTGCATGTTCAAGGGGAAGTGGGGAGTTTACAGGGTGACACGAGGGTCACAGGGCAGGCCCGGAGGAGGTGACACACGGGGGGCATTTGTGTGGACAAATCTGATTATGTTGGATTTGTTTTGATCCGATGTGTCAGTTTGTCCAAGCATAGCTAAACACCACGCTTTGCAAAAAAATTCAAGCTGCAACATAAAGTCTGGCAATACTGTGGACAATGATTGAACAGTAGCCCAATGCATGTTGCGTATATGCATAGGCTACAATGGCCTCAGTTGCCTCTGACAGAAATTACATTAATTTATGAAGGAGTTATCCAACCTGTCCATTCTCCTGTGGTATGAATTATTAATTTAGGATTTTAGTTTCAATGTTTCACCTTTTTTGCACCAGTATCTTACAAAAGCAACTAAACAAGTGAAAAAGTCTTGTGCAGTATTTAAAGACAATATTGTTGGATATACTTGTTGTGGTTATGACTTGTAAAATACAAAAATGCTAGATAAAATTTAAGATGACTAGGATTGACGCAGTGTGACAAAGCAGATGCACAACTGTCTGAATTGCCTAAATTCCTGGGGGCTGATCAATATGACGTGTGCCTTTGCACTGGAAGTATGCAAAGTTGGTGAAGGTAAAGAAAAGACGTGCAGGTTTATTTTCCTAGCAAACAACACGGCAAATAAATCCTAGAATAAAATAAATCCTATTTCTTACCGAAAACACTGCTACTTTGAATGCATGTGACACAATCCAAAAGTGTTGGCGTCCTGTCAAGCTGTCAACCCGCCTTCAAGTCCACTGCGAGGTTTTATACACTTCCCAGTAAAAAGCATGACAAAGCATGGGAGACCCTCTAGTGGCATGGAGGTATATTATAACAACGCAAAAAGAATGCAAAAAGGACAAAACGGCTTCAATTATGATCAAAGTTGATGATATTAAAAAATAAAATGACAGAAGAAAAATTCTCAATGAGGCATGGACAATAAAAAACAGACTGGGCTAGAGGTAGAACCCTGATGACCCCCACGTTGGATTAAAAAAGTCACCAAATTTATTCCTGGTATTAACAAAACTAAAGTGGGCTAAGTATGAAACCCTGTGGCACTACAGGTTAATAGTATTTTGAAAAATTAGCCTGGCCAAAATGGTGTAAGATTGTGATGTGCATATAATTTTACCCTCAATAAAGTTCCTCTTTTTCATTGCATGATTGGTTGAACTTTTCTAAGCTTACCTTTGATTGAAGATGAATTTGAATGCAACATTATTCTGTCCTTCCCGCGCCATTTTTATTTCCCTTGCCTCCTCCTCATCCTCTTGCCAACACCTGTGCCCCTGCGGAGGAGGAGGAGGAGGAGTTCCGGAGAGGAGGAAGCCCCCGGGGGTAGCGAGGCACCTCACAGATGGTTAGCAAATTACACCTTCATTACCTCTCGTCTACGCTTCCTCTGGTCAGCGCTTCACAATGACTCGCTGTTCCTGTCACATCTGCCAGCGTGTTGGCCTACAGCAATTAAAAGTTGTTTGTTGCTTACTATCTGCACACACACTTGCTGATATAATACAGCTGTATAATTAGACTGCAAAACATAGTGGCTGTTTGGAATGCTTCAAGGTTAGCACGGCTTACCACGGAATGGTCAAAACAAATGAAATGTACATCATTGTTATGTCAGTTTGTGTGTGGATGTCATGTTATGAAATGTTTTCATAAATGCAGCATAGCCTTTGGAGGAACATTAGACAAAGGCAACTGACCCCAGCATGTTTTCAATCAACAACCTCAAGGCTTCTTTATTCACTGCTAATGTTATCATCCAATCTCAACCTTGGATCGTACCAATGTTTGACTAATTGGAGCCAATTCCACATATTGAACATGACCTTATTCTTTTACAACTAGATCCTGAATGTCTTTTTAAATACATCTTGATTGTATTTAAAGTAATATCCCTAAAAGAGCCCCCACCCCTGGAGAGATAAATATATTTCAAACCATAACAAATCTGGTAATGCATCTAACACATGTGAGCTGTTTTGCTTTTGGACATATGGCACTTGTGGAATTGGAAACTAAGACTTCACTACTTGGATCTCTTGATGGCTGTTAGAAAAGGAAATTGCAATCTAAATAGTTTTAATATAATTCAGGGGGAAAAAAAAGTTGAATGTGCGCTTTGAGCCCAGTGAGCATTTTAGGTCCAAAAATGTTCACAGGAATAATAAATTGGAGCACTGATTATGAACCACGTGACTCATGATAACAACCAAACCAATATGTCTCCGTCACAATAAACGTTCTTCAGAACTAATAATAAAGAAGCCTTTTAGTTTTCAGTTCATTTATTTTCCGTTTCAGTTCCGTTTAGTAAGTATGACACTTCTTTTTTGTCCTGCTATTGTCCTGCTAAGTTGAATGTTCTCCACGGTTCCAGCGAAACGCCTTTGAAAAGTGTCAGATCCGTACAGTAACAATAGGCGAAGCGCCATTGATCGTCAGTGAGCGCTGACCACTTCTCCAAGGCCTTTCCCCTCCTTCCCGTGCCTCTTCCAGCCCAGCGTGAAAGCGCACGCGAGGGCCCCAGCGCAGCCATTAGTCAGGCCAGGAAGGCATGGAATAATAATGAACGGCGCTCTCACGCATGAGCAAGCAAACCCCATCACCGCCACCATCAGCCAGTTTCCAGCAGCCATTTCCGTCATCTAAAATGCATGTCCCTCTCACTTGAGCGGATCTCGCCGTTCTCTGGCGAGTACTTTCCCCTTCCCGGCACTGCCGGCCGGCTACAGTAGAACCGCCGATGGGGAAAAAAAAAAAAAATCCGTCTCCAAATGGTTGTTTTCTTTCCGTTTATACACTTATGACCTTTTCAAATAACACTCATTTACATGCATACTTAATTCTTAGTGATTTATTGGGGGGTTCTTCGTATTCAATTAAGGATGGGCGCTGTCCAGCACGTTTGGGAGCTTTGTGTTTTTAAAAGCAAGAAAAATGCTCCGTCTACATGTTTCGGCTTAAAGAGAGGATCACAGAATTTTTGCATATTTGCAGTTCACCTATTTTGTAAATGTATCCTCCACTCTATCAAAAACTCACCAAAGCAAAAGACTATAGGTGCTTTATGTTGAAGTGATCTGAGGGGTTTCATTTAGACAAAAGTAGTGCTTTGAGGAAATACTGTGTGATATGTCTTGGGGTAGCCAACCTTAGGTGTACCTAATGAAATGTCCAAGAAGGAGGATGCTATAAAGGAGACCGCCACCACAGTGGCGTCAGGGCCTCAAGTGATCCACTGCAGCAACGTCAGGAGTGACAATGAAGAGAGAAGAGCAAGAATGAGTCATACGCAAGCCCCTCCTTCGACACCCCCCCACCATCACCACCAATACCCCCCCACCTCATCCCCCCTCCCATCGAGCCACGTTACGTCCGTCCTGACTCATTCATTCTCAGCGCAGTCTCACGCCTACTGTTTTGCTTCTACACACCGACGCCCATTCAACTACAGCTCCATTCACAAAAAAAAAACATGTTGGCCATTCAGAAAAAAAAAAAAAAAAAAGAAAGACGCTGGTGTTTAGAACATGTATGCATGATGGAATACTTCTTCCTAATTTGGTGGTCTGGTGTGGCGTTCAGTCGCTGCCAGGGCCACCCACACTGTAGACCACTGACACACTGAATCAAATGTGTGTATGTGTTTTTGTTCCCACTTCCTTCCCGAGCTGCTGCATCTTCATCCCTGTCTTCCTCTCTCTGGTTAGCTCATCTTTAGACTGACTGCTTCCCAGGCAGCTAATTATAAGCCACGGTTGTAGGGGGGCCGGATGTGACGCTATGCCCTGTGTGTGTGCGTACATTAGTGTTGAAGTCATATATGACACATGAAGAAATGATTGTTTTCATACATTTACATGTTTGCACAAGATTTCATTGTTTTCCTTCATTTTGCATTTAGGTGCCCACTAAGCTCTTTTTTTTTGTGTGCAAAGTGTTTCTTTCGGACGGATGTGTTTCATCATTGACAAGTGCGTGTGTGTGTGTGTCACCAAGTAGGATACACAACCTCAGCCCCTCCCTCACTGTACTGCAGCTCTGACTCATACAAGGTGGAGGGAGAGACAACCGGGGTCTGATGATTGGCAATGAGCGTGCACACACATATTCATGCATGCAACATATGCCCAACGTATGCAACTGAAGTGGAATTGTTTTTTTTTCCTGGAATGGAAATGGAAATAATTTGTTCGCAACGTAAAACCGGATGAAAGCTTCTTAACTGTCAAGAGTGTCAAAAGTACTACACGAGTTGTGATAGTAGTAAGTGGAACTGATCAATGGGATTGCAAATTCTTGGGAAAATGGGGATAAACCTCTAGTAAATGCAAACAAACAGAAAAGCAAAACTATCATCCCTGTGCTTCGCATTCAGGGGATCTGGGTTGGAATCCCACCTTTGTGTTGAGTTTGCACACAAGTTAGCCATCCATCCAAGTTTCTAAATTGTCCAAAGGTATGAATGTGAGGGTCAGTGGTTGTTTTTCTATATGTGCCTTCTGACTGACTGATGACCATTCCAGCCCCTAATGAAAACAAGCACCATCGAAAATGGATGGAAGGAACTTGTGTGCCTTGAAAAGCTGACTTCCTGTGATGAATAGCAGGTCACCTGTATGACATCACTGATGAGGAGGGGGAGAGAAAAAAAGAAAAGCTCCTCCTCCTTTTCTTCTTCCTCTTCTCTCCATCATGCTCGCTCCCCTCCCCTCCCCATCCTGACGGGATGAGTCACAGACGGGCCAGTTCCCTTGATGCACTGCAGAAGCGTCATGTGACGTCTCCGCTGCCACCGCCGCCTCCCGTGCATTCATTCATCCTTTCGCCCCCCCAAAAAAGGCCAATATTACAAAAAATGTATGCAAGAGTAGAGTAGTTTTCATTGATAAATGTGTGTCATGGCTTTGCTTTAACCGTGGATGCTGTTTAAGGTTTTATAGTTGCCATGGTTACAGCATGCCAGGAGACAAAAAGAAAATACAGGCAAGGCTCACAGTGGTGCAGTTGGTTACATAATACACTCACCGGACATTTCATTGGGTACACAGCGAAGACAGGGGCAGACAAGCTGTGGTGCGCGGGGTCAAAGGTGGCCCGTGAGCCCTCGATACCATGCGGAGAAACAAAATCCTGTTTTGAAAAAGCAGTAACAAATCAATACTTATCAATCACGTGCAATATATTCAATAAAAACATTCCGTTAGCTGTTCACTACAGGAAAAGTTGAGATGCCCTTGATGGGACAATATGACTTCATCACTCAGGGGCACATGACGACTGACAGTGTTTTGGTTCCCGTGGCAACAGAGCCAGTGTCTTGCCAATCGAAAGCAGACAAGGAACTCGATATGGTGTTAGGAAATATGCACGGCAAGAGGCTAACTTAGCCCACTGGCTGTATGAGTCATAACCTTTTGATTTTTGAAAATGTTATTTATTTCTTATTAGGGACAACAGTGCAATCAAAGAAGTCAAACCAAAACTAAACACAGTGGATCTAATGTCTACTACACACTTCTCAAATTCTAAATTTTATGATATAATAAATGGGACCAAGCTAAATCAATGGATAAAAGGAAGTTAAATAACGTAAATAATGTGTTTGCACAAGTATGCACACCCTCTTATATCTGGGACTCTGCAGAATTGAATCACATTCTGCAAGTGTACCTAATGTTTTGTCCAATACACTTTTTATTCATAATAATATAAAAATGTATTATCGTGAGGTTAAGCAAAACTATGGTGAGATGTTTTGATGAATGAACCGTGCGACATTCAAGTTCACCCTGAGATTAAGGAGAGAAATAGCTTAACGTACAGTATGAATCACCACAACAAAGTAAGAGGTGGGGGGGGCATGAGGATGGGGGGTGTTGGTGATGTCATTGATGATGGTGGGGGAGTCAGTCGTGAGTCAGAAAGAGGAGGAGGAAAAAAATGGGAGCACATGGGAAGGTGCATGGCGCACCTGCTAACGTGGTGGATGACTCACCACTGCTTTCACACACACACAAGCAGGTAACACACGTGCACGCTGGTTTTAAACATACACACGATGGAAGGATGAGGGAGGGAGGGAGGAGCGGCAGGATGACTCACACATCAATGATGCACGCACGCACGCACGTAAAGAGGACGTATGATTTAGATGCATCCCACATCGTCGTCTCATTTTGGGGAACCTCCACTACAATACATTCCAAATGATGTCCATTTTGAAATGTTACAATATTTAACAATATATACTGAGATTAGCTGGCGAACGTTGCAGCATTTCATGCTCAGTAGACTGGGGAAGTGTTTTTTTAGGTGGTCTGTGTAATACACCCTTGCTCAAATTCCAAATTTTGTAATACAAAACAGTAAGATTCAGATAAATCATTTCAAAACGTTTGCAACCATTATGATCTACAATTTGCGTATTTACAGAATTTGGATTGTACAACAATATACAAGAGTAATTTTCCGACTTTTAATTTTCCAAATCAGGGACACTAGTATGGTTTAAAAAAAATGTTGACCCTACACACAAATACAAGTGACCATTAATTCCATTTCTACCTTTAATAGATACCTAAATACATTGTTAGGCTTGTTTTCATGAACATTTTGCAAATTTCCTGACGATAAACATTAACACCAGGGTGTTTGGCCCTTTTTTTTTTTTCCACATTAAAAAAACCCCAACGAATTATTATTATTCCTTATACAGCCTGCATAATCAAACATATTGACTTACAAAAAAATGATAAATAAAAAGTTTAATATAGGATATTTGCCTTGCCCTGTGAGCCCAACATCCCTCACAAGCATCTTTCTATGTACAAATGTGAAGTCCTGAAATGATACAGGCAAGACTGCTCCCTGGTGGCTAAACAGTGCATTTCGGCCACGCAAGTAAATAAGGCATACACTTGAGAATCGCAATTAGCACTGTTACAACACCAAACGAGTGAGGGTCATTTATTTTAATTGAATTTGCAAGAGAACAAAAACGATTTTGTTTGACCTTTTTTATATCAAGCAGAGGAATGGAAAGAAATTGTTTTTTTCTTCAAACAATGGCATTATGATGTCACTGAGCTCAGTAGATGAAGACGACTCGGGTGCTGGGCAGTGTGGTGAAGGTGTCGCCCATCTTGCGGATCTGTGCGTAGGTGACGAAGCCTCGGAGGAACATCAAGAAGCCTGAAAGGGGGAAAACAAGTGTTTGTGGCAAAACTATTTTCTTTTCTTTCCAGCACTTATTTTGAACAGTGGTCATTAAGTCCAAATAGTTTGTTTTGGACTTAAGACTGAGTACTGATCCAACTTTCCGTTACAGTATGCACAGACAAAGACAACATTAGTACATGGCTACTTACCAGCCACCAGGGACACCCACCAAACCCAGTATTGTCCCTCAAAGTAATCAGGAAAATACGAACAGAACTGCAAACACAAAGATGGACGATTAGAACAAAGACATGCATCCGGTATTTTTCAAATGATTAGGGGCGGGTAGTTTCTAAGCACGCATACCCTGACAATGAGGAGCCATTTGAAAAGGGAGAGGCCAAAGCCGGCGACGGCCCCGCAGCGCCCGGCCACCGATGTGGTCAAACAGACGGATATCAAATATCCAATCCAGTTGAACAGGAATGCCACTGGCGTAACAAAAAGAAGAAAAAAATGGAAGCAATAAGAACTCATAATTTTAGAAGACAAGAGTTCCATTATTGATGTAGGAATACAAGAAAAAAACAAGAGATGAAGTTGGCAAAAAGGGGAAAAAATAATTTCTAAAGAATCAAATTGCGGTAATTCTAAATAACAATGATTTCCCATTTATATTTATAGAATATACGTGATTTATTTTTTCCTTACGGAAGAAGGTGAGCATGAAGATGCCATTGCTTCCTATCCTCAACTGTTCGCCATCTGCAAAGTCATCTCTGATAACAAAGTCTTCATCCTGCAGGACAAGAGTGACATTTGTTTTAACATGATTGCCCCCTTGTATAAATCAACTTATTTCTCCAATGTTAGAAACAGATTTATCCAAGGGCATGACTAACAGTCTTATTTTGCACCAAGGCAAACTATTCCAACAGTCCCCCCAAAAAAAATCACAATCAAAATTTCGCTTTGTGTGTTTGACTTTTAACCAAGCAAGCACTGCACTATAAATACAAAACATTCAAGCATGTCATCACAAGTCCAAACGTTGAGCACTGGGAACAAACAAAAAGACATCAAGGGGGCGGAACGGTGCATCCGGACACAGAAAAAAAAAAAGTACATTCACGCCTGTGTTACCTCCAGTGAACTGTGTAGGACACCATCAAAAGTCTCCAGACGTTCTCTGTGGTGAGGCTGCGGCCGAACGGGCAGGGAAACACAAGAAACACGGCGACCACCCACTCAGACCCAAATTCAACATAGAGACCGCATGGATTCCCTCCTTCACTTTGAATGTGCTGGGAGTCCATTTTGACAAAAAGGTGTTTCACGTTTTGAATACAGGAAGTGCTCCGAGGTGGCATAAAATAAATTGTAAACAGTGTGAAACTCACCCTTGCGATTATCAAGGGAGCCGGGGTCTCCGCTTTGGTCCTCTCTGCCTCGTTGTAGGAAGGTAGTGTGGTCGCCACGTTGTAGGACGGCGGCTTGGGGAAACTCACATCCTCCTTGTAGTCAAAATAAGCTGAAACATATTTTGGGTTGGCATATTAAAAAGGAAAAATGATATCAATCACAATTGTTAGTCACTTTCAACTCACACCACCAAACAATGGTAGCAAAGCACTACTTTTGTCAGAAAAGCTCTTCAGTTCACAAAGCGTTCTAGCGCAAGTTTCACACTATATTTATTATTATTATTTATTTATTATTATTATTTATTTATTATAGCTCACATTGAAGGGTAAACTCTTAGTTTTAAATTTTAAATATAGCTTTTGGTTATCTTTTCTGACACGTCTTCCATGTCACCAACATGTCACCAGATGGCGCCAAAGCAAGATTAATTGGCCTGAAGACAAAAACAGAAACGTCCACAAATGCTCAACCATGACCATGAAGGGGTTCAATGTCTTAACTAAAACTGTTATATGTAATTCTAATCATTGGCTTACTGTCAACAATTACAGGTGGACGATCTGGTTAATTGTACCTTCTTCCGTCTTGTGGAAGGGCATAATAATTCTACCAGTCACTGGCTGAGCAACTATCTATGATTTGTAGAAAACAAAGAATTAAGTGAAATGAAACGGCTTCCCGTTGCGCTGTAGCGGATGGCAATCACTGCTGGAAGTCAACAGAACAGAATAGAAAATAGCTGCCGTGTCGTGGATCAATCATAGGCTCGGCTCTCTGTTGCTTACCAGCATTGTCCTCTGTGACGCTGCAATAAGGAGGGGGCGCGTCTCCAGCTACCTGCTGGTTACCTTCAGCTTCGTCCACGTTGGGCAGCTGGAGAAACATGAAGGGCAGACATGATTAATCGCACACCAAACACGGATGGATGAGATGGAAAATGAACTTCCTGATTAACCGAAAGCTACAACGGCAACGAGTGAAACCGCTTAAAACGGTTTCAATTACTGACAGTTATGTACAAGAAGGGTTTAGAATTAGTAGACAATTTTAACGAACTGAACTGCAGCGCCTAATGTGTGGCTTTGATACTAAGAAGCGCTTAGCGTGTAGGCTAATCGTGGTACGTAGGGGGAGCTACATACAATACCTGCTGATATCGGGGGCTCGGCTCTGCCATTCTGATTTGAACGGCCAACAAAAATCCCGAAAGAAAATCGACACGCCGTCCAGAACCCAAATCTTAAGAAAATTAGATAACAAACTGCCAACTCGTCCTGGCTGCTTTCGGTTTTTGCACTGCACGGATAATCAAATTAGCGAAGTTGTGAAACTACTTCCGGTTGAGGAGAGGCAAGAATAGAAATCTTAATTTTATTAAAAACATGATCAATGCAAAGTCAGCTCATTAAAATTAAAACATCTTGTAAGTATTTCCATTATACGTCGTTTTAATGCCGTGATAATTATGTTGTTGAGATACCGAACAGCGCCGTTGAGCTTTTACTTTATAATAATTCCGGACAATCGTTGTTTATTCACTCCAGCCTAATATTGCTTTTCCCGTTCAAAGCGATTTACGTCACTGGTCACAACAAAGCTCCCACGCCCACCCTTTTGGGAAGAAAATGTGTTTCAGGAAAGGAGTGGATGACAAAATTGCCATTTGGATAAACAAATGCAATTAATCAAAAATAAAAGCAAGTAGTCCTAATATTTTAAGTGCAGAGACAAGAAAACCCAACAACCATAATATGGTGTAAGGTTTTATTGTATTTTCAGTCAAATTAAAAAGACAACAGTCCCATGTAAGATGAAGATTTGGATGTAAATTAAGTGTTTTTCTGGTACTTAAGGAGCACGGGGTAAGTGGTGCCTATGTGCTTCTGGTTGTAGTGGTGGCACACAATCTCTACATCGTAGAAACTAAACTGGACTTTGACCCGCTCGTTGGGCGAGCTGAGGAAACACAGGGTGTAGAGGGCGAACTCAAACTCGGGACTGACGCCGATGAAGATGCTGCCTTTGGGCTTGATGCCGTTCTTCCAACTGAACTGCAGTGCCAAGATGTGCTTGTTCTCGTCTGGCTGGAGGGAACATAAACATGTCACAAAGGCTCAGGGTTCGAATGGTTTTGGACCTTTTGTCATAGTTTTTGGTTCACTCCATTCTTTAATCTAACATTTAGTTGTTCAAGAAAGCGGAGTACCTGTGGCGAGTTAGCGTTGACACTGTAGCCTTTGTAATCGATATGACCCAGCTTCTCTTGCAAGTACAACTGGATCCAATTGTGAAAGCCAATGACTGTCCTGCCTCCTCTGGTTTCTCCAACAAACACGTGTTCAAATCCTGACGAATCTGGCCTGAGAGAATGGATGGGTGGATTTTCAAATCTCTTTTCACAGATCCTTCTAGTCCCCACTCACAGTGCAGCCTTCCCACAGCAAGACAGACAATTCAGCATGGTGGTGAAAGATTCCCGCATTACACTATGGCTCGGTGACAGACTGCACCCACCTGCTGGATCCTCTCCTTGCGTAGAGTTCAAACCAGATTCTGTAGAGTTGCTCCTTGAACTGCGTCTCGTCTTGCGGGGAAAGTTGCTTCTCCACCAGGTATTTGTGAGCTATCTATAACAACACAACAAAAATAAACATACTGTAGAATGAGACTACAAGAAATAAGGGGCAAATTATTGATAGTGTGGTGGAAAGCAAAAACCAAGAGCATGTCTCAATGTGGGTTCTCCGACAGTACCTTCATGGTGGGAGTCTTAACAATAGAGTCCAGGAACTTGTGGTTCTCTGCCACCTCCTCAGGGGTGACGATTTCTGGCTCCCCAGTGTCACTCACATAGTTATCCAACAAGGAAATAAAGGCTGTGAATGCAAAAAAAAAAAAATAATCCAAATATGTCAAGACACAGATGTAAAATTTAACCTCATGGAAATATTTGGAAGACATTATGGCTGTACTGCTCAAAACATCGAAAGCAAATGCCTTAGCATTAGCAAGTACCTGCAGAGGGCTAAATACAAGCACATAAACAAAGCATACGTCTTAGCAATTTTCTAGTCATGTGATCCAAGCAGAGGCGGGGCTATGTTGCTTGCACCCGCTGGCCAGGCATAGTGAACTCTGCACGATCTGGATTATGCAACGTGCCTCTGTTCGTCGTAAAGAGATTATAGCAGTGGATGAAAAAAGCTGTGAGCAGTGTGATTGGGAGCCAAGGGGTCATTACTAGAGCAAGTTGTAATACAAGATAGGATGTCCCTCTTCAGGGCATCCACAGGTTTTTGCCTAAACTAACTCTTGGAATCACTATGCCATACAGTAGTTACTTGGCAACAGGATGAATCAAGCACTACTTTTGCCTAAATGAAGTTCCTCCCCTCACTTTAAGATTATTTCTTGGCGGCATCTTGATGCTAAGATGATCACTCACCTAAAAAAGTCTCCTTCTGGAAAATGTTCTCGTCTACAAATTTGAACAGAGGATACCCCGCCCCATCGTTGTCGTCGTCGTCATTGATGGCCATATTGTCTCCAGCTTTGCCCTGAAACAGGAGTACAATAAAGCAGTGTAACTCTTTTGTACTTATTTGCATATAGTACAAAATCCAATGCGTAAGCCTTTTTGTTACCCCAATGTAAGTCAGTTGTGTTTATTTGTAACCCTAAAGCGTGCCATCATGTTGCACCTGCAAGGATATCCTGTAGTCTTGTCCGGGTCGCAGTCTGTTGACGTCGTTGTCCCACAGCTCCTGCACCATGGCCGACAGCTCTCTCTCACTCTCAATCATGATAAGGCGACTTGGGTCACTTCTCAGATATTTGTGTTTATGATAGGTTGAAGTTGAAATGAGCAGTCTACCTATATGAAAGTGACAAAGGGTAATAATGTATATCCAGTAATATTGTATTTCTATAATTACATAGAAACTCCAACAATAAATATATTTCCCTGAAGATGAAAGTAAATGACTATACTATATTTAGGGACACAGTCAAACTATATTGTCATCTAAATACAATCTTCTATTTTTGCATCGCTGTTTCAATTATCAACACATAATTACAATACTTTTGTAACTTTTTCAAATGAAATTTCTTGAATAAGCACACAAATTAAAACAGGTAAGAATAAAATTGCTAGGCCTAATAAGTTTCCAACAGCATATAAATTGAGGTAAAAGTTTTCAATTTTCTGGTTCATTCAGTGAAGGCATAGTAAACGTTCCACATCCACGTCATCAAACTTTGGGAACTTCCCGGTGATCCTTTTGAGCTCCAAGGCCGAACGTGTCTCCTGATCGCACACTGACCTTATTTCCCCCTCCGTTGGAGTTCGATCCCGCTTCACGCCGCGGTCTTCAGGTGCTGCTGTTGTTAATGCTTTCCTGTGTTTGTGAGAGAAGATATGTCTTTAGAGGCATAGTAGCGCTCAGTCAGTTTGTGTGTGTGTGTGGATGAGAGAGGGGCACGACAGGAGGGAGGGGGGCCATTTTAAAGGGTTATCCCCTGTCAGCAACTCTAGCCAAAGGGGTGACACAATGTTGTCGTCTCTTTTCAGTCTCAGGCTCCAACGTGTGCTCTTTTGTTTCTTTAGCGTTTCATTGTTGCTCCCGCGCAGGTCACACAGCACCGCCACCTGGACTACAAGCCCAAATATGGGTCACTTTGCAGGTTACAAGACGCGCCGCGGGATGGACGCACACGCCACAGCATCGTTAGTTTCAAAATGTTAGTCCAACAGTTTTAAGTTAATCACTGTCAAATAAAATGGAATTAACTGAAATAAAGTGACTTACCCGCTGAAGATGGCCAAGGCATTTCAAATCATTAATGAGAATTCAAATGACAAATACTGAATGCATGATTTAAACGCTAGAAGGGGGACATTTATTTTGAAGCTTAACAAGGTTTCTCGTGATGACAACAAAGCTGTTTAAACAACGTCTCTTTAGCTTGAACACAATTTCAAGCAATAAATTACTTTCCACCTGGTTCAGTTTAAAACGGGCAATAAAAGTGAGTCATTATCCAAACTACGGCTTCCCTTTGGATAGTAGCTTTTGGCAACACGTGCTACAAACAGCCCCTCGCCCTATTTAAACCTGATCTAAAAACACACCATTAGTGAGGTTTTTGAAAGATCTTTAGGGGAACATCATTAACATCTCCAAAAGACAGACTTAAAACATGCTAATTCTCTTCTGTAAATGCCTCCCTAAAAACAAGTTTGTGGCATTGAATTTTCTTACTGTGTTTAACTAAGTTTACCCGACCCCTCAATCAGAAAAAAGAAATAGAGTATATACAATTTTCAGAGACACCCTGTAGACATACATAGTCACTCAGTGGGCACACCACTTAGAGCCCATTATTTTGGCCCACGCGTGCAGTGAAACGAGATCATGAAAGCACGCTATTCATCTAAGACCCCCATATCTATGTTGGTAATCAAGCCTGGGAAACATATGGCAAATGAGCCATGCCAGCAAATTTGATATCAAATCAAAGGCAAAATAAGTATTCTCATAATGTGTAGTAGTGGTATCATATTTTGAGGGATACATTTAAATATTTGTTTACTATATGCATTGCTATGAATTCTAAGTGCTTTCTAAACGTCCTACTGAACGTGACGGTGCACCTAATGAAGTGATTGATGAAAAAAAAAAAAAATGCATCGCTGCAACAATCAAAAGATGGAGGAAAAAAAAAAAAACGACTGCTGTGCGATAAAGTGCATTCAGGCGGGCAGCACGACAACAAACATCAGTCTTCTTCATCACTCCATAAGGCATCTTCTTCGTCCAGATCCACACCGTGGAAGAGTCTACGGCAAGAAGAATAAAACAAACATTTAGGAGTATCTCGTTTTGAGGCGTGTTGACGTGAGGAGGAAGGAATGACTCACTGTTTGTAGCAGGGTGAGTGTGGGTTGTTGAAGTGACTGTACGGGTTGGCTTTGTTGAGCAGGCCCAGACACAGCCAGCAGAAGTAATGGCGGCACGAGGTGCAAGTCATTTTGTTGCAGCCGTCCATTTTCTACACATACATCATGTGGAAGCATGTCAAAAACACAAGGTAAGCAGAGCTGCAGACAAGCAGCACATTCTAAGTTAACAGAGTGGGGGTTGTTTCATCAAAACCCTGGCTAATGGGAAAGTAGTAATTAGTGTCAAGCCATTATGTCGCAGGAACATATCTTGACTGAGCGATGCTCAGGAGGAGCTATGTTTAATCAGGGTTGTTAGCGGGGAAAAAAAAAAAGCATAGTATGTGTGTGTGTGTGTAGTAACCCCCTGTAACTAACAGAGGGAGCCCCCCACCTGTATGTTGGTGCCACAATGAGGGCAGCATTTGCAGTTCTCATTGAGCCAATCCCTGCTAAAGGACTCTTCCACGGCTTTCTGGATCACCCTTTTCCCGAAGCGCTGCTCCATAAACTTTTTGCCCTCGGCCGTGGCAGACAGATACTCGTCACGAAGGCTACGCAAATCCTCTGTGGCACAAGACGAGAAAAAACGGAACATTTTGGGTTCCGGATAGAAAATGAGCAAAATCATCTCCAAGGTGGCATAAATGAATTTCTATGCCATATCCAAAATGTATTGAGACGCAAGATTGCACATCAATCAAAGTACCTGCGGGGATTTTACAGTGAGAGACCCCGTGGTAGCCCATCTTGCACAGCGTGCAAAACGCATACTGGCACACGGAGCAGATGCCCATGGTGGTGTCGGGCTCCACCATGACCGCCGTGCCGCAGGAGTGGCGAGGACAGTACACAACATCGGCCATCAGGTCAAGACTAGACTGGAGCAGCAGGCGGTCGTAGCGTGCAAACAGCTCCTCGTCCACCAGCTGCTTGACCTGGCGGGTTTACAAAGTACAAACGGGGAGGGTGAAACATTTCGAAGTGACAAAATGTGCAAAATACGTCGCAGTGTGGTACCTGCATGGGCGTGGCTACAGAGGAGCACTTAGGCTCGGGGCAATTAAGGCACTGCACGTTGCCGTCCCGTATTTGGATCTGGAAATATTCCGTCATGCAGGCTTTGCAGTAGACATGTTGGCACTCTTTGAAGCAGAGGCAGTCGCCGCCGCGCTTCTCCGTGAAGCAGATGGCGCAGCAGAATGGCGTGCCGTCAAACACTCTCTGCCGTTGCGCCTCGTCAAAGTCCAACAGATGAGGTAGGAGGTCCACGCGTGTGTCCACAGACACGATGGCCCGCGGGTCCAACGAGGTTTGCTGGTCATACATTTTCTTTCTCAGCTCTCTTTTCCTCTTGTCCGAGCTATAGCTAGGACTTCCGTGCTGTGTCACATCTGAGCCAAATTGCACGCAAACATGTGAGAAAGTCATAATCTCGAGGCTCTTCACCCTGTTGAAGGTACTGAACCCCGCAAGTTTCACACGCAAGTGCATCCAGCCCCCCCCATTCATACCTGAGGCGTCGTGGTCGGCTTTCCTGCTGCGCTCCCCACTCGCCTTACTTTCATGCCTGGTGACTAAAAGAGGAGACTGAATGTCCAGGAAGTCCAGCACCTCCTCGCTGAGGAACTGAATCCACGTGAAGAGAACCACGGAGCCTCGGTTCTCCTCCCATTGTTCATCCAGGCGTCGGCACAGAGAGCTCATCTGATGAGAACGAGCAGTAGGAGGAATAATGACCTGAGTGAAAAACGGTGTCGTGCCATTTTCACAAGTTTCGTTATGTCACACCTGTCTTCTGGTCATCCATTTTGAGCTAAGAGTGAATATTGGAGAATTTGTAGATGGGTAATCTTCAGGAAGCTCAAAGTTTAGAACCAAAGGAGGTAAAAAGCTGATTTTATATTCTGTTTGCTTCTCCCCTGCAAAAGATTCCAGATATGAGAATGCTTGCTCACATTTGAGCCACACAAGTTAGGCCACTCTAGTTTTCTATGGCTCATTTCAGTCAGTCATTGGGTTGAAACATACCTTTTACAACAACTTTGAAATCTGGCGGAAGCTTCACACAGAGTTGGATCTCTCCCCCCTGGGCAGAGTCACCTCGATGGAACTCCTCCTCATAGATACTTGCTAAAGCAAGCAGCTCGTCCTCCTGGTCTGCCTTGTCCTGAGACATTTACATTCCTGGTACAACAAAACAGTATTGATTAGGACTGGCCCCTCATCCATTTTTTCAATTCATTCTGAACTAAGCCTGAATACAAAGTCGGTTGAGGAGCACATGTGCACCACATCATGCCATGAATGCACGGAAAAAAAGTTATTTGTTATGGAATATTTGATGCAGGCCCCACATAAGATGAGTAAGAGACCCTTGCGTGTTGTATGTACTCGCGTGTACATTTGTAAAAAAAAAAAATACTGTCACTGAATGATAGCAGACGTCATTTTCACGTGACGTAATGTCAATTTACCTTCGCTTCACATGACAACAGAAGCTAACTTACCTTATCCAAGTCGTTTAACTTTGATCTAAAGTAGAAACAGGACGCATGTGTGGAAATGTTATTCTAAAAAAATCATTTGACAACAGCCTAGCTTTAGCTAGCAATAGCATTCTTCGGTGGAAGCTGACGTAAAGAGTGGCTCATGCCAGACCTCGGCCACCGCTTCTTTAACTTTGTCCACTCCCACGTGTGTACGAGACATCAAAAAGTACACTTGATGCCACGCTGAAAAAGAAATAAAAAGTGAGAAAACACGTTTCTTACCTTAATAGTGCCAAACGCTACAGACGTGTGCCGATTGCATTGCTGTAACTGTTTATCGCAGCGACCCCGCGAGGCCTGGAGGTATCCTTGCAGTTAACATCATTAAAAAATGTCTGATTTTGATGCTTGGGCAATTAATTCAGTGTTACGAATACCAATTCCAACTCAATTTCCAATTCAAGAAGTCTAGAAATTGTTAACCTGTGAACACGAATACGATTTTAAAGTTGCATTTTTCAGTTCTCACCCACTCATCCATCCAGTGGTAATTGAAATAAAACTAGCATTGTCTAGGTATAATTTCCTCTTGAATAAATGAAGAATCCCATTTTAATGTCCTTGATGTTTATTTTTACTCATTTAATGACAAGCAACAATGGCAGCACCTGTGTGAGCATTATGTAGAAAAAACACCAGTGAAGAATCGTACCACTAAATGAATAAGAAAAGTCCTACAACAAATGAAATAGCAAGATGTTGTCGTTTGAACTTTGAACCAAGCACATCTGTCTTTTTGAATCTAAATGCAAAAACAGAAAATCATCACTTTAAAGTGGATGAACTCCGGACATTCGAGATTCAACTCGCCATTTAGCCTTGACAAGATACTGTATACTGCAAACATTCATAAATCCCAGTGTGACCATTACAGATGAGAACTAGTTTGTAGTCAGAAGAAATGGAACCAGTCAATGAGCAGTACTTCTATGGGAATGCTGCCGGATCCTCACAAGTGCAACGTAATCAGGGCGAAAAGCACAAAAACCTAGTCAATGTCCATTTCGGGGAGCTTGTTTTCTGCCGTTTTCTGCTCCGGTGTTTTTTTGTCTGAGTTGGGGGGCTGGCTCTCCGTCGTTCCCTCCTGTCCGTTGGTGGGCCCGTTGTCGGTCTTCTCCGTTGGCGGGTCCACCTTGGGCTTGGGCTTCGACAACACTGGGTTGCATGCCGAGTACAGCTCCTGTGGGGAGAGAAATCAAATTCAACTGTAGCGAAGTTCCCTTCATGCATGTTTGAGAGTTCAAATATGGCACCTTGCACTTGGCCTGGATCTCGCTGACTTTGACCACCGGGTTCAGCGTGAGGTCTTGTTTGTTTTGCAGGTTCATCTTGTTGTTCATCCATGCCATGGCGTCGTTTACCTGCTTCTCCAGGCGGGTCACTTCCAGCTCGTCTAAGTGTGCATATTGCTCGTCCTGTGCGGGAAAGCATGCGAGTGAGTCCATAATGGCTGCTTTGTACATTCTTCACAGTTTTTAAATTCATAAATGGTCCGAACTTGTGAACTCCCAAAAATTAATTTACCTTTGCCCTGTAGGCGTTGATGATCTTCATGTACAATTGGATTTGCCTGCCCAGCTCCTCAAACGACCTCGGCCGCTCCTCAGCTTCCATGGCTCTCTCAACAATAGGCTGCCCGATTTTCTGTGGGCAGGATTTTAATGCACAATTAAATTATTTATCGAGTTACCTCGGTTACTAGACAGCCATTCCGAGCAATATCACAACGGCCGTTTAAATGGTTTCAATCAAATGTTTTACCTTAAGTTCTTCCAGCTTGTCAATGTAAACTTGCTTCTTTTCATCCTCTCCATCCTCATAAAGCCAAGTCTCTGTGTCATCCAATTTTAATGAGAAGATGTCACGATCCTGCGTGTAGATAAACAGTAAACGTCAAGGCTGGAAAATTGGAATGAACAGGCGGTTTTGACAGCTATTTTTCTCACCGCTTCAGTGACAAACATCTCCAAGGGGCCGAGCAACTTGTCTCTCATTTCGTACACGTACTCCTCCACGTTGTTCTTGGAGTCGTTCCTCTCTTTCTCCAGCTTGTCTTGCATTATCATCTTGCCCTAGAGGCATGACCACAATCAGACATGACCAGTGTGTGAGGAAAATGGTCACGTGAGAAAACAGCAGTCAGCAGAAATTCAGTGGAATCTTCACTTTCCTTGTCCCTGATTTTAAGGATTTCTATTCCATTTTTCTATCTGCTTTGGAGCTTCTACTTTCCATCTTTTGATGATGATTTCCTTTGGCTTACAACTATATTGAAGTGCATGCTGGACATGCCTGGTGCTTTCTAGCACATTACCTCGTTCTCCACATGCACATTTAGCACATCGGTAGGCATCTGCCAGTACAAATTGGGCTGGATGGGCAGATCCACCGTCTTTGTTTTCACTTTGGGCTTCTTTGCTTGAGGCTCGTTCTTCTTGTCCTGCTTGCCTTCCTCTGTCGCCATCTGAAAATCAGGAGTGGGAAATTGTTTTCCGCTAGAAATATGCAAGGGCCAGGCGCTGTGCCCTTATGAAGCTCGACACATAGTCAAGTCTCTCAAGTCAAAATTTACCTCCATCTCCTCTGTGTCACCTTTCTTGTCTCCCCCAGGAACTGCTTTTTGATCTTCCTGGTCTACTTGCATTTTGTTCTGATATGACGACAACAACAAAAAAACAATAGGCAAACATGATATAAAAGTGAGCCACCGCCTCCTCTAGATATATCTTCCGCGCCCCGTAAAAACAGAAAAAAATATATATACTATATATTTACAATCTTACATTTAATGACCACAGACGCATTTAGAAGAACGAAGGAAACACCTTGTGCCTGCCTGCTACATTCCATAGTGATGACAAAATTGAATGCTAAGGTAAGGTGTGATCAGACAGCCCGTGCAAAAGTGAATGGCCTTTCCCTTTTACACTGCCTGCAAAAGCCACAATTTTGTTTTGTTTTTTTGCTGTGTTCGAGACTTCTGCCTGCCTCAAGTTCAAATCAACACTGCGCATACCTCCTCATCCTTCACCATCTGGTCGGTCTCCATGGGCTCCTCTCCATCTGTCACTTTCAGCACCTCTACGAGGGAAGCGCCAGACACGCTGAACACGCCGTGAATGTTGACTCGAACTTTGACCTTCACCTTGGCACTCTCGCCGGTTGGCTGAGGGACCACGTTTTGGATCATGAACTGCCCTGCGGGGGCAAGGCGGAGACTGTTAGCTTGTTTTCTCCATGTCTGACACGCAACGATTCAACTCATCTTTGCCACTCAAATTGGATGCAAATAAAAACAGTCAGGGGGGAGTCATTTTGGTATCATGCGAACTGGTTAACTGTGGCTTCAATCACAACAAATCCGAACTTTATCCACATTAATATCATCAACTGTTGGTGCAATTGTTGGCGGGCATACTTCACCTATGGAGGTGTTGGGGTAGGACAGCTCCTTGGGGTTGTTGTAGTAGGCTTCTAGGAGGAAGGGCTCCTTCCGATAGAAGGTCAACACTTTGGAGAAGGGGGCGGCGTGATTCTTGGGGAACACCTCACAATCGCTGTCGTGTGCACATGTTCAAATATAACCTTATTGACCATCCACAGCACATGTCAAGACAATTAAAACGATCGGAAACTTCTTACCTCACTCCATCCTCCACTGCAGAGTTCCATTTAAGTGAGATGGAATAAGGAACAACGTCCGTGATGGAGAACTCTCTGACTTTGAAGGCCGGAGACAAGATGGCACACTGTGTGGAGGAAGCACATTTGCACATTTTCACTCAAAGCATATGACGAGACCCAAAAGTTGCATTTGTACAGTCTGTACCTGCAGCGCGCAGCCTCTGGCCACGGCCTCGTCCGCATTCAGAGTTGTGCTCAGCTCTTTGCCAAAGAACTTGCTGATGCGCTCTTTGATGGAGGGAATTCTGGAGGCGCCGCCAACAATCTCAACAGCGTGCACGTCTTCTTTCCTCAACTCTGGGCACAGGGAGAACGAGAGCAGCTTGGAGTCAATGTTACTTAAAACAACAAATGCCTGTACAGTTAATTATGGTTCCACAGTGGACAATCCCCCTAGCATTAAGGTGGTATGCACTCACTAGCTTGTTCCATGACGCTGCGCAGGGGGGCCTCCACTTTGGCCAACAGCCCCGCGCACTTCTCCTCAAACTGACCCCTGTGGACGCCAAACAACAAGGTCAATATTGTGGATGATGGTAACACACACACATACATGTGTCTTTTTTTTAACCTCACCTGTTGAGCTTACTGGAGACATCAATGTCATTCATGAAGCACTCGATGTTTAGGGGCAGGTCAGACGAGTTGGCGCTCATCAGCTTCTTGAGCTTCTCGCACTCCTGGTACAGGCGCACCAGCGCGCGAGGCTTGGACCTGACGTCCATCTTGTACTTCTTGGCAAATTCCTCGCAGAAGTGGCTCACCAGAATGTTGTCAAAGTCCTTACCGCCCAGCTCTGAATCAAACGCCGTCGCGAGGATCTGCGAAGAACCAGTGGTTAATAATTGATGGCTAAGCGTGTGTACACTTCCGATTCTTGAATATTCACCTTCAGCTTCCCCGTGTTAAAGGCACAAACGGACACCTGGTAACCGGAGTGGCCCACGTCAACAAACACAACAATTCTGGGCTTCTCTTCTGGACTTGGCAGGTCCTGCTTGTAGATGCCATAAGCCAGAGTCACTGCAATACACAGACAATTGTAATGTTAAGTCTCTGCAACATTGCTGCCTTAACTGGACTTTGCTGAACAATATGCCTTCGCAAATATAATAGAAATCTTCAACCATAGCTAGGAAGGCAAAACATTGCCATCTGAATTGTGAGGGCCACTTCTTAGTTAATGGATTTGTGGGAGTGTCTTATGGAAAAAGCATACATCAAGGTTTCAGCATGTCAGTGAAACTATTCAGTCACACCAGAGTAGCATATACCAGTTTGTGACTCATTCAAAATAGGAACATGGCTAAATAAGTATAATATCCCTGCAAGATTATTGTAAAAATACAAAAGGAATTCTAATTTATAGTGGAGAGCGTGTGCAATCATGTACCGGCTGTGGTCTCGTTCATTAGTCGCAAACAGTTGAGGCCGGCGATCTGGGCGGCATCCATGACAGACCTCCTCTCTGCGTCAGTGAAATAGCAGGGAACCTGTGGAGGGAATGTTAACATTAGCTAGTGAGTTTACACCTAATCATATGTTGATAATGAACAGCATTTGCTTACAGATATGACGCAGTCAGCCACTGGTTTCTTCAGGTCGCTCTCAGCTGTCTCCTTCAGCTTGGTCAGCAGCATCCCGGTCACCTGCTCCACACTGAACAACTTCTCTTCCTCCATGTACATCACCTGACATTCGGGAAGTATTTCAATTAGGGTGCAAGATCATGGCCGTCTGCTAAAAATCATTCTGGATGAACAGCATTAAGGCTCCTTCGCACATCTCACCTTAACAGCAGCGGAGCCGGAGGACATCTGCGCAAGGTCATACACCAAGTTGGACTTGGTCGACTGAACGTAGGGATCGGCGAAGGCTCGGCCATGGAACCGTTTGAAGCCCTGAACCGTGTTCTTACAATTGGTCACCACCTGAACGCAGGGAATGAAGGATGAACATGACACGGATCACTGGATGTAGTTTTGGCGGAGGGCATGCTCACCTGGCTCTTTGCAGCAGCTCCAATAGATCTATTCCGTGGTCCAAATGAGACGAATGACCTGAGAACATTTACAAGTTTTATTTTTTACAACATTTTTTTAATAACTTGCTGAGATATTAGCTTATAAAAGTATATTGTTTTCAATTCAAGCAAACGTAATTATACACCTAACATGACCATTTGCATA
Source organism: Syngnathus acus (assembly GCF_901709675.1). Taxonomy (NCBI): domain Eukaryota; kingdom Metazoa; phylum Chordata; class Actinopteri; order Syngnathiformes; family Syngnathidae; genus Syngnathus; species Syngnathus acus. The sequence goes on along the minus strand of NC_051099.1, from coordinate 1,800,022 downwards.
CAGATTGTCAAACACATTCTAATTTACGTTAAAATGTTAAAGGCATCAACAAATATCAGTGTATGACATAATAATAATAATAATGCAGGATAATTGCCGTAATGTAGAAAGGTTCAAGCAAAAATATAATTCACAGAAAGTTATTTCCATAAGTATTGCTAGAATTTTCCAACAAGCATGACCTACTGTCGTCGCCTTTGTAGCGCAATATGTGACTCAAAACACACCAGATGGGCGGTGCTTGAGACACCGAGCGTTATTCAATGCCAATGTAGGAAACCGCGCCTCCCGCCCGTGAGCTCAGGGCGAATGAATTCAACCTCCGAAATGTACAGTTCATAAAAACTATCATCTTGGCTAACAAAGCTAGCTCGAGTGTGCAATCGTGGTTGCTATGTGAACAGCAAACGAGCTGTAGTTACATTCGTGACACTTGTAAAATTTGAACACAAGCATTTGAACTTTAAATTAGAGTAGTTACTAGGCAATTAACGAGTAATCAAGTTTAGCTACGACCACTGAACGAGTCATGAGAAATGATGCGTTCACGTGCGATATCATAACCAGACAACGGTGAGGCAAACTATAAATACAAAATGCATTTCCCTTGATAATTGAAACGAAGCATATCTCAATGACTTACGGCGTGCATCTGTCGCTGAACTCGTTCGCGATGGTCTCGATCCCACCGGCTCGGGCTACAGCTACATAGCAGCTTTGAAAGCCCAAGTCAAATCCCACCACAGACATCTTCGAGCCGAGTCTTCAAACTTCACTATGAACACCTGTGGTTTATAAGCAGCACATCAAGCCAACAGCTACGCTTATACCAATGTTGCAAAAGTCCAGATAAGTAGTTTCGAGGCTCCCTCAAGTTGTGCTAAGGTAAGCTGTAGTCATAATCCTCACCGTTTACCGGTGGCTCCGATCTGTGCTGCCTCCCTGCAGTTACAATGTGGTCTGCGTCGTTTTGCCACCAGGTATCGCGAGATCTGGATCATTCCAGAAACTACGTTCTAGATCTTTCTAAAGCGATGACGCTTCTACTTCTAAAACATTTTTGAGTATGTTCTGTTATCTCTATGCTTATTTTTTCAAAACATATTAGTTTTGAAGTACGATAAGTCAAATTCATGTACACGCCTAGCAGTTTGCTTCAGCTTTGGTTGTTTTTTATCAATACGTTTTATTTCTTGAGTTGAGGATTATAATTATACATTGAACAATGATGAATTCATTTACTTTTCTATTATGGCACAAGCTACGACGGCATATGTCCGTACTGAAAGTCTTTTTGAAGAAAACCAATACAAAAGTGTGCGTTTTTGTGTGATACTGTAACAGCCCACTGCACGAACGAGTAGTATGGGTGGGAATGACAGCAGTTGACTCGTGGGAGGGTGACAAAAGACAACCAAATGCTCAACTTCAGCATCTGCTTGCAAAAAGACTTTACTCAACCCAAAGCAAAGGGAAGCATTATGAAACTGCAAATGTTATGTTCTCTGACTAATTTTTAGTAACATTTTGTCAAGAAAGTGAGACTCTCGATTACAAGATGCATGCAATATATTATAATTGATACAGATATTCCAGTTACAAATTCAGAGAAAACTCCACATAATTAGAAAACATGTAATGGTACCCAAATGCAGAATGCTAGTGCGGGTAGCTTATTAGTTGTAGTATCCCATTTCAGCCAAGAGTGGCGCAAATCAATCTTAGCTGCTAAAAAACGGAGAGTTGGATTTATTTTCAAACGAAGAAGAAAAGTAAAGCTAAACATGGCGACTCCCATGCACAGAATAATCGCCAGGCGGCAAGCGTAAGTATTCGATCAATAACCGAAAATAAAGTAATTTTCACACATTCTGACCGTGATGGTGTTTTTTTGCGCACTAAATGATATTTTTTTGACATGGTTAAACATCTATGTCAAAGCTACCGGGCTCAAAAGGAGCTCCAAAGCTACGCTGTTTTTGCCGTTTTCCGCTCTCGGTACGTCATCATTTCAACGAAAAGCTACACATTTTCTTCTCTTTATATTCATTTGGGGGGTCAATTCATCGTCCTAGTTTATCCCAGTAGGCCTACGTATACGCTTCATTTGCCGTGCAGTGGCAGTAACTTGACAAGAATATTGTAAGCTAAGAGATCTACATACTCCAACTTTTGATGAAATGATTTATGAATTGTTCATCTATCCAGCCATTAATTTTCTTTATTAGTCACCATGACCTCTGGGCAAGAGATGGCAACAAATTGACCACCGTGCTGGTCCAAATGTTCATTCAAGAGGCCTATTGGCATTGGAAGTCATTGTTTTCTTCTATCGTCACATTTAGGGAGGCTAACAAACAACACGTGCGTTGCCAGAAGTGTTTGGAGATGGGACACTGGACGTACGAATGCACAGGGAAGCGCAAATATGTGCACAGACCCTCAAGAACAGTTGAGATGAAGAAAAAGCTGAAGGAAATTGAGAATCAACCTAGGAGCATCACCGGGTAGGGTAACTTCTGTCGCTTCACATCTTGTAACCAAATGCAGCATTATGAGATCAACTGTTGATCGCGTAAGATACCTGAACATGTGCATTTGAGCTAAATGTCTTTCCCCTTGTAGACCAGGACATCAAAGCTCCAGTGAGAAGAAAACCAAAAAGTAAGTTGTCTTTTTTTTTTGTGATCACTCATTTGTGTTGCCGCTTAGTGTCAAAGGGTACGTTTGGTTACTTAGGCTATATTCTTGTATTAAAATTCAAACTTGTTGCACAAGTACCTTACTCAAGTGTCTTATTTTCTATTAGTAATATTGTAGTAATATCGATACTCATGATTCTATTTTCTACTATTAATACGTGTTTGCTTTACTTGGCGCCATGTGTTCTCAGGGCTAAAGACTCAAGTGGGAGCAGCAGCGAGTCAGACAGCTCATCCAGTGACTCATCCACAGACAGCAGCGATTCCTCAAGCTCATCTTCGGACGACGACAGCAGCAGCGAAGATGACAGCTCATCTTCTTCCACCTCTTCATCGTCGTCATCCTCCGACAGCTCAGACTCCGGAAGTGGCAGCGACTCAGATCAGGAACCTCCAAAGAAGAAGAAGAAAAAGAAATGAGGATATCGGAGCTGTAATACGGTGTAATGTGTTCTTGTTTTAGCAGTCTATCTTCCTGCATCTAGTCTGCGCTGATGACATGGAAAACTGCTTGTACAGTTTTGTTAGAAATTTACAAAAAGCTGACTTTAGATTACTAATAACATGTTCTTTTTTGTTGATCCTACTCAGGGCAACCGTTTGAGCTATCTGAGGTGTAAAATGTCCTCTTTCTTTGTATTCCATCTTGACTAAAGTACTGTGTATTTTATCCAAGTTTCTTCTCCTCTGTAACTCGCAAAGTTGCCACCATGTTATTGAAAATGTAAGCTGTTAAAAGAACCAAATTAAAAAAATAGTTTGATTAGTCTCACTTGGTATATATATACTATATATATGTTCTCTTTTTTTTTTAAACCAAATTAATACATAATGCACTGTATAAAAATATTTTTGATCTTAATAGGTGACATTTTAATTTCCTCTTAGTTCCAGGTAATTAAATGGCTAATTTAAATGCTGTACTGTTTAAAGCATTGCAGGGTTTGAGTAGGTTTTTAAATGTATTTTGACAGCCATATTTTGGTTGTAGTTTTAAATGCTATCTCTAGAGAGGGCTAAAATCACATAAATGCACGCTGGATGAAATTACATCAAGTTAGGAAGTTGTGGCGTTTGATAGTTAAATAGTTAAATAGTTAAAGTCCCAATGATCGTCACACACACACCTGGGTGTCGTGAAATTTGTCCTCTGCATTTAACCCATCCCCATGTGATTTTAATCCATCCCCTGGGGGAGAGGGGAGCAGTGAGCAGCAGCGGTGCCGCGCTCGGGAATCAGTTGGTGATCTAACCCCCCAATTCCAACCCTTAATGCTGAGTGCCAAGCAGGGAGGCAATGGGTCCCATTTTTATAGTCTTTGGTATGACCCGGCCGGGGTTTGAACCCACAACCTTCCAGTCTCAGGGCGGACACTCTACCACTAGGCCACTGAGCTGGTGGGGGAAATGCCGAATGAACATTCTGTTCAAGACGGGAAAAAACTGGGGTTTTCTTTTTACATCACGAGCAGGATATGATTCAAATGACCCCGCTGTCGTATGTTTTCAAAAATCGTAAAGAATGACCTGAATGGACGTCATTACTTGAGATGCCGACGTCACCGATATGTTGCATTTTGAATAGGAATGATCACAATCAGTAAATAAACGGAGGCGTTGCTCAGTGGCCCTCGCCGCTTTCCAACAGATCGATGTAGCTCACCTCTTCATTCGTAACAATTTAAATCGAATTACACTTATTTCTTTTATGTCTAAATCACCAGAGCGTGCATGTGAAGTGTATTTCGATTGAGACGTGATCATTGAAAGCAACTTGCGCTGATGTTGACATGGTTTTGCAAAGAGTCTTAAAGTGTCCGACAGCCTCAAACGCAACAGCAGCTAGCTGTCCTCCATGCATCCATTCCTGTCTGTGGTACCTGCTGACTGCTGAACTTAGCTAGCAGCCTTACCTTAGGAGGCACTTCTTTCCTGGAATAAAAACATGAACGAACGTCCGGGGAAAAAATGATTTTAACTAGTTTTTCTCCCGATATGTGAACCCTAATCGAGGAAGAGATGGGGACCGTCTGTTGGGCTGCACCGTCTTAGTTGTTACGGCGTTTTGCTGGGTCCATTTTGCGTGTAATTGGAAGTGGAAAAGACAAAGAAAAGAGCTTTCCAATAGCTAGAATGGTTTGGGCCTAAAAAGAAGACAAGAGGTAAGGATGCCGAATGTTCTCAAACTATGTGTTTTACTAATGGACTGATCGCAGTTGTTGTGCGACGTTTGTAGCGAGCGTTAATAAAAGTGGCTGCGGAAATGTTAGATGTTTGGCGAGCTTGTTAGCCGTTAGCTTCGCTCCCCTCCCAACTACCAGCGAATGGGGCTTAGCCAGCTTTATGCTTATGCCAATCTGCAGGTATGGATGGAAGTAGTACTTAGCTTCTGCTAAATATTGCTGAATGATATGAATAAATATTGCTATGATAGTACAATATTACATGACCTAACTAGCTTTTATTTTTGCAAAAGAGCAAAATAGAATTTGTTTTTAATCAAAGTTCCTATCTCAACGTCAAATGATAACTTGAATTTTAATCAGAATTTCCTCTTACGGGGAAAAAAAACAATCCTAAAAAAATGCTTTCAATAAATACTTTACGACCCCTGGTAGGACAAGCCGCAAAACACCAAAAACTTTTTTCCCCCCCTACCTTTGCCTCCCTGTATGTTTTGTTTGATATAAATCACTGGTTCTGAACCTTTTTTTATGACGGCAAACACCATCTCTAAAATGACTGGCCAACATTTAAATGCAGTAACGTAGTAGGTCTAAGTGTTCATAAAAACAAATATTTGGTTATTTACTATAACATCTGTTCTGTGACTGTCCTAATGCGAGAGTTTCAGGGCTGAATTGGAGAGGGGGATAAAGCTGCATCTACTGGGTATTGTTAATTGATTAATCCATTGAATAATTGTATAAATTCTATTTACCAGGGACCTTTAAGGGAGGGAGTTATACATCTTTCCAAGTTCAAATGGATTGGCTGTCACACCAATTAAATGAGCTTTGTACTGCTTTTTCTTGGCCACTGTCCTCTGAGCTCATCTGTACGGCACTAATAATAATCATCCTACGTATAAGATAAAGAACATATGACTGTGAGTACTGTTGTGTTGTCTGTCTACATGTGAGCTGCACCGTTTGTGTTCAGCCTGTTGCCTAAAAGGTTCTATAGCTACTGTATATTAAAATGATGTTTCTTTTGAGGAGGAAAAAATATTTTTCAAAATGTTCAGCCCTATCAATATCAACAAGACAAATAGAGACAAGGGTGGCCGACCTGTTTATCTCGGTTGACACATCCAGGTTGGGTGTGTATGGGGAGGGGGTTGGGTGTCTTTGTTGATTAACTCTTGTGGGTTTTACACAACTAACATTAGCTGCTGTCATGTAACCCGGTTATAAAAATAAAAAAAAAAGCTAAGGGGGTTGCTAAATTCTCATATGGTGACAGTTACACAACGGAATTAAATCTGTTACATTATCTAGTTCAAGTTACCATTTAATCTGATATTATGTGGCTAGTAAAATTAAAGCTTGAAGGCATATAACTAACTGTCCCCCGCCCCTCCCTTGCTCAACTAAATATTCAATGACATTTGCCTTTACTATGCTTACATAACTGAAGCTGCGGGTAAAGTCGTCGTCGTTGTTTGTTTCGGCTCCAACCTTTACCCAAACAGTGTGATTATTGTGACTTCTCAAGACTCCAGTCAAAATGCCTCTAATCTTGTATCAAGTCAGCATTTGTTCCACCTCTGACAAATTCCGCTTTCAGTTTAAACACGTAGGCTTTCCACAAAGGATATCTCTCTCTGCTAGTTGAATCGATTTCGCTCGAATCAGACCACAGCATCACATCATGACATGGTATATCAGCACTTGGGACAAAAATGCAGATCAACCTTTCCTCAACAGCTTGTGTCAATTGGTTATTTATTGTCTCGTATCGGAGTGCTTGTTGTGGCTCGGCGTATTTATAGCTTCACGAGTAAGCCATATGTTTTGTGTGTTTCTATTTGGAGCTAGGCTGACATCCCCCTCTGACTAACATCAGGACAATATACATATAGGAAACTACCTCACAGTTGTGATACCAGCTTCACTATTTGTGTGCTTTTGACACAGTTGGATAAGAAGGTCAACACACACACACACGCACACACACACGTATGGTTTTGCAAAATGGAGAAGCTCGAGTGACTCATGTTCTTTGGAAAGGTTTGGAAGTTAATTGAGGCTTATGTGTCATGTTCCACTAGCAGTCATGTCACAATGCGTTGCCGGAATAATGTGTCATTTGTGTAATAGCGAGGAGAAAGGCCTCTTGAAATTAGAGTGCTCGCTGACACGATTTTACTCGTGGCAGCTTGTGTCGACATTGTTGCGTTTTGAATGTTGCGCTATGGATTTCGCTGTACGTTGTGTGATATTGTACAATAAAAACACACGTTAGCCTCTTTGACTTAACTCACTCAATTGCAGCGCTGTAGGAATTGCCTTTAAAGTACAGAATGAGAAAACTGCTTAGGGTTAGTAACATCGGTAAATCTTTAGAAAGGTTAAACGTGTGTAATCTGTTGAGTGCGCTTGCCAAATTACCATTTGTTCGATTGACGCCAATTAGAATTTTACATACTATTTAGTTGAGCTAAATCAAAAGTAAAGAAAGCAAACCTGTAAGAAGCAAATTCATACATGGACCGGCAATTACCACGACTCACGCAATCACACAGATAGTCAACCAACATTCATCCTTTTAAAGCCATACACACACATAGTCACAGATACTACAGTAGGACAAACAGAGGGTGACCCCCAAAAATAATATTTGGCTCATTCAAAACTGCCTCCTTGTAATATCTAGCCAGAATAAAATGTGCAGTCCTTCAGCCAAAACATTTGAACTATTTCAAAGATGGACTCCCTCCTGAGGAAGTGTTATCACATCACGTCGGTCTGGGCAACGTATCCATGCTGCATTTACAATGAGTTTTTCTTGTCTTGGCCGCACGTGGTCTTGTCTCCGTTCCTCGGCAAACAGCTGTTTATATCAGGCAGGCCCGCAGCTATTGAACGGACACTCCTGTAGAATGCACACGCTCAGCAGGTTTGTTTCAACACTGCCAGGGGTGCAAACACAGCTACCTACACACAAACGCAGTTGGATCATTGCTTAAAGTAGTTTATGACAATTATTATTATTATTATTTTTTTTTAAAGAGTGTGTCCTCCTCGGGTTCTTTGTTGTCCATAGTATCACAAATCTGTCATTTAGTTTGTTCTAGATGACACATTGTCTTCAGTTCAAATGATTTACTTGTATGCCTTTTTCGATATGGCTGTACGTGGCATATACTGTATAATTGATGTGCTCAAAATAACTGACCACTTAATCCAAGCATGACCTTTAAATAGAGCAAGGGGGGGGGTAGCTACCCTGTGGGGGGTTGCCGCAGTTGCTTCCAAGAAAAAAATTAATTTGCATCCATTTCTGATAGTGTGCAGATGCTAGATTTTGGCAAGATTTTCCAGTTTTTCTTACTCCGAGGGCTTTCCAGTACGGTCGGCATCATTTCTTGTAACCTTCTCCCCTTTTTGATTTGACTATAATAATGTTCATAGGCTTTCAAAACATTTACTGTACAGATTAAATAGTAAGTTGTCAGTTGAACATTCGTGGAAGTTAACATTTATTTTGTCGTATTAAATTATATGAACCATAGGTGTAAAAACATTCTCTCCAAAATTTCCCCAAAAACTCCACTCAAGCAATTATTATTTTTTATTTTTTTATTGGGCTTGAATGGATTAATAAAATTTCAGTTCATTTCAGTGGGGAAAATTGATTTGATATACAAGTAAAATGCATCAAGGCACCGTTGTACGTCATTTGGCAGAGGGTTATATTGTGGGCCCATAAAACAAGTCTTCTGTGTACTTATAATCTTTAACAACATTCCATTTATTTACCAGTGTGTTCCCAGAAAAATATCAAGTGTTTTGTGGTTCGGGGGGGGGGGGTCGTTGTTGTTATGCAGTTCAAAACGTTGCGACATGAGATGACAACACATTTGTCACTTGGTGTCATCACCCCAGTATAGCTGATGAAAACATTGTGCGTTTGTTACCAGCCGAAATAGCCGCACTGTGCCTTTAAGAGGCTGTACCAGCGCTTCACGTGTGCTGGGGCACAGTTGGGGGGGAGGGACACGGGGAAGGGAGGGAGCTTGTTGACGGAAAGACCGGCCCTGGTTGGCTCGCCTGCTTGGGAGGAGTGACATCACATGGAGGAGAAGCCTTGTGGTGTAAAATAACATGTCCTTCTTTGGCGCAAGGCGGAATGTTACATTTTCAGGGTGCGAGGTGAACACATTTGCAATAATGATCCATATCCCAATTAAGGCTTTTATTCTCAGCCTGGTCATTATCCAAAGTGTTGCTTGGAACAAGGAACAATTATCATTGCTCAGCAATGATGAATTATCATTGCATAATAAATGATCATTGCTCCCGATTGCACGCTGACGGTAACAAGTTGTCTCTAACGGAAACCCATTTCCTATCAAGAATAGGACAACCCCGAAGCAAAAATAATAAACATAATATTAGAATAACATTAGATGCAACAATAGTAAAATGTCCGAAGGGGACCTATAAATAAATTCAGTCGCTTACAGCTAGGCCTCCAGTTTAGAAAGAAGCTTGTATGAAAAGCACACCAAATAAACTATCAGTCCCATAATAAAAGGAGCGGCCTGACGTCACAAAACCTGTTTTCATTGCTTACTTTTTTTGCTCTGCCGTGTTGACGGTGCATAAAGAACACCTGAGATTCTTATCATGCTTTGCCCAGACTCTACCATGCAAAATAACAATATAGTACGGCGTAGTATCTTGTCAACAGGATAGTTATTTAGGGTAGTTGGAACATCAAATTTGGATTATGAGCTGACTCTGCACAGGTGTCCTCTTTCTTTCCTCCATCCATTTTCTGCTTCTGCCAATTCAACTATTGTTTGTCCAATGCTGTCCTAATCCCTCCCTCCCTCCCTCTCTCTCTCTCTTTCGCTTCCCTTCTTGTGCTCCACACACAAGCGTAACCGCACAAAACTGCACACACACAGAAACAAAAAGCTGCGCCGGCTCACGAAGCCTCACGTCTAACGCGAACACCCCCGCCTTTTGCCTTTTTGGTACGTCCCGAGACGAGCAGTCACCTCCTCTATCCCAAGTCAGATTTGTCTCCACTCTAAGGAAATACGGCATACCTCTAAAAGGTGTAAAAGTGTCACGCAAAAAGTTCTTTATGGATGGCGGATACAGATGAAGAGGTAAAGGAGCGTTGAATGACGAGGGAGGGAGGGAGGGAGGGAGGTTGGGTGACGCACGCTTTGCTGGCCGACAAGCCATGACAGGACTACTTGTGAATCGCCGGTGAACTCTTTCCTCCTCCCGATGTCTCAGTGCTTTGGGCCATGGCCTTTCAAACAGGGTAAGATACTTTCAATTCAAATTTGCGCTTCATTCTCTTGTCACCTGAGAATATTTAAAAGTGCTCCAATGCTGTCTACACAGAGCTGATATATAGCCATCATTGGGCATCCTTTTTTTTTTTTTTTTTTTCTGTGGAAAATATTTTTTTTACTGTCGTACAAGATGTGCCCTGGCTCTTATGCTGCGAGTTGGCCTATGACAGATGAGCTGATTAATTTAGGAACAGAGCGAACTGGCTTTTCAGCTCGCCAGACTTTGACCTTTTCAACACACCACAGAGTGATTACAATAAAATGGAGCTGGCCACTTATGTAATGAATTCAACCCAACAAATTCTGCTCATCCTCTAATTTTCTCCTTTTTTTTGTTGGCAGATGTGCTCCATTTACTCTTAAAATGAAAGAAATACTGACATCCTGGAAGATATGCCTGGCGATGTCATCCAAAAAATGATGCGTCCTTGTGATGGACAAACATTTTGCACGTGTTTACACACACGGCACTTGTCCCAGCAATCTTTGAGCGTGAGGCGGCGGGGTACACCCCAAACTGGTCGCCGGCCAATCGCAGGGCGGCACACATTCACACTCACAATCACACCTTCCAACAATAACACATTTAGCAGTCAATTGGCTTATGTTTGAAACTCAAGTTTTATTATTGCCATGAAAACATTCTTCAACTGAGCTGTGGTTTGACACTGGCTTTATAAGCGTATAGAAAGTCACTCCTATCAAAGCTATAACGCTGAATCCTAAGCAAATTCCGGCACCTCTTTTTATGAAATCCATGTATTACTTCGAAATACAAACCTGCAGCAGTATTGTAGCAACTTTAATTAGTTCACTAAATTCAACTATTAAAACCCTCCATACAGAGCAGCTTGCCAAATGGACATGAGCAGCGTTTACAAAGGATTGTTGCTTTGGGACGTTTGCCACATTGAGCCTTAAATGTGACTTTTGACAGGCTTATTCACAGCTACACGATGCATCGGCGTACTCACGGCAGCTTCCGTGGTGCAGTCGAGAAGGAAGCCGACAGCAGTTAAATTTTTCCTTGTTTTTCTTTATCTTCTGTCAGATATTTGTTTAAAGCGGAAGGTGGGTGGGGCTTAGCTTACTGTTGCATCAGTGAAAGTGTATTTCTTTCATAATATATGCCTTTCATCTTTCTTTCGTCATTCTCATTGTTTCGACACTGGTGGCATCCATTTTGTTCCGCCTCTTATCGTGCCATGTGCTGTTTGCACAGCCTGACCTGTCACAGTGTCAATTTTTATTTTTTTTGTTGAAAGCCAACATGCCAAGAAGTGGCATTAACGTTCCCACATTCTTTAGTTAAACACAGTTTTTGCCTTGTGTTATTGCTTCCAGGGAGTCCGTAATGCCAGAATTATATATTAAATTACGCAGAAATGTTCATCTTAAATGACTCACTTGGGCTAATTACGTTGTGCCTCATTTTGCTTTCGTCAAGTAGAACCATGTGCTCTATTTCACATAAAACAAGCACTGCCAGTACCTCGAATTTAGAAGAATGCTCTGGGCAGCAGATATTTTACGACTGCATTGAAGGAGTGAATCAGTCACTCGAAAACTTCATTTCCAACTAAAACGTCAAGTAGTCGCTGAAACTAGAAGGTTACAGGACACTTTACAGGGAATACCTAAATTACGGCCGAGTTTCATTCCCTTGGCGGAGATGTCACCCGAAGTGTACTTCGAAATACTGCGCAGTAAAATCGTAGGCACAGTTGGAATATGTATAAAAGACTCTTGTGGTGCACAAGTACAAGGAAATATAGTCATGCCCATTAGTGAGAGATAACTGTGGTGTGTTGATGATGTGCATCTCGGGGTAGCTAAACTCATTCCCATTTACACCGATAAAAGCACCACTAATTAGGTGTGACAAACACATCCCGGTGGTTATTATGGGCTTTGTTTGCATGAAGACTATTTGGAGATAGTAAATCTGTGGACTGCCGAGTGTAAATGACTCATTTAGTCACGTAAAATGCCCAGTTAAAAGTATTGAATTGTGAAATCGGGAATCTTACGGATGAACACGCACATAAGAAGTCCAGATATATTTTTCTGTGACCGGTCATTTGTCTGACTCTATCAAAAGTCAATTGGGTTTCTTTTAGGACATGTTAAATGTCAGACCTTTTGACTTCCTCACTTGAAACGACTGGAAAACCCATCTGCTTCCTATCCTCTCGACAGCAGCAATTCAAGTAATCCCAGCTTGCCGCGTTAATAATGAGGAGGCGGCCGCCCGAGTGCTCTCTGTCAACAGACGTCAAATCTTTGTTGCTCTTGGCTGAGCTGAAGGCAGTGAGGATTAAAACCGAGAGGTGACACGCCTGGCTTGACGTTGCGCTTGTCTTGTTTCAGAGCTGACGGTTGGACAAGCTCGTGGATGAGCATTGAGCTTCTTGTAACAGCTCCTTGACTTCTCGCGGCTCCAAATTGACACGTGCAAACACACTTTAGTACTTTAAGCCCCCACTTCCCTTCTGTTTGGATTACCCACGCTATGGTCCGAAGCTCGTGACATGTGCACATGTTTGTTGTCACTCCATTTTTTGGCAAAGGGATTTTTTTAGTTTGTGTTTGGCATAAGCGACAGTATCTGCCATTGTTACGTCAATAGAGTGCTGCTTTGCAAATTAGCTTGAACCCAAAAGGTTTGGAAAATGTGCTTGCGACGGCACTTTGCTAACAAGGACGCGGCACTAATTAAGGTCCATTGTGGTTTTGTGACCCTGTTTTAATTGTCAGGGAAAGTTGTCTTTACGTTGGTAAAAATACTCAGTTAATTCGTAAGCGCAAAACAATGGCTACCATTGATTCCCCCCCCCCCCCTCCTCCTATTTAACGTCCCAAAATGGCGTCTAGTAGCTTTCAGTGGTCTCCAAACTAGTTAAGGGACTTGTTTGCAGTCAATGTAGACTCCTGCAGTGTCTAGCCGAGCCTAAGCTTATTAGAGACTACTTTCGATTGTCACTGCTGATGCTCGTGCAGCATTAGCCTACTGTCCTTTATTGACTTTGCCGTAAATGTTACTGCGTCCTGTCAAACTGTCCTTTAAAAGTTTCAGAACACAAGCGCTTGAATTCACAGCCATGCCGCATGATCGCATTGACCGACTTGTGTCGTTTGTGCTTCCAGCAACATGAACCGTGAGGACCGGAATGTGCTCCGAATGAAAGAAAGAGAAAGGAGAAATCAAGAAATCCAGCAGGGAGGAGGCGAAGCGTTTACAGCAAATTCTCCCCTTTTCCCCGAACCTTACAAAGTGGTAAGATCATTCGATTTACACTTGTTCGTCCAGTTCACAAAGATGACACAAGGGCGGAAAAGCTTATTTCTACTCGACATGCAACATTTATCTCGCAACTCTGCTCAGAGTTTCTGTTATTCTTTTGTCAACCATGTTCTGGTCAGTGGGACACGTTTCAACAACTGACATGACATGATTGACAGTCACTTGTAATTAAGAGGCTCTAAAAATGACGCCATGGAATCAGCGAGTAGGTGTCACAAAAATTTGACACATCCCTCTAACTTTTTTTTTTTCTTCCTGTTGTGTGCGTCATACAATTATAATTGCTATTGTACTGTAGTTTCATCAACTCTAAATTGTCCATAGTTATGACTACAAACGTAAATAGTTGTTTTTCGGATCTGCGTCACGCAATTGTTTGGTTCCAGTCCCAGTACATTTTTTTGCCCTGCCCCACCTAACAGTGTGGGACTTGAAGTGTCCGCAGTGTGTTTGCTACATAGCAACTGGCCAGATCAAACAGTCCATGAAAATATTTGATTCAAATGAATGATCAATACTGCCAATGGTGCACTTTTAAAGGCAAATACAGCCATGTCATTTGAATATGATTTTCCAGACACTTTCATATTTGCATCATATAATAAAAGCCATGATGCACACAACAGTCCTAAAGACATCAAAGTGCCATCTGAGATATGAGGTGCTAAGTCTCCAGACATAATACACCCCGAAGCCCATAGTAAACAATATTGCCCAACACTGACAGTCAAAACCAGAATCGGTTGACTAGTAGCATTGCAATTGGTGAGTTCAGGAATTTCTGCCAAGTAATGCTCGTGTCCTACCTGGAACAACGACTCCTTCAGTCGTGTGTTTACGGTGAGACAGAAGCGCTCGTTCTTACAATAAGCAAAAATAAACATTCCAAACATGGCTGAGGGGAACATTTAAAAGCTGGAACCAGAGCGGTGGACCAGCGGGAGGGCATTTCCAAAACAGCTCACACCTTGATTTGTATTGAAAATCTGCGGGGTGCCCCCAAGGGGGGCTATAACCCAAGAGGTGGTATGTTACACTTCCTGCCAGCTTGTCAGCTTCCAATACAAAACATTCTTTGGACTTAACACCCCAGGTTAGGCGGCCCGCTCGTGAAATAGTAGAGTGAAACACAACACACATCCTCATCCCATGACCTCCTCGAGCCATAGATGTGGGCCAGCCTGCTCCGGCCCGGGCCGCACGACACTAAAGAAGATTTGCGCTTCCCGCATTGATCTAATCTTTGCCACTAACCGGATTTGTGCGAAGCTAAGTAGCTCCCCCCCCCCCGCCCCAGAGTCGTTCGGGCAACGGTGAGGAATGTGAAAGGCCACCAGAGGTGAGTGACAGCTGAGTGTTTTAACCCCCGAGAAAGTAAAAGGGGGGGAAAACCTTGCCACAGTTGACATCTTTAGCCTTCGCTAGTGAGACAGCAATGACATGCTAAACACAAATCGACATGTTTAAGACGGGGGTATTTGTTTTCTGTCTTAACGGTCGGTTTCTCTGGTCTCCTGCTTGTCTGCGTCTTACGTAAGCGTTGCTGCATGATTTTTTTTTTTTTCTCTCTCTCTCCCTCTCTCTCTCTCTCCATGTCATGCTCCACTAAGTGGAAGTGTGCTGTGGTGCATTTAAAGACGTGTGCACATCACTGCCTCTGAGGCCTTACACATGTACAACAGCAGACGGCTGTGATCAAATCAAACTTGAAAGAGAATGAAGAAATTGGGCATCTAGGGTTCATATCCATCCATTTGTTTTCTTTTTTCTTTTGTATCAAGTTTGTTGCATAATTTCACATTCATGTTTTGGTCCCTCAATCTGGCTGTGCACTACGCAAACAAAGATGGTTTCAGGTCATTTGAATCAGGGCTGATTTAAGTGTTGTTTTTCGTTGTACAGGATGCAAGATGGACTTAATTGGGCAGGCTTGTATAAAAAAATCACTTTAACAACTACACTCTCCAAAGTCTGAAAACGACTCCCTCATGGTTTGTCGCGTATCATTTGCAAATCATTCTTAAGGCCCTAAAGAAGTTCAAATTGCTCACGCTAGCAGGGGGTAGTCAAGTCAATGTTATGACCGAGCGAGCGATTTCCTGCCTCAGATAGCTGCTTGTGTTTCCTCTGTGTAAATCTGTCGAACAAAATTGTGGTCTGAGGCTGGATGTGAAACTGGATACTGCCCCCTAAACGGTGGCATGCTAGCTGTTAGCAGGTTGGCGGTAACCTTTGGCCACAGTGGAAGCTTTTACATCTGGCTTTGATCGATACACTCGGCAAAACGAGAAAATGGAACTACTCTGACAAATGCAGTTTATCCACTAAAGTCCCTTGAGTAAATGTAAAGGCGTAGCTATTTGCTTTGCCGCTGATGCTGCCTTGTCTGTCATATGTGGCTGAGGAGACAATGTCAACGCATTTTGAGTACTTTGACCGGAAGTGAAAACGTGTTGTGCTGTTCTTTGTTGGTGAGTCCAACTGATGCATTCAGTGCTGTGTGGTTTCCCACAAAACTCACAACCAATGCAGAGGAAATTCGTCATTGTGCAATTTCCTGTGAACTTTTTGTATGTGCTTTTCTTGATTTTAATGATGGGTCACATAGCAAAATTGACATTGCTGACCTCGTTGGTTGTACGAGTTATACAGTATTAAAAACAGAATTGTATTTTAAAATGTTTATGCCGCATCAAAGCCGTAATGTCAAATTGGAGCTGGTCCAAATTGCTTCGCTCTAAAATTCCATCACGTCAGATTTGAGTTTGTAGTCCTTTTAGTGGGGATCAAGTCCATGCTGACTAAATACTCTCTTCTCCTTGTTTTCTCCATCACCGCCCTCTGCCCCACTTCTTCCTTTCCTATTTTTTTGGGTCTCCTACTCCAGTCCAGCAAAGAAGATAAACTGTCCAGCCGTATTCAGAGCATGCTGGGCAATTACGACGAGATGAAAGAACCAATTGGCGAGGCACTTCCGAAGCTCAACGCCAAGCCCTCCAACAGCTCGTCTTCCTCCGAGGAGAAATCTGGCGCGCCTTTGTTTGGCGAGAACCAGCGAGGAAGTGGCAGCAGTCAGAGCAGTAAGTGGACTCCCGTGGGCCCGGCCGCGGCTGGCTCCTCATCCCAGTCTCAGAAACGCTCCGCACTGCAAGGCGGTCACAGTAGTCAGCGGGGCGGCGGCAGTAGCGGCGGCAGCAGCGGTAGCCAAAGACACAGCGAAAAGAAGTCAAGTAAACACAGCGGCGGCTCAGAGCACTCCAAGTCGCACACGTCCAGTCCAGCCAAGGGCTCTCTCGGTTCTTCCGGCGGCAACAGCCACTCGCGGAGCTCCTTAGCCGCCGAGCAGCATCACAGCAAGGAGCCCTACCGGTCCAAGTCGCCGCGAGACCGAGAGGCCAACTGGGACTCGCCCTCTCGGGTTCACACCTCTTTCCCCAGCGGACAGCACTCGAGTCAGGCTTTCCCACCGTCGCTCATGTCTAAACCGGGCTCCATGCTCCAAAAGCCCACGGCCTATGTTAGGCCTATGGACGGACAGGAGACAACGGAAGCCAAGAGCTCGCAAGCGGAAAGCTACAGCGGACAGTCGCACAGCAGCACCATGGGGGAGATGAAGCCCAATGGCAAGGCCTCGCTCACCAAACTCAAGATCCCCTCACAGCCTGTAGAGGTACACCGCGACGCATATTGTCATATTTCCTCAAATAGAATGCCATACCGCAGTTTCCCCCTCACTAATATCATTCGTTATATTACTCCCACGCACATTAAACAGCTAACTGAGGTCATCTAAAGTCGGTTGCGAGCACCTACGGAGTTTCAGATCAATGAAAGTGTCAAGACTATTTGAGATGCTCTCGACGTTTTGATTTAGCGCCCCAGTCAACTCTGCAATGCGCTCGTCCCCGTTCACGTTCAGTCCAATTACTTTGGAAATACTTTACACGCATTATTATCTTAGCTCGTCGTGTTTGCCGTCATTTATGACTCAAAGTTAACCTTTGAGCTTGTTTGTGTTTCTGTCTGTAGGGATCTGGGGATTCCAACTGTGTTGATGAGATTCTAAAGGTAAGTACGTACATGTTACGTATTTTTTCTATTGAGAGGACAGACCTAGAGTCTTGGCGGTTGAAGAGAAAAGTTTCGCAATGCACACACCATATGGCTCATTTGCACATTTTTCCCTCTCTGTATGCGTGTGTGTGTGTGTGTTTTCTCTCTGTCAGGAAATGACTCAGTCCTGGCCCCCTCCATTGACAGCAATCCACACCCCCTGCAAGACAGAGCCCTCCAAGTTTCCGTTCCCCACCAAGGTCGGCATTGCCCTGCAGCTGACTTTTATTCAATGTGTCTCGATTCACTTTTATACGGTTAAATCATTTTTATGCTTTGGGGTCTGTCTTGTTTAAAAAAACACATGCACGCACAACCTCTGGCTGCTCTGCAACAAGCACATTAGATTGATAAGACAAGTTTGAAACACTTGGCTCTTGAGTGAACGTTCACAGATTTGACTGAAAAAATGGCAAAGGATGAAGGACTTATTCAAAAGGCCATAAAAAAAATAATACAGAATGTTTTGTTTTTTTCCCACCCACAGGATTCTCACTCTTTCTCAAGTGGACAGAGTGAGTAATAACACACAATTCCTTCACTTTAAGTTGGGGTTTTATCTTGACAAATCCATCGCTTGCTTATAAAGATGACTCTTTCTACCCTACAGAGCGCGGCAGTTCTTCCAAAAGCTCAAGCAGCCACCAGTCGAAAGCTTGTGATGATCAGCCAACGTATGTACTCACTCTTTGCTCCTTCGCCTCCATTCTCAGTTTGACCTACACGTGTATTCGGCGTGCACCCTAACCTGAGCCCTCCTTGTAAAGCATATCGTTCTTCTACATTAGTATGCTGGAGGATGACCTCAAACTCAGCAGTAGCGAGGACAGCGACGGCGAGCAGGACTCTGCCAAGAATGCCTCACGAAACACATCAGCGAGGTTCGAGCCCTGTGGCGCAACATCAAATCTCACAATCGCTAGAATACGATATTTAATCAGCACTTTTATGACTTATTTAACGTCTGAACTCAGCTCACGTGTTTCAGCCACAATAAAAAGTCTTTTTTCTTTAACCCCACGGCAGCCATAACAGCGAAGGAGCCGAGCAGTCGAGAGATGATTCGAGTAGCCACAGTGGCTCCGAGAGCAGCTCGGGTTCGGACAGTGAGAGCGAGAGCAGCACGACTGACAGCGAGGCCAACGAGCCCCTGCGGCCTGCTTCTCCTGAGGTAATGACCGAGGAAATTGAATGGGAATACAAGCGGTCCCCAATTTGACCACGCAACCTGAATTTGTACATAAGTTGGAAGTCCATCACTAACCTACACATCATTACGAGTCGCTCATGTTGACGTATTCCTTGTTACAGCCTGAGCAACCAATGGCCAACAAGTGGCAGCTGGACAACTGGTTCAAGAAGGTCGCCCCACCGTCGCCACAGGATAACAACAATGTTCAAACCAAGAGCAAAAAAGAGGGCAGAGATAACAGCTCAGGGCGGGGCTACAGTAGCCAAGGAGGGGGGTCCAAAGATTCCTCGGCTCCGGCCCCAAGTCGGGATCTTCGGGCGGCACAAAAGGGCGGCGAGAGTGGCCGTGGCCGGCAGAAATCTCCAGCCCAGAGTGAGAGCAGCACGGGGAACCGGAGGCCCGTGGGGAAAAAGCAACCTAAAAAGTCTGAAAAGCCCCCGGTGGTAGAGGAGCCCAAAGGAGGTCTGAGGGTGGAAAGCGAGCCAGCGCCCGAGATCCCCCCTCATCGACCCAAAGCGGCCACAAAGGGTTCTCGCAAGCCCAGCATCAAAAAGGAACCCAAATCCTCGCCGCGGCCCAGCGCGGCGGCCGCCGCCGCCGCTGCAGCTGACAAGCGCAAGGCCAAAACCAGCTCCAAGTCCACTCGCGAGAAGTCCCGCGAGTTTGTCGACACGGACTCCTCGTCGTCGGACTCGGAAGGCAACGACAGCATCCCGTCGTCCTCGCAGACGCCAAAGTACACGGAAAGCATCAGGACGCCCGTGTGCGTGTTCTCGCCCATGGAGGAGAAGGAGCTGCTGTCGCCGCTCAGCGACCCCGAGGAGCGCTACACCTCAAGGCAACCTCCGCAAGTTTTGATTGTCAAAATAGGTCCGTTGAAATGTATTGACACCTATTCAAAGACTCCCAAATCCACATTTCGCTCTCGAAGTGAATTGAAACATGTTTTCGTCATCCTTTATAGATCTCAGCTTGCTTTCGAGGATCCCCGGACGGCCGTACAAAGAGCCCGCAGAGATCAAAGTGGAGCGGGATGACTCCCAAGACAGAGACAGCAAAGACTTCAGCAAGCAAAGCTCAGAAAAGAGCTCAATCAAGGCCAAGAGGAAGCACAAGGTTAGGAACTTTGTCAACTGTTCTACTTGAGCTCTGTTGTGGTTTATTATTTGTGTCGTCTTTAGCGAGCGATCTTCATATCTTTCTTTTTTTTTTTCCTTTTCCTAGAATGACGATGAGGGAGCCAAGACAGACAGCAAGAGGTGCAAGCTGGAGGAAAAGTCTCAATCGCATCATAAAAGCAGCAGTAAAGAGTACGTGTTTTTAATGGAAGCTGCGCTATTTCATTTTTAAAGAGGCTTTCACAATTAGTTTGAATGTGAACCCGATAAACTGGCACTCATCATAAAGTCACGGAATAAAAAACAATAATGAGGGTTGGGGTTTTTTTTTGGTCTTGGGGCTGCATCTTTTGGAACTGCATTGTGCTTTTGTAGGTTGCCCATTCCTCTCATTTTTCATCCCATCAGGTCAAAGCGGTCTTTGGAGAAGAAGGAGGATCCGGTGCCCTCGCCGTCCATGGCGGGCCTCCAGCGGACGGCGAAAGCCGAGCACCCCGGTCGGAAGAGGACGGTCAGCCAGTCTTCCACGTCGCTATCCAGCGGGGCGGGCAGCGGCAAGGAAGGAGGCCACAGCACTAGGAGCACCTCCGCCTCCAAGCACAGAAAAGGCGAGGACAAGGGACGCAGTACTCGAGACGGCAAGGTGGGTGCAAGCAATCATCTGTGTGACCTTTCAAGCTTAGTGGCTAATACTCAGCATCTTGAGGGGATTTGAATATCAAATGACTCAAAGATATTTTTGTGGCAACTGTCCGTACGGCCCAGCCCGCCCCCTCTCGTCACTCCATTTTATCCATGGCTTCAAACGTCTCCCCTCCAACTTGATCCTCTCTCTCGTGCTGCCTCCCACAGGAGAAATCCTCAAAGGGCTGCGATAACCAGCTGGCCGTGCCGCCGCTCTCCAGCGATGGCTCCAAGTCGCAAAGATCCAAGCTGCCGTTTGAGGACAGGTGAGAAAATGATATTTATTTCGTTGTTGGACATGCTACTGAAGCGGTTATCCTTAAGGCTGAAGTAGTTCAAGAGACGCGTTTGAAAACTGAAATGTCTTCATGTGCATATATTTTTGTTTCAGGGCCCATTCAGCAGATCATTATTTGCAAGAGGCCAAGAAACTTAAACATAATGCCGATGCACTGGTAAGAGCAACAAATAAATATGGCTATATGTAACTGCATGCTTGACTTCTTTTTATTTTCTTTCATTTTTAGCTGGATCGTTTTGAGAAGGCCATTTACTACCTGGACGCCGTGGTGTCATTCATCGAGTGCGGCAACGCCCTCGAAAAGAGCGCCCAGGAGGCCAAGTCTCCTTTTCCCATGTATGCTGAAACAGTGGAACTTATCAAGTAAGGCCAAAGCCAACATTTTGGTATTGACGTTGAAATTGTGTGTCCTATGAGCTAATAGGTGTTTTTGGTTGGGCACTCAGGTACACCATGAAGTTAAAAAGCTACATGGCCCCCGATGCCACTCCAGCAGACAAGAGGGTAGCCGTTCTTTGGTGAGTATTCTGACGACAAGTCATGTTTCATACTAAATACGAGAAGGCTCGCTCCAAGACAGGCAGATAATTAAAGAGTTACTCCACTTCACACTTTATGGGTGGGCGGGGACTGTAATTATGTTTAGCAACAATACTGCAATCAAATTTCCATATTATGTGTCCTTGAAGAGTCATTCCAGCATAATTATTGTGTTGCTTTCTTTTTTTATACTGAACATTTATCTCCTTTTCTTCCCAGTCTACGATGTCAATCTCTGCTCCACTTGCGCTTATTCAAACTGAGGAAAGACAGCGCTCTTAAATACTCCAAAACACTTACAGAGCAACTAAAGGTACTTCTCGATTAACTTACCGATTAACAGTAAATCCACCGAACGAATGTAGTTTCCTGTTCCTTGTGTGTAATTGTTGTTCTTCCTCCTCCCCCCGAGCAGAACTCTCTGAGTAACACCCAAGCTCCCTCTCCTGGAATGGGGAAGTAAGTCCAACTCACGTCGACGCAGTTGCATTCAAGTTAGAAAAAAAACAACAACAACATTTACAGCTGGTACATTTGACCTAATGCTATGATGTATGTATTTGTCTTTTTCTTCATATGCAGCAAGACAGCGGGCATGCCTTCACCAGTGTCGCCAAAGCTGTCGCCGGGCACGGCGGGTGGCTACTCGTCCGTCAGCAGCAGCAGCAGCAGCGCCGCCGGCTCCTCGGTAACAATACCTCAGCGCATCCACCAGATGGCTGCCAGCTATGTGCAGGTCACCTCCAACTTTCTGTATGCCACTGAGGTGTGGGACCAGGCGGAGCAGCTGGCCAAGGAGCAGAAAGGTAAGCCACCATTTGTTTTTTTCAAATAGAAACAAATGAATTAACATCCTCTGAGACAGCTGATTCCATAATCTTAGACAAGGCTCAGGCCTGGTAAAATGAAGCTCCTCCCCTCACTTTGGGGTCCTTGGCACTAGGATGCCACAAGATGGCGCCAAAGCAATAGTTTTATATTACTCAAGCCTTTGGCCTGACTAGAACCGTGAGTTTTTTGGCAATTAAAGAAGAATAAGTTTAAAAAATGCAATCCTTGTTATTGTGCTTGTGGCTTTACCCTCTACTTGTTCTTCCTCAGACTTCTTCCAGGAGTTGGACAAAGTGATGGGTCCTCTCATTTTCAACACGAGCAGCATGACCGACCTGGTGCGTTACACCCGACAGGGCCTGCACTGGCTGCGACTGGACGCTAAGCTGGTTCCCTAACGAGGATTCTGGCTTTTGAACCCCACCTTCTATCCCTGCACGCTGCTCTCCCACCCACCCACTCACACACAGCCACACCTCAGCGCTACGCACACAGTCCACCTCTGATCACACACACGCAGGTGACGATGAACTTGTCAAGCATATCGCCGAGTGTGCGTGTGCGTATTTTTTTTTATCTGCACCAGCTCGCCAAAAACTGAGCAAACTGAAACCATCCCGGGGGAAAAGCAACACGCCAAGCTCTTCACATATCTAGATAGTACAAATAGATGAAACATGGTTTTGATTATTTTTCTAATCTATTTGTCCCTGAAGCGCTCAGCGATTTATTTATTTATTCCCCGCGCCTCAATCGATAGGCTACTTTGGCTTTTATCCTTGTTTTTTTCAAATTGTTTCGCCCCCACCAAAGTACCTCGCACGAAACACCAAAGGTGCTTTAAATTTTTTAAAATGAAGGTTTTCTCTTTGTTTTTTGTGCCTTCAATGTGAGCTACAGGAAAACAAGCAGTCGGCTCCGCTCTCTTCGTTTCTATTTTTGCTATGTTTCTCACCTTTTTTAAATTTGAGGGCGATTGCTGTTTTGTGGTTTTAAGGTTTTGAGCTTCAAACTAAGCTTCCCTGCATCGGCTTGATAGAAAAAAAAAAAAAAAAAGAAGTGCTATCCAATTGTGCAAACCTCATCAGTGTAAATGGCCTTTTTAGTCTGCCAGTCTTCTTAAAACGACACCAGTAGCGATTTAGCGGCGCTTGAAGCCAAGGAAGTCATTCTCCGTAGCCGTTGCGAAATATCCTCGAGGAAAGTCACTTCCATACAGTATTGTTTGCTCAGAGTGTATTTTTATGAGTCACAGCAGGGAGTGTTTGAAGTGGTGTCCATGAACACAATGCAGTTATTACATTAAGGTTTATCAAAGGCACGTCCTGGTGGGACAGACACACCAATCTGGCATCTGACATGGAAAGAAAGAAGAGAAGCGGATTAGCAGTTTTGCATTTAGAGCAGAATGCAGAGTATATATTTCAAATATGTAGAATTTATTTATATATGCAGATGGATTCCTCCTTTCTAATAAATGGCTTTTAAAACTATTTGACAGGTTTTGACAATTGAATGCAATGTAGGTGTCATCCTTTTAACAAGTGTCACTGAACTTGTTGAGACAAAATTAGAAAATAATGTCTACAAATAATACAAGGGAGGATTGAGCATTATATTTGATCAACAGCACAGTTGCAAGGAAATGAGCAGTGTGCAAGGGGCAATGTTAGAAAATGTCTGCGCCAATTGAATAAAAACAATATTACTTCCGTCTAGTTGTGCTTTCCAACTTATTTTTCAGCTTCAGAGTAGCTTTTTTTTTTTTTCCTTCTTCTTCCCATCGTTGTCATCCTTTACCGACTCAATGGCCGGACAGTTTTTGTTTTAATTTCAACTTGCAAAAGAAAAAAAAGAATTATTTTTCAATCTATGCAGATTTTTTTTTATACTGTATATGAAAAGGATGTAAGGAGACTTTTTAAAAATATTATACACAGGCTTTTTTTTCTTCCAAAAACTCAAATGTCCAATGCCTTTTTTTGCAATGTAGTTTTCTGGTTTTAGTACATTTGTGTATATATTTTATAACAAAAGAAAAACAAACAAAAAACAGATGGTTTGTGCCAATCTGTACCTAAAGCTGGAGGCCACTTTTTTCTCGTAGGAAAATCCTCTGTGAGTTATCTTCTTTTTTTTTTTTTAAGATTGCCAGGCCAGCCAATGTGCTCATACACTGGTACAATTTGTAAGTACAAATGTATACGCTGAAGGGTCGTTTGTAACCTTTTTTTAATTTATTTTTTCTGATCCCCTTTTTTTTGCTTCTAACGTTTGATGCAACAAGATGTAAATGTATCAGGGGATGTGGTTGTTAATGATGAGATTTCATTGTAAGTAGTAATTAATATTAATGAATCCAGGGTATGTTTTTTTTCTCGATAGGAAGATGTTAACATTTGCATGTTTCTATTTAAATGTATAAAGTGTACATAGGATTTTTCTCTAAGGTTGCATTTCTACTACAGGAAGAATTTTTATTGAACGTATCGTTGTAAATATATTTGTGAGATCCTTTTATGCACATTTTCCCCTTTTCTCTCTTTCCCTTACTTGTTCTTTGGAACTGTACAGATGGCACCCAAGTCTCTTAACAGTCCAGGACTGGGGACACTTTTTGTATCGAGCTCATTTCACTAAATTTGGGGGGAGAATGGTAACAAACAAATGTTTATTATATACTAAGAGCATTTTTAAAATTGCACGGCGGCACGCAGATTCCCCACCTCTGCTCTCGTCTTTTACGTGCTTGTGTCTTCACCACCATGTCATCGTTTTGTCTCCCCTGGATTTTTGTCCTGTCATTGTCCATCCTAAAGGGGATTCAATGTACAGTCTTCCGTCAATCTGAAAGTATTTCCTACCCTTTATATGAACAATTGGTCACATGAGTCTTTTAAGAAAAAAAGCTTTCTCAAAAACTGTAGCAGTTTATATACAGTCTCTTGTATACTTTGAAAAGCCTCAACAAGCAGCCTACACTATGTACCATAGTCTAAATTGGCTTAGTTTTAAAGATGAAATAGATGCTATTATGCAATGGATGCAATACGATTGAAAGGTACTTGTGGCGTTTGAGCTTCAAACTTTTAGGTCATGTAATTTAAAGAGCATTCTTGTGAAGTGAGTATTAATTGTGTGACTAATGAGAGTCTGTTCTGAATATTCTTTGTATTTTTGTCGTATTGAGAATAAAATATATATGTATATGACTGAGGTGTGATGGCTTTAAAAATAATATTCAAAAAAATGGAAGTGTAAATTGATTCAATTAGGGGTCCTTAAACAGTTTTAAAAACACTTAATATATTCATCATCACTTGATATTTTTTTCATTGAAGAAAATGTCTGTCTGTGATAAACACGAAGACCTCATTTGCTATTATTTTAATGTCAGTGGTTCTGGATGGAACATTTTGCACCCTCTTGTGAAGATAATTATTTAGTGTTATGATGGTCCAAATTGAGAGGCCGATTGAGAAATACGATAGCCCAAACAAAAGGCATGCGGTCCATTACTTGGCTTTGCACTGCACAGAGCCTCTTAGGAATGATTAGCTGTTGCTTTTCAATCCACGTTGCACTGTTCTGATAGAATTAACTCATTAGCAGATGAGAGTACATGGAATAAAATCATATACCTGTATTGAACAATCTCCATCATATTTTAGCAGATTTTTTTTGTGTGCGGTTTCTCTCTGGGAAATATGTATATATTCTGTTTCTAGATCAAAAGACATGCAAGCTTTTTCTCTTTGGAATAGATATGTCTAATGTGTTATGCCACTAGTGCGTGAAGGCCTTGTTTGTTGTGGTTTTTTAAGGGGTCAACTTGTTGACGTCATTAACAAAACTCACCAGCAGAGAGGAGAAAGTCCTCGTTTGACGGTAGCGTCCGCTTTGACCAATGGGAGCACCCCATTTTACCCAAACCCCGCCTTCTACCTGCTCCGATTGGCCAGCCCCGCGTTCCATTACCCTTCATCCGCTTGCACTCCTCCTCCAGGGAACAAGGTAACTCTAAGGAAGAGGAGAAAGCTTATTCTGACTTACTGTTCGACAGTGGGGCACTTAATCTGCATGCAAAAGTGAATTTTGTTGTATTTGTAGAAGAAACGCCGCAGAAGACGACGAGGGAATACGAGGTGAAAACGGCGAAAAGCGAACGCGGAGGAGCAGGTACGTGAAGGGGCCGCAGGTGTGTTTGCCGTCCTCAGTTTCGGTTGTCAACCTGTCAAACTGTTGCCTTTGTCCCTACCCGACGTGGAAAATATTTTGCGACATAAATGCATCACTTCAGAATTATATTTGCACATGTTCTGTATGCTTTTAGATGTTGATTTCAGGAGATTGTTAAATAACCGTTCGCGTAACACTCACTGACCTAACTGGTCATTGAATGCATCACTTTCACATTGACATTTACATTTTATTTGGGTTTAATGTGTTTACTAAAACACCATGCATTTAAGTCGGTGTTAATCAACAATGAATATTTAAGGAAGTGTTCTTTATTTTGGGAAGCTTTTAGTTTTTGATGAATTTCCTGCTATTGTACTTTGTATGAGTACTTTTAAACACCACTAAATCCGTTTTATATGATCACTCATTGTACCTAATGATTTGAACTGTAACTTTAAAATCAAGCTGAGATTTTTGACTTACCTTGCACCCATAGAAATATGATCTCACAGTTATTACGCTATAATTTATAATTGACCTAATTTAGAGTAGCTGAAATGTCCCCATAAGAACAATGGTTCCCCATTCCGACATAATTAGTCCTTTGTCTTACATAGGTGTTGATGATTTGACCTTTAGGGACATAATTACCACTCCCTATTTCCAACAGTACGTAACAGATTGTATTGTTTGCCAGTGTCCCTTGAACTCAGTTCTACTTGTTTCAAATGGATCCATGGTTCTGAATTATGCACTGGGGAGGCCTTTCAACCTAATGACGGTGGACTATGTTTTATTAAAAGCTGGAACAAAAGGCATGAATGCCTCGGGAAAGCGGACACTGGTGTTTTGTCCCGGGTCCTGAAACGTAAGCACTCATGCAGCGCCTGGTCCCTAACGGTGGGAGTGGGGACGAGCACACTGGTCCTCACTGTTCTGTTATCATTGCGGGGTGCTAACTCCTATCGCTGACCTGAGCTGACCTGAGTTCTGCATAGGTCTGCTCAGGTGAAACTTGCAAGGAGGTTGTCTGCAGTCTATTGCAAACAGAACTAGTTAACATGGCACAACAACCTGTCTCCAATTGCTCGCAGAAGATTACCAAGCTGTCTAGCTAATTGAATATATCCTACCATGAACCTACAGTAATGCTCCCACAAACGTCAAGTATGAATAATGGTGTTGTTAAATAGTGTGAAATCAATTTTCATCGGATCATACTGGACAGATAGATGATGCAACTTCTACGCCATTTACTGAAAGTGGAGCATCAGAAACTTTTGCCACAGCTCCGCTTGTAAACACTTGCCGCACATTTATCTTCCCGATAGCTTGATGGTCTGGCGTTTGCGTGTGTGTTTGTACAGGCAGAAATATGAAGAAAGGACTCTGGAAACAAAAAGATGGCCTTGCAAATTGAAGGGCGGAGACTAGGGGGACACAAAAGGCATCACTTCAATTTGCCTTGGGCGTTGACACAAGAGATGTGTCTTTTTTTCTCTGTTATCCTCAAAGGAGCAAAATAGTGAGTGCATGCTGTTCTTGATGATCTACTGCAGAGATGAACTGCAACGACACCCGGCAGACCTCTGAGACGATTAAAAGGCGAGCTTTGGCTCCAAGGGTTGCCTTTCAAGTTCAAGCGGTTCGCAGTCAAATTTGCATTCGTAATGGTTTTTTTAGTGATAAGTGAATTCCACGATGCGTTTTGCACGTCGTGTCCGGGCAATTAAATTATTATCAGCGAGCATTATGTCACGTTTAACCTGCCGATAAAACTGGTGCCACCATTTTAAATCTTCACTTTCACCCTTCAGTGAAATAAAGCTGTGTCACGCTGGTGAATAAACCCAGGTGCTTACTTTTTTTTTTATATCAAGTTTTTTATTTTTATTAAGTCAGAGAGAGCGAAGGCTGACCAAAGTCCGTCAAACACACAAGGTGTAATGATGTTATGGTTTTGTCACTGCTTGGAAAAGGAGATGTGTTTGTGTGACATCATTTTAGGTAGTTTCCCGTAAGAAGATAAAGTTGTGTAAGCTTGATTCAGTATCAGGAAGTGTGAGCAAGTTCAAAACAGGTAAACATTTTTTCTTCGGGGATTAATAAGTGATAGGGAACAGTGGAAGGAAAATGATTCACTGTGTTCTTATAACTCTCATGAAAACATATTTTTTGCCATTTTGACAAACATTTTTTAATATAATTCTTGTTTTGCAGTAATCACATTTCATTGTTTTTAAATGCTGCTTAATTCTCATTGTTTCCGCGATTATTTCCAACGGGCTGTAAAATGCTGCGTCATTATGGTTTGCTAATTAGTATCCGCATAAATGTGTGTCTTTGAATCAATTCTAACTCCGACACTCTAACTGGCTGGAAAATATGTTCAGACTAAGCTCCACGCTAGCATTTCAGGAGCTCCGATGTGTCATTGCCACACTCTGCTGCTCTGCAGGCTCGTCTTCATCATCCTGTCACTCATGTGCACTTGTGACTTATTGTCAGAGCCTCTCCGGGCCTCATGGCTCAGACGTGATGGAGATAAATGGCAGCCATAGGTTATCACTCAAAGACCCCCCCCCCCCCAACCCGAAAGTGCATGCTTATTTGTGTGTGCCTGTTGGCACCACACCTAAACTTTTGTTTGGAGCCGTAGGACTGTCATCGCGATACGTCGGTGTCATATGTCAACGACTAAGTGTGTGCGCGTTTACCTTTGCATTTTTCCATTTGGAAACATTAGTTGACATCCTTCCTGGTTCGTTCCAATTTTCCATCAGGAATTATTGTTAAGTGAGTCTACCCATTCCATAGTCTAACAATCATGTTTAAACATTTGAATTAACATTTGAGAATTCGAGGCTGTCATTCATGGTAAATCTTTGCTGTCACTAACACTCATCCGTGATGTCACAAAACACACTTGTGAATATAGAATCTAGTCTACTGATTGATCTTTCAGGGTCTTTTTTATTGTTGCTATTTCACTTGAGATCAGACGGCAGAGCTCCTCTTCATCCTTTGTGTGCTCGTGTGAGAGATGATGAGAGAAAAGCAATTGTGGCTTCAGTGCGTGCACCATGTGTGCCCGAGGAGCCTCTCAGGTTGCATGGAGCTAATGAAAAGCTCTGTTTGTGTGATGGATGTATTGCGTTAGATAATATGACTAATAAAAGATTCCTGGTAAATGTCACACTGGTGTACAAGCACATCGAGTATGTATGTGACCTACTGGCAAATGATGAAGTAAATGTCAAATTGTCTGTTTTTCACCATCGCAACAGGTGCCAAAGTCCACAATGTGTCAAACATTTGTTTCTCTTCAATTTTAATCTGCGTCATTTGCTTTGCACTATTTAAGGTAGCCCCCCTCCCCCGCCTCCTCTGACACTCTTCCCCTTCTTCATGGTTGCAAAACCTGCAGCGGCCGCTATAAAAAGGAGCCCATTGTGAGCCAAAATGCCCTGATGCACCATAGAGATAAAGAGTATTACTACATTTTTAGCATATTTACACAGTACCACTCCACGTGTCATATATCTGGGGATGCACTGATAGCTGTCGCCGATACCAAGTACCGATACTTTGCAATGCCGTGTTGTCTTACAATAGTGAAGGCAATGTGTTTTATTGCAATAACACAAAACAATTTTTTTTTTTTTTAATTGACCAAAGCATAGGTTTCACAGGAATATAAATCTTATCTTCATATATTTTTTTTGCAAATAAACGTTAGCATGACCTTCCAGCTTGAAATTTGTTGAACTTGTTTTACAGCAGCATCCCTCCAGCTGGTAAGAACGATACCCCTGTACAATCGGTGTAACCGAGCGCTCCTAAACACGCGTTGGCCAAACGAGCAGTGACGCCTGTTTTATTTTATGCAAATGAAGCATTACTGTGTCTGCCGTCAGCTGCTTGCGACATTGTACAACAGGACAGGGATGCTTTGTACAGCCATCGTGTTTCATCGGTTCCATTTCTCCTCTGTAGAACTGCACCCAAGATCAGGAACTAAAGTGTCATTGATGAACTATAATATGAAAAGTCTGAAGTGCTGGCTTGGACTGCTGACAGCGTGTCCTCAGGGACTGCGGAAGAGTGAGACTCAAGAACAATAGTGCTTGTTTTCTTCCCTTCACTGTAACATTTTTCTGTAATGATGGAGTCTTTTCCCATCTTTGAGTAGGAAGTGGGTCACTTGCTGTTGTTTTTTTAGTCCTGCGGTGTTTGTCCCGAGTCTCCTGCTGGGGTCATCTGGTCTTCTGAATGTTATTTTAACCCCTCACTCAGTTTGTCCTTTCACACGTTCCGGGTGTTTTTGTTCTCAGGCAGACCTTGTTTATTTGTCTTGAATGATATATTGTTCGAAACCATTTCCTGTACAAATGTAGTAAGTATTTTAACCATGTCGAACCGGTTCCTCTTGATGTTGGTTGGGTGCGTCCTCAATTACTTTTCATCATGGTTTTTGCCAAACCAATGAGTGCTTGGCAGGGCACACCTCCTTTGTTGGCAGATGATTTTTTTTTCCCCCAAACCAATGCCATGACTTCTATCTGTATTTCTAGTGTAAAGGAATGTCTACTGATAAAGTAAGCATGAAAAGATCAGATTACTACATCCCCCAAAAAGTCCCGTGGGGTCCATAATGCAAAAGTAATTGCTGAAAAGTCATTTGAAGGTTATCAGCGGCACAGGTCAGTCTTCTGGCAAATCTGAGTAAGCGTAGTATAAATCCTGGTTAATAGTTAAGCGGCCAGGCTTACAGAATGCTTGATTGTGTGATATCTAAAGTCTAATGGGACCACACAATCGCTGTAAAGGTTGGATATCGTCATGTGTTTGTGCTGGATGGAGGGCAGGAATGTCGAGCTTATTAGAGTGTGACAGCAGATTTTAAGACGGCAGCGTGAGCACTGCCTGGCAACACAAGGTCCATCCAATCACATGGCAACTAGACCTTCCCTAAGACTACAACCTTCCACCTTTCTCTTCTTTTCTCTTTGGACATGGACAATAGGAGTGCCATGTCCTGCGGAAGACTCAGTTCGTGTTATGTCATTGATTTTTGGGGAAATGTCATTTTCACGAAGAGTAAACCTAAAGAGGTCAAGGCCATCCGGTTCCCAATTTGGAAACAATCTCGGCCACTTCGTGAGAAAGTGTTGTTAGTATTGTGGTTAAGAAGCACGCCACGCGATGATCCTCCTTTCTCCACCTCTAGTATGTTGTCCATCCACATTTTCAGCCACTGTGGGTGCGTTTAAAATGACATTGAGAAAGTAGGCTAGGATGACGCTGGCTCTGGCAATGTTAATAATTAAAAGAGGGCAATGATAATAACACAGGAGTTGAACGTTGCACAGGCTTTAGTCATGACTCTCTTAATGACTGGGCGTGCAAAAGAAAAAGAAAAAAAATATGTCGTACATATTTATCATTAATCTTTTGAGATTTTTGGTGGGGGTGGTGCAGGCCTCCAGAGGTCACCCGTCCACTCAGCCACCCCCCGCTTCCTTCTTTCTCCTCCTCCTCCTCCCCCCTCCTGCCTTGGCCAGTCTCCATGTGCCGGGCTCAGGACCTTGAGAATGAATGGCGCCCGGGCTGTGCTCCGTCTTTGAAGCCAGCCAGGAATGCGAGGCCTCTTTTTTTTCTTTCTCTCGCTCTGTGTTGTTCAGCGCTAACGTGAAATATTCCCTCTGCTGCTCTCATTGTGCACGGCAGAGCCAGACGTCATCGGCCGACCAATCGCTGGCCCCCACTAGGCAGACACGGGTCGCAGAGAGAGGGGTGGGGTGCTCTGAGGGAGAAGGCACTCTCTGGAAGTCTTCCCTCTTAATGTCGTGTTCGCCTGGTTACTTGGCGCTGTCGCCTCCTGGACTAAACGTTGGGAAAGTAGAATGGCCAATCTTGATTTTTCTCTTTTGGAGGGCACGTGGACATTTTGTGCTTGAGCAGGCCCAACTTTGAAACTTTAGGTAAGTTTTGTATTGTTTTACACCATCAGGTGCCTTTCTTTCTCCATGCAGTTCTGTGGTTGCTTGTTATGTTTTGTCTCAGTTGCGTGTGGGGGTATTTGTCACCCCGTTTGTGCCTCACCCCCACTTTACTCCCCTTCTCTGTACATTGTGTCGCTGCCTGTCCCCTCCATCACTTCCACTTGAGCGCTCCCGTGTTTTGGAGCCTCTCTCACTCGCTCTCACTTTGCCTCCGGACTTGCAGATTCGGAAGGCCTTCATGAAATCCACTTGAATCATTTAGTTTGAACACATTTGGCTTTTTTGTCTCTATACAAGGATCATCTAAGTTTTCTTTTCTTTGCTATTTCTCGGCCACTTGTGTGTGTGTGTTTTTTTTTTTTTTTTTTTTTAATTGGCAGTTTCCTGACTGGAAAAGACATAAATTAGCTTTTAAGACTTTTAAGAAGTTGTGTTGAGTAGCTGTTGATTTACCCTCAACCAGTCTGCAGTCGAAAGTAAGAAACTTGACAATAGCTACATGCAAGTCCACATTAATAAATCAGAATTTAGTTTAAAGATTTTAAAATAAATAAAATTCCGATTCTTGTCCACATGTTAATATCCAAATACTTCTAATACTTACAAAACATTTTCAAGCATCTTACTGCTTACATGTTGATGTACAGCTAAACTGCATACAAAGGTGTTTCTAAAATATGTCATTTTTTAAAATACCAGCCAAAACATGAACATAAAAAGATGCTACATAACTGATGCACACATCTCTTCCTGTTAGCATCATTCAAAGTGCATTGTCCCGATGAACTGGTTGACTCGTCGTTGATGACGAGCACACAGATCATGATGACAACACAATAATTGTAATGATGCTGGCATGAAGCCGCTCGTTAACTTGCAGAGGTATATTTCACAACCACGGCTTTGAGGCTCAGATCACAGTAAAATACATGTTTACCTGGTCTACTTAGTGATTTCGTGTTCCAATGAAAAAATACAGGTGACGTATTACAGGGAGGGCAACAATGCCTTTTAAAGAGGCATTAGGTGTCACATGAACATTCCTGTTGTGCACTGGAGTTCCGCGGAATCCAGAGAATGTTTTCACGTTTGTGCTGCAACGTGCTCAAGGTCTAATTAGAGGCCCGGTTGATGCAAAGTATCAGGGAAACTCCCTTAAACAGGTGATTAATTGTTTTGACCTCCAAAACCTAGTATGTTGATTTTAACGATGACTCATAAGCTTGGTTTGTGGGCCAAATAATATTTCAGTCTAATAGCTGGTCTCCATTTTTGTTTTCTTCTGCAGGTACTTAAGAGCAGACAATTCCCAGAGGATTTGAATAAGCCAGGAGGGGGTGGGAAAATGACCTAATTAGCGAGCGACCTACCTGTGCGCTGCACAACCTTGTGTAAATGTGTTGGTGGCACTTTGGCCAGTTGCAAGACAGATGTCACTGCACTCGGAAGTAAAGCTCCCCTTTTTCATCCTGGACATCTGCAGCGTTATTCCATGGATTCCTACAGCTTCCACTTTGAGAGAATGAGCAACGTGGACCTGCATCCTCTGAGCATGCCCGTCAGCCGGCTCTCCCCAGCCAAGTCCAACAGCAGCATTGTGGAACAACTTGCTCACCACCAGCACGGCAAAGGAGACTCCGCCTACAGCTCCTTCTCTGGGGGCTCCACTGCACCAGACTACCCGCCTTCACTTCACTTCCCAGACGACCTGCAGTCCAGCTCTTTCAGCCACTATGCTGAACTTAAATATTTAAAGTCCATTTGTCATCCCAACCAGGTTCTGCAGTCGAACGTAAAAACCATGGACCAGTTGTACCGATCTATGGAGGTCATCTCACAGAACTATCGCAATAGTACCCATATCCAGAATGGCAATGGCAATTTCCATACCAATGACAAATCAACACCACGGGTGGCTCCTCGGGCTCCGTCCCTAGCCGATTACCCTTCCATTGGTCCTCCTCCAATCCCAGCACGACAAGATCGTTTCACAGCTGCTAAAAACTCAGAGAACAACAATGGTCAACACAGCACTGACCCTCAGCAGTCCAGACCCCATAATCATCATCATCCACTCCCTCACAGAGTAAATGTCCCTCAAATGGGTACAGCTAAGCCAGAGACTAGTACCTCTGTCATTAGTCCTGATCGAAGGCCAGTGCCAGCAGGGGAGATCCTGCAGCTGCCAAGCTACCGCTCTCACGTTCCCTCTTACGAACAAAACAGAACGTCCATAAACCCAGCTCATCTTTGCATCACCGACAACAAAGCTCTCTCCAATCAGCAGAAGGCAACAAACTTCCCCAGACAATTACCTCCCAAAGGCCAGTCGGAGCACTTGAAGCCCAGGCAGCTATCAAGCGGTCATGGATGCAGCAGAGAGGATCTGCGCAAGGTCGACGGTGTCAGTGGTGAGTTTGAGAGTCCACGAAAAAGGGCGCATTCTGCTTATGATTGGATTGGTTCGGAGCCAGCTCGTGGTCATAGCCCTTGGAATGCAGGTCAGGCAGGCTTTATCAACAGCAGCATCCAGCATAAGGGTCAGTTCTACTTTGTCACAGGCGTATGTAAACAATCGGAAGCCAGAATGAGAACGCACTCTGCGTCTGTGATTGGGTGCGAAGCTGCCAGTGAATGCTCCACTGTCTTGGAAAGACCTCAGCCAAAAGAGAGAGAAAGATGTCACAGCACAATGGAAAATTTATTTATACCTATAAACGAGGTCCTGGATGAAAGGGACACCCAGAGTCTAATCCCAAGAGGTTCCGATCAGGAGAATCACAAAGCCGCCCCGTTTTCAAAACGCTCCTCTCGGAGTTGGGATTCCTTTGAAGAACTTGACACAGAGAGTCGAGAGATTGGGCGCCACACTACCAACAATCCCATATTTTACTGCGGGCCTGAGAACATCTCCCCACATTCGACTTTACAAACAAAGGAGGTCTCCTCATTGGCTGGCAACCAAGCAACCGACCAGCCTAACCGGGAGGAGCAGGCAAAGAGGGGGAAAAGACAACCACTGACAGATGTAGCAAGTGATCGGATAAGCAAAGAAACAACACCGCTTCTCTACCATCTCACTGAAGCTAACAGGACAACGATGCAGTCCAAAAAGGATGCTGAATTTGCCGCGAAAGATGACGAAGCATGTGTCAGAGATGCGTCCATTACGAACGGGAGACCTCCACAGGCGGACGTGACCGAGAATGATTCTCGGGGAGTCATCTCTGTTGCCTGTAACACCCTGGATGAGTCCTATAAAAAGTACTACAAAGAGAGACTTAAGGACGCCCAGTCTAAAGTCCTGAAGGAGACGTCGTTTAAAAGAAGGGATCTGCAACTGGCATCAGCGCATCGCTCCAGGCCGAAACCTGAGCTGAGACCTCCGGTGATTCACGCTTTCTCCTCATCGCAAGATTCGGAGACGTCCACAGACACCCTCACCCCATCTGTAGCCTCTGAGGAGACCGAAAGAGGGAGCATAGTGGAAGAGGTCAGACAGAGTCCTGATCAAACCAACACAGAGATCGAAAATAGGAGGTCTGCAAACGTGGCTCAGCCCCAGGTGCCCTCACGAATCGGCGGCCGCAAACGATTGACTCCGGAGCAGAAAAAGATGTGCTACTCTGAACCGGAGAAGCTCCACCAGCTTGGCGCCGGCCCCAGCCACTTGGCCTGTCGTTCCTTTAGCAACGAAAGCGACGGCCTGTTTGCGCTGGACAGTGAGTGCCAGGATCACGTGCAACCTGGAGAGCAGGGGCTGGTGGCAGCACGGAGGAAGCTCTTTGAGACTCGGGGTCGTGCCCTTTCTGCCTCAAGCGCCTCAAGAACAAACCTGAAGCACCTGCAGCACAACGCCCTGGTGGCATATATGGAGCGTAAGACAGGCCAGAAAGTGGCGGAACCCCAACAGACGGGTCTTCAGCTCCCAATACCCCCCAGACAGAGGCACTCTCTGGGAGAGAGACCATTCGACTGGGGTCCCAGGCCAAGTACTGAGGCCAATCACATCAAAAAGAAACCCAACAGACCCCAGTCTGCAGGACGCGTTTTGGATTCCTCCACCAGTTCCATCAGGTATAATAGGAGACAGAATGGAAAGTTTGGGTTTTTCTTTTTGCATGACTATTTGGTATTTTTCCACTCAGGCACACCCAGTTCTTCTCAGCACAAGCCAATTCCGACCATCCCTCAGTGCAATCAAACCAATCCAGATGGAAGGAAAGACAATATCCATCCCCTGGGATGTATGCCTCCATGGAGAGTCTCTTGGATCAAGCAGAAGAACCTACAATTTTCAGGAACAGATCCATATCCACACCACATGCATTTCAGGTAGGGGAGTCTTTTTTTTTACCCTCTTCTGACTATGTTAGGAATTAAAGAAATTCACTCAAAACATTTTTGTCTCTGGTCTAAAGGGACAGAACATTGACGATGATCAGGAATCAGTGAATTCCAGTGAAACCTCTAGGTATGTATCAGCGCTCGAGTAGAATTCTAAGTATTATCTCCAGACTTTGGCAAATCAACATTCATTTCAAAGAAATAATGATGAGGAAAAAATTGCATCTCTAATGTTTGAATGTCATTTCTAGTGTCCACAAGCGTATGAACGCAACGCCTGAGGCCCAGCAGCAAAAGCGTGTGATAGCCCACCGAGGGAAATCCATGGAAGAACTGGGAGCATCCAAGATAACAAAGATGTCGGCTCTGAGTAAGAGTTCCGAACAGCTGGATCAAGAGGGCCGAGACGTGAGGAACCTTTCATTCTTTGCTGAGGTCAGCGAAGCTCAGGGGAACCAAAGTGGGAGGAAGAAGTATCCAGCGGAAAACCAAACAGATGTTTCTGACCTGAAGGGACAGACGCAGAGAAAGAACATCTTGAAACACAACTCTGACCCGGTAGATGGGGAGGATATTGGACTTAAGCCCACAACAGGAAGAAGATCCTTAAGTAGATCCCACTCCCCGACTTCTTGCCTGTCCTCTAAGGGCAAAAGGCAATCTTCTGGATCTTGCAGTCCTCCCACAGATAAGTTCCTGTCCAGCAAACCTCCCATCGAGGCGCCTTCTTACCGGCATTCCCCGAGAAGCCAAGAAACCAGTGAGAGGGAGGCGAGGTCCATCGTGTCTTCCGCCACACAGATAAATCCACTTTGTGAAAACAGACCGAGCTCTAGGTGAGATTTGCCAAATCAAAAAAAAAAATTTCACAGCTTTAGAAACTAATCCATGGTGACCTAGTTCATAATTGTTGTACTGTGGGATTAAAGGGAACCTGTTATTCTTTAGGAGGGGGGGGGTGACTAGTACCTTGAGCTTTTGGAAAAAAAAATCAGTTCTTGCCATAAATAGGTGATATTCATCATATTTCTTCCTTTCAGGGCTGTTCGCAATTCTTCCCAACAGTCAGTGGTTGAACCAGACAAGGACATCCTACCGCTTGCTCACGAAGTGTCCCTGAGCTGCGGCGTGACCACAGATCCGTCCTCATGGATTCTGCCTCAAGAGCAGGACGTTCAGACTCCGGACTCTGTTTTCGACGAGCCTGCCATTTTGTTCCCTCCTTCCCAGACGAGCAAAAGTGTTTCCGATCAGCAGATGGCAGAGGAGAAAGACTCCAAAACGGAATACAATGAGTCAAGAGAGAATTCCGTTGAGGAGAGACCTACATTAGAGGGAGAAACGGCAAGTTTGGCAAGTCCCTCCAAGAGACCATCGTGGGAGGAGCTGGTGGAAGCCGTGGTTAATGCGGACCAATCGCTGGCCCCCGCGCTCTATCCGTTAACCAATCGTAAGACGGCGCTGATGCTGATGGAGCAGCTGCTGTCTGAAGACACGTTGCTGATGGAGGAGCACTACAAAAAGAAACAGGAACAGAAGGGAGCTGCACAAAGGTCAGTAAGCTGGAACAGAAAATGTGCAAATAGTTCGGTTTTCCTCCTACTTGGTCTTCTAATGAGAATTTCCACAACTGTCTTGTGTTTCTTTATGAAACACTAGAGTTGTGCTCAAAGACGACGGGGGGGGCCGTGTTCCTTTGTGTGGCGTCACGTGCTCCGTCCGGCACACCTGCATATCTGCTTACTGCAGTACTCGCACTCGGATTTCTGCAAACGCAAGCACGCGTGCAGACGTAGTGAGTGAGTGAGAGAGATTGAAATGAAACTTTTGTAAATAAAGATTTTTTTTTTTTACAGTTGTGAGACCGAGCCACCTCTGTCACCCGATGGCCTTACAGCTGCATGTGGAGAGATTTGCAGCACAGATGACCTCGCTGACAAGAAGGTCAATATGAAGCGACAAAACGGAGCTCAGACAACATCTTCCCAAATGATTCACAGTGTGAACATTTGCGTTGAAAATCGATCTCCCATTGCAGAGCATGCTGGTGTGCTACATTGAGGAGCGCCTGCGCTCACTGGAGGAGCCGCGGGGCGAACTCCAAGCGGATATCCAGGAGAACACGGCCCACGGCGAGGCTCTGGAGGCTCTGGTCCGCGAGCGCTGTTTGCCTCTGGAGCTGGAGAGGTACAACTTGTTCATCGGGGACCTGGAGAGGGTGGTCAGCCTGCTCCTGTGCCTTTCCGCCCGACTGGCCAGGGTGCAGAACGCTCTGAGCACGGTGGGCCAGGACACGGACGCGGAGGAGAAGGTGAGGATCTTTCAATGAATGAAATCGACTCCAAATCAACAAACATTTTAGCACAATAATCCGGATGTGAAAATATTTGCATCGTCAACTGCACTATAAAAGCCAGCTGTGTTATTATGAGCCCATATGAGTGTTAACTACTCACGTGACTTGTGCTGTGGACACTGTGGACAAACCCGAGGGCTCGCCCTTAAGATCTTCCTCGTGATCAAAATAAGATGCGTGTGCATTCTTGCTCAACTTGCAAGAGGTGGCCGGCCTTTGTACTTAAGTTTCAGTGTGGATATTATCTCAGGCTTTTTATATTTCAGAATCTACACGACAGTCCAGACAAACTATCCAAATTAAAATTCCCGCATTGAGCTGACTGAAGCGTCAGCATAAAAGTGAGAGTTTGCTCTCTCCTTCTGTCATGTTGACTTTGGAACAGCAAACACGCCTGCGAGGTGAAGGGCAGCTTTTCTCACCGCGTGGAATGCAAAAAATGCCAAGTTCATGCTTCTTAGCGTTATCTTCTCGGGTTAGGCCTAATGATTTATGCGTCACGATCATTACTCCAAACGGGCTCATGACATCAGGTTCCATCTGAGCTCAGTTCCAGGCTTCATTTCCTCATACGTGAATGAAACGTGTTATCAAACATGCTGACTATCCGGCGGGCTCGTCGTGTGGCCGTTATCAGCATCCCGGCTGTTTACACTCACTCACTCCCTCACCGAAACTCCTGCGGCTCACTGGTTTCGGTGACATTTGCATCATCCCTGCCCTCTGTTGAAACAAGACACTACTGCACCTCCCTTTAAGGCACTTAGCTTTATCCCTGACTACACAGTGAACTGCTTTACACGATGATAATGATTTCTTTTTTTTCTTTACATGTGTCCACAGCATTTCAGTCAAACCAAACAATTCTTATTGTGGACTTTCTTAGAAACCAAATTAGGCGTGTGTATACTGTACATAAAAGTGAACAGGCACACGTGGAGACAGAAGGAAGTCATATATATTATATGGATGAAATATAAAAACATCTTGAGACGTTATAGCCAAAATTTACTAAAAGTAAAATATAGTAACCACTCACCCAGGCTTCATTACATGTGCTAACATAGTCTCTCCATGTTTGTTAGCAATCACTGGAAAGCCGTCACCGTCTCCTGTGCAAGCAGCGGGAGGATGCAAAAGACCTGAAGGACAACCTGGACCGACGGGAGAGCTTGGTGTCTACCTTCCTGTCCCGCCAGCTGAGCGACGAGCAGGTGCGCGACTACCGGCGCTTCGTGCAGACTAAGGCCTCGCTGCTCATCCGCCGCAAGGACTTGGAGGAGAAGACCAAGCTCGGCGAGGAGCAGCTGGAGGCCCTCGCCAAAAGTCTCTGAGGGCGGACATTTTGTTTAGGTAGCATGCACATCTGCAAATCTTGCTGACACTTTTCATCCTCGCTGTGCCTTGATTTCAGCATCGCGTTTACTAGCTTGAGTATAGTTCCGTTCTATCTCCACAGGAGGAGCCCACTAGTCTCTCGCACAGCGAGACTGCAAATAATGAAGCAGAAATCATAACAGAACGAGTCACGTGTAAATCAAGGCACTCAAAAACCAAAAGAAAAAGGTGAACGGTAACAAAAAAAGCACTTTGTGACAGTCCAGAAATGCACATTTCTTCATTTGTAAATCAGTCTTACTCCATCTGGCAACAACGCATTTCTTTTCCCTTCTTTGTCCGCTATTACGAAGAATATTTTTTAAATTTCAAGGTACGTTAAGGACTGTGTGCAAATGCAATTGTAGCAAAAAAAAGTGATGAATTGAAGTGGAACCCCTGAATTTGAACAAGCTGTTCTAGTTTCAAAACAAACTTGGGCATAGGAAGGCAGGTAAAAGGAAATTGAAGCCATCCTATTTTAATTAACTGCACAGGCAATGTCTTTAGCAGCAGTAACAAGTAGAAACAACAAATACTGCGTCATAAATCTAAAGTACAGAAAAATACTCAAGATGCTCCACTCTCATAAATGTTCAACTTCTGAGGTTCCACTGTAAGAAATAAGATTTCATCCTCAGCGTGCATTGGTTACTTGATACTTGAAGTATAGATTTTGACAAACCTTTAGTTACTCACAGAATTCCATCATTTTAAAAAATCATGTTTTAACTTCCACAGATGGATGTGTGAATGTAGTATTTGCTGTGGTAGTTTGTGAACAATATTCATGCCGATGTCATGAATGGATCTGAACTCTTGATCGTCCCTCAGGAAATGACCTGAAAAGAAAACGCACATCCGATGTGTGCTGTGGACTATTTTGTATCATATATTTATGTTTTAATTCAAGGTTGTGGTTGAAGCCACAAAATGGATTCCGTTTCCCAGTGGCCCTAAGAACTTTACTTCTTTTTCTTCTTCAGTCTTGCTTTGTTGTGACATGCGGAGGCAGTTCACAAATTTTGACATCACAAATGTTTCACCCCCTGAGTCACACGTGCCTGTTTGGAGTTGTAAATTCCACTTTTGTTTGTCTTGCCGTCAATAAATTAAGAACCTTTCCCTTTAAATTTCACGTGATAATGTATATTTATTTGTTTTTTTTGTGTCATAAAAGTAGTTCAGTGGGAAGCCTTTGGAGGATTATTGAGGTCTTGTGCTCCCTCTGCTGGAATTTCATTGTACTTACACTCAAACTAGTTTACATTTACATAAAAATCTCAAATAAAAAAAAAATGATTTAGAAATTATCATAGTTCGCCAATCCCAAAAATCCTTTAATTAATAAAAATGTGAAAGACAAAAAAAAAAAGATGATTGGATGCCTTTGTAGTTGATATCACTCACTCAAATGGCATTTGCACCATTAAAATTTAGTGTGTGGAATTATCTGTTGATTAATCAGGTCTGCAACAATTTTCACCCAAAACTTTACTTCAACATTGTTCTTTGGCACGTAGGTACCACAGCAACAAAAAAAAAGAAAACCCCAAAAAAACTGCAGCCTCCCAGAACGAATTATGCAAATGCATCTGAAGCAAGTCGTTGCCTGAACGCAGTGTCGTGTCTTTGGTCCTGGGGCTCATCCCCCATCGAGTAGGACATGGGCCTTTGCTTGTGCTTCCTCCGTTGGGCCGACGTATGTGGCTGGAAGAAGCGACTTATGGAATGCAAACCCTTAGACAGCTCCGGGAAGATGTCAGCCTCCTCCGGTCTCTCAGAGCTTTGCTGGGATTTGGGTTCTCCTAACATCTCCCTGATGCTCTGTGCGGTGTCCCGGTGCAGGTAGTGGTATGCCCTTTTGCCGCCATTGTCCCGGACCTTTACGTCTGCACCGTACTCGCCCACCAGCACGACCACCACGTAGTCCTGTCGGTGCAAGGCGGCCACGTGTAAAGGCGTGTAGCCGCCGTAGGTTCTGGCGTTGACGTCCACGCCTGTGCCGCCTTTTCTGGACGTGTCCAAGATCTTCACCAGCATGTCACAGTTACCGCACTTGGCCGCCCAGTGCAGCGCGGTGAACCCTGACATGAAGTCCTGCTTCCCAGCAAGGTGGTGATCCATCAGGAGAAGTCCGTAGACCTGACTCCAGTGGCCCGAGGCGCACTTGACCAACCACTCGTGCTCGGATGGCTCCAGTGGGACTGCTGAGGGGATTCTGGACTCCTCTGACTCCTTGGCAGCAGTCTTCGTCTTACTTTGGAAGGGATCCGCTTTGGGAGGTTCATCTGGGTCCGGTTTCAGTTTGGGGACCTCGGCCTTGTTCATGGGGGGCATCCTCAGGGGCAAACCGTATGGTTTGGGAATATCTACAGTCACCGTTGGCTTGGGTCTCGTGTCGAAAAACATGCTCCTCTGCAAAGCTAGCTCAAAAGGAGAAAGCGTTCCTTTGCGTTCCTGTTCACGTTCCGCTGAGCTCTGTGAGTCCCCCACAGCCTCAGGTAGACCCTGCCTCTGTTCATCTGTTTCTTGGCTCGCTTCCTCATCCTCTTCAGCGCAACTCTTTAAATCCTGCTCCTTCTGCTCGGCTTCATGTTCCTGTCCAGAACGTCTCTTTGCCTTCACAGCAGTCTCAGATGGACGCTGCTCAAGATCACCTGTCTCAAGAATGTCCACTCCAGTCTTAGATGGGCTCACTTCCTCTTCCTGACAACTTGTGGACTCCTCCTCCTTCTTCTGATCACCTTTATATTCCTGTCCAGCATGTTCTTGCCCAGAGCAACTCGCAGTCTCAGGTGGACCCTGCTCACCTGTTGCAGGTTGTTCCTCTTCCTGTTGTGTCCCTACGTGGGAGCTCTGGTAGGCCTTCTTGAGCAGCACGTATGGTACGCCATCGTCGCCGCGTCTGACGTAGGCGACGCTGTTGACGAGGCTCTTGAAGAGTTCTCTGTTGCGGGCTTTCTCATCATGGTTGTCACACTCGAGCGCACCGTGAAAGCGCGCCAGCAGCTTGGCTTTACTCACACGGCCACCCTCGCACAGAATCACAGATACAATGCGCTCTCGGCTCAACGACATTGTTTTTCCCCCCGGAAATAAATGAAGAAAAAGAAAGACGCTGTGGGTGCACCTTGACCGGCTCCTCCTCCTGCCTACCTGCATCTAGGTGTGACGTGATATTTTACATTCAAACAGCAAGGCCCTTTTTTTTGACATCATAACTTTGAGATGAAGTACATTAAAGCACGTTTTATTTCAGAATACCTTGAAAATGACCTTTCAATTGTGAATGGTGTGATAGCGTTTTTTGATTAATAATGATCAAAAATCTACATTCCACATAAATAAGATATTTCAAGGGAAGTTTTTTTTTCTCCATTGTTTTAAACATGAAAATTGCCTCCATCCATAACGGATACCCAACACATGGTTTTGCATCCATTAACATTCGGCACCGCTTATCCTGCTTATCTTGACAGTGTCAATCAAAATATTGTGCAGGTAGGTGTAC
Source organism: Syngnathus acus (assembly GCF_901709675.1). Taxonomy (NCBI): domain Eukaryota; kingdom Metazoa; phylum Chordata; class Actinopteri; order Syngnathiformes; family Syngnathidae; genus Syngnathus; species Syngnathus acus. The sequence continues at coordinate 1,755,916 of NC_051099.1, read as the reverse complement.
CCAATAAAATGGGCTACGTGTGGCATTTTTACGAGTTTTGCAAAAACATCACATCTTGTAAACAACCCTGAGTTGTGAGCTATTGCTCAAATGTCCCCCAGTGACATATTTCTCCAGCTCCTGTCGTGGCTTGCATGCAGGCAGCTTCTCACATTCTTTTGGACGCGGAGTGTCTGACGTGACGCCATGTTGGGACAGAAAGAGAGTTGCCATATTGGGACAGAAAGAGAGTTCCCATCTTGCACTGCTTTCCTAAAGACTAACCAATCAAATCATTTCAAATGTCTTATTTTGATATAAAAACCAATTTAACACTTTCATTAGTCATTAATTGGAATGAGTTATTTTGATTGAGAGTAAAGGGCTTGAAGAGGTGAGTGTGATACTCGAGGCGGAAGTGGAGATAAGTATCTTGTTGAAGCGACGCAGGACTGACGCTGGCGTGAATGCTCTTGTTGCTTTTTTCTCTTCTTCGACCCCTGTCACAGCAGTAGCGAGAGACGAGGGCAGCTCCCCTTTCGCCCCCCGCTACTCGCTCACTTCGCCTCAGCAGCACGCCCAAACATTCCGCACCATGGCTGCAACGGACGTGGACGTGTTTTCGGTGAGTCAAGCACCACTTCCAGGGTGGCGTCGTCGTCTTTTGCAGATCCCTGAAAGGAAAAAAAAAAAAAAACAACGGTCGTGATAGTGATTTACGGAGAGTGTTAGCGGGCGTGTGGCTAAGCCTCTCCTCCGCCTTAGGAGCCTCCAATGTGCGGCTGCTATGGGGGCTCAGCCCACCGCACCGTAGAAGTGGAAGCAGGTTAATCCAAACAAATGACTCCTCTTTAAAGTTATATTTTTTCACTCAAGTCTCCCTTGTTAGTGTCTCTCCATACTTGCATAGCACGTGTGTTGGATTGGCGTGGGTGTTTCGGAAAGGAATTGATGGAATCCATGACAAATTTGAGCGAGCTAAGCAGGTAAATGAGTCAATTTTGCATGTGGCTGCAGCTAAAGTGCATCATCACGATGCCTTTACATGTCAAGTTCTTGACTCAAACATGTCAAAATGCATTGGACTTGTGCATGTCTCAGTTTGTCTTAAAAGAGGAATGTATCTGGAATATTTCATATACCGTAAATCAACCGCAGTTGCATGACACATTCATGGAAATAATCACGGAATTAATAATAGCTTACAAAGTATTGACATTGATATAATGACGTAACATCTCCACATTATTCTTGTAATATAATTAGTTTAATCTGATATTAATTCCTGCAACTTTATTCTCAAAAGTTTTGAAAGTAATGCAGCTTCAACAGTCTGACTCCAACTTTATGATGTTCCCCCAGTGACATTATTTTTGTAACATTGCACGCTTGATAATTGCAATTTAAGTTCTGTGATCATTTTTAACTTTGGTCCATGCACATTATGACTTCTTATTCGTTTTTTATTTGAATAACATTGTCTCATCTCTGTGTGGCACTGAATAAAGTTTTCAAGTTTTAATGCATGCTTGTGGATGGTAGATAGAAATGAGTTTTAAGGATAAAGGGATTAAGAGGAAGAAGATCTGGTCTACTCCTTGTTTGTGCAACACACGTCTGTCTTTATAAAAAAAAAAAAAAAAGGAACAGGATCAAAAGCAGGGTGTGCAGCTGACTTTCGAATACACACACATGCACAGTATTGCTGACTCGGATTTTGGAGTATGAAATTGGGGCATTGATTATGGGGGGGATGCTGAGAATGCAGAGCAGCAGGCCAGCGGTAGCGGCTGCACAGCTGGGGCCCCGACTGACTTCCTGTCTCTTTTCAGGCTCAAAGTGAGACCATATTGAACAAACGGACGCCGTTGGGGCACGCGGCTATTGATGAGGCTGTGTCATTGGCACACGTCGGGGAGCTCCGGCATAACTTTATAGGCCACGCCAGGCGATCGATGCGGCCAATCACCCTGCGACTTTTGTTTTCGCTCATTGATTCGGGTCGAATACATAACAGCGCGTTGCTCATTTAAAGCCCTCCGGTGATGTTTGAATACAAAAACATGTCAAGCTTTCAGAATAATTTGCATCCGAGTTAACCCGAACCCTTATCGTGCTCATTTGAAATATCGCTTGAGTCTTGAACCAGCCACACTCTCCGGCCCCTGAGCATACTGCGTGGTTGTTATATAAGGAAAAGCCCTACAACATAGTCACCATCTAGGGAGCTTAGTGACCCCGAAGACCATTGTGTCTCTGCCCGTTAGGCCCGCATGCAATCTGGAATTCTTGTCATGAACAATTCTGAGCAAGCAGTGGAGTCATGCCACCATGCCACAAGATGCTCGCAACACCTCCTCCGCCTATATGGCCTGCTCACCATGTTGTATTTATTCAACGATGAATTCTCAGAGCTATTGGAGGACTTCATTATGGAACATGTTGGGGTCAGATGCCATGCGCTGGATGCTGGATGCAGTGTGTCATCAGTGATGTATTATGCTGCGAACATGCCACAAGGCCAGTTTGTCAAAGTCAACGTTGCGCATGAAAAAAACCACATCGGGCGCTGCAATGCTGTTACGTGAATGAGCTATGTATAGAAGAGGTCAGGGGCGCTCATAATTAGAAGCAGACCTCAAGATAAGGTTGACTAGGAAGTTTTAAAAATGTATTTAAGTGCATTTCTTTAGTTCAAGTAAAATATGTACAAGTTTCGAGGCAGGTTAAAGACCTGTATGGTGGATTCCTTCACTAGTCAGTAGATCATTCAAATATTTGATTTGGCGCTTGGATATGAATGTTTTTTTTTTTTTTCTTCATCATCGAGGACAATTGGAAGACTGCGTGCGCTCGCATATTTTCACATTCAATCTTTTCCACATGCTTTTTTGGCTTCTGAGCCGTACAATCTCATCTTTCCCAGCCGATCAATCCTGTCCCGTGTGCTCCAATAAACCACATTGTAGTCAATCCAGGGAGAATAAAATGCACTATTTTCTGCTTGATTGACACTTCCAGAGTCACATTCGCCTTTTTTTTTTCTTTAAGTGCAATTTGAGAAGTTCAATGAAGCATTTTGCTCATGATGTGTGCGCTTTCATCTGTTCCAGTTACGTGATAGTGTCTGCAAAGTCTCACTAAGATAAACACGTCTGGTTAAACAATCCCCCTCACTCATTTATTTTGTCTTTCCTTTGGGCCGCAGATGAGCGAGCAGGCGGGACGGCGACGCGTGAGAATTGCGGAACAGGAAGGGAGGACACTTGAGTCGTATTGCAGAGAAAAATAGTTTGGTGTCCTCCCCGTCACTCTCCGTACTGTACGAACTCACAAAGCGCCTAACATCCAGGATGACGTGGACGTTCCCGTCATCATTCATTAGTAACACGATATGTGAAGTGATTTGTCCTTGAATGAAAAGCGGGCTTATCAGGTGGTGCTTGAATTATATCCTGAGGGTCTCCAGATCCCCCACCCCCTCAATCCCCATCCGACATCTGCTCTTGACACCTCATGCTGCTCCTGTTGCGGTCCAGTTGGGCTCTATTTTCCACCTTGCTAAGCAGCCACATCAGACTGCTCTGGAGTAAGCCTTGGAAAAGAATTGCTACTTATATAAGAGATGTAAGGAGGACATTTTTGAGCATCTGAACCGATTTTTAAATTGTGTGTATCTTACTGGCCCCAATGTAAAATGGCCCCCCAACAGCCTATGTTGACGTTCCCTGACAAGTCAAAGCAAATCACCCGGGCAACGTTCGAACTTGCTAAATGTCTGTGTGTGTTGGGGTGTGTGTTTCTGCTTTTGTCACCGTTGGTCATCATCACGTGTTTAGTCAACCTCGAATGCTGTCTGGACAAGTCGTGCCATTTACACCCTTTTACTGTGCCTGAAATAAATAATTTACGTAGTAGTATCTTGACCAAGTCTGATAAAGGCTAGTCAAAAGGTCTGTCGTGGTTTTACGGAAAACAGGAGTGCTCGAGACGAACGGGGGCAATGAAATAGGGCAAAGAGAACCGCACCTAATCAGATGTGCTTGTGCTGGTCAATAAATGACGCCGCAGTGAACTGTATTTGTTGTTTGACCAAACATCAATTCCTATTATCCTCTGCTTATCATGTTTTATTGTTTTGTTGTTTCTGGTCAACCACACATCTAACCTTTGTCTTTCCGCACTAATTCACCGGGAGCCACCTGCGGCCCCTCCCTGCAGCCATTTCCTGTTGGCCATACATTGGCTTGGGAACTCTTCTTTCTCCATGGATGAATGACCTTTGACTGTTCTTTCCAGCCAGTACTTCCTCCCATAAACCTTTTGACTGTTGTGCTTCACAACCGTGTATCTTCAATGCAAGGTTCAAGGTTAATGATACATTTGAGGCATGTATGCGAAGGTTGCCGATGCGGTCACGTCTCGCCGAGTTCTGCTCTCAGGCCGCCGGCCGTGACATCAGCTTTGAGGAATGCAGCCGTTTGGTGGCTGGGCCAGATGAGCGGCGCTGAGCGAGTCGCAGCTTTCATCTCAAGCTTCTCATCTGTAGCGCCGGCCGTCACGCTCCCTCTGTGCATACTTACGGACTGTCTCGATGTTTCTGTCACTCGTGTTCACGACGATGTGATATATTAAAAATCTTATGTTTGCTTTTTTTTTGTGTATGTCCCACAGAACGAAGAAAAGCGCAGCCTCAATCTGGGCGGCCATGTTGGATTTGACAGCCTCCCTGACCAACTGGTCAGCAAATCGGTCACACAGGGTTTTTGCTTTAATATACTCTGCGTAGGTACGTAAATGCAGTTGCATCTGCCATTCATTACACAAAATTCTCATGCAAAATGCACAAAAACGCTTGCAACAGCTTTTGCAGTCCTGTTTTTTTTTTTTAGCAACAGAGTGACCGAGCGGTATTTTGCAACGTAAGCTTGTATGCTTCCTGAGAAATGGTGATACGATCACAACCATTTCAAAGTGTTAGCATTTGTGTTGCACAGTACCATTCGTAACACTTCCTGACTCTCAGCCGCCGTTCACATTGAGTGACGTTAAAGACCATGTCTGAGTAGTCTTTAGGAAAGCAAAAGCAGCAGACTTATCGATCCCCTGTGAGCTATTGAGCTCTGTGTTGCTCTGTATTACCTCACGTTACTTCCGACCGTCCTCAGGGGAGACGGGCATTGGCAAGTCGACTCTAATGAACACGCTCTTCAACACCATGTTTGAGAACGAGGAGGCCAGCCACTACCAGAACGGCGTCTACCTGCGCCCGCGGACGTACGATTTGCAGGAGAGCAACGTCCACCTCAAACTCACCATTGTGGACACCGTCGGCTTCGGGGACCAGATCAACAAAGATGACAGGTGAGGATCACTGGCAGACCTCAATTCTGAATCGGAAAGAGAAAATCCGGCAGCATATTTCCGTGAAAGTGATCGCCGTCGATACATTTTAATTCTTTCACCAACTATTTTTCTTGAACGCTTGCCACGTTAGCTTAATGTTCAGCGTTCAGATGAGAAAAGCAGACCTCAAATGAGTGCACGTTCTCGCGCATTTTCCTTTCCCCTTCGGGACTGAAAGTATACAAAGAAAGAGGCAGGGAGGAAGTCTTTACATTTAGCCGAGAGTCCGACTCCTCCGCTAAGAATTGGAACCCGACCAACTCGCGGCATTCTCACGCCCTTTGAGAGCGGCCTCGTCTGTTAGGCCACATGAAAGTGGCCCGCTGAAGGCCAGACCCCGCCGCGCGCGGCAGATGCACGTTGAAAGGTCAGCGGCGGCGCATTCCACAAACAATCATGCGGGGGGGATAACTGCGAAAAGGAGTCAAATATTGTATTTGTCTGGAAATAACTGTTCAAACTGTCCCCTCTATGAACTGTGTTAAATAGAAGGTCATTGCCAAACTCGCATAAAATGTTCTACCAAATGTTGCTTAACTTCCAAATCCATCCAAGATCAGCTGTTCCATTATCTTGAGGCAGATTTTGTTTTTTTACTTCAGCGCTCGTGATTTCATTAGACTGAGTAAATACCGCCTAATTATACCCACTGTGGTCACTGGGGTGGCTGCAAGTCCCCTTTAGGGTCTGCGAGAGAAGAATCAGAGGGTAAAACAACACAAATCTCATACAACACTCAGCCTCAAGCTGAGATCTTGGCAATCACACGCACACAAGCAAGCTTTTACCCTGGTGACAACTTGCATTCCGCACCAGCACAAATGAACCAACGCTTGTTTCCGACTTACAGTTACAAGCCCATCGTGGACTACATCGACACTCAATTTGAAAACTACCTGCAGGAAGAGCTGAAGATTAAGCGCTCGCTCTTCAACTACCACGACACCAGGATCCACATCTGCCTCTACTTCATCGCCCCAACGGGACACTCGCTCAAGTCCCTGGACCTGGTGACCATGAAGAAACTCGACAGCAAGGTAACCCGGCCAAACCAGTCTTAGTCACCCATTGTTAGCGACTTCAAGTATCGGTGTCGTACAAACCCGATGCCCTTTCGCTAAGAGCGGTGTGGATTTCAGCCCCTTAAGCTCTTTGCCTCGGTGTTGTTTTCACTCTTTCACTCAAATAAATACAAGTCAAACTGCAAGCTTCCACTTAGGAAGGTAACAGTTGAGCCAGTTGAAAACCAAATCTCAGAGGAAGTTGTAAGCAGCCCCAAAGACAATTTGTTCAGTTGTTATGCAGACACAAATAAATTCCATTTTTTTCTGACTGACCCATTTCTGCAAAAATGATTTGGGCATTTAAGATCTTGTGGATCAAGGGAGTTTTGGGAAAGACCTGTAGGTGTCCCTTTTGAATCCATCATGTTTCTTTTATTACAATGATGAATCGAAATGCATCTGTCTCTTGACCACCACAGCCACAGAGAATGCAGCATGGAAAAATGGAAGCAAGGGGTGGGGGGAAAAGAAAAAAAAAAAACCTCCTGCATAATTCAAGAAACATTTTCATGTTTTTCCACACCACCCTTATGTTCACTGTTGGAAACTGAAATATAGCACAGAATGGTTACTTAAGCGCTTACACATATAACCTAATGCTGATTTACGAATTGTAAAGTGGTAGATTTATCCCCGTCTCTCACGAGAGGCAGCACTAATAAATCTAGAAAAAAGCAGATGGTCCGCTTGTGACCAAAACCGGCTGGCGTACTTCAGCTGCACTCTTCTGCCAAATGAAGCTATTTAAAACAATGACGAGATTCCGCAGCCAAATTTTGCTTTTAAAGGACTTTTTGTTGCAAGAAATGCAGAGTACTCGAGCATAGACGTTGGGTCTCACTCATTTCTCACAACCCAGGCATGTATTGGATTGTCAAACGCGAGTGTGTTCTTATTGTTTCTGGCCGAGCCTGGTGTCCACAGAGACACCCGCCCCCCCATACTCTAACCTCGTCGCACTATTTTCCCCACAATGCCAAAGATAAATATCGTTTCATGTGAAAGCGAGTCGGTGTTGAGTGAACTCGGTCGGCGGGGCCGTGGCACTTTTTCATGCCTGACATTTTCCATGAAAATAAAGGAGCCATTCATCAAGTGTTTAAGATGAATATATGTTGACCTATGATTACAAAGAAAATTTCTTCCGGCAGTCTATCGTCACAAGTTACTGTTGTGTGACCCCCCCCCCAAAATGACAATTTTGATTCTGCTCTGCTCCCTGGTCATCTTCGGATTAATTCAGATTTAGAAGCAAACTGGGTGAATGGTGTCCTAGATGTGCCTCACTTTGTACTACAATTGTAGTACATGGAAACCAATCAAAAACCCAAATACACATTTTTATCGTAGCGTGTTTCTACTGTAGTGATGATGTGCTTGAATGGAGATTCTAAGCAGACCCGGATCTCCTGTCAAACCAGGAAATGCTGTCACGAGAAGAACAGGGAAAGTGGACCATTAACAGCTTTCCCCTTGTGGTCTGTACAATTTGCTGTCAAAGCAAGACAATGGTGTTTTTTTTCCCCCCTCATTAGCGCAGTATAAAACTTTCTCTTCCCTTCCATCCTGAGCCGAGCGTTCTGCTTGAAAGCAGGAACACAAGATAATCTCTTGTTTTTCAATGAGCCTATTTTTGTTCTTAAATGACAGGGAGCCTTTTCAAGGGAAGAATCTTTCCTCTGCTAACCTTCAAGATGGCTCTTTATTGATCTTTTCCGTTCTGTTGTGTCAGGCGCAAATCGCAGGCGAGTTATTGTTTTTTTGGTTGAGGCAAATATGCTTGTTTATTTTTGGGGAGTCTCGAGTGTGTGGGTGTGGTTCATGCTACCAAAATCCAGAATCTCTGCTTACACTCGTTCATCTATCCGTGCCTGGTATTTGTCACTACTCAAAACCATTTTTTTTTTTAAACTGCCATTGTATCACAATAAATAAAGTTTACCAAGGCTTTAAGCACGGCGCCCTGCTGTAAATTAATGATCCGGGGAAATTTGCAGCGCTTGTAATGCGACTCCCGAGAAGCGTTCGCTCTTGTTCCGAGGCGCACTAATGTGCGACTCTGTGGGAAACTCTGTCGTCGTCCCAGTGGGGAGATTTGTGGAGATGAAGCCCAGTTTGTTTTTACAATCAGGGTTTGTTTACGTGTGTGTCGTGATGTCTGACTTAGCTTGTTTACTGCGCTTCACTGCACATTGGTTTGTGGCCCTGTGACCAAGGGAAGTAAATGTATGTTCTGTGTAATTCCCCTTTGCAGTTAAGGTTGATGCATGCAAACGTCTTGTCAGAAAGGATACTCATCAGATTTGATTTCTGTGCACACTTCTTCTTGTGTGTTTACATTTTTTTGCTATCTGCCCCCCCCCACGCACACACAGGTCAGCATCATTCCCATCATCGCCAAAGCTGATACGATCTCCAAGAGCGAGCTCCATAAATTCAAAATCAAGATTATGAGCGAGCTGGTGAGCAACGGCGTCCAGATTTATCAATTCCCGACGGATGACGAAGCTGTCAGCGAGATCAACTCCTCCATGAATGTAAGTGCTTGCGAACTTTGAGTCAAATGTATTCCCACATTATCATTTACATAGAAATCTCTTTTTTTTTTTTTTTTGGAGAAACATTGCTTGCCCCAGAGTAAAAACACTTGGAAAAACTCGAATGCTGCGCAGCTTGTAAAATTCCCCCTTGGATAAATAAAGCTGCGTTTGGTTTGACATCTGGCTCATCCTGGCCTACTTTCCCTCCATCTATTCGCAGCGTGTGACATCACTACCAGTAAACCAAAACCAGGCAGGCAGCGGGCGTCAACTCGCTACCTAATTTCTGGGGTTATGCGTTAGGCACGGCTAGCATAGCTTTGAATCCAAACGGCGAAATAAACCCCTCGGACCTTACTGAGCCACATGAAGAACAGAACTGCGGCTTAGCTCACATGACCACACGCTTTCTCCTTTGGGCTAAATGAGAAACTCCTGCTGCTGTTCAACAGTCTCTATATTGTTTGGTCTCTTTTTTTTTTTTTTTTTAACCAGTGTATTTCTAAAGTAGACAACATGTGAGTGGAGTGACCTCAACGACTTGTGCTGTGTCTACAGGCTCATCTGCCCTTTGCCGTGGTGGGAAGCGTGGAAGAAGTGAAAGTTGGGAACAAAACAGTGAGGGCCAGGCAGTACCCATGGGGGGTCGTGCAAGGTGAGCGTGCACAAGCGCTGTGCAAAGTAATTCAAAATTTGAAGAAGAAAAAAAAAACCATTATAGCGCCAAACTAATAGTCAGCATTTTCCTTTTTGTCTGCCTTGATGGAAATGCTCACTTAGTAGCGATATTGACTCCTTCCAGTCTGCTATTAATTTTGCTTTTCTTGTTGTCATGGCGACTCTACAACTAAATTTAAAATGTGCTAATTATGGACTAATGGAGTGCAAATCATTTCAAGGGATGCTAGTGCCGTTCCAAACCACGGCACACAGCAACCACAATAATAAACATGTTAAAGTCGTCAAGGAGGAGTTTTAAAACAGCTCTTGTATTGAATCTCGGTGGATTGTGACGATTCCATGTTACACAAGGTTATCAAAATTGGAAAATACACTTACAGTAGGAACGAGAGCGCCTCTGGTGTGGAAAAATTACATATTAGCAGAGAGACATTATTATGTGAAGGATATTTTTGCACAACGCCTACAGCTGTGACTTTGACTTCATGCTGAGTGACGGGCTCAACACTCATCAGGGGATGAGCAGCGGAGACATTTTGTGCACATGCCATGATTCTTTAGCCTGCACTTAGGTTCAAGTAAGCAGTTGAATGTGAAATGAAATCTGAAAATCTGTTTGATTGAGTCATGCAGTTTGCAAAAAGGTCTTCATTTTATTCTTTTTTTTTTTAATGTAGCAAGCAAACATATGACTCAGCCCTCATCAAATACATTTCATACAAGGCAAGATGATGTGAATGGAGAGTCTGTGCGAGCAGAAACAATGTGTGCAAGGCAAATGTCATATAGATGCGTTACGCTAACCTCCGCAAGAAGCCATGAGAAATTCTTCCGGGAGGACTGTTGACTGGCTTTTGTGCGTGTTTCCCTTTAAGAATGTTATCTCTGAGCTCCAGATGTTTTCTCAACTATTTGTTCACCCGTACTTGAGTGTGTTGTATGCAAACGTGGAAACTATTAGGCACTTAGCTGCCATTTTTTCTGTGAGCAGTCCCTTGCTGTGTGTTTGCATGCTTCTGTTTGCAGTTTGTGTGTGCGTGCAAGCTTGTGGTCAGCACAAATAGAATGATAGAAATGACAGCACAGAGCAGGCCAAGAGAATCCGCTGCACAACGCAACGCGTCTGTTTTGGAACTTGTTTGCTGCTTGAGCACGCCATTCGTGAGGACAAAGTCACCCTTACAGCATCTTGCCAATTAAGCTTCATCCAGTTGTGCTTAAAATAGGTCGGAAAACAATTGCTTCGTTATGGTTTGTTTTATTTTGCAACTCCTCTGCATTTCTATCCCCATTTTTTCTGTGACGTGGAGGATTGGGGAGATTTCAACTCATGGCTAATGGATTTTTTTTGGTGTGGATTATAGACAATGTTGTCTTTGCATTCCTTTTGGAGATGGTTTTATGATGGTGTTTTTTTTTTTTAACTGAGATGTAGAGGAAGGGAGGGCCACAGGGTGACAGATGGGCTGTTGGAATGCGATGGAAAATGCAAGCCGGGAGAAAAGGCCTGCCAATAAAACCACAGTGTCATTTCACTTTTGTTGCGCCAAGGTGCTGATTCTCAGATATAGGCACTGAATTTACCCAAATAGTAGCCGGGGGTATTTATTAACTTCATAAAGGAGGAGGCCTCATTTTTGGAATGATATGAAAACCATGTTACCCATTAACTATTCCATTTGAGAAGCGTGGTGCAATAATAAAGGCCAGTGATAAAATGCAGCATGTTGTATTTTTCCCCCCCCCTTCAAGTGGAGAACGAGAGCCACTGCGACTTTGTCAAGCTGCGGGAGATGCTGATTCGAGTCAACATGGAAGATTTGAGGGAGCAGACGCACGCCCGCCACTATGAGTTGTACCGACGTTGCAAGCTGGAGGAGATGGGCTTCAAAGACACCGACCCAGACAGCCAACCCTTCAGGTTCTGGGAGGAGGGGGGATCATGCCAAACAGCAAAAGCCTTTAAGGCTGTATTGAATTTATTTCTGCCGTGTCATCTTCACAGTCTGCAGGAGACTTATGAAGCCAAAAGGAAGGAGTTCTTGGGAGACCTGCAGCGGAAAGAGGAAGAAATGCGACAAATGTTTGTCAACAAAGTCAAGGAGACTGAAGCGGAGCTGAAAGAGAAGGAAAGAGAGGTCAGTGGTCATCTTAAACCAGCAAGCAAGCAACGGAGTCACTAAATGACATCATCACAAGTCAAAAGTGAGAAATGTGAGCTCACAATTTTTTCATGATAAAGGTTGAAAAAAAGCTGTAGGCAAAATGATGTGTTCCAATACTTTGTCCATATAGTCTCCCCCATTGTACTCACCTTCCTTATGGATTGTCTCGTCTCCTGCAGCTTCACGACAAGTTTGAGCAGCTGAAGCGCATGCACCAGGAGGAGAAGAGGAAAGTGGAGGAGAAGCGGCGGGACCTCGAGGAGGAGATGAACGCCTTCAACAGGAGGAAGGTGGCTGCCGAGACGCTCTCCCTATCCCAGCCGCTCAAGAAAGACAAGGATAAGAAAAAGTAAGCACATTCCCTCTCCTCTCGTTCTTCGTTACCTTCTTTTCTATTTACCCATGAGCATCTCCTCTCTTTTGACTCGCTTAATTTCATAACCTCACATTAGAATCCCCAAAATGGCCTGTGTGAGTTGACTAGACATTGGAATTTCCATAGAAGGCTTCCTAGGATGTGCAAAGGGAAGCTCTCGCTTCTGTGACCCCGCTGGACACTTCCTGTCCACTTGCTCTTTCCTTCCTCGCTCTAATTATTAGAAGACTCGCCCGCTTCACTCAAGCTTTTAGCACACGGTGTGACATGAGCCTTTGTCCATGCGTGACGCGCTTCTTATCATATGTCCACATCCAAGTACCAAACAGGATTTTCTCGTTTGCGATCATAATCATTTTCGAGTGAGCCACCTTGTCAGTTTGTGACCTCGCCGCCAACCTTTTTTTTTTTTCTAATGCAGTACAGTTTTTCTATTATTGATGTTTTGGGCAGGGTACATAGTGCACAAAGGATCTCATTTGCTTCCAAACATGTAGACTTGACTGTAATTTGAAGTGATGGTGAGCTTTGCAAGCTCATCTGGCTTTAGATCAGCGTCTGTCTAATCTCAAGCGGTTAATAACAGCTCGACTATGTGCTAGCATGTGGCTCCCCCTAGTGAGCTTCCTTAATTTTTCCACCCATCCTTTTAATGATTTCAATCATTCATTTGGCCCTTTCTTCCTCATCACATTTTATTTCTCCACCACAGTGTGTTTGTTTTTATTTAATCACATTTTGTTTTTGTTTCATTGTTGTTGTTTTTTTTCAGTTAATTTATGGCTGCCGTTTCCCCCTCCCCGCACATGACCACGGATTTGTCCTCCATCACAACAAGAACGACAACACCATTTTTCTTTGAGTTTTGACATTCCATCTTGACATTGTGCACATGGACCAATGATGATGACGATGACGCGGTCAAGCATGGTGAGAGTGTTCACTTTGACAACAATGGCCATCATTCTTTCAGGATTTTCCCTTCCTTGTTTTTAATATTATTTTGGGACACTTTATATGAATATTTTGTGATTTTTATTTTGTCTTTTTTTTTTTTTTAATCAACACACACACCGGAGATTCAAACCCACTCATGAAAAGCCCGAGGCTGTTTGGTACTGCAGCGTAACTAACAATGTAGGGGTGTGTGCTTATTATAATTTTACTTTTCATATTAGTTCAGTGTATGTGAATATTGTTAGAGCTTACTCGACCTACTATGCAAAAGTGTATTGGGAGTATTGTCTTGTAACAAGTCCATAAGTAATGGAGCTGAAACATTATCGTAAACAGTAGAGGAAGTAAGTAAATACACACACACAGGAAAACCTCAAAGCCTGAGCTTGCCGAAGAACGAGAGCAGCTGTGTTTACTGTCGTTGGAAATAAATGCAAACATTAAACTACCCCCTCCCACACACAGCCGTCCCACAATGTTGCATATTTTAGTCAGCACAGTATTTTATGTTTGCCAAAGGTGGCGAGTTAAAAGAAAAAAAATCCAAGATGTATTTTGATTACTAGACATAATTTGAAATATGTACAAAACTAAAAACACCAAAACATATTTAACTCTGGAGCTTGTATCTTTATTGTGTAGTACAGACAAAACAAAGATATATAGAGTATAGCTGCCTGGGGATGTGAGGAAGAACACTGGTCACTTAGTTTAGCTTCATTGTGAGAACAGTAACCACTTTGTATACAAAATCAACCAGATCAGGAAATTGTGACACTTCAGTAGAACATTTTTTCGTGTGCAAGTAACATAATGAGAGCATTTTAGCTAAATACAATAGGACATTTCAATCCCAATGTAGAAGCATTAACAACAGCATGAGTGTTGCGGTTGCTAATCACATGATTTTTGCTGGGGTGCTTAGGAAAATCAACACAAGTGGAAGAATGAATTAAAATCAGTCGCAGCAGTAAGTTATAAAATTAAAGCTTTTTGTAAAGAAATGGTTGGCATTAGTTAAAGTAAATATGATTAAATAAAAACTTTTAAAAGTCCTCTGAAAAGTGCTACCGTGGCGCTTCATGAACAAACAAAATCAGGATTTAAACTCCCAAAAGGATTTAAAAAAAAAAAAAAAAAAAAAAAACATGGCCCCCCCCTAAAGAACATCTTTCACACAAAGTAAAATCTTTTTGTGGCAAACATAAAATCAAACATCTGTTAAAATAAAGTACAAAATAGGAAATGGACCGCTCTTCAGTCAACCAATAGCTTACTGCATCATATTCAATTTACATGGAAGTGAAGAAGGACTAAAACAGTAACTCAATGTGACGTGGAGTCAAAGTTAAAAACGTTATTGCACCGACATTTGTAACGTATACAAAATGCGGCCAATCCGAACAACGATGGGAATTACAGTATGCTCGGCCCAAATGTATCGCGGCTTAATTGGGGGGGTGCAGCGGTGGGCACGGCGAGGCGCTCTCCTGCGAGGAATCAAACGGCGACCCCCCTACGCTTCCTCCCTCCACTTTCGAGCAAGTTTCTTCACTGTACAAGCGCTTTAAACCGTCATAATACTCATCCGAGTCCCGGAACCGGTCCGCGGATGGCCCTTTCTTGCTCCTCCTTCGGAGGCGGCGTGAGGGAGGCCGGACTTTGTCCGCCTCTCCCTCGTGGATGTGGGCGCTGTCAAAGATATAGACCGCGTTGTCGGGCAGGGCGAACTCCAGGCTGCGGAGATGCTCGTCCACCATTTCCTTGCAGTGGATGAACTCGACGCTGTCTACCTTGAATGGGAAGAATTCATAATGAATGTCTTGAGCAAAGCAGGCTGGTGTCAAGGTGACTATTATCAACACCAAGCATTTTTTGTTTTTGACCGCATCATTTCATCCATGTAAAGTCTCCATCGGAAGTTTTTTTTTTTTGTCTTACTTGTGCATCCTTCAGCAGGTCCGTAAAGACAGAGAACCAGTCAGGTGTGAGCACCTCCAGCTCCAAGGTGATGATGGCCAAGGCCAACGTGGAACCCTTGAACTGCCAAAGTTGGTGGCAGGCCATACAGTGCTGCACCTGCCTGGTCCACAGCGCCACCTGGAAGCCCGGAGGTCTCTTCTGATGGCCCGTGGATGGAATGAGGTGAGGATGGCCATAGACCAGCAGGGCGTGGAACTGTCAGAGGAAGACGGACATTCAAGCGCATGATGTCATTGTTGTCTCTGTGTAATCATCCTTGACCCCCACCCTCCCGAACATCGTCGGTGCGACCGAGTAATCGTAACCTCATCAGACCTTCGGTCTCATTCATGCGCTCGTTTGTATTGTATCGTACGTGCCGTGCTTTTCTGTGCTCTGACCGTAGGCGTCACACCCGAGCTGAGTCAGGATATCAAAATACATTCGCTGGGGTGGACATTTACCGGGTCCAAGGATGGTTAAGGTACAAGGTGTTCATCTTTTTAGGGACTGCGTTGTAATAAGCCATGTTCACTTTGTGCTCTCAAGTGGAATTTCGTGGATGATTCAAAGGGGTTTTGATTGGAAAATCTTGATTCTTTTTGTTGAATTCTGCCTTCTCAAGATGGCCCAGAGGGAAAAGTGTCTCACTGTTGTCACGGTGACAAATTATCCATAGACTGTATTGACAATGCAAGAAATCTAAGGAAAGATATTGTTCGGTCTAAATCGAGAGTATTTATTTAAAGATATTTATTTGGACAGTATATAAAAAACAAATGTCTTTATTTTTGATTATTATTTTTTCAATTGTTATTACGTCTCTTTATATTGAAGTCTTTGTAATAACTAAAGTGAACTGTTGAGGAATGACCTCATTGATATAATGCCACTTTTCCACTGCACAGTAGCTATGCTTGTTTTTTTTTCTCCACTTCACCTCTGGATAAGACTAACAACAAATTTCCATTTTCAAAGAGATAGAAACTTGAGCAACAGGGTCATCTAATCTCGGCTTGTGTGTTTGTTTTAGTCACTCCTAGTTATATCATACTTGACCGACCAGCAGTGGTAGTTCCTCTTTTGCTATGGAGAAAACAAATGAACAAAGCAGAGCACAGTAGATACCATGCAGTGCTAAAGAGGCATTATTTTAATCTAGGATGGGAAAAGGGTTATTTGTTTTGGTGGGGTTGTGGCTTTAAGAAATTCCCAACTGCACTGTCTTGATTCTCATGGAGGAAATGTAGGTTAATGAGATTAACAACTCTTGAGGATGCACGGTGGCGAGATTAGCCAAATCGCTTCAAGTGGGTGAATCTATTTAAACCATCACTCTCTGAAGTTACAGGATGCGTGTGAAAATATATATGATCGGGATCCAAAAGAAAAGAAAAAAAAATCTTACAATGTGAATGAAGTCGACGGGTGTGGATGTGTATAAATCCCAGTGCAGCTTGTCCAAAATGATGCGCTCCATCCGAACAATCTCCGCTGTGGAAAAGCTGCAGCCGCTCTGCGCAACCAAGTCGCTGACCGAACCTATGACCTGTTTTCCAACGCAAATTAAAGTGTTGTTTGGAAGTAGCGCCAAAGTGTGTGTGTTTTTTTTTAAGCGCCTCATTACCTCGTCTTCCTCGTTAATTTTGGCAGCCAGGACCAGTGAGGTAAAAGCGATACATTTTAAGTATTTGGGCTGTGCCTACAAGCAAAGTAAACACAATTAGTACCTTTTATCTGTGGTCTATTTGTTTTGATAATAATAATTGAGTCATTCATGTACCTTGACGGTGGAGAGCATCCTGTTGAGGACGCACGCGCCCAACGCAAAGGTCTCTGGGCAGAAGTGGAAGCGTCTGTTCATGTCTCCCAGCCACACGATCATGTCTTGGTGTTGGGACAACGAGATGTCAGCACCCTTAGGAGATGAAAGGTTGGAAAAAGTTTTCAGCTTCTGTTTGACATTGTTATAGTCCTCATCTTTCCGATCAGGGGCTGGACACACCTGGATGAATCCGCCCTTGAAGACAGGGGCCTTCCAGAGACGCGCTTCCCGCACCAGCGCCGCCTCCAGCAGGCCGACCAGGCGGCGATTCTCTGTGACGCCTGGACCCTTCATGGCCAGCAGCGCGCGAGCCACAATACAGCCGAGGCCCACACACCTGATGGAGGTAAAATCAAAAAACAAGTTGACACCCCAAGTTATGTAAATGAAGCAAAACAGTCTTCACTTGGAACCAAAATAAAGGTACATAGCAGTCCTCAGTTTACTTTGTTTTATATTGTTTTTTTTTAATACAAATATTTACTCTTAATTGTGTCTACTGTACTTCTATGATCCTAAAACAGTACAATACAAATACTACTTTTCTATTAACTGGCGCTTTGGTGCCCTCTTGTGGTCATTTAGAAAAAAGCACAAAAAACGCAAGTAGGTGAATAATGCGAGCTTAGCACAGATTCCATAGAGTTAGAAAATAGGCAGTGGAGTTTTCTCAGTTCAAGCACTAAATATTTGCCATTTTCACCTAAATTAATGGTTACAGAAGTCATTTAGATGCCATGGCGTTTATCCGAGGAGTGTGTATCAATACTATAAACTTGCACCAATATTATCGTGGCGTATAATTCACGGTTGAAAGAGCAAAAATAACGCCCTTAAAACCACTTTGAATGTGTTAGTGAGTGTATTTATAACGATTTACTGAAGCAAAAACGTCGACGTAACTGCGGGGAAAAAACTGCGCAAAACATTTGGAAGGCACACGATGAACAAGCAATGCAAACAGAAGCAAAGCAACGCGGAAAAAGGAGTCGATTGTTGTGTGTACAGTGTGTGAAAATGGCAATAGACGAGAAAGAATCGAGGCGGGACGACTAGCTGCAGCTGGCGTGCAGTTCTGCACGAAGGAAGGCACGCACACAAATACTGCTACTTTCCCGCACCTTACGACAGTCTTACCTCTTCGAGATGAAATACACAATATCTCCTCGATGGCGGGTGCATTTATACGTTTTTTCCCCCCAAATTAATCCATCGTCAAAAAATTAAGAAAACCGAGGCGGAATTCTGCAAAGAAAGGCGATGCTCGGAAGTAAATATCCTGCGTAATTCGCGGTGAGCAGCCACATTCTATGTTTTGTAATCCATTCGGTTGAGAAAGAAAACAGAACAACGCAAAGGAGCGCAATGGAACGAGACAGCTGCAAGAAAACAAGCGCACAAACAAGACAGGAAGGAGCAAAAAAAATCCGAGGGATTGAGAGCAGGCTGTGTTTTGAACAGCCGAGCTCCGCCCCCGTGAAGTATGTTAGTAGGTCACACATCCGGGACTTTTGAGCGCAAAATGGGTAAAAACAGAATTTTCTTTTTTTTTTTTCTTTTTCCGCTCAACCTGTGTTTAAGTCAATGAACACACAGACGAAGTTAAACATTAATATGTAACATATACTGCTTATGTCATTTCAAGGCCGAGACACAGATCCGAAAACTATTAAACCAGAGGCGTAGCCAAGCCGGGGCGAGCCGGGGCGGCGCCCCGGTTAGGACTCCCTGCGCCCCGGTTGAAAAAAATCGAGCTTTTTCGATTCTTCATTTTCATGCCGTTTTTTTCTTTCGGTCTTGCGCGAATGTGCTTGCGCTATTCTATGTGCGCGATGTTATCCATTCACCGTTTGCCTCCCGGACCCGGATGTTGTTTTAGCGATCAGCGAACGGCGTGGGTGATGTTCGATTTTTTTTCCTGTGGGCGTGCGCCCCTACTGGAAAAATTCCTGGCTACGCCTCTGTATTAAACCATAACAGTCATTTACATAACGCGTTGTGCAATATGATGTGATTTCGCAAATGATTGCTGTAAACATTTTGTATGAAGCATAAAGGCAAGAGATAAGACAACATATATAAAAAAGAAAGTCAATTCTATCAAGGTTGCAAACAAAAACAGTACTCCAGATGTTCATGCGTCCTCATATGGTTTAGTAAAATACCATAATAATAATAATAATACACTTAATGAAATCTGTTTTGAGCAGCAATAGCTTTTCAGAAACACTAACCCACACACAAAACTAAAATGTAACTGTTCCACGAAACTGAATTTAATTATCCCAACAGTTTATTCTCTTCATTTTTGAAGCATTCTCTTTTGGCTGCACTGCTTTCACGACATATAGAGGATGGGCTTATTATTTTTTTCATCTACTCACATTTCTCTGTGCTACTGCCATATGTCAAATAAATCTGCCCAGAGACTTTGGAATTAGTAGTGCTGTCCGATGTAACTTTTTTTTAAACTGAAACTACTATACAAGCAATGGGACTGTTTGACCAGTCAGCTTTACGATTTGCTTCCGAAGGTCACTTTACAGGCCCAGATCATTGACAGCATTTTTTCTGTCCTTTTCCTGTTGGTCAGAGCAATCCACGAGCTCCACGACGTCCCCAGTCAATGTGGGAAAGTTACCATGACGACTAGAGGTGGAGCTACTTCTTGGTCTCGGAGTAACAAAAAAAACAACAACAAAAAAACTGTGAAAGCTGCAAAGTGCTCACGAGCTTGAATAACAAGCAATAATTGCAATTTCACTCATGAAAGTAACACTTCATCACTAAACTGTCAAATTACGCTTGCCGATTAGTGTTGACAAGAGTGCATGTGGAGCGTGCAGCGGGCACATCGCCAAACAACAAATATCTGTCACACCACCATGTTGTCAACTACATTGATCAATGAAGTGTGTGCCACTTAGCAGAACTTAATGCTTTTAGTAAATCTTCAGCCTGCTTAGCTGCCAAACAGCATTGCACTCATTTGAATATAAAAGAGACTCTAATACAGGTTGTAAACCATTTTGGAAAAATAAGACAATTAAAATCACAGTACCATAAGATTACTTAGCGTTTATGTATATTAGATTTGTTTTCATAACTAAGATTAGAGTCTCGTTTTTTGTCTATGCATGGGACCCCGGTGGAAAAACCCTACAATTTGCCTAGGATGAAAACACTTACATATGGAGAGTTTCAGGGGTCCTCTGGCTTCAACTTGCAGATTGCACATAAATGAAAACAATTCTACATACGTATGGATGCTTTTGCACTGGTCTCTTTAACAAGACTTTGCAAAGTGTCAGTGGGTCCCTATGTGTGTCCACCGTGCACCCTGCATGGTAGCCAAAGAATGCTGCAGCAGCAATCAACGTCAAGCAACGCTGTGCTGTCAGTAGCACTCGGTGCACTCGGCTGAGCACATTATGGCTCCAAAGTCGCATGGCAGCCGCCCGTTTTTGATCCTGGTCGGAGATGCGCCATATGCTTTTCTTGCCCCCTCTCACGGCCATTTCAATGCTTTCATTTCATTCCTGGTCTACAGGCGTCTGCTGTGCAAACACAATACAATTCGTATACTATATGAGTAAGAACATCCCCATATGCTGCTCTAATGCACGTGGCCTGATGGTTGGCGTCAACATGTTGCAAGGATTTAACTAAACAGATGAGCTTCAAAACATTTCCGCTAGAGGACGCCATTGGCCGGCTCATAGATGTGTAGACAGGTTAATCCAACTCAACATAAATAAATCCTCACAGGAAATAAAAAAAACATACACTTAAAATTTAACCCACAAATGCTTCTTGCTTCCAAAAACGTGCATGCTGGATTTATTGAAGAATACAATTTATGCATGGATGCATGGATGGATAAAGAGTTTCCTGCGCAGCACTACTGTGTAGTGTTCCCCTTTAATCAATAGGGGGCAGTATAGCTCCACAAAAGGCAGGCCACTCATTTATCAACAGAGTATAATCATAAAAAAAAACATCTTTAGTATGACCAAGGAATTTGAGGATGATCAATATCTTCCACTTATGTCTGCAAGTCATTTTATTATTTAAACTTTGCATTCATATTTAAGAGGTAAGGGAAGAAAAAAAAAACATTTTGTCCAGTTCCAATACGTGGGTGTATTATTTGCTTTACAATAAATTGCAGTGCAATTCTCAGCAGCATGAGCGAGTGCTTCTTAGAAAGCGCAAAAGTCCCCTCAGGCAAACAAATATTTCAATGTTTTTCATTAGAACGATGACGAGCAGGGATGAAAATTATTTACTCGACCCATACAGTATATTGCTGCTTTTGTTTTATGACCATGGTTGATTGTTCACTTGCATGCCAAAATGTGTGCTGTCATGTTGCCGGAGGCATCACTCCTCACTTGAGACATATAAAAAAATAATAATACGTGCGCATTAAAGTAAAAGGAAAGGCTCGAGGGCATGAAGCTGTGTCAAAGATAGGAGCGGCTGGTTTGTTCAGACCACTTTCTAATTAGACTGCGCTGCCACCATTGGTCCTCATCTCAACGGAAAGCCCAACAACACCTGTCCTCCTGCCTGCGAGCTTTTTCCTCTCTAATGAGCATGCATGCACGCACACACCGTTTCTACTTTATTTACTTGGATAGTTTTTTTCTCCCCTCATTGCAAAATCGGGACAGATGTGAGATCTAACGCCCGCCCCTGGCTTACTGAGCACGCACGCAGAGACAAAAAGATAATGAATGTTTTGAAGCCAGTTTACAGGATGCTATCGCGCATCAACATTTGCCTGTTTTCTCATTTCGTTTTTTGTGTTCTGCGCAATGTGCACGCCATACACGTGACACAGCGTCGCATACAAAAAGAGCAGCATGGATCCAGTGAACGCGTTTTGATGGAAGTCATGCATAATCCAAAACTAGCGTGCAAAGTAATTTTTTCCATTCGTGCCATTTGTTTTAGTCAATACTAAATATTATGATATTAAAATTCAATTATTAAGAATAATGTAACTCAAATACAAATAAAATTTCTATATACATATTTTAGAATTTTATTGAAAAAAAAACAATATACTATGGGAAAAAAGTTGTTTCACTACTGTGTGATTCGATTGCTAAACCCTTTGAATTCTCGTTTTGCTGCTCTCGAGACCAAATCGTCTCACAAATTGTGTTTTTTGATGCATTCACGCAAGAAATTTGATACATTCTTAGTAAAAACTGAAAACATATAAAGAATTATGGACAGGTGGTGTCTGAGGAGCTTTGGTAGTCTTTAAAAGCACCAATACCAGAGCTCATTTACACAAATGTAGCTTTTTGCATCTTCAGCCAATTGCGCTGCCAGCGTCTTCTATGACGTGGATATTAGCATTAAATGACTGCTGCATTACTGTTTAATGGCTCTGAACCAAATAAATCATTTAAGATGCTCTGCCATCAAAGCCGCAGAACCCTTTGAACCGAGAGTTGGAAGCGTGGAAAATTAACTTTGGAGTAAGGGCTCCGCAATGCTCAGCGGATCAGATTGGGCGTTTGGCTCCCCCAGGATTACAGAATGTATGCGTTTTCAGATTATGCAATATACTGTAAAGTTAATGCAGAGCAGTGATTCACAATTTGAACACATTACGAGTAAAATGTCTCAAATGCATCACATTGTTGGTTTTGATTTGGGGCCCGACCCAAAATCTTTTATGAGGTCAACGCCGCTGATTCATTTGTGAAAGTGATGTCATTTCCAACATTTCATACAACCTTGGTACCTTCTTTTTTTTTTTTAGAAGACCTCAACAGGGCTGTTAAACATTATATGTGTTAGATGAGCCTCAAGAGGGATATAAAAAAGCAACTTTGAGAATCCATAATTCATAACGCAGGCTAAACAACATGCGGCTGTATGTCCACATATCCTCCATACACCAGGATGATGATTTATTCACTTGACACCTCTGCAATGTGCACATTTAGAGCTAATGTATGTGCTTCTCTGTTGCTTTTCCTCGCCAACTAAATGGCCCTCAACATTCAGGTTAAAAAGTTAGTTCACTAGGGCGATATGAATTTTTGATATACTTTTTTTTATGGCTGAAGAACTGCTGTACAGCAATATCGACAAGGTGGATCTCTTGAATTTCTGTCAAGTGCCGAATAAATACCGTACTCACATCTTCTAAAGCACCCTCTCGTTCCTTCTCCATTTCATATCCATTAAGCGTGTTCGAATGTCGTCGTTTTATTTTATTGTATTCTCCTATAAATAACTTCTATTCACGTTAGTGTGATAGTTTTTGTAAAATTGTCATTAAAATTGATCTGTACAGTTAATGACATTTATTTTAAATGAATTAACTTGACATTATTTCTTTCCACTGTGTAAGATGCTATCATTATGCTAATTGAGGCTAATCTTGTTGGAGTGTTAGTTTTCACTGTCTATCCGTCTTCCTCACAGATCAGTGTTGTTTTTTTTTCTGATTGTTTCCTTTCTGCGGCTCTTTTAAATTATACTTGCTGAGTCCTAATGCCTACTTTAATTCCATTTACGGCATTTAAATCAAGTACTTGCCTCCCGGGTGTTGGCTTTCGCTGTTTGCTATTTATGAGCGTTTGCCATCACTGCGATATTTGTAATTACCTGATGGAATAACACAATAACTCACATGGAGTGAATACAAAGGATCATACTGTTTGCCAAAAACACTACAGGTCCTGAAAATTAAGTGAGAAGCAAATGAAAGGGCCACAGAATGACAGGTAAGTATATTTGACTAGACAATGTGCACCAAGATAAAACTGCTGCATTGGTGTGAAGTTCCCTTTGCAATTTTCTCACGCCTCGTACAAAATAGGAAAAAAAAACAACAACTAACAAACTCCAGCAGTCACTTTATATGCTAATGTGTGTGTGTTATTTCTTCTGGCCCATGCAAGACTCATTTATAGAGGCAATTAAAGGTTCACAGGCGTGTTCAAGGGCACTAGGAGACACCGGAGCCGAACGATGACTTAAATGTCCAACATTTGAAACTGAATCGGCACCAAATTTTCCTTATTATATTTTAACCACAAATAGTTAATACTAAAAAGAAAATACATGTAACAATCCGAGGGAATGTAGTGTCAGAGTGTGCCAATAACATATCTATTTTTGACAATTATAGTTCACATTTCTTCAAAACTTGAAAAAATATTGATATTAGCAATAATATATATCTTCTTAAATCTATTTAATTTTTTGTCTTTTAAAAATATATCTTTTTTAAAAACTACTTTGGACCTCTGACCCTAAATCTTGTGACCCTAACCCTTGTGGCTTACCGGAGTATTGCAAGTGCAACAGACATGACACACCTGAAGTCAATTACCTGCACCAAATTGTTTGTTACCAACACAGTGGAGGCCCGTGAACTGACGTGTTGGTGCTTTTTTCTTGTCTTTTATAATCTAAATAATGGCTTTCTGCACCCACAAAATGCATCTTTAGTGCATGCATGCACTGTTGACGCTTATTTTTGATGAACATTTGAGGCACCAGAGGATATTAACAACAGCTCCACTTTGTCAACACGTAAGAATCGTGTTTTTGGACTTTGAGGATGTTGGACCAAGTGGAGAAAACCCACATTCAAACTTGGAATCTCTCTGCTGTTCGTCAAATCTGCAAACAACTTGCACCGCAATGCACAGGTAAGCTGTGGATATTAATTTCACTTAATTGGGCCCAAACATTACACTGGTTTTTCATATTTAGTTTTTCTGCAAAAGAGATTTGGAGCGGGCCTCCACGTTGGCCACTTTCTCCACTTGAATGCATTAAATAAACGCCCCCAACCACTCTGAGGCAATCCAAATGAAAGTCATTCTACACAATTACCCTATCTTGACTTTCAGCGAGTCAGTCCTTAACAATGAAAATACAAGCTGCGCAATGCCCATAAAGCGCAGAGTCATTGAGATGTATAGGGGCGTTTATTGCGTGAGTAACACTCGGGGCGAGAGCTACGACGTTATCCGCGCGTATACAGCGCCGCTGACGTGTTTATCACGCCAAGTTAATATAACGCAGAGACAAAAGATGCTGTGAATTCGTCGTGGACGTTGGCATGCAGAGGGCGCGCCGTCGTTCATTGGTGGCCCCGAGCACATCTCGGTCTGCAAGGTCGCGTTTCAAGTTGGCAAGCTGTGCGATGCTTCAATGTCAAACCTGCTTTTAGCAAGGGCGGGGGAAATTTACGACAGAACTTTTGGTCAGTGTTTGCTTTCTGTCCCTTTTGTAGCTGTTGTTTGTTCTCAGTTGCAAAATAAATCTTTTTTTAAAAAGAGCGAGAGGAAACTGGCCATGCAAAATGAAACCTGTCGGCTTAATATAGTGATCAATACATCTGTAGTGTAAATGATCTGTGTAATCACATGCAAAGCCAAGATTTTAATATATGACACTTAGTGCTGTTCCATCGCACTTTCAAAAGCGACCCCAAACAAAGGCTCTCGAATGGGGATCACGTTTTGTCTGCTTTGGTCAATTGATTGCATTGAACATCAGTGTGTCTTCTTGATGTGCATGTCGAGAGTATTTGTTGCTAGGTTACAAGACCAGTTTGCTGCCATTGTAGGAATGACAGAAACCCCCCTGCACTTGGTCAGCACATGCCAAAGTCCAACTCTGGTATTGTTTGTTTTGGGCATTTTTGTTGCAACTACCGTAATTTTCGGACTATAAGTCGCGGTTTTTTTTCATAGTTTGGGTGGGGGGGCGACTTATACTCAGGAGCGACTTATATACATATATATGGTTTTTTTTCACTTTTTTGGGCATTTTATGGCTGGTGCGACTTATACTCCGGTGCGACTTATAGTCCGAAAATTACGGTACATATCTGAAAAAAATACTGGAAAAATATCATTATAGATAGAGCAGCTTGTTGTCACATTTGCATTCATGATTCTGACAATGTACAACATAGTGAAACTTTGGACTGGTCCTTTTGTAGAGTGCCTACAGAACAGTATATGCTTGATTCCACTGTGGTTAAAGCAACAGTTTTGTATTAGGAAAAGGAGTCTGGCCACTTTTTGAGTCAATACTGGTTATAAAAAGGAGCTCTTATTCCAAAGGGTAGCCGATATTTTACGATACACCTCCCTAATATAAATCCAGTTTAAACGGCAGTTGGAGAGCAATAATGGCTCGTTGACCTAGCGCCGCTGACATTTTGGTCCTCAGGCTGATCAGCTTTTCAGATTGTTGACATTTGGATGGAATTTGTATGCTTGCCACATCCATTTTCAAAGTGAAACCGATGAAGATCTTAGCAGCTGAGAAATCCACCCCGCCCTTATCTTTTTGTGACATTGTGTATTTATTTGTGTGTGGCAGCGAGGGCTTGAGGCCAAGACAGCAGCATGGACGGGAGGGGCGACCGGTTCAGGTCCCGCCGCTCGCTCGGCGCTTTCGCACAAACACATCTGTCAAAAGTGGCACACGAGCCGGCCTTATTAGCGCCGGAGCTTGCACTCGGCCACCCGGCGCGTCGACCTCGTAACATGGCGAGTTTTAACGGCGAACCGCTTTCTCTTGAGGTTAAGAGAAAGCGCACAGCCAACAAAAAGAAAAGATATACTGATAAAATATTCAACGGCTCAAGCTGCGGGAATGTGTGTATGCTTTCAAAACTACTTGTAAGTTTTTGGAATACTTTAAAACGGCAGCATCAAAGTTGAATACGATTGGCTCGAGCAGTGACTTGGTAATTCAATTCCAAATTAAACAGTAAATCATGTCAAGCTGATTTCTTAGTGCCAAGCCTAAATGAAACTAGACGGCAGGTTCAGCATGAACTGGACCCCCTGCCATTGACTGATACCCTTGTGTTCCTGCCGACCAGATTCCACCCCTCCCAAGATAAAGGGAATGAAGCCGTGAGAGTCGACATCTTTGATTTCTCAAGCGCTTTCAATGCCTGCCCGATTCATCTGCTGGCAAGACCACGCTGGACTCGCACCTCATCGCATATCACAGAGCTCACAGGGAGATGGTGAGGTGGCGACGAGCCTCGTCGGTGCTCCACAGGTGACTTTCTCATTTGCTATTCACGCCGTAAACCTCAGACTTGGAATGTTCCTTTTGCGAGGCCAACTGTTGGGCAAATTAATTTCTTGTCCAAGGCTGTTTTTCTTTTATAAGTTGCCGGGCAGCTGTTTTTTTTTCTCAATTGCATACGAGTCCCAAGAGACTGGAGTGCCAATTATAAATAATTCAAGGTGTAGATATGTTTTTCTGGAATCAAATTTTTTTTTTTTGATGAATGTGTCTTTCTTTCGAGCGCCTCCAGCAACAAGTCGTGCGCGTTACAAGGCCTGTGAAAAATTGACTATGTTAAAGCGGCCCCTGCTACCACCACCAGTGAGCCCGAGGGCTGATGTTGTTGCATTTCGAATTGGGAAAAACACATTTCAACCGAGCTCTGACCATGCAATAATTGCACCAAAATGATTTACTGAAAATCCATTGAGGTTGACGTTCTAAGGTGCTATGCGAATGACCAGCATATTTTGTTTCCTTTAAGTTTTTCCACACAAAAGAAAACAATTGAACCCAATGTAAAATTGTAACAAATTCTCAAATTCAACGGTTCCAAACATTCAAACGTGAAAGTGTTCAGCCTGCCTATTTTTCCAAGAATTCCATGTTTTTCTTCATCAAGATTCCTTCATTGACAAATGCTTTGCCAGTGACTCTGCATGTTGGTTCACATCCCACCACCGATGGCCAGTAGATGGGAGCAGAGCAGCGTAGACCGAAAGGCGCATTTGATATTTATATATATATATTTTTTTTTCCCCCCATTCTCCCCCATCTCTGCCTCTTATTTTCCTTGGAGAAAAGAGACTGGTCCTTTCAAGTCCCTTCAATCAGGCCCCCATAAAGTGCATTGCTTACAGCGGGGACCTGGCTTCAGCTTCTTGCAACACTTCACATCCAAGCCACTCTGACCCAGAGTCGGATTGCAGCATCGGGCCGATTGCAGCATCGGAGTCAGGCCGATTGCAGCATCGGAGTGAGGCCAATGAGATGTTGAGGTCTGACAGACGCAAGAAAAACCCTTTCAGGATTCTTCACTACCTACCGCCCCTCTCAAACTGGCTGTGATCTGACATTGAAGCAGCCGTTTTTGAAGCCGATGTGGGCTCTCTCTCACGTGCCGCATCGCTCGCTGCTCTAATTAATGCTCAGCTGTTTGAAGCCGGGGGATTAGATCAGGCCAGGGAAATCAATGGCTTTACGGCTCCAAAAGTGGAGAGAGAGCAATATGTGAGTAATCAAGCTGGCTGAGAATCAGGAGTGCTGGCAAAAGAAATGTCAAGGTTGAGTGTGGCAGTCGCATGTCCACGAGTCCCGCGGCCGTGGGATCGTTTCGACGGTGACGCTCACACCGATGGGCGGACGGATGCTTTGAAGTCTTAAGTCCTCCCTCTCCTGTGCTGAGACTGCAGCCTCAGCAGCATGCGGAGGTTCTCCCAAAGGAGGTCAGACCTTTGGAGAACCTCTAGGATAGCTTTGCAGTTTCACCGCTCGACAGCACTGATGGATCATCAACATCACGGCTATTTTTCTGCTATGGATACAGTAATTAAGATCCCTGATATAGCTTAATTCCGTTTCCCTGTGGTGTCTGTAAAACAAGCGCTGGCCCAGTCATCTCTGATTTGAAGGCGGATTTACATGGAGAGGAAATTGTCTGCGGTATTCTCGGGATAATTATTAGCACCGGCGGCAGCCTCCGTAGTGCCCAGATATGGTTCCTGAGCCCACAGCCATTAATGCAACCACTGTTTCCACTCGGGTCCGTTGACATGATAGTCTTGTACCTTTTTATTGTCACCACAATAGTCACCAGCTTTCACACTTTGCTTGGAAGAGGCTTTTTTTTCCCAAATAACTCTTACTTGTTAAAAGTATCCTGGAATTATGCCTTCACTTCAGGCTAGTTAGAGACTTTCTGCATTCTGACAAATTCTGCTTCCGCCAACAAACGCTCTCAAAAGTGAGAAAGTCTTTTGGTGTCATTTGGATGACTCGAAATGCAAATTCATCATGACTTTCCAACTCACTTTCTTCAACATTTAATAGCACGATGATCACGACAAGGGTATTCGGTATCTGGATTTCAGCCACCAGAACTTTCTAAACCAATGAGGAAAAATGCTTTTAAAAGTAAACAAGCTCTGTTGGTTATTCCTGCATGGCTGAATGCGGTCCGCCTCCCTGAGCCAGATATTCATTACTGCCAGCTTCGTTTCCCGTGGAAACCCCCGAGAGGGAGCACTGGCTTGCGCTCGGCTTG
Organism: Syngnathus acus; assembly: GCF_901709675.1. NCBI lineage: Eukaryota > Metazoa > Chordata > Actinopteri > Syngnathiformes > Syngnathidae > Syngnathus > Syngnathus acus. Next base: position 1,726,615 of record NC_051099.1, on the reverse strand, counting down.
CTAAGCAGCAACTTCACACTTTTTGTTGTTGTTGCCTTTTAACCACCGTTCTGTGCATGACCCCTCAGGACATTAGTTTGAGGCAGAGCATCATGCCGGAACAACAACAAAGATTTGCATTAATGTTGCAAAGTTGCATGCTAATGATGGTGAATTTCTAAAGCGGGAAGTTGCTGCGGAAGGCGGAAAGTTGACATCATGTAGCTGGCAGTGAAAGAAAAATAGATCCGGCAACACAATGTTTACTAGAATAGGACAAGCCTCTCGTGCTTTTTATTTTTCCAAAATGGAGATGAGCTGAATGTGCAGATTAGCCGGCTTGAAAATACCTCACATTTCCCATATCAGCGCTGTGCAGAGCATTGCTTATGCCTTTTGATGTTGCAAGGAGTCATTCTTCTTCCACAGCGTGATGCATTTGTACTCACCGTGTAAACCAGTATTGGTGAGTCATGCCTGAAACTGTAACTATGCAATATTTAGGGTGACACGGACAAGCGGGACTCAAATTAAGCCACCGTATTGCACGAATTTACCATCTGCAAGACTAGCATTGAGCATTTTCCCCCGTTTTGATAAAAATCTGCAAAAATAAAAATAATTCGTGAATGTACCGTAATTTTCGGACTATAAGTCGCACCGGAGTATAAGTCGCACCAGCCATAAAATGCCCAAAAAAGTGAAAAAACCCATATATATGTATATAAATCGCTCCTGAGTATAAGTCGCCCCCCCACCCAAACTATGAAAAAAACCCGCGACTTATAGTCCAAAAATTACGGTATGTACGCACTGAGCTACGAATTGCAAATGATCATTTTGAGTAGACGTGTTCTGACACGGGTAATGTATCTGCTGTTTCTTTGATAAACGCCCAAAGGCACCAAGTCATTAAGATGGCAAAAGTATGATAGAAACCGCGCTATTACAGATAGTCGCCTTTTAACCTTCCCATCGACTCGGGATGGCTTTCATACACTTGTCACGGTCCAAATGAAGCGTCGCATTAGTGTCCACCACGGGGGATTTCAAATGCACTTCCTAAACTGAAATGAATATCTCCTCTTGCAAAGAATAACACAGATGTCCCGAGGCTATCGTTGACATATTTTATTAACACAAAGGTATATTGTCTCTCTAGCACTGTGTGGAAAAAAAAGTTTGACATCCCTTTTAAGACTTTATTACAAGAATTTAGCAGGAAAAAGGTATGGTACTGTTTGTTTGAGCTTAGGGAATCTTTAATAGCTAAGTCAGTCACCTGATCTCAACCCAATCGAGAACATTTATTTCTGGTCAAATTCTCTGTGTGATTTTTCACACTATTTTAGGTGTTTGCGTGTCATTTTCTCCCACCTGTACCTCCACGTGTGCTCCTTTGAGGGGAAGGTGTTTAATGAAAGCACTTCACCTCGATCTATCAGGACAGAGGAAAGAACATTGCGATTGGCGCCGGAGATAAAAAAGTCTATGGCCCTGTTCCGTCCTTTTCTGTTAGCAGTCTTTCACTCCCGATTGGGTTGAAACTACTTAACCCGCTTTGTGACTGCTAAGCATGAGGTTAATCACTGCGGCAGCGCAGCGTGTCCAGCTGCGTCAGTCAGTCATCAAGTCAGTGAACTTCCCAGGAGAGCTCTCCAACGCCCAACGTCAAATTGGATTTAAGCCCTCTTTTATAAAATTAATCCATCATTAAGACGGCCGACCTGTCTTGGCTGGTGCTTAGTGTTTTCTTAAACACTCCAAGACACCTACGGCAGGTTTGAGGCCTGAGATGGAATTTGATGTCAACGATTGTTATTTTTGATGACTCAACGAATATGGCTTCTACTTAAAATGATCAGGAATAAAATAATGCGGGCACTTTTTTGTTCTTTTTGGGCAAGATGTTCTCCAAGTCCCACCAGGCACGTGCCAATGCGCAACTCCAGCGTATCTGCATATTCACACATGCAAAGCCCAGCTGTCACGTGAATCAGCATGTGAGGCAAATGCTCCGCTCTCAAAGTCATCGGCATGGCCTCCACGGGGAGATGAATTTGACTCTGTGTGAGGGAATTTTCAAGAGGGAACTGGCCCCGATTCACTCTCTTTTTACCGGGACCCCCAGTAACCCTTCTTCCCCTTTCCCCTCCCTCCAACTGCTCTCTCATGCACATCGCTCTGAGAGGGAACACGCTTGTCAGCCTACAAAAATAGACGGCGGTCTCCGGAGGACGGCTTGTAGCCCCCTGTTTACGAACGTTTTCTCATCCATTTCCTCCTCTATCTTTTTTTGCTGCTCCCACCATCAGAACCTCAGAAATGCTGCGCTCTTATTCCTCTTTTCAAATTGGGAATCGGAGGAGCACGTGCAAGCTTGTGACACATGGCAGCTGACCTGAATGCAAAAATAATGTGATCAAGCTAGTTTTTTTGTTTTTTCCCAGGGGGTTCACCCCCAATATATACATCGGCAAAGAAGATTCCCCAAAACATCCTAAATGAAAGATGACTCTTGAATCAAACCTGGAATTCAATGAAAAGTTCAAACCATAAAAAACTTCCTTACTGTACAAATACATCTGGGCCTAACTATATATGTGTGTGTGGAGCAAAAATGGGTGGCACTTCTTCCAGCTGAGCTATTTGTGTTTGTTCAGTCACCTGTGGCACCGCACACACTATATTTCAGCTCCTTAATCTGATTTGACTGCATTCCTCCAGCCTGTGCCGGGTGCCAGCGGCCCTCAGAGTGATTCTGTTGTCAGGCACAGAGTAATGAAAACACATAAACTTCTCATTACCTGCCAGTGGGCCCCAGCAGCTGTAGTATATTTACACACACACCCGCGCCACACACAAGATGGAGTGAGAGGGAAGAAGACGAGCCCTTCTCATTCCAGGTCGTCAACCGCTGACATTTGATCACAGGACTCGGTGTATGATAGACATACAAAGTAGCCTTTTTATCTCTCTGACAACACGCTTTGTACTGTGTGAGGCTCAATTTATTCATTCTGTTTTCTGGCTCTCAACTTGACCCATACATTATGAGATGATTGAAAATGTTTTCTGGGTTACTTCTAAAATGAATATTTCTTTGACGCTTTAAGGGAGCGACATGCATATTAGAAGATACTTTTTGCATATTTTACTTATTGAAGCTAAAATCCACTCTCCCGCGAATTGTGGTGCAACGTACACATAAAATGAACGCCTTAGGCGTGCTCAGTTGAAATTACCCAGCTGTCATCAGGAACTGATTGATGGCTCTTATTGTCACGGCTGCTGTATATGATAGGCTGTTATTGGCCTCATTCGGACAGGTAAAACGGGCTGATAGGGTCCAACACCGAGGTGCCAATTTACAATTCGATATGAAGCCACCGAGCACTTGACATTTTTGCTACATCCATCTCGATGCGTCTATTGACGTCAAAACAAGGAGCCAACAGCTTTTTGCAGGATGTCTCAACCAAGATGAGCTCACAAAAAAGGTCAAACTGATTGGTTGAATTCTCAGTATAGTACTTGAAACTGAATCAACATCTATGTAGATTCTTGCATGTATGGCACTTTATTCTCCCGCATTGGCTTTAAGGCAATTAATCAATTCCATACTTAACGATCAATAATTGATTAGACAGGCCACATTGTACTCCATTTCAATCTGCACTCTCGTCCGTTCAGATGTTAACTTACACAGTAACACTCGGTCGGCCTTTATTCTTTGACTTCTGGCCACTGTGCAGCACCAGTGGGACAGTTTGAAGTTAATTAACTTCAACAATCGTATTTTATCAGCAGTCACAGTGCGAAACGGGCCACTGGAACTTTCCCACCCCAGAATTCCTTTTGAATTTAAACCATCTATCTTGAGGGGTGAAAGTAGATTGAAGTTCTCTTAGGCACCATTCACCCCTAGCCCTGCTACTACTCCTGTTCTCCTTTAGCAAAATACTTTCAACTTTTCATCAACTGTGAAGGTTGTGGAGTAGACCAGTGTACCCCCAACCCCCCCGTCTTTTAGGAACGAAAAACTTTGGAAAAATTACACTTAGCCTTTGTCTGAAAGCCCTATTGTGAAAGTCTGGCTGTGCATTATTAGCCTTTATGTCAAAGTGATGAGCTCCACATGCACTCACTTATTTATTCCAAGCCCAGTCCATCATCAACATACGCACGTGACCTTGTTCCCCAATGTCACCACTGATCTAATTCTATAAAGGTCTCAACAGGGGCCTGGTGAATGATTATGGTGAAACTTTAATCACTCAGACAAGCAGGCAGAGTCACAGGAGGAGAAATGTGATTAACTGTCCACTGGAATAAAAAGTTAGCAGACAATAACAGAATGGCCGTGACATAAAGACTGCAAAATGGATGAAAGTATAATACTGCCTTGAAGGTCGTCCCAAGTTTTTTCGTTAACAATTCTCATTTACTAACACTTGTTGTCGTTGGTGAGTACTCTGACGCCATCTTGGAATCAACCAGTCTTTGAATTAGGTACAGAATCAAATACGGAATTGTACTGTGAATCTTTCTGGGACATGTCTGTGCCAACTTTATAGTGTCATTTGGAATCCAAAGTTGGTGGACACAAAGCACCCACAGTGCACGTCTGCACCTCCCCTAGGGAGCGCCTGGTTTAATTTATTCCTGCCCTTTAGTCTTTGGCTCCCCCACTTTCCCGATCATTACTTCTAATCAGCATATCAGCATCCCCTCTGTGCCGTGCATTATCCAAACTCTCCCCATAACTTGCATCTTGGCTTGGCTCCAGTTGTTTTTTTCCCATCATTGTTAAAGTGGTGACAGAAAACAGGAGGTCATATCCATTTTTCGCTCACCAACTTTGTAGCACCCTCGCCTGTGATAGTGCGTGGAGGTCCGGTAATGATGTCTTATGTGATGGGACTTTTCTACTTCATTCCGAACACACCTGGGAGAGGAGAGAAGGCATCCTTTCATATATTTCTTTCCTTCCACCTTTTTTGATGCCAAGATTAAAGCAGCTGTCTGCAGCCTGCAAAACTGCCCATCATCCGTCATGACCTTGATCTCGACAAGTTTGAAATATTTGTGTTCTGTGAGACTTTTCCATCACAACTGTCTATTTAATTTGCGCTTCGCTTTGTTATCCATGCTTAACTTGACTCCAAATGTATCCAAAAAGACAAAAAAACAATCTCACCTCTTGCATAATTTGTTTGACCCATTTACTTGCACCATTGCAATCATTACCATAATGTCTCTTAAGCATCCTAACCACAAGAGCCTTTCAGTACTTTTAATGTGCCTGTGCCAGTAATCAGTGAATTATTTAAAGCCTTTGCTGGATATGTAACATAACACAAACAGCACTGCTGAATTACTGTTTGTCCCTTTAATCTTATACAGTACACATAATGTATGCAGGCTCATATGTTTGTTTGTAGCAGCCCCGGAGCGTTTGCGCAATTGCGTGTGACTTTCTGAATATAAAACACTTTTGTTTGTTCATATGAACGAGCAACACGGCGTATATCAAAAAGCTGTCATGGCTGAAAAGCTATCGCTTCCCCCACCTCATATTCTCCATCTAATGTGGTTTATACCGTGACAGCGGAATTGGGTGTGCAAAAGTGTTAAGAAAATACACTTTCACGGCAGAAAGTTGCAATGAGAGGGGCGAGGACGAGAAAGAAATCAAATGTTTTGCTTGCATAATTGTGAAATTACGTCACCGTCAGATTGGAATTCAAGAGTTGTCATGAGTCATCTCGCAGTCTAGACCATTTTGCTGTGGAAGCAATCTTACTTTGACATCGAACCAAGCTTGTTTTCTCGCCCTTTTGTGAAGTCGATAGAATAGGCTGGCTAGCGGCAGGATGCCACCACCCGTCACACGTAGAATACAAAACAGGCCATGGCCAAGCAAAGACGTGCTTGGATGGAAGCAGCACGGGAAGCAGCAAATCCCAGCTTCTTGAGGGAGAAAATTGGTCAAAGACGGGACTAAATGCTTCATCAGCTCATAAAGCGGGTTTGTCAGCAAAGGTTGACTTTTTGGCCTCCACATCAGAATGCTTTTGAAGGTTCTGTCAGCGGACTTCTCTGATCCACCTCGCTCCCTGAGGGTCCTTCATAATACTTGAGTGGAAATTTCCATCGCCCTCTTCTTCATATATTCTTCTGAGGGAATCAACCTTCTTCTTTGATACCTACTGTTTTTACTGAAGTGCTCGCCCCAAGTCTGCTTCAACAAGTGTCTTGCGTCAGGCGGTGCAGTTTTAGGACCCCCATCATAGTTGAGATCCACAAAAGCCGACACCCAGTATCCCTGGATGACACCTCGAAATCCTGTCCCTAAAGAAAATGAACTGCTGATAATGAAGTGCTTTGGCAGGGAGCAGTGTCCATTTTACCGGCAATGCAGATCAGGGGGAAAAAAAATCTTTATCGTAAAATGAAGTATGGTTTTTGGTACTTGAAGCTGAGGAAGTCGCTCTCACCCTTTGGATGATTGAGTGACAGAATCATGGTTCTCAAATCAGCCGATTTTGGTTTAACATTGTCAGGGCTAATTTAGTGACAAATGATTGTGGAAGTCACAAATGACACCCCCAGTCAAAGCCACCCACACACTGGCTCCGTCAACTCACACGAACAAAGTCTGCATAATTGAAATGCTGACAAGTCATTCACAATGGATGATTTGAACACGCTTGAGCTGGCCTCCATGCTGTAATTATATATATTTTTTGCTTGCCTCTCCTCCTCTGCTGATAGCGTTTAATTCTGGCACTTTTTTTTCAATTTGACTATTCCTGAACTTGAAATTGGCAAGATGGGAATGTGGCATGGAAGACGTGTGCTTAAATGGATTGGGAATCTTGCCACTTGATTCCAACTGTGATGAGGTGCTTCAAGTCTGTTTTTTTCTTTTATGGCTGTCAGGCTTTTCTTTGACAGATGACATTTGTTTACATCTATCTCATCAATAGGTCACTCATCAAACCTAAGTCAATTTTAGCTGCCCGTAGCACTTCAACCATGATGAGTCAGGTCCCAAGAAGAATGGCGCACTGATTATTCATCATGTCTTACTTTTGCCATTATTGTAATTGATCCCCGCCCCCCGCTTTGTTACACTGTCATTTATTCATCACCCTCTTTAAAGATAAACGGCAAAGCTGAAGTTTGTCTTTTGAAGAGCCTTCCAAATTTGCCATTTGTTAATTTTGAATTTTTATTTCATCACGAACCTTCAAAAACATTTTAACAAGCTTAAGTCAGTCACAGAACATTGTTTCATTTTATCATTCCACATAAATATTTACGATATTTCCTCATAAATCCGATTCAAGGTTACCTAGCAGTTAGACAAAAAAGTTTGAACAAACATCATAAATATAGACAGCACAAGTGTTTAATGTCAGCATGTCTAAAAACTGCAGTTAAATCTTCACTCAGTTTTCCAGGTCAGACATCGGTGAAACCTCAAAGGTTCTTGTTTTGCTTTTTGTCTCTCCTCGGGAAACATTCTCATTCTCCGACGCGTTTGCTTCCTCTGGCGGCAACTCTGATGAAATCATAATAAACGCCATGATTTACTGCACTTGGTTTTTTTTTTTTGATGTTTTGTTTTCAATGATGAAACCAAAGTGAAGTTGCAAAAAGAGATGAGGCAGCTATTTTCTCCATCAAGAGTTGGGAACCCGTGCCAGACAAGGTGACCCTCCTTGAGATACTGGCTCGGGGTTTTACGAGATGGGCGCAAAGATATAAACAAAGCGGCGGTGAGGCGCTCCAGTACAAAAGCAAAAACCCACCTCGGCGGCGTGACGGGAACGCTACGTTTGAGCTAATGAATATAAATGAACGGATCGACAAAAATGAATCGCCTGCAGATTAGAGATCAGAGCCCTCTGTAATTGTCATTATGCATGCATTCGCCCCATCGAACAGATGAAAGATAGAAATCGATAGCACGCATCAGCACTTTTAATGTTTCAAAGGCTAATAACCATGCTGCTCTTTCCTTGACTCAGGTGTGTGTGTGTGTGTGTGGCACCTTCTTTCTTTTATTCCTTTTTGTCAAGTTGACGCATAAAGCTTTCAGAAAGGAACTTTCCTTTGTCTACTATTGATTTGAAAGCAGATGTTTGCAATACATCTGACAACTGACCGTGCTGAGTGTCATCTATTATCTAGTCCACCCAGCTTTGCAAGAAGTGGCCATTTTACTTTTCAATTTGAGTATATCTGTATTGAAACCTCGACCGTAGATGACCTTTTAGGCATTTGAGCCAATGACGTTTGACAAAAAGGAGCACTGAGAGCACAAAGAAGACTGCTCCATCACACGAGCTGTTCCAAAGATAGATTTTGGCTTTGCCTCCGAGAAATGATTCAAGGATCAGTCATGGGTTCAACTTTTGCTTTCACTCTTTGATAACTTTTCTAAGTTTTACATCAGCCGTCTTGATAGAACTTCTCATGTGTCCCCTTGAAGTCCCACATCCATTAAAGATTCACTACATATGTTGTCACTGAGAAAGAAAAGTTAGTCAGACTGAGAAATAGGACAAGACAGAAGCAGGACGTTCCATTGTGCACAGACACCTAAATGGGGCCAAGGCTCCAAACGGATGCTTGCTCCCTGTCCCGACTGGATGCGCGCTCTGCCGTTCCTCAGCGTTCAAAGCGCCAGCAGATGAGAGTGGAGTCTGTTCCCTGGCTTCCAAATAACCCCTTCTGTGGTGTGTTTACCTTGTGCGGGGATTACACGCGGCGCATTTTGGCAAATCCTCCGCTGCACGCTCGCGAGGAGACGACGAAACGGTGCTTGTCTGTATTTGTGTCACTGAGGGGCTTCCATTCTACCTGTGAGGGAGCTTTCATCTGCAAAAGTGTCTAACTTGGCACGCAAAGTATCCTGTTGGTTTTAATAGCTGCTTGCTCGCTGATTGTCTTGGCAGCCACATCAAATGGAGCTGAAGAGTTTTTGTATCGGCGATTCAAGCCAGGGAGGGGTTTCTTTCCTTTTTTTTTTTTGGTAGGAATAATTTGATTTGTGTTTGATTACCCAGGTAGTTCCATCTGCCTTGTAAGACTACGATTTGATAAACGATTCCTGACGTGATTTTGTCTGGGTGCTCGGTGGGAAATAAAGATCCACCCAAGATGGCGTAGTGGAGGAATTTGTATACAAGCTTGCTAAAATCCAATTTGCGCAAAATAACAATACTCTTATGGAGTGAACCGTGTGCAATAATAGCGTTTGACCTACTTGAAAGTAGGACTAAGTTGGTTGTAGGCATTTACAGTGTTCTCGTCGACCTCCCCAATGACTTCTATCACAGATGACACGACGGTGGCACGAATGTTCATGGTTGTTACACGTGCTGCTGAACTTCCATGCTCTCGACTGTAGATTTTAAAATAATGCCACACTCCATTTCACAGTTAATTGCCACCATTTGCTGAATTGTTGATATTAAAAGTAGGGTCATGGGCTTGTTAAAGGTTTACAAGGCCTGCTGTGGAGCCTCCGTTGAGAATACAAATGTGGTGTTATCGACCTTTGCTTTGCTTTCATACTTAATCTTTTTGCCTTTCCTTTTATGTCGTATGAATGACCCTCATATTGTTATTTGAGTAACTTGCATTAAGACGGATTTAATATGTGATAATGAGGTTGGTCAGGTCTTCACATGTCCCGTTTGTTCAGTGAGTGAGAGTCCATCCCAGCTGACGTTGGGCGATAACTGCAGCAAGTGTCACGTGAACTTGTGTAATGACAAGACACATGAGAATCGAACCCGCTACGATATGTGGGGTACACCCCGGACAGATTGTAAATCATGTGATTGAGTATATTCTAAAGTGGTGATAAAGTTCAGGCTTCCTCCGACTCTGTCAACGATGCGGCCCAGACTGGTAAACAACGTGGAGGAAATTGTGAGATGATATCTGAGTCAGCGTCCTTGTCGTTCCGGAGCGGCGTTGACAGCACCAGCGTACAAGGCACACTTGGATACGTTTGTAACATTTGCGCGGCCGTTGGAAGTTAGCCAAAGACAAAGTGTTTGACTGCCGCCAACTATCCTCTTAGGTTATTGTCTCTTAGTCTGACGGGAAGGATCTCGGAGAAGGAAGAAAAGTTCGATGGGCCTGAGTGCCCCAAAAGAATGACGGTTTAATCTGATTGGGCTTCCATTTTATTGACTTAGCCCAAGCCATCTCTTCCCCAACCTCATCCTGTTTCCATATGTAGCGTATTGCTGGCGCTTTACCTCACTACACTGTTACTTTGCTCTATACTAAAGTAGACGGCAGCTTGTCTTCTCAGCTTTCCTTGGCAGTCGCGCCAATGCGCGTGTTGCAAATAGGATTACCACACTGTTGACTGCAGGAGGCAGAGAACTCGATTCATGGCTAGAGGATAGCGACTGTCAAAAGGCCGTCGCTAATTAAAATGTATGTCGCTTCCGTAGGCATTAAATATGGAGAGTATGTGCCGCAACGCAGCAAAGGGCTATGGAGGAAGGTCACGGCTGTAAAGACTTTATTGTCTGGCAAAAGTATCTCGCAGGGACCGAGCTTTTACCGTACGGTTTAGGACGCTGCCTGATGACTTTACCTTAGCGCCATATGCGCGCATGACCACGTTTTATTTTATGATATTCCTTGAAGACAGTGTCCTTTTAACTTCAATATGCACCGAGAATACATTTGTCTTACTTGCTGGGGTAATTAGTTATGGATCACATAACTTGCCATTGGCACTTTCTTAAATTCTCATTTTGAAGTCACACCAGGGAAGAAGAAAACAACAAGAGGTCTAATATGGATAACTTGGAGAGGCCAAACTAGAGATTACTGTGGCAGTAAAATATGGATTCATATCTTGAAGCTTTGAGTGGAGTAGAATATAACAAATTCCTTCTTTGTCTGTTCTCCCTCTGCCGTGCTCCATGGCAACAATGTTGTCATTACTCTCTTCACTTCATTGCGCCTTCCTTTCCTAAGCATTGATCCAATCAGAAAAAAAGTCAGTTGAGCAAAAGAGCTATTTTATCTCTCTTTGTATTTTTTTTTTTCTTTCCTCAAAAGACCAAGTCAATGTTAACCTTAGGCTTACTGTGATGGTTACTCGTAATTGATAAGCAGGTCACATACAGTCATTGCTAACAAAATTCAAACCGCACATGCTGAGCCTAAGGATGACCAAATTAAAAGATTTCTTTTTTTCTCTGGGATTCAATTAAAGCTGGCCTACTTTCCAGAATCAGTTTTAAATTAATAACGATGAATACAATCACTAGAGAGACAGATTTGCACCGCTCGTCTGTCATGACAGTCTGTGACCATTTCCTTTTTAAAATGTTGCACTATTCAAAAACTGAAAAGTTACAAAGCCATAATGTGCAGGCGAGAATGCGCATGAGTGATTGACAGGGTTCGATGCAGCATGCTCAACACGCAGCGCAGCAGTAAATTGGCTAAGTGGTCATCTTAATCACTGTTGATGCACGTTGCATTCAGTCCTCACCACGCTGACTCATTTGACATTCGTGTCACTTCTCGCCACATCCAGTCACGGCTTTTACGACGCCAACTGATCCTGGGACAGCCACGACAAAGTCCGACAAGTTCAGTTGAGATGAGGCGATCTTGCGTGAAGGATCAGGATGCTTTGCACAGGGCTCAAATGATGCATTAGGAACAGAAATTGAAAAGATTGCATTCTTGGGATTGGGTTGGTCATTGTGAAGTCATTTCTTAAAGTGATTGGTTTGAAAATAAACCGTCGCATCCGATTAGAGTGGGTATAAAAGTGGAGCTGCATTTGCATAGTTCTAAAAGTCCACTTTCACCCATGTGGCACTAAACCCAACTCCCCTTGAATGACTTGGCATAAAAAGAAGAGCACCAATGTTAACAAGGGGCCTTTTCCCCTTGCACTCATAAATCTTCTTGCCAGTCTGTCATCTAATCCTTTTGATTGTGTACCTATTTTACTTGTTTTACTTATCATACCTAGACTTTAAAAAAATAAAATAAAAATGCAAGCCCCCCCAACCTCTTTACCCCTTTTTTGTCCTTAAGGGGGCAGTGTTGGGTCATGTGTCATGTTGGAATTGTTTTAGAAGTGCTTACAAATATTTTTTCAGAGGGAACAGACACTGAGATTAAGAAAAGTTTAGAGGAGAATATTTTTGATTAAAGTATTATGAAGGAATGTACTTTGCACCTGAGTCATCAACTATTGGACTATTAAAGAAACATTAGGAGCAACTGATGACACCAACAATATTTTCAGTTCCATCTTACTTTGTTGATTTTGTGTACATTGAACATTATGCCAATTTCAGTAGCCGAGCATCAAGTCCGTTACCTAAATGCTAACATTCAATGGGGAGCACCATAGACAGGCTAGCTTTAGTTTAGTTTGCTGATCTCGTGCACATCATATACAAGTATTGATATTTTTCCATTTCCATTTTTGCAGTTGCTGCACAGAATTAATTTAGCGAGGCGGTCACACTGAAGCAGGCCGGGGAAACGTTCCCTTCATGCTCCCCCCAGATCTCTATCCCTCCACTCCCCCTCTTCATCCTTCGTCACGGTCACTTCCCCTTTCCTGCGCCGTCGCTCCAGGTAGAATCGGACCTTGATCAAGTCGGTGTCATGCTGTGTACCTGCTATCAAACCCAACTCCTCAAAGAAGTCACTTAACTTCAAACAAACGGAATGTCAGAGGGATTCTTCGACTGCTTTGTCTTTCCAACTAGGTCAACCGGGGGGGCGTGTAGACGGGGAAATTATTCAGAGCCTTGGAATAATTCAGTCACTTACTTACTGCTACTTTTTTTTTTTTTTTATGACGAAAGCTCAGCGACTAGACTAAGTAGCTTGCGCAGGCAGACTTTGAAAACAGCCCACAAAGCTCTGGCTTAATCTTATGTTTTCCACCCTTGAGCAGGCTAATGTTCCAATGCTGGACAAGATGAGTGACTCCTATTTTCACGTTGTCATTATGTTCAAGTGACAAACTCAAGAAAAGTGGGTCACAGAGTGTGAATGAGAATCACATAGCATATTAAAACGTTGTGACTCACGCTTGTATAATTGTGTATAAGGCCTGACTAATGTCCCCAAATTCAGTATCTCTGTTTACATGATACAGCAGATATGGTGCGAGCCTCTTAAATTAGGAACGTGATCTGTAATGATGATGTTCGTCGGGGCCCTCGAAACACCAATCAGCCTTTTAATCTCCGCGGGGTGAAAGTTGTTTGTTGATGGTGTCTGAAAATCAGATCTGACTGAAGCACATTTGCACACTCTTGATTAAAAGGGATTAGCTACATTTGGAGACACGCTAGCTTCGACATTCTGTAATTCCCTGATGGGTTGGTCGGGATTTGAGCATCGTTTACTGGATGTGTTGGCGAATTTAATTTGAGAGGCTTGGGATGGGCATTGGAGGATCTTTTGCTTAAAAAATCCCAAAATGAATCCCAGCTGGCCTCTAAATTGCCACCTTTGGTGCCTGATAAGGACAATTTGCAAGAAAAGTAAACAAAGCGCTACAGAATGACTTTTCTCGACTTCACAATGGTGAAGTCCTCAATCAGTGATGCTTATTTTTTTTTTTTGTATTCATCACAAACATTTAGTTGAAATTCATCCATCTAATCTTTCCCCTCATGGCTTTCCCCTCTGCTACTGTTGTGAAATTCTCTCTGGATTTGATTAACACATCCCAACATGGTTTTTCATTACATTTGTTCATAAACACTTCAGCACGCTTTTAAATTTCAATTTACTTCTGGAAGTATGACAACGAAAATGGATGATTTCCCATCTGCCTTTTACTTGTGATTTGCACAACTCTGGGAAAGTGTTTTTTTCTATGCCAAAACATTTTAATCAATAGTTGTGTTTGGAATGCAAAATGTCATCTCACATCACCCAACATGATCATATAATGGTCGAGATAAGATTTCTTACAATTATCATTTAATGTTTTTTTTTTCCCCCTTTTGGCTTGGAGGCTGGTGTTTTTTCGTCTGCAGTTTTGGCTCAAATGCAAATGTTTTTTTGTTGTAAGCTTGTCTTTTGTGCAGATGTTTGAGGGACTCCTAAGTGATAAATAACAGTGGGACTCTTGATAATGCGTCCCAATACTACAGTGAATGGTGAATAGGCAGTGATGAATGTGGCTGCCTCCATGAATTGCACTGACTCTGCATTTACTATTTCTCATGGATTTGTCATTTCGAGTTGCTTTTCATTCAAAACTGCAACCATGCTTGGGTTAAACATAACTTATACAGTACAGCACCTTTTGGGATAACGCATTATGGATTACTCTTATTTTTTTTTCATACTCTACGGACAGGACGCCTGACTCAGAGTCTGAATCAGAGTGTATGATGGTGCACGCAAGTTGACTGTGAAGAGCAAACGATTTATGCAGATTTTGGCCTTTTGTAGCTTGAAAGGTTGTTCAAATACGCCCGAGCGATCGGGCGGAACAATACAAACAAGCAGAATACAGTGGTAGCTCCAAAGTCAAATGCCGTAGGGCTCTTAAAATAGGAGCTTTGAAACGTCATAATGCGGCAAGTCGGATATTGGTGGCCAGTTGTCATGCTTCACTTGAGCTGTGTTGAGTACTGCTCTCTTCGTCAATTTCAACTTTTACAATGTTGTGATTCTACTTTTATTACAGTTAGGAAGGTTAAAAATATGACTCATGTTAAAACAGTGCCTGTATGGTTCAAGGCTATAGGAGTGTGAAAGTTGAGATCTCACAGCATATTTAAACATGCATCCAAATGAACATAAATCCAATTTACTTGAAATATATGCGGCACTAATGCAGGGAAAATTCATCGTGTAATGACATACCACAGATTGAAATGTTATCATCCCGGGGGGGTAAAGTAACTTTAAATGGGTCCTCCTTGAAGGCCAGTGCGCACGCTGCATTCGGGCCACAGTAATGAAGCCAATCACTTTTAATTTAGCTTTGGCGCGTCAGCTCTGTGATGGTGTAATTGGTTACATAATTAACATTTGCCAGAAAACAAACCTGCCGCACTTCTATCGGTGTCGAGCAGGAGGATGTAGTGCAGCAGATGCCCGGGCTGATGTGATTATGGTAGCTTTCACAATCATAAGGAAGGGGGGGGGTTATGCTGTAGCAAACAGGTAAATAAAAAAATAGATGTGAGCATATGTAATGAAGTGCCGCGTCTAAGAATAAAGCCAGGACAAAGAGGAGATGCGTGCGTGAGGTAATTGAGACGGGATTAGAGCAGGCGAGAGAATTCC
The DNA here is from genome assembly GCF_901709675.1 of Syngnathus acus. Lineage (NCBI taxonomy): Eukaryota > Metazoa > Chordata > Actinopteri > Syngnathiformes > Syngnathidae > Syngnathus > Syngnathus acus. The sequence goes on along the minus strand of NC_051099.1, from coordinate 1,711,297 downwards.
GAGATGTAATTGCTATGAAATGTTAAAAATAGGTGTTGGAGTTGGGAAAGGTCACCTTTTAATAAGCCTCTTTTATGATGCTTGACTTTTCCACCCATCGGCCCTTGTTGGCTTTCTGTCATTTTTCATTTTTACTGCGTGATGTAGACCCAAGCGGCGGCGCTGCGGTTTATCTGAGCTGCCCAATGGTTCATTCTGGCAGTTAGGGAACCCACATGCAGACAGACATTTTGGAGGTGCTGAGATAAGTGTTTATTGCAAAGAGGGCTTGGGTTCTATGGCGAGAGCTCGCCAGCCACCGGGCTAAGGCTGAAGACAGACAAATAAATTGCCGGAGCTTGACAGCTCAGCTTGCAGTGAAAATTCAAAGGAGGCGAACCAAAGAGGACGCAAGAGAATACGGTCAATCACAAGTACAAGACACTTAGAGGCCTCGAGAATAGAACATCCATTTGGAGACGCAAGCTGAGAGAAGCTGATGGGACCCAGATGAATACCGATTCGCAAATCAGTGTGGGCCGGAAGAAAACACAAATGCACCAAAATCTGAGGCTTAAGTTCTCGATCGTTAAAAAGTGCATCTCAAATACGAGCACGGCTATTTTTCGCTTAATGACGAACAGTATTTTTGTTTGATCAAAGTTTGACTCCACATTTGACCAAAAGATTCTGGTTAGAAAACAAAGCAATCCAAAGGTGTCAGTGTCCTTGTTGATGATGAAATTCATAGACAAGAAAAAGTTGATGACACCGAACGCAAGGTCTTCATTAAGCGCTGCGGCAACAACCTGCTCCCCCTCCGCGGGGAGCCGCAACTCTGGGACGGCCCGTGCTCTGATGCCACAGTATGCCGGCGGGGGGAAAAAAAAAAGGACTGCGGAATTCACTTTGAAGTTGATGAGGCACGGAGTCGCAGCGGCGTCGGACAAACTTTTTCCCCCACTATTACCGAGGGGAAAGAAAAGAACAGAGCAAGAGGAGAACAATCAGTCGACTGCCTGGCTGATTCTTTGCAAACGGGAAGCAGCCAATCAGAGTCCAATCAAATTCCCCACTGTTAGGATAGCGGAAATAACTTACAGTACTCCAAGAGAACAGACTGTAGGGATGTATTTCATCATCATTTCATCAGCAGAGCTTGAGCGCAGCAGGAAAGGGGGCAGATGGAGATAGTTCAAGGGAGTTGAGAACAGAAAGCAGACGTGGTAAATACTCAGTGACAGTTTCCACCGGGATGTGTTACAGGTCATCCACTATTTACAATTCGCTCCTAAAATTTCCTCCGTCTCTTTTGTTTCGCTCTCAAATTCTTCGGCAGCCTTTTTAGGCAGCCGATAAGTTAAGCCCCAGTTTATCGGTTGCTGCTTAATCATGGAATCAATTTCCTTCCTTCAACGTAAACTCGTTGACCCGATTATCGAGTAGCCTTTCTCAGACTGCCTGTGAGAGACTGAATTTATCTGTAAGAAGCTTTTGTCTCAGTTTTTTTCAGCAGGACACTTTGGGCAGCCGACAAGTTGGTTAAAGTTAAAATGCACCAATGGCACAGCATGACCTCACTAACATAAAAGAAAAAACAAAATGGTTTCATGCATCCCGAGCTCCACCGTCTCCCTTCTCTGCTGTCAGCGCTGGCGTGAGATGATAAATGTCAGCCAAACATCCAAGAGAACCTTTCTCAGTTTTTCCCCTTCCATCCAGGCAGGTAACTGTAAAAAAGACTTTGGAAAAGGCTAGCGCAACAAAAAAGTGTGAGATGGATAGTTTGTAAACGCAGACTGTTGGTTTGTACGTACTCATTAGTGACCGAGAGCGGCGGCCGCTGATTCGCCTGCTGTTGTCTCGCCCGCCATGTTGAGGTCGAGAGCGGCGTGCTGTTAGGAGAGAGATGGTGGGAGGGAAGAAAGGAGTGTGTTGTGGGGCTTCTTATTTCTGGAACACCAACTCTTAAACAATTTAGTGCTGCAGTGAAGAACGCATCCTCGGTGCCATATTTTGAATGAATGGTCAAAGAAAGATGGCGACCATTCAATCCCCTCTTGTAAATAGTTGCCCAGGCTTCCTTGTGTAAGTGAGAATGACAGTCGATTGAGGGAAGCTGGATGATAATATTGACTGTCAACCAATCTTCATGCCCCAACTCCCTCTGCCCCGCCACGCCACACCCGGCGCCGGCAGTGGGTTCAAGGGATGAATACAATCAAAATCCCGTTTGCGGGGAAGATTTTCTTCACGGCTCGCCAGAAACGACGTCTGGAGATTTGGCTGCTTTAAAAGGAAGTTCGAAGAGCCAATCGGGGGCTTCCCGGGAGAGCGTGGCATTGACAGGAGTAGCCGCAGTGCTGCTAAGGCGTCCGCAACACACATTTTTGCATCAGTTTAATGTTAGAAGATTAAGAGCCTTTAGCCACAGGCGATTAAGGGAGGTTTTAGTTTACAGCTGCTTTATTCTGACAGGAAGGGGCCAGATTTAAAGCGTTGCTGTCCAAAACAAAATTAGCACATGCAGAGAGCATCTTGTGGGTGTGTTAAGCCATTTTCTGTCACTTGTTGTGGAGCTGAGTCTCCAAACTCAACTCAAAATATAGAAATGTTGAATTTTTGACTTCATCCAATATTTTTTGTTGCCCGTATCGGAAACTCCGTGTGAATTATAGATTTTAGTTAAACACCCGCACATGGGCGGCTCTTAACAATTAGAGCCAAAACATTCCTTACTAAACACAGATTAACCACTGTCACGTTTGCATAAAGAAGCTCCCGCTACTATCTGGAATCTATAACTTTCCTCTCAGTTAATTATTGGCAGTACAAGGCGCCGGCTTCTGCCATAATCCCCGTGTGTAATGACCAGATCGACTCTGCAATTTGGCTTCCTTCAAACCGCCGCAGCTCAGAGAAAGTCGTTTTTTTTTTTTTTATCCGCCAAGCTACGGCGGCCTTATCTGTTCCCTTAGACAACGAGGGGGGGGGGGGGGGATCTCGAGGGTAAAGTAGTGATGACAAGTGTTCTGTCGCATAATTAAGCTTTTTAATCTGTATGTATATTGTGAAGTTTGATTGGCATAGATCATGATAGAACAAATGTCGGCTAAATGGTATATTTGATACATTTCAATGACCTAGCAGACGGCCATTTTAAGAGGTGTTTATTTTTCTCAAGTGGACAAGCTGGATCACTGCATCTATTTATTTGAGGATATACAGTAACTGTATCTCCTCATGCCAGACCCAGTCGAGGAAATTCTTGCAAATCTTAAACACGTCTTATATTTTCTGCCCAGCCCTATTTTTCCAATGCCTTCTCATCTCATATACCCTTGCACAGTAATTGCCCTAGATGCAAAAAAGATTTTAGCAATCCATCCGAAACTTGTCTTGCTCAGAAGTTTTTGGCGCTGACGCTATCCACGTCGGGTGAAATTAAGGGCACTTGACTCACAAAATGCAGCTGCTCATCTGAAACAGCAATTCTAGTGATGCTCCATTTATTATTTATCTGTGGGGGGGTGATAAGAAGACAGAAAAGGAGGTCTATAGCTAAGAAAAAGATGAGGCGATGAGTCAAAAAAAAAAAAAAATCAGGCCTTCATACTAAGCGGTTGGAGACAGTGAGGATGTGCCAGAGCTTTTTGCAAGAACTGTGGTCCACTTTTTCTTTAGCTCTAGGGCCAAGCAAAGTTAATTTAAAACAGAGTGATCAGCAAAAGTGTGCAAGGGAGAGTGCAGTAAATATGAGAACAGTGACAAATTGAAAATTTTCATTCCAAGAGATTGTGACATTAGGGTTGGCATCCCAAACTAATGTTTGGTAATAAACAATGAGGTCCTCGCTGAACGCCACTCGTTCATTTCATTGGAACTGAGCTGAACTCAAAGCCAAGTGAAGGCTAAATTGCAGCATTTGCAACTTTAGCAAATCTTCCGGGATGACAATCCAAGCTGCCGGTGAAGCCATCTCATTGTGTTTCATTTTTAGCAAGCACATTCTACACCAGTCCTTTATGCGGGCCGTCTTATTGTCATTCTCCGGCTCTCCTGTGACTCATTCCACATCCTTTCTAAGTCTCATTCAAAACCATGTCAGTCTTCTTGTTTTTCTGTCACTCCTCAATTCATTTGCAAAGTCTCTCTCACAACTTTGTTTTTCTGGCATCCTTCCATCTTTGCGCATCTCACGCATGCAAAGCACATTAAAATCTCCACCGATATCTGACCGAGCACCTGTCTAGCTGTAAGCCGCAGAGGCCAATCCGTCACCTCAGCTGGCCCCGCAGCCCACTTCCTATTCATAGGCTCAGTACGAGTGCAGCTCCAGGCTGTCGCACCGAGAGCCAAACTCCCAAAGGAGTGCATTGGAGAGCAAGTGGTAGTGTCGCTTGTTTGTACAGAATAGAGCCAGAGGAAGGCAATCACAGTTTGCTAAAGAACGTATATAGCGAGCCCTGTTTAAAATATGTTCTCGATCCACACCAAAATTAAAAACACGTTGCATAAATTGGATAGATTAGCAAATTCTCGTACCTCTTGTAGTATTTGGGCTCACTTAAAAGAATGCCCAGGTTCGGTTGAGTTGTGTTTGCCCAATCTATATTTCAGCACGTGCGAGTGTGAGCTGTGGAAAACAGCAGCTTCTGTTCCATCGTGCCCATTGTCTTCTTATTTTAAATGAGTGTTGTCCACCTGCCCTTGAAGGGTGAAACAATGACCTGATTGAGATGCAGTAGCCTCTTTCACTGTGAAATCTTCCACGACGGAATGGAGAGTAAGCTGATCTTGGATGGATTATGTCAAGATAATGGAATCCTTCAAATCGGAAATGGGGAAGGGACACTTTTAGCCACGCACGCTTCGCCTTTCTCAGCCTTCCTGGAGTTGCTTTCGCCTTGCCTGGCTCTATCCCAGCATCTCATTTTCTCTCACCTGCTTGCCAATGTGCGCAGAAACTCGCACGCCCTTCATCCTTCTTCTTCTACCACCGCTGTGCGCTACTATTATTTTCTTGGTGAATATCTGATGTGGCAGCGTGGAACGGAACGTGCATAGAAAGCAGCAGCCAATTAGGAAAGCTCTTTTCATGTTGAGGCACTGTGCTGCCTACAAAATGGCAGAAGAGTCCAAAAGCAAATCCAGGAAGCACACCCCCTTGCATTTGCTCGTTGCCATGCAGACCCCAATAAAGACAAATAAGCCACTTTCCCGCTACTGCACATTCCTACAAATGGAAAGGATATTCTAAATTCCCCCAACTTGTAATGGTTTGAAATTTCAATTTAATACTGTGCAGGGAAGTCTTTTTTTTAATTAAAAACAGAGAACTTGTGTGTGAATAGGTCCTGATCTTTTGTCTAGCAACATCTTAAAGCCACCCCTGATGAAGTTTGCTGTCAAACTAAACATAAAACAAAGATATTACATGTTACACAAACCAACTATTTGGGTCACAGTGTCCTTTCTCAGAGAAAATGTCGAGGTTTATATTGCCTCCTCTAAAGAGGTGAGATGGACGAGGCGCCGTCACAAAATCACTAAACCTCACATAACCCGTTGTATTTTTTGCTACGGAAAACTTGTAGAACGAATAATAAAGTTTCCAGATGGTGTTGGAAAGGACATGGGCGACAGGAGACCCACCCTGCTGCTTTTTATCCGGCTGGTTTGTATTGTCTATTGCCTCTTTCTGTAAACCTTAATTTTCAACACAGCACTCCTCCCATATGATGAAGTAGAACAAAAAGCAGCAGGCACCGTATTGTTTTTTTCCCCCGTTCTATTATTGCTGCCATTACCGTCTCATCTCCGCCCGACAAAACAGTCATGTCCGCTTTTCTCTGAGTCCGACAAAATCTCTTTCTCTAGCGACCAACCAGGCAGGCAAAAAGCAAGATGTCCTGACGCTTCCAAAGAAAAAGGCTACGGGAGCCAGTTTGGAAAGGACAATCATTCGGAATCTGCCAGAATCACGTTTAGAGACCTCCTTCCGTTGCTAATTCCCCTGGGTGGAGGTGCACTTAGTCACTAAAGCTTTTCCAGCTGTATCATGGAAGGCTTTGGATAGTGTGGCCTTTCACTGTAAGAGAGACAGATTAAGATGTCTGCAGCTGAGTCTTCACCACCACTTGGAGAGCGTGTTTTTTTTTTTTCCTGAAAACATTCCAGGCGAAAAGGGAATGGTCAATTTTTCTGTGTGATCTCAGATTTGCTTTTGCTGCTGGTTATTCATTCAAACAAAAGGGAATGTTGATGGCGTTGTGGTGGGAATATTTATTTCTTCTGCCCTCCCAACCATAGAGCAAATAATATTGAACAATTTAGCATTGTGGTATGTCTGCTTTTTTTGTGCAGGGTTTGAAGAAGAATGCTAATATGGGCAATTCCAATATTTTCCTAATAGGAAAAACATAAATACATTTAGGAGGTTAGACGAAACAAGTGGAAAGTTGCCGTCCGAAAATTCTATCAACCATATGACGGCTTCGGAAGGAAGATTGTGACGGTTGTTTCCTTGCGGGTGCAGATCCCATCAAAATGAGGTATTGATCGCATTGAGCCGTAGTCACGCGTGAACAATCGGAAGAAATTGAACTCATTGTCATGATTCAATCAGGTGTTGTCAACGACAGGCCATTAATGAGTTGTCAAATTTATATTGAGTAAGACTCAGGCATGAAAAATACATTGCAGGTAGATGGAAAGGGGGCGGGGCCATCCATTCACCGAGCACGCACGACAACACAACGCAGCTATTTTTGCGCAAGCACATGTGATGATGTCTTTTTCTCCACAGCAGGGAGCAGATCTTTCATCCAGGTTAGGCTTTGCAAGTAGGTCACTCACAGCCAGCCATGAAAAGGCAGCCAAATTGAGATAAATCTGGATGGTGTATTAGGTGCTTCTGAAAAGTGTCGGCAATGAGAGGGAGGCGAAGGTGTGCAGAGGAGTGGTGCTGATGGTGGAGCTCACTACCTCTGACGTCTTGCAGCCTCTGGCATCAGATAAGTCACCCTACTTGGAAAAACTATTTTCAAAATCGTGGGTTTATGTTGGATCCGCTTAGGTAGACTTGGGAGATTAATGTGGAGTGTTTAAAAGAAAAACGATGATAGAAGTTGTGAAAGCCTTTACTTCAAGGTCTTACCAAAACTCCAATTCATTTTGTTTTCTTGTGCTTGGGTGAAAGTTTGTTTTGGACACTATCAATAATATCTGAGCGCTGAGGAATTGTTTCTTGTTGCTACTTATTACACTCACAGGTCAGGTCATTTTTTATTAAAAAAGAAAATTGTTTTTTATTGTATAGATACGTATACATGTACTGTATTGTTCTATTTATTTAAATATAACACATGAAAATAGCAGTGATCTGTTTTTAAGTGACTCATTTGTTCCATTTTACAACATTTCCAAAGTGTCTTACTTGCCAGGTGTTTGTCTGTGGAAAACTTTTGTTGAACTTTCCCAGTGATATCTCAGGGGCTCCGCAAAACAATTTTTTTTTTTTACCAACCCTAATAATTCTTTAGAAAATGCTAGTCGAGACTTAATATATGTTCCCTATAGAAGACGAGTGGAAATGTTGAAATAAATTCCTGGGAAAATCTAAAAAGACTGAAAAGTCAATTATTTGATCGAGCAGCATATTTCAGGGGCGGGTGGGTCATTGCCCCCGTGGCTAATGCCTGAAAGGTTGTTAACTCTCCTTGTAATATAAATCTACGTTATTAGTCATGCAGTGTAAATCTATCCTTGGTGAAAGTTGGACTTTGCTTTATAGCTGTATAGTAAATTCAGACACAGAGTAATAGATGGAACTATGTATGCATCAAGAAAACAGCAATAACTGTTCCATCAATGTTTGCTCCCTCGCGGATGCGGAAGAACGGCTGCGCTTTGCATAGCGCTGCAAGAAACACACCCGGTGTCCCCTCTTAAGATAACTCACTGTTAGGGTGGGGTGCTTCCTTGGAGGATTGCGTAAATCACTGCTGCTATCAGCGGCGCTTGTGCTAATGAAATAACCTGAGGTTGCCCGCAGGGGTGGGAGACGTCACCTCACTCGTTCATCTTTTTATTTTTGTGGCAATTTCACGTGCAAAACTTTGCGATATTTTTTTCCTCCCACTTCTCCTGCAGGTCCCTGGAGGTCTCAATTCCCCATTTTTTTCCCCCTCGGGATTCACACCTCTTTATGTCAAGGGCCCCCGAAGGCAGCACAAGCCCAAATTGAAAAAAGCGGAAAGATGTGTCTAGCAGGCCTATCTGTAATCATGCTTTTCATTCAACACTTCTTTATTCATTCTTCTCAATTTCCGCCATTCACCTCGTACGTGGGGGCATTGCTTCCATCCTCTTGCTCTCTCACTCAGTGTTCCCATTCCTCTTGCGCTTCTCTCGTCCTTCATGGACAATTTGGTGAGCGAACATCCGTCAAGCTGCAGTCCTTGGAGCGTCCAACACTATTTTAACACAAACCCCCAAAGGTCCAAAAACTCGACATTATTCATTCCTGTCCCCTTTTAGAAACTTCATGTGGAGGGGAACCCCCCCCCCCCACCCCTCCACAAAATCAGTCCGAGTTGTAGAAATTGTGCTAGTCTTCAATCCATCACTTTGAGAGACTGATTCTTGGTGCTAATTGTGCTGTCATTCAAGCAGAGCCTAATGGAAAGCCTGGACCGAAATCGCGTTTGCTCACGCTCGATTTGTTTGCAGACAAGAAGCCTGGCGGGAATTCTCTCAAAAACCTTGTGAGAATGCTGTTTATTACAAAAAGTATTAAATGTGACCTTCGCAAAGATGGCAACAGTGAAAATCAATTGTCTCTGTTTCTTTTGCGCTCACTATTTAAAACTCTTGAATCGATTAGCCTCGAGCGGTTTGTTTCTCAAGAATATTTACTCTTACCCAAGTAATCATTTGGACTATATCTATGTAATCTTTTGAAGTAACTGTAATTGAGTCGATTTTTTTTTTTTTTTTTTTTTGACTACTCTACTGACTTTCCCTTGGATATTTGTAGAACGTTCCAAGTCATTCACCAAATAAAAAGTTTGCAAAAGTGCAAAGGTTAGCAGATCAAACCATATCAAAATAAGTAAATTAAAGAAAAAAAAAACATGTTTATAGCCCCTTGGCTAATTCTGGTGCATCTACAGAAATATTCATTGATGTACACTGTCCCTGTCAAATAAACAAATAATAATAAAAACATGATTTGTTCGTCTTGTTTCAAGTTATGTTAACGCGCCTCTCACAGTCAGTTAATTATTTGCTTTCAGGTCAGGCTATTTTCCATACATAGTCAGATTCAAACTGATGTCGGGAGGCTGCGGGGAAGGAGCTGTACAATCAAATGAAAGCCAAGGAAAAGAAAATCCGTAACTAGGTGAGACAAGACGAGCCCAGACGAGACGGAGCCGGGCCAAAAAAGACGAGAGGGAAAAGGACAGCGCATGCAGAGACCAAAACAAACAAAAGAAAAAGACAAGAAATGAAAGGTAAGGGTTTATTTTTGTGGCTCAATCATTTTTCCTGCCATTGTCTGTCTCTAAAAAAAAAATACAATCTTCAACATTGATTCAAAGTTGAATCAAGTCATTTAGGGAGCCTTGAAAAGAAAATGAATCAACCCACTGTCTATCTGAATCACAAAAGTGCTAATCACAAAAGAGTAATTCACATGACAAGGATGTCTCAGAATTTACACCGACATTGATTTATCACGATTTTCTTTTCTTAATCGTAAATGGGGCTAATCATTACTATCTTTAAAATAAATGAGCTTGAATGTCTCATTAACCTTTCACAGTCCATTAGACATGTGCGAGTTCCTTAATCAAATAGTATTCCATCGCGCATTCAAGAAATGATCAAATCATTGCATGTCTGCTCTTTCTCCTGCCGTCCGACTCATTGTTTCTTTGGTTCTAGTTATAATTCATAAACAGTGCTTTATTTTAGTGCGAGATGCTCAACCATAAAAAAAAGCACACCAGGTGCATCCCAGGCAAATGAGTTTGGACAGCAATTTACTAGCGCATTTCATTCCCTTGATATGAGTGTGTCGATCACAAAAAATGTAATTCTGAGATGTATTAAAAATGTTTTTTTTTCTAGCTCTGTCGGGCGCTCAGCCACTGGGGTAATATAACTTATTGCTTTGTGCTATATGAAGAAATGGATCTTAAATTGAGTGAGCTAAGAGGAATGAAAGAAATAATAGTGCATATAAAAGATTGGAAACACGGATTCATTGCAGCGGGCTGATTTTTATTTCTTCAGATGAGTGCTATGCCCCCAATTAGTCACTTATAGGGGACATACAGTATTAAGGCATTTATATGAATTTACATAATAGTTTCTCTGCCCATAATATGATCAGTGAGGGCTGATGAAGATTCCGGCCTGGTCTGTTTTCGGCGCCAATTTTGTTTCATGTTCCAAGCAACCAATAAATGTCTTTACCAACTGAGTATCATCAGAAAGAACAACGGCTGGGTGATAAATTGCTGCTGTCGCTCACAATGAGTCAGCTGCTTCTCACTAGACAGACAGGAGAAGCGCTCCGGAGGCGTCATTTTCATCGTCCAGAAAATAAGCAGCTGCCTGCTTGGTCTTCCATCCTGCCGAGCCATTTAGCTTTCTTGCTTCCTTAGCACCGACAGGAAAATCCTTCCGACTCTTTCTACCCAGTGGACATTTTATTCCGTGGGGACTTCCATTGCGGATGTACAGCACAATAACAACCTGATAACAACACTTTTGAGTCAGCTCAGTACAGTCTCATCTTTGGGTTACTTTGAGATATAGAATAGGACTCTCATGTCAAGATGGAAATACTGTACCAAGGTCTACAAAATGTGAAAAAAGTGACAAAGGTGCTAAGAACCTCCAATGATTCTCTGCATGCCAGACAAGTGATCTGACCCATTATTGACTCTGCGTTCGCACAGCTATCCCAGTGATGTATGGAGGGAATAATTGGATATGAAATTGTCTGAGGAGAGATTGAGAGTGCCCCGCTCAGACATCCACGCATGCACTCTCCCTCCCGCAAACACAGTCCCGCCGACTTTCCGGGCTAATGGAGACAACGTATTTTCTAACGGCACCGTCCAGACCGGGGAGGTAATTGTGATGTATTAGCATGCCGCCACTGAGATTAGATTACAGACGACAGGTTATTGCAGCACTTGGGTTTGCGTGTGTTTGCGCCTTACTCCTGCTGCTTCCCGCTCGTCTGATTGGTGAAAAGCACGCGTATCGACTCGCTTGCTTTTATTCCAAACCATGATTAATCTGGCAGTACCGGCCGATGTCAGTTCCCTTCTGTAAAGACGTCGTCTCACTGATCTCTGCCTTTGGAATGCATCGGACTGCACTTGTTTGTGTACGTGGCCACATTTAATGATATTTGAAATGAATGTATGAATATGCATTGCTTCAATTTATCATTAATACCTTAGACTTGGACCTTCAGTGAGCTAAAATGGACATGTGAGCAAAAGGCGTGTTTATGTGGACGTGGCCTCAATCTGCATTGGATGGCCTTTTATTTTTCCAATAAAGGTCAGACGGACATTTACAAGTAAACATATAAAACTGTATAAAATGCAGAACGAAACTACCCCTTTTAAGTACGAGACTGACCTTTAGTGTATTTTACTGAGCTCGTCAATCTTTCGCCCAATTAACAGAAATCCAACAGAATACTGCAACTATTAGCTTTGTGGTAGCCCATCACAAAGCCACACTGGAAAATCATTCTAAGGCATTGTTTTTTTGAAACATAAAATGGATACACTCCCAAAGAGTTAGTCCATTGATTTACCCAACCAATGCGACTTGAACGCTGTAGCTTCAAAAACTATTTTACGAGCATTCAATATCCACTTGGTGTTTTTGTTGCTTTGTTTCCCTGCCAGTTTCTCTTACTGTAATCTTCGATTTGAGTCAATGTATACTCACTCACTAGGACTTCTTGTCAGGCAGCATGTACCAGATGGACTCATGCAGGAAACCAGTCTAGTCCCAGGCAACAAATTGATCAACAGCCAAAAGTCTGAAAAGGAAAGGGAGCCCACACAGTGCGGAAAAAATACTTTAAAAAGCAGAAGAGGAGCATATGTTTGATGCCGGCTGAAATTTGCTCGAGTGAGGCATGCTGACAATACACTTCCAAATTTCTGCGGCATTTGGTTTGCAAAGGTTTTGGTTCAGCGAGCGTCGAGGCTTTCACGACGGAAAGTTTTGGTCTAATTTCTTTGTATCCAGAAACACATTAAGCTGTTTTTGAAACATTACATCAGGTGAGGAAATTGTAGACCCCCTCACCACCCCCCCAGCAGCCATTTTGGCAATTTGGGGTAAACACAGGTGTTGCTAATGAGACTCCTTAGGGGGTTTCTACCTAAAAAGTACCGCAGCATCATTATTGTCATTAGTAACACATTACCTACCAATTTACGTCCAAATGACTATGGTGGTGGGGGTGGGTAGGGTTTTCAAAAAAGTTCCATCTTTTAAAACTTCGTGTTTTCGCGGCGCTTGGATAACGACGTAATATTTCAGGATGCAAGAATTAATGGGAGCCATCCCCGTGAAGGCTGCGCCATCTTTTCTAACCTTAATAACTGACAAAACGTCTGAGATGAAATCACGAAGCATCGCAAGGACAAATCATGTGTAAGGCAGCTGGCTGGACATGGAGACCAAAGTTATCTTGTTCAATTTCCAGCACTGAGGAGGGATCTTATTTTGATGAGAGTTGGGGCTGACTCTCTTTGTGTTTGGAGAGAAGTATCATTTGGATTTTAATAGAATTTAGCTAATGAGTTATTGATCTTTGCAACAAACTCTTGCGCCGATTCCACATGCAGAAGTAAAACTCTGCGAACAATTGCTCCATGGGACCACCAAGTCATCAAAATGACAAACTACGTTATGCTTTTCTCGCAGTCAAAACGTTTGTTTGTTCTCGTGGTGCGGCTTAAAGAAGAAAACTTCTGCCTTTGTGCAGACAAAAAGGGAAGTTAAGAGTTCCTCTGGGCTTGAAATGAAAGAAGTCAAATGAGTTCTATATTTTATTGCATGACTGAACCCGCTATTCTGTCCTATTTTACCTGAGGCAGGTTAGGACAAGCAAAAAGATGAACCAGTGCCTGGATTTGGGAAGATTGAGAACTTTTCCCGATTTATTGTGCAGTCTATGTACTGTATGATCATTGGCACACACTGAAACCAGCTGAGGCTGATTTATTCCGACAGACAGAGATGTCTGTCCCTACCTTGGGTTGATATGGTCCATATTTCGGTCCGTCTCTTGGCTATGAAACAAACGCGGCAGCAACAACACAAACCGTGGGGGGGAATGTCAATATTTGCAGCAAATACTAATTTCCCCAACTGTAGGAAATAAATCAGGATTGACGTGCCTTGGAGCAAGGGTGTCAAACGTCATCAAATGTCACACCCGGTGTGATATAACAACATACCGGCATGATCGAAATCTCCTTTGCTTCCCTTGAATTTAGTTGGAGATGCTCCAATATTCAGAATTTTCTCCGACAAAATTGCATCTATACCTCTTTGTACCTCTGCTTTAGCCGTTTCAAGAGTTTTGCATCTTATTCATGAGCACAGGGAACATTATTTCTATAGGTACCATCCCTACTGGTGCTCTGTAATAAATTTTGGTTCCACAGTTATGATCTTCATTTCCACTCAGCTTTGGGATGGCGCCATCTTGGCAAAATAACAACAACACACACACTCGGTTGATGAATTGAGCTTGTGTGCCTGATGTTCCAGCTGCCATGGTGTCTAATGTGTATTTGTTATCATATCTGCAGTACCTAATTGAATTTAAAATGGATAAAGCTGTCCATGAGCTGGGGCTGTGTAAAGAAAAAAAAAAAGCGGTGTATGAGAAGATAAATGGTTATCTGCAAGCGCATGGCTGCACAACAAGCTAACGGCAAAACAAATATAGGAATTCCATTTCCCACAGCGACGGTTGCACTGAGACCTTTTCATCATTTCCATATTTGGGAATGCATGCAAGTTATGTTGCGCCAAGGCAGCTGCGCTACCAGCTGTTTGGAGAACTTGTGAAGTTTCCAGATGAAACGAAAAATGGCGACAAAGTTTTGACAGAACAGGTGGCATTTGGATGGAATAAATCCAGGTTACTCTGGGGGACCCGATGAAAGGCGAGAGCTCCGGTCGTGTACGAACACGCTCAAGTCGAGCTCAAAACAGCAGCATAAGCGTAGTGTTGACAATACGGAGTCAAGTAGGCAACTCAAAGGGAAACCTAACGTATGACTCAGCTAATGTCTTATTTTGACTAGTGGTTATTTTAAGCCCTGCTGCAAATCTTGACATTCAATATGGCAGCTAATGTAATGACAGCAGTGTTTCAGCACACTTATTTATGTGAAATCCGGGCCTTTTGAGTTGAACAAAAAGCTATTATTGTCATATGAATGGCAACAGGTGGCATACATTGGTTAATGAATTTTGCCTGTCACTATATGTCGCCGGCATAAATAGATGAATCTGTAGGAAGATTAATATTTGGGTAATTTCCCCATGGCCCGCTTTGATTTCTCACAGCGCACTATTGTGGTCATTATACAACACCCGAAAAGACAATTAATTACATGATGGAGAAGAAGATAAAGGAAGTTTTATTTGACAAAAAAAGAACAATTTGAAACTTTTTAGATGTACTTTTGTCATCTGCACCGACAAAGCTAATGTAAAAAGTATGCTGGGAGTCCCCACAAAATGTAGCATGAAGTCGAGAATAATAGCCAAGTCATTGTCATTTCGGTTCGACTAAAAACGAAATAAAAGAACGTTTTTTTTATTTCTTCGCTCATTAGCTCCGCATTAGCGCGGCTGTCGAGGTGGGCTAACGGCTAAGCTGAGAGCTAACCCCTACAAACCGCCGCTTCCATCCATCTTCCTCTCCAACGTCCGCTCGCTGGATAATAAAATGGACCATCTAAAACTGGAACTCTCTTCAAAGAGGGAAGTTAGAAACTGCTGCGCTCTCATCCTGACGGAGACATGGCTGAACTCATCAATGCCGGACAACGCCGTTAGCCTGGAGGGGCTCGCTACATTCCGCGCCGACAGAAACAGCGAGCTAAGCGGTAAATCCCGAGGAGGTGGGCTGTGTGTCTACATCAACAACAACTGGTGCAAAAATGCTAGATCTGTCGCCAGCTTCTGCTCTTCGGACATCGAGCTTTTGACTGTGAACTGCAGACCCTTCTACCTGCCCAGGGAGTTTACTGTTGTTAGCATCACGGCTGTGTACGTGCCTCCTAGCGCTAACACTAAAGAGGCCATGAGGGTTCTCTACCGGACAATTAGTGAGCTGCAATCCACGCACACAGAGGGGGTTTTCATCATTGCTGGGGACTTCAACCAGGCTAGCATGAAGACTATTCTCCCTCATTTTTACCAACACGTGGATTTTCCAACTCGGGGAGAGAACACTCTGGACTTGGTTTACACCAATATAAAGGATGCATTCAGAGCAGCCCCCCGCCCCCACCTCGGCTCTTCAGACCACCTATCTGTTATGCTAACCCCTGCATACAGGCCCCTGCTGATCAGAGCAAAACCCACAGTGAAGCAGGTGAGGGTGTGGTCTGAGGGGGCCATGGAGGCACTCCAGGACTGCTTTGAGTGCTCTGACTGGGACATGTTCAAATCAGCAGCAACATATGACAATCAGATCAACATTGATGAGTACGCCATGACTGTGTCAGCCTACATCAACAAATGCTCCGAGGACGTCAGCACCACTAAGAACATCATCACCCGAGCCAACCAACGACCCTGGATGACTGAGGATGTACGTCATACGCTGCGAGCACGGAACTCAGCCTTCAAGTCTGGCGACAAGGAGGCACTGAGGACAGCGAGAGCCAACTTGAACCGTGCCATCAGGCTAGCGAAGCGAAGCCACAGTCGGAAAATTCAGGATTTTTTCCACGACGCCAATAACACCAGGAGTATGTGGCAAGGCATACGGGCGATCACGGACTACAACTCACCCTCCCCCCCGGTGGGTGAGGTTGATGCTGACTTCCTAAATGGTCTAAATAACTTCTTTGGGCGTTTTGAGGCACTAAACAGCACTCCGGCAGTTAAAACTGTTCCCCACCAGGAAGAGGAGGTCCTCTGCCTTGACTCAGCCGACGTGTGGAAGACTCTGAGAAGAGTCAACCCACGTAAGGCCCCAGGCCCCGACAACATACCTGGGCGGGTGTTCAAGGAATGTGCAGGCCAGCTGGCTGGTGTCATCACAGACATTTTTAACATCTCGCTGGACCAAGCCAAAGTGCCAGTGTGCTTCAAGGCTGCCTCCATCATTCCGGTGCCGAAGAAACCTCAAATCACCTCATGGAATGACTACAGACCTGTGGCACTGACTCCCATCATGATGAAGTGCTTCGAAAGGCTGCTCAAAGATCACATCGTCTCCAGACTCCCCCCAACATTCGATCCGTTCCAGTTTGCCTACCGGCAGAACCGCTCCACTGAGGATGCCATCTCCTCCGTTCTTCACCTGAGCCTGGCTCACCTGGAGGAGAGGAACACCCACGTGCGGTTGCTGTTCCTGGACTTCAGCTCAGCGTTTAATACCATCATTCCACAACATCTGGTGGAAAAACTGGAACACCTGGGCTTCAGCACCCCCCTTCGGAACTGGCTGCTAGACTTCCTCACCAACAGACCTCAGTCAGTCCGGGTCGGACAGAACACCTCCGATGTCATCACCCTCAGCACAGGCTCCCCTCAGGGCTGCGTCCTGAGCCCCCTGCTGTTCACCCTGATGACACACGACTGCGCCCCCAGGTTCACCACCAATCACATCGTGAAGTTTGCAGACGACACAACGGTGGTGGGCCTCATCAGGGACAACAACGACCTGGACTACAGAGAGGAGGTGGAGCAGTTGGTGGGCTGGTGCAGAGAAAATAGCCTGATCCTGAATGTGGAGAAGACGAAGGAGATCATCGTCGACTTCAGGAAGAACCAGCCTCACCACGCTCCACTGATCATCAACAGCTCAGCTGTGGAGGTGGTCAGCAGCACTAAATTCCTGGGAGTCCACATCACAGACGACCTCACCTGGACTGTGAACACCACAACACTGGTCAAGAGGGCACAGAAGCGCTTGTACTTCCTGCGGAGGATGAGGAGAGCCCACCTGCCCCCACCCATCATGAGGACGTTCTACCGAAGCACCATAGAGAGCATTCTGACAAGCTGTCTCTCGGTGTGGTGTGGAGGTTGCAGCGCCTCCGATTGGAAGAACCTGAGGAGAGTGGTGAGGACAGCAGAGAGGATCATCGGGGCTCCTCTTCCCTCCATTCAGGACTTGTCATCCCAGCGCTGCGTGTCCCGAGCCCGAAATATTATCAGTGACCCATCACACCCCCACCATGGACTGTTCTCCCTGCTGCCCTCTGGGAAGAGGTTTCGCAGCATCCGCTGCAGGTCCACCAGGTTCTGCAATAGTTTTTTCCCTGCTGTCGTCAGACTGCTGAACATTCAACGTAGCATTCCTCTGCACACTTGTAAATACTGCTTTTTGTCTCCTGCACTGTTCACATACTTTATCACTGCTGCACTTTACTTTCATATTTTTATATAGAATGTCACTTTTTTTTATAACCAGCCGAAATACCTCTACATTGCTGAAAGCCGTATGCAACGAAATTTCGTTTTGTACACACCAGTGTTGACAAAATGACAATAAAGTTCTGTCTAAGTCTAAGTCTAAGTCTTTTATGACAAAGCTGTCCCTCGCTCAGTATAAAAAGGCCAATATGTCCACCGAGGATATTTTTGCAACGGTGCCATTAAGTCCAACAGCCTTAAAAGGGTGCAAACTGGCTGGCAGTGGCACCTAAAGAAATAATTGGGATGCCATTACATCGCCTTCACCAGTTGCTGGAAATAAATCTGCTCAACACAAGACCCCCAGCTCCGCTGCCCCTGAGACTTCCTCTATTAAATCATTGATACCTCTGCTCTCGCATAAACAAGTTACCTTTTCAATAAGTAATGGGGCCTAATTAGCTTAAAGAACGTCCTTCACGGATGCTCGGTCGGAGGCGGATAACACATGAGTGGGGAATAGAAACAGGAAACACAGCTATGCTCTTTTTAGTATAAAATTTCGGCGTTCATCTGGGGGACGCTAAAGGTTTGATTCCAATTAATTTCACGTCAAAACATTGTCTCCTTCGTGCGCGCCTTAAATTACCACTTTCCTCTGTATCCTTTTTATTTATTTTTTTATTTTTAAAGAGAGCAAGGAAGCCATTTAATAAAGAGACTCTCTAAAGTTCGATGCAGAGTAATTACCGTGTCTAGGCCCGTGAACACGGTGGGGAAATTAAAAAGATGAAATAATTAGATGGATTGGATTGGATAGCATTTTTTTTAATATAATTTATCTCCTATAGGCTACCTGCCAGGAGAAATCGGTGTTTACATGTGAGTAAACAGGTCAATTCATTATTTGACTCATTAAAATTAGGGGTGGGGGGCTCGCTGTAGTTTTTTTAAGAATGCTTGTAGGGTAGTATGGATGCCCCCTCAATTTGTAAACCGTTCTGCGTGAAATCCCACTCGCTTGCATTCCGAATGACTTCCATACCACTTCCATTAAATATATATCTGCTCCACCACCAAAGGCGCTAATGTGGGCTCTTTCCAAAGTGGGCGAATTGTTGAGGGAGCCACTAATGGACTGGGGGGGCTTCACTCTGGGGAAACTTCTGCAGCGGCACTTTAGCGTAATTGTGATGAGCATGATTGCAATTCACAAACTGTTGGCTTTTCCAGAAAAGCATGTGCATGTTTTATACAATAAGCACGACTTTGATTCCTTATGTAATGGCGTTTGCTTTTAAAAATAAATGCCCTCAAAGAGACAAACTTTATGTCTACGTTGGAAACCACTTTTGAGAGTAGCATATATATATATAAAATACGTATATATATCTAAAATGATGAGTCATATAACCATAAAAGGTTGGACATATGTTTTTAAACAGACTACACCGCCTCACCAGATACGGCCCATTGGGATCCTTAACACGTCCCTCGTTCATGCTTAACATCCTCCCACGCCGCCTTGTTGGCCCCTCCCACAGGCACAATGCTCAAACACCGGGGACTCATTAGCGCACTGGCTGGCAAGGAACACAATCGAGAAAACACAACACATGGACATGTCACCTAATTCCGCTGACACAAACAGCCTGCAAACAAGCTAATAGGACTGTGATGGAATGAACACAAGCGAGGAGATGAGCGTAGATTTGTTTTTCCAGGGGCACAATCCATTTACTCTATATAAAATGCCATAGAGGGATTGACAGAGGTTACTAAGGTGATGGAATGTATCACATGAGTTTGGTATTGCTGTGTTGTCACATACATTTCCAGCAAGTCACGTTTTCTTTATTACCCCGCCATCACTGTATTAAGGCTTGCATTAAATTCACAATAAAAATGTAGCCAAATTTGAACGATTGCATAAACGTATTTTTTGTGTATGTAGCCATCAGTGGAAAAAAAGATGATCTGATGCACGATGGAATTCTAACAACAAAACTAGAGGAACTATTTCCATGAGGCTAAAGACTGAAAAGGCTGCAGATATATATTTTTCTTTCTGTTGTTACTCAACAGGATTTACACGCACAAACGAACGAACCAATTTGCGTGCAACTTTGTTGACTCTTTTAATCTTCCTGGCTTTTGGTAATTCAGAGTATTGTTTTTTTCTTTCTTTTGTTTGCCTGCAGGATTACACAAAATACAACTTAACCAATTTCCACGGAGAGGTGGAGCCGGAACCAAAAAAAGATGACTGCCCCATCTGAATGAAAAAAAAAAAAGGTAAGCCGATATTCATATTCAATTTAGTGCTGATCCCAACGAAAAATATTTGGCCTTGAGTGTATGTGCTCGCTAAATCTGGGCTGAAGGGAGTCCGTATTAAGGGTGGTTTAGGCATTTAGTGGGAGCAGAGGAGCAATTGGCAGCTCCCATCTGGGCGATTGTCGATCAAATGAATTACCGGAGTGTGTGAAATTTGCACAGTTGAAGATGAGCCAAAATATATTACGTACACATAGGTGCTTATTTCTTCAATCATACAATACGATCGTTCAAAGGAGAGACTGAAAAGCTGACCGATCATTATACAGTCCGACTATGGTTAATTGTTAATTATCCCCATCGTGGCAGGCAGGCACATAATACCTCCAGTTAATTGCTCATTAAGGGTTTAAATTCGCCGTACCGTTTTTAAATCCCAATTGATCCCTTTCTTGTAGCTTACAAAAAGAAAATCTGGACATCTGGTTGTCTGTAGCGGAACAGACAGAAACCTTGCCACCTTTACGATTTGTTTTGATAGTTGACAACAGTTTGAAAGGCCATGCTACCAGCCCCTGCAGGGCTTAGGCGGAACATCGCCATTTAAGAAATTTAGGACGTGACTGTCTGTAAAAGTGAACACTTTAGTCGTTAGCTTTGACTTTTTGCTACAGGCGATTAACTTCCCAAAGCGGAATTTAACAACCACTCATAGGAAGATATTTGAGTCCCATTTTGACCATCCCAAATGCACCATCTTTTGCCTCCTTGACATCAATCTAATCCTAATGCAGTTTTGGCCCATTTAGAAATCCAAAAGTGGACTGTGCACCATGATATGTCCTTATTGTGAGGGCAAGGAAACAGCTGTAGCCAAGCACTGGGCAGACGTGGCACGGGATGCAAAGAAGGATGACGGGCAGCATCTGTTTAAGAGCTCTCCAACAAGAGATGAGAGGCCAGCTGAGCTTGTGAACACTCCATCCAGGAGACTTGCAAGCGGCCGGATCCGGTTGTTGAAAGAGCCATTCAGCAGAGGGCAGTAGTGTTTGAAGGTTGTAATAGAAACGGACAGTTGTGGAGGATGAGCGGCACAAGCCGTCTCGGTCTGACTTGGGCTTGGATACCTTTCTGTCAAACTTCCAACATCTTTTAAGGCAACTGTATCTGCGTCAAGTCCTGGCAGACAAATGTTCGAAAATAGATGAGAAGCCGAAGGAACCCCGCTGATGTAATGATGGCACGCAGTGTCTGTCATTTTCCTTCGGTTCCACTTAATGTAAGACCTTCTTATAGACGACAAGCAAAATTAATTGAAGCTCTCTCCTGGAATAGAATAGCATGAGATTTTCATTTTCTTCTTGACTATTCCTTTTTCTTCAGTCACTTTTTTAATTACGTAGAACCAGCAATAGTGGAAGTCTGATTTAGTAGTTGGACATAAACAAGGTGAAACCAGCCAAGTGAAACGTCTTAAAAGCCATCAAATGAGCATTTGAAAGGATCATGTGGTATTCAGAGATGTAGTCTAATTTCCTGCGGACTCCTTATGTCGCTCCCTTTGACACTTCATCGTTCAATGATATGAAATAATGTCGTTCATTACCAAGCTATCTGCTCACGGACACTCTTATGCGCACCATTTTGTTCACATTATCTCCCAGGCATCCCCTGATAGTATTGTGACTTGATGGAGCCACATTTTACGGTCTGTGGCCAAGCAAGGTCATATGAAGTCATGTTTGTTCCCGTCTATTCCGATCAATACTCCCTTTACGTGTATTTTCGTCACTAGCTTTGTTATGAGAAATTCGTTTTTCATAATGCGTACATTAACCCCTACTAGTACTTTATCATCTGAGAGAATATTCAATTATATTGCTTTCCTGTTGGCTCATTGCTATCCAAAACACCAAGAGAGACATCTCAAGTATTTTGGATTCAATCACCTCTACCTTTAATTGAAGTCCATCTGCTTTCAAATCTATCTGTCATTTAGCTTCAATCTGACTGAGGCTTTGGAGAGACTCACTATAGTTGGCCCCTATCACCAAGCGTTCCCTTGGGCGGTGGGGGTCCGGCGATCAAGCCTTTCTGAAGGTGTATCGAGCGACTTATTGATTTCTAACACTTCGCTTTGTCTTCATCAAACAGCACCGAGACTTCAATGTTCCAAAATAGACAGCACTGTGCATCCCCGCCATCTCATTTTTTTCCCCCTCTTTCTGCCCAACCTCCAGTTCCTTCCAAACCTACTCACTCTCATGAGACTCTCTCAATCCTGCGGCAAACATCGAGAAATACGTTATTGACTTTGCCTTATTTGTCCAAGGAACAAACTTGACATATGGAGGTCATCAAATGAAAGACAAGAGCGGCGATAAGAAAATGAATGACGACGACAGTGGCCACATCTCATTTAATGTGGATTTCATCCAAACAATATGAACTACTTGATTATGTTACATATCCAGATAGTTAATGAAATGTGAGCTTGCGCAATCACTATTATCTTGACAGGATATTGTGCTTTGTTGCCTTTTAATCAGAAGTAGATCCCAAACAACAACAACCAATCTTAGATAGTATTCAAGTTTTGAGCATAAAAGGGATCGCATATTTATTATATGGTGAGACTTATAGACAAAAGAAAATAGACTTATTTGAAATGAGTCCCTTCTCAACTTTATGATTGACTGTTTTTGGTCTTACCTGGAAGTTTGGACTTAAAGGCTGTAACGCCGAGCACATCTATCCCTCCCAGCTTGATTTTGATCTTGGCAGAGGATGAAGTCGCTGAGAGCTAAATCCAGTAAAGTTGGTCAGCTAGGGATAGAGGGATTGTGTCGCCCGAAAATGAACAGGCTCACTGTGATGTTGGAAACTTATCTGCCTTGTAGGTGTTCGTGTCATTTCAAGTTGTATAGCATAACTCCACGTCCAATTTTGGCTTTCCAAAGGCTTCTACTGCCTCTTTTGTTCCAAATAGCTCGCTTTCGGCAAGGCTCGGAATTTAGCAGCTTTTTCTTAGGTCTGGTGTGTCTGCTAGGACTGCCATTGCAGTTCACGTTTGTGCTTCACCGACATCTCCATAATATAGCACTGAGCATTGAAGTTCTTTTAAGGTTCTTTATTTATCATATGCTGCATTATGGACCAAAAGTCAATCACTTAATCAATCAGAATTGGATACACCAAGAGAGAGTAGAATCAAATGAAGCCACAAGGTCAGTGACGGTTGAAGGAGAACATCTATCATACTTGCGGCGTTCTCTACGAGGCTGAGACGTCGCTATCAACGGGAATAAGCGAGCGCTTCACTCTCGAGCGCCTTAATGCCGTATGCTTCACTGACACATTCATTCCATAGTCTGAGGCTTTTTTGCCTGCAAGGCCACAATAATTTCCTTTGCGTCTGGAGGACACAACGTGACTCGTATTTTTCCAATGTGTGCTTAAATAAGCATGAAACATCACATCAGCTGAGAAAGGCTGTCAGTGGCTCAGATGGTGTCTGTCAGGCCCCCCCTCCTCCTCCATTATGAAACCTTGAAAATATTCCATTGCAAATACTGGTTTTTGTGAGCGGTGTGACAAATTTCAACACAAACGCCACAGAAGGGGACTGTGTTGCTTTCTTTTTTGTGCCGCTTAGAAGTTCCGCTCTGTTTAACATTCTTACCGGCACTCCTCGGATCTAATGAAGATGAGTGAATGGCTGTTTTTTCTTTTTTGTTTTTTTTTCCTTTCTTCCCCCCTCCCTCGCCACAACTCTCGCATTGCACGTCAATAAAACGGCTTCATAATATGTCTCTCTCCTCCTGCAACGTCAAGCTAAATTGATGGGATGATCACGAGGCATGTAGCGTGTCTGAGGCTTTTCTGAGCTGCTCTAACCTTCACATTCTCTCTGCCTTGTTTATACAAATCAAAGTGCACATACAGTCAGACATTGCAGCCTCTGCATTGCACTATAATGACATTGGTACATTCCATTCACACGGAGGGTGAACATTCTTTCAGCTGGGCCATTTCAGCGATGGTCGTATATATGTACTCTTAGACTTCCTCCAGAGCTGGAGATGTTTACTCTCCTATGTCCAGACTGCAAATGACTGTCGCTTAGATAGTAAATCCACCACTGGCTAATACTATATACGCCTTCCCATCCCGATAAAGTCATCAGCGTATTTTCATTTTGATTCATCACATTTGTAATGCATGCTTCAAATCACTTTCCGTAGTCATAGTGAAATGCTTTAGTAGCAACCTTGAAGACTGAGACCAGCCACAAGGCCATACATTCCACATTCAAGCTTGACTCCTACAAGGTAGAATTAAAACTTTTAAGAAGTCAGTGGTCTGTTTATATTGCCTGCAGCATGACATTTTACGGTTCTCAGTAGGCAACAATTGCCACACTCACAATACCTTCAAGTTAAGGAACAATAGGCCTACGTTTAACATCAAGTACGCTGTTGATGTTTCAGCGATGGAGTCAGTATGCATCAGATAAGCAGAAGGTCATCACATCCAGCCTGACTCTCTGTACCTCGCCTTTATCCAGACAAAAAGGCATCCTTTGGGGAGATGGCTTGTGTCAGGCATACGAGAGAGAGGCAAGAGCTGGATGACTGAGCAGGAATATTACCCTTGCTTGTCTTTTGAATCCTCGCCGCTGGAGTCGAGGGTGCCTTCTGCACTTTTCAACTGTATCGTCGTATTTATTATTAAAACCATCAGATGAATCTTTCATGCGCAGGAAATGAAAGAACACTGCCGAGGAGTACATGGAGGGAAGGTAGTGACAAAAAACACGAGCCGCGGCCAGTGAATGAGAGAACCGTCATGTGCTAGATCACAGAGGTAGTTGTGTAATGAATTCTAGTACTCGGTTAAGGACCCTCAACAATGGTCACATTGCACGTTCCGTTTCGGTTCGACCCCCAAACAAGAGGTTAAACTTGGGGGACAATACAAGTGATACTGTACAATACATTAAACACCTAGAATGTATCTCTTGTGTACGTCTTTACTAACACATTGAGGAGCAATAACCCGGCGTGTCAGCAACAAAACAAAAACAAACAAAAAATAGAGATGAGAATGATTTTTATGGGGCTCTTTGGGGAGCAGTGGGAGCATTAAAAAGTAACACAAAGTAGGAAACTGGAGACATTTAACTTTTGAATGGGGGGAAGGCTGTACTACTTTGCCGAAAAGAGAACGATTGTATGCGACGTTGACTGTGGTTACACCTCGGGATCGGAGGATCTTGAATCGTGACTATTAAACCCGAGCATTAATCTCTCTGAAGCAAGCTCCCGGAAACAAATCAATACTGTCCGCTGTGTTTTTTTTAATTCATCATGAAATATGATCACGGCGTGTCACAGCATGTGGCATGCCACCCTCAAACACACACAAGTCCCGCCACTGAGAGCTTAGGGAGCACTGGCGGGAGAACAGCCACAAGGCCATACATCATCACACACATCCCATAAAGTCAGACATTCCCCATGCATTACTCCATCCGAGGGATGCTCTGTGGAGGAGAGAGAGGGTGTGGGCGAAAGCCCCTCCCACCAGGATTAACCATAAATCCATGCTTTTCACAACTATTTTTATATCCCATTATTAAGCATTGATCATGCTTAGGCCCCTGGGAAATGGTCATATATATATAGTATATATATATATATACTATATATATATATTTTTTTTTACCTGGTGCTTTATCTATTCTGTCATCATTGGCTGAGGTAGAGGGCAATGCCCCCCGCCCCCAAAAAATGTGCCAGGCCACATAATTGACTTTTCGGTATTTGCCTCTTTTTCCTGTCGCTGTTGCAGACCCCCAGAAATAGTCCTGCACCTCAGACTTTATTTTTCCCTGTTGGAAATGATCCCCCCGCCGGCCCCTTCTTCTGCAGTATCTTTTCCAAAAATGTTTCCAGTCAATTACGCCCATGCCTCCTCCGCTGAACAATTTAAATGAATGCTAAACAATCGTGTTCATCGGGTTTCAAATTGCTCCGAAAGCAAACAAGCAAAACGCAACACTCAGCCAAATATCATCAAGCGCCAAGCGCCTCCTCGTGAAGGTGACATTTGGCTGAGTCATAATTGATTTGGCCATGTTTTGTGAAAGATGGTAAACAGATGAACATCACGAGAGCAGATGGAGCATCTCCCAATCTGACATTTAGTTGGAACACTGTCTAACTGTCTCCGTGCAGCCCTGTTTGTTTGCTTTCTTCAGTTTTCACCATTTGCATTGTTTGAACAGAACTACCGCCTGTGTGGGCAAAGGATCTTGAGCTTAAATGTTACTTGCTTCAAATATTGCAACGTGAAGTGATTATGAGAGGGATGTCTGGATTGATGGTGAGAAAAGTGCGAGTCGAAACAACACCTGTGCTGCTCCCTTTATGCTTAATGCGTTCTCTGGTGTTCATCTGCATGCTTTGGGCTTTTTTCTGTTGAACGGGGAGCGCGCTAAAAAGGCCACTTGAACACAGAGTGCTGAAAAGTCATCGTCAGCGATGCGTTATCCAAGATAAGCTGTGAAAGTTTCTTCTTGCCTGACAGTCTCTTTCGCTCTCTCTCTCTCTCTCTCTTCCTCCCGTCGCTCGACCCCGCTTCTCACCTCGCTAATGGCACATCGGCTTCCTGCAAACGCGGACCGCCCTGTAATGGCCCAGACAAATAACAAGCTCATTTGAAGAGAGTGTGATACTGACAGACAGCCATTTAAGGGGTGCTCATATTATGAGACCCTGTCAACTAAATAGCCAGCAGCCTTTTCTCCCCACTTAAAAAAAAAATAAAAAAAAATCCTATTCACATTTTTTCTTGCTCTTTTTCTTTTTTACTTTATTAAATGTGACGTCTAGTCTTCATCATATGAGGCTCCATCTCAATCTTCAGTCTGTTCTGGGCCTCGATGATGATATATGACGCCCCCTCTCCTAATTGCAGGACTCGCTCTTGCACAGTCATACAAGAAAACCATTTGGCGTGACGAATGGATTTCTCCCCATACCAATGAGAATGAATGGCCTTTTTATTGCTGGATTCATCTCAATGGGCCATGTTGGTCATTGGCTGGCTAAAGAAGTTTGCCATGTGTCAGCCAGAAGGGGAGAGTTGGACCGGGGGAAAAAACGGTTCCCATTTGCCTTCCCAGCTCGTGCGGAGGTAGCCGAAAAACACACTACAACGTTTCAACTTTTTTTTAACCAGCTGGGATCGGATTCCTGCGATTTGGAAACATGGTTTTGAAAATGCATGCAAAACAAACATTTTTACAGACCCTGAATTTCTTCCAAAAAAATGCTGATAAAGATTGCTCTTTACTGTGGACAGGTGGAACTGTAGCAAACAATTGCCCCGTATTCTTTGGAGATCATCAACCATCTGTTTTGTATTGCTAATTCACACGCTGTTACTTTTCCCTAGTCCAACCTGCTTCCCTTTGTGTGGCCTGATTTACTGCTCCATGTTTGGCTCATTTGAAGACAGCTTTTGATTGATGACGGCGTAGTGTTCCATGCCCTTGTTTTGCTGCCGCCATTACAAGTCTCTCCATCAACATTTGTACTTGTTCTAATGAATTGTTAATTGATCATAAGCTTTTTCATAACAAGGCCTATTCCAGTTCTTATAAAGTCCTCAGAGGCCTGTAATAAAATCATAAAAAAATGTAATGCAATAATCTACATAACAGTTCTGACGTTCTGTTTTTAGAATTGCGTGGTGAGCTGGCCGTAGATTTGCCACCCATTTTATTTCATTCGATTTGTTTATTTAAAGAATATATTTATACAATGTATACAATATCTATTTGTTTTAGTCAGAAAATGACCATCATGCAAATTATTAGGGCCTTTTTAAAGCCAATGTGACTAATAGAAAACACACATTGACATTTAACTACCTCATTAACTTGTTATGGCTAATTTCTTTGCAAGCCACTAAAAGCCTTGCGTACATATGATCAACCCTGGTAATCATTTGCTCTCATTTCTCCCACTTCCCCATGTAGTCACGGCTAGAATGGGTTGTCGTTTATCTCACTTTCGTCTTGGGCTATTTAGTCCCGACATGCTCTTACGCTGATGTTACATAGTCGGAATGGTCATTATAGGTTTAAACAAACAATACGGATGTAATCCGACTGCTTGGATGTTCTTTACTTATGGGAGGGTTGACAGATTTCACAAACTGCCGTGCACGGCGGCTCCTGCGAAGTCAGCTGGGATAGTCTCCAACTCGCTCGCAAGCCTAATGAGAACAACGGATGGATGGAGAATGATTTAATTGCGGGAGAACATGCTTCATTATATGATGTGGCATTTTTTTCCCTCCTGCTTCTTTCAATGCTGTTTTGATTGGCTGCTACTTACCTCGTTCGTAGTCCTTCTGCCCCCTTGACCTTCTCTTTGCAGTTTTACGACTTAAGCATCTGCTGTACTATCTCCCTCTGATTAAGAGAGGTGACCATGAACAGGTGGAGTCTTGCTGTGACAGCAGGGGGCACTCTTCTGCCTTCGCAGCTATTTGTTGCTGCCTCTCCTCAGCTAACGTGGATGGCTGTGCTTCCACGATGCAGAATTTTATTCAGTGTGGCTTAGATGTATGTTTGCGTGAGTGTGTGTGTTGTCGCACGCTCATGCGTACACGTGTGTGTCCTTTGATGTACATGAAAAAAAATCATGATGGCTCTTTAATATGCATGGCCAGCTGTATGCGTGTGCTCTTAAGCACCATGCCTTGCACCATGATAACACTTAAGGTCGCCTTAAAACAGTGAGCCATGTCAGATGCATGTCAATTGAATGACACTCAAAGAGGACATTTTTTGTTTCCCCAATTTAAAACAATTCCTAGGTTTCTTGTTAACACATCTGTGACAGGCTTTCATCAAAATACCCCAAGGAAAGTCTTGCTGAAATGAGCTCCCGTCTTCTCCAACTGAACAACGAGGCACTCCATACAGAGCCAATTGGCAGTATGGATTTTGTTGCCATGGTGACTTGGGCGGAGCTAGAGAATTATACAAGCAAGTATCTTCTACAGAGCACAGAATGTGCCCAAAATATTTTTTACTCATGGAGGCAGCGGGTCATACCTCTACACTCTGAAGAGAAAAGATTTACTCAGTTGTTTAATTTCACACTTGACAGCCCTGATTCTTTGTATACAAGCCTTTAAAAAGTCAATATTGCACAATTTGTTCTCTTAAAAACATTGCTTGTGCACTTGTAAAAACGGAACAAAAGTCTGGTTGGGTGCATAATGCATGAATAGCAAGCTTAAGTCTACATCACATTTGGAATGAAATGGCTGTTGAACAAACTCTTCTGGGTGCCAAACACATGACGTTTAACCGTGTGGCTGAGGAGAAATCACGATCTGTCATTGGCAATGAAATTGGAAGCATGCCTCGGTTTGTTACACAATGACTATTGGTTACTGTTTATGCAGCTGCTCTTAGCCGAGTGAATCCTTGAAATTGATTCTTGGCCATATTTGGATTTCTCTTATATTATTACCTGGGGAATTGTTGTTGATTTGTTGTTGTTGGCAAAAGGTTTCTTCCATTGCGAGGTCAACCTGTTTGCAGTAATTGTCACATCATTAAGTCTGAAATGAATAATATTTTAGTCAACCTCAGCGTGTTTAAGTTAAGTACGATTTTTCAATTCTGGTAAACATGCGTTGGGTAGCTTGGCAACCAAACATAGAAGCAAAATTGAAACTTGGCAAATAAAACATCCACGTTGCGAGTCTCCCTAAAACTGCAGCGAAAGCTTTATACAAACAAGCAACAGCTCTGTTTATGTTAAACATTGATTTGTCCTTTCAGTTTGACTTGGTCTGATATATGCTTGCCCAAATAATAAAGTTGATTAATTGTGATGGAAATATCCGGAATGCATTGTTATTGTCGCTGGTCTTAGCGATTATTCTTATGATTGAGCTTATGAGCACTCCACTATTGAATAGTGTGTGTATAAAGTGTCCTCCCTTGCACCAATGTAGGGATATTTATGACTGGCTTAACTTCTCAGCCAACATTATTGAACAGATTAAACGTGATCAATGATGTCTGCGCGTCATTTTTCCCAGCTAAATACATATCTGCTATGTTCACTCAAATTTGAGGAGAGTTGTTTGTTTAGGGCCGGTTTCACACTATTTGCTCCTAAGAGAGATTTATTGCAAAGATCCGTCAGGAAGAAAATGATGCGTCTACTAAGTACGCTGACTGGAGACTTTTCATTCAATTATGACGCGTGGCCTTTTTTTTTTTTCCCCCCTTGCACTGAAATGTCAATATCCTGGAAAGCATTACTTTGGCTGCCCTCATCCTGCTTTTTCAAATGCACTTACTGTGTGTGGCTGGAGCTATTAGGAACAATGATGTCCTAAAATTAAAGAGGATTTTAAAAGCCAATGTGCTCAAGAAACTGACGGATATTAGACAAGGAGTGACTCATAGTCCTTTCAAGCAAGACACAAGCAGAAAATTTGTAACTAAAGACCAAAACTAATTAAAAACAAAGTTCAGTAGTATACTTTTTGAACTTTATATTTCCCTTAAAGTAAATGACATATTCCTCCATCGGCTTGCCGTTTAAATATGATCCATGATCAATCTTTCCAACTGGAGGCTTGAGTGGAATACACGTCACGTGAAATGCTCGTCATGAACACATCAACGTGTACAAATGGCTAATTCCCTGACGCTCAAGCAGACAACAGCAGTGTCAGACATGGCTTGCAACTTCAATACATGACATTGTACATGTTGTGGTGCACACCAGATGAATTATTGATCGTCTTTGAGGGATGGAAAGCAACATATAGCCGCTACGTCGGCTCGATCCCGTTATTCCCTCTCTATTTTTCAAACCAGTGTGACAAAGTAACTCCCAAATGAGTGAGCTGCTATTATTCCCCGAGTAAATTTGGAGTTGATTGGATCCCGGCTGCCAATTAAGGGTGTCTTCATAAGGAAGTCTTATCACCTGAATTGAATAAACATGCAAAAGGGAGGCAGCGTGTGAAGGCGTAATTGCAATGCCATTGCTGAGTGAGTTAATCAAACAGCTTTCTCAATTAATATTCAGAAAATGTCTTGACTGCAGTTGTTTGCAATGTAATATCTAAAGGCACAATCCGGAAAAGGAAATATGAAATTTCTAACCTTGTTTTTGGGAAAGTAATGTTTATTTTCAAGCCGATTAAGTTGGAAATGACACGCATGCTGCCTGAAAGCTTGAATGGCGCATTCACCTTATGCGATTCCAAATGTGCATCTCACAAGCAGCACCTGCGGCCCGAGTGTGTGAGGATGCACGCTTAATAGAATCTATGCGGCAGTGAAAAGATCAAGCTTATCCTTTGTGACCGTCGCTTTTAAGTCCTTTTGGAAAAACGGGTGTTTCAATTTTCTTCTATGGAGCCCTCGCGGCTTCACTCGGCTCACACTTGCCCCCCCCCCCCCCCCCGATCAAACACACACACACACACACACACCCTGATAGGCTGCCGGACAAAGCATTGACCTTCCCTTTGCAATCTCTTAGCTCGATCAGTAGGCCATTCTTCCATGTAATGTTTACATCTCTGTGGGCCATTTGCTCCACAATAAGGGTTCCGCCTGCCTTGGGTCCGCAACCTCTACCGTGGTTGTTTTGACCGCTTTGGTTCATGAGAAGGACATCTGCGCCTTTCTTATTGGGATTGAAAAAGTGGAGGGTTCAGGGGGTCATAGTAAGAAACGCAGTGTGCTGCTGTCACGGATAAATTTCCATTAATGTAGACGTATATATAGCGCTTTAATGAAGTGTAACATCTAGAGCATAATAATCAATTAATTTGATCGTTTAAAGTGTTGTCACTTGTGTGGAATTGGTTCTTGATGAATCGTGTCTTGAAGCAATTGAGTCTAAGTGAATTGTCCCGAGTTGGATTTACGCTACAAGGTTCACGTTACACAATAACGCTTTTTCTTTTTCACCCAAGTGGCGCAATGTGTGTCATGGGGTAAAGGAGTGAAAAAAAAATGGTAAGTCTCAATCGGCACTGGAGAGAGAGAGAAAATAAAACACCGCCGACAAA
Organism: Syngnathus acus; assembly: GCF_901709675.1. Taxonomy (NCBI): domain Eukaryota; kingdom Metazoa; phylum Chordata; class Actinopteri; order Syngnathiformes; family Syngnathidae; genus Syngnathus; species Syngnathus acus. Next base: position 1,679,242 of record NC_051099.1, on the reverse strand, counting down.
TCAATGTATTCAAGGTAGGGAGTGGCAAAGATGGCCGCTGGTGGCTTCACATTTTCGCGTCATTAATTCATTTATATATGTCTGCGGCTTCACTTCTTGCCCAAACAATGTCGTGCCAAACTACAGTAAGATGTCCCACAGGGTCACTAGTTCTCTCCAAGACATGCTGTAAGTCCTACTTTTGGAGTTGTATTTATCTTCATTGTTCCACTTTTCAAACTTTGAGGGTTAGTTAAATAAAGAAGAAACAAAGATTGAGTCTAGAATCTCAGAGTAGCACCCTTGGTAAGCGCAATGAGGTCATTTCTTTTGGTGACTTCTTTGAACTTGTGATGTCTGATGGTATGGATCAGCAATAAAATTGAAGGGCCCATCCAAAAACATCTCGCCGCATAAGTTTGAGGCCCGGGGAAGGAATACTTACTCAATGTTTTACGGTTTATGTAAGAAAGATGTGCTAGGAGGCTGGGGGCGGAGTCTATAATGCGGGAAGAGGTGAACGGTGCAATCCCGTTCGGAGGCTAATCACTCAGTCATGGCGAGTTCAGCCATTAGCAGACTGCATTCTAACACAAGTGGCGTGTGCTCAGATGGATGCAGCTGCCACGGATCTGCCACGGCTGGACAGTCACACTAATGAGTTTAACCGTAAGCAAGAAAAATATCTCTCCATTCCTTTCCAGTCTTATTTTAAGACAACACGAAGAAGAATCTGGACACCAAAATGACCTCCCAAGGCACCCAATAAAAATTTAATTATTATTTTTGACCAATTAACCACTAGAAAAATCAGACTCGATTTTTTTTTCGTCTTTAAGAAATGTTGTCTCGTCATGCAAAATACATTTTGGTCGATACGGTAGAGCAAAAGTTGCAATCAATTTTGAAGTAGATCCAGAAATTCTTTAACCTTTGTAAATTTCCCCTATACAAGCAGATTTTCCGAAATGAACACCTTTATCGTCCTTAAAAATGACCCTTAATCCTTCAAGACACAATTTTAAAGGTCTTAAAATGCCACAGACACAAGAAACATGATTCACTTTGGGAAACTTTACAAAGTTTTTATTTTTGTGTCTTTGTAACAATAATTAACTATAGTTAGTCAATAACCTACAGTAAATGACAATTTGAATGTGCCAAGCCCCCAGCCCGTGACATGGATACACTATTTTATTAGTCGACTTAACACACTCTGTATGTTTGCGCATCTGTGGCCTCCCTCAGCCATGAATAAATGTATAGGCGACATCCCATGGGCGCTGTTTTATTGCGTGTGGGTCGTTGTGCAGCATCAATATTTGGATCTCTCCAACTTCATTGCTCGCGTGCTCGCGCTCCTCAGATGTCACAACCGAAAGTGATTTCATTTGTTGGGAACTTTTATTGCTTGCTTGCTTATTAGGTTAACTTTATTATTACCTTCACCAAGAGAGCTCTCCATCACTTTTGTGTGATTGCTCGAAAAGTTGCCGAGATTGTTTTCTTTGAGAGAGAGAGCAAAGAGATGGAAAAGAATATCTGCATCCAATATTGTCATGGTGCTCATCGGAATGATCCATGAGTGTGCTTTTTGACGGCATTTTGATCACTAGAAAAACAAGGCTTGCCATCATTGAAGGCAATCTCACATCGGTAAGGACTCAAATAACTCCATCTTTCACGCTCCTCCTGTTTTGAAATTTCTTGCAAATTAGGTTGTCTGCTTATAATATGATTTGAGGCGGCATTTCACTCGCTAGAAAAAAATCAAGGCTCCTATGCCATGGCAGTGAATGTGCTGTTTGTGCAATATTAATTAATAAGGAAGTTTCTGTTCAAATAATATAAATGGCTCTACTTTAATTACTCTGTTGGCAATCAAACCTCAATCATCTTCAAATAACACCCAAGTCGATGATAACAGCGAAATAAATATGGCCAAGGCAGAAAGCATTTTCCACATTACATGAGCCTAAACAGGCTCCCAATGGTATGAAATTTATTGGCAAGCTTTGTCACACCTACACTGAATTTTGTTGACCAAATATACACTCTTGAAAGTCAGCTAAATATACTTTTTACAGTTAAGACAGAAATATCTGCTTATGTAAGCATCTACTGTAGAAGGAGAACCCCAAGTATAATAGAAGAAAATGCAAGAAGACAATATGGACAACTAATATGGAGCTCACACACACACACTGCGTTATTAATTAGAGCATGCTGGGTTGGTTATTTGTTGCTACATGGTGCATGTGAAAACATTAAAAGTGGTCAAATCATGCAAAAACGAGCTCCGTTGTTGACCAATTTATTGTCGTGTTTGTGCTGGTTGAAGAGAATGCAAATGAGCTTTTAATGATTTTGCTTCCAGACGCTATTTTCAAGGTTTACGGTGCCATAACACCCTACGGTAAGAAATTGCTCTAATTACCACGTAAGCAAACTTGTATGACTGATAGGGAAGCTTAGTGCACCTTTAAATAAACACAAAAGGCGGAGCTATGCTTGTACTGAATTATTAATAATTTTTATTGTGCCCTACCTTAAGTCTTATTTGTAACCTGACTACTTGCTTTAAAAAGTACCTTGGTTACGTTACTGATGACTTGGTTTTAAAAGTAACTTAATTTCTTGACTAATTACTTGATTTTAAAAGTAAATTATAAGACAATTTAATAATTACAGAAACTTGAATAGTTTATTTTTGTTTTTAAAAAATGAAATAAAAGCCTTTTTGACAATTGGATTGCAAATTCTTTGCAGAAACTATTTCAAGTGCGTAGAAGAACTTTTAGCAACTGAGACTGTCTGTTGTTGTTTTTCTATACACAATTTAATGCGAAACATGACAATAAGGTTAAAGGTTGAACTTGAAACATTAAAGTGCAAGAAATGGAAAGCGTCCACACATGGAAATGAGGATGAGGCGTAATGAACTGAAGACGCTCGCCTCTGGGTATCCGGAGACGAGGAAAGTTTAATTGAGGTTGAATTAGAAGAGGGGGTGGAGTTGCCTCCCTCATAAAATTTGCCGGGCTAATAATCATAATGTTTGGCCTGGGGTCAAGGCCAATTTCCATCCCGAGCCTCCAAAGTGCGAGTGGCTCTGAGCACCGTGCAGTGCGAAGTCAGGCCACGGACAGAGAACATAATTATGGTGCTTAACTCTTAATTATGTGCTTCCATATTGGCTTTTATTGTCCAAACAAGACTCTTTCAAATCCACTGAGAGGTGATTCCAGGGGTCGTTCCAAGTGCTTTTTTTTTTTTTGCAGCATAGAAGATATTTTAAGCCTTAATGTATTGTTTCTTTGCTGTCTTGTGCATTTTCTGCCTTGTTTCCTTTGAATTCTCATGGAAGTGGTCGAGCTGATCAGGGTTTCCTTTTGAAGTCTGTTTATGTCCCGAGGGGAGGCGAATAACTTAGTTGTGCTCCCCAAACTGTGCATATATCAGCCGAAAGAAAGCAATGAATCAGCTTGTTTGCATTTAAATGAGCGCCTTACACTAGCAACTCATCCAAAAATAATCTCGAGACTTTTAAAGAATACCACATCATTATGATGTGTTTTCTTTACCTAGACTTTCACTTTGTCACTTTTCAAGATGCTGAATGTGTTTATGACGTGTGAATGGCACTTGGGATTTAGTCGACAAATCCCGTCGACTCTGCGGTAGTTAGCGGCGGAGACGTGTCATTCGCTGATGCTCTCTGATGGAACCAGAAAAGCATGAAATTGAAAATAAACCATTGGATAAATGGACCTGTCTCCACCCTGAGCGGTGCTTAGGTGGGCCCTGTGCCAAAATGTTCACCTTTACTGTGTTGACAAAATATGGAAAGAGCATCACTCTGAACGCTCAGCAGAATGTCATGGCCTACTTGGTTGGTCAATAACGATTGCTGTTTGTGTATTTGAATTGTGGGGAAAAAGCGCTTTCCACAAACTGTGAAGGTGATGGACCATAGATGGTAGCAAACTTTGAGTAACCAGTTGACACGCCCCGAATAATTTAAGTCGAGTGGATGGAGCGGAGAAAACCAAATATGGATAAAATCAGCCGCAGCCGTGGGCAAATGGTGGATTTGTTTTGGGTGAAGGTCATCCGCACTTGCTCTTTTGAAGAGACTGCATTTTTGTTTTTTGATAATGAGATGCTACCTAGCTACCAAGGACAAGCACAGGACATGATGAGCAGAGCAGGAGATACTTCGGCCATTCTTGTTTGGCGGTAGAACAACGTACATGCTGGCTTTGTTGTTACAACAATACCAAAGTGGTTTCTAAAGAATGACATCATGAGTGATGAATTTCTTGAAATGAAAATCATTTTACTCGTTAGATCGTTCAGCTTAAGGTTTGGTAGGATAGAATAAGAAAAAAACAAGCTGCCACTTAGTGGGAGAAAAAATACCAAAAACAAAAACGGCAGTCGATTGGTTATCCGTATTCAAAGCTCGGGCGAGTGATGGTCTGTTCAATTGCGAAAAGGTCACGGGGACTCTAATGAGGTGCCTGCCGGGAAAATAACAAGGCCCTTATGCTTGGATGGATACCTCTTCACGTGACAGCGGGTCAGCCGGAGCATGATGGAAAAGCTTCAGCCTGCTCATGCTGACATTGTGGCCAATAACATTGTTTTCGATTGAGCACATCACATCAACTCACACGGCCTTTTACAATATTTAGGTGCTATAAAAGGGTAATCCGAACACAATGTTGTTCATCGTCATTCTGATGACCAAGCAAATGTAACATTTGTGATTTTAGAATTCACGAAAGCCAGCTAAGAGCGAGATATTAATTTGAAACAATACAAACAAGCATTCACAGTTTCCATTGGAAACAGCACGTTCCATCAGAATATGCTTAAAGTCTTCCTAAAGTAGATTTACCGTGTTTAGTTTAAGGTGATGAGGCATTTACAACCCTCTGTGTCAAAATGAAACAAATAGCTTGAGGTCATTGTACATCAAGAGCATATTCATTTCTAATTGGCTCCATTGGAGGAGGTTCACCAAGCAAAGGCGAATGGGGTTAAAATATGCTCGTGCGGCAGCTGGACACTTTGATAAACGATGGGACGAGTCCATCATTTAGAGCGCGGCAACTTGAGCTTTTAATGGACTAATTACCAGCGCACTTTGTCCATCATGCCTTCTAGCGGAAACTTACACATTTAGCAGACACAGGATGATTTACCTAATGCATTTTAGATGTTACCTTTATATATAAATATTTTGATGGTGTCAAAATTAATCACCTCGTATTTCAAGAATCAAATTTAGAGCTATTGTTTTTAAACTAAAAATTGTCCAAATCCTTTGATTTCAGGCTGTCAAAAATAATCTCTTATTTCTCTAGTCCATTATGGAAGTGTTTTGTGTTGAATCAAAAAGAGACATCTGCTTTTAATCAAATGTTTTTTTTAATACATTCTAATGCATCCGATTATTCAATGGAATAATCGAAAGAAAAATCGATTCTAAAAAATATTCAATGGTGACATAGGTCATTTTGATCCTTTTCTTCCTGCACAAACGACAGTCTAAATACGGCTGCTGAGGAAGACCGATTGAAACGATCCTTGCATGCAACAGCAGTAGCAAAACACACAACAGAATTAACGATAATACATGCTTTTCTTTGGACAGCGAGAGAGCATGTAAAAGCCTCAATCTAATACCGCCTCAGCCCCTAATGGATACCTAATACTCCCCATAATTGAAGAGGAGATATAAATGACCTAGGACACCATACGAGAAAGTACAATGACTGTACACATACTTACAAGAGCTGCATCTTGACCATGATACAATTGATAAGCATGACACATTATATCCCACAAAAGGCATTTTTTACTCCACTGCTATCGAAATCAATGTGAGCCTCATCTATTTATGCAGGTTTTGAAAGCGATAACATGGCGTATGATGTTTCATCCCCAGTGGGTACTTGACTCATTGCCAGAGAGCCGCAGTCCCTCTGACATTTGAGGCTTTTCATACAATAGCGCACAATGGCGCCTGTCACGTATGCGCTCTTAGCCTGCATGTAACAGACACCAGAGCACGGGTGTCACAGCAGCACATGTGCACCAATACAAAGCCAAGGGAGGCAATGCTGACTAAAGGTGAAAGCGCCAGCAGCGCGTGCGGACGAGGCGAGGGGCAAACGTGGCGTCCGCTGGCTGTGCTGTTTGATGTCCTTCCGTCACGGCTGACAGATTGCGGGCGAGGGGATCCGTCTGTGTTGTGGACACTGCACACGAGCGCAGGGAGGATTTGATGCTTGCTGACGCGCTGTCACACTGTCTCAATGAAGCTAGCTTGTAGAGGAGGAGAAAATAGAAATAGATGGCAAAAGGCTCTCGCTTCTGGGTACTACAGATTGCAGTCTTTGGGATGTGGACTCATTTTTTTTCTGGTCCAGTTCCGCTTGTTCAGTTCAAACAAATGACCTACATAGTATATAAATGGCAAAAGAGATTTCATTTGTTCTAGTACTACATTTAAAAAAAATAAAAGTCAATTATCTGGCCTGGCACCTGGGGGGATCCGGTGCCCCCGCGGCTCCCCTTCTAGCTCCGCCAGCGTTTGGAATATTTTGCAGAGTTTCTTTACAGAAGAGCTTTAAGAACATTTCAGGCTGCTTCAGTTTGCACACGTCAGCGCCAGGTTCAAATAAAGGAGCCGACTTCTCGGCTAATTCACAGTTCAACTTGGGGTGACCTTGTGAATTAACACTGAGTCATAATCTTGGAGGATTAGGAGGTCCTGGAACATCAGGTTTTGATGTTTTAATGCTGTCTTTATCTTTTTCCGCTTACAGCCTCTGGAGATTTTTTTTATTTCCCCTCTAAACTTGCCATCCCCTTCAGTTCTCATTTGTGAAGCACCAAGGAAAGACCCCAAACACACATTTACAGTTTATATTGGTTTTCTTATGAACTGGATGGCAAATAGATTTATTGTACTTTCAAAATGGGTCTATACTGTATCATATATTTTTAACTGTCCTCTTAATTTCACCAGTCTGTTGCCTACTGTCACGCAATTTACAGCCCTCTCTTTACTCATATATTTTGCATGCCGTGTTGATAATCCAACGATAATCTAATATATATGCAAATTCCCCATCGAGGCGATAAGAATGATCATTCCAGATGCATTTTTAATACATTTCTATGCCCACCAGAGTTAAAGTGAAAGATGGGTGATTGCATTGAACTTTAAAGAACAAGAAAAAAAAACGTATGAAAGCATTGAGAAAATGTAGTATTAATAATCAGTACGCATGGGAAGCATCACAGTGTCTCATCTGGACATGAGCCTGGAGAGCCAAAAAGAGTTGAAGACTGCTAGAGAATGTTAATGTGCCTACAAAGTTGAGCTCCATTCATAATGCGACAATAGCATGCACAGATCAGGGCGCCATTTGAATTTGGAACACCTCGTAATTAGCGTAGTTCATCATCAACTTCATTATGTCACTCTGTCCATTTATTTTTCGTTAATTTGCCCATTCTGCCTTGTTTCATCTACACCCCAAACACAATGTTCGCGCTTATCGCGGCACAACCAAAGTCTATGGAGACAAATGGAATTGACTGGTTAAAATGAAAGTGGGGTGACTTACTTCTGTCTCATTTCAAAAAATCATTCAGCCAGCAAAATGAAAATAAAAGCTCCTCAATGACTTGGCTCGCCGTCAAAGTCATTATCCCGTGGAATGGGTGGTTTTTGTGAGGCGTCTTATCAATGCTCCGCCTGGCCGACGGATTCTGACGTTTTTACTCAGTGTCACTTTGAAAGGTTTTCAATAAAATGTCGCCTTTTAACGTGTATCGCCAAGACGCTGACGAGAGGCAGTTTTATAAACGATTAGTTTGATGAGTCCCCGCCAGGGGTTTGATTAATGACCAACTTCATCTGGATGCTGCATTCTAATCACTCCTCAAAGATTTTTGTTTCACCTTTTGCAGCCAATATGGAACAGAGTTAAATTTGACGGCCAGATATTTGGTCTATCGGTCATTCCGCGGCCGTACTTCCCATTATTCATCCTCCCGGCCTAATCGGACCGAGCAGGCACACCATAAATAAACATCCGTCATCCGCCTTACTTGTGGGTCGTAGCGAACAACCTTGACAAGCTCTTCAATCCAAAAGTGACAATGATGGCACTTAATGATATTTTCATTGCTTTTGATCGACGTAATAAACCGTGCGTAGTATGACTGAATCGATATTATATTTCACTGGGTGGCATGGCAACAAGCCCCACTTATCCCATGCAAAAACCGTTCTTTTCATCTCTCCTGTTCTCTTTCATCTTTGATCATGTTTTCAATAAAGCATCTGTGGATATCTTCAAGTAGGACCACGTCATTCTGTGGGCACACTCGGCTGCAAGTTACACAGTAACAATGGTCGGCACCGCTTTGGACCGTCCATATCATCTTGCAATTATAGAAAGTGTCAAGATAAACCAAAATTGGGATTTAATAGCAGACAACTTTCAATGTATCAGTTTGTTTTGGAGAAACCGATAAATAATGAACTACCGTCAAAGCTCCCCTGTCTTGTCATCATTATAGACACGCCTCCCCCTCTCCTTATGTGAATCCTGCCATAATTATACATCCCGTCTCTCTCTAGTAAATGGAACACAATTGTCAAATGAATCACGCACAAAGGGAACGGAACACAGCACTTAATCATCATGGCCAAATTGCTCTATTCATTATTGTCTGATTGTGAGGAGCTTTTTTTTTTTTCCCCCTTACCGAATGAAACGTCAATAGGAAGACAGCTTATATGTAAATTTGAAGTGCAAGGGGGGAAAAAAGGCCTTAAATGAATGCAACATCACAATACAAATCTATAGCATTCCAACTTATATTACTTAGCGTTGATTTTGAAGTGTAGGAGCAGGAACAAAAGCTTTTGAACAAGGCAAAGTGCCTGAGAATGGCCGACTATTAAATTACTAATAAAGAATGACAAAGGTTTGAGTGTTGGCTGCATATTTTCTTGATAAAGTGCACCTGCAAAAATAAATGACATACAGGTAATGTTTATACGTGAAGCCTTTTTGCTCACAGGTGTGCTGTTTTACCTTTGAAGCTTGACTTTCTGAATTTTTGATCTTGTAATGAAATAGAAGATGATAAGTGCTGCTTTTAGAGTGTTCCGCTATTTCTTAAGCCTTCATTCACACATTGTCCTTTTCGTTAATTATTTACCTTTAAGGGCTGGAACAAAGATGCTAACCCCTTTTTATGTGTGTGCATCTGCAACTTTGAATAAAATGTCCTAGAAAGGCCTCACCACCATATATATCATTTTTGAAAATGTGCAATCAGACAGCTGTACTTTCTGGGAGTGAGCATCTAACCTTTAAGTATTGGCATTATTGAAAACAGATGAGAGTAGATCTTAAAATGTAAATGTTTTTTTTTTTTTTTTTTTCTCTGCTTGAAATTCGCCTCCCAAAAGTCTTCCCCAAGTTCTTTTCAGATGAGAAACTGACTGACTGTGTGGCCAAACGTAAACACTTCAACATGTAAATGCTCTAAAAGTGGAACTCGGCAATTTATTCAGCGCTTTGCTGTGATTTTCCTCGCTCGCACATCGCATCAACTTATTTCCATTGCCGTTACCTGACAACTTGACAGCCTTCTCGGGTTCAGAATGCATCCACGAGTTCAATGCCGGATTATCCTTAGAAATCCACGGAAAAGATACAAGCCTTCATATCAAATCATTCAAACAAATACCACCTATTAGAATAGTCATATATAGCCGCTAGAGTAAATAGGTACTGGTTGCAAAAATGTGATTTTAAAAGTGATCTGCTTTTTGTTTCGGGAGAGTTTGGCTATTAGAGGCGAGCGTTATCATTCCCGTGCAAACAAATACACGGTAAGCAGTATAGATGTGAGCCGGGATGATCCCTGACAGGGAATCTATGTTGTCTCCGCAGCAAACATGCAGCTTAAGGCTCTATTTTGGAAACAATATGGCAAGATCTCTTTTCTTTTCAGTGAATGCCATCTTTAATCCTTGTTTTTTTTGCAAAACAGCCAATTAACCAAAACCACATCACTGCTGCCTGTCTGTCAATACCAGAAAATATATGAAAAATATCTATGCACCTGAAAGATGTGAATCGTGAAGTTGTTAATTTGCCGAAAAGCAGGAATGACACATCGGTCGATGTGATGATTTGCGTGTAAGTTACTTCTTTGATGATAAGTGGTTGTAATTATTTACCCATCAAAAATGGAATGACACAAGATCAGATTTTAAGCTCCAGATAAGCTTCTTAAAAGGGCGATTAGAAGATGATGGTATCTTGAAAGTCTCACACAGCTAACAAGATTTAAAAAAAAAAATAGTAACACTTAAAATAACCTTCAGGTTGGTGAGCACAGCAGAATTTGACAGAAATATTCACAATACTCACACTGAATTAGGAGAAAGCCAAAAAAGGCTCAAGAGGAAATCAGAACAATTTGCTCAAGATTTACTGCATGCATCAACCCTTTTGAAACTCAAGTGGAAATGGCTCAAATGCTTGAAAGTTATTTTTTTAAGTCACCTTGCTTTAAGATGATTTAATCCGTTCACATGTCAACAATAGATGCACAACGGTTGCACAAAAAAATATATATATACATGAAATGAACGGAGCTAAAAGTACAAAATGTCTTCAACTCCCTGCATTCCTTTTAATAGCCTCACTTGTTAACATTATCGTAACCTTGACAACTGCACCCAGCAAATTCCCCGCTCGCCAGCATCTGCTCGATGCTGTCAATTTTTCCGAGGTCACCTTGTGCCGATGAAGTGAAGAGAGGCGAAGAGGATGTTGCTGTCGTTCTTCCCAAGTGCGCCCGTGCGTCTCGGCCCGTCCCTAATTTTTTGGCCACCTGTGTCTCTAACCATCTGGAAAAGGCCCTCCCACCTGCAACGCAACATGTATCAACAGTGTCTTGCAGCACACCTTACCTGTCACATTTTCCCAAATATTGGCAGTAGATGTTTGCTTTTCTCCCTTTTCCCATCAGGAAACAAAAGCTAGGGACCGTAATTGTAATAAGACCCTTCAAACGTGAAAAAGCTGAACCCATTTGGACAAGCAATAATATTTTCCTGCAAATGAACAAATAACAAGCTCACCCCCACAGTTGAATAAATACTCTACACACTCCCAACATTCTCGTTATTCTCTGTTTACTTCAAAGTAGCATTGATTTGAAATAGTTGCGATTTTGGTGGGCTTGTTGGTGACTTGAGCGTTGCACTAATTGGCCCTCCTGTCTTGAGTCAGCATTTCATTATACTGTAAGGTCTGTCTTGGTAGAAGGATTTGCAACACCGGCTAGCTTGTTACCCCAAATTGTAACTAATGGATGTCATCCCCGTCCCCTGATAAAAGGCTTATTTTCTCTCTCCTCGCCACCGCTATGAAGAGGAGGGGGCCGTAAAAGCATCGGCGAGCTGTTAATGAACAGCGTCGACAGTGTTTTTGTTCCACTGCTTGCTTGTTTTGTTGGTGGAGAGTCTGCGGGGAGACGCGAGATGTGAGGTGTTTTGAAGTCGAGTCATTTATTTCCAAGCTGTCAGCTTCCTCTCCTCCCATCGCTCTTCCCCGGTCCACTTTTTGTCTTTAGAGGCGAATCGGCCTCACAGCTCCCCAGCGTTTATTTTGCTCCTTGGAAAATGTTAGATTTGTCTTGAATGTTTTGCATACAAACCAGCAGAGGATTTGAAAGGCTGTTGCGTTCGTCATGTACACTATCTTCAAATGCAGGCCTTTGCGGCGCCTTTTCTCACATGTGTGGTGCTTTGTAACTATAGAGTTGATTTTTTTTCCAAAATGCCATCGAAGCAGCTTGTGGTGAGAGCGGCGGCAGCATGACAGTTCACAAAAGATCGAGAGTTGACTGTGTAAATAAAGTATGGCTTAAAAAAAGACACTCAGCCCTACTACTTCTTAACACCAAATTGATTTGCGTGGGTCTATTGGAGTTTTTCCTCCGAATTCCTGTTTTCTTTCTTACCGTTGGAACATAAAATCAATTCGTTTTGTCCGACTCAGACTAATTTTTTTCTATATTTTCTCTCCTGCTTGTGCTAGGTTCCGAGGCTCCCCTCACACTTTGAAAATCTCTTCTTCATCAACTATCGACAGTGAGCTTCATCATAAGGTCAGTGGAGCATGTTTTTTTTTTGTCATAATGAACTTGGTTTACTTTAATTGCCTATTTTGACTGTCCTGGTAATCGATGGAGACATTTGTTAAAATCCTTTGTAAAAAGCTATGTTGACATGTTTGAAATCGTAAGAACTGTCAGCCCAAAAATGTTAGCTTATAAAGTTGACTTATTCTGTGAAGGACGAGGTCATTGGAGGGGAGGAATTACTACGGGAATCTATAATGGTAAAGTGCTGCTATCGCAGGAGGAAGCATGTAATAGCATGTTAAAGTATAAATTGCTCAAGTGAGGACCCCGGTAGATTGCTATCAGGAGCCCATTTCCATTAGTTCGAAGATGCATTGATTGGATCCAGGCAAGTATGTTGCATCAGCACTTCTAGAGTTAGCAGCAACGTGTGTGTGTCTCATGCGTATGTAAGAGTGTAGGTGTGTGACTTTTGTCAGGCTGCTGAAGCTTAGATAAACTCTTAATTGGTTAATTGATTGCATTTTAATCACGGGATTCACTTGCTGCCTGCAACAAAGCCTCAGTCAGGGCAGTTGGTACTTGTTTTGTCAATGAACCAACTATGCATCATGCTGCTCTTTTGGTGACTCCATGAACTCAAAAGAAGTCAGCAAGTCATGTCTGTTTGGGCTGTAGCGCTCCAGAAAATCACAGTGGTTACCTCTGTTGAAATGCGGTTGAATTGATTTGATGAGATTTAAAGTGAAGCTGGTGACACTTTTGCATTTATGACCGTGGCGGACACACACACCTGAAGGACTATTTGTCCTTTTCACGCTGGGCCATGATTCATTTCAGGCGATTGCATGTGCACGTTGAGAATATTTATGTACGACATCAACATGCTTGCGGTGCTCGCGTACACGTCGGTTGGCGGACTGGAGCCCGTGGCCAGAGTCAAATGAAGTCTCCTCACCTGTTTGTGGCCTTTGAGCTAGACCGTGTGTGGCATAGTCCCGGGGGCCGATGCCACAGCGACTTAAAGCCGCTGGAGCAAACATGAGACCTAACACGGCCCGGCCAGACGCAGGAATCGGACCGTTCTGTTTCTAAATGGATTCGCCATGAATATTTCAGATCTTGAAGATAAGTGTACAGCAGGGTTAAGTTCACAATTTGAACTCCTCACGCACGATTTATGTAAATTGTTTGATAGATGTGCGGTGTGGCTTTTTCAAAGATTAAAAGCCCCGCCACTTTGTTGGACTTGAAGTTTTACACATGTTCTGGAGGATTCTGACAAAGGCTCGACTTCAGCGATTATCCATTCATGTGAAACTGGATGCACGGTTCCCAATCTAAGATCACTCCATTTTTCTTTCAGCTCAATATTCCTTTTGTCATGGTGCAGTGGCCCCAATTGGTCCACCCATCACGTTCATGATAGTCTTTGGGACTCCCAAGGAGAAGTCGTAGAACTTTGGATAAGGATTGTCCCGCAGAGAATACATGACCTTATTTCCATGTGTCATTGTGATAGAACACCTTTGGGCACTACAAGGAATGAGCTGAAGGTTTTAAAAATGTTCACATTTCACCTCCGCCTACGTGTCATATGGCTCTTGGAAGTGAGGATGACAAGGCAGAGAAAAAAAGAGACACACACTTTCAATTGAATCTATTGTAGAGTTCAGATAAAGCCTCAAAACTTGGGAAAATGTCTTTTTCCGTCGCATTCCTTGTCTATCTTACCTGGAGCTTAACAGTCTACAAGTCATAACACCCCCCAAAAAACATCTCATTAGGGTAAAGCGCTTTCAATAATGAAGTGAACTTGGCCAAAACAAAACGGGTGAACCTGAGAGACTTAGGTGCAGTCATTTCATGGAAGTACATTCAGTCCCGACACTTTGCAACCGGGATACGAGACGCTTCTAACGACGCCAGTATTCGCGGCATCATCAGCACTCTGCGCCGATTACAAGAAGGCAATCAACATACTGCTACCGTGCAGATATTTCCACATCACAAGCAGCATGCCTCTTTATCTTTTATGCTCTTATTTTACGAGGGAATAAACATACCAAAACGTTTTTTTAATGTCACAATGACACACAAAGCTCAATTATCTCGTTACTATTCATTGAGGCGTATTAATGGAGACTTTTAGACATGTGAGCAGATGTTGATAGCATCATGCTAAGTATCAAAATGACCGTATTAAATCGAAACGTAATGTGGTCAAAGCAGGCATTCACACAGCGTAAAGCAGAAAATCAAAAGAAGTAGTAAACGACTATTCCCAGATGAGTAAAGGAGGTGAAGAGGTACCTAACACAGGCCAAGTTCTCAATCCGCGAAACAATCATTAAGCTGACGCGCAGTGACGGAGATAAACATGTTGCTTTGCTCCGAGAGACCTTCATTAGACTCTCCATGTTGCTGTGCTCATCCAAGCTCTGGGATCTCTGCGAAGATTGATTGTGCTGGACCACAGATCAGGGAGAAGACCTCCCCCGCACTCTGCGGCTGGTTCAACCCCAATAGTGCTTTGCTGGAGAGGGGCTTAGGGACCCCCGCCATACACAGAGGCAATATCACCTGATAAATTGCCTTCTCAGGCAGGATTACACAGCAGGCGGCTCCCCGTGGTTTTCCCCTATGAGCTTTACACTTTCAGCAGATATTACAAGTGGGGCAATTTGTTATTGAAATGGACAAGCGACGATGGTCTTAAATCATGAGCATTCCATCACAGTGAGCTATTAAAACAATCATCTTATTTTAAACACCCAAAACCAATTGAATCCATGGAGAGTGGTGGTGATGTTTTAGACCTTGAGCTGAATTCCAATGAGCAGGGAGAAAGAATTGTGAGTGACTTGCGGTTCATACTTTGAATGCTTTGCCTCTAGGACATTGCCTCTAATACTGAAGTCCAACCTTTTTTGCAAATATGGAATCGTGTCTTATTTAGCAACCTGAAAATGTTCATCTTTTGAAAGTCGGAACTAAGTTCTTTGGAGGATTAAAACTTGGAATCATTGTTCCCACTTTCTATCAATCATTATATTTCACAAGTCACCGCCTCACTTCCTCGCTGGGCTACCTTCAAATAAACCCGGCGTTGCAGATCTGTTCCTTCATGGCTCAAAAGTTGCGGGCATCATCCCAACACTCACTAAGAGGTGATGACATTGCGCTACAGAAACGATTCAGACACAAAAAGTCAGGGAAAAGTCTAAAAACCATGGACAAAAATAATCAAATCAAATGGGAAGACATGGTGGTAGACAAATGTATCAAGTATGTTGAAACCATTAGACAAAACAATAATATTCACAAATAATTGATTATTGAATTGCAGCATCAGGGAAAATCGTTGGACTTCATCCAGTTCTTGTCTCAATCCTTCTTTTCTCTGTCCGTAAATGTTGTACTTCTCAAGGGCTTGGCATAAAAGCCTACAGTCGATCCCCTCGGAATTCCAAAGGTGTCAAAGTCGACACTCTGTCCGAAATAATTAAAGCTTTCATTAGCATTGAGGAGCATGGCCCTATTCGTTACCTGCTTAGGGCCTCTGTAATTGGCGGCAGCGCTGTCACAGCCTCATGTCCCCTGACACCAGTCACAGAGATGTCCACGATAGGTCGTGAGACCATGACTCCGCTATCAGGCTCCTTTGTCGATCCGCCGTTTGAACCTTTCACTGCAGTCGCAGAGAACTAAAGCCGAGTGATGCATCGTTCGGTGCTTCCATCCGTCAAACTCTGAAGACGTTGACAAATAAAAGACAAGTCTCCTACTGACACTCTGCAAGTGAAGAACTTTGGGAAACTTTTCACAGGTTTCCAAAATAGCAGCAGCACCATGTCTGTACAGCCGTTGTTTTTTGCCAAGTAGCTCATTCTTGAGCTTACATAACAATACGTAGCTTTGCGGGAAATGGTGAGGTTTTGGTGTGCTGCTGTTGACGCTATTCTAATTGGCCCTTTAAAGGAGAATATTTATACTGCAGCTAGCATGATGCACTTTGGGTATGATCTAATTAAACAATAGGGATATAATGTTTGGGAGAATTCATAGCCACTTTAATAGTTCAATCCAATTAGTTAAAGAAAGCTTTTGGCCTAAAGAGAGTGAAAATATATGTGCATGCCTGGCAGCAGTTCAGTCATTATAGAGGTTTTTCGTAGTAGACGTTGCTTTTTGTTACTGTTGTTGTTTTGTAAACAAGAGGAGTCTGGCTCGCCAAGATAAGAAGTCATCCTTGCCAATCCTTTGCAGCAAAAGATCAATAGGGATGCAGGATACTTTGAGTTGTTCCTCTCTTGAATAAAGGATCTTTTAATTGGGATTTGTTCCCTACGGCATTTTAAGCTACGAAAAAGACACGAGGTAATCACTTCTCTTCTGGAAAGACACCGCAACCCCCTGCTGTCATTTAACCTTTATGATTTGATTTTTTTTCGACAGCATAAATTACAGTTGCTCAGTCATAATTTGAGTGAAAATTAAAATGCTGTTCTTTGTGACATTACTATCGGTAAAAAACAAAAAAAAGTGATCCGCCAATAATGTGTGTAACAATAAGAATAGTAAACATTTATTCAGTTGTCATATTGCATTTCCTCACAGCTTTGAAATGGCCCTTGGACTTTTTGAAAAGTGAATGTTCCCTACCTCCCATCTACGAACTGAAAAAAAAAAAAATCCTTCCTATCCAAGACATTCTCATACCTTGAGGGAGTTCTTAAATATTCCTCTGAACACTGTCAAGCATTACTCGTACAGTATCCTCGCCCATTCTTGCCATCTAAACTAGCATGTTTCAACTTGAAAGGGGTGAGTCTGAAGGCCAGCGTAGATATCTCTGAAGTCTCTCTTTGGTCTTGTCAATAATTCAGTTTGAGGTTTTGACAAGAAATAAAATCAATGAGCATTCATGGTGTGTTACATCGAAAAGCCTTCCGCAGCTTGTCCGCTTAGCGAAATGGCTTTGGGGAAGCGTGCAACACAAACTTGTGTAAGTGATGTCATGTGTCAAGGGAACAAAATGTCTTTCGCGGCTCCAGTGGCAAGACGAGATGCAACATAACATGCAATTTAACGTCTGTTTAGTTCTATTTGTTTTTGTGGAGCTCTTTGACCTTTGAGCCAATGTACATCTACATCATCACCACGCATACCTTGATGTAGCTTAGAAGCAGTGTCCAGCATGATATAGATTGAGTTGCTTTTGGTTAACCTACAATTTATTGGATCCTTTTCTGCACTTGGACAAGAGTGAAAAGGATGAAGGAGAGAAAATGGCTCATGGGGAAAACACGAGTTGGATACGACAGTGCAGTTGATGAGACGAAGAAGGCTTCGGTGTCAGATGGACGGATAAAACCAGGCGAACACATCATGTACAAAGAGAGACCTTGTTGTGTGACTTTTGGCTCGACACCATCGCCGTTCGATCAACGTCAGATTCTTTTTCCTTTGGGTTTTACTTTCTTGCCGCAAATTACAAAGCAAACCCACGGCAGCTGAGCACACACACATCTGCTGGATGGGGGAAAGCGCCTGACAGCTCAGTGAACAGCAGCACTCGGTGCGGTGCTCTGTGGTTTAGCTTGAGGCTATGGCAGGTGGTGTGCGACTTTGTGTTAACGCTAGTTAACACGGTTCATACACTTATTTTGCTGTGCAAACTTGAAAAGTTATGGCGTCAAGTGGGTTGTTTCTCTTAGGACGGAGCTGTGAAGTCAATAGCGGCATACCTGTCAGCATCTAATGGAGCTTTTAAGGTTTCAGTGTGAGGACATGTTCCCTTATATGAGATATGTTTCTATCAAGATGTGAGGCTTCATTCAATAGATTTGTGTCCCTACTTTGTGACCTTGAAACCTTTGTCGACGAGTTCAAATGTTGCGGTTCAGTGAAATGAAAAGTCAAATCTAATTCGGGTAAGACTCCCTAAGAGAGGTTAGGCGCATAAAGAGAATACATTATTCTGCAGAACATTCAGATGTGTCAGGCAAGCGAGTTGTGCAGCGACCGATACACCAATGCATGCAAAATTAGGAATTGGCATGAAAAGGAAGAAAGCACGCTCAGTCAACATCCTCCCGTCCGTCTATCAGCGGGATTATGCCATCCACTTACATAATGTTAGCTGTAATATTCATTTGGGTTGTTTCAAGCAGTGAAAATAGGAGCTGAAGTCTAATGCTTTTTCGCTTTGTGCATGACAAAACATGCTTTAACAGCTGGCTCATTCCATTTTCATCAAACTTATTTTTGGCTTAGTTGTCTCACCCCGCCCCCCTATTTTTTTTTCTCTTTCATTCCGCCACTGTTCACTAATCACCTCGACTATGAAAGTACAGTATGTCCGGCTTAAAGTGGTTAAGCTTTTTTTTTTCCCCCATCAGTTTACACAAGCCGTTTTAGATTGCATACAAATTCATGGCTGACAATATTGAAATTGATCAATTGATCGCTTAGAATTTATTCGATTTGGTGCAGTTGGGTGTTGGTTAATTGTCTTGAAGGTGAACATCAATCATGAATCAATTCCACAGAATCGACATTGGGGTATTGTAAATGAGTTTTTTCCCTATTGATAAGTAAAATGTTTTCATTTAGATATCTTCGCATTTTAACGGGCCTCGATGTTTGTCCTATTTGGTTTGAGTGGTTGAGGTGAAGGTGGTGCTCTTTGACATTATTTTATGGCGAGAGCGAGAGAAATCAACGAATGGAGACAAATCTGATTAAAGTCACATTAGCATTCAGAGAGATTTCATCAATCAATGCCACATCCCAGGGTGTTCTCTCAAAGGCCAGCCAAAATCCCAGGACTCTTGCGGATGTATTTTCAGAGCACATGAGATATATTCAAAATAAAAAAATCAAGTCATTGACCTTTTGTCAATATCAGTCATTTATCGTGAGACTTCCAGTTACAATTTGTATTTATCGGATTTTATCGAGATGATTTGTCAACAGTTTTTCAATCATAACCTTGACTGTGCCCTCATGACTTAACATTTTTTTGGTGCAGTTTCCTTATTTTTGAGCCAGTTTCATTGTTCAGTCTCCTTGGGAAAGGTACAAAGCATTGCTGGAGAAAAAGGGAGGCTCAACCAACCATGAAGCTCATTAGAGATGCTGGGAGCAGAGCTGCTGCTTCGATGCACTCAACCAGGGTGCTGGGAAACGCGAGCGGGCTGCATCTTGAACTTTTTGCCTTAGGAGTTGTTTTAAGATCACACAACTGAGAAGGATCCTTACTCCAAGTCATCTTGCGGGGGAAAATGGCGTCATGAATGAAGTCCTCCGAGGAATCTATCCAATGCAATGTGATCACAAACCATAGATAAGTTTGAAGTATATTGGGTTAGTCAAGATTGTACCAGATTATTCAGTCTATAATCATGCCACTATATTTTATGACGTTACTAAAAAGGCATCTTTGAATGCCACCTTTGATAGGCAGAAAATAAAAAGCAACCGAGATCAACATTTTTGAAATGCCAGAAACCAAAATTATCGCAATACAGTCCCGACCGACCTTGGGCCACTGCACTCGATCACGAATTCTGCGCAGACATCAACGAAAAACATTTGCGTATCTAGATTTGACAGCACGTTGCTCCACCCAGAGTCCATAGTTGCGTCGATGAGAGTCTTGAGTCTCCCTAATCAGCGCAGCCGTAAAAGCACGCAGTTGTTTGCCTTTTCCCTCTACGGTAAATGCGCTATATAGTCTGTCTCTGCGATTTATTCAGCTGTGTGTTTGGGTGAGTCATTACGACCTGAGGGTTGCCGGACAGTCAAGGCAACAACTCACGCAAGCGTTGGCCCTTCGGCCCCCGGTGGGAAGCGAGATTCCACTTTTCCAACGAGACATGTCTGATGCTGCTGGAGTCACCTCGGGGAGAGGCGCTCATGTGGAAAGACAGACAGACAGACAGACAGACGGAGAGAGAGGGAGCAAGTGTCAAGGGAAATGTGCTGATCTAAAAGTAGCCCCTACACGGACACCCCTCGAGTGTTAACACAGAGATGGATACACCAGGGGTGAGACAAAATAATCAATACCGAAAAGTATCACATCTCATGTGATACATTACCAATACGCTTCAAACAAATAGTTCCACTACCTTTACGCATTCAGATGTTTTATTACTTATTTCAGCATTTGTCGTTTATTAGTTACACGGCTGGCTTTTTAAAATAAGCTGCGGCTCAGTGTTGAAATATCTCCGGAGGAACGTCGAGTCGCAGCTACGGGATTGATGAGTGTTTCCATTGTGCCGGAAGCAATGAGGCGAGTGGCTCAGATTAAAGTTTATGTCCATCAAACACAACCATGGCCATAAATGTAGCACTTACCACACCCATGACGCCTCATGGCGCTGTTTAAATAACCAAAATGGCGGACAATCAAAGCCTCAATAATTCATAACCGATGGTTTTACATGCATTGTTTTAAATGTTAGATGCAAAGTTGGTTCTAAGGAAGGAATGGTGCTAGTTTTCAAGCCTGGCTTATTAACATCAGTGACTTTTATCTGCATCCTTAAATTTCTCAATAAAACAAACAACCTGATCGATTAAAATCCTTTTTTAGAATTTTATTTGATTATTTTTAATACTGCACGTCCTTCTCTCACATTGCACGGTCGACATCTGCGATTCCCTGACGAGTCGTTACTAACTTTTTTCCTCCCCTAGTTTCCTGCCTCATGGCTAACAATTTTTCCAAAGTGATCACTGTAGCAAAACATAAATGACATCTGACAGGTCTGCTGGCAGCCATAAAGACCGCTATATTTTATTTTAATGTCTTTTTTATTTTTACTGATTTTTAACGACGTCTATACTTCAGCAATGTCAGATTGTGTCTCCTATATAAAACCGCTTGTAAAAACTTGGACATGATATTTCGATGAATGAATGCCCGCTTGTTCATGCATCTTGCTCATATTAAATAGGTTAGAAAAATTGTTGTTGGTTAGTCAACTCTGTTCAAAGCAACTTGCACCTGTGACATACACGCATAAATACCTGAAAGCCTTTTTGAAATCAGTTCAAACCAACCAGTCAGCTTGCAAATCATTCAACTGTGATATACTGTACTGTTGACATAATTCGAGAAAAAAAGAATTGTATTCCCTCGAGTTTTTAATTTTCTGTGTGTCTCTTAACATCTGGGTCTCCCAACGGAACCTGGAAGTACCTTTGCTTTTTAGACGGCAGATGGTAAATAATTGATTTGAGAAAAACGTCAGGTAACAAGCACAGCATTTGGCCATGTGGAAACAAGGTCAACGGTATCAGCAGATAGAAAAAGCTCACAGCAAAAATGCAATTGAATACTGAAAGGTATTGCCTTCTTCATGCTGCAGTTTAAGCGGATAAATACAGGTAATGTTCCTCATTGATTCTTAACGTTTGGAGGATTACGGCCACGCGAGTAGTGCTTAAGGTTTGTGTGAGCCTCCAGGGATGGCTGCTAATGTAACGTGCCTTGCAATGTGTTTATGTGGTGGTCCCAGTGCAATAAGCATCCTATTCATCATCTGCCTGCGGGCAGCCATTGGTGCGTCTTGACAGTTAAGCCGCGGTAATTAATCCGTGTTTATGTCGTGTCTTTGGCTAAGGGAAGGGGAACTAGTGCAACCTAGACTGGCTCGGTGTTACTATGCCGCAGAGGGATTACCTAGGAGCTGTTAACAGTTCAATACATACAGAGCAAATGTTGACTTGGGTCCAACACATCACGTGCAGCAGTCCGAAGAAGGTCAAATTATCTTACGCGTGACATTTTAACACGGGTGCGGTTCAACAGTTAATAAATGGCAACTCTAATGAAGCGTGTTTTGTATTGATGGACCTGGGCGGAAGATTCAGTACGGAGCATTTGCATAGAAGGTACTGTTGGGACATATAAAATAGTGTCCCTTTGAAGTAAAGCTAGGGCAAGCAACAAAATGTTTTTTCTTTTTTTTTTTTAGAGGACTCCTAAACAGAAATTCAGTCAACGCATACTGCGGCAAAACACACATGGTGATGAAAGCGTGAGAACAAAGCTGAGCGAGATGATTCATGCACAGGATACATTAATAATAACAGGCCTCTGCACTCGGGCGCCCGCTGAGGAAGTTGAGTCGATAAAAGCGCGCTGCGATGCGGCCGCTTCATTGGCCGTCCCCTGCAGCTCCCACCCGGCCAAGCTGAGCAACCAGTGTCTGTTCTGCAGGGGCACGGGGGGACAGCCGGGCACTAGTTTGAATTTGCTCGCCTGGATAGAATTGATTTAACAGGACAGAATGACAAGGAAAAATTCACCTTTGAAAGACTTGAACCCAGAATTTTTGTCCACCCAAAAGTCCTTCCCTCCTTCTTTTCAACGTGCATTCTTTTATTTTAAACACAATTTCTTCACAGCTAGAATATGTCAATCAGAATAACTTCAACTCACACAAATATAAATGCACCAATTTTATTGTAAAATTTCACAGCTATGTGCAATTCCCTTATGAAAAGTACATTTGGATATAATGCAGACGCTGTGCCCCCCTTTTGTACACACAACCCAAGAATCACATAGATACCAAATAACTCATGTAAGCAGGAGAAGGAATTTGATCCCTTTTGCTTTGTGACACCTCCTATAATACCGTTTATTTTGAATATTTTTTATCAACATAGATTGCGTTAGAAAATGTTTGTGTGTGCTCCTAAAATAAATAAGAATCACAAAATAAATACAGTGAAGATACAAACAAATTGATTTGGTCCTATTACACACACTTCCTGCGAGTGAAACTAAACATTCAACATGCACACGATTGCAATCCTCACTTCTTTACATTTGACACATGATGAATAAACTACAAGTCGTGTAGAATATTGAATGTTCTTTTCTGTCATCTGGCCCATTGTAGGTTTTCAGATTCAGGATATAAGAATAATGATATGTTTGCAGCCTGAATACACATATGGACAAGTTGCAGTGCAAGGTCTCACACACATACACACACACACATACATACACACACACACATCATTGAGAGATGAACCCACTCCACTAAACAAACAAACATGATATGTTATTTATTTCTCTCGGTTGCAATATGTCAGTTTGGCATTTAAGTATGTGAGTTGGAAACAGCAATGAAGAGCAGCCATGTAAAGATGACACAATTGCGCTTTAGACAACTGGTGTGGCATCTTAGGAACATAGTAGGACCAATGTTAGATTCAAAATTATTAACTATATCCTCTTGTCTCTCCCCCCCACTCCCTCAACCCCCGTACGTCCCCACCCTTTTTATTCCCTGTAAAGCGTCTTTGGGTCATTGAAAAGCGCTATATCAATTAAATGAATTATTAATTATTATTAAAATGTACAGGAAAATATTTTTGTTGAGATGGATGAGAATTTTCTTCTGAAGAAACTTCTAGAATGAAAGCATTTGATCAAGAAACGTTTAACCGGCATTATATATAATCAACATTTGTTCGATCATAGAATGAGTTTTCCCCCCCTCCCTCTCTTTTTGTAAAAACGGAACTGACCGATGTTTTTTTTTTTTCCTCCCGTGAAGCTGAAGCTCCAAAAAAGCAGAGTCACATTCGAGCAAACAGGGACAGAGCTCGGTGAGAACATCGAACCACAACATAGAAAGAACACAAGAGAAGTTAAGCTAAAGCTCCATTGACATACTGACAAAAAAAAAAGCACTCTTGATTTTTTTTTGACGATATGAACATAAAGTACAATTTATTTCCATGAAATAAATAAATACTATAAATAATAAATACCCCCCACCCTTGGATTATTCTATGCCATTAAATAAGTCTAATATATTGTAATTTTATGTAATGCAACAAGCTGAAATTACAAAATATATATTTTTATATAGACCCTTTTCTTTCTTTTCATTTTCTTTTTTAATAGAAAATCCAAAGGGCTTTTTTTTCTTTTTCTAATTTATATACATAACATCAGAGTGTGATTTACACGCGCTCTTTTGTGCGATTACAATGGTCAACAGCAAATTTTAATCAGAGACAGATTTACGTGTCCCTAAATGTATTTTTGATGCCGAGTTCCAAAATTTTCTTTTTTCGCCAGCATATCAGGTTTTAGAAATTTTAATCTTTTGTTTTCAACCTTGTGTAAAGTGAAATGTTTCATCTGTTCAAATTCATAGGTATGATGTTTAAGAAAAAAAATCTACCAAACCCCTAAGTCATGAATATTACTAAATATATTACATATTATATTGTTTTGAAAACCTGATGTACTAGAGAAAAATAGAAGGCAGATAAGGAAGGAATCATTGCAAAAAATCATTTAGAAAGTTTACTTGCATCTCTGATTAAAAAATGTCCTTTTTTTGACCAAATTTATTTTCATCTATCAAAAAATGCTTCCCCCGCCCGCCACCCGTGCATTATATATTACACGACATTATACACGACATTTACAACGCTTTCATTGCGACCTCTCTCAGCACACCACCATTCAAAGCATAAGGATCGGAGAAAATGAATATTGGTGACTTTTAGCTCAAAGTGATAAGGCTGTTTGAAAGAAAAAAAAAAAAAAAGTAAGCTTTCTATTTTGTGTCGTCTTAGAAGATGTGAGCTCCACAAATGATCCTCGGCTATCTGCACTGACATCTGCTTTGGAATGTTGTTTAGTTAAAAGGTCTTCTTTGTGGCGGCTGTGTTTTTCTCAAGCGCACAGAGAGGCTAACTTTCCTTGCGTCTCTTCTTGCATACAGATAATGCTGCCTTTTAACAGTAAACGTGTTGAAAAGTAAAATATTTTTTTGTTTTTCTTGTCTGAATGATAACCTGAATGATACTCAGCAGTAGTCGACAGGAAAAAAATGCATGGTTTTTTTTGGCCTTGAAAGGTGCATGCAATAAATACAAACACACTATGCGATAGTAAAATATTTACAATATCGATACACTTGTCCATAAACGGCATCGTCGTCGCTTTTGACTACACGTAAAAATGGTAGATGGTTACTTGCCAAATGAAAATTAGGGACGGGCATCCTAATCAATTAATTGGTTATTAAGAACAATCTGGGTTTAAAGCAGCTGCGACCAAATAGGACTGTGCAACCTGGCTGCAACTAACGCAGATGATGTCGAATCAGTCTCATCCATACAATATTTGCAAAAGTACAATCTTAATAGCGTGAAATTAGTCTTGAAGTTGAATCAAGTTTGAGTCATTTACCTTATTGCTCAGTAACGCTCTTTGTTTTTGTAAAAGGGAGTTCAGAACATTCTCAGATTCTACCATCCCATTAATATCAGAACAACAACAAAAAGAGGAACATCAAACAGTAATCTCATCAAATGCCCATCCCTAATTTGAGCTCTTTTAAAGTGCTTGACACAGCACAGTTGTAACTTGACTTGTTTGATTCACTTCATTCCCATTTGTCTACGAAAAAACAAAACCAAATGAGGCGTTGGCACAGTGAACACAAGATGATCACACACAGGAATAATTCCAATCAGCGTTTATCGATCTTTTTCTTGCCGCTTGAAGTAATGCTACAGGTTTTGCGACGTCCGCCGCGCCTAAACTGACCAATTGGATGGGATGAAAAGGGGAAGTGCGCAAATGAAAAATGACGGATGGCGTCCCCGCTCCTGAAGAAATGTCCCACACGACGTAAAGAGCGCGGTGATAAGGCTGGACGTGCGCTCTTAAAGATAGAGATAGGAGACCCAGTAGACTAGGTTGAAGAGCCC
Organism: Syngnathus acus; assembly: GCF_901709675.1. Classification (NCBI taxonomy): domain Eukaryota; kingdom Metazoa; phylum Chordata; class Actinopteri; order Syngnathiformes; family Syngnathidae; genus Syngnathus; species Syngnathus acus. The sequence goes on along the minus strand of NC_051099.1, from coordinate 1,653,292 downwards.
GAACGCGGTGGGGAAGAAGATGCGTGCGTACGAGTCAATCTTGGAGATGCGGATGTGCAAGCGGCCGTGCCGCCACGCCCCCGAGCGGCAGTCCTCGAAGCAGCAGAAGAAGCTGGTGCAGTCCTTCCCGTCCAGACACTCGTAGCCGTACTCCTCGTCGCGCTCCTGCATGTGCGTGGCGTTGTTCATCTGGATGGCCGTGGCCGAGCGTGGGCGGATGTCCACCGTGGGCGTCTGCTTTTAGACAAGGAAGCCAACAGTTAGCGCGTGGCAACCCGCGCCGATTCCCAATAGGACTCGACAATGGACCTGGTTCAAATTGACATTGCGATGCAATTTTCGCATCTCAAAGCTGCAATTTGGGTAAACAAAAACAACTTTAGCTTGATTTCCCTTTCAAAAAAAAAAAGAAAAAGCCCTCTAAGTCAGTGTCTATCATTCAGAAGGGAGACGAGGAGTATTTGAATATTGCATTTTCATCCACTTTTTATCTTAAAAGTCATGCCACTTTCTGTCGCATAGATTGGGATTCCAGCTGCATGGCAGATTAAATGCTTTGGCAGCATTGGAAGGATCCTCGACCTTGCTGATAAAATGAGGTTTCAAACCTGTCCCTTAGAAAGACTCGGCGTGTCGAGCATCACAAAAAGCTCACCGAGAATTTCACGTCACGACTTCCCGTCAAAAAAATGTGCCCTTGCTTTGAGATTTTTTTTTTCTTTGCTTGAGTCATGGGAAGAAGAGCTGCATGATATTTTTCTATCATTTAAAAATGATTATTGATTCGTCTATTTTAGGCCGTGGCGACATTGCGTGCTGTTTGAAAGCCATTATGCTGTTAGCATGCATCTTTGAATAAGCTTTGAATACTTCAAGTTGACTTCACAGACTATTCCCCACAGCCTCATTTAGCCCAACACTTGTGCATAAACCCGCCGTCCCTTTTGAAAACGACTCACAACCCCCATATGAAAAACATATGGGTCGCTTTGAGCACTTGGCAATTTTTTGGTGTGGTCTAAAGGAACCGTCACCATGTAGAGTTAATGAGGGAATTAAGGCCAGAAGGTTATGACTCAGTTCTCAAAGGGGATTGGTTTGTAACCGGAGGCGGCGCAATGAGTGGAAGCTCAAGCAGGAGAAGCATTAGCCACGTCCCGCTCACGCCGCCCGGGGCTGTGTGCGAGGGGTTGGTGTTAGCAAACAAACAAAAACAACCCCAAAACAAAAGGAACAGCACAGTGACGTTGGCAACTTTAACTGACTGAACAGTAGACAACCTCTCAGAAAACAAGGTGGTTGGGTTCCACCTCAAAGAAGAGCGGGTTTGTACTCTATCTGAATTTTTTGGAATCACCCAGAAGATCATTTGTGAGGTCATCTTGGACAGAAAAAAAAAAAAAAAAACAGGTTCTTCAGTTTGCTCCCTTCCACCTTGGATGCTTTCTTGTCTTACCTGATACTCAAAAGCAGCTCTAATTAGACTCATCACATTGTGGGGGTTGTCTGTTTCAGTCTGTTAAGGCTCTGCTGACTCTGTAGGAAGTGTCAGGTTGAGAAGCCCAACGAACACAAAGGCAAAGTTTCACTGGCAGGAGGAGAGGTAGGGTGGGTTGGGGTGGGGTGGGAGGGCTAGGGGGAGCTTTTGCAGCCACGCGCTGTGGTTAAAACGACAAGAGTGAAACAGGACAGAGGGAGCCAGAAGCAGTCCTGGACTTAATGTTCCATTGGCAACAGGATCAGTGGGATGCTCATTTAAATTGTAAAAATGCAAACAAAAAAAATAACAAAGTGCTCGAATCTGTCTGACTGGCTGCCTCCGCACTGTGCACAGCGGAGAGCACCTTTGAATGTCATTTTCTTTTCTGAAACCTGTTCATCAAATGAGGCGTATCATAAAAATGCAAGTAAGATAAAGACAGAAAAGAAAAGCAGTGTGGTGCTCAAAGAGCCCATAAATGCAGCAGAGGCATGCAAGTTAGACACAGGCAATATACCTTGGAGGAAAAGAGCCGGAGGAGCTTTTGTCCAGACAGGCAACAAAGAATGTGAGGAATTGAATTAGAGAATAAACAACAACAAACAGAAAATGAGAACATCAATCACCAGAATTGAAAAGAAAACATAAGATAATGCATGGAAATAAGACATTTCTGCACCAGTCAGGATGGAGAGAGAGGAGATACTGTAGAAAGACATACATACATGGCAACACATGGGGGAATGCGTGGTGGAATATAAAGTACTCTCCTTTTCCATTGCGCAGTCATGGCTCTTGAAAAGGTTTTGTGGAAAAACATGTCATCCATACTGTTAGCATTAGAACCAAAAACAACGGCTCTCTTGCCGTGCTTTCCGGTAATAGCGAAATTGCTCCCGCCGTATGTTTGCTCAAAATCTTACATATGTCATGAATGTCACCTTGATAAATCATATGCAGAAAAATGAAGCCATTTAAAGCTGACTCGTAGTTCCTCTCGGTTGAGCGTCGCCAATTACTTGGTAGGACGGGTTGGCTGGCCCTTCAGCAAAGCTGCGCCATTGCTTGATGGCTTCAAGGCAAGGCTGAAGCCAGCGCTCTGACATGTGACATGGGTCTAAATTACAACTGTAACAGATGTGCAGCGGATTTGAGCTTAAGGCCTCGCTCAGCGAGTAAGTCGAGGTGACAGTGATCGGGAAGATGCTCCCTTAGGGGTACTAAGCTTTTTTTTTTTTTCTGGGGGATTAACATCAGTGTAATACTTTGGGGGAGGGACAATGAGTGTGTCATTGAACTATAACCTACAGTGGATACAAAAAGTCCGATTTTTTTATATGAAAATGAAATAAATACAATTCAATAAAAAACATTTTTCTTCATTAATATGATCTATAATCCGTAAAACGCAATTAGGAGGAAATAGGATAAGATACGGTTGAAAAAGTCTACATCCCCAGTCATAAGAGGGTGTGCAGAGTTGCGCAACCACATTAGTTTAGGTCTCTATTTTTTATTTTTTTTAATCAGTCTGTTTCGTTCCATACAAATCGCGAAATAGAACATGAGCACTAAGATTTAGAAAGGCACTCACCGGGTTTTTCTTCTTCTTGTCCTTTTTGGCACTTGGCTTTCTGTTGCTGACAAAGTAGTGCAACGTGCCGTACTCTATTAGTGCAGCAAAGACGAAGATGAAACAGACGGACACAAACAGGTCCATGGCCGTCACGTAGGAGACTTTAGGAAGAGATTTCCTGGCTATGGTACTCAACGTGGTCATGGTCAGCACGGTGGTGATGCCTGGCAATGACATAATAGGCCATGATTCGAAAATGTGCATTCCTTAAAACCTGTGACAGTACAAATTAGGGCAAGACTTGACAAAAAAAAAAAAAGACACATTCATTTACCAGTGTGCTAATGAACTCTGGTGAAGCGGTGTGGAAATATTGCAGCGTTTAATCGATACAAAACGAGGATTAAGGGCCTTGTTTTCGATTATGCTCTTATCAGTTCCATTCCTAGGAGAGACGCATTAACATCTGTTTTGCACTCCCTGTCGTGCATATGGTTTATGGTTCATCTGCCATTGACCACCTACATTCCAATAAACGCCATCTGGTAATCCTTCTCCCTGTATGGTTGTCTTGCTCTAATGATGATGTGTGACAAGGCGGGGTTAGGGCACATGTTTATATGATCACTTCATACGGCATTAGCATCAGCGCCATAATACCTTCGGAATATAAATAAAGGCGCCGCCTCCTCTTTGACTAAATGGGGAGGTTTGCATTGGCCTGCTGTGAGACGTCAAGACATCTGTCTGTCCCAAGATGATTGTATAGCATTGTGAGTGAATTGGTTTATTTCTGGGTGGCGTTGAAGGATTACGAATTACTATGTCATCTGCATTAATCCACTCCCCAACCACCTGGATGCTTGTACTACCCCGTGTAATCTTTCAAAAAGGAAATTTGGATATTCGTTTCTTGGTATAATTTTAGCAGGGATTTGACGGTGTTAGCATTTCCACGCAAATCGTGTTGGAATCCGCCGACGCTCAAGTATACAATCTATTTTTAGAGATTGGCTGCAGACAAAAGTAATGACGACAACGAGGTGGGAGGAGGGTTTCTTCCCCGTTCAGCTATGCCAGATAATGACGGCAGCGCGTGGATTCCAGGTCAAGATTTTCAGCCTTTGGGGTCCAAAAAAGAAAGCTGACAGGGAGAAAGCTACATGGATGAAAAACACATTAATTCCCAAGGATGTCCCCTGCAGGTGAAGGAAGTTCAAAGCCTGACATGTTTTGTTGCTCTTTAAACTTTTGCTCTGGTTTTAGTAGCGTGTCCTTTTTTTTTTCTCCCCCTTTGCGGCAGCCGCTATTATTCCGGTGCTGAGGTTGCATCCCGGCATCTTTGCTGCTGTACTGCATAATGAATGTCTCATTAAGGCATGGGTGAAAACATGTGCCAGGATTGGATCTTCTAATCAAGATGGACTAGATTCCTGAGCAGCGCGCCTGTCTCAGAGGGAAAGAGGGGGCTAAGGAAGTAGGATGACTTCGTAGACTTAGACGGCTGTTCAGTAGGAGCTTAAGTGTCAGAGCTCTTCATATGTTCCATAGGCGAACTTATGAATGAATGAATTTACGTAACAGGGTGCGTGGGCCAGTGAAACTACAGATTGGAATGATGATTGGCAGCATTTAAAATGTAAAACACAGGCTCACCTAATGATGTCCTGGCTGGCACCGCATCCTTGTTGATCCAGAATGAGACCCAAGAGAGGACAACAATGAGAGTGCATGGGATGTAGGTTTGGATGGTGAAGTAGCCCATTCTCCTGCTCAGGTCAAAGAAGACGGTCAGCACCACATAGTCGCCTAAAAGAAAGGGTGACAAAATGGGGAAGATGAGATGTAGGCTTCCGGCCTCGTAATCGTACATTTATCAGAAAATTACAACAAATAGAAACTAGGTTGACATTCCAAGATGCCAAAAAATGCTCAATGTTCTGTTCTTATCATGTTGCAATTGTCTTCTTTGCTGAATTGGTGGGTTGCATTGTCACCCCATGTACAGTACACGCAGTTGATGCTGCAATTACAATCCCGCCCACACACACATGCTCGAAACGTAAGCCAGATCAGGATTTTTCTGGCTTCCAGAACAGAGCGCGATATCTTAGTTGAGAAAGAGTTTTGATTTTGAAACCAAATGGAGAGTGAGAGTGTGTCAACGAGTCTACCTATTTGTCAAATTCACACTTGGGCTTCAATAAACAAACTCACTCGAGTGAAGCTCTGCAGTATTGACAGCTTCACCGGTGCTAACGCATCTCTCAACTTCAAGACTTTCAATGTACCTGTCGGTATCTGTTGGCCCATCTCAGTTAATTGGCATCCCGGTGTCGGTGGCTTGTCTGCTAATTGATTAACATCAAAGTGTTAGCGGTGTCGGAAACCTCCGCTGGCCTCGCTATAGCTTGTCACCTGCAGGGCACACACTGTCATTTGTGTGACTGCGTGTGTGTGTGTGTTTGGTGAGTTCGATGGCTGCCGGCATTTTGCAAAAAAACTGGCTGCAGCTGGGGTACGAACAGCTGGCTAATAATTCTCCTCACGAGAAAGGCCACACTGGAGTTTATTGCAAAACAGACGCTGACATCTGTGTGTTTTTGCGTCGGCGCTAATGAGCGACAGAGAGACAAAGACGCGGGACCGTCGGTGTTTATTATTTTGTGACCGTCAGCGCCAGCGAGTTCTTGCCGCATCTGGATAGGAGCCCAAATCTGGCCAATCTGTCCCAGTATCCACCGCTGTTCACCGCGCCATTAAAAGTGTCATTTGTTAAACAAATGGCGGTGACCCCTACGGCATAGCCATAACCGTTCATATGTATTTTTTGCTGATGCAGGCTGGTCCGTGGCGTATGATTTGTATGCACCGTGGTACTCGAGGCGCCGACAGAGCACTAGGTTTGAATTTTATTAGCATTAGATTAGCAATAACCCTCAAACCAAGAACTGGTTAATCCATCCGTATATCCCGGCTTTGTCAGCAAGTACAAAGCCTCCTTGACAGTCCCACACTTTTAATAACAATGGTCTTTCCAACATGGCTGAAATCGGAAGCCGTAGGACTCTATCGCCATACGTTCGCCTTCATCCATTCACCGATTTCATTATAGGCCGCGGCTCTTGCCAAGAAGACATTTTGCGGAGGCGGCGTTATCGACCTGCGCCCTCCACTGTGGCAAGCTGATGTATCAGTATCAGCTCGCCTGCCATTAGAGCAGAGGGGTAATGTATTAGTTTGTTAATCACGCCCTGACTGCACTTTCAAACCACGTGGCTTCAAGGCTCAGGCGTGTGGATGATGTTTCGCAAACAAACATATGTTTGCATAATGAGGACTCGGTGTGTTTGAATGAGAGGGTGATGAATTTTTTTTGGTCCCTCTATACAAATATATTGGTGTTTTCAGTCATTGTAACTGGATAGGGGGCTGCAAAGTAGCAGAAGCCCTCATATAGAGCTCTCACGATCTAACGGTTTCTCTTATTCATGACTCTCACCACCGAGAGTTCCAATTTTCACCCAGCGAACCAGCTGTGAATGTAATGATGAAGCAGCTATATGTGATGCTATGATCTCCCATGGATCCAACAACGCCCACATCCTCAGCTCCTTCGCTATCCTGCTAACAATCAACTGATCCAAAGTGCTAACTTCTCCGGTAACAAGAACACGCAGATTACAAATTAGTACGTCCTATGCGACGCTCTCTGCCCACCGCTAATAAAATGAATTTCTCATCCATCGCTGTAATTATGTTGCTTTTAAGTCAATCAGTTTCTATCTAGACAAGGACAATTTTTTGCTGACCCAACCCGTGCAAAAAAATACTGACAGCAGCACAAACCTGCCATGGAGATTTCTTTTTTCTTTTTTTTTTATTGAAGATCCCACATTTACTTCAAGCTGATGTAATCTACGGAAAGCAATAAAAAACTTGGCAGGCTTGATCATTCATCAGAGATCAGCTCTTTATTGTTCGCGGCAACACATTTAACAAAATGAGAGCCAGAGCGATGGGTGGGAAGGAACAATAATTCTTTCAGCTTTAGCCTTAGTGTGAGTATATACTATACAAAAAATGTTTAATTATAATATTGGCGGCATGACTCTTATCCGAGTAAGACGGAACATTAGCGCCACAGGCAGGTATGAAACCTGGCATGCTAATTTTGTATTGCTGACCAGATGAGAAAAAAAACAAAAAAAACATGAGAATATCATATTGTCATTTTGCTAGCAGTCAAGTTGTAAATTGGCGGAGATATGGATGGGCAGCAGGCTGCTGACAGGCCGTCCTCTCAACGCTTGTGGACAGTATAAGAGGTGACAGCCAATGTAAATGTGCAAGTTTGAAAGACAGGAAGCCTGCTAATGACCGGCCGGGGTTAAGCCTTGGCTACTTGCCACCATCAACGGTATTGGCCATAATGCGAGCTCATCACTTTTTGTTGACATGAACAACAGCCGTTACCTGGTTGTGGTCCCTTTCGGCTGATGTGTCTATTTTTATACTTGTCATGATTATCAATAGTTTTGTTTTTAGTATTTTATAAGGTAACCACTGCACTGTATATGTAACTATAAAGTGATTGACAGGTTACGTTTTACAAAAAAGACAGCAATGCAAAACACCGTCGTATAATTCATCCAATGGTTCCTTTTCCTCCTCCTGTTTCTGTTTACTTCAACCTCACCTTGTCTAAAAATGGATGCATTTGTTTTTCTCACACTGAGCAGAGATGTGATGCAAAGCCGTTATGTAAGCGTGTGCTTAAATTCAACGCTCACCCCCCTTTCCCTGGTTCTCTTCATACCGCACATCGTCTCAGTCGCCTTTTCACGATTAATACAACATGCTCTTGTGTCTCACAATGATGCAATAAATTGCTCTTTACAATAGCTATAAAGACTTTTATTAGATGGGTAAAATTTACACGCCTAAAAGTCTTTTGTTTGTCCTGGGTTATCATCTAGAGTCCTATTTTATGCATATTAGTTATCTTAGGCCAGCGATATTACTTCTCATTCTTTGTTGGTCTAGTCATCACATATTTTTCCAATGACTATGTTTTCAAAATGTCAAGGCTCGTACCATGCAAATCCACATGAAAGGCAAACCTCTCCAAAAGCAACGTCGCTGATACAGTTGGCCTGTTTTTTTTGTTTTTTTTTCCCTATTCAGCCCCTCTTTTTTGAATACCCTTGCTTCCCTCTACTCGATGACCTCCATCTATGCCTACCAGCACCTCAACTGAAAAACAACCTCAATACTTCCCATCCCCTCACAATATCATTTTTATTTTAGATGCCATGTACTGTTGTGTCCTAGTTTCTCCAAGTGTGGTCGTGCCAATGAAAAGTAAATGCAGGAACGGGAGCACAGGTGTATAATCTCATAAACCCATCTTTAATATCCGCAGTCGAGCAAAATTATTTAATACCATTGTCCATCAGTTGTTTAAAAATCAAAAAAGCAAGCAGTGAGCCTCAATGAGATGAGTATCTTCGGCATTGAGCCACGACTAGCAAATGTATTGTCTAGCTGCCACATCACGTGAGGAACAAAATATTCCTCCATTTAGGTAGGTCCGTTGACTCTTCCCCATATGGACGAGTTCAACAAACACATCAAGAAAGATGATTTGCCGTGAAAAAAAGTGGCGACTTGTGAATCAGAAATGTGACGACTGCAGCGCAAGAGAGAAAGAGTGGATGACTGGAGGAGGAGATTAAGAGCGAGTAGCTATAATAGGAATGGCGTCTCACTGTGGCTAATGGATTGTTTCGGCACTCTTTAACCTCCTTTCTCTTAATAAACACCGGCTGATCGTCATCTGATTAAAGAGCAGAAGCATATTTTCACAGTCTGTCATTTAGTCTTAGAGATGACCAACCCTGTCTATGAAACCAACAAGAACATATTTGTGTATCAGCTTACACCGTCATTTTTTTTTTTGTTTGGTTACAAGATTGACTTATCACCGCAAGGTAGGCTTTAGGACATCTCCTCTTCTGCTACTTTATGGCAAGGTTTTATATCCAATCAGGACTACAATGTCTCGGTAACAATAAAACAAACTATCGGCGCCGGTGTTTTATCGCTTCCCCTTTCTCCTAACCACTTTTCTTGATTAAACCAAGCAGCCTTTGACAAGCGACCTTGCCTCAGCCGTTATATTTTCCCTCACGTCAGCGATAAACTGTTCCCGTGTCAATAATTCTACCCATATGTGTGTTACTTATCACTGCGTCTAAAACACATGTCACCTGCGAATGCCCTGCTTGGCGTGTTTTCACTAAGTGTAACAGATTTGAACAGGTTCCGCCCTCCCCAAGCAAAGTCCTCACAATTTTATTAACGTCATTTGACTACGATAAAAACATCTTTATGACGTCTGTGTGGATTCACCAAAAATAATACACCCATTCAAATGTAAAACCGTATCAGGATGTTGCATGCAAATTTTATTTCCCCGCTCTGAGGACACCATATTTGGCATATTGTTATCTTGTGGCGACAGAACTGTAACCACTGTGGTTGTTTATGACTACGTCTTTGGGGATTAAGGTCTACATCTCTATTTGCAGCCACGACGGCCTAAAGATAGAACAAGGATATGCTTGGTCATGCTATAAGAGGGAATGGCGTTGTGGCTTGCTTTTCTCAAGCTTGTTCCTTTCAAGTGCAATGCACCCCCCCGATGAATTTGTCCCATCAACAAATCATCTGTAAAGTGTGGAGCTCCGTAATCGGGACGCTGATGTGTCTCGGGGCTTTCTCCACTCAAGCTGAATCACACAGGCGGACGCATACAGACAACAGCAGCGTGGCTTTCGGAAGGTCAATCTAAGAATAGGTTTCCACACATCTCAGGCGGACAAACAAAGTCGTTGAAACGTGCGTTATTCTGTGACGTGCTTGAAAGGCATTCACACGTATGTGTGGTTGTACGTAGCAGATGCACATATGTACGCGGGTTTGTGATGCTTAAATTAAAACCGTCCATGAGTCATCGTGAAGAGGAGCTACCGAATGAGACAATCAGTTGGGAAATTACACGGCTAGCCTTTATGCTTGAACGAAAAAGCCTCTAGGACATCCTTCTTAGATGTTTTTAGGTTTTTTTTTTTCGCTAATTTGTGCTGGAACTATGACTCACAGACTTTGTGAGATCTCTCTGTGGATCTGAGTAATGGAAGCGTAACATGAATGCATTATAAATAACGCTGTGACACCATTTTAAAAATCCAAAATGTCTCCCTCTATGCTTTTGCGCAGTTTGTACGCATGATCTTGGAGGTGGACTGTTTTAGTTGACTTTCAAAGACTACACACATTTTTATGTAACAGTTAACACATTAGCGGTAATTTCTGCATGACATATCATTTTTCATTTTGTTTTTCTCCATGTAAGCCTGGGAGTGTGTGAGTGAATGCCCCGTTGATAAAAGCAGGTCTCGGCAGTGCATGCGGTCTTGATGGGAAGTGACATGTTGAGAGACGCTGCCTTTGGACACTGGCTGAGTGGGGAAGCAAATAGACGCAGACGCCCTCTTTATTAAAAGCTACGTCAAGAGCAGCAGATGGCCTGTCAACCCCAAGCACCCATTTCATTATAAAATCGATTTTATTTTTGTTAAAGCATGTCTGGTTCTTATCACTTTTTTTGGACAACTAATCTGATCACGGTCAGGACAATGAGATGGAATAAGCGCCTCTGGCTGAAGCCAGTTCACCTGCCTTGCTTGTCTGCTAGGATTAACGTTATTTCCAGTTGCCTTATCTGACCCATTCTAACGCAACAAAGAACCTGAATCGTAATCATCTTCAAACTTTTAACTTGTCCTTGAATGATCTGGGGAAAGAAAATAAGTCAATCTGCTCCTCAGATGCATTTTGCATTCTGTGCAGAAAGAACACATTTTGATATCATTTCCGCAGCTCTCGCCAAAGTGCAAAGAAGGGGGTGGGGGGGGTGCACTTTGCGGCCAGGCTCTCTCTCTTAACAGACTGCTCGTTGAGGCAGATGTTGTGCTCGCCCAACTGGCAGCAGGTCAGAAACCCAAAGTGACTGCAAAATGAGACAAGGGGTCTCTCAACCGCAGTCAAGGTTCTCTGCGCTGACAACAGAGCAGATGGCGACTTGGCTGCTGGCGGAAATAACAAACCCGATCAGAGAGGCATGCTACGAAGTCTTCACCGCATTTAATCCGCCTACGCAGATTGCCTTTTCGTGATGTCACTTGGCAACGCCCTGATTACATGGAGAAGTTTGAAATGCAACTCACAGCTCTTAGGTAAAGCACATCAGCACATTTTGTGTTGCCGTATCTTGACGGAAAGATTTGTAGATTTTGGCACCCCGCCATGATATCTGCAGCAGTGGACTATCTGACAGGCGGAACTGCAACCAACCGCTTAGCTGACACTCCAAACAAAGCTTGACTGCTCCACAGAAGCGAGTGCTGCTCAACTCAACACTTCCAGACCAATTTATGAGCTTCACTTTGTTCCACTTTTTCCCCTCTACTGTATGACATTCATTCTTCATGGCAATTTCCAACGTCAAAACATAAGCACAGAACACAGAAATTCTACAAAAATCAAAATATTTCACAACAAAATAATATACTTGCTTCGAAGTGGTCTTACCCGAGACGGTCCTGACAATCTCTGAGGTGTTCCTCAGGCCTACAAAGGAGAACTGGTAAAGCCTCCAGGAGCGGATGTCTCCAACCTCCACTGAGCTCCTCTTCCACTTGTACACAATCTCCTCCCTCGGGTAGCCATCTATGCAGGAGAGAGACGAGGAAGAGGACGAGAAGCTCAGCGGATTAGCCAAAGCGCCGTGCACAACAAACATTTCATCCCTTACAGGGGTTCTCTCTATAGAGTTGCACTCGTCATTTGTTTTATCACAGGAAAATCTATTTAAGTCGGCAAGCTTACAAAGCATCCCCTCCTAAAAGTCAGATGGTGTTTTCTGTAAACCCAAGGTTAATTAAAATGACATTTATTGGCAGTAAGGATTCACTCAAGATTTCTTCTGCTGGCTTCGGTACAGCACGTGGACTTTCTTCAGAGTGCTTTCAGGCATGATGTTGCAAATGTAGGTTGGGATTTTTGGCTAGTGTGTAGGCCGGCACAGGAGGACGAGCTGGCTCTGACCACCTACCATGAGTGTGTAGGTGCCAAAAGATTTGATTGGAAGATCTATAGGCTTCATCCAATTTAAATGAAGGACATATTTTGGCACAAACTAGTTTCTTTCTCTTGTTGCTTTTGGAGCTATTTACAAAGCCTTTCCCCAGGAGATGTATCCCTTGGTGCTTCTCTCTGTATATCCATAGAGACCTCATTAGCATAACTTTACCCCTCCTCTCCTCTTCCCAAGCGGCCAGCGCAGCGTTTCAACTCGTAGTACTTTTGAAATGTTCCTCAGCAAAGTAATTGAGTCCATCTTTTTGGTTTTTCGAAATGCTTTATTCAATCATTAACATACACTATGAAGGCCGCGCCTTTCATGTTGGAACTTGAATAGGCACCTTCTTTGCATGGCCATGATCATTTCCTGGCCAAAGAATAGCAATTTTGAAAAAATAGTCCACTTGAATAGGATGCATTCAATCACTGATTATTTGATTCCAACATTGGTACTGGCCTACTATATGAAATCGTCTAGGCAACATTATTTGAAAAAAATATCAGCCGACTATGTATGCACTTACAGCTTGAAAACTCCAAAGGACACGAGTGCTCATCCATTGGGAAGTTGTTCAGTTTCAGTTGGCATTCAGCATCAATGGTCAACCTGCAGAGAGACAACATTAACTTGGTTTAAAAAAAAAATTAAAAAACACCCTCACAGCACATTAAAGATGTTGTTTGATAATAAATGGATGTTTATCGTCTCTGCAGCGCACCTGTCTTATGGCCACTTTTCGCACTTGAGGGACCTTGAAGTCATTACAGTCATTAAACGTACTGTTAATAAAGGAACGACCTCAAGTGACATTGCCCGTCGGCGCCGACGCTATTGTCATGTATCATTGTCGAGCGTAGCGCAGCGGTCGGTCATCCCAATTAACTAGCGCGTGCGTTACGAGTTATTCGAAATTAATGAAGTGGCGAGCCAGTGTTCTGCATAGAAGAACATCAATCATGACTTGATTGAGTCTGATGGACTTTAGTTTCTTATTATCTCTCCAGATGTATTGCGGTGTCTGTAGAAAACATCTGCTGACAGTAAGAAAATAAGCTTGGTCAACATGTTTTTTTATTCCAAAGCATTCTTTCAATTTGGTCACCGTAGATTTTTAAGATAATCTTTTATGATCAGATTTAATAACTCACCAGGGTCAACCCTGACTTCCTACCTGAGCGTGTAGAGGATTCGCCCGTCGTTCCAGATCCGAAGCATGCGATTAGGCGTTGTGATCCAGTGGGCGTCAGCTTTCTTGGAGTTGCGGAAAAACGTATCGGGGATCCAGATCTTGCCGACCATGTTGCTGTTGAGACGCAGAACCTTCATCGTGCTGTTAAATTTGAGCCTTCTGTCGTACCAGGTTTGGGCAAAGAAGATGTCGATGGTGTATTCCTGTGGATGAAAAAACAAAATGTTAGATTGACTTCTTACTTTAGTCTCTCATCTGCCTGAAGCCATCAGTGAGCCATTTTTCTTAGACCCAATAAGTGTTCTCAAAGCAATGGCTCTTTTTTTTTTTTTTTTTTTTAAATCCCCAAAACTGAAGAAGAACATTTTGACTGCCTCAACCTTAAAATGAATGGGCCAATGATCAACTAATGCCTCTCATTTCTCGGCTGAGGGGCTATCAAACCTCATTACCGGCTGGAGTAAAATCTACTGTCTTCTTTTCAGTCCCTTTGAGAGCAGGCTAAGAATGTGAGGAAGTCAGATGAATGGAAGACCAGATGACATAAGCCCGGCCGGACGTAGCGGGGGAATAAAAGTCCAGGAAGCTATTGAGACGGAACTATCGGTCTTTTCTGACTTATTTACTTACTTGGACTGGTTGAGCCTGAGGTTTCAAGTAAAGTACAGCGGGGAAAAATAAATAAAGAGGGCACTTGAGTGCAAGAAGCCATAAAGCCATTAACAATGTGACAAAGCTGAACCTTACAATAAAACCCAAACCCATTCAAATAGTTCCAAACAGAAGCTAAAAAAAAAACCTGCTTCCTCACTGGGCATCATTGCCCAAGTAGTTTTTGCTCACTGGAATAGTTGTGAAATTTAGGTATCTCATTTGAGGGTCCATGGATTTGTCTGCATCCGATATTGATTGCATTCTTTTCAGCTAGTACAAAATCAAATATGCAAAATGTAGCCTGCATTAAAAACTGCATTTATACGGTATTGTCACATATTTATATCAGCAAAGGTCAGATTTTAGATCGTCCCATCCTTGACCTCGCTCATACCTAAAGCCATACTTTCCATAAATTCCCACTTCATAATTAAGAATATGAAATCGCGCTGGTGCTGAGATGCCATTTACTTCCCATTAACTGCAAAGCTCCCACGTTTGTCATGTTACAGTGTGAACAAAAGGCCCCGTGGCTGGATTACATATGAATGTGAGGCAATCCATCAACCTTTGCAGTACCCTCCTCGCGCATATGCTGCCATGCACAGATTCCCTGATGCAAGCACAAACGGCAAATACTGACACAGCCCATCCAAATCGATACCTCGCTGTGAATGCAGCCGACGACTTCTTGCATATCTATGACAGACGTGATAAAACGTTCAAAAGCAGCAAGGTATGGGTTGGGCTCGTTTAGCTTCGTGGCTTAAATGCTCAAAACCAAACAATACTGAAAATATGCTATATCATAATGGGCAACAGCTCCCTATGGATGAGGTGTCATAAGCCGTATGTAGTGAGAACCACTGAATAGTTGATCCGGTCCGGGGCAAAGGCTAGCGAAGCTGTTTCAGCCGCTGATCGACAGCAAAGCTGCAAAAAAGATTAGAACAAAAGCCACCGAAGCCGGCGGCCGCCGTGCCGAGGTGTGCCGGAGCAGCACGTTAACTGGCCAAGAAAACACCCCAACGTTCCGCTCCCGTCTCCCCAAAGCCAGGACAGGATGAATTTAGTAATTGATATTCTTCCTAAACGGCAGATTAAACAGTTCATTCGCAACGGCGGCGCTTACCATATTGATGGCGTTCACTGGGCCGATGCTGTTGACAAACATGTCTGTGTGGATCACTGTAGGTTTAACTGCAGCGAGAAAAAGCACAAGGATTGTTCAGAGAACATTAGGAAACTATTGTGATTTACAATACCTGGTGTTAAAACGTAGCATTAGTTTGAACGCAGTGTGCCTAATTTCTTCTGTATATCCTAAACACTAAGTTTCCATCTGCTCACTGCAGCGAGACACACGGATTCAAGTAGCCAGTCGATTTGTGAACATGTCAGACATGACAAAACGAGCGTGTCAAACGGAAGGCCAGATCGCGTCAGATGATGTGAGTCAGCCGTGCCGTACGCCGCTATCCAACCCGTACGGCTGACTCGACGTGACGTCCGAGATGGCTCAGGTAAAGATACAGGGCTGCCTACATGGGCCGTATATTGAGTCTCGCTAGTTGCCATGCATTTTTCATGCCAGGCATACGCGTCAAGTGCATCGCAGGACATAGGAGTGTGCAACATCGTGCGTGATAACACACCATGTGTCTTTGGTGAGGTTCTGACATATTGTGTGTTATGTCATGAATAGCAGAAAATGACTGGCTTGACTTAAAGAGCAGACTGTGTGCATTGCTTATTTAGGATGAGCCTATTCGAGTGTATATAAACGCTGACACAAAACCTGGAGTATTTGCTCGAGTGTATTTAAAGGCCGCTAAAGTCCTCTCTGGTAGCTTCTGTCGGCTAACAAATAAACATTCTGAACTTCAAAGGTAGACGCAATTAGGGATTCAGTTCAATCCACAGTATGCATGGGAGAGAAATTTTGTTTCTCAGTGCAGTAAGGCTGGTTACTTGATTGGCTGTTTGGAGTTTCAGACGACAGTATAGCCGGCTAATTATAACCCTGCGGTATCTGTGAAATTTTGACAGCAGACGTTGGAATCGTGAAAGAAATGTGTGAGAGGGAGATCAGAGCACATTTGAAGATGACGCTCGGTTATGGCGATGGCAGCCGGCCGTAGAGACTTTTATGTGTTGCTGTGGGCTGATGCAGCCACCCGATGCAGATAAATGAGATGATGCTGTTGAATTTCAAGCACAGGCACCTATGAAGACTGAAGAAGAAGGATTGTGCCCTTTATGAAATCTGTCACACTCAAAAGCAAATTAAAAAAAAAAATCTGTCAGGGAACAGAACATCAGTGTGTAAATAGAGTCAGCCAGGTGAACTTTATATATGACCACGTCGCAAAGACGCTGACACCGTGCAAAAACATGATAGCCATTTCAAGGATGAAACCAAGCACTTGTTTAATGGAATGCCGTTCAGGTTGTAAAAGGATTGGAGTGGCTCTATCAAATCCCGCAACCCACCAAAAATGACAAGAACTGGGAACTGTTTTGCTTCCGAGCATTTTTCAATGAGGAAATTGGACCCTTGAATGTTGTTTGTCATTCTGCCCACAATCAGACAACATATTAGGAGGAGATAAACCAAAGGTCTGCTTGGGCAACAAATTGTACAAACGAGCCTCCCTGGATTTTTAACACCGACGTTCAGTGCTTAGTTTGCTTGTTGATGGCGGCATGCATAAAACCAGGCTGCGTGAATTGCTTGTTTTTCCAAAGATCATTTCTTGATACTTTCATATGCATTGAATTGTATTTTTTCCCCTCCCCACTCCCTCCGTACTAGCTTATTAGCAATCATTTACAACACTCCGTCTTTGGACAGCTTCTACATAATGACAAATAGCATCATCTTTCTGCCACGTCAGAGAGACGAAAGATTTATTAGGCAGGTCTGCATGTTAATAGCTCCAAGTAGAAAGGTAACACTGAAAGGGAAAAGTGTTCATCTTCAGGAAGATCATGTAGGGGCAATCCATTCGTTTTTTTCCCCACCGCCGTCTATCGTGTCAGATTTGTGTACGAGCTATTACAAGGAAATTATTTATACATATTAGTTGTGGATACAGTCCAGCTAGATTGAAGAATAGAAGGTAGCATTATAGAAGAGGATTTGACAGATAAGCAATTTCCCTGAGATCTACGGAGCCATTAATCATGTGTTGTAGAGTAGCGGACAACACGGCCTATTCTGACCGGTTCGGATGACAAGGCGATGTATACTACATTTGTAGAAAGGGGAACTGTCTTTGTGAAGGAAGAAAGCCGCCATGACTTGATACAAAACATTGATTTTCATTGTACGCCAATGACATTGTTATGGGAGTCATTTACGTGTCTCCACTTTTATTGTTGCAAAGTAGTCAATTCTCTGCGGTCTCCTGTTAGCGTTCACAACTTTTGTCTATAGCAAAGAAGTTCCGCTTTGAAAAATCAGCACCTACCTCCGATGTCGGGTCTCAGTTTGTTGTCGTATCCATCCAGTAGGCCATTAAGGATGTGCGTGACGTCACTCTCGTACACCTTGGGGGTCAGCACCCATGTTTTGTTGGTCACCTCATCGTCGTCATCGGTCTGGAAGGAGCTGCGATGAAGAGTAGAACGCATGCACTTTTTATTTATTTTTTAAACCTTTGATGTCCATCCATTCTCTGAGCTGCTTCATCTTTCGAATAAAGAGGACGGTCTCGAGTGGACTGCGATAACTCCATATGCTTTGAAGTGATACATACATATTGACTCGACTGGAAGGATAGAGCAAAATGACTGAAATATTTGCCATGTCCTAAAGATGCTTTAAGGGCTTCGGGGAGTCTTGGAGAAGATAATTTTCTCAAATAAGCTTCTTCACCTTGCCGAATGAAAAAGTAATAACATCTCAAGAGCCCTTAACCGTGAATGTCACTAAGGCATGGGAGGAAAAAAAACATCTTGCTCTTTCACAGACATGCATGCATGATGTTGTTCTATAGTTAGTGTATATTGTGGTCAGAATTTGAGAACATTAGGTCTGATCATGTCTGTGGTTTGTTGCTGAGCGTTAGAAACAACAGTAAGGACAAAGGGGAAATAAATGTGGGCAGATTGACATACAAAGACATACACACTCGTATATAGCTGACAGAAATAGAATTCCAATATAGTGCAGCTTTGTTGGCAGACTTTGGGCAGATGGCCCGCAAGCACACAAGAGCAATCTTGAACGTGCACTGAGCTTTCTTTTAGTAAGGTGACGAGAGGAAACAAGACTTGTGGATCAAATAATAAAGTATGAAAAAGGGGGAGGCGGGGATAACGGATCTGATAGCATTCTCATGTTCCAAGGCCGAGAGCCAGGAATAACAGTTTGACCTGCACTTTTCCTTCCACTGCCTTAAGAGCCATCATATGCCATCCATTTCCACTTGGACATCCGGGTCGAAACATTACATGGAAATTATATTACTCAGGTGGACACTTCGGTATAACCCAGAAAGTTTCTAGCGGCTTATGTTTGTGCAAAAATAAGTTCATATGATCGCCATTTGAGACAATGAAGAATTAGGGTCCGCTCATATTTAAACACATCTTGTTACATAAGCAAGCTTTGAGTGTAGCTTTATACTAAATTGTTATTTATGCGATAGATTGGACCATATTTGTCATTTGCTGGTGTATTATTGTTGGTCCAATTTTGAGTCGTACGACCACATTGAGGGTTTGACTTTGGAGGTTCCACTGTAGATGGAAAAGCTCCAAATGTAAGCAGATCAAACGAAAGAGCCATGTGTTCCTCCGCGCAAGCAGATCCGTGGTCCTGCTTGCTAATTGAGTACCTGAAGGTCCGCCGAGACGCCTGAGCCAAAGTTTGTTTTTCATGCATATGCATGTACACGTCTGCGGTTGAAATGTCTCGTTCAAAGCGTTCCCGTACTTCATAACGAGTAGAAATTGCATCTGCTCTGCATGCCGCACTAATTTCAACTAAAGCGACGGCCATCCATTTGGCTTTACTAAAGCGATGAGACCATTGATAAAGATGATCACAATATCGTTAGTGTCGTCCATTAGCGTCCACAGTGAGGGAGGACAAGTTTGCGTGTTGTACTCGTAGCGCGGCAAATAAACATGCCCAACTCAAATGAACCTTTGTGCTTATCACTCCTCAACATGAAATTAGTTGTACGCCCGTAAAGCAAAACAACAGCCCCCGCTTTGGATGTCACATTGTGACCACGCTCCTCCTACACGGTGGCGCCATTAGTCACTAAATCAAAATCTAACGCCACCAACCAGCTTGTCCGGGAACAGATTCTCAAGTGGGTCAGTGCCGTTATATTCGCTCCTGACCTCTGGCAGGAAATGTTTTTGGGCTGAACTGAAAATAGATCACATGTATTCAAACTGGCACTTTATTAAAGTACAACATA
The DNA here is from genome assembly GCF_901709675.1 of Syngnathus acus. Taxonomy (NCBI): domain Eukaryota; kingdom Metazoa; phylum Chordata; class Actinopteri; order Syngnathiformes; family Syngnathidae; genus Syngnathus; species Syngnathus acus. The sequence continues at coordinate 1,633,744 of NC_051099.1, read as the reverse complement.
ATGAGATCCGAAATAAGAGCATATCAGTAGATTGCAAAAAATTGGAGGAAAAGTCACAAACTACATTAGAACAGGAAAAACAAAACTGAATTCTATCAAAATGCTCTCAAACAAAAATTTTAAGTCAAGTCGTCCTAATTTGGATTCAAAGAATAATGTCAGAGACAGCAGGGACAGAGACTCGCGAGAAAACCAAGCGTGTAACGCGCAGCCGCCTCTTCTTGTCTGACTTTGGCTCCATCGCCATGCCAACTGGGGTGAGCAGCGAGTCACCATCGCTGCGGCCACCTCCGACCCTCCAAGCTGAAAAGATTCTGACCTCAATACCTTGGTGATGAATACAAAAGACTCTCTAAAATGCAAGCAAAGTGGCAGCTCCCGTTTTTGTCTTTTTGAATGCTCGAGACAAGCAAAATTTGACATCCATCCATGGAATGAGATGCAAATTGTAATCAGTGTTTTCAAATGATGCGTCTTGACGCCACTTTTCAAATGATAACAATAGACCAATGCATTTGGAGTTTCCCTTTCAAGAGAACAATCCTCCATAATGCACCCATAGCAATTTTTCTGATACAACGGTCTTGGAATTGATGTTGCAATATCTCCAAATGACCTTGTGTGTTTCAAAGTTGGACCCTAAGGCCATTTTGCTGTGACTTTACTTCTTGCGGAGGTGTCCATTGTGTCGTTTCATGCTGTGTGATGCAATCAGACGTCACAACATATAGTAAGAGCCAATAAAAGTAACATATTACTTAAAGCGGGCCTTGAGAAAGATGTCTTATGTAAGTGTCAGATGACAGATTCAGATATTTGGTGTTGCTATTGAAGAAAACTTGCACTGTTTGATTAGATGGCCAATTAATTAGTTACAATCACCAAACACTGCGATGCTTCATGATTGGTCTGAGTCACGACCACTGGTTCAACATTCGCTTTGCTTGCACAAACTAGACCCAATCAAAATCTTCCCTTGTGAAAGAGTGCTCATTTTTTAGATTAGTCGTACAATCATGCTGATTGTTGTCATTAATGAATGTGTAGCCAATATAGAGTAGATTACAACACGGCAGCACAGATTGTTTTTATCCATCTCGGTCGGGGAGGTGGGGGCGGCATTTTGCTACTTCTTGTCGACTAAAAATGACATCACAGTGCCAGTGCAAGTGGGAAAATGGCCACCCCCTGAATTGGATATACGCAGGGGGATTTTGCTGCTTTATTTATATTCCACAAACATAATAAGCAGAAGACTGCTTTTCGGCTATTGTAAAGAACATGTTTGACTCGTTCGAGGTCAGGCATTTTGTGAACGACACAACCCTCAAAACATTAAGTGCTTGAGCTATTTGGGCAAATACTCTATAAGTGAGTTGATGTATGGCATAGTGACAACCAGTGGAAACCATAAATAGATATACTGAATACTTAATGCCATTCTGGAAATTACACTGCACGACAATACAGCACACTTATCTTGACCGATCAAAATTGAGCATTAATAAAGGCATAATCTTTCAAGACAGCTCTTTTACTGAATGTATTAAGCTTATGTACCTAATGAAGTGACCTGTGATGGTCTATGCCTCCATTTTTTCTCCCCACACTCTATCCCGAAACTGACGACAGCAAGCATGCTCTCTTTCTCCATCTCAACTAAATCCATATATGTTCAAAAAAAGCACAATAGTCATGGAAACGCACGAAGTGCATTGATGGTTTAAGCTGCAGGAGACATTTCTGCATCTGTGCTGTGCCTTATTACTTCTCTAGAGTATGCAACCGTCTGCCATTTTGAAATTTTAAAAAATACACTTATTTGACAGATCGTGCACAATCTGCTCTCTCCTCGCTTCCTCTGTAGCCGTCATCGCACACAGTTGCATGCACGTAAGAGCCGTGCAGCTTTTTGACTTAAATACACTTGATCCTTGCAAACAGCTTAGCGCTCACTATATGTAGCATCACTTTAGCTCGCCTGTGCTATTTTAACAGCAGCCTCCGATCATGCACAACAGCCCTTAAATATTAATTATGACGCTCGACGTGGGCTCTAAAGTCATTCCTCGGTCTTTTGCATGCAAAACAATACATATACAACACGTTATACACGGACAGCGTGTGGGTGTTTAACGGGTGACGTTAGACACACCGATGCAAACGACAAATACGTTGTAACGATGAGCTCAATTTGGTGGTAGTATCGTCGACTAGGCGAAGGCTAACGCTAGCTAACAGAGAATCATCATAACACCGTTTTGGAGACGATCTCGCCTACCTGGTGGGGAGGTTGACGGCGATGAAGAGCCACAGGAAGAGCTTGCGTGCAAGACAAGGAGGCTTCGCCATGGCCGTCGAGCACTTGCGGGTTAAATTTGGTGAAGTCGCCGCCGCCGTCCTCGTCATCCTCACCATCTTTTCGTCTCCTCGCCTGGTGCAGATGCCCGTCTTGTTTAGTGCTTTCCCAGCCCACGATGCATCACGCAGGTTTTTTTTTTTTTTTTTCCCCCACGCGAGAAGCCCCGCCAGGCTCGAGATCGTCCAAAACAAAAAGATGAGGTGAAATAATATTATCTCCCCAAAAGCCGTTTTAAATAACCAAATAAGATAAAAATGGGAAAAAAATCCCCCCTTTAGTTGAATAGGCCCTCGAATTACACACCTAGTGAGATGTGAAAGCAGCCTGGGTGTGAATGCAGATTAAAAAGAAGGCTGCAGGGCTGGCAAGAGGAGCCGAGGCACGTTGCTGCAGCACGGATCAACACACGCGTGATTTCACCACACACGCACGCAAGCTCTCTCCACGGCATCATTAGCCGCATGCTAAAAGACACCATCAAGTAGTTGGCTCGACTGAAAGTTGTAGCGAAGCATTTCAGACGTTATTGCAAAAAAGAAATCACAATAAATGATTTGATCATGCAGGGTAAAAGAAAAACTAAAGGCTGTCGGTTGATCTAAAACTTAAAAAAAAAAAGTTCTCAAACATTTCATACACTAGTGCAATCTAATTAGCGTCATTTTCATTGTTTGCCATCATTTGAATGCGTGTTTGTGTGCGAGAGCGACAGAAAGCGAGTTGTGATCGTTCAGGACCATGGACAGCTCCAATAGCGCTCTACGCAAGAGCGATCAGGACCACGGACAGCACCCCCCACTTTTGTGCTCAAATCCGCTCGTCTCCGGCAGACGGGAGGCCCAGAAATATGCTTGAACCTTTCAGGTGCTAGGCGGAATGATTGACTTTTGGGGTATTTTCTGATTTTTCTGGGGTACACCAAATTTCCACCTGTGCCCATAGGGAACAAATAATGAATCTGTATCAGCAACAACCTGCTGAGTTTTGCGTCAGACAGGCATTGCTCCCCCAACCAGTCTATTATAAACCTTTGAGTTATTTAAACCTTCCACCTCTTAATATTGATTGCTTATTTCTATTTTCCTGTTGTACCGAGCAGTCATACACTGACATTAAGTGTCATTTGCAGTGACTGTTCCAAATTCTATAGTCATCACATTTTTTCTCTTTTGCCATCACTGGCACAAAAAAAAAAAAAAATCCTAAGTGTTATGTAGACCTACAGTGTATAACAATGACTATGTACTGTATTTCTCAAATCTCTCCTGAAATAATGCTTTTTCATAAAGTGATCAGTATGACTGATATGGTTAGAAGTGTTTGAAAATGTCTTACAGCTGTCTGCATCACATACTTGCATTGCTCCTTTCCATATTATTCCCGTAGCTGTAAAATATGCAAATGCCGCCATTTTGATGAGGTGTAAACTCTACAGTGACTCCTTGAGGGAGTCTTAGTATGCTCGGGATGGGGGGTGTATACTTGTGATGTAAATGAAAAATTAGGTTCCCAACTATTAATATGCAGCGTTTACACATGGGACTACAGAAAGATGTATAGAATAGCAAATGTTCTGCGTGGAAATAAATAAGATCATGTAGTATGCTCATAACTGATGGTAACACTTTGCAGTAGTCCTACCCCCACCTACCAAAAAAAAAAAAAAAAAAAAACACAGAAGAGAGAGGCAGGTGCAGGCTGAACAAGCAGGTGTTGGCATATCCGCCTCAGTGTGATTTGTTAAACCCAATTTCCTACTTGGAGCATTTATTCCATAAGCGTACATGCAGTTCACGTGACACACACCTTTATTGTCCCAGGAGGCCCACCGCTCACTTGTTTCCATGAGCATACGAACTCACAAACTCATTTAATCACTCTTTAAAACGCTGGAAATGGGAAAAGTAACGTAACTGCAGCTGTCGCCACCTACAGTACAATAAGTTCGTCTTGAATAGGAAATGAGGTTGCACTTGATTCCAACCATCACCACCACCTGTTTATTGGTTGCAAATGAGGGGTGGTAAATCATCTTTAAGTGTGCCACAGATGCTTCATTAACCGTGCGGCACCGCTCAAAGTCAACTAGCCTGTAAATAAAGCATGAAGAGTCGCATCTTGCAAGATTGACTATACGCGAATGCACACTTTCTGGCTGCCTCTGCAAATAATTGCTTGTGCGCAGGGTAAATCGATTTTTTTATGAATTCTATATCATTTCCATCATGTTAAAAACATTTTATCTAACTATGCAGCTTTTTAGAGTTACAACTTTTTCACGCAATCAGTGGTGACTTCAATGTATTTCATCTGACATGATTCCTAAAGTAGTATCGGTGTGTAGTATCGGATGTTTTTTTCCTTTAGTCAGAGTATGAAAACAGACGTATAGTTTTTTTTTGCCAACAAAAGTGACAGTATTACCAGATGACAATTGTGCAAGCTACTTCAATGTATTTGTTTTTTTTTATCAACAACAGACTTGTGACATCGATATTTTGTCCTATTCATGATGAACATGCACTCTGAAAATGCAGGGCAAAGGGTTAATATCATTGCAGCAGTCTGTTGCTTATTTTGTATTCTTTTGTTAGTCCGATGCACACACGGACAAAATCAGCAAGAGAGGGAGATGTCAAATTCAATTTGCTTGCTTCAATAGTCACAGGCCACATATGAGCCAAATTGGCACGTCCCCATGATAACGGTGCACCTGTGCTCTCATGCACTCACTTACCTCTGCAAAGATTTCTTTTTGTTTTTTTTGCAGTATGAGTTCAGGAGAGAAAAAGAGCATGATGGATTTTTCAAAACTCCACAAAGATGCCTGATTTATGCTTGTCAGAACTCATTAATATGTCTAATAAGCAAAAGCATCTGCTTTAGGTGTGCATAAATATAAATGACAGAAGGTCTGATCCAAATCATCCAGGCTTTTCATTTTTTAACCAGCCAATTAGGTGCATTCTGGGTAGTGACAGCGCCGCTATTACCGTGGCTCATATTTTGTCTCGTCTGCCAAAAAAAAAACTCCAATGATGATCGTTTATGAAAGCATATTGTTTGTGCAGACATAATAGCATGACGTCATTGTTGGATCAAAAAGCTTTGAATGCTGGCTGGGCTGAACGGGGGTTAGGAAGTTGTGATCTATATTAACGTGACTGATCACACAGATGCCCGGGCTTCACTCTCAGTCCAGCTTTCCAGCCCACACATACGCTGTCACAGCCCCACTTGCTTCGCGTCAAGCTGTGCGAGCACAATGATGTGTGATATTGTAAACACCGTTGGATGCGAGAAGCGGCCTGGCATTCTACGTCGCGTGATGTAACCTTGCAAAACAATTCAGAGGAGAAAACAAGACATGCCTTACGTGGAGAATCGAATTGTCATAGCTTTTGCAATTCATCTTTGCAAGTCTATTTTTTGAATGGACTATTGTCATTATTGGTGTCTTTGTGATGTAGTTACACACAATTTTAGCAGCACATTTCTATTTTTCCCATTTTGTCAGCCTGTCCTGTCTAGTAACATTATGCAGTGTCTCTCCAGTGAGCCCTTATGAAGTAACACCCTGGGTTCTCTTTATAATCCAATATTTTCTTTCCAAAAATCGAATTGAATTTGCTTTTGCAAGATAGCATGCTGTGTTTTTTTTCTCCACCAAAATCTGGCACACTCTTGCAAGTCGCATTGTGGTCAGAACAAAACCGCTTGGGATGTGCTTGCATAAGCGAATATTTTCCACCTGAACCTATTTTACACCAACAAGCCTTATGTGAACCAGAAGGGCCACTACTGAATCAGTTACTTTTTGTCAAAGAGTCAGTATTTACTCACATTAAAAAAGCACTTTGTGGTTTTGACAAACATTCCCAGTCAAGCGGATTCTCCTTACTTGTGCACACAAAAGTCATCCCTGTGAAGTGGCTGCCAGCAACTAACCTATCCTCTGAGCTCAGAGTGGAAATGAAGCCGGGCCGCTTTCATCGCGTCTTTATGTTGAATTTGCTCTGCTTGATGTGAAGCACGTATAATCTCCCATCCCAAAGGTAGATTTACAGCCAGTTTTGCTTTCAGCTTCCATTTTTCTTTCTTTGTTGCCGCTCTCGTCGGAGTCACGGCTTTATCGGAAATAAACCGCAACTGCGGCCAAAGTCACTGATACAACGGATTACATAGGGATGCCGAATAACAATGGTGGCGCAATTAATAGCCAAGGTACAGACGGTCATTCGGGGTAAGAGAACTCCTAAAATTCCAGCTATGCCCTCTACCAACAGAAAATGGATGAATGGGCAAAGTTTTTGAAAACTTAATCATGAAAGTCAAACTTCTCAATGTGCACTGAGAAAAAAAAAAAAGCTTGATTTTCATTCAAGAAGGCAGCACTTCCTCATCAATGCAGTAGACAGCAATCCCGTCCGTTCTCCTTGGACAAGTATTGAGCAATGCCGACCGACACAATTACCTTAGTGCAGATAAAAGCTTTGTAGCCAAATGTTTTCATTCGAGCTACAAAAGGAGACTATCACAAGGGGCAATCTTCAAACAACATTTTACTGACGCACTGACTATCAAGCTCTTGTTGCTGTGATTGAAAGCCTTTTAAAGCACGGCACCGCGAAAGAAGTCATTTAATTTATTTACTCAGCCGCTATTAGGATGCCATTCAACGTCCCTTTCAGACCACAACTGCGTCATTCTGGGTCGTAAAGAAAAGAGTTTTTCAAGTGAATGGGAAGTTTTTAATGGCCAAGCAGGATGTTGTGACAGAGAAGGCCGAGCAGCAATATTTCTTTGTTATTTTTGGAAACACATTTCTGCTGTTGAACGCAATAGCGTGGTTGGTGCGCACAGAAGTCTGTGTGGAAAAAAAAAAATGCTGGTTGATATTTAATTTCACATTGTGACAGTGCCACATTTTTATTTCCATCACCCATAAACAAGACGGGCGTATAAACCAAATCCATCCAATGGGTAAAATCCATAACCCCAAATGCAGTATTAATTTATTGACCTGTTCCATACACCCAGTTGTTTCCTGTTTGAGTGCAACATTAACTTTTGAATTTATACAAGAAAGTGGAGCTATAAATTTTCGCCGTTCTTATCACTATTTTTCAAAAGCAGACATAATGTCTGACTGAGTTACCTCTTGCTAGAAAAAAAAAGACATTGTGCACTTTTTGATTGGGAGTGTGTACTCAATATGTGGGCGGTGAGTCTGATTGTTTATCATTAAAACAATCTCCTTGTCAACTCGGGCTGGAAAATGGATTGCCGTGTCGATGAATTGCATGCGGTCGGCACAATGACTAAGTGCTTAGTGGCGGAGTGAAGACTCGGGGGATAAAGATGAAGACACTATGTAATGCCACTTGGATGCATGATTTGATGTAGTGCATTTTCGAGGCGTCAGCTCCTTGTGAGGTTTTTGCTTGCTAACTCTTGATGCTTTTTCTGGCCGGCGTTCAAATCTCTCATCCGCCCTGTCTTGTTCCACACCTTGGATCTCTTCCTGCATATCTCTCTGTCCCGGTCTCGCTCCCTAACCGTCGGCTGTGAAGGTTGCCCGCAGCGGACGCTATGAAAGGGGGCTCGGGCTACGGAGGAGTCACTGGAGAGGTAGAGTGAGAAAGGGGAAAGGCAAGATAGCGCTGGGCCCCATGTGCCCCGGCGGAGTCGTATCTGATGGCCTGTCAATCACAGGCTAACCTAGCGTGGCCTTGTACTTGAGGCTCGGAGCATGCTTTGCCTTCACAAACTAGAAAAGGCATGTCCTGGTGGTTCGCAGGTCTGCCACTCTTCTGGTGTTCTGGGTTTGAATCTCCGCCATTTTCTTCTCCCATATTTCGAAACAACCATGTTTGAGAAAAAGCAAACATCAGGCCTCACTTATCTAATTGCTTCCAAGTAAGAGGGAGCTTTTTGCCTTCTCCACAAAACACAAACTTCAGAGTGTAGACTTTTACGAGTTTCATTTCCAGCAATAATATGGAAGTGAAAGTGAAGCACATTTATTGAGAGATTAGGACACATGCAAGTATGCAAGTGACAAACATGCCAGGTAGCAGTGACGCACGAGCTTTGCTTTATCTTCGCACTGCGCATGCATATATTGAAATGAGATCAAGTGCCTAATAAGTACGCTTTGCCTGTGATCATCCAAACATTGCAACACCCCCCCCTGCTGGATTGACTGCAGTGAGATGAGCCGATGAATAATAAAGCCACTGCCTCCCTAGCTCATCCTTTCATTCTCAAGAGCGTTTCCTCTGCAGCATCCCATTAATAATACTTTGAGCCTTTCAAAGCGGCCGGCCAGAAACGTATTGATCTATCGCGCCGTCTTTGCTCCATGCTGGGAAGGCTCACGGCACAAGATGACACAATCTGGATTACGACCAAATAATAACGGTAATAATAACACGGATGGGGAATGGAAAATGAATTGCCTCGAGGGTGTGTTGCAAATGTCAACGACTGCAAATTAGACTACATCAGCATTAGCAGCGCAAATGTGGAGGTGTAACGCCAACACGCACATATGCAGTAAATAAAGAGCGTGTCTTTCACTAAGTGTTATTTAAGGAAGTGGAAATACTTGGCAATGATGGATATTAAATGTGTTTGTCCTCTAGTTGGCCCCCGTGTACTTGAATCACCCGAAATCTTTAAGTGAGTCATGTCAAATCAAACAGACCTTGAATAATTGTCAACAAATGCTGGCGACATTTGCTAAGAAGAGGCAGCTGGAGACGCCTCCTTGCCCAGCAATTTGGGATTTTTCAAGTTCATTGCCCCCTATAATTTGAATAAAGATGTTGGGTGCAACTAAAAGTTTGAAATATAATCAGAGACTTCAGTTCAGTGGGCAACAAAGGATTAACCCGATTTGCAAGAGGCTGATTTGCGCTTTCTCAATGGTCCGTTTCTTTTTACGATTGTCCGATCGTTTGGTAATCATAATTGCATTCGAGTTAAAATGGGATCTTTTAAAGATTTACTCCTTTTTACTTTTGTATGGATATTAAAAGTTTCAATATGAGATTGCATTTCACTTTTGCCATTAAATCCTTGTTAGTTTTATGGTTTTTACATCTTTTCATTAGGAGTCTTTAAGTTAAGTGTGCACTTAGGCAGTTGTAAATTGGAATGCAAGTTTTACGACAGAAAAACTTTGACCTATGTGACAAATTGCTTGAAAATCCAAGCAAATTAGCACGCTGCTTCCCGCTTTACATTTGCTGCCGTCTCGAACATCAGCAACAGACAAAAATGCTTTCTTTGCTCATAAATTTCGTAATCTTATGTTTTTGTTTTCATATTTGATTCGAAAAGAATGAGTGTGGACAAAAAGAGGCTTACGGAACAGGTTTTGCCCTGTTGACTGTACAGTCGTCGTCAATTAGTCATCAATGATTGCGCAAGACCTATTGACAAAGATTTAGAGCCGCATATGTTAACCCGCGCCACAGTATATTTCTTTGTAAGCACAACTGCTGTTGGCTCCCCTCGGAGGAGGGGGACCCATATGTTTTCATTTGCCGACGTTCCGCTCAGGATCCATTTGCTCTCTTCTGTGTTTGCATTTGTCTGTTGATGGATGCCTTTAGCATCCCGTGCATCCCCCGGTAAACGGGTGTGAGATGCGTGTCAAGTCGCGGCCGGCGCGGTCGATCGGGCCTTGATTTACCATTTGGCGTGTGCACTTTGCGTGTTACCCGCCATTCCACGCCAAGAGCAAGATTGAGAGCCGAAGCGTGCGTGCAGGGAACACAAGGTGGCTTAATGGAAGAAATAGCAGAATGGAAAAAGCATGTCCTACCCCAATCTGTTTTCTTCTTGCGTAGAAGCACCATGTCTGTCACATTTGACGTGCTTCAGCCTCGGTCACAAAGTTATAAGTTCTTTATTGATTGATGCTATTGTGAGCTGGTCCCATGAGGATGATATTGTGTAGCTTCTGCAGCCGAGCCATTTATCAGAATTACAACTGACACGGCGTTGTGTAGTCAAGAAGTCACTTCTGCAAAGTAGAAAAACAGGGTCAATGTTTTTTTTTTTTTTTAAATCTGCTCTAAGTATTAATTGGCAAACTTGAAAAGTGAAATCACCGCCCCAACCTTCTCCCAAAATACGTTCTGGTCTTTTAATTCAATTGGATACAATTTGTGCCCTTTCACTGGCTTCTTTTTGCCTCTCGGAGCAGAAGCTTTGAACGGGGCATATCACGGTAACAGGATATGATTGAATGACAATGTGTGGCTGAGCAGAAAGGAGCTTGCTAGCCTTTTGAACCTCCGAGCTTGTTAGATCACACGCATGCCAGCGATTGGTTTCGACAAAGGACATCCGCAAGGCCTGCGAGAACTTTGGAGAAGGGGAATGAGAAAAAAGGCAAAAACCCCATTTTATGAGCGGAAAATGAACACAAGTTTCAACTTTTAGAATCCCTGCGGGGTGAAACTATGGTCAAAGTGAACACAGAAGACCGATGACCAGGTGAAACTCGAGTAGACTATTAAATAGCATACGAGGACACAATAAGGTAGGACAAATTTGAGCTATTAATTTTTCAATCTCAACTATTGTTCTCCAGAAAAAACACAATTTGTTCCACATCATTTCAGTTGTACCTCTACAAAAAGTGCTTTGTGTGCTACAGACATGCAATGTCAGCAATGTTCATGTTTAGTAAATTTTTCTTGAATAATGACAAAATGTCCCCCTCTTTATTACAACCTAATCTACCTTACAAACAAACACCATTGAAGTTAAAAACATGTACGTGTTATCTCCAACCCATTTAGACAATCACAGCTAGTGAAGATGGATGCATTAGGCCATAGATGGAAGACATTGGCTGAGTGCTCAAAATGCGCACGACCAATAGGGTTACAAATCACTTAGGCCCTTTTGGAAATGATCAAAAATATCTAAAAATCCAAATAAAAGCAAGCACTATAAATGCAAAACATCCCATGGGCACATACTTGTTAAGCTCCACTTTTGGAATTACTAAGTGTGAATCCCCACCGAGTGATTATATTGAGATGAGAATTTACAAAAACAGGAATAATGTGGCTATTGTGTGCGCGTACGCTTGTCAGATGCAAGGCAGATAATACATTGTTTCTTTGTTCTGCCGTTGTGTAGTCAACGTGCATGCACACACACTTGGACCACAACAAAGAGAAATTGGTGAAGTTGGAGAATGGAATGTGTGGTGGTGGTGGTGGTGATGCCAAGATTTGGGGACACAATGGTGAGAGATTAGGAACAATGACAAACCCACGCAAGCAGGGGATTGCATATTAAAACTTCATACACGAATCATCGTTATCATTATTGTTGTATTTTATTCTAGTACTATTGCTGTATTTTCTTTCCCTGATTGGTTCATATCACGGCTTTTAGAAATATTTAAAAAATATATATTTGTATTTGAGTCACTGTTTTATTCATCTTGGTGAAGTCGTAGGTTTTGACTGCTTTAATAAGTAGCCATTGTGAGCACACTTAGTAAGGGTTAAAAATGTCATTTCCGAGTTTTTTTAAGCCAAACAAAAGACAAAAAAACAACAGCCCGGTCCTAGACCACACACGAAAAAAATCTGTTTATTGGGTTTGCTGCCTCAAGCAATTATCATGTACTACTATTGCCCCTTGCTTGACTGTTTGCATTTATTTATTCATTCCCATTTAGACACAAATCACATATGCTGATGTCCCCTGAAGGAAAAATGGCAAAGGAGGAAAAAATAAATACATAGCAGAAGTGAAAGAACAAGAAATGAAAATCACAGGGGCGCTAGGCACTTTGTGTGTTTCAATTGGTCGAGAATTTGAAGCCTAATGGGAGAAGCAAAAGCCAAATTATTTGGAAAATTGCTCCTATTCTGTTCAAATTTATGTGCAGTGAAGCCCAAGTTTAAAACTAAATAATAATGACAGACCACCTCTTCAAGAGGTCTCTGACACGGCGGTCTGCAAGGAACCACCTTAGAACCATTACACATTCGGCTCATGACTTTGTGGTTCCAACAAATTCATGAAATGGTCCCAGAGTCAGTGAACTCCAGATGTTCACATCCTGAACAATCAACTTGACTGGTCCACAAGCAAGCAGGCCAGCGCTGACTCAGATTACTGAGGAGGTCCTTTGGCGGACAAGAGGGCCTCCTGAGGACCTTTTATGACTCAATAGAGGCAACTACTCACCGAGAATGGTCTTCTAGGGCGATTTTTACAGAATGGGGCTGGAAGGTCAGCTGTTTTGACATCATTGCAGGAGGTGGGTGCGTATTGCAGATCCTTTCTGCTGCTGTCAGTCCGAGCAACCAACACGGCTCTCAATCGTCCGTACACAGATGATTTATTTATGTTTGATTGTGACTCCGTTGCTTGTTAAGTGCCCATGTGTATGGCATTGCTGATCCATCGTCGCCGCATACAACGTTGCTCAGTTGTTACTTTGAGTTTATATTCACAGCTGATTGCACGGTATGCATGGGGATTGTTTTGTTCATGTATAATTTATTCGCAGTGCTCTGCTGATTTATTGATACATGTATGGCTTTACCTTGCTACGTATGAATGCTGTTAACTATTCTGCAGCTCTTCAAATACTCTTTGGTATAGCTATTTATTATTTGTTTGCCATATGCTGCTCTGAATGTGCCCAGTGTTTTGCAGCTCCCCTGAAATTTGAAAAGAAAATGGCAGGATGGATTTTCTTTTAAGGAAAGTGAAAGATCAATAAGAATGATCTGGGTTTTGCTCCAAGTTGCTTTGGCATGACCTTGACCGCCTACTGGTGTATTTTCCTCGAGACAAATATTTGTTGCAGGTGCACGTGACCATGGGCGTAAAAGAAACTTCAAATTATTCAGCAACAAAGTTTGCTAAAGCGTATTGTCAGGGAAAGTTTCTGCTCACAAAAGACCATATGGGATTACAATACCTGCTTGTTATGAGCCCGAGTCCAAATTTGTGCTTGTGGTTTGGGGAGAAAGCGATGAAGTGGAAGCAGAAAAGAAGGAGAAGGCCGACAGAGTGAGAGAAAAATCTCCTCTGGTGCTCTTCTGCCAGTAAGAAGCAGTTTTATTATATAATGCTCTCAGAGCTCACATGCTTCTCGGCAAGGAGCGCACGTTGCTCTGCACCTGAAGTCTCACGGTGCCGCGGCTTCATGGTGGGAGAAGAAAGGGATGAGGCGCACACTTGAGAGCAGAGGCGGAGAGGGAAGAAAAGTGCGAAAAGAATAATATCCTCTCATTGCTGCTCTTGTGTAAATTTCAATTGCACTGAATATATATTCTAGGCGACAAATAATAATTAATATGATGATCATTAAATCTCATTTTGATTATATATACAAATAAAGACAGCGGTAGCCGTGCTCAGTTGTTTCCTTTTTATTTAAAGACTAATGCAGTGAATCAGAATCTACAGGGCCATATCATAACCAAAAGAAAGAAACGAAAACATTTACAGGAGGTTCACCACTTGATCCACACCCACCCCAAACCTGTCCACACAACACATCCCAGTGGAGTCTATAAGTAGTGTCCTTTCTTTGTCCGTACTCTCCATATAGCCACATCGTTTGTGCTTTAGAAAATGTTTTTTTTCCCCATTGTTAGTTTTTCAGTGAAAATTAGAACACAAGAAAAAGAAACGGCAGTAGATATCTAGTAAGAACCAAAAAAACAACAACTGCAAGTGCTGATGTTCATTGGCTTCAAATTAAAGTAACCAAGCAAAGATTGTGACAAGGAACACATGTGATATATATACATGAAAGCTCTGCAAATGAGTGAAAGTCGGAAGCTCATGATTGCACTGTTTCACATTCTCTCTGTGGCGCATAACAATGGAGCGAAACTTGACCCGCCTTGAAAATACCACTAGACTCTTTCATTTATCTCAACTTAGTTTCTTTTCAGTCCAATGCCAGCAATAGAATGGAGTTCCTCAACTTTTTGAAGGGAAGATCTTCTCTCAGATTTACTCTTTTCTTTTTCTTTTTTTTGTCTTGCGCCTTTTATTGCACGACCCTGGAGAAAAAGTGCAATCAACAACGAAAGCCATTTTCTCTTTGAGCACTGGCAAATCCGAAGCACAAACAAAAGAGATAATCTGCGGTTTTTCTAATGTCACCCTGTATAGCCATGGTTTCATAAAAAAAAAAACTCATGGGTGCACAGCTGATATATGAAAAAAAAAAAAAGCTAAGCTTCTTTTTCTTATTTTCCACCCCGCTCTCTAATAGCTTGTAAATCTGAAACACAATGGAGACGAGGTCGATGATAGGTGGTTCAAAGCTGTCCTTGCATAGCACGAAGCCGACTACATACAAGTAATGTTATTGTTCATCTAAATGTGCAAAATGCATAACAATAGGTTGAAAATACAAACAATATTCATCGTTATAGCTAATATCTTCAATAATATAATCAAATACTGTATGCATGTATTTTACATATGTATATATATTTATATAGACAGAGAATTTTCTTCATGATAATCAACATACATACAATAATTTATATCTGTCTTTATACAACTCTTCACCCTGAACGTTGCACTTCTTTTCACCCCTCAGCTTGTAAGTGGCATGTTGATGATCGTGACAATGCAAATCGTAAGAAAAGCATTATAGATTGTAACCTCATCCCCGTTTTGACAGGTTAAAACAAAGAAAGAAATAACAGAAGCACATTTCCCATTTGGGATTTAAAATGAGGAGTAATAATGAATAAAAATACATATTTTGAAATAGATACAGAAGCAGAGGGTGTGCTTAAAAACTAAATACTGTAATTGAAAAAGAATAAAAAAAATCAAATCAATTGAAAAAATAAAATCGCAAATGGAAATGACTTTTTAATTCAATTCAATTAATGGGTAGAAACGGTCATAGTTTGGAGGAGGTGACAAATGCGTTTCATCTCAATGTGGACAAAAAATAAGAAAACTTTGATCTGCAGCATACAAATAAAAATATGATTTGAAGTAAAGCTACGCTGGCAAGCATCCCCTCGCTAAGTTTCAAGTTGAGGTCCTCAGAAAAGCCCTTGCTAAGTAATATTGCTACATTAACACAATTAAAACTGGGCTGTTCCGAAACCTTGCCGTGCCACGGCTGAGAGAATGTTTGGATTAGGAAGAACAACAAAAACAAGCGCAAGCAGTGTTCAAGAAAAAAAAAAAAAAAGCTATCCTGTCACCTTTCACCGTTTTTTTTTTCCAGAAGAGGGGCGAACATCTTGCTACAAAAATATACTCATTTTCATAGAACGACTCAACAAGTCCTCTGTGCCGAGATTACGACATCACACCTCAAGGTCTTCTCCTGCCCCCACCCACCCTCACCCACCCACCCCCACACACAGCAGCAACAAATCTATCTAAAAGGGCATGTGATACTGAAGGCAGTGTAGCTGGTACTTTCTGAGTGTTGACAATTCTCAACTCAAAACACCAATAGAGGAACACAGAAAAAAAGAAACCAAAGCAAAAAGATTTCACAAAATGTGAAAAAGATGTGCCATCAGTCAGCAAAGCCATCATCACTTAATATATGGAAAAGGCACTTCCTCCCGCAATGTGCCTCGCCCCTCGTTGACTTTTCGCCCCAACTTGACTTTTTGTTAAGCGGCATTTTTTTTTTTTGGGCAAAAATCAGCCCCGCCCCCACCACCGAATGACAACCAAAGGAAATAATGAATTAAAATGTTGCTTAGGTTTGAAGACAATTCATTACATTCTTACTTTTTACACCGTTTTTACATCAGTGCGAACCATAAAAAAAGTCAAATAAATTGGACACGAACCTGGCAAAAAAAAATCCCAATAGCACAAAATAGACCATAATGTGTGTCTTAGAAAATAAATAAATGACTCCTCCAAGTATTCTTTAAACATACCCTTCCAACATAATATTGACATCTCTAACATCTGAGAATATTTACAAAGACCGCAATAAGGAAAATACCACATGTCAACATTTTTAAGCAGAGATAATTGATTTGCTTTCGGACTCTATTTTTGGAGATAAATGAATGGCGTGTCCACTGAGACGTGTTTTATTGCTATTGCACAAACCCCAACTTATTTTCAACGACGGCTAATGGAAGTCTTTTGAATCAAGAAATGAAAGCCTGCGGTCGATGCGATGGTGATGTTCTTTTAAGGATGCCCTGCCCATGCATATACGCCGCGTGCTGTTTGTCATCTCTGTGCTTAAAAAAATCGTAAATAAGATACAAGCAGGGTTTGATTTGTGTTGGAACAATTGGAAGCCTCAGGACCCGAGCTTTTAAAGTAATGAAAAAATCGTGTGCCAATAGGAATGGCCATTATTAGCATCAATACACTAATAAGATAATGCATTCTTTAATAGGACGATGGATGCAACCTGCTGACCGGACTGAGCAATGGTGAAAGGCTTTTAAGCTCTTCTCACCAATCAAAAAATGGCTAAGCCCAAAATGGTTTGTAACCTGGCCACATTTTGAGTTCAAGTGACGTTTTATTTCACAAATGGGTCTTATTGATATTATAAGTGTACTACCAAGATTATTTTCTTTCTTTTTTAATTTTCAAAACTTCAACAACAAAATCACTTTGCTTTAAAACCTGACTGGAGTCTGAGTAGGGTTTCAGAATGTATGTAAGTAAAACCTTTTTTGTTTTTCCTCCACTATTGGGCATTTTGGCACAAACCACTCAAATATAATATTTCATATTATACAGACCATCTTCTCTCCAAATGGTCAGGTTGGGCAGGATACATGTTTGATGAGACAGCATCAACGTTTGTAACTTGTTTCCTCAAATAGTGACCCTAATAGACAGACTTTTAAAAAAAAAGTCAACTGCTGAGCTTGTTGGAAATTAGTTGTGAACCAAAACAGCAGTACCTACTGCAAACATGATCTCAGATTATTTACAGTGGCGTCTTACTGAATGTTGTAAACGGGTTCCCTGCGCCGTATTTCATGATCAGCGTTTCTCCATCATAACATGAAATGTAAGATATTGATTACCATGTTGGAAAATCAACAGAACTCCCCCCGTAAGCAGTTAAATAGATGAGCCTCAGATACTATTTGCGGAAATACAGTGATACTGCAGTAATACTCGAACAAACATCATGAGAAATGGGCTTGACTGTTTCTAACGGACAGCACGTTTTGCGTTTTGTATTTGTCACTTTGTCCTTTGCCAAGCCTCCAGTATGTTACTTAGATGAGCAGTTGTTGCAATATTGCAAATATCTTGGGCAGTTAGTTACACGTTGTTGCAATGGACGCAATAAATAGTTGCACTGTCTCCCTCATCAAAAGCACATTTGTTGTATTTATTTATCTATCCCTACCTCAAATGGTAATAACTCTTGGGACTCCCGCGGCAAAGATTAGAACTGGAGCCCTGCAAAATAAGAAAATATACAATGTACAAAGGATAAAGCCCAAGACAAGATTGGGCTCGGTGTATTTGTGGAATAGCATTCTCCTCTCGGCTAAATATTTACGCTAGCATTTTCTTAAAAGCATCATCCCACACCTGAACAACAACCCCTTTAAAAGTGTCTATATCTCGCTCCTTTTTTTTTTTTTTCCTTTTTAGTTATTGTTTGTTCTCTAAGTTATTTTCTCCAAATCTTCAAACTGTAGTAGATAAACAGAAGCAACGCAACGACTGGGAATTCAAACCAGCATGGACATCATGTTTGTCTGAAAATAAACACGTTTGTTTTTCTTTTTTTCTGTTGAGGAATACCAAAGAAAATGAAAGTTAGATAGGTAGAATTGAAAAGGAGCCAACAAGGGATTAGTCTGGATGCATCCCCTGCAGTTTGGGCTTCTTATTCAAGTAGGTGGCCCAGTAGACCAAGTTAAAGGTTCCAAAGAGCAGAGGGAAGGCTATTCTGGCGATCCTGTCGATCTTGCTCACGCTGTTAAAGGTTTTCTTGGCCTCTGGGGCCTTGGGCTTGGGCTCCTCCTTGGGCTCAGTTGGAGGTGGAGGGGCGCTTTTGGCAATGGTGGCCAAACCAGGGTCCCTGGCAATGTTGGGAGCGAAGGCTGTAGCAGTGGCGGCCGGGTACGCTGTTGTGTTGTTCTTTTTCAGCATGGACTCCTTCTTCTTCTTTTGCTGAGTTGGTTTGATGAGGAAAGAAAAACAAAGAGAAGGATCAGCGTATGGCCGCCATCCAATGGGCCAATATTTAATAACATCCATTCCTTAACAATGTTATCGTGAAAAAAAATGCCTGGACAGTTAACGAGGGTTTTTCAATCTCCAGTCATAAAATGGCTTTTGGAATAAGACCAAATTAGAAGTCAGACAGTGTCACAGAATGGATTGTTGATTGTTTTTTTTGTTTTTTTTAGTAGTTTGCCTCTAAACACTATAATTGGTCCTACATCCAAATTTGGCGAAAATGACACATTTCCATAATAATGTGTCATTGTTAAAATGTCAATTTGATTAAAGAGCAAATCATGAGCAAAGGCTTTCATCATGCTGTAATTCTTACAAGAAGATGAATAATACTCAAAGCTGACATTGCGTCATCAGCAACCTAATGATTCATATAAATCAATAAGTCTGAGGGGAAAAAAAAAAAAAAACCAGTCCTCGGAAGCAGCGTTGCGCCGCTAAATGCTGCTCACGGACAAGTGGAGCAGAAAGAACGAGATGAACACTAAACTATTAATGTTCACGTCATGTTACACAAATTGAATTTTCTATGCGATGACAACTGAATGCTTCCCAGCCTGCTGCTGGTGCTGCTGCTGCTGCCGCCGCCGCTCCCACAGCAGTTAAGCGCTAACTGCCCCCCGTGTGCGAAAAAGTCTGAAGCGTCCTTTCTCATCTGACACCATTTTGCAAACCAATCGAAACCCGCTCCACAAATCTTGTTGAAATAGACATTAAGACTCGGGAAATGAGGACAATTTATAATGCCATTACCTCGCAGACTCTCCCCTGTGATTCAAGCAGTTTAGAAAGAAAGTAAGATCACAAATACCTTCTCTGGCACCACGCTTTTTCCATCCCAGGCGTAACCTCTCTTGGTAAAATAGTTGACGGTGGCGAACTCAATTAGGGCGGAGAAGACGAAGGCGTAGCACACGGCGATGAACCAATCCATAGCGGTGGCGTAGGCCACTTTGGGGAGCGAATTCCTGGCGCTGATACTGAGGGTAGTCATGGTCAGGACAGTAGTCACTCCTGCAGACCATAGCACAAACACAAATGAATATGTCTCCATGGTAACCTCCATGTCGGCCTAATCAGTGACCTGTCCAAACAATCAAAAAATGACCTGGAAAGCTCTGAATAACACTTCGACATACATCTAAATAATTCATGACCAAAGATGTGGGAGTCGTAGCTTTCTTTTCTACTCGAGCGTGGACTCGCGATACATTTGTATGAATCTATCGGAGCAGCTGTGCGCCCGTGCAGCTCGTTCTTTTAATAGACTCGCAAAAGGTGGAGATGTCCCCAGATGCAGCCGCAACATGCGGTTGTCCTCAGGGATACTGCGGCTGACGAATTGGAGAACATCCCGCATAGCTGTGCAAAATGCACCAGAAGAAAAATAAGAGAAAAATGCAAAAGCTATGCAAAATAATAGCTGCCGCATGTTGTCGACACTGCCCAATCGGTCACTGACTACATTAGCAACCGTGCAGAGAATCAGAGGAAGTGGGTCGAGGGCAGTTCTAGTCAGGCTTCCATACAGAATGGAATAGTGCAGATGTTTACACAGCAAATAACATGAGCCATCGAGCAATTTCAGGATGTGAACAGATGGCTTGTACAGGTAGAAATATGAAACATGACATAATGACAACTCCCATACGCAATTGTACACATATGTGTGCATGCTACATAGTACATGGCGTGCACTCAAAGGGATTGCCCACATTCTCCAATCATATCTGAACAGGGTTAAGCCGTTCATTGTGATGCAGTCCAGATTTGACTGCTGCACTTTGTACTTTATAATTATCTTATTTCATATTTTTATATAGAATGTCACTTTTTTTAACCAGCCGAAATACCTCTACATTGCTGAAAGCCGTATGCAACGAAATTTCGTTTTGTACACACCTAGTGTTGACAAAATGACAATAAAGTTCTGTCTAAGTCTAAGTCTCTAATAATATGCCTTTCAACAGTGCACCTTAGGTGACATTTGAAGTTAAATAATAATATTTGACATATTTGCTGTACTGGTTGGTTTCCCCTAATGTGCAGCTTATTATTATTATTATTATTATTACCGTAATTTTCGGACTGTAAGTCGCACCGGAGTATAAGTCGCACCAGCCATAAAATGCCCAAAAAAGTGAAAAAAAACATATGTATATAAGTCGCTCCTGAGTATAAGTCGCCCCCCCCACCCAAACTATGAAAAAAACCGCGACTTATAGTCCGAAAATTACGGTATACATTGACAAAACCGTGTAATTTTTTTTGCTACACATTTCAAAAAAACACGGCCAATAATTTTTAAAGGTGAGCACAGATTATCTATAATAATTATTAATTTATTCACACTGGACCAAAAAAAAAAACATGGCTGTTCTCTAGTCTCATTTTGAACAGTCTGTTTTATTATACACAAAATGGCTAATGGTTCATTTTCAGGCTATCAATTCATTCATGCATCTTTCAACTAATGCAATAGCATTAAAGCTGCGCCGTTTTAATTGGAACTAGATTTATTATTACTCATATGATTGCCCTAATTGTCATTTATAAATGCATATTTACAATTCATGAATTTGTTTAATAGCAGCGGGGTACGGTGGGCCCATTGCGACAAAATACCCCGATCCAAACATCTGTCTAAATATCAGTTTGCTTTACAGTATGTTTATTTGGAAAGCATTTGGAGGATGTTTCATCTGCATCCATTCTGATGACACAAGCGGTAAAAGCATGAATCACGCGCTCCTCATCCTCCCACGCTCGTTTTCACATGCTTTTGGATTTGCTTGTGACATGAAGCATAAAGTATGATTCCCATGTTCTCATTAATCAGAGCCAAATAAGTGATTAGTCACTTAACCAGAAGGAAACAGGGACCCCTCTGATGGATTTGCGACATTTGCATAGCTGGTGCACGGGTGCGTGGTCATGCATTTCTCACATTTGTTATGAATCAAAGGGAATAAGTAGGTCATCATTATTTATTTAGCTTTCTGCAGTCTCTTCTGCATGTTTGATTTTTTTTTTTTTACATCCAAAACAGATTCTAAATTGATTGAAAAAGTACATTGTACTGCTCTAACCATACAATTAAAACATCAATATGTATCCCTTCCTTCAAGGAACTTGAACACTTTAGTGCTCTTTCCTAATGAAGGGAAGCAAAATAAAAAAAGTGACATTAAAATTCCAGACTCGGCACTCATTCCCGCATTTTCTCTGCATCCTCAGGGCCTTCAGCCATGTGAGACCGAACAATTATTTCTCTCTTTTCTTTTCTAATTACCATTGGAGCTGTTGTAGTCTAACAAAGGCGACTGCCTAACAAGGACGAATGTAACTTTTGCCAATTTGTTTGTGGTAGAAGATGAGGAATGAATGAGGGAGGGGCGTGGCTGGGACGAATGGACGGCTCCACACTCTGTTTCACGAAAAACCCAATATAATATGTAATACGTGTGCAATGTGAGTAAAAGCAGCAGCTTGCTTTGTCACAATTTCTTAAGAGTCACCGTGGCGCCAGAGCTCATGTAGATAGAGTGCCAAAGCATTTCCCCCTGGCGCGCATCCAGCGCTGAGCTCCCGTGCCAGCAATCATGTGTGCTAATGGTCGTGCCAGGTACAACACAGCGCCACCTCTCATATTGTTTCTCCACACATTAAATAGATGGATGGCTAATGTATTTAAACTTGGACATGAGTGGATTTGGAGATGAATGCATGTGCCAGGGTGGAGGTGGATGAAGGCCTGCCGTGCATGCATATTAGGAAGTGCGCACGGGAGGCGAGTGCACGCATCAGTAGGTGTCCTCGGAATGTTGTCAATCCCTCCGTTTGCAGAGTAAATCATTTAATTTTGTGGGGGAGGATGCAGGCTGAACCCCCCCGAGTATTACGCAAGTCCTCATAAAAAAAGCCAATCATATATATTTTACTAGTTCTGTCACCATGGAAACAAACACTCCTCCATTGTCTTATTTCAGACAGACAATCGGAGAAGCATTTTTGTGGAAAATTACAAAATAAGCTAAACGTTAGCCTTGCGTATTCTTTTTTTTTTTGTTAACGTGTGGCGTCTCACATTATAGAAATGGGTTAAGATGTTAAATATATCGTGTGCTCCCGCTTAGATTGTTATTCCATTTGTCTCATTCTTCCTTCAATTATGACGAAACGCTATTCATTCATTGGCACATTTAACAATCCTCATCCCACATGTAAACTCGCAGTGGAAACGCTAGTAAGGGATTTATTGTACCAAATGATACGGCTTTGTGTCATCATTGCGAAAAGGGGTGCCATCTTTAAATTCATTTCATTTTCACAATGTAAATTGTGATTAGTAACACTAGACAGTATTAGAGCTGTGCCATCATTTCAGGCTAAACACTTTCCAAGTATTTTCACTATTTTCAACACAGATGGGAACACGACAAATTTGAGGTTTTAGGTGATAAGTTCAAGCGACTATTTTACAGCTGCTTCAGGCAAGGACATGTTTGACTACAGGCAAGCAAAAATCAAATTGGGTGCAAATAGCGTGCACTCATTTAAACACTTTCTGACACAATCTTGCTAAGCTTGACAAGTTGGATTTTTGATCTTCGTTTGTTTGTGTGAATAAGTTGCAGATTAAAAATAAAAAGCAATCAATCATTGTTGTCTTTGTTCCTGTGCGTTAATGGCCATTCTGGATTTCCTAATACGTACGTACCAATAAATGAAAGCAGTTTGATTGGAGTTGAGATCTCAACTCCAATGCTATGACCTGCATTCTGTACACAAAGTGTGATGCATTGCTTACGATGGTGCGTGTTAATTACTGATCTGACTGATATTTGCTCCCCCGCTTGGGTTCTCCCCCCTGAGCACTTGATTGCGTACCCTTGAAATGACGACGTTCAGTTAATCCCCACTCAGCTACTGGATCGCAGCCACACAGAACAAATCGCTGTGGGTGAGAGTGGACCTTCAGAGAAAAATGGCTGTACTCGCTACTGCTCTCTGCCTGGCCGGTTCTGGCCAAATATTTGCCACTGACGGTGATTTGACTGAGTGTGTTACCAATTAAACATGACAAGCAAAATGTGGAATGAGGTCAAAAGAACAGATAGAAGTAGGACAGGTATACGACTCACTGGCGGAACGGTCCATTTTTTCTTACCAGACTGAACGTCTCTCTGAAGAAACATTTCCTGAGCTATTATAGCGGCCTAAATGAAAAATAGTTTCTAACCAAAGTGGAAAAGTTTGTTTGGAACATTTGTGCTAATCCGATGTTTATCAGCACAATGATACAGTAAATAAGGCTACCTACTGCTGTGTTTGGAAATTGCCTCAGGCTTGATTTGGTGAGACTGAGCTTTCTCGTCACATGATTTAAACCATGTTTTTTTCCTTTCCCTCGTTGCTGCATTTGCTCACGTTAATGAGTCTGGATGCATTCGTGTCGTCGACACGTCTGATCACAGAGCACAAATTAAGCTTAACAGCGGTGCATACTTTGATTTGTGGCGTAAAACAAAGGCAGGGTGTGCTTTGAATAAGAATGACGTATACCTAAGCGAGTAATGTGGAACTGCTCTTCTTTGCAACAAAAAAGCTTTATTTTAATTATTTTTTTTTTTGGTGATCCAAAGAACTTATGTTTTAGACCCTGAGTTGGCAAAACTCATTCCGTTTTACAAGTGAAGATGTGAAGGTAGTGGATGTTCTAAGCACCCTCATCAGTAATGGACATGAAAAGTTAATGCTTTTGAAATCTTAATCAATAGCCAAATGCATGTTAGCGCGAGCGATGCTTGCACTCAATTCATTTTTCAATCGCTTTCGTCTTTTATCAGAAAGAAGTGGGCGCCGTGCTCGACTACTTTTGGATGTCAACAAGAAGACATGACATTCAAACCGCGACTACCCATAAGTACTTCTGTTCCTCTTCATGTTTAACACGTTTTTTCTTTTTACATTTCACATGATTAATGCAAACATCCATGCAAGTTACTCAACTGCAAATTGAATATACATTAGCAGAGCACTTGTAATTAGCTTCATTCTTATTTCAACTCTCATAAAAAAAAAAATCCTAAATAAGACCTTGCGCGTAACAAGGCAACATTTTAGCTAGTATCTTAGTTTATGGTTACATTTTAACAAACCAGAATTGTCTTTTTAATGATTCATTTATTTTTCTACTGACTTCTTTGAGCATGGCATTCATTATTCTGCCATCTCAGAATAATACATATTAATTACATGAATGACCTACCTTGTGTGCTGCGGTAAAAATGTGTGTGTGTGTGTTGTGTCCATATGCTGCGTTACCCCCTTTGCTATCCCGCTGTGCAAAAAAGCAGCAGTGATTGCATGCAGAAACACATACATGACCTAAATACTTTGGATGTTTAAATCCAATCTGGGCCACCCTCGCTCGCTCGACACATGTGACGAGCGGCACAGGTAGCTGCGATACACCCTCACAAATAATTTCACACCCCAGAATATTGCAGAAAATGCTAGGTTGAAAAAAAAAAAAAAATAGCTGCAAACGCAGATGCCTGTGCAAATATTTCAGTGAAAGTGGGCCAAGGGAAACACTGACATCCATGAGAGAAAGAGGAAAAAAAGAAAGGAATGAAAGAAAGAAAAAGAGGAAAATGAGTGTCGCGTGAGGTAACTCAAGGACATTCCGCCTGCTGCTGTGCTACAGAGCATGCTGCAGACTAGCAAGCAAGAGCTTTCCTTTTGGCCAGTGTTATGTAAGAACTGAATGTGACAGACAGATACACACATACTAATGACTACACACACACACACATAGGCACACTCAGAGCTTAAACACCATTTTTGCCTGAAATTTCACCGCAGCCCCGACTGATTTAAAACTCCTCCGCCTTCATCAGTGCAGAATGGAATAGAATAGAAATATCTTGTCGCATTGTGGCTTTAATAGGCAATTCAAAGATAAGCTTAAATATGTCACGTAGGCTCCAAGGCAATGGTTCGGAGACACGTGTGATATGCCGGGAATATGCTGATTAGCTTCGGTGCAGTGTGTCAGATGAGGAAGATCGATACAAGTGAGTTGCCAGGCAACCAGCGGAGACTCCAGGAAGTCGCCACGCACCAGCCATTTGTGAGCAGCTAGTTCTTGCTAATCTCCATGCTTTGTTTTTGGAATCATTTCCAACCCATGAATGAATGAAAAATAAAGGAAGAAGGTACTAGAGGACTCACCAAAGACAGTCCTGGCAGGGACGGACTCTCTGTTGAGCCAGAAGGACACCTGCGAGAGGATGACTGTCATGATGCAGGGCAGATATGTCTGAATTACAAAGTAGCCAATTTTCCTCTTCAGGTGGAAGTGGGTCGTCATCACCACGTACTCGCCTGCGGAGCAAACGGGAAAATGTCAAGGATCGTCTTTTAGTGCAACGTATATGACTTTGACTTCCAAATGATATGCCTTGAGAATCGGATGGCTTGTTAAATGTATTTGGGTGGTTCTCAGAAAGTGTGGTCCAACCAGATAGTCGAATGCTGACTCACTCTGAAAATAATTAGAAGAACCATGTCTAAACAAGTCAGATTGAGGGTTCTATTTGTGTCAGAGATTGATTGACCAGCCGTTGTTGTGTGACCCTTTAATGGGATTCAAAAACCAAAATCATTGTTGACAGCCTCGGAATTATCTGGCTTATTTCATTATTCATTTTTGAAAGATGCTTGGCCATTGCAACTTGGGTGCTTGTCACCCCCTCCAAAACTGAATGATTTGGGCTAGTCTGGTCTTAATCACTCTATCCAGCCCATCCAAAATTGGTGACCAGATGACCCATTTTGCACAGTAACTCATGTTTGCCAGTATCAGTAGACCCAAAAAGGAGGTGGTGGAAAAAGCAACTCGAATGGCCTGTAAGGGAATTCCAAATCTAGGGCATGGCCTGTCATTTCTCCAAAATGAAAAATGGATGCTTGTGACAGAGACAAAGACATCAAATTGTTTCATTTTGAGTACATCCTAAAACAGTGTTTGTGTGGTCGGTGATGACAAAAGTAAGACAAATGTTTCCATGTCAGAATAGGGCAATGTAAAATTGGTCACTTTTATACTGATTTATACACACTATAGTTATATATAATGCGAATATTTTCTTGCACAACATTTACGTTGGCATTTTTACCATCGGACCAGAAGAAAAAGTCACACATGATCCAATACATAATTTCTGACTGCGGCATTTGACTGTGCTGCTGCACCATCTTTAATTTTAACCAAAATGCGACATACCTGTGCTGGATAGCACCACTCCAGAATCCACGCTCTGTCCCATCAGATCATACTGGTTTAACCTTGAACCGTCATCTGCCACCACCACAGACTGGTTGGCCCCTTTGGTCCACACATACACCACTTCTGCTCGAGTGTAAGCATCTAACAAGGGACGAGAAAAAAAAATCTATTATCTAGCAGTATGTGTAGATGTAGCCCTGCAAAACTAGCCTCATTTTTTGGGGATTTGGTGTTATGTCACATCAAGTCGTCCTCCAACTTTAGAAGGACCACAAACGCACACCATCCCAACAGCATGGCGTGACCTCAAAAGAGCCAAGTCAGTGTTTTCTTGCCTACGGCCAGCCAACCTGTCAAAACTGCAGTGTGGCTCGACCACTGCTGAGGAAAGGATGGTCTCGCTGCAGACTGCAGCAGAAGGCAAAGAGCTAAACACTGAAATATTTAGGGACTGGATTCAATTTAGAGACAAGTCGGGGGTTGGTGGGTCCACGGGTGTCGGCCGAAGAAGGGTCCTCTCGCTCGTGTTGCTCGGATGTCCAACAATTGCCAAGAGGAGCGTGCAGCCTTTTTGCTCATTGGCTATTCTTGTTTCCAACCTCCATCATTCTTGTTACGGCGTCTTCAAGCACAAGGTGTAGGCATATATAGCTGTTAGCAGTGAGCAGCTGCTGAGCTGCTCTGGAAATCTTTCAAAGAGCGCTGCCTTGGATAAACACAAGGTCCACACGTTGCTTGCCTGCCAGCGTCTGGCAGAGACTTCCATGGCCTGGCAGGGTCAAAGAAGACCGAGGGGGGGCTTTGCGGACACTTCCTCTGGGAGAACATCTGCTCTCATGTTGTCGTTCCTTATCGCTCATGCTTCCAGATCATGATTCATCCATCTATTTTCTATACCACTTATCCAGCACAAGATCAAGACATGAGCTGTAATATGTCCTAGATGACCTTCACGGAGATTTCCAGTCAAGTTAGGTCATGGAGAAAAGCCGAAAAGAAGGAACGCGATCGTCTTCTTCTGAGATATCATCTTTAATCCAAAAGACTTCCTCCTCTGTTCTAAATTAGGGGAGGAGAGCCTCTATATTTATAGTCTCTATCAAAGGCAGTTTCCAAAGAAGCCGGTGCTTCCAAGCTGCTTAAAACACCCGATATTTATCAGTATGTGCCTTTCACACAAAATCGTGTGAAGTTGGATCTTGGAGTGACTGTGTGCATTCTGAAATGGGACGAGTGACGTCAAAATGGAATTTATGTTCTCCTAAAACGTATGTAGATGTTGTGTCGTCTCCAGAGAGCACTTACAGCTGCCAAACTTGAGTGGGCAGGCATGGGCGTCCATTGGGAAGTCTTCAAGGTGCATGGGGCATTCAGCTCTCACAGTCAGCCTAAAGCACGACAAGATGATTAGAGATGCAAACAAGAACATGTGGTGTACTGTTTTTGTTTGCTTGCAGTCTATCGGAGGCTGTCAAACTGTGTCTCTTCCTCTGAACTGCAGCAAGGTTCTTTTTTTTTTATCCCTCTGAGCTTCTCTTTTGTGACAGCTTGCAGAAAAACAGCATGTCAGGCCAGTCGTGACACACTAATCTTTCATCCGTCCCCTCATCCCCCTCATCTGTGACAGCCCCCCCCCCCCCCCCCCCCTCCAGTAAACATGCTAAATGTCCTGCGATCCTTGCTTAGTGCATCATACTGTCCATTGTGGACATTTTCACCAGTATCCTTTTTGATATCTTCCGAAACGGACATGTATCATGGCGAGGTACCTCATAGTGTAGAGCAGAGTGCCTTCCTCTGTGATGCGCAGCAATTTGTTGGGCATGGTCATGTTGTGGGCCACAGACTTTTTGCCGTTATGAAAGAACGTGTCGGGCGTCCAGATTTTGCTGGCCATCAGGTTGTTGAGACGCAGCACGGCCATGGGACCTTTGAACTTTAACCTCTCATCCTTCCAGCTCTGTCTGAAGAATACATCAATGGTGTACTCCTGCGATGGGATAAAAGGACAGACGCAGTGTTGACACCAGTCCCTGTAAATTTAAACCTAGAGTACTTTTTTTTTTTTTTTTACCCCCACGTCTTTACCCTTTGACAAGCTCTCAGTTTGACTCTGACTTTCATACGCTGGCCTCGGCCTACTTTCCCTGCTGGTAGCTGTCTCTTCATGTTAACGGCTTTAGCCAAGGATTTAGTATGTGGAGGTGCTCCGCCTTGTAGGAACGAAACAGAATGCCTTCCTGGTCCAAGCGTATAATCACTGACTCTTTACAAAAAAAACATTCTTTAGTTTTTCTTAATAGGCATGATGTGTCCAGTTGCATATGGTGGCTTGACAAATGAAGCATTATTCCGTTTCTGGTCATCGGGTACATTGGTAGGTTAGCAAATTGTCACGAGAGAGCCGATTTTCCAAGCAAGACAAATTGGAATGGTACCAAAAAGAAAGTGCCCGAGCAGATTTTGAAGCAGGCTCGTGACTCGAGTTGAGAAACGATCTGAATGGTTCTACACAGCTACTCAGCACAGTAAAGTGAGCCTGTGAAAATTATAGGGCAGCCACTAAGCCTCAGTGAGATAATTACTAAGAATTGAAAAAGAGAAGGTAATGGAGGAAGGAAATTGTGTGGAATTGTCCCTCAGATGTTTCATCTGGCCTGCATGTCAATTAAAATAGATGATGCTCTTAGCAGATGAGTAGTGGTTGGATAAGGTTAATTGGTTATAAGCAGGTGAGGGCTCAATGAAAAATATTTTTTTTCTGTTATCAAATCTTGCCTTTGATTACATTTACATTTTTGCCGACAAAATAGAGCCTGCCGTGTTTGTGTTACTGGGATTTGCGCATGGCTTGTTTGGCAAGCTCACATAGCTCGTAAATCCTCCAGTTCAATTGGAATATAGTATCATGTATGATTTTTCAACTAAATTCTCAAGAGACTGTGTTAAGCTGATGTGGAGTTTGGTCTAAAGTCATTTGAATGTAATATTTTGACTCCGGCAAGCTAACAAATCACACACTGAACATTAGTGGTCACGATCATCGCATGCAGAGGGGGCGGCGCTGGCATTTATGCCGGCTAGGATTAGTTACTGTAGGCAAGCAAATACATATCACATGAGACAGTTTTATTAATACAGCACCAGTTTGTGAAATGAATCATGGCATGAAGACATCTCTCTTAAGGCTAGGAGGAGACCACTCCCGGGTCCCCAAATAGCAATGAAGAGGATAGAGTGGAGGAAGGGAAACTGGTGACATTTACACAGGCAAGAGGGAAAAAAAAAAAAAAAAGAAGCTTACCATGTCATGGTCCGAAACTGGCCCGATACTAGTCACGAAAATGTCAGTCTTGACTTCAGTTACACGCTCTGTTGAAGCAGGAAATTGGCAGGGTGAGTGGCATTCATTAGCCCCCCAGACTACCTGTTAATGCAAGACCACCTGGCTTGGGCCCCCGATCCATTCAACACACACAAACAGCATCATAAAAATGGCCCATTTTGGATGTCAATAAGCATTTTTGCTAGTATTGGCTTCAGTGTCAGCTCCATTATGTACACTGCTCAATCTCCTCATAAATTTGCACAGTGCTGCAAATAAAGCCACTGTGCTCGCATAACATTTGATGGGCTTTACTTTGCGAATATCCCTCAACCCCCCATCCCTTCTGATTTCAAAGTCATTTTTGAACAATATGAACTTCACACCCATCATTTGAATGTCTGCCGAAGAGCATCAACAAAAACCTCTGTCTTTCACGCAACACTTCACACTTAATAGTTCCCTAGTTTCAGGGCAATAAAGTGTACAATAAAATGGCTTCTTTTGGGATTGCAAGCACTGGCGGAGCTAGGTTTCTTTTTACTTGGAGGCGAGGGACCCCCTTGCCCCCTCTAAATTCTTAAAACAAAAAAAAAACATTGATAGAGATTCTTTAAATGTTGTCTACGGCGGACAAATTGGAAAAAAGGACCCAAAAATGAATTTTCTGTCACTTAGGGCTATTTTCATATCTGTCACAAGAAGCCAACATTGTGTGCGGTGCATTGTTTTGGTTACTGACCTCCTAGTCCCGGCCTCAGACGGTTGTCATAGCCATCCAGAAGGCTGTCTAGGATCTTGGTGAACACTGTAGTGTTGTGCTCGCTGTCCTGCCCAGAGCTGCCAAAAGCGGGAAAGAGCATGTCAAGTCATGGCCAGAAAGAGCGCAACTGGCGTCGCAACCAAAAAAGCCCAAAAGATGACTCATGTTTGACAACAATGAGGAGGATCTCTGTAGTCGCGGAGGCATATATGATCGAAGAAGTGCACAATAGATGATGACGCACGTTAAGAAGACATAGAAGAAGTGCACAATAGATGCTGACGTCCGTTAAAAAGACTCAACAATAGTAAAGATGAGTATGAAAGCGATCGGCCCAATTGCTATTCAGTGCTGTGTTCATATTTCCATATTTCATTTGACATTCATCAAGGACTGCAAGACTAGTTAAGGGTTTTCTATCTAAAAGTAAAATTTAAGGTCACAGCAAGGCGAGCTTTCTGAAGGCAAAAGTGAAAGACTGCTTATGAAAAAAATAATAACATAGACCTTGGATACACTCAAGGGAAAAATATTTCCGTTATAACAACAAATGTTTAGTCCACTACTTCCTTTACCTCAATGAGTTCTTCCATCTTACCCCTGTGTGGTTTAATAGAGGCGCGTTTGCAGGCATTAAAGCCATTTTTATGTCGAGTGTATAAAGCGGAATGCACAGCCCATGCCCACGTAGGCACAATCATGGAGAAATTGCAATCCATTATTAATACCTTAATATGGTCTTTCAGACCACCGAGGCCCTGTGCAGGACTTGAACATAAAACAAAATGCTTCAAGCCAAAACACTCACCGGTGACAATGGGGTATGAATATTTCAGATATTTACTCGTCGCGGCCGGGAGCACCTGGAATGTTTGTGTGCGTGCATTTGCATATCTATGTATATACCATACCTGAATCAATGCATATGTGCATATGTGTACGTTTGCGCTGATAACCAGGAGCACATCTCCCGCAATGCAGCCGAGCAATCATAAGCTCCCCATTTTTTTTTTCCCGTTCATTCTTACGCCAATGGCAAAAGGCTGGCTCCCCCGCTAAATAAACAGCCAGTGTTTGGAAACAAGCTCTTCTCGCCCAACACGTCCAAGGAGAGGGAGAGGTCATTGAGACGAGTTAGCGGGCGGACCCGACGCAACAGAAGGGAAGTGGGAAAGCATGGCGGCTGTGGGCGGGAAAAGTGGCAAGCAGAGGAGCATGTGAGGATAAAAAAAATAAAGAAACCTTTCATAGAGGACAAAACATAAATGAAGGCAAGAGATGAGGCGGGAAAGGGTCACGGAAAGGTGAGCGAGACAGAGGGGCAAAACGACATGAGGCTCACCGTCAAAGCGAGGGGATTGAGGCTGATTGAGTGCGAGCTGCGGGACATTTTGTTTTCTAAATAAAGATACTGCCGCCCTGTCACACATGGATTTTTGTAAAAGGGTTAAAGCACTGCTTGGCAGCCATCAATTCCCCATCATTTGTCATCATTCTCTTCTAGAATAACAAAACAATGATGATAATAAAGGCGATATTGTATACAAGGCGAAATTAGGTGGAGGCTACAATTCACCTCAAGCCCTCACCTCTATTTAATATTCCTGACATGGTGCCAGCATGATCCCATAACGCCGACAGCCTGAATAGTTCTACTGGGGCTTTTCCATTCTATGTCCATTAAGACATTTTACATGAGACACTCAATAGAATACTAAGAAATTTCACTAGACACAATTTCTAACTTGCCGTTCACCTTTATGGTGTTTTGATTACTCCATATGAGTGTTAATTGGTCGAAATATGTTATGACGGATTGTGTTGGTATCCGTGATTACATTCTCACATCTTTTCGTGTACACAAACATTCCAATGTTGCATTTATAATGTTGGCTAGGAAAAGATTAACTTACATTTCCGGTCTTTAAATGTGTTCATTTTTATGACATACTTTAGTGTAAAAGTGGAAATTTAATATATGCGGTCATTGTAGTCAGCTACATGATGCATGGTGGGATTATTTGTTGCTCGTCTTCCACTATGCTAGTTGGGGTACATCATATTTCATTTGACGGAATAAGATGAATATGTTCTTATAAATTATAGTCATTAGCAGCCGGTATATAGAGAACTCATCAATAAATTACTTAGACAGCCATCCCACTATCAGATGCAGATTTATACGCTTTGCAATGCAGCTCTAGCGTTTACGTGGCAAAGTCATGGTGATGAAAATAAATAAAGCAGGCGGAAAAAGGCGCTCAGGGAGGACTACATGTTTAGCAGCCAGGGGGGCCTTCTTCTTCATAAAACATTGTGCACCATCCCCATCTACAGGTCAGCAACAGTGCCGCTCAACATTGATGTCTCGCTCGCTCCCCTTTTCTCCAAGCTACTGTACATCCCATCAAGATGGTTCTAATTAATGACATTTTTTTCCAGGGAACTCAAAATTTTGTACGAGACATCAAAAAGCAGATTGGATTATGCCGCCAGTCGATAATTATGCTGCAGTGGAAGGCCCTCGGTGGCTTTATATTAGATGTCGTAGAAACAAAGGAAATTGGACTTGTGACGTCAATGCCTGGCAATCATTCACATCAACACGCAAGAGTATTTTATTTTATTTTTTTGGGGCGTTGATGTAAATTGTTCAGCCAGGCCGCAGCTTCTCCACATGAATCGACGTTGGGGTCGACCGTGACACTTTTGGTGAATAATTCACGGCGAGCCCTGATTGATCCTCAACAAGGCGCGCATCTCCTGCAGTTCAAGCAGCTGAAGAATTCCAACTGTAGCTTTGCCTAACTGGCAAATGTCTCATTGAGCCACTGTTGGTGTTTCATGGCACAATTACGCACAATAATCCAAGCAGTTGAGTCAAATTATGATATAATCTCACACAAATGTGTCTTGTTGTTATCCCATCCAAATATGAGCACAACTACGTCACACTGTACCCGATAAAGTCACCTGTGACATTCAGCATGATTTTTTAAAATGTAACACCATGATGACACGCCTCGTGGCTATTTTAGCTCCTTATCTCACCGTCTCGGAATAACAAGCGTGGAGGTGTCTTGTGGGAATGCCCCACTTTACAACCCCAGCAGATCTGCTCCAAACCATCAAGAAGTAAGAGCACAAAATAATATTTGACAGCGCACTTTGCCATACAACAACCAATACAGCCATTCATGCGTATATATTTTTTTTTTTTAAGAAAAGAGCATTATATTCATGATTACCTTTTGGCTCCCAGGACGATGTGAGCTATGAGCAAGCAAGCCCCCAGGCACAGCGAGGCCACGCTGCCCCGTTCCCACATTGTTGAATATGAGGACCTTTCACTGCTGGAGGTCAGAGCAGAAAGACACGCACAATCAGAGGGAGGTTAGGAATCATTACCACGCACACACACGTACAATTAGTCACAATCCGACAATCTTAAGCAATTCGATTGCGGTGGTAGCACTTGTGCACCGCCTCTTTCCTTTTTCCCGAACCTGCAATGTGAACGAGCGCCGTACCGCAATATCAAACCCTCAATACCACCCCCCCCCCTCTCTTTTCCTCCCGTCTCTAAATAAAATAAGAGCATTTGCTTCCTCCTCAGTCAATAAGACGGGATGTTGCTCCTCATGATGCAAGCATGCACACACAGACAAAAACACAACATTTCATGGATGTGCTCTCATGAGTGGGCCTGAATTACTTACAAATAAGATCCAATGGACACCACAAAATTATTTGTTATAAAAAATGAAGTCAATCCTCTGGCTGACAAGGATTTACAGACTGATGCAGATTATATAAAAGGGAGAAAATCCCCCCCCCCCCCTAAAAAAAAAAAAAAGACAGAGCACACTTTCTAAGTTATCCCACGCCCCAAATGATACCCCCTTTTCTGGAAACGCCACAATGTTATGTGGCATGAATCTAAGTAGGTGCCGGGCTTGAAGATTTAGCATGCAACTGGCATCACTACAAGGCTGCTCCGTGCATGCTGATCCGGTTTGTGCGTAATGAAGCGACGCGCGCTGTTCCGGGCGCTGGCCATGGAGCTGAATTCTCTCCAGCCACCTCTCGCTTCTATCTTTCCATCTATCTCGACGCCTTACTCCCGAAGTCCTCATTTTCCTCCAGAATGAGAACATCTCCTTCCACCACAACCCCCCCACCCCAAAAGCCTCAACTCACATCGTCTAGCATCCAAAACGGAGGTAATAAATGAGACACTTACAGCAGATGGGCTCCGAATAGACGCTTGTATCCCCCTTCTCAAACTTTGAATATCTTCCTTAAGCCAGACTGGTAATTAAAAAAAATGATAAGGGGGGTGGGGGGTAGAAAGTAAATCCTGTGTGATCTCACATCTGACGAATTCTAGCTGGAGGCTGCTGGAGACGATATGTATGCAGGTCTCTCTCTCTTCTCCCTCCCTCTCTCTCTCCCTCTCTTTCTCTCTCGCTCTTGCTGTCTCGCTCGCGCTCTTCCTCTCTTTCAGTCAACTCTCATCACAAAAATTAAGGAATAATAATTTCCCCCACTCCAAACTATAAATGCGCTCCACCTTGCAAGGGGTGCGCGCTCAACACGTCCATAGGAGGGTGAATGTTCGGATTTGATGTCAGATTACGCGAGACCGCCCCTTTCATACTGTATGCAGCACTATTTAACTTCCGCCGCTGTAATCTCTTTGCAAGTGTAGCTAAATATAACACAAATGAATCGGATTCATTCTTATTTTTGACTGCATTATACTGCCCACCCTCGCGCCCTCAAGGAGGTGACATGCATGCACGCACGCGCGCGCCTCTAAAAAGACACGGTGACACCCCTCCTAAAAACACCCAGTGCAATTTAAATAAGAGTGTCGAAAGAGACAGCGGCGGCTCACCAGCTTGCGCCGACGTGACGTGGCTCCGCTGTTTTCCTTCTTCTCGCAATCCAAATTAAATCCTGCACGAATCTCTCTGCGTGGCGTTAAAAAAGATATATCTGGAGAGAGTGAATAGGCGTGAAAATAGAAGTGTGTGAGAGGGGATGGAGTGAATGTGCCGCTGCAGTCGCGCCACTCCACACTGAGCGCGCCGAGCTGCGTGCATCTGCAAGGGAGGGAGAGGGAAAAAACGGGCTCGTCGACCAACCAGCCAGCCTATAATTTTTGTAGTCGTCAAGTTAAACTACAAATCAGAAGACATTTTCATTCCCCCAACACACACCCCTCCACTACCCCCGCTGCATCCCACCACCGCGATCATCAGCCTCCTCCCTTAATGCGCGCCACATGAGCATAAAAACAACGACATTATGGTTAATATTACGATCGTGTGTGTGCGCGTGAGTTTTTGTGTGCGTGTGTTTTTTGGTTGTTGTTTTTTTTTGCAACAGGGGGTTTAATCATAAGCGTCCCGGCTTCAGTGACTCACGCGTTGCCTTCCGTTTATTTGCATCCCAGCAGGGGACGCGTGCTGCACGTCAGTCGTGCATGCATCGTCTCCACTGCATCGCCCCCCCCCCCCCCACCCCCACCCTGCTTTCACGCGTGGTTGAAGTGGAATGTGAATGATTAGTTATGAAGCGACACGGCGGCCGCGCTCCATCCAGCCCCACACCGCCCCCTCAGCCATTCTTCATAAAAATAATAATATCATATAAATAATGATAATCAGCCACGAAATCTGCGCTTGTCCTCTTAAGGCGCCCCCTTCCCTCCACAAAACCCTTCGTCTTCTCTATCTGATCTGCATGTGACGCGATTCGCCTCTGAGCGCGTGCACGTGCGTGGAGCGTGTATAACACGTGCCCGAGTGTTGCTAGGGCGCGTGCATGTGTCAGCGTGCAACAGTGAGGAAACCAAATATTT
The DNA here is from genome assembly GCF_901709675.1 of Syngnathus acus. Lineage (NCBI taxonomy): Eukaryota > Metazoa > Chordata > Actinopteri > Syngnathiformes > Syngnathidae > Syngnathus > Syngnathus acus. Next base: position 1,596,890 of record NC_051099.1, on the reverse strand, counting down.
TCATTTAATCAGATTTCAGATATATATGTATTTTTTATTTTATTTTTTTAGGTCGTGTCACATGGTGGCTTAGTGTATGTCAGTCCAGCGACTTTGGCTGAATGAAACAATTTAGGAATGGCATAGACAACTCTCCTGGATTGAGAGTCAGGAAGCCTCCCAAAACAGCACTCTAAATGTTATGAGACATGTTTATTCACCCATCCATCCAGTTTCTATATACAGCAGGTCTTCATTTGTGTCCTGAGTGAACTGGAACTTAACCCGACGAGAGCCGGGATACAAATTCTGTAGACAAATAAGCACATTCATGCCTATGAACAATTCGATTAAATTCAATAAAGCTAACCTGCATGTTTATTTTTCATGGTGGTCGGAAGCCAAAGTAGCCGCTAGCATGGGGAGAACATGCAAACTGCTCTCAACTGTGAGGCCGAACCTCTAGTCCGGCATGCGGCATGTAAATAAGTTGCGACTGAAATGCAATATTAGAAAGTGCCAACACAAATCATGTGCAACGTATTGTTTAACGGAGCCTGAAATTATTTAACTAGCTATCGAGCAGGCACAGAAGAGTTCATAACATATTTGTACGAGCCTGTTTTGAAGCAGCACATTGGGTTCCTAGTGCAACAATGTTCTTAGGTTCAGAGTTTGAATCTCCGCTTCGGCCTTCTTCTTCTGTATTAAATATAAATATAGGCAAGCGCCATCTATTGGGGCACTTCCTTCCGTCTTCCACACAGCGAGGCTTCGGGAACAAGACAATCCCGTCCAACTTAGGCCAGGTGATGAAGAAGTGAAGAGTGAGGGACTAAACTGAGCAAGATTGATGGCTGTAATTTGCCTGAGAGATGTGCGCGTTATGAGCAAATAATCACTTGCGGTGAACAGGCGTTTTGATTTTTCTTTTTTTTTTTGCCGGAATAAGTGCAAGGGGATGAGGGGCACCCTCTCTCCTGTGCGTTGCTCATCCATCACGTTGCGCTGTATACGTGCGGATAATGTGTTTGGTGTCACACAATCTTACAGTAGGCTACACACGAAATTGACATTCCTCAGCTGTATGTGGCAGCCAGCCTTGTGTCATTTATATGAAGTGGGAAGGGAGATGGAGAGAAAAGAAAAAGTGGCCTGCAGCCATATAAGTGCTGAGCAGAGATGTGTGCTTTTTCCCAGTGTGCTCAGTGGTTTGTGTCAAGTATTGTATGTGTGCGTCACATGCATGGTTAGCTTTATTAAATAACACAATTGTGCACAATGTTAGTTTACTTTGCTGTACCACAGTCTGAAACATATCGATCCATCCATTTGTTGGCCGGGCTGGAATTCAGAGTCTATCACAGCTGACTGGAGTGGTCACCTGTCAATCACAGACTGGAACCGATTGTGGGAAATTTTGCAGATGAGTGCAGGGCTGCGCCAAAGTGGGAGTGGTCACTGACGACTTTGAGCTAGACTTGACAGAAGCCTTGAAGTGGACACTTAAATGAAAGTTTTGGAGTCCGTTTGAGTTGTGGTTTCAAACGTTTGACTGATATGATATGTTGTGGTTTGAGCAGGTGGAAGGATTAATGTACGTTCTGCCGGCAAACCTTTCACTCCACTTATTTGTCTTATCGAGTTGGTGGCTGTGTCAGCTTCTTAACAGGATGGCATCTGCACCTTCTTGCTCAACCTTGACGCCAGGTATCTTTTCATCTTTTATCGATTCAATCTGGGAAGGAGGCTGTCCTTGTGAGGGTGGTTGAATTTCAGCGAGTGCTTATCTGCATTGCGTGGAGTCAATTAAATAACACTTGCAAGCTGTTAGGCTACCTCGGTATGTATTCTGCCTGTTGAGGACCCACAACATAAGCCTCCATCCAGCAGATGGCGTTGTGCTGAAAAAATAAAGGATATATTTAGATATTTTCTGTGTAATTTCATGAATCAGATTTTGTTTACTTTTCAACTCCCCATCTTCTGTTTTTATTTTATCGGGCAGCCCAAATTGCCATAGAAGTTAATATTAATCAATTATCACGATTTCAACATTGCCCACGACTTCCTTCAATCAGCCAGCAGATGAACTAAAAGCTCAAAGTGGAAGAGAAAATACAGAACGGCACTTTGCGATGATCAGACAAAGTCTCGTAATGTGCAAGGCCAAACGTGCACTTAAGCACAAATAAATATCTGTCGCAATTGTCTTCAAGTCCTTGCAGCTTGCTTGAAAGAGATCTCACAATCATTTAGCACGATACTTGAAAAAGCTAGACAGTCGCACTTCAATGTCGAAGTTGTTCGTGATGTCACCTTGAATATTATTCTTTCAACATAAATATTGTCCTTGCTTTTGTTCTTCTGGTTAGCTCATTTGTGAAATCTCACCGTACGTGACGGGCCCAAACGTCACAGCAGACTGAGGCGGGCTTCTTCTCACTCTCACTTGTCAGTTTACATAACAAGTGGTTATAATCTTGCAATTCAGCCAACCAACGCGCAACCATTTAGGTTGTCCCGAGCATTCAGATCCTTGCTGACCATCTGTTCCGTCGCTCAGTCGCTCCACTTCAAATACTTCCTCTATTCAATGCAACTTGTTTATTCATATCGTCTATAATTGCTCCCATTGCGAACTTGATGCTTTATCACACACACATGTAACACAAGCCTCTAACCCGAATGGAGCGAGAGGCGTTCCAAGATTGTTGTCGGAAGTTAATGAAACACCAGGACAAGGTGACATTATCAACATGTGGGTTGACAAAAAAGAAGAAAAAATTGCAAAGACTGTTGCTACCTCTATTTCTGGAAGTGTAGGAGTGTTTGTGTGCTTTTTTGTGTCAGCAAGTGTGAAAAAGAGACAGGCACTGAATAAAAATTGCTGTAAAAATCGATAATAACTTTCCTGAATCTGTGATAATGTATGATGCTTTTATTTCAACCCATCCATTAGTCCTCATTGGAATCGAAGAGGATTTTCTTGCTGACTTTGAGTAAAAGCCCATATACTCAACTGCAATATCGAAAAATGACAACTATTGACAACTTAGAGTATGAATCGTGTGGTTTTTTTTTGGAATGTCGAGAGAAGCAGGAGTATTGATAGAAACCACACCCAAATAATTAGGAACTCTTGAGGCAGACATGCAAACCACACAGCTTGGAAAAGGACCCTAATATTCCATTGATTGGTTTCGGATAGGCGGCTCGGTGGCGCACTGGGTAGCACGTCCGCCTCACAGTTAGGAGGGTGCGGGTTCGATTCCACCTCCGGCCCTCCCTGTGTGGAGTTTGCATGTTCTCCCCGGGCCTGCGTGGGTTTTCTCCGGGCACTCCGGTTTCCTCCCACATCCCAAAAACATGCTTGGTAGGCCGATTGACGACTCCAAATTGTCCCTAGGTATGAGTGCGAGTGCAAATGGTTGTTTGTCTCTGTGTGCCCTGCGATTGGCTGGCAACCGGTTCAGGGTGTCCCCCGCCTACTGCCCGATGACGGCTGGGATAGGCTCCAGCACTCCCGCGACCCCCGTGGGGACTAAGCGGTTCAGAAAATGGATGGATGGATGGATGGATGGATGGTTTCGGATAAGACACCATCATAAAATTGAAGTCGTATAACACAATGTCAAATGCTGCCATGCTGCTTGTGTTCTTAAAGCAACTGTAGGTTATTGTGGAAGCTTCTCGTGCTGCGGGAAGTGCGAGAAAAACGCTTACAGCAATCAATAGCGCACTTAGCCCCTTTTCGCCTCATAGTCAGAGACACTAAATGATTGTATGAATTAGTTTGTTGGCAAGTCAGTCAGAGAGACAATCATGACTTCAATCCAATCCCATTACATAGAAATCGGCTCTATTACCATAAATAAAAGGAATTAGCGTGTAGCAGAAAAGTCACATCATTCATGATCTCAAATGAACACTTTTTAATTTATGAATACGTGTGACTTTAATTATATTTAAATCGGTCTTGGAATAAAAATAATAGTTTGGTTCAGATTGTTTTGTTTTCAATTATTTGTACTATTTAAACAAGCTGACCAGCATCCCTCCTTTGGAGGTTTCACTGTAGTGCTTTACTATATAAAAAGGATTACCTCCATATACTCTACTTAGAAGCACCCTTTAAGGAATATTCTTAATTATTGTTCCCAACTCCCCAGACAGTGTAGGGAGATGATATGTTGAGCTCGCAAAGCTGTTGCTGACCTGCCGGCGACCCCCCGGGAGACGCTTAGAATCCGTATATATACCATAAACATGAACACACACAAGTCTTTACTTCTGTGTTGCATTGCTGCAGATTGGAAAGCCTACTAACACACATTCCAAGTGCACGATGGATCTCGAGATTGGCGCTATCTCATATCATCTATGCTTCAACGGACACATCCAAGGTTAAGTGCCTAATGAAGATGGATGCCGGTGCGATGTTGTGTATGACTTTGTGTAGCCATGCAGGCTCCAGAACTGGTCAAAGACTGCGTAGAACATATCTTAAGTAAACCTTTACCCAGCTGGGATTGCCTCTCAACTTTGTGTTGGTATACCATAGAGGCCGAAAACATTTTTTAGGCTACATTAGCTCGTCATAAATTGGTGCCGTAGCTTCGCATTGGGGCTCCACAGCTGCTTGAGCATGATTGATGGAAGCCACTCGAGCACACCGATGAGTGAGATGTGCTCACTGGAGCATACAGGGGTAATAAGGTGTGATGGCGGCTGAGGTGGCCGTGCTGAATGTACTGTAATTGTGCCGCAAACAATAGATGTAGCTTCGTGTTCTGTGAAGTGTCAGTCCCCCTTGTGAATTCCCCGACCTGGACTAGTGTCGTCTATCGGACCTAATGTGTGCTGAGGGCTTCATCGCTGGTGGCGAAGTGTAAAAACAGCCACGCGGTTGGTACTGATGACAAGTTAATATTGGGAATAGGCATCGCCATAGCAATAATATGCTCCTTATTATACCACAGATTGGGATTTTTTTTTGTGGGGGATCCTAATTGACTCCGGGCAAAAGGCAATTGGCCAATCAATTACAGGGCACAAAGAGACAACTGTGAACACTCACATTCACACCTATCGACAATTTAGACACGTCAATTAACCCAACACCATCGCACCATCACTCGGTGGGAATTGACCCCATGCATTTCTGATTATAAAAATGTATTTAAAAAAAATATATATAATAATAAGACCAACACTGGTATAATTTCCATTTGAAAAAATATGGTCACTTGATAGGGGGGAAAAAAAAAAATTGGACTCAGGGTGATTGATTCGTCATTTATCACAGTGAACCCGAGGCCAAGAACAATGTCGTGTCCAACAGTTCTGTCCCCTCGTGTGCTTTCATCGCACTTCCTCCACCTGTGGCATTTCTCCGACTCTGATTGGGACTGGTCATATTAATGGCTTGAGTGACCTGCGGGGTCCATGCACATCAAAACTAGGCGGAAGAAGGAAGATTTGTGTGAGACACCTCGGGCCCTTTCGCTTTGTTATGCCGCCCAATTTAAGATGCTCCACGTTAAAGGAATGTTTTTTTGTGTGTGTAATCATTTATCATGTGATATTTTGGCCTGCAAATGCCCCAAAAGCTTCTTTTGTTGGCATGCAAATGATGCTCTCAGCCCGAGCTCTTTAAGATTTGCAGGTAATGCTTCAGTGTCTACCTCAATGACACGTACAGCACATCAACTGCTGAGACGGCAGATTGGACTCCTTTTTAACAATGCGCCGACCGTCCAAACTGTTCCGGGTGTTAAAAGCATCACTAGGCCCGAGCCAAATAATTAAAGTTTTCTATGCATGTCTTGATTTTTAATTACATTTTAATTGTGGAAGAAAATGAGTCCGCATACATTCGCCAGACCGCAGCATTAGCTACACTTGTACAAGAGCAGTGTGGAAAAAAATATTAAGATTCACTTTTTTTTGTGACATTCCATGTTTAATATTGCGCTTGGGGGGATAGAATTGCACTAAATGACTATTCTGTTCATGCAGATATGATAATTCAATAATTGACTTTCCTATGTTTTGACTTTGCTAGACACACACAAAGTCGTTTCCATATACAGTATGGTACTTGAGTTTTTTTCTGAAATCGATATATCCAGATGAAAAGTAAAATTGCCTCATCATGCCAAAAATGTCAAATGTGAGGCCGGTTTTTTCAATGATTTGCTTAGTTTAAATTGCCTGGAAATCATTTCCACGGGGGCCTATTTTTATGACCAACAGATTTGCGTGATGAGCGCTTCCTGCACTTTGCATGGCAAAAAGAAACGCTTTGTTTGGATTGAGTGTCAGGCCTACAATGATCTATGCTGATGTGAAATATGTCAAGTCAACACTGGCGTGAATGTTCCCCTCGGAGCGAGTATTCACCCTAGCACTGTCAGCACATTGGCGGAAATTGGTTGATGCGGAATACGGCTGCACGGGGTCCTCGCGTGCATTCCTGTGGTAATTCCTAATGTGCAAAGCATGATGGGTAGAAAGAGTAGATTTGCTTTTATGAGGAACAGCGCTGTGGCTGTTCCTGATTGCATTTGAAAGCGCAGTGTGGAGTTTTCAAGAAAGATAATTAGATTGCAGAACAGTATGACATCACCAGTGACCAGTTCAATATTGATGTCCTCTTGACAAACTAGGGGCTAACGCCACATTGACCCTGAGCCGACATGAATAACATCATGATTCAGCCTTAAATATAAAAAACGATCTACTTGACCTTGACGAATGCAAAGCCACCATCTCATGCTAGTCTTCGCTTTTAACAAATGCAGTTTCACATTTCATTCACTTTCTTCGCTTAGCCACTCTCACTTATCTTGTTGGCACATTGACCTTGTATCCATTCTTTCCCTGTAATTCACATTCTCTGACTGATGCATCCATCAGCCCATCCGTCCATCCATCTATCAGTCCGTCCGTCCGGCCGAGCCTTCCCTCGTCATCACAGCGTCACACAAGTTTATGAAGAATTATAACATTTGTTAATTGGATTTGTGTCTCAAAGGACTTAAGGACAACTGATATGGCTCCCGGGGCTTGTCTGCGCAATTCTCTTTACCCAAAAGGATTGTTCGGGAACTTTATCTCAACTTTCCAATATCACTCCCACATTTGGCTCTCATTCACAGTTTGTCTTTCAACATTTAACATATTGTATACCCGTGTAATTTTTTTTTTTTTTTTTATATATAAATGACGATAAAGTAGTTAGTGCACATCCTTATGTAAATGAGCGGAAGAAAAAAAAATGTCTGCCTGTATTTCATGCCACATTTTGCTCCCTCTTGTGTTTCACCGGAGAAAGGGATTATGAAAAATGCTGTTTAATTAATATCGGGGGGGTCAATCCTCATCGTACTGTGAGCACAAAAGGGATTATTTAGACGTTGCTTTCAATTTGGTCATGCAAATCCACCCACTGCTGCAATTTTGTTGTATACACAAAGTCCACCCTGTGACCTCCAGCAACAAAAATGTCCCAGTGACGATTGAGTTCTCTTTAAACGCGTTCACTATGTTGTCTTCCTCAGTCATCTTAAACTCACTGAGTGTTAAATTACAAATTGGTTTTCATATTTGATAAAGGAGACATTTTAGGATACGGTTGCTAGGGAAATCAACCAATTCACTTTCTAATTTGGTATTTTCATCACAGTTTCAGAACCAAGCAATTACGTTTTGACTCTAAAAAAAGGATTGGGTTTTGTTGTAAAATAAAACCTTATAATGAGGTTTTATTTTTGTCTTAGTTCCGCCATCAAGAAGCTTTTTTTGTTGTTGTTTTGAAGATGCCACTAAAACAGAACAACGTGACCCTTTAACACTTGAAATTAGTTTTAGTTCTGAGCAAATGCTAATGCACTTATGAATCCTGGATCGGATATTAATATATTTAATTTCACAATAATGAAAGATGAAATATGTTCATGGATGCATAATCCTGTATTTTTATTTTATATATTTTATATTTTTGCTGAGTTGAGTAAGATTGTTCTCCAAAGTTCTCCAATTATGTCAATCAACGCCTCATTATGAAGGATTAATGGAATGTATATGTGGGAGGGCTGTTATCGATGGGGGTGTTCAATTTATATTAACCTGCCTTTAGCCAAGGTTTGCGCATTACTGAATGTCATTACAGTTCTGTGTATTGTATGAGATTACTCATTCATACGCATTCACTATCTCATTTAATTAAAGTGTGGGACTGGAGGAAAAAAAAAAGACTAATTCATTTCAACTTTGCGTATATCCTTTAAGAACTACCTAAGAGCATCATTTTCAGTTGTCTTTGTGTCAATGGCTGGCTGTTGACTGCAGCAGGATGAGGTGTCACGAGGACACGAGGGACTCCGATTAATCGTCAAAGTCGTCAGCTTTAACATGGATAGCAACATGTATCGTCACGCCTAAGTGACTAACTGCTGAGCCCTCAGCTGGAAAAGCAACACATTTACTTGAAGTGTAGCCGGAATTACGGCTCTCCGCTGGGAGTTTCCGCGAGGGTGGGCCCTCTGACTGGGATTTAAATAACACATCTGCGTTGTGTTGGCTAACGCTCCATTAAGAAAAATAATTAACTATTGATATTTGGTGTGTGACCGATGACGTCAATCTGTGATGCGGTAGGGACATTTTTTTCCCTTTCTAACAGGATATAGTGACCCAAAAGTACCACAACCAATTAAATTTACAAAATGAATAGCCTCAGGTAATTTTTGTAAATGATTTCCAAACCGGTTATGAAGTCGTTTAACATAATATAATAATCTTATAATAATAATCTTTTTTTCCCCCCATAATACTCCATAATAGTCCTTTTGATTTCTGTTTTAAATGGAGGCAAAGTGACTCATCACCCTTTTATAAGGTTTTCCACATCAATCATTTTGAAAACAATTTTAGTTGTTATTTTAGTTTTGCCATATCTGATCTAAAAGTGTTTGAGTCATCCAAGACTGCAGGAAGGCATCAATCCACTCAGCCAAATAGCCACTTTTAGCCAACCATCTGTTATTGTTCCTTCTACTTTTTGCTAATTCAGTTCTTTCTCTCCATGGGATGAAGAACGTGCTCCACTGAACACTGAGCTTTACCCGCTTTTAACCAGACTAATGATGTCATTAAATACCTTTTTGTACAAGGCGTTTTTTTCAAGCCAGTCACATTATTACAAAGCATAAAATTAATCGTTAAGTAATCAAATGAATGGGAATTGTCTCATTTGAATGTTTTGATGGGATGTTTTATTGTGTGAGCTTATAATATATTTTTGATAACTTTCAAAGCAATTCTCAGATAGTTGTAGGAGGATCTCAACTCAAAGTTGGCGAAGGAACAGATGGAACGGCTAAACTCTTCGGCTAGGTTACCATGGAGATTTAGAGTTCACCTTCTTCAGGTCGCATATTTGTGCCACGCTCCCACCCCCAGTTCTCCTCCATATGTTTAAAATCCAACGGAACCATGTTTACTACCGGCTCATCACGCATGTAGTTTGTCAACGAACCCCAGTGAGTTCTTCATTAACGTATATTATAGTCAATCAATAAAGCATTAAGCATATCATTAATCTTCTTAGCGGTGTTGAATGGAAATTTAAAGGCGCATTTTTATTAGGTTAAGTGTAGACTCTAAATTTACATAGGTCGTCGTTCTATATGTGCTTTGACATTGGATGACGTAACTTATCCAGCCAACCGCTTTAGTGGGCTTCTTCCCTGACTGCTTTACAATATTCCAAAATGCCAAGATTTAATTGGAAAAGCATTGACTTGTCACCACCATAAAGGCAGCAGGCAGCATCTCCTGGCCATAAAATGCTCTTCCCCTTGACTGCATGCTGCCAAACAGCCTGGCTGGAGACGTTTCATTCAAAAATCATGGTGGCCACGTACGGTCGCCACTGGCGATAAATGGCTTGAAATCATTTGATGGCATGTCAGTGACCAGGTTAGGTGATGAGCGTGGTAGCTGTGCATGCCCCTGGTCCTCTCATTAAATAGCATATATATCATAGTTAGCGTGTTTCTTCCGTCCATTTTGTGTGGATTAATGTGCAAGCACATCTGCACAACGCTACTCTGTATCTGCACTTTAATCTCCATGTCGAGGTCACAGCAAACTGCTTAATAGCCACGACTCCTCTCTAGGTACAGATTGGCTTTCCCTGTCATTCTTTCTCTCCCACCCCGTGACACTCTCCCCTCCTACTGCGCTAATCCTCGCTATGAATGTTTTTTTTCCCCCCCCTCTCTCTCTCTCTCTCTCTTGCTTCTTTCATGCTTTTACCGCAATGTCAGGAGTTTGCGGACAATCATAGCTCAAGTGTACACAATGCATGTCCGCCTGTTTGGAATGAATTGGCTTGATGTTTACATACACCTAATGTTAGTTCCGATGGTCACAGTCATTGCAAATGGAAAAAAACAAATCTTTTTTTAACCTTGTTAATTTTTTGAAGATGGAAAAAAAAAAAAAAAACACGACTTAATCCAAGCTGTTCATCTTCTATTAAACACACTCACTTTTGGCTTTCTGTGTGTGCCGAGCGCCAGCGTGTGTGGAAGGAGGTCATTTGTCACAGATTCCGTGTGGTTATTTTTAAACAGCCCCTCAGTGTAGGTCTAATCGGAACAGGAAGTTCCTCATCAAATTAAGCAGGAATGACCTTTCGCTCCACTTATAACTGAGGTTACTATTACACACAAAAGGGCTACCCAGAACCTCCGCAACTGTGAAGACAGACAGATACTATGGATAGATGATATTTGGTTCAGTAAGCCAATTCTTCGTTTCCATTGCCGAATGTGACATTGTTAATAACAATTAACACTTTCCGGGCCCGTGCGCCAACCAGAAAAAGATTTTTTGCGGATCACTGCTCTTCTTATTCCATACAGCTGAAATGTGACGAGTCGTGATTCTTCACAGCAATTGAAAGCTCTTCGCCATTGTCTCACGCACCGAGCTGTCACCAGCAAATGGAAGTGGAGATGTGAGCACGACACCGTGATACATCCTTCACTAGGAGAAGGAGATGGAAACAAATGAAATGACTGACAGTCGTTGCATTCCGGGCCGAATAAAACACCACTGCTTGTGTTCGAGAGTCACATTTGGAGAGGCGAGGGTAGTGATCCTTCTGGTTCTGTTTTCTGCACATCTCACTTCAAGCGTTTTTCCTCATTTGTTTCCTCTACTCTTGGTTAACCAATCAGATGCAAAAGATGACAATTTAATGATGGTTACTATAACGTCCGCTGTTCATGGCGACACGTTGGTGCTGTATTGTTCTTTTTGGCATTCTTCCAAAGTGGAGGAGCATAACAGCAGCTGTTGAGTAGGCGTCTTGGTTCAGTATAATCCTCCTGGGGCAAGGGTCAAAGGTCTTGGGAGAAAGACACTTTTCTTATTTTCTTCCCGCAGCCCACACAAGTATGACCTGTGCTGTAAAAGTTGATTCTCACCGCCACCGCCAAGCTGGAGGGGTGAATTAAAAGTGATGTTCAGTTATCACAGGCCCCGTAGGAAGTAATAGTTTCTCACTTCGCGGTCGCTCACTGAGTTTGGGTGTAAAGTCTGCCTTGTAGGCTTTTATAAGTCTGCACATACTGTGCAAAATTAAAGGTAAAACTTTTCGTGAGGCATAAAGGGACCGGCACGCTCTAAAATGTTCTATAAGTAAAAATAATGAACAGATTACACTTTTATTGGGGGAATGCATGGCTTGTTGTTGTGTTCTAATTAAATATGAATTAACATATTGGGAATAGTGAAAAATCATAGCATGGTGGCCTCACATATAATCAGATTTTTTTTCCCCTTTTCATACTCCTCCCCCTGCATGTCAGTTTGCGTGCATAAATGTTTGTGTGGGTCTTCTCTATGCCCTCCAAAAAAAGAACATATGGTGAGTCAGTGTGTAGGAGTTGTCGAGTGCCACCATGCATCATTGTGGGACGGGATGTGGATGAAGAGAAGGCTGTTAGAGAGGTGGCTGTGCACCACCAATAGGTGGCACTCTACACTTTTGTGACCCAGACTGAGAGAGGCCAGTAAATACATGCATCCATGTTCATAACAAACATGACGTTTGAGTCAAATTGGATTGAAGCACAATAGGTTGAGTGAATTAAACCGATGAAGTTCTTAGTTTGCTCTAAAGCATGTGTGCGTGTGGATGCATGCATATAGATTTATGCATACAGTATTGTGTTAAGCTAATCTGTTTATTACGTAAGAGCAGTCACAAGGCTGTAGTGGTCTTTCAGTGCCACAATTTGTTCTCGAGTTTTCCAAGTGTATTAATCATGATGAGTCAATATCATTCATTTTTATTGAAGGCAGTTACTGATACTTGATGGATGCACCATATATATCTCTGTCTGTCTTTATTCAGAAACTAAAAAAAGAAAAATATATCGTATTTGTGGTCGGGGGGTGGGAGCCTCCCCTGCCTGCTCACTTGCATAAAATTAATATTCATGGTTGGCATAAAACTGCTGAACTAAAACAACAACAACAAATTTCTCAGAAAAATCAACTCACTCAAGATTTTAATGTTATTGTGCTACTATGTTTGTCCTCCATATCGTTCCAAATTCACCCCAAAAATATTAGTTCTGCCGATGTTGTATCGGACAGGATAAAAGCCGGTGTAAGCACAACTAAGATGTCTGCCAGCTAGTGGTAATTGGTGATATTACAACTTAAAACTACATTCGACTCCTACATTTTTGTTGAATCTTACTTGGTTCGATTTACTGTTTTTTGTCTCTAAGCTCCCCATTGGAAAGAAACACTTTGCAACAGTTTTCTCTGTCATTCTTGTAGTTTTTGTACAAAGTGGGACAGCAAAAATAATGTTGACTTTATTGAGCATTCTAGTGGGGAAAACGTTCACTCAACAGGGACCACAAATTGTTTTTCCAATGCTGCAGGGGGAAAAAAAATAGAGCTGCCTGGAGTACAAAGGCTTGTGGTGACTCGAAAACATTTACAAGTGCAGCTTATTATCAAGCAGGATTTCACTTTGCATTCAAATATTGCCTTTACCTAGACACAGGTTAATGCAAAATGTCATTAGGGTCCATGATATTGTGGAAAATGAAAGTATCAATATCATAATTGTGACAGTGACGACAAAGTGTTTAAAAAAAACCACAGAATATAAATTTTGGGGTTAATTCTCTGTATTCAATGGAGTTTGTAACTTTGTATGTGCAAGTGTGCTTTTCCTGGAGGTGCAGTCATGGGTACATCCAATAATCGGGAATAAATACAAACACACATATATGTGTACTATTCATCCATTTCTTCCTTATAATTCTTTTTCTAACGTTTTATTTTGCTGGAGATGGAAGGTCACAAAGGATGCATTAGGAGGACAACCAATGATCTCTTTAGCCACCCCCCCATCAACAAAAAAGAGCAGAGCAAAGAGGTTACGTGGAGAAAAATACCTTTTGTAGAGGAGTAAATTGCTTTTAGCCACATCAATGTATACTTTTTCTTGGCGCTTTTAAAATGCCAGCCCTATTAGACATAATGAGAAGCTCTTGGCAAAGACATGGAGGTTGTTGCACTGTATGATTCAGAAAGGTGTTTAAGTTCAAATGATTTGTTTCTATCATGGTACAATCTCTATGTAGGGCCAAATTAGTGTAAAATAAAGTGGAAAAATATAAAAGAAATGTAAAATTAAAAAGTGCATGCAATAGTGTGAGTAAAAAACAAATAGTGTCAAATTAAAATCCAAATAATTACAATGACAAAAATGGGTGATTAATCAATTGAACAGTATTTACAAGTGATAAATAAAAATAAATAGTTAATTTTAAAAGTGTAATGATTAATATCTGCAATAAATCAAATTGTTGAACAACTGCTACAGACACTAATAAAAATAGTGAGGAAATTGACTCCCTAATTTAATCTAATTAACCACACTTGTACATTTTTTAATGATTACAATTATGATTATATGCCTTTATCGTCATTGTGTAACGCGTGACATTATTGTGCATCTCAAGACCAAAGTCATCAAATAAAAGAACTATGTAATTTGATCACATCTACTCTGATCTACACAGTAGACATCATACATTTATCATACATTCATCATGCCAACATATGCACTTAAGAGGAATAAAAGAAACCTGTGAATAGGATAATAATTGTTATTAATATTATTGTTGTTAGTACTAGCAGTAAGAGTACAACGTCATATTTTATTTCATCAATAAGTTATATGTGTATGGGATTTCTAGAAAGTTATTAATATCCAGTCGTAGTGTTTGTGCATATCTTTTGGGACATTGTGTTGAGAGTTGTCATTTGAAAAGGTGCCTGTGTTAATAGAAGAGACTTTAATGAGGAAATAAAAAAAGTTACAGGAGGATGAATGTGGTGAAGCAGCGCACATTTACACAGCACAACATGCTACCACTTAATTGTAAACTAGGCATAATCCACACAAGTGGATTACTAATGAACATGTTTTGACATTCTGGATAATTGATGATTCTGGGTTGAGGTTTCTATTTTTTGCTCCTTGTTAAATGAGAACAAGAAGCCAGAAGCTGTCTTCTTAATTAAGAACTGGAGAACACGTTTTATAGAAAAAAAAAAAAGCGTGATAATTGGATACATTTTTCAAGAGGAATGACAATCATCATTTTCTCAAGTGTGCATACGCCGTTGCTTAGATATAGAGAAGCTTGGGTGTATGAACAGTACTGTGCGCTCTGTTGTTAAGGTTTTTTTCCTTTTTCTTTTAAGGTATTTTATAGAACTCTTTATAATCAGACTTCCAGCCCCCCCAAAATGACTGCATGCATTTACCGTGGCTTGGTTTTGTTTCACCATTTATTAGCAGGGTTACAGTTAGGGTTGGGGTTAGACAACGCACATGCCCACACTTTCCCAATTGGACTTACATGCATGCATCGTCAGGTAGAAATCAATATACAGATAGGAAAACCTATTCATTCACTCTACTCAGGTAATACTATTTTTTTTTATTTTTTTTTTAACCATAACTGTGTATATATAACAATCTTGCGACTATATTCGTGTGTGTGCATATGTGTGTAATGGTGTGTGTTGATTGTTATATTTTTTTTATACATATATAAATCAGCGCTCATTTGCATTAGTTGGTGTTAAACACCCTGCCCTGCAGTATTTGCCCAATGCATGCCTGTTTAATGAGTTAAATCCAGGTTCTGCCTTTTCCATTTTGCAAATGAAAAGCCCAAATGTTCAACATTTGTGCCGTGGAAGCACGCCACTTGAAAATGTTTTGTTTTAAAGATCTTCCCTCCTGTCCTCTTTGCTGCCAGCCACCGGGGGAAATGATGTGATTGAGTTTGAAGTGATAATTGGAGAGGATAAGTCAGCCCATTACGTGGAGTACACTCATTCCATCGAAAAATTAAATGACTAAATAAATAAAGGACAAGAGAAAATGAATATGCGATGATGAACGTGTGCAGAATTTCATGAACCGAGTGTGGACATGCATGACAAAAGTTAAGCAGAGCCTGCTGCTCCTCCGCCTTGCTATCATTCAACATCATCAATAGTCCCATCTCAGGCTTAAATTGGCATTGACTATAAAGACACTTTGTTTTTGTTGTGGTTTGAAAGTAAACTTAAAAAGGGACGTACAATGCATTATAAGAGACTTTCTCGCCATGCCATCACTCACACACACACACACACACACACACACACACACACACACACACACACACACACACACACACACACACACACACACACACACACACACACACACACACACACACACACACACACAGACAATGAATGGTGAGGTCACACTCTTGTATGTGTGTCTATGGAGTTGCATCTGTGTGATGTTGCCCTTCCCCGCATTCAGACGGTGTCCCTGAAAAACAAATAGAGCAAAAGCACAATGTTAAACTATTATGTCATCCTCTGCATAATCGTTTGAGTCCAAAAAATCCAGCACAGGGTATTTGTTAAATACGTATAGTTGCATTTTACTTCAAAGTACAATACAACTGGATTTAATCATTAAAATTTGCAATGCGCAAGATTTTTAAACTTGAAATCAATAAAATATCTCAAAAACCAAATGTGCTAGGAAAAAAGTCAAAGCCATCAGGAACACAAAATGCCATCTCTGATTAAAATTTGCTGTTGACCAGTGTAATTAAAAAAAACAATCCAGGTTGAAATTGTCATGATAAAACATTCACTTTCTGACAGAACCAGTTCAAAGTTTGAATACATTTTCTCATGCTATTGAATGAGAAAGTGTGTCCAACATTTTAAAGTGCCGCTGTATTTCCAGGCATGTCTATGAAAAGTTTTCAACGTTAATAATTCACAGAGTTGGTCCAGTCCGATAGGCAACACCTCCCTCCTCGGTTGGCATCAGTAGCAGAGTGATGTAACAGCCCTAGCTCATTACAGGCCAAATTCTGAGATTTCAAATTTTGTCAGTTCCACCTCTACCAGCGTTGCCTGCTGGAAACTTTGTCTGAAAACTTCTGCTTCCAAGCTCACACCTGCCCCTCCTTCCTCCTCTTTCTCTTTTTGATATGTCAGAGCAGGGGGAAGCTGACATCGGCGAGAGACATTTTTCACTCGCCGATCTTCCCACCTCTTCCCTCTTTTTGTGCTTTTTTAGTTGTTGTTTAGCGAACAAAGTTTGGTCAAACTCAGCCACATATAAAAATCTCACTTATTTTTGCAGCAAAATGGGCTGCTGCGGTTTAGGGTGGCTGGCACCAATTTAAAAAGATACGTTTTAGTGAATGACTGCGTTCCTGTGACTGCTTTCGATTTGTTTGAACAAAAACCCAAGTCAAACTCGGATTAAAAATGATTGTGGTCTTTCTTCAGTCATCCCAAAGCATTAAATAAAAAATGTGTACAAAAGTTAATAAAAAACATAAACAGTATTTAGGTTTTATTTTATGTTAATTTATTTAAATGAACCAAGGACTGGAATGAATCATTTTTCTGAAGCTATTTATTATACTGTTTTTATTTTTTGCATTATGCTGCTAAAAATTTCATGCATCATACATGATTGAGTTAATTATGAAGATGCTTGGAATGTGCAGTAAATATAAATCAATGTTAATTTAGGATATAAAAATAGACATTTTTGTATACTTTCCCCCCAAAAAATCCAAATGATATGACTTCTTGAGGGACCACTGTAAATCCGTTCCTTTTCATTAAGGGACTCCATTGTGACTGATTAATCCCAATTCAATGTGTGGCGACTTCAAAGGAGGGACTAATTCTTGAACGTTTGACCTCTGGGCGAAGCAATCTGTCCTCTTTAGTGGAGGCGACGACGACTGTACATCATTCAAATGACCAGATGGCACTGCCCACTCTATATTGTCCTACAAATCGACACACTACTTGACTTGCCGATTAAGGAGATCAACCGAGGAACGGCAGCACGGGTGAAAGTCAGAAAAACAGGAAGCGACTTGAGTGCGCTTTCCTCTTTGAAAGAATAAAAGTCGGCCTGTCTCCGCTTAAGCGTGAACTGAGAAATGCAGCCGTGCGTGACAAACACACGCAAGCACGCAGCCACGTGCAGACAGAACAAGTGACACCCGGGAGGATGGAACCATTCCCCGGGGGCCCGGGGAGAATGATAGATCGCCGATCGCTACTTGCTGGCCTGTAATGGAACGATCATTAAAAAGCCACAACTTGCAAAAAAAAACTTGGAAGGCGCATTTAGTGATTTGGATTTACCAGCAATGACAGGGAAGTGTTTCTTTCTCCTCAAGCTTGGCACTGATGGGCAATTAAGATGGCAGACAAACACATTCGCGCGCACACGGCATCCCGCCACCAGTGCATCCACCAGCTGCGGCCCCTCATGGAAGGAAGTGTTTTCAGCAAATTGGTTTCCTCCACGTCACCCTCTGAATGGCGCTATTCATGAAAGTAGCCTCCAGTCAGTCGGCGCTGCTGCTGCTGCTGCCACGGCACATTTACACACTTGTTCGCTTTTCTCGCACAAGGCACATACACGGATCCACCTGCACACACTCTCACATAAACAGACGGGACTCTTCTGGTCCAGCTTATCCCTGCGGGAGGGCCTGTGCTAATAGGGGCAAACATACAAAAAGATGGCAAAAAAAAAAAAAAAGGGGAGGGTGGGGCATGCTTTTAGTCTGTTTGTGCTTAATGGAAGAGTTTAACGTGGATGGATGTTAGGGTCAGAGACTCAACAGTGTGGGCGGCGCTGTCCATGTGAATGTATTTTAAATGGCAAGAGTGAAATATCCAACTATACAGTTTCTGGTCTCGTTAGACTTGCCGGCGAGCGAGAGCAGATCGCAGCCAAGGTCGGGCTACTGGTGGTCAGCAACTGGCAGGACAAACAAGCATTTGGCATCCCCATTTAAACCCAAGGGCAATTTAGAGTCTTTAATTATCCTAAGGCGCGTGTTGTTTTGGGATGTGGGAGGAAGCCGGAGTACCCGCAAGCCCACGCGAGTAAACTGTAAAGTCCACCGAGATGTTTTAACAGAGATACAAAGCCACATCTCTTGCACAGACATGTTAAAGACTAGCCCACTGTACAAATTAGAACCACAAAGATATATTGTTCATCGTTAGCTTAATTGCCTGAGCCATTTGGAAGTTGCTGTCACATTAGGGAAAAATAAAATCCCAATGTGCTGGCTAAAAAAGAAAATCGTCATGTGTGTAGATTCTCAGTCATCCATATTATGATCATCCCAAAAACGTTCAATCAAAATAACTTTTTTTTGTCTGCGGGTGTTCCTAATGATATTGCCAAACAAGATGGAACCCAAACTAAATAAGAGATGAAGACTTTGTCATGAAATAATTTTGACATCCCCTGCAATATTTGATTTCTGCATTTAACCCATCCATGTGATTAGCACGACGCTAATTAGCATGGATAATTTACCTATAGCGTTGATTGCAAATGAGATAAACACTACATCCTTCCTTCCCGTGATCTAATCTACGCTTTTAATTTATTATTAGTCATGATTAATACTACAGCGCATTACGTATTTAAATGAGCGCACATACACTGTCTTCGGTGTGCAGCCAGTCAGCAAGTTGAAAATAAGCTCCATCCAAAGAAAAATCAAATGCATTTGATATTTATTTCATGTTAAACACCCTGACATTTGCTGTGAAGATAATTCAAGTGCAATCGATCACAATGTCAAGCAAGCGTGCAGTGCTGCTTTGGAGTGGCTGGTCCGCTTAGCGCCTGGAGCGCCTCTGGGGACTTGAAGCTATCACCTCTAGGCCGCCGGGTCCTTTATCCCCTTGGTTATCCTTTCAACACTCTCTTTGCATGTTTTCAATGTGCCTGTATTGTTTGAATGTAGGTTCACACACAAGCATACACTAGTCAGACTTGGAAAAACTCTGCTCTTGATGATATATATATATATACACACTACCGTTCAAAAGTTTGGGGTCACAAAATTCTTTGGGTGACCCCAAACTTTTGAACGGTAGTGTATATATTTATTTAGATAATTATTTATAGATTATATATATAATCTTCTGTGTAAAAAATCTTATAATATATATGTATACTTATATTCATAGATTATATATAATCTTATACAAATATAAGATATAATTTATAATATTTAATTCATAATATTTTATTATAATAATATTTACACTACCGTTCAAAGGTTTGGGGTCACCCAAACAATTTTGTGACCCCAAACTTTTGAACGGTAGTGTATATACATATGGCATCCTTGATTGAAAGTAAACTGCCTTTCAAAACTATTCAGTGGCCGCAAATAATATGAATGAGTTGATGAACTTTCGTCTCCACCTACGCGGGGGCGTCGCGATTGAGTTGTGCATGCACATCTCAGAACGGTACGGAAACACCAAATTTGTCGTCGATTATATGAATTTTGAGATCGTATGGAGCCCAAATCGTGATTGATTAAAATTCGATTAATTGAGCAGCCCATTCTTGATGCCACTGCCAAAAATGCGTCTCATATGATGTCTGAGTTTCTCTATTTTTAACCATAGATCCCATGTGGGGGCCGGGAGGGACGGACCCAGATACACCCCCCCACACCCCCACCCCTACAGAATATGATGCACATATGCCCACATGGATGTGTGCATCACATATTGTAGGTGGGAGAAATACACAAGCCTGCCTACACGCGAGCATCATAAACAGTTTTTCTCCTTTGAACAGCATTCACGCTAAGTGTCAAACCACACATTGAGCTGATGTTGCAACAGCCTCATTTAATCTGCAAAGGGGGGGGGGGGGCATACACATTGCTTTTGCCATAATGACACCATAAAAGCTGCAATCGTTATAAACCTTGTCGTGTCTGTGGTGGATGTCACGTCTCGCTTTCTTATGTGAAAGCAAATGTGTTTTTTAAGACACAGTCTGTAGGGGGGAGCATTTTTGTACATTAGATTTGGATGAAAGTCTTTACTTTTTTTTATGTTTTTGTGTGCATTTGAAGACAGTTGAACAATCTGCTGAGATCGTGTCAAAAGCGGTTTCTGATATACTGACCCTTTCATGTAGCGAAATAAAACATCAGCACCACTTCCCACACAATTAGAAATGTATTGGCAAATACTGTAAAACAACATTCAGACGTATTTACTATCAAACAGTTAAAGATAAAAATAAATAGCCGCCATGGTAACCAAAATGGTGCATAGTCTAAGTCCTGCAACCAAGATATGAACAATAGTACGAAAAAATGATCCCATCATTTTATGTCATAATTCGTAAACTGAGAAATGTACAGACACTTTTCATTGGTTTTATTTTTTTGTCATTTCAGTCATAATAAACCCAAATCCCTAAACTCTGAATATAAAATGGGACGGCCCCTTTGTCTGACATTATCCTCCATCGCGCAGGGCTGGCAGCAGAATTATTTTTATGAACAGTAATATGGCACCATTCTCTATTGGAAAGGTTTAATTAAATTAAATTGAATTGAATTCCCGCTGATGTTTTCGTCAAAGGTGGTACAATCCTCCATGAAATAAGATCCCTGGTAATATACAGACGGACAGACGGAGTATTTCAGACGTTTTTGCAAAGAATAAATCACAATAAAATATTTGATCATGTGTTGTTCTTGCAAGGGTAAAAAAACTAAAGCCTGTTGGTTGATCTGAATCCCCAAAATATTTCATACTCTGGTGCAATCTAATTAATGTCATTTTCATTGTTTGCCACCATTTTATTGCGCAACAGAAAGCGAGTGGTGATCTAAATACCTGAACTTGATGCGTTCAGGACCACGGACAGTTCCAACGGCACTCTATTGCTACGCTGCTTTATTGCGCGACAGAAAGCGGGTGGTGATCAAGGATCTAAATACCTGAGCTTGATGCGTTCAGGACCACGGACAGTTCCAACGGCACTCTATCGCGACAGTGCTTATCTTAGCGTCGCTCAATGTTGCTTCCGTACATGTAGTGTATTATGTGACCCTGTTTCATATCAAGTAGTTCACTGTACATGTAAAAGCAAATTCACCTCCAGGCTGCAAGTGCTAGCAAAACACTGAAGAACAAATATAGAGCCATTTTTTCCCTGTATAGAAACGCGTACACGTTACACTGTGTAGCTGAAGCTGCTGTTCGAAAAAGCCATATGGTGACTAATTAGCGATGAAAGCGTAGGAGTATTGTGTGGCTGCTGAATAATAAATTCAAGTCCCAGGTGAAGACATTGCATGCTTGAAAGAAAAAGAAATGCTTCACGGAGAAGGAGACACTTCACTTGCATGCATACGCACACAAAACAAAGTCGTGAGTCTTTTCATCGCAGTTCCGTAAAGTAGTCCCAGCAGCGTTTTGAAAGTAGCAAGCATGCCATGTGTTCACCTGGTCATCTCCATGGTGTCCTTGGTGAGGTACACGATCCAGTAGACCAAGTTGAAGGCGCCGAAGGAAAGCGGGAAGAGAATGCGAGAGTATTTGTCGATGATACTCGTGCCGGTCAGGACGTTGTTAGCCGGCACGGCGGAGCCTTGCTGCAGGAAGGCCTGAGCGCTGACGGGCGGGTTGGGGAAGGTTTTGGCCGGCCGTTCGAAAAGGGGCGCCGAATTCATCCTCTTCTTCAACACGTTGCTGGCGTCCGCCTTGGGGAGAAGACAGAAATTTGCATGATGTGACATGAGGGCATTCAAAACAATGCTGGGTTTGGGTTCTTGCACCTGATCACAATACGCCGAGGCAGGAAAAAGACATCAAATGTCTTTAATCACTACAATATTAATAGTAAAGAGATTAAAAAGAGCAATGCAAGTCAAAACATGCTCTTGATGACGTTTATGCCTTATTCAGGCAACTGTTGGGTTTAGTCCCTGCATGTGTGGATGTAAAAACTTTGTTTTTAAATATTAATAAACAGTCGTCAAGAAGCTCGATAAAGGGAATAAATGATGTTTGTTTGTTTCTGAGGGACATTCCGACATTTTTTCAACACATTCCTGCATATTTATTGACACGTGGTTATCAGCGAGCCTCATCAAGTTTGAGTCATGCGAGCCCGGAGAGAGAAACCAAAGTACTTCTGGGAATTGGGTCAAAAAACACCATGTTGCCAGTAGATAGAGTCAGCGTGAGAGCGAGACTGCCAGCCAGCGCAATAATCCAAAGAAAACAGCACAGAATCTTTACCTGCACTAGCACAGGAATAGAACAAATTTGGACCTACCAGATTATCCCAGCAGCAGCAGAATGAACATCTATATCAGATGTGTATTATTATTATTATTATTATTCCATTGGTCTGAATTGGTCCCTATTTTAGGATGGAGATTTGGAGATTTATTTTTGTGTTTGGTACCACGAGATGGTTTTATAAATTCCATCATCAGTCTGTTGATCAATTCCACTTTGTGTGCATGTGCAGTGTGTGTGCATGTGTGTGTACTATACATAGTAACAGATCCCAAAGAGAATCTTTTTCTAATGATGACACACTAGCTTGGTTGGCTTCTTGCTGGTCAAATCCAAGTGGGATGCGCTCCTCTTTATCCTCTGCTCTATATTTGTTCACACACACGCTGGCATAGCACAGATGGTCCCTTACTATTGGACAAGTGAATATATTGTTTGGGTATGTGTACTGTGTGTGCGGGGGTAGTTGATATCGATATGTAAATGTTCTGTGTGCCTGTATGTGTAGGTTGTGCAAAATAAGGTTATTGCAAATGATTTGAGTGGGTGGTGAGTGGGCGTCAACACGCTTGTGGAAAGTTAGTTATGTGCATGTAAATACTGAGAATGCACTGACACAGTATTAATCTGTTTTTGGGAAAAGAATTTGCCTCTTCATTTTCAGCATTTTAGTCATTGTGGGATTATTGTGTAGTCTTCTTTTTCATTAGTCAAGAACTGCAATGATTGCCCGCCCCCCCGTGTGGTGTTCCAATTAAAGCCTCCACCCAATTATTCCTTGAACATCAATTACATCAGAATAAAAGTCGTTCCAATTTTGAAGGCTCCTTCAAATGCATCCACATAAAGTGGCCTGCGCGTTGTTACCATCCATCAAAGCCGCCCATATCCCAAGACTGTCTACTTAGCCCTAAAAATATTTTGATACAGCAGCTTCCATGAGAGCATTGTTACACTTCATCATACTGTAACATCTAACGTGTTGACACCAACAAGATTTTTCAACATTACTTCCTGACAGGTATTGCCTTAAGACGCTTTTAGATTGCCACATTTCTGTCATGCGGAATTGATTGTTGGGTAGCTTAAAGCCATTGAAGCCAAACACATTGTACTACTTGGCTGCAACCAGTAGAGGCACTGTTGTCTAAAGAAGTCAAGACACCTACCATCACTTAAATCCAAAGCTAAATCTGACTTTCCCTGTCCAAGAATACATCTCGACAGTAAATCCCCAACTCACACACCACCCAAAAACTTTTAACAACATCTTTCCCTTAATGATATCACATGACCTGTCAAAAAACCATCACTGCTTTCCCGCTGTGGCTCTCCCTTGCAGCCATAACAAGTCGTCATGTTAAAAATCGTGACTGGATGACGGCTACTTCTACCCGCGGTCGCTTGCTATTTTTCCTCGCGTTCCTTTCATTGCCCTCCTACATATTTTGGTGAAAGCAGTCATTTTCTATGAAGCCTCCCTCCCACTCAGCTCTTTTCACTGCAACTCTCTTACGCACACAACAAACCCCACTGCTCTATGTATCTATGCGTCTTTGGCCCAGGCCGGCCGCCTCTTCCGGTGTGTTGGGTGCCCTCCCTTCGCAGATATTCCCTTAATCTATGGCTCTTGCATAATCCTCGGCAGCGCCATTCACAGGGGCGACTACTGGCTGTCTCCTCATGTCACTCTCGGTAGTGATCACATAGTAACTGGGCGGCCGGAGAGGAGAGGAGGATGGATATGCTCAGGCTAGATGAATAGATAAATCACTTTAGAAATGGTGTTGTATGGATGTGGGATGCATAATACTCCAGATTAAATCAGCGAGTGCATATAGAAGCAAGCGTGTATATGTGTTTGAGGCTGTGCAGCAGATTATACAGGGGTGCTCGCTCCTGAATGGAAATGGATAAAGTGGAGATGGATAAAGTGTATGAAGGCAAAATAAATAGCCAGCGGTAGCCAGTAGAACACAGTGTGCAGCAGAGCAGCCAACCAGTAAAGAAAAAAGTTCAACTCGCTTGTGAGTCGGTGCAAACTTCCGTGTGCTTGTGGAGGCTTTGAGAGACTCTAGGTTGTCATGAATTTCTTATGAATGAGGTGGGAGTGTGTGTGTGTGTGTGTTTGTAAATTCAATGGCCTCGACATTAGCTACGCCTACGCAATTTAATATGATTCAGTACAACTAATGCTGCCTTTACAAAGACAAGCAAGATCCTTTGGATACTGAAATCATGGGGTAAGATTATTTGAGGAAAAGAATCATTCCAAATTCCTCCGAGTTTCAACATTAGTGGTAAAATTAAATTGTCATGTTCCAAGCATAGAAGCGTCATCAGCCTGACGGCTAAAATGTTACATCATCGAGCTAACAAGCAATTAAGTTAACCACCTACTGTAACTCTATTGAGAGTAGAAACCATCCTCTGCATATTTTCACTTTCCACACAGTTCCAGATCTGCTTTTTCTTCTTTTCTTCCACAAACGACACTTTTCCACAAAATTCAATAATTGTCACGTTTACCAACCAGACTAAACCTCACTTTACATTTCTAGTGCCCAATACGGTCAAAGCCAACCCCCATTTTTATAATAACGCACAAGAAAAAAGATATTCTGGGGTACTGCTTGTAAGTTTTAGATTGGACACGGATCATTTGTACGGTGATTTTGACACTTACTGAGGAGACCTCTCCATCATTTCCCGTGCTGGCAGCCGGGGTGGCAGCCGCAGCTGCGGCCTCTTGAGCCGCCGCCTTCATGGCCGCCGCCTTGCGTAGCTCCCGATTAGCTTGCAGCGTGGAGAAGTAATTGACGGCCGCAAACTCGATGAGGGCGGAGAAGACGAAGGCGAAGCAAACGGCGATGAACCAATCCATGGCTGTGGCGTAGGAGACTTTGGGGAGGGAGTGGCGAGCGCTGATGCTGAGCGTGGTCATGGTCAGCACGGTGGTGATACCTGTGTACGGAACCATTGATTGGTGGAGAGCTACCGTGCTAACATTTATTGTGTCACGGGAACACGACTGACTCCCCCACTATATTTTAATTTGTGATTCAACCTATCCATGACATATTTTAACCCATTGAATCGAGTATCCTCACGAGGACATATCAAAATTGCTGACATCCCTTTAATAGGACTCTTAACAAATTAGATATCTAATTGACTTTCATTGTGGAAGTAAAAATGGGAAGGGGAGCGGGGGGGGGGGGGGGTAATTGAAGACTACTGCCCAGGCTTTTACCAAATTTGGGATTTCATTAGCAGCCCAGGAAATTAAAGTGCCTCATGTGACTTAATAATGCCTCTCTTGTGAGGCATCACTTCAGCAAGTGGACAGAAACCTCCTTAAAACCCGTACATCTTCCTCAAGCGATGCTGACGCTCTCTATTTTAAATATGGCCAAGGCAATTGAAGAAAGCCTGTCAGGCCGACAGCGAGAGGCAAGAAGGAAGCAAAATAGAGTATGAGGGGGCGAAGGACAAGGTTGATGATATAAAGACGGGACAGAAATGAAATGCTTGGGGCGTTTAAGGGCTTTTGTAGTGGGGGGGAAAAAAGCACGATACAAATTAGAATGCACTCAATTAAGTTCGGGAGACTTCTGCTTGAGGGACTTAAAGCTTTTAGAGCGGATGTTGACGATGCAGTCCACAATATACTGTAGCCTTAATGTACTCTGCGTGTGCTTTATAGCTTCTCTGCATCTCCATTTTGAAGCTCTCTTAGCCATTAAAAGTACCTTGCACAATGTACAGACTAAAACAATCACAAATGGATGGCTTTCCCGAATCAACAGTGTCAACTTTTTAGACCAACTTTGGCATCTGGGGTTGCTTTGTAACCTTCCACAAGACCCATTTGGACTGTTAAGGCTTTTATGATGACAAGAAAACTCCTCCTTACCAAAACTGAAGTATCGGGCCGAATTTCCAGCCAGTACCAAGCAAGGAAAACAACTCTATTGATTATGAATGATTAAACCGTCATGTTCTAAAATCACTTAATGTGAAAACGTAATACTCCAGCTCACCCTTTGTATGCTTTTGTATTGTGAATGCAAAAGCAAGAGTACAAATGACTTGGCACAGAATTGTGCACGGAATAAAAACCTACTTCACCTTCTTCCTTTTGTAGACTTTCACACATTTCTCCAGTCATTTGCTCTTTGCTTTGTCTAGAAGTTTTTTTTATTTCTCTATCGCCGTTCGCTTTCTCTATCTCTCCCTGTTTGGGTGTTTCTTGCGCGCTGTGCTCCTGAGGCTAGAGCTCGGTGGCAACTGTAGCGTAATGTAATGTGAGCGAGCGGAACCTGTGAGTGCTCAGAAGCGGGCCAAGTATAAACATCCTCCCCCTCTCAGCCCTTTGCATGAGCAATTTCAAAAAGGACATTTATTCCCAATTAATTCAGCTCAACCACTGTGGAGGAGGAATAGAGATAATGAAGAAAGGTTAAAAAATATCATGCTCTGACTTTGTTTGCATGAGCTAGCAAGGTTTTTATTTTAAGAACCAATCAGTGTTCAGGAGGAGTGTGCTGGTAACTGTGCTGCTTAAAGTTTACAGAAGGAGAAATGTGGTGAGGTCGAACTGTGGGCGTTGAGTTGATACGTTCAGATTTTTGGACTTCTAGATACTTTAAGAAACACTTCTGGGAGCTGGAATGAAAATTGAAAACTACTTGGCTTAGCCTTTTTGAACACCTCAAAAAGAAGCCTTTTGGTCTTTGACATCACACCTGTGTCTGAAGTCAAGTTAAAAGAATTCTTACCAAACACAGTCCGAGCTGGAACTGACTCCTTGTTAATCCAGAAGGAGACTTGAGCCAGGATGACGGTCATGATGCAGGGAATGTACGTCTGGATCAAGAAAAAGCCCATTTTTCTCTGCAGGTGGAAGTGGACGGTCATGATGACGTATTCCCCTGAGACAGAAAGTGAGAAGTGAAGCCAAAGATCTGCTTACTTCCATTCTGGACTGGACTTGTGACTTGTCTTGAAATAGAAAAAATATACTGAGAGTTGTCTCTTGTGGTTAGCCGATTGATTCCATTCCAAGTTGTTTATTTTTGAATGAGGAATCTGACAAGAAGAGGGGCCCGGAATGATCAAAGGAGGAAGATATTCAACGGCAAAGTTTTCCTAATGCTGTGTCCTCATTTCTCAACGTTTGGACTGTAAGGCTGCAATTGATCAAAGATACATTTTATGTATCTTCAAAGATACAACTGCACACCCTTCCGTACCTTTTGTTCAGTCAACTCGAGGTTGCCCTTTTGAAATCAATTGAACAAATGAGGAAAAAAAAAAAATCGACTCCAAAATGCATTTCCCTACAACCTTCAACGAGGATCTTGACTCACCTGTATTGGACTTGAGCCTCTCACTTGACACTCTCTGACCGATGAGGTCATACTGCAAGAGACTGGATGACTCCTGCGGCACCTCAACGGAAGACAGAGGACCTTTCTTCCACGTGTACATGATCTCACTGACAGGGTAAGCATCTGCAGAGAAGACATCACGAGTGTTTTTAATCATCTTGGCACGAAATAGAAGATTTGTCATGTTTTTGTGCAAACAAAACATACTAGGGGAAAAAAATCAAAACAATGAATCCCAACTGTTTTCCTTTGCTAATTACTAGCTTGCAAAAAAGTGACACACGACTCAAAGCTGCTCAAATGAGCCACGCGTTTCAAATTGACATCTATGAAGGGTGTCTTGTCAATTAGTTAGTGACACACAGAGTGGCACCAGCTGTCACAGAGACAAAACAAGAATGAAAAAAAAACTCACAGCTCCCAAACTTGAGTGGGCATGCGTGTCCGTCCATTGGGAAGTTCATCAAGCGCATGGGGCACTCTGCATTTATAGTTAATCTGTCGGAATAGAGAAGAATTCAGTTCATATTTGATGTCATGACTTTTAAAAGTAACGGTTGAGAGAATGCAAACAATAAGACAACATTTGAAAGTTTTAAGATTTTATAGATCTCATCTCGAACTATGTCGTGTAAATCCAGCCGCAATAGGGATGTGCTTTTTTTTGACAACTCCACTTCAAAAGATGATGCAGAAGGCAGCACATCATTCATTTGGAATTTGACAAAAGCACATTATGCGTTCGGATGTTCCAATTATTTTGGGGGAAATATGAGCTGCTGCCCTTCATCGCATCTTCCAGGTTATCTCTCTCTTTCTTTGAATTGCCATCCAAAGGCTGCTTTAACCATCAGATGGCGCATATTTAGTTTTGGAATGGCTTTACGCGAGTCTGTGCATCCTTTTTTTTGGGGAATGCTTTTTTGTTTGAATTGTTATCCAGGGCTCCATCCGCCACTCTATTCTGGTCTTGGCCACGCCGCCGTTACCTCATGGTGTAGAGGATGGTTCCGTTCTGCATGATGCGGAACAGCTTGTTGGGGGTGGTCATGTTGTGAGAGATGGACCTCTTGCCGTTACGGAAAAACGTGTCTGGCGTCCAGATCTTGCTGACCATGAGGTTATTGAGTCTTAGTATCTCGATGGGGCCCTCGAATTTCAAGCGCTCGTCGATCCACGTTTGCCGGAAGAACACATCCATGGTGTATTCCTGTTGAGGACGAGTAGAATTTTTTGTTTACTATGACTTGGATGATGCCGCTACCTTTGTAACCTTCAGAGACAGGCAGATGGGGAGTGAGCCATGGTTTCTTTGGAACCTGCTGAGCAGAGTGCTGGCAATGTGTCTGATTTATGTATTGAAATTTGCCACATTTGGATGCACTTCAACCTTTCGCTCCTCCCTCCATAATTATTGCACATTTAAAACAAATGTTGGGCTGTTGAATGTTTTCTTAAGATCACTCGTTTTTATTTTACTATCATGTTGTTGTATCCAATTATACTACTGCAAATAGCATTATTTATTACCATCGTAACTATTACCAAATTGTATCTTTTAGCTAGTGAGTGTAACTATATTCCTTAAATTCATCTAAGAACACAACATCAAAACAGCCCAGCATCATTTTAGGATTTTATCTCAATAGTTGTTACAGTAAAGTAACTGTAAAGTCTGTTGGAAAAAAAAAAAACTAAAATACCCGCAAACATTAGCACAAGTTTCCAGCCAGCAAGTCTTAAATAAAAGTCAATCCTGGATGTTTTGAGGTCACATTGGTAACCTCACTGAACTGCCCCCCTCCCCCTTTGCCTCTGTACAGTAAATAGATCTTTCACCATCATTATCATCAAGTCTCCAAGAAAAGCTCTAAACGGCAGCATCATGTTCAATAGACATATCGCGTTGGCTCGGCCTATCTCATGTCAAGAGTAGCCAGCAGCCTATCCCCGTCCATCCCAACATCAGCTACATCTCTCTCCCTCTCTCTAACCGAGGGATTGTCAGACAGATTAAAGTCCTGCTAAGCTGCACTAATGACATCTGCCCAAATGCTGCAATAATGAAGGCTAGGACTTGAGTTACAAGGGACAGGGGGAAAAAAAATAAAAAATAGTGCACATTTGCTCTTGTGTATCCACAATGACTGAGTGAGACAACACGCATGTGCATGACAAGCAGCAAATGAAAGAACTTTGTAATGCTTGTTTACATACCATCTCCACATCTGAAACCGGTCCAAAGCTGGTGACAAAGATGTCCGTTTTGACTTCTGTCACTGGACCTACAGCAAAGGCAGTCAGGCATTTATAATTTCCATGATAAAAAATAATGTGAGAAGCTGTTATATTTGTAAATTGATGTCCTGTATGTATTGATATTGTTTTTAAAGATAGGCTATAGGGGAAAAATATTGTGATTTTGCAGTCTGGTACTTCCAGTACTGTGTACTGTAATCTTAATATGGATTTTGTAGTTTTGCTGCATGCAACTTCACTGTAGCACTGATTAAAAAACATTATGGCTTCATTTTCACGCTCAAACAAATGGCTACATTTGCGCACGTCATATTCACAACCAGCCTGGAGGCGCAAACTTGGCCTAACTTTTATCCAGTAACAACAACAACAACCTAATGGTGATTTATGATTTCAAGTGTATTTAAAGCATACCTCCAAATCCAGGTCGCAGCCTGTTGTCATAGCCGTCCAGTAGTCTATCCAATATGCGCGTGATGTTATCCAAATAGATGCTGCTCTCAGTGTGCTGCGCTCCCCAAGCGCCGCATAAGCTGTAACTAAAGCACGTGTGGAAAAGCAAAAGCAAAAATACCTCTTAAAAATAAGAAAGGAGTTTAGCAAGTGGTGCGAAAAACAGCGCGCTCGCCGTGCGTAAAAGTCCGAGAGTTTGCCACTCACCAAGACAGAAAGAAGCACGTCAAAGGAAAAGCCATGCCTTGTAGTCTTTCAAAATACAACTTTAGAGATCCGAGGTCAGCTATGCAGACGAGCACATGCCATCATCACGCATGGACATGATTTTATTCTCCAAAACCGTCAGCAGCTCTTGTTTGAGTTGCGAGGATTTGGCGCGTCAGTCCGGTCCAGCACGACTTGACTTGCTCTCCAGTGCGCACGCCTCACAGCCTCAACCGCTCGGCTGAGAGCGAAATAAATAAAGAAATAATACAACACTGAGGAGTTTGGAGAGTGGAGAGCGTGGATGGACACGCTGGAAGGAGAGGGGGGAATTTTGCAAGAAGGAAAAAAAAAAGCCTAGATTGATGGCGATAATTATTACCTGATAAGAGGAAGGGGAATCAAACAGCACCAGCATGGACGACTAAAATAATCACTAAAATGTATATTTACATTAACCGGCCACAACATTAGGTACACATGCAATTCCTAATGGGGAAAAAAAAATCATGTTTGACTGACATGAATTGAAGTCTGCTATTTTTTTATTTTAGTTGATGTGTGAGAGCTGTTCCTAATATTCTGGATGGGTTATGGTTATATGAGATACTTTTTTTTGTTTTACAATGAAATAATGCAAAGAAACAGTTTTTACAAAATTGCATTTATGCACAGTAGTATTGAATAAGAGGGCGTGGCCTGGTGAGTGACAGGAGTTGAAATAGCTCTTTGCAAGTTTTGTAGTTGAGTGTTTGACTGTTGGTCTGTTTGATAAACAGTAAAGCATCTGTAGCTGTAGCTGTCCTTGCCCAATTCCGAGGGCATTGCAGTTCCCAACTTCATCATGGAGTGTTGGCATATTTGAAGTTAACTCAATTAGTGAAGCTATCTTAATATGAGCACAGGAGTCAAACTCAAGGCGTGCGGAAGCCAGATTCGGCCTAGCTAAAAAATTTTATAGATGACTTTGTGATATGTACTTGTGTGCTTATTAAACTCTAACAATAAAGTGCACAAGAAGAAAAAAAAAATCTTCATTGATCAAGTGGAAAGATTATCTCGGCACAGCATTAGTTTTTCATTATGACTACTGTAGTATCGCAGTCATTTGTTATCAAAAATTCATACGAGGAGGCAGAGAGGGAGAAATATAGGGTGGTCTTCAGACGCTGGCTGATTACGCAATGTCACATTTTAACTCTGGCTCTCTTTGTGCTCCAAACACTTCACGTAATGAAAATGTCCTTTAGATAATGAGCAATCACGAGTGAATCACCAAAGATCAAGAGCACAACACATTCATTATGAAGAACCTAATTGCTGCATTGCCTTTGATAAATGACAAATATTGTTTTGAAAAGTTTGTCCTGCATTTAATTGTAAAAATAGCAAGTCCTGAAGCATATGGCATTTAAAACTCAAAACACATTTTTAAGTGAACAAATACAAATAATAGGACGTCACAGTTTTCACAGAATGTAATCTCTACAAATTTCCATTAAACTTTAAGGTGTACGTGGAGATGAGAGGAAAAATGATAATGATGGATAGCATGAAGACACAAGTCCCCTTCCATGGGAACAATGGAATGAGAAGCAATTCAATTATGTCCATTTGGGAAGTACAATTACTTTGGCGAGATAAGGGGACATGCTTCGGAATCAAAACGATTTTAATTAGTTCATCATTCAAATAAACTCAGTTTTAATTAAACATGCCATGATATGCGCTCGGCATTTTGATGCAACGCCAGCAGATTGGTTGAAAAATAAAATCACTGACAGCAGGATTCTCATCGCACAACTGGATGTCATTTTTCCTTATTTGTGTGTGCGCTCAGAGCCATAAATAAAAAATGTTGGAAGCTAGCAAAGTGTAAGAAACACACATTGTCTGCTTTTCTCTTACCCCCCTCACACACACACACACACACACACACACACATTTCGCACATATTTGCAGTGCAAATTAATCTTAGTAACTCACAAGTACAGACACACACCCAGTGTGTAACACAACACGTATGTGCATGCAAGTGTATCATTTCTCATTCCTGACCACGGCACAGTGCTTCTATTAATACATGCCATCTCCCACGCGAAATGGACCCACTGTACTTCATAAGCTTCGCCGTGTGGTTGCCATGGTAACACTTACAGTAGGAGAAACTTAGAAAATGTGTGTGCGTGCGCGTGTTTCTCTAAACTTTGAAGCGCTTTATATGGTTTTGGTCATCAAACAGGGGCAGAGCTTTTTGCTCTTGTTTTCAAAAGTGGTTTACAGAAGGACTCGGGGAAAAGGTTACATGCTGCCACAATGACTGGAGGAAAGTTGTCATGTGGTATTTCAGTGCATTAGAATCTGAACAAGGGAGGACGATGCTGGCCTATTTGCGTGACCATCGACGGACTTTCTGCAATAACATCAGCAAGTAAACTTGAAAAACTTTTTCTCCACCCCATTATTGTTTTTAGACTGTCTTTAGCGCTGGCACCACATCTACATCATGAGGAATGGCAGCAGCAGTTGCCATAGAGACAGAACCATATCATAGCAAGTTAAAGGGAATGTTGAATTTCTTTTTGAGGTGCAAGGTTAATATATGAGTGCATTATCTCGGATGATCCTCTGCTTAAATAAAAGTAAAAAAAAAAAAAAAAAAACTTTTATAAAATAACACTTTTTATCAGTAGTTGTTGTCCCTTCTTTTTCAAACGGCAGCAGAGTGGTGAGCACATCTGCCTCCGGGTTTGAATCTATTGCTACGAAACATATTGTGAAATGAATACCCCAATTTTGTTACATCTCTTGTAGCGGATGTCCAGCTTTGAGTGTCCAGCGCGTGCAATTGTTAGGTGCAGACGCAAATACGCAAGCGTCATGTAGCTTATTAAAAATGTATCGAGTGTACAGGATATTTGCATAGGCAGGAAAACGCTCGCGGATAAAAACTCATTACAGAAGAGCCCGGAGAGGTTGCGTTGCCCTTTCCATGCCGGCCAATCCATTTTTTCCCCATCATACTTTTTGGAGACAACTTTTCTCATATCAACTTAAGTGACCTACAAATTTCAGAGAGTAGAATATTTATATGACTGCACTACATTGAATATTTTTTTCAATGTTATGTCATTTTGAGCAATTATTGGACTGAAGGAAATTAATTAGCACATGATGCCAAAAGCCCCATTTGTATAAATCAACAACATATTCATGACTTGAACTACTGTCACTGCTGAGAGTACATAAGGAGATGAAAGGTGAGAAGTCATGTAAGTGAATTATGAGCGCGGGTGAGATGTGGAGGTGTATGCCACAGTCTCCATGGTTACGGCTAATGGTAAAGTAGGGTGTCAATGTCAAATTAAAGTCAGCGGCGCCGCGGTGGTGCTAGTCAAACCCTGCGATGCTGTGCCGAACCAATTAAAAAAAAAGGAAAGAAGTCAAGGTGACACCTGTTTGCCAGATTTATTTTCCTGAAATGAATGTAACAAAAGTAACACAAAATAAACAATGATTCACTGCTTTTTTAGGGGGTTTTTTTGGTTTACTTTTTTTGTTCTTACTTGAGTTTATAAGTAAGTTTTACCAATTTTCCACCGCGCAGTGCTGACTCGGATCGGAAATTATACTGTCTGGCAAAAGACGAGAGTTGAGGCTGGATTTTAAGTTTAGATGTGCGTACATTGTCTTTCCTTTGTGTGGCGACTTGACTTGCTAGATTCCCAGCTGTAAGTTTGGACTTGCTTTAAACTTTAATGTTGTGACTTTCTTGTGACTCACTCCCCACCTCTGCCTATTGCGCAACACCAGGTTTATTTTTCAGTCCAATCAGCTTTTTAGTAGGTTTGGCAGAAAAAAAACGTTTTGCCATTTGACCTTTACAACAGAAATGCTTCATGTGTTTGAGGTGCGATTTTAACCTTTTGGTATTTTGACAAATTCCGCTCTAGACGAGACACACAAGAATGCATAATATTACTCCTTTCAGCTTTGTTGTCTGCAGGGAGGAATAATGTCGAAAGAAGCCAATAACCTCATGTCGCCATCTAAATCATCACATCAGAGCCCAGCCAAGTCTCCTGAAGAGAAGCTTTTTTGGCAGACGCTCTCAAATCATCGCCCTGGTCTTCCCAACTGTGTCAACCCTGTCAGCACTTGTGGCTGAGAAGACCATGACGGCGGTAGAGCTCGGTGAGTACCAACAATCTGCTGCCTGAAGGGCATGACAACCTTGAAGCGGAAGCAGGTGGCGCCCCCTCTGGAGAAGATAAGGAGATAAAGCACAAATGTTGTCTGACAGGCTCGCTTTATCCCGTTTATCCTCGCCTCAGTGCTCCAAACCTGATATTATTCCTAGGACAGGTGTAGACTCTGAACAACCACAGGGAGTAAAAAAAAAAAAAAAAAAAAAAAAGCACACATCAAGGGCTCTTTTGAAGCTAAATGTAGCGTATGTGCTAATTTCTCTTCTCAGGTGAACAATAATGGGAAGGGATCAGCCGGTGAGCATAGCACACTGTATTATGGATCACCGATGAAAAATTCATGAGCGTAATTGCGGATGAAAGTATCCTGATCATCACTTCAGTGAATGCAGGAAAAAGGCCTGCCGTGCGTATATTGATCTTGGAGCGGAAGAGTAATGGATGTAAGCCTGGTTTAACAACAGTAGCTTGACATTTGCATATGCTAGTCAAAGTGGATGTAAGGTCACAGCATGAAGCAGCCAAATGGAACAAATTGTTTCGTTTGGAAACTGAATTTGATTTGGATTTAATATGCCAGAAAAAATGAGTGAATAAAAAGGTGCTCCTTAATGTGCTCTTTAATGATGATGATTTTAACCTCAACTTACATAAATTGTAATGGTGATTTTGTTGAGTATATTTCTAAAATTAAATGCCTCCGCCCCACATTTTACAGACAGACGGCATTGTTTGCTGCAGTAAGACATGCGCACAGATTTTGTGCATTTTTAGATTCCAAGTAGCATTATGTAGGCTCAGACTTATTTTAAAAAAAAAAAAAAAAAAGGAAAGTTGTTTTTCTCAAACAGATGAACCTTTCTGAATTAAACTGGATGGATGGACGGACGTGTCATAATTGAATCCACTCAAATTTGATTCAAATGTTATTTGAGTGTCATTTGAAAGTCAAAGTCAGGAAGGTGTGCGAGGATAGTGTGGTGCTTGGCCGTGCATGCGCTTTGGCCTGCGTCCCCACTTGGATGGCAAACAGACAGTGGGCCCATGGCAGGTGGGAGCAGACCAGGTGGAAACTCCACAGTGAAGACCAGGTGTCACCTAGTAAATCTCTTTGCGCTTTGCCTGTATAATACAATGGCAACATTAGAAGCAGCTGTCAGTATTTTGTCGTGCAAAAATAAATGATGTCAAATTAAGTGTCCTCTAATAACGTCAATTTATACAGAATGCAGACATCACACAATTTATTGGATTATGGCAGGTATGCCTTAAATTGTGCTCCATGATGGGATGGGCCATCTACGATCTGCAGTACGGCAGAATAAAATACCTACCGATTGCACACCTTTGTGCCATAACATCAAAGCCACCATTATTATGAATTCTAAGAATGGCAACGATTGAATAGGAAAATCTAGTGTGGGTGGATAATTTGTGTGATTTACGTCGGCTGACAAGTTAAGAGATCATTTTTCCATTTTAACTTGAAGCCTAAATTACAGCTTCCAGACTAATGTCCCTGTAATTTATCATTGCGCCCATTTCTGTAAGGACACTGAAAATAATAATATGATAAAATCATATCATTGAATCATATAATGAAATCATAATAATCATATCATTGAAA
Source organism: Syngnathus acus (assembly GCF_901709675.1). Classification (NCBI taxonomy): domain Eukaryota; kingdom Metazoa; phylum Chordata; class Actinopteri; order Syngnathiformes; family Syngnathidae; genus Syngnathus; species Syngnathus acus. The sequence continues at coordinate 1,560,000 of NC_051099.1, read as the reverse complement.
TTGACTCGACGTTGACTGAAATTTAAATACAGTGACACCATCAGGTCATGTGGAGAATTTCTTTTTTATTTTCTACCAGTCATCCAGTTGCTGGTCCTCTGAAGGAATCTCTCTTTTAAAAAAAAGCGGATCATTGCTCGGGCATCTTCCACTCATCCACCACTTCCTCCATGACTGGAGTTTCTTTTGCACAGTGGTGCGTGCGTTCTGCTCAGCTGTGCGTGCGTAGCCAGCATAGCTCCATCACATACTTCTCATCTACATGGATCCAGCCTCCAAAGCCTGAGGCACTCAGCATGGACAAGCGCGCCTCTCGTTGTGTTAAGACATGCTTAATGCACTGTGCATTTACGTACAGGCCTAGATGTATAGCCATCCATGCACTGGTGCTGAGATGTGAAGACACACCAATCACAATGCTGAACATTTAGAATATAATCATGTTCAGATAGATGCCTTAAAACATTGACCATCATTTGTTATTGTGATTGCAGTTGGTGTGGAACTGCACAGCATCACGAGAGCCGGTTTCTAAAATGGCGACCATCTAAGAGTGAACAACCCACCAAGCAACTGGACACTTTATTAGATAGGTTAATGTTATGTTGGTAGTACGCCAACAACCTTAGGCAGGAATATTGCACTGCTCTTGTTTAGTAATTACTATTGTGTCCACACCCTCACCGGCGCAGAATGCCTTTTTGTGAAATGAATATCATTTGCTTGTAAAGGCCCATTTTTGACCCCAACATCAGCATATGTGATCCACCTCTGCACCATGTTATGTGTGTAAACTTTGAATGTTTGCAATGGGTCCCTTTAGATTGAGTGAGTGGATCAATTGAGGTCTTCAATATATTTATACAAAGAATACAGAATTTTACTTTCTTATTTGCTTACATCAAGAGTATTTGCTGATTTAAATCATATGACAATGAAGTGTACCTATTAGAATGACGTTTTGCTGAAATTTCCTGGGAAACCAACCGGCAACCTTATCAGTTAGGGAGATCCCCCCACGAGTGACAGTTGACTCCCACCCTTTACATTCCACCCGCGTCTGTCTGTCTGTATACTACACCCCTGTCACAAGCATCATCATCATCATCACCACCACCACCATCATCTTCATCATCATCATCAGTCTTCACGTTGTAGTGCAGACTGCGCATGCGCCCGGCATTGGAATTACCGCACTGGCAAGAATAAGTTGTAGCTCGTCTTGTCTTCTGCAAAAGGAGGCTAGGAAAAAAAAAAAAACACACGCCATCAAAAGACGCGAGTATGGCGGTGTTAAGAAGAAGGTGGTGGTGCTTTTGTGTCTGGGTGTTCCCCCTCGTAGTGGCCGTGGTGTGCGCACAAAGGTAAGAAGGCTCCACTCCTCTCCTTTTTTTCCCTACCGGACCAGCAGCGGAGACGGCGTGGAGGAGACTTTGCGCTCCGTGGAATGTTTTGTCACCGTAATCTGTTAATTTACGCGTGCCTATGTGTGTGCGCCTTTCTCCACAGTGTCGGTGTGAATGATCCGAGCAATATGCCGTTGGTTAAAGAGACGGTGGACAGGCTGTTGACAGGTTATGATATTCGTCTCAGGCCAGATTTCGGAGGTAAGTGTTTAGTTGTCACTTTCTGCGCCAATGCAATGCTGTGCAAATGCCAGACAAGTGAGATGCATGCGCACGTAAAAAACACGCACACGCACTTTACTCGTGCATGCATTAAAATTCCAATCCACATTTTAACTTTTAGAATGGTGGAATGTTCTGCTTTTATGCGCGTCCAAAAAAACGGATTTGACACAAGCGCAATATGATTATGATCCACTTAGCTGCACCACAGTTTACAAAGTTTTTTGTTTTTTTTCCCACCCCAGGTGCGCCAGTGGGAGTGGGCATGAATATTGACATCGCCAGCATAGACATGGTGTCTGAAGTCAATATGGTAAGTTATCATACAAATGGGCTAATTATCTCTGCGTGGATGCTGGCAGAAGATGTTGGGGGGGGGGAATACCCTCCCAAATGCACAGAAGGGGAACCCCCACACTCGTTTGTAATGACATGAAATGTTTAACTGCTTACGTTATGCTCTTGACAGCATTTATAAACACGCATGTTATAAAAAATTAATTAGATTTTTTTTAATGCAACTGTAAAGGATATTAGGGCAGACTGACCTCTCTGTGAAAAGCTTGCTTTATAAAGGCTTATTTTTCTGTGGACTTTTATTTTTAGTGGAAACACTGATAAGAGTTGAAGTGGGAGATTTTGCTCCATACAAGTGCACCCCCTACTGATGGTTTGTTAGAACTGCAGCCTTTTCTCCATGGAAGGTCACACTTCTAAAGCAAGTGTTGTTTCCATCCTCATCATTTGCTATTTTCCCCCTCTTGATTATTTAATTTTTTATTGTAAATAAGAAAGTACCGCCCCCCCCCCCCCCCTATGCTGTGACGTGATTTTGACGGCGGCTGCGATATGACTCATGTTTTGATGTCATGTGGAATATTTTTGGCAGCAGCGAAATCCCCTGAAGGCTTTTTGCTCATGTTGTTGTGTTTGTGCACATGCAGAATGCCTGCTTGAATGGAGACGTGATGCAAAACACAGACGATGCCGCATCTATTTGCGACCGCGGACATGCGCACGTGACACATGTAGATGAAATTGAAGTGCGAAAGACGACCTGGGGATTACCTCGAAGTCAAACACAAGCAGGCTTGAATATCAAATTAATACAAAGAATTTAAGACAATTTAGGTTATGCAATGACCATGAACAAACGTATCTTACAAATGAAGACAATTTTTCGGTGCTTGTATTGGGAGCAACATAACGTGAAATTCTGCTCATAGAGGAGAAGGAACACACAAAGCAGATTTTTGGCCTTGTTAAGTGGAATCAATTACAGCCTACAGCATGTGTTGGGCTTTACTCCTCTGGGCTAAAGTAGAATTTATTATGTTTATTAGCATGTTGGACATTGTTTAACTCGGAAGTGTCACCTTCCCTGCCTGTACAATGAAAGTTGAATAAGTCAGTAGAAAGCCTGCATCAGTCCTGTCGCTAAGAATCACATGGCATGTGGAAAACCACATGACATGCTAGAAACATGGAATAAGGCTCACGTGGAGCGGGGCCTCCAAGGCTTGAAGGGTGAAAATGGATAGGAGTGTGTAAGACCTGGGGGTCGCATTTATCACCTCGGTGTGTGTGTGAGGGGCCGAGAGAGAGAGAGAGAGAGAGAGATGGGTTGCCATGCAGAAAGCCAAATAGTGTTAGAGGGAAGGTCACGCACCTCGTGCTGCTCAGAGTTCACTGTGCATGACTCAGTGGTGCACATACAAAGAGAGAGACACTCTCTGACTACCGATGCCATGTTACACGTTCGGCCCGAGGCAACGCCAAAGTGGAATATTCATACTTTTGACATATGAGAATCCAGCAAATGCTGCTATTTTCAGCTCTGTGAAGTTCTTTTGAGAACGACTCGGCAAAGGAGATTCCGGATGGGCTGTCGGCGGCGCTTGTACAATATATCACACAGATATATTATTATGGATGTTGGCTGAAAGGCGAGAAGAGATTATTGCTTGCCATATAATAATAAAAGGGAGGAAAGATGGTGGGGCCACTTACTGGCTGTGTAATATCTCAAGCGCACCTGAGAGCTTTAAAAAATGATATTAAGTCGGCCACACTGACTTCATCTTTATGACAGTCAGAGCAGGATGTTGAACTGAAATAAATGTAAATAACAATGATCTGATTTTTATCCTGAATACGATTCATGTTGCTATGTTGCGCAAGCTTTTCAAATTGGATATCTTTCAGGTTAATCCACTCATGCCCTTGTGACAAATAAATGGAGGATATGAAATGTTAGATGAATACAACTTTAAATTATGCAAATGTAATATTTCATGAAAAAAAAAGATAATTGTGTCAAACAGTTAGACATTTTCATAAGAGTCCAAGACCATAAATTTATAGTCTCTCAAAATGCATCTTTTGTTTTATAAACGTTTGCATGCTAAATGGTGTGGATGGGTATGTGTGCTGACACATTAGACCCAAAAAAAAACCTCAAGTACAAGTAAACGTGCCAGACTCAATTAACATGTGTGAATTCATATCTCGAAATTCCTACGTCCCAACATAATGAGCGCCACATTGTACTTATTAAAAGGGTCATATGGGAATAAACATTGACACAAACGTAACTTTAAAGTGAAAAAAATAAAAGTTCTATTCATGATTTGTGGACAGCCTAGTTAGCCTTTTTAGCATATGCAGCATCATGCACATGAGGAGGTTTACCTTCTCCCCGTGCCCCGCAAAGCCCCCCTCCCTGTCATCCCTGCTCTCGGCCGGCGGCCAAGTCAATGTTTGGATTACGTAATGGACAGAGCAGTGTCGCATCCGGGGGTTCATCTCCAAGTTGAATAGCCGGCGTACGACAGTCACAGTAAAGGATGCGTGAAGAAAGCCTCAAATGTAATTCCAAAACGTTCATCGTGATCAGTGAACACACATTCATTGGACTTTAAAGCCACCAAAAAAGTAGTCCCCATCGGGCATGATGACATTTGGGAGATCTGTCGGTGGGCTTACCTCATTCCGTGTTGTTTTCACCAGTGGAAACATTGCGGGAGCTGCCTGACTGACTGACACCTTACACGTTGTCTGTCACGAGACAAGCCAGACTGACACTTTTCTGTCAACAGGTATCACACTCAATTGACAACACTTTGTTGGGCCCTCTCACGGCTTTGAGAAGTGACTGAGCAGATCTAGAATTGAGTTGGATTTGAAACCAAGAGTCAAGTACAGAACGTTTTTGGAGGACTAAAATATTGTTCATGGAAAAGGCTTATCAAATAGATGCTCTTACAATTAATCAAATGATAAATGCACATAGGAAGTGATTAATTATATACAAATTCAAGTAACTACAGTTTATTTGGTGGCTCAAAGCTTTTTAAAGTTCAAATGAGTTTAAAAAAAAAAAAAGAATGTACCGAACTTCTCTGCAAGTTGCATGTACAAGGCGATGCCAACGGTGACAAATACCTTACTATCCCATTTACATAACACACGAAAAACATCTCTTGTCCATTTCCCACACGGCATTCTTTAATAAATTCGACAGAAGGAAAGATGTCAGAATATACTTTATCGTACATACATTCTGAGCAAATTTAATCTTATACCGAAGTCACAAGAGACATTTTGGTTAAGAGGTAAAACACACACACACAAAAAAAAAGCCTAGGTTGATGCATAATTCATGCTGCTAGGTCTCCCTGTAGACTTTTACTAATCTGCTGTTCCCAATGCAGAGAAACTCTTGAATGCAGCCTGAGCAAATCCATTGGTCGACCACAATGATCATGCTTGAAGAATGCTCTCCCTCACTCACCTTACTAAATCCCCTATGAGTTTTCATTCTTCATTAGGTACGCAATTAGTGTCGTCACCCCTCCCCAATCTCCAATATCAGATGTGCTGGCACCTTGGCCCGTGAGTCGGATTAGAGTTACAAATCAAAGTGGCTTAATCATCTGCCCACTACTCTATTTGTTAGTCTGTAAAATGAAATTCCAAGAATGAACAAAAAGCATTTTGTGTAAATGTTAAAGGCCTTCACGATGGAGACTACAAAGCCTTGCCGGAGGTTGGGTGACAAATGTGTGGACTGAAAATATTTATTTTCTAGTCATCACAACCTCTCAACTGCGGGTCAGTGCGGTGCGCCTCACGCTTAGCACTTCACAGCTTGTTGCAATCTCACCGTCGGCCTCCAAAAGAGCGCTGAAATCAAAGCTGCTTTATCATAGCTTGAATAAGCAGGCGGCGTGTCAGAAATAGAAATGCTCCGAAATGAATATTGCAATATTTGGAGTCCCAAAACGGATGCCCAAATTCAGCACAGTTGAAGTTTTCATAACTTTATTGACACCGATGACACACTTCATTTAACCGTGATGTTGTTTTCAGTCACCAATAACAACCAAGAGGGAAAACCTTTGTCAACTCTTCACTTCTTCCATCGGGATAGTTGAGCATTTCATAATCCTCCACTAATAATCTGTGCGGGTCTTGTCCTCGCGTGTCCCTCTGCTCTCTCTCCGAGTGGCCTTTAACTCTCCCATTTCCCTCCAGGGACACAAAGAGGACTTGCAGATGCCCCAATTGACTCTAATAAATTGTATGTCGTCCGTTAAGCTGCACAGCTGCCAACTGACTAAACTAAGCAGCCCTGCTTCGGAGGGGGAGGAGACAATAGTGCCTGTGAATTTCATTTGCCATCGGCAGTGATGTTTTTGTAAAGCGATGTTCAGGCCAAATAATGAAAGAGTCAAAAAATGGCTGCAAGGAGAGGATATTACATTGTGTCTCCAAGCTTGAGGTCATAACCTTTGCTCCTTTTCAATAAAATGTCTGACATTTCACTTTTGTACAAGTAATCGTTGTAAAGTGCACCTGTGTCTTTTGAAAGATGTTCTGCTGTTAGGGGTTGGAATCTGGACTCTGGGTTTTTTTGTTGTTGTTTTTTTTTTTTGGGAGGACTCTGAGTAGTTTGTTAGTACCCCACAATTGGCTCGGTATAATCGCTGGATTGGCCCCAGCTCACCCACAACCCAAAAATGAGTTTGGGAATTGAAAATCGATTGTTTGTAATTCCATCAGCCTAGTACATAAATGTTATATATGTTTTTTTCATGAACATATGACGCAATTATGATTGAGCCCTATGAACGCGACAGAGGAAGCAAAAATGGAGCCATTTGGAGGTTTTGTAATTAATTGTACATGATTTTGGCTGCATTTGAACAAAGCAAAACAGTGTGTGCCTATGCATTCTTAATTTGTCGCCATGTTAGCTGCATCTGTCAGTCCAACTGAACTTTATTGGTTTTGCTGATACAACAGTGTAAAAGTTCATTATTCATGCTGGAAGAAACCCCAAATGAAAGCCCTGCAGAAGCTTGTGTGGATGTGTGTTTCAGTCTGACTCCACGCGGCGCACAAGCTGCTCCAGCTACAACGCTTGAATATTAAGGGGTCCGTATTCAGCTGCTGGGAGACGGGGGAATAGATGCCACTCAGCACGGTGGGGGCTGCCATGTTTATTATTAGGCCTCTTTGGAGAAGCTGTGCCCTCTGCCAGGCTCCTCATAGCCTGTCGCTGGCGGCGAAAGGACAGTGTGGGACAGGAAATTGAAAGCTGCTTGTTGTTGTTGTTGTTGGAGGGCTTTTTGAAGAAACTCAAGTAGATGGATGATAGTGTAGCATTGGCCGTGGGGCGGTGAGATCACATTTCTCTCGGGCAGCTTTGGGGAAAATAAAAAGAAGTACAGAAAATATGGGAAAAGGGACTTCTTCAAGGTCATACAACAGCAGTTTGATTAGTTCTTAAAGTTCTTGTCGGTTGCCAAAATGAAATAACCATCTCGAGTGTTTTCGCATTTTACTTTCCCAGAAGCATTCAAAATAAATACAACATGAGCTCTTATGAGATTAAGATGGATGGAGTACACGCTTAAGGAGAAATGATGGAAAATGGGACACGAGAAAATAAGTAAAGCAAGGAGATGTTAGGGAGATAAAAGCGGCAAGAGAAACCATCAGAGGGAGGTCACCGCTAGTGCCCAAATCAGATAGTGGAAGGGAAGCGGCAAGCTGTGAAGAATAAAAGCAATTTGCATGGCCGCTCCGCTGAGCTTTTAGATGCCTTTCATTTACCCCCTTGAAACCCTCCATCCCTCCTTAACAAGCCCATTGCTCCAATCCGTACCTTTCAAATAGAAAACAGGCTTCAAGGGTAGGAGGAAGAAAGAAATGGGCAAGCTAAAGACTCCCGGTTTTCGCCAGGTCTCCCCGCAAAGCTGCTGCTCCTCACATCAAACCAATGTTTCCAATATCAGCTTAGACCTCATCCCATTTCTCTCTTCCTGTCTATTTGATCAATCGCCAGTCCTCTTGCCCAAGTCGTCTTTCACACAAACAGGTTTCAATCAGCCGAAAAGGGCACAGGTCAACTCGACTCGTGACCGATGGCCACCTAGAGCAATTAAAGTAAGCAAAGCACCCACTTCTGGGTCAGAAGTTCGTCTTAGCATTAGTTTGAGGAACTATCTGACAAGGAAGGATGAGCTATAAAAAGCTCCACAAGATTGGAAAAAAGTTTTAGAACACTGGCACGATTTGCAGTTGAGCTTTTCTGCTCTTCTAAAACCTCAATGCTGTTTCTCACCCATGAGTCACGTCATATATAAATAAATGAGCAAGAGTTTGTTGCGCGAGGTGTTTTCCAGAAATGCACTCACTCGTGTGTGAGAAGGACAAAATGAGCGCAGGATCTGCATTTTAATGTCCTTAATTTTCACAAGGCGGGCTATTGAGGCTGATACACAAACCTTTTGATATTAAACAAAGAATGTGTGATGCTTACTTTATTTGAACCCAGAGTTTGCCTTATCTTAAATCATCGTTTCCCATTGGAATGAATTGAAATGCCGTTAATCTGTTCCAGCCTTCCCAGGTTTTTGCGGTAAACATGTTGCAGGCATCAAATTTGACAGCTAACTAGATTCTGGCTGTTCCTTTGGACTTTTTTTTTGTCCTTGTGCTGGGCAAAACGTCATGCCCTGTGTCTCCAAGGAATAGCGCAATGATTGGGACGGGCATGTGGAACCTTTTATTCTTGTGGCTGGGGGCAAAAATAGGTCTGCTGAGGATTTGGGGGAAATGCCAACTTGAGCCCCACTGCTTTCATGCTAAAATGTTATTTTCTAGGGCCAATGTCAGTCATGAGCTTTTGAAAATGTCTTTTGTATTGTCATTACTTTACCTCCCTTATGGCATCCCGGATTATGTCTCACAAATTTGGCCTAGCAACAAGCGACATCTTAAATAGTCTGTCAATCCATGTTGTGAGCTCCATAGAATGTGTTGCATGTCTCTCAAACTCATTTGGGGTTCACAGCCATCCACGAAAAATGTGAGTGCAGAATGACTCATTTATTTCAATCGAGTTTAGAGCATAGAGAACATTGTGATTACTTTGTATTGCCTCAGCCTGACAGCTCCGAATTGCGGCATGTTCATAAATTACCGTCATTCTTCCCCACATCACTCTTGCTTACTTTTGGCTTTGCATCCCTCCCCCGGTCTCCACTCGCACAGTTTATGTAGTGATGCTCATTACGACTGTTATTATGACAGCCTCACTTGCGCATCCAAGTGCGCGCGCACTGTCACTGCAGTCGCTCTGCTAATTTAGCGCCTCCTCCTCCCACAACCAGATGAGCCACACAATAGTCGTCTTTTAGGAAAGTTTGGCGAAGCCACCGTGTCACCACCGCGGAGCCCGCCCTACAAAGCAAGCCCGAAACTTCCACAAGTAGATAAAGCTGCAATAAAAGGCTGTGGGGGATGACAATGGAAATATTTTAAAACCCTGCCACATTTTAGTAGCACCCACAGTGATTGTCACTTGTCTATTTGAGATGAATACAGATTGAAAAAATGGCCTGGAAGCGGTGGGCGGATTTTTGCATCAGGCAGAACGTCTTCAGACAAAGCCTGGAGTTCTAAAACTGCAAAGCACAATGGTTTCTGTGGAATCTATTACTACAAGATTTTTTACTAGGACTCATTACGGAGTAATAACAAGAGGTTATGTTGAAACATGTGGGTCACTTCATGATGCACAAAATAGTGAAACTTTGGTGGACATTTGTGCAGAGGTGATGCATGAACAGGGGAAGAAACAAGCAGGTAGATCTGGATGAATGTATTGAAGCATTCCATTTCAAATTGCACAGCTATGAGGACTTGAAATTGTACAAATGGCTTTGTGGTTAAAAGCGTCTCTTCTTCACTGGCACGTGCATGCCAGTGAGAGCCCTTACATAACCGTCGACTGGAAATGAAAGTGTTGCGAAAGCAGCACGTGCGGCTGACAACTTGCTGTGAGTGGGAACAATGAAACAAAAAATAGTTTATAGTCCAGTCACACACCACGCATCCATTTTTTTTTAACTGTGAATTAATTACGCTGATGAATGCTAAAAATGCAACAGAATGTATCAGTGCAAAGTTTTACATAAGGCACAGGAAATGTGACAAAATGTGTCAAAGTGGATAAAAGCTGCTCCTGCTATCCAAACTCCTCCAAGCGACATGCGAGTCCCAAGGGGCGCAGTGGAATATCGCATTTCTATCTACCAGGCATGTTCAAAAATGCACGTTCTTTGCCAGAAAGTGCCGATGTCATGGCAACAACAACGAAAAGTTCCTTGAGAAAGGAACTTTATGTAAGAGTTGTTAGAGTTAGAAAAAGTTGCTTTTCCTTGAATGATTGTGGGGGCTGGAGGTGTCCTAGATTTATCACCATGGAATTTCACAGCAGATGAAAAAGGAATTCCTGTTTGTTTATGAAAAATGAACACTTTTTGTGTCTCCAGAAATTGCATTAGCTATTTTGCTATACATGTTTTTTTTTTTAAACTAAAGCCTTGGTATACATGGTTATTTCTTTTCAATTGTTCTGACAGTTCTTTGTACTGTTACGCTTGCATTTTAAGTGGGCTACATCTAATATTGAAGGCCAGTGCGGTTTGAAAATGCAAGCTGGCCATGTCAAAGTATCACAGAGCAGCTATGTAAAACGCTCTCATCCATTTCTTTTTCTCACTCTGAATCCTCCTTTGTTCCCAGGACTACACTTTGACCATGTACTTCCAGCAGGCCTGGCGAGATAAGCGCTTGTCCTATTCGGAGATTCCCCTCAACCTGACCTTAGATAACCGCGTGGCCGACCAGCTGTGGGTGCCTGACACCTACTTCCTCAACGACAAGAAGTCTTTCGTCCACGGCGTCACTGTGAAGAACAGAATGATCCGACTGCACCCGGATGGCACTGTGCTCTACGGTCTGAGGTGAGCGCTCACTCAGCCACTATTTTTTTTTTAACAGTATCTCTTGTCCGGTAACCACTAGCTCAGGCAGTGGTGGTAATTATCCCATTAGACAAAGATGCCATCACCAACTAAATGTTTTTTTTCCCCAAAACATTTGTTATTTTTTGAATAGTGGCTTACTTTATAAAATGTCTTATTTATATTAGTAACATTTTAAATATTTTTCTTTATAAAATGTCTTCTTTATTTTAGTAATATTTTAAATATTTTTATAATAAATGAAAATTTTAGTAAAAAGAAAAAATTGGAAGAAAAGACTCAACGAGATTAACCCAGCACGAGATCACACTTGATGAACTCGGCACTGTTTTCAATTATAAAACAAAGATGCGCTTTCTTAATTAAAGAACAATAAAGGAATGACTCTTAAATTCCAATTACTGTATTATGGTGTTTAGATTAAGTTCTCATAACCGCTTACGACTTTTAATGAGGCCTTTAATGCTGCTCGACTCACATCCAAACATACGGAAATGACATTCCAGACTTCATCTGAGCTCCAGCCACTATAAAACAATTGAGCCAACTGACAGACTTTCAAGCTTAGCGTTGACGGTGCACTTCGTAAACCGTGCTGATGTCTCATCACTTTCTTTTGCAAAATAGTCCTCAGACGCCCAAAGTCTATAAACGCTTATTGAAAACCGCAACATCTTAATGGCTATTATGGCAACGCGTTGGCACTGCGGAGGGAGACTGGAATTAATGTTGAGCGGGTCTTCGTAGTCACCCACTGTGCAAGTACATGTGTAATTCTGCACACATTTCAATAATATTACTAACTCGTTACATCCAACAAACTAAACGGACCAAATCTCATTCCTGCAGCAGCACCAGCAGATTGTGAGGGTCAGATTATGCTGAACTCGAGCTCATGCCTGTGTTTTGTTGTCATTTGAGTTCAAGAGCGTGACCTACTGTCTCAGCCCCCCGGCACAGCCCAATGCAATATGCAAATGAAATATCCCAAATCAGGGGGATTTGCTTGGCTGTGAAGAGCGAACAAAGTCAGCACAAAATATTACTTTGGATAGGGGATTAGGATGAAATTAGGCTAAGAAATCCATCACGCTCGACACTCCATATGATGTAAGTGGGATGGCCGGAATTGGGTCAGGAGATCAGCCAGTTGTTCTTTTTACAGCCCGAAAACGCATACAGATATTGCACATTTCATTAAAACCTCCTGATACATATTACATCATAAGTGTCTATTAAATACGGCAAATGATCCACTTAATGGTAAATGGACACTGGTTGTAAAGCTCAGAAATAAAAAATGAAAACATCAGAACAAATTACAATGACTCGTCCGATATGCTTTAAGTATAATACAATGACATGTAAATGTTGATTGTCGTTAAGTTGAAGTCCTCCGCTGTGAATGAGCGTAAGGCAATGAAATAATAAAGCACTTTAGTAGTATGTAGGCAGAAGGGCTTTGTTGCGTCCATTTCCCACGTCTCACGGGATAATACCGTAGCTTGATGTGGCTTTGCGTGGCATGCCATTGCCTAGCCAAGAAAATCCTGGTGTGCACAAACAAGAGCAATAATTAGGAGGTTACTGTGTAATCACACTAAAGCTGCCTGATTAGGGCAAAATGATCAAATATTAAAATATAATAAGACAAGCTGTGGAAGGGATAATGAGAATTTTTTTTTTCCAAGCTCTAACCCTAGCCCTAGTCCTAAGCTTTAGTGCATTGGTTATATATGGGGTATACCACGAGCAACTGTGTTGCAAATTTGTCCATGATAAAATATTTGAGTTCCTACTGGGATTTGAACTCGAGTCGCTGGGGCGAAAGTCCAGAGCACTAACGACTACACTATGGAACCCTGACTTGTACTGTATGGAAGGTACGTATATGGTTTTATGGAGCAGCTCACAACTGAATAGTATAGATCAGTGGTCCCCAAACTTTTTTGAGCCACGGACTAGTGTTGGCTCGTGAGTGAACGATTCGTTCAAAAGAACGAATCTTTTCAGTGAACGAGAGAGTTCATATGACTTCAACCAGCACGTGTCGGCACATTGAAGCTGGTGCCACATTGTTGTAAAACAAAACGAAGAAGAAAATGACGTAACTTCCCGTTCACCAACGAGTCGTGAATTGCATTTCCCGTTCACCAACGAACCCTACTTTGAAACCCTAATTCTAGTTTTAAACCCTACTTTGAAACCCTAATTCTCGTTTTAAACCCAAGTTTGAAGCCCTAACCCTAGTATGAAACCCTAGTTGGAAGCCCTAACCCTAGTTTTAAACCCTACTTTGAAACCCTGACTCTAGTATGAAACCCTACTTTGAAACCCTAACTCTAGTATGAAACCCTACTTTGAAACCCTAACCCTAGTTTTAAACCCTATTTTGAAACCCTAGTTCTAGTATTAAACCCTATGTTGAAACCCTAACCGTAGTTTTAAACCCTAGTTTCAAGCCCTAGCCCTAGTATGAAACCCTAGTTGGAAGCCCTAACCCTAGTTTTAAACCCTACTTTGTAACCCTACTTTGAAACCCTAACCCTAGTATGAAACCCTAGTTGGAAGCCCTAACCCTAGTTTTAAACCCTACTTTGAAACCCTAATTCTAGTTTTAAACCCTACTTTGAAACCCTAATTCTAGTTTTAAACCCTAGTTTGAAGCCCTAACCCAAGTATGAACCCCTAGTTGGAAGCCCTAACCCTAGTTTTAAACCTTACTTTGAAACCCTAACCTTTGTATGACACCCTAATTTGAAACCCTAACCCTAGTTTTAAACCCTACTTTGAAAGCCTAACTCTCTACCAAAATGAGAAAAATGGCATTAAAAACACATTGATTCTAACATGGGTCATTATTGACACACTTAAGTGTACTTGTGCATCTAAGGTTTAATATGGATGGAAGGTAGAGTACCAACGCAATGCATAATGCATAATTGCTGTCCAAAAAGGAAGGGAAAGTCATTTTGTGTTTTTTTTTTAACGATTCGCTTGTGAGCTGCTCCAGAAAACCATATACTATGTACCTACCGACACCTACTGGTTGAAGTCATGTGAACTCTCTCGTTCACTGAAAACAATTCGTTCTTTTGAACGAATCGTTCACTCACGAGCCAACACTCGTCCTTGGCGCAAAAAAGGTTGGGGACCATTGATATAGTTCGCTTGTGAGTGCTCCATACAAGCATACATGTACCTTCGATGTAATGTGAGGGGTTCCATAGTGTAGTGGTTAGTGCACTGGACCCAAACCCCAGTGACCCGAGTTCAAATCCCAGTAGGTTCCTAAATATTTTATCATGGAAAAATTTGCGTACTATAGTTCGCTTGTGAACTGCTCCATAAAACCATACATGTACCTTCCATACAATGTGAGGGTTCCGTAGTGTAGTGGTTAGTACACTGGACCTTAACCCCAGCGACCCGAGTTCAAATCTCCATAGGTTTCAAAATTTTATCATGGAAAAATTTGCATACTATAGTTCGCTTGTGAGTGCTCCATAAAAGCATACATGTACCTTTGATGTAATGTGAGGGTTCCATAGTGTAGTGGTTCGTGCACTGGACCCAAACCCCAGTGACCCGAGTTCAAATCCCAGTAGGTTCCTAAATATTGTATCATGGAAAGATTTGCGTGCTATAGTTCGCTTGTGAGTGCTCCATAAAAGCATACCTGTACCTTCGATGTAATGTGAGGGTTCCATAGTGTAGTGGACCCAAACCCCAGTGACCCGAGTTCAAATCCCAGTAGGTTCCTAAATATTTTATCATGGAAAAATTTGCGTACTATAGTTCGCTTGTGAGCTGCTCCATAAAAGCACACATGTACCTTCGATGTAATGTGAGGGTTCCATAGTGTAGTGGTTAGTGCACTAGAGGGTTAGGGGGTTAGAGGGTTAGGGGGCTAGGATTAGGGTTAGAGGGTTAGGGTTAGGGGGTTAGGGCTAGGGGGTTAGAGCTAGGGTTAGGGTTAGAGCTAGGGTTAGGGTTAGAGCTAGGGTTAGAGCTAGGGGTAGAGGGCTAGGGTTAGGGTTAGAGGGCTAGGGGGTTAGAGGGTTAGGGTTAGAGCTAGGGTTAGGGTTAGAGCTAGGGGTAGAGGGCTAGGGTTAGGGTTAGAGGGCTAGGGGGTTAGAGGGTTAGGGTTAGAGCTAGGGTTAGGGTTAGAGCTAGGGGTAGAGGGCTAGGGTTAGGGTTAGAGGGTTAGGGTTAGAGCTAGGGTTAGGGTTAGAGCTAGGGTTAGGGTTAGAGCTAGGGTTAGAGGGTTAGGGCTAGGGGGTTAGGGTTAGAGCTAGGGTTAGAGGGTTAGGGTTAGAGCTAGGGTTAGAGGGTTAGGGTTAGAGCTAGGGTTAGAGGGTTAGGGTTAGAGCTAGGGGTAGAGGGTTAGGGTTAGGGGTAGAGGGCTAGGGCTAGGGCTAGGGCTAGGGTTAGGGTTAGAGGGTTAGGGTTAGAGGGTTAGAGGGCTAGGGGGTTAGAGGGCTAGGGTTAGGGCTAGGGTTAGAGGGTTAGGGCTAGGGGGTTAGAGGGTTAGGGTTAGGGTTAGGGTTAGGGTTAGAGCTAGGGGTAGAGGGCTAGGGTTAGGGTTAGAGGGTTAGGGTTAGAGGGCTAGGGGGTTAGGGTTAGAGCTAGGGTTAGGGTTAGAGCTAGGGTTAGAGGGTTAGGGCTTGGGGGTTAGAGGGTTAGGGTTAGAGCTAGGGTTAGAGGGTTAGGGCTAGGGTTAGAGGGTTAGGGCTAGGGTTAGAGGGTTAGGGTTAGAGGGTTAGGGTTAGAGGGTTAGGGTTAGGGTTAGAGGGTTAGGGTTAGGGTTAGAGGGTTAGGGTTAGGGTTAGAGGGTTAGGGCTAGAGGGTTAGGGTTAGAGCTAGGGTTAGAGCTAGAGTTAGAGACATCTATTCTTTTTTTTGTTATTTAAAGGCAATATGGAATTTACGGCAACTAAGAAAAGTGCGTGAGACAGGTTAGTGCTAGGGCTAGGGTTAGAGCTAGAGCTAGAGTTAGGGTTAGAGACATCTATTCTTTTTTTTGTTATTTTAAGGCAATATGGAATTTACAGCGACTAAGAAAAGTGCGTGAGACAGGTTAGTTTTACTTACCCTCTAACCCTAACCCTAACCCTAGCCCTCTAACCCTAGCCCTCTAACCCTAACCCTCTAACCCTCTAACCCTAACCCTCTAACCCTAACCCTCTAACCCTAACCCTAGCCCTAGCTCTAACCCTAACCCTAGCCCTCTAACCCCCTAACCCTAGCCCTAGCTCTAACCCTAACCCTAACCCCCTAGCTCTAACCCTAACCCTAGCCCTCTAACCCCCTAACCCTAACCCTAGCCCTCTAACCCCCTAACCCTAACCCCCTAACTCTAGCCCTCTAACCCCCTAACCCTAACCCCCTAACCCTAACCCCCTAACTCTAACCCTCTAACCCCCTAACCCTAACCCCCTAACCCTCTAACTCTAACCCTAGCCCTCTAACCCCAGCCCTCTAACCCCAGCCCTAACCCCCTAGCCCTCTAACCCTAGCCCTCTAACCCCCTAACCCTAGCCCTAACCCTAGCCCTAGCCCTAGCCCTCTAACCCCCTAACCCTAGCTCTAACCCTAACCCTCTAACCCTAGCTCTAACCCTAGCCCTAGGTCTAACCCCCTAACCCTAGCCCTAACCCTAGCCCTCTAACCCTAGCCCTCTAACCCCCTAACCCTAATCCTAGCCCCCTAACCCTCTAACCCTAACCCTCTAACCCTAGCTCTAACCCTAACCCTCTAACCCTAGCTCTAACCCTCTAACCCTAGCTCTAACCCCCTAACCCTAACCCTAGCCCTAGCCCTCTAACCCTAGCTCTAACCCTCTAACCCTAGCTCTAACCCTAGCTCTAACCCTAACCCTCTAACCCTAGCTCTAACCCTAACCCTAGCTCTAACCCTAACCCTCTAACCCTAACCCTCTAACCCCCTAGCCCTCTAACCCTAACCCTCTAACCCCCTAGCCCTCTAACCCTAACCCTAGCTCTAACCCCCTAGCCCTCTAACCCCCTAACCCTAACCCTAACCCTAACCCCCTAGCCCTCTAACCCTAGCCCTAGCTCTAACCCCCTAGCCCTAACCCCCTAGCCCTCTAACCCTAGCCCTAGCTCTAACCCCCTAGCCCTCTAACCCTAGCCCTAGCTCTAACCCCCTAACCCTAGCCCTCTAACTCCCTAGCCCTCTAACCCTAGCCCTAGCTCTAACCCCCTAACCCTAGCCCTCTAACCGTAACCCTAGCCCTCTAACCCTAACCCTAACCCTCTAACCCTAACCCTAACCCTAACCCTAACCCTAACCCTAACCCTAACCCTAACCCTAACCCTAACCCTAACCCTCTAACCCTCTAACCCCCTAACCCTCTAACCCTCTAACCCTCTAACCCCCTAACCCTCTAACCCTCTAACCCCCTAACCCTCTAACCCTCTAACCCCCTAACCCTCTAACCCCCTAACCCTCTAACCCCCTAGCCCTCAGCTTTAGTGCATTGGTTGCAAATCTTTCCATGATAAACTATTTGAGTTCCTACTGGGATTTGAACTCAGGTCGCTGGGGTGAAAGTCGAGAGAACTAACCACTACATGTATGCTTTTATGGAGCACTCACAAGTGAACTATAGTATGCAAATGTTTCCATGACAAAATTTTTGAAACCTATGGGGATTTGAACTCAGGTTACTGGGGTTAAAGTCCAGTGTACTAACCCTACACTACGCAACCCTCACATTGTATGGAAAGTACATGTATGGTTTTATGGAGCAGCTCACAAGCGAACTATAGTACGCACATTTTTCCATGATAAAATATTCAGGAACCTACTGGGATTTGAACTCAGGTCGCTGGGGTTAAAGTCCAGTGCACTAACCGCTACACTATGGAACCCTCACATTACATTGAAGGTACATGTATACTTTTATGGAGCACTCACAAGCGAACTATATGCAAATTTTTCCATGACAAAATTTTTGAAACCTATGGGGATTTGAACTCAGGTCGCTGGGTTGAAAGTCCAGTGTACTAACCACTACACTACAGAACCCTCACATTGTATGGAAGGTACATGTATGCTTTTATGGAGCAGCTCACAAGCGAACTATAGTACGCACATTTTTCCATGATAAAATATTTAGGAACCTACTGGGATTTGAACTCAGGTCACTGGGGTTTGGGTCCAGTGCACTAACCACTACACTATGGAACCCTCACATTACATCGAAGGTACGTGTATGCTTTTATGGAGCACTCACCAGCGAACTATAGTATGCAAATGTTTCCATGATAAAATATTTTGGAACCTACTGGGATTTGAACTCGGGTTGCTTGGGTTAAACTCCAGTGCACTAACCACTACACTATGGAACCCTCACATTGCATAGAAGGTACATGTATGCTTTTATGGAGCAGCTCACAAGCGAACTATAGTACGCATATTTTTACATGATAAAATTTTTGAAACCTATGGGGATTTGAACTCAGGTTGCTGGGGTTAAAGTCCAGGGTACTAACCACTACACAAAGTCATTTTGTGGGGTTTTTTTACGATTCGCTTGTGAGCTGCTCCAGAAAACCATATACTATGTACCTACCGACACCTACTGGTTGAAGTCATGTGAACTCTCTCGTTCACTGATTTTCCCCCCAGCGACCGGAGTTCAAATCCCAGTAAAACCTCAAATATTTTATCATGGAAAAAATTGCAACAGTTGCTCGTGTGCAGCCCCATATAACCATGCACCTCCCTAAAACCTATGCCTAGGGTGAGTGGTAGGGTTAGGGTTAGAGCTTTTTTTATCGGTGCGGCTTGGTGGTTGGGGACCCCTGATGTACAGTACATCAACATTAACTGTCACGGCAGAACACGCTATGATGGCATTCCACACACACAAATAGACCAATGCAATTGTAGAGTGATTTTTTTTTCTTCGAGACTCCACGATGGAAATATAATTGGATGTGTCAAGTCCTTTGAAGGAGATAAGCGTGAATGCAGATCAAGAGAACAAACAGATGATGAATAATCACACATTCTCTATTTACTTTCTTTGGATGCCATTCAACTACAAATTCATAGCAGGGATTCGTTAAGGTCTTTTGAAGGGCAACGGCGCCACAGCTTTCAAAATAATATACAGTACATAACTTGCACTAACCCTGCACTCTTTTTGAAATATCCTCACGCAAGACTTACACTGTAATGCATATCCGTCTGTTCCTAGGGAGTTATTTCCCACCCAAACTTTGAATTTTGCATTTCCCAACTTTACATTATTTATTTGCCCTATTTTGGAGCCACTGGAGTAATGTGATCTAAATTCCAAGTCAAAAAGCCTTTTGACGCTGGTAATGCTGGCAAGAATGAGAAGGTAATAGTAAGTAAAAGCTTCACAGGAAAGATCAAGTTGTTCTGCCTAATTATCTTTCCGTTCTGAACAATTTATGAGCAATCCAGTTGGGATAAAATGACATTCATTTACACTCAAATTGCATCCGCGGGGCTTCGAAGCACGGCACGGCTTATGATGAATAAATGACAGTGCCAAAGTGTTGCTCAATAATGCATCTTGACCATCCTCCTGATTGTGTATTATCCATAGAGTGACTCTTGGGTTCTAGCCTTCTAACTACTTCAACTACTTGCTTCACATTCTATACACCAAATGTAATATAGACAAAATAGGTCCAGTTCCAGCGGCGGGCATTTGTGAAGTCTTGCTTTGCGTGTGGAAAATGTGTTACTTGGACAGAATGTTAAAAATGGCCTCAAGCTTGTGAGGCTACTTAACCGTGACTTGACCTTACAAGTGAGGGCCACCATGTTGTTTCATCGTATGGAGCTCAGTTGGTGTGGTTGGTGGTGACGTCTTCGGGCGGTCAGCAAGAAACCACGGGCTGAAATATTATGAAAACATTACAAATATTAATAAAAATATATTAAATATTTAATAATAATAATTAGTAATAATAAATATAAGTATCAATGGCTGGATTTACGCTACTAGTGAGCTAATTCCAAATTGCTTGCTAATATAGGCTGGAAAAATAAAGGAAAAAATAAATAGCATACAAATGTGCATTCATCCATAGTGCTAACCTTTACCTTAGCCAGGCCATCTTCCCAAAGACTGTGCCAGAGGCTCTTGCAACTCAGTTCTCCACCGCTGACTCCCATTTAGATCAGATATTTGTCAGAAAATAAGCAGCAATTTACTCCTTGGTTAAACACGAGGCGGACTCATCACCAGGAGCACATCCGCACGGATGAAAGAAACGCTGACAAAGACAAGTGACATCAAACTGAAAAGCCGCCCAACCTTGTCCAGGCCAAACATTATTTATTGATCAAGGCTGAGGTGTACAAGAGAAAATAGGAACACATTTCTGACCATTACACTTGGAGTGAAACTATGATGCCGGAAAAGTGCCAATAAAAGCAGCCAGCAAGCCACCGTGAAGATGACAAGAAGCAGAACTATTAGTATTGTATCAGACAGCTTTTTGTTCTCCATCATGGAAGAGAGAGTCTAGTTAGGCCACAAGGTGCTTATCTTCACACTGGACTCGTGATGAGCTTTTCTACTAGCGCACATTTATCGGTGTTGTCAGGTGCGCCTACACAATTGCGGCTCGGTGGCAACTCCCTCTTTGGGAATCAAGTTCGCGTAGAGGAGTAAAGAATGGAAAGCTATTACTCACTCACAGCCTCGTGCTTATGTTCTTCCTACAAAGCCTGACGGACAACAGAAGCTTATCTATTGACTCGCGGATGGCCCTTATCATCATCCTACCTATCCGTGGCTCTTGAGTTCACCCAGGAGGTTACTATGGCAACAATCATACACATTTTATAATATGGGTGTTTTTTTTCCAGACATGGCGTAAGACTGACTGGCATTCTACTCATTTTTTTTTTGCTTTGCTTTTTAAAAGACCAAGTTTGCCCTTATACCTAATGACTTTATCATAACGCAAACAGAGACTCAAGGGCATCTGGGATCGTCGCATTGCAGAGCCGCTGGTCAATTGCAGTGGGAGGTGACTGCATATGCATGAGGGAGATGAATGAAATCTGTCTAGTAATTCGAATCATGCAGGGACTTTAGGTTCAGGACATCTTTGTATGATCAAATGGTTTTTTGTCTTGTGTGTGACTTTTCAGGATCACCACGACAGCTGCTTGTATGATGGACCTCAGAAGGTATCCACTGGATGAGCAAAACTGCACATTGGAAATTGAGAGTTGTAAGTAGTTTTCCCTTTTCCATCTTTTGCTGCATCTTGAGTGACCCAAAACTTTCGACTGGGAGTAAACCAATACAAAAGGCCGAGCATTTGTTCTCTCTCTCTCTCTCTCATATAATCCATGACATTTCGGAATTTCCCTTTTGTGGATTCTACCGAAGCACCGGGAACTACCATTGCATCAATTATGAAAAGATTTTCTTTTTTTTAGCTTTAAAATTATGGGTCAGTGTGACATGACACGCCAACTGTGCGATGTTATGCAGGTGCTCTAACTGCAACACAAACGTGTTTCCTGTTAAAAGATGTCACACTGAGTCTACGAGTACACACGCTGTAAACCTCTTTAATAACTCATGAACACTGCACGGCCATTCAACACTAGAAAGTACACTTTGTTTTTTTTTTGATCAGCTCGGGATCAGCTCCATGTGTGACTGCAAAGGGCTTTTTGGTGCAGTGGGGAATTTAATATTTAAAAGGCACGCACAGAGAAAGGCGATTAACAAAAGTTGTGGTCATTGAAACAGTTGGGAAATACAAACATAGGGTTTCAAAGTTAGGGTGTTAAATTAGGGTTTCAAAATCGGTTTTAAACTATGTTTAAGGTTTCAAAGTAAACTAGGGTTAGGGTAAGGATTAAGGTTTAATACGGGGTTATGGTCTAAACGTAGGGTTTCAAATTAGGGTTAGGGTTTCAATTTAGAGTCAGGGCTTCAAATGTTTTTCTAAGAGGTAATACCGTAATTTTCGGACTATAAGTCGCGGTTTTTTTCATAGTTTGGGTGGGGGGGCGACTTATACTCAGGAGCGACTTATATACATATATATGTTTTTTTTCACTTTTTTGGGCATTTTATGGCTGGTGCGACTTATACTCCGGTGCGACTTATAGTCCGAAAATTACGGTAGTTCTATTTTTTTCTTTCTCTCCCTCTGTCTATGCCATATTTACTTTCTTATCTTTAGATGTTCCATCGCTGCCAGGGCATGCAGCCAGCTCCAGCCTTTCCATGCGCAGCAGAAATATGAGAGACATTTTTAATTGATTGCCAGAATTGACATTAAAGTCACTTTGAACTGTGCGGAATCAAAACAGAATCTTTAAGTTGAGCCACTTCAGCTCACCGAGGGGGGGAAGGGGGGAAAGCGGTTAGTTGTGCAGGTGCCGTTGCATGTTTTCATATGCATCGAGTTGAAATGCAAACCGTCTGTTTATTATACGGCTGGCTTTTCACTTGAGACGGGTGCATTCACTTCCAATAAATGGATGTCTCTGAGAGTCCAAAGCTGCAGCCAGGCATGAAGGACCATTTGAAACCCAATTTAAACATCAAATTCACGCCTATTGAAATGACTTTGAACTTCCACAAGAATGTTTCCAAGTTTTGACGAATAGTAATAGCACAGTGTGCCAAGAGGGACCAAAGAAAACCAAATCGGGCATTTGCAGTATGTGAGCTACAATACTTCCTTTTAAAATAATAATAATAAAAAAAAAACTTTTATACAGCAGATGCCGGTATTTTATCTCACGCCGACAACCTTCTTTGACCATTAAAAGAAATCAAGGGAGACATCTTTTTATTGAGCTGATAAAAAGCCTGCAGTCAGATGCCGACAGGGAGATATGCCACAGTCCCAGTTAAATAGCTCTTCTATTGCATTGTTATCTCCACAGATGGAATCACCCAAAATTTCATTTAATTTGGGCCCGCCGGCACTCCCAGACTCACAGATCTTTTGTGCTGCCATGGAATACTCATTTTTTCCCCCAGATGGGACAAGTTAATATCTGCCAATTAGGCTTAATGGAGTTCCTTTCCTATTTGCCCTATTGTTCTAATTTGTATGTCTCTCTCGTTCTCTCTCTCTCTCTCTGTCTCTCTCTTGCTCGCACTCTCGCTCCCTCTCCCTCCCTCTTGATGCTGAACAGCTAGGTCGCAATAGGTCAGGGGTGTCAAACTCTTTTTTTTTTTTCGCGGGCCACATTGCAGTCATAGCTTCTTTTGGAGGGCCATTATGACTGTCAACCCAAATAAATGTATGAGCACCTCAAATTAAAATGATGTGGCGGGCCGTATCTGAGTTTGACACCTGTGCAATAGGTCAAAGAGCTAAATGTTTGGATTGGGTGAGTTACTTTCATCTCACGCTTAACTACTTGGACTATTTCGAAAGGCTGTACATCAAATCAGATATTGAGAGACAGTTATTGCAGGCATAGAAAAAATAGAGCATGCATATTTTAGACCGAGACACGACGATCCATCTTCTTCACAACTTTTGAGATGTAGATGAAGCCAAAATGGAAACGGAAATGCGTCGTGGGTTGCTAACACTGGAATGCAGCAAAGCACCAAGCGGGACTTTCATCAAGGGGAACAAGAGATGTTTCTGAGTGTGAGGGTGTTCAAAGTCAGGTTTAATAATTCATTCCAACTAAATAGGTCAGTCAAGATTTCATTAAGGAGAGCAGGCAGGATGGAGGGAGGGAGGGAGGGAGGGAGGGAACACTGCTGAGGTAGAAACAAATGACCGCGTATTCGTGACTCGACTAGAAAGGCAGACGTGATGGAAAGATTTCGGTGGAGCTTAATTATACTTGTTGTAATGTATATTACCAAAACTAAATAAGTGCTTTGCAAGTCTTGCTCAATGTGAAGAAGCGTGGAGTATAATCCTCACGGAAGGAGGATTAATTGAACGGCCGTTATATTAAACTGCATGGCGAGAAAGGGCTTGAAGTGACTCGCACGTCATCGTTGCACTTTCACTAATAAACCACACTCAGCGTGCAATGTATCACGTCTTTCATAGTCTAACGAGAATGTTCTATCTTTGCTTTTGAAAGGAGCAATCATCCTGCTACTCAATGATTTATGGCTTGTAGCCAAAGCCTACTTTGCTGCCCATGTCTCCGCTGATTTGGCCAAAATGAAAGCAAAAGAGGGAATAACTTTGCTTGCCATTAATATTAATAGACTCTCGTCCCTTTCATGGATTCGACTGGCTTCTGGAGATGAAAATGGATGCCTTGCTTAGTTATTTAATCATCTTTCTCCAAATGTTAATAATCTACTTGCACTTGGGAGACAACACAATAGGCTGACTCATAGATTTAGTCCCGTATAGCCAACATACACAGTAAAGGGGTTTCCTCGGCTACTATACATAAGTAATGCTGTATGTTTAACATTAATTCATTATTGATAGTCGGGCTTTTCCATAATTCAGTCCAAATGTAGCATCAAGGCATTAGCACCAGCTTTGTTCAAAGAAGGCTCAATCGTGAATGATTCAAATCAGTGAAGGCATGCAACGCTAATAGTGCTAATCATTTATTTAACTTGTCCAAAAAAAAAAAAAAAAATCAGATTAGATAATACAGAGGATGAATTGATTCTGGCTGGAGTGAGACCCTTGCTACTACTTTTTATTTCACTGTTCTAAAAACATGCTGAATTAATATAATATCCTAAAATTTGACTGCCAAGACAGCAAAATAGACTTGGTGAAAATAAGTGGCTCATTTTGTAAGCTAAAAGCGCAGAATGCTTACACATTAGCTGATTCATTTTCTCAAACTCAGACATGGCAATAAAATTGTGCAAATATGCTGTTACCATCTTAACGACTTTTTTTTTTGGGGGGGATGCTAGATGGCATTGGCATAGGAGTCTGTACGATTTAATTGAAGAAGACAGTCCAATTACAATAAATACTTTCTTATTTCCTCCTTTTGTTTTGTTTGAAGCTTTCAATTGTGGACACGTTGCTTTCTGGTTTCCCCGTCTCAGATGG
This sequence comes from Syngnathus acus, assembly GCF_901709675.1. Taxonomy (NCBI): domain Eukaryota; kingdom Metazoa; phylum Chordata; class Actinopteri; order Syngnathiformes; family Syngnathidae; genus Syngnathus; species Syngnathus acus. Next base: position 1,534,974 of record NC_051099.1, on the reverse strand, counting down.
TTACACAACTGACGACATTGAGTTTTACTGGCGAGGAGGCAACAAGGCCGTGACTGGCGTGGACAAGATTGAATTACCACAGTTCTCCATCGTGGATCACAAACTCATCTCCAAGAATGTCGTCTTCTCTACAGGTGAGGAGGTTTAACAGTATGTACTGTACAAGGCTGACAAATAGCTTTTTTTGAAACAGGCGCTGCTGTTTGAAACTCAACTCGTTAGCAGTTTAATCAAAATACAGTGGATTTAATTCATGTTCCATTAATGCAAGTGTTTAGTGCGTGGGTGCATAGAACACATTATGGTAAAGATTTTTTTCTTTTTACTTGATTTCCTCTTTAAAACTAACAATTAACTAATGCATTGTTAATTCGGTCGATCAAGGAACTTTCATTTCATTAAGTAACAACGGCGCTGAAATGGCGATTTTAATGTGGCTTTTTACTGTTTCTTTTCATTACGATGCAAGCAAATTCTCTTCAGTGATTGCACTCGGATGGATACAAAAATAACCATCCCTGCTAATTGCTTGTAAGGATGAAAACGTTCAAACCGAGTTTATATCAGGAAGTTCCCTCCGAGATGGAAGACGCCATGACTTATTTAAAAGCAATAAACAAAAAGAATGTTGTCTGAAACAATGAAATATTAATGCTTTGCGTGCTTCCATATTCATGCCATGCTCGTGTAAGCAGGCCAGTGGTTTTGCTCTATGTTCTTTCTGGAGCTTGTCAGAATTCAAATGGTTACAAGTCACCATAACTCCATTATTCCCGTATGACTGCACAATACTCGCCGGTACCGTAATTTAAGGACGCTTGGTCAAGTGTTGCCCCACTAATGTGACTTAAATGAAGTCTAGATGCAGAAGTGGCAGGGATTCCCCTTTTAGCGCGATGTCAACGGCAGAATGGAAGTAGTGACCCCGAGGTCGTTCAAAGATGCGAACATCAGCATGTGCTTGGCGCTCGGCCAACGCCAGTGTCAAGTTTACGGCCGAGGAGAGCCAATGTCATTTTAGCGAATGAATAACGCGTCGCGCTGGGCTTTGTTGTTCCGTTTAACCTGCTGCCTTTCTTATCTCATCTTGGTGACATGCAGCATGTGGCTCATGCTGGAATTAACTAAATTGAATAGCAGACATAAGCCAAAGCCTGGCGGACTCTTAAATGTTTTCATGTGTAAATCTCGTCCCTTCAGCGCTTTTATGTGTGCGTGACTTTCAAGTCAATTGCAATTTCTTGTCATGCTCTTATGGGTGACATTTTACAATTGGGTTGGAGTTTAGTTATGGTCCCACCTTCATCAAAAAAAGTGCATCTATACAGTGCATTTCACAACACCAAACAAATTTATATCAATGTGATGATCAGGTTCAAAGTCTAATTTCATGGCAAATTTGAAATGAAATACCACATGAAGGCCACGACTTGAACTTATTGGTTTATGCATACGCTTGAACAATTACTTTTTGACCAAGCACTGTTTCCTCCATTTTAACGTTTTGACCGCGGCTCATCGAAATGCTCATCGTCTTCAGAAATGCTAAAATCAAAATAGCTTGGACAATTCAACACTGACCGCTGGTTTTTACCTTTTTCCAACTGTGTAGGATCTTATCCCCGCCTGTCGTTAAGTTTTAAGCTGAAGCGAAACATCGGATACTTCATCCTGCAAACGTATATGCCTTCAATCCTCATCACCATTCTCTCCTGGGTCTCCTTTTGGATCAACTATGATGCATCTGCTGCCAGAGTTGCTCTAGGTAAGTCGGGTACCATTCACTGAAGAAGAAGAAAAAAAAAAAAAAGACAAGTCAAAAGAAATGTACTAACATTTTACAAAACTATGTACTGTAATGCATTTGAATGAGCCAGTACGGAATTCTTGTAATTTCTCATAAAACTACTTTGAAAGTCAAGAGTGAAAGCAAATTTAAATACAAGCTCAATTTCATAACCATGCCCGAAGCGTTTGAAAGCATCCACCACTTTCCTCAGCGGGAGTTCTCACCTAATGAACGAGACCAAGGTTGACGTTTGAATTAAAAAGGTAAAATTAGCTGGCTTCTAAATGCAAGATTTCAAGTTACAAGGGTAAGCTACTCACTTTCATGGACTCTGACAGGATCAATGAAGCAAAGATGTGGCGGCTCATAGATTAGATAAGCATTAGGTGTTGCAGAGATAAATCTACCGTTGCACCATGAGCGCTCTCCTATATCTTCCAATCAACTTTTTTTCCATCAGGTATTACCACGGTGCTGACTATGACCACCATCAACACCCATCTGAGAGAAACGCTTCCCAAAATCCCCTACGTCAAAGCCATTGACATGTACCTCATGGGTTGCTTCGTCTTTGTCTTTCTGGCCTTACTGGAGTACGCATTGGTCAACTACATCTTCTTTGGTCGGGGCCCTCAGCGTCAGAAAAGGGCCGCCGAGAAGACGGCTACAGCCAACAATGAAAAAATGCGAATGGACCCAAACAAGGTAGGACTAACTCTTCAAGGGATTTGCTCTTCACTTGACTAAGCAAGCATCACCATGTGTTGTAGTGGCTGGTGGGCAACGTCGTTGGCCGAGATGACACTTTGTACGCCAGGATGAAACAACGGGATCTCGACGGTCACGACTCAATGTGGGAACCTATCTTTATGGACGACGGTGCAATCGGACTCGGCGACCAAAAGAATAAGGTGACGAAAAATCGAACCAATATATTTGCCACATGAGGTTGTGACTATCAATTTGAAATCACTTAAGTCAGGGTTTGTCGCCAGGAATATTTTAGGAAAGTCAAATTTTCATAAAATAAAATGCACACATATCAAGAACTCAAGCAGAATCAAGTCCAAGGCACTTTGATGACCAACGCTGACATTTCTCTTCATCAGATGGACCCACATGAAAACATCTTGCTGAGTACTTTGGACATCAAGAACGACATGGGAATTTCAGAGCTGGCTTTGGGTCTGAATGACCCGCGGAACACCATGCTAACGTACGACAGCTCTACCCTTCAGTACCGCAAAGCAGGGCTGGCCCGCCACAATTTTGGCCGAAACACGTTGGAGCGCCACATGACTCAGAAGAAGAGTCGACTACGGAGGCGCACCTCGCAGCTCAAGATCAACATTCCAGACTTGACCGACGTCAACTCCATAGACAAATGGTCGCGGATGATCTTCCCAACTGTCTTCTCCTTTTTCAACATTATTTACTGGCTTTATTATGTCAACTAAAACAGTCAACTAAAACATTTTGCTAAATAATTCTTTTTTTTTTTTTTTTTTTATTATTTACGTGAGTTACTTTTGTGTCTCGTGACATGGACCAACGTATCACAGCCAGGATCGCATACGTCATATCTTTGAATATCACATCTGCTGATCACACACAAAAGGGAGATGAACATAAAAGGTGCCTGCTCTAAAGTCATTGTTTTGTTTTCTTGGAATTACACATTGTGATTTATGTTTTTTCATATACTGTACATATATATTTTTGGTATATATATTTCAGTTAATTCACTTATTGCCAAAAGTTATATAGAAGTAGAATTGTTGAATTTAAATTGTTTTACTGTCTGTTTTGTTTAAAACTGGTGAAACATGTGCATTTATTATTTTTACTTTGCAATATTTTTTTTAATTATATTATATCAATTAATAGTGAAGTGACATTAATGATTAGATTTAATTTGCTAGGCGGTATTTAGTATGTCCCCTAAAATAATCAAAACGAGCCGTTTAATTTCTATGAAATAGTACTGTACAAATTGTGTCATACATAAAAGCACAAATATCAGCTAATGACATTCTTTTCCTTATTGTGCTTAAAAATCTTTGTTTACTTCTAGCTGATGATTAACTGTAAGACCACAAAAGATAACCATATATTGTAATTTAAAGCAAATAGATATTTGTGTACTTTAGATTATCTTCGTTGTAGTTAGTGGTCTAGAAAATGGATTTTACAAAACATTTTTGCACACAAAATCTTAAAAGCCATAAAGGCTGCACCATGGTTCGAGTGCTGGTGCTTGTAAAGTTTATAAAATGGACTTAAGCTACATACCAACCACATTGAATCATTTTAAATAACTGTATAAAATTGAATTATATCACTTTTATCCAGGAAAGTATTGAATATTGGTATTGAAACAGCCGCAGTGCACCGCATGCCTATTAAACACTTAATTATTTTGATCTCAATTTTGCGTTGGAACATAAATTATGATCTTATTTTTACACAGAGCTAATTGAACTCAACAGCTATTTTCAAATGACACCAATTTTAGTTTTGACCTTTGAGCCTTGAAGTAAGGTGTTTACATATCAATCATTGGTATTATTCATTCTAGCACATTTAGCTGTTTTTGCTTGTCGTTTGAGAAAACACAAATCATTTGAAACACGCTATGTTCATTTATATACAGAACTGAAGAGCATAATCATAAAGTGAAGATCATTCTAAATCTGATTTGAGATCATGTTACCGACATCCATCCCAGTATGTAAATATCAAACATAACATTACTAATCAATGAAGTTATATAACTGCTGTAAATAAACTCACATAAGCTTTCTACAGAACTGAACAAAATGAGATTTTCACTACCATTTATACTGTAACATAAATAGAATGCCTCATCAGATGTTAAACAATGTACATAGTATACTGTCACAAGATGGCATTTTCTTCCGGTTGCTTTGTTTGCTAAACAATTTTGGGTGGTTTGTTTTGTTGCCAAAATTGAGCTTGTAATTATGAATGTAGAAAATGTTCACAGAAGCTGGCTGGAATATTTTTTTGATTTTTCGGTTGATGAGATGAAGTAGCCCAAAAATTGAATCATCTCAGGTCAGCAAAGTGTACACTAATAAGAATATCATCACTATTTCACATGAAACTTGCTTCAGATGTCTATATAGGAGATTATTGTTTTGTTGATGTAACATTGGTTTGTTATATGCAGTAGCTGTCAGACATTAACTTCAAAAATATAAATGTATTTTATGTCACTAACAAATGCAAAAATATCTTAAAACTTGCTAATAATTATTTATAAATATTAGAGCCACATCTGAAAAAAAATTGAATTGAGGTTTGAGTGGAGAATTTTGAAATTCACTCCACAAAAATTCTTAAAAGTCCTGTAAAATTAAAAAAAAAATCCTCTCATAATACTACAAACATTTCTTGTTACAGAATGACTTATTTTTCCAAAATGTTATGACTTGTTTTCCCTCAATTTAATTTTTAATTTGGCGTTAACAATTTGTTAGTGTATGCATAACAAGGTATATTTAGAGTGAGAGAGTGCCATAGATGCGTATTGGCAACAATTATTAATTATTATTATTATTTCTGAAAACGCTGGCAACTGGCATGTAAGGTCTACTTCATACATTTACACTTTAATATGTCTTTGTACTTCACGCCATTTTTGTTTCATATATTTTTATACTTGTGTAAAAAAGAAGAAGAGTGCAAAGACTGCTCTTTGGCAAAACCTTGTAAATCCAAATTTCACATATTTATATTATACAAAATGACTATACTGTACATTGTCCTCTCGGGCTCTGAAAGCTGAACATGTATGCTCTTGAAAGCCTTTCAGATAACCCTTGTAAAAAGTTTGGAGATTCTTTGTGGTTGTGAATTGTTTGCAAAATGGCTCTTGAGGCTTGTGGAAAGTGTTTTGGGAAACGTCTCCAGGGAAGAAAGGACATAGCAACATGCTAAAAGCCGAAATGACTCATCTTGGTGACAGTGTACTTTTGCACACACTCACAGAAGAAGCCTTAGACTCGTGCTGCCCTGGACTTTTGATCCGAGCGGCGTCAAATCCTTCTTACCTTGTCAACACCATCCACCTGAACAAATCTTCCTATGGGCCCCTCACTAGAAGATTTCCAGGAACTCCGAGCTGTACCCCTCTCCAAGATGCACCCTGTAAAAGCCAATGTCTGTCTTTACAATGGAAACCCATGGAAATGATAACATCATCAATAAATATTGTATACAGTTCTACACCTCAGATTTTCTTCTTCTTTTATTCTTATTATTATTTCTGATAAAACTCCAAAGATGAAGAACTGCATAAAGTGCACATTTCAACAAAACATTGCAGGTGCAGACAAGAACTCTACAATCACTCTCAATTAAAGTATTTTTCTAAGATTGAAATGACTATTGTTGTGGACATAGAAAAGATCCCTGAGGAATACCACCGGTGAGGTACCCAAGTCTCCAAGACAATTCAAATTTGAATGGTCTTTTTTACACTGTTTTGTTTTTTAGAAATAAAGTATTACTCTAACAGGTCTATCAAAAGAGCCAGCAAATACGGTTCTGAAATTGCTCTCCTCCATTCTTTTTTACTGGCTCACTAGAGAGACTCCATTTCCATCCTTGAATCTACAGCTTGTACTGGGTTGGACTCAATCAAAAATATTTTGATATAGTATCATTTGTTGTATCTGGATTGGATTTATTTCCTGACACTCTGCATCAACATCTGCAAACATTGTAGTCTCCCATTTTGGGATCATAATTTGTATTTGGGAAAATCTAGTGGCGGGATGCTGTCACTTTGTGGGTAGCAAAATAGAACAGTGCTATCTAGCTGTTTTTTGAACAAAAGTGTAATTGGACACAGCCCGAGGGTGTAGGAAGTCGTTATAATTGAGGTGTAAACATCTTAAGACCACAGGGGTGATGTAGTCAAGAACAAAGTGATCTACACTATGTGCTAATGGGCCTGTTGTGTGGACATGAATGCTTTCTTCCATCTTTGTTCTCATGGCCTTCTTTCTCACTATGTTATCTTTCTAGTTGTCACTTTGAACTGTGTGTTACAATATGCATGCCATTTTCTGCCTGCTGGGGGAAAAAGCCAAGTTTCTCCACCATTTTCTTCCTTTTACCCTTGCAACAAAGAGCCCAAAAGTTTTTATTAACAAGTCTTGTGTGTGTGTGTGTGTGTGTGTGTGTGTGTTCTCCTCATTATCTTTTTATGTGTGCATTCTATTTCACTGGCAAATCCTTGTGACTATTCTTGTTTTGTTCTTGCTTCGTTACCTTTTCGGTTTCAACACATTTCTATTTCAATCTCGGGTACTGCTGCAATTACATAAAATCTAAATGCCACCAAAGTACAAAGTGTGATCTGTGTTTTGTGCACAAACATAAACAACAGTGGACAGTGAGATCATCACTTAGCAGCATGCGAGTAGCATGTGCGAAGGAAGAGAGGCACTGTGAAGCCCACGTTCCTGCATGACTGTGCCAGGTGGGTCCAACTGTGCACAAATGTTGTATGATGACATATAAATCTGCATGTATCCATGATAATAACGGCATCTTTAAAAAAACAAAACAAAAACAAAAAAAAAGAAGAACGACAGACTGGACTGTCCATCTGTCAAAGCTGCGGAAATGAGTCAGTTAAGTACTAAAATAATCAGTGTCGAAAATAGCCGAGTTGCTATCAGGTAACAAATATACATGAGTCATTTTGAGAAATTTAGAATGATATTTTTCCCAACTTTAGCTTTTGAAATAGATGCATATTTTTATACCACAGAAATGCAAATGAGCCCAAAAATTTGCCAACAGATCAAAACCGGTGCCATATCTCTCATCTTTAGGCCATGTGGCTGAGAAGAATTGAGTCATTCCATAACCGCTTAAGGCCATTAGACTACATGATGCCCGTTTAAGTGGCCCGTGCTGAAAAGCCAGCGTCGAGAACACACACACACACACACACACACACACACACACACACACACAACCCCCGCAACCCATCAGAGGCAGCAGGTCCATGACGGCCATCACCTCTACTCGCTACCGTTACGCCGGCAGCCATCATCGCGTTCTGATGGCTTTCCATTATTGCTTACTGCCTAGTTTTATGACGATACCGGCCTCAGCCAGACGGGCCTGACACTACGCTGAGCTAAAGTCCGTCTGGAGCGCCGTAATGATGACTTGGCAAGATCCAACGAGCCATCTCCTGATTGCCGCTTCTGTTTGTGCCTCTGCTATTTTATGATTCAAAAATTTTGACGAGGAAAGGCCGAGGCTATTAAAAAGGCCGCTACTGCAAATGAATATTATCTAGGATTTGGTCAACCAAGTTTCCAGGTTGATATCATTGGGTGGCGCTCATTCGTCAACCAGATGACTTTTTTCCATGTGTCACAGTAACTTTGAACAAAGAGAAAATTCCCTTAACCACGCAAGGACGAAGATTCACGAGTTGCAGCTTGAACTTACCAAACAGTAGCTTAAAAGAGAAAACCAACTGTCAGATATATACTCATGTAAAAACCGTTTGGTGTTTTGACATCCTGTTTCAAGTCATAGTGTAAACGTTGTATTTGTGAAACAGCACTTTTTTTTTTTCTATTCTCAGACAAGCGTGGATGTAGCTCAGATCACATACCAGATGGGGAAACGGTGAAGCAATGCGGCAAACTCTTTCAAGACAAAAGCCTCCCGCCTCATCTCATCCTTGAGCACCAATTGGAAAACAATGTCGTGTTTGTTGGTCGGGATGCCATGGGAGTCTGAAATGAGGGAGGAAAAGCTTTCAACAAGACACGGTGCTTCACAGTAAATCCCCCACATGGATTGTCAGAAAATTGAATCCGAGCCAACAGTTGCCGGTTAGCGGCAGAATATTCCGAAAGCGTGACGCCTTCCAGCGGCATTTCAAATGCAAAAGGAGCATAGCTGTGGTTCTCTGAGGGCTAAGGTGGAGAGTTACTTGAGGGATCTATGGCTTTTAATGGGATCTGCCATTTCCATCCCATGTTGTTTTTGTATGCAGCGGAAGAAGCGTCTTATTCGTGCCGACAGCAAAAGACTTCCTCGAAGCGCGCTACGGCAGAGCTTTAGCCGAAACAAAATATTGTATTGTCATTCATAATTCCACACCTTTTGTGTTTATGCAAAGAGTGTGAATGATAGATTTTTTCCCCCCCAAGACGGGATGAGGCTATACATACAAGTATATTTGATGCTCATGAAGGTTGCCTCATTATTTTTAGCAGCGAAACAGAAGAGTCCAAGTTTGAAGACCATCTATGCCAGATTAGCAATGTATTACTACCTCTCCAGAATTATACTGTAATTTATTATTATTATTGCACTGTAATTTGTATTATTATTATTATATTTAATATATACTATATATATAATTATAGTTAGATGGGCCATTTTTGGAGTAAACTCTTAACAAGCATCCATTATTTTGTATTGTTTGAATGAAACAAAAGTCCTGATTTCTAGATCAGTACATTTAATGGATATTATACCAAACACCCCCTGTGCTAAGACTACCTCCAGTGATTTGTACAAGAGCACCAGATTTATCATTAGTCCAGTTCTCCTTCTACATCTTCCTACTTTTTCCTTTGTTCAATTTTCAGCACTATTTCTTGAGCTTGAAGGATTTGAAGTCACTGCTGGTGTGTCCCTGCATTTAAACTCAGCTTAATTAGAGTTGCCCTGCAGTGCCTTTTCTTCTGCATTAGCATATTTCCTATGAGGAGGTTTTTTTTTTTTTTCTTAGCAACACTTTGTGGACAACTATATTGGGCATAATTGTCTTCACGGGAACATCTCCCTTGCAAATTCTGCAAAATGTTGATCAGAACATTTGCAGAATTTGGACTTCTAGTAAAATTTGTGTTCTGACTCCAACCTTGCTTCTGTAAGATTAGCACTTTGTTTCTGGTCTTGTTTTTGCATTTGAACTACTCACATATTAATATTACATCCACACACTTTATTTCAAGTAATTTTGTTTCGTGAGAGAATAAACCGTGACAATAATTGGTAAGGGCATTTATGCCATGAACGGTAAAATCTAGGCGCTAATTAGCCTACATAACGTAACCCACTTGTGCATGTTGGAGAGCTGGAGGTGAAGGTGACATGACAACATAAGCTAAAAAAAACAAATCTTTAAAGAGACTTTAATTGAGACACGTGGTGAAGAAATTCATCACTCCCTTAAAACATAGAGCTGTGATTAATTAATGAGCGCTTACATTTTGCCCTAATTAGATTGTTCTACGCCAAAGGGGAAAGGAAGGCTTTACTAGAGAGAGTTACGCAAACAAACTGCTGGAATTCTTCATTTTTTAATAGCCACGTACCGTACATCGACCAAATGTATTAAATAATGCCTCCGAGTCTTTTCTTTTCAATGTTATGAACGATCTTTAATTATAAACACGCACATGGCATAAAATAATCTCTTCCATCACCAAGCAGAAGGTTGAAATCTCATCAGCATAGAAATTCACACCATGTAATTGTCTCTATGTATGGACAAGACGTGTCAGCGAACATCTGCAAATATTAGCGCAAAGCAATTAATAGCTTTGTATGCTAATGAGATTTAGAACCTCTGCTACAAAATAAAACCTGCACCTGCATAGATTATTAATATGAAGTGTTCAAATCTGCACAGCACAGCTGTCCTACTTCTTTGCTCACCGACGTTCCACCTGAGCAATCAAAATGCTTTTTGATGACACGTGTACCAATAAAAAGGAAAGTTTTGGGATGTTTTAAAATTGAGGCTGATACATTTTGTCAATCAGATGACAAGGCCGGAGGGCGCTTTATCCAGGTAATAGGCTAGCTAAGGAAAGACGGTCGCTTTGGTGCCCATTATCTTTCTGCCGTTGGCATTCAGTGTTCAAATTACGCAACCACCAGGTCCATGGTGAACTGGAAAAACCTGATGTACAGTACCTGACTGTGCTAAAATGTAGCACATAAAACCATTTAGATGACTGTTGAGAAATATTTGACGCAGCTGTGCTGAATTTATGCATTGCTGACAAATTCTCTAAATTCATTTAGTCAATTACTTTCTCTAATGTCCCAAAAACTGGCTAATTTTTATCTTCTTAGTAACAACATAGAGGTTCATTTAAGACTCAAGTATCTGTAATCGATATTGATGGCTGGTTAATTTGCTGTGGTCGATTAGTGGAACCACAGATGGAGATAATAGTCACTTTAATTGTTTATAATTTTGTTTCTCTCTGAAATGAGTACTTGCAAAGTGTTTCATCAAAGATGATTTATGTGTGGTGAATCGTTACCATTTCGGGGCCACACTGGGAAGAAAATAAACTTTGTTTAGCGCGTAATGTGATTGTGTCTGTCGGTGCTTTTATTATATATTAAATATATGATCCTATCAATAAAAGTCCGACTTTTAACATCGACTCTTTATTTGTACATGTTGAAACCGAGGTTTTGAACATTGAGATTGTCTGTCCTTCAGCTGTTCACGGATTGTGCGCAACCCTCAAAGGGTAATAAGCAAAAAAGGTCAACGAACATGAGAGAAAGGAAAGAACAAAAAATGGACAGATGGCATAAACGAGAGCGAGAGAGAGAGAATGGCTGTTGGCAGATGTTCAGAGTTGGAGAAAGATGACGATCGGGCGTTGGTGAGTGGAATGGAACGATTGCGGGTGGGCTGTGGCGCTGCGCTATCATTGTCTAATTGCCTTTGTGTGTGTTAAATTGTAATTGCAGTCGACCGCCAGTGACCCCATTACGACTGACCTTCGGATGATAATTTGGCAAGTATGTTATGTGGCTGCCTCCATATAGAAGTATTTGAGATGGTGGGCAAAAGAAGAAGATACTTTTTTTGCTGACAAAAACCGTTGTCAACAAGGCCTTGCCTGCTGTACATATTTGCCATTTTTGCTAGCACCATGGACAGCGCTCACCGAGTCCAGGTGGAACCTCCACACGAGATATAATATAAGAAGCACACGTACTATGTTGCTATCAACTGAATGCAATTCACTCACCTGACGGCTCCAGCTGCAGCAATAAAGAGGTCGCCGTAGGGCGTTTAAAGTCAGCACAGTGTCTGCCTGCAGTCAGCGGTGGCATAGGGCTCTCATTACACTTGATACATGGGTCCAAACAGCATGGCGACACCACCTGAGGAAATCAGGACTAAATTAAAGATGGCCAACACACACACACACCAACTGTGTTATATGGAAGTCAACTAAATGGCATTGTCCTTGAGTTAAATATTCTCATCACAACTCAATCGTGTTAAGAGACAATTAGTGTCTTGGGGATTTTTTTTTTTTTTTTAAATGATGGAGTCCAGACTGCCCCTCTATCTTGCTGTGGAATATTTTAGAGGAGAAACACTGAAAGTCACACAGCAAAGTCACAGATGTTTATAGAGAACAGTGTCACCTACTGGCTTACCTTGAATATATTTATTTAGTACACGGTGGTGCGGGGACTTCAGCCGCTGGCCCGTGTGGGGGAACACAAATTGAGATTCTCATCTTTCTGCTGCAGTGGTTTTCAAACATCCTTCACTTTTAAACACAAATACAAAGAATAGAAAAATATTCATTTTCAGACCAAAGCCAAAGGCTTGTTGCATGCTTGTGTGAAACAATAAGACTTTCTCCGACTTGTGACTACGATTTGTATTTTAACAGTATAATGTGGATCTATAATTAGGCAAAAACGCCAGGGGCCGTTTGGAGTTTTTGCTTGGTCATTCTTGTTATGCTGGGGAATGCCATGTTCTATTTATTTTTATCTCTATTGGATTTTGTTCATTATAAACCATCCACAAAGCTAAAATTTGACAATTACCCTTTGAGGCAGAGCCCGAGGGAGACGTCACATGAATTCAAATGATCACAGTTAATCACATTTCTCACAGGCCAATAAATAGAAGTGTAGCATGCAAACCTTTAAGCCCAGAGCCCCGAGGTGCTGATTATTCAGCTCTGTTGATATATTTAAGAATGATTACCGTAATTTTCGGACTATAAGTCGCACCGGAGTATAAGTCGCACCAGCCATAAAATGCCCAAAAAAGTGAAAAAAAACATATATATGTATATAAGTCGCTCCTGAGTATAAGTCGCCCCCCCACCCAAACTATGAAAAAAACCGCGACTTATAGTCCGAAAATTACGGTACTTTTTATAAGGCACTATTTTTTCTCAAATGAAACAATCGTATTACAGTGGGACCTCTTTTGTTATTTTTAAAAAAATAATTTAAAAAAATAGCATGAGAGAAGGGCCTTCATCCATCATAAAAGCAAAATGACAGAGAAACATGTATGCGTTAGTTCTCAACAACACAATCCACAATATATTATTTGCATTGCATCATATCGAGAGCTTTCTTTTTTCAATTCATCTGCTAATCCTCTGCCAGAAGAGCCTTCGGGGGCCGTTTCATCCTCTTCCGCTGAGCAAATAAAACAACTCTATTTCATTGACTTGTGTCTTGCAGAGAGGACCGCCTCTTTTCTTTTAGTAGCTCAGTCACGTTTCTGTATTTTATACCGTCTCTTCCTTATCATGGAGCGCCCCTGCAACACATGCGGTCGACACACTCGCAGCTACCTGCGTGACGACGTAGATAAGGCAAATTGTTGTTCAGAGTTATAGCGCGCGTTATTAAATTGCCCATTTCAGTGCTTTTCCTCATTTTTTTTCCTCCTGCAGAGAGTCATGTGCGCAGACAATGACCTATCTTCTTAAATTATTGTGTCTATGCGGCATTTCCTCAAAAACACAGTACATTCAATCTTTCTTTCCGCGCTATCTTTGTGGATGCAGAGTAAATGCGATTGCTTATCTACACCGCGCCGATGTATACAAGGTCAAGATTTGATCAAATATTAAAGGTCTTGCATCATCATGCCCTGGTGGTCAAGCACTAAGGCCCCCCTCTCCCCCCTCCCTCTGTGCAGAAGCCTGGAACAAGACAATCCCAAAAGGTCAGCCGGCTCGGCATAAACAGATTCGAACCACTGGTCTGTTTGGACTAGCGCACGAGATCGCTGACAAGCAGATAAAAACAATATCCAGTGTCCGTCTCAACCTGTCATGCTTGACAACAGGTGTGTATTTTTCTTTTCAAGGCCTGCCTAAAATGGAGCGTAAACCCGACTGTACTTTTACTCATTTCATTCCCCTTTCCCTGAAATTAGAGCATATTTTTAATAAACCATCTTGACATTCAAAACTAAAAAGGGCAGTCATATCAATGCCATTCAAATATTAATATCTCAAAGATCAGGGGTGCTCTTTCTCTCTCATATTTCCCAATAGTTCCAGACGTCTAGAGAGGATCTTTTGCAATAAGTTTACAACCCCTTGCAGTCTTTAACCTTGGACACCGCAAGTCCACTGGCACTATATTGAATTGCTGGCTCTCACTGCTGAGGATGCTGGAACGTAAGTTGCTGAACTAAACGCACTGGCGCAATATTTCCCAATAACTGGAAAACGGTGCTACCTCGAGCGGCGGACAACAAAGAGGAATTAGGAGGTCGACAGATAGAGTGCATAAACCCTCCGAGGCCAAGCTATCAGGCGATAGGCACTAAATGAAGAAGATGGATCAGGACAATCTTGGGGATTGTTGTATTTTTACAGTTCACCTGGCCAATATCACTTGCTGAGAAGAAAATATCGACGGGACGAATGGAAAGTGGTCAATGTGAGAGTGGATGAATCAGAACAAAATTTATTGTCTGTGTACGGGTTTGCCATCTGTTTATTTAGCATGAAATGATCGGTATGTGTGGATTACTTTACCAAACTAGTTAATTAGTTTATATTCATAGACACAAGAGAAACGACCACAATATTGTACAAGTTGTCTAACTGCTTTAACATGAATTCTAAATGTCAGCGTTGTCCAAGCTTGTTCCTGACTTTCAGTGATTAACGCAAAGACACACAAACACGCACACACACATACACCTCGGTCGGTCTAATGATGTCCACAGAGTCATAGAGGGAGCCTTTAACTCACAAACACTCTCTGATCTGATGCTTCCTCATTAGCAAGAGCCAGATTCAAGGCTAATGGAAGATGTGCTCCATAAAACCTGTGTGGCATCCCTTTGGGTTTAACTCACATTTTTGTGAGTAGCAGTATCTGAAATGAGTTAATGATGTACAAACAAAACATAACTGTTTTTTAAAATTGGAAATCAGCGCTGCGTGGGCATACGCTAAGGAGGACAATCAAACTTTCAATAGCTTCAGTGTGACGGCTTTGGAGCAATTCAGCAATCGGCAACACGTCCTTGCTTTGTGACCTCAAATATTTGCAAAGCGGCTTTTGTTTGCGGGTCGTGTGTGCTCATCAAGCCACGTGTGTGCTCATCCACTTGTGGCGATCTGCTCTACCAGTCAACAAGCTCGCACCGCACGCTCACTCCGGCTGACTCCCGAGGTCAGCCGTGCTCATAACCCAGGTGGTAAATGGAACCTGACGTTGGTAAGCAGCCCTCCCAAAATTGCGCAGGTGGCGCAGCAATCAGCCGTCCGGGCTTCTAAATGGAGCTGACTGCTGCAGAACTTAAGAGCAAATGAGGGAACACAAATCCAATTGCTTTTTGTTGTGTGTTTACCAAGGCCAAGCCTATTCTTTGTGTATTGATTGCATTTGTGTGGCACGCTTGGATGAATATCATTGGTCAATCCTGACCGTAGTCACAGTCAGACGGGATATGCTCCATCTCGATAGTAAACAGGATAAGTGGAACAAAATGGATGGATTAAATTCATAGGTCCACCAGGAATGCTTTCTAGCTCTTCTCCATATCTTTATGGAATGGCAGTGAGATGAAATGCCAACTGAAGACCTACCAATCTTGGTGCTCTTAGTCTTCCATTATGGATGGAAGACTTGCACATGAAGCAACGGCTTGAGAAAATATTCCAGGTACCTCAGGAAAATCATCATGTGGCTCGTACCTTTTTGCTGAGGTACTTTACAGGTGGTCTCGACCCTGAGGAGACAAAACAATCCTTGTCGTAATCACCAGGATGGTTCCTTGGCATCCATGGGTGCCACCATGACGCAATGTCGCCATAAAGTGAGTCAAGGAATGAATGTGTCGCACCTTATCAAGTATATTTGCTATTCACTGTCTCCTACCTTCCCCCAAAGGCTGTAGTTGTTTATGGCAACCGACTGCGAGTTATTTCTGGTTAAGCGACCCATGAGGTGGCAGCTGTGCAAAACCATTTCACTGCCAAGAGAACCAGATGGTCCGGTGAAGCTTGGTGGCTAACATTTAAACGTAATGGTATTAAAAAGAAATCAAGACATATTCCATAGGATGTTTGGGGTAAGAATGAATTACCATAAACAGATGCATTTTTTTTAAGATTCGAGAGTCTGTTACAGCGACCTACATAATTATCACATTAAGCCATCATTCACCAATTCACAAGGGAAGGTAGAGTAATTGCTTCTAGTTTCTCGAGACAGTCCAACTCAGGTAAGCAATTCTTGGCAGGCACACCAGCTTGTTTGGCACCAATGCAGCGTAATATAAACACTGTTTGAATTTGAAGTCAAGCTGAGGCGTGTTTTTAAGACATTTGAACCAAAAGAATAAATATACAGAAAAAGCTTGATGCTACGATAGATAAAGAAGGAAGCAATGTTAAAGCGCTTTGAGAACCTTAAAGGTAGAAATTCTATTAAATTGCTAAATCATCTGTAAACTAGGAGCTTTTTATACAGCGTTGGTGTTTCCGACACACAAATGCAATTATAAGAACAAACCTGCCCTAATTAACTGAAAATATGTTTGGGTGTTATCACCTTGCATCAACACAAACATTAAATTAAAAAAAAAAATTAAAAAACCAACAGAATGTAATCTAATGGCTGTAATGATAGTCCAGCTGGATGGTAAGGATGCTATTGTGTGTCGTAATTGTGCCGAACATTTGGGTTTATTAGTATACCATTTACATTCAAAAGTCCTAATAGCATAAACATTCAAAATTTTAATTATAATTGCCGAGTCACAATCCACACAAAGCAGCTTCAATTTACTGGCTGGGTGTTGCTTTGCAGTTTGCATTTTGATGCGGTCACAATTGTTCTCCTTGCACGTATTCACGCACGCTCTGACGATGCGCGACTGAATCTAATCGTTTTTGCAACATATTGGCAGCCGTGGCCATTATACATTTAACTTGCATCGTCTATTGTGGAGTGAGGCGCCTTCTGGTTTTAAATTGTACTAGTCTATAGGCTATTTATACGCCGTCTTTGATTTGTAAAAGGGAAGCCGTAGAAACAACAAATCTGTATGTTATCATTTAGATTCCAAATAGCTGCTGGTGCTGTTTACCACAATAGTAGATTGAATGGCAAATGGAAAGCAAATGGAATGGATAATGTCTTTGGAAATATGAACACCTGAACAGAATACGCTCCAGAAATAACAGTAATTCGATGGTCATGGAGGGAAAAGGGCTAAAAATGATTACAGAAAAAAAAATGAAGTATAGTTGTTGTTTGCACTCCAATACGCATAATAGGACTAGTGGGAAGAAACCGCATCAACTTCCAATCTCAGCTAAAATAAGGTGACGTCTAGTGTTGGCCCAAAAGTAATCTGGGATATTGCATAGAGCAGCCATTGTCGCTAGGGACGTTTTCACCAGTGTGAGGTTAAAATCGGAGTTAACTTTTCTTATGATCAATTCCGTTCCTGTCACAAGGTGTGTAGCGACCGACGGATAAAGCTACGGGAATTAGTTGACCCCCACATGACTCTGCATCGGGACTTAGCTTGGAGTTGGGATGGTGCCTTGCTCAAGAACATCCCAACAGTCTCCAGAAAACCGGTGGCATCTCTCCACATTTCTACAATCCAAAAGCCAAGTCTTTGCAGATGAGCTACTGATGCCCCAAATCTAAGCACTAAAAACACAATGGTATTCAGCGCTACTGACTCTGGCACTCTGGTTGAGTCATTTGTGATTTTGTTCCAAAGCAGAAAGAACAGAGAGGTCTGAGAAGGTGATCGTTGTTTGACCAACAGGTGATCACATCATTCGGGATCATTAAGCATGGTTTGTTTTACTAATTGATGCTGCAAAAAGCCCTTCCAGTCACTTAACAGTTGCTGACAGGCACATTTGACGCCCACGTCATCTGCGGACGTGGTGTTTTCCGACGATGCCGGGGGGTATTAATGGACAGGCGACCTCCAGCCTGATGCAGTCGACATTTCAGCAGTCTATTCCGCCACACAGGCCCTTGTCCATCTTTCTTGCAAACTCTTCAGGTAAGATTTTGCACATTTGTTGATGTTGGCTTCATTTTAGGCGGAAACCATCATGTTGGCTTCTTTCATTGTCATACTTTTCCGTGTATAGATTATTTTTCCCATCATGGCACCACTGTGGCTCCATTCCGCCTCAGTCCTGGTTTTGTTGGTCATGTCATGGCCATGCTCCAGAGCCCATTCTTCACAACATCTGTGTGGCCCTAATTTGGTTGAAGCCCTTAATATGGTGTGTGGCGACAGAGGCTTTTTCACCAGTTCCAGGAGGGACATTGACTCTGTGCTACGTAAGACATTTCTGCAAACTTGCAACTTTGATATGAGCTGTCTTACATTTTGAAGTCCATTCTGGGGACTAACTCTGAAAATCACTTTGTGCTATTCTCCAGGTATCATGCCACCACCAAAGACCGATGAGGCAACATCAACAGATGATATCAATGAGATCGTGGGCTATGCCTTTAAGAAAAAGATGGACATGATGATGAAGCGCGATGGCATTGTAGAACAGTGCTGTCACCAGCCGTGCAGCATGCTGGTCCTGGATAAATACTGCAACTAAACGTGCAACTTTAGCAACTCTGTGATTAGCCTCGTCTTTTCTACTTTAGCTTAGCAATGCTTTGATTTTAAACTCTGCACCTTTCTGTAATTTCTCCTCAAAAGACTTGCAGGTACATGGAGTATCTGCAAAGCAATGTATTAAATATATTTTCCTAGTTTTGTGAAATGATCGTGATTCCTTTTTGTGGTTTCAGCCGGGAATATTATTTTGTTTTCTTGGGGAAAGTTAAAAGATCTGAATGATTACAAGGCTTGTAGATATTCTTTCAGTATCATGGATAACTTTACCATGGCAAACTTATAAAGAGAGAGCCAAGGGCTGGATAAGCGCAATTGCCATGCAGCCTCACGCTTGTATTCTGTGCACATTCTCATTTGTAACCTCGAGCTTCCCACCAATTGTTGCATTTACAATGCACAATGAATTCTGGGTTTCAGTGGCGTACTGTGTTCCAGCGAATACACACAAAGAGCCACAGACACCCAGAGATAGTCTCTCTTAGTATTCCACTTGAGTTTCCATCTTGCAATTTCCTGTGTGAGTCTTATCTGGAGCGAGCTTGGGCTTCACACAGCTCCCCGTGGCCACCTGCTGCCTCTGCTGCTCTATCTCTGCGACCATTTTTTCTTTCTTTCATTTTTCCCATTTTCACAGCCAAAAGCTCCCTCCCGAGTCATGCCAAGAATCAGCCGAGGTTTAACATCTGCCTCATCATCACTCACCAGTTCATATTCATTTATGCCTTGTCATTCCGCTCTCAACCATCCATCTACTGTGTTGTTTGTCATAAAACGCGTTTAAGTTGTTTCTAGAAAAAAATATATACAATTGTTAGGTATCGATTGGACGTACACTGTCTGACTCCCAAGATGTCATTCTCTTCATGTCACATTGCAGAGAGAAAGCTGGAGGTGAAGCTTCAGCTCCAGAATATGAATTTTCTATCTGCAATGCAGCCTTAGATGGAAACGCTGCTCATCATGGTGCAGAAAGCCACGTTAATCTTTTTTTTTCCCCCCCGTATATCTTAAACATCTGCAGCAATAGACATTATTTCACAGTACATGACTTTCGCTATTGTAAAAGACGTGATTGAAATGTACAGGTCTAATCACGATGGAAAGACAACCCCTGTATTATTAATGGCATTTCATAATGTTTTATGACTTCATTTTCTCTTGACTGTTATACAGAGGTGGCACAACAGTTCAATGGTTACCATCAAAATGAATTATCACCTGTCATGCCACGCCACCATCTGACAAACAGAGATAGATTACCCCCATGGCTCCTGACCTTCACTCTCTCTTTGTGTTAGACACTAAAGCCAAGCTAGATAAGTGTTCATTTAAAAAATAACTGGTATCAGGTTTTTGGGCTCGAAATGATGCAATACTTCTTATGAAATTTCTCAAATTTCCTTTGAGGGAAGAAAAACCGAGAAAGTCAATTTTCTCACTCTGGTTTAGTAGGATGAATAAATACATCTTTAAAGTGGCATTTTACAATTTCTTTTCCCAACAGCATCAATTCAAATAGTACAAAAAACTCATTAAGGTATAAAATGGCAAGTGAAGCCTGTTCATTTTGTTTTTAAAAGGCTCAGCGCAAACCAAATGCAGAGATCAAATTCACTTACATCCACAGGTCTATTAATAATCCTTTAGAATAGGAAAATGAAACGGGACATGGAATAAGAGCTCCTCCACGAGGCTTATATCCTAAAGAGAGAGTGGGAGGCCTCCAGAGCAGCCAAAACAACCCACGTATGCTCATACACACACTAATAAAGACACACACCACCAACCTGGCAGAAATCATGCTAATGTGATGTGCTTGTTGCCATAAAACACAAAAACAGCACAGTCGACCCAGAAGTGCAGAATGATCACGCTGAGGCCATGTCAAAACACACATTGTTGTGGGACACAAACTTTTACAAGGCTGATTTGATGACATAAACAAGAATAAAACATTGGCACTATTCTGATAATGTGTCAAAGCAGACGTGCTGGCTTCAGAAGAGACTTCCTAGCCAAAGGCATGCCTTCACTAGGCGTCTGTTTATTCCACGTACGCCAAGCCTGTGGCTAAACTGCACCCGGATGTGTCACGTTCCGTGACGAGCCCGCAATACACGTCGGGCTCGCAATCACGACCGCTGCTGTACGGCGCCGACACGGTCAAAGTCATCCTCTTCCCGGAGAGACACTCGTGTCACGTATGTGTCTGTTTTATAAATGCCACGGGCCTACATGTGCCCTTTCGTATCTTTATCTGTGGAGATTAAATAAACATGCTGAGCCACGTGACCACTTTGTGGGGGAATCACAGTATCGCCGGTGAAAGATTATGTGGTCATGTTTGCTAAAAAGCTCTCAACACAACATCTTTTCATCAGTTCACAAGGTTTTATTTTCAAACAATTACTGCTGCAGGCCAAATATTTTAGCTTTATTTTCAGTGGTGAAAAGAACAGACATTTCTCGCAAAAACGACAGAAGGTTATCTTGTTCATAGCTCAGTGGGGTGTAAAAGTGCTGAAAATTAAACTGTAATTAGCATCCATTTGGGAGTGTGTTTCCTGTAAGGTCATAGAGCGAGAAACCTATGAAAAATGTCCCTTCGGGACTCAAACCTAATTAAAACTCACTGTTATCCCGCAGCTAAAGCGCTAAAAGTTATCAGCACGATTAATAGCCTACCCCTCATCATCTGTTTACCAATGGATGAAAAGATAAAGAAGTACAGTATCGAAATGCTTTTTGATGATAAACTCTTTCGGCCATATTTTCTACATATGTTCGGCAGTGATCACTCCCACAACGGCGCAAACGCCCATTTCAAACTATTGACCTTTTAGCACGCTTACAAAACGGCCACTAATGATTTAAATTACACATTTTACCCTCTTGTTTTTACAGACGTCATTTTAAATGGCACAGGGGATATTGGAGTCACGGCAGGTTGTCAATGATGCAAACAAATGTGGATTATGGTCTGTGGTCCGGGGAAAGAATATTTATTGATGGCCGCTCGTCGGATACACTGGACAAGCTGTATGTCTCAAGCAGTATTATTGAGTAAGTGTGCCATTATGTTTGTTGTGTAGACGCTTGGACGCCTTTACAGGGAATCGATTTGTAATTTTTCTGTCAAGACGAATGAACCGGTGAATTAGCTCGAGTTGATACGGAAAAACTATTCCCACTATGAAGTGAGGAAGAAGATGCTGCTGTCTCGGTGGTGATCTTTCATACGTTCACGTCTGTCAGAGTGGCAGCAAGGGGACTCGCGTGTTCCTACTGTACACAGGTTGTCCATCAGCAAACACATTCTCGCCGCAGCAGCTTGCTCGTAATGACTTTCTCCAGAGGAAGATGTGACATCTTAGGTGTAAGTCATGCGGGCCTTTTGGATCGCTAAAACGTGACCTCTAACTGACCTGAAGGCTCTCACTCAGCTGTAATGGCAGAAGCACATTTTATCTGAGGTGCAAGATGGCCTCCGATATACTGTAAACATAAGCGTGACAACCTTTTGAGCGTGGTGATGATGCACATTCACACATCTTCAACACAAGAAGCAGCTCAGCTTACACACGCCTTGGAGAAAGGAATGCACATAGGTGAAGAAACAACTTTTTGAAGTCAAAGGAAAAAAATGTCAGTCAATGACAAGACAGACACTTCAGGAAAAAAAAAAATCTCAGATGTGTCTGTCCTCTCATACGTGAAGGATGCCAGATTGGAGCTTTTTTTTTTTCTTTCCACTGAGAATAACCAAAATGGAAGCTGTCATAAACAGACTGAGGTGGTTGATAAGAAGAAGACAACAGGAAAAGATCAAGCAAAGGAAACCTGATGCACATCTGATAAAAATCCACTGGCCTTCAACAAGGCAAACAGTAATAAGTATGTAGGAGCACTTCTGCTTTTTCTTTGACTTGAATTTAAATGCATGAGCTTTCTTTTTGAAATTTCCATCCTGCGCTATATATGTGATCCGGAATGAAAATGTTTTGCATCCTCGGAGTTCACGTTCTGTGTAAGGCATAATACAAGCAATCGAGCTGGACCAAAAGGCATGCAATCTCAAAGGGAAAAGTCATTCTTTCTATTTGGCCTTAAACATACACACTCACACACACACACACACACACACACACACATACACACTCATGCACACGAAAATAAATACCGTACGAGGATGATATGCGGAAAGGGAGCTATACGTTTCCACAATAGAGCCAAGCTATTACAGCCAAGGCAGGTATTGTGATTATGCAGTCTATTATAGCAGCATAGCGTACTCCTCCTTATGAATGATTCCAATGGGACGTTTTATTTTCTGACCAGCATAGTTCAACTGGCAGGGTTGTGACTGCTCGACAAAATTAAATTCCATAATACAGTTAAACGTTGAAAACAAATTTTTAATATCTGATTAAATAAAATGGACTAGATATGTCTGAGCGCTAGAATGTTCCACGACATCACCACCTTTAAATCAATATATTTATAATTGTATACAGTGTAGATTATTCATTTGTTTTTCAAATGCGACTACATTATCATCATATTTACATTTTCAGTTTTCTTTATCTTGCTTACCATATAACATCTAAATCTGATTTTCTTTTCCCTCTCCCCGCATTTAAATTCGATTTCAAGTTAATTTAATCCCTCCTCATTGCTGCTCTTTGTTGCTTGTTATACATTATTAATACGATTGTTTATGCGTGATCGCTGCTACTGTGGAAATTTAATGGCACTCACGGAAACAAAGTTGATAGCTATCTATGTCTATACAGCTATACATCGACTATCTACAGTACATCTATACGTATTTGTATCTTCGTACATGTCTATCAATCTTCGGATCTATGTTTATAAGGCTAATATTTGCAAACACATTTTGAGAATCATATTCAAAAGAATTTCATCGACTCACTTTTTTGTCTACCAATAAAAAAGTGACTTACTGTTAACTAATAACACATACCTGCCGGGACATAATTACGGACGCACACATTACCCAAAGCGGGCAGCGACTACTTTACAACATGCAATAAATCTCCACACTTAAATTCTTTTGAGAGTGTTAAGTTCATCAATGCAGCTCAAATGGGCTCAGCAGTTAATGCTGTGTGATGGTGTCAATGATCTGAAGCAAGTACATTTACTAACTTTTTTTAAATGTAGAAATAAAGTGGAAAAATACATTTATTTTATTGTGTGGAGGAAGAACACTGCAAGTAATTGATACACATTGTCCATTAAGGTATTAAGTATGGGCCATTATTTGAGGAATACAAATTTAACCAGACAGGCATTTTTAGGGTATTTTCTTTTTTCTTCTAGAATAATTAGATGTGCTTTCCCAGTGACTATGCATTGTTTCCTAATGAGGTAAAGACACATTATAAATTCATCTAAACACGGCTAAGGAATGGTTCACTTTTATTCACCTCCATATGGTGCAGCAGTTGGCCGCGAGTGGTTGACCACAGGTTCAAGTCGCCGCAGTTCAAACTCCCCCGAACAAGACATATGGCCTTACGAGACTGACCGGGCTCAAATGGCACAACCTGGTTCACCACGTAACACACATACACACGCCGGTCAGCACACAGTCAACGACATGTGCTGTTCGGTGGAAATTGGAGAAAAGATGTTTCATGCAGTTCTTGTCACTTTTCCATTTTGTACACGTCAGGCGGTAGGAACACAACGACAGACTGTGAAATTGGTGTGAAAAACTGTATGATGGTAAAATAACGTCGAAGACATGCTTGGGGGGGTGACATTAATGAATTCTTTTCCTGACAGGTCAATTCACTTCAGGACACATTAAATGTACTAGAAGAAGAGATGGCGCTAGGGTGTAACCACACACTTGTACTCAAAGACACAAAATAACTGAAAAATAATAACTATTTTGACATTTTAGCACTATTTTTTGGGATAAATAGTGTTTTGTTAATGATCAGTTAGGCACACAGCACTTCTTCAAAACAAAAGCAACTGAAGGAAAGATTGACATCATTGCGCAATGTGTTCAAGGTGATCCTTTGTCAGTCATTGTCTCTAATCCCAGCACATTTGGTGATGTTCCGACACACTTTCCTGAGCTCATGCCGCGCCGTTTGATGAGGAGCATGTCCGTGCTGATTGCGATAATGAAGAGATCTGACCCACCAGTGCCCATTCCTCCAACAAACAAGCTCGGAGTGTACAGTTACTTTGAGCGGAGGCATGTGAACAAGGCTTCACGAGAGGCAATTAGTATCTGTCTAACAAGCGCTGTCTGTGAGCCACCGCTGAGGCCTCCAGTTCACTCAATGAGGCTAAATTATATATAATGTAATACCTAATTAACACCTTAGCAGGATCAATATAGCCAAGCCATTATCTATGGGAACAGCTCTTAACCTTTCAGTTTAAAGGTCACGTGGGCACAATGACTTCTCACTTGGGAGTGTGCTGGAGTTAGCTCATAACTTTACATCTACAACATATACTAAGACTCGTTTTGTGATAGAAGAAGAACACAGAAGCATTCGGCACATCCCTTTTTGTGGTCCTACCCTTAAATTTGACAACAAATTGGCAAAATCTCGCTTCTCATGAATGTGCATTTCTAGAGGGCAGAGGTGGTATTGAGATTGAGTCCAAGTTTCTGACACGACAGAAAATCCTGTAAATGGCCCATCGCTTTTCATTTCCCCTGTTAACGGCGTGATTAATGATACCCGGCCAGACTTGAAATCTGTCGCCATTCAAAAGTCAGCTGGCCAATTCAGAATCTTGTTTGAAAGTTGCCTAATTCACAATGTCTCCAGCTTTTTAGTCCGTCTGGAAGAATCAAGAGCAACTCAAGCTCCACTTGCTCCTACAATACTGCGCCGACACAATCACGGCGTTACCACAAACGTCCGCAAGCAACACATCCCCGCATCGGCCGAATGTTTACACTCGCATACACACGCAAGCGTCCCCACCTCCAACAGCTGCGGCGGCAGGAGGTTAGCACTGTGATGAATTAGGAACATCTGCAGACTGCAAATTAATGAGAGAAATCATCTGTAAAGAATTCAGCGTGACACATATTCATCTGCTCGCTCGTGCATCGAGGATGGGGCGAAACATAACGTGCAATAAGCCAACCGTCGCCTCAGTCCCCGGGAACGCGCTTTCATCATTCCAATGCCTCGTAATGGTTTTATGATTAAACGTATTTCTCTCAGAGCTGTATAAACTAACCACGCAATTTATTGAGGTTCTTTAAAAATTCATGGCTATAGACAACCACAGGGAATCATCCACTTCTTTTGTTGTACAGTGGACCCTCAGAAGCTACACATAGTGTGGACCATGATGCTCTTTGGACATTGAGTCAACTAGAATGGCCCTCAGAGTGCTGCTGTTTTGGTTAGCAACATGTTTCAAATGGGTTCCGTGTGTGATAATTAGTCATACGCAGGAATTTATATTGCAGGAGGTATTTCTTTTTTTTTGTCTTAAGTGAATGTCAAGTCAATGTGTACTGCACCAAAATAAATTGAACCATACTGCTTTGGGGAAATTGAGCTTTTAAATCACCTTAGTGATAATGAAATACAAATTGTGCTGAGTAAGCATAGTAAGACAGAGATTAATAAGTGTAATGTGTTCTACCACTTCATCTTTAAACAGAAACATCACTTTTACTCCTCCCTAAAGTTTTAACACCCCCACCAAAAAAAACAACAACAACATATTGCTGCTTTGTGATAACAATTCAAGCTTTTGTCTGTGTGCCTGACCTCGCTTCCACCTTTCTAGCAGGCCAATAACACCGGCAGGAAATTGAAGATTCGGTTCATCTGGGCTTTGTGCTTTGAAGCTCTGGGAAACATGTGCCAAAGCTGGATTGAATATGGGTCATTCCCAAATGAAAGGAGACCACATTAGTTTTACACATGACTAATAAACCAGTCATGATACATACAGCACAGTGGTATGTTGCATCTATGATCTGTCCAGTTTTATTGATGCTGGACTTTATCGGATGGCACACAATTCCCCTCCTGGCTATCCTAGATGAAATGAGCAATGGCGTAAAACCAGTGGCTCGTTCTACAAAGAGCAGGCCAATAGCAAGAGGCCAGCCCGTTAGCAGTCAGACATTGTCTGTCGGACAATGCAAAATGGAAAAGAATGATCACACGGGTGTCATAAATACCAATAATGTTTTCATGGATGTAACAGAAGGCAATGTTGTACTGTATTTATAACTAGCATCCGTGGCCGCCTGTGCAGACACAATTATATCTGCAGGCTCATGCGGAACAACAGGAGGTCATGATGCAAATGTCATCAATGGATCATCTCAATGTTCCCACATGAGCCCTGCCTGGCTTAAATATTAGCCCGCTTCTAAAGCAGGGTCATAAAAATAGCTACACGTTGCTGTCAGCCCCTAAGTCCACTATACAATGATGATCCGTAGTTGATTAACCAACAAAATCGTGTTTTATAATGCCATTGGCCACCATAAAGGTCTTTTACAACAATGCAGAATTTCCTCTTAAATGTATGACATCATTGACATAGTACACTTGGTGTTGGCTATAGTCAATCTGTCCCAAGATGCTGTACACTTCCTACGATTTTCTCAACCTGAATCTCATTTTACAAGAAGTTCCACAAAATATGTCATCTTGATTTAAACCGGCTCCTTTTCAGTCTAATGAAAACTGCTTTTACATCTTGTCCTTGTGCGGGGTGCTAATGAGAATCACGGCTGGAAGAGGGAGAGGGGGGGGTTAAACTTTTGTCCTTCAAGTGGTGAGAAAAAAACAGTCAAACTAATTTGCATAAAAGTGCGTGTAAGAAGCGTTCAGCCCCCGTGTCTTGCTGACCTTTATTACATTCCTTCCACCATCACTCACTGTCAACTCGCTTCATTGTTTGGAGAACTTTGCAGTGGCTTGCCATGAGCTGCTTACTTTTGGTTTGTTTTTTGGAAGAATTGCTTGAGTCATCATTTGATGACATTTAAAAATCCTTGCGGGCAAAGGAGTCATTTTAATTGACTGTTTACAAATGTTAATCCACGCAAAAGCTACCAAACCAAAGAGATCAAAACCATCCTAAAAGCTTTACACCGGCTCACTCAATCAGTAGAACAGATTTTGAATCAAAGGAATATCAAGCTAGTAGGGCTCTAAAGGTCAACCAACTTGGATCAATTAGTGGAAGCCAGAGTTCAAAGCAAACATGGTGAAGCAGCATTTAGCTGCTATGCCGCATACAAATTGAATCAACGACAGACACTAAGCTCCTCCCTCACACACAAGATGTTTTTAATCCATAACCGGATGTTCCAAAAAATTCTGTATCTTGTGCTATCAACATGATCTGAATACAGATGCAAGCTGTCATGTCGCGGCGTTACGCAAGCGTGTCTGGGAGGGCCGTGCATGACAGTGTCACGGCAGACTGCTGCTACTGGTGGCAGCTGTCTCCTTGCGTCTTCCCAGTTTGCGCTAGCACTTCATCATTGTTTTGCTGCAGCGCTCAGGACACATTGAGCCAACCTCGGGTTACACCTTAGAGGAAAGATACCCTAGAGAAACGAATTCTTAATCACACGCCCAACCTGGAAGATGTGAGCATATGTGCGAGTGTTACAAATGTGTCTTTTCAGTCTTTGGTGGTATTTTGGGACAGCTCACAGATCAAAGCGGGATGAGGAGGACTAGAAAGCCATCCAGTTCTATGTCTTAATGATCTTACCCGAGGGCACGCTAGAGTGAATACATCACGATAGATTGAATGCATCCTTCTGTTATTTGGAGCAGGCTCTACTCCTCTTTTGGGTAAACAGACTGCACATTTATATTAAGCCAATATATGGTTGAATTTATTTTTTCTAATCATGGAAGCAGAAATAGGTGGCACGGTGGAAAAGTGGTTCACCTCATAGCAAAGCATTGTTTTCATGGTTTTTTTTTTCTCAATTTTATACAAAGTCAAGTTCAGATCATTTCAAAGTAAAACAGTGTCACGTTCGCAGGAGCGAGTGGAGCCTAAGGGAGGGGAAGAACTGGAGCCTGGCACACAAGGCCATCCATCACAGTGAGAAAAGGCTGTGAACCGTTACAGCCTGCAGCATGTCAATGTTCTCTTTCTGACTGGATATGTCACTCTGCTTCCTGATGCCAGTGCGTGATGATGCCTGTTTCATCACACGTAACAGATCATTTTGATGGAAGAATATCTACCCAACCTTCTATTTTGGAGGTGTTGAACAATCACTCCTGACAGTTTCATTCCACTTTCACGGGCAGGGGGGGAAGCCGGCGAACACGGTTAAGTCGAACACAAAAATTGGTCGAGCCAAAACTTTCTGCTTTAGAACTATAATTGATAATTTTAAAACTACAATTGTGGCACCCGGAATGGAGTGTGACTGTTTCCGTCATGCAATGCAGGTTCCCCCATTTACGTGTCAAGAAAACATAAGCAATCTTCTTTCATGCTCTTTTCAAAAGCAAACATTTCCCAACTTGTTTCTTTACGCCCGTTATGTTGTTCTGCACAAACAGCTACAACACAGAAATGGGGAAACAACATTTTTCTGCCTTCAGCGAGTGAATAGAGTAGATTACAATAAGCCTTTATTAGTCCCACTATGGGGAAATGTTGTCTTTATAGCAGCTAAGTGGACAATTTCAGCATGCAGTAATGATCATCATTGCTGTATGTAAAAGTTTGGTTCCGCGTCTGTGCAATATAAACACTGCGGCAATTTTCACTTTTTAGCCATATGATGACATTGCTTTAATAATCAAATGACATGGGGACCATATGCTGACTAGCTGAAATGTCCCGCCAACTAATAGAACACAGTGAGCCCTCTTCATCTTTTTTACATTGCTCTTCATCAAGGGGGAACCCCCGGGACCAAGGTTATATGGCGGAACGGTAAATGGAGCGTGAAGCAAATCAATTTATTTCCTCTCCTCAACACAATTAATTGAAAGTCATGTAAAACTGTCATCACATTTTCAAGTTGATAAAAAATGGTCAGATTTGGGAGCACTGTGAAAACTTACACAATCAAAATGTCAATGTTTCTTTAGTCATGTCCGCACATTTTTCTTTGTTGTATACATGTACAAAAACATTCTAATAAATCTAAATTTAGGTATCTGGGGTAGGAAGACGTTAGGCAAGCGTCAGGCTTAAATGGAGGTTGCGACCCACGCAACGTTTGTTGTTTCAGGCTCGGCCCCAATCACTCGACACATTAGCATGTCGGCGCCGTCGCTGATCGATCATCTGCCCGTTCTCGACGTGTGCTTGCATTTGTTTGTTCGCAACTGTCAGATTCAAATCAAGTACGATTTATTTGTCTTACAAGTGCAGTCGACACATCGGAGCAACCCGACTTAATCAGGGTGGGACAGAGGCGCTCGGAAAGCAGATCGATGCTTCATCACGATTGGAGGGGGTGCAGACTTGAATTATTGCTGGATTTGCTCAATGAGCATGCTCATTGTCAAGGAGTTACATTTGTTACCTCATGTTGTGCTTGCTTGTCTGGCATGCTTGGATCCATCGAAGTGCAATTTGTGATGCACGGGAGTATTTGGCTTTCTTCAAGGAGAAGCAATTGAGAGCTTTGCCAGCAGGCCAAAAGTAAGTAACAACATAGGTAATCTCCAAATCCACACTAATGATGAGGACAGCAGTTGTGAGCAAATTGCAGTTTTTAAGTCGAGTTGGGGTGAACATTGGCAGACTGCTCTCAAACGTTTGCCGTATGTTGCTGACATTTGAGTGCTGCTTAAAGTGTCAAAAGCACTCAAGAATACAAAGTAGTTGGCACTTGAGGTGCTTGTCAAGTCGCGACGCCAATGCAAAGCCAGGCTGCGGACACGGAAAACATGATCGAACTCAGCATCCTACAGTATTTCCTGCGGGGAAATGACTTCATCAAACTCCCAAACTGAAAGACAGTAGTGGTTAGCACACGTGCCTCACAGTTCTGAGGCTCGGGGGTTTGAATCTCAGCTCGGGGAAGTTTGTTTGTGAGAGTAACCTACCACTAAAAAACAGAATAATAATGACATTTTCTAAAAATGATAACAACCAGCAGAGCTCTCAGGAGCACTCAAACAATGCCGCTTGGCAGTTTGTTGTGTAACTTGCATGCATAGCATTTTCTCCAAAGCTGCTCGCCTCATTTGTGTCGGACTGCTAATTAGTCAAGCGGGTGGGAAGCCATTAAGGGACATACGCTCGCTTTTCGATAGAAAATAAAAATGCAACTTTTCCTACTTTATGGATGACGTAACATACAGTCAGTGCATCCTGCTGATGTTTCCTTCCCGAGTAATAAGCTGCCGGCAGAAAAGCAGATAAGGTTAGCTCATACCGATTACTTTGTTGGCTGGATGTTTGACTACCAACAGAAGCACCAACGGTGGCTCTTGCTTTCATTTCATAACGTGAGCTCATTAGCATCAACAAAACTCAAGTTAATACGTCCTACTACTCTTTTGAAATTGCAAAATTTTACAAATAGCGGATGAGGACCAGCCTTGAAAGTAACTTGATATTTGAGAAAGTGATAATGTCCCTCCCCCCCACACACCCTTCATCAGGGATCAGATATTAGAGAGGTGGAAATGTAGCTGGAGGGGAATTTAATCTTCCAGAGATTGTTCTCCAACTATCTTCTAACTCGCTTTGGGAGGTTTCGGATGACGTGCGGCGGTGAATGAAGCCTCGGAATTAAATTTCGCCAGAACTTGTCATTTCCGGGCAAGGCTGTTGAATGCTGGGCTAGTCAGAGTTGTGCTTTTAATTAATGGCTTCATCTCTACACTCGGCATCAATCATTGTCACGCGTCTTGACGCGGATATCATTCAACGTGGAACAATCTGCCTCGGCAGCCCTATAACTGCAATTGAGACCGGGCCCTCAGAAGGAAAATAAACATAGTTGACCTTCGTTTTGAGTTTCCTCTACCATCTCGGGTCGGATGTATTTGCGTTTGAACATCCCGAATGGAGATCTTTAGTTGTTGCCTCATCCTGATTTTTGGATCCACCTAGGGGGGGACGAACACCTCAGGTTAAGCGAGGCAGTCCGGTTGAAGCAAAAAAGATATTTGCAGTGGCTGGGTGAGAAGAAATCAGGATGCAATTGAGCTGTTGGTCCTCCCTTTTACATAAGAAGCAAGAGGCAGAGGCTTGTGCTTGTCTAAAATGGGTCACATACACAGCACTGCATTTGTACCAAGTGACAGCCCTATTAATCATGAACGGGGCGCCATTGGTGCCCATTGGCTTTGTTCAGCAGGTGATTTGTCCCTTTGGAGGCGATGAGGAGGGACGTCGACATGCCCCCCATGTGTTCCCTCTCCTCTTGCACCTCGGTGCCCACATGCTGAAACGGGTTCTGCTCTCATGCCACCACCTCCTTACTTTTAATGCTCTGTTGCTTGACTTTCTTTCCATGTTCTCCTCTTCCTGCCCTTGGAACATTTCCGTTTGCAAAGGTGGCACTCACTTTGCGATCCAAAGACTCCCTCACTCCCTCTTAAATCGTTTACCTTAAATCAAATGTCTCGCTCGCAGGAGATGTCAGGTTGTCAAATAGCCTGTCTATAAATGGAAGAAGGTTGAAGACTCATCATGAAACTCATTGCTGAGTCCAGCATTCGCTCTATCTACATCAGCTTAGCATGGATGGAGTTATTTAACTGCCAAAAGCGTTGAGATCTCAAGAATGGTTCATTAACGTCACACACTTGATAAGCGGCCCCTGCCGAGCTATGTTTTCCATGCAGTCACTGAAGGCAACTTTCCACAAAACTGTTCAGTGTCTTAAAGTGTCAAGAACACATATTTCCACTTTTATTGAAATGTCTTTTTTTTTTTCTGAAGTTAATCTTATTCATGGAAGCCTGAAGCCTTCCCGATAATACATTTTTTATGAAGCAGAAAGAACACTGGTCAGCTAGTGACCTGTCTTGGTTCTATGACTAATTAATGACTCAAAGACAAAAGTGACACGCCGCTCTGCTCTTGCAGTCCTTGACTGAACTTCCCCAGACTTTTTCATATGAAGCAAGAAACATGTGATCTTGACAGAAGACGGCTTGTGAATTGGAGAAAGCAGTCAATTCTTGTGGCCAGTCTATCACTCCGTTTTTTTCTCAAACCTTGGGGGATTTCACTATATCGCAACAAGAACCCCATTATTTTTAAAGATATCAATACCTGAGTATCTTTGCACAAGATAACCGAGCTGAAGGTCGTAAGAATCCGAGTTTCTGTCAGAGCGAGCCAATTTTCAGAGATTTTCTTCACTGCCAATCACACAACATTGTGCTGCTTTGCCGCTATTGTGAGTAGCATTAAAAGTACATTGAGAAGCCTGAAAGAAAAGGAGGTAGAAGCTAGAGAATGACTCTGCAGATATCCCCAAAGACCTCGCTGAGAACGAAAATTTATGGTCATTTCCCATCAACCAAATGAATTTGTTTTCATCCATGTCCTTAAAAAGACAAATGGCCAAAATGACTTGAAAAATGCAAATGAGGACCAACAGTCCTGAATTTACATTTGAGTGACAATAAAGTCAGGCAACACAACATTCAATTGTGGTCATGAATTTTGAAATAATAATAGACATTTTGAATTTTATACTGACGCACTTCCATTATGAATCATCTTTAAACGTCATAATAAGAGATAGTGTTAAAAACAAGCAAACAAATATATGAGACCATCAACTTACCAAACAGGTTTTGGTTAATTGGCTCAAGATGCCTATAAAAATGCACTTAGCTATTCAGTTTAATGCCTCTGTCATTCATTATTCCACCAGGCCATAAAATGTTCCTATTTACAGTCTTTCAACTTAAGAAACGAAACCGATCAAGTGGTTTGTTACGATGCATTTAAGTTCACTTGGATTTTTTTTACGAGCAAAACAAAATCAAAGTCTACCACTTTTCAGAGAATGTGAACAATAGGTGCGAAAGCACCCTCAGACGCTATGAGAACATCTTATAGAAGTACTATCAGGTCATGAAGCTTTTAAGAGACTTCAAATCAATACTGATGGAGTTCACGGGCATTCTGCAAATTTAATTCCAGCAAAAATTGAATACGTGATAGCGGCGGTGTAAGTGGAGAATAGGATAAGAGACGTCGCCATGGAAGAGCACCGTCGGTCTCAGGTAAGGTTGATCATTCCTGATTGGATGTGACGTACATTCCAGATCATAGGAAATGTCTGCCTTCGATCACGAAAGAGTCTTTCAATCATTTGTAATTGAATGCCGAGTATCCATCTCCTGTTTTGACTTTCCATTTCACTCCCCCTTGAGTTTGATTCTCCTAAATGTCAGTCGCACAACAGCCACAGGTAGCGTTCCCACCCAGAAAACAAATTGCAGCAGTTGCTATTTGCACTAATGGGCCATGTTGCTTTTGACACCTGACTTACACAGGTGTAGGGAAAATAAAAGTGGAAACAAGCATTATAGGTATCACGCTTATTAGCTATGTTTCTGTGTAAAATAATGACTTTTCCCAATCCAATCATTCTGCAAAAATAGTCAAAGCGCGGGTGATTCCATTGGCCAAGTAGACTTTTTCCTGCATGCTACATTAGCGTCAAGGGAGAAAGGCACAAATTGGATATACTACTACCTTCACATACTGAGCTTTCTACAGCGGGCTGGTCAATGTTTTTTGTGCTAAGTGGCCCAAAATAAGGCACCCTTGTGCATTCTTGAAACTAGTATATCTGACTGGTGACACTAATGACTCCTGTTAACAGCGTCCATGTGTCTAGTTGGCCTTTTCGCCCCGCTCGCTCAAGTCGTTTCTCACTCTCTTTCCCTAGCTTGTTTTTTTTCCCATTTGGAAGTAAATATGAATAGACACAAAGATACCCCGCATAGAAATAAATACATTCCAAAAATGTTATCATGAATCACTGCAATGATTTTTATGTCTATACTTGTTGTAATGTCAAGACCCATAAAGTATAAAATAACAGTTCAAATGTATAGTTGTGTTTTTGTTCTGTTCACCCGAAAGGACTTGGAAAAGAACAATTGTCATCATTTATGGTGACGTAATCAAAATCAGGTTCGGGTAGCACTCGGCTTAATTTAAATCATTATTTAATGTCTGTCTGTTTTGGTGTCGTGAAAATGGTCTTTTATGTGCTCGCTGACAAAAGTGTGATGATGCCGAGATGTTTGGAGAATCGCAGCAGGGGAAGATGACACCATTATTTGCAAAAGCAAAACAAATGCGCTCCCGCAGTTTCTTCTGCTATTTTTTTCCTTATCTCACTTTGAACATCTCTCTTGCCATCCAGCCACATACTCTTTGAATGATCACGTTCCGTGGCATGAGAGTGCTATGTAATTAAGTCAGGGGAGCTGTGCGTTTGCAACGTGCCTCCTCGAGGGCCTGGCTCCTTCTGTGGATGATTACTGCCATCTTCAGGGGCAAAGCAAAATCAAAACCACACAGTCATGGACAATCAAGTCCCGGTCAGGTATTTCTTAGGAATCAAAAGTCATCATTTAAACTCATGACTAAGGGTAAACCTTGTCCAAAATAGCTCCAGCACTCTCCTGACCCAGAAGGGACGATTGATGAGAGAGAAACCGTAGAATCTTCTCTGTGTGTATCCCAACACGACTTTAATTAATACTTCATAGCCAAGCAATAATCATCTTCCGTTGTGCAAAGGTTGGTTCTGCAGATGCTCTGGCGGCAAGTGTACGGGAACGGCGCTAATGGTGTGTAGCAGGTAGCTTATAAAGACTAATTACACGCCGAAGCAACATTGAAGGACTTGAAAACTCCGTAATTACTGATAATGTGGATGTAATTGCATGCCGCTTTGTGAAACTGATTTTGAATAAAGATTCAGCTCGGATGTGAAACGAAGCTGCATGAGGGAAACGGTTATTTTTTAAGGCTGAGTCTGTTCGGGTGGTCTTCAATAAATGGATGGGGGACCTGGTAGGGCCCAGGGCTTATATTAGATTGCCCGCACAAACTTTGAAAGCGGTATCTGAATGAACCCAGCCAACATTAGGAAGACATATTTGTTTCAATCTTCATTCATCTCCTCGTTCCCCATCATCGTTTTGGCCGAAGCTGCAGGCGACGATTTCGCCACCCTCCCTGCTGGCTTTGATATGCTCGCTCTTGTCTGCAATGCTTCATCAATCACGCTTTGATCGGCGCAAAATCCATCCCCCTGTGAATTCCTCATTTTGACCCACAACGTTCTGTATGTCTGCTCTGGCATTCGGTCCTGACTTCTCAATAACAAACTAGTTACGCATAGCCTGCTGTGACTTTCAAGACTTTTTTTTAGCATCTGCAGGATTAAGCGGATTCATGTAATGTTGAGAAATAGAATTGCAGATAACATTTACTGTAGTGCAGTTGTCTGCCAACCAGTCCAGACCTCCAGGGTGTGCACCACCTGTGACCCTCGTGAGGAAAAGCGTGCCAGAAAACGGATGGCTGAATCCTTAATCTAAATGTCGTTTTTGTTCCCTCTAGATCAGGAGTCATCTGCCCACCCTCACATCCATCCATTGATTCTTCAGACTTTAGTGCCCTCTGTCTGCTGCCAGCACCATTTCACTATCAACTCACTCAGCCTTACTGCACATGCTAGATGTTTGTGCAACGCCCTCTTCACCTGAGCCGCATAAAAAAAAAGGGCACTAGAAGTGCATTTTAATCGCACAGCTTTTAAATGGATGAAAATATTTTTTTAATCCGTATATTGGGCAAAGGAGGGGGCCAACGTCAACGTGGCTTCCACGGAGGCCTGATGGTGTGGAATTAAAATGCATTCCAGGTCTGAAGCAAGTGGTGCATTGCTGCAACTCCTATCTTGGGGAGGGAGGGAGGGAGGGAGTTCAGAGGGGGTGTGGGTGGGTGCGTTTAGGGGCTGCTGGGCGGGTGGGGGTGGGGGCGTTCACGTGGGAGAGCTTCTGCAGAGAACTGTTGCTAGGAAACACTTGTAGCATCTCGTCTCCTCTTTTCTCCAAATGCCACAACTAACTGAAATGTCAGTTCCATCCACTCAGGAGCATGAAGAATGTGGCCCGAGTTTCTATTTAAGCATCGGCGCATCAAAAGGACTCCCATAGAGAATTACGGCAAGGCTTTCTTCTGCAAACAGAATGACTCGTGATTCATCTCTCTATCTGGCTGCATGGCTTTTCTTTGACTTTTTCAGCTTTTCTCCTCTTGTCCTCTCACATTTAAGAGCCACTAACCTTTCTTTCTACATCATTAGTCCGCTCCCCAACTCTCCTCTCTTGTTTTCTGATGTAAAGCCATCTGCTTCAACCTGGGTACTACGTTGCCCAGATATTTGTTTACCAAATGCGTCGGATGACTTTCTTCCAAAGTGCTCTCTCTCTCGCTCTCTCTCTCTCTCTGCATTATTCAGACGGATAAAAAACTTGAAGCGTCTCAAAAGCCATACAATTGCATGTTCTCAGCTACTGAGTCTGGTGGAACAACCATTTGTGTACCGTAATTTTCGGACTATAAGTCGCGGTTTTTTTCATAGTTTGGGTGGGGGGGCGACTTATACTCAGGAGCGATTTATATACATATATATGGGTTTTTTTCACTTTTTTGGGCATTTTATGGCTGGTGCGACTTATACTCCGGTGCGACTTATAGTCCGAAAATTACGGTATTTGCTAATATCTACATATGTATTCACGTAATCACAGCGTGAACATGCTCAGGTCAAAATCAATTATGATTAAATTCCATCACAGCCTCAACGAAAAGTGCAGAAAGCATAATATGTCATATGGCTGTAAAGAGCAAAGTCTGCAAGCCGTAAAGCAGACAGTGTTTTGAGCCACATTTCCCAATGGAGCATCGAAATATCGTCACGTACGGCTTATTGTTATATTTTATAGTGCAATGAAAATGAAAAAAAGCCACCTGGAGTTTCTGCGTTGTTTTGAAATACAAGCTTTTACAGCCAATATATCTCATTACGATAATGTGTCAAAGCATTATTTTATAAGAAAAATAGGCTCAGATGGTTGTAACTCATTCTACAGTAAATACAAGAGCGAATTGAATTTTACACTTTGACTGCAAGCTCCGAGTCGTTTTCAGTGAAGCGGCAAAAACTCAATAAACAGCCCTTTTTTTCGAGCAACTAAATATGTGCCTTTACCACGAGCCAATATCAATATTGACACAGGGGGAATGTCTCCAGTTTTTTTTCCCCAAACAGTTCCTCCCTTGTGTTTTGACCCACTCCTATTGCAACACTGCAACTTCTCAGTGGCACAGGTAAGTATAACCCCATTTTATCTCACTTGTAATTTATAACAGATTTATCAGAATTGAAAATTGACGAGATGAAACAATTCATAACCAACGACGCTTTTTATTTTGAATATAATTGGCACGATCATTTTGTTGTTGTCTGTGCAACAGATTTGTTTTTCCCGGCAATGCAATGCTGCTTGGACTACATTTCACTGTGACCACTTTCCTGATATGTTGTAAGTCGTATGTATTGTATATAAAGTGCACACACCATGTGGGCATCTTATCATATGCATCATAACACATGCAATGCTGAAATCAAGTTGAGCAGACACACGTGTAAAGTCCGCATGCAACACATGAATAATATCTGTCAGAAGAAGAATAAATAGGAAAAAAAAAATGTTTGACCACAGAGGTCACCATGAGCGAAGGTCTATAAATACAAACCTTGGGGGAATTTGGGTCTTTTTGCTAGAATGCCAGTAGGGGAGACATTTAAAGCATGATTGAATGCTTAATGCATCATTAAATCGGTGCATCTCATTAAATCATTGCATCTAACTGCAAAGCTCAAGGCACACGCTGACTCCCAAGGTCTGCCGAGTGACATGAAAATGAGACTTGTTGAGAGATGAAATGAGTCATGCCACACTCTGGACACAATTCAGCCCAGCAGCGGCATTGCGCAAAATGTCGGATGGAGTTGAAGAGCCTGCCAGTCAATCGGAATAGAAAATGATCCTCCTAAACTGTTAACTGTATTTAGCATTCCGGAGTTAGCGCCATCATGCTACTTTAAAGGGAACTCCTCAATTAAACTCAACCCGCCCATCTAGTGGGTCAAAGTCCCGGTGGCAGCCAAACTATTCCCCCAAAGTTAAAAGTATTGATTTATTCACAATGCTGTGCAATACATACATAATTAAAGCACCTAGACCTGCCCTGTATCGATTAAGAAGCCGACCAGTATCCAAGAAAGCATCACGTGCAGCATCCACCTCCCGAATCATTATTCAGTACCAGAAGCCCAACAAGACTTTTGATCCAAAATGCTGCCCTTTCTCATTTCAGTCCACGTACAGGTTGAAAATTGCTTGGCCACGCCGCAGCCAGCCATCTTCCGACTGGCTGGCAGCCATTTAAAAGTCTTGCGGAGATAAGCGGCTTTGTTCAATCACAGTGCAGGTTTTTTTTTTTTTTTTTTTTTTACAGGCTAGCGTCATTGAAATATCTTCTGTGGCGCTGGGGGTTAATGGAGTTAATGAAGAGCAAAGGCGCGTGTCTGAGCCGGGTAATTAGTATATGTCAGACTGAAGACACTCTATGAATAACTGAATTGCTTCGTCCGCGTGGAGGCAGTCCTTCAACAAGTGCGAGACGAGAAAGTATAAAGGAAAATGTGATTCCATCAGCAGAGTAAGACTTCATCCCAACTTGTGTTTCACCAAAAGCCATTTGCGA
Source organism: Syngnathus acus (assembly GCF_901709675.1). Classification (NCBI taxonomy): domain Eukaryota; kingdom Metazoa; phylum Chordata; class Actinopteri; order Syngnathiformes; family Syngnathidae; genus Syngnathus; species Syngnathus acus. The sequence goes on along the minus strand of NC_051099.1, from coordinate 1,495,420 downwards.
GTGTCCGCAAAATGCTCACTACCCTTTGATAACATTGTAAAGCAATCTGCAACTCCGCCTTAGATATTGATCATTCGCGTCGGGCGGCTTTAAAGAATAGCAATTTAGCCCTGACTCTTTTCTTATCAGGGAGGTTGTGTTCATTTCCCCAAAAGTTTATACCAATAAATTTCCCAGCCAAGTCATTTTAAAAGGTGACTTCCTTACTAATCCGAATAATTCTAACTTCGCCTTTCATATCTCCAGATGTCCTGTGCGCTTCAGGACACGACAAGAGGAAAAGTCTAATAATTCAAGGCCCTGGGAAAAAGGCTGACAGCGCCATTAAGGTGATGAAAAATGACGCCGAAGCAGACGACAGGAGACCTGAAGCTGTCACCCGAAGGAGGAAGGTCAAAAAGGCAAGAAGCGGAAGAACAAATGATGCCGGCTGCACCAGATTGGGAGGCATCTGCCAGCTCCAGCGATTCGTCTGCCAAGGTCGATACCTGAGAGACAAATGTTCAGGGCATGGAACGACCAGGCTGTGCTGTATGCCAGGTAAAGGGTGGATAGCGTCTTCAGGTTAGTCCGTCCACTTACATATTATCTTCTCCATAGTTGGAGCTTGGAGTGTCCTATGCAGCGGTCACTATAACAACAGAGTGAGGAGCTGCGACATGCACGGTTGTGGAGCTTTCGACTCCATCGGGTGATTTGCTCAGCTCTCTTTTTTTTTTAAAACATAAAATGTTTTTCATGCTGAATTTCCAGTGTGATCAACTTTCGAAAAGTACCCTAAGGCGTCTCTCGTCTCGCTCGCTCTGTGATCTGAGAGTTATGAGCTACTTTGTCAAGACGAGCGCGCCGTATCGCAGGAAGTGAAAAAGCAATTGCGGTGTATCTTTGGACATGCAGTATTTTGTAATGGATAACTGGCGCGTCTCCAAGGTCTGGGTGAGTACCTGGGGCAGAAGACTGACGGTGCAAAAATCATCAAACAGAAATAAAACTTTGAACTTGACAAGCCACCCAGGGACCCAATAAAAACACTTTTAGGTTGTGTTACGCAATTTCGTATTTGGCCTTCTGTGACAAATTCAAGTGGAACTCTGTTTTACGATATTACTGATACTTCCTTCTCATGCCATTTTTTCTAACCCTGCCTCCTGTTCAGAGGTCTAAACAGCACAGTGGACTTGGTGTGTGCTGACTACGGTGCAGTCAGCGCTCCATTCTCAGGCTCTCTGGCTGGACCAGTGAGTCAGAAAGATGCAGCTGGTTTCCAGTATGATGGCGTCAAACTTGCCAATGACAGTAAGAGTGACTCAATATTATGTTTTTTTTTTACTTTTTACAAGAGCTGTGGGAAAGATTTGGTGGGCTAATGTCATTTTTATGACCAAAGGTGCTGCCTCTGGTATTATGGCGAAACCGTGGGAAGGAAGTTTAGAGATTAAAGAGATTAGATTAAGATTCCGCTGAACTCCTGGTTGCCTTTAACACCAAGGACCCCTCTTCATGTGTAAAAAAATAAATAAATAACCATCATCACAGGCCAAATGGAAATCCCAGCCATACGTGTTTGCATGTTTGCGTGGGGGTATCTTGAGAGCATCCCGAGAGAACATCATTAGTCCCTTGGCCCCTAATTGAGCAGCATTATCAGAAAAGCCTGTATGTGCAGTCCGGCTCCTTTCATCTTTCGCTAAAGCCAAGACATGATTAAACATCACAGAAGAGGCATTACCTCGTCCTGACACGCGCATTAATGCCGAAAACGCACCATTAGCAGGCGCAGGTGATGGGCTTGAGTTAACTCCGGAGCTCTCCAATGGCATTTTGAGGTTCGATTTGGGATTCTAAAACATCAGGTTAATATGTGCTGTTATTTCCCCAGCGTGGTGGTATAGCGGAAAACTAATATTTCTCTTTGGCTTCCACTGACATTCTAAAAACATGCCTATTGGAGCAAAGCCACTCCTCTATACGGCAAAGATTTGGAGCATTAGATTTATTCAAATGAATTCAAGGGAGTCTGTTTCTTTCTCCCGCCCAGAGCACTGTGTAAAGATCTTTAACATTCGACCTTTGCGTTACACTGGCACGGTGGCGTCGGGGGACCCGCTGGGTTACGTGCTGCCCTTGCAGGAGCGTTTCGCCGGCATCACCTCGCACCTGAAGCTGCAGATGTGTGACGGCACTGACCCTTCACCCTTCATTTGACTGTCTATTTACAGTTTCTATTTGCTAAAAATACTCTACAGTATAAAAGCAGGAGCAGTATCATCCAGCTTTATCATTCACTGTCATTACGAGAAACATTTATTGCAGTTGATCTATGACTGATTTTTGTATAGGAAAAATATATCCATGATAGTGGTCATGATGGTATATTGTGCATTAAAAGTTTGCAATAGATTTTCAGTTTTGAGATTAAATAATTCAATTTTCAAGAAGGAATCCAACCTTGAGTATCACTATTCCACATTCTCAAATGCTTATATTAAGTATTGTAGAGTTTTTCATTTTGATGGCTTCCAAAACCATATTTTTACTTTCCTTTGCAGCCTTGAACGTGTCATCAGCTGAATTGGGTAAAGTGCCACATGTACAGTACCAATGTAATGAACTAAACCGGTCAGAAGATGGTGCTGTTTTACAACAAGTACCCAAACACGCGTCACGAATAGCCACATTAGATAAATGGGTAAATAAATCGTTGAATTGATAAATAGATGACAGATACACAAATGATAGATTAAAATAATGAATAGATGATAAATAGATGATGATGACGGATACATAGATGATAGATACTAGATGATAGATAGATGATAGGTTGATGATAAATTGATGATAGATGATCAATTTGCGACCGTTTCCAGTGACGTCATTGGTGGTTTTTCTATTCTGTGCCAAAACAGTTTGACAGCAAAGAGCGCACCTAGATGTCATCATGGTCCTATCCTGTAAGCCGCGGGGGAGGAGGTTCGTATTCGAAGCATTTCTTTCTTTCTTTTTCTTTTTTTTTCTCCCTTCTACTGGACCGTCCCACTTTGAGCTGAAGTGGGCGAGCTGGGATAGGCTGGGAGTGTGCTTAGCGCTCGTGAAAGAGAGAAAGAAAGAAAGAAAGACAGAAGGGGGAGACGCGCAAACTAGGAAGTCTGCAACTTTTCCCGGATAGCGTAACGTGGGACGGGAAATAGGGTGACCTACCGGAGGGGGGGAAAAAAATCATTTTGAAGGTGCGCATCTGGGAGACGCGGATGACTAAGAACCGTCACGGTGCAAACTTTATTCATCGCTCACTTATTGAAAGCCCGTCAGATTGATCTTGGAGGCGAAATACCGAGGAGGACATCATGCCAAGGAGGACCGTGCAAGAAGTGACCGTGCAAGATGTTCAAAAACGGAGAAACCCCAGCAAACATTATGTAAGACTGCTATTAGTTGACTAAAACAACATGTCGGTAGTTCAATTGTGAAACAAAATGTTGTTCTGCAGCTTTCCCCACCTTTTTTCCTCCTCCTCTTCTGTTGACTAAAGTAAAAACAAAGAGAGGATCATATTACCGCTATCTGCCAGATGCCAGATTTCTAACGGGATTTTGCTTTAAAGGAACGCACTTTAGTTTTGTACATTCCCGACCGTGTGTAAAGTAATATATGGGTATTAGTACACTTAGTTATAAAAAGTATGCGTTACAAGTTAAAAATTCTGGGGTAAGTTAAAGAGTTGCACTCGAATGGAGTTTCTGGATGACCCCCTCCGATTTCACTGCATCTGGGGGAGTATAAAATGTGTACATTCCACATTTCGCACAATTTCCAGGCACTCCAAAATGGAAATATTACATATATGGAAATATTAGAAAGAGCTCTTGCAATGACGACGTGCTATTCAGTTATAACCATAATCATAAAAATGACTATCAATCATTAATGTACCTAATACTGTGTGTATTTCACACACTCAAATGTACACGTGACCTTATATTGAGTCAGGAGATGTTCATATAGCACTGTTATAATAACCTCTACAGAAGATGAACATGCAACCTCCACATATGAAGGCCCAAACCAAGATTCAAACCCAGAACCTCTCCACTAAGAGGCAGACATGCTAACTATTATTCCACTGTGCTGCTTTTTTTTTTTTGGCTACTGGAAAGGCAGCCCTGCCAGCCACTACTCAGCCAAAACCAGGTTGGGAATATTTTCAAAACTATTATTCCATAGGAAATCATGTCAAGTGATTCAATCCGTTCCAGGCTCAAATTGGCATCATCTTAAAAAAAATATTAAAGGTACAGGCATCTTTATTACTGTGATTTTAAGAAAGGTTGGATTTTTTTTTTCCTACTGCCGTGTTGGTGTGGGACTAAAGAATGTGAACAAGACAATGGCTCATTTCTTAGCACTGGACAATAGAGCCTCCATCATTCAGTGTTAAGTGAGCGAGGAGGTCATAGAGGCTGTTGCCTGCCAAAGTGCACATGGATGACATCATGTGAGCAGCAGGCCAAGCGCCAGGCTGCCAAAAGATGCAGCAGGGGTTAGTTCCGAGGCCCTGGTGCGTGATCGTATGTTTGTTTGCATCCAAAGAGGAACTCTGAATGTTTTTGGAGAGCAAATTTAACAGCTTTTCTCAGCAGCAGATTTGCTGACCGTACACCTTCATACATATCAGCTCATCAATTTGAACCAAGCCCTTTTTAAGCTCACACACTGCATGTTCATGTTTACATAAACCAATTTGAAATTCTGGCCGGTTATTTACCTGGTCTTTCCAGTGTCATCTTTGTCTCCAGTTATCCTTGAAAGAGCAAGGGAAAATCTGGGAGGGAGGCCAGCAGCCATCACCAGGGAGTTTCCAGCCACTGCGATCCTTTAGGGAGGAGAATAAAGAACCGGGTCAAGCGTCACACTTTGGTCATCAGTATGAGTTTAGTTTGCAAGAAATGGCTTGTTTTCAGAATGTGATGTCATGACTTTCACAAATGGCTTCTTGTTTAGCTCTGTTGGATTTTTGTACTACTTCAGCCAAAGAGGATTTGTTCTGACCTTTGACCTTTGTCTGGTTTGTTAGTGTCAAGAAAAAATAAATAAATAAATGACGAGGGGGCCTACTAAGTGTCTGGAGAAACAAACAAATGGCTTTTGCTCAACCATGGCGGGAGTCTGGGCTACAGTATCCTGGCCGGATAATGACTTCCGTCTTTAACAGGAAGCGGTGTACATGAACCGGAGACGACAACATGTAATAGCTCGATATTATCACACTAGAGGAAGAAAAAAAAAATTGCAAATAATGTTTTCTTTTCTCCTAGGTTTACATCATCAAAGTTTCCTGGACCGATGGCAGCACCGAACTCATTTACAGACGCTACAGCAAGTTTTTTGACCTGCAGGTGAGTGAGAATCTCATTTAGGCATTTACATTCTAATTCAGTTTCACGTGAAAAATAGATCTTAGAATAGATCTTTATTGTCATTGTCACACATGTACAACGAAATTTAAAATAATGGAAAGAAAATAAAAAGCACTTCTTCGCCAGGAAAGACCATATTTGTAGTACTCTCTCATCCCCGCCCGGAAAAGGGCCCGGTCTAGTTAAGGGAGTGCAGGGCTGAATGTGTGATGACCACAGAAATGTCTGAATCATCGGCAAAAGTCATGCCAGTAGTGCGAGTGTTGTGCAAAGACGGAATTAGCATTCGAGTTGGTTTCCCTTCTTCTTTCTGAGCTCGTAGATTTGCTGCAAGGACTTGCAGAGAAACACAATACATGACTAACCCTAATTGCATTACAAGGCTTTTCACTTGATTAGGATCCATCAGAAACATGAGCTGCTACAGGGCTCCCATACTAAAATCACAACTAGCTTCATTTGAAATGTTGAGGTATTGTTGGCTAAATTGATGATGGGGAATCTTATCAATCATGTCATTCTTTTGAATAGCTCATTTTCTGAAGTGTTCATGAATTATTTGTACAATTATCATCCAGAGGATTTGTGGCTGTCTATTTGGATGAAGCAGCTAAATCAATAGCTTTAGGCTAAATAATGGAAATATGTCTCTATTGGATCTTATTCCATAGATAGTATTGCAGCCAATGATCTTATTGCACTCCACTGGGGAGTAGTGATGACATCATCAGGCGTCCTCTCATGCAGCCTAATGATGCGGAACACAGTCATTTGTCTCCTCTTATTGCCCGCTTTTAATTTCCCGTCAGGCTCTTTGCGATCATATCCTGACACTTTACGGTCACTTTGGTCATCGCTGCAAGCACTCGCATGCTGGATGAACACGAAAGGGAACACAGAGAAGATGACGTGTGTGTGTGTGTGTGTGTGTGTGTGTATCTATATATATTCTAAAGAAACACATGTCGGCACCTCAAGGCCAAACAGGAAGTGTTAGTCAGCACTTTGCATCAACACAGCTGGCCCAAGCAGTATGAGAAGTTAACAATGGGATGGATGTGTTTCGCCAAACATCTCATTTTTGCACACATTGATTCTTCGTAGAATTTATCTCGTACAATGAGTGTTTAAATATAAAACCTCTTGGTAGTTGTGAAGATCTAAACCTTGAACAGAAATAGACGGGTTTCTTCATGGAGGATGGAAATGTTTCTGCAACGGGGTCATCCTTGTGGGTTTTCAAATTTAAAAAAAAACTAATTCTATTCAGGTCACTAAAACCAGTTTTCCATGCTGCACACGTGTCCGCAGTCCCTTTTTGGCGACACTTAAAAGCAAGTGGGGGGGGGAAAAAAAATCCAACGCATTGCTTCTTAAGTGTTGCACAGCTGTCACATATTTTCCATGTGCAGTAATCGAGTATCAAAAAAACTCTTAATGGGGGAGCACGTTTTAGTTGAGCGATGGGGGGGCTGCTCATAGGGAAGCTTTTAAACTGATTCATTAACATGTTAACCACTTTGCCATATGTCTCCTTAAACTGTTGAAGATGGTCTTTTAATATCGATGTTAAGAATGACCTGAATATAGTCCGGATGAAACTTTTCCAAAATGACAGTGTTCTAAAACGATTCTGTCCGTTTTGTAACCATGTAAAGGGTTTCAAATGACCTCAGACAAATTCCATATGCAGTTGAGCGAGTGCAATCATCTTCAGGCTCAGAAACTGCAAAGAGAGCAGCCATTGTTGTTGCGCTTGATTCACGGGAGTCTCCAAAATTTTTATTTGTGGGCTGATGTGAGTAAACCGGATATGAACCAGACAAATTACAGCCTGGTGGAGGGAGGTTTATGTCTCTGAATCAGCAATAATTATACTTAAAAGTTGCATACTAATTAGCAGGTGGAATATGCAATGTTTCAGAAAAGCATCAATTTTAGAATTTCCTCATAATCCAGGTTACAATTAGCTGAAGGACAAAACTGGATATCATTTGAATACAGCAATTGTGCGCAAGTTGGAGGAAAGAACATTTAGCAGATTATCTGTGGAACTGAAGGAGGGAAAACTTCAAGTAGATGGGCTCGAGCCGATTATTTCAAGTTGAGGCCAAGTGCACTTGACATTCCCCAGTCATCGCCTTGTTGGACAACTTTGAATATTTGACATAGGAGGCTTGATGCCAGTGGCATTTGAGAGAGACTCATAGCTCCCAGCGGATGGCCTTTCTTGTCTGAGTGGCTCTGATTACAGAGGAGCTGCATGGTTTAGACTAGAGACAGAGAGTGGCCGGCCGGCTGGGTGTGTCCGCATTCACACATGGGAGTGGTTACAAGAAATGTGTACTGGGTCCCCTGTGTTTATCCCCTTGCACGTTGCCGTTCAGGAAAATAGCAGTTGAGCGGGCATTTATTAGTCTGCGCCTCTCACAGAAGGCTAGTTGTTGTTTCTGGACCATTGACACTGTCCGTTATCTCCTAAGTGCTTATTTAAAAAAAAGTAAATAAATGATTGCCATGTATCAACATAACATAATATATACGGTATAGGTCACACAACAAACTGATACATGACTAGTTTTGAAATGACTTTGCAACCGAGGGGGGGGAACGGGGGACCATCTGCTCAGTGCATTCTAAACATTGGCAGATCTTGCAGAAAGTGCTGATTTGAATTATGTCAACCTGAGCCATTCCATTGCATGCAGTCAATGTGACATTTACATCATTTGGAGGATTTTAATTATACGTTGCTATGTTTCAGATGGAGCTGTTGGATAAATTCCCAGTGGAAGGAGGTCAGAAGGACCCCAAGCGAAGGATCATCCCGTTTCTACCGGGTAAGAGTGCAAGGTTTGATATTTTGTGAGTCGCAAACTCGGCCTTGCCAAAACGATGCTTTTACGACTCCAACTAATCATTCAAGTACGTAGTTCATTATTCTCTGATTAAGCACAAGAGATCCCAAGCAAATTTTTGGGGGAGGAAAAAAAAATGCCTCACCCCACCCAAAGCTCCCCTACCAGGCTTGGGGTAGGATTTCTTTGAGGCCACACAGATCTGGAACTCATTGAGGAGATACACGCACAAAAACACAGCCTGTTTAATGAACTCTGAGGTAGTGGGAGAAGAGTAAAGAGGAGACACAACACAGCCGTAATCATACTCGGCAGCCCACTTGAAGAAAAAATAAATATATATATATATAAATATCCTGCTTTCCTCATCTCCAACCAGAAAAGTGAAATGACTGTAAGGTCACTCCTGTCTCAGAAGGTTTAAGAGTGTCTGCTTCCTGAATGTCTTCTCACAAAATAAGCCCTATTCATCTGCTGCTGAAGCCACAGAGTGGGCAATGTTGAGTCACTACAGCTTCATTGACTCCTTTTGGAAAGTTGCCAAGTACTCTTTCAGTGTATGAGAAGATAGTAAAAAAAATGAGGGGGATGATTGTCTTTAATGACCTTGACTGGTTCAACATATGGTCACCCAAGTGCCCAAAAAAGGCACTTTTACAATTTGTCTCCTGTGGTTTGATTAAACATACTTGGTGGCTGTGAAAAATGTGCGAGTGAGCCTGAGATCTTTCCAGGTCAACATCTATCCACTCAGCAATCCAGTTTTCCTCTTCTACTTTATTCTTTCTTCCTGTGTTCCTTAAGTTGTTTCAGAACTGGTTCAAAAATGTTTTGCTTTGGACTACAGCTGACAGTCCTTTGTATCGCCAATAAGCTCAGAATCACGGTATCAGCTCTCGAGATCTTTTCCCAGAACTGACTTCTTGTGTCATGTAACAAAAGTACTTAAAGCTGTTTTTTTTTTTTAAGGGAACTATTTTGAACCGTCGAGCTTGTCGGTACCTGTAGTTAGCACTACAGGGCGGTAAGAGTTATGACAACATAATTTGTGCTGGCAAATCACTTTCAAAAATCATTTCGAATCCCTGACTTTAAATGTCTTTCTTTCTTTGCTTCAGGGAAGATCCTGTTCCGGAGGAGTCATATCAGAGATGTGGCAATGAAAAGGCTAAGGCCCATCAATGAGTACTGCAGGGTGAGTCCATGGACACGTCCAAGCTTGTTTTGTGACCTATTTTTCTTCATTTCCTACCGCGATATATTGATAAGCAAGCCACAAATTCCTCAGCATCTAAGAAGCCCGTATATCTTGTCAAGCCTCACAAATAGTGTTACGTTCCAGACGTGCAACATCTTTCCTTTGCTTAACTCCCTAGATAAGACCCCGAGACATTTGCTTGACTGCAAATGGAGAATCGCTCATTCCTAAACTTGCTTGTGGTGTACACAAGCCATTTTGTGACATTTAGCAGAGATGAATCGCCTCACAAAATGGAGCAGAGCACTTGCTTAGGCTCCACTGTAGCGGAACTGCGGTCATAAACATGCCAATAGCTCATGTCTAATTGCTGCTTTTTGAGAAAAAAAAACATTAAGCTCACTGCTGCCCGAGAGGCAGATTCCTGATTCGAGGAAGATTTTCTAGATCTCGAAAGGTATATACAGACTCTAGTTTTGTTTTTATACTGTCGTCCGTCTCTCAACAGGGAGCCACACCCTAAGGGCAAATTTTGGTGGTGCTGAGCTGGTTCTTGTCAGCAAAAGTGGTGCTTTTCTTACATTTGCTTAAACTATTGCCCCTCCTTTTTCCTCTCTGAGGACAGAACATGGAGGATGTTTTGAAAATGAGCTTTGACTTAAGTATACACAATAAATGCGCCATCTTGCCTTGGGAGAGTTTTGTTTTCTTCTTGTGGGTGGGGAGCAAGCACTTTTACAGCTGTGGCTGAAATACTTCAGTCAGGACAGTTTGAGCAGATAACATATCTGAATCGGACCGACAACTCCAAAATATTTTCATCCAGTTTTTAAATGGTCTTGTTGGCAAAGTGGAACTTCATGTTGATGTTGGAGAAGAGCCGAGTCAGCTGAGGCTTTTAGCCTGACTCATATGGAATTCCCCTGGTTTGGTACGTTTATGTTTTTAATTCAAGACATGAAAAACATACCCTTTTTTTTTCGAAGGGGGGGGGCAAGCATCAACATCGAAACTGCTGCGTTTGGATGACACAACCTCAGTCACACACTGCTTGATACCATGTGAGTTCCAAATTAAGCTTAAACGGAAAGCACCATGATGATGCAATAATTCACAACCCTCAAAAAAAAGTACAATATTGTTTGGTCAAGATGTTTGGGTTTTTTTTTTAAATGAGAGGGACAATTTTTATTAGTATGCAGACAGCATCAACTTTCTACTCTATGCTTTGGCAGAAGTAATGAATGTCGTGAATGCACAAGTAGTTCTCATTCCATTTGTTCTTTGAAAACACAAACGCACAATTATCTTAATGCTGCCCATAAAGTCCATTCGCGGTAATGTACGCTTGCTGCTCCCCCGTCTCGGTAATGAGAGGACGGGCCACCGTCTGGCATAAATCCAAGCAGATGACACCCAGTTCACGGTGCACTTTGACCTCTCGGTCGCAGGGGCAGACGTTTTTGCGTGGCTCTCGACTAAATCAACCATTCAGCTCAGGAGTGGGCATTATGAATGAGCGATGTTGTCTACACTATGAATCAGCAAACATTGCTGTCTATTTTTAACTTTGCAAAAAAAAAACTGGCTTGAGGAACCTCATATGACGAGGCTAAGTGCCACGCAGGACAAGGGCACCTTGGTCTAGATATCTGGATAGCTGCCGAGCCTGCCGTTACAGCGACTGCTCCCTCGAAGGACAGAAGGGAAACACTTAAGAGTATTAAAAGCCGAGGTAGAGGCCAGCACAGAGAGCTTGATGGATCGTATTCGTGTTTGCCTGCCAGCTTCAGCAGAAGAGGGCGTAGTCTGGCTCCCAATAAAAATGACAGCCGGCACAAGGACAAGAGATGTTCCGTCTCCTGGTTTAGGGCATGGTAGATTCAGGGTGACTGTCTGTCGCCCCTCTAATTGGTTTGCTTCAAAGGCAAAAGTAGGGGGTGGAAGAAGAGATAAGAGCAACACAAGAGCAAAAATGCCCGTTTGTCTTCATCTGCGGTCGACTTGTTGGGGTCAATTTGTTTTCTGCGAGTGATCCCGCGCAGAGGGCCGTGACAGGGATGAGGAGTTGCTTCGATAGACTCCAGCAGGGACCAATGATGGAGCAGGAGTCTTTGATAAAAAGTTATTTTACACATCACATGACAAATCATGGGATACTAAAATGAATTTTTTGTAAACATGATTAAACAACACACAAGTTTTTTCCTCTACTTGCTCTTGTAACAATGCAAAACAATCTTGCGTCCTTCCAGGCCCTCATCCAGCTGCCAGTCTACATCTCACAATGCGAGGAAGTCAGAGTATTTTTCGAGACCAGACCCGAAGACCTCAATCCACCCAAGGAGTAAGTCTCAATTTACCTTTAAACCAACAAGGGACGTTCATAATAATCCATCAATTACTTGTTGAAGATTTACACAATAACAGGAGTCCTCATCCGAATACAAATATGCAATCAGTCACCACGCTATCAATCTTGATATATGGTGTCTGACAGCCAGAGCAGACCAGACCCTCTCTGCCTCATCAGCACTCGGACAGATTTTCTTTTTGTATTCAGTACACGGCTGTAGTTGGTCGCCAAGGACAAATGGCTCCTAACTCCTCATGCAAATTCACAAGCATATGTTGGGATGGGTGAAGGAGGAACCTTGGTTCGTCTTCACTGAAATGAGATTAAGACTCTCTACCTTTTGCCATTTCTGCACACATCTCTATGACGACTCTTATTGCCTCTACTACTTTTATATCAATATTCGTATTACTCTGCGTATCCCCGGCCGGCTGTGTTATGAGATTTGCTTGACCTGTGTTTCACCTCCCCGAGAAATGAAAAGCCCCGACATTCAATACACTCAAGCTGCTCTGTAATATTCCCCATCATTAGATTACCTTCCTTGTCATGGGTAGGTAGCTTTGCTTTTTTTTTCTTCTACAGTAGAATAAGTCATGATGAAGGATTTATTGCGACCCGAGCTGCTCGAAACAATCTTTCACGAGCCCGACAACATTCGTGTTGATAAAGGCAGACGGGCAAAAGGAGTTGCGCAAAGAGAGGCAGTGTGATTTAAGAAAATGGAAAAGGAAGATGATAAATCATAAGTGTGCTATTGCGTTAAAGGTTGGGCGCTGACTCCCACATTCTTTCCTGTTTTCCAGCAACGCTGGCCAGTATCAACAGCAGCCGATGCTTCATTGTATTTACATAGCAGAAATGTAAACAATTGGATATAATGTTGAATATAGTATTTCATGAAAACAATTTCCACATTGTAGTCATGTATTTCTGTCTGTTTTTTTAATCAGGGAACCAGCAGGAAAGAAGAAACCAGGTGAGTCACTTATCAATACTTATGATTGAATCTTTTTTTTTTTATGTGGGTATTTATTTATTTTTTTAACACTCCCTGTGACCATAGTTGCGTTGGGTCAGTGTTTCCCTCTAGTGGTGGAATAACAGCATTGATTGAAATGTTCATTTTCTTAAAAGAAAAGATCTTTCATATCTCCGTTCACTCTTAAGTTGCATCCATGTCATTTCCTTTCAGTTTTCTTCTCCGTTCATTTTCCTTTCCATCAGGGTTTGCGGAGAGAGCGACCACTATCCTAAAGCGAGGTAGTAAGACACTGACCGTCATGCTTGGTCGTGCTGTGTGTTGACCCGGCAAGTTGCTCGAGGCCTCCCCAACACATCCACCCTCTCCCCCTCCCCTCAGCCAGTAAATACGTCAATATTTCAGATTGTAAAAAAATGGAGTTTACAAATAAGGACATCTTACCTTCATCGGCACCTGCAGTTGTTTAAACATCCTCGGCTTCTGTTGGAGGAAATGAGAGAATCATTATCGAAATGATTTATTCCATTTATTTGTGTGTTATGCTGAGGTTTAAAACACAATGTGATATTGTTTTGTGTTTGCTTTGCTTGCCACTGCTCACTGAAGGATCTGCATTCAAATCTGAGGTGGCGTATTTAGGGTGCTTGAGTTTTGCGAGCCCATTGAGTTGTGTTTATCCATCCATCTGCACCTTCAGTGATCTGCTTGCAGTCTTGGTCTTTCCCATTACTATTATTTTAATCACATGTACTGTCATTTTCGAATTGAAGCCTGACTGAACTTTGCCTTCATATTTTCCACGGTGTTGGTACTTTTATGGTGCTGGTTAATAATTTGCATAACCCTGTATAGCTTTGATAACCTCTAAGCTTCATTCTCATCGATTGGTCTTTATGGTCGGGTTCCCTCACACTAGCTGTCCAATCACGTCCGCTACCTCGCCTGCTTTGCATTCGGGTGACTCTTCATAATCTAGTTAAGCCTCTTCTCATTTATTTGTTGGTGCTTCTGACCTTGTTGGAATTATTCTTGGCATGTCACCAAAAGTCAATTTACTTGCATTAGTGGAAGTTTCATTACAGTTGGACAGTGTCAGTCAAAAGCACGTCAAGGTGACTATCTGAAAAGTGCACAGGTAATAAAAGTTCATGGACAGAACGCTGATATCCCATTAAGAGCCTTAATGAGATTTAATGACTAATAATTTGAGTGGAGGCTTTGCTTTATTATTGAGAATTTGCCTTGGGGGAAAAAATGGCAAACAGTAAATATAAGCTAGCATGCGTTGTCATTACTCTAACAGGAGACAGCAATTCAGCTGACCCGCTCCTTTTGGACCAGTTTGTAGCAGTAACAGACTACGAGAAGCAGGAAAGCTCCGAGATCAGTCTCCGGGTGGGTCAGGTGGTGGAGGTCATTGAGAAAAACGAGTCAGGTAGGTTCCCCATCATATCATGGTTTTTTTTTGTATCAACCTCAATAATTGACTCAATTCTATTACCTACTGGACCATTTTGAACATTAATGCCTTCACAAGGCTGGTGGTTCGTGAGTTCAGAGGACGCCCAGGGCTGGGTTCCTGCCACCTGCCTGGAGGCCCAAGATGACCCTGATGACTTCTCTATTCCAGGAGAGGAAGGTAATCGATGAACAAAGCCTTCTCAGCGGACGCTTTCGACGATTAAGATCCGATATTTCTTTCGGCGACCATTTCAATAATGAGAAAGCATCTAGGGACTGAATCCAAGTCTGGCTTTTATTTGGAAGTCGCAGATGGGTTGAGGTGTAACATTGATTCCTGTCTTGCCTCACCGTGCTGCCACGTCAGCACCTCGGAGATTCTGGTCTTTGCCGAGGCACGTGGGCCGCCGTCGAACTTTAGGGGATCTTTTCAGCACGGGCTTTGGGCAAGGTTGAGCGCACGCATTTTCTTCTACTCTTCACCCTTAAATGTATGTGCCTATGTTGATGCATGCAACCTCTATGCTTGGCTTGTGCTGTAGTATGAAGGGTCAGTGCATGTGAAGGACATCCTTGCATTTAAAGTACAAAAATCATCTTTGTCATGCATCCAGGTGGACGACGTCATGTTCTAACTTACCTTCAAATTCGGGTTACGTTTCCAACGTCGTAAAACGAGGACCTTGTGTGCAGACTGCATGGTTTCATCACCCACTTAAGACATATCTAGGGTTAAAACAAAACAAAACGAATTTTAAATTGTATTAATACATGCAAACGTACCTTTCAAATTCGTTCGAGTGATTCATACATTTATTTAGAAATGCTCAACAACCCAACATTAAATGCTAATTAGTGCATGTTTTGCACCAAAATATACTTGGGCAAAGACTTTATTTTGTACTAGCATGTTTTTCTCCTGCATGTCATTCAAATCCCTCAATTCGGCATGCATGGCGCACTCACCTGTTGTGAATCTGTCAAACAATCGCTCGTTCAATTTCGCAACAACACGCGTTTGTAACATCATTAAGCCTTGAATATATTCATGCATTTGGGGGACGCGAATTTGCTAAATCGTGTGAACGCAGTGAAAGGAGAAAAGTCACCGTTGTTTACGTACTTTTGCTAAAGGTGTGTTGAAGTAGTCCCGGAGTAGTCCTGGCTGCAGAGTGCAATTGGGGGCGTGGCTCATTGTGCGTCGTTTGACTCCGCCCTTCTTTTTACTTTACTATTCTTTTTTTGTTAAACAATCATTTTGGCTGTTTTAATAATGCCGTTTAAGGACACCACGCTTATTTTTATTTTGAGCTGTTTTTCCCGAGCACAAAGGTGGACAAAAATACTGTACAGTATTTTAAATATCTCTCAAACATACTATGACAACTGCAATATTAAACATGGCATTATATTAAAGCCGCTGAGACAAACCACAAGCAAAACAATGCTTCATTGCAGGTAAATGCAGATTTTTTTGATACTATGTGCACCTACTCACTCATGCCTAGTGACCATATTGTGTTTTTTTGCATGTGTTTATTTCTCATTTACACTCCAATTCACTCAACACTCTATGTTGAGTGAATTCTTTATTATATATCAGTAAACTTCTTGTACAGTTGCCAAGATAAAGAAATGTTTTAGTAAATACTAAAAAGAGAAACGGCATATTTAGTAGCTACGTGTTTTGGATGCATTTGATTATACCCTGTTTGTTTTCTATTAATATTCCAAGATGGCACATTATATTAATGTCTTTATTGTTTCTTTTCCAGAGGAAAAATATTCTGTGGTTTATCCGTATTCGGCACGGGACGAAGATGAGATCGACTTGGAGAGAGGAATGATTGTGGAGGTCCTTCAGAAAAATTTAGAGGGCTGGTGGAAGATCAGGTAATTAATATTATGATCTATTATTTCGACATTACACATCTCTTTACAGTGAGACCAATAATCTGTCATCCGATCAGGTACCAGGGACGCGAGGGCTGGGCCCCAGCTTCCTACTTGAAGAAGACTGACATTCAAAGCCAGAAGCAGGCAGCGGGCGGCGCCACACACGCCAGCGCCAACGACCTGGACGGATTCTCCAAACAGAGCCAGCCGACCCGTGAGAACCGAGACGGCAATCAGAAAGAAAACAGACTCTCGTTCTTTTCCGAGAACAAAAGTAGGTTCATTTTAACGATGAACATTTCCGATCGTTAATTGGTATTGACTGATTCTTTGTTCGACGACAGAATTCGGTTTAAGACAGAGACCTCCTCCACGCAGGGATCTTTCTATCGTAAGACACTTGATTTACCATCCATCCTCAAATGGTGGTCTCGCGGGGTTGACACCAACACTGTTGTCATTTTCACAGCCACGTGGTACAAATCTTCCCAAGCCGCCCGGTCCTCCGCAAGTCGAGGAAGAGTTCTACACAATAGCGGACTTCCAGACCACCATCCCCGATGGGATTAGCTTCCAGGCTGGAGTAAAAGTGGAGGTAAATGATGCACACCTGATGGAAGTGAAGTGACAAAGATTTCAAATGTCTTCTTTTCTAGGTGATTGAGAAGAATGGCAGCGGCTGGTGGTACATTCAAATAGATGAGCAAGAAGGTTGGGCCCCGGCTACGTTTATTGAAAAGTACAAGAAGACAAGTAATGCTTTGCGGCCCAATTTCCTGGCGCCGCTACCTAATGAGATGGAGAAGCTGCGACTGGAGGACAGCGGTTCTTCAAATGCCCCGGCCAAAGATGATAGCTGGTCTAAGCCTTTACCGGATGAGCCCTCCGGAGTCCCTGAATCCTGTACCAGAGTCAAGCTTAGAGACTGGAAGTCCGGTGCTACCAAGTCTACCTTCTCCGGCCCACTGCCTCCAGCCCCTGTAGCCCCGCCTGATGACAAACCAGCTCTACCCCCGCGAAGAGAGTCCATCAATAAGAGTTTGGACTTAGAGGTGGCAGAGAAACCGGCCAGACCAGATCACGCCAAGCCTTTGCCCCCCAAACCACCAACTCCCGGAGTCATCATGCCAAAGGCGGCACCTTTCAAACAAGACAAAACACCAGAAGCAAAGAAAGAGGACAAGAGCAAAGCGCTTCATCTTCGTAATGAAATGGGTCTGGAATGTGGTCATAAGGTCTCTGCCAAAGAAGTCAAGAAGTTTAACCTGAAGCCGGTACCCAAGCAGCCACCCAAACCCAAGGCCGAAGTTACGGAGGAGAAACCAGAGGCAGCTTCTCCGGCGGTATTCATGAAGCCAAAGCCTGTGATCCGACCTAAGCCCGTTCCAGCCGCGAAGCCGGACCAAGCAGCAGAGACCAAAGTCGACATCACCAACCTGAGAAGTAAGCTGAGGCCTTCAAAACCCGTGGACCCCGCTTCAGGGGAGGTCAACCATCACAACGATGCCCCGGCGGTCCTTCCGAGCGCACCGCCCTTTCACATCGCATCTCTGAATAACGGCAAGAATTGTGACGAACAGAAATTCCCCCCTAAACACGTGAACGGCCATAGTCGCGAGAGCTCGCCACCTTCTGCAAAACCAGCAGTCCCTCCCCACAAGGAGCCCCCTCTGAGACCCCCGGGTTTAGCTCCAAGAAGACCTCCTCCTCCAAAGAAAACAACCCCTTCCAGCCCAACTGAGATCAGATCAGCATCGGCTTTAAAAGACACTCAAGATCCTCCTAAAAGTGGACCACAACTCAACAGACCCCCGCCCCCTAAACCAAAGGGCTTTCCTCCGCCTATCCAAAGCAAAGAAAAAGAAGAATCCAAGGGGAACAAAATTGCAAATCCCCCAAAGCCCCAAGTGAAGAGCGACAAGCCCGGCCCGCCCAGAGACAAGCTCCCACCTTTGCTGAAGGAGTCCAGTAAGGACGAGCTATATCTGGCCGTGGCGGACTTCGATGGCGACGACCCGTCGTCCACCTTCAAGGTGGGGACGCTCTTTGAGGTCCTGGAGAAGAACACCAGCGGCTGGTGGTTCTGCAAGAACATAGGAGAAGATGTTGAGGGCTGGATCCCTTCAAATTACTTGAGCAAGAAACCTTGAGGCACTCAGACGCAATACTGTAGATTAAAAAAAAAAAATCACTATGTAGCTAATATTCATTTTTAATTTATAGGTACAGTTTTTGGTTACAGGTTACAGGTAACCACGCTTTCTCTAATAGTAAAGCCTCTACATATGCAGAAATACACCAACAAACAATGTGTCCTAAATAGTGTCAAAATAATAATAATAGCAAAGGAGGCGGGGTGTTATACAATAATCCTATATAGTTATTATAATAAAAATATTTTGTAATAAACGTGAAAATCAAAACATATACCGGCCGCTATCTGAGAAAATGGCAGAATTTGAAATGTTTAGCACATCATAATTGCAACAAAAAAAAAGGTCTGACCAATGTACAGTACAAAATATTGTTTTGCAACAAGGCTTGACTGGTCTCAAGCGTGGTCAGTGTATCAAAAATATTTTCTATTGTAGAGAATATCTTAAATGTCTGTCACTTTTTTTCCCATTTATTGTGCATCTTTTGTTTACCGATGAAGGGACTAGCAAGAGGAAAGGAGTGAGATTAACGAGGAAGGTGGCTGATAGGTGATCTGGTTTGGATCGAATGCATTCTATGGTTATCATCACGAAGCAAAGTAGGAAAAATAAAAATTTGTAGACAATCCGACAAGACTTAAATATTGAGTCGCTATGTTCATTTGATACACAATGATGAGTGTGAGGGAAGTTAGGTGCAGAAGATAAAAGGTAAACGTATGGTTCGGTGATGTCATCATGGCAGTATTGTGGTTTGTCCTTTTTTATTATTACATTGAATTTAAGTCAATAAACATTTCTTTTTTTTCCATTCTGGTGGTTTTATTTGTTACGAGTATCACAATTTTCATTGTTTTTTTAAAAGAGTCACAAGGATGAGAATTGTGAGGAAAGACAATATTTCTCTGTAGTGTAGTTTCAAGTAATTTGGACTCATGAAGTTGTGCACTTGTTTCTTTTCAATATTTTAACTTGCAGGCTTTTATACACTGACATCATCTGGTGAAACGCTTCAAAAGAATTTGATGATGTTTCAAGTCGCATAGAACACATCTTTTTTATGTTCCTAGATAAATGAATATCTACAGGAATAAGAGTTTTAAGGAAAATTATCTGTACTTGTAATAATAATATAGGCAAGAAAGGTCTATTTTAGATCTTTGTGATTTAGAACTTGGTACAACAGCGCTACCATCTGGTGAAATTATATATATTATTTTAAGAAACTGTACTGCTCATCAGTAAATATTAAATGTAGCCAAGAATAAATAGATTGAATTCCTTAATTGATTGAACAGCCTCCTGTCACAGTCCAAATATTAGAAAAATCTGCATTTATTTGATATTTACAACAGTGGTTCCTCGTGATACAGTATCAATCACACTCACAAGCCTCCATACATTTGACGTTATGCAACCTGAGGCAGAGAGGAAGACCTAAAGGGACCCAGTTACCTCAATCAGGAAAGAACCTTTAATGACCAAGAGAGCGGAATTAAAATGTACCTAAATGCTGATTTAATATACAGTTGTAAGGCAAAAAAAAAAAGTCAGCATAAATAATTTGTGGTCCCTTGAAAACTAATTATTTCCCTCCTCAGTGCCAAGGAAGGCCAACAAAAAATAAACCTCTGAGCTCTGACAAGTAATATTGCACTTCGGTTAGCATGCAGCTTAGCTACTGCAACAATTAAACACCCAAAAGGTCGTGTTTTAAATCCATCAACTGACACACAGTATTTCATTTTGGCTTTGTCACTTTCCATCCAGTGTGGCTGATTTCTACAGTAACACAATCACTCCCCATGTGTTAAAATGAATTATAATTAAAAAGAAAAAAAAAATACTACGAAGAATATGTTTTGTTAAATTTGGTTTAAACAAGAACCCATATTCAAAATATAGTAATGACAATCATAATGATAGCATAATAAACATCCTTCATACTCTGGGTTAAAATATATATTTGAAAATATTTAAATTAAAATGTACAGTGATGAATTGAGATTAACCTGGAAGGAAAAAATAAATAAAAAAGTCACACTTTGGCAGCTCCGACAAAACTACATAAGGTTTACATACTGCCAATTGCACTGACGTCAAACGTCCCTCTTACAAAAAAGCTGTCCCCTTTTTGGGCATTAACAAAATAAAGATGACACCCTTTTATATATATTAAAAAAAAAAAAAAAAAATCACCAATATTAATTATTATTGGGATGTGGCTTTTGGTCATCAACCAACGTGACAATTTTCTGGTAAAGAAAACCAAACAATGCGGGTGAGTTAAGACATACATATGCACTTATTAACAAACATGGCGAGAGGGATTCAAAACAATGTGGTGCCCTTTAAGACACTTTTGTATGTGGCTGTATCACAGCAGTAGCATGCGCTGCTTATGTGGTGGAGGAGTCCTGATAGGGCACAAACTTGGAGAGTTTGCCGACAGATCCTCCCGGACTCGGGAAATCGCCCATGTCGCCAATCTTGAAGAAAGCGTCTCGCTCCAGCCTCCTGTTCTTCAGATCTTCCTCAAGCGCCTGGAAAAAGGAAGAAAACATAAGTAGTGTCCTGCCTCGATCATTTCACATCTCAACCTCTCTCTGAGCTCACCAGTACGGCACTAATATTCTCCAGAAAGTCATTTCTATCTGCAGCCGTCCGTTATCAGGAAACCTACCGTCTTCCTGGGTTTCAGCTGCTCCCTCCAGTCCTTCAGCTGCTGGTTATGCTGCTCATCCAACTGTTTCAGCCTCAGAGTCTCATTCTCAAGCAGCATGTGGCCCTTTTCATTCTGAGGCAGTCATAACGTTTTTATTTTTTGGGGTAGAATTCAAAACTGAATAAAAGGTGCACGCGTGTCGATATTTGTGCGTACCTGCATCTGTTGCAGCTCTCGGATGTTTCCCTCGCACTCGCCAACCATCTCCCTCATTTGATTCTCGTGCTTCTGCTGCTGCTGCTGCCTCTCGGCCTTTTGACGCTTCTCCTCCTGCTGGGAAAACTTCCCAGGGCAAATGAAACAAGCGGTTAGAACAAGCTTCAGAAATTTCTGTGTCCTTCATGTGACAACAATCTCCCAATCTATTCTTAATGGTTGTACCTGTTTGATCTTCTCCCTGTCCTCTGAGCTGTTGCCCGAGGACTGGATGCGCAGGCTCTTCTTGAAGATGGCCATACGGGTTTTGGCTTCGTTGCGCTGGTTCTTGGGAAGACGGCTCTTCTCCTGTTGATGCCGAGCCTTCAGAATCTCGATCATGCGCTGGTTGTAACGCTGCATGTGGTCCAGCTCCTGGATTGGAGCAGAACATAGAAACTGACTGATACACAGTTCGATGCTTATGTCGCGTTTCCATCCACCTTACCTTGCCGTGTTTTTTGAGAAGTAGATGCCTCTGCAGAAAATATTGATCTTTGAGCTGCTGCTTTAACATCTGATGTCTCTCATGGAGGCTCCTCTCCTCCAGTTCCCAGATGGAAGATTCACGATCTTGAGAGACAAAATGATGGCAAGGTAGTCAAGACGTTGATGGAAGAAGGACACCTCACGACACGTTTTCACGCACGCCACACAATTCCAACCTCGGATTAACTGCTGCTTCTTGGTGAGGCATTCCCGCTCTGTATCGGCAATCTCTTTCTTGTTGTTGAGGATGATTTGGTGGAGGGTAGAGTCCAGGTGGTTCTTCTGGTCTGCCAGGAATTGTTCCTCCTTAAGCCACAAGGGACAAAAATGAATGACACATTAATCGAAATGTATTACTGAGAATTCAGTAATATCACCTTGTCGGCATACCTCTTGATGTTTCGTTCCTTGATAGGTATTCATTCGTTGCTTCAGTTGTTCTTTGCGCTCACTTCTTGGCAGCTTGTCGACGGATTGTTTTAACTGTGAAGCGGGGGGGAAAAAAGGCACTGGGTATTTTGCCGATTTTATTTGTACATTCTCTGAAGGCGTACCTACCTCCTTTTTCCTATGTTTGAGACGCTCCTGGAACTTCTGGTAATCGCGTTGTTGCTCGGCTTTAATGCGTTTGGTCTCGTCTTTGAGTTTATTTTGGTGGTCCGTCTCCATCTTCTCAATGGTCTGCTTCTGTTGCTTCTCCAGGTTCTCCATCTCCACATCATAGAACTTCTTCTTGCTCTGCCAACAGGACACGGTGAAAGTGAGTCAGATATTATGATGTGTTGTTACATCCCATTAACAGCATCTCACATTCATTTCTTGGTCAAAGCGTTTTTGCATTTGTTCTTTCTGAGTTTCCAGTTTGGCCTGTAGCTGTGCCAGCGCTCGCTGTTCCTCCTTCTGGAGCAAACGTAGCTCACGCAGCTCCTGACGCCTGAACACACAAACAACACAGACCACGTAAATACAAGGTTAAAGTGTACTGTCATTTACATCTAGTAAAGTTGGTGCCAGGAGGTGTAATGCCATATTTGTACCACTAGGTGACACAAGTCATGCACCTGAAGCTTTCAGAGATATGTGAAAAAATGATTTCATGTAATGAGGATGACTGGATCATTTGTCACCTGTATGCTTCTTTTAACAAACAAGTTAAACAAGAGGTCAGGATGGCTGAATTTGCATAAATCCTAATAAGGAAACAAAATGGTGCATTCTAAAGAATATTAGTCATTACAATGTCTTCAGAGAATGTAAAAATTGCAAAATATTTATGAGGAAAAAAAAAAGAAAAAAGCCTAAACGCTCCTTGGAAGTTAATTAAGATGCAGAAGCATTCCTTTTTGTTTGCATATCAAATGTGTTCAGCTGCATACCTGAGGTATCTCATCTCCTCATCCTTCTTCTCATCGTCCCTGATGATCTTGGAGGTTGTCACGCTCACCTCAACGCCGTCAACCACAAACTTCCTGGTTCGTTTTAAAGTCTTCCGCGAGTAGTCCTGCAGGAAGGAAAGAAAAGGGGGGGACGTTATCAAAACAAGTTGATGGGCTTGCTAAAGTTAGTTGTACAAAGCTAATTTATGTAAACAATTTTGCACTCAGTTTGATAATACGTGACATTTATAAACATTCAAATTAAATCATGAATTACAAGATGACTCAGCAATAAATGGGTTTTTAGTGACCGTTGCATGTACATGAAAAAAAACATACATGCAAATAGAAGAGTGCAGGCATGTTAACTACGCGTGCCTGTCGATAGTCTATTCACTAGATGAATAAGCGGTGCTGGAAAAAAGGAAAGAGGGGGGGGAAAAAAAAAAAAAAAAAGGAGACAAGACTCCACACAGTGTCAACAGGATTCCAGTCATGGTCAGTCAGAGTCCACAGAGCTCCAGAAGCAACTGGGTGACAGTGAAGCGTATAGAGACCTCCATTCAGCGAGGTCAACCGCTGGACCGTGCCCACACAAAGGCCACATTGGGCCTCCGTGAATTGCACACCATGAATATTTTGCTACAACGAAGGCGAGATGGAACCCAGTGAGGAAACTCTCGTTTTCATTTTTGCCATCTATGCTGGGGATTGTATTACTTTCAAATATTTGCTTTAAATAACCGAGACTTTGAGAGAGGTATGAGGATAGAATTAAGATGTTCTCCAAACTGATTTGGTGTATGAAAGAGTTTCCCTGAAGACACTGGCAGTTTCTTCTTTGCACTCAATCATTTGAAGTGAAATATACGGCAAAGACCGACTCACCCTTGCAGATACTGAGAAGCTCTCATTCCAAGACATGCTCTTCAGGCTCTCCGTCTCCACGCTGCCCGAGTTGGAGTACCGCGCGCTATTGATCCGTCCGTTGATATAAGGCGAGACCGTCTCGGATCCCATTGAGGCTCGATCGCCGTTCATTTTGTTTAGGATGCTGCTCGGACCGGAAGTCGGCGCCGGTGAAGGAGCAGCTGAAATGAGTTCTGGAATCTGCGCTGGGCGATTTGGTGCGTCTGTACTCCGCTCCGGGGAAGACACCGGGTTTCTGGACTCCTCGGTACTGTCGACGCTTGCCTCGGATGCATCGGATTGGGGGAGAGACGGCATCTGTTCTGCCTCCGCAACTATCTGCAAAACGTAGTTGACTGGTAAAAATATCTTTTACGATTCAAACGGTGGAACAGGACAATACGGCTCCATGTGTACCTCAGATGTGGGGGTGCTCTTCCCATCCTCGATGCCAGAGTCCGAGCTGGAAGTCTTGATGGAGACGCCGCTTTCATAGATCTCGGACTCCAGCTTAGCTTCAAACTCCACTTGGTCTTTTGGGGCCAGATTGTGTCGCGGTAAGGGCACAGGGGCAGCATGCGGCTGCTCCTCTGTTGCTGAGGCTGGCTCGGCCCCCTTTTCCGCTAAAGAATGCGGTGAGGTCAGAAGGGATGCGGTGGGGCTCGAGGGGTCCGAATGGTCTCCTTCCAAACTGGTCTGACTGGTCTAGCACAGCAAAGAGAAGACGCCTTTTACGATGATGTAGCGGAAAAGTATTTGAAATTCACGTCTTCTATTTATGATGTCAGCAAGCATTGCTTGGCAAGAATGAAGCCCTTCCTGCTCAAAACTTGCTTTGCATCAAGTGTGATTTGTTCCATGGTGAAGACATGTACATTCTATTTATCCAACAAAGATTGGAGTGAATAGAAAATGCCACTTTACATTGAATTGCTTTCACACATTTCAGATTCTGAAATGAGGGGCGGGACTAAACCAGCAGGCATCTTTATAATCTCAGTGATAATATACAGAGGCTCCCTCCCAAGTTGTTTTTCAAGTCCGGTATAAAAGCTGAGCTAGAACAATGTACAGCCATAAATAATTTGCTCAGCATTTTCTTTCTTTCTGTTATAGGCGTGAGTCTAAATTTAAAGTGTGGCTGCATGCCAGTGTTCCTGTTACTGTTTATCCTGAGGGTGGTGAAGTGCAAGCCCTCGTGCTCTTTGTTACTCTCTAATCTCTCGGCCGCCGCGGACACATGAATGGCCCCAGCAGAAGCGACCTTCAATCCTTTGGCAGGAAAGCAATGTTTACCAAGTCATGCTTTTCAAAGGATGTCTGGATGTGCTATTTGCTTGTTAGCATTTTTGTATGTCACTAATATTGTGTAAAAAATATTTTGAAGAATGATTACAGAAATAAATACAATGGCAGACCTCCTATTTTCAGACATGGATGGCGAATGATAAGTGACAGATTGGGCAAATGAGCCCAGTTTGGTACCACAGTGAGCTCCATGGCGTCGTCCTCCTCCGCATCCTCTCCGTTGTCATCGATTTCCTCCATGACTTCGGCCTTAGCCTCGGCCACCAGCTCTCTCAGCGGGCGGTTGGTCGTCACCGAGTTCACAAAAGGGTGCTGGCGGCAGACAAGAAATGTCGGGCATGAGTATTGGCGAGGGAATCGGTGGGGTGCGTGTCGGACACTCCGGGCCACTTTCGCTGCTGATGAAATTCAATCCGCCACTCAACAAAGCCGTACGCGCTCAACGTCACAACACCTCAACATCATAAACTTGGAAAAGTGTGTTTTCCAAACACTTTTCAAAGATAAATGTAGCAAAGATGCCATGTATTATTCACATGCTGGGTCGTATAATTGCAGCGGCAGACCAAAGAGGAAAATGTGGTTGAGCATTTAAGTGAGTGCACATTGGAAGACATTTGCGTGTCACAGTTGTTGTCGTCGCTGCTGTGTACTGCACTTGCCGCCCGCGCTGCCATTTGGCTTCGGCTTTCAACTTGGCTGATTAGAAACCACAGTCAGCTATTGTCTAATGAGGCAGGAAGTGTAAATGCTGAGCGATGTCCTACTGCAGCACAGATGGCTGACATCCATCCATCCATCCGTCACACAATATTTTCTTATTTCAAGTCAGTGCAGCATTCAATTTGAGCAATTCAATGCCAGACAGAATGCAACAATCTAGCAAAGATAAAAAATACATCTTTTTAAATATCTAATCAATAAAAAAGGCAAAAAGTATAATAAGTCATCTCACATGTTTGAGTTGAAACAACAATGGGGGACTATGACCTCTTTTGTGGTTTAATGTTGCGTTCGAAGCGCAGTCACGCATGCATGACTGGTTGGTTGGTTGGGAAAAGGTTAAACATTTAGGGGAAGCACAGCACAAGGCTGCCTGTGTTGCAATCGCTGGGACGGCGGTGCACTGTCGATGGATTCTGTTGCAAAGTAAAGGCAACTTGACTATTCAGAGTGGCTGATGAATCAAATTTACATTTACTAAATCTCAATACGCAACGGAAGGCAACAACAATATTCATTGAGTGAGTTTACGTCTATGCGTTGGAAAAATAAGCAAAAACAATTGCGTGAAAATGATTTCAGAGATTGATTTGTTATTATTTGATATGTGTTTATTTTTACCTATAAAAACAGCTGCTGCTTAAAATAATATGATTGATGAAGCAATGTGGAAAAAAAAAAACTGACGAGAATCAAAACGGATTGGTCAGAACGAGTCGGTCATGACTTGCGGGGTCATGAATTTGTAAACAAGATTGACTTCTATTCATAAGATCGTCTTTCATATTCTTTAATGTTCCATTTAGTCCCTTTCAGGAATAGTTTTTTTCTTTTTTTAGTCATGATTAACCATTACATCACTGATTTTAATCGGACCCAAAACTTATACACAACTATCTGAAATAAATGTTATCTGACAACCATTCCAAGCCAAGCCAAAGCCATGATACACATCTAAAACATCCAGCGAGGCACCATAAAAGCGGGACCGCGCCCATTTTTGCCCCCCCACACGCACAACCCCATAGCGTGCCTGCATGGATCTCAACTTTTCATCTCCCCGTTTGGCCAGCGGTGGAGAACGAGGCGAGGCGTGATCCTGACATGTTGGCGGCGGCCGAGGCTGGGAATGTAAACAGCTGGCTTTCCCTCAGCTGCGGGATCAAGGCAGGAAACCCTGGCTCGGAATGTTAATAGACGCCGCTCTCCTGCTTGATACCACGTCGTGCTCACTTATATTTCAGCTTGAGTAGTACTCTACATAAATGGTCGTGACACATTTGGACTTAAAGGACACAAGAGGCACGTTTCCTCAATTGTAATGCATCTTGCCTTACCCCTAGGAGCTGTACTGCAGTCGGACGGGCCTCTGGGTTCTTATCCAAAGCTCTCCTCAGGAAATCTCTAAACTCTTGTGACCTGTGAAAAAAAAAGTCATAGAAGATAAACAAAGAGAATTGAGGAAAAATGGGGGACGTCTTAACATAGTTTGAGAAGAGCACAGTGGCGGATGTGTCATGTTGATACATTCGGATCATCTCCCGCGCACAGCGTGGTTCGTAAAAGCAAGTGAGGGCTACCAGGCGCATTACGAGTCCCCGAAAGCAGTGTTGCGAATCACGGCTCGAGAGGAAAAGGTCTTTGCTCAGCACTTTTTTGGTCCGATGAGTAGAGTGGTGAGGAAACCTTCATCCATGTCTCACTCATGATTGATTGGGGGGCATATCGATTATACATGACATGATTTGGTTTCCTCTTTCCTCACCATTTGCTTGGTTGATCCAAGGAGGGAGGCTCTGACTTGGCGATCTTCAGCAGCACCCTCATGGGGTTGAGGTCATGGTGCGGAGGTTCAATCTGAGCAAGTTCAATCAGCGTAATTCCGAGGGACCAGATGTCGGCCTTGTAGTCGTACGGCGCGTCCTTCATGGTTTCGCACATGACCACTTCTGGGGCCATCCTGGCAGACAGACAAGAGTTGGAGTGAGTTTGGTGGAAACCTGAAGGTAACCCTGCGGTGATTCCAGAGATAACCAGATTTTGCTGGAATCGATGAGCAGTTCAACTCACCAATACGGCGTGCCGATAAAAGAATCTCTTCTTTGGAGGGTTTTGGTGTTTTTAGCAGACACTCCAAAATCCGCTGGAAAGCGAAAATAAATAAATAAATTGGAGTTTATGGTTTGTTTTTCCACTTGATTACTTTTTGTGAAGAAACCAATTCAAAGCACGACTATTTACAGGTCATTTTTATTGTGTGTTAAATGTTACATAACATCTTGTCATGTCGAGCACAAGTTTGGCAGTTAAAAGGACAAAAAGCCTGGAGGAAGGAATTCCTCTTATGTCACATCTGAGGCACTTGAATTTTTATTTTTTCCATTCGCAACGTAGTAACCAGGAAGTATGTTGAAATAATTAAAGTCAAAACTAACCGCCATGTCGTGTAATTAATCCTAGGTTTATTTCTGATCCGTTTTGGGAACTAAGAACGTGACAAGCTGCAAGGCGGCAGCAGGTAAAGCCGGTTTGACGACAACTATTAATAGAGCAGCGATCCGTTGGAATTGGTCTACTTCCTTTTTCAAAAATACACGCGTGTGAATTTGGATGCAAAACGATGACATGCAATTTTGCTGCCTTGACTGACACAAACCGCTTCCACTCTTTTTTTGGGACGGTTGTGGTTTAAATGTTCGACACGCTGGCCACCGAGTCGCATCCACAACTTCGGCAGTGCAATGTGAAGAATGTGAAGCCCTCTCCAAAGGGGTCCATTAAAAAAACCATGAGAGATGTTTTCCCACACAGAAATGCTCCCTATGGGTGTTGGTGTGCACCAATGCCAAAAGTTCGAATAATAATCATTTTTTGTTATCACATTAGAGTGATCACCTAGCTTGATGTCACCATCCAGCATGAGGAGAATGTTGCCGGCCTTCAGGTCTCTGTGGATGATCTTAATGCTGTGGAGGTAGGCTAGTGCCTCCAGCATCTGCCTGCAGACCACCTTTATCTGGGGCTCGGTCAGTCCTCGATCCAACTCTGATAAAAGGAAAAGGTGGGAACAAGGAACAAAAAAAGGAAGGAGATCGAGTCAAGTGTTGAAGTGACGCCAACTTTGCTCATTTTGATCTAAGGGAGGCTAATGGAGTGAGTGAACTCCACGAAAGAGAAGATTACAAAAGGTCATCCTGTTACTGAAGCTTCACAGGTAGTGTTGCCGGGTTGCTAATCCTGGATAAGAGAAGACGTGTTCAGTTAGCTGCACTGGGGGTACATGCAGATATGAGGAAATGGATTACACTGTGAAAACACACACGGGGGGTTTCCCACAGGAGCGGACTCCACAGTGTCTGCTGGCAGGAAGGCTTTCGAGGCCAAATAAGTTGAAAGCATTGTGGACAAAAAAACATGGCATGTCTACAACTGAATGATGTTTGAAAACAAAGCGATTCCAGAGGACAAAAGGGAAGACTTACCTAGCATTGTGGCATCCATAGCTCCTCCTGGGCAGAACTCAATCATGATCTGGGGAAAGGAAGGAAATGGAAAGTGGACTTTTATTATTATTTTATTTGATATATTTATTGATCGATTTTTACAATATTTAATTTTATTATATTCATTGGTTGATTTATTTTATAATAATATTTTATGATGTATTTGTCAAGTACAATAAAGAGTGCATCCCTAAAATCATTGAGGCAATTTAAACAAAATCAAATATGTCAGATGCTCTTGAGAGCTGGATTTGGGGCCACATAATAGCAGCTTAACAGTGAAGTCAAAACATAGAGGGAGAAAGGAGAGGAGGAGGGAAAAAAGAAAACAGGACACACCCTAAAAAGATGTCTTGTTGGCCAACAGTAACCTCTAACAAGCATCTTTTGCTTCCTTTCCTGGCATTAGACTTTTTCACACACACACTATAGGGACAAAAGTAGTGAAATACACTTTGTCATTTCAGGGTCATTCTAAAACTATGTTTGAGAACATGAAGAGTTCTTATGCTACAAATCAATTTCAATTACTGAGCCAAGCCCACAATTTTTACAAAATAGATACAAAATAACCAAAAGGGTCTAATATCTGCGCCATGAGCTCATGACACCTCGGTATGACAAAACCGTGTGAGCGTCAACACTCTGCAAGGGGTGTGTAGTTTCACTACGAACAAAAAGATGCACACAAACGTGAAAGGGAAGTTGATGCAATGCCATGAAGTATGCATACCTCTCTTAGTCAGTGCACGGTCATGTGACAAACAGATTGTGCTTTGTATTTCACATTCCAGCCACGTGTAACCAACCGTACGTCACCATTTAAGTTTCATTTCTACCTTATCAGGGCAGATATATCCTTTGTGTTACCTCTGCTGCTTTGCTACACGTTCGAAATGTTAAAATTTCCCTGGACGAATTGAATTGACTCATTAGGTCAACCGCAGAAATTGGTCGACCACATTTTCTGTCTCCAAACTATAAAACTGTATTTTAAAACTATAATTATGACACCCAGTAGTGTTTGGCCACTTCCATGCTTGCCACACAGACATCTGATTGGTTCATGACAGCCCTAATTACCCCATATCCGGAATTACTGGGAACGGGTTTCAGTAGCAACACAACAGAGACCTTTAACAGCTTTAACGCTGATTTGATGAGGAGCAGTCAAGTATGTGCCCTGACTGGCCTTGCAACATTTTCACTTTGGGCTGGAACGTCAGATGCACTTCCAAATTAAATGCAACTTTAATGTCAATAAGAATCTATGTTCAACTTAATAAATCGATTCAAAATTATTTTTTTTCTATTCTACTTTAAATCACAGTCAAGAGAATTCAAACAGGTGTAAACTCCGCTGACGCGGCAGTGTCCTACTCCTCGTCACAGCTCTGTGATTTTCTCACCTCACGAGGAGGGAGGGCTGTAAATGTAAAAGTTCCATCATGGAAAAGACGCAGTCGCAGCAGTCCCCTTAAATGAACTACGACCGAGCGCATAGTGCGCTCATCTGTGTTTTCCCTAAAGTCTATCAGGCTGTGTCGGCAAAGACGAAACATACTGTCGTCAATTGAGGAACTCCAATGTCATTGGGTCTCCTAGCAACCCCAGCCTGTTTCATTGTAGTATGTAAACGGAACAACCTCAAACACGAACCATATTCGTCAAACATCATAAAACTGCAGCGCTTATCACGGTCTGACGTCACAGCACACAGTAGCACTGCAATTAACGATTATTTGAGTACTCTGTTATCTGTCAATTGTTTTGTCGAGAAATGTGTTTATTCAATATATTATATTAATATATAATTGATAATATAATATAATATAATATAATATAATATAATATAATATAATATAATATAATATAATATAATATAATATAATATAATATAATATAATATAATATAATATAATATAATGGAAGAAGGGATAACACAGAGTGGTTGGTGAAAGCCAAGATGTTTGTTACACAAACCATCTCACTGAATCCAGATCTGGCTGTTTGGGAGGATTTGTGGGTGGGAATGGGGGGTGGCTTAGGAATTCCAACTATGGCCAACAAAAACCATGACAACATGACAATCATGGGGGCTATGCCACTGCTGTGTGTGTGTGTGTGTGTGTGTGTGTGTGTGTGCATGCTGTGTTTTAGTGAGAAGTCATTGCAATTCACTATGTTTTATTAAATGAAACAGCAGCGAGAAGCTTTGCTCCATTTTTAGTTCTCAAATCATCACATTTGTATTTGAGGGGTGCAACACTATGACAACTATCTTTAGCCATTTGGCTGGCTTGCAATTCCTCAAATATTCAAGGTCACAGCACAGCACAAGGTCATTATTTTCCTTGGCCAGAAGAACCTGGAGATTACAGAAAGGGTGGGACGATTTATACTTCAGGAAAAATAGCTCAAGAGCAGAAAACTCTGCACTGAAAAGGACATTCCTGCTAGAACATCAGGGGCAGGCTCGGGTCACCTCAGATGCATTATGACGCCCGGGAGATTTGAACTCTTTATTATCTTTCACTTTTAACGGACGACCAAGTCTCACAGGACAAATCTGGCTTTGATGACTAAAATATCTTAGTCGGTCGGCCACAGAGCGGCGAGAACATCCTGTCAACATGTGTGCTCGCTACGTTTTCTATTGTGCTCTGTTTGCAAAGAGGAAGCTAGCAGACAGTGTTGGTGTTGCCTACCCAGAGGTGGTTATTGTAATAATAGGCGTCCAGCAGCTTGACAATGTAGCGGTGGTCGCATTTGGCCAGGATTTCAATCTCCACCATGTAGTCCTCCAACTCTTCCTCGCATTTGGTTTGGATCATTTTGGCTGCCGCCAGAACACCAGTCTCCTTATTGCAGGCCTGGTGGACATAAAAAAAAAAAAGATACACACTATAACCAAGGCTTCAGGACAGGTCAGAAAATCAAATATGCATTTCCTGTGACAAACGAAACAACCAATTGACTTCTAACGTCTCCCTGTTTGACAGAAGCTATTGGAAAAGATCTGAAACAACAGTATGTCGCAGCGACCTGCTTCTTTACCCAGCTCATGCAGTGTGTGTGTTAACCAAACAGACCCGCCGCCACCACCAGGGGCAACCCGAGGTGTGAGTCAACAGGACATCTCCCCCGACCACTAAAGCGTCACTCGGTCAGCCGCTCTGTTAACAAGGCTCGAAACAGTCAACAAAAAGATGGCAGATTCTCACTCCTCTGTGAAGATCTCAGCACTCCGTGACCGTTATACACCCCTTTGCTAGAAAGAACCCGACGACATTAACGACACTGATAAACCGGCCTTTGAAATTCTGAACTCTTGAGAAACAAAAATGTCTTTGGGTCTGAATGAGTTCATTGTTATTCTCAAATATGGATTGTCGATCGCAATTTTCTATTTACACGGACCGTGTTTACACGGACACAGGTATAATCTGTATACAAGGCATGGAGAGGAAATGGCTAGGAAAGGCCACTTCAAATTAGTATGACGTCAGTGCATGACTGTGGAATGTTTGGCTACATAGAAACAAAATGTTAGTGTCTATCCTACGAATTAAAGCACAATTAACTATTGCTAAACAAACTGGCCGAAGAGAGTGAATGTCATACTGTAGCTCTTACACAGCAAAGGGCGTGCCTACACTTTTCAACTTGTGACAAAATGAAATTACTGTGCCTTGGTATAACGTCAGAGTTCTCTTTATAGCTTCTTCTTACACAAACACACATGAAAAAACTCAATGTTTCACACTTTGTCACGCTTCACTCGAAATCTTGGTTAAGAGTCAGAATTCCATGGAGATGAGGGCAACATGCCTGCACTCAGTCTTGACAGATTTTAGCTTCAGCTTCACCTTGGATGTATTTTCACTGTAATCCCTCATAAATTGTTATGACTGACGGTACTTAAATGACCAGGAAAAAAAAAAAAAGTTTCAGGGTTTATAGAGACTTCTCACTTCTTGTTTTTCCTGTTTGGAATTCTCCGACACTGGGCGAGCCCTAACCCTCCCTCCACCTGATGACCTCACTCATTGTGACTGTCTGCCACATGGCATACATCTTTTGTCTCCTAACATCTGTCCGCTACTTTCAGCCAACAAAAGATAAATCCGATTTTACGGTTTGCTTTTAAATCCACAGAAAATTAGTCAAGTTTATTTATATTTCCCTCAAAGAGATTCAAATGCCCCCACAGTTGACAAATATTCTTGACATCCCCTGATCAAATAATGCTGACTTGTTATTTCAGAATGCATTATATGACCTGAAGGGCATTGACATGCTTCTCTTGGGTGCCCTGGTGGAAAGTTGCTGCTTCCCCCCCCCAAGCAGCACAAGAGTTTCTCTCTTACATAACCTGCCAACTACCTCAAAAGCATGAATTAAAGCATTTACAGAAGGGAACTGGGTGTGAAGCCCATTACACAGCGGTGCTTCAACTGCACACCCTAACTAAAGAAACAACACTAGTTTCGTGTTGAAAACATTTCCAACACGCAAAGCAGGTTCGTTCGCTTGGCAAATAAAGGGCTGGCTGACCACATGATGAATCAGAACAATTCCCAAAAGAGAGTTAAGATTTTTTATGGGATGAACAATTGTCCAATAAAAGCCAACCGGTACCATAAAACCTTCTAGCAGGGACCGCCCCTTGGTGAGAGCCTTGGGACCCCAACCAAAAAGTGCCGGAAACCAAATGAAATAAGGGGACTCCCCACAAGATCAGCCCACACCCAGAATGCATGCACTTTCTTATCAGTCGCCGTGGGCCCGGCTGGCTCCTGAGATTATACACAGCACTGCTGATGGCCTCACATGAGACGCATCACACAAGAGTTTGTACAATCCTAAATTGAGCATAAACTCCAATGAACTTCCTGGATTGCTTTTCTTTTCGAAAAGAGGAAGTGTCCCTCCCTTGCACTGATGACCCACAAAGATTGTTTCTCTTTCGTTTGATTAACGGCGAAATGGAGATTGACAGAAAAAGACCAAATGGAAGCCAACAAAACATCCATTTAAAAGCACGGCACATTTTTATGGAGGTTTGATGGAGTCTTCCACAGACTGCTCGTGTTCAGTTCAACAGCAGCAGGGAAACGGGCTAAGCGGCACGTGGCTCATTAATTAGTGAGGGGAAACATTTGTGACTTCACTTGACACCCATTGCCTCTCTCTTGCTCATGAATACCATTTTCTTCTCTGTATGCTTAGAAAGTGATATGTCGAAGTTTGGGAGCAGGGACACAGTCCTACGACTTCCCCGCTCCATTCTCCATCTGACAGCTGCAGGTGTTGAACTGTCCTCCTCCTGTTCACTGGTGCACAGCAAACAGCTGAGGCATGTCCATATAACAAAGGACAAACACTGTAACCTTGTAGCAAGGTAACTATGACCACCTCTTTCAATTCCTAGAGTCCTTCAGGTCAACAAAAGGTGACGGAATAATTGATATGAGAGCAACAATTGACCATTGGCCTATTACGCAACATGTGTGTGCTAATGTACAGCACATGTGGGGTGGCAAATCCACTAACAAGCTATTTGCTCAATATTGACTTCCAGTAAGGGCACTGCTCCTTCAAGCCAGACGTTTGAAATGTCAAAGACATCTACTGTAGTCAACTACAGACAGTGGTGGCTTGTACATGAGGAAGCGAGTTGGACAAACACGTCCAGATTAAACCTGAGCCAAAGTTCTGCCGCCGCTGCTCATAAGAAATGGATACAAGACAAGAGTGCTTTCAACGTCCCTGCAGCTGGACTTACTCGGGATTCCAGAACAGGGATGGGGTGGGGAGGCTGACTGAATGGGTGCTTGATTTGAAAAATGTGCTCAACCTATTGGCCGTGCGTGCGTACGACTGTGGTTTCTAGAAACATCGGCGAATCTCAAACTCGTTGGTCTTGTTTGTTTTGGAAAGATTGGGAAAAGGTACACGCTCGAAGAAGTGTCAAGAGGATAATGGGAAGCTGTTATGCCGAGCACAATTATTATTAATGGGTACAGGAAGGGCTTGGTGCTAATCAAAGCAAAGAAAAAACTTTTTTTCTATGAGGTAACAGGACAACAACATAAATGTGTGAAAGTGTTATTTTGGACTCAAAAGCACTTCAATTTAAGAATTCCATGCACTCTTCTGAGTCACCTCTTCACAAAGTTTGTCCATTTCAATTTTAGCATATCCAACTAACCAACACATTGTAGCATAATTCCCTCCATTATTTACACCACATCAATAAGAAATACCAATGTGGTTGCATGCCTCAAAAATGTTGAATTGAGGGAACTCTTGTTTAAATTGTTTTTTTCCCCCTTCATTCTAAAATGATTCAGTCAATGATGCAATTCATGAAATAATAATGCTCCTTTGCAGAGGTATTTGCAACAGGTGTCAAACCACATCAGATTCGACCAATTACTGACCCTTTACAATGTTAAAACTGGATTAACTAAAACTAATCCAGCCCAAATCGTCAATGGTACCCCAAACAGTCGAATGAAGTATTTTAAAGTTTTTTTCCTTAGAAAAAGTGCAAGGTTTCTAAAAGGCCAACAGAGTTGACAGTTGCATGAGTTCCACATTACCTTGTAGACTTTTCCAAACGCGCCATCGCCCAGTTCGCCCACAATATCCCACTGGTCGTTTGGATTGATGTCCCGGTGGACATGCTCGTATTGTTTGACCTTCTTTTTAATATCAAGATTGGGCAGACGGAGTATTTTGCTGAATCTGGCCAGCGCCATTCTTCAAGCGATGCGTTAATATTGAATTAAAAAGTTCAACGCGGATTACGAGACGCGCGTGGCAAGCGCACTGCCCATGCAAAAAAAAAAAAAAAAAAAAAAAAGCCCTTGTCACAAAGCAACGTAAGTCTTTAAAGCGTTATTCCATTGCGTCCATGTCGACACGGCGCTATGTTGTTATCCAATTTAAAAGCCCACGCATTTTTCATTCATCTGCGTCGGCCACCTGCAGCACTTAAAAAACTGAAGTGATCGTTGCAGGTTTAGCGACTCTACTAGTCCCAGCCAACTTGTTGCCTGTCAACTGTCCAAAAGATCAGCCCCACTTTACGTGAAACACGCTCAAGACTCCGCCTATTGGCGTCATGAAAATGTAGTTTCTTTGTAGGGACGTCGTCGTTTCGTTAAAAGCCCTGAAGGGGGAAAAGGGACTACATTTCCGGGCTTGGAGCGTGGAGCGTCATTTTCAACGAAGGCTTTTGAATGTATGCACACTCACTTGCTTTATTTAATTTAGAATGCATAGTTGAAGCGGTCCTGACGTCTAGTATCACTTGGGATGGACGTGTGTTGTGTAAAAAAAATGATGAATTGTTGCAGGCCAGCACAATTCTGTTTGCAGTACTTTAGTGACCTCTAGTGGCAGATTTGTCAATTGCATGCATTCATTCATTCATTCATTCATTTGAGATTACTTATCCAGGTAAAGGATTTTCTTTTGCAATTTTCTAGTCTAGGAATGTTCCATGATTCTCTATAATGTGCAAACTTGTGTAAAGTTCACATTGTCATTTAGAAAGTCTCATAACAACAACCCAGAATTGGAAATGTGAATACCACATCCAAAGTTGGAAATTCAAGTTCTCAAAAGCAATTTCAGAATGAGGTACAGTGAACACCTCATTTGCATTTTCTCCTTGGAACGAACGCAAAGGTCAGCCAATGAATTAATTGCGAGACGAACAGTTCTCGACAGGTTGAACAGGCCAATCGTGTGAAGGCTCTCTGCTCATTAATTAGTGAGCCGCATGGGTGTCATTGTTTAAACCAATTTTATTAAATGTGGTTTCATCCATTCATTCCCCTTAGGCACAGACAAATGACATGCAAGAGAAAAGCTAGAAAGCATTTAGTTTATGACAACAAAGACATTAGTCAGTCATGGAGCCAATTTCTGGACATTTTTAAATCTTTTGACCCATATGTGCACCTTTACTACTAAAGCCTATAATGGTCCATAGCAATATTTCCCAGACAGGAGGACATCAGCACACAAATGAAAGGAAGATCAGACATTTTGGAAATCTTGAATGTTTGTCATAATCCACATCATAATCCCTGTTTAATGAGCCATGAGACAAACAGCAGCCACTCTGCTTCCTGTTTCATGTTCCACTGAACTTCCTAATTCTCTCTACTTGTTTTGAAATACAAGTCAAGCGTGTGTAGTCCCCAGATGCATATGGCGGGCACTGTATGACAAATATTATTTTCACCCAACATGATCCTTGAGAAAGCCGTCAACACATTTTGTTTTGCGGCTGTGGCAAAGCAAGCAGCAGGTGTGTTGCTGTTGGCTTTTGTCACAACTGGTTAACACCTCTCATTATTTCTCATGCTTGCTCGGCAGCTGAGACACAGATGAGTCATCAGATGCAGAGGGTGACAAAAGTATTGGGCCATTACGAATGAATGTGAAAATGTGTTACAGTCTTAAAAAAATGAAATTAATACAATATATTAATTGCATTGCTAAATTACATAAAATGCAAAAAATAGTAATTGTACAATAAAGGAGTTACAGAAGCTTTTGGGTTATCATAGCCAAGGTGATCCACTAATATGCTTTACTGCAGCTTTAATGAAATATTAATTACTGAAATGAGACGTAAGAAAGATCCCACATGACTAATCAATGCAAAATGTGGGTTTATGTTGTATCCTTTTTCTATCAGTAGAGGGAGCCACTCTCCCATGTTTTTCATACTGAGTCCGTCTGCAAGCACGACACGTATGCTGATACTCTGCAACAAAGTCCTCCCTATTTACACTTCCTTAACTTCCTGGGAGACCAATTCGCTTTCAAAACCGGACCAGCCTGCTGAGGCAGCTGAGTTGGCTCACTTTTTCTGTGTCCAAGTGAGAGAAACCGCGTCCTTGTCCATGTCAGCTTTAATAGTGTCTCACTTCCAAATGGAGAGACTGGCCTGGTGTGAAGCGGTCAGCATATTTATTGTGTGCAGGAGGGCGGATTGACCCACTTTAAAATTTCTCATTGAGTGTTTTGGAAGGACTCTGAGAACGATAAAGTTGGCAACAATAAGAATATCTATCATCCTATTTTTTTTTATCACTGTTGTCGACCTTCAACGGTACATTTAAGTTCAGTTGTTTTTAACTTTTAAATACACTAAATTCGCATTTAATCTATGAGGGCAGATATATAGGAAGAATTTCCACTTCATTTTTATGTGCAATGCAATTAACATTAGGATAAGATGCAGCTGCAGCCTGCAGAAACGGTTGCTTAAGCAATTGTCACAAATGCCCCACAAGCTATTAAAGGTGTCAGTTGCGCAAAATGCAGTCAATTGAAGGGTGACAAGCCATTATCAGGTTCATTCTCTGTGGGTGCATGAGTAACGTGCTCGTCAGCCAGCGTCACAGCTCCACGGACGTGTGCGCGCCACCCCAGACGCGTGGCCACGGTGGTGAGAAGCACATACCGCACAGGCGGCAACGTGGAGATCAGGCGCTCTTTTTAGGAATAAAAAACAATCCTCCGGAAAACGCAACCTTTCTGTTCTGTGTCTATTTTTTTTATTTTTTTTTTTTTGCGGCGAGCTCCGGATAAGTGAGGCTTTCAGAGCAGCACTGTTGCTCTCTTGCAAGCCAGGCAGATGCTCATAAGCTCCGCGAGCAGAGAGGTACGTGTTCCGCACTTGTCCCGCGTGGAGGACTTTCAATTCAGTGCATGCTTCACCCTTCTTCGTCACCATCATCATCATTTCTGCGCAAGGGTGTCCTCTGTGCGGATGCGGCTCCACGCACCAGTTTTGGGAGAATATTGTCACATCTTGTCTGTGAGTTACATTGCATGAAAAAAAAAAAGATTCCCCACCCACCACACGTGGATGCATGCATGACACTTTATTCATGCCATTCAAGAACTGCAGTTCGAGGACACAATCGAGCACCACTCCAGCTAGAATATCAACCATTCATTCATTTGTGCGTCCAGTGGTTGGAGGCCACTGCAGACCTGATCTCCATAAGTACAGTTCTTGTTGTGTTGGCCAGGTGTCCACTGTTTAAAAATAGAAACTACTATTGAAAGCTATATTATTGTGTTTTAGGGTTCCAATAATTTGCCACCTGTACTGTTTTTTTTCCTGTTGACTCTAGAAATGTCTTTTTTTTAGAGTTAGGGGGTGAAAAAAAACAAGTTGGACCTATAACTGTAGGAAGTCTGCACCTTGAGCAGTTGCATTTTTTACAAACCAGTTAGGCAGGGTGTGAAAGAAAGAAAACACCAGTTCTCCTCTGGCACTCAAAAAACACTTAAATACTAACACTTGTGCGACAAGTTTTCTTGTACATTGTCACAATTGAAGAACTGCTCAATGCTGAGACACTTTGTTTTATGCATGAGACGCCCTTCTTCTTGCTCGCTATTTGCCTCACTCTGCTACTTATGCGCCGCCTCCAGCTCCCCCTCCTTCCCTTCCACTCACGATGTTACGTTTGCCTTCTCCCCACACAGGTTAGACAGTCACCAGAGACATCAACCCATCTCCTTCCAAAGACCTGCACTTCTTCCAGACATCAGTGAAGACGGGACAGCAATTCTCAAAAAGGGTGTGAATGCGTTTGTAGGACTTGGACCACCTGTGCTCCCCCCTGCCCATAGAGATGCAGGGTTGCATGCGTGTGTGCCAAGGTTGAGAAGAGTTGCTAACCAGGCTATGAGAGCATCCCGCTCTTGGATGCGGAGTTAAGTGACAGGAGCTGAAGCGGAGGCTGACTGAGGAGTCGCCATGGGGCTTGGACAGTCCAGCAAGTCTCCCATCACGGGTGAGACCGACGAGGGTGAGTTTTACCTTTGAAGAGTCCAAAAACCTCTTCATGTACTTTTGTGGCTGAAATCGTGTTGGAAAAAAAAATGCTGTGCTGTGATCCTCAAGAGACTGGACTGAACTGGACTTTGATGTAGAAGATATTTCATCTTACATATAAAAAAGGTTTAAGGGCTTTTTGCACCAGAAAAAAATGAAGCTAGTTAAAGGTGAAAGGTTTTCAAGAAGAAAGAATGATTAGGATTCCATTTCATAATGTGATTTAAAGATTTAAAAAAAAAAAATTCAATGACACCATATGGCGACAGCTCTGTGCAGCATGACCTATTCATGCATAGAGAGTGACGAGGACCAACAGTTTTCACATTCATATTTCAAGGAGGCAGCACGTGGAAGAATGGTTGGCACATCTGCTCCCATTTGCATATTCTCCCCTGCTTGCATGGTTTTCCCATTTCAGAAACATGTCTGCTTAATTCAAGACTTGAAATTATCCATAGATGTGAATATGAGTGTAAACAAACAAAAAAAAAGATCTGTGTCGAGTGAGTGAGAAGGTTGTCCAGCATCAAACAGGAAGATAAAATCTCATATATTGTAGTTTGGATTGGAAATATATTTTTTGTGATACTAGTCCTGAAACTTTTCGGACTTACATACCGATAGCACTGTGGCCCACCACTGGACAAAGAACTGGCATTTGTGGGAGAAAGTCTGAAGTCTTACTATTTGCAAACAGTTTGAAGGTGTCACCCGTTTCTGTGTGAAGATGCTTGAATTTATTGATCCAAGTGTTTGGCAGCATCCCACGGACTATAACTTAAGTCAGTGTGACATGTTGATTAAATCAGAAATGCACTTCGAAATGATAGATTTGACATGCTCACGGCCCTTATTAACTACAGGGATGGTCTTCCGGAGAGCTGCATAAGATTTGCATGAATTAGTTTTCTTTGTCACTTGAATGTGCACACACAATTTGCCCTTGTCAAATGACTGCATCACACCCACTAACATTACACCCTTTTCACTGGAAGCAAACTTTCCCAACGAAATCATTCATCAACAACGGTGAACCTCACTGCTGATTAGTCATCCGGCTTACCATTCGGTAAAACGGCACTCCTAACCAAATTTTTACCGTGCACCTTTTGAGGAAGTTTCTTGAGCAGTATTTTTTTTCTTAACTTGTTCAACTCCACCGATGGGATTTTATTTCCATGACCTCGTTACCAAATTATAGCGAAGGATCCATTTGCAAGCATGTTAGGGTTAGATACAAAATGATAAACAAGTCCCTAATCAATCCTTGGAGGTTCACTAAACTTTGATTTCTGGAGGCATGCTGAGGGTTTGCAGTATGTTGTGTGCAATCGCGCATGACACCGGGCCATCAAGTTGGATTTGTTTTGAAACATCCTGTTCTCCTGAAATATTTGGTCAAATGCCAATTTCAAAGTTTCCCACGTATCACGATAACGATGTTATGACAAACAAAAGTCAAGTTCAAATTAAAATGTTCGGTTCTTATGCAAAAAGGACCAATTTTCTTTTTCTGAACACATCTTGTGAAGACACTATTTTGGTTACAGATAAGAGAAGGTTTTCCTGGCTTGCGTCAGATGGGGCAGACTGAAATAGGTGTTGCGCAGCTAACACTTAGCCCACATTAATTGATCCAAAATGAGGCATGCATGTGACACTGAACCCTGCCAGGACATGTCGTTGATCTCCTTTGGGGAGGAAATGTGTATCCCCTACGCGCTACATATATTTTCCACCTTGGGTAACTAGGCGACTGTGCTTAAAACGTTTGTTTACTGCTGATGGTGCTTTATTCACCTCGCTTTGCCACATAGGCCTGAGGGCTTTGTTGCCGAGGTCGGCGTAACGACGTGAGGCCTGATCTTCACTTGTGGCTCTGTAACTGCTTTATGGGGTTCAAATCCGAATAGAATCAACCTAATCCAGGTCCTTCAACAAAAGCGATTCAGATTTTCAGAAGTTTGTTTATTTATTGATTGCTACATTTAATGGTCTGAATAATTTGCAGATTGGAATTATGGTAGAAGTGACCAGTATCCTTTAGAATGGTTATAAATACCGTAATTTTCGGACTATAAGTCGCTGTTTTTTTCATAGTTTGGGTGGGGGGGCGACTTATACTCAGGAGTGACTTATATACATATATATGTTTTTTTTTCACTTTTTTGGGCATTTTATGGCTGGTGCGACTTATACTCCGGTGCGACTTATACTCCGAAAATTACGGTAAATAAATATTCACCATTGTACTTTACTGCTGGACCTTTTGTACAATATCCTACAAAATTCTAAGATCGACTAGCATACAAATGCTTTTTCCCACTGTGATGACTCCAATCTCTTGAGTTTAGTGTGAATGATGACATTTTATAGTGGGGATTACACTCACACAAAAAAGGAAAAAAATCATTTCGATGGGTCACGACCAAAAGCCCTTTACAGAGATGACATCAATTCAATATGTCAGTCAAACGCAAGGTGACAAGCAAATGAGCTCCTCATTTTGATGACTTCCACACTCCATGTACGGCTGTCAACGTGTCAATTACACTCCTGTTTGGATTGCACTAATTACACGCTCTGTTGCTCATGTTTCCATCATTTAACATAGCGTATTAAAGCCGGAACAATACGAAAGTGGCTCCGTACCTCCACTTGCAAGCAGCTGTCTCTCCGAAAAAGCCATCAAGCAAAGAATCTTCGAGTACCTCAGTGGGGAGATGAGAATGTTTATGCATGTTGTGTGTCTGTATTTGGCGTGAACAGAATGAGGTATGTGTGCACCATCTTAGAAATATGAATTGTTAATCAAGCCTCTATGGGAGTAAATTGAGTACACAAAAATTAGGACGAGAAGCAAAAAAGAAAGTGTTACGTGGCAAACTAATCCAAACTGTCAAATCCAAAGCGTGTGTACTTTTCTTTGTGTAAATATGGAGAGATGATGCTCAGATGAGTACGTCAAATGTCCAGCAGCTGTCCAGTTCTCAGAGCAAGTGCAGAGAAGGGCAAATCTCATTCCCTTTGTTGTCATGGTAACCAGAAACAAACAGCCCACCCTGTTTCAAATGGCAGTGCTGGTTAATGGATGAGAGTGATGTGTGTGCCTGCGTGTGTGAAAGAGTAGCTTCAATTAAAACAAAAAAAGGAATGCACTAATAAGTTAAAATAATAATAAAAGATTCTCCTTTTTTCCACAGTTAATTTTGACCACTTCCAGATCCTCAGAGCAATAGGAAAAGGAAGCTTTGGCAAGGTGAGCGTCTATCTTGTTCGTAAAGTTACATTTTAATATTCGTAACTGGCAAACAAATGTAATAAGAAGTTAACCATTGTGGAGGGGAAAACAAAATCATGGCAAGAATAAAAATCTTTTACAATTTCTGTATTGAGCCATTGATGAGAATTCCAAACTATAATGTTAAAGACGTTTCATTCGTTCTGTCCTAAACAATATCAGCACCCATCCAGCGTCATTTACAGTCTCGGGATTTGTTTGAGCTGTATTGTGCAGGGTAATAATTCACATCAGCTTTTTTTTTGGGGGGGCATGTGCAATGACTTCTAACAATGTGGCCAACTGTACAGCATCAACATTCTGTCTGACGGCAGATAAGCAGTCTAATCACGGTACATAGCAAGCTGCTCA
Organism: Syngnathus acus; assembly: GCF_901709675.1. NCBI lineage: Eukaryota > Metazoa > Chordata > Actinopteri > Syngnathiformes > Syngnathidae > Syngnathus > Syngnathus acus. The sequence goes on along the minus strand of NC_051099.1, from coordinate 1,451,331 downwards.
ATGGGGGGAGTGATGTGATCAGGCTCTGGCTGATTAACTGCACCAGCTGCTCCACACAAGACTCTCTTAGATAACAGATAACGGTAATCACTAGCTTATTGATGCTTGTAGCACAGACGCACGTCTCTGGAGCGGCTATAGTCTTACTGTCAAAAGACGGTAAGCACCCCGATGTCATTTATTTAATGGAGAGCCAATCCGGATCCAGGTTCTTACGGGCTGCTGCTGTTGCTGCCCTCCTCCACTGCACTGCAAAAATTCCTCTGGAAATTTTAAGAAAAAGTATGTTAAACTGAGAAAAATACGACTTAATATACCGTAATTTTCGGACTATAAGTCGCACCGGAGTATAAGTCGCACCAGCCATAAAATGCCCAAAAAAGTGAAAAAAAAACATATATATGTATATAAGTCGCTCCTGAGTATAAGTCGCCCCCCCACCCAAACTATGAAAAAAAACCGCGACTTATAGTCCGAAAACTACGGTAGGCACAAAACAAAGTTAAATTGAGAAACATAATACTTAAAATAGGCAGAAAAAATAATCCTTAAAAGAAGCAAAATTATCTGACGACAAACAAGAACGTTTTACTTACAAGATTTTGAAAATGAGAAAAAAAATAATAAGAAAATATTACTAGGCTCATACCTACAGCACTCCTGAAATGAGTCTTTTAAAAATTCCGGACCTCAAAACATAAGCAACCCGATACATTTGTTCAAATAGATAACAACAATTCCATCATTGTCAGTGGTTTGCATTGAAATAATTCTGCTCCTCCCAGGTTTGCATCGTGCAGAAGAAAGACACCAAGAAGATGTACGCTATGAAATACATGAACAAGTTAAAATGTGTGGAGCGTAATGAAGTGAGGAACGTCCTGAAAGAGCTGCAGATCATGCAGAACCTGGAGCATCCTTTTCTGGTCAACATCTGGTAAATCTCCCTTACTAGTCTTTTTATTGTTCTCTTAATGCGTCTTTACTCAGTCTATTAAATTTCATACGGGTGAAAGAGATATTACAGTGGGACAAAATCGCCTTGTGTGAGAACCTCTGAAATACTCTGTCATTGATTTCCACTTCCACAGCCTCCCCTCATGACCACAAAAGCCATTTAAATTCCTCCCTATGGCATTGTCATCGCGACACTGTCCATCAGCGCGTTGAAATACACTCAAAAGCCAAAATGACCCATTAAAGTGGTGTTCAGTCCGTGGTGAGTCATGAACACCCACAATCCTTCATGCGCATCACCCCATCCCTTTGAAGTAGCTAAAAGGGGGTAGAAAAAAAAGTAGTTTGCTTGCTCCTTTCAAGCTTAATTTTTTTTTTTCCAACCCATTTGCCTCACTGCCTTTGGGGAATTTAAGGACACAGCCTCAGCCTTCGGATTGCGAATCATCAACGTGAGTCACGGGGCTCCTTTTGAGCAACTCGGTGATCAGCGTATTGAGCATCAAGAAGGACATCTCGGAGATGCTTCACATGTGCGCTTTGTTAGGTTACTGTCTGAAAGGATTCATTTATTTTTGATAAGCACGCCTCTGCCACCCAGCTCCAGAGAATGGGAGGAAAGAAAAACTGGCATGGCTGAATGAAAACGAACAAGCTCTTCCAGTCCCTTGCAGTTAATTGCTATCACTTTGTTTTTTATTTATTCACTGTTTTGGATCGCCCTAATGTTACGCCATATCTTTCAACAACACTGACAGAAAGTCTGCTCGGAGAGAAACAATCTCGGCCATAAACAAGTCAAGATGGAGGGATAGCGAAAAGAGAGGATGGGATACAGGAAATTAAGGACAGCTGAACTCGGAGGAGGCTCCAGACACGGGCAATGTTCTGACTTATGGGGCAAACAATGACAGCGCATCTTTTCCGGCATGCTGCGTTGGAAGAGTCTGAAAGTGAATGCTTTTGGCAGTGGAAATTCCCCCCCTGGGAGGGGAGAGGTGCTTTCCTCTGGAGATGTGCTTGGGTCAGCGGCTCTCAACTCGCTGGCTTGTGTTGAGCTGGCACGTGTTTGTCCTGCGTTCAAGGTTAAAGACTGAGAGATTACCTGCAGGCAAATGAAACGCACCGACCAGCTATATGTAGATAAACAGATTTTTTTTTCTCCTTTTATGGACTATGGAAACAAAAGAGAATCGTTTTCTAATCAAGCCTGTATGACTTATTGTTATTGTTGCTTTTTCAGGCCAAAGTGGAAAAAGTCATTGTCCTAAAGCGAAAACAAAATGAAATAAAAGGGAGGAGAATTTAATTAATTTTGTCAAGGGCCCGCCCGATATAGATTTTTTGGAGGCCAGTGTTGATGTTTATTTTTGGCAGAAAAAAACGATTACAAATCTGATTACATTTTATAAACATACAACATACGTCTAACCCCACTCACAACTACATGCTACCGTAAAAAAAAAAAAAAATCATAGCGTAACTGCTACAGGACTCAACTGTACAAAGAAAAGTAAAAGCCTAAATTGCTTCGGGGGGGGGGTTGTACCAGCAAGCCTTCAACATCTATATTTTATCTTCTATTCATGCTCCTATCCTGCAGAAAGTACCAACTGTATTTTCTTATCAAAGCAATGCCTTGAAAGCAATGACACATGACAAAAGAAATTCCTCTAGGAATCAACATTACGTAATTCATAAATAGAATTCCGAATTTTGGAGAGAATATGTAAATTCATCTAAGTCTGAGTTGAATGTTTGAAAGTTGGACCTCCAAGTTTTCTCCATAATGAGATTGATTTTTTTTTCAAAGAATTGACAGTAATGTTGTACAGAATGTCTATTAAATACAAAAGAGAGGAAAGGAGTTCCTTGTAAGGACATTATCCTGTAAGCTACTGCGAGACTTCCATTATCCAAGTGGCCTGCGGTGCCTCTGCTTCTCTTAAAAGCCCCATGCAGGATGCGCTCCCTCAGGATTGGCTGGCTGGAGGCCACAAAGCGGTCACATTCAAACACATGTGAGACGAGAGGCACAACCAGACAGACAGAAAAACACAGACGGCTAGAAGGAGGACAATGTTCCAAAGCTGCCTCGGTACCGGGAAGACGTCCAGAAGCTCTTGTCCCCATTCTTCTGTTGCTCTGACAAAACAAACAAAAAAAAACTGCTAATGGAAATTCAAAAACATGAAGGATTTTTTTTTTTTTTTTTTTAAATCACCGAAGAAGAGTATGGAGTGAAAAAAAACAGCCAACCACTCCGCATAACGATCCGGAGCCCAGATTCCAAACCAGAACTGGCATCATTCCCCGTAGTGAAAGGGAAAGTACCAAATATTTGACACAAATAAATAGGTGTTCAAAGGAGAGCATTAGTCTGCCAATCAATCGAGTCGCTGTGTCTCCTAAATGCATGTGACAGCTCTGCCTCATTATAACCTTGACTAACTGGGTTAAAAGATATTTACGCTCTACTCATCAATGTCTGTGAAGGAGAGGTGGAAAGTATGAGAGAGATAATGAGACGATTGAAATGATTAATGTGCTGGAACATTGTTAGCAGGCTCACACTGCTGACTACAACCTCAGCATTTTTTTTTTTTTTTTATCAAAGGCTTGCATATTAATTTTTTTGCGTTCATCTGTAGATGAGTGACAAGCAAAATGTTTTGGGTGAAATTTGAAAGTGGAATTCAAAGAGAATGGAGGTTTGTAATCATGTTTTGGTATTTGGGTGGTTCTCTGAAAGCGTGCTACCATTGCGTGGTCAAAACACTGACTCACTTTGTGTCGTACTTTTCTTCCGCATTCAAATGCTTTGGTGTGAGCTGTACAAGAGAAAAAGTGCTAAGGCAATGTATGTATCCTCTTTCCAACCTTGGCAGATATTCTTCCTGCCCTGTGAGGCCAATCAGCATTATCTGAGCCCCTAACACACAATTTGGAGTCAGCTCAATAAATCACCACCCATGCAGTAGAATCACCTTTCGATCCCTGTGTGTTAAGCAACAACAATAACATTGTCCAAGTGTGTGGTTATGTCAAAACCAGGCTGAATGTTTCTAGTTGTTGGAAAAGAGCAGTTTGGCATCACAGCAGCGAGAAGCTTGAATAGTAATCATTGCAACAGCAAAGTAGTCAGCCGCATGCTGATTTGGACTTCCCTCAGATCTTGCCTTTCACACAAAGTGCAATTGACACGAATACAGAAGATACCATGGAGTGAATATTGAATTTGCCATCGAGAAGAAAATATGATCTAAAAAGAAATTCATGGGAAATCACAGTTGACAGGATTTGCTTTGGCGGGCCATATTAAATGACTTGGCGGGCCGGATCTGGCCCCCGGGTCTTAAGTTTGACACCTATCAAAATCATCCAAAAAAATATATAAATATTTTGGAATGTAATTCCAGACTGCTGATTATCTTTGTGACTGTTCATCTTCCACGATTGCAGGTATTCCTTCCAGGATGAGGAGGACATGTTTATGGTGGTAGATTTGCTCCTTGGAGGAGACCTGCGCTATCATCTGCAGCAGAACGTTCATTTCTCCGAGAGCACGGTCAAGCTGTATATCTGCGAATTGGCTCTGGCTCTGGGATACCTGCGCTCCAAGCACATTATACACAGGTTAGATGTTTCCTCAATTGCTGACTTGTCAGTACAATTCCGAATTGGAATACAATTGAATATTCAATGTTCAAATGTTACTCAAAGCATCGCCTGCACATAGTTAATCCATGTTTAATGACGCTGAAAATTTCACCCTATACTAGAAGGAGGAAAATATATTCAAATCTGAGGTCATCACAGGTTCAACTGCATTTCCCTCGTGTCTGTTCACATGTATTTTATTCAGCCATAAAAAGACTGCTTAGTCAATGTGCAGAAAGGTTCAAATAGCTTGACGCAAAGGTCCCACCCGACACAACCGTTATCCCTTGGCTGCAGACTGTGGCTACGATAAAATGTGCAAGATAAAGACTTATTTAATTTGTAAACTGCAGGTTAAGTGCTTTTTAAGCGGGGCGAGCCACATGGCGGCTGCTGCCAAACTCTAGAAAAAAGTCCTCAAATCCTCAACTGAGACTACTCACAGGACGATTAATCCTCCCTTTTAAAGTGATTTAATCCGGCAACTATACTTTCTCTATTTGTGTTGTTGAATATACGGCTTAAGCCGAGGTACAATCGTCTTGTCTAATAGGCTACATTTGACCAGTTTGTGAATTTTGCGACTCATGGTGTCGTTTCATCAAGTGTTTATTCCATGACGCTGTCAGCCTAAATTTACGGGGTTTCCAAAGCGTACAATGTCGCTCAATTGCACCATCCTCCCTGACATTTACGTCCATTCAACACCTCAGTGTCGGCACACAATGGACCTGTGAGCACCTGCATATATTTTTAGCATGAAAAGCCTCAATCAAACATGTTTGTTCCAGTGTTGGAGGAATAATGTCCGCTAGTCAAGAAAAAGCCATCCCGTTCTTTTATCATGATAACAGGAAACATCACCGTAATGGAGAATAGAAATAAATGAGGCCAACTAATGAGTAGCAAAATCGCATGACCTCATCCGTTTTTCTGAAACATCAGTCAGAGTGAGAAGAGAAATAAAACGGGACGGTAGTATTAAGTTGCAAATTCCGTTCGGTCCATTGAGTGAAATTTAAATGTAACTCTACGTCAAAGTGATCATTTCTATTTTAGTACCGGCCTTGCCAGCTGATGCGGAGATAGAATCAACATCACTTCAATCTGCATTCATTAGTTTTAAATGAGATGAGACGTTCATCTCATTTCTATGGAAATCAAGTGAAGAATTTCACACAGATGTGACCACTAAGACTTGCTACTTAGTAGGCATGTTCCATACCATTTATTTTCACCACCGATACCAATACAGAAGCTCATATCCTCAACGATACCGATACCACCGCTAGCCATTCCGAGCGCATTCATTTTACATTTGGGTAAAGATGAAAAAAGACCGAGAGGGGGAATTATACGCTCATGTTTCATAAATACAGATGAAGGTGCAAGCTGGTGCTAGCTCCTTGAATGCCTCAAAAAAAAAAAAGATCAACGAATGTCTACCAGACATTGTTAATTGCTGAAAACTGTCTTGTCTTGTCTGCAACAAAAACATGCAGATAAAATGAATAAGGCAGAAGATGGACGGCTCTGAGTTCCTCGTGGTAGGACTGACAGGTTGTGTACTTAAGATGTGCATTTTAACCTTCGCTTTATTTTTGTGCCTTCTCCAAACTTGTCAACCCTGACATCACCCAGCAGCCGCACTCAGCTCTCCTTAATGAATAAGGAATGAACATCTCATACACGGGCAGACACACAGTGTGCCCCCATGTGAGAAAACACTCACATACGTGCATCGGCGCCGTTCTCACACGTGTCAGTGCTCCTTTGCCCAAAAGAAGGAACGGGTGAGCGTGACGTATGCTTGTGTGAGCCACGCATCTCCGAGGCTTGGTCCTCGTAGGCCAGCTCCGGTATCAACTCAGGATCTTATGACCCACGTACAGGTTTTCAGTTACCCCTCTGCCTCTGATAGCAGGCTGTAATGAGGCCATTAGATCCCGCTAATAGCTTGTAGAACCCGTCAAGCGAGAGAAAAGAATGCTCGGATCAGTTTGCGCCAAGCAGACCGCACACGTCTTCTCAATTTACTGAAAAAAGACATGTTTGAACATCCTATTCCTCCTCTTTATTGCATTTTACGATCAATTTGAATGCTTGTCTGTGCCAACCCATTTCCGACGACGCTATTTATACTCGCTTGATTTGGTCAACATTCCTTCCTTTTACAATTTATTAAAAGCCTAATGCATCCTATTATTTTAAGATTATCGGTGCCGTCATGCTTTTATTGCTGTTTTAAATTGCAGGAATGCTATAAAAAAAAAAAAACTTGTCCTGCATGAGTTTGAAAAAAATCCTATTGTAGGTGCAGAGGTTTCTTGGGTATGTTATGTCAGCTTCGATGAAAGCTAATGATTTATCATCCCATCATTCGTGATAAAGTGACTGACCGAAGTTAACAGTTTCAGACAGCTCTTATCATATGGACTCATCTATGTAATATATTGAATTTAGAGCTTCATATCTAATTCACTTTTTTCTCATCCCATCAGCATTATTTGGGTCCTTCCTTGACAATGTCATCCCGGCCTCTTTCAAGAGTGGAAAAAAGCCCCCCCCCCCACATCCAATCTGAGTCAGACCCACTGTCTCTCTCTGTCACTTCCGACCCACCAGGCTCTGAGGCAAATGTCAGCTAATTAAGTCTTACATGAGCGACCTTTCTCACCCTCCCACCTGTGCACACGCACCGCTTGATCTGCCAGGGCATCGGCGAGCTCGGCACCGCGCTCCTAACGTCAGCCACATGGGGCACAAGCACAAAGCCCGGCTCGACGTGGCCTTTCATATGCTAAATACTGGCAGCTTCCTGCGGGGCAGCTGACTGTAATGAGGGAAAACACAATGAGGTGGCTTCCATTAAAGTGATCTTTACATTCTCAAGAGTATCTCAATGTTACATCCCTACTAATATAAACACTGATGTGTCTAAGGGTGCTGGCTATAAAGTCAGGGCTTGATAAATAATGTCAAGTTTTTGAATATTTGGACAAGCCACTTTAGCCTGATTTTAAGCCATCATAATGAAAAAACAAAGCTAATGCTGATGTTGTGTTTCTCCCTTCAGAGACATCAAGCCTGACAACATACTACTGGATGAACATGGTGAGCTCCTTTATATATATATAGATAGAGAGAGAGAGAGAATATTGAAATGGAATAAACCTCCCGACAGTTGTTGTGGTAATCCTGGTACGCAACGAGATAATCTGCTAAACCATTGTTCAGACATCCAGGTTGTTACAGGTTTCTGTTGTGACAATTGCTGTAACAATGCAGCAGAAACTCTCCTGTGAAATTCCATCAAAGCTTGAAAACAAAAGATGTGAGGCAAGAAAGATGAAACGTGTGAGTGAGACAGAGGCATCATTAAATATGAACAATCAAGCTTACTTTGACTTGGTATTTCCGTCTTTCTCTATCAACTTTAGCCGGATCGTACATGACATTAAATCTCTTGGTTGAACAGGTCACGTCCATCTAACTGACTTCAACATTGCAGCCATTGTGAAAGATGACCTCAAGGCAACATCCATTGCAGGGACGAAACCGTACATGGGTAAGAAAATAGCCACATACACTTAAAGCCTTGGGCTTATGTTGCAGATCGTTTTAAAGAAGCCACATGAATAAATTCAAATAAATGTTCAACCAATGTTCAAGCAGTCATTGATGGGCTAACGTAAATTACCGTCAATGTGAGGAAATCTTCTAACAAAGCAGTTATGTTGCTTCTTAACTAAATATCACCACAGTGCCTGCTTTCTCTGAATACTCCATATTTTATATCACGTTGCAGCTCCGGAGTTATTTCACAACTTTGAAGGCTCCCATCCTGGTTACTCCTTCTCAGTGGATTGGTGGTCACTGGGCATCACAGCTTACGAGCTGCTCAGAGGGCAGGTAACAAAAAAAAACAAGCCGTCGTTATCGCAGGCATCATTTCGGCTTGGCTCCGCACCGACAATAAATATGGAAGCTCATGTGATTGAGGCAAGCCATTCGCCATGCAGTCCCCATAAAACAGAAAGGGATAAAGCTGTAATTGAATTTTACATTTAGATTGACCTTACTGGTGAATATTTTAGTCACGCTGTGAGACAGATGGCTGTGGGAGCATATGGAAATCTATTCAAGATTATTTTGAGGCCCATGTAATTGAAATTGATTTCCCTCAAATGAGGTTTATATTTTTCCTTTAGCTAGTCTCATCTGGAGAAGTGGAATTAAAAAATGTCACGGAAATAATGAAGCACGCAGAATCTTTTCAACCAATCTCAGCTGCCTGGATGATACTCCAGGTCCATTAGCGCCACCTACAGGTCTGGGCATTGATTGCTGACATTAATTGCTCAACATTTCAGTGTAAAAATCGCCATCGGTTATTCAACTTTAAATGACCGTTGATTTTTCTAAATTCCAATACTTAACACTTCTTCCAAAAGCGATGGTAACATTAGAGAATGGTGGAAGAGGAAACAAAAAGCTTCTTGGTGTTTTGAAAAGAGTCGCTTAGTCCCCTTTCGCTGTATCATTTGTCCTCATAGAGGCCAGAAAATGAACAGAACCAGAGGGAGAAGCATGAGTGGGGGAAAAAACAGAAAGGGGTTGATTGCTTTTAAGACACCCACTTTGTCAAAGCAATTCCCGCGGACAGTCCACCACAAGCATTTGTAAGATTGTCTCCCGTCTCCTTGCCGGTTTTCAGAGGCCCTACGTGATGAGGTCCAGCACCCCAGCCAATGAAATCCTTCACACCTTCCACAAGGTCCACCTCAGCTTCCCAACAGCGTGGTCCTCAGAGATGAAGTCGCTTCTCAGAAAGGTATAGCACATGACTGACACACCACATCACTGCGTTATGCATATTTCTTCATGTGCTAAGACTTTTGAGATGTACACACAAAAAGACCCTAAAGCTCTGATAATGAAGTGTCTGGAGTCCATTGCTTTTGTTTCAATCAAGTCTTCATCAACTGGATGTGTGTATATGCAGGTTTAGTCTTGGCAGCCATCCACTGCAGTTTTAACTGTTGCATTTCTCCGTGCGCAGACTTCATTCACCTCATTAGCATTCCGGACGAGGGTGTGTGAGAGACTGAGAATGTGTGTGAGGCTGATGTAAAGAGAACGTAAGAGGAGAATTCCACGCATAATGTATTTGATCATTATCCTTCACACTTCACCAATCCGCCCAGTCACCGTTTGCCTTCTATGTGGAAGTTGTTGTCTTTGACTCTCTCCTTTCATCAGCCAAACTATCTTGCAGCTCAGACCACTCATGTCTCAAAATTGGATATTTCTCTCCCCTTCAGTTGCTCTGCATAGACGTCCACAAGCGCATTTCCTGTTTGGCAGAACTGCAAGATCTGGACTACATGTCGGACGTCAGTTGGGACAGTGTGCTCAACAAGCAGATTCCTCCGGGCTTTATTCCCAATGTGAGCATGACAATTCAACTGACATGGTTGAACACCAAATGTTCCTCGGGAGGCCGTTGCCGCACAAATCACCGTCGTAGTCGGTAGCTAAAGGGAACATAAAAAAACAATCATAAATCCCGTGATCTCGACACCAATATTTTCTTTTCGGGGGGCAGACGAAGATTTAACGGCGACCTAGTTGCTTAGTCTGCACAAACGACTTGGTCTCACACTGTGTCAACTCTCTAAAAGCAATTATAAGATAGCAACAGAATAGTATGGATTGAAATTAGGCCAAACAATCAGATGAGGAGGGAAGATAATAAATTGCCATACGTTGCTGTTACACTACAATCCTGTAGGTGGCAGCAATGGTTGCAACTAGCAAGTAGATTTTAATGGTAAATCAATGTCACAGTCTTTAGATGCTTATTGGAATGGTCATCTTTTCATATGAATCGCTGATGTGGCTTTACAGAAACGGCGACTAAACTGTGATCCTACATTTGAGCTGGAGGAAATGATCCTGGAGTCCAAACCTCTTCACAAAAAGAAAAAGAGGCTGGCTCGAAAGACCAAGGACCAAGGTTCCGATGGGTCACCGCAGGTAATTCCGACATCGTGCATGCTTGAGCCCTGAAGAAGTTTATTTTGCTATCTTCCAGTCGCTAATAAGAATGTCAAGGACACGTTTAAGGACTCCCTCACCATCACAACAAATGGGCCGGCTGCCCGACTTTGCAAGGCAAATAGCACGGTCCTCGTGCGCTATTTCAATTTTCTTTGCCGTCTTTCCCGCACATAAATCAGTCGTACCCCTTTGGGTGTTTATATAAAACAGAGGCGTGAAGAGAAAGGTTAATTTGATCGTCCAGTCAAGTGTGACGCGGCTGGTGCGCTCGCAACGTCTACACACATTACCAACTGGAATGTAAGTGAAGGAAATGAAATTGGCTGTGAGTGATTGAAGGTTTCATCTCATGCTGTTTGTTCATTGATGTCGGGTTAACTGTTGTTGCTGTAAAAGACCTCGTTGATATTTTTTCTTTTACCGACTGAAAATCTTGGGGACACTTTCAGATTGAGTTCAAGAGCAACAAAGAAAGTTTTTTTTTTCAAATGAAATGCATCCAGTGAGCTTTGCTGTGTTATTCGTACATTTACACAACACTAGAGAAAATGGTTTAGGCCAACTGAGAGCATAAATCATTTTCATGGCTGGGGTAAAAATATTTTTAAAGATATAAGAAAAAAAAAAGTTCTGTCTCGCCCATACTGTGCATGGTGCAATGCTTAAAATCCTGCCAGGCAGCTTTTGATGGATGCATGGATGTGAGAAAGTAAAAGAAAAATGTCAGCTGTGTGATTTGAAGCATGATAACTGGAGCGTAACAGATCAATATTAAATGAAGTCATCTCTACTTGCCTCCCTTCTCTGTATTGTTTTTGCATATTTCTATTTGCGCTCTCCCCCCTTGTCCCGGCCGGGACTGCCTCTGCAATGCTGTCTGCCTGTCACTGTCACTCTCCTTCACCGCCCGTGACCTCTTTTTCAAGCGCCTTTTTATCACTCCCAGCCTGCTCGCCTAATACCGACCTCATAACGTAGCGGCGAATTAACTCGATTGAAATTCTTTGGAGATATCGCAGACATTTTGACTCATTTGCCGCACTCGCACGTATACTCTCTTCTAGTCTCACGCATGAAATGAGGAAACAGAAGTTATTGACATTTATTTGAAGTTGTAGTCATAGTTTACTCTGCACTCAAGGACAGTGACAAATGTCCCCCGCAGGCTCTCTTTCAGCCGAGCACTCCCCGATGCTCAAGCTAGCAGTTTGAACATCTGTCTTTCCAATGATTAAATGGGTCTTGGTGTTATTTGCCGATGGTAGAGCTAACCCTAACCCTCATCCAGTGTGTGTGTGTGTGTGCGTGCATTAAACATGTGATTTTGACTCATTCAAATATTTGTCTTTTCCTCAGAATGGTCAGTTGCAGCAACGTTTGGAGAACATCCAGAGAGACTTTATCATCTTCAACAGAGAAAAGTAAGACACGCCCTAAAAAAAAAGAAATTGGTAACCAAGGTAACAAGAAATCCATTTGTGAATGATTCACACCATGTTTGTTGCACAGGTCAAAGAGAGCAGCTGCAGATTCGGACTCAACTGAACTATCCAAAAGTAACAAGAGTAAAGCAATAGAGGACGGTCAGAACAACAATGTGGAACCTGTTTCTTTTTTATCAGGATAAAGAACCGGATTCAAGCCCCCCCCCCCACACACACACACACACACATTTTGTTCCGTGTCTCCCGTCATTGTTTGTAGATCAGCACCTCCGTCCCGCAACTGATATAAGCGGGTTGCCTCAACGAACGTTGCAAAGACTTGACGAGTACAGGGTGAGTGAAGAGACTCTTTACGTGCATCACGGCAGAATTTTTATTTTTTTCCCCTGACCTTGAAGGGTATGTACAGTATGTCGCGTTTTGCTCTGTTACGTCACAAGAGAGAACTGTGGAGCAAACGTTCTGCTGGACACTTTATCTACATTTAGTTTGGTTCAACTTCAAGTCAGGAATGGTAATGCGCCTCGAAGATAGTAGACTTGGTTTTGATTGGAAGGTTTGTATCAGTGCTCTGAGATAGCTTTTTTTCCCTTGGTCGTTTGTGACCTTTCTGCAGGGTCGACCCACTTTCATTTTGAAAAAGGCAAAATATGCATTTTTCCGCAATTCAGAAGAGTTGCCACATGTGGATTAAGCATCAGAGAACACTTGACATCCCGTATTTCTTGTTTTGCGTCTAAGTCCGGGCTGCTCCGAAGAAGCTAGCGCTTTTAATATGTGTATCCAGCAAAATGCAGCTCTGCTTACCTTTTGGCTTTGATGTAGTGTTTCCGTCAGTGTAGATTGGAGGACACTGAAAGTTGCTTGAAGGTGGCTCCGGAGCTTTAGCTAGCCCCATTATGTCGTGGTTGGAGAATTACCCCCCACTGCAGAATTTCATATTTGATGTGTTGTGCAGAAAGCCCGAAGCTCCAGCTACAGTTTTCCACACTACTCGTGGGGGATATATTGACCCCCTGACCCTTCCCAAATCAAATTGTCTATAGATGCCATAAAATGGCAGCAAAGCACTACTTTTCTATCAGACAGGAACTAACTAAATGAAGCTCCTCCCCTCACCAAAAAAAGACTTTTATACGAGTACCATACTAATGTCTGAGCACAACGACAGCAGTGATTTAGCAGTGATCACATTCTAATTAATAAACACTGGCTTTCATTCATGCTTGTTAATTCCTTGACGTTACACAGTTTGATATTTGTATCTGTTTTTAAATGCTTCTAGCACTTTTTCACCCTAAAATGGGCACAGTGTTTGGATTTGTGTCGATGTTGGTATTTGTTGTAAACGTCATTTTGCACATTTTTTCTTTAACCGTACAACACTGCAATAGGAGCAGTCAGTGGGAGAGGGAGGGGTTAGTAAAATATACAATATGCTTTAAAACGTGTATGGCAGACAAAGGCAAACAGACCTGTGAATTTGAAAATGGAGGTTTTGTTGTCCCTCACTTGTCACTGTATGTTTCTTCTACTGTATCTTTTAAGGTGTGCCTTAAATAACTTTGTTCCCAAACCAAACTGACTCTGCCTTCATGCATTTTTTACATGTACCGTTTTAAATCATTTTTAAAAATCATACTGGAAGAAATAGAAACATATTTCTTAGTATTGCTGTGTTGCTAGCCTCCCCTAGTGCTCAGATGTATGATTGCTGTGTTGCTATTAATATGGTGGCTTAAACATCCATCCATCCATTTCTGAGAATGGACAACACTTGAATAGAATAGAATATATTTGGCAGTGCATCAAAAATGTGGAGGTCACAGAGGCTGGAGTGGATGATTCACTCTTACGTCATCCACAATCTAACGTCATTCAGCGTTGCTCTTTATTGTTGCCCCAAAAGCTTTGCTGAGTCATTCGTGTCCATACGATGCTTCATTTTTGTTGATACCACGCCAGTAAACAGACAAGCTAGCCAAAGTGGGAGAATAATATGCTGTGTTGGCCATTGACATGTGCTTTTTAGGTGAAACAGCAAAAACACTTCAGTTAATTGTGACTCCTGTTTTTATTCCAGAATCAAGTCAGACCACCACATTACATTTTTTTTTCCACCTCTGCCATTTTGAGAGTTGATACATCAACATAAAAACAAATCACTATGAATACAAAAATAACACAACTTGATTTCTGCAAAGATGTTTTAGGGCCACACTGATATTTAAAAGACCCAATTTTACCCAATAGTGTGTTTAATTAATTCTGAACGCTGATGTGACCTGATGCACCCCAAGAATTTGTGACTACCGTAATTTTTGGACTTTAAGACGCTATTTTTTTACACAAGCTTTGAACCTTGCGCTTTATAGACCAGTGCTACTTATCTATGGATTTTTCATGATTTTTATGATACTGTTAGAGGATTTGTTTTGTTGATACAGCTCATAGAAATGTGGACATTTAATTTAAAACAACTGCATCTTATAGTCTGGTGCGACTTATATATGAACGAAACAGGATTTTCATTTGGAATGTGAAAAGAAAGTAGAGCCAGAGGCTTGACGGGGTTTTTTAAAGCATCGTTTCTTCTTTTATTGTGGATACAGGGTCACATGTACAGATCTTTGAATTTTAGTTCTCATTTTCAAGATGACCTCTGGTAGACATTAAGCGGTACAAAGAAATGTTTCTTGGTTTTTCTTTTACAATTTCTTTTGCTACTTTTTTTCAAATACTCATCATTCAGTACATCACATGGATGGGGTCGCCATGGAGACGAGTTGACAAAGAAATCATGGATCATGTCACCAGAATCCGTGTGGCCCATTCAGTTCCATGTCCTTCAGTTCAAATTCGCCTCCATGATTCACCAAGTACCTTGATTATTATCATTTGGCCCCAAAAAACAAGCTACACAACATCATTCACAAAGCTACTTGACATTTAGTGTATGTACAGCAACATGGAACGCCAATTAGGATGAATGGATGTCGTTTAAGACCAGGTAGTTTACTTGTTACTTTTTTTTTTTATACAGATCACTTACTACCAAGAGCACCAGTACACAACGGTTGAGAAGGAAGGCTGGGACTGGTTGTGCTTTGGTTGTTTTATCTTTTTTCAAATAAAATAAGATAAAAAGACCCATTCAATGTTGCCAAAATGTGTTTCCTTTTGAGCAACCAAAGACTAGCATAGTGACAGGTAAGGCATTTTTTGTTGTTTTTAATTAGTCGTGGTCGTTCGAGTCAGCTCTACCTCCCATCACACATACATGAACACACACTCTTTCCTGGAGGCGCACTCTTAAGTCCTCCTTGGGCTGGATGGGTGGGTGGAGTTTAACTGAGGGAGGTGATGTTGGAACGGCCACCAGGGGGCACCATAATACGACGACCGGGAGGCCTTGTCGAGACTTCATCAGGAATAGGGGGACCTGGAAGGGGGAGTGAAGGAGTTGCATGAAAAATACATCAGACTTTGATGTGATTTGAACTGAAAGTAACTCATGGATACGAAGAAAGATCTGAGGGCATTATGCTCACCGCATGGTGCAGGGTTACCTGCTAGACTAAATCCAGACTGGTGCAAGTTCCTGACAGGCTGCTTGGTGGGTGACGTACGAGCCGAGGCGGACGGGGTGCCGCCACGTGACATGGAGTATTCCGACACGGGGCCGTCATACATCCCCCTGGGCACTGCCCTCAGGACGGCCAGCTGCACGGAAGCAGATACAAATCTAAGATAGGACTAGCCAAGAAGGATTTTGTATGGGATGGTGCTTTTGCATTGTAAGTTTTCCAGTCATCCAAAGCCAGGTTAGAACGTCCATAAAAAAGACACCAGGAAAATCCGTCAGGACAAAATTGGGAAGCATTTTCATGCTTTCTTATATAAGCAATAGTTTGACACTAATCATTTCGTCTGCAAACCAGAAAGTTGGTTAGTTGGACAAAAATAACTTTTACCTGCTTCCTGGCTTTGACACGTTTGTAAGCGTAGTCGGGGAACGGCGAGCAGGGGATGAAGCGGCCCGCGCCCGAGGTCACGTGGAGGTTGTCGTCTTCCAGGACGATCTTCCCCTGACAGATGACCACCTGAGGCGCGCCACGCAGCTCCATGCCTTCAAAGATGTTGTACTCTGCAGTCTTCAATGTAATGGAAAAGCATTTGAATACTTCACTTTGTGGTGTTTTATGTTTCTAAGCGGCACTCCCTCATTTCATTCCACTGGTGCTCCTTCCTGGCCTTTTTTGTGCTGTCGTCCAAACTGACTTCAGACTCCCAGTGGCTGCGCGCCAATTATGATGTCATGACAAATGTGTGCGCGCGTGCATGTGAGCTTAATGTGATGATACGATGATAAACATGAACGCTCCTGCTTGGCAGAACGTCAAAATCTCCATTAGGTTAGATTTATTGTTGCTGGGATCCGCTCTGAGTTCCTTATTTGTGTGGGAAATGAACATGTGACATCATTACGTAAGAGCCTGAAGAGGATGTCATCCACAGATTTGCAGATTATGTTTTACGCCAAAGACTGAGCTCTGTCTACTGAATACAACTCCAGTCTTTTGCTCGACCGAAATTTTGGAATCAATTCTCATAGAGCATCGCCATGGAAACCCAAAGTATTTTGTAAGACTAGATTATCTGCGTGCGAGCTTGGATCAGGATATTTGGGGAAATATAATCTATACTATAATCATAAAAATGAGGCTAGCTCGACGTTGTCTGAAACCTGCCATATGATCAAATATGACGAAGCTCATTTGCCCCCTTATAGTTGGAAACAAGGCACCAGTATAATGTCACGTATGTTTGGAAACACCACTTAAAGGTTGTCATCGTTACTTAAATGTTTTTCTTTTGATTCAGTGAATGTACTCTGTGAGTCATATGAGGATCCTCGGAGACCTCATTTCCGTTCAGAGGAACTCAGAGGAACTCAGAGCTCCCTGGACGCTGGTCAAAAATGTGTTTTCTCGCCTTGTTGCTCACAAGCACACATGCTGTCTCTTATTTTACCTCCATGGTGAATTATTCCCCCCCCTTTTCGTGCATCTCGTATACTTTTTAATGGTGTAATGCACGGTTCCCTACGCACCGAATTGTGTTTCTTTGCCGTGATGGTTCGGATGGCGTCGGTGTCCCAGATGACCAGGTCGGCATCGGAGCCCACGGCGATCCGACCCTTGCGCGGGTACAGGTTCAGGATCTTAGCCGCGTTGGTGCTGGTAACCGCCACAAACATGTTCTCATCCATTTTGCCTGTAGTCTATACGAGGGGGGGAGGGATAAATATATGATATTAAAGCGTAGAAATACCAGAGGCTATAAAAGTGAGGACGACGCAAGAGTGTCTGACCACAGCTTTGTCCCAGATGAGGGTCATCCTCTCCTCCAACCCGTTGACGCCCTCTGGGATCTGAGTGAAGTCGTCCTTGCCGATGGCTTTCTGAGACACGCTGAACGTACAGTGAGCGCTGCCAGTCACACTCAAGTCTCCGCTGGAGGACCAAGAAACACAAAGTAACTATGTGTTTTTTTGATAACATATGCAGTTTCTAAAAGTGAGGTATACCTGGATAGGAGCGTGTTCAAGTAGTCTGGAGTAGTTGGGTCAGGACTAAGAGGTGGAGACGTAACAAACGAAGCCGCCTTGGCCCAGTTCTTGCTCCAATAATGCGTCCCGTCCGTGCCCAGGCTAGCCGTAATTGGCTCACCGAACACGACGTTTCCTAACCAGGAGGTTCTGGTTAGAAACCACCAAAACATCGAGGATTTTTTTTTACCTTTTTTACGGGCCTGTGAGATGATGTCTGCCGCACTCTTGCTCATGACGCGGGTCACGTAGAGGGGACAGTTGGTCTGGCTGGCGATGGTGATGGCCCGAAACACGGCTTCTGCCTCCAACTAAAAGACGCCCACAGTTAAATATGATTTTCACAGTTTCTCACATAAACGCTAGCACAGCAAATATCATATGGGGGCTGTTTTTAATAAATACTTTCCAACCAAAAGTGGGAGCGTTCAAGCCAGAAAGTGCCGCACTTCAGTTACATTGACTTCCATGCATGCTGTTTCTAGGAGCCACTTGCCAAATAGACAAACAACCATTCAAAAAAGGTGGAGAACATACAAACTTCACACAAGAGGTCAACTCAGTCATTGTTTGACATTTTTTTGGCAGATGATTCCCACGAGATCTGAAAATTCCCGTCGGAGGCGAGATGCGAGAGCTGAGATCAGTTGACTGTTTTCATTTAGCGACAGCACGCGGTTGATTTACGCCCTGAACGTCACTAATGTGCATCAAACCACATGTGCGTAATAAGAACAGCATGACTTTGAGTGAGAGTGAAGCCCGTCTGTATGTGTGGCCATACAATCAATTGTTTCAACAACCAAGTCGTTGCCAACACATGGATCAGTACTGTAGTCACGTTAATGATTTGTTCCGACCTCTTCTGGCCGACTCAACACGTGTCCCTCCGGTCCGGTGATTCCCATTTGCAGCATACGGGCCTGCTCCTATTGGTCGGACACAAACATGCTAATTGAACAACAAAGGTCCATCGTGAAAACACAGACTTAAAATAATTTGGTGATGTAATCGGTTAAAAGTTGTGCTGTCCCCGTGAGAATTTGATTGCATGTCCTACAATATAAGAATTGTAGAATTCTAAAACCACAAGAAGATATTTCCAGCCATTTCATTTTACCTCTGCAATGATCTCTCCATTTTCCGCATGCACCTGAGCGATGCCGCCTCTTTCCGCCAAGAAGGTAAACACCTCATAGAGCTGCAGCCACAGAAAAGAAAGTCACAAAACCCATTGGAATCTTAAAACTGCCAGTCAGCCTTAATGGTATCCGCAATCCCTCATCTTCTGCGCTACGAACCTCGCTGTTGCTCATCTGGTAGTAGTCCTTGTAAGCCATGTACACCTGGAATGAGTTCACACCTGTGGAAATTGAAAAGGAAAGACATGACTTTTACCCATCATCTCTAACTGAAGTGGAGTCATCATATTATACCTTTGTCCTTCATCAGGTTGTCCACCTCCTGCTGGACGCTGTCGTTCCAGTGGGTGATGTCCACGTGGAGTGCGTAGTCGCAGCAGGCCTTCTCGTCAGCCCACTGCCTCCACTGATCGTAGGCCGCCAACAAGCTGCTGCCAACCTCTGGGATCACATGGTCCACTGTATGGGGGACAGGGGAGATAGATGGCGACATTTGCCATTTTTTTTCTTCTATCTTGCCGGGATCAGCTGTCAGTTTGTTTTGGCTGTGCTCCACCCGTGGCGACCAAACATTGGCGCGTGTCACTTTTTGTTTTTGTCACAGCGTGAGGGGGTCGTGTAACACTTTATTCTTGGACAAAAATTCCCATTGGCACATTCCAAAATCTGTAACACTGTATATTTTCTCATCATATATATTTAGAAGCTTTTTTGTGTCTGGTTGTCACTAGCTTCTTTATCACTTGCAACATGACCCAATTAGCTTTTGTTGTTGTTTGCATGTTACAAGAAGATGGCAGAAAAGCGTAACTTCTGACATTGTTTCTCTTTTCCTCCATGGTCACACTGACATCTTATGTAGTGGGGAAAAAGTGTTCACATTACCCACCCACAGAGTGAATGTTTTCACTTAGCCTCTCTGAAATCGAATCGGCCACAAATGAATGGGCTGTGTGAATGGTGGTAACAGGGGCATGTCTGTTAATAAATGTCTCTGTGCCAACTTTTTACGCTACTATCTTGCAGCTGTTGCTTGCGATGTCTCTGAGGACACACACATACTGTAGATGTGATTTGGATGTATTAAGATGACCAGCAGACACATACTGTAGTGTTTGGTATTTTCATGGGAGTCTCTTGCCCAGTTCCCCCCACCCCCACCCATGAAGCCCTTTGTATAGACATGCTTTGGACAGTTGCCCGTAGGAGAGTCTCTTTGGGTCTCCGCTCCACCTCTTTTCCTCTTTAGCTTTTTAACCCTGAGTTTACCACAGCTTCATACCGATCATGGTCGTGCCCCCAACGAGAGCCGCCTTGGACCCCTGAGCAAAGTCATCCACGGTGGTGGTCCCACGATACGGCATCTGGAGGTGGGTATGAATATCGATGCCGCCGGGGATCACCATCTTGCCGTTGGCTTCGATTGTCTTCACCCCGCCGGGCACAATCAGGTTGTCGCCGATCTGCCTGGAGATGTTGAACCGAGTTAGTAAAGGTTTGAGCAGATTGTGTTTGGAGTGTCTATGGGAGTTTTCCATCAGCTCATTTGGTTGTTTATTATGCAACACCAGGCTTCCTGTGGTAGCCTCCCTCAGTGGGGGAGTAGGAACAAAGGGAGAAATAATAGAACAATTAAGGCCAAATGGGATCAAGGGTGAAATTAAACAGAGGATGGATAGATTTGAAAAGCTTAAGGGTGAGTTACTCATCAAAAGGCTTGACTGGTGAGAAAAACATGTTTTGTTTTGTTAGACTTTATTTATAGTTAACTTTTCCCTTTACTCAAGCCTGAAATATTCTCTTGCCCTCCTCCCACTTTCCAAAATCTAACTCAAGGGCTTCTTAACAGCCCCCCCTCTTGAAATAAATTCCCCCTGGAATTTCTTAGTAAGGATTTGCACAAGTCTTTAAAGAGCTGCAGAGGCGGAGAGATGAAAGGGATGAGGACGTTCTTACTTGATGAGGCCATCTTCCATGTAGATGTCTGCATGGAAGGATTGGTCATCATTCACAATCCGGCCGCCTTTGATAAGAAGCCGGTCGCTCTGCATGGGGGGGGGAGAAATGGGATAAATGGTCTTTTGGCATGTTGAAGAGATGCAGATTACAAAAAAAAAAAAAACATATCCCAGCATATAACTAACGCATCTTATTCTGGGCGTTGCCATGACGTCGCACAGTCTAGAGCGCGTGCACGTTCCTCACCTGCGTGACTCAAAACAGCGCGTGTACACGCTATTCACCTGCATGCAATTATGGATCCCAAGGAACCCAGGAGGAAAACGGAATGTGCAAAAACTATCGCCGCAGCACGGAATATAGCGCAAATGCAAAGCACCAAAAAGAAACAAAGACTTGAACCGACAGCGGGTAAGCTCAAATATGATTTATAAATCCTCCTTGTTGTCAATACGAGTGACTTGCTGCATTGACGGGGCATTGAGACGCGGGGGAAATAATAATAATAATAATAAATGTTGTTAGGCACCTATCAAGACTCAAGGTCGCCAAAATGTGCGTTTGATGCGTGAATACTGTTGTGCTCAATCATAAAGTGAAAACGGATTAAAAAACGCGCATCTTTATTCACTGCTATAAAACGTAATGTGGTTGTAAATATATAGTTTAAAGAGTCCTAAAATGTATTGTTTGATATTTGCATTCATTGAGAGCAACCCTTCAATTGTGGGAAGAAGCTAAACACTTGACACAGTCAGACAAATCAAAATCTGCTGCAACGGCCGTGTTGTGGACTAATTCCAGCGTGCGGTTGCCATGGCAACGAGTTCACTGTGGGGAGGGAAATAGAAAGGCGACTGGCTTTTGCTTTGTTGGAGAGAACCATTGGCTGGCTGTTGTTACACACAGTTTAGAAAATGTGAAGTTCGATGTCTGTACTTTACATTAGATTTATTTTGTGAAGATTTTCTTTGGTGTTGTGACGAAGAATCACAAATGAATGGCATTCTGAGTCTTTGGTGTGTGATAGTAATGGTGAGGCGTGAAAAAGAGCCCAGAGTCTTTCCAGGCGACCACACCTTGCAAGCATTACAGTATTAGACTGGAGAACTCGGTCATAGCTGGAACACGTCAGTGCTGCCCTAAAACTGTCGCTCATTTAGTGCCGCTGCGCACCATTTCATCTCTTTTTTCTCTCTGCACGGACGCTCCTACAATTTGGCACATCGTGACAAAAAGTACTGTGCTTGTGCAAAAATTGCTGCATCATCTTAACCCACAAATGCTTGGATGACTATAAAGAATCAGTTCTTTTCGTCACATTATAGTATGACCAAAAGTTATTTGTGCATAAGTACTAAGAACCAGTCTCAGACTGAATAATCCTCTTTGGGTTTTTAATCAAAGTAAAGCTTCCTTGACTTTTGCTGAGGCAACCTCTTTAAGACCTTTTGGCAGCTGTATTAATGGAGGTCACATGACAGGATGCTGAGTGCACTTCGTCCAAAGTGAGTGAAAGACTGAATGTGTGGAGGGGAAAAAAAAGGGGAGTCACGTAGCAACAGCAAATATTCGTTTGAAGTGATGTCGTTGATCCTGATCTGCTGAGACCTTCCAGGGTCACGTCCTACTTTGTCACTCCGTGTGAGTGCATCCTGTTTTACGAGTGGAACAAAAAAAAAATCCCAATATGATGATGTCAGCATTGTCTTTATAATAAACTACATCACTCAGATAGAATGTTAATAGTTCTTGGTTCATTCAAGGTTTGATGCAAATGCCACTTCAAATATTTAGCTGGCTTGTGTGAATGCTGATGGAAAGTCTATTCACACTTTGTCATTTTTATGAGACATAAATGGTGAAATATGTTCCTATATTAGAAACAACTGCCCCATGTCTCTCTGGGTTAAGAATTTTCTGGGTCAGCCCCCCCCCACCCACATTTTTTCTCCTCTGCTTGAGGATTTGGTTAGCTGGCTACATACAAAAGCATTTCGGGAGAATTAGCACAAACTCTTACATTTGGCTGTAGAATTGAGAATTGTTTTCGTAATGCAACTCTATCCGAGTGTCATCTGCCCCCATGCCTCAGTTTTTTTTGCCAGTTGCCAAGAAACCAAAATATTTACCCAAAAAGGCCGCAATTTGTTCACAGTTGAGAATTCCGATGCAATTGAGTTAATTGCAGTCAGTAAAGTCTGCTAATAGAACTTTACCAACACGTAGGGGGGCGGTGTTTTGGTGCCATCTTGAATGCACAGCGGTTGCTATGGTGAGTCACATCTGGGCAGGCCATGCTCTGTTTTGTTTGCACACTTTGTGGCAGCACGCATGCTGATGGCAGAAGCCGTAGCTCAGTTTTAATTTCCTGGATGGGATTTTTTTTTAGGTGCTCATTCCCAATGGATGCGGCAGAGCGGGTGGGGTGGGTGTTAGCTCAAGAGGGGGCGGGGGGATTAATGGTTGGCGGAGGAACGCTGAGGGGGCTGTGACGGGAGGACGGAAGAAAGGAAGAGCCGCACCTAGAAATCTGACAGCCACTTTGGCACCGGCTAATGTGAGGAAACTGCTGAAATAGAATGGTATGGAATATTTTTTTATTCCATTCCAGTTTTACAGCAGCATGAATTTACATGAATTGGTAGACTAACAAGTTAAGTTTTGAGGATTCGGCCGCCAGACGCTAGTAAACTTTGCAGGCTTCAATGCCAAACTGTATGAGACTAAATAACTGCTGATACAGTAAACAACCTCCATATTGGTTTCATCTTTACAAATTCTCATATTTGCATTTTTTTAAATTCCTGTAAGCAGGTGATGCCAAAAGGAAGTATTTTAGAAGGGCTATATTTCCAAGCTTTTGATGTTGGGGAGGAACTAAATTTAGCTTGAGTTTTTTTCTGTACTCCTGCTGCTGCTTTTTTTTCCAAAATCAAATGATCTCTAAGACATTTTTAAAAAGGCATGTAGAATTTACAGTATATATTAATATCGACCATTATACACATAGTTAGTCAGATTTGAAGCTATTTGCATCAGGACATGATCATTTCATTACATTTTCTTCATCGCGTTACTAATCTGATGTCTGGTCATGCCATCAATCAAATTAAGATGAATCAAGAATATACAGTCCAAACTTTGGAGGTTTTGCATGATCAAATTCAAAACATTCCAAAAAGACAGTCTAGAGAAAATGGGATTTGAAAGAACGTTCCCTATTTATTTGGACATCATTCTGATGCCAAAGCAACCGAATCCAAAAACAAAGGCCGAGCGATACTCCACATCGCCGCAACAATGGAAACCGGCCGGCATGACATGCGCGCACGCGCACGCGCACAAAGGAGAGGTCTGCAGTTGGAAGACCAAGCGGAGGCGCAGCTGCCTGCGTTGGCCTCCATTCAACCTCCGCCCTGCATGCTGTGATACAATTGCTCGCCTTCTAGAAATTCACAATTTAAAACACTGCTTTCCCTATGCCGCTTAATCCCAAATCATCCCAAAATGGGCGTGTGCCTATCTACCCCCCCAACCACCCGCCTCTCCCACCTTCCCTGCTTTTCACTCTCTCCTCTGCACCACACACGCCTGGAACATCAACGCTCAGCTTGGAAATATGAAAATCCTCATTGGAATTACGTTTGATTTTTTGTTTTGTTTTGTTTTTTGCCAAAAGTCTTAAAACGGCGGTGGATTTAGAGGATTTCAGAGGATATACATAATAGCATAACATGACTGCGTGTGAGGTGGGGGGAAGGGCGAAATCTTACACAAAAATGCACCATTCTGTAAAATTCCAAACAAACAAAAATATTTTGTCTTGCAATAGAAAAAAATTAACTGTGGAATTGTACACTAGGGAGAAAACATGAAGGGAATGTTTAGTGATTTTGAATGGGTGAGTCCCTCAACAAAGGAGACAGGACACCTTTAAGAAAACGCCTAATATCGCGCATGCCCAGCAAAATGCCCTCATTGCAGCATGAGGGCTGACAATTATAATCAAATGCATAATAATCATATTGTTTAACCAGTAGCGCTACTGCAAGGTCTGGATTTACGGCTGCAGTAGCTAATGCAGTGATTTATAACAGCCATCAAAGTTCCCCACACACCCTGGAGCGAGCGTCGTGAACAACTCACTGTGATCTTCGGGATGTTCTTTTTGCCTTGATAAGACATCCTTCGTTTTTCCACAATACGAGGTGTAAAAAGATGATGATAATTCCCCTCTTGGACGGATGCTGGATGTGGAATGACAGTGAAGTCTGATGCACGCACACACGCTTGCACACACACTTGCACACACTCGCTCACAAGCACGCAAAGTGTTGCAGGAGCGTCAATGGTCCAAAGAGAGCGATGAAAAAAAATCGGCCCCGCCCTCACTTGGAAAGGCTGCTGTGGCATAAGGTTGCCTATAGAGGACGCCAGAAAGCACCCCGCACTTGCATTTCGTCGTCATTTATATATTAAAATAAAAAATACTGAATAGATGATAAAATATCGCGTGTTTATTAGAATATTAGGTTTACTGTTATCAGTCGAAACTGAAATTACCGTTATAAATTAGAGCATATGCATTAAAATAGCGGACACTTTAAAATAATTGTTTTTTTGTTGAAACGCGCTCAGAGAAAATACCCGTTTATATATCTATTTTTCATCCATCCATCTTTCATCCGTCCATCCAACCCATCAATTATGAATAAGATTGACTAATTTAGGGGTGAGGTCCATATGGAAGTCGTTATTGTTCTTACGAGCATCACTGAACATTTACTATGCAAAAATCAATGTGAAAGCACTGATACACAAACAAGGAGTACATTATTGTAAATTTAAAAATAGAACGGCTAATTAGTGTGGTACTGAAAACTTTTTCAAACCGAAACTGTTATCCTAGAGTCCTGTTATCCTAATAGTTAGACCTGTTGGGGTGTGTGGATTGTCCCTTGAGTGACTCCTATTCTCGACAGTGTGCATAAATCAACGCAGTAAACATTTACAATTGGATTGAAGAAATAACTCCGATGCTACAAATGAGTCAAAGAACAGTCACATATGTATATATAACAAAAACGCAGTAGAATGATTCTAAACCTTTTTTTTTCTCTTCAATGGAGGAGGGTTGGAATGATGTAGCAGCTGTCACAGAGCCTGTCCAGCGTATGACACACCCACACATTCTCTCAACACACACACACACTCTCACACAAGCCCTCTAATGAAGCCATGTGACTCTATTGTTTGGACCCATGGAAGACCACCCTCTGCCTTTACTCCATCATCGGCACAAATGGTTAGAACACCATATGCTCACACCCGCATATGGTTGGGTCAGTGTGTATGTTCCCGCTGTTAACAAGTAAAAATGTAGGGTCATGGCTTGATGAGATGTGCTGTCCACTATCATTGAATCTAGTCGGTGACACATCGCTGACATCACAAGGCAGTGCTTCACCATCCTCAGCATTTTTAATGCTTTTGAAGTTTGCAGGTCTGCATGGACCTTAGTGTGCATAAACTAGGTGACAGCAACACACAAATGTCTGTAAGGTTATTTAATTTGCAGCAGCAGCAGGATAACTTTAATGCTGAGAAGATGCAATACATATTATATCAGTGATAGTAATTTGACATATTTGAAATAATACGAATATTGAAAAGCATGATCTAGTAGCATTTATAATAAGTAGTGGTGACATCATGAACATGTGTTGCTCACCTTCTCATCCAGCGGATTTGAAAGGGATGCATCCTCCTTGTTGGATCTCCCCTCCTCAGAATCAGAACCCACATCATTTGGACTTGCTGGCTGTGGGCTGGCGGATGCCCGGGGTCCCCTCTTCTGACCCACACTGAGGGCATCAAAGTCGATGGTCTTGTTTTCGAAAGCGTCACGCACGCTGCAGAACAAGCCACCGTATTTTTGTCGAACCCCCTGTTCTGTAGTAACGGGTCGGGCCAGATACACGGGCAGGTCCTCCTCTGCCTTGCACTTGTGCTCTGCCATGCTGCAAGCAAGCCTCCACTGGTGACACAGGAGAAGGAGGAGGAGGGTGAAACTGGGGCTAGAGACAGTGCGTGCCTGTGTGTTTGTGTGTGCAAGTTCATTTGTGTATAAATATATATGTATACGTATGAAAATATACACATATGTGTATATACAAAAGTATGTGTGTATATATATATATAAGTATATGTCTATATTTAAATATAAGTGTATGTGTATGTACATATACTTATATACATAGTATATGTATACATAATTGTGCATGCTTTTGACAAAAAAATACATCAGTCTGGTCTCTGGTTTTTGCAATTTAAGACACAGAAACATTTAATCGTGCAGCTGCATGATTGTGTCAAAATTTACATGCACACATGCTCGTAAAAGCCGGACTCAATTTGCAGACCGTGAATCTCTAACTGGATTCCAGCAGCATCTGGTAAGCCAACATGGAGGCCCAAGCGGATGCAGCTGCCCAATCTGTTTATGTCTTGTTGCTTGGCAACATACAATTAGCCCTAGACAGATCTGATTGTTTGTATTCCTGGAAGTCCTGCTAATAGTTAGCAAATGAATTTACACTCAGTGCACTGTTGGGAAAGACATGAGGGAGTGGTTGTTAAAGTAAGGTGGGCTTGTCATACATGCAGTCCAAATTAACACTGGTTGACGTGTGTGTGTGGAGTTGGCCCACTTACCCACTTTCAAAAGGTCCCTGTTGCCGTAAGGCCTTTGGGCGGCGGCTCCGACCAACGATCAAGGATTTGCCCAATGGATCACTGCGCACCGTTGCACTTACATGCACTTATCGGCCAGGAGCAACATTAATGCATTGGGAGTGATTTATTTATTTATTTAACAAACTAACTTGCCTCTCACATCCATTTTTAATATCATGATGATAATCATGATTAAAACATACAAAATTAATATGAATTAGTCCCTTATCTTTTCATCACCATTTCATGTCCAGTCCAATTCTCACATTTGCTAAATTGACTGTCCATGGCGCAAATATTTCTCAACCATATTTCTCCCTGATGGGCATGAAAAAAAGTGAAGCTGCAGACAAGCGTTGCGTCATTATTTTTTAGCGGCTCTTTGTCTGCCTTTCCACTCAGCTTTCCCTCACTTAGACACCTGCTGAGTGAGTGCAGCTCATCTCTTTTGTTGCTGTCACTCCCGTGGGAGCACTTTTGGCCCACATGGGCGCTTTGGCTGCACATAAGAGAAAAACAAGATGGCGATATCGTATGACTTAGTGGTGCTGAAAGGACAGTGACAGTAATGCTGTACACAGATGCGGCCTCATCTGTTTAGTTTGGTTAGATTCTGTGCACTTTATTAGGCAATGGATACATTTGGGATCATCATGGTCAGAAATGTATTCATCTAATCAGTCTAAAAATACAGGCTGATCATTTTTGAATTAATTGGGAAATGCAAAATTTCGTTAAACGTTTAAATTATTCAACATTAAAAAACTAGTACCAGTTTGCCCGTCCACTTAAACTACTATTTTTAATACGATAAGTTTATATTAATTATCTACACAGCTCTAACACAAAATGAAAGAAGTCCAAAAAAAACAAAAACAATTTGTCATCTATTAACGCCAAAGTCTTGTTTGACTTTGTCCAGTTTATTTAATTGTCTACGTGAAAGTAAAGGGGGCAGCGGGGGGACAATTCTTGTTGGAAAACAGATACAATAAAAAAAAGTCCTCTGTGAGTTAAAAAGAAAATATATAGATTTAAATATACATTACACAATTTCAACCACCTGGGGAAAAGGGTAATAAAACATTGTTATCATAAAGGGCCTAGAATGTACAAGGGACAAATGCATTTAAGGCAACTGCTTGACAGCAAAGTTTGCACAGAAATACTCACGGTCAGTCGTGGATGGACCGTGGGGTCGGTAGGAGGCTCACATGGACCAGTTGGAAATATTTAGAATGGCAAGGACCGAGTTCGAGTGTTGAATAAAGACTCAGGGGGGTTAGTATCCAAGTAGTGGTTAGCAAAAATAAAAGCGGTCGTTATATGAAAATGATGACATTTGTTTTCACAGTAATTTTGTGGATTGCTAATAAAGATTCTCAATTTTTCAAACGGTTGAGATCAATCAGTATTGGTATATAGATTTTTTTTTAAAGGTTTGACAATATTTACAAGCCTGATCATTCAAACTTTAAAAAGGGATGCAAAACAAGTCTGCCCTCGCCTGGTCAGCAAGAGCAACTACATTGGGAAAGGATTAAAAAGGGGGGGGGGGTCCACTTTCAACTTCTTTTCTGTTATGTCAAAATCATACCAGCAACTGTCACAATAAATTATGAAAGACATTGCTTCAATGTACATATGAACAGCAAACGTGTATGAATCGAGGGCTGGGGAGCTGTTAAAAAAGGGAAACCCATAAAACCAGAGTAAAGATCTTTCTTCATCTGCTAACCTTTGGAGAAAATCCGCAGACGAGTTTTGACAATCCAGTCACTTTGAGGTCTCCAGTGTTCTTCTTGATTTGAGTCTCCCAACCTGAGTGGCTTCCAGTGTCTACACACCTTTGATGGCCCTTGCTTGCGTTTCCATCATTTTAAGTTTCAAAGAGGAGACAATCAGCTGTGGGCGGGTGTTTTTTTTGTCCTCTTCATTTTCCCCAAACAGTAATGGCTGACACACAATAATATTACTATTACCCTGCATGGCAGAGACATCATTTTCTTCCCAGGCTTTGGTTTTGGATTTGTCAAAGCAACACGGGCGGGCGTGCATCTACGTGCAACTGCATATACACGTGTGTGTTTTTTGTTCTTGCAGTCCTACATCCTGAGAGCCCCGCTTAAAAAGAAAAAAAAAAACAGAGTGAGCTTCCACGGCCAACATCCAATAGACTCGTATACTGTCACCACACAAACAGCCAGTGTTGCTCCACCACACTCGGATGAAAAATAAAGAACACAACAGCGGTGACGAACGAGATGTCCGGCCAGATGTACCACCTGCAAAAAAAAAAAAAAAGTGAAATCTTACATTTACAAAGAATTCAACACAAAAATTTGATACGAATTTAACACACAAAAAGATTACAAAAAAAATAACATACAAAAAAAGTATTTTTTTCCAAAGGTTTTAAAGGTTACACTGTTAAGATTTATTTATTCACCTGAAGCCCCCCTCCTCCGACTCACCTCTGCTACGGGACGTGCCAAAAACCTCAAGGCCAAAGGATAAAGGCAAGAGAAAAGAACAAGAATAGAAACAAAAACTGCCAGGAAAGAAAGCAAAAAGACAGGAAGAGAGAAAGTGAGAGAATTAGAGGACCATGCAGCATGTTAGTCACATTAGGAGCACACACAGAGGAACAGTACAGGAAGTCACACAATATTTCCTTACTGACATTCTATTTTTTCTTATATTTGATATCAAAACGGAAGGCTACCTTTTCCTCTAGGTCTTTAATTTGCCTCCTTTGGATCTCTGTCTTGTTCTCAAGATCTCGAATTCTCTGCAGAAAACAATTCTCATGAATTCGCTTCAAGGTTCTAATAAAACTCGTGGAATTTTTTTTTTTGACGAACCTGGTGAGCCTGGTGCAGCAGTTCCATCCTTTCCTGCAGAATCTGACAGTCGTACTCTCGACTCTTCCTCAGCATCTGCCTCCTCAGTTTCTCCACCGCCGTTCGCAGCTCATCGCGCTGCAGCTCGTCTAAGGGCTCGCCGTATTTGATCACCTACGGCCGAGACCATGCAGCCAATGGTCAAAATGACAATATTTGATGGACAATATGACTGTTGACTTGAAATGACCTTGTCCTGCTGCAAAGCGTTGTATAACGTTGCCTCCAGCTCCTGGATTTGCTGTTGAAAAAGGAGCAGGTTATTTTCTTCAGCAAATAATTTAACTGGCTAAAAATCTTGCTTACCATGTAGGCCTGGTCCAGGGCTTGTTTTCGATAGTCCAGCTCCTCCTCCAGGTATCCTTTCTGTTTACAGAACATCTCCTGTTGAGGGTTAGGATCAAATATGAGTGATTCCTAGAAACGGCATTTGCTCACAAGTGATCATGGGTATGTTTTCGATGTCTCCCAAATGATCAGGATTGTCATCCATCTTCTGCAGACCTTGCGAATGATCTGAATCAGGTGTGTTGATTCATTCTGCTATCGATGAATACGGGTGCGAGTGCGACGCTCACCATCTCTATCTCCAAGTCCATCATTTTCTGGTGTAGTGCTGCCTCAGTTCCTTCAATCTGTTGTATCCACTAGAGGGCAGAGAAGAACAAAGTTAAAGTATGTGATTAAAAAAGTCGAGTATGAAACCAATGCAGAAAGCTTACCTTTTCGGCTAATGACAAAACGGTGCTAGCTTGAATAATGGCCACTTGTTCCTCATTTCGTAAATTCTTAAAAAAAAGACAACAAAATTCAACCAATGAGCATTTTGCCTCGTTTTTATTCAAATAAGTCGTGATGTGATTTACCCCGTTGTCTCCCAGGATGTCTAAAAGTTTAATCAAATCAGGTATGCACACGTCCTGTGGAAAGACCGCATGGCATTCCGTTACGAGCAGAATTACATCAATGACATAATCCAACTTGGACAGCGTTCAGTGGCACCTTGACGCCTTCCTTCATGCAGTAGATCTGCAGTGCGCTGACACCCTCCGAGAAGGGATGCATCCTCAGGTGGTTGAAAGGAGGCGACCTCCTCTCGCGCTCCTGAAATAGCAAACGCGCATCCTCGAGTTAGTAGGACGTCACGTGACGTTCTGTTTTGCAACCCGCCCGCTCATTTTTTTGGGATGTCCACAAAGTTAATACTTCCCATCAAGTGGGAACATTCCTTCAAGCTAAGCGGTACTTAGCGCGCAGTATGTTTGGCTCACCTCTAATTCCAGAATCCTGAACTCTAACAGTTCATTCTGGTCTCTGGAGTCTTGGAGCTCCTCCTGAGCCCGACAGCACTCCTGGTCCAGTTTTTCCACCTGGGCGGCACATAGTTTACAAATATGACCTGGATAAGCCTTTGATGGCAAATGAATTATTTTGAGCTCATTTCGATGGTAGTCCAACCTTCTCGTAAAGTTCTTGATTTCTTCGCAGGAATAGTTGCTTCTCCTCCACCCATTTGGAATCCTGATGGAGAGGAGACAAGCTTTATGTCAAATGACTTTTGTTGGTTCTGCTGGTTTATCTTGTGCAGACAACGCAATTGTCTACGAAGGCCTCATTGTAAGAAAATCGAACGATTTCATCTCGCCGTTCAATACAAATGCACGGAACTGTTCTGTGTAATTCAACCCACACAAGATGTCGCGTAGAAAGTCGTTTTAAAAGGCTCAGTGTGAGCGTGTGTCGTACCTGACCCTTCATGGTCACCTCTTTCTCCAAATCTTCAATTTTGGCCTTGTACCTTAGTATGTCTGCTTGGAGCTGCTCCTGAGCCTGAAACATCCAAAAGAAATTCTTTTGCCCTCAAATCTCACTTTCATATTGAATCCCCCGCCGTCCGTCGAATTGACGTTCCACGGTACAGTATGCCGCTAAATCAATTTACCGTATCTATTGACAAGATGATCACTTTTATGAACATGCGCCACAATGTCCAGTGGCAAATGTCATGATAATTTCAAACTGCTGACTCCAATGACTTATCAAGCAAACACTTCGTATACGCCGTACGTAGCTGAAACTAAAGGCTGGGCGATTAATCGTGATTTCGGTGTTGGCGTCATCAGAGTGTTTGCTAATTCGCTTGAAGAATGCAAGGATAAATTGCCAGAATTGCTAACCTCAATTGACCTAAAACACAAAAGGTTTGACGTCATGTCAAGTGGGGAAAAAAGAGCCTATAAGTTCACGTTACGTAAATGATGCTTGTATCACGACACTGTATTGTGTACCTTGGCTTCCATCTCAGCATCAAGAATTCCTCCCTTCTGTTCCTGCAGCAGGGCGTAGGCTCGCTGTAAGGCTTGGTATTCCCTGGTCAGCTGACGGAAACGTAGCTCAGACTCCTCATTGGCTAGACCCTGACCAAGAAACAGATCATCTGTCAATACGTCCTGCGTTATTGCTTGGAATGAGTTTTGACACTTGCAACTGGCAAAACACATGGCTCAGCATCGGTGTCAAACCTAAGGCACGAGGGCCAGATACGTGCATTGACTTCACTCGTTATTCATCGGTTTGTTATGTAGCCTATACGCAGAGGCGTAGCCAAGCCGGGGCGAGCCGGGGCGGCGCCCCGGTTAGGACTCCCTGCGCCCCGGTTGAAAAAAAAAAAAAATAAAAAATCGAGCTTTTTCGATTCTTCATTTTCATGCCGTTTTTTTCTTTCGGTCTTGCGCGAATGTGCTTGCGCTATTCTATGTGCGCGATGTTATCCATTCACCGTTTGCCTCCCGGACCCGGATGTTGTTTTAGCGATCAGCGAACGGCGTGGGTGATGTTCGATTTTTTTTCCTGTGGGCGTGCGCCCCTACTGGAAAAATTCCTGGCTACGCCTCTGCCTATACGGTAACTAGCATGAGGCGTTCATAAATCTTTTTGGGATGACATTCATTGTGGCCCTTCCAAGGAAGCCAGGGACAAAATGAGTTTGACACCCCTGCCCTAAAGGAAAAAAAAAAAAAAGTCACCTCCCCTGTGTGTTCAGGTTGGGTAAGCATGTCTGTTACTGGATGATTTACTGTTCAATTTTTAACCCCTCGCGGACGCTTTAGCAGTTATAAAAGTTCTGTTCCGAGTTTGCTGCCAAAATAAAATCAGACAGTGAAAGTTGAGGATGATTTCCAATCTAAATTGTCTTTATAAGAAACATTTCGCTTTGCTTTGGAGGTTAAAAGGAAGGAGTGGAAATGGAATAATCACCACATCCAGGTCTTCATCTGGAGTAGCCGGTGTTCGATCCGTACGGAAAGAAGCCACCGAGGATGTTTCCGAATCCATTGACTCTTCATCGTAGCCGAAGAATGTGTCCACGACAATGTGCCTCTGCACAAAGTTCATATAAATGACATCAGTGGGCTAAAAGGTTGGAGAGTCCAATAATAACCACCATTCACGACACTAACGACTTCAAGAACATAAATTCAGATTTCAATTCTCTTCACCTTGATTGGTCTGGAACTCCTTTTATGTCTCTTCTTCCGAAGCAGTTTCTCTCGGTCCTGGACCCAAAGAAGAATTCAAATCAATTTAATGCTTATAAGAAACTCATTGAGACTACCTCTAGACTGAATCATTTTGATGATGGATTGATTATGCGTGTCATTCACGGTGAACATGGAATGTGAGGAGACTATACGACCGTGCGGTCGCAGTCACGACGACACGTACTCGTGCGAGCTCGTCGATCATGCTTTGCTGCTCCAGGACTTGAAGTTTGAGAAAAGCTATTTCCTGGTCATCCTGGGCTTGGTCCAGGTCATTCAGGGACTTCGGTTTCTTTAGTGGAGGTTGGGAGCTGATCTTTTCCCTCTGATAAGAAAATCATAAGGTCAATTGATCTGGACAGAACGGGGATAGTGCTCGTGCGCCTGGGTGCTGACCATCTCAAGGTTCTCCTTGGCTAGATTTTTTGCTTTCTCCTCCAGCTTCTGGATAGTCAGCATCAGGTCATCGTTGCGCTTACTCAGCAGTTTGTTCTTGTCCAACAGCGGCTTGTACTGCTTCTCCGACTCTCGCACACGCTTCAGCTGCTCCGAGAAACGGCAAATGTTAGCGGAGGGGAAAAGAAAAGAGGAGCGTGGAGGGAAAAGTCCAAATTGAACATACGAGTTCATTCCGCTCATCTCCTAGCAGCGAGTTTCTGTCCTCCAACTTGCGAATCGTTGAGTTGAGCTCAGCCATGCGCCTTTGATTTCTCCGTAGATCCTTTGTATGAAAAAAAACAATCAACTTGAAGTTTGTGCATGACCAATCGTGCCAACCATTTGAGGGAAAGTCCGAAATGAAATCAAATCAAAGCGTTTACACTCTGTGTTGTTTACCGTGCCTCTGAATTAATTATGCAGAAATGCCGACCTTATGAGCGATCACGTTCCACGAAATGGATCCGACACAGCAAACGCGCTCATTAACAGTTGACGATACGAGACAAGACAATATTGTCAGTCATGAGACATCATGATAATATCTTATGTCGCTCATCAGTGTCAACATGTGAACTTGCTTTGATGTATCCTTTGTGAGAACAAGAAGGCTACTTACAGGGCTACCACAGTGCTCGGCGCCATCTCCAACACGACCCGGAATCTCTCTCTTGGGACTTCCTGTGCCGCACTCTGCCTCCTTGACCAGGAAAAGCTGCTCATCCAGCGCATCCTTCTGAAGCTGCAGCTTTTGGAGGAAGCCCGTGGTTGACTCCATCTCCCTCTCCAGAGAGAAGATGGTGCGATCTTTTGCTTTGATTTCATCGACCTGGAACAGGAAAGGAGCAGGAATAGGGTTAGGGTCATCCGTCAATGGCGGCGAATGTGAGTGATTGTGCCTGACCAGTCTCCGGATGTCCCGTTCGCAGTCCCACTTGATCTTGGAGATCTGTTCCTGGTGCTGCTGGTGCTCCACCCGCAGATCGCCGGCCTTCATCTTGTCTGCCTGGATCATGTTGCTGAGGGCTTCGTCCGTTTGCTTCTTGGCCGCCTTCAGCTCGGCTATCTCTTGGAGGAGCTTCACCCTCTCCTGATCGAAGAAGCGGCGAGCGTCCTCCTTGGCTTCCAGAGTCAATGCCGTGCGAACCTATTGACACACATTTGATGATTTTGCATCAGTAAAGGAAAAAAATTCTTCTTCCCAAGACAAACATTCTTGCCAACCTTCTCGCCGCTGCCATCCCGTATGGCGCTCAGTGCAGTCTTGAGCCTCTGGTTCTCCTGGTCTTTGATTTTGGCATGGCGGGCCAGCTCTTGCTCATGCTGCCGTGTCAGATTTTCCCGGAGGGCCTGGAGCTCTTTTTGTTTTTCCTCATGCCACTTGGCCCGCTGCTCCGTCAACATGGCGGTGTGGCGGTGTTGCTCCTGCTCGCGCACCCGCTTCACCTCCTGTACTTTGTCTCGCTCCAGCTTGCTCACCTTTGGTGGAAATTGCAATTCGACGTGGGACTTTGTCACTTGCATTATAGCTATTATGTTATGCTTGCAGAAATGCTTGTTACTCAGCAACAGCGCATAAACCCGTTGACTGCGGGTCCTTATCATATACAAAAGGAGAAGGTTTAAGGTTTTCCAGTTATTACTGGGATGATAGAAACATAGCTCCACTTTCACAAGCCACCAATCAGGATCCATAAGTTTCTCATTCTTATACATAATGGCGTACATCAATGTTAAATTTCTCCATGAGTCATAGTGTTAAACCTAACCCATTTCTGTTAACAGAAATGGTTAAATACTAACCACAGCACATGTTCTGCACGTAACCATCCATGTTCTTTATTACATGAGCTCTCCAGCGTCACATGTGAGTTGGAGCTTTTCTCAGAGAACATCCAAACAGAATTAAGGAGGATAATACCTTGCATTTTTCTTGGTGCAGTTCAATCTGAATGTCAGTCAGCTTGGACCTGAGATCTTCATTGGCTGCCTGCAGGGCAGAGATGAGGGCTTCGGGCTTCTCGCCCTTCACGCGCCCTTTCTTGGCCATTGGTTCAATTAGTCAGTGTCTCTTCTGTTGCGTTCATGGAGACTTTACAGAAACGGTCCACGGTGCTCCCAAGGCTTCCTGTTTCTCCTCTTCTTCATTCTCCTGTTAGACAAAAGGGCTGGGCGAGGGTCAAAGGGGACCAGCAGAGACATTGTTGTGGTTACAGACAGGACTGTATTAAAGGTAGAGGCAAATGTTAATGGTATGTGTGATGTTACTGGCCAGCCCATATATATATACTATATATATATATTATTTTTTTACATTTGTATTCATGGACCAGCGTGCCACCGTGCTGCCCCATATTGTGCTTGTTATAAGTAAATAAATAAATACATACATAAATACAAAAATAAATAATGTGACCTTATTTCTCGGTTTAAAAAGATTTAGTGCCCCATTAAGGGTTAAAAAATAGAAAATCTAATCGCTGACGACAAGATTGTTCACTTCGACACACTAATAATAATTCCGTTCCGCATAATCTTTGCTTTTTGGAAAGCCATCATTTACAAGAAATGAATGTTCAGAGAGTATCAACTGGAGTAATTCATTTTCACTTGCATGAGTATAATGCATTAGAAGTCAGAGATTTCTGTGAGATAATTTGATTCCATCCAAGCCTTCATAACAATTGTCTGGTGTTCAATAGGTTCTATTGATACAGTGCAATACAAATAAATGCTGTTTTCTCAGTACGTTTTTTTTTTTTGCGTTTCTAATTTGAGTAATTGAAGTTAGCTGCCCTAGGAGGGAGAAATTAAATCTTCTTAAGTTAGATGGAGACAGTGATACAAAGATTATCAGAAAGAAAATGACATAACATTGCTTAAAAGATTTTGGAATACAGATTAAAGTCATGGTCACGTGGAATCAACATAGACGTAACACACAGCAATCAAGTAGCACTTTTGGAAGTGGAGTTGTCCAAAAGAAAATAGTGGCTGCATATATTGTGTATATATAAAAGTTCTCGTGGTATCCCTGATTATCTGTCAATTGAGCCACCATACCCTAGTTGGGAATCACTGAATAAAGATCTCCCTGTGAAACTGCACTTGGGGGCAAAAACAAAAAAGATTCTGGTTCCCATGACTTCAAAATCTGCTTATTTTTCAAGCTCAATGCTGACGACAAGACATGTGCTGTTTGGTCATTTCTGGGCCAAGATGACCTCAAACATGACACAACCGATGAAGGTAATGAGTCGGCATTTTGGTGTTGCCATGTGCAACACCTTCATGCAAAGCCAACTACATTTTACCAAGAGATCTAATACGGCATTAGCCTAGAAATCATTCAGAGCGGCCAAAACCAGGAATGAATTTGATGTCTTTTTCAAACTGATTACTGTCATATTTTATCTTCAAACAGGAAGCTGCTGGCAAGTCTCCTAAAAGGTCAAAGTGCTTCTCTGACATGATAGGAAAAGAAATCAGACCAGCTGGGTTATCCAAATAACATTTCAGGTTAAGTAAAAAAAAAAAATAAAAATCTTTACTGTATATTCCAGGATTTGAACTAAATGTGCAAATATGAGTCCAGGCAACTTTGGCAAACTAACAAGAGGAACCAAAGATTTACTAAAACGTCAACACCTTAAATAACAACGATGACATGATTGCTCACACACATGTGACTGCGCTACCATAAGAAGCATTAAAAATCTTTGCTTCTCACTTGTACACTATCATGCGACGTCCTTGCTAATCCGTATTACGCAATGACATCGTCAAAAGCTCAATTAAAGGTGACGTAAATGACCAACCGTGCAATTTTAATGAGTCTGGCAAAATATCAACTGGAAGGATGCAAAGAAAAGCAAAAAGTTACAACATTTATTAACTTTTCACAATGCTGTCAGTCTCACTCGTTGCTTGTGTATCTTCTCCAACATACGAAATTAAAAAGAGAACTCTTGTGAAATATTGCCCATAAGCTGTTTGATTCTATATGTTTTGGAAACATAATCTACTAAATATCCTTTTAAGGAAAATGCCACTATTTATTTAATTATTGCTTTTTTTTTTGGATTGTGTGTTTGTGTCTGTAATTACAGTGATATTTGATGACAAATGATTTTGCCCTTTTATTCAAGCTGACTTTACTTTTTGTTTTATTGTCAAATACATTTGGAGGAGGAGCCAATAGCCTTGATATGCGCTGACCTTTAAAAGGCAATAATGTGACCATTGTTTACTCCTCTCAGTACAGCAGCGCGTGTTCAAATGAGGCCAGTGTGACAGACAGCCCCATGGCAGATATGGGCTAGCACACACAAATGGGTGCCGCTGTCCAAGGCCCATACTTTGCTTTGCCACCAACAGGCTGATGCATGGCTACCGAGATGATGCTCACACGCTCCATTATGGTGCTGAAAATGCCCATTGAGCATCCCCCCCTCTTCTTCCTCCTCCTCCTCCTCCTTCTTCCCCAGCTGCCTCCTCCCACGTCACCCGCGCAGTGCAGGCCGAGATTCTCCCACTTCCGACATGCAGGCTAAGCGGGTGCTGCACGTCCAAATACTACAGAATGCCGCTTTATTGCCCCGTCGTCACAACAGATATCATATTAATCGACATAGTGTCAGTTCGGGATCAAGTCTGCAGCAACACGGAGGAGAGCGAGTCAATGAAAGTCTAATAGGCCCGCTAGTAACGGGAAAGCCCCACGCGAGACGGTGCTGAATGTGGACGTTTTGCATCGTCTTACCTCAAAGTCCATGGAGAGATGTCCGAACGGGTGTGAAATGCACTCCATGGTGGATGACTGCACGTTTTTAGATGGTGAAAAAAGAGGTGAGCATCATCATCAGTCAGCGCGATGAGGTGATGATGAGGGTGAAGAGGAAGAGGATGATGATGATGATGCTGGAGTTTAGCACCGCCTTCCTCGCTACGATGAGCTCACTGGTTTCCGTCGCAGTCCACCGACATCCGGCCGGCTCTGCATAAAGAAAAACAGAATTGCCCCAACAAGAAAAAAAAAAAAAACGTGCATAATATATATGTGCTATTTACTCTGTATACTATTTTGCTCTGAACAATTTGCAGCATTCACACTTGCGTTCACATAATGTGCATGGCAGAGATAAAAGCAACTTTGAATGCATTGAAATAAGTCACCCCAAAATATATCATCCTGCTTCACGCTTTCTTTGCCCCCGTTACTCGTTGACATGAGACTTTTCAACTTGCCTTGAACATTTCCAATTTACATACTCAGTCACGTCTCTGCAATATGTAGCAGCAACAACAGTGCAAAATAACTCCGCACCATATAAAACTTTTTTTTTTTTCCAATTCAACTTTTATATCTTGTGCATATGGTATATTTTCATGCCCCAAAAGCAATAGCATAATAATTATAATAATTATAATAATAATAAGCATTGTACCCAATATGCTGCTTCTTTTTCTGTTCCTCCCTGAGCAGTAACAGCCATGACCAATCAACTCGTTCGTGTTTTTCTGGGATCAATAGAGAAGGAATCCCTGGGTCATCCCAAAGGTGCAACCCAGTCCTCCTCCAGCACTCATAGACTTGCATAAATAGCCAGCGCCTCAGAGCACCTTTGTCTACTGAGAAGCA
This sequence comes from Syngnathus acus, assembly GCF_901709675.1. Taxonomy (NCBI): domain Eukaryota; kingdom Metazoa; phylum Chordata; class Actinopteri; order Syngnathiformes; family Syngnathidae; genus Syngnathus; species Syngnathus acus. The sequence continues at coordinate 1,411,232 of NC_051099.1, read as the reverse complement.
AGTGCGATAATCTTACTGTATCTGCTCAGGGTATTCCCACTTGACAAGGCTCGCTCCTGTTTTGTTTTCAGTGCAGTTTGGACGCGCAAAACGCATTCCTTTGAATTGATCTTCGCCTTTGGTTGTAAAAATGCTCTCAAAGGAGAAAGATGGTGACAATTGTGCCGTTTTTGTGACCAACGGAGGGCAAAAGAAGCTGAAAGAAACGGAGGAACGGGGCTACTGGAGCACGAAAGCCGAGTTTATTCTCACGGTGATGGGTGCAATCATTGGACCGGGGAACGTTTGGAGATTTCCTTATCTGTGTTACAAAAACGGTGGAGGTGAGATGGGGCTTTTTTTTTTTTTTTCCTGACAATGTATTTGTCACTTTTGCCGTCTTTGGTGGTTCTAATATTTGATTTCTCTGTAGGTGTGTTTTTCATCCCGTATATTTTGTTCATGGTCTTTTGCGGGATCCCCTTGTTCTTCCTTGAGACCGCTATGGGACAGTACACCAACCAGGGTGGTATAACGTGTTGGAAAAAGGTTTGCCCACTTTTTCAAGGTGCCTATTCCCATTCATCTTCATTTTAGTTAACATTTGAGTCATTTGGAGAATACTGTTGAGACGCGCAATTGGTGCGTAATTACGCACCAATTGCGCAGTCGATTTACGATGGCAATACTTACATGGTTGCTTTTTCTGTCTTTTACCTTGCAGGCATCGGCTATGCGAGTCACCTTATCATTGCATTCGGCGCCACCTCCTACATTACGATTATCGCTTGGGCGTTTTTTTATCTGTTCTCCTCCTTTAATGCCGAGTTGCCTTGGGCCACATGTGGAAACGACTGGAACACAGGTTGGTTCCCTGTAGGAACGAGACAGGGGGAAAAAAATCGTGTGTAGGGATTAACTTTCAAGTATTTTGTAGATCATTTGTATTGAGAGAACTTTCCAAGTGCAGAGTGCTTCATATGTTGGATTCACTTGAAACAAAATGTTAGCCTCACATAGTTTCGAATTCTGTGATTGCGAAAGGGTCATACAATGTTTTGCAATATTTATTCAGCCAAGAATATTGCACATTATCTGCGTATGCTTGGCATGGAAAAAGAGTTTTTTGCTTGATTTGTCGCACATGTCCTTGCCTTGTAGACTCATGCGTGGACATCAGCATTGCAAATCTGAGCCTCGGCGTGACACACAGGGAGAACATCACACTGCCTGTTGTAGAATTTTGGGAGTAAGCCCGCCCAGTCGACTATTTTGTCTCCCCCTGACTCCATTTTTATTCTTCCCCCACCTCTTTTTTCCTGCTTTCACCCCACCTTCATCCTGTACAGTTGCATTGCTCCCGCTCACGAATCATGTTGTTGTGCCATCGCCATTGCCACCATGGCTCCATACGTATGCTCTCCTCAGGCGCAGAGTGCTGAAGATCTCCCGTGGGATTGAGGAGGTGGGAAGCTTGAGGTGGGAGCTGGTCTTGTGTCTCATCCTGGCATGGGTCATCTGCTACTTTTGCATTTGGAAGGGGATCAAATCCACAGGGAAGGTTCGAAATAAATGATTGCCTAAAAAGCCAAAATGCTTTAAAGACCTTTTCACACTGTACTTAGTTTGGCATGGCATACTGTCAACACGCCCACTCATTATGTGTGTGCTGCACAGTTGTGATGCACGATGAAATGTTTGCCTCTGAAGTGGTGATGTCAGACGGCACATCCAATAGGAGAAGAATTGTCAGTGATATCAGAGTGCTGGAAATGTGGAACCGCACTACAATATTTTCTTATCCTGGTAAATAAAATCAATTGGCGACCTTGAGAATTTTGAAAGGCACCCAACAAATCAAATTATTATTATTTATTTTTCTTCTTCTTATTATAACAAAACATTTGGAAAAAAAACGCCCACTATGGGAAGGCAACTATGTGCACACCTTTGCTATAATATGTAAATGGATATAAATAAATATTACGTATGTATCTAAACACAAGGGCTGTATTTAATTCAGATGCTTATTAGCGCTCGAAGTCTAAATACAGCAAACTAATACTAAGTCTTAAATTGTGTCTTGCTTCCTTTCAACCAGGCAGCCTACTTCACAGCTACTTTCCCCTACGCTATGTTGCTTATTTTACTCATACGTGGTGTGACGTTACCAGGGGCAATGGAGGGAATTATTTTCTACATCTACCCTGACGTATCGCGCTTATCAGATCCACAGGTAAGAACCAAGTGTGTATTTTTTGTTTGGCGAGTTGGCTCATCACTTATCGGCATTTTCAGTGTGACATTTTCCGTGTTTTCAGGTGTGGTTGGATGCCGGCACTCAGATCTTCTTCTCTTATGCCATCGGCCTCGGGTTCCTGACCTCGCTTGGCAGTTACAATACTTACAACAACAACTGTTACAAGTACGCACGCATGCCCAAAACGTATTTGAAGGTGTTGGACACCAGGAACAAATGAATTCTCATTTCAGGGAAGTCAGAAATCCAGACCATCTGGATGTCAACTTGCATTTAAGAGTCCACAGCGACTCCATCGTGCTTGTTCAGGATTTAAATTTGATTGGCAACAAAAACGAGGCGCAGTTCTGTACTGTCCCTTGGTCATTTATTTAATATAAATGGGTGTGTTTGTTTTTTAGGGATTGCTTCTACCTGTGTTTACTGAACAGCGCCACCAGTGTTGTGGCAGGTTTTGCCATTTTCTCCGTCTTGGGATTCATGACCTACGAGCAAGGCGTCGGTATTGCAGAGGTGGCAGAATCAGGCAAGTGATGATGCCATTTGTTCCACTCTTCTATTTTGCTCTTGAAAGCGCAGATATCAGATTGGTGTTACCTGCCATGAAAAACAAAATAGGAGCTTCAATTTACTCAACTCCCTGATGACAATGCAAAACATGCCGCCAATTGACATTTTTTGCAAATCTATTTCAAAGAAAAGCCTTGACGAAATAGAAATGATGAAATAATTAAATTGACAGATGTCACTCGAGACTCCCTAGGTTGGCGTGGAATTTAAATGATTTCACAATGCTTTGGAAAGTCTGTAAAGCTGCCAAATCAGTGTGATGTAAGGTCGACGTAACGGTCCGAAGAGGCGAGAAACAAATCTGGGTTCTGAATTTTCACACAGCTTCCAATGTAAATCCTAAATAAGATACTTTTGGATCAGAGTAAATTTTGAAACGTATGTGTTTAGGTCCAGGACTGGCCTTTATTGTTTATCCCCGTGCTGTGGCCATGATGCCCGTGCCGCAGGTGTGGGCCGTGTGTTTCTTCCTCATGATCATTCTACTCGGCTTGGATAGTCAGGTAAGCTTTAACTTTATGAACAAGTAAGCAAGCAAGCGCCCAGTCGAGTTTCAACAGACCATTTTGGCTGCTTCCGCCTCCCAATCAGTTTGTCGGTCTGGAATGTCTGATGACATCACTGGTGGATCTCTACCCGTCTTACCTACGTCAAGGCTACAGACGTGAGCTGGTTCTTCTGGCCATCTGCACCGTGTCCTTTCTGCTGGGACTTTCTCTGGTGACGGAGGTTTGTAAAAGCCATAGGTGACATTTGATTCATGATTAATATTTAATACAATGTCATTGTTTTTATTATTGCTGTGCTTCTAGGGAGGGATGTACCTGCTCCAGCTGGTGGATTTCTACGTCTGCAGTGGGACCACCCTGCTCCTGCTCTCCGTCTGCCAGTCTGTCAGCATTGCTTGGGTCTATGGTACGCATTATGAAAAGAAAAAAAAAAAAGACAAAACAAAGTCTAAATGCCTCCCGCTTTACCTCACAGGGGCAGAGCGTTTCTACGGGAACATCACAGATATGATTGGCTATCGTCCTTCTCCGCTCATGAAACTCTGCTGGTGCTACTTCACTCCATGTTTATGTTTTGTAAGTATCAAGTCAGGCTCCCTTTTTGTTCATTCAACATTTTGTACTTTTCCTGTATGGACTCGGTCCAGGCAGTTTATGCTCACGCCATTTAGTTTGTGTGCCTCCCCTGCACAACGCCGCAAATGCCATTTTCTAACTATTTACAAAAATACCAGACAAATGAAAACGCCATTTTCCCTTGTTGGGCGACCAGTGCATGTTGTCGTCTGCCTTTAGCTCAGTCAGCAGGAATTGGCTCCAGCGCTCTCCAAACACAAAGAGGATATAAAAAAAAGAAAGGATGAAATGAATATACATAAACAAAGTTCATATCATATTTGCTGCATTCATCCAATGTCTTCTCTCACCGCAGGGCACCTTTGTCTTCTCCATAGTCCGATTTTCTCCCTTGAAGTTCAGTCACACTTATGTTTATCCACTTTGGGCCAACATCCTGGGCTGGTTCTTGGCCACCATCTCCCTGAGCCTCATACCTCTGTTCGTGCTCTACAAGCTCCTAAATGGAGAGGGCACCCTTCGTCAGGTGAGATAAATATGCAAGCATAGAAGGATCAAAAAGATTGTTTCCGTTAAAGCACTGGAGCATCGGTCACGGTAGCCTCATATGGACCTGACGTCAAAGCACTCAAGCATCAGTCATGTTAGCCTCATATGAACCAGATGCATGTTGAGGTTTGTTTAAGTACAACTTGGCAGCCAGTCATAGCCTCAGCAATACTAGATTTTCCAAACGACATTCTTTGGAAACCAACCAACCCAATACTATCCAATAATTCATGTGTGATCACGTACGTACATAACTTCCAGGCATCTGTTTTCGGAGAAAAATGCTTCCTTTTCTTTTTTTTTTTTTAACTTCATGGCAGTCTATTTATACAGACCATCCCGTATTGCTTTGTCTTCCCACCCAATATGATTAATGTACACCCAGTGTAAGATAAATTTTCCATCCACCACCCTTATATCAAATTCCATCATGATAAATTGACTCCAAAAAATAACTCCACATGTTGCGGACAGTAGAGTCATTCTGTTCAATCTCGTCTGCCCTCAGCGATTCCTGATGCTATGCCTTCCTGAAGATGACCTGAAACGTCTTCCCCAGCTGAGAGACAAAGTCGTCGCTCCAGTAACTGAACTCAAATCTTTGTCTGGTGAAGTGGAAGTTAAGTGACCGAGTACGCAAAAAAACTAAGTGAACTACAAAAAGCAAGTACGTGACATTTCACTTTAGTGTGAGCCCGTTGCAAGAACATTACAAAGGGGCAAGAGTGTCAGGAAATAATAATAGTGTCTTCTTTTGTAATGAATGCGCCTTACAAGATAAGCCCTGCCTACAGTGTGCTTGTATGTATGGTAGCATTTTATTTTTACTTTGTTCTCTGCTGGACTACACAACAAACCTGGATATTTTCATACTGAATTGGTCTTAAGGTTCTGTTTTATAAAAGTAATATTTGTGTTGTGAGATGACTTTCTATTTTTGCTGAGGAAAAAAAATGTACATGCTGAGGCTTTGTCTAAATGTTGCCATTTTTTTCTTTTTTTAAAGGAATATTTCCCCCTCTCTGGCACTCTCTTTTGTTAAAAAAAAATCGTTTTTAATAAAAATTTAAAAAAAAAAAAACAACTCTCTGGGGATGTGTCAGCATTGGCAAGGCAGGGCAAACCGCAGAAAAATATCACCCGTTTGCAAAAAAATAAAAAAAAGCCATGAGTGTTTTGCTCTGTGCTTGAATGTATTAAGACATGTTTTGTACATTGACCTGTAGTGTAGTACTGTACATATAAAGTAACGATAAAGAACAAGGCTGACTTGATCACAACAAATCAAAATGAAAAGACCATCTGAAAAATGTTTGCACGCTAATAAAGTAAAGCCAGACATAACATTTGAAAATAAAAGACCATTTATTGTTTTTTCTGATGGCCGTCTGCTAGAAAAAGTACAGAATCTGGTGTAATAATTTAAACACTATAAATAAAGCATCTCTTGGGACAAAGCAGAGAAAGGTTGAATCGAGGCAAGTGGTGGTCCTGTTTCTTGCAGATTCTTCCTCAGTTCTGAAACTTTCATGTGGATTCCCTCTGTTTGTGTTCTCCAGGCATGGTCGACAAGCGCTTTATTTGCATCACAAGAACATGGGACATTCCATCAAGTCCACTTGCCTTCATTCAACCTTTCCCGAGTACTCGTACAGGAATAAAAAAAAAAATTCCCGTCAGGTTGTTATTGTTCCAATAAAAGTCTGCTCGATTGGCATTCATGAGCCGTTTTTATGGATAAGATTCTATTTGTCATCCGTTCCTAAGGTGTTAGTCGACTGGCAGTCCTGATGGCAAGGTGTGCTTAAGACTTGTTCACACAAGTTTAACACTATTCAAATAATTCAATAGTTGGGCTAAGAATTACCAATGCAAGAACTTTACAGATCCTCATTGAAAGCATTAGTTGACGTGGAAAAAAAAGATGCACCATGGTTATGTTTAAGAACTTTGTGACGTGTGTTTGCAGAATATATGGTGGTGGTGGGGGGGGTCAATGATCAATCCACTTCTGTTAGGCCACAGGGTCTCAGAAATTCCTGCCCTCGCTCATGAATCCATTTGTTGGACACTGCAACGACAAAAGTAGGATACTTTTTTTTTTTTTAAGTAAAATGTCTACACACCTCCGTTCAAAGTTTGGAAATAACAGGCTTATCATTTGAAACCGTTTTAATTTCAAACTTTACATTCCAGGTGCTAATACCCAAGAGACATTAGATAATGTTCTTGGCTGAAGGATCTATGCAGTAATGTAACAAAATGTGTCCACAGTGATCAAACTTGGACACGTGAAAGAATAGGAGTCGCTGATGGCCAAGAGTAAGTTTCCATTATTTTTTTTTTCTTTTTCCATCATTTTTTTTGTGTGGCATACATTGGGTAAATCTCGACTCACCCCATTTACTTCCTACTAAAACAGGACAGGCTGCATGTCTGGTCCTGTAGTCCCCTTCCCCACTTTTGAAAAGGTTATACCAGAATACTGCTGTCCCCTGTGATGCAATTAGACCATAGTCAAAAAACAATGAGAGCATTCAGCATTCTTGCAACGAAAAACAGATGTGAGAGAAGGATCACAGATTTAAACATGAATGTGTGGGAAGTCAACAGTCATAGATTGGAATCTATTGTTCTTTGCCGCACTAGAAGAGCATAAAACAGCACAATGTTTCCGAGTCAAGTGAGGCAACTGAAGATGTCCAAATATTCCTGCCAAATAAGATGGTTTTTTTTTCCAAATGTCTGTACAATGCAAGCAGAGCTCTGGGATGAATCTATCAGCATATTTCTTAGATATCATTCTTCAGCCTTCGGCTCTATCTAGAGTTACTGTAAGCACTATGGGACTCAACATTACAGAACTGGCGCTAAAAATTATTTCTTTCAAAATGTAATTTATATTTAATACAGAGCAGCAATTGTGGTATTGTTGCATATTTGCAAATACATTTATAATCCTTATAGTGATCAACTAAATTCCTTCGTAAATGTTAATCTGACTTTGGGCCATTAACAAGTGAGTAGGCCGGGCTTGCATATGACATTTTGTCCTTCATCAATGAAGTGCTGATTGAACGCCATAGTTTATTAATTGATTACCTTTCTGGGCTGGATAACAGCCCCAAAGTCAGGGAAGACTGTGGCACCTCCTGCTTCAACGTCGCTCATCTGGAGGGAAAACAAAAAGATATACTTTTGTGTCCATATATGAATAGAAACATAAATAAATGCCCCAAAAAGATATCATAAAAACAGTTCAGGCATTCATTTGAATTTTCAATGAACTCTGAACACCAGCTGCAGTTGAAATTAAAAGTCTCCACGACTGTGTTCACATGCCACATTTAAGTAAAACAAACAAATGCATTAATGTGAGCTATAATCGGTAGGACTCAATTGAAAACAATTTTTTTCAAAATAAAATAAAACTTGCCTCTCAAATAGCGGCGACTGGATGCACGTACTTACATAGCTCAAAAAAGTTGCCACGCGATTTCCAGTGCCTAATCTTTTGAAGGCATCTGGCTCATCTTTCTACAAAAATAAAATTCAAGTGTAAAATACACAATGAAGACAACACTGTTACTTACGTAATTTAGGAAGGTGGCAAGCCTATTTCCATCCACCTTGAGGTTGCCGTCAAAAGGACGCTGCAACAGATGTTTATAACTTTAGCGCAAGGCTTCAATCAGGAGCCCACCGAAAAGGCTAGCGACTACGCCCAAATGCAATTAAGGCTTTAACGAATGTAATTGTTATGAGTCAAGAAAAAAAATGCGGAATTGCATACAATTCAGGTGTGGTGCACCAATTCAAATCAGGTTCTTATTTATGTTGCAGGTTGTCCTGACATGACCGGTTGTGATTTATGCAAAATCTTATTCATCATTGCACGCACACTTCCAAACAGCTGCACAAAGCACAGCTCACAGCAACATCATGCGTGATGGACATAACAGACGCCATATGAAGTACAAACAATTACTCATGGTGTTCAGTTTCAACACACACACACACACACACACACTATGAATGCAAACTCACCCTGGAGAAGTCAAAATGGGGCTCGTACTGTCCTCCAACGCCGTAGTTAGCAACCTGGTCAGCCATTAAAAGAGATGACTTATACATTTAAAAAACAATGAACACTGCATATTAGATATGGCTTATTTTTACAATATGCTCCTTTTTAGCAAACATTTGTTCTTGTATGTAAATAATACTGTTATTAATATTATTTTGCACAAGTGTGAACGTTTGTTTGTTTGCCCATGTGTGAAGTCACATCAACTTGTGCTAGCGTGATATGAAGGTTAGTTTGTTAGTAAGCAGTATTATTAAACTTCATATAAAGATGCTTTATTTCTGCATATAATAATTGACTGGATAAAGGTATTTGTGTGGAGTTTGCATGTTCTCCCCGGGCCCGCGTGGGTTTTCTCCGGGCACTCCGGTTTCCTCCCACATCCCAAAAACATGCTTGGTAGGCCGATTGAAGACTCCAAATTGTCCCTAGGTGTGAGTGCGAGTGCAAATGGTTGTTTGTCGCTGTGTGCCCTGCGATTGGCTGGCAACTGGTTCAGGGTGTCCCCCGCCTACTGCCCGATGACGGCTGGGATAGGCTCCAGCACACCCGCGACCCCCGGGGGACTAAGCGGTTCAGAAAATGGATGGATGGATGATTGTGCAGTATTTCTATGTTTGAACATTACCTGTAATAACTCTGCTGTGTCCACTGTTAGTCCTGTGATGTCCTGTATTCGCTGATTGACTCTGGCAATGACCGGACCATCTTCTTCTTCTAACCAGGCACTGATTAAATGTGAAAAGTGTATTTAGTAGGAAAGATCAAAGACGCTTAAGCTTGTTTGAATCACCTTTTTGATACTCTGTAGTGGGCGGTGGTCAACACTCCTGTTTTGGGGTCTCGGACTGTAGCTCTGGCAAGCTTAAAAAAAAAGAATAACACAAAGTTCAGTACATTTATCTGGCTTTCAAACAAATATTTCAAACCAGATTGTTTTTTTTTTTTGTTTTTTCCCCCCCAATATCAATGTCGTGTCTCACCCTGGGTTTGGCCATCTCTTTAATCTTCTCAATTTCATAGTCGGAAAGGGCTTCCAAGTAGCGTACAATGTGTGGGCTGTCCCACTCGTCCTCCTCCATCATGGGCTTCAGTAGCAGGCGAGGATTCTTGTTTCCATCCTGGTAGCGGCAGAACAAACGGCTGCGCCTCGCTTCCGTCTGGTGACATTTTTAACATCAAAAGAAAGCGATCAATAAATGTGGTGTGTGTCAATGCTAGTATATTTTGTTGTGACCTTTTCAGTAAATGAAAAATCCCGCCCCATTTAAAAACGAAGGACGTTGCATGTGTGTGTTTTCTCAACCCGACTCACCATTCCGTCTCTTTCCCCTCTGCATAGAGCCTCGTAGGCATCTCTCTCTGGCAAGTGGTCTGAGGGTCTGACGTAGGTTCCCAGATGGATGGGCTCCTCTGAAGTAGGCTGGCTGCTCTGCTCCTCCTTCTGCTGCTCATTCTGCTCTTTGAGGAGCAGCTTCTCAAAATAACGTAAGTTTCCTCCTGCCCTCTGGTGGCTAGGATCTGTGGGCACAAGGGAATGGAATTTGTCAATGTGGTCCACATGCTACATGAATTACAATTAATACAGCTGAGTTAACATCTGCCATCTACTAAGAACCACACATTTTGTCATGAAAGGTTTCTGACAGTTGTCACCGCAGACTCGGACAATGGGCTTAAATTAACCCGTTTAAACCGAAAGCTCATACCTAGGGTGCGGCACACCCTGTCGTTTTACTCTGCCCAAAACCTAATTATAGAGGAAGCAAAAACACTCCCGCATACTCAGGACTGCAAAATAATAAGAGGAAAGGTTTTCAACACAACAGTCCCCATGAAATAGATCTGTTTTCTAGATCTAGGCTGCCTTCTGAATTTTTTTTCTTACCTATGGCCACCAGCCTGCGCGTGAGCTCGACGGCACGAGGCAGGTCTCCCATTTGGTAAACGGAATAGCTGAGGTAGTCCAAAATAGATGACTTGGAAACCACAGCGTCTTCCCCGGCGTCCAACTGCTTCAAGGCCTGTTGCACCCACAGCACGGCGTGGTAATAGTCGCCCTCGTTATAAGCCGTCCTGCCCATGTCAAAACAATCGTCCACGGTCAGAAGGGCGCTGGAGTGCATGCCTAGGACAACAATCAAACGGGTGAGATCTCATATCTGTGATATTGCCCATTTCTCTCTTTACAGATTCTTTAAAGCTCCGGAAAAAAATGGTCTTTTCCACTCCACGCTTCATAATTACCTGGAAGTCTTCCTTTGGAAAAGTCCTCGGAATCAAGCTGGTAAGTGTCTTGAAGACGCATTAGTGCCTTGGCTGCACCCTTCTCATCTTCCTCGTCAGGAAAATACTGTTTGTGCATGGTCATGTTGGAAATAAACCCTGGAAAAAAAAGCAGAGAGAAAACATCTCGAGTTCTGCATTGGAATGCGGTAAATTGAGCAACAGCATTTATTAAAGAATATTATTTCATTGCTATTGTGATTACAAAAAAAGTCCGACTTTTCCTTGGTTTATCTGTCTGACACAGATGCAGCCATAAACACGGCAAACACGGGCAAAGTGTCAAAAAAGCAACAGCTGCAGCTGTCATGTAACTACTTTGGTTCTGTTTCCTCGGCTCATCTGGGAAACGGATTGTTATCGCGGAGCTTCCAATCCATTTCATTTTCTACCATATGGTGAATCAAGTAGAAACGCACATGCTTGAGCTCCAGGTAGCCTCGAATGAAAACATCACTTTCACTTTCAGTGAAACGTTTGCTCCAAAACATGCAATTCCTTACCATCGGAGGGGTTCTGCAGAACCAGGCTCTCCAGGTGAGACCATTCGGTGTTGAGTCTCTTCATGAGCTTGTAGGCATTCACCGGGTGAGCCAGATAGGCTTCCGGGTCGGATGTCGACATTCTGGTCAGGTCATCCAGTTTCTTGGCCCAGCTAAATCCAGAGAGAAATACTAACGCTATTTAAGGCTTTACAGTCAAACACATCAACTGTTAATTGAAAACACAAACACAGCGGATATTTATGATATGCAGAGATGTTTTTTTTAACCAAACAGATGTGTCAGTTATCAGCAGAAAAATGCAGCAGAATGAATGACCTAAATTCCAGTTTTCCCCACCATGCCCTGACCTGCCACTGGCAGCTCATCATCATAACCATCACGGCTGAGTTCTCTTTACAAGGATTAATGACTTGTGTGCGTACCTTTTGACCTCAGCCAGTTTGGACTCCTCTGCTTTTATGTACTCTCGGAGGGAGTGGACAAGCTCTTTCTCTGTGTACAAGAGGTCCGTCATCTGGCCTGCAGACATGGAGAACACGCACATGTTTCAAGCTTGGACTGACTCCCATGACAAAGAGCAGCCAATGGCCATCATCATTTGAGGCGACGTGGCATGCGTCATAAACATCTGCAGGCGTCCATTCATTGTGCACAACTTTTATCCTGGTGCAGAGAAGTGGACATGGGATTGTTCAACCATGATAAATTCACTGCTCATGTCAAAAAGGGGAATGACAAAGCGCTTTGGTTTGAGCTTGTAAGCGTCATATTGAAAGTGAGCAAGCAAGAAGGGAAAGTGATGGCGAGTTTTAGTGTCACTGTGTGATTTCTGAACCCACTAATGGAGGTGAAGATTTCTGCTTGCGTTCTCCAGAAGCAGAATAGCAGAACGTAGGAGACAAGACACAGCAATGACCTCATTTTGAATCCCGATCCTACAAAAAAAAAGCATTTTTAGTATTCGCATTGAAAAATACATTTATATGCAACATTTATATACTTATTTTTGTATGCTGTTCAACTCATTGGATTCCAATTTGTTAGCATTAAACTAGCAGTCACATCGTTTTGAGGTGTATTTGAAGCCCTTGTGAATATTGAGCTGTTTCCAGAAAAACTTGCCAATTGTTTTCCAAAAAGATTAAGCATTGGTTATTCATGCATGGTGCTTTGTGGATGGTTTGCTCAGTGGGCAGGGCAGACTTGCCCGGGCAATAAAAGCAGAGCATGCTCGGGCACAAGATTATTTCACATTTATAGAATCTACAAGAGTAGCTTTGTTTATGAGGAGATTAGTTCATGTTACCCCGAACTAAGTGTATTCTTTTTGCTATTGCTGTTCTGTTTCCAGCTGTGCTTGCTTTCAATTTGCTTTCAAATCCAACATGCATTTTAGATCCAAACTACTTGTTTCACTCCAACAACAGACATTACTGAAAAGATTTCTGTGGTCTTTTAAACCCTGATTCTAACGTGGCTTTTAGGACAGATGTCGGAACGGAGCAGGATATAAGAAGTGATGAGAGGAAATGCCGAGCAGCTGTATTTTTGGAAGTGTGCTATCAAAGATAAAGCTTTTCTTCGCTTTGCTATTTTGTGTGTTTAGCTATGGAATTAAAAGATAATCCCATGAAACTCGGCTCTGAGAACACAATCTGCAAGATGGATGCAATGTGTGTTTGGGAAGGAAGGAGGACTTTTTTTTTCTTCCAGAGGATCTTGTTTTATTCAGCTGGGAAGAAAAGTGATGTGATTAGTTAAGTTAAGTAAAACAACGTGTCACTGTGACATGAGACTATTTAGACATTGGCTAAAGCTTGCAAAAAAAAAAAGTGCATAAAACCTCAATTGGTAATGGAGATTTTGACTTGTTTGAAGTGACAGTTTCCTTTCCAGATAAAATAATTAAAAAATAGTTTTCCAACTGTAATAAAGTTGTCCCGGTGTCAGCAGATGAATAATAGAGAGGCAACATGAATGTACTTGCTTGTTAATAGTTGACATTTAATGAATCGGGTAAGCATTTCAGATAATGGATGGATCATGTATTGCTCATACTATGATAAGCAGCCAGACCCGTTTCTCTGTGGATGTAATTTGCATGTTCACAATTTAAAAAAAAGACTTTTTTTGTGAGCAGAGCGCTTACATAAATACATGTCATGCATGGATTTGTTATCAAGAGAGGGGATCCATGTGGAGATGAATACCCATGCACACTTGTTAGGGCCTGCCAGACGCTTTGAGTGGAATATAAACACCGAGAATCATTGATAAGAGGTCCCAATGTCTAATAAATATGTATATTGCATTGACGGAAGATTTACATCTTCACTAAAAAGAGACAAATGACGTTGATTTGAAGACTTTTTTTTGTCTTGATAAATTTTACCACAATTTCTAATGTACGACATTGTGACCAAAACGTTTTGGTTGGGTGGGAAAAAAAAGGATAAAAATGACTTAATTGTTTCGAAGACACGCCCCTTTCTGACGTCACAACAATAGTAGCGTCGAGATTTGGAAAACTTAACGCCGCAACTCGTTTGAGTCGCATGAGTTTGGGGGGGGGGGGAAAAAGAATCCGATGACAATCGCAACTTTTGAGCTCCCATTACGGGTGTGGTAAGGCGTCCGTGCTCCTGACAAGTCTATTGCGTTGCTGTGGTGCAAAACAAGTTCTTCAAACTTTAACCAGAAGATGACAACAAGGTTGCAAATTAGTTACGTTGTAAAAAGCAACTTGTCATGTAAAAAAAAACGATCAGGCAAGTATAAAACACAAATCTGTTATTTGGCATTTGCTACGACACGAAGTCCTGTTCCCAGACTTGTAAGCCTGCAGCTGGATCTTGTACAGTTCTAGGTAAGCATGCCAGCATGTTCGCAATGAAACTGAGCAAACACAAATCCAAACGAGGGAGAATTTGGAGGTAATAATCTGTGTGCACTTACCTTCGCCTTTGAGGGTTTGAAAGACGCTGTCACAGAGTGCGACGTGAATAGTTTTCTACCCCAGGGTGAAGTGAACCGACAAAAGGGTGCGAAAGTATGTTGCTGCCACGTACAGAACAGAACCTCCTGGAAGCAGCCGTAATACCCCTAATCGTTGCGCAACAATGTTGAGTTTAGGAATTTTTCTGTGATGCATTTTTTGCACCTCGTAAAATCTTCGACCTCTCATTTGCTCCCCCTTCATCATTGCTCAAAAAATGTAAGAATAGATTTCACTTCTTATAATGTACTGTTTGTGTAGTAAGCAAGGGTGGAGAACAAACAAGCAAACATCTTGTGCTATTTTATTGTTTTATCATCATTTAATCAAGTTTGATTAAATACTACATCATTCTATTTGAACATTTCTTTATATACAATAGATGGAAATTCAGTTTTTCCAGTTGAGTATAATATGGTAATTACGGTAGTGGATACATGCAGCCAGTCACGTTTACAGTGTATCTTGGGTTACCATGGTTTCGGCTCTGGATGGAGTTTTTATGTCGGTCTTTTTTTCACATTTGTGTTCTGTTGTGTGAATATGCAAGTGAAGTCACTGTCAATCCAATTTATGAATATTTTATAAATGTGTGTCTGCGTTTAGATTACGTGTAAGATTTTTTCCTTTTCCTTTTTCTCTATGAACAACATAACAAGCAAATTTCAAATACGAACATCTCTTAACAATTGCTGGATATGCATGACGTTGGATTGTTTTGGGGCTTCTCAGAATATTTATCACGTGCATTGAAGGTCTAGAATATTTATCTCGTGCTTTATTATTATTTGGTCCTAAACGTAAAAGACTTTGGGCTCGGCAATAACCAACTTTAACCGCTAGGCGTCACTGTAGATTGACATAAAACGTTAGCGACTCATTTTAGAGCCGGATGGTTTTGAGTTAATGAGTGCAACATATAAACCATGTCAAATATGGGAAAATAATAAATGATCAAATATATCTTAAAAGAATAAATGTGAAGGTTAATAATTGAGAAAACTAAATTACATCTCAATGGAAGTTCACTCTTGTGATATGGAAAGCAATTGTATCTTTATTAAGACCCCAAAAGCACATCTGGTAGACTTAAAGTAAAAAACAAAACATTAGACTAAAGAAAGTTTGACACAAAATAAATATTCAAATGGTTACTTTGCTTGTAGCAATACCAATAATGCAGTTTGCCTGATGTCCTTTGTAGAAAAAGCCTTAAAGACCATGACATATATCTACAATACTGTTCCTACTTGAAAACAACGTAAGCCACTTAAATGTGGGTAAAGGTAGACGACAGTCAAAAATGACCATAGAAACACAAGATGGTATTCAAATTAGTTCAGTCTCAGAAAACTCAAAAATAACTAAGACAAAAATTGGCCAACTCTGTACTTACACAAGAGTTTGAAACAATGGTTGTAGAAAAAGCATGAGAATAAAGTCAAAATATTCTGAGGAAAAATTCAGAATCCTAATAATGTTTTCATTTTTACAATTAAATGTGAAAACGTAGTTAATATCATTCAATATTTGCTAAAAACAATTTCTGAATGTGAAGCTCTCGTAATATTCCGACTTTATTTTCATTAGATTACAAGTCATGGCAAATCTATTTTTTCCTGTAACATTGCAACTTTCTCAGTGCAGATTTTGTGGGCCTTATCCTCCCCCATAACCGCTCACAAACGTCGTTAAAGGAAATTTGATCATTAAATTATTGAAGCAGTTTCATGGGACAAAAGAAGGCGTTATAATGTGCAATACTGTGACAAAATGAAGTTGAGGATTGGGGGAATGCAGAGTGCCTATGCCTCTTTCCTTTCACAGTCTTTCCTCTTCCGCTTCGTTTATCCTTTTTCACAGCAGAGTTTAAATATGAGGGTGATTGCGTGTAAAAATTGGATTGGTCAGTTTGCACGTTGGTGTCTGTGGGCTACAGTATCTCCTAATTCTTCCATCCTGCTGTCACCGCTCTCAGTACTTAAACAAAGGCTTCTGGGATGTCGGCGCCATTGATTTTAATATAGATCTTGGCGTTGTTCTCCTTCTCATGCCTTTCTTTGTGGAGCATATGTCTGTAGCAAACCAAGTAGAGAGGCAGCAGGAAGCCCAGCATGCTGAGGGCCAGAAGGCCAATGTTGACCTGAAAGGAGGTGACATCAGCATTAGCTACATCCAGAATGTTAGGATGAGGCATTTGTGTGATGACGTACCCAGAATGGGTCTCCCGCCAGGGGTCCCATCATTGCCAAAAAGAGGGGCTGCTGCAGCAAAGCAAAGACAGCACTGACAAGCGACTGCATGCCCGTAAGACTGCCAAACTGCGATGACGGGTACCTGGAATCGTACGACAAATGAATTTAGCGCAGTCAAGTTAGGTTCAGGTAGTACGCAGTAATACTTACACAGCAGCGTAAAGGCCGCCAACAGCCGAGTGAATGAATCCTCTCACCACGGTGTGCAAGACGAATGACACGATCTGGAACGAGAGGGCAGCAGAGGAAATTCAAAATAGATGACTTGAAACCTTTGTTGATGTAATTCCACTTTGAGTTGATGTTAATATGAATACAGATCAAGAAATCTGGAAAAACCAAAGCACTGCTCACCTGGAGGGGGAGGTTGGGTATCAGGCAAGTGATCCCAAAGCCCACCAAAAGGAAATTTGTAAGCACAAATGCCCTCAGGGCGTTGGTCACCTTCTGGGTTTTTCTATCTCTTCGTTTTTTCTTTGGTTCATCCCTGATGACGATATCCTTGTTATTTTCATATTTTGAAATTTACAAAAATGTATGTGCAATTGTGAATCAGAATTTTGTTCACTTTATTATATACGACAAAAATAGTCTGTATAAATAAAACTCACTTGCTGGATGGATCTTTTGGTTCATCGCCGTCATCACAGTCTTTCAACTTCCAGTCCATAATTTGGCCGATCACAGGAGTGGTCATGAGGCAAAGCAGCTGAAGCATGCCAAAGATGGACGAGTACAAACTCACTGTGACGATCAGAGGTGGAAAAACCGAATATTAGACAGGCTAACATTAAAGGGGAAATATTGTGAGGTGTTCAGAATGTTTTCATGTGCAGCTATCGTTAATTATTACGACTGCATAATATTGTGCAATAAATGCAAAGCTGCTCATGTGATGTGCAGTTGGGAGAGCCAGTTCAGCTAATAATTACAAGCAATGGTTAATGGGTGCTTTCAAACTAAAGCTGAATGATGTCTCAAGGACTGAGCTGTAAACAAGTTGAGGTCAAACAATGAAGTTACAAAAAAAAAAAAAAAAAAACAGGATGTTAGAGGTCACAGATCTGAAACAGCGTGTTGTTGTTAGTGCTGGGGAGCTAAATGTTAAAGAAATGCTAAGTTATTGAAAGAACAGTGACCGGATAGGTTCTTGAATGGACGGCGACTGTATCATCTGGAATCTTACCAAGTTCCATTCTTTCCACTGAAAACCAAAGATTGGGAACAACAATTATTCTACAATCTTAACTATTGCTTGACCAGCATTGATTTAAAAAAATACCAATATGGGACAACCATTTTTTTTCATAAATGATATACCACTAAACTAAACTGGTCTCCTGGAATGCTAACCTGTATTCAGGTCACCATCGCTGAGCACCTCAAGGACGCTATTCATGGCCCCCATGTAGAACAAAAGACGCAGCTGAGTCACCGACATGGTCAACAAACTGAGCAGGAAAATGGGCGTGGTGACAGTTTTCAGAAATGACTGGGCTGTGGAACCGAGAAGATGCCTCGTTAGGATTCAAGTTAACGGTAAAGGTGAGCGACCGAAGGCAGCATCTCTTACACTCTTCTTGAGGTTTTGCGTCCAACTCTAGGTCCATGGTGGAGAGGCAGAGTTTGCCCTCCTTGGTGGGGAGCTCTTTCTGCACCAGGCTGTTGCCGACACTGAGACGACGACCCACCGTAGTCACTTGGCGGTAAAACTGTTTGCCTGTGATCTTGTGGTCAAATCCCAGCCAGCTGAACTTGATCTTGACACTGACAAAGTGTGATTGGAAGGAAGGAATGAATGACATCCTGATACATATTTGCATCTGTCTGGACAATACTAACGTGTAATCCATATCCTCTGGTCCTGGGAAGGGTTCCAGGGGCCAGTTGAAGTAGCAGTTGAGGAACACCAGTCCAGCACAGGCAGCCCACACCACCAGAATTGTAATGAACGGTATGTCCAAGTCATAGATCACCTGTGCAGAATGACAGTGATAATAATCTCCACTAAAGTGAATAAAAATAATGTTTTTTTCTCTGACCTTGACACCAGGGAAGGTGACCGCAGAGGAGGCATAGGAGCCAATCATCAGGGCGATAAAGGTGGAACGAAGGTCCCCAAACATGTTTGGCAACTGGAGAAAGGGAGACAATTGACATAGTAAGCATTTGAGCTCAATTTGAAGCACGGCTGCTGACAATTTTTTCCCCCACATTTCCCCCCAGTCCTCCACAAGGATCGTATAAAGAATGTTTATCAGTGTTCTCTAAAGAATTTCTTTTTGGGGGGGTTGACCGATTATCCTTGGCCACCCCCCCCAGGAAAAAGCATCCAAGGAAGTCAGGAACACGAGTAGCAAACATTCCAAAATAAAGACCCGAACAAGCTCTTCTGTTTCAAGAGACTGAGCAACAACAAGCAGGACATTGAATTACATAAGAGATAGGAGAGGAGAGAGAGAAAGTAGTCGTGGGGTGCCTTCATTGCTACTGGCTGTTGCCCAAGACCTTGAAGGCCATGCGATTATATACATACTTGGAGCAGTCTGACGTGGAGTCAGGTAATAATTAACCAAATACTTATTGTTTTTAGATCATTCCAAGTGAAAGGGGGCTCGTAGTAAAATTTATTGCGTACAGAAATTGTGACTTTATACAGTCCAGGCAGATTTACAAGAGGAGAGCCCCTCTGGAGTGAACACCATCACCATGGTACACTTTGGGACTGTGTGCTTCCTTATAAGATGGCAGAGGTTGGAACAAAAGGGAAAAGAATGCTGAAGAACTCGGAATCCTAAAAAGCATCTCATGTTGTTGTTCCTTTCTGTCCCCTGAGTCATGTTTAGTTCCTAGAATAGGCCATGCTGACTACAACAAAAGGAGTGACTGGAAGTGGCGCATATTTCTTTTCTGTTTGTTAACAGCCATGAGAAGTTGCTCATGTGTACAGATGACACGGTCCATTCACAAGCTTACCGTGAGGGAAGTGAAGGTCATGCACATGCCACCAAAGCCATTGAAAGTCAAGGCGATAAAGATAAGGACTGAGAGTTCTGTAAAGAGAACAGGTAAAACGCTTCATTGATCTGCCAAATAGCGAACTGACCAAATAACGGATGATTACCGTTTGGTCGGTAGGCTCCGTACGCAATGAGAAGACAAGACAGGCCGAAGCATGTGCTGAAATGACAAGAAACATTTTTTTCACATCTGCTATTGTCACTTACGATTATTTTAATGTGGCGCTCACCTGCCCAACAATCGCAGTTTACGAGGTCCGTATTTGTCCATGACGATTCCCAGCGGGAGCGTGATAGCGGAGAGAAGGAAGGAGCCCACAGTGAAGGCCAGATTCAACATCTCATCTTGTTCTTTACAGATTAACCAGCCATTCATCCTCAGCTGCCCGTCCATCGGGACCAGGGGCTTCATCTCCACCCCGTCCCCCAGGTCCACCACGGGCCCCTCGAAGCCATCGTAATAGTCGACGTACTCGTCCGGCGCTTGTGTCGTCTCCAGTGACATGTTGTAGCTGGAGCTGTTACCTGAAAAATGTAAGTACAACAGAACACAATCGTGAATCTCGGTGGATTCGAAACATTAAAAAAAAAAAAGTTGTCATGAAACTATTTAAGATGTTTATCTAACAGTACCGCTTAATGATTAGCATTGATTTGTTTTTACTGTCTAATTTCTACTCTTCATCACTTTTCCTATCAGCCTGTTGTTCCCTCCTGGTCCCTTATCAGCAGACTTTAAACTTCCGTACGGCCGCTGATAAAGCGCTGCTGATGCTTTCCTCAGTCTCGCTTATCATCTGTCACGTGCCTATAAAAAAGCTGAGCTGGTGCTGCGATCATCTTACATTATCGCACGCAAGATAAGACGTTTGTATCATCTGTCCGGAAGTCACCTATACAGATGTGAAGGCCAAATATTTACTGAGATCAGAGGCTGACTTGGGTGGAAATAGAAGTGGACCACAGATTTTGTTTCACTGCGAATTGGCCTAAATATTTTTTGGGGGCATTTTTGGGACGCTTCCAATCACCTTATTGACTTGAAACTGCATCTTCTGAACGTCACGCAACTGATAAATCAATTTTGTAAAGACTCCGAAGGTGATAACTGAAACAGACTCCGACCAGCCAATAATCAACTTTGGTCACCAACCAGACAATATTTGACCTACAATTGGGAATTCAAGGGACCTAAATTAACCTTTGGTTGCTCGCCTTTTAAAACAAATAAAAAACAAAACATATTGGCCTGGCGTGCATGTTACAGTTGCATGGTGCTTTTCAATAACATTGAACTAACCCAGCTGGCATTCACTCACCTTGGTCGCTGCAAAGGTACGAGTAGAAGCCCTCTGACTTGAGCATAATGAGAAGCGATCCCCATCCCAGGAGCACAGCAGAAAAGAGGAGATTCTCAATGATAGCAGTCACCGCCATCCACCAGCGCCGGGCGAATGCTGTGACCAGCGTGGGAGCCATGGTTAAGGGAATGGAGATAGGCAGGCAGAGTGGCAAAGAGCTGGACAAATGAGTGAGACTGAGGGTCCCAAGGAGGGGAAAAGAGAGGGAGACACTTTGTTGTCGCCTCGTTGACCGGTGCTCCTGATGAAGGATCAGTGATCACTTTATCTGGGGGAAGACAAAAGAAGGGAGGGGAAGGTTTTATAGTTGGCCTATCACTGCAGGGCAGTGAAGGCCAGTCAGGGCAACCTTTACAACAATTAACTTTGAACCCTGCCCGAGATAAGTAAATGTGCTGCATGCGTGTAAAGCATTCTAACGTCATCGATTAACATACTGTAACTTTTCACCAAATACAGTTGAGTCGTATTGAGTACAATAACGACCGATAGCAAATTATGAATTTAAAACAACTTTGCTGGACCGCTCTCTGTAATTATTGAGTGAGCACCCACAGTGGAATGGAATAAATGAGGTTCTGTTGTTTGGGAATAAAAGAGGGGAAACTGGTCCAAACTGGACTCCATCACCTCAGGGCCCCTCAGTCACTATTCCCTCCCTCCCTCCCTGCCTCTCTTCATAAATGTCCTCAGGGGCCCAATCAACCGCAATTACTGTAAACTTTAGAACATAAAAGGGAACCCCAGGCAAAGAAATTACTGCAGAAAACAAACATTATTTTGTTTGGACATTTGTAAGAAAAGGTAAGTTAAAGTTTCAGTATCATTTACTTAAAAAGGAGAGTGATTCTTAAATATCTAAAATACAAATAACCCCTCTTAAAATCATATTGAATCATTCCATAATTCAAAAATATATGTCTTACCCCTCCAGCAGGCTGTATGCACCACCACTCGTGTCAAAAAGGCCGAATTTACAAAGGGTGTCTTTATATATACTGTACACAGGCGTTGTAGGGCGCCCTCTATCGACGAGCGTCTTTATCTGTGCAAAACAACTCGACAAAAACAACTGCGGGTCTATACATTTCGATTGATACTGAAGTTTGCGACACAGCAAGCACTTTGTTTTTGTCTTGTGAAAATTCAACAAATGATGAAATTGTTGGGGGAGGAAAATCGTGAGAATAAAAACACTCTGAGGGGTGAAACGTGGGGCATTATTATTCAAATCAGACAAATTGCCGTTTAGCACATGATGGATTCTTTTAGATAAGGATGAGTGTTATTTTCTCATCAGGATCTACACCGATACTGCACTGATGAATTAGTTCCCTACTGACTGCTATTTGTTTCAGCACTTGTGTGATTAACATGGAAATGAGTTGCTGAGTGGTCAGTCACATTTACTGATATGTGTGTGTCGTTACAATGATCAACAGATATCTCAAACTAGTCATGTTTGATCACCGGGTCATTGATTAATAAGACTGCGTGAGTTTCTGGCTGTTTGTCAGCTGTGCATATCTGTTATTTTGGCAAATGTGGAGATGGTGTTGAATAATGTAAGTGCTGCTGAATGCAGGCATTTTTATTTCAAGACTTCATGATTATGTAAATGCTGTGTTGATCAGCTTTGAGTACTTTGTCGCAATCTTGTGGTACAGAGAAGCAATTACAAACCCATTTAAGAGGGTCATCAACTACCAGTATAACAAACAGCGCCACCCTGTGGAAGTATGTCATCACATCGCATTGCACAATTTAATTTACTCAAACACTCAAAACACAAGCGACAAAAACATTTTTATTGTACAATTACATTCATATCAAAATATTTGGTGCAGCAGTGCTTCTCAAATGCAGTCGAGTAAATGCCCATCGTGCAACTTCACACAACATAGAAAGCTTCCAGACATATAAAATAGTTTTGTAGTAGTATTACACACACCAGAACTAACTTGTGTATTGACATTTGCGTTAAGGCACAAGGTCAAGTAAACAAATAATAACATTTGATTTTGCCCCATTTTTTTTCAAGTGTAGTTTCGACAGTTCACAGAGTCCGTCAGTGCATCCCGGCTACTGCCAAAAGTCCAAATGTGAGGGAGAGAAATAGAATCTGCCAGGCACCTTCGGGAGCTGCAGCTGGTTGGACACATACAACATGATGTATTATGAGATTTCTTTCATGTAACATTCGTATTGACTACCGTATTAAACTATAAGATCAATTATAACATTTTACCATGTGATGCAATGTCTGACTCTGAAAAAGAGCAAATTTAAAATAGTCAAAGCAATCCTTAATAATATGTATTACACTCATGCAAATTGTGCAGCCGCTACTTTGCTAACTTACTGTTGATGATAAAGGTGGTCTCCATGCCGGCGTGGATGTGGTCAGTCACGTGACAGTGGAGCAGCCACGTTCCCGGGTTTCCAACCACCATCTCCACCGTTTGAAAAGTTCCGGGGAAGAGATCGAAGACGTCTGCGCGGTGCACGCGGTCAGTCTGACACAAACAATCGTATTGTCATGTACATTCAATGACAATGAACATCTTGTAGTATATGTGTAAATCTCACCTTGTAGGTAAAAGTCTCAGCATGGAAGTGGACAGTGTGCATGTCCACTTCATTGCCCATGCCTAGTAAATACCAATCAACCGTTTGACCCTGGGTCATCACCAGTCCACGGAGGTTGCCGTACAGTTTGCCATTAATTCCTACAATACGCAAATTTACAATAAGATACAATAAGTGCTTGCTAGTCAGAAGAGGAACTGTTTCTTACCGTGCATCTTGTTGCTTTCCTCAAAGTCTTCATCCGGTGCAAAAGTGTCAGGGTCTTCCCCGAGGTACGTTCTGATGTTCTCTTTTAAATAGTGGGACTGGTTTTCATCGTGCACCATGAAAAAAAGAGCAAACTCCTTCGCTATGTCCAGACGCTCTCGCTCGGGCCCGTCGCCCCTCAGAGTTCCGGGTCTGCAGACCACCAGCGGGCCCAGAAGACCACTGTATAAATCCTGAACATGCACAAAAGCTTCATTGTTAACATGAATTGTGTGTTGTGTTTAAATTCCAATTCTGGACAAAAGTATTGGCACGCTTGGGGATTCGCTCAACAGAAATTGGAAACTTCCATCTCTTCAATCCTCTTGATTTCTTTTTTTTTTTTAGAGCAGGTCTTTGGGAATGTGTTTCCATTCATGCAGAAAAACAATTGTCAGGTCAAAGGGCACTGATGCAGGATCACAATCTTTCTTCTAGCTCATTCCAAAGGTCTTAAGGTTCCAGGGAAAATCAAGGGGTCGAGATTGATTCATCGACTGACCAAGAACTGTTTCCCAACCAAGTGTCATTTCGACTTCCACATGACAGGTAAAGTCGATAATTAACACGTTCTTATGACACGTTGTAAACTGTGCGTTTCCATGTGACTTTTACTGTACCTTGATGAAGTTGACGTCAGAGTAGTAGGCGTAAGAAATGCAGTTGGGATCCGAGTCACCCGGCCCGGAGCTTTCGGGTACATGCCATACCACTATTGTCATAAAGCCTGATAATTCAGAACACTTAATGAGCAATTAAAAATTGAATACATTCTGTATGTATTGATTTTTTTTCCCACACTCTTACCGGATTGGACAGGAGGAGAAGGTTTTACGGCCTTAACTCCGTGCGCAGCAATGCTAAATGGATGCTTTGCTTTGTTTTTGAACATGATCATAATGTGTTCTCCCACCTCGGATTTGATGAGTGGACCTAAATGGAGAAAAGACAACAGCAACTTTGATGTATTCTAACTTTGCCTACTACCCTACAGTGTATAAAGAAAAAAAAATCTCATCCAAAAATCTTACCCAAAATTCCCAAGTGTTCTTGATCGGCATTCCTTTTCTTCTCAACTGTGAAGGTTTCATCAGTGTATTCTCGATACACCACCTTCTTGTAGCGTGAGCCAATTCGGTTCTTCCCTCTCCCCACAAATATATTGCCTGGACTGAAAAAAAAAGATCTCCATTATTAACCAATTGTAAATTCTAGTATTGTCTAAATTCCAGATACCTTTCCTGGGATGTGCTGTGGTGTTTCTCCAGCTCCCAAGCTCTGCTGGGTGAGTAGTCCCACTCTATTTCTTCAGCGGCGATGTAATACTGAAGCGTTTTGGTCGGCGCTGCATGTTGGCTCTTGACTTTGCGGCCTGGGCAGGAGTTCACCCTGTACTGTTGCTGCATGCCACCTGAGTAGTGATCTGTTACTCTGCAGCTCACTTGGTAAGTATCTGTTGGAGAACGCCATAGTTGATAAGTAGAGTAACTTCTCCTTGAACTTCCCAAACATCTGCATAGGATGCAAATACTTGGCATGTTTTTATTGCAGGAAATGACATAACGTGGTTTCCCAGATAAAGATTGGGAACATTTCAGGACTGTCCCTGGAAATCCGCACGTCAATTTGGAAAAACAGGATGTGGTGTCGTGCATGTATATGTTTGACTGACCAGCAATGTGCGGCTGCATCTCCACAGTAGTTGTGGTATGAGGGAATAAGTTGAGGGTGTCCCGCGTGGTGCCCTGCTTCTTGAAGGTGTTCCCCTCAAAATAAACACCGTGGATGTCCACCTCGGTGCCCAGACCGAAGGTGTACCACATGACTTTGTCTCCAGCGCACATGTCCAGTCCAGGAAGGTTTCCGTACATGCGCCCATTTACGGCTGTCGAAATGAAAAGTTGTTGCGATTTACGTTGTGTGCATGCACGGTGTTGATGTTTTATGGTCATCTCCATTTTGATGAATTGCTCACCATGCATCTTGTTGCTCTCCTGGAAGTCTTCATCATCTACCTTTGTCTCGTTGGTGCCAAATATCTCAACGTTCTCCGTCAAATACCAGCTCAGGTTTTCATCCATGACAGAAAACAGAAGAAAGAACTCCTTGTCCACACCCTTCTGTCCAAAAAGTCAGGACATTAGGTACAGTCTGTGCAGTTCTGCACCATTTCAAAGCACAATCTTTTGATGATGACTAACCTGAGTTCCATTCTGCCGCAACGATCCTCTGGTGCACACGAGGAGCGGGCCCACTAATCCCGCGTTGGTGTCCTCAACAGGTGACGTTGCAGAGTAGTACAAATACGGGATGCAGGGAGAGTCCGACGATGATGGTCCTTCCAGGACCTGCCAGGTGTAGGTGAAAATCTCCCCCGGAGCGACGTGGGCGCCAGGTTTGTCAACACCTTACACACGGAAAGAACAGCAGTTCTCACACCACAGCGAAGACTTTTATGACTTGACACTGTTTACTCACCATCGTTATAGTTGCTTCCTTGAAAGCGTTTTTCGTAGTGCAGGCCATGAGGATGGATGCTGTAGCTTCGATCAGCTCGATTCAAGAAGGTCACTCTGAGGGTGTCTCCTTCCTCCGCCCTCAAGATCGGACCTTAACCAAAACGGGGCACATGAGTTGAGGGGTTCAAATTTCACCCTTGAGGAACTGAGAAGCCTCACCTAACATTCCCAAGTGGAGAGAATCCGAACTCCGTATTTTCTCCGTGTCGAAGCTATCGTCTGTGTATTCCTTGTAGATCACTTTTATGTAGTCACCTCCAATCCGACCGCCATCTTTCCCAAAAAATGTCTCAGACGGACTGTAAAAATAAAAGCATGTGTCCCCCCTTTAAACTTGATTTTGTATCAAAATAAAGCTAAGATAAATGATAATATAATTAGAATATTACAGTCCATGCAATTTTCCAAAATATAATCCAATTTGTTTACATTCAAAACAAAAGATCATAAAGTTCAAGTAAAGTTACGACTCAATTTACGCCGACTTTACAATCACAGTATTTCAGTCAGTCCTCTTACCTGTCGGCGTCAGTGAGGGGAATATTTTGGATCAAATCTTTTTCAGACGGAGCGTAGCTCCACACCATTTTCTCTGCTGCTAAGTAGTAATTCCTGACAATACCACTCATCTCTGGGGCGCTGCTGTCATTGCTGCAGGACTTCACTTGATAAAAGGCCTGCATCCCAGCTGCAATTGGAAACAAATGTGTCAGATACTCTCGGAAACTCAACCTTTGTTAATGTCATGGGTAAAATGAAACGCAAGTTATGGGGAATCGTATTTCCTTCGTTTTAATGTACTATGCTGATCTAAATCACATTCCCGTTGGAAGGATTTTTAACAGCCTTAATATATCGTGCAAATTTCGCATGTTGACAGTACAAGACCAGATGGGGGGTGGGGTTAAAGGTCAAGCGCCCAACCTTGTAGATGGTCATTAACTTGGCATGTCAGCAGCCATTTGCCCTCTGCTGTCGGGACCATCTCAGCTGAAGCAAAAGTGGCTGGGAACAAGCTGATCACGTCGGTTCGGTGGCCGCGGTCCAGTAAGGTATTCCCGTGGAAAAAGGCAGAGTGAATATCCACCTCGTTACCCATGCCAAACAAATGCCAAGACACCGCACGGTGCTGGCAGAGCTCCATTCCGGGCAGGTTACCAAACATGTATCCGTTAATGGCTATGGCACAAGGGGACAGACAAAAAGGGATTAGAGCGAAGGAAAACAACAAAAGGTGCTGTTAAGAAAATCTCTTGCCGTGCATCAGGTTTGACTCCACAAAATCTTCATCTTCACGGTTAACCCCCTCTGGATCGATACATCTCTGAATGTTGTCCTCCAGGTACCAACTCAGGTTCTCGTCCACTACGGTAAACATCAGGAAGACATCCTCGGCCACGTCATTGCGTGCTATGCCCTCTTCGCCGCTCTCCTTCAGGATTCCTGATGTGTGGGAAAAAAAACATCTTTAATGGTGACACACATAGTGATTTATTTATTTTTGCCTACATACCTTTCTTGCACGTCAGCAGAGGCCCTATAAGACCAGAGGTGATATCCCGGGGAGCCATCAAGTGAGAGTGGTACACCCAAGTCAAGCAGTTGGCATCGTCATCAGTCGGGGCATATTCGGACCTGACCTCCCAGCGGTACGTGTAGCTTCCCCCGGGTGGTACGACGTCATCCTGCTTGAGATGACCAGATGTCCCATCTGGATATAAGGCCCCTGGGAGGTCAACAACAACAACGAGTCACTTTACATTTCAAATTCAATTCAAATGGAAATATTAGGTGACTTCTATGGCGCCATCCTAAATGGAAATGGTGACCTTTGTTGAGATCATTTATGTGAGCGCTCAGCAACTAAAGTGCACTTGACATGTGACAGTTATTTTTCAACGCGGGATTTTTGCTGATTTCCTCAGTATTTCTTCAAGTGTGGCAATGATGCACTCCTCCTTCCTTTTTTTTTTGTCCTCTCCAAACCCTTCCCCCCTTATCAAGAATCTATTGTCACAATGTAAATAGACTGCTAAGATTTAGGCGTGTCTTATCAAAACCGGAAGAAACTTTTGTACTGTTATTTAGCTTATTCATTACATTTCTACTTTTGGTATCATTTCTTAAGAGGAATCCCAAAGGAATCCCACTCTCCTGAATAGTGGGGGATGGGGACCTGTTGCGTAACAAAGGCTGCAAAAATACTCAAGCTGTCTATCTCCAAAACAGACATCAAGTTATGGATTGCTGTGGGATTTTTCTTTTTTTTTGTTCAGTCATAAATCACATTTTAGCTTTAAAACACAACTATTTATGTACTGTACAAGTATTTAAAAAGTCAACAATAAAATGTCCACTTTAAAATCCACCTTCCATGTTCTTCTCATAGAAAACTCCATGGGGATGCATTGAGTAGTTCCTGGATGCCATGTTCTTCATGTGGACCACGATGATGTCATCCACCTCCGCTCGCATTATGGGTCCCAGGAAGCCCAACCAGGTGGGCCGGGGGGATTGTTGCTTGTATGTGGCATCGGTGTACTCTCGGAACATGGCTTTCTTATAAACACTGCCGATACGGTGGGGTCCTCTTTCCAAAAAGATTGATGCATGCCTGAAATGGATAAATTGGAAAAACTGGATTTTCTGAATTTAGCTTTAGGAATTATGGTTTTGGTCAAATCTACTTTGCTTTCTATTGCGCAAATGTTTTTTTTTTTTTTTTTAGTGACATAGGCTTAACTGTATCGCCCTTTTGAACTGACTCTCGAGGATGTTTGTCATCCCTACAACTGAACACAATGTCTCCGCTTTATCTTCATTGTCGTACACTGGCAACTCTAAGTAATGAGCCATAGGTCAAATGTCATTGTATTGCCACACAACAAATAAAAAGAACTGTTTGTACCTGACAACTCTATTCACTAAAGGGCAGATAACATTTCCAAGATGCCTAAAATGTTGACACGGAAACAGGAAAGGCAAATTTGTCGAAGGTTCAAAACAGCCTATGCTGAAGTGCTTCGTTTGACACCGGCCAAAATATTTCAACCATAGTGATTACTGGCTTCTCTGACGGGAAACAAAACTGGATGAAGTATCTCAGAGAAGTCCAGTATTATGTAATCATGCTCCTCTGGAATGCTTCAAACCAAAACTTAACAAATGTTGTGACAGTCCCAGCTCATCCCTGTTAGCATGGCACATGATGGAATTAAAACTCTTCCTCACTTTGAGGGTGCCTTGATTTATGTTGCCTCAAGATTCAAAATCTCTGTGATTGTTTTTTTTTTAGACAATAAGATTTAAAAATATTTTTAGTAAAAGATCACTGTCATGCTCTGGTCAGCTACGAAAATAAATGTGTGCAGATTTATTCCCACCTATTATACTGCTGTAGTCTACTCAAGTATTGGTGCAGGTGTGCCACGCCAATGTATTATCAATGACAACACAGAAAGATAAACGCAAAAGAGGTCAACTATTCATTCGTTGCCCTCTTTTGCGTGTTATAACCATTTCTTCATTGCTGACCTCAGTGCGCATCCTCCAGCTCCTAAAAAAAACTTCTGTGTGGGCTTTTGATTGCATGGAAATAATCTCATGATGCACTCACTCATCATTTGCGACGTCCACGTTGTTCAGCAGGTTTTTTCCACTTGGCGCATAATCCCACAAGTCCTCAATGACCGCAACATAATAGACCCTTTCTCGGCCCCGCGTACTGTCCTCGGCCAGACAGAAGATAAACAATAAACAGCCACATAGTGCCTTCAAGGTCCGCTCCATGGTCACGCGAGACCCGAGAGAAGTTCCTCCGAAAAGAAACAAACGGGCGCAAAAATCTACGGAGTGTTTCAGTGCGGAAGCGCGCAAACTGCACGCAACAAGTCAGAGGACTTGAGAGTGTGTGCGAATGAAAACAGTCAGTCTATTGAGGCAGCAAAGTAGAGACCGCCTCCGTGGAATGATGCATATAAAAAAAAAAAAAGACCGCAATATTCCTAATTATGACACATCCGTCATAATTCTGAAGTACTACAGGGAAATCAAGGTAATGATTGTAATTGCGTGAAAGTGCACAGTCAGGAGTCAAGGGAATTTGTGAAATGGCTGTATAATTTCCACATAGTACGGACTAACTCTGTCACTCATTTTTCTCATTACGTGCTTTTGAATTAATGTAATTAGAGGAAAAAATACGGTATTGATTTTCCGGGAGCTCAACTAATAAAGTGAAATTTGTAGACTAGCTGTGAAGTCAAATGGCTTTATTTTGTGTTTAAAATCATTTTAATTGTTTGGTGAATTTGTTTGCTTGTTTTTCAGCTGATAACTAAGGTAAAATGTTATTATTGTTGTACATTGTCTAATTAGCTAATTAGACTATAGTCATTAAGTACTAATAATGACAGTACAGAAATATCACTTTACAGCTAACAGAGCAAAACAAATTTAAGAGATTAAAATAAAATGTTGTACTGTAGTATAAAAACCGCAATAACAACGTTTTTAATCAT
The DNA here is from genome assembly GCF_901709675.1 of Syngnathus acus. NCBI lineage: Eukaryota > Metazoa > Chordata > Actinopteri > Syngnathiformes > Syngnathidae > Syngnathus > Syngnathus acus. The sequence goes on along the minus strand of NC_051099.1, from coordinate 1,380,405 downwards.
TATAAATTTGTGTACATTGTCTTATTTTTGCACCTCAAATATCGTCATCATTCTTATTGTAAAAAAATAATGCATAGCAAAAAATATTGCGCAATATTTGACGCAAGCGAGGTCACGCAACGTGAGCGCGCACGTCGGCGCGTGTCCGCCCCGCCCGCCCGGCTGGCTGTCACTTGCTAGCACGCGAGACAGCCATGGCTGCCCTCAGCAAGATAACGCACAGCTGTTATGAAGTCGGTCACACTTGGAACCCGTCATGTTTGCAGTCCGCCGTAGAAATAACGAGGTGCGCTCTGGAGGTCTCCTTCAAAATATACGCTCCTCTTTATTTGGTGAGTTGTAGCATTTCATCGCACATACGCATAATGCTAAACGTTAGCCGCTAGCACATTCGAGTTGTGGGAATGTTTTTAAGTATGGCTAAAACTCTGCTAACACACGTTTGTGACTCCAAGGGATCGTGGAAGTGCTCAATAAGTCTGGCTTCACGTCTGAAGCAATATGTCAAAATAGTTTGCTCGAAAGAACTACCGTTTCCCCTTGTTATTTTGATATATACACATTGTTCCACCCGGAATATGAGCATTGTCAAGCACAACTCTGGTGCAGTGGCTCGATGCTGACAGTACTCTGACTCTTCCATTCAACAGATAGCAGCTATTCTTAGAAGAAGAAAGAAGGATTACTACTTAAAAAGGCTCCTTCCTGAGATCTTACGGTCTACCTCTTTCCTCTCAACGAATGCAGGCCTCTATATACTCTTCTTCTGCATTCTCAGGTTGGTTGGCTCCCTCCCTACAAATTTTCAATTTTCTTTAATTGAATCCACTGAGAAAGTTACCAAGCGCTTTGTGGTCATTTCCACTCAACAACACTGAATATTTCCACTGAAGGAAACTGCTGGGAGGATTTTATTCCTGGTCTGCTGGATTTGGCTCAGCCCTACCGGCCTCTTATCTTGCGATCCTCTTGGAACGAAAGAGCAGGTGAGATTGTAATTCTCAGATTGTGGCATCCAGTTCTTCCCCAATGTCTTTTGATGATGTCGTATTTCTCCTTGCGCAGGAGAGGGCTTCTCACAATATACATGACAAATCTTGTAAGTACTGCTGTGACACATTTGAATTCAGACCATCTACGTTTGTACAAATGTGTGTCGTCCATTTGCAGGCAACAGAGACCTTGTTCCGCATGGCTGTGACACGAGGCTTCATCAAACCGATCAAACATGGCGAGGTACAAGACAAACGAGTTTTGCTGCCGTGATTGGGAAACTATTTTCTGACCACCTGTTGTGCTCTTTTAGGTGCTCCTGTTCTGCATAACTGCATCCCTCTACATGTTCTTCTTCAGGTCAGATCAAATGGATCAAACATGCTGTCATAGCCTAATGTGATGATTGATGTCAAACTGTGTTTTCCCACAGGAATAAAGATGGCCTTAAAGGCTTTTCATTCTCTGCATTAAAGTACGTTACTCAGCTTCATTTTGCAGCCTGAGTGACAGAAATTTGATTCTTGCGCTGCATATTCTCCTGCTCTCAGATTCATCGTCGGCAAGGAAGAGATCCCATCTCATTCTGCTCTGGCTGAGCAAATTCCTGCAACTCCCCAGGAGGTGTTGGATTCCTCAGAGCCTTCACGTGCCCCGCCAACGCGTATGGGGTCGAGGAGCATATCTTTGCTAGCATACACCGGGGAATTTCTGGAATCAATGTGAGGCACATTGGATTGTGAGGAATTTGGATTGGAGTAGCTCAGTAGTCATCTTTGCATCTCTGCAATTATCCAGATGCAAACGAGGTCCAAAACACAGATGTTGTAAACATCGTCATGACAACTGCATTTCCTACTGCGTTAAAGTAAGTCCGCGTGCTTACGTGATGTTCGCATTTTTTTAATTGGCAATACTCATTTCTGCGCGATGCTTTTTGTTCAGGGTTTCGTGAGGATGTTCAGCGTCGGCTACTTGATCCAGTGCTGCCTTAAAGTGCCCTCAGCTTTCCGGTACCTCTTCTCCAAACCTTCACAGCTCCCTTCCCTCTTCTACAACAAAGACAACTTCCAGCTCGGTGCCTTTTTAGGCTCCTTTGTTAGCATCTACAAGGTCAATTTTGTTTTAGATTGTTGGACATTTCCAGGTCAGCGTATTTATTTATTTTTTTTTACGCAAGTCCCTTTCTGGTTAATTTAGGGAGCAAGTTGCTTGCTTCGGTGGTTGCGAGATATTGATGATGAGCTCCACGCTTTGGTGGCTGGTAAGTCAACGATGATCCATTCAACGATCCATTCTCATGATGTAACATTGCTTATATTTCTTGTCAGGCTTCCTGGCGGGAACCTCCATGTTCTTCTACAAGAGCACATCGATATCCATGTATCTCTTCTCTAAACTGGTGGAGGTAAAAAGAGTCAAATTTGTATTTGAACTTTTGGCAAGTGAGAGGTTTGAACATTCAGTTAATAGTTCAACTGGAAAATATAATGTTTTCCCCTGCGGTGCGGAGTTCATCAATAACGCTACACGCGGCAACCTTTGCGCCCCTCCAGACCTTGTACTTCAAGGGCATCGAGGCCGGCCATTTCCCGTACTTCCCGCAAGCCGATACGTATCTCTATGCCATCTCCACCGCCATCTGCTTTCAAGCTGTGAGTCACGCACAAACACAACACACCACAGTGGATCTCATGAATGGGACACGCGATGATAAATTGTCATCATCAGGCTGTGATGGAAATGCAAAATCTTCGACCTGCCTACTGGAAGTTTCTTCTGCGTCTCACCAAGGGCAGGTAGGATGCGTTTTTTTGGTTTGTTTTTTTTAAGTGGCAAATCAAAACAAATAGAATTGTGAATGCAATTTGTCAATGAGGAATTATCGTTATTCTATTATCAGGACTATCTTATGTACACAATATTTTGCATTTTAGGTTTGGCCTGATGAACCGACAGCTGTTGGATGTTTTCGGCACACAGGCCTCGAGGAACTTTGGGGGTTTTGTGCCCCAACTGGACCCTCGCTATGTTTCAATGCCCAGCCACACAATGCTTCCACCAGGGGGCGACGTTCAGCTTGGATGATTTACATTGAGTGTCGAGGAGAGGTTGTGGTAATCAAAAATAATGATCTTTGAGATGGGTTATTTGAGGGTTGCCTTGACCAGCCTGTTCTGAGTCTTTGGGGATGTGGCCAGATGCATTTGATGCATATGATGGCCTTTTGCTAGTCTATGAACTAAAGAAAATCTGCAGTGCTCAATTATGCATTTTTCCGGTAAAATGGCCATCAAGGTTGTAGCATTCCACCTCTTAACTTTTTCTGTCTCAGGTTCCCTCGCGGTTGTTGGAATGGTGTTTTGGACAAGCTAGATAATCCTTCAGCTATTGACAGTTGAACAATGAGGTTTACTGTCTAACTTAATCACAGGTGTGAGTTTAACCCCCTAAATCCATTCAATTTGATCAGTCCAACCAAAAAGAACAGATACAACCCTGAGCCTTCTTTTTAACTTGCAACATTGCTGTGATTTAGCATCCATACTTTTGCACTATCATCATCTCTGGTTTCTTTGTTGGGTATACATTTTACTTCTAAGGAAGCATTCAAACAAATAAGAGGGTGTGGAAAATTGACTTTAATGACTTTTATATGAACAGTTGGGTCTCTGAAATACTTCAAATTAAATTGCGCAGCCAAGTAAATTCCTTGGAAGCTGCCTATTTCCAATTATGTGAATGAGTCATGTCATTAAGATATGAGTGATTTAAATTCTGCGAAAAAAAAATCTCTTAGAATAATACATTGTCAAGTTTTGATTGACCAAAATAGATGAGATGTGTGTCACATTGTTTTAGTTTCTTGTTTCATATTACCAATTTGTGCAGTTTGAATTCACAGCAAAGTCAAATGTATCTAATGGTGACCATCTGTGCAAAAGAAACGATGTAATTTTATATTTACATTTGTCGGATTGCAGTTTACCTACCTGCAGGAAACGTTTTATTCACAGCTCAGATAGGTGCTCAGCTCCCCACATTAATAGCGTGTACCCAAAAACTTTCATAACATATTTTACACAGTTGATTTTTAACTTCAGGTTTATTACGGTAAGCGGACTTGGTCATGTATGAAATTCGACTTTGTTTCTCGACATTTTGCATCCAGCACTTCGGAACAGCTTTAGACACATGTGACCTCTGTTAGAAAAATTGTGGAAAAGATGACAGCACACTAACAAAATCTATGTTACATATTACACAAATGTAATTGTCTGCACATGTTTATGATTCATGTGAACATGAAGTATTAAATATTTTTTAATTTATATTCTAAAGTGTGTTTCGATTCTATGTAGGTATGTTACTAATGAACATTTTCAGATTTATAAAGGAATTTTTGACCAGCTATACTCATGGGAGATTGTTCTGAATAATGTATAATGGGTCATTTGAGCGAATTTATTATTTTAGAATTTGTACTTGGCATCAATGAATACCCAAGTAATTCTCCGTTTCTGAAAGGTTGGTGACTTCTGATATATCAAAAAATTAATGTTGATCTTATTGCGTCATTCACAAGAGCGGTGCGTTAACGGAAGTGACTCATGCCTTTTCAGTGTAAAACCTTTTTATACATAGGCAAGAACGGACATATTTGAATCTCGCCTAAGCTTATAAAGGAGATATTAATATTTAGTTGTGTATGTCCGATTGAGAATTACATTAAACCCCTGTCTGCTACGATTTTATTCATTTTATTTTGAAATAATTTTAGAGCATTCCAAATTTCCGGTTCGTCATTCGTCACATGTAGCATGTTGAGCATCAAGGAACTCTTGAAGTTTCGTTGCTAAAATAAAGATTACCTCATTTTTAGTATCCATGGGGGGCAAAAACAAACAACGAACTAAAGGAAACGTTCGAGTGAGTACCAGTTACCCGCCATCACTGTGTTGACTTGGGGCTAACTTGGTGATAGCAGCGAATGCTATTGATGAAGGCGAAATCCTGTTGCAGAAATGATTTGTTTACGTGTGCTTGTCTTCAGCACTGTACCATTATTAGCATTTACTTCACTGTCACTTTGGTTTGGTGTGGTTTTGAACATCAGCTTTCCCTGTTCCTCCGATAGCCGTCCAGTAGTGGCCGTGCTGCAGAGGTGTTGACCAGAGAAGGTGGCGCCATACCGGGATTCGTTGGTTTTGATACAACAGTATCTTCGGAATTGAGTTACGTGCCTGCTTTCCATGGAGCAGAGGAGCTTGACAACCTTGTCGATGCAGACTTTAGACTGGTGCTCAGGAAACTTTCCAAAAGAGATGTCGTCACCAGACTGAAAGTAAGTTCACGCATTGAAAAATGGTCAAAAGCGATGGCTTGATGGTGGTCAAAATGTATCCACTGTCTTTCTTTTTCCAGGCTGTGCAAGACTTTGGTTCTATGTGTCAGGAGCGTGATGCTGAAGATGTTAAAGGGGTCCTTCCATATTGGCCTCGAATTTACTGCAAGATATCAGTGGTGAGTGGCTAATCTTGTATTTTATTTGACACGTGTCAAAAATTCAGCTTATCTTCCAAGGCTGTCAAAGCCATTGCAACCTCAGATACAACTCCAGCGTCATAATAAACCCAAGTATTATATCTCAGAATGTCCATCACAACTGAGCAGTATCTTCTTTTTAAAGGCATGATTGGCAAGACGCATAGATTTAATAAAATGTCAATTTCCTTCATTGTGTCTTTCAGGACCATGATCGGCGAATCAGAGAGGCCACCCAGCTGGCCCTTGAGCAGCTGGTACTGAAAGTGCGTCGCAGCTTGGCTCCCTTTCTGAAAAGCTTGATGGGCCACTGGATCCTGTCCCAATGCGACACTTACACACCAGCAGCCTCCGCCGCACGCCGAGCTTTCCAGGCTGCCTTCTCAGCCACCAAGCAGCCGGAAGCCCTCAGCTTTTGCAAAGATGAGATTCTTAATGTGAGTAGTGAATGGTGTCTTCAAAGAGGCGAGAGGTTAATTTTGCTTCATGTTTTTGAAACACTGCAGGTACTTCAAGATGTCTTGTTAAAGGATACTGCTGACACACTCAGTGATCCTCAGTAAGCCAACCTCATTCATCCTGAATTAGCTGCTGTTTAATCATGTTAAATAAAACAACTTTTTTTTGTTGTTGTTGTTGCCAGAATTGTGACTGAAGATGATGAGCGAGAAGCCAAATATTTGCGCATGCTGACCAGCTCTCTTCTGGGGGTGAAGCGACTGCTTTCCCTGCTGCCGCAGAATGACATGGCCGCCATGGATCACAGACTAGCTCATCTCGTCAGCCCTGCCAAGTTCTGGAAGTACAGCAAACACAAGGCACCACAGGTAATGGAGTGGCTCAGTTGCCTTTAAATGAATAGAGCCCCTGACTTAGTAGTGTTTAAAATGTCTTCTTCACAGGTAAGAGGGGCTTTCTTCGAGATGCTGTGCTCTGTGTGCGAGTTAACGCCGAGCCTTGCGCAAAGTGAGGCGGCACGTCTCTGCCCGGCCGTTCTTCTCAGCATCGACGACACAGATCCACTGGTGCTACCTGCCGTGTGGAAGGCTGTTCTCCATGTGGTGTCCTCCATACCTGTAAGAACTCCCCCCCCATCCCTCTGTAATGACGTATATGTTAATATCCTTCTCTTTGCAGGATTGCTGGACACACATCAACTCAAAGAAGGGCTTCCTGCCCAAACTTTGGTCTTTGTTAAAAGATGGGGGCAAAGGCATGGCGAAAGCCCTTCACCCTAATTTGATGCCATTCCTGAGCAAACTGCCTCAACAAGTCACCGACCCAGCCTTGGACTTCTATACTGCTTTCTTCACCTCACTCATACTCGGGTAAATCTTTCAAATGATGCAATTCCCGGTCTTCGCCGATATCTTTATGCGCAGTGTTTGTGACCCACTTATTTGCAGTCTCATCTTTAAGCCATTTATAATAATTGTACGAGCTTTTGACATGCATGTGTTTGTTGGATGTTTAGTATTTCCAGTGAGCGTGCGGCCAATAGCCCCTCAGAAAGTGCCGTTATTGTGACTGCCACCATCGAGTGTTTGAGGTTCTGCATATTGGGCCATTTGGAAGAAGAGGAGGAGGATCAGAGCAAAATCCGGTCCATGCTTATTTCTCAGCAGGTGAAATCATCACACTTTCTTGTTTCCTACCATGCAAAACAAAACACGTTCTCACTTTTGTCGTCTCCTCTCTTAGCTCCTGCCGCTCCTTGAAAGCGCTTTTGAGAAGCCCATCCTTCAGAATGGTCCTCTCTCCCTGTTGGTCACTGAAATGCTTGTTTCCTGGGAGAAGAGGGCAAGCAGCGAATCTAAAGTCTTTCAAGAGCTTGTAGCAGACTTCTGGGAGGAGCTCGGCCTTGCGTTTACGCGCCACGCAGACAGCGAGGAAGCGGATCGACAAGCTTTGGAGGGGATCGCCGCCTTGCTGCAAGTCAGTTTGCTCCATTCCCGCCTCGAGGCTCAAATAGATCAATGCGTCTGAGCTCTCTCTGTCTTTCATCCCTTTAGGTGATGCGCTACCCGGAGCGAGTCAACAGAAAACATACGCTGAAGAAAAAGGTGGTCAAGATCAGTTTTTCTGAATCTGGAACTGCCGACAAACCTGGCACGGCGGGAGGCGAGGCGGCAAAGACGGAGCTCACGTCCACTGCGGTGTGCAGTTCCCCGCAGACTCGCCATTTTGAGGAAGTGGTGTGCCAGCTGGTGCAACTGTGCCTGGTGCATGTGAATGAGAGAAGCTCAGAGAGACATCTTGTCTTCCTTTCCCATCTGCTGCAATCTTTTCACACTCTTAATATATTCACTGTAAGTTTTTATGACCCCCCCTCCCCAACCCAATCTTGTCATCTAACTGGAGCCAATTAAGCCATTAAACTCAATTTTGTTTTAGACCTTGGTCGAGTTGGACGATGACGTTAAAGAAGGCAGCGAGGGGAGAGCAAACAACCCGGCCGTGCGCTTCCTGCTGGAGCGAGTGGTGCCGTGGTTGGCCGAGAAGGAGCGGACAGACACGGAGCACCTTGTGGAGATGGTCTTCAGCTCATTGTCTTGCTGCAGCCGCCAGGAGACCACCCGCATCCTTGACCATATCACCATGGTAACATCCATCCAGATATTTAATTAGCACTAAATAGAAATAAAAAAAACTCGCATGTAAAAACACAGGTTTTTTTTTCGGTCTCTGATGGCCTTACCTTTTTTAACATGATGTCCATTGTGTTGTTTGCAGATGGAACTACACTGTGGAATTACTTTGCAAATCATCCAGAGGGTACGTGTCCATTTCCTCACAAAGACTCATGCGAGCATTAGGATGTCAATTGCCACGTGTAAGTGCAACTCTCTGCTCTCTTCCCGACCAGGTGTGTGCTGACCAAGACACGCTTGCAAGTTGTAGCGAGTGGCTCAAAGGTTCAGTCCTGGGCGAGCATCTCCTCAGGTTGACCAAGGAGCTCTGCAAGGTCGGACACGGCGGCTCCAGCTCGGCGTCTTCTAGCAGCTGCCACAGTTGGACCCTCATCAGCATGGTTCTCTCACAGCATCATAATAACGGTAGGAGGCTAAAGTATTCACACACTAAAGTAAAAGTAGGGATATTTAAATGTTTTTTTGTGTACATTCTAGAACCTCTGATTGGGGAGGTGTACATGGAGAAGATCTTGGAGAATCTGCACGCAACGTTGTCCGAGACCAAGAGTCTGTCAGACGCGGGCAACATGGAGCCGCTTGTCACCTTCATCTGCGACGTGGCCTCCACCTTCTTCTCGTCCGTGCAAAACTGCCTGCTGCTTCCTTCTGCTGAGGAACTCCTGCTCACAGTTTTTCAACTCATCGCCCAAGATCAAACACACACTTATCTGTCAGGTAAGACTATGAGACGTGCACAGAGCTGTGCTTGAGAGCTAATGTATATTGATCTCTCCCTGACAGACTCCATCTTGGATAAATTGGCAAAGGTATGCATTGCTGGGGTCCAGTCGCTAGTCCAACACTCTCAGTATGAGGTGGCGCAAGGTGGTTTCTTCCACAGTGCCGCCCTCTGGGTGCAGAACAAATTACTCACTGAATCTTTGGACATCAAAAGGTACAAACCACTTCCAAAATCTTTCACTAAACTTTTTAATATTTTCAGCTCTAAGGAGAAATCTGAAATTGAATTTGTTTTGTGTAGGTGACTTTTTTTGTGTGTGTGTATCTTATTTAGTTTGCAGTATTTAGTTCAAGCTGTACAAAGCATAGTGGAGACCATCACCTCTGTCTGCGATCAAGACTCTGCCATCCTTTCCCAATTTTTTACCCACTTGATGCCCAGCGTTACCGAATGGACAAAACTCAGACAGGCCCTGCCATCACATGTAAGAAAACAAACTTGGGCTGAGGACAGCTTGTGTTTTATTTATGCTGATTTTTAAATAAAACACTTGTCTCTTCTGAAGTGGGTCAAGACATCTTTGCTGGCAAGCCGTTACAGGGGAGTTTGTGAAAGCTCCTGCAAAGACACGTGGAAAGTGAAAGTGCCAAAAGTCTTACCGGCCCATTTAAGCGTCTGTGCCCTTCTGGGAAAGGTGTCTCGTGCTGCCTCACTCTGTAACCAAAAGAACGACAAGTGCCAGCCACAACTGCCAAACATGATGCACACAGGTAAACATGCAGCACATCCTTCAGTTTTTCCCCCCTATTTACAGTTTTTTTTTTTTTTTTACTCTGTCAGTTGCAGAGCTGCTGTATTCACTGCAGTGGTGTCAGGAGATGGAGAATGCCCCCACTATTGTGTCCACCTATCACAGCCTTCTCATTGAGTGGGGGCTGTCAGGAGGTCTGCATGACTTGGTCACAACCACAGATTTGCTGGAGATGCTCTACTCAAGGTCTTCATCAACTCAAGGTTTTAATCAATTTTGTCCTACTTCCAAAACGATAAAAAGACAGTTTATCCTATAGATCAATCGAGCTTGGTGGTTTGTGGTCTCTGACGCTGGAAAACTACATCGGTACCCACGACTTGGCAGTCACTCACAGCACGAGCCTGAGCAAGCTTTACGGCTCTGTGGAGAGGTCAGTGACAATTAACCTGTACTCATGAGTCCCTTCTTAACACCGGATGGCTTTAATCGAATAGCATTAAGTCGTATGTTGCCTTTGTTTTCGTGTCTCAGTTTGGGGCCGGTGTCGCCAAGCAAATTGAGCACGCTCCAGGTGCTTTGCCCCACCATGACGCAGGAAGACCGACAGACTCTGGTCGCCCTGGCAACGGCTGCAATTATCAACTGGGAACAAGATGACGGTAAAAAGACTTAGCACGCGTGTCCCTCATTTCAGTCAAACAAGACAGTTGACACTTTACTTCCCTCTTTTTTGTCCTAGATGTGTACGGGAGTGTGGCGGTGCTGCTGTGTTGTCTGCAAGCTGACACGGAAGTGGAGGATGAGGTGGTGCAGGCTGTATTGTGCACTATGACGGAGTGGAGGACCCACAAGGAGGATTGGTTTCTCTTTGGCAGGTAAGCCCCAACATTCATTGCACAATCTAATGTTGTTGCTAAAAATGCTTTCTTCGGTGTTCATCAGTGATCTTTCTAAAGCAACTACACAACAGCTGAACCTGACAGTGGAACTGATGCGCTTCCTGTCCTGGCTGGTGACACGCTGTCCGTCAATTCTCGGGAATAGCCAGTGGGATTTCTTACTCTGTGCTATGTTAGCCTGGTTAGAGGTGAGCTTCCATCGTTCCGCTTTTGCTCCCTCCACTACATGCTGGCATCTCATCCGCTGTCTTGTTCCTAATCTCAGGTGGCCAGCGAGAACGTGAGCAGCCTGTGGAATCCATGGGTGCAGCTGTTTGTATGCGAGAGCGCTGCGCTGATTGTAAACCTCAGCCAGTTCTTTGCGTCAGCCCCGCCTGATGTTTTGGAGAAGCTACCGCCAGAACTGGTGGCGGAATGGCGAGACTTTTTTGTTGATGGAATCTACAGCCTGCTGTTACCCATGCCTGTCAAGATCACAGGTATTATTTTACAGTATACAATTTAGTGCAGAAGATTAAAAAAAACAACAACCTTGCCTGCTTTTTCTGTTATCTCGTCTGAGTGCAGATCTCTTTAAAGAACCCGACGACCCGGTCTTTCCTCTGGCGGTGTTGCGATCGCTCGGCGTGGCTCTGACCTATGCGCCCGTGCGGCAGCTGAACCAGAACAGCCTGCCGGCAAAATTAGTTGCAGACCAGAGGACCAACCTGCCGCCGCCTCTTCAGACGCTCCTCAATACTTTCTGCCCTCTGCTTGTCTTCAATGCCCGACCTCTTCAAGTCACGGTCTACCATTTGTTGGCAAAGTAAGACTTTGCTAGCCAGGCGATCATATGACCTTCCCATTTTTGCACTATAACCCAAATATATTTGTATTGTGAGAGTATGAATAATTTTGGACTAAATGTATTTACAGTATCTGAAAAGTAAGTGCACCCCTCCTTTTTTGTAAATATTTTATTATACCAATGTATGGGCCAACCCTGAAGAAATAACACTACTAGGTCACATTGTAAGCGTACAGCTTGTGTCTAAGCTAGTAGCAACAAAATAAGATCCCGTCTCGTCAATGCAGGGTCATGCCTCAGCTGCCTGAATGTGACGGAGAAGGAGACAGCAGCAAGTATGAAGATGAGGGTGACGAGCCAAGCCTGTAAGTGCAAGATGATAGAAAGTATGCTGCATCAGATGAGAAAGAATCACTCCGATTCCTGTGTTTTGGTTCAGCTCCCCTCCGGCCGCTTTGATGGCTGTGCTGTCAACATGTGAGGAGTTGTGCGACAGCATCCTGGCAGGACTTCAAGTCGGAGAGTTTGCCATGGTCTCGCCTCATAGCGTGGAGTACTCGTGCATTCTGGGCTACCTGCTGGCCTGGAAGCTACTCCTTACCTTTTTCAGGTCATCGCCCTCGCACGTGAGTACAAAGAAACTTTCTGAGCGTAGGGGCAAGCGGTCGGTGTTGACCGACCCCCTCTTCTGATTCCTTTTCAGTTGCGTGCCCATTACGCCCAATATCTGAAGAAAACCTGCTCCCTAAACAACCTCCTGCTTCACCTCTTCAAACTGATGCCTGAGAATCCCGTCTTCCCGGGCCAAGCAGCCGAAACGAGAGACTCCAAAACCTACTTCACAGAGACTATCACGCTGGCGGTTGACCGTAAGAACACAGAGCCAGCGTATTAGTCCGCGGTGGAAGAGGCACTAAGCCATCTTTCTCACTCCCACAGAAAATGATCACGTTGAGCGGGAGCTACCCCATTTGGCGTGTAGCGTTTACTACGGCGCCGTGCAGGACCTGCCTGCTATGGTGCGCCTGTGGTGGAACAGTCAGGAGAAGCGCGTGAGCGGCACCGTGGAGAAGTTCACGACCAAATACGTCAGTCCAGTGCTCTCGGCGCAGGAGATCTCCTCCGTCCACAGCAGCACGCAATTGTTTGAAAACATGACGGTAAGAATATTCTCCAATTATTTTTTTTTCTTCTTGTAATCTTGAGTCCCAATTGCGTCAGCAGCCATAAAACAAAATGTCGGTATGGTTACTACTGTCTATTCCCACCCAGGTGAAAGCGCGCTCTGCCGCACGGGAGGTGATTGCCACCTACTCGGTGGATGAGATTTTCATCGAGCTGGTGATTCAGCTGCCGCAGAGCCACCCTCTGGGCTCCGTAGCGGTCGAGAGCGGGAGACGGGTGGGCGTCTCTGTGCAGCAGTGGAGGAACTGGATGCTGCAGCTCAGCACCTACCTCACACATCAGGTAGTTGTTCTACTTCACGTGTGAGGTCACTTTGATTTTACAACTGGGTTCTTCGTGTGCACGTGCTTAGAACGGCAGCATCATGGAAGGTCTGGCACTGTGGAAGAACAACGTGGACAAGCGCTTTGAAGGAATTGAAGATTGCATGATTTGCTTCTCTGTTATCCACGGCTCCAATTACTCGCTGCCTAAGAAGGCCTGTCGTACTTGCAAGAAGAAATTCCACTCGGCGTGCCTGGTAAGTCATTTCTTTTACGGTGGTGATCAAAAGCGACACGTCTGCATAGCGTTCTGCTCCATCTGTTTGGAATTTGTGACAGTATTTATTCGGACAAATGCTACTGTGTGGATTATAATGACAGTCGTCCAGTTAAACCTCCAAAGTCAAACATTTTATGACTCTGTTTACATTTGAATGTCCTGACCAATGATGCCATTAGAAAACGATGTAAGTTTTATTCATATGTTCCGGGCTTCAAAGTGTACCACCTTGCTCCGGATGCCCATTGATTTTCTTTTTAATATAGATTTAAAAAATGTGCGCAGTAACCAAGGTAAAATGTCTTGACTACTAATCAACACTTCTATGTCACATTTTAATTGTGTTGTCTCTTGTGCCCTTCTAATCTGCAGTACAAATGGTTCACATCCAGCAACAAGTCCACATGTCCCCTGTGTAGAGAATCATTCTTCTAATGCACTTCTTCATTTGATTATGATTACATTATTTGCTGAACCTCTGAGTGGAAGCCATTCTTGACCAAAGTGACTATTAGTTTTCTGGATTAACCAATGTAAAATGGCTGAACTATCAACACCAATCAATGCATAAAAAAGTAGATGTGCTGTACAGTATTTTTTCTTTGAGAATATCAGGTGGTTTTTTGCAAATTTAAAAGTGATTAGTGAATGGAGAAATTTTACACAATGGAAAAAAGGATGCAGTGTCCAATCAAGGTTCATAAATAATTTCCTAATATTTAGGAGTGTAAACAAAATGTGACATGCACACAGTTCCCACAGATGATTTTAATTCCAAAATAGAAATATACATTGCAAATATCCAGGGTGAATAATCTTGTTGTGTCTGATTGCAGCTGTACATCATGCTGGAAAATACAATAAAGTATAACTGGATTATTATTCATTGAATCATTTTGTTGTTTATAATAAAACTGTTCCACATTTTCTCTGTGACTAAGTCAACGCTTTAAAGAGAAGTGAACATGGAGAAATGATTACCTGTTTTTCTTTGATATAAAATATACTTGAATTTTTAACACATTATCTGTCATTGTGGTTCATACCGTACATTTATTTTGAAAATTTGATATTCATTGGACAGTAAAAACCCTCCCTGAACAATAAACACAATGGAAAGTCCGCTGTGTTCATTTATCTTGGGGCCAACTTGATGTTGAATAATTCAACTCACTTTTGCTTGCATCCTTAGTGGCCGTTCTTATTAATTATGACGCATTCAGCACACTTGATGAATTAATTGCACGCATTTTGCTCTGATATCGACAGCTCCTCTCGGAGTGCCCATTGGTGTGTGTCTACATTTGTAATTCATTACGACCAACCAAGTTTTATCAATACAAACACCCAACACCCATCATCATCTGCCCTTGACCTTTTTAATAGCCATTGATCTGTTTGCCCAGCATAAATATTTATGTTCTTTGGCTACACACACATTCAAACCCAGAGAGCCAATATCACATCTTTCTGCTCATTATCTGCTTGATTAAGCAGCTTAGCCAATGTTTAAGAACTATATTGTAGTGGAGCACAGACCAACAATGGTGCTGCCCCTATTGTGACGTCACTCCAGTTGTCAACACAAGATGGCAGTATAACCCCAACACTGAGGCAATACTGCTTTAGGACGGATTGGGTTCATTATAAGCCTGAGTGGGGGAAAAGGTAGGCGCTTACTGATCCCTACAGAAGATCTTTGTTTCTCGTTACCTTTCGGTTGCATTTCATGGTATCTGCATGAAAATAACAAGGACAGTCCAGTCAAGCATGTCTTCAACCAGTTTACCAATAAAGCCGGAATAAACTCACAACAATGAACTTTGCTACTTTTGAAAAAAAAAAAGTGGCAGGCCAGGACATTTTACATGTAATTGGGAATTCTGGTTATGACCTAAATTAATCTTTGACGCTTCTTATAAAGCAAAAAATAAAACAACCAGTGAGAATATCATAATCATAGGTGAGAATGATCATACCATCAGATCCATACCTTTGCATGTAAATACATTATGATTATCTATGTAATGTGTGTGTATGTATGTATGTATGTATGTATGTATGTATGTATGTATGTATGTATGTATGTATGTATGTATGTATGTATGTATGTATGTATGTATGTATCCATACCTTTGCATGTAAATACATTATGATTATCTAGTATGTAATGTGTGTGTATGTATGTATGTATGTATGTATGTATGTATGTATGTATGTATGTATGTATGTATCCATACCTTTGCATGTAAATACATTATGATTATCTATGTAATGTGTGTGTATGTATGTATGTATGTATGAATGTATGTATGTATGTATGTATGTATGTATGTATGTATGTATGTATGTATGTATGTATGTATGTATCCATACCTTTGCATGTAAATACATTATGATTATCTATGTAATGTGTGTGTATGTATGTATGTATGTATGAATGTATGTATGTATGTATGTATGTATGTATGTATGTATGTATGTGTGTATGTATGTACTATGTGTGTACGTGTGTGTGTGTGTTTGTGTGTGTGTGTGTTAGCGTGTGTGTACACTACACGAGGTAAAAAAAAAAAAAGAATAAATAAATAAGAAAGTGTAGCGAACGATTTGGTGAATGATTCTTTTGAACAAATCTTTTGAGTGAACCGATTCTAAAGATTCAGTTCACTTAAAACTGTTATGCACATCACTAGTACAAAAGAGTGCAGACGGCTAAGGGCTGCCAGGTCGAAATAGCCGACTGGTTAGTGACACGGGCTCTCGCTCGCTATGAACCTGGTTCGATCCCAGGTGTGAGCCTATACCTAGATGTGATTTTACAATTGGAACCTCGCATATGCAAACAAACGCAAGTATTTATGTGTAAATACTTAAGGTGGCCCCGCCCCCAAGTCGGCCGAGAGAAAAACAATGGATCACGCCCACTACCTAGGGGGCGGGGTGAAATCCAATAGTGTAGGACACTCCATTAGGTACACCGCCATTTTCAGGTGTACCTAATACCAGGCCACTTCATTAGGGAAAAATTATGGTCAAAGCTTAAATGAAAGTGAAAAGTGCCACACCCGCCCTCACCCCCACTTTCTGATTGGCTGGTTGATCTGTGACGTCACAGGGACACTCCATTAGGTTTCAAGTGTACCTAATAACAGGCCACTTTATTAGGGAAATATCATGGTCAAAGATCACAGGTGGCAAGCTGTAGTCCTTGGGGCCGCATTCCAACATGTTTTCCAAGTGACCCTCGTTAAGCGCACCTGCGTGAAAACTTTTAGCTCCTTTCACGTTCAGCAGGAGCTAAAACTTTTCACGCAGGTGCACTTAACGAGGGAATCACACAGACACTCCATTAGGTACACCGCCATTTTCAAGTGGACAGGCCACTTTATTAGGGAAATATCATGGTCAAAGATCACAGGTGTCAAGCTCTAGTCTAAAATGGTGGTGTGCCTAATGGAGTGTCCATGTGATTCCCTCGTTAAGTGCACCTGCGTGAAAAGTTTTTGGTCACTTTCACGTTCTGCAGGAGCTAAAACTTTTCACGCAGGTGCACTTAACGAGGGAATCACATGGACACTCCATTAGGTAGACCGCCATTTTCAAGTGTACCTAATAACAGGCCACTTTATTAGGGAAATATCATGGTCAAAGGTCACAGGTGACAAGCTGTAGTGCTCGGGGCCGCATTCCAACATGTTGTCCAAGTGACCCTCGTTAAGCGCACCTGCGTGAAAACTTTTAGCTCCTTTCACGTTCTGCAGGAGCTAAAACTTTTCACGCAGGTGCACTTAACGAGGGAATCACATGGACACTCCATTAGGTACACCGCCATTTTCAAGTGGACCTAATAACAGGCCACTTTATTAGGGAAATATCATGGTCAAAGATCACACGTGTCAAGCTCTAGTCTAAAATGGTGGTGTGCCTAATGGAGTGTCCATGTGAATCCCTCGTTAAGTGCACCTGCGTGAAAAGTTTTTGGTCACTTTCACGTTCTGCAGGAGCTAAAACTTTTCACGCAGGTGCACTTAACGAGGGAATCACATGGACACTCCATTAGGTACACCGCTATTTTCAAGTGTACCTAATAACAGGCCACTTTATTAGGGAAATATCATGGTCAAAGGACACAGGTGTCAAGCTCCAGTCCTCGAGTGGCCGGGTTCCAATATGTTTTCCAAGGGTTAGGGTTAGAGGTAAGAGGCTCTAACTCCAGCACTAACCCTAACTCTAGCTCTCACCCCTCGCCCTCAGCTTTAGTGCATTGGTTATATGGGGCAGCACACGAGCAACTGTGTTGCAAAAGTTTCAATGATAAAATATTTGAGTTCCTACTGGGGTTTGAACTCAGGTCGCTGGGGTGAAAGTCCAGAGCACTAACCACTATGCTACGGAAACCTCACACTACATCGAAGGTATATGTATGCTTTTATGGAGCAGCTCACAAGCGAACAGGTACGGAAATTTTTCCATGATAAAATATATTGGAACTGACTGGGCTTTGAACTCAGGTCGCTGGGGTGAAAGTCCAGAGCACCAACCACTACACTATGGAACCCTCACGTTACATAGAAGGTACATGTATGCTTTTATGGAGCAGCTCACAAGCGAACAGTATAGTATGCAAATGTTTCCATGCTAAAATTTTGGACACCTATGGGGATTTGAACTCAGGTCGCTGGGGT
Source organism: Syngnathus acus (assembly GCF_901709675.1). Classification (NCBI taxonomy): domain Eukaryota; kingdom Metazoa; phylum Chordata; class Actinopteri; order Syngnathiformes; family Syngnathidae; genus Syngnathus; species Syngnathus acus. The sequence continues at coordinate 1,362,636 of NC_051099.1, read as the reverse complement.
TAAAGCGCAGTGCACTAACCACTATACTATGGAAGCCTCACACTACATCGAAGGTATATGTATGCTTTTATGGAGCAGCTCACAAGCGAACAGTATGGTATGGAAATTCTTCCATGATAAAATGTCTTGAAACTGACTGGGATTTGAACACAGGTCGCTGGGGTGAAAGTCCAGAGCACTAACCACTATACTATGGAACCCTCACATTACATAGAAGGTACATGTATGCTTTTATGGAGCAGCTCACAAGCGGACAGTATGGTATGCAAATTTTTCCATGCTAAAATTTTTGATACCTATGGGGATTTGAACTCAGGTCACTGGGGTTGAAGCGCGGTGCACTAACCACTACACTATGGAACCCTCACACTACATGAAAGGCTCATGTATGGTTTTATATTTAGCAGCTCACAAGCGAACCATGGTATGCGAATCTTTTCATGATAAAATATTTTGGAACCTAATGGGATTTGAACACGGGTCGCTGGGGTGAAAGTCCAGAGTACTAACCACTACACAATGGAACCCACACATTACATAGAAGGTACCGGTATGATTTTATGGAGCAGCTCACAAGCGAACAGTATGGTATGCAAATTTTTCCATGATAAAATTTTTGAAACCTATTGGGAGTTGAACTTGGGTCACTGGGGTTAAAGTCCAGTGCACTAACCACTACACTACAGAACCCACACATGGTATGGAAGGTAAATGTATGCTTTCCCTTTCTTTTTGGACAGCAATTATGCATTGCGTTGGTACTCTACCTTCCAGCCATATGAAACCTTAGATGCACAAGTACGTACACTTAAGTGTGTCAATAAGGACCCATGTTAGAATCAATGTGTTTTTAATGCCATTTTTCTCATTTTGGTAGAGAGTTAGGCTTTCAAAGTAGGGTTTAAAACGAGGGTTAGGGTTTCAAATTAGGGTTTCATACTAGGGTTAGGGTTTCAAAGTAGGGTTTAAAAGTAGGTTTAGGGCTTCCAACTAGGGTTTCATACTAGGGCTAGGGCTTCAAACTAGGGTTTAAAACTACAGTTAGGGTTTCAACATAGGGTTTAAAACTAGAACTAGGGTTTCAAAATAGGGTTTAAAACTAGGGTTAGGGTTACAAAGTAAGGTTTCATACTAGAGTTAGGGTTTCAAAGTAGGGTTTAAAACTAGGGTTAGGGCTTCCAACTAGGGTTTCATACTAGGGTTAGGGCTTCAAACTAGGGTTTAAAACTAGAATTAGGGTTTCAAATTAGGGTTTAAAACTAGAATTAGGGTTACAAAGTAGGGTTTCATACTATGGTTAGGGTTTCAAAGTAGGGTTTAAAACTAGGGTTAGGGGTACCAACTAGGGTTTCATACTAGGGTTAGGGCTTCAAACTAGGGTTTAAAACTAGAATTAGGGTTTCAAAGTAGGGTTTAAAACTAGGGTTAGGGTTACAAAGTAAGGTTTCATACTAGAGTTAGGGTTTCAAAGTAGGGTTTAAAACTAGGGTTAGGGCTTCCAACTAGGGTTTCATACTAGGGTTAGGGCTTCAAACTAGGGTTTAAAACTAGAATTAGGGTTTCAAAGTAGGGTTTAAAACTAGAATTAGGGTTACAAAGTAGGGTTTAAAACTAAGGTTAGGGCTTCCAACTAGGGTTTCATACTTGGGCTAGGGCTTCAAACTAGGGTTTAAAAAAACAGTTAGGGTTTCAACATAGGGTTTAAAACTAGAACTAGGGTTACAAAATAGGGTTTAAAACTAGGGTTAGGGTTACAAAGTAAGGTTTCATACTAGAGTTAGGGTTTCAAAGTAGGGTTTAAAACTAGGGTTAGGGCTTCCAACTAGGGTTTCATACTAGGGCTAGGGCTTCAAACTAGGGTTTAAAACTACAGTTAGGGTTTCAACATAGGGTTTAAAACTAGAACTAGGGTTTCAAAATAGGGTTTAAAACTAGAATTAGGGTTACAAAGTAGGGTTTAAAAGTAGGTTTAGGGCTTCCAACTAGGGTTTCATACTAGGGCTAGGGCTTCAAACTAGGGTTTAAAACTACAGTTAGGGTTTCAACATAGGGTTTAAAACTAGAACTAGGGTTTCAAAATAGGGTTTAAAACTAGGGTTAGGGTTACAAAGTAAGGTTTCATACTAGAGTTAGGGTTTCAAAGTAGGGTTTAAAACTAGGGTTAGGGCTTCCAACTAGGGTTTCATACTAGGGTTAGGGCTTCAAACTAGGGTTTAAAACTAGAATTAGGGTTTCAAATTAGGGTTTAAAACTAGAATTAGGGTTACAAAGTAGGGTTTCATACTATGGTTAGGGTTTCAAAGTAGGGTTTAAAACTAGGGTTAGGGGTACCAACTAGGGTTTCATACTAGGGTTAGGGCTTCAAACTAGGGTTTAAAACTAGAATTAGGGTTTCAAAGTAGGGTTTAAAACTAGGGTTAGGGTTACAAAGTAAGGTTTCATACTAGAGTTAGGGTTTCAAAGTAGGGTTTAAAACTAGGGTTAGGGCTTCCAACTAGGGTTTCATACTAGGGTTAGGGCTTCAAACTAGGGTTTAAAACTAGAATTAGGGTTTCAAAGTAGGGTTTAAAACTAGAATTAGGGTTACAAAGTAGGGTTTAAAACTAAGGTTAGGGCTTCCAACTAGGGTTTCATACTTGGGCTAGGGCTTCAAACTAGGGTTTAAAAAAACAGTTAGGGTTTCAACATAGGGTTTAAAACTAGAACTAGGGTTACAAAATAGGGTTTAAAACTAGGGTTAGGGTTACAAAGTAAGGTTTCATACTAGAGTTAGGGTTTCAAAGTAGGGTTTAAAACTAGGGTTAGGGCTTCCAACTAGGGTTTCATACTAGGGCTAGGGCTTCAAACTAGGGTTTAAAACTACAGTTAGGGTTTCAACATAGGGTTTAAAACTAGAACTAGGGTTTCAAAATAGGGTTTAAAACTAGAATTAGGGTTACAAAGTAGGGTTTCAAACTAGGGTTAGGGCTTCCAACTAGGGTTCCATACTAGGGCTAGGGCTTCAAACTAGGGTTTAAAACTACAGTTAGGGTTTCAACATAGGGTTTAAAACTAGAACTAGGGTTTCAAAATAGGGTTTAAAACTAGGGTTAGGGTTACAAAGTAAGGTTTCATACTAGAGTTAGGGTTTCAAAGTAGGGTTTAAAACTAGGGTTAGGGCTTCCAACTAGGGTTTCATACTAGGGTTAGGGCTTCAAACTAGGGTTTAAAACTAGAATTAGGGTTTCAAATTAGGGTTTAAAACTAGAATTAGGGTTACAAAGTAGGGCTTCATACTAGAGTTAGGGTTTCAAAGTAGGGTTTAAAACTAGGGTTAGGGGTACCAACTAGGGTTTCATACTAGGGTTAGGGCTTCAACCTAGGGTTTAAAACTAGAATTAGGGTTTCAAAGTAGGGTTTAAAACTAGGGTTAGGGTTACAAAGTAAGGTTTCATACTAGAGATAGGGTTTCAAAGTAGGGTTTAAAACTAGGGTTAGGGCTTCCAACTAGGGTTTCATACTAGGGTTAGGGCTTCAAACTAGGGTTTAAAACTAGAATTAGGGTTTCAAAGTAGGGTTTAAAACTAGAATTAGGGTTACAAAGTAGGGTTTAAAACTAAGGTTAGGGCTTCCAACTAGGGTTTCATACTAGGGCTAGGGCTTCAAACTAGGGTTTAAAACTACAGTTGGGGTTTCAACATAGGGTTTAAAACTAGAACTAGGGTTTCAAAATAGGGTTTAAAACTAGGGTTAGGGTTACAAAGTAAGGTTTCATACTAGAGTTAGGGTTTCAAAGTAGGGTTTAAAACTAAGGTTAGGGCTACCAACTAGGGTTTCATACTAGGGTTAGGGCTTCAAACTAGGGTTTAAAACTAGAATTAGGGTTTCAAAGTAGGGTTTAAAACGAGGGTTAGGGTTACAAAGTAGGGTTTCATACTAGAGTTAGGGTTTCAAAGTAGGGTTTAAAACTAGGGTTAGGGGTACCAACTAGGGTTTCATACTAGGGTTAGGGCTTCAACCTAGGGTTTAAAACTAGAATTAGGGTTTCAAAGTAGGGTTTAAAACTAGGGTTAGGGTTACAAAGTAAGGTTTCATACTAGAGATAGGGTTTCAAAGTAGGGTTTAAAACTAGGGTTAGGGCTTCCAACTAGGGTTTCATACTAGGGTTAGGGCTTCAAACTAGGGTTTAAAACTAGAATTAGGGTTTCAAAGTAGGGTTTAAAACTAGAATTAGGGTTACAAAGTAGGGTTTAAAACTAAGGTTAGGGCTTCCAACTAGGGTTTCATACTAGGGCTAGGGCTTCAAACTAGGGTTTAAAACTACAGTTGGGGTTTCAACATAGGGTTTAAAACTAGAACTAGGGTTTCAAAATAGGGTTTAAAACTAGGGTTAGGGTTACAAAGTAAGGTTTCATACTAGAGTTAGGGTTTCAAAGTAGGGTTTAAAATTAAGGTTAGGGCTACCAACTAGGGTTTCATACTAGGGTTAGGGCTTCAAACTAGGGTTTAAAACTAGAATTAGGGTTTCAAAGTAGGGTTTAAAACGAGGGTTAGGGTTTCAAATTAGGGTTTCATACTAGGGTTAGGTTTAGAGGTTAGGGTTTAGGGTTAGGGTAGCAACATACATACATACATACATACATACATACATCTAGAGATATTTCTATCTATATACATAATGAATGAGCCATTCCATGTCTTTTCTACTGACATACTGTAAATCCCACCTACTTGCTTTATTTGCCTCTCGTGTCCAGTCTCCCTCACCTCGTTGATCTCTTACTGAGCATCTCCTCGCTCACACGTTATTGCATCTGTGTAATAATACACGCTCTGCACAATCAATATCCGATTCTGAATGTAATCCTGGGAATTTATCTGCCTCATTTATCCCAAGCCAAACGGACTATATAAATAAATCATTGCAACTCTATCAGTGCAGTTTCTCACCTGAAGAATCATTGTTACTAATTGTTGTTTGCAACTTTGCATACTATAAAGATAGTAAATAAAGATTATTGAGCTCTTTTGGCTTGTGCAGATGCACACTCTAATATCAGTGCCTGCTTTGCTGAAATCTATTGTTATCACTCTTGCAGGTGTTTTAAACCTGTCAACACTAACATGTTATAGCGTCAAAAAGTGGGCAAGGTGAAGACTGGCCACTGCGGAAATAGAAGAAATGAAAATGTTCTGTTTAATTGCGTTGCTAATGAATGAATAATAGCAATGCATGATTACTTTGTACTAGAACAGTGATTCCCAACCTAGAGAGATCATCGGGTGTGCTGGGGCAAATGATGTCATTTCACTTAATTGGTCTAAAAATTATTTATTTAGGACAGATCATCTATTTATGCCAATGTTGTTTAATGGGAGATCACTCAGGGACAATTAACCTGTTGCTATTCTTATAATAGCTAAAAGCTTTGTGTTTGAATAAACAGGCTCGGATTTCACACAAAGTGAATTTGTTGAGTTTTTTTCAGACACATGCTCTTGATTTTTTTTTTGTCTTAATGTAAAATACGCCTATGCCTTGGCTCAATACCATTTGGGAAACACTGCCCTAGAACAATGAGTGTCAGTGGAAAAACAGGTTGACAGGTGTTCTTTTGGATTTTAGCTTTGAAATGGCATATCACGACATTATTTTATAGTCCAGTAGCTTTACCATCAAAAATTCTTCCGCTTTAGTGGCATTGCAGTCCAGTCCGCATGGCGATAAGAGCAGAGCACACAAGCGCTGAAGAAAAGAATCAGAGCATGACCGAATCCATTTAGATGCAACCGGGACAAACATGCCTGAATATTTCAGCTTGCGTGCTTGTATTATTTTCAAGTGTGTACAGGGGAAACATCTTGGCTTGTTTGAAAATGCATGGAGCAGTAACAATTACGTGACTAACATTTCTTTGTAAAGTTGGAAACCCGCCCGCTGGCATATTATATTCCGTGCAAAAGGCGTTGTCACCATGGGGCAGGGCGTCCACTGCCCCACCCCATTTTCCTCATCTTGACCTGAATGTTTTCTCGTTCTCCTTGTAGACATATTTCAGAAACACCTTTTATCTCTTCATAGTAAAGATGTGTCTTCACTGTGCTTTCAGCTGCAGTATCTCAGCGAGATATAACTTGCAAGTATATCAACATGTGATCCAGGCTGCCTCCGCTTGTCGTCATCCATCATCCAGACGAGTCGGCTGATAAACAAGTAATTCCACGTGATCTGAGTGCGGTGTCCTGCAAAGGACGCTTCCGAGCGAGCCTTAAAGTTTTGTACAATTAGGCAAATCCTAATTGGCAATTACTTTGATTTGTAATCTTAAAGGTATTTAATGAGCTCATTTAATGGTGCTATGAAGCATGATAGAGGATAGTAAATGAGGTTTTGTCGAAGTGTAGCACCTGTAGTGCCACCTACAAAACGACTCTGGCCATTTGGTACCATTAGGTGGAAGTTCTTAACACGGGAACTCTCAGAAACAGTACTTGGGATGACAAAAGGGGAAGTTTTGAAGGGTCTACGTGGAAGTCTTCTCACTCCCGGAGTCTAACAAATCCATCCGACACTGTCCGGAAAGTTGGAGGCAGGGGCGCTAATGCACTCAGCCAAGTAGGAAGCGTCGTTCCTCATACAAAAACTAGCAAGAAGACCGGAGGAGAGTGTGAGCCTGTGAAAATAATGGAGATGGGTGGGGAGGGAGCTGAGGTCAAGTCGGAGAGGGAAGACAGAGAGAAGAGGCGTAAAGATAATGGAGAACCCGAGCAGCAAGAAGTGCCCTACCCTCAAGCAGGGTTGATATGACTGATGTGTGAGGCCAAATCTCAGCCATTCTGCCGGCCGTCGAGCGCCTGCGGCATCACCAAGCTGACGATAGCGCGCGCGCTACATTCTACTGGCGCCTCGTTTCAACTAACTTGGGTGAAATTATGCCGCAAAGAAAAAAAAAGTCTGTTGATGGTTGTCTTTGATTTGAGGAGACAACATGTTAAAGTTTGCTTTCAGTCAAAATGTTTTGAACTGGAAACCACGATTGTTCCAATGAGTCATCTTTGTGCTGGTTCAGGGGTGTTTACGTCCAATACATTCAGCTAATTAAGCTTTTGGAGTGGGACTAATAATTTTACCTTAATGAGCAGAGCAATTTGCATTTTGAGTGAGATACCTGAATCCGCCTATGGGTGAATGTCATGCAAGAGAGCCATATCGCTGCAAGCAAAAATAACAAGGTAATCAATTAAGCTAACCATGCAATTAAGGTAATTAATTGCTTGTATGCCCAGGAGTGTCCTGGGGCTTGTCCTGTGGACCACATTGCCACAATGGCCGGTGATTAGATTACAAAGTTGGACTCGCCGAGCTCGTGTTTAAGCTGCAAAGTGGAGTCCCGCTGCTTGCTGCGAGCCGCTCTCTTAAAATGAACCGTAATATGTGTCTGACTGTGCGAGCAGGGAGCTTCTTAACAATCTTTAATGTATTCTTGTTCAATTCGAGACAAGGACAGCCCCTAACAGAAACTTACTTTAACGTCCTTAACATCATTTTCAGACAAACGGAAGTCATTTACATCTGTTAATTTTCTACAACGATGCTTTCCGACCTCGACTGAACCAAGGCATAGCTTTAACTTGAAAACAGCAACAACCTCAAGGCACACATTAGGAACGTTCTTTCCCAGCCATCAGCTGTTGTCATGACTTGAATGTGTCTGTGTCGTCTACTCCAGTGTAGCAAGAAACATACGTGAGAGACAAATGAACAAAGTGTCACTGTGCTAGCATGCGCCATCAACGCGGCGTGCACAGCTGTCCCGCAGTGATAGCGCACTGGATTATAGCGCGGCCAATAAAACATGTTGTTGGAAGGTCGTAAAAGAGGCTGAATGGGCCTTCGTTTGATTCCACTGTTGTTTAAAGATCAAGCTCTTATCTTCATTTATTGTCATTTCCGCCATTTGGGAAGCTTTTGATGTGATTAGAACCACATTTCTTTATAATGGAAAATAAAATAATACTCATTTATAAAACAATTACAATTGCAGTTAAATTGCTATGTGATACCCTATAATATGGACAATTCTTTTTTTGTTAACTATTTTATAATTAAAGTTGAATTGAAACATGCCTAATCATGAGGCTAAATGAAATCATTGATACTTAATCACACTGTATTGCCATTCTATAGTTTCTAAGAATGTCATTCATATTGCATCACTGATCGGTAATGTTACTTTCTACAGTGCCTCTTTATTTGTTTTATCACAATAACTCAGGTCACAAACAAGACACTATTGAAATATTCTCCCTTGGAGCACAATCATAGCCACCCATCACACCTTTAAAGAAAGCATAAAAAGTCTGTTGTATAATGTCACTTTGCTTCCTGCTACCTGATTTATCCAAGGAGGTGTATTTAATGGCACCAAGTGCATCACTCTAAATAAGGCCACCGTTCTGCTTTACGAGCACGGCCGTATGAATTATACAGTGGAATACGTACCTTAGCGCACTATTTATGGCGTTGCGTGTATTGTGTTGCATCACAAGCAGGCGAGTGTCTGTTCTGTGTTGTTATAGTTTGTGACCTTGTCCTTAGTTACTTTCATATCAAGAACATGGGGAGAGTTTTTGTCAGTGCTTGTGCATTTCACAGCACACGAAAATGAATGGTAAAAATTGTTTTCAAAAGAATATTCTGCAAGGTTGTATGGCATTGAAAATGATTGCTTGGAAATGAAACAAAAAAAGAGGGAAAAAGATTCAAACAAAAGTTAAAATACATACATAATATTGAATATTTCTTTATTATTCGTTCCCTAGCCATCTTTTTTGTATCAACTTATATGTTGTAGTTTAATACTAACATAGCAGAAAGTTGCTATTTCTGAAGCGGGTGTTGGATAAGTAATCTTGCAATCAGTATTCATCTCGCAAAACGTAAATAAAAATGCAGAATGAACATTAGCGCGCGATCTGCTAGTGCTTCAGCCACATCCACAAAACAGTGGATTAATGAACTAGGTCACTTTACGACTCAATCAAGGCCACATTAAACATCAGTATGTTGTCTATAGTATAATTGTTTTTTATGTGCGTCCCTGGGAATATATATTTGCAGTTGTGTTAGTGCAGTGATTCCCGTACATACTACTGATAGTATAGCGTCATCTCGGCTGGGGGGAAAAAAATGACAGATTGAATGTCGGTGCTTAGTTGATTAGCTAATCAATTGATTGCGCACAAACTCCAGTTTACAACCCCTAAATTCGTTTACACAATGCCAGCTAACGGAACAAGAGCAGATGCCAGACTTAACACTAATTCAAGCATATGGCCGCTTCAAAACTCATGCATTTCAATTACGACGTTCAACTAACTCCAAGTTGGGATAAGGAGTGCCATCCTTGGCTCGTTTTGCACTTTTTCCTCAAATGAAATGAAATTCCACAACATGTTTTGGTTAATAGTAGAGAATATCATTGCAATATTCTAGCAAGCTAATTAAATCATGCTTAGAAATAAAAAGACCAAACAATTAATGGCATCTACCCATTAAATCCGCTACCCGCTTTTGTGAATACTTCAAATGATCATTTAACTAGATGTTGTAGGGAAAGAAGCTTAGCAATTGGCAGTTTAGCATTTGCCATCTGTCTTGGCTACCTGCTTCTTATTGGGTGACTTCACTAGTTGGAGTTCATCTTGGAATTTGCTCAAAATGGCTGCTACTTAAAAAACAAAAGGCAGTGAGATGTTGTCCAAATTTCCATGTATATTTCTTTACCTACATTAGAAGCACATTTTTTTCTTTCCTTTTTGTACTTTTTGTTCTAAGTGTTCCTCTTGTATGTCCTTGGCAGAAAAGGTGCAAGAAATACAAATTGAAATGTTCCTCCATGATGCTGGAGCATGCCTGCTTCTTTACTCACATTGCCATTTGGCCTCCCGCTACAAGTGTATTAGTGAAGTTAAACAAAAAGGTGTTTGCTGGCGCTCCTCTTTGGCCCATCTTAATGGCACATCTTTAATAAATATTTATAGGGGGCCACCGCGGGGGGGTATTAAAAAACATGCCATGCTAAGATGACTTTATTCCCGTGGAGATAAAGATCTGTGCAGACATATGAGGAGAGAGGTGAGGCCGTGCAGACAAGACAGTCATTAGTTTTCTGATGGCAGGCGAGAGGAGATGACTTTGGCAAGGACGTGCTTGATAGACATCTGTTGAACAAGATGTGGGCGACGGAAGGGCGATGCAAGGACTGTTTCTTCTCCAAGTGCGGCATTTAACTCTAAATCAATGATAAGGCTTCATACAACATCTGAATGCACCTGCTAAACACGCCTATTCAAGGAGACACTATTGTGCAAGGCTAAACATTTAATCGAATTGAAATCGACATCAGATAGTCAGCGTGATACAATATTTAACATTCGTGTCAAAATAAGATTGGGTTTTATGTCTGTCATCAACATGATTGTAATCTTTATCATTACAGGGTTGCACATCAATTTCTTCTCCCTTCGTTCAAAGAGAATTGACTCAAGCAGCCGTTTTGTTCTTAATCTTCAGGTCCGCTGAGGATATTGTCCCTGTCCGATAGTTTTCCGGCTCTTAGCCGCTTGACCATTAATCAAGTCATATCAGTGATGCGTCTCCAAAATTTGCCAGAACGAAATGCGCCTCAGTCATCGCATCACTCAGAGTGGCCTGGCTCCAGAACCATGTGGACATTTTTCTTGTCAGGATATGATCTGTATGCAAAGGGCTCTTCAAGCACACTTGATTCGTTTGTGAGGTCCTTCCGAAAAATACTGGAGTGACTGAGTGATGCAGGAGGGATTTCCTGAGTAGGGCGGGAAAAAATCCAAAGGTGGAGAGCCAGAAAAGACAAATGGAGGGGACCCGCAGATAACATCGCTGACTGATAGATTCTTGTGGCGAGCAAATTAGGCTTTGCAGGCCGAGGGCGAATCAGTCCAAGTCGTGAGTGACGCGCGACGGCAACGTTATCGACGATCGTTGAAGGGCAAAGTGGACCTGGACTGAATTGCCTCATGATAAAGATACTCATGTGTAAGTACACTGCACAAATCAATAATCACTTTCCATTGATTTCAAATGGATCACTTTGTAATTTGGATAAAAACACAGATTTCAGTAGAAAGTCTGAATTGTACAAGTAATGATTTTTAATGTAGCAGTCGATTTTTGTTTGAAATGTGACAAACTATACAAGACAAGATGTCTTTTTACTGCTCCTTTACTGTGTGTGATGGACTTGAAATCAACGCCAAGCCAGACATCTGTTGTAGTACCAAGACCGACCTGAGAGGTGCTAGAGCACATTCAGACTGCTGGGAAATACAAAGAAAAAATTGTAGTAAGTTATTTTAATTTGATCTAAATTTTATCCATTTATAATTTTACGTTTTGAAATGTAAAATAAATTAAAAACTAAAATGAGACATTCAATTTACTATACTTAGATAAAATGTTGCGCAAGTTAAATTTCAAATTTATATCTACCATATGTTTACACTTGGAATTGAACCTGAAGTTTTCACATTGACATAGTCCGTGTCTGTAAAAAAGATGTATCGTCTAAATATTGTATATACGCCGCTATTTGTCGTGCCTCAGAGTGATAAAAGCAGAGGACGGATGGCAGTAATAAGCCGTAATGAAGTTCATGACAAGGTGACCACAGGCTCATTATCCTTTTTCTCTGTCGACTTAAAAGTGCACTTGTCCCCATTTTCACCTCCCTTTGCCTCCTTGTATCTGCACTTGCTGTCCAACTAAAAGCCTCCAACAGATGGCTCAGCAAAAATGGCTATGTGCATGAAAAGCGTAACTCATTTTTGACATTAATCTCAAAAGAGGCACTGAGAGGATACAGATATATAATTGACTATGTTATATTACTTGCATTAGCATTATTAGGACCTTGCTACTCGACCGGTGCCATTCGCATCTCCGAGAAATTCAATGCAAAAATCCATGTGGAAGTTCACTTTAAAATACAGGGCTCAACCTTTTATGAACTGTGCTGGTAGTACTTTACATTCCTCACTATTGTATAAATAAATTACGTTACGTTTACGTCACCACGGGAGGAAATGAAATGTCGTCATGTGACGACTTCCTGTTTTCGCTTGTACTTTGAAATGCTTTCATCATAATCAAGCAGAGTCTTCCATTTATTTCAACAAATGATAACTCAGAAATTAGGCAACCGAAAATTGAAATTCCAAGTAATTGAACTTTTCTTTTCCCCTTCTCAACAATTCATCTCGGTTAAAATCCAACCAATCTTTAATTGGTTGAAATTCAAGCGTCCTATCAAAAATAAATGACCTGTCTGCCGTGAACTCTGTCAACCCCCCCCTCAGGCTGCTTCTCTTTTCTTAATGGTGCGGTCGGTCACTCCTTTCGAAAAAAGCCTAAAGCCGTAAATTAGACGACATACTAAATTCAGCCGTCCGCTCTCAAAAACGGTTCCATACGCCCCAAAAACAGAAACTTCTCATTTGGCGGGCTTTTGCCAAACTCGTTAACGTTGACATTATTCAGTGTGAACAATTACCTCCGTGCCCTCTGGCTCTCACCATGTGTCATTTATCAGTTGGGGCAGGCTATCTAAAATCTCTACCCCCTCATCATGGCTGTGACCCCCCCACCCCCATTCATGATAGACTAAATGCCGCACTCAAGGAAGTGGTCCATCTTGAAGCTTATAGCGTCAGACCTTAAAGTGCAAACAAAAAACATGGCCGACGAGCAGATCAAGATAGCAAAGAGACAATTTGCAATCCTGATGCAAGTCTTATGTCATGGGTTGGATATTGTGAAAGAAGTCAAATATCTGGGTTCCTCCAGGAGCGTCACTCTGCACACTGACGCTAATATGACACTGAACATTAGTAATGATTTCTTGGCTAACACCATGGCAACACGACCCCCGCTGACTGGCTTCCCCAGCAGGGGGTCTCTTAAATAAGAAGCCCGCTCAGAGGCTGTGACTCGCCTGTGTACATCACACTTAATTTAATTCTTTTTTGCTACCTTTTTGTGTCTTGATCTAGGATGCTTTGACATGATTACCAGGCTTGAGGATTGAACCAAGACACTTTGTGAAAGATTTTACTTAAGTTCTGCGTTTGACCTTAATGCGACCTGTACGGGTCAGCCGTGGGCAGCTTTCAGCCTGCTGGATGTCGGCAGTGACACTTAATAAGCTGGGTCTGCTAGTGCACCTCAACAGAGCGCTATTGTTTCCCTCGCAAAGCGAAGATACGAGCAAAGCGCTTTATCATCTTAATTGCCGCACATTTAGCAATTAAATGAAGCCAACACCTCAGCGTTCTTGTTGTTCTGATGACCGATTATGAGACTTATTTCGCTATCTTTGGATCTTGGCTTTATCTGGCCGAGCGTGTTTAGCATTGTCACGTACTTCCTCAGCCTGAGAGCCGCACTGTGCTGTGTTTTTTTTTCTTATTGTTTTTATGAATGCATCAATCAACATTCCCCTTCGCCCGCGCGTTGTTTGCCTGGAACAAAGAGGCAGACCAAATTGGCGAGTTTAGAGCCAGACACGGTGTGCCGTCTTCCTCATTTCTTGCAATTTGGCCTACGTTCTCTTGCGATGTTATTTTCCTTTTTGTTCAAGGTGATTAATGTTAATGCATAAATGTGATTTCACTACAAAACAGTTGGAACTTAGCCAAAGAAACAAATTAGCCTCCATAAGATAAGTCATGAAAATCTGTTGCACCATTTCTCTGATATTAGCGTTTACAATTAGCAACCAGAAAAAAAGGTCTCAGGCAGCAATTTTGGCAACTATTTATTCAACAATTCAATTTCATACATGAATAGCAACCTCTAAATTAAATAAATCAATCCCACATACAATGGGAGAAAACACGCCTTTGTCATGGTGCGAAGGACACCATTATGACTGCCCAATATATTATGAAGAATCATAAAAGTGGTGATTTCACCAAGAAGCTACACTAACATGTCCGTAGCGGGAACTCTGACCTTTCGTGTTTGCAGCGTAGTGAGCGACAGTGCAGCACAACTACACACTCAATGACTTCAAGATGTGCACTTGCCAATAGCTGGAATCGAACAACATAGAGAAGAAAGTTGGCCTATTTTCAGCTCTTGTTCATGGAACAGTCCAGTGAGGGATAGGATAGTAGAATTACACAAGTTATTGTTTTAATATTAAGTGAGATATTTGTTGTGTCCCAATTAGGTAAAAAAAAAGAAACAAACATACCGTGTCTGGAAAATAAAAGCAATATATTCCTGAGATGCAGAAACAAACAGCTGGAATGATCATTTGAAGAAAAACAAAAAATATATTTCATGCGCAGTGATTGTAAGGCCATGATTTTCTAGAACCATCAAATTAAAGTCAATAAAACAATGAATGATAATAATCAAATCAACAATACAGTCTATGACTTCAGAGCCATGTGTGCATTTATATGCCAAACTTACATACAATAACAACAGTATTAAAAAAAAAAAGAATCAACCGTGATCTTAGATTTGAGCTTCGACTGTGTTGCTCCAATAACATCATGCTGCCCGGGTCAATAAGAGGCCAGCGATGACTCATGGAAATGATGCATTAGAGGGGGCGAGAGGTTTAAAGCTTCATTAAAAAAATAAATAAAAGAAAACCCACAAAGTTCAGAAAACCAAGCCCAGATGTGATACAACTCCACTTGAACTCATCATTCAGAGTGAGTCAGCCTGTTTTAAATAACAACTTGAGAGAGGAACAAAAGCTCACCAAAACCTACCCAGTCAGAAATAGTTATTTAAAAAAGTGTTCAATTTAAAAAAAAAAATTACAAAAAACACAAGTGGAGTGCATTGAATAATAATAAGCTGCTCATTGTTAGCCGCATAGCATAACTGCCCAAGTTAAAAATAACTAAAACTAAAAATAACTCAGACAATTATGCTATCAAGCTAACATGGGACATGTTTTCATGTAGTACAAAAGTGCCCAATTCTTTATTTAGAACCTGCAAGTTCAAAAATGTATTCCATATTATCCATTTATGTAAAACATTGCAAAACATTGCTTCCGTGATAAAAAATGGAATAAACAGAAAAAAGTGGGTGGGGAAAAAAAAAATCCTCAACAAACACATGTTGCGGACAGTCTGTAAGTGCACGATAGCAACGGCGCGTAAACATTTGAAAGCAACACTTGACGCTTTTAAATCAACAAGCCTCGACAGCGACAGGCAAAGATAAAAGCGGATTTATTATTTATTCCCCATCTTGTGACTCACTTCATCCTGTACCGTCTCCAAATCATTACACACAACAAATGGATGCGCACGTGGATGTGGTATCATGTTGATGAATAGTCAGAAAGGCCGCAGTGAATAAGAAAGATTTATGTTCTGAATCTGTCGTTGACGCACAACTGTTCCTTTTTTTTGTGGTGCAAAATGTGAATTTTGACGCTCAAACTGCAAACCCGCTTATGGTCGTGACGGAGTAATCGAAAACACAGCTGTCCACGTCCCCAAGAACTTAAGTGAGTGTTGTTCCACTCAAGGAGACGCTGCAGCAGCGTTTGAGTTCACTCAGTGACAAAGACATTACTTACTGACCGTATTTGCATAATGCCGAAAATTGGTCACCAAATAGGAGACAGCTGGGCCAACTGTTCCATTGCCCTTGGTAACAATTGCCTCCATCTTGCTCGATTAATTTACTGTTTGCTCACAATAGACGACCTGACTAAGTCAACCACCGACTTGCTTGCAAGCAAAAACAAGTTTGAGTTTTTCAATTATTGTTTGATGAATGAGTTCCTTAGCCATAGATAGGAATAATAATAATCATTTAGAGTTTTGTGTTGATTTTCGCTAATCACATCTTGAAGAAATGTATCTTTTTTTTTTTTTTTTTTTTGTCTGGTGAGATTTTACTCATGACAAAATGGAAAATAGGAAACAAAAATTGCACTAGCTATAGAAAGTTGAGCTACATCCTTACACTGTAAAATACGCCACCGGTGTTCGGAACATTCAGGGGTTAAAGAAAAAATATTGAAAATTTCTACATCTTCAATCGAGAAAATGTGATTAAATTCTCATCTTTAATAAAAAGCCACAATCCCCTCAGTTCTCTACTATCAAGTTACTAAACATTCTTCCCATTCTCTAAAATACCTCTTGAAATAATTTAAATATGAAAAAGAGGCCAACCAAAACTTACTGATGTGGTTTTACCAACTTTAGTTTCCCACACATTATTTACATGCCGTGTGCCAAAACAAAATGCAAAAATTGGCCGAAGTGTATGATTTAAAAAAATAAAATAAAAAAATAAAAAACAAAACAAAACAATTGATAAAGTTGCTAATATACAAAAAGATTATAAGAGAGCTGGAATTCAATAGCAATTTTCACAATCAAACACGTTTTAGCAGACACGATACACAGCAGGGAGTTTAAAACCATTCAAAGAAAAGTATTGAATTTTTTTTCTTTTGTTTGGACGATTTGGAAACAAAGATCACTGTCAATTTGAATCAAGTAGCACCCTCAAGGCAATGAAAAACATTAACTCCATCTTGTGCTTTTATCTTTGTCCATCAAGATTTATCATTTGGGAAATAATATATGGAAAACAACGCAACACATTCATGACTTTTTTTTTTTCTTTTAATAGTTTGCCCCTTCGGGTGTTCCAATTGTGAATATTTCACATGAACATTAACTTTCACTGCGCACGTCTGAGGTGGACTTAATACCCGACTCATGTAAAGGTAAAATACTCAACTTTGAACATTTGAACTTTTTGTACTTTTTCCTTTTCAAAGTTAAACTGCTTGGTCCATAAAAACATAAAATTAGTTGAAGTGCACATCAAAACAGAATTTACAGCAATAAATTGCATTTATCACAAAATCCCTGTACATAACGTAACTAATGAACTCTTTTCAATCCATTTTCTAATTTTACATTTGATGGGATGTTTTTTTTCTCCCTCTCTTCTCATTAGAACATAAATGATTCTTGCTGACTTAAATACAATTTATACAACTAGTCGACCTGAAGCCATCATGTTGAAAACAAAAGTGGCTGCCGAGTTCAAGAATATACACAAAAAGTAGATTGGTAGCAGATTTAGAAAATGCTCTTCTATTCTTCTCAATGGATGAAATATCTCATCTAGCATCGCTTGCAAAATTTTTGGTGTGTATTCTCACTTCTAAACGGTAGCACGCTACACCCCCCACTCTACTGTACTAACTACACACGGATCTGAGCAACCTTGCAACTCGAGTACCACACAAAGCCTTCTTCTTATCTTACATGGCTCCACATTTTAATTACAAGTCTATTTAAAGAAGGAGGGATCCATCGTCTAAGATATTGAGTGTGGTAGATATGTATAAGGCGCCAAACAGCACAGATCATCATCGAAATAAAAAAAAAAATAAAAATTTGAAGAATCAAAAGACACAATGCTGAGAGCTAAGCAACGGGATGATGGGCCGTCCGGGTGACCACCTACAAAAGCATTTACATTGCTACTGACTGATACATGAAGGCATTGACACGAGTTCAATGGCGTCTGTATTTTTTTAGGCACCGTGTTGATGTGAGATGTGTGTGTGTGTGGTGTGGATGATCATAAAGGAGTGGGAGGGGCTTGTGTTAGCGTGTTCAGGTGTCGTACTGGAGGGTGTAAGAAGCAGTCATGGTAGATTTACAGAGTTGAAGGGGCAAAAATACGCGTGAACTTCAGCAGCGATGCCTGCGAAAAATGCCCGCTGAACCATGATGGTAAAAGATGAAGCCAAAAAGAGGGCAAACACTGGGGAAGAAAGAGAGAGAGAGAGAGAGAGAGAGAGAGAAAGAGAGAGAGAGAGAGAGAGAAGAAGACACGGAGGGACGGATGGCAAGGGAGGCGCCCTCTACAGTCTAGATGAAGTATTCCTTCTTTTCTTCGGCGTGCGCGTGGTTGCCCTCGGCGTTGATGATGGCCGTGTCGGCGTCGGGCGCGTCGTCCGCCCCTTTGGCCTCGTTTGTCAGGTACGTTCCTACGTAAAAGCGCCACATGTAAAGTGCGTACAAATAGCGTGCGGCCCTATTGTTGATTATTTTTGACGAAAGGTTTTGTGCCATCCTTACTTCGCACATATTTTATCGTTAATTTCAAATGTACGTGGTCATATGTGGGCCACCTCCATGGTTGAAATTGCCCTCACGTCTCAAGGGATTTCAATCTTCACCGATTCTGTGTCTTATTTTATTCTTTGTCCTTCACAGGAGCCACCGCATATCATTCATCTGCCACCTGAGGATTCTCTGAGCCACGGGAATGTCCAATGGGACGATGTGAGCTTTGCGAGATGGACGGCGGGGTCCGAGGTGGTTGCTACCTACCTTTATGCCTGGCCAGGTATCTTCCCAGAACAATGATTAAACACAAGGTGACAAAGACCACCACAGCCACCACACCCCCGATCAAAGCGTGGTCCGTGCCGTGATGGCCCAGAGCGTTGGGATCTGAGGACAGACGGGAGGGAGAGGAGAACGCTACCATCAAATCAAGAAATAGAGCAAACACTGCAACAAGGAATGAAGGGGCTTTTCTTTTCCACTTTTCTCTTCTTCTAAGGATGCTTCTGATGAGAGCTTGCTCCTTTCACATGATTTCTCAGGGAATAATAAAACTGAGAGTAAGAGGGTGAGAGTGGGAGAGAGACATTCAGCCAGCAAAATGAAGGTGAAGACAACGACATAGTGAGTTAGGGGGAAAAAAGATCAGGGAGTTGAATAATTCAGGAACCACCCATGGAGGCGCAAGAATCTCCAAAATGCAAAGCAGGCTGGCAGTCGCAAAGGTACAGTAAATAAATCATCAGAAAATCCCCAAAAGAACAAAAGAGTGATTCTTGTCAGCCGAATAGAGGTGTGAAAAAGATGATAAAGGATCTTTCTTGTCAAGTTGTTCACGTCGCACAAACAAACAAATAAATAAATAAATAAATAAAATGAACAAGGGTGTCAACAGCAAATTATATTATGCCTGGAGTAGGGTTTCAAATGAGCGTTTTAAATGAGAGGTAGGGTTTCAAATTGAGGTTTCGAACTAGGGTTGGGGTTTTCAATTAGGGCTTCAAAGTTGGGTTTTATATTAGAATTAGTTTTTCAAAGTAGGGTTTTAAATTAGGAAAAGGATTGCAAAGTAGGGTTTTAAATTAGGGGTACGGTTTCAAATGAGGGTTAGGCTTACAGATTATTTTTGTGCCACCTGTTGTTGTACTGACAGCATCACAACTGGATTGACATTTTTTATCTTGACATTTTCTTCCACAGAGAAAAGAAGGTGTTACCAGGAATATGTAGAAACAATTTCAACATACATAGCTCTCGCCTTTTTTTTTTTTTTTCGTCATCCTCTTCCCATGTGGCCCAATTGAACAGCTGGCTTGCATGCGCTCCATAAGCCGCCGTCGTGTGAATGACCAGGCCTTCACACTTCACCGCCTCCCAGCGGACAAACAAACGCCCGCAATGACACACACACATGTGAGAACACACGCACACACACATGGGCACTTAGCAGGGTTTCACTGTGCTAAAGTTCTGCATGGTCAGTGAAGCAAAGGAGGAAGCAATGTTCCCCCCATGGCTGTCTGTGTACCTCATTGCGGCACGACAGCGAGGACTTTTTAGCGCACGCGCAGACGTCACATGGGCACATCAGCGTGGCCTTGGAGTCCCGCCGCTTGATGCATATAAATGTAGCTGTATATTGCACATAAAAATACATGTTTTATTCTATTTATTTTTTATCGCATGCGCAGATCGGTTGGCACTTTTTAAATTTCGTTGTACATGTGACAATGACAAAGATCTATTCTATTCTATTCTATTCTATTCTATTCTATTTTACCATAATACAATCTTCCATATGTGATCCCACACATAAATATTCTTTTTTAGAGCGTCACTTCGAGAGAGAGTGGTACTGTTTGGCTTACGGAAAGAAATGAAAGAAGCAAAAAGAAAGAAATCCAAAATGGAACCTTCTAGGTCTCTAAGCATCATCACAAGATCTTTTAATAAGGGGCACATATCTTCTCGGTGCGATTTCATAGCAGAGCAAAGTTGTCCTTCAATATTTATGGCGCTCTCCTTGTCGCCCGGCCGTGTTGAATAAATCAAAGACGCTCGCAGCTTGTGCGAGTCGCCGCCGACTCCCAGCAAAAGTCTTCCTCCTCAAGCCGCCAGCTAAATCCTTATCTGATGGCTACGGGCTTCTTTCTGTTGACCGTGTGCCTCAATAAACAAGGCAGTTTGCTGGCATAACTGCAGAACTATATTACTTTGACAACAAACATCTGGCCTCTTTACAGGATCATTCCATTTTGGCCAAACAATGGACACGGGTGTCACAAAGGTATCACTTCAAATATAGAACATTTGAAGACATATTGTCGAAGACACCATTATGCACAATCTAACGAGCGCCGTGAAAAATTCCGCCTTGACAGAAAGATAAGGCTCAATGAATACACGGCGAAGTGAGTCAAATAATGAAAGCAAAACCGCACATTTTTCTCATGACCGTGAAGTGACAAGATAAAACATACTTTTGCAAGATTTCAGATGTTTTTATCTGTAAAAAGGTGCCCGACTGCTCATCTGATGTTTGGCTTGAAAGTCACCTCACAGGATTGCGTTCCAAATGGGAATCGTTCTTTATCAAAGTTTGTCTGTTGCACATCCGCCGTCTTCATCTAAAGAACTTTCAGTGCAGTCATTTACCAAACAGAATTGTCCTTTGCGACGCCATTCATCTGGCGAGGCTTAACAGCTCAGCCTCTGACGATCAAATGTAGCATCTCTGAAGTCTAATAACCACCTTAAACAAAAAGGCTTACAGAAATGGCGTGTCCTTGAGGCTTTATACAACAAACAAGGCAAGAGAAACAACCTCACTTTATATCTTTCAGACAGAACTTACACCTTATACATACACATAATAGATCAAATCAAATTCATAGGGATTTGATTTAAGGATGGGCAAGCACCTATACCAGTATCGGTGATTTCAAGTTATCGAAGCATTGAAGCAAAGTCTTTGTTCAGTTATCGTGCTTGTTAAAATTAAAATGTTTTCATTAAAATGTTTTACAGCTACTAGTGGTATCGGTAATGTTTCTTAATTTGTTGGTACAGTTGTTTGTCAAGTCTTTGTTCAGGTATTGTGCTCATTAAAATGTCAAATATCAGAAGTACGAGTGATATCGATACTTGGTATCGGTATTGTTTGTTCATTTGTTGGGATAGTTTCATGTCCTATGAAGGGTCACTAATTTCATGTGAAATTTCATTTAGGAAAGTAGCCCAAAGTGGTTGCAGCTTCCAGCCGAGATGGAAAAAAGATGGATGCATTTGAAGAAAGCAAAAGATGCTATGGAGATGCGTTTGCGTTTTCACATTTTTTTTTCCCCCTACGTCCTTGCAGATTATTGCTTGGTGTCTCTGAGAGGATTAATTAGATTCTGAAAACAAATTACTCCTGCTAATCATTCAATAAAGCCCGTCACATGGTCGCGGATACTCTCTTGAATATTCAAGCGGCCAGACTCCCTCTCTCCCTCCCTCCTATCCTGCTCTCACAATGAAAATGAAGTTATAATCAGAGTGAGATAATTAATCTTATGAATTCATTAAGCCCAATGCGAGTTTCAATCTATCACGGCAGCGGCGTGTTCGGCGGAGTCGATAACCTCAGCAGTAAGAAAGCGACAATGGGGGTAAAACCAACGCAGCAGCGTTAACTTGATCACAACTTCAGCGCTGTTGCTTGGCCAACAATTTTCCGTCATAATTGCACGAGTGGAATGGGTTAAATGAAACCGACACAAGAGGGGGCGTGTTAAACTTGAGAATCCTTTCGAGGGACAAGTCAAAGGAATAAAGCTTCAATAAATAAAAAGCAGACCTTCCAGTGTTTGAATGAATATGGGTGGGTGGAGTTGGGGTTATTATATGTAATTGATCGCATGAGCCTTGAGATCTAATGATTTCTCCCTCCCTGTTCTACACTTACTTCCAAATTGTTGCTATATTTCTTCCCCCCACAGCCAGTTAATGTGACAGCTCATCAATAAGCTGCCTCAGCAATAAGCACAAAGACCTTTGCATTATGTTTTAATTCGTCCTGCGCCCCACGCCAGGGAGGAAATGGACAGAAGATTGTCGCGGCTGTTCAATATTTAACCCCTTTTGAAATATCTGAGGATGCTGCCACGGGAACATAAGCCTTTTGCTTTGAACACGAGTCACCCACCGAAGCGGCGGCTGCGAGAGAAAATGTTATTTCTGCTCATCACACGTCCTAACCCTGCGCTAACGTTAGATCGATAGCAATGAAATAAAGCTGTTGGAAATCCCTCCGAGGAATGAAAATTGTCTTTTCACTTATTGGGTTTTCACAACAGGTTTCTCCCCCAGTCTAAAGCTGATTGAAGCGGAGTACCTGCAAAGTACACGTTGCACTTTTTGTCCTTTACCATCAAAAGTTTTTGGAAACAAACACTTAAACTGTTTGTTGTGCTTTTTCTTCGAAAGGTTAGCATTGCAATCATGGCTAACAGAAAAAATGTGAAGAACCTTTTGAGGTTGCGACGGGAGCGCCGAAAGAATTTTAATTGTGACTTATAGTCCAAAAACGTATGATTTTACTGCTATGTTAGCATCTAACCTAAGATAGCAGTAAAATCATGATGATTTGATTAAATCCACCTTACGGACAAATTTGGATGAAGGAACTTCATTGATAGAAATTCCATTGCCGTACTTTGGGTTTCATTATTTCCAGAACTTTTGTAACCTTTATTGAAGTCAGACTATTTTGCAAGGTAGATTTCACAATCAAGAGCCGGCGTCATGAATATTTCATTGTAGGGAAAAGACCCCTTGTCTTTAAATGCAGACGGCGCAAGCCCTCAAGGAACAGAGCCCAGAGGAAGGCTGGTAATTAAGCTGCCGCTTGTCTTCAGACAATCCGCGTTGCATCCTGAACACACCCAGGCTTGAGATAAAGATCGCCTCGCCACACTGCGGCAACCCATTATTGATCCCATGCCCTTTGACCCTTCAAATGGACGACACGGAGCAACAGTGTGGCGTGTGTGCGTGAGGGTGCGGGGAATGATAAATAACGATACTGGTTTTGTATGTTAAGCTGAGGCTTCAGGCTTATTTTTGTCGCGGGCCGCATCATAGTCATAGTTTGCCTCAAAGCCCCATTAAAATTGTCAACCCAAATAAATGTATGAACGGCTCATATTGTATATATGTACAGTATAGGCTACACAACAAATTGATGAATAACTAGTTTTCAAAACAGAGACTAATAAAAACTGAAATATTGAAATCAAATCAATTTTCTTTGTCTTTGCGGGCCACCTAAAATACTGTGGCGGGCCGTATCTGGCCCCCGGGCCTTGACTTTGACACCAGTGATCTAGAGGCTGGCTGTGTGAACACGCAACCTAACTTCAAAGTTATTTAAGCTTTGATTTCGAAACCTTTTTTTTTCTTCTCAAGCCGACTTTTTAAAGCACAAAGCCCGCAACTCTGAACAGGATAAGCAGTATAGAAAACGAATGAATGCATGTGAGCATGACGCTCATGCAACCTAACCTATCAGGCGTCCAACAGCTTCAATTTTTCAATGCATGTCTCAAGTACAACCGTTGTTTGTGTCAAAGCCGCCGGTGCAGTTTTCTCTTCTTTTATCCTCCATTCCTCTCAGGTACAAAGTAAGAGAAGATAACTTTAAGTTTGGCCGTGCTTTATTTGATTATTTTTGCACCTCCACGGGCAGAGACACCAGCCATGAATAATTGCTGTCCTCTCTGAGGCAGGACCCGTGCTTAGCACCAGCGTCGGGCAACAGGGGTTGGCCAAAGGAATACTGATTGCGTGGAGTGAACAGTAAATATGTCAAAGAAAGCCCTGTTGTGCGTGATTACTAATTTCAGTTTGGCAAGGTCACAGCTAATTTGCTAAGCCACGAAGAGCGATACGGCAAAGAGGTAAGCGGCCATGCAGAGCGAGGATGTGTTTATGTACACTTTGATGACATTGCACAGACCTTTGGTGCTTAGCCAAAGATGTATTATTGCCATTAAGACTGAGCGGGCGGGCGCACGCTCCGGCGCTTAATCAATACAGTGAATCACAAGCTACAGTTTGGACATCAGTCTCGAGTCATACACTGGAGATTTGGAATCTTTCTTTATCTTTGCTGTAGTTACACCCTAGAGGTCAACAGCTGCCACAAAGCACATTAGCGCTAATTAGACTATTTATTAGAACCATCAAGTTTGCTGTATATTTATTTGCTAATATTTCTACAAGATTGAATAAATGCCACCATTCACTATGTGACTCCACATGGTAATTGTGATATCTGAGCTATAATTTACGTATTAAGGCTAAATGCGTATAAACTATACATTTTTCAAAGCCATTTTCATTCTACTGCAAGAAAAAAAAGTACATTTCCACAGCATAGTAGATTTAAGTAAATAAATAAATAAATGTTAATAATAAGTGTTAAATATCACCAGAACTTCCACATTCTGCTTTTATCATTCATCATTGTGAAGTTGTTCTTTGCTTTAGGCCCCTAAACTTCAGTGGTTTGGCACTATCCAACCAAGCAAAAGAAGCGAGACTTTTAATGTGGCGTCTGTTCAGTTTTTACAGACCTCTTGCTGTGAGACTAGATGACTTGTGTTGGCAGCAAATACCAAAAACTATCACCAAGATGCGGCTCCAACCCAAGGAGTCTTTATCTGTGAAACTTCACAAAATAGACCAATTTTTTTCAGCAAGACCTTTAATTAATAAAATGATTGTAAATAAACTATATTAAATCTTTGAGCAACTAGAAATGCTTCGCGGAGAATGACAACTTGGTACAAGATAACTCGCACTGTTTTATTCAGCGTGGGTTGACAAATAGAAGCAAGGTGTCAAAATGTGAGCGGTGGAATGCATAAAGGAGATAATCAGGTGTATTATATGCTAATATTCCGCCTTAGGAGCTCCAAGGTTGGACCTACCATGCGTCTTCAGCTCAGGCGGACAACTTTATTAAAAAGACAAAACGTCATGGGGCTGCAAGCGCTCCATGCATGTTTGCTTTCATCTAGAGCCCGTGAAAAGAGCGGGTAATAAATCAAGAAGACGCATGAAAGCAGATAGCGTAGCGACTGGGGACGCATTGAAGGAGTCTGATATCCAGATTCCCCTACGATACATAGAGAAGCTGCGCCCCTCTTGTGTGTCAGCAGAACACAAATAGACATCAGAAGCTGATGGGGAATATTCAACATTGTGTGGAAACCTTTCCAGGAATATGGGGACCAAGCCAATGACGCTGAGGGAAAAGGTTTGAGAGGGAGAAAGAAAGGTAGGAAAGGGTTCCTTCAACTTTGAGCGTCAGCAAACTCATTTGCATATTGCTTAACACAGCACCCAACTTTTAAATTGATACGTCAATCAAACGCAACGTCTCGTGTTACCATTTCAGACGTGGCGCCATGTCAGCGTTATTGTAGGGTGGGGTGCACAGACACAATCACCTGGGAAACAGTCATTCCAACAAACAAAGGTAGTCCAGTTATTGCTAGCTGTCTGACTTTTAAAACAAGGGCAAAATATATGTATGTACGCAGAAACCTGCAGTGCGTCATGAAAATATTTTTGAAGCGTCTGACGCTTCATTTCTCTCAGTCCATCCATTCTTTCATTTTTCTGGCCATACAGTTCCTTTCAGTCTGTTGGGCTATCCACCCAAAATTCCCCATATCTAGAATGATCTCATCCAACAAGTGCCTTATTACTCCAACATCTCGTTGAGCCGTTCTTGAAATATGTGCTAGACCATGTCATGTCAACTCCTCCTCCATTATGTTGAAGGGTTCAACAAAAGTCCTTCAATTGTTCCTTGTATCACTCGACAATATCCTCCAGTCTGGGAAAGTAGTTCTAATCCCATGATAAGATCTTTCTGGCGTCCCTGGGCTCCTTGGTTGCCACCATGATAGACGCTAACAACCTTTTCTGACTCCAATCTTGGAGCAACACCATGGAGGGCTTGGCTGCAGGATGGTTAACTCAAATATGATGCTGTCAGCCTCATAGAGGATTAAAGGCGCGCGTAGATACATGATCATGAACTCTTCACACTAGATTGCACGGTACCGTGTATAAAAATCATACATTTATAGCTAAAGCATCATTTTGTATTAATTTAACAGAATTCCATACGAAATATTGGAAAATGTCTACAACACATACTTTTGGGGTCACTTTATTTTTGTATTATTTTTATATTTATATATATGAGAAGTTTTGATCAAATGTGAAGAACTATAGTGGTGGTTTCATAGTCCACACTCCAGTGGATATTAATGTCCAAATCTATAATCATAACCCGGCATGTCATCAACTTTTGCAGGAATGACAGACACTTAAAAAAACTGTGACATCAGCATTTAGTGTTCCCTCCAATCATACTCAAATCCTTTTTGTAGATGACAACCCATTCATTAAAATATCCTTCATCCAACTTAATATGATGGGGTATATCAACAGCACTCTCTCAAAGTTTGAGTTACTGCTTTGAAGAAGAAAAAAAAAGGTTCTTTCTTTTCAAGTGTGAAGGGTTCCTGGATTGAACACAGCATTAGGAGTCACAATGAGTCATCTCTGGGGGGCAGACATTTGCAGTTGGACATGACATTTACTTCTTTGAGCTTTCAGGGCACGGGACTACACAAGTCTTAGGAATGTCAAGGGGACATTGGATTTTAAACAGCGCCACTCCAACTGAATACAATAAGTCAGGCTACCTAGAGGAAGGCTTAAAAAGGGGATTGGGGGGGAAGTTAACCCCTGTCAATTTCGACTTTGGAATATTAACAGTGAAGTGATTGCACACGGGAGTCATCTGAATCTAAGACAAGCGTGAGATGCGACAATATGCTGAGGAGGTTGGAAAAAAAAAAGCAGATGGTGGTACGGTACCTCGGTTTCCAGTGACTGTGGGGTCTGAAGCGTGGGTGCCTATTAGAACAGTGGAGTCTGGGGGGATGGGATGGAAGGGAGGGGTGGTGGATGGAGGCAGGGTGGTGGGTTCTTCTGGTGGGAGGGATAGGCATACAAACATTTACAAAGGGGAAAACAAAATGCAACTCAAAAAAATGGAAGAAATTAGATACCACACATGAATTGGATTGCAAGCCATGTTATAGCAATGGGAAAGCAAAAAAAAAAAATGTTAAAAACAAGCAGAAATACATAACGTGCATATTGACATTTGACAACAAGGGAATTACAGATGCGGTTGTGTGTGTTGCAACAAACCTTTTGCCGCTATGTATGTCATTTTAATTATGTAAAATAAATTACTTTTTCTTCCCTCTTGGCCGGCACTCCCTTGAAACATCATTTTTTTAATCTCAATGGGAAAGCAGAGCAGAGGTCCGACTCCAAAAATGATGTGGGAGAGAGCAAACGTTAAACATACAAAAAAATGTTGCTTTCACAATCTCAAAACAAGTCTTTCAACTACAGACTCAAAAGATTTCTATTTTCGAGTCACGGCTTGAAGGCATTCCTCGAGGTGTTCCATCCAGCTCAGTGGCCTAGTGGTAGAGTGTCCGCCCTGAGACTGGAAGGTTGTGGGTTCAAACCCCGGCCGGGTCATACCAAAGACTATAAAAATGGGACCCATTGCCTCCCTGCTTGGCACTCAGCATTAAGGGTTGGAATTGGGGGGTTAGATCACCAACTGATTCCCGAGCGCGGCACCGCTGCTGCTCACTGCTCCCCTCTCCCCCAGGGGATGGATTAAAATCACACGGGGATGGGTTAAATGCAGAGGACAAATTTCACCACACCCAGGTGTGTGTGTGACGATCATTGGGACTTTAATAATTTAATTTTAATAATCCAAAGCGATGGTCAAATATGAACGGGACAAAGGGATTGGCGGTGAAGCATTGTTTGACAAAGTTAATGAGGTTACACCGCCACCTTGTTTGTGTCCCTCTGCTTTTTTATGGCACTGTGGAGGTTTTTTGATTGGCCCTGCTGCAAGGCCTGGCCGTCTCCGTGACTTTTCAGCCCGGGCGAGAATCACAAAACAGCTCGACTGCGTGTCTCCGAGTCAAAATGTCTCCTTGCTGCAGAGGAACCATTAAAAAGGTCTTTTCCGAGAATTATGGCAGCAATTGTAAAAGGCTAAAAGGTGTGCTAATCACTAATGAACGCCGGGTACAAAGCGGGTGCCATTTTCCAAGAACAAGTAATGAATCTCCATTGGAATCTTTGACCCTCCTAAGCCACAATTGCTCTTTTCTGTGGTGTTGAGTTTTGAACATCAATTTTATTAAGGGCATCACATTTTTATGCTCTTCTATTTCCATGACATTTTTAAGATGTGCTAGGCTGCAAGTAATGCCTGCATGGAATCACACACGCTTTAATTAAAACTCTCCAGAAATATGGATACTTGGCAAAGTGTGAGTCGTCGTTTCTTTTATTTAATGCCTGACAAGTAAACTGCCTGTTTCATTTAATATATTTTAAGGCTGCAATTAACAATTATTTTAATAGTAGAGGAATCTCTAAATGACTTCTTTTGATGAACTAGTTAAGTTTTTTTAATATCTGTCGCTTTTTTCAAACAGGACATTGTTTCAAGTTGACCATGCAAAAAATATAAATCGATTATGACTCAGTTGTATGTTTGGTCCGTAACAATCATCAGAAAATGGATTGCCCTTTTCCAAAATGCAGATTTTTGCAAATGTCTTATTTTGACTCAGCACAAAGTTAATGATTTTGCTTTCATGGAGGACTACAAGAATTTGAGAATATTTAAGAGGATTTGAACATTTTAAGTTTAAAAAAACGATTAATCGATGATCATAATCGTTGCTAATATATTTGTCAAGCTGCCGACAGCACCCTTTTTGGGTGCAACTACACATATTCAACATTTACAAACAAGAAGCTTACATTCACGTCACAGTGGCTGTGAGTACGACCTGAAGCAGACACTTCATAAACTATTGATAGCAACCTTGCTTGTATCCTTGAACAGCCCGGCTAGCTTATTACTGCGGAACCACCGCCGGCAGCCGGGTCAATACGAGGTATCACCATTATTTGGCCAAAGAATATTCAATATCATGCTCGTTGCAAAATACAAAACACCCCGCTGGGTTCGAGTTGTAATAATCAAGCAATATTTATTGTTCTACTTGGAGAAATTCGGTTTCTGACTTGTTTTCCCTCAACTCACTCACACACAAACACGCAACTATCTTAAACCAAACGGAACAGAGACTTAATTCCAAGAGACAAACGGCTGAGGAGACACAGGAAAACGAGGAGGGCGAGCTATCCGTTTTCCCCGACACTGATTCACTTCATCCTCCACTTCCTCTGGCGTTGCTCTCAATGACTTATTCTCCGTGGTAATATTACTGACAACACAGCACTAAATTCCACACCCATACACACCCCCTCGCTCCTCCCTCATGATGTGCATGCATGAAGAAGATCTGGGACGCAGGTTTATTTAAAGAAAGACGTTGGTGGTATTAGTGTCACCTGAGGCCCTGTGAGCGATGTTACAACTAATCACTCGCACTGCTAATGCAAATGCACAGCAGAAGCCTCTAGCACTTGAATTTGGTGCTTGCTTTTATTCCTTATTGTACACGACTTGGACCAATTAGGTCTAACTTTGTTTCCATACGACTCACCGTAGACGTAGAGTACATATTCAGCGCTGCTGGTGCCTAGGTGGTTGCTGGCCTCGCAGCGGTACGTGCCGTTGTCCGTCTTGTTCAGTGACGTGAACGTCACCTCCCGACCTTCCACAATCACCCTGCCCAGGTCTGAAAGTTCCACGCCGTCTTTCGTCCACATTACAGGATCTGGCCTGGAAAGAGAAATGATAGATAGAGACAGGAACTTCATCCCGCAGAAGAGCGGCATCAGGTGAATGACTTACGAAGGGTTGCCTTGAGACACACATTCCAACTTTAGGTACTGACCCTCCTGAGGGACGGCCAAAGAGTGGATGATCTCCACCCGAGGAGCATCTAAGGCAAACACACACAAGGTCAAATGAATGGCATTGATCCAGGACGCTCATGTCTTGACACTCACAGTGAACCTCCAGCACTTCGGTGGTCTGCTGCGGCGTCTGCGCGAGTGCCTCGTGGTCCACTCTGCAGGTGTACGCCACTCCGTCGTCACGTCGGTCCACGTGCAGCTGCAACGAGCTGCGCACTGTGAAAGTCTTCCCGCTAGCGTTGACCTGCTTGGCTCCTGCGCGGAAAAGGTGGCAATCGTGTCAGCGATGCAGCGCTGAGGAACATCAACGTGTTGTGCTTTTACGGGACTGACATATTATCGAAAGGAGAGCTAGCATATCCATAGTCCTCTGTTAATGCAATTAAATGAAGTCCAAGTAATCTGATAGCGGAACTGTGATAAGGTGTAAATGCAAGTATGATTCCATCTGCTTTTATAAGCAGCCACCTCCAATCCACTTCAAACAATGAACAAGCACAAAATTGTATTTAAATGTTGCTGTGGAATGTTGAAGTGACCAGAGCTAAGGTTGAAAATTTCACAAAGGCCACACTATCCCCTTTTAACAAGACCAAGTAGGCTCGGTGGCGCTGACGGATATTTCTTTAGACTGCGTACCTAATGCCGTGTCTGGTGAAGTGTATGCTGTTCATGGTTATTATCTTCATTTGTTGCTGTTCTCCTTTGTAAAAGGTGGCCTACTTGTGTATTCTGAGCACAGTCAAGGGAGCGCCAGCCCCCCTCGTGCAGGCCACCTTTTGTTTGCTTCTCCTAAAGAGACTGTTTATTCTCCTAGTGCTTCCCGACTGTGTGCTCATCTGCTCCACTTTCCAAATCATCCCAGCAGACTCCAACGCCTCACCGCTCACATCCACCCTGTCAATCAACAATTGTGCTCCGTCACTTCCCTATAGCGAGCCAATGAGCTCGCCTCCCACTCGAGATGACTGACTGACAGCTCGGCAGCGTCTGCAGCATCCATCCGAAGATGAACTTGAAAAAATGGTTACAATAAAGGCTTACAGGTCCAAATATTTGGTAATCCTGCATCATTTAATTACAGAAAACAAAACAAAACTAAAACTGCATGATTACAATATTAGCGTGAAAGAAAAACCTCTTTTTTCAGTATCACACACTGTTCACCTCGAAATTAATTCACAGCTATAACCGAGGAAGTGAAGGATTTATAACTTTTTATCCCCTGCACTTTTTCCACCCGACAAAACAAAATAAGCCTCTACATAAATCTCTTACGGTGATATTGATCAAATAATAAAATGAGTGTATTTGCCAACATCTTGGACCCAAGGGCATTAAGGTGCTACTGGTAAACGCACGCTCGCTCAGTAATGCTGTAATATACAGCAGATATAACTGATGGGAGCGCTGGAGGACTGTTTGGGTTTTGCACCAATAAAAATGTTTTATTCTACTCAAAGAAAGTTGTTGGGCCATTGTATATGGCGGGGAATTGGAAACTGTTTGCCATTCGCAAATGAATAGCCTTGATTTGTTCCAGTGATGAAAATCACATCAACCTTGTCTTCTTGCTTGCCATATTCTTTGACTCTGAATCTCTCGTGTAGCGTACGGCATTGTTAGCGCTAATTAACCCCGAACCTAGTAAGCCGTATGAGTTTGTTGTACGACAGCTACACTGAAGTGCAATTAGCAAAATGAATGCAAATCTGTATTGCTTGTTAAATACTCTTTTAAAAGTTCTGTTCCTGAAGCCCGCTCATATTCATTTCCAGCATGTCGATTTTCAACACCTTATTTAATTATATCTGTTGTATAATTTGTGCTTGACTAAACGCATCCTGTCCTTGGCAGTGGAGATACGTGCAGCCCACTACTACATTAGGTTTGTGGGAGTTTTGAGGACGGAGGCCCAAAAATGGAGAGAACACCTGCTAAACTATGAAAACATGATGGCCTTTTACAGAAGAAGTGAGAAAGGAAAAGAAACTGATATGTGTGTGTGTGCGAGGACTGCCGTGATGACGGGAGGATCATCACCAACAGCCCACTGAGTATTTTAAAAAATCAATGTTGCCAGTATCCCTCGCACTGTATGCTTTCTCGGTCATTTAAGTAAGCTAAGCTTGTATTGAAAGACAAAGAAACTAATGTTGGTGTTGACATTTTGCATGTTACAAGGAACTCACTTGTTGTGGATGTTGAGACATGTCCCCCGATAGATCTGATATGCTTCACTGACATTCGACAACAGCCGAGTCTTAAAAGTAAGACGCTTCTATCAACACCTGGCAGGTGTAAACCGCAATGTCCTCACACAAGTCCCTAAGCATTCACTTCTAAAAAAGTGTCTTCATGAAAAGAAAGGTCTCCAAAAAGAGCGAGACCTGTGGGTCCGGTGGGTATCGGCACCTTGGCAGGCTGTCCACCTCCACTATGTTGATCCTAATGGGCTGAGACCGGAGGTGTCACAGTCCCATCTCCTGTTCTTTGGACATGGTGTCAGTCAGTCCGCCAGCACTGCAGTATGCATTACATACTGACCAGCAACAACAATAAACCAGAACAATATCATGAAAAGTTCAAATGGGAATCAACACAGTTAATAAATGGCAACAATTTGACACTTGTAAGAATGATTTACATTTTCGCCCATAGGACAAATGAAGTCACATCCAGGATGGATTTTCTTCCGCCGTAGCGTCAAACGTATTTAATTATACTTAGGTAAAAGACTTCTCACTTTGGAATAGTGGACTTTTTCCAGAAAGAAGTTCAATAATGAGATCTCAGACAGAAAAGCAATAAAGAGACAACCAAAGTGTTGTCTACTTGGCATCCAATCACATTTCTCTGATGTCATTGGCTGTATTGCTAACAGCCCCTCGTGGGAATATTTACATTGGATCTCAGTATTGCTGTCAAGTATTAAGCCACATCATCTCTTTAGCATTGACACACAATTTCTAAGCAAGCTGCAGTTCCAGCAATTAAAATGCTGCAAAGAGAAAAATGCTGCAGTTAGTTTTGTGAAACAGCACTCGACCCGACTTTAACCGCTGCCTTGATTTCAATTAATATACTGTACCATAGTAATAGTAAAGCACTGAGATTTAGAGGGAGAATGAGCGCTTTTGTGTGAAGGCATCTTTTATTCATACCAGCGTGGCTTGCGAAAGCCATCTCGGAATTACATCTTTAATGGTCATTGATCCGCTCCACCTCACTCTGTGGATTCTTGCTGCTATGAATGTAGTCCACAGACCCACAGATCAAAACCTTTTTTTTTTTACTTTTGAAGCTTGAAAAAAAAGTATTTCACTAACCATTAGGTCTTGAGTGAAATGAGAATCCTCACCAGCTCCTCAAGTAATGACAACTACCTGCTCAAGGCAAATTACGACTTGGAAGTATTTCTAAAGGTTATGCAGAAATTACTGAGCCCTTTTGCCAGTGGAGCGTCCTGAAGACGAGAGCAACTTTCGCACGCGGCACTTTGTCCTTGACGAACAACATTGACAATAGAACAACTATGTGACTGCGAGCAGTTTGAAATCAAATCTTTTTTTCTTTTCTTTTTTCTTCCAAGCCCCCTTAGGAATCCAGCTATCACATATCAGCACCAAGCAATAACCTCCACTGTTCAGGTCACACAGTATGATAATACTCATCCAATTGCCAACATAGCCGCCCCTATTTGGAATAAATATTCATTTCATGTACCCCCCCCCCCCCCCCCGTTCACTTGTGTGTAAACAAGCCCTACATTGCTCGGGTACTGGCACAGGTCTCCATGGATCTTGGTGTATAACTGAGATAGAAATATATCATTACATGTTGGGGACTGAAGGGACAAAGAAAGGGGAGAAATGAGAATATTGGATTTCGTGCCAGCGCACACACAAAATTTAAATGCAGGCTATCTGCTCCATCTCGTCTATTGTGTTGGTACGAGGACACACAAACACACAGGCACATACGCTTAGCATAGGTTGTCAGGTAAATGAATGCCATTGGGTGATGGACTGCTCCGCTGGCTGCGTTGCTAATATAATCGCTGCTATTCCCAAAGATCCCAGCACAATATGTCAGAATTGTCATTTACGATATTCCTGCCATCAGGTGACTTCTCTCTCAGGGTGAGCCAGCCCCACCTCCCCCACCACCCACTTGTCACCATGATGAACACCTGGACTGCACAAATATACATTGAGAATATAAATCGTACTGTATTAATCAGTGAAGATGTGATGGCGTAGCTTTCATGTTTATTTATTTTTGCCATTTTCAACGCCGCTCCATGGAAGGTCATAGCGTTCAATGGACGAATAATAATTGAACATCTTATTGGCTCTGCTGGTTTTATTCTTCCACATTTAAATGCAACCAACATCTATTTGCATTTGTGTTACTATCACTCTCAATGTCACACAGTCTTGACCGTCAGTCGCCAATAAATAATTCACACCTTTTTAGAAAAGATGTGCATTCACGGTGAAGCAAAGTTGATAAGCTCAAGTCACTTAAAACAGTAGCAAGGGAAGCAACAAATATGGAAATGTTTTATACAATGATGTGTTTACATTGATTCAATTTGGCTTTAAGTAAGATTTTATGATGCTTGTGGTATTTTTCGGACTACAAGCAACGGTGAAAGCTCACAGCTCTTCAAGAAAGCAATAGCGGCTGATTTGTGAGTCGCGTTGTTGACTAACGAGCGACTTCGCTTCTTTGATTTCTCCGTTTGAAGCTTTCGTGCGTCTTTAAATTTCCTTTCAATTCCAATTCTCAAGCATTACACTTTAGAGGTCACACAATAAGTGAAAAGAAAACTACACGGCGTCAATTCCATCTCAGTCATTAAAAAGAAATACGCAGCGATGTTTGCTTAAAATTGTGCGGAAAACAAGCATTGATTTGATCCTATCTGCCGTCTTATCTGGACCCCGAGAAGCCCCGCTGCCAGATAGCGGGCTGAGCTGTCGCAGCTTAAGCTGCGGCGAGGGAGGCGGCGCGATGGCAGACACCCAACGTGGGCTGAAACATCGCCCCGATCGAAATTCTTGACGAGTCCAATAGTGCAGCTGACAGCAATCTTCTAATCTGACGTTTGTATGAAGTCTCAAGGTGCTTTTTGTCATTGGTGGGGGGGCGCAATTTCTTTTACCAGGAGAAAAACGACGACATGATACTGATGCTCTTGTTTTTGTTGGTTTAATGAAAACTGCCTCTTGTTTTGAAAGCTTTGAAAAGTGTTTTGGGGGAGGGGGGAGGGGGGGGGAGACGCACAGAGACAGGCGACGGTTGTCACGAGGTAGAATACATTAATACAAAAGAGTTGGAAGAAGAAAGAGGATACACGCAACATTGCAGGAATAGATAATAATGTCTGACCTTCTTTGCCGAGCACTAAGAACATTTCAGGAAGC
Source organism: Syngnathus acus (assembly GCF_901709675.1). Taxonomy (NCBI): domain Eukaryota; kingdom Metazoa; phylum Chordata; class Actinopteri; order Syngnathiformes; family Syngnathidae; genus Syngnathus; species Syngnathus acus. Next base: position 1,327,033 of record NC_051099.1, on the reverse strand, counting down.
GTCTCTGCATTTGTTAACCTTTGGTGGTAATTTAAGAGAGAATTAAGTCCTGGATGTGTTTCCATTTGTTTTATTGGGAGCTCTTCTTTTCTTAGTGGACCGCTGGGAAACGTAATAATCACCAACGGGGGACATAAGAAGTGCGAATGCTAAATTTCCTCAAATCGTGGCTGTCCATCTAATAAACCAATTAGTCAGGGAAGCATCACCCACTTTAAACAAATAAAGGCCTCTCCCAAATAGACACCTGCCTTTTCTTATGAGGAAAACACCAGTAGCAACTAAAATGATCTCTGCTGCTAACCAAACAGCAGCACTGAAATTTGAAATGATTATCTGATATTATAGTTTGATATACTTTGGAGTGTAGCGATTTTTCTATTCAATACAATCATGCTATTTTTCCTATGAAATCCTATTGAATTGTCAATGGCGCTACTTGAAATGAAATTGACAGTTTGTTTTTTTAATCAAAGAAAGCAACACAGTAAGATGCTTTGGAGAGAAGGCAAGTGAATGTCTCCAGATTGTTTAATTAAATAGAAATGTGTAATGACGTTTGCTTGAAGCCAACATTGATCTGATACAATCTCCTCGCTTATCGGAACCCTGGGCCGCCTGCGATCGAGACGCCAGGCTGAGCCTAAGCTGGAGGGGGAAGAAACAGTGAAGTGGCAGACAGCGAGCGGCGGGAAGACAAAGATTTCCCGTGGCAACCGACTAGAAACGGCTTTATAGTCTACAACGTGCGGTGGCGTTGTTTTGACACGGTAGAAAAACGGGGCGAACCCACTGGAGGACGTGCATGACGTACAGCCACGCTTGACTCTCATCAGAAGTGACATCTGCTGCAGCCACTGAAGGCTGCAACCCAAGTGCTCTTAGGAGGGCCGATGAAAGACATTTCGATTGAGATTCCATCAAACTCAAGTACTTTAGTTCAGCAATTCATATACATATGAGTCGAGCTGGAAATCAGGACAATACGTCCCATGATCCCCAATTGCTTTGTCAACTTGTTATTTTGAGTGAGAGGCTACAAGTGGTGGAAAAAATATATATTATGTGCCTAAACAAGGTGGATTTTATTCCAGTGGCATACAATAACAAACTATTTCTGATTTTCTTCTGTTTTGATGACTATATGCCCTACATAACGGTATGGGAAAATACAATGTAATATTCAGGGTTTGCATTCTGTAGCGAGCCAGGGGAGGCCAACCCCCCACGAAGCGTCACCGAGCTGCCGTAAAGCCCCCCACAAAGTGCACCTGAGAGGCTATAAAGCCCCCGCAAAGAAGGTACCTGCGTACCAAAGTGTACCCCTGTGATGACAGTTTATTTCCAGTGCTGCACACTGAGGCTTTCTACCTGCTTTCGAAAACTATTGTCATCCAGGGACACACATTTACCTATCGCTGCAAAGTCACGAGCCACTTTACTGAAGTTAAGAACAGTTAAGAACATGTCATCTTGAAATTACACTACTGTACAATTCGGCAAATTAAAACAACAAAAATGAACGTGACAACAGCAAAGAGTTTGCGATCTTATTAGGAAACTTGCGATGTTGACAAGTGCAACAGTAACAACTTCATTAGTCTGAAAGACTGTTAAAAAAAAAAACTGCTTAAATGCCGCTGAATGTTTATAAATCTCTATTAGATGATAATTGATTACGAAATAAATCGATAATAATTTTTGATTTTTATTTAAAATTGTCCCAACCTTTTTCATTCCATCTTGTCAACAGTTGTAAAATGCTCTCCAATGAAAAAGAGATTGAGATGTTACTAAAACGTTACTCACCTTTGACCTCCTTTTCATTTTTGAACCAGCGCAAGTCGGCAGCAGGTTTGCTACCATGCGTCATGCAGGTCAGAGTGATGTGATCGCCCTCCAAGGCGGGTTTCATCAGGCCCTCGATCTTGGGTTTCTCCGGCACGCCTGAGGGATGGAGATGAAGTCACACACAACGCTCCAACCTCGTGAAAGAATGAACACAATGGTGCTTTGAGACACACTACAAGCCCAAATAATGTAAAAATAAAAGGTAAAGCTTTATGATTTACCTTAACATCTATGCTAATTAAAATGAGCCTGTCAGTGGTGTTTCACATAACATATGAGCATTAAGCTAGCAGACATTCATTAGATGTAATTACTGTACATGGTTTGCTTGAACATATCGGTGTTGAAATATACAATTTTGTTTTATTTTGAAACAGCTTGAAGCAAGAGAGTGAGAACAGGTGCTAAGGCTTTAAAAGTATGTGGGAAGTGTAAAGTTATTCCAAAACATTTTTAACTATATGCTCTGACAATATTTTCACCAATTGCGGCTGGGTCTGAAATGTACTGCGTTGGACACAAAATAATGGTAGAAAACAAATTCCATCCGTTTTTCTCAAAGGTTCACAGTGTCTCGATATATTTTGTACTTTTCACTCCCAACGCAGGCTTTAATATATTTCTCAGGCGGGAGCAGAAAGAAGGACTCAAAGCCGTGTCACTCAGACATTGACATTGACTCACTTTGGCCTTGGCTGTCTCATCGCCTCGTCTATAGGCACCTTAAAAGTCCTTGCGAGTTGCTCTTTGGTTTGCGATACTGTCTTTTGCAAATGAATTCCTACTTTCACAATGCAACGCCAAATGCACTTGAGTTGGGACCGTTTGAAATTCTTTTATTATTTAGTTCTTTTTATATGAATTGAGAACCGTGTTACTGAGGTTTTGCAGTAACATTCAATTGTGTCATTCACCACACTGCCACCTTGAAGGCCAAAGCAGTCACATTCAGTGAAGGTGAAAACAAAAGAACAAGAAATAGAAAAAAATGATTCAGATATTTGCATAGAAACACAATCAAACATGAATGTTATTTCAGAGCGCTTTCAATTTTAAGTGGTGTTTTTCATCCAGCCACTGTCCTAAAACATTGGTCTGCACCATTAACTATTGCTCAGTGTTGCAAAAAAATATTTTCCTCCGTATCCCCACTGAGCGATTCTAGTTAATTTCTGTAATTCTCGGAATGCTTGTTAACAAAGAGAGACAGCTAATGGGCCTGGAGTGCACGAGCACATCTATTAACATTAGCAAAAACTAATTGGCGAGATAATAAGGCGAGTGGTGAGAAATGAGACAATGTTTGTGCAGGACAATGATCACAAACATTAGTAAAAATGTTTGTGTTGGGGGGGCGGACAAGGGGTATGCCATTTTTTAAGCATACTAAATGTGTTTGTCCTATTCACCAAACAAACACAGGCAGGAAGTGTCAAAGCCAAACAAACAATTTCAGCCATTAGAAAGCATTAACCTAAACAAAATTAGCATTTTTGTAGCGTCACACATTTGCTTCATGTTTGTGGATAATGCATCCAGAGAATGCATGTTTTGCTACTAAATTAAAAGCCAGAGACATAAAAATACAGTAGAGTTGTCAGTTACTCACCAAGGACTGTCAGGTAGGCTTTGGCAGTTTTGACGGGCATGGTAAAAAGCGAACAGGTATACATCCCCTCATCAGACAGCGTGACATCATGGATGCTGATGGTCAACTCCGACCACGACGCACGGATCAACTCGATTCTGTTGTCCCTTAAAGCTGGACATAGAGACACAAAAAAACGTTACTCCATCCTGTTTTGTCGTCATTTAAGTTGAAGGCCAATAACGAAAAAAAAAAAAGACATGGAAGTATAAATATAGAGATGAAATCAAAATAACTCCTGTGCAAAAGGGAATTAATAGAACAAAGCTAAATGTGTCCTCAAACTTATGCAAACCTCTGTACAAATGACATCAAACATGACCAGGGGCCTGCAGAAAAAGAAAAAATGCGGTAAACAATCTTCCCGACCTCTTTGAACAAAGTTTTACTTATATGAAGATGCCATCCTCCGAAAAGACATCAATGGAAATCAATAGAGCAATAAAAGGCTGCGAAAGAACCCTAATGAGACTTTGGCAACATGAGGGAACTGAAATGGATTGGCTGAAATTAGATGGCTCGTTGGAAGATCTTTCAAACTAGACAAGGTACACGACTTCCAAAATGACCTGGATCAGCGCGAGTGGGAAACACACACCTTAGGGGGAGGGAGGAGGAGGAGAGAGGGGGCGTCTACATTTTGTGCATATTTAACATGCAATGTAGCGGTTAACATAGCTGGCTCCAGCTCCCATGTGACATTGACCAGCATAAGAAAATATAGTCAATGCTCCTGATTCGGATCATTCACTTTATGGGTTAGTCATTTAATTATGCTGGGAAAGCTGTTGATGTGTTTTTGTTTAGCGCTTAAAGGCACATAAATGTGGTTAGTTGTCATGCCAAAAAGCAACAGGACCACTTTGCTGGCGAGGGCGGATTCAGGCTGCATTTAGAAACATGAAAAGCATCATATGAGTTGAAAAAAAAATCACTTATGATGCCAGGAACAGAAAAAATACTAACCAAATTAATTAGCAATACATTATGCTACAGTAGGAAAGCAAAGCCTGAGAACCACATTAGCATTTTCAGTTCGAGATATCATAGAGGTTTATTTATGCTGTTTTTAACTTGCCCTTTCATCACTTGGATTTTAGAGACAGGCTGGAGTAGGTCATTTTCCTAAACTACGTGTTGAACTTTAGAGAACCCAATGTTTGTGGAAGCTAACAAGCAAAAAAAAAAAAAAAATGTTACAACCACAATGCATTCTGAGATATACGAGATGTGCACTAAAATGCAGGTTATGTATTCTCCCCAATTAAAACCACTACATTTCCCCTGACCAGAGGTCCAAACAAGGTTTTGTGTAATTTGTTAGTATGTTTTCACAGGCTGCCAAAGCTCCAACAGACAAGGCCTTTCAAAACGCAGGCAGGCACACACACGGACACAAAACATACCCACAAAACACTACGGGGCTTGATCTTGTGGTTGGGTGCCCAAAATAATGATGGCTGCTCCATTGCGATGACCCATTATCCTCTCATGCACAATGACACCAGACCACCAAACTGTCCAGTGATCCTCCAAATTCACAACACTTGGATTGTGAACCAGACTAGAAAACAGGCAATCATTTCTCTTTTGTTTGTGGCCAAAAAGTGGAAAACCACACAATGGAATTCAGCCCAGAAAGCTTTTCTTTTTCGTCTCCCTTACCTCCGAGCGCTATTAAAACTCATTCACTTCCAAAGACATTTATTTATTAGCATTATTATTATTATTGTTATTATTATTTATTTTCTCAGCGCTAGGGTGAAAAAGAGTCGATGGATAATCGTATCGGTAGATTAGGATTGCTTTGACAAGGTGCATGCATAAGCAAAGAGTTGTCGTCTAAATTCACTCACTTTCAGCCCATCATGTTTGCACACTCGCCCGACAACCTTTTCCTCCCTTTGCCCTTTCCTCTCATGCGAGCCATCGCATCGGCTGCCTTCATCTCTCCGGGGAGCGCGCGCATCCGTATAGAACCCTGGCAGGTGTTTGCTCATTCAGCTGACACACTTTTATAATGAGAAAAGTGCAAATTTCTGAATATACATTCAGGCCGCCGATGTCTGGAAGCGACAGCGCTCTCTTTTTCTTGTCAACAACTCATCAGGGGGACTTGACTCCGTCGGCCATGGATTGCGACGGCGTGCGTGCGTGTGGATGAGCGAGTCAAGGCGGGGGACCCATGCGAACGGAATGGAATGTTTATTGAAACATGTAGATTCTGCATCTCACAAGTCACCTCCTTTGGCATTTCTGAAGCAAGGTGAGGTTTTAACAATGCCAAGGGTGGACAATGCTGCATATAATAATTGGCCTGGAGAGAATTTATGTTCTTTCAGTGACAGTTCAGTGGGATGCCGGAGTGGGTCAGTGTGATGGCAATTTTTTTTTGCATGATAGCTTCAAACTGCTGGCTTCAGACAAAAATTGTGTTCTGTGCTAATGGTACTTAGTCATCAAGTCAAAAGTGGTGGTGGGATTCATTTTATTTTTAATTATCAGGCATTAGTCTACTTTCCTGGTATTCTGACAGTCTAATCTGTATTTTTAGGAAATGAATAAATGCTTCCTGTAACGCAGAAACAAAACTGAGTGTGTTCTATATTTCAATGCTTTTATTCTTGAATTAATGGAAATGAAAGTATTGACGTAATCAAAATATTTTGTTCAAAACTCAAGGTTATCATTTACTGACAGCAAATGGATGACAAGGGACTCTTGTTCCGAATGTTTTGTGAATTTCTTTTCCACCCACTACTCCGTGGCGGGTGTTTGAAGGTCACTTTTGCTGAAAAACTTTTATTTATTGTTTTAAATGAACAAAACATCCTTTTTTGATGGGGCCACGTGTTGATGCGAAGAATAAAGAAATATTTGATTAAAAAAACGTAAATGTCCCCTTCTGAAATATAAGGCCCGATATGTTATATTGTAAAATATACTTGACATGTTTTCTATATGGTTTACATTGTGTGACTTACGATGCATTCACATTTGTTAGAAAAGAAGTCTAAAGTGACGCTAGCACTCCAGAAGTAAATAACGCATATGTGGGCCTTAAAATGAAAGCTATTTTTCATTGATGTCAAGAATTTTGCTCTGTACCTTAACCTTACAAAACTCCTTTTCATTTGGCATTGCTCGAGAAAGCTGAAGTCCTTTTAATTGCAATTTCAACATTATGAAGCGCAAGAAAAGGCCTTTTGTCTAATAAGAGGCGAGCTGCGGAATATTATACAATCTAAAGCTGTGACGGAAGGAAAACACCGAGGCAGGTTGCTGAAGGTCAAAGAAAAAGTTTGCCCGTGTCTTTCACAGGTGATAACTGTGTCTGAAAGCTGTCATAAAATGCCTCCTTAATTCCTCGCCTTTATCCCACAGAGGCCCACCATCCCCGTTCCTTTTGCCTCTTTTTTTTTTCCCTTCTGCTCATGTTTTATGATCCTTGTCTTGGAGAAAGGGGAGTTGTTAGGGATCTTAAGAGATTTATGATTTACAGGCAAGCTTTTTATCTATTTGTTTTTTTTTCCTATTAGAGCAAATACCTTAATCTTTGGCTTGATACTATGAAAGGATGCTTACCTGAGTTTGGAGAAATAATATTTCACCCTCTTTTTTTAATCCTAATTAAAAAATATGTCTTGGGATTTATTTATTCTTTTTTTACCGGCTAGCCTATTGCCTCAAATTGCTCAGGCAGAGATACTGGGAACGCTTCAAAGCTTCCACGGCTGCATGCTGGAGCGGTTTGGCAGGCGACACACAACACACACGTGTACGTACGGGTGGCGGAAAAGGAACCCATACACCAACGCAAACTAAATTGATTTGAGCCAGCCAGCCATACTAGTTTCATATTCAGCACATTGGAGCTTAAAAATGAGCACTTGGCCCTTATCTGCTCACCTGTAACGCTAATCTTAATGTTTGACCAGATTCAATCAGTCAGCAGATGGAAATCAAATTGATTATTCAATGGTAGTTTTGTGGTGGCAATATTAAATTGACACTTCAAAAAGTCAAACGGAAGGTGACATTAACTATTGAGGGTGCGTCACCAAAATTTGGCTGTCACTAATTTATGCCAATGCAGTTGGAAAGTCCTAATTACAGTCAGCATTTATGCCAAACACGTCACATTTAAAAAACATTAAGCGCCTGCTTTATTCAAGTTTTGTACGTGCACAACCCAGAAAAATGAAATGCTCTTCCATTTGAGATTTTCTTTTAGACAAAACAGTGACGGCGGTTCTGAAGAAGAAAAAGCAGAGCCTGGTGTAGTAAGCAGAGGACATTAGTGTGTCTGACGAGTGCCAGTCTAAATAAGTTCTGCTCTACTAATTATAAACACAAAGGTAATTTAACATGGCTTTGAAGACCGGTCAATCCAAGTTACAAGCAGTGTATCAAAGGGGCAGCACTTCAAATTGAAAATGTAATTAGAAATGTTTTGGATGGGAAGGAAAGAGGCTAGTAAATGACATACGCAATATATGCTCTTAATGTTGTGAGAGTGCGACAGACTCCTGCAAATATGTCTTGGAAAAGTAATTATACATTGGTTCTCTATGCTGTGGGAGCAATGAAGATATTGTAATTAGAGATCATAGAAAAACGTCACATTCCACCAACTGAAGCTATTATCAAGTCCTGAGTTTCACGAAAGCAAAAGGGCAATTTGTAAAGGGATATTGGCCTCCTTTGAGTGGTATAAAAGAGAGAATCCCTCTTGCCCGCCGCTCATCACTCTCTTGCCGCCGAGGCACAGATTAAGTCCCTCAGTAGCGTCGTGACGAGGAGGACAAAGTGCCTACTTTTGTGCCAATGACTTATTTGAAATTCAAACAACACTTTGCAGTCGCCCAAGCGTTCGGCAAGGACGAGTGACAAGAGGGGTCTCTCGCATCCGTCTGAGTGTCTTCCGTGAACGCTCGCCGTGACATTCAAAACAACGGCCAAAGTTCACAGGACTAACAGTTGGATGGATAGCCCGTATCCATATCAAATCTGGACACCTCTGCATACGTCTTTGATGAATGGTCAAATAAATTGCTGGAAACATCTCTTCTTTTTAAAAGTGAAGACATTTTGCAATTTTAGTATTGACACTAAGTCGATGCACAATTTGTCTTCGCGGGACGAATAAAATGACACTGCGGGACAAATTTGGCCCACGGGCCAGAGTTTGATACCTCTGCTAGATGAATACGCTGAAACAGTGTCCGGCTCAAAAAAACCCTGCAACTAAATAAAGTATATCTAAAAAGCCACACTGGGGTTGTGTATTTGAGTAAAAGTGCGCCCTGCTCCTAATCCTCATCTTCCTCCCAGCAGGCAAAAGCAACATTAATCTGCAAGCGACTGTGCTCGCAGCCGTTAGCAGCTCAGACATCTTCTAAGACTGCCAGTGGCACTTTGGAAACACTCCGCATCTCAGCACGCCCATCAGCATGTGCATGTGAAATGCCACGTCGAGCAAGACAAACCACCCCCACCCCACCCCACCCCATCATCACACACAAACACACACCAGGCAAAAGCCCCTAAAAAAAAAGCTGTGCAATTCCGGGGTCTCAGGAGTAGCTCTGCTGATAATAGGAGAGTCTTCGGGTGCTTTTTCCATTTCCAATCTGGCACAGCTCTGCATTGGAAATGCCACAGAATACACCCCGAGCAACCCCCCCATGCCAGGTGCGATATGGAATAACCCGCAGAGCACATCAACTGTTGAATTTGATGTTCAGGGGCTGCTTTTAACGGCCGCTCTGACGGAACCGCTCGGAAATTCGCTTGTACACGCAGTCTCTGGGATAAAAAAAAAAAAGTGCAGACGTACACAGACACGCGCACACACACACACAGTCAGACAAGTGAGCCTGTGGGCAGAGAGGAGGGATAATGGAAGAAGTGTAAATCCCATACGTGCTTAATCCGGACACTTACAAGAGAGTGTGATTCATACTCTATTACACTCCACTAATGGTGCCGAGAGACGCCGCGGCGGCGCGCAATCAGTCAGCAGACTTGAACCTACAAAATAACATCCATGAATCCTCTTTACTGGGACTTAACTGAAGAGAGTGTAAAAGGTCAGAAATAAACCTTTTTGTACTTATTAGCTATTAAAACACTGGCGACTTTGTACCACGCCCACATACGTTGCCATACATTTGAAGCACTTGAGTTGTGCGAAGGTTAATTTGGGGGTTTGAAGCGTATATTGTGTGACTGCCATGGGGGTCAGACACTAATGGAAGGACAACCTTTGAGCGTCTGCCAACTTGAGAAGGCTCATTTGTTCGTTTGGAGCTTTTGACAAAATATTTGCTTCATTTCAACAGACACTGTACTGCTCATTCTGGTGTATTCCACCAGGGGCAGTATACTGCATATGAAAACTATCCTCAGAAAGCTGCACTGCTAGTTGTCATTTCGGGAAAGAATATATTGGCCGTATTGTATTGCATGTCTACGTGTGTTGCCGCACCGTTTGTGTTCAAACATATTTTGGAGTCAGATTTAAAATGCTTTGTAAAATTTGGTTTGGCTATTTTGCAGGAGCATGAAGTAGACACAGACGATTTACGGGCCAAAATTGAGGGGGTTGGATCTGGCTCTGACACCTGTGCTCCAAGTCCCTAGTTATGAATATGAATGTAACCTAGCCTTTCACCCAAAGTCAACTGAGATAAGCTCCGGTTCAAGCGCCACGCTAATGAGAAAACGTGCAACAGAAAATGAATTTTAAGTCAGAGGAATTATGTTTTGAACACATGAAATCAAATGAAACGTTATCTGAGTGGCCTCTTCTGTATCCTTAACTGAGTCAACTCACCTTTCTTGTCACCGAAGAAGAGAGTTTGCTGTGCCGGGTTGGACCACTGGAGGGAGGTGTTGTCGTTGTACTCCACGCGGCATGTCATGTTGGCTGTCCCGCCCTCTGTCACGGTGACATTCTGAACCAGAGGATGCTGGCCGCTGATGCCTGCGACACAGAGAATAGAAGACATGACGCTTCATTTGTTATATAGGTGTAAAAGTAAAGCAGGTGTGTGGAAAAAAACACAGACCGCAGCATAGGTGACCACGGTTGCGGTGACGACCCTGAAACCTCGCTACACGGAGAAAAACAAATTAGAAGCTGCTCCCCAGGGACCTGTGTGCGTTTGTGAGTGACGCTAGGACATAAACACAAAAGCAAGGTAACACCACAATGACAAAAAGCATTTCAGCACCACGGAGAGCTGCGAGAGCACAATGGATAACTCCGGCTCAGCTGCACACACGGAAGATTTAGCGTCTCTATGATGTCCCTGACTTTTGGAATGCGGAGAGCAGTGAGGCGGATTTGCTAACCACTAGTCCACCGTTCTGCCCCTATATGTGTCGCGTTGGTGTGTATTCCGAGGCGGGGACAAGTAAATAAAAATAACCATAAATCTATCCCTGTTGCCGTCCCCAGAGGACGGGCTTTAAAGGCTGTGTGAATAAAGGCTTAGGTTAGGAAGATTATTCATCCCTGACTTAACTCTCATCTTAACCCCCCCAGGAGAGGATCATACAGAAGAAGAAAAAAAACAGAGGAAAGAAATGAGGAATTTATTTGGGGAAAAATAGCACAGTCAATATGAAAGACTTAGTTGAGTAGGTGCCAGATACTTTATTCCACAGGCCAGGTAAGATAAACAAATGCACAAATGGCTGGCATGGAGAAATAAAAGCGGGACAGGGAGATTGTCGGGAGGAGTTGAAGGGTAAGTCAAAGAGCACGGGTCATTTCCAGCGTTGATTAAGGCCTCCCAAGGTTAATCATGCACGGAAGAGATAGAGAGGCAAGACGAGGAGGAGGCAAATGGATCGGAGCTTTGGGAGGAGAGGAATATGTTTTATTCATGCCAGTTTTGCATGAGGCGTGCTCTGCCCTGTGATTTACCAGCTTCTCGTCGCTGTCCTTGCGCTCTTTATTGCTTCCTCTTTGCACATCACTTACTTTTTGCCTCATTTTTTCCCCCCCCAGCTTGCGCCGACGGGCTGCCCGTTCATACCCTTCAGCCCGGTGGGATGGATTTCATTTCATCTGCTCTGGTCACAAAGGGAAAGTTAAGAGTCGACTTTCTACGCTGACGGACTCTCGCCGATGATGTTTGAGGAGGGCTCTGCATGTTATCACAAATAATTGGACTCAAGGTTAAACTAGTGTTTTATATTATACAGTAGTTAACTTCTTTTGACCCTTTTGGAGAGAAATAAAAACATTCAAGATGCAATTTAAGCTTTTATTTTATTTAGAGTTGCCCAACAGTTGCCTTCTAAAATAAAAAAACATACCCGTAAAGTTCATGAATGTTTTATAGTGGTGCTATTTTGGATTATTGTGGCTCCCATTACTTCCTGTTTCAAAATCCGTCCTTGCTTTTATTAGCATGGGTTTGTTTGCTTGTATTCCATTATGGGATGTCCTTCTGAGAAGAACCCCGCTCCTCTCCAAGTAACACATTGTTGCACAAGGACGAGGCCCAATGACATCCAGGAACTCCACTGCATGAATAGTCCACTGGGAGAGAAAGGGCCAAAGGGGGCACCATGATGGTTCTATTACAACAATGAAGTCCTCTGTGTGCCTAATTGACCAGTGGAAGAGCTGCTTTGTGCCTCCCTTTTGGCCACCTAGACCTGATTTAAATGTATCTCCAGAGGAAAGCAGGCAGCTGCTCTCCCCTGATTTCCATGTCTAAATTTAGATCTTCTCTTCAAGACAAAGCTTTCCCTTACTTTCTTTTCCAGTTCATGCCGCTCAATTCTCTCACTCGCCCTATCCCTGCCTCTGTCTCTCATTTTCTCTTGGAGTTGATCCCCGAAGGGTGCGTTTCCACATTCTTTGTCTCGGATGTTCATATCCTCCCCGCTCTTTTGCGTTTATCTTAATCCTTACCGACGTGCTTGCTCTCCATTGTGCTTGTGAGGAGATCATGGGGTGGGAATCCTAGTGGGGGAGGGGGGGAATTAATTGCCCTCACATTTGAATGACATGCCAAGGCTGAAACAGGTCAACAGCGTCCTCATCTGCATGACATTAGCGAGTGATGCAACAGGGAAATTAGCTTTCTTTCATTTACAACGACTTGGAGCCCTGAAGGTTGACATTGTCTCTGAGCAAATGCCATGTTGGTTTTTTTCCGTCCATTTTTTTAACCCCACTATGGCTGACGCTGTAGATGAGCTGAATGTTCCAATAAAAACACTCAACACCCATTTCCTCACTCTACCTTTAAGAGCGCACGTTTGCCAAACAATCAAATCTGGAGAGCTTCCCGGCAATCATTTGGACTTGTGCCACAAATCAATATATATATATTATTATTTTTTTCATATATAGGACGAATAAATGCCTCCTCCACGCTTCCGTTGTGCGTTGCGGCATGACCTTTCCAGCACGAGTCTTCTAACTTTCCTTATTTAGGCATTCAGCAGGCATTGAAGAAGAGGAGAAGTGCAGCCAGACAGATGGACAGCCCGGAGCTGCTGACCTTTATGTCAGGACTGGAGCTCAACTGAGCTGTAAGACCATGATGTATAACCAAGAACAAAAAATGGATCGAGGCAGAACGCAATTTTTTTTGGGTCAGAGCGGTTGCCTTTGAACTTACTGTAAATTAAAACTACACTGATCGAGATCACAAATTTCCGTTGGATGTTGATTGAAAAGCACAATTTTAAAAAAAACACCGTGGTATGCATTTGCAAACAGTAAGTTTGACCTTTTGGACAAAAAGCTCAAATTCCCTATTATGCAGTAGGGCAAAGTCAGAATCAGTGCACACGTTTGAGATCTTGCCAGAAACACTTTTTGTGAGTTCCCGTTGACCTTGACCGCAAATCAACAGCCGCTGGTGCAAACTACCGAAATCTAAACACAAAGGGATGAATATAAGCTAAAAATTTTTTTTTTAACAAACTAAATCTAATCAGTTCACCCTTTAGACAAAAGCGTATTTGGCTCAAAATTGAAAGAATACACTGAAATGGAACGCAACAAAGGATATCTAGAGATCATCGCGCCCGTGATTATTCCAGCAACAAAGGATATAAAAACGGGCGCTGTTGGGAGAGTTGGTAGAAGCATTTGTTGGTAATAGAGAAATATCTTTCTAACAATTGAAGCCTCACAAATTGAATTACAATCTTTTGTATCCCTCAAAAAACTCTCATCTTCCACTTTGACATGCTTCAAACTTTGCCTCCATGCCATTACACCATGGCATCAATAATGAGCCACCAGAATTCCCTGTGACATATAAATTGCACGTTCTCGTCATCAATTGTTAGTGTTACCAAAGTAAACATCTTTGAGATAGCGCTGAAAGGTTTTTACAAGCAGAGAAGAAATGACCTTGTTTTGTAGACATAATAATTATGAAGCAATCATTTTGATCAAAAGGCAGCAGCATTTCTCATATCAATATGTCAAGAATCAATGAAAATAAAGATAAATGGTAAAAGAACCTATGAGTGCAATGACATCTTTGTAAATCTATCATTTGGTGTTGAAATGAAACAAAAATCATGTTAGACAATTTCCTCCACTGGAAATGGATCTAATTTGTCCTTGAATCAACACCATCAGTTTAAAGGGCAAAGATATAAACCAAAGTGGAAGATGTTGAAGGTGATATTGAGTGTCCTCTTATCCAGACTCACGAGGATCTTTTTTGAGCCAAGGGCATACAATGGAGGCTTTTAAGATGGGAGCTATATCGGATATTGAATATTGCAAAGGCTGTTGTCTTCCACATGGCAAATTTGTAGAAGCTGACAGCTGCAAGGTGAGAGTGAGAACAAAGAAATGAGCAACAATAAAAAAGAAATATCCAAACAGCCAAAGATGCTTGTCTCATAGATGAAAGAGGGAGGAAGGTAGGCAGGCTTAAATTTATGCATGCGTTTTTATTTATTTATTTATTCATTTATTTTCTACATTATTATTATTACTACAGCTGAAAAGTGCACGATGCAAAATCTCTATTATTTCATTTTCAGGGAAGGGTACTTCATTTTAAACCGACAAAACTATTTTAGACTGAATCAACAGCTTATCTGTTTTGTTTCCAGTCCAAAAAGAATTCACTTCCCCTATTTTCGGCCCATAAGGCTAGTCCTCCTCTCAGCATCCTCCTTAGCTGTGAGGCCTTCAAAGCGGCATTAGCAGCCATTCACATGCTTCCTCCTTTAATTGGTTTTGTAAATTAAATGTCATAAAAGCAGAAGGTCATAGGAATCGGGTATAAATGTAGTATTGAAATTCAACATTTCTTCTGGAAGTGATAGTGTGTAGAGATTGCTTCTTCTTTTTTCGGTCACGGGAAGCAATGCACTCCAAGAGACGAGCAAAAGCTTCGGTTATGTTCACGAGGGAAATCACACTAATCACCATCACCGTCGTAAAACTCCCAAATTGCTCGAATCAACGCCACATAGTGTGATTTTTTAATATGTGTTGATATGTTGACAGATACTGCTCGCTTAGAAGAAATTTGCCGTATCCCACCGGGAAATTTTTTACTGCAAAATGAGAAGGCTTCCCCCTTAGAAGCACCTCATATCATTCAGATTGGTGCGGCAGAGATATTAGGGAAAGCATACAGTAAAAGTTTGCGGAAGCCAGATTGATGCTGAAGATCTCACTTGAGGCGTGATGGCAACATTTAAGAAAATCAGCGTAATGAATTTAAGGCGGACGTTCTTTGAAGGCTACATTTAGGACAACACAGATGTCAATCACATACTACGACCGCTATTGTGCACAAACGTGTAAGCATAGCGTAAAGTCTTTCCTGTAAATAAACAAGCTTCGCTCTTTGATGAACAAATGCAGGATTCCTATAGCTGAGTTTTATTTACAAAGCGGGCGACTCTTGACTTCAAAACGATAGGGGATCCCGGGAGATGAATGAACTCTTCTATTCAACTAAAACAAACATGACAAAATGAATATCATGACAAGCAAAACCAAAGGGAGACATGTGCTTGACTTTCAATTGCACAACATCTGCTGCCCTAATTGAAGTGGGATAGATTTTTTAAACCAGAGAATGACAGCCAGGATATAGTCAATGATATCTTTTTATTTGTCAAATTCTGGCCTGCAGATACTGTAAATGGTTGAAATGAATTTGCCAAGCACACTCCACTGCGGGAATGAGGAAGAGTAATGGGATCAGACACGAGGTTGCATTTACTACCATGATTGCTGCTGATGATAATGCGATGATGGCAGAAGGGAAAGGAGAAGGTTAACTGGAGCAAACGCTTCACCTGCACTGGATCACAATATAGATTCCTATATTGTGCCGAGGAGCTTTTATGCGAGCGGCTCTATAAGTTGGCCAGCAAAGCTTTCCAACACACAGAAAGACTTTGCTCTTCTTATCAGCCATGAATGAATTTTTAACTGAATGAAACAGTACCAAAATGTGGAATTATAAGGTTCTATTCTAATCCTAAATGGAGCCAAACTGAACATGGCCACCACTCACCTCTGACTTTGCCTTTGGAAGCCATCACTGGTGTCCACAAGAAGTCAAAAGGGGAGGGGGTTGGACAGACAGCGATAGGAAGGAAGAGAAAAAAAACAAAAAACAAAAAAAGGGACAAAGACAGAATACATGATTAGACAACTGCTGGAACAACAGCGTGTCTCTATATGAGGTGTATGAAAGGTTGTATGAGGAGTCCTTCGTTTAAGACACGGCCACTTGAAATGAATCCACCGCAACGTGGGCATCTTGCAATTTGACTGTCCTGTCGCTCTGCGCTTATTGATGAGTCAGTGTTGCGTGTCATCCAAGCAATCATCTATGCAAACACCGCTAAAGGTTCACACCCGCTGTTGACTGACAGCGGTGTCATCAGTCACGAAAGGCCCAAACAGGACTGCCGTCTAAGAAAGAAAAATAACGTATGATGGGACGCGGTCCAAAAAGAGGAAAACCACAGAAGAAGATAGAAGCAAGCCTTCGACACGAGAGTGAAACAAACAACACAGATTGTCTATTCGTGTGCGTGTCTTGTAAGGGAATGACTAACGTTTTATACACGCAGCTTTGCCCAATTGATGAATCTATCGGAATGCCTCTAGTGAAGCTGAAAACCTCAAAACGACAGTTCTTGGAGGAAAAAAAGAGGACAGGATTGGAAGAAGAAAGAATTTTACTGCAGGTACACTCTGCAGGTTACATGGAATTGAAAAGAAAGGATTTTCTTTCTATCTGGCAGCTGTTAAAACATTTGGTGGATTCAAATGAGCAAACTGATTTTGCTTCATTCATGTCACCAGACTTCACAGTTAGGAAACGTTTAGGACATGAAGGACAGCAATCATAGCTCAGCTAGACCAAAAGGCAGTTTTGAGTGAAATTACAGCTAGAAGGCAAGGTGTGTGTGTGTGTGTGTGTGTGTTCACGTAAAATGGAGGAAAGCTTACTTGCTGTACACTCGGCAGTTGTATCTGGGAGCATTACAGTTACTAAGCAACCGGCACAACAGTTCCGCAAGTCCCAGGAAGCTGATATTGTAGACACTTTTCATTTTGCGCTCTCTCGGTCCTCCATTTTCGCATGCCATGTGCAGATTGATTGTAATGGCCGCCCATCACAAGTTTGCCATGCTCCTGATTGGACACAAAATATAAAGGGCTCCTCTCGGTTTACGACAGAGTTCCATTCGTACGGTGGTAATATCGTAGGCCGCAGTTGACTACAAACTTGCTAGAAATAGCAAAATTGTAAAAGAAAGGAGTGGGTCACTTACAACTTTTCTTTATCTGCATTCATATGACTTTGTTTTACTGGTCCCTGGTAAACAAGTTGCGCATTATGAATTATTATAATTATTATTATGTATATTATTTTTACCCTTTATCCAGTAAATGAACATTACCTATTTGTTTTTCAATATTTGTGAGGACCGGAACGAATTATTGACATTTCCATTCATCGCAGTGGGGAACAATGATTTGAGAAAAGTCTTTTGAGTTACAGGAGTTGACACAGAATGAATTAAAATGATATCTTTAGGCATCACTGTATTGGTATGAACATGAGCGTCCCCTTGCAATGAAATATTTGTGCTCAAGGCTAACATTAGGGGCAAAGAAAAATGCATTGTGAGCAGGTGGTGAGAATGAGTGTCTGGTGTCACAACCGTGATGCTCTGACTTGTGAGCAGCTTGTTTTCAGTCTCCGAGCGTCGGCAGGGGAGCTGTCATAAATAAACTGTGTGATACTTCATACAGGCGCCACCTGCTGTGACTCACATCCACGTACACAAGCCACTGCGGTGATCACAGCGCTCCCCGAGGGTAAAGGTCTCCTGGGAGGACCAGTGTTCATTTGACGGTCTTGTCACAACTGTCTTTTTATATCGGAGCACTATTTAGAATTTTTAGGGCTCCATCTTGCTCTCCTCCTCTGGATTTTCTAACAAGAAGGCAGGCAGATTTGCCCTGCAGTCAAATCTCAGTGAGAGGACAATAATGCTGGTTATTACATCACAGCATAGCATCATAAATGCCTCCCGGAGATGGAAATCAGTTATGGATGACATCAGAGCAATCTGATTGGATACGTAGAGTTAGTGTCAGCATCCTTTGGTTACGTCATATCGTTGCCGCATTACTGTGATTCAGTCTAGTATTAAAAAAATAAAAAATGTGCTCAGTATTAGATTGTCGTGGTGTTACCCCACTCCAGTAAAAAAGCTTTCGCACTTCTGCTGCCCCTCTCAGATTATATGCCTGTACGATGTATTCGTGCACACAACAGTTAAAACGAACCAGGCGTCACATTTCCAGTGAGTCACTCATAAAGTCGTGATTACTTTCTTTCTTGTTAGTCTTACAACAGCTCAGAATAAATACGGGGGAACTGCGTCTTATTTAGCCCACTTTGCGCTAACGGCTGCAATTCATCTCGGCGCAATAAAGACGACGGTAAACAGTGTTAATCGACGGAATGGCGCTTGCTTAACGCAGCTTATTGCCAACATACCGCCTGCTTTATTAAATCCGTCGACTGCATCATTACAGGGGGGTACACATCTGTTTGTTTTGTCACTTGAATTTCGCCTCCTTAAAATAATTTGCATGGGTGTTTGCATCTGTTGTAATGTGCAGGCGGTGATGCTGTCATGTGTGAATGACAACACACAATCTGGACTTCCGAGCTATACGTTCTCTATAGCAGAGAATATAAACACTCATCTTTTTACTTTATTGCTCCTGCGTCACGTGACCAAGACATATTTGATTTTTATATTTCTATTATTTCTTTTATATTATTTTATTCAGTCTCTCTCTCACTAGTTGGGGACTGCTGGTTTGACCACCATTTCATTTAGGATAATACTGTATTAGAAATAATGCAGTGAAATTCTCCACTGCCTCAATCTGTCGCTCTACCTAATGGTGTGTCCACTGAGTGATGATAAGTACAACCATGATTTTGATGAATAGTTAAAAGCCACTAGATGCATATATTGTGCACCACGACAGTAATAACAGTGACTTGATTAGAGTTGCCAAATCATTACGTAGTAAAGGACAAGCCACTTTCTCTTGTCAAGCAGACATGAAAATTGCTTTACAATGGATTTTCCTTGAGGGAGAATTGCAGGTATGTGACATTTGTCTTTGTAATGTGCTATTTATTTCTTGGGTCTGGGTGGATGTAAAATTAATTCAACATAATTATCCGATGCTGAGAAAAATGTCGCCAGAGGGTAGTGGTGGCCACGTAAGATCTTTTGACTCATCCCCATGAATACCATCCAAAACTGTGAGTTTGCAATTAGTTAAAAATATCACTGCTATTATTTTCAAGTACATTTCATGGGCTCCTTTATGATGTTTGATTTTCCTTCTGCAGTTAAGTACAGAGGATAAAACTACATAAGACCGTTTTCATTTCATTAAACAATAATATTAAAAATATCACAGCAAAAATAAACAGGTCCACATAGAGAAGCGCATACGCACGCACAAACGGACACGGCCTGACTCAAGATTCCCCTTCAGCTTGAGAAGCACATTTCCATTTCTACAAAAATCCTGAGGGATATCAAAATCATGAATCACCCTAACAAGAGCAGTCTAATGGGAATTGCAGCAGGATGGCGTGTGCACCAAAAATGCACATGAGCACACACACACACACTGTCAAACAGGTGCTGGTGGAGGATGATGTACAATCCAGGTAGAGCCCATAACTCAGCAAATGCTTTCTGTTTCCAGTGCTTCTTCAAATGAATAGTTTAAAAGGTGAACTTCTATTGTGATCGATGCCTGCGGGCTAACAAAAGCATTCCTGGAGACAAAGCTTTGAAGCAAAAGGCAGATGGTCACCAACCTATAATCTGCTGCCATTCATCAGAGAGCGAGGGGACGGGAAAACTTAACCGATAATACAATCTTCATTTTTTTTTTTTTTTTTTTAACCCTGTGCAGAGGTCAACTTCCTCGAGGATAAACTGTGTGCTATCACTCAAAAGCCAGGCGAATGAATGATCTTATTCCTTCCGGCTAGGTTCTTACCACAGACCAAATATTGAATTGGAGGCCATTTCAATGACGGAAAATCACTTTATCTTTGTAATATTTATGGTTTGGACGGTCAAACCAGCAGATCACACCAATATTGCATTAGACAAAAAACAATTCAATCGAGTCGGAATCTATTTTTACTGGTTAGGCTACTTCCTGTCTTCGAAAGGGAGGCTTGAGTCTACCGAATTTTTACTCCTCGAGTGGTCTGTCCCACCGACATTTGTAAAAAAAAAAAAAAACTCACTACACTAATATAACATGGCCGTGGGATTTATCGTGTTTAATCAACCACATAAATGGTTCACGAGTTGCGACATAAAACCCGTCACCCGTCTGGAAAGCCCCGCCTCCTCTTGATCGTGCCTTTTTGATCAAAAATGTGTCATAGCATTTTGCCGGGCCTGAATTATTCAAAGGTCAACGAACAAAGGCGGGCAGGTGCCACGCTGCATTACAAAGGCGAGGATGGCGCTAAATTGGCAATGTGTTCCCTGTGTCTCAATGGGGTAGCTGACAGGTGACCTCGGCCTCAAGGGAGCGTTTGGCATCACACGGAGCCAGCTCGCTGTGATTGTTAGTGCTTCAAGTCAAGGCCAGTGCCTGTTAGCACACATATTCAAAGCATCACCTTTATATCCCATTGGAGATGCCACATCAGCTGTCTTCCCTGCATATTGAGAGGTGCCTCAACCACTCGTACAATCCACAGCAACGATTTATGTTCTATATGAGTTTGCCAATGCAATTAGGGATCCATTGGGCACCAGTTTTTTTTCCTTTTGTTACTTTACTTACCAAAGATGATATATTTTGAAAACTAAAGTTTGGACTTGCGTTGAACTTATTCGCGATGCTGCTTTAGCATACCAGGGGACTTGCAGCACAGCAATTTCAATCACTACACACGAGTCGTATCTCATTAATGCATGTTTATTCATGCCTGCTCATTAACACACATTCCAGTGTACAGCTCACACCAAATCAGTAGAAGCATTTTCAAAGTCTTGCTTTCTTCCTGATCTGATGTCCACATGTAAACATATACTGTGAACATTGATCTTTGAAACACACAAACCGAAAGTAATGTGGTCTTGCTAATGAAGCTACAAGCACAGATTTCCTTGGGGGGGGTGCAAAAGTAGATTCAAACAAACAGCAAGCAGGGCTCAAGCGAGGATAGTTTGCTCGTTCGGCCGATGTCCTTTCGTTCTTTGGTCACCGTAACAAAGTGTTATTTTGCAAAATAAAACACTGTGTCATATGGTGATAACCTAAAAGCAGTCAGTCCAGTGCCTGTATGTATTTTTACACTCTATCAGTGACAGTTTCATCTATGGTGTTTTACATTTAGCATTCATCTAGTCAAATTATGTGATTGGATTCAATACACAATGTTTCATTCAAACAAGCACGAATTGTTTTCTGCCAAACCTGTCGTGCTTTGGCTGTTTGCTGCCACCATAAGGATTCCGTTGATTGTGTGGAAATTGAATGTTGATTAATCGTGTCTCCAATCAAATGGAGGCAGAAGGGTGTGCGCCCGACTTGGTCGCAGCCAGTAGAAATGCTGTTGATTAAACAAAAGTAATCTCACATGTCCATGCAAATGTGCCTCGGATCAACAAAAGAAAGATTGTGTTCAATTACCGAAGACAAATACAAAGTCGACTGTATCACGGACAGGAATGGAACAAATTCTTTTGGAGTCCTCTAATTGCATGGAATAAATAAAGTAGATGACTTGCTTTCCCCTCCGCGTCAAATTACAGCTGACCCCCCGACATGCTCCAATTGTGTTCTCCAAAGGCACCCAGGGGATCGGTGTAAATGCAGCGGAGGCGGGATGTGGAGGGCACAGCTGTGTGGAGCTGATGTGGCCTCAAGAGGACAATGCACACAGGCTTATTATTGTTCCAAAAAGAAAAGAAAATACATTTTCTATTACTCCCACTCCCGTAGTTTATGTACGTCCGTATGAGTTCATTGAAAGTTTCTAATACTTTCCCTTTGTCTTTCTCGCCCAAGGTGCTAATTGGATACAGATAATTGAGCATTACTATCTTGGGAGGTGGCTGGTCCCATCTGTTAAATGTCCGCCCCCAACATCACAGTGCTCCACACACAAGGCACCCAAGCATCCCTGCGAAGCATTTGGATCACATACCCGTGCTGCTTGGCAACATGAAGTGAGGAGAAGGCAACCGGATGCGATCGAAGACGTTACTAACCAACGAGCGTAATTCACCAAATGCAGCAGATATGTCGTCCTTAAAATAGAGGCCTTTGCTACGCCAACTCATACTGAAGCGCTAATTAGTGAGCACATACACAACACAAAACAAACACTTAACGGACAAGACACAACGGTTGGTTCAATACTAAGGGAAGAATTAACGCCCCCCCCGTACTGATTTTTTGTGAGTCGGACACAAATACATCTTCAGTCTTTGGGTAGGAAAGGTTTGGACTCCTAAGGAACTCTCAAAGGGAGCACTAAAGTCAAGGAGTGGCAATGTCACATCCATCAGCGCCGACTTTTCTGTCAGAGCCAGACAAAGGTGTTGACACGGCAACACCACATGGTGAGTGAGGGGGCCATTCAAGTGTCAGATACTTGACACATAGCCATGCTCTCATAGCTGACTGCTAACCACTGTCTGTCAACATGGAAAGTCCAAGAAAAGCCCGCCCGCCCATTGCATATATAAGCACACCGTTGGGATTTAATGAATGAAATATATGTTTTCGTCCTCAGTCGGTACAATCACACCTGTCAACTCTTGTGATGGCTATTGCGTAGTCATATATCTAGGGCAAGGGACCATGCTTGCTCAGTGAAGTTAAAAAGATGGCGCCCAATCAACTCAACCCTAAGCGCACAAGAGTCGATCCGATGCCCTGAGCATTTCTGTTCTCTATACAAGCTTGGCAGCGATTCATGGCCTTTCTATTTCTGTAAATATTTAGACTTCACTTCCATGTCAACAAGAGACTGAAGAGTGTTCTAGAGCAGTTGTCCTGGGCAAAACGGATGACTGGAGGCCACCATCAACTATCTTCTGTGTTTTAATGCTCAGTGGTAACTTCCTACATCAGCACGCATCCACTTAGAGCCATCAGCACGCTTGCACAGATCCGCCTGTTAGTTTCAGCTGGCTGCTTTCACTTCCCCTTAAGAGAAGTGCTCAAATTTAGCACAACACACACACAATGCATGGGCATTCTATGTACACAATAATACCTGGAAGTAGTTTGCTCTCAGCCTCAAATTAGGTGAGGTGCTTTTCCAGGAGTGTGGATGAAACAAGCCAAGTCATTTGTTACACAAAGAAGCGAGGTTATCTCGGTTCAATACTGAGTATGTTTGAAATGCAGAGGAAAATCCTGCCCCTGACTTGTATCGATTAGTGTGTGTGTGTGTGAATGTGCCTGTGTGAAGACTTGGCTGTTTATATTGTCGTGTACGCGTGTGCCCTCTGTATCGATCCCCCACTTTGTTCCAATTATCTCCAACGGTATGGAGCCTAATATTGCTATTTGCACAAGCATGGGGCCACACAGGCGACCGTATCGACACAGGTGATGCAGCATCATGGAAGAGGCAACAAATCAGCCAACTTGGCTTGATTTTGTTAATGTTGCTTATTTTTAAGCACACTACAACTACTGGCTTAGTTTTTTTTTTTAGATTATCGCCTTGTATTTATAGGTTAAATATATCAATGTACACATTATAATCACATGACTGTGTGACTAATATTTGGGAGTGTCCCAAGGTGAATAATGATAATACGTAAATAAATCTTGATATGAGAATGAGATGCTGTGGCGTGACTTCATGAGCAATTCATAGCAGACATCCCAGAAATCTTAACTATAAAAGAAATTTAAAGCCACACATTAACTTTTGCTCAATCAACATCTTGGTTTGTGATCAGGCTACCCTGCTCCATTTTTCTTCCCTGATACCTTTCATCTCGTTTGCTGGCAAACATCAAATATTTTGCATCCTCCATTTAGGACTGTAGTATAAATAGAAGCAAACTACGTGCATGGGGGAAATGTTATGCATTTGTGTCAATTTGCGGGAACGCGTTTGCGCATGTGAACGAAAATCTCTCGGGCGGTTTGAGCCGAATTGTTTGATTCCACTGATTCCGCAGGAGGAGTCACCAGAGGCTTGTTGCCGAGATTCAGCCGATTGAATTAGGGATTTGCTGTTCCCTCCTCAGTCCAACCCTCTTGACCATTTACTGTTTCCACAAGTCCCAGTGGTCCCTTCCTCTCCATTCAGCTGTGGACTGTAATTGTATTTAGGATACCCGTGCACTGCCCGATGGGAAACAACCAAGCGAAGATACACTACAATGAAAGCTTGAACGATCACTACATCAGCTGGGTGGGGAAATCAAAAGGAAACAAGAAAAAAAAGACAGAATACTTGAAGACATTGTTACACATGTCATTTGTAAAACTGTGCATAGACTTAAAGCGATTGTAGAGATATAACAGCAGGTCCCACAACATGTACGTATGTTTTTTTACTTCAACACGGATGAGATTAAAACGCAGACTATTCAACATATCCAAATTGACCGCAAGGTCATTGAAGTGGTTAGCCAATGCTAAATCTGTTGGAGAGAGACAGTCTGCTGTAACTACTACAGCGCTGCTCCCGTATTAAAGCAAGAATCTAATAGGCTATTACATCCCAAGACATTAGGGTGGCTGCACAATGATTTCTCTTCAGCCTCCATCTATTGAGCAGCAGGCGTGGTATCGTATCTCATTGTAAGGCTAGAGGATCTCCATGAGTATGCCATTAGGATGTGTACATTTCTAGATACATGTGCTACATTAAAGTGATCGCTATGTCAATAACACGAGTAGTCGAAAAGCTCCGCATCGCCACTGCTCGCCGGGCAGCTGATACAATATGGACACAGTAGCTCAGTGAAAAGGTAAAAATGATGGCTGTCCTTTTTACAAGTGAGCCATAAACTTGTGGACTGATTTCACAGAGACGTTGTTAGTAAGAAGACAGAAGCTCTTCAGCATGTTTTGGGGCGCTAACATTGATGGCAGCATTTATTGACAAATATGAAAATATGTCTGAAAAGGCTCTCCTTTATATCCATCCATCCATTTTCTGAACCACTTAGTCCCCACGGGGGTCGCGGGTGCGCTGGAGCCTATCCCAGCCGTCACCGGGCAGTAGGCGGGGGACACCCTGAACCGGTTGCCAGCCAATCGCAGGGCACACAGAAACAAACAACCATTCGCACTCACACTCACACCTAGGGACAATTTGGAGTCTTCAATCGGCCTACCAAGCATGTTTTTGGGATGTGGGAGGAAACCGGAGTGCCCGGAGAAAACCCACGCGGGCCCGGGGAGAACATGCAAACTCCACACAGGGAGGGCCGGAGGTGGAATCGAACCCGCACCCTCCTAACTGAGAGGCGGACGTGCTACCCAGTGCCCCACCGAGCTCTCCTTTATCTACAATAAAACACTTTTGATTGATAATGATGACAAGAAGTTAACTCCCAGCTGAAAGGTGTTTCAAAATGTGTTACAGCGCATCATATCACCTCAACGTTTGACAATAACCCGCTGGTGTATAATTTCGATTTGACTGACGTATCTGCCGTACAATGCGGACGAGTGTGTTTGGATTAGAGAACATTATTCAGCGTCGACACACTGTCACCTTGCAGTTACAGCTAGAGTTTGACAGGCTAATAGAGCTTATCAAGATTGCTTATTCAAAAACGGATCAAATCAAGAAAAAAGAAAAAAACATGTGAATAGCAAAGAAAACAATTGTGTATTGTACCGCTATGACACATTTTGTCACACCATATCATTTGTGAAAAAGTCACAGTGGTATTAATATGACTGTTTCCACTGTTTCATCTGTACAACCGAACGAAAGGGGCAAAACGGGTGTACACATCGGCTCAACGGGACCTCTACAGCCAAGTCGTAGCCTCCATTTTGCCTCAATTGCTTCAAAGACACAATCAATGTCACACAATCAATTATTGTTCCCATCCCGAGATCTTAGTGGATTTTACAAGGTGTAGCTGCTATTTTCTAACTCGAGTGTCCTGCATACTGCCCTGGCCTGAGTCCAAAGGGACCATAAAGCTCTCTTCCTTTGGTGGTATCCATGATGTGTTAAATAGCTTTTGGCCTGCTGCGGCTGTTGCCTGGATCAAAGGTGGGCAAGTTCTTCACTGTGTCACACTTTATTTAGAGCAGCTCCTCTGTGTATATACACAGTAAGACGGCTGGCTTATAAGAAGAATCTGGCAGAATTGATCCAAAAGTCACAATCCACATTTATACGACATAAGCATCCTTCAACTCCGACTGTTGCTATTATTCTTTCCCTCTTCGCTACTGATGAGAGTGCTCTCGACGATGGACTGGGGAAGTGTGATTTTAAGCATGTGTGGCTGCCATGGAAAAAGAAGGAGAAGAAAATAGCATCGCCACTGTAATGAGAGAGCTGCCAACTGCTCTTCCATCTGGTATGGAGATAACTTCCCTTCTTCCTTCTCCCCACACATCTGCCTTGGCTTGGGTGTCGTCAGCTGTGCCATTACCCGCCACGCATACGCTTGAGCTTCCGCTGTGAGTTTAGAACACCCAAAGAGATATTCTATCATTCCACTGAAATGCTTAATTACCTATTAACTGAGATTTACCAATAGGTGGATTTAAGGAATTGAATAGAACATGAATAGACCTTGAAGATGTCCTCCTCTATTTACTCCAAAATATGAAAATCTCTTCTTTACTTGAGCAAAACTTCTCAATAACTATTAAGGCGACTACTGTTGAATGGACACATTTCACTGGCTACATCCGATTTGTTCAAAAACTTTCAATACAAAAAGGAGATATTATTTCATACATTTTCCACATCGAAAATGTCTTCTCACAATAGCATAATTGCGTCCAGGCTGTATTTTCCTTGTTGAGATTTTCACTCCCTACAGCCAGCTGAAGGCTGTTCCATCTGCAGCCTTTAATTTGCCAGAGACGGCGGTGCGCTAGTAAAGCATCACTTGGCATGCTGATGTGCTGAAATGACCTTTGGATGGGATGTTGCATGGTTAAAAACAAGCTGTTGAAACAGGAATGGCATTAACTTTGTATGAGTGTTAATTAATTTTAAAAAATGACTGCGGCGATCAATATTTGGACTATGATGGTTCTATTTTTATTCGTGACGTCTATTGCTTCAGAACGTCAACAAAGGTGCAAAACGAGCATAAAACATTCGCAAGTATGTTCAAAAACTATTGATGACACGTTTGTAAATTATAATTCTTAATGGAAGATTTGTTAAGTGTTATTCACAGTCTGTATACAAGCCATTAGTCGGAGCAAAACAGATTGACATCGAACAAACATGAATTGAACTCCTTCTCACACCGTTTGAGTGACAGAGGCCACTAGGGGAGACGGACATGTAATGATGAGGCAGCTGGCAAATGGGCTGACGAGTAATGAGCGACCCGGTGCTGCCAGCCGATGCTTCGATGCTGAATTATACCGAGCGCTAAGTACGCCTTGCATTATATACTGACTGCGCAATGCTCCGAGTATTACAATGTCAATATGGTGAAACTGGGAACATCAAACAAACTTCATTTGTCACTTGCCACCCTTGGTGTTGTATGATATGAATGATTAATCAGCATCCCGAGCATTGACGAGCAGCTTATTTCTGTGCGGCGCACATTGCTTAGCTTTATGTCAGTCGCATATTAACAGTGGAGAACTATGCTCTGGTGCAATAATTGGAAGAACTTTTAGAAAGAGAAGAGAAAAAAACAGTGCAGCATTGTCAAGGCTGCGGGTGAAACAAAGCAAATTGGATTCACAGAACAGTGACACATAGTTTGTCTAATGTCTTTTCCCCTACTCTGCAAATATAACATGTTTACTATATTCTCAACTTCTGTCAGAATGACTTCACAAATCAAACCTCAAAGGTCAAACACAATCATTTCAGCAAATCTGGCTGTCCAGATTTGGAAACTATTTCTCGAATCTATGTGTAGCGATCTTGACTCACTCCATCAACATGTCAATCTGTCAACGTCTATTTGCAAAGAGACTTCAACCTACAATCCTCCGGCCAGACAGACCGATCGCCGACTGGCCCCCAAAGATTCCATTGTCCCTGAGGGTGGCGTGAACGCACCGATCTTTTTCACTACTCGAAGCTCAGACTTGATTTTTAATTGCCTCTAACAATCCGTTTGATGTACTACAAAGCAATCATTGACCTTCATTGATCGATTTGTACCTTAGTGTCAGTGGTCGTAAGAACCGACCTACAAAAACTCTTTTATTATGATTATCATGACAAGCAACGTCATTTTGTCCTTGTCTTCCTGCACTGATTATTCAATGCTAACTCTGCAGATCAGCTCGCCCCCACAGTACTACAATATAACGCTCTAATCCCGACCTGCCTACTTGAGTACTAATGCGACCATGTTGGCTGAGGCTAAATGACGCTGTGAGTGGGAAAAGTGCATGTCGGCTAGAACAGGGGCTCATTTGGGGGGAGAAAAAAAAAAAGTTGACTGTCAGACCCAGTTCAGCAGTAAAGCTGGAGATGGAAAAAGTGAGTGCCTGGGAATAGCCACGAAGGAAGTCTATGATATAATGTGAGACGTTACCCGCAACTATAATGTCACTTGTCATGCACCGAAGCTGTCCACTGAACAGTTAAAACTGCCGACGCTGGGCAAATATCCGATTTTCAAGGGATTGAATTCTACAGTGGGATCTTATGAGGCAAATCTCCCAGGAACGCGTGTAGTTTGAAGTGATAAAGCCTCGGTGGCTTTTTGTTCCCGGTGCGCTCTGAGGCAGCATTGTCCATTTGGGACGCCATTAAAATGACGCAGTATCTTGCGTTCTGCTTACATTAGCAAGCATCCGTATATGTTGGCTGTTTATTATTGGCCATTACCGATAATTTAGCGCAGCTACAGCAAGTGACAGGGTCCCTCAAAGCTTCCTGCTAACTTCAAACTAATTATGCACTGTGCATCTTTAGAAGCCGCCAACATTTGGCTACAAGTGAATGTACAGTATGTGTTCAGGAAATAGGAAAATACACTCATAATAGGTTTGCTCAATTAAGTCTACAATTATAGCTTTGAAAATTGTGATTTTGAAAGAATTGTAGTTACATACAATGGTTAAAGGTGAAGGACCAACACAACAAATGTGACAAACAGGAAATTGTGTGCTTACCTGATGATGAGGAGTCATGAGTCAGATGGCAGTCAAGCGACCAGCCGGGAATGAAAGACAAAATGGGAAAAGACAAAACATTAGTTAGACTTAAAGTGCACGGGATGTAAACAAATGGATGACATGTTGGTGAATGTGAAACAATGCTTCCTTTTTTGGCTTCACAGTCTGGTCTGACGATGGAGCACACTGTGTTGTGTGTCTGCAGTAATCCATCACTGATAAGGTCAAAGCCATACACAAACGTCCACACTCAGGGAGCGACTCAGAATCAACACCAGGTGGGATAACATTGTTTCACATCGCTGTAGAGCGATGCGCCAAGCGTTATCAAAAGTGCTTTTCCGCATTAAAATCTTCAAGTGCCTTGTTTCAACAAAACATTTAAAGGCAGCAAAAGCTGAGCGAGAGAGAGAGACAGAGCGGTCCACTAAACCGTCACTTTTCAACTTACAACAGAAAAAACGGAGAATATCAAGAATAACTTTTCAAGGATTCCAAGATGAGATTAAAAACTGTTATAGCAAACGACAGTGACACCCCAGAGTTCATTAGCATTTAATGGACTGTGATGTGTCATAATCTGTCAACAGTGTTTAAGTCCATTAATTTTTTGGTGGGGATAATATGCTTGAAATGAATTATGTTTTGTAAATGACTCGCAGATCTCCCCCGGATTGACGATAATTCCCTCTGCCGCTCCCCTTTGTTTACACTAAGCTGTGCCCTCAGAGGAGGGATAAGAGGGTTTAGAGTGTGTGTGATGGCAAACACACACTAATGGACACTGTGCATTTGCATACACACATTGATCTAAGAGGGTGAAAGCTCGCATCAGTGAAGAAGAAAAGTAAACTTGTCAGCGCGAGAGCGGGAAATGTAATCAATTCTTAAAAAGTCGCATTCCAAAGCAATTCTATCTGCACTGACTGTAACTGGCATCAGCAACATCTTTGGCAGTGCCTGCACTTCTATTCTGCTACTGGTGGGGAAGAGTGGCGCTGAACAGAGAATGTCATTTCCTCCACTCTCTCGGGACGATGGAAAGGCTAAGCGGCCTTAGACAGTTTCGTGATGGGCTCGCCGTGTTCTTCATCACAGTCACTTCCAGCCTACACTCGCCACACTTATGTCAGTACTTGTCAAGAACCCCAAAAAAACAAAACAATTGGCTATTGCCATAGCATAGTACTTTACTTTAAAGTGGCAGTTGAGCGTTTTTATCTAAACTTTGCTCAAGTGCCTCTGCTGCCACTTAAACTTGGTCGGACCAAGGATGACTGGAAGTCCTCTTCAGGGTTAAGTGCATACATAGCATCAGCCATCCTTTTACACACTGTTACTCGTGAAGAAAAAGTAAATCGATAAACAAGCTAAAATTATTGGAAATGATTGAAGTGTTTCAGAAAATGTCAAATTCATACCATTTTACAAATTGATTCCAAATGCAAATTGAATTAAAAGCTAATCTGAATCAGACAGCAATCGGCTTTGTTCTAAATCTCTTTGTAATCAATTCCATAATGACTATTGCGGGCTCCATGCGTGTCAGCTGTTCAACACATGCTATATCATGCAAACACAAATCAGCCTGTCAGTCTTTGCATGACAAACAAGTATGGCAAGTGAAATCTGTACTCAAATCATGTTCCCTCCAAGATCTCCTGAACTTGGGGATGCTTGACAAAGAGGCATCGCTTTAACGTCTCACGAGTGCCACAATTAGGAAACATTTATTCAGTGGTGCTCCACACTGACGAAAGAGCGAAGGAAAAGCATGAGGAATTAAAAACAGGCAAGTCCAAGAAATGACCAGTTCAGTTTGGCTCTTGACAGGCCTTGATTGTCTCCAGCTTGCAGCTGTTTGCTAATTCATGCCAGTCGACTCCTACTAATGGATAAAAGCTTTAATGACTTCCATTTTGACTGTGGACCACGACCCCTGTCCTGCAACATCACATCGTGCATCATTAGCTATCCTTCTAGTCTGTGCTGACAACAGCAGTTTATGTCACTCAAACTCACAATATGACTTCTATAATGAATGATAAGGGATTAAGATTATTGTTGTGTCACCTTTCATACAAAATACTAGATTTGAAACAAACGATTTGAACTGCAAAATCCATCGATGTGGGGGCGTATCAAACCGAATTATTCCCCTTCAAAGTGGATTGAGATAGAATCGTATTATATTGAAATATATATCTTTGAAAGAAATGCCACATTTACAATACTGACAAGGTCATTCGTTTAAAAAAATAACAAAAAACTCATTCCTCGTAATCCCGCTGAATCGAATCGTTCCACTTTAAAATCAAACCCCACCCATCGAGACGCATATTGAATCGTATTTTATCGGAGTGATGCATTGCACGTCCCTGCAAAAATATGAAAGAATCTTTAAGAGGAGGCTACTAGAATAGATGGCCAAGGAATCTAATGTGGGTTTTGCACATAACTGTCCTTTGGTGTCAGTGTTAACAGCAGTAATTAGTGTATGTAGTCCTGTGGCGATGCGTAGGAGGTGCTTGCCTAAATTACACATTCGGACAAAGAAGTGACAAAACAGTCAGAACTCAGAGTCAAACTACATTGTGTATGCACAACTAAAATATGCACAGGAGTGGGAGGTGGTCAGTCAAGGTGAAGTAAACAAATCAAATCAGGGGACAGGTAGACAGGAAGCAGGGGACAGGCGGGGTCACAATCTGGGAGACGGGGAGCTGGAAAAGTGAGACGAGTGAGACACTGTGGAGGGGAACAAAGGCAGGAGTTGGCTGATCTGGGTATCCAGAGGGGGATGTGACTGGGAGATGGACAGGTGTGGAGGTGAGTGGGAGATCAGATAATACGGGGGTAGGGGATACTTTTTTTTTACCGGAGAGAAAAGGGGGGAGAGGGATTTGAAATGGCAGCAAGAGATAATATAGAGCACTAAGACATGCTGTGAATGACACCAAGAGCATTGGACTATTTTGGGACTGGATTCTTTTTTGCTTCATTCAAGTGAGTGGTACGATCCAAGAACAGTAATTCTCTCAGTCGGGTTCCATAGTTTTACATGATCATCACCAAATACTGATTTAATTTTCTTTTCCATCCTATCGTGCACATCTTTGAGTGCCATTTTTTGAGTGCACATACACAGACTGTACATTAAACCGTGCCCAGTCTATTTCTGTAATCATCACCCCTCGGGCCCTAAACCCCCTGCCTCTGGCAAGACATGCACCTTTTCAGTATTTCACCAATAGAGGAAGGATGTTTTATTTACTATGCCTGGGACACCTGCTGCTACTCACTCACAACAGAGAGGTATAGCACAATAAAGTAGCGGAAGCAGTGAAGGTCAAAAGGTTACGGATGGGGTGATCCAAAGGAAGAAGAGGATCTGCCGAGCGCTATAGAGGATAGGACTGGATGCTTAGTGAGCTGAATGATTTTTCCCCTGTTGACTCCATCGCAGTTCTGCCCATGATGCCTGGCAACAAATGTAATATTTAACAAATGGTGAGTGTGGTTAAAGCAAATGAGGTTTAAATCAGCAGCAAAATAGCAATTAGGAGAAGAAAGAGGAACCGGTCTTAGCAATCAAACAATTAAAAGCTGCTGTTACACTCGAATAAATGACCGTGACTATAATCAAGATCACTTGGATAGAAATCGGAGGATGGCATTTCCGCAAGCACTCCTCTTAAACAATGTTTCTCAAAAAGCAAATAAACGGATGATCCAAAGTGGCGCAAAAAGCACCTAATGGGATCTAAGTAGCGAGCTGTTTTCCTCCCAGCTTGACTCATTGGCGGCCCCGACACTCGATGTGTGATACGGTTTCAAAGAGATAGTAGCCACGTGTCGCAAATTAGCTTTGTGACATGCCTCCAACGAGCTTTTGTTGTCTAATGAAGCACGGCGACGGCGTGCGAACGAACGAGAGGCTGAGATGCAGGACGAAGGCAGTGATGAGTGCCTGCCAGCTTGTAATGGTTTGCGTCTGCGTGACTGATGGAGAAACTCTCAAAGCTTCAAAACAGCCTCCATCAAGGTGCTCTGAAACATCTTACGCCAGCCAACATGCCACCAATTTAAATAGATTGGGTACCTAATTAATTACACTGGCTTCTAATGGCTAGTTTGTTCGGACTTCATTAGCTCTTCTTTAGCTTTTATATTGGACAAGACAACTTCCGGAGCTAATTATCCTGACAAAACTGGATTGTGTAAGGGAATGCTTCTTAAGTCTTACAATTCAGAATTGGAGTCAATCTGGTGGCATTGTGATATGCAAAAGGCACATCTTGGTCACACTTTTTTTTTAAATATATATTTTTTAATCTAGTTATTATCTAGTTTATCATTGAATTTAGCAAATTGCATTGGTAATGTTAACAGTGGTCAACTTTTTTTTTTTTTTTTTTAAATACTTTTATACTAAAAGAATTAAAATGGCACTCAAACATTGCCTGTACGGTTATTACAGGTCAGTTTGACATTCTGAATCTATTACTTTTTGTTCCATTAGTTCCTATCATAGTAATGAAAGTTCAGTGCGACGCTTGGAGGAAAATTGAAACCAAATAATAGGGTCCATTATTCTATTATGCAGAATGTGTTTCCAGCCTCTAAAGTACAAGAAATATTCACTGTGTGACCATGTCAACTCTTCTCTTCTTTAGTGCAGTAATGTGGTGGCCTTATGCATTATTAATTCTTTTCAAAAGCTCTGCCACAGAAGCTGTGTTTTCTTTACTGTGTTAGCCAGATTCAGTTTTTAACCAATTTCCCGAGCATTTGTTCTGAATGGTACAATTACCAGTGTTGGGAAATGAGGAAGGGGGTATTTAAGAATGTGTGCAGTTTGCTGATGATCCAATTTAAAATTCTTGGGCTGACATTCTAGTGGAAAGGGTCACATGACCAGGTACAATTATAAATATTTGACATTTTATTTCATTCATAAAATTTCTAGATTTCAAATAACCATCTGCTGATTTGTTTTTCAATGAAAAAGCTGTACAGAAGATTGTCAAGCTATAGTTGATTCCACATATCTTTCAGTCTCTTCAAAATAGTCCATTTCTCTTCATCCGCATTACATATGATAACCCGAGCAGAGAAAATCCCCCACAAAATATTGTTATTCATTCATTCGGGGCTGAATCGTATGACTGTAAGATGTCGGCGGGTGGTGGGGGACTGAGTATAAGTGGCTAGTTGGGGGTCAGTGGTTTTGTGTGGGATCTGACGGGGGGGGGGTCTCCGAGCTGGGGAGGAGGGATGCTGTGAGGAGACTGTGCTGCTTCCTAATGCACTTCCTTTTAAATGTGAAGCTTAACATTAAGTTTTCATAGGCTTCCCACTGCTTCTCTTATCTGGCAAACTAGCGAGCCACGCTAGGCGTGTGTGTGCACAACACACACACACACATTTATGAGTAAAGACAAACACACACCAACGCACACGGAATGTAGGCACAGTATATTTGATGATCACACAGCAACACAAGGCGGCTGCCTGCAAACAGTATGTTTAATGATCTGCTTGTGAAATGCATGACTTCTTTATTCCATCTAAAGCAAAGGTGAAGAGGCATAATAATGACTTACTTGGCAGGGATGATTGTGATTCTGTCAGTTCACCATAAACTAAACTCCGTCTTGCTGCAGCACACGGTGAAACCAGAATTTACTCATATGTAAGCCTCTGACCATTGCTGCAGATGACATTTTGACAGCCACAGTGTCGTCTGGCCTGAGGGCACTTTTTTACAGTACTCAACTCATCGATACTTATACCAAGTAACTTATACCACTTTTGCGACATAAAATTATTATTGAACCAATGATAGGTCATTTTAAATGAAGACTAAAGCTAATCTTATTGGAATCAATTATTCCATCGATTAATAGATTTTTTTCCCTTTGACATTGGGTATTTATTTCATGCAATGCAAAAAACAGGCTGGAAACTTGTAATTAAATATTAAGTAACTTTAAGGGCACTATCTTCAAATGAAGGCCATCTGAATGCATTGCAAAGTTTATTTTTATCGTCGATCCTGCACATCTCATTTTGAAATGAGACTTTTCTTTCGTGGACCTTTTGGGAATTGAGGTCATCTAACAGAATCAAATATTAAAAGCACTGAAAGGCATCACTTTTATTTTGATTTTTTTTTCTGAACAGTCATTCCGCATTTCTTGACAAAGGTTGCGGGAGGCAGGGGCTTCGTACTGGTGCCAGCCTCCATCTTTTTTCACCGGGCATTTTTCAGGGTCAGAGAGTCAGTGAGCTGAGTTTTTAGAATTCATAACTGTTTCAATAACAGGCCAAGGAAGCCCTGGAGAATGTGAAGTATTGATTTGGAGAGTAGCTAAGAGAGCAAGTGGATGTGAGTGAGCACATACACACATGTACACACACACGCACACAACGTGTACAGTATCTGCCTAATACTGTCCACGTGTTAAAGGGTATTTTTTATCATTATTTATAAAAAATAAATCATCTATCTATTGTTGTGACTATCTCAGGTGTGTCATGATTCAACAAAAAATTCAATTCAAATTGAAAAGAAATTGTTTACAATGCTGCCAAAACATGAGCCGAAAATAGTTAAATATCCACAGTGGGCTAAAAAAAAAAGCACAAATGTCCATGACGCAAAGCCTCAGCTACTTTGGAGTACACTTGAGCCAAAGACTATCCCCGGTGGTTGTCTCAGGAGGTGTCGTCATGACATTCGAACTTGACCCACAAAAAAAAAAAGCCTGCTTTGTATTCTGGCAGCATATCACCTTACTGCTAAGGTATCTAGAGGCATAAAAAGAGCAGTGTATTGTCAGGGCCCACTTTTAGAGCATTAAACATATCATTGGCCAATTCCCAGGCCAAATAAACACAATAAGAATCTTTGCAAGAGACAGACTCTAATATGGAAGCAGGCTGCAGGTCTGAGTTGATATACGGTCCCCTCAATTGCTCGGTTAGAGTAGCATTTTTGCTCGTACTAAAGTGATGAGAGCGCCCGAGTGACAAAGTGAGAATAACGCCTCACGAGAG
Organism: Syngnathus acus; assembly: GCF_901709675.1. Taxonomy (NCBI): domain Eukaryota; kingdom Metazoa; phylum Chordata; class Actinopteri; order Syngnathiformes; family Syngnathidae; genus Syngnathus; species Syngnathus acus. Next base: position 1,290,578 of record NC_051099.1, on the reverse strand, counting down.
ATGAGTGGAACACAATTTTGAGCCTCGGGACAGATGGAATGGGCAGAAAAGGACAAATGAGAGAGGAAATCAGTTGAAGTGCAACACTTTGAGGAGGGCTGAGTGTAGACAGGTATGCATTATGTATGCTAACACAAAGAGTATTGAATATGTACCTCCATGGCCATTGCAGTGTGTGCAAAAAAAGACATTAATGGTTGGAAAGGGTGATTCATGATTAAAGAACTCTACAGAAGATGGAACAAAAGTCTTTTGATGTTCATTCGGTGCCGCCATGCTTCATAATTAGTGGAAGATACATGAAGATAGATATACATATTGTATTAATATAAATATATAAATATTCTCACGATATAAATAAGTGCTGTCTGAAGCATATATTCTTTCACACACAAACACATAAAAATGATGAAAGCTAATATACACACACATACACAGTGGGAAGCCCCCCCACTGGGTCTAATTGAAGAGATTAGATGTTATCCTGTTATATCCCAGCCAATTTCAGACCATAACGACGAGTAATGCCCTCCAATTCAACGGCTGCGGCGGCAAAACAACGCTCATCATAGCCGTTCCCTTGGAAACAACGCGGCCGTCTGAAACGGCCAACTAAATAAACTCGCTCTTTCATGTCAACACCTTTGGCATAAAAGGATTCACGTCGTATGAATGAGGGGCAAACCTCTAATGGCTCAGTGCTCAATTCAAAGGCGGCTCACTGGTGCAAAACACAAGTAGCGGGATTCATTGGGAATGGATACCGAGAGAGGTGCCGCATGTAGAGCACATCGCATATACTGTACACTTTGAAGAAGAAGAAAGCTAAAGGAAAGAAAGCCAACACGTATATATGGGAGGAGAAAAAAAAAAAAAAAAAAAAGCAACCTGCTGGGTTCTCTCAGGATCAAATTACGGCCTTTAGATAGCAATTTCTGCTCGTGGTGCACAAATGCCACGCCCAATTTCATAGTCAACCGAGTAGATACAAAACAAAGACGTTGCCTATTCAAAACGACTACATACAATGGAAAATATCAAAGACTGATTACCATTAGCATTTATTTTGTGGCGTTATACAATTAAGCATGTGACATTTGAACAAAGTGCATCAACAAATGCAGACAGACAATATAACACTTGTGAGCAAAATGAAGGCTTGTAGTGGCTTAGTTGAAGTCCAGACATGAATCTGATTGAAATGCTGCAGCATAACCTTTAAAATGCCGCTCAAGCTCAAAAAGCCTCCAGTGTTGCTAAATCAAAGCAATTCTGCAAGAAAGAGTGGGCCAAAATTTCTCCACCGAGATGTGAATGACTCCTTGCCAGTTATAGAAAATGCTTGATTTCACTTATGGCTGCTGAGGGGGGCCCAGCCAGTTATTAGGTTTCTAGGCCTATCATTTTTTCACACCATGAGAGATATGACCCACCCACCCCCTTCTTTAATAATAAAAACCTTCATTTAAAAACTGCCTTTTGTGTTTACTTGTGCATTTTTGACTCGTATTAAAATTTGCTCGGGAAACATGTAAGCAGGACAAAGATAGAAAAAAAAATCAGGAAGGTGGAAAACACGTTATCACGCCGCTGCACTTGCTAATCAGAGGTGCTTAACTGCCTCCTATAGGAAATTTTGCCTTGATGGTGGAATAGCTTTTTCATCATCGGTTGGCAGCAGGACATCCATTATAAAAAAACGCCCTGCCTATTTCGTAGCTAATTCCGTTTGGTTGCTATATTTAGGCAGAATTTAGATATCGTACAAACTGTAGCATATAATTTAACAAATTGAAGATGATTTTGAATGTTGACTAGTAAACATAAAGTATTGCGATGATCACTTTGGGTACCAATGATTTGAGCCAAGCCATCAGACTGGCCTGTAATGAGGGCAGAATGGCAGAAAAATGGTGGCAAATTTTATGATTGCTATTGATGCAGCTCATCAGGGATCGCATTGCCTGGGCTGGAATGATTGCTTCTGCATGGCGGAGACTTCCATCCATGCGTGTGGCCAAAGCCGCCTGCTACATAGTTTGTGCGGAGAAGATATGATAAAGCGGTGCTGGCGAGGTTGTCCAGTGATTAATGCGCCTATTCACCGTCCTAGCATTCATCGGAAATATCTCGTGAGCGCCCAACAGGGTTGCTGCTTAACAATGCAGAGACAAGCCAAAAAGTGTAGCTCTGTAAATTGTTTTGCTATATTAAGTGAAGGCACAAATCGAAAAAGGAACCCATGAATCGCCACTCGTCAGCGCCACCCTTGGTCGCAGCCAAGCATTGCACACCAACTACATACCATTAATCCAAACAGATTTGTAAAGCTGACAAACTGATAGTACTTTTAGTCCGAATCTTTCAGTGCTAAGACTTTTTTTGCCCAACTCCCATTTGAATGCAGAGGTTTCTCTCATGTCACCTGACTTGAACTGCCGAGGGCGTCCATGTGTTGCAAATCTTGCAAATCTCTTACAGACTGTGAAGCCTTCACCAGCAATTACCCGCCAATTGACTTGCTTATCATCATCCATCATCTGTCACAGGGGGCTGTATTTTTCTCTAGCACATTATCATGTAAATGAACGACTCCTCAATCAATTAACACACTGATCCTTCTCATTTCACGCATTAGACAATCGGCGATAATATGAATTATTAAAAAGCGGAACATGCTTATTGTTGGTTCTGATGGCGAGGGGGGGGGGGGGCCTTGAATCTTCTCTCCTTACTGGTTTTAATATAAAATGTTTTTGCATTCATCTCCAAAGTATTTATAAAACTATGTGCCCGTAATTGCATAATTATGGTGAAAGATTTTCTTCAAGCTGTATTTGTTATTTCCATTTCTTCACCCATCCCTTCCTGTTGACAGCTTTATTATGCAAAAAAGTGAGGAAATGACAGAAGGGTGGGAATAAATAGATACTAATAACTAATTTGGCTCGAAGCATCTTGTTATTTTTCAGATTCGTATTTATGACACATCCAAAGGGGGGGGGGAAAGACACTAACTAAAGAAGCTGATTGATTCAACCATTAAATTGCATGATAATTAGACCTAATTTTCACCGCCATTGCGATTTATTTAAGCAAATATGCATCACTGGGGGTTTAATTCCAAATGGATTTACTGGCATGCCAAAAGAGAGCAGCCAGTTGAAAGCCTTCTCACTGTTGATCCCTATTAAAATGTGCAATTACATGGAGGGGCAGTGGCCCTCAACTAGGCAACTGCTGCTTCCTGCCATGTGGCCATCAGGTCATGGTGCCTGGATCAGAGAGACAGAAAATTAGAAGCATAGGTATGATATCAAATGAGTAGCAGAGGGAAGAGTGAGCCAGAGAACTCCTCACCTTATAAATCATCTTTTGTGGGGGGTTTTAATGGTGCCTGACTGAACATGTGACTGATTTGATCCATTGCATATCTCATTTGCTGCTGAGATTTAGTCCCTGTCACTGACTCAGTAAATGAATCACAGAGTTTAAAAAAAAAAAAAAAAAAAAAACAGCGCACATACTTTCATGCAATGTGTGCCCAAACGCATACAGTGTAGCTAATAAATAATCGGGAAACTAAATAAAAGCCTTGCACAACAAAGGCTCAGCAGCCGGGCTCTCAACAGTGATGCAAACTTGAATTTTGCACACAGCAGGTAATTAGGAAAACAAATGAGTCAAACAGCGGGCTGTATTTTGATTTTTTTTTCTTTCCCAATGAATTTTAGGCCTTTTTAGTGAGCGGGCAAAACAAAGTGGGAATTTACAAGTACTGTACACAGAATGTAAATGAGAGGGATGAGATGATGGATGTTGAGAACAGAGTCCGTCGCTCATCTCGGAGAAGCGGAGCCGTTGTAATTAGGCTCGCTGACACGTGGCAGACTCTCGCGGCGAGGGAGTCAGCCATGCAGTCAGACGGGAGAACAGAGAGTCGCACCCTCCACCCTCTTAGCGGGGTGCCGAGGTCAACCTCCATTTTCTGGCAGGCCCTTGTATCCCCTTGCAATCCGTATAAAGAAAGACTCAACAATAAATTCGACCAAATATATACCGTAATTTTCGGACTATAAGTCGCGTTTTTTTTTTCATAGTTTGGGGGGGGGCGACTTATACTCAGGAGCGACTTATATACATATATATGGTTTTTTTTCACTTTTTTGGGCATTTTATGGCTGGTGCGACTTATACTCCAGTGCGACTTATAGTCCGAAAATTACGGTATATAAAAAAAGGAGTCTTCTTTGTGTCATCCATTTGAATGGAGTCATCATTTAAGTGTTGCTTTCTATTTTCCTATGTTTAAGCACAACGGTAATATATAAAAATTGCATAAGGTGTCTTATAGGACCAAATCAAGAATTCAGTGATGCCCTGGAAAATGTTCAGTTCCATTCCATGGGCTCTTTACTGCCGGCGTGTGTTTGGGGACTGGCATATTAATAAAGACAATAAAATGAGGAGAGTTTAGAAAGCCACATTGGAGTAGTGCACCACGCCTTGTTTGCTTTTGGGAGCTTGTGAGTGACATAAAATTTGATTTGCAATTCTTATACACCAGTGACTTGCTTGTTATTCGCAGGGTAGATGCGCACGGTGCCAACGCAGCATCAAATGTGCCTGCTGGAGTCCACTCAAACAGATGAAATAATCTGCATGTTTTCGCAAGCGCAACTGTGTTGATTGGCAAACGCTTTGCTTGACTTATTCAGCCATGTTTGCTTTCCCGCTACAGAAAATATTTTCTTTGTTGGTTTCATTATCAAACTTGCACAAAACAAAAACAGTGTTAACATGAGCTGCTTTCACTGCTTGGTGCTAAAAAAAACAAAAACATTCGAATGAGAATTTAGTAGGATGTTCAATTAAAGCCAATTGCTTTTTGGAAAACATGCATTTCATATGCACTTCATTATAGTGGGACAAAATGCTTATTGTAGAAAATAAATAAAACTGTATTTTGAAGCTAGACTAAAGCACACAGACTAGTCTAATCTAGTCTGCTGCGCATGGGTGATCCAGACTTCCTCCTGGAACCAAGAACACACAGCAAGCCTGTCTCGTTGCGAGAAATCTTAACATCTCACTAAACGTGTCACAAAATCCCCCTGCCCCGTGTCACCAGTTTCATGCTCAGAGAAATCCAATCTATCATAATTACATGGCCGCCTGCCCGTATTGATCACGTGCTGGTCAGGCAAGAATCACAGCGAGAGGTAAGATTAAAATAGATGTGCAAGTAGCAGGAGCGAGCTGAGGGACTTGGACTCCACTTTGGCCGAGCATCACCGTCGACAAGGCTTTTAAGTGTCATTTTGACTGATGTCTTTCCCCTCTGCCCAGATGCTTTCATCGGTAGTGCCGATTTTGCACGCAATATGTATGTATTGTAGGAATGTATTTTGGTGGAGCTCTGACCCGAGTTCCTTGCTATGCTGCATCACTCCGCCGTGTACAAACCAAAGCCGCTGGAGCGAATGCACTAAAATGCACCATCAGCCAAGTGTGTGCTTGTGGTGATTTATATGTTGCAGCACACCTGCTAGGATAGTGAAAGGCACACAGGAGGCGACTTCAGTCTCAAAACTAGACGATTGCTTTCCGTGAAAATAATCGGACATTTCAAAGTCAAATTTAATCACAATGATTCCATTTCCAACTCATGTCTTGGGAGACGAGTGTGTTGTGAGAGATCAGCGTCGAGCAAAGGGAAATGATCCAATTCCTCTTTCCAATTTCACCTATCCAAATGCACATACGTACGTCTGTTTGTTTGTTTGGTCGCGTGCCATGAGTTTTGTCAAATATGTGCCTTGCCTCAGTATAGTTTGGGAAACATTGGCCTAAAATATCATAGCTCATCTACTAATTCGATAGCATTTAAAATCAAGGCGGCAGAGAATCATTCCCATCCAGGAAAACAATGCTGCTTGGCTAGGCACCGACAAGAAACGCTGAGTGAGTGGAAAGAAAATCTTCAAGAGGACTTATTATGGAAAACGAACTTTTTAATTGCTTGTGTACAAATAGTTGGGTCTCTCGAGTGTCTGCGTGCCAATCAAGTGTGAAATTACACACTTGGTTTGGCAGAGTTGCCATTTTCTTTTCTCGCAAGTGACGGCCGAACTACGGAGAAACACTATGGTGTCAAAATCGACGTTGAGTGCATCATTTGGACTGACCTACAATTACAACCACAAAATCTTTGATCATTTAAATTATATCAATGTATTCCCAACATCGCATTGGTTGGAAATCAGTTGGAAAAACTGCTTTTAATATCATCCTGAAAACACTTCAATTCTTGTAAATGCAAGAGAGCTTGAACTGCTCCAGTGGATATGGGGACAAAGACCTCCCGCAGATCTTACACAGTGCAATGAAGAAGTGAGAAAATGACAGAAATTAGGTGTTGGTGGGCCTAAAGTTGACAAAAGGAAAGAAGCTAAGACGACGGGAGATGACACATGCCCAAAGGAGATCAGTCAACATTTGGGTAAGAGGTGCTGTAATTGGGATTGAGCAGACACATAGAAGCAGACAGGGAGATGGCGGGAGAGCGAGACCAAGGCTAACCAAGACATGCTATTATTATGTGATCGGGATAAATTTCAGGTGGATTACGCCGATCAGGTGAGTGCCCATTTCTCAATCAAGCACGTGCCCGTTTGCAATACATGTGAAGCTGCAGATATGTCAAAATGGGCAATTTTTAACCGATGGTAATTGTGACTGAATGATATGGGGAAATAAATGATCACCCAGCCTTACTCTATGCATGAAGAAAAAAGACACCAAGGACTAAGTGACCCATAAAATGTCTGTAAAAAGGTTCAAAATGGCCTAGAAGATAGCACAAAGGACTCTGGGATGTCTGACGCTCCCCTGGGTGCAAATGTGTTGACACGAGAAACACCAAGACAGCCAACAGCCAGCTGGCCACTTGCAGCAACATCATTACACTTGGCTCTCACCTCAGCGGTATCGTGATAGCTAAGACGGAAAACGTGTAAATGCCGCAGGTACATGCGTGATCACACGTATACTGGACACACATACACACACTCACGACCGCAATGTCAGACAGAATCAGACAGGCCCTCAGTGGGGAGGACGGCAGTGGAGAAACTGGAAAACTAAACAAGACAGGAAAGAAGAAGTTGTCTTTGTCCATTTTTCATATTCTCCCAGCTGCAGACAGCCCTTTTTTTTTTTTCTTGTCGCACACGCACATTCACAGATGCACACACGCATGCACATGCTGACAGACAGCCTCTCAGCGCGGGTAAGTGCACTGAAGAAAAGTATAAAACCACAAATGACTTCTGAAGAGCATATTGAAATTGGAAAATGAGAAATGGACTCAAAAGGAGGTTTAAAAAAAGGTTGTGGAATATTAAGATATTTCTCCTATACTATATATATTTATTTCCTTTTTTATATACACTCAAGTGCACCTAAACTCATCACTTTGTTACCGGTGACCTTAGGGCGACAGTGAGATTATGAGTTTTTGTTTGTGAAGGACAAATCTGAAGGTTGCAATCCCTTCTGGGGGCAGAGCGTGACGCAAGCAGCTAAAAGGACGCTTGCCGTTTCAAATGCATTGTGCTGTATATTGTACAGAGTATGTGGGTCAATATTTCCAGGATAGTCTTTTTTTTTTTTTAGCTCTCCTTTTCTCCTTCACACAATATGCCTCACTCATACAATAACTGGATGGCAAGTATGCTTCATTTAACACTGGATAATAAGGTCACATTTCAAGGTTGCTGTCACAGGTTTGTCAAAAAAAAGGATCTAATGCTATTCACTCATATTTACACAACTTGAGCTTGTGTCAGAAATGCAACCTCGGTGAGAAAAAAAAACTGTACGAAAAGAACTGGTATGTTTTTCAGTGATGTAAACGTCAATGTTTCATGGAAGCATTCTTACAAATTCCTATGCCTTTTATAGCTGAAGGATTTGAAATTCAATTCACGTAAAACTGATTTTAATAACCAAACCAGGTAGGCACAAACAACAGCGCAGGAACTTTATAATTATGATGGTACCTTTTCTACAAAATCCTGCTGAAGACACATAACACCATTGTTGTATAACCTAACTGGATGAAAAATATATAAGGTAGACCATCTTTAAATAAGCTGCTATAAACAAACATGATTCACTGTTTTTCCCCTTCACTTCTGCTCTCCTGATGACATCACAGCTTCCGGCGCCCTACTTTATGTATGTTTACAGCAAAGAGATATGCATAAGTGCGTGTCCGTGCTTCAATCTGTTTATATGCATCCTTGACCCTCCTCTCTTCTCTATATATGTAAACAATGTGAATTATTGCCAGTGATACATTGCAAACAACATACGGTAGAAAAAACCACAAGGTCGTTCGTCCACGCAAGCATTTACAAATGGATCCAACAACCTTTGTAGTTCACTTGCTCACCTTCAGCATGTGGACTCTAATAGCGCAACAGACGTTATCAATGCTCACACTTTCCCTTTAAGTGCAGAGACTGCAGATAGATCCCAATCAAAAGAAAAGCCCCATACTCAGGCTGTTATACAGAACTTAACAGCATTTGTTCAGCTTTGGTTCATCCTTTAACCTCTAATCGCTTCTGACCCTCCACCATTAAACGCTTTCTCCTCAACCCAGCGCCGACCTTATCAAACAGCCATCCATCCTTTCGCTACATCGGAGTGGCTTCAATGGTTCTCCCAAAGTGCCAATTTCATGTTACTTTGATCTTTACCCACCAGAGGATCTTCTTAAACTCCAAGCAGAACTACTTCAATTTGACTGACTAGGTAAGATTGTGATATTATCGCCTAGGTGTGCGATATGTAGAATAACCACAAAACCTGGAGGAACACGAATAAGCTTGACTCCACCCACTCCCATCCTTTCAGTAAGCCTTCCCACTACTAATACTCTGCAGCAACACTGGAGTGTTTATTGGCTCTCACTTGGTGTACAGTAAATCCCCCCATGAGATTCCCTGCCCCTTTGGGTCAAACTCATAGAAGTTCTGTGTTTGAGCTGAGGTCAGTACAAAAGAAATCAGAAAGCCTGTGGCGGAACAGTGTGGAAAAACACTTTCTTTGCTGTGAATTCTATTTTGGGGATGTTTGGTTTTGTCATAAAAAAAAAAAAATAGCCGAAACCACCATCGACTCTTTGTACAAAGCTTCCTAGAAGAGACAAATTGCCACCGTGATATTAGCATGCGTCAAAACCACATTAAAGGATCAAGTGAAGCCAGATGGATACAACTGCTCACTGCAGACATTACCATTAAAACCTGTGATTCAGTCTATTAACAAATTTCGGCCTAATATTGACATGTAACGCATGTTTTGTTCCCAACGACACATCGCGAATGAATTATTGTGTGTTTTTTGTGTGCACATGCAGCATGACCGTGTGGTTCTCATTACTGTGTGCCAGCAAGCCCGAGTGATCTAATACAGAGGTTGGGTTCAGATTTTGCGGCTTTTCTGCAGCCTATAGTTAACGGCAACAAAGCAAAGCCCCCAGACCGCAGCACCCACCCACCCATTCAATCCCAGTTCGTTTTACATTCGCCCCTACTACCCAAACACGTTATACTATTGTATCCTGTTACTCATCTGGGAGACATATGGGGACCTCTCGGGAAGATAAACAAGAGGAGAAATGTAGTATGTATATCCCTTGGTTTATAACTCGAAACATATAAGAATGGGAAACAGGATTTGAGCTTGCATGAAACAACGTTGCTCGGTTTAAGCAAAGTATATCCTGGTAAAGGGAGATAGAGACATGAAGTGACTCCAGCAGCTTTTGGGTGTGTGAGCTAAAAGCTAGATTGCCAACGGCTCCAGATTTATTTCGATGCTTTTCAATCAGTTGCTCACGGTGGACAATCTAAAAACTGCAACTGGAAGCAGTCACGCACTTTGACATCTACGAGGGCCTGCATGTGCGAGTAGTCTGATTTTCTGACTGACAAAATTACAGCAGTGTAAACTAAACCGAATTTCCCCTGAGAGCTCATAATAATCGCATCATCTAAACACCGCACAAGAAAATGGCTGCTGACGAAACACATCAACCGCCAGTGGTTTGATGGGATTTGCAAACATGATACATTTTGGGGGACATTTGATTTAATGTCGATAAAATTCACAAATATGGATTATGTATTTTAATGGAATCAAACAAGGGCTTTAAATAGGAGTAAAAATAGTCAAACCTCAAAGATGGTGACATGCTCAGATTCTGAAGTTGCTTTAATGGCAACAACCATGTACACAAACATATCCCTGCTGATTGGCTGCTGCAAATAAAGTTAAACAGCGCCAACTACTGTTTGCGTGACAAAACCGCATTCATTGATTTGCTAAAACACACGAATCGGCAGATTTGTTACCGACTGCCGAGCCCACGTGCGACTCCAAATCAACAGTAGGCAGATTTCCAAAAGTCTTCATCCCTAATTAAAGGCATTTCTTCAGTAAGTATGTCAATTTATCATCGTGTGTCTTGAGTCGGCGAAGTAACCAAGATAATGGTTGTCAAAGAAGTCATTTTGCTGTGGACTTCTATTGTGTATGAATTCAAATAAGATTAAAGTCGCCCCGCTGTGTTTGCTTTCCATATGACTTGAATTTATGACTTTTTTTTTCCCGGCACTTGTGGAACTGAAAAGGCTGTTGTGTGTAATGGTTGGCAGCTTGGCGCACAGATTTTCACTCTCTCTTTTTCATGTATTTCTTGGTGCGTGTGTAGAGCAGGCCAACTGTTCCATTGGATTTGCGTTGGCCAATAACCTGAGGTTTTCATGTGCTTGCACAGTTTGTCTGTCCGTCCGTGTGTGCACGTGCGTGTCTGAAGGGATATGCAGGCTCTTGGGGTATGCAGTGGCATGCTTTATGAATCAATGCCAGATTGGGAATTGACTGTGATACATCTCAAGAGAAATCAAAGTGCTGCCAAAGGTAGAGAGATGAAACTTGAAGGTTTTCTCTGTAAATCCTACAGGCAGCATATTTGTGCAATGACCTATGTAAGTTAGGCCAATTTGTGGTATTTACTGAAGCAAAGAGCAGAGGAAGAAGCCCTGTGGTCCTCGGGGATGGGAAGTACGTGCATGAGGAACATCATAGCCTACCAATGAAAATCATGAATTGCCAACATTATTGTTAATAATCGCTTCAACAGAAAATAAAATCCGAATAAATCCTATGAATGATAAAAATTGAATATGGTTAATTATTAATGAATGAATATTTATTTATTATTAATTATGTATTAATTGTCTTTATTTTTAATACATTTAAAATGTAATTATGATGATTACCCCCCTCCCCCATTTTCAATCTAGGATTGTCGAGAAGCCACAAAAATTGCTGCCAATCGAGAAAGCGACCCTTGAGAGTCATTATTGTTAATAATCGCTTCAACAGAAAATAAAATCCGAATAAATCCTATGAATGATAAAAATTGAATATGGTTAATTATTAATGAATGAATATTTATTTATTATTAATTATGTATTAATTGTCTTTATTTTTAATACATTTAAAATGTAATTATGATGATTACCCCCCTCCCCCATTTTCAATCTAGGATTGTCGAGACACCACAAAAATTGCTGCCAATCGAGAAAGCGACCCTTGAGAGTCACCCAAATATTTTGTGTATACAACCAATATGTTTGCAGTATTCATTCAACCAAATACAAGTCGACTTTTGTATCCACCCTGTGAAGCGACAAAATACTGGAATAAGACAGCCCCATATATCACAGCCAGACATTCTTTTTTGTTTGTTTCATTCTATATGATTCTACACAGAGCTAAAGCAGTAAACCGTGACTGTAGTAACCACTTAAGAAAGTGCTAAACAGAAGGGCCTGCAGCGCTGGGACAGAAGTCTATCCCAGATGAGTAATACTGAACTAATGCACACCAGATTCCCTGCACCATGGTGGGCTCCTCACTAAAAGTTCCTATCAAAACAAAAATGGGAGCAGAGTTTCACTTTTTTGCATGGTTGACTTTTGCTATTTCTGTCGCAAGTCTTACTTACTCGGCATGATCAAGAGTTTGCTTGCATCATGTTTTACCAGAGAGAGTTCCCCGTGTGTATTTGTGTAAGCCAAATATGCTCTGTTGTTCAAAGTGACTTAACTAAAAAGAGGCAGAAGAAACTGAGGGCATGTCTGCCGAATGTCTGTGTCCTGGCAGAGGACTGAAAGCATGAAAAGAGGTTGCAGGAAGGTTGGCTGGAGTTCAGTACCGCGTCTATATTTGACCGGGTTAAGGCAAAAAGCACGACAAGAAACGTTGCAAAAGGGGCTATAATAGGGCAAAAGAGAAAAATAGAGGCATGGGTGTGTGCCTTGTGAGTATGAGTGCATAAAGGAGTCATTCCGGTAAGTGAAGAGTCTGATAAGGTTGATTTGATCTCAAGCCCATTATTTCCTCAATCTCCCCAAGAGGACACTGAAGCGAGAGCATCCTTTTGCTACAAGCGGCCCCTCAAGTGTTTGCTCATGCCGTTATATTTCCCTCGATTGACTTGGTTAATCTGTGCATTGTGTTGATTTAATTCCATCAAAAAGGCATTGTTGAGCTAAAAAAAAACTATATATTCCGTTATCAAGGGGGCTGCCGCATGCTTCTCTTGAAGATGTGCTTCACCTAGCAGAAGCACAGCTTGAATCAAGAGCTGCAGTGTTCTGAGAGGGTCATTGTGGGTGGGCTTATGTCCAGACAATGAGTCACCATATCCATAGTTTTTCATGGTTATAAAAGATAAATATTTCCAAATTGTCATCATCAACTCCTATTTGAGTATCTCTACTTCTTACAGTATTAAAATGAAAAAAAAGTATTCAAACTGACTGCATAGTTGTGCAACTCATCTACCCAGAAAATAAAAGGATTTGAACAGCTGTCACCACGCAAACACGAGGGGACAATTATTGCAATTATAAGACTGCATATGGAGAGCCTGAAGATAGGCCAGCCTCACTATATCAGATGGCGCATTGCAGACTGGTAGGAGCTTTGTCAGAAGCCAACAGCAGAGACTTTAATATAAAGGTCCAAAATTCCTCTTAAGCAACTGTGTGTGTGTGTGTGTGCCTGTGAAAAAATATTCAAAGGTTGGGTCAAAGTTCATCTGATGAATTTAGCTGATGTTAACCACTGGGTCCACTTTGGGTTGAGAAATAGGAGGTTGTGCTGTCTAGGCAAGATAAGCGCTATGGACTAAATTCGCCATCGGGCTGGCTTGCAGAGGCCGAGTGGGGAAAACTTGCCACTGTGCTCATAAATCATCATATAATTGTTTTGGCTCAACTGATAATGAAATAGTCAACCGTAATCAAATTTAGCTCAGTGTTGAATGTCAAACGTAGATTTGCAGTAACATTAAGCTCAAATGCATCATTTGATAAAAGGAGCCACAACGGAATATCGAGCGAGCCCGTTACCTCTTAGATTTACGGAGCAGCCGAGCTGGTTGCATCTCGACCAGCAGGATGCGACATTATCAACCATGAGATTTTTTTTATTTATTTTTAGCCAAAGCAGGAATGTGCTATATGAAGGGACAGGAAGGGAAATGGATCTATCAGCAGAATTTGATGATCAACTCAGATAATCTAGCTCAGTTTTGCATGTATTGATTTGTCTATTTTCCAAGGGGGAAGGGGTTACAGTACAGCCACTTGCGCCAATATGTGATACAAGCAAAAACATACAGCTCAGATCAACCCTAATCTGTATTTGCACAACTGTTGTTTGCAAAAGCGTGTTTATTTTAATAACAAGTGTTAAATCATTCATTATTTACGTTGCCTCTGGTGGCTTGTGAGGGATACAGTTGGGAATCTCGGTCTGATACGTTCCCTTCAGCTGTTGTTGGTAGACTTCTATTGCCTCAGGTTGTTCAACTGGAAACCAGATTTGCATACATGCACCTGATAAGCTAGTGAAGGTGCTTTATGGTAACATTTCCACAATAAGTGTTCACTAATTGTGTGCAAATAAATAATAGGCAGAATTTTTTTTCATATACAGAATTGTAATTAAATTCAACTTGAGCTCAGGTTTGTTGTCATTACAGAAGAGTTTAGAAAATGAAATTAAAATGACAAAGGGACTCAAAGAAGTGTGATAGATTAAGAACGAACCACTCAGCAACTGCTGTGGTTTTCATTTTTATCCAACAGTAACCAAGGGAAACGCCGAGGGCAGCTAGCAAATGGATTCTTGAAGATGCATGGGGGGGAGAAATGAGGAGAATACGATTGACTTCCTGCATTTGGACACTGGGAGCTATATAGGGCCTTACAAAAGTTGATTTAGCTCTTAAATGTTGCTCTGTCATCTCCTGAGGGTAACCCATGTTCAAAGAACAGAAATGGTCTCCACTGCAGGTGAAAATGTAGCGGCATGATGGCTCTTGGCAAGAAAAGCAGCAAACAACTGTGAGAACTTTGGAAAATAACTTCCAGCCAACAATTGAGTGCAATGCAGCTGGGGTTTTCAGGAGGTGAAACCTTTTTGGCTTGGCTTGCTTGTTATTTCAACTTCTTTGGAAAAATTAAACGGAGATGGCCAAATGGGTCAATTCTAAAAGCAGCTTTGTGCAGACCATTTTCAAATGTACAACGCGTGATTCAATTAGAGCCACTTACAAATGCATTGTCCTCAATACGGAGGAAGTATACGTCCTTCTATTTTCCTGTGTGGCTCAATTTCTGCATCGTCACAAGTAAACACCAGTCTACAAAATCGGGTCTAGCAGCTGCTCGGACACGGATAAAGACACGCTAATGGACGTTTGAGCCATCGCATCTGGCGCAAATGCTGACAAGGTAAAAAGGGAGTGCGTGTTTGTACGCCTGATTGACGTCACGCAGCATATGTGACGAGATGGTGAAAATGAATGAACCGAAGTCATCTAGTCAGTGTACACTTACAACAGCGTTGCTAAAAATACCCAAGTACTGAGAACAAGCGGCATAAAAACCGCATGTTATCGTATTAGAAGTTATCAATGGGCAGTTCACAGTGGACGTAGAGGGCAATACAGGCTGTTGTTTTGAAATCCCATCTAAGTGACACTAAGGAGCCCCAACTGTTGCAAGAAAACAGGATGGAGCCGTGCTTCCATGTTGTTTACGCCAAATTCTGACAATAACACATTCATGTCACGGCAAAAATCAAGGATAATTGGAACAGGCAACGTTTTCAAAGTCTGTTTCCAGCTGACAGGAGTGACGCACGCTCTGGTCCTCTTCTACCTGCATTTATTTCGCCGATGCAAAATATTTCAGTCACATGACCTTTGATTTAAATACTCTGTTTTTATTTAACCACATTATGTGCATGGCAAGGTAATGAAAAAATAGTCATTAATAAATGAAGATAGTTTCAGAATTATGAACTTACTGGAGACTTAGTTATAGTGTCACTGGCTTTTGTTTCCGCCAATAACAGGATGTTTTTGTAAGCACACACAGACTGTTTGACTTGGAACAATAACTGCAGGGAGAAGAGAGAAACATTTGAATGTGACCCGCCTGGAGTCGGCGGATTAAAAGTGCTTTCTTCAGACTCAGTCATCAAATGTACGCCATTCTCAAACCTATTTCAATTTCCTGGCAGACACAGTCGAGACTGTGTGCTCTTGTAACATCTGCCAGACGTCTTTTTGGCCAAGGGATGGATTGAGGCAGTGGATGGTGGGGAACTGCAATTAATAGATTTTGTATGTGGTTCTTGTGTGTCATGGTGAGTACAGCACAGTACAGAACAACACTTTATAAGACCTCAGAAGAACCTTTTTTTTTCTTTACTAACAGCTGAAGCAAACACTATAGAAACAAATAATACAAATGAGGAGTCTGCATTTTTCCAATGTCACGCAAGAAAGATGATTGTTCCCCGGGAGACATCCATTATCCTATATTGTTAAATGTCATATTGTACCACCTCCTTGTTTGTGTCAGCGAACCAACTAAGACACCGATACACACAAATCGCATAATCAACAAAAGCAATCTATCTTTCAAATGGTAGACTGCTTGTGCAAAACCACTCGGCATTTCGTAGACTGATTGCAAAACACGTTTTCAACAAAACAGTGGAGGCCAAACTATGAAATACCAAGCAGGGTCGTTTTTGTGATTCTGTACTTATGTATGTTAGACAAAGTCAGGCGAATGAATGACTTTAGTGTCTTCGGCAAATCAATACTTCTTTCGACTTTTGCCTGAGAACAAATCCTTCCACTGAAAATTGGGGAACGGGCTCACAGAGTGTCACTTGAGAGAGAGGCACGGCCGACATGCATGGTCCGTGCACATAATCTCTTTCCACCGTGTGATCGCCTTCCAGCCCGCTATGATCTGGATATCCCAAGCCTGCTAAGATTATATTGTGAGAAAGAATTACCTTTACTACAGGATCACAATTTGTACCATCATCTCTGCTGCCTGAATCCTAAGTCAAGAAACTAGTATTGTTTTTGACTCAATAAAGCAAGTCTGACAGTTGACATGCATGCATACACCAAACAAATTAAAGCAATACTGACTTTGCCAGTTCTAGTTTTGTACAAGAGCAATAAATGTGCGGTCTGAACTCAGAGGATGGAACATGTGGTCTGTGGGGTGAGTCTTGGAGTCTGCTAAAACGCTGTAAAAAGTCAGAAGTGGCAAGTCACTTTTTTGGAAAAGAAACAATAAGTGGTAAACAAAGCAGTGGTTAAAAAAGCTGTTAAATATAACAACACAGGCTTAAAGTTAAAACTTTAAACTTCGCCTTGGGTTGTCATGGGAACAACTGCCATACTTGGTAGACAACTGTCCTCCCGAAACAGTGATTTCAACCCATTGTGTGACAAGTGTGCACTAATTCTCTCTTCTTGTGTATTTTCTTCATTTAAATTTTTCTGAGCTGGTCAGTTCAGGTAAGGGTCAACCTCCCTTGAGCCCTCTCAAACCTTTTCAAATGAAAACGTAGGGAAAAAAAAGAATGTTGGGCTACAAATAGTAGCTCTAATATTTTTAATGAGGCACCTGCTCCACTGCAAAGTATCTAATTCACGAGCAGGTTCAACGTAACAGCCAGACTCTCTCCAGCTCAGCGGGAGATGCAGACACAGTGAACGAGAGAGGGGACGGGGATTTTTTTTTTTTTTTATCTGTCAGGCAGCACCATAGTGTATAATTAGGCTATTAAAAAAGGTAAAATAAAATATAAGAGCAAAAACTAGACTATCACCTGCCATCACACTTTGGAGGGTGCGAATTCCGCGACATCATTCACACTCGCACACCAACGTGTCACCATTTCATCGGCGATGAAGACATGATTCCAATGTAGATGTTCTTTCCCATAGAAACACTTTAGAGGTATTCATTCGTTTTAAAGGGCAATCATGCTTAGTGGGCGGAGAGGAAGTAAGGTGATCAAAAAACATGGCAGGTGCAGGGGAAATAACATTGCTAATTACACTTTGCTGAAAGCATTGCAGACCTCTGCAGTGGCTTGGATTCAAGTGAAGACACTGAAATGACAAAAACAAATACATATAGCACCAATGCACTCGGGAGCAGGCTCGTTTCAACCAGGTAAAGTCTGCTTTTTTAATCGCCCGAAAGCTACACTGAGTCTACGCTTTAACACCTGGGCGGCCCTTTTCCACTCGCATTTAAATCCAGACGGCAGCAGGAGGTGATTTGGCGCTCGCATTACAGCGTATGTAATGGCCAGGTCTGTGCAATTATACCTTGAGGTGTTGTGCAGGTAAGATAACCCAGTACAGGTCAAATTACAGAGTATAAACTTTCCAATTTCATTCCTGAAACTTCCCAATAGGCTGCTGTCACGCGAGCCGTCCGTCTTTTTTTAAGCCTTTAAGGCAACCAAATACGTTTCTTTGGGATCAAATTCAGAGCTAATTTTTGGACTGTGAAACTAAAGTTGTACTCCCAGTGTAATTTAAACCAGAACTATGACGGTAAATCCAACTCGACTTTTTTCAGGCCACAATTACTTGCCCCCCCCCCAAAACAATGACAAATATATACTTGACACTACGAAGGAGCTAAAAAAAAATCTAATAAAAAGGGTGATTACATAAAGTCACTCAGCTAGGATCAGCGAAGGCACAGGTTGAGTCATCCTGACACGCCTGTGTGTACTGAGGCAAAGTGAGCTAGAAAGCCAAATGCAGACAAAGAAAGCCAGAGAGCACCAGCGAGCACCAGAGAGGCAAGCAAAGAAGGAGAACCAAGAGTGAGGTGACAGCAGCTTGCTAAAGAATTGATGAGCAGCATGTTTCATCCACGCCATTTCCTGCCGTGATACACGTCCTCCGCAATGACTTCCTGTCATCAATATGGTGGCGTCCTGCTAGGATGAGTTGACAAAGAGATCCGGTCTGAGTCCATGCCCCGTCGTCACGCTTCCAGAATGCGCTGTGTTCATATTTTTCAATGATTGTCGTGTTTGGGAAGGCCGGATTGGACCAGACGGTCCATTCACGTATTCTTTAGTGCATCATAATTGATAAGCTTTAAAAAATCTCTTGATTGTGTGGACCGGATTATTATTAAATTGTGTCTCGTCTGCAACGGAGGAAAAATGGAGTTCACTACTTGGGGGCAACCAGCAGAGGCACTGCTGATTCAATCAACTCCATCCTTCTGTGTCCAATAACAATATATGTTCCAATAAACAACAATATTTTGTCTGGAAAACAATAAAACAGAGACCCAAATCCAATAGTTAGACTCAAAAGAAATCAGAGCTGAAGATAAGCGCCAAGTGGGGATCCACAGTGGGGAAAATATTTGCTACTACTACCACTGCAGGAAAATACAGATTATTATTATTTTTTTACTAATTTTGAATAGGTAAAAAAAAAAATCAATATATATCAATAGACTGATATTATTTATTTATATCGTGCAATACTCTTCCGCTATACCACCCAGCCCTACAATGACGTGTTCACGTTAGACATGATCTCGTTTAAAGCGCAAGGACAAAATATTTGGGCCTATTTTTGTTCCCAAAGTGTCATGTAAGCCACTCTGGCAAATACAAAGTCACTCGATCTGCAACTATGAATTTTTTAAGCGACAAGGATAGGGTCAAAAGCTAAAATAAGTCACCTGTGATATCAGAGTGTTTTGAATTAAAAGTCTGATCATGTTAGCGTGAGGCCAAGTTTGCACACAACTAAACATTACATTAGCCAAGGTGCTAGCGCTAATACAACATGACAGGTGTCGAGGCTGGTCCAACACTGCACACCACTAGAGAAGATGATGCGGGGTGGCCGTGGCATGGTCAGAGGCAAGCAAGCCATCCTCCCGTGATCTTATTTAAATCTAAATGTAGTAAATGGTAAATTTCCCTGAAAATGGGCAAGGCATAATAGATCCACTGAATATGTTTATTAGGCCGTCTATTATGGTGAGTACTAATCGAGCAACCTCAAGTGTATCATCAAGTTGTACCTGCATTCAGTCACCATGGAAACTGAAAGAAGAAAGGTGAAATGAACAAGAAAGACAAGGAAGAACTCGGCTACCATGGAGATAAAATGTTCGACAGATGGATGAAGTTATCCCTATGCAGATTTCACAATCTATATTCCACGGCGTTATCGCTTCCCCTACAACACGCAAAGCCTGCACACGGAGCAAAAAGGAATGTTTTGATAGGGCACGTAATGTCAGATAGTAAAAAAAAAATGGCTGCTGATATGCGTTCACTGTGTTTGTTCAGAGTGGAGAAAAAGGCTGAAAGATAAAATAAAAAAAAAATTGGTTTGACCTTGAATTCCCATTTATTAATGACACACCAGAGGGGCCATCTTACCTAAAATTTGGGGGCAGAAGATTTATAATCCCTTTCTCTGATAACTTTTGTTCACGATGGAAAACAGAGGGAGTGAATATTAGTCCTACAGCCACAAAAGTGCTTCTCTTTGAGAGAATTCAGCAAAAGCTTACTATTGTTCCTTTTACTACTATTAAATGATTTAGTGCGTCGATATTTCTTTGCGTCAAGCGGCTCAACAAGTAAACGTGAAACATTTTATGGCGTAAAATCGACTTTAAATTGGAAGCCTCCCGGGACTTTTGAAAATACTGTCGTATTTACTTTTGAGCTAAATATTGCGAGCACACATGAATATCTTTCTTCCCTTTGGCAAAAAAACAAGCATGTAATGTGGAGGCTAATATTTGAGGAAATATGATGTCCCATACACAACCTCCTTATTTGTTAACAGCTGCATCATGAAATAATATTAAAAGACATTTTATTTACTTAACTCTACCTTCTGGTCACATCTATCTTGCCGTGCTCGGGCTGTTATATATTAAGCCAATCGCTTCCAGTACAATCACCTCAACTGCTATTGATAATGGTATTGACCCAACACGCACTTCCTCCTAGGCGAGAAACATCAATCACTTCCTGGCTTATGCATGTCCTCGCTACTGTCCCTGTGAAAAAGTATGGAATGCGTGCTGCACACATGCGAAGAGCAAAGCTGTACTTGAACACGCAGAAAAAATTGGAAATGTTGGACAACATTGAAAGGCTAGATTTGGGGGGAAAAAAAAAATTGAGCTATCATAAAATAAAAAGATCAAATAAAATGTCACATATGGGTAAAAAAAATTAATTTGGTTGGCATTTAGCCCAAGTCAGTCCTCCTAGTCTCTGTATGCGCTTTGGGCTCCGACCAATTGCATATCATTGAAATACTCCAAATGTAAGTAGACCTATGCAGTCAATTTGCACTTCTGAGGCTGTTATTCAAATCTTAGCGTACTTTCCGTCTGATTACAAAGTTATTATGCATCAGCAGAAGGGCGATATCCGCGACTTTCTATCATCATGGATGGTCCTTCTGAACTTTCAGTCCAGACACTCAGTCACTCTTAACGAGCGAAGGCGAAGTATCATCAACGGAAGACGAAGCCATCTAATCTTTCAGTTTGAAGAATATTTGTCTTTTTCGGGGAGGGGAGGGGGGGGGGGGGGGACAATCATAACTTGGCTGTTCAAACACAAGCGGGCAACTTGTGTATGGCGCTTACAAAGGCCCCAACTTAATGGAAGTTTGAATTACCATTTAAATAGGATTTCCTTTTTTGTTGTGGTGGGGGCGGGGTATTATACAGAAAGATAAATTACATTGTAAACAATGTCAAAACAGTTTAATGACACACATGAAATGAAAGCGCCTGCCGTGCGCTTTCTTGGCCACTGAGTGATATAAAGAGCGGACTGAATAAATAACGAGAAGACCCCAGGCAAAAAAGCCACTACGCAGACTTGTTTTGTCTCGAGCTGGGCTTGCACTTTTAATTGACTTGAATAAAAACTCAATTACAGCATTGTGGCCACCGGAGGGAGAAAGAGCAAGTGAGGGAGTGAGTGCGAAGAGGACGGGGAAGGAGGGGGGAAAAAAGGAGAGAGGAATGAGGGAGTTATTGGGTCAGAATGGCACCTCGGGGGTGGAATCAGGACAGCAGACAAAGCTTTTCTACTGGTCTGTCTGTCCATGGGAATTACACCTCAGCGAGAGGTAAAAAAAAAAAAAAAAAGATACAATCGGGCGGCGGGGGGTACATTCGCTTCATCTCTTTCTTATGCATTTATTCTCATTTTCTCCTTTGCTGGGCTTGGTGGACGGGGAGACTGATTGAAGATGACAAGCATTGAGTCAGTCAGTAAGCACACACACGTCCTCGTGCTCTCTGCTAGGAACTAATGTGATGCAATGAGCGGGAAAGTGGAGATTCTTTATAAAAAGAAACATCCTCTGCATCACCCTGCGATACTGACAGCTCTGGCTGTAGATAAGCCAGTATATATGTTTTATTCTTAATTGTACGGAAACGTATGCTGTAAGAGCAGTTATGGTGGGAGGACTGTGGAAGTGTGAGCCATCTATACATCTGAAAACAAAACAACAGATTCTCCCTCTCTCTCTCTCTCTCTCTTTGTCTCACTCCCACAGCAGTCAATGCAATGTTTGTGGACAGTGAGCCAATATTTCCACGTTTTCCGTGGCCATTGGTGTGTGTGTGTGTGTGTGTGTGTGAGGACGGCGAGCTGTTGTTCCCATTGTTGTGCTTTATTGATTAGTCATCTCAGTGGGCAATAGGCCCCGTTATCGGGCCTGACACGGAGACAGACGGGGGTGGATGATGCATGGGACGGCAAAACTGTTCAGACGCAAAGATAATGGAGCGACGCACACGCCGACACGCAGCGCTGCCAAGATGGACGGCTCTGCAACTGGCACATGCTCCCACAGTCTTTTGCGCACAAAATAGACCCATTACACAAGTGAGCGCAAACATATTGGCAGCCATGGATTTGTTCTCCAAATCCTCCGCTGCATATGGATAATGATTATCGACTGTCGCTCCTGGCGTCTATCATGAGCCGTCGCTTATGGAAGTCAAGCGCAGATGCCCTTAAGAATCTCAGCGAGTGTCTCTCAGGACATGAACTAATTGAAAAAAGGAAGATAAAGCCCATAAAGGGCCGACAAACCCCACGGAGAGTCTCCGCCGCATACAGCCAAGGGATCGGCAACTCACCTACAAGAGAAAATGAGGTCAGCATTAAAGAATAATGCAGTGCAAGATGCAGCGAGAGCAACAGAGCGTCTTCCGTGCACTTAACGGTGTGCAACATTTAAATGAGCTACTTCCTGTTCCACACACGGCATTGACGGACCCACATTTGTTAATGGTTACTGCTTATAATGAGCTGAACACATGTGAACAGACAACTTTTCCACAAACACACTTTGAGGTTAAAGTAGGATCAAAATATTAGCAGACAAAGATTTTTAAGGAGATAATAAATAACAGATGCAAATGCATCTATTTCCACTTGTTATACCCCCGAAATAAAAGTCAGTTTAACACATTTTCTTCAGCCTGTCACAGGCGTGTATTCCCTACTTGGGGCTCAATTGGATCAGCCATGCCTCTTCTCCAGAATTTAAGTGAGTTGTGGTCAAATGTCAGATGTAAAGCCGGCTGTCCACGAGAGGCCAAGCACCAGCACACAGGGAATAGATTGTCATGGCGAGCACTCAACACTCATGTCTTTCTCCACAGGGACACGTAGACTCAGGTTGCCCAGTCAACCGTGAAAATACACAAAGGTCAAGTTTTCCACCACGTTCGGTTATTCCCCCAAGGGACGGTCGGGTTCGGTGAGGCCACAAAGCAGAACTGCAGTAATAAAGTGCATGCGTGAGAAATTAATTTGCCTGGCCACTTTTGGTATCAAACGATTAGAGGATGACAAAGGTCGTACTTCTTTTTTATTGACGGTCACACTTCTGAAACTGACTTTGGATACTTGCGCTTAACAATAACCGCACGTAGCATTCCTATTCTGCTGTGTATTTTTAGGTGTCAAAATCGGATTCAAAAGATGACACAGGCTGACACTGCGCTGTCCCATATCGGTCTCGCAAGAATAAAAACATCACAGTAATAAGACAGTGAGCCAAGACTTACGCAAGAAGCCTTTTCATTATTTTCCAAAAGGAAAGCCGGAAATAGAAATACTTCAGATTGCTATCTCGGTAACCATAACTAAAGCTGGCAGTGCATGAACCAATCTGATTACATAAGTCTAGGATGAGCGATGCATTCAGGCTAAATATTCTTGATGGCTAAATTAGAGACTAATTAGTTGTAATAACAAGATGGAATGAGATATTGCATAATCCCGTGTTGAATCACGTAAACACATCAATAGGGAGTCTGTTTTCACTGTTCATCCTTCCAGAGAGCCTATTTAAATTATAATTTAACAAGATTTCCTAGAAATGTTTCAAGACTTGCCTTGAAAAAGAACTGAACTTGATTAAAGACGGTCAGGGTAACTTTGTACACAAAGGCAACAATTCCTGTGCTACGGAATTGCCATTACCGCTATAGTCGGTCAAATGCATTTGATATTTCAGATATGCGACTTAGCAAGATGAGGAATGCACCAAAGCAAGTGGTGTGCATTTTTCAGTTTTTTTTTTCCCTGTACAGGAGAGTATGGGGTGGTGAAAGGACACGAAACGGTACGTACTGTATGGCAACGTAAGTAATCCACTTATGATGTAGTGTGACATTTATGTGTTTTCCTATTCATTCCTCCAGAGAAAACATTGCCTCGAAAAATCCAATACAGCTTCATTGCTATTTATAGAGAACTAAAGCATTGTTTAAGTCATGTAGAGCAAAACATTCCTTGGGCTCATAAATTGGAATCTCCAAATATTTCAGCGTGTTCTCTAAATGCTTTAAAGAAGCATCGAAGGTGACTAAAAAGTCATAGCTAGCTTAGCTCCATATGTTAGAAGGAAGCAGGGTCATCTCCTTGGACACTAAACATGATGCCGATGCCTCCCGCTTAACAACGACCCTGAACCCCGGCTATCGGAGCATACGGCAGGCAACCTCGTGGCCTGCGACAGCATGAATGCTAATGGGACAGACTGTGTTAGGCAAAACACATTAGCGAGGGCTTCAAGGTCACAAGAAGTTGTTTTGAGAGCTTTTGGGGGAAAAAAATAAAAAAGTGGTGGAACACAAGTGCATGAAATGCCCTGAGAGTGAAGTGTTGCTGTTATTGCACTGTAAGTAAATGGCTGCTGTGTAAGTAGGGAGCAGCCATAAAACACACAAGTTCTGTGTAGGAGTTTATTGATTTTCTTTTCCACCTGTTTTCTCATCTTCACTTTGGCGGCACACCTGTATTTTTCTATTTGTTTGTGGACATTTTCCTCAGAGCTCACTCTGATGGAAAATGCAATCTTGTCCGGTCGCCTTGCTTTCTTTTCTTCCCTGACTAATAGAAATTCTGTTAGTGTGTTTGTATGGCATGAAAGATGAAAATGATTCTCTGTGAAGGAAGAAGGATGGTCATGGAAAAGAGGGAGTCAGTTGATGGCAAAAAGAAAAAAAAACAGAGGATGGAAAATCGATGAGAAATGAAATATAACAGAACTCCTGGAGCAAGGTCAAGAGGATATGATCTCTTACGACGCACAGTTGTGCCTCGCCGAGCCGGACGGGGCACGCCAGATGGAGAGAGTGCGATGAAAGACGAAGGGAGGGAGGAAGATAGAAAGGAAGGAAGGCCTTGCTGCAAGGCGGAACGGAGCGAGGGTGGGGAGAAGGACGGTGCCATCCATCCATTTTCCACAACAATTATCCACAGTAGGGTTGCGGGTTAGCTAAAACCTAAGCATGACCATTATGAATTAGTTACCGCATGGGAATTTTACTTTTTGGGGTAAGATGGGGAAGTCACAAGGCATCTCCAATGACCATAAGTGGATGTCTTATCATCTTTTATTTTTTATCTTGTCTTCTAAGATACCAATATATTCTGAGTACAAAGAAATCGGAGGCCTACTGGAACGGCTTGTTGAAACATTTTCTTGCCTATTGATACGTACTAAAAAAAGAAAAGCATCCCACTCAAACTAGCTTTTGCCATAAGGGGGCGAGAAAAGTGTTACAAATAGCTGTGTATAAATTTGCTGACGTGGGCACAATACGGTCTGATACAGAAATGTGGAAAAATATCTCTCAGCAGTCATCCCACGCTAACTAATTCAGCGGCTAAGTTGCTAAAGGGGCCGGATCAGCAGGCTGTGTCTCCAGCCAAGTTCAAGTCCAAGTTCCATACGCACAGGCCATTAGAGCCCCTTCTCACCTCCTACAGAGAGCAGAGCCACAGAACAGCTGTCTGCAGATACTTCCCCGCAATAGCACTCAACTAATTAAAGAGCCATTAGTGCCGGTGCTCAGTGGGTGGTGTGTCGGTCAGCGAACCTGTTTGCATGGATATTGTCTGGATTAATGCAATTTGTTGTTGTGTAATAATTATTGTGTGATATATGATTGCACATCAAAAGTGCCAAAGAAAAAAACATAACCATGTCAGCTTTGTTTTGACCCCCAATACATTAGACCCCCACACACACAGCCAGCCCTCCAGTCACCATCATGCAATTTTAATTCATAATAGGGACAGAAGTAGGTCATTCGACAAACATGTCACATCTGTTCCAATCAAGATCGTGGCTCCTTTTAGTATTAATGTTTCATCGTCGCCTGACACGGAAACACGGGCTAGGATGGAACCGAGCTAGTAACGTACCTGAAACAAAAGCGCCTGATAAATGGGGACAGAGGAGGCATTTACTGTAAACAAAGATGGCCACCCTCTGGCTCTGATTTTCTAGGACATAAAAGCTGCATCACCTTCACAAAGCAACCACTGGTGCAATTAAAAAACAAAGGCCAGTAACTGTCCGTCCGTCCGTCCGTCCGTCCGTCCGTCCGTCCGTCCATCCATCCATCCATCCATCCATCCATCCATCCATCGGCATATTGTACATACAAACAACCCTTCATAACTCACAGAGGACAACTTTGAGTTCAGTGAACCTAATAAAATGTTGGGGGAGGAAGCCAGATTGCCTAGAGAAAAGGCATAAGCATATTGAGGGGGGGAAACATTCAAATTTCCCACAGGATGGCCGAAGCTGAGACTATCTAGGTTGCTTTCCATGGTCTCTATCAGTTGATCAATTGAAAAGATGTTTATCTCATTTGCCCATTTGCCCAAAGAAAAGCACAGTAAAAAGCATCATTCTGAACTAGTTGGAAAATAAAATTGAGGGTGCAGACAAGGTGGCGACCCGTTCGCAATGACCCGGGTGGCATGTGGCACCTTGTGATGTGGCCTTCATCACTGACCTCAAAGGAACCAATAGCGGCTGTCCCCTGAGCGGCCCCGTGAGCCCTTTTGCAGCCCCTATGGCTGCGCTCCGTCTGTTTACCAACTGGCAGTGCAATTTCAGTTGCACAGAGGGACAGAGCCCAAATCATAGAAGGTCTGTGGCCTTTTTCAATGCACTCCACATTTGCGGGGGGGGGGGGAGGTGGAGCAAATACAAAGTGAGTGTATTCTCATGCAGGTGTAGATAAACAACCGCTGCTTTTGTAATTCAGCAAAACAGAATTGTTTGCAGTTTAGTATTACAGTGTTTGTGTGCTTCCTTGGAGTAAGATAAGGCTTGTCTGAGCTTTGAACACAGATGTCATGCTGGCTCTCTAATCCCGCCGTCCCTTTGAGTCATGTACGTCACTGCAGTACGAATACAATCAGAGAATTTATTATTTGACAATAGCCACAGGTGTTTTTGTGTACAACGTGGACCTTAGGAAGGAGGGAAGAGATTACTACCAGCAGAGCAGCGCCACCAAGGGTGAATAGTTAACACTATATGGGATGAATGGGAGGCAGAGGGCTAATAGGTTAATACAGGACATGCACAGATAAGGATAAGACCTGGACCAGTGACCAGTTTCTCGTGGTAAATATGTAATAAGGACTTGTTTACCAAAGTTAAACCCTGCCCCTTGACCATAATCACATTCAAATGATGTCAACTCATTTACATAATGCACTCCCATCCATCCATAACTGGAAGGAGAGGGTTGGTTGCCCTAAAAAAAAAGAAACTTCCATCTTCATCTGTTTTGTTACTGTCAAAGCAATTGTTTATGTGCAATTGTGTCGGTTCCTGAATATTTGTGTGCGAGCAAGAGATGAGCAACGATAAAACGAGAGGAACGGCAAGTAGCGGGTGATGGGGATTACAATTACTGCTTCACTGGATGTTAGCCATTCAGTTTATGAATGTTAATGGGCACAATCAACAAAACTTGATGCATCTGCATGTGTGCACAAGCAGCTGCCTCTGTTGTTATGTCAGGAAATTACTCTCCCCCCCGACTACCACCACTGTGATTGATCGGCTTCTTGTATCAACTGTGACATGAGTTGGGATGGGCCTGGCTGAGGGGGTTATAATTAAAAGTTCCTTCATGTCACGTTGGGAATGCTAATTGTTTTCACTTGTAAATCATTCTTTTTTTTTTTATCTTGCACTGATTCGCTGACTGATGAATGTGTGACACAATTAGTAAGATATGTTTTATTTTTTACAATCAAATGAACTAAAATATTGCTAAAATGTAAAGAATGTTTACTAAATCCTGTCACGAGTACCGATACCTTGAAACAAAACTATTTGCCCATCTTTAGTCAAATAAATATATTTAGTGGTCCGTCATTCTAACATCCACTTTTGTTATTTGATTGGTCAGCATGTATCCCATTCATATGCTATTTTTATCTACATTGGGATTCTGATTTGATACAAATAAATGGAGTCCTAAATTCCCCCTATTCTGTACATCAGTCATAAATATGACAGTGCTGATATTTGACATTGATACTTTTGCATGCATATTGCCTTCATGCTTTAAAGGGCGTGGGATTAAATGTCACTGAGCCAGCATATTTCTTCCTCACTCACATTAAGCAAATCGGAATATCCCCGAGGTGTTTATCTGGAGGAAATGTGGAGCGAGCAGATTTTCTGATGAGCCAGCTTTAACATCCTGCACACCTTTGCTCAAAAACCATGTCGGGGATGTTGCCGAACAACCTGTTAAAGTGATAGCAAGACACCAGCAACACATTCCCCCTGCAAACAAGAACAATCAAATCCCTGAGCTGCTTGCGCTTTGTTCCCCTTTTAGCAGTGACAAGCCCAGACGGCAGAGGGTGGTGGATGGAGGATAGGGAGCTGCCAGCCTGTGCCCTATTTGTAGCAGTTGCCAGACTCTATCAAATCCCCCTCTAGTTGTGCAGAATATGTCGCCCACCCACTGACAGCCTCCTCAGCTTGACACTCTCCGCATTGCCGGTGGGAGATGGTGGGGAGAGATATTCCACCCAGCTGGGTTAATCCTGTTATACAGCTATGCACCAAGCACATTATCACCAAGAAAACACATTCAACACCGAATCAAACAGCAGATCTTTGAACAGTGGAGGGAAGTTCACATCGCATTTTCCGTTTTAAGTGGAATGTCTCATTTTGAACGTCCGTCGGTTGGCTTTGGCCAATACAATTTCCAGGTTCAATAAGAACAAAGGAAATAAGAATAAAAGCTGCCTTTGAAGACAAACTCATCTACAGTATCCATTCGAAATACTTTCTGCTGGATTAAGAAATGCACTAATTATTATTCAGGAACCGCTCCCGCCAAACCGGTGATGTATTCAAAGCCTTGGCATGTCACACATTAATATTCTTCAAGCACGTGTTTTGGAATTGAAAAAGAATGAAGTCTATTTGGAGGAGCAAGTGAGTTGGAAACAAAAATTAATGGGGAGAAAGTGACCGTACACAAACACTGAATTTCAATTACTTTCCTTCGCTGTCTAAGCTGAGGCGTTAGCTTGCAAACACACACTGGCAGGCTGTGGAAACCAAGACAAAGCACAATCTGTTTGCTCCATTTCTCTTTCCCGTTTCTTTTTTAAATAGAAGCCAAGCACATTTGCAGTATGCAGAAACTTCATGCACACGTGGGTCACTATTCCCACTGGGGGAAAAAAACAGCGCCATTTTGTTGAAAACTGAACCAAAGGTCGCTCCAGCGTGTTTGGTTACACAACACAAAACAGATCATTTTCAGCCGGGGAAGAGGAAATGCACTTAGTTTCATTTAGTAACATGGCAACAGCAGCAGCACTCACTGATTGGAACATTCCGTCCATCAATGGCAAAACATCTCCTGTTCTCCTCTACATTTTCTAAATCGTAGATTTAATGGAAAAAAAAAATTGGGGCAAATATTTTGATTTAAAAACAACTCATAAGCTATATTCCAAGGAAGCTGCATAATAAATGCAATGCCTAAATCGACCTTTTGTGTGGCGTCTTAGACGTGATTGCTCCCCTATCTATCACCACTTAAAAGACGGGAGCTTCTTCTGCATCCTATCTTGGGCCTTCAGGGTACATAGCGTCAGCTCCTTGTCACTCTCTCTCGCCAACCGACTGTCTTGACACGTTAACATGCAAGTGCGTATCCAGTGTCCATTAAAATGCAGGGCCAGTAGCCACTAGGTGCGCCTGAGCCGAGCCCATGGCAGGTGGCAGATAGTCAATGTGCATAGTCCTAAATCATTCATGACGCTGGGTGGCGAATAGTATTGTGCGTGTTTGTTGTGCACATATGTACTGCAAGCGTGGGCGGGAGGCTGCTATTGGATTTTACAAAAAGAAAAAGTGTGCACTGAATTCTAGACACATTGTGATTAACATTTAAGAAGTTAGAGGAAAAGGGAGGGGGACTGGTATGACGAGAGAAGAGAACGTTAATGAATTAACATGCATGGCTGGTGGCCCACAATGACCTCGAGCCAGGAGCTGAAACTGAAACCAACACTAACACCACAAATGATTACCTTTTCATGACGGAAATGAGTCCTTTTTGTCTCATTCCTCCCACTTCAACTCAGTCTCGCTTTCCTCACCAGCCTTTTTCTCTATGCCTCAACTGCGGCGACGTTGGAAGCATGCTGGTGTTGACTCAGAAGCAATTACCTGTCCTCCTTCTCTATCTGATAATGAATTTCAAGTTAAAGATGATTTTTTTTTTCTCCTCGGAAAATCAAAAGCAGTGAGAGGGAGGCCCTGTCTTAATATGTAGCCTCAAGTTGTTTGCCAAAACCAAGAAAATAACTAAAAGGCATCTTTGAGCTAGCCAAGTCTCTTAAAATGGCTGTCTTGAAAGCAGCATTGAGCCAGTGGGAAGATGCTTGGTTGTGCATTGCAATGCCTCAGATCATTCATCTTAGATCTTCAATATACTTCAAGATTAGATGTACCCATGCATATCCTATTTGCTAAAGTCATTGAAGCTAACGGAGTGGCAGAGGCTTGAGTGTAAACTCAAATGTGATTCAATAGGTAGCAAAACCTGACCTGTTAGTTGGCCCACTTTTTTCTATTATTATTCCTTTGCATCCTTTTCCATAAAACAATGTGCATACATAGAAATGCCCATTTTTTGGTTTGCGTAGGTGTGCATGTGTGAAGCGGAGGATGTTGCGTAAGCTTTCACTCCAGGCACCTGTTCAATCGACGATGGAGCTGCCATGATGGGAAGACAATGGAAAGCGAGGTGAGAAGTGGGTGAGTTCAGGGAAAAGATGGCTTCCTATTGCACATTCCTTTTGTTGCATTTCCAGAGAAACAGCCTTTGAATGTTCCCAGTGTTAAGCTTTCAGCCCTGCTTTGAGTATTCCACGTAGACGAAGCAGATTTCCTTTCCATGAGAGGCAAGACAGGAAAGGAACGTCTGCCGTTACCTTGCCTTTGCAAGATCCTTAAACATTTATACGCTGAACCCTGTCTCGGTCGCGATTTTGACATTTACGAATCGGCTTTATTTTTTTTTTTGCTTTTCAACCCATCCTCCCTCTGTTTTGGCTGAAAACCTCGGCTCTGCTGTTTTTCTGCTCGGTCCAAAGGAACTAAAGAATTCCATTTTCTTTGTGGTCCTTGAATGCACCTCTTGCACAATCAAAAAGAAAACAAAAGTACGTATGTCATTTTCTTGTGTCCCTTTGCTGAAAAGTTACTAAAAGACACTATTGCAATGTGCGTGATTTAAAAAATACGCTGCATTGGTAGTCAACTTGAGAGAAGCATTTTTTGGTCTTTTTGCTTGAGCTCAATATTCAACTCAGTGACACAGATGGAGTAAAAGAGAAAATATGGCATGTTCATCCGAAATCATTTTCACTTTCAGCTGACTGTCTCTCTGCACAGCGCCAGAGACAATAGCAGGCTGCAGTGGTGCAACATAAACAGAGAAATTGATGAGCTACAGGGACAGTGCAATCCACAGATAAAGGCAGAGGCGAGGGGGAGAGTGAGGCGGGAGGGGGGGCCTGCTGGAATCTCAACACCTGAGCCACAAGGAGGATGCTTAAGTGCGGGCTTTCTGATCTCCAGAGCACAGCTCGGCGTGTGAGGGGCTGATTAGAGACAAATTACAAGCACAAGCATACACAAATATGCTAAAATTCTCTGATTATATTACATTTTTAGCGACACTGAGTCTGTGAAATGTTTTGCACATTAGCTTTCTCATGCCACCAATGGAAACGATCATCGCTTACTCCAATCACGTTCGGGGAAATTTGTCAATAACCTTGAAACGTCATATGCTGGTATTGTCATAAACTGAGGAACCAATAACACAGTCAGGTTCAATGTGTAGCAAGTTAAAACCATATTTACTCAAAGCACTCTATCTTATCAAAGACTGGAAACAAAAAATCATAGTATCATAGTTTAAAAAGCTATATCCAAATGTACTCTGTTCAGTAAATACCATTATTAGCAACCATCCACTCAAAACATTATGTTCATCTTCAAAGGTACACATTAACATCCCATTAGCAAGCTATGTTGATTATGAAAGAGGTCAAAAGCAGTATTAAAGTCGAGATATCATGTGTTACAAAGCAATCTAGAATATGAACGGCCATTTGAATAGTTATTTCATCGTCTTGTCAAAGGATCAACAAGTCGCTGGTCGCTACCAAGTAATCCATTTCATTTCAACTGTGCAATCATGGCCACACCATATACAGGACATTTATTCGACTTCCTATTCCCAGTGTAAACAGCAATTCAGGATGAAGAAACGCCAAAGCTTGTTCTTCTCTAATTCAGTAACGTCTACACGCTCTTGCTTCTATTGTCTTCCACTTTCATGGCCTACTTTTCCGCTGGCAATAGTTGATCATATGCAAATGCTCACTGGTGCTGATGTCTGAAGGCTGGCACTGGCCTCATTTACATACTCACCCACTGAAGCATGGGTGACATGCTGACCCTGTTCAGGCTGGGAGAGGAACAACCCCTGTAAATTCCCACACACCTATCAAGAGCAGAGGACAACTTCACCCAAACTTGCAACCGCGTCGCTCCATTCCGATACACAGCACTAACTCCCGATTGAAACTTGATCTCGCGTACGAAGTGATGATCGCTGCTCACCAACACTGCCTTTCATCCAACAGCAACAAAATGGCAGATAATTAGCGTTTTTTTTTATTTTTGTCCATCACAGCCATTTAAATCTGCTTTTGAAATGGAAATAGTTGGATGACTAGCAATCAGTTGGTTGATTTTACAACACAGTGACAGAAAACCTTGTTAAGCTTCTTTCGCTGACATGGAAATAAAGACATTGCCACGATTTCAAAGCGCTACTGTTGCGTCTCTGGTGCCACACGTGCATAAATACACATGTGCACTCAGTCAGATAGCACGGGCTCTTGACAAACAATAATACATGAACGCATGAGCCAGTAGGCAGCATTGTACATACGCATGTGCCAGCCACTCCGCAGCCAAACGCACATGATCCATTTTCTGCAGCTGAACAATGGCTGACAGGGATGGATGTTCTGGATTCTGGCTACTTAAGGATTATGGGAATGGTCTTCTCAGCACACGATAAGCCAATAAGACAGTTTCTTGGACAGGCCGTTTGCGGCTTCCTATGCGCGACTTTTAGGAATCCTCTCTCTCGTCCGAGCATCTGTGCAAATGACACTGAGACACGGTTGAAGAGCGAAGGAAGAAGGGAGTGTATAGAAGGATTTAGAGACAGACTGCTTGCACTCAAGCAGGTTAGGTTAGCTCGGTCCTTTATGAATCCCTTGGGACATTCGAGAAAGGAAGGGTGTGTCCAAAGCAAAACTATCATGTGGCCCACAAACAAAATGGCAAAACCTGTGGTATCAATTTCAGTGAAACCCAATTGACGTCGCCACAGAGTGAGCAAACATTCTACTGCATGTCAAATTTAAGAGGCTCTCAGATGAACTGCAACCGCACATATTGCGTTCCCACAAAACCCAAATGATGAGTGCAAATACTTCACTGGCCGCTTGCAACCTTGGCTATTCGATTTCTCCTGCGCTGAAACATGATCGTCAATGAAAACGAGTGAAAATGAGGTAAGGGGAGACACTTGTTTGGACAAATTGTTCACGCTTATTTAGGCAGCAGTCTTTTATCAAAGGGGATCCTGTTCAATAGGGGATTTGAAACAGCATTCACAGAAACCATCCTGTTATTAAACGTATTCAGTCTTTTGAAAATCTTTTCAAGCCTTTGAGCAAACCTGTGAATGATTAAGCTTAGCATATGTCTTTGTTTACCAAATCCCAAATAATGCTTGTGTCTCCTGTGTCGTAGGAAGCCAGGCAGTCTGTATTCCTCACACATGCCTCCCGATGTGTATTTGAATTGACTTGAGGCATCGGTGGGTTACGTGAAATTACTAAACCCAAATATAATCTTTCTTTCACACGTGCAGAGAATTGCCGCTTGAAGCAGTCGTTGTAGAACAATCATCAGAGAACTTGACTTTTATTAATCGCCGGCTCCGACCACCACGCAGGGCTAAAATAGATGGTGAGATGGCTGGTAGTTAATCAAGACCGGGCTCCTTGACAACCTCACACCAGGCTGTTAAGCGCCCCGTCCTTCGTATGTCGGAGGTCGAGGAAAACCATCGTAAAATTGGGACGAAAAACAATATCCTAACCTTTAAGGCCAAAACAGACAATAAAACATGTCTAAACAGAGTCCTTGCAATTTGAAAAGACTTTTTCAACAATGGTAAACTTGCTTGAAAATGTTTACGGGTGTGGTCAACTTTGAGGTTTCCTGAATTGCTGTCAACACTGCTAAATATGACGCAACCTAAAGCTCGCACTGTTGACACAAATACTGGAGCAACTGGTTGTGCTGAGTGTTTGCATAACAAGTTAGTCACCACGATGGCAAAGGCGAGTTCGCAATGTTCGCTTACAGCTGGCCAAGCTCCTCACTCATTTTTTCTACTACTCCACTTTTGTATTACCGTGATTTCTGGACTACAAGCCGCACCAGCTAAAATTGGGGGAAAATCCTGTTTTGTTCAGATATAAGACGCACTGGACTATAAGACACAGGTGTTTTTATGTTTAATTTCCATATAGAAGAGAATATGCACAAATCATACAATATCAAAAATCATGAAAAATCCATAGATAAGCTGCACTGAACTTTAAAGGGTTCAAAATTTGAGTAAAAAGTAGCAGCTTATAGTCCGGAAAATACAGTAGTACTTGTTCCACTCTCCAGGGCCACAAAATAAGAATAGTGCAAGTTTCCTCTCCATCTAATTATATAACAAGACTGTATTTTAACACAAAGCATTTGTGGAGACCCACTAAAAAGGAATAAATATGAGTTCAGTTGAAAATGTGAGGTGGAAAAAATTAAGTGGAGGGAAAAAAAATGCGAGTAGCGCCAATTTGCCCCTCATTTGCCCTTCTGATGCAAGTAAGCCCATAATGTCAACGAATTTCACACATTCATTAGGCGTATTGACCGAGGTCCATCGGCAAAATGCTTTCGAGAAGGCCAGTGCGACAGAGTGTCAGAGATGGAGGACTGCCGCTTCAACTTTGGAAAGCAGACATAAAAAAAGCATCTGGACGGATGCTAAATCCAGACGGCAGTATGTTGATGTCTTTAATTTAGTTATCTTGATTAGTCTCAAGGGAGAGCAGTTAGAATTATAGCAAGTGAAGCCGGAGGCATTCACTATGGCTTTGTATTGCCACACACAGACACTTTCTAAGCTCAGAATCAATTTTTTTTTCGTCTAATTCCAAACTGCAGCTACGGCACTTTTCCACTCGTTTACCCTTATTTCTTGTTTATGAGTTTTCTTTCAGTGAAGTAGTTTTTTTAATTACTGCTCCCTCGCTCTCCCTTTTATGGCCTTGTTTTCTTCTCTTTTTTTTTTT
This sequence comes from Syngnathus acus, assembly GCF_901709675.1. NCBI lineage: Eukaryota > Metazoa > Chordata > Actinopteri > Syngnathiformes > Syngnathidae > Syngnathus > Syngnathus acus. The sequence goes on along the minus strand of NC_051099.1, from coordinate 1,254,737 downwards.
ATATATTAAAGTACTTCAAGTTCTATGATAGTTTTATAAGTTGCAGCAGTGGCTGGAAGCGGGGGTAAGCAGATTAATAGAACGGTAATGCCATCAAAATGTTAATGTGTAGACTTGGGCTAGATGCTGAAAACAATAAAACTCCACTTGATTAATGACACTGAATACGGGCACACACACACGGGCACACACACACACACACACACACACACACACACACACACACACACACACACACACACACACCAATTACTCCTATGTTGGTTTTGTGTAGCAGTCTTTTGTTTAATATCATTACAGTCATTGTATGAGACTATTACTCAATTAAAACACACATTATCTTGAGGCCTGCACACCCTGCAGGTGAATATTACAAAGCAGTCAACAGTAACAAATGCAAAGAGCGAGAGAGTGCGAGCGAGCAGAAAACTACCAGTCAAGGTGGGGATGCACTGTTAAAGTGGGTGGTTTACCATACACAATACTCCCACCATTTCCCAACAACAAAGTCGGAGTAAAATAAAATAAAATCAATATAATGGATTAGGGTGAATTAATTCAAATGGAAAAACTAGGCTCGGCCGGACTTTCCTATAACGCCACGAATAGAAACTATTAGAGAGGACTCTTGAAGGTCAACACAATTTGTAGCAGCAATCATTAATTCAAATTAATTAAGCTGAATGAAAAAGTATTTGATTTAAGCAAGTAAATGCGAACAAATAGCATGTTGCTAAAAACATAATGGCAAATGCCTCGCATTAAACTGACCAGGGAAAGCTGAAAACAACTCTTACCTTATGTTACATATGGTCAGACATCTTGAAATGCTTGTATGGTTGTATTATTCATCCATTCTCTTTGTACTTGGGACACTTGTGCCATCCATTAAAAAGCATTGCCTGTGCAGCTGATGAAGGCTTTCATGTGGAAAATCTGCATAAATGATAATGTTCCCACTTACATTATGTTAAACAAATGAATTACAGCGCTATATTAATGCCCATCAGCTTCCAGGAAATTGGCTGAAATTACGTTCAATTGAAAGGATATTAAGAGATCCTAGCATATGATATACGACGTGCACTCATTTAAGCAATGCAAAAGGCTGTGCTGCCTTGGATGTAAAGTTGTTGTGAAACAGTTGGCAAATGGTCAAATAATGAGTCGCAGTGACAGATACAGATCACTTGATGGTTGGAATCTGTTGTTTCTCTTAGCCCTGCCAGCATGCAAACGCATTCACAAACAATTGCTTCGAAATGGCGCTCTAAGAATAAATCTAAGAACAGTGCTGGGAGTCATGCATGGATACATCGTGGAAGCTCATCACCTCGAGCCTCACAAACTCTGCTGTTCCACTTTCTTTTGGAGTTTGACCAAAATATGTGACGAAAAAGGAGGACGAAGAGACATGTAATGCACCTCAGCGTGCAAAATGAGTAGAACGTGACCTTGATTGAAAGGTATGCTCTGGTGTGATAGTGAGAAGCGGACTGATTACATCTGACCTGTGGGTGAGTGAGACACTGTGAGACACCAGATCAGACAGGGTCATGGGAGTGTTTGTGAGCCTTTTAAACAAGTCGAACAAATGGAGTGCTTGAATCATTCACAAGATCTCAATCCAAAAATGAAAGCTTCACACTTTTGTAATAAAAAAATAAAATAAAAAACCTGGCCCACCCCAAGGCCCCCCCATTGATAAAAGTCTAGCTCCGGCACTGACATCCATATGTAAGGTGTTCCTGATTATAAGGCGCAGTGTTGATATTTAAGAAAAATAAAAAATCAACAATAAGCTGCAGTTCTCTACTTTGATTGTTTTTTTCCACATCTTGTGGTGGCAGATTTGTGAACATAACCACATGTACCTTGAAACCTCAATTCACAAACTTGAACCAAAGCAAATGTTTCTCCAACAATTAATGGCAACAAAAATAATCTGTCCCGGTTCTGCTCTGTTCCAGAACAATGTTATGTTTGCCTTGATTTTATGGGTTCATTTAGAAAGGAATACAGATTTCTTCTCAAGAATAGTGCAAAGTCAAAAACCATGTTTGTGAACTACACAAGGTCATTGGTGAGCCGAGGCGCCTCTGAAATAAAAAGTATACATCGATAGACTTCTAGTGACAAGGGTAATGCTGTTTCATGCCACAAAGGCAAGAACGACGCATTAAAAAACAAACACGGTGCAGCTTTCCGAAGCTTTGCCAAGGCACGCCGGACCAAAGGCTTTTCATCTGCCGCTTTTTTAGATCAACACAGATTGGACTAACTGCATCACCATAATCCTCCCAACACTGCATCCAGACAGCTGCCTGCTACGGCACCAAAATGATGTCACACTTTGCTTTACACCAACGGCGACAGGTTTGTCTTGGCTTAGCCGCAGTGGGAAAAACACACCACATGTTCCCATGTCAAAAAATGTGTTTTACACTTAAAAACTAACAGAAGTGTTATTTGTGGACATGCAGAAGCGTGAGATGCTGCGGGCGGGCGGGAAGGGGGTGGGAGGATTCATGACTCTCAAGCACCGGAAGCCAGATACTTGTGTCTAATGAATGCTGAAGTGTGCATTTTCACATGTTCGCCGCCATGTTAGTGTTGAGTGCACGTGTGCGATAATTGCAGTGTGGAGGGCCACTTACGGTCACTTTGGACCACTGCATAATCACAACGTTTTTAAACGGGTGAAAAGTACAGGGGGGGAAAAACACACAGCCGCAGTTTAGTGGGGCCTCTTGTTACTCATGCATGACCAGCCCATAATGCACTTGTGCGCTTTCACTCACTGTTGGCAGGACAACAGAGTTAGTGGGAGAAGGATTTGGGAAAACGCAATTTGCCAAGACTGGGGAAACAGCCAGATTTCTTCTTAGGCTACAAAACGATGAAGGAAGAGCAGCTTGACTCCGAGTTTCCGATCCATCTTTGTGTTCGGCTGCTTTCTCACTTTAGTACAATTTAATCGGGAGGTGCTTTCACTTTATCTGAATATAAATCAGTTGATGGGTTTGTAAACCTGGTAAATATGACATCACTCTCTTGCGTCCACTATTTTACTCATTTAGCCAGTATATCTGAGCTTCCCAGTCTGCCATTGGCTAATAAAAGAAGAGTGCAATGCCACATGAAACCAACATTTACAAACCTATTAACTGTTTCAGACCACAGAAAGCATGACATCATTGTTAATTGTGCCATTTCCATTGTCACATAAAAGTTATATGGAAAAAGAATGTTGAACTAAAATAAAGCAGACATTTGTTCAAGTGCATCCCGTCCAAGTGTCTACAGTAAGTCAGGTTAAACATTGATCAGTCTGGCTTCTTACAAAGTGTGGGCAGACAGCTAATGGGAGCGCTCGCCTCAATTAGCCCTCTGAACGATCCGACTGATGGAACTGCGTAAACAAGTCACGTTTCCTCTCTAGATGATGAGCGGAGAGCAGCGAAGCAAAGTCAGGATTTGCGAGCCTACCTGCAGCTGCTCGACAGCCGCCAAAATCAGCACCACTGTCTGCTGTAAAGGTTTATGAAGCCATTATGTTCAAACGTGACCTGTGGAATGGAGCACAATTAAGCACACAATGGCACGCTAAGTAGCATGGTGTTATATTAAGGGCATCATGCTCATACTGATAGGAGAAATAAGAAGAGAGTGACCGCTTTAATATTTGACTTTTTGAGGGACTTCATTCATTCCAAAGATTCCAATACTGATTCCAAAAAGCAGGCATTTTAGATGGATTCATTTTCCGAACCGTTTACCCCAATGAAAACGTCAACGATTCGGTTCACCGTTTATTTGAAAACAAACAGAATTATACATCATGGTGAACTCGAAAGATGGTAAGTCCTAAGAGCTGAATCGACTCGGACTGAAATTTGCAAGCTAATTTGAACGTCACAATCTTCAACAGCCTCATTCCCTTTACATTAAATCCAGTTGCGATGGTAAAAATGGCAATTCGTCTTTTTTTCATTCATTCTTATTTTCAGTTCAATGCCGAATGCTCTCAAATCCTATTTCGACATCGGTGTCGTATCAAGTCATTTCAATCATATTCATCTTCTTTAGACAGCCAACCAATCAGCATCAGATATCCTTCAAATTCTGATGAATAAATCATTTCCACAAGAGAGAGAATAAAATGAAGGACTTCACCCTGTCAGTTCTCAAAAACTTCTGAAACACCCAGATCTTGACTGCACACAGTATTATATGCTGGCTAAATATTTTTAATAAGGGTCAGGAGAATATTAAAGTTGTCTGACAGATGAGTCATTTGGATGAAATAACCTTAAGCCACCGTCGGGGTACAGCCAGTGTACAAGAATATAGCTGGCGACTTCCATCAGAACAGCCCGGCTGCGTTCTGATGGAAACGCAGTACGCGTCTTTCTGTAGAGGAAATTATATGTCATGGTCTATAAAGCAGCCACTTCATATATTTTCAGAGTCGGTATCCTTGGGGCTGAGATCATTGTACATTGGATGTCGAACACTCACTCACCATGACATCGGCTCTTTTTTAAGCCACTTAGTTTCTCTGCCGTAACTGACGGGAGAAGATCAAGCTACTTTCCTCTCCACTTTATTCATATATTTGGATCAAAACAGAGCAACAGCAAAATGATGTTGGAGCCCTGCAGTCATGTTGTGCCTCACCATACGTATATGCTTCTCAAAACGCTCTCTTAATGCTTCTGGGTGTCCTTCAGAGGCCAGAATAGGCCAAATGTTGATGCTAAAGGCTGCCTGGGGTTGCAATTATCAGGACGCACTCTAACATGTAAACAGAAGACATTTGCATATGCATCCCACGTCTTTTCAAATATGTCATGTGTGACATCTGCACTGTGTGACTGATTAAAAGCAGATAGAGTGCACATTCGCAAACTGATTAACAAGTGCTGTAGCTCACTGTGAAATGAAACAGCAACAGTGAGACAAGCTGCTTGTGGGGATTGCAGCACTGTTTCACTTTTGATTCTCGTTATAAGACAAAGCTAGCTAGAAATTAAACAGGACGTGCGTACTGGCCTCTTCATCGGGAATAGCTTAGAGCCGTTTTGAAGTATTTTGTGATCATTTCAAAGTGGTTCTGCTTGTGATTTTCTTTTTTTGGTGACCATTAAATTATGAGTTGTTTGTATCAAAGGACGACTCGGTAAATAAGATTAATCACCAATCAATTCCACACACTTGACCCGTTCATAACAATCGATTCATCGGCAAATCAATGATTATGCTTTACTGAGCGTCAACAAAACGGAGCTTCTAACTTCCGGCTCTTTTGAAATGAGTCACAAGATCTGCTTTTACACCGGTAAGCACTTTCTTCCGCATCACAAGACTCGGCGGTGCTTGTTAAAACACTTTTCGGATCTATGCAAGTGCAATGAATGGTGTCTGACAAGGGCGCTTGGCTGCCAATTGGAGAATTCTCAGAGATGGAGAGAGCACCCCGCCAAGATGAAAGCCCTGGGGTGAGGTGTCAGGGGGTAAGGCAGAAATGAAACACAGAGAGACCGCGTCACAGAAGCTAGAGTGAGACATAAATGCAAAAAAAGGAAGTCATGATAAGATTAAAAAAAAAAAAAAAAAAAACAGTCTTTCCATGTTGGGAGCTGAACAAAATGAAATGCTGATGTTTGTTGTCCAACACGTACCATCCATTTATTTCTCAAAGAAAGAAAATTGCCAAAAAGTGTCACCTTTTCAGCATGGCTCTTTATCTGTGATCATATCTCCATGCATAATGAATTATCCCAACTGCTTGAATGCATTATTCATATTTTAGAGATTGTGTGTGCATGTTTGTATGGTTGATGCAATGTCAAGGCTCATTTAGTGAATATCTCACGCCTGGTCGCTGTTCTTTTTGTGCTACTTTTTATTTCCTCCGTGCTCTATTTTTTCCCCCAAAACACTGCGGGGCCAGCTGTCTCCATGCCAAATTCATATTTTCCTGTGGTGATGGAAAAAATGTGAACTCCTCTAACCCCCATCCCCCTCTCCACCAATCCCTCCTGTTACCCCCCCCCCCCCCCCCCCCCCAACAACTGTCCAAATCTCTCATCCCTCCACACCTTGACGACACTCCAAAATGCAATGTTTGCTGTTAGCGCCGTCGCTGTCTCATCACATCTCATCGCAGGGAAGCACCGGCGCGACTGCGGCCGCCGGGTCGATGTCTTGAAAGGATCCCAGACGAGCCGCAGGAAACGACTTGGACTTTACGAGACATCTCAAGACAGCCCATCAGTTTCTCGGAAGCATTACATTGCCTTCTATTCCATGCATCTACATTTTGGTGCTCATCCAGAAAAGCAGGATTGAAAAAACGGTGTTGTTACAAGAAATACTACCCAATAGTGGGCGTAAGGACCAGAGGCAGTTTGTGTGAAACCTCATTAGACATCTCCACAGTGGAACTTGTATGGATGTGCGAGATGCGAATCCTGCTGACAATACATTCACAATTTCTGTTATACATCTTCAATTTATTACTTGCTGCCATGTGCAATAAGACACGGAGCTTCTGGATTGTAAGAAATCACATGCAGAAAATATCGAAAAAGATAATACAAATGAAATTTGCCGGCCTACGCATTTGGAGAATTTTGCCTTTGGAGGTCAAAGGTTGTCTAGATTAGAGCGAGTCAAAATGAGAAATGTATGGTCACAATTTAAATAAGGATTAGTATGCTTACAACAAGAACGCATGCTACTAATTACCGGGTTTTGTTGTTCTAAGATTTTTTTTTTCTACAAAGGAGTGCAACAGCTACACCAACAAGCTGCAGCAATTGAATTTGCCTGGAATATGTCAACATTCACAACGTGTCTCTTCCTCTTCGTCTCCGTGATCCATCCCAACTACAGAGTGATGTGATCATTTTGCTCCATGGGCGCTTCTCAAGGGATTAGCACAGATTAGCATTAGCTGGTCCATTTCAACTGCATGGATACGCGTACATATTCTAGCTGTCACTAGGCGTGTCCTCACAGCAACCATTTAAAACAAAGCCATTTAAACTTGATTTTTTTTTTTCTAATTATGTTCTGAACTCTTGTTACAAAACCAGTGTGGGATTAAGAAAGGAGAATTACAATGCTCGGAGGAGTTATTGGTTTGCAAAGATATACAAAGCTGTACAGTAGTTTTCTTGCGGATGCAGAGGTCTTCAGACAGCAATCTAGTTGCCGCTGAATCAATTGTACCTCTCTTGCTTGCAGCCAAGTACCTATCACTACACCATTAGCAGCACTATTAGATGTATTTTGTGACCAATGGAAAATGCTAAGGTTAAAAAGCGAAGGTTAAATCCATGTAAATAAATGGAGCTCTCCGTTTTATTGTTTGTCTGGCAATGTCTGGAGATAATGCTCGCAAATGAGCTCAGTTATGAAATAACAGGGTTGTTATTTTGAACATAACAAGGGCAAACGTTATGAATGTGAATCTGAAGTAATCTTTCACGCTATCTCTTGGTATTAAGTCGACAAAAGAGTGAGAATGAATTAGTGTCGACTGCCACTAAACAGGATGGGATTCGAGACAAACACTAATAATGAAGATAAAGGACAAAATGTGCTTCTTAGTTCTAAATATGAGAGTTGAGAAGAAACAGAAACTGCTCTCTAATAAGAAGGCATCTGTTGTATTTCAAACAAGTCGGTCTGGTTACGATCCAGATGACAATTCTTGTGCTCCTCAACTGGAGCCCAATAAGAAAGAAAAAGCAAACATCTTTAAGATAAGCATTGAAATTAGTCGTAATTGGAGACCATTTAAAGCCATGATAGCTTATTTGTTTCCTCAGCAGGAGGTTTTGAGTCGGAGAATCGGTTTGATTAGAAGTGGGGATGAGTTAGCTATAAAACTAGTGAGCCGAACCCTAGTGAGATTCGAGCGCGTCTTGCTGTGCTCAAGCAGCGTGCTAATATGCAATTAAATGACGGGAAGATTATATTAAAAACAAATAAAAAAAAAAGGCTTCAAAGACATATTTCTTTAACATATTCCAAAATATGGCAAGCTCTAAAATGAAATTGAATCTTGGCTTGGCTTTTTACTATGGACAATTCATTTTGCACAAAACATGGGTGAGACTCTACTGCCAAATAGCAAACAAGCCACAGGATCCTGCAGCAATAGCAATAAGCGGCGGGGAGTGCACTACTTCAAATGGGGAGGAATCATGTTGAGGATCCTATAATGGATTTGCAATGTGGCAAAAAAAAAAAAAGACAGATGGTGCAGAAGTGATGAAATGTGGACACCACACACACACAATAATGTGGGGGCCCCAAAGCACATTACGGAGGCTATTGCTCACCAGAACTGAGCGTTCATTTATTTTTTTTAACTGTCAATAATTTTCTCACTAAATCTATTGTCCCTTCCCTGTAAAACTGATGCCATGTTAATCTTTAGCCAAATAGCGCACTCCATTCTGCATCAATCGCTTCAAGACAGTTTACCAACAATTCATTCATCACAATCAAACAAAACATGGATTGGGTTTCGCCAAAACTAGCCCATCAAAATCTTCTTATGTCAAGTGAAATCTGTCGAACAGCAATAGTGGGTGGTGATTGCTAGAAACCTAAAGTAATCCCTTAATTGCAGTCTTCAATTCTAAACAGTTGACAAAGAGTCCCTAATTCAAGCCAGTCCGAAACTCCATTGTTTGGCATTTTCCCACCGACTAGTCTGAGCATTGTGAAGGAAGCATTGAAGGACGAACGACTCGACGCCAAAATGAAAGTTTTGAATCTGATTGTATAATTTCACGACGTCATTACATTCCTGCGTGTATCGAAATGTGCCATGCGCAAAACGGAGCCTAATAGCTTTCGTAGGTTGAATTAAAAAATGGGTGGAGAGGGGGAAGGAAAAGCCAGGCGACACCAGCTGTTGATTAGACAAGCGACTAGCAACTTACTTCAGGCTACAAAAAAAAAAAAAAAAAAAAATACACCCACTCAACTACACACAGACACGGAAACACAAGCGCACACAGAAAGTCAATTAACATGAACATGTGTCTTTGGGGAATTATATTTCAATTAGCTTTTGCTACTTCCAGGCTTCTTTCTTTCGCCATGCTCAAACAAGTGCAGATAGTGCAATGAATCCCACTTTTCAATTAGTATCATGCCATAACTCCACTCTAATAATGTTTCGGAACTTGCAGGGCAATTAAGCTCTAAATCCCTATTTTGAAATATATTACAAGAGACACAACAGTCCAACATCCAACGATTGCAAGCATCACTAACACGGCTATATTTTAAAACTCATTTCAAGTCAAATCACGGAGAGAGACTGAATTGCCACTACCTGATGGCCACAAAGGGAAATGGGCATCATGGATGCTTCTCAGTTTAGGGATTACTTGGTTGAATTACAGCTACGATTAGCAAAGATGAATATCGGCGCTGCGAGGGTGGGAGGTGGTGGGAACCGTGGGATTATGTGTGGATTTGGCTTCATTTCCTGTTTAGACACTGAATGGCTGCTCCCTTCAACGCTTGAGACAATGAAGCACTAGAGAGAAGAGAATTTGTATTATGCCCGTATTTATAGGCCTTGGACTTTTTCGTTGGGGAAAGAAAAAAAACCCTGCTCACTTCAACATCTATGAATTTGCTACGAGTGTACTCTTCTTGGCATTTCAGAAAAGATGTGGACGAAATAGGAGCACCCTACAGTCCATTACATGGGAACAAATGTAATTCCAAACAAGAGTGGATATTTCTTCCCTTCCTCTCACCGCTGTGTCTACAAGCTGCGGGGCGGAAAGTGTGCAAGGTGCATTGACAGTATTGTGGCTGGCGTGCACATAGCATAAGGCGCTGGCTGTCTCTGCGCAGCAATATGGTCTGTCTTGGCTTTGGCTGAATTCATTTCTGTCAGAAGCGGACGCAGAGTCCCCAAACAATATTGGCGGCGGGGCGGGAGAGCAAAGGGAGGGGAGGCCGAGCTGCGTCGTGGTCGTATCTTTATCTGGGCTCAAGAAAATGATTACTGTGTCACGTACCAGCAAGTCTCTCGACTGTGGCCCGCGGGGATTTGTATGAAAAGGAGCCGTCAGATGAAAGGGCACATAGGATGAAAAGAACATTATCAAGGATAAGGCTTGTTAAGAAGGAGCGCGATACATGAACCCGGAGAGCATGTTAAGTTCAACTGCATGCTACATTAACCCACTTCATATGTTTGCGAGTTAGCGGTGGTGGGGCGACCAAAAATTTACAAAATCCTCCTGGGTGTTCTAGGACTTCCCTTTTCAATCTTCCTGAATTTGTTTTCCCCCCCAGAGCAGAGTGTGAGATTAGCCACATGTTAATCCCCGAGATTTTGACGCTAATAGAGACATCACATGCGTGTTTACATCCAGGCATGTTCACATTTGATTAAAACAGAATATCGATCTTTGCAAGTTTTATTAGGGAGGGGTAAAATCTCGCTCCAAACCAACAATTGCATTTTGTGACTCTTGTAGGTGAAAAGAAATCCAAATTTCTACCCCGTATATCATGTTGATTATTTTGGAAACGATTCTCACTTAGTCGCAAGCCTTGCAAAGGCGGGCAGCCACACACCGATACATCATAGCCTAGTTGGAGCATAATATCATGTTTAACCTTATGTACGATTTCTTCTTAGTTTTGTGAGAATACCCACAAAATGTGCCAATAAATGGGAAACAAAAGTCAATTGTATTTTAAAGTTAAGATGAATCACATCCAATTAGTGGCTTGGTTTATATAAGAAGAAGAGAAGTGTTTACAATCAAATAAACAAACCCCATTGCCTATTGGGAGTCTTTTTTGGGCCAAAAACGCACCGCCTCATTATCGTCTTTTCTCATACACTTTAACTGAAGAATATGAGGCAGAGCTGCACTGCCAATTTGGAAATGAATTAAGCCACAATATATTTCCGGACAAAGATGTTGTTGTTTTTTTCTGGTGAATTTCAATCTCGAACAACATGTATTTGCAGCCAGGGAGGCATAAGCTATGTCTCATCAGTATGCTTTAGTAATATGCAATTCATCCGACTTAAAATGATTTTCTGAAAAATGCAGCATGCTGTTTGAATGTACGCCCGACAACCTAATTGGATGTTTGATGACTAGCGTGCGTCTATTGTACAGGAATTATCATAACAAGCCATGACAGAGCGTCATTGCCATCATACCATCAATTACTCCAGAGTGTTGCATTTCCAGGGAATACTTGCCAAGAAGTGCAAAAGCCCTCAGTGGCAGAGTTCAGTGAGCAGCAAAATGGAAAACAGGGCTTCCACATGTTTTCCATGAAGGCTATTTTTTCAAACTTACCGTTTAGAACAAGTATTTGGTTCTGGCTATCACATTAAAAAAGAAGAAATCTGCTCTCAATTGACCTTGCCGTGTTCCTGTCTCTAACCTTTCGCTGTGGCGGCCACAGAATCGCGGTAGCTGTCATCATAATCTGGGGTTCACTCTAAATAAATGCCCTGAATTAGTTGGCAGTTCGGTGGCGATCCAAATGGTGATTGCTGGTCCTAAGTAGAGGGATGAGCACAACTCAGTGTCATGTCAACAAGGAAAAAGTCATCTAGGCCATAAACCCGCTGACACCGGCTCTAAAAAGAGCTCCAAGTTCTCATTTAGGCTGCTGGCCCTTTTTGGTGTCAGCTGGGCAAAAAGGAAAGCCAAGCAAAGATAAACTCATCAAGTGAGTAGAGGGAATCAAGCAAGCCCAGGTGTGAAATTGCGCGCTGTGCTTTTCGGAGCAGTTCTGCACCCGGTGTACTTCTACTGTGCCAGGAAGAGCTTGTAGCTTCTGAATCCTACCACAATCTCCTCCAGCCACTTCCTCCTCTCTGTTTCAACTTTTTTAACACCTGGACTAACAAAAAGACTGCCTTTGATCAAGGGAAATCCTTTGGCAGTGCAGCAGTGAATCCACCACACTGGGGCTCTGTGCATGTTAGCCTGCCTGCCGCCTGCCCGCCCGCCTGCCTGCATGCGTGCGCGAGGAGGCACAGTGGTCCAAGCGGCGCTCCGCAGAGGATTCCAAGCTTTGAGGCTTTATGGCATCAGCGCAAGGAGGTACAGAGCACCTCGTGTGCTCTACCTGTCAGAGCACAGCCATGAAAATAGATGCACAAGTGGGAGGGGAGAGTGTGGCGCGTGAGGGAAAACCAGAGTTGTTCCCTGCGTGTAATCAGTGGCTCTGCAAACACACAAACACACACATCGACAGACACACACAAGGCCGCTTGTTATCAGAAGCTTTCCCACGCTGCTGCGCTACAAAGCTTCGACACCAGGAACTGGCGGATGAGAGCGAGGGAGGAATGGACGAAAGCGCAGAGGGATGGAGGGTCAGCCTTGAGCAGCTTACACTCACTGAGGGGATAAAAACACATGCCTCAGCGGGGGCTCGCCAGATCAGAGTTCCAAAGAGCCGGCCAGCGAGATAAACTGGCAATCCAAAACAACACGCAAAGTGCAGTAGTTGCACTCTTATCGTCAGGAGACTGCGCATTCCTCCTCCGCAGCTCCCATATTGTTCTGACATCAGCTCCTCTTCCTCCGTCGCCCTCTGCTTCCCCAGCCGCTCAGCCCGGGGCTCTTGCGTAAGAGGCGCATTTGCATAACAGGCGCTTTTCTATGGCTTACGGGCACATGCTGGACAAAAAAACGAACGCGGAAAGCGGCAGACATCTTAAAACTAATAGGAATTAAAAAAAAAAAGGATAAACAACAACACAAATTTCCATTTGCACCTGCGCAGGTTTAATCTGTGGATATCGCTACACCAGCCGCCGTGCTTGTATGTGACTTGAGCGGTATCGACTCCATTCAGGAGGAGGCTGACCTGCCTGCTGTGCGCGACCTATACAATAATAGGCCTTGCACTGGGAAATGACTGTTCAAATCAAGCAGCCTAGCATTATCCTCTTCAGGGTTGCCGAGACTCTGTGTCGCATTTGTGTGTGCCAGCATTATATGAAAAGAGACTGACGCCGCCGCGCTCTCTGCTCTCATTGCTCAGGTCCTCTTCAACATAAGCTACGCAAACACAGCACACATTCACAGGGAGATGTAAACACGCACACACATACTGAACATACTCTGCAGGAATATGCCGTGCTTTGGGAATGATAGCGTATAATGAAGAAGAATACTAGAAGCACCTCGAGGCGCACGACACTTTGCAGAGGTGGTGGGCAACATATGACTCGTGGGCCATAAATGGTCCACAACAGATTAGGAGCAGGCCCGCCATGAAATTAGAAAAACAAATGAAACTGCAACTGTTCAAATACTTCACTGACAATTGGTCATTAAGTCCTAACAAAAATAGTCTTAGTATGACACTTTATAAAAACAAAAATGGTATCTGATGGGGAAAAGGTCCCTCTTCATTGATTTACCAAGAGAGCAAGGCCTTAACAATAAAATATATGCAGTATTTTGGCATCACTCTCATGTTTGTGTTTGTTATCTATGACCTTCTCGCTGGCCAGAAAACTGTTTGAAGCTGCCATCACTTTAACTTTATAAGAGCACAGCCAGATAGAAACATCATCTGACACCACATCTAATGGGAGAGATGGCACTGGAGTGATGTCAGAGTGAAAAAGCAAGGTAATTTGGCGGGGGAAACTTAAGGAAGTCCAGCTCCAAGCCGTCTCCAAATAACTTTAGCCTCAATTTTTCTTCCTGCCGCTCATTGTTTCCTCCTCAATTAATGCAAAGCCAGTCAAAACAAGTCAAATTGATTCATACAGCTCTTCAATCACAAGCCAGGGCTTTTCTTTTCTAAAGGTGTCAAATACTCTACATAATGCCAAATTGCAGGCAACACTTGGCAAAAGGCCACTTGCAGTTGGGTCGCTTAGCAACCGGCGACAAATATGGCAGACCATCGACCTTACCCGGGTTCTCCCCGCGCCCCCTTTTGGTGAACGCTATGCAAAACTAAATGTGATGTAGATTAGTTGTCGATTAATAGATGACCCTCTGCTGTGAAACATTTAGGGTCCCAAAACAACACTGAAATCAGCCGAGCAACAGTCCCAGCGATATTACATCGAAAAATAGGACGTGACCTGAAGCTCGCACTGTTAACAGATGACGAGATGTTTTGTATCACAAAACAAATGACAGAGCTGGCAACTGCGGTGCAGTTACAAGCTCAAATCATTTGCTGAATTTTTTCCTTTTCTTCTTCTTTTTAGTTGCCAGCATTCTAGATGGCTTGCAGCACTGTGCTGCCCCCACACAGGTCAGTATTGGTACTACACCTGATATCCGGCTCGGGGTATGAGAATCCGCATCATAGTTGATATGTTCAATTATGTGTTTGATGTGCTACGTTCATCTTCTTGAGTGCAGCAAAAATAGAATTAAGCAGACAATATTTTTTTTTCATCATCCAGTATGGTGCTTCTCATTTTAAACATGCACCCCGCTGTTGAGGTTTTTAACCATGTGACCTAGACATCACTACAGCTTGAACTATTCTTCATGCAGTTCACACCACAATATGGAGAAATTAGGGTGATGCACCTGTTCTGCAACCTCACACCCCTTAAAATGCATGGCTGCAAAAAAAAAAGAAGAAAATCTCTTGATCAAAAATGCATCGGCGACATCGCAACAGTGACTCATCACAAAGCTGCATGTACGACAAACACTCATGGAGGCGGAGGTAAGAGGGGGGGGGGGGGGGGGATGCTGCACGGATCACGTTGAGGTGTGTCCGCCTCCGTTGCGCCTCTTCCTGGCCACGCGTTTTTATTGCCACGGCTGAGAGATGCAGAGGAAAAAGGTGTTGTAGAAACACCTTACTCATTGCTGGGCACAACATCTGAGGAGGAATACCCCCAGGGTGCCCCCTCATCACTTTCCAAATACAAAGGTGCGCATCCTCACACGCACGCACTCACGCACGCACGCACTATGCATGCATAGAGGAAAGCGCTTGCTTGCTTGACCCATCATCTTGCCCCTGATCGCATGCAAGGTGCACAAACAGACACGTCATCCCGAACTCGAAGAAGAATAAAAAAAAGGCTGACCTTTAAGAAGAATCCCATAAACCGTGTAGAGGGTGAAGATGGCATGAGTGTTGAGATTCATCCTGTCTTATTGTTGTCTTGCACCTCGCGCTCGACGCTGATTTGTCCGCCTCGTAGATCCCCCCCCAACCGGACCTGCTCCGTTCCAGGTACACTTTTGACCGAGTCCTCGGCTTGCAAAGTGAAGTCGAGCAAGATTTGCAATGCTCCCAAAAACTGTGCTACTTTTTGTTGACAGGATCTGCAGCACAGCAGTGGGGATCAGTTGCGGAGCCTTCAGCGACACAACACTGGCGTCCTCCGGTAAACTGGAGATGCACTGCTGCCCCGCTCGCTCGCTCCCTCCCTGCCTGTGTGGAGCAAGAGCGAGTCGACCAAGTTCCGCCCACACAGCGGAGACCGACGCGAGCCTTTAGCCAATACGCAAGAGGAAAAAAAGTGATGTGGGGAGGCGCTCGGAGCCTAAGACTCGTTGGGAAAAAAAAAAAAAAGATATTCGCTCGAGTTTTTCAAGGGCTTCCCGTGTATTTTTAATAAACACAAGCAATCAATTAATGCCTAATCCATCCTTCCATTTTTTATAGCGCTTGCCCTCCTTGGGGTTGCAAGTGTTTTTTTTTTTTTGCCAAACACGCTCTCAGTCAAAATGATGGAAAATGTGAAGTCAAACGAAGACAGAACCTGAGCTTTATATTCCCTTCAGGCCTTAGTTTTCATTTGTGTAGATCTATTGTATCATATTGTTTTGATTGACACACAATCGGCAACATATTAGAAACATCTCTCACACTATTATTATTTTATAAAGGCTACCTTTTTTTGATACAGCTCTTCAAGTCAAGTCAAGTCAAGTTTATTTGTATAGCCCTAAATCACAAGCAGTCTCAAAGGGCTTCACATAGACAAAAATTGACAATTATTCTCTTGCATTTCATCTAAGACTAACCCTGGAATACAAAGTCAAAGGATTTTATCGCAACAAAGCCTGCACAGGAACCTACAGTACGCCTCTTTTGGCTGTCACCCAGAGCAAGATGATGGAGAAAGGCCTTTGCAGCACACATGTAGTATAAGCAGTGAATGCAAAACAGCCTAACTAACTCACACACTTTGTGGCTTACTACTACGTTGATCCCAACGCTTCTGGTCCAAGGACTGTAAGGGATTAAGGGTGACAAGCAAACTGGCTTAGAAGATTTCCCGGCAAGAACAATTGTTGGGGGTGGAGAGGTGAGGTTGGGCGAGGAATGGAGGAGACAAGGTAATGTATGGGTGTTTAGAGGTCAGGGGTTGGGAAGCAGTAAAGGGGAAAAAAAAACTCTGAAGACATAAGAGAAAGGAAGTGAATGAGCAGAGAGGACACAAGAGTACTATGAGTGAAAAGATATATTTAGACATTAGCAATGTTGATTTCCACTCGCTATACATACTGTATGAAGCCTCTCCCTTTAATTGCATCATTAGCTTGACTTGGAGCTGGCCTTGAACAGAACCCTATGCATTATTTATCAAATTAGCCGGGCCCTTTTGAAGTGGCCGGCAGACTGGACGGTATATATGCTGATAACAGTCCAGCTTCTTTTGAATCACAATTGCAGCTACTTGACAAAGAGAGAGTCATGCTTGTTTTCCTTTCATGTCGGGTCTACACAATCACTAAAGTAATATTTAAAGAAATAGATTTCATTGTACTTTCTTTAGTTGTGTACAGACTGTTGCTGTTTATTATTTGGATATCTGCAAAGTGGTTGATTTTCTTCCTTCTTCTAATTGGCTCTTTATGGTTGATGATTTTACAGTCAGCCATTGCATTGAAATTCACTTCACAGCTTTTGAATGCCATGTGAGCAGATTGTTTTTCTCTTTTTTTAACACTATTGGTCTTGCTACTGTTATTTTTTTATGTTCCTGGAGTAATGGAAAAAGCTCTCCATTTGATTTTTAGTCAGGAAGCTTCTCGGCTGCAATTCTTCCAATTTCTCCTGCAGAAAGACAAGTTGAAACGTGCAAGTGCATACGTTTCTTCAATGAATGTCCTGCAATGTCCTTAAATACATAGAACCCATCAACCAAATTCTGTCCATTCATACAAGAACCAATGAATTGTTTAGGCCTACACTTCTTTGCCTCAACTCTACCAGAAGACTTTCATGAGTGAATCTGTATAAAGAAATCTGCCTGGCCCGCTGATCTCGGTATTTGGGTCACTTGGCTTTATTTGGTAGGGCTGCGACACACCTTATAATGGCTCATTTCACACCCTCCGAATTGGTGTGTACCCTCACTAGGGGGCATGGCAAAGAGCCCCAAGATTGGCCTCCAAAAGGTGTTTTGGTTTCAGGATCAAAGCCAATATGTGGAAAGATAGAAACAGCACATTGAGGTTTCCGCCTCACCTGGGATGGTCCCGGTGCTCCAGATGGCAAATAGACCAATTGTGTGCCTCCCATCCCATACACACAGACACCAAAGGAAACGGCCCCTCCCAAAGGTTCAAGAAACCACCACCTGCTCTTGGCTGCAACCATTGCTCATTGGTGCACCTAATATGGGCTGACATGTTACCAAGCTGAGAGCAGCCCGCCAGGCTGAGATGGAACAAGGTAAGGCACAACATGAATCATTTCACCTTTTACACGCAACATTTCTCCCTTGCAACTTTGAAAGAACAGACTGGCAAAAGGATGCCTTAAAGCATGCTGGCAAACACGTAGCTTCACCATTGCTCGTATAATACTGTTACTTTTGCTCACATTAAGTACAAGCGAAAATGAATTTCTTGAATCATTTATTGAATAACAGTTGTTCGATGCTACGTCGTTAATGAAAAGCCTAAAAAGCACTGGACCTAGAATTGACTCCTGAAGGACACCAAGCTGCAATAAAAAAAGTATGCATGTTCTCTATTTTACAGACATGTAAAAATAAAACAAACTCTGACTTGATTGCCCATTTTAATAATGTTTATGGAGCTTTGTTTACATTTGCCAGCGTTTGTTCCTATCCTCCATATGTGAGCAATCGCCTGTATACAGTTCCTTTGAATTTGCTGTGATTAGCACCTTAATTGAATTGTGCAATGTTCATTATGGCGATGCTGCTGCCTGTAGTGAAGGGAAACAAAAACAGAAGAATGTATTCATGCATTCTATTTTGGAATTATAGTTCCTTCACACTTTGAATTGAAGACATCTGGTGAAGCTAAGAAGTTTGCAAAGTGACATCTGGGCAAATATATATTTGTTGCCAAGATTCTGCAGGCGAGTGAATGCAGTGTGATGATCTTTTTTTTCCTTTGCATGGTTGCTCTTCTGCTTCCCGTTTGGCAAAATGCTCCAATCAAAAAAGTATGGTCTGCATTGGCAACGAGTCTAACGCTATCATGGAACTGTTGAAAAGCATGAAATGACTGCTTTCAAACCAGAGCCAGTGCACGGATGGTGCAGCTTATTGCGCAGGTGTTAGTTGAATCCGGCCAGGTCACACATCACGTTTCAGGGCCAAGGCAGGAATAAGAAAATAAGCAACAACCTCGGTACGTTTTCTTCTGCAAAGAAAACCAATGTCGAATGTGACGCGCCAGTTGGCTGAAAAGCCTTCACAGCCCACCATTCCAAAATGGAGTTCCAGTCATGACTCAGGGGGCTTCTCATGCAGACACCTGCACGTATGCAACCTCCCACTGCGTGTGTAGTATAAATGACCTTTCCCTCCAATTTTGGCAAGCATTAAGTGCCACAGAGAGCAGCCGCCTAGCGGGCTGTCGCACTGCCTGCCAAACGCAAACACGTGCAAAACACAGCGGCGCTTTCAATGGCTGTCTCAGTCCATCAGTTGGTTAAGTGACAAAAAGACGGACTGTCGGGAATAGCTTCTTAATATCGGGAACGTCAACATTCCATTCTATTCAAATGTGTCATTGAATCAGTCCAACGAGTGCATATTTTTTAATTCAATCACGCTTGCTCTTTAAACAAACCTCCCCATTATGCATTTTGACATCATGACGCCAAGATGACATCTGCAAATTTATCGACTGTACTTTCCAAAGGAAGGCTTTGAAGTCGGACCCTGTGATGTCCTATTGGAAAAATCGAGTTTGAATGCAGCATTATGCTTGTCTGTCACATTGATGATCATTCACCTGAGATGGGCTCCATCATACTGTAATCCCAGGATACGTGGTACCAAACAAATTGATGGCCGTCTTAAATTTATTTAATCTGTATTTTTTTTATGTATTCCACAAATCTCTTTGGCTTGTTATTTAAAGCATTTCTTTCCCCCCTTAATCTACATTTATGTCGTATACCTTCCTGTATGCTCGTATCTACCATGCGCAAGCTGTTCAAAGCAATGCTCCTGTCTCATGGAATCGATAAACTTGTCTGAATATAAATCTGAATCTCCCAGCGATCCCAGTTGCAGCATGCTTCGTTTTAATTAGCGAGAAAACGTAACGGATACACAATAAACCTTACCGTCAGGACTCTGTAAATTTAGCTGTTGTCATTTATTGGCCTTTTGGCTGTCCACATAATCCACAAATAACAATGTTTCTGTTTGGGTAGGGGTGCTTTTTGGCAGGTTTGCGATGAGCTACCAAAATTAGTAAGCCGCTGCTTGTTTTGCCAAGAAGACATCCACATGAATGATTTTAGTGTGGAGTCAAAACTGGCCAAAGCTATGATGAAAGTATCCATTCAACCAGGCCCTTTTGTAAAGATTTCACCAGCTGCCAAAATTGACCACCTGCCATTTTGCCAAAATACCCTCACATGTATTGAAATTGCAGAAGTAGAAGCCAGAACCTGTCCGAACTATTTGAGATGATTAGGCAGATACTGTGCTTAACTGGTCAATAACTAGTCACTGCGGTAGCACCCGCTGACGATTTTAGGAACGTTCCGTACCTGTTAGACAAATTGTATTTACAATCTCACGCATTGCAACTCCTCCCAACTGACAAGGAATCATCCAATCAAATTTGGTTTATTCGGAGGACGTTTACGAATGGCGCTAGTGGGTGTTTGGTGCATGGGAATGAGAATGGCATGGAAATTGCCTCTGACAGCAGAAAGTACAACTCTTCAAAAATAATCGCGGCAACTTTCTAAAATGTTCTCCTCGTCTCCCCAAGATGACACTTACTAAACTCTACATGCAGGTCAGCCCTGACACCAGTTTACATGGCAACGGGCTGAATTGCAGACTGGATGACGACCATATCAGTTACTTTTCGCCTGAATGCAGCAAAAAATAAAAATAAAATCCATCTTAGCTGCCAACTTGAACTGAATGCGCTTTTTTTTAAAAACCAAAGTCTGCAAAACAGTAATTGAAAATTGAAACAAGTTGAGGACGCTCTTGATTCAGTCAAGTAATTACAACACCATGTTTTAAATTTAAGCGTCCTAAAATAAAGTAGGCTGATTGAAAGCGTATTTGCACGCGTCGTTGCGGTTAAATTTGGGAAATTATCCATAACTGTGATTTCATAGATACGTGGGTGCATGGTAAGTAACAATTTAAAAACATACATTTGAAAAGTAAAAGGTCACAAGTCCAGTTTCTGCATGTTTTCCTGAACCTGAAATGTCACATTATGCATTGCCGGTTATTCGGCATAGCACAGACGATAACAACTGCACATTTATGATAACTAACATACATTGAGTCGGAGTCATGTGGCCCCACCCACTTCAGTTACAGGCATATCAATTATTGGGGTACTTATTTTGAGCAAAAATAATGAGTTTTATTGTTAAAAGCAATTGAGTTTGTGGTCATTTTTTAAACATCAAAGCTGGGTGGGTGGTGGGGGGGCTTGCAGCAGCTTTTGTTCCTCTGCTCGTTTATTTGTGCAGAATAATAAACATAGAACAGCTTGATGGGACCGTTAGATAGCAATAGATTTAAAAAAAAACGTTTTTTTTTTCCTTCCTGTGTCTGTCTGTGTTTGGACTACATCGTACACTGGTCTGTAGGGATGTCGCCAGAACTGAAAGCGCCAACTGTTTCCTGGCAGCCTGGAATAAATTATTAGCCAGTCCATTTAAGTAACATTTCCGCCTCAGATTGCCATATTCAGTTAAGCGGTGCCAGTGACGGCAAAGCAGTGGGAGTAAAGCTAAGATCAAGTGCTAAATAGAGGGCTCGCAGTGCTTTAATTTGCCTAGCACACTGTGATGTGAGGGCGGGTGGGAGAGAGAGAGAGAAAAAAAATCAAGGCTGAAAGAGGAAATTTTGAATGCAATATGATGAGCAGTTAGGGTATTTATATGAAACGAAATGAATAGAAATGACTTTTTGATGCTTTATCTATAGTCCGAGAGAGAAGACAATTTACTCTGCGGATATGCAAAAACACATGATCCAGCTCATACAGGCAAGTCATTATAAAGTGAATTGTGTGAATAACAAATGGAAAGGCAAAATTAATATGGATTATGATGGCCAAGGACACCTTAAGAATACAAAGTCGTATAAATGCCCTAAAAATGAGAAAAACACATGAGGTCTAATGGCGTGCAAGCAAAACAAATGCTGAACACTCAAGAACACATTACGAAGCGAATTACAAATCATTCAATTTGAGTGAAAATCCCTTTGTACCTCAAAACATCTCACCGCATTGAAAACAATGGAAATAACGTTATTTTTTTCCCTTACGTTTTTACGTTTGACCTCTAAGAATCTTAACACTGTGTTTTAATATATTGCTATGAAGTTTCCAAAACATATTCCACCTGTTGCTGAACCCAACCCTTAATTCATAGACGTCACTAAATATACGTAATACCACCGTATAACACACACATCAGCCAACAGGCTATATTTCAGTGTAAATACGGTATTTCATCTCCCAATGAAAGCGCACTTTTACACGTGAATCATGCAGCCGCCAGCAGCAGAATGACAAGCGCCATCATTTGTAATTTATTCCTAATATGAATGTGACTACCCACAGCTGAGCTACCAAGTCGGGCCAGAGACCTCTCACTCATGCAGAACCATATGACCATGCACACGCTTACATGCACACACACACACACACACACACATACACACTTAAAGTGCTTACTGAACCTCAGCAGAGCAGCACTTGGACAGATTTTGGAATGATTCAGTAGAAGGGGTCAGTACTGTGCACGCACACATCCAACTTCTAGCCTCTAGGTAAGGCAAGGCTCATGAAATTGAGTTCACGGCGGTCGC
This sequence comes from Syngnathus acus, assembly GCF_901709675.1. Taxonomy (NCBI): domain Eukaryota; kingdom Metazoa; phylum Chordata; class Actinopteri; order Syngnathiformes; family Syngnathidae; genus Syngnathus; species Syngnathus acus. The sequence goes on along the minus strand of NC_051099.1, from coordinate 1,232,410 downwards.
TTAGCAATGTTGAGCAGAGGGTGCGCTATCAGGCCAAATTGTTCCGGTTCCTCTTGGCTCCCCTCAATTCCGTCTGAGTGTTCAGAGGTGGAACGACGGCACACTGATCTGGCAGCGCTGACATTTAGAGAGGCGGAAAGGAAAAAATAAAAGGCTGTAAGTGAGAATTTATCAGCGCTTGACGTTAAAAAATAAAAACACACACACGCCGTACATATCTCCAGAAATTTGTTAAAGCTAGGAATTCAGTTCATCTTACAGACTGCAGGAGTGAATGGAGTGAAAGAGCCAATTTGGCAGCAAATCATCATCAAATTAAGGAACCCAAACTCAAAGTCTACTATCCACCCGTGCGGCCAAATACAGCCTGATCGTTCTTCAATAAACCACATTACACGTATGCAAATTAACGTGTTTGTTTTGGGATCCAAAACTCCAGTTGTTGCATAATGATGCATGCATAGTAGAGTCAATTAACTCTGTGATTAATTGCCACGTGCCTGTCACGATCCCATTCGAATGATGCTACGGGGCGTTGAGAGGAAAAACAACAGCTCGCAAAATAGTAAAGAGGTCTTTATTTATTGAAGAGATAAAATGCAATGTCACTCCGGGAAATTTATGACTCGACAAAGAAATGGAGAGCATTCATTTGATACTTGTTGGGACTTTGAAGCTGTTGCCAAAAAGGAATCCGTTCACACTGCTGCTCACACGCTGGCGAGACGTGTTGCTATTCTAATGGGCAAAAAAAGAAAATGCCATTTTGTATGCTAAGCTCACTACATGGACTGGAAATGATGCTCTGATGAACAAAAGTATTCAGACACATTTAGTCTTAAATTAATGAAGTAGTAGTACGAGACCATCTTAATTCCCTCTGCCACCGTGACAAAAAGTAGCTATTCAGAAATTCATAAAATGAGACGACAAAATGGAGCACTCTCATTCTACACAACACACGCAAACTGATGGGTTGTCTTTGTACTTTGCATGCTTTGTTTCAAATACCTTCATTACGGATTCAAACGTGCGTGCGTCCTTGTCTCCTGATAATGCCAAACAGCCTTGAATGAATAATGAGTCTCTGTTTACTTGAGGTAAGCTGTTGTTGTTTTTTTGGCGTACTATCTTAACCACTCTGCATCACATTTCAGCTAAATATTCAGACTTTCCAACCAGATCACATAATCGCTGCCTCCCGTTCAAATATGTGCTTAAGATTTTAAAAAGCGCAATCGTTCGGTAGGGCTTATTCCTGCAGCCACTGGCGGAGCTAGGATTTTTTTCTTGGAGGGCGGGGGGGCAGGGATAGCAATGGGTTGGTTTTACCAACCCACAAAATTCTTCAAAAAAAATTGTGATACAGATTCATTGGGTGGAAACGGGTGGAAATGTAGAAAATAATTTCTGGGGAAATCAGAAAATACCCAAAACTTAATTATCTGGCAGCCTGGCACCTGGGGGGGGGGGGGTTCATGCATATTTCAGGGGGTGCACAAGGGCCAAATACGGCACATTCCCACATCGATTTAACATATTTAATTTCCTGCACAGAACTGGCTAAAGTCCAAAAAGTGCTGCTGTTTTAAGCAGTTTGTCGTTATTGTACGAACTATAGCTTAATTGGTAATTACACTTCCAGTGGTGCAATTATGTCATTAGTATGATGATTATTATTATTACTACCATTATAATGACCAAAGTAAAGAATTTTGGATGATTCACTTCTAGGCGATGTAGAGTCATCAGCCCTTTGCAGCAACTCCAACTCATTCCTTTTATCTCTTTCTTTCAAGACGTTTTGCTAAGGAACATCAATGTTATTGGATTTCTTTTTTTTTTTTCTTTCCTCAATCTTGTTTACGGTGCTTCATCTACAGCTCCAAGAAGTTACTGCCTTGCCTCTAGCATGGAGCCAGCAGGGGTTCCCTTGGCGAGGAGCACATGGAGTGATGAGAGCTGGCGTTAATGTCAAGCAAAGGGAGAGAGAAGACTGAATGGGACAGGAGGTTTCAACCATTTCCCTCTATAGATCATGATGGAGAACGCTTGCTAACCCGTCGACAAAACAGACAAACAAACAGCTGCCGTTGTCTATTTACGTTCAATCACCAGCTGCAGCCAATGCCAGTGACGTCATATGACGCTGTGATTGTAATATCATTTTAGCGCTAATTTATAATCAGAAAATTTCTTATTGGTCATTTGTAATTGAACCCAATAGATTTTAGCCTCGCATAATACAAATAAATAAACAAATGTGATATTTGATTCTATCGAACAGTTGAACAGTCATACAAATTGATACAAACACACACTCGCACAATGTCAAGTGAATAAATAATATGTTTGAGGTTGTTTGCGTGTCAAGTGACAAACAGGAGACCTTCAACAAAGGTCTGAAGTCAAGGTGTGAAGTCTGGGACTGCATAGGAGGTTAAGGCTGCTGTAAAAAAGGGCAAAGAGAGGTGATAATATAGTGAGTAAATTACGAGGCTGGCAGAGATGCTTGATCTGAACGAACAATGCACTTTGCTCCTTGCTAGAACGCTATGATCAAATAACTCAGGGGAGCTACCTCGGCTGCCTCCTGACACACATTGTCAGCACTTTGTTTTAACTTTTTTTTTAACGGTTGCTAACACCTAGCAGTCAGTTACAAAGGGGAAATAAAAATGAAATGACAAAGGAAAGAAACTTTGATCAAAAATTCTTTTAGTCTCAATTTTCTACTTTTAATCTTAAATTCTTCGGATTTTTTTGAAACAAAGTTTTAGAACAAAGAAGAAATCCCGCAGATTGGGCTGGCTGGACCTTACAGAGCAGGAGTGATTGCATGGCCTGGCCCATGAACAGTAAGCAGGATGAAAATAACGAACCATTGCTCTCAAGTTGAATGCGAGAGTAGTTTGCTTTGGTCCCCAAAATGAAGATTTGGGCACCATGGGCAATCTGACTCAGCAGCCACTAATTGTTATTTTCTGTTCTCTCCATGCCTATTGCCCTCCGGTTGCTTTCTACCATTATCTTTTACATCCTCGTGATACACACGACTGGCATTCGACACGCGCTCCCTGGTTTATCGTTTATTTTGTGCCGTCTCGGTGGCTGCTCCCACACTCTTCCGCCGACGTGTTTGGTTCAGTTGATGAACCACAGTGAAGCTGTTAATTCCCAGCGCAGCGAGTGCGCACACCAGAGGAGGTGGATGGAGACTGAAGCGTTCACAGCTCGGCTTCCTTGTGATCCTCCGGCCGGGAGAAAAACATCCCAGTGGCGGTGACACTTGCAGGGTGTGTGTGAAATAGACGACAGACTGAGACAAAGGCGGAGCAAATTGATGGGGAAGTTTTCTCATTTGATTTGAAATGGTTATCATTGTTAAAATTGTGAAATGTTACGCAAGACTCCCCCCTCCTGCGCAAAAAAGTTCTTATTGTGGTAAGGTGAGCTGTGCTACTGCTTTAGCATTTTGTGGAAGGGAAATGGATGAATGGGAAGAAATATGAAATTGTTCCCTGATATTGTCACCTTTTAACCGGTAAGAGCTTCCACATACGTGAAAATGAGCAACATCGGATGTGTCCATTCATTCCTTTTTAGGTGTCCAATCCATCCAAAGTATTCACAGTTCAAGCTGCTTTGCATCTACTCGGCCGCGCTACGTAGCACTATAATAATGTCTGGATCGAAGGTCATTATTTGTGCATTAGCTTTGCTCCGACAGATAGCCACCCGCCAATGGCGTCGCGTTTAAAGACACAAACACAAAGCGACGTGTGAAATGAGGACGCTTTCCTGAGCTGAGTTTATGACAATGAGGAAAAAGCTTTGACATTTCTGGGAAACTACACTACCGTTCAAAGGTTTGGGGTCACAAAATTGTTTGGGTGACCCCAAACTTTTGAACGGTAGTGTAAATATTATTATAATAAAATATTATGAATTCAATATTATAAATGATATCTTATATTTGTATAAGATTATATATAATCTATGAATATAAGTATACATATATATTATAAGATTTTTTACACAGAAGATTATATATATAATCTATAAATAATTATCTAAATAAATATATACACTACCGTTCAAAAGTTTGGGGTCACCCAAACAATTTTGTGACCCCAAACTTTTGAACGGTAGTGTATGTACAGGGGCATTACAACGCTCCTTAACTAAATTTCAAACATGGCGACTTCTTGCCTCGGGCATTGGTATTAACGGACTAGGTGCTTGGAATTGTTCTTGGAAATTCACTGCCGGTAACATATTTTGCTTCATTTGAAAAAGAAAATGTGCAGAGTAGCTTATAAATACAAAGTAGTAGTTGTCAAAACTTTCCACACCAAGTTCCGGAATTAATTTGCACTTCAAGTCACAAGAGCATTAAAATACAGGAGTGTAGTAGTGCTAAGCGTTTATCAAAAAAACAAGGCAGAGGTTTTCATACCTACAAAGTATATTTGATCTCATAAAAGGCCACTGTAATATTGTGCACAGTTTTTAATTTCTCATATAATTATTTTCTCATATATTCTTTTATTTATTCCTTTTTTTATTATTTTGAAAATGTGACAAACCGAAAAAACACAACGGTGCAAACGGCAGATTTATTTTTAGCCGTGATCCGTAAAACACACACAAGGCCGTAAAAAGCATATCAAGACATTTTATGCCTTCACATCAGTGCAGAATTCCTAATGCGCCATCCTTCCAAATCCATTTCTCACAGGACCCTTTAACTTTGATGCCTCATCAAATCACTTTTAATATTTCTTAAAGACTCAGGTGTCACTATGCATTTCCAAGTCCCCAATATGTAATGAACCTTTGCTTTATGACAGCTGTCCAGATGACCGCGCTAGGCTTGAAGTATTTCGGGGTGCTCGCAAACGTTCCGCTCATCAGGCTGAGTAACTTTACAGGCCCTCTTTGAGCGATCAAAGCTCCCATTTGTGCACAGAAGCAAGGAAAATACCTGCACTTTGTCCAGTGAGGACCAGCTGCTGCTTCGACACGGCAAAAGAAAGTGGAAAATGACCTTTCCTGTAGCGTTGCTCGGCGGCAGATGGTATGAATGAAAACCATTCAGAACTAATTAAGCCATGCTCACAGTTAACTATAAAAATGAATCACATCTCTTGAAATCTTGGGATTCACGTTGGATAGTGTGTGCCTTTTAACTTATTCACTGCTAGCCCAGGTACAAATTGACGTCTGTAGTTGTCATTGGCGGTGAATTAGTCAAGGCGTGTTTCAAGTCTGATAGTTTGAAACTTTTCAACATCCTAAATTCCTCTCAAGGTTTATCAAGGGTCAGACATTCGTGACTCAGCATAAAGGAAATGTCATAAGAGGTCGCCATGAGTCATCTTGCAATTAGAGCTGACTTTTACCCTTTCAACTCTGTGTGATGTAAAAAGACCAGATAAAACTAGCAGCTCATTTCCGGACACAATATTGGTTTTGAAAATCATTTCTTTACAACGGCAGCAGACGGTAATTGAGTATTAAACTTGATAAAGCTGTCCTTATTCCAACTGCTGTAGTGCAACAAATAAAAACGTCCATTTCGGTCTGTCAGAAAATAAATAAATAAAATGCAGTACGGCAACTGGGAACTCGAAAAAACGTACAATTTGGTGGAAATTGTTATTATTAACACAACAACAAACTTCTCCTCATTGGGAATATTTAGGACATAACATCGTCAAATACGGTGGAGCGTACGGGAGCGGATTTAAAAAATAAATGGCTTCATCGATCTGGATAAATCCAAAAATGAGAGCTGAAGAAAATAAGGGGCTTGAAACAAAAAAAATGCACAAGGTATTATTACGGTACAAAGAAAGTCTGCTCCAGTACTTAATGACCCTGGGAGATGTAATTGATTACTGTTATCAGTGTGGAGGCCGTTAGAGTCATACAGATAATAGCGGTCATAATACACTGCGCCGCAATATTCTGTTGGACTGATAGAAAGTGACTGAAAGAATCGTCTTGAAAGAAATGAGGGGAAAGTGAGATAAATGATGATGAAGATGTTCTAATAATAAAACGTGTATTCATATATCACTGTTGTCCTTGCTTTAGAGGAACGTTTGATCTTTGCTCCCATGATTTCCCATCCACTATGTTCTCCATATTGTCCCCATCAGCAGGCTTTCATTATTATTTATGATTTATCAATAACCGCCCATTGCACCCCGCTGACAGCTATTCATCTGCCCTCGTCTATTTTCACCCTTTCCAGCCCATTTTCGCACCCGTCCCACGACTCACCTCCTTAATCAAAGGCGCCGCCACTTCCCTCATTCATCACTCGTCTTTTCGCCATCCTCACCTGCTTTTTGTCTTGCTCATCCATTCTCCGCCAAAGCTCGTGGCTCGCCGCGTCGTGGTCAGAGCCAGAGCATCCTTGTGCCTGCTGGAAGAAAAATATAAAAACAGAGCATTGTGACACATGTTTTATCAACTAAAGTGGGACAAATTGGCATGTTACAAGTCTTCAAGGATTACAGCAGTGCATTATTCCATACGCTGAAATGTGCATGTGGAGAACATGCTGACTGTGCGCCAGACGTGCTAGCCACATGTCATCCATCATAAACACTCATTGCAAAAACAGCCTCGAGGGCTCCACAGGTGAAGTTGAGCAGAAAATTCACTTTGAACTCGAGAAGTGTGTGTTTTTCGGAAAGCTGAATTGTGCATGCACACATGGGTTGTATCGTAATCATTGAAGGCTTTTATAATGGAAATAGCTTGAATTAATTTAAGTCCATTGTCAGACAGCAATTAACTTCTCAATAACAAACCTTCCAAACAGTAATAAGATTGAGATTCTCTAATCACTGAACTCTTTCAAAAGTTAACCAAGAGGAACCGCTTAATTCGGTGTCGCCCTTTATTGACCACCAAGCTCAACTGCTTTGTTCATTTTCAATCAGAGGTGGTCGAATAAAACACTCCCGTAAAAATGAAAGCTTTAAAAATGATGCACAACAATAGACGAGCAGCAATCGGTGAGATGAACGTAGCGTCACTTGCTTGTCATCGCCCTTTGTCAAAATAAAATCTGTTCCGCCTTTAACTACTTCATCAGTGATAGTTACGGTGTAATCATTTGGGACGCTTTACAACGATTTCCTCATTTGTTCCTCGTGTGAATTGACAAGGCAAGGCAACTTTTAGCAAAAGTGAATGTGCTCGGTGTGTGCGTAGCAATTCCCGGCTGTCTTTTTGTGCAGGATTGACTCCATTGTGAGCTACTTTGCTGGTCATGCTTGAAACAACTCGAGCTAAGCTGCCTTGCTGTAAATTGATAGGGGAGCACAGGAGAGGTTTACTCAAAATTTCTACAAGGAAAAACAGCAATCCTTTTCATGTTTCGCCTAATTTTCCCAAATGTACTGGGACCACTGGAAAGTAATGGACTCCAGTCAAGCTTGTGAATTCTGACAACAAAAGCACACAATGGAAACGTTGCGTCCCGGAGCGAACAATAAATTCATTTGTGTGATCATTTCAGATATAAATGCTTGCTACCGCAGCTCCTTTGTTGGACTTTTCTCATTAAAATGTCAACTGTGTGTTAAATGTACATTTCATTCAAAGAACATTTCAAAGATCTCAATTGCTTTTCAACTGCATGCCGTAATGTTCCAATTTGCATGCATATTGTATTCTGGGCTTCATGTCTGTTGCCAAAAAGTGAAATTAAATTCATGGGAGGACAAAAACAGCACTACTGCTGCTTACCTTCTGGCACTGAAATGTGAAATTACTGGTAATAAAAGTACGCTTACTTGGAAATGCAACACCTCCTCCACTCATCTATTTGCATCCAAGCACACTCAGGAAGAAAAAAAAAATGCCCTCGTCTCGGTTCATGCCGCCTCATCATACCTGAGCGTTCTTTTATTTTTATTAATGATAATATGGAAATCTCTTGTTAGCCCGACGCTCATCGGACTCTGCTTTGCTAGTTTGAAAGAATGTCAATAAGGAGGGGATTGTGTTCCACATGTATATAGAGACTAGACGGAATGGTACAGACTGTACTAAGTAGCGGCTTAGTGCCACAATGTTGGCTTTATTGTCAATTCATGCAAATACAATGATGAAAAAAACAAGACCTAATGCCAAAATATGAATGGAGAATATGCTGTTCTTCATGAAATATTCAGTGTGAGAGTGACACAAAATCAGTTTACTCTCATTTTATATTCGCCTAAAAAGTGTAGGCTAGCTTCTTGGATTTATAACATACGAATGTGAATCTGCATGCAAATCACGCTTCGGATTACTTCAAATTGATGAATGCAGGTACATTTAAATTCTTCCCCTTTATTAGGCTAATCTGCCAATAATGCATTCAGGACTGAGCGGCAAGGGTGGCAGCAGGCCGGGAGCACATTATGAACATCTGCTTAAGACTTATACACAAAGACGGGGCCAATTATCACTCATGACACACTTAAAGGCTTTAATGGGCACGTCAAAATAAAAGTCTGCGCCGTGGCAGATCACAATAGCCTTGATAAGTCCCCAGAACGGCTAACGGATGAAAGGATGTGCACACCGAGTCAAAGGCCGTCACGCCAACTAGCCCAAAGACTAGCCCGCTTTAGTTTTAATCGCCGATCTGTTTGTTTGTGGGCTCCAGAGTGTCTGCGGGGAAACAAAGGGGCCGCGTGCTATTTTTAAATTGGTTTAATTAGCCAGAACAGCTCAACCTCAGGCGTGCAAAACAATGTCTTATCTCCATATGTTTCTGCCTATAAATTAATTCCAATACCTCGAACTGTATCGGATGTGACCGACTTGATCTCATAATAAATGATATTGACATGACATGGCATTGTGATTCGCATGTAAACATGCACAAAGACTCGGGAAGTGATATTAGTCTGTTAGAAAAAATGCTGAGCTACAGTGGTTATAAAAAGTCTGCACACCCCTGTCCCTGTTCAACAAAACTCACTTGTGGAGTGAGTCCTTCAGGTGCTCAATGAGTCTAAATTCTTTAAATCTAGAAAATGATGTGGTAGATGCACGCATGTGAAACCAACTCGGCGATTTAAAGGCACGACACGTAATGTTGATTCTATAAGTCACAAAGGAGGAAAGCAAGAGAAATAGTGAAGAATTTCCGATGGGTGAAAAGGCGGCGCGCTTGCTCTGGTGACATGTTGAAGGGGTTGTTTGGCTTCCAAATTTTGAAAAGGTTCTGTTAAATGAATAAATCATGACTCTTACCCCAAACAGCTATGTATGATGGGGGAAGGTGCAGCAGAAAATTCTTTTATTTTGATAGCCACAGCATACAGTAAAAACAAAGAGGGGTTGTTAGGTGAATCCCAAGCAGGCGGAATTCGATGCGGCAGCCAGCAAAGGAGTTATGCAGAAGTGAACGAGATGCATATTAACACACAGCTTCTAATTTCTGCCTGAAGAGCCTTTTGAAAGCAGCCTGCTTGTACAGTACAGCAGATAAATTGGCCGCTTAATGGGAGGAATCAAAAACCCATATGAAGTGCATTAATATACATTTCAAGGCTTTGCCGCTTTTATAATCCAACAATGGCTGATTGCAGTTTTTAAAATGGCACCACTCCTGCACTGAAAAAGCAGCTTTGAAGCAGGCCAGTAGAAAATGTTGGGAATTGCTTCATTAGAAGCTCACTTATTTGCAAGCCGGCATGGGAACAAATATACAAGTGTGATTATATCAATTGCATGAATAACTATCAAATTAAAAAAAAAAAGGTTCAATGCTTATGAGTTTACACGTGAGTGTCTGGACGTGAGCTGTGGCCAACAGCAGCTCATTGTGTTTGATGCTAATGGCAGTGACGACTGTGGCTCTCCTTTCCCACATGTGATGGCATGATAGTAAGGATAGTGTCAAAAGCCATTTAAAGAAAAAAAAAAAATCAATAAATTGCATCAATAAATTAAATCATGAATTCATAATGATGATTTATCTGCACCTCCATCCGGATTCTAACTGAAAATCGCTGACTTTTCCTCTTGCTTATGCGCCACTTCTCTACATGTTTTTGTTGTAATTAGTTTTGAGAATTATTAACTGTATGTGTCCACTTAATTACCGCTTGACTGTCAAGATGCCTGCTACGGAAAAATGTAATTAAAACATATAATTATTTTATCCTCATCCACTTACATATATCATTAAGGACTCCTCATAAAATTTGAAATAGAGCGACCATCCTGTTTGTATTCCTCAGTTAATTAAAGTGCATACATGTGGTGAATGTGCACATAAGTGCAAGAGTTTTCCTCTTACTCGAGGATGGCCAAAAGCAGGCTCGTCTCCCCGGGACGCAAAGACGACAGTTTGCTTCTATCAGCAGAATATTACCCAGCACGACTCCTCATATTTGTGCAAGGCCTCCTGCAGCTGCTGCCGCTTTTATCATCCATTTTCTCCAGCAACGCACCCATTTCTCAACAACTGAAAAAGTGCAATCTTCTTAAATTTCTCCCCCCCTCCCCTCTCAGTTACGTGTATCGGATGTTATTGATGACATTGATTTTTACATGGCAAAGTGTACTTATACAGCACATTAGCACATTAAAAGTCATAATATTCATAGCGGGACGCTCTTAGACAGAGGCTGGCTTCTGGCAAGAACCATTTCCCCAAAATGAAGATTATTGCTCGCGCCTTGAAGGTGACTCACTATATACAACTGCATTTGAAGCCTTCATTATGTCATTGATGGCCACTTTAACCATATTGAACTGATCATTCACCGCTCCATTTCTGGTTCTATGTTTACATAACTGTAAATATATCATAATCGATGGGCTATGAGTCAGATGATGAATCTTTTCCACTCAAATATCACAATATACAGGATTGATCATTTTGACATCATGGGTTATTTTTCTTAGCTGATAGGGTAGGAGAAGTGACCAATTGGGTGAGAGGGAAAAAAAACCACTTCAATTATTAAATGTGGCTCTTCTAAACTAATTATGACTTCAATAATAAATAAGGACATCTGAAAGACACATCATCCCACCATAATTGTACTCCATTCTGGATCACATAGTCATGTCTGGACCTTTGCTGGAAATAACATTTTGATATGTGTGTGTGTGTGTATGTCAGTGTGTCAACATGTGTGCTTGTGTGTGTGTGTTAGGTTTGCAGAAGTCAAGTCCACGCAGGCAGGCTGCTGACCACCTGGCGCTTGACTGGCATGTTTTCTGCACAGCAGGTAGTGTGGGCACGTCTCCAGAGAAGTCATTACACAACCTTGATCCCCTTCCAAAGCACCCAAGTTCAGTCTACAAGTGGCATTTGCTTAATAGTGAAGGACGCCGCCTTGCAATTAAAAACCTTTTAACTGACATCCCCGTACACACACACACACACATATATACGTATATAGGAAGTTGATTTGTAAGTGTACCTAATGAAGTGTCTGTTGAGTGTGTTCAGCAGGATACATGTAAGCATGCATGTGATAGACCCTTAAGGCGGAAGAGCTCAAAGCGATGGCTCTTCCCTTCTAATTAAAGTGCGTTAAAAGGCAGAATTCTGGCAACTTCCCTCAGCAGGGGAGGCGACCGGAAAGTCTTGTCTAGTTTCTTACTCTACTCAGAGTAATAATTACCTCTGATAATTACTTTCCCCTCTCAAGCAATTAATGCCAATTCCAGCAGCGGTGCTCAGTGGTGGTGCTGCTAATTTTATTGAGGTGGTCTGGCAGATGGGGTACATTCAACCTGCGACTAGTTCCTATTAGTTAACCTTACCACAACACAAAATCAACAATAGGCTATTCATATATAATAGAAAAAATGTCATTATTAGACAGGCATTGCATTTTTGTATTTGTTCAAAATGAAGACAAAAAAAAGGATATTACGTCCTATTTCTGCACCAAAAAGATGAATAATAATGAGACATGGAGACAGAGCCAGATGAGGGTGTTGAGCGAGCCGATGTTGAGAGGTTTGTGAATTTGAACGGGGAAAAAAAACCCTGCCTGCCTAATATGCATGCATTAGTAATCATTCAGCGAAACATGGCTTTCTAAGACTGTCCTCCCATCAGTGTGACTCGGATCACTTGTGGAATTAATTAAGAACCAAAGCGAGTGTCTGTCATCCTGCTGCGTCCGACCGACCAAGCGGGCATGTTGTCACAAACACGAGCGAATATACAACAGCGCTAGCCGCCTACCCGGGCCGAGCGCTCGCGTGGCGGTGCCAGCGTCTCATCATGGGGTATGCAAAACATTCTCAGACGCTGACCCCTTGCTCACAGTTTGTACTTATTCATTTATTTGTCGGCGCGTGAAGCCACGTGGCCTCGGGGTAGAGCGAAACTCATGCGGGCTGGGTTAAGCACTCATCTCATTGAAGCTGATCTTATCAAGTGATTACTTATTCACACAGTGTTTATTCCCTGGTCGACGTCGCCGGCTCTCATTTGCCGAGTTGCCGCCTGACAACACATCAGTGGTTCCAGCTTGTACGGCGCCCCCTTAAATTCGAAACAGTGACGATGAATGAGGGCCCTAGCAATGTAGAATCCTAAGCACATTGTGAAAATCCCTCTTATTACTGCTAAGCTCCCTTCATGCCACAAAAGTCCTCCAGACAGCATCAATATGCTTACCATGACATTTGGATGAAAACAGAAGTTCAGAAAGATTCTCCCTTTGAAATAATACAGATATAAATCCACTTGTTCATAGTGCCTTTCTTTGATTGAGGCAATGTGTCATTGTTATTATTATGAAGCATGGCATTCTGATTTTCACGAGGTGCAAAATGTCTTTTCTCTGAAATGTGTTTTCTTCAATGTGTGGTGTCTGCTACCGTTTCGCATTGATTGGCTGTGTTAATTATAGAGATTTAGGCAAAGTTTAACAACAATATTGATAACGTTACTTCAAAATCATCACTAACTGCAATTGTTTTTCACAATTAACACAAACACACGCATACGCAAGCACGCACACACTCACACAAACAAAGGTCATATTTATTAAAGCCCTTTTATCTCCCAATTGACTTACAACAAATTAGAAAGGAGTACTTTGGAATGGCAAAGGCAGTGCACAGTGGAAAAACAAGCACAATATCAATTAGACTCAATCAAAATTTAAATTAATTAGTTGGACAATTAGAGGACAAAAACAACAACATTGGAATCCTCATGCACCTAAAAGGTCACGGATAATATCCGGAGACATTTGGACCATCAAGCCACTGCCACTTCGGAGAGGCAAATAAAATAAAATAAAATAAAATAAAATAAAATAAAATAAAATAAAATAAAATAAAATAAAATAAAATAAAATAAAATAAAATAAAATTAAATTAAATTAAATTAAATTAAAACCCATTGTAGTCGCAACAGTCAATACCTCCCATTTTAGTCTGAGCGGCTACATCACCGTATCTATTAGAGGGATGGAAAATATTCGAGGAACGCCAATACACGCAATATCAATCTCGTGGAGAAGTTGTTGAAAAGGAGTGTCAGGTGATGACATTTAAAAAGTAGAGGTGTTGTTGACTATGGGAAGCTAAATGACCGCATTGTTTCTCAAAAGTGCGTAAGTGACAACAAGAGGAGTGTCACCTTTTGAGTAAGGATGGCGGCGGGACAAACAAACAATAGCGCTAATGATTCACAGTGTCCATGATAAATGCAGAGAGCCTGTCTATTTAGGCTGTTTTTGTCTGCCAGGACCAGATAATGCGCTACTTAAATATTCATCTAATTACTACAGATGAAGAGCCTTTCATGGGCTTGTGTGCTGACATTTAAAATGCCATTCAGCAAACCCTCAAGTCGAAACATTCCTTAACTGGCTTCCTCTTTCGGGCTCAAATAGATCCCAATTAATGAGCTCCACAGGCAACGGAGGCCACTGACACTGGCAACAAAAAGATCAGACGCAAATAATTATATTTACACAATAGATTGGAGGAGTTTGTGTTTCCATAAGACCCAGTCAATTTGACAGATTACTATGAAAAGGTTGCCGTCGCAACTCAAGGCCAGATGGATGTATGGATTTGAAAGCGATGGGAAAGTCATAAAAAGGAAAAAAAGCAATAGGAGCTACAGTATGGATTATTGTATTACCAGGGATTTTGGAGTGGGGACTGTCTTAGAGTATTCAAGAGTGCAAAGAGAAAAGTTACACGAGAAGTTCTACAAGTTTGATCAAGTAAAAAGCTCGTGCTGGAAGGAAGTCGAGCATAGAAATGGAAGCATGAAGAGACCAAATCCGATTAACAGAGGTTGGCTATTGAACATTGACCTTCACTACCTCAAGCATCTTGGATCAGATAAAAACCATTCCGGAATCTACCAGTTGTTCCGCTCACATAAGAAAATCCCCGTAAATCTGAAAACAACTCGATCAAAAATTGGTATTTAGCAAGAGATTGGGCTCAACATATAACTACTTGCGACCTTTTGGACATTTGAGGATTCACAGTTGTGCCTTAGTTCTGCACTTGGAAAAAATTAAAAATCAAGGTAACAAACTTTGATCAAAATTGGAAATACAAGTAATGTGAAAATTGGTTTCCCCGCATTTTCAACTAATTGTCCCAAATTAGAGCAAATTGTTTTGGAGCAAAACACTTGCTTGCTTTGTTTTGACATGAATATCAATACTATAATGAAGCATTTTAAAGTCGTTTCAACTTAATTGACTGTTTTAGCCAAATAAAACTAACAATCATAATGTGAATGCTGCCGAACTATTGGACAGACAGCATCGTCTAGTCTCTATACTGTGAAAGGCTGTCAAATGATTTCAACTTTAATGCCACAGTCATCTTTGAGTGACAAAAAATGTTCAAAATGGTGACCGACAGCACATTATAAAGAACGCAGCGCGCCTTTGTCATTTTCTATTTGATATTCAAAAACGAAAGAGATCTGGCTTTGATATATACTGCAGGATGATCATCTGTAAGCGAAGGTAAATGAATAGTTGAAGGACAAATTGAAGAGAAAATAACAGTGGCAGACAGAGCCAACAATGATTTCGATTTGGAGCTCAGCTGTCTCAAGCATCTTATTTGATATCAGTAGTGTTCTTTTGGAAATAAAAGAAGTTCTCTGACGCAATTTTTGTAAAAACATTTTGAGACTCATCATGAAATTTTGGATACCGGAACCAAAAACTTTAAATATTCGAGCTTCTGAGTCTAAACAATTGGAAATGACATACACTTGCTGTGGTTAGAAGGCATGAGAGAGATTCTTATTTTTTTGCTACAGGACTGGACAGAAAATTTCTGTTTTGCAAATCTGCCTTTGTACATTTTGGGAGAATGCCTTCATTTCTCCAAAGCTCTCAAATCTCTTCTCTTTTCTTCTCATGGACACAAAGTGGAGTTGTCTGTAAAAAGAGAGTGACAGCTAACGATTGTTGTGCCAATCCTGTCTGGACAGCGGCACTTCATCCAATTATGTTGGAAATACAAAAGTGTTTGCGACAACAATGACGGGATTACCAACCGGAGGAAGTGGAGGAAGACTCAAATAAAGTGTGGGGGGGGGGACATGATGGTATCAATAGTGTAACTTGGCCCTTCCTCAAATAAATGTCGCCAGTTGTCGCTTCACCATTCAATGATGCATTGATGCCAAGAAGAGAATAACACGCATTGCGACTCAAAGAGGATTAAACGTGGAATCTGATCAACAAACAACTTGGACATTATGCGACTGTCTAGTCATTTTGGATTTTTTCAAATGTATCTACCTTGCCAAAGAGTAGAAACTGCCATGGAACATAGACTGTGTCTGTGCAGTAAAATATGAAAAAGCCCACTGATGGTTTTACCTGTTTTATTTTTCTTCACTGATGACTAACATAGGAAATAATGGATGCGTTTCCTCTCTCATGAAAGTACCCAGCAGCACTTTTCACGACTTTCCCATGCTGCTGTCATTTGAATTAATATAATAATACTTGGCCTTTTGGATTTGCACAAGGAATAATAAAATATTGATTCTTCATTTGACATTCGCTGATGCAATCTAGCTGACCCTGGCATAAACGTAAGAAACCCAGCAGCGGCGGTGCAAAGGTTTGTAGAGGGGATAAAAGATGACGTCATGTCTGATGACCAGCTTCTCACAAATATAAAAGTCATGTGCATGAGCCCGGATTTGAATCATTCGGAATTTTGTAAAAAACGATTCCATGCGTCTTCAGTACCGACACTTGCATATTACAGCGTGGTTTTACGCGAATATGCTAAAATTGTGAAAGCAAAGACATGATTTTAGATACTCCACGCTAATTAGAATAATAACTTTGAGTAGCAAGATGACACTTTGGCAAAAAGTGTTTGCTGTAGCAAAAGCTGTGACTTTCCAATTAGCAGCAAAGACAAGACTTGATTGTCTTATTTTTACATTTGCATTGTCTTTCCACCATTTATACTTTCCTGCTTGTATATGCCTCGCCAGCGTACTTAAAAACGACAATGTGGTTACTATAGCAACCCATGCAGACAAGTCACTACAGAGCGCTGACGTGTGGAAGTAACAAATCCGATCGAGCTACTTGCATATGACAAGCAGACGGGAGAGCTTTAAATTCAAATTGTTCAAAAAAATATATATATGATTTGTCTCAAGTCTGGATATGGTGTGTCCATTTCTATCCTTGTGCATTTTGGGGGGACTGTGTTGGCAGTTTACCAGCACATCCCTGATGAAAACTTAAGTAACTCAAAGGAGGGGATATTATTAATATTAAAATTGTTGATACGAAAGTTTTGAAACTTTTCTTGGTTTTAAATGATGCCTCGCGGTGAGAACATCTGGTTGTCTGCTTTGCTTCAGAAACAGAATTAGTTCATTTAAATAGCATCAGAATTTAAGAACGATCACCGCGCCAAAGTCTGCATTTTAATTAGCGCTGGATCACTAATGAGGTTGAAGATGTGGCGACCTCTTTCTTTTTTTTTTTTTTTTTAAATGTGGCTCGGTCTACCTCTGAGGCCAGCACGCTAATAGAAAAGTTAATTACATCAGAAGCGTTCATGTTCATGTATGGACTTTGACAGAAGCTATATAAGAAAAGGTTAGAGGAATGTGTTCCAGGTCCCCTGACAGCAGACATGTTTAATTACGTTGCCTTGGCCTTGAATGTCAGCTTGACAGTCTTGTAACACATAGTCATTTATTCATCCTAGCTTGTTACGAATTTTGATAGGCTTCATAAGTGTCTGTGGAAACCATTCTATAGAAACACATCATTCTTAACAGGAGTATAGTCTATGATATGGCATTGTCAACATTGTCTTGCATAGGTGGGACATGTTTGGATCAGAATCAGGCTTCTTTCAACATGGGATTCTAAACTGGACAGATGTGCCTGTCTATAAACATTTGCTCCAAAGACAGTGTCAAACACGGTGTAAGTCTCCAATTGCAAGCAATGAGACATACAAGAAGACAGATGGACGTCTCTGGTTGACAGAGAGCAGAACAACAAGCAGATTAATCATCTCATCATGTGTGATTAATTTGGAAGTGAGCTCCATTGGCAGAGAAACAAAACGAACCAGACGCCCTGTTGATACCTCAACATGTTTACAGTGAGGGTTTTGCTCTCATGTGGTATGTGCAAACATGTGCCCTCTGTCTTCCTCACACACTCACAATAGTGGAAAATCATTATTTTGCCTCTTGGTACATTACTCCATCACCCTATTCACTGACCAAACCTGTGTAGATCAGCGACAGAGACTCCCGACACTTTGCTTTTAACCTTCATGCATTTCGCCATGAATTCAAGTTGTGCTTCTTTGTGTTGTAGGTTACTTATTGTGAATGACGGTGTGTTGCATTCATTTGAAAGCAACGATCGAATAAGCTCATTTTTATTCCCAATCAAAATGCTCTGGGGAGGAAAGAAAACAGGCGTGTCACCTCATGGCTGCAGAGGAGAAGAGCTTTGTGCTGCTACCTCTTTTTCAAATGTGCAGGTGTTCTGGCACACAACTCAAAGTGTGTGTGTGTGTGTGTGTGTGTGTGTGTGTGTGTGTGTGTGTGTGTGTGTGTGTGTGTGTGTGTGTGTGTGTGTGTGTGTGTGTGTGTGTGTGTGCATGTGCGTTTATCCGTTCACCTTTACTGTCCTCGCCGCAAGTGCCCTTGATCAGAGAAACATACTGCGTCATCAAAAAAACACACACACACACAAATGCACACACACATCAAAACGAGGAGTGTTTGCAAAGTTGTGAGAAATGCTCTCGGGGGATATGGTGACTTTTGTGCGTTGCAGGGTCCACTGGAGTAATAATAATAATATTTAAAAAAAAAAAAAAACAGGGGGGGAGGTGAGATAAGAGATGAAGGAGATGTTCGGCTGGTAATGTCAAAAAGATGAAGGGACAGAAGCCTGCACTCGTCTAAATATAGCAAACACTACACCATATGTTGATTATCTTTTACTTGAAACCTTTCTTTTTAAACTTGAGCTGCACAGATGCCAGATGCTTCTGTGTGTTGTGTTGAAGCTGTCAACACTAGCCATTCTATTTTTCAGCTGATGTTGACTTGATTTATTCAAATAGATATCTATTGACTTTTTTTTTTTAAAGGGCCTCGAAAGTGTCACCAGGGCAATGTGCACATTTCCTGTCATTGTGTTTTTCTTGAAGACTCCAAAATTACAAAAACGCTCATATCTTTATCATCTTTTTAGATCATTATGTAAAAATAGATATTAACACGTCATTGTGAAATATTGAGTGACGTAAAAAAAAACTTTCAGGAACTCGAAATAAATTTGTCAAACAGTCAGCTTGATAGCTAAATCAAGTAAAAGTCCACCATGTGCTTGTCAAAAGCTAACATGAGTCAAAAATGTCAGCAGTTTTTCTTTTAAATGTACAACCCGATTGTAAAGATGTTGTTTAAACATCATCCTGAGTGTATTTGTTGTGCGGATAGATCGCTATCGTAATTAATAATAGAATCCCCTCAGGTCAGACAGGGTGGAGTACAATCGGCAACGACTTTCCAACATCGAATTATGCAGAGCTTTCTGTGTTGTACTGGCCATGTGGCTGAATCTGCCAGCTTGACACAAAATGGTGGTGAAAGGAACCCTCCAGCAGCCTGGGGCTGGTGCAGCCCCGAGCTTAAACACCTAATGGTTGTCAGCTCACTGGCAGAAACATAGTTTTAAGCATAAAAAAAAAGATGAATTATTTATGATTAAATAAATATGTATGTTCAAACTCAAGTGTTAAATGTAAACAATTAAATGATTTTTTCTGTCACACATACACATGCAAGTATATTATTTTAGGCATAGGATCCCCATTATTTTGTTGATTGGCTATTATTATATTTAGAGTAGGTTTCATAAGAGCTAAAGGATAGAATATTTTGTTTTTTTGGAGGTGTTCAATACAGAGGTGCGTTAGGTGTCCATTGTATTGCGCTGAAGGATGGGGGGAAAAAAAAAAATCACAAGGTTTTTTCAGTGAATGTTGTCGAGTTTGTTATTTTCATTTCAGTAGCGCGGCTTGTAGAAATTCGGGTGAATGGTCAAAAACAGTAGGACTCCATTAAATAAGCCCACTTGACGGTATGTCTTTGTACATTGAGTCATTCCAAAAGGCTTAATGTTGTATCAGCAGGGGCGTAGCCATTATTTCCAAAAAAGTCATTTCAGTATTTCACATTGTTCTGGAGTCAGCCAATTATCTTGAGTAATTTTGTTCGAATGATGCTTGTTGTTTCACCTGCTTGTACTGTTCTGTGCTTGCACACACACACACAAACACAATTGCACACATCATGAGGAGGAAATGATAAAGATTCCGTAGTCACCACCTGGTCTGTGACCAATCACTTTACTCGATTGTTGCACATCTAATTGCCTGTTGGCGGATTAGCAGCACGGGGCCGCATTCACCAGCATTACTGTGACGGTATCCCCTGCTATGTTTTTATCATTTCACTTTAATATTTGCGTTGTGAAGGCAGATCACAGCATTGGGTGAAACTTGAATGATTTCCGTTTGTCTGACTACGCCTGCGTGTGTACGTTTGTTTGTGATCTGGTGTGTTAGAGGGCAACCCAAGCAGATAGGGATGGCATTTGTTGCACGCAAAGGGCAGCGGGAGGGGGTTGGCGTCTGTCGACTACACACACACACACACACACACACACACACTGCATGCAAAAAGCTACACACAAACACATGCGCACGCTGTATGCAAAGTGCATTGCCTGCAGCGTCTCACTTGCCCCCTGGGCTTTTTCCTGTCCATCTGTGCTGACAGAATGACCATTCTGTACCAAACTACTTGACCAATCGGGTAGAACGGCTTTCCGCACACACAAACACGTAGGAACCCCCCATCTTCAGAGGAGCAGCGTGAATCATGTTTGTTTAATCGACAGTGCTCCAGTCATCCAAACAAAACATGTTGCACAATGCAAACTAAAGGTGATGACTCGATGGATAAGATGAGTAAATTTGTTCAACTTTACGGATGTCACGTCTGCTGTGCAGGTGGTGTGAATGAAGTAATGTAATGAAATGTAACACAAAACACATGGTAGCATCAGTCAGACTAAAGGTAATTACAGCTACCTGGCGGCACCACCTGTTATTTTGCTGCACTTATTTGGACACCAATTGAGGCATGGCATCGATTAGAGGAGAACACCATTTGGGGAAATGTGGCACGTTTCCATGGGCACTACTGAAATGAACGTCTAGGTGAATAACACTTGTTTCAGTGCAAAATCGAGACCACCGCAGACTTTGGTAGCACTTCTCCTGTAAAATCCCAAGCTTTTAAAGATTAAAGATTAAAGTCCCAATGATCGTCACACACACACCTGGGTGTGGTGAAATTTGTCCTCTGCATTTAACCCATCCCCGTGTGATTTTAATCCATCCCCTGGGGGAGAGGGGAGCAGTGAGCAGCAGCGGTGCCGCGCTCGGGAATCAGTTGGTGATCTAACCCCCCAATTCCAACCCTTAATGCTGAGTGCCAAGCAGGGAGGCAATGGGTCCCATTTTTATAGTCTTTGGTATGACCCGGCCGGGGTTTGAACCCACAACCTTCCAGTCTCAGGGCGGACACTCTACCACTAGGCCACTGAGCTTTTATTTTAATGGCTGTCAAATCTCTTAAAATGACCTAAATAGCAATTCATCATTCTTATTATGTACAGGATATTATTTCATTCTGTTCCCTTGGATGAGAATGAAAATGACGCTCCAATTCGCTTCAAAATGTTGTTCTTGCTACATTTTAGATCAATATTTTTGCGCCATTGAAAGCAGGTGACAGAATCAGACGGGGAAATCAGAGAGGGCCGGGTCCCAAATAGAATTAGCATCAGAACAGAAGGCCTGGCAAAAGGTGTACATGTGTTTTGAATTGACTGATCAAACTGAAACCTAAAAACATGATTTGATGCTGTGAAATATACATGAGAATGAATTATTTATATTGCACTCCAGCTTCAATCAAGGAAATGAGATGAGCAAAGCCCTAATCATTACAGCCACGGCTCACATCAAAGCCTCACAATGTGTGTGTGGGTGGGTAGGTGGGTGGCTGCCCCTGCAACTTCACACTTTGTAATTGACCTGGAGATTTGTGCAAAGTAAATGATGTGCCGAGACTGACTGGCAATACAGGTGAAAGGATGTTTTGTGCTTTGTGTGTCAGTGACTTGCTGCATAGCTTGACATTGAAGCCTCTGTTCATGTGTGTTGGCTTTGTTCTATTCGAATATCAATAGTATCCCCTATTTTATACTCTTATGTAAGCCAAAAGACTCTGTCATTTCCACTAATAACCCAGGCTAAACGTAGCTGCGGCTACGCATCACTTCAGAATATAAAATCCGTCCTATATTTCTTTTCTGATTCTTATGTATCTTTTAAAGCAAGGGTCTCAAAATCCGCTCAAAGATTTCCTGGCATAAACTAGATAAGGTTGCCCAAGAGGAAAAGAGGCAAGCCTTATTATCTTCATCTGATGCAAATGAGCAGATGAATGGATTTTATCACGTGACTTGATGGGACTGTGAACCGTCTCAGTTTGATTCCGTCTTTCAAAATGGACAGGCCTGCAGAATTCGACGCTTCAAAGCTTATCAAATCATTGGAATAAACGCGTCCATGTTTTTTTGATGATGATGCACTCGGGAATCCATGTTGCAGATATGAGAGTGGCCCAAATGTCCCAAAACATAAAGGAGGATGATAAAAGTGCTGCTTGTAATATCGACAATTTCAAGCAATGGTGAGAACATCTTCCCACACAAGTTGTACGGAAGGCACGCTGTGTATTTTTGCATCAAGAACAGCACCAAAAGAGAAACTTGACTTTAATTATAATGACTAAGTGTGAAGCAGCCTTAGTCTTCTCCAACCCCCCCCCCCCAAGTTGTCGCCAGCCCCCTTGGATGACTGTGCGAGGAATCACATTAAATATAAACAGAGATAAATGATGGGCAGAGAAATCAAATTGTTTAAACAGCATATTGAATTTTAGAGGGCTGTATTGAATTAATAGGATACGATTTCCTTGTTAAAAATTCATGGCGAGAAGGCGAGGATGTTGGCAGTAATTCCCTGAAAAGAAATGAGTGAAGGCACAGCGGCACTGGTTGGACTAGTCGCAAAGATTAAACCATCGCTGACCTTATTTAACTTTTAAACAAGTGTTCTTAAAGGATATTATACATGCAGCGTGTGCAGCCCAGGGGGTAATCAAATCCAATCCAGTCATTCAGAACAGCTAATTCTAAAGTGCCGCTCACTCTCAAGTGCAGAAAAAGCCAACACACACACACACACGAAGCAGCTTTTTCTTCCACGCCGACACGGATTTGACATACACGAGACCTCTGGCCGCTCTCTCCAGGAAAGGCTTGCAGGCAGCACTTCCGATTTATCAGACTGCCAGCCATCTGAAATCAGATTTCCCCTGAAGACACCATGAAATTATAGATATATTTTCTCTCCCAGTCCACCTCACTAGCAAAGCCCACAGGATAAATATCACAACTCTAAAGCCTTTCAAGCTGCTACAAGCTGGCACGCTGATGACATTTTGACCAGGCCTGTGTTTCTCCCCAAAGCCTGCCTCCAAGTCGCACACAGACTCCAGAATTCCGCGCCCCCGCCCGCCCTCTCCACGTCGCAGCCCCTCTCCACGTCGGTGCCTAGTGGCTGACTTAGCGGTGCAGTGATCCATGCTACCAGCCGCCTGTTTATCCAGGCTAAGTGTTTTTTGCTGTGCCACTCCACTTTTCTCTGTTGGCGCTGACCTGCTTGATTGATGAAGATCGTGAGAGCCAGCTTGTGGCCTTTCGGGTAATCGAAATACTTTAGGGAGCATGGGACAAAAGGGCCAAGCTAAAAAAATTGTCTCCAAGCTTGGGACACGACACGCTTGGGGAAAGTCGGATTTGAGGCGATTTATTGTTTAACGCATGTATGGTTAACTCTCGAGTCCCTATTGGCTTCCAGAATTGTCGTCATTTATAACAAGCAATGCTCTGTTCGCACATTTAGCAGAAGTAACTGAAGTATTTTTGCCATTATAAGAAAAAAAAACGACAACACTATAAAGTTCTCAAAAAATAAAATGCGTTTATTTTAATTCATAATTTGTTTATTATTGATCAATCTGTTTATTAATTTATCATTACAATTCTTGTAAACACGAGAATGTCAGCAAATTCATGGATTGTCAATTTGTCATACACGATTTCATGCGAGAACTAAAAAAAAAAAAAAAAAGTTCATGTTAACCTTTTGTCTCAGCTCGACTGACTTTGCCATGACACCAAAAAACAAGCCAGCCCAAAAGAAAGCATTCATCTCCAAAAGGTCAGCAAGTGTTACAGATGCTTTCACGCTTATTTTTCTGCCATTTCCTTTTGTACAATGTGTCATTTGAACAGGCAGACAGAAGGAAGTTCACCTAAAACCTCTAACGGATTCTCCATACAGTTTATGTCACACTCAAAGCAAGCAGGAGATTCAACTGTGGGCTGTAAAGGCACCAATGTCCTTTTTTTGGAATGACATGACAACTGCAGCCTATGCGGCCCATTTTCCAAAACACTTTGAGCCTTGTGTCGTTCACATCCTCGTGTGTGTGAAATGGAGCTTTATCGTCTCGCTCGGCTGCAGATTCTAAAGCACAAGGCAACTTTTGTATCCTAAAATCATCCGCGTCAATATGAGATGCTTCGCGACCAAGGTCAGTTGAGAAATAAGAAGGGATGCGACTTATGGTCTGGAAAATACGGTAGTATGTAAAATAGTTGGCAAATCGACTCATTTAGATTGCAACATACTTTGGCTTTTCAGCATCTCTTGGAATTCAATAGAATTCCCAAGAGAATTCAACATACTAGTTTCAATTTCCGTCTCAACAAAACGACCTTTGGATTGATTTTGTGTGCGCAAGATGCACCCGTCATCCTCTTCAATGAAATGATGTCATATGGGTCAAATCTGTAGTCCGGTCTCATATCTGATCATTTCAGCGAGTTGTTGCTCTGTAACTGGTGCTGCTGCTCTCCAAGTCTCCTGTCCGTTTATTTCACCGTCTTTTTCTCCCTCGCAGCTGAGCCCACGGGGGCACTGACCTCATCTAAACCCAAAGTCTACGACCACTGCGCTTCCTGTGTGTCCGAGAGGAGATGAGAGCGCCAGACACCTCTCTTATTAAACCTCTGTTTGGCTATAAAAGCTAGGCAGAGACGAGTGGGCATGACCAAACTGACTCTCTTTTGTCATATCCAGGATTACACACTCTAATTGGCTCCCATAGGCCTCTCTCATCTATCAAAAAAAATAAAACGAGTAAGTTAGCACATATAATTCACATGCAGACCAATGAACACTGATAATTGCATTGAAATACGCTTCAGTCTAAAAATTGTAAAAAAAAGGGGATCGAATATTGGAACCTTTTGCCAGATTCTTCCGCTAAAGGCTAATTGATAAGTATTGTTTACGACTTCCTTTTTTTAAGACAATAATTGTTCATGTTAAGTATATTGTGAGTCGTGAGAAGAAATGACATTTGAGGGACGTGAGTAAGACATTTCTCCAATTTGTGCTGTTTCCTTCAATCACCGCGACCGTCTTTGCTCCATCAACAGCGAGATAGTGAAAGCAAAGTCATTTAGGAATATTCCAAATTATTCTCATTTTCGACTCACTGAATCCCCCCCCCCCTCGCGTTTCATATGGCCAGCTCGGTTCTGATAAATCATCCTTCTTCCGACACCCCCTGCCATCAGGCGCATCTCAATGGCCGCTTCGCAGACTATAGATTAATTCACTTTCTCATATAACAATGTTTAATTACACAGCCTTCCGAGCAGCACAGTCACAGGTGGCGATTTATGTGTGTTTGTCTGCAGACATGAGGACTATATAACTGCTAGCTGTCAGATCCATCATCCCAAATAGACGGAAGTGACTTTAATTCCTCCCTCTGTTGGGATGTAATTACAGAGGTTTACTGAGATGGAGAAGACTTCTGACAGAAATAAATATGCAAACTAGCCAGCCTCGTCAGTTTTCTACACCGTTCTGAATTTTGCCCGCAGTCGTTGCTGGGATATTGCACGTTTTCTCCACGACTGAAACTGTGTGTTGATCATTACAAGCCCCCGCCCTCCCTCCCTCCCTCCCAAAATGAAATTCCGGAAACATGACCACTTTGGACAATTAAAACAGCCAATCAAGGCGAGAAAAGCATTTGCGGCTTAAATGATAGGAATTCTCCATAATGGCCATTATACCCTGATACACACGCTCTTGCAGACATTTTCTTTGGATCAGCTAATTGGTGTAAATGTTGGAGCCGCCTCGTTGAGAGGCAGCTGTTTATATCCGAAAGGACACAAAGGGAGAAACCTGCCCTCTGTAATTGGTTTAACCCAACAATTTGGAGGCTGTGGTGCAGCCACTGATTGGGAAGAAGGTGTTTTGTATTACCTCCGCCAAGGAGCTAATGTTTTTGGACACGAGTGTTTCTATGCTTGTTTGTTATCACTTGAAACTTTGCGGAGAGTTGGGACAACGAAGAATCGATTGAATGGTGGGTGTGGATCTGAATAAAGACCGCTAGTCTTCAACGCAAACCTACACCAAAGCCCTGTTAGAAATCTGTGTAGCTTCAGTTAAGCCTCTCCAGCGTTTTGTTTAATAATCTAAAATGGGTATATGAATTATTTTCCAAAGGATCATGACAGATTTAAAAATAGTTCAAAAGTAAACTAACAAAAACACTCCAGCCAAACTAATGTTTCCAATTCTATGTGCAGGCAAACACTGTGCTGATGTCAGCATGTTGCGACTCCTGTTTATCTGCTTTAAAAGGTACACAGTCGATCAATGCTGGGTTGCCGGGTAAATTATTAATTACTTGCTGTTCAAGTAAGGTCTCCACTCTCACTTTCCTGCTTTGGAGATTCTTCGGCCACCGTGAACACTCATTCTAATGCGGAAAGACATCTACAAATATGTAGAGGGCAAATAATCAAAAGGTCTTGAAAGGTGATTTTAAACAATGCAGCAGTCTCAAGGTGGATTTTGTCCCGAGAAATACGTGTGGCGTTATATTTCAGTCATGGAAACCAAGAGTGTGAGATGAGGTGTCCTTGGAGTCAATGTCTCCTTGGCACTCCTTTTGAAATCTGTAATAAAAATCCGTTCAGCTTTTCCACATTTAAAAGAAGATGGCATTTTTATTCACCCCTCGGAGATGTTTAGCATAAATGCACAAAGGCCACCAGTTGAAAGCGGAGAGAGGAAAATGCTTCGTATGTTCTAAGAACGGAATATTGGATTGAAGACAAAGGCTTCTGTGACTATAATGAAATTACCACCGTGACTTTGTCTGAAGCTAGTTGACAGTTATTAGTCTGCTGAGCCAAGTCCCCGGGGTGGCATGGCAAATAATCTGACAGTGGGCGTCAGCCTCAGCCGTAACGGAGAGAAGACCCGACAAGTCTAGAGGCGTTACGTACCAAGGAGGACGAAAGGTGACGACAAAATGAGGTGCTAGTACCGTAAAAGTAGGGCGACAGATTAATAGGATCGGGTTCAGAGGGCGTTACTGTACACGTGGAAGGAAGTACAGCCATTGCTCACTCTGTCTACCATCTGGGCACCAGGTGGCCCCAACCCACGGAACATTGGACGTCCAATCCACTGCCAGATCACGTCGCTCGATCCAGGAAGAATCTGGACCTCAGACCGCGACCTCCTAATGACGTGATTATGACATTCGATACTTGTGTCGATATCTCGAACAGATTATCGACTGTCATCGACTAGATACCATACAAACACAACATTACCAATTATGATACCTCCAAAATATATTTTCTACAACTTCACAAGAGTGTTACTCTACCGCTAAACCAAACCTAACTCTAACCCCTAAGTCCCAACCCTAACGAAAATCAAAACTCATACTGACTCGACCTGAAAGTAACTGGGGAATCTCGTCTGCCTGCCTGTGGCATCGCATTGCCTTTAGGGACACTTGCAATTATTCACCACGTAGCAACTTTAAGGACAAACTGTATCTCAGTCTTAACTTTGCCCCAAAAGCCTGCAGCCTATTTCTACCTGCACCTTGGGTGCTCGCTCGGTGAAGCAGAGCGGAACGTTCAGTCTGGGTGGCAACTGACCCAGATGAGCAGAGCTGAAAGATATTTTGCAACTTTTGACTCTATCGCCCTCACAATCGCTCTTTTACATTCAAGTATTGCTTTGAATACTTTTAATTTATTTGGGGGATATATAAAAAAAAAAAGACAGGCATTTCGTCAAATCAATCATTCATGATTGGAAATTTTTAAGCACCAGCAAAATACAAAAGGGTCCATCCTCAATTTCTTATCTTAATTGGCAACTTGTTTATGTATGTGTGTAAATATGCGTATGTGTCTCTGTCCGTGTGTGTGTGTGTGGGGGGGGGGGGGGGTATTTAGGGTGTGCTGCTCATCGCTCTCTCCCACATTGGCTCATTATATCTGCAAGGAACATATTTATCAAATCTTGGACAAAAAATAAGCATTGGACGACTGGATTATTTTTCTGTTACCAAACTGGCAAATGGTAAAAATATAATCAAACGAAACATATAAAGCTTTTTGTCTTTGGATATTTTTCCTCCCATGATAAATGCAACTAACTTTTCATAATGACCTCCATCATGCTTTAGTCATTCCAGATCAAATCGGGTCAGTGTTGTGGGAGCTTTTTCAAGGCGCCATCATTGTGTATTCTAAGCTGTTTTCACAAGTTGAGTCCACTAAATGATTCCTTGTCTGTGCAAGTGAATAATTGCACGGCTGATAGTTATCTTGCTTATTTGTCTGGCTGCCTTGAGCCATCCAGCCGTACCCAAAGCTCAGCATTCATTGCTGCTCCTCGCCTGCCACCTTTTCCTCATCGCCTCTGTTTGCCCTGCCGTCCTTTTGCATTTTACCTTTGTCTGCACTGGTTCTCTTCACCCAGTTATCTATTTATCTCACTTACTCCTATTATGCTCCCATCGTTAGGTCTATGCAGGAAAATCACATATATGCTATCTTCAATATAATTGTATTCCGTTTTTGCTGTTTTGTATCCCCACACAATGTAAGCAATTTTGAGAAAAAGAATCAATTATAGTTTTTTTAAGGAACTCCATTGGTCTATTTTTTGGGAGGCTTTTTCAATTCTGATCCCACAACAAAAAAGTCCCAGTGATGGCAACAAGAAAAAATCTGATCATAAATTGGGGATTGGATAAGGGGCCTATTGCAACAAAATGATAGTGCGGCAACAAAAGTGGTACACATGTCTCTTTCCAGGCTGCTCATTAAAATCTGATCAATCACAAAGCCTCGAGTCAAAATTGTTCTTGGGTGCGAATGGTTGTTTACCTATGTTTGCCCTGCAGTTAACTCGACTCAGTGCACTTTACAATACGTCAACAATATCATTGATAAAAGTATGCAGGCAGCTCAATGCCAACTCTCTGCCGTTTCTGGGTAGCACGTATGAAAGACAAAAAAAAGAGGAAAAAAAAAAAAAAGGACACCAAGCTCATATTACAGCACTGCCACAAGATGACAGGCCAAAGGTCACCAAGATGAAACGTAGCCCATTGCACATTGAAAGCCTGCATTGCAAAGAGTGACTGCACTAGCATTTTATTTGATATTTTTTTTACGGTTTAATTTTATGGGCTACGCAAATGAACAGCTGCTAAGGGCGCAGTGCTTTGTTGGGTGTTGTGAATAAAATATTCTTGCTGAAATGAAGGTGCTAAGAAGGTAGTAAAACAAAGGATTAACAACTCCGTAGGTGATGCAATTTGGCCTCTCAGTAGCTGAAGCTTGCTCAGCGGGTGAAATGGGTCAGCCTGTCAGCCTCCTGCTTATTAACATCACAATACTTCACAAACATGCAGTGAAGCAAAAATCTGAGCAAGCTCTTTTACTTTATATATGTTCTACTTTTATTCTACCCCCCCTCCACACGCAGGCGTTCAACACCATGCGGTGTTAGCTGCCTTTGACCCCCGTCTTGCTGTTTGAATAATATCCCATTAAGTCTGCACTGACAGTTGAACTAAATCATCGGTGGCTAAGTCCTTGTGATTTTCCGGGGGTCGGACGCGTATTGTCGGAGCGGAGAAGGCAAACATGGTCGTCTTTTCCCATGCGCGGTGAATCAAAGTGGTGTGGAGAGCCTTTCAGATGCACTCAGACAGTCTTTTATGCATTGCGGTCCCATTTGCGTTTTCTGTCGAGCGCTCACACGGCAGATGATGCTGGTGCACAACAACTACTATTAGAGGATGTTAAATGAAATAATGCCCCCAATTTACATTTCTTTTGGTATCAAATTGGGGCACGCCATCAATTAGAGGCCAGTCAATATTATGAAAGCAAGAAAGACAGTTATCTTTACCTTCCACTATACATCATACCAAGTACCTCTATAGAAAGATGTTCTCACAAGCAGTGAATGCTAATTTTTAGTTTTTCTTGCCATTTGAGATTGTTTAAATGACACTTCAAAATGTTGGTCTGTTTACTTTTTAGGGTTGGATAGTTGAAGGTTTCCACTCTTGGAATGTGCTTGAAGATGAAATAAAAACAAATGCGGATTAAGTGCTTGAGTTTAGAAAAAGTAATTTAAAAGTTTGAATAGAAGGATGAAGAGTAAGTGCTCGCTCTAGCCTTGAGAAGAACGGCAGCTCAAAGTGCGACTTAACATTGTCCATTATTATATTCCTATACAGGGACTGCTCTCAATTGAAACATACGTATCTAGCAGCCTAATGCAAATGAAACAATCTTGCTCCTGTATGTGTCCATACATTGACCAACATGTATTTGCAGAGTTAAAACACAAAAACAAAATGATTGCCTTCCTCACATACTCACGGAGCTGAGGTCTCGTGAGATGCTTTCTGATGCATTTTTCCTCACTCAACGTGCTTCCAAATTGCACAACCTTAAAAGGTTTTTGATTACTTTTGAGAGTCCCACATCACAACGTCTTGAAGGAAAATATGTACGAACATCTCATCTCTTTAATTAAATAACACAGACACTAACATCGCAGCACCTCACCAGGTCACAAGCTGTTGATGTACCAACACGCGATTAAGAATTACTGGACACTGATGAGTGGAGGAGGAGGTTATGTGTGTGTGTGTATGTGAGCTCGATGAAAAGAATAACGACTAGCTGAAGATGTTTGTAGAGACACCCACAACATCCTGCAGCTCCACCTAATGAGGAAGATGGTGTCCAGGACTTGCTCTTGTGTGGGCTACTGTGTGTGTATTTATGTGAGTGGAGTTTTGCAAGACCCGGTTTACTTTTAGACACAGCAGCACATGTGATACTGGCACCAGCGGCTTTTACGAGTGATGTGGCGGCTAAAATCATTTGCTGTGTGGGTGTTCAATGTATGACATTGAGCGCCACTATCAAATTGGCTCATGGCATTGACAAATTACGTTTTCTTTCACATAATGAATTAGAAATGACTATTAAATTCAAGTCTGCAATAATATCTGATGTGCCTTTAGGGCTTTACATGGACAATTTTTCCCCACTGTTACATAATAGATTACCCGAATTGGATGGTAGAGTGGACCGGCTAAAGTCTGCATTTTGGAATGTCCCTGGGTTTTGAACACAAACGGCGCAGCAACACATGCAGACAGGCAATATAGCAATTCCTATAGTGAATACGCACAGTGAAAATCCACTTGCCACGCAAGCGCCAAGACTCTCCGTAACGTCCGGTTGCTACCCAGGCTAAACCTATCTCTTAAGGCATTACAGGAAAAGCACAAGAATCCTGAATCGATTGCTTTTTTTTTTCTTCTTCTAACCCTAAAGCAATCATAAGTGTCATACCCTGGACTGGTCACCATCAGATTGCAATTTCCCAATATTGACTAAGCATTACCTATATACTTATTAGAGATTTTATGACAGTTAGTGGTTGACTGTAACAAAATGACTTCGGTGGATGTTATTTCCTATGGGAAGATATGTTCGAAATTAAAACAACTTGGAAGTGAACAAGGCAGCGACACGGAGCAGTTTGTTTGCCTTTGAGAGCTTTCCACATACATCACCATAAATGGTATTTCTTCATGAATTAATCTCCTTCCATAATGAAAGTCATTTGCGTTTCATACTTACAGCCCATGCAAGTTTGCATATTCAACAATAAACACCACTAACAGTCGGTTGCCTCTTATCGGCTAGATTAGGTTTTTGAGCACCTAGGTGAATACATTTGCATGTTTATTAGAGGAAATTGTTTGACATTTGGCAGCTTAAGTAGCTCTTGTATTGAGTGTGTGTGATGCCGGGTGGGCGTGATCCGAGATTGTTGCAGATGAGCTTGTGTAACTGTGGAGCTGACATTTCATTCTGGCAAATACAATACAGTATAGCTTTTCTTTTTTTTAAATGTTTTGGAAAGCTCACACACTGTCAATGGGGTCAAGGGAAGAATTTATTAATTGGTGACTGCAAGGCTCATAATGCCACATCATCTCAATGTATTTATTTATTTATTTATTTATCTATTTATTTCTTTTTAAGTAGAGACATTTTAATGAAATCAAAATAAAAACTATTTGAATGACATTATAATAATATGTGGCAATATTTCTAAAAGGTCCGGAATTATTATTATTAATATTATTATTATTTTATTAAAGATTATATGACTACAGCTGTGATTCTGTGTGTGTGTTTCTTGAACTCTCCCCATGTCTAGTTTACAATATTTGGTAAAGTAAAACTGTAAACAGGCTCACTTGTCACGGGTCTTGTTCCACTGCCCATGATTAGTTAAACGTTGAATCTTGTCCCCCCTGAAAGGTCACCCTCAACTAAGTCTTTTTGACACGCGCACCAACAATAATTATTAGAAGATGAACACACACGTCACGTCTGGTCATTTTCCTCCTGCTTATCAAGAACAGGCTCCATTAACGCCTTGTGATTTATCGTTATTGATTGAGACATTATTGAGAGCGTGACATTTCTACTCCGATACAATCTTTCACCTCACGTCCGCTTTGTGGCAGCAATCCTATCCGATGCGTGTTCTGTCGCCCCCCCCCCCCCTCCCCATCTTAACAACTCTGTCAGGGTATCTTAGCAACACGTCAATCTTCATTCAACAGGCCAGGTAATTTGTAGGCAGGGATGGGCCATGAAACAAGACCATGCGCTCAGCTGATTGTCAGACTGTCTAAATATCTTAACGGCTGCTTTGAATCAAAAACACGGAGGACACAAGAGCCTCATTTGTGCTTGTGAAGTTTCGCACACCGTCTTCCTAGCAGAATAGCAAGCGATGGAGGAATAAAGGCAGCTTGCCAGCTTCATCCCTGCTCCAAGACGCTCTGTGATCACTCTTAGTGCGTCTCCACCCTACAGCAGTCCAACCTTAAATTCAGCTTCCACCTATTTCCTGAATCCATTATGCGTTTTATGCAATTCATCTTCCATCAGCCCCGCTGCGGGGTTAGTCACTTCCTGGAACAAACTGACGAGAGCATGGAATGGGACGAGGGGGAAGTCGCCAAGGGCAACCAAAATTAATCTTAAAGGTGCAAAATAAGATACGCTAAAAATATTGACAGGATTTGCCATCACTCTGGGCAAAAATTGACTTCCAAAACATCAACCATAAATGCAAATCATCAAATACAGTATATATTTATACATATACTGTTTATATAGATTAAAAGCAATATTCTGTAGAGCATTTTGAAGAAAATGCAGCAGTGTTCTCCAACCCAACAGGATCCAAAGATGATTCATTATCATTTAATATCTTTTCCAATTACGTCTTTAAGGACTCGGGAAAGAAAATGATCTCAACGACATAAATCACGAGAAACATCCTTGAAACATAAAATGGATGAAATGACATAAACATCCTGATTGTGCCAACTTGTTTGGGCTCCCAGGTGCGTTTTAGTATTCCCTTCCTGGCGTTGTGTTTTCGATAAGGTCCATTGCTATTCAAGGGTCCCGTCTCAGGGGCTTGTTTCAACACACAAATTTAATGGCTTGGAGGGGGAAGAACACAACATAATAATATTTAGAATATGATGGAACAAGCCAATTAAAGATGCCGAGTGTCTCAGTGGGCATGCGTAAGTGGCCCGGGTTTAATGGAAGTGGAAAATGAAAGCTCGGTGAGGTGCTCCCTTTTGCATTCAAGCTTAGAACAAGCAGTCATGCTTGCAAAGCCTGTCAGTCAAGCGTGGGGATGTCTTTATTCATGAGCAGCCACTGGGCGACCCACTTTCAATTGTTCCAGGCACGATGACATCATCAAATGTCCATCTCTTGTATGGAACGAGAAGTTTGAAGCAAGAGAGTGAGTGGATTACATCATTAATAGCGAGACATAAGAAGGCTAAATCAACAGAGTCATAAAGACGGAATCCGAAATGGATGAACGGGGGGGGGATGGAACTAAATGAAGCCTCTTTGTACCTTCTATTGCCTTCTCCCCTTTTCCGTGTGCAACCTCAGGCCCATTAAACTCACTTTAACATTTGCTACATCTGTAACGTGGCATCTCAGCATCCCTTCCACCCTCCCCTGGGACACCGGAATAATCTCTACTAAGCCTTCAGGGGAGGGAGGGGGAGGGAGAGAGAGAGAGAGAGAGAGCGAGAGAGCGAGAGCGAGCGCGAGAGCGAGAGAGAGCGAGAGAGAGAGAGAGAGAGAGACAGAGAGAGAGAGAGATTTTATCCTTGCACTGACACATAGAGAGAGGGAGAGAGGAAAGGAGCTGGCTAGTGGAGGATAACGACATAGATAATGAGATGGCTGTCAAAAGACGTTTTTTTTTTTTTCTCTTTTCTCTCCCCACCTCGTCCTTCCTCGTGTCCCGATTCCTCAACTTGCCCTGCTGCTTAATCGCTGCAGACTTGCACTGGCTTATTATTGCTATCTATCTATTAGCCTATATCTGCCATTGTTTGGCAAGCGGGTGACCCGAAGAGTGGATGGACGGAAAGAAAGAGGATTATTTTGAGTTCTTATGGTTGCTACCGTACTCGATAATACTTGTGCATGGTCAAATTGCAGAAGTGGTGCTAGCCTCTGTGTTTCCACAATGTAGGTGACAAGTCAATTAGTCATTTACACGAGTGCATCTAGACAAGCTGGTATTGATGTTGTTGTTTTAGGTTTTGGCTAAACAAAATGAAGTGATAGAATTCTTCCAATTGGTGCAAAACTGGAGGAGTTCTGTTCATGTGATGCATTGGATTGTTTTGACAGTTGGCTTGCTCCGTTACTGACCCGCCATTAGATTTGTTTTGCTGAGTGGATTCATCTTAGAGTACAATTTACAGAAAAGCCAAACAATTGGAGGAGCTCTTTATAAAGTGCTCAGTAATGAGGACGCGAGCTTGTTTTTGTGTGCCACTTTTCTGATTACCTCCAAATTGGAGCTTTTAAGGTAAGCAGTGAACGTAAGAGCATAATGAGACAAGACAGGTAGTCACTAGATAACAAATTATCCTTCTAAAGATTCTGTCTGTGTGGAATTGTTCTACTAATGAACTTGTTAAAAAACAAAATAGCTCATCAAAAATATAATCTGCAAACTGAATCGAAGCTGGTTCCATGTGCTTAGCAGACACAGTGCTCTGTTTTGGGAGCATTCTGGTCAATGTCAGGTCATCGCAGCAGACCATTTTGATGTTGACAAGCTTGACAAAGACATAATTCACGCAGCTAGCGGGAAATGTCAGCGATAGGAGCCAGCAGGGGGGCTGCGTGCGGCGGGCGGAAGGGAGACAGACGTGGGACTGACAGAGGGAGGGGGACTGGACCATAATACCAGCAGCATCGGGGAGGGGACCCTTGGGTGACAAGTGGGGATTTATGAGCACAATTATAAGAAAATGTGCAGCCAGGGAGCCTCTGTTGAGCAATGCTTGCTGTTTGGAGATTGTCGATCGCAAATACATAGAAAGTCAAGTGGCTTTGTCATTGTTTATTTATTTAGTGTGGAGTAAACATTTTGGACTCACCAACTTGAGCCTCGGGAGCTTTGCTGAAACTATTTTGGAATATCCGTCACTGATTATTGAAAGCTGCTTGAACAATGAGCCCCTGCAGAAAATCATTTGTGAATTTGGATCACATTGTATTTGCAACGATAAACATCAATGCAAATCAGGACAGAGCTTGCATCCAAAATGTGGCGCAATCAACATACATTAGTTTCTGTTGCGTATGTGAAGTCCTTGAAGATGAGCCAAGAGCAATCGGAAACGCAACAGCTTAGTGAACATGAGGGAAGCAATTGGGCCTTTCTTGTCAACCCACCAACACAGAAGCGCCCTTCAAGACGAGTATCACCGAGTTTCACTCTCACTGGAACAATTAGTGTAAAGGAAGGCTGGGCTCCTGTCAGCTCGCTTTCACTGAGCATTCATTAAATCTGCTATCATCTAAAAAGACTGTGGCAAGGCAGAAAGGCAAAAATAATTGTGTAACTACTTCACCGCAACTATAATTGGCTCAAAAGTACACTATTTAGTACGAGAGTGTGAAAATCTCAAATATTCTTCCATTCTCCACAGAAAACGTGAATAAAGCAGCACCTTTTGACCTTTCATCAAATCTCCTAACCTTTATACCAAACGTGATTAGCAGCAGACGAGATGTAAAAAAAAAAGAAGGTGCTTGTGAATTGTGTCAATCAGACTCCGCTTCTTCTCACTGATGTTGGAATTTTAAGGAAAGGAAAGTTCATTGCACCTGGACAAAAGCCAGGCAAGTATTCGTGCAAACTTAGCCACATCGGCACCGTGCTTCCGTGCTCGAGGCTGACTGAGTTCAATTATTTATTTAGCTTGGCACAGAACGTACCACTAAAAACTTCTCAAGCTTTTGTATAAAATGTGTTGTCTTTTCCCTTTGTAGCAAGTGTGTGAGCCTTCAACTAGCCAAATTGATTTGCAATCACCTCTCCGGCGCTCCAATGGGCTTACAGAGGTTACATTGTCTGTTATCCTCAAAGAACTCCCACCGCGTAAACAAATTTGGCATTTGATTTGGTCGGTCTACGAACAGGAAGAAGCTCTGTAATTTCAAATCGACGCTCATGTGAAAAGTTCAACGACTGGAGCTTATGTAACAAAGTGCTAGAATGTATTTTGCCCGAGGCTTCCGGCAAAGTTTGCTCAACTTTTGTCTTCCGTCATTGTGTGTGAAATGAAAGAAGGCATATACTTTGTGTGTGTCTCTCACTCTCGCAAAGTAGCAAAGGATACGAGTCTTTTGTACTTTTCAATCACAGTTCAACTCCCGTTCGACACCCCCTTTGCAGAAACCGACGGTGACTCATTTGTGCTCATCTACAACTACTGCGAATAAATTCCTAAAAATGACTTTTAGAACAAAAATAACGTGCAGGGATAATTGCATCAATCCCAGTAAATGGTCACAGTTGAAAGGAAGAGAAATAAACAAACAGTCTGGTTTATTCTACTGCAATAGCTAACCAGCTAGATTTGGTGAGACAACTGACAGCCGTGGTGACATTTAACAAACATCTAAAAATATTCTGACATATGCTAATGAGACTCCAGTCTGAATTTTAATTCTTGGATTTAATGTTGTTTTCCTCTGTGGCTAAATTAGTCAATGCAAATGAGTGACGGCAAATTGGACGACAAAACACCTTTTGACATTTTGCAATGATTTCGACATGGTCACCAAAGCGTCTTAAATGTGCTTCTCCCCCCCAAAACAAGAGAAAATGCAGGTATTGAACTGTTTTGACGGAGACACCAAGTGCAGTGACAGGACCTAAAGCTCTTTTCTTCGTGCGAGCGTGTCCTGTTGCAAGTGACACAGGTAGACGGAAAGAGACGCTGACGGTCAGACACTGTGACAGCTTGCGACTCTTTGTGTGTGTTTGTGTGCATTCACATCAGTGACTTTAGGATTTTGTTGTCAGGTTGACGCCTCGGGTGAGTTATTAAGTCGCCTCGGGCCGCCTGAGGACCTTCACTGTCTCCTCAGGCGGCGGGCGGTTGCGTGTGTCCTTCTACGGAGGTGGTTGTGACTTTCTTGTGCTTGCAAACGGCCACAAAAAAATCACAATCTATGCAAAGAAGGGGAAAACAAAAAAGGATTGGAGGGAAAACGGAATTAAGACATGTCTGCTTGTGCTAACGCAAATGAAGGCTTTTCTGGAGATACCTTTACTCGAAAGATTTGTGTTTGTCCTTATCAGGGGGATTCTAGTTTCTTTCACCCTAAGGTTTTTTTTAGATTAGGACCCCCCCAGGCAACCTGCGATAAGTCTACACTATCGGAATATTTCAGCTATGCACCCATTGTGTGCCGGACTGCTGCTGGAATAACAAACGTATACATCAAAGTGTGCAGCACAGCTACAGGTGAAAGGATTTGGTGGATGCACACATTAATGGATGCCACTATTTGGAATTCATTGTGTACTATTAAAAAAACATGCACAATCATTTGGAATGGGGCAATTGAATGAAAACTGAAAGGTTTTTTTCAAACATTGAAATTATTTTCTATCAGTTGGAAATTAGCGTTTGCATTGACTATTAAAAAATCGGAGAAAAACATTATTTGCATTTGGAACGTTGTGTGTTTTTTTTTAATGGATTGCCACTCTTTATATTTCAAATACTTGTTGCCCTCCCTCCCTCCCTCATCCAAAACACTTGTCTTCCATCGTCCTCATTGAAGCTAGTGGCCGGAGGAAACCTCTCCACTTATCTATCACGTTGTACGACACTACTTGCAAGGCGATGAAGTCACAAGCCTTACCGTGGGGAGGCTTATATTCCATTTTGGCACCCCTCACATTATTCTCTCTTCAATTTCAGTGCATGATGAGGAACCCCGGGTCTCAAAAGCTCGCAGCA
The DNA here is from genome assembly GCF_901709675.1 of Syngnathus acus. Taxonomy (NCBI): domain Eukaryota; kingdom Metazoa; phylum Chordata; class Actinopteri; order Syngnathiformes; family Syngnathidae; genus Syngnathus; species Syngnathus acus. The sequence goes on along the minus strand of NC_051099.1, from coordinate 1,193,859 downwards.
ACGCATCTTCACAGTTATTTCTCCTTCTGTCATAGCGCATTTGAAATGGGAATGTGGAACAACTGGAGACAAAAGCATCTAGTATTTCCTTCAGTGCATTCATTTACTGTGCTGCCCTCTGAGCTCAAATAGTCCCGGGGGGACAGAAGAGGGTAAAGGAGGTGAGCAGAGGGACACAAATATAAACAAATTGCATCGCTAGTGAGTCTGAATGTTATGAGGCGAGATCAAGAAGGAACACAAGCTGTTTGTTTTCTTGCGGCTTAATGACTTGATGAAGGTTGAACACAATGGTTGAGGTCTGATTTATTTGTTGAATTTATTCATTCATTTTCTATCGCTGGAGATGAACTAGGGGACGAGGGGCACAGCACACCCTGGGCATTTGAATTCTTGGCTATTTTGCTCCGCCAGAAGAACAAGAACAGATATTAATGCTCAATTTTGGGAGTGATTTCATAAGTCTCGCTGGAAGCAGGTGACATGAAATGACATGACAGGCCTGTAATAATGGTGGCAAGTGCACCGTTGGGAAGGTTTCGACCATTCTGGCTCTCCCGCTCGCCTCTTTGGGCGCTTCAAATCCGCTCGCCTCCCCGGACACTCTGACAGGCAGATGTTTGGGCTGTGAGGTGAGAAGGTGACTCCACTGAGAGTCATCTCCTCAGTAATTGGCTGTCACACACAGCTTCCCAAAGTTGGCAAATCGGATTGGCACCCGTGAGGGTGTGTGTGTGTGTTGGGAGGGGAAGGGGAGGCCTTGGATAATATGGCAGGGTGAAGGCTTTAACTGCAGGTGCAAGAGCGTGCACTTAACCTCTTTCTCACATTACGGGAGGCCTTCTGTCGCTCACCCACCCACCCACTCGCCTGTGTTACTTCCTCTGTAACTCACACCTTGATGGGTTACTCTAACCTGCTTATTTGCACAGCAGTAGGATGGCAAACGAGGTAAGGTTGTTGTTTTTTTTTCATTACGAAGCAGTTATGTGAAACAAGGAGCAGCTTTCTAATTATATGGAGCATTTTCTTTTCTTTTTTTGCAAGTTAGTCCAATGGAACTGAAGCAAGAGCTTTGTTGACCATGCCTTTTCTTTTTTTGTCAAATTGTTCTCATTTTTGTGCCAATACGCACACAAAAAAAATATTATTGGAAAAATACTCAAGATGTGGCTCTACTTTTCTCGCCTTTTTAAAAAAACTACTATTCAGTCTGATGATTTCTTAATCATGGCCTTATACAAGCAGGACATCCATCCTGCTGAGCTTCCCCTTTCATCAAATTCCATGTCTGAGATCATCACAGTAGCTGTGTGCTCCTAGAAGTGCCCTCTTATTTGTCTCCCTTCGAGTTGCATTGTGTTCCAAACACCAAGGAAAGAGCATATTTTTTGTCAGCAAGAAAAATCAAGCAAAGACTTTTGTATGGTGCGATTCAAAGAAGCAATTTGAAGAAGCGCGAAAACTCCACAGGAGACGCCAGTCGGCTATGTCGGAGTTGGATTCCCGCGGCCTCGGGCTCAAGCGCCAGATAACTTGATGCAAGTGACGTTCTGCGTCATGCCTCAGGTGGCCAGGTGCTATGTATGCGTTCAAAAGCTTAACTTTCTGGAAATCTATTTTGGGGGCACCCTGCTGATAGAATGTCTCAAGAGAATTCTCAAAGGAAGGGGAAGTTAACGTTGAAGAACTATGCGACACTAACAGTATATATGATACATTTCTGTCAATTTCTTTTTGGATTTCAATTTATGGAACACACACTTTGCAAATCAAAGCAAAGCAAAGCAAAGCAAAGCGCTCACTCAACTGTGATTCATTCTTTAGTTTGCGCTGGACATGTTGTAAGGTGAAAAGTGGCAGTGAAGCACGAGAGCATGAAGCCGCTAGTGTGGAAACCTCAGCTCACAAGCAACAAGTCTCTAAGGGATTGTGCCTCTGTCAGAAAGGAGTCTGAAAACATGTTTTTTTTCCTCGACAAAAAGAACCTCGGTCCTCCATGGTTGTTTTTTTGTTTTTTTTCGGGTGAGCACAAAGGGAGCAAAATTTGTTGTTGGGTATAGAAGAGATGGAGTGTTAATGCTGCAAAATGCAATCTATTCTCAGTAAGAGACACAAGCCCTCAAGTGGCTGTGTAGTAATTTGATGGGAGTGAAGCAGAAGATCAGAGGCGATGCAAAATCTCCCCCTTGAGTTTACATGTCAACCAGCTCATAGCGTGAAAATGCTGCTATTGTAGCCATAACAAAGAGAGTCGAGAGTCGATTCAAACCGCAAACCATGACCTTCTTTGTAAAACCCACCGTGCGTATCCACTTGATACCAAACAAAAATGGCCGTCAAGCACAAATAAAAGACAAGCAAAGATTTGATATCGACTAAATCCTCCATAAATCCGGCAGAGAAAAAAAACCTTTGGGTGGACTTTGGGAAAAGTGCAAGTTTTTCCAGAGCAAAGTTCCCAGGATTTGGTGAAGAAAAGCAGCAGTGAAACGTGACCAACACGAATAAAAACAACATCCTCGCACTTGTCAGGTAAGTGCAAAAGAGACTACATATACTGGAGAAGACATTGTCGTTTGATGTGATTCAAAATCTTGAATCCACGTAGCTGCAGCCGGTGTGCACTGAATTCCATAATTCATTTCATGAAGTATGTTCTTTAGTTTTGAGTATGTCGATCAATGTTTTGTGTATCATCTTTGGGGGGGGGGGGGAAATCCAGTGGAAGACACCTCAGCTGAATGTATAATAGAGATAGACCTAAGGCATCATGTTTGGATTTACTACAGTCATTTACATTCAAAAAAGTATGTTGAATTAAAAAAAAAAAGGCTAAAGATGTTAACCTAATGAACGCGACTTACTAAGTTAACACATGGGGCCTATCTGCGGGAGTTAAGTTGTCAATATCTTACGTATTATCAGACTTATTTCAGTCAGCCAGTTCAGTTTGAATAGATTTTTTTTAATGGAAGTGGAGATTATCAGTGGGGATAATTGGGGTCTTTGTTCTTCCCTCATCCCTTCCTACAAGGACACGCAACCTTCAAGAATAACACATCTCAACTCAGACAATGAAGCCCTTCAAATGCTAAATGTACAGCAACAAACACTTTCCATAAGCCTAATAATGATAAAAATATTATTATTATTATTACTATTATTATTAGGAAAACCTCAAGTGAAAAGAAAAGGGCAGACACGGAAGAAAAAAACATGCATCAAGCATACTTGCATTGCTGATTAATAAAAAGTGATTTTAGTGTTTTTTAATATTAAGACAGTAACAGTGAAACTTCACTGCCCAATTCATTTTTATGGGAACATTTACTGTTTAATTTGTTTGCCATCGCTTACTACATGCCAAGCAGGTGTGAGCATGGTCTGCTTCTGCCATCTTCCCGGTGTGACCGTGTTAGAAGAAGCTCATTAGGTTGCAATGATGTTCAAGTATCAATGTGAGCGTGAACAGCGCTACAAGGTTTCCCTTCTGGATTGGTGAAACTGACAATGACAAGAAGATTGATGGGTGGGTGGAATGAAAAGCTGATGGATGAAGCTCACCTCGGTTGCGTGTCAGTAACCATCGGAGTGGAATCCGAGCTGTAGCTCAGCCCTTCATTATGGAGACATCACTTGTCCTCTCGCCGTTACGTCAAGAGAGCCTTTAAGGACGATGGTTTTCCATTACGGCAGCCCCTCGTGGTGAAGAGACTAATTCAACTCTGTATGAAGAAAGTGAAAACAAGTAGTGGTGTTTTAGTCAACAGTTCAATTTGTTGAGAGCAGCTTTTCATACAGCGTTGTTTGTGTGCAGCCATTAACGGGCCCTCGGCACCAGCCGGCTCACGTGTTTTGAGCCACTTCTGAAATTGTACGCAGAGCAAAGCACCTGCAAGAGATAATCACTGCCAGAACTGCTGAAAGGATTTTGTCATGGATTTGAAGCACACACACAAATTCCCTTCCCAAAGCGAGCATTGTCTCTCCATTTGGCAGTTCTATTGAAAAAGGCTGAATTCACCACTGGTGGCAAGAATAGAAGTACAAATAGTTTGGTTTGTTTTTTTACATGAGCATATTATTGATTGATATTTTAAAAAAGACACAACAAAAGGACAAGCTCAACAAGGGCAAAGGTCCAACATCAATATACAATTCTTATGCAGGGTTGAAGAAGTCACCATCAGCAAAGTTTCTCGCAGCAAGCAAACAATGGATACTGCAGGACGCGTACAGTCGTCACCAGCCTACCATTCACAGAAATCCACCTCATTGGCCAAACGTCTTCGCACTAATAGCCAGGATACTCCATATGATTGAAGACACCAACTCAATTTCAGATCTTTCTTGAAAAAGGACGACTAGCTTTGTTTCTCCAAAGAAAAAGGACTTGTTGCAATACCAGACTATGCTAACGAGGCACATTGGGGCCTGGTCCAAGTCTTCTTGGTATCTGTCCAGTATTTGAAGAGATAGCTGTCGGACCTTTTGTTTTGTCCGTGTTCAATGTCACTCCCTTTTTTGTTGGGAAACGTTAACATTTTGGACCTACCAATCACAAAATGAATGGAACACGTTTGGAGGACAAACCTGAATAAATTCATGCCATAATGTGGAAAAAAACGCACATTTGAATTAGTACTGAAAGTCCATTGACATTGTCATAAAGGGTAGAATCACTAAGGTCAACCACAAGCCACTTTTGAACTTCCATCATAATAGGAGAAGTTAAATTCTATATTATATTATACATGCCATATGCAGTTCAAGGAACATTTTTGAAATACAAAATGGCAAGAAAACAGAAGTAACAGCATAAAATAGTTTCTTGAGTCAAGCTCAAACTCCCTCAAGCTGATTCATCTCAGGTGAACTACATTATACCTCACACAATGAAATGTCTCATTCTGCTCCTGGTGCAGCATCAATGATGAAAGTTGGTCGAGAGGGAATGACACTGTGTCTTTTGGGGAGGGCATATGAGCAGCAGCAAACCCAATACCTTGTGTTCCCAAAGGGGGGATCTACTAGAAATCCGAGACAGTTGCTCAAGTCTTCTGCCGATGCCTTCCACTTTGCAAACTCCATGAATTTGTTTTCCCCGCATGTCCAACTTTCTTTAAATCATGAACATGGAAGCAGAAAAATATGCATAGAGGAGGCAGAGTTGACAGAATTTTGTGGAGAAAAGACTGCCACCTTTGTCAGCCTCATTGTATAAGGACGTGTCTGTGTGTGTGTGTGTGTGTGTGTGTGTGTGTGTGTGTGTGTGTGTGTGTGTGTGTCTGTGTGTGTGTTTTGACAACAGGGAAGTATTACCATATTCTGCCAAGCATCCCTACTGAATATCATTAAGTGGCGGGTGACGGGAAAGATACAACATCACAATGGCGCGTAGTCTTGGACCGGACTACGGCAATGAATAAAAAGGGGAAAACGTTTTTATCGAACATTGCATCTTTCAGGCAAGCCTTATCAAAACCATTTTATCAGTGATGTTGCACATCCCTGAGTATTATTTGATCGTATAACACAGGATTGAATAGATTATCACGCTTGAAGAAGGAAGTCTGCACTATGTGTGAAGTGGAATTTTTAAACCGCATAAAAAACAGACAATCCGGACAGTTCAGATCATTTGGATAGTGCTAACAAACATCCCATAAAAAAGATGATTATTCATGATTAAGTCACAAGTAAAGATAAGAATATATTTGAGGTACTCAACATGGCAATCCAAAATAAATTACAAAAGGAAATGATGAAACAAAAATCCTGGAAAAATTGGAAAACCAACAACCCAACAGTCAAATATCTGGGTCCAAACATATTTCAGAGGGGGACAGTGTCCCCCTTGCTCCGCCAGTGCAGCATTGTGCACCTACAGAGAAGTTAACACTCAACTTTTCAAAAGATGTTCCACCCAAGACTTTCGTCATGATGCTGTACGTTTTATGTGTAACCGGCTTCGACGCAGGAGTCGTTCCAGTTGGGCTTTTTACAGAAGCCATGGGACAAAAACCTGTATAATCGGTGAAGTTGCATGAGCTTGCAACAGAGTAGGGAAGGATCATGGCTATCATTGGCTTTAAACTGCTCTTTGTGGAAAAGACAGCAAAAGTGATGGTTGGGAACAGGTCCCTCATGGTGCAAGTAGTGTAAAGCTTTTGCATTAACTTCTTTGTCAGACACTTCAAAGAGCTCGATACGTTCTGGAGCATGGCTGCTTTTCAACACTACATTCTTGCACTGCCCAAATCGAGTAGCGTAAGGCCACGCAAGACGCCGGTGACGGGAAGCAAGGTGCTGAACAAATCATGAGGCTGGCTGCAGTGGGAATTTGAAATATTTGCCCTTACCTTGCGAAGATTAGAAACATTTTGTCTTATCGACACTGACATCACTCCAAGTCATTAATATTCAAGTCAGGTTATTTTTGGAACTTTTCTGGACACACTTTACATCTCAATATATCTTCTGCAATGTTCTACAGTTGAAAATTATAAAATGGCATGGAGGGAAAAAAAACAAAATCTATAGGGTAGCTCTTCCTTCGGTCGATATAGGCGTCGACTGCAGACTGCTGATCATGCGTCGTTAGGCTTGAAGATTTTCGTCGTCCGTGGTAACTGAAGCTGCAATTTATTCTGTTATCTGAAAGTGTGATCTTTAGGAGCATACAATAAGACAGGTTGTGTACTACTCAATAAAAGGGGCCTCTGTATACGCTCTAAATATTTAATAATGTGGGTTGAGTAAGGGTTTTGATAGCGCAACCAAGGCGTGATAGCAGAATTAAAAACCCTGACAACACACACTAAAAAGAGGGCAAAGCCAGAGGCTCTCGGTAGGGAATCCATCTTTGCAAAGATGGATTTCAAAGTGCAGGTGTTATCTTCCTTTTTTTTTCATTCTTCTCTCCACGGCGTGAGGTGCTAAAAAGGCAGGCGCACAATAAAACGCAATACATAAAATTTTATACAGTATTCATCAAGTACATTTAAATTTTCAGGCTTATAGATCATCTTTCATTGCTATGGATTTGTCTGCTTCTTTATAAACGTGTTTGTGATTTTTATAGCTGTGTGTATATGAGGTGAACCTTTTGCTAAAGCTTCTTTTACCCAGTGACACCCAAGCTTGCAGCCAACCATTTCACATATTATTGACAAATATTTCAGACAGGTCCAAGGTCTGTCTTCACTAATGTATAGTTTTGTATCCAGTGAAAGCACAGACGTAATGATTGCTGGGACAGAGTAGTGCGATTACAGAAGGTCATAGCAAAGTGCACAGGACTTAAATGAGCGTTAGTATGGACCTTACACAAGATCACGCGTCCATGTGAGAGAATCCTAATTATAGCCTTGAACAATAATGCTGGCAGCTCTCTAATTGCCAATTACCTCAGGGTCACCACTGTTACCTCTCAATGGCACACGCTCTCCCTTGCTATGCCCCTTCTTCCATTCCTCTTCGCTGGCGTCTCTCATGTGTTCAAACCAAACGAGCTTTCATTTGTGCCAGGGCTTTTTGAAAAGCTGTGCGATGGCCAGAGACATGACAACTAACTAAATGGCGATCATTTCGCGTGGCCGCAGAATTGTCGGAGCTCCCGGATGCTTCTGCACCTCCCGCCGCTGCCTCGAAATCATTACACAATCCATCCCCCCCGACTCCGCCTGGCAACACAGCAAGATGCTAAATCACAGAAAGTAAATGTGACAGGCTAGCTAATCTAACTGTAAACACATTTGCTACTAATGCTGATATACAAACGGCCTTTAGACGATACATAATGGGAATAAGGTGGGGGGGAGACAAGTGTCTTAAGTAAGATGGCGACAGGACGCATCCTGATGATTCAGTAGCGGAACCCGCCGCATAAAATAACAAAGACAAATAAACCCAGACACATCGTGTACAGTAGATGAGCGATTCCCATCTACTGTGCCACACATTATCCCGTGCCAAGAAATAAAAAAATATATTTATGCAGTACAAATAATAATTGTTGTCACATTGCCCACAAAGACAATTTTAACATCTTTATGTACCTGCAAATTCTCATTTGAAGCATTCGTGAGAAAAAGAAGCAATAATAAATCGGGTGCAGGGTATCGGGGGCCGATTCAGAAACTTCTTCAGGATCAGGTCTAACAAGCGCCATAATACTATCGTGCAGCATTTCCCTTTTAAGTAGGCAGTTTAGTATTTTTCCGAGGAGTTCTTCAAACGTCTCCGCGAGAGACAAGAGTGGGTAGAGGGCAGGATGGTGGGAGGTGAGGCTGCCGGTGCGAGTAAAACCAGGGGAGGTGGAGGATTAAAGCTGACAGGGAAAAAGGCAGTTATGTCACCAAATGCTTCTTAGCACTGCAGGGGTAGCGAGTAAATAACGTGTCTATATTAATTTCTCGCAGCCTTTCCTCACCCCAACGCTTAAGCGAACAGCTCTCTTTCTTTGAGATCAGCATTTGCCCAAGACGGCAAAGGTTAAAAAGGATGACTGCTTTTCTATCCAACCCACTCCTTTCTATTGCATCACCTGCATTTACTTTAAGCCCGAGTGGCCATGGCAGCAAATACCAAAGCTGTAACGACAAGGTTTATAAACCCAATAGGCACGCTGTCAGGATAATGCTGAAAGGCTCAGACCGAGGCTTCTGTGATTAACCTTCGCTGCAAATTGAATTTACAGTAAAAAGGTCAGGTGTGTCACAAGAGAATATTTAGATCCACCAAAAGGAGGCAAAGTTGTGTCCTGAAGAGCGTGGCTATGTGGCTTTTTTTTTTTTTTTTTTTTTTTTTTTACTCTGGGCAACAGCAAATTCTAATCAGCCTCGAAAAGTACTTCTTTGGCACCGATTTCAGATCATGTGAGCGAATGCGGTCGTGAAAGTTCAAATGGCACCAGATTGGATGTCATCCACGCTTGCGCACACCACCCTCTAATGCTCTCTTCTGTTTGCTAATTTGACCATTTTGGTGCTCTTGAACATCTGACAGTATTGATCAGAGTTTTGAGGCCATAAGGGATCACTGCGCTGTTGGACAAGCCTGCGGTAACACTACTATTGGAATAAATCCATTAAACGGACCTTTTTTTTTTCCCTCCTCCACAAACTGGCCTTCCATCTCTTTATCTACCCCAGCAGATAAACACAGACACGCACACGCAAGGTGGCAAGCACGCACCTTTGACATATTTGGTATGAATAACAAGCTCTCCCGAGAGTTGCATTGCAGGCTTGAGAAATGTCGGGCCCCGATTTGCGTTTAACCCGCAGCTTGTTATGAAAGCAGGGGTTGTTTATGAACACGACTACTTCCAAATAAACCACAAACAAGCAACAAAATGACACAACGGACATCAGACATTCCAAACTCGCTCCGACACCACGGTCTCTCATTTAGATATGCAAATGCCGGCGCAGGCTCGGCCTCGGAAAAACCAGCAATAATTGGCAGCGGATAATGGAGACGTGTTCAAAAGCCTACGTCGATATTTGTGCATAGATTTAATTTGCGACTGCTGTTCACATTTTATTAATTGCCGCGTTCGGCGTGGGCCTTGTTTGTGTTGTTGTCCTTTGGCTGTTTGTCCGGACCAATTAGGGCTAATCCATCCGGGGGGGGGCAGGTCGGTCAGGGGTTCAGCAGGCAGACGCTTCAGATGTCTGCCTAAAATATTGATTGCTTTCATCCGGCCTTGCTATTGCACGTGTGTGTTTGTGTATGACAGCATGTTTGTTGAAAACAGATGGGGGCGGGTGTTTGTGTATGTGTTGGAAATGAGTCCATCTCATTTACACGCACACACTTGAGCAGAGGAGGGAGGGCATCCCGCATCCACGTTTGTTTGCCTGGCTATTTCCGAGCTCGCTCTCCCTGCCTCGGCACATATGCTCGTAGCACTGTGTCATTATCCTTCTCCGTCTCATTTGTCTCTCCCTACATCTTCTTTTGCCTCGCAGCTTTGCATTATAACCCTTCGTCACTGTCTTTTACTTTCCGGCCGTTCACCCTCCATTTTTCCATCCGAGGCCGCTTTCTATTATTCTGCCTATTTTTATTTCACTATCACTCATTCAGAATCCATTCTCATTGCTTATTCACTCATCTTCGCTAGACTGAGTTGGAATCTCCTCTTCTTTATTCCGCCATCCATCAGTTTTCTTTTTAAATCCCCCACGCCGAGACGCGAAAATATAGAAGACAAAGGTAATCATTCCAGACAAAATGGGGATGCGACTTTGTGCATCGCCCATTTGGATGTTGATTGGAAGGAAGCGTGATGTGACGTCTAGTGGAAACAAAGTCCAATGCGGTGAAAATGTGCTCGGCACTGCAGCATAACAGCAGGAAATGAATGGGGTGGCTCTTCACTTTGTGACATCACAATGTGAGGCGCCACTCTGTACCACCCCTGCAGACTAAGCACACGGCCAATTTCCCGGAGCTCTGCAACGTGCTCAAATACTAGTCATAGCTAGTTTTTTTTTAATGTAATTTTGAGATGTCCTATTTTATGAGAGGAATGAATCGAAGAGCCTTTTGCAAAGAATGAAAGTCGAGGCAGTACAGAAGTTCAAGAGCCATTACCCCAAGATGAGGCAAAAAATATATACCATTAGGGACTTACAAAAAGTGGAAAAGCCGAAGCATGGATAGGATTCAAGCACTCCAAGGAGAATCACAGGTTGGAAGCCAAAAATAGCTACAGGAAAATAAATCGAACCGCTCCGCTAATTTTGGAGTCGCTAGCAACTGCATGGATGTTCAATTCATTTGATTTTTTTCTTTCTCTGAACCAAAAAGACTAAACACAGCACAGAGACAAACTCAACAGAATTCGACATCAAAATTCACAGTGCAACATCCTGCTCTATCTTAATTACAAAAAAATACAAAAGTATTCAGAGATGTCAGCGTACAAAAATAGCTTCCTTTCCCTAAGCTTTGAAATCGCCGCCTTCCCAAACGGAGTGAGCAGATGACAGAACTCGGAGCGGAAAATCAAGCGCTGGCCGCTCTCTTTATAGTGATCATGATCCCATCACCTCTCGCTCATTACACAATTTACAGCTACCATTTCCATCCATCACCATCCGTTCTAGTGTTACTGTGGCAACCTTTACACTTTTACAGCGTGACTCACTGTCTCAGAGAGAGAGAGAGAATTATGTGGGGGCTTAGAGTGAGCCAGACTAGCGGCTATGCTCAACAGCCATTCCAATTTGCAAATAACATTACAACATTAGCAAGTGTGCTTTGTTTTCTTTAAGCGCATGCAAATTCCAAAAGGACCTGCCTGCTTTGATTTTGTATTGTACTGTTTCATGTTGAGAAAAGCTGTTGTTATTCTTGGAAACAAATCTGCATTAGCGCTAATTGCATTGTTTCACAGATGCATCTGCCGGAAAGTATTCATTTCTATTGTTTCAAAGGAATGAAGAGCGATGGGATGAAACACGTTTGGAGCGCTGGGGGGGGGGGGAGCTTTCTGTGTTGTGGAAAAGCAAATCAACTTGTTTTGACTGCAGTAATCATTTTTGATGACTCTAGTTTTATTTTATTGTTGTTGAGAAAAAAGGGATTTCTTGCACTGTTAGAGCATTACCTATAAATCCGGGCATTTCAGTGGATTGACACTCCTTCTTTATTCCTCATTTCAAAGGTTCTAGTTGGAATGCAATGAAATAAATGATTAATGGGGTAGATCAGAGGACCGCTGACTCCCATTAAACATGAGCTCCAATGCGATTGGTTATTTATAAGCGCAGCCACGCCCCAGATATAAGCGGGTGTGCACACTTTTGCTACTCCATTATCTCAGTTGCTTATTTGTGTGTGTGCTAGCTCAAAAAGATGCTTGTTTCAATTCTGCAACTCAAAGCACTTGAGTAAATAAATAACATGGCTTGAATCATAACAGGCCAAAGTGGAAGCGGTCTCAGCTGTTCCCTTTAGGATTTCTCCGGTTAGCGACTTTCAAATCTTAAAACAGGAACAAAGTTCAAACTGAAACAACAATCAGTGATATTTTAGACAAGGCTTTTTGACTGAAGGGAGATTTAAGATTCAAGCGGTTTGTACCGCTCTTTGTTTGACTTGCCTTCTTTGATACGCTCTCTCTCTTTGAGAATCTCCGTCCGTCCGTCCGTCCGTCCGTCCGTCCGTCCATTCCCCTCCTCTATCTGAAGACTGCCGGAGTTGAGGGCTCTATCATTTCATCACAAGGAAGCCAGGGGAATTGCGGGAGCTTGAAACAAAAGAGGGAAGGAGTGAGAGATAAGTAGCACACTTCTATTTTTTTTTATAGACTGAAAAGACACTTGTCTGCTACAATACTGCATAAAGATCAGAGAAATTCAAATGACACTGGTGTGCTTTAATATCTTCCATCACTTGTTTTGAAATAAAAACAGAACACAAAAGGTGATTTTTCTGTGTACCACGAGCTGTTTTGGTTGTGTTTTTATGATTAGAAAAGTTTTGTTTTGTTTTCTTCTTTCATCCATTTTTGCAACCATGGCAGCCTTGAGGAAGTGTTTTTGTTTTTTAGTTGAGTTTCTCTCTCTTTTTCATGTCTTCTGTCTTTTTTTAATTCCTAACATCAACACTTCAGGCATTGTGTCTTGTGAAAAATAATAAGGGGGGGGGGGGGGGGGGGGGAGACATGTAGAGCGCAGGCCATTACATGGTGAAGTGCTCATTTGTGGTATCATTTTAAGTTCTTTAATTAAACCCCAACGGGCAGAAACAAGACTGTGAATTAACTAATAATTGCTGCTTGTTCTTGATCGTTCATTTAAACTTATGAGCCAATGTGTTGAGATTAAATGAAGTGATTTTGATCTGGCGAGAAACCACACATTTACAATTAGTTTTTCTTTTTTAATCTGATTTAAATGAAAAGGAACAATGAACCCAACAACAGGGCAGACTTTGAAAAGTAGACACGTGTGGCCACATAGGTGGACTTACAGAAGTGACGGCGTCGTGTGAGGGACCTTGAGAGCAATAATGAAACACATACACTTTGAAACATTCCAATAAAGTGTCGCATGTCCTCCCGTGTCCTTTGTCTCAATCTCCATTCCGTTAATCTTAAACCCTCAACACGCTCGCGAATGGGCGAAAATGACATTTGTAATACAATTCATCTTCTTTGTGTGAGTCTTAACTTTGTTTTCTTTTCTTTTTCCTGTGGATGGAGTTGAGCTGCCGAAGAAGCGGAATGAAGGATAAGAGCGCTGGTAATCAAATGCAGGTTAGATGAGATAATTGAGGTCTTGAGGCAGACATGAGACGTCCTTGTGTCTTCATCCCCAGAGGTTGGCACATTCAACCACCACTTTTTCCTGCCCATAACAACTCCCGTTTTCCCATTCTTTGAAAATAACTTGAATATTTCTTTCAATTTGGGTTTGCATCGCTCCCCTTGACATCCATTAGCAGATGGAAGACAATGGCAATGAACGACTTCATTTGCTGTCAATTCCACTCGTACCTTGTGCCACTTTGATTTTGCTGGCCCTTTATTTGAACACATCACTGATGGAGAACTTCAGTTGCCATGGAGATAGAACCATCTTAAGCAGCATTTGTAGCATCCATATGTCCTCCAAATATACAAATGTGCATACACAGTGCAAAATCACCAGCTTGCTAATGGACAATTTGTTCAGTTGCCTATAAAGCACTCCCTCACTTGCCTCCATCTCTGGAATTATTGTGCCCCCTACTGGATGCAGGATGTGACCTCCACCAAGGCATTTCTTCACCCATTCATCCATTTTTTTCAAGCGCTGGTCCTCGTTAGAGCGGCGGTCCGCCTCAAACGAAACAACCACGAGAATGGGCCACGTGTTTTTACGAGAGCCGTCAAGGACAACCAAATTTGTTTTTGAATACGTGCACGCTGGAATGCTCGTGAAGGAGACATTACGTGAGCGAGAGGTCATTGTGAGCCCCCAACAACGGCTGATGTTGTTAAATTACACACTTGGTTACTCATAAACACTTAAATTCGTCATTTACGGTGCAAAGATATTGCCGTTTGAAATATTTGGCCTCTAAATTGTTCTAGTGAGCAGACCTTTAGAAGTTTGTTACAGCGCAATTATTTTGGCATCGCAGGGTACAGTGACACTTCCAAAAAAATTGTAAAAATGCTATTTACAAGATTACCTCTTAATAAAGTTTTTGGAATGGTGCCACTGGAGCAGATTATTTCTATTTGCATTGTTTCTTATGGGAAAATTCACACATCCAAAGCAAACAATCATTTCCCCATTGACTGTAGAGCATATCATAGCAATCCACAAATGAGATTTGGGGATTTAGCCAACTCTGGATTTCTGTTTGATTAGACCCAAACCGACTCAGAATTCTATGCGCTCAAAGTCCCGCAGCAAACTTGGAGCGGATTTTCATCTGATCAAGCGGATTTGACAAACTCCCCTATCCTGTGAGCACATAACACAATCCTGAATGTGCAGTGGACGTGTCACGCAAACTGCTCCAAAGTCACACTTTGACTTTTTATACAAAACAACCTCAAATGAACTTTGACCAACTTCCAGCAGCTTTCCTTCAGCCTTCTTCAAATCATTCGGAAAAACATCTCAGCCAGTGTCGCTAAACCGGCAATCACCGAGACCAAAAAAAAGTGTTTTCAATTGATATACGACATCTCACGAGAAGTTTTTATGAAGAGACAAACACCTTGATACATGTGCTCAACTGGCTCTTTTGTCTTTGTCAGTTGTTATTCCTCCATCTCACATCGCTCTCGCTCTCGCTCTCGCTCTCGCTCTCGCTCTCGCTCTCGCTCTCGCTCTCGCTCTCGCTCTCGCTCTCGCTCTCGCTCTCGCTCTCGCACACACACACACACACACACACACACACACACACACACACACACACACACACACACACACACACACACACACACACACACACACACACACACACACACACACACACACACACACACACACACACACACACACACACACACACACACACACACACACACACACACACACACACACACACACACACACACACACACACACACACACACACACACACACACACACACACACGGACACAGCTACGAATCCCCTGAGACCAATTTGCTCCTGCAGGAATATGGTAGGAGGTACAAGCCATGTAGCATTCACCCATTTACCAAAGTAATGAGGCTTGCGACTATTCATGGTCTCTTTTGCCTTTACACGGAAAAAAAACCCAAATGTTCTCGCTTTTTCTCCCCCACACAGTGAAGGAAAGTGCCCGCTTGAATTTGGCTCAAGTGTGGACAACACATTCCGATCCGGGCGAATTAAAGTGGTCTGAACGGCAATTTAGTTCTCTTTAAGGAAGGCGCAAAGACCTCAAAGAACAGTGCATCCACACGCAGTCGAGCTCCGCGCTCACCTGTGTGTAGTAAAATCGTTGGTGGGGAAAAAAAGGCAACCAAGCAAACACGGCGTCTCGAGGATATGAGTGGGATATTTAAAAAATAAAAAAAAAGCAGGAAAAATGCTAAGTAGACATAGATAAGCTGTGACAAGAGGAGATGGAGGAAGAGGAGGAGGTGACTTTGCTTTAAGGATCATTATGGTTTTCCTTGATCCAAAAACTGGTCCTCAGACATTACTCTGCCAAGATGACAGCAAACAAGAAATACATATTTAGCTGATTGATAAAAGCGACTCGCAGTTTGCATGATCGCTGACCTTCACTATATTTATACCGCTGTTTTTTTGTTGTTGTCGTGAGGCCAATGGCTTTCGCCACTAACTAAACTGCTTGGATGTCCAGTTCCAAAGGAAAATCCTTCACGATTAGTATCTCTTGGCTATCCCCCAAGTCAAAGCTAATGGTTTCCAGTGAATTCCAAGGGGATCTCTTTGGAGACACATCCGCCACTTTGATCTCCATGAAGCTCTCGTTGCCCCCTCGGGAAAGCCACGATGATCTTGACAGCTCTCAACCAACGACGAGGGAGCCCGGATGATTGGGCCTTCATCTGCCTTCCCAGTCGCTAAAGTGCCGCCACCTCTTCTGCCTGCCTGATCCCTAGTTGAGGTCTTCTTTGAAGCCAGAGGGCCCTCCTGCCTGGCTGGAGGAATTGCAATCATTTGACTTTCCAATCTATTGGTTACTACAACCACCACCGGTTGATGTTGATTATTAGTGGTAGCAAAAAGTAATACCTCAAGCCATTCTTGAATGTGCTGACAACAGCCATTGTGCTGAACACACAGCTTGTATTGCATGTTCAGGGGACCAATAGACATCAGCACAAATGAGCTAATGGTTATAATAATGGAGGGTGTGTGCTAAGAGTGGAGTGTTGTGCTGAAGTCAGGAAGATTTTTGTTTTATCTTCCAGTAGGTGTGCGTTGACGTTTTTTAAGCCACCAGAGAGTCTGAGGTTGAAATCCGAATTATAGTCATCAAATGTCTGTTTACCTGAAAGACATCCCCCTGCTGTGAGAATTGCTCAAGCAAACAGTCTGAGAGAAAAGACGTGCAATTATCGCAATATCCCACACAAGTTATAATTTCTATTGTGTGGGCGAGCTTCTCCGTATCAATTCTGACTGTCGCACTAGATTCCGAGCGCAGGAAACTGTCATCAATAGTATTCAAGAACTTTAAGCAATGTGAACATCTCTTGACAAAGTAAAGTTCAGGCTAGTGGAAGCGGGAGTTCTTTCTTTGCTGGAGGCAAGATTCAAGCGCAGAACCACAGAACTGTGGCGCACACGTGGTAACCACTATTCCACCGTACCGCAGGAAAAAGCAGCAAAATCCACTATTGTCTGACACAATAATCAATACTTGAGTCATTTTCAAGTCAAGTCACCTTTCCTTCTCCTAACTCATCACATCTCAGCCATCTCGTCATGCCGGCTGCCGTGGAGCAGCAGTAAAGGTTTGTGGCGGCGGCGGCGGGAGAAAGCCGCAATGGCAGCCAGATAACAATGCGGCAACAGCACACTAATTGGCCCGGGGCTTACTGGGAAAGTCGGATGTTCAGTCGCCTTGTATTTGGGGAGAGAAGACGAAGGGAGGGAGGGATGTGTGCAAATGTGTTATGGGGAGGGGGCGAGTGTCAGTTTTGATTACGGATGTGTGAGATAAGTCTAGTCGGGAAATGTTTGCGTGAGGTGGAAAGAATTGTGTGCGTAGGTCGCTTCATGCATTTCTGCCTTACAGAGCTCTAATCAGAAGGGATGGCTGATGCTTTAGCACCATTTTTGTATCAATCCGAAAGAAAAATCATCAACTATGCTCATGAAATAAATTCTGCCATTTGACGACCAACCATTGCATTTTGTTAAATGGCAATTAAAAAAAACAGGGGTTGACTGATACAATAAATCGAAAGAATGCAGATCTGGCTGTTGCAAAAATGTCAACGCAAAAAGCTGATGCAAACATTGCAAGCGTCATCATAGAGCTCATCTTCTTGCCTGCAATCTGCATCATAAAGTGCTCGGCTAAATGGAAAGATGCCATTAGGAAAATGGATTTCTGACATAGGTTGAAAGAGAAGTGGGTGGAAATCATAATGCAAGTTTAATGACGGCAACGGAACATATTTGTGTGTTTGTCTATCCATTTACCTGAATATGTAAATGCATTTCAGGAGGCGCTGGAAACTTTAATAATGTCATGTTTGTATATGTGTTATGAGCTCAGTCAGGTGGAAAGCTCTTAGAAGGATGTTTAGAAGAGCTCCAAAGCAGCCATGCTAGCACAAGTCGGACTTTTTTCTAATTGCTCTTTTCTTTCTCTGAGTGACGTGCGCGCACACTCAAGGCCCTCAATGAGGCACTTTAAAGGCTGCCACGTTCTTTAAGTTGTTATACTAATTGTGAACTCTAAGCCCTTTTTTGGTCGACCAAACAAATAGTTCTATTAGCCGGCGACCGCATGGTTGAGCAAGGGTTGCTAGTTTCTCCTTTCCGCCTTTAAAAAGTCACAGCGACTCTTTTCCAAGGGCTTGAGTCAATCGGTAAGCTGTCAGATGGAAAGCATTTTCAGCGTGTGCTTGTTCCAGCCGCCGCAGCTCAACTCAATCCCGTTTTGCCATTGTTTTCAGTCTTCCTCTCAAACTTGTTTTATTACCTTGACTCTATTGAGCGAACCTGGCTACCAATGAATCGTTGCCCGCCCCCCCCCCCCAATACCTGCACTCAACCTCATGCTTCTCAGGCTCCTATAAAAGAAGGGTCATGGTGGTGTCAGACATACTCAGCAAATTGGGTAGTGGGGGGGAAAAAAAAGACACTTTACAGTGAGTGAAGTTAATCCTGTGAAACTAAAGCACTACTCCACCTCTGTCAAGTGCCTCCGTCCTGCTGCCATTTTTCAGCTTTTTGGAGGGCCGACGTTTACTGTAAATTAGAGCCATAAAGTCGGAAGTAACGTTTGAGCACAAGTTTATTTCTGGTATGAAAGCACACAATAAATTTTGGTGAACAAGCCCCGGAATGTTTGCTTCTTCACATCAATGACATTGGCTACAAATCCACAGCTATATGAAACCATCGGAGGCCTTCGACTTAGCCCGCATTTTGGTTGCTCGGCAGCTGAGTCATTCTAAGATGGTTATAATACGAGAAGGTGAACAAGACGGCTTGCTTTGATATATTTTGTAAACTTTTATGTTTCCTCTTGGATCTAATAAAGTCATGTTTCAATGTGAAGTAAAAGGCTGTAACCTCCAGAGAGGTTTGCTCTGGAGACCGGGAACGCCCTTCAGCTCGGGCAATCATCAGCTGTCAATCATCCTTCGCTCAGCCTGCCAGTGTATGATTTAGATGATTGATGACCATCTTAATAACAAGAGGGTGGAGGGGTAGTTGCGCAAACTTCTACACAAAACCTCCAAAGGTGAACAATAAAATGTGTTGATCAACTTTAACATTGCTATGCATCGGGTTGCCCAATTAAGCAATCCAATTAAATCAATATAAAAATATACGCAAACCTCTGCCCCAAGTCAGCTCGGTTAGAACCAAAATGAACACGGCCCAAAATGATCTATAATCAACATCACAGTTTGGACTGTGCTCTCACACTCAGAAATGCAACCAATTATTTTTTTTTAATTAAACTTGATGGCTCATTTACTTAAAATAATGTTCAATTGTAATGCAAAGGTGCTCTGGGCGAAATACGCATCGGCTGTAATTAGCCACAGACAAAACCTACAGAGAGATGCAGTCCTTTCTTCATCAGAATCTTTGTGCATCAAAAGGCAGCGCCATCTCTCGGCATTACTCTGATGTCTTTTTTCTTTGGTATCAAGTTGCTATGGCTTTTTATATTTCCATTATCACCCTTTGTGAAGTCATGTTTGTCCTGTTTGGCATTTACAGTGTTGCTTCGTCTCGTCCATTATAGCGCGTTCAAAGAAGCACTTGGAGGGCCCAGGAAATGAAAAACGGCAAGTGCCACCTAAGATAGCATCAAACATCACTCAAAAGTGAGTGTGATGCCCATTTCCCAGAATAAATGTGGCTTCAAAACAAGCTTTGTTCTTCGATTGCCCAAGTTACTTGATGCACTTTTAGCCAAAGACTTGTGCTTGGTGACTACGGAAGCTCACTATTGAACAGAGAGGTTGTGGAGTTGTTCCACAGCGAGCGGATGTCAGAGTCAGAAGGGTAAAAACAACGCAAAATCATCCCTGAGACACACGTCGTTACCCAAACGCGTCCCAATAAACGGTAAGAGTTGGGCCGGGCACGCTTCTTCATCGACCCGTGCGAAAATGCCTTAAAGTGCATCGAGTGCGAACCCCAGTGAGAAGGCAGAGTCAATATGAGCCAACGGGAGCGATGATTGATTGATCCCACGCTAGCCTAGTGGCCTTGCCCCACTTTTCCTCTCCCTGCCGATCTTTGGGCTCGTGCACGAGTGCGAATGTTCCCAAATTGGATCTAGATTCAGTCAAGATAGATTAGCCTGCTCGAGTGGTGTGTGTATTTTTTTCCCCTCCCACATCTAATGCACACTAAACTGATAGTTTGCAGGACATTGTGTTCTAAGACTGAAAACGTAAACAGGAAGTGGCGACTCTGTATTCGGGGCAGTGGGGGGCGGTGCCCCACCAGATGCAAGAACTTGGTGCATTCAGAGCCAATCTAGTCAACTGTTTACGATTGGGTAGGATTTTCATTCCCTAATTTTGATTTCACAAATGTATGTTAAATATGTGGAAGCAGACAAAAAACATCCACGCTCATATTCACTTCGATGAACCTTTGACTAAGTTTTAGAATGAACCATTTTTCCTCCATTAGAAGAATACATCAGACAGAACACTATAGATTTACTTTTCTCGGTTTTCAATTAAAAAGACTCTCGTGAATAAATAAACCATCATGAAAGTCATCCATAGTTCAGATATGAATTCAGAGGATTTCCCTCGACTGCTTGAAAGGATTGCATTTTGCTCTGTGAAATTGTGATAACGATAACGAAGCAATTGGACTTTGCCGATAGATGTATCAACTCCTTTCTGACACAGTCAAGGCAACAAAATCAAATAGACAGCATTTCTTGGCCTTCCTCTCGGTCAGACGTGCGAGTGGAAATAATACGCATTACTTTTACCGTCGAGGAGGAAATTTCATGTTTGACTAGCGCCGTGGCGAGAATATGTTGAACTCCCCTCCGGATTCTTTATCAGGGTACATATTTTAATGAGGCGTGCACAGACGGAGACGGGAAGCGAGGTCAGCTTTAAACACGGCGATTAGCAGTTCAAAGAGAACAAGCGGGGTTTCATCTACCTCTCCTCCTCTCGGCCTTCCCTCCGCTCGCACTGGCTTCCTCTCATCTTCAAACGCGCTGGGTGGAGGGTGACGGATAGCCTCTCCTGGGTCCACCTACGGGGAGCATGGAAGATAGGACGTGTAAGGCTCGAGGACGCCTTTGTTGCCTGCTTGCTTGCTCGCTCCTCTCGCGGGGCATCGATTAAATCAAGGCCCCGGTGTGAGGCCTTCTGCTCTGTTTGGACCCCCGGTTACTTTGCTGCTGTTCTTCGGGGCCTTTCAAATGTCATCTATTTTAATTCAGGTTGCCCCGAAGGCACATTTTCTCCTTATGCAGGACAAATAAATCACTCAAAGAAATCTCACAGCCGCGCGGAATCCTAAGTAGTTTTTGCTAACCTGCTGCATACCAACTACTTGAAGAAGGACGGTGATGATTTTTCATTCTCAATAACACCTCTCTGCACTGTGGCAACAGCCATCATTTTTTCATTCATCATGACTCGTTCACCCAATGAAGACACACAATTAGAATGGTTCGTTCATTCCGATGTGCGTGACTTGGCCACTGGGGGGCACTATTATACACTCACGAAGACTCCAATGAAGAAGAGTTTCACTACCGCTGTGACTCGGTAATTATATTGGTCGTTTCTCGTAGAGGATGAAGGATATATGCTTATGTTATCTGTCTCTCAACACCAAGTGTGAGTAGCCTCGCCGCTATAAAATAGCTCTGCCACCAGTTGTCATGGTAATGAAATCCATACTCTCCATTAGCGCAGCAGTATAGCGAGGCAAGGGGGAGCAGTGGCTCATGTGGATGAGACAGGGCCGCTCCGGAAAAACCGGCTAATTAGAAAAAATGGAGTGTAAAGTCATCCTTGGGGTAGGAAAGAGACCATTTTGAATTTGGAGTGACTTTGAAGCCATTTTCTTCTTTTTTTCGACAAAAAAACTTTCACCCAACTCCTTGGAATATACAATTGAATTGACTTTCCGTGTTGAAGTGTCTTGAATCCTAATGACAGACATATGCATGAGGCGACGGTATCGATCCAAAGTAAGATTGGTGGGCCGTGCCAGAGGTGTCACGCATTTCAGTCGACATGCACGGAATGGATTTGATAATAGGCCAAAGAAAAGTTGAACAAAATGAGCTTTTAGAGAGAACTGTGGGAATGCTGCCCGTCTATTTTTTTTTCTTGAAGAGCCTTTGGAGCAATCCTCCCGTTGTTCCCTGTATGCAGTTGCTCTTGGCAACTCCCTGCTTGGCCTCTTTATATTCGGGCGAGTATGACACAGTGCAGTGCGGGGAATCTGGCATGAGGGCAAAGCCAAAACCCTGCAAAATAAAGACTTCAATTTTCTATGGGCTCTAACTCCTTCCCGCAAAGCACCAGAGAGCGATTGCAGAGCCAGAGGTGTCGTTCCAGTCGGCTTATCATGAGGCCCAACGTATTCAGGGAGTTATTCTTTTCTAATTGCTCTCAAATCAAGGAAAAATAACTTTGGTCAAGTTTTAGGAGACAAAAACTCCCCACCGAGAGCGATTGCTTGGCCTCAAGTGCTGCTCTCGATGACTCGACTGAATGATGCCACAAAAAGTCATCGTTTCTCTTTCCATGTAATCAAGCATGTGAAGCGACCAAACGTGGAGGGGAAACTCCTCAAGAGATGTTTGAGATCCACGCTGGGAGAGGATTTTCAGCGGGGAAAATGAGAGGGAAGGAAAAGTCAATGCAAGGTCAAGTCTTTTTTTTTTTCTTCCACACATGATGGACTAATGAGCAGTCAGATCCGATGATAAATGAGTAGAGAAAGCGTGTAAAAGCACTCATTTGGTGCAATTTGCCCTCATGAGAATTTAGTGGGAAATCTTTCACAAAGTTAAGTACAATATTGAGACAGTTTTACAGCTACATGAAGTCTAGCGTGAGCTGCACACACATACACACGGAAAGCTGCTTCCTATTTCACAGACTGGACGCATTGCTGTCATCGATGGGAAAAAACGATTTGATTTTTACTCGCATTGGAATAAATCACTAAGGAGAAAATACTGAAGGATTTTACTGAATACGACTAAATTCTTGAAATAACGAGGTATTATGTGAACGGAGGCAAATTAAATTCAACCGGATTGAATTAAAAGGGATTTTATTGATTATCATGGCGAATGAATGTAAATCGGTAACGATTGTTGGTAATCACCCCGATTTATCACCGCACTGCACTATTTTGCTGGTGTGCTGAAAATGTGCACAATGATACACTAATTAGCCAGGCTTCCACTGAATGGCATCTGGTTCATATTCTAAACACTCGCATTAAAAATTCTCTTTTGCCATTTTCTCCCGGCGTAATTCTCTCCAACAAGTGTCTCCTCGGCGCAGCAATTCCTGCACCCCCATAGCGGCAAATGAAAGCTAACTCGATGAGCGCTAATCTCAAGGCCATTAAGAGCATTGGCGGGATGAAAGAATGGTAGCGGAGCAGATGAAAAGCTTCTTCTTCTCCTCTCCAGCGCTGTCCGCTGATGAAGGAGTTCACAGAGTGTTGGTGGTGGTGGTGATCATTGAGGAGATAATAAATCTAAGTGGATGCGCCCTACGCTCTCTAAGACAACAACAGTTTGCGAGGCGCTCTTTGCCATTCACCTCAGTCTTTGACAAACAAACACGAGCTTGTGGGGAGCTAAAGAGAGGTTTGAGTGTGTGGCTATGACAGGAGATGAATATTTAAGCGCCGAGCCGCAGGTGGAGGAGCTGCAGCCATTTCAGCAGGCTTCTTGAGCACATCATTTATTTACCAGTTCAAGAGACTTCAAAGTGGGTTTAAACATCATCATCTTTTTTCACTCTGTTGGTCTTTAAACAGGCACATCGTTTCCTGCTCTGCAGCTGCCTGCCTCGCTCGCTCGCTCGCTCGCAGGTGCTGTGGTGGCGGAGAAGCTACAGATCACTCAAGGCAAGGCTGATTAATCGATTTCTTGTAACTTTCTTTTCTAAGTTGACCATGCAGGAAAAGCACAAGTCAATTTAGTAGGCTTCACAACTTTACGACAATATCAGGACATAAAGCTTAACTGAATTTTGTTGATGAATCGAGTTTTTTCTAACTTGATTTACCTATTTTTAAATTGACCATACAGGAAAAGCACATATGTGTAAATTTAGTAGGCTTCACAACTTTATGACAATCGTGTTGACAGCCGGCTGAAAACGGAGCTTTTCCATTTGTGGGTGACTCATTCTCCTCCGAGTCCCTTTCACTGTTCAAGATCTTTGACACAACATTCTACTTTTTGTTAGAGGCCATTTCCCAGTGAGAGCGTACACAGAAGGAAACAGTAAAGAAGGCTGCTGCGCAAGCTTGTTTCCAATGTTTTCTCTTCTCCTGTGTAGTGTGAACTATCAGTGTCCTTGAGGGATCCATATTTCCCTTCCGTGAGATTCCTTCACGAGCCAAGATGTGCAAGTGTGGCTCTTGGTGATTAGACTTTGATGCTACCTTGACTGATAGTTGCGGGAGGAGGAGGAGGAGGTGGAGAGCGAAAAGGCAAGCAGACACGCTGGTACTGCTGCTGACACAGTACTTTACTCTGATAACTTTCTTAGACTTTTAAAAGCGTTTCCTGCTCTTCTGCCACCAAAACAAGGTCTTCGCTTAGGGAGCAGCAGCGTTTCAATCAAAGAAGGTTGAATTGATGAGCTGCATCAATGTCATGTGAAGAAGCTGGACTGAAAGCACAGGACTCTTGTTTAAATCCCACCTTCCGGCATGCTTTGACTCAAGGTCGACCTCAGCGTGCGCCTGTGCTTATTGGCACTGTCTTACTCCAAGTGTGGTGGACTGGCTTGTAATTCCTCCTCAGGCGGAAGACTAAAATGTTCTTACCTGGCAATTTCTGATCCTTTGTTAGAGATAACAATAGTAATTCATCTACAGTTGTCGGATTTATTTTACATGGGCGTTTGTATCATGACGGCAATCTTCTGCCTTCAAAGGACGTTATTACCTGAAATCACAGGGATGTGATCATTCCAAAATTACATGTCTGCCATTTTAATTAAAAAATGGGCTAACAGTACTAAGAAATCATGACTGCTTTAATACTGCTGTTTCAAAAAAAAAAAAAGGCTAATTAATGAATTCTGACATCCTAATTTTCTCCAAGATACCAAACATAACCTTGCATTAATGAAAGTATTTAGCAAAAGGTGAAAGGTGCTGCTCTTGTTGCCCTTCAATTAGTGTGCCACTTGGAAAAAAATAATAACTCTATCTTCATTACCTCTTGACATGCACTCTGTGTGTTTAATAAACCAGGGTAGCCAACCCTGATGTTTGTTCCATCAGTGCAAATGAAACCAGGGACTTCAATCACCTTTTCAGTTTCTGTAGCCAGTGCAGGCAGTTGAGATTAACATAGCTGATTTAAGGCGCAATCCAATTGAGAGAATTATGAAATATCTCCTAGACAACGTTGCGGTAAGTTTTATCAAACATGTCACATAAAGCCGAAGGTGGAGGCTTACTTGATGACCCTTTCAAACTGCACTCTTGATGCAATCTGTAGTCGTGCTGGCTTGCAGCAGATACAGACTGGATCAAGAAATGTCATTGTATTTCATTAGCATTCATACATGAGTGAACTGTGAGGCCTATCTTTAGCCACTTGGAGGACATTTTATTAAAAGGGGCAACAGTGCCCCCAAATGGCTATGGACTCGATTCGCTGCTTTGCTGCTGATGTGATTCTTTACTCAATCTACTGCATAGTCTAATCAAAAGGTATTTGAAAATGAACCGTAGAATATTGTTATGGTAACATGTGGGAATTATGATGACATTTATTTTTAATTGCATGGTGTGTCCATGTGCCGTATGAATCTAAGATTACTGAACTCTTAATTTAGCAGTTCAAATAAAAAGTGAAAGACATATACATATATATTCATTGCACAAACACTGATATAGTTCCTAATTTAGCAACATTATTAGATTATTAGACTAATTTAGATTATTTTGTTGCTGACCGATGCACTTACTACTTTTGAGCAGTAGAGGGAGGTGTGGTCACTATAGACACTAGACCAGTTACATTTTGAGAAAGAAGAAGAAGCGCATTCCGGTAGAAAATGGCTCGTTCGGAGAATCGTTGTTGTTGTTAACTCAGCCGTGGTCGATCATCGCACTAAACTCTAAGCATGCTTGATCTCCGCTGACAGGCAAAATGTTTAAAAGGATCAAACGCGCAAATTTCCGGCGAAGAAACGAGTCCGACGAGGACGAGCGGGAGGAGAATGTGCAGCCGATGCTGGCGCCGACGTTGTTCGGGCCTGTTTTGGAGGAAGTCCCGTTCCTGGAGACGTCCAGCGGCAACAACGACGTTAGCTTAAGCCCAAGGAGCAATGGCTTCGGGGCCACTTTTAAAAGCACCAGGAGGGACAAGAAGGTGAAAGACAGCGTTCCGACTGTCGTACCCACAAAAGCCAGTTTGCTGAGTTTCGACGATGACGAAGAAGAAGGTACCGCACCGGCTAGCGTGTTGTGCCGCCATTTTCATATTGTTAGCCCATTTGGTGTTTATTGAAACTCACACAGCAACAGTAAATGCTCGGTTTTATGTAACAGGACAAATCATTAACAGACTGACAAACAAACGGGTGCTTGATCAATCCGTGTTTATCTGTGTCGTGACATGGCTACGAACAGAAGGACCAGAGGTCTTCCGAGTCAAGAAGTCCAATCATAGCAAGAAAATAGTCAAGCAGCTGAAGAAAGAATACAAGGAGGACTTGGAGAAGGGTGGTGCCGTCAAAACAGGTAGAGAATGTCCGCAATGTCACATGAGCTGCACCTTTTACTGACACCTGGAAAGAATCTACTGAGAAATTTGACAACGAATACACATTCACCGGCTCTCGAGCACTGTTTGGCACGTCTGCCTTTCACTTTGTTCATTGTCTACCTTCCTTTGTGCTCCATAGAAGCAGTGCCCCAACCTGTCATTTCTGTCAAAGAAGAACCAGTCAGCAAAGTGAGCAGTGAGCATGGCGAGGGCGAAATGGAGGTTGATAGTGCTGATGAGCCGAGGGACGACGTGAGAGGCTGTCAAGTGCAGAAGAGCAGCAACACTGCAACGACATTCAACACGCTCTCCTCCCTCAGCACTTTGAGACCTGGTACCACCATTTTGCACCATATGTTAAACAAAGGGACACACTGGTTTGCAAATGGGGTCTGGGCATCTATTCAAAGTCATTTGCAACCCCCCAAATGGACAAATGTTCCCCTGCAAGTGTTTTCCGGACCCTTTTGACACATGCGCTGGATAGCATTGTCAGGATTTCATTTTTGTTGCTTCTCTAGGAGAGATCCCTGATGCAGCATTCATTCATGCTGCCAGAAAGCGACGACAGCTAGCGAGAGAGCTCGGGGGAGACGCCCCGCTTGTCGAGACGGAAGCCCCTAAGAAACGTATGGCGCAAGAAGACCAAGACTGCAGTGACGACGAAGAGGAAGAGAAGCGGATCCGCTTCAGCGGCGTGCGGAGCAAAACCCAGAGGCAAAAGATCGCAGAGGAGATAGGCAAGTTACCTCGTTCGCCGCGTTGGGCATCCGCCTTTTGCCACCGTGACCGTTGGGCGCATGTGTGAAGGTATCGAAGGCAGCGACGACGAGACGTTAGATCCGGGTCAGGATGAAGAGGTGAGCCGGTGGGAGCAGGAGCAGATCAGGAAAGGGATCAGCATACCACAGGTGAGTAGCCACACAGCACTCTCTCCTGAAAAGCAAAACATATTTGGAGCAGTTGTTCTCCCCTACAATGCACTTAACAAATCGGCATCATCTCGTCTCTCTTGACCAGGTCCAAAGCAGCCAACCAGAGGACCCCACGGCCTACTACCACAACAGCTATGATAGTCAACCTTACGGCGCTGGTTACAGCATGCCCTTCACGTACACCACGGCGCCTCCGCAGGCCGGCAAGCCCCCGGGCTCGGCAGACGGCCCTTTGGCTCACTTTGGGCTGTCTGTTAGTGACTTAGCCCCAGTGCCCATTGATCTGGTAAAGAAACGTCTGCAGGATAGGTAGGTCATGTACAAGATTAGTCTCCCTGTGCTCTGGTGTCTGAGACCCCGTAAAGCTACATAAAGTACAGAGCTAGTCACGTACTCTGTTTTGTCAGAAATAACTTTGTACAATTTAAGCCCTGTGTTGCATCTAATTGCATTCTGTAAAGCAATTGTTCACTTGACCTACTTCCTACACCGTTGCCCCCCCCCCCCCCCCTCCTCTCCCCCGCACGTTGTTTCCGCAGGCTCGGTCATATGCGCACAGGCCACAACGGCAACGTCAATCGCTACATGCAGATCCAAGAAGACCTCACTGCCTCAGAGAGCGCCATTGTGCAGCTGGACGGCTCGTCCAATGACAATGCAGATCAATATCAATTCTTGCAAGAGATGCGAGGGTATGTTGGAGACTTGCTTGAGTGTTTCGGTGAAAAGGTAAGGGAGATGATCTGCTCTCTGCTTAGATGTTTTGTGTCTTTGTATTGTGACCACATGATGATGCTTTTGAAATAATCACACGAGATAAATATGATTCTATCACTTAAGGTATTTACAAGTAACTGCCATTAGGGGTGAAAGTCATTCATATTTTTGGGGCACTAACTTTAACCTCTTTTATGCAAAATTGGGGCATCATAGTTAGGACATCATTTCATTTGTTTTGTACATTGTCAATACTGTTGGAATGGATAAGTTGCATGTTTAAGTGTAAACCAAGAGAAGTCTGTAGAAAACGGTGCTATACAACACAATATGATGTTCTGTGTTCTAAATTGTAAATGCATGTTTAAGTCTAAAAGTTTGGGTCTTGCAGCAAGAACTACGAAGGAGCTACGCACATCTTCTAAACTTTTAATTCTAGGTATCGCTCTAAACATCACAATTAACGTGACATTAAGCATTGACTTTAAATGGATCCCTTCAATCGTAGCGGAATATTGCGTGTTGAGTAAAAGCAAATTGGTCCTTTTGCTGTAATTGACAGCTTCAACCAGTGGCGAGTGCTTTGCTTTTACTCCACAGCGGTTATATTCCACTTGTTTGTTGCATGTCACAATCTCCGTCCCGACAGCGAGGCGTTCCTGTGACTCCGAGCCCCGCTTTTGTGTGGTTCAGCGGTCACAAAAGCCGTCGTATGTTTCAGGTGCCTGCCATCAAGGAGCTGGAGGCTGCCATGCACCAGTTACTAAGGCAACGGGCCTCACGACTCGTCCAGAGAAGACAGGATGATATTAAAGATGAATCGGCGGAGTTTGCAAGCCTTTCAAGTCAGTCCATCTCGAAGGTTTTTATGATTCATTCGAACGGCCCCGTTAGTTGTGCGTGCGTGGGCGAGCTCGATCGAGTCTGCGTAGTTGGGACGGATACCCTTTAGCCCCTTTAAAAAAAAAAGTTTGATCTGGCTTGTATGTGTCTGAGTGAGCATGTACACGAGAAATACGTATCATCGAGTTTTGCACGGCCAGGTCTCACTGTCAACAGGATGCCAGTTAAGTCACTTAAAAGGTGACAAAGACTATTTTGTGATGAGGTAACAAGTATGTTGCAGTCTGGTAAGTGAACAGGGCATGGTCTTCACTAATTTGCTACCTTGAAAAGGTGTCATGAGCATTATTCTTCTCGGGGCTCATTTTTCCTCTTCTTTAAAACAGATTATTGATCCAAACGTCCATCCTGAGTACAAACATGGATTTGTGACAATTATAACTCATTGCCGGAAGCACATAACAGCTAAGGGGTATCTTACAGCAAAATGAAAAGATTTAAAGTCACTGTCAAATGTTTAGCAATGTTAAAGTGACGCGAGGCTATAGGATGATGTCATCCTAACCCGACTGGCCCTCACATTACTCTCATGTCTTACAGATAAAGCAGTCATGGCTCCCAGTCTGGACTCGTTCGGTCGCGATCGCGCATTGTATCAAGAGAGCAACCGCCAGAGGAGGATAGCGGAAAGAGAGGCCCGGCGGTAAGACAAATAAAGCAGAAGTGGAGTCCCAACACACCGTCTAATGCTAGTCTTGGTTTTGTCAGAGCTCGGCGGCGTCAAGCACGAGAGCAGAACGGAAAGTGGGCAGAGCATAAAGAAGGCTTGTCGTCCGATGACGAGGAGACCTCGACCGACATCACCGGCTTCGGCATGGAGCACGGTAGGAAAAACAAGATGAGACAGATTGTCAGCCATCAAAACAATAGATAAGCAAAACCTCGTTCGTTGCCTTTCAGAGCGCATCATCAGAGAATGCAAGAAGGTTTTTGAGGATGCGGTGGAGGACTTTCATTCCCTGGACTACATCAAATCCCAATTTGAAATGTGGAGGAAGGACTACGCCGACAGCTACAGAGACGCTTACATTGGCCTCTGCCTGCCCAAACTCTTCAGCCCTCTAGTTCGACTGCAGCTCATCACATGGAACCCTCTTGAGGTCAGCTCTGGTTTTTGGACTCCAGTTGTAAACTGGCAAAATCTCAAAGCTTTCTTTTTTGTTATGCCTCGTCGCCAGGCGCCGTGCGCAAACTTTGAGTACATGGTCTGGTTCGAGACGCTGCTGTTTTACGGCTTTGAGGAGAACAGCGCGTTGGAGAAAGGAGACAGCGACATCGGCCTGCTCCCAGCTATCGTAGAGAAAGTCATCCTCACCAAACTGACAGGTAGCAAAATGGACATAGTAGTACATTAGCGTTAGACCTTTTGAAGGTGCCACTGTAATTGTCAAGCAAAGCAATGGCGCCCACGACAAGTGTTTCTGTCTTTGCGCAGTGTTGTCAGAACAAGTGTGGGATCCGCTGTCAAACAGTCAGACGGCACGGCTGGTGGCTTTCATTCGCAGGCTGATGAAAGGTTACCCAACCGTGCTGCACGGGGACAACCAATACACGCGGGTAAGGTCTACTGGCAACACCATCCTCATAGGGATAGTCTTCACGCGAGTCTTCTAAACATACTCTGTATTTACTCGTCAGGAGTTGTTGAAAACAGTGGTCCTGCGGGTCAGGCAGACATTGGATGAAGATGTCTTCCAACCTCTCTACCCCAAAAAGTAGGCTGCACTTTTGCTAAAATTGTCTCATAAATATTGTTATACAGTATATTGCAATACTATTGTGATTTTGTTCAGTTTGCTGGAAAACAAAAATGGTGGTCCCTACTTATTCTACCAGAGACAGTTCTGGAGTTGTTTGAAGGTGTGTAGAAAATCCTCCACAAAGCCTTTTTTTTTTTAAATCCACTGCAAGTAACAGTTGCTGTTTGTCCTCTCGGAATAGCTTTTGAGGAACATCTTGCAATGGGAGGGGATCATCTCTACTTCTTGTCTGAAGGACCTGGCTTTAGACAGCACTCTGAATAGGTACATCCTCTCCGCGCTGCAGACTGCAGACGTCAGCGAGGACAACGTTCACAAGGCCCAGAAGGTAGTCTTGCTTCATCCAGATTGAGGCGAGTTGTTGCAATCGGGTGCTCATCATTTGCCTTTTTTCAGGTGGTGGACTGTTTGCCAATTCAGTGGTTCAACGGACTGAAGGGCCAGCAGACTTTGCCTCAGTTGGAGCCGCTGTGTCGCTACCTCGTCCATTTGGCCAACTCGCTGCAGCGCAGCAGCGTGGGCGCTTCGGATGTCGAACGACGTGTAACAAAGTAAGACCGTTGTTTAAAGTTAAAAGACCGATCTCAGCGTCCACTTTTTGGAAGCGTGGCCTTGACGCTGTATTTTATGCCCACAGGGATCAAGTGAAGGAGATTTTGAAGATGCTGATGTATATGAAGGCTGTGAACCACATCATTGCCGTGGCAGCTGATCAAGGAATTAAAGACATCAAGTCTCTGTTGGAAACCAAGTCATAGACAGAGACACAGCAGCACCGACAAGTTCTCCATCGTTGGGCTGAAATGTGCATACTGAATAAAACGCCCGTGTAAATATTGTGAATAATGTATAGGAAGGTTCTTGTCTTCATGCATTTGTCTAGTACTCTTGTATGATCCAATCTAAAAACACTGGCTACACACCAACAGTGCACATAAATACATTTGGATAAAACCGTCTCCAAAAATACAGTGCATAATGAGCTATGTAAAAACTCCTCTCACATTCATTTCTATATATGCTAAAAGTGACACACACTGCTGCACCACACAAAATAATCCCACCAGCACCAACCATACACAACACATCGAAAAGTCTGCTTGTTTTATCGTTTGATTGCTTGTGAATAAAGTGTACATTTGGAAATACTTTGGTTCTCTGACATATTTATGAGAATGGTCAATTATTTCTAAATGCTGAAATAGTCAGATCATTACAGTTACTGTACACTACGTCCACTTTTCTATAGTTATTATAGGCATACATTTAACATCTTTAATTTATGACTCCAATAAAAATGGGAATACTTTTCCGAAACTCACTTCAACGAACGAAGCCAGGTCGGTTACTATTACGCAATAACGACGGGGCGGGGCGGGGCGAGCGGAGCTACGTAATGCGCCTATGTGTAAGAGAGACCACGTTTTAAACCAAGTGTCCCCGAGAAAAACACCCTAACCTTTCTGCTCATCTCTTCCAACGGATCGAAAAAGTTTGGACTTGTACCTGACGCCGGTGCGCACGTGGTGATTTTGTGTGCAAGAAGATCGTTTTCATATGATCTGATGCTCTCGTTCAACTTGTACAAAGTAAGTAAGCGACATGTTGCTTCCCTACTACTGCATGTGCATGCACACAATACATAGCACTGTGTTCTCCTGCATGCAACGACGTGTACAGAAATTCGCTGGTACATTGCATATCACTTTTGAGCCCACGTCACGTCCACACAAAAAAAGAATTTAGGATTTGCTGTCCCATCAACAACATTGCAATCCGCCTATGCAGCAGCTCCAGTCCTTGCACGCATAATTATATAGAGCAAGAAGTAAGAGAAACAATGCATTTGTTTAGCTTGGTTCACATATAAACACTGCACATATTCACGTCCGAATTTCACGAATTCACTTGTTTGAATAGTGCAAACTTACTAGATAGGATACAATTAAGTTCTTTGAAATTGCATTTGAATGAAAAGAAAAGTATCACCAAGTGATCCAAAAGCTAATTTGGGTAATGACACTATCAGGGGAATAACCAAGTCATCTAAAACCTAATTGAGAGAATGACACAATCAAGTTGAAGTTAAAAACAGCAATGCAATCAGCAAAAGTGATGCTGTGAAAGGACTATCAGGGCCACGTTGACAACTGAAAGCACTCAAAATAAGACAATGATGTCAACATCAAATCTTATTTAAAGGATGTGATGAGGGGAGTGAAACTTATTGCAAAGCTAGTCGGATAAAGGGAACAAAAGCAGCTCATGTGTACTGGATGGAGTGCAATGGTGCAGGATTTAAATGGTATACAGTACGCCAGCAGTGCCGAGGGGGATGGGAAGCATGTGGAGTGATAGCAGCAAGTGGTTCCAAAGCAGACATGTGAGGAACACATCAAAAGTTGGGTCAAATACATCAAAAAGTAAGTTGCACTCGAAGTAAGCCACAACATGTAAACGCCACATCTGTCCTTTTGAATAACGTTCCATTTCTGTCCACCTTTTGGCATCTCGTGCATTTCCAGAGCGTCTAACTTTAGCCGCCGTGAAAGTGGGTCACCGGTGGTCTGACTGTCAGAATGAGAGATATCCTCGATGTTCAGCTATGTATATCTTATGCAAGCTTGTGTGGCGGCTTTCCAGGTTGTCTGAAATTGGACCCACTCGCCCGCCACTTCTATGGGCTGCTATCGTGTTTATGTTGTCAGTAAGACTAATGTACAAAAAAAAATTGGCTTTTAAAAGCAGTTACAAATGAGAGCAGTTGTTGCTAGAGTAAATAGATTGAAATGTGTACGTAACAAACACACAGACAAATGGATTCGTGTGCACAACATCACATCAAGGTATGAACTTGAATTTGTGAGAGCAGCTTTCTATGAAAATTTTCCAAATTGTCATGGGGTGCACTACCTCTGCTCCAGTGCATCTGTTCTAAGCAGGTAATAAATGAGTCATATGGGGACGTAATTATACTTGATGGGAATTTGAGTACTAATATGAGGAATTTGACCTCCTTCCATCTGTACACCAAAACAAGGACACGTCCAGCACGTGTTGCCTTTATTCTTGTTGACGAGCTCAGTTTACAAGGTTAGTCTAGTGTAGTCTTGCTCAACTAAACAATCATATTTCAGGGTTTTTCTTAATTCTATCATATTTTGTTAATCATATCAAATATTTTCATCAACCTACATAGAAACTACAATTATTTATTTCAAATAAAATGTTCTTAAAGATACAGAAAATGCATCCACTTACAAACCACAATTATTTTTCATTTTTTAAGTAGAAAAATTCTTGAATATAAAATGTATAGAACATATAAACTACAATTAATTGTTATCATCAATCCACCCATTTTAGCATCTACCAAAGAAACTGGATCGACTTGAAACATTTTTTAAAAATATATACTATCTTAATAACATATGTAGCTGTTTTTTTATATAGTCCTGCAATATTTCCTTGTGTTATTTTCAGAACGATGCTGAAGTGATCGCTAAGTGACCTGGACACAATTTAAAAGGCCTCATATGTGATAATATGCTTTCGATAAACACATTCCAACACTCTGAACATGATGTTACGGTTCTCTCGGAGCCACCGAAATACCTTCCACTCGACTCTTTGTTCTGTTCTGTTTTTAGCTCCATCAGAATTACCGCCATCAATCACAGTGCAGAAAAGAACCCTCACGCACGTAAATGTCAAGCAGTGTCTTCTCAATGCTCCATTTTGATTGGCTCTCAAGGAACACACCCTTGTTTTTCACTTGACACACCTCCATTGAAGGGCACTACTTCAAACTTGCATACACTCATCAACACAATGAACTCATTTCATTAACACTAAATAATCCAACTTGAGTGCTCATAAGTGGGTTTTAGCAAACCGTTCCAATTTCCGACTGTCCACCTTCACATGATGACGAGTGTGTATGCACGTCACTGCCGCTTGGAATAGCTGTGCCA
Organism: Syngnathus acus; assembly: GCF_901709675.1. Lineage (NCBI taxonomy): Eukaryota > Metazoa > Chordata > Actinopteri > Syngnathiformes > Syngnathidae > Syngnathus > Syngnathus acus. The sequence continues at coordinate 1,158,897 of NC_051099.1, read as the reverse complement.
CGTGATTGCCGTTTTGGAACCCTTTAAGTCGCCGCACGCTTCTCGCCAGAGCCCAAAGAATAGAGAAGAAAGGTGCTATTTAATCTCTGGAGGTGCACATTAGCAGAAGACAAGCTAAGTAAGTTACTGTCACTATTTTGTAAACAACGTACCTGTTGCTTTGTTTCTTTCATCTATGAAAAAAAACGTATTTTTGCATTTGCGCTGGAAATGTTTCAGGAGTTTTTCTAACATTTTCTCTTTGCTTGGATTTAGAATTGCATTTCCCAGTTCCCCGTGGCTGATTTATGATGTCCAAATTTGCGCTGTTTAATTCTACCATCAGACTGCTTTTAACTCGGCACTCTAAACTTAGTCACTGAGGGTTCGTACGGTTCGTAAAGACAGCGTTGATTTACTGTTTCTGTGTGTGGTTCTGGAAGCACTGGACCAGTCAAACTATTTTTACGCACGCTTTATTTATCTCTCCCAGAGGAGGGGCTTTTAACGGTTAAAAATGTTGCAACACGTTGCATTGTGTAAAATGCACTGTTTGAAATGAATTTTGCCGCAATTATCTTGTATAACTGTATGAGGTGTGTCAGAAAAGTTCGAGGACAGGTGTTTTCCTCTTCAACGTAATCCATCCTGGAATCAAAAGCCTTCCCTTCCACAATTTCATGTACTCCAGGAAGGAGTGTCACTGTCTTCTTGTTTTCATCTTCCAAATGTATCCCTTGGATGAAGAGGAAAGTGAGCCATTTGGGCATCTATCTCTGTGAACGGGAGGGAGGGAGGGTTGAAATGTGTGACATGACTCTTATCACTGCGCATGACCTTGCAGAGTTTGTGTTACCATGTCAGTGAGTTAAAGGAAAGGCGCCATCGTCTGCATGACCGCATGATCATGCTTGAGCTCTCTTTTCCATGGGACATTGTTGTGGATTCTAAATAAGATCCACCTCCCGATCTATGCCTCAGCCTGCTCCCGTTCTATGAACTTAACACTAAGGAATGTAGACGAGCTGTCGGACAGCTTGTTATCATCCAGGGAGTATTTTCCACCAACAGCTGTGCCGTTATGCACCCCAAATCAGAGATGGCAACTTGGCACATTAACAATAAGGCATTTTGAGGAGAGCAAGACGAAACACCCAAAGATGAGCACACAGTCAGTTTTGGTGCTTGACCTTTCCCAACCGACTCGCAGTGAGGATGCTCCATTTTCGACTCTATGGATGGGGACTGTCCAAATGAGTAACTTCCATTTTGCTTGTGGATGACTAAGAGACTCAACCGTTGAGTTATCAATCTTTGTGTCAGAGGGAGTAGGTGAATTGTGTTACGTAACATGTCAACAACACATCCAGCAATAAGATCGACGTTTGACTTTTTGGATCCTTGTCAGAAAAGGTAGATTTGGGCTGTGTTATGTAACACAGGAAACTGCTCGACTTAAGTTTGTCCAGTATGTCCACAGTGTAGATCTGATTGCAAGTGCGGCCGCTAAAAGCGTTCCCACAGCAATGCCAGTGGATCAAACTTCTTCTGTATATAACTCTACGCTTCAAACTTGAGCTCATTTCCTCCAGCGACAGAGCCCGTTCGATTGTGTTTTATCACGGTCTTCCTTCCTTCCTTCCTTCCTTCCTTTCAAAGGTGTGCGCGGCGGCCTCTTCCCTGTGAGCCTTAAATCGCGGTCAACCGTCTCCACCTGGCCGGAATTTCCTTCCCCACAGTCGGACCAATGGGGCTGGACAAACTTGTGAGATTTGGGAAGCAGTTGCTGAGGGTCAAGGTGGTGGACTGTAACACGGATGATTCCCGCCTGTCGCGATGTCTCAACACGATGGACCTGGTGGCGCTGGGAGTGGGCAGCACGTTGGGGGCCGGAGTCTACGTGCTGGCGGGTGCCGTGGCACGGGAGAATTCAGGTAATGGAAAACGCCCGCCGTGCGCCGTTTCAAGACTTTAATTCTGAGCTTTGCGTTGACCTCCCAGGACCCGCCATAGTGCTGTCTTTCCTGATAGCGGCTTTAGCGTCGGTCCTAGCCGGCTTGTGCTACGCGGAATTTGGAGCTCGTGTTCCCAAGACTGGCTCGGCTTATCTTTACTCTTACGTGACCGTCGGTGAACTCTGGGCCTTCATAACCGGATGGAACCTCATACTGGCCTATATCATCGGTAAGCCCGCAAATACCAACAAGCGCAATGACTTCCAACATGAAACATTACCCCTAACCAGCCAATAAAATGTGACATGAAATAATCGGATCCGACAGAAGTGTGGCTGCAAATGTTCAGCGTGATTTCCGATGTCAAATTGCAGCCAAGTGAGCAGTCGAAATGAAACGGATCTAATTATAACTCGCGTCAAATGTCCTTCAAATGAGACAGATATGACAAAAGCATTGAGTCTCAATTGATCTTTCTGCAATTCAGGTACTGCAAGTGTGGCCAGAGCATGGAGCGCCACTTTTGACGAGTTGATAGGGAAGCGCATCGAGGAGTTCTGCAGAGGCTACATGCAAATGAATGCACCAGGTGTTCTGGCAGAATACCCGGACTTGTTTGCAGTTGTTATTATAATCACCCTCACAGGTAAAATAAATGGCCCCCAATCCACCCCGACCACGTGGTTGATTTTTTTTTTTTTTCCTCTCTCCTCACCTAAGGTCTGCTGGCATTTGGAGTAAAAGAGTCTGCAATAGTCAACAAGGTTTTTACTTGTATCAACATGCTAGTCCTGTGTTTCATGGTGATCTCCGGCCTGGTCAAAGGTACCTTGAAGAACTGGTACCTAGACCCTGATGAAATCCTGCATGCCAGTAATAGCAGTAACTCCAGCCTCAAGTAAGGACATGCTCACATACACCCACCCTCACTCACTATTATTGACTGTTTCAAGTTGTTTCAAGCAGCAATAATTCCAGTTTATGAAACCGCCACTGATTTTGTTGTGATTAAAATGTCGCTAGTAAACAGCACTGAAACTTTGCATCTCATCAAAAATGCACCAGTTTGGACCCGAACGATAAACGAGACACAACTGGCAGTCAACCACCGTACCAAAAATACAGTATTTTACGAAATAGTTCGAACTCAGTGTAATATTTTCATATGTGATCTCAATCGCAAGGTGTTGCCAATTGTATTTTTTAATCAATAATATTGCGATTAAGTTAAGGCGGCTAAAATTCTATTCTCACTATTTGCAACCTACAGGATTGAACATCTTGCAACTTTTGACTATTCATATGTTCATTGCACAACTTCCGTATATCCGAACTTCTTTCCAAATATCTCAGATGTCTTGCTCTCCTGTATTTAGTTTTACAGACGTCTTACCAACTCGAGAGCAACTCGGTGTTGGTGGCTTCATGCCATTTGGTTTCAGCGGCGTCCTGTCTGGAGCTGCGACCTGTTTCTATGCATTTGTTGGATTCGACTGCATAGCAACCACAGGTCAGTGTCCATTTACTCGGTCGGCCCTGGAGTCTTCCTCTCATTTCCCCATGTCTAATATCAGCGGACATACTTTTGGGGGGAGTGTAACTAGATCTGGAGCAGAGATCATGTCCCCAAAGCTTGTCCAAATATTTAGCGCTATTACCTAAGCAGGGCAAAGACAAACGTGAACGTTTTAGAGCGCTTGGCCCGATATGAACCGTCCGGGACGCCGGTAACGAGAACCATTCGGACGGCCTTCCTTTTATGTACTGTACCTTCTAATCTGTTCACTCTGTAAAAGGCTTGTAAAAGCTTCCTCTCACCTCCCCTCTATGTTCTGAATTGTAATTGGCTCCTGTGCCGGTCGGTATACCCTTGGCACTTACTCGAGTTTTATTTATGAAGGCGCTTCAGCCCGACACATGGCAGAAAGACTTTAGTGTGTGTAATCTGGGTCAGTCAGTGGATTTGACAGCAAAAGGATCCAGCCACACTCCCTTCATCGCAATGCGATTTTTGACTGCACAAGTCCCGAGTGTTGGTCTCAGGAACGCGATGACGTCGTTGAATGTGTTTCGGTCTCAGCGGTGCAAAATAAGCTCCTTGTTCAATATGCTAACTCATTCAATCAATCAGTTTGCCCTGTTTTTCTACCGTGTTTACCGGGATTCTGCACGCATCCATCGAGTCCGACATAATTAGGTTAACATTCTTGTGTTTTTAACATGATCCCCGCAGGTGAAGAAGCAAAGAACCCTCAGCGAGCAATCCCGATCGGCATCGTGTCTTCGCTGCTCATCTGCTTCGTGGCCTACTTCTGCGTTTCTGGCGCCCTGACCATGATGATGCCGTACTACCTGCTGGACAGTAACAGCCCCCTGCCTGTTGCCTTTAAGTACGTGGGTTGGGACGGCGCCAAATATGCCGTGGCGGTCGGCTCCCTCTGTGCGCTGTCCACAAGGTAGGCTCTACGTGTGGATGTGCTTTCAGTCTCTAGGTCTTGGCTTGCTAAGAATTCAGACTAATTTTGTGAACCAAGCAATGTTTTTAATTGCATGTCGTCCTCATCCTCACTGCATGTGTGGTAATATTGACTTTGTTATGTATGTGACAGACTATACTAAATACTACTTGTGTGAGATAATGCCATATATTTCTCACCACCTCACATATATGTTGGTTACAATATTTCCTGGTCCCCCTCCCCCCACTTCTGGTAGCTTACTGGGCACTATGTTTCCAATGCCCCGTATCATCTGGGCTATGGCTGACGACGGGCTGCTTTTCGAGTTCATGGCCAAGATCAGCCCGCGTAGCAAAACTCCGCTAACTGCAACCCTCGCCTCTGGCATGGTGGCAGGTGAGACACTAACACGCATGCTTTCGAAAGGTGCTGTCCTTTTTAATGTTGATAGAGGCCAGGATGCGGAAATGTCAGGAAGCAATACCTGAGCATGCAAAAGGAACCAACTCATCCTCTCTAATGTTTCCATTCAGAGGATGAATGCATGATGTCGATTATTTTGTAAAACAAGTGGGGTTGGTTCTTACTCGAGACAAACTTTCTGCACGCAAGCGTCAAACTAGCCCAACGTCACGGCCCTGCTGCTTATGCGCCGCTTTTTCCATCTGTGGCAAGACTGCGGCTTTCCAACATTGGCTTCCTGTTCTAACTCATCGTTTCCCTTCTCCCCTACTGACCTTTCTCAATCCGCCCCGTGCCCTGTTCTCATGCCTGTCACCCCCAATCTGTTGTTTACTCCACTCCACCCCAGTCTGTTGGGTTCCATGTTCCCCCTGCCTCGTATCATCTTTGCCATGGCTCGAGATGGCCTGCTCTTCTCCTTCCTGGCCCGCGTCAGCGAGAGGAAATCCCCCATAACATCCACTATGACTGCCGGGGTTCTGTCTGGTAAGATGAAAAGGGGACGCTATGACGTCTGCATGCTGATACACTTTTCGGGCATTTGTTGAACGCAACGACAGTAAAGCAAAAACGCAACGAGTGAACTCGTATAGAATCTGCTGTCGACCACAGCTCACACTCACACGCCACCTCTGAAAGGCACATATCTAACGCACACCACCATTTTTCTTCTGCGATAGCTTAGCTGTTAGAATACCATCAAACACAAGTCCAACCAACTCATCGGACAATTTCCAAGTTTCGTCATAAAGCCAGTTCAGTCAGGTTAGGTCAGGTCAGGTCAGGTTTCTAACTAGGAAAATGTTGATCTGATGTGAAAGATGCCAATAACTACACATCATATGTGGCAAATGTTTTTGTGATCAAATTCCTAACAATTGTCACTTTTCCCTTTTCAAGCTATCATGGCATTTCTGTTTGACCTGAAGGATCTGGTGGATTTGATGTCCATAGGAACACTGCTGGCCTATACATTAGTGGCTGCATGCGTCTTGGTACTAAGGTCAGTGAAGCACTGTCACAAGAATCAACAAAAGGTGCTTATGTCAGCCCCTTCAGCTACATTTGTCACACGAGCAGGACACAGTTTCCTGTCAAAGTCAATCTTGCCGAGTTTGCCCTGGGTGATGAGTAGTAATAATGCCTGCCACCAATAAGCGCTTCACGAGTACGGTCGCCACCCTCGCGCCGCAACGTCTGCTCTCCAGCAACCGTTGAAATTGAGCCCTGCATCCTTACTGAATGTAATTTCACACTTCATCATCTCTTAGACTGCCGCGCAGATTACGACAATTTACTAGAACTGCGTTTGCGGTCATTATGATTGACAGTACTCGTAAACAGGCTTGGTTGCAGCGTGATGGTGTATTACGGTGAAGACGCTGCTTTCCGAGTTGAATTCTGTGCTCGTTTGATTGCCCAGGTACCAGCCCCAGCAGCCCAGTGTGATGTATCAGATGGCCAATATGCAGGAGGAGCTGGAGCAGAATGACGGCAGTATGGGCATCCTTCCCGGTGTAGAGGAACGCTTCCGCTACAAGACATTATTCTTCCCGGACCACCATGAGCCAACCTCTCTTTCGGGCTTCACGGTCAACATCTGCGCTTCCATAATGGGTACGCCAACGTACCCGACCTACTTTCGTGCAGATGTCACAACATAGGCGTATAAATTAAATGGAACATTTTGTTGCGATGCAGGCCTGCTGATCCTTGTATTCAGTGCAATGGCAGTCCAGGGAGGCTCGGCTGTGTGGAACATTGTATTTCTCAGTATCATCTTCATCATGTGCCTCCTTCTCACTTGTATTGTCTGGAGACAGCCGCAGAGCAAAACAAAGCTCTCGTTCAAGGTTCGTGTGAAACGAATAGAAATAGCACTCAACCAAGTGAAACTGACTTGCTACTCTGTCTTATTTTGCTCTTTAGGTTCCGCTACTACCGATTCTTCCGGTGGTCAGCATGTTTGTTAACGTCTACCTGATGATGCAACTGGATCGAGGCACTTGGATACGCTTTGCACTCTGGATGGCTTTAGGTAAACATTTCTTTGGGTGTTGGCAAGTATGGCAGAAGCAACGGCGCTTTCTGACATGCGTAACGTTCGGCTGCTGACATTGCAGCCCGTCATATTTGTTAAGCAAAGAGACCGCCGTTGTTTGTTATCTCGAGCTTTTTAACAAGCGCTCAGCAGAGAAAAAGCATGCAGATGTTGCAAAGGCTTATCTTAGCTCCTTTCCAAACATGCACCGAGGGTCGAGCTAACTTCGGTGACATCATCGGGAGCTACAGTGACCCGTGCTTCTGCTTTCCTGCAGGCTTCTTGATCTACTTCTGCTACGGCATCTATCACAGCGCCGAGGCGGCGGGCGCCCGATCATCTCCGGGCACGGAGCTGATCGGCTTCCAGCGCGATTCTGTATCCACAACACCCGAAAAGGAGGCCTTCCTGAACAACGGCATCGATGTCAGGGAGGACGACGACGGAGACTTGTAGGGAGCTTTGTTTGACATACATGGCAGCAATGATAATGTGTCATTTTTCTAAACATTAAGGTATTGTTTGATAAAACTGTCACATTCATACACGGGTCGTATGAAGCTGCTATATTGGACATTTTGCTGACGTTTTATGATTCAGCTGTCTTATGTTCAAAGTTATTTGTTGCCGACATGAAACCAGTTCAAGTTCCTGGGTGACCGTAATACTTTCTATTTGTTTGTCTGGGTCAGATTAGGCCTGCAAACAAGCAGCTTCTTTTATTCCCTTACAATGAAATCAACATGACAGTGTTGGACAAGTGACTTCCAAAATGTTACAAATGGTCCGGTGAAAATTATGAACCGACGAAACAACGACCGAAAAGCCAACTAATAGCAGTGCGGTCAAACGAGCTGGATTTAAACCGAGTTCGAGGAATCCCAGATTTTAAAATGCCAACGGACACTTTGTGTTGGTCCAAAAAGTGGACTTTTCCAAGCAAAGGAACATTTTGCCACCCCAGTGCATGGTGAAATGATTTACCGTTCTGATATGCCTTCTATTAGTCATGCCTAAAGTGTTCCAACAAAATGGCAACGTATTTCTTGACATGCACCAGTATATTCTATAACTGTCAACGCTTATGTAAGTGATGTTGAAATGTTCCCCCTCTTCTGGCAGGACACTCCCAACACAAATAGCTCATCTCTAATGTTATTGCTGTCCTTCACTGGCAGCACAAATGGCTGACTGCACCTGTTGGGGCAGCAGCCGAGGATGCAGGTCATACAAAGATCAGGTGTCCAAAAAAGGTCAACTAGTTCTAGTTTGGAAATAATTGATCCATCTGTGACGAGTGCTGAGCATTTTCACAGTGCTGGCTGCTGTGTCCTTTAGCGCCCCCTAGCTTGTTACATTGTTTATTGTCAAAACAATGTGAAACAAATGCATTGTGTGGATTTTTTTTATAGACATCTATTTTATTGACTTATTATAGACGTCACAGTTTTGTATCATTCTATACATTTCCCCATTATCAAGGCCTTTCAATCAGTATTTTTTATTTTAGTTAGGAAATAATCACAACTAAACAAATGCCTGTATTTTTTTTTTAAAGTTTGTACAAATTAAATATGGCTTCTATTTACATTAGTCGTAACTATTTCTAGGTTGCGGTTAAGGTCTTATTTTTAAGACCAGCAAGTAGTGTGGTTATTTACAGAATATAATAAAAAATATGTATATATAATTTTTTGTTTATATTACTTCAAGTAAATTATTTATAAATGCGGGAGTGGTGTGTTATTTTCTATGTCTGGTGTATAAATTGTCTGCAGATGATTTGGTACCAGTGGGCTTTGTGTTGTACAGTTACAGGTCTTCTTTCTACAAGATTCTAAAGCACGATATGAATCCAATGCATCATCATTATTATTACTATAAACCAACTTGTGTCCTCAGGATTATTAAAAATCCCTCTCTTCACTAACCATTGGAAAAAGATGAGTTGTGAGTTGAACAGGTTTGTGTAAATAGGACCTTAGCATCTGCTTGTCATCTAATCTTTACTGGAGATGTAAAAATAAAAAAATGAAATATTGTGCTGTACAGCTGTTCGCTTCTTATAGTCAGAAATTTGCTGGTGCGTTGTCTGGAAGAATAAAATAATATCCCCATTGTTTGAATTATTGCTGTCTTCATTTTGTTTGGAAACAAACGTCTATGCTGGACAAATCCAGCAGGGGCCACTGTGGTAAAGAGCGATTAGGCTGAAACATTGCCAGGAGTGGCTGCAGCATCAGCACCATCAGCTCCTCCTCCTCCTCCTCCTGTCCGCAGCATCTCTCATCTCTCCACCTCTCTTAGCACCATTTCCTCCAGAAAGACGGAGAGTGCAAGGCAAACGTGTGTTTCTGCTGCCAGTGCATATGACGGTAAGTCCTGAATATTTTTGACTGAAAAATACATTTCGTGATTTTCTAGTTTGCATTATTTTCCGTCATTGAATGAGCATCTTACGCCTGACTAATTTACATTCATAAAAAAAAAAAAAATGGATGTTCACTTATTTCTATTCCTCATACGAGAGGACCGGGGGTTTATTTAGGTTGATATGCGCAACTTGAGCCGCAGACCCGACTGAAAAGCTGAGTGACGTGAGGTCAGACGGCAAACATTGGGCCGGTGTGATGGATGCGGCAGGTCAAGTCGCTAATGATCATGTGTAGCTTATCAGAGCTTGGGGTGGAACTCCCGCGATGATCCACTGTACACAGGGATGACACCGGTGGGGTGGGAGATATTAATAAGTGGCAGGCATATCAATGTGGACGTATGAACAAAGGGCCCAGTGAGTTGAAATTTCAATGTGATTTGACACACTGTGGTGCTGACTTAACTCTTTCCAGATGAGGCATGAACAATTGAGCTTTCTTTTGGGAACACGTTTCTATTTTGGTTCTTCGTCTCGAAAGTCATTCGTGGGCTTTTTCTATAATGTCCAATCCCGAAAAGCTTTGAGTCCGTTTTGCAAGCAAGTGTGTTTTCAGTTGATACCGCTGGCGCTGCGGGCATGTGAAGAGAAAAGGGAGGGGGTGGGGGTCAACAAAAGGTAAGCACATGGAGGACATGTCGTCCACAGACGGCCGTCCGTCTCTTGTCCTGATTGAGTGTTGTGTGACGGTCAAGTTGTCCTTGAACTGCACGCGTGCACAAAGGAGCTCACTCGTGTGCTTGTTAGTACTTCTGATTTTGTACAATTCTTGCACTGTACAATTATCTGATCCAAAAAAAATGAAGGTTGACTTGAACTAGATGTTGCCACAATTGCTTTTTAGTCTAATCTGGCCAATATGGGCACAGCACACAGACGTGTGATTTGACACTGCATCAAAGCGTGGTCGCCTACGGCCTTGGCTTGCGCTGCCGGTCGGGGATGCTGATGCACGCGTGATTGATTCATTAGGCCTGACCTCTGCGATGTCTGAACAACGATCAATTCAGCAGATCTCTTGCCAGCGAAGGGGGTAGGTAGGGAGGGTGCGACTTTGGTAGCTTGCGGTGTCGGTGCAGGTGAGACATGTCAGGGTGTGACCTTCAAGGTCATTTTATAGGACAGAACTGGGGGGCAAGGGAAAAAATAGAAAGAGGTGAAGGGGAAAGAGTACAGAGAGCATGCATGTGATGTCACAGAATCTTGCCAATCCACCCGGCAGCTCTATTGTGGGGCAAAGGAGCATTTATCACTTACGAGTCTGACCACATGATCAGATTGGGACAACTGTACTTATTTTTTGCTTTTTAATAGAGATAGGTGATATCAATCAGGAGCTAGTCATTTTATTTGAATGAATTTGATTATTTAATTGTTTATTTAGAGGGAAATTTTATGCATCAGCACTTGGTATTGGTATCAGTGACTAATCAAGATTAGAGTAGAACAGAACTAAAACAAGGTACTTACTTTTTAATGTTGCCATTGCACTCTAGTAAATCTTTTCATTGCCAGGTCTATTGTGTTTGTTGGCACATTGCTTGAACCCAAAACAAATGCAAATCTATTCAATTCTGCAGTGGTGGCTATTATGTCATGGATTTTCGAAATGTGTGCGAAACAACAAAGAGGGCTCCCTGATCTTTTTTATTTGGACTGTGAGAAGATGCAACGTGCGCGCTCCAAATTGCCTTTGTCTGGAAGGTGGCTTGCTTCAGCTCCTCCCCACAGTCACAGGCAGGACACTGGATAAGGAGGTTGAACGCAGAGAGGCAGCCGCTGCTCGCACTCGCTTACAACCAGCGTACACAAATCCACGTGCACACTCATTCGAACACGGCGCAACAATGCAAAAGGCTCGAATGCCTAAAGTGACCATTCAAGGATGGCACAAAACTGCCCCAACTAACATGAAGTCCAAGAGCTCATTCTGTTCATTTTTTTCACAAAAAAAAAATCAACACACTCAAAATAGAGGTCATATGTTAAATAAAATAAAAAATATCTGCTTCTCTCTATAGCAGCACCTTCCCTTTTTTTTTTTTTTAAACAGCCAGTTCAATGCATTACCATATTTTTTCCACCAGAAGCAGCTCGCTCTATGGTTTGCCTTCACCTCAGTGATTCTTTGCCAGCTCCCCCTCCCCCAGCCTCTTGGTGCTTCAGTGCCACTTGTTCATTGCATTTACACACTTGCACATTACAAGGCTAGAGGGAAAAAAAAAAGAAAATTGTAGCTCGCACTCTTTCTTTCTCTCGCTCTCTCTGTCTGTGCGGCACCTGTCGTACAGGGTTTTTGTCTTCTATAAGAGTAACAGACATGACTCAGACGATAAAGTGGATGCTTTCTTTATCCACGCTGTCTGCACATTTCCTGCTTTATGTCTGTCTGGCTGGCTGGCTGTTTGGTACATTTGTGTGGGCAACAGCGAACTTCCTGGCGCTCCCAAATGGAATCCCACGCATTTATGCAATCGCAATCTGGTTGCATTTCTTTCCTTTTCTTTGTCTCCTCCTACGGCCATGAATGGTTTTCGTCCAGGGTGGAGGGGCTTTGCTAATAACAATGCAGAGCCACCGAGCAAGAACTTCTCCCCGTGGCCTTTAGGTCCGTCGTCAATAAATCCATAAACACAAACCTGACAACAGCTCACACTCCGCATTCTATTTTTGCTTTCTTTTCTTTGTTTGCTTTGTTGTTTTTCCTCCGGTCCATCCTCATAAGACACATCGTTGAATAATTGCTATACTTGGTAAAAGCATGGTGTAACAAAACCAATCAAGGAAAAGGTTTGCCAAATTGGTTCTTTTCTTCTTTGTCTCCTCTGGCCAGTCGCCAACTGAGTGCGTAGGTGGCGTCTCGACAAACGGCGCACGTTGAAATGCGTTTGACTTTCACGGCCTTCCATTTTGAAGGTGTCAATTGTGTTAATGAGCGCTCTATTTTTAGCAGAGGTGTAAATGGCAAATGGAGTCAAAGCCTTTTGCGCATGCTCCCCGCAATTATCAAAACAAAACAGAAAAATCCTATTACTAGTCTACGAGTATTTTCTGATGCATTCTTAGCAGGTAGCGGACATTGCCCGCAACGTGCAAATAAATCAGCTTTTATTGCAGATGATCCGATTTCTACTTCCTCCTCATTCATCACGCTATGAACAAACACCCACTCTGACCCCAAATCCTGTTAGAGCCTGCCTTGTGGTGACAAATGAATTCCCCCTGGGTTACAAATGAGCATCGGAATATATCTGGGAGGGATATGAGAAAGGGAGAGGGTGGATTATTGGAGTTTGAGAATGGGGTTTGATTGCGTCAGCCTACTTCATTAACTCTTGTTGTTCTTTTTGCACATTCAGCTCCTCATAAAAAGAATCTTAAAAATTCCTATCAGACAGTTTTACATTTTTTAGCCCATTGCAACCTCTTGCATTGCCTGGGTTAGCTTATTTCACGTCCACAAAAGCCATAGGTAGTCTTTAGTAATTCTATTGTGTCTTCTTCAAGCGTATCTCTCTGCTGTTTAGCAGACGTGAAAGGGAGGAATGGCTGCATGATTAAGGCCATCTTATTCCTCAATGGATGCTCCCACTAAGCTTTATCCTACTGAGGGATTCCAAGAACATGAAAGAAAGTCAATGCGTAATAGGAGGGAATTTCTATTTTGGATGGCAAGACAAGCATGTTTGAAATCTATTGGAATCAATTGGCTGGCAAGCTGTCACGGAAACACAATTTCTCATGCATACCTTTGAGCCATGGGAAAGGGGTTAAAAATATACATGGATGAAAAGGGCGTCATTAGAGATGAATTACAAGCACGCAAATAAATGGTGCAGTCGCAGAGGAGAAAGTGTCCATGTCAAGCCATAACTGCTCGACTGCTTTTTTTATGTAAGCCCAGCGCTGAATCTAATTATGTGGTGTGCGACCACTCCACAGTCATAAATTAGAGCCATGCTCACGTCAACGCGCTTTCCATTTGTGTCCTCACTCTCTGGGAATTTACACATTGAGAGTGCGGATGATGCGGCAGGAGTGTGAGCGCAAGTGTGCGAAGTGGGCTTCCCCCCTGGGATCGCGCTGTGGACAATCTGGCTGCTCTCTGTTGGGGTGGGGGAGCTAGAGCAATAAAGGGAAGTGCCAAAGACAAATGGCTTCTGTAATATCCACATGTGTCAAAAGTCAAAGTCTGCTTTATTGTCAATTTCTTCACATGCCAAGACACAAAGAAATCGAAATGACGTTCCCACTATCCCACGGTGACAAGACAGTACACAATATACATACAAGTAAACAACACAAAAAATAAAAACAAGAAGGCACAAACAATGAATAAATAAGCGTGATGAATAAATAATAAATAAACAAATAACATTTGTGCTACTGGAGCCACAACAAAAGCCAGTGTGTGTGAGCACATGAAGGTTTGTGCAAAACAATGAGCTTCCCTTAACTGCATCCTACAAAAAATGTCAACAAAGGCTTTCTTGAACATCTGTAGACTACTTAACTTGGTCTTATTTGTCTATACATCACAAAAACAGACTTTTTATATCCACTGTGGCAACATACAAAGCTTCATTTCTTAGACCCCAATGACTGAAGTACTACTTTCCTATTTAGACAGCCAGCTTTTGTTGCATATTAAGAGTTTCAGATCGAGCGTCTGTTTCCCTACACGAGTAGCAACATTTGTGCTAAACATAACATCCTGTTTCTAATCGTTAATTAAATTCACCACTAATGTCAGCTTTAAAACTAACTGGGCTCAGATAGCACAACATAATATAGACTGTCAGTGAGAGCCATTACGTGCTCATTAGAAGTCTATAAGGGAAGTTACCTTCATTAATTCCTTGTGATTGGTTCAAAAACAAACAGTCCTCTTTCCCCAGCTCTTCCTAACATCCATATGTAGTAGCTGTATCATCTAATCAACAAGCATTCTTGCTTGAAAATAACATTTTGACAATTTCACTTTATTTCCCGTTTTATCTACTTGTTGGTTTTATTTGAGTTCCCTTGAGAGACGTTGACATTAAACTCTTAATTTGGCTCTGGTTTTCATTGCCTTCGGGACATGGCTCAAGACGACTAACCAATACACGCCTGCTCTTAGCTGGCAACAGAACGTACAGTATGCATGAGCCGTCCGTCGGTTTAAAAGCATCCCGCTAACGTGCGAGTGTCTCTTTCTGGCGCTGACCTTTCTCACTCACTAAAGACCATATGTGGATTGTGTCGTTCTCATGGATGGTATCGCCATGACAACGGAAGCTGGGCTGCTCTTTTTTTTGCATCTAACATTTCTCCCAGCGGAGTTCAGATGTCATGCGACGCAAAGAAAATCTTTCTTATAAATGCTCCTACCTTGTTCACCTCATGCTAGTGACAAGGAATACTCCTTTGATTCATACTGTATTGCATCATGTAATGTATTTTTTTTCTTCTATAAACAATAGCTAGCACGGCCGTCAACACTGAGATCGATCAACCAAGACGTCATCTCGGTAAATTCTCCCCTTAAAGCAGCGGTGCGCTCACTCTCACAAATCCTTCTGCTCTCCAAGCTTTTCAGATGATTTCAGTGTCTGCTCTTGTAATTACCAGATCATTTGTTTGCGTGTGCCAATTGTGTGCAAATATTAGCAGTGAGGCAGAGTGGAGATGAGAGCACGCTGATAAGCCGTACAATTTGTTTGTGCCCGTCTACCGACATAATTTGTCCTCATTTCGGAGCAGCTCGTGTTCCAATAAATACCATGCAAACTTGGAATCATTTACAATAGAACCTACCAAAACAAAAATGGACACGACGCAGTACAGTTCTATAGGTACTGTATAAATATTTTCATAACAGGCCAGAGCAATCCGTCAAGATCCAGCAAACTGTCTTTCTGCTATCATGCTTAATATCACATATAGGAAAGCCAGTGTTCTGATGTTGAACACGAGCGAGTGATGGTAGAATTAGCCATA
Organism: Syngnathus acus; assembly: GCF_901709675.1. NCBI lineage: Eukaryota > Metazoa > Chordata > Actinopteri > Syngnathiformes > Syngnathidae > Syngnathus > Syngnathus acus. The sequence continues at coordinate 1,143,585 of NC_051099.1, read as the reverse complement.
TGGTGTGCTTGAGGAGAGTGTTAACCCCCCGTGGAGATCAGGCCAACAATATGGATTTATTCGTACCGGGCTGCTAGTTTGCTTTTGCTCCTCAACACCAGCATGTTTTCACATTGTTCAAAGACTGCGCCACATGAAAACAAAATACATTTCAAGTTCAGCAGCCATGCTTCATCACAATGCACAATTTATGGAGCTGACCTGAATATGTAATACTCTTGCTTTTACATTTTGAACACACAATGATTTTGATTGCAGTTATAGGAAACACAAAACTGTTTTGAGACTTTGCAAAGAAAAAGATCTAATTACAGAAACTGCTTTTGAAATGACAATATATTTATATTATAATCATGGTCTTACAGTCTGGCTTTCTTTCTTTCAGATTCAAAAACAATTCCTCAATGCAAAGTCCATCACAAACTGTTTTGCTTGCTCAAAGGGAACGCAAGATGAGTGGTGAACTAATATAAAAAAGAAATCCTCACAGCGTCACAAAAACCTGGGCAAAAGAGACTCTTATAAATCGATCAATGGCCTCAGGCTCCCCAATTTCCTTTGGGATTAATAAGGTATCTGCCTGGTATCTTTGAGCGCTCAAAAGAAACAACCAAAATGAGCATCCCAACTAGTTTCAAGGGACATGGGCTTGTTGAGAGAGCGGAAAAGATGGCAAACAAAGCTCCAATCCAATTCCCTGGCACTGGCGATGACAACGCCAATCAATTCACCTCTTTGAGTGATCAAGGAGGAATGTTAGAGGACACAGGATGCAATAAGACCTCACTCCCACCTTTGGTATCACAAAGTGAATCCCACGACAAGATGATCATCTGGGGCTCTGAGCAGCAGTGTTCCGACGCGGGGTTCCGTGAGATCGAGCTTGTGGAGTGTCCGGACATACATCCGTTCTTGAGCAACCCAAATGAAGAAGAAGACGAAGATGGGGGAAGCACAGGAGAAGGTAAAGATGAGGGGCCAATGTCGATATCCTCCAGTTCAACCGCCAGCTCGACTTCAACTGGGGTGAGGAGGAACGACAACGACAGCAACAAAGTGGAGAGCAGAAGTCGGAGGGACAAAGAGGAATGGAGAAAGAATACATGTCGTAGTACAGAGCAAGTGGGAGGCTTGTCCGAAGAAGAGAACCCTAACGCGGGGAGAGGAGGGCTCAAGCAGTCCAAGTCGGAAACCAACGTGTTTGTCTCCAATCTGGCCACAATGAATCTCAGTGGAAGTCTGTCCAGCACCCTGGATTCTACTTTTATCTGTCTGCCCAGCTCTAAGCCCGACATTTGTTACGCTACCTCAGCCCAAGCTCCAAGAAGGCCACATCAAGTAGATGACAAGCCTCCACCATTGCGCTATCAGGAGAAACAAGATCAATGGCACAGTCAGGATGAGACACAAGATGAGAGAAGCCAGTACAAAAATGGATCATCCTCTAATGGTGGTGGTCTGGGCCAAAGACGAAGGGCTGGATTTGAAGAAAGGGTTCTACCGCCAAGGCAACAACAGCTCGTCAGACCCCTTTGTCAGTCAGAAATGGGTCGAGCTCAAAACCTAGCAGAGCTTGGCGGTCAGGCTTCTGAAGTTGGCCGATCAACATTTTCACAAAGCCATACTCACACCGGCGCAAACAAAAAGCTTACAAAATCATCTCTACGTGAACCATCCGATTTTTCACACCTTTACAACACATATGGAGTCTTCCAATCTAGACAGCCCAACCAGGAGGCCAAAAAGGAGGTTTTGTTAGTGGAAAAGCAGCAAGCTTCAGTGACAAAGACCTCCTCCAAATCTTCCACCATGGAGAGACAACCCCAGACTCAGTTCACCTACAGACGGAATTGCTCCAGTCCCAAAAGAACATTTACACCTCCCCATTCCCCTCTCAGGACACCCCAGGGCTCACCAAACAGGCAGGCCTCAATGTACCTCATCTCAAAGGATCCACGTAGAGGAGGACTTCAACACCACACCCCATCAGGAGGAAGCCCCGATAGAAAGGCACCAGCTCAGGGCCACGATATGAGAGCACCAGTTAAGACCAACCTAACAGGAATCCCTCAAGCGCCTCTAAACAACCAGCAAAGCTCCCCCAACTCCAGCCCCAAAGACAGCTCTCCTTCACCCAAACTTAAACCCAAAGGAGTCCGTCCAAAAATTATCACTTACATTCGGAAAAATCCTCAACTGAAGCCTCAGGCTGTTGACGGACCTTATCAGGTATCGTCTTTACCAGCACGCTTGTCCACATACGCACATGGTACAGGTGCAACACCCAGTTCCTTCAAAGATATTCCGAAAGGCCCCTTTAAGCCTGAAAAGGAAACCAGAGGGGCACCAGTACTCAGTGCCTCCAACTTGCTTTACGACAAGTTCCACAAAGACATGCAAACAAATATCTTCCCGTCAGGGGTGTTGAGTCGGAGTATCCGAGCGCCGGGACTTACAAACACCGTCCCTCCGACGCATAACCACAGCTATACGGCGCCCCCAAAGCTGGCCAGCAAAACGGACGACTTCTACGGAGCACACTCTGAGGTAGGTCTCTTTTTTATTTCTGATCACACTAAATACGGTTGTAAAGTATAAATATTGGTTTTGTATGCATGGTTTTTAGGTCGGGAGATCCGCCAGTTTTAAAGAGAGTTTTGCAGATGACCCACTACAGCTTCGGACAGCTACTCAGACTGGAGGAAGCGGAAGTCTCTTGCGTTCTGGCAGAGGTTTACGTTTAGGCTTGGGAGCTGTGACCAGGACGGCTTCCGCCTCAGTCAAAGGCAAAGAATCTAGTGCGAGTCAGAGGTCAACAATCAGCCAACCGATTCAACAAGCCTGCTTAGCAGCCAGCCAGAAGAGCCGCAATACCGCAGGTGAAAATTTTGTCCAATTTCATTTTATCTTGCTGAAATTTGACACACCAAAAAAAGCTGCTATCTATCTGCAGGAAGTAGATGTAGGAATGTTCTGCCAAATTTGACCTGAGATGAAAGCAGCTCATTAAAATGCATTTGCTCAAATTCGGCTCCATCCAGTCGGAGGATTTGAAGATGCACACTGCTCTGAGCCGGCCGGCCGGGGGGGAAAGGTCCCGCTCCGAGAGGCTGAGTCCATGAAGCAAAAAGAATTCCTACCCGACCCGTTTTCACTTCCCCCTCCTTCAGATTCATTTCGACTTCAGACAATTCACCTCTGGCACCTGCAGTATGTTGCAATATGGCGGTCACGGGTATACTGGAAATTTGCTCATCAACTAACCCACTGATGGGTTGAAATTCCATTTCTCACCTCCATAAATATTTAAACGGCTCTCACCCCGGGTCTAATATGAAAATCAAGCTATAGTGCACCAATGTCTATCATCTCTATACATAAGACTATTAGCATCGTGCTACTCTAAGTCCAATCTTTTGATGATAATCTTTGTTGATTCATGCTGCTTGGCCTTCTGGGACCTGCAAGCTTTGAAATGAACTCCAATTAACTTTTAATGAACGTCACCATCTTCCTGCTGGATCCATCTCACCCCCCCGAATGCCAGTTGTACAAAAACTAATCGGCAATCTAACACTGCACAGCATTCGTTCCCGTTGAGGTAGTAACACACCTGCAGCCTCATTTCCTCTTTCCGTTCATCTGTGTGTTTTCAGTCAGCGGCAAGAGGAGCTGTGCTGTTCAGGTTTAAGTGGATATTTGTCACAATCTATTCTGTCACTACACACTTGAAAAGGAGAAGCAGAAACAGGGCCAGGAGGGAAATTGGGACATTTATCTTTAATGATCCACAGTTGTGCACTCGAGAGCAGTGAACTCCAATCTAATACTCAGAGCAATAGGCTAAGAGGCGGTGCCGCAGCAGCGAGAGCACCTTCGCTCGCCATTTTAGCCCAATACCCATGAAATGGTTTTGTTCATGGATTGATGTGTTGGGAGTGGGAGAGAGGAAGGGAGGCCTCCCTGCCTTATCTTTGCAGACAGCAGGGGATAATGTTCGAAACCTTGCAAGACCCTAAGGAGTGTGTGTGCATGTGTGTTTACCACGAGGGGGGGAGGGATTCTTCCCTTTGTCCAAGAACTGGGCTTTTTTTCTATCCGTGTATTTTCCCAATTGATTGGCTTGAGTGAAGGATTTCTTGTCAAAACAAGCTAAGCTCCAAATTGCTCTACGCATTTTAAAACCCTGTGACAATGCTGGCATTAGATTGGGAATGAATTCAGCCTACAAGGAGGACCACACAAATCCAAAAGCAGCATTCTTCTGTAAAAGTGTCAATGGAGCAAAGTCCAAATAGAAAGCAAAATCAGCACATAATGATGAACGACTTCAGTGCAAACATACAACGTAGCAGTGTTGCCCTCACGTAAACATACTGCTAAATATATTTCAAACTCTTGACGCAATTTGTTCTTCTAGCTGACGATGAGGTTTTCGCCCCTGAGGCTCCGGCATCGGCACAAGCACAGCCGGTAAACGGCAGATCCCTACTTCCCAAAGCAAGTCAATCAGGCCTCCGCGCCCCCGGCTTCAGCTCCACCCGTCTCCCCGTGGGTCGCCTGGCAGCTTTCGGCTTCGTCAGGAGTTCCAGCGTCTCCTCCGCGCACTCCAGCGACAGTGACCCCAACAGGGCGACTCACCGTAAGTGTGGACGATTCAATATTCTGCCTGTGCACTTTCCCCAAAGGCAGCACGGGTTGATGCATTTGAAAACACCGCACGGGAGTGTCATTAGCATCACCATCTTGTTTTCATTACCCCTTTTATGCCTCATTTGCATAAACACTCCCCATCCACATTCATTAGGTCAAATTTACAGCGAAAGCTGCTTTCTTCTGAACATCTTTTAACACCGCTTCATGAGGGCTTACAGTTATTGGCTATTCCAGCTACCGCTTGGAACTTTTCAGCCACAGAATTTTCCCCGACACGCGCAAAGATGAGACCAAACCCTTCTCTTTTGAACGATTGTTTTTTTAATCGAGCAACTGGAGTCGCTAACTGCCTACTCATGTTTTATGCTGCAGAAGCATAACATCACAGTACTCCAAGTATACGGCGCTCTGGTTAGTTGGCTGAATTTGAAATAACGGCATGCCTTTTTAATGTGACCTACATAGCTTGGCTTTTTCTCTCCCAGTTACAGCTGACGTAAGCTCCTCAAGCTCTGGCGTACGTCACGTTCGCCGTTACGTAATCTGAGCGCTTGTTTCATCTCCCCCTCCGATTGGTTGATTCAGAATGTATTGATGTATCTTCCTCAAAAGGAATATACATTTGAGACACAAACACCACAACCTGGTTTCAAGAAATGGAAGCAATGTGCAGCAAATTTTGCATTGTACAAGTGGCGTGTTGCCCAAGTTCTTGTGGGAAATAACCAGCTCGTGAGTGACTGTACAAGATGTCAACATGACAATTAGAAGGAGAGCGTTGCACAAGTAATCATGGTTTGGAACTATCAGGGGCATCGTTTGACACGGTTTACGTGTGTTGGAATGAGTGTTTGCCCTACCTTAGTTTTCCCTCGTCACGCAGGGATCCTTTCCCCTTAAGGCACGCCGAGAAATCCGATCAAAGAGCTGTCGGATTGACAGATGAGTGTTCACACATCCTTCCAGCGTTAGTCAAGGGAGTTGTACCAAGCCGGAACTTCATTCTGAAACAAAGAGAATAGGAACTGGGCTCAGCACCATTGATCCATACAAAAACAGTCTCATTTGGGTTCGGGATGATACAGAAAGCGGTGATCGTTAAGAAATACGGAGCGCCATATGGAGGAACGTGGGTTCCCCCGAGTTGAGGCTCCCCATCATCAAAGCTGATCAACCTGCTGTGATCAATGAGCAGCGACTGAGATATGTGGCATCAAATTTATTCAATCTGAAAACTCTATTGCTGCCAAAATCGACTGGCCTCTTTCAAGATAAAGTTTCTTTAGAAATATGCAGACGGGAAAAACATGGGCAAAATATTTTAATGGCTCAGTTGATCACGTCTCGATACCATCCGCTTCATCGTTTCGGCGAGCCGTACGAGGTCATAGTTGTCACAAAATCGTTTTGTTGGACATGCCCCCCCGGGCGCCACAAACGCTAGCGTTGAGCGTGCATTATAGATCAGTGGCCGGAAAAGCAATCAAATGTAGTTCACAAACGATGCCCTCGTATATAAAGCTGTATGTAAGTATTAAATTCTATCAAGTGCGGCAGTATATGTTATCGCACCACATTGATTAGCCATTAACACCATCCTGTTGTCACGTATGCGAGAGAGAGAGAGAGAGAGAGAGCGATGCATCCGTGCGTGTCAAGTACAGTGGGAATACGCTGTTAATTCCGCTGTGATTGGCAGCTTCTGTTACAAAGCTGGGAGGGGGGGGCGACCCCGGCGAGTAAGGCCCATTCGCTTGGTGGAAATTCAATAGTCAAAACAAATACAGTATTATCGCTGCAGTCAATCTCCTCTTTAGGCGATAATAAAATAACGGGAGCGGTGTAGCAAGGCTGGCACCGGGTGGAGAGTGGATGTGGCACCCCAGATGCCACCACTCGGAGCTGAGATCTGCTGTGTGACTCATGCTAGCTCACTGTGACCAGATGGTTTGCGTGCGTGGAGTAGAGACGCACACGATATGAGACAGCCAATTGGATATGGATGCCGCTTGGCAGCAAAAGGAAGAAAAACTATCACGGCAGCCGTGACGGACGGCGTTGATGCCCGAGCTCACACTTGGTTTCATCACTCAACGTGCTGACATTTGATTTTAGATAGTGATACACTTTATACCAGTCCCTATTTGTAATAACTCATCGAAATGATTCATTCTAATTTTCCACGACAGGTTTCTTTCTTTTCTATCTGAACTTGCATCTAATCTTCGCCACAGACTTGGACTCAGGTTCATCTCTGCCAGGCTATTACTTTGTGTTTTATGTATGCAGCTTTAACCTTGGCCCACCCCAACACACACACACACACTGCTTCCGACATGCACTACTTTGCATTCCTAAGCGTTTTCTGCAGATACGTGGTGGAGATATGCTCTGTTATTAAATTTTCAGGCCTGTAAAAGTGCCTCTACGCTACATTAACGGGCACATTTCCACAGCAAAAGAGATGATAGTGATATTTAAAATCTGCTCAGCATCATGGCTAAAGAGCAAAGACCGCTGCAACTTCAAATTTCCTCCAAATGGACTAATAGGCGGAACAAATGACAGACTCGCCGTTAAATTGCACAACGTGTCGTGTGTGTGGCACAGCGCAGAATGAAGCTGACGTGTGTCGCGGTGTTTCACAGACAGCGGTGAGGTTAAGCCACAAAATAAGATGGATTTAAAGTATTAAACTTGTGTTCTGGGATCAAGTGAATGCACATTTCCAGAATCGGGATTTGCAAGGAGTCAAGATGATGCTGCTGCAAGACCTGGCCAATAAATCAAGCATTGCTTTTTTTAATAACTGTGGTGTTTTTCAATTTTGTCAGCGGCTCGCCATCCGAGCAGCCTCAGCTCATCCGTCTTGATATCTCTTTTTACATTGTTTGCTTCCGCCTGAGCTCAGCTGCTGTGTTCCTTCTGACTTAATCTCCTCCTCGTGTGCTCGTTTCCATCTTGGGCTGCCGTTTTGCCAAGCAGTGCTCTCCGTCAGCTTGTCTTTGCTATTCATGAAATCCATCGATCTGGGTTGTTCGTTTTTTTTTTTGCATAACCACTGGATCTCTTTTGTCTATCATTCACATTAGACTTCGAGCAGTTTTTGAATCAGATCTCTATAACGGCGTAAGAACTCCACATAGTATTTTGTTACTTTAGTTTTTTGTTGTATCTTTAAGGGTACCGGTATAGTTTAGCGGTTATTGACAGATTTGTTTTTTTGAGAGAGAGCAACAAAAACCAAGAGAGAGCAATAACAGTAATTGTGTTCCATTTCACAAACTATGCTTTCTGTCAGCGTTGCCAGTGTACAAGAGCCGAAAGAGAGTCGAAAAGGAGCCGATTGAGAGCCTAATCAACTGCTTAATCTGTCACACAGTGGTGAAGAGCAGGCGTCGCGGCATTATCGATCGGGTACGAGGAGATCGACCAAACACGCAGTGTGAGAGGGTTGAGTTATTTTATAGATTGTGTAATCTATGGGCTTTGAGTGCACTTGCAGATAGATCAAAAACAAAAGCTCCTTAATAAATCGAACTAAAATGATTATTTTGAGAAAAATAATTATATATATATATATATATTTTGTATTTTATATATATATATATATATATATATATATAAAATACAAAAAATAATAAATACTAACAAATAAAATATATAAATAAAATAATTCAGAATCTGTCTATTCCAGGTCTAAGTGTGAGTGAGGACCCGCCTCTCCATAGAGTGACCGGCGCACCTCCATTAACGGATCACCAGAGAGCTGCGCCATGTCGCAGCAACAGCCTTCAACCTCCGTCTACCCCGGCACTACCGCGCCGATACCTGCCCGCTCAACCAAGAAGCTCCCCTGGGGGTCAGCAGAACCGTAATTGGTTTTTTTAATTGAGTTTTCTTTTCACTCCCTGCTCCACTTTAATGTGGAGTGAACTACAAAATGAAAACACCAAACGAAGGTTTTCGTGAAGATTTGTTCAGAATCCACTTTTTTTCTATTTGAATTAGTTTCTTTCTCCTTCCACCGACACACCCTAACCTCTTGATAAGACACTTTTGTTAACTACAAAATGGTTCCTTGTCGCCCCCAATTCCAAAGGTAGCACATTTCACACTGTTCTAAATCCAGCCACGGATCACACCCACTCCTACACCAAATCTAATCTGACACACAACAAAAGGATTGATATCAAAACAAGTCATCCCGAGTATCATTCTGAGTTGAGGATTGTTTTCCGAGTCGTGGAGAGCAGCTGACCCAGATTCTTGTGAGATATTAAGCACTTTGACTTTTTACAGAACTGTTTTCTCTTCTGACTTTGAATGAATCTATCTAATATTTTATTACTGTATCAAAGTATTATGACCACTCCCTTGTCAAAACAGTGTTTTTTATGTTTAACAGTTGGCAGGAAAGAGTTCCAGCGGAGTTCCGAGGTAACGCGCTCCCTCCCGTCCTCCCCAAAGAGGCTGGCAGTTGTTCCACCCAAACCTCAGTCACCAGGTCAGTTAACCATTCTAACCCCATCACTCATGATAAACAGAAGAGGCCTGGCTACATCATTTTATTCTTGCTAAAGTTGCCTTTATTTCCACATGAGTGCAATTTTGCTGACATTCTTTTCTACTCAACAGTAAGCATTTTCTCTCTCGTACTCGCATTTAGAGGTATTGACAGAACCGAGGAGAAGGTGCATGCGTGGCAGTCTGATGAGGAGAATAAAAAATAAATTAAATTGTGTTGAAATGTGGCCGAATCACAGCTAAACTTGTCGCCACGCTAGCGGAAATCATTGTCCAGTTGTTGCGTCATCATTCATAAGCATTATGGCAAGCACTCTTTTCCTTTGGTCTCCATTCATTGATGGCTTTGGGTACACCCTTCCCCTCTCATTGTATCACCCCCATGGATTTTTTTACTCATTATCTGGGTCCCTGCCCCTGGGTTGTCATGGAGACCGCTCCCCATGCGTTCATTTGCTGAATGATAAGGTCGAGGCAGTCAAAGTGTGAAGCAGGGTTTCTGATTCTTAATATTAACTGGGTCTTTTCATTTATTTTATTTGGACTTGGTGATGTTTGCTGTCATCAAATCATTTTATTGTAATTTATTTTGACTTAGTGATGTCACTACATGTCAAGGTGACTCACACATGGATTTGCGTTGCCATTATCGCCATCGTTAAACGTAATCTTTAACTTATTCAAATATGCAGCTTATTCCTTTGCCAAAAGATTCAATTAACTTTTGTCGAGCGAGCACAATATCATTAGGTCAGGGCAAATTGCCTTGGTTGATACTCATTAGTTTGATTAAGAATTTATGCAGATTCTGTGGAAATATTTTAGAGGTCGTACTTCATCGTTGCCATTCATATATTTATTGACTCCTTCCCCTCCCTATAGTGCAGTCAGGTCAGCGAGCTGCAGGAGGACCAGCCCGGGGGTCTGCCCCCCCTGGCTCCCCTCGCCGCGTTCCTCCCCTGAAGCTGCAGCAAGAGAAGGAAGATGCTCAGCAGAGAGAAGAAGAAAGGAAAGCACAGCAGAGGGAGAAGGAGGAGCAACGTGAGGAGGTGAGAATCAGGGACAACCCGTGCAGGAGCATTGCTGCTCTTCTGATTCTTTTTTTTTGGGTCACATAAGCTGGAGAGGCTGCGCGGATGCTGTGAGCGGCAAGAGAAGCAACTGAGGGCCCTTGAAGAAGAACTGAGGAAGACCTCTTTGGGTTTGGAAGCCTTCATCGTCACTACTCAGCATTACCGCCTCAAGGTGAGTGCTAATTTAATCACATACAATATTTAACAGCACCACGAGGTGGGATTCACAGCACGGTCCCCCCCGAGCGTGATGATTACGAGCGAGATTCTTTGTGAGAGGTTGCGGGAGAGTTCAGTGTGTCACCGAGCATCTCTCTCGCAGCCCTCCTGAGTGGTCTGGAATGATTTAACCCGTGAGGTGAGCGGAGGGACGTCTTTATGGCTGCCGTCTGAGTGCAGCAATCACAAGCCCCACGGTCCACATCAATAGAAAAGTTGTTCATAAAAAAGGAGCTGTCAGCGCCACCTGCTGTCTGTTACAGTGCAACTACAGATTAAAAGACCTTATGGTGTGGCTCAACCATGAGAGCTCAAAACTTTTTTTTTTACTATACCACAACTTTCAATTTGCACTTATTTCTTTCCCTCCTTCAGAATGAAACCGCAGAAGCGAATGAAACAAACTTGCTCCAGGAAATACAAAAGGTCAAAGAGCAACTGGGTGAGTTGACATCTCTCAGAATTTCCTGTTCCTTCCATTTAACTTGGTTTACTTCTATTCTTTAAACACATCACAAAGTGGAAACAAATACTGCCATTTCGGGCTCATTTTGCATTAAGGTCCTTGGAACTATTTCTCCGTCGATAAAAATTCCTTCCAAAATGACATTTTAAAGAAGTATTGTGTGAACACACATTGAAAATGCTTCCAACTCATCCCTCAGTGTCCAACTCTGCAAACTGGGAAAGACTCAAACTGGAAAAGGCCGCCGTGGAATCGGCATTCGATCGAGAGCTGCAGGAGCTGCAGGTGCAGCAGGAAACGGAACTGGCCGCCGTGGAGGAGAGCCTACGCAAGTGTCACTCGGCCGAGACGGAACACCTGAAGGCTGAGCATCAGTCGCAAATGGAGGAGCTCAGGACCCAGCAGCAAGAACAGGTGACAAGCATCGGATTTGATTTCATACATTACTCAAAACATTTGGGGTCATTGAAAGTCCTCATTTGGTGTTTGTGCTGTGCGTGAAGGTGGAGGAGATGACAGCTCACCACCAGGCAGCCATTCAGGAGCTCAGAGATATGCATAACATCACCATGGCAACACTGCATGAGGAGCATGCCCGAACCATGAGAGGTACGATTGCAGCTCACGTGAAAAATAACAATTTGACCTTTGGTGAGTCACACGAACTCATTCCTCCCTCACAGACTTAAGGAAAGCTCACGAGCAACAGAAGATGTTCCTTGAGGAGGATTTTGAGAAGCTAAGGCTTTCTCTTCAGGTATGCTCCAACGACATGATGCTTGCTTTTAGAGCCAAAGCTGGGAGGAAAAACCATGTTTGTTTGTTTTTCTAGGATCAAGTGGACACGCTCACTTTTCAAAACCACAGTCTGCGGGACAAAGCCAAACGCTTTGAAGAGGCGCTGAGGAAGAGCACCGACGAACAGATACTTGTGAGTTTTTACTAAGGTCAGATGATGGCGCTATAACTAAACATGTCGCCATGCTAACAGGATGCCTTAGCGCCGTACCAGCATATTGAGAAGGATCTAAAGAGCTTGAAGGAGGTTGTGGAAATGAAGAACCAGCAAATACACCAGCAAGAGCAGAAGATCGCAGACCTGGAAAAAGTGGTAGGCTCCCCTTCAACCATCACTTTCACATGTCCGACAAATAAATGTGACTTTTGAGCAGGCCCAAAAGAATGTGTTCCTGGAGGAGAAGCTCCAAGTTCTGCAGCAACAAAATGAAGATCTGACAGCTCGGATTGAAAGGAACCTCACTTTATCCAGGTAGAAAACACCTGTCACTCATTGCTTGTGATCCAATTCATCTCCGATTGTGCTGTTCCTCCAGACAACTGTCCGAAGAGAACGCCAACCTCCAGGAATCAGTGGAGAAGGAGAGCACGGCGAAAAAGCGACTCAGTCAGAACAACGAGGAGCTGCTGTGGCGTCTTCAGACCAGCCCGTTGATGTCTCCCTCGTCCTCGCCCCTCCATCGCGCCTTCTCTACCTCCCCCATCCCGTCATCTCCACTGTTCTCATCGTCACCTGCACCTCCACTGGGCTGCCACTCCCCCAGCCACTGCCAAGGCTGCCCCCAGCAGCCACAGTCCTCCTCGCCCTTCCACACGGTCAATCGGAATTACTCACCCGGCCCGGGCACACCCACCCACAGATCGGCAACCAATCAGAATCACTCACCGGGCCCGTGCACACCCACTCATAGAGCAACGGCCAATCGCAATTCGGTAGCCTGTCTCACTTTGCAGAGATAAAAACTTATTTGATTTAAAATAATAATACTCTCTCCTTGCCCTCGCCGAACGTGAAATGTATTCTGTTGTGTCCACAATGACATCTGAAAGTCTTAAACGCTTTGACACGCAAAGGTCATTTTTACCCAACATGCAAGATGACTCATTCCAATGAATTCACTTTCGGGATCAACAGAGAGAGGAAGTGGCACGCGAGAACAAATTCCTCCTGTGCCCAGAACGCAAATGTATTCTACGTTAAACACTCGCCCATTGGGTTGAGTTCTGTTTTACGGAGCTAAATCCCCAAACAAAGCGCCTTACTTCCGCCATTTCACCAGCAAAAGTCAATTTTTATTCAATATTTGTCCTTTTGAATTGGTTTAAGGGAATTCCTCTGCCTCACCAAGATATAATGGATTGTCTTTCACTTACCATGGAACCTCCAATGTGGAACGCAATCAATTTTAGCACACTAATAATTCTTCCCAAATGTCATCATTTGCGGTTTAAAAGTCAAATATTTGCATAAAAACATGATTGGATTTTTTTGCTTTGACTTGCAAACAAAATCTTGACATATGAGCACTGAATGATGGCAGTGAACTCAACTCAGTCTGGAAAATAATAAAAAATGGGGGGGGGGGGGGGGTAATCGCTGGTTCTGATACTACCTCTGAAAAAAAAAATTTCCAGCTTCTTCCCCATCTGTGTAAAAGAGGCTTCAAACCTATTTGTTTTGCTACTTAAGCACGCATGCACTGTGAATGTCTTCCAGTCTTATTATTGCTGTGGTTTGTTTGCCTATTTATTGAGCTAACTTTATGAGGGAAATGAATAGTACAGGGGAGAGAGAGTCTTGAAATGAAAACAATAAGCTAGAAACAGTGGAACCTCCAAATTCAAACTTTTATTTTGAAAAATAAATTCATTTATTTCAGCTTGAAATATTTGCTATGAGAAAATTGATTAAGAGGTCATATTAAGTAGGGCTGCAAGATTATAGAAATGGCTTCTCTCAATCTAGAAAACAATATCATGTTTAACTCAGCATCGACTTGGGGAGTGATATTCTTCAAATAACTATTTCCTGAAAAATTAGAACGCTCTTCAAAATGTACAACTTTTTTGACTTTAGGGGCTCCACTGGCAGAACGTTATACTTCAGTTTGTGAAGATTATTTTAAACTCTTCTTAAAAGAATATTTTAAAGGGAAAAAAACAGATGTTTCTGCTTTATCAGAACATGTATTTACCAGTATATGTTCTAAACTTTTTCAAATTTCTCAAATGTTATCATTCAGGGAATTTCACTTCTTTCCAATGTCTTTGTTTTATAGCTTCTACTTGGTCCATTTTTTTTTTCCTTAAGAAAAACAAATGCAATAGAAATCAACCAGGATTGTAATGTACTCACAGGGTGCTCATTGGGGCTGCTTTGACCAAGTCATCCTGATTTTCAATCCGTTTACACCAATGGTGTCCTGTTAAAGAGCGGAACAGGTATTTAGTCTTTGCATGAAAACAAAATGCTGTAAATAAACTTATGTCAGAGAGAATGATGAGACAAAAGAGTTCTATGAGGGCACTGGTCATGTGTTCTTTTACAGCAGGCAGTGGGGGGGGGGGGAGACCTACACATGAACTAATGATAAACATTTGTTCAATTGTTGCGATTTAAAGATTGTAAAAAAGTCCCCAAAAGATTGCCCACTGCCGTGTTACAGCATTTCGTGTTGCACTTTTCTTTTTCTCAAAACAAACTGTAAAGTTGACACTAATTAGCCATACCAGCACTTTTAATAGCCATGAAAAGCAAAGTATGTCATGACGAGGGACTACAAGGGTTTTTTTTTTCTACGGTTGGTAGACAGGGTTAAAGAGAGGAACGTGAACGGGAAAAAAAATTTGTACAAAAACTGCCAGTCACTCAGTCACTGTGTTTTCAAATATTTACAATTGTACTTCAGGGTCACTTCAGGTGTAAAAAGAATACCGTTTACAACAACAGTTTGCAACAATAACAGCTACATATAATTTAAACAAGACCTGACCAGTGTGTCCTGTGGACATCTGTATCTCGCTCTGAATGGGGGGGGAGGGAAATGTAATGTATTTTCTACCATTCACGTGATTTGATGAAACAACCTAAACAATACTGCATTTGTAGCAGCCATTTAATGTCAATATGTAGCACTTAGAATGAGACAAGTCATAATTGTCTTTTACACAAGGGTTGCATTTGTAAATTGTGTTTTGTTTGAAAGCACTATTTGGCTTTTTGTAATTTTTTTCCTCAGTCATTTAATTTCAAGGTAAATGACACCATTTGGTCCTGAGAGAATGAATGTGTTTGTTCTGGCTCTGATTGTATGTTTGAATGTAAATACATTTACCACACAACTTGTGTCTTAGTGCACCAAGAAAATAATAGAAGCATGCTTTGTCAGTCTTTGCTATTTCTCTGCATTGAACTTCTAGCATTGTAATGGTCGACATGTAGTTCTAAAGTGTGGCAGACCAACTTGATGAATGTCATTTGAAGACAAATGTATGTATGTATATGTTTGGAAATTGGTCCTGCGCTTATCAACCTCCGTTGTGTTAGAATAGCTCTCACAAGAATTAAAGTTTACTTGAACATTCTTACTGTCTCCATTTTGCACTTGATGAATTTGTGTTTCGTTTAATCATTAAACCAAATCAATTGCAACTTACCGGTGGATGTATCTGCAGGTATTTTGCTCCTGATCGTCCACTTCGGTGCTTAATTGGATATTTTGAATCCATTTATTGCATCGTGTTGACTTGGAGTTTGCAGCAAGTCGGCGTGCTGATTTCGCGTTTGCAGCAACGTACAGGTGCGGAATCAGGTGATTGCCATCTACAGATTGATTGGTTCTCTTGGTGCATTCAGGAACATTCGGAGTTTTCTTATCGCACAGGCGCAACTCTTTACTTTTGCAAATTGCGATATTTTTCAAAAGTACTTTTAACAAATACGATTTGAATTATTATTGCATGATTGAAACTGAGCGCTACGTCATGGGTAGGGATCAATGTGAAGAGCCCACATAGATTTCTGAGATAAAGATTTTTTTCTAAATACATTTAATCTTTTTATTATTAATAATAATTAATAACATTCATCATATAAAGATACGTATTTTTTTTCATGGTCAATTTCAATACACAACACTGCAAGGCTGTAATGTATGGAATTGATTATTCAATTCCACAACTTTCACAGGAAATCACAATGTCCCATCACTGGTAAGCGAGTTAGCTAGCTAGTCAATAGATAAAGTTAAGAAAACAAATCAAGAACCCATTATGCCACTTCATCAATTTTATGTAGGTGGAATGTATATATCTTTAATTTAGTGCAGTAAGAGAGTTTTTATTTTTAAATTTGATCTGGCAAAGCACGCAATGGTTACTTTAAAAAATAATAATAACAAATGACACACAGGCACTGATTTTGATGATAGCAGTCATCCAACTCTGTTAATTGCCCATTCAACAAGTGCATCTGAAGAGCAACGTCAACCCTGTCATCACTTGCGCATGAAATGAGAAATCATATCCATGGGCAGGGGGAAGATGATTGTGGAGTTCTTCTCTGCGGCGATGGTGTTGAGGGTCTGCAGGTAACGGAGCTGCAGAGCTGACGGAGCTTCGGCGATGACCAGCGCTGCCTCCTTCAGGGCGCGGGAAGCGTTCATCTCGCCTTCTGCGGCTATCACCTATACAGACGGAGTAGTAAGCAATGGGTGGTCCAAAAGCTTCTGACCCAATGTTGGGTTATTTATAGCCAGCAAATTGGGTTGGGGTTGCATACGTGGAAAACAAGTTTCCTATTACCTTGGCTCTGGCCTCTCGCGAAGCCTCGGCCTCAGCAGCCATGGCTCTCTGCAGCTGATGGGGCAGCTTCACATCTTTAATCTCAACACGTTCCACTTTGATACCCCAGTTGTCAGTAGCTTCGTCCAGATTTGACTAAAAAAGATATCATGGGAAATAATCTTGAACCTGTCTTTAGAGATTTTTACTTGTGAATCTGTTGATCCTTACCTGCATGCTGTGAGCAATGCCCTCTCGGTCAGACAGGACCTCGGCCAGGTTCTTGGTGCCCAAGACGTTTCTGAGGGTGGTTTGGGCCAGCAGGCGGGTGGCAAAGTCAGCGTTGGATACATTGGCTACAGAAGCGATGGGGTCGTTGACACGGAAGTACACTACGCCATCCACGCTCACTGTCACTGAGTCCTTTGTCAGAATCTGGAGGAGGAAATAACATTTGAAATCTTGTATTTGCAATTCGTGGGCAAAAAAATAGATATGTAGTCTTGTCGATTGAGTAAGCAAGCAATGATTCTGAAGGTTTGTGCAATCGTTACCTCTTGCGGAGGGATGTCGAATGAAACAGTTCGCAGATCAACTTTAACAAATGAATCAGTGCAGGGCAAAATGAAGAAAATTCCTGTGGAAAAACAGTGAACAAACATCAATGTTCCCATCAATGAGATGTGAGACATTACAAAAGCATACCTGGTCCTTTTCCCTTCTTGTCTGTGATGCGCCCCAGTCTGAAGATCACAGCACGCTCATACTCTTGAACTATCTGCAGAAACAATCGTGCAAGACCTCAAACCACCATCAGAGCCAAAGGAAATGAAACTACTTTTCTTTTTTTTCCACACACCTTCAAACAGAACCAAACGGTGAAGGGGAAGAGTAATAAAGTGAAGACGCCGACGATGATGACTATGAACCATCCGCAGCATCCCAAAGACCCCGTCTTCTCAGCTGCAGTGACAGAAAAGAAATGGATCATTTAACATTGGTGTGTTATCAGAACAGCAGTAGGACAATACCGGGATTGCGCAATACATGATTAGTTTGTGGTCATCTCATATTTCCATTGAAATGGTTTAGCTCCTCCCCCTTGTGTTGAGGCAAACAATAAAATGTTGACTCAAGCTTTATCATGTCTCCTTTGCTCATAAAGAAACCCATGAGTGTCCCTGGGAAGAGTTTGTTTTTCAATACGCGTCATAGTTTCCACTGTAAATCACTTTGCAATATTACGAAAGGATGACCCTGAGTTTGATCCTTTGTAAATATCCGCAGAAGGAATGATAGTAATCAATTATATTGTAAATAATAATAATTATAATAATTATAAAGCATCAATTTTGCTTTTTCCTTGCGCAGACAATCGGCATTGTTGTCTTTTTGAGGTCGGATCACATGATGTGCACTTTCCCCACCACTGAACTAAAGGAAATTTCAGTGTTGCTTTAAACAAATGACTTGGTCGCCGCATATCACACAGCATCATTGCGACACTGAGTCAATCACATGATTGCTTTTTTTCCCCCTTTATGGCGCTCTGAGCTGTGTTGTAATGTCACTGATTTTAATAAATCAACGACATCATTATCTCCATTCATAACAAAACATTATACACGCATGGTTTTAGCCATATAGTAAAACAGGAATGTAAATTAAAATCTAATGTGTCATATTTGACAGTGAAAATAAATCAACAATAAAGCACATGACATGTCATTTAAATTCAGAAAGATCTTAAATGTACTTTTGCGCCATGTCTTTTGTGGAATGATAATACTGTGAGAAAGCGCTGTGCTCAATGTCCACGGACGCACAAACAGCCCACAGTCACATGCTTTGGAGACGGACGCTTTATCTCAGTGTGTCTCTATGACGATGGAGCTATACAATGCCCTAGGCTGCTTTGCACCTTCCTTACCTGCACAGGTAAAAGCAATACACACAATAAAGTTGCTCTCATGTACATTTGGCTGATTGTAATGTGGTTGAAGCGGGAAAGCTTGATTATCAAAAGCAGCAAACCATCCCAAGTGTTTGTATGCGATCATCTTAAAAGCTACAAATGGAAGAAAAATCAAGTGAGACTTACATATTAAGACCTCTTTACTCATCCCCGTCGGCCTCTGACTTTCCATTCGGTCCTCCATTTCCATATACTGGATGGAAAAAGTGAAGTGAGAGAGTCACTTGAGTGAGAGTGCGAAGAAGTGGGACTAATCAGCAGGAAGTCATACGGGGACCTTTTAAAGCTGCAGTTTACCGGATAGCTGAAGGTGTGGTTCTGTGCCACTGAACTTTTTTTCTTGTTTGCACAAACTGCGACCGCAACCACGACAGAAACGATACCGGTTTTTTTTTTTTTTTTTCCTGGTTTCATTAGTGATGCTGCTGTGTAGTTTGTCGAGAACAGATATCCTGATTTGAGAAACTATATTGCTGAATAAAAATTTAAAAACCATATCCACAAATCAAAAACTGATTCTGTAGATAGATAAATTGCCAGATCAATAGAGCAATGACTTGCAGCTATCATGAGAATTGAATAAACAGTTCAGGGTATTTTTTTCCATTGTCGACATGAGTCTCACGGCCAGTGACACGACTACAGGAAATCATTTACCCACCCTTCCAGGTAGTCCCTGATGACCGAATGAACAATTGCAAGTAGTGTGATATGCTAATTTAATGATGTGCCATTCAGGAATCATAATCACTTTTGATATGCACGTCTGTGATTAAACGTAAGAACTGTGTGTTTCTGTTTATTCAAGGAACCTCAATTCATTGGCCTGTCACGCCATAAAACACAGAAAAAGTTACAGTATCTACTAGCTAAAGCAATAAAAAAAAAAGTTTTTAAATCCAAAACAAACAACAGTGTAACAAAAGAACTTTCAAAGCAACAGTCGGAATTCAAATGTAAATTGAGGAACATAATAACACTTTGTTTGTGTGACAGCAACAATTAGTGTTTCATTGACTAAAATAAGTTCTCGGAACAAGTCCGTAGCTGTCATCACACCTTTACACGATGAGTTGTCAACATAATATGGTCATTTCATTACATGGCATCACCTATTTTGACTTAATTCGTGCTGGTAAAAGCGACAAAAAGGCAAGACTAACATTAAAACTACTCACATTTGACTTAGAAAAAACAAGCTCATATTTACATCTGTTCACTAACGCGTGAACGATTCCTCACTCATTTCATTTCACAGTCTTCTGTCTTCAGTTCATAGATTTGCTGAAGGTCCAGACGGGGTATTGAAAGGGGTGCTCAGCATGTCATGGCAGTAGATGAACAGAGGGCAGCTTTCACTGCCAACCCAACTGTGGGTGCAAGCCCGGCTGGAGGGGGAAGGGGTTTCCTGGTCCTGCGGGATAGTTGGCGAAGGCGTTGGCCTGAGGAGCTAAGCCCTCCAAAGTTGTCGGGTGAGCCTGGAAGAAGAGGAACCTTCATTAAACCAACTTAACAACCAGACGTCTCAAAACGGTGTATAGGGCTTTCCGGTAAAATGTGTGTGTACCTGCAGCAGGGCAGGCTGCATAGCTGGATTGTGGAGGCCACCGAGAGCAGCAGGGGAGGCGGCAGGAGAGAAACCCGGGACACCGGGGAAGGACAGCAGACCCGGGAAGGCGCTGTTTCCTTGAGCCTGGAGGCCACTGCTCAACCTGGAGTACATGTACACAATTCACCATCATTTTACCAGGGGCATGTAGAACAGGAGTGTGTCAAATGTCAACTTTAGGGTGTGGCTTAGTGGAAGAAACGGTGAAATTCTCAGGTCATAGTAATCAGAAGGCAAAGTCCATAAACTGCACCTTGGGTAAACTGCAATCGGTAGAAGATATGCCACGTTCAAATAGGGGGTTTTTGTGATATCTATGACAAATCATTTCAAAAGTTCTTTCACCGTTAATGTTACCTGTAAAGCTCAACGTTTTGAGATGTTCAGTAAAATGAAGCATCTTACCTCCCAACAAATATTTCCAAAAAACATACTGAAATAATGATCCTGTCTTTATTTACGCCCAGATGTTAGTGTCAAGGTTCAATCTGATATTGAAGTTAATGGTGTATCTGCTGCAGTCTGGTGGAGGAGCATTTAACTGGATGGGGATCAAAAAATGGTGACCTACCCAGGCTGAAAGTTGGAGCTGAAGGCAGAAGCGAAACCAGGTAAAACCGGCGATGATGCTGGGACGCCGGCTGCCGCCGCCGCCGCCACTACCGCCGCTTGCATTGGCGCCACTGACGCAACGGAGGATGGAGCGGCGCCTGCTAATCCCATGAATGAAGGCAACACGGGGCTCCCTGCCCCGTGCCCTCCTGAAACTCCCAAGCCTGTGAAAGCGGCCGGGCTTGCGCCAGGCGGAAGGCCTGGGAATATAGAGGGTGCAGAAGTCAGGCCAAGAGCGAAAGGAGAGGCCGCCGCGTTGGCTGCCGCGTTGGGAGCCAGGCCGTGGAAGATGGAGTTTGGGGAGGGATTCGCCATGTTGCCCGATGACGTAGGAGGAAGGGGGGAGGAAAGAGCGGGAAAAGGGGACAGGCCCGGGTAGTGCGGCGGTCCCGGGCTGCCAGACAAAGCCTGGAGGCCGCTGATGGCGACGGGACTGGCGAGGGAGACTTGAGGAGAGCCCGGTGGGTGCGAGAGCCCCAAAGAACGGGCCAGCGCAGCCTGGGCCGATCCCGGTGCCACCAAAGGGCTAAGAGAGGGCGTGCCGGAACGAGAGGTCCCCTTGAAAGCCGAGGGCACCGGGCTGTTACTGCCACTGCCGCCGCCCCCGCTCTGTCTGTTCATGGCTCCAGGCCGACCCATGGCGGCCTGAGCCTGGGCAGAATGAGCGGGGGAAGGTTTGGGGCTGGGACCAGGGGTTGAACGATTGGGAATCACTGGAGCAGTTGGACTTTCAGAGGGGGTGTAGCTGCGGATTACCGAGCCAGGGTGATTACCTGCTTGTATGCTATGGAAAGGGTGCTCAGTAGACTGGGCAAAAGCCCTCTGCGGCGTCTGAGACAGGACCTCGGCACCGCCGTGGGAGGTAGCGGGGGTGCCTGGTCGGGAATGGAAAGGGGAGAAGCCTCCGCTGCCAGGACCAGGAGTTCCACAAGGGGTACCTGAGGGGGTGTGGGCTTTAATGACAGAAGATGGCGACGGAGTAACGTGGCCGCTGGGGGTCTGCGGAGCCGCTTTGATGACAGATGGTGACGGAGCGGGTGAGTTGTGAGAGGGCACCATGCCGGGAAAAACAGGGGTGATGGGAGTTGGCTGGGACGGGGAAGCTTGCGGTGGGACAGGGGTGGACGGCGTGGAGCCGTGAGGGATGAGCAGCGGCCCGCTGGTGACGCCTGGCGTGGTGTTCTGAGGATTGCCTGGTTTGGCGTAGCCTAATGGCAAAAAGACATCAGGATGACTGTTATTAGGTACCACTGTAATGTTTGAAGCCAACACTTACAAAACCATTCAAATAGAGAGACCAAGTGAACATAGAGAGAATCCCCCACGTGCAAGCTTGGGAGATGATCTTAACTTTGGGTGGGTTGTCTTATCATCATAGTGGGTTTGGCCTTTTAGTTATTAACAGGGCTCATATCACTCACTTTGAAATGGAAAAAATACTTTATTTGTGGTTCTGGCCACATGCCTACCCAAGAGAGTGAGACATGGTTTTGAAGTTGAAGAGAAAAAAAAAAAGAAAAAGCAATGCGGGTTAAAAATCCCCTCATGAGCTGCAAGCATGAATCCAGAAAGTCCAGTGGCGGCATTAGTCTGAAGCTCTTTGTGCCAAAGCAACCAAATAATGAAAACGAGCGTCTACATTGACTGACCAAAAAACAGCAATTTGATGCAGTTAGCATATTTCCTCAGATACCTTGACGACACTGCCATGTAGCTGCAGAGTAGACATGGCATCTGAACTTTAAGTGCTTATAGGTGTAAGGTGGATAATTCAGCAGCATAAGATATTGGGGGGGGGGGAAAAAACATTGTCCACTATTGTAATTACTTAAATACATTTGTCCAGTACTCTGCAATTGACTCAATGTCACCCCTGGCCACCTACATGAGGAAATACAGTAACCACAATTCAAGCCGTACTCCAAGATGATATCGTACTGAACTGCCGTAAAACGTTTTGCTACAAACAATACTGTGCAGCGATGCACTTTATTGACAGTCGTGCGAAATCAAATGAAGAACTTTACAGCCTTAAAATGTACCAGCAGCTGTTATTTTCTGGTCATTCAAAAAAAATAAAAAGCATATTGTGCGCCATTAAAACTGCAGAAGCGCAGGTAAGCAGCATGCCAGCTTCAACAGGCTTCTACAATCAAGTTGAACCATACCTGCTACTTTGTGGGCAGAGTTGTAGGGGGGAGGGGGCACATTGGCCGTTATGACCCCTCCCATAGAAACAAGGCCTGCGTTGTTGTACGCACCTGTGTAGCAGTTGCAAATACAGTATTGTCATCGGCCACCAAACACCGCTTACGCAGTAACTAGACTGCAATGGAGCAGCATCGGACTTGACGCCCCCACCGCCACTCGATTATATTGAAGCTTTTTTGTTATTAGTTTAGAGGAGGGCTCAGCTTTGTGTGTGGCCTCTTACTCGGTGCAATGGTAGCATGGGGTCTGCACGGAGGTATGGGGTAGGGCACGGGCCGGTGGGGGTTGTAGCTTGAAGGGAACTGCAAGACAAATCACAATAAAATGAAAAAAAGGCATCGGGCACGAGAAAAGGGATCGACATTTTTGGTTTAGTCTCTTCATTTGCAGCACACCATATTAATCATTCCATTATAAATGACCTTACTGGTTTGGAGGTTCCGATAATTCGAGTGGCAATCCCCTTACTCTCCATACTGGTGTCATCTTTCTTCTCTCCTTCTTTCTTTAAGGGAGGGATTCCCTGTTAATGGGCATTAGATCACATTTTCAGCAACCCCTTGAAGATGGGCAAGGCTTTATACGGTTTCAACTTTACAGGACCTACTGGGAATGTGCCAGTAACCAGACTGGGTCTGCCTTTTGGATATGGATTTCCCGGTATCATACCGCAGGATGAGATCATGGCGACAGGAGCTTTGCAACCCACTTTACATACCTAGTGGAAAAAAATGGTCAGTAGACTTGATATTTAAAAATCGATCCAAAATAAAACACAAGTAATCACTTATCCGATCACAAGATGGCACAATATCTTTTAAGTAACTTGCTTATTCACTGAATATATAAATACCTGTTCCAGAATTCTGCGAGCGCGCTTTCTCTCCGACAAGTGTATGCGAAATAAATCCTCTACAGGTCGGTAATTTTGAGCATCTGCAATATTCCTGCAAAGAAATGCAGACCAAAAATGTTCGTGGGGAGCTCTAGCAGTTTTATGCGCAATGATCTTTCAAGGTGTCACATTTGCTGATGCACTCACAAAGCGATCAGCTCCAAGACCATAATTCTGTCCTTTGAAAAGGTGAAGCAATTCAGAATGTTGGCAACTTTGGTGGTGGGGATGGCGACCATTTTCTACAAGAAAAACAATCATATGATCTATTAAACATGGCAGTAAGGCAAGCTTGATTTATATTTGACCCTTTTCTAGCATTCTAAACATTACTTACATGCTGCAGCGCCTTTACTGCTTTCATTTGAGGTTCTGCCCAGGAGAAGTATTTAAGTATGTCCGTGACCTGTAAATGGTCAAGGAGACAACTTACAACACTAGATTGCTTAGTCTATTTACCATAATACAAATGCTATGTATCGGTGTTTCTGATTACCTGTTCACTGGAGAAGTATCCATGCACCTGCTCAATGGCCTTTATCCGCTGATCGGTCAGGACACACTGAATAATACACAAATGGACCAATCACAAATCTTTCTCTTCATCATAATTGTACGGCTTTTCACTATGCGAACTTTACCTTCTTTATTTCATCTATGACGATGTCAAATGACTTCTTATCCATGATCATATAATTAAAAGACCGCCTGTTTTTACATGCGTAGTAAATCCACTACTCACAGTAGAGCTGATATTGTGATTTGCGATAATTTAAGATGATCTAAAAGTATATAAGGCCAAGCTATAGTGGCCAAAATAGAATACTAGAAGAAAACATATTCTAAATCGTCTATAGATTGTGGTATAGTTATGGCAATTTTCAGTGATCTCACGCGACTTTCTTCCAGTTGGAACAATTCTACAAAAAAAAAAAAAAAAAAAGGAAGCGAAAATGCCGAGTACACTGCACAACCTGTCTTCATTACATCCCTAACAACAAGCTAGTCAACATTAGCTGCCCCGTTTACGACTATAGTTGAACTAAAAGGCGTTATGCATTCAGGGAGAAAGTTTCATCATCAGCTTCATTTGTTTTCTTCCAAACCCGATTCTAGAAATTATTAAAACAATGGCATAAAATGACAAAATGAACAAAAACGCGACACGACTGAAGCTCATATGCTAGCTTCCACTGACAGCTGGCGCTAGTCAAGTCAACATCGTCAGGACCTCTGCAAGGCAGCTCGACAGAACGCCATTTGACTGTTGCATAAATATGAGAAGAGTCGACAAAATACAAATTATAAGCAAGAAATGTACATATATATGTCTAAAATTTAAACTATATCATAGTAAATGGAACATACATTTTCCCCCCGATATGGTTTCATCTGTTTTTGACAGGCAGCACTGGGGCACCTTTCAACGGCATACAAACAGGAAGTAAACACAAGATGAGGCGTCCCGGTAGCTTTTAACTGCAGGGGAACGATCGGATTACCATATCATAAGAAATGGATCGATTTTCGTGGTCAAACGGTTTTTTGGAAATAAATGAGACTTTAGTTATACAGCAACAAGGCGTCAGATTGTATGATGGTGACGACAAGGTATATTCATCCCTGCGTGCTACGTTCAGTCTTAGACAAGCTAAATTCTACATGAATTAATCGTGACATTTGTTGCATTGTCATTAAGTTTGTTTCTTGCACTTATATAGGCCAAACTAGATGTTGGAAATGCGTTGCTGAGCACCCATCGCTTGATATGGAGGGACGCTAAAAATCACGTAAGGGCTTGTCTTTGATTAAATTGTATGTACATAATGTAAACAACAATGCACATATGTTATTTTTCACAGGAGTGCTGCATTTCTATGCCATTGTCACAAATCTTGTTTTTTGAGGAGCAGGCAGCGGGAATAGGGAAGAGGTGAGTAACCTGCACTGTACATATGTATATAGTACATGTTTATACATGTAGTTGTGAGTTTTTTTTTTAGAACGTTCATTTTAAATAGCATGCATTTGCCTTCAACTCTTATGTCTTGTTTTCTTCTTCGTTGCAGTGCAAAGATTGTCATACACTTGCATCCAGCTCCTGCCAACAAGGAGCAAGGTCCTTACCAACAAAGCAAGTTTTCCTACATCAAGCTCTCTTTTAAAGAACATGGGCAGATTGAGGTAAACCCCACCACTATTGCTCTAAAGTGACTTTGGAGTCCTCTATACAGAAACTTAATTCCTCAGTCACCTCGGCCGTCAGGGATCCAACAATCAGTGTCAGTTTTCCCATAATATGTCCACTTGATAGTGCTTTTATTTCATCTCAAGTTTTTCAGGAGGCTAAATGAGGAGATGATACAGAAGAGATGGGAGAACACACCCGCTTCGCAACCAATCGAAATAAGACGCGGCTCACAGGTTTGAACACACCCTCTCGTTTCTTTCTGGTGTCGGTCGGCTTTTAGATCGAGGGGGAACATTCTCATGTGATGACTGTCCATTTAAAATACATCCCACTGGATGGCAGTGTTGCTTCCCTTTTTTGTGTTGAAACTGTGCATGTGTCCCTTTATTCACATCATTGAATTGGCTCTAATGAAATATGCATCACAGATCACAATTTCATTTTCATACACTTTAAATCCCCTCGAATGAAATTACAATTACTCATGCAAGTGGTATTTAACCGTATGAAACTATCTCTACAAAATATATCGACACTCTCTGCTGACTACAATTTGTTCCTGCTGTCTTGGTTCCTCTACTCTAAAAATGTGAAACGATTTCTCTTTCCTTTCCATTGTGGTCTTGCAGGCAGGAAGGACACGCGCAGTCGGGATTGTTGGCATTGAGCGTAAAATAGAGGAGAGGAGGAAAGAAACGGACAAAAACATCTCAGAGGTGTTGTAAAATATCTTGGCTGATTGTGTTGTGGCCAAAGTAAACAAAAATGCCCTTACAATCAATACAAACATTGAATTGTGACAATTCTGTGCTTATTACACTTTTTTTCCCCCTTCTGTAGGCCTTTGAGGATCTCAGTAAGCTGATGGTAAAGGTAAAGAACATTTGTTTGCGTGATAAAAACAATTAGTGGACTTTACCAAGTGTGTGTCTTCTCTCTTCTCCCCTCAATCAGGCCAAAGAGATGGTTGAGCTGTCCAAATCCATCGCTAATAAGATAAAAGACAAGCAAGGGGACAT
Organism: Syngnathus acus; assembly: GCF_901709675.1. Lineage (NCBI taxonomy): Eukaryota > Metazoa > Chordata > Actinopteri > Syngnathiformes > Syngnathidae > Syngnathus > Syngnathus acus. The sequence goes on along the minus strand of NC_051099.1, from coordinate 1,116,552 downwards.
AACAGAGGATGAGGTCATAACTTGAGCTAATCAAGGTGGATGCTTGCACCACAATAACGTGTTATTTCTACTTTCCAGACCATCCGCTTTAAGTCCTACCTGCTGAGCATGGGCATCGCTAACCCCGTCACCAGGGAAACACATGGCTCTGGCACACATTACCACATGCAGCTGGCTAAACAACTGGGGGATATGCTCCTGGCCCCTCTGGAGGTAAGCATTCCATACCACTTGGGCCGCCATCTTTAAACAAGTTGATCATTATCGACCTTCTCAGGAGCGCGGAGGCATGATGGCGCTGTCCGAGGTGTACTGTCTGGTCAACCGGGCTCGAGGCATGGAGGTATTCCGACCATCCAAAGTAACACAACCAAAGCTTCATGGATTTAAAGACGCTAACAGAGATGTTTTTTTTGTCCTTGTTTTGACAGCTTTTATCTCCGGATGATTTATTGAATGCATGCAAAATGTTTGAGCCCTTGAAACTCCCACTGAGGTGTGTTTTTTTTTTTCTTCTAAGAAGCTTTCCCACAGCAATTCCCACATAAAATCAAAACGACATACAAAATAAGAGTGTGGTCAGAGCACACTACCTGCACGCTTCCCCTAAACGTCCAATCCTAGAATCGCCCCCTTGTTGACCTACATAGAAGAACCAGCCAGGCTTTTCCTGCCAGGCTTCCTGTTTTTCAAAATGTTGACCACTTGGGTCACTTCCTGAGATTTTGTACCGAACAAGACCTTCCGCAGTAGTCCTTCACTTGTATGGCAAAAGATGAGAAGGAAAATGGCATGACAAAAGATTGTCAAATCACGTGAACATGACATGACAGCAGCCACTTTTACCTTGCGCAGGCTGCGTGTATTTGACAGTGGTGTGATGGTGGTCCAGTTGCAGTCTCACAGCGAAGAGGAAATGATCGCCTCAGCCCTGGACAATGTGAGCTTCGCTGTTACTTCTTGGCAAAGAAGTCACGTTTGACGTTATTCCCTTTCTTCTTTCCTATCAGGTGACAGAGAAAGGGTCTTTAACAGCAGAGGAGTTTGCTAAACTTGTGGGTCTCTCTGTGCTTCTGTCTAAGGAGCGGTAAGTGTCAAATATGGTGATGCATCACCATCATCGCAATGAAACAAAGATTGTCTTTGCCCTCCATATTGCAGTTTGCTTCTGGCTGAGAAGATGGGCCATCTTTGTCGAGATGACTCCGTTGAGGGTTTGAGGTTCTACCCAAACCTCTTTTGAGGTTTTGCATCCATCCTGGATTCAATAGATAGGTGTCCTCGCTGTGCATTCTCTGCTTCTTACATTTAGAACTAATAATAACCTATTCTCGTCAAACCAAAGTCTACACAATTCAGCTTGGTAGCAGTCAGTCACAATGTGTCAGAAAGGAATGTGTATGAATGAATCTTGTTGTAAATAAATGCCACCTGGGCCTCTTTTTTTCGATTTGTGTTTACTGCTGTGGGTCACTTTCATTGCAAAAGAAGCTCCACTTTCTTTTTTAAACGGTTCTCCAGAGGTAACATCAATGTATGCCGACCAGACTGATGAAATTAGCCAGCCACGTGGCTCATTTGGGAGCAGAAATGAGGAATCCTAATGAGGTGTAAATGCACAAATTAAATGTATAGGGTAAACCTATTGACTGAGCCCACTGGATGTGCATTGTTTTAATTGGAATATCCGAAGAACCAAAGGATGAAAAATGACATGAATAAATGATCATAAAAATATATTGCTTTGCCATAATGAATATTTTAAGCAATAAACATTTAGGAACACTTTGACCTTTCACACTGCGGTATGTATTTTTGACTAAACCTTTTTTGTGCCTAAATTATTTTCACACCATCTCTGCAAAATTCGCTTAGTTAAACACATCATGCACCAATATCCCTGAAATGGAGGGGGGGAAAAAAAGATCAAATATGAAGTAGTTGATTTGGGGCTTTTTGTGTGTTTTCTGGGGGAAATTACATTCTTTTAGGAATTAGAAGATGATACAATGTTGTTAGTTACCTGAATGCTGTCAGTCACTTAAATGTTGGACAGAGGCTGAGATTCCCTGTTTGGCATGCACAAACTTGGTCAATAAAGCTGATTCTGATTTTGAAAAGCAGAGGGAAAAAAATAAGACCGTAAAACAATGGTGAGCACGCGAGGTGTGTCTCCCACTCATTTGAGCAGCACACGACAACTGTGGACTTCTCCAGACATTGGAATCAATCCGCAGTGTTGTCATCGTTCTGAGCGAAACCGCGGAGACAAACACACTGATGCTGCTGCTCAAATGAGTCCGGACGCGTGAGTACACATTTTTATCAGACATTTTCTCATGTTTAAGGCGTCTTTTTCTTTGTCAAGCAAGGTTGATTTTTTTTTTTATGATTTACTGACTTGTGCACAGTGTTAAAAAGAAAAAGATCATTTTTGGCCTGGATTAAGATTGATTGAGAATGCGCATTGCGACCAATTTTACTGTTCACAAAGTTGCGCTGTTGATGTCAATTTGATTCAGATTCACTCATATAGTCTAAACCTAATGTACATTTTCTGAAATGCCACGTTTGCAAACTTTTTTTTGTAATTGGTGTTTATGAAGCGAATTGCATATGGTTGTATTTAAAAACAAATCACAAAAGACAATAGGGAACCGCAAAAGAAATGTGAACAAAAGTATTGGGACAGTTGACAATTCCAAAAAGCATTTGCTTTCAATTTCCCACTTTTTGTCGTGTTGAATCCTAATATTATTGAAATGAATATGTGGACCTTTATAGGCTACATATATTTACAGTATGTGTGACATTGACGAGCAATTTTGTACTGCATTTTTGCGATTTTAGAACCAAGCAATGGTAGAAGAAGGCGGCAATGAGGTGTAAGGTGAAGAACGAGACATCGGAATGCCACGAGCTGTCTCCTTTCTTTCTCTGTTGCTTGGCCTCATGGGATATGGTATGTGTGACCAAATGGACTCCATCAGTGATTGTCAAAATGTGTTTACGGGTATGCGTACTTCCTCTATTGGTTCGTGAACACTGCACGAAATGTTCCAACTGTGCAAAACATTACAGCGGCGAGGGCTACTTATAATACTGCATGGTAGTTTGATGAGTGCGATGCCTACTGTGGATATCATCAAATAAAATACAACACTTGCATTCACAGTTCTATTTTCTGATTATTTTGTTCCTTAAACTATGACTAACACCTCTCATGGTCTTTTCTGTGCTCTCTGGTCAAGCTTTGGCAGGGCTCAACATCTGGCCCTCCTTCCACGTTGCCCTTAGCAACGCCAGTGTATTTGTGGACTACAGCACAAAAACCAACAGCAGCCTCATCGGCCATCTGAGTGTATCTCTGGTTGACATGAACACCAACACCACCCTTCTGACCCGGACTCTGCCTAACAACCAGTCTGCTGGTAGGGTGGAGTTCAGCTGCTCCTGTTTCCTGTATGCTGGAACTTTCCGCTTCCTGCTGAAGCAGATCAGCACGGCGGAGGAGTCCCACGCAAATGGGACGGAGCGTTCGGAGAGTACCACGTGGTGGTGGAGTTCAGAACTGCAGGTGCAGTGGCCCACCTTTCACATTGCGGTCGAGAGGGTCGGGAACCACTCGGGAGCTTTTCAGGCAAGTACCAACTAAAAATCGAGTCTTTTTTTTTATTGTAGCAAATGTGGGCCGGAATTCTGAAGATGCTAAATCCATCATGAGGATTGATGTTTTCATATTTTGTTGACTTTGCTTTTCCTCTCTCCAGATCGGCTTATCAACCAATGAACACTTCCAGCCTTGCTCCAGCATCGTCCAACCTGCTCTGCTGCTAGAAGTCAGCTATATGGAATACAACCAGATTGGCCGAAAGGGCATCAATAAGGTGCAAGCCCGCACGCTCCATCCCATCCAACCTCTCCGTTCCCAGATGATCAAGCTTCCCTGTGCTTTTCCATTCACGGAGAAAGACTTCATACAAGTATCCCTGCGCTCCCCCCATTCAACGCAGGAAGTGAAAAGCTCCGGTCCTCTCTACCTGTCCCATATCTTCTTCTATAAACTGCTGGTGGAAAACGCCAATACCTATAAGAGTAGGTGTGAAGGGACTGTGACCGTGAAGCTCGTAACTCCACCTTGTGCGCACATTGACGGCAAAGTACTGTTGTATAAGGACGGAGTTGTTGGAAGAGGGGTCGCCGTCCCCTCTGGGACGGCGGGAGCAGGAGGAACAACAGCGATGGGCTTCGGGCAAGAGGAGCCGTCTTCTCCTCCGTTGGCTTTTAACTGGCTCACTCAAGGAGAGAACGAGACGGAATTCAACTGCTCTGTTTTTTACCCGGGAAGGAGTAAGTACTGCTTCCGATTTGTGTTTAACTACAGCCGCTCGCCTAGTCCGGCTCAGACCTGCCTGGTGGTGCACAGGAGCGAAGGTGAGCAGTTTGGTGTTCCTCTATTGTAAAATGTCTCTTAGGCATGATGACCTCAACGTGTATTATCATTCAAGTGTACTGTTTAAGATTAAAATGTTCTTTTTGTGTGTGTGTGTGTCAAGAATCATGGGGACCCTGGAAACAGTGGAGTGTGTGCAGTGTGAGCTGTGGAGAGGGTGTCAGGGAACGTGTGCGGGAGTGTTTGTTGCCCTCTGGCGTGGAAGGGAAGCAGTGCACTGGAATGGTGAAGGAACAGTCCCTCTGCTCCCTGGAAGACTGTGCAGGTACTTATGCTAATGCCATCAAATCAGAATATTGCCAAACATGCAACGCTGTCTGTACGAATGATATTTCTCACCCTCCAGCATTTGCAGCTCCATCTCTTCCTCCCGTGCCGGCTGGAGTCGGTCCCTTCGGTGGCAACGTGGTGGCCATCGTTGGCATCTCCCTCTGCCTGGCCGTCATTCTGGCCACCGTGGTGATTACCCTGTGGAGGAAGCTCTGCCGTACCCCTCAGTGCAGCTCCGTCCGTAGAGGCTCCGCGCATTCCTCGGGCGGGCGCAAACTCTCCGACGAGGCCTCCGTTTGCGGCGCCGGCCTCCAGAGACCGAGCTCGGTCGGGGTCGGTTCGACCCAGATCCACAGGCCTTCCCTGGGCGGTCCTCCTCTTCCTCAGACAGCGGTGATGCCTCTCTCACAGGATCCAGAGAGGCTGTCACCCACTGGTCAGAAGGTCCTGCCTCCCATTTTTGGGTACGGAATTGAATCAGCTTTAAAAAGCAGTCAGGTTGCAGTGTAAAATGTGTTCCGTCTCCTCCTAGGTACCGCTTAGCTCAGCAGCAGTTAAAAGAAATGAAGAAGAAGGGCTTAAAGGAGGCCACACAACTCTACCACGTGTCTTCAAGCCCGGTTCACGATACTTCGCTAGAGAAGCCGACGTCACCGACCAATTCCCACATTCCATCACCCATCGCATCCCCCTTTTCTGAGCCACCGTCGCAAACTTCTCGGATCACGCCGGACCGAGCGGGTCCCAGAGTGGATCTCATCTTGGGTCCTCAAGTATCCAAGTGGCGAGACCGCACTGCCGATTGGGTGGAGATGGTGGAGAGGAGCAGCGTAGCAGGTGTCGCCGACAGACCCGTGACAAACACGTATCACAAGAATCCAAATTTCCGAAGGACCTCCAGTTTTACGGAGACAAAACCTCAGCCTTCATGCGCAGGACACTACCGAGACAGAAGCATGACTCAGGTGAACGTCACAAATTTGTCATTTCCGTTCTATTTTAGATGATCAACAATTGTTTAATTACTATAAATGACTGTTCAGGTGGGATGTCGCACCCTTCCTGAAGGAAACTCATGGTCCAAAGAGAGAAGAGAGAGGTCTCCATTTAGCGCCTACCCCATTCCAGAGCATGATACCCCAAAGTGGGCCCATTCTAGACCCCAGAGGGATCCCTCAACACAGACTTCCACTCCTTATCAAGTGAAACACACGGGAACCAGTACCTCGACGAAACACGTGGACCACTGTGGCGCTGAGGAGAAACAGCCGAAGGGCAGAGCGGGAAGCGGAGCTCCTCACGAGGGAATTTCAGGGATCGGCGGCCCACTCACAAATCCTGACTGTCAGTACGGAGCAACCCTGAGTGTGGAACGGGCCGAGCAGAACTGGAATCGCCGCGGTCCGTCGCCGGTCCAGAGGAACATGCTGGCACGGAAATTAAAGGAGGCTCAGTCCTGCTCCAGCGTCAGAGGGCGTCAGCGTAGCTCCACCTTCAGCGTGTCGTCATCCGAAAAGAGGGAAGAACACGGCCGCCCGCGTCCCGGTTCGGGATACTACGTCGGCACTGAAAGCTCCGCTTACCCCCTGAGTGAGGCGGAGCAACGGGTGCTGCGTTTTTCACCAGACGAGAATTAGATCACCAAGAAATGTGATGAACTTTTCTCAGGAGAATTGAACAAGATTCAAGTCGTCCAGATTGTTTTGTAATAGTTAATCATTCCGATTGTGCCAAATAACATCATTTTTGTTTTCAGTGAATGGGCATATTTTTGATGTGTTTCCAACAAAGGTTTAAATAAAACGTTTTGCCACTGCTTTATATCAGATGAAACCGTTTTTCCACACAAAACCTGCAATAAATTGAGGCCATTTATTTTTATCATGGGTTATATCGCTTACATTGCTGGTATCGCTTGCCTATTTGTAATGTTGATACGTTACTGTCAAAGAGTAATGACATATATGATGTGGGCGGCAGATTTAACCTTCCCCGCCACCGCTGCCCATGGCGTCCAAGAAAAGCAGAGGACGAACCTTCATGGCGGTGTGTCGAAGGGAGTACCAAAGGCCCCTCCACGTGCCCCACACGATGCCGTTATCAAACTGGCCCTTGTACTCCCCTTTGCGGTAGAATTTTCCATTCAAGTTGGCAAAATGGCATCTGTTGGCAGAAAGGAGAAATAAAGCATCAGCATATTATCTCCAGATACGACGTAGTGTTCTCGAAGTCTCACCTGTTGTACCACCAACCTGCGTTGTTCTCCTGAGCACAACTGCCTTGAGTGTAACGGTCATTGTCCTGTCCATGACATCATCTTTAAAAAGGATATTTCACACAAGTGTGAGCAGTCAACTACTAACCTGATCCCTAGTGCTGAACTGCATGCTGCTGAGACCCGCGGACCAGCGCTCCACCATCCCCCCACCGCCTGCTAGAGCATCTCCAGCTTTTCCGCTGTACGTCTTGTACCGTAGCCGGTAGCGATCCTATTGGAAAATCATCTATATGACTCGAAAAGATGCAATCATGAAAGAGGAGAATCGCGATACCAACAGCTTCATTGCTGATGCGGAAGTTCTCATAATACGCATGACTTCGCTGTCCCGCCCAGTCCATTAAGTCTATCTTCACCAGATTCCGACCTTGGGACACAAATACGTAGTCAGTGTAAATAAATCGACAGAATGTAATTGTCAAATTCTTGCTTACCGTCCGACAGCAGGGAATAGATGTGCTCATTTCCTAACCAGAACTCGTCATTCCACAGCTTGAAGTCGCCAAAGCCATCTCTGTAATCCACCCAGTCTCTTTGAAGAGACACACATATATGAACAAGATGATGCTATCAAATCATCAATCATCAATAGAACACCTGTCAAAGTCCACTTTTCCATTCCGCCTTCTCTGGAACACTGTCCATCCTCCTCCGTCGTCCATGTCGCAATAGACCAAAACTGGCTCTTGGTCAATTTTAGGTCTGATGCGGTAAAACCCACTGCTTGGTCTTATTCTGTCAAACAGCTCAGAGCAATCTAAAAGCATAACAAAAGAGAATGATTACAAATATCCGATGACATATCGGACTGGTTGTACCTCGGTCGTGGACCATCAGGCTTCCAGCTGGCGGAAGAGGCGTCGTCAGGGTCGTGTTTGAGTCCGACGGAGGAGTCGGAGCAGGTGAAATCTGCCGGAAGAATTGGTGCCGCTGCAAGTTTTCCACCTGCCAAGTTCTGATGACAAGTTTGTTTTCCAGTCTCTTTATGCTTCGCTTGAGAGCTGCTACATCTGGACTGCATCCCTTTGAAAGAAAAACGGATTCAAAATCCATCGAGCCACAAGTAGGACCACGTAGATGACTCACCGATGATGAAGTCTTGGTTGGGAAAACCAGGAAAAACATCAACATTGGGAAGGATGTCTAAAATGATAGCAAACATTTCACTTCAATGAAAGATATATTTAACGGCTCGACGTACGCAGTATCTACCGACCTTCATTTTGCAGCGTTCCTTTTGTTGTCTCCGGACTCTGTGTTCTGCAGTCGGAATTGAGTTCAAGATGGGTTGGGTTGGTTCTGCATGGTCCGCATTAGAGGAAAAACATTGCCAAAGGTTTTTCTTCCCCTCTGTCAAGCATTCCATCTTTCAGGAAGAGTAGCTGAGGTCATCCTTTTAATTCCGGGAATGACTTTGAGCATTGATTTCATTATTTGTGTGGTGGTGCACGTGAAAAACGTACGTACAGCAATAGAGACGATTCCATTTTCTCAGTCCTGAACGACGCTTTTTAAATAATGCCCGAGTGTGGAATCAGGTAGACCGATATATTGTTTTATTGTCATTGTGCAGAGTAGAGGTACATAGCCAATGAAATGCAGCTAGCACCTAATCAGAAGTGTAAAAATAAATTTTAGACTGCAACATAAGTGATGCATCATGTTATGTACAATGATGTTATGTACAATGAAACAACCAAGTTACAATATACAAGTCATATATTATTTAGTATGTAAACATATTTACAGTGTCAATTAGTTGAAGAGGTTAAATCTGTGCAACATATATAAATAGCGCAAATACCACGTGGATAAAAGTGAGTGCCATGTTGGGAAGTTGAACAAGATTCCAGCATGGATGTTCTTCCTGAGCTTAAAAGTTGAAGCTGGACCTCATCTCTCAAGAGTCTTTCAGTTTGCTTTGTGTGCATTTCCATGTGGAACTTAATGGCATCTTAGAAGAAAATAAAGTGCTGTGGCATGTCCATAATTAAAAACAACAAAAAAAAACCCAGTCAACTGAGGATTCATTAAAAATGGTGATTACGACGCACACGCAGTAAGTCTGTTGTGCAGTTTCTAGATTCTCTTTTTGTCTTGGCTCCATCCTCCGTCCGTCCGTCCGTCCGTCCCGCCTGAGCCTCAACAGCCTCCGGTATCAGCAGCAGTGATTCCTAAACCCTCAAAGACGCAATGAAGCCTGTCTGTGCCTAACTGCGCGGTGGTGGAGGGCTTATTCTGAAAACGCTCGAGTAAGCTTTGGAGCTCTTCCTCTAGATTCAGTGCGGCGGCAGACTGCTCAGTCTGTGTGGTGGACGATTCTTCTTCAAATCGCTCCAGTATAACGTGGAGCTCTTCCTCTAAGCTCTGAGGCTCCGACGAATTCACAGTTAATGATCTGCCCTGTTTGTCATGGGGTAGGGGCATGTAATTGACGCCGCTCAGAAGCTGTGAGAATTCCATCCCGGATGAAGTTGGAGCGGCTGGAGGCATGAAGTTATGCACAAAAGTAGGAAGGCTGGCTTTAGCCTGCTGCTGCTGCTGCTGCTGTTGCTGCTGCTGCTGCTGCTGCTGCAAACATGCAAGGTTGCTCACAGACTGGGATTCTGCCAGTGTAGGGTATCGTTCAGGCCCCATCATGCCCGTCTGGACCGGAGCCACGCACATCCTGGTGGGCTGCGGAGCTTCTGGATCTTGATGGGAAAAAAAAAAAACATTCGGATTAATATCAGTCCACAACAAGTTGTGTGATCTGCTTGAATTTCAAAACTATCTTGACTATCAATTTGTGTCATGCAAAGAAAAAAACTACCTGTACCGGTACCATTGCCCCTCATCCTCTTCCTCTTTTTGCCCTACAGGATAAAAAAAAAAAATCATAAATCAGCAAATATGAACAATATATCCCAATCAATGAACAAAATATTGGACACACACATAGTTGTCACACATGGACCAGTTGGGATACAACTGGGCGTGACGTCTCCTCTCAACATCTGCTTCTTCGTAGTATTTGGCCTGGTCTTGCTGCGGTAGTGAATTCCACTGTGCACACATAGCAACAACTTGGAAATGTGGCTATTTGATGATCTGATTTGATGCATTTTGGTGAATTGAATCTTTATATTTGGGGTCTCCGGAGCACACTCACCATTTCTCCCAGGATGACATTTACTGACGCGCTGTCTTTCTTATCCAGTTTTCCCATGAGAGCTTTGCGATGCTTCCTTGCAAACACCATGAAGGCATTTGGTGGTTTCTTTATGTACTGGTGGTGCTCCACCTCATCGTCGGCATCTCTCCTATTAACCAAGCGAGACGGTTCGTTTTGATCCCAAATAAAAATAGAGACATTTGACATCACCAGACAAAAACAAGAGCTGCAGTGCTTTCATCCAAGTTTGATGATTTGAACTATGGCACGAATGAAACATTCCATTTGGATTGCAAGGGGAACATTGTTGCAGGTTCAAATCTGAACAGGAGTGTTTGACACTTACATAAAGACACCTGGAGTGAGATTGGGGTTCCCTGGCATCATCATTGTTGTGCCTCCCATCTGAAAAAGAAAACAAAGCAAAAAAGGAGCAATAAAAAACTGTCGCAGTAAAAAAAAAAAAAAAAAAAAAATGTCCGGTGGCCAAGTCAGGTTTTACCATTTGTGGAGGAGCGGCAGCAAAACTAACTGATGTCGGTGGAACAAAGTTTTGCACGGGCCACCAATATGGCACCTGCTGTGGAAAAGGCATACAGGCCATATTACGGCATTGCCAAAACACATCACATATACCAGCAGTGAGCACATTTAGTATTTCATGATCTAGCTCATTTTCTATCCGCCCATAAAAATACATGAAAAGATGCATTTGAGTTGTTTGGCCACAAATTGGATTGCACTATGCCTAAAATGCCTAGAGAGCAAATGGACTTTTTTTTCTGCAACAAAACCTGCAGCCAAGACTTGAAAACTCATCTATAGACTTGTAAAAAGTGACATAAGTAAGATTTCAACTAAATTGTGAGAAGGCACATCAAAAATGTGAAAAGTTCACAATAGGGAGAAAGGGAAATTATATTCAACATTTTTATGCAAATTTGCTGTAAGGTCTTCTTTGGGTAACACTCCAAGAACTAAATGTGATGCATGATCCAAGATGGTGACCTAATATTTCATTGTGAACTCTTGGATATCATTCCATTTGAGCTCTGTTGGAAGTAAGCGATATCACATGCAAATTGCATCACCATGTAAGCATGTCAACAAACGTGGAAGAGCCTCCTCAAACAGCATCTCATAAACGGTTTGCATGCTTACCTGGCCATGACTGTAATATCCTGCAGCACTGTTCATGTACATGACTGGCTGAGGTCCGTTGAACATGTCCGGAGCAGCGAGGGTGGGACCTTGCTCCGCGAAGCGAGGTAAGGCCTGGTAATTGAACCGCACGTCTCTCGGATCACAACTTGGCCACATTTGATCCATTTTGTCACATAGTTTGCAGCGAGCAATGCGGGAGCAGCACCAAAATGGCAAGATTGCACATCTCAAACTCAGGTGACTTGAGTGACGCGTGAGGAACACGCACAGATGGGATGACGGATTTCACACAGTTTTGTAAGCGATAACATCAACTTTCACATAAATAAAACGTCTTCCGTGACACGTCTTACTACACACACGTTTAAACGCTACAACATCACGTCATGCAATTATGACGTCCCACGTGTCAAGCGTCAGGATTTGCGATGCGCGGAGGGCCTCGCTGAATTTCGCAGTGCCATTGGAAAATGCATTCATGAATTCATCAGAATTATACAGAGATTTCAAAAAAAAATTAAATAAAAATACAACACTGATAAGTAGTACTTTGGGGGTAAAATTTGGATTTAGGAAACAAAGGAATTTTAAATAAGGTGCAGGAACAATTACAATACAATAATATAACAAGATTAAAATGATAGCGAATAGCCTAAAATACAAATGCATGCAGTATCTCAATCAATAAACAAACAAACGAATACATTTTAAAAAATAAATTTGGGACATTATCAAGGATTATGTTCATGGCTCAAAACTAAGGATGTGTAGGTATAAAACGTCAGGCTGTTCCAGAGAGAGAACTGATTTTTTTTCTTTTCTTTTTTTGTTCACGTTTCTTAAGACCAGACAATAATCGGTGAGATATTTTCTCTTTTATTTACCAACAAAGAGCGGACAACATTGAATACTGGCACAAAAAGTGAGGAAGCAGAATTTGTTTTTCTGGTCAACATCAGCATTACATGATCAGTAGTAGAACACACCACACAAAGCGAGGTACAGATGACCGAGGAATTATTTTGATACGCACAAACAAGGCAGTGTGGGTTAACCTGCACACCCACGTAATAAGGCACCCAATTTTCTAACCGTATCCAACTTGCTATCATTCCAGTCAAGATTATAGGCACAAACTGAATATTTGTCTTCCATTGTGCTCATGTTTGCAAGTGTGTTCATACGAGTCAGCGGCTCCCTGTGCAACAGTAATGTCACGTCTAAAAACATAAAATAGCCTTAAAAGGATGTTGAGCAATGGAGTCATACCAAATTGACTTCAAAGCCCGGGTTGCAATTTTCTTTCCATGGTCACTTTCACAGTCAAAACTGAAACGTTTGGGTAAAACTAATAAGGCCTCTTTTCATGGTGCAATGAATGTTCCATTTATATTCTATTGGTCTTTTCAAAAAGTTTGAACTTGGTGTTGATCTTGTTTGTTAGCTCTCTAGGTATTTGTGATACTTTATAGCTGGACCAAGATTAAACTCTTAATTCCCCTTTTAATTGAAAAAGCAACTATGGCAATGAAAATGTTACTGTTATGAACATAAAAAAACAGTAGTGTTTTTAAGAAAGTCAAAGTCTGCCATTAAATGAGACGATTCTGTAACCCAGAGCGACAATATCACATTGCTCTACGTTCAAAATGACACGACAACACTGTTTGAACTGGTACTCTCCCTTCACTTGTTTTGCCAAACCTCAGATTCAATATTTTTGCATTTTTGAACATCCGTAACCCTAACACATTTTCCCATTTCACTTTATATTATGTTTGCATTTGCTGTATAATTAATTTAAAAAATATATACAAACATTAAGGCTAAGCTAATAAATTATGTTTTAAAAGAAAAAACAAATGTTTAATTTCCAATCAAACTCAGTGCTAAACTGTAATCAGTTAATTGGCCACAGTGCAGAGCCATGGTGGAAGGGTCCACACTGCTCCCTAGCGATGGATGGGTTGAGCTCCCAGCAAGTAGACGGCGACACCGGCTGGCTGGTCCTTAAGTTAATAGCCACTATTTCTCAAGCGTCCCTTCATATCAGCTTGTCCTTTGTGGTTCAACATGAAGAGTGGGCCAAACTCCACATAAAAACTAAATAAAGGGGACATTTGCAAATGAATCAATTTTTCAATTGTTGTTAACATTGAAAATACAGCAAACTGTCATATAAGTGAAGTATTAAAGATGACAAGAAAATGCAATCAAAACTTGGGGGCCTTTGCCTATAATAATCAACATACCTTTACTTTTGGTCTGTACTTGAGGTAGGTTGTTCTGATTTGCAAACTGAAAATAAGGGGGAAAAAAAACACGTGAATGAGCTTGGACATGTTTCATCACAGCAGTAATGTGAGCGAGGCGTGTACCTGAGAAGTATGTGCAGATACGAGCCCAAGCCTGTGAAGATGTGCCACCAGGCATGGAACTGTGTCACCACTCCGACACCAGGGGGCAGTCTTTGTCTACTGGCTCTACCATGCAGTAAGCAACAAGACAGTCATATGACCATTTGGAAAATAACTGGAGTGCAATTAGAGCCACGATACATTAGAAACAGTCACCTTAAGGAGTCACAGAAAATATTGTCAATGTTCCACAGAAGAAAGCCTAACAGAAATATACCCAAGGAGGTGTAACACAAAGGCCGTAACCATGGGTACACCCTGCAAATGAGACAAAAGGCAAATTGTTATTTTCGTAATATTAACGAGACGAGATTTCCAATGCAAATAATCGACTCGGCCAACTTACCATGTAACAATGAAGACCGATCGCAACACCAGACACGCGACTAAAGCGCCGTACATGACCTGAAAAAGACAAGTCATTCTGAAAAGCAGCTCTATTCATTGGTAGCTCTGCTCATTTGAAGATAGAAGCTTTGGCGTCTATCGCCGTCAATGGCAGGGAATGAGTTTTCCATGTTTATTTAAGAAGTACAAGAAAGTGAAGGCACACTGAGCCCCAAAAGCAAACAAGCAAGATCACAGAGCGGAAGACAAACTCACTTGGTGAAACACTGGTTCCTTCCACTGTAAATAGACCTGCAACAAAAAATCCATTTGGGAAAAATGCAACAAGAGCCAACAAAGTGATAATAAATACTCACCACAGTTACTGTGACGCTGAAGATGAATAATAACGCAACAGGAAACCAGCTAATGCTGTTCCCTTGTTTGAAGCACTCGTATCTAGAAAATAATAGATGCAATGTTCTTATGTGTCCACTGTATTGGGAATCTTTAAAAGCCTGAAAGCTGGAGCCACTTACAGACAGTAGACAAAGACACACGTGCTGTAAATCATTGGCAACTCGTCCAGCAGCTGCAAATGGCAGTCAACAAAGCATGCATTGTGTTATCGACGTAGAATTTGATTTTTTTTCCTCAAATAAATGAATAGTTGCCTCAGTGCACGATTTATATTGTGCAACGCTGACCATCACTTTGACTTGCTTACCTGCATTTCATAGAGCAGTGTCATGTGGAAGCACCAGGAACCAACACCGACAGCTGAGTGGCACAAGGAAAAAGTCACTGGAGCCTTTACGCAACCTTACGATGACTTGAGCATCTTTTTAAAACAGTCATGAAAAGGACTGACCTGCAAGTCCAAGGAAAGAGAAGATGTAGCACAACTCAAGGCCATGGCGAAATGTCTGGATGGCCCCGCAAATGGGAGGAAGAATCATAATCAGGTTGCTTACAGTGTTCCCTGCGCAGGCAAGCAAACCAGTGCATCAAGATTGTGAAGATGGTGACAGTTCAAGGACTGCTTTGACGTATGACAAAATCTTGCTAGCTATCTGAGGAAAACTTCCACAACTCTATTATTGTCTTTGTATGCTAAATCAATCAATAACTTTGGACTAGACTGATTTATTACAAGTGCAGTGGAGATCTAAAAAAAAAAAAAAAATCATGTTTCTACCTGGGTGCGGTGATGTGCAAACAAGACCTTATCAGTTTGAAAAGCAGAACACCTCGAGTGTTTTCTCAACTGACACATTCTACTTAGAACTGCAGGTGACTGATCTGATAGACTTTGGTTAGTGACTAAATACATGTATTATCTGTATCATACAATTACTTGGTTACTTTGCAATGAACCATGTAGAAGAATGGCACACATTTGATTCAAGACAAAGATTTGGAGTATATTCTTTATCGCTTTTAAAACATCGCTGCATTCCAGGTAGTCATTGTTACCTGAATGACCGTTACCATGCTGAAGCACAATCCCTGTGTCATCTGTATAAACAAAAGCTCCAACTGACAGAAAGGGGCGGGGGGGTGAACAAAACGTGGCTTTTGGGATTTTATTTTATTTTTTTAATCCAATTTTGGGTACCATTACTATACTTGCACAGTTTGATTAGGGAGGTAGTTATTTGTATTATTCTAGATGCGTAGTTGGGCACTAAGTGGTTGCATAATTGCCAATGGTGCATCTAATAAAGTGGCCAAGTATAGTCAACAATGGCTTGTTCAAAATGGGCTGTTATCACGAAGAACATCCGAGCCAGCTCAGATCCTGCTGCTATTGTTTCTTGAGAAACCTGTTTTTGCTTTTTGCTTTCTTTGTGTCATGGTCGCGGCGGAACACCAGCCTGCACGTTTACGAATGAGCGGAAATGACATGGGGAATATTAATGCAGCAGAAATGCACCTTTTTTGCGTGGGACGGACATATTGTAGTCGCCGACTCTGGTGGTATGTTCAATGTCGTGTGAATATCAAGCTTGCATCGCATTTCGATGACAAATAAAAAAAAAACACATGCATTGTGTTGACGCATGAACCTATTGTGTTACTCACAGAATTCGGCGATGTAGTATGAGACGACATAATTCTCTTCGCACCAGTCGAGCGTGGAAGTGGGCCGCCCCCAGTATCCGTGCCTGTCCAACGAGGGAGCCATGATGGGAGCGGAGGAGTTGGTGCGGGCGGCCACTAACGGATTTGGAGTCCCATCCCCGTTGCGCGAACGCGGCCTATGACAGCTGGAGATGGGAAGCAGTTCAGCACATTGGGGCGTGTGACGTCATTGCTCCACGTCCCTCTAGTGTCATTTGACGTGTACTGCTCGCCAGTGCTATGCATACTGTACACTAGAGGTCGCCAAATATTTTCTTTCTCATTCAGATTGAAAATTTGCCTAGGGGACATTGTGGAAAAAAAAGATCTTATTCAAATTCCAGCATTCCACAAACCCGCCCAATGAAGAACAATGAAAAACCTTGGATGAATACCTCTTGGTCATATTTGAAACTGAAATGTCAAGACAAACAACGAAGCTTCATCACCTTTTCAAAATTCAAACTGTATTTGACAAACCGTATTAGACTGGCACACCGAGACAGCCTTTTTTATTTTATTCAAGTAAATTGTATTCAAAGTCATTTGACAACGTTGCACCAATGATACCGTCTTAAAGGATGCTCTGAATAAAGACACTCCTTTTCAAATGCTTGTGGAATGGTATCAGTGTGTGACAGGAATGTACTTAACTAACTAACTATCTCTCACACACACATGCACACGCGCACACTCACACACGTAAATAAAGACAAGTCGGCATGTGGTTATAATTCATCCCTCATCTTTTCTCCCTTTGGCCTGACCATCCTGCCAATAAACAAGATGGAGTTGGTCTTCTTGTCCTTGACCAAGAAGATGAAAGGATGGTCGACATAAAAAAGTTTGGGGGACTTCAGCTTGTCAGAGCTAAATATGCTCGTGTCCATCTCATTTCCTTCCGTGGACAGTTCCATGGTGGCTGCATGGAAGACGCTGGACAGGTAGAGGTCCTTTTTCCCAGAGATGTTGGACAAGTCTGCTTTGGATTTGTTCACTGCCTCTGTCAGGCCCAACTTGTCAAGATGTTTCTAAGGACGAATGGACAGATACGTAGATCATGCAGGATGAACTATTTCAAATGTATTTGTTAAGTTGCTGATAATTACGTACCTGCAAGTTGTGACTGACTTCCATGCTCACTTTGGGCATTGACAAAGCCACTGGTGTCTGCTGCAGCTTACTCAGCCAACTATCCAGCTGCTTCTTGTTCAACATTTTCTCAACTCTCTCCAGACTTTCCACTTGATGTGGCATGATGAACACCCCACTAGACTTCTTATGAGCCAGCGGCATGTTCAGAATCAACACATTATTGGTCGCGTCGTCGTAGAAGTCGTAAAAGCCTGGTAAAACAAATGATAACATTGTGGTGAATCCAAATAAAACAATATTTTGATTTCAAATCCAGACATTTCATAAGATGCTGTTGAATTCTACACTGCCGAACTACCTGTGCGGTGCATCATCTCTATTGAAACAGTGTGGCTATGGGAGGCCATGAATCCACGCTTGTCAACCATCTTGGGATGGAACTGCTCATCCCAGTGAGCTTTAAAAAAAAAAAAGTAAATTCTAATATCCGTTAAACCATCCATCCTTCCGCTTTTCTGACGTTGGGTCACGGGGGCATAGCGTCCATCAAATAACAGAAAGAAAAAAAATAGTTTCGCTATTTCATTTGTTTTGATGAGGTAACCTGCATCCCAAAGTCAGCTCGGTTGGTTCCAGCGCACCCGTGACCCAAGTGAGAAGAAGCTGCATAGAAGATAAATGGATCAAATACTATGATCAATATTTCTACTTACGTTTGAAAAACATAGCGTCGATGATCATGGCACCATCAGTCTGTTCTACAACCTTTGTGACTTCAGGCACTTTGCCATCAGTGGACTTAGCAGCCCATTCATTGATGGCATTCAAAGCACTTTTCTTATCTTTGAAGTTGATTTTGGAGTTGTCACAATTGTAATGTTTTTTGCTGCTTTTCACAAAGGCATCCACAAATTTAACAGTGTTGGGTCCATACAGACGCTTGCTCATCTTCCAGGTGACGTTACGTGCCTCGGGGTCGCTCACCTCGCTCAGGAGCTCGGCCAAGCCGGAATGCAGCCGCTCGTCTGTCACTTTGGCTGCATTCAGAACACTTTTGACTTGAGAAGCAGTCGAGGCTTTTCCTCCAAGGGCCACCAGACCCAATGAGGAGGCCACCACCACAGGAGAAATAAGGATGTTTTCCACATTTTTCTCCTTTGCCATTTCTTGGTAAAGACTGAAGGCTAAGTTGGCGCTGTTGTCAGCCAACGTGGTGGCGGCTTTACTCAGGACTTTGTCGGCGGATTCGGCCGTGGCGGCCGATGCTGCTGTGGCCAGGAGGGCCAGCGCTACCAAATGTATCCACATGGTGAAAAGTCTAGAAGTGAGAAGACATGAAGAAGAAAGGGGAAAATGAAAGGATAAAAGGCCAAATAGCTCGAACTGTATAATATCGGAAAAATCCAATTTTATTGAATGCACAAAATTGTGTTCATCTTTAGGAATATACAAGAAAAGCACAATTATGGCCTGCGCTCCAGCAAATGCTCGTTTTTCCTCTGAGATATATTTAGAAAATAATATCTGGGATAGTGGGTTAGACATGCAATTCAAAGATCTCTGGAGAAAAGTATTACATAACAGCCACGTAGACAGCAGCTGGGTGTATCTTAGCCCAAACCCAGGTCAATTTAGGTCTCAGAGCCTTGGGTTAACTATTATTATTATTTTATTTTTTTTTTTTTTTATTAGCTGAGACTATTATAATCAATAATCACATTTCTGGAAAACCATTTTGAAAGTCATACAAAGACTAAATATGTGCAATATGTTTCAATTGTAAGTCAAAGTGATTGACTTTGTCTCTGCTGTGTACTTCAACTCGATTTTCAATGTAGAATAGTTCCCAAATGCCTACAATGGCATCACTAGTGCATATTTCAATCTTAACTTGTGATCTCTTTCCACATGCATGCCTGGGCAATAACACTCCTCACAATACTCGATCCCCTCCCTCTATTTATACTTGTATCTTACCTTATTAGGCCTTTTCAGCAATTCCAATGCTCGCTCCAAATCTCTTTCCAAACACAAGTCGGACTCTTTCGAATGTTTCTTTTCTGAAGTCAAATGTTGATGAAAGAGTTGCAGGATTCCAACTCAGTTTTCAGTGAACAAAAATCCCTGCGCTGGAGTCTTGTTTCCACGATGTCCCGCCCATGTATCCAAGGGCAGGAGGAGAAGAATCCTCCCCGCCCCCCTGCTAGGTCCTAAAGCCCTCAATTGCTGGACTACAAGAGCAGTCAGACACCCTGGATTGTTTTTTGTAGGACCATATATGTTAAAGCAAAACATGAAGTTGACTTTATTCATGGAATGTATTCATTCGTCTCTGAAAAGTACACAAGCCTCTTGAGTATGTATTCTTCCAGCTGGTTCTTCTGGGAATACGAACTTTGGCAAGTGAACATTCTCGTTCCATATTTCCCACTGTGCCCATCCCCCCGACTGCAGGAGTTGTTGTGGATTTTTCAAGCAGGACATGCAGGAAGTTGCAGAAGAAGCGGATGTGTGTCCGGTAGACTGCTACTCTTCTCATGCATCTTATTTATTTGTGTTGAAGTACATCAGGCCTTGCAACTAAATGTGTTTTTAAATCGTTTTCATTGACAAATTGTCCTCCAGATGATCACAGCTTTTCTAGCTGGAAATGATTTGCCAGGCCTTCACTGCAGCCACCTTGTCAGGAGTGTCCCCCAGCTATAGCTTGCATTATTCAGCCCAGATGTGAAGGGCAAAGGTCAAGAGACAGAACTGAAAGTGACAATTCTTTTGCAGTCTTTGCATTTTTAATTTCGGCTTTTATATTTCCAACTGAATTAAACTGGAAGCACACAACAGATTTGAATGAATGACTTTGTTTGAATTCTCCAGGAAGGTAGAAAAGTTTCAAGTGCCCTCTGCTGGCTCGATTAATATTACCACAAGAGGTCCACAAAGAGCAATGAATAAATTGAGTCAAGTTTGCAGTATTAATAATGCAGTTCCACATTATTATCATTCATCAACATCGTTATTATTATGATTATCATCATCATCATGCATGTTTGGGAAATTGTCTCTAATGTTAATGTGAATAATGCCTCATAATTTTCATCTATGGTTTAACTCGCCCTAAATCTGATGGGACAGTCTGCAGTTGACCCAAAAGTGGACAAGCGGTATTACATTGCTACTACTGACTTGAGTGAGTCCCACAGACCGTGAAGTGGCCCTCACTGGTGCATGTACAATGTTTGGGATTAGAAGGATCTGACCTAAAGCTAAGGGTTAATCTCTGACTGTTCTTCTCGGAATAGATCTCTTACAAGACGAGCTGACTCAACTACTCGACCTGTTTGCCATCTAACCCTAACCCTAGAGTGAAGTTTAATGAAATCATTTCTCTGTTATTAAACATTCCATTCTGCACCTTTAACTTGGCTCACAACACAAGAAATCCCTTAACACTAATGATTACCTCCATCCTACATGTCAACATTCAAAAGTGGTAGGAAGAACAATCTCACTTATCAGCGTCCGTCCACCTGTTGGACATCATTCATTAAACAGATCAGCCAATTGGTTTTGTTTTACGACATGGGTCATTCCAGAACCAAAGGACAATTAAGGTTCAAATATTTTTTACTTTGTGGTTACATTTGAAGGAAAAATGCAGTAATTATATATAATATTAATTATAATCATATATTTTCCTGCGTTAAGAGACTTAAAGAAGAAATAACATGGAATAAATCTTTGACCATTGAATCAAGTACATTTTTAAATTTCAATCTAATCTTATCTAATGAGAGTAAATGGTGTGCGCCATAGCTCCTCCCCCACACGGAGGAGCGGATTACGCGCAAATGAGAGGTGCACTTGCGTCTGTCTCCAGAGCAACAGCTATTTAACAAAAGATTAGAAGAAAACACATGAATGCAAGCTTTCCAACTCTTTTGTATTTGGGGGGGGCATTGAGCGTTTTTGGGCTCACGTCTGATTGGAGCAAGTTCAAATGGACTTTGAAATAACGACGTCATGTCAACAACACCCGAGGGCTTGAATCTTGCAAGACATTTGGACGTCTTCAAGTCTTCCTGTTTTCAGGTAAGAAAACTCCATTGCCCCTTTAGATGATCTCTTCGAGCTTCTCATTTATAATTAGAATTAAGCCTTGCAATTTGGTTTTCATGATGTTTTACTGTATCAGACCTCAACATTAGAATGATGGCATGCAATGTGGTGATTAATGGCAAGTGAGTGAAAAGAGATTTCATGCATGCATGCATGCAAGATGAAAATGAATGGCTGATGTTCTATGTACATGTTTTCAAAGAAATATTGAGTTAATGGCATCATCACACATGCATAGCAATTGAATCCAAGCTTAAAATATTCTATAAAAAATTTGTCATTGTTCCTAGAATGATCACTTTTCATTTCAAAAGCACTAGATGCATCGGTACTCGCTATCAGTGTGTCAGCTACTGGCATCAGTCGAGACAAAAAGTGCTATTATTGAACATCCCTAATGTGTAGGTTATACAATTTTTATGAAGGAGTGAATAATGAAAGACTAAAAAAAGTGACAGAAATAAATGACCAGACTGATATAATGGTCTTTTGTTCTCTGTCATTGATCTTCTTGAGTCTTGGTTAATGATTGTAATCATGATTCATATTCTTCATTATTCCATCCATTTGGTTGCAAATGGTGGTGGCATTATTTACAGTTTGGAAAATATAATTGATTATTATTATTCCCTCATTTGCTTTTCATGCAATTTTATCACACACACCTTTAAATTTCGCTGTGTATTTCGCTTTCCCTACTCTGAGGTTTCTACCCCAAACAAAGTAGTGTTGTCACCACAATCTTGTTTTGTGTTAAACAAACCTTTCCTAACATGATGTTACAAGGTCATTTGTTTTGTATTACTCTATCTAGACTTGAAATAAATACAGGCACAAATATGTGAAAACAAATCATTCAGTCATTTGTGTTGAGAAAGAAAAGGTATTTTGTAAACAAGGGTGGCGCACCGCCTTTTTGGTGTTCTTCAGGGTTCCCAGGTCTGTGTGGGATGCTAAGAAACTGCTGGTGCGTTGTGGCTAAAGGAGCATGGTGAAACACCAACCCTTGCAGGTCTATGAAAAGCAAGTGCTTGTGTCCTTTGTCACCGGCATCTACGGTTGTCGTTGGAAACGCTACCAGCGCTCGCAAGACGACACCTCCAGGGTAAGACCGTACTTTTCGTAGATTTTTGGATGAACACATTTTTCTTCTAATTACCTCCCAGTGTCTTACGTAAGCTGGTGAGGTACCAAAGCTGATCACTGGTCAACAGGACGTGTTAAGTGACCTATCATTGCCTCGCTCTCCTTTCATATGGAATTACCTCCTGATCCTGTTAACTATTGAGCGAGCGAGTCCTTGAGTGCTGGACAAGCTCTCCTTCATGTCGCTTTATAATATGTTGAAAAACAAACACATTTGAAGAAGCCATACGATTGCAAATGGAATTGTCAGATGCACAAAGATGATTATGATTGATTTATTTTCTTTTTTTACAGTGGGAGTGTTTGTGGTTTATCCTCTTGTGCAGCTCCTTTCTCCTGCTTCTTATTTGGGCCTACTTCTGGTTGGCGGCTCAAAATGATTTTGACGAGTTCAACTGGTGAGTCCGCTTTTCAACACCCCTCATGTTATTTTCGAATTGTTTGGAATGATTTTGTGATTCTGTTGAAATTGCAGGTCAGTGTATAACCGCTCTGGTGAATGGAGGGATGAGACCATCCCCATCCTTGCAAGCACCACCGTGGGATTCAGCTACATTTCAGTCTTGGTGGTGAGAGGGCCTGAATAAAAATCATCAATAAATAATAATAAACATTCATTAAACACAACAAAATTTTTCTTCATTAGATCTTGGCATTTTTCCACATATCCTTGGGACAACAGCTGAATCTCTACTGGCTCCACAAGGTGTAGTGAGTTACTATATAGTATAGCTTTGCTTTATTTGGAAGTTTTTTCAATGAGCTCATTTTGTCAGATGGGAGTGCTGGCTACACTTGTCACTACGATCTCTGGTGTTGTGTCTGTTGATGACATATGGGCGGATGAGTGGGACGTCCTGCTAGTGTCTCTGCAGGTTTGTTTATACTCCAAACAAAATGACATAGGAAAAAAAAGACTTGAATTGTTTATTATGGCCACAAAAAGATTTGACTGTCACTTATTTTGTGTTCTTCTTTTAGTTCACAGCACCATTCCTTCACATTGGCGCTCTCACAACAGTCACAGCTCTTAGCTGGCTGGTTGCCGCTTATGTTGTTCGCAGAGAAAGATCTAGTAAGTGTTTGCTTCAATTTCATCCAGACCAGAAAGTAGAAGAGCTATGTTTTTTTTTCTTCTCAAACAGTGACGTGATTAAAATGATCCTTTTTGTGTGTGGATCTGTTTTTCACATCTACTGTCAACTCATGTAGTAGGATTTAAACGGCTTAACAATTCCTCCAGCCAACACATGCTAAGCCTCTACGTTGATGAAGCATAATCCATAAAGCTCACGCCTCTGTCTTAGATTTCCAGATGATGGTGTTAATCACCTACATCATCATTGTGATGGCCCTTTATTTGGCACCGCTCACATTCTCCTGCCCCTGCGTAATGGACAGTCGCCACCTCAGGCCTCGCCCAGACGTCATCGGTCGACGAGGAGCTCCTATGGTGAGGTGTTTTTTTTGGCTACTGTTGTCGCTGTTATCAAATAATATGTAACGATAAATCAAATCATGAAATAATCATAATGATGATGTTGTCTGTTTATCTCTCAGCTGGCCCCAGAAAACACCATGGTGTCCTTCAACAGAGCCCTACAGCATGGAGCCAGCTCCCTGGAGGCTGACGTCACTTTTAGGTGATTCAACTCCCATTTTGGACATTTTCATCTTGGTCTTAAGTCTTGAGTTAATTTTCTATCTCTAGTATGGATGGCGTTCCATTCCTCATGCGAGATGGCACCTTGAGACGAACCACCGATGTTAGCAGGGTTTTTCCTGCCAGACAGCATGATGATGCCGCTTTCTTCAATTGGACAGAGTTACGTTCCCTTAACGCAGGTCGCTGGTTTCTGGAGGTAAAGGATCACATTGATACGCACTCGTAAAAAGCAACTCATTGATATGTATCTGTGTTCTTAGAGGGATCCTTACTGGACAGTAGAGACGCTAACCGGGAGGGATCGGAGCAGAATAGTCAACCAGACGGTTTGCAGTTTGCTGGAAATGCTTCGTCTGGCAGTCAGGGGCAACGGCTCGGTGCTTCTCAACATCCGAAGGCCCCCCGCAGGCCACCCTCGCTTTCGGAGTTGGTTCACGGACACAATGTGGGCTGTGCAGAAAGCCGGCATTTCCCACAAGAGGGTGAGGACTGTAGCTCCCTCTTGCGTATATCTGAATTCTTTTAATATCGTGTCGCTGGTGTGGGGCCACCGCAATCAATTTCGTATTTATTTATTTAGTAACGAATCCAAATGACTGTGCTTTATTTGACATTTTCTGAATGTGAATAACAATGTATTCCATCTGTTTCACATGTGTTTGTGCCAGGTGACATGGACCCCTGACACGGACAAGGGGAGGCTCCGGGGGTTCCAGCAGACCACAAATGAGAAGCTGTCAGTGGCAGAGATAAGGCAAAGGGGCATTACAAGCCTGACGCTTCACTACAGCAAGGCCAGCCACAAAGATATACAGTAAGGAATTTGAAAAGTGGCCGAATCTTGAAGAACATAACTTTAGAATGAATAAACAATTGCCAAAATGACTGAATTTGGGTTATCTCTTTACAGCTATTGATGTACGACCCATGTATTTTGCAGACATGTACCTTACTTCCTTCCCCCATGCAGGGAGTATCTGGCCAACAACGTGAGCGTGACCGTCTTCCCAGTGAACCAGCCGTGGCTGTACTCGCTTCTGTGGTGTAGCGGGGTGCCTTCCGTCTCCTCCGATGCCCCCCAAGTCCTCCGAAGGGTGCCTTACCCCATCTGGCTCATGGTAAACAACTCTCATGGCTGCCATTGCAGCAAGGTCACACACTGACATATTTGTTGAGAGCGTTGTCTAGTGGTATTGTCTGGTAAGCGCTTGATTTTTTTATTATTATTTTTTGCTGCCCCTTTCAGAGTCAGAATGCTTACCGCTTCATCTGGATCGCCTCAGATCTTCTCTCACTTGCTGTGGTCATAATAATTTTCAGTTTCCAGAAGTAAGTACACATTGTGCAGGGACGTTAATACTGTTTTTGGTTTTAGCAATAATTCAACTTATTTGTAACTTCCTATTTTGTGTCTGACTCCACCGACCTTGTTTCACTCGACTGCTTCAAAAGCGACTGTGCGTTTTTTTTTTCTTTCTTCACTCTCCCCCTTTTATCTTGTCAATGTTTTCATGTTTCACCTCTACGCTCTAACCTCTTTCCCCCCTGTCCTCTTTCTTTCTTTCTGTCTGTCTGTCTGTCTTTCTCCTCTGATGTCCTTATTTTGTGCGGTACTCTGTCTGATCTGCATGCAACCTTCCTCCGCTGCCCCTTGGCATCTGTCAGCTATCATATGATCAGGTAACCGCTACAGCTGCCTTGCCCTGCCTTTGTTTCTTTCTCCTTGTTTGTCCTCCTTGTGCTTTTTCTGCCTGGCACCCATTCCTTTCACCAAACAGTTTGATGCACAAACTGTACCTTTACAACCATTTTGTGTGCATCAACACGTTTAAATGCGTGCTTGTAATATATGATTGAAACATGGAACAGGTGGAGGATGAGTGGGATGCAGAACTGTAACCCCGAGCAGATCATGCTGAGCGCTGTGCCGCTTCGATCTAATCGGGATGTCAACATCATGAAGGAGAAGCTCATTGTTTCAGGTAGTACAGCTATAGAGCGAATCGGTTTTTCTTTGTTATTAAAAATAATGTATGTCTTTCAGAACTCAACAATGGGCTAACAAGCACAGAGGAGCTGTCGTTGCATCCCGAGAATGGCAATGCCAGATACGCTCACGGAAACTCATTTCACACGGAACAAATGGGATGCTAGATTACTATTGTAGTGTTTTCTATTATAGTACATGTGTCTATAATACACGTTCGGTATATTGCACTTGTTGGAATACACATTTCCAAATTGTTAGTATGCATACATGCAAGCAAAGCTATGGTTTTTAAATAGTTTTTTTTAAAAAGTTGAATGTATTTTCTTTTTCATTATATTCTGTGTTTAGAAAGTGGACTGTGTATTATCTATGTATGATACATTGATGTAAATAGAACATATTTTAAATATTCTTCCATTATGAAAGACTTTTCAGTGTGGTTTTTTTGGCCAATGCGCTTTTAGGAAATCCCTAGAATATTGAGGGTATGCATTGCAGGGCTTTGAAAGTCTCTGAATTGTCAGTATCAGATGATATGACTGCCATACCACCATGTTTTGAAAATATTGAATAGTGACATCTTTCACGTGGATGCCTTGAAACCGATATGGGTTCAATATTAAGGAAGGATTTTTGTCATTATTATAATAATAATTAAGATTTGCATTTTCACCACTTTGAACAGCTGAGGAGTTGTTAATAAAAGTGATTACATGGACTGGAAATTGGTCAGACTTTTCTTTACCTTTTAAATACATTTGATTGTGCACTTGGAGATACTTTTATAATCTGTTTGGGGGATATTTTTACTCCGTTCAGTTTGATCTATGATGTATTTTTATCGTTGATGTCCCAGTCTGTACCAAACAAGGTAATCATGGGTGCAGCCAAAAGGTTTCTCCAATCCGCCATCTTTATTACCCGGAAGAACTCAACGATGCCGAAGTGGAGATTTGCCGAAAGACTTGGTTTCATTGAGGGTTCACCTCCTTCAATCTATGGAAACGTCCGACACAGTAAGGCGGTAAGCTTGAGATGACACACAAATTATAAACTGTATTTTAACTTTAATATTATTGTGTGTCTATGATGCCCTCGTTTTCATAGCATTAGCTTAGCATCAGTCTTTCTGCAGATTTTAGCAACGTGCGCTCTGTAGTTTTACTTCTTGTGGATGCATTTTGAGATGAATTGAACTTTGACTACATTCTGAATTGATGTTATTCAGTCATTTTATATGGTTTTTTTTCCAATAATTGATCATCACATAAAATATTTTACTTCTGCAAACAGAAATCTTACATTTGCTCGGATAAATTGTTGGGGTTGGGAGTCCGAGCTCAACATGAGCATGCCCCTGTACAATGTTTATAATTATGTTGATGCAAGTAAATATAAACATTGGTTCGGGCCATTAGATATCATTTCACGAAGCTGTCATCTGCACAGGTTCGCAAGGAAATTGAAGCTCTGTGTCCTCTCGGCTGATGTCAGAGGTCATGTGGCAGCCAGAGTCTCTCAGGCAGGTATTTGTGTCTCCTTTGGTGTTCTCCGTCTTGGCCTCTTGATTGGGCTCCTTCTCCAAGTGACAATTAGCTGTGGTGAAGAAAACATACTGTCACAGCGTTGCCTAGGACTAAGGACTCTTCATCTTTAAAACAAAAAAAAAGGTTTAGGTTTGTTAGCTTTAAAATTGCATTTAAAAATAGATAAGAATTTGTACAGTGTCAACATTCAAAAATGAGATAAAAACCTTTCATTCAAAAGGAATGATAATGAAGCCAAATGAACTTTTTCTTTTAAAAATTCCGAATCATCTTTCTATAGTTCTGACATGTATAAAAGGTCTGGCATGTGAGTTCCTCACTACTCACTGTAACGCAGTTGTTGCAAGGACTCGACAGCAGCGAGCAGACGATGCCTGTGCTCTGGATCAGTCACTTTGAGTTTTGTCAGGTGATGCTCCTTCAGCCTCATTAAGTCATCTACTGTTTGATAGCCGTTCTGCTGCAGAGAATTGGAATATTCCTGGCAATACAAGTGCACAAGTTCGAGTCAGCAAAGCACTCGGTGATATCAAATGTTTTGGGCATGACAAATAAAAACAACCTCCAAACTGAGGCGCCTCAACACTTCATGGATAGTGGATCGACATTTTTGTCTTGCTTTGTGTGTCTCAGGAAGTTCCTCCGTGAACTCATCCACGTAGATGAATTTAAAGGTGCCTATTTTGTTGTTCAGCATCCCAGTCCATATTCCCATGGGGCGCTTGTGGATGATGTCAATCACGTCACCAACCTGAATAAGACGTTATTTATAATGTGGACATTCAATTGGGAATATTGACACTTTTCACTTGAATATTTCTTCACTTCTTAGAGTTGAATACCTTGAGTTTGAGGGATTCCGTGTCATACGGACTCGGCGTAAACTCTGTATGGACTCTCGCTCGACCACAGAAGTGTCTTGCGCAAACCAGCTCATCCTCCAGCCGGAGACTGTCTCTGTTACTGGAACAATCACTTGTGACTCCACCTGAAATGGGAAATTACAATCAAATGATCCTGGGATTTGGATTCAGAAAAAGAAAAAATTGCAGTTGGCCAGTGATTCCAATTGGAATGATTTTTCTTGTATTCTTACTTGAGGAACTTTGTCGACTATAGAGGCTTTCCATTGAATTACTGGAGAGCTTGCATCCTTCAGCGAGTATCCTTCCGACACCAGATTCTCTCTTCTTAGATTCTGCTTTTGGGGTGTCGACACGCTGCAATAAAAAGAAACATTTTCTTGATATGCTCAAGATTCTTTTTTTCCAGCAGTGGCAGTCAGATCAAATGATCTATCCCATATAGATGGATTTGTGGACGTACGATGACAGCTGTAACTTCTTTCTCCGCTGTGGTGTCAGCCCGTGGTGGGTCCTCAGTCTGGTTCTGGCTTGGTTTGGATCCATTCTTTTCCAGCTTTAAAACAAACGGTATAAGAGAGCTGATGATCACAATGCACACTTTCAAGATGGGTCGGTAAATGCTTACCAAAGAGCGTGTATCATGTGATTTCATCAAAGGCGACAGCGCCGTGCGGGTGTGAAAATCTCCAAATTTGATCATCTGTCGGGGCAAGTGGGAGATTAAATGCTATGACAGATGGACGACAGCTGCCCAAATGATGTATTCCTTGGCATTTTTTTTTTTTTTCTGTTCTGAATCTAGGTCAACCTCCAAAAGCCATACAGTGTTTACATTGAGGGTTACTTTAGTTCAAACTTCAAATTATATAAATATATATATATATATATATATATATATATAATATGATCTATCTAATCTATATATAAAAGCCATTTATAGCCTGTACATACCTGTAAGGGAGAGTTGAACATCATCTAATGTACCGTAATTTTCGGACTATAAGTCGCGGTTTTTTTCATAGTTTGGGTGGGGGGGCGACTTATACTCAGGAGCGACTTATATACATATATATGTTTTTTTTCACTTTTTTGGGCATTTTATGGCTGGTGCGACTTATACTCCGGTGCGACTTATAGTCCGAAAATTACGGTACACAATGGCATGAAATCTTACCTTGTCTTGTGTGGGTTGAATATCTCTGGTTGAATCTGCAATTGTGGCTGATGAAAATTCCAATTCTTTTCTGTCCAGTTCCCGAATCAGACTCTCAAAGCGTTCCCATTGCGTTGCCTGAGGAAGCAACAAGTGGCTAGCGCAAAGCCACGGCGGCTCGTGTCCAGGTGGGTGGCACGTAGAATAGAAAGGCGAACAGGCCTGAGAACACTCAGATGGGTTCCAAACACATTTCGTCCTTAAATCCTCATTTGGGGTTTTTACTTCTTCTTGCTGAGCGTCTCCAGAAGATTTTTTCTCAGTCCGTTTGCCGAGGCCGATGCAGGTCAACACCGGGTTGCTGTTACTTAACACGTGTGATGAATTATCTGGCAACAAGTCCATTTGTATTATAACAACAATCACGCTGTCCCAATGCGGATACAAAAGTCAAATACTCACTGCTCTTATTCGGCCGGTTCTTTCCTTTTCCAGAAGCATCCTGATTTCTTTTTTTGGCTTGCACCAAATCATGAAACATCTTCAATCTTCTTGCTGTGGAAGTCAGCGCTCCATCTTTCTCTTCTGCACTTTTACCACTCTGGAATATCACAGCGTTCATACTTGAGTGAGCACAATGTTAAGACTAGTCTTGTCATTTATTCTTCAGCTGTTTTCCTCAAGACTATTGGCCATGTGAAAAGAGTTAGGTGCAGGGTCCTTGAAAGAAGATTAAAGGTTATAAAAGAGATTAAAGAGAAGGGTGAATCAGATTTGGCAGACAGTACAAGCGACCACGTTCACTCGCATGCTTGCCTTCAGTTGTTTTCAAACATCAGGAGATTAAAGAAGTAACATTTGCGGGAGCTTCTTTTCACTACTCGGTCGGACACGTAGAGGACAAACGGCTTGTGTCACGTCTGCTCACGTGCGATGACACGTGCGCCGACACGGGCATTGCTACCTGCATGCCTGGCGCACAAAGTCATGTGAGCAAAGGATTACGCAAAGCTAAACTCTGCTCAGCCGGGCGAATCATTGTAATGAGTTGTCTTTGAGTGACATTTGAAAATCTGACTTTGAACGTCTCTCTGAAAATAAAAAGTCAGTGTAATATAGCTCTTTTTTTTTACCTGAACTGGTAGAGCATCTTTCGTCTTTCCAGACTTCAGCTCCTTCGTTGGATCTTCAGTGCTGCTTTGACAGCTGACTTTTGAGGTCCATGTAAAGATCAGGAAGGAACTCAGTTAGACAACATTTGTGTGCTGGCTGATGTCATTTCAATAAATGCAAGAAATCTTCACCTACCCGTCCTTCGTTCTGTCTCTTGATCATGAACATCATTTCCGAGAGCCGATGCTGTCCAACAAGTATAATCTGTTTCTGTAAGAGAAAACACCGTTTACCAAAAGCATCTTTATACAACATGTGATTCAAAAGATAAACATGATTAAAGAGAGTCAAATATGAAAGTAAATACTTTCCACTAACCTGATCTTTCGTTTTCTATTGCTGAAGTTGGGATACAAGACCTACAAAAATATTAAGAAAAAAAGTTGTATCATAGTTGACTTAGCTCAACTTGCTTGCCCCAATAAAATGATGCACATACCTTCTATTGTTTCTTTTTAATCGTGCATTATTTGATGTTTGGACCTTGGGGGGGGAAAAAAAACAAATGAACTTGAAATATAAAAAGATAAGAAAGCCCAAAATGATTAAACTATGAATTGTTTAAATAATGACAATGATATTTTTAACTGGATTCAAATCTGCCCCTATTATGCAATTGCGGTGTTTGACTGACTTGTGAGTCGTCTGATAAACTTACATAACTGATATTTGGATCTGAGCCAGTCCATTGAGCTCTACGCCTTAGAAGAGGGCTGCAGTGGTACTTTGGTAACACGTCCTTCAGTGATGAATCGTGGGGTGCTTCATAGATGCTCTCTGAGGAGCCATCCTGAAGACAAACAAAAAAAAGTTCCAAATTTAAAAAAACAGTCAGTGTTCATTATTATGATATATCATAGCACTTGATGTAAAGACAAAAAATACACTCTTGTATAGTTTAAATAGGCAAGTGGTCATAATATTGTAGCTAGTCTTTGTATTTGGATTAATCATATGAAACAGCCTACAAGAGAGATTCGTGTCAACAATAACGTTGCAGCTCCTCTTTATCGCTGCAAGGATTATCTTTCGAGTATTACCAGATATGTTCGGCAAAAATTGATTCTTACCAGAGTGAAGCAAAACAGATTCATGATTCATCAATCGCTGTGCCCAAGACAGTCAAGCCAAGTGGAGCAAAAAGAAAAAGACACAACTCTGTGATGTCGGACTACTTTCCCACATCCCACCAGTGATGTAAAGGCTCACCCATGCTCACCCCATGCTGCCTGCAGCCCAATAGCCTAATCCCAGTTTAAAATCCCTCCCTAATCCAATAGATGCAGTGAGCCGGCCGGCACTGTCCAACACAGTCCGGGCCACCCGTTCCAACAAAACAATCAACAAGCACACAGACGGATGGACGGATGGGCCTTTTGTCTGGAATGATTACAATGAAGGCCTCCTAGCGGGCAAAGTTTGTTTGGCTTTTCCCCCCAATAAGGTTAAACGTAATCCACTGTGCTTTTTGTGTCTAAAGGTTTTAATATTACAATTAGTAAAAGAAAAGAAACAGCAAAAAAGGTCCAGGTGGATTTGGACAGCAACAGTGACTTTTAATAATGTTGTCACTACTATACTATACTATACTATACTATACTATACTATACTATTTGAAATAAGATCTTCGAGATGTGGGTGACTGTAGACTTTGCAATTTAATAAGATCATCTGTAATTTGGCATTTTCTATTTGGCGAAGATGTCCACTTTCAGGTGGATTTTGGCCTTTGTAAATCTAAATGGAATCCTCCAGGAGATGGCAGTGTCCTCCCCTTTGAATTTCCACCACTGCCTGCCCTCCCTCACTGTTGACTACCTCGGATTCAATTGAGATCAATTCTTGCTTTCGTCTCTCCGTTGAGATAATGCAGGTAACAAAGTTTAATCTGTTAGCTCCGAATGGCTTTATTTACATTATTGAAACATTTGCACTTTATTTTTTATCCCCCTCTTGCAGCCAACACCTTTTACTGCTCTGAGTGTTAGTAAGAATGGCCGCCGTGGGATCTTGCTGTATATTACTTGCATAAATTTTATTCAGTGCAGCAAAAGTCATTCTTGCACCTTAATTAAACACTCTAATTCCTTTTTGACAGTCTGAATGAAATATGCTCCATCATGTAATACGCCCTTCACTGCACAAAATTACAATATTAAATCTCGGTGAAACTTTGGCCCTATACCTGCTGTGGTTACAGTTTGACCTCTAGTTTGAGTTCAAATTCCGCCATGTTTTTTCATAGAGGAGCTGGAGGCAACACCTTTGACCCTGCGTCCAACCTCTAGTTTATCCTGACATTCCTGTGTCGACCTCTGACTCGGTGATGTACAGAGTCTCAAGCCGGAGGTGACCTTTCTTGCAACCTTTTGAACTTTCGACAACCTCTCGTCCCAGTCAAAAAGTGAAACGGTCCGTCCCCTTGGAATACAGTAAACGACCTCTTGTCCGCCAAAGGTATGCATGTACGGTGACCCCTCTGACCTTTCATTAGTGCTTCCTTTTATTACGCCGGTTCCTCTTTGCCTCGTCAGCACAAGGGGGATGGTGAACGAACGGAGGGGAATGAGAAAGAGGGAGGAAAGCAAAGGCACGAGAAAGAGCGATGGCAAGGCAGAGAGAGAAAGTGATAGGAGTGCAGAAGACGGAGCCAAGGAAAGACAGATTGGCAGCATCTGCTGTGTTGACTAAAATGTCACCTTTAAATGGCTTCCCTCTCCTTGATGCTGGACCTCCCTATCTGATCTCCATTCTCCTTGGGAGTTGAAGTTGCCATGAGCGATGAAGGACACAACACAGAGCTTATATAAATAGGGCTCCGGTTCAAGATAAGCGTATAGTCAAAAAGAAATACTATTTTTCATACCTCCCACGGCTCGACGGGCGCCGCCGAAATGCTCCACCGTTTGAATGTTAAGTCAAAGGTCGGCGTGTCACGTATGACTAAGATAATTGGATTTTGTGCTGCGCTGACATTGAGAGCTGTTATGACCTATATCATACAAATACTATTTCCCGGAGCATTCTGTGGATGAATATCTCTTCTCAGCCTGCGTATGATACATAAGCCTCTCCTCCCTTTTGAAATACTTGAAAATTCACCATGGAAAATGATTGTAGTAATCATTTTAAAATGAGCCTGAAGTTATTCACACTTGTGGCTGGAAACGGAAAGAAAAAGTCGTGTTAGTATTCAAAGTAGATCTCAAATGTTAAGCGTGCCCAATCCTGGTAACAATTGCAGACTGTGAATGGCTTGTAAAAAAAGAAAAAAAAAACCTCACAAAATACCTAAAAATAGACCAACCATCATTGTGGCTTTTAGATTAAAATCGACACAGCTAAATCTGCCCTGAAGCAAACGAGCCACTTTTACGTCTTGTTAAATTCTTGGGGGGGGGGGGGGGGGTCATCAGGATTCTCAGGACTAGGTTAGATCACGCTGACATTGGCACCATGTGTTGGCACAGCAGTGTCATTCTTCAAGCCACTTCTATCCTAAATGTCACACTCACAAAGCCATCTCGCCATCTCCAGTCATGTGTCCCAGGGGCCATATTCACCCTTCAACCATCAGGTTGGAGTCATGTCACAAAGAGGACATGACACCAGGGCCAGTCAATTGCCGAGGGCACGGAACTGAAGAAGGCCCCCGAGAGATAGCTGACATTGGTCCATATCAACGACAAAACAAACAATGATGCTGCTTTAGATGTTGCTTTGACAACAACTCGGGAATCATTCGCAACCAGCGTTTTGCCAGCTATTGCCGGTTTGATAGCCATTGAAAGATGGCTGATATCAAACTTTAAACCCCCAGGGTCATATAGAAAAGTCACAAAATAATTCAACATCAAATATAATAAATATAAATAAAACCAAAATAATGAAACTTAACATTGAAATCATATTTTCATTGACAAAATAAACTTTAAGCAAGCTTTATGTTGACTATTTAATAAAGTCCACCGTCTTGTTCTTTATTTTTGGTTTGGCCTTCATAGTTCTTGTCTGCCCCGCCTCCCAGGGATGTGGAAACCTTTTCCCCAACTCTCTGTTTACTCCTCTTTAAACTAATCTATTGTGTCACTGTAGGTCGTTAAACTTATAGACACACTGAGAAATGTAACGAGGCTAAGCGGATGTGTGATCACGGCTAGATTGTGAGAACCCCCATGAACACTTTTTGGTGGTGCTTCTACTGTTAGCCCTAAATAGCCTTTGGTCCATCGTGACCCAGAGTTCACCAGCTATGCGTTCATGATCACTTTGGATGGTGACAACCTGCCCAACATCTGATGCGAAATCATTTTGGAGTTTGCAAAATGAATTGAAACAAAATCTCAAGTCAAATAAGTGTGACAGGCAATTTCAAAAATGGTTGAAATGTGTCTATGGGCAGAATATTTCCTGTTTTACAAGGTTTTCTTTTCACTATGCTGCACTTGAACAACAAGACGTGTTTTTCAGCAGCTGCATAAGCAAATATCAAAGGCGCAAATCATGAAATGCTTCCTTTGCATCTAAAGATAGAATAGGATAAAAGTGTTGTCAAAAACATCAAATGGATAATACGTTTGTGACCTAGTTCCATCCCTTCGTATGCTCCATTGTTCTGGATAATGTCAATTAAAAAAATCCCCGCATAGGCATGTAAATCTCTACAAAGCCCCTGTCACTGACAAAGGGGTTTGTCATTGTGGGCCAGGCGCTGTGGAAAGTAGGACTCGGCTCGCTTACGTACAACAACCTACACATTCCAAATGAGAAATACCACATCAAATGAAAGTAACTGTCACTTATCACCAACATAATCCCACTTCTGAGAATCCAAACGTGAAACATTGGTGCTGCTTGCAGCTGACAGAAGACAAAAATGAGAGAGTTTGACCATCTTTACAATTTCCACACGGCCACCATCTATGAGTTCACTGCTCTTATGGATGAGATACATATCATCTGTAAAGTGTTTGGATGGAGGTTGTTCATAAAGGTGAAGTGTATCCAGAAGGTCTCAGGGGGCAGGTGATGTGCCACAAAGATGGCCCCTGACATCTTCCTCAAAGGTGTTTCAGACAACAAATAGCAGTTGGGCCTCCTGTCAGCCTGCGGGCCAACTGGGGGTCATGCATGACACTCTGCGCCTTGACAGCACAAGCCCCCACCCCCCCCCCCCTCCTTCTTCCCCGTCCAGCGCCAGGCTGAAGCCCCGTCACGAGAGAGACGAAAAATCCTTCTTTCCTTAAGGTGCAATGAAAGGTCAGGAGTGTGCGTGACTCACCACGTGGCCTACCTTGACATCATCGGGGAGCCGAGCTGCGGGGAAGATGGGATGAGGAGAACGAACAGGTGGACGAGGGATGGTGAGCAGTGGCAGATAGGTGGCGGGAGTAATGAGTCGGTAAAAGGCGGACAGAATGACAGGGTCATGGTGGAGGCGGAGCCACATGCAGGTTGAGGTAATGGACTATCGGGACCGACCGTGTTTGTCTTGATGCGCCCAATCCTTTTGTTGTGTGGCTTGTGTTGCGGATGTTTGATACACATTTGAGGCTTTTTAAGCATACTTCCTGAACATGCCCTGTTTTTTCCGCAACACTTGGCTCCCAGTGGACGATGTGATCACTCGCTGTACTCTCTTTTGTTTCTTCCAAATCCTTTGGTAGTGCATTTAACAGCCCCGCCCCGACCGGATGAGAAAAAGAAAGTCAAAGAAACTTTTGCTCGCAAGAAGTTTGTCCCTGCAATTAAAAAAAAGTCAACTTACATAGTTGTTCTCTATCCATCCAGTTTCTCTACTTAATTGAACATTCTGTGAATGAGATCTACTCACAATTATTCCACCACACTGCCTCATATTTGTATTTCCATTAGTACTAGTTTAAAACCTAAAACCATTTTATTTGATATTTATATTATATTTATATTATTTATAATATATTTGTGTTTTTTTTTTCAATTTATTATTATATTATTTATTTCATGAGTATTTTATGATTTTTCTCTCTCTCTCTGCAGTGTTTTTGCCACCCGAGAAGGCAAAAAAAATATCAAAAGGCATATCAGATAGCACTAGCTTATCGGACATTTCCCCCGCATTTGGATTCCGGAGGTGTCTGCCACTTCATACCTCTCTAATGGCTTTCTTTCTCCATCAGTGCTGTCTCACTATCTGACTCTAATGTAGTTACGCACTAGACATTCTCTCAATATTCAACCAATTGCACTTTATCTGCCCGCAGTGCTCAGTGGCATTCGTTCTACCTGCTCGCAGATATCAAGAATTTAAAGCCAAGAGCACTTGGTCTTTGACAGCTTCCTGAGTCTGAATAGCATTGAGGGAGGCTGAGTGCAAGATTGAGATTGATCAGCAGTGAGACAGTGGCTGCGCCGCTTGCTGAGTGTTTTTGATTTTTTTTTTAAGGTCACCCTCTCCAGAGCCAAAAGGCCACATCAATTTCGGAGCCCTCATGAGGAGGCGCCGCATATTCTCCTCCATCACTCAGCCCCCCCGTGGAGAAACGACATCTGAAGGTGTACTTGATTTGTGCGGAATCGAGTACCTTGCATGATCAGAATAGAAAATAAACAGACCCAACGTGAGGGGGAAAAAAACAAGTGACACCGGAACGTGTAGCCATGGGAAGGCACACAGCTGGAAGCAAAGCCATTGTCCTGAAAGAAGGTCAAACTTTCTGTCCTTTGTAAAACTTCATAAACACAGACAAATCTGTATCAAATTAAAATGTACATGTATAATTGGCCTCGGACAGATCCACCAAAGATCAACTTGAGTGCATCCACATTCACTCGTACCCATTTCGAAAGGCCTGCTAGGACAAAAACAATGAGGCGGCGTTCAGACAGCTTCAGGGAAGAGCAGCGAGTGGGAGGCCACTTTAAGATAACATCACAAAACACATAGACAAGGAGAGGGGAAAAGGAGGGAGGAGGGAAGACAGGAGTCATCAGAGATCAGGGTGACCCTGTGCCACTCAGGAACATCTTCTGCCTATAAGCTAAAGGAAAACTCACCAGCTTGCGACAGAGTTATCTGCCCCCCCCCCCCACGTTAACGTCACTCAACCTTGACAGTGGCCATGTCCTCATATAGCGGGGCAAAAAAAAACACATGGCCCACCAAGCATTTCTCAGAAGACTACAGTATAAAAGTCACAATCCGGTGGTAATAGGTTGCACCCAACTTCTTTGTCAAGGGCAATATTTTCCCACGTTGCTGTTGTGTCTGTAAGGTACTGACAGGGATTGAGTGAGTGGCCTAACAGAATCAGGCTGTGTGAGAAAGTATTCACTTCTTCCACCCTCTTTGTGCAATTGTGGTCAGACTCCAGACTGGATCAGACACGCCTCCTTCAAGATTCAACAGCATTACAAAAAAGAATTCAGATGCTACCTGTTTAACATGACTTCTGCACTTGCCCAAGTGTAAACTTGTAAAGGCCAGCATTAAATTGATAACCTCGCCACAAATGACTGGCCCGTGTTGACCCCGTATGCTTGGCGAGGCCTAAGGACACGCTGAAATATGTCTGGATGGGATTTAATGCAGCGGCCGGCCATCCCCTTCTTAACCTGACCTCTGTGAAACATTGTTCCTCTCTCCCTCAGGTCCTTTGTTAGTACAGCACTTCTTCACTTGATGCAGTCATTTGCATTTGAGCAAATAAATCGCCACCTGTGGCTCTTGGCCCTGCTACCGAGTGTGACTCTCCAGCCACTCTTCTCTGAAGCCATCCCAAGGTAAAGAGGAGGGAGGGGGTTGTTTGTGCTGCTCCAAATGTGAGGAGTGAAAAGTTGAAATGAGTTCAAAAAGACACAATAAAATTCGTTCAAATGATGGCAATAGAAATAATCCATTTTTTGATGGATGCATTTTAATTATTAATCACCTGCCACGCGAATGCAAATATGTACTGTATATTCTTGCATTTTTTGAGTGTGGTACTGTTTTTTTTGTTTTTTTTTAAATATATTTTGTTTTTTTCCTCAACAGCTGTCCTTCCCAGATCATTTATGGTGTGTTTTTTCCAAAATAGGTTTTACCAGTTTTACAGTATAGCCACGAGGTTTCAGAAAAAAATTCCACCTGTTGCTGAACTTAACCTAATTAATAAATACTACTTAAATTATTATTATTATATGAATAAGAATGTTTCTGCTTCGTTTGGTGGTGTAGTAGATCACATCGTGTACTTTCAAGAAGACATGATTACCTTGTTGTTGACTGGCAACCTCACCAGAATGACGACATGACTTTAATTCTTCAAATGGCTTATTATCCAGAATAATCAATAATCAGGAGCCACATAGCCATGATGGCTGCGACAGTTGACATTTTGGAAATGCGCCGCGGCCGATCGTGCCAGGCTTGACCGAGACTGCAGATCAATAGCCCGCTAGTCAGTCGCCGCAGTGGAATCTGGGAGCTTCCTCTGGGTCACAAAGGAGTGTGGAGCGCAGGGCAGGGCAAGGCAGGGCAGGGCAGGGAAGGGAAGGGCAGGGGCTGCTCATGTTGTTTAAGATGGAAGCCCGAGCAAGCGCTGTGTGTTTGTGTTGCAGTCGCTGATGCGTGAAATGGAACTCAGGTAGCCGAGCGGGCCTCGGGCCTCGCTTGTATCTTCCGCCAAGTGATTACTTTACTTCATTGATTTTTCTCCCTCCTCCACTGATCTGAGAAGATCACTGGAAAGAGAGAGAACAAGAGAGGGAGAGCACGGCGAGGAACCATTGATTGACCTCGTAGCAAGATTCAACGATTGACAGCAGAACCTTGTGCGGTATTGCTCCCTTTTAGCCCGTTAATCGATGACCGAGATCCCCGTACATTCGGCGAGTATTGCTTTATAAATCCTTACAGAGAGGAGCGTAATCTTTTCCGAGCCAAACGTTCAAAAGATGGAGTTTAGTTTGTAAGAACAAATCTCATGTCACATGACCGAAAGAAGTGCGAAAGGTGTTAAACAAATTGTAAGTTTCATTAGCATTAACATAGCGGTGACTTGAGGTCACAAGGTCAGTGTTACACTTTTCCCGCTCGCACTGTATATCAATGGATCTTCACCAACCAGATGAGCGCAAAACATGTCAGTCAGTCAGTCAAAGGTCAGCCCTAGCTAGAAAATAATTGAACAATAAAATGTTATCCTTTGCCATTGGGTCAACATCTTTGTTCTTATCCAGTCAATAGAGGAGGTCAAATGCAGGTATATTGCTTGAGCATCGTTAGACACGGAACCGTAATAATTAAGACCTGAGACCTGTGCTTAACATTGGCAAACTCTGGCTCTAGAGTGATAAGTGCATGATCCGAATCAATAAGATGCACAGACCCATTGCCACGTAGGAGAAAGAAAATCAATATTGTTTTATTTGCTGTTATAATAGGCTTGTCCTGTTGCAAATGAGCTCTGTGGCTACCTTAAATGTGTCTGCTTGCGTCCAATCAGCAGGCAACATCTTCAAATGGACTGTTTGGTATATTGCTCTGTTAGGTTTGTGATTTTGGGCCTTCAAGCACAGATGGGGAAAGTAAGGTCTTTGGAATGTTAATGCTGTCAGACACAAATCTGTCGGCTATATAATGAAAAGCCTTGTACCCATTAATCCTCCTCATATGTTCTATAGATACAGAGATGGGACAAGTTAATCTGGATTTAGCAAACAAGATTCATAGGATTGAGCCTATGGCCATGTCGGTCGGGGTGGGGATGAGAATAATGATTTATAAGATTGGAATCAGCCAGGTAATGGATGGCGTCGGGCATTTCCGATAATAGAAGAAAAGGTCTAGAATAGAAAGTCATTAATAGACTCAACAAGTCTATTCATTCAGAGAAAATGTACCTTGTCCCTCCTCTAGTTGAATCATAGATCACGCTAATGTTCTGGAAGATTTAACCTGCCATTTTGACTCACTCTCGCCAGCCACTTTTAATTTTGGGTGGGAATGTTTTCATCAGCCTGGTACTGATACTGTCTTAAATGTGTTCTTCTCAAATGATCCTTTTCTTTGCTTGGATACGTGACTTTCTTGCTGGTACAAATGACATTGTGTTCATTCACATACGCAATGAAAACCTTTTTTAATTTTATTAATATATATTTTTTGCAATAATCAGATTGTATTAAAAGTCCGATCATTTCTGACAAAACTTCCTAATAATCAAACAGTTTTGAAAAAGCTAAATCTTTATCTGGTTATGGCTAGCAACCAGTCCAATGTCTCGAAAATGAATCAAATCTTTTGCGCCATTCTAAAGGTTTCTTGGAATTATGAGCACAAGCTCCAGCATTTTAATTCACTATGAATGCCTGATATCATTGTCAATGCTTATCGCCCATATCACACAGGTGTTGAATAATCTGGCTTCACCTGAACGTGACCTGGTGAAAAATAATCCAGGAAGTAGAAAGGTACTCAGTAAAGTGTTGCCCTTCCTTCATCAAATTTGAACACTGTGGTTTGCATATCAACGCCAAGGCTGATGGACAAAGAACAGTTTAAAAATAAATATTTCCTTACATGTCTAAAAGTGTATTTGAGAATTGCAAAAAAAAAAAATTAAATACTCACCAATATATAATTAAAATGAACTCTTTGCAATGATGACCTTGTAATGTTGCTAACTAAAACCATGACAACAAAATCATTTGTATATATTTGTATTTGAAAATAGTAAATGAGCACAAAGGTCAAAAAGGAGGCCGACTGCATCTGAGTTTTGACTGTGCCACCTTTTCTCCCACCTTTCTGTGATTGCAGGTCCTCCTGAATTGTCCATTATTACCAGCACTCATACAAACAAATCAATAACACTGCACTTAAGGCTACTTCACCCCTTAAAGATTGAACCCCCCCTGCTCTCTCTCTGTCATCACCGCCTCCACAAACTTCATTAGTGCGCTGCACCAGAAAATATTTGCTACTGTATTGCTCCTTTGCCATAAGTCTCCCGCAGTTTCACCTAGGGGCACTATTTTGTTGTGGGCGCTAATAAGACTCCATAGATTTGTGTGTTATCAGTGACAGGCGTGGTCAGGGAACAGAAGCTCTCTCCAGCCTGCCACCCTTGTTCATCAGACACTATAACCCACTTGCCCCCGTGGCTCCGGCCAACTGGCCCTTATGCCCCTCTGACACATCACAGCTATCCTTAGTGGGTGTGTGTGTTGGGGGGGGGGGGGTCTCTAATGCTGCTGCTGCTGCTGGTACCCACAGCACTGCCTACTGCAGCCAGGCCCTCAATGGCCCTCGGGCTGTTCTGTCTGTTCAGCATCTCCCTTTAACCTTCATCTCGGAAACAATAAAACAAGAGAACAGACGGGAGGAGGCGGAGAGAGAGAGAGAGAGGGAGGGAGGGAGAGGGTGTGAATTTTTGTGTGTGTGTGTGCGGGGGGGGGGGACGGAGAAAGACGCAGCAGCGGCGGCGGTAGACATTTGACACATCTCCTTAAGCCAATGTCTACTTTATTATCTTTGGCAGCCCTTATTGGTAGCACTAATCAAGCGGAAGGCAGGAGCGCTGTGTCGGAGGCTAACACCGCGTGTGACAAATATATTATTAACTGGAGGGAGACGGGCGACCTTGGCCATGTCACCTGAGGACCCCGCTGGAGCTTGCTCTGCCAGCAGGAAACGACCTTCATATGAAATCCCCGCAGAGGTCAATAAACTAAATAATTCACAAAGGTTATCATGCTGAAATTCTGCTAAAAGAGACTCGGCCAGAGATGGCAAATCTCTGAACTAAATGAGAAATGGTGTCCTTGTCACCGTGCAGTCTCTTTATCACGTTTATATGAGCGTGTCAGGGGACGATGTAAATCCCGAATCTCTCTATTTCGTCACTGCCGCCACTCTTCTATCGATCCGTCATTCTTTGGCAGAGATGCTGGGGGTTGACAAGGAGGCTTAGGCAACAGCATTTTTCAACATAACGACTCTATTTACAATCATATTGACAGCTTGTATGTACAGGAGTCGATCAGTCCGTCACCGTCACCTCATTTGCATACACCGAGATGGCAAATTACAATTGTTGCTACGCATTTGTGTTTCGGGCTCAACAAATCCTAAACAACACAAGAGAGAAATCAAGGCAAATCTATCCTGGCGGGCAGCAGA
The DNA here is from genome assembly GCF_901709675.1 of Syngnathus acus. NCBI lineage: Eukaryota > Metazoa > Chordata > Actinopteri > Syngnathiformes > Syngnathidae > Syngnathus > Syngnathus acus. The sequence continues at coordinate 1,073,468 of NC_051099.1, read as the reverse complement.
CACAGTTAAAGGTCACAGTTGGAAAAAGCAACAGCAGGGCGGGGTCAATCATTGAATCTGTGATATAGTGGTAAATGGCTTCAGTTCACCATTCCTACGAATGTCATTTGTCGCCAATTTATTTCAAATTAAATGATAGATAGATAGATAGATAGATAGATAGATAGATAGATAGATAGATAGATAGATAGATAGATAGATAGATAGATAGATAGATAGATAGATAGATAGATAGATAGATAGATAGATAGATAGATAGATAGATAGATAGATAGATATTCATCAAGTGACTCCACAGCCAGTTAGCAGCGGCTAACCTGCAAATTATTTTGCAAACTCTGCTCATATTTTTATGCTTTCCAAACGACCATTTGGAAGGGAAAAAAAGTGCTCAATGTAGCAGCAATTAAAATGTCATTTCAAAAATGTCATTCTTGTCGCAATAGTGTTGAAGCGTGAAATATTTCACAGCTCAAATGGTTCAAGTTGAATGTAAACAGCTAGTGTCTGCCGCTGTCTTAGCATCATCTGCCTTTGAGGCGTCGTAGCAGATCGGACACATCAGAGCCATCAGGGCTTGTCATGAGGAGCAATCATGTCTTCAAATAACATAAACAGCCGTGCTCCTCCAGGAACAGATGTGAAGAGATGACATGCATATCAAATTTCCTGTGCGTGTGTATATACGTGTCTGGTGAAGAAGTGTGACTTGAGGCACTTGTGCTATAAAATGAATGCAAGTGCTTGAGAAGGGTGGCAAAGAGTGAGTGAGGGATAGAAAAAGGAATAAGAGAGACAGGTGGGGGTGCAGGCAAGGGATGAGAAGGATAGACTTTAACTGTCTGAAGGACAAAGCTACTGACCCGCGGATCATTCCGAGGATTGCCTTTCAGTTTCAGAGCAAGGTCAGGCTGCTTATTTTACCTCCGTGTTTTGGTTAATCTGTTTTTTGTGTGACACAAACAAACACGCACGGACGGCCTGCACGTACGCACGAGTGGAACACGCGCACGTCCGTATGCAGATGCCAAAATTAAGCCTTCTCAGAGCGCCTTGAAAGAATCGCAGCCAATGTCGGATTTGCTATCAATAAACATTAGATGCGCTGGCTTTGTGCCTACATGACGATCGTACTTGTCAGGAATATCAATTGCTGGGAAAGGTCGTCACACGCAGCTAATGTCTAAAAAAAAAAGAAGGAATAAAATATTCATCTTGATTTGAATCCATGCAAAGAATAATGAGCTGAAATTTACCTTTGTATTATATTGACAAGGCTTAAGGAGCTGACAGTTGTCATTGCTCGGCAGCTCATTAGTGGCTGCACTACATTTATGTCAACACATTTAGTGACAGTCAGAAGGGGATGTTGAAGCCAAAGCCATCCCGAGGGAGGGAGAGACGGACGGGGAAGCATCTGCCAAGGAGACGCACCGATGGGCGCTTGAGCTACTGATGAACGCTTCCGTGGAAACGCAACAACACACAGCCGAGCTCGCTATCCTAATGTGGTTGCAGGGAGCTTTGCAGGCCAAAATACTTATCCGTGTGTGTGCGTGTGGGTTAAAGTGCCCCAGCATGTTCCATGCTGATCTGATAATGAGCGAGCAGGGTCAATAGGATGTTAACGGCCCCGTGGGAACGGCAAGTGGTGGATGGGCGGAGGAAGGACGAGGGCCTCGGGACAGCGAGCTGTGTTCGAACTGATCACCGTACGTGGGTGACGGTAAAGTAGCTCTGTCCCTGATATTTGACTCGTTTGCTTCCCCCCCGCTGTGTCAAACCAAAGTTCAAGTCGAGTGAACCCAATAGTAACCCAAATGCATTCCACAGCTGACTTGGGTTAGGATCTCATAGCCCAATATGGCTTCAATGGGATTTTGCTGAATCCAGCGTGACCAAAAATGGGTTTCAAATAGAATCAATTGTCATTTTTGTCTTTTTTTCTAAGCTCTGAGTCATTATGCTTGCAGATGTTGAGTAAGGTTACAAGAGCCACCAAGATGAATCGGATCATCTCAAAGATGAGTAATAGAATCGCATTCCACATGTGTGTCAGTGGGAAAACTCCATTTACATCTGACTATAGGGGTACATGATCAAGAGCTTTGAAAATACACACACACACAAAGAAAAGTATCAGTGTCACGCTGATTCAGTGGGTCAATGTGAGCAAGAAATGCTCGCATTTATGTGTGCCAAGGGAATGACACGGGGCTCATGAAGCGAGAAACTAAAAAAAAAAAAAGGCTTGTGTTGGCAGGCATTTCGGTCAAATCCCTTGTCAGTGCTATGGCCCCGCCTTTGCCATCTGATATTCAAATACACAGGAAACTGGAGGAGAGCTCCTCCCAGACCACCCGCAGAATCACCGGGGATTAGTCAAAGAGAACCAACTGGGTCAACAAGATGCAGGGCCGGTGCATGCGCAGGGGGGGGGACCACGACTCACGCACACTCCCGCCCGCCCGCTCACGCAGGAGTCGGTCGGCCTAGTCCTGTCTGCTTTTCTATTCACACGTGTGAACTCTCTAACACGCTCAAACGCGGAGAGACAGCTACACTTACGCAGTGACCTGTTTTCTCCGTACTTTGACAGTTATCCAAAACAACTCCAAAATTCCTCTTGATTTTTTTCCGTTCCAGAACAGGCGGCTCCGGGTAAAGCGCGTTAGATATGAGGACAGGCGCGAGGAGATGTAAACATTCCCACTGCTGTCATCCATCCGCCTTAAAATTGCCTTCTCTTTGCTTTTACTAGGTTATAGGAATATTAGAAAATGGATCATTTTGCTAAGTGTTGCTAGAATTGAGAACTTAAGAATGTGTGTGTTTGGGTCGTGCTGACTATTTAAATATCAACCGAGCCATGTCATAATCTTTAACAAAATGGATGGTCTTTATTTTGGTGTTGTTGTTGTTGGTTTGTTGTTCCCAAGGAAAAGGTCTCGCGGCCTCAATCATGTGCCAGCAGCAGCAACAGTAGAGTCAACGAGTGTTGAATGGGAAAGAGGACACCTTACTCACTGCGAGGGCATGATATCAATTTGCAAAAGCAGCAGCACGTCAAGTCTGGACCATTTGATGCTCGAGCACAGCAGAGAAACCCAACACGAAGCTGTTGAACTAAATAACACTGACATACCTGGATGGGGACTGTAGTATCAACTGTCTGTGCGTCAGTGGCCCACAAGCTATTTCTCAACACCTCATGATGACCTCAGTCAAATACAATTTTGCTTTCCTGGGGGTGAAAATTCAACATATCGTGCTGATTACTTCTCAGACAAGAAAATATTGAAAATCCAGAGAGACGGACGGCGGCGTTGTACGAGAATTGTCTATCAGGCGCAGTTTAATCTCTCTGACACACTTCAAGGACAAAAGCAGAATATTTACCGAGATGACTGAGATGGCTGTTTAGCATGTCTGCCATAATCCAGTCATAATCACTCTTGTCTGTTTATTTTGCACAGAGGTCAAGCGCTTTTTTTTCCCCTCGGCATCCACGCTTTGTTGCACCAATGAAGACAGTTTCACTCGTTAATGAATAATCTACTCATCATCAGTCCATTGCTGTGTCTGAACCCAAAAAAAAAAAAGCAATGTCATTGTGTTTTATGTTCATTAAGTTCTTTCGCTAACCTTGTCATAATTCATTTTGAGGCACCGAATCTGGGTCTTTAACTAAATACGCTGTATTTTTAAATATTTGTCGTGAAACTCATTTAGGTTTCACCTGTCACTTGTGTTTTGCAGTGTCATATGGCCGAAGAGGAACCTTCTCTGCAGTTTGTGCGGAATGTCACAACTGTCCCATACTGATTTCAGTTCAAAGGTTACAGTATGGTGTGACTTCCAAATTCCCTTTGCTACTTGCACCTGCCTCCTCCCAGAGAGCCAGGCCTAAACCTTGGGGGTGCCTGAACTGGGGAGACAAAGGTCAAAGGTTAATGTCTGCTGACACTCTGGTTCTCTTCCTTGGAGACAATCAGGCGTCTGAATCTAAACTCACGTCTGTTTGCACTGCTGGGCCAATGGAGAGCAAACCTTTGACCCCCGCATTCACATGTTTTCCATTCGGATTTTTGTTGACGTTCGTAAATGTTCAATAGAAAACAGTAGAAGTGTATTGTATTATTTTTCACTAATAATACTCGCCACTTCTTTCGCGCTAACGTCTGTGCCAGGATGCTTTCCTGCGCTTACCAGTTCCATCAACACAGCTCCTTATTATTACTATTATTATTATTGCCCTTGTAAGCTATGTCAGCTTTACATTTTTTGTAAAGCAAAATCTAGGTTAGGATGTAACCTCATGTTTGTTGTCGGGGTTTTTGGTGTTGAAAATAATCTTTCCATTCTTTTGCTGCCCGCGCTTTTGACAAGATTTAAAATGCCAGAAGAGCTGAATTCCCATTAACCTTCTAGTAATGACACACATTTGAGTAAATGTCTTTTGTTGCTCACAGCCACAATTGTTAGCAATGAGCCAAAGTTTGCAAGCAGCCGGTTAACAACGGTGCACAATCCGCTATTCCTCTGTCCCTGACAGAATGTGTTAAATCACAAACATAAATAAAATCATAGTGAAATGTTTTTTTGTTGGTCAAAATGTTTCCCTCCACCTCAGGTCAAAGGACAGAGTTCTCGGAGCCACATTTCTGTGAAAAGATTCAAGGGCAAAGTTCAGCATGTTGGGGGAAGGAATGAAAGGGAGGATATTGTATCTCAATTTATGTGGCATTCAGGCTTGGAGTTCAAAGATGAAAGGTCACACCAGTGCAAAGGTTACTAGGCGAGATACCATCCAACATGCTCAACCAGTCAAGTTCTGCTAACTTTAGGCCGGTCGGTCCGTGCCGCAATAATAACAAAAACTCCAACTTGTGCTGCATTAAGATGGGCAAAAAGCAGCAACTTTTGATTGGTCGGGACTTAGGGCAGACTTTTTTTTAATCATGCAAATTGCTAGAAACAGTAAATAGTAAGAAGAAAAAGAGAATGTGGCAACGTGGCATGCTCATGCTTCTGCTGTTTACGATATGGCCAATGACCTGAATGAATCTTGTATAAACAGTAGCACGAGGTTACACCAGGTTAGAAGGGACTGGCTAAATATAAGTGGGCAAGAGTGTATCATGATGACAGAGCTATTGGGAGGTGCATGCGCGCACACACTACTCCTACTTCTACCTCGACGACATACTACTACTACTACTATTACTACCACTACTATTAATGGCGAGAGTACTCCCATTTTGAAAGAAGACAACGCAATTGTTGTCTTTTTCTTCCTTATGAGAACACTGACGTTCCCCTGGCGCTCCTTCGAGACATTTTGTTCAAGGCCACGTTGACATGACAGACTGCATGCCAACAGACTCAATATCTAAGATTAGCACAAGATGTTTGTGAGCAAGAAAAAGTGCATTTGCAGCATAATTGCTCGATATCCATCATAGCGATCACTTTTGAACCAATCTGGGGTCAATATGGGCACATCTGCTGTTTGTGAATGACTTCACACTTTAGTGACATGCTTTCACACCTGGGAGCAGCCCGATCAAGGGCACCCTGCAGCATTTGTGAAGTTCATTTTATATTGGTTACTTTCTGCTGAAACATGCACCATATATTCAAGACGATGGCAGCTACTTTCATAAACTGGAACCCATCCAATCATTTTTTTTAGATACGGTATGCTGACGTGAAGCTTTGCGGGTTGTTATCCTATCCTAATTGTACTGTAATTCTATCATGTAAATTAAGATATGCACCTTGATGCCAATCTGTCTTGTACTGTTCACTATAAATGCTTTGGTGATGACACGCAAAGGAGGTTATTAGCAAAGGCGATGTCAAATTTCTAGATGATGTAGCAAACGATGTGTCGCCCGGGACACAAATGTTTCAAACAATAACATATTTGGGAATGAGTGAAGATACAGTCCATCTATTCTACGTAAATCATAGTTCACGACTTCAGCAATCATTACAATCAATGATAACAAACTCTTCTTTCCTGTAAGTCATAAACGTTATTTTTGGGTCATGCATATGACTCCATATATAAAATAAATACTGATTAAATAACCAGACATTCGTAATATTATGATTTGTTTTCATTTGAGAGAAGTTTTATCTTGCATGCATTACAATAACATTATTCCAGTGCTATAAACGATCAGTTTCTCTTTTTTAGTGAATTGTTTTTCCCCATATTTTTTTTTAAAACATGTTTCACGCGTGCATATTTGTCTTAATGCATCTGTCACATCAGTTGACACGACTCCGATGACGTCACTCGATTTCTATTCCGTCAAACCCAAATACGTTATGGGTCACGTTGGATTGCCTGTTTACGATGCATACTGTTTCAATGGAAGACCAAAATGACCTCATTGTCACTTCCGCGTCGTCCGTCCAGCCAACGTCTGTACTTTATCGTGCTTCTTATGTGGGCGGTGGAAGTGCGTGTTTCTTTAAGGGTGGTGTCAAAGCAGCAAGCGGGGAGGCGGGGAGGGAGGGAGGGAGGGAGGAGTGTGATTGTCCCCGCTCCGCTCGGTGCTCCACAGAGGGGGACACCGCGAATAAACAATTCCCACAGACTGGCTGGCCATACGGAGCACACCTCCGATCGGACTGCACGAAGACAAAAAAAAAAAAGAGTCATTGAGGCATTTCTGGACTCTGTTTTGATTTGGAAAGCCCGACTCGCCATTTTTTGCTGTGGTGCCCGGAGTGACAAGACAGATGTATGGCGTTTTCAATGGATTTGTCTGCCCGTGTCGAATATTAATGCGCTGACTGGGGGCTGGCTGGACACCGCAGGTAGGGACATTTATACACAACACCGGGGTTCAAAATAAGATTTCCAAGAAAAACACCGTTACCCACAACGGATGCAATGTGGACTACTCTGCCTTATTCGAATGAATTTGATTGAGGGCAGGCGAGGTTGCTTGCTTGCATGAGTGTCATAAGGAGCGTATGGATGGAGCACCGAAAATGCTGCATGTGATCAAGTATAAAGCCGCCGACAGTCGCGATCTGCATCGCCCGACAATAAAAACTAGTCCCAGGCCAGGCGTATTTTATGCATAAAATGTTAATAGGAAAAAAAAAACATGCAAGTTGTGAATAATGCATCGTTCACTTTAAAGCCATTGAGGGTGGGGGGGATGAAAGCAACGCACAGCGACTGGAACGTTGTCACATCAGCATCACAGTTGTTTTAACATCATTGCCAATCTATTGAATGATTTCTTCGTAGTTTTTGAATGCTGCATGTGTAGTTCATCCCTACGGGACTAAACAACAAGGCAGCCTCAGATATTAGATGGCATCAACAGTGTGTGTGTGTGTGTGTGTGTGTGTGTGTGTTGTTAAATGTGATTAGCTTTGTAATTTTAATATTTTACCTTAGGTGTTTGCTATTCGTCCCAAATAATGTTGATATTTCTTTTTTGCCTTTGCATTTATTAGTTTTCTCATTCCAGGTCATCTACTCAGTGAGGACTGAGCAAGTAAGAGGAAAACAAAATTGGCCCAACAATTCATGGCATGGGTCATGAGCCATAAATAAATATCAGTTTTGGCTTGCCTTCCAACTACAAAATGGAGAGAGAAACATTCTTATGTTGGTTACTTTGTGTTTATCATGGTGACGTTGGCGAAGTTCAAAGTTTTGCATTGTGTAAATAGCAGTCTTTGACTGGCCTTTGCGTGTGGCTGTGGTTTGCGTGTTTTCTTCAATGTCCTGTTGCTCCATTTGACTTTGGCAAGAGAGCAGAGGCAAAAGGTCATACGTTGAGGTTTGCGACAAGTTGCATTAAAGAAGGCAAAGGTTTGAAAAGGTCATGTTGGAAAGGCTCCCAGCGGAGCGGAGCGCCATGATGTTGCAATAAACGTCTTGAAAGGAACCATGTGTTCACTTAATGTGCCACCTTTCACAAACCCAATTTGGCCCAACTCAAGTTTATATTCATGTAGAGAGGGTCTTAACTTTTTTGGGAAAGCTGTGTCTGGGGTTCTACCATTTAGCCTTCCTTTTGTCGAGTGTTAAGCTGCTTAATTATTTGACCCGAACCTTTTTCAAGGTTGTTCACTTTGCCCTATTCACAGCCAAGCTGGAAAGTGGCAGGTTGCTTTTTGACTGATGTGAAGTCATTGACAGTTTTTGGAAGGCTGCTGCTGAAGATTCACTCAACTATTTCCTTTGTGAGTTTTTATTGTTTATGATGTCTTTGGGAAATGACATTTGCCTAAGAAATGCGATGCTAGCACTTTCAAGTATATACATGCCACAATAATATAGCAAAAAACAAGCGCTAACCACTTTTGTTTGTTTCCAAATGTCAGTCACAAGTGGAAGACTCGCACCCAAGAAAACGTTGAGTACTGACTCACTCTTGGGGGCTTTTCTAATGCGCAGAACAAGTGTCAAGGCATTTACTGCATTTTTTGATTTATTCCAGACCTGGGTGCTGCCCAACACTGTGTTTTGGCCACTAAACATTGTTCAAGGGCACTTTGACAGTAGACATTAAGGAGCAGAAGTGCATTCTCATCTTCGGGAATCACACCGTAGACCTCCAACTCATTTCTCTAATTGTGTTTGGGCTTTATATTGGGAAGCAATATGCGTTGAGTTGGTGTCATTAAATGTTCGCTTTAATAGCTGTTTTCCGTTCCAGTATTTTCTATGGGAAGATGACGTAAAAACAAATTTGCCAGTGTCCAATTTGCCTCGGAGGTTGGACCGTTCTTTTTTTTTTTCCATAGCAACGTCGATGGCACTAGATTTACTCATAGCGTTCAGCAAGTTAAAAAAGCCCACAGATAAAACTTCAAGTCTAAATTCCAAGGTGAATTTTTAGCTTCAGAGACCTCAGTTATGGCAGCGTGATCTCATTCGCAGACGATCCTTCTGGCTCCTGTTGGTGTTTCTGTCATGAACAGAAGGCGACCAAAGTCAACGGGATTCATTTTGATGACACGGCAAGAAGGGCTAAATGCGTTTTTACAGCTTTCGCTCTTGGATGCGGGCTGGGATGATGATGGAATGCTAGCGAGAAGGATGGCTACATCCACTGCAAGCTCCACAAGCCAGGGCTCATCTGTTGAATGGCTTTTCAAGCTAACCCTTCACCTCCAACCCTGAAGCTTGCATGCGTCACCTTGGCACAATGACAAGGCCCCTCAATTATTTCTATCCATCGATTGTGACTGATTGAAAGGGTCTTCCGATTATTCCGACTTTGCAGAACAATGGCTTCCTATGGCTTGGACTGTTTCAAATTTCAAATGCATGTTTATCTGGTACAAACATCACACACGTGAATCTACAACATTGGGTAATTTCTGATCATCTCCATTTATTCCCTCTTCCTTGTTCCTCATTCAGGTTTCTTCTTGATGGGCTGCATTCCATTTCACAATTTACAGTCACGAATTGTGACTTATCCAATTTTCCTCTCACAATGATTTTTACTCTTATCACACATTTCATCATTTGTCACATTACTCTTACCACGCATTGGACCACAGGATAATCTTCCGTATTTCTCATGAAATAGTTGCCGTTTGTCATCCTTGATCAGAAGGAGCTAAAATTGGGTCAATAACAGACCAGTTACTTGTATGTGTATACCAGGCCTTTAACTCATTCACTGCCAACCAACCCAGTTAATATCTTTGACGTCAATGCCGCTGACTGACAAAAGAGAACATGCGAGTCAAGTCAATGTTAAGCGACTGAGGCTTTTCCAAGACAAACAGGCCAAAGCACGTATGAGCTGCTCAGCTCGGAATCTCCGCTGACGTACAATTGAGAAGTGATGTGAGAGGAGTTGACTCCCTTCCTGGCTAGGCTAGTGTGGTCCGGGCAGAGGAGTGGAGTAGAAGTGACTGCCTCCCCTGCATCTCCTGCACCGCTTCTCCTCCTGCCCTCGGGCTGGAGAGGTGCAGTAGCAAGGTTTCTCTACCGGTGCGATGAGTCGGCTGCTGCAGTCAGACAAGGGGAAGGAAGGTCTCTGTTGCCACAAGCAGGCTAATGTCACACAGCTAAAGTGGGGGATGATGGACAGAAAAATCAAGGATTGCATCTGCACAAAGGAAAAAGTTGTTTGCGCCATTTCTCAACTCATTCAGTGCCATTATAGACGTGAAAGATATTAACAATGCTTGAGAGAATGTTGAAATATGTGCCAGAAAAGCCTTGTGATGGGAGTTCTCCATCCAGCACCTTTTATAGCTGATGATATTCATGTTGTCCCCCCCAGTTATATAAATGGCATGGCTTAAGAAGTCTTTGCTTGAATGCTAGAACAATGGGTCACACAAGTCTCCAGAGACAGAGGTCGGCTGTTATTCAACTGTGTCTTATTTTAACCAGTTTATGTGGCGGCAATGAAGGGGAGAAGCTGGGGGCTAAGTGAAAATGCCACTCATTCCCAAAGAGTCCCTGGCCTCTCTCTTCAAGGTTACTGCCTTGTCTTTGGAAGTTGAGGTATTGATGCATGAGGCTGTCTGGCGCTACATTCAAAGTCCAAGGCTGTCACTGGAAGCATACCGTGCTGTCCTTCCCAACTTCTCAGCAGCTTGTCCTTTTGAGAACCTTGAGCAGCCTAGGCAAGGGCAGAATGTCTGGTGCAGTAAGCCGGTGCAGGGAGGGAGGGAGGCAGCCACGCAGGCAGGCAGCCACGCAGGCAGCCACGCAGCCACGCAGGCAGGCAGCCACGCAGGCAGGGAGGCAGGCAGGCAGCCACGCAGGCAGCCACGCAGGCAGCCACGCAGGCAGCCACGCAGGCAGCCACGCAGGCAGCCATGCAGGCAGGCAGCCACGCAGGCAGGCAGCCACGCAGGCAGGCAGGCAGCCACGCAGGCAGGCAGGCAGCCACGCAGGCAGCCACGCAGGCAGGCAGCCACGCAGGCAGGCAGGCAGCCACGCAGGCAGGCAGCCACGCAGGCAGGCAGGCAGGCTGGCTTTACGTAACGTTTTGCATGAAACATGCCTGTATGACTCCCTTGACACCTTGACACGGAGCAGCGCAGTTCACAGCAGCACAGCTAATGTACCTCTTCAACATCACCCCAGGCATGATGGTGGGAGGGGCTAGAGAGATCCCTGCAACTTCATTATATCTTTCTCTTTGAAAAGCTTTCATTTGAAATGAAATTTTCCTGAGCAATTAACGAGAGAGGACTTTTCAGAATTTATGAATGAATGATGGATATGTTGCACAGGCAGCAAGGAAGGGCGAGAGGGGAGCGGCAATGTATATGCATTATAGGTGGCAGGGTGGGGTGGTGCCATTTTCATTCATTAAAAAATGCTAAATCGACTCAAATTTGGCTAACAATGCTTTTGTACCCAAGAGGTACTGTGTCGTTCTAAAAAGTAGCTACATATACATTTCCGGATTAAAGGGGAGGGCAATTTAAAAACATTTTTTACAATAATATATTCTGTCTATGAAGGCTGTATTTTGATGAATATTAATCTCGATTAAATGATTTCCTCAGTTTGGCCTACTTAAGACTTTGACAATACTGCATTTACTCCTATTGATCCAATTTATTGAACAAATGATGAAATAAGTTCCAACAAATATTTCTCAGCACCATCGTAGATCTGTAAATATATTTGGTATCAAGAACAAGTTGAGTGACAAGTGACATTTTGTTGTAACCTAACCAGTATATCCCTGACCCTTGGTTCATTTTGTTAGCCACTAGCCCACTTCTGAATCCATTAGCAAGGTGACGATATTCAGTATTCAGAGCAGAGTAAACAGACCGCAACACGAGTTCAGGGAACTTGTATTTGCAAAGAGGCCATTTGAGGAGGAGATGACGAGCCCAGCGCCCGATGACTCCGGGCAGCCGTATGACCTATTACTTAGGCAAAATGGACCGGTGACCAGAAGATTGCTGGCTCATGCTCTACTCACCCTTCTGCCCTTGGGCAAAGGCAATTAACCTGGATTCCTCCAGTAAATATCCAGCTGGAGAAAGGAAAAGAGATGTGCAAGAGTGATCAGCGTGTAAGTGACTTTGAATGAAAGTGTCCACTAAGCAAGAAGATTAAAACAGATAATCAAATTAGAGCTTATGATTCCAAGCTAGGAAAGGCGGGACGATGAACATACTACATTGGTCATTGCCTTCTGTCACATCTTTTCCTTTGGCCTTACGTCGTGACCTTGACCTGATTCTTCAAGAGGCTTTTGAAGTAACAGTCGTGTAGTAAATCCAATCATGTGGCACCCTTCGCTCCTATGAGCTCTCCTTGACCTTCTATGCATATAAGGATGAGGGGGGTGGAGACCCTTCTGATGGCCAGCTTTACAGCTGTCACTCAATTGGGTAATCGCTCCAGAGGTCAAAAAAGGGGTTGAGGTCAGACCAGACTTAGCAACAACAATTTGGATCTAATTGGCGACTTCCAGGCTACAAAGGTTGACTCTGATTTGGCCAAAATGAGTCGGTTCAGTCATCTTTTCAGGAAATGTTTGTTTCATGCCCTCAATGATGCTAAGGGTGAGCTCAGCTGTCTCTTTTAGCTGACTTGCGTTATTTGTCGTCTGCGCACTCTGCCTACAGCTGCTCGGCGGCACTTTTAACCCGGCCGGCCGGCTCGCTGTCTCAGATTGAAAGTATTTTTAAGCTTGCATGTTAACATGTCTGCCACCTTTATAGTGACCGTATGGCCAACTCAATTGGGATCCCTCTAAATACGATTGCATAAATGCCCTTCACCTTCAGAATACAGTTAACCTCTATAGTTCAATGAGTAGTTATCTCTGCTGTGTATTTCTGGTTGTTTGCATGCCAGACGCCAGCCATTAAAATACTTTTGGAGATTACTTGGAAAATAGCGCAAGTGCTATGTTCCTTTTCCCATAGCTTATATGACCACATAGTAGGTTTAGAAAAGGAACAACTCAGGAGTCTTATTTTTTTTTTATTTCTTTTTTTAAATTGAGTATATTTGCGTTTTTGCACGTGCTTGCGTAACCGGAATATTGCTAATATCGATAGCTAAATAATAGAATCATAATCAATACAGTCATGGTGTTACATTTTATACACAACTTCAACTTGTTAATTGCAAATTCTAAGTGGAAATATAAGACAGCAAAAAGTTGTATCATGGATTTGTGATCCATTGCACACACACACAAACAAACACACGCACAGGCAAAGAGGAAGTGTCACAGGGTTTTATAACGGTGTTTACGCGTCTGGGGGCCAGTAGTGGCAAAGGAGCCAGACGAATGCGCTTTATTCAGGGCTGCTTTCATTCTAATCCACCTTTTCTCCCATTCAGCGTTGACCTTGCTGCTTATGAGGTGGCAGGCCTTGACCTACATCAACCCCTTTAACTGGAACTAGAAACCTGACCAGCCTCTAATGAATAACTAGACAAGGCACCGTTTCTATTTATTTTTTATATAATGTCATTTTGGCTGCCTGGTCTTTTGTTTTGTTTTTGCACAAAGTATAATACAGCAACGCTCTTCAGCATGTCTGGCCAGAATTGAAAAGTAGAACGCCATGCTCCATCACTTGTTTTCGAGGCAACAACATGGTCTGTGTGCAGCGGCCGGGTCACCATTAGCACGCATGAGCTTAATACTGGGCTGGTGAGGTTTTAGCGGCAGGTCAACCCTCCTCTGGGTTTTAAAGCAGCAGCATGTCAATGCAAATCAGTACATGTGCAAAACAAGCATCTGCTGGAATAAAAAGGACCTATGCAGGCAACCTGTTAGCGCAGGCTAATCTTCCTAATGCTGTCCCACTGTAATTGTGTGCTGAAGGATGTAAACAGTGATGAGTACGCTAATTTCAAGTCAGGTCCGAAAAAATATTTACAAATAATATGCGCGAGTCTAAACACAGCATTCTGATTATAATACTGCATTTGTCGAATACGATCCACTTGATTTAGCAAAAACACAATCTACAAGATTCTAAATGTATTTATTGTTATTTATGATTGAGTTATTCGACACGAGTTTACGTAAGTCAACATGATTTGTACTGACAGCAAGATATGGCACGAAGCTATTGGGTGACACGGCATGTTTCAACACGTGAACTGCTTTGACATCTTTTCATTTTTCTTTTTTTCTTCTAAACGTTTGACATTTCGTGTGCTGTTCAATAAATCAAAGGAAAAACAAGAATGCTTATGCAATAAGATTTATTTATATCCATAAATCACATTGTAAAGGAAGGTTTCCTGGAGGTCAAAATGTGTTGGATTCACCAAATCAGCCATCTTTGTTGTTTACATTGGCTTTTGGGGTCTCAATTGGTACAATACAAGTTCCGCCTGGAATAAAGCTCATCTTGAGAACATCACATGAGCAAATGACGGTAGATGATTTGACTCGACTTCCCTTGAACAAGAGCCCTTGCTTGGTTGGTTGTACATTTTGCATAGCAGACCTCGAGTCGCATTGTTCAATGTGTCTCTTTTAAAAAGCAAAGAGGATAATTAAATGTCACCCCGGCACAATTATAGCTCCTTAACAATAGCGAAAGAATGGTTGCTAGGTGACACTAAGGCCCCATTGAATGATGATTTTTGCCTGGCTCGTTAATATTTTAAAAGAGCAGTCAAAGGTGTGTGTTGATTAATAACCACACAAAGGCTTCAAGAGAGAATTTTGCCGGATTATAGTAGTATTCCCATTTGAAAGCTGTCGAACGTGCCAGTCCAAGAGATCCATCCGTGCCAATGTATAGAAGGATTACAAAAGCAATGCAAGCTTAATGTGTGTGGGGTTTGCATGAGAGAGCTGTGCGTGATCACAAATATATCAGGACCTGAACAAACCCACACAGCGGCAGGCAGGCAGGCATTCAGTGTCGTGCTACCCGGCATCAGGCACATAATATCTCCTCTAGCCAAGAAGCTCATCATTTCCCCCCCCCCCCTGAGATGACGTGTGGTATTTTCATGGGTGTTAAATGACAGCCATGTACATTATGGTTTTTTCCTTTAAAAAAAAAAAAAGGCAGATCACTTTGGCTATTCGGAGTAGCTGACGAGATAAGGGCTACCTAGAAGAAGTGGTTAGATGGGTGTTTAACCTCAGCAGCAGTTGTTGTATTAAGGCGTGGGAAGGATTGCTCCAAACATACAGCAGGCCAGCTGATAAAGGGTCGCAGCTATTCATTCCAAAGGCCACCAGATCTGCGAGCTTGCCTTTTAAACTCCCGTTCTTTCTTTGTCTTCCTCTCGCTTATACTGTCTCCCTCGATCATGCTCAGTAGAACTCCTAGCACCATCTTAGGGAGGGGAAGGGGGAGAAGGAGAGAGAGAGAAAAAAAAAGTGGGTCAGGGTGACCTATTTTTTTTTTTCTTTCTCACAGTTCACCGAGGCAGAGGGTGGCGGTGTTATCGTCAGTTAGACGAGGAGCAGGGCCTGATGGGGAGGCAGGGCCTTGTCGCTCGACGCAGCCACTCAGAACTGGGTCAGCGGCAGAGGCTACGTCTTGTAAACGGCTTGTCATAGCGGGGAGAAAAGCTGCAAATGAACCATAGATTATACGCCCCAAGCTGAGCGCCCAGGTCTCGTGGTTGAAATACACAACGCACGGACGTATAGAAGGAAGGAAGGAAGGCTTACAGTAGAGGAGCGTGTGAAGTACTGCCACAGCCTTTGAGCTCCTCTCTGGTCTCCAGTAATAGCGTTTGATTACTGCAGTCAGACCTGACAAGCTCAAAGCCCCCAGCTGCATACGCTTTTAAGTAAAAGATCTTTTCACATTTCAATTTCTCTGACACACACGCTTTGCTAAATTTAGCCCGCTTCATCCCAGATTTGCCCGACTTGATTCAGGTCAGGTTATTTACTGTACCAAGTTCAACTATGGTTTAGATAGAATGATACAGATTCTTATTCGTTGATGCAATTACCTCTTTGCGTATCATCTCTGCCAAACGCATATATGAAGAGAAAAGTGGACTTGACTCTTCCTCTTAATTTGTGCAATATTACTGCTAAATGGGCTGAAAAGTTGGTCAGGGACCAAAAAATGCCCTATTTTTAGGAACACCTTATTATTAGGCACATTTTTGAGAAAATTAAATGTTTTTAAGTGTGCCTTATAATAATAAAAAAATGGTCATCTAGAATAGTCATAAATCTGCAGACGCTAGTAGATGAACATTTTATTTTTAGGAACACCTGATTATTAGGCGCACTTTTGCAAAATTAAACATTTCTAAGTGTGCCTTATAATAAAAAAATAGACATCTAGAATAGTCATTTAAAAAAAACAAATCTGCCAATTTTCTGACTGCACTGGTGCTAGTAGATGAGCATTTTAGTCAAATGGAATGAATTTTTTACAAAATAAACACCGAGTTTGATCTCCTCCCTAGCAATAGTTGCTGTCATTGTTGTACTGTATGGGAGATCCCCTGAACTGAGGCTTGTTCTTGTCTTTGGAGCAATGCAATTTTCAGGCAGTAGCGCTTACTCGTGTTTCACTATGTGGAACAAATCTGCCTGTAACAAATCTCCAAGGACACTGGTGCCTCCACAAACAACTCTGCCTGCTTTTTGGGGCTCTTCAGCACAACTAGACTTTTTCTGAGGTGTACATTTGTGTTTTTTAGCAAAGGTGTAATACTAACAAACAACGCAATGTCCCGGGGAAGGACTAAACATGTCGGGAGGATCGGATTAGCAGCAAGACTCCGGCTAGAACACACACACACTGGAGTCACAAGCCCTTGGAAGCGCTGCTGTAAGCACAACTGTCCAATGTTATTCTTAGCCCCGGACCCTGATGTCTCTGTGTGAAAGCCCCTTAACGTAGCTAATTGAGGAGACTGCTCATGGCTCATGTCACTCATCAACAGCATATGCGCCGTCTTGTGTGTGTGTGCGTGTGTGTCAAGCCGATTGGCGAGAAAGCCATTGCGTTGATCATTTAACAAAGGTCTCTTTTATTGCGCCACCTTTAGCAGATGGTTTCCAGGATGTGTGAGTTTGACATGGATAACGTTACACTTTGGAAAAGGTCAGGCATGGAGAGACACGGTGGGCCAGTCTCTTTGAGCTTCCAACCATCCGATACGTGAACTTTGAACTTTGTTGGATTGATTTTTAAAAGCGCATTCACAAGGCAATCGTAATGGTTACTTGAACTTTGGTGGCCATATTTACAGTCGCAGGAAGGGCGCCACAATATTTTCATGCCGATAAGAAGAAGTATGTTTTTATAATGGTCTGCACTTAGCAGCAGCAGCAGCAGCAGCACCTTGGACTTAAGTGTTTACTTTGGAAAATCAAAGGTCCTTATTGGGACGCAGCAGGTCAGCCATCAGCTTGTCAAAACACTAGTCCTAAGGTTCTTAAATCCCAATTGTGATTGGCTGCTCAGCAAGGCAAGAAAAGCTGGCGGCCCGCTTCTTCAATGACTCACACTTGAAGGTTGGATGGGGTTGGAAGTTTGTATTTTTGCCACTGGTCTGAAAAGTTCAAATTCACTTTCTGTCCGGTGGAAAGGTTAAAGATATAGCATCCTGATAAATCCCTTCCCGGGAAAAAACAGATAAGGACTCTCTTAGATTGACTAAAAGCTGTGGAGAATAGGTTGTGGGAGTAAGAGGAAGACCGAGATGTCTATCAGGCTGCTTTTTTTTTTTTGTTTTTTTTTTTTTCTGTGCAGATTCAGTTCAAGGGCGCCCGTAGGCGAGGCAGCTCTCGCTCTTTCCGTGCCAATGCTGCTGTTCAAGGTCATATGAGCTAGCCCTGTGACATTAAAGAGGAACAGGAAAAGGGGAACAGGGAGGAGGGGAGGGTGTGTAAAACCATCAACCACAGACATGCACACACACACTCGTACACACCACATGGAATTGCGCTTTTAGGTATGTGAAGTAACGACACTATGGATTTGAGAGCAGTCATGCAGGTTTCCTCTGTGCTTCAGACATGTTCAGCTAGACGTGTAGATATATTGAGCGTGCAGAAAGGCTGAGGCGAGGAGAGTCACTAAAATGAAGTTATTTAAAGAGACTGCCTTCCAAATGATCTTCACTTGACAATTTCAGCTCACGTTGCAAAATCTTCTTGCTATTTGAGCAATGTGAACTCGTGGTTGGTTGCATCAGCAGACGGTATCCCCCAAAACCAGCGCAAGTCAATATTTAAACATATTTTAAAAACATATTAGTATTTGAATATTGTACAGTGGATTTTCTTTCAGATCAAGTTTTTTTTCAATTTGCTTTTTTAACATTTTCATTATCTAATAAAATAATTCATTCCTTCTTGCGGCAGATTCATCCTCAAGGAATTTACCGTGTTTTTTTTTTACTCAAATCCTAATTATAAATTGCACAAGTAAAAAATGCATCATGAAGTCGAAAAATACACTTGAGGATTACAAAGAGCTTGATTCGAATATAACCGAAAACCATCAAATTGCCTCAAAAAATCGGTTATGCTCAAATGTGTGATTATTCTACAATGTAATGGATCTCACTTTTCTATGCCTATTCACATATTTGTACAATTAAATATGAAATTGTGCTTTCCCGCTATCATTTCAATCCACTTTGTTACGTCTAATTAAAGTCCCTAGGCACCGTACTCTCTACTCAGACAGGATTTACCGGATAAGTGTCCCTCACACTCGTGACCAAATCCTTTCTACCATCAACCACTCAAAGCTGGATTTGAAGTGCTTCAGAACCCTTCTGAACTCGGAAATATAAGGAGGAAAAATGTCTCCTGTACTCAATGCAGCCCCCCCCCCCCGGCTGCCTGACGGTCTTTAATCAGACCCCTATATCAACCGAGCTGGCATTGAACCATTCTAATGCTTTTCTTTGATTAAAGTAAATAAGAGTGTTTGACTGTACAATCAATAAGTACAGGCAGGCTTGAGCAATGAATTTCTCCAACATAAATCTCAGCGCAGCATCCACGTGCGGACTTGTCTTGGTTTCGTTTTTGCTGATTACTTTGCCCATTACTCAAAACAGATGTGATAGATGATCCAATTATCTGCTATTTGTCCGTCATTTGGTATCTGCTGCAAGTCAAAGATGGTCCAAAAAAATGTAACTGGCTACTTTATACATGTTGACTTGACCTTTGGGTTTGTTTTATTGGCCGACGACTGGATAGAAAGCCTCGCCTGATCCAAGTAGCATCCAGCTGGGATTATGGTCTATTCCATCTTGTTATTCCAGGTCATGCTCAACACTTGTTTCATCCAGTTGATCAAAAATAATCTCCTTGACTGAAAATGTCATCTGTGCCTCTTTTTGTCGACAGGCCTCAGATAATAGACATACATGTCTAAACTTTAGCTGACCTCGCAACTCCTTCCCAGCAAAAGAATACACTGACACTTGCAGCTGAAAGTGTTCAGCCCCTTCTTCCCCCCTCCCGTGGTGGACAGTAGGTTCTTGCAGTCTCCCTCTGTAATGTTCTGTTGTGTGTGTGTGTGTGTGTGTGACAGCTGCCTAATTGGGCATTCTCCCCTCGTCGTAGCGCCTGCTCTCCTCTCCTCTCCTCTCCCCTCTCTCCTCCTGGGCTGGGGCTGCTGACGAATGGCAGCGGATTACAGATGAGGACACTGTGACCTGCCTGACCTTGCTGCACAGCCGCGGGGGAGAAAGAGGCGGACGGACGGGGAGGGAGGGGAGGGGGGGGGGGGCAGCAGAGCACAAGGGGGTGGGTGGGTGATTGGGTGGGGAAGACAGGGTGCGAGCGCCGCCGCCGCAGAGGGGCGGAGCAAGCGGGGGCGAGTGGGCGGGCTCTGTGCTCACAGGTGGGAGGGAGGGAGGGAGGGGGTCAGTAGAGGACGAGGTCGCGCAAAGGTGGGGGCCACATGAGGATGGGAGGGGGTCTGCCAGGTGGCTGGGCTAGGTGGGTGATCAGACAAATGACAAGTGTAACTTGACAGGATCTGCCCAGCCTCCTCTTCCTATCCCTCCCTCTGTCCATGTCAGTATGTCAAGGACATGAGCCCCCAGCACTGCGGCACCCCCACCCCCACCCCTCGCCTTCCCCCATTTTATTTTGTTTTTGCCCCTCCCCTGATCCTCTTCTTAAAAGTAAAAAAAGCAGCTTCTTCGCAACTTCTGGCTACATCACCCTGATGTATTAGACAGTCATAAGGTGATCCTTGAGTGTGGTGAATTTCAATTTCAATGTCGATATTTCCATGCCCCCCACGCCATTCTGAGACTGCCAAGGTGAGGTGTGCGTGTCCTCTTGTTAAGAACGGTTAATGCCACTGGTTATATACATAATAAAAGATCCCTGCCGATTGATAGGGTGCTGTTGGTTTACCCTTTTTACCAAAGTAATCTGACCACCATTTTGTTCCGTATTCATAATTTTGCCACGTGCTACATTGCAGTTCAGTGTGCGACGTGTCTGATAAGAGATGGGTTGCTCACGCTGAGTCCCATTTTGACTGGCGGTGTAAATTTAGATTTAATCTTCCTGCGTGTGTAAGCAGAGAATGCTCATCTAATATTAGCTTCCAAAGTCAAGCTTGTTGCGCGTGGCCTCTTTTGCATTTGCGGACTCTTTCTTGTAGGTTTGACCTGCTGCAGGTTGTGTATGTAGTAGCACCATTCACTGCCTGAGTCAAGCCACGCAAGCTCTTTTAATCCCATGCCCCGTGCACGTAGGCTTGATTAGTGGCAGCAGTTATCTGTGCAGAAGACGGCTCGCCCCGCTTTAGCTTTTGGTCAGGTCTGGGGCACCGGGGGGTTAAGTCATGAGAAAGGTGAATGAGGAGGGAGGGAGGGAGGGAGGGAGGGATGGATGGATGGATGGATGGATGGATGGATGGATGGATGGATGGATGGATGGATGGATGGATGGATGGATGGATAGTGAGAACAAGGGAAAAGGGGAGGGTGCCAGACTGATTAGTATTCTCAAGGAGCACTTTTGCCACTAGAGCAAATTGATTACTGCACTTTACCTGTATCAGCCTCCACAGCGAAGGATGATGTTGGTCTTTGTTCACCTCCCAACCATAGAATTGGAATTTGGCTCAGAAAGGATTCTTATAAGCACCTTTTATTAAGATTATTTTCGTTCTCCATTGCCCAGCAATGAAGCCTCCAATAATGGACACATGAATTTCCAAAAGGCAAATCTCCATGATAAACCTTTATGTAATCAACTTGGATTGTCCAAGATAAATGAATGACAAATGCAATTTTTTTTTTGCTCAAAACGAGTAACTCCATTTACACGATGAACACATTGGATCCAGAAAATAAAAACCATGCCACAGTGAGTGAGTCAATCAATTGAGTGGGCAGGTAAACAAGAGCCCAGGACCTAACTTGTTTACCTGCCACTTGTGGCTAAAGGCAAACTCTAGCAGAGTTTCTACCTTCTGGATCCTCTTCAAGTTGACTTGAAAAGACTAAATACCAAGCTGCTAAGTTGCATTTAAATATGTGGTTAATAATTTAGATTCTGTTCCAGTGTCTGCAAAAGAGGTCATTCTTTTCTTGGTTATAAAAGCTACTGGTGTGTGATTACTGGGTCAGGCATCAGGATCAGACACAGCACTAATCTGATTGAAGTCTCCTGTTGGCTGGCTTGGGTTCAGCTCTTCTTTGCCAGCTGGATCGCTGCTGCTCGAGACTTTATTGTTAAGTTTACCCGTAATTGTTACATACTTGATTGGGTTAAATGTATCCAATTAGAATGATTTAAATACTCGGTCTTTAGCTCGGGCTGTATTCTAGCTAACCTGTGTAGGCAAGTGACACGGAACAAGTCAAGGTTAACTCGGGAGTTTTGTAAAAGCCAAATATGTTGTCGAATTGTTTCTGGCTTGAACTTGCGTCGTGTCATATCCTCCCTCCTTCAGCGCATCCCGAATTAGTCACAGCAAAAGGGGGAGGGAAAAAAAGCAATACTCATAAAGATGGACATCTTGCTGACTCATGGCAAAAAGGCCTCTTAAGGGCTGATGCCAAGGATATTATGAAAATGATTCATTAAAGGCCAAGGATTTGAGCTGGTTTTTACCTTGCTTTCAGGCCAGCCTGGCAGTGAGACATTTGATCTCAATTGCAAAGTGGCCCATTTCCCTCTGCAGTCCACAGCTCTGCCTTTTGGCGTGCTGGCTGGCCGGCCGGCCGGCCACGGGGCAAGCGGCTCTTCTTATTTCCAGCTCTGCTGTTTACAAATGGAAAATGTGTGTTGGAACAGAAGGGAAATGAGCACCATTTTGGAAAGACCATGTAAGCAAAAGATAACCTCGGAGCCCAATTGGAATAAATCGTGGAGCGATTTATGGAAGCCATGGCTCATTAAGAAGGAATGTGTGTGTGACTGTGTGTGTGAGCGTGTGTGTGTGTTTAATTGATGCACTAATTTGCAGCCAATCAGGAAATGGCCCTTGGGTGGGTCTTGCAAATGGAAGACAAATATTTACTATAGACACAAATATTTTTGTAAGCATATTGTTCGAAACCGGTCAAGAAAGGAAAATATTTGGTGCTCTGTGATATCACAACCGGCTTAGTCTCATTTCGATGACTCTTCTATTTGGGACGAAGCCAAATTGTTTATTCTCAAATGGAGTTAACTCATTCACTGCCAACCCAGTTAATATCTTTGACGTTTACAACCATCAATGGCACTGAATGACTTAAAAATTGACCTCACCAATTTTTATACTTAATAATCAAAGTATTAGAGTTTTCATTGCGTGGCCGGCCACGCGTTTGCCTGTGGATTGCATTTCTGTATTGTTTTATCCTGAGTGACCCTTCTCCAAAAACCTTTACTTCTCCGAGCTCTCCCGCTGTTTGCTAGCTAGCTATTCTCTTGTTTACCCCCTTCAAGGTGAATAGGAGCTTTTAATTCAACTTCCCTCAGGTGCACTCAAGAACTGCATTTGGTCAAGCAGCAGCAGCAGCAGCAGCAGCAGTAGCAGCTTCTGTTTTGCCTTATTTAATCATTGGCACGCCATATTGAATTTGCAAACAGCGGTCACACCGCATGTGTAAGCAGGCGACGGTGTTGCGTATGTGCGGCAGGGGATGGGCTGCAGATTACATGATATATTGGTGTATAGGCGTTGCCTCTCCTTTTATAATTCCTTTAACCTTGATTCCCCTAAACAACACATCTGCCAGGCTGGTGTCAGACATTAGTACACACCGCTCGGGCAGCATTGTCACTTTTTATTAACGCCGAGAGCTTTTCTATGGACACCAGCTGTTGTATGAAGTGCAAAAGCCTTAGTTACATAAATGACCTTGACTTTGAAGACTTTGCTTCAGCTGCCCCCACACCCCCACCTCCCTTCCCTTATAATTCTTTTGTTTGGTCTCATACATTTTAAATGGATTTCCATTCATGACAATGAAGGTCATTTTGGAACTTTTTTTATTCCGTGATAAAAGGAGACTGCATAGGCAAGTATGTTCATGCGGAGGTCACGTGGAAGAGAAGTGAAGGTCACATTCTTCGACGTGTAATCTGTGTCGAAATGTCATGCGGGTGTCTCGTGTCTGGAAGCAGCGAAAGGTTCTTTGACCTTTACTGTTCAGTTACATATAAGAGAAGACGGAAAGAAAATGAAAAGATTTGGAGTCAGGGTTGAGGAAGCTTTTCGCCCTCCCCAACACTATTTGTCCTAGCTCACTTGCGTGGCACGACAGTAGCGGGAAAAATCCTTTTCGAATTCGACCTTCTCTGTCATTGGCTGACATTGTCAAGGATAATGGATAATAAGCCCTA
The DNA here is from genome assembly GCF_901709675.1 of Syngnathus acus. Lineage (NCBI taxonomy): Eukaryota > Metazoa > Chordata > Actinopteri > Syngnathiformes > Syngnathidae > Syngnathus > Syngnathus acus. The sequence continues at coordinate 1,049,694 of NC_051099.1, read as the reverse complement.
AACTGTAGAGCAGTTAGTTGGTGCTATGGCATCCCATCGGGAGGGGGAGGAGGGGGCGAGGGAGGTCAAGCATTTTGGGTAGCACTACGAAAGAGGTGACATGTTAACGGATGTGGGAGGTCATTTTCAATGTATTCACCAGGGGAGATAATGTCATACTAATACGCATATCACACACAGCATGAGAGAGGAAATGAAGAGGCAATATGCTTTAGGCGCATAGACTTTAGAGGACAGCTTTCCCTAATGTATTGAACATCTTTTCGTCATGTCGCGGCTTTAGCGGAGCTCTCCTCCAATGTATCTCAAGAGCCCCTACTTTTGTTTACAGTTATTATAGTTCCTGCGCTCGTCCTGCTTTTCAAGTTCCTTCGGACAAATCGAGACAAGGTCAACCGCATTTGGCAAGATTAGCAGTATCCCCCCCCCTGTTGAAACAAGACAATGAATGATGATATTTAAAGTAGCTGCCATCTAAGTGGGAAATACATGTGCACACCGGATCAAACGGTGGTTGCGGAGGCATTCGATTAAAATTGCGTTAAGCTCACTGGCGGGAAAATAGCCCTAATCCTGTGTATCTAAGCAGCATGACAGCAGACGTCAGATGGCCCAGTATGACCAGGTTGGCTTTTGTTGTCATCAGATTTAGGTCAGCAGCTTAAAGATGGCCTTTATCAGTAATTGATGCCAGTGGCCCAGTCTTATAGATTTGCAATTTTATTACATATTGCACTTTAACCAATTCATTGATAAACGTTTGTGTAGAAGAAGTCTAAAAAGGTCGAATGTTTTGTTTGAGTCCTACTCAGACTTAATTGCAGACAATTTCAATCCAATTTCTAATCCCATCTCATTTTCAAGGTGGAATTAAAAGGACAACGTCGTTAAACCTCAGCATTTCAACCTGATTAAAAGTTCACCACATTGTTGTTTTGACCCATACTCACATTCTCTGTTAGATATTTAGACTGACAACTGCATGGGTTGCCATAACCTTTGGTCACCCTCAAGGACTGCTGTCTGATCGTGTGACCAACTATGTTGGTCCACTCAGCGGACACCTAAGGTGAGCAGGAGAGCTGAAGCGAGGCAGAAACTCTGTATTAATTAACCTTTATGGGAGGTGTCCATGACTGTCGGGAAGTGTTCTGTAGCCATGGAAACCATGCTGACAAGGTTCAGAGATGAGGTCTCCCAGGGCTGCTGCACCACTGACACTGTCACAGTAACTGGCACTGTGGCACGTCACACATCCAGTCTTCTTACAGTTGTGTGGTGTGAGAGACACTTGTGATCCATGAACCCTCAATGCACATCCTCGAATTCCTGACACACACTTGGTCAGCCACCACTATGGTCTCACCGTATTTGTCGGAACAAGATGATGTCAGTTTTTTTCTATTGTTTGCTAATATCAACACATGATAACAGATAACTTGAAGGTTACATTGCTGTCCATGCGTCATTCCAGATAAAAATGTGCCCCAAACATTCTGTGGTGACAAGTACCCACCACGTATATGTATTTGGATACAGTGCAACCTTATACACATTTCGACCTACATCTGAACATAATATCATGTTAGTGGGTGAGTGGGCGGACGGATCACGTTTTGTGTAGAGTGAGGGTTGAATTGTGTGAGATGGAAGAGCATGGGGGGGGGGGGTATAATCTACTGAAACGACAAGCTGCATAAGAATTTATTCACAGCTCTCACAAGGCACTTGTTTTTTGGCTGTGAGGGGCTTATGTCTCAAGACCTGTTTTCAGGGTTGTAGGCTTGAATTTTCAATTTGGATCCAATCAGAGCTAATCTACATTTGGGTAACTGTGGGGTTTGCATTGGGGGTGCTGATGCAGTCAATGTGAAATGTGGCAGACAAGGTGTTGTCATAAGATTGGCGTGCCAATGACTGCATTGAACACTTTCCTCACTTTCTTTGTTTCTGCCCATCTTCTGTAGGTCCCCCATGTGAGATGTGCAAAGATTTGCCGCTGAAACCCGAGACCATGGAATGTTTAAACATCTGTCCAGCAATATTCCGCTGACTCCTTATGTTCTTCATAGTCACAGCGACATTCTGACAACCTATGGTGTTTCAAGGTAATCACCCCAATGTTGACTGTGACTGTTTTTTTGTAATTGAGTGACCGTCAACCTGATGATTTAGTTGCCATTTGTTTCCTTGTAGCGCTGCTGAACCATACAAGGGGATCCTAGTATTGAACATGACTCATGGGGAGGAGCCTGGCCCTGAGACACACAAGGATTCAGCTGTTTTAACTTATCTGGAAGGTTTACTGATGCATCCAGTGGTGGCCGGGCCTGGGGCCACGGCAAGCAGGAGGTCTGAGGCTGCCCACAGCAACCAAGATCAGGGAGATAAGGTGGGGGGTCCATTTCAGCTCCCTACTCACGGACCCACGGCTCCAAAGCCTGGGAACAGTGGGCCGACCATGGGTGCTTCACAGCACTTGAAGAAGGCCCGCCTCTTGCGCTCTGGGGCTTGGAATGATCCAGGGAACCACTGTTTAAGTCCACCACCAGTGGAGCTTAATGGCCAAGTGGGAGGCCTGCAAAATGGGTCACAGGAGGATTCTCCTCATGGAGGTGAGAGTACTCTTTTGGCTTCCCTGCTTCAGTCATTCAGCTCACGGCTGCAGAACGTGGCCATGTCTCAGCACTCAAACAAGCCACCGAGTGAACGCTCCTCTCCTTGCACTGCGCCGCCGCCCGCAGCCAAGGAGCCGCTGCCGGTGTATGGGACAGCCTCGAGCCGTTTGAAGGGCTTAATGAGAAAGAGCAAACTTCAAAATCACAGCAACACCCCTTACAGTCGCCGGGGACACAGTCATGACAAACCACCGGAATCACCCCGGGCAGCACACAACGCCACCCCCCCTTCTGCCACTACAGCTTCGGAGTCGGTATCCTGCGCGGACCGTTTGAAGGCTGTCGCCAACATGGTGAAAATACGTTCCAGTCCAGCCCCTTCGCCCAAGCCCAGTGTTGCCTGCAGTCAGTTGGCCCTACTGTTGTCCAGCGAAGCTCATCTCCAGCAATACTCCAGAGAGCATGCGCTCAAAGCGCAGCTCTCAGGTAGGTCTGCCAGTGAAAGACTCGCTGCCATGGCAAACCAGCAACATGGCCTTGACCAAAGGCCTCAGAGTGTGGGCGGCGGGACTTTGTCAGAGACTCCAGAGACACTCAATTGTTCAACCAGCCAAAACGGAGTGACCGCGACACACACGCTAACGACAACACTCCCTCGGTTGGCCTTGTCCAGTCCACAGAGCCCACCGTTGCTGTGCGGTCACATCCAAAGCTCCTCACCAACTCCCCCGCATACTCTGAGCCACTTTCACAGCCAGCCGCCAAGGGAAAAGCGGGGGTTCGACTCACGACCCACCCGCCCCCCCCAAACGTGCAGCAGTTTGCTGTTGCTGCTGCTCAACAACCATAACAACCAGAAGCAACTGACAAAAAATGGACACCTGGAGGATAGTTGCAGTGTTCTACCACCGAGCGGCTCCTCATCGGTTACATCTGATAGCGAATGTTCCACCCATGAGAAAAGTCTAACCAAGGACAGCAGTGACGCAGAGACTTCCCACTCAAGCTGTTCCCCCATGGATCTCTCGATGAGAAACTGGGCCAAGAGACAAGTTGCAGGGCCAAAAGCTCCCACCCCTTGTTCCGCTTCTCCCTCGCTTTCCACCTTTACACACACTGCATCCACTTCTACCGCTGCTGTTTCTTCCAAGGCAACGCTATTCTCTTGTCATTCTTCCGCTCCACCCACTAATTCTGTTTTTTCACCGCTGCCCACTGTTCTTTCTTCTGCTTCCAATTCTATTTCTTCATATTCCTCTTCATCCGCCTCTACCTCCTCCTTGGACAAACTCACCGAATCTTTATTGAAAAAGTGGAAGCCCGATGTATCAGGAACAGACATGGTGAAGAACAAAGAGCGTGAAATGAACCCAGACTTAAAATCCCAATCTAAGGTGACACTCATGCAGCTTCTGCTCGACCGCAGAAATAACGATATCGTCAATAAGAACACGGATGAGGATTTGCCACTTGATATAACTATGGCCACCATGACTCGAAGTCAACCTAACGTGTCCTGGGAGGAGTCCGGGACGAAAAGCCCGTTAGATAAGCCTGTAGCCCCGGTTCATCCTACGGGCTCCCCAGGCGATACAATGTCCCCGCACCCTCCCACTCCCCAGGTCCAGTCGAGCCCGTTGGATTTGTGCAAGTCGAAATCCTTCCCTGCTGAGAAGTCTCCGGAGCCCGCCTTCAGTGCCAGTAAACTGTTACAAAATCTGGCTCAATCTGGCATTGCTTCATCCTCCCCACCAATCCCATCTGGCAAAGGCTTGAGCCAGGAGCTTGATAACAGCAGGCCTTTAGCCCTACTGGAAAGGCTCAGTACCCCAATCAGTCGAAGCACCACCGCCACCCCGATCTCTGACATACCTGCACGGAGTAGCACCCCTTTAAATAGAAAAGAAACCTTCCCCCCCCCTTCACAGATCGAGAACCTTTTGGAACGGCGCACTGTGTTGCAGCTTCTTCTAGGGGCGGGTTCGACGACAGCTTCGGCTTCAGTCAGCCGCAAAGACGGGCCTGAAGGGAGCGGTCGGAGGAGCGCAGAGTTGCAAGGGAGGACTTATGACAGGAGCCCCAGCGTCTCAAACATCTTTGATAGTGCTAACGTTGATGTCAGAGTCAAAACAGAGGAAGGGCTGGGGCCGTCCCTTTCTGCGGACGTCAACAACAGAAAGAGGCAGACCGTCCCTCTGTCCGTTACAGACTTGAAAGCTGAACATCGGCCAGCTGAGGTTATCGCAAAATACGGTCTACTCAGCCAGTTGCTTAAACATCAGACAGCCACGTACTACACTAGTGCTGTTTTGCAAACGGATTCACAAAGCAGACAGGTCAAAGAGGAAAAGAGAGACTATTGCAGCCCCAGTCCGAAGAAGAGACGTTTGTGTTCAGACCAGACCGACCGTTTGGACGGTACCAAGTCTCCGAGAGCGTTTCAAAGGGGTGACGCAACTCTTTTTGCCAATCTCGGTGCCCAGGTGGCGCCTGACCAGCAGAGGCATCTGAAAGAAGAGGAACTCCCAACCAGGAGTCCAGCAAGAGAAACGTTTAGCAGAGAGAGTCGGGGATTCAATGTGCTGAAACAACTGCTGCTCTCTGACAACTGCCTGAAAGAGTTGTCTCAGCAACATCGCGGAGCATCCAGCCCTTCCGTCCTGCAGGCCAACGGCAAGGCCAACGGCAACGTCCTCACTCAACCTGCCCCTAACCACAGCTTCCTCCACCTGCCCAGCTGGCACCCTCACGGTTCGCTCAACTCAGGGCTTTTAGGTACCGTCAGAACACTGCCCACCCCTCCGCTAAATGACGCTCATCATTCAGCGCCATGGCAAGCTACACACAAAAGAGAGCCGCCCAGTCTTGTCAAACAGGAGCCGGAGAGCCCCCTTCAATGGAATAACAGTCAGGAGAACGACGAGGCTTGCGACTCCAACCCGGACTCCCCTCGGCTGTCGCGTTCCAACCCTATCCTGTATTACATGTTGCAGAAGGGCAGTGTTCAGCTAAGAAAGGAGCTGAAGAACCAGCCGGAAGCACCTCAGTCTGTTGTGAAAATTAAAGAAGAGCCAATCAGTGACATGCATGCCTATGAACAAAGCTCCACCCCGCAATCACCAAGCAAGCGCAATGACAAGCACAGCCATGACAACCAGAGGCTGAGTCAGTCATCTGAGTAGAAGTTGTATAATCAAATATAATGTGATGAATTATTGATTTTTTTCTTTCTTTCTTTCTTTCTTTCTTCCTACTGCTTGCCAAATGGGTTGAGAGAGAGAGAGACAAATGACAAAGAGGGAAAAAAAAATGCTGGTTCAAATTGCACATTTTGTTTTCTTGAAGTGGTTCAGTTTGACAAAGATCTATATTTGGCTCGACTTACTACTGAAACAACCAAAATTCTCAAAATAACTCATCAGGCCCTTTGTATTTGTATTTGATCGAGTTTTTCCATGACCTCCGCTTCTTATTTGAGAGTAAAAAAATGATTGGATTTATTTGATATCACCATCTAATGTCTCCATTGTTGCCTGCCATTAACAAAAATATTATTGATGGTACCAAAAAAAAATGGCAGCACTCAGTTGAGTGTTATATTCTCCATCCCAGCGGTTATAGCGAAATCAATATTCACACTGTAGCCTTGTTAAGTCAAGGTTCAAAGTGTAATGTAATATAATGACAGTGTGATTCTGCCAAGAGAAATTTGATTGCTCACCGACCGACCGCATTTGTTGTTTTATTTGATTTCCACTTTTCCACAGTGCAAATTCAGGGAGGCGTGTTAGCAGCGTACGGTGTCGTTTTTAGTCAATTGTTACGCATGTGTGGTTTTCTGCAAAATGGGAAAAACGTCAAGCTTACCCCCGGTCATTTCTATTTGTGCACAAAGTTTGAATATGAAGCACATTGGCTTTGACTCCTAATTTCTTCTCAAGGAGCGCCCAGAGGTTGCACTATTGAAGCCAAATCCTCCGTGTCCTTTTTGCAGAATAATTAAATGGCATGTGATAATAATGTCAGTATTGTTATCTGTTGACAATTTGACAGCTAGTGGTTTTCCCCTCCATTTCTTAAATGTTGTGCTTTCTATTCTAGCCCATTCTGTGGTCATCTCTTGATTCATAAAAATGTCCCCCAAAAAAAGAATTGCATGATAATGAAGAGAAGACCACGGGGTTGTTTTGGTCAAACCATTGACTGACTAATACTGTATTCTTTTCATTTTTCATTTCACATGCCGCTTTTCTCCACTTAGTCGTGTGATCTTTTGCAATCCATATTCATACTGTTCTGTCTCTTCCAGTAATTGATACAATTTCACAAGGGTTCAGTGTATTTGTGTAAATAGTACTTTCAGTATGAAAGATGACTATTTTGTAATGTTTGAGCAAAGATATTACCCTAGTTTTTATTGCGCTGATATGTAAATATGAATTATATGCGTACAGTTGTACATACAAAAGGAAGAGGATGATATGCCCATCATTTTTGCTTTGTTTTTTGGGGTTGGATGGTTTGTTCTTTGCATGTGTCTATGTGGTAAATGATAATCTATTCTGCGCCGTGTTGTGTAATAATGTCTGACTCTCCTCACTGCTGCCTGTTGCATGCAGACGCATGGGAACCTACCTGTGTATCCATCCCCATTGGTGATGGGGGAAAAATGTTAAGTCTTAAAAATAGGTCTCTTTTTTTAATCACACACACACACACACACACACTTTCTTTGAGAAGATACGACGGTCTTTAAATAACCACAGACTGTTGAACAATTTGATGAAAAACATGTGAAGAATATAAATGTGCATTGAATATTTTTGTGATTTATTTTTTTTTTCTGTTACTGGTTAACAAAGCTCCATGTAAGGGCTTTAGTGAAGAATTGACGTACAATCATAGATTTGCAATGTGCATCTAAGAATTTGTAGCCGCAATTACAACAAAAAAAAGGGTGGTTCATTTTTTTCATGTGAAGACCTGAAACAGTTGTTTTTTTATGTTTTCATTTTTTGGTGTTCATTTGCACTGATATCTCTGAAATAAAGTTCTGAAATGCATGACCTAGTTGAATGTCTTCCACTTTTTCGACTTTGACTTTCAGAAGCTGCTTCATCGCACGTTGGAGGGTGACGGATTGAACATGAAGAATTTGATGGTCGAATGTGTAGAATTGATTGTTGCTTGATGGCATTTTGAAGACCACTTGGCTGCAAACAGGAGTTGACTTAGTATCGTATAGTTCACATGGGCTAACGCTGGCTGAATACATGGCTGATATTGAAACAGTAGCTCAGAACATTCAAATGTATATTTGAAAATGGCCGCCTAGTATTCAATTTGAAAATATAGGTGAATCGTTTTATGTAAAAAAGATGTTAAAAAGTAATTTTGCAATATTCAGTGCGTTCTGATGTAGGCCACGTTGTGTTATTATTACAATGCGTGGCGGGCCACAACCGGCCCCCGACCCGCACCTTGCATGCTGACTCAGTCGTCCACAATAAAGATGATTACCGTAAAGGACATCTAAGTCAAGCAGCAAGCTGTATGTTTTGATCCAAGTAAAGTGAGAGGATGTCCTGTATGGGCTCCCAAAACATGGGCTCCCGAATTGGCTGCTGCCCACTAGTGCTGAATGTTAACAAAGGCAGGAAAGACAATGGCGGGGAGGAGGACACGTGAAGGTCACTACACGTATGATGAAAGCCCAAGAATTTGCCGCACAAAATGACTTCTTATAACCAAAGATAAATGTCATTTTAAAGTCCAAATTGTTTTGGGTAGGGTGGAATGTCATAGGAGCTGTGCTGGGCTACTTTACAAAGCGTCTTTCACACATGACCTTTTCACAGTGGTGTTCAAGCTTACTTGGTTTGAATGTAAAATCCAGCCAGCAAACAAACGGCTTTTTGTCTGTGGTGCACTTGTGAGAAAGCAGCACAGTTCCCTTCAGCCTTGACTTCCTCTTTTTTTTTTCTTCTCAATTTAATCCTCCCCATGACTGACTGCACTCTTTAAACTCCGAGTCACCCTTCTCCTCTGTGAACTTCTCCATTTCGAGATTGTTATCAAGGCTGAACCACGGGTAACCTCTTGATTTCCTCTAATTGCTGAAGCGGCGGCAAACATAAAGGGAGGGAGTCACAAGTTTAACCTGAGGTCAATGTGTAAAACTTGACAATTGACTGTTTGTCTGCGTGCACTCTCGCCTCCATTTCCTGACCTCAGCCCAAAGACCAGCACACAGCATGTGTGTAAGTAGATCCATCCTCCCCCCTCCCCTCCCCTCCCACAAACCTGTTGCAAAACAACACAACACACTTTATTCACATTCATTTGGCACTTGCATAAATGACAAAGGCATTTTTGGACAGTGCCTCCCTTTGTTCAGTCACGTAAGAAGACGCAGGTGTCCTCGTCTCACTCTGTCAATATGAACTTTGAACCTCACGTGTTATATAAACTCTTTTTCTAAGGTTTTGGGTATTATATCTGACAGTGTTTGTGCGTACGCCCAAACATAACAGACACTTGCTTTATTGATCATATTCTGAAAACGAAAACAAGGTGTACACACACTATTCTACGTACATGACTAAAAAGCTACAATTACCAAAATAAGATATCATATTGTCAACACGTATAAAATAAGAAACATGGTTTTATCTTTTCCATATTTTAAATTGACATTCATTTGATTACTTAACAATTGATCGTTGCACTTGTGATCGAAAAGTAATATCATTACATTTTTAATTTCAATTAAATTGTAATGGAGGTTTGACAGCAGGGGGTTTTCTTTCTAACATTATCTGGCAGCATTATGCTGGGTTTTTTTCTGGGGGGGGCAAATCTGCAGTTTTAAATGAACCTCGTCGCTTCACATTAGATAACTATTTATCTACTAAAATAACTTGTTTTTCAGAGCCGTTCTTAGTCTTTGTCACCTGTGGGTATTTGGGAGGTTTCTGTGATTAAGGGTTGGATAAATCAATTTGTCTTGACTTGAAATGGAACCCGAGTTGTGCTATGCCTGGATGAGTGTTTAAACATGAGCTGCACCTAAAAGTCCGACAACAGTGAAAGAGGTTAAACCACACACCTGGGGAAACTGACTCTGAAAAAAAGAGGTCAAACTGGTTTATTTTTCCAACCTTTTTTTTTTTTTTTGCTGGTTCTCCTTATAGGGCTTTTGAAGATGTACCTCTTTGTGAAGTCTGTTCCTTCTTCCCAGGGGTCAGAACCTTTTTTTTTTTTTTTTTGCCACAACTCCTTGACCTGACCGGGGCGATCCTGTTTCCGGGGACAGGATCAACTGTTGGCTTGCAGCTGTGTGACCTCCCCGCCCTCACTTGCCCCCCTCCCTCACTTTAAACATTTGTGTATGGGGGGGGGGAATGAACAGCACAGATGAAATCTTTACTTAAGTCAGTTTTACTTGCAAGTCAAAACAAAAAATTGGACCAAATGACAGCTCGTGCTCGTCTTTAAAAATAAAAATGGAAGGTAGTACTTTAAAATAAAGCTAACGCTATTAACTTTCCAGCTAAAGTCACTAATGGCTTTGCCGAGCGTCCGCCATGGCCGCATCCATCCAATCATGTAAACGGAGCTAATGCAATATTCATGCGAGAGTCCCTGAGGCTCACTGTGCACAGCCTGTCAGTTTGATAGCTCTTGGCTGACACTGAAAGAACACGGATGATATTTGCCATGTCAGATAAGCGTGTTTTACAAAGTGGCTTGGGAGCGCGAGAACCAATGTCAGTATCCCCGACCATCTCATGCCCGCTGTGAAACTTCCTTTCAAGTCCTTTTACAGGCACCCGTTTGACATTCATTTGGGTGTTTATATTTGAGAGGCCAGCAGGAGATATCTCCTCTGTGGTTAACCGAAGAGTCAACATCTTGTTATTTTCACTTTAGTCTGACCGAAAAGAGAGAGAGATATTTCTTATGCGTGCCGTATCATCTTCTGAAAGCGTCACTTATTTCCTGTGAAGCGGTAAATGATGACTAGGTGGATAATCTGCAAAGGTCATGAACTCCCCAAGTAAACATTTTCCAAAAGAAGAATTAGAAAGTTCAGTCCGGCTTGCCCTGTGGACTTTGTACTGTGGAGACTAAAGGACAATTGGAGTTTATGTAAGGTGTTCATAAAATGTTGTCAAGTGGAGTTACACAACTATTCTGGTTTAGGGGATAAATATATCAATTGCTCTTTAAGGGAATAAAAGGGGACTTGTTGCCTCTCATCATAACTTGATGTATGACACTTTTGATTGGATCTGATCAATTTCATGAGTTTAATCTTCTGCAAACATGTTTGAACTCTTGCTATTTTCATTTTGTCAATCAGATGATAGCAACAACTATCTTGATTGTGACAATGAATTCATCAGTTTAAATTTTGATTGGCTTCCTGACAGCATTCCAGATTTTCATGACTGATCGCTCAACCCACCGCCTTCAGGTCAAACTGTGATGTATCTGCTCAGGCAAGATGGCTACACAGGGCTGTATAAATAAAGCACACTGACTTCTTATTGAGGTAATATATATGCACAGTCAATAGTTTTGCACACCGCACACACAAAATATTGATTAAGCCGCAATACTAAAAACATACCTTGTGATTTATAATGCAACTTGATTTACCCAGTGAGATCATTTTCATGAATCATTCATTTCTTATTCCACAGATCAGCTGCTGTATACTGTATGGTGCGCTTGAAAGGAAGATGTTGCCATCTGCTGGTTAAACTCTCAGCAGCAGGTACGCGGAAAAAATCAATCAATCAATCAATCAATCTATCTATCTATCTATCTATCTATCTATCTATCTATCTATCTATCTATCTATCTATCTATCTATCTATCTATCTATCTAACATGTCTCTTTCATCAACATATTTTAGTTATGAGCATTTTGAGAATATGCCCTCATCATTTCCAGTCATCCCATCAATATGTATTTGTGCTAGTCGGATGACACAGTTCATGTTAATGCATGCTGACTGCTTGAGTTGAACAACAATGCTGATTCTGAGGGTGACCCAGTTGTGCGGCCATTCGCTTCTTATGTAAAAGGAATAAATCAAATTAAAGTTGAATGACTTAATGTTGGACTTGATGAGCTGTTATGCATGATTGATCAAGTATAGCTAAATAACAGTTAGATTTCAGAGTGCATTCACAACATATTCAGATGAATTAAGGGTCTGTGGAAATTCAGTTATTGGCATTGCAGTTTGTTACACACAATAAAAATTTGTAAACAGTAAAAAAAAAAGTGGTTCTTGGTTCTAGTCATACTAGAATACTAGATTTCATATGATTTTTTTTAATCACAAGCCATATAGATAACCTGCATTGGGAAAAAAAATCTGATGTTAAAATTAAATTTTGTACTAACGTTTTTTTAAATTTTATTTCTAAAAACGGATGATTTTCTATTTTAAAAAAACTGATATTTCTACGAACGCGCATTACGTTATGATGGCTCGTGACGTAGTCTCGTTAACACAGACATGAGTAATCGATACCAGATCACTGGGAGGGAGGCGGCAATGTTTTCATGCCTTCTGACAATCTGGCCAGCTCACTCTGCTATGGCACCCGTAATGTCGCAGACTAACGATTCCCATCCCGTTTAAATCACTTGAGCAAAACTAGTGCGTTTTGCTTCTCCTGCTTTTATTTGCTCAGCATTTCTACCTGAATCGGCCATGACTGTAGAGCAGAATGTCCTCCAGCAGCATTCTCAAAAGGTAAGCTTCAAGCTAACTGTGGCTAGCTAACTTTTTTCGTAAGTGCAATGCGGTGTTGTTTTGGGTTTCATTCTTATTAATAGGTTATGCGTTTCTGGGTGGATTGCATCACCTTCAAGTGCATTTATATATGAGGGACGCGATTTGCATTTCGATCGAATGCGATTTGTTTACAGGAGGCCTTGCTTATGTTATCGTAGTAACACACTAGCCAATGTTTTGCTAATTGTTAGCGGTCCAGCCCATGTTTTGCAGATCGTGGAAATTGCGTGACTATTATAAGCGATCTGCTCGCTGACCTTTGTGAACAAGCTTTTGCACGGCGCATCCGTTTAGTAATGTTAGCCAACCGTGGCGTCATGAGAAATAAACAACGCCAAGTGTTTGTGTTATGTAAATTCACTGTCATTGCCTTATTAACTAGAATTGAAGAGCGAGCAACATTTTGCGTGTTAAAAAAAGTTACAACAACGCCGTGGCGTCTTTTGTTTGATAATAATGTTCTCTGTTTTGGGCGCGCTAATGTGGTCGAGGTTACTCATGTCCAAAGTATTTGATAGCTTTGTTTACATAGCATAGCTAGCAAGCGTCCTCACACAAAGCGGAAATTGAACAAATTGTACTTGTCAAATGACTTGAATGAGGACGCTCAGCTGTTTTCCAATACAGTCAAAAATTCAGGTAGAAGCTGCAAAATTCACTCCATAATTCCAAGTGTGATCATTTGAGAGTTGATTGTTTTTTCTTCAGCAGATTTTGAGCTTTGTTTATGTTTATTGTTGACTGAAAACATTCAAAAGCAAATTGTGAGACAATGGTTGAGAATTCCCGCTTTTATTTCACGGTATTCACGTCTATATGTGTGAAGCACCTTAGGGCAGAGCACATTTTGTTTTGAAGCCACTCCCTTTTCCAGCGAGCAGAAGTATTGGAACACACCTTATAAAATGAAGTATTAAGTAGCATTTCATATTTGCTGGCATAAAAATTGATTGCAATGACTGGATCAAGCTTGCAACCCGTTGACTTCACCAGAAACTACCCTTTAATTGCTATCTGGTGTACGTGTTGAGCTTCACTTCAATTTGTGCTGGGAAGTTATTGCTAAGAAAATCCACAACATCAAATACGAGATTGGTGAATGCAAAGAGGACCTTTACGAACTAACTGGCACCCTTGAGTGCTGCCTGCTGCACCTGGGAAAATCTCAGGCGGTTCTCTTCCTCTTGCCGGCCTGCTTTGTATACAAAGTGCACTCATTCATTTAAGTGCATTTATTGAATACATGAGTTGCAGAAGGAGTGTGTGCTGAGGCCATTTAATTCTGCTAAGATTGACATAAATAAGCGGATAAACATGGTGGATAAAAAGTCATCTCTATTAAATTATATTTTTTTTAGCAACCCATCCATCTAGGAAAGACATTTTAATAGTGTCTATCTCGCTAAGCTTGTCCATCTAGCCAATATACTTCCTTGGCACCAATGTACTGTACTATTGTCCAATTAGACATGGCTTTGGCGCCTCCTTGTGGCATATTTTGTCATTGGAGAAAGTAATTTTCAATTTTTTACTCTAATTATGGTCCATTTTTTAGAAAGCTCATAGCAAATGACATGTTATGTTTCTGTACCCTTTTAACGACTGTTGCTCTTTTCCCCTCAACAGCATCAGCAGACACTGCTAAACCAATTACGAGAAGTCACAGGCACCACGGATGTTCAACTCCTTCAACAGGCCTTGCAGGTAATTCATAGCACAAATGAATTGCATCTCTTGCTCAGGCTTCTTCACTTAGATGAGGAGTAACATCATTTGGTCCATGTCTTCAATTTCATTCATGAAATGGAATTAGGATATTATTGCAATGAATCACTCGTGCTGAGTGTTTACAGGCCTTAACTTGTTTGGTCAATGCAGGTGAGCAATGGAGACCTGGCTGAGGCTGTGGCCTACCTGACAGAGAAGAATGCCAAGGTTCCACAGCAAGACGAGACCACCTACTATCAGACTTCTCAGGTGTCCAATGACCGATACATAAGCGTGGGCAGCCAAGCAGACTCAAGTAAGCATCTTCGCCTTGCCGAAAAGTATTAAATACATGTTTCGACATTCAAAAGAAGACAGAAAATGAGAATCAATAAAATCACCTCTGTCCTAAATCCAGTAGTTGGAACTGTTGATGCACAGTACATTTTCACTCATGATGCTTTTGCTGCGGTTCAGATGTCATTGACCTGACCGGAGATGATAAAGATGACCTTCAGAGAGCAATTGCCCTCAGCCTGGCAGAGTCCAACCGGGCATTCCGGGAGACCGGCATAACCGATGAGGAGCAGGCCATCAGCAGGTAACAGGCTTGTCCCGGGAAAAAAAATGTGTATGACCAAAGGGCTATTATGCTTGATCATGTTTCCACCATGCCCATGTTCCTTAGAGTTCTGGAGGCAAGCATAGCAGAGAACAAGGCAAGTCTGAAGCGCACCCATACCGAAGTATGGAGCGATTCGCCCAACCCACATGACAGGAAGAGGATAGACAACTGCCCCGTAGGCTTGAAAAATGTTGGCAATACCTGCTGGTTCAGTGCCGTCATTCAGGTGGGCGCACCCAAACACACACAAGCACGTGCATGCAAACGGATTAAACACACACTTGTTTTTGCCATTTTCCAGAAAGAGAAAAACATTTGCTGTAAAATCCTGTGAACAAAAGTCTGTTTTGTTTTGGGATCCGGAATCAAGCGAAGGGGTAAATTAAAAGCAAAGTGAAGAAGAATACTGTAAACAAAATTTGTTTCATGCAACCTCCCAACTAACTTTTGAATCATGAAAAAATGATTATTTAAAAAAATCTATAATTTGTCCAGAGCTGAAATATGCCAGCCGAACGAACACCAGACACTATCACATGTTGCTGAGCTCCTCTGTAATGTGACTCTCGACCCTTTTAGAAATGCAGTCAACAACATTCTTCTTTCATAACATGAACTGAAATGAAAGAAAAACCTGCCACATGATTACTTGAAGCAATCATATTTCACGTCTTATTTTGTTATGTACTTACATAACAGATTACTCATTCCTCTGCAGTTTTATTTTCACTTTTGTCCACGCGCCTCACACATCTCTAACACGAGACCGATATTCTGTGAAAATGTATTACTGCCTAGATTGGTAGCAGGAGAGGAAGATGCATTCCCACTCACATTCACACCTACAGAGAAATTTCTCTTTATGCAGGCAAACTCCACACAGGAAGGCGAAGAGTAAAGATTTTAGCCAAGAACCCTAAAAAAGCCCATACCGCCCAAATCTTGCGAACCGAGATACATCTCTTTGAATGCAATTCAGGCAGGCTGGACTACTGGCTGGGCCACGAATTCAATAGCAATGCTCGAATGGATTGTTTGAAGTTTGTGACTAAGATATTTTCATTCAATTTCCCTCCCACAGTCTCTGTTTAACCTTCTGGAGTTCCAGCGACTGGTGCTTAACTACTCACCACCAGCCAGGGTTCATGAACTGCCCCGAAACCAGAAGGTAAGACTTTTCTACCGCTTTAGTTCCTGCTCTAAATTCTTCATTCTCTGACTAGGAACACAGAAACCTTCCCTTCATGCAAGAGCTGAGGACACTCTTCTCCCTCATGGTTGGGTCCAAGAGGAAATATGTGGATCCGTCACGGGCAGTGGAAATCCTCAAAGATGCCTTTAAGTCCAGTGAGTCACAACAGGTATGCCAGAACTTGCTTATGTCAACACGAACCGGCCACAATAACTAATCAATCGATCTCGATGAGGTTTAAACACACACATAGGAGTGCCCTGGTTAATTAACTGAACTTATTACAGATATGATTGAAAATTGCCAACTAGTTCAAATGAGTCATTTTGCAGCTTCTGTAGAATGCTGATGTTTCATATTTAATATTATATTAATTATACTTTTAATTATTATAATAACATTATATTAATAATATGAATATTTTTAAGTTGTGCCTTCTCTTAGCTGCACATTTTCTTTTTTTTGCTAACTCAGCTCCAGTGACTCCGGGACACTTAACCTTTCTTATCTGTCGCAATTAATCCTCCAAACCACATCATCCCTTGCTGAACTATGCAAAAACACATCCGACAATGTCCGAGTTGAAAACTCTTTGATCCTTCTCCTTCTATAAGCCTGTGTCTTTGTAGCGGTTAACTGGGGTCAAGCACTTTGCCTCCCCACTCATCAGTCTTGTCACTTGCTTTCAGATTAGTCAGGTTAGCTGTGCATTGACCCAAATCAGCAGGCAGTCCTGAGGTGCACGGTGACCGTGGGCTGGCTTGTTAACGTTTCTTTGAAATTCAGCAATTTGTGAAGATGAGTCATCTCAAATGTAGAGCTCAGGGCCCTATCAGCACCAGTTGAATTTCTTGACCTACTTTGCCTCTTATCATCTCCGCTGAAATTGGCAAAAAGTAGTCATGTAAGTGTGCACTGCATGTTACTTCCTTTTGCTTTACAGCAGGATGTGAGCGAGTTCACACACAAGCTTCTGGACTGGCTGGAGGATGCCTTTCAAATGAAGGCTGAAGAAGACGGGTAACTACATCATTTTACAATGACTTTTAAAGGGCTCATAAAGCAACACGCGAATTAGAACGAAGGCAAGTCTGCACGCACCTTTGGCCCGGTCAGCGTTATCTCGATTTCCTTGCTCGCAGAGACGAGGACAAGCCAAAGAACCCGATGGTGGAGCTTTTCTACGGGCGATTCCTTGCCGTGGGTGTCCTGGAAGGTGAGATGAGGTGTCAAATTAAAAATCAATAAAAGGCAAAAAAAAAGTGAAGTTGTCAGAGAAAGACTCGGAGTGGTTTGATTGCAGTCACCATAAAAGCTGTCCGTCTTTGCCCCCCCCCCCCCCGCGGTAATGAAAGGTGACCTTGTCTTAATGAGATACTCTGAATGTAGAGTAGGAGTGCTGATGCATTGATCGTGGAAGACCTTGACAGCTGATTGACATTGTGGTTATTATGCATGACAATAGTGGCCCACAGCCATCAAAACATGGGCCACTGGGCTTTGCTGCTCATAAACTCAATTTAATGCTGCCACATCTGCATGTCTGCTAGCAACTCCTGCTTGTTATTTTGGAGTTGCTCAATGTTGGAGCGTAAACCAACAGCTGTGTAATGAATTAGCGTCTTGCTGAACACGAGAAAGTCGGCCGAGGAGAGCCTGAGCTTGACGTAACATCTGTTTCAATCTCACGGCGCAGACTGCGCTCGGATTGGCTGCCAATTACTAAGCGCTTGTCTGATTGTTATGTCTCCAGGTAAAAAATTTGAGAACACGGAGATGTTTGGCCAGTACCCGCTGCAGGTGAACGGCTTCAAGGATCTCCACGAGTGTCTTGAGGCAGCAATGATCGAAGGGGAGATTGAATCCCTGCACTCTGCAGAGAATTCCGCCAGGTCTGGACAAGAGGTGAGCAATGTACCATTTGATTGCTTGCTGCCCAAAATCCAAATTGAACATCAAGACACGTGGTGTGAACTTAGAAACATTTCCCCAAACTTTGTTTCCTTTCAGCACTGGTTCACAGAACTCCCTCCCGTGTTGACCTTTGAGCTTTCAAGATTTGAGTTTAATCAAGCGCTTGGACGGCCTGAAAAGATCCACAACAAGCTGGAGTTCCCCTCCATGCTCTTCATGGACAGGTGATCAACTTTATTCTGTATTCCTCGCTTTAATGGATTAGTATTCTCCCAGCCGGCACCAGTAGACAATTAAACGGAACCTTCTGATCTTATCTGATTTTTTTTCTTTCGTTAGATACATGGACAGAAACCGAGAAATAACCAGAATCAAGAGAGAGGAAATCAGGCGGTTAAAAGAGCATTTGACTCTGCTCCAGCAGAGATTGGAAAGGTATATATTTTTTCTGTATCAGTGCAAATTCAACAGAACATGCTAAGGACATTAATGTCTCACGCTGTCATTTTAGTTTGTGTTTATATCAGTATCTCTGTTTCCACCAAGGTATCTGAGCTATGGGTCCGGCCCCAAGAGGTTTCCTCTGGCAGATGTCCTCCAGTATGCAATGGAGTTTGCCTCCAGTAAGCCTGTATGCACCTCGCCTGTAGAAGATATCGACTCATCAGCCCCTCCTGGTGGCACAACTGGATTACAGCTGCCCCCTCCCAGGTACATTTAATTACAAAAATAATAATAACATGGGAATGGATGTATTATTCACTCCCAAAATAAATGGAATATTAAAAATACCAATCATGCAGTGTTTTCATATTGAACTCATCTCATAGTATAAACATATTTCACTGTGAATAAATATTCTTAACTCATTTGGTACCCATGTCGTACACTCAGCAGCTCGGCCGAGCAGGACTCTTCGGCTTCGGCGGAGAGCTCAGGCTCTGCCTCGGGCACGGCAGCCCAGCAGCAGAGAGCGCCCGTCCACAAGCCTTTCACCCAGTCCAGACTACCTCCTGATCTCCCCATGCACCCCGCACCACGCCACATAACCGAAGAGGAATTGAGGGTGCTTGAGGGATGCCTGCATCGATGGAGGAGCGAAGTTGAAAAGGACACCCGCGGTACTGCCCGTCATTTGCTCTTGTTCAATTCTGCATGGAGTACTTACTTTGTTTGTGTGATATTCATTTGGCTAGATCTACAGGAGAGCATAAAGAGAATCCTCAGAACCATTGAGCTGATGTACTCGGACAAATCAATGATGCAGGTGATCATTATACTGAAATACATCAGTTGCGATATGTCCTGAAAATGTCCTTTGTGTCAAGGTTCCTTACCGGCTTCATGCAGTCTTGGTCCATGAAGGCCAGGCAAACGCAGGTCACTACTGGGCCTACATCTACGACCCGCACCAGCGTTGCTGGATGAAGTACAACGATATCGCCGTTACAAAATCCTCCTGGGAGGAGCTTGTGCGCGACTCATTCGGAGGCTACCGCAACGCCAGTGCCTACTGTCTCATGTATATCAATGACAAGAAGCCCTTTCTCATAGAAGGTATGCGGAGACTTTACTCACGGAATTTCAAATCATTAGTCATACTTTAACACCGTCAACCATTTTTGTGAACACAGAAGACTTTGATAAAGAAACTGGCCAGATACTGAGTGGCATGGACAAACTTCCGCCGGACCTGAAGCAGTATGTCAAGGGGGACAATGAGCTCTTTGACAAGGAGATTGTGGAGTGGAATGCACTGCAGGCTCGGAAGGCCCAACAGGAAAAGTTGGCTCTCGTCGCCGCCGCGGCGGCGGCTGCGGCAGCGGCCGCCTCGACAGCATCCAGCACCTCCATTTCCTCCTCCTCACCTCAGCCCATGAGTATTGATTGCAGCCCTCCAGACAATGCAGGTCAGAGTTCAACCGCCAGGCATTCACAATATCTACAAAATGTGTTTTTATGGAATTTTAAAAAATAATCGCTGGTTCTCAATTCTCTTCTGCAGCACTCCAGCAGGATCCCGAGTACATGGAGCAGCCATCGCCCACCAGTGACTCCAAACATCTCCAGGAGGACACGGAGAGGGCCATTTCCAGGGCGAGTGCTGAACAGGAGGAGAGAAGCCCCGAAGCACTGTTAAATGCCGTATGTAAAACACAAAAAGTCGTAACACACCACACTTGACTTGAATCAGAGAGAGAGTTTTAAAAACATGCACAACCTGATGATTTCAACTGCGTGTTATTCTCAGGATATGATGTATACTTTAGAATATTCTTTTGTTGACTGTACATCCCATCAGTCACGATCTGTCTTTTCTGTCCACTTGCATTCTTTTCACCCTTCCACTTCCCCTCAGCCTGAAGTCCACTTGAGCACCCCCCCAATCCCAACTCCTGATTTTGTCATGGAGGACGATTCCCCTGTCCACCACACCGTAGAGGTGGCCATTCCCGATGTGGGGACCTTTGTCATTGAGTCAAAAGAAGGGGGGTATGATGATGAGGTAGACCGAGATCCAGTTGTGATGGATTTGATTCTCGTGAATGGCTTTAGACTGGAAATGCAATCATATGACGCTCTTCTTGCATGGCCGTTCTAAATAGTCTGCATTTGGGTGGAATTGTATTTTGAAAAAAAGGCAAGCTGCGTGAAGCCCCTTTCGTCATTGCGTTCATCTTGATTGATGATAGCGGGAAGTGAAGTTTACATTGAGCACTACTCAAGCATAAATATTTGATCACATATTTCGAATTCTGCTCTGATCTGTCATTTCTTGGCTCAGTCTTGTCCTTTGTATAGCGTTGGATTTTATGGCTTGAATTGTGACCAACAGTCAGTCACCCTGTCAAACCCAGCTGTCAATGAGGAATACTGTATGCTTGGAACTACAAACGCGATGGCTCTATCCCTCACTATAATAAACGCATGGACTGCAGAGTGATGCATGTCTGGCATTTCAAAGTGTCTAACTGTGAGATTGCCCGCACTTGTTCCATCATGAGAGAAAGCCTATGATTTTGTTTAATGCAGTTCCTGCTTCCCGGGCAGGCAATGATGACCCCAAACATGCAGGGTGTAATTATGGCTATTGGCAAATCCAGCAGAGTATATGAAAAGAATGGGCCCGAGGCAGCCTTTTTTAAGGTACCGTCGCTCCCTCACCTTTTGCATTCCCCCTCCACCCACTTCCGCCTTTTCGTGCAAATCAATGTGTTTGTGTTTTTCTCTCTTTCCACCACCATAATTGCGATTGCCGGTCGGTGTTGGGCAGAGTGTTTGCATCTCCGAAACCAGGAAACCCCAAAAATGTTGAACCATTATCATTTCATCATGGAAAATCCAAACAAAGCCATATTCAGCTATTTATAATAGTTTGATTAGTTCTTCTTATTATTTATTACAACAGACACATCCATTTTGAGAAACCTGTGGAGACATCTGTATTTTTAATGATCATGTGACATTGTTTTTGCGGCCAGGCACTCAAGTTAGAATACGCTCGACTTGTGAGGTTCGCCCAAGAAGACACTCCCCCAGAGAAGGACTACAGACTTCATCACGTCATTGTCTACTTCCTCCAGAACCAGGCACCCAAGAAGATCCTTGAGAGGACTTTACTCACTCAGTTTGCTGACCGGAACTTGGCATTTGATGAGAGGTACACCATGCGAGACATCCTCAAGACATTTTGAAAATATGTTGAACCATCTATTTGTGCTATTTCTAAGCATATTTTTTGAAATGATTCAACCCAACTTGTTTCCATGCTTTCCTAAAATGGCCAGCAGAGGGTAGCAGAGACTTGACGTATCATAGTCAGCCTGTTTGTATCATGTCAAAGACTGTGCTTAACCATTTTCCTTCAACCTTAAGTTGATGCGTAAATCTAAAAAGACACGGCGATATGACTTTCCACATTACTGACAGATATCAGAATTCCCTTACGCCCTCCCGATCATACCTCTGTGTGTTATTTCTCCCGATGACACATTCTTAAATCTTTCTCCCGACGCTTGTTGGCCTCTATCCAAATTCCTGAGTGAAAAATTGATTTCTCACTTCTCTATTTTGAGCAAGATAATTAGATTTATGTGTGCATGTGGCCTCGATAGGAGCCTCCAGAGGAGTGTTTCACTTTTCCTCTCAACACTAAAGAGTGATTCATTAGGCCAAGTTATGGCCCAGGGGCAGGCTAGACTGTTTCATCTCCTGACAATGACTCACCATCAGACCTGATGCCAGCCACTTCGTCTTCCTTCCTCCCCTGCAGATGCAAAAGTATTATGAATGTGGCACGTGCAAAACTGGACCTAATTAAGCCCGAGGAGGTCAACATGGATGAGTATGAGGTCAGTTGGGATTTCCCCTTATCTATCATGCATTCCTTTGAGATGACTTATCTCAATGCGCTGCCCTTCTGTAATTAATATATTTTTTTACAACACAGATATGGCATCAAGACTACAGGAACTTCCGAGAAACAACCATTTTTATGATAACTGGCTTGGAGCTCTGCCACAAGACAAAGTACGGATTGTCGTCTTTAATATTGTTACACTTTATTTGGATTGTTCATTTTGTTTCTGACGCCAACATTTACTAGAATGCCACCTGCAGAGGGCAGCAAAGTAGACACTGCACAAGCATTCGCTGTTCATTTCCAAGATGGCCTATCTTTTGTTCTCATAGCGAACCTACACACAATCTGATTGTTGCTTCCTTTGCAGTTATGTGGAGGCGCTGATATATCTGATATACTCGTACCAGTACAACAAAGAGCTTTTGTCCAAAGGACTGTACAGAGGACACGATGAGGAGTTCCTTGGTCATTACCGTCGCGATTGTTTGCTGGTGAGTCCAAATATTCCATTCTAATGGAATGAATTAAACAGTATTCCATTTTTAGGGTTTTCAAGCTGACAATGAAAGTCCCCTCTACCTAACCCACCCCCCCCCCCCTTTTTTTCTTTTTCTTTTTTAATTTCATCCCCACTGAGCTTTAGAGCAGTGTGCTCGGTTAGAGCCGGTGGTATTTGAGTGCGATCAGCCTGGAGCTGATCTTTAGCAGTGTGCACTCAGTAACCTTACGCCAGCATTGTGCTTGTAATGTAATCATTGGAGTGGGAATAGGAAGCAGGAGGGCCAGCGAGTGTAAACACATTAGCATGTCCTCAGCTAACCTCACATTTTGGCTCGGTGCATTCACATCGGTCATTTGAAATCTCCGTTCGGAACCCCTGCTTCGGCTGTTTACCTCCTGCTCTTGTTTTAATTGAAAACATTGCCAACATTGACATAGTTAATTCACTTGGTTGTTTTGTGTAGCCAACCTTGAATCCCCGGACGCCAAGCTGATTTAAGGGGAAACTTTTTTTTTTTTTTTCTTCCCCCCTCTCAGAGTAGGAGGTCACTGAGTTTGTTAGAGCAAGATGTTTTTTGTCCAATCACAGTATGAGAAGTTTGTATCCCCCTTAGGTCCCACCTAAAAAATTCATGATGATGGTGGGCGTACTTTTTTTGCACAGAGAGAAGACCAGTTGTGTTGCACAGCTATGAAACACATTTTGAATTATCCCAGTAAAAAAGTGAGGTTGTTAAAAACACTGGAAAGTGCCAATTCCTAAATGCTGGTTTATTTGTAAAGCACATTTCACAAAAGCATTGCACAAACAAAATATGACCACATTGCAAAAATTGAATAAAATCATCTAAAATAATTCGATTCAACAATTGTATATATATATATATTTTTTTTAAACAAAAACAGAATGTATTGAATTTAGTTAAAAGTCAAGTTTACACAGTAATGTCTGGTAATATAAATTTGCAGGCTCAATGGTTTTACTTATAGGTAGGAGCACATTTCTAGTATAACATCTTCAATGTCTTTCATGCTCCATAGAAATTAAACGAGCAAGCGGCAGCCATGTTTGAGTCCGGAGAGGAACCAGAGGTGACCACTGGTTTGGGAATCATGAACGAGTTGGTGGTGCCCTGCATCCCCTTGCTGCTGCTCCATGACACCGAGAGGGACCTGCTGGCAGTGGAAGACATGAGGAACCGCTGGTGCTCTTACCTGGGTCAAGAAATGGACTGTGAGTTTTTTTGACACAAAAAATCTATTAATTAGACTCGTGCTGGGAATATTAACTGTGGCGTGCAACCCCTGCCCTTTATTACTATTGGCAAAAAGAGTTGTTATCCAAACATATTGCAACACAAAAATTGGACAAAGTTTTATTTTTCCAATAAAAAAAAAAAAACCCAAAAATCCCCAAATGATCAGTGAAATTACGCAACAGTGTGTAATTTGCCAAAAATCACATTTGCCAGGCCAAAAAGAGGAACTTTTGCCAAGTCATGTCAGCTCTGCAAGATGTTTACAGAGACAAAAATGAAAGGGCACTGTGTACGATAGACCTGATAGTATTTCAGATTCTTTTAAGCAGTCCGATTAATCAGCAGTTGGATTGCACTTAAAAGAGTGCCTTTAAACATTTGTGTTCCAAGCTCCTATCAGTTTGGTCCAGCAAAAGCTTGTTCTGGCTCATGTTCAGGAAAGGCTGACTTTTATCACCCAGGCCAACGCTCTCCAGACTTGTGCAGTCGCTTGTGATATCAAAGTCTAAATATTTGCTCATTTGATGTCTGAGCTCTGAATGAGGATGCATTTTTCTTATCTTTCTCTGTCTGGCCATTTTTACGTCAATAGCCAACCTCCAAGAAAAGCTGACTGACTTCCTCCCCAAGTTACTGGACTGCTCGACGGAGATCAAAAGCTTCCACGACCCCCCGAAGGTGCCCGCCCACTCCACCTTGGAGCTGTGTGAAAGATTCGGCCGCATCATGACCACACTCTGCAAGGTGGCCAACCATGGGAGATGAGCTCTGCAGATGGAACCTCTCTCTCTCTCTCTCTCTCTCTCTCTCTCTCTCTCTCTCTCTCTCTCTCTCTTCCCCCCCCCCCTTAGGCTCAAAAATCCCGTGGACCTCTCTTAACCCATGCCTTCCTTTAGAAATCCAGGGCTCACTTGCTTTCTAGCGCTTATTCCTCTGTTACTCTTTTGCTGCCATTACAGATATTTCATTTATTCTACGCAACAAAAAAACAACAGAGGAGGTTTAGTGGGGAGAGGACAAAGTGGACTGTTTTTGGAGGGAAGATGAAAAGCGAAATATGGGTGGAGCACAAAAAAGCTACTATTCTGCAGCTAAAAGCCAAGCACATTCAGTATCAGCTTTGCGAGACAACACAAATTTGGGGGTGCTCCTAGTTTACAAGTGTTGTCAGCGTCCCCCCCCCCCCCCCCCCCCGACCGACCGACCGACCGTGTTACAAAGCTCTTTTTTCAAAGCATCCGCCGTCTCTGCGTGCGTGAAAAGGTTTGTCTGCCTGCTCTGCCTCCAGCTTGGTGCAGTATTACTACCATTTGATTCATTTTTCTAAGAATGAAAACGATGACATTTAAAGAAAAGCTCAGTAACTCAAACGGCTCTTATGTATTTGTGGGCTGCTCCACGATTAGATGGTTTAAGTGCTGTGGTGGCCAGCCATGGACTCTCTCTGTGGCTTGTTAATAAATCCATAGAATAAAGTTTTATTTATGGCCCTTTTAGGCCAAATACATACTTGTCTTGTGATTTTCTTTGAGTAGTATGTGGCAAACATTTGTGCACCTATATGTATGTTTTTGGGATGTGGGAGGAAAGCAGAGTACCCGACGTAAACCCACGGAGCCGGAATTGAACCTCTGAACTGTGAGGCGGACGCCACAAGATATGTCATCATAGCAGGCGCACTTGGGCGAGAAAGGTTTGTCGAACAGCCACACCAAAGTTTTGAAGCTTCTTACATTTTTTCCTAACAGAGCCACTTTTGTAAAAAAATGCATTCAAACTTTCAAAGTGATGCTTTCTTCATTTATCAGCAATATCATTTGTGAACTCATTTCCCCACCCACAACAGCTCACCACGATGACTCGCTCAGGATGAAAGCAGCTATTGTTGCGCGGCTAAAAACACTGAACGTTGTGTCCATTGTGACTCTGCTTCCCGCCCGGCGTCAAAGCACGATAGTGTATCTCTGTCAAGTGCTTGTGTAGTGCAGCTATGCTTATGTGATCGCCTCCAGAAATTGAAGTACACAGACACACAACTCCCCTCCCTCCCACACACACATGCTGTCTGTCTGACCCCGGAGGTCAAGGTGCATTGACTTTGAGGGTCGTCTAACTGGGCCTCTCGAAACTCTTGCCTCGCATTCCACGAAGAGGGAGGGGAGGGGAGGGGGAGTTGTTGCAAGCCGGGCTTATTACCAAAGCGAGAGAGATAGGAAAAAAAAAGGAGGGATTTTGGGTGGGAGAAAGCCAGAGGGAGTGGTGGGGGGTTGAAAGAAGCTGGAAGGTATTATCCACCGTTTCCTTGCCTTCATAGAAGTTGTGGCGGCCGGCACGGCGCGGCGCGGCGCGTTCCCTCCCACGAAAAACTTGAACCTGCTGTTCCGCTTGGGCCTTCTAAGTGGCTCACGTGGTTTCCTTCCCCGCTGCTTGTTGCTTCCCTGCTCTCTCTCTCACTCTCTCTCTCTCTCTCATACTCCCTCTCTCTTGTTTGTCTCGCTCAGTTTCCCTGGGCTGTGTAAGAGGATCACTTTGTTTCCGTTGCCTTTTTTTTTTTTCTCCCCCCTTTTCTTTCCACGGTGCCACAGTCCCTCATGGTGGAGAGGATTGCATTTGAGCAGATAGTGATGGGGGTGCACAGCTGCGAGAGTCCCCTCCATCTCTCACTGCAGCAGAACTAATGTCTACACCCCCCGCCCCCATCTGGTTCTACCTCTCTCGCTCTCTTTCGCTCTCACTCTCTTCTTTCTGCCTCTCCAAGGGGGTGGGGGTGCCGTATGGAAAGAAAAATGGACGGTGTATCGGACAAAAGGGAAATGTTACGTTCTCTCTTTGGGATATTGGCATCTCTGTGTGGTAAGTGTTTCTTTTTTCCTCAGTTCTTTTATAGCACTTTTCAAAGTTTGTTCATCACTTTCAAAAATGTTGATTTAATGTCTGATTTTTGGGGAAATGCATTTTGACCATATGCTCTCATGTGGTTTGCTTCTAAATTGAAGGGAAGGTTTGGTTTTGTTTTGAAGGGTTTTGGGGTCAAGGTAGAACGAGAGAAGAGATGGACTTGAGGCTGACTGGGGGAAGGGAAGGGAATGGGGGGGGGGGGGGGGGGGGGGCTGAAACTTTTACTTTTAACTTGACATGATCAAAAAAATTCAATTGACTTGTGATTATTCATATGGAAGAAATCAGTCAGCTAACCAACGCAAACTTTTTGCTTGGATTTTGTGTGTTCCACAAGTCTTAGGTCATCAAAGCAGTGAGTTGATTGAGTGCATTTGTTGTGGTAGCTCTTGATTTATGTTCGGATTTATTATAAAGCTATTGTGAAACAAACACTTTCTTTCTCAATTTTTCATAGATGATAGTCAATCAAGTTATGACTTAATATATTAGGTGTTATTTTGACGGCTTTGAACCTGATACCTAAACGGAACTATACTTTCCAAAGGGGCCAAGAGGGAAAAGGTCACACTTTTTGAGCTATTCTGATTTGTCAACTGTAGAAAATTCATGGATTTATTTCATCTACTGTACATACGTGTTGTTATAAGTAGCAAATAAAGACATTAAAACTTTAACCAGTCATTAAAATGATATCAACACATATGAACATGAAGCGCACGATTCCTATTTTTTAACATCAACTCCCATTTTGTCACCAGCTGCTAACACACACCGTACAGAATTCCTTGTTTGACTCGCAGGGCAAATCGTCATGGCGCCATTTTCCCTCAACATGCCAGGGGAAAAAATGAGAACCATTGCTGGCATTCTCACAGTTGTTTTTATTTTTAACAATAGCTGCTTGACAGACTGTAAAAGTTGCAAAATGTATAGCTGGTGCTGCTAAAAATACCCAAATGTTTTTGCTCTCACCGCCCTAAAAATACTTTCAACATAACAGCACCACACATTTTATTTGGACTGTGCTGGTCACAAACTGGGAACAGGCCAGATGTGGCCCAACTGCCTTACCTTGCCTAAATCTGATATGGAGAATATTTCGGTGTCCTTCCAAACTACCATTTTTGAGTGAATCAAACATCATTTTGTCTTGGCACTTGTGTGGTGCAATTAGAGCAACATATTGTTGGCATTTTTAAGACTTGTGGGAACCAGGGAAGGCTTTTTATTTTTGCCCACAACCTCTGCTGATTTAAAAATATACACAAATTAAGCGCAGTGGAATGTAGCTCTCTATTTTCAGCAAGTGGGTCACAATCTAATGACGCTTGTGAGCTGATAATGAGGTCTCACCATACTGTCAAAATGTTGCACTATTAGCTTGAGCACCTGGGATTGAGTTTATTTTGATCGAGGCCTTTGATAATATGGCAAACTTATGATTAAGATGGTGTCCGTGCAAGGTGAAGACTTGTTAGTATTGTTGTATGGCTGGTTGTTGTCAGATAACCTGCTTGACCTCTGCAGCCAATTATAGCTTGTGTGGTTATAAATTAGCCCAGTTGTTGTTTGCAAGCAGTGAAAGGAAAAGCTCACTTAGGAGCTGTGATTTATTAGTTGTGATCCTGCTGCTGCTGCTGCTGCCGCTGAATGACTAAGCTGACATTCAGGATGAAAGCAGCAAACGGGCAAGCACACAGAGTGAACAAGTACGAACAAATTTTCACGCATCTTTTAATTGCAACATCAGCAAATATTCAGACAAATTTGAGCCACTGTAGAGGACTTGATACAATTGGCTGGGGACCAGTCTTTGGTTATTATTATTTTTCCAATAGTTCATTTTTATTGTGTTATGTAAAATTCAGTTTCAGATTTGTTCGTTTGGAAGGTTGCTTTTATCATTGTGATCATGATTTTCAACCAAACTGATCGGATTGAAGACATTTTGCCCATGTCAATAAAATGTCTAGGAATGCACTTGATGAGAGGAAGAATATTTTTGCAGATTTGAACCCTGTGAAATGATTATTTACATCACGTGGCTGCACAAGAAATTTCAGCAATCTTCACAAAATATTTACTGACTGGATTTGATGAGTCTTAAATGACATGCTTTTGTTTCGAAGCAGTTTCCTATGCTGGGTCAAGAGATCAAAAGCAATTTGTTGAAGCTGACAAAAGCTCATTGGTTAGTCAAGTGGGCGTGGCCTGTTTAGCATCAGTAAATTAGGTTTGATGTGAGACGTATGTATGTATTTCTTCCGTGTGGGCAGCAGCAGCAGCAGCAGCAGCAGCAGCAGCAGCAGCAGCAGCGGGTCGCAACCCTGGTTGAGGAGGGCTTGACGTGTAATGCGGACACAATGGGCAACGGCAAACATTTGCACTGGGACAAAGGACGTTCCTCTCGGGTCACTGAGGGGCTAACTCTTCCCATTGTCTGAGGGAAGTGATCTTAACCCTTTACGGGGTTCTCATTCAAAGACTTACAAATCTCAACTCCAGACATTTGGTGATTTTTTTTTTTCTTCAAAACATTATTCACTTGATTGTAAATGTAATGAGCTGCTATTGTAGTTGCAATTTGCTTCTCAATATTACAATTATTATTCATTTTCAGTCATTGGTGGGGACACGGCACGTTTGTCCTGGCTTATAGTTAGTTACATATTTTTTTTCTTCAGGTGATAAAGCGATATTATGTCAACACCATTTTCTAATCATCTCATTTTCAAATCAGCAATATCAGCACATAAATAAATAAATAAATGTTTTACCATAGTGTTGTGCTGTGATAAAGGTCAGCTGTATTCTGTTAGCTAAACAGCCATCAACTTTGGGCTCTAATTTATTACCCTGTCGACAAGGCATCAATTACTTCGTAATTGCAGCGTCTTAATGATACTCGACTTAATTCTAGGCATTAGCCATTTAAAATTGCAAACATACACTTTGTTTGTGTCACCGTTACTCCACATTGGCCTATTTTTGGCCTGAAACCAAAATCACCCAAGATGTCCATGCGATGGAGAGAGACAAAGAAATCTCTTCTTACATGGTCAATATATTCCCATGCAGTTGTTGGACGTGGTGCGTTACTTCTTGCGAGAAACCCAATGCGTGTTTGTGTGACTGAAGGGCCATTATGGGACAGGCCTTTAAAGGCAGACCTGGGAAGTGGAAACCTAATACTGCCTGAAAGCTGCTCTTGTGTATATGAAGCCCACAGCTGCGAGAAGAAGAGCGAGCGAGCGAGCGAGCGAGCGAAGAAGGGAGGGGGGGGGCGGTGTGCTCAGTAATTAGGTGTCTGGTTTTGTATTGACCAGTCTGGTGCTGAGACCTTAGGGACTGTTAAATTTGCTGCTGTTGAAAGTGAAAGGATTATGCACCCAAAATAAATTAAACGGGAGCAATGAATATTGAGGGTGGGGTGCACTACTGTTTTTTCCTCTCCTCTTCAACCAGAATTTGTCTTTTTTTTTCTTTGATACTACAAACCTTTATGTTGCGGGTAGATGACATTATTGTGATAACTAACCTTGTGCAATTGTTTGCTCTTTGCTTCTATTTCCATTGCAACTGTGAGCTGCCTAATGGTCTAATACAGTGGTGCAAACTCACAGTTGCATAAATCTTTGTTTAGCTCACAGAACCAATTTGCACAGCTTTAAAATACTGTAGAAAAGCTTTTTTTTTAAATTCATTGTTTATCTTTTATTAAATAAATTGTACAAAATTGTATTCAACAGTTTTCAAAATGAATATTTGCATTAGGCACTACCACAGTCTTATCAGGCAAAAATCAATTAACACATCACCCATGTAAATAATACAGGGGTCACACACACATCCAGTCTCACTCCGTAATGTGACATCACCAATGTGGGTGGGCATTTTCCTCCAAGCCCGAGTTACACAGAACCTATTTGAGCTACCTGTTGTGTGTTCTTTAGCTGGTTCAGGTTTTCCATTACATAATGCATTTGGCTGGTGATTGGCTGGCAAGCAGTCCAGGCTCAGGGTGGACCCTGACTTTTGTCCAAAATCAGCGAGGATAGGCTGCAGCTCACCCGTCCATCACTGGTAGGGTGATGTAGGAGGAGCTGCATGCCTGCACCAGTGCTGGAGCTAGAGGGGGGGCTGCGGGGTAGTACCCACCCCCCCATTACTGGTGGAAATACATATCCATTCTGGTTTCTTTGGTGATCAAAACAGGAGTCACATTTTTTTATAATCATATTAAATTATTAGTTGTGGCCTCAATAAACAAACAACAAACGAGGGTTTGCTTTTATTTAGTTATTGACCTCTTGGTGCATACTTTGATTTGGACACAAGAGGGTGGCATCAACCGGGTTCTGTAATGAGGCCAACCTGGTGCACCTGTGGGCAACTTCCACCAAGTAAACATGGTGCAACTAACTAGGTGCACTGGTTGAGACTGTCGGTGCATGGGGAAGGCAGACACGCACTGGTGAGTAGCTGTGCAAATCCCTTATCCCTTATCAGACACATCTATATATATATATATATATCAGCATTTCTTCCACTGCTGCTTAGTGAAGAAGCAGGCCGACTTATTTTATTTCAGGCATCACTGCAGTAGAGGAAAAAACCAAAACAAGCAGTGAATAAGAATTGAGGTTTTAGTATGTCTGGCAGCTGTTGTGAAGGCACTGGTCCTCCTAATGTGACTGCAGCAAGCTTTGGTCTCCTGGTGCTCAGTGGCTGAAATTAGCTGTCTCTTTTACTCCGCCCCCTTTTTGCCTGGTTGCTCTTGGTTTTAAGTCGTCATTCAAACCGATCCAGCGAACAAAGGTTTGTCTCCGGCTAAGCAGTGGAATGGAACAATAGAAGCTTGTGACATTGTTACTGTGTGTAGCAGGAGGCCATGAGGAGGATCTAAGTAACTTCAGGCCAAAGTGGCCTGACGGCGGCTACAAGGCTGAACAAATTGCTGTATATTTTTCTCATCCAAATTTTATTGCACTCTTGATTTTATTATTTTATTTTCTTGATCTCTTTTCTAAGCCCACTGCCTTTCAATAGGCTTTGGATATGAAGGCAGGGATGCTTTTTAATTCATTCATTCATTTTTGTTTTCACGTAGATTTTTTGGGGGATGTAATTTACAAGCAAAAAAAAAGAAATCCACTCAATCATACAGAGAAACGAATGCAAAGTTGTAATTTAGCTTCATTTTACAGTTGCTGTTGTAGAGCTCTAATGCCTCAAAATTTTTAAAATTGTCTCTTAAAAATGCATTTTTTTGGGGGTATATTTGTACAAAATAAGCAATACTTTGGAATACCTCATTCATGGCTCTAATTCAATTCTATCAGCCAGTCAGCAGTTTTGAGTTAAAAATCTGAATTGTATTGCTTTTCTCTCATTTAGAATAAAAATGTTGCCTTTTTTTTTTTTTTGTGGGCCTTGCAGGAGGTCACATGGATGAATGAAACGCACCGTTTTAGAATTGATCACCGAAACAACCAAACTCGTCATTTCTCCTCAGTGAATAGAAAAGCATTTGAAATATGACGATGCAATTTGTACGCTGTCATGAGATGCAAGGGCGACGGCAGCCAGCGGTGACCTTGACTGTCGCTGAACGTGAGCCCATCCAAAAAGACATTGCGTGACCGAGTCACTTTTCTATTGTTTTGGTGTCAGTCGGAGCCATTCCTGGCAAATGTGTGTTTTCTCCCCCTGTGGCAGCTGCCACGGGCAACCATCTCCGTTGCTGTTTTTTTCTTTAGCATATCCCGTATTCATATGGAAATAGAGGGCAAAGGAGAGACAGAATCTCCCATCAACTTGATCCCGTCATGAATGCTGCTAGTGTTTGGAGCCAGCCTGAGCTGGCTATAAAAGGCACTGTGCGGAACTCCAAGAAACTGAAGATGCTCATATTTTCACTTAGGATATTAGCCACTTGGTTTTTTTTGTGCAACAAAAAAAATATACAATGGCAAAATAATATTATGGGTTGAAAATGTTTGTATTACACCTCATGCATTGAAAAATAGTACGACAGGTCATTATACCTAGAATAAATCTATTTCCTCAAATTTCGAAAATAAAAGTCAAAATGATACATTTTAATTTGGTCATCATCGGGACATTACCGATATATCCGATGCTTTTCTTTTTTGGATTGTGATTGAGTGCACAGTCCACGGTTGGGTGACGATAATTTGCTTTTATGTTGTGTGGAAATTGTTATTGTATAGCCGGTTCCCATTCCTAGTAAAACGAGAGCGTGTTTCCTACTTTGACTGTCTCTGCCACAAAGGGCCTCCCAGACCGGTCTGCTGTGTTCGGATAGCAGCGGGGATCCATCAAACAAGATTTGCTTCGGTGGATATGCTGGTTTTGTCCGGCGGTCGGTCGGCATTATTAGAGTCCAAAACTCACTTATGAGTGTGTGGTCACCAGCATGTGGCTAAGCTTATTTAATAGACTAAAAGAAAAATATTAGTTACAATAAATATAATAAATTTACATTTTGCCAAACACAATTAATATATATATATATATATTTTCTTTAGTAATATATGACCCCAATACAAATGTCAGCGTCCAATGTGAGTCCATAAAAAGCAAAATGTGTTTCGGGAGGGCCCGATTGTGTGTGTGTGTGCGCGCACATGCCGCTTTGTCTCGCCATTAGCAGCTATTGAAAAGACAATCACTTGTTAACACAGCCAGGCCTTAGCTGAATTTGTGAGCGAGGGAGGGGACACTCCTCTAGTGTTATGACGGGCGGGGGGCTTTCACACCGCAAAAACCACCACTCTGACATTGCACTGAATAGGGAGGATTTGTTGCTCTCCACCTAATTAAACAGCACTTTGACTAATGGTTATGGTGTAGGGCCTTTGTTGCAATTCACCTTCTGAAGCACCTTCCAAAGCACAATGTGGTGACATGATGGTGGAATCCCTGCCGTGATGGCTCACACACACGCTGCTGCCGTTCAGAGATTTCCAGGCTGTTTATCTTCTATTGTTTTTGGAAACACCAAAAACGAGGTAATAGACATGATCCATTTGGCATTTTGACTACATGGCAATTTTTTTTTTACTATTTCAGCAAGAGATTTTTTTTTTTTTTGAAGTAAAAGTCTGTTGGAAATGCAATTGAACCTCTAATGCTAATTACATTTCACATCACTTTTCTTAACCAGCAATTTGGAAAAGCTGAAGATTGTGTTTAATTTTTTATTTGGATAATGTATTTATTATTTATAAGCCTAATCTCTCAGTTTCATTCCGAATCTGTGACCTTGACCCATGAAGGATTTCATTAATATCCGGTCAACACAATGCTTATTCAGAGACAATTTTTTTTTACGTGTTGGTACACTTTGAATTCCAAAAGAAGTAGTCAGTAATTTGTAGTGTATTCCTAGAAATGTCATTGAGTCTCTGCGTGTCTTCCACCTTGTCGTCACAGTTTGCTTGCTGGGAGTGTGACTGGAACATGTCATTGCTTGCAATTTGTCTTGTATTTTGTTTGCTTGGCTGGATTGTAATGATGTGTGAGAGAGCAGACATAGCCCAGCTCCACTTTGCATTTGGCTTCCTGCGTTTCCAGGTAGGATGAGTGAGGTAGAGGCATGTCGGATGTCACCCACCGTATGTCACATTTGGCAGATCTGTTCTTTCTCTCTTTATCCACAAATGTGAAGACGGGAGTCTTTTTTTTTTTTTTTTTTTTTTTAATCAATTCGCTTACCACAAGCCCTGCAAAGAGCACAATTTAATTCATGAAGTTTCACAGACAGCATTTTTTGGGGTCATTCAACTGTCTCTGGCATTAGCGTTGTCATGGCAACCCAGGATTACCGACTTTAGTGTTCCACTCTTGCGAATCTTTATAGGTATGGATTCTTCAACTTTACCCCATTGGCTGATAAAAAGCTTGCATTTCCAAATGATGGTGTTTTTTTCTTTTAATACAAAACTTGAGGATTTTGGATTTCTTAGTAAAAACTCACAAAACAAATTTAAGAGACTCGCATCATTAAAATCAAGTACACAATTTGGTTCTTAAGGCATTGTAATTATTTGCAAACAGTTTAAATGTATTTGTGATTGCAAAATTCCAGTTTTGACTTTTACTGTTGTCAACATGATTATTTGAAAAGGCATTGTTGTTGTACAAAATGTTCTGTCGCTGTTGTTTTTGTACTTGAGTTGGATTTGGTTAGTTGTCTGCTACTCGGTGTAGAGGCAGCCAAACACAATAGCATTAGCTTCTTACTTGACTGCTTCTTTTGCTTTCCTTTGAATTTGCTCTTTTTCTGCTGGCATTGTGCCCCCTTAATTGGCCCCTGTCACATGCAAGACAGTGGAAAGCGTCCGCCGCTTCTCAGACTTTTATTTTCATTGTAAATAGCATTGCATAAAGCCGCTTCATTTTCCATAGAATGCTATTCTATTATTGATAGAATTGAAATTTGGGGGGGATCATTTTTATATCAATAGGAATAAATACAATAACTAAAAAAAATATGAAACTGATGTTATTAGAACTGCTAGTAAAAGGTGTGATGGAATTAATTCCCCAGGTTTTGGAAGTCAAATTAGATCCATACTATCTTATGTCAATTTAACTAGAAAATGAGTTTTAATTTATAAATGGTATTGATCAAATTGTCACGTTATTCACGGCTTTATGCTTGATTGAACAATATTGATATGTTGACATTGATCATCTCACCTTTTACAAAAGCTTCATCCCACTTGTGTGTTTAATTTCCCCAGTTGCTTCATCGCAACATTTCAAGTAGTTTGCCTAAATAGTATGGATTGTATTTTTTTTCCAATTGTTTCGAATTGCAATAAAGGTTATGGCAGTAAAATGTAAACATTTATTGTTTCCCAAAATGAAAGGTCTATGTCGTCTTTATAATGTCATTTCCACACCATCCTAATTATATGATACACATTCACGAAATAGTTTAATTGATATGAATCAATTCACATTTTTGATATCTTAAGAAGAAAATACCTTAAGTCAATTCGTTTATAGAAATGAAAAGCAGCAAATGCACTTTTGGTACCCAATCTGAACAAATTACAAATTTAGATACTACAAAAATGAATGAATAAATAAATCCAGTTTTTCCATTTTTGGAGAAAACATCCCAACCAACTCGAGGCCCCTGCGAGGAGGGAGGGCAAACTGCTCGCTAAGCTATCCGTTTCACACACACGCGGGGACAGAAGGTTCGATATTCATTCGATCGATGAATGAAAAGGCACAATGGCCAAATCGTGCGGGGTTCCTTTTCAAACGCACCTCGTCTCCGATGTCCCCCCCGCCGCCCCTCGCCTGAGAGCAGTCGCTGGGCGGCTGCTGCTGTGGCAGGCAGGCAGGCAGAGAGAGAAAGAGAGAGAGGAGAGCAAGGGTTACATCAAGGCTGCTCCCTGGACCGTGCAAACAAGTCTAGACCGGTGACCTGTTCAATGGCTCCTTTTGAGGAGTGGGGCAAGTTCGGGCAGAGCCGGGAGAAAGACACGCATAGCCTCTTTTCACTGGCAGCCTGCGATCGACAGGAGGTAAGGAGGGCCGGCCGGGAGGGCAAGCATCTGCTTCCATGGTTACGGGCCGGCTATGGGGACCCGACAATTGAGAAAGCTCCGTTCTCATGCTCCCACAGAGGCAATGTCACGCATTTGAAAAAAATGCCCGACCGGAGGGAGCACCTTATCAGGGAGGAGAAATTAAATGGGAGCTTTTCACTTTGCATGGACTTGAGAAAGAACGAATATATTTCAGATGGTTTTTTTGTGCAACGCGCAGAAATGTGTGTTTTTCATTTTCTTGAGTTCAATTTGAAATAGAAGAAATTGCTCGGAGGAAATTTGATTTATCATCGGAGGGATCAAAGGTCAAGGTTTATACGGGGAAGTCCTTTGTTGAGGTGCAGGGACATCCTCGTCATGAAATTTCTCTTTTTTTCATTTTGAATAATATTGTGTTAAACAACAAGCTGCGTAATTATTGCAAGAACCCGCCTGGGTGTTTGTTGATGTTTGGCTACGAGCGATGTGTGGCGACTTGAATGGGTGTGTTGGGCTTTCCTTTCAGCAGAGAGGCAGGCGTGTGTTGGAACGTTGAATTTGCTGGTGGAACAGAAGGGACAGATGGCCGGCCGACCGGCCGGCCCTCAGGAAGGGCTCAGGGTGCTGGATTTGCTCTTAGACCGTGGGAAAGTCTCTGGCTGACTTCACCTGCTTGGGGGGGCCGAGGGGACTGGATTAAACAGCATGAGAAGAATTTATACTAACTAAAGCCGACGACGGCGTCTTTGATCGTTCTTGTTTTTTTCACATCTTGTTAAATAGAAAAAAATGGGACAAAAGATCTTTTTTTTTTTTATATTTCTTTTTTTTTGCCCTGAAGGAAACAATTTGCAATGTGATTGAAAAGATATTGACTCCCAGTTCAAAACATATTATCTGATGTGTTTGATCATCCCTTTCTCTGCATTTGGTTACCTCAGCACTTTGATATATTATCATTTCAAACAATAATGTGGATATTTTGCTAATCTTTCATCTGAGTAATTCGAAGTCACCCTGTAAATACATCATCACAAGAGTCATGCGGCAAATGTGTCATCACTGTGTGTGTGTTTGCATTTGCCATGAGATCAGTTGGGCTGGAACATGCGCACGCACACGTGGAATTGATGAGGATGTCGCTTTAAAAGTCTGCTGACACGTGCAAGATTCCCTCTCAAAGCATCCAAATCAACTGTCAAATCTTCAGCATCAAAAAAAGCGCTGGAAACTGGGAGACGGATCAGTGTAGACAAGCAGCCCTTTTTATTCATCGTCCAGAAATTCCCATGTCTGATCCGAGTGCAGATTTCAACACGGGAAAATCCACTGTGCTCGATTTCAAATGCTGTCGATTAGTCTTTTGATGTTGGATTCCAAAAAAATTTAGATCTGCTTCAGATGACTCCTATTTATTTGGATCATTTTGTAATTATTAGAATTGATTGTATCAATTTAGGAGAAAACACATTTGTTTCATTTCTTCAAAAACGTCATTGCATAGCTAATAAAAATGTTCTCTTGAATTATAATTTACAAAAGAACCAACAACCTGGTGACATGTGAATTGAATTTGAGCAGGAGTCGAGTGCTCTCAAATTGAAAAAGGATGTTTTGCTTGAAGGAGGGAGCAGGAGTGTGTTTGTGGGGGGGAAAAAAAAAAAAATCCAACTTGACCTTGTGGCACTTAAAAGCAACGTTATTGTGCTCTTTGCATTCACTCAGGTGTCGCATTGGCGGTGTTTACGGCGGATGACATCACGTTATCCTCAATTGGCTCCGTTTCCTACGAAAGCGGCGACGGCAAGGAAAAAAGAAGCCTCGTCTGTTTTGCTTTCAACTCCGAGTAGCTTTGAGGGCCCCGATGTTTTCCTTTCACCTGTTATCTCGGCTTACTTGGCATTCAAACACTGCACTCATCTCCAGATAGAATCTGCATGCTTTTATTGTACAAAGATCATGAGGCTTATCAGAGATGCTCGTGTTAACTCGACACTCGTTTTGTAGAACTTCATCAAGACTGTGCACACAGCTGCACTTTGACAGTGGATGGACATTAATTGGCTTTCTGGACTTCATTCCCCTTTTGGTTCGTGCACCGTTTATAAATACACACCCAGAAAGGTTTTTCTTTTTTTTTTTGTGCGCTATGGA
Organism: Syngnathus acus; assembly: GCF_901709675.1. NCBI lineage: Eukaryota > Metazoa > Chordata > Actinopteri > Syngnathiformes > Syngnathidae > Syngnathus > Syngnathus acus. The sequence goes on along the minus strand of NC_051099.1, from coordinate 1,011,067 downwards.
CTCGCTGACCCAATCACATCATGGTTTATTTTATAGTGGTAATTTGCCATTGGCTTGATGCTTTGGTTTCAGAAGACCACATCATAAATCATTTGCGCTGTTACGGCAGAATAATTGCACTTTCTTTCAGAGGCTTGCTTTTACTTGGCGTGTGCAGAAATGCCTGCTCGGTACTGGTGTGTTACGGCTTTTAAATGGTAGCGACGACGTGATTCAAGGTTATGAATGGCAATGTGCTAAGCTAAGTTGAGATGTATTGACTTTTTCAGCTGATTGATTCAGAATTGCAGTTTTGGACCGATACTGCTCAATAAATCAAACTATTGTAAGAGCAAAGAATGGTAAACTCCAAAACTATAACTGATTTCACAATACAGCAAAAGTCCATTTATTAGAAGAAATAACAGTCACAGTAACGGAAGAAAGGAAAACTTTATATACTTCTCCCCATAACATTTTCATAATTGCTATCTTTTTTTAATTCTTGTGCCGCGTGTCTTGATTCGCTTCCACCAGCTCTCATCACTATTCAATTGAAGCGTAATGGCAAATTACCGCCCGGTTTTAACCTGCATAGCCCACATTAGTGTTGTAATGCTTTATTGTTTTATTATCTCCTGTTGAAACCATGGCCATTATCCAGGCCATGGTAAATGAAAACAAAATGAACTCTATTTTTTTGGGTTGGGATTTGACTTGAAGCATTTTTTTTTTTTATTAAACAAAACGTGACGTGATAACACGGCGGCAATCCACCGTAACACCTTTGAGGTCATTACTGGCCACAAAAAGCACCCCTGCGGTGTGTGACACATTCCTCAATGGCTTCTTCCGCCACATTTAAAGGGTTAACAGCAGACAAAGGGAGCTGGAAGCATGTAGCCCAGCAGGGGGGACCCCCGCTGGAAACACCAGGCAGCCATATAATCCCTACTCTGTCTCATCCTGTTTTCACTGTCTGCCATCATTGCTAGCAGAAAGAAGATCCAGCACCTCATAACTCTTCATTGATTATTAAAAAGTTGTTTATTGATTTGATCATTTATTGGTCAATTGTAACGCTTTGAATAGATATATATATAAGCAGATCTGTTTATTTCTAAGGCTACAAATCACTACCGACGAGGGGCTTGATTGTATCCTGTGAATAATGAAAGCAATTACATGATATTAGGTTCCACACAAACCTGTGAAATTGCCATTTCCCAACACCACATTAGATGTGAATGTAAACACAAGCACAATTATGAGCTGATGGTTCTGATGGCTTAACGGCACCAGCGCAAGGATCTAATTCATACTTTGGCTCAAGGCTTCGCAAAATGATTTCCATGTTGGGAGATCATTCGTTTTTGTTCTATTTTGTAGCGCTTACCCTCTTCAGGGTCACTCACGGGTGAGTGAGGCGAGATTCAAACTCAACTGCTCTAACTTGAACATGCTACCACTTCACGTTCAAATGTGAATGCTGCAGGGTGAATTCATGATTTATTTCTTGATGCACGTTGGCTGTTCTATTCACAAAGTGCTTCGAAAGCCATTTGGACGCTAATGGGCCGGCCCATGCTGATTTACCTGCAAGTCACCTGCTTTATTAGCTACATCTGCCCACACTTTTTACCCTCCAAAGGTGTTAGCGTACAAATGAGCATTCATGCAATCATCAAGTACTCCTCCTTCTCTCACGCCTGCTTATGACTTTTAGTGCAATGGCTGCCTGATTCTTTTGCAAGACCCTAATTAAAGACTTGGCTATTCTTATTTTTCCATAGTCCTATGCTGATTCACATTCATTTCCCGTGTTCCTTTCCTACTAAGAAGTTTTGTCATCTCTTGTTTAGTTGAATCCAGCTTTATAAATAATAAATAAAAAAAAAAGTACAAATAAAAAAAAAAACCAGGTCTCCAGGTTTGCCTTGGGCCGGCTGCGCATCGCTTCAAGAAAACTACAAACTATCCCAAAGTCTTCAAAATAAAGTTGCAATTTACTGCAGTTGAATCCATTTTAATTTCTGCTTGAATTTGAAATCTTTCAGTCAATTAAGAAGATCCATTCCTCTTGCTTTGTAATGGCCCAATTCATTGATGGCTTGAGGTTAGTTTACGCACTCAAGTGTGGGATACATTTATGTTTCTTTAATTCCACTGTTTGAAATTCATTAGCTATCGATCACTTTTTCGCTCATCAGAGGTACAGTCTCGAGTCAGCCAATTAATTCAGTGCCTTTCGGACACATGACCTTTTGATTTGTTCGATTGCATATGACTGATTATTAGGCAATATTATTCTCAAGAAGCAGGAGAAAATAATAACATTTGTCCCTTTTCTCTTTTTGGATTGAGTGGAGTAAGGTTCGGCTGTTTCAGCTCAGCATCTTCTTCTCCGCTTACCTCTGGTCGTCTGACTCACACGCGCTTTCTGATTGGCTGCTGATTTGTGGGCTGCAGCCAATCATTCTTTGTGAAAATTGAAGACTTTAGTCTGGTGCTAGGCTGCAAGATAGGCAGACAGGTGGCTTAGATCAATTCATTGCCCCTCCTGGCTTTCCTCACAAGAAATGTTCTATTGTCTGGGCTTTAAAGCGGCATTACACCCCAAATTGACTGTCACGGGATATTAGTTATCAAACAGCAATCTTGGAAAGTGGCATCACTCGAATGATGTGCAACACAGAGGAATACGTGATGTATAAATTACGTACGCTGATTTCATGTGAAGAACAATGTGAGAAATCATTTTTTAAGTAAGAAATACAAAACAGTTTTTGTTGCTGAGCACGGTTTATACAAACGCTGAACAAAGATCAAATATTTGAGCTAATTTTCATATTTCAGCATGGCATTATCTTCAGTGATTTAATGTGTGTTCAGAGTCAGAGTCAGCTTTATTGTCAATTCCTTCATGCTAGGACACACAAAGAAACCGAAATACCGTTCCCCCTATCCCACGGTGACGAGACACAGCACACGATTAACACACAAGTAAAACAACGGGGAGAGAGTCCAGGACCCCAACAGCCTGGAGATCACAAACTTCGCCAGTGGCGAGCAGTCAAACTATAAAAAGTTGTGCGGGGATGAACATGTTGACTGTTTTTCTTTCCTGTGATGGCTTGAGGCAACATTTAATTAAGGGAGATAAGAGCTAGGTCAAAAAGAACTCGTTTGCCTTTTGAGAATAACAACGCAAATTAACTTTGGGTTCGCCAGCATCATAGAGTAACGACGATGTGTGTCACAGAGATTGTCTAGTGTTGATGATCCTTGCTTTCTTTCGATGTAGATTTTAAATCGCTGATTTTGTGAATAACTGGATGTGTGGATACAACCAAATGAGTTTTTGTCTCTCTCCCTCCCCCACTGATACATCTATCACATGATGTCTGACCAGGTTGGAAAATCTGTCTAATTTTTCCACCCCTGTCTGGTTTGCAATGGTTTATCCCATCCCAAGGGGGATCTCCTAACCCCTGCTCCCACCATTCTAATTTGAACTTTAACCCTGGTCTGCTGCCTTTCAGGATATGAAATGAGCCCCAAACCTCACACCCCCAAGGAGAATGTTTTGGATCCCTCTGTTTTGTTTTTTTAGCCTTGATATATGCATCAGTGAGGACTAGTGATGTATATTGTGACAACAAATAAGTTTTATACTATCCAAAAACATTGGCATTTTCTGTCTATATAATAATCATCATGATAAATTTGCGTCAACTGTTTATTCTTGCTGGAGGACCATGCGCTACTCAGTTCTGCCGGATCATTTAGTCTGACAAAAAAGTGTGACCAAAAAATGACAGATGCTCAAAAAATTGCTGTTAAATTGAGAGGGACAAGCAACATATGTGAGGCTCCAGGAACAGACTGTGACTCCTTCCCCGTTGGTTATGTTGCTCTTTAGTGAGACACGGGTCCTTGAGTTGAATTGGAGCAAAACCTCTAATTAGTTTTGGCCTGGGCTCTCACTGAACTGCAGCCATGATCATGGTTCGCCTCATAGCATAGATATGATTTCAACAGTTTTAGAAAACAAGAAGAAAAAAACATTTTGAAAGTTTCGTTTTTTAGTGTCCAATTTGTGCGTATGGACATCAAACGTTTTGTCGCTGCTTCGGTGAAAAAAATACAACGCGCCCGACACAACTTTAAGACCAGCTTGACCAGCACCATATATTGTGTATATTCAGTTTCTTTTATGCCACTTGCCACTCAAATTGACCACGAAATTCTGTCCATTCTTCACATTTATGTCATCTCTGGTTTTCAGTAGGTAACTAGTACTATTTTGATCTAATGAGAGTTGTGCAGTTGAAGTGTCACTGAGGTTGCCTTTGCGATAAAATGTACAATCTTCACGTTATAAAATACATTTAAACAGGAATGCATATGTTTACCAAATATTTCTAATGAGGTGCAATTCGATTTCTTTTTTGTGTTGTGAAACAAACATGGCATTTGACCTGAAATCTTAAGTAAGCAGGCTTATAGAATAGCTCCACACCGCATTAGCCTTTCCCGCCACCCTCCTCGGGGTAGTGGGCAGCGTGCCATGTAGGGGTTGTCATGACTCCTGAAAAAGACAGTGGCAGTTTTTGGGAGGGGTGAGTGGGGGGGGGGCAGACTGGGGCTAATATTTTGATTCAGACAAAGGATGCCTTCACAGTGTACGCTGAATACGGCGGGCGCATGGCTCTCTGGTAGGAAATGATGAGATCTCTCTCTAGCCAAGATTTGTGCCAGCACGAAAGGCAGGCGTGCATGGGGGGGGTGGATACTGATGCGAGCAAAAAAAGTTGATATGCAGCTTTTCTCTTCTCTTCTCTGTTCTGGGTTGTTACTCAGAAAATGGCGGACGCGACCCCGCTGAGCTGAGCATGTATTTTCCCGCATGGAAGCTCGCTTTAAGGCTCGGAGCAATTGAAATGAATTCTTGCCGCTCGTTTGTATTGGGAAAAATTCCGATAACAAATCAGACGACACGACTGTGGCAATTTCATTGTCTGCTCTCTTCTTGTGTTGTCGCACTGCGACCGTAGGAATATTCCATTGCGGCTGGGTGGCTCTCTGGCACTGGCACAGTTAATGGTAGCTGACCGTGGCATGCTTGATTACACTGGCATTTCTCTCTGTCTCAGCTCTCTGCGGTTTTGGCTAAGTTGAATAAACCTCTCACCCACCACGCTCACATTCAGAAAGGAGACCATTCTAGCAGTTCTGTGGCCTGCTTGTAAGACCACTATATTGATGTTAGAACAAAGGATTTGTGGGAAACGCATTGGCACGATATTCGAGCAAAGTCGGTTAGCCCCAGAAATTGGGTTTCATCATTTTTACTTGTACCCACGTTTGATTTGATTTTTCTGACGATGATACTAATGACTAAACAAAACTGTTGTGACAAGCGGTAACAATGTGGTTTTTTGATCCCCTCCTTTTTAGGGACTTGAACTCCAAAACAACCCTGGCCAGAAAGAAAAGCGATTGAGGAACACATCCATGAAGGGTAGGTTGGTTTACGCTATTGTCTCGCTCATGATTCCAACAGGGATCATGTTTAAGATCAACCCTTAAAGAAATGTTGACCTCACTTTGAATGGGTCCATGAAGAGGTTGTTAGTCCATTCTCTGTTTTGCAAAAGTCTTTTGATACTTTGGCTATATAACCATGTGGCGCAAACCCGTAGATCCGATCTTGTGGCAAATCTGACAGCACAAGCTCGCCTCTGTGGGTCTCTGTCATTGTGGTGTGAACGTCGTCTTTTTTTTTGGTTTCTTGCTTATTGTTCTGTAATTCTGCACTACATACATTCAATTCATGTTCACATCGTATTTCTAGCATGATGGCGCTGTGTAAAGTTTAAAGTGGGGTCATTGAAGAAAATGTGTGCATCCGGGTTGAGGTAGTAGGTTGTATGGTTTCGAATTATACCCTGGGAGTTAACTGTACAACCTTCTAGCTTTCCTTGGAGTACACGTATGACTTCAGAATGTACAGAATACTGCAGTAGTCCGTATCCGATGCTGCACTTTACAAATCTCAGTGCTTTCCTTTAATGATAGAGTTGACCTTTAGCTGTGGTCGATGGCCAGTATTTTTAGACGACTAAGTGCATTGTGGTTAGTCCGAGTATTCACACTATATCGACCCCACGCATGCATACAGCTTTAGTTTATTATTGTTGATGGTAAATAAGTATTCATTTCGCTATAGCGAGGGTACCTGGTTATATCTTTTTTTGTACTTGTCACTCACAATATTGTCAATATTGGACAATACGTTATTGTATCATATAAAATCAAGTAATGGCGCCAATACCAAGATATGGCAAAACATGATTTACTGCAGTTACAAGGATAGCAAGAGGCAAGTGTGACCCGGGTCGCTTACCTTGGAAGCAGCAATTTTACCTCAGCAGTGATTAGTATATATGAAGTTACACTAACGTGCCTGCTGGTGATCCAGTTGCAGCACTGAAAAGCCAAAAGGGATTATATGAATATGAGGGAATATGATCCTGGTAGCTCCCTGGCAACCTGAGCTCGCCCTTTATCTGCTTGATTCCAACCTTTTCCCTATATGAGCACACATTGCCTTGGAAAAAAAACAAAACAACAAGAACTAAGAAAGTGACCAGAGACGTTTATTTGCTCAACTTCATGTGGGTGGAGCGTTTAGTGGAGGCCTATTGAAATATCATTCAACAAACTCCACAGTATATTACCATTTATATAAGCTTAAAATAAAAAATATATAAAACTATATTATAAATATATATGATAAAAAATAGAACGTAAAATATATATATATTATAAAATAAAATACAAAATATAATTAAAATATAAAAACTATACATATAATAAAAGTTCAGTGAAATCACCACATAACTTAAGATCATATTTATTAGCGCACGGAGAACTCATTTTGTCTGCTATGAAGCTATTTTGAGATGACTATCAGAAGAATAGAATGAACCTGTCTCAGGATGCTCTAAAATCCAGCTCACTCTCCTAATTAGTGTGTGACCAAACGCTTGGTGAATTTTGCTTTACGATAGGAAGAGCCAACATTGAAGGATCAGAAAGAGACGTTGCTACAAACGCTTGGCTGCTGCAAGATAATTATCCCCGCTCTAACTTTTCTGACACCTGCTGCTTGAAACACAAAGAAGAACCCGAGGCCCCCTTTAGTGGTCCGTACAGCCTCTGTAGTTGCTCCTGTTTTTGTTAGCAAGGAACGCTAATTGGAGTGCACGTACACTATTATATAGGATGACTTTCTGACATGTGAAGCACATTTTTCCCTCCAGATGTGAGGAGCAAATGATCTGTGCTTGGAATCATGCTGTCTCAGCATTCTCTTGTCCAAATGCCCTCGCAGCACATCTATAAGTCTGCTTCCAGCTGGGCCTTCATTTCTGGCATGGTTGAACAAATAAATGATGGGATTAGATAGAGATGTTTCAAAATGAGCATTTTTCTTCCTATTGGCTGCCATAATAGCTCCTTTGAGAGGTCCGTCTACGCAGAGCCTCAAGGTTCTTCCGTTATTTAAAATATCCATTTAATAAAGAGTGAAATGACTACGCCGGGATGCATTTAGAAGGTATCATACAAAAAAAAGGCCACTCTTTCCAGAAAACTTTAGTGTTAAACTCATGGGTGATGCTAGTTGTGGTTGCCCTCAAGTGGCCAGATGTAATGTTGAAAGTTTTAAATAGTTTTGACTTTTCTTTAAATTCAATGAAGTTTTTTTTTTTTATGTTAAATGCTTCATTTTAGTCGATTTTTGTTGTTGTTTTGGCCTTGTTTGTCAAATCAAAGAGGCCACTAATATTTTTTTCATTTTTTTAAAAGCACTTTTACTTTTATTGTGTTCATATGACTTTTTCAATTTTAGTGACTTCATTCGTTTTCCTTAACTATAAAAAAAAACATGCAAACCATGCATGCAAAGAAATGGTCTGCCTGTTGTTCAGATGGCGAACAACGTACTTTCACAATCTGAAAATGCTCCATTCCGCAAACCCATGTGTCCCCTGTGTAAAGTTACTTTCCCACATGATCAACAAAATAATTGCAATTTCAAGGGAGAACAACTTGTGTACTTTCAAAGAGAACCCAATCAAATATTACAAGGCTTTGAGTCGAACAGCTGTTTTTTCCTGGATCGTGTCTTGAAACACACTTTTCACAGCCATCGGTTCAAAGTTGTTGACGTCACAGACGAGCAGACCTTAGTAACAAATTGCATGACTCGAGGAAAGCGGGATCACCGGCGAGACACTTCTATAAACTCCCTGATTAAAATCACTATACAATAATAAATGAAAGATGTCAGCTGTAGCATTGTCCGAGCTCCTCTTCCCATATTCTCTGGACGCCGTCACGTAAATGGCAAATGAATAAACATAACACGCCAACGGCAGACGATGGAGGGGGGGGGGGTCATCGATCTGTCTGGAGTCGGCCCCTCTGTGAATGCTGCATCAGCCACTCTTCTCCTATTGATACGCTTTTGCCCCTTGACCCCTGGGACAAATCAATGGCATTGATTGAAGAAGGGCAGGGACAAGGGCAAGATTTGCTGACTGGCCCGACAGCTAGTGTGACAAGACATGATGGTCATTAATGTCCCGCTGGTGGACCGAGCCGGCCGGCTGGCTGGCTGGCTGGGAAGGCGTTGCGCAACACTTTGTCTCCTAGTCCCTTCCCCCCCTTATACGCCATCATCCTCTAAATTTGCTGACATGATTTATAAAAAAGAATCATCTGGATACTTGGAGCGATCGCGAAGCATTAATTGTTAAGCAAAAAAAAAAACAACAACAGTGCAAGTGCGCTTGTGTAATGTGGGTTCATAGTAGGTGCAAGAATTACAAAACAAGCTGTCCTATTTTTGGAAGGCTTTGAAACGCTCCCTCTCAGTGCAGTTCAAACGGATCTAAAAATGTCTGCTGTGTGAAACGGCAACTGGATGGCTTATCTGTCACTGCGCGCTATTGTCTCTTGCAAGGCATTTTCACCAGTCAAATGCTTGCTATTTCCAGTCTAGACTAGAAAAAGAAGCGGCTAATGTTTGCGTGTGTACTTGGAGAGGTGATGGGCGGGTCGTAGCCAAGCTCCAGACTCTGCAGTGTCACTGCTGTAATGGAGCTGATTGATCACCTATACGGTCGCCTGCTGGCCCCCGCCGGCTTTAGTGCAGAGCAAGTCGCATCGCAACCCCCCTCCCTCCCTCCCTCCCTTTCTGCGCCACCGCCGCTATCGGCGAGCCAATCTGGGAAGCATCCCCCCTCCTATAGACTTCAACCTGGCCACGGTTTTGACATTGGCTGCAGGATTTACTTGTCCGCCTCTTCTGCACTTGGCCCGCCGTCCGTTTTTCTGCAGTTTCCGCACACAAGCGCGGCTCCATTTTGTCGGCCATTTTCTCATTTGAGTATCATCAAGGCGCTGTTGTTTTCCGTTCTTATTTAAGGGCATAATCAATCAACGATAACATTTGCAGCAGATCGCATTCCCTGCCCCCTCGATGTCACGGGGGGTCATAGCCCAAATCTATCAAGGGTATTGAAAGCAATTCAAGTCAGAGACTCGGACAAGCTGTCGAGGGCAGATGTCATTTGAAATGTGAGCGTTTTTAACATAATATACATTCATTTATATGAGTATATCAATGATATTTGTTCATACAGGAGATTGCAGCGCTCCATTTTGCTTTGTCCACAATGCAATATGTGTGTGACTATCTCAAAGTGCTCTGCCACTTCTGTCACATGTGTTTTCTCAGATGACAGTTTGCTCTCAATTATATACGCAATATCTGCTTAATAGTGTTTGTGCGTGATAGATAAGGCTTGGTGGTACCAGACCATGCAATTCCCTAAGTGTGCCCCCCCCGGGCAGACAGTTTTGCTGCAGTATGTGTTTGTCTGAACACGGCTGGAAAAGAGAAGAAATTGATCAGCGTAGGGTGGAACGTGTTCACCAGCAAAGGCTGGGTGTGTGTGTGTTTGTGTGTAAGAGAGAGAGGGAGCGAGAGAAAGAGCAAGGGCTGTCGCTGCAGACTCCTGCTGCAGTAGCTCACTTTGGGCAAGCAGCTGCAGACAGCAGAGACAAGCAGACAGGTACAGACCTGGAGTCATCATGGGAGGGGGGGCAAGAAGTGGTAGGAAGGCAGTGGATGATGGAGAGTTAGGCTTTGGGGAGCGGAGGTCAAATGGGGGAAGAGGAGGAGGGGGGATTGATTGCGGCGGCAGGCAGGAGCAGCTGGAGAAAAATGTTTTTGCCTTTTTTATTTTGAATTCTGTGACGGGAGCTGGTCTTGTCGGATGCTAGTCGGAAGAGATGGAAATGTGAAAGTGGGCTGCTTCTGAGTGTCATGACATGTCTGCTGCCCGCCCCAGTGTCTGGAGCAGAGAGGCGGAGGGAGCGCTGCTCGCTTGGTAGAGGTGGTGTTGGTGAAGGCACTGAGATGGAGCTGATAATGCAACAACTGCGACGGAGTCATGCTGCAGAGGGAGGGGAGGGGAGTTCCCACCTCACTGACCTGCATCTGGTGGCCACTTGCCCCAGACACCTCAGCCCCCCCCTGCCCTCGTCTAACTCCTTGTGCCGCCGCATCCCTTCCTCATCTCCAGCACAAAGGAGGATGGAAAAAAGGCAAAGTCGGTGGCAGGCGGGCAGAAGAGTGAGCGTGCCAGGCTACGTGTTGTTGAGCGCAGAGCGTTCATTTCCGGAAGCTTGCACTTTGCTTGGCCTTCCCCAGAGAGGAGACAGTCAGACATCTATTTGATTTTTTTTTTTTTTTTCTCTCTGAGGGGGAGGAGCCGGGGGTCTGGATGGGATGGGGTAGGAACGGGGAGGGTCAGATGTACATGATACTATGTCTCTATTATTTATCTGTTAATATTGACTGTAATTTGCCATTTTCTCACATCTATTTATAGGTTGGTAGTGTATGTTTATTTTGGTGGTTGCTGTTTAGATGCTGACTGGAGCCAATTGATTGTGCGCCATGCTTTCTCACGATGGCGACACAGTGGGAAGCTGTGAAACTCCACTTATTTTTTTTTTTTTACCCGTTTTATTATTATTTTGGTTGCCGTAATGTAGAGCAGCTTCCGAACAGAACCGAGCATATATGATTATTATTTGGAAATGCGATTAGTCAAGGTGAGCAGGTCCAGGTCATGCCGTCCTAGCGGAGAGAAATGCAGACTGATGATCAGTGGATCCGGCCGGGGAGGACAAAAAGGCTGCTTGGCTGGCTGCAGGGCTTTTCCTTTTTCAAACACAAAGGCTAGCTGCACAGAGCCAGGCTTGTGTGTTTGTCTGAACGTCTGCTTGGTGAAGTTAGAACCATCATTTTTGTCACCGTGTACGTCGTCGGCAACAAATGTAACCCCTTTGTCTTTCTTTGTTGTTGATGCTGATTTGTCTTTTGGTATATTTTGCATGTGGAAGCAATTGCATGTCTGTCATGATGAAGAATCACGCTCAACCCCCTGGACAAGTTATGCTGAGTTTTTTTTTTTTTTCTTAGTCTCCGGAAGGAAAATAAATTTGCCTTGGGCAGGATCAGGCTAATTTTCAGTCTCAGTATTTGGAAAGCGGATGATTATAAGCTGAGCAAAAAAAAAAAGGTGACTGCAGCTCCTCGGTAGACTCTGTCGTACTTCACCTGCTCCCTGAGACCCTAACTTGTGAGCTCTCCTGATACAAAATCACGGGTTAGGCTCTTGGGACGCGGGCGGAGGGCACAATCGACTTTCAGGCGCTGGCCAAAATACACAATGAAATATGATCTTGTACGAGAAAAGGACAGCGTGAGCTCTGGAATGTGCATGTCTGCTAGATTGTTGTACACTTGGGGGGGAAAAAAAACGTCATTTTCTGTAGCACTTTATCCTCACCAGGGCATGCTGAAGTCTTTTAGTTTTGAGCCAGAGGCGGGGCACACCCTGTAGTGGTCGTCAGCCAATGACTATACACCTTATTAATCCTATTTTTTCAACCTTGCGGTGCAAGTAAAATATATTGAAGATTAGGAACGGAAGAACAGCACCACACCCCAGACTCGCGCTGACAGCACAGCATAGAAATGCCGAGACTTAGCCAATAGCTGTGCTTCTCTCGTGTCTTCGTTCTGGCACATCTGCTGCTCTTTTTTGTCATCATAATAAATCAGCGTGTTTTCCTCAAGCATTAGAAGAAGTTCCTTTCGGTTGCACTGCATTTTTTATTTATTTTTTTTAGAGGAAGCCTTTTTATATTTCTCATAAAAACAGTTGCTGCTATAGATTTTGCACCTCTACGTAAGTTGTAAGGTTATTTTTGTACTATTAAAAAAAACACTCATGTAAAATGTTCACAGTGAGTGGCAATTTAATATGTAGCAAAGCTTAAAGTCTGAATTTTGTCAAAAGCAACTTTCTATAAATCCACATTTAAACTGGAGCTGTAATGTGGAAGGCCTGTCTAGAAAATGAGCATGAATACATTGAATTGGCCTCTTATGGACATCCCGTCATTATTATAAATGAGGTGTAATGGGGGAAAAAAACATCACAGATGTTCAAAGGTGTGAAGTAATTCATCATTCATAGCTTGACCCGATTTGACGACTCCTCAGGCTGACCTTTTTTTTTTTTTAATGCACATTAAAAATGCAGCCCCAAACACTTTTTCAATTCTGTCAATCCAACACCCTTCTCTCCATCTCTTTGTCTCCAATCTTGCGCTCCCTAATTATGTTTTTTTTCTTTTTCTCCTCGTTCCCATTTGGTTTCATCGGCGATGCCAAATGATCAGACAGACAGAGCCCCCAGCAACAGCTGAAGGGACACCATGCCCCATGAATACCAAACAGCCAGGCAGCCAGGCACAGTGCGACAAGTGCTGAGCAGTCGGAGCTGCTGCCTGGCCACAAAAGAGCCAGACACTTTTATTAGGGTATTATTATTATTATGGCAGCACCCAAGCCAGCCTCTGATGAAATCATCAGCGGCAACTTGCCCAATGGTAACAAAGCTTGGTGAAATCTGCCAAGTATCCCGTAAATAAAAAATCACCTTGTAAAAATCTGCCCCCAGCTAGTTTGTAAATGCAATACGCTGGGGATTACAACTTCGTTGAAGGTCAAACTCTTTCTTCTCTGCCAAGAAAGCAACGTACCGCGGGTGGAAAGAAGAAGCAGAAGAAATAAAAGCTCAAAAGGTCAGCTCATTTGCAAGTGCGGCTTTTGCTTTCTTTGTACTTCCTTTAATCACCATTGGGTGTTTTGTGTGCACTTTCACTAATACATTTGTCAAATAGAGAATATTTTTTAATTTCGAAAAACAGGTCACTGACTCATTATATCAATAGTCACAGAAGATGGCCTTGTGTATTAAAAATGGAACTCAGATCATGTTACAATTCATTAAAGATTACTGTATTAAGATCTGCTGTATTATTCATTCGTTTTAATTTGCTATTTGATAATAATAATAATAATAATAATACATTTTCATTAAAAACATAAAATTGCCAAAAGTTGAACAGAAATCTGACAAAGGAAGAGGACTCATTCCAGCCCTTGAATAGGTGTTGATAAACGGAACAGTAGAGCTGACGGCTGGAGATTAGGCTGCATTGTTCCGAGGTGGTCGTGTCGCACAATACCTTGCCACATTGCTCCCTGATAAAATTAAGAAGGACAGATTCAGGTTTTATCCACTTTGTTACAATTGAGGGCTGACAGATGGAATGAGATAAGTGTCTGAGAATGAGAAGGATGATTTTCCCTTTGCTATTTTTTTTCATCGATTGTTTTTTTTTTGTGTAATTTTTTTTCCAGGTTTTGTTGTTTGGTGAAACCGCATGTGTTTAGTGGATCTCTTATCGCAGCAGGGTGGAATGAGGAGGAAGAGGAAGAAGTATGCTTCATAGCAGTGCCGCGTCGAGAAAGAAGAGGGGGCGCTTTTGGGGGGGAGTGTCTGAATTTCCAGACACTGCGGCAGGAGGCCAGACAGTCACCTGAACACACACACACACGCTGATGCACCTGTGCGACAACATTCAGACATTTTACGAGCAGCTCCGCCTCTTAAGCCAATTTTGTTTGCAATTCAATAAAGATTATAAATGGTAGCCCCCTGTAATTGTATTGGCTAAATGCATCCAAGACAAAGTTCCTCCCTTTTGCTCTGGGTGATTAATTTCATTCGATTCTTCTTAGATTACAGTAAGCAGTGTTTAAAGTGAAAGGACAGTTGAGAGATGAAGTCGAGGACTCTCACTAGTAAGATAAATAGAGAAGACCCTGTGCCTTCTGAGCCACTTGTCTCAGCATGGATGCTCTCAAGGTGGATTTCTTGGGTGTGCAATTCCCCCCTTGGTCCTGCGGGCCCTGCTGCCTCCCTCCCTCCCTCCCTCCCCTTCTTCTCTCATCAAGCCCATCTGTGATTTACCTGAGAGGCGTTGCCAGGGAAACTTGGTATCGGGCTTGCGGCTTGATGGACTTATTGAACCGTAACGGGCTGGGATAATTGTCCTCTGTCTTCTAGGTTGGCTATCCTGTGACTGAGACTCGAATGTGACCTACAACTGCCGTGGCATTGTTGCTATGGGAGAAAAAATGTAACCCATTTGCCAGCAGATAGACATTATTTATTTCATACAGATTCTCATGTGCATGATACAATTGAATCCCTCCAACGAGTGTGGATGAAAGATGGTCATGACCGTAAAATTATTTCTGTGTTGTCAACTGTGTCCAGTAAAGAGGTGGACTCCAAGAATTGAAAAAACTTAACAAAATATTTTAAAAAAGGAAAAAAAAATCTGTCACTGCAAATCTGTGGGTGTCAAACTGCGAATATGTAGGGGTCGTCTGTAATGATAAGGTGTAATACCACCATTCACCACTAGATGGCAAACATGTATATAGTGACCACAATGCACAGTACCCAGTAGTTTTTTTGCAGAGTTTCCAAAAATGCAACTTCTATATGTGATCATTTGCTAAATTTGTTTTCGTTATGTTTTTCGTCTATAGAACACAAGGCTTGTCCTTCTTTGTGGGTCACAGGTAAGATGCAACTCTTGGTGGCTCTCTGTTAGGTGTAGGACCCTCTTGATTGTCCATGTGCTCGGATTTCGATAAGTGAATAAAAGTCAGACTGCTGTAAGTCTGCATGAGATAATTAGGCCCGAGTCATTTGGAAGCGGCTCAGGTGCCCGCTGTGTACATGAAGAGACCAAACGACCTTCTGGCCCCGCTCTGTCCCACAGCAGTCACTTAAAACAGTGATAGATGACACTGCCCTTCCTCCTCCAGCGCCATCCTCTCAACATTTCTCCCATCTTCTAAGTAACATCTTTGACTTCTTTTCATTCTTTCAGAATGAGGAGGAGGAGGCGGAAAATGCAAGTGAAAGTGGGCAGGTTTGAAGTGAAGTGGAGGAGACAGTCCAGCCAGCGCCACCCGCGCCTCAAACCCCCCAAGCTCCGCATCAGTATGCAGCGACTGTTGCTAAGGTGATAAAACCGCTGGATGGATGGATGGGGGGTAACTGCAGAAACATCAATAGTGCAATGGGAAGCAGGTGAGGACAAAGACACAGAGAGTGGGCGTGAGACTGGAGGGCAGAAAAGGAAGAGCATGGTTACACTTTCCTGGCCTGTGTACATTAACGGGCCACCATTTTGTGAGCGCTGGATCCGTTTGATGTTAGCAGTAAAAAGCATCTCGCCCTACAAATTTAATGACAGTAAGTTCGTTTTTTTTTAACATTCATTAACAAATGCACACTAAAAGTCCCTGAAAAGGAGCGACAGAAAAAGCAAATCTTGCTAAATTGCTACTGTCATTGTCAGATTTTATTCTGAGAAAGTGCCATAGAAATAAAAATGGATTTGATTGGATTGTACTGGTTAACTGTGACCTGTGCATATATTTTGAAATTCTGCTGCTGTAACAAATTTCCTTACAAATAAATCAATATTAGTATCATTCAAAATGTGTATACTGAGTGACAGTAGCTACTTAGTATAAAGGAAAACCATTTTTGATACAACTCTTACATTTCATCTGCGTAAGAATATCTGTATTTTCTCACTATGTGCTGCGGCAGGTAGGTTTTCCAAAATGTGTATTTTGTCTTGCAGAGCTTTCCAGTATGTGATTTGTACTCTAAATAAACAGATGGCAAAAGATAAGGTTTTCTCTCTTTCTGTGTGGACATGTGTAATGTGGCATTTTAAAACAAACAAACAAACAAACAAAGGAGGAATCCGCCAATTTCCTCTCAAAACAATCTTATTGCGAGGCTTTCATTCCCCCATGATATGTAAGATATTGGCTTTGTTGCCACAGGCAGCATGAGCTGTATAAGACAAGAACTCATATTTTCTGTGTGTGTGCAATGAGGGAGGCAATGCGGCCAGGCTGCAGATATCATCCATCTCCCTGTCAGCGGCCCAAGGGCTGCTGGGAAAAGTGGCAGGCACCTCCCCATTTCCAACAACAGACGCTGCGCTGCATTCAAATGTTCCAGCGCAGAAAAGCTTTAGAAAAACCTCCTCCCTCTTTCCCTCCCTGGCTGGCTGGCTGGCCTCACCAGTACGCAGAGCCATTAAGCCCATGATGCGGGATCACAGCCAGTCTGGCCACCAATGCTGTGAGTCATCTCAGCATAGAGCAATTGTTGTGATTGGCAGAAGCAATATAGTTACACCTTAAGCACAACAAATTGCACAAATGTGGTGACATCACCAAAATAATTCCTTCAATCAGATTAAATATCTACATGGGGGAGTTTGGGAGGGCTGCGTTGTGACAGCCGCTATAATTGGATTACATACTTTCTGCCTAGCTGTGACTAATTATTGTTAAAGCTATTGTTCAACATTCTATGGCTTTTGTGATAAGTCCGGAACATTCCAAGTGTACTTTTTGTGGCCGAGCGTTACGCTTCAGATAAATTGCATCATGCATCAAATCATCACTACCACACACACACACACATTAGGCTGCAAAACATGTAAAAGGAATGTTTTTCTTAGCCATGCTAAATTGAGAGTTGATGTGAATTTTGTATTTCACAACGGCAAATTCAATTGTGTGAATCATTTTGGGCTGTGTAAATAAAAAGATGAAATTCATGTTCAGAAAATGTGAGTGCAAAATGATTTGTGTAAAATGTTTGTTTGGTATAGACTTGCACTTACTGAATGGACTCTGTTTGGTACACTACCATAATTGCTCTAATTCATAATATATATTTTAGAAATGCCATAAAAAACTAATACTAATTGTTCGCACTGTCTGAAAGATAGTTATTTGCACCTTCGTCATATATATTTTTTAGCTTTTAAATACATTTTATTGTGCACTTGGAGTCTAGGATTGTAGAAAATTTTAATCTATCCCTCCAGGTGTTTGCTAGATACTTTTATCATCTATTTGGGGGATTATTTTCTACTCCGTTCGGTTTCATCTATTATCTATTATGCATTTTTATCGTTTATGTCCCCGTCTTTGGGGCGGCACGACTAAACAAGGTAATTATGGGTGCAGCCAATCGGTTTCTCTAATCCGCCATCTTTATTACCCGGAAGGACTTTTGTAGTCCAAACAATTCAACGATGCCGAAGTGGAGAGAAGGATTTGCCAAAAGACTTGGTTTCATTGAGAGTTGACTTCCTTCCATCAATGGAAACGACGGGCACAGTAAAGCGGTAGGCTTGAGATGACACAAAAAATATCAACTGTATTTTACTTTTATATTATTGCCTGTCTATGATGCCCTCGTTTTCATAGCATTAGCATCAGTCTGCAGATTTTAGATGTTTTCACTTGTGGATGTATTTTGAGTAGTTGTATCGGATGCATTGCATTGAAGGTGCTATTTTATTCTCGGGGAACACAATCATGTGTTAAATGCATTGCTAGCATTAGCTTACTGTTCAACTTGACTGCAGGGCTTGTTTACAAGACGTGTTCCTAAATATTGCAAGGGCATATATTCTTCAAAATTCAAAGGCTTTAAATTTTGCTCAGAGTATGGGGTTAAGAAATTTGTTAATGTCAGTAAAAAAAAAAAGAAACTGTCAGCAGACAATTTAAAATAGATTTTAAATAAATTGATGAAAACTTTTAAAAGATGATTGACTTATGAAGTGGTGTCTAATTAGAGTAGCCCACATTATTTTTGAGAGGTGTTATATATGCATATCACTTACAATAAGACCAGATACTGTATGAAAAAAGGTGGTTTCACATTGGACTTGACTTTTCCGTTACTTGACTTACCCAAGACAAAATGATTTGAGACCTGCAGGTTATGACTACGAGCCAGTCTCTGACTTCTCCGTACAAACCTGTGCACTTATGTGATTCATTTTTCACAGTGTCACAACGTCACGATTGCAGCCAGGCATCATTCCTCTTGTCCTGCTGCTCACACCGTGAAGCGTCGTTACAGGAGCGGGATTTGGGGGGGACATCTTTGTCCTTCACAGACTGACTGACACACCTGTTCAACACATTCATTGAAGACAGGCAGATATTCTGCTCTGTGTTTTACGTCAGTGCAGTTATTAATTCAAAATAATGTTAATGTCTAATAATCTCGAATTTCAATCACTTCAGCATAGTGTTATGAAACCAAGTGTATGGGTCATTCTCAAAACTGCTTGTGATTGGATTGGAACATCTGCGGCCTGTTTCTTCCCCGAAAGGAGCTCTGGCATCATCTAGTGGTACATTGGAAAAGTTCACTTTGCCAAATAATAATAATAATAATAATAATACATCATCCTTGACAGCAGTATAATTAGACAAGAATTGTAACAGCAGCAACCTTTAGGGCTTTAACCAAAAGTAGCAACAACAATAAAATCTTACTTTCACACATCCAATTTTTGACAAACGTCTCGTGTACACTACAATTCTTCTTTATTAACCAAACAGGATTTCCCCCTAACTTGATCTGGTGCGTCTTGTAATCCAGAAATGCAAGTGAGCATCAATTCCTCTGTTTACAAAATGACAAGTGGCTGCCATGCTGTCAGTAGGCATTAGACTGACATGACTGTTACCCAGGGAGATTTCGCAGCAGGTGACAGAAGTGCACCTACGCAAATGTTCCTTGTCACAGCAGTGGTTTTATGCAAATGCTCTGGTGAAGTGCACATTAATTCACTGTGTATTTGTGAAGAATGCTCGCTAGGATTTACTCAAAATGCACAAATGAGTTGTCCCATGCAAGTTGGATGGCTTTCAGGCTATAGCAATCTTTTCATTATCTTACTGTGGTGACTTTTTACTCTCTTTGAACACCAGACTAGATCTTCCATGGGCATGAATGATGTGTTTGTTTGAAATGATTCATTTGAATTGGGCCCGAAAGTCAATTGTGGTGACACCTGTCTGGAGGAGGGAAATGAGACGCTTGTTTACATGTGACATTTTCCATTTCCGTGTCACCTTTTAGCTTGTCTGGTAGAATTTGTTTGGGTAATGAAATTCAACTGGAAAGGGCAAATTGATTTAATTTACTCAAGGAGAGGTTTTACCACTCAACGTTTTGTGTTTTTTTTAACGCAAGTGCAAAGGCGATGATTATTTTTTCCAGTCTGTAGAGAGGCATTTGACATTTGGAAATGTTTTTTTCAGAAATGAAACGTAACCTCGGCAATGTTTTTGCAAATGTCAATAAAAAAGGATGCTCCCTGTCTCGCTGAGTGCCCTGCCAACTCTTATCAATGATGTCCGTAATGTTGTGTGTTTTGTTTTCTGCATACTCCAATAAAAGCCCAAAAAAAAAACACGTATTCATGAGCATGACAATAAAAGGTTTTATCTTAATAAAATCTGTCTGTTGACTAGGTTCATATAAATGATGTATTATTGTAATAGAGTATAGAAAATATACCTGGAATCACCACAGAGTGGCGCTGTCACTCAAAAAGTAACCATGGCGTAGTTCATTTTGAATTATTTTCATCAATTTAATCTTTTTAATTATGGGCTACATATGTATTAGTTTTGATTTTGTAAAATCAACATAAATCTGTGAATGACAGTGAATCACTCAAAACGTGAAAATAATTATAATTAAGTAATTATCATTATTGCAGGCTGGACTGATCAGGAGTTATTTTCATAAAAATGATCAAATCGCTTTCCATTAGATTTGTATAAATATTTCAGTGTGTCATTTCCTGTAAGTGGTTGTCTACAGAATAATTGACAGGAATTCCTAGCGGCATTTGTGATTAGAGATCGACACAAATAAATTGAGTTTTGGATGCATCCAGTCTTATGTATGCTGAATAATACATAAATCTGTCATTCTTTATTAAAAACACATTGGCTTTTGTCGATATTTTACTAACTTCAGAATAATATGCCTTTAAGTACTAAATGTAAAAAGGTGTCCTTTAATTACTTCAGTAATAAAAAGTATACCCTGAACTCCTGAAGTGCTGAATAACGAGTGAACCGCTTCTGATTTGTTTTTTAAACAGAGCATGGTCAAGTCAATTCTAAATAAATAAATAGGCTCACCAGGGAGAGTTTATAAAAAAGGGAACAGTGCAAGAGAGAGAGAGATGCCGCAACATGCATCCTCAAGTAGAAGTGGAGTTTTCTCGGCTAAAATTGGACAGACATCTCGGGCATCAACCGTGATAGATGTGTTGTTTTTCCGAGATTGGAAGGATAACAACTTTTGCATGGAATGAATGTTGTGGCTCTTCTTTGTGTTGACTTCTTTTCCTCCTGCAAAGCTCCATTTGAGTATTATTACATTGAGTAATTTGATTATTAGAAATATCTATATATTTTTTGTCTTTCTGTGTAAGATCCTCACTATTGAAAAAGTTCTGGCTATGGCCTGAATTGCTCAATTGGATTTATTCAAAGTTAACCACAATGTGACGGTGTTGACTTTTGGTCCTTGTTTACCTACTATTTGTGCTGAAGGAAAGCAACCAAATTACAAGAACACAAATGATTAAAGTCCCATCGATTCCCCCGGCGTTAAATCATTCAGCATGATTTAATGTAGTCAACTGGACAAGCAAAGTTGTAATTCTTTCACCAATACTGATTTGAAATAGAAGTGATTTATAATGAATGTTCCGTTCCCGATGTCTTTGTCCTACACTGGTGACAGTGAAGCGATGGGAACAATGCAGACACATCCGTACATCTGCTGCTCGCTCACGTAGGGAAGATCACTTAATTTGATCATCATGCAGCACTCTTATCTTCCTTCTCCAGTGTTCTCTTGTCTTTCACCGGTGTGGCTTTCACCTTGACGGAAATGGCACATGCTTTGCATCCTTAACTTGGGGAGAGTAACTCCAAGCCACTAAAATGTCAGAAGATATCAATCCATTGAAGTTTTTGTGACAGCTGAGGTCGGGCTTTGCCAACAAAGCTTATTGTGAAATGACCTGTGAATAAAACACCTGTTTAAGAGAATTCAAATAAGCCTCCAAGCTGAAAGATGCAACTTCGTTCTGTCTGCCTCTATCCATAAAGATAACTGCTGAGACACTTTTTTTTTTTTGGGCAAAAGGTGGGCATGGTGGTGAAGAGCTTATGTCGTATGTATTCCTCACACTCCAAAGGATTTGTGTATTTGCTTGTCAATGTTTTTGGTTGGCTTAAAGAAAGATACAGACTGTAATCGTTCTAAGCCACTCTTGGAGCTGTAATGTTATTTAGAAAAAAACAGAAAATATATTCACATATTTTTGCTATTTTTATCAGCCGCAGTCTGTTTGAAAAGGAATTTGGAATCAAGCTGATGTGGGCTTCTGAAATGAAGATAATCAATACCTTCAGTCATTCAATTTCAGCAACTGGAGTTTTACAATGCAATGAAAATGGTTTTAATTAAAAGATGCGTTGCGAGTGTGCAGCAGCCGGTAACAAATTTGAGAGCGATATAGTAGATATGTAGACCTGTCGCTATCTTCTGCGGGTGTACCACAAAAGAAAATATGACAGAGAAGATGAGGGAACTATTTCCATCTTCAATTTGCACACTCGTTCTTTTGACGCGATGCTGGATAATCCACTTCTGGTGCCACACGCACACACATCTTGCGAAATCCTCTCTTAGCATTCCTTATATTTGCTGTTCACAGAAAGGTCCAGCTTAGAGGCTTCGGCGTTCACCGTACGATAGCGCAATGATTTGTTTTCTCCTCTAATCTCTCGTTTGGTTCCACTCGAAGGACATCTGGCCTGACAAAGAACCGCTTGGTCCACTTACGTTGGCCATTGTGTGTGGTTTGCTCTCTATTTTCCATGCCATCATCTGGGTAAATATTCTCTCGGAACTCCACCGAAGTTCCTGCTCTGTAGTGCCTCGTCGACAGTACGAATGAAGGTGTCAATCGTTTGCCTCATGTCAGGTGTAAACGGGTCAAAGGTTAACTGCCGGGCCCGTTTAAAGTAGCCATCTTGGTTACTCTGAGCGCAGATAAGCCGCTCGTCAGTCGCGGTGACGTTCAGGAAAGCCATGATGAGCCGGAGCTGAGGGAGAAGAGCCGTTTGTAACTCCTCGTAGTGTACCACATGTAGGTGACGTCCAAACTTCAACCAACTCAATGCGTGGGATGCCCACCAGGGGGCGTAACTGGAGACGAATTCGGGCCATTCTGCAATAAAGAGCGGAACAGGATTGCTTGGACAGATGCTTCATTTTCCTCACTGCTTATGTTCTTTTATTGTGATACACAGGGGAAGCTTTTCATATGCATGTCGTGACGTGTTTTCATTCCAGCTCCTTTTGTGTCGTTGTAATTTGGAAGGCCTGTGTAGCCAACATTATGTTAGAATGTCGAACAGGGTACTTTAATCGTAGGATTGCATTAACACATAATGCATTTCTTTTGTTGATTAGCTTGTGCTACTTTGTAAAATGGCTTCATTTCTATTAAATACAGTGGAATGATTTCAAATGAAAGTGAAGTGATTTGTCTTTGTTATGGTAATACATAATGTATGTTTTCAAAAGTGTTTCGGATTATTTGGGAACATTTGCATCATGAGCAAGGAAACGCGTTCCAAATGGCTAAACTAAGTGGATTAAATGCATGAAAGACAAATAGTTGACTGGTCTATTTGTGCACAGAATGTGCTGCCTGCATGAGTCAGGATTCTGATGCTTGTAATGATTAATCTGAGCAAAATTCATGAGTCCAATGCGCCATGATGTCCGTTCCAATGCTGAACAAAAGTAGACTAGACTTTAGATTAGCTTGGAGCTGGTCTAAGTTGTGGCGTAATTGCCGTTGTGTGATTTTGATGAACTTGATTGAGATGCAGATTCTCTCTCTGCTCAGTTGAGTGTGGTGGATGTAATTTTATTATTTCCCATCATTCTGATGCAAATTCATTTTATTTATTTGATTTTCCACAGGCTCCACATCTAACGCAGACAATGCAAGCAAGGTTTTGTCCTGAAAAGTTCTACATTGCCTAAAGAGCTAAACTGCAAGCATAAATCCCATGGGACTTTATTCCTTATGAAGACAAAATACTGTATGTTTTAGAAATGATTAATTCATGTGTTTCTTTTAGAAGCAAAATGAAGATTTAAACTCATGGTCAGCACACTGCCCTTTCTAATGTTTATCTGTTCAAACCATACAGTCCACACAATTTCCCACCAGTGCTAATGACTTTTTTTTAGAACAAAACTGTTTATGGTGTGAATGGAGGACCGCATGAATTCATGCATGCGGTTAATTGCACTTGTGAATCGGAGAGCTCGACTCCATAATCGTTTCCGTACTGACATGTCGTTGGAGACGGCAATTTTTCTTTGTGTGTGGTATTGCCGTGGCTGGCAACTCAAATGAATATCTCTTTCAGTGACAATGATTCATTTCTTTGTGTGCTTGTCTCGGCGCGTAGAGGATAAAATAGGAGTTTATTTTCAAAGCTCACAGTACTGTGTGAGAGCGATCGATGGGGGGGGGGGATTTTAGTCGTCCTGGGAATTTGCCTACTTCCTGTGTAGTATCAGAGATGGAAAACAAGCAGCCAGCCGTAGCTGCCATGTGACTCATTGCCAAGTCCCCACGCGTGATGCATCAAATTGTAAATATGGCGGCCGAGGTAGGCCTCGTAACTAGATAAGCCACTTTGAGCTCGTTATTGCTTTAACTTTGCACTTGACAAGGCCACCGTTTTCTTCTCTATCTGCACACTTTAGACCAGAAGATCTCATGTCGCTAAATAATCGGAACCAGGAAAATATAGTCTTACCTCTTAATTGCTTTAGAAATGGGCTTTTCCACTGTTTTAGTGTTCGGAACTTCAACAGAACGAAACTCAGCGACTCATTTCCTAAACAGAGTAGCTCATTGACTGTCCCATCAGGACAAATAGCGTAGAACTCCGATGCTCTCAGCTGGTGCCTAGCAACCGAATCTGGGAAGATTCGGGAGAATGGCCGGGCACTCATTCAAGGCGGCAACTGTGCAACATTGGCTCTGTACGACTCAAAAGGATTTTCGCAGATGCGCATTGTCCCTTAGAGCAGACAACTGCTATCATTTGCTTACTTGCCAACTTGTCCAGCTGTTTTAGATCACCCTCTGTCTGTGTTTAACTCCCATTGTCCGTGATTAGAATCATTACAAATTGGACCCGATTCAAACAACAATATGAAGCGTTACCTTTGCTTTTCCATTGCTCATCGGACGCATGTCCTAAATGTCCAGCACATTTGCGGTTGAATTCGGCCATCAGAGACCGATAAGGATTTCGAATCAGCAGGATGGCCGAGTCGAACATTTCAATCTCTTTCTTTCCACTCTCGTGAGTCTTCACGCAAATGCAGCGACCGCTCCGCCAGAAGTCTTTCTCTCCTTTGAAACCTGGCAGAAGTAGAAGCCAAGCCAAATGATCATCTGCAAGGCAGCTGTTTAGACATTGGAAATGATGCCATTCCCACCTCTGCTATACAAGGTGCCGTCAAAATAGAAGCTGCCCGTGTAGTAGCCCGTCATCAGCTCAATCAGGTGTCGGACCCAAGTGTTGCCGGCACCAGGGAAACTGGAGAGAGCTACAAGTGAGCTGGATCTCTTTGGTAGAAACATCCTTTCCTTGCACCTGGAGTCTGGATTTTATTTTTATTTTTTTACAAGAAATTGAAAGAGTGCAGGGTGAATTAATTTGAAGTCACCCCAAAGTAATAAGCCACCAGAAACTGATAAGTGCATATACGACAAGAATTCAATCCTACTAAATAGCTCACCAAGGACAGGTGTATGATAGACCTGATAGTAGTCCTGCATAATGAGCGTTGTTGCCGTGGAGTTACTAATGGCGCTCAGGCTAGTGTTCTCCATACATCGATTTTTCGCAAATTGCTGGTCCAAGTTGAAGAGAGACGACGTCCAAGTACAGAAACAATGGGGATGCTTGAACACAGCAAGCGGGAGCTCCTACAAAGCAGATGCACAAATGTTCACGTGACTCATCGGAGTGCCCTTTATATTTTCTCGCATGTTCCTGCACATTGACAACACTCATTTATTTTAATCGTGCAGGCAGCTTTGGGGGGCAGATATAGTAGCTACCAAATATTTGACATTGTATTTTCATTTCAAATCAAATGCTAGGATGGAAGTCCGCCATAGGCAATACGGGGCTTGCTACAATCGTTATGTTTGAAATGTGGAAAAAAATGTATTCAAACCTTGTCGGTGCACGTCTCGATGCAGGACTGAGTGGTTAGATTGGTTTGAAATGAGTGGATAGGGAAGTTGTTGATAGTGGCATTCACCAATTTGAAGCAGCCTCGGTGGTGAGCGTTCTTGACTGGAGCAAAAGCAAGCAAGCAAGCAAAAAAAAAAAAGAATTATGACCGAGATTTCCAATTTGATTATTTAGAATTAGCTTTCAGGGTGCAAAGTCCTTACACTTGACTCAGTAAATGATCATATCAAACTGAAAAAGAACTAATTCTAACCAACCAAGTTTCAATATTCTATCCGAAATCCATTTGCTTTTCAAAATAAAACTTCACTGTATGTATTAATCCGTGTATTTATGGCGGAGTGCTGAATACAGCCAGGTGGGAATCAATGTGAATTATTTCCAAAGCTCACAAAAACACCCAAGGCATGTTTGTATAAATCCTCAATGGGCACAGCGGTAGGATAAAAAGGGATAGAACATATTTTTCAACCATTTAAAGGTGGCCTGAGGAAATGGATGGATTGAGAGGCTGAGGCTGAGCTGCTGTCGAATTGCTTTGTCAGCAATTTGACACTGACGCAGGCCCTCCCTCAGAGAATGCATCTTGGTGAATCGATGCATTTAAAATGCACATCCATTATAGGCAAGTTTGCGTAGTCCAGCCTGGCCTCTATTCCCGAACTTTCAACATTTTTGGGATTCCCCCCCCCCCCCACTTCATCTTGTATGTGCTGATTTTGTGCAAAGAATAAGTAACGACTCACATTTTCTGTGACCAGGCATCTGCTCCTGCACTTTGTAAATGGAGAGACGCCCCACTCCGCCACAAGGAGAGCTCCTTTCACCCCGACACGCCAGATTACAATCCTCCTCGGCAACCTGCCGGCTATTGATTTTGTTGCCACAGTGACATTCGGCGCCGTACTCCAATCCTGCAAACTGGTACCCACTAACAGCACACACACACACACAGGCTCACTTTTGTGATCATTTATGTCAAAACTCTTCATATCTAATCCATAGTACACAATGTCAAAGTTCTACCACATCTAGCAAATTATTATTATTTATTTTTTATTTCTCAATATTCTTTTCTTGAGCTGCAATAAGTCACACGTGCTGTGACTTCTTTTCCCCACTTTCCATCTTTATCCTCTGTTCTTGGGCAAAGACAGAGGACCTCATCAAAAGTGACCTTTGCATACTAGCTTTTGACGCTTTCTCGTAAATTGCCTTGACTTTTTCGTTTTTTGCCACTCGCAGTAATTGGCCTACTCGGTTAACGAGCAAGGATTTGAGTCGGTGTGGATTAGCTAAGGGTGAAAGAGGGGCTAAAGTTTGATTGGTTGTTTGAGTTGTCAGCACCAAATCTGCAGGTATTAAAAAGAATCATTCCTTTTCTGATTTTGCTTTGAAGAAATCCACCTGCTTTTCTCCACATTATTATGCAATCATGCTCTGAGATTAGATGTGTTGTTTTTTTTTGATCAAGTGGAGCCACTGTAGCTGTCATCACTTTAAAGTGTAAAACACGCAGCTCCCCTGTTCTTACTTTTGCAACTTATATTTGCTTCTTTCACCCAGCCTCATCTTTTACTGTCATCTAGCCAGCTGGCTCTCGGCTAGCTCAACACACAGGAGGCTTTCACCGAGGAGCCTGAGAGCCAAAGCATTTACTCAAACAGCAAGGCTTCTGTTGTCCACTCATTGGTGAAAAAAAAAATGAAAAAATGCATTACCTTTCTGAGCAGGTGTCATGACACAGAGAGCTGGTCATTTTCCGCAGGTCATAAAGCAGAATTCCTCCAAGGGCACGCTCGCTGGTGTTGTGCGAGAAGCAACCAATGTAGGTCCCTGTATGGATCAGACATATTTTTTTTGCTCAGTAAAATGTGTCTTTTCTTCAGAAGACTTCATTATATATCCCCTTAATCATCATTTTCCGTGATATATTATGTATTTTCTTCATTGGCGAGGTATCTGCTGTTTTCCGTCTATGGGTGCCTGGAATGCATTCCGTGTTGACTTTTACATTTATTTCAGAATCCCTCCCGAGAGTCTGTTTTCTAAGATGTTTTTGCTTTTAAGATTTCAAGGCTACGACGGTTTGAGCTTCCATTTTTTTTTTTTTTTCCTTTTCTCCCCTTACTACCGACATAAAACGCGAAAAGGTGTTGCCGAAGATAAATGTGGGCTGTAGGCATGTGGCAGCACTGAATCTTTGCACCACTATATGGAATTGATGAATTCAATCTGCTCGAAATATCCTCTGTAGCAGCCTACTTAGGCTCTTGACCCGATCAGCAGCCAGTCAAAATGTTAGAACCTCAAAGCCCACTTTCGACCAAGCAATACTGTTTGGCGCATTGTGGGGATTTGTGTTGTCAGGTACTGAAATAACAAATCCATTCCAAGTTCATTGGTTGTTTATCTACAACGCAGGTGTCAAAGCCAAGGCCCGGGGGCCGGATACAGCCCGCCACATCATTTTATGTGGCCAGCAAAGAGAAATTGTCCATCGACTAAAATGACCAATTGTCTTCACTTTAAAAAGATATTGCTTTATTACTATTCATCTTTTTAAAACATTTGAACACTTTTTACTAGTCCCTGATTTCAAAAACAAATTATTCCTCAATTTGTTGTGTAGCATATATTTCAGCATTCACATCAAATTTCTCCACAAAATTGCAAATGTCAAATTGATTCTAGACTTTTCGTCCTGCACTAACTTAGTTATAAAAAGAAATCCTTTTTGGAGAAGACAGTGTCCTCCTGCTTTGCCTGCTTCCCAGTGGGAAGCAAACGGCGGCAGCTTGCTTGGTGCTGCTGGCCAACATGAGCCTTGAGCTTGCCAACCAAGCCACTTCTCAGCCAGTTAGGCCTCTTGTCATTTCCTCTTTGTCCTCCACTCTTTCTGCACCCTTCCATCATTCCTTCTACACAGTACTTTATCTGCAAATGTGTTTTTCTCCATTGAGAATTCCAGGCATAATGTGGTGATTTTTTTTTTTATGAGTTAGTAAAAATATTCCCATTCATACATATGCACTAAATAGCTGACTGTTATTGGCATTGCAATATAATTTCAATGTCAAAGATTTCTTTTTATCCTTCTAACCTGTACCTCATATATATCCTTTTTTGCCAAGTGCGTTTGAAAGAAGAGAAATGACAAAACGAGCTAACCTTGAGCACCATAGAGTTGATACTGTTTGAATTCAGTTTCATTTTATTGTGCAGTAAAAGCATAACATATCTCAAGTTTACTTTATGGTGAAGCAAGGGTGGCAGCACCTGGGACAAGTCTTCATAGCTGCCTACCAATACTGTGCTAAGCTTTGGCAGCAAGGTCTTGAATGGAAAAAAGACTCATCTGAAACACCAGCAGATGCTGCATTGGAGCATTAAAAAAAAAGAAAGATACTGGTGGAGGAGGCATCTTGCATGTTGATGCATCAGCCTAGGTTAGAGTGCTAGCTCACTAACGCACACAGCAGGCGCTTTAATCAAAATGAAGAAGCAGCCAAAGGCACTTGCAGCTGGGCTTAATGGAGGGAAGCGGCCCAAACTCTCGGACTGAATAAAAATGAGTGCGCTTGGCTCTGACACTGGGCTGCCTTCTTAAATTCTAAGACAAATGGCAGAGCTGGACATGACAAGGAAAAGGACAACCGACATTCCCGTCCGTCTCTGCTGCC
Organism: Syngnathus acus; assembly: GCF_901709675.1. NCBI lineage: Eukaryota > Metazoa > Chordata > Actinopteri > Syngnathiformes > Syngnathidae > Syngnathus > Syngnathus acus. The sequence goes on along the minus strand of NC_051099.1, from coordinate 981,646 downwards.
GTTGACCGCTTATCTAATATTCCTCACCGTTGGTGACGCAAGGAAAAAAATTAGATTGATATCTTTGGTGCCTACGAGTGTAAAAAAAGAGCAGGAGAGGAATAACGCAATTACTTTACTATAGGCCTTTCTTCAAAATTGATGCCAGCATATATGTACGTATGGTGAATAGTGAAACATTGCTTCGGTAAAGTGAATCTTGGCATTTGGCCAGACAAACAACACAATTTGGCCTGTATCAACAAATGGAAAATAATACATATGCACTCTAATTCCAGCCAGCGTGAAGCTGGATGACTCCGATGTGTGACAAATGATTTACTCTGAGCCTGCCATTGTGTGCACGAAATGCCAATGCACTTATTTTTATGCATGAGTGTCTTAACATAAAACCAGTTCTGGCAGATTGTTAGTTGAAGAATGATGTCTTCTCGCACTTACTTGACACATTTTAATGGCATGGAATCACTCCCCCAGTATTGTTATTGAAATGCATAAATTATCTTTTCATCTCTAGTTTGTGAAATATTTGAAATCAAATGTGATATAGTCTCATGGGGCTCATGTGGGGATGACTAAAAGTTTTAGCCTTGCAGCATTCTTCTTGTTGCAGTGAGGTTGCCAGGTAACCAGCAGAGACTTGACAAACTTTGAGATCCCAGCATGAGAGCCAGGCCAACTATCCACTTAATATTCCTCTTTATACTAAAGATGCACTCTCTAGTGCTTTTCAAGGAAACCAATGATGCATTCCTCTTTTATTCTTCTTTTTCTTCATTATACAAATAGAGGTTGACTTTTAATTATTATTTTATTTTATTTTTCCTTATGTTTCTTAAGCCCATTTATTAAAAATTCCGTTTTTTTTTCTAACTGGTGTATATAAATGGTGCTTTTTTTTCCCTCTGGCAATTTCCCCTCCAAACCACAATGGATCTGTGTAATTAAAAACTGTGTTGGAGTTATACTTGTTTTATAAGAACCTCTGCCAGATGGCACTTATTAAAACTGATCTCTTTCCAGCGCTCAACATTTTTCATCTGTATTACTCCTTAGTGACTAGATAATTGTGTATTCTCTTGAAAATAAACAGGGTTTAGGAGCTCATGTGTGATGCTTTTTAAGAATGAGGCAGGAGAGAACATTTTTCATTGGAGGTCATTTCCACTGTATTCGTCGTCTCCGCTAAAATAGTCAAAGCAGTGATGGGCAAGGAAAGAAATCTGATATGCTAGATATTGGAAAAACACGTGTATATAAATGTGTGAATGTGTATCAAATTCCATATGAGACTTATTGCATATCTTAGCGATATGCATAATTCATGGGCCATAGCAGCCCTTGTGAGGGTTAATTACAAATGTATATATGTATGTTTGGAATCCTCGCAGTGACTCTGAAAGTATGTCACCGCTGGATTTAAATCTAAAAGATGGAAAGCCTCTGCATCTGTAAAGTGTTCTAAATGTTCTCAGGTCATGATTATCTGCTCATGAATGAACAATGAAGTCTGCTGTGAAGGTATGACGTGTGCTCCTTGTCTTACCGCAGCCTCAGGCTCTCTTCACAGTCGGACACAAGTATATACGATAAATGTGTAGGTTTTCACCTTCATACATTATTCAGCAGTCTGATGATATTTAAATGCCATGCATCTTCTCTTCCATTGCGTGTTTTCAACTGTAAACCAGTGTAAGGTTTGACAAAACAACAAAGGTGCGCTTTCTGTTAATGCAACGGAATTATGGATGGATGGATGGATGGATGGACGGACGGACGGACGGACGGATGGACGGACGGACGGATGTCGGTACCTTTATGGCTGAGCTTCTTTCGGACAGGAGCCGCATTCTCCGAGCTCTCTGGCAATATAGCGTGAAACCAGTGGCGATGCAGGTGTTGGACTCCCGGGCTTGGAGAAGGCCAGTGGCGTCCCACCTTGATACCGGCGCCAGATGCAAACTGTACTGTAGCCCATCTGGAGCGTATCCTCAGGCCCAGGCCTGCAGTCTGGAGGGTGGTCGGAGGTGCCACCAGCGACAGCAAGGGAGGAAGCGCCAGGAGGCTTGTTGGCTGGCCCACTCGAAGGTTGGAGCGGTGCATGAGCAGAACGCTGCCTGCCATGAGATAGGCGATTCCCAGGCAGAGCAGTAACATCTGAGCCTGCTTCAAGGGGCAGTGCAGTCTGGAGTGCAGCACCGCCATGCCCGCTCCGGTTACAGTCTCTCATCAAAAAGGAGGGCCATTTTATGGATTAGGTGCCGCCAGAATGACACATCTAGTAACCTACTTCATAATCTTGGCAGGAGCTGCAGCTTTTGGCAACGTCGCAGACATTTAGTCTCGGTCCGTCGTTGGCACAGAGTCCAACAATTGGATGCGTCACAGCAGAGAGGGATTTGTGGTCACTGACTCCGGGGCGACCCTTGGACACATGCACATGTAAGAATGCAGACAAATATTTGTCACACAGTCTAAATTGTTTTTGTTTGTGTCTTGCAGCATCATGCAACATCTTCCTTGGTGTCTGGTGAGTTTTTGCACTTCTCATGTTTGTCTCTAATTCATAACCCTGTCTGGAAAGTTATTATTTTGTTTATTTTGCAATTTCTGAGGCTGAATTCTAATGGATGCTGCTGTTCCATCAACCTTTCATAGCATTTTTAATCTGGATTATCTTTCAGTGCAGATGTTCCATTTATTTGCAGCAGTGTATTTTACCAACACGATCTCTTCAATCTAAGACTCGGGGAAATGACACCAAAAATCAATTCCGTAATATCGTAATTTGTAGTCGAGATGCTTAAGACATGCGTTTGATAAATGGTCACTTTCAAAAGACTCTTCCGTTCCACTTTTTTGTGTGACCAAAAGAGGTCTCAGTTCTCTTCCTGCCTCACACTGCACCCACAAAAAAATGTCTCGGGGTGCGGTGCTCCAGAGAACACAAGCAACAGTTTGCTGAACAAGTTAGCTTCAACTCCACATTGGAATGCGTTCCATCACATGATATCTTCATCCTTCCCTGTTTTGTTCAAGCGGTAGCATTGACGGGAGCCCGAACACGTCACATATTAAATAATACAAGGTCTGCAATCTCACACTTACCCACTACGTATTTACATGAGAGAATGTTTGAAGCTTACCTTCACTAGCGTGTATCCACCGAGAGCAGCGATCACTTTCTTTCACGGGTTATGGCCGTCCTGCCTCCCTCCCTCCCTCCCTCCCTCCCTCCGGTCACCTCAGCTCGCCAGCGTTCTCAAAGCTGCTTTTATATAATCTCCCTCTCTTGCTCGCTTTCTGTCTCTCGTGCTCTCTCGCTCTTCCTGGCTTTCTCTCTCCCTCGCCCGCTTGCTCTCACGCACTCTGAGACGTTTACACGGTGATAGAATGTACTGTACCGCTCGTCCGTGTGTGTGTGTGTGTGTGTGTGTGTCTGGAGGGAGCCAGTTTGATTTGCATTGATGATGTGCGCGCATCGCGGCGGCTTCACTGTACAGGAGGGGGAAATAAATACCTCAAGCGTACTTAAATGTTGGAAAGACAATTGACTTGGTGGAAGTAAATGAAGACAAACATCAATTGCTGAGTTGCTGCCTCTAAAAAAAAAAAAAAATCATGAATGGTTTGCGATGATAATTTAGGTGAAGCACAAAGAGTGCACTCAATATGAGTCCCAGCTGTCTCGGTGTGACCCAGTTGGCGTCTTTATATTTCAGCACTACGGACAGCGCCTCTTATGCGCCAAGAGATCAAATCAAAGAGTGACGAGCAAAGCGTTTGATCACGGCTGGTTGACCTTCAAACTATCCATCCATCCAAGCCTTTAAAAAGCAATATAGTCTCTAACTATCCGTGCATGGATTTAGTGGAAGGTTTTCAAGTGCGGGCGGGAACAGAACACATCTGAAGAAAGTGGGGATGCTGTAAGGGGAATTTTAAGTCAGTGTGAAGTCTTCTCGCTGTCTTATTGATGGATGTTAAAAAGTGAATGATGTATTTGTTGTTGGTTTTCTTGTTCCATTCCCCCCCCCCCCCCCCCCCCCCCGAGGAAATTCTCTTCACACGCTGCTGTATTAATGTTACATGCATCCACACATATGGGCTTTAAGGGCAGCTTGAAAGTTGTCAGGAAGCTTTTTCACACAACCAGTACCACTTTCCATGCATTGTCGGATTTTAACCTCTGAAAATCCAGTGTCAGATGGAGTTTTAATTTCACTGCAATGTGTGCTAGATGTGCACAGTAGTAATACTAAATATATATGTATAGTAAATATATCAATAAACATACGTATCTAGATAAAATGATATCTTTACATTTTAATCAGATTTACAATAGAATTAAATAGAGCTGGAAATTGTGAGGTAGAAACATAAATATAAAACGGTAAGCGTACTAAACACTGCTTAAGAGAGCCAACGCTTGTCCTCCACATAGCGGCCGTCCGTCCGTCTTGTGGCTGAAAATTGCATCGACTCCAACCGGCATGGCACTGAAACGCCACACTGCTCCACTCTCGCCTGTGAATTGCCCTTGTTCATGCTTCATGCTTGTCCTTCTTTTTGAATAAGTGTCTCAAAGAAAAAACAGAAATGAAAGACAGCTCAAGTTTGACTTTCTCCTTTGATGCCCTCGATGCTGACGCGCTTGCTTTGTTCACTGACTTCAAGCCTTTTGATGCTTCCGTGTCATGATTTCATATGACGTTTTGTGCTTTATGTTCTTGATAATCCAAGTGCAGCCAACACACATTAGCCTGCTGATGGACAGAGAGAATCACTGACAACTTGTCCATTTGCTTTCATGGCATTTGCATATCTTCTTGTCTCCTCTCAAGTTAGCTATTTTTTTATCATCATGCATATTTTCATCAGTTTCAAGTGGCTCCCTTGAAACTCTTGCTGTTTCCGTCTTTGTCTATGCAAACTCATAGACATTGATCGCCGTAGATGAGACGGACTCATGTTTCAGTCTCTTCCTGCAGCACAATACCTTATTTATCTAACTGCATCTTTTTTTTACATTTTATTTTATTTATATTTATTTATATCTACTGCCAATCCTTCCTGTCATTTGAGACACATATTTTTGCAAGGGGTCACAAAAATGAAATGTGCTTTTATATATTAGCCCGTCGGGAAAATTTGGTTTGTATCAGTTGGTAAAAGTACTTTGCATCATTTGTGGAGTGTGGTTGCGTAACGTGGTCTTAACTCATTTGTCGTGATCGCAGGTATTTTGCTAGGCCACTCGGTGTCTCATAGTGATGAGACGAGAGTCTGTGAAGATTGCAGTTGCTAAGGATGAATTAGGTTGCTAAAGCGGTTGCCCACATACTTTCTTCTAGTAAAAGCTTGCAAGATGACTTTCTGATGAGCAGGTGCAAGGCTGCATGGCAAATGCCACATGGAAATCACAATTTTTCACTTGTTGTAAAAACCATTCTAAAATTCAGCAGAGAGCTTCCCTTTGTCACAACACCCTAAAGATTCGGTTGATGACCGAGGGTAAACAACGACATAAAACTCTTGGGTTGCTTTTATTTCACAAAGATGTAAGGGTACAGGTCTGAAGCGAGGAAAAAAAAAAACCACACCCTGCAACTAGCACACGTCTGAAAGAGGAGAGCCTGAAGTGATAAACATATCCGTCTATCTTCAAAACTGCTATTCAGCATCTTGTTGGCCCCCTTCCGGGATTTCTAGCATTGCCGAATGTGACTGGACCGCATCTTTCTTCTCTTCTTTGAGATTTGTATCACTTGCCTGCTAACTGCATTTGAGCATCTATTTCTCTTTCACCCATTCACTACCAGTGACGCCTATAGACAGACGTCTAAGATCTAAACTGGGCTGGCAGTGAATGAGTTAAAAAAAAAAAAGTCTTGTCAGGACAATGCCCTCTCTCTATTCATGCAGCCTCTTTCTTATCTTGTGCATAGTCCAACGTTATCCTGGCCAGGTTCCCTTTTACCATCTTCTCCAACATCCATTAGCTCATTTCCTGCTCTTTTAATCCATCGATTGCTGTCACGCTAACAGTGCAAGACCTGGGCTTTCATCCGTGTTTCCTTTTCACGCCTATTATTTCATGCATGGTCATTCCAATTTGCATTTCAGACAATAGTAGTAAGCGATAGAAAGGATGGAAACATCCCAAATCTGTTTGCGTGGTTGATTTCTGTGCAGCGAGAAACAAACAAAAGATTGGATGGAAACATCCCAAATCTGTTTGCGTGGTTGATTTCTGTGCAGCGAGAAACAAACAAAAGATTGGCGATCGCCTGTGTAAACACACGGGAGAATACACGAGGTGCCGCAATTACAAAACATTGCAAATTGTATTCTTTAATGGCTTCTGTGAAGCACGCCATTAGTGCTTTGCGCTCATTGTAATAATCACCCCGAAGCAAGTCATTAAAACCTGGCGCATGTCGAAGAAGCATTTTGATTGAATGGGCAACCATAAACATATGAAATGCAGGCTGGATAGATAGTACAATTCAGTCATCATCGCCTGTTATTTTCCTTCCTGTTTGTGTTTTCGGATGTTGTCTCTGGCTAGGCGAGCCTGGCCTACTTTGTGGTTCCTGCTTCCACCTGGTTCCTGCAGCTCCCGCTGACAGCTTCAAAGATGAGCTCACTTCTTTGACTCCTTGTGAGGTTGTTGTTGACCCTCCTATGTCTTCTAAACACGCTGCTACGTCTACTGGGGATTACCTACCTACCTACCTACCTCACTCACAGCAACTTTCCTTTTCGCCTCCTGAACTCTCCACTCCCGTCTTGCCGAGAATTTTCTCTTTCAGCCTGCCCATCCACTTCTTAACCAATGACGCCTATAGATGTCTAAGATCTAAAGTGAATATGTATGTTCCCATATTTCCTTTCTCAAAAACAATTGGAGTTCTGCCAACTTGATCTTTATCTTCACTGGTGTGCATCCATTGCAAATTGTTTTTTTGTTTGTTTTTGTCGCGGCTCCTTTTGAAAGCGCGCAACCTTTTCGCCAGCAAGGAAGAGCGAACGGGTCTGACTGAGTCCGAGGATTTGCTGTTGGCATTCAGGCGCCGTGCCTGACTGCTCTTTTGATACAATGTGGAATATATATACTATGTGGAATATGAACTGAATGGTCAATAAGCGATTCTTGAATCTCTTTTTGTTGACCTCACCTTTGAAAGTAGCTGCAGGACCAGACGAATAATCTTGTCTCCACGCTGAACAAAAACACATTCCACTTACTTTAGCCAGTTGATAACCTGTTGGAAATAGGAATTCATTTTCCCTGTGGCCATCTGTATTTGCGTGCTTCTTCACTTTAAAGAACAAGAAACGCTAAGGGAAGACAGGAAAAATAATTACTTAGTGGAGAGACAAACAGCAACAAGCGGCTTATTTTTTCCCCTCAGTCTATTTTTATGAGTGGGGTTGAATTTTATGACTGTCGCTAAATCAGCCATGTTCTTGGGCTACAGCACAGCATAGACATTTCAATTAGTCAGCCAGGCACCGGTGAAGAAGAAAAGAAAAGGTGTGTGCTTACTCCTTGGTATTTTCTGAGCATGATGAGCAAACTAGGGGCTACATAAGCTCCCAAACGCTTTTGCAATGATGACATCAAAGCCTTGGTGTGACTCTTAAGAGCCAGTACACAAATTGAGGAATTCCAATTTCAAAGGAGATTAATTTTGCTGCAGGCACCATTAGCAGAAAATCCCTCCTGTAATTCATAGAGAAGCCCTTCTGATCGCTTCACCAACATTTTTTTTTTGTTTTGTTCAGAGTGTGCCCATGCAAAACAGAACATTACTTGTCAGTCAAGGTTATAATGATGCAGCCAGCCAGCCAGCCAGCCAGCCAGCCAGCCAGCCAGCCAGCCAGCCACCCCACCATCCCTCGGTCCTCCTGCTTCTCTCAAAGGTCATCTTCACACTCACTCGTCAGAATGAAAAGACTCGGGATCTCTTATCTGCTGCGCTTTCCCGCGTGACTGATTTCACTGTATTACAGCATTTGCACTTCATTTGCATTTGACTGTTCACCAAGGGCAAAACACAACATCAATAGAATTTTTAGCAAATGCGCAGGCTACGTATTTGTATTTTGTTGCCCAAATGGATTGGTGAGATTTGAAATCATTGGTATTGATGTCTTTGTGCAAAGGAAGTTTTTGGGATGCAGCGTGATTTGATAACCGACACTTTTCTTTAAAGGAACTCGGGTTCCTTTCGCCAATCTGTGCTCCGCATCTCCTCGTACATGTAGAAATAAGCAAGCAGATGAAGCGTGGTCAGAGCTGCACATTTTCTCTTTCAAATCAAACACTGGCTCCTAGTCTCATTCTACCATCTGGGAGGTCCGAGAAGACGGCCAAAAAAAAAAATGGTACTGTATTGTCTTTGTTCTCCCACACAACGACAGAGGCAGCACTTTCAGCCCATTAAACAATGAGCACCCGCTTTGCTACTCCACACATGGCAAACCTTTTGTTGTTGTTTTTTTTTAACACCTGCCCCCCCACACACACACTTTCTCCTTGTTTAATGTCTTGTTTCATTCCAGCATCAATCACTCAGCTTGCTGCTTTCTTCAGGCACAAGCTTCAGACTGATTACCTTTTAGGAGTTCAATGTAATGACAAGGAGGCCAAACTAATATCTGAAGTGATAAATGGGAGTTAAGTGACTACAAGCAATTGGGAGGGAGGTCTTGGAGCAATATCTAATCATTGCTTTATCTCACGTCATAAAAACAAAGAGAGGAAATGTGATCTGGACACTTCTCATGGGGTGTGACTTTCAAACCTCAATTTGTGTGAGTGCCAGTGAAGCAGCAAGATAGCAAGTAGTGTTTGAAGAGCGCTCCCACAGCCCATTTATTTGACCATGCTTCATCGTCGCATTGGCCTCCGCAATGTGTTTAACTGAGCAATTTAGACTCCTTTCATTTTCCTTGGAAAAAAAAGATATATTTGCAAACAAATCATTTGATGGAGAAAAGAAAACCTGCGATTTCTTTGGAGCAGAAGCGTGCTCAAGGAAACAAGGGACTTTTAAAGTGGCTGAACAATTTCTTTTCTGTAACCAAAGGCAGTGCAACAAGCGTCATGTCAATGCATGTGCAGCAAAAAAATCAAATCGCAGACTGAGCTTCTCCTCGGGTATTAGAATCCAGCAAAAGTCAAACCAAATGTGTCTGTTGTTGACATTATTCAGATTGTTTAAACTGTTACCGCTGCACTAATATATATGTATACAATTCCTAAAACGAATGCACTTATGTCTCAAATACTCGTTTTTTATTGAATTACATGGATTGTTTCTTTTTTCCTTGGATAACTCGAGCACGAACAAACATGATCTCTTGCCTTATAAAGAGTTACCTTTGTTGCATTATGTATTTGAGCCTTGGGTGTTTTCTCATTGCTATTCTGAAGACGCTAACGTGGCCCAACGGCTTTAAATTTCTCGCAGACTTTTTCAAAATGGGGCAGCTCAAAAAAAGGGGCAGTTATTCTACAATAAGGACCTTGTGATCCTCCCCTGGAGTGCCCCATTAAGTGAAAGACTTGTGCGCTGGTCCCGGCCGTTAACACGTGCCTCATGTGAACGATACTTTTTCTGACTGCATGTTAAGTAGAAATAATGGAGTAGCTTCGGGATATTCTATTCATCTTTTAAGGAGCACCAACCCCATCCACCATGTGTGCGTGTTGCGGTCATGGGCCGGCCTCTATTGTTGCATCATAGATTTTAAGAAGCTGACAGAGTAGAGCTGTTTTGGATTTTGTTTTGCTCAAGAGGTGTTGGATCATCCTTTGTGATTCACATCCGTTTAGTAAAGTGTCACCGTTTTGCCTGCCAGATGAATCTCTTGCTCCTTTTTAGTTATCTGTGTGTTGATATTGGTCAGTTCTGGAGTTGAGCCCCAATATCCCAATCCAAAACCCCAACTCGTTCACTCCCATTGACAGCTATAGACGTCAAAGATATTCATTAAATGCCTCATTAAAATGGTTCAAGAAAGTTTTCTTTGAATCAAAACTGTTCTTACCTTTATCGTGTTTTTTTTCTTAATTGATGCGCATTTAAATGCATAATCAATCGTGAACTAAACGTTTTGCTCTAAATGAAATCTAAGCTATGAAAATTCCCCAAACTGGCTACCAATCGACAAGGGATCTAATCAATTTAGGAAGGCCAATGCCAGTGATTAAAGATGTGCTTTAGGCATGGGGTAAAAAAACAAAACAAAACAGTAGTTTAGCTCTTTTTAATGCCAGTCTGCTTATTTAATGGCAAATAAGTGACCCTGTTTTGCTCATTAATTTGAAATCTGACTCATGTCAGCGCCTCACCTGCCATGTCACCCTTTGGAAGCGAACCATCATGACATTTTAATGGTGTTTTGATCAAATTGGCCATGGCTTGACAATGATGTTTGCTCTTTGATGTTACCATCTCACACCCAAAAATAAAAACATGGTCATTGTACTGATCCATCTTCTTTAGACAGCTGGATCCCATTAGTCACATTTATCACGTCGTTTCCATTTCAATAATTGCCATATCTGTCTCAAGCTTGGAAAAGACAAATGGTTCAATGACCAAATTTCAGTGGCATTACAAGCGGAAAGAACATCTCAGTGAAAAGGAAACCAAGTAAGACTGACACATAAACCCAGAGGATGAATCCGATAAAAGCATAAAAAGAGATTGAGGTTGTGATTGAAAACAGCAGCATCGGGTTCGGGTTAGGGTTTATTCATTACTTGTGTAATTTGTGAGCAAAAAGAAAGAAAAAAAAATGCAAGTGATTGCTTGGACTTAAACCACAAAGACTTTTTTGCTTTCCACCCATCTATTCTGTCAGGTTGAATAAATAAAAGATTTTATGCACAGGCATTCAAAACCAATCTAGTTGGAAAAATCTATTTGTGAGAGGCTGATTAGAAGTAGAAGGGGAAAAGAACCCAGAATAATTAAAGACAGCGCAGCGCAAGTCGCCATCCAATTACTTAACAAGGTGTCGCTTTATATTCCTGAGATGGGGCCTCGTATATGGGAACAGATAGGCGCAGAAGAGAGCAATTTATTGTAATTATTTAGGCCCCCTCTGTTAAGGAAGTGACTTGATCCAGACTCAGTGTCCTGCTTAAGGTTTTAAAGCCGAGGGGCTAGCATGACAGTGATGTTAAAATAGTGGGAGAATGAAAGAATTCACTTCCACTTCAATGGTTATATACACGTAGATAGTCTTTTTTTTTTGCTTGGCACTATATAAAGCTGACAGGAGTTTGAGAAAAAAAATCTCTTGTTGTGGTCCAGTGTTTCCATCTAGTGTTTGCTAATGATACTGCCTGCTGCTCTGTGAAGTCAGACAGCCCAATAAAAAAAACAAGCTACAACTTGTTTCATTTGTTGGAAAATGGCAGCGATAACATTTACAGGGTGAGAATTTTCCATGATAAGTGTGCAACAATGAAAAACAAGAAATGAAACGGAATATCTAACTGATACAGTAGTGAAAAGAAAAATGTCATTACTGAGACTGCTAGGGACAAAAATAAAAACAGCTTCATAAGAGGCAGATAAGTGGTGATGTCATGGTGTGTGAGCACGTATGGAGAGCATACATACATCTTCACTCTTGGGGTTGACTCATCCCATTATCACGCAATTGCATCATTTCTCTCATCTTTGCTTGTTTTCTTATCCATCAGTTTGACAGCCAGAGGTGTTGAGGCGGCGGATCTGTCTGAGAAAAAGATGCATCATTGGCACACTCCATTCATTTGTTGGAGAGATGAGGTAACTTCTAGCTTGACTCACAAGTCCACGTGAAAAAAAATATAGATTTTCATATTTATATGAATAATGTTATTCCGTACCATTCCCCAGGAGTAACCTGTGAAAAAACAAATCCTCTTAAAAATGAAAAAGTTGTTCCTCAATTTGCCTCCTCTGTTCCTGTTTGCATTACGCTGCCAAGGCTCAACTACAAAAGATTACACTTAAGTGACAATAAAGCAAGGGCCTGCTGTCAGTGGAGATCATTTGGTGCCAACTGCAAATTTAGAGCAACTTGTAGTAAAAAAAAAAAAAAATTCCAATGATGCTGGTGTGTAAAACAGAATGCACGAATATGAAAATCCTTTTATTGTGTTCATTTCCACCGCATGATACTGTGATTGCATCTTTGATTAAAGATCTCCAGCGAGTGTGATGTGCCAAAAAGGGAGTAGAACAAGACATGCTGTCATTGAAAGCTCCCCTCCCCACATCGTCTCGCACTGGTGAGTCAAGTTTTCCCATTGATTCACGTCTGTTGAACAACACTCAAAAACTGAAGTCACTCTCGTTTTTTTATGTTTCCTCTTCCTATCACTCCACTCCTCCTCATGGTTTATCTATCTCTCCTTCCCTTTCCTTCTGCTCTTCCACCTTCAAGCTTGTTGCTGTTCTTCTTTCAGTTGTTGGGAGAACTTGAAGCTGTTTCAAAAAAGAACAACAAGAAAAAAAAACTTTATTGCTACCTTCGGGCCAGTACAGGGGATTTCACCACACTGATGATGGGGCTTGCTCGCTCGCTCGCTCGCTCGCTCTTCCTTCCTGAACCCACATAAATCTGTCGCTGAACTTCCTCCTTATATATTCATGGTATGCTACTTGGCAGGGAAGACATTTTTTGGACTGACAAAACAAAGTCCAACTTTGCTCTTTTAATTTCTTCCTCTTGTTTGATTTGTCCGTGGAACCGGAATTTCCTGAGGAACTGAGTCTAAAAAGATGCTGTATTGCAGGTTGACCTATGCTCTTATTCTTTTGTTGACTTTTGCCAAGAAAAATGACAAGAATGGACTTGCAAGGACATTTTTCAAACGACTGAAGGACCTCTGTCATCGCAGACACGGAATAGTCAAGGCCGCTGACCTTAGGCTATAATCAAACACACACACAAATACACACCCATTCCTTGCACACATTTGATTTGAGTTGTGCAGAAAGTAACGATAACCCAATCCTATAAATGTACACAGGAGTCATATACGTAGTATGCGCATTTAATTTGGAAGTTTTTCAAATGACTTTCAAAATATACAAACAATATATCGACAGTCACAGCTTTTAGGCCAAAAGAGTAAATAAATATTTTAAAAAATGCTTGTGTAACGTATCAAGACGCTGTGATTCTTACATAACAGTGAAGCACAAATACACTTGTGCGGATCTTCAACACTCAATGAGAAATAAATGGAGAGTGAAACATTCTTTTGGAATTTTCAATCCGCATATGACCATTGTGAATTTATTCACCATATTTTTCACCTTTTTCAAATCTGGCCACCTGCTCATAGGTTTCTGTGCACTACTGATTTTTAAGAAAAGGATTTTAAGTGTGCGTTATAGTCTGTAAAAGACGCTGACCTGGACTGAATTTTAATACTGAGTTGATTAAATCATCAGAATGAAAGAAACAAAAGCAAATCATGAACCTCTCCCCCTAAAATCATTCAACTGTCCAACAATGTTCACAGCAGTGTGTCTGACCCCGCAGAGAGCTTGTGCTCAAAGTCCTGCAAATAGTTCATCTGCCAGGGACGTCCCAACGCTGGAGACGGCTCCGCAAAAGTGTCAATGCACGCTTGGGTGCAGGAGCCCCACATTCCGGGCAGAGGGCTGGGCGGATGGCCGCCACAATGGCCGCCGTAGAGCTGGCCCTCCGGCGGATAACAAGGGTAGTGCGGCGAAGGGGGACATGACGACGCAACGGTATCCACGTAAAGGCCCTCTCGGGGCTGCGTCTGCTGGGAGATGGACGCGCGCCACGGAACGTAGCTCCGATGCTCCAGATGAGGGATGGCATCAAGTCGAGATGGCGTCATGGCCGGTGAGCGGTCGCACTCCCGATGGGCGCAAGGCTTGCTCGGAGGGTTTGTGCTCAGGAATACGGAGAGAGCAGAGATACGATTGATGGCCCTTTGCAGCGTGGCGATCTTTGAGAGTCGTTTGCCGCTCAGGTCGTGATTCAAAGCCACACGAAGAGCATTGAAGGCCTGGTTGTAGTCCATGATGCGTTTTCTCTCACGGACGTTGGCCGCCACCCGTCGAGCTTTGGAGCGGACTGGCCTCGAGCGCTTTTTGCTCTGGCCTTCCTCCGGGTCACTGGGGCTGCTCGTTGAGCTCTCGCTGTCTCCAAACGGCGGCTTCGGACTCGCTCGGTCCTGAGCGCCGAGGTCCAATTCCTCCTCGGAAAACTCCGACTCTGCGATGCTGCTGCAGCTCATTGTGGACACCAGTTGGAGATATGGAAAAGAAATCTCTGGGCTGTCGGTGTTTGCCGCTGCTGCTGCTGTGCCGACAGCCCTGTGACGCTCTTCTTTCCGACTCCTCTGGTTCTTCCACGGGACGGGCTGGCTGGCTGGCTGGCTGGCTGGCTGGCTGGCTGGCTGTCTTTTTAACGCTCCTGAAGTCACATGGTACAGTCACCTGTGAGGAATGGTGCACTCTCTCCCTCTCCGGGTTTATGAGTAGCCTCCAGCCAAATGGCATTGTCGCCACCTCCTCCTCCTCTGACTCTCCCTCACATCCCTTACAAGTTTCAACACTTGCGTCTCAGCATAAACAAAACATACAATTGGAAATGAATCCAGGAACTTTTTTGCTGAGTTGTCTTTATTGGTTTGAATGTGCAAAACTTTGTGCAACCTTTTTTCTGTCATTTGTATCAAAAGCAAGAAAGACGTCATTCATTGTACAACTTGAGTGCCACCCTATCTTTGAAACACATTTCTTTCCTCTTTTCTCTCTGGGAACTGTCTTATCTAACACAGGTTGGATTTGTCTTGCAATTAGACGTCTCAAGAGCAATGAGCTCCCCCCCCCCCTCGGGTTTAAGAGGGCATGTAATTTAGAGTATCTTCCCTGGAAACCATCCTCATAAATCAGGCTTGGGCAGCACCTCAGGACAATGAGGCGAGCAGAGCCTCAACTTCAAAGAAAAACAAGGCCACATTGGAACCTGTAATTGCTGATGGCTGAGGCCGTCTGTCTTCCAGAACCTGTTACTCTTCAATAATGTGTTTTGATTTTTTGAATTGACTACCAATTATTTAAGTCTTGTCTTCTAATAATGTCTTTGTGATGGCGGAGAGCGTGTAAAAAAAAAAAAAATATTAATGTTTTTTTTTTAATTGACTACAAATTATTTAAGGACAAGTCTTGACTTCTAATATTATCTTTGTGTGTGTGTAAAAAAAACAAAAAAAACATACACCTACGTACTTACCTACAAATGACCCTGCTGATTTTTTACATACCTTAAATCTCCAAAACCTTTTGAAATGTTTAGCTTTTATCACATGCTATGGATTTATGGCTTTTACAAACATTTGAGATTGACTGTGGTGTCGTAAAGACCGCCCCGACCGACCGACCGACTACAGAGTCGGACTCTCGTTCCTTTTTGACAGGTGACAACACCCCAGTAATTATCAGCCGCCAGGAATAAATCACAAGATTTGATCACACAACTCAGCTCACTAGTGATGGGATAACCATTTTCAAGGAAGTGCTACCTTCCCATTGCCACTGAATTTGTAAATCTCCCGCTCAAGCCTCAATAATGACTGGTTGTTATCCGTTTGTTATTAGAGGTCTGTGTGCCAAACGTGGATGTATATTACCAAAGGGGGTAGTTAGGGCTAATAAGCGACTAAGGTCTGGGTTCGCCTAACCTTGGCTTTGCGCTGGTATGTTAATGCGTGTTTTTGCCGATTGCAAGGAATTTTCTCACCTCTATAAAATGTCTGTCAACATACGTATGTATGCATGTAAGTCTTTGCAAAGCAATACTGTCATCTAGTGGTATTTGTGTAACTTTTGCAATTGGCAGCACATTAGGCCTGTTTTTATTTTAATGCTTATTTCGCAGCGGTAGTTAAAATAATATAATAATTATATGTATAATAATACACATTTTGCAGCATACGTTTAATCTTTTGTCTCCATGTTTTGAGGATCTTTTTGGTCTCTGTTTAAACAAATAACTGATGAGACTAATTCGACCTTTTTGTCAATAAGCTCATAAATGTAAGGTGTTAAAAAAAACAACGAATGTTTGGGTCAGTGACAGCCGTGCGCTCTCTAATCTAGCTGTAAGTCGAACATTATTGTAAAGCTCTCTTGTTGATTTACGTCATGCAGATCTGATGTCATGACACGTCTAACCGTTTCCTCCGCAAAGGAATGTAGCCATGCTTCCTGATTGTTTGATTTGGTTGCACATGGCAATGAAGACACCATGGCTCCTTTCTACTCCTTTTGCACTTCGGAAGCTTTGCATTGAAAAAAGTTCTCATATGTCCGTTGGACATTCTTTCCGCAAAGAAGTCAGTCATTACACTGGGTTATCATTAAAGGGCCCATTCGCAGTGTCGGAACATGTGGTCAAGGTTAACTGTCTGGAGGCTCGTTCCCACACAATATTTAAATGGCGCCCCCTGACTGTGCAAATGCATGTTTTTTTAATGTTTGCCATACTTTGAGCAAATAGGAAATAAATAAGAATAAAAAATGTTGATTTTGAAAAAAGTAGGCTATTTGATACCAGTTCACCACCACTTGGTGTAAGATGCACTTTTCCCCACTAGATGGTGTAAGTGGGCTACAAAACGTGTTTGGTATTTACCATCTGCAAAATACCTCAAGTTCTACTTGACCAAAATAAAAGCTGTGGACTCTCCGCAGACTGGAGGTTTCAAGGTTTGGTTACGTGACGTTACGCTCTGCAAAACAATTGCGTGTACGTTTCTGCTCCTTCAGTATACTGGTCAGTCCGGTTTCAGCACCATGGTCAGCGCCCCGTCAATGACACTCACAGCCACGCCCCATAGCTATCAGCGCTCATTGCCTGACTGCAGGTCATCGCCAACATCTGCTCCCGGCTCCCCACTTCAACTCTGTCACGTCCTTGTTCCCCTTTTTCCACAATAAAGAAAGTTTGTGCTGCATCTGGTTTCCCTCACCTATTAAACTCACTGATTTATGACCCATAAACACAGTTCTAAAATAATTCTCTCTTAATTTTATAAAATAAATAAATAGTGAAAAAAATGAAATGAATAAACAGTGCAAAATTAGAAAAAAAATACATTTATAAAAAACGACCTGCATGAATTAAAATAAATGTATTCGATGTGGAAGTGAGGCGTTACAGCACACACTGGTTTTTGTTTTGGATTTGTAAGACGGGGGGGGGGGGGGGGGGTCCCATTGCAGACTGTCTTCAAGCAGCAGCAGAGTGAGCACTGATCCAAATCAGTCAGCTGCCCATGTGTGCATGCAACCTCCCTCTCATTGAGTGCTTTACAATGACCCCTCCTCCATCCCAAATCCTGCTCCTGCTCCTGCTCCCGAGTGCAGTCATTTTCTAGTGCAGAGAAATGTCTCTGGTGACACTGAAGGGTGACGTAGGCTCTTTCCTCCATTCTGTCTTTCATCAGCACATCACTACCTCCCAACATCTTTTACCTCTTCCCTCATTTTCCCCCTTTTATATTCCCTCTTCCTGCCTGCCTCTCCCTATCGCCCTGCCTCTCCCTCCCTCCCTCCCTCTCTCTCTCTCTCTTGCTGCTCTGGCACTGCAGTGCTGATTGTGATTGCACACACACATGCACTCACACACACACACACGTATGCACCCACACAGAGCATTGGTTGCTGAGAGGTAGGACTGCAGCAGCATGCGCCAACGGCGCTGGAGCTGCTCGGGTAGCGGGAGGACGGCGAAGTGAAGCGAGGAGAATGTTGTCTGCCGTCTCACGTCAGCATGCATCATTGGCGCGGTAGCAATGATGCATTTCAAGAGCAGATAGCTTCTGTTCTCCTGCCTCCTCTGCACTGCCTCTGCATCCTCTTCTCCCTGCTCCTCCCACTCCAACTCTTCCTCCTCCTCCTCATCCTCCTCCCGTCTACTGCTTCACTAGACAGGACTATAGATTGACCAGGACTAGCAAGTGCTGGATGATCAGGTTTGCGCCGGCTGGGGAGATTTCTCTGTGGCTACATCTTCTCTCATCCCTTGGATTTTAATTGACATTTTGAGGCTAGAAGACAAGTGGCCACCGGCAAGATATCGTGGTTGTGTGTGACACTCCTCAGCAGCGTTGCTATTGGCTCATTTCCTTGTTTTTTGCTGCTTGTTTTTGCCTTTCCTGGCTAGCAGGCACTGCAGCATCAGGACCGCAAGACGGATGAAGTAGTAGGGCATGAGGACCCTGGGCCATCCAAACCAAGGGCTGGAGTGCTTCCATTGCTACCACTGCTGAGGTGCTTATCTTGATTTTTTTTTTTTTTTTTGTTCTTCTTTTCTTCATCCCCCTCCAGAAAAAGAGTGTCTGGTGGGGGTGGGTGGTGAGAGCACAGGTATCCAGGCCCCTGCAGAGCCGGGGGAGAGCAGGGTGGCTCGTGCGTAGAAGAAGCAAGCAGGACGTCCTGAGGGAAAGGGCCGGCTCAAGCGTTGGCCTCCTGATGGTGGCTATTTTTGTCTCCCCTAGCTGAGCGACTGGGACAGAGGGTGAAGAGAAGATGCTTATGGCCCGAGACACGGCGCGAGATGAGGCTCAAAAGCTACACAGGAAGTGGCTGAAGCACCAGGCCTTCATGGCAGAACTGGCCCGGAACAAGGAATGGCTGGCCAAGATAGAACAGGTGAGTACATGCGAGCGAGGCATGATGCAGGATGGAGAGAGAGGTCACATGCTGAGGTGGAAGTGTCATGCGTGCGTGCATGCGTGCCACCAGAATAAGAATGCATGTCTAAGTTGAAGCTAGCCCAAATTGGGAGACTCGTCGTCACTCATTGATCATCGCCTTATTTCTGGGCAAAGGCGGCGGGCATCCTGAATAACATTCTCAAGGTTAGGAATGTTTGCTTTTCACATTCACAGGTGACATGATGGCTTTGGCCTCTCGTGCAGCATTGTTTAAAGAAAAAAAAAAAAGAAGCACAATTGCGTCAGCCCGTTCAGCTCACAGTTGATTTTGGGGACACGACGTTCACGGCAGCAGTGATCAATAGAGATAATCTTCATTTTTTCCTCGCTCGTATAGAAAGGCGGGATTTGTTTAAGACAGAAACGCCGTTACCTACTTTGCTACCAAGCTACGTGTCCTCTGCTAAAGTGGGCTATTGACATGTAAATTAGCCAAGTTAGCACTGGACGTGTTGCAAAATATTTTGCTGCTTTCAGTCAGGAATTGCATTCTCTTTTGAGAATATGTGCACTGAAGAGCTTTTAGCTGATTTGATTGACACTTTAGAATGAAAAGGCTTCATAACATACATACAGTTATTTGTCTGTATTGGAATAATAAAAGAATGCAAAAATCAGATACTACAATATAAGCTCAGATGATATTGTGAAATACAAATGCATTTTTGTTTCACCCACAACGTGCCGACGTTGTGTTTCGTTAAATCGTGAACTTGCTTCCATTGACTGTCATGATCTTTATACATGAATTTACTGTTGTCTCCATGATGAAATATTCATGAGATAGTGATGTAACTAATTATATCCATGGTCCTTGAAGACAAGCCCTACTACTGTTTGGTAATGTATCAGATGAGCCATTTTGGCTGCATGTAGTATATGTCAAAGGAATTTTAAATTTAATAAAAGAAAGAATATATACTCCAGGAATGCTCTTTTGAGTTTGGAAAGCTCCTGAATCACGCAAATATTTTCATCAGTGTTGTTGCAAATTGTTGTACAGTATATGTTATATCAGAATGTTCGCAAGTGATGTTGTACAAAGTATAAGAATCTTTTTTCTCTTATGCATTTGCACCTCCAATGGTTAAGATGCACATACTGTACGAATAGAAAGTATTTTTGTACTGTCATGTAATCAAGCTTGTTTTATTGATGGCGCTTTTAGAGGGAGATTGGAATCTCTCTCTCAGAATGAACTCTTATTTTGATCTTGAGGAAAATAATGCTGCGTAAAAAGAGTTGCTGTATCAATTTTAACCTGCAAAATCATAAAGCACGATTCACAAATAAACCAATGCTTAAAAAATGCAGTTTAGCCTAAATTCCCATTGCAAAGTTTCACGAAGACTGTTGTATGAAACATAAATGAAAAATGTTCATCGCTCACTCTTTAGTGGATGGAATCAATGTTTCCTGTCAATAACTTGATAAGCTTGTGCTAGCAAGAAAACACCAGCTGCATTGATCGCGCTGCATCTTTTGATTCAGAATTCGAATTCATGTTGCGAGAAAGAAGCCCAGATACAGGACACAACAAGGTGTATTAGACTTACCATGCACGATTTGTAGGTCAGCCCGAGGCCAAAGTTTGCTCCATTCCCTGCATCTCTGCAAGCAGGGGGTCGCTGTGTTATTCCATCTTATTTTTGGCCGGCCGCAGAAGCAAATTGATGTAGCTACTGCGTCTTTTTTTTTTTCTTCCTCCCAGGCCAAACAATTGCATATGACAATGGTTCATCAGCTCTCGTGCTATGTTTTGAATGATATAATGAGATTTTTCCAGTGTTCATCTTCTCCATATGTTGTAGTGAGCATGGCAGTGGCTCATCCTATACGAAGCGTCCCTTGAAGCCACGGCTGACATTAATGGAGTGAAACTCCGAGTCACTCAGCCAAGAAATGACAATCATCCACATAATGCATCTTCACTCTTAAGACTCACTGCAATGATTTGAATCCACTTTTTGTAACAATGATTGCTGTTTTTCTTAGGAGGGCCAGGGGCTGATCCAGGAGAAGCCCGAGTTGCGCACAGTTGTGCAGCAGAAGCTGGAAGAGATCAGGGAGTGCTGGTCTGACTTGGAGAGCACAACTAAAGCCAAGGCTCGCCAGCTCTTTGAAAACAACAAGCCGGAGCCAGCGGTGAAAAGCTACTCGGACCTCGACAACCAGCTCTCCCACTTGGAGCGCCAGCCCCCCCAACTCGAGCAGGCGCATCATCTGCCCACGTTCAATGAGCAGCTCCAGAAATTCCAGGCGAGTACACCAATAAGGAATGGATGGCTCAACAAAACATAGAATTCATATTGTGGCTATATATTATATAACATAATAATAATAATGTGAAAAAAAAGAAAAATCCATCCACGATTGTGCTATTCCCACTCCCTAACCATGACTAGTTGAACCTTTGCTGTAACTCAAAGTGTACTGCTTCCTTTTGGTATAGGCTATGGAGTCTCAGTTTGGTGACATTTACAAGGATGTTGAGGAACTGGGTAGCTTGCAGGGCGTTTGCCTTCCCCAGCGAGGTCTGATGGCGGGTGACAAGGAGGGCGCTGAGCAGTCAGGCATGGTGGAGACCCGCATTGTTCGCCTCATTGAGCCCCTGAAGGAGAGACGCCGCATCCTGCTGGCTTCCAAAGAGATGCACCAAGTGGCTCAAGACCTGGAAGACGAGATGGTCGGTTGGCTTGGAATCTTCTCATTTGGAAATATTGCTTATCTCCTTTTTATTATTTGATAGCTTTGGATTCAAGAGAGGCTTCCACTGGCATCGTGTAAGGAATATGGAAATAATCTTCAGAGTGTGCAGCAGCATGTCAAAAAGAACCAGGTGACTATCACAAAGACACATTTTGATACAAAGCGCTCTTGAGATTGACCTGAGATTTTTCTTCTCCAGACTCTCCAGAGGGAGCTGACAGGGCGGCGAGCTCGCGTTGAGGAGGTTCTGGACCGAGCGGGAATCATTGCATCGCTCCGCACTCCCGAAGTGGAGTTTGTGCGTGAAGGGGCCGGCCATGTGCGGCAGCTTTGGGAGGTGTTGCAGTTGGAGCTGGAAAGGAGATGTGTCATTCTGGATGCTGCACTCCAGGCTCAACAATACTACAGTGAGGCAGCCAAAGTGGAGTCCTGGTTGTCAGGTCAAAAACTCCAGCAGGCCAATGACGAAAAAGGCACAGTACGGACAATGCCGGGAGTCTGTCAAATGATTTGGAAAGGCGCCACTCGAGTCCACTTCTGACGCTTTGCTGCTCCTTTTCTGTAGGATGAGGCGAGTACCCTGCAATTGTTGAAGACTCACCTGGCTCTCGAGCAGACGGTGGAAACGTACGCAGAGACCGTGGGTATGCTCTCGCAGCAATGCCAGCAGCTGCTCGAGCTCGGACACCCGGAGAGGTGCGACACGACTCATCCTTTGACTTTCTCGTCACCTGTCGGACAGACTTTGAGCGAATTGGTTGTCTTTCCTCAGTGAGCAAATCACCAAGCAGCAGTCCCACATAGACAGACTCTATGTGTCTTTGAAAGACATGGTGGAGCACCGGAAGGTCAAGCTGGAGCAGCAGTACTGGCTTTATCAGCTCAACAAGGACGTGGAGGAATTAGAGAAATGGATCACCGAGCGTGAGGCTGTAGCAAGTTCCACCGATCTTGGCCAAGACCTGGAGCATGTTACGGTGAGAAACGGGGAATAGGCCATACATTTCCAAGCATTGATTGATCGATTGATCGATTTCTTTTTTGGCCCCCCCCAGGCACTTCAAGAAAGGTTTACCAAATTTGCCTCGGAAACAAACGGCGTTGGTCAGCAGCGGATGGAGCAGGTGAACAAAATGGTGAACGAAATGATCGACTGCGGTCATTCGGATGCGGCAACCATCGCTGAATGGAAGGACGGACTGAACGAATCCTGGGCCGACCTCCTGGAGTTGATGGAGACCCGTAGACAGATGCTGGCCGCATCCCACCAGCTCCACAAGTTCTTCACTGACTGCAAAGAGGTGTGTGGGTTTGTTTTGTGTTTTTTTGTCCGGCTGATATTTTGAAAGCGCTTCTGTCTGGCATTGTAGGTTTTGGCACAGATTGCAGGGAAGATGAAGCAGCTGCCAGAGGTGAGGGCATGCCAAGCCAACATCACCAATCCAGCCACCCTGCAGAGACTTATGCACTCTTTTGAGCATGCCCTTCAACTGTTAGTTACACAGGCAAGTGCTAGCATCTCTTCGAAAAAACCATCAATCGTATCATTTACGATTCTGGTTTGAGTGGACTTGGCTTTTTTTTTCTGTCTCGGTTCAGGTACGACAACTCCAGGAGAACGCCGCGCAGCTGCGTACTATTTACGCTGGCGAAAAGGCCGAGGCCATTATGCTCAAAGAGCACCAAGTGATGGAAGCTTGGAAGGAGCTGTTAAGCTCTTGCGAGGCCAGTCGTGTCCAGGTCACCTCGGTGACAGACAAGGTGCAGTTCTTCTCAGTGGTGCGCGAAAATCTCATGTGGATGGAAGGCATCATGGGCCAAATTGGATGGGACGAGCCTAGGTAAGATCTCGCTCGGCCACTGTTCGTACGTCAAATGTGTCATCGTTTTCTCCTTTCAGGGATTTGACCGCATTGGAGGTCATGATGAAACAACACCACGAGCAGAAAGTTAAAATCGACGGCCGCAGCAAAACCATCCAGCAGTGCGCGGATCTCGGCAAGATCCTCATAGCTGCTGGCAACCCTGCGTCGGAGGAGGTCAGGCGATGGAACAAAATGAATGACGTAAGCACACAAGTGATCGAATCATACGTTTTGCAGATTAAAGAGAAGTTGGATGCGCTTCTGGCCAAGCAGAAGGATCTTGTTGAGAAGTGGGACAAACACCAGGAACGCTTGCAACGCAGTCAGTAGCTTGCTTCTCCGTACAACACAATGTTAGATGGATGAACCATGATGGCAATTGTGGCGTCTCATCTTCTTCAGAACATGACAGATTCCACTTTGCCCAAGAGACAGTAAGGGCAGAAGCCTGGCTGAAGGCAAAGGAGCCTCCAATCACCTCCAAGCAGCCAGAGGGGGGACAGACCCCGGCCCAAAGCGACGAGGTGGAGCAGCTCATCCTTCGCCACGAAGCCTTCCGCAAAGCTGCTGTAACCTGGAAAGAACGTTTCAGCTCTCTCCGCCAGCTTTCCGCAGTAAGTTGTTCAATTACCGTAATTTTCGGACTATAAGTCGCACCGGAGTATAAGTCGCACCAGCCATAAAATGCCCAAAAAAGTGAAAAAAAACCATATATATGTATATAAATCGCTCCTGAGTATAAGTCGCCCCCCCACCCAAACTATGAAAAAAACCGCGACTTATAGTCCGAAAATTACGGTAGTTGGATTCCACCAGCAGAAAAAAAAACAAATGTCATTTTTCAGGCTGAGAAGAGAAAAGAGGAAGAGAAAAAGACGCCGCTGTCCAGTCGAAGGATGTTCCCGCTATCTTGCCTGACTCCCGGCGGCGGTTCCTCGTTGGGTTCCACTCCGTCGTTCATGAGGCAGACGGTCCGCGCCCAAATAGAAGCCACGCCCTTACCGACCAGCGTGGAACCGGCTGCCCCGACCCCGAGGCTGTCCTCGTCGCTCGGCAGCTACAAGCCGCTCATAAACGGATCGGGCTATCACAGTTTGGAGCCGCAGGGTAGTGGAAAATTGGTGAACCCCTCCTATCTTGGGATGAACCATCAAGCCATTGGAGGTGGGAGTGACTCTGCCTTTTCAGTGCTGACTTCCAAGTGTGGAGGACAAGACACTTCCACTCACCATGTGATAAACAACCAAACAAGTGATGGTGCTGAGAACTCTGGCTACTTCGGACTGTCTGCGGCTTGCCTGGGCGGCTCCGGCGGGGGCGGCTACGCCATGCAAAGCCATCCGGGCGGTGGCCGCTTAGGAAGTTCGGGGAACCTGGCTCAGGAGCAAAGCAGTGGAGCCATTCCTGGCTTCCTCCAGCAGCCCAATATGGGAAGTTCCGGTTACTTGACGCAACCTCCAAATATGGGAAGCTCCGGTTACTTGACGCAACCTCCAAATATGGGAAGCTCCGGTTACTTGACGCAACCTCAAAATATGGGAAGCTCCGGTTACTTGACGCAACCTCAAAATATGGGGAGTTCAGGATACTTGGGACAACATCCAAGTTTAGGGAGTTCAGGATATTTGGCCCCACAGCCACATTTAGGGAGTTCAGGATTTATCGCTCAGAATTACCACACCAGCGGAGGAGGAATGGGTAGCTCGGGCTATCTGGCACAAAATCACTACAGCAGCGGAAGTCTGGGCAGTTCGGGATACCTGGCGCCTAGCGGTGGCATCATGGACCCCAAAATGGCTTACGCGTGGCAACACTTGAAAGCTGACTTCATGCAACCCGGGATCAATCACATCCACAAGGCTGTCAACCCCCTCCTCGAGGCCAGTCGAGTCCAGCGGGAACAGTACGGCGATATCCCCATGGCGGACACCGTGGGCCCAGAATCAGGACTGGAGCTACTCCACGGCCGTCTCCAGAGGGATCCCCGGGGCAGCCGCTCAGACCCTCAGATGGACCACCTGAGACGAGAGAGGGAATACAAACTGGGGAGACAAACGTCCAGCGAGCAGGAGATCCAAGCCAGGCTGAATGAGCTTCCCATGATCGTGCGCCAGGAACGCTACCGGAGACGCTTGGAGAGGCAGTCGTCGAGTGAGCAGGAGGGGAGCGGCAAGCAGAGGCTGCACCGACAAGACTCCAGTGACCTGGAGGGTTCTGTTAAAGATGGCTCTGACAAACGCTCAGGGTAAGTCAGACCTGATGGATTTGGGCTGATAGCCGATTTGTGTATTTCCCGCCACTATCTTGAGCTATGGCAAAAGAAAGTGTGTCCTTGGAGATGTCTGGAAAAATACCAAAGCTTAGTCCAAGCCACCCCTGGGCAGATTTGCACCGTGCCTTTGCTTTAACACACAAATGTAAGGCATGACTTAAGAAAAAAATGGGTTTTTGCAGACTTACTGTACATAAATAGAATTTTGAAAATGCCCTGGGCTCTGTGGGACCTCACGCTTTAACATTCCAGCTCGGGCTGACTGAACAGTTCAATAGTCACTGTCATTATAGCAGCAGATGTCACTCTTTTAGCACAGCACAGCACAGCACTCCAACTCCCTTTACATTTGATTGATTGATTTTTTTTTATTTTAATCTGTAGGTGTAAAAACAAAAAGTACAAGACATTTGTTTTGGTTCCAACAATATTCAAATAGAAAATCCTCTCTCTCTTCATGGCTGACTCATGTTGTCACTGCAGGGAAAAGAGATCGACAATGGCCGAAATTGTCGAACAAGTCCAGGAGCGAGAAGCAGCCCAGGTAAGTTACAATGAAGCAGAATGCTCGCTGCAAGTTGCTTTTGGGTCATTTTCTGAAATGTGCTTCATCAGGCCAGAGGAGAACCTTATCGTCCTCCGAGCAGCCTCTCAGCTCCAGTCACGCGCTTTGACGGTCGCCCTCGCGCTCGAGACCGACCCAAACCCAGGAGGAGGCCCCGCCCGAAAGAACCCGAGGAAAGTCGGCGCTCTCGATCGGCTCCGGCCACCGGCGCCCCGACCACGCCCCAGCCGCCGTCACACACGGCACACAACGAAGGATTCCTGTATCGCAAAAAGGCCACCAGCTCTGATCTCGAAGCTCAGCAGAGAAGCCCCACCAGGTATGGAACTCTTCTGAATGATCAAGTGAATAGAAAAGCAAATCTTCTATCTTTCTCAGCAAATCCTGGGTGAATGTCTATTGCGTGCTGAAAGAGGGCAAGCTGACCTTCTACAAGGACGCCAGGAATCACAACACAACATATAACGGAGAGCCATCGGTTGACCTTTCCAACTGCTCCTTTGATCCTTCTTTGGGATACAAGAAAAAGAAGAACGTCTTCATTCTTCAGTAAGACAGATTGTGTCTTTTCATACATTGAGATCTGTTAAAGGAGCTCTATCATTCTATTTGAAGCTTTCCACAATTAACTATAGGCATATTAATGATGCGAAAGTGGGGGGGGGTTTAGTCACTATGGGGGTGGCTCGGAGCCGGTTGTTTTCTCGGATCGGGGCTGCTGCTTAGAGAGGAGGCATGAGCAAGGAATGCTCCAAGATGAGTGAATGTTTTGGTGAGGAACTTTCACTTGAACATGACTCAAAGCTCCAAAAAGATGATTTAGCCAAGATATTGCTCCTTTAACTTGAATTCTTTACAAAGCATGAGCAACTGACTGCCTCTGGTTTTCTTTTCTCTCAGAGTCAACGATGGAAATAATTTATTAGTATTCCATGCAAAAGATGAGGTAAGGTCCACTTTTATGGGAAGGCAAATTTTGATCTTTTTTTTTTTAGATTTTAACTTTTTGAGGTCAACTAAATCTAAAGAAAATGATATGATGGATTTTTGAGGCAGAGTTGAAATATGAATGCATCTGTAATTACTCTCAATAAAGCAAAAATGAACCATATAACTTATTAATACCCCCCCAAAAAAGGTCATATGAGAAAGTAAACCGCTCATGTGGCTTGCTTGCTTGCTTTCTCTGCAGGATGATCTGAAGGCTTGGACTTCCAACATCACCACCTGTATAGCTGAGCACGAGGCCATGGCCGAGTGGGACAAACCCGGCACTTCGGGCATGGACCATGACCGTTCGGAGAGGAAGGAGAGGTCCGAAGGCGACGCCGACGCCAGGTCCGAGAGATCGGAGCTCGTGGGCGAGGAGCGATCCGAAAAGGAGAGGTCAGAGAAAGGGGACGGCTCCGACAAGTTAGACACGTCTGAAATCGCTGACAAGCTGGAGGGTGGGGCGGGGGGCTCCAGCACATCTGGAAAGAGCAAATGAAGAAAGAGTCTTGCTGACAATTCATTGCTGGTTGCTTGTATGAATGGGAAGGAAGCATGTTTGCAGAGTTGGAACACACCGCCCTCCCGTGGACAAGGTTATCATCCTAACTCATCCATCCATCTCCCAGCCAACCTCCCCAAAACCCAAAGCAGTGCAGCAGTGCTTGCTCTGCGCCACCTAGTGGTGGGGGCTTGCCATTGTTTCATCTATTGGCTTCATATGTTTCAGTGACTGATTTCACCATGTCTGTCGGTCTGTCTGTCTGTCTATCGGTCGGTCTGTCTGTCTGTCTGTCTGTCAGTCGAGACCCACCTGAAAAAGAATTGTTCACAATAATTCTAAACTTTTGAAGCAATATACTTTTTTAAGTTCTTCGCTCTTGTAGTGAGAGATCAAAGCAAATGAAGTTAGTTGAAAATGTGATGATTTGATATGATTTCTCATGGTCCCCCCCCCCCCCCCCCGTCTTGCACCTTAGATACTTCAAAACATACAGTACGAAATCTTGAAGACGTGTTACCCCACCCACCACATGGTAATCATAGATCATGTTATTATAACGGAATGCTGGTGTTAGCCACCTATCTTTTTTTGGGATGTTGTTAAATACAAATTATTCTTTTTTTCCATCCATGTCAACAAAAACAAAAAAAGAAAGGGAGCTGTCTATGAAATGCTCACAGTGACACTATTTGACATAATGCCTTTGTACACAAAATCTGAACACTGCATGAAATCTAATAGTCTCTTAGTGCACTTGTTTGACTTTTTTATGTTCATTTGGAGAAAATTGCAATAATTTCATGTGAGGAAACATTTTTGCAATCATACTCACAAAGTAGGTTTGTCTTCCATCCACACTTCCAAATGACTCCTCCTTGAATGATGAGAAATTCTTATCATCTACAGTATTCCCCCCCCCCACACACACACACACACACAGAATGTACCATTGTGTCTGAAGAATTGTAAAAAGCCGAAAGTGAGGGAGAAGCTCTGTACCGTTTTATTTTGAAGAGCAGCTTGTCAACAGCGAGCTCAATTGCAAATCTATTTGAAGTCATGAATTGTATATATCGTTGTGTGTATATCAATAAACCCTGTGCGCTAATAAAACAGTACACTAAAGTGAAATGGGTAAAAGGAAAACATTTATATTAATCCACTCAAATAAAAACATTACATTTAAAGGAAAGTATGCAAATTAGAAGTCTCTAATGAATTACATAGCGTATATAAGTACACCGATATCTAGTCGTCTGAGCCACGTTTACCAGGGAAAGGCAACAGGAAATACTCCAAATATGCTTGTCTTTTTATATTCTTATGTTTGCTATATTGGCCCACAGCCCAAATAAGACCATCTAGTTGATTGAGTTGTCAGTGTGTTTGTGAGAGGTGTGTTCAATGTATGTATTAGCAACACGTGTAAATCAAGAAATTATTGATGGCAAGCACAGGGTTCTGTCAGATACTGTTTGTTGCCCATGTCTTCATTCTTTTACATGTTTGGGAAGAATAGGATAGAAATGTGAACAATGCGGCCATTTTGACACAACCTGCATAAATAAGTCATCCACTAAAGCTGGATTGGGGCATTGTGTAAATGTTGAGATGAAGTGGTCCATTTTATCATCATTGCCCCTTGAGAAAAAAAAAAAATATATATATATATATATATATATATATAAAAGAGTCTTCCTTTGTTTGTAAACACCAAAAGATACTTTCCAATTCAGTAGTATTGGGACACCACACCACATGAGGAATGTAGTGACAATGTGTGCAGTGTCCTTCTGCAGCCTTCAAATTATTCAAATGAGAAAAGATTTTACGATGCGAATGTTATTTTCCTGTCACTCATTTAACAGAAGTGCCATGTCATACGGTTTGATGAAAGAGCACTACAGAAGACTGGTGATTATTGAATTGTCATTGCAATACAGCGTTTTATCATTCATGTGGGAGCGACAAGATTACAATGTGGATGTAGTTGCTCCAATCCATGTTTGCTCTCCATCACTTTTATGAAGCACGCTGGGGACTTCTTCCCCCCCCCCCCCCCTTTCCACCATGTTTTGAGCAACTCACCTGAAGAGACAGCACAAACTGTGACTGATAAAAAAAAAAATGCAAACTTTGTTTCCTTCATTGATTGTCTTAAAGTGTGTATGTCTTTGTTACTTTACATTCAAACCTGCTGCTAAGACATTAATAAACCTCCGAACTTGCTGATGCTAACATGACACTGAATATGTGGACACATTGTGTACTGTATGATCTGCAGTTCTACTCACATGACACATTCAAATGTTTCCTACTCAAAATGTCACTGTAGAACAGGTGTCATGACTCCAGCGCCTCTTGCAGTCCTAAAATATTTTCTGGTGAAGATATTTCTGCTCACCCTAGACTCTTTATTATTTTTATTATTATTTGTAAGATATGATCAGTTAGCTGAGCAGTTTGAAAACAAAATTTGAGTCCTGGAATCTTCAGACACAAGACATTTCTCTTCTTGCGAGTTGAACTAATCTCGCATCCATTTGTACATTTGAACTCCACCAGTCAAACACTCCAATAATTCAAATTCCACTGCAGACCTCAATCGGAAATCCATTTAAGGGGGTTTTTATTTCGAAGTTTGTGCCCCTATTTGTCTCTCTATGTACAATAAAAGAGTAGAGCACGAACTTATCGATGCTGCACTTGCAGCTTTTTTTTAAACAGTAATTAAAAGGTCGAATTTCCTCCAATATATAGTTTTAAAAATGTTAGTGAATGGGTGAAACGTATGAGAGTTTAAAAAATAAATAAAAAAATAAAAAAAGGCTTTTGTTAGCACTGTAGTGCCAGCAAGAGGGGGACGGGCAGGGTGGTGGGCGACTGTTCCATAAAAAAATAAATGATCAGACATGTATACATTATGGCACAAGTCCTGCACAACTTGATGTATGCTTCAAGAATGTACATTAACATTATGATTTGTTTATTGAATTGAATTACATCTAAATTATATCTGTCTGTGGAAATATGGTGATGTATAAAATCAGTCCATCCCTTCACTTTGCTATTGTCTTCTTTCCCCTCTGAAGGTTTTTCGAGATACTGATGATCCCCTTCAAGGAAATTTCATTTATATACACATGATAAATCTGAATCTAATGGTGACTTCAAGTGTTTTTAAATATTTCCATCTGTTACTTTCCTTTGGGCCGAGCCCCCTCCGGCCTGCACCTGTAAACTCCTCCAACATAATACATTTCCAAGCTATGTAAAAATGAAAAAAATATTGCCATTTAAAAAAAATCCGCTTTTAATATTCATGACTTCCTTATTTCTTAAAATTGACCAAATTCAAACAGATGTCTTCCTTTAGTCCAGCTCTTTCCAGTGGCATTGGTCTTGCGTATGTATGATTTTGTGTGTGTTTTAAAAGAACGTTTTCATACTTTATTTGACTGTATGTTAAATAGTAGGGGTGTAACGATTCATCGATACACATCGATTAATCGATATAATGCTCTACGATTTGTTGGCATCGACGCTAAACGTAAACATCGATCTATATCGCCCGTTTTTGACCTCGGACATTAGATGCGCCTTTATTTTGAAATCCAGTTCATTGTTGCTTGCTTCCTCTTTCCGGGAGCAGTGCGCGGCGTGTTGTGTTGTGAGCAGAGCAGGCACGTGAAAGGGGAGCCGACAACTACGCGGCTCCTGGGCTGGTGCTATGGCTAGTGTCTGTCCAAGAAGACGAGGAAATTCGCTCCCCTTTGGGCTTCAAGTCATTCGTTTGGAAGCACTTTGTAATTTCCTAAATAAAGAGTTTGCAGTACCTTGTTGATTCTGCGTATGAATTGTTATAAATCAGGATATTGTTCTATATCGACCGTAGAGCACTATATCGTGATGTATCGTGAATGAATCACAGCAGGCTTTAAGATATCGGCAAATATCGTATATCTTGGTATCGATATGATATCGTATCGTTACAAAACCCGCGATTTACACCCCTATTAATCGATGTGTATCGATGAATCGTTACACCCCTACTAATTAGGGTTTCAAACTAGGGTTAGGGTTTCCGACTAGGGTTTTAAACCAAGGTTAGGGTTACAAACTAGGTTTTAAAGCTAGGCTTAAGATTTCCAACGAGGCTTTCAAACTACTTTTAGGGTTTCTAAGATCAGGGTTTCTAACTAGGCTTTCAAAACTAGCGTTAGGGTTTCCGACCAGGGTTTCCAAGGAGTTTTGCCATTGCTATTTAGGGTTTCAAACTAGGCTCAGGGTTTCCGACGAGGGTTTTAAACCAAGGTTAGGGTTACAAACTAGGTTTTAAAGCTAGGCTTAAGGTTTCCAACGAGGCTTTCAAACTACTTTTAGGGTTTCTAAGATTAGGGTTTCTAACTAGGCTTTCAAAACTAGGGTTAGGGTTTTCGACTAGGGTTTCCAAAGTTAGGGTTAGGGTTAGGATTAGGGTTGGGGTTAGGGTTTCTAACTAGGCTTTCAAAACTAGGGTTAGGGTTAGGGTTAGACTTAGGGTTAGGTTAGGTTAGGGTTAGAGTTAGAGTTAGAGTTAGAGTTAGAGTTAGGGTTAGGGTTAGGGTTAGGGTTAGGGTTACTAACTAGGCTTTCAAAACTAGAGTTAGGGTTAGGGTTAGGGTTTCTAACTAGGCTTTCAAAACTAGGGTTAAGGTTTCCGACTAGGGTTTCCAAGGAGTTTTGCCATCGCTAATTAGGGTTTCAAACTAGGCTCAGGGTTTCCGACTAGGGTTTTAAACATAGGTTAGGGTTTCAAACTAGGTTTTAAAGCTAGGCTTAAGATTTCCAACGAGGCTTTCAAACTACTTTTAGGGTTTCTAAGATCAGGGTTTCTAACTAGGCTTTCAAAACTAGCGTTAGGGTTTCCGACCAGGGTTTCCAAGGAGTTTTGCCATTGCTATTTAGGGTTTCAAACTAGGCTCAGGGTTTCCGACGAGGGTTTTAAACCAAGGTTAGGGTTACAAACTAGGTTTTAAAGCTAGGCTTAAGGTTTCCAACGAGGCTTTCAAACTACTTTTAGGGTTTCTAAGATTAGGGTTTCTAACTAGGCTTTCAAAACTAGGGTTAGGGTTTTCGACTAGGGTTTCCAAAGTTAGGGTTAGGGTTAGGATTAGGGTTGGGGTTAGGGTTTCTAACTAGGCTTTCAAAACTAGGGTTAGGGTTAGGGTTAGACTTAGGGTTAGGTTAGGGTTAGAGTTAGAGTTAGAGTTAGAGTTAGGGTTAGGGTTAGGGTTAGGGTTAGGGTTACTAACTAGGCTTTCAAAACTAGAGTTAGGGTTAGGGTTAGGGTTTCTAACTAGGCTTTCAAAACTAGGGTTAAGGTTTCCGACTAGGGTTTCCAAGGAGTTTTGCCATCGCTAATTAGGGTTTCAAACTAGGCTCAGGGTTTCCGACTAGGGTTTTAAACATAGGTTAGGGTTTCAAACTAGGTTTTAAAGCTAGGCTTAAGATTTCCAACGAGGCTTTCAAACTACTTTTAGGGTTTCTAAGATCAGGGTTTCTAACTAGGCTTTCAAAACTAGCGTTAGGGTTTCCGACCAGGGTTTCCAAGGAGTTTTGCCATTGCTATTTAGGGTTTCAAACTAGGCTCAGGGTTTCCGACGAGGGTTTTAAACCAAGGTTAGGGTTACAAACTAGGTTTTAAAGCTAGGCTTAAGGTTTCCAACGAGGCTTTCAAACTACTTTTAGGGTTTCTAAGATTAGGGTTTCTAACTAGGCTTTCAAAACTAGGGTTAGGGTTTTCGACTAGGGTTTCCAAAGTTAGGGTTAGGGTTAGGATTAGGGTTGGGGTTAGGGTTTCTAACTAGGCTTTCAAAACTAGGGTTAGGGTTAGGGTTAGACTTAGGGTTAGGTTAGGTTAGGTTAGGGTTAGAGTTAGAGTTAGAGTTAGAGTTAGGGTTAGGGTTAGGGTTAGGGTTAGGGTTAGGGTTACTAACTAGGCTTTCAAAACTAGAGTTAGGGTTAGGGTTTCTAACTAGGCTTTCAAAACTAGGGTTAAGGTTTCCGACTAGGGTTTCCAAGGAGTTTTGCCATCGCTAATTAGGGTTTCAAACTAGGCTCAGGGTTTCCGACTAGGGTTTTAAACATAGGTTAGGGTTTCAAACGAGGTTTTAAAGCTAGGGTTAGGGTTTCCAACGAGGGTTTCAAACTACTTTTAGGGTTTCTAAGATTAGGGTTTCTAACTAGGCTTTCAAAACAAGGGTTAGGGTTTCTGACGAGGGTTTCCAAGGAGTTTTGCCATTGCTATTTAGGGTTTCAAACTAGGGTTAGGGTTTCCGACCAGGGTTTTAAACAAAGATTAGGGTTACAAAGTTGGTTTTAATGCTAGGGTTAGGGTTTCCAACGAGGGTTTCAAACTACTTTTATGGTTTCTAAGATCAGGGTTTCTAACTAGGCTTTCAAAACTAGGGTTAGGGTTTTCGACTAGGGTTTCCAAAGTTAGGGTTAGGGTTAGGATTAGGGTTGGGGTTAGGGTTTCTAACTAGGCTTTCAAAACTAGGGTTAGGGTTAGGGTTAGGGTTAGGGTTAGGGTTAGACTTAGGGTTAGGTTAGGGTTAGAGTTAGAGTTAGAGTTAGAGTTAGAGTTAGGGTTAGGGTTAGGGTTAGGGTTAGGGTTAGGGTTAGGGTTAGGGTTAGGGTTACTAACTAGGCTTTCAAAACTAGAGTTAGGGTTAGGGTTAGGGTTAGAGTTAGAGTTAGGGTTAGGGTTACTAACTAGGCTTTCAAAACTAGAGTTAGGGTTAGGGTTTCTAACTAGGCTTTCAAAACTAGGGTTAAGGTTTCCGACTAGGGTTTCCAAGGAGTTTTGCCATCGCTAATTAGGGTTTCAAACTAGGCTCAGGGTTTCCGACTAGGGTTTTAAACATAGGTTAGGGTTTCAAACTAGGTTTTAAAGCTAGGGTTAGGGTTTCCAACGAGGGTTTCAAACTACTTTTAGGGTTTCTAAGATTAGGGTTTCTAACTAGGCTTTCAAAACGAGGGTTAGGGTTTCCGACGAGGGTTTCCAAGGAGTTTTGCCATTGCTATTTAGGGTTTCAAACTAGGGTTAGGGTTCCCGACCAGGGTTTTAAACAAAGGTTAGGGTTACAAAGTTGGTTTTAATGCTAGGGTTAGGGTTTCCAACGAGGGTTTCAAACTACTTTTATGGTTTCTAAGATCAGGGTTTCTAACTAGGCTTTCAAAACTAGGGTTAGGGTTTCCGACCAAGGTTTCCAAGGAGTTTTGCCATCGCTAATTAAAGTTTCAAACAAGGGGTAGGGTTTCCGACTAGGGTTTTAAACCAAGCTTAGGGTTACAAACTAGGTTTTAAAGCTAAGGTTAGGGTTTCCAACGAGGGTTTCAAACTACTTTTAGGGTTTCTAAGATTAGGGTTTCTAACAAACTAGGGGTGTAACCCTAACCAACTTTGTAACCCTAACCTTTGTTTAAAACCGTGGTCGGAAACCCTAACCCTAGTTTGAAACCCTAAATAGCAATGGCAAAACTCCTTGGAAACCCTCGTCGGAAACCCTAACCCTCGTTTTGAAAGCCTAGTTAGAAACCCTAATCTTAGAAACCCTGAAAGTAGTTTGAAACCCTCGTTGGAAACCCTAACCCTAGCTTTAAAACCTAGTTTGAAACCCTAACCTATGTTTAAAACCCTAGTCGGAAACCCTGAGCCTAGTTTGAAACCCTAATTAGCGATGGCAAAACTCCTTGGAAACCCTCGTCGGAAACCTTAACCCTAGTTTTGAAAGCCTAGTTAGAAACCCTAACCCTAACCCTAACTCTAGTTTTGAAAGCCTAGTTAGTAACCCTAACCCTAACCCTAACCCTAACCCTAACTCTAACTCTAACCTAACCCTAAGTCTAACCCTAACCCTAGTTTTGAAAGCCTAGTTAGAAACCCTAACCCCAACCCTAATCCTAACCCTAACCCTAACTTTGGAAACCCTAGTCGAAAACCCTAAGCCTAGTTTTGAAAGCCTAGTTAGAAACCCTAATCTTAGAAACCCTAAAAGTAGTTTGAAAGCCTCGTTGGAAACCTTAAGCCTAGCTTTAAAACCTAGTTTGTAACCCTAACCTTGGTTTAAAACCCTCGTCGGAAACCCTGAGCCTAGTTTGAAACCCTAAATAGCAATGGCAAAACTCCTTGGAAACCCTGGTCGGAAACCCTAACGCTAGTTTTGAAAGCCTAGTTAGAAACCCTGATCTTAGAAACCCTAAAAGTAGTTTGAAAGCCTCGTTGGAAATCTTAAGCCTAGCTTTAAAACCTAGTTTGTAACCCTAACCTTGGTTTAAAACCCTAGTCGGAAACCCTAACCCTAGTTTGAAACCCTAATAGCTGTTAGTCACGTGGCCCAATGTGGAGGTACTTGTGGGCGGGGCCTGCTGAAAAACCAACTACGGAAGCTCGCCCAACCCAGAGAGAAAATGGCCTTCGTTGGAAAAGTTACCTTCTTGTTGAGGAACGCTGTCAGGGGCTCGCGTTCTTTTAGTTCTTTTCGAGCTTTAACATGGCGCCGAGCTGTCGTCTGTGGCACAGTCGTCGCAACTGGATTCATAGGTTACCAATATAACGTAAACAAAAGCATTCCTCTCGCCGTCGTTCACGCCGAAGAGCAAAAGGTGAGTGTCATGCGTAATAATGCATGAGCTGTTTTAAATGACTTGTATTGTGCATCGCTTGTGACAGCGTCAAAGTCCCTATTAAAAGGCGTAACGCGATTGTTTACCCTTTTACGTTCCAAAGTAGCGACCCTCCCTACCTCCCTCCCTCCCTTGTTGTGGTAACAGGATCGCGTCAAAGCTTGTTAGACACACAAGTTCAACTAATACTCATGGCTGAAATCCTCCTTGAACATTTTGGCGTGATTTCAGGAGACCGCAGCCCCCCAAATGTCAGCCCGAAAGAGGCGTTTCATCCAGTTTGCCTCGATTGTCTATCAGGAAGAGCCCTACATGACACCAAGAGACTTCCTCTACTCGGTCATGCTGGAGAATGTTGATCGTAAGCTTACAGTTTACAAAATAATAAGCATCGTCTCATTTTATTTGTCCAGCTCAACCACTTATTTCTTTTTTTATGTTTCCCGTGCTGTAGGAAAGCTCCAGAAGAGAGTCTTAACAAAAAAGGTAAGTGTAGTTTCCCCACTTTGGGTAAGTTCAGGGATACAAATGGTCTGACATGTTTGTAGGAAGTGGAACGGATGACAGTGGCTGCTTCCAAAGCGTGGCCTGGCAATACTTTGTTCAGACTTTGGGGAGATCACGGTAAGCTGAATAGGCTGTTTGGATGCAAACAGTTCCAAAGTTTCCAGATGCTGTCAGCGTTTGATTTGTGAAAGCCTGTCCGTTGCTGCTGGAAGCTGCGATTCATATTTGTACTTTTTTTCATTTATAATTGTGACATGTTGTCATTATGCAGGTTTGATATCCTACACGGAATACCTGTTCTTGCTGACTATTCTGACAAGTAAGTAAATGACTAAAACACCGCCTGAACTGTCATTTTATGCGATGATGACATTTGACTGCCACAGTTTGTCAACATTTCCATTTTCAATGCTACATTCTAGCTTGTGTGATGACTTTTATTAGACATCAATATGCTGCTTTGTGTTTGCAGAGCCACGCACGGGATTTCACATCGCGTTCAAAATGCTCGACGTGGATGGCAACGAGCATGTGGACAAAAAGGAGTTTATGAAGGTCAAACAAAATGGCAACGTGTATTTTAATAGTCTTCCTCACGAGTGATTTTTTTTTTGTGGGCTCTAACGTCACACTGTTTGCGTTTGTAACGCTGCCTGATGCTGCCGCAGTTGGAAGGTGAGGGGACCACAAGTGTTCCAGGTCCCATTTGCATCGGTGTAGCATGACTCAGCAGTTCTCTTGAGTGCATTCCTTTCAATATTCCCGTGTCCTGACCAAGCATGTGAATTCTTCACTTGACTTCCTCTGTAAGCCTTTCTTTTTTTGCAGTTGTACAAAGAGACTGGTTTTTCAGGAGTAGAAGTGCATGTTTTCTTTTTTTCTCTTCGACAGCTAGTATGATTTGATTTCGTTTTTGAAAGCGAGTCATCATTGTTTTTTTGGTTTTCTTTTCAGCTTAAGAAAATCATTGGAAAAAGTAAAAGGAGCATTTCAAAGGATGACACAGAGGTGAATTCTTTTTTTTTTTTTTTTTCTTCCCAAAAATTGTTGATGTACTAAAATGCTGGACTCTTGCAGATAGCAATTGAGGACAGCGACCAAGTGAACACGACGCTGCAGGCGTACTTTTTTGGAAAGAACGGGCAAAACAAGTTGCAGTATCAAGAATTTCGAAAGTAATGGGACACCCAATCACTTCGCTCGATACACTGTCAGAGTTCTGTTAGCGATCCGGAACGCTTTGACCATCTCTTAGGTTCATGGAGGACCTACAGGCTGAGGTTCAGGAGATGGAGTTCCTGCAGTTCTCCAAAGGAATGGATACCATGCGACGGGAGGACTTTGCAGAGTGGCTGCTCCATTATACCAACGAGGAAGACAATGAGGTCTACTGGGAAAACATGAGGAAGAGGATCCCTGCTGGCCAGGTACGCTCGCAGCCTAATTGTTCTCTCATTGGCTGCCAATTGCAACATACTCATTGCCCTCTGCAGAGCATCACATTTGAGGAGTTCAAAGCCTTCTGCCTGTTCACAAACAACCTGGAGGATTTTGCTTTTTCCATGAAGATGATCAGTGAAGCCAACCGTCCTGTGGGAATGGGTAAAGATCACTTGTCCAGCTAGAATGCACAGCAAGGGAGATGATGGCCATAGTTGATTTGATTTGATTCTTTTCCATCTTCTGAAAACAGCCCAGTTCAAGCGGGCCGTGAGGATAGCCACAGGCCACGACCTGTCTGAGAACGTGTTGGACACCGTGTTTAAGCTCTTTGACATGGACGGCGACAACTGCTTGAGCCACAAAGAATTCATCGGAGTGATGAAGGACAGAGTGCTGCGTGGGCTCAAGGTAGGTTCCCATCACTGTGGCTTACTTGCTCTAGAAAAAAATAAAAATCACGACCACGTTAAATAAATGATACATTGAATATCAGAGTCCGAAGACTAATATTCTTATCCTCTTTGCTAGTCGACGTGGCATTTTCCAAGAGTTCTTGCTTTGTTTTATGTGATAAACATATACAGGTGCATCCACAGAATGGCTTCTCTGGCTACTGGAAATGTGTGAAGCGCGAGACCCTGAAGGGAGCTAAGGAAGCGCTGGGAAACGGCAGATGTCCCATCTGAGCGTCGGATCCAGCGGGGGGGGGATTCGTCTCAAAGCCACCATTAGTGATTGCATCATCAATGAGCACACACAAAAGAAAACTATGAGTACAATATCCTGTGTTTCAAGAGCCAATTTTGTAACAGTGTCATTTCAGATTTGATCTGCTTGGTGTTTACACATTTGTACTTAAATAATACAGTCTTGCAATAAATCAATTCAGTACAGTGTTTGTTTTGAGTGAATGTGTTATTGGTTAGAATGGGCTTGGGCGTACCGGAGCCTATCCCGGCAGTCATCCGGCACGAGGCGAGAGACACCATCAACCCGTTGCCAGCCTATCGCAGAGCACACAGAGATGAAACAACCATTTGCACTCGCACTTATGGCTTAGCAATTTGGAATGCTCCATCAGCCTACCATGCATGTGCCCGGCCGGAGAAAACCCATGCATGGGGAGAACATGCCAAGTCCACACAGGGAGGGCCCGAGGTGGAATCCAAAGAGAACTTTTTAAACTGCGAGGCGGATGTGCATGCATATAAATATTGTCATCCAATATATCAACTGCAATTTCACATTAGATTGCTGGTTTGAAATTTACTTTTAATATTATTAGTAGTATTATATTGAAATAAACATTGATGTTAAAACTTGTCTGGTGTTTTAGTCCTTGTTTTTATATTCGCCAATTAAAACATATTAGACGTCACAGATCAAACAGCCAACCCTAACCCTTGGAAAACATATTGGAACGCGGCCACGCGAGGACTGGAGCTTGACACCTGTGACCTTTGACCATGATAGTTCCCTAATAAAGTGGCCTGTTATTAGGTACACTTGAAATGGCGGTGTACCTAATGGAGTGTCCGTGTGATTCCCTCGTTAAGCGCACCTGCGTGAAAAGTTTTAGCTCCTGCGGAACGTGAAAGTGACCAAAAACTTTTCACGCAGGTGCGCTTAACGAGGGAATCACATGGACACTCCATTAGGTACACCGCCATTTGCAAGTGTACCTAATAAAGTGGCCACTTTATTATCTTGGAAAACATGTTGGAATGCGGCCCCACGGACTAGAGCTTGACACCCGTGACCTTTGACCATGATATTTCCCTAATAAAGTGGCCTGTTATGAGGTACACTTGAAAATGGCGGTGTACCTAATGGAGTGTCCGTGTGATTCCCTCGTTAAGCGCACCTGCGTGAAAAGTTTTAGCTCCTGCTGAACGTGAAAGAAGCTAAAACTTTTCACGCAGGTGTGCTTAACGAGGGTCACTTGGAAAACATGTTGGAACGCGGCCCCGAGGACTAGAGCTTGACACCTGTGACCTTTGACCATGATATTTCCCTAATAAAGTGGCCTGTTATTAGGTACACTTGAAAATGGCGGTGTACCTAATGGAGTGTCCGTGTGATTCCCTCGTTAAGCGCACCTGCGTGAAAAGTTTTAGCTCCCGCTAAACGTGAAAGGAGCTAAAACTTTTCACGCAGGTGCGCTTAACGAGGGTCACTTGGAAAACATGTTGGAACGCGGCCCCGAGGACTACAGCTTGACACCTGTGACCTTTGACCATGATATTTCCCTAATAAAGTGGCCTGTTATTAGGTCCACTTGAAAATGGCGGTGTACCTAATGGAGTGTCCGTGTGATTCCCTCGTTAAGCGCACCTGCGTGAAAAGTTTTAGCTCCCGCTGAACGTGAAAGAAGCTAAAACTTTTCACGCAGGTGCGCTTAACGAGGGTCACTTGGAAAACATGTTGGAACGCGGCCCCGAGGACTAGAGCTTGACACCTGTGACCTTTGACCATGATATTTCCCTAATAAAGTGGCCTGTTATTAGGTCCACTTGAAAATGGCGGTGTACCTAATGGAGTGTCCGTGTGATTCCCTCGTTAAGCGCACCTGCGTGAAAAGTTTTAGCTCCCGCTGAACGTGAAAGAAGCTAAAACTTTTCACGCAGGTGCGCTTAACGAGGGTCACTTGGAAAACATGTTGGAACGCGGCCCCGAGGACTACAGCTTGACACCTGTGACCTTTGACCATGATATTTCCCTAATAAAGTGGCCTGTTATTAGGTCCACTTGAAAATGGCGGTGTACCTAATGGAGTGTCCGTGTGATTCCCTCGTTAAGCGCACCTGCGTGAAAAGTTTTAGCTCCTGCTGAACGTGAAAGAAGCTAAAACTTTTCACGCAGGTGCGCTTAACGAGGGTCACTTGGAAAACATGTTGGAACGCGGCCCCAAGGACTAGAGCTTGACACCTGTGACCTTTGACGTTGATATTTCCCTAATAAAGTGGCCTGTTACTAGGTACACTTGAAAATGGCGGTGTACCTAATGGAGTGTCTGTGTGATTCCCTCGTTAAGTGCACCTGCGTGAAAAGTTTTAGCTACTGCTGAACGTGAAAGGAGCTAAAACTTTTCACGCAGGTGCGCTTAACGAGGGTCACTTGGAAAACATGTTGGAACGCGGCCCCAAGGACTAGAGCTTGACACCTGTGACCTTTGACGTTGATATTTCCCTAATAAAGTGGCCTGTTACTAGGTACACTTGAAAATGGCGGTGTACCTAATGGAGTGTCTGTGTGATTCCCTCGTTAAGCGCACCTGCGTGAAAAGTTTTAGCTCCTGCTGAACGTGAAAGAAGCTAAAACTTTTCACGCAGGTGCGCTTAACGAGGGTCACTTGGAAAACATGTTGGAACGCGGCCCCAAGGACTAGAGCTTGACACCTGTGACCTTTGACGTTGATATTTCCCTAATAAAGTGGCCTGTTACTAGGTACACTTGAAAATGGCGGTGTACCTAATGGAGTGTCTGTGTGATTCCCTCGTTAAGTGCACCTGCGTGAAAAGTTTTAGCTACTGCTGAACGTGAAAGGAGCTAAAACTTTTCACGCAGGTGCGCTTAACGAGGGTCACTTGGAAAACATGTTGGAACGCGGCCCCAAGGACTAGAGCTTGACACCTGTGACCTTTGACGTTGATATTTCCCTAATAAAGTGGCCTGTTACTAAGGTACACTTGAAAATGGCGGTGTACCTAATGGAGTGTCTGTGTGATTCCCTCGTTAAGCGCACCTGCGTGAAAAGTTTTAGCTCCTGCTGAACGTGAAAGAAGCTAAAAGTTTTCACGCAGGTGCGCTTAACGAGGGTCACTTGGAAAACATGTTGGAACGCGGCCCCAAGGACTAGAGCTTGACACCCGTGACCTTTGACCATGATATTTCCCTAATAAAGTGGCCTGTTATTAGGTACACTTGAAAATGGCGCTGTACCTAATTTTAATACAAACAGATTGCCATACGGTGCCACTACTTGGGTGGTGTTTGTATTCTAATTAGCATTATGTTAATAAATGTAAAGCGGGGTACACTTGCATTACGAAAAATCACAAAGGAGACAAATACTGTTCACACCGCAATATAATTTCAGCAAATGAGTGTACAATGTTGTGGGTTTTGTTTGGTATTTATTGAATAAAGTTTGTAAAAAAACGTTTGTCTGAGCATCTGTTGCACTTTTTAAACAGAAATAAACAGTAAACAACAGCCAGGCAGCAATTCAACTACTGTAATTTGCAATTTACTGTATAATTCATCCACTGAGATCACAAGTATGTTGTTAACCTTTGAAAATGGTGGTGCTAATTCTTGTCAAATTTTGAGAACGTAAATAAAGCTTCATTCTGTGAAAGAAATGAGTGAGTGGTGGCATGGTTCTAAGTACATCCAACATACAACCACTAAAATAAAAAATGTGAGTGGTGGCATGGTTCTAAGTACATCCAACACACAACCACTAAAATAAAAAAATGACACTTGAGTATGATGCCATCTTTGGTCTTCTTACTATAAACAAAGCATAAATGAATGAAATTTGAATTGTATCAAAAATAGAAATTACAACCATATTGAAAGGAAATTCATATATCTGACAGACCTACACGAAACAGAAAGAGATTACATCAATCCAATCCTTGGCTTTAAAAAAGAAAAAATTCTTTTGAGAACATGTTTGACATTCGTTTTAGTGTGTGTGTGTGTGTGTGTGTGTGTGTGCTCCACGCTTATATCGGTCAAACGAACAGTATCAATGTGATCCATCTGTATTTGCCAATATTATACACAAACAGGGAGGGGAGGGTGGGGCTCTTGTTTTATTTGATAAAAAAGGGTGTGCTTTCTATTGTAGACTTTGAAAACGGCTTGATGAAGTCTTGTGTCCTTTAAGCCAACAGTCTCATCATCCTCTTAGACGCACACGGGAGCGAGGGAGTGAGGGAGGGAGCTCTTGGGTCCTGAGAGGCACATGTTGAACTGCAGAGAGGGCAGACTCTGCTGGATGTGGTAGGGAAGTGCTTTGGAATCATCGTCAACAGCCACTACAGAAAGAAAGTAGGACAGGACGGGAATGTTAGGAAATCAAACTTCTACACCTACACAAAGCATGGAAGGAGAGAAAAACAAAATGCGGTCATACCATTGCTCGGAGGACGGCGAGGAGATGTCACGGGTCATTCTCCTTCTTTACTGTCACGTCTCCGTCCCCAGCCAGAATCGTGGAGATCTCGCCCTGCATGAAGGCCCAGGGCACGGTGGACCCGGCCAGGGGACAGCGCTCTCCGCTCGGGCAGTACACCTCTCCTCCTTGGCCCTGGCTGCGGATGAAGCCTCTGGTGCAAGGAAAGCAAAACTTGTGGTGCGGTACCGAGGGACACTGGACAAAATGGGTGTCCTCCAGGCGCTCTCGGCAGAGGGTGCAGCAGAGC
This sequence comes from Syngnathus acus, assembly GCF_901709675.1. NCBI lineage: Eukaryota > Metazoa > Chordata > Actinopteri > Syngnathiformes > Syngnathidae > Syngnathus > Syngnathus acus. Next base: position 937,901 of record NC_051099.1, on the reverse strand, counting down.
AGGGCACCCTGGCTTCCACCGGTGGTCGACTCGCCGCCGCCGCCAGTGCTGCCGCTCAGGCCCGCAGACGCCTGAGAAACTGAGGTGGAGGCGGCGCCCCCGGAGGGGCTGCTGGTGCGTCCGGCCCCGGAGGAGTGGGCCGAGGACATGCCGGGGCTGTCTCTGGCCACCTGGCCAGAGCTCAGGCTGTCGGCGACACCCATAAGCGCAGACATGGGCGAAGGCTGGCTGTGTAAACGAGGGGGGCCGTCCGGAGGGGCGGCCATTCCCGAAAGAGGTTCCATGCCCGGGTAAGCGCCTCTGGACCACACCTCTCTGGACGGGTGATCGGGTCTTCCTTCGCTCTCGCCGTTCTCAGAGCCCGGAGAGGCCTTGCGGCGCCGAGTCGCGCTCTTGGCCGGGACAGAGCGTGCGGCCACCGCCATGGGCGGGCCGGCATCGGGCTGCGGAAGAACCTCGGGGATGGGCGGCTCCTTGAACATGCGCACGCCGTCGTTTAAAAGCTCCGACAGTCCCCTCCAGTCGCCGCTCCCTTGTCGCTTTTCGTATTCCACGTAGCGCAAGCCAGAGTTCACCGCTTTACCGGCATCCTTGGCGGAGTCGCGGAACATCTGCCTGACAAGGTCCGGAACTCCAGAAAAGATCAGCCCAGAGCCAACGGGGTACTCCACAAAAACCTTGAGCTCCAACTCTGGATTGGCGCTGGCGTCAAAAGCCAGAACCCGGCCCATCAGATTGTGGTCTTTCCTGAAGCGCACAGTAAAGGGCACACAGGTGCTTAAAGCCAGGAGAACATCCCGAACAACTTTTGGTTTGTTGGGCCAGCCTTCCACCTTGCTGCGCGCTACCTCGTTGAGTTCAGCCATCATTTCGCTGTTCCTCCACGCCGCGGGGTCGATGCTCACCAAAGCAGACGTGCTCGCTCCCACGCCCAGAGCCACAGCCTGTCTTCTCGCAGCATCGCTCATGATGGGGCCGGCTGAGACGGCAATAGGAGCGGCCCCCGTTCTGGAGCCTGATATTGGCGCTAGGAGCCCATGTGGGGATGCGACTAAGCCCTGGGCAATCAACGCATGGGATATCGTCCCGTGGAGACTCGGAACAGCGCTGGCCATCGCCCTGCGAGTGTTCGGGCTCTGTCGGCTGCTTTCTGATAACGCCACATCCTCCGCTCTGTGCAGACCATTAGGGAGGCGAGAAGATGCACCGTACTCACCCCTACCCCTGTCGAGACGGTCTCCGTGCGGACGCCCGGCTTCCATGGATCCGGTCGAGCTGGCCTTGCCCTGCTGCGGGCCAGGAGACCTGCCCTCCAAAACTCCATGCGTGCTCTTCAGTTGTCTGGCTGTTTCAATGAGGAGCTCGATGCGATCCGCGCCGTCGTAGTTAACGCATCCCCGGCACACGGCTTCGCTAAACTCCCACAACATGGCCCAGGGCATCTTGGGTAGATCGCAGAGGTAGCACCATTGGCGTCTCGAGGAGGGCTGCGATGTGGAGGACATGTTGTTTACAGGCCCTCGACCAGGCAAACTTTCTTTGCTAGGCCTAAACCTTGCGATCAACGTTTCCGACGATTCTCCCTTCTTCAACCACAGCTCACCACATAGCGCACATTTTTAAATGATCATCTAGCGAAAAGTAGCTCAATAGACCACTGTATTCGATCACATTTAGTCATTTGCAACGTCGTCTTTCTTGATTTGGTCGCGTCGATCCGTGCAGAGGGAAGTCAAATCTCACAGGACACCGGAAACACCTACGTACTTTGCGGCCCGGGGCATCATGGGAGTTGGAGGCTTTGCAGCAAATCTAGTCAGGCGAGACTAACATCGAGGCAATTTAACATGTAACTATAGTTTAATACACAGTATTGTAATCACATACCCAAATTCTAATGCAACTAGTAGGACTATAAATGTGTGGCCATTTCACAGAAAAGGAGAGAAGGGTCAGAAATTAAATCACAAACAGTACAATTCAAATTTTAACATCGCCATGCTCTACATTTTTCTATAAAAAAAGCACAATTCAAATATTGAAGAAAAAAATCCCATTTGAGATATTGATTACATGTATTGTGTTACTGTACTCTAGTCAGAATTGTTCAGACACTCATTAGGTCACAGCTCACTCCTACAATGTTTCCAGATTCTTTATTTATTCTTAAAATGTTCACAGTACCTATTAACTAAATGTTACGTGATCATCATTTGGACAAGAGGATCCCAACCAAACAACAGTCATGTTTAGATTTTTCTTTAAAATCACATAGCTGCAATTTGCTCATTACACAGCTTGCCAATAAATACATTATATGGTTGTTGACCTTGCACAGTAAAATCCCTTCCATTTCAAAACAAAAGGCTGGGTTGACATCGAAATATTTCAGATTGGGGGCTTGATAATATATATGTACATTGCAAAGAAGAAATACTGTCATCACAAAAATATCATAAAACACAACATTCCTATTTATGTCAATAATGAGTGAATATTTTAATAGGACATAAGAACAGAACTACATTAGAGTTTATGAAAAGAAATAAAATGTGACATTGTTTGAAGCGGTTGTATTTAGCTGCTGGCATGATGGGTGGTTGAGAAACATAACTTCAAAGTGTAAGGGTAAGGCCCACCTAGAAAAAGAAAAGGGGAAAAGCATTGTACACATTCCTTGAGAAGCTCGAGATAATGAATGATCGGTGTAAATCCTTACTGGGGTTTTTCATCTGGTGATGGTTCATCATTGCCAGGGCTTCCATGGCATCATTAACGGATTCCCACTCAAGCAAACCCGATGAACTTCGCTCACCTGTCGTGCCACACGAGACAAAGGATTTCATGGAAACATCAAACTCAAAGATATGATATGGCTGTTGAAAATTCCTTGTCATTTCTGACATATTAGCATACAAAAGCACTGTTATGCTTTGTGTTGTTTTGGATTGATGTTGGGCATCTTTTGATTCAAACCTTTGGGTGTATATGAGCCCATATGCCTTTCAAGAATGAACAATACTGTTGCAGTCGAGTGGAATCCTTGCATCGCCAGCACCGTTCTTTTGAAAATAAACAGCCTTTTGCTTTTTCGTTCAATAGCGCAACCTCTTCTGAACACTTAATATTGGTTCGAAACCCAAACATGTTGAGTCATGAACAGTATTGTAATCTCATTATGGGTGAGCTGGCTGGCACTGCGAAATTCCATTCCTTAACACAAAAAACATTTTCTACTCATGGTCTGTACTCACTCTTCCCACTGAAAAGTTTCACACTTGAAGGGCTCTTAACTCCTAATTCATCGCAGATCTAGAAGAGGAAAACATAGCTCAGTGAAAATGAAACCAATACCACCTTGTAGTACTTTGTTACAGAGGATAAAAAAAAACAAAAAAAAACTTACTCACCCCTTTCTTTGTGATGTTAAAAAAAAAAAAAGAGCCCAAGTTAACCATGTCAATATGTTTACACCGTTAATGTGATCGATGGCTTGTACAACTCCACGTAAAAAAAGAAAGAAAAAAAATCTTTATGGCTCTGTTCACACTGCGGCTACATACATCAGATTTTTTTTCATGCAGTGTGAAGAGTACTATTCTGACTTTTCCCGAATCCGAGTTGGGCCGCTATTATATAAATATTGTATTGTTCAGATCACAGTTTACATCAAAGGCTGAAAACGTTTTGAAATGGTTGTTTTTTTCCATCCCAAAAACCAGCCATTTAATAAGGCGAGACATTTTTTAGCCTTGTGGCTTTTCTGACCTGGTTGAAGATCTCCTCAGAGATGTCAGGCTGTGCGTTAAAAAAATGTAGGACATTGGTGGGGTGTTGGATTCGGTTCTTGGCTGCCTGCTCTGGTGAGGTGAAGCGGTTGTTGCGAGAACCATGGAAGTCTTTGAAGCTACTGCTGTTGTCTTCCAACTGGTAGCTCTGTCCCGGCACGATAGCCTGCTGCTTGGACACGCTGCCGTGCAAAAGCAATCGATTAGTACCTGGATCATAATAATGCCTCACTTTTAACATTTTCTATCACCCTTACCAGACGTTGAGTTTCTGTCCAAAAAGGAAGTTGTTGTTAAGATGGGAGATAGCCCTGTCCACAGAATAGCAGTCCCCCATCTCCACCATTGCAGCTCCAGGTTTGCTCTTCATGAACTTAACCTGCAGGAAAAGGAGATATGCAGGTGACAACATGCCGACAACCTTTCTTTGAACCAATTTTGAAAAGGAGCATTCCTCACCCTCTCCACATTCCCATAGAGGCAGAAGATGTTAAAGACCTTATCAGCGTTAATCTTTGACGGCTCAAGACCGTATACCATAAGTACGGGCGAGTCTGCATGAGGGCCGTACTCGGGGGGCGGTGGCCCGTATCCCGCGCCATAGCGCTGGTTACCACGGCCACGTCCGCCCATACCGGGTCCCATGCGGTGGGAAGGAGGCCCGTAGCTGTCGTCGCTGTAGCCATGATAGCTTCCCTGAGGGCCACCTTTATGGTAAGAAGAGAAAAACAAACCAATGACGACCCTGTGCACCATTCCTTAAATCACAATGAAACGATTTATACCATAATCAGGTGGGTGGTCCCCGAGAAGAGCAGGCTGCCTTTGGCGTTTGTTTGGATTTGCATTTGGGTCTACGTAGGGTACAGTCAAAAATAGCAATTCAAAGAGCTTGTCGACAAGAAATCGAGCTGGAAAATTGACATTGGTGACTGTGTGTTATGGGACAAGGTGACAGGCATGCAACTTGCATCTTAATTGTTGACCGACGGACGGTATGATTTCGGAAGCCAACTATGACATAATGGAGATTTGTTTGTTACTGCTACCCTAGTACAAACACAAACACACCTTGTGAATTGTTCCAATTGCCTTCACCGTCAGCATCTGTGCAGGTACACATATACATGTCAAATAAAAAATAACAACCGGGGGGGGGGGGGGGGGAAACACATTTGATACACATGGATAATTACAATCAAATAAAATTATAAGTGTGCAACAGTTTGCATAACAAAACAGTCCATGTGACCACAAAACAACATTTTGGTATGCAGCAGTTGTAATGACAAGAACTGTGATCACCATGTTATGTGCTTTAACCACAATACAGCAGTCATTCATTTGCTCTGACATGAAAACGATTTTCTTAATTTCATTAAAAAAAAGTCACAATTACACGAGTCAACAGCAAATGTTTATGTCTCTAAACATGATTGTGATTCAAAAAAATGTCTTTACATTTATTGTAGCACATCAGGTTTGTGAGATGTTTTCATTTTTGACCTATAAAAGCTTGTGCGTCAAACTGATTTGACCATGTGTTGTATATAATAGCTAGGATGCCACGGAGGGGAAAATGCCACCTAACAATGTTTAAATATCACAGTACTAAATATACTACATATATTATTATTATTACTATGAAAACCTGATGTGCTTGAGAAATAAGAGAAAAAAAATCTACAAACATTTACTTGCATCTGTTAAATAAAAAAATAAAAATAAAAAACTCAATAGAAATTGTTGACCAGTGTTATTTGACCACATTATCCAATCCAACTGGAGCTGCATCATACATTCATTAAAATATATTTGAGCTGCTACCGCTGCCATCAGCTTTTTTTTTTTTGGTACAGTAACTTGACTAAACAAGCGCAAATTTGAACATTGGTCCACAGTAGAAGTCAGTTTTTAACAATTACATCAACTTGTCACTGAGCAGTACTTACAGCACCATACATGAAGTATTGGACACAGTGGGTGGGTAGGTAGGTAGGTAGGTAGGGGGTAGTCTTCAGCAAAGGACGCTTACCCTCCAAGCTCAACTCCTTTCCAATTTCCTTTTTTTTTTTTCTTCTTCACGTCTTCCTTCTTTGCATCCCCACCACCAAAGATAAGTACATCCACACATCCATGCTTGGTTTTTGCTTTTCATTTTTTTCAAAGTTGCTATGACAAGCATCTCTAGCTTACCGTGGTGACCACAAAGCAGGATTAGTGCATCATTTGAGAGTGGGCTGTCTGTCCACAGACACACTGAGCCAAACCTGCATCACACGGGAGGTGTTAAAGGCATCACTGTGGGCCAGTGCAGGGGGGAGAGGGGAAAAAAAAAGAAGAAAAAAAAAAAAAGGAAAATGAAACAGAACAGCACAGAAGGGAAACAGGTGGGAAGGTAAAGGGGGAAAAACAGAATACCAGTCCAAAAATGCTGCGCTTTGGAAGAGGATTTGTAATCTGTTTGCATCTGTGTTCTTATGCTTGCTGAATGTTTCATGCTTGTGTCTTCATTGGATATTTCTTCAGGTGTAAAAATGGCCACTGACTTTGATTTGGTTTAATGGCGGTCGGTCACTTGTAGAAAAAGGGAAGAGTGCTTGTTGCTTGTATATCTGCATGATGATGTGCTGTGATGGCCGTTCCGCATTGTATGCAGTCGGGGGTCGTAGTGTCTGTCGTGTGTTCGCTCGCACAGGAAGGTGGGGAGGCGTGCTGCGTTATTGTTTCGACGAGACGCCGGGGCCTCTTTTGTGTCATCTGTTCCCTTGAGTGTTTGAAAACTCCTTTGTGGATCCCTGTCGTAGTGTTACAGAAGGACTAGCCTGAGGGCCCCCCCCCCCGGCCGGGGCTAGGAAGTGCGTCCGGCAACAACCGATCAATGTACTGTGTCAAAAGTGGTTGCTCCTCAAGGTTCTGAAGATGTGCTGTACTGGAAAACCAGATGGTGGTGGTGGTGGTAGATGCTTATCAACAAGATGGCGCTGTGTTGGCTATAGGTGGTGTTTGCGTGGGTGGCCTTTGAATATTTCTGATTGTCCATCACCCCCAAAATAAAATGAATCATTCCCTTGTAGTGGAGATAGAGGTGATGAAGTACTGCCTTGAGGTTGTGTTCCAGTGTTTGTTGTCCCACTGTGTCCAATGTATCCCAATGACTTATGGCTTCGGGTGCCGATGTATTGTCGCTGTCGAGGTTGTTGTGGCTTTGGCAGCATGTGTCTGCTTGGGAAATGAGGTCAGTCTGTATATGGCTTTGCATGGCCAGAACATGAGGAGTACCTCGAAAGGCAGCACAAATGTTACAATAGTCAAGTTCATTCGATTGAGGGCTTTTTTTTTCAGCCAAACTTGCTTGATTGTAGCCAGTTTTAGAAATGTAGCGACCAAATTGAAACAACACATGGAAGTACTACCTTAAAGGGGTCTCTCCAGATAAATATTTTCTTTGCAAAAATATATTCTGATAAAAGAAAATCTGCCACTCCACATTAATCTCATCAGAACACGGTGATTAGACTAGCGTGGGCACATATTATTGCAAAGAAAATACCTTCAATTCCTGTTGAAACACCTGACAGCAAGGCATATATTTGAACAGTGTGTCTAATACGTTAAAATACCAAACATCCCAGGAAAGTATTTTATTTTATTTTTTAAAGTTATGTGCTTCATTTTCAGATTTACTATCGTGTACATGAGTGCACTTTGAACAAAAACTTAATTTGACTTCAGCCTGCTGTAATTTTATTTCACACGAGCCTTTTTCCAAGGCTCCTCATTTAAGCGTTGAATAATTCAAAACGCTAAGAGTGCGCTTGCTCTATCAATCGCTCTTTACGAGAGCAACGCAACAGTATTGATTCAAATGTTTATGACTGCTTCAATCAAGAACACTCGCCGTAGTGGCCGCTTTATTACTTAGTCAAATTAAAAATCAACCACATTCAAAACGAATATCATGCCAATGTGAACACAATACTTTGCCTTCGGCAAACTAGGATTAAAGTCCTGAGATCAGAGTCCATTTTGTAAATGATGTGTTTCATTTAACAATGACTACAATCTCCAATATGTTTGACTCTTACATTATCTATGTTCCGCTGTGCAGCTGTGTCATTCATGCTCTCGAGGGAATGTGGGACCTAAGAGGTGAATGGTAAACTTGTGCATGATGCTGTGACTAGAGTGCACTGGTCTTTCCTCATGCATAGGACAAAACAATTGGCTGCCAATCAGGTTACCCCTCATGCCCTTAACCGTGTGGCTGCTGCTGCTGTGTAGCAAGAAAATGCATTCAACTGTGATTGTACCAGGGGAATAATGCCTTGGAACAAGAATAAGCATGGCGAGCAAGTGGAGGAAATCAATAGCGATCAAAGGCAATATTCCCATAGTAAAGAAACCTAACATTTAGTGACATGAAAGATAAAGAGGAAGTAGAAAGGGGGAAGGGATGCTAACAAACCTACCTTGGCCACTCAAGTTAGGATTTGTGTAGTCCCATGTGTCCTGGTCATTCTTGAAGACATTTAGGCGTGCTGGCTGTGGATTGAGTTACAAAAGAAAGCCCAAGAGTAAATATTTGGACAAATGATGACATTATACCTCATACCTTGGCATATTCAATCTTCAGCGTGCAGCAACCAGAATAGATGTCTGCTCCATTGAGCGAGGCTTTGGCCCTCTGGGCACTTTGGACAGAGTCAAATGTAGCAACTGTTGAGTTAAGGTGACCTTTTTTTCGAAGCAGATTCATAGTCATTCCTGAGCTTTCTATTTGTAATATATATATATTTTTTAAATATTGTCCACAAAAACAAAAAAGGATATTCAACCATGGCCTGAACACCATTCTTTCTGAAGATGACGATCCGCTGGACAGGCCCGCAGTTGTTACATATGGTGTACAACACGTCCTGTAGAAGTCAATTGGAACAATCAAATACCATTACAAATATACTTTCTCTCCAAATTTCAAGTTCAGTTTACCGTGGTGATTGGGTAGATAGGGTTGATGATGGTGAGTAGCAACACGTTGTTCACACTCCGCGTGTCGTCCGAGTCTCCTGGCCGGGAGATCTTTTGGCTCGTGGAATAGTTGATGAAGGCAGGGTGGCCTCCAATGTAAACCTGGTTCTCTGCTGCATATGTAACAGCAGAGGAGGATCCATTCATGTCCTCATACTCCACTAAGGCCTGGCGCTTCTTGGGCATCATTACCACAGAACTATGACGAGGAGGTAAAAATCCATCTTGGTAAGGAAATAATGAATGAAACAAGCTTCAAAGCCAAAATGTGCTAGTGGATGAATACCTGACCGTCCCAAACTCTTGCAAGGCTTCCACCAAATCAGTCTCCACAATACCATCAACCAAGCCCCTGATGTGCACCACCGGGGAGGGTAAAGGTTTATGGGGATCATCGTAGCTTTCCTGAAAACAATGTCATCGCAAAGATGCTCATAAACAACGAGCAAAGCAATGTGGGAAATAAACCCATCTCTACCCGAATAAATGACACGCGGCCAAATTGGGGTCTTGGAATGAAAAGTGCATTGAGGTTAGCTCAAACCATTAGCAATTATTAACAGTGGACTTCGACGTTAACGGGAGGGGAAGAAGCAATTCGATTTGGAATATTAGGGATATAACAATGTTTTAACTTTGACGGCTCGTCTACTAAATTATCTAAAACTCTCAGGAAAGAGACTAGTTGGAAAAGGCGAACAATCGTGTGATCACATTTGTGTTTGCTTAACCGCTAGCTTCTTGGCTACTGAAGCGCATGAAGGTTTTGTAACGATATACATGTGTCGAAAGCTACATGTCGTGAAATAAACAAGTGCGTTAACAATGAAATAGTGCAACAAGAAGGCACGTCTACCGTTGTCATCCCTCCGTCCTCAGTTTTCTGTCGTTTTGTTGCTCTGCCTCCTTCTCCGTAGAAGCGCCCCGCAGCAGCAGCCATGTTGTCCTGCCCCTTGTGCCAGATTAATGATGCATTCAAAATCAATGGGACAGCGCAACTTCACGTTTCAAACATGCGAACTTTCGCAGGAATTTGATGAGGCTACAGTAAACGATTTAAGAACTATGTATTTGAGAAAGAAGGAAACACTTTTTTTTTTTTTAAATCCTTGCAAAGAATCACTGAGATCACGCTTTAACATTGAAGACAATCTGTGCTCTTTTTGTAATAATGGCATTGAACCAACCGACCATATGTACATTAGCAAAAAGTCACATAACGTTTGGTGTCACTTTCAAAAACAGGAATGTGGAGATCCCTGCAAATAAACGATCGAAGATCTCATATAAAGGCTCGTTTTACGTTTTTTCGACGGCCAACGTTTAAACGAGAAACAGCAAACGGCTCGCTCCCGTTCAATGGAGATGGCAGCACTGCCCCCTGGCGGATGGGAGAGGGATTTGCTCTCAGACGCCTGTGTGTGCGCGTTTGTTTATTTCTGACATTTGTAATCGGTAATGATGTTTAGTTGTGTTTTAGAACATGCAATGATTTACAAATACGGAACATGAAATTACAGTTTACAAATCAAAACAGATGCATTTTTTAAGGGCGAATCATTATATTCTAATCTATCCTTGCCATAATGTGACTTAAAAGAAATAAAAATGTCTGCATATATTAGTAATCCAACAGGAGTCATTTGTAGTCGCCAAAAACGGCCCAAATTGCTTAGAGAAACACATTTAGTAGCCCGATTTAGTAGCAAATTATTACAATTTAGTAGCAATTCTAAACTACAGTTGATGACAAAAAATATCAATTTGATAGCACATAAACAGGGTAAATCCATCATATACAGTAGTAAATGACAACAACCAAATACAGATATGTCATGACAAAATAGAATCAAGCAAATATTATTTTGAAGCTATTTTAAAACGTGAGCCATTTCATTCAAGAGCCCCAATAAACGTAAAGGGGAAAAAATTCATTTCTAATGCAGTTTATGAGTCATAAAGCATCAAGCCAGCCTAAAATTCATTTTGACAACCATGAAATTAACACAATATACTCCGTATTAATACAATGGATTCTTGCTGCAATAGATATGCAGGTTTACATGTCCAAGTCTACGTATTTATTTGATAACATGCCAGAGGTGGTGATAGGTCTTCTAAAAATCAGTTCTTTCCAAAAGAATACTGTACATCTTTGTGCAGTGAGCGTTCCCATCGCCGCTTTCTCAGAAGCCTTTTATATGGCAGTAGGCCTCCAAACTAGAGAAGAGAATGTAAAGGAACCAGAGTCCAAAGAGAAAGAGTGATGTCAGGATTTTGGGGATCCGTGGGCCTCCCAGCTCACCCCCAATAGAGGGCCTCCGGCGGATCATCAACGCTCCCATTGCGAAGAAGGCAAAAATGGTAAAAAGTGTGACGGAGAAGGCCAGTGAGCCAACATCCACACGAAAAACTTTACCTTTGACTTCCCAATAAATGGCAGCCACAGACCAAGCTACACCAATACCTAAAAAGACATTCACTGCATTGCTTCCAGTTACATTTCCCACTGATGCGTCTGCATATTGGTCCTGGGTTGCAGCCACTTTGCTGGCAAAGGTATCTGGGGATTCAAAGTTCAGCATTAAAAATGGCTGCAATGAATGAAATCGATGAGAAGCGCTCCATGCTGTACGTACCAGGCAGTGAAGTCCCCAGGGCTACAAAGACCACTGCAGTGACCGTGTCTCTCAGGCCAACTGTGCAGCCAAAATGGGAGGCAAGGTCTCCAATAATGGCTGTTAGGATCCCAACCACAGATATTGACACGATAAAACATGCCCACCCGTTCCAGTACTGAGTCGGCGGGACAAAAGCAAAGAGGACTTTCCAAAAAATGCACAACATGTGCATGAAATAGTCAAAGCAGTTGGGCATCGGTTGATCTTCGCCCTCGTCATCTCTATCACCTGTTAGAAAGACGACAACAAAAAGTGTCAATTCCAAAAGCAGATAAGGACGGACGGACGGACACGAAACTCATAAGATGGCTTTTTCATGATAGCCACTGACCTGCACTGACGGTGACAGCTTCAATGAACTGCTCCCTCCATGAACGTGAGCCAATCACAGCTGCTAGGTTTGTATCTTTAAGGAGTTTATCCACAGTATTCTGTCAGATGAAATAGGCTACTTTAGGATTGTTCAGTAATTGCAAGCATTTTTTTCCTGAGACATTACAAATGAAACAATAAAGAAAGAAAGAAAATCTATCAATAACTCTGCATGTAAACAATCATTTACTACTACACAAAGTAAGATGAATATCATTATAAAACACCTTCCTCTTTTACACAGAGATTATGTAACAAAGCTGCCTGTAACAATGATCCAAACATCATGCATAATGGAGGAAGGTCAACACTACCCGAAAGAGTGTTCGGGATTAGCTGTACCGCATATGTCTCGAAATAATATTTTCCAGCTCTGTGCAGTTTTTAAAGATAAGGCCAAACAGAACAGGCTTAGCACACAGAGACTCAGGGGTGTCAAACACAAGATTCGCGTGCCAAAAGTGGCTCACTACAATCTTACAAACTTTACTTGTAAATAGCCACAATACCATTTCTATTTATGTCATGCAATCATGTCAAGAAAAGGCATGAGGCACAAATACGCAGCATTTTCTGCATATCCAAAGGTGTGAGATGAGAAACTGAAACCAGAAATACTCCATAACAACAGCACACCGCCCAAACCGTACCTGGTCAAGCATGCCATTGGAAGTCTGATGAAAACGTGCCATATTGTTAGTCAATCTACATGGTTAAATCAATGAGATTAGGAAGGAAGTCACCTTCATAATTCATTCAAATGAATAAAATGTCAATATTAACTTGTGTCCCACTATAGAGATAAAAAAAAAATAAAAAATGAAAAGATCCATTTTGGGTGCGGTCGTCAGAAATGCAATATACAGTGGATTCATTGTAAGGTAGTCAGCCAGCTACACACCTTAAAGTCACAGGCTTCTTCTATGATGATCTCCATCCTGCTGTGCTCTCCGAGAATGGGCTTACCCATCTCAGAGATCCTCCTAGCCTCTTCCTCCTCAGGGCTGGGGTGACCTGTCAAGGATCAAGCAGAAATTGACGTTGATTAGGAGATGCTGTGCCTGCCGCCATCAATATTTGCCGGCCGGCCGGCCACACGTCTGGGAGTCAAATTTGAAAGGTTGCTGTAATTTACAAAGTACCCTCATGCATGTCAAAACTCAGTGTTGGCTCAGAAATGAAGAAAATAAGAATGCTTAACACTGCACCCTTCAAAGCAACCAACAAACAAAAGTGTCTTACCCTGATTAAGCAGTAATGCTGTCAAAAATAAATCATGAATGTTTCCATGTTGGTATGACAACAAATCATTTGATATCAATCAAGCAATCATATTCCTTAACCCTAAAAACATACAAATGTAAAGTGGCTCCGCTTGTGCAATAAACAAACAACACATATTTAGTGACTTACCAGAGAGTCCTCGCTTGAGCCATTTCGGCTCTTTGAGCACTATGAAGAAATGTTCCCGTTTTTCATACTCTTCCACATTTAGAATGTGAATTTTCAAGGTGTTGCTGGAGGCATACAAGATATACACAAAACATAGTTAGTACCCAAATTAGGAATGGGAAGCCAAATGAAATGTGGACTCGTCATTATCTCAACAGCTAAAAGTAACATTTCAGCATTGTTTTGACCAACATCCACATCTCAAATATTTGCTCACATGATGTTTAAAACAGCAGCAATGTACGTTCTTCCGGGGGAAAGCCAACATTTTCTTTGATTTTCCTCACCTGGTCTGTTCATTGGTAAACTCCAGCTCACCCTTGGCCTGCTCGTAGTCCACTCCAGCTTTGGCACTGCCGTCCTCTGTGTGATATGGTATAGAAACGGTACCCCTGGAGCCTGAGTTCCTCACCACTGTCGCCGTCAGTGTGCCTGTGCTCTCACTCACCCGCAAAACCCCCTGACCAAAGGTGAAGATGCCAGCATGGTCATCATCCAAGATAGTGACAGTGGCAACCAGCGGCTCCACCAGTCTGCCCTTGGGTGAACATCCTGTCCCTTCATCACCACCCTCCTCTAATCTCAAATTTTGAAGACGGACAAAGAAATGTTCGTCTTCTTCAAAGACGTCATCGTCCAAAATGTTTACCTAGGAAAAAAAAAAATCTTGTTTATGATGAAGGTACATTTGCCATTAAATTCCTATCACAGCTAAAAACATATCGATCTATTTTTTGGTGTTCAATGACATATTATTATTGTTATAAATATTATTGCCACGCCATTTTTTTCTTTGCTCACCTTGATTTCTTTCCGTGTCTCTCCGGGCTTAAATATCAAGGTTCCTTCAATAAAGTCATAATCAGTTCCAGCATTGGCAGAACCATTTTCTGTACAGTAGTCCACATAAAAGGTATTCTGGGATGTACCGCCATCAAGGATCACCCAAAGGCTTAGAGTACCACAGTTCTCAATACACTGATACTGGGCACTTTCAAAACAAATGTGAGAGCATGTAAGCTTGTCATCTCCTTGTCCGCTACGGCGTGAATGTTGAGAAGCATGTCTCCTCAGTAGGTTTCCAGCACCTATCAACAAGCGAGTCGCCTGGACACGGTAAAAAGCTCGACTCTTCTTCTGACGAACCAAAGTGGAGTAGTTGGCCATTTCGATGAGCTGGTCGAGGTTTTTCTCAGGGTGTTTGTCCCGTAGGTCTTTGAGTTTACGAACCACCTATCAATGAAAGAAAATAATTCTGTTTTTAACCACGTCTTGCCATGTGGAAAAAACCCCCAGTCTTCCCTACCTCATCTTGGCTCTGGTCCATCTCACTTGGCGTTTGTACAGACACTGTCACACTCGAGGAGTTTCTGGGGCACGAAATGCCATCGGAGTTTTTTTCATCGATGATCATCTCAGGGCCACCTTCCATTTCCACCACAATACCATGTCTTTTGTCAGCACGGTAACGTTTGCGAAGATATTTGTAGAAGAGCAAGCGACGGTCAGCGATCCAAGCCAACAAGACACACACCGGGAAGTAAAGCAGGGTCACTGCGGCTTCCCATACCTTGCGATACACAACGGCAGCTTTTAGTCATTTGCAATTGCCGTCAAATGTGTCGAAACGCACCTCTACGATCCCAGGCGAGATGACGGCCAGTATGAGATAGAGCCAAATGTAGGCAAAGATACTCCAGAAGGATGTAATAAAAAACACTCGTAGGTGTTTGATCTTGCGAGACTCTCCGTCGGGGATCACCCACACACATATGCCGATAATCACAAACATATTGAAGGCGGCGCTTCCGACAATGGTGCCTGGGCCCAGCTCCCCTGCATGAAAGTTATGCCCGCATACCTGTCAAGTGTACAAAAACAAAACAAACAAATTCAGTGCCATCGACGGTTACTGACGTCAAAGCAAAGGTAAGTCTACATTGTACTTTTGAAGTTGTTATAAAACGAGGGCGCTTTATTGTCACGTAAACCATTTGGGTTGTATACCTCAATGACAGAAAGCAAAATTTCAGGAGCGGAAGAGCCGAGAGCCATGAGTGTGAGGTTGGAGACGGTCTCGTTCCAGATTCGCACAGAAGTTACTGTTTTCTCTCCATTGGGTTTGGTAATGGTTATCTCTTTCACCTGCAACAGAGATTGATGTCAGAATCTGCCAATGATGTCATCAAAGTGTCTGTAATGCCAACGTTGACGAATTGAAACGGATGTGACCCATACCTGAGAGGTAATGACTTCAATTGATGCCATAAAACGGTCTGCAATGATGGACACTCCAAGGAAAATGTACATGAGACAGAGGAAGTAGATGATAGCTCTTCCTGCCCTCTCCCCTTGAGGAGGGTTGAGTGGCAACCACACCGGCAACAGAATCCCAGCTTTACACACCACCTGGCCCGCACAAACCCGCTTGCCAGATTCTGTGAAATTAGGTGACTGTGAAGGGCCAGATGCTCGTTCCATAACCTGTGGCCTGAAGGAGGTGCAAGGGTTGGAAAGTAGAACAAGCCCGAGAAGAACAGGGACTGTTGGAATGTGGATAGGTATTGCTTCCATATCTCAGAAATGCCTGGGGGGAGCCGCTGGGTCACAAGTCTGAAAAAACAGATTTTGTTTTTCAAAATAGATCTCATCTGAAGCAAAACTTTGAAAGACTCGAAGGAAATGGTGCCAGATTTTATTCAACCTAAACGTGTCCGACTTAGCATATATCCACAAACACAAAGGCTTGGAGATGAGCTAAACGTAAACTGATCTGTCTGAGTCATCTTGTCTACTTATCAAAATGACCTGTGAGAAACTAAAGACAGAACGTTAAGCCATGCAGCTCTTGCGATTGTCTTTCTTTGGCAATGCTCATTCATCCCAATTAAGAACAGGCAATGTATTTTATTTTTTTCTTTCAAAAGATTCAGAGCTTCGTAACAATGTCTCTGTAATATTGATTTGAAAGATACGAGTTTAATATCATGTGTACAATGATGCAAAATGTTCCCATCAGTTGCTGTGCACATGTTTACAACTGACACCAGTCTCCTTCACACCCGATAAACAGCCAGAGTGTTTTGGGACCTTGTGCGTGGCAGCCTAATTTATTTATGGCCATTATAGCTTTTAAAGCTGCTGACCAAACAAGAGCTTTCAACTCATTATGGCAAAAGCAATGCAAATAAGGAAAACAATACGGATTGAAGTAGGTGTCACTTGAAAAGTAAAGCAGGTAGTTGATTCTCGGTAGGTGAGAGTGACGGGCTGTTCCTGCTACCTCCCACGCGGGTGAAGCTACACTGCATTGTGCGTTGTGACTTGAAACGGATACTTGGCTGCTGCATCTTTGATGCAGCCTGAGCTCTGCCTGATGGTTATACAGTTGTGATTCAGGAACACAGCTAACAGAGCTGCTGCATCACATTTCACTTTCCAAGCAGTGCTATGGTTACCACCACCTCAGACTAAGAACCGCCTTACACCAGAAGCTCTTATACACAAATGTTCCAAACAAAACACAAAGTAGTAAAAAGTGACTCAGTTGATGAGGTTAATAATAATCGGACTCCTCCTGATAGCATGCTAGCATTAAGCACATGGTTAACCAAGGTTTGTTAAAGAATTATAAGGTTGTTTCCATGATATGTCAAAACTTTCCATGATGCATCATCACTGCAAATGTTTAGCAAGCTTGCAGTGTCCCACATACATAAATGTTTTGTTATGTTAGTCAATGGATACGTGACCTGCAACAGGAAGGATGTGGTTTATTTGCAATCGTGTTATCAGACCATTTTAAAACACAAATATATATAGAGATGCTTTTAAACGACCCAAGAAGTCTGTAAATGCAGATAGAATGCTTTCAGGTCTTTTCAATTGACTTCATACTTTGAGAGAAAATCACTCAATCAGGGTTTTGACTTTCCGTCTGCTGTGTTGCGTCTGTTCCTCAGTATATTATGAATTACCCTCTGCGTATAAATGACCACCATCCATGTTTTCTATGAAGGAAAAAGCAACGTAAGCCACGCGTAGCGTGTCCACTACGTCAAAACGGCTATCAATCTGGAGAGGAATATAAGCCCGTTTAATCAAGGTTAAGGTTTAGTTTACAGCGTGCCAGGCAGGGACAATGCCTCCCTCCGCTGCACATGTTCAATGATATACAGTACTTTTAGCGGACTTCATTGAGCTCTATTTAGACTACTTCCTTATGCACATCCCATCAGTGAACTTAAGCGATCTTTCATTAGTCATGGAGAATACATCGATTCATTATTGTACGTTCCTCAGTGGCACAATTAAGCACTTTAAGCAAGCTAAAGAGCAGCAACCCAGGCTTCTTAGTTAGCTTCATTAAAGCAAACAGTATAACAATGTACTATATTAATCATATTGTTTTTAGGTCATCATATTCACTTTTAAGTTTGTATTACAGTTGATAATGTTGAACGTTAACTTCCTTCAGGAAAAATTGTTTTGGAGACCAGATCTTGTCCACAATATGTAAAATGGCACCTCATTGCTGTTATACTATATATCATTTGCAGAGGGGATTTTTGGCGTACTATTAATAATGCACTGTGGAAAAGCAAAAATGATTTGACTCATAGTAAACAAACATTCGAGTCAAAACATTCGAGAGTCCCTCAAATGTCTTCCTGGATGCTAACTCCAAAGGACAGGACAGGAGGGAGCGAGAGAGAGAGAGATGGAATGAGAGAGGCTTAATGAAGCCGGACATGAGGTGGACACATCAGGCTTTTTGACAAGCTACTGACAGCCAGGAGACAGCAGCTTCTAAGGTTTCTATTACATGAGATACTCAGTCTGGGCATTGGCAACCTTAGAAGTTACCAGTTCTCTCCACTTTAGGTGGAACGCAGTGCGCTTTGAAAAGAAATATTCAGCACGGGCATTTGGCTTTTAATTCGTTGCTGTTGTTTTTAAACATCACATAGGAAACCCAAAATGTGACCGGTGTGGACGAGATTGAGATTCACAGGTGTAAAGAATGATTACCCATCCTAAGGTCACTTATTTCCTACCTAGAGAAACACAAAAGTCACGTTATGCACTAGTTCCCTTTATTATTCATGGCAGTTTCCGGCATTGCCGATTTACGAATAACTAAATATTAACAAAAAGTGCCGAGGCGATCAACAGACCTTAACATGTAATGAACTAGTCAAGACAGTGAAAACAAAATGGACACATTTTTTACACTTACTGACAGTTCATTCTCTCCAAAACGGGGGCTTTCACTAATCTAGGAGCATTGCTGCAAATTCCTCCTCTCGTAAACGGCATGATCAGCAACTTAGTATATGGCACATGATAGACTTTGGACAGTTCCCTAAAATTGAAATAGCCCAGTCCATCAATAAGAGACAACTAATCAATACTATGTGGGTAAAGCAGAGCCTTTCAAACATCTTTACTAAATCATGGGGATGAAAAGTTTTCAGTGGGGGAGATAACAACACCGTTTTACTGATTGATCCAGGGGGAAATGTGAGAGAAACGTGAGGTATAGTATAGCCCTTTGTCCCGTGGCACCTGAAATGGCACGCGTATCATTGCCTGTGCACAATGCTGGAGCACTTGGGTTGCTACAGTGGGGGGCGGGGCGGGGTGGGGTGTGGTGGGAGCGAGCTTGCATTTCAGCCAAGTAGCAGCAAGCTTTAGCAGTCAACTTTTAGCTTTTATCCTCAGAGCCACAGGACCTTTTTTTTTTATACTACATGTTTTATTTGATATTATAATCAAGTCGTGGTGGGTGCTGTGTAAAACATCAATCAAAATAGAATAAAATTGATTTGCAAACCTGAGCTACTTACTGTCTCAAACATGGGCTGCAGTTATACCGGGATGGACGATGTTCTCCTGCACCAGCCACAACATCGGATAAACCTGCAATGAGACAGCATGAGTGGTCAATTCGGACATATACGTAGATATAAACTGGAGGTTTTTATGGTTGTTCTCATGTAGCTGATCAAGGTAAGCAAAAGAAAATCTCTCTGTATGAGGGATTGTTGGTTAGGGGATCTGCCTCGTAGTTGTGAGGTTTGGGTTTCAAATCTCAGCGACTGCCTCCTTGTGTGGAGGCTGCATGTTCTCCTCATGCCTGCTTGGATTTTTTCTGTTCTCTCCCCCTCAGAAAACAGAGCAGAGTAGCCCGTCACTTCAAATTTGAAAAAGAACATTTAGGTGTGCGCACTGTGAATTGAGTTGCAAAGTAAATATGATCACTGAATTAGTGATAGTTACGTTTTCAATCTGCACTGGTTCTTTGATCTCAAACAAACGATTTGAGGTCGCATGACCTGACATGTTTCGGCTTGTACTTCCGCCTTCATCAGAGTGTCCTTCAATCTGCATTGTATTGTGCAAGGTTCAATTGATGGGACTTTAAGTCTATAGCCTAAATACAAGTGAAACCTCGAGTTACAAAGGTTTTGCGCCATTTAAAAACAAACATTGATTTAAATACTATTTTCAGTATCCGAACAAGTGGAAAATTTGCCTCCGCATCTCCAATCAGAAATGATAGCTTTAAAAGATGAAAAGGCGTCACTTTTTGTTTTATTCAACAATTTTAATTTATGGCAAAATGTAAATGACATTTTATCTAGTTTGTATATTTGTTGATGTTTCAAATGAAAATGGTCATTTTGTTTTGAATATTAAAGGACTATTTCATGTGGCTTGACCGAGCCCAATTGGATGGAAAACTGCAAAATATTTTGAGCTCTGAACTTCTTTTTGTCGACTTCTTTGTGTGCCCTGCAGATAGATGACTGTCAACCAGTGCAACCCTACCTACCTACCTACCTACCTACCTGTTGCCCAAAGTCAGCTGTGGCTCCAGTTCATTCGCGCACTTCTTCAGGACAAGCGTAAGATATCGTCTGTTAAGTCTCTTACCTTCTGGTTTTATGGTACAGCTCCGTTGATAGGTGACATTGTTGCAAGTATGCAGGATGACGACTATCCCGGATCGTCTTAGAGGAAAAGTCGCGGAAAAAAACTTTGCCGGTGGACGCTGATGCTTGGTCACGTGACGACGCGCACACTGTCTCCTCCTCCCAAGTTGTCCCAACTCGAATTAATCATTGAATGGATGCGAAAATGATCAAGATCACCGTGTACATACGAGATTCATTGTGAGTAGGTTCAGATTCATTCTTTTCCATCTTTTTTATTCTTATAAATCTTCTAGATCGTATTTTTTTCGCCATGGCCCGTGTAAATAAATATACTAACGTAAACGATATGCTTTGGTTTAAAGGTGAGCTACATTGAATCTACAGGATTTGTCCCAAATGTATTACCAACTTACATTATACCTAGTGCTTAATCATTGAATGCAAACGTTTTAGAAACATTATAGACATTATAATGGATGTATTTTTGTTTTATCAAGTTAGGTGTGCGTAATTGCATGGCCCAGCAGGGCAACCACACAACAGAAGAGAATAGAAGAGAAGAGAGAGAAAAAATCCATTCCATTCCATGTGTAACATATTCTAGCAAGAGTTGCATGGTATATAGTAGCCTACCAGGGACATTTTATTTTTCAGTCACAAAGGTCATGGCCCTAATGTCTAGCGTGCAATATAATGTATGACAATCAAAAAGGGAATTGTTTCCGTTTTGGAAGAAAAGTCTGTACATTTTATTCAATTTGTCCAAACTTTTGTTTTGCTTCTGTGAAGGCAGCCAATGTATTGCTATAATCTATCATCTGAGGAAATCCCAGCAGCCTATTGAGAAAAGATGCGT
The DNA here is from genome assembly GCF_901709675.1 of Syngnathus acus. Classification (NCBI taxonomy): domain Eukaryota; kingdom Metazoa; phylum Chordata; class Actinopteri; order Syngnathiformes; family Syngnathidae; genus Syngnathus; species Syngnathus acus. The sequence goes on along the minus strand of NC_051099.1, from coordinate 916,780 downwards.
CTATGAGCTGCTTTTGAGTGGTTTGACAATAACTGAGCTGCCGGTAAACCTTGTGGCGTAGAAGCCATTCAAAAATTGGTTCTTCACTCTGTGCAAGAAGTGAATGTACCTCACGCCCGGGCCATAGCCAGAGAACACGTGTGACACCTACAGGTCAACAGAGAGGCAGGCAATGAAAAACACATGTGGACGTCAAACCAAAAGAGCACATTGGGTGGAGGGCGGCAAAAGGAACTTACTTCCTTCCACGTGAGGGAATAGATGCTCAAGTCCTCAGTGGGGTTGACAGAGTGCTCGGAGATCACCGTGCTTTTGTCCGCACCCAATAACTTCACATGGAGTTGGTAGATTGACTGATGCAGTTGACTCTCCTCATACCTAGTTCAATCAGAATAATAATAATAATAATAGATTCATTTCATTTCAGGCTGCAAACACAAGTACTGAAACCTGAACTGAAAAAACGAATTATGTACACCAAACATAAATATTACACGCATGCACAATTTGCAGAAACCTTGATGACATGCATCATTTGAACCAGGCTGATAAGAAGCCATATGATAATGTTGCACAGTCCATGATGAGTGAGTCACCCACCAGTCTTGAATGACTATTTCTGGTTGAAACTCATCCAGCAGCTCATCCCATAGACCTTCTGCCTTTAGGTCCAGAGTCTGCTCCAGTGTAAACCAACTGACAAAGAAAGAGAATATTTTGCATATCATGATGCTAAATGTAAATATAAATGGATTCTATTCCTCCCTTACCATCTGCTCCACACATTACCTGAACTGCGGTAAAGCACAGATCACAACCCCTGCTGGAATGCCACTGGTATCTTCAGGGAGAACCTCTATGTTGGTGGTCCAGCCAGTGAAGTCACCTTCAAATTGAAATTTTCTAATGAAATCACACACTTGACAGACATGCAAGTCGGTGTCATTACCTTCCGGTTGAAAAATGGGAGGGCCACGCATGGGAAATTCTGGCAAGTCGGGTTCAGGTGGAGCCATATCTTTACTCAACCCTGTGCATTGAGGACAAAGGGGCAAACGCCACACCTGTTGAGTTAGCAAATATGACAAAGCCATGTGTTGCAGTCACACCCAAAATCACACGTAAAGGGAGTTTAGAGTGCATGTTTTGGGAATGTGGGAGGAAAGCCATGCAGTCATAGGGAGGGAGAACATGCAAAGTCAACACATTTAGTGAATTACTCACTTGACTAGCCGTTCAAAAAAAAAAAAAAAAGTGACAAGCAACAAATCTGTGGACTTTTGTCATTTTAGTGTAGACTTATTTAGACTTTATTGTAGACTAGATGTTTTTTTTTAATCAACTCAACTCACATTTTTAAATGGGAACGACAAAAGGCCAAAGGTTTTGCAAGATGTTGTAACCAAACACTCTCCCCTGTGCTCATTTTTGGGTTTGAAAATACCCTCGAAACATTTTGGATCAATTCAGTGCTAAACCACATTCTTTTACAGTTCCTAAATCACATTTCAATGAAGTGTTTGATCATAAAGACAAATGACAATGACTATAAAGTGGGATTCCTCAGTCAAGTTCTACTTGCAAACGAATCATCCCAAAAGTCAGACTCAGTCATGGAAACACAATGGGTTGCTCAGGTAAGCTAGTACAGTTGCGTTATTGTTACCATAAGGAGACGAGTTCTTGAGCAGATTCCTCCCAAATGGTTTGGCTTCATGCACAGACTTCCAGTCCAGGCTTTGTGGTGCCGGCAGGCCCTGCAGATTCCACTCATCCTCACATTTCTTTTTCCACTCAGCGGCACTCATGGTTCAGGCAACAATGTGTGTTGTGTTTCAAGCAGGAAGTTCTTTAGGACATTTATTGCAGTGTGAGTGTGTGCACACCACACCCAGTGTGTTGCAACGTAAACAAGGCCATGCAAGCTGCTGTCCAGACTCTTAAAGGCACAGTAAGCTTTTTTTTTTCCCCCTTAGTGTCTTTTCTGCAAGTTGTCAAAGATGCGCTTTTGTGTCTATTTGAATTGAGCTTTATAAACCATTCTGCCATTTTGCCGGGGAAATGGTTTTTTTTTTTCGGAACGGAGAGGACATTCCATTGACAATGTACTTTACATGTATTGTATTATGTTTGAGGCAGTCCAAGGAAATCCCGGACGATTTTTGAAATTCCCCCCGGACGTTTTTATAAGTAGGACCTGAAAAAGATGGTGACCTCCAAATGATCTCGAAGCTAAAGAGATTTGGGAGTTTTTCCTTGGCCTCAGGGCATGTTGTTAATATTTGGCCTGTGAAGACCTTTGAGTTTCTGTGATTAGGGCCTGTATACATTTGACTTGACTCGATGCCGATGGCACAGGGTCATCAATAATCTGCGATGTCATAAAATGACAATTTTGGGGAGGGAGGCTGCGTGTGCATCAAACGTTAGGCTTTCATTTCAGAAATGGAAGGAAGACTTAAGCAGAAAGCGCCTGTTTTATTGAACGAGAATTCCAACCAGGTGACTTTGTTTCGACTTTTTACTTGATGCAGAAATGAAATGTTGTGTTCTCTGCAGCGGAGCATCAATTTCATAAATGCGAGAACACACACACACACACAGTTGTAGTTAGTTAAGTTGTTGGTGCTGTGCCGTTGTTCTTGCTTTTTATTTCTGCTGAGTCAGGGCCGCAGTTGCAGAGCAAGTAGTGTTTGAGGTGTTTCCTGAAGCACTTGTCCCTCACGCCGTATATGATGGGGCTGATGGCGCGGGGCAGGACCTGAATGAGGATGAAGCAGCCGAACAAAGAGTCTGAGTAGTTCTTGGGGAACCAGCGGAACAAAGCTTGCTGGAGCGCTGGAACCGCATACGTGGTCATGCACAGCAGAAGCTGAAAACCGTGCAGCATGACAGTCCTCTGAGCCTTCTTGGCATCCTTGCTGGCCGATTGGGCCACAAAGAAAATCTTGAAGTATGTGAAGAAAATGACCGGCCATACAAGCAACAGGTATATAAGGTACGCATATTTCTGCTTCTCAGCCAGCAGCGGATTGGGGAATACGTTTAGTCGTGTGCAGAAGACCCGAGATGAGAAGTACTCCGGCGGCTCGGTGGCCAGCGTTACGAAGAGGTCCGGCAGGGTGGAGATGAGGCTGCAGGTCCAGATCAAGGCGATGAGGGCCAGAGTTCTCCTGACCGTACAGATGCGAGCGTGCTGAAGCGGAAGACACACGGCGATGTAACACTCGGCCGCCATGCACGCCAGGTTGAGGGGCGTGTTCTCATTGGTGAGGGCGGCCGGCAGGAGTAAAGCGGCGCACGCCGACACGCTGATCCTGTAAAGGATGTAACTGATCATGAAGAGGATGAGGCTGATGGTCGTCTGGATCATGTCATTCACAGCCAGATGGAAGAACAGGATATAGCGAGGGTCCGAGTAGAAGATCTGAACATGGATCGAAAAATTCAGGTGCATATTAAACATCCCCAAAAGTCCAAGATGGTGTCTTACCTGGTGCTTGCAGAAGGTGTAGATGAGGCCCACGTTGATGTAGTTGATGGACAGTCCCATGGCAAGCACCAGCAGGTTCTTGGCCAGCGCTTTGCTCAGCGAGTCTCGGTACTGGATGACGGCGCTGGCGTTCCCCAACGCGCCTTCGCTCATGTCCCCGCACGCTAACGACAAATTTCAATATGATATCATTGTCATTGAATAAAATGTAAGTGCTCATGAAGATCCTGAGTGAGAGCAGTGTGGGCATGCGTGGCTGTGGCTGTGGCTGTGGCTGTGGCTGTGGCTGTGGCTGTGCAGTCAACGAGTCAAGACTCACCTGTGTCAGGTGCATACACCTGAGTCCCCATGCCAGCCCTTCAGCTATCTTTTATACCCCAAATTGGATGATCCAGCGCACATGCGCACAAACACACACACGCACACACAATAGCACAGAATGCCACTGTAATATTTTGCAACTATTTCTGAACCGTTCACAAATATAAATTTAAAGTTTTAAAACAATCATATTTCCCTGTAGAGTTTACATGAAATGTTTATTATTTATTCTGGACTTATTTTTGGTCCAACATTAACATGTTTATACTGTTAAATTATTTGTTGTGTTTCTTAGGGAAATATTCCAGCGATGAAGCAGAAAGATTTCGCTACGTTTTGGGGGCGGACATATTGATTTTCGGCCCGTGTATTTTGCGTGGCAAGAATGACGTTTGAAGAATACTGTCTACCAAGTTGAAAGCATTCTTGCTCTACTATGACTTTTTGCATTGTCCAGGCAGTCTGGTCTCACGTGCCCGCTCGTCCCAGTACCTTGGACAGCGCCCTGCCCCGGCTCACAACAGTAACAGCCACGTCACAATGACACACGCACCCACCGAAAGTAACAACTCCCACCAATTTGTTTAGTTGTGTTGCAGGATTCAGAAGAGACTGAAATCTTGGTTGCCATCATCATCATCAGCTTGTGATGCAACGACAACAAAACAAGTCCTCGGATGTGGCGTGACCTTTCAGGTCGTTTTTCCTCTGAGGATTTGTTATCGCGTGAGGGAATTCTCATAGGAACGTCGACTGGATGACTTGATGAATCCGCGGAGGAGACATTAAAGGTCAAACAGCTTGTTAGGAGAAATGTTGTGTCTGCTCATAAAGTAGCTGTGTTCCCAAGTTCTCGTCTCTTTGCTTAATGGGTGTTTCATAACAACACTGCCTGTCAGCTGCCTGATGATTTGTGAGGCAATCCACTTAAAGCAGTTGAACAAGCACACTTTAACAGGAGACATACGTACATTCATGGCTTCAAAGGAACTCGATACTAATAAGATCAATCCTATAACCCCAATCTAAGCGCTTCATGACTACTTACCTTACCACCTAAACAAATATTTCTCAAATAAAGAAAAATATTTATCATAAAAATATGAATAAATCCAAAATAAATAACCAAATAAATAAATACATATTTATTAAGCTTCAGTATTAAATTGTATTGCATTCACAATGAGGCAGTTGAATTGTAACAACATAATACAACTTTCAAGACTTTATGGCGTCACGTGAGTTGTTCTGACCATTTCTATTACGCATGTGCACGAGAAAGTGCACTGCTCTTAAGTCCTTTCACTTTCTCCGCAAAATACATTTATATTCTATTAATTGTAATATGACCTTGAAGTATACAATACTTAATCACGACGGGGAAAAAAATAAAGACTATTGGGCCACTGGCAGGCAGAATGGAAAAAACTAACCCAGAAGATATGTTTGGGGGTGCATAAGTGCATCTTTCATTCACAGAGCAGCACGGCTCTCCAAACATCCCTTGGTGCTAATAGCTTTTGAGCATCCTGTGCCAAAGGCCCTTTTGATATTCCAGTCTCTCCTGGCTCGCTTTCTCATGCCCTCACGCTTGAAAATATTCACTCGCTTTCTGGTGCCAAAGAAGATACCACCAGCCTGCCACTCTGAATTGGGATTTGTCAAGTATTCATTTGCATTTGAAGATTCACCTCATTCAATATTCAGTGTGCAGCTGACCATGTCAAATAATACATTTTGTCAGGTCAAGAGACGGTTAAGATGGCTAGTGGACTGATGGGATGAAACTAAATCAGGGTCGGGGGATGAGTTCATGCTTGTCAGGGTGGGTGTAGGCGAAGCCAAGCAAGCTAGCCTGATATAATTATAGCATTCCTTGTCCACAAGATGGACGGACATGTGACTCCTGCTGGTTTTAGTTACAAAGACACCAATCACCAAGTGGAAAGATTTTGCCACTATAGCGCCATGCTCCAACTGGAAGAAAAAAAAAACCCAAAGTGTTTCCATTTCAAATTGGACTTTGTGCTCACTTTTTGTAGTAAGTTGAGTAAAATTGGAGCTGTAACTTGCCATCCATCATGATTGATATTTATGTTTATTTTGCATTTGTGTTCTCTCACAGTAGTAGCCAACAAACAGGTGTTTGATTTTATGCGAGCGGGGGCAGCGGAATGAAGCGTTAGATATGGTGTTCTATTCAAGTACTATTATTTATACAGGCTTTGCACGTCATTGTTTGTGCTTGCCAAGCCTCTAGTGTTACTTTCCCGTGCAGTCAAATATCACTTGAGAGAGTTTAGTCCTGAACATATATAAAAATTTGCTCTTGGTATGCAATTGACCCAGCTGCAGCTTGACACTGAGCTATTCTGACCTAGGTCAGTGCAGTTGGCGTGCATTCCTTTCCAAGCGACAAGCTGTATATGCGTATAAATAGGCCTAATCTGCAATAGTGCAAATCACATGATCACTTTCTATGAAGTACTCAACTTTTCAATACAATTGACCCACGGAAATACGAGGTGGTATTTCTGTGTCTTGATGGTACATTGTATGTTGTCAGGAACTGTGTAGGTGCTATTTGCGGAATGCACAGTACATACATCACAGAGTGGCAGTGACTCAAATGTCAGCCGCTGGTATATGGTGTCATTGGCAGCACCCACCACTATCATTTTCACCCTGTAACTGAAGAAGAAAAAGGAATCTTATATGATTGTCGCTATTTTATAATAGAGAATACGTGTCTAGTTGGAGTCTGTTTTTAATGGCTTGTATTCATTTTGACGTGATGACCGGAATTGTACGGATGGCTGAAAATGTCTCATTTTGATTTGGCACCTATAGAGTCACCAACCTTATATATACAGTGCCATGACAAAGTATGGTGAATTTTTTGGGTGCTAAATTAGCATTTTAACATGGCTAAAAGCTAAAAAAAAAAAGAAAAACAGAACATCATTAACAATGTTTTAAATGGCATCATGCAGACAAAGATCCCACTGATCTGATGACTAAATATTTCCTCCAGCCGTATTTACATAAGCTAATGTGGATGAATGGAAAAAGTCCACCGAGCCTTCCCAACTTTCACACCTGACACCCAGACCCCTTCTCCGCTTTGCAAGAACCTTGCTCAGCTTTTTTCATATCAATCCTTCACTGCCATCCATTGGTGCTATGTATGGGCGGTTGCGAGGGGTGTGTGTGTCTGTGGCTACAGCTGTGGGCGTCCTTCTTGGCTGCCTGTGGTGTGCCCCTGTCCTAAAGTTTGTATTCGTGCACAGGCCTAGGCCAATCACAGCGGAGCAGGCACTAAAATGGCAAGCGCAACGCTTGAGTGTCAGCCCCAGTATATAAACAGAGAGCAAAGACCCGCAAATCCGGGTGACCCCTAATTTGGCCGCAGTGAACAGGATCTGATCCCAAGGACTGTTACCTTTATTCTTGTCTAGTGTGCAGGTAAATATGACATTTTATTGGGTAGATTCAGCAAGGAGGATGAAGATGCCGTCTTTGAGGATTCTGAGAAGGATGTCAGATGCCAATAAGATATTTGCTATGATGCTGCATGGATTCGATGATTTTTGACTTAAGGACACATATGAAATGGTTTTAGGGTTCCGGGACTTTTTTTTACTGTATTCTGTGTATTCTTTTGGCGGCTCAAGACCGTTTGGCATACATTTCTCGATTCTCATGGAAAGATCAAGCCGTTCCAAAAAGTCGTTTGTAATTGTCCAATTGAATGAATTGGTTGTAGTTGATTGAATATCAAATGTCACTGCATGCATGAGTTTGGATCGCAAGTCAAATATGTCTGTATAGACCAAAACGGAACTCGTTCAGTGCCATTGACGGTGACAGACGTCAAAGATATCAACTGGGTTGGCAGCGAATGAGTTGAGAAAGGCACGGCTGCAGATTTTCAGTCATACTGTATATCACAATCTTAACTTGGACATCATTTGATCCCAAGCAAGATACAAACGTTTTCTCATGTAAAGATTTTGTGCTAAGCAGTCGAATGAGAACAAGGTTGTGAATTTTCTAAAGGGCAACTCACTTCGCGGCGGACGTGACCAAGCTAAAAATAGCTCCCCGTCCTTCCCAACAGACTCTATTTTAAGTGGACATATGATACATTGGAAAGTGTGGAACCAAGATTCCTGCGAGGCACATAAAACAAGTGCAGCTGTCTCTTTTGAGCGATTCCATATCATGTCATTTTTCAGATGATAATCATATCAGCTTTCTGACATATGTATCTTGGGTTCGCTTCTGTTGGCAGTGTGAGAAAAGCAACCATGCCTTTCGGAAACACCCACAACAACTTCAAGCTCAACTACAAAGTTGAGGAAGAGTATCCTGACTTGTCCAAGCACAACAACCACATGGCCAAGGTTCTGACCAAGGATATGTATGGCAAGCTGAGGGACAAGCAGACACCTAGTGGCTACACCCTGGATGATGTCATCCAGACCGGTGTTGACAACCCCGGTATGACAAACGCATCAGTAAATGGAAAAGATTTGATCTTCAAATCAACCAATGTGTTCCTTAGGTCACCCCTTCATCATGACTGTTGGCTGTGTGGCTGGCGATGAGGAGTCCTATGAGGTTTTCAAAGATCTGCTGGACCCCATCATCTCCGACCGTCATAGTGGATACGGCCCCAACGACCTCCACAAGACTGACCTGAACTTCGAGAACCTGAAGGTCGTTTGGTGAAAACAACCTCAACTAAAACTTGACACTAACTTTGTTGTTGTCAATAGGGTGGTGATGACTTGGACCCCAACTACGTTCTGTCCAGCCGCGTCCGTACCGGCCGCAGCATCAAGGGCTTCACCCTGCCGCCCCACAACAGCCGTGGCGAGCGCAGAATTATCGAGAAGCTGTCCGTTGAGGGTACGACCCAATGCATTCAAACATTTGGACAGGAAACAAAAAGGCTGATCTCATGAAAAGCAACCTAGCTTAGAAATGGTGATCCCTAGGTTCTAAAAAAATCCCTATGTTCCTCCAAAAATATACACCTCACCAGCTCTGACCAGCCTGGATGGTGAGTTCAAGGGCAAATACTACCCCCTGAAGACCATGACTGATGCTGAACAGGAGCAGCTGATTGCTGATCACTTCCTGTTTGACAAGCCCGTCTCCCCCCTTCTGACTTGCGCTGGTATGGCCCGTGACTGGCCCGACGCCAGAGGCATCTGGTGAGCGGCAACCATCAAACCATATCAGATATGCCCCTTTTCGAGGAAACGGGGCACAATTTAAAAATACTTAGAGTAATATCCTAATAATCTAGTCTCTTTTGTATGTCATCGAATTGAGATTATATATATAATGTGGCTTTTTTTTCTCTTTACTTCTGTCTCAAGGCACAATGACAACAAGACTTTCTTGGTGTGGGTGAATGAGGAGGATCACCTTCGTGTCATCTCTATGCAGAAGGGCGGCAACATGAGGGAAGTCTTCAAGCGTTTCTGTGTTGGCCTTCAGAAGGTACAATGGAAAAGACTGCCTAGAAGAATCAAAAGCAACATTTTCATGTCTTTTTTTTGGGGGGGTTACCAGATTGAGGAGATCTTCAAGAAGCACAACCATGGTTTCATGTGGAACAAGCATTTGGGCTACATCCTGACCTGCCCCTCTAACCTGGGAACCGGTCTGCGTGGCGGCGTCCACGTCAAGCTGCCGAAGCTGAGCACACACGCCAAGTTTGACGAGATCCTCACCAGGCTGCGTCTGCAGAAGCGTGGCACAGGTATGAATGCGGATCTTCTCAGAGCCGCCGAGTCCCCAATTTGCTCTTCAAAACATCTGCCCTGATCCTCTCCTCTAAAGGCGGTGTCGACACCGCGTCCGTCGGTGGTGTTTTCGACATCTCCAACGCCGATCGTCTGGGATCTTCCGAGGTGGATCAGGTCCAGATGGTGGTTGATGGTGTCAAGCTGATGGTGGAGATGGAGAAAAAGCTGGAGAAGGGAGAGGCCATCGACAGCATGATCCCTGCCCAGAAGTAAAGAGGAACAACCCTGTTTTTTTCTCATGACCATTTCACAGCAGCTCATGGAGAGACTCTTGACTCTGCTCACCTTTACCTCCTTCCATCTTTTTTCACGTTCTCTTGTGTTGGTTGGTAACATCCTAGGATCAATCCATGCTGAGCTAGGCTCCCCCTGGCAAACGTGGCAATACCTACTTTTTGGTATAAACAAATGAGAATTATTGAAACTGTTCACTGCTCAATAAAAAAAATTGCCCCATTAACAAATACATCAAAAATGTGTTCTTTATGTCACAAATAATTTTGATTTTTTTTTAAACCATTTCAGCGGGTTATTTTATTATTAGCTGCAGTTGGGTAGCAGATGGATCCAATCTGCCAATGAAAAAAAACATTAAGAAAAAAAAAAAAAAAAGTTCTTCTGGACCTAACTCTTCAGACTGCTGACATTTTGGACATCAAACTAAGACAAAGTGAAAGAAGGAATGCCAACATCAGTGAATTTTATTAACCTTCAGCTCCATGTTCTCCTGTAGATATCACAACCACTCAAGCTCAGTTTACAGTTGCTTTTTGTTATTGTTGGGGAGGAGTTCAAAGAGCAAAGCAGTGAAAAGGCAACCAAATTTGCGAAGCTCTTTTGCATACATCATTTTTCCCTTCCAAAATCTTTTTTTTTAACAGTGCATGTTAAATACTGAGCCGTTCTTGATTCAAAATACTGTACCTTTACTACAAAGGTTTTAAAAAAAAGTTGGCTAGATTGCACCTTTATTGTTTCTCCATCTTCCACTAATGTCGAGTTGTTTGCGTGATAGCCTTTATTTTTTTTTGTCATCTTGAGTTGGTTCCACTGCAATGCTTCACCTGATACACAACACAGTCGGTGTCTTTCTATGGCTTAAATGCAACACAGGGCTTGCTTGGATAAATAACATCAAGGATGTTTTACGCTTCCCAATCCAAATAGGGATTTCAAATGAACTCTCTTTGAGTAGGTCATGTGGGTACATTTCTAAAAACAGACCTAGCTTCTTCTTCTTGTTTTTTGCTGCCCTGATTGTAGTTAACAATATGAAGCCAGTGTTTGACCCAAAAGCTGTCTGTCCACGTGCGAGAGGGGAAAGAAAGCTTGCAGCCACGTCGCGCACACGTTTCTTGATACTGTATAGATTTAGGTTCAGTCTGCATTTTGGCAAAGCTACCACTCCTAGCTGTGCATCATTTCTCCCTTTGAATCCAAACACTGAAGTCATGCAGGATTGCAAGTGGGTTGTTTTTTTCCCCCCATTGTCACTGACAGAAACAGCTGGAAATGAGATTGACGTTCTCTTGCTCTAGCTATAAATAAACCTTGAGCTCTAAGATATATACTATTTTCATAAATTGTACATACAGTCATCAACTGACTGATATAAATCCTGTTTTAATGATATTATTCTAAAAAATAAATGAAGTACCTGTGCAAATATCCACAAATTGAAGTGTTTCACATTTAAGACATTGGCGCCCTCCAGTGGCTAATTGTGGGTATTCCACTGGAAGGAGCTGATTCAAGTCAAAGCAAAGTGCATTGAGGTCTATATTACCTAATGCAAAGATATACCACAACGAGTTAACGCCCAGGCAGAGGACAGGGACAGTGTCCACATTGCTTTTCGCCTTAAAGAGGAGGTCGACTCTCCCTCCTCGCCGACTGAAAGAGCACACACTCACACTCACACACACACACACACCCACACACACCAGTCAGCGATGAAAAGCTGTCATACATTGGTCTGTTACGTGATTGTATAATGACTCCCAGCACAAACACGGTCTCGGGGTTGAGGGGAAAAGCAGATGACTGAACGTGTTGAGGTTGGCATCCCTGTTTCATAGTAGGTATGAAAATGAGATGGACATGAGGGATGGATAGATGGATGGATGGATGTTAGTTTGGGGTCACCATGAGAAAAGCCACATTTGAGAAATAGTATTAACAGTAAATCAGCAGCCAAACAACATGATCTCTGCAGCCTACGTCAATATCACAGTACGGTATTCACTAAAAACAGGAAGGGAGAGAGAAACGAAAGCAGTCGTGGCTCTTTCTGTCTTTTGTACATTAAATACTATATACTGTGTGTGAAGGCGCTGGGGTAGTTCACTTTAAAGGCAACTGGACTAACGAGAAGACGGGAAAACAAAATGGCCCTTCTCCGATACTCCCCTTTTGTACGCAACAGCCCGCAGTCATCAAGAATGGACAGACAAGTTTATATAGTGTGCCAGCCACAAGAAGAAGAAGAAGAAGGTGGAGTGTGTTTTCATGTGATGGCTTTTGCTACTTGGCTCATCCACTTTGGTGATGGTGCAGAGTTGTTGTGATAGCACAACAGCTTACTACCCTCATGGTCACTACTAATGGACGCATCCTCAGCTGCCCCATGAAATCATACTGAAGTGAATGAGGGCTACAGATTCTGTCAAGTACTAGGTGTCAGAATAAGTGCTATGCATTTGAAGAAAAGGTGAAGGGATGACACAGCAGGATCATTCGAATGCTTCAGACAAGCACCTTAACATGAAAACCTGCCATTCCTTAAGCCCTTGATTATTCCTACCCTGGCCAAATTTTGGATGCGTTAAATAAGTGCATTGCTGTTTGCATGTTTTCAATTGAACACTGAGAAAAATCTATAAAAAAAACATGAAATAATGGATTCATTTTGTCTCCTTTCTTTTTGGCTTGTATTTAAGAGTTAAACGTACCAATCCATTGCAATGTAATTATATGAAATAGAAGCTTAATAGAAAATGTTGCAATTAAATATCCCTTAAAACAACTTTGTACAGTCGTTTATCCCCTCTCGAGTACCATTTCCACCTTAAGACCCGTTCATAAAAAAAAAAAATTAAAAAAAAGGAAATTGAGTCCAACTTTGGCCAGGATATGAATATTATTGGGCATAACGATGTGAAAATCTTTTCAGTAAAAACCTCCATTCATTGAATGCGCTGTCTGCAGCCTCAATGTTGCCAAAGCACTTTTCTGCTCATCTGCCACCTGAAAATGTGTCATGAAGCCAAAAATACCCGTCGGCTAGTTAAGCCCACCGACCGTGTCAGTCAGCTTCTGACTGGCAAACCCTGCTCTGCTCTCATCTGCTCAGCTCTGCTCTCATCATTGACCTTAATCCAGCGCAGCAATGTGGACTCATCAAAACAACACAACTCCACTGCTTGCTTGGCACCGAGCCAGAAGTGCATGAAAAATGGAATACGGAAAGATGAACCCATATCAATATTAGAAAGTGGACGAGCTTGTCAGTCAGTGTATTTCTGCACTAGTAAAAATAAGAGTGAATTAAAAACAACCATCAGAGCAATAAATTAAAAAATAATATTAGAATTATGGCTAGAGTAGTAGAAAAAAATATTTAACTAGATTCAGTCAAATCCAGGTCCAGTGGGTGAAGTTTCTCAGCGAGGAGAGCTGAGCTTTTGCGGGGTGATTGGATGGGGGGAGGGGGTGGCTTGAGAGAGGGGGCGCTCGCCTTGCTGCATGTGTGTCTTTGTAAGGGTCAAGTGTGCGTGCGTGCGTGCCGGGAAGAGACCCCTTGCCACTTCTCTGCTGGCTCGCTCTATCATTTTCAAATTTGACGCACTCTTTCAAACACTCGCACACACACTGACACATCCCCGGCGGGCCGCAGCAGCCTCCGTTCAGAGTTCCAGATCCTTGGATATTTGGGTGGCGACGTCCCGAAAAGCAAGTGGTGCCCCCCAGAGTCGTGTGTAGCGCACCCCGTTTGAAGTCCCGGAGGCGCCGGCGGAAAGATGGCACACCTCGGCCTCAAAAGCCACACGGCCCCCTGCCGCGCCATGGGTGCAGGAGAGCAGAAAGGGGCCGGCATGGTGCACCTGGCAGCCGCATCCCAGTGCTGCCTCACGCAGAGCCAGCACAACCTCCGCAGGGTCCCGCCGCCCACCGCTTCTTAGATCCCGGCCACGTCCGACGGTCCTGGGCTCGGACGCTTTTTGATACCCAGGTAGATGGCAACTGCAAAAGGAGACAGACGTCCGCTTTTATTGCACTCAAACGAAACGACAGGAAATCAAACGGAGCACACTGACCTTGTGAGCGCAAATCTCCTGATTCCCTCAGATTCATTTGTGACCCTGCAAGACAGATATAAGCCGTAAGAGCTCATCCAGAACAGGACGCAAAATACATTGACATGACGTTCAGAACAAGCACAGGCAGGCCGTACGTATTACCCACCAACCTTTCTCACGTCAATTTAAAGCATGCATCGATTGCTCCTCATAGTACGTACCGCAATGCGCATTCCAGTAACACATGGAATAAACATTGAATGAGTTTCAAGGCATTAACCACCACAAATTGATCATGAAAACTCTCTGGCAACACTGAGCACATAACTTAGGCGACGGGTCGTTCAAAGTGCAGCAGCTGGAAGGAAACCCTGCCATTACGATCGATCAACCCACTTAATCAGGCACGAAAACTGCATGAACCAGACATGTGTGCTCCACTCTGAATCAACGTTCCATTGTTTTTTTTCAACGGGGTGTGTGGGTGTAGTGCACAATGAGCCTTCATTGCAGTTATGTATGAAGAGTTCTGGCTCTTTACTATGGTTGGTGGCCCTCAATTGTTTTTCCAACATTCATGCAAATTTGGGTCAAGTTGATTACGTCTCTAACGCACAAAATAGTGACATGTTGTTTGTCGACTTATTTATAACAAAACAAAAAAAGCACGGTGTCAAAAATGAGCCTCTTTTCACAATCAGGGCCGTCAAAAAAACAAAACAAACGTGCAATGCATTAATGTCCGTAGCCCAGCAGACGGCGCTATTTTGCATTCTTGCTGTTTTCTAGTTCATATTTATTGCAGTGTTCAAACTTGTATATTCACTTCGCTATCTGTTTGGCTAGCAGTGTAATCATTTCCTTTTTTCGTCTGTGTGTTCAATGCAACCAGAGTATACGTGGATGACGCAACGACTCTTCAAACAACAAAAGAAAAGGAAATCAAGACTTCCTTGCTAAGTCATGCTTAAAACCTACTTTATAAAAAGCATGAAATAAAGATCCAATAAAATAAAAAAAACATGCAGAGTGGCAACAATTAATTAATAGGGCCGTACAGAAAAATCAGTGAGGCATTCACGGACTGACGACGGAAGTTCCGTGGCAGACGATGGAGCGGCGCAGGCACACAAGAAATAAGCAAGACACAACGGGAACTTACTAACGGTTTTTGATCCTTGTGGAAGAGTGCAACCCGACACTGATTTGTTTGAGCCCTGGCGCTTGGACGGGTCAAGGTTGACCCTGATGCCATGACAGTAGGAAAGCAGAATAAGAAACAATGGAGAAAAAAGGGCGGCGAAGGGAGGGAGGGAGGTGTTATTACATGGAAGATCATTGAATCGCAAGTGGTAGAGGAGAGTGTGGCACAGGAATTGAGTGGGAAGGATAAAGCTGCGCTTTGATTAGATTAGTCATGGGCGATTATGACGACGAGAGGAAGAGGGGAACACGGGGATAATCTGGGGTCACAGACCGACTTGCAAATATGAAAACATTCTCATACGATGGATCCTAGCAAGGTTGAACACAAGTTGAAGAAATGTTTCACTGTATTATTAGAATTTCTTATTTTCCTTTGAGATCGTTACCTGCGAGTGATTTTGGAGGTCAGTTTGGTGAAGAGGTTGGAGGTGGCCCTGGTGCGAGCATGGGGCAAAGGGCTGGCATCATGGTGGGACAGCGTGGGTGAAGTGGGCGGGGCCGAATAAATGGGAGGCCCACGGTCTCTCAGCTGTCCCCCGTGAAAGGTGCTGCGGATTGTGGAGCCTCGAGTCAAGCGGCATCGGTCTGAAGAAGAGGAAGACGCCGCTCCGGCTCCGGATATGCTGAGTGTGGAAGGAGAGGCCGTGGGCATGCGGTGGCCCAAAGAGCTGCATTCAAGGAGAACGGCAACAAATGATCGAGTGCATTCTGTCGTTTGAAGAGTTGAACAGAAAAAGTATTTTGACGTCACTGGCTGAAGTCTTTTTTCCACCAAGGAAACAATTCATCATCCAGCAACCACTTAAGTTGTCTTTGCGTGGTCTGCCATGCCTTTTGATGGAAGTGGTGAGCACTTTCTTTTTTTATTTAAAAAAAAAAAAAAAAAAGAATTTGCTTCGGCCATTTATTTTTATTCTATTTTTCTTGTACATTCACAATTATTATTATTGCTTTCTTAGAACACTGCGGATACCATTTTCGTGACCGGCAAAAAACGAACGCCGTAAATCTGCGTGGAAGCGTGTTAGAGAAAGTACTGCACAAAAATCAGGATATGCCAGCATTTCCGCATGCATGTCTATGAAAATGGAGTTATCGGGTATCATGAATAAGAAATATGCAGCCAACAACTAAATGAGTGAGTACCTGTTGTCTTTGCCATTCTGCAGGAGAGAGTGCCTGTCAGCACCCGAGCGATCCGTGCACACGTATGTATTGCGGCGTGTCATTGCGCTTCCAGGGATGTTGTTCTTCATTGTGAAAAGGAAGGTGAGAAGCACTTTTTTTTTTTTTTTTGGTCACACGGAAACGGGAATCAAATACAACACTCACCGTGGTGGCGGTCATGTCTTTACGGCGGTCCGGTATCTCCGACTTGTTAGGGTTATTAGCGCTGCTAACCATGGGACTAGAAGGAGGAAGGCTATGGCTTCCCATCACGCTGACACTGGCCTTACGCGAAGGCATCCGTCCCTCTCGCAGCTCCCTCTCGCCCGTGCTCGTCGGGCTCCGTTTGGGATGCATGACGGGCATGGACGGTCCGCCTTTGTTGTGGAGGACAGCAGTGCAAAGACAGACAAGGGATTCATATAAGGAGTATTCTGCATGAAGAGTGGCTTCCAAAGGGAGCTTGGCACAGTCACGCTTTTGGTTGGCCCACCTGAAGTCCCAAGCAAAAGTAGATACTCACAGAAGTCGCTGTGTCGTCGCTGCCTGTGGTAAGTGGAGGCACTGCGCTGTGTCTTACTGTGTGAGGAGGAGGAGGTGGAAGAGGAAGAGGAGCCAGTAGCTGCTGTTGAAGAGTGTTTGTTGGTTCCGTTGGTGATGGGGCTGGGTCGCACCCTCGCCAACGACAGGCTACTGGCTGTGCGGGCCTCGCTGCCCTCCTAAAATCACATTAGAAGCACCGAAAATCGCATTTGATTGGCATCGTGGGATATTTCAAATAGGATTGATTTCATGAAATATCATTCATTTATAATCATAGTATTTTAAGCACATTTTTAGAATTGAACAGATATGTTGGATTTAATGAGGGTTAAATAACTTCACATCAGTGTCTATTGAATTTTCTGGGGGTAAATAAAGATGGCACATTTTAGACCAGTACTCAAGTTGGATGCTTCTAAATG
This sequence comes from Syngnathus acus, assembly GCF_901709675.1. Lineage (NCBI taxonomy): Eukaryota > Metazoa > Chordata > Actinopteri > Syngnathiformes > Syngnathidae > Syngnathus > Syngnathus acus. The sequence goes on along the minus strand of NC_051099.1, from coordinate 899,508 downwards.
CAAAGAAGTCAATAGGCAAGAATGTAATGGCCAACTTCACAACTCTTAAGAGATTTCTTGGCACAAATCGCTTGACTCGAAAGTGGCCGGCCAATCGGTTGCCTTTAACAAGAGGAGCTTATTGAGAGGCTGCATTAAGAACCAGTAAGAGATGAACAACTATGAATCATGACAATCCCACTTGGCAGGTATCAAGGGCAACAGGGATGTCAATCAAACCATACCACATTCCCTCATCCATATACGTAAGATCAATAAAAATAGATGTGTATATAACTCACATCGCCTTTGCGGCCCAGCAGTAAGTAGGTAGCGGTGACCTCATTGTATTTCTGATTGAGCAGAGAGTCCTTGATTTCATCGGGAGTGAAGCCCATGCCGACCATCACCTCTGAAGCACACAAAGAGTAAACGCTGATGTCAATCATCTCGTGCCCTGACAACGTTGACCGTCTTCAGTCAGCGTACAAGCCATATAATACGAAAGCGACTTGACTCACCGATGCGGGCGGGATCGCTGTAGTCTTCAACTGGTTCTATATGGGGCTTTAAGTCCTCACCCTCATACCCTGAATTGATCCACTTGTCCTTCATAACTTGCTGTGGAGACGAGGAAAAAAAAAAAATATATATATATATGAATCATTTATAAATAAAAAAATAGATCAAAAATTATAGATAAAAAAGATATCAAATATATGAGTCTGTTGTGTTTGAATTGAGGCAAACGCTGGCTATTCTTTCTCCTCACATCTAGGGTGCAGCGTTTGGCGGGATTGAGCACCAAGAATCGCCGAAGGATCCCTTCACAGTCTGTGGACATGTAAAACGGCACGCGGTACTTTCCCCTCAGCACACGCTCCCTCAGCTCCTGTTGGGTTACACAAAATGGAAAACCACGTTTGGGGGAAAACAACGCTGTTATGGCCCAGTATGTCATCGCAATTGTTTTTCTGTCTGCACCTATAGCCTTCTTTAATCCTTAATAAGACAAATAGTTTAGTAGTGAATAAATAATTGCATGAAAAAAGACAGTAGTTGGGAAGTTGAAAAGAATTTTTTGGGGGAAAAAAAAAAGTGCTTCCTCATGCTGCTAAGTGATTCATTGCCTGGTGAGATGAGAGCCAGTTGCAAGCAGCTTTAGGGATTATTTAAGATTTGTTGCTGTCATACTAAGATGGCCAACAAGACTACAAACAAGGAAGCTTTTATTTGATTTTGTTGGTATTATTTTGATTTGATCAGAAAAAGAATGGCAGTGAAAGAAAAGGGACATTTTTCCACTCCACTTGTCACCTCTTTTATGGTCAATCTGACTTGCAAAGGAGTCAACAGACATGGTGTCTGGTTGCTAGTGCAACCAGAACTCATGGGAAAACATTGTAGGGAGCTTTTGGCACTTCCCCCCCCCACCAAACCGGGCTATAGCCTAACACAGTCCCCATCATTCAAAGGGTGAATGAACAGCGTGTTGATTTACTATCCAGTAAAATGTCTTTTATCGTGCTATGCTCACAGCAAGGTGATAGCCTGAAATGTCTTCAGTTTAGTGATGAAATTAAATATTGATATATCAAATCATAATGTGATGGCAAAATGTTATTTGATTTCATTCTTATTGGAGGGTCAGGACCCCAAGGTGACTGTTTTTCTGGCCTTCTGACAATATAGTTGTTGAACCCTGATGGACATGTTTGATGTAGTGTAGATGTTGCTACGACAACACTAAATCATCCAGTCCTACAATAAATATGACCAGCTAAAGTGGGGGCATTTTAGGAGTCAACAGCGGGACATCACACAAATACGCGTCTAACCTATTTTGCGGCGTGATATGCTGTTGAAGATTATATTATTTTATTATATTATAAAATAATATAATAATTAGTATTATTATTAATATTATTATATATTATACAGAGATAAAGAACTCAACAGTAGTAAAAAAAAAAAGAAAAAAAAATAGTGCCTCAAGTCTCCAAACCTAACATTTAGAACCAAGTAAGAATTTTTGGAAGAACCTAGATGCCATAATCCAATTTTTGGTGCCACTTCCCACCCACTTGCCTTCAAGTTCTGCCCATCAAAAGGCAGCGAGCCACTGACAAGTGTGTACAGGATGACTCCGAGACTCCAGACATCCACTTCTGGTCCATCATATTTCTTTCCCTGGAAAAGTTCAGGGGCAGCATAGGGCGGTGAGCCACAGAAGGTGTCCAGCTTGTTGCCAAGTGTGAACTCATTGCTGAAACCAAAATCTGCAATCTTGATATTGGCGTCTGCATCCAGCAGGAGATTCTCGGCCTGTGCACATAGTAGATGCAGAGGAAGAGAAGCGAAGTATGGGAGAGGAGTGCAGAGAATGATGAAGGAAGTAATAGGATGAAGGAGGAGAAAGTGAAGAGATTAGGTTGGAAGACAAAACGTCACCTAGAATGGGAGGGAAAAAAGAAGGATGTATGTAACAGATGGGAAAGGGGGAGGAGTGACTCCATGTTGTCCAACAACACCGATAGCTTCACGTGACTCATGCGTGTGCTCCGTAATCTATTCCAACACATGCCAGCATTCGCCCACTTTGAAATTCTCCATACTGTGTGATTAAGACGCTATGGGGCCATTTTCACACACAAAGATTAAGACTAGTCGGAGATTATGTTTTGAACTAGCCTTCATCCAAAAAGCCCCAAGACAGCTTTCTTACCTTCAAATCTCGGTGGACAATATTCTTAGTGTGGCAATAGTGGACAGCGGAAACAATCTGCAAACGTAAAGTGATTTTACAAATATTATTCATTCAATTTTAATTCGATGAATACATATAGATTTTGCTGCATAAAAGAATGTTGTTGTTGTTGTTGTTTTTTATACCTGTCGAAATTTGGCCCTGGCTTCAACCTCCTTCATTCTTCCATGAGACACGAGGTAGTCAAACACTTCACCTGTGATTGGGAATGGTAAACAGAAAAGAAAAAAATATATTTTTTCTTTTTTTCCAGATAGCAGCCATGATTGGTCGGTGGAGAACTGGAATGTGCCACTGGCTCACATTAGCATTTCCTATTTGAGTGCTTTTGTTCTTCTCAGTAGTGCAGTGGAGTTGGCGGGGGAACAAAACGTTCCCTACTTGTTTTCTCACTATTACCAAAACGGTGGAAATGTGCTTGTTGGTAATGTGGCTAAATGCTCATTACAATTTCTTGCTGGCACATTTTACCCACCTCCACTGGCATACTCCATGATCAGGTAAAGGGTCTTATCTGTCTCAATCACCTCGAACAGCTGCACTGTGGCGCAAAACAGAAACCCCAAATCAAAAGGTGGACGTACGGGTCACGTCGTGGATACAAACTGGAGTCTTACTTACCTATGTTGGGGTGATTCAAGCCTTTCATTATTCGTACCTCTCGAAAGAGCTGGAAAGACACAACATCAATAGAATACAATACATCACATTTTGGCACTTCACTTATCAATGTCGTCATTTGTTTCATTCAACAACAAAAAAAAGGATACGCAAATATTTGTGTTGTAACATTTAGGTTTGATATCAATAGTTAAATACAAGATGAACTCATCATGTTAAGGTGCTTGTGTTTAGTTGCCAATGTGCATCTTTTGGTTGCCAAGCCCCAAAAATTCTTTAAAAAAAAAAAATCATTCAATACAAATAGATAAAAAATAGAATGAAAATAAAAAATAAATGAAAATATTTAAATAAGAAATGGAGAAAACAAAGCCCTCCAATGAAATGAACTAAATTCAAAAATTCCTTGTAAATGAGTGCTAGTTTCACTTGGTTTTTCTCCCATTTGCCCTCATGGCATCTTGTTTCTCCCTCTATTCCCTCCTCCTCCTCCTCCATGTCTCGCCATCTTCTCTCTTTGCAAAGGCCAACGTCACTGTTGCCATAGCAACCCAGGTATTAAGACTACCATCTTTCTCAGCTTCTCCAGCTGTGCTTATGTGAATCTTGGCATATACGTAGTAGCGATGTGTGATTGTCATGTTTTCCGTCCCGGCAACAGCATAGCAAATGACCTCAATTATGACATAAACCCAAAATGAAAGGGCAGTTTAAATTGTCATGATTTCTACGAAATCTCTCCGGTGATGTTGGAGCCTGATTTTGCCATCTGTGCCTCTCTTGTCCACCCCTGTACATTTGCTGAGAGATTTCCCCTCTACACGAATTCCCGTTGCCATTAAACCATGGGCATGTGAGGAAATGCCGCCACCATCATCAATGGCAAATTGTAAAACGACAAATCCGCTGTCATGACCTAAATGTGGCACCAACAGCAGCTGGTTGGCTACCAAAGTAGGAAGACTCGGTACAGACTCGGGTCAAGCATTTAATTATTTGACTATGATGTAAGCATCTGAGCTTGACTAGGATTAATGGATGTCTGCGATCAAAAGGGCAGCGGATCGGAAATTGCGTTTATTTACAAAAGCCTTAATAACAACCCAAGGTCATTGCTTTTGTTGGACAAAAATACAAAGACTGAGAGAAAGAATTATTTTCATTTTATGAAAGGAATTCTGTTTTTCTTTGAGGGGGTGATTTAAAATGCCCATTTCTGGGCATGTAACAATATAAAAAAAGATTCCATTTTTCATTGATTCATTTACGTTCTCTGCAATGGTCGCCCTGGAGCAATGCAACTCATGCTAAGTATGAGAAGGACAGACTTACGCTTCAGTGATTGAGACACTTTGGCCCATATGTGCACATAAGCGGCATTAAGGGCAAATATGGCTTGATTGGATGCTTCTATGAAGGCTTCGTCTCTTCAACATGAGCTTTTTACGCTTACCTGACTGATTCAGTCATATTAGGCCACACATGGCAGAGCACAAGAGCTTTTGACCTGCCATCTTTGTATTATATCTATCTGTCCAGCTGGAGATGACTATACAGCGGACCCCACACACAATTATAGTGCATATAGTATATATGTTTTGTTTGTTTTTTTTGATTAGCGGATTACAGGATTACATACTGCCACCTACAGGACAGGAACTATTTCTATGGACACTTTTATTTCTGTGTATTTATAATGGTCACTAATTTGATGCCAATTCCCATTATTCGCAGGGCAGCATAGCGAAAAGCGGCGTTCCACTGTACTGCGCTTCTGAGTGCTATGCTGCAGTTGCCCTTGATTGCTGCCAAAAAAAAAAAGTGCACTGGCTTCGTTTGACCTTCATGCACAGTGTCCACCATTTAGGCTCAAACGTCAACATGCTGACCAGCAGGAAAAAGTTGACGACGGTGAGCGTTTGGAAAAACTCGAGTGACAATATATTGGCCACAAAAGCAAACATCTAAAAGGGCGATTCTGTCTACTGAAAGGTAAATAAAGAGGATACAAAAAGAAATACAAGAGCGATTCCTGAGAAATACGGCTCGAACCAAATGCCATTGTCCGGAAAACAAGTCGTCATAAAAGCCGTCGACGGCCCGTCCACTGTGAAACTGTGACAATTGTTAGCTGTGATCAATTGCACAACCGAAAGAAAGAAAGAAAGAAAGAAAGAAAGAAAGAAAGAAAGAAAGAAAGAAAGAAAGAAAGAAAGAAAGAAAGAAAGAAAGAAAGAAAGAAAGAAAAAGGGGAATTTGCAGTGTTTGCCGATAATCACGGACCTTTACGTGTGGGCTGAAATAAATTCCCACTTTCCTTCCACTTTGATAGTGCGGGAAAATTGTTGAAAATGCTTTTTCCCCTTCCCTGGTTTTCCTTCACATAGCAAAGCCGGGCATTCCGATTTAAATCAATTAAGGTGACAGGGTCATTTCACTCCGAACATTCATCTGTTGCTGAAAGGCGCTCTGCGACCATTCCCCGTAAACTTTCAAAGGTCATTGTGAAGTGGTACAATTGACCAGTCGGTTACTTACCATTATTTGAGGGTTTTTTTTTTTTTTTTTTAACAGAGGATAGTTGTAAATAATTGAAAGCACTTCTCTGCATGACAGCGCAGTAACTTACCTTTTGTAGGCTGGTTGGATTCAACTGAGTTTTGTCTATGATTTTTATTGCGACCTGGAAAACAATTATTTGGGGAGAGAAAGATTTGTAATGATCTTAACACAAGACAATTCAAATTAAACATCCTGCTTGGCCATTTGGAGATGATTTTAATTATGACAACATTAGCGTGGCTAAAAATATTGCAAATGTTTCCCTTCACTTCCCTATCCCCTTGATTTCTCCATAATCGTTTGATATCTTACCTCTCTGCCCGTCAGGATGTGGCGCGCCAGCTTGACCTTGGCAAAATTTCCCTTGCCGATAGTCTTGAGTAAACGATAGTTTCCAATGTGAGGCTGCTCATCGGAGCAGGAGGCGATAGAGTTCCTGCACCGTGCACCGAGCGAACGGCTGGACTGACTCGTCGCCTTGTCCGCACGGCTGGCCCCCAACAACACATGCTGCAAAAAAATGGAAGCTTTAACATAAATATTACTTGGCCAACATCGTCACACAGAGCAGTCTGTGCAGGGACTTTGTTTTTACTTGGTGCAGTTTAGAAAGGGCATTTTGCGCCGCTGTGGGTGTGGTGTGAACACAATCAACCTGATTTGCCAGCATAATGGTTACATACCAAGTGATAAAGTATTCAAATAGCCGTGCATATATTCACTTCGTACTTTCTGGTATTAAAATTCATCAACACTTATGCAAGAAAGGCAAAGCAATTGGTAGAGTGAGAGCTAAAAGCAGAAGGCAGAGGAAGCACCATGTCACAGTGACAAGTGGGTGAGCTACGCACGTACGTACATATGTACACAAAGACAAACAAATAAATGGAGGTTAGACTCAAAAAGGGAGCAGATGCTGACACAGTAGTCCCTGGCCAGTTCCGGGCTCCAAGGCATCGCACTTCCATCCACCCAGCATGCCATCTACACACACTCACACACACACAGACAGGCATGTACAAACTCTCAGACGTACCGCCATGCCTCCTCTCACGACTCATCCAGAGCCCATTTGGAATAACCATAGGCAGTGAGAAGCCACAAGCAAAAGCAGTGTGGGCTTTTTAAAAAAAAAAAAGATATTAACAAGAGGCCCGAGCACGTGAATCCACACGCCAACCCTTCCTCAACTGTGGCAACATCTCGGCTGTTCAAATCACTCATCTACCAGAATCACTTCATTGTGGAAAGCAGATCAAGATTATTCTAATGGAAAGGGTGGCTGTCAATTCATAATCAATCATGCATGCATCTTGTAAACCCTCACACACACACACACACACACACGCGCACACACACACACACACACACACACACACACACACACACACACACACACACACACACACACACTGCCTCTCTGGCTTAACCACTTTTGTGTGCTAAAAGCTCTGCTAACAATCAAGGAGGTAGGGGGGGTGGGGGGGTGGCGGTCACATGCAACATCAATCTGTGCTAGATGTATAGATGTATAGATAGATGCATAGATGTATAGATAGATGTATAGATAGATAGATAGATAGATAGATAGATAGATAGATAGATAGATAGATAGATAGATAGATAGATAGATAGATAGATAGACAGATAAAGATGCACGCATAAGATGTATCTGCTTTGCAATGTAGTGGATGCATACATGGCCGTCGCTGTCTGCCTGCCAGCCAGCCAGCCAGCCAGCAGGGTTGGGCGCTAAGCAGCCTGCGCAAGCACTGACTGCACATCATTCCATGCAGTAATCCCCCCCTCGCGTCATACGAACAAGGCAGGCAGGTATGCACTATACATTTGTTTTGGCCTGTGCAGCCGTCCCACCCACCTGATTGCCGGAGAATGCATGCATGCATGCATGCATGCATGCACACAGAGGAAGCGGCGGCGGCGGCGGCGGTGAGGGGGTATTGTGACATCCCAATCTCCATACAGCCTTATAATAAGATGTGACAGCTGCTTTTATGGCTTTCTGCGCATATTGGTTATTGCATGCAGAGGGCTGCTTTGCTGCACCGAGCTATACATGCATGCAGAGGCACTCGGGGTTTGCCCGTTTTTTTGTTTTGTTTTTACACCAATATAAATCCAATTATTTTTTGGAGTCCCAACGCAATCACGGACAAACACATCGCGCTATGTATCCAACCCGTAAGATAAAAATAGCACCGAATGCATGGCAATGAAGATGATTTTGAGAACGCATTTCTCCCCCTAATGCCCCCCAAAACAAGCTTTAGGCTGCAGCTGCACTTACATGGTCTCCAGTACTCCTGTCGTTGCCAGACGGTAATGCAGATCGAGAGGACATGTTTTTTCCTCCCCTTTCCCTGAGTGACAATCGCGGCGTGTTTTGAGTGAGCGCTTTTGTCGGCTCCACCGGCAGAATAACATCCGCCGTCCCGAATCAATCTGCCTCTTCTTCAACCGGCCGAGCCGCGGTTGAGCGCAGACCTCTGCCTGTCATGGCAGGAATTGATATCCGGAGGGGGGTGTCCTCAAAGCAGCTGCATCTTCCATCCACCATGCACTTTGCAGGGGGGGAGAAAAAAAAATGGAGACCAGAGAACACGGTCGATCGGCGATGCAGCAAATGCAAATCCGTAGCATGGAATATGTGCTAAAATGCAGAAATGTTTGTGGCGACTGACTGACTGACTGACTGATTGACTGACTGACTATCCACCCCCTGGCTTCATTGCTGCACAAAACAAACACGGCTTCTTCTGGATTGTGTCATCTCCGTCGCGCACATCAAATCTTATTTGGGGATTTGAGCCCATCGATGCCGATGCAGCACGCCCGCTTGACAGCAGCTCTCGGGAGACCCAGTCGAAGAGGGAAGGTGCAGCGGAGAAATAGGCCGAAGTGCTCACAAATCGGTATTCTCGCTCGCTCGGTGTGCTGCGCTGCGATGCGCTGCGCTGCGCTACGCCGCTGCACCACTACGCCACGCCACGAAGAAGAAGAAGAAGGAGCACTGAGTGGAGTGGCAGGACTAACAAGACTTAAAAAGCATCAAAGGCTGCACGTCGGCCTTGATCGGAAGCACTGCATCCATCCATCCATGCCCTTGAAGCAAAATTGAACATTCCCCAATCAGATCATTAATCGTGCTGCACCCTGCGATCATGCAATATTAAAAGCATTCTTTCAAAAAACATAATAATAAAAGACGTTTGTTGCTTGCAAACCTCGGCAACACATTTAAACTTACAACATTAAAATACATACATGCAATTATTCAGGTTGATTTCTATTCATTCTGAATGAGTAGACTATCTGGATGGATCTATTTTAGGCGGGGCTGGTTATTAAAACTGTAGCAAACACTCACAGGGTAAGAACTATTTCATTTGATAGTGCTGCCTATGTTTATATAAATACAATTGATAATGTTCGGTTACTCTGCTTTTATTTTGAAAATCAAATCTCCACATTTCCTGCCAAAATTGTATTGGATTTTTTCTTACAACGCAAAAACTGACAGGTTCAACTCAACGTTTACGCAGATTTCAAATTAAACGCAGTCGTTATATTGCAGTGCATCTGTTTGATTTTATATTTTGATTTGATTTTCTGAGTTGGATTCTCACCTACAACACCTGCACGTTGCCACCTAGTGATGGGCAAAGTAAAGCCTCCTGAATTCGCCATCAGTTCATCGACGCTTCGATCACATTAGCTCTCTACTGACACCTGCTGTACAAAGACAAGTATAGCAGTTGAAATCTTGAAACGTGTCATTTTCCCCATGTGCCCACTAGATGTCACGAGTGAGCTAGAAAGTGCACACCGTCTGCTCTTCTGTTTGGTTGTGCAGTTGTCCTCTTTACACACATTTTGCACACATTTTCAAATCATCAACAAAGGAGGTTTAGGTCATACAGATTACCCTGACAAGTTTGAGTAAAGAGAAGCAAGTTCATGTGTCAAAGGGTTGAAGGGAGCGATTGTTCAATCGGGCCAGCTTTGCCAAGCACTGTCAGCAGGAGGGCAGAAGGATGTGGAGTCATTAGGCTCCTGCTTAAATGCTTTCCTGATGAAAGATTGATTGTGGTTCAGGGAGGGCTGAGAGAGTTTGCGTTGCATTAATAACTCTCCTTGGCGCTGCAAGTGTTCAAATGATCCAAAGACAGTCAGCATGCGTGTCGAAGAAGAGTGCTTGGCCTAATTTAGGGCTGAGTGACTCAAATTAATGTCATGTCAGACAATAGGCATGCATTGAGGACATACGTATTACCACCTCATGCAGGGGCAGCGCAAATCAGACACACAGCCAAAGAAATAAATAAATATCCGTTATTTGTACTGCTTTTACCCATAGGGTAGATAAATACAAATTCAACTCCTATCCAGATGTCTAAACATGGAGTTTACCACACGGGTTATGCTTGAGGTCGGCCCAACCTCAAAACAATGTGGAAATATGCAGGGAGGGGGGACTGAATGGACCCTCCTCCTGATAGTAGCGCAGAGGTCATGTCTGTGTTTACCCTTCTATTCACCTTCTTCAGACAAGACAAGGCCTATTTGCAAGTCTGTGGCAGTCGGTTTACTCTAAATGTGACCAGCGGTTTTTGGCTTTCCTGCAACACCTCTTCCTGGTGGGGTGAAGAACACAACCTGCTTGCGTAAATAAGCCTAGGGAGAAAGCACAAGGAGCCAAAGGTGAGCCGCCTGTTGGCATATTTCACAAGAGGAACCATTGTTTCACTACAAAATGCAAAGTAGTTTTCCTCTTTGCAAAATAGCAGGAGGAAAATGTTTAGCAAAGCAAAGGGTGGGTGGATGGGTGGGCTGGGCTGGGGGGGGGGGAACTTCTTCACAAACAACAATTGCTCCAATTGCTGCCTTTGTCCCACAAAAGGCTTCATTCTCAGCCAGTCAATTGGTAATATTGGCCAAAAACAACCGTTTTTATCTTTGAATTGATGGATGTATCATTGGCTGATTTGTATTTGGAAGCAGTCCAGTCCGGCCGAGTTTGTGAGGCAAATGGGATGTGCTCACATAAATACCGCTCCAGCAACAAACGCCTCGCCCTGTTTTTCTCTCTCTATTATAGAGACGTCAAAATAGTTTAAACAAAGGAAAACAAATAGGCCCACAGGTTGGGATGTTTACAGTCTCAATGGCAACAGGCCAGCACATGTCCACCCAGGACATTCTTTTGGGGATTCATCAAAATTCTCATGCAGATGTTTTGGTCATAAATTCCAAGAGTGACTAATTTAATAGGAATACTTTCCAAGAGTTTATTTTGGACTGTAGGTCCAGTTTTGAACAAAGGTGAACTTCCTGCACTGGCTTTGAGAGCGATGATTTAATGTCTGCTCACAGTGAAATGAACATTTTGCCATGTCTAATCTTACGGGGCGGCGTCTGGAGCATGCACCTCCACATTGCTAAATAAAGTTGCACTTGATGGAGACCCCAGATAACATAAATCAGGATATCCCACCTGCAGTGACAAAGTGTACCATTGTTTTGCTTCAAGTGGGCAGCCATCCTGAGTGACAGTATGTTCTGGACACGCTAGCTTCTCGCTTTGGCATCTTGCCGGAACCAGACGTTTACGTGTGTTACGCAATGTGTCTGCTGAACTTGACCACACCTCAGGCAAACATGCCTTAGCGCATCAGACATAAACATTCATTATTAATTTGCATTAATTAGCATTTTGCTAAAGGAATATATATATAATTTTATACATATATATATATATATATATATATACACATACATATATATTTTTTTTTTATACACATTTATATAATCAGCCCGAGCTGAGATTCCTCTCTCTTATAAGGCAGACTGCCAAACATCAATCCCTATATGGACAAGAAATTGCAAAACAATGCATGTACCTATGCTGCATGGACTTTGACCAGCCAACAAAGGAAGAAAAAGTCATTAGAAGCAAAGAATCCTGATAGCACTGGATAGCACGCGGCCTTATAGATATACGAAGAATGACAGGCAGGAAAACAAAGGGAAAAGTCTGCACGCGTGAAATTGCATGACAGTGAAAACAAAGACAGGGCAATGCTTGCTTCCCAAAACAAACAGCAAATGCAGCCAGATGGATTTTCCATTGCAGAGCCGGCCGGCCGGCCGGCCGACCGACCGACCGACCGACCGGCCGGCCGGCCGTGTTAATGAGAGGAAGTAGAGGAGTACTTCCCAGGGATTGCATTGTGATACTGACGACTCTTCCTCTTTCAAAGCTCGCAGATCGAGAAACCTCCATCAAGAATTTCTTCCTACCCGCCTTTCTCATTGGCAAATGCGATTCCCCACATGGGATGCCTGAAAAACAGACCGTCCGGCATCCGCCATTATCTTGATATATGAAAGGATGTCTGATAATGATTTCACAGAAACATCCAACAGACAATTGACATTGCCAAAGTCAACATTCAAGTGATTCCCATTTAATGTTTTTCCCTTGTCCGTACTCTGGCTGCATGGAACTTGTTAAAACGCACACACACGCACACACACACACACACATTACTGTATAAACTGGGGCCAAAAATAATGAGGCACTGATTAGAGGTTAACAACTTGGCAAAATATGTCATCTCTAATTTAATTGTCAAAACTTTAACAACTAAGATATTGAATTATTTCTTTTTTATGAATACATACACTTTTGATAGACAAGTTTAACAGTCTTGAGAATGATTTTATTATCCAGATAAATTCCTATCTGGAGTCCACGGGCCCTTGAGCAACTTTGACATAAAAAAACAACTCACATTCACCACACATTCACTCAGAGTGGCCGAGAGGAAATTCCCCCCAGGGCTAAAGGTAAACTTGGCTCCAATTAAAGCATCCGTTGGCACCTCACAGGACAACAGGAAATCTTTGTTTACCGCAAAACATCCCGTTGTTGGCCTCGGGGTTGTGTGACCTTTTTTGATATACACAAGCTGAGCGTCATCGAGTAAGGTCGGTGGAGCCCTATATTTCAAGATCTGCCATATCCTTAAGAGAAACAATTGAAACACGTGTGCATTTGTGTTTATATTGAGGCAGTGTTGCTTCTGCGTCACAACCTGGTCTGTTTGATATACATACGTATTGTTGAAAATAGCTGCTGCTTGACACGCCCATGTTCAGGGAGCACAACAGCTAAAGTTAGAAGCAGGGAGATGGGAACAGCACAATATGTCGAGAAGAATAATAAGGATAAATATTGAAGCTCATTTTCCTAAACTTTACACCTAAGCATCATTATTATAAAATGATATACTACATTTTAAATAGATATAATATAAACATATAAATTATTATATACATATCAATTCGATGAGATATTATTTATAAAAGCGGGTCAATCTACCCAATCAATGGGTCTTTATTAAGTTTCCAGCAATAGATCCATATCATTCACAGTGAAGAGTTCAACACATCACTCTTGTGTATAAACCAAACGTGGGTACAGTATATATATATATATATATATCCATATATATATATATTGCCAGGTAAATAAATGATAAACAACAAAGCATCATATTGAATTGCCTCTGCTATGATGGCATTATCATTTTAGAAAGCTGAAGATGAATTGTTTCTCAACTCATTCAGAGCCATTGACGGTTATAGACGTCAAAGATATTCACTGGGTTGGCAGTGAATGAGTCATTGACTTGTTGAGATCAGAAATAAAACAAAAGTTCATGTCATGTTATGTGAGTGTGATCAGAAGGAGCAGTACCTCGAGTCAAGTTTCTTTACGTAGGGTCGGCACGCTCCATTTTTTGGCAAGGTGCATATATGTCTCATCTTATCACAGTATGACTGCAACTGCTCTTCTTCACTTTCACACCATTTTCTCTACTCTTCTCTGTTAAATTGATTCATGTCATCAACGTCCTGATTGCCAGCGGATTGAGCTCTTGCCTTTCTGCCACTTGCCTTTCTGCCACTTGCCCTTCTGCCACTTGCCCTTCTGCCACTTGCGTTTGTGCCACTTGCGTTTCCAGCACTTTTTCTACGGTTTCGCCTCGGTCGGTGCTCCGAGAACCAATTGGTGACAGCCATGGCGAGACGCAGGAATCCCAGGCTAATGCAGTGCATCTCCGAAGTTATGGGAATATCAGTAAAGATGGCGTGATCCCGGCTGATTAAGGTCGAGCCGCATTGAAAGTCTTTGACTATGTTGAGGATCTCGAGACGCTCCGTCTGGCGCATCATGCCTCGGATATTCAGCAGGGTGGAGACGTGCTTCTGCCTGGTGTGAGGAAGGACACGGACAGACGGAGGTGGTGAGTGGAAGGTGATGACATGGGCGTCATTAGGACGGACAGTAATGACTTTGCATCACATCCGTCCGTCTGAGTCATCTGTTTCTGGGAACCAACTACTTTTTTTGAATGTGCCGTAAGCAAATATTATTCCACTTACCGGAAGGTCTGCAGTCACTATTGAATATTGTTAGAATTGATTATCCTATCGATTATTCTGTCAATTGATCGAATAATTGGATTCATTCTGTCAGAATTTTTTCTTTCGCTTCAAAAATATTTTCGGTGTCATTTAGGTCACTGTTAATCCATACCATGCAAGTAGGATTGATGGGCATTGTTTTCCAAACGTTTTTGATGAAACACAAAAGAGAATCCAGTCAGGACTACAGAAATGATTAAGCATCATGAAGCAGGAATGAAATACCAAGACGGAATACCAGAGTAAACAAAAAGGGTCTATGGAGCTAGCTATCGATCTCTCTCTGTCTGTCTCTCTCTCCCTACGTGGCACCAGTCTGTCTCCTGCTGGGTGACAGGAACAGGAAGTACTCGGCAGCAGCTTCCTGTCTGCTCTTTGGAGACTTCTGCGTCACAGGCGCTAAGGTTGCCAAGTGTCATCTCAGTCTTAATCTGTGAACAAACATCTTTGGCAGTTGAGCCTCACTCCCTCCCTCCCTCCCTCCCTCCCTCCCAGCCCGAGGCCTCGTCGCCTTATTCACTCTCAAAACAGAATAGCAAATCCAAAAATAGCAAAGTTAATGGATGATATGTTTTCATGCGCCTTTCCTTGTTTTGAACCATTGTGACAAAAAAAACATACATACTCAGACATTTCCCTTGGCTGGACGCCAAAAACAACAGCGAAAGCATGCAGAATATAAGTCCAGAAATTCTTCTTATAGACACATCCTGACAAGATCTATTCACATAAAGAAAATGTGTTCAACCCTTACCGAATATCTGGAAACTCTTTGACCAGTACAGCAACCTCCATCTGGATGGAAGGCGTGTCTTCGAGGAGAACAACGTCAGCTAGGTGGCAAATGAGACTGTCCAACCAAGATGAACTTGATTCCTGAAACAGACATGCAAATTGGATTATTTACCGTCATAATGTTTGCCATTCATCATTATTTTAAGCATTGGGTTTATTCATTTGTTTGACATTATTTAGAGATTCTTATATGTTGTCTGTACTAATTGCTGTATAAGCGACTCGAATTTGCTGAAAAGGTCATCTAAGGGATGAATAAAGTTGAGTCAAAGTTTCTCAAAAGCAAAGCAAAAATGTTTACTAAGTGAATCATAAAATTCCGTTTTTCCTGCCTATTGTTTGACAGCGGAATTCTTTGGTTTGACATTTGCTAAAAATAATCTTTTTCACCCCGTCACTAAAAATCTGCCCCCTCCCTCCCTCGCCAGTTTCCATTTTTCACAGTCAATTCATTCTCCTCTTCAGCGAAAAAGGCCATCAAGGCCATCCCGCACTCACTCACTCACTTCAAAGTCACCCAGCTGACAGGAACAGGAAGTTCCCTCTGAACACAGCAGCTTCCTGTTGTCAAGCGAGGTGACGGACACTTGTTTGAACTCGGGCACAGAAAGAGGGCAAATGCCACGCTGTCAGGCCAAGTTGTTTTAAAGCCTCTTCCCCTTTCGGGTTAGTGCCTACGTAAGCTGAGATCATCCATCTCCAACTCGCCGGCTGCCACCATTTTTCACAAGTCACTGCTGTATCAACAGTGTCTGGCTTCGTCCTGACTTAGGAAGTTGGAGGGGCAGGCTCCATTCTCAGCAACCATCCTTGCCATTCTATTCGGTCCTAGTCCAGACATTACCCCATAGCAAATTCTTTCGAACGAACGAAGAACAGCCTCACTCACCAAATCCTGAAAGAGTCCTTTAATCTGTTTGGCTTCGTCTTGTAAGCGGAAAGCCATTCTCTTTCTCATCTTGGACGAGGTGCAAATGAGCCGACCCCGCATGATGGCTCGTACGTACTCGACCAGGATCCGACGGTGCACCTCGCCCACCAGCGTCTATGTCATTGGAGGAAAAAAAAAAAAGATCCAATGGAAATATTCTCTTATAAACCTGGTCAAACAATCCATACCTGATACGGTGGAGGATCCATCCGTCGGAACTTTTTGAAGTGTTGTTTAATGCTCGTTTCGATGGCCCCGAAGGTATCTGTGTTGGTCAGCCATTTCCTCTTGATCATTTTGTCAAAAAACGGCTGGAAACGACAACGGATGCTTCAAATGGGAGCTGTCCGACTGACTAAATGCGACGACGTTACTGGTTGGACATTTGCTCACCCTAATGTGCTCAAACAGTCTATCGGCCAGCACCTTCACAGAATGGTTGATGATCTTGTCCAGGGAGGAGTTGGCTCTTTTTGCTGAAGGCTCACTGGCCTGCGGATCACACTGCCTGCAGCGCTCCACAAAGGCTCTACCGTGTCCAACAAGAACATGAATATTCACATTCTGAAAGCCATCTTCAAAACAAAACTTGACCTGAGAGGAGGGCAGCAGTTGACTAGCGCTATGGTCCTGGAAACGTATCCATCTCCTCGATCGCCAAACTCTGCCTGGGTCTCGTGAAACATCTGTGCTTTTCTTTGGAAACTGCGCACAACATTTGCTTTGAAAATCCACAAAACACCAAAGCTAAGCTTCCAGCAGAAGCAATTTGGCATGAAGGGCAAGCCCAGATCCCAATTTTTCAACTCACCTATGAAGAAAGTCAGCCAATCCGATGAGACTAAAGCGAGCCACCCTTGCCCCGAGGAATTGGTTCACAGAAGTAGATTTGTCCAGATCTACCTTCAGCCTCTGCAATTGTCAAATTCCTCAGTTATGTATCACAGCAGTTAAGTCTGTAAATGTCCCCAGACAAAAAAATAGGACCTGAATGACCGACGGCGCTAGGTGGGACTGATACTCCTCAATGTGGAGCGTCTGGGCCCATCGCCTCTCTTCGTCATCCAGAACCTGAATGAGCTCTTTGGACACCTTCTCCTGCAAATCCAATAGACACATGAGCCTTGTTACATCAGGCGGGGCAGTCGAATCAAACACTTTTCTTACCTTGACAATGCTAAGACACTCCGTTTCCAATTGGTCCACCGTGTCTTGAGGCAGAAGAGGTTCCAGGGAACCATAGTTGATTGGCGTTGCGGTGCCAATGGTTCCCAGGACATCACTTGGAAGAGAAACATGTGATTCCAAAAAGCTATTTGAGTGGTTTTCACGCTATGACTGATGTACTCTACCGGTTGTAGATGTTGTAGAACCAATCCAACAGTGAATAGACGTCGGTAATCTGCAGCGGGCCACGGGTAAGTGTTCGTAGACGTTTCGCCACGGCTTGATGATAACTTTCCACATACACCTGGAATGCAGAAAACTCCTCGGGGTAAATGGACACGGCGTTCCTCTTGGCCGCGTCCAGGTCATCCACCATCCGACTCCTCAGACGCTCCAGGTACGAGGCCAGCTGGCCCGCCTGAGTGTCCACCTGGTTGGGCAGGCTCCAGTCAGCAGCCTCCGCCACAGCTTCTCTCCACTTCACTTTCAATCGTCGAGGACGGTGGCTTTGTTGGCTCTGGGGAGCTGCGTCCAGATCTCGCTCTGGCTTGTTCTTCTCTCTGAGAGCCCAGGCCATGTCCGCATTCTCCTCCTGCTGAATAACCAGTACCACATACCCGAGGTTGTGTCCGGCACTGGGCTGGCGGAGAGACTCGCGGACCACATCCCACATCTCTCTCATTAAAGCCTCATAGAGAAGCTCCACGTCTTTCTCTTTACGGCGGCTTGAATCCTGAGTTGCGTTGGAGCTGAGTGACTCATCCAAGGATGAACACGATAAAGGAATCATGCCAGAAGCACCCAAGGGAGCAGGACTGACGACGGGACTTGACGGCAAAAGAGAGAGCAGCTCACACTCTCGTTCCAGCTCCTGGATGTGCGTGTCAGCAAGGAGCAGATCCCGATGGTTGACTAGCTGTAAAATCTCCAGTACTGTTGAGAGTAAAGCAGAGACCAAATTAGTTTCAGTGGTCTGGAAAAGATCTCAGATACATACATGAATGAATGAATGAATGAACTACAGACTAAACCCTGGACATTGGACAAAGGTCCATGTGACTTTGATGGCTCCTGAGTCGGATCTATTTTTGTCTCTTTTCCATGACAAACATTGTTCCCTGTGGAGTCAGTGGAGCAAAACTACGTTGAACGAGGGTATAGGAAGTGCGTGCACTCGTTTCCTGGTCCAACAGACTGTTGATTGAATCCAATGACTCAGGATTATGTGGAGTTCACATCAGTCGCAATTTATTAGGCAAGGAGCCATATAGTCAAAGAAAGATGGAGGCAGTTGTCCCCAAGAATTACAGTGGAAGCTCAAATTTATGGACCGACCGACCAACGAGCTTTGGATTCAACACAATAAAGTTTTAGTCCTAGCATCACTTGTGATCAGAGATATCCTGGTTGTCTACCTGAGAGGGGCTCTCTGGTTTTGACCACTGGTTCTTTTTCCTCCGTTTCCTCATCAGTCTCCTGTGAAGCCTTGTCAGACATGGATTCCCTCTTCATCTTGCCAAGGCTGACCATCCTGAGGAAAGAGGGCCGCCTCGATGCCTCCGCCTCACCGTCTGCACTCAGGTCCCCACAGGGCAGGCTTTCTCTGCGCTCCTCCTTGCGACGGCCGCCGCTAACGCTGCACAGGAGCCGCACAATTCAAAAGAGAAATAGGGAGGGGGTGCAGATGCCTCACGCATGACCAAATGGATCGATACGTCGATTGTTTCTTGACACTTTTGTCCTTTTGCGATGTATCGCTTGTTGATTCCATAATGGTGTATCGCTTATGCACTCGCCATTTCCTTTGTATGCTTTGTCCCGTTGTCGTGTCATCCTTAATTATGTTATACAGGCCTCGTGTCTTACAGTATAAAGGCTCGGGTTGTACCTGAACGTGTTCAATCAACCAAAGTTCATGAACTTGTTTAGAATTTGGATGAAAGTGACCTGAACGGAATGCATTTTTGCTGCATATATACACACACACACACACATTTACACACATGTATATCGAGGCAACAATTGTGTGTGGCCATCCTCACCGGAATAAAGTCATAATTCCTTCTGAGCTTCTGCGTAGTCCTTTCCTTTTTTCCCGTTGTGTTGGGAGTGTGTTTGAGTCTCCAGGGCTGTAGTGGGGTAAACTGTGTCCCCACACACTCCGTCCAGATTTGCGGAGCCCCTTGCCCAATTTTCCAAGGGTTTTCAGTGGCGACACACCACAAATCCGCTCCAGGGTTCCCCTTAGCGGCTTTCCTTTAAGAGTTCCCGCTCCGTGCTTCTCGGCATTCAGCTCGTTTTCCTCCTCTTCTCCATCTCGAGAGGACCTGAGCTGGAGGTTACCCCTGACCTCTCCCATGATGAGCCCCACGTCACCGTCATTCCTCTCGTCCTCATCCAAGTCAACGTCCTCAAAAGGGTTCAGGTTCTTTTTCAGATCCTTCAGTTCGTGCAATTCATTCAGATCATTCAAGTCCTTGAGGTCCAGGTCAAGCCTCGGGAGAATAAGTTCACCATTCACTCTGGGGAACTCATGGCAGCTCTTTGACCTACCTGGGAGCTTCTTTAGAATGGGCATGTTTGCACTTGAGATTGGAACTGTTGCACAAGAACAAGGGACACCAAAAATAATTAGTCGATCACTCCAACTGTGCCGTTTCTTTACTTTATACGGAAACGATTCATGACAAATATTTCAGCTGTATTTGATGCTGTAATAATAGACCAACTATTAGCAACGTTACCTGGATCACACCTGTATGGATAAAGAAACATTTTTAGAAAACACAATCGAGTGACGGAGCAATGTGAAAGCCACCAAAAATGCAGTCTTACCTGAGAAGAAAACGATCCTTGTAGTATTTCAGTAGCGTGTCATCCTGAAGTGTGCAGGCTTTGTGTGTGTGTGTGTGAGACTGATGAGTGCAAGAGTGTGTCTGAACGTACTCGTGGACTCAAGAGAGCAATGTGGCTGCCCGTGGTTTCCTGGCCAACTCTATTGTGGTGGAAGGTGATATGTTTTCCTGAGGAAAGGCCTGTCCTGTCGCTTCTACCCCTCCTACACCAGCAAAGCTTCACCCCCCCCCGCCAGTTCCATGAACACCTCTAACTTCTGTCTCGGTGTGGCAGAATTTGAGGGATGAATGGATGCCCTTGAGTGCAAATTCCATTCATGCATCAGCGGCAACGTAGCGGAAGTGAGCAGCAATGATGATAGACACTTGGGTTGATGCCATATCGTTTGTAACATAACTTCATTGCCGTAGCAGGGCCGTAATAGTCAGGCTCTAATGTCACATAAAGGAAACTGCCGGACATTTGTTTGTGCCTGAAGTATGGTTATAAAAAATCTTTTGTTTGAGGTCTACCCACATTTGTTTATCATAAATGGCACCAAAAAATACGAGTTGATATAGAAGACACGGTGGTTCTTTGTTACAACCTACCGGCAGTAGATGCTTGGGCAAGATATATAACAGTTAAATAAAAAGAAAATCAAAAATGACATGAAATGAAATCAATCATTATTTCTCACTCGCTGATTGGTGGTGCCAGGGTACACTCACCTGACTCGAGTGCTTAATGATGATGGTGTGCATGTGGGTGTGGCTGCTTGTTCATCTCCATAAGGACCCTCTGACTGGCTGCCGACCAATTCTGGGTGTGGTCTGCCTTTTGCCCCATATCAGCGACCCCTGTGACCCTGAACAGGATGGAGGGAGGGAGGGAGGGAGGGAGCACCATACCCGGCCGGACTCCCCTATGGCAAAAGCTTTCTTACAAGATACAGTGGTGAATTCTTGTTTCTGCCACCTAACGGACACTTTGGTAATTGACCATCGTCCCATAATGTGATATACTGTCGTCAACAAACAAATACTGCAAGGATAGCTTGGTGGTTTCATTTTAATATACTTGAAAGAACACCATTTAATCATGACTATGATGATGGATGTGTGACAACATATGTCAAAACATA
Organism: Syngnathus acus; assembly: GCF_901709675.1. Lineage (NCBI taxonomy): Eukaryota > Metazoa > Chordata > Actinopteri > Syngnathiformes > Syngnathidae > Syngnathus > Syngnathus acus. The sequence goes on along the minus strand of NC_051099.1, from coordinate 878,193 downwards.
CATGCATTCTATTTGACAAGACTTTTAAATGAATGATAGTTTAGAAATAATGGTAATAAGTTTGAAGTGACGGAAGAGCCACTTGTTTCTTCTCTCGCACTGTGCCACAAGCACGTCATTGGCAGACAGACACCAAATTCTCCAACCACAAATGTTTTGTATATCCATTGGCAAGGATTTGACAAACAAATCATATGGATAATTAAATACATGAGTGTGATGGGTTTTTAATTACTGTGTGTTATTTGTGTGTGTGTGTGTGTGTGTGTGTGTATATAATTGAGGTTGGGGCAGCTTGTCAAAGGGTCTGGTTCTGGCCTTGGTGGAAATGGTGTGGTTTGTTGAAATGATAAGGTTCATGGCGATGGTGGCTGTGAGCGATGACGGGATGCTCCACGCCTTCACTCTGCAGCTCTTCCTCCTTATGAACTCCCTGTAGCTTCTCCACCAGCTCTCTGACGAAGGTCTTGAGAAGAACACAGCACAATCGTGTCACATCAAGTGCAAGGATTTTCCTACAGGTGGCGCTAGTGTTCACTTTCCAGTCTTTTCTACTCTGTATATTTGCTTTTTGCTGTTCATATTTCAAATGCAGTCATGCACTGCTCCTTCTGGGCCAGTGTCTTGTCTTTTTTAATACGAAAATACGAACAGCCCTCAACGGCCAGCCTTGGCCACAACCTGATCAGGACAAAATAAAAAATGATGCATGGAATAAAACCAAAATATTACCTCAGTATCTTTGTGACACTTTGTAAGAAGCTCCTGTAAAAAACGGAATACAAAACGTTACATGCAGTGGAATATATTTCAAGAAAAGCAACAGCCTGTTGTTTGACTTTGTATCGTTCAACCTTTTGACTTGTCTTTTGTCTTTTCAGTGTGAGCTCAATCCTTAATATTAAAATGTGGGACATATTCATTGTATATATGCCACACACGGATAATGGCATCAAATGTTAGAGCCTTTAAGAAAGTTTCTTTACCTGCAGTTTTTTAACACGTTCCACATCATCAGGAAGGTCAATGAAGTCGTCAATATTCACCTCTTCAGGCATATCTTCTTCCTGATACCACGACATCAGATAAAGATGCAAAACATTTGAAAGGTTATCATGGAAAGGCCACATCCATATCAAAATCTTGTGCGCCGGTAGATACCAGAAGTCAAACTCCTGACTAAGGTTTGTTCTTATAGTTAGCGGTACTCAAGTAAGTCCAACTGAATTGATTCATCAATAATTGTAAGACCCAAAAGCTCTTGTTTTCCTTTTTTTATTGGGTCAATCGAATCAGAAAAGTTCCTCACTTGCAAAGACTCATAGAGCTTGAAGATGTTTTATCTTGTTTAACGGGATCTGAAAACTGAAGATTGCAGGTCAGTCATTTGTGGCTTTGAATACTAACACTGTTGTTTGGGCATAATTGCCCCACAGAAGCTTCCAACAAATGGCCATTGTAGCTATTGTATCTATCGGCTGTGTGTCTGCCTGAGAAAGACACATTCATTCATTCATTCATTCATTCATTCATTCATTCATTCATTCATTCATCTTCAACACTGTACTCTGTGTCCCTCTTTCTTTCCACTTTAATTTGGATGCGTGCCTCAAGACCAATTAGAAGATTTTTATGAGTCAACTAAAAGAAGGCAAGGGGCAGCTACAGTATCAGCAGAGATGCACACTTGTTTATCTCCATCCTGTCTTCCCTCCCCTTCCTTATTCGCCTCACAGTTCCAGACAGGCCATGTAAGGGAATAACTCCTGAGACAGATTACAGATATAGGAGAATTGGACTACAGATGGGAGGTGTCCTTCTAAGGAGAAACAGACCTGCCCAGTGGCCACCTCTGTTAACTCTTAGAAGACGAGATGGACCGCGAGACTGTCAAACCTTGAATGATCCCTGTCGCCTCATTGCCATGACAGTTCAAAACTATTTGGTGGCTCAGATGGAAGAAACCAAGAATAAACCTAAGCGGTTGTATTCATGATTTGGCATTCAAGAAGAAAGGAGATGAGCACAGGTAATGTACCTGCGGTTGTGCCTCCCTCTCGTGGGACCCACCTGACCAGAGTAGAGCACGTCAAGACGGTCATCAATCCACTTCTCCACATCGAGGCGTCTCTGCAGCTCTTTCCGGTTGTATTTGACTGTAACCCGGGCATGTCTTTTGGGGGCATGCCCGCTGTATTCCTCAAACGGATCTTCATCTATTAAATGAACGTCCCCGCTTTCTCCAGGTTGGGTACCGGTCCGGTCGGATGCCATGTCCTCTCTGTTGTGTACTGGTCTGACTGGTTTCGCGTCTTCTTCTCTCTCTCTCTCTCTCTCTCTCTCTCTCTCTTTTTTTTTTTTTTTTTTTTAAACAAGCTGAAGTGGATCGAAGCGTTGGGAGGCGACGACAGCTCAGACAGACCTGGCATCGTTCCGCCGGACTGTGTTTTGTTTTCAAAATGGTACTTCCATCACATGTTTATATGGAAGCCCATTAACGTTCATGCTATTTGGTTAACACCGTTTAACATGACTCCCTTGACGTAAACTATGTAGTTGTACTACAAAAGTAACTTTCTTTTGTTTACTGTTGAATTCTCGTTTAAATAAACAGAGAGAAAAGTGCCCTGGAATTGCTTTTCGCTCTTACGACATATGGAAAATAAAATGTTTTTCCTTTTAAATATATTTTATTGCGCACTTGAAGTCTCCAGGATCGTAGAAAAAAAATAATCGAATCCCTTCAGGTGTTGCAGAGAGACTTTTAAATTCGGTTTGGGGGATATTTTTTACCCCGTTCAATTTTTTATGATGTATCAGTGGCTCTATGAAAGTTTATTTTTTCAAAGGATCATTAGGGCATGAATCATCTGTTTTTCGAAAGGAAAGGAGTATCTACTTGTAAACTAGGTATCTCAACTTCATTGCATTACATCAAACATGTTTTTATTTCACAACAAATCCACATTATGATCAACTTAAATAATAATGAAAACACACACACACACACTTTGGCATGAACACAAACAATGGCACATGACAGGGCAATGTGATCAGTTAACAGTCAACTGATGATCGCTTTCTCCCGCTATCCCTGCCATGAATAACTTTGGGACATTTTATCTTCCATCGCCCATGAAACTAATAAAAAATAATAATGTTTGTCTTCATTCAGGATCATATAAATATATTTCTGTGACAATCAAAGTGAAGCCGTAAACATTGTTTTTCCAAATAAATAAATAATAAAGTATCGAAAAATGATGGTGCGCACAATAAGGAAAGAATGAGCAAAGGAAGATTGAAAAGCAAAAGAAAAAACAAAACAACAAAAGACAATCAGAAACCAAGTCATACATTGGAGGCAAATTTTCCAGCAGTTGGGTACTGTAACTTGATGTATTTGGTTTGAGTTGTAGGTCCTACGAAAGATGGATCATAATAAGTTTTTTCTTTGGGTCTTAAATGTCAAAGAGGTATGCCCCATATACTTTTTTGGAATAATCTTTGTAAATGATCTTCATTCGAGTAGTCCATGGTTTGGTCTGTTGTAGTACAGCGGCTTTCTTCAACTCGTCAATTTTGCTCCTCGTGTCCGCAAAGACGGAGGAGCGACAAGTGCTAATTAATATTCATTTTCTTGCGTTCACCTTAGCCCAGCAAGTGAACCAAGGCCTGCCTCATCCCTCCACATAAATTCCTCCCTGGCCAGGCTGCTCTCCGCAGGGTTGTGTCTGTACCCTGACCTTCCTTCCGAACAGGGGGCAAAGCTGAGGCGGGCTGTGCTGTTGCTGATCTTGAACAGACCATTTGGGCTGAGGAAGGAGTCTCTCTCGCTTCCTCCCAGGTTGTTCACCGTCTCCAGGTCATTGTAAACTGCTGTGTCGCTGAGCTGCTTCCTTCCTTGCAGCCTCCTGCGCCTCCTCAGCAAGATAATACCGGCCACCAGAGCCACCACCAGGACGGCAAGAACGCAGGAGATGGTCAACGTGGCCGAAGAGGGCTGCGAGCTTTGACGCAAAGCCGGCTTGAAACTGGGCTGGAGCGTGAACTCGCAACTGGGACCCATAAATCCTTTCGGGCACTGGCATACGGGCCCTGTGAAGTGAGTGAAGCAAGTGCCGCCGTTCTGACAAGGACGTTGGCCGCATGCGTCGGAGCGCACGCTGCAGTTCTTGCCAGTGTAGCCCAAGGTGCAGGAGCAAATGTAGTCATTCACACCATCTTGACAGGTCCCAGCATTCTGGCAAGGGTTCGAAGCACAGTCGTCCGTGTTGACTTGGCAGTTGGCACCGGTGAAGCCCGCCTGACAGCGGCATAGAACGCTCTGGCCCAGGTCTAGACACTCGCCACCTGAGAGGGGAAAAGCACTTGGTCAGCATCGGGCAGACCACAGACTCAAATGCTTGCAATGCAAATTTGAAGCGTTTAAAAATGCTAGGTGGACACTGCATGTGGTCAAATCAAGAAAGAAAGAAAGAAACTGTCGAAGTAGTCAATTCAAATGAACCCCAAGGAAAGCGTCATTTGAGGGCCAGTATTTTCATACGCCCACAAGGGGGCGCAAAGTTACCGTTTAAACAGGGCCTATTGCTGCAGCGATCCAGCTTCTTTTCACAGTTGGAGCCGGTGTAACTGGGTGGGCAGCGGCAGGTGTAACCCCCCGTCATGGTCTCCACACACGTCCCGCCATTGAAGCAGGGACCATCCGCACACGTCATTGCAATGATTTCACAGTTTTTGCCGTAGAATCCTTGCGGGCAGGTGCACGAGTAGTCATTTTCAAGGTCCTGCCGAACAATAACCAAAGTGGCCAAATCATTGCATTGTCCCTTTGTATTCAAATTCAAAATGCAGAAGCTCCAACTACTAACATAGACACTGATTTAAAATCAAGCATTTTGACTTCTCTTTCAAATAAATACACTCTTTCTGTGGGAAACTTACATTGCAGCTGCCTCCATTTTTGCAGGGGTTGCTGTCACACTCATTCGTTTCCAGCTCACAATTGGTTCCCCCGTAACCAGGCCTGCAGGTACAAGTGTAGCTGCCTTGACCCGTGTTGGTGCAGGTTGCGCCGTGGGCGCACGGCTTGTGGTTGGTGCAGTAGTTAAGATCCTGGTCACAAAAGAGGCCCCCCCAACCCTCCTGACAGTTACACTGCCAAGGCTGGCTGCAGGTGCCGTGGAGGCAGCCCGGGTAGCGCACGCAATCGCTGCACGAGGGACCCTGCCAACCCATGCGACATTTACAGCCCCCTGGGGCCTCGCAGTAGCCGTGCCTCTCGTTGCAGTCCGCAGAGCAGATGGCTAGGGGGAGGAAAAAAGAAAGAAAGAGAGATGGGGTGGGGGGGGTGATTACAAAAGGCACGCCTTTGCATACATCTTCCGCACACATATCGGGGTCTGTCTGACCCCAGCCGCCCCCCTTTCAGACTTCAATGTTGGTTAAGTATTAAGCCGAGCAGCTGGCAGGCAAGGCACGCTGCCTGGGGATGCTTTCTTCTTTGTTTTGGTTTTTATCTCCTTACTACATGCAAACAGATCACCTTGAAAATGGTTTGTGTCATCACAACCGCAATGGCTTTTTTGTGTACCAGAAAACATGAGGTCAATGGGACAACAATTTACAAAACACACCTTAACTGGATATCACCATTCTCTTTTACAATAAAAAGAGGAGTCTCGAGTTTCTCTTTGGCAGGTCCCAAATGTTATGGATTTGTTTTGTCTCAGTTCAAATAATTGACTTTGAACAACTGAAAAGTTGAATTTCACCTGGAGTAGTACCACTCAAGTGTTGTGTTTTTTTCTTTTTTCTTAACTCATTTTTTGTCACATGCTTCATCTTAGTTAGGGTTACACTTTACGACTTACGTTCAGAGCAGTAGTTTCCTTTCCATCCCGCCAAGCAGATGCGGTTGCCCTCCTCGTCACAGGTGTAGTGACCCAGCGTGTCGTCCCGTGGCCTGCAATACTCGGCGCAGCCGTCTCCAAAGTAGAATTCGTCACAGAAGACGTGGTATGAATATCGCAGCTCGCTCTGCTCTCCAAAGTGCACATCCTGGGACCAGTCCTCCCCGATGGCCAGTCTCCTCCTGGTGGCCAGGCGATTCACTAGATTGTTTTGGTTATCTGCAGACAAAATTCGGTTTGAATTGATTTCGAACATATTGCCATCACGGGAAGGTCACATGGGAGAACAATGTCACCCACCTGTGTATTCAGTTGGGGATTCTGCGTTCCATGCTTCAATAATCAACGAAAATGTCCCCTAAAAAATACAGGATGAATAAATATCCATCCAATGGCCGCCATTGAAATCATTTCATCATGATGTTGAGCTTACCGGCCATTTGAAGTGGAACGGCACCCTGATTGGGGCACTACTGGAGATGGACGTGTGATCGGCCCTGATGACATTGGTTTGCCCGGTCCCAAACGTGCACGGAGGCTCTGCGGAGATCACATCTTCCGGATGCTTGAGGCAAATTCGAAAAAATATGTGGCAGTCCCTATGCCGTCTGCAAATTCGCTGCGCCGTGTGGAATGAGTTGATTTTCAACTCAAACACTCCGGAGCATAACACCTGAAATGACAAAACAGCATAATATTTAAAAAATATCTATTCTGCAAGAAGTTGAGATCATTCAAGTTGAGAAAATCCACTTACAACGTGCACCAAGGCCAAAGCCAAAAGGTATCTCAGGTGTGCACGTGCCATTTCCTCGGACTTTTTCAGGGCTTTCCAAATTGATATGGACGCAGGCAGTAATTCCACACCAAAAAAAAGATAACAGTCCGTCAAAACATAAATGACGCTCGACGATAGTCTTCCTTTTGCGTTTTCTCCTCGTTTGTGGCTAACCCTATTTTACACGTTGCACTCTACTTTGTTTTGGGTGCTGCAGCGTAATGATTGCTTTTATACCCGGCCGCTGGTGACGCGCGTCACGGCCAAAGAGGTGGGTGGAGTCGGAGGAGACCTCAGGGGAGGGAGCAAGTCTGCCTGCAGGGATTTAGATACATCTGGACCCAACTCATTTGGATGGAGAAGAAGCTAATGTGTGTGTGTGCGTTTTACAGGGATATGGATTTGGTGGGTTAAGAAATACTGTAGAAATACCTGCAGGACAACAGGATGCGAAAATACTCTTTTTCTGCATTTTTCCCCCCCCGCCGGCTATTACACGCCTAAAAATCGCCTCGAACATAACATCTGTTAAACGCAAAGTTTATTTTATTCTTATTATTATATTTACTTATATACATATACATATATAGCAGAAACTATAGCACATATGGTCCACTCTTTTTCTTTAGCACTTATAATTGCTCTGACGCGTGTGGGGGAGACAAAAAGTGTGGCGGGGGGTCCCTGGATAGGACTAAAGGCTATTCAGACGCCTTAAGCGTTTGTGTGCGCGTGCGCGCCTGTATCACATTGCCTTTGTCTGGCTCTCAAGTGAACAGCTGTATGATAATAAACGGCACATGGTCGGTCGTGTGCAGCGCCATCCCTGCTGCTATTGTCTTCCCAGAGCGTGACCCCCCCAAAACACACACACGCGCAACACCCCTCCCCAACGCATACACACACTCATCAAATCCAATTTTTCAGGGTGGGCTGGCCGTTCGTTGCTGCACCTGTCGTTGGAGGTTAAAAACACCTCAAGTGTTGTTTACACTAGAAAGCTGCTTCATACTGGCTTAATTGCTAGAAACACTGAACCTTATAATTGCTCTGACGCGTGTGGGGGAGACAAAAAGTGTGGTGGAGTGGAGGGGGGGGATTGCTCAGTCAACCTGCTGCTATTTGATTTATTTTTAATGAAATGACATGTCACAAAAAAGGCCAAGCAAAGCACTACTGTGCCTGCAGAGCGTCCAGGTTGAAGCCTGGCCCCATGCCTGAAGTCAGCTGGGGTACGTTCTCGTTTGATAAGCGAAATGTGAAGGCAGCCCTATTCATATTCTAATGAGGGGAGCGGAGCGTGCCTAAGTATACTGACCGACTTCCTTACAACATGAACAATAAATCAAAAAATGTCTGTGTTTATTCCCAATAGGATGTTTTTATCGTCTCACTTCCATAGGTTGCAGTATACCGTCTGTGGATGTTTTTTTGTGTGCTATCAGCATTGATGTGCTGCAGTGATGTCAAATAATCCAATGCCCCTACTAACATGGCCGCCACTAAGGAACGCACGCCTAGTAATATACCAGTTCCTGCCTGTTGATTGTGCCACAGTCTTATGATTGACTTCTTCTTTGGCAAAATAGTAACTATGGCAGGGAATGAACAAATTCTACATTTACAACATGTGTGAGAGAAGGTTTTATATGAGGTGCTTCATGAATCAACAGTGCCTGATGCATATCTTTTGGGGGTGCTGAGCAGATGGACAATGCAGCCGCTCTGTGTGCATATGTCTGACTCGCGAGGAGCGTGACATGAGCGTGCCATGGGGCATGGGAACCGGAGAAGAGTCATGTCACCCTCCCATTCGAGAGGCCAGCATCTGCCTCTTGGAGCAGCTTGAAAACCTTCTCCCTAAGGTCCCGTGAAGGAAAAGGGGGAGTTGCAGCAAACCTGAGCCGCCCGTGCGGGCAGGCAGGCAGGCTCTCCAGGGAAAAGTCAGCCTGCTGTGGCCGCATCCACCGTCCTCGCTTTGTGTCTGATGCGTCGACAATAGTGCCTCGGCGGTGTGCTCATGGGTTGCATCTTTAGATAAACGTCTCAAAACTGTAATGCGATTTCATGTAACAAACACACATGCAATTCAGTAGAAACACACTAACAAAATCTTTTTTTCTCCATATTCCAATTTTTGGGACTCCGCCAATACCACATTGCAGTAAACACACAGCAAAGAGGCATTAGGTGATTGATGAAATTGCCGACATCAGCGAGCGAGCGAGCGACAACGTGCCGGTGGTCAAAGTGACACAAGCCATAAATGTGTGACTTTGAAAAAGAAAAAGAAAAGTGTGTGACTTTGATTTTTGTTTTTGTGGCTTTATTGCTTTGAATTCAGGCAGCTGGGTGGGTCCATTTCTGAGTGCGCCGTCAAAGCGGCAAAAGACAGACAGCAGACTCACGGAGCGAGGGTGAGAAACTCAAGTTATCCACGTCAAATTGTTAACATTAATGTCAATGGCTAATTGTTGCATCCTGAAACCCGTCCATCCACAGGCGTGACTCACCTTGATCCCGCCACCACCAAAAAAGGCCGGAGCCTTTGTTTGCACCGACTACTTTTATTAATAGCGTGACATCCAAGAAGGTGTCAATAAAAGTCCCATACATGAGTGCGACATTGACCCAAAATTCGGGAGGGGTTCTCGAAGATGAATTGGAATTCAAATCCACGACTGCGACATTTACCCAAAATTCAGGAGTGGTTCTCGGAGATGAATTGGAATTTAAATCAAAACACGAAAGCAGAATCTTAAAATCAGGTAAAGTACATTTTCAGAACTCACCGATAAACAGCGCTGGCTGACGTTATTTTCAAATGGTTTCATTTGTGACTCAGTATGGTGGATTGAAGCTGTTGCAGTAGGTCTGGGCATCCTCTCTCTTCTCCAACTGGGTGTCATCATAGCCATGATGGGCCAATGTCAGTGACGTGACTACCGGTTCAAAATGGTGTTAGCGCTAGCGTCATCGACACTCATTACAAATGCGTTTGTTTTGTTGCAGACTTCGGAGCGTGCCCCAAAAATGCTGCCATCTGCCGCAATCTCACTTCACAACATTTCCAGCTGCAGGACATATACAACATGTCGTTAGAAAGCAATGTTCAGTTGAAGGCCAACATCTCTTCTCTGACTGGAGAGAAAACCAATCTCGAGATGGAGCAAAACACCCTCCTCGCCGAGACAGACACCCTCACAAACAAGAAGGCCGTCCTCCAAACTGAGATAGAACGGCTCAATAAAGAGATATGGATGCGGACCTCATACTAAGTACCACTCAGAAGAAAAACAAGATCAAATCGGATTGCTGTTTGTTATGCTATTTTGTACTCCGAATTGGATATATTTGTGCTTTGTTTCAAGTTCTATGAGCGTGCATCTATGTTTGCCTTCAATTCTCCTTTTGGTTCAGGGTAACGGTGTCGTGGAGAAAAGATTCGCCGGGAGCCAGACACTGTTAAGAGATTCCCGGTCGGAAACAAGTGGAGTGGTCCTCTCACTCAATTTTGCTTTATTGTTTGGATGGTTTGATTCGGGACTTTATAGTTTGTGGCATTCGAATGGTATTACCGACTCATTGACTTTCATCATTTTTCTTTGAAATTCCTGCTAAGCATGATGTCATGAGTAAGAAAGCTTTGATTCAATATTTAGATCGTAATTATTATTTCATGGCAACCCTAATAATAATTCATGAAATTTGTATAGCGCTTTTCAAAAACCCAAAGACGCTTAACCCTAGAAAAGCGAAGCCGGCTGTATATCGGAGTTACTGCCCCTTCCTAATCCAACAGTGGCTAGTGGAAGTGAACTGTTTGACTATAAGCAGCAGATGTACCATTTGAGACAAGGCCACCTCCCCCCACGCATGCAGGCCTCAGTCCCACCTTTGCTGGTCCCCAAGCCAGACTCAGCTTCTGCAGCAGATGGGGGATGAAAGGAGGAGCTGGGAGGATGGAAGGCATGCAAACAACAGGCATAATAACTGAAGACAAGGAAAGGTCACACCGGTCAACTGTGGCAATGGACAGGAGGGGGGGAGTTGCAGAAGGATAGATCGATAGATACATTTGGGCCCCTCTAAATCCATCACTCTTTCTGCCAGATGTCAACAAGTTCTTTAAGCTTTAGGGAACTGTAAGCAAAATTTGCTGTGGCACTCTTTTTTTGGGGGGGTAAGCTGTATTTTTTCATTTTATTTTCTGGGGATGCTACATTAAACCAGCTTGATATGAACAGTCAAGCAAAAAATAATTACAATATGTAAAACATCAGTATTTGGACTGTTTGCAAGATATGTTTAAAATTTAAAAAAATTACAAGTTGATGTTAAGGTGTGTTTTTTTAAAGGGTTATTTTGTAGAGAGGAAATAACTACAATTCAGTACAATGCTGTTTTACAGACACTCAGAGAGAATAATAGCTTTTCAGTGAGGCTTAAGTCCAGTATTCAAGGATACCCTAACGAGCGAATGCAAAAGAAGATGGAAAAAGAATACAGCTGCCTGTTCAGGACCCCACCCAGCGAGACACGAGCTGGCTACCCAATGCCTTCCAGCTATGCAGGAAGCGGCACTACAATGTTGAACTTCTATTCAAGTGCAGCACACACACAGTTAGAGCAGCTGTTTAACCAGAGGAGGCAACTTTCAAATGGAACTATGTCATATCCACCATCACCACCACTTTATTTTTTCCACAACCGAAAGCATGACTATATTGCTGACTGTGCATTTCAAAACATTGAGACTGCTAGTTAAACTTTCATGGGAACTCAAGTGTCTTAATGTAAAAACAACCATTTCAAAAATTCATCCACCTGCTCCAATCAGCACAAGCAAAATCATACTTCAACCTTACCTCAATATTTCACCATGAATCATTCAAAAACAAAGTTTACTGAGTTCAGTAGCATAGTTGCTTTAAAATGATTGTGCTGACCTACTAAAGTTAATAACAATCCTCCTGGGCAGGGCAGACTACAGCTGGTCCTTTTGTTTTCCTTTGGACTCCTGACACGTGATGCAACAGGAAAGTGTCTTGAAGGCTTGATCGCTGGCATTCATGATCCTATCAAAATGTTGCAACAATGACGTGGTATGCTGAGAACTACATGTTCATTTGGGTGACCGTGCTCTCTTCATTCGTTGGCCGCTTTTACTAACTACCACAGCGCCCTCTAGTGGACATAGCTAGTACCATGTGCTATTGGACGCAGGTGAGTTTATTTTACGAATACATTATTGTTCCCCAAGAATAAGCCAACACCTTCGATGCAATTCATCTGATACAACTCCTCAAAAAGAAGTGAAAACATAGAGTGCACAGCTCTAAAATCTGCAGAAAGACTGATGCTAATGCTATGAAAACGAGGGCATCATAGACACGCAATAATATGAAAGTGAAATACACTTTCTGATTTGGTGTCATCTCAAGCCTACCGCTTTACCGTCCTTTTTTCCAGAGGTCGAAGGAAGTGAACGCGCAATGAATCGAACGGCAAATCCTCCATTTCGGCATCGTTGAGATCATTGGACTACAAAAGTCTTTCCGGGTAAGAAAGATTTGCGAAACCGTTTGGCTGCACCCATCTTTACCTTGTTTGGTCGTGCCGCCCCAAAGACTGGGACATAAACGATAAAAATACATAGTAAATATTAGATCAAACTGAACGGAGTAAAAATATCCCTCAAACAGACTACAAAAGTATCTCTATATAGATGGGTGGATAGATAATCTTGGCGACTCCAAGAGCACGACAAAATGAATGTAAAAGCAAATAAAGTGGATTTCCCATGGTATGTGTGGTGCTGCCAAAATTTTAAGTGATGGGGGGAGCCCAAAATATTGACAGATAGTTTATTGAACATCTGAATGAAAAATTTTCTTTTACGGAAGTTCTAATATATAATGCAGTAAAGAATGTAAAAATAAAAAGTAAAGTATAGCTTTAAGATATATGGACCATATAATGGTCAGGTGCTGAAAACTACTCAAGGTTACAGTACTCGTGATACTCTCTACACACACGCAAGGGAACACTTACGGACACAAGGCACTGAATTTGACACGTTTCAAATTCAATGTCCCACTCTCGAATGTCAGCAATAAAACCAAAGAAATGCTTTCAAAAGTGGTCCATTCTTTTCAATGCAATGACAGAAGTATCACTTTCAGTAGCAAGAAAACAAACCCACAAAAACCGTCCAATTCGACCGCTCACGCAGGCTTTCTAACAATACAGTGTGTGCAGAATTAGGAGGCAAACTGTATTTTGGAGGATTTTGGTTTTGAACGACTACAGTCAAGATTTTTTTTTTTAGAAACGTTAAACTTGAATATTTAAGAGCGTAAAAGTGAGGATCTGGCTTTCTTTTTCGATGTGTGCACAATTATTAGGCAACTATTAGTGTGTAGAATTATGATGCAACTCAAGTAAAAATGGAAATGTTCCCATCTCACTTGTTTATTTTCATTTGTCAAAGTGAGAATAATAAATAAGTCAAAATTGACTAACATGAAAAAAAAGATGTGATCAATCGAGCCACCCTTCTTTTTAATAACACTTTTTTGCCCCATTTAAAACAAGTTGCCTAATAATGATGATGAACACTGTGGGGTGCTCCAGCATCCCTCCCTCTTTACACAAATACACATCATTTGAAATGCATTCAAGCTTATACAGCATGGAGTTGGAAAATAGGCATCAAAATGATGGTGGTCAAAATACGCACTTGCCTAATATTTCTGCACGGTGTACCGTCTCTCTCTACCCACAATGGAATATCAGTCAAGTACTGTCATAAATACAGTAACCAGTGTAAAATCCAAAGGAAATGGAAGCCTTACGTGGCCAAGTCTCGGGTCAGATCCGGCAACTTAATGCTATAACGCTGGCCGTCCGTTGAGCTTATCGTGCATGAGCGTGATGGTGCTGCCCGTAAAGTCTCGAAGCACCTGGACAGTTTCTCGTTGGAGCTGCAGGGACTCGCGCACAAATTCCTGCTGAGTTTCCGCAAGCTGCTGCACCGACTCGGACAGAAGCTCCAGCGAGCGGGAAACCGTTTCCAGCAGGACGTTGGTGGCATGCTGCTCCTGGAGGCTGGCCGAAGCATTTTGTAGCATGCTTTCCCTCACGTTTGCGCTGGGCAGACCGCTGAATGGAATTGAGGCTGTCAAGGTTGAAACGCCAGAGGAAGTATGAGCTTGTTCTTGTTTATGGAGGCCGTTCTTTCCTTGGTGATCCCCTCTTGGTTTATTTGGTAAACTTGAAGGAAGCGTGTCGTTTTTGGAGTCATCATCCCAGTCTGGGGGGGGGGACAAGCAGACCTAGGTGAAGGTGTGTCTTTTAAAATGGATCCCATTGATGACAACTCACCTTCTGATACAGGTATTTCAAACTGCACGTCAAAGGCAGTATGTGATGAGTCCCCTGCAAAATGAAATGAAGCAAAAATATGACAATAAGATTAACAGTCATCAATCAAATTCCCAAAGCAGTAGTTGGATCCTCTTTGCTACCTGACTGTGCAAATCCACCTGAAGATTGGGACATTGCCGGAGGCCGAGATGATTCGTCAGCACCGTTCGGCGAACTCTGCATTCCAACCATGTCGTCCTCGTCCATTTCTTCAACGTCGTCGTCGTCGTCGCAAAGAGGGCCGAAGTCACTGTTGATCTGATCTTCCTGATCCATCTCCAGAATCTGGAGCACGACTTTCTCGGTTTGGTTCAGGTCTTTAGAGAGACGCGAGTTGATGCCCCGGTTTGGCACCTTGCCTGACCGCATGGCAGCAACTTTGCGCTTGGTGTCACACTTCAGGTCTGACCATTTCTTAATGACCTCAATGACCTCTCGCTGACACTCGCCGATCTCATTGACACGAGCTGCAATTTCAGCCCATGTGCGCTTCTTCACATCTGTTGGCACGCCACGGTTGAATTTTCCTGGAAAATGTTGACAACGTTGTCACAAGAACATTGGTCCCACTATTAAACGGACCAGCTTAGCATGAGCATTTAGAGACATACCCACAATCACAGAGCGATGTTTCCTCACTTCATCTAAAAGTATGTGGACCTCACTGAATGTGAAACGTGCTTTCCTTTTCTTGAAGCGTATGACACTGTCTTGGTTGAAGAGTAACGTTGAAGACATCCTCCACAAAACAGCGTCAGTGCTTCTTCAGCTGCTTTGTAATTGACTCTCAGCTCCAACTTCTAGATGAGTCTGCCAAAGGGTTGATCATGAATGACATTGGATTTTTTTTACATTGTGACTCAAAATACAAGAAGTGAACCACAAGGCTAACATTTCGTGCTATTTTAGCACAAGGTGAGAATAAACCTACACGCGTTCCAGATGAGTAGCATTGACTACTTTGGTCTATTTGACCGGCATTTAACATAGTGTTTAAGTTACATCAAGTATGAAGTGCATTGTAACCTTGCTCTCGGAGAACCAAAGAACAACTTGCGTTGACTACACTTGCGACAGCCTAGCATAAATAAATGGATACAGTACTCATTCGCAAGAATAAACTTTACAGACACCGATTACAAATAACCATATGCATGTATCTGACCAAATACTTTTGTCCAAAACTGGCGTATATACGTAAGAGTTGGTAGCGTTTGCATTTATTTCAGCTCGGCTAGTTCTGCAAAGCATTGATTGCTAAAGCTAACGTTGACTCAGGTTCGCAGCTAATAATGCACAGTTTTTATTCTCACCACGTGCAGTAGATGAACTGTCTTTATTGCATATACGGCATCAACAGAGCATACCTGCACTTAAGTCAATAGAAGTTGTTTTATGGCAGCACTGATGCTATTCAAGCTCAGCTATGCTTTCTTTGCAGCAAGGCAGCCAAGGCTAATGCTAGTCCTAAGCTAACAAAAAAAAAAAAGCGCAGTATTCGCACATGCTGGCTATTGGAGGGCAGGTCAACTTCCAAAGCGCAACTCGAAAAAGATCAACTCACCCGAGTCCAAAATTTTACATTTGCTCTTGAAGCATTTAAAGTCCTTATCAACAAGCTAGCTAAAATAAAGCTAGCGGGAAGACTCCCATTCAAACTATGTCCGGTGACTAGTTCAAGTCAGGTAGCCTTACTCAAAAGCGCAATTATGCTTCAATGCCCCACAAATCAGAAGACAAAAAAAAAAAAAAATTCATTTGTATTACACGACCCATATTCCCATAGATGTGTCCAAAATAGTAGACACTTAAACTTTTTGCTTTGCCTGCCTTTTGATGACATTTTTCTGATTGTAAAAGAGCTCTTATTTTGAAGGAGAATCACTTCCGAGAGAGCGAGAGAACTGTAGAGATAAATTTGATTTTTTTTTAATTTAATATTGTTTATGATGAAAAGGCATGTCTCAATTAAGTGTTGGTAATTTAAGAAGTTGATCAATTCAATTCAAGACACATTGATCACACCTTTATTTCCAATACAGCACACGTGTCTATTTCGACGAGAAGTTAAGTGGTTATAACTAGAATGACAAAAACTTTGAAAAGGCACCTCAATTATTGGCTGCATGCATTAGTAGCATACACATCTGTATTGTGTATTCATTCACACATTATGCTGGTTCAGGCATATTCCCAGAATTTGAAGTTGTAACAAATGGTAAATGTAAAAAGACAGCAATAACGTGGGCTGGTGGCACTAATATGGAACATAAAATGACATCAAATGACAAAAACAGCTATCAGCCTGTAAACCAAAACAATGTCTCGATGTTAAAACATGCTATCAGGAGAGGACAAGAGATAACATTTCAGATTTCCATTTTTTTTTATATATACGTATGTATATATATAAAATTAATTGATTACAAGACTTAGCCAACATTTGCAGGCTAGACTTAAAACAATGTACTTGATAAAATTTGAATTAAAAGGCAAACAACTAAACATCTTTATGGCTGTTTTGGAGGAGAGAGGGTTTGCCCTTTAAAATTGATCCTGACTTTCACAATTTTAATGTTTTTGTCAACTGAAATGTTTTTGATTCAGCCAAACTATTTCACATTTTATGTGGTCTATAATTTGGATTTAACGCTTCACATTTCATTTGGACTCGAGTACAGTCAAAAAGCAAATGTCAAATAGCAAAGCTAACGACTTAAGCTCAACATGCAATTTCTCATGCTGGCTAACAGCTTTCTCTTCAGCGGTGTGACCATTGTCAGTGAAGGTTTGTGCTTCTTTGATTGACACAGCATTCATATCTGCTTTACAAGTAATATGGCACATTCAACAATACGCTAACAGTCAGGTGATTGCTTTAAAAGGAACATTTGCAGACAGTGAGTGGGCTGAATAAAATGGGAAGTTGCTGGAAGATGGGGATATATATAGCTACAGACCATGTAAACAAAGTAGGACTCTCCTCGGCTCAAGAATACATGGTCAACTGAAGCCACTGGAAAAGACACAAGCATAGAGAAAATGTGAGATTTCATCCAATGACTGAGTTCTCAGTGAGATGGCATTACCTCCTGAACATTGACTTTGATAGTCCCGTTGTTGTCCTTATCCAGCGTTTTAAAGGCACCTAAACAAAAAGGTACATCTTAGCGCCAGCGCCGAAACATCACAATGGAAAACCCGATTTCTTTGGAACTTACGGCACATGGCGTCCAGCCTTACGAGACAGCCAATGTAGTTGTCAAAATCCAAGTTGCCGCTCTCGTCGCTATACCTGCGAATGATCATCTGGAACAGCTGCTCACTCAGAGGAAAGCCTGCACAAGACCATTTCAATAGTCCATATTAAATCCATCAAATTCAACTTTTATCCACACACAAGAGTATAATGCGGCTAGAATGAAACATTCCGTGGAATTGAATCTAAGGCTATGAATGACTGTCCATTTAAAAAAAAAATTGCATTAAATCCAAGAAAAAAAATTGAATGCAGCTATATAGTGCATCTGAAAAGCATTCACGGTGCTTGATTTTTTTTCTTCCATATTTTATTCACATCCCAAAATGCAATTAATTAAATTCAAATGAAAAAATAATATAAAAAAATCAACACAATTCTAATCCATAATTGCTCCCCACAGGCAAAAAAAACAAAAACTCACCAGCAGCTTTGAAAGCATTGGGCAATTCATCCGCCCCAATCACCCCAGAGCCATCTGTATCGTAGGACTTGTACACTCCCTAAACAAGAGCGTACGTACATTTTTTTCAAACATGCGTTCAAAAATGGAATCTTGTAAATCAACTTGCCAAATTTAAAACTGAAACGGCATAAAGATTTGTTACTTGATTGCAGTGTAATACCAAAAATACTTTGACTGTGTTGCCATTGTTCCACAATACTTTTTTTTTTTTTTTTTTCTTTCTGTGACTCACTGGTAAGGATTAACAGTGACCACAGGAATGCAACGGCAAAGAAAGGAAACACCCATGTAGAATAAATGCGCTGTTCGCGATACTTGCCTGCCATTTCTTGATGTTGTTCCACAAGTATTTGAATTCATGGAAGCCGAGTTTTCCAGTGCTGTCACTCTGGAACATCATTAAGGTCATCAAATATGTCATATTTACCCAAGGTGTATTTCAGTCCAACTTACTCAGCATACAAACCCAGTTCACATGGCACTTAGTGTGACTTATCTTTCAAAAGCTTTTGCGTCACCTGTGAAACAACAGATAAAGCCCGAAAAAAAAGAAAGGAAGGATACATCCATGACTGCCACCATGCTTCTGCAAGACTCAATACTGAAACCATCCGTCTTCAGATCTCCATCTGAAACACACACAAGGGTTTTTTTCCTTCTGCAATATAATATCGTGTGCTAGATTAAGATTTGATGAACTTACGTTTTCCAATAATTTTGTTGAGGATGTTCATGAGTTCAGCGGGACTCACTTCCATGTCCTGTGAGAATTCAAAAAGTAGAACTTAAAGTGCAGCCATGCAATCAAATGTAATGTAAAAAAAAAAAAAAAAAAAATGAAGTTAGAACAATCAAGGTCAGAAGATAGGGGGGAACCAAGTATGCGCTCGACGAGGAGACAGTTTCAACAATGAAACAAAGTTGGGCAATCCACTCACATCTCCGGCCAGTTGCTGGAAGACTCTGCGGAACTGTTTCTCCTCATCGCTCTCATGCTGCTCGGCGTATGCGATCGGTCTGCGAGGTGGAGGCTTTGAGAACATTGCAAACATTATCATTAGTCTCGAGTTAATCGTGCACACATTGAGCTAAATAAGAAACGCTTGTCACTCACAGGTTCCGAGGGCATGAACGCGGCCGGGTCGATGTTGCTGCAAAAAGCACAATTCAAATGATAAGTTCAAAAAAGACACACTGTGTTTTGCTATTGGATGATTGTGTAGTATCTTACCCGATGACATTGATGAGGCCACCGATGAATTTACTGGCAAATGACATCTTTAGTCAGCTGTGAATTTCAAAAAGTAACGGATTATTCAAAAATCCAGCACAAACACATGGCGGCGCACTAGTACTATTTCCAGAGACAATCACTGATGAAGGTGCAGGCTCTTGTTCCTTGCCTTTGGTCATTTATTCACAGTTCGACGCTACTGACAGGAATGACAGCTCATGTTTAAAAAAGAAAACTTTCAATATGTCGTTTGAATAAACTACAAACTGTCTTAAGCCAAACTCAGTATTGCAAATATTACAGGGGGAAATATCTCGAAAAACTCAGTGCAAAAATAACAATAAATCGGAGTGCCGCTTGTAAAACACAATATGGAACTTGGCGTGCCCGGTTAAGTTTGGAGTGATACGCCCACAAGCACCAAACGTTTCCTGGGTGGCAAAACGCTGCCGCACCCCAAGCGCTGCTGAAAGACGATCAGCAAAGTTTATTTGTTTTGTTTGCAAAATACAATAAGCCTTCAAGCCTTAACAACAGCAAACTGTCATCTGTACAAGTTTTTCCCTTGACGCTTTGTAACTATATTGTAACGTGATGTTTTTCACTGTTTCTTGGCTGAAATAAATTGCGGAAAAAAAACACGTTATGGTCATGTTTGTAATATTTTTAAACATACATTATCAGCAATTTTGATTGAAACCTCAAGACTACAAGAGCGACATTAATCCGAGGCAGCTAATACGGTAGGCTAAAGGCTAACACGAAGCTAGCCATCTTACTAGCAAGGGCACAACCAACCTTGCCCGTCTAACCGGACCAACCTTTCCTTTTCTTTTCTCTAATAGTTCTCCAGCCCTGCATGGGTTGACAATGACATAACATGCGCAAAGACTTACCGCAGTGCGCAAGTAGTTAGCTAGAAAGTAGGCCGGTGTTGGGCAAGTTTCGCAGCAGCTGGCCTGGCACTGAAGATCCCCCGGTTCGTCCGTCCGTCCGGCCTGCCGTCACCACAAACACAAGTAGGGAGGGAATATGGACTACAAGAGTGCAAACTGTATCCGTCCTTCTGCCAGAACCGCACCTCTAATCTCTTATTTGCATGCTCACTCTTACATGACTGCCATCTACTGGAGTGAGACCAAAGCGTAAACACGACAAATGGAAAGTTGGGAAGGTGAACCCGATTGTCGAGTTTGTTTCTTTTTCAAAATTCAAATTGTATGAATCATATTTGCATCATTGACAAATACAAGCTGTGTGAAAACCCCTGGCTATTTCTATTTTATTATATTGTATTTTGTTCCTGTTTGAATTTTGTATTTCATTTGCCATCATTGTTTTGTATGTTTGACACAAATATATAAAAATAAAAATATTTGGGGGGGGGACAAACGTGTAAGAATGAATATTTTCGCTCCAGTTAAATTAGCAGCAACACTGGTAATCAATGCAGTTCATACTAGATTGTAATATTAATCAAAATACTAGAAATTACAACCCAGTAGCTGTGTTTGATAGTATGTGACGTGCAGTGCAGTGCAGTGCAGAGAGGGATATGTATCCTGCAGATAGATCCCACTCCAGCTAAAATGACTCCATCCATGAAACAGAGGTATCCATGGTTACATCAGGAGCCATGTTAAGAGAGCCTGAGTGCGTGTCTATTCTCAAGCAGTCATTACCCCTACCCCCTCCCCAAATTCATCATTTGAATACATCGCCCTTTCACCTCGAGATTTTCTAAAGGACATTTGCAGTTTAGGCTTTCAATCATTTTGATGATAGACTGCTTATTAAACATCTCTGAATTATGAATGTCAATATTACCTGTGTGACTTTGAAGGATTGAAATGATGAGCTTGGCTATTTCAGGGGCATTGAGGCTGCGGGGTGAAATATTGCATATGGTAGCATCCCAGTGCGACATATTTGCAGTCTTCAGAACAACCTGTTTCCTTGACAACGCAGTTTTATCATTCAAGCCCATTGCTACCTTGTCTCAAAGCAGGAATCAAGTGTGGCTTGGATTTCTCTTGCCGCAGGGATTCACAACACAGCTCAGACTGGAATGAAGATGTGGAGAAAGCAGCCTGGGAAATTAATTACTACTTGCATTGCATATTCAATGAGTGACTATACAAATAGTCATTAGGCGTGAAATGAAAGCAGCACTGAATTAAGGAGATGGAAATTTATCGTTGATAAATGCATTCAAATATACAGTGAGTATTTGAGCTCAGCATTTGATGTAGTATTTGTGGCAGTGAAACAATCCGGAGGCAACATTATGTAGTAGGACTGCTTCAAAATGATGCGACAGTGAATTCACCTACCTGGCGTGTTTTTGGAATGCGGGAGGAAAGCAGAGTACCCGCGCAGGCACGGGGAGAACATGCGAACTCAACACAGAAGAGTCCAGAATGGAACCTCTGCACTGAAAGGACATGCTAATTCATGTATACCATCTATTTGTGAATATAATAATTGATGTTGATCAAATCTCTGCTAGCATTTCAAATGAGAGTCTTTACATCAAATAAAGGTTAAATTTCAAATTGTTATGACCAGTTTGTATAGTCTGCACTGGTTTATTTATTGGTTTGGCTCGTTTACAGCTCATGATTCAGAAGCAACACTCCAGAAATCAATAACATTTCAATTTCATAGGATGTATTGTTTGCTGTTCGACGTCAAGACAGACTTGGAGAGGACAAGGTGGAGAAAACCAAGAAACAAGACAAGTGATGTTAAAATGAACATTTATAATGACTCTGTTGCCGTCGCAAAAATAATCTTTAAAAAACAATTCATTATTAACACTGAAATGCTGACTTCACTGGGAGTCCACGAGTCATAAAACACAACTCACTGAATTTCTTTTACAAACACAGTACTACAGTTACATTAAATAGTCATTACCGTTAAATCTATTTATGAATAATGTTCAAATAAACACATAAAACAATGACACTTTTTTTTCTTTTTAAAATCTTCCCACCACTCTCCCTCCCGCCTTGTAGCCGTCTTTCTTTGTCTTCAACAGTAATCATCGAGGAAACACTCTGCTTCTGAGATGTTTCTTTGACAAAAGCCGAAAACAGACTGGCAGCATAACAATGGTGCCTGAGCTCGAATGTTTTTTAAAATTACGGTGATGTTTGTCACGCGGAATGGATCCGATAAGCGTTCCGATCGACTAACGTTAAGTTATGTAGGCTTGCTGCCTTTTGGCTCAGTGCAGAATTATTTGGCACTCATTCTGACAAAGAAAATTGCCATAAAAACCTTTCACACATTTCCCCACAATGGCACGAAAAGGCATCGTGCTTATGTTTGTGAATATCATTTTGAAAAATTTGGGCCATGAAAATCCTTCACCTTCTCACATTCTCCTTGGCACAAAAAGAAAGAAATGTTCCCAATCAAAATACATCACTTTGCGTGACTTGAATAATTAGCGTGTATGCTGTCAGTCCATTTTTTTTTTTCCTCTGAAATGTAACAAACAGAGGTCAACCCAAGTTTGAACAAAAAGCAAATCGAAATGTCTAATAGTATAATCATATTGCAATGTACTGGCATGCTCCCCATCAGTGTTCAACCCTGCACATTAGCCAAAGAACCAGAAACAAAACAAAAATAATCATAGCAGTTTGTCAGTAAACATGGTGAAATATATCCAAAGTATACATGAGTTCCTGGGGATGAAAAAGTCAACCAAGTTCATGGGAGGATAAAAATAAAAAAGAAATGGCCACGATTGCCGATTGGCAAGAATCTTCTTTTCTCAGATGAAAGTTGTCAGAAATACCATTTAAAGGGTGAACACAGTATCATGTGCTCATCGAACTGAAACGCAAACAGCGCTATCGCATAGGCGGCTGTTTGACACTGAGGCAGGCGCAAGGTAGATGAGGTTTTTAATTGGGTGGGGGGGGGGGGGGGGGGGGGGGGGCAAGCAGCCTTAGCCAGTCTGTAGTGTTTAGCAGTCCTAGCCTTCTTGTGAAAGGGCGACCAATGTCCGGAATACATGTGGAGTGAATAGACTTTTTTTTTTTTTTTGGAATGATACAGTAATCCATTTGGCATTCAGATATGGAGAAGTAAATGCAAAGGGGGGCTGGAAGCCTAAGAGAACCACACACAAACATCACTCATGTAACTCGGCCTTCAGCGTTCAAATTGTTTTCCTCCGTTATTTTCGTCATGTCGAGGTGGCAGAGAGAATCATCATTTTTGCTGGTGCTGATTACGCCTCTCAGACTTGACTGCAATATCAAAAACAAAAAAACATCCCTTAGTTGCCTTCAGCCCCCCAACCCCCCAAAGAAAATTGGCTGGATAAATGATGTATATTTTCTAATTTTCAAGACCAGTCAACAAAGATAGATATAAAAAAGACAAACTATAGATCCCTCTCACACATTTGTTCAAAACAAAGCACTCGGTGATTGACACAAACGTCTGCTGAAGGGAATGTGAAGGACAATGCGTTGGAGAGAGGGAGAGAGAGAGAGAGAGAGAGAGAGAGAGAGAGAGAGAGAGAGAGAGCGAGAGAGAAGAAACGTGTGCTACTTCTCGATTTTTGTCAGAGACTCCAGCCCTTTCCATCATTCACCCGACAGGATTAATAAATACAAATTACATCAGAATAAAAAAAAAACCCGAAAAAAATGGTTTGCCTCAATTCACACCTACTATGACCGAATAATCAGTAAAGTGCAATTATGCAACACCAAACAATTGACATAATGCGAGTGAAGTGGAAATTGGGTTCAACATATCTGGTTCATGACAATGGCCGTGAGAGGCCTACCTGACTATAGGTGAAATCTGACATAGATATTAACTCTACATGTTTGTGACATTCCTGATGAAATCAAAAGTCATGGATACATTCATAGATTAGAAGTAGAAGCTTTCGAAAAAAAATGTGACAGGTTATACGAGGCTCAACCTGTTGGTTCAATAAATGGATGTCTCACAGCCATGTGTGTCTGTTTAGGTTAAAAATAAAAAAGAAAAGAAAAAAAGACAAAACAAGGAGCCAATTACATTTTCACATTTGCTCGTTTCCCTTTTTTTGTTTGTTTTGTTTAAACGTCTTCCTGAACCGATGATGTCTGGAGTTATCAACTTGAATCTGAGATATGGGTGCTGTTGTGTCAGTGCTGTTTTTCTGGGCCAACATGACAATAATAAACTCCTTTCCAACTCACGACATTAAAAACACAAGTTCATAAAAACATGAGGCGAGAAAAACTGAAGTACTCTACATTTGACTGCATGCAGTGTCGTGAATGTGACGTACGAGTCGCCTCGCCAATTTCCGTCGACTTTTTTTTCCCTCCAAAATGTTTTTCTTTGATAGCATGCATTAGAAGACGTGCAAAAAGATAACACCTAACTCCACAAACACATTTGTTTTCGATTGTTAATGGCTATGTTATGGATGCTTATAACATGTTATGCTTAGTCCATGCTGGCCAATAGAGAGACATTGTGAAAAAACAGCAGTACTTAAGCCACAGGTCAAACAAACACGCAAGGGATGCATGGAGAGTAAAACAACATGGATCCATAAAAATCACAATCTTTTTACTCGTATTCTAGTATGTACCTATGGGACCAAAACAATGCACAGACAGTCCTTTTTGTTTTCTTACATCATGATTATCTTTTCTCAACTTAAAAGACAGTGTTTGGTTGGCACTTGATCAGCACTTCTAAACAAGTTATCGATATTTAACAATTGATCGCACACCTAGCATTTCAGAAGCTGCAGAGGTCTAGTTTGGCACAGGTTGTACTACGGAGTCTATTATTACTTATTGTCTTATCAAGACTTGACTGTATCGTCTTCTATACACCTTGTCGCCCGCTTCCCGTCTGGAGGAGCATATTTCGAATCGACTGACCCGCCCGACATCTTTTCGACTCAAATATTTTGTATAGTTGACTTATCAAATAGCAGCATCTTCATAACTTAGAAAAAAAAGTACATGTAAACCTATTCATTCAAAACTTGTAGTAACTTCAAAGGTTCATACAACAGACATAAAACACAAAAACAGGACAACATGCTACTATATTGCTTCCAATATTCTTTACATTTTCTTACTGTCAAACTAAATCATCAGTGACAGGAATATGGACACCACCACCACCACCACCACCAGCAGCAGCGACCGCTTGATGAGTCATCATAATGCACAAACAAATCGCAAAGCTAATCTTAATCAGGCGTAGTTGGCACTCTCATCATCCACACAAGTATAACATAGTTCACATTGTATTGACAACGCTGGACTGCATTTAGACTACAAACTAGAATAGCTACAATAAAGTACATATAGATCATATGACGTGACATATTGTATTCCACAGAAATGAAGTCGAGTCATTTTTCAGATAAGAGGATATGCATAAAGGATGTCATTGTTTCAGCTTGAGGTCACTAACAAGTTCCCCACGTACTTTTCGTCCAACGTATGCATTCTGATCGCTTTTGTGACATGAGCTCCGTTTTTTTCAGCCGACGTATGAATAGTCATGAATGCTCAACCCATATCTGCTCTCATCTGGGAAGAAGAAAAAAAACAAAAAAAAGTCTGCTTCCATTATTTTTCAAAATCTTACCTGTTCTCGGATTGACTGAATTGGACACTTTTTTTTTTTTGGAGTTAAAATTGCTGGTTGGTCTAGTAGTGGGTGTCACAGTTTTTTTTGGAGGCAGGTGTTTTTCTGTGCATTTTAAGCCCGGTGAACTCCTGGCAAAATAGTATCGTACCCTTTCGACCTAGTGCATAACTCCCACCGGCAGCACACCCCACCGACACCGCTCATGAGAAGACGAGACGGGAGAAAGGAGAAAGAGGGGGGAGAGGAGAGCACAGTGTACTGTACAGTAGGGTTAGGGGGAAGAAAGAAAGAAAGAAAGAAAGAAAGAAAGAAAGAAAGAAAGAAAGAAAGAAAGAAAGAAAGAAAGAAAGAAAGAAAGAAAGAAAGAAAGAAAGAAAGAAAGAAAGAAAGAAAGAAAGAAAGAAAGAAAGAAAGAAAGAAAGAAAGAAAGAAAGAAAGAAGCACAGAGAGCTAGCAGGTCACAGGCGGAACCCGAGAATGACGACAAACGTGCAAGAGGGGGAGAATAAGATGTTGAGAGAAAGAGGAAAGTTAATGAGGTGCAGAGAGATATTGTATTTGGCACTGTTTTGACAGAGGTTTGAAGAATAAGCTCCCTGCAATCAAGCAGTCCAGTTGCATTGATAAATCAACCTCCCTTGTTTTTGTGCTTGTATTTGATTCGACTATGCTAAACCACTGGGCAGTACAATGTTCTACTATTTCACACGTAGCCAGATTGGTGATGAAGAAGTCCAGGAAGAGAGGCCCGCCCCGTTACGGCAATCGCCTGAACAAAATGGTTACTCGGACCATCCTTCGGTCCAAAAAAAGTGAAGGGAGGGACAGAAAGGGGAAAAAAAATGTCCACAAAAATACATTTTCTTGGATATTACTCAGCTGTAAACACAAACCTCACGGTGGTTTGTTTGTTCAAACAACTGAACTTTTGATTGGAAGATGTTTTGTTTGGGGGCGGGGCTTAGCTGTCACAATTTGAGAGCGTAAAAAAGCAGTTTGCCTATCAGAACACATCCTCTAATTTAAGAGCGCTGTGCCTGTGCTGACGGCATTGGAAGATATTTATGATGTCCCTCTTGTCAGACCTTCAGCTCTGTGTAACATACAGTAGATGTGCACGTGAAAATACACACACGCACGCACGCACGCACGTATCCCAGAAGTGACAGACAAGCTTCACATTGTGTTCGTAATGTCTCACAGTGCAGTCTTCGTAGACTAAGAGTACTCAAGATGAACACAATGGATAGCAGCACAGAGGGAAGCCAAGGTATTCTTTTCAGTGCTCAGAAATGCTCAAAACAGTTGGCCTCCCCACTTTAGATTAACTATTACCCCATGAAAGACAGCGATTGAAAAATATTGACGAGATACTCTGGCCGATGTGTTTTTTGGGATTGATAAAAGGCTTGCCCGGATGACGCCAAAGACTCCTTTTTGTCTCCATGCAAATCGAGAAGGACGGCTCACACGGAAAGTGTGACCGAGCGAGCGAGCCTTCTTTTCAAGCGTCACTCGATTTCCCTTTCATTAGAGGATGCCTCTGACGAATATTTGGTACCCTTAAATGTAAAGGCAATCGTTTTTGTTTGTTCACAGATTCACGCAGCATTCTGATGGAAGTGCAACAGTGGACACGCACGCTTCTTACAACTCCAGCGCGCAATATTTATGTACGGGCGTTAATTATAGGGATCACGTACACCGCAATAAGGCAAAAGCACTGTCAGGTATTTTTGGGGCAATTTCACGAGATCAAAAATGCTTTCGTCATGGGTCACATTTTCTGGGCTGAACCGAGTGGGAGATTTGGACGCCATAATGGGGAAGGGATATCGGAAATCCTGTAGCACCAATAAAGGGTAAAACAACTTATTTGGGGGGTTTTGTTGCAATGACTTGATATATTTGAATGTTTGTGCATTTGTGGGAGCTATGTGTTTTTATGTTAAATATATATATATATATATATATATATTGATACATTCCTGTGTGTCTCCTCTATCCTCTCACATGGATTATTGAGCCCCTGAACTATACTCGCAAACTGCACTTGTTTAGTTCACACTGGGCTTGACTTTACATTTCTTTCACTGCAAAACATTTGATCCCTGTAAATAAAAAATAGGCAAATGTTTTTTTATTTTTTTTTTACATTCAGATCAACCTGCATTGGCAGGTTTAAATAAAATGTTTTAATTGAATTTGATCATATTAATAAATAATGGCTAAAAATATAAAATACCCAAATTTAGAAATTTCAATTACAATATAAGGTTTCAACAAAAGTCAACATAGGCAAATAATTTGCTTTTTTTTTTTTTTTGTGTAAAACGGCTCCCTCATAATAGTGCCTTCTGCATTGTATACAAAGATTTGTGGAACAGCCCCATTATTTTGGCTGTAACCTCACTGGACGCACTCAACTCACCGGGAGCTGAGGTCTGCAACTGACATCGAAACCGTCGAACCGAGATTAAAAAAGAAAAAAACTAACTAAGAGGAAACTTAATCAGCAATGAGGTTTTAGAGGAAGGTGAAACTTTATATCTCACCCTTGAATCTGCAGCTTGGCAGTGGAGCATTCAGCTCACTTTGATCGCCATCATCAGAAAGGACTCGACACAAACTTTTAAAAAACATCAGGACGCATCAGTCCTAAAACACATTCGAATTTCACACACACACACACACACACACACACACACACACACACACACACTTGTCTTCGGTGTCTCCCCCTCCTCCTCCTCCTCCTTTTTTGATCCTCTCATTTGATTCTGAAATATTAAACAAATATTTGGACATTTCCCTTTCTTCCTCATTGTGACCCTCTAGGAATTCCCCCTCTAGCTCTGTCCTCATCCTTTCCTTGCCTTTCCTTTCCTTTCTTTCCTTCCTTCCTTCCTTTCCTTCTTCTCTCTTTTAACCCACTTTTTGCGGGTTGGTAGCACGCACGCCCTGCTCATACGTGATCCGCTGGCTGATCAGATACTGCGCTGCTTGTGTAGCTGCTGGCGACCCTGTTATGGTGACTTTACGGTTCCGAGTACCAGGGATGAACTCTCCCTTTTTGGAGATCTGGATGCGGGCTCCTGTTAGCTCCTGGTACTCGACCAGCGTTTTTCCTCCTTTGCCCAAAATGGCACCCACCAGATTTTCGGGTACAGCAATTTCAACCACGTCCTTGGCTCCGTCTGCGAGCTTCTCTGTGGCTAATAGGGAGGAGGCCATCAGTGGGGACGAAGCGTTTAGGTAACCGTTGGAAGCACCTGTAGCGGCCGCGAGAGAACCCAGGGAGAAACCGCCCAGCCCCGTTGCCGGGTGGCCGGCGCCGCCGGAGGCGTCGCTAGCATAGGAGGCTAAGAGGTTAGCTGCGGCGGCGGCCGCCGGGTTAGCGCTGGCCGCGACTGCGGCGAGGACACCGGAGGCTGCTGCGGGGTTAAGGCCCAAGCCCAAGGTGTTGGTATTGTAGCCGTAGCTGGCCAGCGTGTTGAGGGCTGATGTGATGGCCAGGAGGTCGTTGCCAGAGAAGCTAGACATGGTGGCAGGGAAGGCTCCCATTCCTGTCAAGCCGGCCTGGCCCAGAAGACTGGAGGCGGTGGCGGCTGCCGCTGCTGCGTTAGGCAGCACCTCGGCCGTGTTGGCGTACGGGGATCCGGTGGGGTTGGAGTTAGCGACCGGCCCGGAGACGTTGGAATAACTGATGTTGAGGCAGCTGCTGCTCTGAGGGTCCTCTTGGATCTTTTGGACTATGATCTCTACTGCCTTACGGTTCTGCTCAGGCTCCCCGCTGATTGTTACCACTCGCTCCTGCAGGTTGATGCCCTCCGGCTTCTGGGAGAGCTGCACCCAAGCCCCTGACTGCTCCATCACCGCTTTCACTGTAGCTCCTCCCTTGCCAATAATCAGCCCAGCTGTGCTGTTGGGCACAATCAGTTTGGCCTGCAGAAAAATATAAACCATATATATATATATATATATATATATATATATATATAGTAGCGGCAAAATGGAACCATTTAAGAGCACAAACAAAACAAGGGACGCTTCGGACCGAGTCGCTCGGCGCTTTGCTAGCACCTGCTAGCACTCCGCGGTTTGTTAATCCTAGGGGGTTTAAGCTACAGCTGTCACATGGCTCTGTCTTGCTATGAAAACCTGGAGGTAAAAATAACCCCATACCCTCACTTTTTCCTGACCTTACCAGCCTGCGGGTCATGCCTCAGAGACTGACTAACAGTGCTAACGTATAAAGTCGTGAACTGTGCCTACCGTACACAGTAGAGACCACACGCAGCGCAACTAGAGTGATGGATGAGGTGACAACTCCCACCGAGGCCAAACAGAAATATCTCAATCGGCCTCTCGGAGAAGGCTGAAATGTAGTCCATAAGCGAGACTCTTGGATGAACTCATTTACTGCCAGCCCAGTTGAGATCTTTGACGTCTATGCTTGTCAATGGGAGTGAATGAGTCACGTTGAGATCAATTTAGTAGAATGGGGTCCGAATGGGCCCGTCCGCCAATCCATACTTTTTCGGGATTTTGCCAGATCTTTTTTTTAGATGATGTCTTGACCGTGGTCGTTGTCCGCAAAGTCTCGGCTTCACCCAAACGCACCTGTTTGATACGGTCGGGGTTGACGGTGGTCTGCGGCTGCAGTATGCTGACCGGTTCTGGCTTCTGAGCACTCTGGGGCATTTCGCGGACTTTCTCGGCAATGAAGTTGTGGACACCGTTGAGGGCTTCAACGGTACCCTGTATCAGACAGACGCGCTCTGTTGTTCCTACAATGACAGATTGCAAACACAACCCATCAGTTACTTGAATACGCTTGGAATGGATTTATGGGATTTGCCGAAATCTACATTCATATAAAGACTTCCTGGCAATGGAAGAAAATGTTCCTTGACATTCGACAAAGCGACCCAATTACCCAGCTCTTGCTTCCTTCCCCCATTTCTACAATCAACGGAGAACCAGCTGAAAGAAAGAAGCACGCTTGGTTAGTGAGCCACAGGGGGGGCGAGAAGGATTCCTCTTCAGTGATGTAACTCTTTCACCGAGTCTTACTTGCTTTTCAGTTCTAAGAGGCTCAACAACCTCTTGGGTTCTTTCTACACCCACATTGTTACGCTCAATTTTAAAAAAACATTCGCCCTTTTCTATCAACTTTCCTGTCTTGCTCTCTCTGTTCAATTTTATTGTTGCTCAGAAAATGACAACGCTACTCGGGAGATTGCGGACCTCCGAGGCTGAACATTTCTGCTGGATTGGGCGTGATGTGAATTTCCAGACACATTAAGCGCGCAGCTGATGGGTTCCGGCCCACGCGACCCACCTTGCCACCCCTCGACAATGAGAAAATGGAAATTGGTTCGGCTGATTTTACAGACATATTATGGTTATTAGTTAATTAGTCTGCCAAAGAGAAAGCAACACGGACAAAACACAGGAGTGCGAACGTGATCTACTTTCAAAGTTGTTCTTCGGTCATGGCTCCAATGTCTGTATCGGAGAATTAGTGGCGCCCAATCCCCAGCGTTATTCTAAGCCCCTAATTGCCCTTCGTCATCATAATGTGAGTTACAAATGATGAGCAAAGCCCCAGCACTAAAAGTAAAAGTGAGTGTGTCAAAATCACATTCGGAATGTGGGTGTGTGAAACCCGTGTGGATAATGTTCTGTGTTGCTCAAGAGCAAACTCCAGTGGGTCTCAGTCAGGTATATGTCAGGCCCTTTCCATGCGGGAAAAGTGCTAGTTTTAGAATATCTCTGGGGCAGCACGACTGTCACGGGAATCTAGAGGAAAAATATCTTAAACCTTGCATTCGCCCGTATTGTCAGCATGTGAGAATAGCAGTGACTGATTTCTTTGTGATTTCTCAGAACACCAAAGGAAAAAAAAGGTTTGCAATGACATCCATTTTCTTTTTCTTGACTCAATCTGACTCATCCCTTTTGTGAAGAGAGATTAATTGCATAGGTTTACACGAGTGAGTGTATTTTATATCCACGGCGGTCTGAATAAATCCTCCTTTCCAAAGGAGCCAGTTTATGCATTTATCCAAACACAAGGCATGCAGAGAAGCAAATAAGCAGGCAGCAAATGAAATGGGACCACACAGTTGGCGCTGTTGCACCTGCTGGTCATTTTTGAAGTGACAAAGTGACAGAGGGAAGCGTGCCAGCCAGCACAGGCTATTAACCTAATGTGTGCTTTTATGTCAACGCATAAATTCCTAACACGTCACTCTTTTAGTTCAACTATTGTTGCTTTATAGCCATGTTCAAAGGAATGCAAAATCCAGGGTGTGTTTTAAAATAAACTGCGGGTGTAATGTTCTATTAATCCTCGACAGTGCTTTTCATTAGTTGGAAAAAGATACACCACACACATCCGTGAAACACTAATTGTCCAACAAAAGCACTTTCACCACACTGTGTATGAATATTAAAACACCGTTTGTGTACTATAGCCATAATCACATTTTTGCCTGCTGGCAGAAGCAAAAAGAAATAATAAATGACTAAAAAATTGCTCGAGTAACTTATGTGCAAGCGTGTTGCCGAGAAATGCTGCGGCTGCCGAAGAAGCTTTAAATGTTAGCAGTGATGACGTGCAAGCATCTGCCAATCTAATGGGACAATTATCCATTTGACCACCTAAAGCCTTGCCCGATACTGTCGGTGATTGATTTGGCGATATCTTCTCTAAGCTACGCTATTAATATTTCAGGTCTGGAGTCGCAGGGGGTACAGAAATGTTCCTGAGAGCTTTGTCAAAGATAGCGGTGATTTTCTTTCATCTAGAGTTTGGATGAACAAAATTGTAATTCTTCTTCTTCGTTGCCTAAGATATAATTGAGACCAATGTAATCCCGCCGCAGTTTTAAATCGACTGTAAGATGAAAAAACTCAATTCACATGGTAAATTAAATGATGTGAGAATCAAACAATTAACAAAGAGTTCTATCCTTATTTGACAATCATGCATTCTGCAGTGAATTGACACATTCACTTTATGAGTGAATATTTCATGGGATGGTTGCGGGGGAGGCAGTTAAATCTGAACCACGACTAACAGTAGAAGAAGAAGATTTTCCTATTAGCGTGTAAAAAATATAAATTGGGTATATGCAAGACTACTTTTTTAATGGTGAGTATGCTGCGTCTCGGGAAAACATAACATCCAGTATGAGGATATCGCGGAATGCAATGAACAAGCCGCTAATTGCAGCAGGCTTAGCTCTTTCAAACTAATACACATTGTGACAAGTGACAAAATTTGGGAGGTGAAAGGACAACATCTTAAGAGTGTGGTGTTAATGGTCCCTGAATGCCATAAAAGATGCCTGTGCCTGGGTTTAGTGAGCTAGCTACCAGGTGTTAACAGTCTAGGGGAGGCTTGTAAAACAAAGATTTGTTTTCAAGCCAAATGTGTAAAAAAAAGAAAAAAAAAAAACGGCATTCCATGGCAGACTTGCAAGTCATATTTTAGTATGAGGTCATCATAAGAAGCAAATCTTAAAGAAAGCCAGGGAAGGGAGAAGGGGAAGAAGAAAGTTGGCCTGTGTTGGAGGAGCTGGAGTACAGCTGGGAGAGGGGTCACGTCTACTGAGAGAGATTGAAACAGGCTATTTCTGGGCCGGGCCAGCCCGGCCCGGCCCGCCTGTCCCCTCTCACATACAATCATGCATCATCCCCACTCTTCACTATCTCCAATCACTCATCTCTGCCATCCACACGGAGGCCTAATTTTACAGTCCCCATCAGGACTTTCATGTTTCTGACGGCGGTCGGTGTGAGGTGAGGCCTGCCTGCCTGGCTGCCTACTGCCTGCCTACTGCCTGCCTACCTGCCTACTGCCTGCCTGCAGGATAAAATGGCTGCAGCAGTTGTTGTCTCCCTGCTTTTTCCCGTGAGTGATGGTACTGCTGCTGGTGTGTGTTCAGACTGCCGCAGGAAGACAGATGAGGGCGTGATCTGTGTGTAATGGTATTAGCATGCTACATCAGCCAAAATGGCCAGTGATTTATCACCAAAGGTAAAGCACGTCGCAGAAATATCTCTTTGTTCAAACATCGAGCTATTTCAAATGAAAGCACTTTATTTCGGAGCAGTTGTTACTTGTGTGGGCCAATTAAATCCTTGCCGGCAAGCGCTCGCCATGAACTCATCTTGTCACTCGTCACAATTATGAGACGGGCAAAGCAAATGGGCCGAGCAGGTGGCGGCCTATGACGACGTGAACAATACAAAGAGATAGATGTCTTTGTGACCAAGATCACCACATTTTCCAATTTAAAAGCAGTCAATTGTGTTGGAAATATGAGGAGTACAGGGATGATATGCTTTTGATTGCATCGTTCTATAAACATCTGGACCTAATAAGCAGTGAGGTGCACAGCACATGTTACTATTTTTTTTTTATCTTCTAGCGTTTTGAAGCATCCCCTGAGGCATGAAGGACAAACACAGACTCCTCTACGGCTCGGGAATTTGTGTTGGGGGGTCGGAGAAATAGAACAGCCTTCACCTGTTGCAATGTCTGTGTTTCACTGAATAGACCACATCCCTCTTGAATATTTTTTTCAATTAAATGTTAAGGAACCCAGAATACTGAAGAAGAAGAAAAAAAAAAAAAAAAAAACTAAATCCATAGGCATGATTATTACGTATAATTCAGATTGGTGGTTATAACATAATATATATAGCACACACGCACAGTGGCTATAAAAAGTCTACACACCCCTGTTCAAATGCCAGGTTTTTGGGGTATAAAAAGATTAAGACCAAGATAAAAATTTTGGAATTACTGCCAAGATATTTAACCATATTCCCATCAGACCATAACACATTTCCCTGAAAAATGATTTTCTTTGTGAGATGAGGCTTTGGTCTGTATAACTTTAAGATACACACTAGGATGAGGATGATGACAGAAATCCCTGCAGCTCCTTGAATGTTGCCGTGGGCCTGTTGGCAGCCGACCTGACCCATCTTTGCTATCTTTCCATCAATTTTGGAGGGGCATTCACTTCTTGGTAATGTCACTATTGCTGCTGCTGTATTTTCTCCACTGCTTTCCATTCTACAATGAATGACTTCATCAATACTTTTGCATCTTTTTCCTGTCAGATATTTTTGAACGGTGCAAAAGCTCTCTGTGGACCATGGCTTGTGTGCTACAACATTTTTTTTTTTTTTTACAAGAATAGTGAAAGACCTCTTACCTGGGTAGAAATCTTTGGATTTCGACAGCTTAATGGTGGCACCCGTCTCTTTCTGTAGTTGTACAATGGTCTGGCCGCCCTTGCCGATGATAGAGCCGGCTGCATAGCTGGGAATCAGCACCTTCAGGAAGTATTCACCCTCCTCTGTGAGAGACAGAGACGCGGAATGTAAAAAAGGGGTCATGTTTCATAAGGTTGCCCTGCAAGATGATCATTTACACCAGGCCGGGGTGTCAGTAGTTCAGGAGCCACGGGCAGCCTAATTTGATGTCAAGTGGGCCAGACCAGGAAAATCATATCATCATTTCCCAATAACCACAAAAAAACATATTGAATGAATTATACAAAAGAGCTCAGCTTTCTTTCTAAATGAATTTGCAATTGTTTTGTGATAGAACAGTTCATAGGTATTTGGAAGTTACGAAATACAGAATCAGAAATGAAATACATTTATGAAATTCAATTTCCCTCCATGTTCATAATAAATATGGAAGCCTGAACCATACAAACTAACTTTAGATTTTAAACATAGTACATATAAAAAATAAGTCATCACAGCCCTAAAAATGTATTCTATATATATATATATATATGCAATCAAAAATACGTAGACGTATTTCATGGACAATAGTATTCCATCACACTGAACCAAATATGGAATTGCACATTTTTAAACCCTAACCACACCAAAGATTCATTTTCACAGAACGGGCCAACATCCAGCTGGCCACACTGAAGCCTCTAGCAGGCCATTTTTGGTTCACCAGCCTTTTGTTTGACACCATACTTGGGTCTCATTACCTTCACAGCCAAACAGTAGCACACATATCAACGTTTAAATCAGTCTAGTGGTGTGTTCTGTGTCCTGTCCTAGATATTTTTCAGAGGAAATGATGACCTTCTTTCCGGCTTGCGAGGGCCTCATTTAAGCTGTTTCCAGTGGGTTTTAACCAGGCTGTGTTCAAATGCAAAGCCATAACAATGTCACTCGGCATTACTTGCTTATTAGAAAAGGAAGGATGCGGACGTTTTCAATGCAATGATAGCCATCGATCAAAACAAGATGGCATGAGCAGTCAAAAGCGCAAATTAGTTTAGATTGCTACCATTTGGAAAGGGGCTGCCAAAAGCCTTCCTCAGCTTTTCCCATAATAGTAAGAAATTGACAACAATGCATTGCTGCCAATAAAATCCGGACTATAATAAGGATGCTAAATTTGTATCGACCTTGAACGTAAATCAATCCAGAGTGTGGCAACAATTTTGTGTGAGTCCAGAAAGAATAGCTATCATGATGATGTCATACTAAACATTGTACACCGACCGCTTCGGTGGTATTCTGGAGCCCCGTTACAAACGATGCCCCCTGCATCCCGATTCCGATGCGGTGACGTCATGTTCACTCTTGTTCGGCTGCCTCAAGGGTGATGCCACTTCAATCGGCAGAGATGTAAAGAAACATGCTTACAGTTTTTTGGAATGATCATTTTTTCGCTATTCCCCCCACCCCCCCGCCATCCACGCAATCAATGGTGGCAGGAGAAAGACAAATGGATACGAGTGGATCCCAATGAATGAAAAGCAACCTGTTGCCACGATTATTGAACATATTTGAGAGAACATGGTACTAGAAAGTGCCTAGCCTCAACGTAAGGCTCTCTCCACTTGACATTAATATGCCCCTCATGTTCCATTCAGACACACATTTGTGCACCACCCAAAATGAAAGGTTCCACAAAACAGACATGTACGTGACACCTGCGAGAATGATGGCCACATTTTCTAGACATTATGAAAAAGCCTTGTCAATCAACCAGATTCTCTCCATTTGCTATTTCTATTGTCCAAATGAAAATGTAAGCAATACCACTATGTGTATTTTTTTCCGCATCGCCTAATCTTTCGATTTTCACGACGTGCACTGGCAATCTGTTCGTACGCAATCCTCACATTGAAAAACAATAAAATGACCTTGATCACGCACCATCGACATGGTCACCGCCAAGTATTTGAAGCCCCGACTACTATTGCCGAAATTCGATCAAATGTCAGCACGGCCGAGAATTTGAAGGGAACGACGAAGCCGGTCGCAGAATCCAAACGTCGAAAGACCTGTTGTTGACAGACGAGCCCAAACCCACTGCGTAACTTTCGGCTTGGCATCAACTAAACCCGAGGGGGGGGCCAGGAAACCACTACGGTTCTCTCCGTCACCCTTGCGGTCATGTTTGCAGTCATTAGTCAATAATTAATTCCAACCTAGCGTCTGAGATGACAGTAACAGGTTTTCACGGCATCATGTGGTAGAGTAAACACGGCAATCTGTTGCTGGGGCACATTGGGACGCTGAGCCGGTGGGGGGGCTAGTTCAAAGCCCTTCTTGCAATACTGGGAGGAGATGCTGAGCCAAATAGATTTGGTTCAGTCATCCAAGGGGGGTGGGTCAGGAGGAGATGCCGTCCGTCCGTCCGTCCGTCCACGCTCCCTCCTTCCCACAACCGGTAGGTACCTCATTCTGCATCTCAATCTACGTACTAAGCTGGCTGCCACTAAAAGCAGGCGGAAGCAAAATGACCGCAAACGGACACATGAATGAAGTGAGCAAAAGTCAATGTCTTGGAGATGGATCAATTCAACAAGTCAGAGGAAAAAAAGAGTTTGGAGGGCTTACCCATTCTGAGATCTGCTGCTTCTCCGGTCCTGTGTCAGATCGCCATCAATGCCGGGACACAATCTCAAAAGGGTGTCTTAACGTTACCCTCGGCATAGGTGCGACCGTAGTGTTGAGGAATGTGGCCGCCGGACCTTTTTTTTTTTCTCTCTCTCCCCACTGAGGTCTGTTTCATCGGCGGGTGCAGAAAAAGAGATTTCACCGCAGCGTCCGAGTCATGCCTGCAGCTGGCCACAGCCTCAATTGTCTGCAAAAATGCTAATGCAGACTCTCCGTGTTTTCAGTGAAAGACGGCACGCATTGTTCGAGCCTGCATCGGTGTGAAGGAGGAGGGGGGGGTCTTCCCTGCCGCATCACCCTTTTCACTGCTCTCATCCATATTCATCGAGTGGCCTGTCCATCTGCGGCAACGCGCCGGAATGACACTTCACTCGGCCAATGGCTGCTCTCCTCTCGCCGCCGCGTCATGTCCCCACCCCCAAAAAGCCAGTCCCAAAAATTGAATTTTCTTCCCATACTCCGCCTCTTTTGACGCAGCACTATAAAGTACGGCAGTCGCTTCCCTCACTTTTTTTTGGTGGAACCCGACAAGGTGAAGCATTGAGGGGGGGGGGGCGACTTCGGCCGTCAACGGGCAAGCATGTAGCGTGACCTTCACCGCTGACCGAAGCGGTGTATTGATAACCTAGGCTAGATGATAAAAAAATGTGGAGGAGGAGTGAACGGAGACGGCGTGCCTGCCGCACGCCACCAGTTCGCCTTTCCCCCCCCCCCACCCCGGTCCCTGAGACGGCCATGTTTGAGAGGGCGGAGGGGCTCATCAACCATTGCAAATGGCAGTGCCGCAGAATGGCGGAGGGGGGTGATGAAGCCAATCACTACGCCTATAAATCCCCACACCGAGTGGGATCTTAAGAGAGTGCACATAAAGAGCCGCAATGTCTTTTCAACTGGCTGCGTGTAGACACAGCGGGTCCGGCGTCATTTAACACAACATTCTGCCGGCAAAAAAGGGAGGTGCTTTTGCATCATCATCTACCGTGAATCCAGGCCTAATATTGGTCTTGCAGCCTTCTAGAATATTTGACCAGTGTCATACTGACTGTATATAGACACAGCTTCCCCATAGACTCCATGGAGCTTTCACTTTGCTCTATCTTCTTTCCTATCCCTCTCTCTCTCTCTCTCTCGTTCTCTCTTTCCCCACCACCTGGCAAATTCACAGTCCGCTCACGTCACATCGCTCTGCAAGGGCACCTGTGTCCTTCCCACCCAAAAATTCAAAGAAAAAAATAACAAGTAGGCCTCACATTCCTGTGCCAAACCCCCATTAGCGACAAAAATTGCAATCCTAAAATCAAGTCACACGAGCATTTTGTATATTACGACGCACTTGCCAAGAAACACAGGCTCGACCGAAATGAATGAAATATGTTCATTTTGAGAAGAGGAGGGCAGTGGTGATAAAAGAAGAGGGATCAGCCTCATTTGCCGTGTCTTTGGCTTCTAACGCTCGACGAGGGGGGGCTCGGCTCTCGGAGCACAGGCGCTCTTTTCTTTGTTACAACTGACAGTCATGTTAATGATCAGTTTGCTACAAGGAACATGATCAATATCAAATGCGGACAAGCGCTGGGTGATTATAGTGCAGGCTCAGTAGCGTCTGTCGTACAATCCTATGTCATGGGAGGTGATACTGAATGCTACGTAGCATTTGTAATTTACACAAATGAATGGCGTTGTATTAAATAGTGGCGCATTTGTAGCATTGTGGTGGATGGCTGACATGCATGCATGCACCTTCCATGTGACTCTCTGCAGATTTCATTGAAAGTGTAATCGTATGACTTGCAAATTGCTATCAATTAATTGAGCTAGAAATAAGCGTGAGCTCTTAACTTGCAAAGTGAGAACGCCGTGTGATTTCTTGGCACCTTTGATTTCAGGGGTGCTAATGCAGACTGGATCCATTCAAATATGACTGATGGCATAAAGTAAGAGATGACATTTTAGAGGAGAGGTGAAAAATAAAGTACTCCTTTTGGAGAAAATATGAGACAAAATGGACAGAGTGCCTGGGAGATAGAGGTTAATCATTCTGTCAACTGATTGTTGATAAATGTGTACTGAGGCAGAATGAAGTGCACTACGTGGCTGTAATGATATTACCTGGGGGAATGAGCTACACTCACGCAGACGTCCTCTTTGCAGCAACTGGCACGGAAACAAAAGTTCACAACATTTAAAGGGGGAATCTGCCATGTCGTCAAAAATTTGGGAAAGTGACAAGTAACAAGTTCTTCTAGTGAAATCTGCTTTCTATGTCAAAGATCAAATTTGGCATTGACAATAAACTTAGAGAGCAATGATTCCGATTCAGTTTATTATTATTCTTACATGCTCTGTCTGCACCTGAGAGCATTTACGTTTAGGTTCAAGTGGGCTATCACCTCTCCGTGAACTTCCAGCCAGATGTCTGACCTCAAGGACTCACAAGACACTGCACTGTCAAACCTAATCTGTTTTAATTTCACACTGAGCATAATTCAAATTTGTCAAGGGAGATTTAAAACTGTATTTATCTTTTTTTTCTTGCTGCCAAACCTTTTTATGTCCCGCGCGGCAAACGACAACTGAACAGAGAAACAGATGGTTAACGGTGAAAAGATTACTTCAGATTTTCTTCTCCTTTGCTTTTTAAAGACTTTGCATAATAGACCCCATCACTTCTGCTCTGAATGGACGTGCGAGGCAAAGAGGGGGGCTGGATTGATATGCAAAAGCGACCTGCCATAAAGAGGCCACTGTGTCAAGGCGTGTTGAAGTAACAACCGCATGACACACACACACACGCACACACACACACACACACACACACAAATCCCCCCCCTCCCCAAAAAAAGCGCCAAATGCACAGGTGCAGCACGTAGGGGGGTTGAACACACTGCGTGAATGTGCATCTAAGCTACGCTGGCTTGTTTTGCAAGCAGCGGGTTCACATGCAAGAGCGCAAATTGGTGTTCCACAAGTGATTGCAAAAGCGTTGTCGATGGGTAGGATGGAAGAATCGCGACGGAAAGAGCTGCTTGTTATTGGGTGCTTCTTACCTCCAGTATTGGTGCGCTTGGTACAGCCAGCCTCCTCCGCCGGAGTTTCCAGCGGTCGCTTACGGGAGTCCGAGTTGTCCGCCTCCATGTGGCTTTGCTGCAGGTTAGCTGTTGAGTATATCCCGTTGTGGTCCATTGCTGCTTCGCCACCACCGGCCATCATCTTTCCCTCCCCCGGAGCTGGAGATAAATTTGTGCTAGTCCCTTACTCACACACTCGCACGCGCGCGCGCGCACACACACACAGCGCCCTCACCAGCAGCAGCAACAGCACAGCCGGATGACGCGCACCGCCAAATGAACAAGTTTTGGGGGCTTGAATGGTTCGAGTGGGACTCCACTCTCCGCCGTCCCTTACTGAGCTAAATATAAATTCCATTGAGGGACAGGCGGTCTTCAACGTGCTCTCCAAGAGCGCGCTCTTTATTGTAGGCGCGCAAAACAAAACAGACCTGCGCCCTCCTCCCACCAAAGAAAAAAAAAAAAAAAAAAAACTATAATAATGGTGGTGGCACTTTACGAAAATAACCAGCCTTTAAAACTAAGCTTCGACGCTGGCAGGGGAAAAAAGATATTTTTACCTTTATTTA
Organism: Syngnathus acus; assembly: GCF_901709675.1. Lineage (NCBI taxonomy): Eukaryota > Metazoa > Chordata > Actinopteri > Syngnathiformes > Syngnathidae > Syngnathus > Syngnathus acus. The sequence goes on along the minus strand of NC_051099.1, from coordinate 836,864 downwards.
ACCCCATCTTTCTCTTCCATGTCCTCAAGCGCAGCTGTTATTATACGTAGAAACGTAGTTGGGGACCTTCAAAACATTTACAAAAATGTCAGGGTTTTATTCACTTTTGTGAGATACTGTTCGTGTATATGACACTCTCTTGACAGTTTGTCAAAAATAAATACGGACCATATGTGTAGTCAGAAGTTTACACATGGAATTTGGCTTTTTGGACAACAACAGAAACACATTAAAAGTCTTAAAGCTCACATATGATTATAAAGCTTTCCTTTTTACATTTTACTCCTTCAGTTGTGGTCTATATAAAATTTCACAATATTTATGAACACGTCTTGTAAACAAGCACTGCAGTCGTTAAGCAGTAAGCTAATGCTAGCGTTAGCGAGAAGCTAACGAATGCATTTAACACATGATTGATATGAAAGTGGAATATTATTTTTGTGTCATCTCAAGCTTACCACTTTACTGTGTCCGTCGTTTCAATAGATTGAAGGAAGTGAACCCTTAATAAAACGCAAATCCTTCTCTCCACTTCAGCATCCTTGAGTTGATTGGACTGCAATAAAGATGGCGGATTTGTGAAACCGTTTGGCTGCACCCTTTACCTTGTTTGGTCGTACCGCCCCAAAGACGGTGAGGTAAAACGTAAAAAATGTCATAGAAAATGGATCAAATTGAAGAGGGTTAAAAAATATCCTCCAAACAGATTATAAAAAGATATCTGCAGCGCCTGGTGGAATTAGATGAAATTTTTCTTCCATCATGGAGGCTCCAAGTGAGCTAAAAAGTGGATTTTCCATATGTCTGCTTTAATTGGATCAAATGTTTTGTCAATAATGCTGAATACCTTTACAAAATTATGAGTATAAATATGAAGGCAAAATAATCTTGATACTTTTTTTTTTTTTTTTAAATGTACCACCAAAACACTTTTTGTTAATTTGCAGATGTAGGAAGAGTGATGTCCTCCTTAGCAATATCCTTTTCATGGGTATGTCGACCCTCAGTTGAGTTTGGCTTGGAGTCAACACTCAGAGCTGCCACCCTCCTGGCAAGACGCTCCAAGACCAGATCAGCAGTGCTGGTGAGACTATGCTACGATGACACAGAGAGCACAGAGTCAAATAAAAGATTTGTCAACTTGATATTATTCTCCAGGTGCTCATTTGAGGTCAGCAATACACAGTTTCCACTTTTGTGCTGAGTTGGCGAGAAAGTCTCCAACACAGCGGTGCAGAAGAGCGGCTGTGGATTTGATTACAATCATAAATCTCTTGTGTGTCACCACATACCTGTAAGATGTGCAGTCCCTTCAGCGTGAGGACAGCCAACTCTCTCAAACCATCCCCAGTCAAGTCCAAGTAGATGATTGACAGCAAAGGACTCTTGAAGCTCCGTCGCCACAACAACTCAAAGCGTCCTTCTTCTCCTCCTGTCCCATACTGGAATTTATAACAGAGAAGTTCCTACACAGGTGGATGGAAAAACAGTTTGCGCAGTTATTCATTTGGCCTTTCTCATCATCCATCCATCCATTCGTTTTATATACTAGTCGTCCTGAAGAAGAAATGTGGAGACTTGTGTTGGACTTTATGACCTGTCCGTATGTTCCCAGCAGCACTTCCTTCTGCCCATCAAAATCCAGGTCAATAACCAGAGCACAAAGCACAGCATCCCACTGGTCACTGTCGGCGAGGCATAACGAGTGGGACAAGCCTCTCTCGTGGACATTCCTAGAAAACAATAGGCCGGTGGAACTCTGGTGTCATAGTATATATTTTTTTGCTGCACAAGTTCAAATGACTTGTTCATTCATGACCAAAACATGATAAACGGGATCACCTGTAGACAACCGCCATCTCTATTGTGCTAGTTACTAGAAGGTTGTAGCCTTCAACTCCAAAACCTGAAAGAAAATAACAGAGACTTCAATATAGTATGACTTCAATGCTCATTTAAGTTTTAGTGTTAGTTGACATATTGTTGATATTATACATTGGATATCATTCTTTTGACTTTATTTTTTTGGCCAAGTATGTTCGCTAAAAAGAGCAAGCTATTTTTGTTTATTTGTGTTCTCTAACCAAACAAACAATTTATCGTTTTGTTTTTGATGATTTCCCATGAAAAATAGAAAGAAAAAAGATACATTACTTTTTTCTCCGCCGGGCATATCAGGCTCTGTTTGGCAGAAGAGAGGAAAAAGCAGCACAATGGAGATTGGACTGTCAAACTGAACGCGCCAGCTCTGCAGAACCTCTGTTAAAAACACAATACATCAATTTACTAAAGACACATGCACTTCTTAGCTCAAAGATTGTGACTTGAACCACTGCAATTCGAAGGGGGAAAAAAAGTCGTTCTTAGTGTTGCCTCACCTGGCTCCCACTGTTTGACTAAAGCCAGTCCAACACAGCCGTTCTGGCAGCCAAATGCAGACAGTCTCCGGCCATCAGGTATGCACAACATGTCCATCCATAAAACACTGTGAGGGGGGAAGAAACACAACAATCAAGAAAATATATACATATATATATACACAGAAAATATAGATATAGATATGTATAGACTCACTTGCTGGGCAATTGCTGTAGCTCTGGGAAGAGTCTCTCTACTGGCTGCTCTTCAAACTGGTGGAGTGAGGCATTCTGTTGAAAACAAAAGTTATGTCATCACCAATGGGTCAAGCTAGAATGGACTTATGTAAGCAGCTCCACCAAGCCAAATATTGGAATCTGGGATATCCCACAGCACACACGCAAGCACACAAACCTCCTTATACAGGTGGATCCTCTGGTCGTGACCACTAAGCAGAAACACGGTCTCTCTGTCTCCAGCGTCACTCTGCACTCTAATACAAGAGAAATAGATACATATAACAAAAAGATCGAATGAAGCTGTCGGTGACCGTACTGAGTGTATGCATAATGGAACTTACTCTGTGTGGTACAGCTGAAAGGGTGTGAACTGCAACTCCAGATTTAGGCAACTTTCTGTTAACATCAGTTTAAGATGCATCATTTGAGAAGGCGGTTGAGTTGAAGTGGCCACAAGTGTACTCACGTGCAATTGACTCCAGGTTGAACTCGGAGCCAGGCTCATAGTCGCAGTAGATATTCAGGAATGGGGTGGCTTTGTCCCCAGAGTCCTGTTAGAAAATAACAATGATTCAAAGATTCAAATCATATGCTGACTTTGCAATATTTACCTTTATGAATGTGATGCCCACCACAAGGCCACTTTTGGGTGAAGACTTGTTGAACGCATCGATTGACACAATCTCTGCATCGACTAGATAGATGAGGTAGAAGAGATTCAAATTCAGCAATATTGTTCTCAAAATCATTGTCAATCGTAAAATCAATATTATCACAACTTGGCTTTGGGGCAATTACCAATCAAATCACAATAATGCCATTTCAAAGGTATGACTTTTGGACTGTTGGGAGAGAAGTTGAATCATGTATTGGCTTCGATCAAGAAAGTACACAACAGATTGATTTATGGTTTGATTTAATTGAGCTGCCAGATAAATCTACCTGGTATGTAGGTGAACTGAACTTCTTTGGCCACTGGTCTAATTTTTTGCTGCAGCTCTTGGTAGGTGAAGCTGACAACCTTCCCTTTGAGTGTAGCCGCGAGCAGCTCTTGTTCCCCGGCCTGACACAGTCCATAAATGTTACTCTGGGAGGGGAAGCGGCTAAAACTGTCCTCCGCGAAGGGATACATCTCTACGAACATGACGTTAGCAAGCTGCCCAACACCGCCAGGAAAGTCAAGTCTTCTCACTTTGCATCGCTTTAATTTAATAGCTACTCCCGTTTACTGGCTGCAACCCACAATGCTCTCAATGGCAACAACAAACTTTGAGTAAATAAACATATTTTATTTGTATCTCGGAGAACATGGTCTTTTTCTTCTTCGTCTTTTTCTTCTTCTTCTTCTTTTTCTTCTTCTACTTCTTCCGCTGCTTCTTCTTCTTCTGCTGCTGCTTCTTCTTCTTCTTTTTTTCTTCTTCTTCAAGCGAACCAACGTGCCTACGCACCGGCCATTTTGGAAGGGGCAACATTGCTGTCGAAGGCAATGCCTTAACGCCGTGACTTGCTCATTAATGTGAAACAAATGACTGGCGGAAAGTTTTTTTTAAATGCCAATTGATCTCAGTTGACAGAAGACAACTTTACCATAAAAATTAAAACGCAAATTTAATTTCTATCCCTTTTTTTCTATACGTATTTGCTTTTACTCACTTGCGCTTGTCAAAAGTTTCATTGTCTGTCCACCAGATGTCAGTAACAATTCACTCATCAACTTGTCTCCACTTTTATAAAAGGCTTCATTCTTTTAAAGGTCGTTTGCTTCATCTGTCCAGACTCCAGAAGAAGGAGTCATTGAATGAGAAATGAGCCAACCACAACTAGATCATGATTAAACAATACCTGTCACTTCATGAACCACGCAGGACTGGGTCACACAGACCCACACTAGGAAGACCAAATCACTAAAAATCACTTTTAATTTCCCTCAAGAGACCAGCCTACAATTTAGAGAGCGCACCTAATATTCAGAGATGGATAGTGTGTTATATTATGGCAATGGAGAGGCACGCTTGGTTTGTCTGTCCATCCCAAAGTGTCAAGCATACAGTAAAGCTGTTGCTCCATATTGTGATAGTTCAGAGGTGACAGTGTGCTACACCCCCTCTTCTCCTAATAGCACTTGCTAATCCATCTGCAGGATTACTGTCCATTGTAATCACTCATCCTCCCCACTGACACACCTCAACTCACACCGCACTCGGGACTCATTACGTTCACATACGTATACACGTATAGGTGAACAATATATAGCTAGCTGGCATAATGCAACAGGTTTGTTTGCACTCATTTTTTAAATCAAACGTGGCTATTTTATGTTCATGCCACACTTTTGTAATCATACTGAGCTCCTAAAAGACTGCATGTCTAAAGTGTTTTGAAAAAAACTGCAATCATTATCATTGAAGTAGATTTTAAAAAACGCTTTTTCATGTGAACGAACATAAAAGCATTTAAGTCCATCGAATACGTTGTCGTCTGTTGTAAATAGATTCATTTGTTGTTTATAATTAATACATGGGAAGAGAACCTTGGGAAAAAAACTCATCTCAAATCACAATTGCAATATTAAGGGCAATAAAAATCACAATTACATTTCAAAATTGATCTGCCCAACGAAGCACTCACTCCCACTTTGAGGTAACATTCTCTCCCTTTTTCCATCTATCTTGTGTCAATGTTGAAAATCCCTGATGGTAAAAAGAACGACTGCATCTTTGTTCATATCAAACTAGACTAGAAATGGGGGGGGGGGGGGATTTGCGTGGCTGACTGCATGCTATGAGTCTTTGCTGAGCTGCTGGTGGCACCTGGTTTGCACAGAGGAGATTAACGGCGTGTGCGTGCGTGCGTGCGTGCGTGCCGACTGAGTGAGTGATTGGGACTGACAGCGAGCGGCCTCTGTATTGCTGGCTGGCCTGCAGATTTAGCCGACCTGCTTTAGACGCTCTAATCTGGATTAACTACAGCAGTGTGTCAGTGGTGGACGGGAAGTGGGATCCTCCCCCAGCTTCTTTCTGCCCCTTCACCTGCTTCTTCTCGGTCTTTCCATCTTCAGCCCTCCCTCCCTTCATCTCTACCTGTGTTTCCCCTCCTTCCTTCCTTCATCCACGCTTGTACCAGTTCAAGAGAGATATAAATAATAAATTAAAGCTTGCCTCATGGCCTGCGCCGCTGCTTTTAGTCCATGGTTAGGGGGAGGATATAGTCCAACAAGGATTAGAGCAGCTCAGTCTTCTTCCACATTTGTCGGTTGTAGCTGCAGAATTGGCTGTTCCACTTGGACATGGTAGACATGATGATCATTCATGTGGAAAACGTTAACAACATGAATACGACACCATGAAGATGGCAACCTTCCAATTTAAAAAAGATAAATGTTTCCGTCATCGTATTTCGATGACCTTGTGAAACTCACTTGACCGATAAATGTTTTCCATTCGATTTCATAATTCAGCATTATTATTTCAAAGTTGAAAAAGATGTAAAAAACCAGCAACAACAATACATCCGTTAAATTCCATTTTCTCATATTCTTAGCAAAGCTTACAAAAGTGCAACAATCCAAAGTTTGACTTCCTCCTTCTTTTGTTGAGATGAAATGATCCATTTGCACGTTGCTCTCGTTTCCTTCTTCCACCATGTTTTACCATCCAAGTCAAAATTCACTCCTTGGTGCACTTCGGATGGCAATAGTTCCTTTCAGCTTCTGTCCCGGCTTCACCACTGAAAGGATTGTTCTGTCTTTCCTTCCTTTATCCGGTGATAAGAGACTTTTCAGATAAAGCATATTATGATAAATCAAATGAGCTTTGTCGGTTTTGTGCAGCCAAGTGTTTGTGAACGGGAGAGCGACAATGAACATGAACGCAGCTGTTGGGTGTAAAACAGAATCTGATGTCTTGTCTTTTTACAAAATATAGAAAAATATATCATATATTTCCTGCTGAAAATGGAGATTGGCTAGAAATGTCATAAGAAAATGATTTATAGTTTCAGGTCCTAAAGCCATTGGGCATCTAAGACCTAAGTATCTATAATGCTTTGCTGTAATCAACCTTGTGTACGTAGAGGTGGGCTGTTTACTTACCACGAATGCTACTAAAGGGCCTCCTTCTGGTCTGTGGAAGCTAACTGTTTGACTCGTAATGCTCTATGCTCAGAAAAATCCGTTTCAAACACGCCAGCCAGCCAGCCAGCCAGCCAGCAACAGTGATGCTTAACCTAGCCTCATACATTCCACTTTTTTTCTTTCAAAAAAATACACCTTGAATGTCAAGGCTAGTTTACACCATTTCAGTTGCAAATGTCAATCTGTGGTTCTGATAGTGTTTGGGCCCGCAGAGAAGACTCACCTGTTTTCTGGGGATGGTCATGTGACGTTTGCATGTTGAACCGTGATTGGTTGTTACCTGAGCTTTGAGCACGTGATATCCGTCAACAGCAAAAGGGAAAATATTTAAAGGTAATAATTGCACATAAAAATGAATGAAATGATCAAATGAATATGAACATTTGACAGCTGCAAATGGCTAAATAAGTAAGTATATTTTGCGTGCGCCTCTTCAATTCAACAATTTCCACCTAGAATTTGCCTTTTCGTCTTCCAATCCGTGCACCCTATATCATGGGGGACTAAATATTTCCACTGAGTTTCACCAAACGAGCACAAGTGTGCCTTCCACCTGTTGCGTCTGCGCGTGCGTGCGTGCGTGCGCGCGGTGGGCGGGGTTAGCCGGAGCCAACTTGCGCCCTCTAATTAGCAGCCTATGCGGGCGAACCGAGTCAGTCGAGCATCTTCTATCTAGCCATCAAGTCAAACTCGAGGCCGAGACAACAACCTGTGCGACAACTCGGAGGAAGAAAACAAGAACGATGCTTGGCACTCACCATCTTCCTCCAAATTAACCAAGTGAAGTTTTTCCTTTAAAAAGCGCACGATTGGAATCACGGGGATTGTGCGCCTCTCAGCTGTTGCGTTGCGTCCATCCCACACACAAACAGGAGCGTCGGGATTTAAGAGGCTGCAGTCAAGATGATGTCCTACATAAAACAACCTCATTACACCATGAACGGGTTAAATTTGCCCGGCCCGGGGATGGACGTGCTGCACACAACTGTCGCTTATCCGTGTAAGTAAAAAAAAAAAAAACACAACTTTTATATCATTTTAATTGTGCTTGTTTGCTTTCCCTCTGTGGATGAACTTAAGTGTTGCATTAATAACCACAAGCGGTATCTAAATCTACATTTGAAAACATTTCATTGTTTGAAAAATCATTGAATTCAATTCCATCCATCCATACCGTTTATCTTCACGAGGTATATTTGATTTAAGTTGAATCCAGTTCGGCAATGATATTTGTGTTGAACTAACAAAATATTGAGAACAGGCAAATGCTAATTTTTTATGTTTAGGCCAGAGACAATTTTCTTCATCTTCTCATTTTTATTATTATATATATATATATAAATATGTATACGAATATATGTATAGCTATCCTCCCGTTGCGTCTGCACGCGACACAACGAACCTGAGTGTTTAACAATGAATTAGTTAAAATAGTTAAATATAATATATATACGTATATTTGCTTGTTATTTAATGTGAGTCAATGTGACCTGAAACACCACAGGTGAAATTAAAATGTGTTCCATAGACCAGCTTGAGAAGAAAAGAAAAAATATCCAGCCTGTTTTTAAAAATGAAAAGCAGATTCGATTGTGCGCGTTCCAATCATAAATCAGATGAGCTTTACGTGTTTCTGTTTCCTAATTTAACCCTGCAGTCAATTTTCCCGAAGTAGATATTCCGTTAAATGTCGCCGAGAGAGGCCAAACGCTTCTTCTCACTTGACTCGTTCTGAAACAAATACTCTGAGGCGTTTGGCCGTGGCGCCCCGGAGGATAAATACGTGGGACTTTGACTGCGCAAACTAAAGTGCAGCGAGTAAAGTTTCTCTCCCTCTCAGGGGGAAACTGACACAGCTGAGGCTTGAATATTTCAGTATAATGAGCAAATACTCGCGAAACGTTCCTCGCAGCAAAGTCAAGATCACTAGAGGAGATTCCCAACTGTCTCTCTCTCTCTGTCTGTCTGCTTGTTTGTTGTCACGCCGATCTCCTTCAGGAAAACAAGGGGGGAGCATCTCTATGCTGACATCTCCATTTAAAAAAAAAAAAAAAATGTTTTTATCTGCAGCCACGCCCAGGAAGCAGCGAAGGGAGAGGACCACCTTCACTAGAACGCAATTGGACATCCTGGAGGCCCTGTTCTCCAAAACCCGCTACCCAGACATCTTCATGAGGGAGGAAGTGGCGCTCAAAATCAACCTGCCTGAGTCACGTGTGCAGGTAGAGGACGTCAAAAACATTTTTGAGGTTATAATACAGTCAAGATGGGATGTCAGATATCAACACTGAAACAAGGCGTGTCCTTCAAATGCATGAAATCATTCCAAATAGACATTTTCATCAAGAGTGATCATAGCAAAAAAAACATAGAAAAGACGCATTTATTCATTTCGAATATGAATATGAAGACCTCGAAATGTCTCCAAATAAATGTGCCTTATGATTGATTGGCTGGCAACAAATGTCACGTGAGGTCTCCCTATACAACCCTGACCAGGACAAGCATTATAGAAAAAAGAGATGGATTTAAGATTTGCTTTTCCATGAACACACACACACTGTTAAGAGTGACATTCGAGCAAGAAAAATGATGTGAGTTTCTTTCGCTTCAAAAAAAAGCTTCAACTAAGCAGGCCCAAAGTGCTTGGTGATGAGCCTCTCACGCTGTGTGTCCAGGTGTGGTTCAAGAACCGACGGGCCAAGTGTCGTCAGCAGCAGCAGCAGAGCAGCGGGCAGTCCAAACCCCGCCCCCCTAAGAAGAAGGCCTCCCCGGTGCAGGAGGCCAGCGCCCCCGATCCTGTTCCCAACCCGGGCTCCTTCAGCCCCTCGTCGGTCCAGTCGGGCCCCGGTCTGGTCCAGAGCTCGGGAAACACGGCCGTGTCCATCTGGAGCCCGGCCATCTCCCCCCTCCCTGACCCGCTGGCCTCCTCCACGGCCCCCTGCATGCAGAGGCCCTCCCCTTACCCGATGAGCTACGGCCAGCCGTCGGCCTACGCCCAAGGCTACGCTAGCACCACCTCCTACTTCACAGGCCTGGACTGCAGCGCCTACCTGTCCCCTATGCACTCGCAGCTATCTGGCACCGGGGGCGCTCTCAGCCCCATCACCGTGCCCTCCATGGGGGGCTCCCTAAGCCAGTCGCCTGCCTCGCTTTCTTCGCAGGGTTACAGCACCGCTTCCTCCCTGGGCTTCACCTCGGTGGACTGTCTGGACTACAAGGACCAGCAGGCCTGGAAACTGGGATTCACTACAATGGACTGCCTGGACCATAAGGACCAAAACTCCTGGAAGTTCCAGGTGCTCTAGAAAGCGCGGCGTCCACTTTGTTAGTGTGAGGCATGCTGCTGATTTCTCTTTTGTACGTATAAGTTTGATTTTACGACCGGGCTAGCTGTGTAGGGAACAGGCACGTGCATAGACATTTTGGGGGCGCAAAAGAGGGGCGGGCACCCATCAGCAAAATTATTTATACGATATAAATAAATGGTGTATATATTTATTTATGTGTCTATTGTGTTAACACAATTAATACTGTCAATTTTGAAACTGTTAATAGAGAATGTTGAGGAAATGGATCGAAAAAGTCTACAAACCCCTTCAAATGTCGTCATATACCAAAAATGACAAGATAAATCTTTGCATAACTATTTCCACCAATTTAACATATTATGACAACTACAAAAAATCTTGTGTGGGCGACAATTTTCACAAGAACTCCAAAAAATGTCAAAACACTAAGAAGGCAACATAATGTGAAATATTTGCTTTTGAAAATATGAACGAATGAAGGGGGAATGGGTGTCAGCAGAAGGGGCACTTCTTAAAGGGCTTAAAGGGTTGGTGCCGGAGCCTCATCTTCTGTCGGGGTCAATCTGTGCACGTGCCTGGTAGAGAAGCTTTTTATTTGAAGACAAGACAGCAGAGGCTACCAAGCTAAAAACATATTTTTAACCACCAGATCAAAAAGCCTTTATCAATTTCTAGGAGACCTGGTCATGAAAACACAATGAGAGTGAATTTCTTTCTTTCTTTTTTTTTTCTCAATGTCATTTGTTCGCAACTATATATTCTCGAGAGTTTGTGTACTGTTCTACAATGTTTGCGTTTAGTGTCATCGTCCGAATCAGTTTGATGAACGGCGATTAGGATCTTCTGTTTTTAGTTCGATGTCATATTAAAGTGTATACGTTATTGTGCACTGAAAATCGCTCGTCAGGAGTCTGCACGCTTTGAGACGCTTTGTTCCAGTTAGCTAGAGGTCAGTATGAACACACCGTGTTCTGGTCTGGTCCAAAGCGTCATGTTCGTCATTTCCTTGCTCCGTCCGTCTCGGTTATTTTGGTTGATCTGATTCTGGAAGTGTCCCAATCCTCTTAGCTTCCCTTCAGCAATGCCCTAAGTGAATTAGTCAGGATTATTGCCTATCCTATGCTCCTCTCCTTCTTTTTCCAAACTCTCTTGCTTTTCCCCCTTCCCTCCATCTGGTCTTTTGGTTTTTTTCATTTGCTATTCATCTGTCCTTTGTTTTAATCGCACGCCTTCGATGACAGTTTATTATTTTACGATCATAAAACTCAAGTACTTTTTACAGCGGCTGAAACATTTCCACTAAGGCCTATCGCTATGAATCTCAGCGCTCCCCCTTCTTTCGCCCATCGCCGCACTCCTCTCCTCTGACAATTTGGTAATCCCAACATGACCTGATTACAGCCACGCAAACATCCGATACATACAACAACATGTTTGTATGTCGCATTCATCCAATCCTTCCAACTCCAGACATATCATGACGTTTAAAGCATCACATTTGCCATGTTTGTACATTTTGAGTTCTATTACGCTTTATTGTGTCGTTGCATAGAGGAATGATCAATTGATTGTTGGTGCGGAAAAAAAAAGTACATTAATTGACGTGAATGGGTCACTCCAAAGAGATGTTGGATGTAATCTTCATATAAATAAAACCTGATTTTACTTTGTATGTGGAGTGACTATTTTCGAAGAGTTCCATGGAACAGAAATGGACGACCAGCACTTCAAATCACTTTTTTGCACTCTGCACTGATTTAATCCCACTCTGTGCACAAAATAATCTCTTCCACCCTCCTTGTGTGCTGTGATTGGTTAATCCCTGCATCTGTGCATCCTGATTGGTTAACCTCTCAGAGAGGGCACATTACATTTGTGCCCCCCCCACACACACACACACTGGGACAGACAGACAGACAGACATTTGTACTGTAATCCTGGGGAGGAGCAGATGTGATGGGGGAGGGACACAGTGCAGAGCAAGACGATAAATTTAGTGTACGTGTGCACGCAAAAAATGTTGCAAAACAACTACAGGAAGAAATTCTACAATAAAACCAACATGTTGCCTCTTAGAATATTTTCCAATATTTAGCAAACTTTTTTATTTCTTTTTTTAAATAATGGACTTTTCTGTCCACAATTATGGGGTAAACATCACACAAATGTATTGTGTCTTTGTCAGATCATTGCAAGTTATCAGAGATAAACGTAAGGAATATTTAAAACATGATAGTACCCCTGGAAAATAATTTGACCATAGTGACACGCCCAACCAAGGTGTGTCTTGTAATCAGTATCACAGGTGTCTTGAAAGTTGCGATCTAAAGCATAGCTAGGGTGACAAGCAGTTTCCACGATGGAATTCGGATGATTTAGGCCGTATGAAAGAAACGCTCACCGACAAGGCAGCAGGCATAGCGTGCGTCGCGCAGGATGGACTGCAGGATGGGGCCTGTCAAGCCACTTGGCCTGATGTTACACTGCCACCTAGTGGCATTACTCTATACCGCAAGCATAACATGGTGCTATTTTTTATATGCTGTTAGCAAACCATGTTTCATGCCACTTGAGCAAAATAAACACATCAACTTTGGTTTCTTTTTGACATATATTTAATGCTACAATATGAGAAATTTGGAAAATACAAAGATCAGCTTATTCATACATTTGAAACCCTTGAGTATTTACTAAAAATATAAAATAAAGCAATGAGATTATAGTGTGTATTACAAACTTGGAGAAAGGGATAGAGAAGTGAGAGATGCGAAAACCCCAAACTATGGTTTGCCCACGAGGCAACGACTGCTGGTAAAACGTCGCCCCATAGTGGCTGCATTTTGCAAATACAACTATTAATGATGGACAGAAGCCCTGTCCCGATTTTCAAATGACTAAAAGCTGAAAATTTTGAAAACTGAGAAGGAAGAAGAAAAAAAAACACCTTCACCATGTTGGAGTTTTCATGCTTTGATTCTGTAAGTGGAAGGGATCATTTGTGATATTGATGAGTAAAACAAAAAACCATAAGCACAATAACCCTAAGATATTTTGCTTATTGATTACAGCTGGTTGAAAAGATCAGAGTTCACACATGCACACAAACTGACTGGCTGCACACATTTCAGAGGCAGAGTTGTGCTTTGAGAAGTTAGGGGGGGGGGGGGGGGGTCTGACAACGGACTATGCGGGTGTAAGACAGGGCAGAAGTGTTGGGGCTAGTTTTAATAGCACCCTGCTGTGGAAGTTGCAGCTCCCCTTAAGCAGACTAGCCCCTCTGCAGCCCAGGAATCCACGTGGACCCAAAGGTGTGACTGGTGGTGTCTGGATACGCCCCGCCCCCTAAAAGCCAGCATGGGCAAATATGCATGCCCATGTTCGTCTGATCTTCAACACCGTGGAAGTGCACGAAAAAGGTACCCTAAAAGATTTGGTGAAGACGATGAAACATCAGAGAGCAGACATCGACATAAAGTAAATCTACCTTTTAAGAATCTACTGACAAGCGGAGATGGGAGTGAGGATAGGTCAAGAAAGAAAAAGGGAACAAATGTAAAAAAAAAAAAGGTGCTTTCTAAGCACGCTCTCCACGGATTCGGCGGGCCAGCTGGATGTCCTTGGGCATGATGGTGACCCTCTTGGCGTGGATGGCACACAGGTTGGTGTCCTCAAACAGTCCCACCAAGTATGCCTCACTGGCTTCCTGCAGACACACACAGGTAAAAGATCACAGGACACATTTTAAAATAAACCAGAAACACAAACAATATCTTACATTTATAAAAGTAACTAAAACAATCTAATTATAGTGAAAATGTCATTTGTTTTCATTTTTGTCAATTGACCCCTGATTTAAAAGAACAACACTCTAAAACTAATCCTAAAAAATATTTCAAACAACGGCCAAACAGACAAAATAAAAACTGCCAAACTAATATAAAGACACGCACCTGCAGAGCACCAATGGCAGCGCTCTGAAAACGCAGGTCAGTTTTGAAGTCCTGCGCAATCTCTCTGACCAAGCGCTGGAAGGGCAGTTTACGGATCAGCAGCTCTGTGGACTTCTGGTACCGACGAATCTCCCTCAGAGCCACGGTACCGGGCCTGAGAAACAATGACAAAAAAACAATCGCAAGCTCTTGGTAAACACACACTTTAAAATGTACCTCCTCACTGCATCGAAGTCTCCATTATAATTTTGCCCAATTTGTCTAACCTTCTACTATTTGCCATATCATGATTGGTTGCTGTATTCAAATAATTGTCTCCATTAGTTGCCAAGGTTACCTGTAACGGTGGGGCTTTTTAACACCACCGGTCGAGGGGGCACTTTTACGAGCAGCCTTAGTGGCCAGCTGCTTACGAGGAGCCTTTCCTCCTGTGGACTTACGGGCGGTTTGCTTGGTACGAGCCATTACCACTGAGTATCAACCTAGAAGAGGTATCACAGATTAATACTCATATGCACAACTGTAACATGACTTCATATAATGCAACTCAATGCAATACAGCTGTACTACATTTAAGTGTCACTGTTATTTTGCTCCAATATCAATTATTGAAGCAAAGCTCTACATTTACACTTGGGAAGTTTCTTTTTTCCAACAACTGTCACTGAAATGGATTAACCTTGAAATGACTCAAGTAAGCTCGATCTCAACTCTGAAGTTTACTTGCTAGTCCAAACAACAAGGCGATGGATGCATTGATTTCGCACGCGTTTGTATGACGTTGTCACATAGCAACCCCGGTTTCCAATCATCCTGCAGTCGGAGATTCTAAAGAATAGCTAACGTGACTGTTGCCAAGGTGACAACGTTGATGCGCCTGGAAATAACATTGATTACAAATTTCTTTCATATCGGTGACGTGTGTGCTCATACGGGTTCTTTGTCATAATGACAGCTAAAACAAATGTACAGTTACTTTTCATAAAGTGGCTGCTTTCAGATTCTGCTTGACCATTGGTTGTTTTTTTAAGGCCATTCAGTCCGTCAAGTGTTTCGTTCTCCAAGTGGTCAATACATTGTGACGCTTTGAAAGCAACCAATCAACGCTGTCTTTCACTCGCCTAACAACCAATGAACTGTCATGTTGCTGTCGTTGAGGGCGGGGACACCGAATAATCGCTCGCCTCTGGACCGCAGGATTGATGGCCGCATATGAAACGTTAACGACTATTAACATTGAGTCGGACACACGACTTTTGCTGAGATTCACTGTCAAAACACTATCATTAAAACGTTAAAAACATCTGCGAGTGCCAATGAAACTATGTGAAGCGACTGCTGAAGCAAAGCAGCAGGCTAAAAATCGTCGATGAAAAGAACACCCGTCCGTTGGCGTTTCGAAGCACCGAGCCGTTTCCTTACTTGTACTCGATCGAGGGGCCAGCTTTTCCGCTTTATCGTAAACGTCGACATTTTGAACACAAACGACCAAATGAAACGGACAGATTTCGCACATAATATGAACGTAGAGTCGCGGTATGAAAAGATGACCGAAATGGACTCACCAAGGGGATTTGAAGCCTAGTTTCCTCGCAGTGACTCGAGCGTGTTGTTGCAGTGTCAGATATTTACTATCTCGTACACAATGGAAGGAAGCGCGGGGAGCAAAATGGCGCCCGTGTCAATCATGTCTCCCACAATGCAACTACCAACAAATGTAAACAAAGAGTGCAATTGCACTTGATTTACCTCACACTGCCAAATAGGGACAACGACATTAGAATTCCAAAATGTTGTCATAGTCAGACGTATTTCGGAACCTCACACTGCCAAATAGGGACAACGAGGTTATAATTCCAAAATGTTGTAATAGTCAGACGTATTTCGGAAGTTATTTGCTGATCGCTGCATTCACGAAACCAAACGGATCAAATGTATGTTTAGGAAAAGTAACCAAGTTCAAGGCAAGTCAAATGTAAAATTGACTTTGGACGACGTGTAACCTGATAAAGCCCCAAATAACAGGCTGTTTCATCTGCTTAGACAAACGATTTATGTTAACTCAACATTACATAAATGTCAGCATATATTTGGATTGGAAGCAATGTGGATCGCGGCAATTAAGAGAGTAAATATTATTTCTGATGCTTGGGGACATTTTGGCTCATTTTATTAGTTTGATCAGTGTATATTAAATGCACGTGTAAAGATGTTTTGAATGCAGTTTAGCTAAAAAATGAGTGGGATTGTTGCTATAAACCAGGTAGGATTACACTGTCAACACAATCACCTTAAAAAATCGAATCCTGCAAACCTGCGTCATGGATTAATCCCAGACTACTTTCAACACGCTGTATATCTTTTATTTGATTTAATTGTTAATCTAGATTGACTTAAACACGTCATAAATAGGATTGGAAGGCAATTGCTGCCCCCTCGACCATTACATTTAAAATAATCCTTGCTCTAAATGTCTTGTATATATATATATGTAGCTGGAGTAACGGTGATTCCTAAATATTTTAAATTGAGAATTGCTGTTGAGCAGCTGCTAAAAAAAAGATGTTAAACCAAGAAACAAAAGAAAAAAATGCAACATCATTGACACATTGTTAAGTGCTATTCCCCAACAGTTTTCTTTATTTTAGATCTAAACTTAAAGTACCCAATGGTTAGAGACAAGTATTTCACATTGAAGTACACAGTGCCTTACTTCTGGCCCAACTTGAAAGAAAGAGGCTTAAGTTAAGGTAAGGCAGGAGGAGCAACATTTGCAAGCGATATACTGCATAAAACCATTACAGAATACAACTCGTTTGTTTTGAACTCCACTGGGTAGTACCAAATGAGTGTACACATAGCTTTTCAGCCTGAAATACACATTTCAATAATTAACGACATAAATGGTTTGCATAATATGGGCAAGAGCAGTAAAATAACTCCCCCCAAAACAATTCTACAAAGTGGGATGTTTGTTGTTTTAGAGGAAAACAAATGCTCAACTTTTATTAATGATAGAACAGGTCTCACAAATAGATAAACGCAATGGGGAAATGAAATGTAAAAACTCTTTCACATCTGTACCTAAAATTGACCATCTCTTTTGCTTTTTACTGCGCCGCTATGCTTGGTCCCCCCCCCCCCCCCCCCCTCCTTCTAACGAAGTACCAAAACATTCCATCAGAAATTTGAGTAAATGTACATAAAATGGCACAGTCACAAAGAACATAAAAGACAAAAAGACATGCTATATGAACTGACAGATTCTTGTCAAGTTCACAAAGATGTATTTTCCAAAGACAAACATGGACACAGTGTACTGCCTACCTACCTACCTGTGTGCATATTGGTTGGGTGTGACGCTGATAACACAATGCTCCACTCAGACCTTGTGCTGCAATAAAGAAAGTCATGAACAGTGAAGTACACAGAAGTGTTCTGTAAGAGAGTGCATGCATTTGTAAAATGCAAAACTTGTTCCCATTTATGCTCAAAGCCAGTGGCCACATCTAAAAAAAAATACATCCCCTTCAACTATAGATTAGTGTGCGTGTGTGTCTATAAAATATCTTATTTTATGTATCTTAAGAGACATTTGTGGTTCCTGTTTAAAGTAGCTCACATCTTTCATGTTATACATTATGACGAACACAGCAAAAATGGGCTCTTGGTACATTCGGGACTTTCTGTAAAAAGTCTTCTATTTTCCTTTACAATTTGTTCAAAATACAGAAGAGCAAAAAATATAGGCGGTACAACAGTCCACTGTCCTGCAGAGGCTGATCAACCAATCTTTTCAATTATTCCGTACATATTTGTGTTTCTGGCCTCTGGATAGCCAGCTCACTCTGGAGGAAGGCTCCCTGGCCTAATGCTGTGGAATACGACGACGCTCTGCTGCTGCTGTTGTTGTTGTTGTGCGGCGGATAGGAGTTACAGCCGCTGCGCTTCTCAACGGGGGGGCCCTGGGCCTGAGGTACTGGGTGGTAATCGTCCAAATTGTCGTAGTGGGATTGCACCGGTTTGCGATACGAGTAGTCTCCATCCGCTTCGTGCTGCGATCGATCAGCTTTGCAGCGGGCCAGCTGCTCTTTGGGATGATGATCTTCCGGCGGAGCGTGATAGCTGCTTGTCATTTTCCCTTTGCTGTGGTGGCGCTCAGCATCGTGGCACTCGTAGCGTGTCTGGAAGCTCCTCTTGTTTGTGTGTTCCGGCTGCCAGGGTTTGGAGCGGCCGCCGCCTTCGCTAAGCTTTTCAGCCGAAGCCTTGAGGAGTTTGGCTTCATGTTGCCCGCTCTCCTGCTGATGCGCGGCGGCAACGGAATGAGACGATTGGCATTTCTTGGAGCCGCTTTGCTTGGCCGGCCCCCCGTCTGACCTGTCTCGCGTCGGAGCACCTTGCTTGTCGCTCTCCAAACATTTGAGGACGTCGGGGTCCGAGACCATGTGTCTGGGCAGATGGCGACCGTCTTTGCTCTCGGTTGTACTCGACAAAGCCTTACCTGGATCGGACTTGCTGCGCGAGTGCAGGGTGTCGTAGCCAGCGACGTCCGATAACGCCAGCGAGCCGACGTTGTCGTACTGCGAGAGCACCGGACCTTTCATCTTCTGCCTGGCCCGACTTTCTCTGCGGATAGACTGCATGCGCAAACATTCCCACTCTTCGGGGTCCCAAGAAAGGTAAGAAGGAACTTCCTTCATGCCGTGCCCAGGTGGCATATCCCTGCTCACAAAGCTGTGCTCCTTTCCAGGTGGGAGAAGGTTGCGAGCGAGGTAGTGGTACCCTGTAGCCTTTCCGCCGGCTCTGCAGACAACGCTCCCGGAATCTGGACAGGCCGAGTGGACGCGGCGGCCACGGTTGGTGCCGTGAGGGTCCAGATCGTAATAAGGCCCCTCCCCGGAAGACGGACTGTAGCGGTACTGGACTCGGCCGTTCTCAAAATAAGGCTGCAGTTGAGTCACGTGATAGTCGGCCTGCTGCGAGGACTGCTGCGGGGCTTGTTGGTAGGGTTTGCACTGATACACGGGTCGATGGTAATAGAACATGTCATCGGGAGGAACTTCCGTCCTTTGGATGGGTACGGTGCGGATGGTGGCGGGAACGTGGAGCGAGTGCACTCTGCGAATTGTGGGATAGCCGTGGTTTCGGTCGAGGCTGTAACCCGAATGGCCGGCGGCGGCGCCGTAAACACTGCGGGGGTTTCCTCTGGCCTTCATAGAATGGTGGTGGTAGGACCTTGGGCCTAAAGTGCTGTATTTATTGTCTACTCGGGCACTGTAAGGTATCTGAGGTTCGGACTTTGACGCATAGGGGAGGTGCGAGGGGATGCTGTTGGGTCTGTAGTGGTGGGGCACGGGATGCGGACCCATTGAAACGGGTCTCTGGTGGTAGTACACCACTCCTTGAGGCTCCATTAGAAATGCTTCACTTTTGGCGTGGTAGGGACGTGCGGAAGATTGACGAGGAGAAACGGGATGGTGATGAAGGGCCTCGGAAGGATGGTAAGAGGCTTCACCTTGACTGAGTGCAGCTGTGGCTAGCTTGCTCTCCATGGTGCGGACCGGAGGGGCTGGAGGTGTGGATCCGGCGGGCTCCTTTTTAGCCGCCGACTCTAGGCAGCAGGGTTGTGTTGGATTTAGGACTTCATAAGGCCGATCCACGCGCTCAGAAGAGATTGGTGTCGCTGTTGAATGAGCCTTTGATAGTGGCTGACTTTGAATTTGCATGTGGGACTGCTGCTGCTGCTGGCGCTGATTTTGTGTCGGTGACAACACCGACGACTTTTTGGCTTTCGGAGCTGCTGGAGGCTGCTGCTCTGATGAGGAGGAGGAGGAGGATTTCGCAACACTTGTGAGCTTGGCGTCTTCCTTTGGCTTCACCTAAGAAAGTGACATGAATGTTAAGCTGCGTCGAGTAAAAATCACACAACGCTGTCGGAGAGAACAAACAATGATTATAAATACGGACGGTAAATATGAATTGTTGTTGAGTTTTCAGAATCCTTACTCACTTCAGCAAGATGTTGTCGTAAGCCTCTGGTGTCTTTGCTGTTGCTAATGGCTGCGCTGCTCCCACTGGTGCCAACTTTACTATTGGTACACACCGAGTCATGTGCCACCAAGGACTGACTTTCCGCCATCCTAGTTGGAGAATTCAGGTTGGCTGTGCTTTGAGGGATGACCTTTTTATGACGTGTCTCTGAAGGAATAGAGTCCATTTCAGGGGGGTTTTCGAGAAGAGTCGTCGAGCCCGTGGCACTTTCCGGCGGCCTGGTTGTCACGCTGGTTAACTCAAGCACCTGCTGTTCTTTCGACGGACTTGAAGAAGAGGGAATGCATCGGACGGCGGTGACTGACACGTTGCTAATTGTCTCACTTCCCTCTCCATTGGAAGTCTGGAAACGCGGACCCGATGATGCACGGCCGTCAGAAACACGTGGCGTCGGGGTCTCGCCAGACCGAGGCTGGGACTGTATGTGATGTGCTGACTCAGCAAGAACCAGCGCCAGCGTGAGGGTGGCATCCTTAGGAGGAGGGGGGGCATTTGCCGGAGTGCCCAGGGAATGTGTGCTGGTGAGATCCTTTGAATCTGGAAACAAGTGAAAAATCAATTCGATTGCAGGAAGCCAAGTCAGTCTACACCCAAGCGTGAATATTATGTTGGCCAGCTTCTTACCTTGTTGCTCGTGGCTTTCACGTGACACCAGTTGAACGCTGTCCTCTGGCTTTAGCGCTTCACCATCCACGCTGGCCAACTTGGACTGGAGCTCCATTTGGAAAGCTTCATTTCGAGACGGCTCAGCTTTTAGACAAAGAGGAGAGTCTTTGGGAGAAAAAGGTTCTGGAGGTCCCACCGCTTCAGCGGGAGTCCTTTCAGGCATCTCCATGGGAAATATCTCCAAAGTGGCGGTCCTGACACTTCTAATGGGGGACACGGCTTGTGTGGGTTTATCAGCGTACGCGGTGAGTTTTTGGCTTTCCGCTTTCTCGACTGCAGCCGGGTTCAAATCTGAGGGCAACAAGGATGATGTCAAGTTGTCAAGGAAGGAGGAAGGCATAAGGTCAGATCCATTGGTCTTTCCCCAGAGGCTGCCAGGGCCCCTCCTCTTTAAAGTGGAGCCTTCCGCTCCCGCGTGCCGATCAACCGGGGGGAATGCGTAAGCGGCGTCGGGGAGGCTGCTGCTGCTGCTGCACTGGAAAGACATGGGGTCAAAGTCCAAGGAGGCCATGCCGATGTCTGGTGGGCTGAGGTCCACGTCTTCGCCGGCTGAGCGCGGAGGCGAGATCAGAGCAGGTACGCAGATGGGGCCGTCATCTCCGTCGCTGTCCTCTGCGGCGCCGAGGTTGTCGAACGAGTTGCAGTGCTGTCGGCCGTCCGACAAGTCGCCGTTGAATGAGGCTGAAAGGGCGTCGCTGCTCGATCGGGGTCTCCGGGGACGGTACACCTTGGACTCTCCTGAGAGAAATGACAACAAATACAGACCTTCATGAAAACATCATTTGTTGAGGATCTAAGAGCCATGAGAATTGTTTTTAAACCAAGTGAGATTGAACAGATACATAGAAATGTATGCTACAATTACCTTCAACATTATGCAGAGAACTTAGTGACTCTTCACTTTTAGCAGATCTTAATGTCGCTGTATCTCCTCGACCTCCTAAAACAATCAATTTGAGATCAGCATCTCGCCCAGGAAATATTGAATTTTGTACAATGTGAGAAAGGAAAGACACACCAGCTAGAGCCATGGCCTTTAGTTCGTTGGGCTCACTGGGGTTGCGTTGCAGCTTGCGTTTGGACATAGAGGAAGACTTGCCCAAGTTGAAGAAAGAACGCCAACTACCCACAGGAGATTTCTTTGATTTAACAGGAGGTCTCTTCCTGTCATTAAAAAAAGAAAACTGTCAAGTTGGCTATGACAGAATTGAGGGGGGAAAAAAAAAAAATCCCAAGTTTCACCAAAAGACAAACCTCTCTGTGGGAAACTCAATGACCGTGTGGAACTTGCCCTGTAGGGCAGCAGGACCTTCTCCAACCTCAATGTATTTGCTATCTTCAGTGACTGGAGAGTTAATCTGAGCCTGAGTTCTAGCCTGAGCCTCCTCCAAACTTAGAAGTTTGGTTGAGGGTGATGAAACCAGCAGGGACTTGGGTCGTGACAATGAGTTATGACCTGTGGACACGTAGCGTGTGAGTAGAGGCAACAGTGACTCATGGGACATTTTGATGGTTATACCTGCTCCCTCGCGAATGAGTGAGCTAAGTTTGGTGCTGAAGAGAACATCCACATGATTGAGAATGAACTCAACCACAACTGACTGGATTCGGACTTCCATGAAGGCCGCCGTGCCACTGAAGCATGCCGATTCAATCTGTTTTGATCTGGGAAAGCAAACAGACGCATTCAGCTCGTTTGTTTATCAAACGCGTATATGCTCCACTTACCTCAGCAGGTTGGGGGCCCAGACAATGGCCAGGTTCTTACTGTGCATGTTGGTGATGTAGCTGAATGCCGCCAGACGGGAAAGGTGTCTCATGAGAAACTCGAGCGTTCTACAAGAGCAAATACACCTATATTAACTTTCTTTTTCTCACATCATTGAATAGATGAGCCGCACTCCTTATATAAGCCACAAGGGGGCAGTGTGCTTCTACTCTGACCTGTAATGTGGAGGAGGAAGTTGTTGGATGACGTCATGGATTTTAATAAGTCGCTCTTCGTCTGTTGCTGCTGAGACAGCCTCCTAAACACACGCGTGCGGATGTTACTTGGACAAATCTCCTTGCAGATCAGTAACAGAAGTACAATCTGGCCTTTGGTTCATATTTCAATGGACTCTGAAGTGAACAGGAAGCACTTCTTACAGAGAATTTTTCATACAGCTGATAGGTGAGCAAGGGGTTGGGCAGTTCTCTGAAGTAGAGCTTGCACAGCGAACCAACACAGTGGATGTCCTGTACGTAAACATCTTTGGTCAGGTCGGGGATTTGCTCAGAGTCAAACTCGTGTCTGATGAGAAACAAAGAGCACAAAGACAGAGGGTATAAAAAAGAAAAAGCTGCAACTGCTGCATCAAGTGAGCCATTTTTCTTTTTTTTTTAAAACACATTTCTTTTAAATGGCAAACTCCACAGAAGAATGTTGCTGAGATCTTAAGTATCGCAGATGACTACTAATTCTTAGTATCCTCCCGGTGGAATGCAATAAATAGGAAAGAACACTAATGTTCCCTTAGGAAGATGTGCAACGTGACAGTGCTAGTGGCTGAAAAGTGAAATTGGACCCCGCTAAGTGATCCGTCCCACACATACACAAGCACATTCCAGTCAGGTAATGTATATATTTACATGTAAGCAGAGATGAGAGACAACTATAAATAACAATGCTCTCCTGCTGGCTCAATCAGGCTCATACCGCAATTTCTGGATATTGGAGGCAATTCCAGAGAGGCGGTAGATACCATCCACCACACCGTGCTTCTCGATGAACTCGGTGCAGCTCTTGAGTACCTGGGGAACTGCAGACGGACCAAGAAAAAGGAATGTAAACAAACTAACTAAGCAGAAATCTATCGATTTATTTTATTCTTCTGCAGAGCAGAGGGAGAACAAATCCAATTCAGTGACGTTTTGGAGTGTGACTCTCTCACCATCATGTCCAGAGTTGAGGAGGTGCTCGCCCAGGTCGCAGCCAAACACCCTCTCCCGGAGGATGCCCCTCTGCTTCAGCTTCTGCTTGGTGGGCCTGGACTTCATGAAGGAACGCAAGAAGGTGATCAGCTTGCCATGCTTCTTCGACACTGAGGACAGAAAGTAGGAAGGACGCGTATGAGAACCACCACATCAAATACAGGAGCACAACATCACTTTGGCTTCATTCGAATGTATTGAAGCAATTGTCCCCAAAATGTATTTTCCATGAGGTCATTGCATCATCGGTTCGATTTTCCCTGGCTGATGGAGGTCCTCCTCGAAACAAGGAATGTGACAAAATCACAGCTAGTACTCAAGCTGGAAACATTTGAACTCGAACCACAGAAAATAATACCAACACATAAAGTCCGCCCGCCTCGCCACAAAGTCAACTTTTAAACACAGTTAAGTTGCTTCTAATCCGATGGTATTTTTCAAACAGTCATAAATCTTTGACATGTGGCCGTCTGGTGTAGGGTGGGGATCCAGATGATGATAGCTGAGGACATTTGAGCCTGCAGCCCTTCCTTGGCATTTGAATACTAAACCGATACAAGTCAAAAGGCGTTGTAGCCTAAAAAGGTCCACTGGCAGGTTTAAGTTGGAGCTTGTGTGTGACCAAAATGTTCCCCATTGAGGCTTGGCTATTGCGGGGGGGGGGGGGGGGGGGGGGGGGGCAAGGACATGAGGCCAAGCATCGCAGCAGAAAACAATTATCCACGTAATGGCAAATGTTCATTCTTTTCCCTGCTTCAACCCCAAAGCCACAGCCCTGTCAATGTAATCAGAGAGAGACTTTTCAGAGGAAGCAGTTGGGCAGGAAAATTCCAGCACCATAGAAACGCACCAGTGATGTTACAGAGCGACTCCATAGAGACAAAGAAAAGCCTTGAGCCTGAGTTATCTGATACAACTACTGTGCGCCACCTTGCCCTGAATACAGAAATCAACATAATCGTCTTAAAAGGGCCAAGTCTATTCAGTTTGGCCGAAACCCCCTCTGGATTCAACAATTGTACACACCCAGTTACTGTTGGTGCTCAAGCGGGAAACTTTACAGCTCTCCAGGAAAAGTTTTTTTTCTTCTCCCCCCAACAAATGCCTGACTTTATTTCTATTGTAGCAATAAACAAAAAAAGAAATATATTACATTGCAGTACTGTATTATTCTGCCAAGAAAGCCCATACTAGTTTTGTCTTCGAAAGCAAAGGTGTACGCATATTGTTTGGGGAAAGCACAAGATGGTGCTTCCACACATTTAACATCTGCTGTGTGCATTGCAAAGACTGACGACTGTGTAAACAACAGCGTAGGGTCTCCCTATTGACCCACACAGACTTTGTTTGAATAAACGTGTCCAAGTGTCCAATAACAGGCCTTATAGCTATTAATGGTGACTCAACAGGAATTTTGGGCACTAGGTGAACAGAATAGCCATGATTTACTGTTGATATGAATGGATTCACGGGGTTGGTGACGTCATTTCGTTGCCTTCAACTGCTGCAATAAAAAAAAAAAAAAAAAAAGATGTATTCTCTTCTATCAACAGATTTCGGGGTATAGAAACATTTATGCTACGGTGATTGTCACGTTTACATCGTATGTCGTAATAACGAATGGAATATTTACAGACCAAGACGATCACTGTGACCCATTTACTGGATTGGTTGTGGTACAAAATGAAGAAAAGATCAAATACTGTCAACGTTTTGTATTGTGCAACCACGCGTAAATGAACCCTAATTACATTTAGGGATAAATGAAGGAATTGACAATAAAGCTGACTCTGACTCTAAATAGTAAATATGAAGGATCATATCTTTGACTTAATTTCTACGGCGAATGCCATTCATTCCAACACGCAAATCCCTCACAAACAAAGAGTTCATTACCGGGAAGTACGACTCTGAAATGGACATTCTAATGCGTACATTTTTTTACTACTAATGTAGAACACAAATAGGTCTATCTTCTTACCTTGTTTCCACAGTACAGTACGAGGCTCGCCCCCGGGCTCGAACCAAATAAAGGTCCAACCGTACGCTCGTCTTTTTCTTCCGCAACTGGACAAAAGTGGGCCAAGACTGTATTCGCACCTACATACATAGGTTGAAAAGGGGGAAAAACGGACAAAACGAGAGACGCGGACCACTTTGTCCTCTTTGCTCTGTCAGCTAATAACTCCACGCGCGTGCTTACTATACAAGACGTGCGTGTGCGTGCGTGAGCGCGCCTGCGCTCAGGCATTGGTTTCCATATCAACTCGTGCTGCCTTCAAGTGCTCCAACATGTGTGGAACATTCCAGACCTACACTCGGTTCAACTTCTGACATTAAAAACGGGAACATTCCAAAGTTGATAATAATCAAGAACAACTACCCCAATGGGTAATATGAGCAGGTGACCGAGTGTCATCGTTTTTTTTTTACCGTAATAATACCATAGTAAGAATACCATAAAGGTTGACCTCGTGACTTATTACGGTGAAACCACACACAGCGCTGTAAATAATTGCTATGGGTGTATGCCAAAAATGCTGAGTCAGCAGTACATACTGTTGTTTTACACTTCAGGTTACAAAAAGGAACTGCTTATTTTGTGTGTCAACAGGAAGAGATGTCATGGAATTTAAAATTAACATTAACAGCTTAAATCTTTTTTGGGGGGGGGGGGGCAATGAATGATGCAGACAGCAAACACATGCAACAATAACAAATGAAACACTGATTAATTATGCTACATGAGCAGTCACGCCATACTGTATGTAGTTCAATTGTATACATTTCGACTACCTTTCAACTTTCTCCCCCATAGGGGCCCCGCTGCTTCCCAGAAATGTTTGTAATTCCTGAAATTAGTTGTTAAGGAGGCATGTGGATTCAAAGTCAAGCGAAACTGATTTGTTGATGGCCCACGATCATGGGACTCTTCCACTTCATGTGACTTCAACTTAACACTCACGTTCCAATTTTGCCCAACAACACATTACAGTGCAATGTGGTGTTAATTATGATATATATATCATCCCCAAAACTGAGATGCATTCGTAAAGATTACTCATGTGGAGCGTTACACAAGGGACCTGGAGAATTTCACAGCCCAGAGCCGGAGCACCAGGAAACGAGCCGGGATCCTTGGGAACAAATCAGACTCTCCGTCTCACACGTTTTCTGTTCAATGACTTCCTCCCTCCTTCACATAAGCAGCTGTTTGAGCTCATTGAGTTTATGCTCAAGCAGCTGCCCAAATCACATGTCCCCAGACATGATGACAATAGGCGTGGAAATCGGGGGCTTGCTCGACATTTGGCCCAGCAACTAGTAAGTGTCAAAGGAAAAAAAGGCTGAATACGCATTTTCATCATCAAATGAATGACGACTACAGTAAATACCCAAGCGTCCGCTGCAATCGTTTGCATTTGGAGTCACATCAATTGGTCTGGTGTCCTATGAGTTTCCATCATTCCACTGGGGCTTAGCAATGCTTTGGAAAGCACAGATTGGATCAAGGAAGAGCAAGTACATTATTTTTTTTTTCTTTCCTTCAGTGCTGGTAGCTCCCGACAGGAATGTGCTCTTTTAGTCGCCATGGAGAGGGAGACAGCGATTCGTACTGTTGCAGAACAAAGCTTAGCACTCAATGGATGGGTTTACAGGCCCCCCTTGCTGTGAAAGGATTAAATAAATCATGGCTAGTCAGGACCCAGAACTGTGACACCCCTACCACGCTCTTTCAGTTTTGGACTTGCACAAACACAGCTGGACCTCATCCAGACTCAGGATACATTGAGCACTTTGGAGAAATGCTGCAGTAACCTGGCTCACCCTTCAACTCATTTGCATATAGCACCTTTAGGGGCCAAGACAGAAAGAGAACTGGAGACAAGATTGTTCTCTTCTCTGAATACCCTTTTCAAAGTGGGGATGCAACTACTATATTCAGCAACCGTGCAGCTTTCTTCTCTTATACACAAATTGCATGTGATGATGCCCGGAACGATTATTCTGACAAACCTGAAACATCATTACGCAAAGAAGAAGAGCTTGATGGGCAGGGCTAACCTTAAATGCAAATAGGACTATTGTTTGCAATTTTTCACACATCTCTTTTCACATGGGCCTACAAATGTATGCAACAACCAGATTATGATCACATTTAGTATATTTGAACATTATATTGAACATCAATTTATATTTGAACATTTTTTTTATGACTCTCACCAAAACTTAGAAATAGAACCATCATTGATGTGACACATTTGCTTTGAGGTACCATAACAAATGAAAGTGAAAGTGTAGCACAAAACAAACTTTTTGAAGCGATTGTCGTTTAGGGCAGCACAACAAGGAGCTTTTTCTACCTGAACTTAGGCTGTAGTGGTTAAGCGGGTCGGCCACCCATGCATTGTCCTGTATTACACTCTCCATCTCCAAATCTGCATGCATCCCGACGAGCAGATGGACCAACAGAAAGATGGACGGATGGATGGACGGATGGACACATGGGAAAAGCAGCAGAGGGAGAGAAGCACTTAGAAGCAGTCTTCCATTACAACAAGGTCATTCTATTTCAAATCGCGTGTAGTCCGACAAACAAACTGCAACACAATCACAGTTTTTATGTGTAAGTGAGCGAGGGATGCGTGAAGCGGGTGGAAGTATACTTGTATACCAACACGCACAGGGAGGGAAGAGACTCCATGAGGCGGGCGGCAGGCCAGAGCACGGGGACGCTGAGGCAGAGGAGTCAAAGTCAAACACATCAAGACACGTGCAAGTACTGCATCCGTACACTTCCATCGTGTGTGTGTGTGTGTGTGTGTGTGTGTGTGTGTGTGTGTGTGTGTGTGTGTGTGTGTGTGTGTGTGAGGAGACGTCCCTATTAAAGATGCATCAAAGCAGTGAGAACAAGCAATGCGGGTTGTATTTCTGACAATCAACTTAAGGCTCGCTCTGCCCATTCAGGTTAAAATTGCTTTCGGTAGCAGCGGAGTTTCGAAAAAAATCAATGTACCATGTGCATGCAAGAGAACCCAAACACACAGTGTTGCTCCAACCAAAGTTGGAGAATGTGCAGACATCAATTGAAATATTCACTTGTGTGTTGTCCATGCGCCACATCGGACGGACTACAAGCTCATGAGAAGCATTTCTGATTCATCAGGCGCTTTATGCTTCTTTCTGGTGGTTAGCAGCCAGCTGCAATCGTCTCATTCCAAGGCCAGCCAGATTCTTGTGAATTAAAGTCATCATCAATCAGCCTTTGGTGTTGAAATTTACAAGTACAAAAAAATGTGCAGTCCATCCTTGGCAGAATATCGTGCTCAAGATTTGTTACATATGTATTTGAATATTCCAGTCATATTTTTGACATGTTTATTGGCTTCTATACAACTAGATTAGGCATACAAAGTGCTGAGTCAAAAATAAAAAGTTGAAACAAACTACTCCCCGAAAAGCCAGCCTTATCGCTCAACTGCCGTGAACCATTGCTTCCTTCCGACAACATTTCACTCAATGCTTTGAAAGTAAAGGGCAAACACTACCTGGCTTTGGCACCGAG
Organism: Syngnathus acus; assembly: GCF_901709675.1. Classification (NCBI taxonomy): domain Eukaryota; kingdom Metazoa; phylum Chordata; class Actinopteri; order Syngnathiformes; family Syngnathidae; genus Syngnathus; species Syngnathus acus. Next base: position 807,618 of record NC_051099.1, on the reverse strand, counting down.
TTGCTCATGGACTGTGGCACTTTATCGTTTATGAGCTCCACGCACTCACTGGGAAAGTAGCCAACCTGGAGGGAGAGAAGGCACAAAACAAAAACAAAATCAGACTTAGAGCACTAATGGCTGAGTTGTAAATAGAAAAAAGAAAAAAAAAAAAGTCAAACCATCGCAAAAAATGTGAACTTTATTCTTGTGGGCTTGGGTCCATTTCGCCTTAATTCAAAACTTTGCTTCCTCATTGGCCATCAAGAAAAGCAGACGAGGCAAATGCTAACACACCTGAAAGCCGTGCTTCCCCCTCCACCATGTGGTGTCTTCTTTCGGAGGCATGTCAATGACTGAAACAATGTCACCAACCTGAAGGCAAGAGAAAAGGCTCAGAACCCAGTAGAACCACTGGATTCTCTGGTTTCATTTCACTTGTTGCGTTTGTAAAATTGAGCACGGCTCCTGGAAGAGGCAACTAGTTTCCAGTGGGTTTTTTTTTTTGCTCTCTTGAGGACTATAAAGTGGAATGGAATGCATTCTTTGTGCGCTGTCAGACAGTCTGAGAGAGCCATTGAGCGTTGTGTATGGGTGTCACCTCAAAGGACAGCTCGTCTGAAGCCTGCGCAATGTAGCGCTTGATCACATGGGCAGCTGCGATTGCCGGCACGTTGATGGATGACTCTTCGTGTACCAAAAGATGATTACCTTTATTGTCAACCTGCAAACAGTGTCGATTGAGTCAGGGATATAAAGGCGATGAACACAATAAGTGCTGAGTCAACTTCCTTCCACATCATCTCAATGAGGAAAGTGTGTACTATGTACCTCCATCCACGTGAGGGCGGGCCCACAGTTGATCTTGTTGTCAGCAATGGCTGAAAGCCGGGAGAGGTAACCCAACAACATCTGGGAAACAGACTAACATGGAAGGAACAATTAAAGAGGAAGTTTGAAATGAAAAAAACCAAACAAACCAAAACAAAAACACTTTTTGTCATCAGCTGAAAGCTTACTAAATAGAGGGACATTTCTTTCTGTTTATGACTCTGACTCAGTTTGTTGGAACACTACAACTGTAAAATGGAGTTTCTGGAAAAGGTTTAAGAGTGTCATGCGACATCCTTGGAAGGGGTTCTTTCCAGTCCGCATGCACGGAGCTCACCTCTGCTTGATCAGTCAAAGTGTCAAATCTTGGCAGCTCAGGCAGCTGGGAGAAACGACGGTCGTATATGCAAAGGTGCAGGTGCTTGTCCAACACACGGAAATCCTCATAGCTACGCTTCACAATCCAGCTTCGACCCTGAAAAAAAGAAAACATCGTGTGAGAGTGGAGTAATGATTCATTTGGGCGTGACAAAAGCTACCTGACCAATTTCATTTATTTTCGAACATTGTGGAAAGCTGCACAGTGGGCCTTTGTGGTAAGCACATCTGCCTGAGTTTTGAGGGTTTTTTGAATCACAGCTCCACTTTTCCTGCGGCACTTCCTCCCGCATTCCGAAAACATGCATGTTAGCAGAGGCTAAGGTTAGCGTCATCACTGCCATTCCATTTTTCTTGTCTCTTTCAACGCCAACTAAGGCAAAGCTCCAAATTGCCTAACCAAGTGAGAGAATCTTGTGGCCTGAAAAAGTTTGTGTGTACTGGGGCCAAAATCTGAGCACTGAGATTTCAGCACAGCACTCAAGCCACTGATTCTTTTGGCGGGGCTGAAAAGTCTCCGTAGGCTCAGTGAACACACATTAAGCTTTACTGCCTGCCCCACTTTCATACTGGGAATCCAGTTACCATCCACACAACTAAACTATGCTGCACCAATCAATATTGCTATTCAAAATCGAAACGGAACTATTTGCAGTCTCTTTTCATATAAAGGATGATTGCAAATATTTCCAGTGGCTTGAAGTACTAGATGGAATTTCCAACTACATACTTGTGTGTCATTTTCAAGGACAAGGAAAAGCAATACCTTCTGCGGTTGGAATAAAAAAAATGTCAACAGAGGAAATAAGGGCAAAGCTACTCTGCAGCTGGAGTACGTCTGTTTGTTTGGGTTCATTTAGTATGCACATGCCGTGTAAACAGAAATGTAACCACGTTCAACTGGGACATGGGAAGATGAAGGCTAGCACATGAAACCAAGCTTCTATCCATAATAATTCAGTTTTTGGATCATTCTAAATAATGAAGTCAAGAGACTACACCACAAAGTATGCTCTGTTGGAAACTCAAGAAACTGACCTGGAACTCGTAAACATTTCAGCCCTAGTGATTGTCACAGTGCGGCGGCCACATAGAGTGCTTGGCCTTTACCAATTTTTATATTTTTAAAGGGTTGTGAACTATTTCAGTCATTCTGAATTTAAATCCCTTGGATGATTTTTTCTATGTTAGTGTCAATTGTGTCATTGTTTATGAGGACAAGCTCACCTGGCAGGAAATATGAACCAAGTACACAAGCTCCTTGGACTCTTGGCTGTTGCGCGTAACTTCACTCTGTTCATCGCCAAGAGACAACTGAAAGACAACACAGTAATGAGCATTTCAGGTTTTGATTGACGTTAATAAGATGTGGTGTCACGCTAACGGGGGTCCCTCACTTTGAATATTACGTCTTAATCAGAAGGGAGCGGCTAAATTCCCCAGTGGTCCCTCATCAGCTTGACTTTTTCTGTTCAAAAGGATTTTCTTTTCTACTTTCTTCTGGTGTGATGCTTTGAGAAATGCTTTTCAAAAGATGAGAGTAAAAGCCATGTCCAATATTTCGTGGCTACAAAGAGACAAAGCTTGTAAAAAGGTTCTTCTCAACAAAGACGACAAGTTCAAATCAGTTCCACTTTTCTTGTTTCAAATGATTTTGGCTCCGTCTAATCCTTCTTGGCCTGCTTTCACTCCCAAACAGAATCAAGGCGCTCGCTGGAAGGAAAATACCACTGCGAGTGAGCGTGATACGCTCTGGCAGCAATTTCACTTTCCTTCCAAAAGTTGCTCCTGGTATGTCAACTATATGAGCACTTGAAGGCTAAAATGTCCAAAATGACAGTTGTCAGCCCTGCATTCAAATCTTTGTGCCTACCTACCTCGAAAAAAGGCAGCAGGTTGCCTCACAGCTGCGCCCTAAAAGCACATGCTATTAAAAGTTCTTCTAAAGATACACGGAAATTTCCAGCGGTGCAGGAAACCATAAACACAAGAGCGCTCAAAACAGCAATTTGATCTCCAATGGAAATAACACGATAGGCTTGCCACTGAGTGCTCCAGCACAAGTAGCACTCGCATTCTGGAAACCATATCCACCTTTCATCTTGAGTCACTCCATCTTAGGTACAATAAAGTCACGCTTATCGATCAATACGCATAACATCCATAAAATAGCAAGACCATGTTGCTCATCATAAAAAATAGGAAAAACAACAGACACACTTGAGTACTCACAGCAATGTCAAATGTGCATTTCATGTGTTGGCCATGTTAGCTGTCACACTTTCTTTCCTTCCTTCCTTCTCGTTGGTGCAGTGGAGATTCACACCGCCACGTTCCCCCTCCTTTACTGCCCAACACCTGTCTCCAGTCTCTTTTTCTCATACCGTCCCACAGAGTCCAGTTTCAGGCGCGCAATTCCAATGGGCAGGAGGACGTTCAAGACTAGCTCTCCACAACACTGGCAAAAGGAATACTTGCAGCTTGTAAAGGTGATGTTTAAATGGTAGATTCCTCAACAGGACAGCTTTCATCTCCTTCATTTGGCGCCCGCCGGCAGCCATCCTGCCATTGTGACCATCAATCCTGATTCTTTCCTTTGCTTTTGGGCGTTCTTGTCAAAAACAATCATACTGAGTGGCCACTACATTCAATCAGCAACAGAAATGAAAGAGAGAGTCCAAAACTTTGCGGCTCTTTTCTCTGCAGATTCTGCCACGCGTGTTCACAATCCCCCACGCTATTCTCTCTCTCTCTCTCCGTTCTTCCTCCTCCTCTTCTTCAACCCTGTCTGACATAGGACTTACTCCACCCCTCCCCCTCCTTGTGTCCTCATCTTCCTCTCCCTGGTTGGCCGGCCGGGACAAAGAGAGAGGATGGAGGGAGAGAGAGAGCCAGAAAGAACAGGGACATGAAGGGGGCAGGAGGTACATGGGGGTGAAGAGAAAAAGAAAAACTGCATTTGTCCCTTTCACAATAAAAGATATACAGGGAAATTGCTCCAGCATGTGACTTTGATTTGAGTGGCCGCAGGTAAATCTAATTATTCTTGAGCACCAATCTGTTTGAGAATATCAAAATGCTAATCCAATGTTGACCCAGTTAGATTTACTCGCCAATGCTCAGCGATGGCTTGAAGAGATACAGTTTATTATATATTCCAAAAAAAAAAAGGGACCTGACCTCTCAGATACAGTATTTCAAGAATGAAGGAAACCGCAAGTAGGCATAACTCAAAACATGAAGAAAAAAAAAAGCAATACTTGCAGGTCTTTTATCAAATATTCAAGTGATTCTGTCTCAGTAGCCAAGCGTGTAATGTGACATTCAGAAAATGTAATACGTCAGACATGGATATCTTACAAGATATCCGCTAAGCTTTTCAGACACAGTCTACTCTATTTCAGCAAAACATCTGTCACAGACTAAAAGACTCACCACTAGATTACATACGCAGGCACAAGCAACATTTTTGGGACAGGCACCTCCCTGCCTGCCTGCCTGCCTGCCTGCCTGCCTGCCTGCCTGCCTGCCTGCCTGCCTGCCTGCCTGCGTGGCTGCGTGGCTGCCTGCCTGCGTGGCTGCCTGCGTGGCTGCCTGCCTGCGTGGCTGCCTGCGTGGCTGCCTGCCTGCCTGACTGCGTGGCTGCCTGACTGCGTGGCTGCCTGCCTGCGTGGCTGCCTGCGTGGCTGCCTGCGTGGCTGCCTGCCTGCCTGCGTGGCTGCCTGCCTGCCTGCCTGCATTTAAGGAAGTTTACATTTAATTGAAGATCAAAACAAAACTTTGGAAAATGTCAAAATAAACAATGGGGGATTTTTTTTTTTTTGCACCAGTGGTTTCTTATTGACCAGCTGGGCGTCAGTTGAGTGGCCAAATCCTGGGAAGATCATGGAAGGGCAGATGCGCATGGCCTTGAGAGAGAAAGATCTTTGGATCATAGACAGAACCCATTATTTATACTTCTCTCCTGGTATTGCTTGGAAAATATTTTGGCCTATTAAACAGCCAAAATATCACATTTATGCCTGTGCTTCCAATGATGAATAATCAAAGAGGCCTCAACTAACCATTTTTTTATTTGAATCATTAGTTAATCTATCAATTATTTCATTGATAAATCTGTGAATCAGACCGACCGAGCAGAAAATGCACAAACGTGAATTAATGATGATTGGCTTTCCGGCTTACTTCGTAACATGTTGGCAAAAATGTTGGTCGTTGTTTTCAAAATTAAAAGCAAATATCTGATTTCGATTCGACACAAAGGTAATTGGCTCCGTTTCATGGAGGGCTACAAAAAACGGACACTAATTACTGTAGAGAAGCTGAAATTCAGGTATAGACAATTATTGATTGAAAAAAGGATCAAAACAATTGAACGTTTATCCAAATAAAAAAAAATCATACAAATATAACAAATCAAATATAACAATCATATATACTAAAAATAATATAAATCAATTAATTTGATAATCAATTACACCCCTTCATTTTCACTTGAGCCTTCCTCAATCCTCAGATTGCATGAGAGAAATCCAAAGCATTCACAATCAAAGGGATGGCAACATGGAAAGGAGGGGGGTGAGAATGAGTGCACGCCAACTGCTCTTTTGTTTTCTCCAAGCGGGGCCGTGCTGGCTGGCTCGAAACAGTTACATCATCCTTAGCAAACAAACAAAAATCCACAGATCTCTTTTGTGAGAACATGTGACAGGGGCTCAACATCATCTTATTGCTAGGCAATAGCCCGACATTGCTTTGTCTACGCTGATAGACTCAACAATCGAGAGTTAAAAGCAATCAGATCGTGTTTGACCTTTGGCTTCAATTGGCGTTTGCAAGGCTGGCTGTGCGCGAGCCTCACTGCAACACGGCACAGTTGATGGATTGGATCTCACTGGGGAAGGAAGGGAATTCATTCCTTTGCGTCACCCCTTGGTCTTCTGTGTGTGTGTGTCGGGGGGGGACCATGTGGTCGTGTTGCTCAGCCAATGGGATGAGGGAGGAGAAGATCGATAGAAGGATGGATGGCCGGTAAGAGCGCAGACAACCTGTCACGTCAGATGCAAGGCATGCATCGGCCATGCAGCACCACACCAGGGGGGGGCTGCTCCACAAGGTAGGCTGACCAAGGTGTCGCTCTTAATTAGCTGCTGCATGCATGCAGCACAAAAAGAAAAAAACTCGGGCTGTCATAATGGAATGGTGTGGTGAAAAAAATGGCACTTCCTTCCACATCTGTTATCCAAATTCAGGGTAAACATAATAGACATGTGTTCTGAAGCAAAGCACATCTTTGGCTGAATCACATGCAGAGGCTTGACTCATTCAGTCGTTACATAAACAGTTCCTTTCAGTGGCTTCAAAATTCAACAAAAAGACAGACAGACAGAGCTCTGAATTCATTTTTCTTTTCGGAGGGAATCGCTGATTGCAAAGAGGAGAAATACCATAGTCTAGTGCCTCTGTCCTGGCTTGTCAGTCAAATATAACTACGTGTACGGCAAGAGTTAGTTGGAGAACAGAATGTACGGACAACAGAGGCTAATGTCATTAAATTTGTCACGTAGTAGGCAGAAATTTGACAATACGTACTCTTTAAAACACAGAGTTCGTAACACAGTGGGGGGCAGTTGCAACCTTTGCAAAATCACATCAGCAAAATTGCCCAGGAATGCACTATGTCAACCATTAACTGCCACTTAAAACACACAATTCTGTCCCCCAAATGACAGCAACAATGATGCTGCAGGTGAAGCGCTCTCAAGTAACAGCAAATTAGCTGAATGCTGCCCCCTACTGGCTTCCGCCCAGAAGCGGTGAAGCCGCTGACAAAGTCTGACAAAATAGCAAAAGTGGATTCATTCGGACAGCTTCAATCTTAATCCGATTTTTTTCCTTTCACAATGAATTGTGACACAAATATGATTGTGAGAGTAATAAGCAAAATGACATTACCTGTATCGTGCCAAAGTCCACATTTTCATAATGGAAATGAGCACATTCTGCCAGTTTGGGAAAGTGGCCCTTGGTAAAGCAAAGTCTACATGAAAAAACAGCATATGGTCAGTCAGAACGCTCGAGAGTAAAACACAGAGTTTAGTTGAGTGCATACAGTGAAAGTAATAAGAGGTTGCAGATAGAAATAGAATGCGAGAAGCCATGCAGACGCATGATTAAAACAAAGAACGGAGGCAGATAGATAGATAGATAGATAGTAGGCTGTTGTGTCTACTCACTTCTTCACATTCTTGACCTTCATGCTGGCTGTGCTGCTGCCGCACGACGAGCGCACGAGCGGCTCGCTCCGCATCTCGGGGAACTCGGCGCTTCTTGCCTGAAATTTCACAAGACAAATTCAGTCGGGATGACCTTCAAATGGCTCAGCGTCGTTTGTGCTCAGAACGTCGGCAGCGCACTTTCCCATTGCATGCTTCAAAACTGTTGATGGCATTTGCATATGGTCATGACACATCTACTTTGAAACTTAGCCCAACGTTCGGAACCTCCACAGCAATGCCTGAGAACCAATTCCCCGCTCGGAGAACCGTATATAGAAGTGTAGCCACCCACGCGCAACGCCTCCAATTCTTCTAAAGCTAAGCCGTGTGTTTTCTTTACCTTCCAGCATAGCTGATAGATAGCGTGTGCGCACCAGAGAGCCCACGCTTGCATTATCTGGCAACGCCAGCACATTTTAGTCCGAGCGTTGGATTAGTGAATTAGGTGTTGACCTGAAAACCAAACATCTGAGCGGCAAAATGGCCCCCGTGTTGGCACTTTACATGTCCATTTAAATCCATGGAAGATATACTGTAGATGACATCACGTTTAATTCGCGGCCGGCCGGGGGCCAGATACGGCCCGCCACACCTTTTTGTGTGGCCCGCGAAGACAAATCCAATTCATGTCAGTACTAAAATTGCAAATTGTCTTCACTTTTAAAAAAAATCAAGATATTGCTAGCACACTCATCTTTTCTTTTTGGTAGCAGCTGACTGGATGTGTCCAGCAGCCCACATGGAGCAAATGACCTACTTGTTCACTGGCGCTGCACTCCATCTTACTCCGACAAAGGCCCACTAAGTCGGAAAGGTGTGGGCATTTTTTAAATGAATTGGTCATGTTGAGAGAGGAAAAAAAAAAAAAGGTCTTTTATCCAGGACCATTTTAAGTGCCTAACCATATCCCAGTATTAAAAAACAATCATTTCATTGAAAATAACTGCAATTGCTCATCTATGGTTAAAAAAAGAATGACAATTTAAGAAAGTGGAAAAACAGCAAAGGCCTAATCATGAGCAACACCGTGTTAGGGGTCGGACGTGACAGTTAACAGTTGCTGAGCGTTTCTTGTCACTTCCTTTAACCACCAGAGACATGAATAATGGAAGTTACTCTGGTCGAGACTAAGTGCACTATAAAATGTTGAATCAAGACAAGTAGACGGAAAAGGCCTCTAAATCCAATATTCATTAGCACGGTGTGCTAGTTGATTCTCTCCCTCTTGCCCAGTCAAAGAAGGCATTGGATTCCAACAACGCACGTCTGCAGGTTACCATGGAGACGGCCTCATTTTCACCATACTTTTGCAAGAAGTCAAACCCAAACCTGAGACTAGAAAAAAACGATTGGCGGTGTATTTGACAAAAAACGTATCTTTGGTGTTTTCTCTCCAGGATGGACCTTGTTGAAATAATGAAATGAGAATAAAAGTCGATAAATATTTGTGCAAAGAGCAGCAACGCATCAGTTAGCTAGCTATCATCTTCCATGCGTGCTAGTGTTTCAAGCAGCAGAGCACACATTGTCTCTTTAGACGGCATCTTTTCTTTCTCAATAAAATAGGACCAAGGATACGACCCACAGCTCAAAACACCATCATGACGAACGGAGTGTGTGTGTGTGTTTATTTGAGTGTCTAACCATGGCACTAATTGTCTCTTCCCAGTCAGGTCTCTCTCTGGGATGAATGTGAGCCAGTTCAGGCACTGTATCGTCGTCCTCCAGATGTCGTCCAAGTCCAAGGCCCCTGCGTGCGTGCATCAAACACAACAATCATTACCATCAAAAATGTGACATGAGTAAAGCAATGTTGCAGATGCACTCCCCCCCCCTGCTATAAACAAACAAACAAACCAAAAAGTGTCGCTCCTTTGTCCGCCATGTTTGTTTACTCAGAAGTAATCTCGGGGAATGAAATTCTTTCGTGTTGCTTGCCTGTGTCTGTCTACACCTGAATTCATGCAGCACAAGTCATTTGAAGTTGACGTGTGGGTTTTGTGTATGCCACAGTTTACTAGGTTATTTAACCCAGATTACTGAGCACTGAATGCAAATAGAAGCTCCTCTGTGATATGAACTAGTTTTGAAGTAAAAAGAGGGATTATATGGAGCGTTTTTTGTTGATGCAGCAAAACTGCCTTCGGCCATGCTAACGCAGCGCAGCCCCCTCATTCATTTTCAATGGAGCCCATCTGCTGCCGCAGCAGCTACAGAAGGCCAGCAGAAAAAAAAAGATCAGCTTTAACTCCCAAAAACTTGTGCCATTTTATGGAAATGCACTGACCCATTCAATACAATTGAGTCCTGTGTGCACATTAGAAACTACCGCTTTCATTGGATTGCATGTTAGAATGCTGATGAAGGTATTGGAACATGACATCCTGCACCTTGACCCCGTCCCATTCATCCCCCCTTAAACCTTCATTTTTTGTCATAATGCTGAACGACTATTTAATGTATGCTAAGCTACTGCTGCCATGGTAACCCCGGGGCAGGATTTCGACTTAGTTCAGGACTGTTGTAACAATGTGCTGAGAGCAGGTGGGGACTGAGCTCCATCAAACTACAGACTGATATTCAGATTGGCATTTACAGAAGAAGAAGGATTGTAGGTCTGTTTTATAGACCAATATGCAGTCATTGGTTGAAACTAAGTGAGGTTTGTCAAAAGGAAATAGATTTCAAAAGAGAGCTGAGCTTAGTTGGGCATGAAATGTCATCTGGATGTGACCATATCCCACGTGCACACAGTAGTGAATGAAAATGCCTCCAAAGCATGTGCCCACAAACAAACCAGAAGAATTTCACTAGCCCCTTTTGCCAACAGTATTTGGGCCAAAATGTCCTTGAATTTGCGTGCGAGCAATAAAGCATTTGGGCAAGGCTCGAGGTTGCACGCGTGATGACAGTGCACGGAGCATATCGAGGTGTTGGTGTAGCAATGACGTAACTAGCTGAAAGCTAATACACTTGGGCTGTCAATAGAGACGCTGGTAATTGAGCTGCTAGTTGCATTCAAAAGAAGATGACAAATAGTTGCTTGAAGGGATGTGGCGGTGATGGTGACGGTGCAAATTCATTCGACTAATTCAGCTACATGTGTGTGGAGCAACCTCCTCCCCTGCATGCAGATATTGCTATCATTTCTCCTTGAGCCATACAAATTCCAAATAACACCCTCTGCTGTCATCAACACTCACAGCCCAGCCCAGCCCGCACAAGCACACAAACAGAAAGCTGACATCTGCTTCTCAATCCTATGAGCACTTGTGACAGCCACCAAGCAAACTAAGCCTAACCTTTAGGTGTGGTCCTCTCCTAAGTTGCGCAACGGCGGTAGCTTCACTCGAGTTGGTGCTGCGTGTGGCCCTACCTGTCCGAGATGTCAAGGCTGGACGTGGATGTGGCTCCCAGCAGTCCAAGTGCTGCACTCCCCACCGCTGCGGCAGCCCCGCTGCCTGCCTCCATGATACTGACTCACCGCAATGTGGAGCCTGCCTGCCTGCCAGAGAAGTCCAGAGAGGGAGAGAGAGAGAGGGAGAGAGATGTGCAGCCTGCTTGCCTGCTTGCCTGCCTGGCTGCCAGAAAAATGGCAGGGGGAGCAATAGAGAGAAAAGAGGGAGGGAAAAAGACAGATGAGATCAAATAAATCATCGATATAGACGCAAGAAGGAAAGCCGGGGGGTGTCCACCATTGTGACAGACGCACAACATGGCAAAGTGTCATTTGTGTTGAAATGATAGAAAAGCATATGCATCCAATCATTCCTCTTGCTTTCCTCACATGCAGAGTTCTGCCAGCGTATCAATCAACAATTAAACAGACATATTAGCCGCACAGCTCGGTAGTGCCTGACGTGCCTCTCTCGATCTTTGACCAAATGATTTCTAGCAGCCTGCTGCGTACAAATGGAATGATCTCAAAAAACAATTGGGAATTTCTGTGCACGTATAAAGAGGGAAAAGCCTATGCCGGTTTTCCTCATCATCAATGACGATGCATTGCACACGCCAAGGAGGGGAGGGAGGGGGCGGGCGGGCGGGCGAGGAGCGAGAAGCGTGGGAGGAGAGGATCCACATACAACACAGTAAAGCAGCAGCTGCTTCTTCTTATTGAGCTGTGTGATGATCACAAAATAGGCAACTGTCACTTGACTCCATAAACTCAGCCATGACGTAACCACACGTATTGTGTAAACATACGAGACTTGCCCGACAAGTCTTCAGTTGCGTAGCTATGCTCTTTGCATGTCATTAACATGCTCCATTTGCTGCCTTGTTTAGTTAAGATGTCTCACAGGACTAGGATTTGCTTTCATGGAACTCCTGCTATTTGCTGATAGCTGGAAACTTCTCTGTACAATAGCTTTTTCGGCATGTGCAAGGAAGAATTGTTTCGAAAAAAGATTTCAGGTAGAAATCCAATATTTGCCGAGTGCTACAACACGATTGGCATGAAACATTGACCCGAATGCATCATGACACCCATCAACCTAATTCACACAATAGTAATGAGGCCACTGGATGGTCCAACTAGCGAGCAACTAGACAACTCTACTTAGCAAGGCCAGCCCGCCCGCCCGCCCGCCGTCTTTCTTTAAAGTGCCCCTATAGAAGCATTTCAGGTTACACGAAGAATTACGTAGCAAGGAAACATTCATACACTAGGAGAGTTGAAATAAAATAAAAAAACTGTTCATAAAATCTCCTTAACTGCCCTTTAAATGTGGATTTTATGACGAGCAGAGCTTATGAGATTTAAAAAGTCATGTAAGGGCCAGCGAGTTGTAATAATGCAGAGCAAAAAGCGTCAATCTTGTGACAGCCAATACAAGGCAACACAAGGTAAACATTCTAAAGCATTTATTATATCCTATTGTCATTCTATTCTTCAGGATTACAAAGTTGGCATAATTGTCAAAAAAAAACATGATTATGCATTCATATTCAATCCACCATTTGTTTATACAAGGAAAGCATACTTGAATGGCTATAGTTGCACTTTTTTGTTTTAAAAGAACTCATTTTGCTTGGTCCAAAAGGAACTTGCATAATTAGAGTGTTTCAAATGTTCTCAAGACTTTTTACATGGTCGAACATGATGTTGTTTCGTTCCAAAAAATCAATGAGCGCCTGAATGCTGGTGATTTCAATTACTAACAAAAGTCGTTGCCAGGCCAAGTCATGAATGGACACCATTTTGTTGAATCCTGATCTCATTCAGCCACCACTGGGGGGGGGGGGGATACCTTGACAATTTCCTAATCAGCGTCTGTGTCAATGCCAGGATTGTTTATGGGAAACTGGCAACTCTTTTGGGAATGTCACGGCACCCCCTCTGAGGCCACGGGCAGGCGGGAGATGCTTTTTCACACTGCCTTTGCAAAGACTCTTGCACGGAGAGGAGAAGGTCTGAAGACAGCCCGGCCGCTTGGCACAATTAAAGAGCGTGAGCAAAGGAACTGCAGTGCATGCCAAGACCCTCACAATGCAGCAGTATCCAAAGCCTGGGGTCAGAGGTCAAGGCTGGATTTGTGTATGGCCTCCAACACAGAGACAGACAAGGAAAGCTTTCAGAGATTGGCCACTTTTGTGTCGAAAAGAAAGACTAGAAAGACCATTTGGGAAAAAAATTCATCACATCACAAAAAGCAAACTGTAGTTGTCCACATGAATTTGGGGGAATGTTTCGTCTGCTTTTCAGCCAATCGGGACGTGAGCAGCAAACGGCATCTTTGGATGTATGCAAACACGGCCGCGTAACTTTAATAACAAGACGAGACGAGTAAATGTTGCCGCAAAGTACAGACTGAAGGATTAATAACTCCAGATCAAAGTGACACATTCAACTAAAGGGTGGAATTGAATCACATCAAGCTTCAACATGCTTGGAATGCTAACATGGCTCTCAGGGGAGAGAAGAAAAAAAAAAAAAAGCACCGCAGTTACACCGAGAACATACTGAACCGTGACCCAGACAGCAAAACAAAAACTGATGAAGCGTGCGTGGCTCCTCAACTATTGCTGCAATCATGGCAGAAGTGCTATGCACATTTGGGAACTTAAGATCAGATTAATTGTCAATTTGTGTCGATGTGAAGCCCTTTGAGACTGCTTGTGATTTAGGGCTATACAAATAAACTTGACTTGACTTGACACTGCAGGTTGGATCCATTAAGTCATGAATCTGTCTCACCAGCTATGAAGAGTTGCACCAGGGAAATATTTGGCAAACACTTTGTCCTCTTGAAATGTTTTTGCTTGCAACGGCATGCCTTTAAGCTAGGCATTTCCTAATGCTGAAGCAGATCATTTCTGTATTTGTATCTGACTCCCGTAATTTTCGGACTATAAGTCGCACCGGAGTATAAGTCGCACCAGCCATAAAATGCCCAAAAAAGTGAAAAAAAACATATATGTATATAAGTCGCTCCTGAGTATAAGTCGCCCCCCCACCCAAACTATGAAAAAAACCGCGACTTATAGTCCGAAAATTACGGTAGTTAAATAAGAATTAAAGGCCTGGGTGTATATTTGATGAAGCCCTAATTTAATATGCTATGAAAAAGAAGCCTGAAGAATTTTGGATCAAATAACACACTCGCTCAGAGATCCAGGGACGTATTTAAAAGTCCGATCATTTGATAAGAGAATGTCCAATAGAAATATATGATTTCTTCACCTCATTCATGATACACAGTATTTATGGCTTAATTGTTTTTTGTTTTGTTTTGTTTTTTACTTATCTCCAGACTCAGAAATGTTGGTATTTTACTGTTGTTTCTGTTATTCATTTATTACTTTCAACTGTCTCATTTGTTGTACGACTTTGCTTCACGGACAGCACTTTGCATGCAGCGATAGTTGTTTTAAAGGGCTCCACAAATAGTTGAGCCTAACTTACAAGACTAAAACATTCCTGTCGAATAAATCTTGTTTTTGTCATACAAATGAATCATTTGCTGCTGTTAGAGAACCTGGAAAACAAAACCATGTTAAATTGCAATCGGTAAAATAATACTAAAAAACGCAATAACTTACAGTAGAGCAAAATCATACTGCAACATATAAAACTAAACTAATAATACTCCTTGTACTTGCTTGACCCACCAGACATCACGACAGACAGCATGAACAGCAGAACACAAAAATGACTGTCATAATAATAACAACAATGACAATAAAGAAGAAGATCGAGCAGAACAGAAGCCCAAATAAAGGGGTCCTCTCCCCATTGCTGGTGGATCCGATTAGCCAAGCCAGTGAGTGGGGTTAGTTTCACACATGCACGCCATTTCACATGTGCAGACTCGACTGGCTGACTGACTGACTGACTGATTGACTGACTGACTGTGTCTGCTCCTTAAACAGTGGCTGAAAGTAATATGCTGCAATGGAGAACAAACACAATCCACGTGACAAGCTGGTAGGTAACATGAGCGTACACAAGAGGAAGCACAAGTACCTCACTTCAGCTTGCTCCTGCTGTGGCGTCCGTTCGACGACCACCCGTCGGATGGCGAGACGAGTTTAGATTTCACTGTCTGCGTCAGGTTCTTTTGCCTTAGCGCCGATTGGGTCCACATCGCAGCTTTAGTCCGAAAAGTGCGATGACGGAACGACTATTATCATGTTTCCCATGAATGAAAGGGACGGACGGACGGACGGCGCCAACAGCAACAAAAAGACTCACTCCCCCGAGGCTCAGCAGCACTTTTCAGCCAAATGATTTCTTTCAAATCATATATCTTGACGTAAAGCTTCTTGGTTTAACAGGGCTTTTCCTTTTGATTCACAGCTCGCTGTTTTCACGTTTCTGAAGAATAAAATGCGTCCATCCATGTGCAAGTGAATGGAGCACAAGTAGGAAAGGAAAGGAAAGGAAAGGAAAGGAAAGGAAAGTGAGTGATTCCTAGCGGGAGCACAGCAGAGCAGCGGCGCTCTGGCAGTGTTGCATTCGCGGGAGTCGAAAATACTAGCTTCAACATAATCGCGACAGAATTTCACACTAGTGTGACAAAACGTTGATATTCATCCCTTTTTTTTTTTTTAAATTGAACTGAACGGTACATTTTATTTCGGCATTTTTTTGTTAAGGATGCATCTTCATAAGTCGCTTTAGATAAAGGAAAATCAAAGTTTATCGAAGTTTTGTTGAAACGCATGATATACATGAAAGTAAAAGTCTCGCTTTTTTTAAGACAATGCTGTGCTTGTGTAAATACAGTAGTTTGGATTGCTCAACCCATCGGTGTACTGCTGAAACGTGTGGAACGCTTGACCCAATATTGTTCTTTACGCAAATCTGCCCTCTAGTGGCTCATAAAGGAAACTCCACCGGTGCTCCATCAACTGACGTTTTGGAGATCGGCAGGTGAACTTGTCTGCAGATAAATCATGTCGTAAAAAACCACAACACATTTGTTCATTTATAGTTCATTTATTCTATTTCAATTTAATATTACTATTTTACAAACAGCATTAGACAGGCTTCTGTCTGTATCAGGGCTGGAAAAAAATAAAATACACAACAACTAAACATACACAGGCAAGCTGACCCAGATTTTTCTCAAATGTATTTTCAGTGAAAATCAATCAGCAAATAAGCACACACAAATTAAACACAACAATGTGCCATTTTTACTCTAAGGACTCATGTGGAATATAAAAATATAGGGAACTTCAATATAATCCATAATGAAAGAAGCGCAGTTATTCTCACATCGGTGCTTTTCTTTTTCAGAATGGGAATACAAAACTTTTTTACTTAATGATATGTATTTCAAAGTTAGCAATGCATTTTCAGTTTTACCCAGGCTTTTTAGTCGAAACCTTTTGTTGGCAATCAACCCTCAGGCACAAAGAAGACTTAACTATCAAAAAGCGACCGCCGACACGATCGATTGGAGGCGGTGGGCGTGATCCAGAGAGGTACAGTACGTGAAAAGTCATGGGAACAAAGCCAAAAAAGGATGAAGCAATTTAGCAAATCGATTTTCAAAGTGTCAAACATGCCTCCCTCCCCTGGGACATTTTGTAGCTTGAGAGAAATAGCTTACACTTGGAATGCCTTTTAGTTTTGGCGTAGAACCCCCTCAGTTGTTTTTCTAGCTGTCCCACACTTTGAGAAATCTGAAATAAAAATTAAATGATTTTTTTTTTTTTTCATTTTTGATAGCAGACAATTTCTTTAATTACATGATTCGTCATTTGGTCAGATAAAGCAGAAAAAAAGTAAAGTAAATATAGAATATTTCTGATCCACAAGGCTTTTAATACAGTGTACCCTTGAACATATTTTATACAGTAAATTTTATTCTTTATACAAGGAGGTGCAAAAGTAGACGTGTTTTTCCCCCCCTCTTTTTTTCTTTTTGTTTACCTACTTTTGCACCCCGCTGCATCATCACTATTTCATTAGAATAAAATATTTCTGTCAAAAAATAATTTTGGATGACTTTACTGTCAATTGTGTATTTTCCTTCAACTTAAAAGCGTCACATCAAAAGTGACATCTACACTAGGTAAGGCATTCAGCATATCTATCTGATGCTATTAAAAAAATAAATAGTCTTTTCTGGTGGAATGTATGAAAATGTTCAGTTCTCTCGTCTTCAGTTCATTTTCTCTTGAACTTCAAGCCGATAAAAGTTGGCTTGGCTTCCAAGGCAGCAATTAAATGATTCATTGATAAATGTGAGATTTATAGGAGTTGATCACTGCTGCAGCTGGCAAGAATTCAAGGTCATGTTAGGGACATTGTGTTTGCAAATGACTGTATCTTCAAGTGCACCAACAGGTTGACGACAACCCACCATAGATTTAAGTCGCACGAACCAAAGTAAACACTGTCATTTGTTTTGTCAGGAAAATGAAAATAAAGCTCATTTGGTGGCTGCTTTTCAAAAGGAATACAATCACTTGCAAGTACAATTTGAGTAGAGCGCATTCATTCCCTACGCACAAAAAAATATTTTCAAATTCACAACTTGCTGCGGCAGTGAGGGGTGGGCTTTTTAGTCGTCCTTTTCATCAGCCTGGCTTTTCTCTGCGTTGGAGGAGCTTTCGAATCGTTGGGAGGCGAGGATGGCTTGATGAGACATGCTCTTCCTTGCAACATCGCTCTTCCTCCACAGGGTTATTTCCTGCAACACCAGAATATATATATATATATATTTTTTTTTTTTACACATATACACAGAATTTGACTTGTCCAGTTCACTTGCTATTGTGTCAAAGGTGCTCATAATATTAGTTTCCATGAGCCAAAAAGAATGACTTTTAGCCATAGTTGCACCAGTGTACCTGCTGTTTGAAATAGCGCCTCTCCTCCTCATCGATGAGGACCAAGTTGAGGTAGTAGCGGACTGAAAACTTCTTGTTGACGTCCCTCATGGTGGGCGTTATCTCATAGCCTGCTAGGAACAGCCTGATGGGGATGGACTCTCCTGCACAAGTCACACTTTGTTAGACCAGCAGACGGATCCATCACTGTGGAACAATCCTTTCAAATTACCTCGGACCGGCGCGCCGTCCATGATTTCGTACTTGGCGATGGTATCGTTCTCGTGGTAGACATTGGGCCCGGTGCCAGTTGTTTCCCGCTTGATGATGTCAATCTCCATATGCTTGATTTTAATTCGCACAAGCAAAAAGTAAATCTTGCCGACAATGACATCTTTTAGGTGATACCTGCAAAGGACGCGGACACCCTAAAGAACACTTTCAAGCAGCCACGGGCGCCGTCGCTGAGCTGAAACGTAAACATACTTGGATTTGTTGTACTCAAATTCGATGTGTAGACAGTCCTCGATGCCGACTTCCATCTTGATGGAGGAGTTGATGTCGGGGTAAGTGCTGAGCGTGTGGACCACAATGTCCACCTCTTTGATGATGTCGCTCAGTCTGCGGCCTACTGTGGCTCTGAGGAAATAGCTGGAGGCAAAAGATTAGTCTTGAAATATAAATAGCTGTAGGCAAAGCACATACCGTACATGATTCAAATCAAGCAGAGTGTACATCCACTTTTAATAATTGCAGCTAAATGTTGTACATTTTGGATGGCTCAGCAATGCAAATAACTGCAACTCACCGTAATTTGACATTCTGCCCAGTGTAAGCCTCATAGGGCTTTTCCACATGCGTGAACTCAAAGTCAAATGTCTGCGACTGCGTGAGCTCCCCTGGCCGTGCCAAGTCTTTCACCAGGGACACAAACTCGTGGTGGTTTCCCCTGTCGTAGTAGAGCTCTGAAAGAGATTTTCATTCTTTTTTTTTTTTCTTGCCTGACATATGACTGCACTCCTAATACTATATTGTACTAAATGTGGCTGTTATTACCCAGCTTTGGTATATGAAATATTTGGTCGACCATCGAAAAGAAATGACAGTTAATGATGGCAAAATTGACATTCCGGACGTTATTTGGCTTGGACATGGCGTTGACGGTCAGGTGACCTGTGAGCGAGAACTAGCACATCTGTCACGAGACCTGACACTTTCGGCACACTTTTGACAGCCAGCCGCCTGCGTGCGTGCGTGCGGAAGCCATTGGGGCGTTGAATACATTCTCCTGCAAAGTTACTTTGTGAGTGAGTGTCCGCCGTCGCCTGTCAAGACGACGTTACTTCTCGGCGGGACTGCAAGGGGCGAACGCGCAGTCGGTCGGTGCAGGCCACCGCCATTGGCTTACCTATCTGGCCAACAAACTCAATCTTGATTCCGTTGTGCTCCAGCCTCTTGCCAGGGTATTTGAGGTTGACGTTGACCTTGCCCGACACCGTCTCGCCGTCGTAGAAGAGGAAATATTTATCCTTCTTGCCGTCCTCGCTTTTATGCTCCGCTTTCTTCCTTGTTTCGGCATCATTGAGAACTATATCGACGTCCGCACTTTGGCCAAAACCAAAAAAGTTCATCGTTGCTGGTCAGGCTTGCTTTTTTTCTCTCTCCGTCAATAGAATTTGTAACCAAATGTGCTCCTTGATATAGCGATCGTTTGTTTGTATAGTACAAGTAGCTTCTCAGTTGTTTGACTAGCCCTACTAGTTTCAACTGAGTTACTACGCATGCGTCAACAGTCACGTGGACTCTTACCACTTCCGCAAGTAGGTTCCCCCATCTTTTCAGTTTCCCTCATCAAACAGAATATTCAATTGAAATATGCAAGGTCCAGGATATGTTTGATGCTGTTGAATACATGCAATAGCAATTTTTTATCGTACACAAAATAACTAAGCTGTCTCCGAGTGGGATGGCTGTTCAATGGATTCAACTTGGAACTGAGGATGTAATTACAGAGTAGCGCCTGTAGAGGTCCAACTTGAACAGTCGATGTAATTGAAAGAAATCCAAATAGGAACGATGCGCAACATGATACAAGCAATCCCCCCCGAGCCGAGCCGAGTTGTTCAGATATGTTGTCGAGAATGTCATTATTTATGATGGAATGCAAGCAGTGGAGACATCTTGTCAATGTGTCAGTTCCTCATGTCATCCTGAAATATTTTGTAAATGGGTCTCATCCTTGTGTCAATTGTGATTTCCTCCCATCAGCCCCCTTCCCTTGCCTTCACTTGCTGCTTTACCACTCACTCACTCGCTCACGCTATTCTGTCTTGTTCAGTGTTCACTTGCATGTGCTACTAAACAAACAAATGTGAGCTAGCACGCATGGATCAAAAGCCATAGGAATCGCTATTAATATTACAAGTGAATTTTATTCATCACTAATAGTGAATGGACAAATCCCCCCACCCAACAAGCCCTGGAAAAGCATGTCCGAGTTTAGATGACAGCATTTATTTCTTGGCATTGAGTGAATAATACAAAGTTGGAGCTAAATGACAGCTCAGTTTTCATTGCCCTTGACTAAAAAACAAAGTTACAGCGTGATAATAGAACCTTTAACACTGTTGCTTTCTGTGTGAAACAACATGCAAATCCTACATCATTTACCATTTCACACTGACATGTCTTGTGATTTGTGAAAAGCAGAATTTAATGAAAGAGCTTCATTTGCAACAATGCGGCAAGAAGTGTGTGTTGTTGTTTTTTTATACAAACTGCAGTCAACACAAGCCAGTAGTATCCTTTTGCCTAATAGTGTGTCCTTACCAAAAATATTTTCCACTATATATAGGCACAACAGTAATATATATTTCTATGTCTATTTCAGCATGTCTAGTGTAATCTATGGGGGGGGGGGGGGGGGGGGGGGGGGGAGAATCTATACACATTTGCAGATATGTAAAGACGGAAAGCATAAATTTGGGGTTACATCATCCCTCTCAAACGCCATGTTTGTGGATAACTGAATGAGCAACACGAAACCTCAGGCAGAATAGCAAATGGGCAAGAGAAAGAAAGATCTATTTTAACGGCAGAAGGCACTTGGGAGGAATGAAATTTGTATAAATGAAGGTGGAGCCTGCGTGACTCCTTCACCTCAGTTTGGATCCATTAGTGATCTCAAATGAGTTTGTGGTATTGAAACTCAGTTGACTGTGTTAATATTTTAACAAGGCGGTATGAACAAATCCCTATGTGCAAATGTTTGGGCAGATCATCTCGACCATGAATTACATTTGGTGAGTGAATATTTCCCAAGAAAAATGTCAAAATGGTGAAAGTGAATTGCTCAGCTGTTAAAGAACTATAACAACGTTAACAACAACAACAAGGTGTGGAGTAACATTTTGCTGGCCACATGCTATGATGTTACCTTTTTATCAGTCATATGAATACAAACTTTCATACTCCTTTTCTGATTGGATCTATTTTTCGTTATCTTAAAAGGATTAAACAACACAAAGTACCTATATACAATCAGTAAAAGTGTTAACCTTCCAGAGCTCCAAAAGTAATGAATCTAACTTTTAAAATGATATGCTCCGCCCCACCCACAAAGAAATCTGACATGTTAAATGAGATGAAAAGGGCATTTTTTGGAGGCGGGGGTTAAAATCTTTGTTGATGACCGGCTTGGTTGTTCATTGCATTTCTGTCTTTTTTTTGTTGAAGGGGCGAGGGGTCTGGAAGGCTAACTCATACACCCTGTCAAACTTGTATTGTGATCATGTAATAGTGAACGACGCACAACAAACAGGACAGTAAATTCTCTATATACAAGATGAACAGCAAGCTGAGAAGGACACTTAAAAAAATCAAGAAAACGCAACGCAGCACTGATTGTGTTTCACAGCATTTGACTGGCACTCTTCAAAACCTCTTTCTAAGACAACAAACAAAACAGAGGTCATTCTTTTTTTGTTGTTGTTTGTGTTTTGACAAAAGAACCTGGGCACGGCGATCCCAGCGGACAAAGTTCAATATGCAAGACTGCTCATGAAGCGCATGTTGATATGCAGAACGTTCGTTCTTTTTTTCTTTCTTTCTTTACCGGTGGCAAAGGTAGAAATGCTTACAGGTTGATGCAAAGTGGTTAAAGTAACATATTTAAACCCACAACCAAATAATAATTACAATAAAAAAAAAAAAACACAGTTAGTATTTTACAAATATTTAAAAAAGTAAACCTTTATCTATAGGCATTCAAAATATATCCCATCAAAAATAGTCTGACAAATTTCAACAGTAGAAAATAAACGTTATAGAAATGACAAACGGTTTGAAGCGTCATGTAGAAATGTGTCATGTTTGACTGATTTTGGTGGGACGATGTGTTGTCAAATATTTCATCCAAGTGGATTTGAGAAATCACTTTCAAATCCATGCTTGAGGTCAGCAATACGTATTGAATATGAAAATGTTTTTGCAAACCCTGCAAAATCTTATCACCTTTGGCAAAAAGTTGGATTGAAAAAGTCACGTCGAGAGCTCAAGAGCATGAACTCCGTGACGAGACTGCCGAGACTGCAGCCGCACATGTCACTTGTTTCACTTGGCACTTTCCCACTGTCATCCTTGCGGTCATTTTCATATCACAAATGACGACTTATGTCGAAAGTCACCCTACAAAAAGGACCAAAGACGCCATTTTAAATCCAGCACACTTACATTCTGATCAGTCATTGAACACAGTGTCATGGAGAGCTGAGATGGCCCTGAATAAACAAATCAAACATTCCTACCTAAATCAAAGTTCATAATCACCCCCAAATATCTTATAATAATAATATCAAACATAAATAATAGGCATACCTCGTCCTCCGTCCGCACATAGTCCACCCCGTCTCCTTTGGCTGGAACTTTGTAGCTACAACGCAGATCACGTGGAGGTGAATGCGTGTCCAACATGTGGTCTTTGACGGGCGGGCGGGCCCACGTCTTACCTGTTCCCTGCCTGCTTTTGACTTGCGAAGTAACCCCGCTTATACGCGCAGCAGATCCCGGCCGATATACATATCAGTACGACCACCACCACCACCACTCCCAGGACGATCCCCACCACATCAATATCATCTGTGGACACACAAATGGGACATTTCTTTTGAGTCAACTCGAATTAGAAAGCAACAAAAGTGATGTTACCCATAATGGCTTGACATCCTTTTGAGGCAATTACTGCACTCAAATGATTTCTTACTTTCGAGTTCTCTGCCACTAAGCAGGCATTACGGTCCACTCTTCATTAGCAAACTGCTCCACCTATCTCAGATTGGTTTCAATGACTACGGTGGGTTTTCCTTTCATTACCGCAGAGCGGGGGGGGCAAACATTTCTGTCCACAGGAGTACTGTATAAATAAAGTAGTCCATGAACTCCGACGAACTCTTGGAATCTGAATTTCAACTATGTGTTGATGCAGCACTTACAGACTTCCATCTTCTGCGGCGCACACTCAGCATATCCTGCATCGTTTTTCGCTCGGCAGTAGTACTCGCCGGCGTCTTCTTTTCTGACTGAGATGAACTTCTACGGAAGGGGAAAGAACAAAAGAGCCAGTCAGTGTTTTCAAGTGTGTAGGTAGCCATTTGTGAATGCTGACAATCTTTAGTAGCACTCAGATGTCAATAGTTTCATGTTATCCATCTGTGGCATTGTTTTCCCACCAGTAGAGAATTCACAGTCCAATGGTGACGGGCACAGGTGCAAAAAGAGCTAGTATCGTCCAAACCTCATTCGTTTACAGCTGCCACTTTCAAATGCATCTGGAGTTTGACACAAAGGAGGAGACTGCGCTACGATTTGGCATCTTAGAGGCCAGCGTGGACTCACTCGCTCGCTCGGGTGAGTTAGCGGGGCGAGCAGCGTCCGACCTCCAAAGCCAGTCCGTTGAGGAATGTGCGAGCGAGGACAGCACATTCATTCCCCTTGTGGCTCAAGCCCTCCTGCACCCTCAACTGTCTACCCAAAATATCCCGCCTACCCCTGGGCGGGCGGGCGGGCGTCCAGCCACCGTTCCTGCCTGCCTGCCTGCCTGCTTGCCCCACCCTCCTCGCTCATGCGTGTCCTTGTCCAAAACACACGCGCGCACATACTCACCAGAATTCCTGTTTCCGAGTTGAGCGTGTATGACGAGTTGAAGAACTTGATGCTGCTCTTTGGGTCCTCAGGAATTTCCTCCCTGTTCTTGAACCACTGGTACTGAGACTTAGGGAAACCCTCTTCCTCCAAGCAACTCAGCTCGGCCGACTTCCCGAAAGGGACCGATTTGGGGACGTTGCATTTCGGAACCACCGGCTTGACTGTTGTGGCAAAAGAAAGAATCAAGAAGGGAAAGAAGGAAACGATGTAACAGCGCAGCATCCAATGAGACGAAAAAGTGGATGCAGAGCCGCCGCCGCCTTCCTCGCAACGAGGATGCGTTTACGATTTTTGAGTGATGCCAAAAAATGCAAGCAAAACTCGGCCGCCCAAGGGCCGCAGCCCTTGCTTTCTTTAGCACTGCGATTCAGAGCAGATGCAGTTTCAGAGGTTTCCCCTTATAGCCCAGAACATGCCTTTGCAGCTGGGTAGGTCCAGTCCGGTCACAACACATCCTCACATGTATGCCAAAGGCTTGGTGCGACCTACAACACGGTGTCATCTTACCGCATCCAAAGTGTGAACTCACCGGGCGGGCAAGGTCTCTCTCTTTTAAGGGCAAAATGAAATCATGTTATTATTAGCCTCAAATTTGGAATCCTCTTCTTTTGCTCTCGCATTAATATCACCATACGGTGACGTGAATATCACGATGTGACACATTGCAATATTATTATTGGAAAAACCTCGAGAGAAAAAACGAGGGCAGATTCCGGATCGGCGCAAAAAGAGTGGTTCGTACGTTTATTTATCTCTGATTAAAAAAATGGTCAAACTTTGCTGACTGGTGGTCTGACCCCAAAACAATTGGGAACCACCGATTTAGCGTAGCGTACCTCGAACGACGAGATCAATCGCAATCTCGTCAAAGGACTTGAGGTCTTCGGCAGCTGTGACCTCGCAACGATATTTTGCCGTGTCCAACCGAGTCGCGTTGGTTATCACCAACGTGGCAGGTTCTCTGATCACCGCTCGGTTCTCCAAGTCACCTGCGCAAAGAATAACGTCAACGAGCGACTGAATAAACGGCTGAATTTGCGTACGACTGGTTTACCTGAAACTTTGTTGTTGAAGTACACATAGCTCGGTCCCTCCGCTTTAATCTTTTTCCACTCGATTCTCGGATTGTTTGTGGAAATGGAGTCGATCAAACACGATAATTCAATTCCTACAGAGTAGACGAAAAGACACAAGCAGTCAGCACAAGCAGTAAATAATTTTCTTTCTTTCTTTTTTTACTTACTGTCAAACTCATCCGTCCACGGCGAATCGTTGTCCGTCTTCAGTACAACCGCCAACACACTCAAGTAGCCTTCAAAACAAAGAGACAAGGGCATGCGAAATAAGACTTTCCGCCGCATTAATCTTCGTGATCGTGATGATCTCACGCTAATTTGCACAATACCAGCTGACATGCTCCAACCGATGCGCCGTGTTCCTTTTAAGACTCTCTCTCTCTCTCTCCTTGGGGATACATATGCTCATGTGAAATACCATCAACTCCCTTGAAGGAGATGAATGTCAATCCCATATCATGCATGATCTTTCTTCCATTGCTTTGGTTTTTGTTCATCTTCCATTTCTAGTTATGTTTGTCAAACTATATTGTCAGTGTGTGTGGGGGAGTTGTTTCCATACACTGGGTAATTGCGCACGGAGGCATGTGCTCTTTCAGGGCAAGCTCACCATGCCAGTAGTTCAACTGGCTGCCGAGCCCTTTTCTCTCTCGCTCTCTCGCTCTCCCTTCTCTGTGGGCCTGACGCTATTGCCTGATGCTTCAAAAAACACTGGCCCAAATAGGGAGGGCCAACAATCAGCAGTGACCACTGGCAGAGCTAGGATATTTCTAATGGGTGGTGGGGTCACGGGGTGCCCAAGGATATCGGCCCCCTCTCTAGGTCCGCCACCGGCGGTGACATTATGTATGTATCTTAATCAAAAAAGGATCGGATAGGATAACCGGAGCTTGCCCTTTGGAGACGTGGCAAGTGTCTAGGGGGGAGGTCACCTGCTAAAGCAGACAATCTAAGCTGATTATCCCACTGCCTTTTTTGGAGATCATGACAAGACGACAGCTTGTTTAGTGCAGACGTAGCAACATGTCATCACGCTTGAAAATATCTTTTGAGAAAAACCTGTGCATGTGACGCAGGACTGCACAACATGTACTGTGTAACTTTAGATGACATCAAACTAGGCCAGGCATGCTTAGGAGTCCAAAATATCAGAATGAAATAGAAACCAAAGATGATGTCTTCCACGTGATTCATTTCGGACAATAACTTTCTGTTCAGTGGAATTCAGCTTCCTCTAAGGACTACAAAGGTGTGTCCTCATCACTAATTCGGCGAGTACTAGTACAGATTAGGTGCCTAAATGGTCGGGGATAAAAAGCTTGAGAGCTTTGCCATGGAAAAGACATGAAAAATCTTGCACAAAAGGATAAGATCACTAAACGTATTCATCGAGCCAATAAAAAGGACAAATACAAGGACCAGGACTTTAAAATATGATCTAAGACGGATAGACATGATGCCATTCTAAACTAGAAGTCCATCATCGGTAGCCGTGTAACCATTTGTTCATCTACTTTGATGAAAACAGTCTGTCATGTCACATTATCTTCATTCTCCTATCTTCATTACAGCCTCAATGCAATGATGACCATTGCCACAGAAATGTAATGTGCTTGGCACGTGACCCCCCCCCCCCCCAATCATTTCATGGAATAGAGTAGACAATGTCCTTTTTGACACAATGATTCCCAAGCACCTTGGCGTGCCGTGGGAAATCAAACAATTTCACCTCTGAAAATGATGGATGACCTTCTTCAGCCATCTAGCACCATTTGGATGAAGCACAAAAGTGCATCAATGTTTGACCTCCAAATGACTCTTCTGGACGAATGGACAAAATTCCCCACAACAATGCCAACGAGATCTTTTTTAAAATGACTACACCCAAACGTTATATCATCGGGTATCATTTGTTTTGCAGATGACCGACGTACATGATCAGCTTGGTATATTTGGGATGACTTTTCTCTACTGAGTGAAATCTGCCAGTCAACAAATGGATATCAAAGTTTTTTTTTTTTTTTAAATCCTTACTTGCTGACCCCACCATCTGTAATCTTCTGGTTTAATTCCTTTCTAAAGTCTCTCTCTCTCCTTCAGGTTTGACATCACAGACTGAGGTTTTCTTGATTCCTGCACTGTGTAATAAATCCCTCCCTCCTCCTTGTTCCCCTTGTGGAAAAATACACCGTTGGCTGTGATGGTGAGGTCGGTATCATAAATAGAAAGGTTCAATTAAGCAACCTCGAGATATTCCCTGCCTTGTGCGTGCAAAGACTATTCCCACGCCCTATCAAAGCATGAACATCAAAGTATCCACACACACACACACACACTGATATCAACCAGTTGCTGTTTTCGATGCGAGGGCTGCTCGTCTACGATGAAATGAGCTCTTGGTATGACCAAATATGGAGCAGTTGGGGATTTTATGTTTTAATCCATTATATTATTCATCCAGCTGAGTACAGTCAGTTCAATAAATGTACACAGAAGATTAATTTTCTCAACTAGTTTGACAAAAATGAGTGTTGGTTCCAAACCAACACTGCTGCTGCAACTGATATATTTTATTCGAATGACATGACGTGCCTAAAAATGTCTGACCTTGTTTGAACTTATCCGAGGTTTTACCGCCTTTTCACATGAGCGGTAAAGGGAGCAACACGTTGGACGCCAGGTGCATGTGGAGCGTGGATTTGCACAAACGCCACATGTCCTGCATACCCCATTTATTCACTGCAACACTCCCAATTTAAACACAAGGCAAACAGGGATGCCAACCACAGGCCAAGGACCACGTAAAGAAAAGGTTTTGTTTTATATGATATTATTAAATGAGGTTACACCGCCCCACATTCATTTCTTTCCATTTGTCTAAAGATACACAAATATTCAGTGACTCACGAGTGACTCACAACTGATTCGGATAAGCCTTGGTAACAGATGAATCAGAGTACCGGCAGGTCATTCCAATTTCTTTCATGTTATCCAGGTGTCGACTAACAAGGTGCAGTTTACTGCCACCGGGCCTCTTTGTGTATGCATTTATGCCGCATTTACATATGTTACTTGAGGCAATTATCTGGGAGCTCATTCAGGCCGGGCGGGGCGGAGCGTTTGCCTTACTGCTGGTGAGCAGGGCGGCAGGGTCAAATACTCCGCCAGAGCCAATGAGGGGAGCTGGGGGGAGGTGATGGTGTCACCGAATGCCTAGGAACCTGTCACTTTATGTCAGTGTTAATGTTTGCATGTGGCCGCTTTGACTTCCAACAATTACAGCAAGTTCACAGGGTTGGATTAAGGGGAGGCAACTTCTACTACTATTCCACCTTTCTCTTCAGATCATCAACGTTTGGAAAAATACTTGCTCCAGGGGTCTAAAAAGTGGCCAAATACAGAAGCCCATTCACTGGCTTTGTGGCATTTCACTGAACGGCAAAACGAGGCCTGCTATTTTTGCTGAGTTGAAAACATGTATTTCTCAATTTAACAACCCTAACAGAAAAAACAAGTAAGAATCGAAAGACATATTTGTACTCCCTGAATGGTTTGATTCAAAGTGACTTGCAAAGTCCAGAAGGTTGACTCGCCATCAGCAGCAAGCCTCCCGAGCATCCATTTAAATGCTTTTCTGCCCTTAATTTGGTCTGTCAGAGAATTGTTCCCATCACAGCATTATCGTCTTTGACAACCAGTGCACATGGATATCAACCGTAGCAGCAGTAGTCCTGATGGTCCACATCAAGTTTGAAGATTGTGCACCCTGTAAAAACAAAGCTTCCACTGACACAAGTGAATCAAAGTACAAACAATTTTCACAGAATGATCATGAATGCCAAAATGACTCATTGGACCAGTCATGTGAAGCATCCTGGTGCAGAGCTTATCAGATCCTTGATGCTGTGTTGTCACTCCGCCGCTCGCTTCACATGGTCCAAAGAGCCAAGAGGGCCAATGGAGAGCGACACATTTTTACATTACAGGAGGGAATCGATGTTTAATTGAACAGAAAAACGCTTGTGACCGATTGAGCTACGTATGTCCATTTCAAATACTTGTGGAGAAAGACACTTAGCGTGACCCCAGCTCAGATATGTGTTGTATTTAACTCATTTACTTGATTGCCCTCATGTAACACTGTCCTTCCTTCCTTCCTTCCTTCCTTCCTTCCTTCCTTCCTTCCTTCCTTCCTTCCTTCCTTCCTTCCTTCCTTCCTTCCTTCCTTCCGCTGTACACCCTTAAAGGGGAGCTCCACAGTAATATGTTGTATGTGCCCCAACTAGTCCAAACACAGCATTTGTGGAAAATGAGTTAAGCATCTCGGGAGGCGGCCATTTTGCCTCTTGCTGTCGACAGAAAATGACATCACGGTCGACAGCTCTCAGGTCACAGCCAATTTTTTTTTCTTTGAAAAATGAACGGTGAAATCAATCCATCTTTGATGACACCATTTCTTCTGTCAGTCCAGTCAGTCTATGCAAGGCCAGTTATTATTGCTGATAAGGACAACCAAAGAACTCAAGAGTGCAGGTCAACTCTATAAATAGTGGATCAGCAGCACCACCAGAGTGAGCCCTCGCAGCCCACTAATTGGGATGGCTAGGAAGCGCAAAGTTTCAACCTTCCGCAGCGTTTCTGACAAATCTAAAGACCAAATCATTGGCTGCTGGTTTTGACACTTGAAGGAGACAGTAAAAGCCTTGTCAAAACAGTTTGGGGCGCAAAGCCAAGCGTGTGAGCAGGCCTCCCCTGGCGCAGCAATTCAGTTATGCGAACAATGTGACATGCCACACATGTTGGCTGTCCACATGAATTGGTGAGCTCCGTGGCATCACTTTAAGGACCATTTGATACCCAAGAGTGGGGCTTGGATAATTCAACTCACACTTTTTCCGCTGGAGTTGAAGTGAAATAAATGCCAGGCATGATGCTTTGCTTTGCTATCATGAAAATTTGTGCTCAATCACACCAGTGGCGGTGCCAGAATTAGCTCCTCGCCACACTGCACACAGATGGCATCACTCGCGCTCATTACAAATGCTTCACATTCTAGTTGGGGGCTGCCCGACCCCTTTCTTAATCCTAATTAGGAATGCAATTTCCACGCAGGCCTCTTTCCAGCACGATGAAAATAAATGTGTATGACTGCAGCGTTGGATGATGGGAAACATGACATCACATGAAAGCCATTTGGATGGCATGAAAGTCGGAATGTTGCGGATAACGTTGGACTGCTTCGAAATTTCAAACGTCATTGAAATGTTGACAATCATGCCCCCGTCACTGTGAATCAACCGATCATTTCACTCCAGCATAATAAAACTCTTACACTTCACAGGCTAATCAAGTTGATGTTACAAGGAGCAGAACCACTTTGCAGACATCAGCACGGAGTGGAGAGAACCACCATGAGCTCATGCCCAACTCACAACGGAACAATACACACACACAAAGGCGGACAATGCAAACGTGTTGACTTAGCAGGTCCAATCTGCTTTATCTGCCTGACTTCCTGCGTGGGCTAAGGACGCCCGCCCGTCGAGGGCTAAAGCGAAAGGGCGGCGGACACAACAACTGCTCGCACAACTCTGCTGACTTTTAATTCTCTTTTCATGAGTTGTGCATTCGGGCTCCGTCGGATTCAGTCGTTCATTGATTTAATTTGCCTGCATGGACACTTTTCTCATGCCATCAAGTAAATGCATGCAAGGGCACCCAATCTCACAGAGCACACAAGGCAGGCGTGCCCTGCTCTGCTCTGCTCTGCTCTGCTCTGCCCTGAGGATCATTTCGAGCTTCAACTTTGTCAAATGATGAAAATAAATGATGTACAAGTCTGTCGTAGAACCTTCATGAAAAAAACAGGATGCCGAGTTCAATGATGAAAGAACCCTGGGACCAAATCAGGGCTGTTCCTCTCTTCAAAACACCGACAACCCCCTTAAGACAACAAATGCTCATACAAAGATTTAAATAGTAAATAGTTTGTGAAGGCTTGCTGAGTTGTGGAATAGGGAATGTAACTTGGACAACAGCTGGGAAAGGAAACAATCTGAGGCTTCTGATGCTGCGCACCACAAGCGACCCCCTCACACCGCCTCCCGGAGCCGTGCTTCCATCACCTGCTCCGAGTGGAATCCATCATGGGTTTCCCTCGGAAATACCAGACGGACTTTGGCGCTGGAAAAGCCACTGATACACACCTGAACCTCCATTTTACACCCTTCAATTCCTTACATGATAGTGTCAAAAAGATATCTCTGATAGAGTAATGTGTGGGACGGGCCTGCAAGGAATATTCGGACTGCATGGAATTCTTTGAGTGCGCTTGACACACCCGCTCCTAATAAGCCGTGACTAATAGTCAAAAAGGCTAAAAGACCATCGTAATCTTCTTAGAGGCATCACTGACTCAGTTATGAGTGTTGGACATTTACTTTGGATCCCTCGTGATGGAGACTGCTATTCTCATTTTTCCAGACATCCATCAGCAATTTACAGAGATGCACATTTGCGGCGTTGAAAGCTAATAAAAGCATAGGATAATTGCTCCAGCTCAAAGCAGTATGCGCAAAGGAAGAACGGTGAAGAAACTTTGATGTGGGCAAGAAAGAAGCAGCGTGTGGAGGCAGGCAGGCAGGCAGGCAGGCAGGCAGCAGCACAAGAAGCACATGGATTCCAGTTAACATTTCATGCTGTATCTATTTTCTCAAATGATTGCTCGGCTTTTCGCTGGTGAATCCTTCATGATTTAGTCATTAATGTAAACATTGCGCTGTTTTTTGTGGTACAAAAAATGGCAAAAAATGAAGAACCGAGATTTTTTCTTTTCTTTTTTTTTTAATCGCAGTGACCCAAAAAGTAACAGTTTTGCAACAGTTTAGCGCATTCTTGTGACTCCAGTTCACAGGGAGACGCCATTTGGCACACATCACCAAGGCAATGAAGGAATGAACATCTCGAATTTCTCCACAAAATATACGTAGATGAGATAAACAGAAGAACAAAACTGGACTTGCATCCCATGTCATGATCATTTTAAGTCATGGGAGGTCCACGCTAATTGTGGCTCTCAAAGGAAGCATCTCCCTGCTGTAGAGCATTTTTTTAAGCTCATATGTTTACGTGTTGCTAATGACCGTGGAATTTATGCTGATGTCTCAATTAAAGTCTCAGCGAGGAAATGGCATTTGCGATAACATGCTCATTTGGGCTATTACTCGGGATGACAGGATATGAAGTTTAATGTTTGGAATTGTTTTCTAACAACAACAATTATATCCTTTTACAGCAAAAAAAAAAGTCATAGAATCAGGAACTCTCCTCACACAGATGTGTGTAGAATGTTGGCTGTTTCACGGTCAGTTCCTTCCTCTTGTTTTTCCAGTTACTTTTATCCAGTCAACTTAAGAGTTATTAACTTAAGAGTTATTAATTACTGTGATGACACATGATAAAGTGGTGAAAGCCACCCAAATAGCTTCCCTTTTCACTTTTGGTTCCTATGACACGGAAAAGCAAGCAGAGCCCGCATGTAAAGCCCTTCATTCTATCGGAGCTCAGACAGAGGCCAGCCACCATGCTACAAACGCATCGCCTATGTCTGGCATCCGGACAACTATTTCAGGCACGTGCATACCCCAAAATATGCGCTCACACACACACACGTGGCAAGTGGTGTGTGTGTGTGTGTGTGTGTGTGAGAGCTGGATCTGAGCTTCAAGTCATGCATTAGCCCCGATACAGACCATTCAGGATACAGGTGATGTTTTGTGACAGAATCAAGAAAACGCATTAATGCTGCTGCTGCTGCTAGCTAGCATCTTGAATTATTGATTCTAGTTCGATTCAACAAGTCACGTTTTGATACAACAAGTTTTGTCCCCCCCCCCCAGAACATTGGTATGGTGAGAAAGATATTTGAAGATAGCAACAGCTATTGAATATTTGACCAAAAAGCTAATGGTGCACTTCTGCCATTCGTGGATGGACCGAAACAACCCAAGAGTGAGCATGGCCAACACAGACCGTGGCCAGGGGCACATTCTCCAAAAAATGACCCAGACTTGAGGTTTCAAGTGTGCCCAAGCATACATCGCCTCGTGTGAGTGATTTGTTGTCGTGACTCACTGGCGAAAATGAGTCAAGGCCATCCGACATCAAAACATGTGCTTGTTCTGCAACCTAAAAAAACCCCCAACAACAACAAAAAACAGGTCACACACCTCCCCAACCATTGTCCAGTGTGAAAATGGCTGGTTGGTAGCAACCCATGGTTGATATGGGATCATGTGCTCGACAGTACATCTTTGAGCAAAAATAGAAGCTGGCATTTGGTTTCTATCACGTTGGAAATACTGTCCGACACGTTTCATAGAATCAAATTCCAATTATTGGTCTAGGTTGTTACTTTACTCAGCTGTAGTTCAACACTTGACCTATTGTGCTCGCAAACTGAACTCGAGTTAGTGTTCTTGAACACACACACCGCTAATAACTCATTTAACTGGGCACCGAGATTTCTGCATGGAGCCGTCATTGCCAAGTGTGGATGTACTGAGTCATTCATTTGTGCAATGAAGTCAGAGATGTATAATTTCTGCCCCTCGGGATCTCCCTAGCGATGCGATTATGAAAGATACGATGTAGCTTGATGACGTTGCCAAAAAGTCATCTATTCCAAATGATTTGCCGAAAACAACATTGTCTGATTGTTATCCTTAAAGAACCATAAATATTCTCATCATAGAAAATGGATGGATGGATGGATGGATGGATGGATGGATGGATGGATGGATGGATGGATGGATGGATGGATGTTTGAGAGAAGTCATTTTTCAGAAGCATTATCAAAGACCCCATTTTCAGGTGGAGCCAATGGTTTGGAAATAACTCATGGCGAACACCTGAGCTTTAAAGCGCAATTGCCTCTTTCTTTACAGCCCAAAAATAAAATGGTTCCTGAGCCATTTTGTGGTTTTGAATGTTAGTGTGAAAGTCTCTCATCCATCTCGTGCATTGCCTCGGCAAAAATGAACAGGCTAATTAGTTTGCTAGCTTCCCGATTGTTGATCAATGGTGGCCTGGTTTGACCTATTGATGGATGCACTGTTGCTATCCAGTAAAGACACAAGCAGGACTTACTGTGTTTTGCCCCCTCAAGGGAGCATGTGACACCACCCCACCCCACCCCATCCTCCGATAAATATCATCAAACAGGAAGTCATTTGTGTGCTGTGCACAGATACGTATTTAACGGTTCAGTGCAGCAAGAGAAAACATTCATGCTCAATGGCCTCCTACTCTTTCAATTTTATTGACAGGCTGCTTTTCAAATTGAAAGCGGCTTTTGAGATATTTGACCAAATCTGTCAATTTGTCTGGAATCTTTCTTCACAGCTTGCCCTCCTCCTCTCTGCTGTTATCAGCAGGACAGACGGACTTTCTTTTTATCTTTCAGGCAAACAGGTGGCCGGCCGGCCGGCCGGCCAATATTGTTGCACCTCATGGAGGAGGTTTTTCAAGCTCCATGTGTTTTCCATTTGGAATGTTACATTTGCTTGCATGGACACTCAGCTTTGGGAGGGACGCTGTAGATATTTCTGGTGACGCCTGCTTGCGCCACAGCTCCAAACACCTCCACCCACTCCCGCTCAGCTGTTTCGGCCAATTCCAGAGTAAGCAGCCGTGTGCCGCCGCCGCCGCATTCGCTTTATACACTTTGGGGTCCACAATAGAGAAATATTCATGACAGCCTGTAAGGAATCTTTTTTATGATCAACTTTGTCAAAATTGGAGTGAGCAGTACTCAGTCTCCCCCTCTCCCGAAAAATCATTTCTTTCTCGCTGTGACATCTGAGCCCAGAGCAAAATGTCAATATGCCAGAGCTGACTCTCACTCAGGGCTTTCTGATATGAATAACTCCTGACTTGGAACAAACAAATGCAGAGCATTAAGGGACTTCTTTGTGTTTGTCTGCTGCTCGATAGCGAGCGCCGCCGCATTGCAAGCCGTTCTCTCTGTCCTCCAAACATTTGCTCGCAAGCTTTGGGTGGGTCAGGAAACATCTGACAACATACGGGCTCCTAAGGGAGCGACTATCTGCAGTCATCTAAGGGGATATTGACTCCTGTCTCGCCAAGCCAGCGCTCGGCCGCACACGCCAAACAACGAGAGAACCCTCGGCTTTCTTTTGGACAAATGTTTGAAGAGCGTCAGTCCATGAGTAGCAGTTTGAGAAGCGCTGTTGTGTGATGAAATGGCTTATCAGCAGAGTACATAACAACAACCAGCTCTTTGACTTATCTAATCATGCAGATAAAGAGATGGCTCCAATTGGATTTTGTTGTCATCCATGAATGAAAAGAAAGATAAAGTGGAGCCAATCATCCAATCAAAATAGTGTCAAATCTTGAACTTTAAATGATGCTCTACCACACTCAGAGTCAACAGAGTCAAAGTAGTCCGCTCAAAGTTTGTATTTGATTCAAACGAAGCCACTTTGAGCATCTTCCGGAGTCTCACATAGTTTTGCTCCATGCACTCTTGGCAAAGACAGAGCAGATGCTGGCTCTTCTTTGGAATATTCCAAGGCAAAGTGCTCAGATGAAGCCTAAAATGTCAATGCATTCCATGAGGTCCGATTGGAAAGTCTGCTGTAAGCATGTGCACTTAAAATAACAATGGCCTGTGTCTTTTGCTCCGTTGACAGATGACTAGGATGATTTACAGCTATGTTGGCTTTAGCCTTCACTTGGAATAGCTGAGGCCCATTGAAGAA
Organism: Syngnathus acus; assembly: GCF_901709675.1. Taxonomy (NCBI): domain Eukaryota; kingdom Metazoa; phylum Chordata; class Actinopteri; order Syngnathiformes; family Syngnathidae; genus Syngnathus; species Syngnathus acus. The sequence goes on along the minus strand of NC_051099.1, from coordinate 771,804 downwards.
GACAACAGACAAGGGAATGAAATTGCAACTAAAAAGGCACATCTGACGATAAATCGATAGAACGCAAGCTTGTGTGGCCTCGAGACATCCACACGAAAACGACTTTTGACGCAGCGTGACTCCAAAAAGAAATGTATTTCAATTAGTGGTGGCCTATCAGTGGCTATTAGTATTTCACAACACAGCCTTTAGCCAGCTTCAATCTAGCCAGATTAATGCTGTTTCTAAAGACACGGGCAATGCTGGCTCAGAGCCAGTCGACCACATGGCTAAGCCCCTGTCCGAGCAAGACAAAAGAAATTCTTAAATCTTCACCAGCTCACTGCTCCCTCTGAAAATGTCAATTGTTCTCCTGCCATGCCCTGTCACAGATTTGCTTAGGGGAAACACTATCAAATTTACTGACTAAAGCCTCCAAAGCCTCAGGTTATAAGTATACGGTCAATTATGTGTCCCATTTTTTATCTTGCAAGTCATGTTTCAAAGTTGACCCCTTAAGTTTCATGTCTATCATCCCTTTGAACCCACAAACATCTTCTGAGTATGACAAATTGTATCTAAAGTGGAAAAAGGCTGCAGTGTAATTCGGATTAAACCGTTTATACACGTGAATGATCCCAGGAGGGTCTCATGTCTGTACTTTGATCGCTATTTTGGTCCCATCTCATGCCTGAGAATGAACCTGTGTCCAAGGGTAAGACGGAGAAACACAATTCATGCCAACTCATGTTAAGGTTTGCAATGCTATGTTTCCGCAAGTGAGTCAAAATAGGTTAGGAGCAGTGTTTCAAAAATCTATTAAAGGTACACTGCTAAGGCCAAACTACTTGATTGGACTATTATATGGCTCTTCCCTTGTTACTGATTTTCTTGCTTGGTCAGAACTAAATCAGACTCAAAAAGGTCACGTAAACAGCCCTGCTTCCCAGAATGGCTGCTCACGTAGCTCAGCAACAAGTGGCTTATTTAACGATGAGTCATTTAAAACCACGCGGCTACGAAGATGATTTGTTCCTGAAATATTTCTTTCCTCCCTCATTGTTATGGTACGAACAACTGGAAAACCCAGAGTTCGCCTCCACAGGTGTGCGTTCATCACTTCCAGCTGTATGCTGATAAAACGGCGGCGAAAACACATCGAACCGATTCTGTTCGCTTGTTTTACAACGCTTTGAAAAGAGTTCACGGGGGAGAGAGAGGGGGCGGGCAGGCGGGCAGGCAGAGCAGAGCAGAGGACACTGACTGGCCCCACTCCTACCGCGGACAGCCTGTGCCTGTGCCTGCCTGCCTGCCTGCCTGCTTTATTCAGCCGGCAGGAAAAACCGTTATCTCGCATCACTACTTCGAACATCGCCACCGCGGCCCCACAGCCACGCTAAATAGTTAACGGCACGTCCACAACCATGTTTAATTCACAAGCACCGGGGCGTCCTTTGAACTCCAAAGACAAACTTTTCCGAAAAGTAAGCAAAACGCGATGGGGTGCACACGCTAGAAGTGACGATGGCGTTTCTGTTCGTTCTTGCGATGCGGGCGGGCAAGCGGGCAAGCGGGCGAACGATGAATACGAGCAAACTGAGAGTCAAACGATGGCTTGGGCGAACTGATCAAAAGCGGCTTAAAAACACTCGACCTGCTTACTTAGTATTCTGTTAGTAAATTGTACCAAAATGGCGACTATATATTTGTAAAAACACGAGTCAGTCCGTCTCTTTTCCAAGGTAGAGGTTCTCGTACGTCTGGTGTGAGTTTTAGTGTTTGACGAACCTTGTCTGATGGGATCGCTTTTATATCCAGCGCTCAACTCAAATCGCGAACAAACAGCGGCACAAGTAGCTGGACTTAAACTGGCGCGCTCCTTGTTGACAAAATACAATAACCGTGAGTCTGCTGGATTGAGTTCTATCTTACTTACAGTGAGTTGAGAGGAGAGTCAGGAGGCAAGCCAGACGCGCTTTCGCCATCTTGGAGTCGACGCTATGCTCGCTTTGACCCGCGGTACATGCGCAAAGTAGCCTAAACAGATTTGGCATCGGATTGAGAGGGAGAGAGAGAGAGAGAGAGGGGGGGGTTACGCGAGGGGAGGGGGGAGGATTTCCAGTAGGTTTCCATAGCTACCGGAAAGCATCAGTCAAGTGGCCAAGAATTTCTAGTTGATACGAAGTGTGAGGCTTTTGTTTTGTTTGACTACTGTGGCCTTGTGCTACGTTGCAGTTGCGCCAGGGAGCGAGCAGACCCCAGTGGAAAAAAAAAAGAAAAAAAGAAAGCGACTGGAACTCATCTTGACTGAGACTTCCAACTCCTGACGTAGAAGGTGTCTGCTATCCATCCAGAGACGAAAATAAAGTGGAATGTAACTACAAGTAAAACAATACAGTCAAGTTACACAAACTTAAGGTCGCATATCCTGGTCGGCGGGGTCACCAGTGTATTCCAGCTGACCTCAGGCGAAGACAGAATCTGCCTTTTTCAATGTTAGATTAGACCTCGGGGCTTTCGTGTACTTATCTCCCAAGGGCTGAGCGTTAGTTGTACAATTGAAAATGCTTGTGTGTGTAAAATTATTATGAAGGATTTCAGGGCAAAGTCAATAAGATTGTGATTACTCTTTGGTAAGCTTTAATCTGTTTGCTGTTGTTGCTCAATTTCGACTCAACGTGTAAATGTACCGTCCAAATATGATGCTACTTTTTCTCAGCTGAACTTTTGTCATGCTATTTTTTTCATCGTTAAAATATCAAGATGGCATTATTCCATCAGTACTGACAATGAAAGGGAGAGCTACTTTGACTTTTCTTATCCGAGAGCATGAAATGACATTTGTTCTTGCTATTCGAGCTTGAATTGATATAGAAAGCCTTTGTGGCTCAAGCGGCCAGATGGCAATAGGCCGTGGCATCCCAATGGACCTTGGCTGTTATTGCTTTAATGCCAAAATAATCCTTCACCAGGACCAAACTACAACTAGTAGAATTTTGATTTATAAAATGGATGATAAGGGATATAACAGAATCCCGCCCATTCCTAATCATGGGCCAATCATTTATTTTTTTAAAAAATTCAATCTTCCACAACTTCAGTAAAATCACAAAAAGTGTAGCAAACGTGGTTTTGCGTTTTCAAATCAACTGGGCTTTTCTGGGCTGGTCTTTTAATTCTATCAGCATTTTGGGATAAACCTTGGTGTGTAAACAAGAGATACATGCATAGAATTATTAAAAGAAGACACATTACAGATTGGATGATTTGGCCATATGGTGCTTTGGGATAAACTCTTGAGATTAGGAGCAATTTATGAAGTCCATACTAAGAAGTGGCTCGACTGTCACATTAAATGCGTCTTTAGGGTTGATTGTGTACGTTGTGTACTGTAATAGGACTAATTGTGTGAATTATGCTTGCAAAAAAAACAAAACAAGAGACAGTATACATTTGTTATGTACATCTTTTGTGGACTTTAAAGAAATATTTTCCAAAACAATGTGAACTTTAAATTACAGACTGTCACTTTGGAGTTTTCACCGAATTTCCAAGCCTTTGGATGATGTACTAGCCATATTTTTAGATGAATTACAGTAGAGTGGGCCAGCTCCATTTTGAGTGAACAGGTACACTATGAGACATCTATCTGCACATGTACTTTATGCAGTTCACTTATTTCAATGGAACAATGATGTTGACGTCCCCCAGAGCATAGACAAATACAACATAGCTAAATTATGCACCAAATGCATCAAGCTTTCCACTTCGTGAGCTTGATGGGAAGAAATAGAACTTTGGAACACACACACGCACACACACACACACACACACACACACACACACACACACACACACACACACACAGACACTCTTTTTTTCCTCCATTGTGTTCCTTGTGTCTTTTGAATAATAGAAGTGACTTGAGATGTATTGAATTCTCAGATTTATTTGCAGCGCTTCGAAAAGCTGGCCTAAGAGTCGATCGACTAAAGTGTATTTTGAAATCTTTTTTTTGCTCGTGTCCCTTGTACGGTAAATACCTGGACATACAAGATGAACTAATGACCTCTTGTCTGATATTCTACTTTTCTGTGTATCCAGCAAAAATGATGAATTTGAGCACATTGTTCCAAGACTTTTGCATGTAGTCCAGTGCATGTATGGTGGACCTTGCGGGGCACCAGTCACTGTAAACAATGTGAACTGTGGCACAGTGGTGTCCTCATTACAGCCCAAACCGAGGGAGGCATGTGCGGACGCCACCAGACTGACTGCACATGAGCAAAGCCTTCTGCTGCTTTCCCTCCCTCCCTCCCTCCCTCCCTCCCCAGGCAAGCCATTTGTCATTCTTCTCACCCATCTTCACTTACCACTTGTAATTGTTCCCACACATACATACGTACATACTACGTACGTACGTCTTGTAGTATTGTGACTGCAAGCACAACATGGATGCGCAGCTTACCAAATGGACCGACTGGCATTTTTGCAGGGGGAAGGAATGCATCATCGGTTCTCTTGGATGAATGCATTTTTGCCATTGGATTACAAGGATCATCAGAAAACAACCCTGCAAAAACAATAGCTATCATTAAAGGTATCAGTTAGGGCTGTAACAAAAACGATTAATAAATGAAAAAATAAATCAAATCTGTTCTCGGCCCTGCAAACGTAGCTATAATTAAAGGCATCAATGAGTGCTGTCACAAAAACGACTGGTAAATAAAAATAAAGAGAATTGAAAATAAAAAGGATAAAGAAATCAATAAATCAATCAAATCGATTCTCTCCTGCAGGCCCTGCAAAAAGTAGGTATAATAAAAGGCATAAATGAGTGCAGTCAAGCAAAACTATTTCATTCAGAAAAAAAACCATTTGGATTCAACCAATATGAATGGAATCATATACCATGTCTCCAGCAGATACGTATGTATCAAATCATCTTTTATTGGAGCGGTGCAGACCTCATGTTTAAAGGCAAAGTTAACACGTGCGTGATATTTGCGTGGACATGGTTTAAGCTCCGAGTGCTGGCTGCAAAAAGGACTAGTCACCCTGCATCTGGAGGAAGATGCACAACCCCTGCAGGAGCGCCAGGACCACCGAGACGCTTATTAGCCTTATGGGATGACAGAGCTGTCCAAGCAAAACAGAAGCGTTCCTACAGAAAGAGGCCATTTAGGACGATAGAAAAATGAATTTAGTCACGGCTTTGCTTGCAATGCTAAAAATACATGAAAGTATGCCATGTTGACACTGATTATATTGCTGATTTGCTGGCACATCTGTCTCCCCCACCAATTTCACACATCTTTTTATTCAGTGTTTGCAAAGCAAAGCGTCACACCAAATCACCGTTGATATGAATGCGGAATGTTTGCTTTTCCCAAGGTGCACATACATGACTCTTGAACTAGCACTCTTAGCATGAAATTGAATGCAACGCTGACATACTTGTGCAGTTCTTAGCAGGTACAGAATGATTTGGATTCCTTTAAATAGTGCATCCACATGATGCCACATTCACTGATCAAATTTGACACTCCTACCATTTCCTATTTATGCCTTGTCGTGAATTTATACATGATTTAAATCAAATTAGAGGCTGATTAGGCAAAAGGCACGATTCAATGTATGATGTCATTTGTCAACCTAGTTTTAAAGTAGCAATGCTGAGGCTCCTTCTGAACAACAATCAAGATGGGTACGTGCAAAATGAACACTTTAATGTTATGAACATTTGCACAGACTAGTATAGTAATCAGCTTGGATTTGAGCCAGTGATACATATCATTACTGCACCAAGGTTTGTTGTTGGTGTGAATCTGCTTTTTATGTCCAAAAGTAAACAGCGCTAATTTGAAAAAAGATCAATTGTTCCTTTTAAATTTGACGTCCACCGACATTTCGCGTCATTACAAATGGAAGTCCCAGAGTCGAGCGTTGAGGCGGAGCGTCTCACTCCAAGGACCGAGGACCATTCCGTATTCAAGGCGAGGCCGTAAATCTCGTGCCGTATTGCACTTGCTCGTTGAAAAGCTATTTCTGGCTCATTTATGCTCAAAGAAGCAAGTGAACCCGCAACCTCAGGGATGTGGAAACATTGAACTCAAATTGGATGTGTTTGAGCAGTCTCGGACGGAGAGGATGAACTTGAGAAAAGAAAGAAGGACCTGCAGTGAATGAACTTTGAAACATCTGATGATACGTCGTACTTAACACAAGTCCATTCTTTCGAAAGGAATTAATCCGGCTCAGCTAATAAATGAGTTTCTTTCAATTGTTCATTCAAAACCTTTTGTCACCAGTTTCATCCAAACGAAATGGGAGAAAAGAAAGTGTGACATCGTTTTTGTTTCCCATGCTCCACTCATATTTCTCCCAGTTTCTCTGGCAAATGAACAGATATTAATGACCCATAATCCATTTGATATGAGTGAGTGATCAGACTTTCTGCAGGGAAGGAAGGATTCTCTGGCGGCCGTGGCAAGAAAATGACTGTGAATAATGTGAGCGTGCGCTTCTCGTGCCGATAAAGCAAGCTCCCTCCATACGATGCTCCGAGCCGTGCGGATTGGATGCCGAGATGTCGCTCTGGATCTCTGAACTGGGAGATGCCAGGTCACTGATCCTGACAGATAGAAGAAGACTTTGAAGTGGGAGCTCCTGTAAATTTGACTAAGAGTGAAGATGAAACCACTGTAGCATGACACATCTCATGAATTAAACAATGCTCTTATTAACTAAAGTGAACTGCGGAAGTTGTCTCTCGGTGCTCGCCTGTGATCTTTTTTTTTTTTTTTTCCCTTCAAAGTCGTGTTTGACCACATGTGCGGGTAGAGAGATTCTTTCCTAGTGGGATGGCATGGAAAACTGCGAGTGGGGGGAGGTGACGGGATCTCCGATGCAGCGGACCAAAAATGCGGGCCAGATGCATCTCAATTCCAATTAGGTAATGGGAGCTGACAGCAGGCATGAGCGAGACACACAAACACACACACACACACACACATGCGAGAAGGGCTCAATGGATCTTTACAAGCGGCATTTGGCCGGCCAATGTCTCAGGGCAGGTGGGTACACCTCAAAGATGAAGACGTGAGATGAGGAGCGGCCATCGAAACGGGATCAATAACTGACAATGACATTGCATCATATCATACATGATGTACACGGCGGTTATGCCAATGAACTCATTCACTGGCAAGCCGGTTGATATCTTTGACGTGTCTATAACCATCATTGGCACTGAATGTCGCCTGCCCCACCTGTCCTTGATTCTTGAACATGTGTGTACTCCTTGCCTGCAGCTGTCACCAATCCCAACATTCTTGGCATGCATGGCACACAACACAACACAGCACAGCACAGCACCGCACCGCACAGCCAAGCCAACAAATTGCCTGCTTGGTTAAATCCGAGTGAGCACTTGACGGCGGCAACGGCGGCATGCTGCCTTGCCACCTCCAGTGAGGCACATAGCCAGAATTGGGTCCTCTCCAGCTGCCTGCCGGCCGGCTCACTGTTATATGTTTTCAATGTGCAAACATCTGTGCAAAAACATGAGACGGCTCCAGATACAAACAGCAAAATGAACTGGCTGTGTGGCTGTCTTCCAGATGCTTTACTCGTCTCAGTGTCTCCCAACAGTCAGCTGGGCCGTTTCTTGTCTTTGAGCTGACATTATTTTCAAGTAACACGCACCATGCACCTGCATCTGTTGGCTCGCTCATGACTCAGCCATATGATAAGTAAGGTCCGGCCGGGAATGGCAGTAAAATGCCAAGTTTGCATTCCATTTGTTTCTACAAACGAAATCGCACCGCACCTTAGTAATATGGTGGTGGGCAATGATTTTTATGCTGATCTTAATTTGCCGCAGAATAAAGAAAAAATGCCAACCTGTCAGAACAGAGAAACGTCTACATTTATGTTGATTGAATAGATTAATCATAGATTTTAACGGATGCACATATGGAATATTGAATTCAAGTTGCAATGACAACTAGTTTGTTAATTTGACTGAATATGATGATGTGTGTGTGTGTGTGTGTGTTATGGTGGTGAGAACGAGATAATTGTGGAATGCCCCCAAACTAGGCCAGCTTTTGTTGTGGATCAGGATTGTGGAATTCTAAAGCACCACGTGTATCTACAAAATGTGCAGATAGTCATCTATACAATATAGTAGTGTATTTGTGACATTTGTAGCCAGTTCATTGTACATTGATTGTGAAGCGATGCTACTTTTCACTGCAATCATTTTCACAATGTTAATAATCTAACAAATCCTTCTGTTTACAATGTCTATTTCTGATCCTTGGATTATGTGTCACGTGATACAATGCTCCAGTTTTACATTTCACAACAATACTATGTATAGATGAAACAATGATGTGGTTTTAATCTATCTGCTTTAGCATCTGATGTTCAGTTCAACAGAGAGCTAGCTGCATTGCTGGAAGTAGAATTCTAAAGTCTATCAAGTCAAACTGTGACAATCAGAATATCATCATTATTTCTACAATATCGCACAACTATTGTTTGATGCGGTGATTTGAAGCTAGAGGGTCTTATCTGTACCAGTACTTCAATTAGCCTAGCTGGAACTAACTGTGTTACTGTTTTTTAAATCCAGCTTTTGTCAAGCCCAAATAGGTTCAATCCACAGCAGAAATAGAGGAATTGGCCTGTTGTGATAAGGGGAGAAAACATTTTCAGAAAAATCCTACCAGCAAGGCTATGACCTTTCCCTTCACCTCATCCACTGTTTTCGGCTAGCCGCTGCCGAAATGCCAGAGAGCAAAACGGTTGTGCAGCTCTTGTCACCCCTCCATGCAGTCTCTTTTCCTTTTGCAAGTAGATAACCCTGTGGAGGTGATTTAATTGATCTGTCTTGGTCAATCAAAGCGTTCCCTGCCCGGAGCCAAAACCATGGGTTGGTTGTCAGTCTCATATGAAATCAAACATGGTGGAAGAAGAAGAAGCAGCCAAACCTGAGTTTATGTACTTGTCAAGGTCGGCAAGGTGTAATATCCCTGAGATTTAGTGATTTTTGTGATTGCCTGGTCGGAGAAGCCGTGATTCATTTTCAAGCTACGCACCAAGGCAGGTGCTCTTTTTCTCACTCGTATGGTCAGCTGCTCATCTCAGAAGGGAAAGAATGCAAGCATCATTTATTTATAGACCTAAATAAAGACAACCTTTGAGGATTTTGTTGTTGTTGTTTTTTTTAAAACATTGCATATTATTTGCCTGGTTCCGGAAAGACATTTTTTCCCCATTGCGTGAATTGGATCTCTTTAGCATTTATTCAAATGAGTTTTCATGCATGCAATCCGTTCAAAACGATAGGGCTGTTTAGAAAGATAGTGCCCTCTTGCGGTGAGTCAATGGAAACATGTCAAACACACAAAATGATTGGGGAAAAATATCACTTTGGGCCACACTACTTCACACCTGCAAACTGGAAAGAGTCTTTTTTAGGACCCCTGTCAGTCATGTGCCCCGAATCGTGATTACTGTTCTTCCCTTTACGGCGCCCGGGAATGAACCTCATGAGCACAGCAAGAAGTTCAGGGGGGGCGTTGCATATCATATTGTATCAAGTGTCTTTGGGTTTTTGAAATGCGCTATACAAATTTAATGAATTATTATTAATTATTATTATTATATGGAGTCGCTTGTCAAATCAAATGAGTAGTAGAGCCAGGCGCAATCTCCACGCAGGAAGGCGAGGGATAGAATTGAACCGGATCACCACCTAGTGAGTGCCTTATATGAATGTTTTTATATCGTACAGTTGTGGCATTTGATTTTTTGTCGATTTTTTTTGTTTTCGTGTGACTTAGGAGTGTACAGTATTAATGCATTACAGAGGAAGACAGATAAAACGTCCTCGAATCCAAAACAGGCGCAGGTCATCTGACAAGACGCTTTGGGGGCACCGAATAAATAATTGAACTCGGCCTGATCTTTAACTCCTTGCACAAGCTTATTAACGAAAGAAGTGAGAGAAGACACAAATACGACCCCACTCGGGTGAAGTAAGAAAAAATGGAAAACGTGTTTTGCAATAGCTATGACCAAGCGCTGTTACCGACAGTACACAGACAGGGTGAGCCACCGAGTGCTATTTGCAGTTGGGGTGTAGCTAGCAATCTGGCGCAACGACAGTACCTCAAAGGCCTCAGCGTGGGCTGAGTCAAGTTGTTGAACAGATGTACAGCAGGGTCCACTGGGAATTGGCTTGTTTGGTGTGTGTTGATGCTGGATTACTGTGCTGCCTGCTAGCACAGAGAATTTTTAGCAATCCAAAAGGTAGGTATGGCAAAAACAAATGAAGTATCGGGACATCAAAATACATGCTATTGTGGGATACACATTTTAAATACACATAAATGACCTCTACTTGGCAAGAATCGGTTAAGGGTGAAAGATCTTATGCCACTTTTTATTGACTGAATGAATCCAAAATCATGAAACAAGTGGACATTTGTGCATATGGCCCAATGTGACTTAATCGTATGAGGCATGAAGTCAGCAAATTCTGTTTGTAAAATAATATTATGATGATACAATCCAAACTTGTTCAGTCTTTTAATTCCATGAGACATTTCTCCATCCGCGGTGGCAAGTCAACGTACCCAACCAAATATGTGATGTGACGTTGTGGACAAAAATGAAGCAACAGCGTCCTCTGCTGACAGCTCATCACCAAAACAGTCAGACGTCTGGTGACATTATGACCTTTAATCATTTGAACCATTTTAATGTTGGGTCAAGATCTTGGGTGTTGTCACAAGAAACCAACACACCAAATGAAGACATGATCATGTTTTGTATTCTCTGTATAATCAATGCATGTAGATTTAAACTTGAGCTAAATGTAACATACTGATGGTTTTGCATAATACATGTTAGAGAGAGAGATCAACAAAGACAATACGGAGTTTTGTTGTGGTGGGCGGTAGACAAAAAGCATATTGACAAGCGGCATTGATCTTGCTGGCCCAGACTGAGTGATCCCAGGCACAGATTTGTGGACCTGCTTTCCTAGTAAAACGCTCAACCTTACATGAGTGGACTATCCCCATATGAAACCTAAAAACAATGAAAAACTATCCCATGGTTATCCCATGACTACTTTCAACTACATGGCAATTAACACAACACCGTTTTCTGTTTTATCAAAAAGAAAATACATCAACTCACAATACTGCCAAAATAGAAATGAATGTCAAAAGTGCTTGTACCGGACTTGTCCACACAGTTGATCATATTTTTGTGCCCTTCCTGTGCATTGACCCAAGAGCAGCGCTCCCTCCCTCCATCCCTCCCTCCCTCCAGGAGTCCCGCAGAGCAGAGGCAGCACGACGGGTTCGAAATGATAATGCATTAACAGGCTGTCTGATGTCAACGGCAACTGAGTCAGTCGAATTTCAAACGGTCCATATTTAGACATAACTGGGTTACATAGCTGACGCACACTTTTTCAAGTGCATCAAACAGCATGAATCATAACCGATTGACATAGTTACTGCACTTCACCATGGAAATATTTCCTTCACGTTGAGTGAATAAAAAAATGGCAAGCGTTGGATTTCACAGAGCAATGACTAACAGGAGGAGGTTTCCGCTCGTGTTATTGCGCAGGATGATGGTGCAGCTCCCTCCGCAAAGGCTTCACAAGCCAACCCACCTTGAAACGGCATCCTCTGATGTTGCCTTAAGGTTCTGATGGAAATCTGACAATCCAAGACAATCTGTCGGGGAAAGCGTTCATGTGCAGCCTCAAAAGTCTTGTCAAATAAATCAGAACAATATTAATGTATCGATTCATATCTCGGGATTTGTCGGGTATTCCTGTTCTAGGTATACGGTGCCCAGAATGCAGAGGATATTTTCAATTTATTTTTCATTTGGTGATTTATAAAAAGGCCGAGAGTGTTGCGTTTGGAATATTACAAGCAGCATAATCATGTTTTACTTCATGTCCACATGGCTACTGTTAGTAATAAGATCTTTAGAATGCGTTAAGAGAACGATTTAGTGTTTGACGTGGTTGACGTAATTTCTTCAGGTTGGAGTCTAGAAGCTCCGAGTCGCTCTTAAACTTGAACGCATCAAACCGGCACAGAAGTTGACACTGCAGCTAACCAATGACCGATTGGCTTCCTCCCAAATCCACCAATGGAGGTGGTGCAGAGGCGGGCTCGCGATGACCTCATGATTGTTGCTCGGTCTCCAAGAGTCGTTTGCTGTAGTCCCATTGGCGCAGGTGATCTGTCTCGGGATGAGAGAGGAGAGGAGAGGAGAAGAGAGGAGAGGAGAGGAGAAGAGAAGAGAGGAGAGTGGCGGCGAGTCGCGGCGAGGGGAAGGGAAGAGAGGGGAACGCTCCGGTGGACAAGTGACCTGGGCTCGCTTTGAATTCCAAAAGGATAGCGGCCACCTTTAACATCCACTCGACGATGACAGCACAGCTTCACCGAATGGGGGGGCACTTTGAGATATGATGTGCTTTCTTTCCGCTGGGGAATAGTACTATGATTTGGTATGTGGCCACTTTGATAGCAAGTGTATTCAGCACCCGAGGAACGGCCGCTCAAGGTGAGTCGAAGCACATTAGCTTTTATGGACCGGCGACTTTTGCTCAAAGTTTAACCCTTGACATTCTCTCACGGATTTATGTCACCTTTTCTGGAATAGTTTGGGATTCAAATGGCCTACTTTACCAAGCCAAGTTGCTTATTTGCGAGCACGAAGCAATACATTGAAATGGAGGTGCTTGAAAATGTGCGGTGCGGTGCAACAATGCTGACTGCAATACATCATTGAGCTGACATGTGCATTGTCGCGTCAGGTCGACTTTTCTGCAATTTAGGGCTTTTGAGCAAAGTGGAAGGTGAGCCAGCGGTTGCAGCATGCACCTGGCTTCCCAGACTGTCAACGTCAGTGCTAATGGACTCACTCGAATAGGATTGCATGGTTGGCTTGCCCTAGTTTTACCACTTTTGTCCGCCAGAGGGAACACTACCTGTGTGAGTGAGCGAATGTGTGTGTGTGTGGGCTTGACGTCATAATTAGCCTGCACACTGCTGCGTCTCCTCAAGTTGGGGTCACCGGAGCTGATCTTGTCAATCTTAATGTTAAACCGAACATTTTGCTTCAGTTCAGCAGTGTGGGATAGATAGTTGAAAGTGCGTTCAATCAACCTATTGACCCTGACCTTGTGTTTGCACAGCGATTGACTGAGAAGAATCTGCTCAAGATATGTCACACGAGTGTGGATTGCCGTTGTCATTCAGAAGCAAAACATGGATGGAATTTAAAAAGCTGGCCAGGACAGACACCGGCTGCTGTCTCACTTCAACGCGCCGTCCAGACACAACAATGTTTATTGTGCCGTTGCCTCCTCGTAAAGTGCTATTCAAACGTCGGCACGACAGCTTTGGACATCAATCTGTGTTCTGCACATCGGCACAAAGCAAATATTTCAATTCAGAGTGCTTGTTCGTGAGCTTTCTTGAATGAATTGTTCACTGATCCACTCCCAGCTGTCTGGCCTAATTCTACCAGTCAGCAGGAGGTAAGAAGCTCAAAAGCCATTATGGAGAGCAACATTCAAAAAGCACCACCACATTCCAGAAGAGCAACATATGTCGAGCACATAGCATACATGACATTGTCTGGCCTTTAGTTGCACCAGCAGATCATTGTATTTCAAAACCAGGACCAAGTCATCTAAGTTACACAACTCGGCCGGTTTACTTGGCAGATTGATATAAAGGTTCACATCAAAATGGAGTTCAGAGGATCATAAACGTTGATTCATTTTGTCAAAAAGCTATGATTAAGCAGATGTTTTGCGGACGACGCGGACTTCAAAACAGCCAAATCTCTAAACATACGCAAATAAAACACAGTGATGGGTGCAAAAAAGAGATGTATCTTGTGCTGAATCTTTCTTTTAGTCATGTGATGTTTTCTTTCCAGAGACAGTCAATGTGTAATAGTTCTCATTGGACAATGATGACATGTAGTGCATATGCTACACAATCTTACTTTTCTGCAACCCTTAAAAGTGGTCCCTCTGAAATAAGTCTGAGACAAAAGAAAAAAAAAATCATCTTTGGATGTTGGCCGACATCACATGAGACACAAAAGTGTTCCAAAAACGCCAAAGTTTTGTGAAAGTTCAGAGGCATATTTCTTTCCTGTAAATTCTGGTTGAACTGTAACAGATTTATATTTTTTCATTTATCTTTCTTTCTTTCTTTCTTTCTTTCTTTCTTTCTTTCTTTCTTTCTTTCTTTCTTTCTTTCTTTGGATCATTGCCTCGATGATCATGCATATTCCCTTGGGTATTTGATTGTAAATCAACTAAATCCTAATTGGGACGGACGGAGGTGGTGGCAGAGGAAATTTTGCTGGGGTTTCCATCTGGATCCTTTGCTCTCTCTCTCTCTCTCTCTCTCTCTCTCCCGCTTTCATCATCAACATTGAAGTCATAGCACCAAGGGCCCTGTTGGTGCGCAATTTCAGATGATGTCACCAGCAGCCAATCAACACATTGTAAAGCTTGAACGAGTGTGTGTGTGTGTGTGTGTTGGTTCTCCACCACTGGGAATAGCGAGCGAGCACACACTTATTATCTGGTTCTACTGGCGAGCACGAGCCATCTCCTATTTGTGAGCTATTTTTCATTTCGAAATTCTTCTGAATTGGAGAATTGACTATTTGGCTTCAGTGGACGCATTGGGATTTATGAAAGCAGTTCTATTAAAAAAGAAAACCAGATACCCTAAATACATCCTTTCCTCATTCTATTCCCTCTTTCAACTCCGATTGAAGAAATGATAAGGGCAAGACAAGATGAAAAGATTGTGTCTTGATAGCTCACATTCATTCGAGTGGCCTTCAGCTTAGCTTCTTGATTGATCACTAGCAGGCGTTACCATCCTGATTGATAGAACCTTAAGCTTAGCATATGTTTTTCTTATCAGATAGAAATAATCCCTCAAAGACCCTGACTCTCAATAAACGTCGTATTGGTCTATCCTCCCTTTTGCTGCTTTTCTGATCAAGCTGTGGAATTAGATGTCATCAGACCTTTGGGATTTTTCCATTGATTTTGGCTCATCCAAAACAGACAAATAATAAAACGTCATAACATTGACTTGAATTGCAAAAATCCATTTTGGAGCGTTTTTTTTTTAAAATTTGTGCTTATATGACATTTTTAACATGACAAATGCTACAGAAAGTCCAAGTTGAGCATTTGATGTGCTCCCGCAGGTGCCCACGGAGTGCGAGAGGAGCCCCAGTTTGTGACGGCACGTGCAGGCGAGAACATCATCCTGGGATGCGATGTGTCCCACCCTTTGAACGGCCAGCCCTACGTGGTGGAGTGGTTTAAGTATGGAATGCCCATCCCCTTCTTCATCAACTTTCGTTTTTACCCTCCACATGTGGACCCAGAGTATGCTGGTAAGATGTGTTTAGTGACTTTTGAGCAAAGATAAAAAAAAATCTCTGCAAAACTAGAAATAAAGGCATCATTCAATTGTTATTGTCATAGTTTCATATTCTTACGACTGCTCCTACCTCGAGTGTAAAAAGGAAATAAGCAAAATCAAAACAACACCTTGTTTATTTGGTGAACGTACCGATTCCAAATCGGTCCGCATTTGTTTCTTTAGCACATCAGGTTTTAAAAATGATAATAATAAATGATCATTCTCATCATTATTATGATTATTAATGATCATTCATTATTATATGAATCAATGAAAAAGATGTCTTGTCTCATGGCCTAAAGTAGTTGGGATTATTGAGGACTGGCTTGGCTTTGCTGATGTTTTTGAGTCCCAGAAATCCTTTGTTGAACTCTTGTTGCCAGCGGCCCATCTGCTATGATGCAATTACCAGTCGGCATGGAGCAAAGGGCATTTGCCGCCCACCGACCGACTGACCCTGTAATCGTCCTGTCCAAATTTGATATGCAGCGACACGATGTGCTGTCACATTTTGCCGACTTGCATTAGCGTAAGTTACGGCGGCGTACCTGCCCTCGCCACAACGTAGCTTCAAGACAAAGTGGCCGTGAAGAGAACATCTCAGCCCCACTGAAGCTGACAACTTTCTCTTTGTATTCATCATCACCAGTCACTTTTGGATTTTGATGTTGGGTTACTGCTCTCTTGCTCTTGCTCTTGCTCTTGCTCTTGCTCTTGCTCTTGCTCTTGCTCTTGCTCTTGCTCTTGCTCTTGCTCTTGCTCTTGCTCTTGCTCTTGCTCTTGCAGGTGCTGTTTGGAAAAAAGGTGACACACGCTGATGTTACACACTTTTCAAGCCTTGCCTATTTATATCTGAGCTATTTGAAGCTTGCTAATATTCACTTGGCATTTCTTATCCTTTGACGTTTTCTTTTATTCTTTCTCTCCGTACACTTCTCACCTCCTCATTACATTCAACTCACTCAGCTGCCTTCCTGCTGATCTCATCTGTATTTTGGATGCTTTTTTTCTCTCCAGGCCGGGCCAGTCTATACGGCAAATCCTCCTTGCGGATAGAAAATGTTCGTTCGGACGACCAAGGCTGGTATGAGTGTAAGGTGCTGATGCTGGAGCAGCAATATGATACTTTCTACAATGGAAGTTGGGTGCATCTAACTGTCAATGGTAAGAGACGTTGGAGCAAAAATAACCCAACCGTTTATTTGGAAGTTTGTTGTTATATTCATGATTTTAAATGGAACAATTCCTATTTGTATGCCTCTCCAGCCCCTCCCACATTCACAGATACGCCACCTCAGTATGTTGAGGCCAAGGAGGGAGGAAGCATCGTTTTGACCTGCATCGCCTTTGGCAACCCCAAACCCTCGGTCAGCTGGTTGCGGGACAGCAACCTTCTGGTCACCAGTGCCAAGTATAAGGTCTC
Organism: Syngnathus acus; assembly: GCF_901709675.1. NCBI lineage: Eukaryota > Metazoa > Chordata > Actinopteri > Syngnathiformes > Syngnathidae > Syngnathus > Syngnathus acus. Next base: position 754,881 of record NC_051099.1, on the reverse strand, counting down.
CGAAATAGCGATATTTGATCAACCGGCGCAAACAAACTCAATCGATTGAATGGAAGCAGACAGAAATGTCAAAGCGGTTGCACTTTTGTATGTTCAGGTATTTGATGGAAGTTTGACAGTGCTGTCCATCGGCCGAGAAGATCGCGGTGCCTACACATGTCGAGCCTTTAGCCCCCAAGGAGAGGCCGTTCACACAACACGGCTGCTAGTTCAAGGTGGGCAGCTCATGTTAAATAGCAATGACCACTTTTTAGCCAACCGAATCCCTTTAGAAGAGCATCATCGGCACCAAAACTTTGAATGGCGGTCCGCTCAGCGCAATATAAGAAGAGAATAACCAGCAATGTCATTAACTGCTCTGTGGGTTTTCCGTCGAGCGCGACGCACATTTTAAAGACCAAGGGCAAAAGGAGGAGAGTGAAGTCAGCTAGCTCTGCATCATTCCCAAATTGCTAAGTCATAGCACGCCTTTCTTTTTCATTCCAATTCATCTTTAAATAAGTGACGTGATCCAAAAAGTGTGATTCTGTAACCAGACCGTGTCATTTCAGGAACACCTTAGTCAGCAAGACTAAAAGTTTCTTCTTTTTTTTTTTTTTTTTGGAAACATTTTTGGGAGGCTGAGCGAAGGAAAAAAGAGCCATCAGCTTTTGTAACTTAAGCAATAGATCAAGTTGAGCAACAACTCCCAAAATGAATAATTCATTTAATACAACAACAAACACACCCCTGTGCGTTCTTTTTTGTTTTTTTTACATTTCCAGAAAGTCACTCTTGGTGTTATTTCCAGATTGTTCAACGGGATCCCTTCATTTATACCAAAACAGATGGTGCTGCAAATATTCCCCCTCATTTAATTCGTAGATTGCAGCCAAAGCTGGCCAAAGCAAAAGTCAACCCCTCCCTGCAAAGTGTGACGCAATCTCTCAGGATTAAATGTTGACATTTTCAACAGATTGATTTTCAGGCAAAAGCATGTTTACTTCAAAAAATAACAAAAATGATCTTCAAGGTATTTCAGTTATCCTGCTCACGTCCTTAACCTGACCATATTTCAAATGATATCGATATTCCAGCCCCTGAAAATATCATTTCTTCTTAAACCAGTAATACAAAGCCCGAGATAAGCTACGATATGTTCAGTTGACCAGCTCTGTATAGTTTATAGCAGAGATGGATTAATAGAGGTCCTCCTGGAAAGCCATTGAGCTGCAGATCAACTACAGTGCCAGCAAATCTCCAGCGCTCAGCTGGTTCCAAATAGGGCAGGTTGGCACACATGCGCCTCTACACACACACACACACACACACACACTAGCACACATTTGCTGCTTGTCTGGCTAAGGGGTGGCAGATGGAAATACTCTGCCTGTTAAAGGATCAGAATGTGGACCACAGATCAAAACTAACATATGGGACTAGCAATCTGCGTGTGTGTGTGAGAGATTGGGTATTCCCGCAGAGGAATATTAACTGCATGCCATATACACGGCATACATATATGGAGCGAGCATCATCCATCTGGCAGTGCAAGGATCACTTGTAAAATTGTCATAATCCTTTTCTGAGTGCAGAATAATTGCGATGACACTGATCAGAACAAAAAGCTGTTGCTTTTGTAGCCTCAACATTTTTTTTATAACACAAAGTAGGTCAAAATTGTGATCTATTATCATGAAGAAAATTGGACCTAATTTTTCTCCTGTGTGTTGTCCACCAGGCCCTCCGTTCATTGTTTCGCCGCCAGACAACATTACAGTGAACATCTCGCAAGACGCCTTCTTCACCTGCCAGGCGGAGGCCTACCCCCGCAACTTGACCTACACCTGGTTCTGGGAGGAGGACAATGTCTTTTTCAAGAAGTAAACAGCATTTTTGAGAGCAGCCATGACTCGACTCCAACCCAACAAAAGAAAAGATTTCATTTGAATCACAAATGCGAACTGAACAAGGCATTATTTAAAAGACAGGCGGTCGGTGCAGAGTTTGAGTCCTTTCTCAAGCTGTCTGTAGATAAGGAAAAAGGAGCAAGATTAAAGTCTCCGCTGAGCAGAATGAGGGCGATGGGATCAAAGATGTCGACGGGATGACTGAAAATGTCATCTCGGGATCACAGCGTGCTTGATGTCCACTCGCGTTTGTTACAAGATCAATTGAAATGGAAACAAACAATTGCAGTTTTCTAACAGTTGTTCCGCGGAGAAAGGAATTGAATCATTTAGCTGAGAGCCGATAAAAATCTCCTTCCTTCCTTCCTTCCTTCCTTTCCGCAGCGACCTCAAGCGCAGAGTCAGTGTTCTGATCGACGGCTCCCTTATCATTGCCCAAGTCAAGCCAGAGGATGCCGGGAAATACACTTGTGCTCCTAGCAACAGCCTTGGCCTACCGCCGACTGCCTCTGCTTACCTGACTGTGCAATGTGAGTGAGTGAGTGAGTGAGCGAGCGCGGCTAGAAGCGTCCCTGACGGAATTTCAAAAACGTGTTTATTTTTGTCCTCTGGCAGCTCTGTGCTTGTTTGCCATTAGCGGTAACTATGGCAACAGTTCCAGAATTTTCAAAGCCACTCCATCCAGCTATATATGTCTGTCTGGCAATACGATATTTAAAATGAGCTACCGTCCCATTTGTGTCCAATATGTACACCGGGTCTAAAACGACGCCTCCTCGTGTTCTCACAATGTCCACGAGTGCTCGTTGCAAGTACTAACTACAGACAACCTGGCCGAGCTTTTGACACTTGGGCTCTTATGTGGAGCACAATGGCAATGCTCTACTGACATTGGCAGTAGTCAAGGCAACAGATGTTTTGCATTCCCTCACTCGCCTGCCTCTTACGTACATTAGCGTGTGCCGTGTGTGACAAACAGAAGCAGGAAAAAAAAGAGAGAGGGGGGGGGGGAGGAAGGGAGGGTGAGAGATGAGATTACATCATTGCTGTTAGAGCAGGTATGTTTCTCTGTAAGACTGCAGAGGCCTCTCTCTGTCTCTCTCTCTCTCTCTCTTTTCTCCCTCCCTCCCTCCCTCCCTCATCCCTCCCTTTCTCCATTAGCGCCCACCTCATCTGCTCTGTGGCCGACGCCATAATTCTACTTTTCAATTCATGATTTTGCTTTCCAGTGAATAATTGCATCTTCCAGTGGGAAGCGGTGGGTCGTGAGCCATTGCTGCGTCTGTGAGCTATTTTTAGAAACTTGGCTGATATTCTCGTCTGCTGGTGCTGCTCGCGGCTCTCCTCCGGGCTCTTTATAACCGCAGCGGCGCTGCCAAGCCGACGTTCTGAACTTTGGAGGTTACAAATTGAATCCGGCAATGTCACAATAATGTCTTGATTTGCTGGGCTCCACCCTAACGCAAGCCCTTTTTTTTTTTTTTTTTTTTTTTTCCCTTTTTCCATCTCCACTTTTTCGCAATACCAGATGTCGTTATTATCACGCTCCACAGTGGCACCACCTCCTACCTCCTCTGCTGGGTTCTCTCTACCTTACGTCATCTGTAACATTTCTCTCTCACCTCAAGCTTGTGCTCTCCCTCGTTTGTCCTTCCTCTGTCATGCCAATTGTATTCACTCATTCCTGCCTCTTCACACTCCCATTGCGTTTGGCTTATTACTTTGAAGATATCCTCTTTGACATAACTGGCCCTGGTGAAGAAAAGCTGTTCAGAAAATGCACACGTGAAAGGCCAAAGTGACGGGAAATAAAGCAAATGATATGTAGTACGTCAATATTTTCCATGTCCTTTCTTGTGATTTGCGTTTGAGCAGATCCTGCCCGTGTTGTCAACATGCCATCCGTACTCTATGTGGCCATCGGTTTGCCGGGCTTTATCCGATGTCCTGTCGATGCCAACCCGCCTGTAACATTAGTTAAGTGGAAGAAAGACGGTCTCCCGCTCCGGATAGACAAGGTAAGATGAAGCACTTGTGTATCGTAAGCCTCACTCCAGTGCAGTATATACGTCTATTATGATTCGGGCAATCAAGAATTGGGCATGACTGACATTTACAGTACCCTGGTTGGAGCCAAATGGACGATGGGAGCATCCGTGTGGCAGAGGTGACGGAGGACTCTCTGGGCACCTATACCTGCATGCCTTACAATGCCCTGGGTTCCATGGGATGGTCCCCACCTGCTCCCCTGGTGCTAAAGGTACACACAAAAATCAAGAAAAACATCGATCTGTATAGTATATGTCAAATCAATATCCATAATATATCTATCTATCGATCTATCCAACTCAAATTGCATGATTGCTCCACTCACCTCATCTGACTGAACCTGTGTAGGACCCCCCCAAATTCTCAGTGGTCCCTGGAGGGGAGTACAGACAGGAGGCTGGGAGGGAACTGGTTATCCCATGCGAGGCAGAAGGAGACCCTTTTCCCAATATAACATGGAGGAAGGTACGTGGCGGCGCCTGTATCCTCGCTATCATACGCAGCGATGCTTTATCGGATGACAGTAACACGTTGATATTTTTTCAGGTGGGAAAGTCCAATAAAAGCAAGCACAACGTTTTGCCTCGCGGCAGCTTACAGTTCAAGTCACTTTCAAAGGAGGACCACGGGGAATGGGAGTGTGTCGCCACCAACGTTGCTACGAGCATCACTGCCAGCACGCATATCCAAGTTATAGGTAATGCACACATTGCACAAGTGGTCAAACAGTGGTCACGAGTCAACTACTTGCAGGCACAAGCCCTCACGCAGCCACCGGAGTCCATGCGGTGGCATCCTCCACCTGGGCCAACGTCTCGTGGGAGGTGGGCTACGACGGAGGCTTCCAGCAGACATTCTCAGTCTGGTACGGCCATGTGTGAGTCATCCCAGCTTGCTTGGCTTCCTGCTTTTTCTCCTCGTGGTATTCCCAAAAATGTCGGGATTGCGTTCAGAACAGCTTCCTTCGATACCATTTTTGACATCAAGCCGCCGGGCTAAATGAACCTTTTAGTCGGGCGGAAATGTGAATTCCCCTCTCTTTACCTCTAGCGCTGCTGTTGCTGCTTTGCTCTGCTTGACTGTGTGCTGTCCGTGGATTTTGATAACCTGACAATGTCAACTATTTATCCCACTACGGATGGGAACATTCAAATTGAAGTCTGCGCAATTTAAAGAATTCATCAATCAATCAATACACAGATAAATAAATGACAAGTGAAGTGCAAAATGTGCTACCGTAGCATTGTTTTTCCAAGATTGTTGCAAATGCTGCATGTGCATCTTTTGGTGACCATATCAACTCCTGAACGTCATCGCATGGACAAAGGGCAAAATGCAAAGCTAACTGCAGCATGGGCTGATCATCAAATCAAAGTGCTGCAGTTGATGATGTGATAACTGTATACTGTGTGTGTGTGTGTGGACACTTTTGAGGGAAATCAAGATTGACACTTGAATTGCAAACTCTTATCAAATACGGAAAGTTTGAAATGGATGACATGGGTATTGAATGATGATATCCTACAAAGTCAGATATCTTGTGTCTCTGACCCCGCCACTCACCTCCAACCATGACTCTTGTACAGGCTAAAAAGGGAGCGTTTAGGTCCACATGATTGGCTCTCAGTACCCGTGCCAGGCGGCCAAGAGTGGATGGTGGTGCCTGGCTTGGAGCCCGAGACAACATACCAGTGCAGCGTCCTCGCCCAAAACAAGCTTGGCACAGGACCATTCAGCGAGGTTGTCACTGTGAACACATTAGGTGAGCATCTGTTGCTGCCTCTTGCGTTTGGGCCCTCCCTGCATTTTTGAAATGAGAATGAATTCATTTCATGGAATTATTCGTGGCGTTGTGGATTTCAAGCCAAATCAAGTCAAGTCCGAAAAAAAGTCAAAGTCTGCTTTCTTGTCAATTTCTTCACATGGCAAGACACACAAAGAAATCGAAATGACGTGGTGACAAGACATAGTACACAATATACGTACATACAAAAAATAAAAACAAGAAGGCACAAACAATGAATAAATAAGAGCGATGAATCAATAAACAAATACAAATGTTTGTCTTCCAGTATTTCCTCTAAGTACCCCTGAACCACTGGTGCTACTTACCCCACCACGGTGCCTCACAGCCAATCGCACGCAGCAGGGAGTCCTGCTTACCTGGATCCCGCCCGCCAATCACACAGCACCGATCCAGCATTATGTGATGGAGTTTCGCTTGGGGGAGCGATGGGAGGTCCTGGATGACAGCGTCCCCTCAGGCGACACGGAGATGCTTGCTCGTGACCTCATTCAGGTAAAACACACCAGTCAAGAATCGCAACGGGATAGGTTCTCTTCTGGTGGCTTCGGGTTCAACTACTAGGAATCCTTTTGAAATGTAATGAACATATTTTTGGGTGACTAATAAGTTCTGACACTTTCATCTTAATGTCACATCTATTTCGCTTCAACCAAACCATCTTGCCATCGTGATACATAATGTGTGAGCTTTTGACTCAGTGCCATCATGCTGATGCTTGCGTCACCCACCCACCCACTCACATTTCTCCTGCACGTCATCACGCCACATCTGCTCCCTTCGATACCTTTTCTACCACTGGTTTCTTATTCCACTGAAATGATATTCATTGTTTTTCTAATGAATGAACCCAAATAAATGATAGAATGATATTCTTCTTCTTGTTCTTCTCGTTTTAAGGAGGCCTGGTATGAGTTTCGCGTCATGGCCGTCATGGACGACACAATCAGTGAGCCTAGCAACATCGTCGGTGTGTCCAGTACTGGTAAGGCGTTGTTTTTTGTTTGTTTTTCTTTTCTCACGATTGCCATGACTTTTCTTCTTCCTCCTCTGTAGACTTCTTTCCACCGCCAGAGATGGTTGAGGAATCAGGTTTGGCGCGACCAGTTGTGGCTGGCATCGTGGCCACCATCTGCTTCTTGGCCGCAGCCATCCTTTTCAGTACAATGGCGGCCTGCTTTGTCAATAAGCAGCGGAGACGCAAGCTCAAAAGGAAAAAAGGTAAGGGAAAAAGTCGTCCTTTTAGAAATGCCAGCCAATCCAATGATGTATCATTTTTCAAAATCATTTTCCGTGTTTGACTTGTTAAAAATAGTGACGTGAAGCAATGCCTTTTTTTTTTCTTCTTCTTCTTCTTCCAGATCCACCTCTTTCTATTACCCACTTAAGAAAAAGTATGGCAACGCCGTAAGTACACACGACTCACTTGAAACAATAATTAATCCTCAGTTCCCTAATATTACAACAATAATAAATGACTTTCTATTGCGCAAAGCCAAAACTTTATCAGCTAAGCATAATCGAGAACATGGTAGCCGAGGTTATCTCGGATTAGACTCTTGGTCTCCAATAATTTGTTTGGGGGAAAAAAAAAAAGAAGGTATTTCAATGCACGAGCACTGACAAACTTGTCGTAGTGGTCATTTGGATGCATGAATTGTAAGCGATTGCCTTTTTTCCGGGTTTTGTCACAAAAGCAAAAACAATGGCAACATATGCAAATATTTGACATGATCCAATTCCTACTTAAAGTACGTTCCTATTTATATATTTGGTGGGGGCTGGCGATGAATGTTCCAGCCTCTGACAGATGAGACTGCATCACGTATTGATTGACACAATGTTCTTCTCTCTAGGCAATCTTCAGGAAAGGCCAGTCCGGAAAGCATCGGCTCAAAGACATCCCTGTCACAATCGTCAGAGGATAGTCCTGAGCAACACGGCAAGAAAGCGTCCCTAAGTCCAGCCAAGAAAGAGGAGTTGTCTCTCTACAAGAAGACCAAAAGAGCAATAACGAGCAAGAGATACACCATCTCCAAGCAAGAAGCCGAAGCAACCACACCTATCGAACTCATCAGCCGTGGCCCCGATGGCCGTTTTGTCATGGATCCGGCAGATGCCGAGTTTTCCGTCAAGCCCCGGCGAATCCAGGGTTTTCCTTTTGTGGAAGAATCCGACCTCTACCCTGAATTTCGACAGTCGGACGAGGAGAACGATGATCTTCGGCCTCTTCCGCCAGTGATGGCCCCTCTGCGGCCTCACCAGATCTCGCCCATCTCCAGTCACGAATCCTACCTCCAGCCTCCGGCCTACAGTCCTCGTTTCCAGAAACCCTTTGAAGGTATGACGATCATGGAGAGCGGCCGACTGCAGGCCGCAGGGCAGATCCGCGGCTCTCTCCATCACAGGGCTTTCTACGGCTACCTGGGCTCCCACGGGGATCACGAGCCTCCTCCTTTTTATATGACCGATACCAGTCCCCTTAGCTCCGTCATGTCCTCCCCTCCGTACCTGAGCGAAGGTCCCTTTGCTTACCCGTTGATTCCAGAAGAAATGGGGGAAGGCGATTTCACACAATACGCCGTCTCTGGCTTCCCTTATCCTCTGACTCTGGCTTCTTCCTCCCATTCGCCGGAATTTTGGCGGGGAATGGATTTGACCTTCTCAACGGTGGAGGGTCCCCAGTTCATTTTCCCGCCACGCCACTCTCTCCATCGCCACGATTCTCCCTACCCCCCCCCAGCCCCTGTTCTTCCACTGAGTGCTTTCCAGACCTCTTCTCTCCCAATGCCCACCTATCCGTCCGTATTGCCACTGGAAGCGCCGCAGAGCTACTCCAGCAAGTCTCCCAGCAAGGCCAAGCCTCACGGCTCTCCAGCCAGGCATTTCGCGGCCATGCAAGAGGCTCATTTCGGTCAGCTAAGACAGCGTGCAAGTCGCGGTATGGCCGTTCCGGTCTCGCCTTACACCGATCCGACGGCCCGTACGGGCCCGAGCGCCCTCAGTAGCCTGGACACCCGATGGTTTGAATCCAGCCCTCGTTTCAGTCCGAGACAGGCTCGCCGGATGGATTCGGGCGCGCATCAGGTGGTTCTGCAGCCCTCTCGACTTTCCCCTCTCACCCAAAGCCCCTTGAGTTCTCACCAGGGATCTCCCGAGATCGTCGTCCGTCCCCGACCGCGGCCCAACATCGTAGCCCCGGGGATGTCTGAGATTACCCTCCTCCCTCCTTCCGCAGCCACCTTCTCAAGGAGATCTTCCCCTTCTTCCTCACCCGCACTAGGCCAGGGTAGCAGAAGATCCAGTCCTGGCTATCGTTCCCACATGGCCTTTGCTTCATCCGCGAGCAGCTATCCGGCTTCGCAGTCGCCGTCACCAGCCATGGAAAGGAGCAACGTGTTTGGGCAGGTGCCGTCTCACAGGAGAACTGAGGAGGAGATCCTTCCATCTGAGCCCTCTCCATCCCAGTTGTCAGCTTCAGGGTAGGTAGGGAGTGATTCATCTGCTTGACCCGTGATGCTTTGAAACGTGACTTGACTTTATGACTTTGCTTGCTAATCGAGCAACATCTAGCAATTGGAAGAAAAAGATCATCTTTGAATAGAATTTGCATCAACTCTACAGACATACTGACATACATGCATACAAAAACAAATCTATACGTATATATATATATATAAAATGATTATTATTTATATACGTATGTATATGAATGGAAATCGAAAAGACAGGAACTTGCTTCCGCCTAACAGGAGGAATTGCCTCATATGAATGGAATTGAATCCCCAGATCAATCTCCATCGTTACGTCTCGATCCAAGCGTTTGACGATGCCTGTGTCATGGCGAGGGATGCTTTACGGATCTGGGCAGGCCCTGCGGCCCATCCTCGGCCCGCTTTCATGATCAATTCTCCCCCTCCACCTTTTTCCAGATCTTTCTTTCCCAGTCTTGTGTTTGTCAACGATCCCTTTCAAAGTTGTCGTTGGGCCAAGTGTGTCACAGGGCCTGTCTGCTTCTCATGTTTTTGCGCCATGTTTGTCCTCATTCTGACTTAGGGCCAGTATGGTAAGTAAGTGGCTTTGAATAGATCCTGGAGTCTTACGTGCTTTGTTTTTGATTGATCTCAGCTATCTGGGCAGCGTTGTTGTGACCAAGTCGTCTACACCGCAATAGGTAAGGGTTGGATCCATGTCTGAAAGGGGGGGGGGGTTAGCAGGTGGGGCTTTATTTGATCACCTCGTCCTTTAAAGGGGAATACAAGAGATGAGTCTCTGCTCAATTTTTGCCTCCCTCAGTCAATCGTAGGTCATCTCAGTTCATACCCAGTGCGTTGAATATAAAGGTAGCAGCGACATATTTCGGCTTCAAACAGCAAATGTGTCATTTCCGGAATTTGAAGACTTGGCGGCAGCCGTGAATCGCTTTTTTGAGCGTGACGTGAATCGCTTTTTTTTTTTTTAAATGAGCTTAAATAAACATCCAGTAAATGTTCTGTTTTGACATGTTTAGCTTTTGTAAGTGGAAAAACATCCGGCCAGATTTCTCTCTCCCTCTCTTCCGTTGCCAAGCTAACTCGAGACACACACGCGCGCACGCATGTCGTATGATCGATCCCATTTGAAGTCCTCTGCATGCAGGGTGAAAAATAATGGTTGACCATTTGAATAGCTTTCGATGAAATGTGTCAAGCAAGTGGCACACTGTACAAGAAAACACAAAAAGTGCTCAGTTCAAGTGAGCTGATGGATGAAAATCTTTTTGAATGTATTCCCCTTTAAAGTTCTGTTCCATGTGCAAACTGCCATGCATGCCATTGCTAAATCCGCCTCCGTTTCCCAACAACAACAACAAAAAAAGAAAGCCAAACAATTCTATTGATGAATTCTTGTTACATTTCTTGTCCTAGTGCTTCGCTTTTCTTTGGCTTATTTTTCATGATGTGACTGTTCCCGCGTAGTCATTTCCCCTCCAGCCATCTCTTCCCCCTGTCAGCATGGTGAAGCCCATTGTAGACAGTTTCCATGTCTATGAATACATATTGATAATGCTTTGTTGCTCAGCTGTGATTTTTTTATTCCTTGTTCTAATGATCCTTGGTTTCTCTCTGTAGCCACTGTGGAAAGATGGCCGCCACAATTACGCTTTTTGTTTTCTGTGCATAAATACCGTGCTGGTGTGTGAGTGGCAAAGAAAACCTCCTAAGAGAGACACCTACCTATTTGGATGTGCCACTGACAAGCCGCACCAAGGGAGCATTTCAAAATGAAAGAAACACATAGTCAGTCCATCCATTTTGGTGCGGTTGCCCTGAAAATGAACAGTGTCATTGGTTCATGGAAAGATGTATTTCACAGATGCAAGTCAGGTGTCTCATCTTGAACAATGTGTTGCATGGATCAAGCAGGACTGAATTAGAATGAGTATGCCCTTGAAAATATATGGCATGGAGTTAGCCCCTTTTCCCCTCTTTGTTGTCCTCCTTTAGAAAACGTCGAGGTGCGCCGAGTGTCCTTTCGGGGTCTGAGAGGATGGATGCTCTGAAATACCAACGGATTCGAAAGGCTAAGAAGGTGACCATGAATAACAATAATTCCAAGGCCAGGAGGAAAGCAGGTAGGTCGCAATGCGCGCACGGATTTTGTCACCATTTTAGAATGGGCATGCCGATTTTCGTTTTGCTCCAAATTCCAACACATTTTGCAAGCTGAATTGGCAGCGAACGCATATTAGTCTTGCAGTCTTTGCTGTGGGAATGTCTTTGCAGGTGTCTCCAGCTCTCAGACCCAGCAGGCTCACATCACTCAGGTACTTCAGCCCGAAGAAGCGCTCTACCTCCACAGGAAAAAGAAACGTCTCCGGATTCACGATCCATACAATCGCTTCTCTGCTCTGCTGTACCGCCGGCCCCTTCCAGAAGATCAAAAGGCTATTTTGGCTTGTATGGACAACGTCGAACTAGACCAGGCCACCTTCCTCTGAAAATAAGGTCGTATAGATGTTCTATGACAATAACATTGATGCTTTTAGATTGGTTCAACCGCCTCGACATTTAACATGACTCTGAATGAATCAGCTCAATATTTATTTGACCCTGATGACAATCCCTCCAAAATCGGAAAAGTTGATTTCGATATGATGTACTTCTAAATTCTGCCCTCTGAAGTCAAAGTGCTCATCTCCATCTTCCTTCAATGGTCACGTCGAGTATTATTCTCAATGTGTTTATCAAATCAGAATGATAGCTGCCGCAATTTTTCTCCAGTGCAAAAAGCGATGACAAAAATGTGCAAAAGTGAAACACAAGCTTGCACTGCCTGGTGAGCAGGTTGTGACTTACGTACGTGTTGCTTCTATTTCGCACGTCGTGTTCTTCAAGAAAGGTTCTCTGATGAATGTTTTTTTCTGAAATCTATCCAAACATGTGACAGCAGTCTGCAAAAGGTCATATGATATTGTGGCAGGACAAACATGAAAACAAAATAGAACCAAAGCGTAAAATGTAAAACTAGTGTTAAATTCATGAGGAAGCACCTATAAATATCTTTTTATTTTCAATCATTTTAGAAACCAAAATTTGAAGAAGAAAAAATCAGTTCATCACTACACAATAAATTCATTTAAAATATAATTTTTTTTTTTTTTTCACGATGAAAAGGAAATTAACGATTGATTTGTACCTGGACCGTCATTTAACACTTTGACTTAGTCATTGGTTGCGGTCAATAACAGTAGATTGTATGTTCATCGTGAAGATTAGATGAAAGTTCCCTTCTAAAATAGTTGAGAGAAAAAAAATCGACTTACTGCTGTCTCGTTTGTGCTAATAAAACTAGAAAATAGCTGTGAGGATATTGCTGATGGGCATACCACTATGAACGCCGTTCTGTGTAGATTTGTCAAGCTTTTCAGAAGCTGACGAGCGGAAGAAAAACAAAATGATAAGAATACAAAAGTCGATTTTGAAAAATCCTCACGGTCGGTGGGCTGTGAGCTTTCAAAGTGGTGGGTGATTCCTTCTACTTGTACATTCAGTCACACGACTTGAAAGTCAATCTCAGTACTGTATCACTGGGGATTTCATCTCACCTGCTTTACGGGCTGTAGCTATGCGCACGCACAACAAGTAGACAACCTGGTGCTAACCCATGCTGCACAAGTCAAACATTTACATACTTACTATGTATTGTTGTCAAATGCATTTTCTCTTTAACCCAAGTACACGACCTACAAATGGAATGCAATGTCCAACATTTTTATCAAGCTTCTTCCAGCAAAATGGTGGCGGCGGCGGCGGGGGGGTTGATGGCTACCCCACAAACAAAGACCCTCCCTCATCTTACACTGGCTGACACACTTTACATCAGTAACAGAGAAGGAAAAGTATTGACGACATGAAGTATCACTTTTGTTTCAGTGTACAGATGGAGAAGAAAAAGAAAAAAATCCATACTTTCCTTACAGTTTGTATATAACGTCTTAAATAAGCATACATCTTTTTTCTTTTTTGGTAGAAGGAGGTACAGTAGAATGCACATGTTGAAAACTCGAGTGGGGGATCTTAGTGTAGGTTCCGTGATACTTTTGTAACAAACCAATGTCAAAATGTGAGTAAAAGACATTCTCCAATATAGGAATTAGTTGATTGTTAGGGAGCCAAGAAATAGAAACTATATGAATATAATAGACATATGTATGTGTGGGGCCCAAATGGCTCTCTATATATTTGAGGACACTTCATGTTTTAAAAGAATGTACGACTCTATATTTATTTTTATATCCATCTGTGCTTATATGGTAGCAGTGCAGTAGGGGAAAAAAAACAAAAACAAAGAGAATGGTGCACTCGAATGGATTTCACTGTACTGTATACAAACACAGCAACCTATTTTTATAGCAACGTCTGCTTGCCATGAATAGTAAATATGAGTTTGACTGTGGGCAATCGTCTTTCTTTCATCCTTTGGAGATAGTTCTTTTTATTCGGATTAGTTGACGGTATCCACAATTTGGGGCTTACAGACATGATGGCACGCTTACCCTTTCGATGGTGCTCTATTTATTTGTTGAGTTCACAATATGTACAACTGGAATGGCTTTACATGCACGTATTCATCATTTGTAAAGCAGCCATTCGTAATGCTGCTCGCAATCCACGTCCAAAGGTGTTTTTTCGACTTTCTCTTGAAGCACGAGCATGTTTTTGGGGTCACGTGATGTTAACTGGGTTGGTTGGAGCATTTCAGCAGCTTTGTGGTGTGCCATTCAATTCAGTGCTCTACATTGCCAAAAAAACAAAACAAATGACATATACCTGTACATTCTGAAGACTGGTGCTATTTCCAAACAGCTGTGGTGCTTTTTTTTTTTTTATTCATTGTATTTCCTTGCTTCAGACAAAATGTAGCCACACACTTGTGTGTTGCACTGTACAACCTGGCTGGCCCTGTGGCCTTTGCCGTTGCTTCTGAGACATGACAGCATTACAAAGTGGCAAGAAAATATTAGAGCAAGGGCATTTTGATTTGAATACATCCTCATGGCCAATTGCCTTTCTATTTGTGATTTTTTTCCCCCAAACTAATTCGGAGATGCTCACCACATACATACCCTGATGAGGTCAATGAAAGAATTGGAAGTTGGAGTCTGTGCGCATCCAGAACTCACCACTAGATGGAGACAGCTCTGCATAAAAAGTAAAGCATTAGAAGTCGTGAAAAAACGACTTTTAACTCCCATTCACCAAAAAGGTGTCTCTCGTTATATTATAATATTGCAGAGGAAAAAAATCAAAGTCATTCAATAAATATATCGTTGAAAAATATTTTTCTCAAGGTCAACTCCTATTCATGAAAGCCAAACTTCAGTCTGAAAACTGTAGTTTGTGTTTTGTTTTCTTCATGAAAAGTTCGGGTTTCCTTTTAATCCATAAGCCAAATGCAATACTACGGAAGAAGGACAAACTGTAGTTCGGTTTTCCATTTTTTTTTTTTTTTTGTCACTGTCAAATGTTTTGAGTGTGCTTACAATAACTCAAACAACTCAGTACCTCAAAATGTCTCTTTGTGCAATTCATCCAGAAACGTAACAATCTATTCCAGTCTGTTCATTGGCTGAGAAATTCTTGCAAATTCTTTGTTTTTATAGATCTTCTTTGAGACACTTACAATTCTTGTTCACCCCAATGAATGAAAAATGGATTGAACTCAAATGAACTGTCACTTGTTTTATTTGTGTTTTCAAATGTCTTGGTATGCTTGAACTGTAGTTGTAAATTCATAATGGTGTATATTACATCAATTTTTATTTATTAAAAAAATGTTTCAATTTTCCAAGACAATGTACATATGTTCTTGCACAAAGCCAAAACACAACATCTCTCCACGTAAGAAGACCGAGACCAGTCACAAGGTGAGCATTTATTTCACCGCACTGCACTGCGGGCTGTTTTCTCACGCTAAGTACATTTTTGGGTTGTCGATTCCACGATCCACCAAAGTAACCAAAACTACAACGAAGGATTTCGCTCGACACGTCACGTAATGGAGGACGTCAGTCATTTGATCAAGTGTGACACCAGAATGACTTCCTGAATATATTTGTATCATCTATCTCATCTGCGATTAAAAAAAGAACATTTGAACTGGGGATTTAAATACCCCCTCAAAAGAAAAAAAGAATGAGTCACTTCCTGGTCGCCAATTTTCTCTCGCGAGATTGGTCGTTGCCTGGCAACCAACATAAACTGGCCATCAACAGTCTTCTAAATGACACTAGGTTCATTTCCGCTCTTTGGGTCGTCAATTGCGGTAAGTCGTCTCGGGGTTTAAAGAGTTTTATTACAAAATGGTACTTATTTACAATTAATAGCAACATTTGATCATTTCCATTGAATTCGTCAACTTGAATACAGACATCCGGCTGAATATTTCGACGAAATCGTACTAAGGGATGTACTGAAAAGCCAGATCTAATTGTTAGCTGATGTAAATATTGGGTTATTATTCACAGGTTGGAAATAAATCCAACAAGAGAAGACATGGCTGAATCGTTGGAAGAGTTCCAGGTGGTCCTCAGTGAGCTCACTGAGGGCCAAGAGGAACCAAACACGGTCAAGATCCGTGAAGAATATGAGAAACTACTCAATGCCCTGACTAAGTCATACAACAACGAGAAAAGGCTCATGAGCAAATGCAAGGAACTGAGTGCAGAGATGGCGTCGGCCTCAAACAAATTAGAAGCTTCCCGCAAGATTTCTCAAGACGATGAATCGACGATGACTTCCCTCAAAACGGTACATATAGCATGAGTTCAATATTGTACACGCATCGAATCAGCTAACCCCGAATCACTTCCACAGGAATTAGATAAAGCTTGGAAAATGGTGGATAACGCCTACAATAAAGAGCAAGTCCATTTGGAGACAATCAAAAATTTCCAAGAAGAGGTTGCCAACTTAACACAGGTAGTAGAACAACTCAATCTAGCCATTGCTAACCAAGATCAGAGGTGAGTCCAGCAAGCCATGGGTAAAAATGCTTCTCAATGCTACCACCGTGTGTTGATTTGTCCCCCAAAATGTCTTTTCAGCGATTTGCTGAAAATGATTGAAGACTTGACGAACGAGCGTGATCGCCTTCTGACAACCGTGGAGAGTCTCAGAGAACAGCTGAGCATCACCAGTGCAGGCAAGCAGAAAGCAGAGACTCAAAGGGAGGATGCCTTGAACACCATTTCCCAGGCAGGTACATGGGGCAAAAAGGATTCCGATGAAATCCTCTCCGTCAACCAATTTGTTCCTTTCTCTCCATGTAGCTCCAACATGAGGTTCAGTTACAACAGAATGAGATTTCCCGCGAGCAGAGGTTTAAAGAAAAACTCGAAAAGGAGTTGAAGGAGATGTCCCTTGACTTGGAAGCCAAAGTTCGAGAGATCCAAACAATTGAAAAGGATTTCCGAACCTCCAAGGATGAGCAGCTGAGAATAGCGCAACAATTGAAAGCAATGAAGGTCATCATCACAGACATCCATCATTTCAGTGCTTTGATTTCAATGACAGCATGAATGAATGAATGATTTCCCCCCCAGTTTGCGTTTGATAAAATCACCAAAGATCTGGAGCTGTTGCAAAACAAAACCAACAAGCTGCAGCGCGACCGAGATCATCTTGTATCGCTCAAAGAACACCACTTTTGGGAGAATCAGAAGAATTTAAATGAGATTAAGGTGCAGAGTACACATTAGCAACAAGAGGTTTTTTGGTTTTGTCTTCCTACTGCCTCTGTGTAATTCCTCATTCCTCCCTCCCACACCTGTCAGGTAAAAGATGAAACGATAAATCAGATGCGCCATGAGATTTCCAAGGAACGAAAATTGAAAGAGGCCAACCAAAAGAAGTTCCGTGTGATGGAGGAACAGAAAGCTGACGTGGAAGTACAGAGAGGGATTCTGAAAACTCGGATCACTGGTCTAGAGAAAGGTATGCGATGGGCTTTTGGAAACACACATGATGATGCATTGAGCTCAAGTATTCCGCTGGTGAACAAAAATGAATGCCCAATCTACGGGTGGAACTAAAGTGCCTGCCCAACTTGTCCTTCTGCAGAGTATGAAGCGACAAAAAAGCAAATTGAAGCTGACAAGAAAATCATTGCTGACCTGACCAGGGAACGAGACATGTTGTCAAAGGTATTCTATGATTTTCTTTTTGTTTCAATCACATCACACTTGTTGCTTCTTAAACCCATGTTTTGTTGATTCCAATCAAAAGAACGTATCCAAAGCTACAGATGCAGTGGAGGAACAGCAGTGCATCGTGATGGAGCTCGAGACGGACAAAAGGGTGCTACAACAAGAGATTAACGGTTACTGCGTGGATGGACAGAAATTGCGCAAGACTCTCCAGGACCTGGAAAAGGAACGGGACCGCTTCATCAATGACAACAACAACCTCTTGCAAAAGGCAGGTCATGTCTGATAACAACGTCCTCTTTTAGGATTGTAAAATGAATTCATTCTGGGGGGTTTTTGTCTTGCTGGAAAAGGTGCAACACAAAGTCAATGAACTTGAAACAAGCCAGATGGCAGTCCATAACTGGAAAAAGAGAGTGGCAGAGGAAGAGGTCAAGCTGGAAAGAAAAGAGGAACTGTTGGATTCTGTCATAACTGAAAGGAACCACTACAGCAAAAACCTCGTCGATGCTCAGGCAAGAAGGATGGACTATTTGGGCACTTGTTTGAAGCACTTGTTTGATGGATGTGATGCTTCGACCCTACCCAGGACGAAATTGCAAAGTTGAAGATAAAGAATAGGGCCATGAACACCCAGAACACTCAGTTGAAGGAGGAGATAGAAGCAAAAGAGTCCACGATCCACAAAGAACAGCAGCACCACAGGCGCTTAGGGCGAGATAATGACAATCTCAAGGTACCATATATATATATTCATTTCATTTTTTAAAAATGATCATTCATTTATTCTTGCTGTGCTCCCGCCGTTTGAACATTCCAGGGACAGATGAAAACAATAACACTGCAACTGGAGGAAGAAATTCGACGTGTTGAGAATCAGAAAACAGAACAAGAACGACTTCAGAAAATCATAACTGACAAGCAAATGGAATACATGCAACTGAAAAAGCAAATTGATCAAGTAAGAGATCAATCATACTTGGCGTGAATTGCAGCTCCGCGTCAACCTTTGGTACCATTTCCAGGTGATCAGGGAACGGGACAACTTGGGTAAGCAGCTGCTAAAACGCGATGAAGAACGAGCTCTGTTGTATGAGAAGATTAAGATCCAGCAATCCATCATATGCAAGAGGGACTTTCACCACAATCAGAAGCTGGAAGACATCCGACTCCTCAAATTGGAAATCAAGAGGATCAGGCGTGAAAAGATTATCTTGGACAAGGCTGTACCCAACGCAGACGACCTTAAGTACGAAGAGAGGAAATCGGAGTGCTCGGAGAGTCTTTCGGAACTCATTGTGTCTTTGCCGTCCGTCCGTGTTGTAGACGAGAGTTGTTTGCCCTGCAGAGGGAACTGGCCAGAGAAAGGACGAGGAACGGTGTCCTCGAGGAACAGCTAAACCCCATCAATATTCACAGATGGAGGCGACTGGAGGTAAGTCAATCCAAATGTTATTGCCAATCCACGTTCATGGTCAGCACGTGGAAATTGATCACAGGTGGAAAATGTCGAAAGCATTAACCCGTGTGAAATGATTGTCGACGACAGGGCAGTGACCCCTGCAAGTATGAACTGATCCAGAAGGTTCATACTTTACAGAGAAGACTTATCAATAAGACGGAAGACTTTGAAGAACAAGAATTCTTATTGCAGGTGTCGTGATGATTACGGTTATTTTATTTCCCTCAGACTTGTTGAGTCTTTGATTGATTCCAATCCAAATGTTATTGTCACAGGAAAAGGAGAAGCTGTACGTAGAACTGCAGCAACTTTTGGCTCGCCAGCCGGGCACCGAAACACTTGAGCAGCTTCAGCATTGCCAGTGGACATTGAGGGAAAGGACCAAAAAGTTCATGGTAACTTTCTTTTTCATGTACCACAGTTGGGATTGGAAAAATCTCCTTTGATTCCACAGGCACTGACTGCAGAGGTGAGAGTGCTGGATTCAAAGTTGAATGAGTACAAAAGTGAGAATCAAAAGTTGATCAATGAGATGGCCGACCTCAAGAAGAAATATTTCAATCAGAAAAAGCTACAAAGGTGAGCTCTGATGTCTCGTGCATTTGAATTGACTGAGTCCACATTTGCCAAATTCAGATCTGCAGGCCTTTGCCTTCCAAAGGCCTTTGATGGACCTTTTATCATTCTGATGTCTGTTCCAAACCAAGCAAATATTCATCTCTGTTCTTGGTTTTTATTTGATTTATCTTTTTTTTATTTTATTTTATTTGCTGTGTCTCATCTCAGTGACAAGTCCAAAAGCAAGGGGGAACAGTTGGTGCTACCTCAGCTCATCAACAAGCCACAATACTCTGGTGGAGGTTTCAACTTTGATGAACTTTTCAGATGATCAACGATTTGTTTCAAACATACTGTGTGTAGGTGACTATCACAAAAGTCCGATTTTTTCTCAGGAAGTGACCATTCTCGGCTGCCTTCAAACATAATGTTACATCTGAAGCACTTGAATATCCAGGGACAGTGGAAAAGAAATCTTGAAAGCATTATTATTATAAGAATATTTTTTTTATAGCTATTTTTAGGAATCATTTGACATTTTTGGTGTGTGTGTTTCCTAGCACGCAACTGTACAAGTGTGTTATTACATGCGGAGGGAGCTTTGTGTATTTTGATTTAAAGTACACACAAGACGTCATTCTAATTGACAGCTTTCTTCCGAGCCATTTGAAATAATTGTGCTCGCTCTGTCATTAAATAAAGATACTGAATGATGATGCCTCACCATTTGCTGCTATTTTTATATTTGAATTCGTATTTTGGACAGATTATTTCTTGAGTTGTTTTTTTTTAGTGGAATTTAAATGTATGCTATGGAGGAAAGCAACAGCTACAAAGATGCAAAGTGATATTAAAGAAAAATGGAATGAAAAATGAGCATGGCTAAGTAACATCATCAAGAGCTGCAATCCTTTTATATTTAAGGTTGGATTGATGTGCTGCAACATCCCCTTCCCCCCGAGCCTGCCTCATGAATATGTGAGCATGAACGCTTGCATTGACAGACAAAGGGGAGAGAGAGAGAGAGATGCTGGGAAGGAAAGAGCAGAGCAGAGCAGGGGAGGGGAGGGGCTGAGCTGATGTCATGTTTCCTGCGCAGGCGCTGCATGAGCTGGGCTGGCTGGATGGCAAAACAAGGGACTGTGGGACGGACGGACGGACGGACGGAGGGAGGGAGGGAGGGAGGGAGGGAAGGAGGACACATAAGGGGGGCTGAGGGAGGGAAAGGATACGGAAGGATCTTCAAGCCATTTCCTTTCTTTTTCACTCCCATTTGAATGTAGCATCCCTTCATCGGTGACATTTTCAAGCGAGCCAGCGCCTATTCTGGTCCTGCCTGCCATCAAACAGGAACATCACGTCCACATCCACTGCAGGTAAGCAAGCATCAGTGTGATATTCCTTTCACCATGACAGACCAGGCGGGCGGGCGGGAGGGAGGGCCGTGATTGGGGTTCTTGTCTTGCATCGCCATCTTTTCATAAGGGGGCTTGTATTCATCATTTCCTCCATCTTTTATTCCTCAATTCTTGCTTCTCTTCTCTCCCTCCCCCCACATTCCTTTTTTTTTTTTTCCCCCTCCCCGATGAGCTGATGACATACACTTGCTTGTCATCCATTAGTAGCTTGAAGTTGCACCTCCCTCTGCATACAAGGTGGAATCCATCTTAGGTATTCTTAGGCATTGTGGGGGGGGGGAATAAAATAGATAATAATATCAAAATAATAATAATAGCAAAATAATATAACAATAATAATGATAATATCAAATCAAAGGTCCCTCTGATTGTAAGCCAACTGTCAATCCCTGTGGATCAGATTCTCACTTGGTAAAGGTTGGATGGAAATCTGCTGACACGCATTCAAGGCACACATTAGAGGGATGATACCACAGACACGTGCATCGTATTCACTGTTTTCAATCCTTATGTACAAATTAGAAACATTTTTGCTGTGAGTTTGACTCATTCATATAAAACAGAGCTGGCAGAAACTGAAGTTATTTGCAAAGTTTGCGGTAAATGAACTGTTTCTTATGAATTCATGATTCCTTGGCCTTTCTTCTTTATCATCTAACAATAATAGGAAATGACCTGCACTTAATGGTGCGATGAGGAAGCTTGATTTTTCAATATAAGCACGATAACACTCACCATAGAAATAGAATATCTTTTTATAGAATATGTATTTTGACAAATGTGCATCAGTTTCTAATGGCGTGAAGGTACTTCATTATCTGTGGTTTAGCACGAAAGCCAATTGATTGGATTCCCTTTGGGACACGGTTCCCTTCTGGTCCATCCTCTTCCATGACCTCACTGTGCCATTTCTCATTAGGTTTGGAAAGACATCCTTCCGCGAAATGACCATGACAGAGAAAGAATTCATTTCGCTGGAACTGAACGGCTATCAAAATAGAAACAGGACAGCTGGTGAAAGACAGACAACTTTGTATTACTCAGATTTAAGATTAAGCCTCATCCCGCTTTACTGACTTCAATTCTCTTAGCGATAGCTAACGTGAGATAAGGTGGCATACAGTAAGAAACCTTGGACCGACATTAAATGTATTGTCCTAGCATGAAGAGAATGAGATTCTCATATCTGCCGTCATTAAAACAGCAAAGCTAGTGATGGTGACTCGACTGTCTCTCTCTCTCTCAACAGCTTTTGGACTCCGAAAGTGAGGGGATACCATGGAAGCCCCTCTCGTGTGTTTGGATGAGGAGTTTGAGGACCTCCGGCCTTGCCGTACGGATGAGTATGACCACCCGGCGGTGCTCAAGCACCCCTCTTACACCACCACCACCACCACCACCGTGGTCCCGCTGGTCTCCATCACCCGAGAGGACTTCTCTGAGCTGGAGAACTTTTCCGAGATGATGAGCTTCAAGTCTATGGAGGACCTGGTCAACGAGTTTGATGAGAAACTCAACGTCTGCTTCCACAATTACAACACCAAGACCGAGGGCCTGGCGCCAATACGCAACCAGTCGCAAAACCAAGAGGAGGAGGAGCGGCTCCAGGATGAAGAGTGAGTCATTCCTCAGATCTAATGACGAGTCCATTACAGCCAACAAGTATCTTGGTCCACACGAGCCTTAAAGGTTCTAAAAATTGTCAGTAGGAAGATTACACGGTGAATTATTCAGTGTGCAGCGTTGTGTGCTTTCCTTGTCTTTGGCCCTGCCCTGCCCTGCCCTGCCCTGTCCTGCCGTGCCCTGCCCTGCCCTACCGCAAGCGTGTGTCGTCACACTGTGCAGTGGGCTATTCGGATTAAAAATAGCCTTGTTGTGGGCACAAGGAGAAAAAAAAAGTGATACTTCTAAATGAACGTGACTTATTCAATTATCAAGCGAGGCTCAGATGAGAGCTGACCAGGTTATGGTCGAAGCACATATTGTACATACTATTGGCAGGACGACTGCAAACCTATGAATAAATAGACAATATAATTAAAAGCTTTTTAAGAGCAAGTGAATGCCACCGTGCTTCCAGAGTGCGTCATGAGTTGAATAATGTCCACTATGTGAGCGAGCTGAGCGTGGGCAGCACCAAGCAGGTCCTGAAACGCCCGCCCTCTGAGTAGAGGAAAGAAAAAAACGGCCATCTCCAAAACAAAGGCTGTTTCTCTCCCAGTTGATGTCATTCCTCCTCAAACACAGGACAAGAGAATCCGCTGGCTGGCACAAGTTTTTGTGAGCGCTATTGAATCTATTTGTCCATTTCTAGCAATTTTGCAATGTTTATTTTATTCATGTGCTTTGTTCTTTTGCAGCCCACGGCTCGGCTCCAATGCAAAAGTTACATTTGTTTGAATTTTGAGTGAGTGTGCTACAAGAAAAGAGCTTCTTGGACAAAAGTAGAAAACAAAGCTTGAAATATTCACTTTCCTGTTCAAACCTATTTTTCTTTTTCCTGTTGCATTGCAGTGTGTGGGATGCTCTAACTGACAATTACATTGCTGCATGGGACGGTCCAGACTCCGAAGGATTCAACGCCAATTTTTCTGACAAAGAGGTAGGCAGCCAGCCAGCCAGCCACACTCACATTCACACTGAGTGGAAAGTCAAACTATTCCAAAAACTACCATCTATTCATGAAATAATTCAATTCATCAAATGTTTCATTGATTCAATTCACTAAATATTTTTTTTTATGAATGTATTATCAAGCAAATAAAGAAATGAATACATTGAAATGGTTTCAAGTGAATCCATAACATTTGACAAAAATTGCTGGTTGAATTATAATTAAATGGATGACAAATACCACAATGGGGAAATAATTCCCATTTTAGCGGTAAACAGGATATCAAATTTCAATTGGAATCTCTAAAAACATGTCACGTCAACCACGTTCACTCTTTCTACAACTTTCTCTTTTCTGTTTCTCCAGATCCACGAAAAAGAGGAGGAAGAAATGAATGAGAAGAATGACAATGCCAATTGTCTGAACGAAGAGCCTCTCATCACAGCAGATCAGGTTTGCATACTTTCAATGCATTCAAATGATCAGCGTAGCTAAACCAAAGTATCCTCCTTTTAGGTCATTGAGGAGATAGCAGAGATGATGGAAAACTCCCCAGACCCCGGTGAAACCGAGGAAGAGGACGAGGAGGAGAGCAGTCGTTGCTCCTCCAGGACTCAGCCTTCCCTGCTGGAGGAGATCCGACAACTGTCCCAAGCCTCTAACAACAACTGTTCTTATGAAGGTTTGCAAGGCTTTTCCAATCATCCATTAGTCCTCTAAGGCAAAAAAAAAAAAAAAAGTCCTCTTTCCTCCCCCATCTCCCGCTCCGTTCTGCAGGCCTGAGTCTGATGCCCAGCTCCACGCTAGTTGAACTCTTGCACCGCGTGGAAGCCGCCATCCGAGAGTACTCGGAGGAACTGGTCAGTCAGCTGGCACGGCGCGACGAGCTGGAGTTTGAGAAAGAGGTGAAGAACACCTTCATCGGTGCCCTGATGGACGTGCAGAATAGGCAGAAGGAGCAGCGAGATAATAGCAAACGCCGACGCCGGGACAAAGCTTTGAGCCTGCAGGGAGGAGTGGCTCTGGTGCCGGTGCCGGCCAACGCGGCCAATACCGGCACCGCTGCTCGTGCGGACAAGACGCCAAGCATGCCTGTCAAGGTAAACAACATTGAAACTAGTCCTACTTGATGTTATTTCGGTTTTTCTCACACCTTTTATTTGGACATAATTCATTCAACTCAACTCATTCCAATTTTAAACTCACGCGGCTTACAGGCTCATCATGTAACAAAGATGATATAAATCTATATTTTTTATATTCATATATATATTTGTAATATGGTTCTGTGTCATTCATCCAGCATTTCTGCATTCACAGCAATTTCTCCATAAAAGGCAATGATTCTTAAATCTCTATATTGTGTGGAATGGAGATCGAAATGTTCTCATTGAATACTTGCATTAGAGAAACGTGAAAGCAGACTGCCTGTGATAATGCATCTCAAGGCCATTAGCGGATCTTCCTGGAATGATGTAGGAGACATTTCCGGAGAGTTCAAGGCAAACAACCTAATGGGTTTTCCCGCTGTGCAAAGCAAAACATCACTACTGTATCTCATTTGGAGTGACGGTGACTATATCTGAATTGTGTTGATTGCTTTTGACCTGCAGCGCTTCAGTATGGAGGGACTATCCAACATCCTTCAGACGGGCATAAGACAGACTTTTGGAAGCACAGGCAATGAGAAACAGGTAGCCATAATGGCCATCCTTTTCAAATGAAATATTTCAGCCTCAAATGGATTGATATGCTCGCCAAAGTACTTCACCCAAAAAATCCATTGAAATAATAAGATTCAAGTTTGTATTTTGATCTCATTTGATCGCAATATCAGAAGTGCTAAATGATGCAAAATGATTTGGATGGAAACGACTAAATGATCCCTTCACCCTATTTCTAGTATCTGAACACAGTCATTCCTTATGAGAAGAAAAGCAGCCCACCATCTGTTGATGACCTGCAGATGCTAACAAAAAGTAAGTTCCTGCAAAAATACTCTTTTGTATTTATTGCAAACATGTCCCCCCCCCCCCCATGTAGTTCTTTTTGCCATCAAAGAAGACAGCGAGAAGGTGCCTACGCTGCTAACTGACTACATATTAAAAGGTAGAAGAACTTGGATGTGATGATACATGGATTTAAAAATAGGCCATGAGAAATAGGACCTTTCCAATATGACTAATGGAGATATCCACTGCTTTCCTTCTGCAGTTTTGTGTCCTACCTAAAGCTTGGTACCGGCAGTCAGGCGGGCAGTCAGTCAGTCAGTCCGACAGGCAGGCAGGGGCGGGGCCACGGTGTGAACTCCTCCTTTGCCCGCTGGCAGCATGACCCTTCTCCTCGTTGGTGGTTATTCCGCCGCCACTGCCGCCGCAGCATCAACCTTATATGCACCTCACCTATGATGATTGCTTCTTGCTGAGCTCATCCTGTCTCTCCTCGCACTTAATCATGCTTTAGCCAGCCACTGAAATATTTCAAGCGGGACAGCCAGATCCCTCTTTTAAAGGACTTCACTCATGGAGCATGACACACACACACACACACACACACACACACACACACACACACACACACACACACACACACACACACACACACACACACACACACACACACACACACACACCATGGTGTTTGTGCATTTTATTCCTCTGTTTTCATTCTTATTTATTCCAGTCATACTTCATGAGAGTACATTGCATTCATAAACACCACCCCTCCCTACCTGTATTGTTTAAATTGAAGCAGTTTCTTTGACCACACAAGCCATGCACTGTTTTCTGATCACTGTAGCGGAGACGGAGTGAAAGAGAAACCCATCAATTCAGGTGCAGTGCATTCTTCTGGTCTTGTTTCCTGTTCTTTAGTTGACTGTGACTACACAGTAGGTTTTGTAATCTCTTTTCATTTGTATCAAACATTTGATAGAACCGGATTTTTCTACTTTGATTTGATGTCACCGGAGTGACAGCTGCTGCTGTGTATTCCGTATTAATCCGTCCGTCCACAGTTTACCTTGGATAGCGAGCGAGCCTTGGTCAACTAGTCCAGGAAAGGTGCACACATTGGCATATGTGATGTGTAAATGAATCTTACATTGCTAAATTGCAAATTCTAATAAACATGCTACCCTAATCAAGTGCACGGTGCGCATTGTATTTATTATATGTGACCTGCTTCACGCCTCACCATACAGGAGGCTGAGTTGACCACTAGATGGCACTAAAGACCACTAGACAATGGAAAAGCCACTTTTCTAGCTTTTAAATACATTTTGTGGTGCACTCGGAGTCTCCAGGATTGTAGACCGTTTCATCTAATTCCCCCAGGTAGTGCAGAGACACTTTTATCATCTGTTTGAGGGATATGGTTTAATTGGATCCAATTTGTCCCAGTCTTTGGGGCGGCACTACCAATCAAGGTAATTAGTGGTTGCGGGCAAACGGTTTCGCAAGTCCGCCATCTTAATTACTCAAGGATGCCAGCCAAGTGGAGCGCTCAAGATGGATTTGCTGAAAGACTTCGTTTCATTCAGTTTCTTCATTCCATGGAATCATCGGACGCAGTGAAGCGGTAAGGCGCTATGTTTTGACTTCTTGTGGATGGATGTATTCTGAGTAGTTGTATCAGATCGACTGCATCGAAGGTGCTCTTTTATTTTTGGTGAACACAATTTTGTGTTAAATGCATTCGTTGGCTTAACTTGACTGCAGTGCTTGTTTACAAGACGTGTTCATGAAGATTGTGAGGGGATTTATTTTGTTACGTGTTATGTATGGTTGTCAATCAAAAAGTTTGTGGCAGAAGTAAACACTACGCCGCTTAAAAACGACATTTTTGTAGTTAGTCTGACAGGGGTGTGACCTACCCCTTAAAAACTACAATAATGTCTGAGCGGGCTGTAACCTCTTAATTGCATTTAAAGAGACCGCACCAAAACGGCTTGCTCTGAGCCGCTCCTTCCTTCCTTCCTTCCTTCCTTCCTCCCTCCCGCTGTTCCACATGATATAGACCAGAACTGAATGAGTCAAATGTTTACTAATACCCGCACACAACATAAATGTTAATCAACAAAATATAAGATTTGCAGGCTGCAGCTCACAGTCAAATGTGTTGATGCAGCGCGCGCGCACACACACACGCACACCTCTCTTCGAATTTTTAATTGAAAATATTATACAAAGCATTTTTACAAAGAAGAATACGGAAGATAGATACAAGTGCACATCTTGTCTAAAACCGAGACCACCGTTAGTAATAAACACATTTGGCCTCCAGTTTGTCCACAGTAGTTCATCCATTTTAGTTGATAGCACTTTAGTTCAAAATAAAATAAAAACAATCGATCATAAAAAACATAGTTTCTTTAGAACATCCAAAAATACGGTTGGAGATGTTTTAAATCAATTCTGTTGTTCGCAATGCAGTTTGAAATCTCAAATACTGACGTTGATGAATTGTAGCTGCATTTATATAATCAAAGTAGTTCTTCTCATCAAACATTTTTCTTTTCATTCTTGCACAGCGTTGAGATAAAATCAATGAACAATTTCACTTCCAGAAGGGGCCAGTACAATGCCAGTGTCAAGACAACATAGAATATTGGATCGTTTTATACAATGGCGCACACATTTAATGCATTTTTTTTTTTTTTTTTAACCAGATAGAAATGTCTTTACTGAAAAGAAGTTCAAACAAAGCATGTAATGAACAGAAGTATTTGTACTGTTTTTCTTTGGTTCAGTATCCAGTGTTCAAGGCAGAAATAACTTAACACATAATCTCAGTTTATACCCGCATTACTGTTGCAGCGTTCATACTTTTCTCATAACTGTAATAATAACAAGAAAAATAAAATAAATAGCATATTTACATTTCTTGTGCTGCTTGCAAATAAAATGATGGTTACTTAAAATAACTTTGTCACTATGTTAGGGGGATTACGACGTTTGTACAATTTTGCTGCAATGCCCTCAAGATTTATTAGTCATAGTTTTAACATTTAACGGCTCGGCATCTTTCGTTTCGTTTTGTCTTTTTCGCTTAACAAGTGACATTTCACAATTGTAGGTGGAGTCGCTGAAGCGAACAAAACATGAAGGCCTCCATGTGTCAAGTTACAAGTGAGCAACCCAAAATAGTGCTCTGCTTATAAAGTCGCTGAATAAATGTGTTCAAATGGTTCATTATGTCTAGAAGCAAAAACAAAAGAAACTATATCGGAAATATAACAAATAAAAGCTGTTGAAATTGAAGGACATAATAAAAAATGTAAAAATTGTAAGGTAGAAAAGATTGAACAATGTAGCTAGCTATACAGTGCGTCATGACTATAAATAAAATACTTAAACCAGGAGTGAGTCCTAAAATCTTCATAAGCTTTGCTAAATACCAAGAACCCAGTCCTCCATGAAAAAGAACTCCAGGCGAACCCTTCCAGGAAGGACTTTAGGTAATGGCTATTAGACAAGAGATCCAGCCTGGTTCTGCGCAGGCACCATAATGGGCACCCCACCCATGCGGCTGATGTTGGAGCCTGTGAGTGTGGACGAGGGAAGTGGCGGAGGTGGCGGAGTGGCCTGAACTTGGAACTGAGGAGGATGGCTAAAGCTTTGTGGGAGCATCTGCGCCTGTGGCAGCTGGCTGTAACGTTCCGGTCTGGCTTGGGCCTCCGAAGAGTCGCGCGGTAGGGTGGCGTCGCTGTTGTAGCCGTAGTGCGTCGGGGTGGACACTCCCTGATGGCGGGAAGGACGGTAGCCGGCTACGCTGCCGGTGGCCGTGACCACGGAGGCCGTGTCGGACGGAGGGCGCTGGGGGTACTGCTGCTGCTGCTGCTGCTGGTGGTGGTTGTCGTGTTGCTCTCTGTGTTGCGGGCTGGAGGCGATGGAGGACAAGGTGCCGTTCTTTGAGATGATATCGGAACCCATTCCACTTTTAGCCCAGGACACGCGTTTGGGAGCCTGAGCGTCCTCTCTGAATTGTGGACAAAGGTGTGAAGGAAAGTTTGGTTGAATCTGAAATGTTCTGTAGTTTTTGTCATTTCGTGGCCCCGAGATCCAGAAGTTGCCACTGGATCAGAGCAGTTAATATGCCAAGTGTTTCGTTTGATTTTGGTTGGATTCAGTAGGATTGATTATTTGGATTCTTTGGCATTTGACCCAACATAAGACTGACTTTGTTCTTGTTCCATTGGTGTCTACTTTATGTGTATCTGACTAGTATTATTCACGCACTGCAAGTGGAAGTTGTTTTTTTGGGTGCAACAACTTTACGCTGACTCTTCTGTCAGTCTTGTCCAACTCACTTGATTTCATTAGCCAGGTCATCTTCATTGTCCCGTTGCTTCTTCTTCTTAAGGAAAAACACGAAAATGAGTAAAAGGCAGAGGATGCCAACCACTGTGCCCACAGTGGCGCCAACAATCACTCCAACTTTATTGGCTGTAGAGAAAATCAGAGCTCACAACAAATACATGGAGAATAAAATGCATCAAACTGCAAGAAGATGGTTTCAAAGACTCAAGTGAGATTACAAGGTGGTTTGTATTTAGTCAGTGATCTGTTCTATATCGTACTTGGATAAAAAAGTACTGTATGGTAATAATAGTAACCGTTTTACATACGATTGGAAATCTCCAGGTTGATGAAGCAGATTTCAGATCCGACTTCATTGCTGGCATTGCACACATACTTCCCTGACATGTTACTGCTCAGGTTACTCAGCTTCAGAATGCCCGTCTTCTCATCTATAATGTCATTGAAACAGGACAAGCATCATGTAGGCGTGGGTTCACAAAGTGGATGGACACGCTCTCTACTCACTGAGCATGGGTGAGAAGAAAACCTCCGAGGTGGGACTTGTTCTCTTCCACTTATACAATGGAATTGGCTTGCCGCTGTTGGACTTGCAGCTCAGAGTCACGTTTCCTTTCTGCACCGGTTCCCCTGATAAAGTGCACTTTGGGACAGCAGGGGGCACTGAAGAGCAAAGTGCGGAATCATCGGATTAGTCAAACGTTCCATCGTTGGCTCCGTCGTTTCTTACCTTTGACATCCAGGCTGAGCTCGGCAGTGAGGCCAGGTTTATCCGGGATGATGACTTGGCAGAGGTAACGTCCGGAATCGGACTCCCGGGTGTTGTTGATGAACAGAGACACGTCCCGAGAGGGCATGCTAGAGGTGAATCCAACTCGGCCCTTGAACGCAACACTCCCCACACTTATGGAGCCTTTAGTGTAAGCGATGATCTAAACGGGACGAGCAGAAAGAAATGTCCATAGCTTAGCCTTCTTCTATGATTGTGGTGGCGACGGCGGCGGCCAATTCATTTCTTACCAGGTGAGTGTTGTCAGAAACAAAGTTCCAGAGGATGGTGTTTGTGCTCAGGTCATTATCGCCAGGCACCGTGTTGTATGACGCCTTCAAGACGACCATGTGACCCTGCAGTACATCCATTTGAGTTTGGGCCATCAGGATCTCCGCCCAAATGCCTTCAGGGAAAAGACACAAAAGGCCACACTCACGTTTCGGGAAGGAAGCGAGTACATGTCGAAATCCCACCACAAGGTCCGTTGACCCAATTCTAGCGCAAATGTCCTAGGCTGTAATGTAAAGGGAAATCCAGAGGGGGGCAGCACACAGCTGCAACACTCTCTCAATTGAAGGTCAGTGCAATCATATGAATCTCGGATGCAAACGTTTGACTGAAACGGTTTCGTAAGATACTTCATCATCTTGCATGCACCGTATCGATGCAATGCAAGAAGCCAAAGTCTTTGATGGCATCAAATGTTGCAATCATCTGTAAATAAGGTCAAGTTGGTTGTCAGGATCCCAAAAAGATGCAATGGACTTCATGCTGTTGAAGACTCCATCTAACATTAGGATCAATGGAACTGCAACATTGCCCCATGGAAAGAGATCTGAAGCGAGTAGGTGTCGCTATCACTTTCCTTGCCACTCTGGAGAGAAATGAAGCAGATCGGTCGGTGTCAGTGGAGAGTGACAATGGAGGCTTAACTCTCCAGATAATTAAGTGCATTAATTAAGTGCTATGACGCGCGTTTACAAGCAAAGGGAGGAGAAATATCGCTTGGCTTGTTTGACAATGAGGCTTGGGGAGATTTGCCGAACCAATGACCGAGAATGACGCATATCAAGTTGGATGCTGACAAAAAAGAGGTTTCATCGGCAAAGGCATTGGGGTAAGACAGAGGTCGCCTGGCGTGACAGTGAATACATGAACGAAAGCTTTTGCCCACCAACGGTTCTATCCAAAAGATCAAGTCAATGAATAAAAGTAAAAATGCCTGCTATGAAGTGGCTGCCAGACGGCATGAAGGTGAGCATTTGACCATGCAATGACTCAGGTGCAATGACAAACTGCAGTCTGGTCGACGAGCACAACGAGGCTAGAGATGAGCTTTATAGTTTGGGACACCATTCTTTGCTTCTGTAAACTGGTTGTTGCAGCACCTGTCCTGGTGGCTGCTTTCACATTCTCTCGGCCGTGGATGTGAACCTTTTAGTCTAGTGCGCTTACACGTGTTCTGCGACCACACAACAAGACAACTTGGGGAAAGAAGCTGCCACTTTTTGCTTACTCCGATTAAACGAGTACATGGCCGTCCGTCCGTTGTGAAATTCGACTCAAGCCTTGGTAGAACAACCTGTTGAAAATTTGATGTGACACAAACCTTGTTGCCATCTAAACATGAGGGACGGGCTGTTTTTGGTGTAAGTCACTAAATTATAAGTGACAATACACGACGAGGTCGAGTCGTGAAGCATTAAAGCGTCATGAGCTTGAATGGCATCAAAATGCAGGCAAAAGCTGCTGTGTCCAGGTGGACCAGCCAGCGCAACGGTTCAATGACTTTGTGCTTCCCGAGCTGTTGCTGTAATGCCCTTTACATTGAATGGAGTTGACGTGTCGCTAATGAGGACGGTGCTCCAATTGTTGGGTGGGAGAGGGAGGACATAGAGCGACACATCAGCGCTGACAATGAGATTCAAGTGTCATCGCATTCCTCCGTTGAGTGAATTAGCTTCAGCGTCAAGTGTGTACTGTACACACGAGTTGCCTGCCCGCTGATTTTTTTATTTTTTTTTGGAGGTGCAACATCAAGTGTTATTTCCCTCCATGAAAGTATTTCCTGCGTGTGAACATGAGATCTTTTAAGAAGCAAAGCTGGTGATTACAAGAACCGCTTGGGATACCATTTGTTTATTTGCTCGAGGCCTAAGTGCAGATAAGGCATTATTTTGATGGCACCAATTTTTGCTTAGGGTGGAGTGGGTTGGTCACTTCCTCTGAAAATGTTATCAGGGACTTTGTAGTCAACAGTGGCTTCTATTTATTAGATGTACAAGGTACCATGAGGACATTATTGAAAAGGTTTTTTGAAATATGACTTCATATATTAAATCTATATTTTAAATATGAATCAATATTATGATATATGAATTCACTTTTTTGTGCTCAAATCATTTTGTAATTCCAAAAATGTGTTTTGCTCAAATTGTTTGCTTTGTTGTTGAACTCATCAGATGTGGATTAAATCTTCATTCGTTGACATTCAAATGACAAAACTATTATGAACTATTGTACTGTTCATCCTGACTTGAGGCTACTAAAAAAAAAAAGAGGAGCCTTTTTTTTTTGTTTTCTTTCCCCAGTGCATCTTTAGCAACACATTTGACATCGTCAGAACAAAAGGTATTTCATCATAAGGCAGCACTATTGAGCAATTGGCTCCCAATTGTATTTTAGACATCATACGGAGAAGGCCCTGGCAGCGATGAAGCTTTTCTAACGATCCCAATGTAGCACTTTGGGGATTTGAATGAATCCAAGGCCATTTTCTAGATCTCCCCACTCACTGGAGCCCCAAAACACAGCTGTTTCCTCACATGTGATGTCAAATGAATCTTATTATAGTGACGCATATCTTCAGATGAATTTCAAAATTCGATGATTGTTTTGTTCATCACGGCCAATGCAGGACTGTGCAATCACATGCGCACGATTCAGGGCTGGAAAGTCATCATCTGATAACTATGCGATTGTATTTTTTCCATTCTAATTAAAGGGGAGACAGAGCAGCAGCCAGCCATTTGAGGGAAGGGAGAGGGGCAAAACATGTTGAAGATGGCGGAGGGCTTGGGATCAATCATTTGACTGCTGCTGCTTGTGATTTGAAATGCAGATTTCATCATGTGTTTGTGTAGAAGCTTTTCCAATGTTGAAACATCCTGCTGTATTTGGAATTTGTGCTGCAATATCTACGTACATTCAGCCTGCAAACTAAATGCAAAGTGAAATATCGATTTTTGTCCTTGTACGCGCGCTTTATCTTGATTCTTGATGCAGATTTCCATATAGACATTTGCAATGGAAATCGTTTCAGCCTCTTTTCCATAGATATCAAAGAACTTTCTTCAGGTATAAGAGCAAAGGCCAAATTCTGCTGGAGTGACACCAGCGCCGGCCGCATATATTGTGTACATAACAAATAACAGGTCGTTCGTGAAAAAGCTTCCATCTGAACCATTAAGCCGTAGAGAAAGAAATATAATGCAACCTTTAGCCCGACCAGTAGCTTGTATCGGGTGAATCGGTAGCATTCTGAAAAAAGCACAACCACGTTCAGCATTTATTTCAAATCAGCTCATTTTTGTCGGGACACACTATAAGATGTGTAACTTGGCGAGGCAGCAAGCCACAAACAAGTCATGTCAGTAAGCACACGGTTCTGTTGCATTTCAAAATGATTTACCAACAGCAACGTTTGCTGGTTCTGTTCATAAAACTTTCTGCAATCCATAATGACGCGCTCTGGAGTGAGCAATAAGCTCCGCCTCTTTTCACTGAGATGCTGCAGGCACAGATGCTAATATTTTGATCGCTGCATCTGTGTGAGTTGCCTCATTAGTGAGAGGGAAAATAAAAAAACACGACTTATTATATATTCATATTACTCGCTAATAATCTTGCGGTTGTTCTTTCAAGTTCAATTTTGGTAGTCACTAAATAATCTAGTTTATTAATCATGATCTCAATATTATTATTAAACATGATTATTTTTTCCATAATTGCTCAACCCTACAATTCAATGCGTGTGAATTCAAAGGCCAAGGTTATAAAAATGTATTCAAGGCTCAGAGGTCATAATTACTATTTATGATGACGACCAAAATATAACAATGATAATCATTTAATTATATGGTTGACATATCGTTAGGTCTGAGCTAGCGGGAGATCAGGTTCAGCTATTATAAACTTCTTTGAATACAGTGCAAAATGACCCCCCCCCCCCCAGCAACACTGTAATTACCGTTATTGTGACTCTAATTATCTTACCGCAGCCTCCGTTGCTGGAATATGATTGGATATTGCAGCACAAATGACACTGTGGACTTTAATAACACACACACACACACACACACACACACCACGGTACAGCCGTAACATTTGTCACTTTTTATGTCGTCGGCGCAAAAATACAATTCTTCCTTTTCACAAGTACTCTGGATAATACGCTAAGGGTGTCGGTCGGCATGGCGGCGGCTTTAGCTCTGGTCTCTGCTGCACTCAGACTTGATTGGGTTGGATGGCGAAGCTGCCAGGACTCTGCTGCTATAAGCCTCAACACTACTAATCCTATCAGCGTTCAAATGTAGCTCGTGCTGCAGGTATGCAGGCGCGCTGCGCTCCCCAAGGAAACAATCACATCTGCTGTTGGGGAGGAGAGATGTTACCACCAGGAGGACGCCACATCAATTAACAACTTGACTTTCCAAACACCAGTGATGTTAATCCACTTTCAGAAGTCTTGAACACTTCATTCAAGAAAGTAGGAAATACCAATAGATTTGCAAAAACGGACATCTTCAAAAAAAGTCATCCTTTCTGTTTCAAGAAGAAAGCCATGAGATGATTGAAAAGGCTAGCACTCCAGCAGAAAAGAAGGATCGACACTTTTCTTTTGAGTTTTGGGGGACTCCCCCATTTTCATTATGGACAATGAACAATATGGCCAGACTCCTGTTACCAAGCTGTGTGATTCTCAAGTGGAAAAGAAACAGGAGACAGGTTACAAGTCACAAACGCTCTCTTCATGAGGTCAGTTCCCCGACCCCCCCCTTTGTCTCATTAACAAGTAGACGGTGGGGATCTAGTTGCAGGAAGGATGGGCGGAGTTCCGGCCGGCCACATGCAAACACTGAATTTGAATCCAAAGATGAGGAGCTGACTGTATAATCACTTTAGTAGCCTGTGCTTGCTGAGCAGCTCCCGACCAACTCCACTTTCTTTCCATCACTTCTGCGAGTGAGCATTTCCTTTACGCCGAAATGTAACACATTAGCGGGATTGAGTGCTTGGATAGAGAGGAGAAGGAAGAAGGAATGTTTCTGGAAGGCCTTATCTGAGCCCACCAGGCTGCTGGGATGGGAAGTGGAATGTCAGGCCCAGGGAAAGAGGAAGTAGAACCACGCAAGCACACACAAAGGCAGCGAGCATGCATGAATAGAGAGAGCCGTCCGTCCCAACCAGCACGTAGCCTTTCCTGCGTTATGTGACTTATAGCTACAGCATGGTTGCAAATGTTGCTTTTTTTCATGTGAAAAAAGGGCGAGCTATTTGGATATACTATACAAATAAACTGTCTTTTTTTAAGACTTCACCAAATTGCCTTCTGTCTAAATGTGTTATTTGGCGAATATCAGACGTATGCTTCGCCGACACCCCAGCCAGCGTCTATTGTCTGTCTATGTGCTGGCCTGTCACATGTGGTGTGAAATAATGCATGGACTCCTGAGTAGGGCCACTTTCTCACTCTCATTTTCCTGAGTGGCCTAATGGTAAGTGGCCACAACAAGCAGCTCAACTTCAAGTCACAACAGAATCCATATTACTTTGGGGACAGGCCCAGCTAATGGAACCCAGTAGGTCCATTTCTAGTGGGAGGGCTGGATTTAGTGGCCATGGAGGGAATAAGGCAATCTGTGAACGCATGGCCGTATTTGCTGACAGGGCAGGAAGTACAATGACGCCTGCCAGCCAGCCAGCCAGCCAGCCCCCCCGTGATGAAAATAACAACCACCATACATAATGGAAGACTCTATCCTTCGACGTCTGCTCCTTCCGAGACCTTCCCTTTCCTGTCGAGATTTGTTAGTGGCCGAATGCGTGCGTCCCATGAGAGAGTTGTGCGAACAAACGCATGATGGTGATGAGATCCTGTCGGGGTCTCGGAAGGTACTTGCACTTGATCTGCCCAGTCATCCCTTGGGATAGGATGAATGAATTATCTTGTTCATTTTCAAGGGACATTCCACAAACAAGCAAGCAATGCAGATGGAGAGATTTGAGATCATAGCCAGAATTTGGAACAGACCCCGAAAAGGAATTTAACAAGATGATATCTGGGATGGCTGTACAATGACAATCATATATACGTAGTTTTGACAGATTGCGGGGGGGAAAAGTAGGTCAGAGGGGGTCCACTGGGCTGAGAGTCCACCAAAGAATTTTTAGCAACAGTATCAAACCATTGCAAACAATTCATTTTCAAAATGGATGGCGATAAATGCGTCAAATTACAGATGGGTACATTTCACAAGACGGTTTGTGTTCTTG
This sequence comes from Syngnathus acus, assembly GCF_901709675.1. Classification (NCBI taxonomy): domain Eukaryota; kingdom Metazoa; phylum Chordata; class Actinopteri; order Syngnathiformes; family Syngnathidae; genus Syngnathus; species Syngnathus acus. The sequence continues at coordinate 717,751 of NC_051099.1, read as the reverse complement.
CCGGTTGCCCAAAATTCAAGAAGCTGTGATCTTTTTGGGAACTTTCCCCCAAACTTTTGTTTGCTGTCTTGGAAAATGGGTTTTAGAAGAGCAACATTTGTTTGTCTCGTTCCAAATAAGTTGCACTGGCACAATCCCTTTGGTGACTTGTGTGCGCGTGGCGCCGTGTGCTAACACGAGACGATGTGGCCATTCTGTTAGTGAGTCCTGCCGAGCGCCGAGGTAGCAAGAGTGCACGAGTCCCGTGATTCGAGGGGACACGCGGCGACTTGAGGGGCTGCGTGTGAATCGACTTAAAGCAACGCAGCAGGGGGATCAAATTCCAAGGTGCTACAACTGCCTGGAAATGAGCTCTTATATAAGCAACCTGTCCTTTGTGATAACCATCCCCCCCCCCCCATTGCCACACATTTCAGACATTAATAAAAGATGTTTTCGATGTTTTCCCACCGCAGCTACAATGAAGCGCCGAGTCAGACTTTCATGGGCCGTAAACAAAGCTGCTCTAATTGACTGGCTGTGAAAATGAAAATATAACATCAGCTCATGTTTACTGTAGAAGTCAGATGAGCACACGCATGTGTCCCGTGTTATTGTTGCTTGCACCGTGTATGGGAGGACTAGAATTCTTATCTGGCTGCAACACTGCCAAGTTTGCAAGCACTCGTTTCTGGTTTGCTCATTTACTGCTTTATTAGATTACACGTTTTTTCTACAAACACAAAATTCCTAGATAAAATGCACAGGACTATAATAAATAAATGAGGAACATATGGGACATAAATTGCCCCGGACCCATCAACTCAAATGAAGTAATTGATTTATTAGAAGGGGATATGGTAAAAAATAAACAAGTGTGTATCACCTCATTACATCTGTGCCACACACACACACACACACACACACACACACACATACATTCCTGTCTGGTCCAGTACTTTGGCCTGGTCCGCCTCTCAGATTAACTGTAGCCTGCTAATTTGCTCCAATGTCAAGATTCCTCATAATCCCGCTCTAATCCTCACCGAGTCGATTAAACAGTCAAATCTCCATCTGATGCAATCTTCATTTAACCTACTCCTTCCTTGTCCTCCTTTTCTCCCAGCGCAATCCTTGACTGGGCAGAAAATCTTTGCTTTGTCTTCATTATTTTTCGCTATTCGCTTTGCGCTTGTTATAGCTCATTTCTTTCTGGCTCATAGGAAAATGCAATAGTTACCGACCGGCCTGCATTTTCCAGAGAATGTCCAATTTGTAGTCAGGGAATGACTTTAGACTCCACTTTTCTTCCGTGTTGCATGAGAATTCAATAAAGTGAATGTGAATTTGCTCTTTTCCTTATGGAGAATGACTCGTGACTGTAGCCTCAAAAACATGTTGCATTGAAATGAGGATTTTCATTTTTTATGACAGCGTGATGGAGATACTTAATAGGGCTTTTGTGTGCACATCAATGCATGTGAGTGTGCCTACTACAACCAATGCTTTTCTATTGTATGTTTCAGCAAATGATAACGCAGACTTCCATAAATAGAGGTGCAGATGTTTTCAAAAACAATCCAGTGTAGAATCACAGTACAGTACAACAAGCAAGCACTCATTAGATTCAACGTTTCGGGTTAATGGCCCTCATGAATGGAAGGTTAAAAAAAAAAAAGAATCAGTGAATGCAATGACGAGTCACTAATGAAGGTTAAAAAGATCAATGGGGATGCTGGACTGAGAGGAAAAAGAAAAAGCACCTCATTTACTGTTACCAGAGGAAAAAATAAATAAATAAATAGATATAGATATAGATATATATATAGGGCTTCCAGAACTGCTGACGAAAACCAAAAGTTTGAGCTTCAGGTGGTAAGTAAGCCTTATTGCAAATTTCCATATCAGTAAGAGTCAGCAAGCTGCTCAAGTTCAAACCTAAATGTAATCCTGATAGATCCTGTTTAGCATTCAGTTGAGAGACTTGGGTCTCTTCAAACATGCACGAGGAAAGATTATGAGGGCTTTCTGTGGCTCTCTACATGGAATAGTAGTTCTGCACTGAGTGATGGAGAAGAGCTAGTTTCCGTCACACTGCAAACACTCGGGGTGACGTCAAGACGACGGCACAAAGAATTCTATTTTAGTCATTAGTTCCTCTGCCTTGGGAGTTCTTGCTCCATTGTTATGGACACAATTCTATAACATATGGTCACACATTCAAGGAAAGCCATGTGATTGTTAAGCGGATGACGTGTTTCTCAATATATGGTAGCTCGGCAATAACCTTATTTTCATTTTTCACTTATAACAATTCGGTCATTTTGTTTTTCATTTTTCTGTCCTAATAATAATGTTTTTTTTATTTGATTTTTTTCATTTTTCATGAGGCTGACTAAAGTTTTTTTTTTTTTTTTTTTAAAGTGGCTATTGTTTACAAGAGGTGTGGTCACTCGGACGGAGGGAAGTCGAACCCAATTAGAAAGGAGCATAAAAGCAGGATATTGCAACATATCAACTCTCATCTGTATTCTGTGTGTGTCAGTGAGAGAAAGAATACAAAAGTAAGAATAAACAGCAATTGTTTAGGAGTTAATGGTGACACCGGCCGGGGGCTTGTGCAAGCCCTTCAGCTTTTATCGGTAACGCCGACATCAACTGAGCTCTCTCCTCAGAGTGCAATTGTGGATGACAGAAAAAGAGCTAAGAGCTTATAATTACATGCACCACGCAGTGAGGTCAGAGATGAGAATAGAGGAGGGAAGGAAGGAAGGGAAGGGTGGAGGTTCATCAAAAATATCATGTCATTTCGATGCCAACATTGGAGGTGGCCAATGAAAAGTGGCAATAAATAAAAAGAGACTGGTGCAACAAAGACCCTGGTGCTCTAACCCTCGCGGCTGACCTGAGACACTGATGCTGATGAGATGCTGGAGCTGCAGCCCTCCCTCAGGAGAGATTGGATGGAGATGAGCGCAAGGAGGAGGAGAAGCTGCCAAGAAAAAATAGGAAAAGAGCAGCACACGGAGGGACGGGGGGGGGAGGAGGAGGAGGAGGAAGGTAATCATACTGATAAAAGACAAAAGAAATGCTTGTGTGTGTGTGTGTGCGTGCGTGTGCCGAAACATAAAAGAAGGCCAGCGGGGGGGGGGGGGGGGGGATCGTGACTAATATTAATTCAAATATATTTGTCATGGTAGCTGGAGTATAGAGGTAAGGCTGCCAGACATGGTTGAGGCAGGAAAAAAATTGAAATACCATTTGAGGAAAAAGTCATGAAAAGTCAGGAGGCCAAGATCTGCAAAGAACAAGAAAAAGTCTTTTTTGTTTCAGTCACTCATTATTCTTATTTCTTTTTTCCTCATTCAAGGCCAATGTGTTTGACATAGAAATTGTGTGACGGGAAGAACAAGGCAACAGACTTCCTCTCAAGGGGACACGGATGTCCTTGTGCTTAAGAGATTCATTCCCAAATCTGAGAGCATCGCCATATAAATAAATTACAATACCATGTTCGTCTTTTATATTTAATGAAGACTTGTGCTTCAACATTCAATTATCATTTATTGTTTGCTATGTGGAGGTGAATGCTCGCTCGCTCGCTCGCTCACGTCCATTTGCTTAGAATAGTGACAATTCAGTTTGTTAGCAAAAGAGTCGGATTTATAGATAATTCAGTTCAGCTACATCTGTCTTAATATTCAAAAGAAGTACGTACATCGTTCGAAATAATCATTCAATGTGTAGACACATTAAAAACAAAAAAAAGTGCTTTGTCTATTGATGAAGCTGCAAATGTTGCTATGATCAATTGAAATAAAACTGCATATTGTCATTATAGCTTTATTTTGGATGCAGCAGATAAATATTTCAAAGCCTTTTGGGGTACATCTAATTGTGTGAAAGTGTTTCTTTGGTAGTTCTGCCTCAGTACAGCTCAAATGCCCCAAAGGCCTTTGCTTAATAGCCTGCTTATAATGACTTCTTTTTTTTCCACGTTGTTGCCTGTTGACAGCATGACCTCACACAAAATGTCTGCCTTGTACATTATATTTTTGGATATGGTGCGGATGGACATATTAGATTGCAATAATAAATAAAATATATATCATTCAAAATGTTTTACTTTTTTATTATTATTGCAATCTGATATGACAAGTAGGGAAACTAAAAGGAAAGTGTCATCCAAACAAATTGCTTCACGACGATACGACAGCAATGAATGAACTGGCTAGAGGAATCCAGGATTGTGTCAATGTGCCTGATGTCATAAGTGCATCACCCCCCCCCCCCCACTGAAATACCTCAAGTAAGAGTAATTGAACACAGCCTATGTTGTCTAAGCCAGTGCCCTCAATTCCCGTCTGCCATGGGCTTTATTAACTTTTTTTTTGATGGACAGGTCGAAGGGATGTAAGGTGGCAGTTGTTGTTGACTTCTGGTTGCAACATCTGTCCAAGCCACGGGCAGCTTGGATCGTTTGCTCACTCGACAATTCTTGCTTGTATTGAGCAAAAAAAAAAAAAAAAATCTCATTTATTAATGCAACAGCAAAGTTAGAGGTATACAGTCCAATCAATTTCAGCATTGGCCAGTTTGAATTTGACTCTTTCATTGGGCAAAAACATTGGATAGTAAAAATTAATGAATATAAAAAAGTAAAATAATGAAATACATTTTGTCTCACTATTATAGCGAGAACTCAAATATTTCTTCAAAATCTAATATCTGGCGGTGCTTTTGAAAGTAGACAGACAAGCCAATTGAGTTGCCTGGTGCAGTAAATAGTTATTTGTTAAGTCTAGTCCAAATATTGTCACGCCCAACAGCAGCAGATTTGTCCTATAACTTTGGCTCACGCTATGTTTTCCCAAAAACTGTGCGCATTGCATTTTTTTTTTGCAGTGAGACGGAATCCCGAGGAACTATTATTAGTCAAATAAGAATGACGACAATGTGCTTGAAATAACAATCGACCCCCAAAAAATGTTTCTGCTAATGAACTGAATTTGCAAAGCAAAATATCAGCGAGAAAGCCCCAAAATAGAAGAAGATAGGAAGTGTGTGTGCCTTTAAGAGGGTGCATAGACCAGAGTCTGATGATGGGAAAGTCAAGTCGTAACTTTCTCATGACCCCGAAGAAGAGGCCTTTTCCTTCTGACTCCATGGATGGAGATGGGATGTCCTAGCAAAGATTCAGTCATCAATAGTCCTCTTTGCAGCGCTTCGATGACATACTACCTCCGCTATTTTTAACACTCATTCAACAGGAGTGTTGATGTAAAAATGAGGTCAAAATATGAAAACCCTATTTAGTAGGATTCTGCTAATACCACCATGTCCCCCATTTAATATAGTGTGACATCATTAATCCGGTAAATGGGGCTTTAATTAAGGTGATAAAATTAGAGTAAGGTGTTTGAGATGAAGATAATTACAGTAACAGGCAATATGAAAAGAGGATTTGGAAATAGTTTTGAACTAACTGGTGAAGAATGCGACAGTGAGGATGAACTTCTCCGACGTACATAACGACAAAGGATTACTACCGGCACGAGAGTTTGAAACAGTCAACTGGCCCGCAGGGAAAAAAGTGCGCCGTTGTATTTCCGTGTCATTACGTATGTACCAATAAATCCCCCAATCCTTTCTCAAATCAAAATTGCACCAGTTGCTGGGGACACACATGAGGACTGCAGGCTTCAAACAGCCCTAATCCCAGCTCAAAGTGGAAAAGGAAAGGGCCTTTGCTACACATCCATTTAGTATTATTCCAAGAAATAGGCAATTAGCGATAAGGTTGTCAATTGAACGCACTGCGCTCGCTGCCTTCTCTGACCTTTCCTGTCGTTGTAGCCTGGAGGGAGGGAGGGGAGGGACACGCAAGATTTGTCAAATGGGATGTTTTTCAACTTACTCTCCTACTCTATGACAAGTAGGCGTTTTAACTTCCAACGGGTGAGGGATCAGTGTCCTACAAGTGTGTTTCGAAAAATACATGAAGCTAAAAATAACTTTCAACCCCCTCACTCGTAAATCACTGAGGGTTGCCACAGACAATCTGCAGTGGAAATGAAGCTTTGCCCTCCTCATCCCAATGGAGCCTTTGAAGCTTGTGTGGATTGACCTTGTTAAATAAGTCAAGTCCATCGTGGACCCACCTGGAAAACAAATGAAGATGTGCTTTTGCCAGATGCTATGTCCAGAATAAAATAGTACCAGATTTGATCAGCAGCTAAAATATGGATTATAAATGAGTACCAACGGAATCAACACAAGCGTAGGTGTCAAACTCGGGGCACGGGGGCCAGATGCGGCCCGCCACATCATTTGATGTGGCCCGCCAAGACAAATTGCGCATCTGGCTTTAGCCATGATGTCTTTAAAACGCTTGTACAATGTTTTTCATCAGTCAGTAGCCAAAATATTCTCTGTTCTTTTTTTTTTTTTTTGGGGGGGGGGGAACAAAATCACAAATTCTTATAGTCTTATCTTGTATGTTGCAGGACGTTTGCTCACTTCCTGCTCTAATGCACACGTCAACAACATGGTCTTAAGGAGCACTGAGCCTTCCTGTATCCAAAGGCCGCCATTCATGAGCACTTCCTCCACGGATCCTGCCTGGCCTCTAACTGTTCCGGACACACCTGCAGGACAACTGATTGTCAAGGTCAGCTACTGTGACTCCAATGTCCTGTTGTGTGTATGTGTGTGTGCGCCGCAACACTGAATCACCCACCACCTGCCGGTAAATGACCAGAGTGGTTTCTAAGTAAATTGTACCTGCAAAATAGCCCAGAGGTGATTGATCTAATGGAGTCCTCCCTCATGGTGGGAAGAATCAGGTAGCAGGTGATCTGCTTCCCTCCATCAGGAGGAGGAGCAAGCCAGCCTGAGATTGCCCGTGTCAGCTCATGACATTGTTTTGGCAACAGTGTAGAAAATGGACACTTTAAGCAGCCAAAAGAAATCTCAAGGAAAATGCTCTGTGCTCCATAGCTTTCATGTCTGAGAGTCACCGGCTTGTCTCTTGAAAGTTGAAACTAAGTGTCCTAGTTAGCCCACATGAGAATTGTAATACAAGTTTCTTCTAAACGCATTCAGAGCTCGTATCGGTGCAAGATTTTGCTCAGCCAAAATGGCCACCCCTAAAACATGATACTATGTACATAATTATGAGCATGAAACAAAAGCTCCCATTGGGATTTTTGTTGTTAAAACAGCAGCAGCAGGATGTTTGAAATGACCTTGCCATGTAGTCTATGGGGAAAAAAAACACTACATGGAAATTTACTGAAGAGAAATAAATAATGTCAGTGAAAAACCGAGACAAATGATCCTTTTCTCAGACAGCCCTCCAAAATGAATAATTGATAGCTTGTCGTTCATAAAACATTTGGAAAAAATCTTGAGTATCTGTACCATGTCCCAATTTTCTAAATCTGAAAGATGACGGACGGACGGACGGACGGACGGACGGACGGGGGGGGCTGCGTTTACATATAGTTATCAAGCAAAGTAGGAGTTTTAATACGTTGCTCAAGAGAGTGGCGGATGAGCCAATGTTGCAGAAGCTATAAAGGGATTATTCGTCCCTGGAAGACATAATCATGTTTAACACATTTTTGCCCAAATCCTGACAAATACATTTTTTATTTTTATTTAAATATACCCCTCCACCCACTGGCACGCCCAGCAAAAATACAATTTCAGTTTTTCTTTTTTTCATCTTCTTCTTCTTATTATTATATTACATGGCATTGTTTTTAATATATTTGACACTCCATTTTGCTTACCTGACAACCCCAACAGGCAGGTAAATGACAGCACAGTAAGTTTCCACAAAGTAGCCTCCATGTTTCAGGTCGCCACAGTCTCGCAGTCCTTCCTTCAGCAGTCTCGGGTGCTCTCTCTCTCTCTCTCTCTCTTCCCTCCTTTTTTTGGTGGGCTCGGACACAGCACTCCAGGTGCTTGGCTCTGCCTCCCCGCACAGGTAGGTGTCAGATGGTTAAGGGACACTTCAGGTGAGGAAATATGGAAGCCACCTGAGACACCCTCAGTCCAGCAATGATTGATTGGCCCTCGACTGTAAAGAAAGGTGGAGGAAAAAGTTCAAAGGCAGCTTCACCACTGGGACGTCCGCCTAAAATGTCCGCGTCGTGCGCTGGACCTCTCTCACAGATGTAGGAACGAGAAACTCGGCAACTTGTCGTCGCCGTGTTCTTTACAGTGAGGGGGGGAGAGAGAGAGAGAGAGAGAGAGGGGAGGGACTGAGAGAGAGGGAGAGAGAGAGCTACTGTAGCTTGAGCCTGCAGAAATCTGCCCCCAAAAAATGCCTTTTTATTGAAACCACAGTGACAGCATATTTCTACAAATGTTTCAACTTGATGTTTAGGCCTATCAAGCGATGGAGCACAGGTGCAGTGGTGTAACCAAATAAACATGTGCAAGATAGCTTCATAAATAAAGACATCAATCATAAGCCAAGCCAGAAATGCTTTCATGGTAAAAGCAACAGTTTTCCAGCCAATGTCAAAATAGGAATAGACCTATGGTGGGTCACGGAAGTGGTCAGAGTGCCTTCATTTGATTTTTTTAAGGTTAACATGTTGTGCTGATGCTAATGCAGGACGATTGCTCAATTATCAAAGGTGAATATGGGTTCATGTTGGGAAGAACTCCAAGGAAACGGGCTTTTATCTATTTGAGGATAAGATAGATTGTTTTGGAACTTTAAACGGCAATTTGGAGCTCCAAATAAACGATTTTTTTAGGAAGGTATAGGGAAATGATTCGAAACCATTTGGACAAGGATGAAGGACGGACTGGCAAAATGTGACCACCTCTGCTTTTTACTTACCTTGATTAAGAGCTGGGTCGTTTTGACAGTGGTACTCTGCAGCAGTACTATCACGTCCGACTTATTTCCAGGAGCAACAAGCCTACAATATATTGCGAAATAAATGAGGGAGGAAGGAAGGGAGAATTCACTGTCAGTCCGCAAGAAGTAATACATTGAGTACAAAGCATCTAAGAAACAATTACATAACAAACATCCAATACAAGATTGCATTGTATAAAGACTTGAAAGCAAATCACGTGCTCCCACATTTCCCAAACATGAACTTTTGTATTCAATTGAAATCTTGTTGACCGTTTGGATGAAACATCTGCCACCTTGTGGTCTGTACATGATACTTTATGGCAACATGGGGACCTTTGCCTTTTCATTCTTCTTTCTTTTTTTGTTTTTTTTTGCCAGTGCTGCAGTGCCTCAATTGTCCAAATCTTCTGATCATATTTGTTAAATACTGGTTGTAACTCCATGCAGATAATGTCCAGTTCTTTTTCAATGATGGCTCTTGTCTGCCACTCTGTGGTCGTCAGAGTAAACTACAACTAATGTTCATCCAGAACGGAAACAGGATGAACCTCATGCAGAAGCCGCGAATACTAATGCTTCATTTCATTCTATTCCATTTGCAAAATTCCAGTTCAAAATGTGACATTATTATAAGGTGCTTTGAGGAAAAAAGTAGTAAATGAATGCAATCAATTGCACTGCAAATAACTTGGATCAGACAAGCAAGGCTACCGTTTTCACATTTACACACAATCAGTGTGTAGCAAATCAAAAGTCAGTGCCCCATTTATTGTTTTTAACAATGACAGTGACCTCCACATGACAACAATCAAGAACAAGGCGTCAGCCAATAAAATAGAAAACACCGTTGACTGGTATTGCAGACCAAAACAGATAAACATTTTCAATAGCTGGATTGCACATATATACTGTATATATAGATAGATATTTATTTAGATAAGTTAATGTCAATATAAGGTATATTTTATATCTATACTGAATATACAGTACATTAATTTGATTGCTAATCAAAAGAGAATATCGCTTTCAATCTTTTTTCCCATTTTCTTTGAATCAACTCTGGACAGTCCTTGACTGGCACATTGCACATAAACTCTGAAATTATTCTCAGAAAGGCCCACGGTTTCGCATTTTGTCGTCAGCCTGTCTGAAACCCTTTTTTTTCTCTCTCTCTCTCTCTCTTCCCCAAACCACAAGAACATGTATACTTGTGGTTGTACTTTGCATTACATCCATCAATTTTCTAGTGCTTCTTCAGTTCCGGGTCAACCCATGGGGAAGTAAAAGTACTCAATGAAGCTGTTTTTGCAATGTGGGTGGGATATCAGACACCCCTATGAAGTGAGGGCTGAAAGTTCTTGACTTCATTCGAGTTTCAAATCGTGACACATAGTATATCATTTGAATTAAGGCCCCGCAGTTCATTAGTCTGTAGTTTGAGCACTAGTAATCTGATATGATATCTCTTATGGTCCCCTTGTTACATCACTACTAATTCTACTGAGGTAGACCGATGCATTCATTTGGACAAATAAATAAGAGTGACAGCTTTTGAAATGTTCCCATTTCCACAGACATGATGTAACCATTTTGTGGATATGTCATTTTAGTCTCTAGGTAACTGGTCACCTTAGCTTGGTTGGGCATGCATCCACTCATTTGGAAACGCACGTCCAAATATGGCAGATTAAAATGCTTCATTGTTGTTGTACTTCAAAGAATAACCAAGTGCAGTTTCCAGGCACTCCACTAAGGAACCTGCAGAGAGGAAGTCCAGATCCACCTCTATGAATTTAATGTAAATTGCTAAAGAGCCAGGCTCATTTAAGACACAGTTGCGACAGTTCTCTTGAAGAAAATGAGTCAGCAAGGAGCCCTCACTTTGGAAGTATTTTTTGGCAGGAATCTGAAAATTCTGTAAGAGACACTGTTGAATGGTCCTAGCTTCAGCAATGCCAAGGTAGCAGTAAGTGACTTTAGGCCCAGTGCTGTCACTATTCCCTGCTCCATCAGTCTGACAGTTCTCGGACTCACATTGAGGTAAGCTACAGTTGTGAATCTCACTTTGGGGAGAGGTCCGACCCGATGCCGCCGCCGCCTCGTAACCGATAGCGTAGAGTCCGTACGTCTTGGGGAGGTCCCCGGGGAGGAGGTAGTGAGATGTGGACATGCTGCACCCTGCTTCCCTTGACAAGGACACTAGAAGCCAATCCACCTCCATGTGCAGCTCTAAGCAGCGCGCTTCGCTGATGGTAATGTCCAGGAATTTGTAGTAGACATTCTTCCAGTTCATCTTTTGAACTTTGGTCATGACGGTTTTGCCCTCAGGCTTCTCTGGATTGAAGTATTCACGAAGCCGCTTTCCCAGCGGTACCTGCGAACTTATCTCGGCATAATGGTAACGCACGTCTTCTCGCCAGCGAGTGTCGTAACCGACGCCGAAGATGGCTAGCTTGTTTGAGAGGTGCAGGCGGGAAAACTCGGTCCAAGTTTGAAAGTGCTCCCATTTGAGCTGCACCGATTCCAGGATACGTATCAGCGTCTGCATTGTGTCCTTTTTTCTGAAAAGAAATGGATTACGACGATTAGACCCGCCTTTCTTCTATAATGCACTGGCGGACGGGTGAAATTGACTGAAGGACGCGTGGTTCAAATTCTCACTTACTGGATTTGCTCCGACAGCTCCGCTTGAATCTGAAGAACTCTGCTTTTCGGCATATGTATTTCTTCTACAAAAAAAAACAACAAAGAAGCGGCTAATTCACCGTTCTTCCAAACTTTCGACCCTACCTGCCCAAATACCTACCGGCGGCGTCCACGTCTCCCTCCTGGAAAGCCGAATCAAGCACCTGGTTGCACCAGTCCTCCTGTGAGAAGTCTTCCAAGGTGCTGCCGTCCGATTCCATCTCCTGGTAAAGTCCACTGCTGTTGATCAGCACCGGAGCACAGCTTTGGGAATCCCAGCCTCCCTGACCAAACACCTTCTCCAGTTGCTCTATGGTATAGCTGCTCTTCCTCTTGCCGATGCCATGCTCCTTCACACGGCTGTAGCAACGCCGAAGTGTCTGCGCAAGTGAGAGAAACGTTCAGGAAATCGCGCCCGGGAATATTTGGGAATTTTCATCCAAACATTGATTGCTGTGCTAACAAACGATCTTAAACTATAGGGATAGAGCTGAAGGCCAAAATCACCATTATCCAAGTCGTTGACCCACTTTGTTTACTAGAGGTTCCACCCGGAAGTGCCTATGACGTCATAGTCAAGCAGTCACTCAGTCAACAGAGTTCATCCGCGAATGAAGTAGCAGCGTGTCATGACTGACTGATTGATTGATTGATTGATTCTAAAGCAACGACCAGTAGACAACATGGCTATTTGGATGCTTGAGTGTTCCCATATCCAATCCAGTGTACCTTCATCCTCTCCCGGCACTGAGACGGGGTCCTCTCGTAGCCCAAGTCCGACAAGGCTCTGGACACCCGCTCGTACATGGCAGGGCCGGGGGCCTTAGCGGTAAACATGGTGCCCGCCACTTCCAACTGCTGCATCTTGGCCTCCGTGAGCCTCTCGTTCCCCCACACGGCGATGAGGGCGTTTGTTTCCGAAGGGGTCCACGACATACCCCGACAAGCAGTGTAGTTGTTGGAGGATGAGCCCGCCGCCGCCGCCGCCGATGCCGTCCGGGCAACGGAGCCCGCGGAGCCCGCGGAGCCCACGTTCAACGGCGAGAAGCGGTTGGGTGTGGAGGGACCGGAGTGATACTGGTCGCTCAAATCCTCCGACTCAGGGGATGGCACCTCGGTTTTTGGGATCTTTAACGGCCTCGAGAGTTCTGGTGATTGTTCTGCGTTGCTGGACGCCGCCATGTTCGTTCACTCGGTTGCCTAGGGAGAGAGGAAGGAAGGGAAGGGAAGGCGACGCTCAGGTCAGGCATGGACAAAAATGCGGTGCGGAACCGTGGATTGGATGGATGCGCACGTGGAGGCTGATGCGACAAAAACAACCCGTCCGCCCGCCCGCCTTCAAATTGCACTTTGAAAATGTTTGGATCTCGAATCACTTTGTGCAATTGAGCTTCTCTCATATGAAGACGGTGGCAACCAGTGCTAATGCACGATTACCAGTACTCCTGTTACTGCTGCTTATTCTTATTTGTTTCCTTGCATTTCTTCTTCTCTTTTGGCAAATTGTTTTGCTGCTTTACCTCCGCTGGAAAGAAGGTGGCAGTAATGCACAGAAAGGGAACATGAGTAGGGAATAAGGGTGCCAGTCCGAGCTCGAATTTGGAGATTAAAAAGTCACACCTGACCAGCCATACTATAACAACATTTATGTCATTTGATTTATTGAAAAACACTGCCATGTAATATAATAATCCTATGTATAGAATTGACTGATGTTACATGAAATGGACTATTGGCAGTTTAAAAACGGAACACAACATGCTCGGCTCACAAAATGTTTCAATTTCTACCATCAGAAAGTCGCATCATTACTGTCCCAAGGAACAACACAGTCGTGTCATCCTCGGGCACTGAACGAGACCCTATATTGGATTTGGAGGCAATAATTGGTCATTTGACGGCGTACTTGATGGATTATGTCATTGTTTACTTGATCATTGCTGTGACTGGCTTCCTTTAGGGACCACTGCCCACTTCTGCTTGCTCTGCCATCTGTCCACCTTTAGGCTTTTTGTGGCCTGTGGGGTCCTGACCTGGCCTAAGAGACAGTAACATTCTTTTCAGGTGAAGGTTACTAGCTGTCCAAATAAAGGTCAAAAAAACAGCTATAACCTTTATTACTACTGCTGTCAGTAAGTTGTCACAAGCTGTTTAAATATTAGTTCTTTATCACCACCCAGTGACAATAGACATACGAAAAATAAATATTATATATCATACGTATGTCTTCTATCCAAATGAATGCTCTTATTCTGGCATTCAGTCCACTGATGTCAAATTCTCCCACGCATTGTGAAACAAAAGAAGCCCCTCCCTCCCTTCAAGTCCTCTGCAGACTCCCTCTCTGGCTCTCTGGCTCTCTCATCAGAAGCATCCCAATCAGCATTTAGCTCTTTAAGTTCCTCCAGCTGGGCCCTGCCGTGCCTCCGTCCCAGCGGATTCCACTACCCTGAGCTAACCTCCCCCGAGCGACAAGGGGGTACCAGGTGCCGTGGCTGAGCGAGATGTCTTGGTAATTTGGCTTGACGCACCCTAACACACGCACGCCCTCCTTATATCAAGGGCAGAGAGGGACTATGGACATTAAACACTGTCTCATTAAGTTTCTTTAGACAAGACGGGCAACCTAATGAGAGGCCATGTAATGAGCAACAACATCTGATCTCCACCAGCTCAAAAACAAACCATCCAGCTAGGCTGGCCGGGTCAGGGCCAAAGTCATGTCACGCCTCAGTAAACGGATGGAAATATCAACGGGTCGGCTTGAAGAGATCCAAGTTGGTGCGCTTCCAAAGACAAATAGAGAGTTTTACTTCCACATCTCCACACTGTTTTGAATTTGATTGAAATGATTGTGTCTTGTTTATAAGCTACAGCACGATTGGGTTTGAAATTGAGAAATCATTTCTTATGTTTGTTCAATATTTTCCGAATAAAAAGAAATCAATAATAAGAAGCAAAAATTCCAAATAAGTCAAAGGTACTTGCAGTGATAGTTTTTTTAAGGTCTTCCAAAAGGGCAGCAGCTGGGTGCCATAAATCAATTCGATTTAAATATCACAGACAGCTTTTTAAATTAGGGACATTTCTCAACATCTCATGCATATACAATTAAGAAACACATCGTTAGCTGGTGATTACATAACTTATGACGCAACTAAAATGCTAAATCAGAATAGAGATGTCTTGCTTTTGTTTTAGCGGTGTAATTGATTGCAGTGTAGAACCTGTCTTTGGGTTGTCATGGCAACACGATTCCCATTCTTCTTAAAGTTACGTTAAGTCTGACCCAAAAAAAAAAACATTCTCCGACTGAATGTGTTTATTAAATATTTGCAATGAATTGATTTTTTTTTAGTTTTGGCTGATGCAGAATTGAGTGAAATATCACACAAAATCTTGACCTCAAGTGTCATTGTTCATGAAGGGAACATGGTTGAAGTTGGGGGATGATGGCTCTATCTCACCATGGTGAATGATTACAAAGGTTTGCCCGTCCATGCAGACCCCCCTGCCCCCCTCCGAAGCTCAGGTGTGGAGCAGCTGAACAACCTAGGCCTGTCCACAACTCAATACACCATTAGCCTCTTTGGAGAGAATTTCCATAATATCATATCCTACATAAAGGACAAAATACGTGACACTGGCCATTTTTTTTATCCAATCAGTGTCCGGATTGTAATTCTAATGGGAGACACTGTTTTTGTGACACACACACACACAAACATGCAAAAACGTGTCCAACCGCACACAGCGGCTTGTTGTTTTCATCCGAGTGTGATGTTGGTCCATAATCCCTCAAATAATTCGACCTTGGGGGTTGCTCACTTTGTTTCAGTCTTCTTGAATCTTTCTTTCCCAAACATGCTTAAGGGGGGCAGGGGCGGTCATTAGTCTGCACTGCACTGGAGAGCAGACCATCACCTCTTGATGGGGCACCATTTGAAATAAGCAGCTAATTCGGGAAACAACGCCAGATGGGTCATTTACTGAAGAAGTGGAAACGAAACAAGAAAAGTATTCGGTGAAAGTGCAAAACAAAAATAACAAAGATAATTGCTTTCAGGATGAAATTGGAAGAGAATTTGTGAGTACAATTTGGTGACTTTGACAAGAATGACTTTCCCTAGTTCTCTAGCACAGTCAGTTTTATTTATTTTTTGCACTCATCTACGGCTGCATGGCCGGCCGGGTGTGCGGTGGACCTTAATTAATATTAAAACATTGGCAAGATCCCCCTTTAGTGACGGTTCCCCAGAGACACACAGCTAATTAAAGGGCTACCCATACCAATGAAGTGAATTGGCCTGATCAAATACATGAGTTATGTATGGATTCATAAATATACAAACGTGTTTAAAGAGATTAACAGTATAATACTTTTGGAGGTGAGATCTGAAGTGTGACTACGTACATACCGAGATAAATCAATCAATGGCTTCGTTTATACGGACGACATTTCTTCAATCGGAATTTGGATTCGATTGATGAGCAGATGCACTGTTTTCATGGACACTCACTCCAAATATTGATCTGAATTGTCTTTTTCTTTAGTGACTCGGGCTCTGCTTGAGGTTTTTCTCTTCAGATCAACCATTTCAAGTTCAAGTATGTCATTGGAGAGAAGTGTTTAGTAGGCAAAGGCACAAACATCCGAAAGCGCTCATCAAGAAGGTGCTTGTCCGTTTCCTTCCTTTGGAGCCTGAAGACATGTCGTCATAAAAAGTCTGTCTCTGATCAGAAGGTTTTTAATGACGACATCATGGTCATTTCCTGACAGCCCGACAATTAACTTTTGTGCCAGCGGCTTGGCCGCGCTAATAGTTTCAGTGACTTGTAAGAGTATCGGTCGGCGCCAGCGCTAGCACCGGTGGCGGAATCGCGTCCGGTAGAGACGCTCGGGTCTCTGCCCTAATTGCTATGAAAAGCTCATTTTTATGGAGAGCCAGGAGGGACTGGTGCCCTTTGAGGGATTTTCTTCAGGCTGCCTACTAAATGCACACCATATGGAGGAACACAAAAACATTGCAGCACCAGAAAAGGAAAGTAGTCAAATTGGACCGTAGTTGCCATGTCTAGCAAATCGAAACAAACATGGATGCTGTTATTCCAAGTCATTTGCTGGGACCTGTCCAGTGGAGGCAAAGTTAACCAAGCCTGATCATAAATAGATGGGGACCAGACTAAATAAAGACGGACAGGACGACAATAGGTACATATTGTTGTGTTGTCTGTTAATCATTCCCCAAACGCCTCTGGCTTCAATAAAAAAGAATAAAAGAACAATTTGGCCAGCCTCAGCTGTGAATAAGCAAGCTATCACGGAACACAATAGCGCAGTCACGCCGCTATAATTTAGCTTGTGCTCTCCGACACGCCCCGCCCCGCCCCGCCGTCTTTGTTAATGTTGTCCGTCAAGCATATCATTTGCCTTCAAGGCCAGATGGTTCAAATCCATAATTCACAACAGCCCACCACCACCACCAACAACATCCAAAAAAGAGACATGACATTTTTTGCACGACGGCCCACCTCTTTGGTTAATTAAGCCAGTGAGTTGCTCGGGGGGCCATGCATGCACCTGGCTACCTGTGCTCTACTGTGCTTTGTCCATCCATCTCATTGACATGTGTCGTGAAGAGCCCCATATGTACAGTAGGATGTGTCTAGGTCCTGTAGCTGCACAGAACATCATGTTAAATAACCAGCGCCATTCTAAAAATATGACCAATTTATAATAAGCCTAGGTAATGGTCAGTATTCAGTATCATTCAGTGTTTTTTTTTTCTTCTTGCATGTCATTTGTGGAAAACACAGAAAAAGAAAATGGGACAAATTGTGTCGAACTTGGTGGCCTCACACAGTTTTTGCTGGTCATGGAAATACATTTTTGGAGAATTTAGATTGATCAGACAACTCAAGAAACAACCTGAGTGATGGCCAAATGTGTGTGTGTGTGTGTGTGTGTAAGAGCATTCATTAAATTGTGACTGCCATTTGCCATTGATTTTTCCCTGGAGTGTGTTGAAGTGCGCCTGTCTGCCTGGGGAAAGCAATCAAGCTCAAAAGTTTTCTTCAAATTCAGGGGGGCTGACAAATAAGTCATCTTTTTCAGCACCAATCAATACCATGCAGGCCTCTTGACTGTTACACAGCAATATTTGCCCGCTCTATCGCTGATTGGAATGAACTCCATTTTGCGGAGGGCCACTAGGAGTGATTGTGAGAACGCAAAGCAGCAGACGTATTGCATGTTTTTTTTTCCTCTTGCCGACGTACACGTGAAGAGGGCAACTCATCAAAAGTCACTTGAAGATATCAGCTTTTAAATTTGAGGTGCCTAAAGGCAGACAAGGTCCCAGACTTGCCTAAATTGCCACCTTACATTATAATCCCATTGCATATTGAAATGAATATTTTGCATTTATCTGCATTCATTTGGAAATTTAATGGTATGACAATAAGAGAGAAAAATGAATTTGATCATAAATGAATTCATGAGATGCAAATCTGTGACAGATCCATCTTTTCCCACTACATCTCCTTCCGGTTACGGCTAATTGTTGTATTGTAGTGCAATTACCCAGCGTTTGTTCAGGCTTTACATAGTCTGCTGGTGGGCTGCGGCTGCGGCTGCGGCTTTGTCGAAGCACCTCCCTTCCCTTTAAAGAGAACATATTTCCCAATCAATACAATGGAGCTCAAGTCTTGAAGTAACTCACACAACTGAGCAGAATTCGTTTTTACTAGAAAGGAAAGCTTTGTTCTCGAAAAATCCACAACCCTGCTCCCTACGCCAATCCATCATTGATGCAACATGCTATGAATCGACGCTGTAAATAATGGTAACCCAAAATTATAGCTGAGAATGAGGTATGAGCAGCAATAAGTGTTTTAAAGAGAGGCTGAAGTTTTTGGGATAGCTCTAGTGTTCATTGGGGGGGGGTTAGTTGACACAGAGTCCCAGAGGGAGACGTTGGCCATTTTGCTCAGGGATGGTTCCATCTGGCCGGCACACTCCATGTATATGATGGAGGCGGCAATTACGCCTCTTTGGCATATGGGCAGTGGCAGACACCCAGCTCTAATCATCATGCTTGCCAACTCTTTTGCAGTACAGGTCACTTGCCCCCTCCCCCCCAAAGTTAGTCTTCACTAACTGCCCAGTTGGGTAACTGAGTCTGGCAGCTTGCCGTCAAACGTCCAGCTGGGAGAGTGGAGTTGGGGACGCACGCATACGCTCGCTTGTCTTTGCCCCTGCATGGTTAATCCCAAAGGGCAGCAGCGAAAGCCAGACGTGGCCGCAGATGTTCCCGTGTGGTACCTTGTGGTGTCCCGTGGCATAGCTACTGTATGATGCCAGGCTGACTGCAGGTGCTGGCAGCAAGTCAGACACAATTGGTACAGCTGACACACAAGTCATTTTCTTCTGTTGTGAAAAATGAATTCGTTTTTAAGAAAGGCTGAAAATGATTCATGAATAATGCAGACATTTTTGGAAACATGCGCTTTCTGATATTTTAGGACAGGGATTTGGATTGGGTGGTCTGCGGCTCTCTAGTGCTCTGTGGCGGTATTGCAGGTGGTCCTTGAAATTGCAAATGGCAAAATCATTTTCAATTGATTTCATGTTCAGACTTGATTTGTTTTCCAGCTAATTTTGTGAATCGTTTCCCCATCCAAATGATGTCAAATGTAGCTGAGATTCCCAAAATAAACATCCAGATGCAAATAAATTGCCTGCAAAACAAACGAATATTCCGCCAAAGCAGTGGTCCCAGAGTTGCTTATACGGCATGCTTGGACAAAACCAGTTTCAAAAGCCCTGAGGTTGGAGCACATATTTAATGCGCGTCCATATGTGCGGATGAAGTTGGCGGAGATGTCTCATGAATTGAAGACTCTCTGAAGTGAGGGCCAAAAGGGTGAGCGATGGGGGTCGTCACAGCAACTTTGAGTGTGGAGGAACCCCGATGGAGGGCGAGCAGGATTATTAGGAGTCACACTGAGGCTGTCAGCGGGGGAGTCCAGTGGCCACATGCGACCATACTGCTTCCATCGCATATATGTGTCAATGATGATTTGTAGACTGCCCGTTATTGTTACACATTCATCAATATGCATCTGCACACATCACGCATAAAAGTGGCAACTTTATTACGCAGGATGACTACAATTAGAGCCATTTAGATTGTAGACTGACACTTAAAGTAGCAAAAAATCCCATTCATTTCACTTGGAATGTGTTTAAATAGAAGAACCCACTCAAAAGTGGAGAACAGAAATCTGCACTCATGCTATCATACGGTTTATGCAAATTGTTGACAAATGTGCTTTTAAATATGTTGCAGGTTTTTATTGATTTATTTTATCATGATGTATTCAACCAATTATTTCTTAGAGCACGTATCTAGGATGCAATGATTTTTTGTATTATAAAGCAAAAACAAACACAGCAGGAACTGGCTGGGCTTTTCCCGTCCGTCTTCACTTGTGTAACACAAGCACAACTCGTATGCATTTGTTTGCTTGTGTGATTTACAGTAGTGACAGTGACAATAAGTCAAGTGTCCGCTGCCACCCTTATTCAAAGCCTCCTGGGATGATTATTAATATAATAATTAAACATTCATTGCCCACAGCACCTGCTCTCTTCCTCTCCTCCGGACCCCCGAGAGAGAAGAAGAGATGGGAGGGAGGGAGGGAGGTGCGCAGGAGGAGCCAGAGGGGAGGGGTTGCTGAGAGGAGAGCAGCAAATCCAAAGGGGTCATCATCACATTGGTGGATTCTTTTACACCAGTGAGAGGCTTTTTTTTTTAGTTTGTGTGAAAGGAGACAGCATGTGAAGTTATGTGATTGCAGAACAAAAGAAGAAAGGAGGAAGGAACAATCCCATGCCGGGAAGGAAGGAAGGAAGGAAAGCGCTGGACTCAATCGCTGGGTGGGTGGTCGACCCCCCCCCCCCCCCCCCCCCCCATCTGGAATTGATTGATCAACTCAATTTTTCCTCACTATTCAATCCATTTTTTCCCCTTTCTTGATTTGATCTTAGACCAAAAGGGCACTTTTTGAAGAGCAAAAAAAGAGGCAGCAAAGTTTTTTGGAGTGAGTGTCTGTCAAGATGCTGCGCTATCTGCTGAAGACCCTGCTCCAGATGAACTTGTTCTCCGACACCATCCGAAACCCCAACAACGCCACAGATTTCTTCTTCAACACCTCGCTGCCATCCTTCAACAGCTCTCTGCTGGATTGGGGCAACTTCAGCGGCTTCAACGGTAAGAGTCAAATTGGAACTTCCTCTTTGCTTCCTTCACCTTTTCTCGGGGCAGAACAATGCAAGACGGACAGGTTGTGTCTTTTGTGATGGTAATGCGGTAGAGGCAAGTGGAAGGAAATGCCAGGAGAGGAAATCCAAGTCATGTGAGCTTGACATTCAATTCAAACACCATTCCGAATATGTATTATTATTTTTCTTACATTTTAAATTAGTTTCTAAAAGTTACTAGCTGAATGATACTACATAATATGACTCAAAGTGGTTTACGTAAGCTGCAGTTTTTTTTTTTTTACGGTGCTGGAAAGAATTCTATTTTTGTTGTTTCTGAGCATTTGTGTACCTGCAGTTTGGTTGTGTGCATTGTGTCACAGAGGACAGGAAGCAATAGATATTGAATGGCAAAACCAGCACAATTATTAATGGAGTGTAGATTGAATGTGGTGTCCAACGTGAGCTCAAACACGGAGTCACAATGAATCTATTAAGATAGACGACAAACGTGCCTCGTCTGAGTCAGGCTTCATATTCTCTTTCTTGATGTCGTTCCCAAACCATCAAGAATAGTCTGCAAAAGCTTTAGTTTGCTGGAGTTCATATAAAACCGTATAAAAAAAAAAAAAAAAGTACGGTATTAATTCTACTGTATATGAGCTTGGAAAAATAATGAATGAAAAAAAAAATAGAAGGCTGTGGGAGGACAGCTTGGCTCATCCTGGATGTCCAAATGAAAATCAGTGAGCCCCAATAACCAATTTAGGATGGACAATGTACTTACACATAGCACAAAAGTAGACTGGCGGCAAGTTGATCCATTTGGTGGTTGTTTACGCTCCATCATTTTTTTTCCCCCCCAACCTCAAATGACGTATGGGGACTGCTTGTTAACTAATTATGTGCGTGACGATCAATATAGTCACGCAATTAATGCTAAGTAATAGAGGTGCATTTGAATGATTGGAAAATCCTAATGAGTTGAAATCACAACCCTACACTAACTGGAATAATACAACTCATTTTGAACATTTATGACTTTTTCTAAAAGTACCTATTGATTTAAAGCCACGTCTTGCGCCTTGAAGTATTATCTTGAAATAATATTCCCACTGGTTAAAGCTTCCTAGTGTGTGCGTGTGCATATTTAGCCACTAATTATCCTTTAATATTTCATGATTCCAATAGCTCCAATATGTCCAACCACATGACTTTTTTTTTGCCTAGAAACCAGCAAGAAAATCTTTTTACATTCGTGTCATACAACACACTCTGTCATGTTTTATCTCTGCAAAGCTGACAGTGGAATAAAAAATCAATAGTGGAAAGACTAGCAGTATGGTGCAGGCAGGCAGGCAGGCGCAAGGGAAAGAAGGGAGGATTAGCTTTCTGTCTTTCTTTCTTTCTTTCTTTCTTTCTTTCTTTCTTTCTTTCTTTCTTTCTTTCTTTCTTTCTTTCTTTCTTTCTTTCTTTCTTTCTTTCTTTCTTTCTTTCTTTCTTTCTTTCTTTCTTTCTTTCTTTCTTTCTTTCTTTCTTTCCCAGGCAGTGCTCGTTTCACTCAATGCTGTACCTGTTGCACCAAATGACAAGAGCATTGAAATGCGTGTCATACTGCTGCTTTCAACCTGGCTCTTTTCATCCTCATTTGTTCACTATATGCATTAATAATGGATTTCTAGAGAGTATTTAGGCGGCCAGATATGTTTATTCATATGGAGCGTGCACCTCTGTTTCTCACCACCACACTTTAACTCCACAAGAGTAAGTTTTGGGACTAAGTCCCATGACAGGTGAAATTCAAATGATAATTACCGTGCCACATTTGCTGTCACAGCAAGACTCATACGGAGCCTTTTTGGATCATTAAAAATGACCTTTTTTTTTTTTTTTTTTTAGCAGCACACACACTGTGGTTGATGTTGGCAATGAGACTGTGACTGGCTCTTTGTAGTGGCATAAAAAGGGAATGTGTGATGAGTGGGGAGGCAGGCTTCAGTCGCGGCTGGCCGGACACCTACGGTGGAGAACAGAAGGGGAGGGGGCTTGATGACCCATATTGATGGCACTTGGCCAAAACAAACCCGTATTGTGGACATACAAGCCCTGTCATGATGCATGATGCACCTTTTCAAGCCTCCAATTGAATGTTTTCTCATTTTCCATTGTTAGTATCATGGAGTTCATATTTGGTTTTCCCATATACACCCATTGGTAAAAAGTGAGGCAGACTTGACTCTGCCTCACTAAAAGACATCTCGGCTGCTGTAGAGGTTTTGCAAATGATCATGTCAAAGGGAGTCGTCCTGTCACTCTGTTGCCACCTTCTCTGCTTTTTCCCGTCTTTATTTTGCACATTCCTGTTATCTGCTTCACCTCATTTCCAATTCACCTTGACTTTTTCATTTGGCAACAATGTGACTCATTTCATGTCAAATAGAAAAAGGACTGTTTGAGTCCATTTGAATTTCATTTGCCGTTTTCTCCTCCATCCCTCCATCCATCCATCCAGCCAGCGCTCCTTCACCTTATCTGTCCATCTGCCCCTCCCGTGTTTCTCATTAAGGAGGCTTGTGGGCTTTATACAGTAGCAAAAGAGCATCAGGAGGTGCTCAGCAGCAGTGGAGCAAGGCTCCCAATTACCATCAAAGGATCTTGATGTATTTTCAACAGCTCTAAGCTTGAGCCTACTCATCAAGCAAGGCCTTGCCTTGCCTTGCCTTGCCTAGGCCGCTGGATCCTCCAAAGGCTTATCAATGAGCATTTTTTATTTCAAGCCTCAATCTATTGGGACAACACTGATGCCCATCCTGAATTGATTATCAAATGTCATTTTCTGTTACAAAGCTGCTTTGGACTCAATTATGCACTATGAGGGAAAGATAATCACCTAATTTTAAAAAAGGAGCTTTCTGGAGAGGGCCTGCCTGCCTGCCTGCCTGCCTGCCCGCCGTCTCCCTGCTTGGATGCTGCTAAGTGGTGTTGACTGGATTCTCGTCACAGTATGACTTCATTTGGATGATATCAGGCCACAGCTGCGCTACATATGCTAATTGACTAGTGCTCATTTGAACAACTTATTCATTTCAAAAATAGAATTGTGAAAAGTTCATAAACAGCACCATTTTTTGTCTTGAAATAGTATGGCTTTGTCTTGATGGTACTTTTTTTTTTTTTTTAAATATTAAGATCAATGTTATTCACATGTCAATACAATTTTTGTCTTATAATCTATCAACTGGGGGGGATCATTGGAATTGTATTTTGTGTATTGTAGCCCTATGCTGCCCATTATTGATACACTAATGGTGACACGCGCTTGAAACAACAACAAAAAAGATAGTTTAGCTCATAAATGTATTTTTATTTTATGTACATCAGCGGGCAGGAATGGACATGAGGTAGCATTTGTGGTGGTGAGGAGGAGGAGGATGTGAAGAGCATGCAGGGAAGAAGATGAGGAAGGGCACGGTTTTCGACTTTGTAAGCAGGAGCACGCCACTGCATATGCAAATAGAAGCAAGGATGACTTTTTCCATCATGGCGAGGATTTAAGCACAGGCGGATTAGGATATAAGACAGTGCTTACATACATATACGTATGATGCCATATGGGCAAAAGCAGAATTGTTTGCAAACTTATAAGAAAGAAAGAAGTCATTGATGAACTACAGAATGATGTTACTTGGTAATGAATTAAAAATGATGTTCCACTTCAAATGGGGTCAAACCCTAAAATCAACCAATTCTTAATGAAAATTGTGCAACTGTCAACAGGTATTTTGGCCCACTGGATTATCACTCCTCGTGAGCAAACTGATCCATCCGTCTCAGGTTTGAACTCTGGTTTTGTCTTCTCCAGAATGCATGTTGCACCTTTCACAGCTGAGGAATAAGAATAAGGCTCACCAAAAGCCACTTTAGAAGAGTCACCGTTTTTATCCTTAGCCATTCTTTAACTATATAATTATTATTGATATATTATATAACAATAATTATTATTATCATGATTCATTTTTTTTTAATGTTATCAATTATATCATATATAATAATGATTGATTATATAATATATCCATATGATTAATTATATAATATTATTGGTGTTTGATAAAAACTGCACCATTTCTATAAGAGTCTTAATAATATGATGAAATATGGTGGCTGTTAAATGTATCATCGGAATAAGCGTTCATTCAACAGTCATTAATATCCCCATCCATCAGTGTTCCTTCTTTGTTAAAAAAAAAAAAGCTAGTCAATGTGAGAGGAAGAGTTCATGCAAAAGCGTGTGGTGGGGCAGCGGGGTCAATCAAAACGTGGGGTTAAGTGCGCTGATGACTCTGGGGTCGCAAGAGAGGTCACAACCCTTAACCCATCTTCAAATCCCCTCTTGACATCATTACTCAGGTGGCTGGCTGGCTGGCTGGCTGGCTGGCTGGCTTCCTGCCACTCACACCTGCCCAGTGCATAGATTCTGCTCATCAACTTAGATTTTGTGAAGAAACCTAAACGATTACCTGAATATGATCAAATGAATGACTATGCTTTTGAACAGAATATCTATCTATCTACTAATCATTTGAGGACTCTTGCAGCAAAATTGTATGGCCGTGCCAGTCCAAATCCCTTTCACATAATCCAAATGGTAACGTCAGTAATCCTTTGAATCTCTTTGTTGCCGAAGAATCATGTTAATGATAACCCTGGAGGATCAGCGCAATTGGTCACGTATACCTAAGATGGTGACGATGATGTATATGTTCTGATCCCACTCAATCCTTGCAGCATTTTAATTCACGTTTGGCTTAGCGTGCACAGATGGGAAGATTTGGTATTCCAAAAAAATACTAATAAAAAACAGATCCAAACTACAGACTTTTTTTTTTTTTTTTTAACAATATCCATATGACATTTATCCTGTCTCACATTTTACTTTGCTTTTGTATGTTTTTTCAATGTTAACATTTTATTCTTGTGATATTCTCTCCAAAATTTTATTTGATATCTTTATATATTAAAAATGATATCATTTTTTTTCGAATTTTAAGATTTGCGATTTGACCACCTACCTTTGAAAACCTTCACACGGTGCACTGTGATTAAACAGCACCAAAATAATGGAATACTTCAGTGGAAAAAAGTCAGGGTCTGAACCACAAACTGAAATGGCAACAAAGAATCATCACAAAGCTGAAGGACAACATTTATTGAGCGGCACAGAGGAAGACTTCCTTGCACCATGTGACTGAAAAAGTACGTATGTGGGTGGTGACAGGGCAACAAGGCGCTCTGCTCTGCCCATTTCAGGCATTCGACGACATAGATGAAGATTGGCAGCTCAGCGGCTTGATTTCCATAAAGCTATTTATTAGCCTGATTTCCCAGACTGGGAGCAACATTGACCTGGCGGGCGGGCGGGCGGGGAAAAGAACAGAGGGCACTGATTCAAACGGAGGCCGGCTGGATGGATGGATGGATGGATGGCAGAAGGTTAAGGCGAAGTCGCTATGGAAACTGCACTGCGAGGCTTGCGGGAGTGATTCGGAATAGCGGGCAGCCAATTACCGCTGGATACACGGGAAAGAGCTTAGTGGTCAGAGGTCAATAACTCTTCCGCTCACTCTTACCATAAATATGAGGATTGCTTCTTACAAAGAGTTTGGTGGGTGGCAAAGACCCCCAATCCTCCAAGGCTAATTTGATTGATTTCAATTGTCTGAACCATACAATATGAATTTTATTATTTAAAGTCAACAGGTATGTCTCAATGTTGAGAACAGCAGCTTAGCAGCAGGCCCTCCCTCTTTCAATGACTTCATCCTTGCATGAAATGGATCCCAGGTGATGATGTCATAGCACAGCATCACGTCACGTCACGTCACCTGACCTTGGAGCACAGCTGCGCTCACCTGGACACAAAGGGAGCAGCAGGAACAATGAAGCTATGTACTAAGTGATGAGTCAGTGCAGCATCACGTCATCTGGAATCACTACAACAAAGGCCTAGTCGCTTTGTGTGACTCAATCTATCTGCAGTGCAAGGATCAATAAATCTAAGAAAGAACAGAGGCAAAAAAAAACTAAATGCTACGTAGTTAAGAGTAAGTGAATATGTATCACTCAAGAGGCAAATAACTTCAACCATATCAGTTATACTTGCATAGAAGAACATGTGCGACCTCTGGTGGAGCGCAGTAGTACATCAGTGGCGTCTTTGAAAAGCATGTACATATCTTGTAATACCTATTTTGAACGGAAGATGTCAGTACCTTCTCAATGCTAAATGAAAAGTCTGGCTTCAAACTCGTTTTGTTGTTTTAGCTTTTGGCCACTAGAGGGAGGCAGAGATTTTGCTACTGCTGCAGCACACAAAGAGCATGGGCAGATGAATCTGCAGTTGAGAACTTGAAGCAATGGGTTGGTGCTTTATGTTCATTCTAAAATTGCTCAATGTGGTAAAAACTATATGATGTTTTGACACATTTGCTTAGCTTTTTGGCTTTATTTTTCTTCAGTGGTGTGAGAGCAGGTGAGAGGGAGGGCGTAACCCATTGCAGACTCTCCTGGCCCATGCCAACCTCACCCAGCTTTCATCCATCCATCCATCACTCTATCCTGGCATTTGGAAACGCCCCCCTCATTTTCAAATAGATTAGTGTTTTGGCGTAGCCTATGGGGCTATTGACTTGAGTTGAGATGTGAATGTAAAATGTCATCTGAATGGAGATATTTCATGCAAGAGGTCTAAGTGAAGCAAGCGCATCATCAATCATGATCATGCCTTCCATTTCCATTGGAATAGTCTGCTTTGGGGTAGTCAGTCAGTCAGTCAGTCAGTCAGTCAGTCAGTCAGTCAGTCGTTTCTCTCATGTCTGGCTGTAGCGCTCACATTATTATGCAGCCAAAAATCACTTTTGGACGGTTTAGCAGACAGTTGGAATGAATACTGGACTTGGCTTCTGCCGTTATAGATTTGTAGTAGGCAGTCAACCATTGATGACTTACAGAAGACATGATGGAATTTTCCCTCCTTGGCTGAATGTTCTTTTCAGCAGTGGCGGGCGCAATCCCCATCACAGCCAGAGGCAAGGCAATGCAACCTTGAATGGATTGTTTGTCTTTCCCGGTGTGTGCTGTGCTGTAGTGCTGTGCTGTAGTGCTGTAGTGCTGCGCTGCATCTGCTTCAGTGTTGAAAATGCTTGATAACTTGTCTTTCCAAGGGACACAAGAGGTCAACGTTGAAATAAAAGAATGTAGGTGACAACCTTTGCAGAATCCAAACATGCTGAAATTGTAAAACAAAACAAAAGGGCCATTCTAAGAAGTGGTGTGTGTGTGTGTGTGTGTGTGTGTAATTCAATCCCTTCAATTGATAAACAGAAAATAGCTGCACATAGTAAAGTGTGTCTCTGTAGAATGAATGATCTCAGGCAGCTAAATGAAATGCGACTTGATTTGATTGGTGAATGATGTTACTCGAAAGTGAAAAGTTGATATGTTTTGCTGACTTTTTTTTTATTCATCTGTATTTCTAACTTGTAAGAAGTCGCATTTGCTATCTGCCCAATTGTGAATGGACACATCTGTTCAAAACTCATTTGACTTGAAATTGCAGAATGCAATTATGGAAAAATACAACCTTCGTCAGCCATTATGCCGAGCTTGACGCTTTCATTTGACAACAGAATGATGTTAATTGAAATCTATTTATCATTGGGGTGATGTTTCTTCCCAATTCAATTGCCGTTTGTGCAATAATGATGACAAATTGTCCCTTCCTGTGGGGTTCACCAATGATTCATATAAGTCAGCCTTTTTGTTCACCAAAATGTGGTGTAAAAGAGTCAAAGGCCATTTTGGCAGGTGTTGACAAAGGATGCAGGATACAGGAAGTGCGTCCTGGCTTCACTCAGCATATGTTTAGATCTCAAGACCAAGCAGGAAGTCCTAGCTTTTTATTTATAGTACTATTTCATGTATTGCGGACGTTACTGCAATACAATATCGAACCAAAAGAAATGTACAAAGAATCCTACTTTTAGACAAACGAACAAAGTGCAAAGGATAAATGATTGCAGTGTGGAAATGACACAGCACACTGGCGCTGTAATGCCAGTAATGATGGTTACTTGTCTTCTGCTCCGTTGTGTCTCTATCATCCTATTAATAAAACAACTTGCGCTGTGTTCTGAAATAACACAAAAGAGGTTGCTGGAAATAACAAGCTGACACAGATACTCAGTCAGTTGGGGGGGGGGGGGGGGGGGGGAGATGAGACCACAGCAAAATAATTCAGTCCATTGGATGTGTGAAATGACGTTCGTTTCGGCAACTAACTTGTCCCTTTCTGCCCCGGAGGTCAGATATGATGAACATGCATTTGTCATTTTAAGAGCAGAAAAGGGTCCAAAACAAATGATATCATTTGCATTCAGGAGACATATACAAACAAGAAGTGGGGAAATGAAATGGAATCACTAGGACCTGTATCGTGCTTTTCATAACGTCGAATACAATCTTATCAGACGTTTTCCAGCCCTTTTGCCATCCTGATAGTGTTGTTCAGAGCAAAATGTGAGCGAGCCATTGTCTGACTATCACACTGCTTATCAGAAAGCGCATTGGATTGAAATCAAGCACAGTGCTGTAGCCTAAAATACGCTTTGATTGGAGCTCGTGGAGCCGGAATGCCTCAGGCTTTTCTCAACCAATAACCAGAGCAGAGGTGCAAACAGGTCATTCCTATTTGTTGGCACTGCATGTGTTGCCACACAGGTTAGGAACACAACTGTATAACAATAGACAGGAACGGAAAATGGAGGGAGGAAGCAAATGGATGAACTGAATGTGACAGAAATTCATATTTGTGATGGCTGCAAAATGTGGAATCCAAAGTTTGATTGAACTTAGCATGTATGTTAATGTGAGGAACAAACACAAAACTAGGGTGACAAAAGTTGATGCGACTAAAGAAGTAAAAACTACACAATAATAATAACAATAATGAAAATAATGAAAGAAAAAAAGAATGTGATTGTGTTGTAGTCAATTATTGCTGTAGCTTTTCGCCTGAGAGCTACTCGTTAGGTATGCAGGGAGCAGATCATTTGTTTAACACAAAAAGCCAGTTGGATAGAACCCTCATCAACTGCAGCAGCACGTAAATTGGTCAATTACTCTAATGGAAAATCTTTTTTGTTTTGGGTGGCCATTGCATGGTGGGGGAGGTGATATTTGTGTGGGAGGATGAGAGTGTGTGTGTGTGTGTGTGTGTGTGTGTGTGTGTGTGTGTGTGTGTGTGTGTGTGTGTGTGTGTGTGTGTGTGTGTGTGTGTGTGTGTGTGTGTGTGTGTGTGTGTGTGTGTGTGTGTGTGTGTGTGAGTGTGTGAGTGTGCGTGTGTGTGTGTCAATGGGGGATAACAGGGGGGCCCACGCACATAATGATTTTGTTTACATCTGTGTTGGATGGAAGATTTTTTTTTGGTGACCGTTAAATCCAACAGTATGCAATCCCAACAGCCACCAAAGTGACTGCTTGCAAATGGATGGCTATTGTATTGTGACAGTGAGTGGCTATTGTCATCTGATCAGTCAAGAAGCCACAACACACATTGGGAATGTGCTAAGGACCGTACATTCCCCGAGGTCACGCCACGGCTCTGCTCATGCCGTAGACGTCATAAATAAAGATACACAATGCATCCCTCCGAGCGCTGGCTGTCCCTTCGCTACATCAGCCGCTGGGGACGTTGTAAATAAGAGCGCAAGGGTAGGGGGGGGGGGAATGTGAGCCGGGAGTAAGGGGAGCAGACATTAAAGTGGGAACCTGTGTGTACGCTATGAACCTGGCCATCTCTGGGTAAGGGAGACAAAGGCAGGAAGAGAGGATGATTGATAAAACAGGAGGATGGGTGTCAACAATGAATATGTCGTCCCAGTGTTGCCATCCACGATTATGTATGTATGTCATCAACTCAGGTAAGGTGGCTTTGTTGCAGCTACAGAGCTGAAACTAAATAATCCAGCAATCCTTTTTCTCTGAATGAGGGATTCAAATTCCTTGCACTACAGGATGCTGAAATCATCAGCTGGGGTTGCCGACTGACAAGAACTGTCCTTGCTCTCATGGGGATAAAGCCATCTTTTACAAGAATGAAAAGAAGGGAAAAAAAGAGGCAAGGGGTCATGCAGCTCTGATGAAAGGTGTGCACAAGCGTGTGTGCGTGTGTGTGTGTGTGTGTGTGTGTGTGTGTGTGTGTGTGTGTGTGTGTGTGTGTGTGTGTGTGTGTGTGTGTGTGTGTGTGTGTGTGTGTGTGTGTGTGTGGTGTGTTTTTGTATTCGTCTTGTTTTGGGGACATGGATTCCCACTGTCACTCAGCTTGTGATTTGGGCACCAAAAAGCAGGTCTCAACCTCCTCAAAGCCAGGCAGGAATCGTGTCCAGTATTTATTTTTTTGTCGTTCCAATAAGATACTATTTTATTTATTTATATGTATATTCACAGGATACGATATGATAAAAAAAAAGAAAGAAAGGAGCCTCAGTATCACTGACATGAATGAGTGTCCCTGTGGGCCCTTTCAATTCTTTGAGGTTACAAAGCCCTTTGGAATGTTCAGACCTTTTCTCTCCCTGACCTCTCACAAGAGTATGGATGGAGGCTCTCGCCAATCATCTCACATCTTCCCCTCAGGGTAGTGAAGCTTAACCCTGACAGCTTGCAAAGAGGCTTGAGATGGTGCCACTTTTCACCAGGCTCGCTCTTCACATTTTTGCACCAGACAGACAGACAGACAGACAGGGAGAAGAGTCATGAAGGAGACTGCCTAAAGGTCTGGAATCAAACCGAGTTTAAAAACAGAAATATCCTTGAGGGCCCTTCAGGGAGTGTTCATAGTGGAGCAGCATATGAGATTCTATAGGACCAGGAAAGATATGCCCTACTTTGTACTTTTTTAGTTTTCTTGTTCCAGCTGCACAACTTTCAAGCAGCACTGTTAAAAAATTGGAACAAAATGCAGTTGCTTTTCAAATCCTTATTCTGTCAGTCCCCAAGACTACATTTCTGGGTATAAAGGCAATTTCTTTTTTTGCTTTGCCGGTGGGAGATACAACAGCTATTGTTAGAAAATGTCTACTCTACCAGATCACTATGGTGCTGTGTCAGGCAAAGGAGAACATATCTTGAGTCCTTTATTAGATGTATTTTCCAAAATAAATCAGCTGACTGCGTATAATGAAAGAATGATGATGTTTCCGTTTTCAGTTCACCAGAGACAACAACTCTGCCCTGGAAAACTGCTCCCTCCAAATAGGTCAAATAGAGCATTCATCATAAGATTGGCTTGATATTTGAACGATGCATACAAAATGGTCAAATAGTATGTGGTGTAAGCGCTTGTGTTTAAAGTTGAGAAAGTTTGGAATCATTGTTTTGTTTCAATATGTCTGGCCATCAATATTCAGAAAACATTCTGACCCTAACAAATGAATTTCACAATAACAACATAGAATCATAAAGACACATCATATACAGATCAAGAGGAAAGAAATATCGTGAATATATATACATATGCACACACACACACACCAAGAGTCTGCCTGTTTGTTTACTTGTAGCTAATGTCATTCCTGACAGTAATGCATTTTCAGACATGGCAGCAAAGTGCCACGCTGGAATGCTTGCTGTCACGTAGCATAACAGCAGGTTGAAATGGCAGGCGAGGGGGGCTTCATGTGAACGCCAGGTGAGTGGCGGCCTGAATGAAGTCTGTTGAATGCCGAGCATTTTCTGCCACCTTTGTCATCGCTCGTGTGTTGGAGCTTGGAGGGAAGGCGGTAATTGCTGCCGCTCGCTAACCCTCCTCCTCCTCCCCAGAGCCTCAGTGCACACTTGGAAAATTGCAAGAGTCATTTCATCACCAAGGATGGGAGCTCCACAGAGCGGCTCGGCAGCTAAATTACAGAGCAGGTCCCAAAGCACATGTCTTTGCTGACCCGCTGTTCTGACGCTATTTTACAGAAGATTCCTCCGCCAGAATATACCTACATGCGTGAACCGTGTGATGGAAATGCTTTCATGTGTAAATATAAATAAATAGGACGTATTTGGGGATGTCATTTGTCCATACTATAGTGTTGACAAGAAAAATGTCCAGCTTCTTATCTCCAGACTCATTTCCTTCCTGTTTCTAAACCAGCTATAATGATTGCTTGTACAACAGTGATGGGAATCCAGATAGTCTGACACTGACTGGGTGCGTTCACTCATACGTACTTAAATTTGTTATGTACACATGTTTAATATTTCACAACATTTTATTTGATATTTTATTTCTATTATTTTTTCCACCATCAAAACACATATTATTCATACAGAGCCACAACTGGTGTCTAGGCCCCCTATTATGGATTCATTGAATGGCGTGATGAGATGACAATCTAGCTGTTTATTGATCTGCCTTTCAATGAGATTGGCCGCGACCCAACCTCACTGAGACGCACAGTACAAAAGGGAGGCGAATTTCTGTTTCACATTGAAGTGCGTTTATATGATGGAATACATTTCCCACAAAAGTCTAGCTGGAAGTGCATTAAAGCAGAACCGATCAGGCAATTTAATAAAGCGATGGCATGTCATCTATTACTCAGCTACCGCACTGCACCAAAGCTCACTGATGGCTTGTCATTGTAATTCACTTGCTAAACTGGATAATGAGTCTAAATTTGTGGAGTGAGTACTTGATATCACTGACAGCAATGGCAAATGTTTGACAAAGGCAGTAAAGTAGCATCATCAGTCACAGCCCAGTGGAAGCTCGCTCGCTCGCTCGTACAGCGGGAGAGCTTCATCATGTTTTATTCAATCAAAGCGCAATGCTCAATTAATCAGTTTCACCAATTAAATTTAAACACGTACATGCATAAAATATGAAACAACCATCTGGGGTGTTCTGCTTGCTTCCTGATTTCTCTTTTGTTCTAAAATAGAGTCCGCAATGGCTGGTTCAGTCATTTTTAGCCTGCAGTGTGTTTGATATCCAGGTGTGGAGCAATCCATTGCATTTTTATTCATGTTTACCAGCTTTGTGTAACCCCTAATATTTACTCCCCTCAACGGCCCTCAAAGCCAATCTGGCCTTATTGCTTCATGCAGGATTGTGGCTCTTGATGTGTCAGGACTCATTGGCTGCAGCTTGCCATATCTCTTGGCACATGTGATATTGCTTTTCGCTTTTCATCAAGAGCAGGCAAGCATACACGCAGATAAATAGTGACATTTTGCAGTCAGTGTGTGGAGTGTCTTATTGTCTCTTAGTGCTGTACCATTTTTTTTCACTGCATGGTTTGTAGAAATAGCACCACATTCAAGGTACTTCATGTTTAATGAAAATTTGCATTCAGATTCCAGCGTAAACTCTTCTTTTTGTTAGATAACCTCTTGGAGATAAGGAATGGATGGATGGATGCGCAATGTGTTTCAACAAGCAGTTAGTTCTTCCTTTCCGTGTTTCTGCAAGCTGGCCCTTTAAGAATTGCAGCAGCAGAAGTCAAGTGTGCTGGACGTAAAGCGAGGGAGGGCCAAGTCTTCAACGTAAAACAGCACTTAAGTACTGTCTCTTTTAAAAATTCACATTTTCTAAAGTTTACAAAAATAGAAAGAACGTTCGTCTCGCCGGCTAAGAGAAAGATTCGACAGTGTTTTATGTTCATGTGGAATTACACTTTATTTTGAAAATTATACCGGAAACCATTTCCGCACGCTCTTGTTTTCTTGTAAGCATTTTGAGATCACTCCAGCCAGCCAGCCAGTCAGCCAGCCAGTCTGTCTCAGGCAGCGGACACGAGAGAACGTCGACGACTCGCTGCCTGGAAGCACTGCAGGCTGCCTGCTGGCCGCCTGGCTGCCTGGATGGATGGATGGATGAATGGATGGCTGCTCTGTCATGACCTTCCTGCGACTTGTACTTGTACTGGACCGTTCGCTGCTCGCGAGTGTTGGAAAAGTTACCTTGGGATGTAGAAACTCTGATTTTGATTAGAGCAGCGGCTATGGTGCTACCTGTGGAGTTGGACTCTATTTATGGAGACTTCATTTAACAGGCTTGGATTTGTTCTTTCCCCAACCTATGAAACGTTCCGGTGTATCATGGAGTATCGACTAACCTTAGTCCCCCTACTGGTTTTATGTCCATTCTGGAGTTTGGCTTATGGTAAGTTGAATTTTGCGTTCGAGTGATGATGTTTGCACCGATGCGCCTCCCTCACATCATCAGCTTCCAAACAAGCTTTTAGATGATTCCCCCAAGTCGACGGCCCATCTAAAATTCAAAAGGGGATTTGAATTCATCAACATATAGGGGAAAAAAGTTACTCTCAGGTTTCCTCTTATATGGGATGTCATTTGTTTGCTTATATTTTTGGCAATACACATGAAAACTACCATCTGTAAACAGAACAAGTTTATTATGTTCATCTTTATTACTGAAGCAAAAGTGATGAATCTTTTTCAATGATGTTATTTAAAAGGACACTTCAACCATCAGACATATGATTAGCCCATGTGCAGCCCTGCCAGGGGACCGACCCACCGGCCCAAGGGATCGAAGATTCTGACCAGCATCTGCTCCCCGTTGAAATGTGACATGGGTGGGAGTCACTTTTGCTCATTTATATGACTAGGCCCAGTTCGAGTTGTCACATCCTCCTCTGCACAAAGAATGACAGTAGTGCCATCTTTCCCATTGACTGCTAAATATGCAGTGTAGGCAGGCATTGACACAAATTACAACTGCAATCATTGATTCTACCTGAAAGGAATGATGTAATAATACCACCACACTTCTATTTGCTGCTGCTGCTGCAATGCAGACATAGCTTACTGATTTGAAGTCCAAGTTTGTGCACGCTTTTTTTTTTTTTAGCATGTTCAAGATAAAACGTAACTACTCCGACTGCAATAGAGGGATTGAAGAGCCACATGCAAATGCATTGATTGATATACAGGAAGTGTTGCCAAGTCAGAAGCCCCATTCCAAGTGGAGCCAAGTGTTTGCCCAACCAAGTAAGGTGACAGTGACATTTTCAGTCATCTCTGTTAGCATCAGTCAACACGGTTGTCTCTCCCCTCATGGCCTTGGACAGACTTTGTTTGCCATGCTCTCTACTGCAATAACTGTGGGACGACTTCCCCCCCGCCCAAACAAGCCAGTAACCAGATCAAACAGCTCACACCAAACCTTGATAGCCATACTGAGGGAGGCTAAGCATACAGCCAACTAGCATAATTAACAAGACATACTGTCATGCCACTGTGTGGGAAGCTTGAGTTGAAAAGATGGACTTGTGGCACCAAATTTACATGTGCACAAAGCTCTGGATGGCCCTCAAAAATGCATAATAAAGAGGCAATTTCCTTTTGCGTAGTTGCTCCTACCCATTGAGATGCTTAGCAATGCACACCCGCTGGCTTGCCCAGTGCTTTGTATTCTCATGTAAGTGGCTCTTTTTGCCATGCCTGCAGGGTCAAGGACTCGACTCGGTGGCTGCAGCAAAAAAAAAATGTACAAGCCTGCCAATTTAACTGTGAACACAGAATTTGCAAATCAATTCCCATGGCTTTCGGGGGAAACCTTAAGGAGGAGTTTGGCTTCTGATGAGGCAAGGAAGCTGTAAAACAACAAACACCAGAGGTTGAGGCAGGCATTTTTGGGACCATTTCTCCCCTTTTATATTTGGTTTGAACAAAAAATCAAAACAAATCATTTTCCCATAGTCATCATTGGGAATCGACTTCTTGTATATTTGGGCTCCCGTATGAAAATAAAATAGCTTGCGGTTGACCAGGTTGCGAGGTTGCAGGGAATCATGGAGGGAAAGATGATAACCCTAACCAGCACATTTGTGGGCCCGCAAGGAAACATTTCCAACCTCCAATCATATCGAGACGCTTCTGTTTGAATCGAGCAGAGAGCAGACTATTTCTAGCCACTATTCTGATGTGAAATTTGGCAATGACATTTCTCTTTCTCAGTGGGTGAGGACCTTTTTGATTTCATATTCCCTGCAGGGCAACAGTGAACAGAATCTTTTTGATTGTGTGTGATGACACATATGTGAGCGTGTATGTTTTCCTTGTTGCAGGATCTCGACCCAGGTTAGAGGATGCTGCTCCGCGAATCGTCGAGCATCCATCTGATTTGATTGTGTCCAAGGGGGAGCCAGCCACCCTCAACTGTAAAGCAGAGGGGCGTCCCACTCCCATGGTGGAATGGTACAAAGATGGTGAGCGTGTGGAGACGGACCGCGAGGACCCTCGCTCTCACAGGATGCTCCTACCCAGCGGTTCCCTCTTCTTCCTACGAATTGTACACGGGCGGCGGAGCAAACCCGATGAAGGGATCTATGTGTGCGTAGCGCGCAACTACCTGGGGGAGGCGCTCAGTCGCAATGCATCTCTGGAAGTGGCAAGTGAGTAAGCACCTTGGAAGTGCTCTGACAAATGGGATTTATTTTATTTTTTTATTCATGATGTGTGAACCATATGACTTGCAGCTTGGAGATGACAAGGAACAAGGCTAGCTTAGCCTGCAAAAGCAGTTTTCACTCTGGTGTCTTATAATCATCACTCAGAATGCCACCCCTGACCTCGGGATCACGTCTCCTGACAGCTTGAACCCCAAGCATAGTCTTCTAATACCGCCTGTCTGTATCTATCTTACAGAGTGCGACCTCTGTCATGTTGTGTCCGGCCGGGGCGCCGTGACTCCACTCCATGGTAGACAGCTTTGTCTCAGGGGGGGAAAAAAAAAACATAATAGCTTTTGCTGCTGCTGTATTGCTGGAAAATGTTCTGGAGGAGGAGGAATGCAGGTCACTGCTCATTGGCAGCTTCTTCAGAACAGATGTTAATTCATTTTTCAAATGCCACAGTTGCCAGCTAGCCAAAAGCCACTTTTGATATTTGCTTTGAGACAGTAGGCCAACTAAATGAGAAACACACTGGACAATCTTAATTTGACTTTATCTTTTTTAAAGAGGCTGTGGAATAGCTTTCTTGCACGCCATTCAGAGCAATGCATTCTGGTATGTTTTTTATTTTTTATTTTTTTGACCGACCATCACGCACCGCTGCATGCACATTAAGTTGACCAGTGCAGAAAAGAAGTCCTGTTTTTTTTTAATAGTTCTCCTATGACTTGTGTGTGCCTTTAAAAATATCTTTCTGCAAGATGTGTTTTCATGCTTGACTAATAGGATTACAGCTTCATATGGTGGCTTGTACAGGTTTAAAAGAGGGCGATCAGATGGCTGAAGTGAGGCCATGAGCTTAACCCCCCTTTTGCATGATCTGGACCCGGGCCAAAGAGAGAGGAACTCAGGGGTCGGGTGGATCTGGTGGGGGTTTGGCTGCTGGTGCTTGCTTCTTTCTACAACAGGTGGTGGGTGTGAGATTTAACCTTCTCCTCCCCCCCAAAGGACATACGACAGTGTGCCTGCCACAGGGGCTGCAGAGAACAATAAAGTGGCCTTACTCCAACTGATCCTCATTATCTCTCTGAGCTGCACTGTCAGACACGCTAAATAACTGCTCGTTTCTAGTCCAATCATATGCACAAGTACAAAGGAGCTCCTCACCCATACGGATTTGTTAAATAAGTATATTCATAGTATTTGATATGTTTTAATGAAAACATTGCGCTTTATTTTGTCTTACTTTTTGTTTCTCCATTCAAATGTCTCACTGAGCTTTCTATAATAAGGAACATGAGCAGAGAGTCATTTGTCCTGCTTTTTTTCCTACTGACTGAAGTTTCTCCCAGAGCAACAGAATGAAATATTGTAAGTGTGGGCAAACAATTGTGCAAAATGCTTATTGATTTTGGCTGTGTGTATTTGTTGAGGATTCATTTCTCAATTAGACGGTCAGCCACCTTAAGACTTAGCCAGTTCATTCATTCAACTGGAGCGAAATGGATTTCTCCTCCAAGATCCATAGGTTTTGGGCCGTTGGTGACAGCGTGGAAAATGAAAACCATTGTCCTTCCTACAGCCCCTCCCTTCATCTTCATTCTAAATGCGTGATGTTGCACAAACAAGAAAAAGGGCAGAATAGGCGGCATTGGCCATCTGAAGTGGCATCCTTTTGGTGGTGGAGCGGGCGGGCCGTTTGCTGGCCGTTTGCTGACACAGCATACGAGAGATGTTAAGTCAGACGGATGCCTAACCTCTGTAGGACAGACACCATGATGAGGTAGCAAAAGTGGACACTGTCGGTCTGTGACCTGGCAGTGAAACTGAACACGCGCAGGAAATGTCAGGTGCTCCAGTGAGTGAGTGAGTGTCTTTGTTTTTTGCAGGCAATGTAAAAAAAAAAAGAGTTCTATTATTATTATCATCATCATTATAGTATTGTTACTATTATTTTTTTAATTATTATTTCTTTTTAAATGAATTATTTATTGAAATAGTGATTCTATAGCTTTCCAGAAGGCTGAGGGCAGCAAGGACACAAGGTGGGAGTCATTTGCCTCACAATAGACCTTTTTGCAATTTACACTGACCCTCTTAGCCCAATGCTATGGGGCACACGACATCCGCTGTTTCTAGATGAAAGTAATCCTCTTTTCAAGGCCAGACAATTGCTTTATTAGCTGACCACACACAGGAGCGTGGACCACCCCTGTGAAGGGGCCCTCTGCTTTAGTGAAGGCTGAAGGAAGGAAGGAAGGGCTGCCATTGTTTTTATTGCGCTCCTTAGCGGTGGCCGTGCATGCGTTACTTTGCCAACCTCGGTTCTAGATATATTATTATGAGTGGAGAAAAAAACCCCCAACAGACTGCAGTCTGTGCTGCTGCCAAACAACCAACCCCAAGCTCCATCTCGCCATCTTCCCCAAGCCCGCCCCGCCCCTCCCCTTTCTCAGCACTCTGGATGTGACAGAACGCCTCTCTGTGGAGCAAGGCCTCGCCATTTACGAGCGCCATGAAACATCACACCTTGATAGATAACCTCATCATCGCCCACTGCTGTGTGGCAATATCTCATATGAATTCAATTTCAAAAAGTCAAGCCGCAGTGATTAAACATTTGTAAACAGGATCTGAGCATGGCATGAAAATTCAATTGAACGTTTGCCTGATGATTATGTTGTGCTAAGTGTTTTATCTATGCTAATCGCAGGCTTAACATCTGTTTGTAATGCATCACACCGACTTGGAGATTTCATTTCAGCCTTATCTGAGCCCGGTGGCAAATAATTAGATTTCTAGAAGTCGACCGGGAGAAATAAGGTTTTGCACTGCGTGTATTTTCTGTCTGTCTGTCTGTCCACCTGTGGTGTTAATGGTTCACGTACGAGCCTCTGGGTATGAGCCTCTGGAGCAAACGACACTGGACAAGGTCATTTCATTTGAATGGCTGTTTCTTTCTGTCAGAAGAGGAGAGACATTATCTGTTGATTGTTGGCAACATTCCCATAAAGTTACCCTGTCCTAATATTAGTAGTCATGAATTCTGAATGAAATACATCAATGTAATAGATACCCGCGATTGAAATAAATCAACAATAAACCGCAGTGTCAACTTATGACTAAACAACAACAATGATATTTGATGGAGCGGAAAGGCAGTGTGAAAGTGTCGACATCTGTCCGATCAACAACCCCCCCCCCAATTCTCTTGACACTCCCTCGGCCAATATCCTGTGTGGGCCCGTTTCATCATGGTGCAATAGTTGATAGGGATCAGAGGGGGTCCACTCGGGATAATGAGCAGCTCCAGACGGGGCCTCTGTTGGGACCCTGAACAGATACGTATATTGCCTGGAGAGAACACAGATGACATGCTTGTGTGCATCTAAGCAGCTATGAGCATGGAACAATAGGGAGGGAGCAAAAACGGAACATTTGATCATGTGGGCTTACGCTGAAGAAGGTTGCTTGCTTTTGGGAGAGAACAGATGACCAGCAATATCTGCCCATATCTTTCCTTGATACCCCGCCCCCTCCCAGCAAAGGGACTGTGGTTCATTCTCTATCTCCCGTATGAATATTTATGCGTTGGGGCGTTGGGGGCTGCTGTCAAGTATGTACGCGCACACGCCGTCCTTAGAACAACACAAACAGCAATAAAGCTCTTTTAATTACAAGTGAGCAGCAGCTCACCCCAGATGTGATTTTTAAAATCCAATCAAATGTTCAAATGAAGGCTTGGCCTTGGTCTTTTTCACTTATTGCTAGATCACGTGGTAGCTAGCTTGTACAGATGTGTATCATTTCTTCTTACTGAGTGATCGTTGTTTACAAAGATATAAAGTTGCCTGACTCAGACCTGGGCAATCAATTGAAATGGGATTTCTATTTTGCCTTCACATTGTCTCAAATACAAATAGAAGATGCATGATCAGGGATCCACGGCGGCCATCTTGAGGTCATCGGAGATCTTGCAATTCCTTTCCTTCTCTCTGTGCACTGAATTTTAAGGAAACAAACTGGGAGCCACTTTGATTGGCTGAAAGACGCTTGCTCCCACAACGGCGCAAACGCCCTTCTGTTTGCACTCATGAAAGAAAGAAAAGTCCACCCTATGCGTATGGTTAGACTGCACTTCACGCTAGCTTGCTATGAAAATAGGGCCCCTAATCCTTATCTTTTCCCTTGTGCGTTACTCTGGACGCTGATGAAAGCATGCCGGATGGGGATTACTCTGGCTTTGTGAAAGGGCTTTTAGGAAAAGGTCAAAGTGCATGTACTTGATATGCATCCTCAAGGGTCTGATGGGTAATTGCCGCTACCTAATAAACTTTTCACCCTATTTCCACTCAGATACGTATATTGTGAGTTAGTAGTAGCATCACGTAGGACATTTGTATATTTTGGCAACTTTGAATGCGGATGAGATATTCATATCAGGATGACTTATTCATATCACTCATATCTCTGTAATGTAAGTAAATCAATCAATCAATCCTGATATCCCCCAAGCATCAATTAAACATCCCGTATTGCCTTGATGTCAACGTTTTCAACTCTCATCAAAGAGCAGCAGTTCATATTTTGCAGGGAGAAATCCTTTTCGAGGAAGGTTTTGTGACACGACGAGCCGTTTTTGCCATCTGTTTTCCCGCTTTCGGGTGACGGGAAGCTTTTAGGGGAGGAATGTCATAGAAAGTGATCCATTGCTTTGTGGAATCCCTGGAGTGGCTTCGAGCCGACTTGTAGCCTGCAGGCGGGCGGGCCGGCCGCCCCGTTGGCCTCTGTGGCTTTGGCCTCATCGTGGTATGAAGGCATCAACCGCAACTACAAAACCGCACCATCCGAGAGGTCTCTCAAGAGTGAAAATAGAGAAACCCATTGCCTTCCAAATGTACACTAAGGTGGAAGTGAGCCAATCCTTTTCTGCTATTTCTATTCTCTTGCCGCTGTCAATGGCGTTGATTTGTCTGAATTTGTATGCAGGAGCGAGCCACTCTCAGTATTGCAATGGATTTATGCACGTGAATTTGCCAGGGGAAATCGTGTGGATGAGAGTGAATCATTTATTTACCTTCATTATTAATGTGCACCAATGACAGTAACGGAAAAGATAACACAAAATGAATTCAAGTATGATTCACACTTTTTCTCCTGACTTATAGTGGGACATGTTCACATGATGTTTATTGTGTAAGCAGAAGTAAAGATCTTTTTTTTGATAAAAGTTTGGATAGATTTGAAAAAGGTGTCAAATTTGTTTCCCCTTTTTTTCCCCTCTTCTTCCCCAGTTCTAAGAGATGACTTTCGCCAGACTCCCAGCGATGTGGTGGTGGCAGCAGGTGAGCCGGCCGTCATGGAGTGTATTCCTCCCAGAGGACATCCTGAGCCCACCATCTCGTGGAAGAGAAATAATGTGCAGGTCAACGACAGAGATGACAGGATCACAGTAAGTTGACGTTATTCAGGCACAAACAACAAGCCGATTTCTTGGCTGACTTGGACGTCTGCCTTGTATTCATTCACTTTGCGTATTGTTTTCATTCCACATACGTACGTGCGGATCAAGAACATTGTTGCACATTTGGCTGTATTGATTTCCTTTTTCAGATCCGAGGAGGCAAACTAATGATTTCCAACACCAGAAAAGCTGACGCTGGCATGTACGTGTGTGTTGGCACCAATATGGTTGGAGAAAAAGACAGCGATCCAGCTGAACTGGTAGTATTTGGTAAGAATTGCTTTTTTAAATACGTATTTACTTCTTTGATGGGAATATTGA
Organism: Syngnathus acus; assembly: GCF_901709675.1. NCBI lineage: Eukaryota > Metazoa > Chordata > Actinopteri > Syngnathiformes > Syngnathidae > Syngnathus > Syngnathus acus. The sequence continues at coordinate 674,684 of NC_051099.1, read as the reverse complement.
ATAGCTTCAGAAAGTTGATGGAAAATATGTACATTATCTTGGATTTTGTTTTCTCCCTTTCTCAGTAGCAGTCGTGGAATGTTTCTCCGCTGGTTGCCGTTTTTCTTGGCTTGCTTTTTTCACGTCTCCCCTAGTCTGGGCAAAGCTCTCAGCAGCAAACCAGTGATTTGGAAGTGTGTATTGATCCTCGCAAACAAGGCGAAAATTGCCATTTTATTTCTGCCTCCTGACTGCTCTTTCTTTGATTATCGTGAAGCTCATGGGTAGATTAGGCTGTGGTTTGGGTTTTTTGGGTTTGAATGATACAAAAGTAAAGTGACTTCAAGAAAATCAGCAAGTTGGGTTTAGTGTCCTTGTCGGGATAATGATCCTGCAAGAATAGCAATTGCACAAATCCAGAAGTGTGATTGCGTGTTGTCTTTTTAATCCACATTAGAAGAATCTAATGGGATCCAATTCAAGTGCTGTGCTAATGAGAGATTTTTTTTCTTTTTTTTTTTTTTTAAATGTGTTTGTTGTTATGGTTCTTGTTGTTGGAGGTGTGACACTCTCTCTTTATCCGATCAAAATGTTCCACTCTTGTCTTTCCTTTCAGAGAGGCCAGTATTCACTAAGCAGCCGGTGAACCAAGTGGTGTTGGCTGACGATACGGTGGACTTCTTTTGTGAGGTTCATGGCGATCCAACTCCGACTATTCGCTGGCGGAGAGAGGAGGGGGAGTTGCCTCGAGGAAGGTAACACAGGCACTCATTGTACTTTTTTCTGGAGAATCTCTTTGCAAGCTATTGCTATCAGTTACCAAGTAAATGACTCCCTTTCTGATTTCACATTTGGTGTGCATATTAGTGAAGTAAATACAAAAATAAATCAGATCCACTTCTAGTGTGTTTAGTCCGATATGAAGAAAAATGTCCCCCTATTAAATTCAGCCTTCAATAAATAATAATAAAAAAAATGTGCTTATTAATCTTTTGCTCGACCGATGTTAGAATTGACACCGGGTTGACGTGTTTGCAGATACGAGATCCGCAGCGACAACAGTCTGCACCTGAACCAGGTGCGAGCCGAAGACGAGGGCACTTACACGTGCGTGTCGGAGAACAGTGTCGGCAAAGCCGAGGCGGCGGCTTCCCTGCAAGTCCATGGTAAGACCTTTGCGTTGAATTGGTTGACAAAATCTTGTCTATGTATTGTACATGTGTGTGTTTCAATGACCATGCTTTGCAGGGTTTGAAGTCATGTACTGTAAAACTATTATCAAATGTCCAGGATGGCACTAAGAGAGACTTTGTGTCTGCGTAGTTCAAAAGAGCCGGCCGGCCGGCCGGCCGAGCATTATGCCGCTGGGTACCGACGGCTCGCTAAGACTATATGAGAGATAAAGCGGAAAAAAGTCGGGCTTTAAGTTCCTTTTCAAGTCTCAATTCTTCATGCCTCTAGAGAGAAAGGCAAGATGAAAAAGAACTGAAATGACATTAGAATAGTCGCTTCCTTGAAGAGACGCACTCAACTGCAAAAAGTGTCATTTGACGTGATAAAAGGGAATATTTCAAGCCACGCATTTTGTCATTTTCCACATTTGAAAAGTACATTCAAGTGCTTGCAATGACAAATACACCCTGTTTGTTGATGTCAGACATATTTGTATGTTTGTTCATGATACATTCATTCCTTTATTTGTCCCACAATTCCAGAAATTCCTGTTATAAAATAGACTGAATAAATATAGACATGATTGTGTATTTGTAGCTGACTGAAGAAGCAGATTGAATGTGGGTCATTGCTTGCAGCTACAGGACAATAAGAATAACAACACACTGGTTTTTGTGTAGCTCTAACTCATTACACGCCATCGTGTCCAGTCTATTTCATGTACTGTCTAACATCCCCATTCATTCATTCATCCATCCATCCATCCATCCATCCATCCATCCATCATCTCATTCTTCTCTCTTTTCATTTCCACCCATTTTGCGTCCTTCCATGGCAGTTGGCTCATCCGGTGAGTATCTCGTTTCATGCCATTTCTGTATGTTTGAGAGTGTGTGTGTGAGACTTAGTACATCATTTTGGGAGGAATTGTTGAGAGAATAACTATAATTAGCAGCCAAACACTAGGGTTGGAATGACTACGTTATTTTCCACAATTGTCAGCAGTTTGCAATGCAAGTTGAATTGAGTCTATCTAATGTGGAATGGAGTGGAAGAGCATACAAGCGTATATTACACCACTTCCAATGAATTCAACTCAATGGCCATGTGCATGTGGGTGTCATCTGAAAATGCTTTTTTTTTTCTCTTTTCTCCAGTGCCCCCTCAGATCGTTGTGCGGCCACGGGACCAGATCACAGCACCGGGTCGCACTGTAACCTTTCTGTGTGGCACAAAAGGAAACCCTCCACCGGCTGTCTTTTGGCAAAAAGAAGGAAGCCAGGTAAGAAATGCTCATGTTTATTTTGAAATCAATTCTTCTCAAATATTGCATCAGCTTGATAATGATGGTGCATATGCCTGATGAAGAACTTGATAGGCCTTCATTCTTTGCTTGGTCTGTGTGCTGTGTGTGCTATTGCACCAGCATGACACTCACCCACACAATCATATACACACACACACACAGACTCCTTCCAATCATTTTTCTTCACTCTGAATTTTTCTCAGCATCATAGCGCGAGTGTGCGTAGGCTTGCACAAGTACAAATGTGTCCATGTGTGGGTTTTGCACAAGTGTGTGATCAGCTTTCCAACATGTTGGAATGTACTGAAAGATGAGATGACGAGAGTGTGTGGGTGCTGTGGCGAGGTTTACACTTCACTGTATAAATAACATTTCATAAAAATAAAAAAAGCCAGCTTAAACTAGGAGCATGAGCATCCATGCGCGAATGGAGACACATCCATCCGATAGCTAATAAGCATCAGATGTTAAATATGGATCTGACATTAATTCACCTGTCGTTTGTTTTTCCTCCAGATTTTGCTGTTTCCCATTCAGGAACTCTCACAAGGGCGTTTTTCTGTGTCGCTCAGCGGTGAGCTAACCATCATTGACGTCCGCGTTGAGGACTCTGGCTACTACATTTGCCAGGCCATCAGCGTGGCAGGCAGCATACTGACAAAGGCCTTACTAGAGGTGGAAAGTGGTGAGTTACACACACACACACACACACACACACGTGCACACGATTCTATGTAGGCGAGTGGAACAACCAACACCGCATAGGCAAGTTGCTAGATTCATGTCAAATTGTTTCCCCTAATTGGTTGATTGTTTGATTTTGAGGAATGAAGATAGAGCAGACACATTTGACTTTGAATGTTCACAGATACATTGGAACCTCTGGTTTTTAGATTTCAATTTTGGATCTTCCACTATAAACATCTCCCACTGGGCTGGAGGCATAATGCTTAATCTCCTTTCAATGTGCACTGATGTAAAGTCAAATATCCTTCAAATGAAAATCCCCCTCCCCCAAATGAGCAGACAGCAGGGGGTCTTTTCTGATGTAATCAAAGTAGACAAGTGGCACTATGCAAATAAACCAAGTGCAACATATGTTTCTCTCAAAGAGGCTTTTCGTCTGTCACCACTCCTTGATGGACTTTTCACATGATGAGTTGCTTCCAGAAAAATCCTGGATTGGTTCAAATCCCAGGGAACAAATAAATGTTTGTGGTTGTGACTGATGATTATCATGAATATGTCGAAATTCTGCAAGCCACGGTAGGTAGACAGGTGGCTAACCTTAGAAGCTAGGACTAAAATGTACAAATGTCGTTCATCTTTTGAATCCCCCCCCCACCCACAGCGCCCTCCGATCATGTTCCCCCCATCATCCGGCAAGGGCCGGCAAATCACACGTATGCACCGGGTTCGACGGCACAGTTCCACTGCCACGTCATGGGGAAGCCCACTCCCACTATTCAGTGGGAGAAAGATGGCCAAAGGATTCTAGGGACTGATGCTCGAATCCGTCTGATGGAAAATGGCACGTTCCAAATTGCCAATCTTCAGGTATGTCCATTGGATTGAAATGTAGGCTGGCATAATTCCCTGTCTTCGATTAAAACCGACTTGTTTTTGTATGTATGAGCAGCACTCTTGAGTAGTCGCTGAATAAGAGGAGAGAGCAGAAAAATATTCTCAGCCTTGAGGCGTGACCAGCATGATCATGATTATGCAAGGCCATTAGCAATCATTTGTGCTTTTGTACTCCATGCTAATGAAATCCATTTGGCACACAAGTCCCTCTTGGATAAGAAGCAACACCTGAGGTCACCGTTGCATTGCAGCAGCAACTTGAGGAGGAGACTGATTGATAGCGGGCTTTTTAATGACGAACCATCATTAATACTTGTAATTACATTCTCAGGACATTTGAGATCTGAATAAAAGATTGAGCTGGATCTAGAGAAGCAAGATAAGGGGTGAAAGAAATAGACGAAGCGCTCGGAAACCTCGCGTTTTTCAAAGGTGTGAAACTTCATTTCTTAGAAAACTTGTTTGTGATCAGACAGTTGTTCTTCACGGTAGTCTGTGTAACATCCTTGCTCACTCTAGGATGTGTGTAGCTTGTGGCATCAGCGGGTAGATTTATTGCACGCTGGATCATTTGATTTGCACTGAATATCAAGTAGCTGGTTTAAAGACAGGTAGGTGCCTGAGAAATTTCGAACTGGTCATTAAAATTCAGTCTTTGATCCTTCTTTTAAATCTCCTGCTCTGGCAGCCAGGGATTTACTGGAGATGAGGAGCAGAAAAGGCACAAGCTTGACTTTTGCCTTGACTTCAAAGAGTGGAGATCCAATCATTTGCAAGTTGAATGAAGCATACATGACCAAAATGTCGACCGTAAAAGCAATTTATTGATCGATAATAATGAGCGTTGTCACAATTTCTTCTTCTTTCTCTCGCTGAAAACGCAGTCGCCAGGTTGGCCGTTAATTAGGTCTGAATGTTCTGCCAACTTCCTCGACGCTCAACGAAGCGCGACGCTTTCTGCTTTTGAGCGATATGTCATTTTGTCACATCACCGCTAATGAGTTCATATGAACATTAAAAGCCGGCCTCGCAACACACTCAACCGATGACAGCGCGCAGCGCACCCACCTCTTTGTTTTGTGTTGCCAGGAAACCGACTCTGGCGTTTACACTTGTCTGGCTGCCAGCTCCAGCGGTGAGACAAGTTGGAGCGGAGTGCTCACAGTCAAAGGTGAATTTCTCTTTTTTTTTTCTGCCTGCTTCTAATCTATGCAAATGTGAGCTTCATGTGGGTGGCAATGGATTAAGATGCATTTGTTGTTGAACGACAGAGAATGGCGAGCCGTCAGTGGCTCAGAGCACCGAGCCTTTCCAGTTGCCAGGTCCGCCACACAAACCGATTGTCACAGATGTGTCCAAGAACAGTGTCTCTCTGACATGGCAAGCCAATGCTCACGAGGGAGGAGCTGCGGTCACCTCCTACATCGTTGAAGCCTTCAGGTGACTTTTCGAAATCCAATGATGTTCTCACACTTTTCGACAAATAATGCTGACAACAACCAGTACTGTAATACTAAGTTCGAAACCTTGGAATGTTTTTGTAGTATTGTATTCTAAATGTAGCACTTGTAATTTAGAACTTAATTGATAGTTCTCAAATTCTTACCCAAAGAACATTTCCAGAGTATTTTTTGCTCTGGAAATAGGAGATATTGTTTTTCTAGAGCAGACAACAACATGATATAGTTCAGCCATCCCCAACTGCCGTCGGACCGACAGATGCTTCCCTATTTTCTCTTTAGTTTATGTTCCAAAATGAAGACTTGTTAGTTGTCTTATTCAAAAGGTGTGTTTTCCCTTTTTTTTCATCTCGTTTGTTAGGAAACAAAATGCGAACATGCTTGTGCGTTGACTTTCCCCAGAAGATTAATTGCATGATAGCACGCTAATTTGCAGCATCATTAATTAACATGTTAAACTGACAGCCCGTTTATAAATTGGATGCGAATGAATATTGCAAAACACGCACACTCACAAATGCTTTTTGCCATTTGTGACATGAAGAATGTCATCTTTTTAGTGGAATGTTACATCACACGCCACGCGAGCCTTAAGCAATGATTGGCCTTGGCGGCCAATTTAACGTGAATAAAATAGCGGTAGCGTATCCTACGGCAGATCTTGTTCCGCGCACATGAATGCATTGAAAGATTTGAAAGCGAATTTGTTTTGTCCCCATCTATTCCAGCCAATCAGCCGGCAGCACTTGGCAAACTGTCGCGGACATGGTGAAAGTGGAAACGCACACAATCACCGGCCTTCTCCCCAACACCATCTACTTATTTATCGTCCGAGCCGTCAACGCCTACGGCCTGAGCGACCCGAGTCCCATCTCGGAGCCTGTCCGAACACAAGGTCAGTCCGAAAGGAAGGAATCGAAGGTGAAGAAGCCGACCGAGTGTAATCTCGGCCTGCGTTTGGTTCAGACGTGAGTCCCACCGGTCAGGGAGTGGACCACAGACAGTTACAGAGAGAACTGGGGGAGGTGGCAGTCCAACTACAAGAGCCCATCAGAGCGACGACATCCTCCGTCCGAGTCTCCTGGGCTGTAAGACTCTTGGTTTATTTGTATTTTTATCTTTCATTATTCCAGGGAAGGTCACCGTGTGTGATTTCTTCCTCTAGGTTGATCGTCAATCTCAGTACGTGCAAGGCTACCGTCTCTCTTACCGCCCCAGTGGAGGAACATGGCTCCTCCAAGACATCAATTCCCCCTCTGAGCGCAGCACCGTACTCACCAGCTTGCTTAAAGGAACCGAGTATGAAATAAAGATCCGGCCTTATTTGGACGAATTTCAGGGGAAAGACAGCCGTACAATACTGGTTCGAACCCCAGAAGAAGGTAAGAGTTTGACTAAAGCTTAGGAAAGGTAATGAGTGTCGTAAATAAACAAAGTATAATCTTCTTCTTTTTCTTTTTTTTTTCTCATCAGCCTCATTTTGGGTTCGGTTAATACTCCCCATGTTATTTGAATGTTTGGCTCCGGCTCGCATTTTGCTTCTATTGCTTGATAAAAACTTTGGATTAAAAATAACGGTTTGGGGTCACATGCAGCATTTTCTGTCTTTCATACGAAGCCTTTCTTATGCCTTTTAGTGCCGAGCGCCCCGCCAAGAGCTGTTACAGTGGCAACGGTGAAGCAAAGCAACAGCTCCAGCATCATTGTGTCATGGGAGCCTCCACCCAGCGACATGCAGAATGGGATCATCCAAGAGTACAGGGTAAACACCTCGGACATACAAGGACAACGTTATTAGAAGAGTGCTCGCTCATCTTTGTTTGTCGCCAGGTTTGGTGTGTTAGCGCTGGCAGTAGCAACCAGACACGCTACTACATCAACAAAACGGTGGAAGGCCACTCTTTGTCCACGGCATTGAAAGGCCTCACGCCTGGCGTCCTTTACCAAGTGGAGGTGGCAGCCGTCACCGGCGCCGGTGTGGGCACCCGCAGTCAGCCTTTGCCCGTCCTCATCAGTGAGTCCAGAAAATGGCATCACGCTCACCCTGCTCTTTGTCGTCGTCCTCGTCTCTATTATTTCCATACGCTTCTCCCAGAGACGGCAGCCGAACAGCCGTCCGTGACGAGCGACCGCAACGGGGAGAGCGACGCCAGTCTGGCCGAGCAGATTACCGACGTGGTCAAGCAGCCGGCGTTCATCGCGGGCATCGGCGGGGCCTGCTGGCTCATCCTCATGGGCTTTAGCGTCTGGATCTATTGCCGACGCAAAAAGAGAAAGGAGTTGAGCCACTACACTGCTTCCTTTGCTTACACGGCCGCAGGTTAGTTAGCAGCAGACTTACTTGCACTTTGTAGTATTTTGTGCTGTGGATATACTAAAAAGCCTGTGGTCGCAATGATATCAAGGCTCTGCTCTTCTTGTAGCGTGCGTGTAAGTTGCATCCTTTTTGTCTTCTCTAGTTGGATTTCCTCATGGGGACGGATCTGGACACAATGGAAGGTACTCACTCATAGGGACATCCTAATGTGTCTTCCGTGCTGTTTTTGCTGTGCCCGCTGCGCTCTTCCCATCTGGACGCTGGTGGATGGCGTTCTGTCCAACACCAGAACGTGTGTGTGTGTGTGATGTGTGTGTAGGCCAGGCGTGCTGGGTGGCAGCATGGGCAACTACCCGTGGCTGGCAGACTCTTGGCCCACCACCAACTTGGTCCACGGTGGTAAAGAGGCTGTCAACTGCTGCACCAGCAGTCAGGACACAGCTGAGCGATACTATAATGGTACAAAAGGTGGCCTTTTCAGCCAAACATGGTCAATGGTGAGCTTGTACTGTTCTCCCAACGCCGCGTAGAAGCCGGCATCTCCAACTACCTGAATCAGACGGAGAAGTGCAGCATGAGCGGCTCCACCGAGGGGCCCATTTACAGCACTATTGATGCTAGCGGCGAGGATCTTCACAACTTCACCTCCACCACTCCCTATGCCTCCACCACCATCATGCCCTTCTCAAACCAAACGCAAAGCCCACTTCACGGTGCTGAGCAAGATGACGGACACTGGATCATCTCCGGGCCTCAGTACGCTCAACCGGATCGCTGTAATGGTGAGGCCAAAAGATCCAACTCCTTCAATGTGGCTGCCATGGGAGCCTACACTGACTGCTTGAGAGAATTATTGATCAATTCTGGTAACCCAACACGAATTAAGACTGAAGTGTTGAAAGCCATTTCTTGCAATGTAATAATGATACATGAATGATTTATCATTCAGTCACTCCGTTTCGATGCTAACGTTATTCGGATTTTTTCTTCTCATCTTCAATCAGACGTTTTCATTCATTTGTATTCATATTTTATTTAATCAACTAAGTCCAAATTTGCCATGGTCAAATGATTGCAAGTCTAAAAGAGCGACTTGTTTTTTAGGTAAGCCAAAGCAGAAGGCCATGGGGAAGGCTGTTAAGACGCCATCTTTAACATGGATGGAGACATTGCCCCCACCTACCCCACTTGGAGAGTTGGAGCAATGTGACCGGGAGCCCCCGGAGAATGAAGACATGGAAATAGGGTGAGTCTTCAAAAATGTGATGATTTGGTCATCTTCTCCAATCCCTTTCCTTTTGCTTGCAGCTCAGACCAAGAAGAATGGTGTCCTCCCCTCCCGGAGAGGACGTACCTGATGGAAGGCTGTGAAGACGTCTACTCCCACAGGAACAACAACGCCGCCGCCTCTCCGGCGACTTCTTCCAGTCACCAGTCCACCGCCACGCTTAGCCCGTCGCCCGACGAGGAGACGCGAGCATCCCGTGACCTGCGCCGGCAACAAGAGGAAAATCACCTCCCGCGGTAGGTTACGTGGATCCTTCACGTTTGGGTCTGAGCTGAGGAGTGTCGCCTTTGCAGCAGAAGGGTACCGTGCGGTCCGGTGCCAGTTCCCCAGGCGCCCAGCGCACCGCTCACCCAGTCCAGCCTCTCTAGCCAACAGCATCTCGCCTCGTTGGAGGTGGTTGGCCAGTGCCAAAGTCACACGGCGGCGCGCTGCCGACACAATGAAGACGACGACGACGTCAATGCGACTACGCCCGCCGGTATAGTGTGCACACACTAAATAAACTCACATTCAGGAATTTAAGACAAAACGTTGATTTCTTCAAGTATTTTGGAATGAAGACTAAAATACATTTGACTCATGAATGCTGATTTGTTTGTTTTTTTCTCTCTCTCATTCAGTGCATAGCCGGGCACCACCAGCAGATACATGCTCTCCACTCAACCAAAAAGGTCGTGTAAAAAAAAAGCCTTCCAAGACTTCCGTTTACAGGAGAGAAATACACGGAGGTAGGACTTTTCTATTGATCAATGGAAAGCAATTGTTTTTGGAATTGTATGCTGAGAAAATCAAAGTAATAGCCAAGGTCGGACGGAGCACAAAGTGGATCATAATAATGAGTCTCTACTTGTATACTGTTTGTGCTTCTCTCCTCAGACCTTCCTCCACCTCCAGAACCACCCCCAGAGGAGGCTCAATTGCACAAGTGCATGGAGGCTGCTAAAATGCCCAATGGCTCGCTCTCCTCCCTGGAGAGGAGCCAGTATGACAGTGGTGGCCACAAACGCAAAGGCTCAAGACAAAGACACGCTGAAAGTAAAACGACAGGCTCTATTTTGGTTGACGTGCCTTTATTTTGAAATGAACTTGACTCGTTCGTCGGGGTTGGCCCATCCCTGATTCTGATTAGCGCTTGCAAAAAATCAATGGCCTTAATGTTTCCACTCTGCACTTTTTACACCTTGCACATGAAAGCATCTGGAGTGCAAGTGGACGTTAAATGATTTGACATGCCTTGAACGGTTCAATGTCAAAGCAGTAACTCTGGACTTCAAGAGATGACTTAACATTGAACCAAGGTGCACAGCCATTACTAAAAAACGATTCACTTTATTCCATAGCCGCACATGGCGAGGAGGTGACGCTGTACGCCGGTAAAGCCGGTTACCTTCCCAGGAATCACATGTCCAGTAATTGCTCGACCACAGGAAGCTCCTCATCTCGGGGCTCCACGGGCTCCCGGGGGATCAGCGCGGCCAGGAAAAGCAGCGAGGTAGGATACAATCATGTCTCTTTAATAATTGAAGCATCCAGGTCATTATGAGCACACTAAAGCCTCATTAGAGAAGTTTGTAGGGTTATGCTGCATAAGACACAAATCAGCAACTGGCTAGATTGTGAGTCACCAAAACAGACAAATGTTGACAAACATTTCATCAAATAAAAACGCTTTTAACTCATTCACTGCCACCATTGACGGTTATAGACGTCAAAGACATGAACTGGCTTGGCAGTGAGTGAGTTAAACGTGTGTATCGCATCTCATTTATCCATCTACTCAAGAGAGGCTGCACAGTAAGTAAGAAGATTGCATTTGTCCACGCCTGAGAGAATCTGTGTTCCTTTTGAAATGCACAAGCCAATGTCGTTGATGGCATAGCAAGGTGTGAGCGCTGAATGGGAAGCTCTGTAGGAATCGGTCGTTGTGAGGCTGCACACTTTTGCCAGTCACACTACAAGAAACAATATGAAAGGAGGTGGAGCTGTTACGTTTGAAGGTATCACCATAAAGTTGCCTGTGTACGGAAAAAGGAGCAAAATAACACGGCCTGCTAGGTCGGCCGGCCAGCCAGCCAGCCGGCCAGTCGGCCAGCCAGCCAGCCAGCCAGCCCCTGCTGACCCCAACTTACATCTGGTGTGGGAATGGCGCACAAAGACAGGGCTGGCTCCCTTGCCCAGGTCAAAGCCCTTAATGGCCGCCTTGCTGAGAACATGAAAGCTTCATTGCTATAAAGTTTGGGGTGCTTTCACAGGAAGTCTGGCTTAGGTTGCCTCCTTCTTCCTGTTTTCTGTCTTTTGCCCGGAGACAGGGAGGTGTTGCTGTCCCTTTCATTTGACGGGTTGTCGCATTGATGTGTATGAGACATTTTCCTGATATGATTGATCAGAAATAAAGAATACGTGTGGTCACGGCACTCACAAAGTGAGAAAACTGATGTTTTTATTTATTGTTATTATTTATCTTTATATATTGTCTTCTCTTTTTCAGGAAACTAGATAAGGTCATCTGTGAAGAGACCTCTGATGCCTCCATTGTTCATCATCTTTTAACTGTGGACACTGTGATCTATAAATAAGACTCATGTCATTGTTGTGAAAGAACAAAAGCAGACTCTCCATTTTTTTCTTTTATAGTGATTTGTTTCTCTGATTGTTTATGAGCTATCCAGTTTTTGGTTTTTTATATCCAGCTATCAGATTTGTAAATACCTGTGTGTTGTTGGCTTTGGATACAGGGAAAGAGACTTATATTGTATTTATGAGTACTGAAAATGAAAAAAAGGTCTGTTACAAAAGAAAAAGCTCATCTTTGATTGTGCCAACTTTTTGGGTGGAAACTTACAGTATACTTTTTCTGCATTAACTACTGTTGCACTCTTCTTGGTGATGGCCAAACAATAGAAAATATCAAGCACAAAAGAAAAAGCCAAAATGCGCAGGTTCTTCTTGCTCCTGGAAGAATGCTCTGGTCTGATTGGGATACCTGCCCCCATGCAGAATGTGGCCATGTCTCCGTAGCCCTTTGTTTCTGTGCAGCAGACAGACAGACAGACAGACAGACAGACAGGCCCCAGTCAAGTCTGATTGTAATCCCGCCCCTTCCACGCTTCTCACGTTGTCTGAGGGACGCTTTGCTGCAGTCGTAGAATCACATTTCTCTCTCTCTCTCTCTCGCCCTCTATCTACAATTTTTTTTTCAGAATAAACAATGTCTGCTGACTGGCTTTTTGTACCATTTTTGTTTTGTAAATGTACAATAAAATTCATTTGCTGACTTAATTTGCTGTTAAATGTTTTCTTTTTTTTGAACAGGGCAAAGCTGAGCAACAATGCCCCTGAGAGTGTTGCTTGATTTGCTTTCACCGCAACTCAATTTGTTTTATTTGATACGACCGGGTTGTTTTATTTGTGACTTTGTTCTCCTGTTGTAAAATGTTCATTTGACAAAAAAGTGAAAATGTGCGTCACGCAAATTAGCTTCCCATTTAATTCAATATTTTTATTGAATTTATTATTATTCTATTCCATTAAACATTCAATCATTTGCACGGGAAATCACTGTGAATGAGATGTCTTACAAAAATGCTTCGCCTTGGCATGTTTCATTTTCAGGTGTACCATTTTCACAAGTCCATTTTGAAGGCCATCATCCTCGCAAAAACACCTTATAACAAAGTATCTCCAGGGCTTTCTTGGCAATAAGAGCTTACACTATGATTTGTTGACACCAGAAAGTTGAGAGCATTGTTGGTCTGAAGAGTTGTGGAAGGGCACACACACACACACACACACACACACACACACACAAAAGTGTGTGCTTTGGCCTGAAACCTTGAGATTGACTCAGCGAAGGTCTAAATCCTAATGACTGCTTATAAATTGAGTCTGACAACCTAGGGTGTTTTTCAAAATAAGCAATTCCTCAATTAAGTGACAATTTCATTCAAGAGTTTTCAAGTTCACTTCCAGATTGTTAAGTCTTTCAACCTCCAGGGAGGAAAAACTTCATTTGGATCCCTAAACACATTCTATGATGTGTATGTGTGCCTTGTTGATTAAGTCAAGCATGCAACAGCGACGGATGACAGTTAAGAAAAAGATTTACATGACTGACCTTCAACAGAATGACCCGCACTCTTTATCCTTTAATTCCCCCCATCACCTTCCTTCCCTCCATTCTCGTCTGTGCTATAAATCACTAACTCGTTCATTAGGCTGTTGTCAGGGCCAAAACGCCCACTGGAGGAGACTTGCTGGCCAGCAGGCCGGCCGGCAGCAGAAAGATGAGGAAAGACACAAAGAGAGAAAGCGATTGCATCATTTCAACTCGAAAATGCAACCCCCCAATGTCCATGTTAATTTGCCGGTGACAAGGGAGAGGGATGGAGGGATGTCCGTGACTTTTTGGCTGCTGTGATACGACAGAGGAAACTAAAAGAAAGCCTTTTTGTGATCGTGAAAGCAAATGAATAAGGCAATTCAATGAGGCTAGGAATGAAATGTTGCTGGATTAACAATTGCTTTTTTCCTTCCAGCCCCAAAACACACTTGCATGGTATGATTTGAAGTCATCTTGTATCTGTAGCGCTGTAAAAATGCAGCGCTAACAGGGATCTCGAAGGATTGTTTCCCAAATCATATTATAGACAGACGACAAAGGTTGCCCATGGCAACAGCTGAGTCTATTTCAGTGTTTGAAAACACATTTTTCAATTTAAGGTTACACTCTAATAGAGGGCATGGTGTGAAGTGACACACCCGACCGATCCAGCAAAGAATGCTGCTTTTCAATTAGCTTTTTATCATGGAAAATGTATTTTGATATTCATCTCCAAGATTGTAGAAAAGTGTCATCTATCCCTCCAGGTGTTGCAGAAATACTTTTATGATCTGTTTGGGGTCTATTTTTCTAACTTGAACTTTTGTCCATTTTCAATACGTTTCGTATCTATTACGTCACGTCACGTTCGTTGGGGCGGCACTACAAAACAAGGCAATAATGCAGTGGTTCTTAACCAGGGGTGCTTCCTCGGGGGTGCGAGGATACCCTGGGGGAAATTTACCATTTTCCGGGGATAATGGTCAGGTAACCGAAAAAAGTGAACAATTCTGCAAATCAAGAAGTCATTGTGCTCATTGGCATTAGGGATAATGCTAATTAAGCCTTATAGCTGTAAAGTAAACCAATTATTATTATTAATCATTTAGGGTTAGGGGTGCGAGAACTGCTTGGTGAATTGAATGGGGTGCGAACAAGGAAAAAAGTTCAGAACCACTGTAATAATGGGTGCAGCCAATCGCTTTCTCAAATCCACCATCTTTATTACCCGGAAAAACTTTGGTCGTCCAAACAACTCAACGATGCCGAAGTGGAGAGAAGGATTTGCCGAAAGACTTGGATTCATTGAGGGTTCACTAACCCTTCGAGCCATCGAAACGACGCACACAGTAAAGCGGTAAGCTAATGAACTGTATTTCACCTTTATGTTATTGCGTGTCTATGATGCCCTCGTTTTCATTAGCATAGCATTAGCATCAGTCTACCTGCTGGTTTTAGCGATGTGCGCTCTGTTCCTATTACTTGCGGCTGTATTTTGAGTAGTTGTATCAGATGAATTGCATAGAAGGTAGGTGCTGTTTTATTCTTGTGGAACACAATGATGTGTTAAATGCCTTCGTTAGCTTCTTCGCTAACGCTAGCATTAGCTTACTGCTTAACTTGACTGCAGTACTTTGTTTGCGAGACGTGTTCTTAATTACTGTGAGGGAATCTGGATTCATATATATATATATATATATATATATATATATATATATATATATAGTTGGACTGAAGTTTACATGTGCACACAGTTAGCATAACTTCTTGTAAGTTGTGAGAAGAATCTCCATGCCAAAATTTAGCAACATCATGAGCAACTCTTACAGTCGAGCAGAACTAGTGTTTCACATCAATTGCAAAGCACAGTTTACCCCCATAATCCTTGTCTTGTATCTGGGTCACTCGGGTCAAATGGGACTGGGGACATTGAGTAAAGAAGGGCTTTACTGTCTGCACAATTTATAAGCTGCATTGCACAAGCCCAGGCAGGATCAGCTTTTTATGTGGGGTATTTAAAAAACAGCTTTGTCCTTTGCCAGTTCTTCTTCAGTGAAGTCTCACTGGAAGGACAATTAGGAGAAAAGGTGAAACTATTGAAAACATTTGAGAAAACACAACGAATCATTTGCATTTTGCTGCATTTTCAATCAATGTCTGTGTAAAAGACAAAAGGGATTATCCTTCATGTCTCCTTCACTTAAAGCCATACGTTTCTTCTGGAAGCCCCCAGCTCCACTGCGCCACACGTCTCACCGCTAGCCCAGAGGCTCACGTACTGGATGTAGTAACATGATGAATCGAGTCGGACGTATATTTCATGTAAACACACACGCACGCGTGCGTGGAAATGAGAAAAAAGCCAGTAGTTTTATTCTGGAACGTTTCAAATGTCAACATTTTTTCAAATTCATTAAATGTCAAATAAGATTTAATTCCAACAAAACTACAAAATAAATCTGTTAAATGAGTAGAAAATATTTCCTGAAACCTGTCCAAGCATATATGATCTCAGATTAGTTCAATTAAATGCAAATACATTGAAAGATAGATATCTTCTACTTCTTCAAAACTACAGCATAAAGGCAATTAATACAGTGAATATAAAGAAATGAATAAGCCGGGGGGGAAAAGACTTTTTGATATCTTTAAATAACCACTGCCCCACAGTCAGATTGTTTGAATGGAGCCGCAAATCCCTGGCGCCACCATTTTATGTTTGTATGAACAAAATAATCCGAATGTGTGCCAGTAAATATTAGGGGCTGGCTGTCAGCTCTTGTAAAATCTTGCAGAAAACATCTGCTGTGAGAAAAGCTCACTTTGTATTTCTCGGGCTTAATCTCACTGGCTCAGTATGTTTTTTTTCAAACAACATCAGGGGAGAACATCCCAAGGGAGCTTCCTTCATTATCTGCCTCTCGAATGAGTGAAAATAATACAAGGTGTGGGTCCAAAATGACAACACAAAAGTCATTAGCAGGATGCTACATACACTAGTTATACTTCCGTAAAGTGACCTGAGGAAGAAAAAAAAAATGACCGAAATACAAGCTCAGACTGAGTGTAAAAGAGGTCACACATCCATCAATCATATATTTGGAAACCCAAAAGTGGCCTATTGGACAGCGGCCCCTCGTTTACTATAGATACCTGAGACTGGGCTTTCCTACATCTGAAAGGGTTTTGTATTTGTGGCAGGATAGTGGGCTCTGTACTGAGCCTCCATTTCCTCCATCCAGTTCATGCTCCAGTCCCACGCCGGAACAGAGTCCATCTCTCGGGGTGTCTTGCCCTCAGCACAAAATGATGGAAACAGGCCGCTGAGAGGGGAGGCTGGTGGAGAAAAGTCTAAGCACACAAAAGAAAAGAAGTGTTATTTTTAGGGATCTGGATCTGTCAAAATACCCAATTGAAACGGTGGACATTTGGGATTACTTATAAAACGAGTCCGCCATCTAGTGGAGGAATATAAAACGACACAAAACTTTTTTGGGCGGCTTCAAATGTTTTCCGTGACTCTGCAAGCCTGTCAAACATGTAGATAATAGCAACTGGAATGTACCTGACAGAGAAGCTCCAGAAACGGACTCTGTTGTCAGAAAGTGGGCAAAATTGCTACTGGCATTGGTGTAGCAGCTTTCTACTGAGCTGATGAGGCTGCTGCGGGCACTTGCAAAGTTTCCATCCGTAATGGAGCTCCAGGTATTCCACAGGGAGCTGTCCCAGTCACTGTAACAGGAGGAAGGTGAACTTTGAAAGCGAGCGCGGCGTAATCCAACCGGCGGGGCCTCGGACCAAGTGTCAGGGACCATCTGAGTGCGAGGCTTGAGCTCGCACTTGCAATCCACGCCGGCAGTAAGAGGTTGGGCACTGGTGAGAGACAAAATTGTTTTATTTTCAGGAAAAGGCTCGCCGTTTCAAACAAAGAACTACCTGGATTTTTCAAGTTGTGGACGAAGTTCCAGATACTGAGTGGCTTCCTGTGCAGTCAGCGTGCCATCATGTTCTTCATCTAGAGCTCGGTACGAGTGGTAGTTAGTGGTATTGGTGGAACCTGGCTGCAGGTAGTCGCCTGAGATATCACACACTGACTGGAGAGAGCCCAGATCCATTGTTAGCTTTGTGGAGCGGCTGGATCTGAGAGGAGATTGTGGAACAAGGCATCCATTTTTTGGTTGGTTTCATAGAGAGCAAAGGCAATCATCCGCTATTTCTATGTCTTACCCTTCGTCTGAGCTCACGCTGTGCGTGTCTGTAGCTTCGTCCGAGTTGAAAAGTTGCGGCGGTGGCCGCGCGTCAATTACTTGTAGCGACACGGAATCGTGCAGCCCCCGAAGACAGTCGGCAAACTGATGGTACTCTGGAAAAGTTGAAATAGCAGCTAGAAGACAATTAGAATTGGAGGTGGAGTGACGCAATTTTGAAGCCTACCAAGCTGGCCCGATGGAACCTGACTGAATCTGTGTGGGTTGAGAGAAGATGGAGGAACCTGGGTCCTGCTTTGGAATATGGGGACGCTGTTCACAGCATGTAACTCTGCAAGTGAAAAAAGTCATTTGGAAATATTGCAGTAACATACGTATGTATGTATGTATGTCTGCTCCCTGCTCACTCCTCCCTCACCTTGCTTGATGTATTTTTGGTGCCACGACTCCCTCAAAAGCCCCATTTTGGGCTGAGGCCGTATGGACCGTTTCCACGGTAACATCTCCCTACTTGTGCGTGGCTGCGTGAAAATCTGAATGGTCTCAAAGCCTTGCTCCTGCGGCAAAGCATGAGGCATTTTGGGGAAAGGCCTGGGGCTGTTGAAGGTCTTGAGCCCATTTGCCATGAGGTCAACATAAAAGGTGCCATAGACGCCACAGTTGTCAGTCACGATGGGAACGGCCGAGTCCACGCAGCTCGGGTGCTTCTTGCTCGGGACTTCTGATGAAACATGGATTGCAATACGATTGTAGCAATCATTGGCTGAATGAATCTATAGATTTACGGCTGATGGAAAAGTCCACCTCAACCCTTAAAGATCATCAAAGTGAGCCAATGACTTCATTTTGATGTTCTGAAAGAAAAACAGTACTCGCTTGGTTTGTGATCTTGAGCCCACATGTCTTGGTACTTCTTGTTAAAAGGGGGTCTCCAACTCCCGGAGATCCATGGAGAGTCTGAAGATGTCATCCTGAAGAGAAGGAATCACCTTTCAAGCGTCTGAACAAACACCTCACTCTTTCTTTACCTGTGATTGATGAAGATATCGTCACTGGCTTGTCTTTGAAAACCTAAAATCACACAAAGACCAATCAATCAATCAATCAATCGGGTTTTGAGCTGTTTATTTCTCACCTTTAGCCCTATCACGTCCTTGTATTAGGTGACGCATTTTGCTGTGGCGTTTCAGGAGGCAAACAGCTGCAATGGTCAAAATACACCACAAGAGGGCGCAACTGATGCCAATCAATACAGGGTCCTGGAGCAGCGTAAGCAAGGGGGACTGATCCGGTCTGTGGCTTTCTGACTCCGAGGTCATTCTTATCTGTGGATCTTTGGGAAAGTGAGACCGAATGGATGAGAGAGCGCATTTGCATTGCACAGAAAATGCTTCAAATAGCTTACTTATGACAAATCCATGGGGGTCACTTGGCACCCCGACCCCAGCCCCATTCACTGCTGCAAGGGTAATCCAGTAGCGCTTGCCTGCTTGTAGGGAAAAAATATCAAGCCAGTGCTGCTTGCTATCTAGAGTCCAGTTTTGGTACAGCTGCTCGTCGGACTCCACACACCACACCTGAATGAAGAAACCATTTGCTTTTTAGCATCTGCACCAACTTACTACCATCTTACTTAAGCACTACCTGGTAACCTTGTATGATCCCGTTGTGAGTTTCAGATGGAGGAGGTTCCCAGTTCAGGTGGATAGAGCTATTGCCATCGTGGTTAATAGTTATGGACACAGCCAGTGGGGCTGCACTGGGAACTGCAAGAGAAAGGATTCCATTGAAGGTTTGGAAATTACAAGCGGACGACGATTGAACCATGGATCGCTCACGTGTCTCCGGAACTCTCAGGAGCCGGGTGTTACTCTCCCGGCCGTATAAACCGCTGCCGTAAGGACGAACCTTAAACTCGTATTTATAGCCTCTCCTTAATGGGCCGACGTGTGTGTGAAAGTTTGCCGCCGTCACCTTTTTTGCAAGCCAGTCTGAGCCGGCAGGTAGAAGGGAACGGTAGAGTACTTCAAAGCCGTCCAGGTAATGACTAGGTGCTGACTGGAGCTGAACGATCAAGTCACACGACAACGACGACAACGAGGGAATGAATCAAGATGTCAAGATGAGCAGCCGCATCTGTGAAACAAATACCTTCCATTGCACTTGAGCGATGTTGGAGCCCGGGGCTACCATGGTGACATTTTCCAGAGCCAGTCGCAGGGCAGACACTTCTATATGGAGATCTTTCTGTTTAGTGCTGGCGGCAGCTACAGCAAAAACAAATATGCTCAAGTTGTGCTTTGAGTTACAAGCAGGCAAATCAAAATGAAATTAGTCATTGAATGACTCCTTCTTAAATGGAACTCATTACTAGGGAACGTCATATATGCGGGATTTAGAATAGAATATAGAATCGATCTTTATTGTCATTGTCACACATGAAAACCGTTCAATGATAGTGGCAGCATACCTTCAACCAGCAGCTGTGCAGTGGCGCTGACCACACCAACATGATTGATTGCAGTGCAAATGTACTTGCCAGCATCTTGGCTGCTCACGTAATGGATCTGAAGCGTCTGGTCTGGATTCATAAGATATCTGGACACAAATTGGACTTTTTGTGAGCAGCTAACAAAAGCCAAACTGAAAGAACACGTGTGAATTCATCTTAAAATAAAAATCTGACTTTGAATGGATGAAAAGCAATACTACCTTCCATTGGGAAGCGGCCCCTGGTCTCTGCTCCAGACCACGGCAGGCGGAGGGTCCCCCTTTGCCTGACAGTAGAACTGGGCAGACTCTCCCACTCTCACCGAGACATTTTCTGGCTTGACCACTAAAATGGGTTTTGCTACAGTCCAAAAAAAGGAAATGTGTTACATTCCACTTGGAATCATGACATTCCGTTCAAAATGCTGTTCAAATGCAAAATCTGGAAATCTCTAACCGACCGAGCACAGTAAGTCGAGCTGCTCTGCTCTCGCGCACCCCCATAGTGTTGCTGGCCACGCACACATAGGCACCGGAGTGGTTCTTCTCTGCAGGAGCGACGATAAGCTTTCCATTCAGCTCCTGTAGAACACACACACACACTCGGTCAATTGTATCGGATCTGGGTTTTTTTGTTTTGTTTTAGGATCTCAAATGACAACAGCAAAGATGGAAAAAAAAGGCTAATAGTGGACTTTTGCACATGACTAATCTCTTGATTTGAAGCTAAGGAAGAGGCAAAGACTTTATCTTACAGTGTAGTGGAAATCAGTGTAGTTGATTGGCAAGCCATCTCTTGTCCACATAATGTTAGGTTCTGGGTGTCCCACTGGGGGGGCGCAGTTGAAAACAGCCACCTCCCCCTCTGCCACCTCCACGTCACTGGGCTGCACGGTGAAGGCCTCCTGTAGTGCTACCAAAAAATGGGTGAGAATGAATAACATAACCTTTTCAAAGAACTGGCCAATCAGAGACTCTGGGACAACTGGCCAATTAGAGACTCTTGAACAAAGGTCTTCAATCGTGTGTTTTTAATGTTGCAACATTTGGTTTTAAAACAAAGTTTGTCTTACCTGCAATGTGCAAGGACGCATTGTGGCTAATGGCTGTTCCTGCACTGTTCCTAGCCACGCACGTGTAGATACCTTCATGGGATTTGCCAGCAACACTCAGGAAGAAGAGCCTATCATCTGACAAAACCATGGGCTGCGCTCGGCCATCTCCTTTGGAGATCTGGAGAGGCTGGCCGTTGTGCAGCCACTCGATGCTCGGCGACGGGTTGCCATCTCCCCGGCAGGAGAACGTGGCGGGTTTTCCAAATTTCACCACAACATCAGAGGGGTGGTGCACGATACGGGGTGGCACGTCGTCCGCACAAACTCTGGCGCCTGTTAAAACAAGTTCTGACATTCTTATATGGGGATAGATTTTTCAGCTATATTGCCCAAACAATGTTCGGAGGGTGTAGAACATGAATGCTATTGTTTGAACTTCCTGCAGCATTGGATGACCACATCCGAGGAAACGGGGGGGGGTCTGACCAGCTTCCTGATAGGAGCGGAAACTCGGGAATAACTTAAGAACCCGGGAACCCCCTGATCAACAGCATACTCGCAACAATCAAAGAAGGTACACACCTTGATGGATTTTGCAGCTCCTGTAAATTGGTGAAATTGACAAAAAATAGATACTGGATTTTTGAACTTTGGACAGGTTTCATTGTATTTCAGACATTCCAAATGACTTCATTCTGCAACTAAATACAAAACAGATCATGTTATTCAACAGCGACTGCCCAACTAAGGAGCCGAGCCGTCCTTCATGTGTGAAAAGCGGAAATGCCTCAAATAACCGATAACAATAGCCTACCAAGCCACATTGTCGTAGTGCCTGCCACACAAAAAGGAAATTCAAATCATCATGATACATTGATGTTATGCAAAATAACAGAGAAAATCCCAAAACTTTTCTCTTTTTCTCAAAATCCATGTTCACAGAAAACCAACTTTTCCCTTTTTCTCAAAAGGTCCGGCCGATAGCCACGCAAGTGAAAACGCGCACAATTGTATTGCCAATTTAATTGTATTGGTTGTAATTTACCTGGCAAAAGAAGTGCCGCCGTTATCACGTAGAGCAGCGTGAAATCACCTCTGGACATCACTGCGGTCAGGCCAAGTGAAGCCAGACTCCGCCAACATTGTCTATTTTTGGATAGATACACTGGAAAACGGCAGCACTAAACCAACGCGTTGCCAAGGCAAATTTCAAAATAAAAGACTCAAAACATAAACGCCGAAGCTTTGGATTTCCCACGATTTGAACCGAGACATTTCGTTCGGATCCAATTTGTTTTCAAAATAAAAGTACTCTGAAAAGTATTTGAAAAAGTAATATTCGTCATTCTGGTTTTCACACGCATCCGTTCCACCTCTGATGTTAAATTACAAAAATGTCCTCTTAAAAATAATGCCTGTTATTGAACAAGTCATTTGAAAATATAAGAAAAGATAAAGGCAGTTTCCAAAATAAAAGCCTGAAAAATAAAAAACCAATGTCCTAGAAAAACAATGAAGAAAGCAGCAACACAGCACAAATTATAATTCAAGTTCTGACAGATGATCAAACAAGTGAAGTCCAAATATGAGTGAAAATTGACGAGCTCACCTTTTCTGTGGTGTGGCCTGCTCCTGGTAGCTGTGTGCCGAGATCCCAGAGAATTGCGCAAATGCACCTTTGGCTTCTTCTGCTCCAGTTGTGTTGAGCACAGATCTTGGCATTTGCACCTGTGTGAGTACTCAGCCCAAGTAGAGAGCCAAGATACATAAAGTAGCCACACGCTGACATTCATATTGAATCCAAAAAGCCACATTGGTTGGAGGTGCCACACGCATGCAGAGCGAATTACAAAATTCCAACCCACTGGATACGTTTAACGTGATAATCCATAACCCTGCCTGCCTGCCTGCCTACCTGCCTGCCTGCCTGCCTGCCTGCCTGGGGAGCCTTTAGCTCACTCTCTGGCTCCCATTCATCCTCCTCATTGGGCCCTTTTTGCTTGGGAAATGGAAAAGAGGGGGAAGATGTTGGGAGGGGAGGCGCCCCGGCACCAACACCTCCGTCCGTCCGTCCGTCCGTCCGTCCCAGAAAAAAGAAGCCATTTCAAGCTCATGCTGGAAAGTGGTAAACATTGCTATCTGGTTGATTGAACATGAACTGAGAGTCATTCTTCTGGGATAAGTGCACAAACATTTGTGTCCTCCCCAAACATGAATGAATTTCGGTAGCGTCCGTAGCGCAATTCAAGGGCAACATGGCTGAGAACGAGAAGTTGTGCTTGAGTGCATCTGAATGCACAATCGACTGCAGAGCGCAGCACCATCCCCTTTGCACTTTCCAAACGTCACACTCTCCAGCTTTTGGTCTTGCGTCGCTCTCACTTTCTCCGATGTTCCCGCCCACGTCTCTTTATACGTCCAGCTGGCCGTGGCACAAAGACTTGCTTTCCAATGATCCCTCAAACCCCCCACTTGCTTTGTTCTGCTCATTTTCCCACTCCTCAGATGCAAAAATGAAAATGGGGAAAGCAAAAAAGGTCTACCATATGGTAGGATTACAGAGGTGAGAACAAAAATGGCAGCCAAGGGATGGATACTGTTGGATACTGTTGGATATTGGAAAGCAGGTCTTTAGGGATTACAGTCTTCAAGACATCAACATTTATTCTTGTTGGTTTCTCTGATGTTTTCTGGTAAGCATGTAGCCAAACAAAAAGCCTATCCAGGTCAGAAGTTCCAGATTTCTGCATAGTTTTGCACACAGTATAGAGATGGATAGAGATGTGGGCCGGAACTAATAGGATTGCTTTGGAGTCCTTTTTATTCGACTGGTTGGTTGGAATTCCAGTCCACGTCTCCTCAGGCTTCAAAACAGGAAGAGGGCGAGCGTTTTATTGAGAAACTCACCAGAAGCATCTGCTCGATTATACATAGCATGAGAACATTGGAATGATCCAAATTGACAGTGAAGGCATTACGACGGTGTCTATCGAGTGGCTTTTAGAAAATAACAAATGTTGATGCAAAAGCCACTCTCCAACCAATGAGAAGTTGGCCCTGGGAAAGTTTCTTCACTTATTTGGGTTCCACAGTCTGTGATTCAGATAAAGTGGGCCTCTTGCTGGCTTCTCTTCTTTTTTTGGTCGTTGACATCGGCGGCATTGTGATGCAGTGCCAATTCTTCTAGTGTGTTCTCAAAGCTTTAGCGTAGACAGGCTCCAAGAAATGAAAGGGGAGCAGCATGAACAGCCCGCAGAGAAAGATCACACTCGCTAAAGCCAGCAGCACGTAGCGAGCGATGAACAAAGTGTCCACTATCTGTGGAGGGAAAAAAAATCCTTTTTTTTATTGTATATAGATTAGACAGAAGCAAATCATTTGAAAAGACTGTCATTGACATTAACATCCTGTTTCTCTCATTTCAGATCCATTGTGGTGGTGCCCCAATACTTCTGTATCCATATGTCACAAGCACAGGAAGCCTCTTGCGAGATCATTTCCAGGTTAGATGTTGGAATGACACAACATGCATGTGAGTGTGCGTTTATAAATAAGGTAGGTGGGCTTGCGGCATTGAATGTTTCTCACCTTTTAATTTGCCAATAGCCAGCAAGTTGGAAGCCAAAGTGTGGGACATTATTCATAGATTGTGAGTGTGTGGGAGACAGGCAGCGAGGCAGGCGGATGTCATAAAGAAGAAATTGGCCCGGTCAACTACCCTTGGGATGGGAATTAATTAGTACTGTGATCCCCCCTTTACTTTTTTTGAACAATTTACCACAGGCTCAGATAACTGCCCCTCTGCCAATAATATATTGAATATATAATTTGGATGATTGAATTGAATATATTGAAGTATGAGAGATGATTGAAATCTGTGCTCCAAAAATGAATGAGCCATTGTGATACTTCTTTAGCAATGGTGGCATATATGGCATGGCATCTTCATTAGAAATGGACAATCAAATAAATACTTCTTTATTATTATCCATCCATCCATCCATCTATCCATCACAATGAGTAATCAGAAAATGTGATTTAAAAGCAACGTATACTTCTTTCTCTTTGAAGGCAGATGGGGTTGTTGGGCTTCGAGGGAAAAACACTAGTGCCAGGGTAATGATGAGAGCCAAGAGGAAGACCGGAATAACTCCTAGCCTGGGGAGGGGGGAATAAATCAATAAAAAGTACACACATACATTTCATACAGTGAAGACAACAAATCAAAGTCATGTCAATTTGCATATGAGCATGAGATGTTTTGGATTTTTTCAATCCGACTAAGCAATAATGAAATAAAAGGGCACATCTTTAAGAGAGGTCCTGTGATTGATGATACAAAGCCATTTTACCCAATAAGATAAAAACGTGTATTGGTTCGTACTACTTTGTCAAATGTAGTTTTTCCTTATCCTTTTGTATTGAGTGTGTATTGATTGATGCTGCTCTCTCTCACAAGAGTGATCCAGTAGCTCTTTGCAGTGTAAACCCAAGCAGGAGAGTCACGATTAGAACAGCTGCAACTATGAACATGCCTTGACCAACCCAGGGAACTGGACTATCCATGTTGCTTTAGTTTGGAAGCCGCTTATCGAACGAACGAACCACTAAAAGCGTTATGGGAGTATATTTCGTTCATCTATTACTGATTATGATCTTGACACGACCTCCCACCTGTATTGTTCCCATTGGTAAACAAGATGAAATCGAAAAGTAAAAGGCAGATTGTCGTAACCCGGTCGCGTCACACTAACTTGTTTACACGCAACACGAGGGAGATACCCGTGGAACATACGTCAAGAGTGGCGCAAGTTGACTTCTTTATCTTTCCTTTGGTTGAGAACACAGACGGAATTGCACCTGCGCCCAAATCTTGGATTATCTTGGCTCATTCGTTTATAAACGCGCAAGATTTGTGAGTGTGACGTCTTTCTGCAATCACTCACTTTGATGATCCTGATGCCCTCAGCAGAAACAACCATAGCACAAAAGTCACGATCCAAACAGCAGTGATGACCAAAACGCCTGTGCCGACTCCCAAGACTGTAGTAGCCATTTGATGACGGTTTGTCGGCCAAATCCGTCTTGACTATGAAACGTTGTTACGGTGCTATTGCAACTGTTAGCTGAGCCTGCTAGCCTTTACGCAAATATTGGGCTTTGCATAACAGTGGCGACTGTACATTAGCATTCCGATACTTTCCAGTGTGCTGTCTTGATTACGCAAATGTGCCTTGTTCATGTTATTGCGTCCAGTAATTAAGTCTCAACCAAAATACATTCGTGTATCTCAATTTGAACTCGCGTCCAACGCGTCCGATCGTCACTCTAATGCTTCTTAGTAACAGCAAACTCAAATGTAATTGGTTCTCTGAAATCCTGCCTAGCCTATCGAATTCGTTGTTGCTGAAACACCCGGGCCTCGTGGGGATTGGAGAAATATCAGCTTCTGTGTTTGGGGGTCTTGTTTCCACAGTCATCAAAGGTTAAACTCCGAGGTCTTCCATTTTGTTTGTCCGGTACGTATTCTGTTGCAATCGGTGAACTAAACGTGTCGCAGCATCTAAAGCGGCGGGCGGGCGGGTGCACGTGAGATATGTAAAATAAAGTCGGTAACAAAATGACTTGGGATGACAACACAAAGACGTCACTGCACTCTTATTACGCATTTGTAGATTTGTTTAACTCTCGTCCAAACTCGTGCTGCATGTTCCAAGTACATTACAGTACACTAAAGTACAGTGCAGTGTTCTAATTCATGTCGAACTCAAGACATGTAGTCGTTGAAGGGAGCCAGCAGGGGGCGGGCCTGATCAACCTCCAAAATGTGGTTTTGGGCAAACTGACCATAGTTTGCTTTTGAATTAATTGGAAGAAAAGCGAGTTGTTACTCCCACCCCTTTTCGAACATGTATATGAAATTATTGTCTTGTTTTTCTCACTACGATTTGTCGCCATTGTTCATTTTGTTCTACTCTATCATTCTACATGACCATATCAGTTGTGCATTGTTTTCATGTTTGCAACAAAATGAAAGAATCATTTTATAAATCAAATAATTGTCGTATTATTAGCGTAACAAATTATTTTAAGGGGGGGGGGGGGGGGAGGGGGACATTGTCTTGGACCTGGAAACTATATATTTTACCGTCTGAAACAAATTAGTATGAGATGAGATGATGCATGAGTGTAAAATTCTAAAACGTGCATGAATGAGTAACTGCTGTGTCAAATTTTACACAATGAATATTTAATATTCATTACGTCTGCCTCACAAACACTGTTCCGATTATATCGTATTATTATTATTGTTATTACGATAAACAAACTAGGAGAACGGAGTATTTGCTCAAAGCGTTTACCTGCTGAACACAACACGTTTGATATCATTGTGCAGCATAAGGCTTCTCAATTGTTTTTTTCCACGGAGTCCACCAAGTAAAGGCGTTTTTCCGATGGACGCTTGAAGGCATCAGCGCGACTGTTATGTGCTGCTGAGAAAATGGGGGAGCGGAGCGGAGCGGAGACATAGCAGTAGGTGGGAGGGGCTTGCTAACTGTGACGTCACTTGCTGCGTGGAGGAGTATAGGCTGTGCTGTCAAGCCTGTGTCAGTCTGATGAAGATTGGCATGCAGGTAAGCTGTCATTCATTTTCAATGTCACTGCTTGGGAGCTGCCGCCGCCGCCGCTGCTGCTGCTGCTGCTGCCGGGCTTTACATTTCAGCGGCCCTTTCCCCCCCATTCCCCCCCTTCTTTACAAAAGGCAGGACATTGTTCATGGACTCAGTCAGGCAGCCAGGCCAGGGGAAGAGAGGGAGGGAGGAAGGAAGGAAGGGAGAGAGGGAGGGAGGGGGAAGTAGAGGAGGGGAGGAAGAAAAGAGGGAAAGGAGGGAATACGTATTCTTGTGCTGGAGGGACAGACCAGTGGATTTTTTTCCTTTTTTTCCCCCCTCCGTCTGGATTTATGTGTCGGCGATTTTTCTGGCCAATGCACGTCAGATGTATTTTCGACGCTTTTTATTGTTGTTGATGCAACATATGTTCTCGACGGGCTTCTTCGTTTTTCGTTTGTTTTTCTATGCATTTGTCGCTCACAAATGAAACAGTAGAACAGATCGCAAACGAGTCATTGCTGTGCATTTCAACCTTTTGTCTTCACCGCGTTTGGTTTAACGCATTCGATCCTTTACATTTCAAAATAATTAAAATATATATTAACCGAAACGCCAAAGTAATGCTGGGACGCTTTTGTCACAGGAAAACTTGCAATTGTTGATATAAAATAAATACTAACCAGTGACAATAGACACTAGCTAATAGTATTTAATTTAGACCGTGTTTCTCTTTCCATTGCTATATGTTCAACATTAATTTGCCCCAAAAATATTCTACACTGAAAACTCAAGAAACAACACGGAATTGCTGTAGATGTTTGGTGTTTTTTTTTTTCTTCTTATACATCCTGTCTTTGTTGCCATTCAACATACCGTTGTAAATGTATGCTTAGTTTCCAGTTTTTGAACATTATGAAACTACTATTCAATGCTTACTTTTAAGCTGCCGGACTAAAAGAAAATGTTCCGTCTTTGGGGAGCTTACTTACCACTTGATATCACCTCGGATGGATTTGATTGATAACCATGTATAGGATACTCCTCATTCGTCTTAACCTTGTTTGATTGACTTGGATGAGCCCAAGTCAGGGAGTGGTAGACTAGACTACTTGCGTAAACACTGTCTGGTTATGATTTGGAATGTTGTGAGTGAAAGTTTAAAAGTCCCAGATTGACTTTGACCTGCTAGTCCTTTGAACTAAAAGAAATATTGATTTTATATTCTTTATTGTCAGCTTTGAAGCATGCTCATTCTTCTGCAATTTTAACCTCCAATAGATGACAAGCACACTCACAACAATATAAAGAATATAGCCAGACATTATCTAAAGAAGTGAACTGAAATGAAATTAGAAAACATGTCTTAAATGTATGTTGTAAAATAGGACAGGTGAAACAACAATGGCCCTAAGCAGCAAATCATTTCAAAATTCAATTTTTACTGTCAGACAAATTTGACATGTTTCTGAGGATGAAGTAATAATGTTACTGTCAGCATGTGACTACTTTTTTCGCTACAGAAATGAAAGTGTGGCACTGTACTGCAAAAGACACGAGTTAAAAAGAATCCCCAGCAATCACCAGTGGCGATGTTTGTTCATTGCATTGTCAACCATGCTGAGAGCTTAATTGATTTGTGTCATTGGACATGCAGAGCCCAGCCCGCAAGTATTCTGTCACTATTTACATATTTCTGATGGGGAGCAGCTTTTTTCTGGAGCAATTGCTAAATAGGCTGTTACCATGGAATCATTTAAGGATAGACTATTGTATTGATTCGGGCTGCATCTAATGATTATTTTAATACTCGCTGAATCTGTTATGTTGTCGATTAATGAACGTATTGAATAAAAAATGTTGACAATTCCTTTACGAACAAACGGGACATTATTATTATTAAATTGACATACATTCATTTTGATTTAGTTAGTATATAACGTGACAGAAAATAGGCAACATTGTTATTTTCCCAAAGTAATAGTTTTATTTTGGTTCAAAATTGAGATCATCTGGGATAATTTGCGTTTGGTTCTATTATATTCAATAGTTCAGCAAGCGTTTCGTCAGTTGGGTTGTGTTGCACGTTTTTGCCCGCTCACGGATGGCACTGTTCATGGCCACCAAGCTGGCCTCTATTTACACCTCCGCTTCAAGACAGACTGCAAGCTTTACTCTTGGTCATTCTGCATTGGCATCATACATATACATACATACATACATACATGCCACATGGGTCAGAGAGATTTAGCTACGGGCAGGGCAGGTCAATATGCAAATGACGATCTGCCGCGGTGTTGTCTCTTTTGATGTATTCTTCATGAATATACGCCCCAAAACAGGAACTGAAACACTGACGCCAATTTCTGAATCTTTGTCGTAAGTTGGTGCCAAAGTCGAGTGTTTTTAAAAGGACATTATTTCGAGACATCAATCGTTATTATTCAAGGATCAAGCACAAAATCAAATTAGCAACATCTTATTATGTATTCTGCATTTAAAGACGCTGAACCTCATTGTGCCTTTGGTTCTTATCTCTTGTGGAATGTCGATAATCCTAATAAATGAGGAGTGCTTCACACACAGAAATATGAAGCCTTCCAGTAAATCCCCAATTTATTATACTCCAGAAGTGTGTGACGTTCAAAATATTTGAATTCAATTGAACAGCAGATCATTGAAATCTTGGCAGCAGATTTAGTATATATATATTATATAAAATATGTTATAAAAAAACGACCATTTAAAATCCTTCGCAAGATGATTTGCAGCATGTGTATGAGATGTTTTTATCCAGGATTAAGAATATCAAGTTTTGTCGTCTTCCTCAAGTCAGCTAATTTTAGGTGTGTTTTTTAGGGGCTTGTATTTGCCTCATGCCGTGCGTGAGCTAGCTGCTCCACATGTTGCAGGGCTAATGGCAAGTATGGCTTTTATTACAACGACAACAAGTAGAGTGGCTCTCGCGTGGCCCACGCGGATGTTCCGGCTGGCGTTTGTCTGTCGCGTCACTCCATGATCCAGACGCAAACATCTCTTGGCCCGCCCGTATTCATCTCTCGATGAAATTGCCGTCTGTGTTCCAATATGTGTTCATAGTCAGCTAATCTTGCCATTAGTTGTTGTTCCTCAATTGAAATGAAAATGTGTGCAAGTTGTCTGCTTTGTCTTATTTTGGATTGTTTTTTTGTTTTTTTTTTGCCGAGCGCATGCACAGTGGTATCCGTTTCTCCCCACTGCAGCAGCAGAGTTTCCAGCAGGGTTTCTGTTGTCCCTCCACTGTTACTTTTATTGCAAAGTAAACAGAAGTTCCAAACTCATTAAATGAATGTCTTTTGATAATGACTTGACTCTATTGGTTTTTGTCTCCTGGGGATATAAACATTTACAGTATCGCTATTTGTATTTGAGTTGCGGCAAAGAAGGTAACTGCTCATGGAATTAAAAGAAAGCATGGCGTTGTGATGAAATCCCGTGGGGGGGCTGTGTGCTCGCTCACACGTCATTTGGGTACAAGTCAGCTGTTTGCCCCTTGTGCGCCGGATTAAAAATGACTCAGCCGGGATGGGCTCCAGCACACTCGTGAGAAGATGGACGGACGGACGGACGGACGGATTGCTTTGGCTGGTGTTGCATAGGATTGATGTCATGGCCCATTGAAGGCAACTTGAGAATAGTCCAAAGTTTGACTCATTGTTGGGAGTTTTTAGTGCTTTGTGACATGATCCTTAACTTCATTTTCATAATGTCATAAACTATTGAATTAAAGAGCAGAGGGACGGCAGCTAAGCGCCCGCCCACCCACGCACGCCTCCCATTCACTCACTCACTCACTCACTCACTCTAACTTAAAGGTTCTTTTCCAAAGGTTGGTGACAGCACTAACATGACTTATAAACAGCAGCTTGTAGGTGGAACAATGTCATGTAAGCGCTTCATTTCTCTCCCTGAATCTTGCGTGGGAAGCACGTACTTGTCTCTGACGACCTTAATCGTCAGTGTGGTGCAAATGGAAGTTGGAAATCTGATAGTGTTGGCTGCCATGTGGATTGTTGATGTAGTTTGGAAAGGAAATATTTAGGAGGGAGAGGCTGCAGGGTCAAAACTAATTCAGTGCTCAAGTTTGCTCCGTGGTGACACCTCTCCATGGCGTTTGTTGTTTAGTCATTCCATTTCCAAGAGTTTCCAGATACACTTTGTGTAACTTCCACTGCTGTGACATTGTGTCAAATGGTAGTAAAAGCAGAACAGAATGATTCGATGCAAAGTATAAAACTGTGTATCATTTTTAGCATTAGCATTGGTAGACACAGATGGTCGAAAACGTCTTCTTGATTTCTTTGGACAGGCGTTTGAAAGCGTGCTAACCACATCTACAGTACGAGCACTTTGTCCTTGTCGGATGAGCACTTGCAACTCATTGGCTTTTGCAGACAGAGAATTCATACCCTGAAAGGTGGAATTTTACTAGCAAGTTTTTCCAAAATACAATGAGCTCATTCCTAAAAACAAAAATGATAAACTACTGCAACTTTTCAAACACTACATTTTATACGACCATAAAATGTATTCATGCATTGTTCTACATTTTTTCTGTTTTTCTTTGTGGGATTTGCTGTCCAAGGGTTGAAAAAATTGCTCAATATATTCATAGTCACCCTTTTTGCAAGAGTGACTATTTGTGTCTACAAACGCCACTCTGTTTGCAATCACGTTATTTGTGGCGGCAGACACAGCATGTCAGCTGGGATGCGCTCAATTCAATTCTTGTATTTTTCTCACTTCTGTAGGATTCAATCATTGATTTAAAACAAAAAACAAATGTTCTGGAGTAATCAATCAATCGGTTTGTTTCCGCTGCATCTGCTCTGATTGCACATGCTCAAAAATAAACAAGGAGTGTTTTTTTTGTCTGGAAATCTGCTTTGCTGTATTATATTTGCTGCTGTGCTTCACGGCCCCACTCATGTTACGCTTCATTGTTTGTATGTAAGAATTTTGTGTGTGGAAAATATTAGGACACCTACCGTCACTAGACCTTAGTGATTACAAATCAGTTCATGGTAAAAGTGTAGATCTGGAACAGAAGATGACTGCGTTTTCTTTGTGGAGCAAGAAAGAGTTCCAACAAAGACATCCTGACCGCTATGTTTTTCCACACATCACAAGACAGGCTCAGCAGGATGCCGTCTGTTAAGTTGGTCACTGCGGCAAGCACCAGAATTCCTTCTCCTTTTTTTCTCTTTTTGCTCAAACAGATCCCCAATCACAAAGTTGACCTTTTTTTCTTCTTACAAAATCACACTCGGAGCAAAACGACTCAACAGACAAGCTTCTAGTATTAAACGAGTGAACGGTCGAGCTTCCTCAGACTCAGTTCAATCGTGCTGCTGTGTTTACCTCTAAGTAAAAAGACATAGTATGTGAAGACGGACAGATGTCCCGGCATGGCTTGGCATGGCCAATTCTGTATGAGCAGTTCCTTTCTACTGATCTCAATTGGAATGAGTTTGCCAAGTTACGCTGCCCGATATGTAGGGGAAAGAAATCTCATTGAATCCTATTGAGAAACGGATTGTACCTTTTGAAGTGATGATACCTCAAGTCAGGGCACCTCCAGCTGAAGCTGGAAATTTACCAGAGAACTATGTGAGTGAGTGAGTGACTTGTTTTGTCTGGCACAGCTGTCCTTATCGGTCGCTGGCTCGTTAAATGTTGGACTTATCCCCGTGGCGATGCTGCACCGGTTCTGGTTACCCCTGTGGGACTCCAAGCTAAAGCCATTGTTTTGACGCCTTGTATGCTGCATTGACTGCTGGCGGAAAAACAGCAAATATACACAAAAGATGTTTTAAGTCATGCATAAATGCATACTATGTTTTAACCATTGTAACGGTCTTTTTTTTTTTTTTTTTTTTCTACATTGGCGTATTTTGTGCGCATGATCTAGTATGCACGTTCAATACTCAAAACTATCCAAGAGTTATTCCGGTGAAGTTTCATGCTTTAGAAGGGCGAAACAGTCATTTTGTCTAATAACTCTCAAAGCAGTAAAAAAGTGTCCGTGTTTGATTGAGGTGGAATTTTTGGCATAATGTCATTTTCGCTATTAGCACCGAGTCTGTGCATGCCAATTGATCCTGCTGTTGTCATAGCAACATGAACCACTAAACCTCTGTGCAGCTGTTGTTATGGAAGTCCATGAACAGCTGGGGGCCATAGCTGCAGAGACATTGTGGGAAAACTGTCTCGTGGGTGACTTCTTTTCCACCTTGACCGCAAAAGAGTGGAATCTTTAAGACGTCCATCTGGACGGTGGCTTTCTCTTAAAGAGAATGCAAATCTCAAGGAAGAAGAAGAAGAAAATGGAAGGATTCTTAGGCACGCTGTAAACTCAACCACTCCTATGAGGGGATGGGATGTGTTTGTGTGCCCACTCTTGGGTCTGGATACTGCTAACTGTGGCTATGATAGCGAGCTAGCTACCATAACTAGCTATTGTGCGTTGCTAGCTCGCTAACCTATGCGCTAAGCAAAATTCAATACATGGAAGGTGAACGTACTACTTGGCCTATCTTTTGGTGCAAATGGATTTCAGCATTAGGGAAAGGACCAAAGGTGTTTTTAAAATGAGTTTCGATTGAATCGTATTGCATCGATTTGAAAGGTATCGTATCGTTGCCTGTGTATCGAGGTACATATGCTATTGGCAACATCTAAAAGATAGCCAGCCCTATATTGTTTTAAAGTGAGCTTACAAACTGTTTTACTCATGACATAGCATTGCGCACGTGAGCGGAACAAAAAAAGGTTGTTCTTGTCCTTCTTAGCCCCTCTAATACAGAGACACACATGTCCACATAGGCCCTCTGGTAGTGGCCGCCCAGCTAGCACACAGTAGTCCCCACTGAGCAGTGCTAAAGTGAATAAACACCATCCCATCTGAGGCTGTGTGTGTGTGTGGATTGCTGGAGGTAGGAGGCCCGTTGTGAGCTCTGACCGTACTCCCACTGTTCTGGGGGAGCTTTAAGCGAAAGATCAGGTGTCCTGCCGTGAATGCATGATTGAACTTCAATGTTTTGCATGTGCGCCATACCTCCACTTTAGTGGCGTGGAGCTTCATGAGGACCTGTCAGTCAGTTGCTCGCTCAAGAGAATTTCACCAGATTTAGCTTCACCGCGTCGAATTAGTTGTACACTATCTCCCCCCTCTTGACCAACCTGATTATTAGGTTGAAAGAAAATGTCACAGTAATGATGATTGTGCTTGATGTGTTTAACCTAGTCATCTGTTGACAGGCTCTTTGAGAAGACTTGGACCCTGGGCCACCACGGCACGGCGCAAGCACAAGTCAAAGCTGCTGTTATGCTGCGGGCGAGCTAACTGTAAGTAAAACATCCTCTCCGATTTAAAAAGGAATTAATCAAAGTACTATACCGTAGCCATTTGAAATGGACTCAAACCTGCTCGAAGCATCATTGACCTGCTGTGACAACGCTTTCATGTTGTACTGCCAAGCTCTGTTATGCAACCTTGATTTTGTTGGATGCTGGAAATGACTTGAATACAATTAGACATATAACACCACAAGTAAATATATATATATACGTATATAAAGAAGGCATCTGCAGACACAATAAAAAGATGGCTTATGAGGCAGCTGCACACATGGCAATGTTTAGCTGAAAGCTTGAGGAGGGAGGTCTGGTTACACTGTGCCATTTTGGTGTTCCTCCATAAAGGAAAGACTAATCACGCAGCTAATGTCCGCAAACCCTGGGCTTTTAAGTGCTTCGCGTGCTCAGCCGTCCTCCAAACATAGCAGCCTCTTCAAGATTTTATTTTCCTCTTCATTTCTACGTACATTTCATGCAGCAATCCCGGACAAGATGGCCGGCATTAGCTGTGTAAAAAAGCTGCAGGGTGGGTGGCTCCATCTTACTTTAGCAATGAGACCTTGGCTGCTGTTGACGGCAGCCGCTTGATGTTCTATTGTGGACAAGCCACTTGGGACTGACTCACTATTGTGGGAGCCAGCCTGGCGTTTCCCGTTTGAGCCGTTTGACACCGGCTTCTTGCTTTGGTACTTGATTTATCAGCCAAAAACTCCATTACGCCCCCCCTGTCTTTCTCATGCCCCTTTGTAGTCTAGGTCCCCCATTTTCAGCCCCCCTTACATCATTCTTGTATTCAGCTGCAGAGACCACTGCTGTTGTCCGTCCGTCCGTCGGTTGGTTGGCGGGCGGGCGGGCGAGCGGGCGGGCGGGCGGGCAGCATTTCCGTTTAAGTAGGGGAGCTTCCCCGATGGAAGGTCTTTACAGCTCATGTTTCTGCCACCTGTCAGTCAGCTTATGAAGTAGGGGAGAGGGGCCAAGCTCACTTGATAATGCAGTCGAGTGAAGAACACCAGTGATGCCATTGCAATTTGGCGGCGAGCCTGCATTAGTCACCCAGACATTTTCAATCACCTTTTGACATTTTGCTCCGATTCTCTTAACATAATGAAGCCATGTTTTGACTAGAATGGCGTATTAAAACAGATTGGTGTTTTGCATAGACACTATATTCTTGTCAAAACAGACGGAAAGGCAGCGCAAAACTGAATTTTAATTTTAGAAAGCAAATCTAAAAAGATGACCTTTATCATTATTTATGTATTTCAAACAGCCAACCCCCCAAAAATCTCTTTGTTCTCCCTCCAGCAATTATGACTCAATTAGCAAGAACGTAGTCAAGAATTCAACGTTTTGACCATGGCTATGAAATGCTATGCAAATGGCGCAAGATTGCGTTGCTCACAAACACATCCTTCCTGACCTCGCAAAAGTTTAAGGTTCCGCTTGTGCTCTTCATTATTATGTTCGCAGTATGAGCTCCCAATTCCTCCCATCACATTTACTAGCTCTATGCAAGAATCCATCCATATCCATTTTCGCCTCACTCGCACTCTTTACCCCTAGCAAGCCTAATTGTAATTATGTTGATTTAACTTAGGCTCCCTCCGTGTCATTTGAATAGGAGCTTATTAGTGGGAATATCTTTTTATATTTATTTATTCCCATTTCTCAGCATTCCTGCCGCCATTTCCAATTACTCTTGTCGTACGCCTGTAATTGCCTGGATGCTAATGGCCGCAAGACAATCGTGCTAAATGAGGTGAGGCCAAGAGGCTAGGAGCCCGACTTCATTAAGAGCTAATGGGATTTTATATGGGGGCTGAAGACACAGCTCATCAAAAACAGAGATGGAAGGAAAACAAAACAGATGGAGGGGAGGGGGGGGGGGGCAGAGCTAAATCACCAATATTCTCACAAAAAGCACAGGTTAGTCTTCCCTTTCCTCTGTCTACATGAAGCTTTTTTATGTTCTTGCAAATTACTTTTTCACCATTCTTTTTTTTTTTTAATACAGAGGGGAAAAAATTGCATGGATGGATGTCCCAATATGTATTTTTCATCCTCATCATCTACATACATTTACAAAGCACTCTATGAAGATTCTATTGTATTCAACATGTTTTTTGCAGACTGAATCTAAATGTTTGGTGTATTAAGTAGTTAAGAAACAAAACATTTTTCACTGTTAAAGTTCACATTTTCGCACCCACCCACCTTCTGTGCAAACACACTCGATTAAACAGTCTGACTTTGTGTTCTGTTCAGCGCGAAATACATGACTGTACAATAAGCTCGCAAGACAAAAAGCACAGCTACTGTGTGTTGGCTGAGTAGGTGAGAGGAATGTGTGATGTCTGTGTGTTGTATGAAAAGTGGAGCTTTGTGGACTTGGAGAAGCCCGTGTACCCCAGAG
This sequence comes from Syngnathus acus, assembly GCF_901709675.1. Lineage (NCBI taxonomy): Eukaryota > Metazoa > Chordata > Actinopteri > Syngnathiformes > Syngnathidae > Syngnathus > Syngnathus acus. Next base: position 637,303 of record NC_051099.1, on the reverse strand, counting down.
ACATAGATAGTGGCTGCTTTTCTTGGAGTACACGCTGCGCCCTGCTCACTTTGGTCACTATCATGCGCACTGCACTGCCTGCAGTACGCAAGTCAGTGAGGCTTGAACTTTGCCTCTGTCGGCTGCATCCAGATGCAAACGGAGACCCATCTTTTTTCATCCCGGGGGGAAATTCACAGTCCGACAGTATGGGTACAAGAAAAATCCACAAGTGTCACATGACTAAGTCATTTTATGCTGTTTTGAATTGAAAAGAGAAGAGACAAGCATTTTTATGTTTTCAGTACTATGTGACATGACTGACCTCAATAAATGGGTCACTGAAAAAAAAGCCCAATTTAAAAAGAATTATTTGCGTACCCCTGAATGGGGAATAAGCACCCAAAATAAATTGGGGCTGGCTGTATGTGTTGTTTCCATAGAAACGAACCTGTGAAAAGGTCACTGTCAAAGGTTTTCTCAGAGAAAAGTGAAACGAGATGAAAACAATGGCAATTTTATTCTTCCTTTGTATCATCTGTGCCTCCTTAAACCACCAGATTTTCCAGCATTTATAAAAATGAAAAATTGGTGCAGTTGCCTCTCCGAGAAGCCAGAGCCTCCACACACACACACACACACACACACACACACACACACCAAATCTTTCTTGATAATAATTTATTTCTCTCTTTTGAAGTCAACATTTGAAAAGGGAGAGTGGTCGGTTATTGGCTTTTGTGTTTTATTGCAGATATGTCAAGCGCTTGCCCCCTCAATCACCGACCGGCAGCTCCTTCCTTTCCGCCGCTTCCTCTCAACTCATTTTAATTAAGTCAGTCTCCGTGGCATGGTAAGCAAAGATAATTGGAGAGGCTTTTTTGGATGCCATTTACTCTAAAGGACACACTTGTTCACATTTTCTCACTTTTTCCTCCACTCTCTGGCGAGGATTTATCACCCCACCCCCCCTCCCCTCCTTTCTAGTCTGTCAATCCAACACACAAATATAGATGGATGCCTAATTTGCCAATTTTAGTCTCCACTGAAATGTAGATTGTATTGTTACATTGTACAAATTGAAGTGTACAAGTGTGTATCTTTCACTAAAATTGGACTGGGCCTTACTTCAAGGGGTCTAGAGTGGGCCGGCCGGCCGGCCGGCCGGCCACCCATCCAGTCAGCCGCCTAGGGGAGATCCGATGTCTGTTGGTGCTGAAATAAACTCCAGATGTCCTGCCATCTGAAAGGAGAAGGGGCGGGCTTAAGGCATGCATGCATACCAAGAAGCAAAATCAAACTTTTGGGAGGCAAACTTAAATCAAACGATAATATAACCATTTGGCCATAATGAAGTATTTTTTCCTGTTTGATGTATCTTTTTTTTTTTTTTTTTTTTTAACAGTAGGCAATTCAGTAGTCCTTGATCAAGCTTGTGGTGCTATCGGAATATTATTTTTATCTTTGTTTCCCTCTTAGAAGGCTCGTCTTCAAGAAAAGGGAAAAAAACATCTCATTATAGGGCCATTTTAGTGATGTTAATGAGTTTATCTGCATATATTCCTCTTGTCATTTGGGAATTCCAATGAATTTTGGACTATTGTAGTTTCACTTGAATCGACTTTTCGGAAGCCAAATCCCAATATAGCTGTAATAGCCACATTTGCATAAAAGACAACAATTGCCATGTGATTGGACCACTGATGTCATTGTCAGCGCTAAGAAAGGACGCAATGAATCTCGCAAACTGTCATACCCGAGGGAAAGGCCGACGGATGTCTTTATTACTGCTGTATTTGAATATATGAAGGACGTTCATCAAGAAGTTTAGCATGAAGAAATCAAGTGAAGAAGGTTTGACTGAATTGAAGCATGAAATGAAAACACCAGACCAATATTTTGTTCGACCACCAAATCAACCAAAAAAACGGACATTTATGGAATCTTACTCGCATTGTTTTCATTTGATTAAAAAAAAAAAAAAAAAATTCTTAGGGGTTAAATGATAGTGTAAAGGCGCTCAATAAGAAAGTTCAAGAACATTGGGGTAATGCCACTAAAACGACAACAAAGTCTCGCACCACTTCTGTTCAGCATGAACATGGGCAGATAAATAAATCATACCAGCATGAATTTGAAGTGCGGGTTATTGAGGAGCAGGGAGTTGAACACGTGGACGGACTCGCTGGAAAGCTGCTACAGGTCCAGGTTAATGAGGTGGTCAGGGAGTGAGTGGCAACAGGATTCCAAAAGTGCTTTCTTTATGTTGAGCTAGGTTAACCCTGGAGAGGCGCATTTGTAGCCCAAACATCTCAAGTGAGACAATATTTGTTTGCCTCTGGCTGTGTATGTACCTGAGCGTGTGAATTTGGACAATATTTGCTCTTTTTTGCATTAGCATTGGTGTCGGTGGGTCTTTTGTGTGTAGCGCACGTTGCCAGTAATTGTGGGCTCCCTTTCCTCGGATTTTATTGACCATTTTTCAACCCGCACCGTGTTATAAAGGTACAAGATATTTAGCTAAAAGCTGACAAGTCTGAATGGCACAAAGTGTCGTCAATGCGGTTGCCTCCTGCTTAGCAAGAGCCATTTCAATTAAGCATTGAGAAGAATGAAGCTCTATCCATCCATCCATAATACTGGGCTTTGTCCGCTATAGAACGCCGGCTTGTTTGAAGTACAGGCCAGAGGCTGCTATCATCATCTGCGTATGCAGCCATAGCGGTGACTCATTTTGCATTTATTAGGCAAGAGCCTCAAGTCTACACCTTGGAGTTGTCTGAAAGTTGAATATTGAAGAGAATCCCCGTACTGCGTAAAATCCATAAAGGACGGGTGTGTGTGTGTGTGTGTGTGTCGCGTGCATGTGTGTGTCGCGTGTGTCGGGTGCGTGCGTGCGTGCGTGTTTGCCTCCAATCCAAATTCACAGACCTCTTTGATGTTACTTTTATGCCCACTTTTTCATTTTCTCCATTTAATGCTCACTGGTGAATTTTGATTGCTGCTACAGGCAATTTTCAAATGGTACAATTTGTGTAATACTGTAATGTATGAAGTCATTTCACCACTTAAAAGTGACTTTTGTAATCAATTTGAGACTAGCGTGCTTGTAGTATACTGTTTTTATATATGTACTACACTGTTGAAATGGATATGTGTTTGTGTGTGTATTTTTATGGACGGGCATTGTTCTCTGCTCCAAATTGCTATTTTGTGGTTTTATTCCTTGGAGGGATAGTGAAACTTGAGAGCCCCTCTAAAATACTGTGCCATAATTGGAATTGCTTTATCTTCAGTCTCATCAATGAATGCACAATTTTAATCACTAACACACTGGCTGTATTTTGCAATTAAAATGAGGACAGATGCCTTTAAGCTGATAACACTTGGAATGAGAGCAACAAAAAGCAAGACACAATCCGTACACAAAATGATTGAAAACCAAAATAGTTCTTGAGTGTCCTTTCATGTCATACACCTCAATTGCATTGAGGCTTCTGTGGTACGTACTGTGCTTAAGTTGAATCTGTATCGATAGGTTTATTTTTGGAATGATTTTAATCCATGTCATCTAGCTTTTATTTATTTATATGAATTAAGCCTTACTAAAACTGGATTTCTTGAAGCGTGCGTCCGTCCGTCTTTGGGTACCTTCTAAGGCTTTATTATTAGCATGATGATTTAATTTATTATGATGATGACTATTATTCGACTAAAACACCACTCCCCCTCAGGTTGAAATTCACAGGATCTTTTTTTTTTCTTTTGTGCACATAGGTTATCTGTAGCTTGGGGAAAGTTTGCCTGCTGTGCTTGCCTATAGTAAGTTGGGGTGATTGCAGGGGGCCTATTTGTGTGTGCGCAATGCACCCCCAAACCAATTAGCTCCTACAGTGTGGGTGAATGTGACAGTGGCATTCCACAGGGTAAAGCACTTAGCTGTGTGGGGTCCTGGCCGATAGCAATTAGCCCACTGGCAACAGCCCTAATTAGCCTCTTGATTGGCTTGATAACGCTTCAACAATGAGCCAGCTGTCTTGGTGCAAAGTTGCTACACTCTGGCACATTAGCTTCCAAACCATTCCTCCAGGCCACCGTACAGCATTACGAGTTATCGCGTTCTTTTGGAATGACCGCTTTCGTATCTGGATCATAAATACATCTTTTCTGTCTTTCTCAGTCTCAATGTGACGCTATCCCATGATGCAACATGTGTCTCCGGCACCTGCAGTGATAATGATGGCCACCCAGCGCGTTCCTCCACCATCGTACCAGGAGAGCCAACAGGTTAGTGGGAATAGACCAAAAAGTGAAACATGAACTCGACATTGAAAAGGTCACTGGATGTGATCACGCATGGTGGCTGTCCATTAATCCCACCGTTGCTTGCTTGATAGTTTTGTGATCATGACCCCCGCATCTTTGAGATTTCAAGCGTGCCGCAGCAAGGCTCATTTACAATATATGTACGTATATCTAGTCTGAAATGTTGCTTCAAGAAGCAACCAGCATGCCCCCAGTGTGTCACGCTTTGTGTGACCAACAGGTCAGTGTTAATTAATTAGCTCTGAATGTATCTGGATCTAGCCATTGTCCCACAGTGCGAGGGCAGGTTGATTCTCACGCCCCTCCCTCCCTCCCTCCATCATCATCATCTACCACCTCTGTCTGCTTTCACCCAGAGGATTAATGCAAGAGGAGAGAAGCATGTTGGCAAAATGCAAATGAGAGCTAGTTAAGTGTGAAGAAGCTCATTTATTTCCCATTTCGTGCTGGGATTAAGACTTGAAGCTTTCACCCTCCCCAACCTGTCACAAAACTGGGGGTGGGGTGCGGCACACGTAGCCTTAAGAGAAAATGAACATCTCGAAACAAATTCTGGTGGCCAATTGACAGAAATCTTAAATATGACTTGATTTACTGACTTTCTTGATTAGGAAAAGAGCTAGCTGCCTTGTTGTGCAAAACAATTTGCCGTCAATTCTCATTTGTAGTCTGCCTGCCTGCCTGCCTGCCTGCGTGAAATACACGTCGCACTCCATTGCGTTTGGGAAGTGATTATTCAAAGCTGCGCGATGAGTAGAAGAATAACGGCTGACAATGTTTACAAACATGTACGCTGCCGCATTTTGAATTTTGGTTCACAGATGACGGGCACAACTCAGCAGAACAACAAGACCCCACAGGTCCATATCCCAGCAGCCACTGCGGGAGGAAATAACTCTGTCAGCGTGACCCTTGACCCACAGACTCAACTTGAGTCTGACAAGAGGGCTGTTTACAGGTTGGTAAAACGCATGGAGTATTACTATTGCACCAGCAGTGATGAAAAATACAAATACACTGTTTGTTTTTTCGCAAATATCAAATGGCTTTTAAGCCTTCGCAATACGCTTCGATGCCAAGTACGCTCTCAAGGCACTATTTGAAATGGTCATCGACACGCCGGACGGCCGCAAATTGGGCTGGCTGCGCCGTAATCGCCGTCGATCCGTATTTCAAGTGGGCATAGGCTCTTGTGTTGATTTAAAAAAAACTCGAATATGGATGCACCCTGAGCTACCATGAAATAAATGATTCCAAATGTTGCGATTTTCTTTTCTCAGGCTGGATTGTCGTCCTGTATAGACAGTAAATTAGGAGGAGGGGCGGGGCCAAATGAGAAGCGAGGTGCCTCTGTATCTATCTATAATGATGACACTGCAGACGTCGCGTGTCGGACCCGCTCCCCGGGTCCCACCCCGGGGTATCCGCTGCTCGCCCCTCCACTCGCTCGGGCGGTCGGGCCTGAGGCCAGCTGCTTGCTTTGATGTGAGCAGCCATCTTTGGAGCACTTTGTGCTCTAATCATTCCCTCCTCAATAGATAGCGATTTGATCAAAGTGAAAAGAGGTCAAATCTTTTTTTCCACCAATTTTACCCACCAATTCTTGTGGGATTTAATGTTGTTTTTCCACTAATGACTAGATTTCCCATTTTTACCAGAGCATGCGGATTCCTCGCTGCATTCCTTCCTCCTTTGTTTGGTGCCGAGTAAATGTGTGATAGGGGAATTAGCCTAATGAGTTGTGGCACTTACTATAAAGATCCTTCTGGAGCCTGTGCATCCTATTAAAAAGCAAAAAAAGCCTGTCTTTCCTCCGAGCATGCAGTGATGAAGGCTGGCTGCTTTGGTGTAGCCATGTAAATACGATGCTTTGAATGAATAGAATAGCCAAATGAAAATAGGCCTGTTTTTCTGCATTTGAGCTGCACCGTTGAGTATTTTTAGCAGTATGTGTTGCTGCATGGCACAAAATAGGCTATGCCTCTTTGTTTCAGCAAGTCACGGGGTGCTGGTCTCCAGCTGCTACTGCTGCTGCTACAGGAAACTGTGACAAATGGTTATTAGTCGTTTCTTTCACATACACATTCCGTATACGGAAACAGCTTTGTGTCAATGTGCACAATTTAGCCCTCTCTGTTTTTCTGGCACAAGAGTAGCCTCCAGCGAACATAAAAGAACAGATTGTTTTGCCATGGAATGCTCCCTGGAAGGCCTGTGATATGATGTATGTGTGTCATCATTTGATTCACAAACCCAAATTGTCATCCTTCTGGATGACAATTGAATCCAACTGGATCTCATGGTGCAGCCAATAGTTTTCAAGTCAATCTAGACAAGGTTCCAACCGATCTGGACTGATAGCAGTGACCGGCCGGCCGGCCGGCGTACAGCTCTACTGGACGACCCACCCCGCTGACCTCTGATTGTCTGTTTTGGACTTTTTCTTTCCTGGGTGAGCCAGCGCACACAGTGCAATGCCAGAGGGTGGCAGATAGTGCTGACTCCGCTGGCTGGCTGTCCTGTAAATGGCTGTTTTATGGCCCTTGTAATGATCCCCTAGCCAGCGATCTTCACTCTGTCGCACTGCAGATAGAAGCAAGCTGCTGCTTATGGCGCCCGACGTGATGGGGTTAGGGTTGAAGGGCTCAGGGTGCTCGCTCGCTCGGAGAAGGCAAGCGCTCATTGGAGTTTGATGGCCTTGCAGCCGTGCGGTTCTATTCACGTTGATGAAATTGCGTGGCTGTCCCCCCCCCGCCTTCCCTCCCCTCAGTTTTAATTCCGACTTCCTGTGTAAAACTTATTGAAATATTCGAAATGTTGTTTTTGAGGGGCTCCAAGGTTCTCTAAAATTCTGATGCCATTTTTGCAATCATTTTTGTATTTGTTAAATCACACATTTGATCCATTATTTGGAGCCAATTTTGACACCCTTAACAGGAGCTGAGCTAACGTTGACAAATGTGGAGAGCACCAGAAGTGATTTTTTTTGTTTTTTGTTTCCCCATTCTCATTTCTCTCCACAAGTACACATTATTAAAGCGACAGACATGCTGAGGCTCTTTCCTGTGCATTTAAGGCCTCCTGCTTACTATGCTGGCCACGTCTGACTGAAGGAGTGACATTAAATTGGGATCAGGCAGATTAGAATATAATATAGAGCACTATTAGAGGATGCAAATGAGAGTCACAGGTTTCGGCTGAGGAGGGGCCGAGCCGTGCAAGTGGAAGACAACACTGGATTAAAAAGCGTTTATCGATTCTATGTAGGTTAGATAAACATTGATGTTTTGGACTTTCTAGTTGCGCTTTTCTTTTTTTCCCCTGTCTGGTTGTACACATTATTGCTACGAATGAATGATCCCGATTGTTTCCGATCCCAATTCTAGATAACATGTGACTCTTTGATGGCCCCTCTTGTCCCCAGACATCCGTTGTTCCCCCTGCTGGCATTGTTGTTTGAGAAATGCGAGCAGGCGACGCAGGGATCCGAGTGCATCACGTCCGCCAGCTTTGACGTGGACATTGAAAACTTTGTTCACCAGCAGGAGCGGGATCATAAGCCTTTCTTCAGTGAAGATCCAGAGCTTGACAACTTGGTGAGTTCAATGCAAAATATCTGATATATTCAATGGATTTTGTTAGCTGGAACGACCGCAAACTTGATCAATCGCCATATCACTCATGCCCGACTTTTTTGTTCAGATTTTTCTCATCCCCCCCCCCTCATTGGGCTGGAGGGAGTTTTCGCTCCAATTTTCGAGATGCATCTCTTGTCTTGGGTAATAGTATTGTGCCGAGTTGTACAGTGAACGTTGTCGTAGCAAGTGGCGAGTGCGGCCAGCGGTGAGTCAAATTCCAAGTTCTGACAACAGCTGGTCAAAAGCCATACTCAGCATTTGGCCTGAAATAAATAAATAAGTGAGTGTCAAGTCACATACATGACAATGTGTGACAATGACAATAAAGATCTATTCTATATGAGCAGCCCCACCAAACAGGCTCAAAAGAGAGCGTGGAAAGCTTAGTGAGCTTCCCAGAATGCCATTTTGTGGACGAGGGATGAGAAAATGGATACAAACGCTTATTGATAGTAGAAACAAGTGTAAGTTGACCAAATTCTAGTTGGATGCTGATGATGTGCTTTTCCAGATGGTTAAAGCTATACAAGTGTTGCGGATCCACTTATTGGAGCTGGAGAAGGTCAATGAACTCTGTAAGGATTTCTGCAACCGATACATCACCTGCCTCAAAACCAAGATGCACAGTGACAACCTCCTTCGTAATGACCTGGGGGGGGGACCGTATTCTCCCACGCACACCAATCTCACCATGCCCCAGGTCAGTTTCCCACTGGATATCTCTTCGGACTGGTTTTGAGTTCTTATTGTGTTTGATTCCTCAGGAACTCAGTCAGACCTCGTCTCCGTCCATGACCTCTGTGTCCAACCCTACGGGGATTGTGACAGCCAGTGGGGCTTTGCAACAGGGCAATATTTCTGTAACCACCATCAATTCTCAAGTGGTGTCAGGTAGGAATGAATTTTCATCGAAAGCTTCTTGAAAGTTGCTGGCATCATCAGCTCATGCTTATCATTAAAGCTTCTTCAAGGTTTTGCTGGAAATGTATCCATCCAATAAATTGCTGTTATTTCTTATTTTCAATGATACATCTGATCAATGTTAGTAATATTGAGAAATGTATCATTACCGATCTCCAACTCCATCAAATGGTCCATGTTCACACATTGTTAGCTTTCGGAATCACGTTTAGTAAGAGTGTTAATTATCCTTCACAGGGTACGTGGCTGACAGACAGACAGACCCTTATAATGTCAAGCGTGTTCAGTGAAATGTTAATCCTGCCCTCTGGAAATCCCTTTTAACCTCAAATAAATCAATGTGTCAGCGTTTGATTGCTGTACATTGAAGCGCTTCAACACACTTTGGGGCTTGATCAAGGCTAATTAAAGCCAGTAACAAAATGACTTTTTTGGGTCCCCACAACCTGAATTCAACAGTTATTGCTCTTTTGGATTCAATTTGATAGAATAATATACACTTGATAGCCATTTTATTTTAAAAGTAGGGACATTTCTAAGTGAGCCCAGCCAAATTTTGGAACGCTATTGTATGTTAAGACTCCATTAGTTGTGTGGGACTCTGCCATGGCAAACTATTTGATTCTCATGCCAGTCATTTCTCATGCCAGGCGGGACGCTATATCAGCCGGTTGCCATGGTGACTTCGCAAGGACAAGTGTTAACGCAGGCACTGCCGCCGGGAACCATTCAGATCCAGAATTCACAAGTAATGCACAACATTTATTCCTTGATACACAATTTTCTCAATCCCCCCCCTACTGTCAGAAAAGAAAAAAACTCGTATAGGGGTTACAGAGCAGTGACACTTTAAATTGCAGCTCGCCAGCCGTGCATTCGGAAATTCTTTTCAATTTTTCTCAATATTTTGTCAGTGTTTTGTTTTTTCAAGATTGCTCATCCCCCTCCCCCCTTTTTCATACAAACGGCTCACTGGTTGCTCCCGCCCTCAGCTGTTTGTCATTGGCTAACATGAAACGAGGTTGGCGATTGGCCGGCCTTAGTGTTGCATTCAAGGACAAGCGTAAAAATGATTTTTGGATGCAGCGAAACCTGTCTCGTATCATTGATTTTAAAATATGAAAATATTGAGTGTTCAACTGTTCAATAAATAACTCAGCTAGGGGCACTGCCCCTTTAGTATACTCTGAGCAGCATTTTTTTATTTTTGGAAGGTGGGGCATTTTATTTTCCATAACAGTGCTATATGGTGATTAATAGTAAAGATGTTTTACTGGTTGATGGAGGAAGCATTGCTCAAATCCAGGTACCATGGTGACATTTGAGGAGGTGTTACTACCCTTGTCACACAAAAAGAAACTGGTTGCCTTTTTGTGTTTGTGTGATAACCTGAACTAAGCAAGCAGCAGCAGCAGCAGCAGCAGCAGCAGCAGCAGCAGCAGCCACTTTGATTTGACCTTCTTCTCACTACCTTTTGTCAATGTTCCACAGTTAAATGTTGATCTGTCAGCTCTATTGGACAGCGAAGACAAGAAGTCAAGGAATAAGAGGGGGGTCCTTCCCAAACAAGCCACCAACATCATGCGCTCATGGCTCTTTCAGCATCTCATGGTGAGGCAACAAATTGCATGTCCATTATATGATGTTGAGGCTGACAAACGCGGTCTTCTATTTCTCCCTCAGCACCCGTACCCAACAGAAGATGAGAAAAGGCAAATTGCTGCACAGACAAGCTTGACGCTTTTGCAAGTGAATAACTGGTAAGATGTCATGTGCTTATCCTATGCTGCCATCTTCTGGTTGTGTCATGTCTCTACTGCACTGGTCAAGAACCAATTTTAATCAGGCCCTTTGTGTCCCTCTGCTTATTTTGGACGCTGATTAAAAAAACTCAGCTTAACCTATTATTATTACGATCACTGCGATAACCTGATGCGCTAGTGAAAAAGACGAACGCTAATTCGGAATCGGCACTCCAAAAATGATCTCGAAAAGTATACGGCGGCATTTCAAAACTTGACCAGTATTATTCAATACATTTAGGTCAGGGAGGTGCTGGTGATTAGCGCCCATGCCTTGTAGTTAAGACAAGGCTTGACCATTTTTATGGAGAACAACGCGTTCAATTGTACGAGTTGGCCAGCCAGCGAAGCTCGTACTCACGAGCTTGCCTGGATTTTCTACTACCTGTAGGTGGCGCAAGTGCGTTGTGCCACACAATACGAATGTCCAGTTGAGAAAAGCTTTTGATAGGCCGGGGAACTTTATGCAGGAACTTCATTTGACCTCTCTGTTTTCAGGTTCATCAATGCTCGGCGGCGTATCCTCCAGCCTATGTTGGATGCCAGTAACCCTGACCCAGCTCCTAAAGCAAAGAAAATGAAATCCCAGCATCGTCCCACACAGCGTTTCTGGCCCGACTCCATTGTAGCTGGAGTTTTGCAAACACACAGATCCCAAACGGGAAACAATTCAGACGGTATTACCAGATACTTTCTATGATATCAACACATTTGTAGAAATTTAAATTGAAACATTTCCCAGCCATCTAAAATGCGTAGGTACTTGATTGATGATTTGTTGGATTATGTTTCTTTACAATCATGCGCGGGAATTCCAAATTTGGCCAGCTATATTAATTACATGGGCTGAACTGTACGAAATGAATGAAAAGTCAAGCTTGCATTTTCACCACTAGGTGCCACTATTGATTGATTAGAAGCGAGAAGTAAGCAGCTTGGGAAACGGATCTAAAAAAATAATCATTCATAACAATAGGTCAGTGATGTTGTTGTAGTGTATTCACTTATCTTCGATTTCCGTTAGCGTTAATGTTGTTGTCTTGTCAAATCAATCCGCAACTGACTGATGACCAGTCCAGGGTATCGTCTGCCTTTTGCCCAAAGTCGGCCGAGATGGGCGCCGTCTCTCTCAATTGGTTCAAGTGTGGAGAAATGCTATGACTATTTGATGTTCTTTTTTCATTTCAGACCCGCTAAGCCTAGACAGCCTCCAGTCGCTGTCATCGGACTCTGCCACTCTGGCCATGCAGCAAGCCATGCTGGGAGCTGACGACTCCATGGATGGCACCGACGAAGAGGAGGAGGAGGAGGAAGAGGAGGAGGAGGAAGAGGAAGGAATGGAGGAGGAGGAGGAGGAAGAGGAGGGGGAGGAGGAGGATGGAGAGAATGAAAACAATAGGGGACAAAGAGACGGCAGCATAGAGCACAGAGAGGAACTGGAGTAGTCGGAGAGGAAGGAGGGACGTACTAGACGTCCAATAAATCCATTGACCTCACATCCATTCACATGGCTCATTTCGGATTCCGACACATTGCACTCTTGCCATATTCAATCTGCATTTGACGGCATGCAAAACAATCAGGGCTTCTTCCATTGAGAATCAAATATGACCCGTACAGGATAATAAGCGATTTGACTTCAACTGCAGTGGGCTTTACGAAAGAAAATGCTCCAAATAATCCAATGTGAAAGAACTTTATGCTTGGGAGAGCCTGATGTGTTCGACTACTTTCAATTTCCTCAGAGCACAGAAACGCACGAGTTTTCGAAAATGCAATATTTTTGCTTGCCAAAACAACAGTAGTTACTCAAAACAAAGGGGGGTGGGTGGGTGGTCTGGGAGGGGACGGGCGTGGGGCCATTTCGAAATATCTGCACAATACCTGTTCAAATATGGGTTCTCAGGTCGGACAAACACTGAGCATTTTTCTTCCACTCGCGCGGCGCGCCATCTTTGAGCTACCGAAAGCCTATTAAGCATGATCCTTGAACTTGACCTTTGAACTTTCTGTTGGACATAAGCAAATTTGAACATGGTAGGCAAGTGTTCTTGATGGGTGAAGATTTGCAGAATTTCTTTCGCTTTTTGTTTTTGCTTGGGCTCATAAGGCCAGCTGAAGCAAGATGACAATGATGGCTGCTTGTGTGCACATTACAGTAGGTCCTTCCGGCTCTGCTTGGCTATTTTGCGTGATATTGTTTGATGCTGGAACATGGCAACTCCCCGACAAACTTTTCATCACACTCTTTGGAATATGGGACTGAATAAGCCATCATCATTGACTAACTGACTTTTTAAAGGAAGAAAACCATTTTGCAGAAGACAAACAAGTTGTGGAAGAAAAGTCTGCCATTTTATGCGAAAGAAAGATTTTCAAGAAACTGGGAAACAATTTTCATTCTGTTTTGTACGAAACTACAAATGAGATTCACTCATTTCGATGGTGAAAAAGTCGAAAGGAAAAAAAAACCCAACAACCCACGTTCTATTTCATGTTCTGAGTGGTGACTGTGAAGTATGTTGCTCATTAATCTTATTTTCTCCACTGCTTTTCTTTTCTTTTTTTTAACTCGATCTTCCAGCGCAAGTGATAGACGACGGGGAGTATTTATATTTCATTTGTACACTTCTTGTCATAATCTACTGTGTTTCAATAGACCAATTTTAATAATTAAACGATGTAAATGGATGGACGTGGATGATGTATTATTCTTCTACGCATGTCGTTCAGTCAATCCAATTTTGGTTGTTGTTTTTTCTTTCTTTGAAACATGTACTGTACATTTCAGACCTAAGCGGTAGAAATACATGCAGAGTGTAAAATTAGTCTCTTAAATGATAGAGGCTGAATAAACCACTGGTCAGGCAAGCAAAATCTGCCCAATTCCACCCGTATAATTTGTTGTACTAAAGGTCTGCCATTTGGGTGGCTGCATGCTCCCCAAATGTCTTCTCTGTAATTAGACTTGGAGCTGGCCGATTCTGGTTCAACCCAAATCCAACCTCTTATTTACTGAAACACGCCCAAAGTACATAAGGCGTCCAAAGTTCTCGTTTTGCAGCTACCTTCTTTTCTATGTGCACCATTGGAGTCAGCTGGAAGACATCCACTAGGTAGGTGCTTCTTCTCTATTGCCGTTCGTTAAGTGGTATGGGCTGCTGATTTTGATTGATTTTTTTTTTTATGAGGAATAGACAACACTCTATTAACAGGACTGTGTGAACATTTAGGTGTTGAAAATGTCCATTGCCAAGGAAGCGGCAAGGGCCATGCTATCTGATGCCCTGTTGCCGAGCAGCGCCGTGCCAAACCGGATCAGCCATCTGGAGTTGGAACTTCCTTTGGACAGGGTTATCAAATATGTCTCTGTTGGCCTCCCTCTGTTGCTGGTCTGTATGGCCTTTGCTCGGGAGGTGTCGCTCGGTAAGAAAGTCTCTTTATTTACCCTCAATTTGCTTTTGTCTCTTATTTTGATTTGTGAGTGTATAAGTATAGAAATATAGACGGAAGTACTGAAATTGATCAATATTACAAAGTGCGGTTGAATTTCTCTCTCATGTTCTTACTAAACTTTGCAGTGCACAAAAGTACAATAGGAGAGCCTAGCTTCTTAAATAATAAAAAAAAAAAACTGCTATATGATCTAATAATACCTGACATTTGCCAAGAAGTTCAAGAAGTAAATTGTCAGTGGATAAGAAAAAAAACTGCATTCATCTATGGGCAGAATACATATTTGTATTTTTGCCAGCTGTCAATGGCGTCAGATATATTCGAAAATGTTGCTTAAAGTGCAAACATGTTGTGGACCATGATGTAACATTTGCTTCTTATTAGTTCGACAAGCTGACGTCGTAAGATATAATGAGAGACTTCTTACAGAGCAGATGTGGAGGCTGGCTTTCAAAAATAGAAGCCCTATTTTTCGGCTTGTGAGCTTCAGTCAGTGTTGATGGGGCACAGCCCGTGTGCGTGTGTGTGTGTTCCCTAGCTGTTTTTGGGTGGAGTCGACTTGTGAAATGACATATGTGGCTGTGTTAAAGTACAAGTTGAAGAAGCCCAAATTTGGGAAGCAGTCACACCTTTGTTTGTTTATTTTTAGTTGTTGAAAGCCATTTTGCCTGATTTCAAAGGCAAACTTTCCAAAGTCTGCACTTTCTACACACCTGCTTGTTTTGCGTAACAAAACGGGCATCTAATGTTGACAAAGTCATTTTGGTGGTGAAGCTTGTCATTTGATCCCGTTTGGTTTTGCTTCAAAGTCACACTGGGACTGAGTGCTGAGCATGAGGGTGGAGTTCAGTCATCATGTCTGCTTTTCTGTCAGTTGTGTTTTTCTTGAAATTGGTTCTTCTTATTTGAGCATGTTCTAGAATGTAGGGCAGCCCCTTCGAATGGCTTTGTCTGTGTGCTTGATGAACAACAGTATTCCAAACGATAACAGAATGTAGGTCAGCCCCTTGGAACGGGTTTGCTTGAAGACAATTGACACCAATTTCAAATTTCCCATCTGATCAGATCACGGTGCTAATGGTGTTGCTTTCTTCTTCTTTCTTCATCCCACAGGCCCGCAGATCAGCTGTTTTCCTCCCAGCAATTTCACCGTGAAGCAAGCCAGCTATGTTGATACATACTGCTGGGACTCCCTCATGCATCACGAGTTTGATAGCAATGGGAACTTTGAGGAGCGCTCCCTTTGGGTGCACAAAGTGAGTGACATTTATTTGCCTCTGTATAGAACTGTTACAGATCCAATTCTATTAGCAATCGGATTGGTTTGTTGGTGCAAACGAACCTGGAAGTAGGATAACCCAAAGAAATTGGATCATCATTGTTTTTGCTTCCCACCGTTTTCCCCAGATGTTCCCGTATTCTCTTCTGGCTATGGCAGTGCTAATGTATCTGCCGGCTCTCATCTGGCGCCAGCTCGCGGTGCCTTCACTGGGCTCAGACTTGCTCTTCATTATTGACGAACTCGACAAGTCGTACAACCGCTCCATCCGATTGGCTGGGAGCATCCTGGATATGCGTCACAATACCAAGACCCCATTAACATTTCAGGCAGAGCTGCAGAGGTAAGAAGTGATTTCTTTGATTACCAGGTGTCTTTGTTTGAAATAAAGAAGAAAGGCATAAGTAGATCATGGGAAAAGAAATGTACTCGGCTTGCCATTGTAAAAAAGCTTTTAGAGAAACTTTTTCCCAAGATGATGGAGTGTGTCTTTTGGGTTTTTGGATGGTCCATTCATCCACACTAGAATGACTCCCAATTACTGCTCAAGTTCGTTTTTACACTTGTATAATGCGGTTGAGGTCAGGTCTTGTTCAAAGCGGTCAAGTACTCATTCGACCGTGTATTTACGGACCATATTTTGTGCATTGGGGCACAGTAATACCTCAAACGAAAAGAGCAAGAAAAGGAAGAATCGTAGAAACAGAAGTGATGCCAATGTGTTTGCTATTCAAATGGGATGATGCTGGTATGATGAATTTCATAGACACGACTCATTTCTTCCTGCCAAATCGAATGTATCGGCAAGGTTTTAGTAGATGAGGGGAAACATTTATGGAAGGCTACAGTGGCTAACGTGGTAAGCAACGCCTTCGAGTTGAAAACAGAAGGCGCTTGTTTGTTGTGCATGTGTACGAGCGCTCATGTTCTTCTCCTTGTGTTGCCGTGCAGAGCAAAGAGGAAGCGCTACTTTGAGTACCCCCTTCTGGAGAGATACATGCAGTGCAAGCAAAACTCCTACTTCCTGGTCAGCATGCTTTTCCTGCGTGGCTTCCTCCTGCTGACCTTCATGACGGCCGCCTGTCTTTATCTGACTTACTTCCACCTGTCCGCCTTCCTGCAAGATGAGTTCAGCTGCTTTGTGCGCAGCGGTATGCTCCGGGATCACAACTGGATTCCTGAGCTGGTTCAATGCAAAATGATTGGCCAGTTGGTCTTTCAGGTTATAAGTGTGGCCAATGGCGCCATCTATCTTCTCTTGGCACCAATTGTACTCTTCAGTATCATTCGGCTCTTTGTTTGGGACACCGCCTTCATCTCCGTCTACGAGGTGCTTCCTGCCCTGGACGTGGTCAACAAACGCAGGCTCGGCTGTCCGCTGAACGATCTCAACGTGCTCCTGCTTTTCTTGCGGGCCAACGTTTCACACCTCAAGTCGTACGGACAGGTTAGGGCTTTGTGCTCTCTGGCGCCCCCCATGGTTGGTAAAACTACAGCAGGACAAGGACTGAACGCAATGCTGAGCCAAGAGGAGTTAGAAGAGCGGGACGAGGCCGCCATGGAGTTGGCCGACGAGGTGCAGGAAGCCAAAGAAGAAGGAAAGTTCAACCTTGTGGATATCATGACAATTCTGGGAGCGGCGCAGGGGAGGATTGTAAACAGCAGTGAACAAAGACCAGTGGTGGAGGAGAATATGAGTTTTGGTACCGTAACACTGATCTACACACTCAAACGCATTCTACTCGTGGCTATTTTCACTTACATCGTTTGGGATGCGCAGAAGCTTTTTTAAGTCAATTTAACAAGGGATCAATGCTGTCAAAAAATAAAAACCGTACAATGGATATCCTAGTCCATTGCTCTGCTCCATTTTTAGTCTACATTTGTACTGCTTTATTGATTTGCACAATTCCATACGGAGTCACCTCTATATGTCAAAGAAAAAAAAAGCAATGGTGAATGTGGAAGAGATGGATTTGTAGAAATTCTAACTACCTCTCTGTCTCTTCACAGAGCCAAACCATCTGGGGTACCATGAGTTGAAGGAGACTGCACCATTCAGTCATTATTAGGCCCAATCAAAGTGAAAAGCTGGGGCAAGGAAAGTTCGAACAACGTTTTCGGGCTGGACAGATCATCCCGTCAAGCTAAGTGTGTCACCTTCATGAAATGGGTGGAGCAAGCCTCAAATTCAGCCACTTTGATTTGATGGGGATGTTCTTTTGCATTGATTCCCAAAGCAGCCCTTGCGTGTCTCTTATTGACCAAATACTTGTTTTCTGCCATCATTTACAAATAAATGCTCTCCAAATCATCCTGAAATGTGATTTCCAGGGAATTCTTCCAGTTGCTGAAAACGACAAACCTCTGTCATAATTCTAAGAGCAATTGCAATTCATTGCAATGGGTGGTTGACCTGTGATCACATTTGTTGCAAAATATTTGACACAACTGAGACGGACGGACGGTGGCTGGGCGGGCATCTGATGGAAAAAGTCACACAACCTTATTGTTTGTGTCGGGGTAAATCCTCGCCTCGTGCAGCTGACTGAATCTATTGAGTGGCTGCTCTTTATTCAGTCTGTCCATGTTTTTGCTTGGGCATCGGCCTTGGTCAGAGGCTGCTCTATTGTCTGCCGGTCCAGCCCATTCTTGCATGATCTGAATAAAGATAAGCCCTGATTGTTTATATCACCCACTCGGGGTCCAATGTTGACGCGTAGCGGCAGGAAATGATGTCACTGGATGGGTGGACAAAATGAAAGACAATCTTCTGGTATAGTATGTTGCTGCGACCAAACAAAAAGACGTTGATTTAAGTGAAACGGAATTGAGCATTTTCCAATCAATATCAGCCTATTTGCTTTCAGGGCATGCAGAATGGATCTCAAGCACAGAATTTGCTCTTTCCCTTTATCCTCGTTCCTACGATATGTCAGGTGTGATTAATGCGTGGCGTACCCAAAACAATGTCATTCTTAATTGCCATTTCTAAATGCTTGCCGGCAAATGTCGCCTTTGCTTAAAGTGGCGTTTTGGCGAGGTCAGCAGATGTACCCACCCTGCAGTAGGTTCAACACGAGGAAAAAACAAAACAAATAGCTGTCATTGCTTTGTACTAAAGATACGTATGTTGTTGAAAATGCCGGTGATTATGATGAAATATTGTTTCATCTATTTTTAATGCACTGATAGAAATTCCCCCCAAAAGCGACATTTTATGGCAGGAGGGTTTGCTTGTGGCGTTTACTCTTGACCGTAATTAAGAGCACATATCTTGGATTTCGCTGAGGTCGGGTTCATTTAAAAACCATTAGGGCACCACGCGTAATAAAAGAACGGAGATATCATTCCAATTATGTCTTATCTTTGTCTTTGGATTTCTCCAGCACAAAACCACATCACAATTCTTTGACGACAAGCCGTTAGGAAAAGTCAACAACAAGACCATGTATTGATGAAGTTACAATACGAGCCGGTGTAACATGTCCACAGTGTGAAGTCAACTTGACCAACCACATTGTAATGGCTAAAATGATTTGAAGTATTCTCACCTAGGTGCTCAAATACATCCATAGCAACGCGCTTAGCAACCAAGATGCTAACGTTGGGCAATCTCGATCATCTACGACTTGTTTTGATTGGGAACTAACCGGCTCAGAAGTTCAAATCCCATCGATTTCCCATTGTCTAAAAGCATTAGCATCATGAATGAATGTATTTAGTGAGTGAGATGAATCCATGTTGCAATCTTAATTGCAAGCTTTTGTAACTCCCATGCCTTCCATACGGCGTACACCTTCGGGTGCTACCTGTTTATTCAAACATGTCGGAAGAAGGCTGCAAAGATGATGTGGGACTGGAAGTGGGGGGGGGGGTCTGATCAAAAAAATAGAGAGAGGAGGAGAGTCGTTGCTGGGAGCGGGGTTGCATTTGACGCGATCACGCATTCGGTCCACAATTAAGGCTGAAGAAGATGCAGATGCATCTTTGGAAGAGCATCCATTTGACAAGCTGAGGACGCGCGGCTGCTCGCTCACTCGCTCGCTCGTCCGTCCGTCCGTCCGTCGCCTTGTCTATTCGCTCTTCCTCCGACCTCGGGAATCGGTTTCCTCGAGCAGCTGACGCTCTTTCTCCTTCGTTTGCACACGCTCGGATAGACTCGCGGGTGTTTCATAACCAGCCTGTTTACTTGGAGCGAGCGAGAGAGAGAGAGAGAGCGAGAGAGAGAGAAGCTCCGACGCCAATTCTAGCAGGCAGGCATCTTATTTGCCGAGTGGAATTTGCGGACCGCAGCGCTTAAGACGCCAAAAAGGAGTCGATTCGAGTTGTCCAGCACAAGTTGCGCAGTGATAGGAAAACATGGGCATTTGTGGCTCTTGGACGGCGACTGGGAAATGCCTCGTCGTGCAATTGTTCTTCCTTGTACCTGCAGGAGTTGCGCTCCGAAGCGGCGGCGGCGGCGGCGATTCTGCTGCCTTAAAGGACAACATTAGCGTGCGACAAGGGGACAGCGCCGTGTTAAAGTACGTGGGACACGCTCGATCTAGATTCATGCATGCGATTTCTTACATTGCTTATTAGGAGTGCCTGCGTCGTCTGTCTGTCTGTCTATGTGTTGTGTCATGTGCAGCCCAGCACAGCGTGCGTGCACGCGTTAGCTCTGACAGCTCTTCTTCCATGCAGTTATTAAGCATTTTCAGAATGCGGCGACATGCGTGTTTTATGAGATGAATGATTGCGCTCGCCGCATGCATCACTGGGAAGGAAGCAAGTTCACGGACAAAGGACACAAGTCAGCCAGCCTCCCTTGTTCGTTGCCCTTGAATGTTATTGATCGCTCGCTTGGTTATTGTCTTGCTTGGTGAGGATGCAAGGAGCTGAGAAAGCCAAAGCAGCATCAGCACCAGCATCAGCACCAGCATCAGCACCAGCACCAGCACGGCTGGTCGGTCTTGAGATCGATGTGTGCGTGTGATAGATATCAAGGTAGGCCAATGCTTTCATTTCAAAGGGGCTGTTTGATCAGTCAAGGCGGTAGTTTGGAAAAAAGATCTATATTTTCATTTGAAAGAACTTATCAATATTTGAAGGAGGGTAGTATTAAGGTGTTGTCATGGTTTTGCACAGCACCATCTTTTGTTCAAATCACAGCCATTTCTTTTGGCTTGGTGTATTTGGCATGTGGTACCTTTTTTTTTTAAATTGGCCTACCTTGTCGGATTGACTTTTGCCTTCACTATATGGAATCGATAAACCTGTTAAGGCGTTGTTTTCGTGTAGTGTTCTTTTGGGGGGGAAAAAAGAATGCAGTGGATATGAAAGGTCAACACGCCCCTGCCTGCGTGGCTGCCTGCGTGGCTGCCTGCCTGCCTGCCTGCGTGGCTGCCTGCCTGCGTGGCTGCCTGCCTGCATGGCTGCCTGCGTGGCTGCCTGCTTAGATATGGGGGAGTTGTTTGTGATCTACATAACCTTGTTTGAAAATAACAATGCCACATCTTTTTCAAACTTTTTCACCCATTGATGTGACTTCATAGTTGTGAAGGGAAAAAAAGTCAAGAGGGGAATTAAAAACTAGATTGAGTCTTTTTTGGGGGGGCCTTGCAGAAGCCTGAAGTGCTTCCTAGCTGTTTCCCTTCTACCTTGACGAAGGCTACTGTATGTCAACACTGCAGTGTACATGCCATGTCCCCGAAAGTCAGTGCAACTTTGACATTTCAACTCTTGGAGCATCAGAGTTGTATTATGAACTCAGCTCGAAAGACATTGTTGTTGCACTGAAATGCAGGTGAAATGACATTGTGACAGCTTGTCCGCATTTGGAAGTGCTCGTGTAGCAGGCAAAGAGGGAGGGTTTCCCCCACTCAATTGCTGATATCACTCTGCCATGCAGCCAGCCTCTCTCTTTCGCTTCCTGACATCAACGTAATGCCACTCTTGAATTGAACATTTTTCATTTGGAGGGTATGTCGCGTGGCGTGGCGTCGTGTGGCGTGGCATCGGAGCAACCACCCACATTGACATGGTGTTCCATCCTTGCGCCTTCCCAGCACAGCCTATACATAATGAATGGCTTTGTCAGCAGCATGGTGCATGTTGCCAAGTGCAATGTGAAAAGGCCTTCATGAAATCAAGGTTCCAAATCCCATGCAGTGTGGTCACAACACCCCGAGGCTTCTCTTAGAAAGCAACCAAATGCAACAAAAATGTCCCCAAAAGCCAAGCTGAACTTGATTTGAGGCCTGGTTTTTGCATTCCAGAACCAAGTAGGTAGATGTCAATACCAATATCTTGAAATGTCCAACATGTGGTGTTTCCCCTTGGCCGGCCGCTATAATTTGATATGTTGAAGTGATTTCGTCAGTTTTCAGTGCAGCTATTTTAAAACAGATACAAAAAACCAATCCTAATCATTCTGATCCAATGATCTGAAACAATGGATTGCGATATGCCCTACCTAAACACAATATGAATTCATACTGTGACTAGTATTCTTATTTCAACATTCTCAAGATGGGTTTGGTTCGGCCTTAATTGAAAAGAATCCTTTTCATTATTTTAACGGATGGCTAATTTACGTATTCATTTTCAGATGAATGTGGTCAAAGGGATGTTTTCTCATGACAAATCAGCAGCAGATGTGTCTGAAATGTGAAATAAGCATCTGCTGAAACACTGGAAGCAGTCCAAGAAAGCAGATGAAACATCCAATGTTGTTGCGCTGCTAACACCTTCCCAATCTGCAAACTGATGAACACCCTACCTGTTCGTTCGCCTTGTTCATTCCAAATGAAGGCTGTATTCATGCCATATGCTGAGGTGTATTTCATTGCAGAAAGACCTCGGAATGTGTACTTGCATGTGTGCAGGTTTCTTCATATGCTTCATCCCTGTCCATTCATTTCATTGGATCGCTTTTCCGCAATGCTTAACGGTCAAGTGGAACATCTGATGACTTTTGAAAAGACATGGCAATTCCTGGAAGCCTGCAGCCAGGATTTTCTGCACGTTATCAGATTCTGTCCATAATCATTCAGATTGATGAAAAGTCATTGCAAGGTGTGATTGACAGCTATATCACCTATGAATCTGGCTATCGCTGCCCCAGACAAATTGTCAATTTTGATTCCGGAGTGCCTTCTGTTTCAGACATCTTGTTATTCTGTCACACATACGTAGTGAGGTGCGGCACGCCTTGTGCAGGGTGTGTGAAATGATTTGCAGACTTTGCTAAAAAGATCCAATTATTAAAAGTCTTACATTCTTCTCATGCCTGCGTGTCCCACAGTGCAAAGGTCGTGGGTTGAAATTCGATGCATGGATTTGGTGTATCCTTTTTTTCTTTTCCATTTCCCTCTGCTTATGCGCCCGCACATAAAAGTAGTTCCTCGCAAATCAAGCATGTGCCGAACACTGGAGTCTTTTGTTCTAAATGGAGAGCTCAGTCTCATCCTTTGGGCCACTGTGGGAGCCAACGGCACATCATGGTCATACGTATGCCAAAGCCTTCCGGCGCTTCCCTAAAGCTGTCATCCATCCCAGACCCTTTTGTGCGATTTTGTCTTTCTAAGCTTCATCCACTTGAACATATGTCAATGTAGTTTTGGTTTCTTTTTAGACTGACATTCTGATGGCGACTCTGCAACGCTAGTCAGTCATCCAATGTGGTCCATGAAATGCTATGGAGCTTTAGTGCTTCCTCATTTAGCCACCGATGCCATGATAGCGGGAGCAAAGTGGCGCTTGCTCGAGGACCCTTTGACACGGTTACAATGGCCGAGGAGGAAAACCTCAACCCCTGGCTGAGGAGCTGAGCACTCTACCATTGAGCCACGCCGCCCATTCCATTGAAGGCCATGAGATGATTTTTATTGATGCTTTGGCCGTGGCTCTGACTGCGCTGTAAGAGTGTGTGGGATTTTTTTTTTTTAATCATCATTGAGACGTTATTGAAAATGCCTCTTCATGAATCAAATCTCTTGACTGAATATTGCACTGAATGGTCTGCACTTGACTTTTGCTAATGACAATAACTTGATTTGTTTTTCCCAGATGCAGTCTGGACAGTAAAGTGTCAAAGGTGGCGTGGCTCAATCGCACCACCATTCTTTTTGCCGGCAAAGAGAAATGGTCTCTGGACCCTCGCGTCACTCTGATGGAAAATACAGCCGTCACGGAATACAGCATCCAGATCCAAAATGTTGACATACATGACGAGGGACCCTACGTCTGCTCCTTCCTCTCCAATAAGAAACCAAAATCCATCAAAGTGCATCTCATTGTTCAAGGTAAAAGACTTTAATGTGACGAAACTTACCTACTGTCTTTTAAGCACTTTGAAAAGCCCTTTTTCATCCTGGCAAAATCTATCTATCACCTTCTCCCTTTATTTTTTATTTTTTTGTGCCCCTGAGAGATTTCTTTTTGGCCTCTCCATCTTCAGCTCCCTGTCACTAGAATGGAATGGAAATGGAAACACTCCCACTCCTAGTGTGTGCTTGCTTGAGGGGGGGAAGACATATCTGTGTGTGGGGGGGGGGGGGGGGGGGGGCTAATCAGTGACCTGCCTGCATTATTGATAATATCATTTATACGTGAACAAACAGCTGTTATAAATATCTCTTTGAAATGGCTTTGGCGCGCTGCCTTTTTTGCGTGTAGACTGCTTCGATATCTGTCTTTTGTATTTGTCATGTGTTAGATTAGCCAATAAATGGGTGTTTGCTAGCGGCATTACTGTACTTTCTTGAGCTTCTCAAAAAGGTTGTGAAGATACATATGTTAATAGGTGAGATATGATTATGCTGTTTAAAAATAGCTCTTTGAGAAATGAATACCAAAGGTCATATGATTAATAATGTGAATTTTTTTTTGTGCCAAATATCGGACTCGGTGACTCAAAAACCATGCCAGTCAGGCCCGACTTGTCATAAACCGAAAAAGTTAGGGCATTTTTTTTTTGTCATTGCGCGATTTAATTTGCATATCATAAATGATGCATTCAGTCAATATTGAGTCATGTCAGCTCAAGCAGCTCAATAACATGAAATAGTCCAATTTAAATATAGTAACAATTATATCCATAGTTTTCTCCATCCAATTGTGTTTGCATGCTTGTCAAAAGAGCATTTTGCTAATGAAAGAAGTCAGTCGTGTGTAATACGACGAGCCGCTGAATTTGTCATCAAATGCCGGCTAATTGATTCCCAAACCAGCCGTTATTTTAAACCAGATTTTTTTTTTTTTTCTTTCCCACATGCTCTTCTGCCAAAATTTCATTAGGAGACAATCACAATGTTGTCTTTTTTTTTTTTTTTCTTGTCAGTACCTGCCAGGATCACCAACATATCAAAGGACGTCACAGTAAACGAGGGCAGCAACGTCAACCTCATGTGCTTGGCCATGGGTCGACCAGAGGCCAGCATCAAATGGAGGCATCATTCCCCAAGAGGTAAGATTTCCTTCTCAAAAAATGGGCTTTTTTCCACATAAAATAGAATATTCCCACACTCGCTTGGGTCAAACATTTGTCTTCCACTTTCCAATATATGCAGATAATAAGAAAGAAAGAAAGAAAGAAAGAAAGAAAGAAAGAAAGAAAGAAAGAAAGAAAGAAAGAAAGAAAGAAAGAAAGAAAGAAAGAAAGAAAGAAAGACATAAATAATGATAATAAAGCTTATTTCTACCATTGTCGATGAGACCTTGCATAGGCCGACATCCGTTCCCAAAAGGGGCCTGAGCGTTTATTTCAGGAGTTCGAGCTTTCCAAAACGCAGCCTTGGTGTGCTGAGGTCCAATCAATCTTGATTTGGCTGGCAAACTGGCTGGCGGGCGGGGGGGTCTATTGTGTTTAGCCCTTACAACCCTGAAGTCGAGCTAAAAAAAGGATTTGGGAATTAGAATGCGTGTGCTATTCTAATTTTGTCAGCTCTGAGGATACACAAGCGTGAGTCATGAATTGAGCTGATGTTGTGCCTCCAACATCAATTCTTTATTTATCTGTGTTCTCATTATCCACACTGGTTCTTTACTAGCACAATACTGGCAAGCTCTCCACCTTTTTGTACAAATGAATATCATTTCAGTATGCTTATTTGAGTTTTGCTCTTTTTAAGTATGACATTCTAAATTGAATGAAGATGTGAATCTGAAGATGGAAGGAGTCGTTCCGCTGCCTGATGTCAGTCAATAGGCCAATTGAAAGATATTCTCATGTAGATTCAATGAGATCGCAAATTAATTCCGCATACGTCACTTCATTTTGGTGGTACGGGAAGGAGTCATTCACATGCGCAACAGTGCTCGTGTTCTCATCCACATCTTCGACCAAAATTATTTGTTCGATGCAAAAGAAAAAATAGTTCACAGTAAGTCGGTCGGATTTTTTTCCCTTTGATAAAAACTGAGTATATTGTGCTACTGTTATCATTTGACATGATTTGATTTGTTCTGCTGTGCTGAGAAAGCAATTTTTGCTATCACAATATATCAAAAAAGCACTGCCCCCATTCTGTCAAAATGTTACACAATGGGCCAGGAAAGGGGGGAGCTTCTGTTTGAGAAGATGTGCTTCCAAAGCCATTTTGGAGCCTGAGATTTACACACAGACATTCTGAACTCTGTGATTAGGACAATTTGTAAATGGGAATCATACAGTGGGCACTTTCAACTTCAGAGGTGCACATTACAATAAGAAGTATTCCCAGGAAGTCAATATTCACATTTGATCCATAAGTTTGGAATGAGCAAACTCCAATGAAGTGTGCAGTCCACATGTAATGGCTGGTGATGTCTTTCGAGCGCTGCCAGCCAGCCAGCCAACCAACTCGATCCGACATGAGATCATTACAAAGCCGCCACTCGCAACAATTGGAGTTTATTTTACAAGGTGTATTCTGACAGCATCCCAAGCACCCGTCGAAGCTTGAAAACAATTTGTATTCCCGGTTCACATCACGTTAGTTCTCTTGTCACATGTGTAAGCGGCATCTTCACGCAGGCTTTATCAAAATGCCACAAGGGTGCCGCGAGATGGTACGCATCGACGCGTCACTAGTGGATCGTTATTAATTATCATCAAGCGGAATTATCAGGCTGAAGCCACACACACCCACCTAAGCCACTTATTTATGACTTTCATGAATTTCTGGAACCATTGACTTCATTTGAATACCGTTGTTAGGTTTAAGTGCTCCTGTATTATGATGATGTGAAACAGATCGGATGATTGGAAAAGATCACCAATTGTTCTTGGCTTTCTTAGACAATAGTTGTTGGCCTTTGCAGGCACCTATTCTATTCGGCATGTACGATACCATGGTAACGGCGGAAATGTCTTACAGTAACCTAGCAACAAAATTATACCTAGCTTAAGAAAAACAAACTTGATGTTTATTTTCCTTCTTCTATGAATGGAATGATTCTAGTGTCATTGTACAGCGGGTATAATTGGGAGTGCTCAGGTTCTGTGGACGCCTGATAACGGTCCTGATCCTATTCTTTTGAAAAAGGATTTTCGATGGACTCAATAAATGTTGTCCTGAATCTGTGTCCATTTTGAACTATGTATTGACACTTCACTTTGTAATCCTCTGACATTTTTTTTTATAGACCATATACAACAAGGTCAGTAGACGTCAATTTTTAATGTAAGGTCTTTTTTTCTGTCTTTCTTTCTTTCTGTCTTTCTTTCTTTCTTTCTTTCTTTCTTTCTTTCTTTCTTTCTTTCTTTCTTTCTTTCTTTCTTTCTTTCTTTCTTTCTTTCTTTCTTTCTTTCTTTCTTTCTTTCTTTCCCTTTTCCAGGCACTCACACATTTGTAACAGAAGGAGAGTATCTGGAACTGGCTGCCATCACCAAAGATCGATCCGGCTCATACGAGTGCATTGCTTCAAACGACATTTCCGCCCCTGATGTTAGGACGGTCCAGGTTGCAGTCAACTGTAAGCAGCAGCAGCAGCAGCAGCAGCAGCATTATTTGCATCATTAATGTCATGATGTATTTGATGGATTTTTGTATGTGTCATCTAGATCCTCCCTTAATTTCTAAGGCAAGGGCCACGGGCACAGCAGTTGGACAAAAAGGAGTTCTTCAGTGTGAAGCCTCTGCTGTCCCTCGAGCCCATTTTGAGTGGTACAAAGAAGATCGCAGGCAAGTGGAGCTGAATTGGGCCATTCAGACAAATTTCCATGGCTCACTTTTGTGTTGCTTTTTACTTTTCCTATCAATAAACGACTAGAACAGGGGTGGGCAATTGCTGCATGTTTTCGATGTCACCCTGTTGCAACACGCCTGATTCAAATGGTCCGATAATTAGCAAGGTCTGCAGAAGCTGGGTAACAATCCTGATCATTTGAATCAGGTGTGTTGCAGCAAGGAGACCTTACCTATAAAACATGCAGGACAGCACCGGCCGACCCCAATTGCCCACCCCTGGACTAGAAAGTTGCTCCTGTCTATCTTTCAGGATTTTCAATGGAATAAATGGAATCAAAATCGAGAATCAAGGCAAACAATCAATGCTCATCTTCTTCAATGTTTCCGAAGAAGACTATGGGAACTATACCTGTGTTGCCATGAACACCATGGGGATCACTAATGCCAGCATCGTTCTTTATGGTGAGTTGATTTCATTCATTTCTATTTGCCATTTAGAAGAGCCTTTGAATATGTATGTTGAGCGTCGCTGTCCTGCATGTTTTCCATGGTTCCCTCCTAAATATCCACCTTCCCCAAAGTTGGAGCAAAATAGCTCACGTTTCTTCAAGTCATGTGTAATCTAAGCTAGGTAAGCAGTTAGTAAATCACTTTTTCAAGTGACACGGATGACATTTTGCATCGCCCATCAGGACCTGGCGCGATGCATGATGTCAACAGGGCAGCTACTTTGCCCCAACTCTCCTTATGCAACTTGCTGCTGATGACCTTCCTCTACCTGCTGCTGAAGTTCTGACGTTCCACTGGAACAAACTACAAGTTGAAAAAAACAGACTGTTGTCATGTAAATTGAACAAAAAAAACAAAATCAAGTGGCACCAGTGGTTTATTATTTCTTTTGAGTTTTTCTCAATCCAATTTCTTTATTTGGCATTGGAGTCAGCCACTTCAATGTGCGGCTTCAATCGAACGAAAGGGGGGGGAAAAAAAATCGGAATTGTGCATACTAATTTAATGCTCTTAAGGTCCTGAGTTTGTGTATCCCCAAAACTTTTGTAGGTGGAAAAAAGAAAATAATAAATGTAACTGTTGATGGTTGACTGTTTCTTGGAGTGCACATTCTGATTATTATTATTGTGTAATGTCTACGTGTACAACACGATTGAACTTTTTTAAGTAAATGATAAAAGGGAAATTGAGTTTAATCTGACTGTATTTTTACAGTTAAATATATGCAAAGTAGAATATGACACTCTTCATGATAAGCAGTAAAAAAAAAAAACAGTACACAATGAATTCTCAGGCAAGTCCTACTACATAATGCATCTAAATTGTATTTACATTAATGTGTAGAAAATGTATAGACTTGTACAGAAGAGAAACATGTTATAATTTGGTTTGTTTGTTTATGTATAGGATATAAAAGAGAAAGACTGCCCTAGTTTCATTGCGTATTCATACAAAAGCACTGATGTGCTTTTTTTTTTTTTTTTTTTTCCTCTCTCTGCTGGCTGGGGTGTGACTTGAACACGTACTGCAAATGCACTCAGTTTGTATGACTTGATTGTGCTCAGTGTGTGTATTTTGTACATGAGGTCGTTCTTTTACTTGTTGTCGGTCACAACTCACTTATGCAATCCGCAAAAGAAGCTCGAAAGAAATTTAAATGAAAGTTTTAATTTAATCACTTTTATTTGTGAATTACAGTATCTTTGATTTTTTTTTTACACAATTGTGGACCCACCAAGAAAACGACAAGTATGGGATTTTTTTTAACAAGCAGTGTTTCCCATATTCTGTATGGTATTGAAAAATTCCAGTCAATAAAATGCCTTGTTGTCTATACAAATAGTAATCTTGAACAAGTATTGTTAGTACATAAATCGTGGAAGAAATACATTTAACCTCTATTTTGAATTTTAGTTTGACTCTTATTTTAGAGCGTTAATTAAATAGTGTTATTTGTTTATTGAACCTGTAATTATCCAGGCAAGGTTATTGAGAAGAGATTATCATGTGCAGTACAAAACAAAAAAAACCAATCACGTATAAATACATAGACAACGAAAACATACTGTATATGCACTTTCAGATTTGATTTGCTGGCTTTAAGATAGAAACAATATTTCAAGCTGAGAAGTCAAATCATCTTCACTGAATGTAGGTGGATTTTGAAACTTGAATGGATGAGTGTCTTAAAGCCAAATGGATTCAGATCAATGGGTTAGGACAGGGGTATGTATGGACCTCCAGTCCTCGGGTGCTGGCCGGCCACGTTCCAATATGTTTTCCTCGTTAGCGTGAAAGGATTTTGGTCATTTTCACCTTCTGCAGGAGCTAAAACTTTTCACGCAGGTACACTTAGCGAGGGAATGTTGGAAAACATGTTGGAATGCGGCCCCCGAGGACTGGAGTTCCACACCTTCAATCTATCTTTTATTTGGGTGCATTTTAATACAGCACATTTTTTGTTTGCCTTGGGTAAGAATTTGATTGTACAGCACAAGTGATTTCTGAAGTCATGTTATATGATGTTGTCCAGTTAACTCATGTGCACTTTAAATTGAGTAACGTGTCGATTACAAAACAACAAGAAAGAGACTGATGTGTGTGGGAATGCTTTTCTTGTGACAACCATGATATACACTCTGCTTGTCGTGTCGGTGAATGTGGAGACTGCGACTGGACATGAAGATCCAAAAGCCTACAAAGTTAGGGATGGGTCTGACCCCTTTTATCTCAGATAGTGTCGATGATGTCAATTTTAAATGACGACTAGCTTTGGCATTAACTCAAGTTGTATTATGTATGCTCGCTCACATGATTGAGCACCGTCGTCAATCACGTCTTTTCGTTCATTTTTCACTCGACTGTATGAAGAAGACACGTTTACGTTAGCAGATAGCAAATTGTCAGCCACTCTGTGCTACTTTTTTTGTTGTCGTTAAAAAAATGGAAAAGTAAGCAGTGTGAGACTTTATTATTTATTTTATGTTTATTTTACATTGTTGTTCAATAAATAATCAGTTCAACAAAGTATTGGTGGATGCAACTGTATTGACACCTGATCAAAAATCGTTTTTGAAAAAGCAATGCAAAAATGACTTTCCCTAAGAATTAGTTACTTTGTTGGAAAGGTAACTGTAACTAATTACATTTAGGAAGTGATTGGGCCAACACTGTTTGTTTGTTTCTTCTGAGTTCCGAAGTAAATATTGGAAAAAGTAATAAGAAATAAAGCCGTCGCCGTGGAAACGAAGGCCAGTTTCAAGGCTGGAAGTGACGTGATTCCGCTTCAAAAGCGGCCTTGGAAGGAAGGACGCTTTCTCAATAAGAAAATATTTTCATTTCAAATGTAGCTGTAGAAATAACCAAGACGATATATTTAGTCATGGAATGTTTAATGAAAAAGACCATTTTGTGACAATAACTGAGTTCAATTCTTTGGGTGATCAAAAATGTGCATATTACCGAACATATCCATTTGGATGTAAAGGTGTTAAAACAGTCCAACAGTTGAGTTGCATTTGAAACCCATATCACCAAAAAAACAACAACAACACCAGTCTCTTTCTATCTTGAATGACATCTTTATGAAGTCAAATGATGTTTCCACCATTTCCATCCGTAAACATCTTTGTTAGTAAAAACAAAAGGAACAACAAAGACTTGGCAAAACCAAAATATTTGCCTAAATAAATACAACTTCATATTTCCAACTGTCCCCAGTTTCAAAAATAAATAAATACAATGAAATGATTTTACAAAAAAAAGACAGCAACTCCAGGCTAAGCTAAATCCGTTTGACTTTTCTTCTCCAGCTGACCTTGAGGTATTTAAGATTCATTTTCAACACTTGCTTAAAAAATGACTCTTCCCGCATTTGACGTATCATTCACAGTCGTTTTGACTATCATAGAATATCCTTCTGAAAGTTAGGAGAAAATCCCATTCAATTGTGCCATCCTCCAATTCAACAAAATGGAAACTGCATATAATCGATATCACGTGGATTAACGGTGCAGCTTTGTGGACCGCTGAGCATAAGTATGTTTGCAAATTGAAAGGAAAATACGTATCCGATAAAAATACGTACGTATCATTCTTCAAAGTTTGAGCAGAAAGAGCAGAAACACTATGGAGAGGAGAGAGGTGTCTATGTGCACGCCCAATGCCGATCCGCTGCCATCCTCAACTGCTCTCGGTCCTGAGGGAAACCATGGTGTATTATAGTGCACACAGAACACCAAGCTTTTAAGCTCATTAAACTGATACTTACAGTGAAAGGAAGGCGAGCATGCAAAAATGAAAAGACGTGTCAATCAGAGAGATGAGAAAGAAAGATAAAACACAGAAAGATTAAGGAGGGCTGACACTGATCATTTGCACAAATATTTACACATGACGTGCAAAACATTTCTTTATTGGAAGACGTGAGATTAGTGAAAATGGCGCTATCTGTCATGCTGAAAGGATTGCATCTATAATTGCACATCCACGTCCAATACTAACCTTGCAATAGTGTTGAGCTAGTGGGTTCAATTGCCACTACAAAGAGGGGGGGGGGGGGGGAATAAATCAAACACAGCAACATGTGGGAAACAAAGACATCAAATTTGAGTCACCTCACTCACGTGTGCATTGGGGTTGCTAAGATACATCAATCAGAACGAGGACTACATCAGTCAATGGGATGTCGAGCAAGCATTTGAATTCATTTTTTAACATTTAGGCACATTTTCCAGGAATTGATGCATATTTCTTAAAAAAAAAAAGAACTAAATTAGTACAAATAATTATTCATATTATATTATTATCATCTTAATATTATTATTAATAAAAAAAAAAAATCCTGAGTTGAATTTGCTCCAGTCTTAATGTTAGAGAGCCTATCTTAGAAGAAGCCAAGCAAGCACAAGCTATGTCAAATATTACATCCACTAAATTCACAGGTAAGATTGGAGACGCACACAACATTCACAGTACAAAAAAAAACAGGCAGGAGCTATTTTGAAGGGGACCCAAGGAAAAATAACATCCTTTTAGGAAGAAAAGGAAACATCAAGCCATTAGAAATGCACAGACTTACCATACATAATAAAACTTGTATTGGAACTCCCAAGTTTGTTGACGGCAACACAGGTGTAATTGCCGTAGTCGCCGTCGGAAACATTAAAAAATGTCAGTTTGGAGAGTGAGCCGGTGTTTACTATCTCCATGCCATCAAAGCCGTTGAGGAATCTGATGATTAAAAAAAAGATAGCTCCTGCTGTTTGTGCCATTCCAAAGCAAGAAAAAGCAGCAATACCTTCTGTCATTTTTAAACCACTCAAAGTCCGCTTCAGGCACGGCATCAGCCTCGCACTCCAGCACGCCTCTTTGTCCCAGTCTAACGCCAATGTCTCTTCCCTCAGACACAGTGGGAGCATCTGAAACAAAAGGCAATCAGCATCATCTGGCTAATGAGAGCAAAAGCATGGATTTTTCACCACTCACAGTTGACGGTGATGTCCAGCGTTTGGGTATCCGTGTCGATGTCGTTGACAGCTCTGCATTCGTACGTTCCCGCTCTGTGTCTGCTGACGGATGGGATTTCCAGGTACTCGCTGTTTGATTCCAGGTCGGCTAGACACCGCAACATTGTTCAGCTGTATTGCTTTTCGCTCAAATGAACATTTCCATTTGGTACGTATACCTGAAGGTGAGATGAGTTTCCAGCTAATGGAAGGTTCTGGTTTCCCGTTGGCTTGGCACAGCACGCTGACATTGGAGCCTTCGTTAACCACCATATCTCTTGATAGATTGACGATTTTTGGTGGGACTGTGAAAGTTCAGAGAAAGGTTTTAGAATCCAAATCCAGCTGAGCTGTAGTATTTCCAAGGGCAAACATGTGAATATTCTTGCTCGCACACTGGCAGATCGGCTCATTCTTACTTTCCTTGTCTTTTGTTACCTTGAACAAGGACGTGCACAACATTGGTTGTAGGTCGCCTGCTGGTCTGGACAGCGCAGACATACTGGCCCTCATCTGTCATGTCCACATTTTCAATCTTGATGGTAAACTCCTCTTGATTAAGTGTCACCAGACTCACCCTGGGATCCACAGACCATTTTTCATCTCCGGCATATAGTATACTTGAGCCATTTAGCCAGGCCGTGTGTGTGACAATTTCCCCCTGTGCACACCTATGGAAGGAAGGTGGGAAAATATGAGCAACGAGGAAAATTGTGAATATGATTGAAGGAATGGTTCCGTTGATAGTCGTTTTCAATAAGTTTCATGGTTTTGCCCCCAAGACGATTTATCCAAAAAGAGCAGAAAAATATACACGCGTGACAATTTCACAGTCAGATGACGAGACAGAAATTCCAGGCAAACTGACACGGCGGCAGCCTTTACATTTCATATCCAACGACGTTCAAGTTTCCCGACAGCATTTGAATGCGGCATAAATCCCTCTACGTCTCTCTCGTAAGCCTCCGAAAGCACAGAGGAGGGAAAAGGTCACCAATCTCTTCGACAAAGTAGAATTGCGGATCTATTCGCAGTGCAATAACAGCTCTTTTTTTTTAAATCCATAAACCTAACCCCTATTATCTTCATTTATTCTCACATATCTTTGCTGTAGTTACAGAAGCACTTTCAAACAAAGTTCACGCTGTACCATGCGTGAATGAAATAACCGAAAAAGATGTATTTATTTCTTCATTATTTGGAAGTGCGCTGACTTACCTGAGAGTGACTGTTTCTCCTTGTCTGACGGTAATATTGTCCATAACATTTTTGTCGTATTGAGACTGGCCTTGACTGTGGACGGCGGGCAAGCCTGCAGGCACAAGAAGCCAAACCCTCAGACAGAGAAGGGCTGTGCACTTGCAAAAAACGACAGACATTATATCCCATGTGAACAAAGAGTCCACGTTGACCCACTCAA
Source organism: Syngnathus acus (assembly GCF_901709675.1). NCBI lineage: Eukaryota > Metazoa > Chordata > Actinopteri > Syngnathiformes > Syngnathidae > Syngnathus > Syngnathus acus. Next base: position 602,811 of record NC_051099.1, on the reverse strand, counting down.
CATACTCTTAGAGATGATTACACCCCCCCCCCCCCCCGTTCATTCGTCTTAATCCAAATCTTGTCGTTTAGTTGTGGCTCACAGACGAAGCAGTCCCTTATTCCGACTCGACTTAGTTTTTGAAGAATAGCAATCCCTCCTGACAGCTTGCAGCCACGTATATGGATCAAGATAGCAATTATTATGATTATTTCCAAAAATATACTTGTAATATTGAACGACCTTTTAGTGAAGAAATGAATCGGAGTGAGTTCATTCATTCCAACGTGATTTGCAAACATCATTACAACTGCTGTGTTGAAAATTGGATCTCGCCAGGAAGTTGGATACATTTGTTCCAATTTGACATTGTTATACAACCACTATTTTGGATGATGTTTGCTCCAATTCTATCCAGTCGAAAAGCACTAAGCCCTTTTGTACGTGCACTATAAGTATACAGTATCAAACGCTCATGCAGAGAGATTGATAGCGATAGCATCCATCTGTTTTTCGACACTGCTTGTTCTAATTTGGGTCCCAGCTGACTTACACGTTCAAAGAAAGTTGAAGAGTTGCCTTTGAGCTGGCAATCTGTATACTGTACAAAATCTCAGATAAAAGAAAACAATGCTTAGGAATTGGCTGAAATCACATTCCATCATCACGTGTAAACATTTGGAGCTATCTGCTTGGTTTGATTTACCGACTTGTACCAGAAGCATCTGAGCACAAGCAATGACATTTGATATGCCATTGGCACCGCAGGCAAATTCAATTCCAGCACAGGCAATAGAATTGACTCTCTCGTTGACAGATTTACACGTCCCCGGCCGATAGAATAGCGGCAGGCGGAAATCCTGCCGAAAAACGTCGGATGAATTACACACAGGTAGGAAGGAACTTGTGACTTGTTTCATCCACACACAAGCCTGTTTTCATTTAGTGGATCATCAGCCTCAGTCATATCAAATGGCTCATGCCAGATTGTTAGTAGGTCTCTTGATGGACTTTTTAGAAAATGGCCGCCATGGTGCACGTTTCAATCAAATACATTGTTATGATATTTAGTTGAAGTGTTTTTATCAAATGAAATCATCACTGAAAAAAAAATGGAAAATGGCCACCATGGTGCGTGTTTCAATCACATACATTGTTACACTATTTAGTTGAAGTGTTTTTATCCAATTAAATCAGAAATGGAAGAAAAAAAAATCGAAAATAGCCACCGTGGTGCATGTTTGGAACAAATACATGTTGTTGTGTTTTCATCAAATGAGATAATAAAAATGAAGCTTTCGATTCATTTCCTGAGGCGTCACTGCTATCAAACAATGAAGTTTAGTCGGAGTGCCCACAGCACACAAATGGCGTCGGGAAAACAGGAGCAATCCTTTCTTTCCTGCCTCTCTCATCTTTTGCCAAACAGCAAACGGGTCAATAAGCCGTCATTATAGAGCTTCACACTTCGGTGGCTGCAAATCGACTGCCAGCGGGAAGATGGAGTAAGGCAATGATGCCAAAGCTGATGATGAGACATCATCGCTCATCTTGACTGCCGGATAGAAAGAAAGAAAGAAAGAAAATAAAAACAACTTGCTAGAGTAACACGATTTATTACCTCAATATGGTGCCACCATATTTACTTTGGTCACCCAGGGGGAATTTGGGGCATTGTGGGCTTCATATTTAGCTCCTTACTTTGTTTTTTCAGTGGAGAGGGAGAGAGGGAGAATGAAAAGAATGCACTATATCAAAGTTTCAGCGGGGCGGGGCCATTTGAAACTTGTTTTGCTTTTAGTAACTTGTAACTAACAGGATACATAGCACTTTTTCGATTTGGAGAAGAATCAAATACGTATGTTGAGTATGTTAAGAACACCGCATCAGCGAGGCTGGGATGATTTTTAGTCAAGCAGCCGGGTGTCAAACTGTGCGGCTTAATTGTTCAACTGAGTTAGGGCGAAAAGCAATCACATCTCAATGACTACCCACTGACACTTTACGGCGCTTAGCCGAGCAGCAACATGGGCTAAATATAGAAGGAATTGAACATCAATCGGCATGACTGATGTGAATGTGGGAAAGCAAGGTGGAAAGTCAGACAGACGTCAGACAGTATCAGCCCAAGTCTGTCTTGGGCAACGCCAGTCCATGATCTATCTCGCTTTTTCTTTCCCTGCACTGCTGCATTTATTGTATCTACCCAATCTTGCCATTAAATCAATTCTTTGCAGGAGAGAGGCGCTTTTGCGCTAACGATCACCGACAAGAGCTGAAGTAGCAGCGCTGGGATCATGAAAGCAGAGACAACTGGAAAGATGGAGCAGGAAATGACTTCTCGGCGGGCTGTGCTGGAGCCATAGGAGAGAGACTGACTGTGCCTCATGCACCACCAAGCCAAATACTTGCACCTTTCCACTCACGTATTCTTTGATTGCCGCCACAAGAAAGCGGCGTAGTTCTGAAGACCATTGAGTGGATTTTATAATTGCCAAACTGTGCTCAGTTCTCCTTGTTTTTCCAAACGCCATGACTACATCAGGGTCACGCTAGGCTAAGAATAGACAGACGCCTTCAGCAATCAGCATTGCTCAACACCATCATCACTTTACAGTCATTCCAATGGAAATATGACTGTGCTGATGAGCCATCCATTTATGATGTTGAAGCACATGATAGAACATCTTTTCTTTCCTGCACCTGTAACATTCTGACACAAATCCCAATGGAGCCGTTTGGATTTGCAACATAGCAATGGATTTGGCATTTTTTTGCCAGAAAGAGACAGAGATGTATTTGGGGTATGTATTTTTTGTATTTAGCATTTTTGTGTGCAGAGAGCGAGAGAGAGAGAGAGAGAGAGAGAGCGAGAGAGAGAGCGATGACTTATATTAAGTAATGGTTTAATGCCACCTAGTGGAGAAGTGAAATATTTTAAATGATAACGATATTTTGATTTCATCCCCATCACACACTTCACACATGATTTGGACAATTAGCCTTCACTCAACATGTCCAATTTGCTCCCTCTGAAACAATCTTTACTTTTGATGAGCACGTCTAAGGAGTATCCCAATCTAAAGTGAACGATGCGCTTAATGAATAATGAAGTGGTTTCCTTCTGGCCTAATAAACGTACAGTTACCTAGCAATAATCATTCCATTCAAATTCACCTTCAGGCCACACTGCGGATGTTTTAATCCTCCCGTGCATCACCGCAAGTATCGACATGATGTCAAAAGAATAGTGAGGGCAAAATCCTGATAAGGATGAAATGAAAAAGAATGGACTTTCCCTCCCAGACCAAGGTCTAATAAATGAAAAAGAGGATGCTGGGCATGGCTTCGCTCACCTTTCTTGGCTTGGTCGTGGGCTGGTATGATATTCACTAATGAATGGAACGTGAAATGAATGGATGCTTTCATTCTCAGTTCTGCCTCAGGTCCACCGTGGTGGGGAGGCCATCTGGTGCCCATGGATCATGCTCGGAATTGATTATTTAAGGGTGAATGGAGGTATTTTATTTGCGTTTCACCAACCAGAACATTTGAGCGAGCGTAGTCATTAGGCTCGCAATTGAACGAGAAAAAGTATTCATTGTCTGGTACAAAACCTACGTGCACCGTCACCACAAGGCCATGGGTGGAATATCCATGGAAACCAGCTCTCAATATATGAGAAGTTCACAAATGCCACTTGTTATTATTGGAGTGACACTTTAGCGTGCAAATAAATAAAGCACAAGACTTGGGCAAGAAATACGTATTGACAGCTCATATCAGCAAGGACCGCACAATATTTTCACGGACTGTGTGTGTGGCGGATAAATGCAACAAAATAAAACCATAAAAACAATGCTATTGTGGTGCTGAAGGAAAGCAGACCAACAACATAAACACCAACACAGCCTTCAACCCTTAGTTCCATGAGAGAATTCTCGATGCGGCCCACTACCACATGATCCACAGACTGGTACCGGGCCGTGGCCCTGGGCTTGGGGACCACAGCATGTTCTGCTCTTCCTTGAGGACTTCCTTGAGGACTTCATTGAGGCTGATAAAAATGCAGACAGAAGAGTGGATAATGGCTTCATTAGGAGGAAGGGTTAGCAGCTACTGATTAAGGCGGATTAAAAAGCATTTGTTTCAACATTTGCGGAACCTCGAGTGCTGCTGCATTTTCACCCCCAAGACGCTCATTTGAGTCAACTAACAATTGACTGTATAAGAAAGAGAAGCTCCAGAATTGGGAGCCGGCCGGGTCTCCTTCTCCGGATTCAAATAGTCACATTGGTACGGCTTAACTTGATACAACTTGACCATGAAGTCAGTGTGGATTAGCAACTACTACTTAACTTGTCAGCGAGAACCTCCTTGGCAACAGCTTTATCGTGTGTCCAATAATCACCACTGACGTACAGAATCTATAAGTCTGTACATGTGTGACAATGACAATAAAGATCTATTCTATTCCCAAATAAGCGTCAAATTCATGCCGCAGACAATAAATACATCGTCAAGTACAGTGGCATGTAGACTACTCCACTTGAGTGAGAAGGTTTAATTAGTCGGCTACTGCGACATCCAATCAAACCGTTAGTGAGCGGCCCAGCGAGCGACAACAAGTGTGAGAAAAAATAAAAACTGTTACCGACCTTGCCCTATCAACAGGACGGCCATCCCAACCAGCATAGCCCAATATATTGGCTGTGTCATCTTCATGAATCTGCGCGTCTTCTAAAAATTCCCAAGTGTTTTTTATCCACGTACACGTCGCGTCCTCCTCTTTGGGGTAGGCAGACAATCCACCACCACCGCGGCAGCCGCGACGACGCTCCAAAGTCTCCTTCAATATCAGATAGTGATGGCTCGTGAGTGAACGATGGGTTCAAAAGAACGAATTCTTTCAGTGAACGGGAGGGACCGAATCACTCCCTAAAGTGATTCGTTCTTTTTTCAGTTCATATGACTTCAACCAGTAGGTGTCGGTAACGCCCATTGAAGCTAGTGCCACCTCGCCGTAAAACAAAACGAAGAAGAAAATGACGTCACTTCCCCTTCATAAACCAGTCGTGAATTGCATTTCCCGTTCACCAACGAACCAATCTGTGAGTGAACGAATGAATGAGTGATTGAGTGATTCGCATTTCCAGTTCATCGCGAGAACGAATCCGTGAGGGAACGAATTGTGACTTTCCCGTTCGCGAACGAGTCAATGGGTCAAAAGCCGTCCTTCCTTCCTTCCTTCCTTCCTTCCTTCCCGTGCGTGCATCAACGGAGCAGTCAGTGATCGTGTTGTGTCTCCCTCCTGGCGTGGACTATGTAAGGCAGAATGTCGATTTACGATTTGCCAAGGAAAGAAAGAACCACCACTTCTTTTGTGCGCGTTTTCTCCAAGCTAACGGCTAACTTTCTTGCATGAAGGGATGCGCCGTTATGCAACAACGGGGAGATGATGCTCCTCTTTGTGTAATCTTGATTTTATAACACTTGTAGTAGTTTTTAAATAACGTGTATGCATATATACGCCTAAATATTGTTATCCAATATATCTACTGCAATTTCACATTAGATTGCTCGTTTGAAATTTACTTTTAATATTATTATTAATAATCAAATAAACATGTGTTAAAACTTGTCTGGTGTTTTATTCCTTGTTTTTTTATTCGCTAATTAAAACATAAAAATATGACATTTGGTTAACTGCTTTATATGACAATATGTGTAGGTACACCTCATGGACACTTCAATAGGTACACTACACGAGGTGCAAAAAAAGAATAAATAATTAAAGGGTTAAATGCACAACAAACACACAATTATGTACAGTCTGACACCAGGGATCGAACCAGCTTCTTATCGAGCAACAGCCCGTGTCACTATCAGTAGGCTATTTTAACCGTGAAGCTCGCGGTCGTCTCCACTGTTTTGTACTCGTGATGTGCATTCCAGTTCTCAAGTGAACTGAATCTTTAGAATCAGTTCACTCAAAATATTTGTTCAAAAGAATCGTTCACTACACTTTCTTATTTATTTATTCTTTTTTTCTTTTTTTTACCTCGTGTAGTGTACCTATTGTAGTGTCCATGAGGTGTACCTAATCACAGGCCACTTCAATAGGGAAAAAGCTAAAGTGAAAAGTGCCACACCCGCCCTCACCCCCACCTCCTGATTGGCTGTTTGATCTGTGTCACTCGGACACTCCATTAGGTATACCGCTATTTTCAAGTGTACCTAATAACAGGCCACTTTATTAGGGAAATATCATGGTCAAAGGTCACAGGTGTCAAGCTCTAGTCCTCGGGGCCGCGTTCCAACATGTTTTCCAAGTGACCCTCGTTAAGCGCACCTGCGTGAAAAGTTTTAACTTCTTTCACGTTCAGCAGGAGCTAAAACTTTTCACGCAGGTGCGCTTAACGAGGGAATCACACGGACACTCCATTAGGTACACCGCCATTTTCAAGTGTACCTAATAACAGGCCACTTTATTAGGGAAATATCATGGTCAAAGGTCACAGGTGTCAAGCTCTAGTCCTCGGGGCCGCGTTCCAACATGTTTTCCAAGTGACCCTCGTTAAGCGCACCTGCGTGAAAAGTTTTAGCTTCTTTCACGTTCCGCAGGAGCTAAAACTTTTCACGCAGGTGCGCTTAACGAGGGAATCACACGGACACTCCATTAGGTACACCGCCATTTTCAAGTGTACCTCATAACAGGCCACTTTATTAGGGAAATATCATGGTCAAAGGTCACAGGTGTCAAGCTCTAGTCCTCGGGGCCGCGTTCCAACATGTTTTCCAAGTGACCCTCGTTAAGCGCACCTGCGTGAAAAGTTTTAGCTTCTTTCACGTTCAGCAGGAGCTAAAACTTTTCACGCAGGTGCGCTTAACGAGGGAATCACACGGACACTCCATTAGGTACACCGCCATTTTCAAGTGTACCTCATAACAGGCCACTTTATTAGGGAAATATCATGGTCAAAGGTCAGGTGTCAAGCTCTAGTCCTCGGGGCCGCGTTCCAACATGTTTTCCAAGTGAACCTCGTTAAGCACACCTGCGTGAAAAGTTTTAGCTTCTTTCACGTTCAGCAGGAGCTAAAACTTTTCACGCAGGTGCGCTTAACGAGGGAATCACACGGACACTCCATTAGGGACACCGCCATTTTCAAGTGTACCTAATAACAGGCCACTTTATTAGGGAAATATCATGGTCAAAGGTCACAGGTGTCAAGCTCTAGTCCTCGGGCCGCGTTCCAACATGTTTTCCAAGTGACCCTCGTTAAGCGCACCTGCGTGAAAAGTTTTAGCTTCTTTCACGTTCAGCAGGAGCTAAAACTTTTCACGCAGGTGCGCTTAACGAGGGAATCACACGGACACTCCATTAGGGACGCCGCCATTTTCAAGTGTACCTCATAACAGGCCACTTTATTAGGGAAATATCATGGTCAAAGGTCACAGGTGTCAAGCTGTAGTCCTCGGGGCCGCGTTCCAACATGTTTTCCAAGTGACCCTCGTTAAGCGCACCTGCGTGAAAAGTTTTAGCTTCTTTCACGTTCAGCAGGAGCTAAAACTTTTCACGCAGGTGCGCTTAACGAGGGACTCACACGGACACTCCATTAGGTACACCGCCATTTTCAAGTGTACCTCATAACAGGCCACTTTATTAGGGAAATATCATGGTCAAAGGTCACAGGTCTCAAGCTCTAGTCCTCGGGCCGCGTTCCAACATGTTTTCCAAGTGACCCTCGTTAAGCGCACCTGCGTGAAAAGTTTTAGCTTCTTTCACGTTCAGCAGGAGCTAAAACTTTTCACGCAGGTGCGCTTAACGAGGGAATCACACGGACACTCCATTAGGTACACCGCCATTTTCAAGTGTACCTCATAACAGGCCACTTTATTAGGGAAATATCATGGTCAAAGGTCACGGGTGTCAAACTCTAGTCCGTGGGGCCGCATTCCAACATGTTTTCCAAGATAATAAAGTGGCCACTTTATTAGGTACACTTGCAAATGGCGGTGTACCTAATGGCGTGTCCATGTGATTCCCTCGTTAGCGCACCTGCGTGAAAAGTTTTAGCTCCTGCTGAACGTGAAAGAAGCTAAAACTTTTCACGCAGGTGCGCTTAACGAGGGAATCACACGGACACTCCATTAGGTACACCGCCATTTTCAAGTGTACCTAATAACAGGCCACTTTATTAGGGAAATATCATGGTCAAAGGTCACAGGTGTCAAGCTCTAGTCCTCGGGGCCGCGTTCCAACATGTTTTCCAAGTGACCCTCGTTAAGCGCACCTGCGTGAAAAGTTTTAGCTTCTTTCACGTTCAGCAGGAGCTAAAACTTTTCACGCAGGTGCGCTTAACGAGGGAATCACACGGACACTCCATTAGGTACACCGCCATTTTCAAGTGTACCTCATAACAGGCCACTTTATTAGGGAAATATCATGGTCAAAGGTCACAGGTGTCAAGCTCTAGTCCTCGGGGCCGCGTTCCAACATGTTTTCCAAGTGACCCTCGTTAAGCGCACCTGCGTGAAAAGTTTTAGCTTCTTTCACGTTCAGCAGGAGCTAAAACTTTTCACGCAGGTGCGCTTAACGAGGGAATCACACGGACGCTCCATTAGGTACACCGCCATTTTCAAGTGTAACTTATTGATTTCCCTATTGAAGTGGCCTGTGATTAGGTACACCTCATGGACACTACAATAGGTACACTACACGAGGTAAAAAAAGAAAAAAGAATAAATAAATAAGAGTGTAGTGAACGATTCGGTGAACGATTCTTTTGAACAAATATTTTGAGTGAACTGATTCTAAAGATTCAGTTCACTTGGGGAACTGGAATGCACATCACTAGTACAAAACAGTGCAGACAACTGCAGGTTTCGTGGTTGAAATAGCCGACTGGATAATGACACGGGCGCTTGCTCTGTAAGAACTTGGTTCGATCCCTGGTGTGAGACGGTACATAAATGTGTTTTTGTTGTGCAATTAACCCTTTATTTATTTATTTATTTATTTATTTCACCTCGTGTAGTGTACCTATTGAAGTGTCCATGAGATGTATGACACATATTGTCATATAAAGCAGTTAACCAAATGTCAGATTTTTATGTTTTAATTGGCAAAAAAAAAAACAAGGAATAAAACACCAGACAAGTTTAAACATAAATGTTTATTTGAAAATAATAATATTAAAAGTAAATTTCAAGCCAGCAATCTAATGTGAAATTGCAGTAGATATATTGGATAACAATATTTAGGCGTATATATGCATACACGTTATTTAAAAACTACTACAAGTGTTATAAAATCAAGATTACACAAAGAGGAGCATCATCTCCCCGTTGTTGCATAACGGCGCATTCCTTCATGCAAGAAAGTTAGCCGTTAGCTTGGAGAAAACGCGCATAAAAGAAGTGGTGGTTCTTTCTTTCCTTGTCAAATCGTAAATCGACATTCTGCTTTACATAGTTGACGCCAGGAGGGAGACGCAACACGATCACTGACTGATCCGTTGATGCACGGGGGGAAGGAAGGCAGTTCACTCGTTGACTCGTTCGCGAACGGGAAAGTCACGATTCGTTCCCTCACTGATGCGTTCTCGCGATGAACTGGAAATGCGAATCACTCACTCATTCGTTCACTCACAGATTCGTTCGTTGGTGAACGGGAAATGCAATTCACGACTCGTTCGTGAACGGGAAGTGACGTCATTTTCTTCTTCGTTTTGTTTTACGGCGAGGTGGCACCAGCTTCAATGGGCGTTACCGACATCTACTGGTTGAAGTCATATGAACTGAAAAAAGAACGAATCACTTTAGGAAGTGATTCGATCACTATCGTTCACTGAAAAGATTCGTTCTTTTGAACCCATCGTTCACTCACGAGCCAACACTAGTGTAGATGTTACCGAGCCAATTATTCTTATTATTATTTATAATTTTGGGGGGGGGCGGGGGTGTAGTTGTATTGTTTGACGTATATGTTGTTCCCACGGGATGTTGTAATGTAGAGAAAAATGTGTGCGTTGCCGTTGTCGACATTGCCGTGTGTTTACTTGATTGTTTTTTGTCTAGTGTATTGCTTAGTTGTGTGTTATTGAAGTTTAAAAAAAAAAAAAGGATCAGTGTGTGTGTGGGGGGGGACGATTCGTTGAACGATTCGTTTGAACGAATCTTTTGAGTGAACTGATTCTAAAGATTCAGTTCACTTAAAATAACTGGAATGCACATCACGAGACGACGCTCCAAAGTCGCCTTCAACTATGAGGTTATACTGCAAATAAGTTGGTGTTCATACGCTAAAGTGCTTCCGGTTTTTCTTTCCAAAGTAAAGTTAAGACTGTTGAATGATTGCGGCTGAAAATGCGGCTGAAAATGCTTCCACCTTGTCCGCGTTTCCCGAATGTGTATTGGCAGCTTGATGCATCATCGACTATTCTTAGTATTTACCTGAACACGCACTGCAGTGAGATTCAGACGTTTCCCTGAAGAAATTCCCGTGACAGTATTTCTTGAGTATTTCACGAATATTTTCTATAAACCCATTAGGTGTATTTGTCGATACCGTGTTTTTACAATTAAAATACTGTCAAGATGGTCCACATTTGTCACATGATATCAACCATGTAGGCAGAATCCACGGACCACTTCACCTTGACTTAAGTTCAAACACAACCATGAACGGATATGTGGATTCACCATGGCAACAGGGATTTGCCAACATACTTTTCCACCGTTGAATTAGACATATGAAATAGATATGATGACGTATTATCTTAGTTTTTTTTGGTCATGAATACATTTCCTTCATCAAGTTGAATCAGTGTATAAGGGGGCAGGCCAAGAGCAGTGCTCTAGCGCCCTCTATTGACCAGCCACCACTGGTGAGCATAATGCGGGCAACACATTCAAATGCAATGAACAATGAAATGTTGTATTTATATTTTGATTGTATTTTGAAGATTATGTCTTCCTTATGCAAGATTAGCATTTTAAGCTAAATCATATTGGATTTTGAGTCAGGCCCAGGCCACCATCATCATCCCTAAAACTATTCTATCCTTTTATCTCCGATCAAATCAGCGGTGCTGCTTGTCTTGGTCGACTTTCGCTGTGGCTCCGTGTAATCACATTACAGAGGGCAAAGGGATTTGGAAGGTAACGAAGATATGAATGCAAAGGAGCTTGCTTGGGGCTGTGGTCACTTTCGGGCCTTTCGGTCGGCGGCCCACTTGGGGAGAGTTAGCAAGAGAAATCCATTTTTCCTAACCCTCGGGTTTGAAACCCTAACCCTAGTTTGAAACCTAACTTAGGCTTTCAAACTAGGGTAAGGGTTTCAATGGCATTCTTTGTTACTTTGCCTGTAAGATTATTTTATTTTATTTTGTACATTTGAATTCTACAGTTGATGGGTGACAATTGTGCGTTGCTCCGTGTGTCCGTCCGCCCGCCCATGTGTTTGGTTGTTTGAGGGGGCAGCAGCGGATGAAAGTTCTGAGTCAGAAATCCAGTCGGATCTGCAGTAAAGCAGGTTACGACAGAGAAGCGTGACTAAAGGGATTTTAGGGTGAAGCACATCACAGATGTCTTATCCCCTTACTTGTTGGCCTGTCTGCATGGACAGACAAGCATATGTTCTATTTTAATTGGTTCCAATTATATTCACTTTTCAAAAGTCACTTTTTCTTTTGAACTGATGCCATTCCGTTTAGTTGGGAGATATGTGAACATGATTAGAAATTGCAACATAAAAAAAGGAAGTTTGGTGAATATATTAATATTGGGCCTACGGCACGATTAATATGGTACCAGTAATACTTAGTGACATTATTTTCATATATTCACATACAAACATGCCTCAGGCTGATGATACCGCCGGCCGCAAAGAGTCATTTTTCCAAGGATTGATCTAGTTCAACTTGCGTCCACTAGAGAGCTCCCTTGCTCTTCAGTAATGTTAAAGGCTTGCTTGTGTCGTGTAGCAAGCAAGGCCTCAGAACAGGATTCGCCGCTTGAAATATTCATTGAATGCTGCTATGATGTCAAACTATTTAGAAAAATTGTGCAACTATCTACATAAACAAATGTCACCTCTATAAAACACACCAAATGAGACTTGAATTGAAATGTGGCTTCGCTAAAGATATTAATAACAGCTACCTGGCAAGATCATTCATTCATTCATTCATTCAATAAAAGGATATGTCTGATGTGCCAAAAAGTAAGCTGTTGGTCCTCTCAATAAACCAATGAGCTTTTTTGCAGCTATTGAACAGTAAGCTTTAATTGAGCTGCATGAGCCTTAAAAGTTTTGGACCTTTTGAAAAGAAAACATCATGAATGAAGTTTTTTTTTTGCAGCAAAAACCTGCTTGCATGTGCTTATGGGGGCAGATAAGGGGAAGAGGTAAGTTACTTACATGTTTGTTCCCCCAAGAAAATGAGAAGGAGAACATTTTCCTGCTAAGCAACATACATTGCGTGTGAGGAATTGTCCTAATTGGTGACAGACAGCTCTACTCATCGTCATTCCAGTGTCTGCTGCTCATATTGACTCCCCTGCAAAGCATAATTGCATTAATCAGGCCAATTTCCCTGTGGGCAGTGGTTTATTTCCATCATGAAATGCCTGATGAAATCTTTAGACACTGCGTATTAGAGAACAATCCCGGCAAATAGCTGATACTGTTAACCAGTCACAAGCTGCGCCGAGGCATCGCTCAGCTCTAATTTGAAAGGGAGTGAGGTGATAATGCGATGTGTCATCCTTTTGTGAGTGTGCATTAATGGCCATGGCAATTGATGGCAAATCAACTTCTTTCAGGAGGAAGAGAACAGAGTAGCAAGGGGGGGGGGGGGAGAGCAAAAGAGCATTGACTGGCAAACTGCAGAGCCACAGCACCCTTTAATCCATGACTTCTCCTAATGGGGAAGCTTTAATGCATCCAAGCCGCTACATTTCACTCACTCACTCACTCACTCACTCACTCACTCACTCACTCACTCACTCACTCACTCACTCACTCACTCACTCACTCTCTTTCAAATACAGCTCTCTGGAACTATGACAATTATGGGACTTCATGTTGCAGTTTACTATATTATTTTGAGGATGTTTGGAAATATGCATTCCAAAAAACTGTCAACAATTATTTTCATTGTATCGCATCTGGTAACTGTCTATTTTTTTCCATGTTTTTTGAAATATTGCGTTTAGGGTTATTTTTTGTGCAGGTGCATATACATTTTATATACGTTTTTTTTTATTTACTTGTATTCATTTTATTTCTTTGAAACTTGATATCCTTTTTTTTTTTCCATTTTTTGCTGCCGTCACAGTTTCCTTTACTTAAATGCTTCAAAGTGGTTTGAATTTCAAGTTCTTTCAAGTTCACTATTAAAGTAGAAATTTACATTGACAGCAGATTAGTCATCAAATGATCGAGTAAACATCAAAAGATGAAATGGCTAGGAATACTTCTGGTTTTGACAAAATCAATCCACATTTGTTGTTTGTGGTGGAGCTTTTATACAATCCACCTTTGGAACTACATTGTTGCTCAAATTTGTACTGTGCAAATGTGACATGCGTGCAATCTTTATTGGACAGTGATGATACATTGAAATGAGAGCTGAATTCCATCTCTGGGATGAATACTAAATGTTGCGGCGGCCACATCCTAAATGAAGGGTGTCTATGATTTGATGAAACCAAACAGCCCAATGTTTGGCTTTAATATTTGCATTAATGCATAGCCATATTCCCTCTTTTTTTCAACGTACACACCAACATCTTATTTCCCTATGAGAGACATCTTAACAATAGCCAATTGTTTTTCCATTACAGCAAAAACCCAAACCAATCTACGAGCAACCTATATTCGATCCAAGTGGCGCTTCCGAATAGCCAGGTGAAAATGGAAAGCAATATGCATGGGTCCTGCCCTTAATTTGTCCATACATTCTTGTGCATTTCCAAAGAACAGGTGGCTTGGCTTCTTCTCCCTCCCACATTGGCTGCTGCTGACAAGTGAGAACGGCAACAGCTGTTCATTTCATGCTGCCTGCACCTTTCTTGACCCCATTTGTGTCTATGCGCTGGCTGAGACAGTGGCGAAATTAGCTGCATTACTGCAGCGGCTCGAGCTGTGATTCTGCCCACATTCTGTCCATTATAGTGGCCCCTCCGTCTGATTAGCCCCAACACACGAGCTAACATGCCAAATCACTCTGTACTTGGCTTCCACATGAGCTTTCGTTCACTCAGCGCCCATAAGATAGAAGAGTAACTTCCCAGAGTGGAGGGAAAACATGCCTATTAGTCAGCAAACAAAGAAGCAATAACCTTCATAGTCACTTGGTTTTGGATTTAATGGTCGCTTCACTGTTATGATTTTGTTCATTTACAATTTGGGCTTTGTTTTGCTTCCCTTTTATGAAATGACATGACCCGCTATCCACTAAACTAGAATATAAACATATTAGAATAAGAATCATATACAACACACAACAAAAAGTGGCTTACAATATTTAAAGTATCATTCAAATAATAGAGCAGGAAGAATAAAGTAAGACTTTATTGCATACTCATTTTCATCCTCTTTTCAACAGTGTAAAAAGCTCCTAAATTTGAATCAATAATGTTCTCTCCATTTTTGACAGGAGGTATTTTACCGGAAACACTTTTTTTTTTTTATATATATTGGCTCTGAACACAACAGCAGCCTAAGTCATATTGATTGTGGCTGAATTAAAAGTACCTGGCGTAGGGCGTCTCTAATCCACAGGGTCTTTTAAGAGTCACCTGCTCTGACAAATGGGCCCTTTTAAAGGAGTCTAATGTGTTCTTAAATTATTTTATTGATAGGAAGGGGACAGTCACTGCAGGTACCCATACAAACGGACTTAACATGCTGCGCAAGGGTCAATTTGGATTCCATTTTCCATTTCTTCATTATCCGCATTTTAAACCATACTGGGAGCCTTATCGTTTGAGAGTACTTGGAAATTTTGATATTTGCTTGCGTTCACAATAGATTTTTTTGACAGGAAATTAGGTGCATGGGTGCCTTTTTCATTACAGCTTGGTTAAGCGCTTCCATTTATTTATTTATTTATTTATGAGAGTTGAACGTCCCTTTCACACCAATCTGTCATGTAAATATTTGAACGTTACGCTATATAAAATATTTACATTTACGCCGTAAAGCGTTCCTTCATAATGTGCAACAATTATTTTGTGTCAGAAACCAATATTCTAAATCTAAATAAATAAATACGGACAAATTCTATCAACAATACTATTTCTATATTCATTGTCTTTCTACTGACTGTTGTTATAGGTGCACTGTTTTGTTTTGTCTTTAATATAAAACATGGCACTTTTTCAAAACAATCTATTCCAAATGGTAATTGAGAGGAAAGGTGTGCCAGAGCTTTCTAACTGGTATGCTTTATAAAATGTAAATTGCTAATTCGTTTCTTGTTTGTATGACCTTTGCTTAAGTGCCTGAAAGCCTCTTGCAAATTGTCTGGAAATTTTAAAGGTCCACACGGGCACTTTACCTCATGAAGGAATTTCAAAATGATATTTGACAAGCTCCATGAAAGAGTAAAAGAACATTTGTCATGTTAGATTCAGACTTATTACCAATGTCATCAAAACATTCAGTCAATGTACAAACTAGCGAAGAGGATAATTTGCAAAATTGCCCGGTGAACTGCTTAATTAGCGACTGATGGCCTCATCAATTGTCTCCGAGAGCTGCATTTGCTCCTCCCCACTTTCCATGACGTCTTGACTAAAACAGGTGGCAAGTGAGCAAAAAGAAAGCGTGTGGCTGCCTACATGAATTACTCATTTGCACACAGAGCATAATGCGACCCGTGATGATGTCACTCGCAAATAATCAGTCCTTGTGAATGTTTACTACGTATGTCTCCATTTAAATTTCGTTGTACATGTGTGACAATGACAATAAAGATCTATCTATCTATTTTGGACGAAAAGCACCAATCGCAATCAGATCGATCGCAAGCCGCCACTTGTTCTTGGTCTGTGCCTCAACCCGGTGATGTTGATAACACCAAATTAGCATGTGATACTGTTTTGCCAAGCTGTGAGATTCACCAAGCACTCACATTGTATCATTGAGAGCATCGGTGTCAAACACTGGCCCGCGTTTGACAAATTGCGCATCGACTGCAAATTGTCTTCACTTTTTAAAAACTAGAGCTATTTCTAGCAATTTTCATGAGCGTTCCGATTTCCAAAGCAGTTATTCATCAGTTTGTTGTCTAGCCTACTGTATCATATTGTTGATCCATTTCTTTGGGTTGCCAGCTGCAACTCGGTTGAAAGGCAAGACAGCAGTGTGAAATATACAGGAGGATCCATCCATGTAAGCGTGATCATTGGTTTATTTCTACTCTCTTAATTTGAGAAGTGAGACTCGGAGAGACAGGAAGTGTCACACCCCAGGGGTGGTGTGACGCTTCAATGAGAGCATTTGCTTTGGGAGCCGGAGACCAGCGTGGATCCCTGCTGGAGCAAGCGAACATATAAGCCCTTCTTTTCCCTGTCGATGAAATAAATGCCTTTTGCTTTCCCTTTTGCTTCCCATGGCCTGAGCGGACAAGGCGGCAGTTTGTTCTTTTTCTTCTTGCTCACTTTGTAGGAGCAAGTGACCAGCGAGAAGTCAATTAGCAATGCGCCACCCAGCTGGGAGTCGGAGGAGAGACACCACGACTTGTTCATCCGGTATCAGAGATCAAGCCAGCGTGCGTGAAGTAACAGTAAGCGGGGAGAAAAGAGTCAATGAAGTGGTGAGCAAAAGGGGGGGTGCAGCATCTGCCCCTATACACATTTGCTTAATTGGGTTTGACTCCAACAATTACAGGGTAATAATGGGCTTTTCAGCCAAGCCACGTTGCAGTCAAAGGCAGAGAGACAGACAGAGAGAGAGAGAGTGGGAGAGAGACAGACAGAGAGAGACAGAGAGAGTGGGAGAGAGGGAGGGAGCAATCAGGAGAATTGGCAATGGACTTTGGTTAAGCAGTGGTTATTGAGTCTTTGATAGGACTCCAGGAGGCCAGGGCAGCAACAATGACAGAATTAATGGGCAAGGCACGATGAGAATGTCAGCTCAGCATGGTTCCGGAGTGGCCTTTGAGCTGCCTTCTGACGCTTCTGCGATTGTGCCCGCCCGCCCGCCCGCCCGCCACAACATTGTGAAAAGAAAGGCTTGACCTCTTGCTGGATCTCATCATCAATGCATTTTTTTACAAGTGCTGCTCATATTGTTGACTTATTCAATGTGTGCGAAAACATACTTGAGGTCAAGTTGACCTAATTTTGGGAACAACAATCTTCGCTGATATGACGTTATCCCGACAAACAAACAAACATTCAGACACAGACGCTTGCTTTTACTCTATTAGAGAACAAGGATGCTTTCATTTTCTCTGTGACCTGAATCTGATGATGGCTTTGTAAACTTGCTTCTTTTTTTTCACGCGGAAAGGTTTCCAAGCGAACCTACAGCGTCTTTGATGTCTTTGTTGAACACAAAATGTTACTAAAGATGACCGCATCTGATTTGGATTCCATATTATTTATTCATGTTTTTGGGGTGTTTTAGGTTTTTTTTATTTTAAAATAGGGACAATGCACATGAATGAACAGGACAACATCTAAATCTGCTGCAAAAGTGTACATCGATGGATGCATTTCATCATACATATGTGACTACAAAAGGTGTGTAATAAACTTTAAAAACAAAACAGTGACCTTTAAGTAGTAAACACTGTGACTAGTTGACAGTATGTCTGCAGATTGCAAGCAGCTCCTCTTAGCAAATAGAAAATGGGTCACTGTTCTCTATCTGTGCAAGCTCAAATTCATTTTGTCCACCTACCAATGTTTTTTTTTTCCCCAAGACTTTAAAGCACCTCTGGTGTCACTCATGATTATCCATAACGATGGGCCCATTTTGACACTTCAGAATCAAGTCACAACAAACAGGCCACACACACACAACAAAATGGCTTTTCTTTGATATAATTTGTGGAGGAAAATGACAAAACACAAGCTGGAATGATGTGTAAAGTCAAGTTTGGTGGGAGAGAAAATGGAAAAATTTAGGGCTATGTGCCACACTAATGGATATCCTTGTAGCTGAGAGAAAATGGGACCCAATAATGTGTCCTTAATGTCTGCCAGCACTCTTTCTGAAAACGTATCAAAAGAAAAGTCCCCTGCCATTTCTGCCAGCAATCACTTAATGGGGTAGGTAAATCTAAAAAAAAAAAGAAAAGGAAAAAAAAAAAAGTCATGCACCATTTCTGGCCTGTGCAGATGGAATGACTTTATAAAGCAAAAGAAATCATACCACACAAAGAAAAGCGCAAGCTGCAAACAATAAAAAGGGGAAAACATCCATGCTTTTGAAAATTCATTCATTCATTCGGCCGGCCGGCCGGCCGGCCGGCCAGCCAGCCGCAGAGCAAGCCCGAAGCAATCCCTCGTCCTTAAGTGCAGGCACTGACAAGAATTTCAATTATTTCATTAGGAAGAGAAAATAAACAGGCTTAAGTGTTGTGATTTCTGCAGTCTTTCATAGATCAATCTAATGTGCGCTCACACTGGAAATCAGGCGAGATGGAAGGCGAGTGAGTGAAGTAGAGTCTCCCTAAAGCATGCAATTAAAATGCTAAATTAGTTTCTTGATATATTCATTTAAGTAGTTAAGTGGAGAGCTTTTTCTCCCCACAACTGTCTCATGGGTGGATGAGGAGAGGCAGGAGCGGCGGCGGCAGCAGCAGCAGCATCCACTAGCTGGGTGACAATTGCCATTCATTTACGGAGGAACGGGTGAAAGCACTTGCTGCACAAATGTTGTCATTTGAAGGCTTTAAAACACCATCCAGACCAGTTGATTTAACCTATTAGGCAGAGTATGTCTGTGACATAAAGCATTTGCTTCACTAATGTCAATCATTTTTAGAAGCCCATTAAACATTGTTCTGGCCTTGTGCTTCATAAATGGCACAGCTGGGAAATAGCAAAATGTCTATTTGGTTTTCTTCTTCTTGCTGCCCATGTCACACACTCTATTCATAAACCAGTTACAGGCTGCTCATCGATGTCACGTGCTACTGGGGCGCCGCCGCCGCCGCCGTCTTTCTAAAAAAAACAAGACCCTTTCGGGTCCAAATTCTGGACCTCAAAGTCCGCGGAATTAATCGCATTTTATAACCATTTTAATCTCTCAAATAATGAATATGAATTACAAAATTGTAGTGCATGACTCATCGGTTGAATAGAGGGAAGATTTGAAATCCACATTTTTATTCAGCATCCTTGACTTGTTCGGACTACAGTAAAGATGGCGGATTTGCGAAACCGTTTGGCCGCACCTATGACCTTGTTTGGTAGTGACGTCAAGAATAAAAATACTTCATCGAAAATGGATAATAAAGTCTCTATATATTCATTGCGTGTGTTTTTAATGATCACCTTGTCCATTAGTGATACAACCTAAATGGGCAAAAAATGCCCGTTCTCTTCTGTGACAGAGGCATCATTTCCACTTTGACTGTGGATATCAAATGGCCCCTGGCTGCAACACTCAGGGTGGAAGAAAATAGGCTGCGCTCTATAAAAATGAAGTTATATGTAAGTACAGCACTCAAATCTGGGGGGGGGGAAGAAAAAATGCTTTTTCTGGGGCATTTTGTCACTGTCAATTGGTCTATGCAACTTGCTGTAATGCAGGTAATGGAGCTACTCTTCTCCTTTCATCTTCAAGGTTTGTGCATGTGTGAATGTGGATGGGGAAGAGGAGGCACAGTAGAGGAAATACACCCTGAGGGAGGGAGCTCTACTCTTAGATGAACACAGGTGCATGTACTGTGACGTACGTATGTGCTACAAATTGAAATTCACGACCTCGCTTGATTTGCCTCTCCAATTGTTTTTCTTTGCTTCATTTCCAAATGACCTGAATGGAAGTGAACTTTTATGACTCGGCGGTCGGTCGGTGGGCAAGATGGCATTCATATGCTACGCACAGGTTCCTCCAATGCCAACCGTTCATGTGTATTGGAAGTTTGGAACTAGATGCAGTCATTTTGTTTGCCTGCTATCTGTCTTCCTTCTTTAATCAAGTGCACTTTATTTTTCAAAGTACATCAAATATGTATTTGGAGATAAGATTGAAAACTGCCCTTCAGAAATGTGTGTCAATAACAATCTGCCTTCATTCAGTGCAGTTTATTTTGAACACCACTTATTATTTGATGATGAATTTACAAACTAAAAATGCCTATTATGCTGTTAAGCAACTGTAATACGTAAAGAGGTGACGCAGAGTCTTACGACGGACTTTTTTAGCTAATGAAATTGCCGCAAAGCCGCTTAACGGTGCCCGACCGACCGACCGAAGAAGGAGATTCGCTCGCTCGCTCGCTCGCTCGCTCACCATGCATCTGATGCATTTCTTTTCCAATTTCCGCTTTAAAAGCAGCTAGTTATCCCGGCGTACGTGCTTTTTTGACGCTCGTGCAGTCAGCGCATGCAGGAGCACTTGGGTGTTTCTCTTTCCTAATGACTAATTGTTTTTTTTTTTAATGAACGGCTTTTTATTTCAATTAGTAACACAATAGTTTCATGTACATTGATACGTGCACTGCAGCCTGCTGCCGCCGTCTTGTATCAATATATATATCTATATAGATAGATAGATATGTATATATCTATATACATATATATATATGTATATATCTATATGTCAACTATTCTTTTCATCACAAGCATCTAGTTGTGCAATCACTTGTGTGCCATTAATTTGTTCCCTTCTGTTCCATCTGATCAAATGGAAATCCTGCATGCGCTGCGCATTCAGGATTACAGTCTCCGCTCTAATATCTTCCTAATTGGCCAAATTAGCATTGCAGGCTGATTGTGCCTACGTGAAGGCACTTTGGCATGAACTGTCATGATTAGAAATGTGACGACAACACCATATCAACAAATGATTTGCTTCGTAAATGGCCACGGGACATGTAGTCTGGTCGATTTTAATTCCGACAATTACAGTCCATTTGGAGCAAATTGCAAGACCGACTTGTTGGAACCTATTATTCCCGTCACATCACATTCAACAAGTGAAATGAAGAAAGAGCGCACAATTAGCTGGGCGTCCCCATACTTCAAGATTATCACCAAAGATGAGCCCCTCAAAAATAACTCCTTTCGAACAATTCATTAAAATGTTGACCCATAAATATGTCAGATGCCGCGTGTGAAGCAATAAGATCTCAAACATGTATGCAGCTTCGGTGCGCTCCTTTGATATTTTTCCTTTCAAAAAGTCCAAGGTTTTGTTGTGGAGTGAAGAAAGCAAAAGCCTGTCGTCCACTTGATTTGAATCCAATTATTTAGGTGGAAAAAAATTAATAAATATATTCTGACGCTGTTAAAGCAATCACTGGATTCGCCGAAATTAAAAGCAGCAAGTGTCTCGGGAGGTAAGTGGTTGTGCATAAAAACAGCATCGTTGCCTGGTAACCAAAAAACAACAACAACAACAACAACAACAACCCAGCACTGTTTTCACTATTTGTTTCCACGTGAATGACGAACACACTGCTTTTCTGGGTGATCGGCGGCGTTTCACCAAGTGCACAATTTCACCCAATCGGAGCTCAGAGCGCGTCCTTGCCTTCTCCCCCGCCCATCTGTACTCTAATTGGCTGGTGGGTAAATCCATTTTCACACTCCGGGCTGAATAAGAACTTGGTGCCAATGTGTCCTTCCTACGATATGGTGTTGGATAGGGCCTGCGTTTAAAAGCCAAAGAGACAGCAGCAGCAGCAGCAGCAGCTAGGCGCCCATGTCTTTTTAAAATCAGGCCTCCACCAAGTCACTTTGATCATGAGCATGAGCATGAATTACCCATCAGCGGCTCCTACGCAGAGGTCCACGTCCTTTTTTATAGAAGACATCTTATTGCACAAACCTAAACCTCTGAGAGAAGTGATTCCATCGCCTTTCTGTACCTCCGTGGCCTCCCGGATGCCGATCCTGGAGTATGGATACCCATTGATGCCAACGCCAGTATTAGCTCCACATCCACATCATCCGCTCCACAAACCAGAACATCACCAGTACTTCTTTACATCTGGTAAGTAGAAAAAACGGTCATGACCAAGAGCAAAATCTTTTCAAACATACACATATTAAGAAAGCTGGAGGCTCCCCATTTTATAAAGCAAAATTTGACTTTGAAATATTTCATCATTGAGACGTTGAAATCCCTCAGGTAAAAATGCAGCGCCACTTTTTTTTCTTTTTTTTTCTTCAAAATTCTAAATAAATGAATAAAAATGAAGTCGTTAGAAGAGTCGTCAATAAAGGCAAACGAGGCCGATTACGATGCTCATTTTTGATTGACACACACACACACACACGATATATATATGTGCTCTGCATGATTTTAGTTGTCATTTTTTGAGTTCGGAATTTGACATTCACATGCATTTTCCTCCTATTTTTGCTCTCCTGTCTAAATAGGATGAGCAAAAAGAGCACTTTCCTTTGTATTGAAATAAATGGTAACTTTGAATGCGCCGTGCAGTCAGTCGTCTTATCAAAGTTCCTTCTCCCTCCCTGTCCGTGCACGCAGGTATGCAAATGCCGGCCTTGTTTCAACACCACACCGACTTACCGGGGAAGCACTGCAGACGCAGGAAGGCCCGGACGGTTTTCTCCGACTCGCAACTCTCTGGTCTGGAGAAGAGGTTTGAAATCCAGCGATATTTGTCCACACCGGAGAGAGTGGAGCTGGCGACTGCGCTCAGCCTTTCCGAAACGCAGGTATGCATTGCGCTTTTTACACACACACAGCGCAAAAGCGCAACGCAACGCGCTAAGGGCCAGCCATGTGCCGTTTGGGAGCAGTCAAACCAAAATGGGAACGAATTTTAGGGGGGAAAAAATACAGAATATATTAAGATGATGAATTAATAAGCACCAGAGTTCCGATGAGGATTTAAGGCAACCGATATGGCTGCGCTGCGCACAGCTCAAACACTAAGCCTATTGTTTCATTTGTATTCACTTGTAATCAATCATGCATGAAAATGGGAGACCGATGTATTTCATTCCTTTTTAACTTGCAAGAATCCAGCCTATATTTGATCCATTTGTTCAGACTCGCATATACTGAAAATGCATGATTACTTTTCCGTGTCGTTTCAAATTGACACATGCAGCAATCGCATGCACCCTCAGGTGAAAACGTGGTTTCAGAACCGGCGGATGAAGCACAAGAAGCAGCTGAGGAAAGCCCAGGATGAGCACAAGACACCCAGGCAGTCGGAGAGGAACGCAGAGAACTCAAGCGAGAGTGAATTGACCGACAAGAGTGGCAAGGACCTGAAACGGGACACATATTTGCTGGAAGAAAACGACGACGATGTGGATATCGAGGAGGATATTTGCTCCACGGATCATCTCCTATAGTAGGCTGCGTGCATTTAACATGCAGCACATTGGATACGTTTGTAAATAACTTTATATGATTGCCATTACAAATATTTAGCGTTGAGAAAGAAAAACAAACAAACGATAGGCCTATATTGTGATGCTCATTTATGCACCGGCTGTAATATTTAACATTTGTCTCTTCATCTCTGTAAATAAATTGGAAATGATGCATATGATGCAACCATTTCTGTTAGAACATCTACTTTTTCTCAAACCGGTGCCTTCGTTTTTTTTTTTTTAAATGCCGACGAATAACTTTCTATATATAGGCCATAAATTATTTTGGATTTAGTTTTTTTTGTGTGTCATCGCTAGACCCTGCTCTTAAATAATTTACTGCCATTTAAATGAGGTTGAAGTGAACATCTATCTAGCTATCGATCGATCGATCTATCTGGCGATCATCCCGGGCCCCGTTTTGAAGTCTGCGCGCGCGCGCGCGCCCAGCGCTGTTGTGTGTTGTGCTTTTAAAATGTGGCAAATACATGAAATATAGCGTAACAAATAAAGGATAAGGCATGGAAAGTGTCGCGAAGAACGCCCGCCCGCCCGCCCGCACGTCCTTGCTGCCAATCTCTTACGGGTTTGACCGGTGTGCTGTGATGTGTGTGTGCGCTTATCCTCAAATTTCTCATTTCTGAGGACTATTCGTTTGCTTCCTCGGTGAAATCAAATATTTTCAGTCAAACTAAATAATAGAAAAAAATAAATAAATATGTGTAACCTGCTTAGGCATTTTGGGGGTGCAGCATCATATTCCGGTTTCGACTTAGTTGATCAACTCCAAAAAA
Source organism: Syngnathus acus (assembly GCF_901709675.1). Classification (NCBI taxonomy): domain Eukaryota; kingdom Metazoa; phylum Chordata; class Actinopteri; order Syngnathiformes; family Syngnathidae; genus Syngnathus; species Syngnathus acus. The sequence continues at coordinate 578,488 of NC_051099.1, read as the reverse complement.
GCTGATTTAATTATTCAATTATTTCTTCTGTACTATCCAAAATTTAAAAAAACACGATCACGTGACGAAATAACGTGTAATGATCAATCCCTTTCATGATATAATTGAATAATTTCATGACCCTAATGAGCTGCAGCTTCCTCCAATTGATATTTGCAAATAACATACACTTGTCTTTTTTTCCTATTGAATTTCTCGTCCTGCTTTTTGTGTCTTTTGTATTCAATTTGTGCTCGTGCCTTTTGAAGAACAAGCCGTGCCCGGCCGGCCGGCCGTGCCGTGCCGTGCCCTGCCCCTAATGTGTTTCAGATTATCAGACAGCAGGGGGAAATAGAAAAATAGGCTGTGCAGAAGGTGATCAATTAAAAGATTAAGCGTTTTGCAACACATGGCTGCATCTGCATTTGGGCCTAATAGCAGAGCCATCAGCTCATTTTCTCCAAGCCTGCCGCCTCCTGAAGCATCCTTCTCACATCAAAGCATCCACGTCCGCATCATCTTTCCAATGGGCAGAAAGGGATGCTAATTTCAAGCCCTTCATGTATAGCACTGAAAGACTCCTTCAATTAACTGGCTTTCAATGGGGGGGTGCAACTCAAAAAGATGCAGAGGACATTTCTCATTCAATTAAAAGCGGCTGTGTCATTTGTTTCCCATCAGGCATCTGAGGATTTAACACTAAAAACAGAGCGCTTCAAAGACTATGATGGGTTAAATAGAGACACGAAACGAATTCACATATTTTGGAGATAAATAGAGCTTTGATAATAATACGAGAGCGCAATTAGGAAAATGAGCTGCGTTTGAGTGCTTCCCACTCCCTAACGGCAACAGATCTCAAATAATATAGAATAATAATAATAGTAACAAACAGAAGTGCCCTCAGTCCAATTGCGACCTACATTTTCTTGCCATTGAAGCTTTCAAAGCAAAATGGCGTGAGCCAATCGCCAAATGATTGTTTTCCACAAAACAATGTGTTGCATGAATTTGTACATGAAAGCAATTGGGGTGAAATTCACAGGCCAACGTTGAGCAATAGGAGCAAGTAGCAAATGCATCATCTTATGTTTATTGATGAATGCGACGGATTTTCCCCCTCATATGACATGCACCTTTCTGAGGAGGGCCTCTTTTTCTTCTTGGTGACGTTTGGTAAGAAGGTCAACTTTAGCCGTGGGGGAAAATAAACAAGGCGTGACGGAATGTGCTGACTCTTGTTTTTGATTTGATTTTGCTTGAGGAGGCTGAATGACAGGCTTGGCTATGGTTTTGGCGTACTCCAAAGCCTGAGACACAGAGAGAGAGAGAGACAGAGAGAGAAACTCAAATTGATTCACTGCACATTTACACATTCAACCACTGCAAATACATGATGTCGGCCATTTTGAATTGAGTTTAAAGTGCGGTGTAACGTTTGTCAAAGCTACTTTAACATATGATGACAAATTGTGTTTCTACAAAGAGGAAGAAGATGTGAAACTCCAGACACACCTTCGTCCTGGCAATTTTCCTGTCTTTGCCCACCGGGTCCTTGGCCAACAGAAAGGGTATTTTTCGGATCTTTTTGTTCCTCTCACGAACCGCGTTTGAATACAGCTTCTGTTGGATCATCTTCTCAGTCTGGCAATGGTCAAAGAATGGGAACAAACAAACAAACAAAACGAAGAAAATTCACTTGCAGATAGATTATAAAGAGGAGCCTCTCCACACAGCACAGCACAGCACAGCACAGCACAGGAGGCCAGCCCAACAAAAGCAAACCCAGGAAGCTATGAAAAATGACATCTATCATTCACTAATTGGCTTTACCCCGGAGATACGCAGGCCTCAATTTGGACTAAATTAGTCAAACATGCTCAGTTTGTACAACAGGAGATTAAGGAAAGCTATATTGCAGCCAAAGAGCACTTCACTTCTAATGGCTACTCTCATTTGCTTTGTAAATGTCATGTTATCTGCCGAGTGAGCCTTTAAATGATGCACTGAAAGCAGAGCTACGGCGTATCCAATTCTCAGCGTACCATGGAAACAAAAACTGAATTTTTTGCAAATTCCATCTTCTTTTTTACCATTGTGTTACGTGACTTAACAATACTCAATGATGGAGCCATCATAATCAATAAAGTTGAGTTCTTTTGGAGGGTGCTACTTACATTCTTTTGAACTGTTGCGTAGTCAGGACCGAGACCTTGTAGCTTCACATCTAGCATCAACTCCTTGTATTCTTTCAGGCTGTATGTCTGACAATGTGGAGGAGAGAATAGTCCAAAATATTGAAAACATGCAATTCAATGATAAAACAGAATTCAAAAAAGTCAAAATGAGCGGGTGGTGTCAAGAATGTCAACCATTTTGATGGACTTTTTTTTTCTTTTCACTCACTTTATCATCTAATACATCTTTACAGAGCCAGCAGTTCTGTGGCCATCTTATTGCAATTAAGTGTATCTTAGAGGACCTGGACAATTAACCTGATGCTTTGCGCCATGAGTAACTAAAACCCTTCAAATGGATTAAGCAGCCCATGTGAAGACTGGCCAGGGGATTACTTGGGACTTCAAAGGAGCATAACATCCCGTCCGTCCCCCCGTCCGTGTTGTGGAGATTACAAGCGTAATGTTATGTTTAGTGCTGCACCAATAAATCGTCTTCTAACTACATTCGACAGAACGTAGCAAGGGATGTCAAAGAACAAAACAAAGACAGTTCATAAGATAAAAAGAGCAGCAAACACAACACGTCTCCAAAAGAGATTAAGAAAGAAAACGAGGAGAGCAAAGCAACCTTGTAATTGGGTCTCGTCGCCGCCTTATCGTCCATCTGTGCTAAGAAATCAGTGGAGCTGGTTCTATGGTGGGAATTGATTGTGTTCACACTGGGACTAAAGCGCATCTTTGGCATAATAGGTGGCAGCTTTGGATAGACTCTGATGTCGTGCGAAGTACTTGAAGGCATTGTGGGGGCGCTTTCCAGACTTTGCTCAAGCCAATCTTCATTTGGTTCGCCCTCCCTAATGGATAAGAAGAATTTCATTGCACTTGTGCTCAAACACACCTCATCATCTTTTGACAAATGATGATGTATGTTGGATTCATTCATTCAAAGTTTACACCTTTGCAATCCGGGCCCTTTTTCCATGCTCCTAAAGTCAGGTTCCATAATCCCCTGTTCTTTACTTCCTTCAATGATGTGGGTGACCTGGGGGTTAGAGTTGCTTCAACACTTTAGATAAACAAAGGATGCCCCCGCAAAAAAAATGAAACCAATTTTAAATCCATACAATTTGCTATTTTGCAAAGAGTGTCCGCTAATTCAGCGATAACATACAGCACATACCTTCAATTGTTGGATTAAACTTTGTTCCGCATCTGAAGTCTCTTTTGGACACACGGCAGTAGCTTCCTAATGAGCAGTGTCACCAAGTTTCACAAAAGTGCAAAAAGAAAGGAATTCTAATCAACTTATGTACACAGAATACCCAGTATGTACCAACATACCAAATGACATGATGACGCTGTCATTGGCTTTTGACACCAGTCAGATGGAGCCAATAATCTGGCCGCAATTGCATTTGGAGGATGATAACCTGCGTAATATCTTTTCTTCTAAATTGGGAGGAACGGTAATTGCTTCTCTATGAGGCAACGTCACAACAAAGTCTGTCAATTGCACACGGCTGGCTCCGCTTTTTTGCCAATGATGACTTCAAAGAGGATATGGGATCTTGAATTGCATTTAGCCACTATTGTAGACAGCCTAGGTCATCTTGATTGGCTCTTTAGACTGAGGCAGGGGCAGAGGCCTTCACAAAGCTTTGGTCGAAAGCTATTAAAAGATTGTACATTATGTTACCCTGGCTTTGAAGTGAGGGCCTGCCTGCCTGCCTGCCTGCCTGCCTGCCTGCCTGCCTGCCGGCCAGCCTGCGTGGCTGCCTGCCTGCGTGGCTGCCTGCTAGCGTGGCTGCCTGCCTGCGTGGCTGCCTGCCTGCGTGGCTGCCTGCCTGCGTGGCTGCCTGCCTGCGTGGCTGCCTGCCTGCGTGGCTGCCTGCCTGCTGGCCAACCTGCCTGCCGGCCAGCCTGCCTGCCGGCCAGCCTGCCTGCCTGCGTGGCTGCCTGCGTGGCTGCCTGCGTGGCTGCCTGCGTGGCTGCCCGCAAGAGGACAAGGAAGGCAGCGTGAGTGCCACAAGATTGATCTGCTACTTCTGTTATCAAAGAATACTAGGCTCAATGAACCTTCTCACTGCCTAATGCCACAATAGCACTTTGATGGTGCAAGCAATTGCTGCATTCGAAACTGGTGTACATTTAATAGTGGCTCCTTCACAAAAGGCCAAATGTGGTATTGTGGCATGATCACTGAATGATTATCCACTAGGAGGAATTCAAATGTTTTGCGATATCGAGGATTTGCTATGGCAACGTTGCAATAGGCACATACATAGTATGAGAGCAAGAAAGGCAGGATGAAACACCTTTTATTATTTCGTTTTTTGGAATCGAAAATGGAAATCTCTTGAGTGAAATCATTACACGAGAACAATCCTTTTTAGGTAAGATGTGTATGGCAATTGGAAACTAATGAGCAAATTCAGAGGGATATTAACAAAACCCAAGGGTTCAAGAGAGGGAAAGCCTCCAGCTCTGTTTACCACCACACAAAGCTAACAGCTCTTGACTATGTAAATGGTGATGATATGAGACATTGTAGAGGACTGGGGCTCAGATGGGTGGACAAGGTTGAGGGTATTATTGCCACAAAAACAGTCCTGTGGCCCAACAAATGGTGAATGCGTGCTATCCAGACCAATTATGCCACTGTGCCAGGTGCATGCATGGATGGATGGATGGATGGATGGATGGATGGATGGATGGATGTCTGAGAGCCGAGTGGGAGGGAGGAGAGGAAGGGGAGCCATGTCTCTGATCTTCAGCTTGGACAGATCAAGTCATAACAAGCACGACATAGTCAGCCAGATACGGATGGATGAAAGCCTGGAAATTCATTTTCCAGGTGGCCTTCAAGCAAACATCATTGCAGATTTGCTTGTTGACCATCCAAACTATTTACGATGCAATGATACTAATCAATGAGAAAAGGCTTGGGTGGTTGATGCTGCCAATGCAAATGAGACCCTTCACATATTGGACATCTTTAGGTAGCGTTTACTTGCAACGCACACTTTTGGGATTGATTCAAAGATGTCAACAGCATTACATTTATACATTAATACATTTATGAACATGTCTCGTAAACAAGCGCTGCAGTCGAGTTCAGCAGTAGGCTAATGCTAGCTAAAGAATGCATTTAACATGTTATTGTGTTTCCCAAGAATATAATTCATCTGATACAACTACTCAAAGTGCATCCACAAGAAGTGAAAAGAGAGCGCACATCGCTAAAATCAGCAGAACGACTGACGCTAATGCTATGCTAATGAAAACGAGGGCATCATACACACGCAATAATATGACCGTCATTATTTTGTGTCATCTCAAGCCTACCGTCGTTTCCAGAGGTCGAAGGAAGTGAACGCTCAATGGATCGAACGGCAAATCCACCAGTTCGGCATCATTGGACTACAAAAGTCTTTCCGGGTAAGAAAGATGGCGGATTTGCGAAACCGTTTGGCTGCACCCATCATGACCTCTCCCCAAAGACTGGAAAGTGCGCTTGTCAAGAAGGTTGTTTTTGCCACCCAATGTTTTGCCAGGGGATCAAGCACTTGTTTCCCTCATTTCTATCTTTGATATCGTGTGTTTTTCTGCATTTTCTTTTCTATATTCTGTCTCATTGTTCAAATGAACCTACCTTTAAAATGATAGACTGTCTCGCAAAATTTGTGAGGGATCAAATATTTATTTCCTCCACTGTAGCTGCTATATAAACTATAGCAACCCATTCTTTATGAGAAGCAATCATACTGAATACGATTTTTTTTTTTTTAAACGAACAACTTATCTCCACCTACCTTTTTCTCAATGTGAGGCTTCTTCTGTTGAAGTGCACGCATATTCACATAGGATCCATAACCAGAGATGCTTCGGCCCAGTGTTACTTTGTTCCGTTCTACGAGGTCGTCTGAGTGGGCGTGTCGTTTTTTCTTTCCCAGAGGATGAGAACTCTCTGTTGGGGCTGAGATTTGAAATGATCCTCCAGCTATGTGTTGCTGCACTTCCTTCTGCTTGTACTTTTGACTATATTCTTCCAAGCGCATTGCTTCTGCTGTGTGCTCAAGAGATCTTTTGATATTTTTGTCCACATTGGCAAAGCTAACTTGGTCATCTTGGGGGTGGAGGTGGTACGGCTGATTACACTTACTATCAGAAAGATTCGGAGACATTGAAAGTGTGTCAGCTATATATCGGTATCCTTTTAGAAATGGATTCTGCGACGTTTGTTTCTTAAAGTTGTGAGGGACAGGGACGGCGGAGCTCTTTGAAATCTCAGTGATGACATCTCCCTTTTTGATGGCGCTCCAATCGGGGTCACAGCACAATTCCGAGGAAGCGTCGCTGGCATCCAGTTTGCTGTCAAATAAAAAGTAAATAGCTAACAGAGATTGCCATCATATATTTACGAAATCATTTTTGCATTTTTACTTTCAGCCAGACAAATGAAGTGGATTTTAACAGTAATATCAGGGGAATAGTTCACAAATCGCATTTTCAGCTCATGAGCAGTGTACAAAATAGTCGTATTAAATGTTCAATGCCAATAAATTGCAGCTCTGTCTGGGTGGGACGAAGAGAGCCTACAATTCCTAATTCCCTACAAACATCGTGACGTGCGTGTAGGACCGAAAGGGTGATAGATACTGAGTCAAACTAGTTAAGAGAAAGCATTCAAACACGCAGCTGGGTGTGATGGAGAAATACAGGATTTACCCACGAGTACACAGGCCCGGATACAAAAGCGAGCGGAAAAACGATGACAATGAAAGAAAATAGTTGTATGGCCTCAAACATTAGCTTCCACTATTGAGTGAAAAATATAGTGCCCAGAGATGAATGGAGCTGCTTGGGTAGAATTTGTTCACTTGAATGAGGAATAGGCATTGGGGTTTTTAAAGTATGCACTGGCATTGTGTGAAAAGGCTTATCTGCTTCCAGGGGTACGTAAAAAGAACGATGAGAACATGATGATGGGGAATAGAACTGCGTACTCTACCTCGTTCTGTTAGATTGAAAGCATTGTGTAAATGTACCAAGGTCATTTTTCTCTGAAACATGATGAGCATTTATCACAGGTTCATGACAGTAGGAGAGTACATTTCCATTTTTTGGTGGTCATTTACTATCGTTCAGTGTCTGAAGCAGAAGAAAAGGGAGTCAAGAAGACTCCCAAAACAGATAGTATATTTAGCAACACATTAAATAAGAAAATAGACTGAACCTATTATTACTACTCCATTCCCAATAAAGTCCACATTCCTAGTAGTCATTTAAGCCAAATGTTGTCAGCACTGCTACAACCATTGCATAACACGACTGCCATCTACTGGCTTCTTGGTATCGGTTGGTTTATTGAACATACAAACAACATCAAATGTTTGAATTGATGAGAAAGGAGGAAAAAAATAGAAATCATCTATTTAGATCTAATATTGTTTACATGTTCAAATGCAGTGGAACGAATTGATATGTCACGTGGAAATTGAAAAACAATTAAAGGCCTACACGAGAATGACAAGATTGGCAACAAGAAGTGATTTTGAGCTACTTGAGTTCACACGACTTGATTCGCAATGATCAAGTGCATGCTTGCAAACATATTAAAACAATGTCAACTTCATTTGAATCCTTGTGGGTAAACTCGTGCTAAGAACAAGTATACCAAGTATGAAACTGTCTGTCTGTTACTGAAACTTACCTCGTCTTTTCTGCAGCTAGCTAGCTAGCTTCCCAATGTTTTCAGCGAGGTCGTTCAGACCCAAGACACAAATATCGGACACGTATTTTGTCGAGCAGAAACGACTGTGAACGTAATGCTTCGTATTAGCTGCAGAGCTGTGCTGGCTGGATCGTCGATCTGAATGAAGTAAAGAAATGATCGGAAAAACAAGAATGGCGACATTGTAACCATAGAGACAGACGCGTACACTTCTCATGTTGATCGCACTTTTGATCACTAGGGGGAGCCACGCTTCATTTGTATTGTGCTAACTATTCGGCTCAAGCACAATTCGTTGAATTCTTGAGCGATTTGGACACAGGTTTGTTTGAAAGAAACATCAGACATGCAGAAATGATTTGAATTTTTACAGTCTAGTTCCTGTGAGGTACCATATGGCGTGGTGCAGACACGGCTGAAATGACCTCATTCATAGAGACTAGTTCACTTTACTTCATTGCGTTATTGAAGAGCAGGCCTTTATAATTTTGCTTTATTTTCAAGTTTGTTGTGGTGGACACCTGGGCCATTATTGGGGAGAATACATTGGCTTGTTTGCATGTGGAATAAAAAGTTTGCAGTCTGTAAGAAGTGGCAAATATAGCAATGTCAAACAGCTTACCTGGTCACATCAAGTGTGGTGGGGGCTTTGCTTGTGCTTGCCAGTGACTCTTTTCTATTAGCTAGGTTCAATTTGGAGGTTTAGACTTGGCGTGATCATCTCATGCGGTTTTACCGAAAGAGTTTGGAATTTCCACTGGGCACAGGAAGTAGGCTGGCATAAAATGGATCGCACCACCACCAAGAGGAGACAGATGCTAAAGACAAGTTGGCCGACTGGGACGTTCAAAAATAGTTGCGTGCAAAACAAACATCTATTGGGTCACATTTGCATGAAAACAAGACTGGAGGTTACAAAGACTAGGTTTTGATGCAACAAAAGGGGTTTACAAGTTTTAATGACCTCCAACCATAAGCACAATCTTTCAACTTTACAATCCAGTTGCAAACAATGAACGAAAACCCTAAACCCAAATTTTATTATTATTGCATGAATAAACCATGATGGAATGTTTAATCAACTTCCTCTATGGTTGGGCCAGAGGATCCGCCACCAGGAGCAGCACCGCCAGCACCAGGGAATCCACCAGGCATACCTTCTGGCATACCACCTGGCATGCCTCCAGCACTTTGGTACAGCTTTGTGATGATAGGGTTGCACACCTTCTCCAATTCCTTCTGCTGGTGTTCATATTCATCTCTTTCAGCAGTCTAACCACAGAGGGGGGAATAGAATAAAAAGGTGAACCAGAATGGCCAGGACTAACTGAAGAATCCATCAGTTCTTTCTCTGCACATACCTGGTTCTTGTCAAGCCAGCTGATGACCTCATTGCATTTGTCCAAGATGTTTTTCTTGTCATCGTCGCTAATTTTTCCAGAAAGCTTTTCGTCTTCCACTGTTGACTTCATGTTGAAAGCGTAAGATTCCAGGCCATTCTTGGCCGACACCTTGTCACGTTGGACATCGTCCTCCTCTTTGTACTTCTCAGCTTCCCGAACCATGCGCTCAATGTCATCTTTGCTGAGACGTCCTAAAATGATACAGAAGAACATTCAAGCCAAGGCACGCACATACATCCATACATTTGTCATGATCCAAGTAGATGAACACATTACCCTTGTCATTGGTGATGGTGATCTTATTCTCCTTGCCGGTGCTCTTGTCAACCGCAGACACGTTCATGATGCCATTTGCGTCAATATCAAACGTCACTTCAATCTGAGGAACTCCACGAGGTGCCGGAGGAATTCCGGTCAGCTCGAACTTGCCCAACAAGTTATTGTCCTTGGTCATAGCGCGCTCGCCTTCATAGACCTGTTTGTTGGGAGGGCAGAAGCCGTGTTTAACATTCAAGCACACCGGAGTAGGACTAACATCATTTCAATCCTGACCTGAATGAGTACACCTGGCTGGTTATCAGAGTACGTGGTGAAGGTCTGAGTCTGCTTTGTTGGAATGGTAGTGTTACGCTTGATCAAGACAGTCATGACACCTCCCGCCGTTTCAATCCCCAGAGATAAAGGAGTAACATCCAGGAGTAGCAGGTCCTGGACATTTTCGGACTTGTCACCTGACAGAATGGCAGCCTGGACCGCTGAGAAACCAAAGCAGCAATGTTGCAAGAGTTGAGAAAAATGCCATTCAAACACTTTTCACGAACGTAGAGTACGGTTGGAACGGCCACTGCATTCCGACCCAGTCCAATTGATTCAATTGGCCATTTAGTCTCAAAGTGTCAACACTTACCAGCCCCATAGGCAACGGCTTCATCTGGGTTGATGCTTTTGTTCAGCTCTTTTCCATTGAAGAAGTCCTGCAGCAGTTTTTGGATCTTAGGGATGCGAGTGGAGCCACCAACCAAGACAATGTCATGAATCAGCCCTTTGTCCATCTTGGCATCACGCAGCGATTTCTCCACCGGGTCCAAGGTGCCACGGAAGAGGTCGGCGTTGAGTTCCTCAAAGCGAGCTCTGGTGATGGAGGTGTAGAAATCGACTCCCTCGTACAGAGAGTCAATTTCAATGCTGGCCTGAGTGCTGGAGGACAAGGTGCGCTTTGCCCTCTCGCATGCTGTACGCAGACGGCGGACGGCTCGCTTGTTGTCACTAATGTCCTTCTTGTATTTGCGCTTGAACTCGGCAATAAAGTGGTTGACCATGCGGTTGTCGAAATCTTCCCCACCCAGATGGGTATCGCCGGCAGTGGACTTGACCTCAAAGATTCCATCTTCAATGGTCAAAATTGACACGTCAAAGGTGCCACCGCCCAAATCAAAAATGAGCACATTCCTCTCTGCCCCAACCTGAAATGGTCATATTTTCCAATTCAATGGGTTAGGTCGCAATAAACGAAACATTCCAAGCAGCCAAACTTTGAGCTCACTTTTTTGTCCAAGCCGTAGGCTATAGCAGCTGCGGTCGGTTCATTGATGATACGCAAAACATTGAGACCGGAGATTGTTCCTGCATCCTTCGTGGCCTGCCGCTGGGAATCGTTGAAGTAGGCGGGCACAGTAATGACGGCATTGTTGACTGTCTGTAAACAAAGTTAGTTCATTTACAAAACGCTTTTCTCATTATGCACTCACACGCACCAATCATTAGAACCTTACTTTGCCAAGATAAGCTTCAGCAATTTCCTTCATCTTTGTCAGCACCATTGAGGAGATCTCCTCAGGGTAGAACGACTTGGTCTCACCCTTGTAGTCAACTTGAACCTTAGGGCGGGTGTTGTCATCAACTACAATAAATGGCCAGTGTTTCATATCCGATTGTACAACTGCATCATCAAACCTCCGCCCGATTAATCGCTTAGCATCTGTATAGATAAAAGGCAAAACAGGAAAATCAAGGTCATTTCATTCGAGTAAGTCATTACATAGCCATAGTGTTATCGCACATGTACTTACCAAAGACTGTGTTGGTAGGGTTCATTGCAACCTGGTTCTTGGCTGCATCCCCTATGAGCCTCTCAGTGTCTGTGAAGGCCACATAGCTGGGTGTGGTCCTGTTGCCTTGGTCATTGGCAATGATTTCAACTTTTCCATGCTGGAATACACCAACACAGGAGTAGGTGGTCCCTAGATCAATGCCAACAGCTGGTCCTTTAGACATGCTTGCTGTTTCTCTGGATAATTCAAGGGGGGGGGGTGGGGGGAGAGACACAAAGAAAATGATTCAAAGTAATTCTACAATCATTTATAAAAAAATTAAAAAAAAGGTTATACATTCTTTTTTATGACTGCTCCCCCCCTGCACACCTCGTGATCTACTTGGTTGGGCAATCCTGCGCCACGCCACCCACTGCTTGTATGGAACAGCAAGTGCTGCATTGCACTGGCATTTCCCTGGATGTCCACTTGGTGGCACTTTACATAATGACAATAATCATTCATGGTCTTACATTAAACATGACTCAAGAATGAACAAACACGCCCTTCATTATCTCTGGACAGGGCATTTTTAATTTTGTCCGAAGATTAGCAATAGCAGAATCCATTCAAAATGAAGAACGCTTTAAACTGTGGTTACGTGCTAAATGTATCGATTTAGATTGGAAGATTTCCTCATGGAGTTTTTAAAGGGTGTTGACAACATTCGGGAAATGCTGACCGGCTCTTATATCGGCGTGCACGCACTTCCTTCCTTCCTTCCTTCCCCTTTGGAAAGAATTAACACCCGGCTCGCCGCCATTTTGACTGGTTGGTGGCGGTGAAATGAAAAAATGTTAACGTAGTTGGGAATTCAGTCAAACCGCGATATGATGAGTGCCGCTCACCGTTGAGTGACTTGAAGTCAAAATGTGATTTAATCATAATTTGAAGATAACAAAATGGTGACTATGACGCTAGCTCATATTCTACAAGGGGACGTTAACGTTTCATTCGAATTTCAGAAAAAGCAGACGTGGCATCTTCAAGGAAACTAAATGAGTCGAGCTTTACTTTTGATGTGGCTTACGAGTTCGCACTTCGTATCTTCTCAAGAAGCAGAACGCAAGTGAACCGTTAGCTTGCCAGTAAACCGTTAGCTTGCGAGAACCTTCGAGAATGTCTCTGATCCTCTCCGCCCTCACCCACGGAATAATCTCTGCGCGCTCGCTGAAGCTCCCGTAAATACGATTTGTTTGAACGCTGCGGGGGAACGGAACGCTTAAAGATGATGGGAGAAACATCAGGGTCATGTAAAGATGTCTGAACACTGGTTCATTCCAAAGAATGAAGTGATCGAAATCATGCAAAACTGTCAATCACGCTACCATGAATCCAGCGTACAATTGTGTCAAAGCATCAAATAAAGCAATAAATGCGTGACTCACCAAAGCAGTGAGAGTGATCGAATGTCGCAAGAAGAGGTCGTAGGGAAGGTCTTGGCTGGCGATGCCTTGTCCTTGGTGGGGAAGCAGTAAAAGGAAGCGCTCGGGCTCTGGCCGTTCTTTATTTCGGTGCAAGCACCCAATCACACGCAACGTTTTTGATGCGTACGCAACGTACAGCCAATGGCCAATCTTGTGACGCGCCAACGAGTGTGACCCTTTCCCATGTGACGTAAGTGTTACGCAAAATGGCGTGCCAACCGCATGGCTTTGAATAACGGTCATCAATTTCGAGAACATTCTCGAGCGCCGGCAAATGCGACAAAAACAGAGTCAACCAGTTAGGATTTCACCTTCTTGACAAATCATCAAGAATTTAGAGTTAGAACTAGCTAAACATTATCGGGGTTTTTTAGCTTAGCAGTTGATTTATAGTTTGAGCGTATCACTTGTTGGGACCAGTCATCACTGATCTTATGACGCAAGATACCGTTTGTACATATGTATTCACCTGAAAAAATAAAAAAACTTTTTTATTTTCTATACCATATGTATTCACCTGAAAGAAAAATGATTTTACTTTTTTTTTTTTTGCCATTTGACCAACAAAAGTAGCCTTCTAAGAAACCAGTTGCACGAATATTTGCAAGTCAGTTGTCGGAAACAACGACCCTGTTTTATTCAATTTGATCTATAATTCTGACAGACTCACAAGCCAGACAAGGGACGAGAGTACGTTACTTACGAAAAGTATAGAGGATTAATGCAAATGTGTGTTCTATATAGCAAGACATGCTTGAGAACTATTGCAGATAAATCTGGACATAAACACAGTAAACAACAGACAAGATTCAAATGACAAACGTTTGTGAGCAGTTCTTAGTGCAAATGAGTAGTAGTACTTTTAGCAGTTCCTCTTGGTGCGGACGAGAAGGTTTCTCTGCAAATTGACTTCAAGATTCCCAACAGATTTGCTGCCAGGTGGGTCCGTGAGAAGAGTCAGTTTGTTAAAAACTCCACGCCCAAAGTAGTCAGCCACAACAGAGAATCCATCATGAGAGCCCTGTAACTGAAAAGAACAAAGAAGGTCTTCTATTTCCCCCAGAACAACTCACATCGCAACGACACAAAGGAGTGTGTTACCTGTCTATTGAAGCGGTCATGCAGGTCACGCTTCTGGTCCTGGGTCCGGAGCATGTCCATGACTTTTCGGTTTTCCGGAGCACACGTTGGGCACTCGGCCTCGTTGTCAGCATAACTTTCAAAGCAGTGTTGGTGAAAGGAGTGGCTGCACAGGAAATGAACTGATGGCAGCTCCAGGGGACTGTTGCACATGTTACATTTGGTCTTCTGGAATATCTTGGCACTGTGGGGATTCACATAGATTCAATTGGAGTCACTATGAGGACGTTTTTCTGGTTGTCATGCGCAAATAGGAAATACCTCTACCTTGTCTTGAGCTCCTGGATCTCAGCACGTAGATGAGAAGTTTCTTCCTGATATTGGCATATTTTACGTTCGTCATCCTCAATCTGTTGGCTTTCCCTCTGCAACTTGTTGATGAGGTAGTCTTTGATAACCGATAGGGTTGCTGTCGAGTTGTGGGCCAGCGTTTGCACGACTACAAACACACAGATATAAAGCTCGAGCACTCCCCCCCGCACATTCCAAGTATACATGAATGTTGAAAAATACCGAGTAAAGGTGGCATCAGATTATTTTGGTCAATGTGACTCAGGACCTCGCTGATGTAAGCCTTGCAGTCTTCTTCCTTTCTGGCAAAGTAACCCAAGGCTTGTTCCCACAGGCAACCTTCTTGGTCCCCATAACATTTACAAGCTTCAACCACTTTATCATAAACCTCATTCTGCATGTGATAGTGCATAATCTGTTGGTACCTGCAGGGGGGAGGGAGGAAAGCAAATGTCATGTTGAGATAATTGCAATAAATGATGAGCCTGTGGCCAAGTGAAGTGGGAGTGGTTTGATTTGGGGTTGTTGTTTTTTTTTTTTTTTAAGTGCCTAAATCCTGTAACTTGTTTTGATCTCAGGAATGAATTTTCAGTCACATTAGTGATGGTTGTTTTGACAACATGGATGTACTGTGCAAGCAGACTTGAACTTACAGTTTGCCCTTCTCATACAAGTAAAGGACACCTTCTTTAAAATTGTGCATTTGACAGAGGACCAGGGCTTTATCAAACACAGTATTGTCACTCCTGAGTAGTGACAAGGCTTCACCCTGCAGGATCTTTTTTCTCTGCAAGGAATGAAGCCAAATAAAAACAAGATGATTCAAATTGCTTTGCAACATGTATATGGCTAACTGGTTCATCATTTGATTGCGTTGCTCTGACCTCAGGGTCCTGTTCATGTGCCCAGTCTTGCAGTCGCAGCTCAAGCAATGTGTCGTAAACACCTTGAGAAGAATTGGGATCCACCTCAATCATATGCTCTAGGTAGGCTTTGAGCTCCCGTGGGTTGTTAGCAAAAATTGGAATGAATTCCTCAGAGTTTGCCTGAAAGACAAATACAAAATTGCTCGTGCATCTCTTCATGAAAGGTGGCAAAATTGGAATTGACAATAAAGCTGACTCTGACTCTGAAAATCACTACAAATAATAACAATTCATTTGTACCCTTAATGATCTCTAGTAACGAAAATAGACACTGGCCCCACGCACCTTGCAGAACAGGTTCCTCTCCAAGTGGCTGTCAATTTCAGCAGAGTCCCCACTTGGGTGGTAGTTGGTGCATAAGCCTTTCAGAAGCAGCGTTGTACCTTCAGGAATATGATGCATTAATGTCTTGCCATAACGCTTCATGTTGCTTTCAGCTTGTTCAAACGATAGCCGTCCAATGTAGCGCAAGCCTTCGTCGTAGTTCTGGGTTGGGGAAGAAGAAAGCAAACGATATCAGAAGGGAAACAATAGCTGAGCGAGCGAGAGAGAGAGATTTTGTTTTGATATGACAATTGCTTGCATGTTATTCAGGACTTTTACCTTGAGATCTTCCAGTTGAATCTTTAAATACCACTCGTGGTGCATGTGCTTCTCTGCCAAGAAAACAGCATGGCTGTGGTAGCCGGCCTGTCGAAGAACCTTAATGGCAATCTCAACATCAAAGTGCACCTCACTTTCACTGCTCTATTGACAGTACATGGGAATAGAAACAGTATCAACATTGGAGTCCACGTTTTTTTGTTTTTTTTTCCCTTCCTGTCATGGAACCATAAATCAATATCATTGTTTTATTCCTCACATCTCTCCTAGTCACCTTAATAAACTCTTCCAGCTTCAAACTGTCCTTCAGCTTTGTGTAACAGTTGAGCAGCAGCGTGGTATGGTCTGCGTTGGCCAGAGACTGCCTGTGCAATGCTTGGAGATAAGCTGTCAAGTTATGGATCCTCTGGGCGTCCAGAAATTTACGAATAACGTAAGATGGCTCCAGTTTGCCAATTGTGCTGTGGGAAACAGAAACAAATGTGGAATGTCTCCCTTTGGGAAAAGCAGGTTCCGTGTCATCTTACCGAATGTACTGCTGAATGGCACCATCGTGATCTCCCTTAAGGTACAGGTGATCCCCATACTGTCTGAAGATCTCGGACAATCCGTCGCTGTCCAAATGCTGGCTTTTAGCTAGGTTTATGGCCATCACAAATAAATTCTTCTTAAACAGCATCTAGAAGCACAAAAAATGCAGTGAGACAAATAGTTCATGACATTATTGACACAATCCGTGATGAATTGACCACTTCTGCAGCGCTACTATTACTTAAGTAGAGTCAAAAATAAAATAAACAAGATCATAAATAATGATTCTAAGAATAAATAGTAAGTTGATAATAATCAAGTACCCTAAGGTATTTACACTTACTTCCAGCTTGGTCTGTGTGTCCTTTTCCTGGAGAATGTGCATTTTACCATCTCTGGTGAGGACGTAGAAGGAGCCCCACTCAGCCACCACATCAATGACGTCTTCAAAGAAGGCACTATAGGCAATGAACTTGTTGTCCAAGTCGTAGATAGTCAGAAGTTGTTTATCGGATGGAGAGCTGCCAAACCTTGTCCTGTGTCGGTATCACAACGCAGACATTTTTTACTTCATGGAAATAATCCAAATCGAACGCAACCATTCAGCTATGATCACTTTTGGTGCTTACTTTGTATTCCTAATAAGTAAGAAAAGATATCCCCGATGCCAGCGGGCCAAAAGCTTGGTTCCATCAAAAGCAAAGCAGGGACCTCGTTCATCAGGTTGGTACAGATACACACATTCGTCACCAGCCACAATGAATTGAGAATCCTGAGAAGGATCTGTGAGGGATGAGCAGTGAAGAGCACACCCATGGGTATCCAGCTCCACTTTTGGATACTCTTTCACTGTCAGGGTGTAGCACTAGAGAGAGAGAGAGAGAGAGCGAGAGAGCGAGCTTACAGTCACATTATCATTGCCATTGACAGCATTTTAAAGTGGATTAACAATAGCACAACCAAATATTCTAGTTGTTCTCAGACTTACGTGGACTTTCTCAAGAGTGGCAACATACAAATGTGTGACTTTAGCTACTTGACGGAAGGCAAGGCCCGTGACTGGGATAGTTCCCTCGTGCAGAGTCAAGGTTTTACTATGCCGATCTCGAGTGATGTCACCTTTGGTCAGAACCACACTGCCATCTGTGAAGCCTATCAAGAGACACGTGATGTTCTTTTAGCCTGTGTCAAGGAAGGTCATGGAGTGAAACCAAAGAAACATTTCTTCGTCACATACCAATGGCCATATAGTTGAGGTTCTCATGTACACTGAGGCAAGAAACTTCGGTTGGTTTGTTGCCTGGAATTGCAGGGAAGATTCTTGTACACAGGGGACTTCCACTGTCCTTTTTGTCTAAGTTCCAGACCTTTACCTGAGAAAAAAAAAAATTGGATTCAGTGGTTTGTCCATCACTGGCTCGACTATTCCGAGTAAAAGGCGCCACTTTAATAAAGCACCGGGGGACTTACGAGAGGGTTTATTCCATGTTCGTCCTGTCCCACTGTTACAAGAATACTGTGTTGTTTCAGTTGGTAGATATGTGTTACTCGTAATTTATAAGCCTGAAAGGTTGTCAGCTGCAAGAGTCGTGTCAAAAGCCAGATGTTACCATCCATATGTAATGTGGCTAAGGAAGAAAATACAAACAAATGCAAACAATACAACAAAATGCAAATAAATGCAGCTCATTTCGGAACTTCCGCGGACATTTTGGAGAGGTGACACCCAAATATGTCAAAAACTTCGTCAGATGTGGTCATGGATAAATTGTCACAATATATGACATACCTGCGGTAGCGATAAGCGTAACATGCATGACAAATTACACGATTAAACTGCATTTAGCGGCGAGACGCAAAGCATAACATAGCTGAGCAGGCTAACTACTGAAGGATATCTCCAAGAACAATGTGACCACGTCCAGAGTCACAGGCCGATATGCCATTTGGAAGAAGAAAGAATTTCCCATTATCCTGAGGATCCTTAACTGTATCTTTGTCAAAAAATACAAACTTTCTCCACTGTAAGAACGCGGCCATCGTAGTGTTCGGGCTAACGAACGCTAAACAAAGCAGGGAATCATGTGACAGCTCAGTCACGTGAGTAAACCGGAAGTTTGGCTTGAATGACTTTTTTTCCCCAAACACAAAAAACAGGTATAAGAGCATACCATAGTCTTCCAGTTGCACAGATCAATACAAGTAAAGTGACAAAAATAAAACATTCAAATAAATAAATGATATATATATATTTTTTTTTTATTTTTATTTTTTTAATGGGGCGGCATCTGCATTACGCAGGAAGAGGAAGCTGTGTGTGATAAATTTGTACACCGAGCTCTCAGTTCTGAACTTTTGTTCATTTCCATAGCGCTTTACAATGCAACACATTCACCCATTCATACACCAATGTGAGGCTGCTGCCATGCAAGGCGCTGCCAGCCAGGTCCACACTTGGGCTTCAAGGACAATTCTTGAGGAGCGATCCCACAAACTTCGAGTTGAGAAACGAACACTCCACATTGTCTCCCTATAATATCATATGTAGACATTAAAGTCAAAGCCAACTTCAAAGTCTGATCAAGCTGGTAAGCTGCACATGGGAGAGAACGTGCACGTGTTTCTCCTGCATTCTACGGTATTGTCACATTTTAAAAAGCAAATAAAAAAGTTCACCATAACAACCATCTCCATGTGATTTGTCAAAAGGCATAGTAAGGCCTTTATTTTTATTCTCTCTCTCTCAAGACTAATTGTTAGAATTGTTTTGCAATACACCTTTTATTAAACAAATCAATCATAACAATGAGAAGGAACGCTGACGCTGCATTTATTTTATTTGTAATTTTTCCGAATGATCATCCAAGTGGAAAAAACCCTCAATAGAACAGCCCTTTTCATTCAAATAAACTGGAGATAACAGCATGCTATTTGGAATAGCACACCAATAACTTATTTCTGTCAGTGGACACTCAATATGCTGACAAAAGTAGTGGTGCAGGTACCCAGACATACTATACACAACATCATCGCTGACGTCAGATGAATGTGGAGTTTTTTTTTTTTTTTTTAAAGTACTTTAACATTTGAGTCACATAATTGAGACAACTCCATATTCATTTCATCCTAATATGCTACGTTGATATGATCCAGTCTGATTGATACGGATTTTTTAGAATTCGTCTTGCAGCTTCTAAGGGCACAGACGTGTGTGGTACACGTTGGCTGTCCAAGGGTTTCATCAGCGTCAGCATCCAACAATACGGATAAAAATACAGTGCAGAGAAGGGGGCGGGACAACTTAAACACGTGAAAAAGGGGAAAAGAAATTGTTACATTTCTTTACAGTGTGAAGTGTACGCTGCTGAGAGACCAACATAAGAAGCGGAGAACGTAGGCCTGCTCATGTCTTTAACAACAAATGGACATCAGATCAAAAATGAAAACATTTACATCATCAATAAATATTGTTGATTCTTTTCCCAGTTCCAGTTGTTATAATTCGTCATCTATGTGGTTCTCAGATTTGGCTTTCTCAGTTCCTAAAAATAAGGACAACGTGAGACAAAAAAAGATCAAAAATGTTTGTGACAATATGAAATCAGTTTATCATCAGAACGTTGTACTGCAAACCAACCTGTTTCTTCTTCTTCTTCTTCTGTGAGCTGTGATTTGCTATCAGATTCTATCTGAGCAGTGCTTTCCTCTGTGGACGTGGCATCAACGGGCAGCTTCTCTTCTAAGCTTTCTACATTTGAAAATATCAAGTTATCAGTTGTGCAAACTCCTACTCATCAGAGCGTGTGCATGTGCCTGCCACCCACCACTGGTTTTGTCAGAGTTCTCCTCCACTTTCTGTTCAGCCGTGGTATTGGACTTGCTGGTTTTATCAGAGCTGGTGCTATTCTTGGCCTTGGCTTTAGACTTGGGTTTGGCAAACTTTGCCTTGTTGAGCAGATAGTTGACTTCTCGGTCCAGCAGGGAAATCTTTGTTTCAATGTCTTTGGAGAGCATGATTGGACGCTCTTTTGGAGACCGCTTCTCCTGCTCGGCCGTAGTCTCGTTCCTCCACGTCTGGACAGACCATATGGGGTTTTTTGATGCATTACTTTAAAAATCCATTTTTCAGAGGTCTAGTCCAACATTTCTTGGTTGCACCAGCGCACCAATAATTTGGACCACATCACATTAAACTTCACTTACCCTCGTCTCATTGATGACTTTTTCCAACACAGTCAGTTCAACTTGCGAAAAAATTTGATCATCCTCTGGAATGAGCTTTGCACTCCTTTGAAAGAATTGCGGGGGGGGGGGGGGGAAACCATGTCAGAACAATATAAAAGTAGCATCCTCAGCCTTCCGTGTTGATGCTCACCGCAAAAAGATGCTGGAGGTATTGAGCATACTGTCGAGGGCGGAGAGGCGATCGGGCCACTTGCGCCGCTCTTCCACCCTAAAAAACATGTCCTTGCACAAATGCTTGAGCTGAGAAAACCTTTCCTTTAGCTGACTGGTGGCGGCAGAGTAGCCCTCATCATCCATCCACGCAGATGCTTCGCTTAGCTTTGAGGAAATCTGTTCCTTCTCCTCATCTGACACCACCAACTGGTAATCCTCCTGGTATAATTTGTCCTGTAAACATCAAGCACATATCATGTGGAGCTGTGGGGTTTTTTTTCTTTCTTTTTTCTGACCACTATCTATCTAGTGATGAAAGAAAGAATGCTTGATCTTACCTGAGTTTCAAAGATAAATGCTTCCAGGGTGTTGAGCATCTTTTCCCTTTCCTGTTTGGCCAGGTCTCGATCGGTCAAATCTTGCAGCCTGGGGGGAAGAGAAAAAAAAAAAGTCAAGTTCAGAGAAAAGCAAGCCGGTTGGGGTAAGGGGGAGTGATTTCTTACTTATTTATTGACGCTTTGAGGTCATTATCAGTGGGATCCATCACATCATTGATGACTAGCTCAATCTTGATGTCTTCTGAGATCTTTGCCTTTTTCAGAGGTTTAGCTACGTTTTCATCATCGGATTTCTTTTCATCGTCCTTTTCCTCCTACAGAGTGGATGTTGGCTCTTATTGTTACTGGGATGAGGAATTTCAATCGTCATACTTTACCTTGTTGTCATTCAAAGAGCCTGCATCTTGGGCCTTCTCCTGGTTGTTCTCCTCTGTAGCACTCTTCTCTGATTCCTCCTTGGTACTCTCTCCCATTTGGGTATCCTCGCCCTTATTTTGATTCTCGCCAGCTTTGCCAGAGTCCTCCTTATCATCCTGAATACACAAATTTATATATATACACACTTTTTTTTTTTTTCAGTGAGTGCAGAAAGTATTCAGACCCCGTAATTTTTTTCTTTTTTCACCCTTTGTAACATTAGAGCCATTTGCCAAAATAATGTTACCTGAACAGGTGCAGTCACATTTGGAGCAAGCTCTGGGGATCCTCCTCCAAACAATGTGGATATTGTGTTACCTAGTTCTGTAAGATTAAAAAAAAAAAAAGTGAATGTATTTTTGTTGTGGTGAGGTCATTATCAAGGTCGCAAAAAGCAGTATCATATACGCAACATCATGGAATCTGAGCCAAGATTGGGGCGATTATGGGTTCCAAAAATAATTGTTTGTGACAGCCCCACAGTACTTCCCAGATAAACTGTATGTAGACAATGTGCCCCATAGCAAACTTAACAAAAAACAACCTACTGGTTAATGTGGATTCTTCCTCCTTCTCCTCCACAATGGTTTCAAAAACAGCTTCCACCTGTTGCGGATTTAAAAAAAAAAAAAAAAGTAATAATAATCAGGTGCCATCAGGTGTGTTGGGCGAGCGACGCATCCAGGCCGGCGGATAAACACTTACTCGATCCAATAGGAGAACTCCACTTTCATCCATGTTGAAATGGGCCTTAATCCCTTTGGACTCTGCCTGTGTGTGTTTCTGAAAGCTGCTGCCCACTCCAGACAACTTGACTGTTGTCAGATTGAGAGAGCCAAACACACTGCAGCCCAGAAAATAGATACAGCCTTAGCATGACTAGCATGGCATTCACTTTGACACTTTGTACATTAGCTACCTAAGGTCTTCCTGTGACAGGAAGCTGACATCTCCGTAGTTGATGTTGAAAGCAAAGTCGTCAGTGTAGCGGTTGAATGTGATGACCTTTCGCTGGGGATAGGGTGCCATCCTCTGAAAGAGGATACGTTTGCTGTGTTTCAAGCTTTGGGCACCTTCCTCCTCGGCCTCGCGAGTGAAATCCACCTAGAAATGGAATCACAAGTGCGTAGAATTAGAGTGATGTTCTACTCCAATAAAATAAAAACAAAGTGTACATAATATAAGGATTTGTTCCAAAGCGAACTGACCTGAATGGGGAAGACAGCTGCGTCTCGAACCAGGAACGGCGTGACTTTGAAGGCCTTACTGAGAGCAGCAGCCTGATACACGGCTCCCATAGCTGCTGCCTCGTCCGCATTGATGCTTTTTCCCAATTCCTCTCTAAATTCCAGGAAATACAATGATGAAGCCCTTAGCGTATTGGAAGCATGAGAAGCTGACTTCAAGTTTCCACTTACTTGCCTACTGCTTTGAGCAGCACCTCCTGAACCTTTGGGACACGGGTGGAGCCACCAACTAAAATCACCTGTTCAATTTCATCCTATTGCAACAAAGAACTAGATACTGAATAACGCACAACAATTTCTGAAATACAGTGTAAGGAAATAGTGACTACAGACCAGATTCATTTCTGCAGCAGTGAGGGCCTCTTGCACTGGGTGAGGCACTCTTTCAAAGAGATCAACACAGAGCTCTTCAAACTCTGCTCTGGTGACCTTGGCCTTGAAGTCAATCTCATCTATTAAACCTTCCACCTGCAAGAAACATCAGGACAGTGCAAGAAATGGTCCAGATCAGACATTTCCCAAAACCGGAGCCGGCTTGTGACTTATGGGGGGGAAAAAAGAAAAAAAAAAAAGAAGCTGGCTTCACCTGGGCCATGAATTCCAGATTTGCGCTGAGCACTGTCTTTAGCCTCTGGGCCTCCTTTAGTAGCTTGGCCATGGCACGGTGATTCTCTCTCACATCTTTGGTGGTCTTTTTCTGCTGGTTGAAGAGTTTAGCCAAATGATCCCGCAGGCGCAAATCCATCTCAAAGCCACCCAATCCACGGTCAAAGCTGGAGAATAGTTCCCAAATCAAAAGCTACATCAGGGTGCTGCCGTCGTCCGTTTACCTCGAAAAGTAGACTTTTGACGGACTCACCCGACACCTCGAATCTGCAACTGTGGCTGGCTGCCAGATTCCTTTGTTTTCACCGTCTGGTATGTGACAATGGTGGCGCTCGTGCTGCCTGAGCCCATATCAAAAAACATCACATTCTGAAAGGAAGCAATATAGACCTTTTGTCAATCGCTACTTCTATTTCAAAAGAATACTTGATCACATGCAGTTCATCATTTGACATGACTGTACACTGAAATGTACCTTTCCTGTACTGTCAATATCTTTCCTTCTAAAGACCCCATAATTCAAGGCCACGGCCGTGTTGTCGTTGATGAGTTGAAGGACCTTGAGCCCTGCCATGTGTGCAGCCTGCAGGACAGACCTTCGCTCTGCCTGATTAAAAAAGGCTGGAACAGTGATGACTGCATCTTTGATTGGCTGCTCTGTGGTTTGTAGAAAGACGGTCGATCGGCAAATGAAGATCAATGACCGTTTGTTGAAGAAGAAGAAGAAGAAGAAGAAACGGACCTGCAAACTCCTGAGCCAGTCCACGAGTATAGTTGAGCATCATCCCAAGAAGCTCTTCTGCTGTGTACTGCACTTTCCTGAGAAGTCGATTTTTTGGAGTGTTCATTATTACCGGACAACAATTGTCACACAGGTTGAATGAAGGTCGTCAGCATTTGGCATTCCGACAACTTACTCTGAATCTTTGAAATAAACCGTCTCTCGAACGGGGTCAACTTGCAGTTGGTGCTCAGGAAAGCGTTTCTGGTAAAGCGCTATCTGTGGGTTGTTGTGCTTTTTACCCATGAGACTTTGCAGGTGTCGATAGACGCTTTTTGGATTCTTCACAGACTGAAAATGTCACAAGCAACCATGCATATCGATGAATTCAACAAGCATATTGCATATGCTAGGATTTTCCAATACGGTGGGTGTAGCCTAGCCCTTACCACTCCTAAAGCACTGTCACCGAAAAGTCGTTCATTTTCCTTGAGACATACAGCCGCTGGCGTTTTCCTCCTTGACTCTCTACAAATAAACCCAAGTGATAATACCATGAAATGTCATATCCAGTCCTATTCCTGATTGTACCTGCCGCTGAATTAGTGACGTGAACCAGAAACGCATGCTTGTTGCTACCCACTTGTTGAGAACAATCTCCATTGGCACACCGGGTTTAACGATTGCCATCTTCATCCATTCGCTCCCTACATCTATTGACATGACAGCCACAGCGTCTACAAAGAAATACCACAAATCAATTCAGAATTTCATGACTTGTTTGCACTTTGATTTTCCTACACCAGGACGATTTGATACGGCAGTACATATAGAACACAAGACCAAAATAATGTGCAGCTCATACCTGTGTGAGAAGGCAACATTGCAAGGACAAGGCAGAAGAACGCAGCCAAAGGAAACTTTCTCCAAACCATGATGAGCTGAAATGATCAAATATGGAATCATCAATCTTTGTCATTGGACTCAATCAAAAGACCTCATCTATCGAAGACGTCGGCATTTTTTTTTGATGATGTAAAGTTCATTTACCACTTCAACCTAACTTTGCCCAGAATAGACGTCCATAAAAACAAGCATTTACCAGCTTTATCAGACCTCGAAGTTGGCTTTGACTTTAATGTCTACAAATGATATTAGAGGGAGACAATGTGGATGGAGTGTTCGTCTGTCAACTCGAAGTTTGCGGGTTCGATCCTCAACCCTGGTGTCGAATTGTCCTTGAAGCCCAAGTCTGTCTGGCTGTCTGGCAGCGCCTTGCATGGCAGCAGCCTCACATTGGTGTATGAATGAGTGAATGTGATGCATTGTAAAGCGCTATGGTAACCATGTGGCTACGCTACGCCACAATTCCAAATGAAAAGCGTTATGGACGTGGAGTCCGTTTACTTTACTCCATGACACGTTAACGTTTCCATTCAGTGTCGTACAAAACAGCTATACCAGGAAAGCATTTCTATTCAGCAAGAAAGCCCTGCATTAAAGTCGTAGATACTATATGAAATTGAACAACATTGTTAGCTAGCAGGACAGCATGGACAGAACCGCAGAACTAACGTTGATGTGAATTGACCTTTCTTCAGACTATACAACTGCGGACACAACGAACAACCATTACGTACCCTCTTCCGTGTTTCTTCTGGTATTAGAGGGCCACTTTGGAGGCAATTTAGATGTTCTGGCTTTTAACAGTGGGCAGTTTTAGCCCAGCTTATCACCGGCTTGACTCGATCAGTTGGGCCCAGAACGCGGCGTCACCTCATTGGATCCACCGAAGTGGTGGTTGGGGCACAAAAAGTCAAGCTCAAATAGTGCCTACTATTTCCGGTTGGCACTACAAAATGTGTTTGCTTGACGCGTAAATGTTTCTTTGGTTATATGTTCCAAGGTTTGCTTAACTATATTACAACGTTCATTTGGGCGAATAAACTATCATTCGCAATACCCAATACAGCAAACTATTGAAATTGGCAGTCGTTATCATTTTGATCATAAAACCGCAAAAGAGTTGATGCGAATATGCATTGCATATGTAATAAGGATGAGATTGAGGATAAGAATGGATCGCTGTTCTTAAATGAAAGCCTTTCAGTCTGTTTGTAGAAACAAGTTTACGATCTTAATTTGAAAGACATGTTCTTACCATCCGACAGGTAACTTGATGCAATGGAAGAACCTAGAAAGGCACGACCCCACATTTAAGATCCGACCCCTCAAGGGCTACGCACAATCCAGTGATTGGTCCACGTGCTGCGATCAAAAACGTCAACACAGCCAGTTGGTCCACGTCCACGAGGCGTACTTTGAAAAGGGTCAACAGGGAAGGGAGGGAGGGAGGAGAGTCTCATCTTAATTGCATAGCGGTCTGTCTGTCCGCATTCTGCAAGACGGATGCGTAACCTTACGAAGCAGTGTTGTGCCTGAACGAGTTCAATGAACAAAAGTTCAGAACTGTGAGCTCGGTGTACAAATTTATCACACACGGCTTCCTCTTCCTGCGTAATGCAGATGCCGCCCCATTTAAAAAATATATATATATATCATTTTTTTATTTGAATGTTTTATCTTTGTCAGTTTACTTGTATTGATCTGTGCAACTGGAAGACTATGGTATGCTCTTATATAACAGTTTTTTGTGTTTGAATAAAAAAGTAATTCAGGCCACTTCACTAGGGAAAAATCTTTCTTCTTCCAAATGGAATATCGATCAGCAAACTCCACATTCATCTGACGTCAGCGATGATGTTATGTATAGTATGTCTGGGTACCCGCACCACTACTTTTGTCAGCATATTGAGTGCCCACTGACAGAAACAAGTTATTGGTGTGCTATTCCAAATAGCACTCTGTTATCTCTGGTTTATTTGAATGAAAAGGGCTGTTCTATTGAGGGTTTTTTCCACTTGGATGATTATTAGGAAAAATTACAATTAAAATAATAAATGCAGCGTCAGCATTCCTTCTCATTGTTATGATTGATTTGTTTAATAAAAGGTGAATTACAAAACAATTCTAACAATTAGTCTTGAGAGAGAGAGAATAAAAATAAAGGCCTTACTATACCTTTTGACAAATCACATGGAGATGGTTGTTATGGTGAACTTTTTTATTTGCTTTTTAAAATGTGACAATACTGCAGAATGCAGGAGAAACACGTGCACGTTCTCTCCTATGTGCACGCACGTCGTGTTCACTTCCTGCTACTAGCGAGCATGCAGGCGCTGACACTTTACAACATCGACTCGTTTCTTTTCAGAGGTGGGCATTCCGTCAGACTGACGGATGTGCATTTTGATGACAAATGATGAGAAACTTTCAAAAATGACAGAGTAAGCACTGACGGAAGTCGATTTTTGGCCATCTGTCATCAAGCACCAACAAACCTCTCATCTCAGCCCGTTTCATTGACGACTTGAAGTGGCGGCCAATTTACACTTGTTTTGCCGCCTGACTTAAGTTTTGTTCGGTTTGAAAGAACGGTGGCAGTGATACAAACCAACATGTGTCCAGGCCACGAACAAAACGGCAAAATAGAGTAAATTGCTCACCTCTATTTATTCGTATCTGGTTTGATTATTTTACGTTTTCTGTGTCGTCACTTCCCCTGAGAAACGTGACCGTTTAGCATCCCTGGTCTTGTTTACATCTTAGCTAAGGAACAGCTGCTAACAACACCAAAGCTAAAAAAAAACAACTACTTTCTGTACATCGATGCTACGCGTGGTGACGTCATCAGCCTGCAAACAAAGGTCAAGAAAAAGTTCATTGCGCACATCCGGAAGTCAAGCTTCCATGGCGGAAAGGGTCGTGATGACGTCAGCAGCGTGCATTCAAAGGTTTTCACTGAGCGCGCGGGAAGATTTCACTTTCAAAGCAGTTAAAGCAAACTAAAAGAAAACTAGCGCAGCGGAGTTAAGAACATCCCAAGAATGGTCAGCATATCCAAAGTCGCTAATCAATAGACCAAAAAAATTGCTTGGATGTAAACGGGCCAAAAATCACGTGACTAGAAAGCCGCTCCAAACGGGAGCTTGCGTGTCAAGTTCAAATGCATGCAATCGGAAAGCCAAAGAAGACACGCACACTCGTGCACACCCACAGACAAGAAAACACCAGGCGAAGAATTTTGGCGCAGCGATGGTCAAAGCACTTGAAGTGGACTAACGAGCTAAAAATCCAACAAAGTTGTTTTTGGAATTATTACTATGTCATACGTTTGTCTGACTCGGCCCACACATGTGTACTGTTTGGGAGGAAGCAGACCCTCGAAGTGCAGGTGTTTATGGAAGCTCGCGAGGTCGCAAACGAGAGAAGGAAGCGTCTGGATGGAACAAAGGCTAGCAATCAATCACCAAAACAACATTTGGATTTATCCTGTTGGTTACCTGACAAAAGACACATGCACCAGCCAGCCACTTTCTGTTGAGAATCAATAAATACACATTTCACTTTGCTGAGACAAGCCCTCCTCCGGCGGCCACTGTGTGGGGGGGAGGGAGGGAGGGAGGGAGGGAGGCCTCCTTTGTCAGTACCATGAAAAGCACCCATCAAGGGCCTGTGTCCGAATGTCCACCCTTATCCCCCCACCATAGTGAGACTCAGCAGGTTTGACAAGCCCACACCCAACTATTTTGAGGACCCTGTGGCTTGGGGGTTCATTCAATTGAAAGCTTTCTAGAGATTCAACTTTTGTGCATTGTGGGTTCTTTTAAATGCTCCTCGGACACTAACACCATTCATATGGGGAATAGCGTGCAGATTCGGACACAGGCAATGAGGGGCGTGGAGGGAGGTGGGGTTGGGGGTGGGGGTGGGGGCAGTGTGATTGGTTGGTTGATTGATTGGTCAAACGGATGAACAAATAAGGTTTGGCCCCGTCCGTCCTCAGCTCCTTCTCTTCCTGTTTGTCGACGGGACCGGCCTGCTGTCAATCAATTGGTCGTCAAGGCGACGGTGACCTTGTCACAGGAAGTTAGCTAGGTGAACACAAATACTATATGTAGAATGAAAGCTAAAGCCATAGCATGCTAGCCTCGCCGCTGGCCGGCCCAGGCGCGTGCGCCGTACTTGCTGAGCGTGGAGGGCGAGCCCGAGCGGTGGAAGTGGACGATCTGCCACTTGCCGTCGCGGCGGTGCCACACCCTGGTCTCCTCCGATTGGACGGTGCGCGGTGTCCCGTTGCTGTCGATGTACTGAGTGACGCGGATGTAGGCGATGCAGGCCGCTTCCTCGCCCACCAGGTGGATGTGAGGGTTCAAGATGGTGGTGTGCACCGGCTTGCTGTTCTTGGACCACACTGCGCACAGACACGCATTTGGACACACGAAAGAAGGCAAAGAAGGCAGGAAGAGGAAAGGCACTCACGATTTTCAAAGTAAAAGCGATGGAAGTCCAGGCCTTCCACCAGGTTCCCCAGCGCCTCGGGTTCAAAGGCCGTCACGGCCGGGTCGCACATCTTGCTGAGGGGGAAGCAAGCGCAGGATGCGGCTCAGGCGCTTGCCTGGCCGGCCGCTTTGGCCATCGAGGCGCCGACTTACGTGTAGCTCTCAAAGTCGCCGTTACTGATGGCCTCGATCAGCATCTCCGTCACTTTGATGATGTCCTGCTTCCTCACTGGCACGCACACGCACGCACGGAGGGAGGGAGGGAGGGAGGGGCGCACTGACTACACATCCGACGCGTGCGTCACGACTTTCCCGGCCGGCACTCGCCTACCTCGAGTGTCCTCATCCTCGATGGTGGTGTTTGTGCTCTCTGACGACTCCTGCGACGACAGCAAATGCGGGTTAAGGCGGCCGCGAGTTGTTCACGAGCGGTCACCTGCGGCGGCGGCGTCTACTCACCTTGACCCCGTCCGTCTTCTTGTTTCCGCTCTTCCCTCCTGTGGGCGGGACGGCGACAAACACGCACAGCAGCAACAAAAGTGTCACCGACACCGCAAACAGTGCCGCTGCCTGGACCAACGGCCACATGAGCACTGCTCGAGCTATACGCTACAACTAGTCTTCAATGTACGTAAATCTACTGCCCTACCAAAAGCAGCTCTGCACCCTGGGTCCTATGTGAACTAGATCTATAGAGTCATCCTACTACGATTGTAAGTCTACTACTCGCCGCAACAAGCCCTAGACTGCTACTATATAGGTGTATGTCTAGGACTATGGCCCTATGCGGTCCAGGTGATCAGAAATCTCAGTCGGGAAAAGATCTCAATCCAAGTTTCAGAATCCAACATCCCAGCAGCGAGCGTGCAGTCCACCCACCAAGACAAGCGCGAATGTGTGTACGTGGGCTTGGAGTGCAGCAGGAGTCATGTACGAGGCCACTTTTAGCAAACACTTGACACCAAACATTCCTCAAACGTGACAGAAGAAACACAACAGATACGCAGCTTGGTCACTTCGGCACCATAACAACAAAAAACTAGGACTAGATTTAGGGCTAAAACCGGTGCAGAACTAGGTTGCAGTCTAGTCCTAGAATCAAATCTCAAGTCTCCCGCCAGGGTCAAATACAAGAAGGGCTCTAGGACCAGGGCTTAGATCAAGTCTTCCCCTAGGACTTGGATTTGGGTGATAAGGATGAGGATTAGGACTAGATTTGGACTCAGACTTGGTTGAGGTAAAACGTGGGATGAGATTTAGGGTTAGGACCGGGACAAGGTTTAGTACCAGGACCCAAAATTGGATTGAGGTCGAAATCTAGGTCTGGGGCAAGGACCAGGTTGTGGTTCAGATCTAGCATCATGACCAGGACCTGGAATTTGTGATCTTGTTAAAGTGAAAGGTAGCTACAACAACAGAAGCTATGAATAGACTACAAGGTGATTGACATATGACCACAGCTGCCGACACACACACACACACACACACACACATGCACACACATGCAGTATACTAGATGTGATCATTGTGTGCTAATCTGCTGCTAACATGTATGTCAAAGGTGAGAATGCAAGCTCAGCCCCCCCGCTAAAATTGTTGACATCAAATCTGACCCCATTTATCTGTTGAGCCGACCCACCTGAGAAGTTGCGGGTGGCCAACATCGTCGTCAAGATGGCGCCCTGCAAGGGAGCAAGGAAGGGAGCGAGAAGAGAGAAAGTAGGAAGTCAAGGCAATAGCACTCGCCAGCACGGAAACAAGCCACATGGCCCAATTTGCAAGCCGTGGGATGAGCCCTCGGCCTTCCTACCTTGAGCTTGCGGCGGGCGTTAAACTTCTTCAGACATTCCACCGTTTCCTGTCTGTGCATGCAGGACGCCACCGTGGAGCGATGCTGCATGAACACAAACGCACGTCACGCGTGGCCCTCGACCAATCACCAGAGAGGTCGACGCTCGCTCACAGAGATCCAGGGATGTTTGAGCGCCTCGGCGGCCGAGATGCGTTTGGACGGATTGATGGTCAACATCTTGTTGATCAGATCTTTGGCCTCGGGAGTCACCGTGTCCCACTCGGGGGACGGGAACTGCGAAGGACAAGGCCGCTAAGCGTCACGACAACTGGGGAGCGGGCGGCCGCCGTGTCATGTGACCTCCTACATCATACGCTCCCGCTTTGATTTGCTGATACAGACGGTGCTGGTCTTCATCCCAAAAGGGAGGATAGCCCACCAGAAGGATGTACAGGATCACACCTGAGGGCCCAAAACACACACGTGAGGATGCAAAAGACACAACCCAGGACACGTCTCAGAGTCCACACCTCAGGACACAAAAGAACAAAACCAAAAACCGCCATACGCTCGAGGACACCAAAGACGCAACCGAGGACACGCCTAAGAATGGAGAACACGTAACACGGTGCAAATGAAGACGTGAAACATACAAGCAAGGACGCTCGCTCTGAGGATGGGAAAGGAGACAACAAACTGAGGAGATGTCTGACACCCAAAAAATCAAGTGAGGACACATACAAGACGCACGGGAAGAGACACCTGAGGGTGAGACGTATGCTCCCTGAGAAGACAATACACACCTGAGGACACAAAATACACACCCCAGGAGACAGGACACACCTGAGGAGAAGAAACAAAGAGACAAGTGGAGGGAAGATGAACAGAGAGAACAACATACACAAGACACAAGAGAAGAGGAGAGGAGAGGCGTGAAGGAAAAAAGGACAAGTGTAAAGGAGAGGAAGAGAAGAGTCAAGGAGACAAGGATAGGGGCGGTGGCGTGAAGGAGACAAGGTGGCGACGGTTGGAATCTGACCACAGGCCCAGAGGTCAACGGCCTTTCCGTAGGGATCCTTCCGCAGAACTTCGGGAGAAAGATATCCGGGGGTCCCAGCAAAGCCTGAGGACACGCACACGTGTAAGCAGTCGCCTTAGCAACACGGTTGCTAGGTGATGGTCACGGCGACACGGACGACGCCACCGCTGCGTTCCCTACGCTATGGGGGATGGCGACCGTGCGTGATGATAATGACGGCGACGACCGCGTGACCGTGACGTCATCTCACCAAACCAGGCCTGCTGCTCGCCCTCCACCTCGATGGCCAGCCCGAAGTCAGCCAGCTTGACCGCCGCCCCCTTGGACTTGGAGGCCAGCAGCAGGTTCTCCGGCTGTGCCACAACAACACGCGTGCTAAGCATGCGCTAGCCGCCGCACCAAAGAGGGAGGAGTCACGGCAAACCTTCAGGTCGCGATGGACCACGCCCATCTGGTGACAGTGGAGCACCGCCTCGAGAATTTGCTGGATGCAGTGGCTGCGGACAAAAAAAGTCAAAAGGTGGAAAAACGGCACAGGTGGAACACGCTGGCGTCGTCACCTGGCGTCGGCTTCGCTGTAATACTCTCGGGCGACGATATCTTCAAACAACTCGCCGCCTGTCACCCTGACGCGCACACACGCAAGATGGAGTCGGCCTTTCCGAGACCACAATTAGGACGTGGGCCGAGACCACTCACAAGTCAAAGATGAGGTAATGATGAGCCTCCTCCGAGATGCTGTCATGCAGCCGCACTGCCAGGGAGCCAGGAGACAAGCAAGGAGGCAAGATGAGAAAGAAAATCCCAGAGCAGCCTTTTTAACGCCGCAACTTTGCCAATTAAATTAGGGGGACGAGGAATTTGCGCCACGGCGGCAGCGGTGGCCGAGTGTCCGACGGCAGCTCCGTGTGGGCGGGCGATGCTCCGCACGTACCGAGGAGGCTTACATAACCGAGCTCGCTCTGTGTGTGTGTGTGTTGCCAGGCAACAGTGTCTTTAGGTGAAAGCGTCAAAAGTCTACCGACAACACACAATCGGTGCGGTGCGTAGGAGTGAAGAAAAAAAAAAAAAGTCACATGATTTCTTTCTGAGAGCTTTTTCAACACGCGTGTGTGTGTGTGCGTGCGTGCATGCGCATGTGTGTGTGTGTGTGTGTGGGCGCACGTGTGGGCCGCCGCATCGGCAGAGACAGCGGCGGGCCTTTTCCGCATGCCGTTACAAAATGAAGGCAGCGTGCGTCAAAATGCATTTTGTGGCAAATTGATGCTAATATACCGAAGGAGGTTGGGTTGTTCAGTTTTAGCTATAAAAAAAAAAAAAAAAAAAAGGCGGAACTCAACCAGATCGCCGCTCAGCCGTGTTTTTGATTTCTGTAGCCGCATCTTGCTCACGTGATGATGACATCACATGAATTATGGACAGGCAAGCGCCACGTCCATAATTCATCATGGTCTTCCTCAGGCCTTTTTCCCTCTGGCGGCCGGCAGCGACTCACCAATGTTAGAATGCTTGAGCAGGCGGCAAATTCGAGCTTCGCGGTCCAACTTTTGATGATCTGCCGACAGAGAGAGGAGAAGAACGTTTGAATTTGGGCCAAGACGTCATCGGGCCGCGACAGACAGACGGCAGCCGGCTTCACGCGCCCGCTTCCGCCCGGAAGGCGTTGACCTTTGCCACGCCGGGCGCCCACGTCCGAGCCTCACCTCGCGCCGACAGCTTCTTGGTGTTGATGATCTTGGCGGCGAACTCCTGACCCGACAGCACCTTCACGCAGCGGCGCACCACCGAGAAGGCGCCCCTGCACGCCGACGACAAGATAGCGAGGAAACAAATGAGCGAGGGAACCAGAGAGAGTAGAGGACTAAGGACTGAGAAACGGGAAGGAAACAGGAGATGGCAAGAAGGGAAAAAGAAAGCAAGGGAGCAGCAGTGAGGTGAGGTGAGTAAAGAAGGGAGGGACGAGGATTCGAGGGAGACAGGACACATGAGATACAAGGGAGACCGCAAAGAAAGAGGGAACCAGGGAGAACGGAACCAGGGGACCCAGGTAACGAGGGAGAGTGCTTTGCAAACAAGGGAGTAAGGAAACCAGGCTTAAAGGACACGAGAACGAGGATACACACCAAACAAGGCAACGGGGGAAGCCAATGAGGACGCAAGGAAAGGGGATTGTGGTCAGGTGATAGATGACAGGTCATCAATACGCAGCTTTGCCAGATTGAATACGTCTGCCACTTTTTCTCTTATGTAACACACCTGCCTGCCTGCCTGCGTGTGGGGGATGAGGTCAGAGAGGTTTGCCACTCATCCCACTCATTTCTTCTTCTCACCATCTCCTCTTTATGAAACACCGGAGCACATATCAAGGCTCCGATGCAAAGCGCACGAATATTCAACTTACTTTCCCAGCTCCTCGTACAGTTGATACTCCTCGGTGAAGCGAGTGCAAATGACCGTTGCCATGGTGACCCGGCCGGCGCTGGAGCGAGGGTCAGGCGCTGGTGACGATGCTGATGACGAGGAAGGTTCGCGGTTGGACGGACGAAGACCACAGAGGAGAAGAACGAGGACCGCTTTGTTTCGACGCAAGATGAAGAAGATGGAGGGGATGGCGAAGAGCGGCTCCTCTCCAGGTTCTGCTCGCCGCCTACTCAGCCCCCCCTCCACACCGTTAGCCAATCATTGGCCGGGACGCCCGCATGCAGGGTCGCCATGGCAACTGCATCCTCATTTTGTCGATGCCTAGGCAGCAGCTCCGGTGAATAAAAAGTGCAAACATTTCACAAAACATTTGGTATGCCTTGAAACGCTTCATCAATATTGAACTCTGGCCATGTGTTCCCGGCGCCGCCGGTCACGTGATTCTTTCCAACAAAGGTCACGTGCAGTTTTTTTCCCTCCCACCTAAAATCAACCTTTGCCGCCCCCTGCTGGTTACGCTTATTACACGTGGTCCCTCCAGGCCGCACAAGGAGGTTTGAGAGGATAAAAGTGGTCCAAGACAATCATGACATCATCATAGACATGTATTATTATCATCAAGTCAAGCGTCCAGATGGATGTATTATTTTTAAAGCAATCGTCCAGATAGACAAACAACGTTTAGCTTCCTTGGCGACGACGCTCTCCAATTGGTCAGCTGCTGGATGGTTGCTATGGCAACAGCATTCTCCCTCATTCTCTTCCCGTTACCTTGAAAAGTTCAAAGGTCACGACTAACAGGAGTCGTTGCCGTCTGACGTGCCTCGGGATGTATACAGCGCCTCCGCTAACGCTCAGGGCCGCGGCTTTCGGCGATCAGTCGCTTCACGCCGACCATCCATTGGCTGACTTCGGTCACGTAATCCACCATTAGCGAGCGATGGATCTCGTCAGCCTGGTCCCAGTGTCCCGCCTGCAATTCTGGAGAGGCAAGCGTGCGGCACAGTCACAAACAAAGAGGAACCACAACGGTCAGACGGACGCAAAACCTTGAGACAAGGCGCTCATGCGTCTCCTCACAGGAAGACTCAGTCGACCCGATGTCCAGCTGTCCTTGAAGAGGCGGAGTCTCTTTTCCATGTCGTTACACACCTGGGGCTGCGCAGACAATGCTTGCGTTCAAACTCACGGGATCGTTGACGACATCATCAACGGGTCACGCAACTCACCGCCACGTCCAGCCTGCACCTGGCCAGCACCCGCTCCAGAACCTCGACCACGTCCTCCAAGTTGGGCTCGGCCTCAGATTGGCCAGGGTCCTCGATGCCCCCAATGCGTCCTGCGGCGCCCTCGGGAGGCATGGCCTTCCAGGCGGGCGCGCAACCTGCAGACATTTTGCACCGTGTGACGACAACTTCAGCGATGAGTCTACAACATAATGGCGGCGTCTGACCTGCAGGAGGAGGGGCCAAGCCACAAGGCGGCGGACCCGAGGGGGCCAAAGGAAGAGTCGTAGGAAGGGCGGCGGCATCTATCGATCAATCGTGGAGAAGATGATGGCACACTACTGTGTACAACATGAGCGTGGCTAACTTGAGGCAACTAACCCAATGTACAACACTATACATGTTGATAACATTTCAGAGGCACCACACACTTGAAGTCACATGATAATGGTGACTGTCAGGAGACATGTCGACCACAACACAGTGGGTGCCACTCCACACACAAGTGCAGCCTGACAAACGCTCTACATGTACAAGAACCGCTGTGAGACCTGGCAGCGTGGGCCTCTTGTTCAGAAGGTTCTTCTGTGGGGTGCGGGCCGTCTGGAGACCGTAGGAGAATTGAGGGGGGT
This sequence comes from Syngnathus acus, assembly GCF_901709675.1. NCBI lineage: Eukaryota > Metazoa > Chordata > Actinopteri > Syngnathiformes > Syngnathidae > Syngnathus > Syngnathus acus. The sequence goes on along the minus strand of NC_051099.1, from coordinate 541,945 downwards.
CGTTCCATCCTCGCTCCTGGTTACCTGGACAATCACACGACCATGATCACTCATTTAATGAGTTACCTTGTCAGGGCGGCATGCAAAGTTGTTACATATGTCATTTCATTAATCTGTCACTAGTAACTATCAAAGGGAACCAAACTTGGACTGTGTACATGGCAACATGTCGAGTGTGACGTGTCGGGCTAGTAGCCAGCTAGCTAGCAGCTATCAAGCCACTGGCTCGACGGCAATTTTAAGTGACCTATTTGCTAACTTCATACTTAATCATCCTACCTGGCTTGACATACATTTCATCCATTATGTGTCGAAGTTGAGGAGACTCTTTTCTGTAACTACGCCATTAAAATAACCGAAGCGCCACCTACAAACCAGCTACATACAAACAGCGCAGTTTTATTTCCGGGTTAGGAGTGGGGGGGGGGGCGGTGTCAAGATGACGTAGGTGCTATTCCTCTTCTTTCCGGCGGTTGGGAACCAAATGGAGCATTACCGCCACCTACTGTTTAGAGTATGGGTCGGCAAGTGGTAATCGGTGTTAGCGTTCGATGAAGTCATTCTTCGACGATGAGATTTGATGAGGTCGTGGCGCGACGTCATCGGAAGGCGGGGCGAGAGCCCGGCGCCTTTGACGTCACCGGAAGAAGGCGCCAGTCATTGTTGACGTGTTCATGAGGGAGGAGAGCGGCTGGGAGGGAGGGAGGGAGGGAGGGAGTGGTAGTGTCTCCTCCCTCCATCAGTGAGACAAGAAGACCATCACACAAGGACACCAGACTGATGCTGTTGCCGTGGAAACAAGGACACGCAGAGAAATTGAAAAACCTTGATTCGGGCCTATGAGTTTGTGGACGCGTGTGAAGGTTTATGTGTGAAGTGTGTGTGTGTGTTGGGGGGCGCTTATGAGTGTGTGTGCACTCTGGAGGGCAAGCGGCTGATTGGAACCATGATGGGCAAAGACTACATGTTGGCCATCGTCATTGTTAACAGTGACGGTAAGAGCTTTTCGGAAAATCAACTTTGTCACACGCAAACCTGACTGCAATGTGCGCACACCATTTTCTGTATTTTCAAAGTAAGACTGAAGTTAAAGAAGAATTAAGAAGCAGAGGTTGAAAAGAAGCCTCTACTGCACTTCCTGTCTGTGCTGCTTTATTAATTATTCAAGCCTCTTCCTGTTCAGCGGTGTGATTGACTTGCAATCGATTGACACGCAGCACATTTGAACGCTAAACGCAAGTCAGCCCCCCCCCCCCCCCCCCAAAAAACAACAACACGCACACACATTACACACGATGGTGGCCGGATGTTGTGACGCTCACTGGCGCCATCTAGTGGCGGAGCGGCCGAAGCCGAGTTTGATGTCACATTTGCTATGGCTTCATTAGACAACATCTGGACGGACCAGAACCTTCTGCTTGACCCAGATCTTCCCTCTGGCTGGAGGACCATCAACGACTCCACGGGAACCTACTACTGGCACGTGCCCACTGGCGCCACCCAGTGGCAGCACCCTCGCTTGGAAGGGAAGCCAGCACTGCTTGATGCACAGGTAGCAAGTCTTTTTTTGTCGTGATACAACTAGTCGTTTGATTTGGATTCCCTTTTCTGTCTGTGGGCCAATTGGATTGTTTTTTTGATGCTTTCCGTTAGTGGCAAAGGTGGACTCTTGTTTGTCTTCTAATTCTTTTTGATGATGTTTGCTCCTAGAAGGACGAACAAGGACCACCAGGCTTCAGTGCAGTCCCACCTGACACCAAGTAACACACACACAGACATACACGCACACACACAGTATGCACACAATGTCTATTTGTTGCAGTTGTAGGTCTCAAAGGTCTGACACCTCTGGTTGCTATGGCAACGACTCACAGGTACACACAATGCATCACATTTAATCTCTGCTTAGTCTCATTTATTCCTTTCTGTCCACTTCACGTCTTCATATCTGCCCATCATGTGGCCATCTGGCTTCTCCTTCATGGTTATCTGTCCATCTTCAAATCCCATCCGTCTGTGTTGACGTCCGTCCGCCCGCCCGCCCGCCCATCCGGTCTGTCTACGAACCGCGTGCGGCAGTGTTTCTCGGTGCGCTCGCTGGGCTGGCTGCAGGTGGAGGAGGACGACTTGTCGCCGGGCCGCAGCAGCCTGGCGGTGGGCAACGTCATCCAGCAACTGTCCGACGGCGGCGAGCAGACGGATGGGGTCTTGGGGGAGGTGAGACACGGCTCCGCCTGTCTGCCAGTTAGTTTTGACGGACATCTGTCTGTCTGTCTGTCCACAGGGCCGCGAGATGAAGCTGCTTCTGAAGTGGGACGCGCTAACTCTGGTGGACCCGATAGACCGCACCCCCTTGTACCGCCAGCCAATCGTCGACATCCGCGTATGGGGAGTGGGCAGCAACAACGGCAGGTGAGCCGGCCGGCGGCGGCACCTTCACGGGCTCTCTGGCCCATCCTCCTCTTCTCACCGCAAGACACGGCACCTGCTTGGCTTTTGGCGCTAGGCTAAAACCAAGCTCACTTTGCTAGGCTAACATGTCACTGATCCCCGTCTGTCTCTTTGAATGCCGCCACGCCCGCACCGGCAGGGACAGGTAACAAGCACGCACGCACGCACGCACGCACGTACGCACGCACGCACGCACGCACACACCCACGCGGCTCGTGTCGTCGTGAAGGTGGCGCAGGTGAACAATGACGGTCACCGGCCGGCGCGTGTGCTCGCCTTCAGGGACTTTGCCTTTGTGGCGGCCGACAAGGATAGCTGCGTCCTCAAGTGTCACGTGTTCCGCTGTGACGCGCCCGCCAAGGCCGTCGCCGCCGCGCTGCATCGCGTGTGCTCGCAGGTCAGTCACGCACCGTGTCGGTCGTGTCACACAGACACGCCAGACAATGATGCATGTCCTGTGATGGTGATGTCACGTACCATCACGCAACATTGAGCCCGCGTGACGATGCTATCGCACGTGCGCGAGGGTCACGCGCGCCACACCCGATGACATCACGTGCGGCATCTTTCGAAACAACTTTTCAAAATGCGTCTGTTGTGGCATTTAAGTGAAGCAATGTGTAAATGAACCGGAGCGCGAGAACGCGATGACCATGATGTCCCGTCGTTGCCGTCCGTCCTCAGACGATGACCCGGCAGACGTCCCGCTCTCTCTCCATGTACAGCGTCTCGCCCGAGGACCCGCCCCGACAAGGTGACGAGCCGCGTCGCCCGCTTCGCTCCGATCGGCCCGCTGACTCCTCCTCCTGTCTTTCAGTGGACTTCCTGGAGGCGGGGCTTCAGCGCGTCCACAAGTTTGACGTCCACTACGTTGGCAACCTGCCCGTGTCCCGCGGCATGGGTACCCGTCATGAATGTCACATGATATCCGGGGCCGCAGCGCACCCCTTGGCTCTGAAGCATGCCCGTTTCTATTCCGCAGGCATGGAGGTGTTAAACTTGGCCATCGAGAGCATCATGAACTGCACCCGCCGCCACGAGTGGGAGGCCACCGTCATCCACGTGACCGACAACGTCCTGTCTGTCTTCAAGGTACACTTGCTTTATTGACTTGCACGTGAGCTGCATTGTTTTATTTTGCAACTTTGACCTGCAGCAGCAGCAGCAGCAGCAGCAGCAGCAGGAAGGGGAGGAGCCAGTGTGGGCTTGCCAGGTGCGTTTCCTCAGCTTCCTGGGCGTCGGTCACGACAGTCGCACCTTCGCCATCATCGTGGACGGCGGCCGGCAGCGTTTCGAATGTCACGTCTTCTGGTGCGAGCCGGACGCTGGCCCCTTGTCCGAGGCAGTCCGGGCGGCGTGCGTGGTGAGTTCGCTTAGCGTAGCTTAGCATTCCATCAGAGTTGAACTCTCCAAGTATTTGTGCTTAGTCACTTCCCACCACTGATGTAGGACACGTGGTCCTTTCAGGTTCAGTATCAGAAATGTTTGGTGGCTCAGACGCCGCCGCCCAGGAGGCGGCTTTGGCATGCCACCGGACCCAAGGTCAAACGCGCCAACTCGGTGGATGGCGCCACTTTCCAAAGCGGCGGCGGCGGCGGCAGCAGTGGCGGGGTGACGCCTATGAAGGGAAATGGTGGCTATAGCGGCAGCGGTGTTCGCAGGGGCATGATGGCCTTCTTGGACACCTTCCGCAGCAAGCATGCCGCCGCCTCCTAACAACGGAGGACGGTCGGTCCCTCAGGAGAGCTCGGCTTGGACTACCTGCTGACCGCCAACGCGTGGTCACGCGATCACAGATGTCTCCCGAAAAAATAAATTCGTGTTGATCTGATTGGATGCAGCCATTTTTTTGGGGGGGGGGGGGGGCAGTCACAAAAGCTTACAGTAATCCTCCTAACTCCGGTAAGACATCTTCATCTACATATTTCTTGCTTGGAGGGAGGAGGGAAGGAAGAAGGGGAGGAGGGCGTAAAGGAAGGCGTGACCTCCCCCAAGGCCACGTGAGCCGTCAGACGTTGAGAGCGTTGACGTTGGACGTGCGGCTGAGTGGAAAGGTAACTTGCCCTTCTTCTTCTTCTTGCACTAACTTGCTTGATCCAAATATGTTGACATGAACATTTTTGGATCAAATATTTGATGAAAGCTTTTAGGTGTGAATGGATCAAATAAGTGCTTAAAAGTTGTGTTGCGCAACAGTCAACGACACAAACTTTTCCTTCAATTATTTTGATGTATTACAGCATTCTAAAGTTTCTATTTTTATGTGTATGCGTCTTTTCCGAGCGTCGTCCGTCCAACAATCAACAGTGCAAGGACAGACTGTTGTCGTGGCAACGCATCTCAATTGGATTAGCGCTGCTATGTGTGTCTGACAGCGCAGCATTGTTCGCGCAGTCATCCCATAAAAAGTGCGCGTGTTGCTCTGACGTCATCAGTGATATCAACTTTGTCCTTCCAGATGAGCGCTGACCACCCCCCCCCGTATGCCCCGCCTCCACCAGCGCAAGGTGTGTGCCAATTGCTCCAAGGTTTTTCTGGTTAGATAGATAGATAGATAGATAGATAGATAGATAGATAGATAGATAGATAGATAGATAGATAGATAGATAGGTCAATATCTATCAAATGACTGTAATAATAACCTTGGTTTTGCTTATTTTTGTGTATTTCGGTTTTCAAAGAACTTTCCACAAATGAATTTCATTTTGAGAGCAGCCTGTTTCATGGCACGGCTTCTGCTAACACGCTGATGCATTGGTAGGCACCCGAACCAAAGCATTGCTGGGATGTTTCTTTGTGAATGGCTGTTATGGAATTGGGCGCTGACGACAAAAATGTCAACTCAGTGGCTCACAGCCTGTAAATTGTGTGTGTGTGTGTGTGTGTGTGTGCGAGTAGGCTTTGGAAGCTTGGCGGCCGCCGCGCCCTACCAGGTAAGGACACGCTTGCTCAGTGGCGTTAGTGTGGCGACGTCTTATGACATCAGTGTCGGTCGCAGGCGGCGCCCTCTTCCTACTACCAGGGCCCACAGGAGTACCTGACCCCGCCCGGCTACCCCAACCCCTTCTACGTCGGCCCCCAAGGCTGGGATGCTCCCAAGACCTACGGGGGGCCGCCCAAACACACGGGTAGGTTGTTTCGGGGATAATGGAATCTACTCGGCTGACGAAAAGATACGTATGTGTGTATAGATACAATATATCACAGTGTGTGTGTGTGTATCCGCATTCCAGTGTATGTGGTGGACCAGAACGAGGGTGCGGCCCACGTGGGTCGTGGCGGCGGAGGAGCTTTGAGGTCGCTGTTGTCGGCGTGCTCCACCCTTCTGTGTTGTTGTTGTCTGTGTGACTTACTGACGCGTCGCTTGTAACCTGGCCAATACATCTGGCTTGTTGCTATGGCCACCGTGCCAACCGTGTCATCCCATCACTTTTCGGGCGGAGGCTGACCCAGCAAACTAATAAACATACTTTGGCGTCCTCACTTCTTCCATTGTTTGTGATGAAGCTGTGGTGTCATGACTCCTTCATGCATTAGAGCACAGGTGTCAAATTGCGGCCCTTAAACGGTGACTTCCTGCCTGTTCTTTATTTTTTGGGTGCACGTTTCCCTTCTCCAACACAATTGATTCAAATGTTCAGGGTGGCTAGTGGGCTGCTGGAGCGCTCGAATGGGGGCACCGCAGTTTGACACCTGTGCTGCTCGAAAGCTCCAACTTGATTGCTGCAGTACTGGGAAAAGGACCACAAGGGGCGCCAGAGCGCTACGACTTATTGGCTTTCAATTAAATACATAATCCTAAATAATTACATATCCCTGATGAAGCTGTGACCCAAGCGGCAGATGGATAATCAAATCAACCAATAAAAGCGCAATCACCAATTATAAGCGAGTAAGTGGTACTTTGTTGACAATGAAATTTGCGTATTTACACGCTTGTTCTCTCTCCCGCTCTCGTGGGAATCAATAAATCTCATGTGTATATGTGCACACACGCAGGCTTGTACAGTTATTGGTTGGGTGCAGCTGCCGCTCTCAAGTCACCTCCATTCCCCACTGGGACACACACACACACACACACACACTGATTGATGTTGACAACATGTTTTCGCGCAGCAAAGATCAGCCACTGCAGGTCAGGGGTCAGCTAATGCACAGCTGCACTGCTACAGGCGGTGACACAGATGATGAGGAGGAGGAGGATGAAAACGACGAGGAAGGGGATGATGAAGACCACCAAGACGAGAAACCTTCTCAAACAAGACATGAGAGCGTCATAACAAGAGTGGCCCCAGGGAGGGAAAAAGGAATCTGGGATAATGAGGAGCAGGAGGAGGATGAAGTTGTTCAACAGAAGGAACCTCCGTAAACAGGAAGTGCGAGCATCATAACACGAGTGGCCCCAGGGAGGGAAACTGGAAGAGGGAAGCCAGAACGATGATGAAGAGGCGGGAGATGAAGACCGTGGCGATAATGATGAGGATAATGATGAAGAGGAGGATGAAGATGAGGATGTCCACCAGCGCAAACGTGCTTTTGTACATTTAATCAACCGGTCATCTTGGGCCAACTCTGTTCAACGGACCTTTGGGTTGACATGAGCTCATCGGACATGACCCGTTTCCCGCCTTTCAGCAAACGACTATTTCTCCTCTTTGTGAATATGACAAAGTGCGAATGGTTGCCTCTGATGATGGTTTTCTTTAGAGCGGGTTCACTTTTGCGTTGGGTGCGCTCCCCTCCTTCTCCGGTCGACATCTCAACTCGGTCCGAGATGAAGCGTGAAAAGAAAAAAGAAGTGGTGCCGGATCGCTTCCCTGGGGTACGCCGGCCCTACAACGACTTGAATCAGCCAGCCGCCCGAGCGGAGTCAAGTCGGAGAGGAGGATTGTTGTCTGACCACAATGAAGGGAGAGGAGCTCGCATTACGACGAGATTAAAGATTAAAGATTAAAGTCCCAATGATCGTCACACACACACCTGGGTGTGGTGAAATTTGTCCTCTGCATTTAACCCATCCCCGTGTGATTTTAATCCATCCCCTGGGGGAGAGGGGAGCAGTGAGCAGCAGCGGTGCCGCGCTCGGGAATCAGTTGGTGATCTAACCCCCCAATTCCAACCCTTAATGCTGAGTGCCAAGCAGGGAGGCAATGGGTCCCATTTTTATAGTCTTTGGTATGACCCGGCCGGGGTTTGAACCCACAACCTTCCAGTCTCAGGGCGGACACTCTACCACTAGGCCACTGAGCTGGTATAATGATGGCGAGTAGCATTGGATGAGGTGCACGTGTTCAGCAGACTTTTGTCAGCCGCTTCCCGTCGCCCGCGGCCGCGCACACGCTCAGCTGAAGAGCTAATGAGCAAAGGTTGACAGACACGTTCCATTCTGGGGAGGCGGAGTGAACGAGAGGAGCGCAAAGGCTGCTAGGTGGGGAAAAGACGTCGTCGCCCACGCAGGAACTGAGCAATTTGTTTGTGCTGAACGCGCACGCTGAAGTCAGCATAAACATCACACCTCGGCGCAAAGCTGCTGCGCTTGAACAACAAAGCGCACGTTGCCTGACCTGACGATGTCATCTTGACATTTGAAAGGTGCTGAGGAAGTAAAAGATGAAAGGAAAACACCCAGATGGCATATGGAGACAAATGGACCTCATTTGCATACGACAGATTCTGGCAACCGGGGTCGATAAACGGGAACGATTTCGTAACGTGTCCCCTGAACGCAAAGAAGTGACCACGGCCATCACGGAGCCCATCTCGGCAGTTCTGTTGACTTCCCGGGAATGTTCCAGAACGTCTCGCCCGGGGGCCCTGCGCTGGCGTCCCCCAGCTGTGTTGCTCGAGAACCCCCCCCCCCCCCCCTTCCCCCCGTTGCCCTGCGAGGCCCCCAGCTGGCACAAGAACACGCCTCATGCCGTCCTTTTCGTCTTCACCTTCCTCCTCTCGCTCGCATCCTCATTTATTTTCTTGATCTTCGCCTTCCTCGGGGCTCACGAGAACATTAAACGACCCGCCAAGGCGTCGTTGAATTGTGGGGAATGGCTGATGCTAACACACACATTGTGGACAGGTCATGTGACACGCCACACACCAACGTCCCTAAACGGCCACAAATGCTCGGGCTAATGGACACGGCGAATGTGTCTGAGTGCGTGTTTACGTAATCCAAAGTCTGTTTAAGTGTGTGTCCAGAAGTCTCAAAATAAACTTTGCATGTCTATTTTAAGCCACTCTTGACGGACACATTTGATGATGTCATCATCAGGTGTGAAACGCTCATGAAAGATGCACGCGACCCACAAATAATTGATGTTATTGTGGGACCATTCATGCATGTGAAGTATTTTAATGGCCGCTTGCTCCATTAGTCAAGGTGTTTGCGTTGTCATGGTAACGAAGCTTTGAATCGCACCGAGCCAACTTCCTGTTAGAGAGAGCTCATTGGCTAATACTCACGTGATGTTGAGGTCATGTGACTCTTTCCTGTCAATCATTTCGCCCAACTTGGTGATGATGATTGGGGGGGGGGGGGGTGTCAGGAAGTGTAGGACGTATAAAAGTGGTCAGAAATCAAAAAGCTCACTTAGGTGCAGCCAGCAACTATTTTGCACTGGCCCGCCACCAGCGGGGGGCGGACTCGCTGAGCGAGCCCAACGCCGTTAATGGTCTCCCGCATGAATAAAACAGCGAGGCGGCCGGCTTCCAGCCGCGTGCCATCGCCATTTCCTGTCGAGTCAACATAATTGGTCGCAAACTTCGGGTCAACTTCCTCGTCCCGGCTGCACGCGTTATGCCCATGAATAAGTAACGATGTATTGTGCCGCCTGCTTGACAGCCGCGCTGAGCCGTGCGGCGTGTGCAAGCGCAGACAGGAAGTGGACCGGTTAATTAGATGGCGCCATCCTGAGATGTACTTTCCGCTTGTGCGGGCCGCTAGCTCCGCCCCCCTCGTGGTAGACGAGACTGACTCTCAGGCGCCAAGCGGCTGCGTCCACGACTTTACGATGCAGACGGATCTCAAACTTGGATCATTGAAGTCCTAACGACATTTTTGGAGACAGTCCACACAGTGAGACGGCATATCATGTGGAAAAGAGCTAAGACATTGGCTGATTTGATTTGAAGAACTGCTAACAATCAAGAGCGGACAATATGAATCAAGTTTCTGCTCATAAGATTCATGGCAACAATTGAGATGAGGTAAAAAGTTGGATGTGTGTGTGTGTGTGTGAGCTAAATTGGAGGAGGACCCAAGGGGTGGAGCTAAGTTGTGGGGAAAGCCCACCCTGCATTCTCTCTCTCTCTCTCTCTCTCTCTCACACACACACAAAGTGAGTGAGTGTGTGTGTGTGGGACAGCTGCAGCGCTCGCTCCGGAGGCTGTGCACAAGCCAGGAGAAAGCCGAGGTGAGACGAGACGAGAACCATGAGGACTCCACTTGCTTTGGCGCTCGGCTTGGCGCTCGCTACCGCCGCCGCTTTTCCCGCCAGCGTCAGCATAGGTGAGCTCACCTCACCTCACCTCACACACGTTGCGGTTTACGCCATCGCACGGACTCACCCATCACATAAACGACTGCGTAGCTCATCAACTTCCTACACGGCTCACACTTAATCGTGTCCCTCACATCTACAAGATTTAGAGCACGCATATGTGTTTGCGTGCAACGTTCTAAAGTGTGTTGAAGTTTGCGCACATGAAGTCATCACACATTTATTTGAACTTCAGTTTCATTTTTGCGTGCATACGTCTGTTTAAGTGTGTACAAATGTGTGGACTTGAGTGTGTGTGTGTGTGCACAAATATGTGCATTTTAGTGGTGTGCATGAGAACGTTGTTGTGGAGCGTGAAGCGAGTGGCGCACGTTCTCAATGAATGATGTCCTTGACGCCAGAGAGTGATTGACAGCTGTTAAGAGACGTCCAATCAAATGACAAGATGCTAGCCAGGCCCCGCCCCCGGTTTGTTCATGTTTTCTGGTGTTTTGCGGCGCCCCCCCCCCCCCCGCAGGAGGACTTTTCCCGGCCGGGTCGCACGAGCAGGAGGTGTTTCGTTTTGCCATGGCGCAGCGCGGCGCCGACGTTCCCAAGCTGCTGCCCCAGATCGACGCCGTCGACATCGGCAGCAGCTTTGCCATGACCTACGCTTGTGAGCGCCACGCCCGACCGCCGTCGGTCCTCGTCATGGCCAGCCTCATCTCAAGGATTGTCGTAATCATCATCATCATCAGCTTCATGTCCATGATTGCTCTCATCTTCATCACTTTCATCACCCTGGTCATCCTCCTGGTATGGGGGAGGGGCTGGCTCCCAAACGGTGGCGCCCATCAAAGGTTGTGGCGGTGCATTAAAAAGTGCCCGAGGGTGTGTTTTTGTCCTCTCAGCCAACAATGCGCTGACCTCTTTTGGCCGAGATTTGGACAAAAGACGGCAGCGCAACATCCCGCACGCTCTCCCGACATTTGCCGTTCTCCACTTCCTTCGACTTCTTCCTTGACTTCTGGCGGCGCTCGCCCATTTGGTCCTACTTGCCGTCCGGTCTCCGCTTCCTGTTGTCTTTTTCCATTTCCTGTCCTTTGCTAACAGCTAGCACGATAGCCCAGGTGTCGTCTTTGTGTTTGCACGAGCGCGTGGCTGGCGGGCTCAAGCTTACTGCCGGCTAGCCACGCCCGTAAAATCTTCGCTTTGCCGCCGCCGACACAAACTGTGCGCGTGGCGTCAGTCTGTTCGCAGTTGGCCAAAGGCGTGCACGCGCTGATGGGCGTGTACGACCAGAGGACGGTCAACACGGTGTCCTCCTTCTGCGCCTCGCTCCACGTCAGCTTCGTCACGCCGTCATCGCCCACGTTGGCCGACGGCCCCTTCGTGCTGCGGCTGCGGCCGAGTCTGCGCGAGGCGCTCATGTCGCTGCTGGACCACTTTGGCTGGCGTCGCTTCGTCTACATGTACGGCGCCCACGAAGGTGAGAGATAGGTACGTCACGTGACGGGCGCTTGCAGCCAGACGCTCATCTGATGGTGCGTTCAGGCGTGTTGGTCCTGAAGAAGGTGTTGGAGCGGGCGGCCGAGCGAGGCTGGCAGGTGACGTCGGTCAACTTGGACTCGCTAAACGAGTCGGGCTTCATCCAGCTGCTGGCCGACCTGGACTTCAAGAAGGAGTACCAAGTGGTTCTGGACTGCGAGTCGGAGCGCCTGGACGCCATCCTGGGCCTGGTGGGTCCCGTCCTCCTCGCCTCGCCACTTCCTCTTCCCGTCCAGTCCCGTCCGCTTCCTCGTCCTGACGGAGCGTTTGTTTTCGTTGTGACAGATTTCGGCACAGAGAAGAAACCTGAAGAACTATCAGTACATCCTCCTCAACCCGGTTGGTCTTGAGTGCACAATTCTTGATCCGGTTCATCTGGATTCCAAAACATTCCGTGTTATTAGATTCAATTTTGTAGTCTTCAGAGTTTGTGTTTGGAGATCAGACAAAGTACACTGTCCATTTGTATCTTGTGTGCGCGCCAGGGCTTTGTGGAGCTGAACCTGACTGAGTTCCACGCGCTGTCCCCCAACGTAACGGGTTTCCAGCTGGTCAACTGGTCCCACGGGTCGGCGCTGAAGGTCCAGAGGGACTGGATTAACTTTGACCCCAAGGAGGGCAAAACCACGCGGCGCGCTCTGCGGGTACGAAGCCGCTTCCCGTGGCGCTCGCCGCGCACCTGACGGCGACCCCTTTGCTCTGATTGCTCAGTACGCAGGCGCGCTAACCTACGACGGCGTCGGCGTGGTGGCGGCGGCCTTTCAGAGCCTCCGACGCCAGCGCATTGACGTGGCTCGCCGCGGGAATGCCGGAGAGTGTTTGGGGAACCCCCCCGCGCCCTGGGGGCAAGGCATCGACATACAGAGGGCGCTGCAGCAGGTCACTCACACGTGACACGTACACGCTCGCATGCATGTACACGAGCGCTAACACAGACGACACCATCACAAATGTGAACACGCCCAAGGTGACTAAAGTGTGCGTGCGTGTGTGTAGGTGCGTCTGGATGGTTTGACAGGTCGCATTCAATTTGACGAGAGAGGACGTCGGAGCAACTTTACACTCACAGTCATGGAACTGAGCCGAACTGGACCCAGGAAGGTGTGTGTGTGTGTGTGTATGTGCGTGCGTAAAGTTGCATCTGTACGCCCACTGCGATATTCAGGTAGGTATGTGGAGCGAGCAGAGAGGCTACATAAACACGGCCCGGTACAAGCCTACCCCGGAGGAGTTCTACGGGCTGCAGAACCGCACCTACGTGGTCACCACCATCCTGGTGAGCCCAACCAGTACAGCCTCAGCGTCTACTGCACTTGTTTGGGCTAGCCCAATCCTTGGTAGTGTATCCCAGCTTTAGGCGGCTTCATCCTCAGGTCAGGTGACAAAGGGGGCGGGGTCTTATGCTTCCAGGAAGCGCCTTACATGATGCGAAAGAAGAACCACGAGCAGCTGGTGGGAAACGACAAGTACGAAGGTTACTGCGCCGAGCTGGCGGCCGAGATCGCCAAGCACGTGGGCTTCGCCTACCGGCTGGAGCTAGTGGGCGACGGCAAGTACGGCGCCCGAGACTCCGTCAGCAAAATGTGGAACGGCATGGTGGGGGAGCTGGTCTACGGGGTGAGGGCGCCACTCAAATCGGAGCTGTTCGTCGTATCGGAAACGTCATTCCTGCGTTGACTTGCAGAAGGCGGACGTGGCGGTGGCGCCGCTGACCATCACGCTGGTGCGCGAGCAGGTGATCGACTTCACCAAACCTTTCATGTCGCTCGGCATCTCCATCATGATCAAGAAGCCCACCAAGTCCAAGCCCGGCGTCTTCTCCTTCTTGGACCCGCTGGCCTACGAGATCTGGATGTGCATCGTCTTCGCCTACATCGGCGTCAGCGTGGTGCTCTTCCTGGTGAGGCCCCGCCCACGTACGCCAAAAAGGCTTTGATGCCAGTGCTTGTCAACGTGGCAGGTGAGCCGCTTCAGTCCGTATGAGTGGAAGGAGGAGGAGGAGGAGGAAGTTGAGGAGGAAACTCCGCCCACCTCTTCCAGACACGCCCCAGGTACGACACCATGGGCATTACTGGCATCGCCATCGTGATTTTCACCATTTTTTGTCATCGTAAACGGCCAACGCAATCATGGTCATCGTCTTCATCCTTGCCATCATCTTCACATTCATCGCGGCTGTCGCCGTCATCGTCATTCCAGCCAGCGTGCGTGCGTGCGTGCGCTGGGCGCGTTTAGTTTTGCGTGTTCCCGCCAGGACCAAACAGGCGGCAGTCCCCGAAAGACCAAGAGAAAGAGAGTCCGGAACACACCAACCACTTTGGCATCTTCAACTCGCTCTGGTTCTCCTTGGGAGCCTTCATGCAGCAAGGATGCGACATCTCGCCCAGGTCTGTTCCCGCGCTACTCTGCCGCCGCCGCGAGGTCGCTCCATCACGCCGTGACCCCGCCGCAGGTCGTTGTCGGGTCGCATCGTGGGCGGCGTGTGGTGGTTCTTCACGCTGATCATCATCTCCTCGTACACGGCCAACCTGGCCGCCTTCCTGACGGTCGAGCGCATGGTGTCGCCCATCGAGAGCGCCGAAGACCTCGCCAAGCAGAGCGAGATCGCCTACGGCACTCTGGACGGCGGATCCACCAAGGAATTCTTCAGGGTCAGAGGATTCTTATATTGTTGTCATCCTTTTTTTTTTCTCAGCAAAGAGCGGTCTCATTTGAAGCACTTCCGTCTTCTGTTTGTTGGTCGCTCCTCACCCATAGAGGTCCAAGATCGGCGTCTTTGAAAAGATGTGGTCGTACATGCGCGGCGCCGACCCGTCCGTCTTCGTCAAGAACACGGACGAGGGCGTGAGCCGCGTGCGCAAGTCCAAGGGCAAGTACGCCTACTTGCTGGAGTCGTCCATGAACGAGTACATCGAGCAGCGCGCGCCTTGCGACACCATCAAAGCGGGCGGCAACCTCGATTCTAAAGGCTACGGCGTGGCCACGCCCAAAGGATCAGCCCTCAGGTACTTCCTTAGCATGGCTAGTCTGTCCGGGTAACCTCGTTAGCATCTTTTCACTCCCTGGCATCGTTAGTTTGGTTGGCTTTCTTAGCTCGGCAAACATTTATTTGCTTCGTTAGACTTGATAAGCGACTTTGGCCTCGTTAGCTCATTTGCTTCATTACGCTTGTTAGCCTCATTAGCAACGTTAGCCTTGCTTGTGAACTTCAGAAGTCTAGTTAGTCAAAGTCAGCTTTATTGTCAATCCCTTCATATGTCAAGACACACAAAGAAACCGAAATTCCGTTTCCTCCATCCCACGGTGACGAGACATACAAGTAGGCGACACAAAACAAAAACAAGAAGGCACAAACCATAAACAATAAATAAAATAAAATGAGCGATGAATAAATAATAATAATAAATAAATAAATAATAGACCAATAGCAGGCCTTTTCGGTGTTCTGCTAAGCTATTACGACGACGTGCAATTCCAACTGGTTACTCTGCCAAACATGTTATTACGTTTCGTCTACATCTCCGCTTATCACGTGCCTCTTTTTACGAACGACATGCTACTACTTTGCGATAGTACGAGCTGTTGCGGCGCGTTCACGTGGTATGTGCTATTGCATTGACGTGTACGTTGCGGAACTACTGCGCGTGTTTTTATGTATATCACACCTTTGTGTGCATGTAGGTGTCTTTTTGTCTTATCTGTGCCTCTCCCTTCTGTCTGTGCGTCCATTTGTCCGTGAGCCCCGACCCCAAACTTTGTCCCTCTGCTCATCTGTGTGTCGGCCAAGCGCGGCTGCCGACGGCTGACGCCTTTTAACGCTTTGGTCAGTGATGCAACTTAGCTTAGCGACATGCTAGGAGCACACGTTTCCATGGCATGACATCAACCCCATGTTGCCTGGCAACCATCACTCACAGCATCCCAAAATAAGACTTGACAAGTAGCTTTTTGTGTTTGAGTTCTTCTTCTTCGGCCTCCTTCTTCTTGTTCAGCCAGCACGTAATTGTTCACCTCGCTCATTTATGCTTTTGTCCACATGACGCACGACTCAGCACTTTTACTACAATAACGGGGAGGACAATTTGGGATCTAGTTGCTTAGCAACGTCGCTCTGTGGGCGTGCGCACACGCACGTGCGTGTGCGCAACCCTTTAGTGTGTTGTATGGGTGTATTTTGGTGTGCTATGATTGAGTCCATGATTTTTGCGTGTATCTGTTAGGTGCGCATGCTTTGAGGATTCGTTTTGTGTGTGTATGTATTTTTTTTTAATTTGTGTGTGTGAATGAATATAGACGGTAGGTGTGTGTGTGTGTGTGTGTGTGTGTGTGTGTGTGTGTGTGTGTGTGTGTGTGTGTGTGTGTGTGTGTGTGTGTGTGTGTGTGTTTGCGTGTACGAGCACGAGTGCGCATTTGAGGACATTAGAAAAGGCACGCATATGCAAACCCCGCCTACTTGATAGGACTCCCTGTGTGATGGCGTGTTCTTGTTTGTGTTCAAACGACATCACGTCCGTCGTATGTCTGATTTGTGCGCGTATATTCTCAATTCGAAAGCGGCGACATGAACGAAGCAGCCGCACGTTTGCCGACGTTGCGGATGTGCGGGCGCGACGTAGCGAGTGGGCGTTTTGTGGCGTGTGTTAGCGCTAACATAAGATAACATGGCGGCGGCTGTTGATGTTATGTTATGTTACATGTTAGAATTCCGGTGAACCTGGCCGTGCTCAAGCTCAATGAGCAGGCCGTGTTAGACAAGTTGAAGAACAAGTGGTGGTACGACAAAGGTCAATGTGGACACAAGGACGCCGGCCGGAAGGTCAGTTAGAGGTCGCTTGGACATCCCCACCCCCACCCACCCACCCCCGCTAGCTCCCACAACAAAAACACCCACCCCAAGTCCTTCCCTTCTTGCTTGTTTGTTTGATTTTCTTCCAGATATTTTTCTGGCTGTTTTTTGGGGGTCCTTTGTTTCCATTTTTTTACAGTTGCTCTCGTTGTCCTTTAACATGAACTTTTGTGTTATTTTCATTATTATTATCACCATTTTTTTTCTCCCCCCCCAAGAGGAGCATGAACAAATCGGCATGAGTCCGGCAACCCACGGAGAGAAAAGCATCCTCAAGTCACATGACCCCCCCTCCCCACTCAGCTGCATGCAAATGAGGTCATGTGACATCACACACGCCGCTAACCCCTTTGCGACATTTGCGTTTTTTAAGAAACTCCAAGGAGACTTTTTGAGATTTAGTCATTACGTTTTCAAGAAACATATCTTCATACAAATGTTTGGTATATTTGTTGAAGTTGAGCTTTTTTTTTTCTTCTTTAAATTAAATTAGAATTGAAAGGAAGTTTCTTCGGAGGATTTGGCTTTTTTTTTTTAATTTTTTTTATAAAGCTTTGAAAATACTTTCCTATAAAGTTTCTTAAGAAATGTCAAATTTTTAAAGAATTTTTTTTATTAATTTGGGGTTTCATTTTAGTATGATTTTTTTTTAATGACATCATTTCCACCTGGAGATGTACACTTTTTTTTTGCAAGAAACCCCCCCCCCCCCCAACTATTTTAAAGACAGTGTTTCCAATTTGTTCCATGAATGACAGCTCAGTGGCCTGGTGGTAGAGTGTCCGCCCTGAGACTGGAAGGTTGTGGGTTCATACCCCGGCGGGGTCATACCAAAGACTATAAAAATGGGAGCCATTGCCTCCCTGCTTGGCACTCAGCATTAAGGGTTGGAATTGGGGGGGTTAGATCACCAAATGATTCCCGCTGCTGCTCACTGCTCCCCTCTCCCCCAGGGGATGGATTAAAATCACACGGGGATGGGTTAAATGCAGAGAACAAATTTCACCACACCCAGGTGTGTGTGTGTGTGACCATCATTGGGACTTTAATCTTTAATCTTGAACCGACGCACGCCTTCTTCCGTCGGACACGCCCCCTCCCCATTACGACACTACCCTTCCCATCAGCCGCTGCTGCGTTACTGCTGGTTGGAATGGAGTGGGAATTGCGGGGTCCAGTGTCATGATGGGAATTGTAGTTCTCTATAGTGCGCCTTTTGAAAGCGTGAACAAAAACCGAAGGCGCGAAGTTGCGCGGAAGCGGTTGCCGTTTTTTGACCCCGCCCTTCGGCTCTGACAGGACAAGACGAGTGCGCTGAGCCTGAGCAACGTGGCGGGCATCTTCTACATCCTGATCGGTGGCCTGGGCGTGGCCATGATGGTAGCCCTGCTGGACTTCTGCTACAAATCGCGGCTAGAGTCGCGCAGGATGAAGGTGAGAAAGCGAGAAATTGCCATTTGTTTGCACCAATTTGCTTGATGGCTGCCAGGGGAGCCAGCCAGCCAGCGGGAACAACGGCAATAACGCAGGCGCATTACTTGCACGCACGCACGCACACATACACAGGCCTCACATGATCCAAGAATAACGAGGCTAATAAAGTCATTTTCCCTGACACCACTAAAATGCTGAAATTGCGCACGACTATGATGCACACGCTGAAATAAACATTCTCACGATGCTATTTGCTATGCGAGCAAATGGTGACGTCCCCCTCCCTCCCTCCCTCCCTCCCTCACAGGAGCTGATCGACGCCGCCATGCTGAGCAGCAGCTTGGGCGGGGCCCTGAGCCTGGCGGGGGGCGGAGCCCTGGGCCTAGCAGGAGGCGGGGCCCTGAGCCTGGCAGGAGAGAACGGCGGCGCGGTGGCGCAGGAGTTGGCCCGGGCCAGCGCGCCCGGCTTGGCGTGCGCGAGCAAAGCCGCCGGACTGGGGCTGCCCTCCAACCTCACGTGAGGTGAGCGCCCTCTCGGACCGGCGAGCCTTTTAACGCTTGGCCAGCCGCCGAGATAAAGCGAGCGCCGCCAACGTATCAGCTGGCTTAAGGCCGGCAACACGAAACGTCTTCTACTGCTTCTTTTCGAGCCTGCCCTGTTGTGTGGAAGCTCATTTGCATTTTGACTTCTCTCACGTCTTTTGCTTGCTTGTTGAACACAAATAAAAAGTTCAAGAACAAAATGGAGTCGGGGTGCAATGAACAACAAGTTGTATGCTCTGAGCACCAAATTGTGAAATGCAATATGACATGACTGTTTAAATATGGCAACAAGCGTAACAATATTAAACGTGGGCCCACATTCACACACTACCGGTACTCCTACCTTGTCCAGCGCACGTCGGGCCGACCCGCTGCTTTTGGTGCGCAACCGTTAGGGATGGCGTACTCACAGTTCCGGTGGGAGATGCAGATGGCGTGCAGAACTCCGAAAGAGGGAGAAGAAGTCAAGTCAAGTCAAGTTGATTTATATAGCCCCAAATCACAAGCAGTCTCAAAGGGCTTCACATATACAAAACAAATTGACAAGTAAGTAAGAAGAACAAAACAGAAGTAAGAAAAGTGTAGCAAGAGAAAAAAAGCATCCATGACAATTGGCATGGCGCGAGGAATGAACACATACTCAGTCTTAGCCAGTAGCAGGAAAAAAGAAACAGTGCTGAGTCCATGTGCTAACTTAACTTTTTCTCAACTCACATGAACAGTGGCAGCCGCAGCTAACTCACATCAGGCTACTAGGGAGGCTAATCGCAATTAACAACCATGCTCATTTGAAACCAAATGGACAGTTGTAATTTTCTCAACATACCGGTCAAATGTAATTACCTGTTTGAGTCCAGACGTCCAGTGAGGACAGGTAGCTCCTGCCGATGTTATGAACACAAAGTTCAACAAGTGCGTGCGACAACCTCTTTCTCCTCGGCTTGACCAGGTAAGCACGTGACCACGCCCTCCAATGGCGGATGACCACTGACGCCATTGGTTCGGGTTATCTTCTTGCATGGCATCCGAAGGTTTGGAGATATGTCTGTTTCTTGTATCTTTTCAAATTATAGAGAGACATCAAATACAACACGTGTATGTATTTATTGTCCTTAGCGACTTTATTCGCGACATCACATACTTACGGGATAGTATGCGGCTGCCATCTTCCGGTGGTTTGAGAGCTCCCGCTATTGGCTAAATAAAGTCACATGACACGCAAGGCGACTCGAATGCTTTTTCCGATTGGCCAAATGGAGTCAACGTGAAAAACTCCACTTTGGTGAAAACAAAAATATCTCGTGTTCTCAGTACGCATACAAAATCGCTTTGTTTTTCACGGTTTGAACATTTTGTAATAAAACAAACAATAAACATCCACACACTAATGATATCCTTATATAACTTGAGATCCACCAGCACTGGCACAGACCTCGTGGCGCAACGGTAGCGCGTCTGACTCCAGATCAGAAGGTTGCGTGTTCAAATCACGTCGGGGTCAATGTGTTTTAATGACATTTACGATTTGTTTTGATGTCATCTGCAAAAACCGCGACAAATACAAGATAAACCTTCACCTTTAAGCACTTTACAAAACCCTCACAATAAAGATGCACACCACATGCACAAGATGTAGCAAAATAGCCTTTATTGTATATATACACATCAAAAGAGCTTAAAATATAAAATGGCATTTTAGAACGCTGATTGGCTCCCATAATGTCCGAGACAAGTTCCTAGTTGTCTGTTAAAACACAGTTGCAGTTAGAAAAACAAAATAAAATGTCTATTGAAGGAGAGTATCCGTTTCTCTTGGGCTGGGCTCCTCAGTTTCCCTTTTTCCTCCAAAACGTCGGAAGAAGGAAACGAAGCCAAAGGAGCCGACGGCGGGATTCCCGACACAGGCCGCCCCGGAGCCGGACGAATACGAGCGATGGGCGGCGGCCCTCTGGAACAAAGTCCCCATCCGGAAGGCGGCAGCGGCAGTGGGCAGGGTCGGTGGCTGGCGCGTGGAGTCCACGGACACCGAGCGCCCTCGTGGACCTGTTGCCGCGCTTCCCCAGAAGGCGTCGTCTGGCTCTTCGGCATCCGCCGTGACCCGCCGCCGAGGGTGTCGCCGCCGGGAGCAGGTCAGCGGGCTCAGGATGGTCCACGGGGAGCCCACGTCACCATTACTTGCGAAGAAAACATCTCTGGTTCTGGGACGAGGGGTGCGTGGCGTAGACGGATTTTCCTCGCCGCCCCCCTCGACTTTGGCATGTTTCTTCTCGGGACTCTTCAGTGCCATTTGGTGGTCCCCGGTGGGAGGCTCCGGCGGCGCGGGCGACCGGGAGTTCCTCTGGCACCTGCCGACGGAGAGCAAGCTGTGCAAGGCCGACTCCAGGCTGGATTCCAGGGCCGGCGGGGGTGCGGGCGCGCGTTTGGCGCTCACCCGGAAACTCTCCCGGCTCTTGCGACGCTGCTCGGCCGCCTCGCGCTCATGATTCTCCTTTGGTTGGGAAGGAAACATTTTCTGCTTTGAAAAACCCATCAGCGGCTCGTGCGTGCAGTAGAAAATAAACATTGCCACGAGAAAGAATTCCTTTCTGCAGACTCCTCTTGTCAAGTTACTAAAATGGTAGAGGCGGGATTTGATGGGTTTTTTCCGCCTCTACGTGGCAACATTTCAACATGTTCATTGGAGAGCCGAAAAAAGCCACTTTGAACTTTTTGGCCCACTGAGCCAAAGACAGCCCAAACGACACTCTCGGCGGCGAACCTGCACAGCGGTGAGAAAGCGTCGGCAGAAGTTGTGGAAGATGGCGCAGCATTCCTCCAGCTTGAAATTTTGTGGGTCCTCGCAGAAGAACTCAGCCACGGCGAAACTCAGCACGTCCAGCTCATGCAGCGACGAGTTGACGTGACAAAGCTCGTCGTCGCATTGCTGTAAAAACAAAACAAGAAAATAAACGTTTTTCTTTCTTTCATGCATTCTGACAAAATACTTTGAATAGAAACTTTTTTTCCCCCTCACTTGTTCAGTTAAAGTAAATGTCTCTTTTCCAATGTCATTCATAAATGTTTCTACACTGACATAAGATGACTTTTCTTTCAAACATACAATTGATCAAAGAGATATAAGTGATTTCAAAAATAAAGTACAATTTAGGGGGGGTACCGTGAAGAAGGGCCCCATCTGCTGGTGGAGTTGAATATGTCTGCTGGCATACAGTTTGACCTCCTTGAGCTTCTGCACTTCTCTCTCCAAGTCCGCCAGCACGTCCTCTTTGCACACTCTTCTCACAAGTACACAAACAATCTCTAGCAATGATGATAATAAGACATCGACAAGAAAATAACATGGAGATGACACGCACCTGGCTGCCATTCCGAGGTGCGTCAGCTGGCTGGGAAAGGTCAGCAGGTTGGAGTCAATGTCCTCTGCTTGCTGTTGGCAAAAAAAAAAAAAAAAAGGGGGAAATAATACTAACAGCGTCTTCTCCACAAATACTCCACAGGAGCCGTTTGACCTTGGCGACGTAGTGCAGGAGGTTGACGCCTGGCTTGTTGGCCTTGGTGTCGGCCAGCTTGAGCAGCGATGTCATCCTGAAGCCGATGGCCTCTGCGCCGAAGCCGCCCTGCGCGCCAAATCATTTTGCCCGGCGTCCAAGCACACGTAAGTTGGACGGCCGAAAGGACAGAAGCAGCAAATACTCACAGCGTTCATGTAATTGCCGGCTTTCAGCACAAAGCGGATGACGGCGTGAAGCTCGTCGCAGTCCAGCAGTTCTGTGCGGGAAAACACACTCGCCAACAGGGAGTAACTAGGCTAGCCAAGCCTAGCCTAAAGCTAGCATGCATACCGTCCGCTGCTTGGATCATGACGCCCAGCGACTTGTTCACCTCCTCCATAAGAGGTGAGAACTCCCGGCGCAGGACCATGGTCTTCAGTAGCTCCTCGTAGCTGCGACAGTTAGCCCAAGTACGCTAGCAATGTTAGCATGAATTCACTGTGTTGTGCCGCCCCCGTCTCGAGGCAGAGTGGCAATGTCAATATGTTCACTTCTGCGGTGTGAATGGTTTAAAAAAAAAAAAAAAAGCAAATTGTAACATCTTTATTCTGCTAAGATTACATCGGTACAGCATTTTTTTAATTTTTTTTCCGCCTACCAAAAACTTTTACTGCCGACTCAGATTTCTTTACCTTGAGTATCGGTGGCGGATATTGTTAGTGTTTGCATTTTTCCACTCACTGGGGCATTTTGACCAGCTCCACCATGAAGCGATCGGCCTCGGATAAGAGCGACAGGTTCCCGCTGTAGGACAGCAGCTGCTTCACCTGCGACCAGTTTCACGAGCGTGCGTGAGTGAGTGACGGCCGGCCGACGGAGTCGTCCCAACGAGCGAGGACGCGCTACCTCGCCTTCCTCGGGCAGCAGCCTGCACAGCTCCTTCAATTTGCCGCAGTCGCGCCACTCGCCCTGGACGATGTCCTCCAGTAAATCCGCCACTGGCCTGTAGGAGGAGCCACCATACACTCGCTTTGTATTGTTTAACAGATTTGTTGTGCGTGCGTGTATGATCATCACCAAGGGGGAAGTAAACAGAAAAGTCATGTTTTGCATGAGCGTGCGAATTTGGGAAGCGCGTGGACTTGGTCTTCCTTATTTGAAGGCTCAACCGCCCCCCGCCGAATTATCTTCATTACTGAATATTTTTACAAAGTCAAATTTAACAGCTTCTATTTGGTTTATTAATAAAGAAAGACAGGAAAACTCTTACCTCTTAAAATAGCGGAGGAAGATGCCGATATTCATGTTCCTTTTGGCATCCAGAATGCTCACCTGAAAACACAAACAATGTCATCACGTTAGAGGAACTTTGCTGCGGAACTTAACACTTCCCTTGCTGGAAAACTTCCCACCTGAGCCTGGGGCGTGGAAACGTCACCGTTGTCACGGCCACGCGGTCCCCGGAGGGAGGCCCTGGCCTGGGCCCGCCGGTCCACGCGGCCGAAGAGCTCGTCCATGCTGTGGGTGTCCAGCACCAGGTCTCTGGGGGGCAGAGTCCACACGTTGAGTTTGCCCACTACGCGCTGGCTGGGAATGGGGTCCCAGTTGAGCTTCTTCATGGAGCGCCGCTGCGACGAGGACGGCGGAAGGGGGAGAGGAGGAGGAGGCGGCGGCGGCGGACGAGGAGCAGGTTGCACAGAGACCTGCGCTGGCTCCATCACGCCCAAGAATGAGGAGGTCCCACTTTCTGCAAGCAAAAGCGCAGCACTGCCTGATCCACAGAATGCATTTGAGTTGATTCCAGCACCAGACGCTTTGGACAATTCCATATTTCACTTGCATCGATCGATTATAACATTTTGACGCAACCATTTTGATGATGGATTAATCGTTCAGAAACCTTTGTTGATCTCAAATTGTCCAAATCTTCGGAATTTCAACCTTGACAAAAATACATATTCTCCATTTTTTGGTTATCCTCCATGACAGCAGGCTGATTATCTTTTAGGGAGGGAACTAACAATTATTGGTATCATTTTCTGGTACATCGGTAAATGACGAATCTGATTAAAATGATGAATCGTTGCTCCTCTATTGCGTCCGGCGGCGTTGATGCTGCCGACTCCATTTCAATTCAAAGTGATTCGACCAAGTGCGGTTCGTATCCTTTTAAAAGGTATTTTTCGTAGCGTCACGACAACTGAAACACTACTCACATTAATATTTGACGAAAGTAGCGGTCCAATACGTCCAAACGGCACCGTAGCCTTCTTTGAGGGAAGTCAGCATGGTAAAAAGTTTGCCGCGAGGAAATACCGACGTCGGAATCGTCCCAAGCAATCGGGTCGCGGATTGATGGCGGCCAAATGCGTCTGCACCAATCAGATTCCCTTGACGTTACCACTTGAAAAAGCCACAAGGTGCGGAGGGACGCAAGGTGCAGAAGCATCTCCACCAATCAGATCCGGAGTTGGACTCCGGGCCCGCCTACCGCCCAGAGACTGCTAGGCTAGGCTAGGCTAGGCTAGGCTGCGGCGCCCTCCCGTGGGGATCAATGGTTCTGCACGATCTGGAGTTGATATTTTGACCCCAAAACCCGAAAGAAATTCAGTATGAGAGTGAAACACACTTTTAAGTGGAAATCAAAAGAGTGGCATTTTGACCGAGTGCAACACGCCACAAAGATGATGCAGATGGGAGTGCCTGCCTGTCGGGCGTCCCATCTGCAGAGGCTCCTCACATTGTGTACCTTTCTTGGCCCCAAATCCTCCTATGATTACAAGGCACCCCAGCGTACTCGCCGTTCCTTTTTCGAACCTATCATTTGTCACTTGCTGAAAAACCACACGTATTCACTATTACTGTGGTGCTATCTTATAGTTTCGTGATGTGGAGAAACTCTGGTCAAGTGACTTAAGGAGTTTGATTTGGACAAACCTAGTGATTTACTGCCGTCTTGAGGGATTGTTTTTCTTTTGGGCAAAGTTATTTACAAGAGCTTGGCACCAAAATGCCAAAAAATGGCGCTACAACAACATTCTTATGTGGACTAGAATAGAATAGAATAGAATGGAATTACTGTCATTGTAGAGCAGGCCACTAGCTATGTTGTACCGACATACTGCCAGCAAGGGGCAGCCGTCAGGGAGAGAATGCTGCCTTCGCTTACAGTTGGAAATAGCTCAATTTAAGCAACCTCGTTTGCGAATACAACATGTCATTGATAAAATATACACCATAAACCCCAAAATAAAACGTGTTACTTTGATGCGTTTGTTTCAGTTTGAAAAACATGTCAATCCTGAAAATGTTCAACAGCCTTCCAACGGTGGTCTTTGAAAAGAAAGTGTATTTTTCCCGAGTTAATGAAGGCAGCTATGACGGAACGAAAGCACCCAGACAACGCTGTCACAATAAAAGAAAGGTCTAAGAACGTTTAGCATTTGATTTGAGCCCTCTTCCGGCGTCTCGCATTCTTGCTCAATCATGGATTTGGAGATCGTCTTAAGTGAGCAAAGGTTGTGTTAGGTGCCATGATTGGAATTTTAACGCGTTCGTCATGCTGTTCTTTAACGAGCCCAGCTAGCCTAGCGTTAGCCTAGCCTTCGTCGAGGCTCCACTGTGACGTTAGCATCGAGCTCAAGCTAAAGCGGGGCCGATAAACGATGGCGATTGTGTCGGGCTCCTGCGCGCGGGTTAACGGCTCCCGGAGCGGGCCCTCGGCGGCGGCGGCGGCTACGGCGGGCCCAGTCCCGGTCCCGTCGCCGTCGTCCGGCCACTCGCAGCCCATGATAGCCGTGTGGGAATGGCAGGACGACCTGGGCCACTGGCGGCCGTACAGCGGCCAGGTGAGCGCTTACATCGAGCGCTGCCTGTCGCCGCGGGGCCACCGGGGTGGCGCACCCGGCGCCACCACCATCTGCTTGGGCCAGTCGGACCCCGGCTTGTCGCCGTATCTCATCGACGTGGCCAGTCTGAAGCAGTTTCGACAGGACACAGGTGAGTGAGTTACTTGAACATTGTTGAGGCGTATCGTTTCAAAGGCCCTGCTAAGTAGCTTAGCACGTTAGCCTTGGGGCGTTTGTTGTCATCTGAATGACAGAGCTGCTCCACCGGATTCGCCGGACAAACCAGGCACAAACCCGTCCAGTTGAGTCAGTAACAGGACATTTTTAGGTCCCAACTGAAGGGTGATGCGTTAACTACGGTGGCCGAACGGCTGTCAGAGAAAAGGCGATAACCGAAGCAAATGCCGGGATTGTTGAAATGGTATTCAAATGACACTTCACTTGTTAACCCTTGAGGCACGCACCTCAGTCTCCCACATTTTTGTCACATTTTCCCATTCACGGTCTGCAGCATTTCAACAAAGAGCTCTTGAAAATGACTTCACATATTGACTTGAATCTTGCTCCAGGCAAAACCCGGTCAGTACGGCGCTCCCTGTTCGCCCAGTCGTCGGGCTTGGGCAGCGGCGTGTACTGGGAGTGGGCCAACGACGAGGGTGGCTGGACGCCCTACGAGACGCGCACTTCCATCCTCCTGGAGCACAGCTACCAGGCCCGACAGGGCACGGCTGACTTGGGCCCGCATGGCTACAACTACATCGTGGACCTCACCTCCCTGGCCCAGGTCAACAAATCGTCAGGCTTCAGGCGGCAGGTGCGGCGGCAGTGCAACCTTCCCTACCCGCTGGCCTCCTTCGGACCCCCGGCCATCCCCTCCGGGCCCTCGGCGCTTCCTGCCGGCGTCCCCCCTTCCTCCTCCTCCTCTTCGTCATCTTCCTCCTCCTCCTCCTCCTCCGGGGGCCCGCCCTGCTCCTGCCAGCAGTGTCTTAGCCACGGGGCCACAGGTCCCATGCCCAGCCGGTCGCGCCACTCCTTTTCATCGGGCAGCCTGAACCGGCCCAACCTGCAGGGGCCGGGCAGGGTGGCGGCGGCGGCGGCCCACCCGACCTCCGTCTACTCCCCGTACCCCCGCAGGCCCCTCTCTGTCGGGGGGATGTCCTGGGGCACTCCCTGGCCTCCGCCGCCTTCTGCCAGCCAGCTCGCCGCACCCCTTCTGAGCGGCTCTTCGAGCGCCAACGGCCTAAGGTTGGCATCTTGAGTACGTGGAGCTCATGCTGGCTAGCAGGGACATCAACTAACCGCTCAAATTGTTTGCCTCTCGCAGCGTTCCTTCCATCCCCGTTCAGCTCAACGGCTCCACAAGCGTCAGCTCGGCCCTGGCAGGTAAAAAAACGCTTCTTGGACCATCTCCGCGCCTTTCTGCGCTTTGCTCGTCTTTGATTTTTCATCTTTGGGAGATTTCGATTCCGGCGGCGACTCGGGTTTTAGGTGCCTCTACTTTCTCTCTGCTTTGGTCTTGTCGAGACCCTCGACCTGCTCACTGTACAAAATGCCCATTGGGAGCAGTTACCGGCGTTCTGCTTTTCAAAATTGAAGTCTGCATAGAAAGAAGGAAACCATTTTTTGGTTCTAATGAGGAAATCAATCGTTTTTGGCCAGACGTGTTTTTCATGACAACTGTGGCAGCTCCATCTCATCCGTTTTTATTTTTCAATTTGTTCCTTTCCGCTCCTGCACCTCACCTGCTTTGCCCCGCCTTGGTCCTGCCCCCCCAAAACACCCACCCCGCTCCAGGCATGGCCTCCATTTTGATGTCAGCGGTGGGACTGGGCGTGCACTTCACCACCACCACCACCACCGCCCCCCTCCCGCAGCCTCCTCCTCCTCTTCCTCCGCCGCATCAGCAATTCTCGCTCCCGCTGCCGCCTCCCGTCCGCTACCCCCCCGCCGGCCGACCCAGCAGCAGCAGCAGCGGCGGTTCAGTTAAGAGGGCCAAGAGGCAGCACAGGAGAGGTAGCTACCACGCCGCTCGCTCGCTCGCTCGGAGGAGCCTGTCGTCACCTCCATTGGTCCTCTTGTCTCCCGTTCTGCCATTCTCAGTCTTGTCCTTCTCGTCACCTGTCATCCATCCATCCATCGTACCTCAAAGTATAGGCGGGGGGGGGGGGGGGGCATACTAATACCGGTCTGAAAAGAAAAATGGATCATCTCTTCTTTTGTTGTGTACCACACCAGCATCCATCTGCCTCGTGAGATGCTATCAGAGGCCAGACGGGTACGCACGGCCGACATTGGCTTCTCCTGCCCTTTTGTGTTCAAAGCGATCGGCGCTGGCGGCCCACAACAGCACGAAAGCCCGCACCAGAGCATTGTCGTAAAGCAAGTTTGGGGTGACTGCGCCCACGTCACTCACCGCCATTTAAAGCCATATTTACAGTGGCGTCAAAATCCGACACTCGTTCCTCCCGCGACGTCGTTTTGAAAGCAATTGACAACGTCCCACATCACCAACTTTTTTCCCCATCTTTGACTGTCTTGTCCGTGCTACCCGCTAACTGGCTTTTGCATGCCGCGCAAAAAAGAAGGTGCAAATTTCCCCATGAGATTCTAAAGGCTGTATTCCGTTTTCAGCTTCTGTTCAGAGAGCCGAGGAGGTGATCCGACGTTACATGGAGGCGGTGCCCGGCGTCCCGGACGAGGTCGTGCTCTACTGACTGCATGCTTTGCAACTTTTTGTCTCCTGACACCTTCCGTTTCACTTCCCAGGACTGCATCATCTGCATGGATCAACTGTCCAATCCCTCCGGCTACGAGGCGCAGCCGCCGGCTACGACGGAGGAGGCCGGCCAGGGCATCTTGCCGGACGCCGTGGGGAAGTTTGTCAAGTGCGGGCACACCCTGCACATGCTCTGCATGCTGGCCATGTACAACAACGGCACCAAGGTACGGATGGAGAAAATGATTGTTAAAATTGAAAAAGATGCTTTCAAAAACATTCAAAGATGAAATGGGCAACTCCGCACTTTAACACACACACACACACAACAGCCCCAAGTGATTTACATCAAAAGTACATCGGATCAACAAGTCGCTCTTCTCTTTATCTCCGCAGGACGGCAGCCTCCAGTGCCCCTCGTGTAAGACCATCTACGGCGAAAAGACGGGCACGCAGCCAAAAGGCAAGATGGAGATTTACAGCATCCCCCAAGCGCTGCCCGGACACCCGGACTGCGGCACCATCCAAATCATCTACAGCATCCCGCCAGGAATACAGGTGGGCCGCGCCCTGGGCCAGACATGAGAAGCGCCGTCGCTCGCTCGCTCGCTCGCTCACGGTGGCCGCCGCTTTTGCGCTGCCTACCGCAGGGTCCCGAGCATCCCAACCCGGGACAGCCCTTCACCTGCCGGGGATTTCCTCGCTTCTGCTTCTTGCCCGACAGCGACAAAGGCAGGAAGGTAATATGTTTTGGGAGCCAGCCGCGGTATGTGAAAATCCCACCCACCAGTTAGCTAAATGCTAACTGGCTCATGTAAGCCAGCATGATGGGGTTGTCATAAGCGTCCAAACAAAGGCTACTTTAACCCACAAGGTGCACTAACGTGTTTGAAATATCTTAAACATTTCAAATGCAACTATTCTACAACTTTCCAAGGGATTTAGGGCAAATTGAGGTTTCATTTGATGTTTTATGCACGGCGGCGCCGTTAACTAGTTTTTCAACTGCAGCACCAAAGTACCTGTTGTAGTCTTTCCTTTGTCATGAACAAGGCCAACATTATCCATATTCAACAGCAAACAATGAAGGCTAACGCACTCCCACAAACATAAAAACGGTTTGTTTGACTTACTTTTTCGATGACTTGACTTTCCTTCCATGGCTCTGTTTTTCAATGACATCAGTCCGTTTCCTTGGCAGCTTTAATTCTACACTCCTGCAGTGTGTTGTGCATGCATGCACAAGTTCAGCAAATGTAAAACATGACTCATGATTAAAAATCAAAGTGCTCTCCGAAAGCATTCCATCCCAAACATTTCCTCCTGACACGCGCACCTGGCCCAATCAACTGGGCTTGTTCACAAGGCTGCTAGCAAATTATTGCTCACTGGGTGGCTGGCACAGTTTCTCATTATAGAACTTTGAAAACGTCTCAGAAGTGCAACAGAGTCAAATAACACCTCGGGGTTCGTCACAATAGATTCACCCCTACCCCGTTCTTTTCATCTTACCTCATCCTGTGTCCTTTTTTGTATGACCAAAGGTTCTGGAGCTGCTGAAGGTTGCGTGGATGCGCCGCCTCATCTTCACGGTGGGCACGTCCAGCACCACCGGCGAGCCCGACACGGTGGTGTGGAATGGCATCCACCACAAGACGGAGATGATGTCCAACCTGTCGGGACACGGCTTCCCGGATCCCAACTATCTGGACAATGTCCTGTTGGAGCTGGCCTCTCAGGGCGTGACCGAGGACTGCCTCAAAGCCCCCGGCCCCTCCAGCTAAGTGAACCGCAGCAGCCCCCCCCCCCCCTTTTCACATCCTCCTATTGGAAGGGAACCCATTCAAGACCGGGCCGCGGTATAAACACCACCATACAGGCAGTGGAATCGGGAAGAACCCGATCATTTTTCCACCTTCGGAACTCATACGGGAGCCTAATAGGCGCTGGAAATGCAGCACGCTGCTGTGTGAACACGGTTGCTGTAATAGCCCCTTTTCTGCTACGCTTCTGATGCAGCTACATTCCTACAAACCTTATTCTGGGGAAAAGGAAAGCGTTGTGGTACATTCTTCATTTCTAGCTTCAACCACGTTTTCCGCTCGGTTGTCGTGACGGCATCGATAATTCAAAACTCAAGTAGCACTTTAGTTGTGACGGTGCAGAAATCTGCAATTTAAAAAAATGAAAACAAAACTAGGGGTCAGAATTATGCAATTGAAAGCGTAGCAAAGTGATGCTGCGTTGGGGTTAGGGGAGTCCAAATTTGAACAAGCGGTGAGCCACAAGTCAGAAAAGACATGTTCTTTAACACATGCTTTGGTTAACATTTGAATCGGATCCTGCACCCTTTTCGTTTGGACTCGTCTATTTTGCTAAATGGGCGTGGCGTACTTTCTCTTTTGGTTAGCGTCGTAGCCAAATCCTGCACGGCTTGATGCTCTACCCCGACTGCCAATCTGAAGACAAAAGCCAAGAAAGTGCTCCAATGGTGACAATCACGGACGGACGGACGGCCTCACTTCCTGTACTCACATGAATGATCCCGCCTCTCGCGGCACAAGTCACTGCAATAAATGATTGATGACAACAAAGAGACTCTATGGTATCAATTGAGAACTACGAAAAACAAAACAACGATGCAAGGCAACACAATTTATTTGGAAAGGCCTAATTGGCGTTAAGGTACAGCATGTTCACATGGGGATTAGTCATAGCATTCTTTACTGTTAGGTCAGGGACAGTGGGCCCTGCTTGATACATTCAGACTGACCTGTTTGTTTTAGCCACATAATATAATGGTACATATAGGCAAAAGCCCCTCGGAGCATTTATTCCATATCCTTGATATCTAGCAGAAGGTCCATGGACTAGTAGGCTTTTCCACGAGTATGTCTGCATGCTACTTAATACAGAGCTTTAGGTTAACTCGTCAAATTGTATAATGTCAAAGTTGTCCTAATGCGCAGAAATGTCATACGGTCGCGGATAAAAAAAAATCCTGAAACTTGATATTGAATAAATGCTCAAATGGCTTTTCATAAATGTGCTAACGTACAAAAGGCTGTGTTAATCTCAAACCCCTTGAGAGGTCAGGGCGTCCATACGCTGGATATAATGGAAAGAAAAACAAAGGACAACTAGTTAGTCTCTTTTGCTCAGTAGCCACCAGCATTTTAGCTGGGTAAGGGTCACACGGTCCTTAACTAGGTTGAAGCTCTCGACTGCTGCGCTGGCTCAGCCACGAATCGGTTGGTCACAGTGAAGGTAATACCGTTAGCTGACGACCAGTTAGCTGGAATGACGATGTAAACGGCTGCATTAGCTTTGTGCTAGTTAGTCAGGATGAAGATGGAGCTAGGTCAGCTCATCAACAAGTGGCCACCTTGAGTCAAGCTGTAGACGGCTATCTTAAGCTTCTCGTGCCAGCCGTTGTAACTGGAATTAAGACAGACTGTTCCTTCGGCTTTTTAATTCCAAAGTATCAATTCAGAGTATGAGACAGGCCCCCAAGCGTTAGTGTTTTAGTTAGCATCCCTGCACACGGCGGTGTTACAGTTGAATAAATAGAATAAATAAAAAAAGGTACAAACATTAGCATACGATATGACTTAATAGTGTCAGTAATGATGCCGTGGATGCTAATGGTGCACGCACGCACGCACGCACACAATGTGACTTCTTTTTAGTGCCAATGTTAGCAAACCAAACAACAACAATGGCAGATTGTTGACCACGCCATTTCTGGGCTTTGACTGGCTTCAGTAGTTAACTTTTCCTGGTACTTGCATGTTGACTCCGCTGTAGTCCACCATGTACATTGGCCACTGCTGAGGACACAAAATGGCAGGCAGCAGAGAGTCAATCAGTCATGACGCAAATGGATAGCCAGAGCCAAGAAAGGCTCCATTTTGTTCATCTCAGATATGTCACACGTACCATGACTGGAATCTGATTGGCTGACGGGGCAAGCTCTGCGGAGGAGGGGGCGGGGCCTCGGTGGGTCTCCTGGACGCGCTTGCGCTTCCGCCGACTGGTCGAGGCTTCGGGCGCTAATGCTTAGGCAACAAAAACAAGTTCAAGATCAACAAAAGGCTTGTTAATAATGTATGTGATGATGATGACGACTTGATACCTGTGTTGCAAGGCTGACTGCACAGTTCAGAGAAAGGCCTGTGAGAGACACATTGGACATTCATATTAGCAGTCTATCCATTTTGGTTGGCACCCAATTTCGCAATCTCAGTTGCTGTCAAGCTAGCTGTTATCATTTGAATACCAACTATTAGCATTTGATCAATTCTCTGAGCATAAATTGCTGGCTGTACACTGCTTGCTTACTGTAGCTGGCTCTTGACGCTGAAGCTGATTTTGTCTTTGGCATGGAGGATCCTCTCCAGGCAGGCGGCATCGTAGGTACCCGGGTTCCGGAAGGGCACGTCTTCGGGGAGGCCTTCCACCTCCACACTGGCGGGGCTGCCGCGGATCAGCTTGTACGGCACGGCCACGGCGCGGTCAAGCCCCAGAGCCTCGCCTAGAGACAAAGCAACGCGACGCTACAAATGTTTCCCAGACGGCGGCGGCGGCAGCGTACGATGTCTTTGCTTCATTACCGTATTTCTTGTTAAACAGCTCCTTGACCTGCTCGCGGAGGACCACCTTCTCCCCAACTCGGTTGACATCGTCGTCGTCGTCATCTAACAGGAGACAAATGGCATTTATCCACAAGCTAAGCTACTAAAAAGTGAGCCACAACCTACCAACCATTTATGGTAGCGTAGGCCTTCTTGAGTAACGTGACCCGGCGAGGTGCTGAAGAACATTATGAGCGCTTTTAATCAAGGTACCAATTGGAGCGCCTGTTGCTCTGTACTCACCAGGTTTTGGAATGAGTCCTTGGAAAGGTCTGGAAATGGATAGGCAGCGCTTAGCTTAGCTTCATTTGACAGCCACAACATGGTTTACAACAACGAGCAATCACCTGGTGATGGTGAAGTTAATTTTGTCCGCAACAGCCAGGATGCGCTCCAGGTTCTGCGAGCCGAAGGTGCAAGGCTTGCGGAAGGGGATCCCGGGCGGGAGTCCCTCGATGATGACCGAGTCCGGGTTGTTTTTGATGCGCTTGTAAGGCACTTGCACCGGGTACTTGATGCCCAGCGCCTCGCCGT
Organism: Syngnathus acus; assembly: GCF_901709675.1. Taxonomy (NCBI): domain Eukaryota; kingdom Metazoa; phylum Chordata; class Actinopteri; order Syngnathiformes; family Syngnathidae; genus Syngnathus; species Syngnathus acus. The sequence goes on along the minus strand of NC_051099.1, from coordinate 508,426 downwards.
ACTTTCTGTTGAACAGGTCCTGGACCTGCTCCCGCAGCGTGTTGGCCAGGTCGATCCTGGACAGCTTGGACTCCAGGCACTCTGGAGATGGAAAACGCTCTCATTTGGGCGAGCTACACAGAGTTAGCTAGTTATCTTCAGTCATCCAATGAGGTGGTACCTGAGAAAGCGGGTCTTTTGGACAACGCAGTAGCGTCCTCTGTGAGCGCTGTCACTTCCTTAGCGTCCAGCTCTTTATGAAGAACCAACCATTCAGAAGGTCAAACCTTTGAACCATCTCAGCAGGATGCACCCAAAATGGGAAAATCAAACTTTGGACTTTGCCTCCCTCACCCGAGTCGCAGACGGAAGGCATCTCTTGCTTGACTTGCTCGCTCAGCAGCTCGGGCCTACGGACACGATGAGGCCTGCCGTCAATGACGCTGGCTGGCTGGCTGGCTCTGCCTTTGTTTGGCACGAGGCCAACCGAGTGTGGGTGTTTCCGCTCACGTTTTGATGACAAACTTGATGCGGTTGGCGGCGGCCAGGATCTTGCGCAACTTGGCCGCCCCGAAGCAGTTGGGCCGCCGCAGGGCGATGCCCTCGGGCAGCCCGCTCACAAACAGGTCCTCGGGGTACGTTTGGAACTTGGAGTAGGGCACCTTGGCTGGCTCGGGGAGGCCCAAAGCTTCAGCTGAGCAACAAAACCATGTTGAAAAATAAAACGGTGCGTCCAAAAATAAGCGACAACAACTTCTTTGTGCACTTACCGTACTTGAGGCTGAATAAGTTCTCCACCTGTCTGCGCAGCTGAAGAATCATTTCACCAATGTCCTCCACCAGGCTGCCTGCTGAATGACAAAGACAAGTTTTCATGTGAAAAAAGAAAATAACTTTGAAAAAAGCCTTACCTTCAGAGGGTCTTCGGAGGTTGAGTGGTGCCGTATTGGGCGACAACACTTGGGCGGCTGCAAGAACAGCATAAGAGAATTTTGAAACGCTTCCAACGAGATTCGTCAACGACTTTACTTGTTGGTTTTAGCTTATTTGTGGATGGGGTGGAGGGCCGTGTATTTTGCAGTTTGATGTTCATTTGGAGCGCTTGGATTTGTCGTGTGCGCTTAGCTTACCTCTGCTTTGTCTCCTGCAGTGGTCATTTGCGAAAGAAAAGAAACTTAAGCAAAGCACAGTCAAAACAATAAAAGAAAAAAAAAAAAGCATATGCGCTAAACCCCAAGTTCGCATTTGTGTGGACTCTCCTTATGTGGAAGCAAAACAACTTGCTGAACGTTTCATATTCTTAATAATAATACATTTTATTTAGAAGGCGCCTTTCAAGGCACTCAAGGTGGCCGCCGTACAGACATAAAATAGCATATAAAATGACCGGAGATTGTGATTGCTTCATCTTTTTTGCTACTTAAAGAGAGTGACTGCACAAATGTCGCCTTGGGTCCCCAGACAGCTGTGTGTTAGACTGGGGGGAGGGTCATCCTAGTGCAAGTTGCTAGTGGAAGAAGCGCTACAGTGGGGGAGGATGGATGGATGGATGGATGGATGGATGGATGGATGGATGGATGGATGGAGGGAGGGAGGGAGGGAGGGAGGGAGGGAGGGAGGGAGGGAGGGAGGGAGGGAGGGGTGGCTCGCTGGCTGGCTGGCTTTGCATGTGGCAACTTCACGAAGGTAAAGTTTATCTGCGAGGCCCGAAACAACAAGCAGGCTACAGGGGCGGCGGGCGATCTGCGAAGCCGGTGAGGGATCAGTCGGTGGTCCGGGAAGGTGGCTAGGGGGGAGCTGTGGCCCTTACCTGCGAGGGGGCCCGAGGGAGAGGACGCGGCCCGACACCAGGGGGCGGGCTCAGACGTGGCCCGACACGAGGGGGCGGAGGCGGGCTCGGGCTCGCCGGCCTCCTCGGCGTTGGAGCCGGCTTGGAAAAACAAGAGCAAGGTTTGTGATACGGCATGTTTCCCCCGTTGCATTTGTTTGACTTACCCGGCACCGTAACTTGAATGATGTCCCCGTCCGGAGGCTCCGTTTTAATCCTCTTAATGGGGAGGCAATCTGCCGAAGGACCTGCAGGGGGCATCGTCATCGTCATCATCATCATCTTTGATGGCGGGCGGGTTCGAGTTCTCACCTGCTGCGCACTCAGCCAGGGGACTGGCGCACACGCTGGTCGACCTGTGCAATTCAACACGCGGGACGGGACGGGACAGCTCATTAGGAGGCGTTTGTTGGCCCTGCCTGCCAAAACAATGCAACGCGCTCTGACCAGTCGCTGTGAGGATTGACTGGCAGCTCCGCGGCGCTGGGCGTGAGACTCAGGTTCTCGTCTTCTGGGGCGGAGGACCCCGCGTCCTGCTTGCTTTCTTCCTTCGACATCTTGCCGGCGGCAGCTTGGGGGAGAGCATCAAAGACGGTGGGTGGGTCAGGTTTCGGAGAATTCTTAACAAATGTTACAATGGCAAAGCTTGGGGCCTGAACATAGATAGCTCCAGGCATCTTGACACACTTTGTCATTTACGTCAATGATAATGATTCCATATGATAAATGCGTGCACGTGCTGAATTGATCTTACCTGTGAAAATCTTTTCATCAAACATCCTGTAAGGCAAAGCAGACAGTGAAAAAGCGCCAATGTACTTGGAGTGAGCTTTTCGCCAATGTTCCTCGAAAGGAACGGAACGGAAAGGAAAGCACGGACGTACCGCCTGACCGCAAATCGGATGGCGTGGCGCTGGTCCAGGATGCGTTTGAGTTTGGGGACCCCGTAGGTGCACGGGCGCTTGAAGGGGATCTGGTCCGGGATGCCCAGAATCTCCACCGCGCCCGGGTCGCACGCTATCTTGCGGTACGGAACCGGCACCATGTGGTCCAGACCCAGGGCCTCGGCTAGAAAGACAAGAAGAAGAAAAAAAAAGTTTTTATGCATCACAATTGGGAAAAGTGGGCCGGTCCATCTTTGCTTTGATGGCAGATCCCGCTTGCCGCCTCCTCCTCCTCACCGTATCTGCTGTTGAACAGAATCTGGACACATTCCCTCAAGGTGTTAATATCCTCCGTCTCCCGAATGAAGGAGTCCCATTTTTCTGCGGAGGCAGGATGACCATTGAATGAATATTTGGATTTCATTTGTGTTTCCAGCTCGCGAGCGAAGGCATACCCGATTTCTCGTGTACGATGGAGAAGAGTAGCCTCTTGGAAATGTGGACACTCGCAGGTGTCTGACCCGGTTCACCGGCTCGTTTTGTTGTTTCATCTACGGATCCACAAAAGCACACAGACGGAAAAGTCAGCGCGCGTCCGGTTCCGAACGTGGGCGGAGCTCCCGACCGGCCGGCCGGGGGCGCTACCGTTGCTAGCGGCAGCCTTCCCACACGTGCCCTTGTCCGTCCAGTCGGCCAGTCGGTCCTTGGCCAGGCTGAGGAGCGACGTGGCTTTGAAGTCCGGCGTGCCATCTGGGTGGGGTTTGGAGGACACGGGCATGCCGTACAGGAAGTTTGAGAGAACGGAGTTGGCGGAAGTGGCGGGACTTGGCGGTGTGACTACCTGGGCAGTAGTCTTGACTGGGCCAGCGCCGCTCTGAGCCGCGGGGCTGCCGGAAGAGCTTTGATGGCCCAGCTCTGCGCTCGCCGACTTGGACAAGTCTTCCGTCGGCCTGCGCGACAGACCGGAGGAGGAGCCGCGTCAAACGCCCGCTCTCCCAATTCGTCTCGGAGCCCAAACTAATACGCCGCAAATAGTCACGCTTACAAAAATAGCGGCAGAACCCTAACGAGCCGTGAAGCCCGAACTTGTCACTGAGCCGGCTGGAAATTGTCAGCCGTGTTAGGTGCTGACCTTGTGACGGTGAACTGTATCCTGTGGCTTTGCTCGAGAATTTGTACGAGCGTCTTGGAGTCATACTCTGACGGCTTTCTCAAGGAGACGCCCTCCGGGAGACCGTGGGCCACAAGGCAAGCGGGCTCCTTCTGGAGCCACTCATAAGGCACGGGGACTAGGGTGCTCTTTCCAGCCGCTTCACCTGCGCACACCGACGGGGAATCCGTTGGCGCAACCCTCAAACACTTTTACACTTGCCATGCGACCGGGGAAAAAAAGGGCTTACTGTAGAGAACGGTAAAGACCTCGTCCACCATCTTCCTCAGGACAAAAATGTTGGACTGCGCGTCCGTTTGTGGTGGTGGCAGCGGCGGCAGCGGCGGCGGCAGCGTAGGCGCTCGGCCCGTTTTCGCACGCTCGCCTTCCTTTCCCGCCTTGCCCGGATCCACATCCTGGTCTTTGGCAGAGGTCACGTCGGGCAGGTACGAGGGCGCCCCTACAGGCAAAGGATGAGAGTGGCATCGAAAACCTAGCACAAATGTCCTTCAGCCCCAAATAACTCTCGGGAACACGTGGGAGGAACTTACGGCAAAACTTGTAGAATTCAGTCTGGATTTCTCTCCTGGAGTTGAGGAAAATGCGTCCCTTTTCTGTACCAACTGCGATAACGCTGTCCTCGTGGACGGTGACACAGGCCACCTCGGCGTTCAACTTGGACATGGCCATGCACTGGACAAAAAGCTCGCTTACTACACACATCTGGTAAGTTGCGCGGCGGCGGCGGCGGACTTACCACCGAATCCAGGGCCGACACCAAGCTGGTGAGGATCTCCTGCCTGGCAGACGGCGCTGGAAGCGCAGGATCGCAGCGGGAGGTGGGCCGCACGCCATCACATGTCAGCTTCCTCATTTGAGACATGGCCGCTACAAGGACAACAAGAACACACTGTTGGCAATTTCTTAGCATCCGATAGCAACATACTAGCATCCGTTTGTCATCAATAACATAGCATCTGCGAGTCCTACGTTCACATCTTAATACCCCCCTTTAGCGCCTCCGTCTGACCACGTCTCAATCTGTTATCTTAGCATCGGTCGGCCGCCTCAGTCACATGCCGTTGGGCGAAGGGACGAAGACGGGACTGGCCGGCACGTTGCCACGGCAACCGCAACCCGTCTCCTTGGAAACTAATCTCGGGGCATGCGAACAATGTAGCGCTGGCCCTTTAATCTCCGCAGACACTGCCGAGCATTATGCCGGCCGGTCGGGGCTCTGGCTCCATCGACGGAGGAGGAGGAAGATGGATGGAGAGGAAGAGGCAGGCGTGGCCGTCCGTCTAAATGCGTTTCCCCCGAGGCCGCAGCAAACATTCACCGATTAGGGCCTGACAATAGACTGAGCCTGAACACATAGCCCAGATCAGGAAGTGACGGACGGACGGACGGAGCGCAGATAGAGCAGCATGATAAATAACACACAGTCAATGGCAATGACATACAAACCTGCTCAAGTGAGCGTTTGTGGGAAAACTGGGCAGGCACCAGACACAATTTGACACTTTGACAAAGTTGGTGGGAACAGTGTGGAAAACAAGATGGAATATTTATGGTTAGTAACATTTGACACACAAGCGAGTTAGCCACCGTAAATTGAAACACCAACCAGTCCATTGAATTTCCTCAAACGCTACACTGGAGACCAAGAACTTTTGGCACTCCAACACCAAACAACAGTCTATCGAATCCTGTGCAATTTCAACTTGGACTGAGTTTAAAGTAAAGCGTTAAGCGTAAGGCCGACATTAACGACGAGCCTTGTTGCTTTTATTAACAAATAAACACACACTACCCCAAATTGAAAGGAGGAGCGAGCACAAATCAACAACTGTCAAATAACCCCCAAAAAGTTCAGTTGAACTCGATTTAAGATTGTGTTCAAAACAACACAAACAAAAAAACTAAAAGACGACTTTTAAACGCTCCGTTTGGTTGCACAGCAGCTGGCATTGTTGTGTGGTCCGAAATAACCTTTAAGCAGACACTTGAACGAAGGACAACCAAAAAGACAATTGACGCCGCGCACGCACTCTTGCTCTTACAAAACAAGACGGGAGAGTCTTTTTCATTTTGCCGCTGTCTTAATTGACTGACATTCTTGAGTTCAGCAAGCAACCAAGCGCGAGCTAATTAGCTAACGGGCTAGCTAAGTAGCTGGCTAGTTAGCTCGCGAGCTAACATTAGCACCCCCCCCCCCCCTCCCTCTCGTTGATGTCGTCGCGAAATAATCTATTGATTCTTCACATACAATCCACTCATTTCTCAATGAATGTACAATGTATGCTACAGATAACGTTTGGGAAGGTTGAAAGATGTAAAAAAAGAAAAAAAAAGAACCCATAGCTCACCTTAATTCGCGATTAAATCCGCCTGGTCGTTTGCTGTCAATCCCAGAATCGTTTTTTTTTAATCCATCGTTAAAAACGCACAAATGTCGCTCAACGCACTTTTTTTGGGGGGGTGGGGTACAGACGTAATCCCAACCTGAATATTTGTATCTCCTCTCTTGCTCTTGTTTTCTCCCCTCCAGAGCACTAGTAAGAGTAGTAGTGTCCTTTTCGCAGCCCTCTTCTCGTTCTTTGTTCTGTAATCCAGTAAAATTGAAAGTCATTCGCCCTCCTGCTAATCCCAACCCCAACTCAACGGCGGCGTCCATTGGCTGCGGCCGGCCCGAGCAGGATTAACCGGAGAAACTCCGGAAAGGGACACGATTGGGGAGGAGGAGAAAGAGAAAGGAAATTCCGAGCGTGTATGATCTTTTTATTGCATCCGTTCGTCCGTCCAAACAAGTCCAAGAAGCCTGCGGGAAATGAATACACAGCACAGCATACATTTAGCCAATTAGAAATGCTGCGAGGGCCACAGGCAGCGTACGTCAATGAAGAAAAACAAAAGCAGTTATTGTGCATTGGTTAAAAAAAAAAAAAATATATATATATATATATATATATAGAACAACAAGCACACGTTTTAATTAGAATAGCAATGTAAACACAGCTTTAAAAAAACGTGTGTGCTGTTTATCCTGTATGATCGTCGTGAACAACAAACCAATTAGCTAGCCCTGGTTGCCAATGTTTCACTGGAAGAAATCCAATATCTTGCTCCGGTGCATTCAAATAGTTCTGTGAATATGAAGAAACAGCAGCCAGTGAGAAAACTGTTTGGGTTGTAAATATTTAATGAGTCAGCCTGGGAAAGCATTGCAGCATTAATCCCGATAATGAGAGTTCCCGATACAGTACAAGACTGGAGCTCTTCTTTTGCCATCCACAAAATCTTTGAGAATAGCGGCTAGACCTTTTGAGCCCAAGTAAAGCACCGGTAACATTGCATTCTTAAACGTGTGTACATTATTTGTCACTGTCTGTGACGGATTCTTTCGCATTGGCGACCGATCCCTTCAAGCGCACAGAAATACTTTTGTCATCTCTGCGAGTCACTTGGTAGATCATTTTAAAGCAATAAATAAAAGAACAAACAAAAGTGACCTAGTGGTAAATTCTCGGACATGAAGCGGCAACCGCTACAGTAAGACAAGGAAAGTTGCTTTTGCCGGAAGATCATTTCTCTCAGGAAGGCGTTTTATTTACAGCGCTCGGACCTCGCTCGCAACTGGATCGATAATAGGTGCGTGGTTACGATATCAAGTTCATACGTCCGCCACCGCAGGATGGATGGATCGGTCGGACGGACGTTCTTCTGAGTCCCGGTTGATGCTTTCTCGTCTTGTATCAGCGCTGCTGCTGCTGCTGCTGCTGCAAACACCGACCACCCCCCCCCAAACAAACAAAAAGATGTTTTAGTACCACCGGCAGGATGTACGCCAGCCACCGTAGTAAAGTCACTCAAAAAAGATACGCACGTCTTGATTGCTGTCGGGCTCCTGATGGTGAATTCCGTTGGCTGACTTGTGGGCTCCGTGCATCTGAAGGAGAAGAAGCAGATGAGTGAGTGATGGATGGCTGGCTGGCTGGCTGGCTGGCTGGCTGGATGGAGAATGATTCGCCTTTTTCAGGAGTATGCCATCCATAGCACCTTACCGGGCTTTTCTCTGGATGCTTCCTCATGGCCTGCACCAGTTGGTCCACCTGCTGGTTGTGCTCCAGGGCCGTCCTCAGGGCGTCCTCAGTGCTGAGCAGCTGCTGGCGAAGGCGGCTCACCTCGGAGTCCAAAGCCGAGGGGTCCAGCATGGAGTGACGGCGGTGGTCCGGGGAGAATCTCTCACGGCCCTGGAATAAAGGCAAGTACTACTGCACTTCTACCGCTCATCTTCAAATTTGTAAAACGAGTCGTCCGTCTCTCACCAGCACGAGGAGTTTATCCCGAAGCGTCTTGATGTCATCCTGCAGTTTTTGCTCCTTCACCTTCCACTCGGCTTTGCGCATTTCACGGTTCAGATCTTTGTCCATCTCTCGAGAGTGTCGACGCGACTCCAGGAGCAGAACCCTCAGCTCGTTGAGGTTCCTGGTACCGACCGAGTCGAGAAACGCTTGCAAAAGAGCCTCCTTTCAAAAAGATGCTAACAGATGCTTAGCTAATCCTACCCCTCTTTCTTCAACAGCTCTTGGCTGATGCTGAGCAGCTGCCCGGAGGCATCGTGGGACTTTCTGGTCATGGACTCAAGCTCCGCCTCCAAACGCACCTTCTCCCGCACGAGGGCTTCGGCCTTCCTTTCCCCCGAGCGAACTTTGCCCTCCAGAACTGCCGAGGGGGGTGGGGGAGGAACCGGTGTTGACTTTGTTTGAGTGAATAATGCACTGTTGTCAGGTAGACTTGCCTCCAATTTGAGATTTGAGAGCTTCAACTTGGGAGGTGAGAGTGGAGACCTCTTTTTCCCTTTTCAGGAGCTTCTCCGTGGTTTCTGAAAAGAAGACAATGGTTTACATCTGTGACATGGGCTGTCACAGAAGTCAAAAGTGTAGATAGAAACTGTAAAGAGTTATACCTTCAATGTTCTGCTCGAGCTTCTTGTCAGAAAGGTGGCTATCTTCAATCACCTATGAGAATCAAGCGTTAGATAACTGGCCATCAGGCGGCGCTGTTGCGCATCATCGCTCACGTTAGCGTCGCGGTCGGTCTGGATGGCCTGCAGCTGATTGGCCGTCACCCTCAGCTTCTCTCGCAGCTTCTGGACCTCCTCTTGACTGACCTCCCGCAAGGATCGGGAGTCCGCTAACTGTTTCTCCGAAATCTCAAGCCGTTCCTTCAGCTCTCGAGCGCTCTCCCGTTGAAGCGCCTCCATCTCCGCCAGCCTTTTCTCAGCCCGCTGCAGTTTGCCGCCGGCTTCCTCCAAGGCCTCACTACCGGTGTGGTCCTCGGCCTCCTGGAGGCGAGCGACGAGGTCTTCGCGTTCCTTGGTGAGGATGGCGGCTTCGATTTTGTACTTGGCCTTGAGGTTCTCCACCTCGAGCTGATGCTCCATCTTCAGGCCCTCCACGGTGGCCCGAAGCTCTCGTCCCTCGGGCGTGGAGCTTTCACCGGAGAACGAGGTCTTGAGCTCCTCCAGGGACTGCTGGTGGTCGCTTACCAGAGAGTCAAATTTAGCCTGCGCCGAGACGAGCAAAAGAGCATTAAAAGCGAGCTAGCCGAGATGAAGACGTGGCTCGGGAAGGAATGGGATGGGCTAGTTACCTTCCAGGCATCCATCATGTCCATGTTCTCCTTAGTGGCCTGCTGGACCTTCAGCTTCAACTCACCAATCTCCTGGCTCTGTTTCTCCGACAGCAATTTTAGCGCCTCGGTCTCCCGTCGACTCGCCGCCAACGCCGCCGGATTCGATTGAGATTCGAGCGCTTGGGCGCTGGCGGCGCCCGGCAGCTGACCCCGAAGGATCTCGATCTCGGCCCTGGTTCGGCCCAGCTCCTTTTCCAGCTGCACGATGCATCTTTGCTCCTCCACCGTGGTTTGCTGGTATGGGGAAGAACAGAGGAAGGTTAACCATCATATTTGGGGAATAAAAGTCCTTCCCAAGTGTCATTTCCATTTCCAAGCAATGCAATCAGTCCAAAGAGAGGAATGGACGCATCCCTGTCCGTCTTGTGTTACTGCAGCAGCGTGAAAATGGGAAATTGTGAGAAGAGCGCAGCCACTGTCGCAAGCATCCATTTGAAACAAGTCCATTGCTACTTTGAAGGCACGACTTGACTTTTTTTTTTGGAAGACAACAGCACACAAGAGGAAATATATAGCAAAGTGTGTGGAAGGTATCCAGAATCAGGTCTCATGTTTTTGAGCAAATGTGGTCGGTCACCTTGGTCCTCTTACCCAACCCCAAGGATGCAGAGTCATGCTTGCATTTTCCCTGTTGGCAAAAACACACTTTACTGCACCCAAATACAACTGGGAGTCCATTTTTGGGAGCAATGGGTGGGGCAAGTGATGAAATGCCCCAGCATTTGTATCCAATCAAGTCATGGTAACAATCCCGCCTAGAAACAAGGACTGCTCGGGGAAAATGGGCCAATCCTCTCCGATGGTAAGCGTGACTTTTCATCGGCGCTGCCCCTGGAATTCCCCCGGACAACAATTGATGGATTACCTCCAGGTCTCCTTTGGTGATGGACTCCTCCTCCACTCTGAACTGGAGGTCCTCCACTTTCCTGAAAACAACAGGGGCTTTTACCCAACGAGTCTTGTACTTGACTTATTTGTAGCTTGACTGCGGGCATACTAAATGACGCCAAGACTTGACACTCAGAGATGATGGGCTTTTGCGGGTGCTGCTGTTTTGGTCAGCAACAGGTGACAGCCTTCAACGTTACCTCTTCTCTTCCTCCAGCTGATTGGCGAGCTCCACCTTGGCTTTCTGCACGCCGGCCAAGGCGGCCGTGACTTGCTGCAGGGCGCCCTCGTTCTCCGACACATACTGGAGAGGACATCGGGTCAGGACGGACGTGCGAGCGAGCGAGCGAGACCTGATCTGGCTAACGTTTGCCACCTGCACATGCTGCGACTTGAGGGCGCTGAGCTCCTTCTCCACCTCGCAAATGCGGCTGGTGGCTTTGGCCATGTCGGCGCGCTCCAGGTCGCGCTCAGCCAGCAGCTGCTCGATGTGCTGCTGTTTCTCCTTCAGCGCCTCCTGCAGGGCGGTGGTGCCCGAGATCTTGCGGGCGTAGCGCGACGACGTCTCCGTCAGCTTGGAGGAACAAGAGCAGGGGGGAGAAAAAAAATACAAAAATCGAGGTGAAAACATTTTGTCAGCCACTAGAGGGTGGTGTTTGACACATTTCGCCATTTAGAAGATGATCACCAATATAAGATCATCAACATTCACTATAATTATGGCCCATTCCTTTTCAAATGATCATTTTGGGGTTGCAATTTATCCGATTAATTGTGTAACCTATTCTAAGCCTCTCCATGACATTTATTCGTATTTGATCACATTCTTTAGTATTTTTCTGCGTTCTTGATGAGAATTTGCTGCCAAGGAGTGTATTTGAGGAGAATCAACGGCGCTTAATCACAAGGGACAGACCGCCATCAGTCAAGCCGAGCGAGCGAGCAAGCATTCTCGCTCACGCCGCCATCTTTACGCCTGACGGAGAATAAAGCAAAGGTTGCCAGCAATGAAGTCAAGTAAAAATGAAAAAAAGAGGCGTCAACCGCCCAGCAAAATCAATGGCACGTCGTCCCGTTTGGTGACTTTGGAGGTTGCTCGCTCTGCAAAAATGAAGGCGTGAGCGAGCGCAAGACCTTCGAATGATCTCACCAGGCCGGCGCGGCTGGGTCGCCCGCCCACCGACGAGGCCACCGAGCTGACGGAGCTGATGGACGAGCTGCTGGGGCTGTGAGCCAGCGACGACACGCCCATGGCCACTCGCTTGCTCTTCTTGGCCTTGGCCGGGCTGGTGGACGGGAAGCCGATGCGGATCACCTTGTGTACGGGCGCGAACAGGCCAAACTTGTGGAGGCACTGGAAATATCTGCCAGGACAGAATGCAATGATGCCACTTGAACACTTTGCGGCTTTCTTTTGTACCTGGTGCCAGCCACGGCGCCGTCGTTCTTGCCCAGAGGCTCGTCCAGCTCCACGCCGCACCACTCGCCCTTGGCAAAGTCCGTCTCCCCTATGTAGCGGATCACACCCATCTTGGAGCCTCCCACCTGGCAGCAAAGACAAAAAGAGGGAGTCAATACCGGATTAGAAATGCTTTTACGTTCTATTTAGTGCATTAGATTTCGTCACGTATTTGCCATCAATCCACGGCGCACGCACGCACGAGACCCTCCCTCACCAAAACACGATCTCCGGCCCTCAGGTCCTTGTCGGCGCTTTTCTTGACAGAGCCGCTGTCAGACATGTTGGAGCCCGACTCGTTTCCCGTCTTGACGGCGCTGTTGAGCAGGCCCTCTCGGAGCGTCGGCGCCCGCTGCCCGACGAGGCCCCCCCCGCCGCCTCCTTGCAGCGTCTGATTATGGGCGCTGAGCGACTCGGCGGACAGGCTGTCGCTGCCCTCGGCCGTGGGCTGTCGCGTGAGCTTGGAGGGCCGCGTGAAGATGCCCTGCAGGGCTTGGCACTCAAAGTAGCGGACGCCGCCCACCGAGCCGTCGTTCTTGCCCAGCGGGTCGTTGAGGATGACACCGGCCCACTGGCCCGGGGCGAACTGGGTCTCCCCGAGGTAGGCGATGACCCCGGCTTTCACGCCGTTCACCCACACCTGCTCTCCCACCGTGTAGTCACCCGCCACCTCGTCGCCCTCCTCCGACGCTTTGGGCGGCGTGCTGGGCTTGACTGGAGCATCTGGAGACAAAGTAGAAAATGTTGATGATTGAGATGTTCATCCCTGATATGGGGAGAGGCGTTTGGTTTTCAAACTCCGCAACGAAAGAGGACACAGTTGATGTCACGCACTGGCGCAACAAAAGTTTGCATTGCGTATATTTGAGAGAACGGCGTTCTACCAAGCGGCGTCAGTGTCGACATTGTGAGCCTCTCCTCATTGATCCCTTTTGACCGTGTCGTGCCGGCGAAAAAGAAGCAAGCTGTGGGTGTCGGCGTGCAGCACAAGGGCGCAGATTGTGTGCCCGCACTTTGATTGGTGCCCAACAAAGTGGGTCAGCGAGACGCAACTGCAATTAAAGCCGCCATTCTTGGCCGTTCTCACACACACACACCAATGGGGCTGTGATTGGTTGCCCTCTGTGCGCCACTCCGAGTTGAAGACCCGCCCGAGGCTCCGTGGCCCCATTGCCGGGGCTTTATGCCCCAATTGCTGCCATATGTTGCTGTTGTTGTGGGAATGGGTGGGTGACAAGTCGCTCAGCAAATTTTCATATCCTGCTCAACTTTTTTTTTTTATCTTTATCAGGAGCAGGTTAGAGGAGCACTTGGTATATAGAAAAGAAAACAGGAAATGGTAAACAGTTCTATGCAACCATCCAGGCCTCTTTTTTTCTGTTGCCAAGGCGACGCGAGGGGGGGGTTGGATAAAAAGGGAGCCAAAGCAGAGCGAAGACCAGCGAGACAAGCCTCCACTTTGAGCATTGTGCTGGGCCAGTGTGAACAGCCGCCATTCATCCCCCGTCGACGCACAATGAACCCTCCCCTCCGCTCCCCTCCCCACAACTTCCTCCGCCTCCTCACGCTGGCAGCGGACGCACCTCTCGTCCCCGGCCCGCCCGGGTTATTTACAAGCGCTTCAAATGCGGTCGCGGACGGCAGCAGATGGAGGAGGCCGAGCTAAAGATCAAGTTGGGAGTTATTTACCACACAGCTGGCCTTTTTTCTCAAGCAGGTGTCGCAATTGAGCCGATTATTTGTGTAGGAAAAACGGTTAGCTACAATGAAACACCCGTTTCAAAAACCAAAAAAGAATTCGGACCTCTTTGAGGGCACATACAATTTCAGTTGTTACATCTTTGCTAATGTAGCATTTTTCGTTCCATCCTTGTCCGCAGATCGCAGCTCGCTGGCAGATGTGAGGCCGCGTGCAACATTTCACAGATTATCTTTCTGATCCCCAACCGGGAGTAGTTGTGTCGCAATTTAAGCTGTGAGGAACAAACAAACAAACAAACAAAAATGGAACTCTGGAAGTCGACGGGTTGGACACGACAACCTAACGCACGTTTTTGGAAGGTGGAATCAAGCGGGAAGCTAATGTGAGCCTTCATCGTTCATGTAACAAATAATCGTTTTACACGATGTACTCGCCCGGTGGGATGAGTCACTTGAGTGCTTGGTAATCATTTCAACGACACAATGGGGATCAGCTTTAAAAACAGGACTCATAATTATCATGTCAACATGGCTGAATGCAATGTAGTGGGCATGCTAGCATGACATCAAAGGTGTAATTCAGTGTGGGAAACAGCTGTGTTTACATTTAGCAGGCTGTCATGTCATGTGATGTCATGTGATGTGATGGAAGGCGCCCATTTCGTCGAGTCGAAATTCTCAGGAATATGTCCGGCTACATTTTCGACTATGTTGGTCTCAAACTAGCAAACAGATTTCCCAGAATCTTTGTCAAGGGGCTGATGGAAGGACAATGTAAAAGAAGCATACATTCTTTATCCTCTGCGAAGCACGACAAAGTCAAATGTATGCATGAAAGAGAAAGAATTGTAGTTAATCAAGATTTTTTTTCACAATGGTGACTGTTCCGATGTAACCGTGAGAACCATGTTGCGTGCATCATGTGTATTCCGCCAAATAGCAGCTCACGTAGCACAGCTGTGAGTCAGTAAACAGTGTAAACCGCAGCAATGACGAACGACCAGACGTTTTTCTTCTTCATCCTAGCGGAAGAGGAGGAAGTGACTTACTGTCCTTGGGGGGCACGGGGGAGCTCGAGGTTGCGCTCCTTCCCATCGGGCTGGAATGCTTGGGCCCGCGCCCGGGGATCTTCAGCCCGCTGGACTTCAGCATGTTTATTGTGGATAAAAAAAGGCGCCGAAGGCACTAAACCACGAGGTGGTGATCATCTCCCTCCATGTTGTACTACTGGAAATGCAGGAAAGGTTATTAAGACACTAAGAGAATGGAGTTTAAAACAAACAAAGTTAAGAACAAACTCCCAGAATGAACTGTTAGCAAACATCACAGCAGCATACATTCGCAAATTAGAATGAGCTATTTTCTCACATTTCCTCCAAAATATTAAGAGCACCTCGGTTTTATGCACTGCGGTGGCAGACCAAAACCAAACAGTGTTCCATAAAAGCCGCTGTGAGGATGCCACGCAGCTTGCGAGCTACAAATGATCATCATCACCCCCACCCTGTTCCAAATATTCTGGCATGACTGATTGACACATGCAGAGCTTTTAAATGGGTTGAGGATGCTGCTAAGTGATCCAAATGAAAGCCTCCACCGTCTTGAGGCCTGCACCTGATAGTGCTGAGGAGGGTGGATGGAAGGGGGGGGGGGGGGGGGTGTAGATAATGCGCACCTCCACAAAAAAAAAAAAAATGCAACCACTTTGATCCCTTGCTGAGAGCCTTGTCTGCGGCAAGGGTTTTCTTTCCCCTTTCCTCACACACATTCAACAAAGAAAAAACTGTAAATACTCACAGTGAGTCACACAAGACAGGGTCCAGATCATGTATAAAAAGGAGCCACTTGGAAGAGGGGAAAAAAGGGAGGATGCCACTCCCTGGGCCGGGAGGATGCAAATATGGATGCTTAGGGGAGCAGAAAGGGAGAGTCCGCCGCCGCTGCCGCGTGGATCCGTCCTACCTACCTACCGGTTAGCACTTAGCTTCCCTAAAGCGTGCATCAAAAAGCGCCCTGATGTCTCCCCGAGATGTCTTTTTCGCCCCCCGTAAAGCTGTCTGTCCGACTTGTGACCACGAACGCATCAGGAGCAACTTTTCTTTCTTTCTTTCTTTTATCTTGCCAATAGGCGCGCGCCACCCGTCTCGTCTTCCCGTGACTTCCTCCGACGCTCTCTATTCTCCCTCGCCCCCTCTCCCGTCGGTTTTCTACACGGTGTGTTTTCGTTTTCTTTCTCTTTTTTCCCCCCCCCCTCTTATTGTTGGGAGGGTTAGCGCAGCCTCCCCGTGACTGACTCAACCCACACCGGCGAGACGGAACAAAGGGGCCGGGGAAGCAGAGCCTCCTGGGGGACGGATGAGAAGACTACAGCCTCTCTGTCACCCCTCCTCCCTTTCTGTCAATGGCACACTCCGTTTCAAAACAGAAGGGTTTCAATGTGCCCTTACCACCTGGTTAATAGACACAAGACACACCGCTGCGCTTACAACGTTCGGAGGGATTGATTCCTATCCGCCGCATAATTCCCAAGCATTATAATTGGGAAACCTATGACACAGTGAGGTTAAGGCCTTCATTCCCAATCGTTACGTGTCCGACGCTCAACTGGAAACACCCGGTATAAGCGCTCACAAAAGCAGTTGTTTTGTAGAATAAATGGGCAATTCTTGAATTAAACCCACGACGAATTAAAATAGAAAATAAAATGTTGAAATAAACTGCGATAAAACCGTGAAATGGATCAAGAAATCGTGCCGAAGCGCAGGGACTTCCAAAGTGAGGAAATTCGGATTGGAATTTAGTGTGGGTGAATTTGAGCGATCACGGAATTATCGTTAGGAGGCGTCATACGGCAAATGTGTGAAGCTTTTCATAACCTCACAGCCTCTGCCAACTCCAAATATTCATCGAATCTTTAATTGGACAAATTACAATCTCGTTGTGCACTTCCGGGCCGGCGAGCTATAGAGCGACCCGATTGGCCCCCGCACAATCACGATGCTTGTCATTGAACGTCACACTCGTTTAAAAAAACAAAACAAAACCCCTTTATATTCATTTTGATACTTTATTTAATTTTACTGACCTGGAACGCGGACAAATATTTGGATGAAAGGATAAAAGGAGAATTTCTTTGGGATGCCTTCACTGTTAGTCGTCTTTTATATGCAGTTGCACCACATGTCGGCTAGAGGGCAGCAAAAACATGAAAAACAGGCTGGTCCTCACTTAGTATGGAATGCCCCCTCTTCCTCTTTTTTTTCTTCAACAAAACATCACTCAAAAACATACAAAACCGACCAAACAAAGAACATGCATAGAAATGTACCTAACAAGATAATCACACATATCCACTGAAGGTATTTTAATTAACTGCTTCGCTCGTGGTGACATATGCAAACGAAATTAGAGCTTCCTCAGATTTGCATTTTTGCTGAGGAACTTTCCTTTCCTGACTGTATGATACCGCCCCCTATTGGCTAAAGCGGCCACACTAGAAGGAGCAGCATAATGACTTGAACTGAAGCACTAAATCATGACGAACCGATTTAATTGTCTGCCTTTTTTTTGTTGCATCTTTCCAGGGTTACTGACATCTATTATTTGACCTGTACTCAATGATGTGAATTTTTGTGAGAAATAATAAAACGAGGCAAAATGATGGGGTGAATTTTCCACATTTTTTTCCCCCCTTCATCGGAACATTTCCGGATAAAGACATCCCTGTTCCATTTCCCAATAAAGGCCTCAGTGTGTGCGCCCAGTGGATGTGGCACTCACCAGCACTGCGGGATTATTCCGCTTTTTTCTAATCCCATTACGGCACGGCGTGCGGGAGGGAATACTGTAGGGCCAACAGGGGAAGGATGGCAAAGGTTGTTTTGTTTCACCAATGAGAGAATGATTAACTGTCGCGTGTGTTTGACAGGAGGCCCGGATCAGATGGCGACACCCGCGATCTGACGAGGATGAGGATGCTACGCACGAACACACACATCCATTGTCCTGCCTTTCAAATCCACCTGCTTCGGAAAATGCATTCAAAATCCTGAAAAGTGACTTTGAGTGTTGGGTTGTAAGGCCGCCGCCGCCGCCGCCGCCAATATGTTGAAGTGGACCGAAAAAGTCTGATTTTTCCACTGGGGGGAAAAAAAGGGAGCAACAACAGGAACAAGTGATTTCTTCACATAGCGTGCAACGTAAGTCTACTTTTTTGCCTCTTTGATTGCATCAGGTTTTAGTTCTACAATAGAGCCAAAAGTTAGATCTAATTTGATGTAAAACATAGTTAGGATATATATATATTCTACAAAGCTGAACTGTGGCTTTACAAACTGAGATTCATCTTAACTTTTGATTTGATGAAAGTAAGAGTTCCCAACTCCCATAGTGTACCTTGAAACACAAAGACGTCCGTCATGCAGAGGATTTCACTTCGAGTCCAAAGATATCAAAGATTTCTTCAAAGGCAAATTTGCTCCTACAAAAATCAAACACAGAAAAAAGGGTTGTCATTTTGGGACAGTCTCGGAAAATAAATGAAAAGCTAGTTTGATTGGGCTAGCTGCTAATAGCTAATTAACAACAACAACAACAACAAACAGGATAACAGCGACTAGACGCTCTATTTAGCGAGTTGGATACTGTTAATCGGTAACTTGTTACCGTCTTTCCCGAGGAGTGTTTGGGCGCCATGGCCTCTGCGGCTCTGGAGCTGATGGGCTTCTTCCTTGGCCTGCTGGGTCTACTGGGCAGTCTGGTGTCCACGGTGCTCCCTTTCTGGGAGAATACGGCACATATCGGCTCCAACATTGTGACAGCCTCAGGCAGCACGAAGGGCCTGTGGATGGAGTGCGTCCATCAGAGCACCGGGGCCTTCCAGTGCGAGACGTACAATTCCATCCTGGCTCTGTCCTCTGACCTCCAGACGTCCCGGGCCCTCATGGTGGTCTCTCTGGTACTGTCCACCCTGGGCCTGGCCGTCGCCGTCCTGGGCATGCAGTGCACCGTCTGCCTGGAGGGCTCAGGGGAACTCAAGAAACGGGTGGCGGGCGTCGGCGGGTGCTTCTTCCTGGTGGCCGGCTTCATGACTCTGGTGCCCGTCTCCTGGAGCACCAACAGGGTGATACAGAACTTCTACAATCCCAGCGTACCCGCCACTCTCAAGTTCGAGCTAGGTGACTGTCTTTACTTGGGCATGGTCTCAGCTGTGCTCTCGATGCTGGGGGGCAGCATGCTGGCCATGTCTTTCTGTGAGGGGCAGGACGGCAGAAGAGGACACCACCGGGGGAGGCCGTATGGGGGCGGAGGCTACCCCTACCCGGTGGGTGGAGGTGCTGCGCCGCCGGTGGTACCAAATCCCACAACCCTGCAAATGGGAGGCCTCGGCGTGAACAATAAAGGGCGCACGTTGGTTCACAGCGGTAGCGGGAGCTCCGGGGGAGTCCATGTGAAACCCCTGACGGCAGGATACGATGTCACAGGATACGTGTGATGATGTCACAGGATATGATATCACACTTCACCTGTGATCTACAGTAGGAATGTTACAGACTGATTTTTCAAAGTGAAATAAATGGCGCCTCGTTTGGAAAGACTTTGTCTAAAATGCTGATGCTATGCTACTAACGTGGATCAAACAACTCAGCCACACACACATCCATGACTAAGATGGGACCTAGTTTTATTTCGATCTCCCTGAACTACCCTACAAATATAAAGTACACATTAAAGTCCATTCAAGAGCAAAGACTGACCTACAAACACGCACTACCCAAACGGATCAATACTGGATGTGTCAACTGGGCCCGTATTTACAAAGAGTCCTCTGGTACACTAATAAAGAGAATCTGGCTGTCCTGATTTTTGTCCTGACCGAGGACGACAAATAGCTGATTGTCTTGTCATGTCTCAAACGTGGTCAAAGGTGAACAGGGTGAATTTGCACCAATCCTAAAAATGGGCCACAAATGAGGCAGAAAATCTGAAACCACGGTCAATATTTACAAGCACAAATCCTGTACCGCCCCCCCCTCGCCTTTTTTTTCCACAGTCATCTCAATTATACAATCAAATGGGACTCGCATTCGTTTTGCAAGAATGTACTGCGCGTTCTTGAGATCGAGAAAGGGACGTTTTCTTTACGAGCCCATTGACCTCGTCCGTATATGATGTGTTCTGGTTTTCATAGTGAAATACAAAATGAAAATATCAAAAGTGGCATGACGATGATGAGCCCATAAAGAGATGAGACATTTACCCTTATGACACGACCGGCCGGAGATGATTTGAGTGGCTCGGTCGTCGCAGTTTTGGACCAACTCTTGTCAAGTGTGAGTATCGTTTCAAAAAGCCTTGTTCATCAATTCTTGCCACACCTAAAATCTCAGCCTCTATTGTCTTAACATTAAGCAATGATTGGTGCATTTTGACTCTTTTTTTTTAAGATTCAAACCTTTGGTCAAATTTGGAAAACGATACTATAACAATCATGGATTTGATTTCTACTGACTGCACTTTACAATTGAAGGCAAATCTCAGTGCTACAGGTGAAATGATCGCAATAAAATGTTGCTGCATTTCTCAAAACACTGGCGTATGAAGGGGCAATGTTTTGCCATGCCTCCATTTTTGATGAAACTTTGCAATGCTTTACTTTTGTCGCAGCCACCGTTAATATGAAACGCTAGACTCACTCGCTAACAACTAACCGATGAAAGAAAGCTTGCGAGCTTTGATGAGTTTTGTTGCCAAAATCCTTGAGTGAGCTCCCATGACTGCCTTGGTCATTATTTAGTTGTAGTTGAGAACAGGTTTAAAGCTGCTTTTGTTGCATGAACAAGCTCCTAAGCGTTTGAGGTCTCAAAAACCTTGCTTGCAAGTTAACCAAGCGCAATTCATCAAAGTTTGCTGATTGCCATCAGTCAGTCAGTCAGTCAGTCAGTCAGCCAGCCAAGTGTTATCGGGTTTCATTTGCTCCCTCAGGATCGTTGGGTCGCAATGGCTTCTGCGTCTCTGGAGCTGTTGGGCTTTTTTATGGGCTTGATTGGCCTAGCGGGCAACCTGGTGACCACGGCGCTCCCCTTCTGGGAGGTCTCGGTGGACGCCGTGGCCACAAAAGTGACGGCCAGGGACACCAACATGAACGGCCTGTGGATGAGATGCTCCAACAAGTTGAACGGGGCCTTCCTGTGCGAAATGTACAAGTCCTTCCTGATGATGCCCTCCGATCTCCGGATCTCCCGAATTCTCATGTTGAGCTCCCTGGGGCTGAGCGTGGTGGGCCTGCTCATTGCCGTGATGGGCATGCAGTGCACCGTTTGCATGAAGAGGTGCGAGTCGTGCAAGAGACGGGTGGCAGGCATAGGTGGCTTTTTGCTCATCGGCGCCGGCATGGTGGCCTTGGTGCCCGTCTCCTGGACCGCCAACATTGTGATCCGGAACTTCCCCACCAGTAGCAATGTGTTGCTCAAGTTTGTGCCGGGCAGTTGCCTCTACTTGGGCATGGCCTCGTCCGTGCTCTCCGTGCTCGGCGGCGGCACGCTAGCCTTGTCCTTCTTCGCCGGGAAATGCTGCGGAGGGCGTCGGGGCGGCTACACGTACAAGGGCCACGGCGGCGAGATTCCCTTTGCCGTGGCGCGAAATCCCACCATACTTCAAATGGGAGACATCCCCGTCAGCAGAGGACAGATGCTGGTCAGAGGCGGCGCCGGGAGCTACCCGGGAGCCCTTGGGAAACCCGGAGGGTCCATGTATGGCGTCACACGATATGTGTGATGACATCACAAAACATGAAAGAAAATACCAGAGGTCAGCTGAGTTGTTGTTGTTTGTTCCAAATGAAAGAAATGCCTCGCGCTACTACAGTGTTTCAATCTGCTATTGTTGTATTTATCCACTGTGGGCTTGTAAAACCTTTTATGGCCCATTGAAATAAATGTGATTTTGGAGGAAGTTTGGTTGCAATGCTAATGCTATGGGTCATTTTACTGCCATTTGATGCTACAATGAGTTCGAATCTCTTTGAACATGTCTGAGAAGATAACTTCCAAACACATCTGGGTGAATGGACTTGACATTTAGTTAACGAAGCGAAAGATTGCGTCGAAATCAAAATCCACCAGGTTGCACTGTACATGATGTGCGTGGAATAATGAAAGCCTTATCTGAATTCCACAAATTCCCCGCGGGGGCAGTACCCACTAATTGGGACATTTTCTAATCCCGATGCAATTCCCCTCGAAAGCCATGGGCAGCGCTCTATTAGACGGAACACATAACCTAACCTCGCAACATCACCACCTAGTGTGCAAAAGAAACATTTGAAAGGTCGACAGTCTTTGAACCACCTCCATCGAGGCCAAACGATCCTGTCTAAAATACAAACATGAATGAACTGCTTTAAAAAAAAAAAAACGTTTCCCCTTTTTGAGAATATTTCAAACATTGTTTCAACTCAAGTGAATTAGATGGGAGTGTTTTTATAGGTACATCTAGACACAATCCAATGAAATCTAATCATAAAAATAGAAAAACTATTATTCTTTGTGTTTTACTTTTGACGTCTTTGCTTCCCGCTCATCGGCTTCCTTTCGCTCGCGGCCAAACTCCAACACCAAAGGTTTCCCT
This sequence comes from Syngnathus acus, assembly GCF_901709675.1. Classification (NCBI taxonomy): domain Eukaryota; kingdom Metazoa; phylum Chordata; class Actinopteri; order Syngnathiformes; family Syngnathidae; genus Syngnathus; species Syngnathus acus. Next base: position 486,212 of record NC_051099.1, on the reverse strand, counting down.
AGCAACCGGTAACCATGGAGCAGCTGCAAAGCCTTCTGGGCCGTTTCCATGTCTCGGCACACAAACGCACACGTAAATAAATATCCTGTGAATTTCGCAGTAGGTTCTGTAGGAGCCAGCGCGCACTCACCTGGCAGTGTGACAAAGGCCTGACCCTTCATGCGACCCGTCAGGAGGCGGTAGAGCAACGGGGGTCCGCCGCCGGGTCTTTCGAACCTGGAGAACAGCGCCACCAGCTGGGCCACTGACACTTGCGGACTCAGGTTCTTCACGCACACCACCTGGAAAGGAAAATCTCAATTAGTATGTGTGAATACCACAAATAGACATCCCCACACGTTTACTAATTCTGAATGAACTATTTTCTACAAAATGGCACCAAAGTCTTGAACTCATTTATTGGCCGGCCATACTTGGGAGGCTTTTCCGGCCTGGTAGTTTCGGAATCTCGGGATGCTCTGGATCTCCTCCGAGCTTGCCCGGTTCTCCCGGATTTCCTGGTTCGTCACGGGCACCACCTGCCCCGTGACCGTTAGCGGCCGACCCGAGCCGGCACCGTCTGCCCCACGCAGGCTGCCGATTTGCCGGCTGATCTCCAGCGGGGGGACGGTGTGGCTCTCCGGCGCGTCTGCTGAGCCTTCCTCTGATTTGCCGTCGCTTTCCTGTGGCAGGGCAGATGTAAAAAGGCGTGACGTTCCGGCAGTTTCCACACCCTGGGGTGGCTTGCTGAGAAGATTTTTGTACAAGGAGTCCATTGGATCTGTCGCTTCTTGAGGGCCATCTTGCTTATTTTCATCTGGAAGAAGGAGCAAGTCTTTTTATACCTCTTTGTGTATGTACCACTTCCTAAAAGAGTGACATGTAGCTCACAAATAAACAAGCACCCCAAATAGACCACTAGGCAAAAAAAGATGTGTTCCAAAGACGTTCATTGCTCATCAGGCATCCTTTTGAGAGAACCCCCCCCCCCCAAAAAAGAAAACGCTTAACTGCTGAGTCAGATCAAGTGCCTCCGTTTGTCTGCTAAGCCCATTCATAGCAAAATAGTAGCACCTACCACCGGCATTTACGTAAATACACCCCCCCCGAGCGTTATCCTCACCTCGATGGTAGAGTGCTGTAAGGAATCCTTGGCGGTCGCTGCCCTGGAAGAGCGCCTGCTCAATCTCCATCTCGCGCCGGGACAGCGGCTGGCTGGCGGCAAAGCGCTGGGGCCGCGCGAGAAGCTTTGCCCGGGCTGCGATCTTGTCCTGGATGACCTGGAGGCGTTGCCGCTTGACGCCAGGAGCCGCGCAAACACCATGACCCTGGAACAAACACAATGGTTCCCTGGACTTCTCATGGTAATTTAGCAAAAACTCCAGTGGCGTCTACCTGTTCAGGTATTTCCGGGGCATCCCTTTTCTGCCACAGCTGGATCTCTGGATCGGTCAGGCCCAGCTCTCGCAGGCCGGCCAGCTCCTGCTCGTCCTCTTGCAACGCCTGGAACTGAGACAGGCTATGCACGCCGGACGCCTGTTCGCCGAACGGCTTGTAGAGCGCCGCTGGTGCAAAGCTCTGCTTCTTGGCCACACATCTGAAGCGCACAAAACCATACAAGTATTTACGAATTGCACAGGTGACCATTTGAACACTTCCCGTTGTACAACTGCTGTTAATATAAACATTTTAAAACAATGGATAGCAACGACAACACCTGAGCTCAACGCGAGCCCACTTGCTCACCAAATGGAGGTTTAGTGAGGTATCGTTGGTTTCATTTGGTTACCTTTCGACATCGACTTGGGTGTGGAGTTGCCGTAGCAGAAGGCCGTGAAGCTGCCGCTGTCCCTCTGTCTCCTGCTCCTCCAGCAGCGGGCCATCCTCACAGGATCGCCGGCTAACTCTTAAAACACACAAATTAGTTTCATTACTTGGGTCGTTTGTAAAAAACGCATTGGAATAAATACCTGGTCGATTACACAAATGCCCAGGGCCACTCTTAGAAGATGTGAAAAATGAACTAAGAATGACATCATGAATAAGACTTTCTACTGACAATTACAAAATCTGGATTGAAAAAGAAAACCATAAGGAAATAGCATGAATAAATGGTGGCAAAATAATGCTAATTAATAAAGGTGTTATTGTATGAATCCTATCCTGCCTCGGAAGCCAATTTTAGTGGCGTTCTTCACTGATTAAAATCTGTTTAAAACCATAACAGGAACCATGAACGATTATGTTATTCATGTACTGCAGCGGGCCGAGAAGCTAACGCTAGCCGAGCAGTCGCCTGTTCACTTTCGCATAATCACCGCAAGACCAAATTAATTATGCAAAACATATCAATAGTATTTGTGGTTAAAGATTGAATGCTGTTAGTGCTTGTTGATGAGGTGAACTAAAAAAAAAAAAAAAGGGGAACGGCAGACCGGCTGTGTTTACCTTCGCATACTTCCGCGTTTGGCTCCTACTTCTGGTAAATTGCATCATGGGAAATACATGTTCAAATGTTAACATAACTTGCAGAGTTGCCTCGTTTCCTTCACATAATAACGGTTAATACAAAGTAACTACACATGATATGTAACGATGAATAGTATTTATGCTTAAAAATGAAGCACGGTGCTTGTTGAGCCCATATTTCCGCGTAAGGCTCCAGCTTCCGGTGCGAGGCATCATGGGAAATGTAGTCAAACCTTTCATATTCGAATTTCATCCTGCAGAGAGCGTTTTCTCTTTCTAAATGGGTCTTTTCTTAAAAGTGTAAGCGTTGGATGGCAGGAGGCTCCGCATTGGGGACATTTCTAACGATTGTTTGTAGATTTTGTCCAGCAGCACAGCGGTTAAATGTATTGTTATGCTGCAAAATGACACTGGTACAGTTATAATAGATAGATGGTCGCGTTGGCTCCCTGTCAAAGTTGGCTGGGGTGTCATATTTATCAGATGCTGCAAAGCCTCCGCGCGCGCAGGCGCGCGCGTGCCGAGTCCAAAGCAGCCCTCCCCGCCCTGCGAGCGTGTCCTCAATTTGCCTTCCGGATGACGTCACTAAGGTAACATGGGCGCTCTCCACGCATGATAGCGGCATGTGGAATATTTGAGGGGTGGTTGGGGTGCGGGGGTGCGCCTGCACTTTGAATGCATTGTCAAATTCGGCCGTGCACTCGTGCAGCGCCTCGGCTCGGCTCGAGCTCCTCCGCAAAGGGCGCTTTCTGCGCAGCAAGTGAGTGACAGAGATGAGGGGTGGGGACGCAGGGTGGGGTCACAAGCAGGGAGAGGCGGAGGAGGAACAGGCAGAGAGAGAGAGAGCCCAGCCCTTCAATGCACGGCAGGGAACGGCAAGAACCAGAGGCGCAACGCTTGGCTTGATTTATTCCCTTTTTTATTTTTGGGGAGGGGGCTTGCAAAGACAACGACGCTGCGGACATGAACTGAACGGAAGAGGCACGCACCACCGTGCTGCTGCTATACCCCGAATATCCACAGCACACCGCCCCCTTCCTCCTCCTTGTCCTCTCCCATAAGCCCTCCTTTCTCCCCTTTCCCCACATTACAGCTATACACACCCGACCCCCTCCCCTCCTCCTCCACCCCCCTGCCCCTCCACGAGATGCACACGGAGAGCCGCCACAAAAAAGTAAGTGCACGTTCTATTTGACACATTGTGACGTTGTCAGTGCGGTGATGCGGCTCTTTCATAATGTTGACGGGCGGCCGGCCGGACGGAGTTGCTGGCGAAAACGGGCGAGGGGAGCAAAGGAAGGCGCGATCTGCAGCCTCACAGGACACCATCTTATTATTTTTTTTAAAGCTCCCCCACCCCACCCCCTCTCCCCACGCGCATGCGCACAGATGAAGAGCCAGGTGCACTTCCGGCTGCCATTGCTGTACATCCTTTGTTTATGAAGGTTAGGAGGGTACGAAATGAGTTAATTTGGAAAGGTGTGCGTGCGCGTGTGCGTGTAACTCTTCACGAGAGCGCAGGTGGAATATGGGTTGTTTATTTTACAGTAAACAAATTGCTGCACTGTGATTGACTGGCGGACAGTTTTCTTGGTTATGTGTCTTGTGATTGACTGGAATCAGTTTTCTGTCTTGGCCCCGCGATTGACTTAAGTGACACTTGCCAAATGTGCTTACTTAGGCTGCAAAGCCTTTGAAGTTTTCCTGTCTGGCTGCAGGCTAATGCTGCGTTCAAGACTGCTGGCAAATGGGAAAATGCAGACATGCGGAATCTCCCAGCTTTCTCAAATGCAGCGGTCGGAATATTGGAAAGCACACAGTTTTCGCCAGTGGTTTCCAGGAATTTGTTGCACAATGTGTGCGTGTTAAGTACAAGATTGAAAACAACAATAGCCAAGTAATAAATGCGTAATAATGCAAACTACAGTTCTCAAAAAATGGAGAAACCATAAACAAATGCCTTTCGCTAAAGTTGGTTTTATAATTGTAGTTTCAGTTGACCATTTTTTAAAACCATTTTCATTTACAAAGATTTTTCAGTTCGACTTTTTTTCATTCATTTTCATTCATTACAATAACATTGGCGTCCATGCATGCGTGTGTGTGTTTGAGAGAGCGAGAGCGACCCAAAGGTAGTGGGATGATGCCCACGTCTGTCAATCGTTAACAGAGCCGAACAAAGTTTGATCGCACTCCTCAGATTGTGTGTGTGTTTGTCCATCGTACGCCCATTTATCTCAAGAACACGTTTGTCATGGTGACATTGAGGGTGGCCGAGGGGAGGATGCGTCTCTGTGCAAAAGCGCACATCCCGCCTTTGCCGGCAAAGTGGATACTTGGACGCAGCTCTTTGGTGACGCCTCCAATTTTGCGGAATCTCCACGTGGAAGATCATTTAAAAAAAAAAAAGTCAAGCTGGCAATGTTCCACCTGCTAAGGTAGTAGCAGAGCTGGAACATCGCTCGAGTCCGCTGCATTGTCATCAGCAGGTCGTCGCAACAGATATGCAGACAGTCCGTAAGAGAGAAGAGAAGTGGCAGTACAACAGGCCAAAATTGAGATCTTCGACTTTAATGTGACAGGTCACAACGGAAACATTACAAGAGTTACAGAAAGTCCATTTTGGTTTTTTCCCCTTCACCCTTCTGGTCCATTTTGCAATCGATAGCCTAACGTACCGGACTTTCTTGATCGTGTGCTCTTTGCAGAAGGTTGTGGAAGCTTCACTCGGAGAGAGCCTGACACGGGAGAAGCTCATTTGATGCGCTGGCTCAGTATTTTGCTATCAGGTGGCTTGAGCGGATGACCAGTTAGTCGGCCAGCTGGCTGCTTCTTCTTTGTGCGGGCGGGCGGGCGGGCGCGCGTCGAGATAAACGAGCGCGAGGCGACGTAAGACGACATGGTGTGAGGAATGGGCCGAGCGCTTCGGGGCCAGCTCGAGGGTCGCCGCTGGCGGGCGGCGGCACGTCGGGGTCGCCGAGCGGCGACATTGTCAGCGAGAATTAACGAGCGGCAGGTAGTCGGCGTGGTGCGCGGCAGAGGCGGGGAGCGAAAATGAATGTGCTGCGCTGCTGATAGTGGCCATGGAGGGGACCTGATATTCACGTCTTTCTGTATTTGTTATCATCCTTTTCTAAAGTGAAATGTGATCATTTCCCACGGCACACGGACATAGCAATCGCGACATTACAAGGCAACGTAAAGCCCACAATGTCGTATGAGGGAAGATTGAGTCAATAAACTGGGTCGGAAGTTGGCTCATTTCCTGAAGCTGCAATGACGACGTTATTTTCTTCATTTGCCCTGCTTGAGCTTTATTTATAGATACACACAGACAACTTTCTAAACCCTTAGTCTCCTCCTGGATACCCCTGCCCCCTCGCCAATAAAAAATCATTTCATGCCACAAAGAAGTCAATATAAACTGCAGACAGCATAAATAAAGACAAACATACAACTTACCTTGTGGCGGTGTTCACTCTGGAGGTCAGAGTTTGCCCTCAGTCTCCTCTTGGATCAAATCAGCTTCATGGCAATAACTGAAAAAAGCACACATGCAATTGTTAGCTTGGCATGTAACTTGGCAAGTGCTGTGTTGTGGTACTGCACAGTCTCCATTTGGATCAACTACACCCTTAGTCTCCACTTGACCTCACTCTCTTGTCAGAACAAATGCATCTCCATACCAATCAACACATGCTGAGAATAACAAAAGTAAACGCAAAAAGGCTCATGTTAGCTTAACATGTTGCATCAGCATGGTACTCCATAGTCTCGCCTTGGATCAAAAGGTTGTACTGCTCGTAGTTTCTTATTGCGCTTCGTCTCGAATGATTTCTTGCTGTTTTCATGAATGCTCTGAAATGTGCGCTGCTTTCAGTTTCTCTTTGCTTCCGTCAACGCTCGCTGATAGCGCCATGCACTCTGTGTCCTTCAACACAACGTTTGGGGAACCTTCTGACCACAGAAGCTGCTCAAGCGTGTTTGTTTGCGCTGTATGTACGTGTGCTTACGTGTGTGTGTGTGCGGATAAGAGGGTGTGTAGGGAAGTGGCGGCCAGCTTCGCGTCAGCAGGGTGTGGTGTGATAACAGGCAGGCGGCTTCTCTAGCTTGCCTCACTGCTCGCCAGATGGAGGACACACCCGGTGTTTCATTTCACTCTCATGTGCGTCTGTGGACTCGTCTTGGTTCGGGGTGGTCGTTTTTGGACGCAAAACTGCAAAAGCCGCCCCGCAGCAAACACATTGAAAGGCATTTGATCAGAGAGGAGAATGAGGGCCGTAAAGTGGAGACGATGGAGCACGATAGATCAAGTACTCGAATGGGAGGCAGATTATGATTGCACTTAGTCGCTCTCCTCTATCCTATAGAAATACAAAATATCGAACAGAGAGAATCCATGTTTTTGTTAGTGCACCAACATTTTCGCAATTGACATTCATTTCACGTTTACTTTAGTTTTTTTATTGCTCCCCCCCGACAACTCAAGTCTTATTTCCATCTCGCAATTTCCCTTTTTCATATCTCACTGCAGTCCAGCATGTCAGAACGACTTTTTAGGGCTGAACTTGACGTGAACCCGGAGCGTGCGGTCACTGTATTTTTACCCTCGTTACTCACGCACATTGTGCAAAAAAAAAAATAGAACACGAAAAAGATCCTCTGCAATGTGATGTGTGTAGTTTTGTTTTTTTGCTTTTTGCTGGGATGCCTTGGGGGAGGTTTCCGCCTCCGAGCAGCTCGTGGGAGCGGGCAGCCGCGTTACCAGCGCATATGTGTGGATCCTGCAGGGGGCATTTCCCCACCCCCCACCCCAAACACACACATGGTGAGGACCTGTGTGTGTGTGTGTGTGTTTGTGTGTGCAGTGACAGCGAGCGAGTAGAGCGCTGACCCAGTTAGACTCGGCTGTCCCGCCTTCTTTCTCTCACGCTGTAAAGGGGGAAGCATGTAATAACGCTTAAGTGGAGCTATGCTAATCTGCTAATCATAGTGGCAGATCGTCCAAACATTAGCCAGCAACTCGCCAGTTTTCATGTTGGTGGTATCCAATTTTTTTTCTGGTTCAAAAGGTTCCTACAGTTTTGGCGTCCACTTGAAGGCATCATCAAAGTGATTGTTTTTGTATTGGTACAGAAGAGGACTGGTGGGAAAACGGTGAAATAGTGACAATTGGTGTATCATTGATGTCCATTCAATTTGCATTGGGGCCTTCCCTGTTCTTCTTCTACAATGTTCATTGCTGCTTTTCACTGTGACGTGATGGTGGCTGGATGTTGGGAATTTTGCTAGCACCATCTACTGGTAGGGGTCTGACGCACACGTGTGTTTTCATTTTTTTTTCTTTCCTTTGTATCTCAAGACAAACATTTTTTTCAATTCTATTTCGTCAAATGTGTGCACAAAATAAAATATCGTTAACAATCACACAAAAATACTGAAGCAAAAATGGGGTTATCCTTTGAATGTATTTAACAAGCTGCCAAATGTACAACTTTGTGTTGTTTTAACTGTTTTCACTGTGCTCCAATCCACTTTGCCGGCCGGACGACGCACCTCCGACGTGACTCTTGTGTCTCCTCCCGAGCTGGTAGCCGGCCGAGCGTTAACGCGTGGACGCGGTTCACGCTCGGCTGGCCTTTTAGCGGGTAAAAATAGCTTGTTAAAAAAGTGCCGGGGACAGAGATGCGTTTGAAGCCCTCGCCGCAAATACTTCAGTCTCTCTTCAAATGTGATGGCGGGACTAAAAACGGAGAGAGTAAGAAAAAGAAACACCTTCCAGTGACGTTTCTTTTGTAGGCATGAAGACAATGTTTGCAGTCTGGATCAGCTGAAATTATGAAAGGCCCCATTATTATTATTATGATAGGTGCCAAAAGGGTCACGAATTGCCTGCATATGTCATGAGATAAGCACTACTTTTCTATTAGACAGGGATATTGCCTGACTAAATGAAGCACCTACCCTGACTTCAACATAGTTCCTTGGCACAAGGATGCCACAAGATGGTGCCAAAGCTCTACTTTTATATTAGAAAGGACTTTGGGATGAGTACAAAAACGGGTGCAAAATTCGTTTTCCCCCAAACACTATTTGTTCACTGTCTCCTCAACCTTTTTTTCCCCTTCTTGTCTTTTGGTTCTTGGTCGTCTCCTTGGCTAACCAACCCCCACCCTCAATAACCCCCCTCCCCGACTTCCTGTGAGGAGATCACAAGCTGACAGGGTCGCGCCCACCCCACCCTTTTTTTTTTTCTAGTTCCTGGAACTCTGCACTCCCAGAGTGAGGCCCCTCCTCTCGCAGTCTAGTGGTCCTCATAAGGTCTTCCATGCTAACAGAACCCACCCCTAAACCCACCCCACCGAAGCCTCCACCCTAACTGCCTCGTCCGAGTTGGATTTGCAGACAATTTCTACTCTTGCCTTTTCTGAGTGGACCCGGTTGGAGTCCAGATGACTTCTTCCTATTAGCGTGTTTTATCCCCCCCCCCCCCCCCCTTTTTTTTCTTTTTTATCCTGTTGCACTGAATCCTCCGCCCGGTGGGGGTGCTCCAGATTAGGTCAAAACAAACCTTGAGGAATTATTGGCTAATCCTTCCTTGTGGTTGCGGCCTCTCGGGCTGCCTCACGTTAAGCCCGTCAAGGCCAAAAGACATTTTTGCAAATGTTTTTGAGACTTTTTTTGGAACGCCATCTCGTGGTTGGAGCGAACAGGGCTCTCAAACACATTGTTAGCGCTGTTGTTTCTCATTTCAAGAAAAATGGTCCCCTCGTTTCCGTTTTAGAATTTGAAATGTATGCAAACCAAAAAATGTTTTGATGTCTACCCTTGATCACCGGGTTGCGCATACAAACCAACTGCATCCTTGATTAGGTCTGTTTAGCTAAATATCAACAAACAATGCAGAACGCTACAGTTGAGCCAAGGAATAGCATCTGTGTCGCAGTGTTAATACTCTAGAAGCAATTTGAACACAAATGGTGGAGCAACACAGACAGATGATGTCATGATACTTGCAGGCATATATATATATATATATATATATATATATATATATATATATATATAATTTTTCCTCCGTGTCAAAATCGCAGTTGCAATGCACGCTCGGACATTCGAAAGTCAATCTTTGGACAAGCGAACTGGAGAACGGTCTTTAATTTAGCCGGTGGCTTAACAATAGCGCTTGTTTTCCCATTCTACGGGGCGGGGCGCGCTTGCACTGTCCTTACAGTTTCCCAAGCAGCCCCCCTGTTGTGTTTTCCTATTTGGTTTCACGACTTGGGCCCTGGACTCCCGGCTGTGTTCAGAATCTTGCTTGAGGTGAGGGTGGGTAGATTTACAAGATTTTCGAACTTAAGGAATGATAATGTTGATATTTTTTGTTTCTTATTGTTACCAAGTGAAATTGATGCCCACTGTTTGCCATAAGGAGACAAAAAGTGTCCCCAGTTATGCAAGTGCTAACCAAAACAGCAGCAACTATGGTGGCAGATAAACAGGTCTCTCAGATGAATGGGTGTTCCAGTCTGAATGCCAATGAAATCCAAATGTTATTTTGCCTGAAAGCCAATAAGAATATAAATGACAAAGAAGTCTTTTTCATGAGCATGTTAAACAACAAAACGTGCTGTCAATGAGTTTTGCAAAATAAAAGGGCTATGAAAAATGGATTCAGAGTCAGCACTACAATTTCATGAAGAAATATCGTAGGGAATGTTTCAAAGTATGTATGTCATTCGTTTGTTGAAGGAAAGTGGACAAGTGCAAGGAGGCAGAGTGGGGGGGGAAGGTGTGGCATGGAGAGGCCTTTACCTTTGTTTCGAAGCACAGAGGGGGCTCTGTCCCTCTCACAATGGAACTGGAGGGCCACCAGCGTGAGTTCATGCGTGTGTGCGTTTGGGAGGGGTGACGCAGACAGTCACACCCCGTAGCCGATTGGTCCGGGCCACACCTCAGTGTGGAATCCGCTACGACCGAGTCACATGACAAACACTCTTTGACGATCGAGTCCGCAGAGGCCCAGACTGGCAAAAAAAAGAAATCATTTTGTAGGCATGTCAATCAGCCGCAAAAAAACAAATTCTCAAGAAGCCATGCCCGAAGACACAGGATGTTTTTGCACTTTTCTGTCGTATAGGCTTGAACAATAGTTTGCTTTTTTGCAACGTCATTTTGGGATCATCCTTATACCAAAATAGCTAGCCTTCTGCTTTGCTACAAACGCTAAGTAAGCTAGCCTGCTCTACACAATGCTCAGAGATGGGTGGTGCCAAATGGCATGTGGGCGGAGCACGTGAGCCAACTTTGACTTTGGTCTCCAAAGTTTAGACGACGTCTCCATTACAATGCAGCTCGCATTTCAGCGCATCAATAATTGAATACGCCCACTCGTTTTTACTTCCAGCGCTGTGTGACTCTCGTTAGCGTTTAATGCAAGTTTAACTTTGGTGGATGCACTTTGAGACTGCTTTTAGTTCATTGCTTCCTTCCTTCCTTCCCCGTGTACGCGCAACAGTGTTGCTTTCTTCGTACCGTTTTTGTTTGGCCTCAAAGAAGAAGATGACATGGAGTCCTTTGTAAGTTCCTCAGACACACCCTGGAAGAAATGTGTTCGGTCGTAAAACAATAAACGCCAAATCAACTCAGTGCTAAACAACAACAAAATAGTGCCAATTACAAAAACGTTTAAATTGTAAGCGATTGCTTTCACTTTTGTGTCGGACCTTTTTTAATCCAAACGAAAATTATTCATCAACATTTTCAGTTCCACATAACATACAAATAATCACATCTATTTCAGTAACTGACATGTTTGTTTATTACTTCCACAAACTTTGCCGTACTCAAATGAAATTGAATCTTTGTTGTAGTCTACTCCGATTGAAGAGGCCATCCCAGAGTGCATTTTGTCACACCGTCATCATTTTTGGAGCACGTGTCAATGTACTAAATATCCTCTTTAGGAATCAAAGCGGCCATTTTCCAAGGCACATTTAGCTAGTGACTTTGAAGTCAGTATTGTGATGTCCTGTGACGACACGTTTCAAGTGATTATGAGATCGTTATTGCGCTCATGCTAAATATGCTATAGGTCGGAGGATGGAAGGTGGAGCATTTGAAAGCTCAAGGAGGTTGGTTGGTTGGTTGGTTGGTTGGTTGGTTTGTGTTGGTGAGCTGAGGGGCGGGGCGGGGCGTGGCATGTCCAGTTCTTTACCTTTGTTTCAAATCACTTTTGGCCCTTGAAGTAGCCTTTCGCTGACTTGCGTTACGGTCATCTTTGGTTTGGAGGTGGCATTTGCTTTTGGGCTACTTTTGAACCGTCTGCTACGTTGTTGTGACCATTCGAGGAAGTTCTTTGAGGAAATGGTTTGTTTATCAGGAGTTGAGACTTATGTAAATGTGCGTGTGTGCGGACAGAAAAGGCCTCGCCAGCCACACCTCATTGTGTGTGCGCGTTTCCAGAAAAGGGTGTGTCCGCTTGCCTGGCTGAAAGGGAGGGAGGGGCGACTCCTCCCTGCTCCCCCTCCCAACCTCGCTCTCGTTTTCTGGCTTGTTATTCCTCGCCGGCTCCTCATTCCCTCAGTGGAAGCCTCCACATTAGGCCTCCTTTTTTTTCTTCTTCTTTCTTTCGAATCCTCTCTGTCCTTTGAAAAATATCCTTTCTCTCCCTTCATCAAAGTGAGGTACTAAATGTTCATGTCTTACCTCCTCCTCCTCCTCAACTTTTCTACCTTCACTCCTGTCCATGACACTTTCCTTCTCCTTTCAGAGGAGGAGCGGTGCCCAGAAGAAGAAGAAGAAGCAGCAGCCGCCGCCGCCGGTCGCTGCCCTGACGCAGGAGGCCGCGCCGCCCTCACCGGCCAAGGAGGAGGAAGAGGAGGACGAGGAGGGAGAGGAGGCGTCAGACATGCCCTCAGTCCAGATCAAAGCTGAGCCAGAGGAGATGGAGTGCACGGTGAGGAGGAGGGAGGAAGAAAGGGGGGGGGGAGGAAGTGTGGTGGGTGTGGGTCCATTTGAGGGTTAGCATAGAGTGCTTTAGCAATGAGCATCCAGCAGTTAGCATGAAGCGGCTTTTAAAATGGGTCTAAAAACCCATTTTTGTCCCTTACTTTTCAACCAGCGCGAGTATTTCGAGGTTAGCATGCAGCGCCGAGTACACACCGGTCGGTACACGCTAGCCCGTCTCGGCTAGCATCCGACGACGAGCAGTTTGCGCGTAGCATCTAGAAATGAACATATAGCGGTTATTATCGAGTGGACAGCTGTCAGACCCCAGATCCCGCCGGCCACACCGGGCCCTCCGAGAGAGACCCCGACCGACTTTAACGCGGTACGCGGCAAAACTGAGCTCAACACCCTTGATCTACCGAGTAGCATCGAGCTGATAAGGTGTAGCAGTTAGCATCTGGAGGGTGGCATCAAGCGGGCAGCGTCTCGTGGACGCAGGTGGCGCTTAGTGGTGGGCATTTACGGTCAGCATCCGACCATTAATATCCCCCAGTCAAGCGGATGGACTCGAGTGGCTAGCATAACAGTGAGTATCTGTTAGCCTTGAGGAATTAGCATCCAGCAAATGGAATCATGTATTTTGTGAATAGGGTAGATCGTAGCAGTTGTCACTTAGTAGTCAAGTGGCTAGCATTTAGTAAGTAGATAGCAGGTTGGGGTTTGTGTCTGGTGATGAGACCAGATCAACTCCTATATCAAATAAAATGTGTGGGGACGTGCTGTCCGCATGTTTTGCCTTTAAAAGTTTGAGACCGATCCCAGAGATTGCCGACGCGACATGAAAAGTGCCGATGCTCGCGACGGTATGTGAGAATGCGGGATGAAGACGCCCAGCCATGTTCTGATGGCGAGATAAGTACACCAGGAACTCGGATGATGTTTGCATCTCATCTTCAGCCCAGTGAGTTTTTTTGCTGCTATTTATGAACTAGACAGACAGGAGGGTGGATATGACACATTTTTGTGTTTTGCACTTCTCCCATCACTTTTTGTCCAATGATCTCTGACTGTGTGAAAAAGGTCAAAAGTTCATCTTGTGGAAAATAGAATGAGACTTGTGGCACATTTAGCCCCAAAGACAGACTTCCCTTTGTTCCAGGAAGCGTCAGAGCAGAGCGATTTGAATCCAAGAAGTTCCCCAAGGCCCACTGCTCGGACCCTTTTTCATTTCACGTCGCAATCACATGACTCTGTCGAGGCTCAGTTGGTCAGTGAACACATCATCTGATTACTAACAGTGAGGATGTTTGTTTTTAAGAGGTAGTTCAAATTGAATGTTTGTGTGTGTGTGTGTACAATCAGCTTGACTGTCATTGAAGCATATGTTGAGAGAAAGGAGAAAATTGCAAAAATGCTCACCTCATCCTGTTGCTGCTGCTGCACTTTTATACTCCACAGTCTTGGTCTCTTCTTGGTCATAATGTGTCCATGAACATCTGGGGATACACATTGAGATAAAGCCAGATTAAGCCCACATGCTAACATTAATTGACCATTTTGTACCCTGGAGTATTATACTCCACAGTTTGCAGTCCGCTGCTGCCGCTGCTGCTGCTGCTGCCCTAAGTCTCCTCTTGGATACATGATTAATAGCAAGTTTGGACGTTACATGCTATACAATTACTAGTTATGATACCATTTTTGTGAAAAAATCCTAGCTATGAAGATTTGAACCTTGGCAGAGATCTGATCTGTACACAGTCCCATCCCCAGTCTCGTCTTTGTTTTCGGGCCCCATTTTCTCACTGCCCTTCGTCTCCCCTTGGATAAAATTGGTCACCAAGCATCTGCGTCAGCCTCATTAAATTAAACGTCGGGTTCAAAGTTCACCACCTGGACCTTCAATGGGTCGAAGCTCTTGCTTCCTGCTCTACCTCCATTCTTCTTCTAACATCACCTCGCCCCGAATAGGATGTGTTGAGGGCAGCGGCCGGACTGCGCTTCCGCTCGTTGTCGCTGTAGCAACCGCAGCGGCGGGAGTTGCCCAAAAAGACTCCCAGACCCTCCTCCGTTCCCACCGCACCTCCCTCTGCCACCTTTTTCCACTTCAGCCAATAACACACACACACACGCTGAATAGCTACCAGCATAGCAAACTGAATAGCTCTGTAATCTCTCTTTCTCTGCTATACACACTCGCACAAACAAGGCCTTGTGTGTGAGTGTGTGTGTGTGTGCACGTAAACAAGTCGGTTGTCCTACAGCAAACAAGAGCAGTCATGCACGACGTTGGCAGCAATCACACACACACACACACACTTGCACACGTGTTTGTCATGAGAGGTTAGCGGCCTCGCACTCGAGCCAGGAGGCTTTCTTGCTTGCGTGTGTGTGTGCGTGCGTGCGTGCGTGCGTGCGTGTGTGAGACAAATCAGCAAAAGGACACAACCATGCACAATTTTGTTGGGGATGGATGGGGGAGGGGGGCAGTGGGAAAGGCGCGGTAGCAAATGCGGCGACGCCTAAGCTGGTGCGGGCTGATGATGTCATCACTCACATATGGTGCGTTCGAGACCAACGGGAGTTTTCAGAGCTCCGACGAGAAGAAGGCGCAGGGGAAAGACATCCCGGGTTCATCGCAATTGATTTGACCACTCCAGACACCAAATCAAGTGCCATTTGAACAAATAGCAGAGCAATTTTGGTGCAAAATGCTCGTAAATTCTTGTTAGCGCCTCACTGGCTAACAAGTCCGGACATGCCACCAGTGGGGTTGCAGAGTTTAAACTGGAGTCCAGCAGTTTTGGCAGAAGAAACCATGTGACAAACCCACATTTGTCGACCGCTAACCTTAACGATGCCGACTGACAATAACAAAACGTTTGTCATGTTTTTACAAATGATTGTGCACTTTTTCTGCAAGATGTTACTACATTTTGGCTTGAAGGAAAACACACACTTCAACATTGGAGGAGGTCTTACATGCTGTGGCTGTTTGAAAATGTAACACAACTCGTTGGATAATGTTTTAGCAATGTTGTCATGACTATCTGATGTCACACAATAGAGCGCCATTGTTTAGCACGTAGCAAATTTGGAAAACACTTGTGCCACAAATTGTGAATCGGATTTTGCACCATAAGTTAAAAAAAAAGTCTCAAAAAGTCCATTGAGTTCTTCTTTCCTCACTGCATGCTTTGAGCCTGAAGGTCTTCTTCCCCAGGCGAAGTCCATGACTTTGCGTTGGGTGTCGCTAAGCAGCCGCCGCGTCAACAGCGCCAGCGTTGGGTTAGGTAACGTCAGGGTGCGGCTAGCGGGCTACGCTAACAGGTGGGCGAGGCAGCCGGCGGGTGGGCGTAGGCCAGGGAGAGGCGGCCTGCTGGCATCTTTTGTGGTTTCTATCCAAGCCAGCTGTTGTTTTTGCTCACTTTCTTTTTTTTTTCTGATAACCGAGCGTAACGACCGTGCCGCTCAGCTGCACATGTTGATGAAAACGAACAGTCGCCAGTGGTTTTTTTTTTTTCTCCCCTCCCTCAATCCTCGGCCTATTGATTGGCGCCCCGAGCGAGAAAAACGCCAGCAAAAATGACAGGAAGTGAAAGCTAATGAGACTGTCCGGCGGCGTGCTGCGCCATTGCCGTTGGTGACTAAAGTCAACCGATGATAACCGAGTATAAATCATTCATAATAGTAAAACTCTCAATGAGAATAACATTAGAACATATTTCAAGTAAATGTCAAATCATGAAATGAATAAACAATACAATACATTGAAGTATCTTCAGGGGACCTTAAAGGGACGAACGGACGGACGGACGGACGGACGGACGGGAGCCCAACGCGCTAAAGGGCATCCTGCCTTCGCCGGGTTCCGTGTAAATCCCATCGATTCGCCATTTCCTTCCGTGGTCGGCCGGCGTGAATGAATTGTGAGGCGAGGACATAGTTGACCCACTTTCTGAAGCGCGCCACACAAAATGGCGGCAAAGCAAAAGCCACATGGGCGGGAAGGGTGTGGTTGGCGCAAGCGAGCGGGAAGATGTCGAGAGGGAGGGAGGGAGGGAGAAAGGTGAGCGAGGACGGACGAGGGTGTTGCCGGACGGGGAAGGCAAAGGAGTGCCACAACGTGGCGGCGGCTGATAGCTCCCCAGTTTCCATGGCGACGTGAGGCCCTTTTTTTCCCGCCCACTCTTCCCCCTTAGTCTCTTCTCACCGCCTCACCTCTTTGCTCTCCTATCCGACATGTTCAACTTACGAAAAGGAGAGGACATTTTGGCGTGTGTGTGTGTGTGCTCGTGTGCCCGGCCTTCCGGTTGTCCCGCGTCACCCGATCTAAAAGGGCCAAATAGAGGCCTCGCCCTCGCCCTGGCCCTCGCCCAGAGCTGAGCCACGCTCAACTGAACTGGAGGGAGGCCAGTTTCTTCTTCTTGTGCTTCTTTTTCTCGTCTTTTCACTTCCCCCCTCAGCCTGCTTTCTGGTTGCATCCCACACAGCGGGCCATTGTTTTCCCCCGTCAACGACATGCGGGCGGGGAAAAGCAGGCCCTTGCCGGCCGGAAAAAGACTTAGTTAGCATTCAGCTCCTCGCCTAGGTTAAAAGTCACGACGTGTCGCTTCGTGAGAAAGTATGACAACAAGAAAGAAATCATGAAATACTTACGACCCGAAACGGCAAAAAGTTCAAAAAAGTTAAAGTCCCAATGATCGTCTCACACACACATCTGGGTGTGGTGAAATTCGTCCTCTGCATTGAACCCATCCATCCCCGTGTGATTTGGACCCATCCCCTGGGGGAGAGGGGAGCAGTGAGCAGCAGCGCCGCCGCGCTCGGGAATCATTTGGTGATCGAACCCCCCAATTCCAACCCTTCATGCTGAGTGCCAAGCAGGGAGGCAATGGCTCCCATTTTTATAGTCTTTGGTATGACCCGGCCGGCCGGCCACCCACAACCTTCCAGTCTCAGGGCGGCGGACACTCTACCACTAGGCCACATGAAACAAAGTGATGTTTTTATTATAGATTGCGCGACATTCCGATCAAACAGTAAACTTTTGTCCCCAAAAGTCATATTTTCCAAAAATGAATTTTCCGTTGTTCTTTCCTCGTCTGTCAGGCCGACGTCGGAGACGAGCGTTCCCACCAAAGTGACCCCGACGCAAAGACGGACGCGCGGAGCTGCAAGACCGAGCCGTACTCGCCGAGCCCGTGCCCAACCGAGGACCAGACGGAACCGGTGGACCTGTCCCTGCACAAGCCTCGCTCGTCCTCGCTGCCCACCGTCAACGTGCCCGTCAACCCCGCGCCGGGAAGCGGCCTGGCACAGCCTGGACTCACGGCCACGCCCGTCACCTCCAACGTACAGTCCATAGGATCCATGGTGAATAACAGCTAGCCTAACTTTTAAAGCGTGCGTCAACACTCGCTAGAACTGATGGGTGACGTACTTGCCCCCCCCCCCCCCAGGTTTTATCGCCGGGCTCCATTTTGGCCACGCAGGGCGCAGGCGGCCAACAGATCTTGCACGTCATCCACACGATCCCGTCAGTCAGCATGCCCAGCAAGGTGGGCCAGCTGCAGACCATCCCCGTGGTGGTGCAGTCCTTACCCTTGGTCTACACCGCCGTGCCCGCAGACAGCGTGGCCGCCACCGCGGCCATCACCGTGCCGCTCATTGGCAGCGACGGACGGTCGGAAGGCTCAGGTCAGGAACGCCGGCCGATGCCTCTCATAGACCATGAATTACTTGTCTGTCATTTCTGTACCTTTTATCTGAACTTATTGTGGCGCGAAAGAGTAGCTGGAGCCACCACTACATTTAGTTAGCTATTTGCTAGCTAGCTTGTCATCTCGGTGTTCATTCTATTCATATACGTATTTCAGGCAAAGACCTTATGGCGAGGAAGTGAGGGTTAAGAGTGCATGTTCCTTTTTTTCTTTGAAATGGGCGGTGTCTGAGAGGGAGTGGGTGGAATCATTGTCTCCAGAGAGGAAGAACATTTCATTTTGCTATGTGCGTGTCTCGGCACCAAATTGCACCCATCGCTCCTTTAGCGTGCCACACCCTCGATCCTTCCCTCGCCTCCGTGCAGGGTGGACGTTGTTTATCCTGCAGGGTGTAACGCTTCCACTCAACTCTCTACCCTTCCAGTTTACGTCTACAGTATACTTCAACTTTTCATGTTTCCCTTCATAGCAGCGTATAAGTCATGTAGCGTAAGCTCATGGAGGTCAAAAGAAGCTAGCGCAAGATAGCATAACGCAGAGTAATGTAGCAGTGCAAGCGGGGCAAAGCATAAAGTAAGGTCATGTAAAACGAAGAAAACATGAGCAAAGTAACATTGCATAAACCTAGCATAGCAGAAGCTAATGTGATGTAACCAATGTAAACATCACGGTATGAACGTGCAGTGTAATGCCAACAGGGTCATGGAAATGTAGCGTCACATCAGTACGTTTTTGCATGATTGCCTGGCCTTGTTTTCCTCAGTTCGCATTAAGCCCGGCTCGACGTCTCCGGTGGAATATCACAGCGACAGCGACGTCGAGAGCGGAACCGAGTCCGGATCGGCGTCAATCAGCGCCCAGAGCCTCGATGCAGGGTGAGCGCACCGCATTTATTATTATTAGCGTTACACGCAAAAAAGTATTTAACTCATCGGTCCTGGAAGGTTTCTCGTTTGTTTGAGTCTGGAAATCAGTCAGAGTGTCTTCTTCACACCTACGTGGGCGAGGCGTTGCGGTGTTAACGGAAAGTTAGGGTGTGGACCTTGGAGCTTAGCTGTTATCGGACGTGTGAGTGCACATGTGTGTACGCCACACCTCATTTTCCAAGTTGCCTGTCACTGACCTTCCTTTATCGGGCCCATAGAAGAACAAAAGGCTCTGTAATGGCTTAAAAGGTGGAACACAGTTTAAAACCAATCCAAAATGGGACGTAATTGACAATATGTAAAACATGAAATGTCATCATAGAAACAAAGCATGTGCAAAAGAAAAGGAATAAAATGCAAAGTTAATGAAAACAAAATAAACAAAAACCCTCACTCACTATACAGACAACTTGATGTGTAAAAAAAACGATTGTATCTCGGTTGTGACTTGAGTAGCTATTTGGCACCCCCTGGTGGCCTTCCAGACTCACTGCCTACCACACCATTTTTGGGGGGTACGTTGTACAACATTTCAGTCTACTTCTGTTGGCCCTCAGGTCCATGTTGGACTTGGAGCCAGCGGACCCCGACTCCCCAGATGTCAAAAGGCGGCGGATCCACATGTGCGACTACGAAGGCTGCAAAAAAGTCTACACCAAGAGCTCGCACCTCAAAGCTCACCGACGGATACACACAGGTGAATACGGAAACTCTGACAGCTGACGTTCCGTCGATGCGCTCGCTACCTTGTCATTAGGAACGGTGTAAACGAGGGAATTTGATATTGTTTATTTCAAAGTCAACTCGCTTCATGCAATGTGAAAGGCAAATCATAGAGCAGCGAACGGAAATGACGGTCGATCACTTGAAGAAAGTGCTTAAGCCTGCCTGCCTGACATTTGCTCGCCCTGCCCTGTACAGGTGAGAAGCCTTACCATTGCACCTGGGAGGGCTGCACCTGGCGTTTCGCCCGCTCCGACGAGCTGACTCGGCATTTCCGCAAGCACACGGGCATCAAGCCCTTTCGCTGCACCGAGTGCGACCGCTCCTTCTCGCGCTCCGACCACCTGTCCTTGCACCGCCGCCGCCACGTCATGATGTGAACTCTTTTGGATTGATTTGGGCTTTTTTTCTCCCGTCGCCTTCAAAACAAAGTTCTCGGACTCCTCTTCTGCAGGAGTACCAGGCATTAATGGAGGTTGGGGATTTCTTTTTCCACTCATCCATCCGTCCGTCCGTCCTCCCAGACATTTTTTCCCCATTTTCTTTTTCTGGCAGGAATGCAATCCTTTTGAATGCATCGGGCACGCTCGCTGTCTGGCTGCAGCACAGGTCGTGACGGAAGATGTGTTTCCTTCTTGGGGTGCGGCATTTCATTTTTATGATCCAAAAGTAGAAGGCTGGACGAGACATTTTTTGTGGACGTCACCCCATCCTCCCCCCCAATCGCAGGACTGGCCTACCTATTGAATGCATTTTTGAAGTTGTCACATTGTAGCACAGGAGATGACGTTTTTTTTTTTTTTGCCTTGGGTGCGGCATTTTATTTTTGATCATAAAAGTAGATGTTTGGACAACCGGGTCTCTCTTTTTTTCAATTTCCTAACGCTGATAGATTATTTTTTGTTGCATCACAGGAGTTGACCTTTTTATATCCTCGGGGGTGCGGTGTTTAATTTTTATGGTCTAAAAGTAGTTTCCTGAACAAGTCATTTTGTTCTGGATTTCAATTTCTTTTTGTTTTTTTTAATGCATTTGTCAAGTTGTCTCGATGCACAGGGAAGGTTGGACAGTGATTTCATCCTTGGGATGTGGTGTTTCATTTTTATATCTAAAAGCCTGAATAGCACATTTTGCCAGGTTGAATGAAAATACAAATTTGTTGTCAGGCATACGATAGGAGACATGTCGTTCTTGGGGTACGGCATTTACTTTTAGATGATCAAATTTGTTGCAGCTTTTCGCAATAGGACCGACCGACCGCCCAAGTCCAACTGTGTTGATTTTGGCATTGTTCAAAGTGGTTCACTGCAGCACAAGTCCATTTTTAATCCATGAAGCGCGGCGGCGTTTCATTTAAACTATGATGAAAAATAGACGACATTTCTCATGGGTTTCATTAGGGTCTTCATCGTAAGCAGAATTTCCTACAGTATAAATTGACACAGAGTTCACCTTCGGGGTGCGCTGTTTCATTTTGCCATCTAAAAGTCGGGTTTTGAGACACTCCTTATCAATTCAGGCGCGCTATGACAACTGTGAACTTTCTAAAGACTTTTCCCATCACATTTTTTGTTGCATATCCTGCACACACTTTAACAACAAAAACAGTATTTGCGTGTTATCGTTGAGGTTTGTCTACGCTTTTCCAACCTTTGTGGCAGAGTCTCGCTTTTGTCGTTTTGAACTATTTCTGGTCTTTGGTCGTCTTTTAAACGCTGTGAAGTATTGGTCGGCGGAGAAGTTCAAACCTTATCGCAGGGAAATACGGGAACTTTTACCCGACTTTGCCAAGTGGTCGCGCATGTTTCTTTTTTTCGTCTGCATGTTTTGCGACAAATACATCTTTTTTTTTTTTTTTTTAACTTAACGAGTGTGCATTCTGGGCACGTTGAGCTTGAACCGAAGTTGGGGATTATAGGGGGGGAAAAAGTTTTCAAGATTGGGGAGGGGAGAGTGGCGACTTTAACAACAATTTGAAAACTAGGTCACGGGAGCGAAAATGCTCTGTGAATTTCCGGTAGAATGAGACGAGAAACTACGTACAATTTTGACGCATAAAACATCCGAACCGATTCTTGTTTGGAGGGATTTTTGTTTGCGCGTTTCCCGCCTTTTTTATTTGGTCTGACTAGAACAAGAAAATGGAAAAAGCACATCTTTCTAGAAGAGTTTATGCATTCTTTTGTAAACATTAAGGATAAAGACGGCAACAACAAGAAAAAGAAAACAGAGTTGAAAAAAAAGAATCCATGTACATAAATGTATATAATTAAAAAGTAAATGTAACGGGTGGAGTTCTATTTTTAACACTGACTAGATAATGTGAACCCCTTCCCTTTTCCCTCCCTCTCATTTTTTTTTTTACAACTTTTTTTGTAGTTTCTTACAAATGACAATAATAAGAATAATACTATTGGTCCCAGTTGTGTTGTGCATATTTGTGTTGCATGGAGAGTTGCCCTCTTGTTTTCAACTAGTGACGTTGGCGAGCATGTCGCCGTGTGCGTGTGTGTGTGCGTGCGAAACATCTGGCTTTTTTGAGGATACAAATACGTTACCTATAAAAATAAAAGAGTTGGATATGATCACTTCTGCACAAAACCTTTAAGGAAAGAAAAAAGTTCCACATGGGTAGCGATGTTTGTTTTAGCAACAGCAAGCTAGTGGTTAGCCCTTTGACGATTTTGTGTGCCAATTTGTCAATTTTTGTTTTGTTTCACATTTTTCTACAAAAAGAAGAACGTGAAATAAAATAAAAAAACATGCTAAAATGCTAGCATGCAGCCACAAGTGACAAAACTATTTATTGCGGTGTGTTCAATCAACGCAATCATTTCTATTATTTTGAATTCTAGCCACCAAAAGCTAACAATTTGGGGTACTGATTCTGTGTTGATTTTGGTGGGCCAATTAGCAATAAATGCTAACGTTTTAGAAACCAGGCTTGCCTTTTGCTATCAATGATCAAAGTCATATCACGCAAAAATCCCCAAAATAGACACTAACCATGTTTAGCTATACCTGCTAACATATGTAGCTTCGATGAAACTATTTTGAACAATCATAAATAGCGCCCAAAACCTTTTTTTTTTTTTTTTAGCTGATGATAATTATCTTTTTTTGGGGAGGGCTTGTTTAGCTAGCCTAACCTATTCTGTATGTTTGACAAACATATTTTAAAAAGTAGAATTTGAATGCCCACTTTTGCGCATCTTACTCGCCATCAATCGCCGCTTTTATCTTTGACGTTTTCTTAACCCCTCCCTGATGAATGCAGTAATTTTTAGCGGGCCAGTACTCTTTATTTACTCAGTGCAATGCAGTTATTATGGTTATAATAATAATGAGAAGAATATTATAAGAATATTTTTTTTGTATTTGTGTACAGAACAAAGAGATGTAAAGATGGACGCGGAAGGAAAAAAAGAAACGTGAGCTTTTTGATACTGTGATTCTACTCTGGTGTTTAAAAAGTCCTTTGTTTTTCTCTTCTGTATACTTGTGATGATTACTCCTCATCCTCTTTCCTTCTTTTATAGAATAAACTTGTTTTTGGTGCAATTTACTTCCAGTGCGTGTGTGTGTGTTTTTTTTTTATACTGGAAAAGTGAAGATGCGTGTGCAGTGAGATGCAAACGTCACTAGGAGGCGCTGTGCCCAAGGCAAATAAGACGTCCCCTTCGTTAGGTTTGAAGAGGGATGGATGGATGGATGTTAAGGTTAGCGTTGAAAAAGGAACGTATCAATATATATCGCTTCGGGTTTTAAACTAGGGTTAAGGTTTGGTTTAAGTTTATGCTTAGTGTTACTGGTTAAGGTTAGGTTGAATGTAGGGGTAGCATTAGTGGGAATTTTTATGAAGAAAAATAGCACTAATATTAATTACAGCATCCCACTTATAAAAGCACAATAATGACAACGTCATTAAAAAAGGTGATTTTTCTTTGCAGCTTTTTTTTTTTAAACTTTTATTTGAGTCCTACTCTTTCCTCCCATGAGTCACTCCCAAAAAATTCATTGCCACCATCCCGAGCAAGCTGCTTTTAATGCAGTGCCCCGCCATGCCGTTTGACTGATAGGCGGGACGGGACACGTTTGGACAAATGCTGCCGCTGAGTGACAGTGCATTTCACAGCCTCTCACCTGGAATGCACTTGCAACATCCTACTTCCTCCCCATACGTATTACATTCAGCATGGGGAAAAGTCCAACTTCCTGTTCCAAGTTGATGAAGCCATCCAGGAAATAGACCCTCCCCCATGAGCTTATCTGAATAATGGTTGTGGATTCCTTTGCGCATTGACTCTGTATGCTTGACATCCTGCTATGTGAACCACTACTCTCTCTACCAATTGAACAGTTGAATGTCATTTTGCTATTAAACGGAAAAAGGCGCGCTATGTGGTAACTTGAGTACATTTAACGTCAAAATGGACCTGGACAGGTTCCTCACCACTGAGAATCAAAGTCATCTTTGGGAACCACTGCACCAACCAGTGGCCCAGCTCAATACAAGGTCATGTTGAAAATGGACCTGTATGACTAAAGAAAGCATTGCAGGCGCTATTGCAGAATCACGCTAACAGGCCCAAACAAGCGTTTGACGGTGAAAGCTTAGCAAAAAACAAAAAAAACAAATGAATCATTTCCCCCCGGGAACGAAGATCACAGAACATCGCAGAAAAATATACCTACGTATATAGCTACACAAACATTGACTTGCTTGCCCTGTAATGTTTTTCAAAAACCGCGGCGACTAAATATTCAAACCTCCCCCCATACAAAATCTAAAAGAAAAATCGAGAAAAACGATGCATTTGTTTGTTTCGCCTCATACGTAATCCAGGTTAAGTGCATGTATTGATGCATGAGCGCAATACAAAAGGGAGCCAGCCTCCTTTGCACAAACCTGCTCAGCACATTACAACAACATAATATGGCAAGAAATGATGAGGGCGTTGTCCTCGCGTGACCACGACGACCAGGTAAATCTCGCTCGAAAGACATGAGCACAACCAGTCCAATTATTTCTGAGCGACTCCACCCTGTCTGTGTCTTTTTCCTTCATATTCTCATGACTATTCTCACGATGACGATTCTCATCATCTGTTGCTCTTTTGTGTCATCAGCTAAGGAACGACGTGTTTGACTTTCACCAATTTCCCAATCCATTCAACAAAATATGTATTGACGCTTTCTCTTCTTTGTGGATAGCATTTCAAGTTGACGTGCCCCCAAAACAAACCTCACTGTCACTTTCCAACTAAAACCACATTTTGTATTGAAAAACAGAATTTCTTATAGTCTTGTTATTGCTGGATGAATTCATCGGAACTTTCGATCAACTTTGCACTTTTTTGATGGACTTTTCTATGAAAATAAAGCAAAGGGGGTTCGTGTTAACCCAACTCATTTACAATTCTTTGCTCCCATAGAGCTTTCCCTTTTCTTTTCTTTTTTAAACCTCATGAAAATAACTTTACACGATGGACTCACCTGCTGTGTAGATCAACAATAGGCTAACACAGATCGAGCAAGTTCAGATGATCAGAAGACTGCTAGCAGTGAGTTGACAATGTGTCTGTCACAATATGTTAAGGTTAGCTGCTTAATTGTATTTGAGTTGCCGCCTCACACTTTGTCAGACTGACTGAGTGCTTGTGTCGTTCGTTGTTGGACTCACCGGACGAGCTGCTGCGCTGCTGCGCTGCTGAGCTGCTGTCTGTCGGCTGAGCTTTGGAAGAAGAACCGAGGTCGTCAAACGCGCCAGCCCGTTAACTCGTCTTCATGTGCTGAGACCTCCTTCGCACAATATTTCATCTTTTTCTTCGCGTTGTTCTGAGGCGACCCTTCAAGGCGTTTTAGAAAGTCAAGTTATACTTGTGATGCTAATTGGCGCCGAAAACAGGCAAAGCAGGTGCGCCCTTTCTTCTTCGTTGGTGTCACTAATGTTCTTCTTCGCGTGGGCGGGCGGGCGCTTTGGGGAAAAAAAAAAAAAGGTCAACAAATGGATATACTCTAAGCTTGTATAGCGATCGTCCTTCAATACAAACGAATTTGATCAAATTACATTAAAGTGACATTTGTTTTTGTTAAATCTTTAACTGTTTAAACTGCTCTTTTTTTACACCGGTTTTGACCCAAATGAGCAAAAGGCAAGTCACACGTTGTCATTTTTTTTATTATTTCATTGTAATTTTTTTTTTAACTAAAAAAAGGCAAAAGCCTTTTTTTTGACAAACATTCCGATTCAATCCTGATGCAAAGTCGTAAAAACCCCAAAACTATTTACAGAAAGAAATGAATAATTCAAGACACTTTTTGTCATTTATGTACACATTGCGTTCAGAGAACTTGAATCCTTACAAAAGCATGAAAAAGTCATTTTAGCATTGAAATAAGACAATTTTACTGCAGTGCTCTCGTGTGTCGATGATGGAGGCCTACAAAGTATATTTAAAAAAAAACATTTTTTTTAATGACTGAACAAAAAATGGCACCAAAAATATTTGATTACATACATTGGTTGCCATGGAAGGACCCGGCACAAACAGCAGCCAATGACTGAGCCCTGTGACCTCCAAAACAGGCAAAACCAGTCCATGACTAAGTCCAATTTGGTTTCATTTTTCTTTTGACGCACTTCAGATAAATTTAAACTCATATTAACAAAATATGGGGGGGGAAATGATTTCTTTGCATATGCACAATAGCTCTATAAACATTATTTACACGAGAGCAGGGGCGGGGCATTCACCTGTCCCACAGAAAGTTTGGGAATTTGTCAAAGAGAATTAGCTGAGACGGAATATAAAAAACTGCCACAAAAGGTAACTTGAAAATGACTTTACAATGTACACAAAGGCAAAGAAAGCAAACTTCTTGGCAGAGCAGATCAGGCAAAGGTTTTTGTTTTGTAGTTTAAGTTAATGATGCAAGTCAGAGATGTTTGCGCTCTGCTCTGCATGTTTTTTTGTTTGACCAGATTTTGCAAAAGATGTTTTGTGATTAGGAAAAAGCGTGCCTTTTTTCCGATTTGTCCGCACCGCTTCCTGCAGCGGCTCTGGTTGAGGCGTTCTCAATTCTGGTGGCGCTTCATGTGCAGGGCCAGGTGGTCCGAACGTGAGAAGCAGCGGCTGCACGCCACGCATTTGAAGGGTTTGGCGCCCGTGTGTTTGCGGTAGTGTCGGGTCAGCTCGTCAGAACGGGCGAAGCGCCAGTCGCAGTTGGCCCACGTGCAGCGGTACGGCTTCTCGCCTGACAACCACAACATGACGCCGTACGGCTCAGTCAAAAAAAAGACAAAAGCAGCAAAAACAAACGAAATATATGGCATAAATGTTCAATGTAAAGGTGTTTTGGCTGGGAGTATGAAAAATAGTGGCAAAAAATGACACCCAGCAGGCAAATTCAACATTTGAAGACCAGGAAATGAATAGGTTTGTTCCCTTATTAATAATAGGGGGAAAAAACTTGAAAAGGTGAAACATAATGAGCTCAATCCAACCAGACGTTTCATGAACCACACCCAAACGTTTGACATTTGAAATGTGCCAGCTAATCATCAACAAAGACTGAGTTCAGAAAAAAAGAAAAGACGTTGAATGGGCTCCTATGCAAACATACCACAAGAAACACAAAAGATTAAAAAGCAGGAAGAGAGAAAAGATATCAACCGAAAAGATGATAAGAAAATGAGATATTCATTCAGTTAGTCAAGCTTTTCTACTTTGGAGCGGTGAGCAAATAGGCTGACTTTTCAGGATGTCACAGTTGATCCAAAAAAAGGAGCAACCTCACAAAATGACATCAATAAACAGCAGATGAGCTGAAACAACTTCCTAGAATATGAACACTATCAAAACACTTGATAAACCTTTGAAATCCACAAAATCGCTCCACACATCTAGTCAGTTTCTACCATTACCAGCAAACATGCTAATTCAAAAATAAATAAATCAATCAAACCAGTATATCTAAATATCAACCAGCAAACTCGCCAGCTTCACCAAATCAAATTTGATCCAATTCATACCAATCCATATTTGTGGCAAAATAAGCTAGCAAACTAGCTAACTTTCCAAAGTGCGATCTATTGTGGGTTTTCCTTGGCCGAGAAGCTAATCCTCCTATCGGCGAGTCTTTTTGGCCGTTTGGGTCATCAAGCGCTCATTACCGACACCGATTAGATTAGCGCCCAACTATTGACCAATCAATCGTGACACGGGCAAGTCGTTAACGGCGACGGGACGAGTCCAAAGGGCAGGCAGCAGGTGACCACAATAAACTGGCACGAGCGTCAATTTACAAACGTTTCCCCCCCCAAAATTCTCCAGGCTCCTATTGGAACTATACGATACAATAGAGTACAATGTTTGTATGGTCAAAGAGCCCCGCAGGTGTGTGTGTGTGTGCGCGCTCGCTTGACATAGATTACGATCCTCCGTAAATTGGCAGCTGAAATCCGACTCGAGCTGGATAAACACTCTCGGCTGGTGTCGTTTTCAGAACAAGCTGAGGGAAAAGGTCAGCTGTCTTTGAGGAGGTCATTAGTGTATGATTTATATGTCCAGAGATGAAAAACTAGCGTGACTTGTCCCAAAAAACACAATCAAAGAAAGGCCACATTAAGTAAGCTGTAGCCAATACATTCAAATCACACTGATAGTTTTTAATAATTGTGCGGCCGGCCCAAATTTGCCTATGCCAAGCGAATGGCCCTGATTCTTTTTTCATCATCCAACTTCACCGTGTACGTCGAAGTAGCACTCCAAAGTGTCATTAATAAGCATTGAGTGCTCAACTGTTTGTGCAGCTGGCAAATTAGAAACCTGAAACACGCTAATGTAGCATGTCTGCGCATAGAAGCGCCTTCGAAATGGTCCCGTCAAACACCACAAAACAAAACACGGCAAAAGTGCATCCATCACTCGCTCGTGCACACAAAAGGCTTTTTGTGTCCTTTGACGTTTCTCTTCCAATAGGAGGATTGAAAAAGTGCAACGCCATGATGTCATCCACTTTGCGCTCCATCCGGGCTCTTTCATTCCTAAGTCTTGTATCACAATAGTCATTATTTTACAACTCCCTGCACATGCTTTTACTGAGGCAAAGAGTAAACACTTAAAAGGCGTTCCAGGACGCCCGTAAAGTCTTTATCAGCTCACCTAGTGTTTGGAAAGAGGGCTGGCTGGCTGGCTGGCTGGCTGGTTGAGCGTGGGTGGAGGGGTATAGGTGAGGGTCCGGACACACAAGTTCACGCTCAAGGTTGGGGCTCCGTACACATATGTGGGACGGGCCAATTGATATGATAACACATTTGTGAATGACTTGCTTTATTACTGCCACAAAGTCCATCAAGAGTTCGAATCAGTTGTTCACATTCACGAAAACAACAAGACAAGTACATTGCTCAGCTTGGGCTAAAGACCCGAGCGGGGATTTCCAACTCAGATCCTCTGGACTCTGGGCCAGACTCGCAAAAGTCTTCATTGATCCTGGGTAACACCCTGGACTTGTTGCCAATCAATCTTTGGGCATTTGATTTTTTGGCAAGAGAAGCGGGGTAACACCCTGAAGGATATGGCCGATTTAGTCATGCCTGTTTTTTGGACGGCATTGAAGGAATGGGGTCGAAATACAAAAAGTCCTGCATGACCACCGATTTGAACACAGAACCTCGAAACTGCGAGGCAGCCGCTTTGGCCACATGCCGCACTGTACCGCCATAGAAAGCGCCAATGAAAATATCGCAGCACAAACATCGACGACAGCCTCCGAGTTTCTTCTCTTGCTCCATTTAGCCGTAAAGACCTTGCCGTTCCACATACTTGACTCGTGAGTCACCGCCATCGACCGAACAGAACAAAACAAGACGGAACAAGTTCAATTTTGCAAGTGAAACCTGCTAATGAGACGCTCTGACCACACTCGGGCCCTTTAGCTGAGCTAGCTAGCTAGCTAGCAGCTATTCTATCGAGCTATGGATTTTCAATACATAGCTAAAGATCTAAATGTGAACTACTTTGCTAGATTGTGTAACTACTTTGTAGGTACAGCTCATGATTCAGATCGCTAGCGTTGTTACCTCCGGCTACGTTTTCGTTTTTGTGTTTAACTTTCTCACTGCTGTTGTTCACGGCGCCAACTTTCCCACGGGACCCGTTTGTGTTATCTATTTATGACATTTACACTCTTTCAATGTCACGCTTTTGAGTGTATCGCCATCTGACAAAAAAAAACTAACACGAAAAAAAAAGAAACCAGGGTGGTTTCACCTTACAAGGTCTATATCGAAACCGGCCTTGCATTCGAATGCGTATGGCGACGACAACTATGCCCCTCAATCTTCTTCTGAAAAGGTCTAAAAAAGCAGGAGTAACCGGTTTTGGCCTTGGCTATTCCACATTTCCCTTTCCTCCCATCCACGCCCCCTTTCTGCTTTTTCTTTCTTGCCGGGCAGGTTTGGACATGTAACGAGGCGAGAGAAAAAGTGAATTCTTTTGCTGTTACCCCAGGATATTAGCACACTTGCTTACAGCCTTATTAGCTGTATTTTGGATGTATTCATTTTTAGTCTTACCCGTGTGCGTCCTCTGGTGTGCCTTCAGATGTGAGCTCTTTGTGTAAACTTTTGTGCAGCCTGCAAAATGGGAACAACAAAAATCATAATGTGAGTCAAGCTGATGGTGGAAAAAGAAAAAAAAAAAACAAGTTGAGCATCTTGGTGAAACGACAACAAAAGTAATTGGCACCTCGGATGAGAAATTTGCATATAAGCGTTTCACCCTGTTTCAAAAGGGTACGCCGTGTAAAAGGAACACATTGTGCTTGAAATGTGTGCCAAGGAGGAAAAAGGTACTTAGCGGAGGTGAACGGGCGAGCTATTGTCTTCAGAAAAATGTTTTATCGCGTCAATTAAATCTGTCATCGAGTACCATGACTTTCCATTAATAGCTGGTTAACGCTTTAGGTTGTTTCAAGGGTACTTCACTAGATATGGAGATGCAAGGAAAGTCGCTAATTTGCTATCTAGAGAATCTTCAAAATAATGCTGATGAACCGCCAAGGTTCGATTTTCCATGAAAAAGCCGGATTAGCGACACAGAGTGAGTGCGCTAACTCGCTTTCAAAGGTTAGCTTGGAAGCGGTTAAAGACCTGGATAGTCGCAGAAGTGAATCCTCCTCTTCTCCAGCTCCGGGTTGTTCCGCCGGTTGTATTTGGGCCCCGTGAGGACACCCTGGCCGTGCGTCATCAGCATGGCGTGATGAGACAACCCCGTGACTTTTGTCCCAGCCACCAGATGCTGTTGGTACGGAGGCGGCGGCTGGCTGGCCAAGCTCAGCAGCTCGGCCTGAGCCTCGGGGCTGCCCGGCTGCGAGTTTGGGGGCGAGGGTGGCAGGCTGTGGGGGCCCGCGTGTTGCTGGGTGGATGTCTGGTAATAAGCGTGGTGGGCCCCCAGCTGGTGCTCAGCCAACAGGTAGCCGCCGGCGTTGCCCAGGTTGAGCATGGTCCGACAACCGGACGCCGAGGGTGCCGAGTGAGACAGAGTCATGGTGAGGTCTGCTGTGCTGTTGACAGGCATGTGGTAAACCTGCGGCTGGGGGGCCGGGGGTCCTATGTGAAGCTCCGTGTCCAAACTCTGCTGCTGCTGCTGCTGCTGCTGCTGCTGCTGCTGCTGCTGCTGGGACCCGCCGGAAAGGGTGACGCCTCCGGTGTTCAGGTCCGGCTTGATAAAAACACCGTTGACCACGGGCGGCACGTTGAACACCGAAGTGAAGTCCGGCAGGGCCTGGGTGCCGGCGGAGGAGCAGGGCACCTCCAGTCCGGGCTCTGTCTTGATCTGCGTCGTTGCCAGGCTCTTGCAGTTGTGGCGGTAGAGACCCGTGCGTAGGTGAGAAGAGCTGGGGAGGATGACGTTGATGTTGAAGCTGTAGGGAGCGCCGCCGGGCTTGTCCTCGGAGAAGTACTCGTCCACCACCGAGGCGCTCTCCCGCCGGTACTTCTTGTCGCTCAGGTCGATGGCGGGACTCAAGAGCGAGCTGGTGATCTGCGGGAGGTATTTGTCCATCTCCAACTGGACCTGGAAGGACAAGTCGCCGCCGACAATAAGAAGGAGAAATCCGTGGACCGGGTGGCTAAGTGGAAGCCTGAGGCTACAAAATCATGACCACTCACTCACTCACCCACTCACCCACTCACCCACTCTGTCAGTGATTTGAATGGAGAACCATCGCAGCCAGGTTCCCTCCCGCCTTATAAAGCACCAAGCTTTGATCTGAACAAAGTTGCGGCGGGTGAGCTAAGGATCAACTGTTAGATGGGCCGGAAGTACGGAAACTCCCCTTCTCGTCCAATAAAGTCAAAAAGGGAGCTGATAAGAGACTCTTACTGTTTTGTTATCATCGGACGCCAGGATTCATAGCGGGATCAGTCAAGCGCCTTCTCCAATTATTAACCAACCGACTGACTGTTGATGCCTGGAGACATTGTTCAAACCTGAGCGAGAAGGGTTTGGATTTCTTGCGCTTGTACTGTACTTTGTTTATCCAAAACATTGTTAACTGTGCAGCATCTGCTGCGATGCAGACTTTGTGCCGGTCTGGTCTGGTCTGGTGTGGTGTGGTGTGGTGTGGTGTGGTGAAGAAGGAGCTGAGCCTAAAGGCAAAGCTCTCGATTAACCGGTCGATCTACGTTGGAATTGTTATGCCATAAACGTTAGCTAAAAATGCTAATCATCTGTGTGTTAGCACTAACGCGACCAGCAAAGCATTTTCCCATCTGTTTGTCGGCAGTCAATTGTTTCAAATGATGTTAGCTCAGCAGGTTATGTCTACTATGACTAGATATCAGATGCAAGAGATGAGTAAGCAGACATTTTTCAAGCATCATGAGAGTGAGAAAATGTTTCTTCCGATGTCTTGGTCAGATTAGCTTCCTGGTAAATGGCTCATCTTCATTCCAAAGGTTTTTTTTGGGGGGGCTTTTGTTCTTATTTGTCAGCCCTTCTTCTTTGTGTCTATTTTGACTTGACAGAGTTTACGTTTCACTACATGGCTTGCATGCCTCCCTTCCTCCGGCCTTTGTTTTTTGGCTTGTCTGAGTGCGTTGGCTTCCACCGACACACCCGTGTGGAGAGGATTTTTCATTTGTTGTTTGTCTAGCATGTGCGTTACAGGATTCATGTTTTGCTTCTTACGCCAGCGACTATGGATTAAGAGCTATTCAAACAGAGGAAAACACCTTCTATTTCTTTCATTAAAACCATGTCCTGTCTGGTCTTGTTCAATGCCTGATCCCAACTTTATGTCAGCATCAAAACCTTTGAGACTGCGCTGATATTTTATGACGCAGTGAGCGATAACAAGGCTTGTTTTGAATTACTATTATTCTCCATCGCTTCCTCGCATTCCGATTGAACTCCAAAATGAACATGACTCAAGCTACCAGGAAACTGCTTTGCTAACATGGAAAACATTGACTTGGCTATTATTTTTAAGACCTCCTGATGGAGCAAGCGATAAGTCGTGCTGGGAAAAACAAGTGAGTTTCACTTTCTTGTAGTATTGGCGTTCAAATCCAAAATGAAAGTGGGAAAAGCATCCATCAAAAAAAAGATCATTTGTGAGCTTTGGACGAATATATTTGAATTGGATTTTAAATGATTCGTACCCTAGCACAGAATTGTGTGATTTGGTAATATTGGATGAGCTCTTGAGCCACCTTCCAAGATGCGTTAGGCGAACATGCTAATAATATGAGATGCTCGACGCTTAGCCATTAGCTTCAGCCCTGAACCTAGCAAAGTACTCAAACATAAAAGAATGTTAGCATAACCACACTGCGCTAAACTTGAGAGCCATTATCCTCAGTTAGCTAAAGATGCTAATCGGCGACTAGAAATATTCTACGATTCACCCTGAAACTGTTGAGCGACAAATCGAGATCAACTGAATTGCTTGGATTTTTTTCCCCTCGCACACTTGATGCTCTCAATCTTTTATCACCCAAAGACTAAGCAAGAACAATGGCCACAATCCTTTTCAAGGATGCCAGAGTGTGACGGATTTCTGCATCGCTGCTTTGCGTACACGCAAATACTCCTCGCATGTTGTCGAGGAAGAAGAAAGAGCGGCACAATGACAAAAGAAATGTTTCCCCTCCAAACATAGTTACGCCGTATCTGAATATTGATCTGCAGGGGATCATTAGGCGTGACCGTCAGGTTACTGTGTAACCGGCGCCGTCGTCTTACGGCCGCTGATAGAACGGCTAAAGAATCCCGTGAGTGCTTTCATATGGGTTACTCATTCTGCGGTTATGGCTGGCAGGACACGAAAGACTTTCCCGCCGTGAAGGAACATCTTCATCAAAGCAACATTAGGCTACTGCAATGTGGCGCTGAGCCCTTTCTGAGGTAGTCACGCAATAGCTCGTGTTTGACTTCAACGTCAAAGACAAACAAACTGCACGAAACAAATGTACGGGACTAGATTCAAAAAAGCCAGGCAGGCACGCTGAAAATCCCGTGTCAAAAAGATCACTCTGAGACGCAAATAGAAGAACCGTGCGGCCAAGCAAAAGCAAGCACATAACAGGTAAACCTGTATGATGCCCCCCCCCCCCCCTCCACACACACACACACACACACACACATTCCCCCCCCGTACTTGACTTTCTCATGGCGGTGGGCCTTTGACGGCGGTGCCTCCCTCGAGGCTTATGGAGATGCGGGCCCTGCTCAGACAGGTCGGACCACATACTGCTGTCACGACACTGACTAGACGCTCACTTCAAACGACAAAAAAAAGGAAAAGAAATGACAAAAAAAAAAAAAAAAAGGTCTGGAAACGATCAAATGGAGATAGCACAAAAAAAAGACCAGCGCAAGTTTACAGTTAGCCTTTACAGTTTAAGTGGTGTGCAACGTGAGGTAAGTGGGTCATGGAATGACCCACAGGAGCTTTTAAAATGATCCGCTGTGCAAATTCTACTTTTGAACATTTTGAACAGAACAATTAAACCACAAATGTATGATTTTCTTGTCCAAAACATGTATGATAATAAGGACTGATGTCTTTTAGCAAAGCTATGCAGCTCTAAGCATCTTTTACAACCATTTGCTTCGGCATCTTCTTGCTGACGTATTTTTGTGACAATCAACGTCTTCTACCACAATGGCCGCATTTTGAAAACAATGAATGTCAATGTCTTTTACAACACTTAGAATCCACTTTTTTATGGAAATGACCATCAACTTCATTTGACCGTAATTCATGCCTACAATTTGCCTCGTCACGTCTAATGACAATCAGCGTTGTGACCTCTGACTTCGCATCTCTGCCTGTTTGATGCCAATTCAACTTCTTTTAACCACAGTTACCATCTACACATTTGACGACATCTTTTCAGAAGAAATGTCGTCATCATCTATAGCAATTTGTCATGTCTTTTGATGCCAAATTGCATTTTAGTGACAAGCATCAAGGTCTTTTTCCGCCAATGAGTGTCTTCAATTGGCCGTCAAAAGGTTTCTGCGAGTCCTGGCTGGCAGCAGAAGCTTCCTTCCCCCTGCCTGTCTGCAGTATTAGCAAGCTACTAGACACCAACAAAGCGCAACTTTCACGCGCGGTGCAGACGGACGGACGGCCGGACGGCCGGACGGGATCTCCACATCATTCCTGCCTGGCTAATTCAACTCGCCAATCATGACATCACATGACTAACGCACGATGTTCCATGAGAATGAATACATGCGGGAGGGAGGGAGGGAGTTCGGCTCTCTTTAAACGTTCGCTTTTTGTCTATTCCCAACACGTAATAGTAGAGATTCTCTTTATAAGACGTCAAGCAGGACTTTAACCCGCGCAGGTGAGCGCGCGTATGTGACAAGAGCGCGCGCGCGCACACACACACACACACACACACACACACACACACACACACACACACACACACAGACTGAGCCCTCGAGGAGCAGGAGCTCCGCTTCACATCGACGGGTCGGCGGAGACTCTCACCCCGGGCTTAACGTCTTCAAACACGGATGAGTCCTCGGCACCGTCCGCTGCTCCGGACATCCTCACCGGCTTTAGCTGCGTGAAAACCACCCGCTCGTCGCTCCCCTGCGGCGTATTCATGACCGGCCCTACACTCGCTGCCATTTCAAAAGGTTCACTTAAGGTGAAATTCTTGTTTTAGAAACACATGTATTGTTTTTTTGGGGGGGTATATTTACCGCAGCAGCTGAAAGAAGCGACACAGTAAGTCCAGCAAAGTCTTCCGCGCTCTTCTTACCTGTGTGATCTTTTACCTGAGCTCAAGTAGAGATTCCAACTACCAATCAGATGAGGGCACGAGGCTAGCTGGCCAATCGCCTGCGAGGAGGGCGGGACACAACACCTGAGCGTGAGCAGGAAGCGAGGCGCAAGCCTCATGTCATCAACACGAATAAATCATATTTTCACTTTTCTCATTCGTTGAGTCTGCACAGTGAAAGAAACAGCACATTACTTGTATGTGTATATTGCTTATGTTGGTTGACTACAAACAAAAGAACGGTGTTCAATGCAGAATAAATGAGTGAAAAGAAATAGAGAGTAGCTTTTTGACAATAGTACAAGTTATACATTGAATAATAATAATAAGGAACGTTGACTTTCTCGTTCCCACTCTGCTTGGCATGTAAAGATCACATGGAAAAAAATCGACACTGCTCTTGAAGTCATTAACAGTAATAACACTGGGAGGTTCCCTTTGCCCTTTTCATTTTCATTTAATTGCTGTCAAATGACATAATTGCACAATGGTTTGGAATGAAAAAAGAAGTTCAGTCGATTTACGTCAGCAAGAAACAAGACGATGGGTTCTAGTTAACATTTGTGGCTAAAAACTAGCATTGCCCAATTGAGCTTTTCCCACAGGTCTGAACGGTGTCGAGATTTCCAGGCAAAAAGGGACTAAATAGACATTTCTTCTGTCTCCATCGAAGCGCCAACATCAAAAGAGCCATGAGATGAGAACCGGAATAGTCTGATTCCTCCCTCCCTAATGGCGACCTTTTCTTAATGGGGATCCATCAAAACACATGGGCAGGCTAACGCCCTTTATTGAGTTTGGGGACACAAATAGCAACCAGGCAACACCATTGTGTTAGCAGTTTGGTTAATGAGCAAACATTTATTCATTTTCCAGATAGTTTTGGTCGATTCTACCGGGCGCAATGACAGTAGGTTGGTGAAGCTCGTTAGCCAACATGCTAATGGCAGCCCAATCCTTGGATAAAGCTACGCGGTTGGCAACCTGAAAGCTGAAATGACGGCACGCTGTCGTTTGTGCATTAGCCAAATATTATGCTACCAACGTGAAGCCGAGCTACTATCCGTGGATAAAGCCCGTGGTCAGGTCATCCACATAGACGTGTGAAATGAAAAATAGCTTACTAAAACGTTATTATGTTACAAATACTACTGCCTAGTTGTAAATCACAGTATTAAATAACATGTCAGTGGGTGTGTTGAAGACAAGCGGCGCAATTGGTTGCCCGGCCTCATATTGACCCAGGGCGGAAACGGTGAACAGTTTGCGATTGTTCTCAGGGATGACGCCTCCTGTTTGCCTTCCTTTAAGGCCACGGCTGAGGCATTGATCCACTTCGGTGCCGCTTTGTCAAGTTCAAGACGAAAAAATGTCAAGAGGGTCCAAATAAACCAGGATAACAGTGAAGAAGTGACAGGTCAACACCTGTATATGATCAATTGTATTCATTTGCATCAATCATATTTGTTTCATATAAATCATGTTTTGTATATCGTTAGCTAGCTAACTAGCTACGTACATAGCTAGCAAGCTAGATAGACTAGCTATATACGCTGTATAGCTATATACATAAGACTGCCTATATCTCAAATCCAAATGTTATGTATTGATATTCAACTGACGGTGGAACATCATCCGACTTCAGAGATATTAGTCATTCTTCTGTACCGCCCCTTCCTACTTACTTCAGAGATATTAGATTTGCGGCAACGTCATTCTTCTGTACTGCCCCTTCCTACTTCCTGTCACCCAAAAAATGACTCCAAATTCTTGTAGCAACTCAGATGTGATGACGCAGTCGTTATGATTTTATAGCCGCTGTTCATGGCTTTCTGTCAAGTCCCCAGCGCCCAAAAGAATGACTCATTCAAATGAATAATTGATTCTTGCAAATTTAAAAGAACAAAATCAAATGATTGGTCAATTGCTCAAAGTAGCAGGCAGTTACAGTCTACTGACTTGTGCGACATTTGCAAGAGTGGAACTTTTTAAGAAATCATTAACATTAGAGGAGGCAGAATTGTCTTATCAGTAGGAAAACGAATAGACTTTATGAGTCGACGTCAGGGCTGTATATGTCGCCGGTACATTGCACAACACGCAGATTATGATGGAAGAAACAATTGTCAAATGGAAAGACAAATTCCTGCTCATTATGTCAATTATGGTGAAGGAAGTCAAGGTGAAAAATGCACAATTGGTTGTGTGTGACATGACAGCAAGCAAGCCAAGAAGCTACATATATTTCACCATCACCAGCCGTGACCATATTTGGGCGCAAGGAAGTCCCTGGAATCCCTTCTGAGATGACGCCACCTTGAAAACACGGGAACTCGGCAACAGGTCGGCCAAACGTTCCTCCAAAGATGGAAATCTCTTGCCCTATCATGTCACCATGGGGGACGGTCATGATTCATTGTTTCCGTGTCAAACGGGGAAAACATAAACATCGTAACGTTCGTATCCTCGGAACATTTCCTACAGATGCAATTTTTCTCATATCGTAGTTTGTTCAAGAACAAAAAGTCAGCAATGTCTTGTTGCTAGGCAGAATTTGTGGGGCCCATCCGAAAAAGAGACTGGCATGAAATAGGAGTTGACAACATTCCCAGGGAGATTCCCAATGCACGGTGTGATCGACCAGCATCAGCTTGTGTGTCGCCTTACACTTGGCGTGTGTGTTAACAATAGTAAACCGATGCCGCATCCAGCGGAACACGATATGATAGATATGCGCGCATCTCGTTGCCGTCTTGGCACACGCGCTCGCTCCCAGGCTAGCGACACATTCTACTTGCCGTCGCGCCGGCAGGCCCGTTACGTCCCGCTCCCTCGCTCGCTCGCTCGCTCGCTGTCGTGTGACGAATTAGCCGGCGTGAATTATAAACAAGCTAACGCCGTTTACATCCAACGGACGGCAAAATCCAAGTCGGCAATCAAAAAATGTGGCTGCTTCAAACCTAATGGGGTGAGATGTCTGATCACCATTGACCTGTCCAGCCAATTTCACGGTGGGTGACTGGTGAAACCGATGCCGACGGTCATTGCTTTCTAATCTGTTGTGTCAGATGGATAAGTCTGACTTTGACTTCCCTGATGGAGTCTTTGATCTGACGTCCTGTCCCATTTGACAACAGCGCACGCAATAAAAGTTGGGTGACTGACCCACGACGGGATGATGATTTGGACGCATCCGTCCGACGTGTCTGAACAAACGCAAAATGACTTGACTTCCTCT
Organism: Syngnathus acus; assembly: GCF_901709675.1. Taxonomy (NCBI): domain Eukaryota; kingdom Metazoa; phylum Chordata; class Actinopteri; order Syngnathiformes; family Syngnathidae; genus Syngnathus; species Syngnathus acus. The sequence goes on along the minus strand of NC_051099.1, from coordinate 446,885 downwards.
TGTTGCGTCAAATGCAACATTCCAGGCTCAGACGATGGTGGAGGACTTCCAGCGTGATGGCCGCAGCTGTACGGCTGAACATCAATTGGTGGTATTATCTATCGCCTTGTTCTTTCAAGGTGGATCAAGGTACAAAAGAGGACAAGATCGACCGTAGACCTCCCTCGCACGCTCAACTATGGATCAGGGACCACGAATCCAAGACCATGGACCGGACGGAGACCGTGGTCACAAAGCACCAACAATCAATCGGAAGCCCTCAACACAGAATGTTCCTTTGAGTTTTGAAAGGTTTGTGTATAACAAACCATTTTTAAAACGATCTTTTCAGGAAGACATTTGACGTCCGCCAACGACATCCGTGACGTCATTCATTTTTCTTGTGAATCCGTAGGTGTGCTGAGTCACCCTTAACAATGTGCCTGCAAAAGCCTGCACACCCACAAAGCGGCGTTTTACACAATCTGCACCGCTGACATTTTTCAGGGGAGCCGAGAACAAAAGATTCGTCTTGGCGGAAAACAACTTGCCGGCGGTTACTACAGCAAACACAACTCAGGCCGTTAAGTATTTTAATTAGAGCACTGGATGAGACCCAATTTTCTTGGCAGCCTACAACATTGCTGGGGAGGAGTAACCAAGTACAAGGGTACCGTCCTTTTCACTTCCCTTCACTATTTCTTCTTCTTACGCAAAGGATTCATCTCGACAGTAAATGTCTGTCCATTGTACCCCTTACCAAATCTGCCTTGTTACTTTGGGATTTTTTTTGGGGTTCCCAAGTCATTGTCCTCAGAGTCCTTTCCTCACCCACCTCTGTCTGACCTAGACAACGTGACGTTCTTAAAGCAGGCGGGCTCTTCCTCCAGCTTTACATAGGCTTCAACTTCCCCCTGCAACAGGCGGATGGATTCATATACTAGCTGCAATGACAGCAGCTTTGTCGTGGCCTGTATGGTGGTGTTTACTTTAAGATTACTGCCGCGCACACACACAAAAAGACGCAACCTTTGACCGGCACCATTGTGACACTTACTGTATGAGAACATGATGGATGGATGGATGGATGGATGGATGGATGGATGGATGGATGGATGGATGGACGAGTGTTCGTTCAAACACTCAAGCCTGAGAGAGTGCGGAACGCCATCACACTCCAACTTTGTCCAACACGTGAACCAGGACGCACCCAAATATCCAGCTCGTGTATTGCAATGATGATAGAACAAATGGAGATCTTACTCCAACTTAGCTCCAACGCTTCATACGAACTCTAACGCCTAGCTGAAACGGTGACACAAACCCCAAAAGGTCACATTTCTACATCTTCATTGACATCAGCTGAACACCAATCCTTACTCCGAAAGCAGAACTTTTAACACCAACCAGAACTCTTAAGATGCGGATTCCAGCTGCTTTTCAGGTACACGCACTACATTTCAATACATTTCAGAGGTTCACACTGACCTCTAGTGGACAGAAAGGGAAGAACATTGATCAGTTTGTTCTTCCAAGCAGCAGACTTGATCGGAAGGGCACGGCGCGCGCGCACGCGCAAGCTGGTTGAAGTGATGATGAGGTGTCACATTTCCGCCTTCAAGGTCCTATGCTAAGCACATGTGAGCCAACCAGGAAAGATCAATGCGTGTGTTTGTGTGAGTGTGTGCATTTGCGGATCAGAGCTAATCATAGCCGCCTTAATGACCCCTCCAGAGAGACCCCGCTCGGTCGGTCGGCCGGCCGGCCGGCCGGCTTAATCCCTGTCACCTCAGGGACCTTGAGAAGCACCCGGCCGCCTTGTCTCACCTCAGTTTGGCTGTCTGGGGGGCGTGCGCTCGGTCCGGTGCGTGTGTGTCCTTTGTATGTTTACGGAACATATCTTGTCTTATTGTATCATATCATATCGGCATCACATGAAACGATATCTTACTTTTCACTTTGTATCTTATTTTTGTTTGTTGTGTAGCTTATTGTCTTCTCACCATATTTGATGATCTTTGACTCAGTCTTTACGTCGTTGTAGTAAACTTTCAAACAATTGCTACTTGAACACAGACAGAGAGAGAGAGAGAGAGAGAGAGAGAGAGAGAGAGAGAGAGAGAGAGAGAGAGAGAGAGAGAGAGAGAGAGAGAGAGAGAGAGAGAGAGAGAGAGAGAGAGCAATTGCGTTGCGTGTCTTCCAGTTGAGCACAGTGCTGCTCAGCATGTCGTGGCACAAATCGGTACTACGCCGAAGGTGCGCAATTCTAAATTCGGATTTTGCTGCCCCTTAGCAAATGATTGTTTCCAAACGGCGAAGGTAGCAGTTGGGGGTCCCAGACGTAGCAGAGACTAAGAAAGACCACCAGGGGGCGCCAAAGGACAGACCTTGCAGAAAGTGCTACTGCTGCAAGCCAAGAGAGAGACGAGTTGAGATGAGGGATATGTAAGTCTGGGCTAATTAGCACCTGATGTTCTTTTAATGAAGACCCCCCTGGGACAGGAAACTCTCTGCCTTCATAATGATTTGCATAGAAACACACACACACTCTCACGCACGTGCTAATGAGCTCAACAAGCTTTCTAATCAAAACATCAGCTCACAAATTAACAAAGGGGTTCCTACCTCCATCATGAATGACTTTGCTTTTAATTTGGTGCATTTGGAGGGCATTTGGGTGCATCCGCCACAGTGCGATGGCGCAGTGAATGTGCAATTTCCAAGCAGGCGCCCACTTTCTGCTTTTGCCTCTCCGTTGATGAGTATGAAGCTTTGCGAAAAGGCTTCATCCGGAGCTGTAATGAAAGTCAACGCAAGTGTCAAAAGCTTTTCCGCCAACCAAACGGCAGCTAACGCCGACTGCTGGCTCGCAATTCGCAACTGGTGTTCCTTTAATCGCGTGACGCCTACTCAAAGTGGAATCAAAGGTAAGGTTGCTCTCACAAGATGTGCCGCTTTGTTTGTAAAAAAAGTGTGTGTGTGTGTGAGTGAGTGAGGGAGGGAGGGGCCTGCTCACGTCAGGCCCCGTAAAGCGTCTTGGATGTCCGAGCGAGCTTGTGGTTTTTTTCTCTTTTCATTTACGTTCATTAGTGGCAGCGAAACGCTGGTTTTTCGCTCTCTTTCCTGTCGTAATTGTCGGCCGGTCGGCCAGGGCTCGCCGACTGCCATTAGAGGGCCATTAGACCATTAAGGCCGCTTCCTCCGGACCGCCGGCTCAGGGGTTGAATTTTACTGCACCTCCGAGGCCCCCCCCCCCGTGCAGTGATAAGTCAGCGTGCAGCTACCAAAATTCCCTCTTGAAGCTTGGCCTCTTAGCATCGACCTCGCTGCTATTTCAGCTAACAAAACAAAACAAAACAGGACAGGACAGGAAGTGAACCCTCTTGGTCTGAAAAATGCATTATTTCAATGATGTTAAAAGTTTTTTGAAACATACTTTTTTTTTTACATTCTGCTCTGAAATCTTTTGCTTTTTGTGTGTACGCGTGTGTGTGTGTGTGTGTGCGCGTGCTTGCGTTGTTTAAAGTTTCATGTGGTGCTATGTATGTGTCAGTCATCAGCGTGGTCCATTAAAGGGGCAAAAAAGATGAAATATTAAAGTGACACTGCTTTCACTCACGACCAGCTCAGGCCTCCAAAGTTCAGAGTTGATGACGGCGAAGCGCTCGGGGGGAAAAAAGTAGGTTGAAGGGTGTCAGCCTCGGGCCGACTGGACGAGGCCGGAGACCCAACGTTGGTGCCCGCCGGAGGCGTCAATGGAGTCGCCTGACACAACGGGGCGGCAACCGGCCGGCCGGCCGGCGGGCGCAGCAGTGCTCTGACACCTCACTGCAGAGAAACAAACAAACCAGCCCAGACCTACCTTTAACAATCGGTCTTGCTGAACAGCAGTTTGATCTGTTCTTATCTTGATCTTATCTTTGTAAATGTTACACACGAGATCATATTATGACATGCTATCGTTTTGTACGGCATTGTATTGTGGCACTCGCGCACGTGTTTGCCATCAATACGAAGTGGAGATGAAAAACGTAAGAATGAAGGACAAAGTGAGTGTTGTCTATTGATCAGATGTCGCAATGCCGTGGCAACGCGGATGTAAATGTGTGTGCGCGGTGCGGTGCGGCCCAGAGGGAGCGTGTGCTCTGTGATCCAGGTAATGCGGAGCAAGCATTGAACAAGAAGGCCAACACGTCCCCATCCATCTTGACTTGACGCCAAGCCCATTTGGCGCCCGCCCCGCCGATGTCCCGATCGGCGGGGACAACAGTCCACAGAGGACCGACCGACCGTCTGACTAATATGGCTTCAAAAGACCAAGCATTTATTGATAGTATCGCTTGATTTGCTCTCTTCCCCATTCAACTGCAAATTAGTCAGCCCATCCATTGGCAATGGCCGGCGACATTTCCTCATCGACCGCTCGCTCGCTCGCACACCCGTGACCCCAACGCAACTCTCCATCAGGCTATTACGGGTGTTGACACGAGAGGGCCCAGCCACGGCTGGGCTAATTAGCCACGGCGTGCCCTTTGGAATGATCCATCACGGCCGCTGCCACGCGGGGGATGCCGCTCGTTTATCATCACATGAGAAAGGACACGCTTACTTAAGCACCTGCCGACATTTGATTGGACAAGGAACACTCCGAAAAAGTAGGTGAAAAAATACAAATGGGATTTTCAAACCTCCCGCCGACTAACCCGATACGTTCCCCTCCGGCGATCCCGCCCGATGACAATGGCAAGCGACGGCACACGCCGCAGAAAAAACAAAGCTTTTGTTTGGACAAACAATACCTGATAAGAGCAAGAAAAGAACTTTTTGCATCGAGAGGACGTTGGGAGTTTGAATGGAAAAACGGCCAATTGAAGCAACGGACGGACGATAACGTTGCTAACGGAAAAAAAAATGACCGCTTTTACCTGACGTTCCAACTCTGGAAATGTGGAAATATTCCATCACGCACACACACACACACACACACACACACATTGTAAATCTCAGTCATGTTTACAGACAGATGAATAAATGATGTGTGTGTGTGTGATGTATAATGAATGGCTCCTGTTCATTACACAAGCTTGCAGTCAACAGGTCACCCCCCCACACGAAAACCAAATTCTGTGTTATTAGCTTGTAGTGTTTGAAACTGACTTTTGTAGTTTTCTTTTGCATCTTTGATGCCGTCGGGTCAATTGAGGCGACTTAACGGGCAGCGGAGGGACAATGCAACAAAGATGACAAGGAGCTTTGTGAGAATGACGACGCAGGGGGTAAAGCTGGGCCCGACGGGGAGCACTTATGATTCTTTTCTAGGTGCTGTTACGTCAGGCCTTTTTCTCGCCGCTTTGCTTCAGGCACGACTGCTCAGGGCAAAATTGCACATTCGACACCAAAATCATATTTCCAAAATATATTTCTGATATCATTTTCCATGGAATTTTGCTTGAATGAATTCCTACTTGGCCAATACACTTTTCCTTGCCATCTTTGTAGGTCAGCCCAGCAGGAATATTTCATTTGGCCCCTCCCGACTCTTTAGATTTGACCAACCTTGTGACCTTTGACCTCAGCGACCCTATTCCTTGTTGGACCCGCCGGCCGGCAGCTCCACAAAAGGACTCCCCTAAAAAAGCTACAAGTGTTGAAGCGACGGCGGGGGGGGGGGTCAACCACGTCGCCATACGTCCACGTCGGACCCGCTTAGCGTCGGCCTCGCTGCACACGTAGGACGTGATCGTTTGTTGTGGCTTAATTGGGCACATGAAAGGACGTCCTCTGTTTGAACGAGTGAGAACGAGCTCACCTAATGAGTGAATTATACATGTATAGTTAGTATACTGAAACTGTAGATGCAGAGCTAGCCTAATGCTAATGAAAAGCAGCAGCGTCTTTAAGCGTGCCAGCATCTCTAGCTCGGACGTGCGTATGCGCGTAGACGTGTATCGACGTTCTCTTAATGGCCAAAGAGTCGCTGATATCAACAAAATGCATTAATGCTGGCTGCCATGAGTGCAAGGTGATGTATAGATGAAATCTCGGGCAGACGGCAGGACGCTAATTTGTTGTTTTGACATGTGCACATATCAATAAAGTGCATTACGCCGCTGCACTTCATTTTGTCCCACTGGGGAAACTGCCGCAAAAACATACACCGGCTTGTCGAGTAGCTTATCTTCTTTGAGGCTATGGCTTGAATAGGGATGTCTGTGTATATCGAGATGTATACTACTATATGTTTTTTTTTTTTTCTTTCCCTTTTTCTGAGGAGGTCTTTTCTATGGCCACCAGCATCGTTGTTTTGTGTGCTGTGTGGCGTTGGAGAGCAACAGCTGTTCTCTGGGAAACAGGAGAGCGTGGAGCGCTTTGCATAGCTGATCCATCCTGAGCCCCGTGTGCCATATGCTGCTTCATCGTGCCGCTGGCTCCAGGTGAAGCTTAACCTGACAAGCGATGCTCTGTTGGCGCCTGCCTGCGGCCCGGCCCGGCCCGGCCCGGCCCGGCCCGGCTCGGCCCCCCTCCGCTCGGATACTCTTAATCCCGCATTTGCATTTCCATTGGGCCACTGTAAATGTCAATGTTTGCTTCTTTACGACGGATTGATTTGTTTGTTGACCGTTCAGCGTTCATTCAATCTTTTTTAGCACAGATATCCATTTTCAAGTCGTCTGGGAAAATGAAGACTCAAAGCAAAGTCACTTTCTTTGGTACAGTTCAGTACTTTGTCATTGTTCTACCATTACTTTGAAAGGATCGATTATTTCAACTGGATCCAAACTTTTCTGTGAGACGTGTAAAAGTTGGACTGCAAAGAAGTTGAACAAGTTGAGAGAATGGAGCGGACCTCCTCCAGAGGCTTTGCGCGCGCGCTGATGTTGCCCTTATTTACGAACGTTCCGTCTGACCCGTGCAGCCGTCCAGTCACAATTAGACTGCATGCCGGATGGATGATTGACAGCCGCTCCGCCGTGCCCCGAGGCGACGAGCGGTCGGCGCCTGCCAATCACCCGAGCCGTTTGCACGTTCTTCCTTTGGAACAGGAGAAACAAAAGCAAAAAAAAAAAGAAAGAGGCTCATTAATTGGCCAATTGATCCTCATCAGCCAATCAAAAGTCTGAATTATTCATGGCCTCGATGACAAAGAGGAGGATTGATTGATTGATTGATTGATTGATTGATTGATTGATTGATTGGACGCTGATGGGTAGGTGGAATGGAAAGCTTGCTGGATGGGGAAACCTATTGATTGGTCACCAGTTTGCAGGTGAGGGATCTATCTATCTATCTATCTATCTATCTATCTATCTATCTATCTATCTATCTATCTATCTATCTATCTATCTATCTATCTATCTATCTATCTATCTATCTATCTATCTATCTATCTATCATCCATCCATCCATCCATCCATCCATCCATCCATCCATCCATCTATCCATCCATCCATCCATCCATCCATCCATAATTTTCCATCCTGGATGCTGGTTTCCTGCTTCCTCACTCTCGTCCTACCTTTTCTTCTTGGTCATTAAAAATTAACAACGCCATTCCGGACTAATTGTCTTCAACATGGAAGAGAGCAGTGGAATGAAATGAAGCCATTAGCCCAGAGATGCTTTCATCACTCTGCTCGTGCGTGCGTGCGTGCGTGCGTGCGTGCGTGCGTGCAGTCTGTCCATCTATCTTCCAATATCTATCGATGAATCACGTCAACAGAAGCGGGATTTTGAAAAAGAGTTTCGAAGAGTACCGAGAGAAATCTCGGAGAAGTGTCTTCCGTATTTGAACAGCTTCATCAATCAGGCTCATTTGAAAGTCAAACGTTAAGTGTACGTTAAATATTTTCTTTCTAAATGTTTCTTTCCTCAGTCAGTTGTCCTGCCGTCTCATTTTCCCGCTGTGAGCATGGTATTGAATGTATTGACAGCGTAAAGTGGTCCTACTTAACAGCGCTCCCCCGGGGGAAGGGGGGCCGGGCGACAACAAGAGAGAGAGAGAGAGATAGGCCCACTTCATAAATGTCAAGCGGTCACTTCAAGAAACACAAATAAACACAAAACAGTTGCACTTGTATCCACTCACAGTTTATCCAACGTTTGTACTCAACATTGGGTACAATTTTAAAATATACGTACCTATATAAATAAAAAAGACAGTGCCTGAGCATGTGCACCTGAAATTTGTATCATTTTTCCCATTTAGCTAAATGCTACAAATGAATAAAATATGAAATACAATGAAAATAAATTGCTAATCATTGTCGACTCTCCATTTTGCGCCAACTGTCAAGCAGACTGTTACGTCTTAGTTGGAAAAACACAAGCAGGTAGACATACCATGTTTACCTGAGGGACTTGGCCGGTTAATTAGGTCGCCGCCGCCTCATTTGTGCCTCATTAGCGCTAATTAGGCTTGCCCTCCTTGCTTTGCCTTCCCGTTCTTTCTTCTTCCCCAAAACAAGCGAGGCTTCCTCCCTTTGTTTGTTTTGCTTCTGTCGCAGCGCCTAAATTAAATTTGATAAACGAGTCGATCTTTAAATATTAATTATGTATTAATTACGTTCGCCGGGGCAAAACAAAGCTCGCTTAAAGATTTATGAGGCGCGCCGACGCTTTACTCCGCGTTTGCTCGTTCAATGAGCATCAAGAGGCGGAAAAACCTTGAAAATGGGAAATGAGCGAGCGCGCTGACGTTGTTTCACACGGAATTTGGTGTCCTTGTAGCATGCTAGTAAAAAAAATATTCAGCACGTGATAAAAATAACATTAGTTCATGTGATGAAGCTAATCATCATCATGCATCATCGATATTGTAGGACAGGAATTTTACATGGAATTTTATGCAGCAGGATTACAAATAATGAAGCGGATCCAGCACCGAAGAAAAATGTTACATTTACCCGTATCCGGCACACAATGTCGTGCGGAAACTCGCCACTAAATTTACATTTTGCATATTGCTATTAAAGTGATCTCACGGTGACGACAATCGCATGCGCACCTGATACATGGAGTTGCGCTTTTCGGGTCAATTCCCTCCCCTCGTTCATTCGGCTCGCAAAACTGTGGCGGTCATCGTGTCGTGTATTTTGTGTGTGGTTTTGTGTATTGGGTGTATTTGTTTGCTGCAAACAGCACAACTACTGCGTCGAGTTTCGACCAGGAAGAAGAGAAGAATCCTGAAGGCAAATATGACACCTCATCTGTGTGCACACACACACACACACACACACGCACACACACACGCACACACACACACACACGCACACACACACAGACGTGCACCTTTGTTTACTAAACTTTCCGCCTTTGAAATATTTATTAGCATTGGGAGTCTCACACTGTGTGTGTGTTTCTATAAAGATGAGAAGTTGCCCAAGAGACAAGTGAATATCGTAGTGACAGATTCTGTGTGTATGTGTGTGTGTTAGCGTTAGCAACCTAGCAAAACATCCCAACCGACACTTGACGCGCATTGCAACGACATCTAATTTCTCCCGCTGTTACCAAAGCAACACGTCAAATAGCTAGCGAAGCTACTTATCGCTGCAAACGACATTGAAATAGTGACTTAGTGCAGGATAGGGAGAGACGCAATGGAAAAACTTTTCACAATCCCGATCCGGGTGCAATGATTGCTGATTGTCAACTTTACGCGGTAGAAAAGTGACAGCAGTGAAACTTGTGTGAAACTGTAGCCGACCCAAAGCGTCCCACTGGCCTGAGCAGGGGGGGGGGAGCACACAGGGTGGCGGTGGTGGGCTAGTGCACTGAGGCTAAAAGCACTCCAAGACTATGAGAAAAGCCTTGAGGCTAAAGTCAGAGAGGGGAGGGCAGGGAGGGCAGGGCAGGGCAGGGCAGCACTGCACTGCACTGCACTTTAAAAGGCCATCGGAACTGGTCAAATAAAAAAGAAAATGACGTCATTTTCTTTTGTTTTATTTTCTCTCCATGCAATTGAGAAAGGCATGAAAACAAAAGCCTTTTACGGGTCAATAGATGAGGACGTCGTCCAACGTGTACAGTCGACTGAATCCACTTGACATTGACACTGTCTAGCTAACTGCTTAGCATTAGCGCAGCGCCGTGAGAAAGACTAGATGGGATTGTGCGGCGGCGGGCGGGAGGGAGGGAGGGAGGGGCCTCTGATGATGATGATGGTGATGATGATGGCCTCTTTAGCGGCTGTGTGATCTCAGCCACCAGTTCCACAGCTGGTGCACCAGCAGGCAGCCCAGCCTGGCCATATGCCGCCTGGCTGGGCTGGGCTGCTCCCATTATCCTCAGCGGAGCACCCCCCTACCAGCCCAACAATCTAAACCACTAGCAACTCCTTCTGATTATGAATGCACTTTGCACTGTAGCAAGTGGGAGTCAATCAAAGGGAACATTTCAAAACCTCTTGTTTGACTGCAAGTCCAATTGATACCATTTGTTCTTATCACTGCTCATTGGACTGATAACCCAAAATAAAAATATCCCAAAAAGTTGGGTAGGACCCAATTTGGGTTAGCGGGGTGGGGGCTCTGATGTTCCACCACTTTAGATGTTGGAGTGTATATCTTGTGACAAGACCTCCAACCTTAGATTGAAATGACAGTTCAGAGAGTGACACCCCCCCCCCCTTTGCAAAGCCCCCCAGGCGCCTCCACTGGTGGGACCTTCTTGCCACTGTTCCCATCCCATTCAAAGTCCCCATCACGGGCGATGCTAACGACCATGCAATATGGATGAGGGCGTCTCCGAAGGCTGATAACCGGCGAATCCCGGAAGGCTGAGCGACACACTTCACAAGCGGGGAAAACGCTTACGGACGCTTTTATCCCAGCTTGTCTCATATTTGAACCTCTGATCTCGTTTCTTTCTTCTGCCTTTTCAACGCATGATGCCACGTAGTGTCGGATTCTGGGCGCATGGCAGTGCCTGCCGTTCAAAAGAAAGAAGACCTGAATCCGACCTCCCCAAAAAATACTGAGTTCCCTAGAAATTGACCACAAAAATTAATAACAAATCAATTGACTGCAGTAGCATGAGGGCAATGCAAAATGCAGTCTCTCTCTCACCACTCGCGCACACACACGCACGCATGCGCACACACACACACACACACACATACACACACACACACACACACACACACACACACACACACACACACACACACACACACACACACACACACACACACACACACACACACACACACACACACACACACACACACACACACACACACACACACACACACACACACACACACACAGTAGTAGTAGCAATAGTAGCAAAGTGTATTAAGTGTCCTAAATGGTTTTGCCCATCTGTTGCAGAGCTCGTAAATAAGACATCATGCTTGTCCGCCTTAAATTAAGGTCAAGTAAAAACATAAAAAATGCATTTCCTCTTCAGGAGAATTATTTATGATGATTGTTGCACCTCTCACTGGTCGCGCCGCCGCCGCCAATCAATAACGCCACCGCCCCTGACAAAGTTGCACAACCTCCGCCTGGAAAAGTGTGAGCCAGATAGCCGCCGCCGCCGCCGCATCAAGTATTTATCAGAGACGACACGGGATCTATGTTAGGACGTCGAGCTCGGGCACCGCGCACTGGCGGGCGCCAAACGTGGATTTCAACAGCTCGAGCAGAATGTCAGTCGAAAATGTGTAAAAGGAGAATCGGTGGGTGGCAGAATTGGCAAACGGGATGGATGTTAAATCATTGAAATCAACGTTAACATCAGAAGGGGAGAAGTTGTTTTCAATTTGACTTGTTAAATGCTGCTGGAACATTGCATCCAAACTCTCAAAGCCAATGAAATAAAAGAAATCCAATGAGCTCAAACTTGTCTCTGACCCGATATAATACGATTGTGTCGTATTATATGATATCCCCGTCGTCACTGCCTGGGCTTCCCGGTGCGCGGGTGCCGCGGAAACGTGCTGCATTATTGATGGCGCGCACCCAAAAGCCTTCTCCAGCAGGGGCCGGGTTGGCACGCTAACGCGCCGCTAATATTGTCGATGGAATGCTTCGTGTGATTGTCAGTACATTTGGAAATGTCACGTTGAAGCGCCCGCTTGATTGTACCAAATCATAGCATTTTGCTTGGCATGTTTGCATTGAGCTAGCGAACTTGCATGAGTCCTTCTCTTGTTTGCTTCTCTGTGTCAATTTTACAGAAGACTTCAAGTGAAAGTGACAAATACGTATTTGCTTTTTAGGGAGGATAGACGAGGCTTTCACTGCTCCTATGTGCTTCCTTCCTGAGTTTTGGCAGCAGGTGAAATAAGACCTGTCTGTGCAAGGTGAGCGGCGGCGGCGGCGGCGGCCATTTTGTCCACCCGCCAATCACCTGTTTGCCGCGTACAAACATCTTCGCTCAGGGGCAATATTAGGCACTTGACTGCAGATGGGAATAGGCCTGTTTCCCAAATGTGTGCCAAATTAGAACAAGTCAAGTCACACAGGCTGACATGTGATTGCTTTACTTGTACTGCGGAGTAACAGTAGCCTCCGTTAAAGGATCTATTGAGTGATAATTAGTCAGCGCATCACTCACCTGTTGTGCCCCCGAGGCGCCGCTGCCTCGCCTCCGGCCTGTCACGCAGCTGTCATGTCAGCCCTGCGAGGCACCTTCAATGGGTTTCTTTGTGCGCCCCCCCCCGACCACAGCCCACCGTACCCTTTGACCGGTTGCACCGTTCCAAGTCTTTGAATCATCCAGCTAATGGCGTCCGTGTTAGACAACAGCGTATGGAAAAGTAAAGCAAAGCCGGAGGGTGTCCAAAGAAGAAGAAGAAGAAGAAGAAGAAGAGCCAGCCAGCCAGCCAGCCAGCCAGCCAGCCAGCGCGTCCCTGAGCCTCCGCTCGGCGAGTGAGTGGCATCAGGGCCGGGCGGCGAAGTTTATACGCGTCCTGGCTCCCCCTGAGCCCGGGGAACGGGATGAATAAATAATACAATGGATATTCCCATCATCATTATTTCATCGTCGGCGTAATGAGAGCGCGCCGCCGCTCGCTCCCTCCCTGATGCTACAGGTGAGGCGGCGGCCTACGGAGGCAAATTCTCGCACCTGACAAAGCGGGATTTGATACAACGACTTACAACTATGACAACTCCTCGTGCAATTAGAAGCAACAAATGTAGCATGGAGACGTCAGATGAGTCCGAGTACACGTCGTGACATCATTGGCTCCATTGTATTGCACATGCTTGGACACCTGGTCACATGGGCGAATTTGGCGTCTCATGTCCCTCGGGGAGCCTTTGAGGGACCAGCCCCTTTTGACACATGGAGCACCTCTATATTCACATACGTCGCCAGGTCCTTCCGTCCTCTAATCCTGTTAGTGTGAGCTGCTGGGGAGTCAATGCCCTGAGGACGGAGGGGGGCGGGGTCTATGAATGACTGACACAAAGGCCCCCCTTGGGCCACACCAGCTGGATGGATGGATGTCTGTATATTTCACCCCCCCGTGCATGAAAATAACAAATCATACTCACGCAAAAGGAAATAAGCTAGCATGAAATGCTAACGTTATGGAATGTTATTTTAAAAAAATATAACAACCTTTTTTTTCTTCATACTGGTTCAAAGTTCAGTTATCAAAAACGATTCGGTCACGAAAAAAGCCACCACGGTTTTGTTTGGATGCTGCTAGGTGTGCCGTCGGCATTTCCGGAGCGTTCGTCTCCGGTCGTAATTTGAAAATAGCTTGGATTCATCTCGCGAGCGTCTCTATCTGCTGGTCCCTGCGGCGGCAAACATCAGAGACGCACGTTCACGGAAAATTCATTTGTGACGCGCGACATGTCCCTCGCTTGTTTGCTCCTTTTGTTTGACAGCGAGCTATTGTTGTAGTACAGCGTGCAGGATTTTGCTTGCATGTTAATGAGCCATGGCGGCTTTCTGATGAGGGGGTGTGTGTGTGGTCGTTTGATGCCCGTTCCTCGGTGGATCGAACCGCTACGGGCCAATGTCGGGTTCTGACGCTCAGGTCGACGGGGACTTCAAAAAAGTCACGTATAACAATGCCGCCTGATTTCGGGGCCGGCCACCGTGCAGCGGGTAAACAGGCCGGGCCCGGCGGAGGCTTTTACACGCCAATCGGCCAACTTTGCGTGCAAGTGCTGCAGGGCTACGTTGCATAATACATGAGCACTCAGTTAATCCATTGATCCAAAATATGTCTTGTGTCTTTTCTCCTTCGGCAGCCTCGCTCACTTTTTGTCATCGCTCCTCTTCTAATGTTAACAGCAACAAACTAGAGCCTACAATCAAAAACAACAACGCAAGCACTCCTACCGCCAAGTCGTCAACAACAACTAGCGCTACATGAACCACTCCAACCATTAGGACTAGGTGGCTGGTGGTCTTGTCGACACGAGGACGAGTGCGGGCTTGTCATCATTTCAAGCGGAAGGAACACGGTCTCCATTTCCCATCCGGCTTGGACAAATTTACAGGTAAAGTGCAAAGAGAGAGGATCTGTGCTCCTCAGAGAAGCACTGGTGTCTTTAATTTGTACTGGCAGACAATGAAATATTCACTAGGACCCCTACATGCTTGCAATTACATTAAGAGTGTGTGGTTAGACACAGCCTAGCCTTTGGCCAGGCCCCGCCCCGCCCCGCCCGCGCTGCCTCAAAGGCCGCTTTGGTGAACTGTGGCAGCAAAGTTTACAACGGCAGATTTGACCCGGCATGAATCATGCAAGGTGCAAACGGGACAAGGAGAAACTGGGAAGTCCTTTCTTAAATATGGCGCAAACATTTTAGCATCGGGTGAAGTTGTGCTATTGGCTGCCTATTGCGCCATGAGATGGCGTCCAAGCACTTCATGGGCACTAAAAATCGTTTTTGATCAAATCGATAAAATTACAAAATTTCTGTTGTCGATTCCTTTTTTTGCATCAATTCCGAATGTGCCTTTTTTCTCTGGCTCATTCGATTTTCTTAACAGGGTAAAACAAAGTGGTGTGACATCAGACGCAAAAAAAGGATTTTCTTTTGTTTCTATGTGTGGCTTTTACATACGGAGAGGACAGGACTTCCGCCAAGGCCTCACAACAATAACTAGCGGACCTGAATCAGCTCACAACAAATTGAAGTGAAATGAGGTCAGCAGCCTTAATTGCAAGCGCCTACCTGGGTTGTTGTCGGCAACCTCCTCCTCCTCCTCCTCACGCCAGTGTCGCCTTCCCGCAGGAGCGTCCTGCCCGCTTGCCTGCCTGCTCGGGTCCCGGAGGACGGCGGCTGATGCATATTTGATGAGCGGGTCCCGGGGACCCTCTGGAGAGGGGCCGCACGCATCGGGGACAATGGCCACCTCGCTCAGGTTACGCAGTGCCGTGTTGCTCTTTTTTTTTTTTTTGCAAGCCACTGCTTGCAAACCTGTTCCCAACAACAAAAGAATGTCAACATCATCATTATTATACTTATGATAAAAAATCGATACTAGGCACCTGCAAATATAGAAACTGTTGTAAAAAAAAGAAGTGGAAAAACACTGGAAATGACATTGATGTGTCACATTTCCATACATTGGAACCTGTCAACTTGATAGTAATCATTTAAATGTGATGTTCAGCACATATTAAAAGGTCAAAGGCTCAATTATTCATGGTATTCATATTTTCAATTACACATCTCCCATCTTTGCTCTTATTAGTCTTGTTCATTAATTGTGCACTACACATTAAATTCACGGAAACGATAGTGGGTATGAAAAGTCTACACACCCTTGTTCAATTACCAGGTTTTTGTGATGTGCCAAATAGAAAGTTCAGATGTTCTAGTAAGCTTTTCCTGACATTTCCTGTGCACCCAAACTATAACCTTTTTTTTTTTAACTTCTCCTTCATAAAAGTTAAAAGATGACAATGAAATCAATAAATAAATAAATAAATAAATAAAAAGAGAAATGCTTCCATCCAGCAGTTAATGTTAAATGAGCAGAATTCTTTTTATGAATTGCCTATCAAATAGCACAAGGAGCGAGTCACTTGTCTATATTCAATCTTTATCGCTGCGTGTGTATGTTTGATTTAGGATTTTTTTTTGTCCCCCCCACTCCCTTCCACGACACCCGCAAAGTAAATGAAGCATGATTAATTAATGCATTAATTGCCATGAAAGTGAATGTGGTTCGCGCAGACAAGCAGGAGGAAATTCCTGCACGCCTCACATCAATTAATAATCCCGAGCTGAATAAATAACTCTGAGCGTGTGTGTGTCGTCACATTGTTTATTAATTGGGGATCTAGTGATTAATCGACTGTTATCAGTGGATTGAATCTCTACAGTTAAATCATTTTTGCACAATTTGCTTAGCAGTTAGCTCAATTTGATTTAGTTGTACAATATTACGAATATCAATAAAATGGTAGTGTTGCAAAATAAAATGAGCATTTTTTTTCTTTTCTAAATCAACACATACAGTCACTACTGTTGATATGATTCAAATCTGTCGAGAGACCGGAATCAATTGTTTCTTGACAATTGTCTTTATCATATGTATTTAATATCAAGTATGAATGAGCCAGAACCCGCGTTTTTTTTTGTTTTTGCATTCTGTTGTTTTACGATTTATACTCACCATAACGAATTTTTTAAATTTTACTCTGTGTCGCTTCGGGAGTGTGATGGAATTCCATTTTTTTTTAAATTTTGTATCGTTGAAGACGAGATTATTTTTTGCAGCGGGCCACCCGGCCTGGCTCTCGCTCGCTCGCTCGCTCTCTCAGCAAGACCGACAAAAGAGACACGCGAATGGGCGTGGCTAAACTCAGACGCGCACACTCTGATTGGCTGAGGAGCCTTCTAGGGGCGTGTTTTCTTCCGAGCGCTCTCCCTATAAAACTATCTGGAAGGGGGGGCCAAGTTTCGTCTTCATCGCTCAAGTGTTGCACACGCGAGGATTGGAGGACGTTTTTCTCCCCTTTCAATACGTTTGACAACTTTTCAAAGTGTGTGTGGTATTTTTTTCTCATTCCATATTTGTGAAAAGTGGACGACGGACAGCTGCCTGCCTGCCTGCCTGCGTGGCTGCCTGCCTGCCTGCCTGCGTGGCTGCCTGCCTGCCTGCCTGCGTGGCTGCCTGCCTGCCTGCCTGCCTGCCTGCCTCCCTCACCTGCCTCATCATGATGTCGATGAACAGCAAGCAGCCGTTCAGCATGCACCCCATCCTGCACGAACCCAAGTATACGCCGCTGCACAGCAGCTCCGAGGCCATCCGCCGGGCATGCTTGCCCACGCCGTCGGTGAGTCCAACACTGCGTGGGAGAAAAAAAAAAAAAAAAGACACACTCAAACGGAAGAATAAATCAACTTTAAACGAATTAAAATAGTCCCAATAATAATCCTAATATATTGTGCATATTTCTTACACTTAAGCACGTATCGTCACACCAATGTCAATATTCCAAACAAAATACACAGCAGCATGATTTTATATTCAGGAATCATTGATCAATACCCGCCTGTCTCGTTTATTTGTAGAGGCACAAATTATTCAAAAGGAAGTGTGTGTGTGGGGGGCCCGTTGTAAGGATTAATTTTAGATGAATGTCTATCCACGCTGCTGGCACACTTTGCGGAACATGCCATGCACGCACACGAGGAAAATGTCCGTTTCATTTCTTTGGAGTGAGGAGGAAAGTAATTGCAGGATGAATTTGGTTTGAATTGGTAAATGCGACATTCGGCAAAGACCAGTTTTGAAGTAACACTTTTGGTGCACAACTGGACAGTTTGTGACCGACTCAGGTTTTACATACAACGAAAACAAATTGGAGGTCTTCATTTTCAAACAGTGCTGAAATACAAATTGAAATCACACTGTAATAAAAATCCATCCAATAAATGTAATCATCTATAAATCTAGCCAATGCCTTTAGAAATATGGACGCGTTTTGTTGAGTGGAATTTCCCCGAGAAATTGGGCTACAAAAAAGTTGGCCTACAAAAAAATTACTCTTAATTTACAGTCGGTGTCATCGTGCAAATGCAATTAAACGGCAAAATGAGCATATACGGGCGGGCTGGCGTTCGGCGCGATGACACTTGAACTAAAGAATGTAATTGACTTTATTCACGGTCACTGAGTAAATTCAGTTACCTTCACTTAACAGCAAAACGGACTCCTTGATTTATGTTACTTCCCAGACACATACCAAAATGTATGGATTCTGTTGTTATTATTATTATTATAATTGTAATGAAGTGTTATGATAGGCACGTCATTAGAATTAATTGATTGGTCAGTTTCTAGACACTTCCAGCCTCTGTGTAGCTACATGAAAACATGAAAAAGACTGGATATGGTGATGTCAAAATTGAATCCGTAACAACAACAAAAAAGATGCTAAAAACACAAACAAATGATTGGAAATGACTACGGAAGCATGTCGCTAAATGTTCACGCACTTCCGGTCACCGTGTGAAGACAATTAAAATGTAGGGGCAAGTGATGGTCATTTTCCACACTTTCCTACAAATATTACTCAAGCGTTTGTCTATGCGGATTTTCTGTTGACTTTTCTTCGTTCTGAGATGACGATTTCATTGAATTGTGGCATTATTATCTTCCTTTTTTACTTTGCTGGTATCTGTCGTAGAGTTCTTTTCACTCTCAAGGGATGAATTAAGTGGAGTGAACGCGTCATTTGCAAGGCATTTCTATTTCCAGCCATGCACTCCTGGTCACTAAATAATCGCTTCTTTTTTTTCTTTCTTTCTTTCTTTCTTTCTTTCTTTCTTTCTTTCTTTCTTTCTTTCTTTCTTTCTTTCAATTACGGGCCGTCAGAAACGAGCCACTTGCGGTCGGAGCGCACGGAACTGTTGCGATTATTAACCGTGCGCGCTTGTGCCCGCTTTCGCCGGCAGCTGCAGGGCAACATCTTCGCCGGCTTCGACGAGACGCTCCTGCAGCGGGCGGAGGCGCTGGCCGCCGTGGACATCGCAAGCCAGAAGAGCCACCCGTTCAAGCCTGACGCCACCTACCACACCATGACCACCATGACCAGCATGACGTGCACGCCCACGTCGTCGTCGGCGCACCTGCACCACCCGTCCGTGCTCACCTCGCACCACCACCACCCGGCGGCGGCGGCGGCGCACCACCACCACCACCACCAGCCGGCGCAGGGCCTGGAGGGCGACCTGCTCGAGCACCTGACGCCCGGCCTTTCCCTGGGCGCCATGACCGGCTCGGACGTGTGTTCCACGGCGTCGCACATGAGCGCCATCAACCACATGCAGCACCACCACCACCATCATCATCACCCGCACCACCCGCAGTCCATGAACATGCACGCGCACGGCCTGGCCTCGCACGGCTCCCTGGGGAGCGCCGCCGCCGCCGCCGCGGCCGCCGCCGCGGGGGTGGTCGTGGGCGGCGGGCCGGCGGGCGGCGGAGACGCGGAGCCCGATCCCCGGGAGCTGGAGTCGTTCGCCGAGCGCTTCAAGCAGCGACGCATCAAGCTGGGCGTGACGCAAGCGGACGTGGGTGCGGCGCTGGCCAACCTGAAGATCCCCGGCGTGGGCTGCCTGAGCCAGAGCACCATCTGCAGGTTCGAGTCGCTGACGCTGTCGCACAACAACATGGTGGCGCTCAAGCCCATCCTGGAGGCCTGGCTGGAGGAGGCGGAGCGGGCGCAGCGGGAGAAGATGGCCAAGCCGGAGATCTTCAGCGGCGGCGACAAGAAGCGCAAGCGCACGTCCATCGCGGCGCCGGAGAAGCGCTCGCTCGAGGCCTACTTCGCCGTGCAGCCGCGGCCCTCCTCCGAGAAGATTGCCGCCATCGCCGAGAAGCTGGACCTCAAAAAGAACGTGGTGCGCGTCTGGTTCTGCAACCAGAGGCAGAAACAGAAGCGCATGAAGTTCTCGGCCACGCACTAAAAACAACCGGCAAAGACAAAAGACGGGCTTAGGGAGGGGATGAGAAAGGCAAGAAAAAGAAAAAGAAAAAGAAAGGCCCCTTTCACTTTGGAAAGACAAATCATGGAGCGGCTGCTATGTTCGTGCCTCGACGAGACATTTCATCACCTCGAGTAATGTGGGAGGTAACCAAATACTTCGTTCCTCCACTACTTCAGGTAGCTATCTGTTCTGCAATTTTTTGCTTGACTACTTCCTGCTACTTGTACGTTACACCCAGTACTTTAGCAAAATAGCTTCTTTGAAAATAAACAACTTGCCCGTTACTTTTTTTTTTTTTTTTTAGGAGACAAACGATGGCCTGGCTGCCATGTTTAACGAAATATCAAGTTACTGTGCTGAAGTAGATTTCCTGGCAACTGCACTTAATTGTTTTTGGACCGTCCTTATTTGAAAACAGATCTGTGTACTTCGACTTTGGTCAATCTTAGCGGATGACGTCACAACTTCATTGTTTTGTTGAAATGACATTACTGTCCTGGGAAGTAACTAAATAGTTCGTTATTGTAGGTACTTCCATTTTTACTTGATCTATTTGATTTGATTAGTTTTCCCTCGAACGATCAAGTCATTTGACAAAAGATACAGGCTAATCAAATAGTCAGAAGGTGGTTGGGTTCCAGGGACAGCAGCAAAACGGATGAAGATACATTTAGGAGAAGCAAGATATTCCCCAGCCATCACCGTATTTATGATCATTTCTGTCAGCTACAGGAGGGATTTGAGGCGAATGCAATTTTTTTTAGGGTGATGATGTGTCTTGTTGAGATGTTTTCAAATGGGGAAAAAAAAAAGTGGATAAGGGACTGGAGGATGTGGATAACAACGAGTGAAGGCACCATGCTGGGACTTTTTCATTCATATGGCAATTATTGTATAAAAAATACAAAAGACTCCCTTTTTTATATTTATTGTTGTACATATTGTGTGAATAGGCTGCACCAATGTATTGAATTGTTTTTGTTGATTATTTTTGATGATAATGTAAAAAAAAAAAAAAAAAAAGAGAGAGAGAGACAGCGCAAAAAAAAGCATGTTTTTTTTTTTTTTTAAATGGACGGAGGGCAAAGTTTTGTAACTTCCCAGCGCGACGAACGCATCGCAATAAGAAGAAGCAACACACTGTTGTGTCGTGGCTGTGTGTCTACCTCATTACTACACGCACACACACACACCCTCAAAGTGTTCATGGTGATCTAACACACGCTCACAAAAAACATTCTTTGGTTTTTGGATGGTGGATTCACAGTAGAAGGAGGAGTCACTGTAAAAAGCTCTCACCACAATGATGCTTTGACAATCAAGTATGACCATCCATTCATTTGGATTATTCATGATTATTTATTCAACGGAGCGCACTTTGTAGATACCAAACTTATTTATTTCATTATTTAAACATGTCTCCCCACTTTTTTGTTTTGATTGAAAAAGAATTGATTTGGATTTTTGGGGAAATGACAATGAATGGATTTCCTTTGTGTTCTTCAATAATGAGTCTGTGTACATGACAGAAGCTGAAATAAAACGTGCACGTTTTACGTCAGACTCTCACAGCAACCATTTTTATCTAAATGTAAACAGTTTGGATTTGATCTGATCAATTTTGGAAGTATCAGTCAATGGCCTCCCTAAAACGTGTGACCGATGCTGAAGATATTTTGCACAAAAATGTTTGTGTGCGTGTGTGTGTGTCATTGATTGGTCTCAAGAAGAAGCAAACGACTCTGAAAAACGTGTAAAAAGTGCCAGTTACTAATATCTTCTCCTGAAAAGCTGACAGCAA
Source organism: Syngnathus acus (assembly GCF_901709675.1). Taxonomy (NCBI): domain Eukaryota; kingdom Metazoa; phylum Chordata; class Actinopteri; order Syngnathiformes; family Syngnathidae; genus Syngnathus; species Syngnathus acus. Next base: position 425,183 of record NC_051099.1, on the reverse strand, counting down.
CTTTTGTAAGCACGAGGGGCCTCCAAAAGGGAGCCTGGAGGGCCCGACCGACCGACCAACTGACATGGCCTCTCCCTTTTACTTGATTGCAGCACACAAGATTATTGGATTCGATTTTGTTGTTGTTGTTGCAAATTCATGCTAAGACAATTTACACCATGTATTTTATGTCCTAGTGAACTTTCCGCTACCAATGTGACGAGAGGCCTTCCTTCTTTCTGCAGCTAAAATCCAAACTTGCTTTATTTCTACAACTGGGGAAAAAACATTGTTTTCGTTTCATACTTTTAGTTTTAAGTCGACAAATGAAATGAAAATTGAAGGAAAAAAGCAAAAGGAAAGAAAACAAATGCAGTGGAACCATCAGTGATAGCCATATCAATAATTAGAAAGATAAAACACTTTGCAAACATCAACCTGCAATAAATTAGGCATTGTTGTTGTTTCAAATGTCGGCTTGTCCCTTCGATTCCTGGAAACATTGGAAAGTCACTGATTCCATCACGAGAAATTTTCAGGAAAAAAAATAATCCAGTCATTGGACTTGACTCCAAATGGTTGATATTTGAGTGGCGGCAAAATGTTTGCCAAGGCGCCAACGCCGGCCGGCGTGTCACATCTCAACAAATGTTTGCCAAGGTGGCAACGCCAGCGCGTCACATCTCAACAAACATTCGCCATGTCTGCACCTCATGCCGCTTCTCCTCTCACATGAGCCCAAAACCGCCTTGTGTGCTTTTGGATGCATTTCTTTCTTTCTTTCTCTTTCTTTCTTTCTTTCTTTCTTTCTCTTTCTTTCTTTCTTTCTTTCTTTCTTTCTTTCTTTCTTTCTTTCTTTCTTTCTTTCTTTCTTTCTCTCCATGAAGCGAGGAAGCACATTTTCATAAATAGACCTTGGCCGAGCACTGCGGCCATGAAACTTTAATGACGCTCCGAGTCTTGAGTGCAGCATTGGGTGTGGGGTGGGGGCCTCGGAGATTAGCAGGCCTCTGTTACGCTACTAAGTCTCTTGCCACACGTACACACATATGCAAACAAGGCCTTCTTTCTACCGCTGCCCCCCTCCAGTGGAAAAGCAGTGGAAATCTAATCTGTTATTCTTTTATTATTATTGAGAGGAGACTGACCTCTGCTAATACCATTAATGGGGAAAATTCATTGAGGCAGCCGTGACCACACACACACACACACACACACACACTTGCAAAAGGTCCAAAGAAGTGATTTGTCGCCATCTTGTGGCACCTTGCTAAGCAAGGAACCGCATAGAAGTGAGTCTAGGAGCTTCATTTGGACAAAAGTGGTGCTTTGCCACCATCTATAGGCAACTCTAAACCTCTTTGGATGGGCGTGAATTAATCACAGATTTTCACCATTTGCGCTGGAAGTTGTGCATAAAACACACACACACTCACACACTGTGAATGACCACATACGTTATTTTCTCTCCATCTGCGACAGTTTTTGAGGGCGTTGGAGGATGTCGTTAAACATACGAGGCGCTAATTAAAACATGGCGTTGGTAATCAGGAACATTGTATAACTAATCAGGCCTAATGAGCACGAGTGGGGGGGTTAGCAGTGCGTGTGTGTGTGTGTGTGTGTGTGTGCGCAGGGGTCTAGGCCGTGATCAAACAGTCGACTTATGAGGCCTAATGGAGCGGGCTTGCGGGACGACAATAACGAGCATTTCGGACAAATCATACCAAATGTCGGTGAGGCGTTCAGGTGCTCACTGTAAATGGAAAATAAACAAAGCAACGCGGGGGGTGGGGGGGGCAAATTCCTGATGGAATGCAATGCTATGAATTATGGAACAATATCGTAGCAGCCATATCAATATTTACAGGGCAGGACTCCCAGATCTTGGAAAAGCCTCCTTTTGTCTGCAGAAGAAGAGTCGAATCGTAGAAGAAGAAGCAGAAATGACAAACCGGGAATCAAAAAATAAAAAACAACAACGTGCATAAGAATGAAAAACAACATCCTTGTTACACTCAAATAGTTCTTGATCATTTCTAATCAATTATGTAGCAAACAGCAATTATTGCAATATTTATATGCACACCAGCAATAATTCAACTCGTGTCATGACTTAAGGCCCTGCCGAGATGTTGCTCTTTATTATTTAGTAGCTCGCCGGCCGACACCTGAGTCAATAAAAGCGCAGCTCGTTTAGGAGATATTTTTAGAGCGTGAAATAGGATGGGGGGGGGGGGGGATAAACGGGAGAAATTACGTCAAACTTTGTGAAATATGAAAGAGCCGAGATGTACAAGCTGTTCAATTGCGTACTTCAAACTAATATTACAAGACAAGCAGTTCACTAAAGAGAGAAGAAAAAAAAAACCCACAAGTGATGAAATCATTTTCATTGTCTTACTATAAATCTGAATTTGCGTCTGAGAATTTCCTGAGCGAAAGCCCGGAAATGTTGCTGAATGGAATCAAAGCGGGGGGGACATAAATATAAAATAAGCCCATGCAACATACATTATTGTACACTTGGTGTAAATTAAAGTGAGCCAGAAAGGGTCACCCTTTTTTTTTTTTTTTTTTACTTTTTCGATAAATAAAGGCATGTTTTCAGCAGCCCCGGACGTAAATACAAAGTTGCACTTAATTCAGAGAAGTGTGTTCAAAGCGCGCTGCAGTGCATCGGGCTCCTCTAATCACATCTCATCCATAATGAATGGCCTAAAACTGACAAGATGCCTTGCAAAAAAGAAATACATTTGAAAAAAAGAAAAACCCACGGGCGGCGCAGAGCGTACGCTCCCCCCCTTCGATGGACACTGGCTAAACTTCACCATTTAGCGGCGGTACAATTTTAATGAAATTGAAAGAAATCGATTGACACGACTGCTCAGGGAAGCTGATTTTGGCTTCTCGGAAATGAGCTTATAAAAAAAATGGCTACGGATGAAGTATTGCATGTCTTCAATCTGACACACGCCCATTGATTCCACAGCGTTGTTCTAAAGTCATGTAAAGCTGGCCTCACGCAAGCGTGTACCGATTTAGCAAGAGGAGTGACATCAAAGCCGTTTGCTCAGACCATTCAGTACAATGTGTCCTCAAGATCAGACTTGAATTGATTTCGAGCAATACGGGCGGGCGGACATTCGAACATCTGGAATAGAACTAAATAAATAAAGCAACAAGCCACTATAGCTGCAAAAGCCCAACGTTGCCTTTCCAATCTGACAGCGAACCAATAATTGCTGTGTGCGCGTGTGTGTGTTGAAGGCTCGGTATGTGCTCGTGTTTGGGGAATACTTCCATGCGGACTCGCCTGCTACGCTTGCTTTCCTGCTCTGGCCCATATACTGTACTGTGTGCGTGCGTGAAGCGCTACTTTCTTGTCTCGCTGATGAATAATGCAGCGGCGCCAGGCCGCCGGGTTTGCAGTTAAATAGTAATTTGCTTAACCAGTGTTCCCAGTCATTGCCAGCTGCACTGGCACTCTCACCTTATAATTGTGATTTTGATTTAGCAGTGGAAAGACGCTGTCTGCTAATTACACTTCAAGTTGCTGGCTTGAACAAATCGTTTTACTCCTCACACTTAAAGGTATCAGTTGTAAAGTATTCCTCGATTCTCACTTTGAGGAAAAGAAAGACTCACTTGCAACGGTCCTCCAAATAAGTTTCCAAGTGTGCTTGCTTGCTTGCTTGCTTGCTTGCTTGGAGGTTTCCCAGTTGAAGTTTACTGTCAGAGGCAGAAAACAGAAAAGGATTCAACATTTTGTCAAAATGTTTCAACGAGCAAACGTCTGTCAGCTGACTGCTAACGTCAAATGTGAAACACCATCGAGAGGCCAAGTCAGCCAGCACGCCATATGAGGAGAAGGAGCAAAATTTCAATTCATTGAGGGATTTTTACGGGCGGCGAGGCTTGTCGAGCAATTCTGTTAACAAAAGGTATCCTTAGATGAAATTAAATATTTATCCCTTCTATGAATAACAATTGGAAGGGAACACAGGGGGAGAGGCGCTCGCTGTTTACTTTTTGCCTGGCAGGATTCGCCTGGCAGGATTGTGTCGCGCGCGTTCCATCTCGTTGAGACGATTGCCGGATCGGTAGGCGGTGTCGGGTGGGGGGGGGAGGGGCCTCTAAAAGCCGCTCCAATCCACCGCAGGAAGGCTCAGCGGGAAGCCTCAACCTGACTACGGGGCGCCCGCTGACCCTGTAATCTGTCAAAAGAGGGAGGCGACGCCACACTGTGCTCAGGCTGCTCACGAGTCATATCGGGAGTGAGTGACAATCGCGGAAATCCGCTTGGGTTTTCTGCAAAACTTTGTCTTAATGAAGTTTTGGACTTTTTTTTCCGGATGAACAGCAGCGCTTTTAATCGGCAGAGAAGTTTTCGAAACGGGGCGGGCTCGTTCCGAGAGCCGTAAAGCAGACAGATGCGCGGCGGGCCTTCATTGATCTGCGGTGTGAAGATCCCCAACTCCTTTTTTGCTCCTTTGTATTCCTTCTGGGCTATAAATAATGGATCTGATGACATTAACGGCCGGGATGAGCTTAATGAGCCGAGCTGCCGTGAACCATCTGAAGGATTCGGCGGCCATTTTGGATGAAGCCGACACGGCGGGAGGCGGGGCGAGAAGAGATATTGATTCCGAATCAAGTCAGACGCTTTGATTCCAGACTCGGTATCGGAGGCGGCCGAGGTTTACGGCGATCGAAGTCTTCGCCACCCGAGAGTACGACCTGTTGTGGCCGCCGCAACTTAGCATGAAAGTTTAATCAACCTTGCTTCGAGGATACACGCCTTCCTCCTCTTTTTTTTTTTTTTTTTTTTTTTTTAAAATGATGAACTCTTGATTTTAATTTCCCCAAGCGTTGGCCAAACGGCCAGCGAGAAGGTTTCCACGCACGCGCGGCAAAAAGGTTTCAATCGGAGGCCTTTGATCAGGCCTAATAATATCCCAGCGGTTGACGGATGAAATGGAATGACGGCTCTTTGATTGGCCGGCGTATGGAAGAATCCGACGCCTTCGTCTGGTATCGTAATTCGATTCGTGAGCTTTTCAGTTTGCGTGATCGCAAAGATTTCCACATGGGATCGACATTGAGGATCTGCATGATCTTAAACGGTCGACTTTCTATCCAGCTTAATGCTAACGTACAATGCAAAAGGCCATAGACAGGCTAAAAGAAATGAGCAGAAGTATAAACCTTTCAACAATTTTAACACTTGCAATGTAAACAAAGGATAGAATAATAATCACAGCCGTATTCCGTAAAGTTGGGGGCAACCTATGCCGTCAATTCTCGTCAAAATGAAATTTCACAATGTAGTTCATTTTGTAGCAGGGCTAAAAATATACTTACTTGTTTTCTTTTTTCTATACCCGTTACATGTTTACATCGCTTCCTTTTCATTATCTTGCATTTCAGTTCACAAACGTTGCCTTGAAAGAACATTTGCATGCGTTTTTCCACTTTTCCCCCCGCTTCTGACGAGCTCACAGTCTTCCGAGAATTTAACCCGATAAAATATTTGCTCTGCAACACAGGGCCCTCAATGGTATGCATTTTTATCTGAGTGGTAAAAATGGATTCCTTCAAGCTTGCAGCCCGACAGTAATTTGGCTGCAGCTTGGAAGGATATTCCTGTAACCCTTTTTTTTTTTTTTTTTTTTTTTAATGAGAGAACCTTTGCAGAGTGCACATTTTTTTGAGCTACATTTGAATTTATGCGGCGAGCGTAGCGCTTGAAACCAGCACGGATCACGGTGGAATTCCCACTTTGGTGGGTGTGCAACAGATTCTTTGAGGTGTTGGAATTGCAAGGCACCAAGGTTGCAAAGGGGATCAACATACTCACAGGTTTTGGCAAGTCAATTTCCATAGCAACTTAAAATGGGGAGTTTTGGTAGCATTTCAAGTTTAAAACTTAACATTGAGAGTAGGTTTGTAACTGGAACAAGTCAAGGTACTTTTGAACAAACAAGCAAACAAACAAAGAAACAAACAAATAAGCTGAGAGTGATTTCAGAGAGTAACAAATGGTCACATTTGAGGTCATATGTGTATCAAGTGCTGTGCTCGCTCACCCGGTCATTGTGGCAAGGTCAACGTTGACAGAAAAGATGAAGGGAGCAGGACTCTTTTCTTCTGTTTTTCTGTTAGTCACACACTCGGGATGTTGTTGAACGTACGCCATCTTTGGCTACTAGCGGAATTACAAGTGTTTTGGTTCTGCTCTGCTGAATATTGTGACCCATTGTACATACATTTGGGTGGTTGTTTTTCCACTCATGTTGGTTTCATGAAATGGATGTATTCATTTGACATATTTACTTACACATTTTAACTTTGTTTTCAAAACCTCCTTGTGGAATAGCCTGGCTCATCTGTCTATTTGAAAAATCAAAGGCGGCCCTTGAGCTCAGAGTTTGCCCACTACTGGGATCCACGCAGGTGGGTTCAAATTCACAGGTTAGCAAGAAAAATCCAAAAAATCAAAACGAGAACTTGTCGAGCCTCTTCAATCATTGATAGAATGGGAGGGTGCAAAGCCTGTGTGCCTAAAGAGCTTTGTTAGCATATTAACGCACGTCGGGCATGAGAGAGGTGCGTGTGGTGAGGATCCAGGCATGAAAGGATCATTGCTGGGTGCTCCAAGGTGCTCCGTACCCCCACCCTTCCTCTATGTTCTCCCACCTACTATTACATCTCTCCAGTGCTACTTTCTTGTGAAAAATCACCCTGAGGCCAGACCCTCTCCTGGGTGGCGCACCCCCGAGCGGAGCCCTTATTCTTTCCATCGTCAGCTCCCGAAGAGAGGCTTTTAGCGGGCTCGGCCTCCGAGGCCCCCCAACCCCGACCGACATCACGCGCCGCCGCGTCGGGCCTGCTCCCAGACACGTGGCCGGCGCACCTCCTTCTAACATTCCCACAGCTCCCATTCCGACATGACTGGAGGTGTTAATGAATAATTCGCATCTGATCTGGATTTAGTTTGACTCGTTAAGCCATACAGCTCATTTTGATACTATGCAAACAAGCAAACAAACAAACAAGCAAACAAACAAACAAACAAACAAACAAACAAACAAACAAACAAACAAACAAAAAACACTAATGCCAACACTAGCTTAGCCTGTCAGCTCGGGACGCTAAGGTGCTCATGCTTCATAGAACCTTATTCTATATGAACGCTCTTATCTAAGGTTTATCTTAGCAATGTCACAAATTCCTATAGTCTGCAGCTCGAGAGCTACCAAATCCATTTTTTCTTTCTGCAGGCCTCAAATGGTCTTACATAACCAACGGCCCTTCCCGAGATGATGAAATCTCATCACTGTAGCAGGGTGGCCCGCGATACCATAACAGAAGCTGCGAGGGGGCCGGATCACGCAATCGCAGCGCACGTGGGACTACGAGCCTACGTACTATGTCCTCTATGTATCTGACATTGTTTTCTTTGCTATTGATCTAAGGGTAGGGGATTTTGGGCGCTACGCATCCATCCCAAGCTGCATTTCCACTCAGGTACAGTATGGCGGGCTCCTCCTTGTCCTGCAATCCACCTCTGGCAGATCTTTTATTTAGCCCGCTGCAGCAAACGGCTCCTCCTCATGAATTATGCAGCCCCGGGCCCTCGGAACAAGCTCCAGGCCGACTCTACACCTTGTGTGTGGCTTAAAATATAGATAAAAGCCCAACAGCCGGCTACAAACATTCGTGGGTTTTTTTTCCGTCTCAAAACCCAAGCAGGCTGGCGAGGAGAGAGTCTGCTCTGCAATTAAGCTCTGCAGAGTCGGCGGAGGATCCGGAGAGCGGTATGCCGACTGATAGCGGGACCGAGATAAGGGTCAGAAACTACAACGCAGCAGAGCAACAACAACAACACATGCATCTGTGTGTGTGTGTGTGTGTGTGTCCATCGTGAGATGAAAGGCTTGGAGTGTTGGTGCATTTTGTTTTAAGCACGCTCTGCGTGAAGACAATTCTTTGTGTCTTCAGCGAGATGAGCTTGAAGTGGAACCCCCCCCCCCCCCCCCCGTTCCAATTTCATAACAAAGCTTATGCAACTTTTCCCAAATGCAATGACGTTTGGTGTGCCGGGCGCCGTTATTTTCATTTGAAAGATGAAAGAATTCGGACCAGTTCGTTTGGATGAAAGGGATGAAAACACCTTGTGATGATGTCATTACAAATGTTTTTTTTCATCATTCCCACTAAGTGCGAGGAGTCATAAGCAACCTTAAGCCACGACACTTCATCTCCGACTAGTATTAGTTTGACTAACGATACGACGCTATTTGGTTAACGTATTCATCGGCTCGCATTTGACATAAATGCCCTCTTCATTATTCAAAAGTGAACACAGAAGCTTAGCGAATACAGCAGCTAGCGCATAGTTGCGCTTATGAATTGTTTAAAGATAAATTCATGCTATACAGCGTTAGCTTGGCCGCGCTGATTATTTGAAGAGGAGTCGCCGACTGTGAATTCAACGGTGAATATGATATCATACAACAGCCCGGTTATCTATTCATGGTCCCATTAATGAATCATAGCTTCCCCCTCCTTGACTTTATACTCCAGACATGCCCTCTTTGAATATGTCATAAGCACTTATTGTTTTTTAATGGCCTGGCATAAGCCTTAGACAAACACAAATGTGCAAACATGTAGCGCTACAGGGGAAGCGTTTGGCAGGCACCACGTCTGATCACGAGGTAACAGCAAAGGTATGATTGTCAAGCGGTAAGTTTGCTTAGGTGACGGAATGCAAGCAATATGACAACTGTGTGTGTGTGTGTGTGTGTGTGTGACTCTCTCTCTACTACCTCAGGTTACATTATTTAGACTTTATACCCGCCAGGCTCTTTAAGGCTCTTTTTGCAACACTTTACTGGAATACCACAGCGAGCAGACAGACCGGAACTGCCATCGTCAAACTTTTAGTGACAGTTTTAACTGGCATGAAGAGACTAACCTGGATCATAAAAATAAAAAATAAAAGGCCTCACACCTGAGAGACACATCACAAATTCAATTAGATTCAATTCATTGGGTGACAGTCGGAAGACGTTTCCCTTCAAAATTAGCTGAGCGTGACTGATTGAGGGAGTTGCTTTATGGTGACACATCAATAATAATAATTTAAAAAAAAAACAGTCTTGTTGCTCTTTAGCTCAGTCATCACCACCCGCAGTCCAGTCAAATAAATAATGCACGCTGATGGCAAGGCGGGGTATCTGACAGCTCTCTTGCTAATTTATTGATTACCCCCTCCAGATGACGAAGGTTAAATATCAATCATAGGATCTGAGCGGCATAGAGAGAATACAATTTTCCCCTCTGATGGCTGGATGTATTATTAAGTGTTGTGGCAAGACGCCGGTTTCGTTGGCGAAGCAGGAAGTGCCTCGGAGAGGGAAAAGCATAAAGTGAATAAGGAAGCACAAAAAACATATTTAATTTAGCAACAAAATGACGCCAAACAGTGATCTAGTTTCCAGGATATTTTTTAAAAATTATTATTATTATGATTATGATTATTATTATTATTATTATTATTTTATTTATCACGTTACCAGGCTATGTATTAATTAGTGGTTATGTGTTATGTGTCATTCTCACCTCTAGTGGCGCTCCTGAGAGTCCGTGAGTGCAAACGGGTGTGTTTAGGTAGCAAAGAACAAGTGTGTAGCGCGAACTGGACATTAGCAGCTTGCTAACAAGTTCTCAGGACGGTAATGCTGATGCCCCCCGCCGTAAAACTAAACAAAAGAAAAGAAAAGAAAGAAAAGAAAGAAGAAAAACATGTTCTCAAGCTTGTTAAGTTGTACTTTAGTGTTTGGGTAACAAGTGAAAGAAGACTGCAGAGCAACAGTATGTGTAAGTATTTCGATTAGCTAGCTTCACAATGGCTTCTGAATGCTATCCGTCGATGTATGTGTAAGTGTCGATTGAACAGTAGGTGTGCTCGTTTAAGATGAACATGGCGACATGAGTTTTGGAACTAAAAAGTGTTTAGTCGAGACTGTGCGTTCTTATTAAGTAAACAATAGATGATTATGTTATTTTCTTTCTTTTTTTTAATTAAGGAAAAATTAAACAAAGTAAAGCAAACTGTGGTTCTCTATGAAGAGGAGATGGGGTGGGTGGCCTTGTCATTCCAACATCTGCTGCAGTGACAGGAGACCTGCTGGTGCAGCTGCTCAAGTGGGCCCTCAAGACCGGCCAGGGTGGTCAAAAAAGCTCCGCATTCAAGTCTGCTGGGACGCCAATAGACAGCCATCAGCCATCAGGCATGCACCCACGCCCCTCACCACCACACACACACACACACACACACATCCCACACACACATGTAGACACAATGTCACTTAGCATATTTTCTGTGCCTGCGCAGTGGTTGACGTGCCAGCAACTTCACCATCCAGTTTATGCAGAACGTCACATGACCAGGTAAACTGGTGAGCAAACTTCTTGTATAAATGTGTGTGTGTGTGTGATGGTTTGAACCCAAAGTGGCTCAAATTGAGCTTTCTTCATCTCTGGCGTCGGAGGACAAAAGTTAAATATATGCATCCATTCTGCGTAACACTTCAAAATGAATGTCGAATGGCCCGTGGATGATTTGACAAAATGGGCTGATAATCAAGGCCCACGCCACCCCCCCAAGACTTTTCAATTTCCACTTCCGATTCCTGACCTACCGTAATTGGCCCGAGTGTGGCCTCTCGTCACCTGCAGCGTGCCGCTGCTGGCAGGTGAATTATTAATAGCTAATATCATTATGTAGGCTCGGCTTGTCATAACAATCCCGACTAGCGGAACGGGGGTGGGTGGGGGTAGGGGTTGGGGGGGAACTCAATCTGCCGCCCTGCCCCTTGCGCAGACAATGCCGTTCAATTATTGATACCGACTAATTGGCGACAGGAATCGCCAGCCGGGGTTACTTTTGTCGCTCCCCCTTGCTCTTCACTCCGCCGCTTCAATAGAACAATCTTAGAAGGAGGCCGCCCCCTCCTTGACGAACCCCCGTGTCAGCAAATTAGCAGGGAGCGTGACCTCACTACCTTTTTTTTTTTTTTTTTTCTCCTCTTTTCATGAGAATTTGAGATTCTCCCACAAGCTTTCGTCACCTCCACCACTTAATTAAATAAGAACTCGGTGCAGGTTTCTTTTTTTTATTCGTGGCACGCACGCGGCCGCACTGGTTTGATTGAGCGAAGGGTTGTGGAAGTGTCTGGGGGTTAATGGAGTTTAATTAGGGTCAGGTTGGCGGTCCACGGGGGTCCCGCTGTACACCTCATTAGCACCGTGTCCGATATGGGCTAGCGCGAGGACGTTTCAAACTTACGTTTCAACCGTTTATGAACAAATTAGACACTTGTCAAACGAGACGGGGGCACTCGGCGGGGCGCGTACCATCGCCGCGCCGTGTCGAGACGTTACTCAAAACTGGAGATTAGCATCGTTTAAATGTACTCACCGGTCGGTGTGTTTGTGAAAGTATTTTCTGGGTCTATTTTTGCTGCCTGTGACTATTCACATGAGTTAAAGTCACTCTGGTGCGCTGTATATTAAGTGAGCCTTAAGTGGCGTGCGTCTATTTAATGTTGCAGGTGGTGTGCAGTGCATATGGCCAATACAGTATAGTGCCACTCTGGTTCAACCCAACCCCCATCCCCTCCATTTCCCATTAAAGCCCGTCTCTTACGGTCACACACGCATAATACGGGCCCGTGTGCTAAGTGGGCCTACCATCTTGCACTCTCCATCTCAGGGCCTTTTCCACATGGGCGGGGCGGGGTCCAAATGGCTGATGATGCCGAATCACATGCTAACGCTAATGTATACGGCCGGCCAGCCGGCCTCAGCGGAATAACCGCGTCTCAATCTAAGAGGCTCCCGAGCCCTAATCTGCTTTTTAGGGCCACGCCGCAAACACGCATCTGCATAATCGGGGCGACAAGTGTGGAGAGGGTGAAAGTGCTGTGGAGGGAGGGGGAGAAGGGGTGAGGTTGGTGTGTGGCGGGCAGAGAAGAGAAGGCGGGAAGGGAAAGGTGTTGCAGGTTGGAACCGTCTGCAGACGTGACATCATCATGCCAGAATGATTGGTGGGGAGAGAAATAAGATTATTTTGTGCATTTTTTGATTTCAATATTATATTATGCGTCATAATAATAATCATACAGATGATTAGGGGGATTTATGAACTATATTGCGATAACAATTACCTTTCAAATCAATTTTTTATATGACCGCTCCCGAAAAAAATGGGAACAATCATAATTATGTATGAATTATAAGAGTGATAAATGGGCAAATATAACATTTCTGTCTTTCTGGGTTTGCGTGCGCGTGTATGTCAAACATCAGCCGGGACGCCGACCTCGTGTCGTATCGATCAGTTAACGCGGCATCGTCTGCACGATATAGTGGATAAATGGGAAATTAAAGCGCACTGTCACACAATTCTGCTCTGCAACTACATCAATTATTCAACCTCTTGCTCTTACACGCGCACACACAAACCAACTTGAGAGGAGATGAAGAAGTGAAAGTTTGACAAAAATGCTCACGGACATGCAAAGAAAAGGGACTGGGTGACATATTTACAAAATGGGATGAAATAAATGTGACTCCGGAAAGTAGACAGAGCCGCCCGTGAAGAAGTCACACAGGATGTGACAGACGTGGCCAAACTTACTGTACTGTACATCAAATTATGAAGTGCCGATCATTTCAAAATGGCCGTCTAGCCTAACGTGGTGGGAACAAAAATAGGGGGCTCCCAAAAATGCTTGAAGGCCCCAGAAATGATCAAATGGACACCCGTCCTTCCCACTGCTGGATATCGACTTGACAAGAAGTCATAAAGTGACTGATCTCTGTCTTTACACAACAAAATACTTTATGCCCCCCCCCCCCCTCGCCTTTTGCTAGCGTCAACTCGCCCGCTTCCACCCCACGCGAGCACCCCTCCGCTCCGCCAGGCTTCTGGCATCACAGGCGAAGCTCCATGTGATCAATAATGGATGCGGCTGTCTCCTGCTCTGCTGCTACATTAGCGAGTGCAGAGGGGCTACATTTAACTTGATGGGCTTGTTAATGCGGCCCTTTGGGGGTACGCCCGCCCTCCTGGCAAACGCACGCACGGACGCACGCACCTCGGCCGATGATGGACCCCCGCCCCTCCCTCCCTCCCTCCCTCATGTTGGCACGTGCTGGTGTCCAAAATCGGTGGGATGGACACTTTGGTCCATCTCAGGGGGCGGCCATTTTGCCACTTGCCGTCGACTGAAAGTGACATCACAACCAATCACGGCTCGGTTTCGGAAAACCCATGAGCCGGATACAAATACACAAATAAATGTGACTTTTGAAGTTCATGGAAAGTTATTTTTTGGGGCGAATGACAAGAGGAGAGCAACAGGATCATCAAGATCATTCGTAGCGTGTCTTCCCTTAAGCGATGTAGATCTCGGTAGGACCCCCCCACCCTCCATTAACAAGGTCTCGCGGTGCCCCCGGGGCGCCCCTCACTGTGACTTCTTCTGCCACAGGGCTGCCGCGGCTAAACGTCAAAAACATCAGAGAATGGAAATGTATTTGTCTCCTCCGATCGCGTTATCCTACGTCTTCATTGGCCGTAATGTTGCGCCGAAAGCTCAGCGGGATCGGCATTAATGCATAAAACAGATATTCCCTAAAAACATTTGTCAAAGCGATGCAATATGCATGCGCTTGTTAGGATGCATCATGTCTGCCCACGCCGTACGCCGCTAATGTTGTGCGGGCAAGTACGCCTTGCTCACGTTTCAGCCGCTTTGCGCATCTCGCTGCAATTTGTTGGCAGAAATGAGATGACGTCATTAAAGAAGAAAATAATTCCAACCCAAGAATAAAGTCGTCATTTTAGGAGAGTAAAGACTTTTGTTTTGTCAAAGAAGTTGAAATGTAATGAGAATTGAATTTTTTCTCTGTCAAGAATTCGTTTTTTTCTCAAAAGAAATCTTTTTACCAAAAATAAGTTGCATTTTCTAGAAAAAATGGCATGTGAAAAAAATATGAATTTTGAAAACAAAGTCTGGGAAAAAGTCTTACCCAATCTTACCCTAGCCTATTTTTTTTGAAACAAGTCAATTGTAATCTCGCAAAACAATCCAAGCCCAACACACACAAAGCCAAAGGAAAAGCCCACAAGTTCATCCTTGGCTGTGGTGATGTGCGACCTCAGCGGCGTTGCGCTTTCCGCGGGGGCCATTATTCTGGAGCTTTGGTCTCAAACATGCAGATATATTCCTGCGGCGCTCGTTTTCCGTGTTCGCCGCCTCATTGTAGCTCTTCTGGTTTGCATATGAAGCGGCAGAGGAGCGCGGGATCGAGACCCCGGCTGAGCGGGGCCGCGTGCAGAGCGGCGGCACCGACGGGAGGCTTAATTGACGGCCCTTTAAAATTCTCACAGAGGAGCCGCGCCGCTTTTCATGTGGAGGCCGCAAGAGGGGCGAGGGACAAGAAGGTGAGGGGCACACTCTGCACTCGCTGCACATACGGGGGGAAAAGAAATGTATTTCACTCTGTACGCGAGCTTACTGTTGCTAATGCTGATTTGTGCTATTAAAAAAAAAAAAAAACAGAAAAATTGCATCATCTTCTCACAAATGTCCAAAAGTATTCTTGTAAAAAACAAAACTTTATTCTTGAGGTCTTGAGTAATGATTCTTTTGGCTCTCAACCTTTTGTATTGACATTTTCTCAGGAAATTTGGTTTTGTTGACCTTTTTTATGCTATAAGATGACAACTTCTACAAGAGCTAATTATTATTGTATGATTGACTTGTTTTCCTCTGAATACGTAAGCCTATTCTCTAAAAAAGACTTCCCTTCCCAAAATACATGTTAAAACAATCCAAAACAACGTTCCCAATATTGTTAAAGCAATGACCCTTAAACTTTAATACAGAACCCCCAATTTCTTGTTTTTTTTTTTTCTTTTCCCAGTCCTTTATAATCAAGCCCCTTTTCCCTGAAAGACTTTTCACCAAAGTGCAACACTTTTATTTTTCCCTAAAATAAAATTCTTAAAAATATGACATTATCATTTCAAAGCAAACCCTTTTCTTCATTTCACTCTTATAAGACTTTTCTCTCTGACTTTCTGCCCCAAGATAGGACTTAAAACAGGAAAATAGGAACTATTGGCCCCCCACGCATCCCCCACCCACACACCCCTCCCTGCTGGTTCCTAGCAGCACAAACCCTCAAAGGCACAATTGATTGCAGTGCTTACAAAAGTAACCTTGAGCCACACACTAATTCACAAAGTCAATTGAGCAGTTTTTCCTTTCATGATTACTCATTATAAGATTCCGCGGGTTAAATATTTCCCCTCGTGCAGAATGTGCAACGTCCAGCTCATCTTTCCCATCAACGGACGGTATTAGCTGACAGGTGTAGCATGTTCTGTTAGCGTGCGTCAGAAACCATTCTGGTATTGATCGCGCCCCCCTGAAGTTGTATGATGAGCACTACGCTTGAGAGAACAATTAATTGTGCATGTGATCGATGTTCATCCAAGAATCAATGGACACTGTCTCTATCCACAGTCTAGTTGATGTGTGTGTATATGTATGATATCGTGCGTGTATTACAAAACTAGGATCATTTAACGGTCAAGTTTGTCCTCGTAAGATCACCACTTGGAAAATTGCAACGTCATTTTTTTTTTACCTTTCGAAAATAGAAAATACATTTTTAAAAGAAACATACATTTCAAAGAAAATATTCCTTGAAAATTGATAAAAAAAAAAAGTATTTTAC
The DNA here is from genome assembly GCF_901709675.1 of Syngnathus acus. Classification (NCBI taxonomy): domain Eukaryota; kingdom Metazoa; phylum Chordata; class Actinopteri; order Syngnathiformes; family Syngnathidae; genus Syngnathus; species Syngnathus acus. The sequence continues at coordinate 409,379 of NC_051099.1, read as the reverse complement.
TACTCAAGATCTGCTTTTGGATTTTTTCTTCAAAGATTGCTTTGAAGCGTTAAGGCCAGGTTTTCTGAAAGGATACTTACTACCTTTCTCCTTGGAAAAGCGTTTTTAAAAAATTTAGACAACATAATATTTCATTAAAAAAGAATGGTGTGGTGGAAAAACATCGAGAAAAAAAGGTATCATTTTTTCCCCCCCTATGGCATGGCTCTCACTTTCACTTCGCTTTAATCCGCGTAAAAAGCCAAGTCTTCTCCGGGCCCACCCCGGCCGGCTGCCAGCTCGAGGACGATTCCGCTCTGGTGCACACGGAGATGCGGGCGCCGCCCTCTTGAGTGCCACAGCGTGTCCCTTTCCCCCACCTGCAAATGGCCCCCTCGCCGGCCGGCCGGCCGGCTCGCACGCACGCACGCACTTAGGCGCCCCCGCCGTTCCTTTCTGAAACACGTCATATGTATGAAAACGGAGGGTGTGACAACATACCTGCTGACGGTAAGCCCAGCGCCAGCCAGCAAAGGAAAGAAATGACCTCACCGGGAAAAATAGCATCAATATTTTAGCGGGTGACCAAGAATTGTTGGGTTCTCGGGTTGAATTTTGGACGTTCCCTCTCTTAACGGGGGGGGCGCCGCCGATATCTTCGTTATACATTTATGAATTCACTTTGCAGGACGGCCTTTCGCCTGCAACATGGTTCCACTTGCAACATCCAGGAACGGCTTGGTTCTGGCGGTAGAGTGCTCGTCAACGCAGGTGGCAATAAGAGTGGTTGTCTTTCGGAGAGTCGCCGTTTTCTGTGCACTCCACAGCTCGGATAGTATCGTGGCCCGGTTTTGTAGCGTTGGCTATGAGGCGGGTGGTAATGAAGTGCTTGTTTTGCGTTGATGCCACAGGTAGTCTTCGTAGTGTGATCTAAAGCATGGATGGATGGATGGATGGATGGATGGATGGATGGATGGATGGATGGATGGATGGATGGATGGATGGATTTGGTTGGGGTGGATAGATAGATAGATAGATAGATAGATAGATAGATAGATAGATAGATAGATAGATAGATAGATAGATAGATAGATAGATAGATAGATGGATGGATGGACTTTTTTGGATGGACCTTTGGTATGAGACCTGATCTTCATCAACGATCAACATTTTGAGAAGAAACTTTTCAAGTTGGAGAACTCAAAAAAGCAACTTTACTTAACAAATATGTGTGGCGGCGACGGCGGCGGCAACCGACACACAAAAATAAAAGAAGCAGAGAGACAAAGAGAGTAACCGAGGGAGAAAGACGGAAGAGGGGAAGGAGGACAAGGCCCACCACACTCAGCTACAGGAAAGCAATTAATAATTTACATCATCTGTCACTGTGCGCTCCACTGGACCACTCAACAAACAGCACCCGTAATTTAAGGCAAAACACACGCGCGCACACACAGGAAATGAAAGCATGCGTGCCAGGATCAGGAATGCACTCGCTTGCCACTCGACTCACCGGCGCAGCCTTGAGGCCGGGCCCGGATGAAGCCGAGCCGGGCGCTGGCGGTCCGTCCTAGCAGAAGCTAGCTCCTGGCGACCCTACCTTTTGTCTTGGTGGCGGCGGCCATGTTAAATTCATGCTGTGTGTGTGTTGCTGCTAGCTAGCGCCCGACGGTAAATATTTGATACGTTCCCATCCGTCTGAGGAACTCCCCGAAGCATACGATTAGGGCCGCCTGTCTGTCGGGGTAACGCTGGGGTTGGGCGGGGGCGCCGCTATGATAAATTTACAACGTTTGTTTTGGGGGTAGAAAAAAAAGATCGAGCAAATGGAGGCCCGCAGAGTCGTAATTGCTTGCGCTGCAAACGGCCTGTCATCCAGGAATAAAAAACGGTCGGAGCGGCGATGCGTTAGAGAAATGCGGACGATGCAAATTTGATTCCCGACCAGCACCAGAATATTCAACCGCAGCCCGTTCCGAGCTCCGGCCAAAAGTGGCTCACAGCAATGACATTTGAAGAATATCCAAGCAGGAACATTCAATGACTTTTTAAGGCCATTTGATTATTCTGGAATTTAAATCCGTATTTAATTCTCCCAGCACTAGCTCCAAGGTCAGCCTCAGATGCGGGGGAACATTTTAATTTCACACTTGGACTCGTCCTCATACAGCAGAGAAGGGCCAAGCGTTCCTATCAGTCGGCCTCGGTTGAAACACCTGAGCCAAAAGTTTCAAACTAACAAAAAAAAAGCTGGACGAATACCGTCGAGCCAAACTACGGCCGGTGGGTGAAGCTAAAGCCAGCGGGAAAAGCGCTTGCCCGTGGGCGAAGCTACGGCCAGCGGGCATCCTATGGCCCGCCGCCGGACGGATAGACAAATAAACAAACGGAGTATCGAGTGAAGACGGGTCCGAAGCGTGAAAAGATGTGTTGACACGCAACTAGCCTTGTGTATCCACATGGAGTCAGTTTACAAAATCAATAAGGCTTATGTATGTGTGTGAGCGACGTGAAGGTGTGAGTGAGTGTGAAAGAGAGAGAGAGAGAGCGTCGTTCCCTCTTCCTCGCATCAATTATTGAGGTGTCAGGACACGGCGTGAGCTCCGAGGGAGTTCAGAGTTCAAGAGGCCGGGGCTCCGAAGGGCTTTCAATGAGTCCCTCGTCTTAAGCACACTGGCATTCATTCGCACACTGTCCAGTGGCCATTTGTATCGTAATCTCCTCGAGTACACACGTTATACCATTTGTCTCTTGCGTCTATTTCTATTTGACATCCTGACAAAATAGTAGCCGCTGACCAAATGAGGTCCGACTGGATGAATACAAAAGTCCAACAAAGTATCACAGGAGCCCGAGTCCCAGGTATCATATCATGTCTGCCGGTGAACTTTTGGAAACTTGAATTCAGTCAAGATGGATGTCTGAATATTTGATATCTGCATATCTGCAGGCAGCGTGAGTACGTACAGTTGAATGCCCATTAAAAGTCGATCTGATCGTGAGACTGTTTTGCTTTTGGGGTTCTTCTCGACGTTGGACACCCCAACGTCCTCCGAGGCCTTCCGAGCTCGTCAACCATCAATTTGGAGCAGTCTGCGGCTGTGGCTTTTTGTGTTTTTGCAGCATCGACCACATTTATGCGCTCGCGCACGTTGGACTTGAAGAGCAGCTAAACTCGCTCACAGCGGCGTCTCGGCTCCCCGGACGCCTGACCGACTCGGATCTCTTGTTCTGCAGTAGCGCTGCGCGCCCGCGAGGGGTTCCGAAGTCTCCGAACCCGCCGACTCACGGCCCACTCCCCGCCCTACTCCCCGCCGCTCACCCCGCAACCTCACATGAAACGCCGTGAGTTCTTTACGCAACTTTTAGCGCACCTCCTGTTCAGTTTTCGCCAGGCCCGAGAGGACCTTGCTCACCCGTACTTCACCGCCGACCCCCGCAGCCCCTTCCACCCGACTTCCCTTCCTCCACTACCGCTGGCTGCATAAAGGCAAAGGGGTGGCTGATGTGTGTAGCGTTAAGGGGGGGCCAAGCAGCGCCTGCCCGTGTCTGGGCCCGCCTCATGAAATATTGACGGGCAAGTGTCCCTTCCAGGAGCGAGGAGGAGGCGGATGGCTGGTGGTGGTGGGGAGGGAGGGGTGGGGTGGCGTAAGCGGGTTCAACATTAATATTTCAGACTGCAATCTCCTGCTTGACAAACTTCCCCACGTGATTGGCTAAAAAGCTCGCAGTGCCTCGCAAGCAGCCGCCCCACCCCTCCATCCACCCCCCCTCCGACCATCCATTCTGTTTTTCTGCTTACACCTCTCAATCTCACCACTCCGAATATTTGCGGAGGCGTCGAGGGGAGGGTGAAGATGCCGAGCGGCAGAGGCAGTAGGTAATTAATTACGGCCAGTGAATTTTGGGCGGCGGAGATCCTCCGGGGGGGCACGCAGCCGGTGGGTCCCGTCGAATGAAGTGGCATCCATTTTTTATGAAGAGCAGGTTATCCTATTTAGTCAGATTAAAACAGGCATGGGGGGAAGGAAATAGGAAAGTGGACAAAAAAAAATGTTCCTCCAGCTTCCCATTTGGCCCTCTCCTCCTTCCCCCTCTTATACACTAAAGCTTCACTCAAAAACAACCCTCCCTTCCCTTCTTTTTCCCATCAGGCCCATCTCGGTGCCCGCTTCGCCATTAACCTGGTTATGTGCGCAAAGTGCTTCACTGACCCCTTGCCAGGTGAAGCCCCCACCCCACCACCATCAATCACCACCACCTTCCATTTTGCTCATCTCTTTCTCATCTTTCTCATCTACGCCTATATCAGAGCTGCAGATCTGCTTCACTCCTAAAGTTCTTGTTAACTTGTGGCCGGCCAGCCGGCTGGCCTCTCTTTGGTTTCAAAAGGCTTGCTCCTTGGGGAAAACCGTGGGTCTTGCTCACCTTACACTTTGCGTCTCAGATTGATTGTGGGTCACCTGGACCATCCTCTCCTGGTGACATATCTCTGTCTGAAAAAGTGTGAACACATCCCACAAGGATAAATGCTTAAAGAGCAGCATTTGGCATGACTTACCCTCCTCCGGGTGAAAGTGTGAGGTGAGGGACGCATGAAATATACAAGTGTATACAAAGCTGGAGGAATTAGGAACAGTCGGCTGCCATCGCGCCAATGGGGAGGTTGACGAAACCTTCTGGCGCAACACGGAGCTGCTTTTCCCCAAAGTGACATCAACTTTACATGAGAAGATGATGAGGTCATAAACGCGACAAGGGATGAAGGCGGATTCAGGCGTAAGGTTGCTGTGTCACGATCTTGAAATGTTGATCTCACACTTCCAATTTCATCATTTTAAACTTCAACTTGATATGCTGGGAAAACCATCAGAGCTAGCTAAAGCGCAAACCCAACTTTGCCAAGCGTTTTTGCCGACGGCAGCGAACATGGACGGAGAAAGTTTGACTTGAACTTTTTGTTTCTACTCATCTTTATTTTGTCTGATCCCTGCCCACATCCTCCCTTAGTTCCCCCCCGTGTCTCCTTCTTCGTCTTCTACCTGCCTGCTGTCATCACGCCGTGGGAGGCTTCTGTTAAATGATGCAGGAGGCGGCGGACAGAATTGTAACACGGCAAAGCCAATGGCACGTAAAAAGAAAGAGCGTACAAAAAAGCGGCGCCGAGCAGCGTGAAACATCCTCCTGGGGTTGGAGGTGGAGAAGAGCATTGCTCGCAGAAGAAGAAGACAAATGGAGATACTTGAGGGAGCATTTCAGCGCTTAAGGCAAAAGGTCGCGGTGGCGACGGCGGGCCGCAGAGCTCGTGTTTGGAGCGCCGCCGCTCCACCGAGCTCGACGACGTGTCGGGCTACATTATTTAACAGTTATCGAACGCAACGTTTATTGCCTTCGTGGCTGTATTTGCCAGCCTGGAACGTATTTGCAGCTGGCTGCTTATCGTAGTGCCAAACGTGGGCCTGTTGCAAAAAAAAATGGCTAGGTGTGTCTGACGGGAGTAGACCCACAAAATGTCGGGTTCCAGTCGGCATTTTGTCCGATTGCTACCAAATTTGAAGACTGCACACATTTTGGCACCGGGTTGTCTTGTTCCTCCACTTTGGTCATACGGTGGTTGTGGTCCTCCTGAGGAATGGGAGTGAAAAGAGAGAGAGGACAAATAGCCGGGCCAGAATACGAGAAAACAAACAAAACACTTGCCGTGACCCCAAAACTGCAAGCAAAGCGGCTCGCTCGCTCACTCACTCACTCACTCACTCACTCACTCACTCACTCACTCACTCACTCACTCACTCACTCACTCACTCACTCACTCACTCACTCACTCACTCACTCACTCACTCACACACACACACGCACACACTCCCGCACGCAGTTGGTCTCCCAGGCTAACAGAAATCATGGCTGCGTTAGCGCTCCAAGTTCAGCCATGCAGATGATGTAAGGAAGTAGCTCGGCCGCACTTGCGAGCGCTCACACACGTTGAGTCGTGTTTTTAAAGGACAAGGCCGGTGGGACAGTCAGTGAGCGAGAATCAATGAGGAGGCTGTCACTCCCAGAGCGTCCGGGACCAAGCGCTACACTCGCTCGCGCCTTTGTGTGTCTTTTTATATAAACGCGTGTGTGTCATTTCACTAAGCTTTTTTGCGTGTGTCAGTGGACACGATTCTTAATTAGTGAGTGGGTTTGAATGTTTTTTTTTTTTTTTTTTTTTTTTGCTTCTCAAATAATTGAATGAGATATTGCAGGTGGTGGGGTGGGCCTGGCAAAAGAGCAGCACGGGTCCCCCAAGACGTGTCATTTGAGTGCACGCGTGTATGGAAAAAGCAACAAAACACTCGAGTGGTCATTGCACAAAATGGGCCCCTCCACTTTGTATGTCCCGTTGGGAAGACTCACTTGCAATACACACTTGGGGTGCAGTATATATCTAGTCAAGTTTATTGATTGATTGTATCATTTTTTTTCTTATGGAAACGGATTTGCTTGTCACCAGGTAGAATATCAGCAGAAAAAAATGTGTCGGATTTTCTTTTGTATATTTCTAGTGTGTAGCAGATAAGTCCATTATAGCTGCGCCTGCCTCTCCCCCACCGAGCAAGCAAGCAAGCAAGCAAGCAAGCAAGCAAGCAAGCAAGCAAGCAAGCAACTCACACACTGTACACTCTCTGCCTTCCTTTGAATTATGGATGGAGGGGCCCCTTGTTTTTCTGCCTGGGCTCGGCCCCCGCGTCCACTCAGTGCACTCTACTGTACACGCACGCTTCCTATTCCGACACGGACCGGGTAGGACCGAGGGGGAGGGAGAGTTGGCGGTCGAGGCCTTCCCTGGTCAAATGGATGCTGATAAAGTTTGGCGGGAGGCCGGAAAAACTTTCAGGCCCGAAACCTGACTGCGATTTTTTTCTTCTTCTGTGATGGAATTTGACCAGAGCAGGTGTCATCACTTCATGAAGCAGAAAGCGGCTTTATTTTTCAATGGCCTGTTCCAAGTAACTAACTGTATTTTTTCGCCATCAAAAACTTGTCACCAACATTTTCAAAAAATAGGATATGGAAAAAAAATAGTCATAAAAATGAAATATCAAGATAGTGTTACTGGAAAATTCCTCAACAGCCTCCTTCTAACGAGCCGCCCGCCTCCGCCATAATTAGTCTCATTAGGACAGCTCTCAAAGTATTTCTATTAGCGTGTAATTAGCACACACGCGCGCTCATATTAGCCCTCAAGTCCCCGTAGACGCAAACTAACTCACACGATATAATACCGCTAGTGTTAAAGCACTTAATCCACGTACGCTACAGTTAATCACCCTGCAATTTATTTATCTTCATTTTACTTTTATTGGCCTTGGCAAAAGTTTACTGGGCAGAAGATTAGTTGGACCCTTCCAAATTCTGATTGTTCTGCTCGATTGATACATCTTCACTTCTTGACACTTTTTGCAGCGTTTCTCAGCCCAGCCGGGGGCTTCATTAGAGACATCTGGAGGCCGAACCCAGCGGCCCGGGGGCACTCGGGTGGAGGGAGGTGGTAGACGTACTATGTGTGTTCCGTATAGAACCGGCCGCCCATCTTTGGGCTGGAGATGGGCCAGGCTTCCCCGAGGGGACCGACCTCCTGCTTTTCCAACAGGCCAGCGAGGGGGGGAAAAAAACCCTCAACAGCGTTTCTTCTTTGAACATCCTTCTCCTCTGTCTCTTCTCTTCTTCCTCTGTGGACTGTAATGAATGATTCATTTAACCCTCCACCATCTCCACTAGCACCACTACTCCAACCGCTCAACTCAGGAGCTTCGTCGGCAACAAAAGGGGGAAGCGAGCAACAAACGCCCTCGGTGCGCACCGCCCGGCTAATTAAAGTCAGCCTTTGACAAATGATTTTACACAGGCGCCGTACGTCGACTCGCCTAATGAGGGTAAGTCGGCAGAAAAACCAGCCGAGAGAAAAAGGCCCTCGGATAAGAAATCAATTACGGGCTTTTATTAGTATCTGCCAAGGAGGCGTTAATTGAATGGACTAATTGGGGGTGACGCCACAGAACTAATTGCCTTGATGCAACCAAATGTCTCTCGTAAGAAAATGAAGGCAAACCTCGGGACGCCTATTTTTCACTCTCGCATTCCTTGTGAAGAAAGCCATTTTCGATTGGTCGCGCTTTACTCGTGGAAAATAGAGCGTTGCCGGCAAGGGGAAAGACGTAGACGGGGAGGAGGAAGAGGGTAAAACAAACAAAAACACCCGCTCCCTACCTCCCTCCGTCTCCCCACTCAGCATGAGTTCAGCTTTATGAATATTTCACGCAATTATGAAACGCACACATAAAAAACACCACGTAAAAGTAAAGAGCATGAGGGTGGGCGATGCAGAAGGGATTATGAAGGTAAAAACGTATAGCGGTGTGTTAGCCTTGAACATACAGTCCGTGCGCTAAGAGTGTCATGAAATATTCACGCGTAAAAAGCGCGGCGTCCCGGGAAAGGGGAAACGATTGTCCCCCAAAGGTTGGAGGTCACGCTGAACTCCCTCGCCGGCCGGCCGGCCAGCCGGCCGGCCGGGCCTTTACTCGGTTGTGCTCCGTGTTCGGTAGCTCGTTTCATGCGGATTTGGTACGGTTACTAGAGGTTAGCGACCAAATGTACGTAGCAATGCCACCAAAGTTATGTTTGCTTGGGGTACCGCCATTTTTCTGGATCCATCACGGCGTTTCCCAGGTCGGGCGACTCCTTTGCTCTCATGATTAGAAACCTTTCTTAGAGCTTTGGTCACCACTTGGCAAATTCTACATCCTAACGCAAGGAAAGATTAAAAAAATCGGTTCCCTCGCCAATCAGAAGACTCGGTTGACGCTTGCATTCTCTCTTCAAAGATACTTCTTCTTGTTCCATCTCTGCAGACGTTTGGCAGAAACATCTGAGTGACTCAAGAGATTCAAAATGTCTGCCCGAAGACGTATTCGTCGAGCCAAGTGGCAACACTTCAAGTTTAGTTCTTCTCAGCTGCTATCCTACTTAATCACAATGCCAGGATGGGGCTGTGGTGTCTTCGAGTTTGAACGCGTCGGTGGTATCGTAGGCGCCCGGACCACCCGGGAACGTAAAAGACATATTAAAAATGAAAGTAAACGTAATAGAAGTCCCTAATTTGTTTGGATGTGCTCGACGTCCTCCCTGATTGATGTGTGTTTTTCTGCCTTTTTGATCTGCGATTATCCAGGATAAATAATTGACGGTGCTTAAAAGTTAATCGCGACTCCTGCCGGTAAAGGATTTGACGGGCGTGAAAGGACGGTCCTCGCCGCTTTGGGGAGGGAGGGAGGTTGGGAGGGACGAAAAAAACATTCAGAGGTGTTCCCCCCCTCCTCTAATTGCTACTTAAACGCCCGCGTCGAGCCAAACTGTTGCTATCATAAGAAATTGATGAATTAACCGAGTGAGAGTCTGTCGGACGGCAGAAAGCGGGAGAGGGTTCTGAATCTTTTAAGAGGATAACTTACTTGGGCAAAACAGCTGTTTATGCATTATTTGTGCGGCGGGCCATTTACCGCCGTTTAGGATGAAAACCTCAGCTTTCCGCCGTGTGCAGGAGTTGCCCGCGGGGGACGCACGCCGAGGAGGAATTTTCGGGAGGGACCGTCCGTCACTGATGAGCGAGGATGAAAAATTTATCGGCCGCTGGTTTCGGTTTTAAAGACGGGGAGATGTCGGCCTGTCAGTCTGAGAGCGTTCGCTTAAGTGACAAACAGGCCAGAAGGGGATTCGGGCGAGAGGTGAGTGGGGGGTTCCGAGGTATATGTATGCAGTCCAAGAGGTCATTTAGTCTGAACTCATTTGTTTTCTGTTGCACGGGACATGATTCAAACCCTCAAATTGACAGTCACTACACGACAATGGTATTATTTTGTTTATCTTTTGATTGATTGATTATCAAACACGGTCACAGTGGCCCATGAACATACAACGGAAGTTGTTACCAAATACTGATTTACTTAATATACTATCATTTTTGGCAACATAAATTCAAATGTTTGTCTTTGGCAGATGTCTCTGCTTTGATCATGAAGTAATTCCAAGTGAATATTTACTGCAGCTCTTGTATCACACTTTTATGAATGGTATTAACATTAGCATTAGCATAAGCCGTCCCTTCAACTGACTTAATCAAACATGATATGTGTGTGTCGGTGTGTGTTTACTTACTTACGTATGTGTGTTTCTTCCCTGCTGTCACCTGTCCTCTCCTGTGCTGTCATCCCTAAGACTTGTGACCGCCTTAGGCGCGAGACACATCGCCGAATGTCAAGCTAGCGGCTGATGCTGATGGTTCCCGACGGCCACTTTTTGTCACCCGTTTGTTCACCTAAAGCGACCGTGTGTCACACGGATACACTTGAGACATGCTGCTAGGTGGATTGCAGGCTTGCCGTTTTTGAGGGTTGTTTCAAGCTAGGTAGGAAGCAAACTAGCGAGTATTACGTCATAGAGGTGGTAGATAAGTTGCTAGCGAGGTCGGTCGGTACAAAGCTAACTCGGGAACAAGTTACCAACCAGGTAGAAACGGCCTAAGCTTGTCTAGCACAGTATGAGAGCTGCAGTTAGAATGATAGATGTGAAGATAGAAAGCCAGATAGAGGTGTGATGATTATAGCAGATATATTCTGGAGCGTTTAAGAGGGAGAAGGTGGAGTGGTGTTGGAGGGGCCGCTGAAATGGTAATGTGCTTTAAATGTCAGAGGAAAGGTACGCTTCTCATCAACCTTTGGTCACCCGTCCGCTTTGAATATTCTTATTGGCATCATGTATTAGTAATGAGAGTTGAAAAGTAAGTCAAATTTAACCTTCACCGTACCCGCGGAAACTATGAATATTAACGAGGGCCATTATGTGTACCTGATCTGAAAGAGTCTTAGCCCCCCTCCTTCCGCTGTTTGCCAGGATACCGCGCTTTCTAGTCACTACTGTAGAAAATGCTGTCGCACAGCCCCATACTGTAGGGGGCGCTGAATTGAAGAAGTGTTTCCGTGAAGGTTCTGACAACCAATGGTTGTTTATGTGCCCTGCATGCTTCTCTTGTAAAATGTAACCTGGGGTATGCTCCATTTCATCATGAGGAATGGAGAAATGGATGCTTGACGCTCTGACAGTATCCCACTTCTCTCTGCAGTAGTCGCTTGTGTTAGACTTTAGCTTTCCGCTACCCTTCGAAGGACAAGCAGGACACAAAATGACTGGATCGATGTCCTTCCAAGATGCAACCTACTTCTTGTCCAAAGTCTCGTTGGGGACCTGAATCCAGGGTGTTCCTCACCTCTACTGGGTAGCCCCGATATGTTTTACCGATTGGAGTCAATGTCCAATTTGCTTGCTTGTGTTTCAATGCCTTCGGAGATTGAGAAAGAAAGAAAGAAAGAAAGAAAGAAAGAAAGAAAGAAAGAAAGAAAGAAAGAAAGAAAGAAAGAAAGAAAGAAAGTGGGACAAAACAAATTTGTTTACATATTCATAGAAGTGTGGCTGATGAAAGACGGGTTCGTTCGGAAGAAAGGCAGGGTGACGATTGACGCCGGAAACTCTCTCCAGAAAAGAAATGAAAGGGTGGCACTTTAATACCATGGCTAGCTAGCACGAGCTTTAAATGATTCGGACGATGTGAGGCAGACACACCCCAAGCAACCCCCCGCGGGCACCAGTGATCTCAAACCGTCTGTCACCCCCGCTGTGTCTCCTCATCTCTGACATCATGGCTGTTTAGCATGCACAGACACCGTTTGCATAGATCAGGCCAAAGTGGGACGAGATGGGGGGGTGGGGGTGGGGGGTTATATGTGGGGAGTTGGGGGTGCTTCCTCCCTGGATTAAGGCTTGATCAAGGCGCCATCAACAAGCTCTCTCTCGCTCACTCCCAACTTTCCCAAGAGAGCGGCAGGCAGTAAGGAGGGGGTTGTTTTTTTTCGGGGGGCGTCTAGCCGCAATGGTGGACAACAAAGACAAGAGGAGATGTTTGCTTCCCACTTACTGTCACTTCAGATGTTGGAACTGGGGAAAACTGTCAGACTCTGACGCGCCTCCCGACTGTTGCGGCATGTTTATCCGCTGTGTTTATCACCCCCCCTTTTTTTTTTTTTTTACCCTGTTTCCACCAGGGGGTGCAGTTCACATAGAGATCCTTCCAAATGGATCAGAGCTCAAACAGTAGACCAAAACAATGGGTGGCCAATATGAGTTTCACATGTTCTGGGATTTGTGGAAAACTCTTGGACAATTGCGGTGTCCCCCAACAAAACGACCTGGTCCACTTAATAAATGCTTTCAAGGAAAATGAGTGGGTGACAGTTTTCAGGATCAGTCCCCCACCCGGAGAATTTAGACCTGAAGTACCCTTTCCGATTAAAGGTGGAAGTCCAGGCACATGGATGAAGGTGGTCGCCAGCTTGTGTCCAATGTCCGAGATCAGATCAGTGACTCTTTAGCAGCTTAGTTCATTGATTGGCAGGGATTTGGAGCAGAGCCGGGTCTCATTAGCACCGGATAAAGTCCTAATCCCCTCTTAGCCACCCCTGAGCTGCATTGTAGGTTCATTCTGCTTCGCTGCCTCAGGGATCGACTACCTGCATACAATGCAGTCGATCCCAGTGTTCCCATACAGATAGATGATTGTTGTCACTTGTAACTGGGCACGGGTACCTCGTTAAGTTCCCGCTTCTCACGACAACTGCCAATCACTTTTTCCCAGAGTCCTCATCGGAACCTCCTTCCGACTCCTCTCCGCTATGCGAGAGCGATCGATACCGGCTCACAATGATGGCGGAGGCCGATCGATAGACGCCTCTTTCAAAGCTTCACTCTCTCCCAGACAAGTTGGGAAGCCAGAAGAGAACGTGTGGGGAAGGCAGAGTAGAGCTAGAGTTGTTGTTTTTTTTTGTTTTTTTTACCCCTTCCTTCGTCTTTTTCTCGGGGTCACGCAAGGGGGGGACGTGAGGGTTGAAAGAGGGATGTGACGAGGGTGAAACAGTAGCAGGGGGAGTCACCGAGCGATTTTTCTAAAAATACATAAATAATGGAATGAGCTGCATTCTATGACAGTAGAAAATATACAAACAATTCAAACACAAATACAATTCTTTATTACAAGTAATGATCAAGTCATTTGATTTATATCTTACCATTTAATAACACTTATGAAACAGCTATATAAGAATATGTGATGAGCTATATTTTTAAATTCATAGACATATCCTCAAACATAAGCATGAATAAATAATTCCTTGTAATTGTAAATAGAAGTAACAATCATTTAGAATAATATTTTGTGAGTACACCAAATTGGCCTAATTTATGATATGCTGTATTGTCTTTCTTTCAATTTCAGTTGATTTCTTATCATTTATCAGTTTTTTCGTATGCGTTTCAGGAAGTACACTGTGAGTATTAATGGGGAAATTATGTCGGGAATATTTGTAGAACTAAACAATTTCCATTAACAAGCGCGAGGTCCCCTCTTGGGATTTTCATGCTCGGTGATATCAAACGCCATCAACGCGTATTTTAATTCATCAAAGAAACGACGGCGTGAAACCATCTCACCTTCTTATTGAGTGTTACAGCTTTTCATTTGGCATTTGGAAGGGGGCGGGATAGCTCTCGCTTTTTTCCCCGCTAATTTGAGGCGCAGGCTCAAGGACGCTGACTAGTCGGGCTTTAATACAAATCATATTTCAATCGTTACGTGAAGACCTTAAAGCTCTCGGGAGGGCCTCGGCGTAATGAGGCCTTCTGGGATTTTGATCACTTTTTTACATCTGGTGGAAAAATGCAGGAAAACAGAAGTCGGACGTCTGCAACTGACAAACAGCCCCCACCCAACCCGACCAACCATTATCTGGTTGGAGACAAAATTGACATGCATAGATATGTTCACCAAAAAAATCAACTCAAATGGTTTAAAAGAATCAAAACCTCAAAACAATGAGAATACTCCAGCAGTAAAAATATGCAGAAAAACACACACACACACACACACACACACACACACACACACACACACACACACACACACACACACACACACACACACACACAAAATAACCATGTTCCGCAAGAATGGGTAGCTGAACCCTTTTTATTGTTAAAAAGAGAATTACCAATTAGTTTGGCTAATCCTTGTAGGACTCTGACGCTTCCCCAAATGTGTGCGGTACTTTCCCCTTAGTCTCCACTCGGTAGTAGTGCCCTCATTCTCCTCTCGAATGTTTTGTTATGAATTGTTTGTTTGATATTTGTTGTCCAATTTGAACAAATTAGACATGGAATTGGTCTCGTGACTATTTATCCTCAACCTAAAGCAGTCTGTGTATTGTTTGCTAGCCTGCTAGCTAGTTGTTAGCCTAGATAGAAGAAGTGTCTGACCCAATGTGTCGGCCATGTTTCAGCAGCACGTCAACATTTGATCTGCGGATGCTTTTATTTGGACGGGCGAGCAACACACACAAAAAATCAAACGCTAAATTTGAATATCAAACTGGTGCGTTTGCCCATGCCGCCTTTGAAGGCTCCCGGCGGCGTTACACGAGGGAGACCCGAAATCCGGCGGAATAGGATTCAAGTTGAAATCCACCTCAGGGTGTCCCCCGCCGAGTCCAAACATCACAAGTGAAGTATTTTTTTTTGCCGTTTTGTTTGTCAACTACAGAACGCTGCATCAATGAAGTCCACACTCTCCACTTTATTGCCCATAGTCTCCTCTTGGATAATATTTGTTCCCTTACCAGTAGACAGACCAGCGTCAAATGCTAATGTTAGCTTTAACCTGTTGCTGTGCCTCATCTCTCAAATGGAAACAATTTGACAACTGTTGATTTTGCTGTATTTTGCCCTCAGTCTCCTCTCGGATGAAAGTGATCTCCCTACCAACAGCCAAATACGAACCAGGCAAAACACTCGAGTGTTGGATTCTGCTTGAATCTCCACTTCGCTGCACTCCGCTGCCACCGGTGAGTGACAACTAACCTCCCTCAGCGCTCTTTATTGATCACGCTCGTGTGTGTGTGTGTGTGTGTGTGTGTCACTTGGGGTTCAGAGGTTATTCATGCAGTTTCCAGCGACCCTTGAATGAACTCCATGTATTGTGCTCAGCAGGTCTGAGTGCCGCCGTGTGAATTTCATATCAGTGTATTTTCTCAAAGAATTGCACCCCTCCCCCCTCAACCCTTCCACTCGATCCTGTGTCAGCTTCAGACAGACAGACAGACAGACAGACAGACAGACAGACAGACAGACAGCTTCCCTCAAATGCACGTCCCCCTTTACCATCAGGTAGCACTAAGTACAAAATAGCTGATAGGCCCTAATTTGGACTCTTACACTTTGGGGGGGCTGTTGGCAGCAATTTGGACAGTGTTACTTATTTGGTCTTATCTCCTGAAGGGATATGGTCGAATATTTGCCCAAAAATATGAGGAGTGTATTCACATTTCAAAGGGAGGAAATACAAATCATTTGTCACTGTACTGCATTTTTCTCCAGTATCTGTACTTTAATTGAGCATTTTTCAGACGACTTTTTACTTGAACTTTTGCAACCCCTATGTGTACTTGATAATCTGCCAGTCAGTCACAAAAAAAGTGCGCAGATGCTGACACTGTTTGGGCAACTGAAGTACTGCATGCCAACTACATTTCCAATGAGAACGCTAGTTTAGCAATAAAACGTAGTACGCTTTAAAATGACATCAAGTCCAACTTAAATGATTATTATCACTATTCTGTTTTTTAATTTACATCAATTTTAAGTGGAAATAAAATACAAATAAAACAATTAAAGGCTGAAGTATGGATGTATATTTTAGAAAATAACTACGTTAAATGGAATGAAATGAAAAATGTTCAAATCACCACAGGAAAGTTCAAATGCAATTTAAATATCATTTAAAAAATGTATTGAAATGTATTTCTCTCCAAGACCAGCAGAGAGAGCCATAACACAAACAGGAGCTCTCGCAAGTGGCCTCTACTGTAACCTACAATCTTTCCAAAACAGTAAAAAACGGACTGTGTCATGAACCACGTGTGACAGGATTCCACTAATAACAAAGTGGATGAAATATTGAGTTTTGGACAAACACGTGCGCTGTGGCTCCTTGTCCCCCACAAGGCCGTCGTCATGACCCCGAGTTGTTGAGAGCCTCCATCCATCCATCCATCCATCCATCCATCCATCCATCCATCCATCCATCCATCCATCCATCCATCCGCTGGCTCATTTCCACTCTGGCCCAGTGTGGGAGAAAGCTGGCTTCAATGCGCAAGGCACTCGCCAACCTTTAACAACCGACTTCCTGTTTCCTGGCAGCAAACACAAAATTTAACACCCCCCCCCCCCCCCTTTGACCCCCTGGCCATGAATCTCCCACAGCACCAAACTGGCCCCTATATATTGGCACATTATGCTTTTTAGGGTTGCTTTCATTTTTTATTTATTTTCAGTTTTATTCTACTTTGAATTGTCTTTGGTGTTTTTTCAACTCATACACACATTTTCACCTAGGTTCAATAAAAATACAACGACCGATAGTAATCATAATAATGGCACAATTGTGGAAAGGCTGAAAGGTGAATATTTTGTGGTGCCTATCTGGTAATGTAGGTCAAGCTTGTAAGTTGGCAACCCGTGGAGAGAGCGAGTCGGTGATTTCCATTGTGCATCCTGTGCGAGAGGATGCAGCCAGAGGAAGCGATTGAATAATTCAGCATATTTCCTGAGCCGTAATGGCACTGCCGCGAGGTTAAGTGCTACGTCTCGGTGCATCCGTCCGTCCGTCCCTCCCTCTTTAGGGGTTCAGCCACAAATGACCCCAGAGTGGTTTGCATGATCAAGTCGAGCTCGTGCCGAGCCTCCAACCCGGAGGAGAAAAATTCCAAATGGTTTAATGCCTCGATGGTGGGCGGAGCATTGTTCAGAGTTTGGCGTAAGAAATGAGGTAGAAGCGACAATTTCACTTTTTTCCCCCGCCATCTTCTCATCTTGTACAAGCAGCACAAAAGCGAGCTCTTGAAGAGGGTGGGAACATGCCGTGAGCGAGTGAGCCAGCAGATGCTTTATCGCTGTCCTTGAGCATCGCAGCTGCATGCTTGAACACAAGCCAAACACCCCTGACGGACTTTCCGCGTTTGATTTTTTGTTTCTTTGCAAAAGGATTGTTTTCTGAAAGAAAGAAAAAAAAAAAAAAGAAATCAGGGGGGGGGGAGGCTTTCAAATTCCAGAGGGGAGTTGTTGATGTTGTTGTCATACCAGCGGCAGGAACAGGAAGCGAGTTGAAAGTTCTAGCCTGACCGCGTGACCCCTGCAGATAACATTCCCATCCCACCCCCCTCCCACCGGACCCACCCGCCATCCCCGCATCCTCCTCCCTGCCAAACTTTTCTTTTTCTCCTACTAACGTCGACATTTATGTGTGTGATGGCAGTTTGTCAGATTTCAGTCTGGACTTTAGATTTGGTCTAAAATGGCCACTTTAAACCACAGGTGTCAAAGTCAAGGCCCGGGGGCCAGATACGGCCCGCCACGTCATTTGATGTGGCCCGCGAAGACAAATTGTGCATCAAATTCATGTGTCATTACTAGAATTGCAAATTGTCTTCACTTTCAATCATGTCTTTTTTTTTAATATTTGACCCGTTTTTACTCGTCTGATTTGAAAACAAGTTATTTGTCAGTTTGTTCTGTAGCTTTTACTGTATATAATATGAGGGGCTCGCTCATACATTGATTTGGGTTGACAGTCATAATGGCCCTCCGAAAGAAGCTATGACTACAGTGCGGCCCGTGGAAAAAAAGAGTTTGACACCCCTGCTTTAAACCAAAGAAACTTTCTTGTGGTTCTACTCATGATGGACAAACTGACCAAATGTCATATTGTTCACTGAAATGAGTCAATTTGCCATTCATTTTCCTTCCTGGCGCTCTCTCTGACCTCTGACCCCTGGTTCATTTGGACCGCTCTGTGTTGACAGCTGTAAACAAGAAAAAAATCGGAGTAAACATTCTGCGGAAGCTCCCTGATTGATTGACAGTTGTATGGGCGCTTGACGGACAGCTGGGAGGTGGACTCCCGAGGGGGACGAGTGGGGGGGACTCACTTGCTTTGACAGAGGGGTCAAAGGCTGGTTGTCTGTTCACTTGAAAAGCAGGAAGAGTTTCTTTGGAAGCCCTCGGCACACATTCTTCATGAATCGCTCAGTAAACAAGATGTTAGAAGGCTAACGCTAACCAAAACGGCAGCACCTAGCGAGACCTGTACTTGGACAAAAGTGCTCTTCAAAAGGACTGTTCTAAATGTACAAATGAATTGAATGAATTTTCCAACTGTTTGATATTGTGCCGCCTTGATCGTTTCTTTTCTTTTTGTGTCGGATTCTCTTCCACTTTTTGGGGAAAATATCCTTGTCATTTCACAGCAGGTTTTTATTTTTTTCCGTTTCCACCCGTAACAAAACACACACGGATGCTCGTCGATGCTCGTTTGGAAAGCTCCTCTTTATTGGATGCTCGTCGGCAGCCGCACCAAAAAGCCAGAAAAACAACAACAACAACAAAATGCCAAACGACTGGCACGCTCGTCATCTCGTATTACACGCCAAAGGTGGCCATTCGTCTGTAAATAAATAAACAAGAACACCACATCGGCAAAGTAACGCGTACTGCTCGTATCATCGTAATAAGAATAAGATTCGACTTTGAGATAGACCTCGATTTATATTTGCTCCGATATACTGTACTCTCCTTACATTTCTCTACAATGAACAAAGCGAATGCCAATTGTGTACCGAAAGCATGTGTCGTGGTTATACTGAGTGAGGTGGGGAGTGGGCAACCGAAAGTGAATGGGCAACATGCAGCTCCTTCGTCTAAGATGTTTTGATCCGGCCAACCATTGAAATAGAAAAAAAGAAAACTGACATCATTCATAATAATAACAATAAGACAACTTCATTCATTTTTAATCGATCAATATAGCCCTTGGAGGACTGCAATGGCCCCAGATTGGAAAAAGGTTGCCCACACCCGCTGGAGCTAACCTTAACCGCAAACCAAAAAGGAAAAAATCCCATGATGTATGTAATCTTTGTGAAAGAAAGAAATATCAAATATAACACGTACCTACCTCTATGCGCACATCCGAGAATGAATTCAAGTTTTGTTTTTATTCAAAGAAAAAGAGTTTCTTCAAGAGGAGCAGTTCCAAATGCCACTTTGCATAAAGGTTCAGCTCATTGTCTATTCTCGGATTGGCTGCCAAAAAACAACAATCGTTTCACAATGTTGTGCTGCCAAATCTGATCTTTTCCATCTTTGTGCAAAGACAATCCTACTAAATCCTTGACCATCCTTTTTGGATTGTTTTGTCAGTGTTCTTGGCCGCAAAAGTTCCTGAATTGACAACCGTGGAAGCACAATAAAAAACCATTTCAACCCCACTCGCTCGTAATTGCATATAAAAATAGAATGGCAAAGGAAGGTTTTAACGCGTCGGGTGTTGTTTTCATGCATCCCACAAACACACACGCACGCACGTTCACTTGAAAACATGCGCACACATGCACACACACACACACACACGTCAGGAAACTTGAGCCTCGTCCTTTTTCCCCCCTCCGTCCCGCCTTCTTCTCCGTCCGCCAGAACACCGCAACTCCTTCCTGCGTTCTCGTCTGGCCCATTAAGAGCAATCACGGAGATAATTGCCCGTCTGATCAACTCTCGACGGGAGGCTTTTAGCCCACTGGCCGGCCAAAGAGGAGAGCCAGACGCGGCCGGAGGGATGTTAGAATAAACTGGCGGAAAGGGCAGGCGGGCAGCCACGCAGGCAAGCGAGCGATGCGAGGAGGACCGACCGGGGTTCGGGCAGCGGCCTTTTACGCGCGCGACAGAGCGAGAAACCCGAGCGGACCGGCGCAAAGATGTAGCGGCGAGGCTAAAAATAAGACGACGACAAAGACAACTCCTTCTTCACACGCAGACACACACAGACTCGAAGGACAAATGTCCACCCAGCCCACCCTGTCATTGAAAACCTCGTAGGGTACTGCACTGAAGTCTGAGGCCACCACCATCAATCAAAGAACAAATTCCAAGAGATTTTCTGCATACTAGTCAAAAGTGTGGGCGTCGTCGTAGGTTCAACCATCTGATCCTCCGGGAACCAGGAAGTCACCCGCGTGCACTAAAAGTCCGAGGCTGTCATCGACTTGGGATGAGGACAAGTTCACTTCGAAGGCATTTGTACAAGACGGGTAGCACATGGAAACTGTTGCTAACTGGTGGAGGACCACATTAAAAGTGGGTACAGTGCCAGAATCCAACATCCAGCTCTGTGATTTGCCTTGGGGGCCCTCGACTTCAGTGCAGCACCGTGCATCTGCTTCGTAGAAATGAGCCTAATAGCTAAGCTACCACCAGTGATTGCCAGATTCAGTTCAAAGCCATTTCTCTGATATTTTCTAGAGGCGTGGCATGTAGAACCCATTGATTTTGGTGTCCGATGTAGTCGATAGCTCCAAAAACCTTATTCTGATCCTCCAGGAACCAGAAGGTTGCCTACGACCAGACCCAAATGCGATTTGCCACGATGGCCTGCCACTTTGGTGCAGTACCGTGTGTCCACTTCATACAAATGAGCTTAATGGCATTGAGATTGCGTGTGTGGTCCCATTTCTCGGGCGTGTCAAAGCTTTCCAGATGTGCTGTGACTGTCTGCATGTTTAATTTGTCAGTTCCTTGGCCTTCGAATTTCCAGGGGAAGTCTCTACATTTCCTAATCCGTTGTAGTAGAACCGTGAGCTGGTGATCCAGTCCGTGGGGCGGCTGTCGACCACAAAGCGTCGGTCTGTTAATAAATAAATAAATGCGTGTCGGACGTCCCGATTAGGCAGAAGGAGGAAGGCGAGTTCAGTTCAGTTCAGTTCTTCTTCAGGTTCAGCTTTTGGTTTCCAAGGCAAACAGGCACGGTAAAGCTTTTGGTCCCTCTCAAGCTGAAGAACAGGTGGCTGCATACAAGGTAGGTGAACACTAGTAAATGGTTGGCATCTCCTTGCCACCCATCCAGGCTTGTCATAGTGACTTCTCCACAGCCTTGCTCACAGAGGGATGACCCGGGTTGGGGTCGGAAGCAGAGATCTTGCGGCACACGGTGTTGGTGTTGCTGCATCGGCAGCCGGGTCGCGTGGCCCGGTCGTGGGCGATGCGGCACAGGGCGAGGCACAGTCGGGCAGGGGGATAGCAGCAGAGGCAGGGCAGGCAGAGAGCCAGGAGGCCCATGGTGCCCCAGCGGGCCAGGGCGTGGGCCGGGGCGCAGGAGCACGGCCGATCGGCGCAGTTGTCCTCGTCGTCCTGAGCCGAACAGTGGTAGAAGAGGCCCTTGACGCAGCACAGGCAGGTGCCGTACTCCACCGCACTCTCGGCTGAACACAGGCAGCGCTGCCCACAGGCCCAGCAGGAGGGCAGGCGGCGCGGGGCGCAGCACTCGTGGCACTTGCAGCGGGCGCAGCGCTCGCAGATGAATTGGTGCCCGCCCGGCTCGTCCTCGGCCCGAATCTTGCTGAGGGAGGTGTCGGCCTTGAGCTCCCCTTTCGGTTGCGTGCGCACCACAGAGGTCAGGCCGGAGTGTGAGGGCGTCAAACCCGCCAACAGCCTCTGGTCAGAGCCGGCGCTGGTCCGGGACATGGAGGAGCTCACGGTGCTGGAGCGACTGACGCGGGACATGTGGGCGTGCTGCTGACTTTGACTGCGGGGTAGCGCCGCATTGCGGGACGACGGAGGGTGTTGCGAGTATATTCCATGTGGGCGCCGCTCGTCGTAGGGGTAGAAAAATCCAGACTGGGTCGCCAGCTCCAGTGCCACCGGGCGCTCCACGTAGTCATTGTGGGCCCGGATGGTGCGGATCTGGTCGAGCGACAACACCGGCACATGCTGGAGGTCCAGCCCGTCCGGCTCCATCCTAAAGGAATGAGCGGGGTCCATGTCGGGGTAGGCGGTACCAGGGTGGGTGGCACCACTCACGGGACATCGGATAAACCTGCAAACACGGGAGTGTTTGTTAGTTGATGAGCTGATGCTAATGCTACATAGCCAGTAGAATCACGTTTTGCATAAACTTGGCTTGATTCTTCCGAGAGCTAACTAGTAACCCACAAGTAACTATAGAGTCAGGTATTTTATCATATTTTTCTACTAACTGTCTAGTTAACAAGCTAACGAACAACAAATTAGCTAGCTAACAAGCATGTTACCTTAGTGTACATATGGATGTTTGTACACCCCGCTACTAATATCGAGATGGAAGTAACTATCGAGCAAGCTTTACACGAGAGAGAAGCCCCGGCGGTCGTATGTCATTACATAACGACAGTAAAACAATCGAAGCGACTAACAAAGTAATTCAATACAATTTCATGCATTCAAATATTACAATACGGATTGCATCGTAAATGTAGGTCAGTGCTTCTGACAGTGTTTAGGCCGGCAAAGAGGGCCTTGTGTTGCTGCATAAATTAGCTGTGAAGATGTCAGATATGCTCCGGAAAGGAAAATAAAGACAAGTGCAGGAAATGCACAGGCAGCAAAGTAGAGTCAATTGAATAAAAGCTCCAGATGAATGGATAAGTAGATAAGGAGAAAGGCAGAAGTCTCGCATTAAAAACCTTGCTCGCTTCACAGGACCTTTTGGGAGAATGCCCAAAAATACACAGAGCATCCATAAAAGCAAGACCAACCATTTGAAGTGACTGTTGGTAGACAGAAGCACCATTTGTATCAATTAAGGCTTAAGCCGGGTGGGTCAATGTCACGCTCTGAACCTCATTGTGTCAAGTCAACTCGTTGACCATCGTGTCAGCTTCATTTGGGAAAAAAACTTTGCCATCTCGGATGGAGCCATGATGATAAAAGTCAAATGCGAATGCGGAAAACCTTCACGGAGGCAAAAGTAACTTGAGCAAGGCCCTTTTTGCGCTGCTAGGGGAGTATCAGTGTGACGGGACCAGTGGACCACCACACACACACACGCACACAAAAGGATGCACTGTGAGACTCTGGTTTCTACAGAAACACTTTTTCAGGACTCACGGGTCCCTTCATTAGGTGCACCCTGCGATGTAATCCAACGCAAGAGTTGTACGAAAAATGTTGCTTTCTGCTTTCGAGACAAAACATGCTCGCTCAAGGTCGAAATGCCTTTCTTCCTTTGACTTCCGCTGAGTCCGGTCGGTCGATGGGGCTTTTTAATGGGCCTCTCTCCGCGATGACCTCATGCGAGCAACTTAGCTATTTTAAAAAAACACTGCGAGTGGGGTGGTGGTGGAGGGGACATACCGTGTCATTCCCAAGAAGAAAATTGTTGAATTTTCAAATGCTCGTCAGACTATACAAGTAGCAGACCTCCCGCCGATTTCGAAGCTATTGCACATCTCCCCCAAAATCCAGGTCTCGGGTATAAACGAGGCACTAAGAGCCGGCCGGAGGCTTCCCTTCCTTCGATGCCCTCCCGGGAGCAGCAGCAGCAGGATTGGATGACAATAAACTTGATGAGATACCGGATGTGCTGAATCTGACCGTGACGGAAAGACTGAAATAGACACTGAAGACCAGAAAGGGGGGATGAGGGGGGGGGCAGTCACAGGAAGGGAAGGGTCAGCCAATGACCGAGGGATCACGGCGCTATTAATGATTTTTAAATATAAATATGATGAAAGGCCATCTGAGGGAAAGTTGGGGAGGAAGTTCCCATAGCGCAGCAGTTTTGATCAAGTCCTCTGAGGGCCATGATAAACTGAGAAGGAAAAAGGACGTTTGGATGATGTTTGATGATGAACATTAATAGCTTCCTTTTTTTTTTTTCCTTTTTGCAAATTTACTTGTGGGATTTCTTGCCAAAGTGGCTTGGAACTTTTTCACTTTGCATCTTTTATCCAGCAACGTGAGTCAACTCAAAGTCAGTGAAGTTGTCTTTTGGTGCAAATCGCACATTTCCGTAGCGCTGCGGTCGTGCGGTGCATTAGCTGGAGCATTCGTGCTTCTGCCTTGGCAAAAAAAACAACAACAAAAAAACAACTCCATTCATCCCCTCCCTCCTTTTCTCCATCATCCATTCATCCATTTCTTCATCCGGCCATCCCCCCTCCCTCCCTCCCTCCCTCCCTCCCTCATCCCCTCTTCCGCCCCGTGGCTGGTTATGCCTCCTGTTCATCACCCCCCTCCAACGTCACTCCGTCCCATCATCCGTCGGCCCACCCCGGCGGAGATGGCTATCGACATTTTGCATCCGACCTTGAGGACAATCAATGGCAACCCCTCCGAGCGCGGCCCGGTCACGTTTACACGTGGCCACAAACGCACAGTTGGCCAGTAAGGGAAGGGCTTTTTTTTTTTTTTTACCCATCCCTCATCGGGGCAATGTTTCCGGTCCCCATACTTCTACAGGTAACCTTGATAGTAACGCCCAAAGTTTTGTTTGACAAGTGGACACAATAACACGACCGCATTACCAAAGGTGTGTCTTGTGAAATTCAAGTTGACTTTTGATCCCCATACCACACTTACCTTCAGAAAGTCACTTGACTAATTTGTTGACTTTCAAAGTTAAGTTCTTCACGACTTGACTTTAACTGAGTCACGTTACTCCTTAGTTGATTTTAAAAATAACAAAGTTACTTTATTAGTAACATTCAACAGATGCCGATAACATCCGCTAAACATAAAAGTGACAACCGGTTTTGCCAATGCTTTACTCAAAGTGCATATTTTTTCACAGTGAAGCTTCTTTCTTGTTTGACTTAACATCAGTCATTTTTTAAAAATGATTGGAAATGGGTTTCATTTTACAGGCTACATGACAACCAAAGTTTTTGTAGACTTCTCTTAACATGCATTTTTTTCAAGGCAGTCTGTTTAGGTCTGACATATTTAACTGGCAAAAGGTAACATTTGAAATGTAGATCATTGTAAATCTAACTTGGAGGTGCTTGATTTTTTGCACCGCAGACACCTAAACGTCTGTCATTCTCAAAGGAACGCTCTTACCTCTGATTGGATTGAGATCCATTTTGCGCCCGTGCAGCTTGTCCTTTTTGTCCCTTTTTTTGCAAAATATCCTCACTAATGTCTGATGACAGGACGCATTTGCGGTAAGCCGTGAAGCTCACATCACCGAATAAGTCCTCGTCATAGTTGCTGTGAAAACAAGTCCTAAGTGTCCATGTGTGTGTGTGTGTGTGTGTGTGTGTGTGTGTGTGTGTGTGTGTGTGTGTGTGGAGGGGAAGAAAGGCTTGGTGGATGCTCTCTATCAGCAGGATGTGCCCTCCTCCTCCTCCTCCTCCTCACCCTCCTCCTCTTCCCGGAGCTGGGATCCCTGCGTGTCCTCCTGAGGTCACCTCCTCCCCCACCACCACCACCGCCGCCTTCTTCTTCTTTGGCACGTCAGCCTTCCGAGGATGCTGGCAGGTCGGAGATGGACTTACGACTTAAGAAAGTGCATCCAAGTGGAGAGATGGCAGGCAGGCAGGCAGGCACAAATTGTTTGCAAAGAACTCTCTTTCCCCCCGCCCCTGTTGTAGCGTCCGCGTCTCTTCTCTGGAGATGAATGGTAGTGAGGACTGGTACGTTCTGTGGTGCTCTCTCTCTCATGCAAAGGCACTCACACTCCTCCCTCTCGACCCCCACCCTCACCCGTCACTGAATCCGAGCCGCTCCGTGCACGTGCACTCAAGTGGCCATCATGCACACCAAACGACTTGCGACAATGACTAGTCGAGTCCAAATCAGTTTGTGCAGTTAGCGCTGAGCCTTTGCTCGCTATTGTTGCAAATTTTGCTGCTCTGTGTATGAAGGAAGGAGCAGTCGTTTGTAACATGTTATGGAACTGTTCTAGTTTCCGTTAACTCATCTGTTGTGTTTTACCTGACATATTAGCACTTAGCAATTAGCACTTGTGTAACACTAATTATGTTTTAATTGTCCTACTTTATGTGTCAGGTGTATTGTAAACAAATGTGGCGAAAAACTACTTGAAGCGAGCACGCTCGGCCTCTTGTTGGAAACCTTTTTATTTTCTCATAGTGACGCTGTACAAGGAGTCTCCTATTTGAGTGAGAACAGGCAGGTTGAGAGATTTTTTTCATTTGGTTTGAAAGGGGAAATTGAGTCAAAATAAAGATACGGCATTGTGATTAATATTGCGTTTGTGGACTGTAGATTGAGCAGCTTTATGTTTTGACTTCTGAAATGAATTCCAGCGCATTTGAACGTCCCTTGCAGCGTCCACACCCCCAGCCCACCCGTGGCTCGCTTTGCCAGCTGCTGCTCCGGTCACACCCGCGCGCCCTCTAATTGCCGCTGATATGTGGCTGCGAGGATGAGTCGAGACACTGATCCATTAAGTGACCAGGCCTGGCTTGATTGGCTCCGGATGAGCCCCCCCCCACCCCCCCCCTTCCCCCGTTGAAATAGCACCATTGGCCGTTGGCCAAGCGGCCATTTCCTGTGTCTGAGAGGAGCTCCAGCCACCGGAGCTCGAATGCATTTCCTGACTAAGAATAAAAGTTTTATTAATGAGCGCCAGTGCATCAGTGGCCGGCACACTCTTGCCTCGCTCGTCAGGAAGGATGACGGGTGTGGAAATACAGACACGATCACAGTATGTGGAGGATTGGTCTTTATTTTGAAATCTGTTTTCAGACTTTATGCATACAAATATATAGAAGTGAGGAACACCAGATAGACCGTGTGCTTCCAATCAGCTCCAATCCATGTTTTTATTTTGGGGGAAAAAGCGGGGGCAAGTTAGGGTTAGTGGATGCACGGGTCAAGCATGGTAGTTTGGTATCTTTTTCTTCCGATCCCTGAATCCACAGCCCAGATTTCATTCCGGTAGGATTTAGGATTATGGGGTGGGTTCCCCTCCGAGATTAGGTCTAGGTTCAGCTGTGGTTAGGGTCAAGGCGGTTAGAGTTGAGACGCTGTTCTCGTCCTGTTCCCGAACCACTCGCTCCTCTGATTCCATTTCAGAGTCTAAGTGCTTTTAGGGGTTGTGGTTGCTTGCGCTTGCGATAGCCTTTCCTTCCTGTTCCAGTTCCTGAAGCCTTTTCGTGTCCTTCCTGAGCCACGCCCTTGATTGCGTTTCCGATGCCACGTGAACGTCCAGATGATGACTTGAATTCTTGGAGACCTTGGACCGAGGTCGGACCGGTTGTACGGAGTCTGACGGACGTCTCCCGTAGAGGTGGTCGGACATGAAACTGATTTTGGAAAGCCATCGTCACAAAGTTAGGGGTCGGGGTTAGATGCTGATCCTTTTAGTGGAGCCTACCTGGGCTGACATCCTGCATCTGCCCTCTTTTGCTTTTTGGGAAGACTAACTGCTGTGGTTTTCTTCTGTTCCAAGCGCTTGGTCTTGCAGCCACGACTGCCTGGATTCTGCAGTGACCTTAAGGCTCCAAAGACTGGTTTCACTTTCCTGGTGGAAAAAAGGTTCAGAGACCAGAAGGTTGTCTGGAAAAGCTCCTTGAGTCTCTGTGATGTACGTGATCTGAACACAACAGAGTTGCCATGGAAACCTTTGACTTTAAAGGAAAACATGGGGTTATTCGAGGAAACTCCACTGGATACCACACAATAGTTTCACTAAACCCTCGAAACTAACCGTACGGTAACCTTCCAACCGTAACCCCGTTTTACATGACCCTAACCGTCGTGATTACCAATTTGGTATAACAAAGTAGTGATCGCACAATTGGAGCCCAGATGGCTATTTACCATTTCGTAGTCATTCTCGCCGGGGAAAATCAGCGTACCCGTGTACAGAAAAGCCGTCACGCAGCCCATGGACCAAACGTCGATTGCCTCGTTGTACGGCGCGCCCACCAAGATCTCCGGAGAACTGAGAGAGGGTCACCGAGGTCAAGCCGCCGGTTCCTTTGGAAACCACTGCACAAATCTAGGAAACGACCAGTTAAGCACCGGTAGGGGCGACTCTGAATATACGAGCCCGGTCTGGCGTCCGCGATGTCGTGCGTCAAACCGAAGTCGATGACTTTGATCGGTCTACCTGGTGGACAATGGGTTGGATCTCTTTGACTTGGAGGGGCTCAAAATGTCGCTCCTTCATGAAGTCAAATAAACTCTTATCCAAGAATTCAAATTCCAGGCAAATGTAGCCCATGTAGCTGAAAGTGCTCATCCACTGGACCAGGTGACTCGTGTAGTTTTCCATTTCATTTGGGATTTTCTGTAGCGCCTCAATCTGCAGACATTGGAGTAACGGTTCCCAAAGTTGATTTTCGTTACGCTGCTTCTGGGACACTCGAATGTGTTGCGCTCGAACCTCAAACCTAGCCTGCACGGCAAAGTTTCCCTGGTTCCTGATCATTTTCACCGCCACTCACCGTCTTGTTGGTGTCCGTCTTGCGACATTTGGCCACTTTGCCAAAAGTTCCCTCGCCCATAACGGAGAGCACCTTGTAGCCGGCCAACGGCGAGTGAAGCCTGGCTCCCGGGCACAGGCAGTAGGCGGCTTCGCCCGGGGAGACGTCCATCCTTGTCCGCAGCGCTCTTCACGTGCAAAGCATTTTGACCAGCTTGCGTGTACAAACATTCGAAGAAATGAAACGGAAGCAGCCTTGCACAAACACAGATCATCAAAGGGAATTAACGGCAACAAGTTGTCATTTTGTATGAAAGTGTGACATCATTGATGTCTGCGCTGGCCGCCACAGTGCCAAGCCTTAATCATGCTATGATTCTGACATCACTTTGGAGAGATGACAATGTATACAATCAAATTAAGCGCCAAACATACAGAATACACCCAATTCCACATTAAATGTGGTACACAAAAATCGTGTTCAATTCAACAGAAAAGGGCCGATGCATTTTCACCGCTTCTCTATTTTGAATGGGTCGAATGTAAATGACACCATAATGCCAAAGCAGGCCGGTCCGTCTTTATCAACCACTGTATTCATCATTCGAATTCGGAGTTCACATCCCTTTTACCCTCCAATGTCAATATCGTAGCTCCCAATCTATGCCAATAAAGCCTATTGATCTGATTAGAGGGGCGTGTGTGTCGGGTCTAGCGGGGGGGGGGGGCACATTGATTATGGCTAATAACGCTTTTGATGTGGACAATGCAGTCATTCTTCCTGCCTGCCTCCATCGCACTAAAATTCCCCCCGGGCCCCTCAGAGGGAATTTACACGGGACACGCACAGAAGAAAGGAGTGTGAGTTCATCTGTATAGTGTATAGTGGGACAAACTTCACATTGTGCAGTTTGATCTTTTTGTGCCAGCTCACGGCTGATTTTTGTTTGTAAGCAATTGCTTCCCCCCCGCCCCCTTTCCCTGTCATGCCTTATCATTAATTCACGAGGCCTACATACCGTCGAACGGCTCGCATAATCGATTGAGTCCAGGAACGTGTGCGACCAGGGTGGAGAAGGATCCCGATGAAGCTCGACACGACAGAGCTTCACTTCACACGCCGATCCCTCACACGTCGCTTTCTCTTGTACACGTTTCCAAGTCGGTTGGGACGGCTTTCATTTGTAGGAGAAGGTCGGGTGTTGTGACAAGCAGTCGATGGGGCAGCCAACGAGCCCTACAGAGCTGCCGTGACCTCATTCCCAATCGATTGCCGAAGAGCAAATAACGCCACCTGCTGTCTAAATTACTACAGTGCAACCCTGTTTTTTTTGTTTTGTTTTTTACACCTCTCTAGAGGTCAAAAGTTGCTAAAGTCTATATGCTAGTAGTTTTTAGCGCCTTCTGATGGGGTTACTTGCAGGCGACACTACTATGATGATATGCTAGTTAAGCTATTGCTAGCTCGCTATCGGATATACTGTTCCAAATCCTAAGCCTTCACTTAGTGAGCAAACCCAGTGCATTTTGGAAAGGTCGCACAAAGTAGGAATGAGTAGTCACACGTAAGGTTTTAGTAAGGCTGTTTTATTGCTAATGTGTTAGCGTCCCATGCTAATCAAGCTGTAGGACATCTTCCAGTGGACAAAAAGCGTTCACTACACTAGAAGCGCAAAACAAATACCAGTTGACATCATGTTGTGCTTTAAAATCCCATCTTAAAACTCCCTAACCATAAAGCGCCTACATCCATGCACCTCTCCCCTTCATACCACCCTCAAATAAACATGATCAAATCAACTTCAATAAACCAAATAAACCGCAGAGCTCCCTCCCCATTTCTCTAAACCGTCTCACAAATATATATATTTAAATATTTACAGTGACAAATTTACCTGACTTTGCGGGGAAATGATCAATGAGTTACTGCAAAAGCTAGGCATCGTATGCCCATTATTGGTCAATGCAAAAAAGAAAAAAACGTTTTCGGAACTGTCGGATTAGTGTAAAAATAAGACATGAAATCCATTTCTGCGTATAAGCTATTCTTCGGAATCCATGGAGTGGGCTGGATGAGCTGCCGTGTTGTTCTTGTGCCCTCATTCCTGTTGGGACAAACAAAAGCAGTGTGTGTGTGTGTCTTTATCAAAGAGTGTACGGATAGTTACACGCTGTAGCACTTTTTGGCCACCAAGAGGCGCAACTTCATTGGAGACACAGTGAATTTGATCTCTGGGTTGATGTTTCAACGGTTGGTCTGGAAAGTGTCTCCGCAGTCTTTGTTAGGGAAAATACATTCCAGACGCAACCACCATCAGTGAAAAACTGCACCACAGTGAGAGCCTAGATCAACTCACTTGACAAGAACAACTACAGTATGTTGCTAATGCTCCAGTACCCCTCCTGCCCGGCCGGTTCTGTGACATACCCGTCGGATAACCTCTCCGGATCTCTCAATGACGATGGTCTTGTCTTCACTGATCGGCGAGGTCGAGTTGATATGGTAGTCGTCACTCAGCAGGCCCAGGATGGGGTACTGGTTCCTGTACCTGCAGTGACGGAAAAGACCATAAATGACCCGAATAAAGAGTGATCGTAGCTGGTTTTTGTGCAGCGTACCGTTTGGTGATGATAGTCTTGGTGGTTTGGGAGCTGTCTTTTTTGTTTCTCTCCATCATCAGCCTTTGGATTTCCTACAGGAGAGATTGTGACCGGGTCAGCGGTAAACTGGAATCAGGACTTTTCACCAGTTATTCTCGGCCAGACCAAATCATAACTGATACCGATAGCTGGTACATCGTGTGATGTTACAGACCTCCTCCTGTCTGGTGATGGTGGTCTGTCGCTGATCCAGCATGGCGAGCAGCTCCGAGATCTTCAACTGGAGGGTCTTCTCCGAGGCGGACGACGTTCTCTCGGTGGTGATCTCTGTCTGGAGCCTCGTAATCTGAGTCTAAAAAGGGACGGAAAATGGATGAGCGTTCCCTTTGGCGCCCTGCCCTGTCTATGGCGTTTTGTTTGATCACTTAGCATTAAGCTAGCAGACTTGGGTCGGATGAAATGATATGGTTTGGTTGAACATTTAGGTTGGTGACTCTACAACATCAACACTATTAAATGCTGGTCCGTAAGAGGCAAATTCACCCACCCGCAGCCGCAGGATCTCTTGGTCCTTCTCCTGTTTCATGGTGCCGAGCTGCTCGTTGAACTGCCGCGACAGCTCCTCGGTCTTGATGTGGAGTGTGCTGCTGTTGGATTGGCCTAATTGCTGCAATGTGGCAAGGGGCATACGGTCAAATACCTTCAGACTAAAACGAGGAAGTTGAGGCGGGGGGGGTCTACCTTCTGTCGGAGCATCTCGTTCTCCTTCTCCAGAGCTCTGATGCGTCCCTCCAGCTCTTTCATTCGGAAGTCGCGGCTGGCGTCGGTGTTGCGGGCGCTCATCAGCTGGCTCTCCAAGGCACGCTGGGAGGTGGTGCTCTCCTTCAGAGACACCTGGGAGTGCAAGATGGGGAGAATCATTTGAAAAAGGTTCGAAGGTCGGGTGGTCTCCGGGCTCTTTCTTACCTGAAGCTGTCTGTTGTTTTCACGAACCGCTTCCAAGAGACTGTCGTACTGGCGACCCTGATCCACTTTGAAGGCCAGATCTCGCTCCAGCGCCTCCTTCTCGCCCTCCAGACGCTGAAAGGCACAGTAACGCATTTCAGGGCAATTTCCTTGAGGTGTGGTCAATACAAAGTCTTACCCGCAAGTCATCGGACATGTGCAGGAGCTCTTCTCTCAGGCTGCTGAAGGTGGACAGCAGCAGACGCATGCTCTTATCCGCAGTTAGGCGAGTCTACACCCGTGCGCACAAAGTTGTTGACAATTTGCTCCACGCTGAGCTCTCAGCTTGCGATTGCGAATAACCCACCTGCAGCAGGTAACGGATTTGCTGTTTGGTCAGTTCCGTGGCTCCTTTCGGGAGCAGGGACTCAACATCTTCCACCTAAACACACAGCTTGTTATTGAGATTGTGTTTTGGAGTCAAACAAAATGAGTGCCAACGCACCTGGTCAACACCCAGATCCACTTTCCTGTCACGCAAAAGGGAGAACGTAAACCGTTATTCCATTTTTGGTGCGATAAGACGGCACGGTGCGTATGTCAGCGGCCCACTCACTGTCCTCGGATCTTGGACACGTGCTCGGAGATGCAGGAGTGGATGTCGCAGTTCTTCCTGTAGACGTCGGCCAGTAAGGCGGCAAAGTAGCGCGTGTCCATCTTGGTGGCCTCGTTCAGGCCCGTCTTCACCTCCGTGCGGGAGATCTTCTCGATGGCCGGCGGCGGCGGCTTCTGCTGTACGATGTTGACGATCTCCACCTCCTCCACTTCCACCGCCTCCTCGTCCTCCTCCTCCTGGAAGCACAGCGTCGATGGATCTCTTAGATGGAGGACGTTAGTGTCACAATAGAGATCACGGTTCACGTTTGTGACTTAACCGTACGGCCGTGTCCGTTCCGATGGATTGATCGGCCAATACGATCCTTTTTAATGGGAGAAAAATCAACGATTTGTTCAAATTGCTCGTTAACAAAATGTAACAAACAAATGATGACGTTCAAACGCTCCCACCCCAAAACATGGTCAGAGTTCGTCTGATTCAGATGCAAAGTTCAACAAATATAAGACAACGCATCGTAAAACAGTCCAATGTTCACCCTGTAATTCACATCTTTATTGCTATAAGCATTGAGGGACCCCAAAAAGGGATTTTATTCCTCTTCTTTTTTTTTTTAAACGAATCTGCCGATTGATGGGTCATGGGAATGTTTTCCCGCCAAAAATCAGAACGGTATCGGCCACCCAAACAAATCCCCGTTGGTCAGACATGACATTGTTTTTCACTAATGTTGTCACTACAAAAACAATAGGAAACAAAAACAAACGCGAACTTTGGATGTGTTGAAAAAGTGTGTGAGGCATTTTTCAA
Organism: Syngnathus acus; assembly: GCF_901709675.1. Taxonomy (NCBI): domain Eukaryota; kingdom Metazoa; phylum Chordata; class Actinopteri; order Syngnathiformes; family Syngnathidae; genus Syngnathus; species Syngnathus acus. The sequence continues at coordinate 376,023 of NC_051099.1, read as the reverse complement.
AGATCTCTCCAACACAAGGTTAAGCACGGCGTTTTTCCTTATCTGGAGTCCGACTCAATGTTGCATAAGCCGTTATCTGCAGTCATGCCATGCAACTTCACTCTCCCTCCGTAAATATCAAGAACTCGTCACTCAGGCTTTTGTGAGCTGACACTTTTGTCATGGCTTCATAAATACCCGCAGAGTCGCTCTGCCAGATTCCGCAAGAAGATGGCAAACCAGCATGTCGGTGACAAAAACAAAAGCCTTCCTGGTGTTGTGCCCATCTTCAATTTGTTTACGTGATGAGATTTTTTTCCGCCTCAAGGAATCATCTGCACAAGCACAGAAATGTGGCCATTCGACGTGTCGACTAAGACACTTGTGTCAATTAAAGTTCCAACAAGCGTGAGGGTTCACATAGATGTGTCAGCGCATGCCGGTCATGCCTGCACAAAAAGTGAGCCGGTCGGGTACTCTCCATCGTTTCCATCTTGACAGCCTAAAATCAGCGCTTCAAATTTCCTAAGCCTCAAACTTCATTTCCTCGTACGACACTACATTTGTGACACTTAAAATACTCCCCATTCTTTTCCCAAATGTAAATTAAGTACATCCCTAAACTGGGACAGAGTTGGCTGTCGATTGTTGCGCAATCGAAGAAAGTGGTTGGCTTTTCAATTTGCAGATAAGCGGCAGATGCCAAATTCCAAAGACAAGGCCGAGCTCATATTGAAAAATGGTAGTAATTAACTCGACCGCATATGATGCTAGCAAGTTGAACTATTTGAACGACATTCACGCTGAGGCATGAATTTGAAGGCGGTGTTTAGCTCTATTTGGGCATTTGAAGAAATGGGAGCAACAGAGGTCGCAATGTCGGTCGGTGAGGTCAACTGATCAATCTTGCTTGATAACAGCCTCTTCTTGGGTTACGCTCCAGGAGGGAGCCGCTGCATCACACACTGACTACACCACATTGCCATCGGTGCCATTCACATTTCACACACATCTTCAATTATAACTAATAAGAACAACCATCGCTGGTGGGTCAATAACCTTTGTTATAGGAAGCGGAAATGTTGACGGATTTCATTTTGGATCATGTCAACGCTTTGGCAGCGTCATGGCAAATCCTCTCAGGTGCTTCCGAGAAAAAGTCACTAAAGGAGCGTCTATACCGTAAAGCACTGTGGCCACGCCCGTCCTATGCGTGACGCTGCAGGTTGACATTCCACGGAATGCACCCACCCACTGCAAAAACGTGTGGGAGGGAGGTGGCCCCGGCCGGACACGCCTTTGTAGACGCACACACACCCTTGAGTGCTTTGTCAGACACGCTATGAGCTATTAACGCAAGCTAATGTCTGTTTTGAGCCGATGGGTGTGTCCGCCCGCCCGCACGCACGCACACACTTGCACACTCCCTCCGCTTCCTCCTCCGTCTTCCTGTCAGTAACAAAACTAAGACAGCATATTGAAATGTGACCTTTGAGTTCAGAGAGCCAAACATGAGTACGTGCTTCAACTTTGCTAATAAGCTAACCTTGTCCCAGACAAGGCACAATCACATATTTGCACACACTAACACGATAAGCTTGTATAACCAAATGAACTCCTTTTAAAAAAGGAGCTCGCAAATGAGCATCTGTCCTCAATTGCCTTAGCTGGAGAGATCCTTTCGATACGTCTTTTTATCAAACTATTCCGTGTAGTTCTTTACACACTATCAAGATAATTGTACTTTATTGCAATAAAATACAGAATACGGTATAAAAAAAAATCGCTTATTATTTTTAGAAGATGCAGTCCTCCTCCAAATTGGTGATATAATGATTTTTGGCACCAAGTAATAAGTCGTCCGTTGGGCAGAAGTAATTCAACTCCGAGCGCAACCTGCTGCGACAGGTTTAAGCTCCTATGCTGAGGGAGAATGTGATCTTTCCTCATAGCAACACTTTCATTTGTTTCATTCTCAAGCTCCAAACAGAGGGCAAAAGCTTTCAAAGGACACATATTTGTGCTCCTGCCAGACGGACAGACAGACAGACAGACAGACAGACAGACAGACAGACAGACAGACAGACAGACGGCTGCTTCCCGGAGATTTTCTTCCATTACGGACGGAGGGACGGGTGGGGAAGCCAAAACTGGTGTGTTTGTGTGTGCCTTGCCTCCTCTTCCTCGTCCACACTGGGCTCGGGGGTCTTGCGGGGGTCTTGCGGGGGCCTTGCCCGGGGCCTTGCGGGGGCCTTGCCCGGGGGCCTTGCGGGGGCCTTGCGGGGGCCTTGCGGGGGCTGGAGGATAGGCTGAAGCCTGAGGACAAGTTCCTGCTCACGCTCTGAGACGAGAGGAAGAAGGAGCTGTGTTCATAGAAAGCTGTGCCAGCCGGAGGAGTCCTTTAACCCGCCCCAAGAATGCATCTTTGTACTCCTGTTTGAGGAACATGCGGAAGGAATGTCCGTCTGGTGTTTTTGGGCTAGATCGGCCACCCTGCTTGCAAAAGCTGACGCTTTTGTTAAACTTATCAACGGGAGCAGTGGAACATGAGTTTGATGCCCTATTTGGTGACAAAAGAGCCCTATGTCAAATTAGAACGGAATGAAATCATTCATTTCATGACATGTTTGGTAAAGTATCTGTGCAACTATTTTTACAAATATTGTCATCAAATCATGAACTGAATTCAACGTATGAAAGTATCTCTTTGAAAAAGATTGCAATCAGTCTTTTAGGTGCCTCTCTCAAGTCAAACAGCAGTCCTTGCTGCTGACATCCACACTTGGTTACGTAAGCACTGAGTGGCTGCACAACAAGCTAAAGAATGTCATTGACCTCAAGCACCTTTCTGATTCCATTTTACTACGCCCCTAGCCTAGCACCATCGCTTTCCAATCTCACCTGGCAGGTTGGCGTCACTAATGTAACAAAGTAGCTGCCCTATGCTATGTCTGTGTGCTATTGTCTGAGTGAGCCCAACGCCTCTTTAAAAAAAACACAATAGGAACTTGTCTTTCCAGAAAACGACATTGCTGACAGATGTTTTTCACAAAAAGCCCCAGTTGTTTGTACACTTTGAATCACCATGCTTATTCCCTATTGTACATTTTAATTGGGAAATTTCTCTGCTTTAGTTTTTTTTTGGGGGGGGGGGGGGGTTTCAGCTCCATAAATGCAGCAACTCCTTTCTATCTGAATATTTACATCCCAAAAATATTTGGTTGGAACTTTTTGGGGGACATAGTTTTGTTTTAGAATGTATGTGTTGCGTAAGATAATGAAGTGCACTGCTTCATATGACCTATGACCACTGCAATCAAACATGGGGGAGTCTGTTTTACTGCGAGTTCAGGGCGTGCCACCTTGCCAGCCGGGTGGCTCGCTCGCTCGCTCGCTTTCTGACAATTCCGACCGGAGTTACTCAAAACAGGAGAACAAATGAGTGTGGTTGGAAATAAAAGAGGAGCCAGGGGAAATCCCTATCGAGAACGGGAGAGTGAAACCAAAGCATGGCAAGTGGAAGTGTTATTTTTAAAAAAGGTTAGTCAAGTTACTCTGAGAGCATGCGCAGGACCTTCATTGTATCAGGAGGACCGTAAAGGCCGAGATAGACCAATCGGCATCGGTTTCACTGAGCAATGCAAAATCCGATCAAACCAGGACACGGAAAAATCTCAAGTAACCAAATTGAACAGGAAGTCGGCCGTTTTGGTTTGGAGTTGTCATTTCCCACCTTCGACCAACTCCCGCTCGACAACCGGCCCGATCGGAAGCACGTGACGGATGTCGGTCGTTATTTGTTTCATTCCAATTCCCTTCAGTGGGTGAAACAAGCACGACTCACTCGTATCATGATGACAAACGATCGCTCACGATAGGCTGCGAGAAGTCAGGGCCGGCCGGCCGGCCGGGCGTTAAGATGCAGTCATACGTCGGCCGACACATGCACACACTGTTGCATCATGCATATTGCCCAAAAATACTTGCAAACAAAACGGTCGCCTTTTCCAAGCATGCAAAGGAGGAGCTGGAATATGATGATCCAGCCAAATAGCGCAATGCAAATGACACAAGACATTGTTCCAAATGATGATACGCTCTGCTCACAATGCACACGCCTGTTGCTAAATGAAGACACATCATCATCATCATCACATGTGGTTGCTTAATGCAACAGTGGAAACCCCGAAGTGACAATTTCAAGCGTCTTGCTACGGGGGTTTTGTTTTCCCCACTTCGGTATGACCTTTCTGCACACTGGCAGGACAATTGTGACTGACTGCATGCTAAAATGATCCTACTAGTAACAAATGTTAACTCGTCCCGTTTTGCCTCACTAGTCATAATCCATTTACTACCAGTAGCCCAAAGTTGTGCAAGTAGTAAAGACCAAACATGTCATCAATGCTCTCGATACTTTCCTTGTTCACTTCAACTCGTTTCTAGAAATTGGCACTGGAGTGAAGAAGGTGCGTGCCGTGTCCACGGAGCGCGCGAGCAATGGAGCTAGTGTTCTCACCGTGTTCTGCTGAAACAGGAGCTCCGAGTCCAGGCTGCTGCTGACGCTCATGCGGGGGACGCCCTGCAGGTAGACGGGCGACATCATCTGCTGCATGACGGTGGGCTGCTGCACCAGCACGTAGGACTGCTGTTGCACGGTCGGCTGCATCGGCACCAGGTAGCGCAGCGTGTTGTAGTTGCCGCCGTTGACGGCGTACTGAAGCGGGGACGCCGAGCGGGCGGTCGTGGACAGCAACGTACCGCCGCTCAACGGCTCGGGTGAGGCCACGTTCATGGTCCGGTAGGTGGAGGTGGACGTGGTGGTCTTCTGGCTCTGGACGGACATCGTTGCGGAGACACGGGCAAAAATGAAGATGTTAGAAGGGAAAAAAGTTGTTCAAAACAAGCTGCTCCGCTGGTGCTCTTTGTTTTTTTTCCCCCAGAGAGGAGAGGTGAGTCCTCCGATGTTACTTCCTTCTCTACAGGCAGCACTTGGGAGGAAAGTCCGGTTAGTGGAGTCGATCTGGGGGGGGGGGGGGGAGAAGCTAGCAACGCGGGCTTGGGAGGTGCTGTTGCTTGGCATGCAAATGTCGACTGTGGAGGTGGGCGGAACCGAGAGAAAGTTTCAACAAGCCCTTCAGCATTTATTCAATCATACTTTAAGGGGCTCAGCTTGACTAATACTAATGTTGTACAATCTTAACTACTACGCAGATGTCAACTAGTGTGCAGTTTTGCCTCCCTAGTAGCATGTTTTCCAACATTATCCCACTCACTCGTGTGTCCTACAGTCTTGAAAAATCGTCAATCATTCGATTGTGCTGAACTGTCTCACTAGTGAGAAAGAAAAGTGTGGTAGTAGTAGGCTACAAGGAAAATTTGTAATAAATGCTCAAGCAGCTTTTCGCGTTGTTTACTAGGCACGAAGTCATAATTCTTGTCGGCTGGTCGCCATGGAAACGCCCACCGCTCAGCTCATGAATGTCAACGGGCCATTTTCGACAGTATGACGTCATCCTGTCAATGAGCCACGGGTGCAGTACGCGTCACCTGAAAATAAAAAGGATTCGGACGTGGTTGCACAAAACAAGTCAGTAGAAAGGAAAACAATGCTAAACGACGTCGAACTTGTTTCAGCCGCAAGCAGTCAACTCCAACTTGACTCCAAAACAAGAACCACAAAGTCTCGCGAGATGAGGAGTGACGTCGCAATTCGATCCCGGAAATCTTTTCACAAATCAGCATAATGGCCGACGAGCAAATGATGAACTTCCCAGCCAACTGCCCATTCATCGTTGGAGGTTCATATCGGAAACTATAGCCACACGCCTCGACGTTTTCGCCTTGGTGAGACAGAAGAATCGCTTCTAGAATTGTTTGGTCGCCAGTTGTGTCGCATCTGGTTGTCCTTCAGCATCAGTGGGTTCCGCAATCTGCGGAACCAAACTGCGTTCAGAAATGTAATAGTTGAACGATGCCACCATATTTTCATGTCAATAATGATTCAAATGTCCTTTCAATCATCTCGAATCTGGCGTTTGAGCCACCACTCTTCAATTCGTCAATGACATGTACCTAAACCGTCGAATATTGTTGGTCACGGTCATTGAACAAATGCTATGTTGTTGACTGGATTCCTGTATGTGCCCAACCCCAACCCTAACCCTAACCCTCCTTCGGCCTGGCTCCGTTTTCCATAATGCACCGCTAGAGGATTTGTGTCACATCTGACCTGATGCAACCTCAGCTTCTCCATCAGCCCTGTCCACAGCACTTTTAAGCATAACCGGCCGGATGCAATGAGCCCATCCATTTCCATCTTCTGCTCGCCGCTGTCACTCTAATCGCAGGTTAGAATGCCGTTTTTGTACCGCGCACAAGTTTACAATTTCTTGTGAATGCCTGCATTGTAAGTCTCATTGTTACCTCTTCTGTCCCCACAGTTACTGCTCAATCTTTACTCTTAATAGTACGGAAACCATGTCTGGCTCGGGTGACTTACCAGGTGAGTTGAAAACAGCAATGATCGGGTGTTTACGAAACAAGGGCTCGACGCGGCAACGGTATTGCCTCGGCAGCTCTGGAAGGTTCCGGGATGGGCGGAATGAAGCTCCCCATCGGCATGACCCGCCGGGCGCTCAGCTACGACGACAACCTGGAGGCGCCGATGTCCACGCCCCCGCACGACATCAACATCACCAACCTGTGGAGGCGCCCCGTCGTGCCCGAGAGGAAGTTCAACCACCTGGCGGAGGTGGGACACAAACTCCGAACCCTTCTATGCTACGCCCTTCCTTCCGCTCACAAGATTTTACAGTTTGGACCATTGCTAAAATGAAATAGCTTAAGCTAGAGAATTCACATGGATCTGCTGCGTAAAAATGGCGCATGAGGCCCGCGCAATTCATTCCTTGGGCTTGGCCACCAGGAGGATGAAGGCGTTGCGGTTGGTCAATCGAAGGTGTTGGACAGCGCCTCGTCCAGGTCCGCGGGTGTAGTGAAGACCAAGGCTTCCTCCCTCATCCTCAACTCTCTCATCACCAGTAAGGAAGGCAACGACCCCCGCCCGCCCGCCCGCGTTGTACTTAAATGTCAGGCCTTTTGCATTCGTCCCGTGTTTCTATCCACAGAGCAGTCCCACGACAGCATGTACAAGTTTGAAGAGAAGGCGGGCCTAACCGACACCAGTTACACTCCGCACAAAGGCCTGACGGCAGAGGAGACGAGACACCATCACCGCATGCCTGAATCCTTCCAGGTAGCGCACACGCGTACACGCTCCCCCCCTCAATCAAATATTGATTAGCACCACTGTGAACTGACTTCTAGGTTTAAGCCAAAGTTAAACAGTCTGATCCTAATCCATGTAAAATACTTATTTTTCTCAAAAGCGTTTTTCTTACGGCTTTGATAGCATTCTTATGTAGTAGGAGCCGCAATACTCCTTTGTCAAATGAATATGAATGGCACTTTATTGCTTTGTCTTTATTATCAAGATTTGGTTCCTGTTTAAAGTTATTTCTTTTATCCTCACCACTTTTTTTGTATTTTTTGTTATTGTTCTAGCCCTAATCTGTCGTTGTCATGCTTAGAGTATTAGAACCTGAATTCTATTGTAAGGATGTTTTTTTTTTTTTCCCCCATATTCTTTTGTTGTGGTGTAGAAAATGCAGATTCAGAGCATGGAGGCTCGAGAAGAGCGCCAGAACTCGTCGGCCCAGTCCACACCATCCACCACGCCGCACACCTCCCCAAAACAACAGCGCAGGTTTGCCCCAATAAACATCCCCCGCCTGCCTGTCCCAAGCGGGCTGTTATGTAACCAGCCCTGCTTTTGTTTGTTGTTGTCTCGTGTCCAGGACCTGGTTCAGCAGCACCAGTTCGGACGTCAGCGTCAGCTCCTCCAACAGCAGTGTGGATCTGGTAGGAGGCGGCGGCGGCGTGCTGGAGCGCTGGGGCGTGTTTGGGCCACGGCCGCCGGTGCACAAGTCCACTTCCGATCTGGGCACCGATCCCATCGCGCCAGGTAAACACGTTTGCGTAAATGTAGGCTTTATGGATGACGCATTGGCTCCAGGATGTTTGGTGTTATTGTAAAAAAAAGCCTTGGCCACTAGTGGCGAGCATTCGCACAGCCGCCATCGGACACGGTGAGTGAGGCAGCGCGTGCCCTGTCGACCAAGGTCGCAAGGCACAATCTCCCGTTTATCAGGCCAGGCTCATGTATTTGGTAAGCAAAAGAAAAGAGGAGCTTCAGGTTAATGAGTGAAAGGACGACCTTCAGACCGCTCGGTGGCCATTTTGGATGGCCCTGTATAAAAACAGACGCGGGATGACTTTTAACACAGCTCAATGGGGGAGCGAGACTTGGCGTGCTGAGAAGACGTCCAAGCCCTTGTTTTGCCGCCCGCCGCATGCATGACTTTGGGTAGGGTACTTTATGTCTTGATTTGTTGAATGCTTCCTGAATTGGCTGCTCCGTGCCATCACAAAGTCATTGGCTTGAGACTTGGTGAAGCAGCATGCGGCTCGCCGGCCTCTGTTCCAAGGGTTGGGCAGTGGCTGGTTTGGCTCACATGTGAGTTTACCCTGCTGTCTTTCTTTTGTCTGTCTTTTTTGAACCCACCCAGCAGGCTTTGCGCTTCAGGCTTACCGCGGCATCCACAAGCCCAGCGCCGCGGAGGTCATGAAGTCGCAGGCGGCCACCCGGTTGGCCGACGGCCCCGACGCCCAGAGGGCCGCCGCCCTGCCCAAGATGGAGATCCCGACGGCGGAGGGGCGGCGGCAGGGCGCCCGCCCGCACAAGCTCAAGCCGCGCGACATGAACATCCTTACGCCCTCCGGCTTCTAGACGCCGCCGCAGCCCGTCCCGCGACCACTCTGATGAGGTCACACGGTCTCCCATTTTCAGCTCTCAAAATGGCAGCTCCCATGTACGGTGCGACTTCAGAACATAATCAATGTTTGTTTGTAGCATTTTCACACAGAATGGAATCCAAATAGAGCAAAGTGTCCTCTTTGGAGCAGGAAGGCAGGCGTTGGCAGAGTGATTGATACCAGTGAGCATCTTGTGGCATTTCATAGGTCAGTCTGTCAAAGTGGATCACAATGAACAACTTCGACGCTTGTTACGAAATGAGATTTGCCCTAGGCGTGATGAGCATTTGATTTTGGATGTAAAATTTGATTTTTAAAATGATAGTGTTTTATGAATTAACATTTAGTTCAAAATAACACGTGTCGTATTTTGCTTTTTTATTTGATTTGAAAGCCCATTCTGCTATATCAAACCATATGCATAGAGCTGTAAGTATTTCAACCTCCGCCAACTGTCACATGTGAAATGTTGGTGAGATCCTCTGAAAATGATCCTTTAATTGCACTTTATCTTAACATCCTACTCTGCTTAATAATTGCCCAAAATTCTTTGATGGATTAGACTAAAGTCTCAAAAAGGTGCTCTCGTGCTCCAATAATCCACTTTTAGTCCTTTTTTTTTTTTTTTTTTTCCCCCCATCCTTGCCGCTTATTATTTTGTTATGTTTTAATGATAGTAGAAACGTGAGTTTACCGTTGGTTTTCCAAGTTGAAAAAACACCACTTGATCGTAGCTACACTTCAAATGCTTGTCAAGCTTCCTTTTCCCCTTTAGTTGCACTTTCCTTGTTTTAGTCGTTGCACTTTTATTAGAAGCTCGTGCTGTCACTGTTACTTTGTTGTCGCTGGCGGTAAAAGAAGTTGAGAGTATTTTTGGTCCGTGCTAAATGATGGCCGACTTCTCTGCGGGCCTTAGTGGGTCAGATGAATAAAACACTCCTTGGAAAGTTTGAAGGAAAAAGAAAAAAAGTTACTGATGCCAGTTTCACCAACTGACACTCATATTGTATGCGTCATTTGCATAAGTGTTGTACTGAATTAAAACCGAACTATACTCAACCCTTCAACAAATGAGCGAATATCACAAGCAAGTATCGTAGACACTAGAGATGCAATGAAGTTGCTGTTGTTTTTCCCGTTCATCAACAGGCAGGCCAGGAAGAAAAAAAAGTATAGCTGTATATACTGTTTGACCCACGTGCCGTATGTTGGTCACCCCAACCTCCCTCCCTCCCCCCCCCCCCCCCCCCTTCCCTCCCTCCCTCCCTCCCTCCTCTAAATGCAATGAATTGTGTCCTTTCTGTTTGTCGTGACTCGTGACTGATAGTGTCTAGTGATTATTTCTTACGGAATAAATGTCACATCACCCAAAAAGCACATTATGTCTTTCCTATCAAAATATGATGTTGAAGTGAGAGTTTGGTTGGTTGAGTTGTGAACGCACTACGCACAAAAACAACGATTGTGCTTTTGACATTGGTGCCCCTTTAATATTGCGTCAACAAATAAAGGAACTCGGGTTTTTTTTCTCACTCATGCAAATGAACGCAGACTTGCTGTGTGTTGTTTCCAAATATAGAAGCTGTAAGTCCATCATAACTAATTCTTCATCTTTCCCTCCGTCCTCACAGACTCTTTAAGATGCGTCGTTCTCTCTTTCCCTCATCCCCCCGTTCCCGTGTTCTGATCTTTCCGCGTGTCCGGAAAAACAGCTCCATGTCCGCCTGCAGTGTGGCGTTGCGGTGGTCCGCAGCCGCCCTGGCCCGCTCAGCCTGGCGGATCCTGACCGCCGCCGCGCTCTGACTGCGCCTCTGCCGCTCCAGGCGGTCACGCAGTGCTGCCACCTGCCGCTCGAGGGCGTCATTGCAGCGCTCCAACCTGTGGTGAGTGAGTGAGTGAGTGAGTGAGTGAGTGAGTGAGTGAGTGAGTGAGTGAGTGAGTGAGTGAGTGAGTGAGTGAGTGAGTGAGTGAGTGAGTGAGTGAGTGAGTGAGTGAGTGAGTGAGTGAGTGCACCAATATCAATTATTTGCACTTGTAATTGATACATGATGGAAAAGAGCATTGAGCCCAGCCAGCAGCGACGCGTGTTTGTTTTTAACCTGTGTATCCTGGACTGGTACTCGGACCTCTGCTGGGCCATTTGCTGTCGAAGTTGGCCGAGGAGAGACTGAGCATCGTCAGGCTGCGACTGAGGTTCCGGAGGACCGGACGGTAGGAACACCTCTGAGCTCCCGGTGCTGATGGGGCTGAGGATGGACCCGGATGTCGGGGTGTTCAGGCGTCTTCCGTTATGGTCACTGTCTGTGTCACCGTCAAGATGTTTGTCATCTGCAGCTTGACGTGAGGGGGACGTCAAGACTGGACTACCCCGACCTGCAGGATATTGGCTCTCGTCCAGAGGTATAATCTCGCAGGAGGACCACGACGAGGAGTCGCCCACTGTCTGCCACGCCTCCTCTGATTCTTGGCCAGAGTTTCCCTCGCTGTTTGGGTCCAAATGCTCACCTGCAATGTCGTCCAATGTCTGACTGGAAGACGCTCTGTCCAAGTTGTCATAATGGGATGGCGTGCTGTCTTCCTGCGCCTCACTGCTGCCCCCGCTGGCCACTTCGGGGCCCTCAACTTTAGCGACTGCCATCTGAGTGGCACTTGAACTCCACAGGTAGCCCCCTGCTGCTGCTGCTGCTGCTGCTGCTGCTGGTGGTGGAAAATAACCAAGTACAAATATGAGGTGAGTGGATTTAACATTTTGAAGTATCAGTACTTGACTTGAGTATTATTTTCTCTGACTTTTTATTTTCACTCTCCATTTGAAAAACGGTACTTCTAACGACCAAGTAAAGGTGTCGGAACAGTATTAGCAGAGGTTTGTTTGTTTGTTTGTTTTTTTACATCCATCAAGTGCAGATTTTTGCCACCTGTGTCGCCTGCCTCTCCCAGAGCGGTCCAGACCTCCATCCAGTCCATGGGCGCAAATGTCGGCTTTGCATCGCTGCGAACATTTGCAGGGGATGATCCGCAACTGGTTAAGTGCTGCTGTTGATCTCTTGTTCTCTCCTCAGTGTGATTCTGAAGGAGCTGACTCGAGGGAGGTAGCGGGAAGAAGCAGTTTTCCGGATGCGATGAGGTGTAGCGATGGCCCAGGAAGCTCTCGTGGTTTGAGGTCACCTCCGACGACAAAGGGATTGAGCTGCACGAGCAAGTGAAACAGGTATCTGTACTTTCTATGACTTTCTTCGTCCAAATAACAAGCACAGTTGGACTCTTGATTGAGTGAGAGCTCGATGACATCACTATTGTACAAAATGAGTCTTTTGCGTCGTTTTTAGCGTTGGGCTCTGTTGTCAATCAACTGGAGTCATTTTGCCACCTCTGGCTTTCAATTGGTTTGACAGTCAGAAATCCAGAAGGTACCTGGTACTCTGTCCCGACTCCCGGCATGGCTCGGCAAGAAGTGGCAGCGACATCTGGCGAAGGCAGGGGGCTTGGTGCAGACGCGCTCGTCTGAGAGGACCGGGCGACGCGTGAAATCCTCTGGCTGTATGCGCGGGACCTGCTACGGAGACTCTGGAAAACAGGGACCGGTGCTCCCTGATCAACTCCGACATCAGCACCTGGACGAGTGCTGCACCTGGAACACAATCCTTCAAAGCTCTTTCTGACATTCTAACCGAAGCAAGCGCATGAGCCTTTTGAGTTGCTGTCCACCTCCCATGATGCTTTGCGGGTCCTCCGCCTTAGCTCGGAGAATGTTGGGCCCAAAGACCGTGGCCAAGTTCTGGCAGCTCATCTTGTTCCCTTTTGAGTGACTCTGCACCTCGTTGAGGAACCTAGAAAGCAATGAGTGAGTCATCATGGCACCTTGCAGACATTTTGGATCTTTTTGCAGGAGCTCTTACTGGCATATAAACTGAAGAAGGTTGAAATTGGCCACCGGCAGCTCCTGAAGAAGACTCCTCAACTCCTCCAAGCCCTGCGATAGCGCAAAGAGGATTATCGTGTTTTACCTTCCACATTCCATTTCTTGCTATTTCCTTTTCTTGTTTTGGAGTAGCGCATCCATCACCTGTGTGCGGTCACTCGAAAGCTTTTGACCACTGAGGAGAAAGTCCCGGTAGTGACCGAAAGGAACCAAAGGCTCAGGCAGCTGCCGCAAGTAGAGCTTCAGCAGTGATGCCACCGTGTGGACATCTGTGTTACTGCAAACGCATCAAGTTTCCTCACTGAAGCGATCAATCAATCGGCTGGCTGGAAGTTTGGAGGCTTACCTGTCGAAGGAGGGCCTTTCCCCGGCGTCAAAGGCCTCCTGCAGCTCCCTCACCGAGCTGGCCCGTCCCGGTTGGCGAAACAAGCCCACCTCCCGGAGGCCCCGCGCTCGTATAAAGGCCACGCACTGCTCCACCACCAGGGGAACCGAGCAAACGCCGTAACGCCGCTCGTACAGCACCGTCTCCTCCAGACGCTGACCAAAGACACCTAAGCGGGACTCAAGTTGGAGTTGATAAACAAGCATCCCAAGATGCTCGCTCGCTCGCTCGCTCGCTCACTCACTCACTCACTCACTCACTCACTCACTCACTCACTCACTCACTCACTCCGTTTGTTTACCTGTGAAGGGGATCCAGACTCCTTTATTGAGGCTTTTCAGCCACTCGTCCCCTTGGCCGGCGCTGTTGGACAGGAAGAAATACGAGCCCGGGCTGGCCAACACGTCTCTGTTTCCTGCGCGCGCACACACACACACACACACACAGCCATCCAAAGGTGCTTTTTACTGTTTGGACGCTAAAGGGACGAGTCCCATCTCAGGCGGTGCGGCCAGTCAACATGACGTGAGTGAGATCTTTTTCTCCAACGGCAGAGCGGACAGGAGGTCATATCAATTATTGTCCAGATGGTGTTCATTTACTAGGAGTTGCTACTTGAGATACTTCATCAAATATATATATATATATATTTATCCAGGTGGCAGTACTGATCTGGCATCAGGCAGCAGAGTAAAATAAAGAAAATACATCAAACTAGTTGTACAGTTCAATATTGTTTATGTAGCATATGGTTCAGGTAGAACTTTATATTGAACATGGAACCAAAAGGATGTATATATGCTTTGTATATATATTCTCACACACACACACTCGACATGCCTCGCTCATTCCCCTCTTCAAAGTCAAATTCAGAATGCTCAAATCCCTGCCTGAGTCATCATTTCACCTCACGCACACACACACACACACACACACACACATGATCTGGAGGGACTGTGTGCATGTCACCTTTGAGGCCTGCTCTGTCATGTTTCCAGGACTTGAAGCAGCTGAGTCCCATGCTGCAGCACTCCCGCTCCGGCTCGCTCGATGGTCGCCGTGGGAAGCGTGATCGGAGACGCTCAAGTGCAAATGATGCAAAGTTTTTTCCAATCAAGTTGCGCCCGCCACCTGTGGCCCAAGGCTCTCCCGGGATGAACAAATTCCAATCTGGGCCGTTCTCATTCTTGGCCGAATTGAGTCGGAGATGGAAGGAGGTCGAGAAAGAAAAGTTGAGAAGCCGTTTCCTCTTTGTCCTTCAAACGGAATCTTTCAACAAGCATCTTCAACCAGCGGCGGCATCCTCCTCAAAAGTCCTTCAGTGTCTGGCTGCTCCAGTTGAATCCCACGGGAGACAAAAGCCCTTTTGGACTGCTCTGGAGTGACTTTGGAAGCCCATTTCTTGTCTCTTTGCCTTTTGGGGACTTCAAGCGGAAGACACCACAAAAGCAGCAGCATGACTCCGTCTTGGAACTTGTTGTACATTTTTCTCTCTTTTCTTCAATCTAAAGGAGCCGTCTTTGAATGTTCCCTCATTGCAAGTGAATGTCCTGTTCCAACATCTGGCGCTCCTCTTCCCTCACCTCCATCCCGTCCCCCCTTTTTTTTTCCTTTTCTTTTCTCCTTCCTTGCCTGGCTTGTCCCTCTCTTTGTCCAGCTTGTCCTTCCACTATCCTCCCTCCCTCGCTCTCTCTATTTCCCAGCACTACGTGGGGCCCTGTTTTGCCCCCTCCTCATTTACCTCATCAATAACAGTGGTGCTGTGTGTGTGTATGTGTGCCAGTGCATTAGGAAAATTGGTTCTCTGCGACGCAGCGCTCTCTTTGACTCCAGTAATCACAGCAGAGAGAGAGAGATGATCTGGCTCTGATTCTGCTGCTGAGATACGGTCTGCGGCACTCCACACACAAACATGCACACACAGTGTCACCATGATTCACATTGAAGCCAGACAGACTGCTTGTCCCTTATGAACTCACTGTAAAAAGCGCTCTCTCTCTCGCCACTTCAGCTTAATAGATTTGATTCCTTGTGACTTATTGTTCGGATGTTCTAACTACCACGGGTAGGTTGCAAAATGTGTGGGTGGCTACTCTGATAATTGGCAACCTGATAAAAAGTCCCTGGAGACCCATTTTGGCTCTACAGATTGGAGAGGCTGCCACTGAGGACCCTTTCAACCATTTTCTTTTCTGTAGGCCAAACCCAGCTCACATATGTATGTATTGGGTGAGAGAAAAGACTTGAAATCCTGAGCGTATTCGGGCTAAAGAATATCACAGACCTGCCTGATATGATGATACGTGGGAACTCCTGTATCCTTAGTCATATATATTTAAAAAAAAAACAAAGTGGGAGTCATTTTCCGTCGCACAAATCTGGCAGGTATGCAACTATTGGAACAAAAGAACGTGGTTCTTGATGGGAGTCCTGAGGAACCCCACAAGTTGGATTTCCAGCTTGAAAAGAGGGCCAAAGGTCCAAAAGAAAACGGTGGTGAGCAAGAACATGAAAGGCAGCCCCCGACGATCACTGTTGCGCTCCCAAGCAGGCCAATTGATATTAACGGCTGACTGTAGATCTACCTGATCAATGGTCCCCTGGACGTCTAATCCTAGCCAAGAGCTTTAACAGCCGTCTGTCGATACGAGCGGCGCTGACGATCGCCGTGACGACGTCGCGGTAACTCGGCGCGAGCTTTTTGAGGAATGAAATACCGAAGCGCCTCCTCTCGCTAATTGAACGAATCAATCATGCTCGGCATGCAAATGCTAGCTTTTTAAGTGGAATTCAACGATGACTATTTTATGTGATGTTTTGAAATTCCATTTTGGATTTTTAAAGCGATAGCTTTGTTCCTTCTGCATGTTATGTCCTAACTTCCAACAAAGGCTTCCCGCCCACCGCAGGACCATGAGGCAGTTGCTGAAAGCCAATGGTGTTGTTCTGATAATTTTAGCTTGACTTTTTCGTGTTGTTGCTTTGCTCGCTTGACGCTCAAGCTAAAGATAGGCGTTGACTTACTATTTGTCGATTAAGAAACAGGAACATTGCAACGTTGTTTGTTTTTTAAATGTACTGATAAATAGCCATTCACATAGTTGATATTCAACCAACTGTTTTGACTGTACCAATGTTTTAAATTAAGAGTTGACTCTGAAATGAGCCCTGAGGAGCATGGCTTCATCTTAACCCGTTTTTAGTTCAATTAAGCTAAGCTGCGAACCCACCGGAAAGTTAACAATTCAAAAAAATGTCAATATGTAGTATATATGTAGCTACTGGTAGTAGCATGAGCCGTTCAAGTTGTACGAATGGGATTCTAGATTCTTTTCAGTGTTTGTCGTAAATGAGTGACGCATTTTGACATTTTCGACGTGGAACAACACCACTGGAGCCATAACGCCTCGTCAAATGCAGTGTACCTTTACATCACTTCACCGTTATCTGCTAGTAAAATTAGAACGGCCACCATCTGGGTCGCTCGGGGTCAGTGGTTTTTCCGCCCCGTCCGTCGCCCGCCACCTTACGACCCGTGTCTCCTTTCACTGCAGCTGGCTGTGACTTTTACCATCGCTGAGGTGTTTCGAGGGAATGTCCCACGTCTTGGTTTTTTTGGAAGAACATTCTGTTTTATTGCGCTGGTCACGCCATTTCCATACCCCCTCTTTTTGGCAGGCCGCCTACTCACGTTCCACCTTGTGTGTGTGTGTGGGGGGAGACGAGACGACTGGAGTCAAAACAAAGCAGCAGGAGAGCCCAAAGAGCCATCAGATAGAGAGGAGCAGCACACACAACACAACACAACCAGTGGCCTTCATTCAGCGCTTGTCATATTCAGGTGAGAACAAAAACTTTTTGAGGTGGAATGAACGACAGTAATCTTATGATTGCATGGTTTCTTGTAGAATTAGTTTTGACGTGATCAAGTTTAGGATTTACCTGTAGTTACAATTAGAAAATATGATTAGATTACAATGACGAACCTTGCAAAATATTTTTCCCAAAAATTTCAACTGAATGCTATTAACCTTTTGTGGCAGTGACAATATAGTGTCAATATTTGATCATTTAAGCCATAGCAGTCCAATTGTAAAGGATTATTGTAAATAAGATAGGAATTCAAATAACGGAAACACGAGACCCGCGCTCTGCGCGCTACACTCGACGGCCTGCCGGCAGCTTTGAGACCTTCGGGGCTCTTAAGTGAGTGACAACAATGCTGCATGTTGACAAGCGCCGAGCCAGGCCGAGCCAGGCCGAGCCAAGCCAAGCGTCGTCTCCCTCGCCGCCAATTTACAATCGTATGCCCTCCATTGATTTGGGAATCACATGGGTTTTTGGGCGAGAGAGGCGCTGAAGGGGGCCCCCGGCTGCCAATGGCATGTTTGCTATTGGCGGGCTGAGGCCTTGGCCCACATGAGGAAAACCGTAGCGCATTGTCAAGCTGGCTTCAACACCGCTAAAAGCGGTTTTGGAATTTCTGAGTGGCGGCTAAAAGGAAACAGATGACCGTCGCAACATTGGACATGTGATCTGTGGACCGACAGGACCCACCTGAGCCCGTCCAGGTGTCAAGTCTGTCCAAAGAAGGGCGACACCACCCCGAAGCCTTAACGCCATGGGCAGGAAAGAGCAGGACTTGGATTCTTGCTTCGGTATTTCCACACACATCTTTTGCCAGTTGACCATTTGATCTACAGTTTGTCTTCTCTGGTAGAGACTGAGCCAAACTCAGTCCGAGTTGAGATGAAGAGGAGCGCAAGTGACAACCGGCACAGCTCTACGGATCCTCACAACTCTGTATGGAATATTTGAGATTTGAATGGCCAGTAAATGTCCAAAATGGCCTCTTTCGCTGCCTCACCCCAGCCGGAGTCCACCGACCTCCGCAATGACCACCGAGTTCCCAGGAGTCCAGCCGGCGAGAGCGGCGACCGCCATGAAGACCAAGGTCACCTGCTCTACCACGTCGGCCTCGTGATTAAGGAACGCTGTACGTATGTGCTTTTCCCTTCCGATGTCCCTCAGGGATGTTCAACAAATGTCCGTTCCTAGATGAGGTGGTGTCCACGCTGGGAGAGGGAGCCTTCGCAAAAGTGGCCGAGTGTATCGACCGAGACACGTAAGCTGGATGTTCATTTGTAAATTGGATTTCTTGGTTTCTGAAAAGCAGTCCGAGTTCAACGTGCCTGAAAACGATCAGAGGTTCATTCAACCAATGTTTTAGAGACACTCGCGTGGCAGTCAAGATCGTGCGCAACATCCAAAGTTTCCAGCGGGCAGCCAAAAGCGAGATCGCCGTCCTGGAGGAGATCGACACCTTGGACGACGACAACAGATTGTGAGTTGACTCGCAGCTGGTGAGAGAACGCCTGCCATTCCATCGTTGTGTTTCTCGCCAGCGCTTGTGTGCGGATGTTGGACTGGTTTGAGCACCAAGGCCACGTGTGTCTGGTCTTCGAGCTCCTGGGACGCAGTACCTACGAGGTCCTCCGGCAAAACCGGTTCCTGCCGTTCAGCGTGGAGCAGATCCGACACATGGCCTTTCAGATCTTCCAAGCCGTCAGCTGTGAGTACATTTTTTTTCTTTTTTCTTTTGCTCGGCCTCCATTTTCTTTTGTGTTTTTTTTTTCCAGTCCTGCATCGCAATAAGCTGACCCACACTGATCTGAAACCGGAAAACATCTTGTTTGTCTGCTCTGACTACGACAACGAGCGGATGGTAAAGGCTCTCTCCCCCGTGGTTGCCCTCAAGTCCCGAATAAAAGCTGAAGCAAAAACGTTTTGGTGCATCAGAAACTTGACAAGAGGAAGACGAGGAGTCCGGATGTAAAGGTGGTGGACTTTGGCAGCGCCGTTTTCGACCACCAGCATCACCAAACCTTAGTGTCCACGCGCCACTATCGAGCTCCGGAAATCATACTCGGTCGGTATGAACAGCCACAAAAATGGAAGCTCAAATTATATAAAAAAAATAAAAATACTCCTCTATTGTATCGTCCGTACGGTTGGTTCCAAGCGAATGAATGTAAAAAGGAAACCGGTCAGGCTCCTTCCGCCGCTAATATCGATACCATTTTTGTGCTCAGAGTTAGGCTGGAATCAATCTTGTGACGTTTGGAGTTTGGCCTGCGTTCTCATGGAGTACTACTTGGGACACACTCTATTCCCGGTATGAACCAATGGCGAGTGCCACGTGGTTACGAACGCCAGCGCTCTTAAAAAAGGGCTTTCTCTTCCCGTGTGTTGTTCCAGACACATGACAGCAGGGAGCATCTGGCCATGATGGAGAAAATTCTGGGACCCATCCCGCCGCACATGCTGAAACAAACCAGGTACCACAGAAGAGCCTTTTTTTTTTCCGGAGAAAATAGCCGGTCATTTCACTCCTTTCGTCTGACTTGTTTAGAAAGCGACACTACATCCTCAATGAGCGACTGGACTGGGACGAATGCAGCTCCTCGGGCCGATACGTCCGAAAACACTGCAGGCCTCTCAAGGTACGCCGGACACGGAAAGTCGGGCAGAAAGTGCCGCAGGAAGTCCGATGCGGCTCCGGTCTATTTTGGCAGAGCCTGCCGAGGCGCAGCGAGGATGAGCGCCAGCTGTTGGACCTTCTGGCCCGCATGCTGGAGTTGGACGTGAGTCGGCGCATCACCCTGGAGGAGGCGCTGTGGCACCCGTTTTTCCAAGCGGCCAGACTGGAGAAACAAAGGCCAAGCTAACCCTACACTACACTACACTACAGTACAGTACAGCACAGTACAGTACAGTTAATGCTTACTATTTGGTTAAGGGACCCAGACCAGATGCAAATACAGTAGCAACGTCAAATTGTCCAAAAGAGACAATTGGATGCTGAAGACGTCTGGTCACCATCATAACAAAATAAATATGTTGTGGATACAGTGCTTTATGTTATGTCTGACATAAAATAGGTCGCTTTGCAAATGTCATTTTGCAAACTCAATGATGGAATGGAAATACATTCCGCTTTGCAAGTTCAGACGTCTTAAGACCTGCCTTGGCTGATTAGATGACCAACTTTTCACCTACTCAGCTGGGTCCGAGGTTTCCATGATTGTCATTATTCAGAAAGAAAAAAAAACGTTAGCAGAGGCTATTCACGTCGAGTAAAGATTGGGGAAAAAACGAGTCAAGTGACTTTTGACTGCCTCGTTGGTGGTGGTGTCATTTCGTTTATCAGCTTTACATGACTTGGACTAAAGGCTTCACAGCAACCCGAGAGCTTTTTAGCGACCTGCCACCCCGACCTCCCCTTTGCCCAAAACACATAAATAGCCCCCCGCCCGCCACATCTGACACAATGCATCAATGCTATCCAAGCGCCACTGGACCTTTCAGGACCTTTTGGAAAGCGCCACCTCAGCACTTCTTGTGGCTGGCGGGCCACGGGCACAAGGTTAGGGTTCCGCTTTGGGTTCTGTTTACACCTCCAGACAACACCTTTTTTTCCCGACATCCCTTTTGTAACCAAGCAGGAGCTTTTCTTGAGGAGGAATTGGTAAGCAGAGGGTGTTGCAGTGCTGTGTGTGTGTGTGTGTGTGTGTGTGTGTGTGTGTGTGTGTGTGTGTGTGTGTGTGTGTGATGACCGTTTGTTGCGAAAATGATGAAATGTAAAAACAACAACTACTAGATTTTGGTAGATATGTAAAGTAAATGTAACAGGAAGAACTACTGGTCTACTACAGTATATTAACAAAATCTAATGAATAAAAGTGATGGAATCTAATGTTTCAAATCAAAGTAAACTAATGACATACTTGTATTAAAATATGTTAATAGAAATGAAAGCAAAAACTACCAACACGAATCCATATTTTTGGATTACAATAAAGACAAATTCAATACAACTCAAAATGAAGCAAAGCTACTCACCTTTTGACAGTCATGGAATAGGAATGAAGTGACATGGGTACTTTTATGGCTATTGCTGGATATAATGAGTATGAAACACTCCTATTAAAAGAAGTTCTTTTTTTTATGCGATGCACTTCAATGCTCCCATTTCACTGACGAGCTCGACGTTGTGCGTTTGCCGTTGTCGGTATTCGCTTGAGTTGCAGACTGAAGATGTCCTTGAAGAGCCCTCTCGTGGCCGGGCTGGTGTACTGCCTTCAGCGTGCGGCCAAGGTTTTCTGCCGTCAACACAAACGCCACAGCGGAACTTCGGCCGGACCCCGGTGAGACTTTTAGGGGCATCTCACTCGAACCTCGCATTCTATTTATTTATTTATTTATTTATTTATCTATTTATTTTAAATCTATTTTAATAGATTCAGATGGGTATTTTTAATTAGTAGTACCACCCACCCACCCCCAATAATTAGCAGTCCATTTCTTGAAGACGCTCACACTGTTCCATTTCTCCCATGTCGCCATAGCAACCTGATGGCGCTTTTCCAGCAGCTTTCCAAGAGGATCACCCATCTGCTGCGGAACGCTCTGTGAATGACCACAGCAGAAAATGTAGAAAGGTGATGAAATGGGGGAAAGAACCGCTTTCTGCTGCTGTGTAATCCTTTGGCCATGTTGTTGAAAATGGTTGTCATTATTTGAATACTATTAAACTCAGTCGATTGTTTGGTTTCTCTGTCGGCCTTATTTAAGATATGTGTTGGATTAAAACGTACAAATTGACTTGACCTCGTACAATAACCACCCCAGTTGTTTTTCAACTTCAAATTCCAACGCAAAACACCAATATTCTCATGAGCAATATTCACCAAGAGTGTCATGGCCTTGCACCCGATTTACTTTGAAAGTGTAAACCGGAAACCCAAGATGTGTCCCTTCCGTCAGCTTAACAGAGCTTATTTGGAGACTAGCCAAGCGCGACAGCTAACAAGTTTCTTTTTCGCTTTTTCGAAGTCAAATGCTTGAGTCTTGAATCATGGGAAAGCGAGCAACGTAGGAGTTGGTCGATTTTATTGACTCTCTTCAGGTATGTCAACACAATACATTTGTATCGGGAAGTATTTGGAAGCCATCCAACAGGCTGGTAATCTCCACCAAGTGTTAGCCGACGAGAGCTAACTCACGACGACGGCGCTCGATGTGAATTTCTCTAATTATACTGTCAAATTTCAACCATAAGTAAGAAATGTTCATGGTCAAATTCTTCTGTACTCGGCAGGGTTTGTGACTTCATAAAGAAGTCCCATTCGTGTTCCAATCGACAATGGTTCAGAAAGGTTCGATTTGGACCAATAGAATCGCGGAGCGTTTGACGGGCAACCAATGAGAGTTGTTCTCTTCTTTCTTGTCGGCCGGCTTCGTGTCTGGCTTGTCTATGTATATTGAATTACGTTATTTGCAATAAGGTGACGATTTCCTGGCCTTGTCAGTTTTGTGACTCAAGAAAGAAATGAGTTGTCGGTGTTGGCGTTCGACGTGCATTCGCCAAGTTCGCCCTCCTCCAATAGACTGGCGTAAACATTTGCTTGACATGGTGGACAGCCAATCGGAGTGATGCAGCCGATGTTTCCCGGTTGTCGAATATCGGCGGAATTCATTCAACCATTTCGGTGGCTCGATTAAAAACAAAAATCCAAATGAATTCCAGTTCTTTTCCACTGTCGTTCAATGAGGCTCGTTCTCCTCCAGTAGAATTGTGCAGGCGTTTGATTGACATAGCTGACAGCTAATGGCAGCAGCGACGCGTCCGTCGTGACGACGCCCCGTGTCAGTTTCCGGCCGCAGTGTGCTTCTTTCGGGTGCGGGTGCTGGTGCTGATGCTGATGAGGGAGACCCCGCCGATCTCGGTCGCATCATGTTTTTTGCCGTGCTTGTTCGCCTGCTGTCACAGCGCTGTTGCGTGGACCTGTGCCTGGCCGGCTTGCTGTTGTTCCTGAGCGGGCTGCAGCAAGCAGAGGCAGCCGCCGCCGCAGGGGCCGCCGCCGCCGCCGGAGCCCCCACAGTGGAGATGGCCAACCTGAACTGGAAGCCGTTTATCTACGGTGGGATGGCCTCGATCGTCGCCGAATTTAGTAGGTGATTGTCTTTTCGATGGAATGAAAGACGTTTTGGATGGCACACCGGTCGGTCGAATGCAAAAGCAGTGCCATCAATTCTTAGTTTTGAGAAGAATAAAAGGCCCATTTCAAAATCAGATGTGTTTTCATTTCATAATGTGGAGTTGATAGTTTTTGTGCATGTAACCAATTCAACGGTTTATTTGGCTTCACTTCAATGGACACGGTATGGTTCCTTGAACCGCTTCATTTTCACCTCATTGCTCGTCATGCATTTGTATTTGTAGGCACGTTCCCCATCGATCTGACAAAGACCCGGCTCCAGGTGCAGGGTCAGTCCCAGTACACGGAGGTGCGCTACAGAGGCATGTTCCACGCCCTGTTCAGGATCGGGAAGGAGGAGGGCGTCCGGGCGCTTTACTCAGGGTAAAGGACTTCTCCGTTGAGTCCATGCCGAAAGCTCATCACGGGGCGTGTTCGAACAACACCCGAGAACTTTTTGAAATGGCCCGATATGTTAATATTGCAAGCAAAAATGTCTTCCGTTGCAGCATCTCACCTGCCCTGTTGAGGCAAGCGTCTTACGGGACCATCAAGATCGGAACCTATAACTCGCTGAAGAGGCTTTTTGTCAGTCACCCAGAGGGTCAGCGAGCGGCGCAAGACATTGTACTCTTTGCTTGTCTTTTTCCATTTTTTCAAAGTGTCCATGTTTGTTTGGTGACAGACGAGACCATGGTCATCAACGTCTTCTGCGGAGTGGTCGCCGGCGTCCTGTCGTCCTCGCTGGCCAATCCCACAGACGTGCTCAAGGTGACCGACCGTTTGTCGAGCGACGGACAAAATCTTTGACGAAAGAATGGATTCGGAACATTTGCCATTGTTTGATTGTAGATCCGAATGCAAGCGCAGGGCAGTTTGCTGCAAGGCAGCATGATGTCCAACTTCATCAACATCTACCAGACGGAAGGCACCAGAGGCCTCTGGCGAGTGAGTGAGCGGGTGGGAAAGCCGTTGAAACAATTTGCCCGCTTCCATTTACACGTCGGCGGCGCTCCTCAGGGCGTCATTCCCACGGCGCAGAGGGCCGCCATCGTCGTCGGCGTTGAACTCCCCGTCTACGACATCACAAAGAAGCACCTCCTCCGATCCGGCGTCATGGGCGACACCATTTTGACACACTTCATGTAAGTCGTCGCAGTGCAGCAGTGGGAAGTTAATCATAAGAACTCATTCAATTGAACTGGAGGGGATTCAGCTTTCTTGTTTTTTGGCCGCAGCTCCAGTTTCACGTGCGGCCTGGCAGGGGCGCTGGCCTCCAACCCCGTGGACGTGGTGCGCACACGCATGATGAACCAGCGCGTGCTGTCGGGGGCGCCCATGTACAAAGGCACGCTGGACGGCGTGATGCAGACGTGGAGGAACGAGGGCTTCTTTGCGCTCTACAAAGGATTCTGGCCTAACTGGCTGCGGCTGGGCCCTTGGAACATCATCGTATCCTTTGCGCGCGCGCGCAGGACAAAACCAAATGGCTTTTGTCACTTGTGCTTGTTTTCCTTCACCTCCAGCTCAGTTCTTCATCACCTTCGAGCAGCTGAAGAAGCTCCCGTTGTAAGCGAGGAAGGCCAGTCGGAAGGCCACCCACCGATCGGTCGGTCGGCCTGTTGGGGAGACGCAGAAGAAGGAGAAGTACCGGGCGGCTTTGCACTCTCCTCTACCAGCATCGGCCGACCTCCCCGCACACTCATCCGTCACCTCGTGTATTTTTGTTTTCTTCTTTAGTTTGCTCTTTCTTCACGGTTGATTGATTGATTGTGTTTTCGCCACAGTCATAAGCACTGAGACCAGGCAGCTACGTTTTAGCAGGAGACTGAGTTAGAACCTGGTTACTGCCGCACGCACACCAGGTGAGTTTGAACCTCCATTTTTCTTCCAAGGTGTTTTGCTCATCCGGTAGTCAAGTGACGCGCATCTGCGAGCCTTGAAATGTCCTTCTGTTACAAGAACTCCATCGCAAGGTGCCACACTTGTATGTTGTTGGCCGGAGATTCTAGAGGCGCAAAAAGCCTGACGTCAATCTGAGCCAAAGCCTTTTCTGTGGCACTGACACACACACACACACACACACGCGTATATAGACTGATGCGGTTCACAGCTCGAAAGGAAGGCCAAAAGTGCCAAAAGTTGTTTTGCCTGCATCTCATCTACACTATGGCTGTGACTCGCTCGTGCAGTGCAGACGTTGGGACGCATTTGTAGTACCAAAACATCCGAAATTCCTCACATTTCATTGAATGATTTCACTTTGTCTTACCCAAACATGTGTATTGTCAGAGTGCAGCTGCTTATTTAATGTGTTTTGTTTGATGCTTATTTATTTTGGCGAGTTGCTTGACACTTGTATTTATTCCTCTTGTCGGATCACATGTCAATCAAGGCTGCTTCTTTTTTTTCCTTTTCTTTCCACACAATTCCAACACAGTGAACACTCCTCACGTTTGTGAGCAGTTTGGCGCGTCACGTCATCATCGCCAGTCATTCATTCCCTTCTACTTGCCTTTTGTTGCATTGAATAAGAGTACTGAAATATACTTGGGAGGTCCTCAAATGGATTTTATAAAGGCCACACTTAATTTATGAATATTGCAACAGAGAGCGAGCACTTCTTTGTTGGTGTTGGTTTTTCTTTAGTGCTTGTCGAATCGGAGGGATTTTATTTTTGGGTGGAAGTTTTGAATGCGGGTTTGTTGTTTCTCATCTGTTGTGAGTCATTTCATGGCTTCAATCCATGTACTGTACACTCCAAATAATAATTAAAAAAATTCAGTCGTATCTATTTTTTCTTCTATGCATTTGTTTTGCAGTTTTAAATTAAAAATACCAGTGCGACAAAAAACAACCGCAGTGGACTGATCTTGTCACCGTGTATATCCGTAGGCCTCGCGTATACCGCCGCCAAGTGGCCATAAAGGTATCTGTAGTCTTAATCATTGCCATTAAAATGCCTCAAATTGTATTGAATTCATTTGAAAAAACTTCCAATCCATTTTTCCATTGCCAATAAAATGCTTCAAATCGTATTGGATTTTTTGGAAAAAACTTCCAATCCATTTTTCATTGGTATTGTCAAATTGGAAATGTCCCATTTGTTTTGAACCAATCAGATGACTTTCTCCGCCTACTCCAATTAAGTGAAGCGTCAACAGGTGTCGGTCGACTTGATCCTCATCCCCACTCTGGACAGCAGTTGACTTCTTAACTTAGGGCAAGAAAGCTGACATTTCTGCGGAGCTCCAACAGCAAATATGTTTCTGTTTCTCTCCTTGACTTTTACTTGACTAGTAGGAGCACCCTACACGTTTTTAGCTGGTTTTAGCAGAGAGTCAGTCTTGTCCTTTCAGGTGCTTTGATTTGAACCCACGCTCGCTATGAAGGAGGAAATTGCCGCCAGCGTGTTCTTCATGGGCCGCCTGGTCAAGCGCTACGGATGCCTGGACAAGGACGGCCGCGAGCGCTTTGCCGCCGCGCTCACGTCGGCCTTGTTTGAGAGC
The DNA here is from genome assembly GCF_901709675.1 of Syngnathus acus. Taxonomy (NCBI): domain Eukaryota; kingdom Metazoa; phylum Chordata; class Actinopteri; order Syngnathiformes; family Syngnathidae; genus Syngnathus; species Syngnathus acus. Next base: position 349,311 of record NC_051099.1, on the reverse strand, counting down.
TACAAGAACCACTGGCACCCGGACGTGCCCGCCAAGGGCCAGGCCTACAGGTACGCTTGGAAATGTCATTTCAAAGTTATTTGTATCAGCCCTTTTTGTTTTGCAGGTGCCTGCGGATGAACTGCTTACAACTACAGGATCCGGTGCTTCAGAAGGTGTGCGAGAGAAGCGGCGTGCGCTACGAGGACCTGGGCCTACCTCGGGAGCTCACCGTGTGGGTCGACCCCGGCGAGGTCTCGTGCAGGTAGGCGGCCGGCCATTTGACATCCACCGAGCCTGAAGTTTGTTATGACTGATGGCTTGATAATTGATTGACTGAGCTCTGCTTGAAATTGTTTCTTTGTGACCTGCTTTTAACCGGAGACATCTGTGGCAGGTACGGCGAACACAGCGCCCCCTTCTCCATCTCAGTTGTGGACGGCAGTCGACACGCCCGTGGCCAGTTTTCCCGGCGAGTCCACGACGCGGTGGAGCGCGCCAGCCTGGAAGTGCCCTCGGAGAGTTCTTCGGATGAGGACGGCGGCGGGGAGGAGGAGGAAGAAGAGCGCCGTGGCGGCGGCGGCGGCAGCCCCTCTGCTCTCCTTGCCGAACCCAAAAGCATCCCGACTGTTAACAACCCCAATAGCGTCTACCGGGTAAGTCAGCACATGTAAAGACTACTTCCATGCGATCATAAAAGAATTTCCTGGAAATACTAATAAGGGAGTATTTGTACCTTGGGACTTTCCAGTCTGGAAGAAATCCTGGAATATGAATTTGGGTGTTTTTGTCTACTTCTTCCTCTCTCAGTTCAGCGAGTTTGCTCCCGGCGCCCCCCGGACGTGGCTCACCTACCCTAGGAGGAAGCCGTTGGGCGGGGACGCCTTCCCGCCAATCGTCCCACTTCCTCCTCTCTCACCGCAGCAGCTGGCGGGCTCCAAAGGTTTCTATTCCGACCGGACCTTGTTCACCTTCACCGGGCCCCGCGTGGATAAGTACCACTGGGTCAGCAAGTCCCGCTCCTAAAACTTTCCGTATCCCTGGAGAAGAAAAGAATTTCCCCAAAAAAGTCAAAGGACTGTTTATGTATCTTTAAAGCAGAATTTTCCATTTGTGCAAATGAGGTTTTTTTTCCGGTGTTGATTTTTTTTAACCGTCTTGACACACAAGTGCTTTTTAACTAATTCTAACTGTAAATGTATTTTTAATCTCCAGTAACTGAATAAAGTAACACAATTGTGAAAAATAAAAGGCGCCCATTTCAAAATGTTGACCTTTCTTTTCTTCCATTTTTATGTGCAAACAATGTCATGTCATGTTTGCACTGTATGAATAGCAAAGAACTTCTCCTAGATTCATTTGTCTGAAAAGAAGCTAAAGTAAAGACCTTGTTTCTAGATGGTGGGAGATGACTGGCTTTTAGGAGTGCTTCCATCAAGTTTAAAATCGTGCCATATTTTCAACAACTTTGTACGATTGCAAGAGTTGATCCTCGAATTCCATCTGGTCTTTCCGGCATTGTATTTCTGGTCCTGTATGTGTTGTAGATGTTGTCTTCTGAATCCAATAAATACTTTTCAGAAGTAAACAACGGTGCTTTTGCAATTGTGCCACCGGTTGCAATTGGACGCAGTTACTGGGGTTGCAAGAGGCGAAGCTACCAAGTAAGCTTTGGGAACTAGTTGATCCTTTGAATTGCTCCAAATCCATCCGCGCTGTTTTATGGTCGTTGTCACACATGGAACTAGTTTGGCATACTACTACCAGACAGAACCGCAACAAGTAACTCGATCAGCTACTATGGAATGCTAACGGCTTTCTACGCACACGCGCACACTACAGGACATGGCAAATAGGCAAATTGGCAATCCTACAGGAAGGCCATTCTGTCGCCGCCTTGACGTCACAGGTCCACGGCTGCCGTCAGGCCAATGGAGCGGCGCCCTTATTCGCGCGCGCCATTCTTCTGCCCAATCGGGAGCCTCGTTATTGGAACGCGCAGTGGAGCTTGGTCACATCCGGTTGTATATAAAGAGCCACGAGTTAGCGGCGAATTTGGAGTGTCCATTTTGAGCTGAGATCCGGCGTCTCCCTCGTTTCCCCCCTTTCTTAAAGTAAGACAATTGCGTATTTGTGTGTGTTTAAGGGCTTGGTCGTAACAGTCGGAGCCCGTATGCCGCTATTCGCGTTCTGGTCTACCCTCCGATTTCAGCTGAATTGTGCATTTTTTGGAGCGGTAAGACAATGCTATCGGCTAGCTAGGCTAACAGTGGCGCTATACATCCAAGCTCATGTTGCGTATGGCGAATGAATGGTTAGCACGGCTGCCTGCCTGCCTGCCTGCCTGCCGCCGAGAATTTCCACTTGAATTGCACATCTCGATCGTCGTTGTTGTGACTTAACTTGATTCCCGTGCGACGTATGTCATGTGTAGTCTTACTTACGGGGGTCGAATGCTAGCCGGGGCCTTGCTACTTTCCCCGAGCGCGGTTCGTTGCCCTCCGTCCGACTAGCCGTCTTATTGTTGCCAAACATTTGTTGCTTGGTGGATGGAAAACACGCTCGTCCGACTTTCTTTGACAAAACCTCCATTGCAATTCCAAATCCAATGCAGGTCCGGCAGCAAAAGGAAATGATTGTGCATGTTTCTGTCTGTGTGGAAAGCAAGCGTGCGTGCGTGCGTTTGTTTGAATGGGAAGCGCCCCCCACTGTTATTCATTCAAGTCAGTTAGGGCTCAACTTTAAAGCACGCTTTATAATCTTTGAAGTCCTTCCAACGCGAGAAAGTTCAAATATGCTTCATCTTAGAATTCGTCGCTCATTATAAAATGGTTCAACCTTGATTTCAAACCTTGGGGGTGGGTTCCATTATTTGGAAGGAATGTTCGTTAAAATACTTGCAAATGTTGACATTTAGCCTCCTAGTTATTCTTGTATGCGATGAATTTAAAAACCTGCACTATTCTCCATCCATCTCCTTTGGTTGCTGACCCGCCCGCCGCCACAGACATGCTTCTTTTGAGTACGACTAAAATCTTGACTCAAAACAATGAAATGATCATTTCTAACTCATCTTGGCACAACGGCCTTAAGAGTAAATGGCTTGAATGGGGCCCCGTTCGACTAAAAAAAATCTGGTTCTGCACCGCCCCAAATCTCATATCAGGTTAGCAATCCACCCTCACGATGGCCGACTCTGACATTCTGCTCATGGAGACTTCAGAGCAGAACGGCAACGAGGGCGACGAGGACCAGAACGACGCCGCCGAAGCCGAGTTTATGGCTGACGATGACAGCCAGGCAGACGGCGGCAAAATTGACGCCAGCAAAGGCGAAGAGGATGCCGGGTGAATGTCCATTTGTCTTACTTCATTTTTTTTTTTTGCAAAAAATGGGAAAGCTGCATTCTTTTTTTTTTCTTCAGCATTTTCTTGTCATGTATTTTTCCATGTGCAAATCCTGAATAAGATTAGCAAGCGTTGCTCCTCTCTTCTCCAGCAAAATGTTTGTGGGTGGCCTGAGCTGGGAGACCAACAAGAAAGACCTCAAGGACTATTTCAGCAAGTTTGGCGAGGTGTCGGACTGCACCATCAAAATCGACACGGCCAGCGGGCGCTCCCGCGGCTTTGGCTTTGTGCTCTTCAAGGACCCGGCCAGCGTGGACAAGGTGGGGAGCGCGAGCAGAAATGTAAGGCGCCCAACTCGCCGCTGACCGACGGCCCGTCCGACCGGGTGTGCTTTGCAGGTGCTGGAGCAGAGCCAGCACAAACTGGACGGCCGCCAGATCGACCCCAAGCGGGCCCTGGCCATGAAGAAGGAGGCCGTCAAGAAGATCTTTGTGGGCGGCTTGAATCCAGAAGCCACTGAGGAGAGCATAAGGGCGCACTTTGGGGCCTTTGGAGAGGTGAGGCGTGTGGACTTTTTTTTTTTTTTTTTTTTAATGCAATTCAAGAACGGATTGGCCAGGAAATTGTCACTTTCCATTTAACCGATTTTTTTGTTGATGAAATGGTATTGCAACAACTGACGTTTGAAAATTCAGACCCGAGCTTGCGTGTTGGCATCTTTCAGATCGAAACCATTGAGCTCCCCCTGGACCCCAAGTCGAAGAAGAGGAGGGGCTTCATCTTTATCACGTACAAAGATGAAGCCAGCGTCAAGAAGTGCTTGGAAAAGAAGTTCCACAACATCGAGGGCGGCAGGGTCAGTCGCTTTGTCGGCCAAGACTGTCAAGCACGTGGGTGTTTGAACGTTCCGCTTGCCTCGACAGTGTGAGTTGAAGATCGCCCAACCCAAGGAAGTGTACCAGCAGCAACAGCAGCAGCAATACGGCGGAGGACGTGGCGGCGGCGGCGGCGGCTACGGTGGCCGAGGGGGCCGAGGAGGACGCGGAGGTGGGTCATATGAAGCAGCCAGCCAGCCAGCCAAACAAACAAAAGTGCTAGCACAAAGTGCTTGATGGTGGGTGACTTTGCAGGCCAGAGCCAGGGCTGGAACCAGGGCGGCTATGGAAGCTACTATCAGCAGGGATACGGCGGTCAAGGCTACGGCGGCCAAGGCTACGGCAGCTACGGCGGCTACGGGGGCTACGACTACCCCTCCGGAGGCTACTACGGATATCCCGGATACGACTACAGTACGTACGGCCCAATTGCTCCCAATCCTACTTGACGCGTCCACAAACATTTTGCGTGCGTGCGTGCGGTCGCCGACAGGCCAGGGCAGCGCCAGTTACGGCAAGGCTCCTCGACGGGGCCACCAGAGCACCTACAAGCCATACTGATGCGCGCAACGCGGCAGGTACGTCATCCGCTGTCCTCTGGAACGCGGCTAACCCACTTACGGGCTTGTTCTTTTGCTCCTCAGAATCCAGCAAGAAACAAACCAACGCGGCGGCGGCGGTGGCGACTCCTTTTATGACAGAAGACCATTTGTACAGAAAACATCAGAAATGAAACTTTTCCATGTTTTTTTTTTTTTTTTTTTTTTTTTTTTTAAATTGTATGCTTTCATTTTTTAGGTTTTACTTTTCCCTTCAGTGTTTTTTTTTTTCTTCCAGTTTTTTTTGTCCCTCCCCCCCCAACATTTCCATTGAAAGGAAGTGTAATTTGACTGTACTTTTTGGTACCTGTTTTGATTCTAATGTATTGCTAAGGGTATTTTACATGTCAGCTAGCTTTACAGGTTGGGCGTCTTGGCACTGTAAAGGAGCTTTTTTGACAAATAAAAAACAAAACCAAATTGTAACCTGGTGTCCTTTTTCACTTCTTTCTAAAAAGAAATGATCATTGTAAAAGCCTTGATGTGGAGCAGTTGCTGGTGGTGTAGGGTGACACTTGGATGACCTACTCATTTTAACCCTGCACTAAGTGGGTCATAAACGACCCATATTAGAATCACTGTATTTTTAATGCTGTCATTTTGGTAGAGTCATTCACTTATTAGGTATTATATCCAGGACCACACAACAATGATTTGATGTTTGAAATATCTTTATTTTAGTGATGGGTCCGTGAGGCGTCGTGTGTCGTCCCGCCACATTGGCAAACTGTATTGACACTGTGTCGCTGACTGCTGACACCCGCTGGACATTAAAAATACTACAGGCATCGTAGTTGACAGACTCAACTGACACTGATTTGATGACCTAGTATATACATTAATTCATTGAAGTAATTATAAAGTTAACATTTTCAATTATATATTATATTGTAAAAGAATATCTATATTTAAATTTAAAATATATTTTATTTCTTTGTTACACTCAATCAATAAGAGGATGCTTGTGCACTGGGATTTGTGTTTTACAATTTTTTATAAAACAAGTTTTTCCAATGTCTTAAAAGTAAGCCTGTTGCGTTTTTTGGACGCAGATGTGATGACATCTGCTGTGATCTATTACTATTCGCTTGTGAGCTGCTCCATAAAGCCATGCCGTATGAGCGCCTCTTCCATAGGGTATAGTGGTTAGTGCTCCGGGCTCTCACCCCAGCGATCCGGGTTCGAATCTCAGTGCCACTAACACTATTTTATCATAGAAAATTTGCAACACAGTTGCTCGTGTGCTGGCCCATATAACCATACACTTCCTTCGAGCTCGTGTTAGAGCTAGGGTTAAGTTTAAAGTTAGAGCAAGGGTTAGGGTTAGAGTTAGGGTTTTGTATCACAACACATGGTGTACACGAACACCTAGCAAAGTACAATTTAAAATGACACTTTCGAAGTACCCAAAGTTAAACTTACAAAAGAAAACCCGTAACAAATAAAACTTACACAAGAAGAGCCCTAACGTGGCACTTGACAGCTGTCAGTGTCAAATGCAAAATGTAAACAAGGACCATGTGAAAATCGGGTCAATCTCCGGTTAGAATATCTTATTTTTTTCCATTTTGCGCGTGCTTTTATTATGCAATTAACCCTTTATTTATTTATTTATTTTCTAACCTCGGGTAGTGTGCCTATTGAAGTGTCCATGAGGACACATATTGTCATATAAAGCAGTTAACCAAATGTCTGATTTTTATGTTTTAATTGGCCAATATAAGGCCAAAACAAGGAATAAAACACCAGACAAGTTTTAACATAAATGTTTATTAAAAAAACGTTTTGATTGGCGAATCTAAATACAAGGGTTCGGGTTAGTGAGCGAATCACTTCCTAAAGTGATTCGTTCTTTTTTCAGTTCATATGACTTCAACCAGTAGGTGTCGGTAATGCGCATTGAAGCTGGTGCCACCTCGCCGTAAAACAAAACGAAGAAGAAAATGACGTAACTAATCACTTTAGGAAGTGATTCGTTCACTCTCGTTCACTGAAAAGAGTCGTTCTTTTGAACCCATCGTTCACTCACAAGCCAACACTAGAACAGAGCTTTGGCGCGCTTCCTTGACAGACTGTCCTGCTGCTGCTCGTTCGGTCACGTGACTTTTTTAAAGCGATACGCGCAAGGACCAACACGCCCTGTGAGCTCAACACGTGCGCCGACGCATCGGTGTCGCCTGACCCATCACTATTTTATTTTGAAAAAGACCTAATGACCTAGAACAGTCATAGGAAAATGTGAACATTCATTGTGCGTGTGTGAAAAAGATAACATCTTTTTATTAGGACGATATTTTGAAAATACAACCTCACTGGGTCCTTTTTGACACATCTAAGGGTTAATTGGGTGTGCACCTAAAACAGGCTGGATTAACCATGTATCTTGCAATGATGTATATTTAACATCATTCCTGAATACTTCTTGGCATTTGTTTGGTATAAAAAGCTATTTCTAAAATGACTTTTGTCGTCATTTATCAACCTTTTTCAATATTGAAATACACATTTATATGTGAGACAGCGTACCGTACCTGGTTGTAAATAACACGCAACATGATTGGAGACAAATAATAGAAAACGCTGGAAAATGATTTCTGAACGAGCACAGCATAGCCAATCGTGTGTGTGTGTGTGTGTGTGTGTGTGTGTGTGTGAATGAGCCCAAGCTAAGACAGGGGCGCCACGTGCGCCGACTACATCTCATCGATGGGCGCCAATTGAGGCGTTTTGAAGCGTCTGCATCGTCTCCGTACGGTCCTCGCAGTTACGCCAGTGACGCTGTGGGGATGCTGTCTGACCTCTTGGGCCTTTCTGTCCCCCGTGCGTAGGTCCAGGTGGTAGGTTCCGCGCAGAAGCCGGGCTGCCGTCAGGATAGGGTCAGTGGCCCCCCTGTGCTCCTCCGGGGGGAATCCGACCCGCTCGCTTTCCGTGCCGGCGCTGCCCTCCATCTTGGCCTGCAGACAAAAAGGCAAGTTGGAAGCATTTACTGTACATATCAATGAGACTGAGAATAGTGACGGACGGGAGCATGGATTTGGACCTAATGTTCAGTGGGAGATGCACGTCTCTTCTTCTGCGTTGGAAAGCTTTGTCACTTGACTTATCTTTTGACTCCTCCCTCCATCCCTCTGGCTCTCCGCACCTTTGACCCAGATGAGGATCCACCGGCCCAAAACCGCCTCGTGGACAAACCTGCTGACCCGAGAAAGCAAATAAAGGAACGACGTGGACCGAGAGGTTACAGCTTATCAACCCAATGGACATGACTTTTTCCAGTTTACACAGACTAATCGTGACATAATTGGCGTTATGATCCAGAAAAGCGTGCAACGTATTACTAACCTGATGCACCTATTTCAAATGTTTTTCTTTCTTTCTTTCTTTCTTTCTTTCTTTCTTTCTTTCTTTCTTTCTTTCTTTCTTTCTTTCTTTCTTTCTTTTACCAACTGCACTAAATCATTTTAGTGCCAAATTTTCAGACAAAATTCACTACACAGTTTTTGCACCAAGTCCAGTAACTTTACAAAAACAGTCTAAGGCACAATGAACTACATGGTTGTTTAGAAATTCCCCAAATATTTTCTTGTACAGAAATATTCCAAAAAATTGAGATTCTTTCAGACACAAAAATTGCCATCGAAAGTTGTCACACCCTTTTTCCGAAGCACACCATTCATTACTAGGTGCTCGGCAACAGGCCCGGCAGGTCAGTCCGGCTGCTTCTCTCAGCTTTTATTCCTTGAGCTGCTTGCACTCTGACAAGACGTTGGCTTTTCTTCCCTGACGCGTCCCATACTCAGGTAACACAACGCTCGCTTGTATTTTATTGATGTTGTATATGTTGGATTTCACAAACTCACCTTTTTCAAACTTCATCTGTTGGAATAGAAGCACATCAGGCAGGCCGGATTGAAGAAAAAAAAAAAAAAATGACATTCCTCTGCTTTGTGAGGCTTTTTGTGTGATAGAAATGTGGGCAAATGTTCTTTTTTTTCTTGTCAAATTCAATCTTTAACGTGATATTTTTCGAATTCATGATGTCTTTTTTTTAAAGAAAAAAGATATAAGAACTAAAAAAATCTGAAACGAAATGTCAACAGAAAAAAAAAAAAAAAAAAAAAAAAAAGACTGCTTGCTTTAGTAGTTTCAGAATGTGTTGATGATAAACAAAAATGGTTTCTCTTTTTTGTCTAGATTCTAGCTAGCAATCCTACTTTTATATCTAACAAGTTTCTCTCAACCATATCCAATCCAAAATAGTGCCCCGGTTTCTTCTCCCATTGTGTTTCTCTTCACACCCAAGTAGATATTGTTACCCATTGCCATTGCAAATGTCACGGGCTCATTTTGTCATGTGTCATCATCTCACGTGTTGCCCATCATCCAGAAGCTGACATGACGTCCAAGATGGTTTTCAAGCAGCCGCAGCCTGTTATGGTTCACCAAGAATCCAACGAGTGGGGCAGCCGCATCTGCGACTGCTGCAACGACGTACCCATGTGTAGGAGACCGATTCTTTTCTTTTTTTCTTGTCATTGCTTTTGACAATGTACAGTGATGTCCGGGGCTGGACTGGCACAACAATACAAATGATATCAGTCCTGGCACATGGCATGGGCCCAATGGCCACTCCAGCCCCGATGACGTCCTTGTCACGTGGACTATGTGTTTGTTTGTTTGTTTGTTTGTTTGTGTGTTGTGTTGCTGGCTGCAAGGAAGGCTGCTGCGGGTGCTGGTGCTTACCTTGCTTCGCATGCATGACGGCCAAGAAGTACGGCGAGTGCCTCTGCCTCCCCCTGGTGGACTATCTGGTCAGCCCGATAGTGCCTCCTGTCACCATGTCCACCAGGGTGTCCATGCGCCAGTTGTACGGCATACGGGTAAGACGGCGTCAGCACACATAGGCAACCTTTTGTTTGCAAAAATCATCTTTTCTTTTCTTTTCTTTTCTTTTCTTTTCTTTTCTTTTCTTTTCTTTTCTTTTCTTTTCTTTTCTTTTCTTTTGTCAGGGCTCCATGTTCAACGATTGCGTGTGCGCCACTTTCTGCACGGCGTGCGTTTGGTGCCAGATGGCGCGCGAGATGAAGGCGCGGGCCATCGATATCGTGCTGGTGAACAAGCACAGCAAGACGCTGGCCTAACAACAGCGCCCCCTTACGGAAAGAAAAGTTTGTGCACTGATTGATTGATTTCCCTTTTTGCTTGAGACACTTTTAAATACACTACTGTATTTTTAAACATTTCATTGCTACATTTCTTTCTTCAGAAAGGATTTATGGCATTTAAATGTGTTTCGATGGGGAACATTGATTTTTTTTCCATGATGTCACTCGTTTGGCCACGCCCCTTCATGATTTCACTCTAACCCTAACAAAGAATGAATCCTAACACGCTTCACTGTTCTTTTTAGAAAAGTATGGTTCTCTAACCAAAGCACCATCTGCGTACGGACGCGTTGGTCCACTTGCTAAATATTTACTAGATTAAAAAAAAGAAATCAGATGAAATCGACAAACTAAAATGTTCTTTTTGAGCGATGCATTATGGGCTATTTTCCTTTTAGAGCAGCATAGCCACAAAGTGATTCCTAACACGGCCAGTGAGTCACATCCATTTGATTTGAGTGATTGAGCAACCAATGACCAATGAATGAATGAATGAACGAATGAACGAAGGAACGAAGGAACGAATGAATGAACGAATGAATGACACTCTCTCACTAACATCTTCATGCACAACTGATGTCCTTTTGTAAATGGATTTTCATGAATGAATCCCAGACAGTCTGTTTTCATTTGATTATTACCCAAATGTTTAATGGGTACTTTTATGTTATGTTTATGTTGCCTCTAAATATTTATCATTGTATAATTATTATTACACATCATATAAAAGCAAGTGTCCTCGCCTTATTTTGTTTTCTTTCAAATCTTGCCCAAAAGTCAGAAGGACTGGCAAGATAAGATTTGGTTTTCTTTTTTCTACTTCTATTGGATATGGTCAGAAAGTGGGAGTAGTTTGCCAAACGTTAACAAGATCTGCATCGTTTTAAACCAGCCGCCTCTAATGAATGGTTTCAGCCCACATGTGTCGTTTGTTGTTTTAATGGGATTACAATGACAGTTGGCCTTTGCCAGGATGAATGCGACCCACCTTAATGGGGTGCCAGTGAAAGGGGCGTGTCCGGGCCAGCTCGTAAAGGCGGCAGGAATGTTCGCTGCTGGCTGGCTGGCTGGCTGGCTGGCTGGCTGGCTGGCTGCCCTCTTTGTTGTGTTGGCGGCGGTACAAGGCTTCTGTTGCAACTCCCTAAAAGGCCCACAAAAACTGATTTAATATCTGTGACTTTGACACACACACACACACACACACACACACACACACACACACACACACACACAAGCAACTTATCCCGCCTACAACAGCCACTTGATCACTCCCATTCTTGGAGAAAATAGACCGCGTGCTTGTCTCATTTCCTCCATCTTGGGTGATTGACCCCTCCCCCCCGCCCGGAGATGAGTCTGTTTGAAAGTTACTAAACCACTAGCGTAACTAAGTTTGCACAATTCATCGAGTTAAATCGTGCACATTTTCAGTGGTCTGCCAACCGCTAGGGGGCGACACACACCAGTTTCATTAAGCTACGCAGGAGATGTTTAACAAAATAATCATGGATCTATTCAGTTAGTCCTTGGCAAATCGGAAAAAGTTGGATTGTGAAAGCAATTCTTTATCATTTTCTCTAAATTGAGATTCGCTTGAAAGAGAATTGTTTTTGCTTATTTGATGAACCATTGTAATTAAGTGTTGTCATTCCAATATTGAGCAAAAATAATCACTCCTGTCTAACTGGCCACTTGTCAGATTTCACCTGACACCAGAACTCCGAACCCAGCACAGCGTCATCTGCTGGACAGTTGAATTGTACTTTCCTGCAACACTAGAGGGAGCCTTTGTGGAAAACGTTTGAGAATCAGGGTCAGCGGATGGATTTGAACCTGAGGCCAATGAAGCCCACCTGAGTGACGTGACCCCGCCCGCCCCGCCCCCACTGATAAAGGGACGGACCCCAGTCTTCCGCCGTGACAGATAAAGACGCTGTCTATCTACCTCGGAGTTTCGCTCATTTCCTGGGGGAAGTGTTTCTTTTTAAAAAGACAAGCTCCGAGTTTGTGGCGGGGGTGGGATTAGGCTGATAACACTTAGATTAAGATGAGGTGTGTGTGTGTGTGGGGGGGGGGGGGGTATATGTGTGGGGCGCTCAGGCGTAGTCCGACTATCACGCCAGCAGCCTCCGGGCAAACAAACAACTGTGACCTCTGAAAACAAGGACGGCAGGGAGCGTCTGATAGCTGCATGCGTGTGCACGTGAGTGAAGGGGAGTGCGGGTGAGGTCGAGGCCACGCGGGCCACCACGCGGGCCAAGAATGATCGGACCCCCGGCTGATCTGGCTGTGCGCTTGCTTCCATCAGAACAGGAATGAATTTGGCAACTGGATGGAAAGTTGTGATTTGACATGAATTATGAAAAATCACGCAGTCGTCGTCCACCGGGGGTCATCGTCGGACGAGGTTGGGGGGCGAGGGGGGTGCGCGTCACGTTAGCTCGGTGATATACGGCCGCCGCAAACAAGCTCTAAGTGCATCTCGAGGTTGAGTGAAAGGCGAAATGTAAGCGTCGGACTCGCTCGCTCGGGCGGCCGGCACGCATCGGACTCCTTTGGGTTTGCTGACAAAACAAACCGAGCCGACATCCCGATTCATTGTTTGGACCTTTTCTCCTGATATGTTGACCTTTGACACAAACATACGACCTCTACTCTATGAAGCAAAAAAAAAGAAGGCAAGTGCGAAAGTGCATGCAGACAGCTCACAATGGAAGCGTGTTTAGCCCAGAATGAAGCCTCAGGAATTACCTTTGGCTGTCAGCGCCGACTTAAACTGTCCAGGCCAGGCCAGGCCAGGCCAGGCCAGGCCAGGCCAGCCCGGTGTATGCGTGTGCGCGCACGTGATGTGTGTGCGCTTGTTTCATTGGAAAATACGTCCTTGACATCGCCACCTTCAAGGATTGTTTCAACGAATTTCAACAAATAAGATGATTCTAAAAAAAAAAGAACATTGTGTTTATTTTTTTCATGGAATATCAAAACAAATGTTTTTTTTTTTTAATAATCGGAAAATGTCAACTTCACCAACAGGTTTAGAACGTCAGAATTTTCTTTATCATCACATTTCGACTGAGTGACTTTATTATTCCTTTTATTTTACAACTCAACTTTTCAAGTAACATTAGGTTTTCTTCGCAACATTTGTTTTTCTGATCATTGTCTTCTGGAAATTCTCAGAGTTCTTTTGAAGGATGGCGTTTAATCCTCTAACTACCCTGACCCGTGCACCCCATTGGCCCCCCAATGCCCCCCCGCCCCACTCCAACCCTTAAAGCTAGACTCCTTGTCACCATGGCGATTGCTAGACTAAACAGCCAGCAAAATTCACCAGATCTGCACCTCATTGGGTGCCCCCCCCCCACGCCGGCCCTTTCCCCATCCCCGCCGGCCGCCACTTTTAAGCAGGCCATTTTTGGGGTGCGCATTCGCCAAGCGGCCAAGGCTACCCTTAACATTCTTCAGGCCGTAAACAAACGCGAGGCGAACAGATGCATCAGCGGGACGGCCGGGAATGTTTAGGTGGCCACCTGACAAACGTTCTCGCCGTCCACAGCCTTCTGGCGTCAAGATTCAGATCCAGCTTTGGATCAACATTTTCCTAGCTACTGTACCATTAGCACCTTTAGCGAACTGTATGGCATTTAAAAGAGGCTCAAGCTAATCTCTGCTTGGCTGACTTTTGACATGAAGGTTTTTTCAAGTTTCAATTTCCTTGAAACATTTTTATTGATTGTTTGATGCCAGGGAAAAAAATGGTCAGACGCCGAGTGGCTGGCAGACATGTCGGGGTCCGCCAACGTGACCGATCGCTTGACCGCATTCTGGCATCGCCATCGCATCAGTCAAGAAGACACACATACGTCGGTGTGTGTGTGTGCGTGCGTGCGTGCGTCATCAGTCAGAAGACGAAGCCGAGGTTGCCTGGCCTCGGAGCTTGATAACAAGCCTCTTAAGCTCGCAGGCTAATCAAGCTCAAAGAGACACAAAAAAGAGAGAGAAGAAGATAGATAGCAGAGAAGGAGAGTTGTGCCTCTTTCTCTCCTTTCCTCCACTTTTTCAATTCCCTCCTTATCTCTGTTGCTCCGTGGGGGGACCCTAATGGGCGTTTTTTCTCAACCACATACCAGCACTGCCAGCCAGACAAAATGCACATCAAGTCACAATATGACAATCTATTTCTAGAACGTTCGTTTCATCGTTTATTATCGAGTTTTGGCTGGATCCAAGATTTGGATGACACTTTCGTAAAAAGTAGCACTTTTGCTTTACAATAGAAAATGGGACTTTTTCCATCGGAGCTTATTCTATTCTTAAAAATGTTGATTTGTCTTTGCTTTTGTTCCCTGGTTGTTGTTGGTTTTTGTTGGAAACTAAATTGAACAAATGAAAAGAGTCCGTTTCCAGATTTTGGATTTGTCTGTACGTCCAACACTTACGAAGTGAATGGCAGAGGAAGAAGGGGAGAATCATTCATCTCGGATGTGAAGAGCAAATGAAATAAACAGCAACAAGTGGCTCTCGCTTATCTTCTTTTTTTGCTGGGCTTCTTCCTCTGTTTAACAAGCGGCTTTCTTTTCCACATAAGTCGCCATCCCTTCGCTCGTCAGATTCCAACTTGGATGGGAAAATGACGACGCGATTGAAGGGATACGAGGTGACGGACGTTGTTGAAGGTTTGTCGGCACGCTCACGCTCACCTCATCACTCTCGTCGCCTCTCATCTTTTTTTTCCCGCGACTTTTCTTTTTTGGACTCTTCTCGTTTCGTCCGCCGCTCGTGTCACGCGCTCGTCGTCAGCCACCTCCTCAAAGCCTTCATTGAGTTTTCCCACATCTACTCGGACTCCCGTTGTCGTCCTGAAGTGACCAAACGGATTGCTTTGACCTCTTGCAGGGAAGTTCAACATTTGTATTTCAAAATGAACGTGCATCGTTTTTCATCACATTATTTGTATTGTTATGTATTTCCAAATGAACGTGCGTCGTTTTTCATCACATTATTTGTATTGTTACGTTCAATTGTAGGCATGCAGATACACAACACACACACACACACACACACCCCATTCTTGATTGCTAATCACGCCTGCAATGAGATAAGCCTGAGCCAAGCTGTCATGTCTGTCACTCTTCAAGCACACGCACGCACGCACGCACGCTCACACACATTCAAGTAAGGCTGGAAATGGCTCAATTGGTGCGTGGACAAACGTTGAGATCTGATTGGCTCCCTCACATCAAATAACTCTATTTGGAATTCAAGTCAAAAACATTTGACAGGAAGCCATGTGATGAAGCGATTGCCACAAATGTTTTTGTTCCAGCTCATTTGTCATTATTGAGGAAGGTGAGGTTGAGGTGTCCCGCAGGGCGCCACTCTCAGTCCGCTGCTCTTTTTCACTTACAGACCATTTCAAGATTCATAAAGAAGATACAAGTTGTTATACAAATGGAACAAAGCATTAAATGCTAAACTGAACCAGTCAATGAAAAAGTTGTTTTGGGAGAATTTTTTGGAATATTCCCCACATAAAACAGATTTCAAGTCAGCACGCAGGCATTCTCTGAGTCGGTGCATGTTTTTGCGTGCGTGCGTCCGTCGTCCGTCGTCACGTGCCGCCCGTTCCTCGTAAATGTCTGCGCCTCGTACGGGCCGGCGTGAAGTCGTCCAGAGGTTGTCGCGTTTTTCACCTCGGGCCCGCAAAAGTAAATGTTTAAGCCGCCCGCCGTAAACACGCCTCAATCATCCATCGCACCGACACACACCTTCTGGCAAATAAAAGGCCGCAGACACACACCAGCACGTTTCAAAACACATCTCCCTGCTGGATCATTTTTCAATAAAAGAAAAGTCAAACTGGGGAAAAGTAAAACTCAAAAAGATTTCTTTTGAGAACGTGACTTTTGGAGAGAAAAAACCTAACCAACAAAGCCATAAATAACTAAAAAGGCACATGGATATCTTTTCTAAATTCTCATTAGTCGGTCCACCATCTTAAATCTCCAAATACTGGAAGCGTGCGTGCGTGCGTGCGTGCGTGGGAAATGATATCTTCTCCCTTTCATAATCCAAACAAAATGTCCAAAGTAAATCATCAAAAACTCTCTCCTCCAAAGGCAAACAAATCATTAACGCAATTGCGTGACCGCAAGGTTACATGTGCACGTCCCGTCGATTCAAAGTTGACACTGTCCAGCGACCGATGAGACAAAATCAAAACAGGAAGTTGTTTGCAGCACTCCTAATTAAGAGGGACTCTGCTTCATGAAGGCCCTCTAGTGGCTCACAGAAGAATCGCAGAATTTGTACTACATTTTTAATGGCCATTTCATTTCTTTACAACTCATAGTTTGCGTTTCTATCCAAACCTGAAAATTGAAAATATGCTTTGTTTGCTTCCTATTTTTTTTATTTTAGTAGATTTAAAAATCGGCAGCACTAAATTAACCCCCCCCCATATCAGTATCTCTGAGCAGCAAGGAAGCTGCCGGGCTTCTTGGCTGGAGCCACAGTTCTGCCCAATCCATCATCCTTATCATTTGGGGGGGGGGGGGGCAGGGAGGGAGGTAGGGGCACTCTAGATGAACAGATGGATGAATGGACGGACGGACGGATGGATGGATGGATGGATGAATGGATGGATGGATGGATGGATAGAAGCGACGATGTGGGGGAAAGTTTGGGGGAAATTCGCCAAATAAAGGGCAGCCCTACTCAGTAATAGCATCATGATGCTGGCTGGCTGGCTGGCTGGCTGACTTTTGGGGGTTCTGGGATGAGCAGAGGAGTGATAAGCACTGATACAAACAATAACAAGAGGCACATCAAAGGCGCCGCCATTTAGATTTGGGCTTGCCCTTGAGGGGTTAGGACTCCAGACCAGGTTGGAACTTTTTCCTTTTACAACACTCAAATAAACAAGCCAGAGAGTCGGAATGTATGAGATAAAAACAAGAAGAAGAAGAGTTTACGGTCCGGTCTTTGGAAGCTGCCTCACACGCTCCGGCGAGCGTTAAAAACAACACACACACACACACACACACACACACACACACACACACACACACACACACACACACACACACACACACACACACACACACACACACACACACACACACACACACACACACACACACACACTTTCACTCCCCCAGGCAAGGAGCTGTTACTTATTCAGCATTTAAATGGCTAATAGTGACTAATGGAGGCATCACAAAAATGTCAATCAAATGTCCTTTTAAGAAAACAAACAAATATTAAAAGTAATTACATAGTCATACAAAAAGAGAAAAATAATGGAACGTCCCCAAAATTCCATGACACAAATAAATTGAGAATTAATTAAAACAACGATCGCAACTAACCAAATACTGAATTCTAAAAAAGTCTATGAAATCTATAAAATGCAAATAAAAAGTAACATTCCATACATTGGAACAAAAACATGGCAAAGTCTGAAGTCATGCAAAAGCCAATGCTAATACTAGCATTTGTGCTATTTACCTCTCAGTAAAACTCCCTTTTGTTATCACTTCACGTCCTCAAATAAACACAGACTATTTTAGCGCTGGGCTGACAGTTTTACAAGGATGCTAATGCTAACTCCAGGCTAACAGCCGTAAAATGAGTTTGTTTTCAAACATGATGTCCAGGAATAAACATTTGTCATCTTCGTGTGCGACGCTGTTTTTACAAGCACTGCGCACTCGCTAACTGTTCAGATTAAGAAAAGCAAAATTAAGAAATCAATCTCTCATCTATTCTGTTATGACTATGGCATTGCCAAATCAGCCATTTTAGAAGTTTAGGATTCCATTTTGGGGTCACTTTCCCGTCTTACAATGGTAACAATAGTGACTACTCTTATGATGCCCCCCGAGCGGTACGAGCAGCGGGCACTTAGCCCAGGCTAACGAGCCCCGGCCGGCCGGCCGGCCGGCCCGGGGGCCAAACAGATGCGTCTGCGTCATTGTCGCCAGACTCCACGTCGGCCATCATAAAAAAGCAAGAGCGATCGGTCAAGATGAAGACGGACGGACGGCCCCTGAAACGTAATAAAAGCGTCCCTGTGATGCGGCGTGCTCCTATTATCTTCATTAGCCAGCAGCGCCGTGATAACATTAAAGGGAAAGCTTCCTTTGTGCCACGCGCGTCTGCTCTACGCCAAGCTAACTGCTCCTGGCGGGAGACACAGCTGGTGGTCGGAAAAAATCCCATTTTACAAAGATAACAAAGAAGAGACCTGCGCCGAGGCTTCAAATGTTTCATCGTAACAAGTGGCCAAAAAAGCAAACAGGTCTGAAGACATGAAATATCATTTGGATTCAGATCAGATGGAAAGAAATTACACATATTTTGAAATCTGATCATCAAAGTCAAAGTCTGCTTTATAATGGCCAACGCAAATACGATTGCGGATGTCGGGTCGAATCGATATATTTATAAGCACCACCCGTTTTTCTCCATTTTGTATGTAAAATAAGGTCAATATGTGACATACAGTACAGAATCGTATCAAACAGAATGCTACAAAAATCGGTCGGTCTTTGCTAATTGGAAGCACCTGGCGCAAGTTGCGGGTCGGGCCGCGCCCTCGCTCGCTCCCGTTTACATGAAAGCGGGAGATTCCGACCCGGGGGCTCGCTACATCACGCCGCCGCTCTTCCGCTGATCTATCGGCCGTCTCGGACCGTGGGAGAAGAGAACACGCTAAAAACACGGCCGTAAGATAAACGAGCGCTTGTCAAGGAGGATTTCTTGAACTCGACTGAGAAAGGGAAGAAGCGACATTTGGTGTGTGTCCGTTTGTTTGGACTTGCACAAAGAAAGGAATCACAAGAAAGATAATGGAAATAAATCACCCAGTGGTTTTGCCAAAAGTCCAAATTTGCCTGACTTCTTTCACCACGATACTGACTATTTTTCCCCGAAAAGGACCAAGTTATGTTGTGTCCATATTGTCTCTCCTCCAGACTGCAAATCCACCACCAGATAATTGACATCACAATTTGGTGACGGAGCGCATGTTCACACGAGTATCCGGATTAAGGTGGGGAGGGCAAGTATTAAGGCCTTGGCAGCAGTCCCGAAGACGAGAGGCGGCGGCGGTACCAGCGGCATACAGTGACGTGGCCCATAAATCCCTCGCAGAAGAAGAAGAGAAGCGAGCGTCCAGATGTGAAGCGGCGCTAGTGAAGGCAGCGGGACAGATTTATGGTCCCCCCTTTCCTTAATGAGCCAACATCCTTTTTGCTCGCTCGCTCGCAAGACGTTTCAAGGAGGACAAACTCACCTCGTTGCCGCTTCTTCAGAATGCTTAAAAAAGCTTTTTCTGCCGGGCCGGGCCGGGAGTCCCTCGGGGAGGAGAATGTGGGATTTCGACGGTTTTTCTTCTTCCTGACGTCAGCCGAGCAACAGCTGCTGGAAAATTAAGGAGTGTGAAATACTTGAACGTCAACATAAACACAGCCTAGTGATATACAATAGCTAGCTCTTCAAAATGCTGAGGAAAGCGCTTTTTGGTGAGAAAGACGTGGCAAAAATGTTCAAGGCTAGTTTGAACACAAATTTTGGAAATGTCTGTCGCAGTTGCGCATCCCGACAGTAGCGTCCGACAAGCTCACGTGACCATTTTCAATGTAAGAAATCACAGGAGCTTAGTTTAGCTAAAGGCTGTGTTTGTTAGCTGATTATCCTAGCTTGGATTCACTGGAAGACCCTTGGTTACATAGCTTAGCATCGCTCTACGGTGTTCACTGGCGTCTTTGATTTCATTTCACGGACTTTTGGATTTAACGAGCGTCCGCCTTATCCAGCAACTAGCGTTATGGCTTTTAAAGCCGTCACCATTCAAAGCAAAAAGAAATCCTGCGCTTATTTCGGAGCGGCTGAAGCTGTGGGCGGCCATTTATGAGCTGTTAACATGACTGAAAGAAGCTTTTAAAGGCATAAGAGGTAACGGGGGATTTGTGTGGCAGGCAGGCAGGCAGGCAGGCAGGCAGGCAGGCAGGCAGGCAGGCAGGCAGGCAGGCAGGCAGGCAGGCAGGCAGGCAGGCAGGCAGGCAGGCAGGCAGGCAGGCAGGCAGGCAGGCAGGCAGGCAGGCAGGCAGGCAGGCAGGCAGGCAGGCAGGCAGGCAGGCAGCCAGGCAGCCAGGCAGGCAGGCAGGCAGGCAGGCAGGCAGGCAGGAGGCCAGGCAGGCAGGCAGGCAGGCAGGCAGGCAGGCAGGCAGGCAGGCAGGCAGGCAGGCAGGCAGGCAGGCAGGCAGGCAGGCAGGCAGGCAGGCAGGCAGCCAGGCAGCCAGGCAGGCAGGCAGCCAGGCAGGCAGGCAGGAGGCCAGGCAGGCAGGAGGCCAGGCAGGCAGGCAGGCAGGCAGGCAGGCAGGCAGCCAGGCAGGCAGGCAGGCAGCCAGGCAGGCAGGCAGGCAGGCAGGCAGGCAGGAGGCCAGGCAGGCAGGAGGCCAGGCAGGCAGGCAGGAGGCCAGGCAGGCAGGCAGGCTGGCCGGTCACTGACGTCTTCCTCCGCTCATTACCGCTTGCGAGACCCCTCCAAAGATGGGAGCATTTTCTGAATGGGCGAGGGCGGTGCATGCGGCTTGGGGGAAAGTGGCTAATCCAAAAAGGACTACATTTACAGGTGTTGTCCTCTGCCTTGCTTACCTGACCAATTTCCAAGGATGGACAGGGCAACCACCAAGAACCAGACTGCTTCATGAATGGGCGGGTTCTGGGGGGAAGGGCACTGAGATTCCCGCCCCCCTCATCCCAATTTTGCGTCCAAATTTCATTTCCGCGGCGGTGGTATAATCCACCTTGGTCAACCCCGAATGTTGCCATCTCCAAACGCGGGGCGTCATTAATCGCAGGTAGGGCTGACCGATGACAAGTTTCCCCACCTTATCCCAGCTGCTCTGAGCTGCCAGCTGATTTAGGACGCCCCCCGCCGTCCCCTCGCAGCCCGCCACCTCCCCGGTATGTAAACCATGTGCTGCAGGAATGTATAAGCAAGCCGTAAAAGAGGATTCGCCAGCGAGACGGACAAGACGGATGATGCCGTAAAACAAAAACAAGGCGGCTTCTTTTTTCGGGGCCCGACTTCTCACATGATGTGGAGGACATGTGGGCAGGGTGCTTGTGTGTTTTAAAAAAAAGCCCCGAATGGATTACAAGTTGGATAATGTACGAGCCTCGCGAGGGAACACAACAGCCAGCGTCCATCTCAGGACCTTTCGCAAAGCAGACACCAAACACACCTTACACGCAAACATACAGCATGTACACAATCGGAATTCCTTCCGTGGACTAGAACATCTGAAGAGTTTCTTTGAATGGAGATATTGATGTCGAAATCAAATCTTTTGACATCTCGGCTAATGCGACTTGGAAGATAACATTCGCAGAGGATGCGTGGAAGCTCCATTTATCTTGCTTGCCTCAAAACAGACCCCAGGAAAATGCAAACGGCCACTTGTGGATGAAAGCAGATCGTCGGCCCAGTCAGTCGCAGGAAGTAGCCGACGCTCCAATTTGGCCGATGGATTTTTGATTTTGACAAAGGGAGTGCGCCAAACGTTGACGTATCAAACAAAGCCCCCGCGATGATGTCATAGAGACGCTTCGTGTAATAATCGCACCGATAATCGGATCAAGATGGTTCCGTCTTAGCCCGTAATCGCCTTTTAATCATTGAAAGGCTTCCAAAATGTCAGCTTCATCGTCTTGTCGGAATGGCAGGACAATTCAAACAGAATTGTTTTTTTCAAGAAAGCAGACAACAGTCTGGTCTCCAAATTGATTTGTCAACTGTGACTAAAATGTTTCCGGAATTAAGGAAAGCGCCCGACTCTCCGGTTTTCCCGACAGGGCGGCTTCCGCATTTTAGTACCCGCCCTTCGAATTCATCAAACTTGGCGACAGGAAGTGTGACTCCCTCGCTCGCGTGGCAAAATGAACGCTTGTCACGCCGAGCGTGGTGAGCCCGCACGACGGGAAATAAATCTCAATTGGCGTTGCACCTTGTGTGAAAATGTGATGCCAAAAAGTGGCTTGTATTCAAATGCACAACTGAGGTCATGTGTTATAGGAGGGAGGCCTGTCTGCCATAAGAATAAAGCCCAAGGGGCAAAAAAAGTGGAGGGGGAGGAGGAGGAGGAGGAAGGGCAGCAACACAGGAGGCGTCTGTTTTTCCTCAGCGGACAAACGGCCCAGCCAAGTCGACACGCAAAAGCCGGCGGAATGAGAAAATGGCGCGCGGGGTAGCGGCGTAGCGCCTCCGACCGGCTCCCACAAGCCTTCCCGTCCGTAGGCGTGCACGCAACACTTGATGTTCACTCCTTCCCGAGAGAACAGCCGGCCGGATTGGAAGACTAAAAACAGTAACCCAAATGAGGTTATAAAGTGACGCACCCAATTTGAGCTTTATTTAACTCGCAACTCAACATTCTTTTTTTTTTTCCAGAATAACCCAACAGTTGGAGTTATTTAGTGCAAAACTGAATATTTTGGAGTTGTTGAACTTTTTTTTGCTGCAATAAATAACCCCCAAAGCCATTGTTTTGTTGTTAAAACTTTGATCTGCGTATCGCCAAGACTCCGGAACAGGCCATTTGTTTCCCGGCCAGACGTGACGACGACGTACCTGGACAGCGCGTCGTCCCGGTGGACGGCGTTTGATGATGATGTCATGGCTGCCAGGGAGGAGGGGTCTTTCTTTCTTTCTTTTGGGGGGGGGGTGAGTGCGCTGGCACCAGCGGGGCTTAGCCCAGATTGACCCCCAGCCTCTCATCTCTCCTTTCCCACATGACCTGGGCAGCCACAAAGCACTCGCGCTCAGATTTATGCGGACGGCGGCGGAACGGCCCAATGCCATCTCAGGTGTAATTTCAAGGAGTCGCTCTTATCTTTACAAGTATTTTAACCTAGAAATCCAGGCTAATTTATATACAACGTTATCAGCGCTACGTTTCTTCCCACGCTACGATTACAGCCGCTTGGGAAAAGCTTTTTTTTCCAAGGCATAAACAAAGTAGCTCAGTAAGATAAGCCGCTGTGACTTACTATGAGCAGTGTTGATAAGGAAAAACACCATGTGGAAAACAAGTATCACTGACAAGAGAAAAATTCCTTTTGGCACCTTTCCACCTATGCGGTCGCGGAAATTCAAAGCAGCAAAGGTGCGAAAAAAACGAAAAAGCTCGCCGCTTGGCACGCCTGCGACGGACGGCATCTTTGGGTTGAGAGCGCAAAGGTCACGGCGGCGACCGGGCCTCGATAAGCGTCCGATCGGAGCCGGTGTCGGCCGTGATTAGCATCCATTGGGAGTGGGAGAAGCCTGCGGCGGCGGCGGCGGCGTTTGGGAGTTATCAGGCTATTTTTAGATGCTGGCTGATAGGGCTGAAGCTGGCTGTGTTGGGTTCGGTTTTGAGAAGAAGCTAACCACCAAGCAAATAAACATAGCTTGGGTGGCCAAACAAAAAGGGACTTCAAATCACCTTGCAGGTAAAACTAATGGTCCAATGGTCCAACATCTGCGACCCATTGGTGGTCTTTAATGAGTATGAATGAACAAGCGGGGCCAGTTTAACTAGCCGCCCCCGCTGCCATTAGGGCCGTTGTGTTCGGCCTGAGCACAATGACCTCCAGAGTGTTGCTGCATTTCTTCCTGATTGGATAAAGAGCCTTTAGGAAAAGCGGCATCCGACTTTTACACGGCTGACGACCCCTTTCTTTTTTTTTTTTTTAGCCAATGCGGTGAACCAAAGAGATGTCCCCTAAGATTCCATTTGATCCCCGTTAAGGAGGATCATATTTTTTTGAACCTGACTTGTAGCACATTTTTACGGCTGTACTCTGACAGTACATTAAATTCAACAGGTGGTTACGTCAGGGGAAATTCCAAGAATACCTAATTTTTTTTTTGCTTACGTTTGAGTGGAGACCAAAGCCAAGTGTAATATCATCTAACCCGAGCCGAGCCGAGCCGACGCTAAAAAGTAAATCCCCGCATCTGAAACCATCTGAACTGAACGGATTTAAAACAAATGATTTTGTACTGGTGAGTTAGGGTTACGCTAAGAGTCATCGCCACGCTAAAAAACAAGTGAAATACGTCTGTCAAAGTTTGAGCCATTTCGAGTCTGGGGAAGCCCTCCAAATGGCGACAAAGCAATTTCAAGAGGGCCTTTATATTTGGGAGTGCCTGCCCGCCCGCCTGCAGTGTGTTGGCGAAAAAGCTTTTAGAGACGGCGGCGCGTCTCCACCTGGAGCTTTTGTCGGGGTCAAGCCAAGCGCTGCTGTTTTGACTGTCAGCCTGGCTGCAATCCTCGCCGGCTGCTCTGACACAGAGCAGCCACCCCCTGTTAAAGCCGCCGCTGTGAAATCATGAGAGCCCCGGCCGGCCGGCCGACCGCTCAGCCGGCGGACCTCCGTGGGCACGCACCACCCGCAGGACAAGGATGCCAATTTGACTGGATTGTCAAACATGGACATTCTTGTTTTTGCTGATCTTCTAAAAATGATGTCAACACTAATATTGCTTTGTGGCAGGAAATATAAACAAAGTGTTGAGCATGAAGATACGCATGAGCAAAGTTTTGCTCAATTAGTATTATAGTCTCAGTGTTTTGGATTTTTGTGTGTGAGCTTTTATTGATTTTTTGCTAAATCAAACCTTTAAACTCATATTCCAGTTTTAGGATTTTAAAAATAACATGACAAAACTTGAGTTCTATCATTTCAAGTGAAACTCGTTTTGTTTGGTAATTTTGTAAATACATTTGTGTACTTTGTTGTCAATTTTTTTTTTTTTTGTCAAAACAAAGAAAGAAAATTTGTTTTGCTTTAAGGTTGATTTATTTATTTTTTTCATAATAATCAATTCATGGCTTGTTACAAACTGCCAATTGCGCGCACTTATTTGTCGATTTGAAAGCCATTTTTGATTCCCTGACTGCCCTGTAGAGGTGCTGTTGATTCACCCTGCACTCATTTGCCATATATAGAAGAAAATGAAATCGAATGAGAAAAAGTAAAATCACAAATAACACAAACACGGAATTAATCGAATAGATTTGACAAGATTCTGATCCCTGCCTGGTGTATATTTGAAGATAAATCAAGCGTGGCTGTAAAGTTTTACATTCCTGCTAATGAGCACAAACAAAAGTAAAAAAAAAAAAAAGCCAAGAAGTTGCTTACAGAGTGTCACGGTGCGTCTTTTCCTTTTCTCCATCCCCTCAGTGTCACCTTCCTGCGGCATTCCAGACGTCCGTCTCTTATCTTTATTGGCTGCGGACGGGCAGAATTACAGCGGGGTGGGGGGGGGATGTCCTGCGGGATCACAGAAAAAGGCCATAGCGGGACAGAATTAATATCTATGCGTAAGAAGAGACGATCGGGGATAGTCTGCCGGGTCGCAGGCCAGGCCCGGCCCGGCCCGGCCAAGGTGCGAGCTAGCTCGAGTGGAGTGGAGTGGATGCAGTAAAAGTAAACGGTGCGCTAAAGCTGCCGGATCAGCAGCAGTTCAAAAAGTTTCTCAAGGACAGCTTGAGAGCAGTCAATCATGGTTCTGTCTTAGGGAAGGCGTGCTTGTACGGATTCGGGCCTTTTTGTTGTTGTTGTGGGAAATGGCTATACAAATAAAAAATGCTATTGTGGTTGAGATTACAAATATAACATTTGAAGGTTGTGTTTTTTTGGACATTTATAATATAAGTGAAATCCGCAAAGTAGGGTCACCCTCTCATCTGTACAATTTATGTGTCAATAAATGTATATGAAACCATTTAAGTGCATATTTTATTATTACAACATTAAATAATTGTTTCAAACATGTAAATAATAGCATAAATAACGTGCAGAACATTT
This sequence comes from Syngnathus acus, assembly GCF_901709675.1. NCBI lineage: Eukaryota > Metazoa > Chordata > Actinopteri > Syngnathiformes > Syngnathidae > Syngnathus > Syngnathus acus. The sequence goes on along the minus strand of NC_051099.1, from coordinate 323,479 downwards.
GGTATAAATATTGAAAATATAAACATTATACGTGTGTGCGTGAAACATGTTAACAAGAAGTACTGGGCAGGCTAACGAGTTAGCGGAAAGATGCTAATTCGCGATCGTGCTAACACACGAAAACGGATCTCTAAAGTAATGTAAACCAACATTTGGAGCAATACTACATTGTCCTAAAGGTGAGACCCATGTGATCGTTCATTTCTCGTAAGGAGACCCACTTACATCGTCAAAGACTGCTGCACCACTGTTACCGACATTATGTACACGAACGTGAAAACGTTGAAAACGGTACATCGGTTGAAAACGGCCTTCAAAATAAAGCACCCACCCTCAAATCAAATAACGGCTGAATAACATAGTAAAAAACATGGAGAATTCCTAACACACACTGTAAAGATGTTTTCACAACAGCTTTTATTATTTTAACAATTATTTTTTATAACAAGGTACAAGTCTACATCCTGTAAGTATGTTTTTAGAACTCTTTCATCATTATAACAATTTCTCTATAACAAGGTACAACACTGTAAATATGTTTTTAGAACTCTTATTATTTAAAAAGAATATATATAAAAAGGTACAAGTGTACGCACTGCAATTGTGTGGGCACTCCCTACCTTCTGCTGGCGTGTGGGCAACTTTCGTGCCATTTATTCCTCCATTTAGAAGTGTTATTTTGAACTTGAGTTCTTTTGGGGAGAAAAAAAACCGCGATGTAGTGAAACCGCGATAAACTGTTTTACTGGATTACTGTATCTGTTTGCGTGTTTATGGAACCAAAAATATTTTTGGACATAATGCTAACTTGGCTACAACTGTATCATTACATGCATTTTGAAATCCTACATTATTGTACACGAACTACAAAAGAGACGGCTGAGTGTTGACTAAAAGCGTTTGTGACATTTTCAGCTAGCGTCGTCCATTGTGACTTTCTGGACATCTGGATGAGCCAGCCGCTTTTCTCCTGGGTGGTTGACTCGCCCGCCCGCCCGCCCGCAACCGTCAAAGCGGCGCCACCGCTCGTCTCCGCAAACTCGACTCGCCCGTCTTAACTAACGTAATGGCGACATTGGGACGGAAACTTGACGTGTTTTTTGTTTAACTTCTGAGGGATAGCATCGGCGTGACGTGACCTCCGCTTTTTCCCGGAACGACGAGCGAGCCACTGCCGCGCCGCGCCGCGCCTAGTTGAAGCCGTTGGGTCGAACGTGCCGTGCCGTGCCTAATTGAAGCCGTTGGGTCGAATTAGCCTAGCGTGCCGTATTGTAAACACACTTTGATTCAAGGCTCCGAATTTTTGTTTGTTTGGAGATGTCGAGTGGAGGGTAAGCACTATGAAAAGCGGCGTCTAGCGAAAAGTAGACGTGACGACACAAACAATTACGCCGGGAATTCATAACACGGACAAGATGGCTGCTTGCGGTGCGGCCTAGTTGGGTCATTTCCCATGGCGATGGTGCCAAATGGCCACTCAACCCTTTCAGCACCTCCCATTGTCTGATATCAAATCCAAAAAGAACATTAAGAGAACCTTGTTGTTTTTGGTGGTTGGACCCAATTGCCGCAATAGAATTAAGAATTGAAGATTGAAAGAAGCGATTCGGGGAAAGAGGACGAGATGCTTTGGGGCTAGAGGCTTGGATTTCATGTCTGCCTAGTGGACGTCTTAATCAACAGTGTCAGGTTTGCTTTCTGGAGGCCGCATGGACTTCTTCAGGCTGACAGCAAGCCGGCCAAGTCACCAAAAACTTTTCAATCGCAACGTTCACACGGACATTTCAAGAGGAAGGGTGCAACTAAAGCATTTGTGTCCAAATATTGGCATCAAATGTAGTCAGAATTTTTATTTGTAAATAATGGTCAAATTTGAAAAATATTGCTATGTGTACTCATTCTAGTGTGAAAATAAAGGAATGCAGTGACAAAATGTATTATTATTATTACTATTGTATTTCCTATCCATCATGTTGAATTAAAAAACGTCTGCAAATTTAAAAACTTTTGTTGCAATTTTTTAAAAATATATTTCTATTACATATATTTATTTTTCCTTTGCCCATAACATATAGTGTTTAACAAAATATATGCAGCTACAAATTTCCTTTTGATTGTTGTTTTGAATATATTTTTTTTCCATTTTCTTTACTTAATGACTATCAGTTAAGAAAAAAGGCAATGAATCACGATTTTTTGAATCACCCAAAAGTTGATTTAAAAAAAAGAGAAAGCATTGCACACATCCTCGACAAGAAGTAGTGACAGCTGATTATTTAAAAGAAAAGGCAGCAAAGTGGCGCCGTGTAAACACAGTAAGGAGAGCGAACAGTTTTTATGGAATATGCACGAAGAAAAAAAACAGAACGAAAGAAACACACACTGCGTGATTTATGGTTGTATTTAGATAAGCTGCGACCCTTAAATGGTTTGAAAATAGCGTCAAGGTCAGGCGATGTAATGGGATCGTGCTGCTGCTGCTGCTGCTGCTGCTGCTGCTGCTGCTGCTGGCTGCTGGCTGCTGCTCTTGCTTTTTCGACGCGATGGAGAACGGACGGCAGAGCATGCAGGAGTAGGAGTCAGTGCCCATGCGCGGTCCCTCCCTCAAAACTCATCAGGACCTTTACCAAATAATGCATTCATTCAATCATGAGGAAAAAATTAGACGTTACTGGCAATAAAGAAAAAATCGAAATGTAACATTTAAGCTTGAGATGATGTTTAAAATTGCTTTTTGAATGAAATGGTAAAGCAAAACGGATGTCTCACTTTGAAAAGGGTTTTTACATCGTGAATGAACGAAATGCATTTCATCATCAGATCCAAAAGACGTTGACGTCACTGCAGAGAGAGGCGCGTCGAGAAGCTGCCAAACAAACTCCTCCCGCTTTCGTCAACTCTCCACCCCTCCAGGACGCGCATTTCTTTATAAACCTGGCGGCCTTCACCCGGGTCAAGTTTCTCTGACCAACCGGTGGGGCCTCACCGGGGAAATTAAATGTGGCGATTTTGTGGAATTATTACTTTCGTTTTGAGTGTGTGTTTTTTTCTTTCTTCCCCTCATTTGAAATGCGGCATGTTGGACAAATAAATACCTGAGCGGTGAATGACTCGTGGAAGTGGTCGAGAAGCGAGACGTCAACCGAGAGCGGCGGCGGCGGCGGCGGCAGCGGCGGCAGCGGCAGCAGCAGCAGAAGCCGGGCCAGGATGAACCTGATCGGGGGCTACCAGCACCATCATCATCACCACCACCACCTCATGCACGAAGCCTTCCCGTTCGTGCAGCGCTGCCACCAGGACGCACCGCCTTACTTCCAGAGCTGGGTGCTCAACCACGGCGAGGTGCCTCCGGACTTCCAAATCCAGGCGCCTTACCAGGCGGGCGCGGAGCTGACGCCGGCCGCGGCGGCGGCGGCGGCGGCGGCCTCCTCCTCGCAGCACGAGCACGCCCGCCTCGATGGCCTGCAGGCGGGCATGGCCAAGCGGCGGGCTTCCGGGCCCAAGAAGGAGCGCCGGCGGACGGAGAGCATCAACACGGCGTTCGCCGAGCTCCGGGAGTGCATCCCCAACGTGCCCGCCGACACCAAACTGTCCAAAATCAAGACGCTGCGTCTGGCCACCAGCTACATCGCCTACCTGATGGACGTGCTGGCCAAGGACTCCGGAGAGACGGAGGGCTTCAAGGCCGAAATTAAGAAATTCGACAATCGGGATCTGAAAAGGAAAAGAGAGATGGTGAGTGTTCGTTCACTTTGCATAGTCCACGCCAAAGGAAAATACTCCAAGAGCCACTTCATTGAAATGACGAAATGAGCTGTTTTCAAAGTAAGTCTGCTTTCAATCGGACAATTAGGAACTGGAGTCTGTCGAAATGCATTCTTGATTGGGGATAAAAAAATATAAATAAATAAAAAATAGAAAGAAAGAAAGAAATGGGAGAGGCGAAATTGACATGGCGTTTCATTTGATGGTCTGTAAATTTGCATCTTAAATGAATTGTATTCAATTGCGTTAAAGGGCGTCCGGTGTTGAAAAATCACCAAACCAAATCGTGTAGCTGCTTAAGACCGTACACTTGAAAATTGGGATTGGATCTGAACATGTTCCACTTTCATGGAAATAAGTGTGTTGGAAATTCTAGTTTGGCAACATTTGAATGATTTGGTAAATATTTGAACGGGAGTCTGGTATTTTAAAAAGACCTTTGAAAATTGTATATTTGAAATGAAATACAAATTGGAATCTAAAATGAAAAACAGGCGGAGTGAGTGTGGACGTTTCAATAGTCAATCCTTTTGGATATTCTGTCATTTCAACGGAAATTGGGATTAAAGAAACAGATTTACAGTTGGAGTCTGGTATGTAAAACATTGTTTCAAAACCAGTGATCTTAAAAAAAAGAGGGAGAATTTTAAATTCGTGGATTTGGAAGTTTATGTTCAGTGAGTGTAGTGACAAAAATGAACTTGACACTATGTCAGTCGCGTTATAATGGAGGGTTGCGAATCAATGAATATTGCAGTTCAAAATCCGACACTTAAAACAAATCGACTATTTCATCAAATCGAATGAAACTTTCCGCAGCTTTCTAGAAGGTTATCGATAGTTCAACTGTAGATTAGTAATAGCGCGAGAAGATGTAAAACGGAGGTATTAAAAAAGGAAAGGCGTGGAAAAAGCGGATTCACATGTGGAAAAGAATAACTTTGATAATAGCCTATCAATCGAGGTTTGCTTTAAATAAGTGTGGGCATTTAAATGCTGTCAAAACAAGAAGTACTGTCAATTTAATTGGCTGCTTTGTAAATTGATGCTTTTTAATGAAGGTTTGCTTTAAAATCAACATATTTTGATCTGCTCATTTGACCAACGTGCATTATTGCTTTACAAAAAAACAACGGAATTAAATACTTGTGGATTTTTTTTTAAATACAATACAGTTATCTAAATGTGCTATGGCATGTATGCGTTTATTCAGGTGTTGTCTCAGTTCAAGTGTTAAACCAATTGTATGGGCAAATAGACCTACAGCATTTCCATCAAGTGGTAATAATCATAGAAAATGTTTCATATACAACATGGGTTTTGGTCAACAACAAATGTAATTAGGTCTTTATAAATACAGAAAATTAAACAATAAACGAATATATATATATATATATATATATATATATATATATTTTTTTTTTTGTAAATAAGGCTAAAAACTGTAGAACACATTTTTAGTTATCGTGAGATGTTTGTGCGTTTTTTTTGTTGGTTTTTTTGGTCATGTCATTACGAATATGTTCTTGTTGTGGTTCGCACAGAACGAAGGTCCTGCACCGGACTCGTTTGGTCCCGAGAAGAAGGTGAAGGGTCGGACCGGATGGCCGCAGCAGGTTTGGGCTCTGGAGCTCAACCAATGACCCCCCCCCCCCCCCACACACACACACACACATACACACACACCGCAAATCCACCCTCAAGAAACCCCAGAAAACCACTTTTACGGCCATACGTGAATGCATCATTAGTCTGAAGAAAAAGGACCGCTCGTGTTCGTTCTCTCCTGCTGTTTTAACAAATGTGGAATATTGTGTTTCTCCGTCCCTCCCTCTTGTTGTGTCGCAAAGATCACGGTTTAAGTTATGTATTAGGGAAAATGGTACCTTTTAAATTATTCTTTTATTTTTGAACTCAAGTTGAAATTGCAACACGTGTACTAGCTGTCTTACTGGTTGAAATGTCATCTGGGTATATTTAGCGGATTATTTGGAGGTTTTTTGTTGTTGTTGTGGGGCTTCCCCTTTTGTATTGTGTTGTGTTTGTACTGGCACATTCTTTTTCTTGGTCTACTGTAGGTCGTTTTGGTGTGCTAATTTTGTTTCAAGGTGACGCAATTTCGTTGTATATAACGTTCAAAATGAGAGCATTGCTGGTATTTTCCACGAAGCCATACTCAGGCAAAATACGTACGTAAATGTATTGTTTTTGTTGTATAAGAAAAATGACAATCTACCTCAACGTGCTCACTGTCCGCTTGAATAGACGCACTCGAATGTGGTTCACTTTCAACGCAGCTTGATCAACTTGCAAAACACAAGAAAAATAACCATTTCCGTTGTTTATCATTATTTGTGCAAAATGTGGATTGGAATGTACATTAGACGTGAAACGATATAATAAATGAATATTATTTTATGACACCCGCTATTTTTTGTGACGTCTTTTTCTTTTGGGAGAGTCATCAAACTACTCCCTTAATGGAATGATCATGTTCGGTAGAAAATGCTCATTTTCTTGATGCATATACTTTTAATCATCACTTCTGAGAAACCAACTCCATTTAGAATGGAACCAGGTAAAACCAAAATGAAGTCAAACTACTCACCCGCTTAATCAGAATCAGCTTTATTGACCGAGTTGGGCATGCCAAACAGGGAATTTGACTCCGGTTGAGCTCAGCCTTTTTTTTTTTTTTTTGCATTTAAGGGACTGACAACATTCAGGCAACTACCCACATTGAAGTGGCTGGCTGGCGAGAGCAGGATGTTATTGCCCAGTGATGGATGTCTATGAGCGGGACATGGGAGGGGTGAGCGACAGCCTGGGGAAAGACGCTGTGCTGTGCTGTGCTGTGCTAGGTCGGCTGGTTTTGGGCTATAGCGCTCTGGAACGCCGTTCGGAGGAGACTAGTTCGAACAGACTGTGACCTGCTTGGGTGAAAGAGAGAGAGCGAGAGAGAGAGAAGGGTCTGCAACTTGCACGTTTCCTGTAAAGAGAGGTATTCATGGAACAACAGTGTCACCTAGTGGTGACCTGCCGGCACTGCTGGGTTAAAGTGTGACGTGTCAAATTTGCGATCAGACTGACTTCAAGTCAAACTACTTACCTGTCCATGAAGCCTGTAAATGAGGTGCAAGGAATTGTTTGGAGAGCAATATTGTCAGCTAGCGGTGTGTTTAGCAACTTCTGTAGTTGAGAAGAAAGTCGCATTGAATACAATTTCATTTGCGTACAAAGTTAAACCATCCAGTCACGTATAAGCCTGTACATTTATTTGTTTCATTAGGAGGAGCGATAAGCAGTCATATTTAAATACAAGTGGGGTTTCTAATATGACCACGGTTAATGCAGCTTATGTGTGAAGAAAGACAGAAGTCATCAGCTATGTGATGCCAATGAAAACTTAACAGCAAAACTGAAAATGTGGGTTAGATAAACAACAAAATAATCCCAAATAAAAGTGTGTACAAACACTTTCTTGGTGTTGTAGTTCGACTAAAGCGAAAGGCCTGCTCAAGTTTTGTTGTTTAAGAACTACAGCCAAAGAAAAGCTAGCCTTCAGCTATCTAGGATTACAAACAAGCGCATCGCATCGCTCTCCGACGATAAACACTCATCACGGGTGCATTTAACCCTCCTGTTTATGCTGCTTTCTTCGGAAAACTAATCATGTTCTCTGGGTCCATTTGACCGTTGCCCCGAATTTTGTTGGGAATTCATATACAAAAATTCAACTGTGACTTTTAGCGCCCTCTGTTGACATTGCGGGTTATGGAGCTTTTCATGGCGCTAAAATTCAGAGATTTTTTTTAAGCTCCTGTTACATTAATAGTGATCAGTTGGGTCAGTTTGACACGTTATCCAATAACTGTCAGAACGAGTAAACAAATTCCCCAAAACATGTACTTATGCAAATTTACGTTAAAAAGGCCAGAAAGTTTGACAGTGGGTCAATATGACCCATTCACCAAAAAGTGTCAGCAGTGGGATATAGCAAAAAAACAAATCATGTATTGTAACCACTACGCTTAAAATTTTTGTAAACGGGTCAATTTGACCCGCACAGTTACATGTTTTTTTTTTTTTTTTAGCTTTTCACATATAACAATCAACACTAAGCTTTTGGGTGAAGGTTTTTATGTAACATTCCTATTTGTTTCTAAGGAACCAAAATTGTTCCTAGGTCAATTTGACCCATTATTTGGAAGTTGTTGAAAAAACAAATCCCAATGAGGATTTTTTTTTAAGCTAGTTTCATGACTCACCATTCCAATGGAGTTGTTGACATACATTAAGCCACGGCATGTAATACTTACTACCTGCAAAATAACAGGAGGGTTAAAGACTGGGCCAAGAGCTTTTATCTACCGTGCCAGTGCTAGCATTCAGCGTGAACAATTTCTTTACGCAGTGCGCATCTTGGTGGGGAAAAGACGACATGCAAAATGTCAGCAGTCTGGTCCTGGTCCTTAAGTTCAAAACAAAAGGATTTTTGGAAGTACGTTATGTTGACTTTCCCGACGAGGTCAAAGGGGTCGTCATTCTGTCGGTGAGCCTTTTGGCGGCACACGGTAGGCAAAGTCAACGCGAGTCAGTCCCGGCCGGTGCTTGAGTCGCAAAGGTTTGGGCCAAGCAAACGACGGTCGGCGGATGGTTGCGACTGTCCTCCCGGGATGTGCTTTTTGGCGAGAGGGTCCAGTTTTTGGCCGTTTGTCCTCGTCTCGTCGTTTTTTTTTTTTTTTTTTTTTTTAGTCGAGCGCTTTGCTGCCGCCGACGCCGCCGTCGCCCTTCTGGTCCAAGCGGCTCTTGCTGCTCTTCACCATGTAAATAAAGTAGGTCAGCGTTTCCTTCTCGTTCACCGGAATGTTCCTGAAGTGACGGCTCACCGTCTGCGGACGCACAGGACACAGGGGATCAAGGATTTGACAGCAGGAAGCACGCGCAGCCCGATCTATCACTTCTCATGGCTTCTTCCATTTTTCTTTGGCTTGACACGCCTCTGTCCCCCAAAAAGCCTCCGGTCCACTCGGTCTATTTCTGCCTTTCTTTAACTTCTAGCTATGATTGGGCATTTGTAGTGCTGCCCGCCGATAGGTGTTTTTGACATTTGCCTGACAGTGTGCATGCGAGCAACTGCCCTGAGCTTAGCAGGAAAGAAAAAAAAAGATGAAGTAAACAAATACTCAGTGCTGCTAAGCGCAACGGGGGAGGGACACTGGCACAGCTGTGGCTGGTTGTCAGCCGCCGACTGGCGTGTTCTTAATGACGTGCGTGGCTCGTTAAAGCCACGTCCTAGTCTGGGGAAACATTCAACTTGCGGCCGGTGCCATTCATCCGCCATACAGGAGGTTTTCAGAAGACGCCTAACCATCTCTCGGTGAGCAATTACGGCACCGCGTACGTCAACGATGACTACAGCGACAAACGCCGATGGCAACGCGGCTTAGGGTCAAAGTCGCCCGCCAGTCACACACACCCAATTGTAGGCGCAAGTCAAGTCCATGCCGTAGGATAAATAAGGCGCACGAGTCGGACGCTCATAATGAGGCCAAACGGCGTTTTAGCATGATGAAAATGAAAAGTGGACCGAGCGCAAACCTCACAAGGTCAAGTCAACCGAATTTCAACTCCACCCCATTCACACCTATTTGGCATTGGGGCGGGCGGATTTGCCGTCGTCAAATGAGCGCTCACCTCGGCTAGCTGGGCCTTGTTGAGGCCGGGCCTGGTCTGCAGCTTGTAGTGTCGCTTGTAGCGCCGCAGCGTGTTCACCTGCAGCTGGAACAGGTCCACCTGGGAAGACGGAAGTCAGTCAGTTCCCCGGACCGGAGTCGTCCGATGGCAATCCGACACCTCGGCTTCGTGCGGCGCAAGGGAGCGAGCGCCTTACCTCTGGCACCTCCACGTCATGGTCCGGGGACTCGCCGCCGTCGTCGCTCGTCTTCCTCTTCCTCTTGTTGCGCACGCTCTGGATGAAATTCTTGTGGAAGTCGCAGATGTACAAGTGGCGCACCTACAGATGAGGAAAAAGGAAAATAAAGAGGGGAACGCAATGTTAAAGTGCAGTTGCGAGTGGCGTAACGTTCCCGAGCAAATGTGTAACAGAAAGTTTCTCTGCTGACTAATGTGCACATTAAGCCCATCTGCAGTATATCAGCACTTAGAAAAAGGGGTGGGGTGGGGGGTGGGCATCCACATATGCCTTTGAGTAGATTCCGCTACCAAACTCACCGAGTGGGAAACGACAGAAGCATGTGAACTTAGGCAAGACGCTGGAATGTTGCTTTCAAATGTGTCCTGGCGACCGACCTTGATTATGTGAGCCAGCGCACGCCATTTCTGTAGACATGACTTGGCACACATGATGGAGGGAGGACACGTTTTGAAAGATTGCAGAGTTCGGCAATCCCCCGCCAGGCATGTCACTCTCAAGTCTAGCACGGGACCCTGAATGTTTGATTACACTTTCCCTAATGTCACAGTTAGTGACCATCGGGACACGTCGGATGGAGCTCTTGTCACGGTCTTTGTAAGAGTACCGCAATGTCCTCGCCGGAATGTTGGACGCAAGGGAACAGCTAAAGCGGCTAACATGAGCACAGCTGTCTAAACTCGCTCGTTTAGCAGAGAGCGGCACAAACAACAAAGGCCGATAAAGCTTGCCTTGCCAAAAAGCAGCCAAGCATCATTTGAAAAGACCAAGTCAAAGAGTTGAAGACGATCCGCTGTAGCTTAGCATTAGGTGTCAATCAACCGGTTAACATGTCGCGTGGAGTTGAACGCCCGCCCGCGCCGGCGAGCGGCCGGCCAGCAGCGAGTAAAAGTCGCCTTTTTCTTCCCCCCTTTTCAATGTCACTCACGCTCTTGTCGATGTCCAGCTTGAGTTTCTTCTGCGAAATGCTCTTCTGGATCCGCTTGCTGAAGGAGGCGTTGCCGGCGGAGCGGCCGCAGCGCTCGCCGTCCTCGATCAAGCAGCAGCTCTGGCCGTAAAGGGGCGGCGCGGGCGGCCCGTCGTGGCTGTCCTCCTCGGTACTGAAGCCATTCATCCTGGAGGGAACCACTTCCTCAAGCAAACAATTTCACACACCACTAAATCCCTTTCGAAAGCGCAAGTCCGGTGAGGGGATGAGCTGGTCGGGATCGGGCTGATTTCCCCCAATGAGGACTTTTTAGCGCCGAAATCCTCCGAAGCGAGCCGAAAACATGCTGCTGCTGCTGCTGCTGCTGCTGTCTGTCGCCATTCGAGCAGCCCGACCGCGGCCGGCTAACGTACGTGTACTAGCTCCGGCTAGTTAGCACAAGGTGGAATGGATCTTCCTTCCGTTGAGCGCCCACGTTTCGCCGATGACAGCAATCACGACCTACTCCGGGTTGGCGTCAACTCAAAGCCAACGAGCGCGACAAGTTTTTTGCAAACAAATTGCCGTTTCAATCGTGACAATCGCCTGCTTTTACCATGGACGTGCTGGAGTGGGGGGAACGGAAGTTTCCCTCACTCCCTCGCCGCAATTGGTCGCTTTTTCGATTGAGGTGGGTTTAGCAAGGAAACGCCGCTAGGCGATTGGCTGTGATGAACGCCAATCATGTCGCAGCACCTCCCTGTGCATATGGCTCCACACGGCTATTCAAATGTTTCGTCGTGATGGACGCGAGGGACATTTAACGACACATTTGAGTCATTTCGAGCAATGTTCGACCAAGCAGACCATAAAACCTACTCCGTTAACCGTTGAGGTCGCATTTATTAACACGATAGGCATCAAGACGCAAGGCCGCAAGATGCATGCTTTCTGTCTGTTGACATCGTCATGCTATGATGCCATCGTTGACCTGACAGAGGGCGACAGAGTCTACCAAATGAAAAAGAGCCGTGTTTTGAGACGTTTGCAAAAGCTTTCGTTTATACACTACCGTTCAAAAGTTTGGGGTCACAAAATTGTTTGGGTGACCTCAAACTTTTGAACGGTAGTGTATATATTTATTTAGATAATTATTTATAGATTATATATATAATCTTCTGTGTAAAAAATCTTATAATATATATGTATACTTATATTCATAGATTATATATAATCTTATACAAATATAAGATATAATTTATAATATTTAATTCATAATATAATATTTTATTATAATATTTACACTACCGTTCAAAAGTTTGGGGTCACCCAAACAATTTTGTGACCCCAAACTTTTGAACGGTAGTGTACATTCACTCGATCGATTTCGTGTTTACAATTTGAAACAACAACTACCGCGCACTTAGTAAAGTACAATACTGGGATGGAACGTGAAGATTTCTGGAGTCACTTTCAAAGCCCTGATTTCCATGTTCATTAGACGGATACGCTTTTGCTTGTGATCAATCTAGCTGGTGCTCGTGTGCCAAGTCACGCTCAGATGATGTGGAAGCTTCAAGCAGAGGACATCATTACAAAAAGTAGCATAGCGGAAAAGCCAATTGGATTATTGTCTTGATGAGGCCAATATAGGCTCGAATGGAGCTTTACAATGTGATGAGACTGTCAAAGAAGTGCTGTGAAGATGGATCGACTAGAGATGGGAAAGCAAACCATACTAGGTCAGATTCACAACATGGTAATAGTTGACTCAAGGCAGGCAGTGGAATGAGCTCGAAATGGATGTTGCACCAAGCAAAATGGCTGACTTCCTGTTTGAATTCTCGACACTTTTTCAAGACTAGAGATGGTAAAGCAAACCATACTAGGTCAGATTCATAACATGGAAATAGTTGACTCAAGGCAGGCAGTGGAATGAGCTCGAAATGGATGTTGCACCAAGCAAAATGGCTGACTTCCTGTTTGAATTCTCGACCCTTTTTCAAGCGTCCTTTTATGACCAAATGTCCTCTTCAACAACAACACTAGATGGCAGTGGTGTTTCTTATGTGTGCATGTGCCACTTGACCCAGTTGACTCCCCAATTGCAAATCACATCATGAATCCTAAAAGTCGCCAGAAAGTCTTGGATCACGGAATCATTTGCTCTTCTTCCTTGGTATTCCTATAAACAGAGAAGGGTTCATCTGCAGGTCGACCTTAAATCTTGTGCTGACACCAATGAGAAAGCGCCGGCAAATAACGGCGGGCGGGCAGGCAGTCAAAGCACCACGACGGAATAAATATTTAGGGAAGTGGCAATTTATGAAGCGCTTAAGGCGGACTTCCTGGCCCTGGATTCGATCTGCAGGATGTTTTCAATATGCTTTTTTTTGTCCTGATAAGAAGCACCGTGGCCCTCCCTCCAAACATACCGAGCGAGCGCAAATGAAGCTGATTCTTTGTGTAATGCAGTCAGTGCGCTTAAGGCGGACTTCCTGGCCCTGGATTCGATCTGCAGGATGTTTTCAATATGCTTTTTTTGTCCTGATAAGAAGCGCCGTGGCCCTCCCTCCAAACATAGCGAGCGAGCGCAAATGAAGCGGATTCTTTGTGTAATGCAGTCAGTCAAAAGGAGCGCAGCGGAAAGCAAAAGGAGATTTTTCTGGAGGTTAAATGATGAAAGTCACTGGCTATAAAAAAAGAAAAAGAAAGAACGCTCACCATTTGTAGAGCAGAAAGAAGGCAGAGAGAAGAGAAATGCGCGACAAGATGTTGGTGAGATCCATGCAAAACATGGCCGATGACTGTTGAATGCTTTCACGGACTGGTTAGAATTAAACACGACTTCTTCTTCGAAAGGTCAAAAACGGTGTTTTCAGCAATGCTCAGATGGCTGGAACACTTTTGTGTGGCCACTTTATTTATGCACCTCATCTAAAACTGTGAAGCATAAATGTACTCATCAATATTTATACATTTATTTATGATACCGATTTTCATTTTTTTTTCTATGACAGTAACAATCAAAAAACCTTTTCTATCTTATATTATTCAAACCTTAATCTGTCCTGGGAGCACTGACATTCCAAGTGCCATGAAGAAAAATACGCATCAAGTGCAACCTGGGAGTCCCCCGAGGCCAAGTATGTATTTTATTACCATCTGGTGGTCAAACGAGAGCACTGCGACGCGAATCAGGAATCAATCAGCTTTTATCGTTGCGCGATATTGCCTGCTGTTTATGAGAATTTATCTGTGTTGCTATTAGTTGGACAGGCGTGACAATATATTTAGAGCGTAAAGAGGAGCACACGAGGCGAGGCCTCTTGCGCAACAAATGACGGCCATAAAAAGACGCATCAAGTGATGGATATCAAGATGAATTGCGATATTTGCTCGCTCGTAGCAGCCAGCCAGCCATCCAGCCATCCAGCCATCCATCCAGCCAGCCAGCCAGCCAGCCAGCCAGCCAGCCAGCCAGCCAGCCAGCCAGCCAGCCAGCCAGCCAGCCAGCCAGCCAGCCAGCCAGCCATCCAGTTGAACAGAGAGGAGGCGGAGGGGCGAGGCGGATCGGGGGGGCCTGTGGCCGTCCGTCCGCTCGCAAGGCGAAATGAGCGATTGATTTTGGCCACTCTGTGATAACGCGCAAGTCGTCGGTGATCAATGAGCCAACATGAGCTCGGGCACGCTTCGTCCTTGCTTTCAAGTCCGCCAGCCCTCCATCATCGTTTCTCATGGGGTGAAATGAAATGGAATGGAAAGGCACTTCCAAGGCTTTGCGTGTCCATTTTGGACAATGGAGAGTAATGAATGTCCACCGATCCAGTCGTTGGCTTTCAGTGCTCCGTTCTTCCGTACTTAGCTGGATGACTAACGCCGATCGGCGTCAACCGTACATGAAGAACACAAATTGCTGCCTTCAAGGGGACTGGGAAATGGGACATTTGGTTCCGAGTGTTGCAACGGTGCACAGGTCCCAGTGCTCGTTTCCGTTTCCATTTGCTAGTGACTAAAACGCAATGAAGTGGTCAACGACTCAAATGTTTCCCACGTTGCTCGTATCCATATCCACCGTTTGTAATGGGCTCCCTCCCACTATGAATTCAATTCTTTTTGTGAGGAAATGTAACAACAGGTTGAGGCCAATTAACTTGAGTCCAATTTCGTATTTTTGTTTACCTTTCACAGTGGAATGGCCATTTTTCTCCAACACACTCACTCCTATGTCCTCCTTCCTGATCCTGCGGACAGAAGAAGGGAATGATCAAAACAAACGCCAGGCCTCATTCAAGCATGCCAAATGTGTAGCGGGGGCCAGCCCAGCGACGGGGCTCATAAATCCGCGGCCGTAAGCAACATCTGGAGCTCAGCTCAGCTCAGCTCAGCGGCGGCAGCGGCGTTACCAATATGTCCACTTTCTCCTTCCAGCCTCTGATCGATTTCCCTCCTTGCAAGGTCGTCCTTCCCAACCGCGACCCGGTCTGTCGCTCTTGCTAGATCATCACGCTGCGTCCATTGGGCCGGCTAGACCGTCCATCCGCGAAGGGGATGACGGGCCAAGTCTGGAAATTGCGAGAAGGAGTTGCTAAAAACGAGTGAGAAATACGCTGGTCATAAAAGGTGGCTGCCGCCGCCGTTGTGGAAGTGTCACATTGTGAGCCGTCTCAGGGGATACCTGAGCTGTCAGTCAGCTCAGCAGCTCAGCCGCTCAGCCGCTCTCTGGACCCCGGCTGTCGATCCTCCTCCCTCGTTTCTCGACATTATCACCCGCGATCCCTCCCGTCCGGTCTCGCCTTTGACCTGCGAGCGCTGCGTCTGGATTTCAAAAGGCAGGCCTGCCTGTGTGAGCGGGTCTCTGGTGGCTGGCCCTGACCCGGAGAATACTTGACTTTTTTTCCTCCCTCCCTAATGAAAGGAAGCGCCATTCCTCCTTGCTGGCTGCCTTCATTTGGAATTGCGTCATCATTTATTCCCGTCCCAGCCTTTGCGGCTGGCTCCGAGGTCGGCAATTATCTTTCACGCACACGCTCGGCCGGCTCATCATTGGATGAATGGGCGCTACCCGTCGAGACGCCTTCCTGTCAGAGATGCCTGACAATCTTTTCAGAGGTAAATTCCTCCCTGCAAATTGGGCAAAAGTGGAAGCACGTCACGGATGTCTCCGACGCAGGAGGGCAATCATTATTTGTGACGTTGTCGTCCTAACGCTTTACATCTGCTGTCGCCGTTGTTTGTTTTCATTTCCCGCTGAATAATTGCCATACAACATTTCTGCGTTGCAAGTCAATTGGATTCATCTCAAAGTGTCGACGTCATCATAAAACCTTTGTCGAGACGATGCCGGAAGCAACGTTCCTGTCCAGAATGGGATGTCATCAGAATCATATGATTGTTTTTTTCTTTGTTCGATTGCCATTCAACAGTTATACCGTCATCACAAAAACTCTTATGCGACATAACGCTGCGATGGTTTTTGCTACATATGCTAAATTGTTACATGCATAATGTTAGGGTTTACGGATTATCTTGATCCTATGATTATGTTGGAATGTAGACTCGACTTATTAACTTTGTTTCAACCTTTTACCTTTCCTTGACTCTGAAAAGTGTAACCATTCAGTTGTTGAAACTTTCCAAATGGTGTGGAAACATTCTTGCTTAGTTTGTCATCTAAAATGCTCCACTCGTTCCTGTTTCCACGACCTTGTGAAACAAGGAGCTGGGACCCTCCGCACTGATTAACCAGTTGCTGAGGTGACCACCAAACATGTCCAATGTCACCCCCACCCTGCTTTCTCTCAATAAATACTCTCTTGCAAGAATCCAAAGTCAGACCTCATTCGATCATCGCTGTACGCACAGCGACGAATGACTCTCCACTTGCAAGTGCTTAAAAAGGGCATACTGTCTCCCGTGTGGTTCTTGCCAAAAATAAGTTCGAGTGAGCACCACTCGAAGACATAACATCAGGTCACATGACATTCATTCCTTCATTCATTCATTGATGCTTTCTGGAGTGACATCACAAAAAAGTCAAAGAAAAAGTCAGAGAGCTTCAGTAAAAGAATCTCGCCCCGCCCGCGTTGGTTCACGCTGGCAGCTATTTGGTCCTCGGGTTCATCTCAAGCTGCTTTGCTATCTGCTGTGCTGCAGTGAGGCTGCAAAAGCTCCGAGCAGATCCCTAATTTATTTTATTCCTGCCTCGGTAACTATTTACCCTGTGAGCTCTTCTCTATATTATTTTTGTAGTGTGTGTGTGTGTGTGTGTGTGTATTTGGGGCCAGCTGGATCACATAAATCCCCAAAGGGTGAAAGCGACCGGCACGGAACGAGAAGAGGACCTTCCCTGGAAATGGGTTTGCCGTCAACCCTATAACGGCCCTTTTTAATGACATTTCACAGCGGGCTGATTAAACACGGCGGCCGATTGCAAACGGGCCTCACTTCCCTCCCGCTTCTTTCTTTCACCTCGACAACTTCATCCTCACATCGACTAGTTATTACGTTTCGATTTTACGGCTTCTATTCGTTGAGCATGTGTTTGATTACAGGTCACGTGACTTGTGTTGCGGAAAAAGGATTGCGTTTTTTTCTTTTCCCCCTAGCTTTTATTCTGTAGCGCAATAGACCCCAGTTAGCGAGAAGGGCTCGGCGGCGTTACGCAACACGACTTAAGATGACACAAAGCCGAGCTGAAAGCTTGAATGCAAACTTTGTCTTGTCGCGACACTGCCGAGCGACTTTGAAGGCCCTTCGAAAACAATCACGGCGGACAAGTACAGTTGTCTTTGCGCTTAATGCCACCAGATGGAACTCTCGGAAAAGCCACAATTGGATTAGAGCGAGCGCTTTGAGCGATGGCGGGGGAAAAAGAAGCCGTCGGCTCCGCTGGCGTCCAGTCCAGATCGCCCCTTGAATAATTCATCGGCCGGCCGGCGAAAAAACATAAGCTAATATGCTTTTCTGAGTATGATGGATGGCGTTTAGTCCAACGGAACGCAACATGAGGCGGCGGGATGCTCGCAATGCCGAGTGGGGGAGGAACATTCCGGTTAGCCGGCTTCGACCCGATCGATAGTGACAAGTTTGATTTCCAAATCAAAATCTCATTTATTCCGAGAGCGCGGACGGAATGTCCAAGTATCTTAAAAGTACCGGCAGCAGTTTGGGGAGTGTGTGTGTGTGTGTGTGGGGGGGGCTGCAGGTGGACTTCATATAATATTTCATATTGCTACACTCCGTCGTGTTGTCCTACGCTAATTATTCACGCGCGACTGTCTTGTCCGTACAACGCAATGAAAGTCAACTGACGACGACCTCGTTGCAGGGGTCGTGCTCGTTAGGACGCGCTTCCTCATTAAGTCGCAGTCATGTAAAAAAAAAAAAAAAGAAATAGAAGTTGTGATGTATATTTGATGCTGTGTTGGGCTTACGCGCTCGCTACCTCGCCAAGACGGCATGAAACATTCATCAGCTCATTTGCATATCAAGCGACTTTTCTGCCGAGCTAAATTTGGGGCGGAGGAATTACCTCGCCTGTTTCACCGAATCGACGTACACGCGCTTAACACACGGGAGACAGAATATCTATTTCGGGCTTGTTTTTTTTTTTCTCCCACACATGCTTCCGCCTCTCCGAGTCTGACAGCCGTTCTTTTCTTTTCTTTTCTTTTCTTTGCATTCCTTAACACCTCGGAGACCCGCGATAAATTGTCGACATGTAAATCTCTCGTGTGTAAAATTGTCTGCGCTTAAGGAAGACGTCAGCGTCAGTGTCGTTATTGCCGACAACTGGCTGAAGATGACGACAAAATGTTTGTTTTTTTCAAAACGCTTTGACAGGTCCCGCCGGAGATATATGGACGCCATTTTGCGGTGACGACGTCAGTCACGGACGGCTAAGTGGGAGCGCTTGGCGAACAGAAACGTTTCCTGCCACACTTGTAATTGATTGCTCAGCAGGGTTCGCCGCCAAGTTTGAGCAAATGATTGGTTGAAACGCTCACGTGGCATATTCAGAACACCCAATTGACCACAAGTAGTTTGAAAGCATCCTTCTGAAAACCCTCCAGGAGAAAATGAGTATTTTGCGTGGAAATGACCAGCGTGACCGACCGGCGCTAATGGTGGGCAGCCTGGGGCCGCCGCCGAGGCAGACAAAACGGGCGGGCGGGAATGTTGATTAACATTGGCCTGGCTCATCATGGAGGCGTTTAATGATCGTTTTCACAGTGGAGAGGAGTCCTCGGCAAATGGTTTGTTGGCAAATATAGCGTGAAGCAAAAAGTCCTCATCTCTACTTAGTGCTTTTGAGTGAAGGCCTACTTGTGAGCGAACGCAGGTGGACGGACGCTTCATCCCAGGTGAGGGAGGGAGCGAGGGAAGGAGGGAGGGAGGGAGGGAGGGAGGGAGGGAGGGAGGCTCTGACCCATGGCGACCAGATGGGCCCCGGCCCAAAGCGTCCTTCCGTGAGGGTCACTCGGAGAGACCTCGGCTGCTCTTTCCGCCTCATTAGGAAGCCGCCTCGCCTCGCCTCGCCTCGCCTCGCCTCGCCTCGCCTCGCCTCGCCCTCCCGCGCTGGCCGTCTGGCGGCCGGCACCTTGTCGAGAGGCTTTTTTTTAAAACAGGAAAAAAAAAGGTCATTTCCGGGGTCGCAGCCGTCAGTCAATCATAAGGCACATCAAAACAAATCCGACTTATTTTGGGGATGAACCTTTGAATCCCACACAGCTGCCAATGTCCTGCCGGCGAAGGTTGAAAGCGTCTGCACCAGGCCTGTGCAATAAAAGCAGTCATGTTCCATTAGCCCGTTGACGCTAGCCGGACAGGACACCTTCGTACGTGCTTTCATCTGCTATCGACTTTATGGATCCTCCCGGTGCCGCCTATTAGTCTCCGCGGACGGCTCGAGGTTCCTGGCGCGCGCGCGGGCGGGCGGGCGGGCTCGGCCGAGCGCGACCCAGCGGGATTGCCGAAAATGAGAAAAGGACAAATTAGCCGTAGAAAGCTCAACGGAAACTTGTCAGCTCGGGAGGGAATGCGTAGCCGTGTGGATAATTGGACCTGTGGATCAACACCGGAGCCAAAAAAACAACAACAACACATTCGCGGTTAACTCTGAATGCTAACTCATGCTACACGTAAGCAGTTAACTCTGGATGCTAACTCATGCTACACTGCAGTTATAATCCAATCACAAGGACTCTTTCTGGAGTTTCTGACAATATAGTGAGTGCTGATATAACCGGATAACAAACAGAAAGCCTCGTGTTGGGCTATCTAATAAAGCTTGTCCCCCCCCATGCGTTTATGGAGAACTGTGATGTTCAAATGCAGCCCGGAGGCTCTTGCTTGATCAAATGATTAGCAAGACTGCCTGCCGCCTACTGCAGCAAAATCATCTCGGCCGCCGAGAAGATGGAGTTTGTAAAGTAAATGTGTGATGAGTGCGGAAGGCTTTCATGGCTTGTTTTCTTTGGCTGCCACTTTGGCACCTCAGCTGGCCGCTCAAACTGTTGATGGTCCGTCCGCACAGCAACGGCTGCAAATGAAACGAGGTGAACGGCTGAGGCTCCGCGCACAAAAGTTGGACAAAATCATCCTGTCGCTTTGATCAAACTGACACACCATACATAACGGGGATCCAAAAAAAAAACCCCCACACACACACACGGCGAGTGGTGAAGTCGCCATGGCGACGCCGGACCACAGTGAAACTGACAGCTGATTATCATTACAAGAATGTAAGAAAAAGTCTGGCGGGGATTGAAACGTCGGTGAAAGGGTTAGGTAGATAATAAAAGAAGCAACTGGTGGAGATTTGATGATAAAACCATCTCGTGATATGCACGCTGATATGAGATCGGTGCGAGGGAGAGGAAGAAGAAGCGCGAGGGGAGGGGAGGGGAGGGGAGGCGGCGTTCGTTGGCCAGTGGCGCGGCTAAAGAGATTCTTGTGAGTCGGGGTTCAAACAGTTACCGCAGTTCATCATTGTTGTGCCGAGAGCCGCCCCGAGCTACTCTCGCTCCAGCGTTCCTTTTCGCACAATTGGTTGGTTGGCTGTGCGCTTGATTCATCTCCTTGGATCCGTCCGTCTCAGCCTCAGGTGACATTGGCAACTTGAAGGGATATTCGTGGCATTTCTTTGGGAAGATGCGGCACAATGGATGTGCGGAAATGCTCAATTAGCGTCAAACAAGTAAATACAAGCGCTAAATGGTAACAAATCTCAGCTGAGAAACGCATGCAACAATATCTTTGATAAACTTTCTCAAGTGTGACGCTCATCCCCCGCTGGTCTGAGCCGTCAGAAGCCCGACGCTTGGGCTTGAAAGGCGTCATTAAGCCGCCTTTCCTCGCATCTGCCCTAATTGACACACCTTGATCATCCCACACGAGATGACGGACGGCGCTGCAAAGACAAGGCCCAATTAGCATCTCTGCAAAACCAAGCCCAAAACCCCAGCCTGCCAGCCTCCCTCCCTCCCTCCCTCCCTTGCCAGGTGCTTCCTCGGGATCTCATTTAAAGAGATGTTGAAAATAAACTCTCGAGTTATTTCCGTTGGAGGGGAAGAAGAAGGGGAAAAAAAGTACCGATTTCCCACTCGTTATTGCGGCGGATTTATCTAGCTGCCAATCACTCGCTCTTGTTAGCAGTGTGAGGAGGAAAAACGTGTTGAAGATAATGACAGTGATTGCGTGGTCCTCTGTGATCATCGCCATCAAAACAGCAGCCGCAGAGATGCCAAAGAAAAGGGGAAGGTAGAAATGCATCCCAGGAAAGTCATCCTTGCATGGTGTAAAAAGGATATTAGCTCCATTTTACGCCCAGTCATCAAACTAACTGTCCACGTGTGTTGACAAAAACTTGTGTCCCATTTGCCATCCGTCTAGTATATGTGCATCAAATTCGTGCAATGTTTCTCTTTGCTGGACGCTGTTAATGACCGTAAAACGGTTGCTGCTTGAAGCCAAGATGGCAGGCAGTCCTTGTGTCTTTTCAGGCGTGGCTTCCTGACATCACGCTAGATACTATGCCCCCCAAATGTCACGGTGAGAAGTCAAAGCAGCCGCGCGCGGGGACGACATTTTCACACGTCTCCGCATCTGCGCTTAAGCGTTAGCGTCCCGGCGGACTGCCTACGAGCGGCCCGACATGCTGGCTGGCTGGCCCTGCAGGTGCTTTCAACAACTGGGTCATCTCAAAGAGCTCGCCGTGTGTTTGCGTGCCAGACAGCAGGCGTTTCATTTAGAACGCAGTCGTCGAATCCATCCATCCATCCATCCATCCATCCATCCATCCATCCATCCATCCATCCATCCATCCATCCATCCATCCATCCATCCATCCATCCATCCATCCATCCATCCATCCATCCATCCAGCCATCCATCCATCCATCCATCCATCCATCCATCCATCCATCCAGCCATCCATCCATCCAACGCCAAACAAGGTTGGCTGGCGTCAAAGTAGCAAGCTGTGAACTCAACTACGCCAAAGTACGACCACATTGATCATGTATTTCAGGATGTCATCTCTCGTGTAAGTGTTTAAGAGGATGCATGAAAAAGTGCGCAAAATGGAGAAGGAAGTTGGCCATTTTGGCTGGAAACAAACATTTTGGAGCAATTTCGCCATCGACACCCAATGGGTTGCACGTCGATCGTAAGGAGGTGCGCGAGAAAGTCTCAAAGACGCATGCCGGAAATTGGACAGAAGTCAGCCATTTTGATTCCAAGCAGCCATTTTGGGCCAATTCCGACACGTTGACAAACGGTGATGATGCCAGATGAGCAGCAATTTGACAAAGATACACAAGACAGATGGGCTGCCACCACATAAGATTGCTTCTTGGACGCCGTCTCGTGTTTTGGACGACTCACCGTGACAAATGGATACGTTTGTCATACTTTGCAGCTTTAAGTGAGCCATTGCGGGAGGGAGCTTTTCTTCCAAATAACCATCCCCAGTAGGGTTTCTCACTAAAAATGTTGCCTTAAGCAATAACAATGATAAAGCACTCATGCTACCCAAAACTCACCCCTAAAAAGAACGAAAACAACCCCAAAATCATTGTCTGCTACTTTTCCCCTACAAATGCTGTTTTGCTGCGAGACAATCCAGCCGTGGCTCATTATTTCCATTTTTGTCTGCGTGTGTGTGTGTGTGTGTGTGTGTGCCACCAAACAACACCAAAACAACATCTTAATTCGCCTCCCCGGGAATTAAAAAGTGACGGCGTTACTCTTCATCTCTTTATCACCGGCATCCTCCCGCCGCGTAGATTTACGGCCGCATTAGCGTGACGCTAACGCCACGTGCTAGCTCATCATTCATGGTGAAGGGGAGATAGATTGCTTACTCGCTGCTTGGAGTGGACAAAGAAAGCGAAATAAGAATGGTGGCGATAGCTTGCATCATTTTACTGGACTTTGGAAAGGCAGCTGGGAGAACGGAAAAACCTTTGGGTTACTTCTTCCATAGAACGGTTTTATTTGTAACATGCCTTCCGCACAAGTGGGACAACTTTGGCGTACTAGTTGGTAAAGTCCAAGTATTCTTTTCAAACTTCCTTTTAAATGCAATTGAAGGAGAATAAAGTGCTATTGTCAGAAAAATGTGTCGAATTTTACAATAACATCAATATCATATATAATGTTATGATCCAAAATAGAAGAAAAAACGCAACTATTATGAGAAAGTAATTTGACTGGAAAAAAAGATGTCACAACTTCATCTCGCTTTCGGTGGCGGCTTCAGGCCCAGAGGGATAAAACATTTCTTTAAAATCAGACGACGAGCTGACGCTATCGCCTGAAGTCTTTTCTTTGTGGAGGAAACGATGACGGGATTTTGGGCTTTTCGGGGGGGGCACGTTTGCGCGCCACCGGGGAGGCGTGAGGGGATTAAAGTCACAGCAGAGCGCTAATAACAAGTGACAAGGGGGGGGAAATGAGAAAGTGGAGTTAGCGAGATGGCAACGCGGGCCAGATGGCGCGCCGTCATCGCCGCCAGCAAACAATCTTAGCAAAAACAGCAAACGAATGAGATTGATGACGATGTCGTTTATATTACACTGACATACATGTCGGAAGCCGCCAGCTAACAAGGCTAACGTTGAGTATATCGAATAAGTCCAATCGATCAAATGTTTTTTGTTCAAATATAGAAACTTTTTATTTTGTTTCTTTTGTTTTTACAATTTCAGCAAAAATATCATACAACTCCAGTTTCATTGTACACTTTGTTAAATAGCTAAATAAACTTTTTTTAAACCACTTTTTTGCAACATCAGTAGAAAATCATCAAGATGTTGTATTAACCACCGTACAAAGTTGGCGACACACACATTGGTCACATGACAAACGCACGCAAAACATTTGTTTCTTTGCTGAATTGTTTCGTTCGCACATTAACCAGGGAGGAGAACTAAATGATTGAGATGGCCGCAAATTTGCATATTAACTTTACCAAGAGTTTTGGGCAAAACCAACGCATCACGTTTTTGGGGAAAATAAAAACAGGCAAAATTAGTTACTTGGGGGGAAAAAAAAGCCTTTTATGCGTGGCGTCAATTCACCGCTTTTGCCACGCTTGTTTATTCGGGTGAAACTGCATTTCAGACGACCCCGAAACTCGCTCGGTAGCGCCCCTTGGAGGGTTGGGAAAACATTACTAATGCAAGTTTTATCAAGGGACACAAAATGAAGTAGGAATGTTTAGTAGACCAGGACTCGAGAAAGGACCCATCCCCAAAAGTGAATGTTAAACTAATGTTTTTGTGTTTTCTCCCCTGTATGGTCAGAAGCCAGTATTTTTAGTGAAATACCATGCTCCACTGACAACAGGACAGAATATGGTTTTATTTTTTTCCCAGGTTAAAAGGAAAGCATCCGTTCTATCTTTTGTTGTTTGCTGCTAATATTTTGTGGGTCTTGAAAGATAAGTGCTCTCAAACAGCTGCCAAGAGCGAGCGCCGCTTGGAAATCGTCTGGCAGCGAACGCACGCGGGAACCCGTGGAGCAATGTGCAAAATGCAAAAGTCACTGGCATGTGGAACTGATTCAACAGGGCCACATACTAAGCTTCCCAAACTTGGAACATTCTGACGCGCAACACTCGGTTCAGTCTGGGAGGCGGTGCTTTCACTGTTCCTCGGTCAAATCATTTTCACTGTCGCACTCTGACCACACACGCGCACACACATGCGTGCGTAGCGCACACATCTAAAATGTTCAGCAAGGCACTAAGATTTCATTCAAGTGTATCACAAGTGCATTAAAGTCGCCCTTCCTCCCTCTCCCGCCCGTGTCGCCCCATCCCACCTGCCAATCACACGACAAGCGGGGCGGGACGGGGCGGGGCGGGGGCGACCCCACGCTCATCCGCCTGTGACGAGGGACATGAGAGCGTCAAGAAATGAAAAAATAAAAATAGGAAAGCCACGGCAAGGGGGGTGGGTGAAGGATGAAGGTGGGGTGCATTCACAAACGCTTCTGCTCGGCGAAGCCGCCCACTCCTCGTCAGGACGAGATAAGGAACTCGGCGGTGAAGAAAAAGGCAGGAAAAATAAGGCGGGGGGGGGGGGGGGGGGGATAGGCAGGAGTAGGAATGCATCGCTAAATCCCATCAACCAAACTCGGGGCCCACCCCAGGACGGAGCGTAAACGGCAGCAGCGGACGGTACCAGCTAGGCGGTGTTCAATGTGCGGCGGCGCCGCCACGGTTGAAGCGCTCCAGCACAGTGCCGTTGGTCTTCTCAAAGAGCCAACGCTGGCTGGGCGAGGACGGGTTACACGTGTTCATGTAGAGACGGTGCTCGGCCACGTCGCTGTCCACGCAGCTGTTGCTCACCGGGTGGTACAAGCTCTTATCCTGCCGGGCGACACTCCTATGAGCCAATCGGTGACGAAGGGGGGGCGGGGCGGGGCTTATTCCTACGTACCTTGCGGTAGCGCCAGAGCTGGTTTCCTTTCATGCCGTGACAGTCGTACAGCGTGACAGGGCTGCTGTGGGAGACGGCGTCAAAGCACACCTTCTTGGTGTGCATGGGGTCGCCCACGCGGATGTCCTCGCGCCAACCAAACGTGAACACCTGCCAGGAGTGAGGGATGCGCTAAATTGTGCTGGGGTCACGACCTCTGAATGTGTGTGTGTGTGTGTGTGTATATATATATATATATTTTTTTTTTTTATCACGCTACACTCAAATATCGGTGAGTTGTTCATCGGCCCTTGAGACTTTCTTTTTGTCCACCTAATTTCACGTTGTGGCCAGAACACTTTCCATGGATTGACTTTAGCCTCCTCC
The DNA here is from genome assembly GCF_901709675.1 of Syngnathus acus. NCBI lineage: Eukaryota > Metazoa > Chordata > Actinopteri > Syngnathiformes > Syngnathidae > Syngnathus > Syngnathus acus. The sequence continues at coordinate 297,556 of NC_051099.1, read as the reverse complement.
ATTGAGCAGTTTTTGGACAAAAGGCAACAAAGTCCTCCCTGCGATATGCGTCACTCCTGGCCGAACAGAGACGTGGCGCCGTGACATCGATTAAACAACAAAGAGTCGGCGCTTGAAAGCAATTTGAGCGTCAGCTAAGCTGCCGTCCGTCCGTTTTGGGCGGCGGAAACAAAAGCAGACGCGCAATCTATTCGGCTCCTTCTCTGAACTGGAGTTACACATCTGCAAACAAACACGCTCCTGCGGGAGCGTGTCAACTTAATCACGCTCAAAGCGTGCGTGCGTGCGTGCGTGTGTGTTTGGATGTCGAAACGCAATTTCCTGAGGGACAAATTTAGTGCATCGACAATGGGAAAGCGTATCAACAATTCAAGTGTGCCTATCTCAAAGTAATATGCGACTTGTCCAAGTCATTCAACTTGCGATGGCGGCTAATTTGAGTGTCCCGCAACTTGCCTGTTTCATGGCTTAAGTCTTTGTTCAACTTTTACTGAGCCAGTTGGGATTATCATTCTTTTTTTTTTCTCCTCAAACAATGAATCACTTGTTTTTTTGCTCACTTTCTACTCGTTTGTTTTGGAGCATCAAGTTTTTGTCAAGCTTTTCAGAGTGAAAAATGTGTTGACATTTTGGTCCAAACACTTTTGTTTTTTTTGAGAATCTTCGCAGTTACAGAACAATTGACTTGAAGTACAACATTGGCTTTAATATTTTTCCCATTTGGTTGTGTTAACTTTGGCTTCTCACTCACTCACTCACTCACTCACTCACTCACTCACTCACTCACTCACTCACTCACTCACTCACTCACTCACTCACTCACTCACTCACTCACTCACTCACTCACTCACTCACTCACTCACTCACTCACTCACTCACTCACTCACCTGCCCGTGGGTCCAGCTGAACTCCTCCCGGACCTTTCCGCAGCTTTCCAGGCGGATGGGGCTCCCCGACACAAAGTGCTTGGTCTCCATACACATGCCGCTAGCCTGGTTTCGTATCTGCCAAGATAGGGCGTGGTAGCAAATGTCCGAGAAGGGCTTCGACGGCAACAAAATTGGTTTACCTCGCCCCAGGCGGCGGCGGGAGGCTCCACGGGCGGGTAGTGCTCGGGCAGATCCCAGGCCACCTCGCTCATGAACCACTTGAAGTTCTTGCAGCCCAGGCGTCTCCTCAGCTCCTTCTGCGCCGTCATGTCGCCGGCGGACAGGTGGCGGTACTCGGGCTGCCGCCGGTAGATGTAGTCGGCGTACTCGTCCATCCACACCTCGGCCACGCGCTTCAGGTTCTGCGAGAAGAGCGACGCTGCTGTGAGCCTTGGCCCGCGTACAAAACGGCGATACAAAATGAGCCAGACTCACCCTGGCCAGGCTGACCCCTCCGGGCACCTTATAGGGGACGTACTTCCTGTAGATGTGTCCCACCCTGGAGCACGGGATGTCCTCCATGCGACCGCCGCACATCCAGACCTGAGCGTGGTAACAAGTCGCCGTCACTCGCTGGCGGCTCACTCTTTGTGATTTGCTACGAGTGTGGAAATCTGCACCTATTGCTTTCCGATAGACTTTGCAACTAGCCCATCGCTAATTTTTCCGCTATCCCGCCCGACAAACGGCTTCGTACAAAGAGGAAACCGAGTTCCATTTGACGGTTCAATTCATAATCCGAACAAAAGCGGCAAACATTTGCTCTTGCGCCGCGTCATCCGTCCCATCGCATCAGCCTCCCCCCAAGGGGTGGTGTGATTAAGCGAGACGACAAAAGCGAGGCACTCGTTCAAAGTGCAATTCGATTACGCGGCCAGCTCGCTCGACTGACTGGAAGAGCGACGGCACGGCTTCTTAGCATGCTGACCGAGTTAAACGGAATAATTCACGTTGAAACGGCAAACAAACGCTCAATCGAATAATACGGCGCCGTGAGCGTGATTGATGTCAAGTCGCTTGGCTTCCATTCTAACAAGAGCTGAAAGGAGAACACTGGCGGGAAAAGCTGCGTTTGACATTATTGCGCATGACCCACGTTGCGCCTGGACGGGCCGCGCCGCGCCGCGCCATCTTTGATCCATCATTTGCTTTTGGAGAATCTGCTGCTGTTTACCTTGAAGGAGATCTCGTACTGCTCTCCTCCCCAGATCTCCAGACCCGTGTCGTAGCCCCCCAGCTCCCAGAACCACTTTCTATCAATGGCGAACAGGCCTCCTGCCATGACCGGAGACCTAAATCCCCCCAAAAAATCAAACAAAATAGAGCACATCCGTTAGCGTCTTGCGCTAGCTGCCGCCTGTTATTGGGACGAAGACATCAGCATATCGACAGGCCGGCCGATGTCAGTGTCATCGCACTTGAAAGGGGAACGAGATTTGACTCAACGGCCCGTGAATATTGCGAGATTTAATTAGAAACGGCCGACTCCATGCTTTCTATTTCTGCTCCTTTGACATTGAGGTAGGGGCTTGATGGGTTTGCGACTCCGATTGGATTTGCACTGATGAAGGTCATCTCGCCAGGCGAGATGAGACAACTAATTCCAAGAAATGAGGATTGATTCCAACTGGTGTGCAACTTTTTGGTTTCCCGTACCAGTTTCAAGGCACGGTCATAACATCATGGCCACACCATGGCGGGCGGTTTCATTGAAACCACCTGGAGGAGTCAAAAACTACAACTGGTTCATGAAGCAAATTTGAAGCTTCATTTTCCCATCACTGTTAACACGCACTTTGGCGAGTTCTCTCCCGAAAGTTTCAGGAAGCGCCACTCACTCAAAGGGCTCGCTGGGGTCGTCCTTCTGCAAGCGGGCGGGGATGGGGATGCGCTTGTAGTACATTTCCCAGTCAAAGGCGCCGCGCATGGCGTCGCCCGCTTGCATCTCGTAGCCAAAGTTGTCGTGGTCGATCACGTCGATCATCGGGCACACGATGGTCTTCCGGTCCTGGGCGATCCGATCTGAGAAGCAAGGTGTATTTTTAAGGATGTGCGACTTTTTTTTTTTCTTTTCTTCCCTCACCGAGTAGCGGAGGCAACCAGTTGACGTTAGCCTCGCAATGAGAATCCAGGAAGGTGATGACCTCGCCTTTGGAAGCGGCGGCGCCCAGCAGACGTGTCCGGATCAGACCTTCCCTTTTCTCGCTCCTCAGGATGCGTACTTTGGGCAGGCGGACCATGTACTCATCCAGCGGCCCCTTCAGGTGCACTGTGAGAAATTTTTGGAAATCATGACCACAATGCTGATTCAACAAAAGGATCACCAGACTTAATGGCTACTGTTAAAAAAAAAAAAATTTAAAAAATGGTTTCAGTATTCAAAGCAGCATTTGGGTGACTTCAATCTTTAACAGCGCCTTACTACACTGTGACAAAAGATAAAAAAAAGAAAGTTAACTATCATCATTAAATAAGACATCTGGCAGCGCCACCTGCTCCAAACGTAAAATATTCCCTTTTGGCCTTTCTTATCATAACTCACTCACAAACTTCTTTTCACAAACTTTTCTGCAATCTGCTGATTTTTTGCTTTTTTACTGCTGTCGTTGGACTATAGGGAAACTGAAAAGCATCCAAGTGGAAGACAAAAAAAAAAAAAAGATGCATGCATAAACATTGCGGGCGGGCACAGGAGCAAGGCTTGCAATGCTCAGTATTCAGCAACAGACTGCTTGATCACAAACGTATTTGCTACGTGGCTAACGGAGGCCAGGGGCATTGGAGGAAGCCAACGCTTTTTTTATTTGAGGTGTCACAAATAAAAAAAATAAATCAAATTAAAAAAAAAAAAAAAAAAAAACAGAAAAAGGTGCAAAGTCTTCCACAATTCACTTGTAGACGCAGGTTCCCATTTTTGTCGACAAGCATCAATCAAGCAAAACAAAATGGCCTCTAAGTGCCAGGCTTTCCTCCTCTGTGTCGCCTTCACGCAAATCAATTCCCCCTCCCTCCCTCCCTCCCTAGCTTGCTGCAACCAAATCTTCACGTCTGGAGGTCGTGATTCATTCCACACCGTCATTTTGACGAGGCGAAACAAACAAACTGCTCGCTCGCCCGCTCTGTCTTTTTTAGTGCTAATTTAATAAAGGGGGCATATACAAGCGCCCCCAACAAGCCTCGTCTCGTAAAAACGCGGGCCAAAGCGAGTCACGGCACGGTGGAGGACGCCTGCCGTTGGTTTGGCCCCCCCCCGTCCATCCGTCTCTTCATAGTCGCTTGATCGATCATTGCAAATGAATGATTGACTGGCTCACACGTCTCGGCAGCAGACGCGTGGCGACGGGATTTGGTCGCTTCCAGTTACCCAGCTAGACTCTCATTAGCACTCATTCTTAACAAGGAGGTTGGCACTGCTTGACCTTTCCTGGCTCACATTCCTGTCCTATTCTGTCCTATTGCCTTTTTTCTATCCTGTCCTGACCTGGCATGGAATAGCTCACCACCCGTGTCCTGTCCTGTCCTGTCCTGTCTGCTGAGGCTAGTGTCTGTTGCTAACAGGGTCCGGCTAACAATGCTCATAGCCCTGTCTCGTTCCTTCCTAGCGACTCGTCGCACATTTCGATATGACTCCTGTCCTGTCCTGTCCTATTTGCTATCCATCACGTCGGATGGTCTGCCAGGCCCTGTGCTTTCTTGTTTACTACCTGCCTTCATCGACTATTCCTGAGCACTGCCTCCCCTACACGCAAACAAACACACAAGTATCAGACTTGAAGTGCTGTTTAAATCTTGAGACCAAAACAAGTGCATGTTTTTGTTTCAAAACATGTCTGAAAATCTCCTTTCAATGTTTGGGGTTATTTGCACATTCCGAGCCCTCATTAATAAAATATTAGCCCAGTCGGTGTTCCTGCTTGATAGCAGTTCTTACAAATGGCCCGCTGTCAGTAAAGGGCCCCCCCCTCCCTCCACCACCACCCTCGCAACACATCTACTAATTGGATTCTGAATATCAGAGGACAGGGTGGAGGACAAGCAACGGTCCTTGCAAACCATTAAAGGAGAAACTCCCGCTGCTAGGATGACACGCAGGCTGGTTTTATCTGGGCACTGACTCGACGGCGTCTCGTCTCGCCTGGCCTGGCCTGGCCTGGCTTGCTTCTTTGCGTTTGCTCATCTGGCTTGATGCCACTCGGCAGCGCCGGCTCTCGGGAAGGCGTCGCTGATCCCGACGGACAGCGGGACCAGCCAAAACCAACAGAACCTCCGGCGACGTCTTCCGAGCCTTCTCGTGACTTGACCCATCTTCTCGTTTCTCCTTAGTGGCTCTTTAATAGCTTCTATCATTTCCCCAAAGCGATACGATTCGGTTTAATGTGGCACATTTTTACAGGGGCCCATCAAATCAGACATAGCATCGACCAATCAGATGATTTGATGATGTCATTGCTCGTGTATGACCGCAGTGAGGCCGGTGACGTTTTGAAAAAGAATGGCAGCAGGAAGAAACAAGCCTCTGCCACTTAATCCTAAGGGTCCTATTTGGGACCATGTACCCAACATAAGCCCCAAATGTCTAACTTATGCCCTCAATATCATGGTATAATGGTGTCGTTTGTTGTCGCGGTCGGTCTGCCGAAAAAAGCAAATGTCTCCTGAGCGAGGAGGGATAAGAAAAAAAGAAGGTCAGGCCATTAGTGACAAGCCATTAGGAGATCCATTTGGGTTAAAGATCAGGCGGGCTGATTCTGGCATAAGCGAGACGGGAGGAAGCGGCCGGCCGCCGTTCCATGTTCACATGGCGAGGAAGGTTCACGGCGTCTCATTATTTATGCTTCATTTGCCCGCCCGCGATGAATTGGGAGAGGGCTTGGACAATTGGCGAGGCTTGAAATCACGCTAATTGAGAGCGGGCACACACCCGTCGGGAAACGCATTAGTCTATATTAGGCGCCATAACCCGCCTCATGTGTGTGGACTCTCTTAAAGGCTCCTTTATGCAGGACCTGAAACGCTGCCTTCTTTTTCGGAGCCAACCTTCTGTCCATCACAGTTCATTTGTCTGGCCGGCCGGCCATGCTTGACGCGTTCAATCAGCTGCATCTGGCGCTAATGCGTAATGGACGTTGATGGCCAAATAGTCTTTTTATTGGCCTAACAACAGAGGAGGACCATCCCTTTCAGTGGGCCATTCAATTCGTCTCCGTTTGCAGCGGAATCCGTTACAAGCTGCAGCGGTTCCTTGTCAAACCGCTGGATTAGTTCCCGCAAAGGCGCATGCATCCATCACCAAAGAGCCGAGCTGCTAATTTATTCCTCCAAAATATGCCGCACATACTGTACTGCAGGTTTTTTTTTTTCATAGGGTTGCCAAGCGGGGAGCATTTTGAAGCTGCTTTAAAAAAAAAAAAAAATACCAAGGGAGCGTCTGTGATGATATAAGCCAGTCTGGAGGGAATTGGAAGATCCCCCCCCGCCCCGTCTTTGACTGCTACTTCCCCCCCCCTTTACATGGACTCCACGCACACTCTGCAGTCACGCCCGCCGTAACATGATGAAAGCGGCATTCTGATGAAAGGAGAGGACAATTTCAGGGTGTCGCCCGTGGATAAAGCTATGAGCGTCATAAATCTTAGACTATGCCCAGGTAAGAAAAAGAGAAGAAAAAGAACCACAATTAAAATCCCGAGTTTAACTCAAAGTCAATGCCCGGCGGGGCCCCCAGATGTGGCCCGCCGCATCATTTTCTATGGCCCGCCAAGACAAATTTTGCATGGCCTTTGTGTCATGACTAAAATGTCGTCCGTTTTGAAAAAGTGCTACATTGCTAGCAATTTGTATTGAAATAGAAAAAAAATAATAGAGTTGTACAAAACTATTTTCATCTTTTTTTGGGAAACAGGAAAAAGGTTTATTCTCATAAAATGTCCGCCTGTATGCCTACAAAATGTCGACTATCCCGGCCGGTTAAGACGCAATCGCCCGCAAAAGTGCCACGTCATTCTCATAAAGCCGCGTGGTTATCTGCTTCAAATACGAGCCCGAGCCGACAGCAGGCGAGCGAGCGAGCGCTTTGACGCTCCATGTGGTTGTTTTCACAGTTTGGCTGTCCAACTGCCACCGGGGTCAGAATTCATCAACTCAGCCCTGCCGGGCGCAGGACAGATGGCGAGCAGAGGAATCCGCCGAGAGACGAGCCCATTAGCTCGGCTCACCTTGAAAGGATGCGAGGGGAGGCCAATGTGCCACCTCCAGCAGGGAGAGCGAAGCGCCAACAGGCTCCCTCCACGGGCCGAGGAAATTCAATTGGCGGCTAATGAAGAGCGAACCCACCTCGTCATCTCCAGGCCGGAGCTCGTCATGGAGCCCGAAAGGCGGATTAGCGGGTCGCACGCTTTTCAAGGTCAATTCACGCACCTCCTCCGATTAGGAGAGCCGCCAAAGCTGCAGATTCGGAGAATTTGGATTCAACTGGCCCGGCCGGCTTGCCGCTCCGGTGAGAGGATCTGCTGTAGGCCACGACACACGCCCGCCCGTCCGGCCAGACTCGCGCACATTTTTATATCCCGAGGTGCTGGCTGATAACGAGCAGATATGAGATTCCTCGTCAGTCGGTCGTTTACTTCGAAAAAAATGAGCAGCCACGGAGCTGAGTGAGTTTGTCGGAAACGCTTTGAGGTGACAGGAGGAGAATTCCGCCGTTTCGCGTGCGTTCCACTGAGTCACGGGCGAGTGTAGGCGAGGCAGGGAAGGAGGGATGGAGGGCGGGCGGGCGCATGAGTGAAGAGGGCGAGAGGATAACGATTGAAAATATTCATATCCACGGCGAGATACGATTCCTCGTTGACGTGGGCGGAAACATTTGTCTCCATTTTTTTTCCCCTTGCTTTTCTTATTCGCCTTACCTTTGTTGCTAAAGTCGTCCACCAGGATGACCTCGGCGATGAGCTCCGGAGGCGAGCGGTTGAGGACGCTGTGGACCGTCCGGAGCAGCGACGACCAGCCCTCGTTGTGGAACGGGATGATGACGCTGGTGCTGGGCAGCTTCTCGCCGTACAGCTTCCGTTTACAGCTAACGTGCAAACGTCAACATACATTTGCAACATGAGAAACATCACGGTCACGGAAAGGTCGTTCCAGAGCGGCGCGTCAACGGCCATTTTCATTCCTCGCAACTCACTTCTAGTCATGTCATCTTGGACAGAAGAAAAAACAAAGAAATCATTTGACGCCGCTCGCCAGCAATACATATTTTAAAGTTACATGGCCCGCCCGAGAAGCTTAATGGCGTCATAATAAGCACATCTAATGGCCCAGACGGGAATTATCTTGAGGGGGGGGGGGGGCTCTCATTTGTCTACTTCTACATCAATGTCTCCCAGCGAGGAAGGAAGGGATGGATGGATGCCTGTGGGAGGTCTGTGACGCCTTCCCATTAGACACCTTTCACTCCGCCGTCACACTCAAAACACACAGTAGAGAGCGGGAGAAAGAGATTACGGCTGCTCAAATGGATTTCAATTTCTCAGATCCGGCCACTGGAGATTATTGATCTGAATGGAAGGAAAGGCGCTAGTGTTTGATCTGGATGCTCACACAAGCACACGCACACCTTTCTCAAGTGACTGCTGGTTTTCAATGGTGCTCTGGAGATCCCCCCAACCTCTGCAGTTGACGGAGTGCCAATCTTTGCCATAACCTGCCGCCGCCCGCTGCCACTGACAAGCCTGCAGTCCTGTCGTTCCTCTGTGACGCCCCCCCCCCCCCCCATTCAGCAAAACGCTAAGCCAGGAAATGGATGATTTTGCAGTAAAAATGTCCGTTTATTCCGAGGGTATGCTAAACAAGCGGATATATTGAAAACATTTTTTGTTGCGCTCCATAAAACGACTGAGTGGTAAGTACAGTAGCTGGGTATAGCGTAATTAGCGCGCAAGCTAGGTATTTCGTTAGCTTGCTAGATTCATAGCTCTTTACGATCATTCTTTAAGTAGCTTGGATAGCGGAGTATTTAGTTGGGTATTTGGCCACCACATATGTAGGCAAGGTAGCTCAATCGATAGTTTAAAACTCTAGCAATATACTGCAGCTAGGAAGCGAGCTGCTAGAGTTAGCTGGTTTTAGTCGGATGGGCTCCTGAATCTAGAAAGCTCGTTAGCCAGATACCTAGAGACTCGGCCGCAACTCACTGGGATGACGAATGTCGGGGATGGAGCGATTGAGGGAGATCCTGTCCACTGACGTAAATGTTGAAGCCGTTCTCCCTGTAGGCCTGGTCCACCCGGTCGGCCTCCGTCAGGGGGAAGGGCCTCCCCTGCTCGCCGTTACCTGAATCAATCAAACGATAAGACGGCCATCCGCTGTTTACAACGGGACATTACGGGACCCACCGGATCTGGAGGCATCCCTTTTGATGGCTTGGTAGTCGTGCCAGTCTTTCCTCTGTAGAGCGGTTCTGCGCACCGGATTGTCCTTCCGCAGTTTGTTAACACCCTGGAAAAGCAGCAATAATAACATCGAGTAGGATTTGGAACAAAAGGTAACACCACTTGAAGGAACGTATCGTTTATCGTCTTGGATTGCAATCGATTTGCATTATAATCCATGGACAAACAACGGTCGATACGATTCATCGCTTGCTCGGTTGAAGAGAAAAAAAACACACGACTATCGATTCAGTCTCCAGGGAAATGGAGCTACCTACATTCATGGCCCGGCCCGAGCCTTCTTATTGTACTGTAAATACAGACAAGGCTGAGAGAATGAGATTTTTTCTTTATAGCTAGGCCAGAGAAAACTTTCAGTTATACAACAGGCTTCTCTTGCCTGACAGTATTGGGGGTTTTTTTGTTTTGTTTTTTCAAAAGGAGCAGCAGTTGCAGCCTGCTCACTGCTCCACTGAGAGTTTACCCCGCAGAAAAGTGTACTCTTCTATTTCACGCTCGGCAAAGGCTCAGCGAGGTGAATACCAATGTGGCGGCGGGCGGCGGCAGCGAAGCGGGGATCTGATGTGTGCCGAGCACCTCGGCCACTTGACATGCAAAAGGGCGTCGGCACCCAGACGTGCTAAACGACGCGCACGTGCAGACGTGCTTTTGCACGCTGGCGTGCCGGATCACGGCATCGGCGCGGGAATAATTAGTGACAGGAAATGCCAATTAGCCCCGCGCTTTAAATCCAAATGGCGCAACCGGCAGGCATGAATTAGCATGAATTATCAAGCCAACTAGCGCTTCGTGACAACGTGACACAGAATAACAAACTAGCGCCGCACGCGCTGTAATATTGCTTTCTGTATGCTGGAATAGGTGGCTGCCATGCGTCATTTCACCAGCACAGCACCAGTTCAACACAAGTGGATTAAGGTTGGATTTTACATTGCAGGTTCAAGTGGCCCATTAGATTTAACGTCTGCATATCTGAGATTAGGATTGATTGATTGAGTTAGGTTGGAGTCACCAATTACATTTAAAAAACATTTTTGGAGCAAACCTACCCAGGCATAGTCCGAGATTCAAACCCAAAACCTCAGAACTGTACGTCAGATGTGCTAAGCATTCTTCTACCATGTTGGAAAACTCAAATATTGTGATTCTGTGACAGAAAAGTAGTCATTTCTGCAATTGAAATCCTTTTTGGCAGACTAACAAACAGCCCCAAAATGTCTTTCAATGCCGACCTTTTTTTTACCGCGCCCTCTTTCACGCAGTGACAGCTCTGTCTGGGTCACCATGACACACACACACACACACACGCACGCTCACACAGAAGCAGGAATTATCTGTTAATGTTGCTAGCGCGAGGGGAGAGGGTGTGAGCCATTATTTGGCATCCTCTTACCGGCTCTCCAAAAAAATAATCAAGAAATGATCAGTCATTTCACTTGGTTTTGCCTCCATTCTTCAGAGGTGGACGCACTGGGCGAGTCACACGCAACCAACGACGACAGGCAAAGACACTCCGTCGTTGTGGGCGAGTCACACGCAACCAACGACGAGACAGGCAAAGACACTCCGTCCGTCTGTGGGCGAGTCACACGCAACCAACGACGAGACAGGCAAAGACACTCCGTCTGTGGGCGAGTCACACGCAACCAACGACGAGACAGGCAAAGACACTCCGTCGGTGGGCGAGTTCACACGCAACCAACGACGAGACAGGCAAAGACACTCCGTCCGTCTGTGGGCGAGTCACACACACAACCAACGACGAGACAGGCAAAGACACGTATCTGTGACAATCGATACCGAAGAATTCCAAAAAGTAGATGGGATTTTTCGCGCTGGCCCCATTTTTTGCTCCCGATTAAAATTTCAACATCCGCCGCGTTTCTCTGGGGGCTTTCGTAACTTGTTCCGTAAGAACCTTGAGAAAAGACGAGGGGAAAAAAAATTGCGTTCGCCCGAGGAACGTGGGCGGCGGAACATAATCCAGACGTACAGTAAGTGAAGGCCAAAGTGGGAAAGAGTTGGAATCATCCGGAAGAACAGATGACAGTACGAGGAGGTTGTCCCTTTTCAAAATGGCTAGACTTTGAAAGAAACCCTTAACAGGTGGCTTAACCGTTTCACTACCAACTCCATCAGTCACTAAAGCAAAGAACCGGATGCCATGGCAACTATTTGGAAGGCTCTCGTGCCATCTTTCTCCATTGCCTCGAATCCGTTCCAGCCTTCCTAGAATTTCTTCAAATCTTGGAGTCAAGGAACGATGATGCGCAAAGCACACATTTCCAAGGTTGATCCAAATCTATTTTCGTGGTTCTTTTCATCCCATTTGGATGCAGCCGCCGCGGTACCGAATGCCTGCGCAAACACTGATTGACACGTGGCCTTTTGTCATCGGTTAAATGGCTCGCTAAAAGGCAGCATTAAATTTAATGAGGCGGGGATGGCGAGGGGAGGGAGGGAGGGCGGGACGCTTGGCCAGGTGTTTGAAGATAGCTGACAAAAAGCTTGGAATTTGCGGCTCCGCTTTGACACGTCGCGGTCTGCTCGGTCGCTCATACCTCAAATGGACTTTACGGCGCTGCGGTGATGTCAGATTAGAAGAGTGGAGGGAATGTGATTTAATGCCAATCAATAACTGGTTTGGTCATGCAATCTGGACTGAAAAATGGAGATTCAACTTGAATGGCAAGGGGACAGGACAGGCAGCACTTCATCTCAATCGGCACAATACCAACTGAATCTGCAGTCATCCGGCCAACGCTCGGCCGCTTTCTGACCTCAGCCGAAGGATTTTTTAGATTAGGACGAGCCTCTCGGAAACGATGGCCGGCCAACCTCATTCCACGCCGCTGCGGTCTGTCGGTTCGGGGCGGGCGGTAATCCGCTCGACAGCAGATTAATGTTTGCAATTCAGCGGCGCAGGACGAGATTGGTGCCACCGCCGGAGGTTCAGACCGTCAGCAGATGTCGCGGGACATTATACGGCGATACGTGCCAAAGATAGACACTTTTTCATCACGACTAGCTCCAGGCTAACGTATTAGCGCGTGTATAAATATATCTACGATTATACAGTACATATATATTATACATGCTCATTTCAAATTCTGTTATGTTTTTTTTTTTTAGCAGACATGATTCGACTCACAGAAAGGTTCCAGAGTGGTCCTTCATATTTCAAGGTTGGATGCTCTGCTAATACCGCTGTCATCCATGAATGATCACCTAATGCACCGGCAAGGGAAAAAATACAACACATTTGCCCACTAAAAATTCATTTTATTGCCGGCGGCCCGTCACTCTGGTACATTCATTATGAGAAATGTTTGCCCCGGGTCTACAGCCTCGTAAATTACTCAGGAAAATACGTAATATGAGTGAAAAATTAGCAAGGAGTGGAAAGGTTCCACTGGTGGGTGGCGCGAGGTGGTCACCTTTGGCTTTCCTTGACCTCCTGCCAAACGCAGACAGACGCTCAAGGTGAGAAGAGGGAAAGCTCCCGTTCCGCCTCAACCCGCAGAAACGTAATTAACCGACGACACTCATTTAAGACCTTGATATCTTTCCATGGCTAACTTTCAAGAGCCGTTTGACAAATGGATTTTTTCTTTTTTTTCTTCTTCATTCCATCTACGTTGGAGTTGAAAAACTTCCGTCAGAGGCTGCTCCTAAATTGCACATGTCCGTTCTGCTTTGTCTCAGAAATTGCCGCATCAGAGTCACGGAAAGTCAATCGGGGATTTAGTCCCAAGGATATTGCCGGAACAGTACTCGCTCCAGAGAGCTGAACAATTTCAACTTGGAATCGGTTGAGAAATGCGCAAGGGGGAGGAAATCCATCTTTCACTGCGGTCAACTGCACCCGCTCCCTCCCCACAATTCAATTCCACGCTGATACGTTGGTGCCATTGCAGGTTAAAATACTTCCCACCGCTACAAAAAGAATGTCTGGGACAGGTAGGAGCGGAAAGAAAACAAAAACAAACAACCATCTGAGGTGAAGGCCAAAGGGGGAAAAAATGGCATCAATAAAACATAGGGAAGAGTTGTGAAAACATCCACTGGCGTTGAGTGCTTTCTTCGCTTTTGACAGAGTTGGAGAAAAGCCAGCCAGCCAGCCAGCCAGCCAGCCAGCCAGCCAGCCAGCCAGCCAGCCAGCCAGCCAGCCCAGCCAGCAGGAGTTTTGGTCTGTGGATCTAATCCAAAAGCGTCCACCCCCCAGGGACCACGGTCTCTTTGCCGTCCGCGTCGAGGTTGGCCAAGCAGACATTGAGGCATTGGGACCTCCCTGGAAGCGCCCCCCCTCGCAGCCTCTCATCTCCCGTCACAAGTCATTATCCGCAGACGGATACTGGACAAAGGCCATGACAGATGGCCGCCTCCCTACTTTCAGCCGGCGGAGAATTGTACTCGTGCTCGCAAAAAAGAGGTACTTTGGAGACTCCTTTGTAGCGTAGCATGCCCGTCGTGCCAAATAACTGGGAGTCGGTGTTCACGTTAGCAGTTATGAAGAGCAAAAACAAAGCCATTCCTACGCGACAAACGGAATCGCTCAAATCAATTGGCGAAAAACAAAAGGTCGCCGCGCAATGTTGACTTGGAAGCTTCGGTAGCTACTTTCGGAGAAAAGAAGTACTTGTCAAAGACTTCATTTGGATTTGATGCAAGGAAATAATACCATGTAGAGATGTCTTTGCCAAACGGTGACATTTTGGTCGAGGGAGGTTCTCATACCTTCAGGATCTGAGACTAGCTTAAATGGCTATGGCTGGCGTGTTTGTCGGAGAGTGTCAAAGTATCCAAAAATGTCCTTTCCTGTCACAGTCAGGTCTGCAATGTACCTGTAAACGGGGGTCGACAGAATCCCACTTAAGCGACACCATCTCGTGCTTGGATTTGTTCGAAGCCAGCAAATCCCTTCCGCTTTGACCACCAACAATCCACAGTGGAGACTTACTTTGGCGGGTCACCTGCTCGACGGTAAAGCCAGCAATCGTCCTCTCGGTGTCCCGAGACTTTCTTGTCTGTAAGCGGGACATTATCTCTTCGCTGCCGGCTTTGCCTGGGCCAACCGGGAGCAAGAGGACAGATGTGGCGGCTTACATAATGATCCGTAAATGCCTCCGTGGTCCTAATCCTGCTCGCGTGGTTTGGTGGGGCTTCCCAAGCCAGGACAAACAAAATCAATGCGGGATGTGGCTTAACAGCTACATTTGACGCTTGTTAACAATTGGGCCACGGGATTGGATGAGAGAAAAACAAAAGGTCTGGACAATGCTTACCAAGTCTGTTCCCTGGCTCGCTCCCGGCTTGTTGTAAATGTACACGGTAGCTGCCGCTAGGGGCGACGTGACCAATCGGCCAGATCCGGGAAGCAACAAACCGGACTGACTAATCAGGCTGGAGATATAGATAAGGAGCCATAAACGACGGGACGGTTCTACACTCTTGAAAGTGCCACCCGACAGATAAAAGTGTAGCCGCTCTACATTTCTCGTGGAGCTGAGCTGAGGTGAGGTGAGGTGCGTCCCTCCCTCCCTCCCTCCCCTCGTTTACAGAAACATTTTCAGAGACAGGCGTCGAATGAAAGAGTTACTGGATTTTACAGACGGATGGCTGGGCACGCGCCAATTGCGTCGACGCGACGGAGCCCCTTTTCATTGCACATTTCTGGCTTGAAGAGGGGACGTGAATCTCGCTCGTGCTGAGACGATATTGAAGCCCGGCAACATTGTTGTCTCCATTTCTGCAGCTCATTCCGGGCTGGGTGTCATTCACCTTCGCCCACACAGCCTGCGTTTTGCTGCATAGTTTGACATGAATTCCAATGAATGCCTGTGAAAGTGCGGCGGCAGAACAGAAAAGGAGAAGACGCATCCGCCGGTGTTCTTGCGAGCGGCTCGGCCACAAAGGGCCACGGTTTCGCCGAGCAAGACATTTCTGCTAGGGCAACCTTCAGAACAGCCTTGACCCCAAAAAGCAGAGCACACTTTGGACTCTTCCTCTGAAAGCAGTAAAAGTAACAGCTCCCTCCAAAAAGCATAAATGGTTGACTTCTACAATGTTTAGGGGGCAGGGGTGTCAAACTCATTTTTGCTTTCTTCGGCGGGCCGTTTGCAATAAGACGCATGAAGTCGATCCACAATTTGTCCAGGCGGGCCGCCGAAAATGATGCGACGAGCCCCCGGGCCCTGAGTTTGACACCCGTGGTTTCTAAAGTTTCTTTGTAAACTGAACGCGTAAATGAGTGTGAGGCTAAAAATCCGATCAAACTTTCAATCCGACTAACTGGTCGCCACTGGCAACAGCGCAGCGCTGTGATCTAAGTTCAGGCTTTCCGAGAAGGCCCTTTGTTGTGTGGAAGTGACCTTCGGCTAATTAAACAGCCACAACTGCCTTATGGCCTTGACTGACTCTGCTGCCAAATAAGTCATGAGGAAACTGGCGTTTTGTCTCAAGCCATTACCCGAAAGACACTCTCCAACTGCCAAATCAAAAGCCATCGAAAATGGTGATGAATTGCAAATATTTGGCTTTCCGTGGAGTCAGTCGCCCAGGGAACCTTCCAAATCAATCATCCAGACAAAGATGCTTTTATGGGGAAAATAGCCAGACCAGGGTCAGATAAGAACGAGTCCAACGTTCATGACTGCGGCTCACAAAGAAACTTGCACCTGTCTGGCAAATGCACCCAGAGCGCTCGTTACTTTTTTCTTTGCGTGCTGTCAAATAGATGAGTCACCTTTGTGTCGGTCGCGGGCTGTCAAGGACTCAACTGCATTTTATTAATCCAGCGCTTTAAATCCAACAGCAGCTGCTGTACATGAATACAAATGGAACAACACGAAAAAAAAGTCAGGCTCGTGCCAAGGACTAAAAAGGCGGCTTTCAAACACCAACTAGCGTTGCAGTAATTAAAAGGCTGACTTCTTGCTTTGCTGCACCTGTCCCTCGCCCGGGTTTGGCTGCTCTGGGCCACAGCGCACGGGCGACCCACCTGATTGGCATACTGAGCAGCTTCTGCGCTCGCTCACCAGCCAACGTGCCGCCCGCCCGCCCGCCAGCCCGCCGCCTTGTGCGCGCCAGGACCTGGGGGAAGGAAAGCGCTCTCTCTCTCTCCAACAAGGTCAGCCTGTGAACAAACACCTCGTTTACCTGCTCGCGCTTGCCTTTCCCTCCTGAGGTGTTTTATCAGAACCGCCGGTAGCTCCGCTTGCCTTGGCAAATGACTTTCATGCTCGCCGTTCATCGCCGCTTTCCTCGGGCTTAACACTTCCAGATGCAATCTAGGCACAGTGATGCCCGATAGCCAGCGCACGCACGCACGCTCGCTCGCAACGTGATGAAGTACAAATACAGTTGCTTCAACTTGTAGTGCGCCGAACGGCTCTTAGCTAGCGTGCTAGCCTCGCATCACATTATAGCTGACATATCTTACTTTAGCGGAGATTAACAAACAAAAAAACCACCTCCGCCGAAAAGGTCACAGAGAGATGACGTTGCTTTATTTTCGTTTGTGTTGTTCACAAAGAGACCCGGAAATCTGCAGAGTATTTATAGTCTGTACGTGTTTTTTTTGATTACCAGGGGGAACTTAATTCGCTTTCTTTATGTCAAAGAGGAGCGCTGCAGACATTGTGCACACAAAGCAAACACGAGTATCAAAAAGTAACAGTGTGGCTTGGAATTGCCACCGAAAAACACAAACAACTATCAAGGAGTTTCCAAACTCAAGCCGCACAATTTGCCTTTTTTGTTGTCGTCGTACAAATCCCAAAATGGCTCACAGGTCAATTGTTGGGCTTGCACAAATGTTTTTGCCATTTTTCTCTTTTGATAATCTGTCCTCTCTGCTTTCACGCCTTCAACTCTGCTCGGCGGAAAACCAACTTTCACATCCACTATCGTAATCCGCGCTTAATGGTTTAAATCCTTCTCCGAGACGTTTCTCTAATTGCTCCTCACCTCACAGGATTAAAAACGACGAGCCCATGCGAGTCCTTTAATTGCCGACCGACGCCGTGTCGAGAAAATTCACTCGGGATTTGTCGGCGCTCGTTTTCAAGACGTCATCTTTCACACGCTCGGGTCCATTGTGTTTTTGGAGGATATTTGCCGCGTGTGGAAATTGCCAAACCCACCTAAGGACATAGAAGCTATGGATGTCCGAGTGCGGCGGAAGCTCGCGAGCTCCCCGCGGTGACAAACGTGCGGCCAACGGCTCGGCTCAGCAATGAAGCCTTTGCCCGCCGTCGATCTTTGCCAACTTCCCTTTTCTATCTTCCCTGACCAGACGACCAGACGACCAGACGACCAGACGACCAGACGACCAGACGACCAGACGACCAGACGACGACCCGATGGCACGCGGCAACCGCCCGACGCAAAACAGCGCCCGACCGAGAAGGTTGTCCGCGCCTCTTCCGGTCTCTCTGCGTTTGGCGAGCAGTCAGTCGGTCGGCGGCGCTTACGTGTTTGCGTCTCCTCCCAATGGCTGACTTATTAAACGACTCCGAAGCTCGACAGCTGTTATCGCGCTGTTTGCTAATACGTAACGGGCTCTCTGCGCCGTTAATCCCATTCATTACGTGGCTTGTCAGGCGAGATATCAAATCCAGACAAGTCAACTCCGCAGGCGCGCCGCCGTTTGGCAAACGCCACAAATGAGCTGCTGTTCAAAGGCGTCACGCTTGGAATTACAGCCCATCAACATTTTCTTACGAAGAACTCGCCCCGAAACGTCCTTCTGCTCAGGCCACCGTGCGACGCACACGTGCGCATTCCATGAAAGCCTCTATTCAGCACATTTGGGCCCGTTTGAATAAGAGGAAGCGCCATTGTCGGTCGTGTTGCCAGGGTTCATTCTGGGGGAGGGAGCACAGGGAACATTTAACCCGAACAAACATTTGTTTTAGGTGGAGTGCATCCCAGAAACCGTCAAATGAACAGATCATTCACGAAAATGAAACCAAAAACACTTCCCAGGTACAGTCGAGGCATTCGCTCCAAATATTTGACTTTGACTTCAGAGCTCGGGGGTCGAATGGCGCCACTGTCGATCGGCAGATTTGACCCGAGTGGGGTCGCCATGACAACATCCAGCCCGCAATGTGCAGGACTGCTGTCGAGGTTGTGGTCAGAGACGGACGGTGTAACTTAGTAACAGGAAGTAGCAGGTCCAATCCAATGTAGAAGTCATTTTATTGTGATGCTACTAAAAAGCAAAACACCACTTTAACGCACTGTTAACTGGCCAATGAGTGTGTTCTGAAACGAAAATGACTCTTATGTGCTTTCAACACGCATGCGATTTTGCTTTGTACCATAGGTCGAGAGGCGTTGGTTCTTCATCAGGGCCCGCGGGGAGCGTACAGTTGGTTATTCATCGGTCATTACGTGATTGCTTTTTTGATCCTGCAGTCAGACGCGATCCGATTGGAACAGCACCAAAGTGTGCCCGCCCGCACTCTCTGATGACATTTCTCTCTGATCTTCTTTATCACTCAGGTCCGCTTCACCATTGCATAAAGAAGGCCAGAGTTTCAATCAAGTTTCAATCAACTCCTTACACTCTTGTCAATAACGTCAATGAAAGTTGTTTTCACTTGTTCACTGTCGTGGATTTGGTTTCTTTTTGGTGTCCTTGCCTGGGGGATCATGACATGTTGGGGTCGTGGCAAAGCTAGCACCGCTCAGAGCCAATGCTGCGATCAACTGTCAAGCTGTGAACGCACCACCACCGGCGGCGGCGGCGGCGGCTGCGGCGGCAACTTCCTCAAGTCTCACGTTTACTCGCTCCGGGGTGGCGGGCGACGTGGCCCCGGAACAGACACATCCTGGTCGCTTGGGCCACCGCGCTGACACGCCTATTAGAAAAAGGCCAAGCAAGCGAAAATAGCTCCCACGGTGCAAAACTAACAGTGGAAGTCCACCCGAGACCTTGGCAAATGGCTGGCTACCTACCTACCTACCTACCTACCTACCTACCAACCAACGTGCAACGCGCAACACAAACACCGGCCATAGATCCGCGCGCGTTACGACAACACTTCCGCCTGCCTCACCTGAAGCTGCGGTCCGTCCGCCGCTGCCGGTGCCACTGCCGCGTCTGGCGGGTTGTCGAACACCCGATCCCGGTACAAGGACCACAGGCCGACGTTGGGGAGGAAGAGGAAAGCCGCGATGAGAAGCCCGGCGAACTGCAGCAGCCTTTTCTCCCTCCGCCTCATCTCTTCGGGAGGGGAAAAGGAAGCGTAGGAGGAAGCGGCGCTGGGGAACCAAGGAGAGCCTCCCCCGGGAGTGCACGCTCGTTTCGGTGTATCCGACCGGAGGGACTTCCTATCTGACTGACAGCGGGACGGAAGAAGTCCGTCAGCCCGGAGCTGCGACGCCGAATGGGCGCCGACCGTCTGCCGCTAGAGGGCGGGGAAAGCCACCCACCCCTTGGAGGAGGAGGAGGGCGTTTGGGGGGGATAGTAATATTACATTTAGAAAATATTTCTTTATTTTTTCAAGTTAATACATAAGCGACGTGTCAAAACATCGGTATAAAAAAATAAAACATTCTAAAACTACGTGGGGAAAAAAAAAAAATCCGCCATTTGTTGCGTTCAAATGCAGCTTGGAAATAAAGCCTTCAAGCAAGAATCGCTCATATCTTGCAAATCATTTTCAATGATATAAAAATAAATGGTTCATGACGAAATAAAACAGCCCCACTCAAATCAATTCAAGTCGCATTGCAAAGAAATATGGGAGAGCAAGTGTCAAGAATGACAGCGCAGTTGGTTGTATCAGCAGCCAGCGTTGATGAATGTACTGTCATGTTTGAAATGGAAGGAACAGCAAATCAATGGCAAGCGCTTTGGAGCTGCGTCTCCGGCAATGAGCAACTGGGATCTGCTTCATTCCTATTCTCCCTGTGCGTGTCTTTCCTCTGATAGTTTTCATTCTGCTTGGCGCCCGCCCGCCTGCCCGACCGGCCGCTGTCATTTTTCTCCCGTTTCTTGTTTCCCCGTTTCAGTGGCGTAGCCAGGAATTTTTCCAGTAGGGGCGCGCGCCCACAGGGAAAAAAATCGAACATCACCCACGCCGTTCGCTGATCGCTAAAACAACATCCGGGTCCGGGAGGCAAACGGTGAATGGATAACATCGCGCACATAGAATAGCGCAAGCACATTCGCGCAAGACCGAAAGAAAAAAACGGCGTGAAAATGAAGAATCGAAAAAGCTCGATTTTTTTCAACCGGGGCGCAGGGAGTCCTAACCGGGGCACCGCCCGAGCATGAAATGCGTGGCGAAGCGCTGAACAAGGCGGAGAGATGATTACAATGTTCCCGGGTAAAGAAAGTCTTTGGAGGTCTGAGAGGAGAAATGTTCCAAACTATCTGGAAGTATCGACTGTTGTGCTCTGACGCGGCGAAGTAAATGTGCACTTTTGAACTTTTTGGACATTAGCGTTTGGACAACGAGGCACACAATGTACAATTCCAATTTGAACCATAAAAAACGTTTTGTGAGTATTATGACGATATGGAGCTTGTCGTCGCTGAATAGTTTCGAACTCCTTGTTCTTTCGTCAATAATCCATCTATTCTCCAAGTGGAATTGAAATCTATGACGTGGGAACTGTTCGACTCCAGTCCTGTAAGTGGCAGTATTTTACATTACAAACAAGTCTCTTCCGAAACAGAACGTTTCCAAATCAAAGCATTTTTTGTGTTTCCGATTCCCATTTATGACATCATCTGGAGACGTTTGTTCAATGCATTCCGGCAGATTATACACCTTTGGACGTGTGTACAGTTGGCACGGTGGTGATACATTTTTTGGTTGAATTTCTTCCTTTTTGTTGTGAATTAGCCATTAGCATTAATAGTGATTCAAATTCTCTCTTCTATATCTGCCTTTTTGTTGAGTTGAACTCGTTACACCATTAATTGACTGTTGATTACACAAAGCGGCTAATGGCTTCCCGCGCTAAGGCGTCAATCGCGAGCGGGCCACCAGGCGACTCGCTCGCCGGCAAACCGCCTTTTTTTTTATCATCACGATTCCCTGCCTCAGGCCCGGTCACATGGGTTATAAAGTGAAGGGCTGCTCGATCAACGTAAATCCCCCACCTCATTCTCAGCATTTCGGGGGGGGGCAGTGGGGTTCATCTATAATTCATGCCGGAAGACGCGGAACAGATTGAATTGTCACAACTCAGCCTGGTAGACGGCAGGTCGCGGCGGCGGCGGTGGCGGCAGAGCGTGAGCCATCCTAATCAGGAACAGATCAGTGCCGTGAATTACGAATAAATAACTTTACTTGTTGTAAAGGGCTCACAAGGATGTGCTTTTGATGACGTTGTCTTGATGGACGACCGGCTCGGAAGAATATCTTCCTAATTTCACAGGAGGCAAAAGTCGCAACGATATCGCATTTTTGAAAATTGTGAGAAAAGTTGTAATGTAAAAAAACCAAAAAGGTTACGCCCATTTCCAGTCATTCACACACGAATTGACTTGCAGTCTAATAATGACGCATGCACGTTTTTCTCCTCATAAAATGATCATGGAAGTATCATTGGATGACACCGCTGACCTGGATGGGGCAACATTTACAGTCCCTGCCATCTGCTCTCCATTTCATCTGGCTTCGGCAGAACGCTTGTTCTTACATCCGTGTCAGATGCTCTACCCGCCCGGCGTCGGCCCGCCCGTTACACCTGCCGTGATCCCATCAACGCAGATGCGCTCGCTCCAAACAGCAATCCGGCTAATGGAAGAAGAGCTCGACGTGGCAGCGACTGGAAAACACGTGTCCCAGTTGGCTCCTGACAGCGGCGTGACCTTACCGATCCATTTCAGTGCAGCGTCACTCACCTCGGTAGCATGCACACCTTTGCTAATGGTGTTGGAAGCCCGCCCCCTATCGGTGCTAGCTGAAATGAATTTTGCATGATTTGAGTGGGTCGGGATGATGCCACCGGTGGCCGTCTATTGCGTGCGCCTGAACACCTCTGCTGGCTGGCCGGCCGGCTGAGTGGCGAGGTGGCGGCTGAAGAGCAGAGCGATGGCTCCTTATCTCCCCGTCACCGGGTGTTGCCATGGCGATCAATAGATTGCCGCCAGGGTCGATTAGCGCCGCCGTGACTCTCACCTTCCTCGTCCATCCTCATTTCACTTCATAGATTTCTATCCCTCCCTCCCTCCCTCCCAAGTGCGAGAGGTGCCATAAAGAAAGTGCACTACAGTAAGTGTGCGCTGGTATTAGCAGTGAGCTGTGTCATTGCTGTTTGGACTGCAGCTGATGGTTATGGATGAAGTACACATTTGGAAACGTAACGGCAAATGTAATCGTGAGGTGTGTCATGAGCAAAAGCACAAAAAAGTCTCAAGAAGCCATGCCGGTAAAGACAGCAAGTCGGTCGGCCATTTTGGTTCTAACTTTGATGATTACAACAATGGTAGCGTTTTAAAAAAGAACCCCTAAAAACGTGACCTTTGGTAAAAGCACGTATTATAAATAGAGCCACAAAAAAGCCTCAAGAAGCCATGGGGGAAAATTCACAGGAAGTCCGCTATTTTCATTTGAAGTTTGCCTATTGCTAATTTCATTTTGGAAAAGTCTGCCATTTTGGTTGGAAGCAGTCATTTTATGGTCATTTTTGCCATTGCCAGGTCACAAATTGAAGCCAGTGTGACTAGGCAACATCAAAGTTGGTAGGCATGCCGGAAGAAGAAAAAAAAATCACAACTCAAGTCAGTCAATATTTTGAAAATTCAGCCCCTGAAGTCAATTTGAGGGCAATACGAAAATTGGCAGGCCTGTCAGTCATGATCGGGCCCCGGAAAAAGTCACAAAATGACCATTTCGAGATCGAAGCAGCCAGTGTCGCGCCATCGTGGCACATTTTCATTTGTCATTTCCAAACGACTGGAACCTTGTAGGAATGTCGTCGTGAGTCGAAGCTAGCAATTCATATTGGCCTTTGACGCTAGCGTAAAAACCAGCAAATGGTATTCATGTCCTGAGACCAATACTAACGCATGTCCTGAGACCAATACTAACGCCAATTGCTTTTCTTTGTCCTGAAAACAGATGTTAGCACAGTACTGCTAGCACAGTAAGCGTTACCGATCTCCGATCGATCTTTTTCTTTTTCCCCACCAGCATATTTCGAAGACGTGGAGAGAGCATAAACATATAAATACTCACATATTAATGCGGCGCTTCACATTGAGGAAAGAGGGGAGGGAAGTGCATGAAAGGGGATCATGCATTAATCATCGGCCGCTGCGCCGCGCACGCGACGAGCTCAAAAAGCGCCGTTTAAAATCAGCTCAAGTCGTGCCAATGTTTCCCCACGGTCTTCAGGGTGGGGGGACAAACAAGTGTGTTTGTTTCATTGGATTTCAACTTTGCGTACGCGTACGACTCGCTGGTCATCCTTTTAGCTTTGTTGTCTTTGCTAATGCTAAGTGCAATCGCAGATGCCGCGTTAGTACGTAAGTAAAGTAAACCTCCAGCCACTTTGGGATTACAAACATCGGACTTTTTCATCGTAAAATGGAGCGGGATGTACAAAGTAACCTTGAGGTGCCGTACGCTACGAGATTAGCAGCAACTGCCTCGTTTACTGTCCGTTAGCTCTTCTCGTCATTTCTTTTTGGTTTGCGGAAAACGTTCATTGCTTTGTTTTCTTTTTGTGCAATTACGGCGGCGGCAGGCGTGTTTTCCAAAGGCACGTTCTCGCGCACGCTCTCAAACAGCCTGGTTCCGAGCCATTCTCCATTGTGTTTGATTCCCATTGTCAGCGGCGCCGACGGATTGAATGAGCGACGATAAACGCTGCCGGCGTGAGATGATAATGAGGGATAATGGAGCTCCACGTTCAGCCCCGTCGGGTTGCGGCTGGAGGAAAAGGCATGATGAGAAACAATGAATCCTTAATAACGCCTAATGAGAGCGTCCCCTCTCCCGGACTAAACCGCATCCCACGCGGCGCGGGGTCGAGTGTTTAGCACGCGGCTCACCAAGGCAGAACTCAGGTGCCAGCGTGCTGAATAATGTATGTATGCCCGTTGAATATTTAAGGATGACAACATGTCACGCTAAGCATAACAACACGCTCGGGTCAAGGCCGACGATGGCAATAATTGATGGATAGGGTTTGACATCGCAAAAGGACAATTATTTGCACGTTGAATAAGCGTCCAAGGTCACACATTTTTTTTCAAATTTGTGGAAAGTGGTTTTTTGGGGTTTTTTTCACATCTGGGTCGGCCGAACGGATGCTTTTGTTTTGAGCGAGCCCGACACATAAAACGCCTCTTCCTTCACTCAAACGCCATCACTGCACTTTCTTTCCCCTCGGAGCCGAGTGATTGAAAAGAACATACAATCGGGATGACGGCCGCATCAAAGCAAAGGCCGGCTGACCTTTTGGCGGGCGCAAATGACGGACGGACGGACGGCAGTTCACTTCCCATTCTGAAAGCACTTTTTCTGAAATTCTTTATTTGTCTCCCTCCCTGCCAGGCAGATCCGGTCGCTGCAGCTCGGTTACGTTTAAATGTTAAAACGTTGCCATATCGGTGACAATCTTGTGTTTCAGGCTCGAAGATGGAAAGAGGTCATTTCAAATCCAAATTGAGGAATCAGCTGCTATGGCATCCACATTGTTTCTTGACCAACAAGCGCACGCCAGATGTCCCCGATGCCACATTGGTTTTGACCAACAAGCGCACGCCACATGTCCCCGCTGCCACATTGGTTTTGACCAACAAGCGCACGCCACATGTCCCCGATGCCACATTGGTTTTGACCAACAAGCGCACGCCAATTGTCCCCGATGCCACATTGGTTTTGACCAACAAGCGCACGCCACATGTCCCCGATGCCACATTGGTTTTGACCAACAAGCGCACGCCAATTGTCCCCTATGCCACATTGGTTTTGACCAACAAGCGCACGCCAAATGTCCCCGATGCCACATTGGCTTTGACCAACAAGCGCACGGCAGATGTCCCCGATGCTTCCGGCTCGGCGGACAAAGGACTCGTTATCGTCTCATTCGCCCGACTCGCCTCGACTGCAATTTGCCCGGTCGCTCGTCTTTTGATTAGCTTCTACGTCTCCTGGCCGCCCCGAGACGAATGCTAATGAGGACAGCGGCGCGCGGCCATTTGCGGCCGGCCCGGCCGGGAGGTCCGTTAGCGTCGGCGAGGCCCTCTTCTCCCGCTCGTAAGGACACGCACGGCTTATTATTTTCATACGCGACGATTAGCTCTCGTTTATAATGGATGTGCTTAGCTAAAACATCCGCGAGCGGAGAAGCAAGAGTAAAAGAACAAGCAACTGTTAAATTGTTCAATAAGGGAAGAATTTCAAATGAGCAAAATGATGTACTGGGGATCGGCCCATGGGATGAGCCCATTTGTGTATCAGCCGTATCCGTTTTCGTAAAGTGCAACCTGAGGTTTTCTTCCCCATTTCGATCATTTTTAATGGCAAAGAAAACAGTCGGACAAATTTGGTACCTTAGTTTGTCCCGCGAATGGCCCTCCATCTTAGTCTCGTCGGAAAAGGCCGGATTGCGACCGGAGAGCGTGTGTCATAAATTTGCGTCCCATCAAACCACGGCAAAGTAAAGGACCAGGCCTCGCCTTTTAGTGGCAGAGGTGAATGCAAATGAGCCAGCCTGCCAGCTACATCTGATTAAAAGTAATCGCCTGGCAGTATCAGCCAAAACACACAGAAACTAAAAGACACGATATGGAAAAGAGATTAGCTTGGGAGGATTTTTTTTTTTTTTTTTTTTGGCAGGCTCCAGATAAAAGATCTAATTATTGATAAGTGCTTCAAGTTTGAGGAAGAAGAAGGAGAAGCAAAAGAACGGAAACTTCGAAGCTACGGTCACCAAATTTGTCACGTTACATGTTGTCGACTCGGTTATCATTTTAAAATCAAATTTTAAGATAAGAGATGAAAGTTTTGCAGTTGGAAAGCAATGATTGGAATTTTGGAAATGAATGTCATTCTTTTCGACCACAAAAGTTTGGCATTCAAACAGGGGTGTGTCGACTTTTTCTATTCACTTTGGTTGTCCTCCCTCCATACGGCAACAAAAAGCAACGTGAGAAAGCCGTCGATTGATCATTTTGTCTGCAGAAAGACGATTATGGATGGGCACCAAATCAGCGCTGGCTGGCGTGTTTTCCTGATGGATGACGGCGGCCAGGCCAGGCCAGGCCAGGCCAGGCCAGGCCAGGCCAGGCCAGGCCAGGCCAACGCACAAAGCCCATGCTCGATGTCCACAGCCGCTATTGTGCCCGCTAATTAAATGACAAATTGTGACCCTGGAAATGGCTGCCGGGAGCGGCAAACTTTTCTCATCGGATGCCGCCGCGGGCGTCCGTTTTCTCATTTGCTGCGCCGACGGAGGCCATTTAACCTTTTGCTGTCCTGAAAATCATTCAAGAGTGACATCTTTTTCTTTTTCCAACCGCTGTACTTGCTGTTTTGATATGTGGTCTGAAAAAGCATCACCGTTCTTCCCATCTCTTGTTTTTTAGAAAAAAGTAGCACCTTTTTCTGGGGCAAAATTGTCGTTTTTGTGGACGTCACACTTTGACGTGTCCATTTAAACTCTCCAGCCCAAATTAGTAAAGGAACATTTTGCTCCATTAAAGCAAAGCCACTTTGCTTCCCAGCTTTGATGGCTTTCAGCCTTTTAATGTCTCCAATTGGCGTGCCGTCCTAACGTTGCCTTTGACTGCCATTTTGGCTCTTTACGCGCATGAATGAGTCGGCTCTCGTTAAACGCAAATGAATGGCTGGCGCCGTCTGGCTTCCTGCCAGCAGCCGTCTGGGTAGAAGCGGCTCGCCAGCCTCACCGACATTTGTTTTCTTTGCGGCAGGCAACCTGTTGCGCGCGCTGACTTTTGTGGGGCAAAATGTGTTCGCTGAAGGCACAATGCTCGCTAGGGGCATGTTGAGCACGGCGACTTGAAGGAAGGCAACTCAACAGATTGGCGCGTCCATTTGAGCTCGGAGTTACCTCTGCTTCATCCCTCGCCGTCTAATGTCACACGTTAGTGTCGGAGCCCCCCGCCGATTTTTCCATTTGTCCGCCCGCCCGAACCAACGCGCTATTGTCTCTCCGCTAAGTGACAATGGGTTGGATACGTTCCAATGTGGCAGCCTTTGACAATATGTCGCCGCGGCCCTCCTGGGAAATTTCCCTTTTGCTCGCCGCCAATTTGCCCCGCCTCGCACGTTCTCCCTCGCTCGCTCGCTCGCTGCCAAATAGGTTGCGGGAGAAGAAAATTGCCCACTGCGCCGGTGACAGACACTTGGTGTGAACGGCGTCATGGACTTGATGGGACCCCTGTGATTATTGTGAAGTGGAATTTTTCCCTCCGTTTTAGCGGCAGACCGCCGTGAGGTGCGACGGCGCTTTTTCCCTGGAGCCCGGCAGATTAGCGTGGAGGCAATTTTGATGTCGAATTCACCACAACTCCTTTCCGTGGAGGCCTAGCGTGCTCGTCTCACTTAGCCGTCCGTCCGTCCGTCCGTCCGTCACTGGGAGTTTTACCTTCAGCTCCTGGACAGCCACCATCTTTCCTTCTTTGATGGACACGAGGGCGTTTGTTTCCCTCCGTCCGCATGGTGGCATGGCATCGTCGGTGCATCTCAGGGTGACAGAATGCTGATAATCCTCGGCAGCCAGCCATTCATCCTGCCCGCCCGCCTCCGTTGCCTCTCTCTCACGCTCTGTCCTCATCTATTGACTCGGCGGCCACGTTGACTCAAAGCCGCTAATGCTCGGAATAATAATCCGCCACGTGGCGCCTTTCCTCAGAAGATCAACACTGGGTGTGTTGTCTGGTTCTCGCGTCCTTCTGGCAAATTCATTAGCAAAAGGCAAACAAACCAAAGCGCTGGCACAGATGCTCTCTGACATTTTCTCAAGGGGGACGCTTTTTTATTTGCTTCATGCACAATGCGGGGCAAAAATAGGCTTGGTTGTTTGTGTGAGATTTGTTTTTTCAGAATTAGACCAAAATATATATCAGGACAGCGACAACTATGCTAACGTGACACTTTAAGGTCAACTCGTCTCGCTGATGCGGCTAACATTATCCATTCATTATTTATTTGCGCGCCCATCGCGCCAAGGCGACGGAACCCAGAGCACGCGCACACGCTCGCACTTCATTAATGTCATTTTATTATTCATAGCAAGACGAGGAGGGGGGCCAAGTTACAGCAGGAAGTCAAGCTGTTCTGACCTTCGCACAAAATGGTCGGCAGGAAATGATTACCCCGAGCCAAAAGCTGCCGGGAGGTTACGGATGACTTTTTGCTTCCAGGAAAAGTAGCTTAGCCGATAACATTGATCAATTGAAATGAAATGTCAAAAAGTGGCTTGCATTTGTGGATTCATATGAAGCGACGTCAACTGTATGAAATGTGCAAATAGTGCCCACCCCACCTAAACATGTTTACCCTCAATATTGATCATTGAAATCCTGCAAATGTGAAATTTGGGTCAAAGCAGCAAGCCATTGCAACAAGTCTTCTCATTGAGTTCTGTTTTTGTTGTCCTTCTTGCACATTTTTATTTCTCTCTTCAACCGGAGCAGCAAAAACAGATTGCAATTACGGACACTCGGTAAGCCTTTCTCGCAGCGCTCACGCGTTACGTTTCCATGGAAACTGCATCGACAAACATTCACAGTATGGACGAGATATAAATAGGCACGCGGCATGTGTCGCTCCAGCTGATTTCCTTGAATGTTTGCTCCGCTTTGATTACCGGACCGTCGGTCGCGCTTGATTAAATATGTCGCGAGCGTGAGGTGACAAATTGGACACGTTTGCAAAACTTTCCATCTCATGTCACATTGCTGATTGTCCGACTTGATGAGACTTTTTTTTTTTTTTTTTTTTTTTTTTTTTTTTTTTTTTTTGCAGCAGCCAGCCAGCCAGCCAGCCAGCCAGCCAGCCAGCCAGCCAGCCAGCCAGCCAGCCAGCCAGCCAGCCAGCCAGCCAGCCAGCCAGCCAGCCAGGCAGGCCATTGCCAAGCCGCTGTTTCGATCGTTGTCATGGTAGAATGACAAGTTGAAAGATCAATGCTTATTCTGGTTGACTGTCAAAGAGAAGGGAATTACATAAAAGACAGAATCTGACAAATGTGAAAATCAATCTCATGAGATAGAAAAACACAAATTCACCATCCATTAGCTTAATGCTAACACATCATGTGAAACTAAGATTTGAGTTTAGGTTGTGCTTGTGATCATCTTCAAGCTCGAAAGATGATGCCAAAGTGGAGGAGATCGAAAGATCTGACAGAGCTGAGGGCAGATCACGGCATCGCCGTCCGTCTCTCTCTCTCTCTCTCTCGGAGATCACAGGTGTTTGTTCCAATGACGCCAGATAGGGAGAAAAATGCAGAGAAAAAAGACAAGCCGGGCCAGCCAGCATGTAGGAAAAGCTGCTTCCCGCGCTTGCGTTTTTCCCCTGCGGCGAGCGCCGTCCTCCACCCAAACCATCAGATCGTGCCAACCGCGAGCGGGGCAGCCATGCCCGCCGCGGTAGCAACTCGGTGGAATGAAGAAAGGAGACGCTTGGCAAATAATGGCGACAGGAAGTGCAGCCGCAATTGAATTATTTCCCACCCTCATCTCTTTCTGAACGTTGGAGTGCTGCCGCATAGCTGGAAGCGTCGTATGATATGAAGCAGGAGGGAAAAGCAACATTTGGGTCTGATGACTTTGAAAGAGCAGCAGAGCGCCGCAACTTTAGGACTCCCTTTTTGTTTCGTTTTTCTAATGACCAGAAGGTATATGCTCATTTCCAGTAGCCCAGCTATGCCCCTTTGTGTTAGCATTAAGCCAATGCAGCACTTTCATTGAATCCACGGACGACGGGCCTTGCGGAATACCTTAGAAAAGACCTTTTGCTAGGTTGACGTGTTTGTGAGCCCGTTAAAAAGATTTTCAAGAATACTGAAAGCAGATCATAAACAGCAAGATCCTTTGCCTCATTTGAGCTTTTGTTTATCAAGTCCCACCTATCCTTTGTTCGCTCTGCCTCTTCTCGTGTTGAAGAGAGAGAGAGACAGAGAGAGAGAGAGAGAGAGAGAGAGAGAGGGGAAAAAAAGAGGGCAAAAACAAAAGAGGCTTTTAACAGGATTAGAACGAGCAGGATTAGAGCAAAACGTTTGTTGCGTGTGTTAGTGGGAAGGGAAGGAGACAGACGGAGAAAGCGCCACTGTACCTGCTGCAAGTAGAAGGGGCAAGGTCCCTTGATATGGAAATGTTTGACGGCTGCCAGAGCCCGCCCGACATGCCGCCAGCGCCAACAAAGCATCAAGTATACATGGGCACCGCAGGCGCAAGTGTGAGCTACACAAACACGCTTGGGAAAGTTCAACGGGCCGCGTGCGTGCGTGCGTGCGTGCGTGCGTGCGTGCGTGCGTGCGTGCGTGCGTGCGTGCGCGCGCCGTCACCCAGGGCCACAAAAGCTCGTGGCGCTTTGTCAGCGTTTCTTTTCGACGCCCAACAAGTCGGCTCCTAATTGCAGCCGTCGCACCTGGTCCGCTTGATGTTTGGAAAAAGCGAGTTCTTTCGCTTTTTCTTCTCCCATCTCAACGTGAGTTTCCTATGGCGTCTCCTCATCAAAGCGCTGAGCGTGACACTTAATCATCGGCCCTTGTCATTTCTTTTCCAAAACGCCACCTCATGCCAGTCTCTTATCGGCCGTATCGATGGCGGCGGCCCTAATCCACTCTCCCATCTTAATTGCATTTCCCCCTCCCTCCCCGACAATCCCGCCATTCCTCGTTTGTCGGCGGCGCAAAACAATGGGCCGTCCCTCGACCGCTCGCAAACTCGGAGCTCTGCAGCTTTTGAGCTCACCGCATGCACGGCGGGAAGATTTTCCAGCAGCAGCAGCAGCAGCCGCCGCCGCCGCCGCCGCCGCAGGACAGCACTCAAGAGTTCCCATCTTAAAAATCCACCAAGTGCTGTGCTTGAGATGACAAATATGGAATTAGGTGGTGAAAAAAGGTCATTCGTGAAGGGAAGTTGGTGAGTTGATTGGACTTTTTAGCTTATTAATATTATGTTGCCTTTTTTGACTTCTTCTGCGGTGTGTCTCATTGATTTCTCACTTTTCTATCTCAGAAAGAAGAAACTGAACGGCGTTTGAAAAAAGTCCAATTCCCCCAACATCCACGCCGTCTCTCGCACTTTGAATCAAGCTCATTAGCCGCCGCGAGTGAAGAAGCGGACTCGCTCTCAACTTTTTCCCCTCGCTCGATTCATGTCGGAAGCAAAAGTGGAAGTTGGAAGTTTGCTCGTCGTTTGGTTATCAAAACAAGCTCATTAAGCTGCGCGGAGAGACGCGACGCTAATGAGGAGCCCGCTTTGAATATAGAAAGTAGCTCCGAAGTTAGCGCTGTTCAAGCCACGCCCTCGTGTTTTAGACCAGCGACAAACATTCGATAAACTTGACAACTCGGGGGACATATTTTCTTTTTGAAGCCGTTATATGCAGTAAGCGAAATGCTAGCGTTAGCGTACGTTTAGGATAAATGTGACAGGACAACTCTTGGTGTCTTTTAGCGTTGGCGAGAAAGTATTGCCACAAGCTTCGCCAGTTCAAATAATAGGCTAGCTACAAGCTCCCTATTTTTTCTTCTTCCTAACAATAATTGGAGAGTTTGATCTTGGCTGCTTTTGTTGAACTTTTTTTTGGGCGCTCTCTGAGGTTGCTTTTTGAAAAAACTAAAGGGAGAAAGGTGGATTGATGGGTTGTTTTTTTTCAGAGGGGCAAAGAAAATCCTCCGGGCCGGGCCGGGCCGGGCCGGGCCGAGCCGGGCCGGGCCGAGCCCTCTTCTGTTCTTCATTCTTTTGTTTTTGGTGGGCAGAGGAGCAATTAACCCAGCGACAAACATCCCTCCCGCCGTGCCAAACATGCTATGGCGCTTCTCATTTCAGCAGCGGCACGGACACAGAGTCATCGAGGGGTGAGGATGGAACTCTTTTGTTTTTTTGGGACAGTTTGACGGGAAAATGGCGAATCCCCGTTCTCCTGACACGAGTTCTGTCACAAAAACGAAATGGGCGGCGTTAGTCGGGGGGCGGATTGAGGTCCCCCAAAACGTGTTCAATAAAGATTAGAAAGCATTCTAAGCAGTCATCTTGTGCTCTTCACTCACTAGTAAGGGCTTCCGTGTTGTTCTCCTCGAAAAAGTGGGCGCAATCGATTGGATGCATTTGAAATGTCAAGTGAAAGTGGACTTTCAAACCATATCAAAGAATGAAAAGGGCGAGGAAGTGGACAGATTGGACACACACAGCAAACACCAAGACACACAACATTGCGGAGTGACCGCGTGACACTCTTTTTGAAACTTTCCCAAGTCTTATTTTCACTTGGCTGATAAAATACCTTCCGGGACCTGATCTGATAAAAACCCCTCCCTCCGAAGGAAAAGATTTCCCCACATTTGACATTCACCTGTGATCAATATTACGATTGTCACGTCTATCGGGGGTTAAAAAGAACAAAATGGACGCCACAACTGGACAATCGGATCACTTAATTAACGTCGTTTTGAGGGCTGTTATCAAACACCATTTTTCCAGCCATCGCTAGCAAATGTTGAGTTACTAAAAGAGTCCAAGGAGGAGTGATGAGAGGTTCATTTGTCTGGAAAACTGGTCATTAGTCCTCAGCTGAGGAAAAGCACGG
This sequence comes from Syngnathus acus, assembly GCF_901709675.1. Classification (NCBI taxonomy): domain Eukaryota; kingdom Metazoa; phylum Chordata; class Actinopteri; order Syngnathiformes; family Syngnathidae; genus Syngnathus; species Syngnathus acus. The sequence continues at coordinate 264,420 of NC_051099.1, read as the reverse complement.
CGAGGTAAGAACCTTGACTTGAAAGCGATACGCTTGACCTTTACAGATTGGACCTCCACTTTTTGGGCTGGATCTGATGGCACTTTCAAAAAAAAAAAAAAAAAATCAATCTCCTGTCTTAACGAAGCCTTGCTTCTGATGTCGGCTTCGGCCGTGGCTAATGATGACGCTTTAGTTAGGCGAAGGCAAAAAAAAAAAAAAAAAGTGCGAGCAAGCGAGCGAGGCTAAAAGGATTCCGGTGGGCTTGGGGTGGAATAGACTTTACTGATGTCTGGCCGGTCTTGGCTAATGATGAGTGCGGTGAAGGACAGCGGGAAGAAAAAAAGAATCCGTTCAGGGAAATAACGGTGAGGTGTGTGCGGCCGTGTCGTCGTCATCCTCCTAAACTTGCAGCTCGGTGTTTTTCCACACAAAGTGGCTTCGTGGTTCACTTTGGCTTTCAGAGTCCGACGGCGGTCACCCGTCTTTTCAAAAGCTCCCAGAGAGTAAAAGCAGTCAAACGCAGCCAATCTAAGTTGATGGATTTCCCCGCTGCGTCTGAGTGCAGGGGAGAATCATTACGGCAAAATTGAAACGCAATAGTGTCACATTAGAGCGTAAACGGCCTTTTTTTTTTTCTTGTCAGACAAATTTGCGGCGCAATCAAGGTGATGGTGTCGCTCCTGTGTAAACACGATTGTCTGATGAATCGGGCTCCCAGAAATGAAATGGAACATTGTTGAGAGCAGAAGAAAAGACGTCTCTGTTTCCAGACTTAGATAAGAATTCTTCAGCCTTGCTAGCTTTGGATGAAATTTACCCAAGCTATATGGCGCCCCAAAAAAACGTGAGTAGTGAACAACAACGCTTTGATAGTTGCTCGTACGAATCGTTGAACTATATTAGCGATAGTGTTTGGCGTGTTAGCATGTTTAGCCTTGAACATGTTAGCAGGCGCCGGCCGCTAACACGTCGCCTTTTGTCGTGTATTCTTTTTCCAAGGCCCCGCCGGGCACAGAGTGGCGTTTATGCACGCGTGCCATTTGTATGCGGCCTCTGAGTGAAAATGAGTGCCTGCCTGCGTGGCTGTCTGCGTGGCTGCCTGCGTGGCTGCCTGCGTGGCTGCCTGCGTGGCTGGCTGCCTGCGTGGCTGGCTGCCTGCGTGGTTGCCTGCGTGGTTGCCTGCGTGGCTGCCTGCGTGGCTGCCTGCGTGGCTGCCTGCGTGGCTGCCTGCGTGGCTGCCTGCGTGGCTGCCTGCGTGGCTGCCTGCGTGGCTGCCTGCCTGCCTGCCTGCCTGCCTGCCTGCCTGCCTGCCTGCCTGCCTGCCTGCCTGCCTGCCTGCCTGCCTGCCTGCCTGCCTGCCTGCCTGGCGCTGTCTCCCGCTGCCCGTTATGAATGGCAGCCTGGCATTTGTCAAATGATGGACTCACTCAAATGTCAACTTTTGTTTTGTGTTTATCAGGCGGACGGACACGGCGGCAGATGTCATTTCTTTTGAATTGGACTTCATTCTGGAGGCGTCTCACCCTCGTCAACCACGCAATTCCCACGTGACCATTTGACGTCTTTAAACCTGCAGTGTATTTTGTTTTTTTGGGTTTCATTTTCTCATCAGTGTGACTCGTTCTTACCAAGCGCGCCATTTCAACTGTCTTTGGCTGAGGTTATTATCGTCAACACCGTTACGCCGCAACCATAAAGGGGAGCTGGACAAAGACATTTGAAGTGGCGAGTAAAGGCATATTATTATACTTGAATAGCTCTCCCTCGGGGGAGTGAAACAATGTTCACCAAGAAGAAAGGAGGGAAAGAGCCAGAGCGTGGTTCTTTTTGTGGCATTGCGCCTCCAGGTCATTAGGCCGAGGCACGTCGTGTTCAATTAGCGCTCCATTCCTTTGTTGGGCTATCAAGAGAAATTCGGTCTGTAAAACAATGATTAGCGGTGTCCTCGATGGGGACTGTTTCAGTTTTCGCTCCGTTGCTCAAGGGCAGGCAGGCAGGCGGGCGGGCGGGCAGGCAGCCAGGCAGGCAGGCAGGCAGCCACGCAGGCAGGCAGGCAGCTTGGCATATCAAAGAAGATATTGAAAATACAATTGATTTGTTAGCCATTGAAAGCCAGCGAAAATATTTGATTGGAGGCACAAGCCTGGTACTAAAAAAAATGTGACTTTGTCCCGGCGCACACCTCGGCGGCACGCTGCTAAGTGTGTCGGGTCATCAGTGTGAAAGCCACCCGGAGGTTATGGACGTCATCTCCGAGCTCCGACACAACAACCCTCGGCGAGTTAGAAGCAGAAAAAGAAGCAGCATTTTTATTCTCGGCTTCGCAGCTCGCTACCTGCGTTCGACACACTTTAGCCATCTCAGTACTAGCGAAAAACTGTGTATGTCGTCCTTGAGTGGGGAAAAAATAAAAAAAGGTCACCTGCACTTTCTGCCTGGTGGTGGGAGAAGAGAGTACCTTGCCGGTACAACTAAATAATATCTGTAAAAAAGCAGTTTCAATTCACATGTTATCCCTTTTTTTTTTTTTTTTTAACACTGCCCTCCAGTATTATTGGTGGCCTCGGTGAAGATAAGCTCATTACTTTTTTTCAGGGCTCATCTTTGCCAATAATTCTGGAGGGCAAGAAATCCTATTTATGTCTTTGCTATGTCTTATCTGTCACGTTTGCAGAAATTCATAATTGTCTTTCCGGTATGAGATGATCTTTCAAACGGGAGGCAAAGATCACAAATTCGATCATCCTGCAGTGATTGAGCTCAGCAGAGCAGAGCAGAGCAGAGCAGAGCAGAGCAGAGCAGTGCAGAGCAAAGCAGAGCAGAGCAGAGCAGAGCAGAGCAGAGCAGTGCGGCTCTGTTTTCATTTGAATGCATGTGCAGACATCATTTCTAGAAAAAAAATGGCATATTTCAACTACAATGAGACTACAGATTAAACTAAATACTGATGGTGATATTTATGGTGGTGTACCACAAGGGTCTGATCTAGGTACCATACTATTTCCTTGATGGACTTTTAATTCTATAAATAATGAAGAATTCTTGTTTTGAAAATAAAAAGGGAATACATATAAAAGTTCAAGTTAAAGTCCCAATGATCGTCACACACACACACATCTGGGTGTGGTGAAATTTGTCCTCTGCATTGAACCCATCCCCATGTGATTTTGATCCATCCCCTGGGGGAGAGGGAAGCAGTGAGCAGCAGCGGTGCCGCGCTCGGGAATCATATATATATACGGACAGTAGTGAGCTGGACATCCACTTTACCACCTGCTTTGTCATTTGGAAAATAAAAGGAAAGGAAGCGGGCGAAAAAAAGGATAGTCGAGACTCATCAAACTTTAACCATGGGTTGATCCTTATGCTAATTTCGCCTCGATTCTTTTTTCATGGTGCATCATTTAGAAAGCCAACCATGGGAGAAGATTGTTTTCTGTTTTTACGCATTTGCATTTTAAACAGTGGCATTTCGCAGTGCTGTCTGAATTTCACCGGCCGGGTCTTTACGGACTTGATCTAATTATCTTCAAGAGAGCCTGGGGAAATTCCGAGCATCACGCTCGGTCGGAGAAGGCCGAGGTTGGCAGTCGGGGACTTTGGACCAGAAAATGTAGCAGTAAAACTGACCTGTTGTTTTCCATACACAACCAAAAGAAGATATAGCGACAAGTTTTCCAAGATTGGAAGGCACCACGAGGTCACTGTGCTGCCGACAACAGTGTCATGTCAATCAAATAAAAACAATAGTTGTTGGATTTTCCACTATTTGTGGATTTAATCCTTGAAAACTTGCTTCATATATTCCGAGCAATGTCAGGAGACCTCTCGGGAAAGTCAGCAAAGCCTGTTTAGAATTGAAATGATAAAGTCCTGTGAGGCTCCAAGTGTGCCTTCTGGAATTACTGATATGTTTGGGGAAGCATTTTTCAGATGGCGCCATCTCATACACACACATGGACACATTTACACACGCAAATATGCACACTCACACACGGACATATTTTCCTTTGCACTCGGGAGCCGAGCCGAGCCGAGCCCAGCCCAGCGACGCCACAACTGCCGGTAGCCGCATACATAAAGCACAAGATTTCATTTGTCCTGGTCGTCCGCTTGAGGTGCATTATTAACCACCTGGGGAAATGCGGACAGGAAATTAGGCGTGAAACGGCGGGTCAGGTCAGAGGCGCACTTTATGATTCATCTCCTCCCCGCCGCGTCCTCCCACCTCTTAAATCCCGACGCTAATATTGCGCTTGTCCCTTGATTGATTACGCGAGACGGTCCGCGTGTGACGAATCGCAGACGGCTGTCAAAAGCGTCTTGAGGCGACGTGAAGAAATACACATAAACGCCGACTAATCCCTCTCTTTCAAATGTTCTGCCTTTTGCGCTCAAGGATGTAAAGTCTACAAGGCTTGCATGCAAATAGTAGGTAGGGCTGGAATTTGAACCCAGACAACCAAGTGGGTTTTTTTGCTAGCTGTGTTTGGTTGGCCGGCCTATCAATTCCGCCCCGCTCGCTTGCTCGCTGGCACCCGCACGCTTTGGCAATTAGAACAAGCGGCGCCCTCGTCGGAGGACGCAATTAGCGGGAATCCGACAGATTGAAATCTACGCAAATGTTAATCCCCCGCCGTGAAAATGTCAAAATAAAAATGTCAGCGGCGATGGCGTCCCTCGCTTTAATGAGCAAATAAGCTGCCGAGTGCGAGATTCAATTAAAAAAGATTTAAAGAAGCCACAACAAAAGCAGCGCGACAGAAGGTTAATTATCCAATTCAATCAAGGCTGTTGCCGCCGCGCAAACTTGACGGACGGCGTTTACAGTAAGGGCTCGGCTCGGCTCGGCTCGGCTCGGCTCGGCTCTCCCTCCGTATTGTGTTGATTCTCCTCACGACACGACGGCGCGTTTGTCAAGGGAGACCTGGTTACCTTTTACTCGAGCGCATGCAAGACAAGCGCTTGTAAAAAGACACATTCAACCCAAAGGCCAACGTAAGTAGCCACCGTGTATCGCTTTGTCCCAAAATGGAAGACAAAGGGCAAAACCAGATCTGGGGCTGATTTCACCCCTCAGTAGTTTTACATTGGAAAAGTAGCAGTACACATTTCAACAATACTCAAGTCAGTGGACGTGTACTTAGTTACTTGCCGCCGCCGCCGCCACTGGCATGGTGCAATTTATTCCATCTCATACATTCATTTTCCATAGCAAAGTCCTCATTAGGGTGGAGCCGGAGCTGAATTTTGCCCGACCGAGTACACCCTGGACATTATCTCTAGCGCTCATTAAGGTCTCTGGTGAGCTGAAGCCAATCGCGGCTGATCGCTCGCCGATCAATAGTTGACCACAAACAAATGATTCATTCCTAGGAATGGAATCACTTTTAAAATATAGCAAAATGTGTACGGGGTAACAATGACATTTTAACAAATGAGGAAAACAAGTTGGACATTAAAATCAATGAAATAAAAATGTCAGGCTGAGCCGAAAATGCAGCCCAAACCGAAACGTCCGCTTTCTGAACATGAGCTCGTATTTTGCGTCAAACACGAAAAGCGACATTGCCTTGCACGCAATCAAATCATGTGACATGCTCCAAGTCGTCCTTTCTTCATCGCAAACGCGGACGAGGCAGCTTTTGGTTATTTTGACGAGATGTTCGAAAGACAATCAATGGTGTCCTTTGCGCTTCCATTTTTTCAAAGGCTCATTAAAACAAGTTGGACGTTTGCTCGCCATGAGCGCGTGCGTGATTGCGCCGCTTGTTAGCTGCTGTTGGTTTTTTTTTTCCTTTGGTGAAAGCGGGAGGCTAATAGGCAATCGTTTCCGTCTCACGCCAACCTGGGCTGACTGAACGCCGGCGATAACGAGACTCTCAGGGACTGGACTGGACCGTCACAAAGACTTAGGGACACCTCGGGCCGCATACACCAGTCAAAATCAACGTTTGGCTTGTAGTGGGAACTTGGATTCATCTTACCGTGGGAAGACGCCGAGCCGACCGAGTGCAAACGATCAGAAGACCAGCCTTCGGGTTCCACATCCAATTTGCACCAGCAATCAATGATGTCATCCTACGGGGGGGGGTCAGAAGACATCTCAGTGGAGGAGCTCTCATAAGCATACATGCATATAAGTCACCTGTGTGTGTGTGTGTGTGTGTGCGTGATGCCATTGATGCCATTGAGGCTCGCTTCCGAGGAGCGACACGGCGCCGCTGCTTGTTTAATGCAATGCTGCCTGCCAAGTTTGCGGGCCCACAGGAATCATAACTCAAGGTGGAGGTCAGTGGATTTATTCCTGGGTGTGATTGTTTTTCCACACACACACACACACACACACACACACACACACACACACACACACACACACACACACACACACACACACACACACACACACACACACACACACACACACACACACACACACACACACACACACACACACACACACACACACACTACTATGCACACCCACCCAAGCCACACACGCACAGCCTCGGCAAATTTTTTGTCTGGCTTTCAAGTGGATAAGAAATATAGGAAGCAATGCTTTCCCTGGAGCACAACTTCTCATCTCTTTTGACTTTGTGCTGAGGCATTAACTTTTCTTCTTCTTCTTCTTCTGAGACAATTCCTCAGGCTCTCAGACAATGCAAACATCAGTCTGAGCAGATTCATTATACCCGGCAGGGGAGAAAGGGATGGTAATAATACGACGAAAAAAAATGTTGGTTTTTTTTCAAAAGCACCATGCTCGATGATATAGATCCCCTTGACCCAACTCTCATGTGGCACCTGCTGGTCTTTACAAGAGCAGAGGAAAAAGTATCAATATTTCACATCGTCCACCCATGAGCTCGCATCTTTTATTCATCAAAGCTTGGAGGAGATGCATCCTGTGGCCCGCACGCTGCCCGCGGGGCTACATGTATAACATGTAGCATACATGTGAGGAGTCTTCTCAAGGACGAGTCATGACTAAGTGAGCCTCCGTGGAAGGTCTCGAGCATTCTTTGTTATTGGCGTCCAAACGGAATCCGCCGACTCGCGTTATTTATTCGTAGGAGCTGAACGTTGACAGGGTTAAGGCTTATTTGTAGAGATGACAGACGGCAGAATTGGATATCGATCTGGCGAGGGTGCTGGTGGTGAACAACTGGAAGGGTATAAAATGAAAAGTGGATTTCTCTCCTGAAACGCCGGCCGAGAGAGAGCAGGTCGGGTCAACAGATGGACGGCGATAAGCAGCAGAAGCAGAAGGCCGCAGAGAGATAAGCCATCCACCCAACGTCACATTTTACCTGACGTCTGGAGAAAAGCGGGTCTTCACCAAATCAAATGACGAAGGACAGTTAAAAATCACAGCCCATCGATGGTCTCGTGGACTGTCAAAACTGTATAAAGTGGGCCAGAAGTTGAAGTGTCATCAATTTCAACGGCTTTTAAATCGTGTGGGCCTTGATAGATTTTCAGTGGCGGGAGGTGAATGAAGTGCAATGGGATTCCCCAAAGCCTCCATGTCATTCCACCATCCTACTCTTTAGTTTTTCTTTTTAAAGATGACGAAATCCACGGGGGTGTCCCAGCCGGCCAGTCGGCCGGCCGGCCGGCCGGCCATCCAGCCAGCCAGCCAGCCAGCCAGCCAGCCTGCCAGCCAGCCAGCGGCGGGCCGGCCTTTTATTACTTTGCGCTTACGGGGAACCTGCCAGAAGCCTTGGAGAATAGGACAAAGAAAGCATATCCGTGTCGCCTGAAAATTGCACATCCCTCAGTCGAGCGAGTGTTGTTTGCGGGGATAGCGGCGGCGGCGGCGGCGGACATTGTGAGTGCATTTCTTTGGAAAGCAAGCGTCAAAACGCTTGGAGTCTCTTTCCTTTGACATCAATAAAATTAACACTGAGCTGCTTTTTTAAATGTCAAGGTGACAAAAGATGGTTCCACCCTAAGCGCAGCGCAAAGAAGACTAAAATGGATGCAGTCATAAAAGACACCGCTGCTAGCTAGCTAGCGATAACGTTCAAATGCTACAAGACATATCGAACCTTCGGCCGCGTGCCTCCTAGCTAACAGCTAGCGTTAGCGTTCCAATGCTACGATACTACCTTAGGCCTCGCTCCACAGGCGCCAATGCTTCATTAGCTTGTTCATTAGCTTCAAATGCGCATGCAAAGCCAAAATGTCAGCTGCAAATTGAACGCTAAAGTAACCAGGCTTTGTTTTGCGTGACCCGCCCACCCTCTCGGCAGCCTTCGGGCCAAACGAGAACAAACTCCGGCCGGCTTTAACCTTTTCCTGAAAACCAGGCGTGTGGTTTTTTTCTTTCTCCCGTGCCGGCGTCAAGCAGAGGGTGAGAAGGAGGTTAACGCTATCTAAACAAAAAGGGGATGTTGAATATGTACAGAGGCGCTTCGGCGCCAACCCGTCAAGCGTCTCTCATTAGCCGACACGCTCTGCGCGCATCCACTCCGACCGGCGGGGTGGGGGGGGGTTCGCCGCTGTAAAAACTTCCAAAAAAAAAAAAAACGCAAAAGGGGAAAGTTTTGAAAGGGTTCAGTGTGGGCGGAAGTGCTTTTTAGTCATCGTCCTTGTCTGTCAGCAAGTTTTTTTTCTTGCAGCAGCAGCGGCAGCAGCAGCAGCAGCAGCAGCAGCAGCAGGCGTGGGTTCAATGAGTGTTTTTGCACAGGGAAAAATGACAAATATCAGAACTTCTCATTCAAAGAGGCTCACTAAGTCGAGAAAGGTTTTTTGTGGGGGATTAGTTCTCCCCCCCCCACACATTTGGTTGCTGCCTTAGACTCTTCTCCCACCGGAGAGTGTTTGAGTTTTTGGGGACACCAACTATGCCGTGCCGTGCCGTGCCGTGCCGTGCCGTGCCATGCCATGCCGTACGGTAGGGCTCACGATGATCTTATTGTGATTTTGATGCAATTGGGAGTTCAATCAAATCAAAACAAAATCTAGCAGTACCCGCTAAATGACACCTCTGCGACGTGGGCCAAGCAGAATAAATAAAGAATCAAATGTTGGCAAACAACAAGTGCAACTGACAGCATCGCTTCCGTGTTTGGGTTGGCTGTCAGCTTCTTCTAGCCGCCGCACCATAATAAGAAAACGAAATATCAGAAACAAACAAATCAACAGGCATTTGTGCAGCTGTCACTTCCTATCTGGGTGACTGCAGGTTTTTCAGAGAAGGGTGAGGGGGGGGGCGTGTTGGGGATGTACGTCGGCCGCCGACGTCTTTTCCAATGAGCGCGATGACAGGAGACTCGCAACGTGGCTCCAATCTTATCCGGGCAAACAGATGCTCTTCAGCCACAGGGGTGGGGTGGGGTAGGGGGGCGGCGGTTCTTTGGAGGAAAACACGGCAGCAGTCGGGGAAGAAAATCAAAGGGCTACAAAATGTGGATATTTTGCGCAACGTTTTGAATGATAAGTGGAAAAAGACAAACATGTAGTGCGGTACTTTTCAATATGAATGTGGCTAAAGAAAATTGGCAATGAACGTTGAACTTTACAGAACGGAGTAAAAAAACCAACAATGTTCAATTCCATTTTTTTGGTTCAAGTTTTGAAATATTTTCTCAGACAGTTTTACACTGCAAGTCAAAAGTGATTAGTTGTGATGAGATGTGATGAAATGTGAAAACTATGCGGCCGCCGTCGCCGCCGCCGCCGCCGCGTGATCCGATAAGGACTTTTTTGTATGCCCTTGCGGGTGCTCAAGAAAGCCGAAAACAGCCTCTCGCTCTTTCTCAAGAGTGCGTCTCCACGGAAAAGCAGACAGAAGGAATGTCTGATACGTTTTGGCAGTGAGCACGCAGGTACCAAGCTCGGAAAAAAAGGAATGTTTCCTTCTGGCATGTTTCTTCTCAAAAGAAGTGAATCCCCAATGATTTGATGCTTTTTGTTGCATCCTATTGAAAAAGAAGGTTGGCTGTGGGCGCGGCTTGTTCTGAGTGGGAGGGGCTTCTTGTAAGAGCACGTATTTTGGAGCCAATCAAATTGCCTTGGATACATGCGGATCCTCCCAACTTTGAATCAAGCTTCAACTGTAATTTGTTGCTTAAAACGTGCCCTTTTGGTGAGTCATTCGGGCGCTTCGGGCCTGTCGTTTGCGAGCGGGACTTTGTGCTTCTTCTTGACTGGGAGTGGAGACGACACCATTGGCTTGCAAGGCCACATTCGCTTATGCTAATTTCACCGTCTGGGGAATCGGGCGAGCTTGTTCTATTAGCTCGGGGCCACGTCGGACAAGTTGAAGACGTATCGGCCGCCAGATATTCAATTCTTTTAACGGGCGGGCGGAGGTGAACCGTGTGCCGAGATGCTACGCTAATGCTCGGTGATTTGCGATTCCGGTCACAAAGGCAAAATCTTTCTGAAGAACTTTTGCTTTTCTTCTCAGGTTACCTTTTATGCCGCTACTCTCCGAGGATGCGAGTGAGACTCAGTTCACACTTTGCATTTCCAGGGACTTCTTTCAGCTTTATTCCTTCCTACCCAAAGATTTCGGGGGAAGTATAAAGTGGCGGAAAATATGCCGGCGGAATTGAATTTGGATCACGCGGAAGCTTCCGTAATGGATGTCCGATTTCCCGGCGGTGCACCGGCCCCGTCCTGCGTGCGGAATACGAAATCGAATCCCTCGTTGCAAATTGTTAGCGGCTTAGCTGGCTCAGGTGGAGGATGCGAAATGGATCGAATTCCCCTTACTGATAGGATTGATCGTCAAATCTTGCAATTGGATCAAAAAAGAAATAACTGCATCGACGAAAAATGACCAACGCAGAGCAGGTGGACCACGTGACCTGGAAAATAAAAAGTGCTCAAAAGATAAGACGCATTGTATTCAATTTGAAAGAAACTTAGCAGGGAGAGCCGCGAGCCCACTTCCAAAGCGCGCTCAAAAGCGTCCCGTGAGGAGGATATGACCGAGCGCATATGTGCAAAGCGAGTCCCCGGCCGGCCGCCGGTCTCCCATCAGCTAGCGGCACGCCGCTAATGAAGCTTAGTTCATGCCTGATGCGTTCACTCGTCCGCACGGGAAGAAAAAAATTCATTTCTGCAGCCACGCCCCATGATTTGGTGGTGAAGTGGGGAATTGTGTGCTTGCCTCAACAACCGCACGTCAGCGGGCGGCGAAATGTCTCCTCTTTCTCGGAGCTACAAAGTGCACGTGGAAATGTCGCAGCCTCCCAAGAAACTGGAAAAGAGACAAGATGAGGTCTATAGCGGCTTTATTTACCTCCAAGGTGTTCGTACAAATTCAACGGAACCGGATTTCGACAACTTTGCAGAGCTCGAACCCAAAAGGCCACATTTTTTGCCTCTTTTTTTCCGTTTCCGGGACGACCGAGTCTTCGTGTTTCACCGTTGGCGCGTTTTTCGCCTTCATGTTGCTTTTCCACGTGCACATGTGACACAGCAACTTTACCGGATACAAAATCAACACGAGAAACGAGTCGGCGGCACGTGCGAGAGTTCAAAGGCGGCCATTTTGAAGAAGAGCGTCCGTTATAAATCCGAGAGGTTTTTTTTGCGGAGAGACCGGCGCTTTAAGAGTAGAGAGTAAACTTCTTCGGAGGGTCTTGGGTGAGCGGCCGCCCCGCTCCGGGACCACCTGGGAAGAGACGCCGCTGTTAATTCGGGGGATTCCCTAGAAAATGGAACTTTTTTTTCAAGTTTGTCCGAGGGCTTTCCCAAAGTAGTGACATGGACGCCTTTATTTATTTATTTCTTTTTTGTTCAATTTTACCCGAGGGGCAAAAGGGAGACAGTTATTGGTCCGAAATGAATGGTACAACGAGTGGACGAGGGTGGGGCCAGTTATTGGAGTCTTTTTCTTTTTGAACCACAAAGCTCAGTTGGAGCGGTCTAAGGCATTTATGATTCTTTATTATGACATACCTTTATCCCAGTCTCAAGTTCTTGATGCCCGACTGGATTCTTGACGTCGTCCGCTGGACCGAGCGGCTCCCTCACGACGGCGTTTTCTAGACTGCTTGCCAAACAGCTCGTTATTCGGCCTCCATTTTGTATACCTGTGCAAAGGCCAGGTAAGATCAGGCACGGCACTGAGAGCATCCGTTTTTGTTCGAGTGGCTTAACATAACGTCCACACTCATTTCCATGAGCTCGTTCGTCTCTGCCGATTTGCGTTCTATGTTAGCTCAGTGACTTTGTCGTCATTTTCAACTGTAAGCGTCTGGAATGTTGTAGCCCCGCCCCCAAAAGACCAATTCTGAAGATACCGTGGTGCGAGGGCGCCGTCAATCGGTGCCCCGGTTGAAGCGCTCCAGCACGGTGGCGTTGGTTCTTTCGAAGAGCCACCGCTGACTAAGCGAAGATGCGTCGCAGGCGTTCATGAAGACGCGGCGCTCGCTGGGGCTGCTGTCCACGCAGCTGTTGCTCACCGGGTGGTACAAGCTCTTATCCTGCCGGGCGACACTCCTATGAGCCAATCGGTGACGGGCGGTGCTTCTTTGTAGGTACCTTGCGGTAGCGCCAGAGCTGGTTCCCCTTCATGCCGTGGCAGTCGTAGAGCGCCACGAGGCTTCTGTGGGAGACGGCGTCGAGGCAAACCTTCCTGGTGTGCGCCGGGTGGCCCACGCGAATGTCCTGGCGCCAACCCAGCGTTAAGACCTGCACGTCCGGAGCCAAGGTTAGCGGCGAGCGGCGCCGGCCGACGCGACGACGGGCTCGGCCGGCTCACCTGACCGTGACTCCAGGCCACGTCGCCGCGGCTTTTGGCGCAGTTCTCCAGGCGCACGGGGCTGCCCGACACAAAGTGTTTGACCTCCATGCACATGCCGCTGCCCACGTTGCGGATCTGCGGAGGGTCGGCCGGTCAGGTTCACCTGCTTCTACTTCCACTCCTAGCTACCAAGCAGCCGAATCAAAACAAAGTGCGGCGCCGCCGTACCTCGCCCCAGGCGGCGGCGGGGGGCTCCACGGGCGGGTAGTGCTCGGGCAGATCCCAGGCCACCTCGCTCATGAACCACTTGAAGTTCTTGCAGCCCATGCGGCTCCTCAGCTCCTTCTGCGCCGTCATGTCGCCGGCGGACAGGTGGCGGTATTCGGGCCGGCGCCGGTACACGTGCTCGGCGTACTCGTCCATCCACACCTCGGCCACGCGCTTCAGGTTCTGCGAGAGCGGGAGATGTGCGGCTTTGGAGGCTTGGCATGGGGAAAGGTGCCAGCGGTTACCTTACCTTGGCTAAGCTGATCCCGCCGGGCACCTTGTAGGGCACGTACTTCCTGTAGACGTGTCCCACCCTGGAGCACGGGATGTCCTCCATGCGACCGCCGCACATCCACAACTGCCGACCGAGAGACACGCACACGTGCGGTCGGTCTCCAGGCAGGATTTGGATTGCAAATGAGGGTTTTCGTCAAAGGTTCAGGTTTGAAATGAAGGTTAGGTTTAGGTTCAAAATGAAGATAGTCCTTTGTCAGACCCGCCTCACCGTTTCAATTTCGAGTTACAAATTACGGGGTTAAGGTTTGGCTTCCAAATGAGGATTTTTTTTAAAACAGCGGCAGAGTCAAAGTTTGGGTGTCAAGTCAGGGTTTGGACTTTCAAGCCAGGCTGCCAAATGGGAGCAATAGCAACACGGCTGTGTTAACGTTAGCCCCGAGCGACACGCAAACACACGCGCACACTGGTGCATGAATAAAAGATGTAGCTGCAAGACAAACTCTGGGCTCAGAAAGCGGACTCTCGTCAGTCTCTAGTCTCTGGCTGTGTTTTTTGAGTCTATAAATAAAACATCAAGTATGCGCTATGTCCAATCACTTCGTGTGCCATTTGAATAACTATAATAATAAGACTACGAGGCTGGCAGCGAGCGGGTCATGAACGGCCCTCCCGCGCGGGGTCGCCCGCAACGGCGGAGACGGAAGGGACACCTGCTCTGATGGCGTTTTTAATGGACCTGACTATTTGCGCCGTTAGCCGCGCTATTCCGCGCGCACCACTGTCTGTCCGGTTTGAAGTCGCGATGTTATCTGGCGGTGTGAGCGTGTAGCGCTCCGCGTTCTCATCGCCGGCACGCTCTGGATGGAAGGCATCGCGCTTCGAGTCGGCGACGGCGTCTCGGGGCTTTGCCCGGATTAGCGCCAGAGCCCGCTAATCTCTTCACCTACCTCGGGAGAATGTTCCAGAGAAGCCTATCAGCTAATGGGGATCTTCATAGAAAATGCCAATCGAATATATCTGAGCAGACTTAAGACAGCGAGGGCGGCCGCGACAAGCTAAGTGTTAGCGCGCGGTTAAATGGCGACGGCGGGCTATAAAACACATCATTTGGTCTCCATTTGAGTTTACCTTGAAGGAGATCTCGTACTGCTCCCCTCCCCAGATTTCCAGTCCGGCGTCGTAGCCGCCCAGCTCCCAGAACCACTTCTTGTCCACGGCAAACAGCCCGCCCGCCATCACCGGAGACCTGCGACACACAAAACAGAAAAGGTGACCTTTTTATCAGAGTGCGCTTGTCTCGTCAACCGGCGGCGGCGGCGGCGGCTTTTGGGCTCCAGATTATCACCCAAAAGGCCTCAAAAGTGCACATTGGAGAGGTTATCTATCGCCCACCGTTTTCTTGAGTCCATTTCACGCAAAAGGCGCCACTCACTCAAAAGGCTCGCTGGGGTCGTCCTTCTGCAAGCGGGCGGGGATGGGGATGCGCTTGTAGTACATTTCCCAGTCAAAGGCGCCGCGCATGGCGTCGCCCGCCTGCGCGTCGTAGCCAAAGTTGTCGTGGTCGATCACGTCGATCATCGGGCATACGATGGTCTTCCGGTCCTGGGCGATCCGGTCTGAGAGGATGATGGCGAAATAGCCTCCGCGTCAGGGGATGAGTTCAAAAGAAATCCAGGCAAGCGATTGCTTTGGTTAGCAGCAGAAGTCATTCCGTTCGGTTCCTCACCGAGTAGCGGAGGCAGCCAGTTGACGTTGGCCTCGCAGTGCGAGTCCAGGAAGGTGATGACCTGCGCCTTGGCGGCGCCGGCGCCCAGCAGACGGGTCCGGATCAGACCTTCCCTCTTTTTGGTCCTCACGATGCGTACTTTGGGCAGGCGGTCCATGTACTCCCCCAGCGGCCCCTTCAGGTGCTCTGTGGGAGGGAAGGACACAAGTGAAGGACGCTGTAAAAAGTGACATTGCCGTGAAGGACGGGGTGGTTGGAAGGGTCAAAGCCATAACGGAAAAAAAAGAAAGAAATAATAAAGGCTCCGATAAATCAAGCGGAGAGAAAAAAAAAACCAAAACAACAACACGAGCATTAAAGCCTGAGTGGCAAATTAATTCTCTCATGAGACGAGATTCCGGAAAAGGGAGGCAGGGGGTAAGATCAGAGCGTTTAATTGTGATTGGTTCATTTTCTCTCCCAAATAAATTGAAATACGTCTCAAAGTGTTTACCCAACACAAGGAGACGATTAATCACGCTAATGAGCGCGCAGAAAACGGCGGCAAACACATTAGTCTCTATTAGAAAGCCGGGCGGCCCGTGCTGAGCGTCCCGAATGGCGGGAAAAGGAGAAGGCGGGGCGGCTGCACGCTCACGTGACATCTGAGGGAATCGAAACAGCCATCGGAGATTTCAAATCATTTCTCACTCAGAGCGGCGTTTACATTGTGCTTTCCCGCCTGCGGACGCTCCTCTGTGCGCTCTTTGAACAGGATTAAGAGAGGACACCCGTTGACAGACAGCACAATTCACCTGCAGCGAGGCTGGCCTTCCATCAAGGAAGAAAAAAAACTGTTGAAATGTTTACTCACTCTCAAAAATAATCCAAAAATTCTATATTTTGTCAATGCGACACAATCAAGAGGAAGCGCTCCAAAGTGGAGCGTGTTGCCGCTTTGTGGTTAATCAAAAGCCGGCAGGCAGGCAGGCAGGCAGGCAGGCAGGCAGGCAGGCAGGCAGGCAGGCAGGCAGGCAGGCAGGCAGGCAGGCAGGCAGGCAGGCAGGCAGGCAGGCAGGCAGGCAGGCAGGCAGGCAGGCAGCCACGCAGGCAGGCAGGCAGGCAGGCAGGCAGGCAGGCAGGCAGGCAGCCAGGCAGGCAGGCACGCAGCCAGGCAGGCAGCCACGCAGCCAGGCAGGCAGGCACGCAGCCAGGCAGGCAACCACGCAGGCAGGCAGCCAGCCAGCCAGCCAGCCAGCCAGCCAGCCAGCCAGCCAGCCAGCCACGCAGGCAGCCACACAGCCAGGCAGGTACGCGGTGGACATGCCAGAGCACAATAGAGCCGCTGTGTAAAAAAAAAAAAAAGCAAGCCACACTTTCCAGAGTCGCACGAGACGCTGTGAACGCGGAGGCAGGCCAACGCGTCATCAAGGGCGGGTGTTGTTTACCAACTGTCCCCTCCACGCAAACATCATGATCGATGGGAACCCGTTGACACCGGCTCGCCGTCTCTCCAAAGCACTCTGGCTCAATTATTTGCCGTTATTCGCCTTCCGATGAGGAGGATGACACTAATTGAGACTTCTGGACAAAAGGAACAAGGAGGTTCCGTTTCCTTCATGTCTCGTAAGATACGCACTTTGGACAAATCTCGGAAATGTGTCCATTTGTTGAGAGAAAAGCCAGTTGGCTAGTAGCGCTAAGGGTCGCTCGCGCAAGTGTTACTGCGCCCGCTTGACGACTCAATTAAAGGTCACCATGGCAACGGGCTAGAAGCGGACCCACGCCGCCGCCGTCCGCAAAGTGGAAGCGTCGGCAGAGCAATTTGTAGCTTTTGTCAGGGGGTTTTGCAGAAAGGGCCCAGGAGAGCGTCAACGGGGGATCATCCGCACCTTCTCGTGCTCCTTTGTTTGATATTTCTGCTCCGTGACGAAGCACTTCTCTCCTCCCTCCGCTGCCTATTTATACTGGAGGCCTTTCAGCAGAAAAGAATATTGATTTGCGTGGCATTGCGCACACAAACGCATGACACCACCCTCCCCTCCCTCTCTCTCTCTCTCTCATCGCCATCGATTGAAGTTCACGTTCTGCTCGGGCATCTGAGGCTTAATTACAGCCGGAATGAGATCTAATCAAAGGAAAGGGCAGCGGCCCCGAGACAGAGCCAGAACATCACAGCCGACGGCCTAGCTGGGATTGATTGACGATGTGGCGTTGGAGCCGCCCTTCGTTTTGGCCGATGCCCGAGAAGGAAAAGAATCCCAGACGGGCTCATTTTCCATGAAACTCCAACAATAGTTGCTCGGCATCGATGCGTAAATGACGCGTGTTTCATGATGCGCGAAGGCGCCGAGCCCTTCTTGTTTATGAGGCGTGCGTGGCTTTAGCCTAATGGGCTCTTTTCATGGGACGTTTGCTTTGTCAAATGAAGTGGCACCCGTTCCAGTTGGGACTTGTGTTGTCGGAGCAAAAGATGACAAAAAAGGAGCGCGCGCGCGCGTACGCTTGCTTACCTTTGTCGCTGAAGTCGTCCACCAGGATGACCTCGGCGATGAGCTCCGGAGGCGAGCGGTTGAGGACGCTGTGGACCGTCCGGAGCAGCGACGACCAGCCCTCGTTGTGGAAGGGGATGATGACGCTGGTGCTGGGCAGCTTCTCGCCGTACAGCTTCCGTTTACAGCTAACGCGCAAACGGAGAGAAAATGACCATTGGAGTCCAAAAGGTTAAGCGAGCAGGGATGGCTTTTTCAAGATGGCCGAATGTCGACTCCCGAAGGGGCCACGCTAGCTTTGTCCCGACACGTGCGGCAAGCGCCTTACGCTCGGCATCCGTGTTCCCATTCAGAACACGCGCTTCCCAAGTGGAACCAACCGCTTTGTAAAGCTCGGGTGAGATTTGAGGGCGTGTCCTTCCACCTACAGAAGCCACCTCGTTGATTTCAAAGCTGTCGAATCATCAAAAGCCGACACGGAACCACCGATGAAGTCTTCTCCGTAATGGTTCGTGATCAACAACTACTGCTATTTGATCCTTGTTGTTGTTGTTTTTCTTTCTCGCTAGCAGAGTCCTTCGGAGCAGGTGGAATCCACTTGTAAAAAGCTTCTTGGAATGGCGTGCAGCTAAATTAGTTGACGTGGCTGGCCTCAGATCAAAGTCTGCTTTATTGTCAATTTGTCAGATGAGCGCTTCTCCTTCATGGTCAGTTGTTGTTTTGTGTTAAAGTTCCACAGGCAGTTTACATAGAACACGGTTGGTGTGGGAACAAAAATGGAGAATTACTTGGGGTGGCGGATGTCCGGAAGGGAGCGGTTGAGCGAGATGCGGTCGCTGACGTAGATGTTGAAGCCGTTCTCCCT
Source organism: Syngnathus acus (assembly GCF_901709675.1). NCBI lineage: Eukaryota > Metazoa > Chordata > Actinopteri > Syngnathiformes > Syngnathidae > Syngnathus > Syngnathus acus. The sequence goes on along the minus strand of NC_051099.1, from coordinate 246,163 downwards.
GTAGGCCAGATCCGCCCCATCGCTCTCGGACATGGGGAACGGTTTTCCCTGTTCGCCGTTTCCTGCGGGGAAAGAGGGCATCAGCTCCGGTTCGGCTCAGTCGGAGGAGTTGATCGAATTACACGGAGACGCCTTAGCGAGCTTTCCGACTCTTCTCAGACGGCTGCTTCCGCCCAAAATGGCCGACTTCCCGTTCAGTTACCGGCACGGGTCCTTTTTTTGTTTTGGTGTGCTCTGTTATAATAAACAGGTCCACTAAATTCCTGGTCAATCCGTAAAATTGGTGCGTAGGGGCTAACTTCTTCTCACTTTCAAATGGACGGGTGCTAATGAGATTTGTTGTTGTTTTTCTTAGCGGGATGATGATTAAACGCCTCCCTCCCTCCCTCCCTCCCTCCCTCCACCCCGGTGGCCAGTATCAATCGCTCAGCATCATCACCGTTACTCCATCATCCCCGTGGGTCCCCGTGGTGACGTTGGTTTCTCGTTTGAAAACGACTGCAGGAGCTCCATTTGCACTCCCGCTCGCTCACTGGGCAGCAAAATCTTTGTCAGCTTATTAACAAATCAAGCGTCTGTTTGACTTGGAGTAAGAAACGGGGAAGGGTGGGCTTAGTTTGTTTTTTGGAATTACCAACTCGAGCGGCATCCCTTCGCATGGCGTCGTAGTCGTGCCAGTCCGTCCGTCGCACGCCGTCTGGCCCGATCTGGACGACCTTCTTCATCCGCTTCACCCCCTGCGGGCGAGAAGAGCATCCATCCATCCATCCATCCATCCAAAGGTTTCATGAAGCATTTGGGGGAGAATTGACGTTCTCGATCGATACGACTCGGCATCGGGTCATTGTCGTCGCCGATGCGGCGGCTTTGCCGGGGGGCGAGTTGGATAATCGAGGCCGACTGCCAACTTTTCGGGGTTGAACTTTGCTCGCTGCTTCGACGTGTACGTGCGAGTCGGTCGACTTAATACCGCGCTCAGTCAGCTCACCCACAAAGATAAGAATTGCACATACGTATTTGCAGTTTAGCGTCACCAAAACCAATGCACCTGAAAGATCGGCAGTTTGGAAGACGCACACGTATGGCGTCTAGAAACCTTTCTTTGTGGCTCTACTAATGATGGAAAAGCACAGGGGGTTACAGGGGGCGGAACTTTCCAAAAAGGTACAACCGGTCAGGCAATAGCAAAGTGATCTTAAAAGGGGAACAACATGGTTAAGGTCTTTTATGGGCAGAGGTGCCTGAGATTTGTTTGCGGGTGGGTCTGCACATGTTGACAAACCGTTAACCGGCTCGGGAGTCCATTCATCCGGCTGGCTCGCCACCGATTGCCGTGGCATTTGGCTTTTCCCTCTCGTACACGAATCCTCATGAGGAATGTTGTCGTATGAGAAAGGCTTTGTTCTATGTAGTATATGGTTCGATATAGTTGGGTTCTGAATAACGTGCTAATTTTCCAATGTAATATTGTGAAGATATTATTTTCCAGCTTCATGTCTCAATTGGAAAGCGCCTGGTCTCAGACTTTTGCAGTCGCCTCCTGCAAAACAAAGCCATTTGAATCCCACGCTAAGAGCGATAAGACGGGCGCCTCCCGCGCATCCTCTCGACACCCTGCCGGGGTCAATGCTTCCTCCCTGCCTGCCACCTACTGAGAGATAGCAGTCGCTCGTCGGTTCCGCCCCTCCCTCCTCTCCTATCCTCGGCGCTTCCGAGACGCAATCGCCTGGCCACCTCCCACATCTGCCTGCCTGCCTGCCTGCCGGCTCGCGGTCAGCCACTTCTCTCACCGGCGAGTCATTGAACACTTACTCAGGTCGCTTTCGGGGCCATCCACCGCAATGACGAAAAGGCAGAAAAGGACAATAGCGAGCCCAGATGAGAGCTGCGGCTATTTGATCGACGATGCCGTCCATTCGTCGGACACAAATCGCTTTTGCGTTATCAAACACACTGACGACAGCTTTGGTTTTTCTTTCGGCGCTGAATCGTCGCAACCCTGGTTTCCTGCTCGGATCCACTCGCACCATTCATCTTTTGTCCTGCTCGCCGATTCTTAAACACCACCGCAACAGACAAATGAAGGACCGACCGCACGTCTCGGCTTTGCGCTCGGCTGATCCCGCCGGGCTGGTACAAAAAGAAATCAAAAATCAATACGCTAATCCTATTCAGGCCTTTCCCACATAAGTCTTGTTAGAGCCGTTTGTAGCGAACATTTGCTCCCCCTTGTTGGTTTGCGTCTGCTTCGCTCGGAGATGACACGGCGAGCGTAGGAAAGCAGCCAAGCGAGATCAGAGCGGCTTAAACGCGACCAGACGCGGCCTGATACGCCGGATGAAATAGAATGCATAGGAACGCACGCTTTGTCGCCCCGGGGGGATGGGGGGGGGCGCGTTCCCCCAGCAAGCAGTCTTCTTTTGGATTTTTTAGAAAAAAAAAATCCGTTTAAAAAGAAATAGCGGCAGAACAAAAAAATGCTCTGAATTGAGTTGATGAATTTTTGTCATGTCACAATAGCAAATTCTGCATTGTGTCACTCTGGTGACTAGCTTAGCATTACATGACATTGTCACATGACAACAACAAAATTGTCCTGTCCAGTCCAGTCCAGTCCAAGCGGTTACAATGCCCATCAACCCATTGTGTGACTTGAAATAACAATAGCCAAGTTTGTGCGGAATAAATAAAAACAGATCCAGCGGATCCACATTCAAGTAGTGCGTGCCTGCCATTGTGCAAAAGTCATTAAAAAGCCCAATTTAATTTAACTTTGGGAATTCCAGCAGGGAAAGAAAAAAAAAAAAAAACCCCCAACAACTCATTTATGAATAGCTGCCAATTGATTAATGGATCAAATGTGCCATGATGGCATATCACCTTAGCTCAAAAGGCTGTTGAAAATCACCAGGGAGCACAGAAGTTCCTTTTTTCGAGAAGTAAATGAAATTGGTTCCAGGCGCGGCGTCGACTTTCAATAAAAATGAGATGTGTGTTGTTTAAAAGGTTATTAGGGAGAAGGTCAGGCGCGAGCGACGCTCACTTTCATAAATATCACTTTTTGGGGGGCATTTTCATGACTCGTCATGACACACATACGTGGCTCGGAAAGGCAACCGCCGCTAAGCAGCGGGCAAACGTACACGAAGCAATGGTAACATTGCAAGTTCAGCACCACGGAGAGTTCCCTCCCCAAACGGTCACTCGGGCTCGCTCACCTGCGTCCGCCAGCCGCCGTCCGCCGCGGTGGCCGTCGCCGCCGCTCTGTCGTACACCCGGTCCCGGTACAAGGACCACAGACCGACGTTGGGGAGGAAGAGGAGAGCCGCGACGAGCAGCCCGGCCAACTGCAGCAGCCGCTTTTCCTTCCGCCTCATCGCAACAACCAGCTGAGGGAAGGGAAGGGACGGGAAGCGAAGGGAGCGGAGACGCGCGCCGTGCGGCGTGCGCCAGCGAACGAGCCCCGGCCGACTGCTTGGCTCTGCACGGCTCTGCTCTGCTCTGCTCAGCTCAGCTCAGCTCGCTCCTCTCTCTCCTTCCGCCTCCGCGCAGCCATTTCAAAGTAATAGGCGCTCGGAAGCAGGCGTCACTTCTGCCACTGTTTTTCACAACAAGAGCATAAATATTTCAAATTGGTTTCATAAATGCCTCTCGAAAAACCACACCTGAGGCCCGGTCGTTTGGCAATTTTTGACGGCCGCCCCAAATTTCACTTGAGATGATTCACTAACACTGACGCAATTTCTGCTTCGGTATCTCACACGTTTGTTTGTTTGTTTGTTTGTTTTTCTTTCATTATTATTGTGAAGGATGGCTGCCAACTCGTCACGCTTGATGGCAACAGTCGGTCAATCGGTCATTCCCTCATCACGACCATCATGGTCAGGCTCTCCGCATGTTTTTACGATTTCCTTCCCAAGCCTGCGGGTCATACATCCCAGAGCCCCGTTCCCAGATTTATGCATAATTCATGGCGGCCGATTGAATTGTCACAACCGGGAGGCTTGGCGATAAAGCGTTTTTTTTCCCTGCAGGCCGGAGGTTGGGATTAGCCGGGGGGGTCACGTGCGGTTGACCCCTTGGGGATTCGGAAGGACCCTCCATTATGTATGCGACGATGCCGGAACATCATCATCCGGAGGGGTCAAGTGCTCAGCTTCGCCATATCATGTCGAGGGCGCGACCCCAATTATGGAACGACTAATGAATGCTTAAGTTATTTTCTGCATTTCCTCATTTGGTCCCGTAATGACTCCTAAACCGTCAGCGTTCGTCAACAGGTTTGGCGACAATGGAGTATTTATGACATCTTCTATGGACTCACGGCGGCGGCGGTGATAAAGCACAGCCTGGCCGCCGCTGCGTGGCAAATTTATGCGTGAAAGTGCCCTTTGGTAATGCCGCGAAAGGTCGACGAGTGGTAATTCAGCGGAGGAATTACACTTTTGCGCGGCAAATCGGCCATGACCGGCGTGCTGAGTGGAAGGAGCGTTTGCTTTATGGCTCCGCGCTCATCCGACACCGGCTCGCCCTTCTTTCTGTCTGGCTGGCTGAAAATGCGGCAAACGTTCACGCGGGAGGACAGCGTTGAAAATTATCCCATGAAAATAAATTCATTCAATCAATCAATCAATCAATGGAGTCACGATGGTAGCAACCGACTTAGTCGCTAGGGAACATTCCATTTCTTTCTCTTGCCAAGGCGCCAACATGTCTATTTTTTGCAAAAAAAATCAGTCTTTAAATGTCACTAGTCGAGCGTACGTATGCGAGAACACACTCAGACTGTCATCCCCGCGGGGTAAATATCGATGGATGCGACACGCGGGAGGCATTGAGGGACCAAATGGCGTCACTCTGTGAGTATATCGCCCCTGAAAATGAAATGCATGAAAGCCTCAGAGACCGGCGGGGATCCGTCGATCAATGTGGAAATGGAAACGATCGTTTTTCCAGGCTTTGGTGGCCAAAAGAAAACCGACTGGGAAATGAATGCATAAAGAGGAAGATGAAGTGGGCGGCGGTGGCGGCGGTGGCGGCGGTGGCGGCGGCGGGGAAAGAAGAAGAAAAAAATATAGAAAATCCCTCATTCATGAATTCATTTGGAGCAGATCGTTGGGCGCCCGAGCGCCTCGTATCTCCGCCTAATGGGCTTCCATGCAGATGAGCTTCAGTCACAGTGACGTGAAGGCTGCGAATGGACCTCTTACGTCACTTCATAGTGTTCCTGCGAGTCGCTCCTGCTCAAAAGCGTGCCAACGGGTCAATCTCAAGGCGGCCCCAGACGGATTCGAGTTCTTTGGCTTTGCTTGCATTCATCATGGAGGCCCTTGACCGCTTGCCAAATACGTGTCCTACATTGCGTGTGTGTGCATGTGCGTGTGCTTAACCTGGCCAGTCAAAAAAAGGGGCCAGCTGCTCCCTCCCCCAACTGCAACGGACCCAGACTGCGCCTGGATGGAGAGATTAGCAAATAAATGAGTGATCATTGGGAGAACCAGAGAAGAGAAACAAGTGGAAAAGTACAGCCAGCCAGCCAGCCAGCCAGCATCACGCCAACAACAAGTTGCGCTGCTCTTAAGAATGCATCCATGGCAAAGCTGGGAACGAGATGTTTAGTTGATGCCTTCAAAACGGCAACATGTGCAACTGTCTCAGCGGCGCTAACTCGTGCCGCTTTGATTGTTGAGCTACTTTCCCAATAGAACAAATACATTTGGTGGTCCTGCACAATTTCCTCCTGCGTTTTGTCGGATCATTGCCGAAATGACGGGAAAGGTGTTGACTCTCGTTGCCACGGTGACCGCTCGTACGAGCTGCTGTTTGTTTATTTTCACTTGGCAGTCCAACATCTATCGAGGCATTTTCAGGCCAGTCGTTGATCATGTCACTCCCACTTCCCTAACCTCTCGTTGAACCGCGACGAATAAACAAAGCAAACATGTCAGCAAGCGTGGCGGAAGATTAAACACAAAATCGAATGTTCTGCTTGAAATAGCTCCCAAAAAAGAATCCGCAAGCTTATTTGTCGCTTCCTGTGACACGCTGAGCCAAGCCCGCGTACGTATTAGCATATTGATGCGCGCGCTTTTTAATGCTTCAATTTCCACCTAGGAAATATTGGAAATGTCCTGCCGGCAGCCAGCCGGAGGAAAAAAAAGCAAGCTCGGCATCTCGGGTCCAAATCTAATCCGGGTGATTATTTTTTGAAAGCCTGTCGACACAACGCCGTTGTTTACCCAGTAAATAGGCCGTGGCGGCGGCGGCGAGGAAAATGTCCGCGCGCCGGCTCGCTAATACGCGTATAGCACGGCGTGAAATGCGCATTCGCTGGAGCCCCAAGGTCGTCTCGTATTGACATTGCATTCAAAGCCATTGCATTTGCGACAACGGCGGCAACGTGACTCGGTCATAACGTGCCAGAAATCGAAATGGAAGTGCAATCGGCATTCTTTAAACACGCTGGTGCACGCTGGACAATTTTGGATGTATTTTCCTCCCGCCGGCTTACTGGCACAAATGCCACCACGCCCTTCTCATTATGACGCACACAAAGCGGGAAAGTTTAGCCTCGCATGATTTTGCATTGAATTGATCTTAAGTGACTTCCAGGAGTTTTTCTTTGCGTATAATGAAAACAGAGAGTTGAGCGGAGACTCTCCTGTGGTTTGAGTCTGGCGCACAGTCGCTAATTGGTCCCTTTTCCCTTTTTATCTTGGGCTGCGTTTCCCCAAATGTGACGACACAAGCCGGAGCGGGAGGAAGGCTGAGAATACCGACGAGGAGGAAAAGACGCTTTTAGGGAGACAGACAGACAGACAGACAGACAGAAGGCAAAGTCAAATTGTTGCAAAAGCTTTCGTTTGGGAGTTTGACAAAAGCGCTTCTCAAACTTCCACCAATCTTCTCGGAATATGATCTTTTTTTCATAAAAGACATCAAGTAGCCAGTGAGCCACATGCTGCTTCATCGCCGCATGATTATAGCCAATGAGCCACATGCTGCTTCATTGCCGCATGATGATCTGATGGCAAGTTGCACCATGCACGTGCTGGCTTATTTGCATTTTCCGTCTGACTTTGCTTTCTTCGCCCTACATTTGCATCTCAGCGGTCCAAAGAGCGCCGCCGAGTCGAATAAAACAGAGATGGCGAGCGCAGTTGATCATTTGGATGAAAAAGCGGCGGGCGGGATTAGCTTCTCGTCCGGCGGGTTATTGATTCGACTAAATCAAAGGAGGAAAAGGACTTTCATATCAAGCAATTCCCCTGCCGTGCGTGAGGAATCAACGTGTTGCTAGGATCCATATTTGTGTTGAGTTATGAGGCTTTTTTTTTGGAGCGGAGGCATGAAATTGAAAAGAATGCTCTTTTGACATTTGACCATGTGCTTTTGTGCTGGAAAAGACAGACAGACTTAGAGCAGTAAGCACATGCATTCAAATGGACTATTTTCCTCATATGCAACTTCACAAGCATCAAATCAGAACTGAGTGATGTATTTTCATGGGATTGCACTTGCGTCTTCCTTCATCATTGTCAGATTTTGTTGTTGTTCTTTTGAGTCGCCTGCCGGCTCCCACTTTGGACCTGGTCCGATTCCATACCTGCCAGTGCGCAGGTAAGAGCAAAGGGCAGGCCTGCACTTATTGCCGCCGCAGAAAGGCCCACTCCAAAGTGCATTAAAGCCATCAGCTCACAGCACAGCCACAATGGCAGCTATTCATACCCGGCTGACCACTTAGCCATCTTTCTGTTGTTGTCGTCGTCGTCGTTGTGATTAAGTGCAATTACACGTTGGGTACGGGCGCTGACGTCGGCTGGCTGTGGATTTGCCAATGTGGCGTTGTTAAGCATTAGCAGCCGGAGAGACAGACAGACAGACAGACAGACAGACAGACAGACAGACAGACAGACAGACAGACAGAGAGAGAGAGAGAGAGGATGGAGCAGCGAGATAGATACCAGCCATCGCTCGGTTGCTTTTTTATGATGTACGTTACAACAGGGCAAAAACTGGATTTACTAGAGAGCTTCAACAAATAACCATTTTTTGGATTTCTTGAAATTCTATTGATCATTTTGTTATTGTCTCTTTTATACGGTGCACTATTTTGTTACTCTCTTTGATTTGAGATTTGATTTAGGTGCATCATGACGCTTCAGGTCAAGTTTTTCACACAGGTGTCCCCCACACACAGGTGTCCCCCCCACAGGGCCCTCCGTTTTGATCATACAGAGATGGATTTGGCTTTTTCACCGATTGACGTGGCGTCGGAATAGATAAAGGCTTACTTGACGTTTTATCAAAATGGATTGGAGCCCGCTCGTAAATGAATTCCTTGAAGGACACTCCAAAAAGGTGTTCTTCTCCTGCCAACGCGGCCGCTTTGATGGTAAAAATGGATTCCGACGACATAAAAGTGAAACTCCTGTTGGCGTGCAAGTTTGTTTTCCAGGGAATTGTTTACCTCGGGGTAGCTGCGGCAACTACAAAGCAGCAGGCAGGCCCGATTAGGCGGGTGATAATTCGATGGAGCAGCTGTTCCGCACGATGGCTTCCCACCCATCCCCGACGGCAAACTGGAGAGGAGAAACAAAAAAATCACAGAGCGTACTTCAAACACACCTACAGATGATGTTTTTTGCATCTCAGTCCTGTAAATATAACGTGTTGTGTGTGTGTGTGTGTGTGTGTGTGTGTGAGTTGAATGAGTCAATGCAATGAGTCTCTGCTTTCGCTTGCGTTTCATCTACGCTAGCGTGCTAGCTAGCTAATGCGCGTGACGAGCATGCTGGGAAAGTTGGTTTTGGGTAGTTGGTAGTTTGGGTTTGCGTGGCAAAAAAGATTGCCTTTGTGTTTGAAAGGAAGGAATGAAGGAAGGAAGGAAGGAAGGAAGGAAGGAAGGAAGGAAGGAAGGAAGGAAGGAAGGAAGGAAGGAATCGGTGTGTGACTTTGGTTGTCAGGCGCCGTGCACCTGCTTGCTTTTCCACGCCACCTGCCATCCGGAAGTACGCGAGGCCTGTTGCGCCAGAGTGCCGCGTCACTCGTGTGATTAATGTTCAAATCATGGCCGCCGGCATCTCTCGGCAGGTGTCTGGCGAGCACCTGGAGGAGAAACAAACAGAGAGCTGTTGGGGGGGAAGAAAAAAACAACAACCTGAAACCTTGTCGAGTCGTACGTCACACCGCTTCTTTTGCTCATATACGCTCATGTTGTTTATCTTTGGCTGCTGACGAGGGAAGAAAATGGTGAAAATCTTCTTGTAATTGAGAGAGAAAGCAGGAAGTGATGCGTGTGATTGCTCCTCATTGTTCATGTATTTATTTTTGCATCACGCAAAATACAAACTGGGGAAGCAGCTAAGCGAAACAGAATCCAACAGGGGCCATTTGGGTTCGTACGCGTCCTTCAAGGGACGCTGATGATACCGCTGCATCTCAATCAATTAGGATATCATGACAGACATTTGTTTATTTCTAAAATGAAACGCGCAGAGTGAGATATTTAGCCTACAGATAAAAACTAAATAATAGCATATATGTATGTCTGTCATGTTTTGCCTCTGGATTAAAGCAAAACAAATTTGAAAAAAAACTAAACAATTCCAGGTCATCTAAACAGCGGCTTGGCAATGGCCTGCCTGCCTGCCTGCCTGCCTGGCTGCCTGCGTGGCTGCCTGCCTGCGTGGCTGTCTGCCTGCCTGCCTGCGTGGCTGCCTGCGTGGCTGCCCGCCTGCGCGCCCGCCTGCCCGCCCGCCTGCCTGCCTTCAAAAATTGTAGCGAGTGAGTCGTCAAAGAAAATTACACCACACACACAAATCAATTTTGCAACATGAAAAGATCTTGTCCTCGCCGTCCGATATTCAATGTGGACGTAAAAAAATAAATAAAAAGCTCTGATCAAAGCCGGATCCACACACTCTTGATTAAGTCTCAGCCGAACAATAAAACGCGCCCGCAGTTCTTTTACGGAAGTACTGACATCTTTTTTTGGGAGCTTGGGTCTCTCACGCACGCACGCACGCACGCACACGCACACACACAAAAAACCTTTGGTTGGCTTTGCTGTGATTATTTCTTTTTTTGCCCATGATTAGGGTCTTATTTTGAAAATCACTGTCCGTTGTTTTTGTCATTATAGAAAGCTGCTTTTTCTTTCTTTCTTCAATTGTTTTGATTATAAATACTTTTGAAAGGACTAATTATGAGCGAGTATCGAGCCTACACCTATTATGTAGGTATCGGGGGGCTTGCTGAGTGAGTCGATACCAGGTACCGATACTAAAGGCGGGAGAAAATGGGACATGTCGTCAGTCGGTAGGCTGGTTGCTGGCGCTCTGCTGCTGCACTCTGGCACATCTGCCAAGTGCCCGATAAAGAAAATAGCTTTTGGGTTGGAGAAGTCCAACGATTTGTTTGAACGTGGTTTCCATCGGGTAAGTTTGCCTCACATTGTGTTTGCGCAAGCTGTTGCTCCTGCACGCCTGCCATTTATTTGGCTCCCCCAGTCAATCTGTTGAGTTTGCTGCCAAATGAGCAAACACACATTGATGGTGTTTGTGAGCGACTGCTCCAAACCATGAAAACAAAGGCGGCGTGGCAGATGAAATGCTCCTTTCATCCTCGCGAGGGTACATTTGGATTTTAGCGGCGGGGGGGGGTGTAAACGCTATATTGATTTTTCTTTTCATAATAGCACGCTGCATTCATAGTATCTAGAGTAGTTTACATGACAGCCAATTTTGAACTTGATGAATACAAAATGACTTTGTAAATCTCCTAGTTTGGGAATTTCTCCGTCAACTCTTGGCTAAATAATTTCATGGAAGGCGCTTCCGAGTCATTCACTGGCCAGTCGCCGTGACCCAAATATGAGCAAACGTTACAGCTGATTGTGGGCCTTGGCAAAGGCGACCGTACTGAGACTGGCTCTCTGACAGTGAATTATGTAAATACAAGTGGATCTGCCAGCTCCATTTGCACGGAGGCTTGAATAGTAACAGTTATTACGTTGGTGTCGTCCAAGTGTTATTTCTCACCTGTGTTAGAAAACACACAGTGGGAGGAGGAAGCGGAGGAGGAGGAGGAGGAAGCGAGTCAATGAATATTGCATGAGATTCATTACTGCATATTTATCATGCGTTCTCTCGTTCGTTGGTTCAGTCAATCCGTCTGAGTCTTTGCCACCGGGCAATCTTTGACCCCCCCCAGGCATCTCATTTGATGGTCCCGCTGAGGAACGGAATCTCCTCGGCTCATCCGTCACGGCGATAAGGACAGGATGTACATCGACGGCGGGGCGGTGGCCATTACATTGGTTAGAATAATAATGCATCCCTAATAATTATCAAGTAGTTTTCAATACATGGGAGTCATCAAACAAGTTTGTAATGCAGATGAGCACCACTTACAGGGCTGGAGTGGAGCTGCAACTCACTTGGGTTGAAAAGAAAAATCACGAGACCTTGCGTCTCGAAGGAAAGTCAACGATACGTGGGGACAGACCAACCAATTAGGAGGGTAAGCGCACGCGCGCACACACACACACACAAACAAACACGGGCAAACAAGTGGCTGAGATACTCAGCTGCTCAGCAAAGGAAAATGTCATCAAACGCATCATCTGTCGTCCTTTTGGCTCGCTTTCCTTTTAGCGTTGACGACACGGCAAACCAAAGAGAGCAAACACGAGTTCATATAAATGAGACTTCAAGTAATGAATAGCTCATTTGCATACTTTGTTTCCTTTTTCTCCCCGCGTGCGTGCGTGCGTGCGTGCGCAGACACGCGCAAAGCTATTTGCAATCCAATCGATGTGTGTTGCTCACCTCGGTGACATCTGCTGGAAAAATTCAAATCCTTCAAATCTCGCTTCTCCCTCTGTCTTGCCGGCCGGGCCCGGCGTGATGAATGATCTCTGGGGCCGATCAATTCTATTTAGATAAGCTCGCCTCCGGAGACGACAGGTCTGGGAAAGGAGGATGGATTTGCTGTTATTTATTTATCTATCTATTTCTTTTTGGGAAGTGAGTCAACAACACGGAGGCCCAAGGTTATTGTCATTCCGGGCGAGAGGGGGTGCTCGCCAACAGCCAGCCACGGTAGGCTTTTAACTTCAGGATGGAAGTACGGAGTTTGCTGGTGCATGTTTTGAAAGATGTCACTCAAGAAATCCAGCTATCACCTTCCAAACCACCCTTGGCATCATCTCTCTATTTGTCCTATACGGTTGGGAAAAGCAGAAAGAAAGTAGCCTACACATACATACATACACATATATATATATATATATATATATATATATATATATATATATATATATATATATATTTCTGTATATATATATATATATATATATATTTCTGTATATATATAAGTGCACATGTGAAATTCAAATAAATATGCAAGCCAAGAGCAGATGCCTGACGAATAGCTCTACCTAAAGCAAATATTTGGCAAAGGGGAGAAACAACAAACAAAAACTTTTCATCTTTGTGCATCCCGTAAGATAACAAATAAAGTTGAAGTAGTCTTTGTCCTGCCGCATTCTGTGTCAAATGAAAGCCGTGAACGTTGTCCTTTTCCTTAGCAGGCATGCTAGCTCGCTCGCTCGCTTGGCTTCAGCTTCGTTAATATGAATGCAGTAAGACGGACCGGGGAAAAAGTGCTCATAATTACATCACTCCCCGTTAAGCTGGATACTACCACGAATGGTTCAAATGAATTCACGAAAATGCAAAAAAGAGGAACGTGAAGAAGACATTCTATTATCTGCATTCCCGATGACACCTGGCGCAAATGACGTCACGAGGCCGTTTGGACGAACCAACAACTGGAGGCGTGCGTGCGCGCGTGCGTGCGCGCTACATGGCAAGCGAGAGAAAGACAAGTTGACACTTGTTCGAATATCGCGATGGAAATTTGATCAAATGCGTACAAATACAAAAAAATGGCACAGCACCAATGCAAGTCCCATATGGTCTAGCGGTTAGGATTCCTGGTTTTCACCCAGGCGGCCCGGGTTCGACTCCCGGTATGGGAACTTTCCTTTTTCTTCCACGACACTAAAGAATAAGTCGGGACAATATGAACTAACGCGGCATTTTCTTGTCATTAATAAAGCACTAACACGGCGTCCCCTACCCTAAAGCTTTTTCTTTGTTAAAAGCAAGCAAGCAAGCAAACAAACAAACAATCAAACAAACCGTCCAGCATAAAGGCATTCGGATCTTCAAATCAAGTAAAACTCCATGACGTCGTTGAAGATAACACAAATGATTTCACAGTACATGGAACGGTTTTACTTTTACAACACATTAAAAAGGACACCAAGAGATCTTGCCGTGAGCGCTGCCAATGCTCCAAATTCTTTTGGTTTCATTTTTTAATCTAGTTGATTTCCCGTGGACAATGACCAGACAAAATGCAGTGGAATGAACGGGAACGTCAGCATACGTGAAGCAAAAGCCTTGGACTTTGAGTGATACACCACGGCACAGCGCCCCCTGGTGGTCGATCAACAGACAGCGCTATTTTTCTTTTTCCAATCCGCGGTACAATTGTTTTTCTTGGTGCTGTTCACAAATGCATTCCTTGCCCGTTTTCAAACTTTACGGCGAGTGAATCAACACCTCCAGGCGGGCTACGTGGCTTTCTCCCCCCCCCGCCAGCAGCCCCGCCGGCGCCCCGTCGCCGCCGCCGCCGGCTGCCTCCCTGCTACTGTCCGGGGGCTCGCCATTGCCCACCTGGTCGGCCCCGGCGCGGCAGTTGAGCAATAGCGGTGGCAAGGGGACGCTGCGGGCCAGCTCCTCCATGTGCCGCGCAAACTCTTTGGTCTTGTACTGCGTGACCTTGGCCAGCTCCAGCGTCTTGGCCGACGTGATGATGGGGATGCGGCGGGCGATCTCCAGGGCCTTCTGGAGTTTCTCTGCGCCCTCGGTACGGAAGAACTCGTTGACGGCCCGCTCCGTCTTCTTCAGGTGGCTGCGGACCATGCCCAGCAGAGCCACGTTGAGGACCATGGTGACGGAGAAGGTGGCCAGGCACACGCCCACGTAGTAGACGCCCAGGCCGCTGTGGGTGTAGGCCACGCGGACCGTCACGCTGTAGTTGCCGCCGTCCTCCCACACGCAGGTGTAGCGGCCGCGGTCCTCGAAGGAGACGACGCTGATGTTGAGGCCACCGCTTTCCTCAACCAGCCACTTTCCGCCTGCGGGGACAAAAGCACAGGCCTTGAATGCCTCATCTTGTTTCCTCGATAAGCCAGGTCACAGCGGCAGTTCCTCGACAACGCTTACCCGGGTCCTCCACGGGCAGCCGTCCGCCAGGACCGTACCATGTGACATTGCCACCGAGCCCGGTTACGTTGCACTCAATCCGTGCATCGGTTCCCTCCTTGAGCACAACACGGGCGGGTGCGGCCTCCGAGCGGTTCTCGGCGGCGGCGCCATCTACCGCGCAGACGCAGACGCAGAGGAGGAGCAGCAGCATGGGGATGTTTGTAACGGTTGCCATGCCGACAGGGGCCAGACCTGCAGAAACAGGACAGGTGACATTTTTACAACACTCATTGTAGCTGCATGCAAATTCCAACAAGGAAGCAGAACTGTTCACATTCAAAGACAAACATGAAATGGAGTTGCATTGCATTCGCATCAATCATTCTATATGACATTTCGAATATTTGTCTTCTTCACGTGGCATGACTGTACGAAATCTACAATTCCACGGGACAGTAAATATGACACACGCAGGCACACACCACCCAAATGTGCGGTCTTGGACTCAAAGCAGAATGCAAAATTAAAATCCTCAATCAATATAAACGACTTCCAAATTTAAACGCTTAATACTTCTGCAAATGTGTACAATAACACGGTAGTTTACCCCAAAGTTCTCTTGTTCACGTCAAAACTGCGTTAAAAGTTGAAAGAGTTCAATTCGGTTGCGTCGTCTATTTCCGCGTTAAGGTGGAAAACAATGACGTAAACCGAGGAGGCGCGGCTAACTGTCAGGTAACGCCACAGTCAATTTCTTGGGCGGGCGAGCGGGCGGGCGAGCGAGCGAGCGGGCGAGCGGGCGGGCGAGCGAGCGGGCGAGCGGGCGGGCGGGCGGGCGGGCGGGCGATTTTTATTCAAAGTAAAGACAAGGTTGAAATAAGTTGTCGTTTTACTTACACGTCCATGTACATGATAATGTATTCATATATTTGTAAATTGTACTCGTTGGCCAATCTAGAGGCAAAGATTGAAGTTGTTTTGCACTGCCACTTGAGGCTTTTTCAAAACGATCTAATACATTTGACTTGTATTACATTTACATCTACGTGTACAGTATTATTATTGACCGATTTTCTTGGACGTTAAGACAATACCGGAAGTCGTTTACTACTTCCGTGTAGTTATTGGCGCGAAAGTGTATTTCTGACGAGCTTTTCCGTTAAAATGTTCAATTGAATATTCAATTCGTAGTTACGTTTGCGTTGATAGAACGATCACGTCTTTAAAGCTACCTATTTATTTGACTTAGTGGCTGCTCCCAAGGCTGTGTAGAAAAATGTCAATGCAACGAGACGTTTTCTCTTGATTGATTTGATTTTGAAACTTTCGACCGGATCTTCTTTGGGTGCCTATCCCAGGAAGAGCAGACGCGTTTGTGACGTGGCTAATCCAACTAGAAGAAGACAGGCGATACGTATTTGGAATATTGACGCACTCGATCCCGTCTGCAAAGCCAAGACAAGATCGAATCATCAACTCCCCCCACATGTATTTGTGTTGTTTCTCAGAGGGAAACTTTCCACGGAGGCGAGCCTAACTGCTAGCATCCTCACTTTGACAGCTGCAGGAGAGCAAGAGACGAGACGAGGTGAGTTGTTTGTTTACAAAATAATGTCGCTCGCTTCAAAACGTATAAAATGGTATCGAAATGAGGAAAAGCGATCAACTTGGCCCTTTGACGCAACTTTAGGTTGCCAAAGCTGGCTGAAACTTGTTCGACATCAATCGAATACAGTAAACAAAACAGTTTGACTTGGTGACGTCACCTCAATAGTTTGAATCAACAAGGTTGACTGAACGCTCCCAATCTGTCGTTTTCAGAACTTTGCACCTTGTCTATAGATAGATAGATACGAACTATGTGTCTTTTGATGACTCAAAACAAACAGGAGTCAGTTGCACACATAGCATTGTTACCAACTAACTATCCATCCATCCATCCATCCATCCATCAGGGCTAAGGCATTTATTAGGAAATAAAAAGAAATTCTGAATACATTGCAACATAATGTGTACTACCTTTAGGATGATATGATATACTTATGAAAGTAAGGAATGTTATGTCCACATCAGCTTTACAGACCTTCTCCGCAGGCATGCGCTAAGGCTCGAGCATGTCGGACAGCGAAGTTCCCGCGCCGCCTGAGGTTCAGGCCGCCCGGGCCACCCAGGCGCCTGACGGCTCCCCGCCGACCTCACCCGACGTGGCTCCCACCAGGAAAGCCAGGAGGAGGGCAGAGCTTCAAGCCCAAGCGGAGGAGAAAGTGGACGAGGAGCCACCAAAGGTAGCAGCCCGCCCGTCAGTCACCGCAATCAAAACCACGAGGCAAAGTAAAACGTTGTTCACAAAAAAGATGGAAATACACACTTTTGTCCATAAATCGTGCTCAGTATTGATGCTGGCTTTCTCCGTTTGACGACACGACTGCGCTCCTTGTTTTAGCCCCCGCCGAGTCGATCGACAGTTTTGCAGGGGGGTTGGGGTTACTGGGGCGGCTGGGGAAAATCCATCCTGTCCACCGCCACCGCCACTGCGACCGCTGTGGGTGAGTGAGCACGCCGCTCGACTCCCCAGAAAGCCACCGACCTCCTCTGACGTCGCATTTATGACATCATCAGGGCAGGGGCTGACGCAAGTCATCGAGAAGGCCGAGACGTCGCTGGGAATCCCCAGCCCCGCCGCGCTGTCCGTCCGAGCGCAAGACGACGAGAAGGCGGAGGAGCAGCGGGACGGAGATGAGTCGGAACGGGTGGGTGGAGACGGCGCGGCGGCGGCGGGCGGCGCCATGGGGATGCTCTCCTCGCTCACCGACGTCGTTCACAACACAGTAAGTCATTTCGTACTTGTTTTAAAGGCAAAAGCGCACGGCTGCGGTCAAGTCAGTGGCGCAACTCGGGTCGTGCTCGCAGGGCAAGACCATGATCAGCGGTGGCCTGGACGCTCTGGAGTTCATCGGGAAGAAGACGATGGACGTGATCGCGGAAGGCGACCCCGGCTTCAAGAAAACCAAAGGCCTCATGATCAGGAACTCCACGCTCTCTCAGGTGAAGCGAGCAAGTCAGGCCAGAACGCCGAGAGCCCAAGGACTGACCTTTCCGTCTTCTCGGCCAGGTGCTGAGGGAGGCCAAGGAGCGAGAAGAGCTTCAGGCGGAGGAGTCGTCCGACTCGGAGAAGAAGGCGCCGCCGGCTCACTACGGGGTGCTCTTCGACCAGTACCAGGGCCTGGCCCACCTTGAGGCTCTGGAGATGCTTTCTCGGGAAAGCGAGTCAAAGGTAGGATGGAAGCGAGAGAGGTCGAGGAGAGGAATTCTTCCGGAATTGTATGTTCTTTTCCCACAGGTCAAGTCAGTGCTGACGACGCTGTCGGGCGTCGAGCTGAATAAGCTGAGAGGAGAGCTACGGCTCATCAAGGACGCATTCTCCACCATGGAATTTGACGACGACGACGTGGATGAGAAGAAAGGTGCAAAATCCAACCCATTGAAAAGATCACCTGGGTGAATTTGCCGCGTTGGGGCGATGACGGATCATCCTCGTGTGTAATTCCAGACGGAGACGGCTCCGAGTTTGAGGCGGAGCTCGCCCGGGCTCTGGAGGGCCTCAGTGTCTCCACCACGGCTGAAAAACTCAGCAAGGTAATCTCGTGATATGCTAAGCACTCCTACGAATGGGGACACTATGAAATCAAATCAATGTGACCGCCTAACAGGCCTGCAAAGACGCCTGCGGTGTGATGGCAGACCTGAGCAAACCGGCAGAGGACCGTGAGGAGGACGACGACGAAAGGACCGAGCTCACAGTGGAGGTACGCCGCATGAAACAGCGCCACCGCCCTGTGCTCAAACTGCTTCATTGCAGTTCAAGATTCCCACCACATTCCGAAGATGTCGAAATGCTGCTACTTTTGTTAGTTACCTTTTCATTTTCCCAGGAAGTGAACGCCGCCGCCATCAGGAGTCTGGCCGAGTTGACGGCGCGCTCCATCGAGCTTTTCCACAAGCTGGGCGAAAGCCTCCTGCTGTCCAACGGAGACGTGGAGGCGGACGTCCTGTCACAGTAAGACGGGTGTCTACTACTGTGTACTATTGCGGACAAAAGGAGGCGAGGCGCTTGGTGCAGAGTTAGCACTTAACATGACATGCTAACCAGCCAAAATGTCCGCATCAAGCCAAAGTATCACCTTTCTTTCTTTCTTTCTTTCTTTCTTTCTTTCTTTCTTTCTTTCTTTCTTTCTTTCTTTCTTTCTTTCTTTCTTTCTTTCTTTCTGTCTTTCTTTCTTTCTTTCTTTCTTCCTTCCTTCCTTCCTTCCTTCCTTCAGGCTGACAGTTGTCCTGTGTAAAGAAGTCTCGCTGCTTTCCAAGAAGTTCACCGCCTGTCTGACCACTGTAGGGGTGAGTCGAAAAATAGATATGAGAAAATGAGTCAAAGATTCATTTCCTTCTTTTTTTTTCCACCCAGTCCAACGAGAAGGGAGAAGTCCTCAACCCGCTCATAACAGGAGTCTTCTTAGAGGTTTGTGTCGAAATTGAAGAGTTCGGGCTCTGTTGGCGCCCATAAGCACTAAACCATCTTCGCCTTGTCGCAGGCATCCAACAGCGCGTCATACATCCAGGATGCCTTCCAACTCCTGATGCCCATTCTGGAGATGGGCCACATCCAGAGACAAGCCGATCCGCTCGACTCCTGAGCGGGGAGACCTGTTTTTTGGTTCTGTTTCAATCAGTGTTAACTCTACTTTTTTTCTATGCGTCCAACATGCCACTGCAGAACTATTACCACTGCTGCTTTGGGAGTGGCGTCCATTCAGGTGGAAAAAACTCAAAGCTCAGGTGGTCAAAGCGTTGTGGTGCCCAACAGTGTAACAAACCATCATGAATAAATAAGAGATAGTGGCAAGTGTGTTGTATGCGTTTTCCTTCAATAAGACCATTTGCGTTACGCACCCTCGCGGACGACCTGCAGGTGGCGATAACGACGTGAACCGGAAGCCATTGGCACCACAAAGAAGGAAGCAGCCCCCGAGCCGAGCCGCGGGCGGAAACTACGAAGAAGAAGAAGAAGACCGGTGCGGCACTTGCTAGCTCGGCTACGTCGAGGAAATCGCCAGGTACAAGCACATTTGCGCAATCGTTTTCATTTCTGCAGCAGCTTTCTTTTCATGTCGACAGGTTTGCAGGCCTTGTCGCTATCGTAGACGAGGCAAAAAAAAAAAAACGCGGCCGTTGAGCGACCAGTGATGCCTGCATTGCGTTGGCTAGCAAACGTTAGCAAGAGTGCTAAACTCCCGGCGTCGGTGCCGTTACTTGTCCCGTTAGGAAGTCGCTACAAATCCCAGAGTTGGACATCAACAATCGCTCAAAGAGGCATCATTACTGCTGCGTTACAAAACAAGTCTACTATTGAAAGCAACGGGAAAGCTCGTCCGGTAATAGTAGTAGTAGTAGTAAACAACTCCGAGCGCCGTACCCATCATGCAACGCGCGCTCCTTGTAAAAAAGCTACAATCAAATCATGAACACCGAAAGTGACTCGAAGATTCACATGAATTAGGTTTGATTGGCAAAAGAGCCCCTTTTCGTCTCGTGTGTGTTTGACTCATCAAAACCAAGATAAATGTTATGCACTTATTGGAAAGTAGTACATTGGCATCAAAGAAGCACGTTGAAGTGAGAGCAGAGCATGAGGCAGAGCATGAGGCAGAGCATGAGCAGAGCATGTACAAGTGGAGGGGAGCTAGGTTTAGCCTGGGTGCTTGGCAAAAGCTGCACTTCCAGGCCTGGATGTATTTCATGGCAAATGTGTCCCCCCTCATCAGATATTATTTGGCCCCTCCCCGGAGCGCCGCACAATTGTCGGTGGGGATCGTCAAAAGGTCTCGTGAGCCGCCCGCCGCCAACATGCCGGCCGCACTCACGGACGCCAGCCAGATCATCTGCGAGGTCTGGGCCAGCAACGTGGACGATGAGATGAAGAAAATCCGACAGATCATCCAGAGCTACAACTACATTGCCATGGTAACTGCTTACTTACTACAATAGCCCCCCCCCCCCCCAACAAAGCCAAACAGCATTTGACCTATAAACAGCCGTCGCCAAAAGGCCTGCCTGGGCTCGGGCTCCACGCAACCCCAGAACGGAATCGGGCCAGGAGGAGAGCGACAACAAGCACTGACTTCGAAACCTACTTGGTTTTCTATCTGGCCAGGACACCGAATTCCCCGGCGTGGTGGTGCGGCCCATCGGCGAGTTCCGCAGCACGGTGGACTACCAGTATCAGCTGCTGCGCTGCAACGTGGACCTGCTTAAGATCATCCAGCTGGGCCTCACCTTCATGAACCAGGACGGCGACTACCCGCACGGCACCACCACCTGGCAGTTCAACTTCAAGTTCAACCTCACGTACGCTCGCCATTTTTAAAGTTCTCGGCAGCGTTGCTGGATAGAAAGAAGGTCAAATGGGCGTTTGACACTTTGCTTTATTAGGCAAGACTTGATCAAGATAATTGATGAGGCAACTTGCTTGTATGGGAGGTGAAAATAATTGGACAAATTCTCTTTGACTCCAGAGAAGACATGTACTCTCAGGACTCCATCGACCTCCTGCAGAATTCGGGCCTTCAGTTCAAGAAGCACGAGGAGGAGGGCATCGACACGCTCTACTTCGCCGAGCTTCTCATGACGTCGGGCCTGGTGCTGTGCGACAACGTCAAGTGGCTCTCCTTCCACAGGTATTTGCCGCCTGCCGGCCGGCCGGCCAGCCGGATTTGCTATTTTTCATCATGACAACGGCACCATGGTTTGTCTACAGCGGCTACGACTTTGGCTACCTGGTGAAGCTGCTGACGGACGCCAGGTTGCCCGAGGAGGAACACGACTTCTTCCAGATTCTCAACCTCTTCTTCCCTGCCATCTACGACGTCAAATACCTGATGAAGAGCTGCAAGAACCTCAAGGTATGTATGTATGCATGCAGCAGGCTTACGTGTTCGTATCTCGCATGTCACTTGACCAATGTGGACAAAGTAGGTCATTCAAAGGTGCTCTGCTAACATTTGCATCTCTCAGGGTGGCTTACAGGAAGTGGCGGACCAGCTGGAGCTGAAGCGCATCGGGCGGCAGCACCAGGCAGGTTCTGACTCGCTGCT
The DNA here is from genome assembly GCF_901709675.1 of Syngnathus acus. Taxonomy (NCBI): domain Eukaryota; kingdom Metazoa; phylum Chordata; class Actinopteri; order Syngnathiformes; family Syngnathidae; genus Syngnathus; species Syngnathus acus. Next base: position 224,736 of record NC_051099.1, on the reverse strand, counting down.
CACCGGCATGGCCTTCTTCAGGATGAAAGAGGTAGCCGCGGCGGGCACTCCCACTTCCACACAGGGGGAAGGAAGGAAGGAAGGAAGGAAGGAAGGAAGGAAGGAAGGAAGGAAGGAAGGAAGGAAGGAAGGAAGGAAGGAAGGAAGGACAGACATAGCTCGGCCAGCATTGACCAGTCTTTGCTTTCCCCCTCAGCTGTTCTTCGAGGACAACATCGACGACGCCAAGTATTGCGGCCGCTTGTACGGCCTGGGCTCGGGCTCCACGCAACCCCAGAACGGAATCTCCGGCTCGGGCCAGGAGGAGAGCAACAACAAGCACTGACTCCCAGCCTGGCTCTCCTTGCACTTGTTTTAAAAAGCTTTTAAATCCTTTTTTGTTTTGGGTTCGCTCGTTGTCGTTAGCGAGCGTGGGACCACAACACCAGCGGCGCTTTTTCCTACCAAGCTGCGCTCACTCGCTTTTAAAGTGAGCGCCGGCCGGCCGGTAGGGCCCTCCTCCACCCAATGTAAATTTCTAATGTATCATTTTTTGGAAAGACAAATAAAAACGTTTTAGATTTTTTTCTCCGGATGTCAAGAGAGAACCTTTTAAATGCATGCGTCCGTTTTTTGCCCGGGCCAAACTACTGTCGGCGTGAAGATGTTACCGTTGTTTTTACGTTCTGACTTGTTTTAAACTGTTGTACATTAAATTGTTATGTATTTTCAACATACACCCCGCTTCTTCTTTTAACTGTGGGGGAGAAAAAAAAAAGGAAGCTCTTGACATACCTTCCGAGTTTTTTTTCTTTCTTTTTAATTCAACAAAATGAGCGCACAGGTCAGCCGCTCCACGATTTAGCCCAAGAATGGTCGGCAGGCCTTGCTTAGCGTGGGGCGTGTTCCGTATTTCCGCAACAGGTCTTTGGCGTCCCTCCGCGGGGACTCCGGGACAAGGGAGCCCAGGTGGAGGAGGACCAGGCAGCACTCCACTACGTCGGGACGAGGATACAGCTAGACGGTGGAAGCAAGGAGCAGGATGCTGATTGGTTAAAACAGGCCTGAGCTGTGAAATGACGCATATTCCACTCATCTCAGGGTCGTGGCCCAACAACTGACCCCATATGTCATTTCAAAGTTTGCTCGCAAAATAACTCAGTCATTTGTGAGAAAAGAATAATCACCTCCTGAAATGTTTCAATTTGATCGTTTTGTTATGATCTCGTGTCGTTACCTTGATGGTGTCAGGAATTTCGGCCAGCTGCCTTTGGTGTTGAGCCATCTCGGAAGTCAAGGAGAGAAAAGTGTCTTTGGGCCTCGAAGGAAAGAGAACGACAGGGTCACAAGATGGCTACATTGAAGCCATTAAGAGTAGAATACAAGCACTCACTGCCCTCCAGCCTCAGTAGGTTGCTCTTGGTCGCTGGCCCTCATGTTGCGGCCGTGCTGCGCCACCATGAGGCCCAGGCGCTTTTGCAAGTCCTCCGTCGCCCGTCGCTCGGCCTGGCACGCGGCGTGAGCGTCTGACAGAAGCGAGGAGACGTTAAAGTCCAGCTCACCGGATAGCTGGCTTTCTTCTTCTTCCGGTGACCCCTCGGCCTGGAGCCCGTCGCCATCGTCAGCCGGGCGTCGCCACCACAACTGGTAGAGACGGTGGTAGGCGGCCCACGCCCGCAGGCCGTCGGCAGCGGCTCGGGCTTCTTGGTCCACGTTACGGTCGACCTCTTCCAAGGCGGCCGCCAGGATTCCAAAGAGGGCGGCCGAGACCCGGAAGTCGGCGGCCTCCCGGAGCCACGCGGCCGCCAGCCACAGCTCCTTCGCCAAGGTGCCGCTGTCATCGAGCAACCAGGACAGGACGCCGCGGGCCACGTGACGGGACAAACACAGCAGCACCTAAACGACAAATAGCTCAGACACGACTTTGGAAACGATTTTTTTTAGTTAGCCCACTACGGTCGGCTACCTGCGTGAGGGGGAGGCTGGCCGAGTGCGGGGGGCTCTCTACGTTCTGAAGCTCGACGAGCAGAGCGCCAAGGTGGCCGCGAGCGCCAAGGTGGCCGGCGTCCGAGTCCACGGGAGAGACGCCCAAGTGTTGCGTCCAGACGTGGCGCGCCCGTTCCAGGATGCCGCTGGAGCCCGGGGCCGCCCACGCGTGGCCAACGCCGCGCGTCTCGGGGAGGACGTCCGCGAGGGATGCGCACAGCAGTTCGGCCACACTGAGGTGAAGCCTGTGAACCTGCGCAACAACGTGGATTGTAAACAATCCGTTCCTCCTTTCATTCTTTCTTCCAAATGCACTGACCAGCAGGCCCCGGTGGGAGGAAAGAACCTCCTGTGCGGCCACCCAATCCCGCGCCGCCGCCGAATCTTTGGCGCAGCGCAATGCTAACGACTCGGCCAGAGTGACCTCGCCCGCCGCGCTGGCCAAACGCGCCGCCGTCCTCAGCGAAGTCACGTCGTTCTTGCGGGCGACTGCCTTGGCTGCGTCGAAGCTAGCGCCCGCCGCGATGTAGCTGGGAGAACGTCACGTAACGTGAACCGGATGTAACGACACGCATCTGCCGTCGTAGCGATGGATCGGCTCTGAGACGTGGCGAGTCACCATTTGGCGGCGGCCGAGAAATGCCCGTCTTTTTCCAACATGACAGCCCAACTGGTGTAGAGCTCCTTCAGGACGGGATCTTCAGCCGGCAGCCGCGCTTTGGCCAGAGCGATGGCCTCCCTAAAAACACCACGAAAGCCGCCGCATCCATTTACGAGGACTTCAAATCGAAATGACATGAAACAAAACTAACTACGCGATGAAATCATCTCAACGACGTACCTGTGGAGCTTGTGCGAGTGCAGCAGCTGCACGGCCTGGTAGACGCGATCGATGGCCAGCAGGTAAGCGGCCGCCTTCACGTGCTGCTCCTGCAGACACAGCTGCTTGACGTAGCGCTGCACGGCGTCGCTCCACACCGCGTAACCCGCTGCGAGAGAGACCCCAGTCAGCCAGCCAGCCAGCCAGCCAGCCAGCCAGCCAGCCAGCCAGCCGGCCGGCCGGCCGGCCAGCCGGCCAGCCATCCAGCCAGCCAGCCTGCCAGCCAGCCAGCCTGCCAGCCAGCCAGCCAGCCAGCGCAAAGTCACACGCTGCCTCGCCATGGCGACCTTTTACGTTTCTCACCCGCAGGAGCCACGGCGATGAGGTGGTCGCTCAGCTCTCCTCTCTCGGCGGCAAGCCGCAGCGCCCCCTCCAGGTCGCCGCTCCACAGCCGCAGGTAGACGGCCGACTCCACGTGGCCGCCCTCCACGTGAGCCTCCTCTAAGAGGGGAAAGAAGAAGAAGAAAAGAAGAGAAACCCTCTCGTTTTAGTTTAGAGCCGCCCGCCGGGAGCAAGTGAAAGTCAAACACACCTTCGGCGCGGAACATCCGGTGCAGGGCGGCCCTGTCGGAGAACAGACCGAGGTGGACGTGCTCGCCCTGGCCGGCGACGCAGCCAGCGGGGGGCGCTAGCGTGCCGGTAGAGGAGAACAGAGTGAGTCAACGCACGTTAATCACACACTTGAGTTTCCAGCGTCCGCTTACCGGCGTCGTGCGTAATGGAGGCCAGCGTCAGGCAATCCTGCAGCAGATCCTCTTTGGGCCGGTGGTCCATGGAGGTGCTCAGGGGCAGGACGGAGCGAGCCTTCTTCCTCTTGATAGCCGTCGAGTCGGCAAACGCTGCACACATGAGCGTGAGCCATTTCGCACGCACGCAATGTGGTGGAAGGTACCTTGTTTGTCTTTGCTCTTGGCTCCAGGTGCGCATTTCCTTTGCGGTGCTGAGGAAGGTTCCACACAGATGTTCTGTTAGGTTGCGCAAGACAAGGTGACAAGGCGCCGTTTTCACCTGGCGGGGGCACGGGACTGCCCGTAGAGCCGACATGCTCTTCGGCTTCGTCCGGGGCTCCCTGTCCGTTGGTCACGTGCTCGCCGTTGACTTCCGGAGACGCTGCATCTGTTGACTTGTTGCTCTTTTTCTTCTGCTTGGCTTTCTCCTTCAGGTCCACCATTTTCTTCCCTGAGAGGAAGAAGATGAGGGTCTTCTGCTTTGGTGCTTTGGATGGGCGGCGTAGCGTCACCTTTGGGCGGCTTTGTGAACTCCTGCTTGGAGACTCTCCACTCCTGCACGGTGAAGTCTTTCCCTCCCGTCCAGATGACGTCCGGATCCACGGGGGACCAGTGCACGCTCAGCAGGTAGCCCACGTGGCCGCGGTAGTTGCAGAGCGCCGCCTCCTGCTCCACGTCCCACACCTGAATACCACAAAGAAAACATCGAAACACGAGACTGCCGGCGAGAACGAGAAGGTCGTTACCTGGGCCGTCCCGTCGTAGGAGGCGCTGGCCAGTCTGGCGTTGTGGTGCGGACTCCAAGCCAGGCCGGTGATTTTGTTGGTGTGGCCGCACAATCGGCGATACGGCTCCGTCAACACCGACGGGTTCTCGGGAGGATTCTCTGCAGCGGGAAACATTCATCTTTGTCGCTCGCCCTAATCATGATTTCACTTCATTTTCAAAGACCTATGAGCCGACGCAGGTCGTGCACGTAGACGACGGCGTTGCAGGAGCCCGAAGCCAGCAGGCCGTGCAGCTCCGGCGGGGCGTTGTCTTCGGGGTGCCATCGCAGCGCGTTGATCACCTTGTGGTGCTGCTGGATGCTGCACACAAGCTTTAGCGACGGAGCCCGGTAGATGTCGATGCACCTGCGGAAAGAGCGGGGCTTGACGAGGGACGTGGCGTGGCGAGGCGTGGCGAGCCGAGCCGCCGCCGGTCGGCCGGCCGGGCGGGCGGGCCTCGTTTACCCGTCCTCGTTGCCGATCGCCACCACTTTGCCGTCCGGCTTCCAGCTGAGGTCGGTGTGAGGAGAAAGCTTGTGCTGTTCGCAAAAGAGAGAGAAAACGTGTTCCAAAAGTCGACGGCACTTTGCCCCCTCCCTGCGTACCTTGATGTCGTTGGTCTGCCGGATGAGTTTGTCGACGTCGCAGGCGTCGCCGCTCAGGTCGGTGGGCTGGTGCTGCAGGATCACGCCCTCGCCGGCGCAGCTGTACAGGCTGTGGGACGCCTTGCCTTCCGCCGCCGCCGCCGCGCCTGAAGGCCACACGTTGACAGCATTTTGGACGGTCGCCGGGGGGCAGTATAATACAGGCGCAAGTACAAGTAAGCTCATTTTGTAGTTCTTATCAGAGCGATGGATGTCTCCTTCCAACGCAAGTTGAAATGTGGTGGGAAGAGCAGATGTTTTGTCGTGTCCACTCAGCATGCGGGTGTTTCAAAGTCAAAATAAATACATCAAACACCATCGTGTCTTAAGAAGACAAATGACCTGACACCAAAGGTTTCTTTTAGTCCCACAAAAGGCAGATGGCAACAATCAGGGCCCGAGAGCCGGCGTTTGACGGATGGACTCATTAAAACGCCATCTGGCCCAAGTTTCTTCAAAGAACTGAGCTCGTTCAATTACACAGTCAATTACAAGAAAGGCGGCTAGAGAGACGTGCGGAGATTGGTTTTTTTTTTTTTCCTTCTGTCTTTCTGCTGACCGGCTTTATAATGGCGCTGTTGCCGGCCGGGAAAGGCCTTCGTACCAAATGACATCGGGGGGAGCGGCGGTCCCCAGGCCAGCGAGTACACTGTCTTTTTGTGGTAGGAGCTGGAGATCTGAGGCGGCCTGCGAGGAGATGACAGAGTCAGCAATAAGTGGAGGTGGAATGGTTTTGAAAAAGACGTCTTACTTGCTGGAGAAGACTTCGTAGATTCCCACTTTCCCATCGTCTGTTCCAAACGCCAAGGTTCCCTCTCGTTTGGGATGCCAAGCCAGCTGCAATGAATTGCATTTTGTAGAAACTAATCCCATTTATGGATGGAAATTTGCGAGGCTTTCTTACCGCTGTGACTTTGGACTTGATTCCCTGCCAAAAGCAACGGGCGTCGTAGGGGTTGTGGGCGGAGAGCGTGTTCCACACGCGGATCATGTTGTCGCCCACGCCCAGCGCCAGGCAGCCGCTAGCCACGGGCGAGAAGGCCGAGCTGTACACGAAGCCGCCCAGCGTGGGCAGCGTCCAACGGCAGTCCAGGTCAGCCAGGTCCCAACATTTCACCTGAACATCAGTGGTGTGGAAAACGAAAGCAAAAGCTGAACAACAAAAAAGATCAATCGGATGCTAGTTTTCTGAGCCTAGCCTATCTTTTCCCACGATGTGTTAGCGTGACGCTAGGCGACGTTCCTTATCGGACCTCTCTGTCTAAGGACGTGCTGACGAGCAGCTGGCGGCCGTCGGGCAGCGTGAAGCCGGCGGTGTTGAACACGATCCTGCTGTGGTTCTGGCCCTCGGACGACGAGCCGAACAGGGTCCACCTCTGCTTGCCCGTCCGGGTCAGGTCCCACATCAGCAGTTCGCCGCTGCACACGAGCAAGCGTGTTTATCGCATGTCCGCCGAAGACATGGACGGACGGTCGAACGGACCTGAAGCAACTGGAAACGAGGCGCGCCGGTTGGCCTTTGGGCCAGTGGAGGTTGAGCCAGAGTCTCTCTTTGAGCGTGGGGTCGACGACGGCAGAGCCTCGTCTCTTCACAAAGGGCAGCTTCAGGGTGGACACGCCTGCGCACAAGCGCCCCATTTCCTCAGTCATCAACAAACTTTCTATTTTGTCCTTTTGTTCAAGACATTTCACCTTTTCCTGTGGCCGTGCTCCAGATCCTCACCGTCTGGTCTTTGCTTCCTGACGCCAGGTAGCAGCCCTTCTCCTCTCCCGCACTCGCTCCGTTTGAAGCTGGAACGTAGGCGAGAGACGTCGGCAAACATTTGGACGAAAAATGACATTATGGTCTGGTTGACTACCCTTACCGTCGCCGGCCTCCGCTCTCAAATGGAGGGCGTCCTCGTCGGCGAGCGGCGACCACACCAGTGAATGGATGTCGTCGTCGTGGCCACGGAGCCGACGTGTCACCTCACCCTTCTTGCTCACGTCGATTAGCGCAATCATGCCGTCTTTATATCTGCACAAAAGTATAAAGCCCAATAACAAGGAATGAGTCAAAAAAAATAATAATATATATATATATATATATATATATCTTTTTTTTTTTAGCGTCGGTGTCGTCATCTTACCCGACCGCCACGGTGTTCCAGTTGTGCGGCGAGCAGGTGAGGCAGATGATACTTCTAGGTTCGGGGAAGAAGCTGGCTGTGTCTCCCGTGTTGTACCAGTGACACACCACAATGCCTTTCTCATCGCCCGACACCACCAGATTCTTGTCCAGCGGGGACCAGTGCAAGGCTGAGATAGCGCTCTGAGAATGAAAGAATGTTCATTATTTGGGATTGGGATCAAACCGGAGCTCCAGAACTGACCTGATGAGCCGCATGCTCCCGTAAGAGAGATCGAGTGTTGGTGTCCCAGAAGAGGATGACGCCATCGACGGAGGCGCTGGCACAGATGTGACTCTGCGTCACATCCTGGCAGAAGGAAACTCCCGACACCAAGCCTTTGTGGCCCACAAGAAGACCTGGGACGTTGAACATACGTACAAAGTAAAGAGACCAGTCACCAGGGAATGCATTGACTTTGGACCAAAAAGGAGGGTTTGACGGGGGGGCACTCCCCCACCGCCACCCCCACAGATCGCTGCCCATCCCGTGCACCTGAGAAAGACAATGCTGCCGCTTTTAGGCGATAATGGCTAATACGCCGAAAAGTCACATTAAAACGCACTCTGAATTGTTTTATTAGATGCATATACTGTTTTACGTAACTTTCACTTACTTACCTTGAGTACTGCAAGTAGCAGCAGACACGTCAATCAAATAAATGAAGTTTTTGGCTCCGAAGCCCAGTAAGCCACCGCTACTGACATCACAGCAGCGAGAGCAGTACCAATTGGGAGAGGCGGGGAGGAGTCGTTCATGCATGATCAATGTGGTAAGCGTTGAAAGGATTCCCAACTTTAAAAAAGGAAAAATAAGTCTTGGAAGCAACACAAATGCGCATCTCACATGTTTCCCATAGACTGGCGGAGCGTCACGGCAACGACCGTATGTCAGCGTGTTGTCGTAAAATCCCGCTGATACGTAAACCGGGCAAGCCCAAAAACACGCCTTTTACGACAAAAGAATGAACGTCTAACCATATGTTTGGGTGAATTAACCAAATTATTAATACCGTATCAATCATAGTTACTATTCAAATACATTTAAAAGGGAATTTATGTCATCCAAATAAAATGTTTTAGTAAGATAAAGATCGGGCAACAAAAAAAAAAAAAGTAAACACTACGTTGCCGTAAAGCAATTCGTTGACGGTAGCCAAAATGGCCGCGACCGTGAAAAGATGCGGTAAGGAAAATATGACATTTTATGACTTGAAATGTCCATACATTGTTTCAATATAACATTTCTTTTCGGTTTATTTAAAGGTCTTGTGTCAATGAGGAGTATTTTTGGACTTTTTCAACCGAGGTATGTTGTGATGTTTTCATGCCGCGCTGTCAGATGGATGTACTGCAGTAATCTTTACTTGACCTCAACATTCTTCATTTTAGCCTCACTTTATGGTTGTGTCCAGGTTAGCGACAGCAGCTGCCGGTCCTCATCAGCTGTCCTGTTTCCACACCAGCACTGCATTCGAAGCAAAGCACTGGGAGAGGAAGAACAAGATCATTTATCCGCCTCAGCTGCCCGACGAGCCCCGCAGACCAGCCGTATGTTCTTTTTCTCCTGTTGCAAATGACAACCATAAAACACGTTCTCCCTCGCGCCTGCACAGGAGATCCATCATTCAAGGAGACAGATCAAGTACAGCAAAGACAAGATGTGGTACCTGGCTAAAATGGTCAGTAAAAACGCTTCAAGTTTTGAATTGATTCAACTTGGGCTCAACGCTTTGGCAACACAAAATCCTGGGATTTGAACAGAGGTGTGTAAATGATCCTGTGACGTTTCCCATACAGATTAGGGGGATGAGCATCGACGAGGCCGTGGCGCAGTTGGAGTTCAATGACAAAAAAGGGGCCAAGATCATGAGAGAAGTTCGTTTATAAGCCCCAAGCGTTGTCTCGTAGTCGAAAGGTCAGAAGAGTTATGGAAATTACGATTTATGTTTCAGGTGCTCGTGGAAGCTCAGGAGATGGCGGTGAAGAATCACAATGTGGAGTACAAGTCCAACCTCTATGTGGGTGAGTGAAACTATCCTTTGTTCCACTAGAGGGCATTGTAACACCAGCAGCTACTATAGATACGGACCCCGCCCCCTCCCTTTCCTCTCATATTTACATCTCAGCCATCATTAGGGTAGTTTTTACATTTACAAGCCCACAAGGCACCATAAAGTTGCGTCTGTGTTAGGTGAGCTCAATGTTCCTCTTTACCGCCTCCCCATTTATGTTCTCTCTCTCTCTCTCTCGCTCTCTCTCTCTCTCTCTCTCTCTCTTTCTCTCGCTTTGCCGGCGCCGCAGCCGAGTCTCACACGGGGAAAGGCATGTACCTGAAGCGCATCCGCTACCACGGAAGAGGCATGTTTGGAATCATGGACAAAGTCTACTGCCACTACTTTGTCAAGCTGGTGGAGGGCCCTCCGCCCACCGTGGAGAAGAAGACCAGCTTGGACCAGGCTAACGAGTACGTGGAGAGCCTCAAGAGGAGGACCGTCATACACAGTCTGTAGAGCGCACGGCCATCGTCAGTCAGTGTGGCAAGATTTTGTTGTTGTTGTTGTTGTTGTAAATAAACCCCTGAAGAGACACTCGCAGCGCTTCTTGGCCACTACTGTGAACCAACCCCGTGTCAAATTACAGGAGAAAAGGCAAAATATCATGAAAATAATTTGCATCAGCTCTACGTGAAACACGACTTTTTTAAGATTATAAACTTGAATACTATCGTTTTTCTTTTCATCGTCGTCGTTATTCATGTCAGCCTTTAGCGCTTTCTCATTCAATATCATCTGCTGGCTTCAATTTCTGCGAGGTCAGACTCACACGGCGACACAACGCTGAGCGTCCTTTTGAAATGGTTGCAAAAGTTTTTTCTTTTGCTCCTCACAAAATTCACACCACTGCCCTTGATGAGCTGCTTCTCAGACACCATTAGGCCAAATGTTAATCAGCACTTGCAAGGTCGCGCTTGATGTTTGGAGGTGCTTTTGAAACATCAATGGGTACATAGAAGTTGATTCGGGTAAGGTGTTTCAAATTCTCTCTTTAGCACTTGACATTTTGTGGGACATGCATGTGTAATTCCAAGTTGTTGGTTTTTTTAATGTCTTTTGACAGAAGTGGCTGCTGCGGGTGGTGAAACATTTATGCTACTCCTCTGTGGTTTTCATGAGAATGCACCCATGCGGCGGTCACACACACACACACACACATGCAGACAAATATGAATTATTGAGCTCAGACAAGCTTCTCTGCAACACCCCCAGGAAGCATGTTGCTCCTCGTCTCCCGTCTTGTGGCGGGACAAGAAAACATGCCGCAAATGTCAGAAATCAACAGGAGGAAAGATCCAAGTCTGCGCTGTCTTTTTTTTTTTTTTCCTCTCTCTCATGAGCAGTTGAAAATACTCCGCAAGCCTCCTTCACAAACACACACCTGGATGAAAGGCTGCTGTTTTGGTTAGCGACAGGGTTCAAGTGGCTTTTATGTTGGTGTGTAAACCTCCAGCTGAGGTCAATTGCAGCTACTTTTCCTTTCCTGTCATGTTTGTCGAGGTTCAGTGGTATGTAAGCATCTTTGGGTTTTTGAAAAGGGCTATACAAATTTAATGAATTAGTATTATTATTATTATTATGTGGTGTCACAAGTGGAATGGCAACAAACTCTAAGGATTGTTTGTTGACATTCGACAGCAGGGATGGGAAACTGGCGGCCCTCTTTCACATTCGAAGTGGCCCTCCCTCCCTCGATTGATTTCTGAAAATAAAATGGTTTCTTTTGGCTGAGCCATTGAAAGGTGTAATACCAATATCAACCACAAGGCGGCGCACTCACCAGCGCATCCAACCGGAAGTTGAGGAAGAGCGCGTCGCGTCGCGTCGCGTCGCGTCGGTGATGTCGACTCCATCCCCACGCGTTCGGTTCACGTTTAGAAAATGTGTGTCCTCCGTAAACATCATCCCCACACGGCGTCGATCGACAGTTCGTTTAAAGCACCGGTCACCAAACTACGGCCCGCGGGCCGGATACGGCCCACGGGACCGTTTAATCCGGCCCGCCAACCCTGAACAAATTGTATTATTAAACTTTTTTTTTTTGGTCATTTTGCCTGCAATGACTGCGTTTCCCCAGTAGATGGGGAAGCGCTCGCCTGCGCATTTACTACCGGAAGCCGTGTCAGAAAGCTCGGTGCACACTCACAAGTGCGTGTACGTACGTACTCAGTAGTACGGACATGGCGCACTCGCGCTCTATTTGTATCAGTCCCGAATTTAGAGCGTGGGCTGTGACGACAGCATTCTTGTAATTCGCGCGCTGAGCTTTCAGATGCAGTTTTGCGCTAAAGCCACCCACAAACCTTCCCCTGGAATCCTTCCATTAAAATGAGTCGCCCAAGGAAAAGCAAGGTGGACACAGTGCCGAGCGTTTAAAAGAGAGTGGCCAATTTGGCTCGACGTACGCGACGTGACGTTCAGCCACATGAACGTCAACATCAAACCGTCACAGATGGAGGTAAACGGACCAACACCTCGGATCTCGCCTAAGAATTGCCACAACCGATTTTACTCCAGACTATGACGCACTAGCAAACTTTAACAAAAAAGACAGCGGTGTCTACAAGCCTACTGGAACCTACAAAAGGATTATAAGGAAGGAACACAAGAACTTTAAGAGACTGCTCATATGTGTCAGAGAGATTCTGCTCTGACAACTGAGCTGAACTTTTATCTGTTAAGATTGTGCATGGCACAACAGAAAGTTAATGTTCCATGGCTTCTTTTTCTATGAGGAACCCAGAGAGAGTTATTTAGTTATTATTTATTTCCTGTTTTTTCTGTGAAGAACTCAGAGAGGGCTATTTAGTTATTATTTATTTCATTAATAGTGTTATTATTTGTTTCCTGACTTTTTTTCTGTAAAGAACCTGGAAAGGGGTATTAAATAACCGTTATTTGGTTATATGTGGCTTTCTGGAAAACAATACATTTTTTAAGCTCCCCTACGATCGTCACACTTTTTCTGTTACAAACTGACACCGGCCCCCCATCAGAGAAGGGAAAAGTTATGTGGCCCTCACAGGAAAAAGTTTGGGGACCCCTGGTTTAAAGTTTAGAAAATGTGTGTCCTCCGTAAACATCATCCCCACACGGCGTCGATCGACAGTTCGTTTAAAGTTTAGAAAATGTGTGTCCTCCGTAAACATAGCTTAGTTGGACAAGCGACCGTCGGTATGGACTCGTCTTCAAAAAGCGTCACGCACGCACGCACGCACCAAGGACCGACTTTAGCGACTCACTTTTCTCGCAGGTTAGTGAGCCATCAATTTGGGGATTTGAATGACACTCATTGAATTTCATTTATGCTTGTCTCCTTTTAAAATGTTTGAGTACGTTTATTTTGGTGAGAACATGAGCTCATGAATTTGGTTTGCTGTTACCTGTCTGTGGAACATGTTATGTACGTAATAGGGGTGTAAATCGCGGGTTTTGTCACGATACGATATCATATCGATACAAAGAAACACGATACGATATTTGCCGATATCGTAAAGCCTGCTGTGATTCATTCACGATACATCACGATATAGTGCTTCACGATCGATATTTTTTATTATTATTTTTTTTAAAATAAAAAATATAGAACAATATCCTGATTTATAACAATTCATACGCAAAATCAACAAGGTACTGCAAACTCTTTATTTAGGAAATTACAAGAGTATTGTAGTATACAAAGTGCTTATTTTAACACTGAACTTTATCAAATTCCTATATTTTTTCTCATATAAGTAAAGAAAAATGAATATTCTTTCTTTTTTTGTAATACCATTAACTTTAAAGTGCATTACTGAACTATTTATTTACAATAATTTTAATTGTCCGTTGAGCCATCTTTTCTTTGGAATCCAAAGTGCTTCCAAACGAATGACTTGAAGCCCAAAGGGGAGCGAATTTCCTCGTCTTCTTGGACACACACTAGCCATAGCACCAGCCCAGGAGCCGCGTAGTTGTCGGCTCCCCTTTCACGTGCCTGCTCTGCTCTGCTCTGCTCACAACACAGCACGCCGCGTACTGCTCCCGGAAAGAGGAAGCAAGCAACAATGAACTGGATTTCAAAATAAAGTCGCGTCTAATGTCCGAGGTCAAAAACGGGCGATATAGATCGATGTTTACGTTTAGCATCGATGCCAACAAATCGTAGAGCATTATATCGATTAATCGATGTGTATCGATGAATCGTTACACCCCTAATAAATATATACGTATATATACTATATAATGTCGTAAACCAGCAGGTCTTTTCTAAATGCTTTTGAAAAGTTAAATATATGAAGCAGGAGTGTCCAATTTACAGGAGTTGACGAAACGAGAAAGCCTGCCACAGTTCGGCTTTCGCCACAGGTGCTTGTAATCAATCAACCTGCAGGCAAACCAGCGCGCCCCCTGCCGGTTCGGTTGTTTAGACGCACCTGTGGGACCGGAATTTGATGGGAATCTATTCTTCTGTAAAAGGAAAAAAGTCATGCACATATTTTAGTCCTAATAATAAATTGCATTCTCTGTAATAAATCAGTTAAGGTCCTAAGCGGCTACGAAGGCGTGATGTCAGAAATGGGACAACGCTTGTGACAGGTAAACCGTTGCCCAACAGATTCTCTCGATTGCTGAGATGCTGTGGACTATTTATTTCAAGTTGTGTGACACACCTAGAGCACTAGGCCCTTTTTTAAGCAATATGGTTTTCTTGGAATGAAGTTTTCCACAATTATCAAATGATAGCTGACTTGATAGTTCTGCCGTGTTCACTCTCTCGACGACGCAACAACCGCCTCTTTCTGGTGTCAGAAGTGGGATGACACCTTGCTGTTTGTTTTGTTTGTTGTTACAATTATGCAGTTAAATTGAAGTTCTCCTGTAATTTTGCAGCATTTTTGGAATATTCCTGCACGTTTGGAGCAGAAAGCGTCGCTGTTGCAAAGTTGCGGCCCTCTCCTCTCGTATCGGTCGTCCACAGCAAGTCTTTTAGCGCGGCGTGATGCCAGCGATATTAGAAAGCCACGCGGCTGATTCCTGCCGGGTACCTGCACGGCTCTCCATTCATCAAGCATCATTTCAATATGCAAATGCGTCACGCGCGGCGGCGAGCCAGCGGCGCGGAGACAATGTGCGGCATGTGGGAAAAGTCATGTAGCGTTACAGTTCACCCGTCTTCGCCCCGATTTGATCCCTCGCATTAGCATTTCAGCTCCTCTCCGAGCTCAAGCTATTTGTAATACACAAAAGGAAGAAAGGATCCTTTGAATCTTTCAAGCTAGTTTTGCATCAAGGTTATTTGAGTGAACAAAAGGAAAATGAAATTGAGGGAATGCTTTCGTTAAATGAAATAACATGAAATGCTTTCTAAAGGAAAATGAAATTGAGGGAATGCTTTCGTTAAATGAAATAACATGAAATGCTTTCTAACAAATGAATGCTAATTGAAAGGTATTCAAAAAAAGTCTCTTAAAAAACAAAAACAACAACGAATGATTTTGAAACTGTAACCAATATACACGCTTCGCTTTAAATGTATTCATTTCGGTCGGAATGGCTGCATGAATGAAATGCCAAGAAATCCACCACGCACAATCCACTAAAATTGCCACTTGCACCACAACTTTGAGCTGCTTTTAGCTAAAGTGGAATGACATTTGCTGCCAACGAGCGGTCAACTTTTCACCATTTCTTTCTTTCTTTCTTTTTTCTTCTTGTCAGGGCACAACTGCTCCGAGTTCCGGACGTGTGTGTGAGAGTGAAAAGCCACTTTTCATTCTGTCCAATGATGGCCCAATCAGAGCTCATCTTGCTATTTTGGTCAAATTCCGGGGTTCGCCTCTCTTGTAAACCAGGCCCGTAAACACAGAACCAATCAAAAGGCCGAAAAGACGGGAGCGTCCCAGAGCAGGCGAGGCGGCGAGGTGACGACGCTTCTTTGTTAACAAGCCCCGCTGTTGGCTTAATGAAATATTGACTTGCAGATTGTATTGTAAGAGCGCAGAAAGCTTTCCAAGCACTTTGTCAGCACCGACGTCTGCACTTTTTTTGATGCTGTTTTTTTGAAAAGCCACCTCCATGATTAGCGTGTCATTTCTCTGTCAAGTCAATTCAATGTTTTATTGGAGTAAAAATGTCAAATAAAAACCCCCCAAAACAAAACCGCATTCCGACTCATCAGCTCAATTAAATGAGTCTATTTATCCCTTTGCATGCAATCTCCGCGCAGATAAGCAAATAATCCCAACTAACTCTGGCATTTCGGCGCCAGGATTTAGTTCTTTTGGTTGTCGCCGTCAGCCAGTCGACGTTTGCCCCAACCGCGACTGGTGCTGCCGACCGACTCGACGCAGTGTGAGGTCCCCAAATGTAATCATTTTCTTTAGAAAGAATGTAAATAATAAATATGAAGTTTGCCATGAGCCTGTTAACAGTGAAATATGGCAGGCAAAAACGAAACTGCTTGTCAATATGTTGAGCGCAGCTGTCAACATCTGTTGAATGTAACTAAGACAGTAACTTAGTTACTTCGAAAATCCAATCATCAGAAACAAAAGTCACTTTTTCAAGGTAAGTGTCGCAATAACGCCCAGCCAGCGGTGACGAATGGTGTCGGGAGTAGGCCGACCGTCGAAACAAAGTGGCGGCGGCGGCGGCCTGAATGATGAGGACGGGCAAGGAACTGGGCTTCCTCCAACTCGGCGGGCTGGCATCCCGAGCACGCGGGAGCAGATGTTGTTGCGTTACCTGGCAAAGTCACTCGTAAATCACGCCACGCCGCCGCCCCGAAAAACGCCCGTGGGCGCGCCGCCGCCGCCGCTACGTCTAAGTCCCGCGCGAGCGACCAAGAAAGCCAGCGTCTGCGATCTCCCTCCCTCCAATTTAATGATAAGCATCGCCTGTTGCTGGAGTGCTTGCTGAGTAATTGCTCTGTGCCTTTTGCTTGATTAATCTGATTGCTGCATTTTTCACGTCCCCCTTGCCTGTGCTACAGGTGCCCGGCCGGTTTCATGAATTACCTTCCTAATTGCTTTGAAAATAGGTTGCGCAGAAGTTGATTTTAGCAGTGAGTAGAACGTTAAAGCACACCTGTCGTGGAGGCGACACCAGCAGCGATGGCGATCCAGATTTTGCTCTTCGTCGTAAAAAGGCACCAACAAGCACTGATGGCCGATTTTGAGAGTGATTTTTTTTTTGGGGGGGTGATTCATGTTCCGACACGGAGCATCGACAAGCTCGCTTATATCGGCACAAAGGCCGGACTGTTTATTCTGAGGATTTGTTTTTTTTTTGATGACAAAGCTCAACACTGATGAGGGTTTAAGTGCACTTTGCAGGGCCCCGCAAATCCCAATTTTATGACATCATAACGAGCTTGCG
The DNA here is from genome assembly GCF_901709675.1 of Syngnathus acus. NCBI lineage: Eukaryota > Metazoa > Chordata > Actinopteri > Syngnathiformes > Syngnathidae > Syngnathus > Syngnathus acus. Next base: position 208,169 of record NC_051099.1, on the reverse strand, counting down.
AGGTGAGAGTTTATGGTTAAGCAGTCGTTTCCTTTGTTAGCTAGCTAGGGAGAATAAAAATAAAGTTGTAAAGGGATCCAATTTTGATGTGAAGATGCATCACTCGCTATCAAATAAAATTCTATCAATGAGGTGGTGAACGAACCACGAATATGTGCAAAGAGCCACATAATCACAGTCGGGAGTTTGGATTCTTCCTTGATCCGGCGAGCTATTTGTGCACTCGCTCCTGACCCCGCACGGCATCTGAGCTGGCCTTAATCATGTAACGTCCTCCAAAGAGTCATCTCCATAATGGATTTGTGCGTGGCAACGTTTGACCCTCTGATGGCGACGCGGGCGCTCGTTTGTCTGCCCCGACAACGTGACCTTCATTTGCCGAAGAAGATCAATTTGCACACAAAGGCCCGACCGACATTTATGGTTCTGTCAAGTACCTTTGCGTCGGCGGTCATCGTCTATCGGAACCGCTTACAGTCATCGTAGCTCCGCGCCCGTCTCGCACGTAACGTAGCTCGAGCTTGGCCGACCGAATCCCTCCAATCGGTTGGTAACGGCTCTGACGTGCAGAAATTGCCGTACCGAGGTTCACCCCGAACAAAACAGGATGTTCCGGGAAGCTAGTTTCTATTTGCATCTGGACGCGCCTGACGGCCGGCTGGCCGGCCAACAACAATCCGATCGTCTTTTCAGACTTTGGTCATTGATTCCGAAAGCCAAAAGGGCCTGTCAAGTGTAGTCAAAAGCCCCCCCCGGATAGCCGGAGCTGTTAAGAAGGCCACCGACCGGCTCCTAATGAGCTTCAGGGTCGCCGTCCCGTGAGTGGTGACACACTCCAATGGCAGCGAGACCATTGTTGACTCGGCGTGTCAGACGCTGGCGGTAATGAATGCACGCTGATGGTTTCAGACGCTTCAAAGGCAAAGGACAGCATTGATCTAAATGTCTGCCAGCCTGCCAGCCAGCCTGCCAGCCACTTTTAGCGAGCGACGAGTAGGCGGAATGCCCCGCCGAAAGGATACCAGCTTTCAACGCTCGGCCGGGAGACATTGATCTCGGTCAAAAGAATGAGCAGTCTTGGCGTTGGGTTGATGGGGTAATAGAATGGGCAAAATGGACTTGTCTTTTTCCAAATACCAAGTAAAGATGCCATCGCGTCAGGCTGCTAGTAGATGTTCACCGTAAAAGTGACAAAACAAAATAAAGCATTTTCGATTTCACCACCACCACCACCACAATGTTCAAGCAGACCACCTGATTAATGTCTTCTAGTCACACTCTCCTAGGAAAAGTTTTAGGTGGCTAGCTAAAGTTAGCATAGATGTTACAGCAACCTTCAGGCAACCGCTATTTCATATACAAGTGCATTTTCTTTTTGCTCTGTGGGAAGAATGGGAATGTTAAAATGGGTTAGGGAAGTATTAGTCATGCCCAGCAGTCATTGACATTTGTTTCAAACTGGTTGTCTCAAAAGGCAAAATCAAGATGCGCCATTAGCCCGAGTTACAAAATTCATCCTTTAATCAGCACCTCTTGCGGTCGTGCCGAGTGGAAAGGTTTCGCTGCGGAACATCTCCGTAGATTTGAGTCCTCTCGTTCCATTTGAGCGCTTTCCGTAGCCGTCATCCACGCTGATATTGCCTTTAACCCTCTAAAACAGGGGTCACCAACTCCGGTCCTCAAGGGCGCCAACCTGATTCAAATGATCAGTTCACGTTCTGCAGGAGCCTGATCATTGAATCAGGTGTGTTTAACCAGGGAAACCTGGAAAACATGGAGGAATGCGGTCCCCCCTCCCCCGAGGACTGGAGTTTGAGACCCCTGGTCTAACCTGTGCCAAAATGATTCCTAGGCAAATGTATTGCTGCACCAGAGCCGTATTGGGTGAAATGAATCTTTTCAAGGTTGGTCATGACAAGTTTAAATGACATGTGACATTCTCATAAGTCTCATAGTTTCATAAGTGAACATTGACACTGACTCACCATTTTAAAGAAGCAAACAAAGCCTCTTTGACAGAGCAAAGCTTCAAATCCTCCCGGTCCACATTTCATTGACACACACACACTCACGCGTGACAGGCAGACCACTCCGGAGCGCGGGATGGATTGACGCGTGGCAAGCAAGTTGAAAGCAAGGACGTGGGGATCATCTGCAAACAAACGTGATATGTGCGAGCGGCAGTACTCCAAAGAGCGCCGCAGCGGGGTCTCGACCCGATAGCCTCATCGCAGCGCTGGCGTTGAGACGACAATTTCTTGTAATGACTCATTTGACAGCCTGGGAGCTCAAGCAATGTGGCGAGCAGCTCGGACGAGGCAGCTCGGACGAGGCAGCTCGGACGAGGCGCCTCGTATTCACAGCGTATTCACCGCATCACTTGGCTACGGTCAGCGAGCGAGCGGGCGGGAACAAGGTGGTGACGAGGTGAATGATTGCTCACACGAGATGCAAAGTTGACGGAGGAATTAGCAAGCGTACGTACGACTCTTTGCCTTGACATGGTCTGAAAAATAACCTTGCGTAGTGAGCCGCATGCTGCTTCACCAGGACACAGTCTATATTTTTAAAAGCACGCAAATGACACTCACGAAGCGACAGAAAACAAGACTTTTACGCAGTTCAACGGAAAAAAAGAAACCATGGAACCCGCCGTTTACTTGGTCAGCGGCTGATACTGCGCATTCTGCAGCCAATTTCTCCCCTTGTGAGAGGGAATCGAAAAAATCGTCGCATTGACAACTTCTTTTGTGAAGAAGAGGAGGCAGTGAGGCTGCAACAGCAGGGACGAGAATGAAAGCACCATGCTATTCATGTCATTGACAGGCGCGCGGAAGACAGGAAGACCAGGAGCAGAAATTGTACACAGCCATAAGGTCCAGGAAGAATACAATGGCAGCAGCAGCAGCAGCAGCAGCAAACGGTCGAGGAAATGTGCACCGAGCCGGTTGGAAGCAACCAGCTACGCTGCCCGCGACAGCTCTGGAGGTCAAGCAATAACAAAACAAGGCCCGTAAGTAGCAACTTTTTTGTTTATCTTTAATTTGATGATCTGAAATTTCTCGAGTGACTGAATGCATGATTGCTAATTGTTCATTAATCGCACCCCCCAGGAAGTGCGGGACCGTTCTACCGTACACTTCTTTCTTTTTTTTCCCCCTCCCGCAGTTTGAGTTTCAACGGTGTGCAGCGAAAAATACGGCAATTATAAAAGAAAAAAACCATCACATCTCCCGCTAGCGAAGCGGATCACGGCTAATTGCGTCTTTGCGGGAGCACGCAACGGCTGAAACCAGACGCAAAAGGTAACGTTTCCTTCTCGTCTTCACTACAACTCAATTGATTCTGTTATTAACCAAAAAAGAAAAAACGTTCAGTGGTGTTCATTTTCTCGGCGACTTCTTATATGACACTTTATCCTCTTTTCCTTTCAACGTATAATGGAAGCCGGCGGCTAATAGTGTTTTGTATGATGAAATGATGTCTGGCAATCATGGAGGCTTGAGTTAGAGCAAGTGATGGTCTTTTTTGGGGGGCAGTTTGATCATTCTTTAAGACGGCCTTTAACTCCATTTTTCACATATCACGTCCATCTCGAGAAGGCGTTTTGTGCGCTTTTCGTTTTGATCTCAAAGGGACATTTTGTCTTTTTCAGTTCAATTGGCGCACTTCTTTCACCTCACATTTCCTGCCAATTTTTGTATTAGAGCAAGATTGATTTTTTTGACTTCCTCAGTTGTTGTCACTGTCTCTAGATTTGGTGAAGCAGCATGTGGCCAACGTGAATCTTGTACACTTTGAGGCTCTTGTTTAAATGTTGCCCCTGATGTTTGTCTTCTTTCCCAATTCATTGTAACATGGCGGTCTGTAACCATTCCACTTTCAATCCATTTTTAATGAGTGTCAATTGATTCCCGATACGTATGTGTTTGTGGAGACAATTTGCCACATTTTCTCAATTAGCATAACAGGTGCACGTGGTTAGCCCGGCGCGACATATCCACCGTCGTAATGAATTGTTTACACTCATCACAAATGACGTTTCAAATATTGATGAGCGGTTATTTCTATTCAGCACAGTAGTGGCTGGGCGGCAGTGATGAATAATACATTTCATCACTTTCCTTTTGTTTTTTTTGTGCCTTGTCGAAACAAACGTTTTGAGTTACGGTATGACGCTGCGAAGCGGCAGCCAGCCCAGCCCAGCGGCGGCTCTGATGTGACGGCTAATTAGCGCCTTGTTTATAACAGGCGGCTGCTTTTTCATACTGTCTCGCAACAAAACAGAAGATAGGATTGAGCCCAAATGTGAATACAGGGAGCTGAAAACACAAGCTAAGATCAGGCTAATTTATTCACGACTAGCGCTACTTGGATTCAATCTCATTTCATCTGCTACAATTGAGCACTTTGCTAAACAATTAGCTTCAGTAAACAGAAAAGGCAAGGCAGCAAAATACTCAAACGTACCAAAGCTAGCAATAGCAGGATAACATCCTCATATCTTTAATACTGGTACTTATTTTCCCCCCAGCGTAATTTGAAGTGAAATTTGAAGTGAAGTGAAATTTGTTTTTGAACATAAGATCGACCAAACAGAAAACCCTTTACAAAATTTACGATTACTACTACTACTACTACTACTGGCTGAGGAAAGAATTTGGACACCCAGCCCTGCTGTTGGTGATTGCAAATTGTGCCACATTTTTCAGTGTAATTAGACAGTTAGCTAAACAATTAGCCATGATGCATTCCGATACCGGAGCGATCCATCTACTGGAGTAACAGTATGATGATGATGATGTTTTTTTTTTTTTCCTTTTTTCATAAATGTTGGCACAGTAGAGTCGCTGCGGGTCTTTTCCAGAGACTCCGACTGGCTCCATTATGTGAAGAAAGTCATCCTTTTATATATGACATTTCCGCTACGGCGGTGACAAGATCAACATTTGAATTATGCGGCCATCCACTTGCCTTTAGCAAATTATTTTGAATGATGAGTCTGGAGGGGTGTTAGCATTCTTGAGCGCCTGTTGAAGTAAAATAAGCCCAAAAAGAGAGCCATCCAAATGCTACTTTAAGTCTTACAATACATTATTATTTCAACGACGAGGTCTGAAGGTGACTTCATTGCGTTACAGGTTATTGCCTCGTACATCAAAAATGCGGGTGGCCCGGCTTTTTTGTGCGGCTGACTGTGAAAGCGACTGCTCTCCACCAGCCCGTAAGGACACGGCCACGCATGCGGGAAACGAGAAAAGACTGCGTCAATTGCCGATCATGGGTTTTCCACCAATAGAGTAGTTTGGTATGAATGTTAGCTAGCGTCGTCCAATTATTTGGTGGTGTTCACTAATTTGTCGAAAGACAAACGGTTTATGTTCCCCAAGTAAATGAGCATCAGAGCATTTCCCGCTTCTTTAAAGCCACATCATATGTAATTCCGATACTTGACGAGGTAGCCAAAGCTTTAAAATTGTATTCAGAACCACTTCACCGTCGTAACGACTTACAACTTTCTATACGGAAAATACATTATAAAAAAAAAATATATATATTATTATTATTATTTTTTTTAATTAACGCCAAAAATGTAACAGTCTTTGGTCACCTCAGAAAATATTTGGCAAACGCACTTGTGCTGCGAAAACCAATAGCTCGTCCACGCCGCACGAGTCGCCCATTTAGTTTGAGTGATGGTGACGCTTGCTTTGTTTTATGCTTGTTTGTTTTCTCCTTTGGACTTATGGCTGCTGTCATCACCGCCAAACATATTTTTAACATCTTGTTCTCAAAGTATGTCAACAATATACATCACGGTGAAAACTATTACTGATAATAAACCGGGCAGATTCTTAAAGTTGCTCATGCATTTTGAGTTTGAGGCAGGCACGGCGTCGGCCGGCCATAAAAGAAAAAAAGAAATAGATCGTTAAAAGCCCCGCGTTTGGCCGCGGATGGAGTTGTGTTCTCTCGATGATGTAGATGTCTGCGTTTGGTCATTAAAGTTGAAATGGGAGAGGCTGCTGATGCTGCTGCTGCACATGCTGCTGCTGCACATGCTGCTGCTGCACATGCTGCTGCTGCTGCACATGCTGCTGCTGCTGCTGCACATGCTGCTGCTGCACATGCTGCTGCTGCACATGCTGCTGCTGCACATGCTGCTGCTGCACATGCTGCTGCTGCACATGCTGCTGCTGCACATGCTGCTGCTGCTGCACATGCTGCTGCTGCTGCACATGCTGCTGCTGCTGCACATGCTGCTGCTGCTGCACATGCTGCTGCTGCTGCACATGCTGCTGCTGCTGCACATGCTGCTGCTGCTGCACATGCTGCTGCTGCTGCACATGCTGCTGCTGCTGCACATGCTGCTGCTGCTGCTGCACATGCTGCTGCTGCTGCTGCACATGCTGCTGCTGCTGCTGCACATGCTGCTGCTGCTGCTGCACATGCTGCTGCTGCTGCACATGCTGCTGCTGCTGCACATGCTGCTGCTGCTGCACATGCTGCTGCTGCTGCACATGCTGCTGCTGCTGCACATGCTGCACATGCTGCTGCACATGCTGCACATGCTGCTGCACATGCTGCACATGCTGCTGCTGCTGCACATGCTGCTGCTGCTGCACATGCTGCTGCTGCTGCACATGCTGCTGCTGCTGCACATGCTGCTGCTGCTGCCGCCGCTGCTGCCGCGTATGGCATGATTCATGCCACGGTTTGTCTTCTGCTTGGCGGGAAATCGACTTTGAGTGGCTTAGATGCCAGTTAGCGGCACATAATAAACAGATTTCAATTTCACCGCCCTTGTCAGACCTGTTGTGGGATCATTTGGCGAGATCAATAATCCACAAATTCCCCTCACTTATAAAGGGAAAAAGGATGTCAACATAAATCATTCGATCAATAAATCACCGGTTTTAGCGACGAGCAGCAATAAAGCATCAGAATAAACTTTCAAATACAGAGGACGTGAGCAACTCCGATAAGGACCATCGTATATATCGTCTCTGAGTCACATTCTATATTTTAGCGCTCGATGGCCGCGATAAGTCCCGCTGATTCATGCAGAAAATTGTCAGCTTCACTCCAAGCGCTTTCTATCTGCTCCATCCGTTCCTTAACTGATACGCACTTCAAACCCCGCCGCCTTTATCTCGACACGATACCCACCCCGCCGTGCGAGGCGCCCCAATAGCCAGAACGGAATACATGAGTGTTTTAGCAAGGAAGGACTTTTTTTTTAAGCAGAAACTCTTAAATGAACGAACGTTTGTTTTTTGACGCATGCTTGCTTGGAGAGAGAGGGCATGTTTCTGACCGCGCCGTGGCCTCTGGTGCTGCTATTTAATTGACACAAGTGCTGACACGGTGCAGACGTACACCGTCTTGACACATCCAAAATGACCTCGGGGGTGAGCCTCCTCAGGTTTTCAAGCACTCGAGCACAGACAGTCAGTCCCCAAGTGCTAAAGTGCTAAAGCTAGCAGACGACACGTAAACACGAGCGGGTTACTCGTGAGGCTTTCCTTGGAGGTCCTACGCAAACGTTTTTTTTTTCCCTCCGCAGCTACCAAGTCATCCCAAAGCGTGATGCTTAGAAGGAGCAAAGGGAGACAAAAGAAACAAATATTCAGCCTTCTACGTCAAAGAACAGACGTGCCCAAAGTCTTTGAAGTTCATTTTTTAGGTGAGTGATGTCACACTAACGGCAAATGCATATCTTCCTACACACACACACACCCACCCACACATTTTTCTTCAGCATCACCAAGCTCAATTCTTCTCATGCTGTGAATTTCTATTTCCTTACTCTCCAGCGGTGGTGGTGTTGTTTTATTTCTCAAATAAACACGTTTGACCGTGATGCAATAGAACGTCTTTTTCAGCAAGGCAGGTAAACACGGCGGGAAGGGATGTCGGGGTTTGGTGTCAGCCTCGGGGCGCTACTGCATCCGACTCGCTCGCTTTGATAATGCTACCCGCTGCGGCTACCGCATTTGCATATAAAGCAGAGGCGTGTCGCATCTTAGCCTTGCAGGTTCAAGTCGGAAAAATCAAGTCCCACGCTGAATTTACCCATCGGAAGAAAATGTAGCACGTCACTTCCCACTCTGGAAGTGGACGCGCACCTGCATTTGTTTTAGCGGGCCGTGTCAACGAGGCAGCGGGCCGGATCAGGCCCCCGTGCCTCCAGTTTGACACCTAAGACATACGGAGGTGTGCTGGAAGCAGGCATGCGGGATGTTCATTGCAGTCGCACGCCCGCTGCCAGCGGAAGGTGCCGGCCGGGGTCGCACGCTCTTCTCCTCTGACGACGGCTCGGCTCTTTTTCCTCTCCGCCCGCTGTTGGGTGGGGGAATTGTGGCCAGAGAATGATGAAAAAGATGCGGGGAGTCCTTGCCCTCCGCTGTTGTGCTTGATGCGTATTCGCCCGCTGGGGAAAAGAGAAGCGGCAACAACAACAACGACCGGCCGGCCTTCCTCAGCCGGCTCCCACGGCTGCATTCCGAGCACGTTCGGCGGCCTTTCGTTAACGCCGAGCGGAGTCCGAATCAATGTGGACCCGGCTGGACGGCAAAGCTCCACCGAGGCTGTGTTTATTCTGTATCAATTAAGAACTCTTAACATTTCTCATTAGAAGACCAACGTTTTTCACCAAACCAAGATGGATGAGATTAGAATTTCTTCTTGGAAAAGGGACAAATGAGAGGAAGAAAAGTCAACTGGATAACTGTCCAAATTTTGTTTGTCATTTGCGCCCATTTAGGCCTATGGAAGGACTGGCGATGACATGGCTAGCATTTACCAGAAAAGCAACCTATTGGTCGAAAAATGCCTTGGAAAAGAAAAACCAACCCGAGCGTTGTCGCCGTGCGGCTATTTTGCCTGCCGCTCCGATCTTGGCCATCTTGACAGCCAGCGCCGTGTTCTTTCCGCAGCGCCATTTTCTAATTGTTATTTTCTTTGGTGTGACAGAGCAAGCGCACCTCCTCCTCCTCCTCCGCTTCCTTCCTCCCTCCCTCCCTCCTTCGGCTTTGCTGTCAGCTAATTAGGTTTTGCCGTAATGACCGAGCGGCTTGGCCGCGTATGGCTCTTACTGTTTGGACGTGGGCAACCGGGTGGAAGGAATCTGGCCTTGTCGTTGGCTGCTAATTGAAGTAGCACTAGAAGAGTCTATACTGCGGTCACAGTTAAAAAAAGAACTCAATGGTCGTCTTTGTACGTGCATCCGTTTGTGCGTGGTGCTGCGCCTCCTCATTTCACTCCGTGTGTTGTCTTGTGGCAATCACAATAAAGAGGTCACCATCTGTTGCAAATAATGACATTTTAAATGTGGCTGCTCATATTTTTGACATGTTCAGCCAACATGTTTTTCAGGGACTGCGAGGCGTGTACATTTTTCATGACATTTTTTTCCTCACACGGACAATTTGGAAGATGAAAAGTTGCGTCTCGAGCAGCGGCTTGACACGTTGAAGGAAGAGTGCAATGGAATTATTTTGATTTGAAAAAATATCATTTTGGAAGAAACTATTATGCAAATCAGAAAACAAAATTGCCGTCATTTTGCATTTCACCAGGAAAATGTTGAAATAATAGTATAATATAGAATATAAAAGTATAATGATGTAAATTCACGAGGGAAAAAGAATCCGAGACTAAAGTTGCTGATAAACACGCTGCAATGGCGCAGTGCCGCCGCCGCTACCGGCGGATACGTGGCGCACGCCACTTCACTGCCGACGCGGCCCTAATCCCTTTTTCAAACATGTTGAACATCCCATAAAAACGCTGACCTTTACAAGACAAGCCCATCGCTTGACATTTGCGATGACAAGAGCGCTTGTGGCAGCGCCACGTTACGGGACAGGTTGTAAAAGAAAATCAATGTAGCGCGTACGGGAGGCGGCGGGATATGAGCAACCTGGCAGGTAGACATAAAAATAAAAGAGGGAGAGGAGGAATGAGATGAGACAGGCCCTTCTTTCTGTCACTCCTTTTCTATGATCATCTATCACACACCAGGGGGCGCTATTGCAGATCGCATGCTGGCTGTGTTCATCCAACAATTTATAAAAAGGTTTTGGAGACCTAAGCTGTTGCTCTGACTATTTGATGCAACAATTTGAACAAAAGCCGTAACACATAATCTGACAAGACTCGCGTGCATATATTCTTGATCCTCCTTGAAGAACACCAGTGAAGTAGTAGTCGTTGACAAAATGCTACATTAGCAAACATGAAGATAGTTTGATACTGAATCCTTGATTTGTCTGCAGGGGCATCAGGTGCTTAAAAGTCTGCCTTTCCAAAGCCGATTGTCACCAAATGTGACGGAAAACAGCATTCACGTTTGGGGTAGATCGCTACAAGGTACGTACAAAAACATCCTTTTTTTTTGCCAACCCTGATTTCAATGATGATCTTTTGGGGAAATTGAAAAGAACCCCTGTCCGTCCCCATACTCCCTTCCTTCTCCCATTTGAATCGCTTTGCCTCTTCTTTGCCCTGGTTTTGTATTCCGTGTGGTGTCCACCTGGAGTCTGGTATAATTGTTGTGATGTGGAAACACATAACCGATGAATCTCTCCGGTCAGGGTTTTCTCTCATTTTTGATTTTTTTTTACTTTAGCGGAAACCCGAGGGCCTTCACCAGCGCCCAAGCTGGAGACATTTTAAATAGCTCTGCCCCATTTATTTTGGTCACGGTGCTTTTGGCCGAGGTGATACCTCTGGGCTTTATATCTGGCGCATTTCACAGCGTCTGAGCTCGGCGTCAGGCGAGGAGTCGTCTCCACGCGTCCTTCCGTCCGTCCGTCCGTCCGTCCGTCCTCTTTTTAGGGTTTGCTGATTGCTTGCCGTTTTTCCCGCCGACCTGTACGTGGCTGGGTGGGGCCAGAGCGAGAAATGCGCTTCCACCGACATCGTGGCGCCATAATGGAAGAATATAGAACAAGTGTACCAGCAGATTGAAGTCAGAATATTATGAGGAAAAATGGTTTCATTCTCAAACAGGAACTACGAACTAGATGCATGTGAGGTGCATGAAAAATCATTTGGTCATCATATTAAGAGAACAAAGTTGTCATTTTGCACAAACCCTATTCTGCCAGTTTTATTTGATTTAGCGACTTGGCATTTGAAGAGGGGTGTGTAGATATCCACTGTTTTTGAAGGGCTTATTGGGTTAATTACACGTCTACGATATCCAACTATCAAACGGTGGTGTCGTGTCGAGCACGTAATGAAGCGTCAACAGATCGACGCGATAAGGATCTGGCAAGGCGCCGTGGATGCTTTCCAAGCTTTGGATTACATTTGGAAGTGGCCTCGCTCGCGCTCTCCCCTTGTTGTACTATTATTGGAACACCTTTTGGGGGCAATAGTAACCAAAATCAGCAGCCAGTGGATTTAAAAAAAAAAAATTTTTATCGTTCATGTCCTGATTGCGGGGAAGAAAAAAAACAAAAACGGAGTGGCTTCAGGCAGCAGGTAAGAAGAAAGGGGGTTGTCATAATCCCGTCGAGGTGGGACGCGGCGAAGCGTATGGCCGGCCGGCCAGCCGCCATCATTGTAATTGCAGCTGTCTGGCCTCAGTCTCAGGCTCAGCAGCACGCTTATCTGCCCGCCAAAAGACGGATGCTTAATAAAGTCATTTGGGGAACCAAAACCCGGCGACTTTATTTGTTGCTCGCAAGTTTCCCGGCTGTAAAAACTCACTGACTTTATCCCACACGCTTGAAAGACGTTCAGACATACTTCATCTTGGTTTCCTTTCGCCCTTTTATTCTTGGGTGTTCGTTCTCCTGACTTATCGATGTCCGATTTGCCTCCCTTAGTGTTTGTTGCAAGTGCTGCAGGGGAGCCAATGTAGGTGCATTAATTCCTCTTGTTTATGACAGCTAATAAATGTATGAAACGAGGACAAATAACACACGGTACCACGCTGACATGAAAGCCTTTCTAGCTGCGTAGTCCCCACCCCCCCCAACTAACGAACTCTTCATTACTTTCAGCCTATTTGGCCACGACACAATGTGTGCCGCCATCTGTGTTGTTTCATTACGCTCGTAGGAAACGCTCCTGTCATGTTTGCCAAGATTGATAATGAGGGGGGGAAAAGGTTCATCATGTAGCATTGCTCTTAGCGTCGATTTTGCGTATGAATCAGGAGTAGTGGGAGGAATTGCTATTGTTTTGTAACTCATTCGATCCAGCTACCGGGGAGCGCACCGACGATCAGGCGTGGGCAAGAGGGTGGTCTCCAAGTGCCCACTCCCTCCCACAACGGCGCAATCCCCCCTCTTTCAGACCTCTCCGAAATTCAGTCAAACCCGCCTCGGCCATAAAGAAAGCTCTCGTTGACAGACAGTCGTAGGAAGCGCTGCTTCCATGAGGTGTGCTCCAACAGATGTCGCCTCTGTAGTGCTTGCAGTAGTCACACTCGTCGCAATGCAGCGCAGCGGATGGTGCGTGCAGCGGATGGCAAATCAGTCCTAGCAGCCCTCTTGGATATTTCCTTACATGGGACCCATTCATCTTTGATGCTAGTCGTACTTAAGGACCATCCTCCAGTCACATCGATGGCCGCGACGCCGATGGCGGCGGCACCGGCGTTCTCAATAATGCATTTCTTTCCCACGGAAGCCGCTCGTCCACCCCCGCCCTTTGGTGGAATGACAATTTGAAAGAGTATAATGCATTGGAAGTCCAGTCTGGAGAAGTGGTGTGAACGATTGCTCCATATGAGTTGCCACAAGAGGAACGCCGCAAGTGTTTGGATAGCACAAATTGATTGTAATCAAAACAAGTCGATAGCCCACCTCCCACTGTGTGTGTGTTTGCTTGCTTGCTTGCTTGTTTGCTTGTTTGTTTGTTTGTTTGTTTGTTTGTTTGTTGTTGCCACATCTGAATCTGAGTTGAACCCTTTTTTTCCCCTTGAGGCGGATGTAAGAAAGCTTCAAAATGTTGGGAAAAAGCCAAAAGGGAGTATTTGGGCTCGAGTGACGTGCCGCCGGCGTCTCACTAGGTGTCAGTCGGCACCTTTGAGACAGACGCGAGCGAGATGACAGCCGCCGGCCGCGCACGTAAAAAGCATCACCTGCGTGCCATGTGGAGCGGGCAGCCAAATAGCGTGCGCTGACCCGCCGAGGCCGTCGGCCACCTCCGGCGAGCTCCTTTGGCGGAATCGTGCATGTGACGAGTTTTGGGGATTGCGTGATGACCACCGTGTGTCGCGCTTACTGGGGATGATGAACACGGGCCAAAGCGGACCGAGAGCAAGTGACCTTTACCCCACAAACTGCAAAACACAACAGTGATCCCAATTTTTTGGCAGTAAACTGAGCTTGGCCACCGATCAAATTCAAATAGTAAGTTCAGATACCGACCGCTAACTGTATGGAAGTATTGACCCCGAGAACCTCATCGATTCTGGAGTCAACGCGTGCGGGGGCTCGTCTGCAATTTAAGCCTCGGACGTGACAGTGCGACTAATTCCGATGTTAGATTGGGGCTGTTTGTGTAAAAAAACACAAAAGATGATGATGCCAGTCGCTAGACCTCAGTCTTTAGGGGGAGAAATGAAAAGAGATCGTCTCTTTTCACAGAAGCCGAGGAGAAACATACAAAGCTCTGCTGCGGTCTCCTGTTGAGCGAGTGGCTCTCTTTGCAGCTGTACTGGTACAAAACACGGCCGGGAGATTCAAATAAAAACGCTCATATCTGTTCAGTGGCGAGCGCCTCGGGACGCCGTTTCCGGCCAGACGCCAGGCTCGGTCCGCCAACGCTTATCAACGCGGCGGCGCTGGGAGACTTGATGGTGGCCGCTTTGCAGCCTGGATGGGAGACATCATCATCATCGCTGGAAAATCCAGCAGCTTTGTCATCCAAAAAGTCATAATTGACTTCAAAAATGACATTATAATGATATATCTATATTCTAAAAAGCATGTTTCCGAATGAAATTCAGTTCTACTTTGAGTTGCCTGCAAAACAGGAAATGCATTGGTACATCTTAACCAGGAGAAATATGTCACTTGATAGTTGTACCAAGTTCATTTTGGTTTTACTTCACTGGTTCTTTTATCTCAAACAAACCTTTTAGGTTGCATTACCTGACATCCGATGAAGGCGGAAGTACAAGCCGAAACATGTCAGGTAATGCAACCTAAAATATTTGTTGGAGATAAAAGAACCAGTGAAGTGATGTGTCACTTGATTTCCTGTTCTCTGACACACGGCTGTAATTTGAACCAAATTCCCCTTTTTGCACTGTTGATTGACAGCTGCAATCTCATTTACGCAGCCTTCAAACGGCGAGACGGTAGCGGCGCGGCGGGGGAGAAAAGCCACGCACGTCCCCTTGGAGACGCCAACCTGCAATTTGCGGGGGAATTATTCTTTTAGCATTAAAGTGTCCACCTAATTGAGGGAACGTGGCCTCCGACATGACGGTCCAGAGTGGGATGATTCTATAATAGCGGCCCGATTGTTCACGAGGAGCCATAATAGCAATTTCCTCCTTTTGTTTGTGTGTGGCTGAATGTGAAATAGGGCAGATCGCCTACTTGATAGGGAAAAAAAATGACTTGCCAATACAAAAGCCCCAAATATTTATATTGAGTTGGGCAGAAAACATCAACCAAGAGCAAGAGATGGGATTTGAAGGTCCTTTTTTTCAATGTTTGTTTTATATAAATTTCACTTGATGATTTCATTTCAGAACCCGTATATTAAGATTAAGGTCAAACCACAAAATAAAAAACAGGCGGGCAAGGTTGGCTCCATCCATCCATCCATCCATCCATCCATCCATCCATCCATCCATCCATCCATCCATCCATCCATCCATCCATCCATCCATCCATCCATCCATCCATTCAAACGAGTCTCGGTTCAGTGCCAATATCGTGTCGAGGACTTCTGCAATAACAGAAGCAAGGTCTTTGTTGACTTTAACCAAAGGTTGGAATGAAACAACCCAAATAGAAGTTGAAAGCTTTGGAATGCAACCAAAACACCTACTTCAAAACAAAATGGTTGTTTATTCTTGTTGAATTGCGAGCTTTGGCCTTTTTTGTGTGGGTGGGTGGTGGGGGCATTTGAAGTTTTCTTACTTTGAACCTTGTTTTTGGTAGACTTTGCTGAAATTGGATTTTCTCATTTTAGAGCCACATGCTGCCCTGCCACCGTTTACCTGGCCGGGCAACTACTCTATGACCTTAACCTAATCTTCAATACCGGGCGAGCAGCTTGCTAGGCAAGTTTCAATCATTTCACAACTTGATGTGGCTCGGTAGTTGCCGCCGTTCCGGTTGGCGACCGAGGTCCAACGAGATCATCGCTAACGTGCGTGTGCCAATAATAGCAAATTGTTTTGCCGGCATAGTCGACCGCGACGAGGCATCCGTTGCTGTCCCGCTATGATGCGGCGAGGCGAGGCGAGGCGAGGCGAGGCAAGGCGGCGCACATGTGCTAGCACGCGAAAATGCGCTGACAACCCCCAATCCCCCCCCGGCTTAAGATCAATCCACCTCCGTTGGTACAGTAAACCGCAGCAGGCTTTCATAATTGCACAGTTCACGCTTCGTAATTACATCTTTGTAAAGTTCACCCGGCTCAAGCTGATTGTGGATCAGGACCGCCCCCCCCCCCCCCCCCCCCCGCCGGGGACCAAGGTGATAAACATGAAAGGAGAGCAGACAGCAGAGGTTAATTGCTCGGCGGAAGTTCAGATCAATTATTGACAAACACGAGATGGGTGAAGAGTTCACGGAGACCCGTACAAAATGATTTGTGAGCCGCCAATCGTAAAGCAAAGACCGCTCGGCTGCTTCGAGGAATACGCGCGACGTTAATCGGAAATTCAATGACGATGGATTTGGAGTAGTCAGGCCAATGGAGAATGTTTCCAATACATCGATGAGCTGCGGTCGCTCGACAATCGCGTAAAAGACGAATGGAAGCGACTCAATAGAGACAGACGGGTGAGTGTGTACCGATACCAGGTGCTGATACTCAAGGGGACGACAGTCCGAGGGAGGTTTTTATTCCAGTGGGCTCGATTGCAAAAATGCTGGAAGCGCTTGAATGGTAGGAGTCACGTAACCACGCTGCAATTTTTCCAATTTCCAACTTTCAATTAGCCCGTATCGCCTCACGCTAATGGCTTCCTATGAGAAATGACTCGGCAGACAAATGAAAGCATTTTTTTCTTTTCTCAAATTGGACCACGTTGAATTAGGACGGACAGTCTAGCCTTTGAACGACCTCCCTTCTTGTTCCTCTTCTCATTTTCAAGACAGGCCTTCCTTCGGCCGGTGAATAATGAAAATATTAGTTCCGGTGTAATGCAAAATTGTTTTCGGCGTAGGCTGTCGCAGTGACGCAAATCGGAATTAATTGTCATGAAAAAGAGTCGTTGGACCACGTACTCGCTACTACGCAGGCAGGCGGGCGGGCGGGCGGGCAGGCAGGCAGCCACGCAGCCAGGCAGGCAGCCACGCAGCCAGGCAGGCAGCCACGCAGCCAGGCAGGCAGCCACGCAGCCAGGCAGGCAGCCACGCAGCCAGGCAGGCAGCCACGCAGCCAGGCAGGCAGCCACGCAGCCAGGCAGGCAGCCACGCAGCCAGGCAGGCAGCCACGCAGCCAGGCAGGCAGCCACGCAGCCAGGCAGGCAGCCACGCAGCCAGGCAGGCAGCCACGCAGCCAGGCAGGCAGCCACGCAGCCAGGCAGGCAGCCACGCAGCCAGGCAGGCAGCCACGCAGCCAGGCAGGCAGCCACGCAGCCAGGCAGGCAGCCACGCAGCCAGGCAGGCAGCCACGCAGCCAGGCAGGCAGCCACGCAGCCAGGCAGGCAGCCACGCAGCCAGGCAGGCAGCCAGGCAGCCAGCCAGCCAGGCAGCCAGGCAGCCAGGCAGCCAGGCAGCCAGGCAGCCAGGCAGCCAGGCAGCCAGGCAGCCAGGCAGCCAGGCAGCCACGCAGCCAGGCAGCCACGCAGCCAGGCAGCCAGGCAGGCAGGCAGCCACGCACGCAGGCAGCCACGCACGCAGGCAGCCACGCAGCCAGGCAGGCAGGCAGGCAGGCAGGCAGGCAGGCAGGCAGCCACGCAGGCAGCCACGCAGGCAGCCACGCAGGCAGCCACGCAGGCAGCCACGCAGGCAGCCACGCAGGCAGCCACGCAGGCAGCCACGCAGGCAGCCAGGCAGGCAGCCAGGCAGGCAGCCAGGCAGGCAGGCAGAGACACGGGAAAGCGCCCGCCGGTAAAGCGGAGACAAACGTCCCGTCGCCGAACAATTTAGCCCCGTTTAATTGAGCGCAAAAGATAAGGCGGCTGAAGTCCTTTTTAATAGAGGCTTCGGTTGACAACGTAACTGCAGCATGAGTAATGGGTGCCGGGCAACAATGTTAATGAGATGCGACAAGAAGATATACCTTTTGGAATCAAAGCACGCTCGGCCATTTTTCTTCTTTTTGGACTTGCCGATCAGTCTCGGAAGTGACTTTTCATAAAATATTGGTACTTTCACCCAAATTTGAATGTAAGGGCAACACTAAAAAGGCATTATAAAACCATGAGACTATTCGATGATGTTGTTTTCCCGTCCCGCGTTAACTGCCATTTTAAAGCCAATTAGGAAGAAAACCTGAAGTCATTTAATCGTGTCCGTATTCCGCAACGGGATGAAATCGTCTGTCCTTGTTTTGCACGGCAACCTTGAAATTCATCTGGAAATTTCACTGCCGTCAAATAAATGCAAGCAGACATCGAAAGTGCGTTTATAGCGGCCAACGATCGTTTTTCAAGAGATCTGTGGAAAAGGACGACGCTACTTTAGAGTGGGCCAGTCATCCCATTTGGCCGCTCGGGCGAGCAAACGCGTCTTTCCTCGGCGGGGTCGTTCTTCAATTAGGCCTCATTACTCCCGCCGTCCACTAAAACGCCTCCGTCGTCGGCGAGCGCGAGAATCGTACCGACAGCAGGTTGCGGAGGATATCAAAAGATGACACGTCTGTATCTTATCACCTTCAGGCGTAACATGACACACAGTTATGGGAGTGTGTCACTCTTGTTCTCAACTGTCAGCTCAGCTAAGATGAAGGACGGATGGATGGAGGGAGGGAGGGAGGGAGGGAGGGAGGGAGGGAGGGAGGGAGGGAGGGAGGGAGGGAGGGAGGGAGGGAGGGAGCAAGCGATAGCGCACAGCCCTGCCGGAAATCTGTCACGCAAACAGAAAATACATCAATATATTATCCTTCACTCCAAAAGTACATTGAAAAGGGGCTTGTATGAAACAGATCAAGAGGGTTCATCAGTGTGTAAAAGCGCATGCTGGCACAAAATGGCTGCTTCAAAACAAAATGGCCGACTTTAAGAAGGGCATCCAGGGGAAAAGTTGCATGCATCCTATTGATTTGGGACAATGGTGTCAGGGGCTCACCGTTCAAAACAAAGGGGAATCCAATGGAAGGCAAAATCACAGAACCCCAAAAGTGCCCATGACAGCGCATACGTCGTCGGGTCACCGGTCCTTATCGTTCACGTGGAGTCACGCGAGCGAGCGAGCGAGCTTGCCTCCGTCGCCCCGGCCTCATACATTAGCCGTTATCTGGCCCCGCAAAGGCGAGCGCCCGACAATTTATTCCTCACTGTCGTTTGGCTATCAAGGTCAAACAGCCGGTCATTCACTTCCCCGAGAGGCGCTGGAGGTGAGAGAGACCAAATGCGCCGCTTTGTTTTGAGCCCCTTAAGACCTTCCTTCAGCCAGTCCAACGGATGGCGTCGCACCTTTCCAATTTGTTCATTTTTGCAAATCATGCGACCTGACCACACAGATTGTCGCCCCAAAAGACAAATGTCCTCATGACTAAAGAAAAGCCAGCTTGAAAGGTTTTTAATGCAAGCGCATGACTTCCTCCACTCCACACAACCCGTGGACCACGTCCTTGTAATTCTCTCGCTCACACAAATGAACGTCCCCCACCACCAGCACCACGTTATGGCATGGCTTCAGGAAATGTCAAGAAACGTGGACGGGTTTGAGTGGAAGTGGCATGGCCGCACGGACCATTCTAGCGAGCAAGTATTCACAGGCACGAACGTGACACAAGCGTAACAGTCGCTCGCGCCTGTGCCATAATCTGAGGAGACGTACGTTGGTTGGATACAAGTTTCATCTGTTCAGAACAAACGCTTCGACACTCGGGTGGGTGGCCTTCGCCAGTTCTCAAAGCGATACCTGCTCAAGGTTTGTCAAAAAGGACCTGGATGGAAGGAAAACAAACATTCAAGCAAAGGCAGCTGCAATCCTGCTGCGGCACTTGGGCCATTTCCTCATCCCCTTTGTTGTTGTGGTCTTTTGCTAGACGCTTGATCTTGCCTGACAAGATGACAATTTCTTTTCTGCACATCAGAACTCTGCACTCAATCAAGGCGTCACCAAAAGACCTTCAATCAAGACTTCCAAGTTAACGACCGCAATGTCGACTTCGGCATAATAAACACGTGTCACGTGGAGATTTCCGTCCTCTTTCTAAGATTGTTGCCTAGTTTGGCTTTGTCAGGCCTGGCGGGTGCCAATCCCCCTCAAATGGCTCGGATCCACTGTACGTTTGTGAGTCGAGGAGCTTCGTGCATCGTTTTGGCGCCACCTGTTTCTCGGCATTTCGCTACCGAGAAGCGATTGTCTTTTTTTCGAAGCTGCGGACTCAGGAGGAAGATGCGCCAGCTGTATACTAGGATCGATGCATGGACTTTGTGTTAAAGATGAAAAAGTGGACGTAACGCACCTTTTGTCGCGGGTGCTATTTTTAGCCTGGTTGTCATTAGCTTGACTCCCTCGGTGGCTTTCCGCCGAGACCTTTTGCCCAGTGCACGTCCGACTCGCTCCTCTTCCTCCAGGTGCCGAGCGGCGTGTAGCGGCTCTTTTTCCCCTCTCCGCTGTCTAATGCTCGGCTTGTTGGAGAAACCCTCCAGCTGCTCCCTCGAGCACGGTGTCACTGCTGTGGCACCAAATCCGCCGGGAGTCACATGTTCACGCTAAACATAGAACTCCATAGTGGCAATATTAGTCCAAATTTAGTGGATATATTACTGTCAAGGAAAAACAAAACAAAACGCACCCGGCCGGCGGTAGCATTTGAGCTAGCAATAGCGCAGCCTAACTTTCCCACACCTCCCGAGTCCACGGCTCACTTTTGGAGCAAGCTGTTTTTCCTTCCTTTTCTTCTTTCTTGTCTGGCGGCCTCCCTCGCACGTTCTGATTAACTTTGCTCTGGCCTCACAAATCTGGCAAATGGAGACCCGCTCGGCGTCTAATCGAGAGGTGGCAGAATGAGTCATCCACATCCATCCCTCCGACTCGTCCTCTCGCTTATTGTTCTTCGCCCGCCGGAAAGGCAGAGCAGAGCAGCCCGCTATCTCCACAACTTGAGGCTGTTCTGGGGACCTTAACGGACGGACAGCTTTGGCATAACATTTGATGAAATTCCTCCATAAAGGAGGGGTTCCATTTCCATTTGGATTCCTTGCGCAATTGGAGGCCGTTTTCGCAAGTCGTTTTACACATCCACCCTGCTCGGCTAACTCTGGTGACCACAGATGGCGTAACCAGCCCCTCCCACCCTCTGACAAGAAGTCATGTGGAGGAAAGACCTTTTAAAAGCCTCCTTACTGTATAAGTAAGCGTGTAAATTAGGGCAGCAGCTAACAACTATTTTACGATGACTCTGATCAACATTCGATGAACCAGATTTAAAAAAAAAAAAAAAAACTCCTTTATTTGTTTTGTCAGATATTTCTTTGAAGTCACAATTTGTTTATTTGTATCATCTTCACCTGCAAAACCCTCCTTTGTTCATTTGGAGGTTCATCATCTTCCTCGTCCTTCTCCTCCCCATCATCATCATCACGGTGTTAGCGGGCTTCATTACCGTTTCCGACGAGCTGCCTCATGCGGTCACACGTCATTACCCTCAATCATCCGGGGAGTCCCCCCATTGCCTTGCAATGATGCCCGGGTGAAGCGGAAAAAGGGAATTCCCGCGAGGCCCGGCGGTATCGCCTTTTGGTATTCCGCTCGATGCTCTTCTCCAGCTGCGAGTTCAATCAAGAGGGACAAATAACGCAAACTGATTGGATGAGAGCAGCATGAACAGACGGCGGTGTCCGATTACCTCGGGACGCCATTTTTATCTCCTCACACCATCCAGGTGAAAATAATCAGACTAAAAGCAGTTGCGAAGAAACGAACGGAGAGAGACGATTCCCCAAAAAATCAAACAGAAAAGTTTATTCTCATCCCTAATTCAAGAAAAGTATTTAATACATTAAAGCAATGATTCAACTCATGGGAGGGCAGGGCCTTCACAGCATTTTACTGCCTCCCACGTTGTCGTCTCATTTTTCACTTTTTCATTTGTACCTTGAATGCACTTTAAATGGTTTTGCATGTAATTGTGATTGATTTTCTTTTAATTATCCAAACGCGTCATTCAGTCAAATCAGCCGCACGCACGGGGTGTTCCCGCTCGACCGGCCGGACCGGAGCGGAGTGGAGTGGCGTGGCGCTCGGAAGGAACCGGGCCGCGTCGACCGGCCCTACGCGACGACTATTGCCCGTACGGATGGCGTTTTCCAATCAAAGCTTGGCCGGCGTTTTAAACGTCTCGCCTGTAATCGTGCTGATGAATTAATCACCAAACGTCCTCCCTGTGATTCCTTTCCACAGTCATACGTGCAACGATAAAGAATTGAGATCACTTCATCGAATGGTTTTTTTTTTTTTTTTTTTGGGAAATCCATGAAAACGGCTTCCACAATTCCCTTCCTCCCACACGTCAGAAGAACATCGAATCAGCGTGGACTCATAGCGACGCATGCGTAATTAATCTGGCGCGCTGAAACCGGGCTTGGTTTCGCCGCGCTTCGAAGCCTCGTTGATCGTCTCCCTTTCGCGAACCAGGCCGCGTTTATATCGGTCAGGTGACAAGTGGAACAACGGCATGCTGAGGGAGTAGCGTGAGACGCACTGTTGCGGCCGCGCGCGCTGAGCACGTGGTGAAAGTGTGCCACCGTCCAAAACTGTCCAAGCGTAATGAGTGAGGCTGCTGACAGGA
Source organism: Syngnathus acus (assembly GCF_901709675.1). Taxonomy (NCBI): domain Eukaryota; kingdom Metazoa; phylum Chordata; class Actinopteri; order Syngnathiformes; family Syngnathidae; genus Syngnathus; species Syngnathus acus. The sequence continues at coordinate 186,050 of NC_051099.1, read as the reverse complement.
GAGTGTACGACTGAAGAAAAGCCCAAAGAAGTGCAAAACCGAGCACACTGGAGCGAGCTCGCTTTGAGGCAGGCGACTTTGCGTGTCGCCGATTCCTTTTCCCCAATGGTGTGAATGGCCGTGACAAAAGGCGTGTCCCTCTTTTCGGACGCAAAAATGTCTTACGTGCATCCGTCCAAAAGCACATCCATGTTCATGCTCGTCGCTTTACACAAGGACTTTCTCCGACAATGGCACGTTTTGCATGCATAATTAATCACCCGCCCGCCCGTTTCAAAGAATTGTTTATCGGCTCCCTTTCGCAGTCGCTCAGTCGTAATAATGCTGGCGACTGCTCAAAAGCCTTTCTTTGATAACCACACCCCCTGGCCACCCAACCCATGGGTACGAGCCAATTTTGCCCTTACTAAAGTAGCTTCAGGTTTCATTTCCATTCAACCAAAACACGGATTTTTAGCGCCCAACCGATATTGCTCTTTTGAGGCTGACTCCAATCGAGTAAAATTCCAAAAACCGATGAATCAATCGGCCAATATATTGAAAAGTACCTTCGTACGGATTCACTGAGTTGAAAGGGTTAGAAGCGGTCAAGAAATGTTGAAATTACATCTGAAAATTAAGAAATAACGTCAATATTTTGTGGCTCTTTTAATAGGGAGTTTTTGGAATCAGCAGGCATGAAATGTAGAAGTTAGAGGGTGGGAAAAAAAATCACAATTTTTGATTTTTTTTTCTTTCTTTCGTTTAATGGGGAAAATGTTGAATTTTTGCTCATTTAGCCTGTGTCCAGTGGCCATCCATATCTGCCACTGACTATTCTTGCTGCCTGCCTTTAGTTGTTTCCAAACAGTGAATATGCAGAATCATTGAGGATGGTGAAAAGAAAAAAAATGGATTGACAAGAAGACTATGCACATGCAAAGCATCCGGTAGGCAGTAATTATTCTTTTCCTTTCTCTGTCTGTGTGTGGCGATGGCCAATTGAAAAGCAAGATGCTAATAATAGCCACGGTTGCTCGAAGAAGCGTGCCTTTCAAATGTTACATCATAGGATTTGATTTTTAAAAAAAATGAATGCCCTCACAATCAGAGAGTGGACATGAGCCCACAGTGGTTCAGGGTTTCATCTTTGTCCTTTGTCACTTTGTGCTTTAAAAACAAGTAGCAATCTTGATACACTTTTCCCTTCAAATGAAGTCGTTTGTGTGTCAAAGTCAAAGTCTGCTTTGTGTGTGTCTGTGTGTGTGTGTGTGCGTGCGCGTGTGTGTGTGTGTGTGCGCGCGCGCGCTCTCACGTCAGTCAATCCCTTCGAGTGTGTTCCTTCGACTCGTGCTTCTTGGAATATTTTAATCAATCTTTATGACCCTTGGCAAGAGGAGCTGCTGTCAACTTCTCCGACACACACGCAGGGTGTGTGCACTTGTGCAACCATGCAATCAATCCTTTGTTTGATTTTATTTTTTTTTTACTTACACTCTTTTCATTTATTATAGCGTAACTAACAGTAATATACAGTAGTACTTGCGCCTTAATCGGGGTATCAAGGGTATCGAATGATTCTCACCTCTGTTAATAGAGCTCCTATTGCCTAAGCTTCTCTCTCTCTCTCTTTCTCTCTTTCTCTCTCGCTCACTCACCCCTCCCTCTCTCTCTCTCTCTCTCTGTCTCTCTCTCTTCCCACCTCCCAAAGACATCGTCATCGTCTCGCCTCTCACGTCGCTGTCCAGATCCACTTGGCGCTCGCCTCCGCTTGCTGCCTCTCTTCCCTTGCCGCGCACGCATATATATCCACGCGGGCGTGCATTGGCACTCTGGCAGGCAGGCAGGCAGGCAGGCAGGCAGGCAGGCACGCACCTCTCTCTTTCTCTCCCCTCCCGGTGCAGACTTGTCAAGAAGAACAGATGCCACCCGAGGAGCGGCTATTCTCTTTTTAGAAAAAAATCCCCCCCAAAAAAACTCGAGAGACGTTGGCGAAACGGCACGTTTTTTTTGGGAGCCTTTTGCTGGAATTTGAACAGCACTGAATTTGGATCTGGCCACTGAAGGGATGCTCACCTCTGACCAGGAATATGCCCACTCCCAGATTGGACACATTTGAGGACGAGGACTGGTCCGCCGGGTATTGATTGGTCTCCCGCTGGACTTCTTCAACTAGACTTGAGATTGTCATCTCAAGACAAGATCAAGGCAAATACGCAGCTTCAGCCAAATTTTGGCATCTGCCGAAGAGGTAAGGCGCCGGCCGACTCGACTCTAGCGCCGGATTTGGTGAAGTTGTTTCGACCTCGGGGAACGTGGCTCCGTGCACCGTGTGATTGGTCTTGACAAGCGCTGCTCTGCTCTGCTCTGCTCTGCTCTGCTCCGCTCCGCTCCGCTCCGCTCCGCTCCGCTCCGCTCCTCTCTGTCCTGCTTGCTATGCATCATTCAGCCTTCGGAGCAATGAGCATCACTGTGTCGTTTCTGCTTCACGGACAGACACGGAACGGAGGCAGCCGCAGAGAAGCGAGAAGAGGATTTTTCAGCTGCCCATCAAGTGTTTTGCGTGAAGAGTTTCCATTTTCAATGTGGATTTTCTTTGCTTTGCCATTTTCCTGTGGATTGGTCTGCATCATCCGGCACCTGATGGCTTTTGTCTTGTTGTCTGCAGGTGGCAGATTATTCTTGTTTTTTTTGACAGTCAAGTGTGATGAGTTGTCTTTTCAAATCCTGCATTAAAAATAGAGCTGTTTATTTCTCTGCATCAGCACTTGACTTTTTTTGGGGGTCTTATCTGAAGTTGTTTTGTCAAGTGTGAAGATTTTTTGGGTTAAAATTGTTGTTTAATTTGGGAGTCCATTTTTGTGCATCCAGCACCTGAGGTAATTGTGGTCTTGTCTGAAGTCAGGCAAGTGAATTGTTTTGTGGTTTTCATTTCATCACTCACCTTGTATTGGATTTTTTTGTGCATCCAGCACATGCCCTGCCTGTTGGTGTGGGGATTTTGCGGTCTGCTGTCGGTCGGTCGGTCGATTCTTGTCGCAGTTAAGGGTGAAAACTGTACGTTGGAAAGCTGTTTGGATTTGAAGTGGATTTTGCAGGTACGAGACAGGTATGAGACTGGCCAAATTGTTTCTGCATCCGCTACCTGAGGTTTGTTTCGGCTTACTCGCAATGTGTCTAATGAGGGATTTGGAAGTGCATTACTCTGCGTCCGGCACCTGCTTGCGTGGTCGTTTGGGGCAAGGCAAACATTGGCAAAGGGAAGCAGCTCCGATGGCAAAGAGGCACTCGGGTTTCAAGAACATTTGACTGCATCCGGCTCATGCGGGGCTTTTTTGGTGTTCTGTCAGTCAAGCCGTGCTTGAAGAGATTTTCATTTAATCTTCTGACCGAATGAAACATGCAGCTGAATTGCCATGAATGTTAATGATCTCCTGTTGCATTCAAGCTTTGCTCGCCTTGCTGTCAAGATGTCCTCCAAAATTGACATACTGCCATAGATTTCTAATCAAGATAGTTTCTCCTCTTCACACTCTCAGAGGATATGTCCTCATCTGAGCTCTGTCAATGTTTTCATGCTCCTTCGTAACGAATCAACGCAGCAAACTCCGGTTGGATGAAAGTATCTGGATGACTTGGAACTCCTCTGAAATCTTTTAGAATCAACTGAAATGTAGACTGTGAAACTGTGAACAAAGGTGAATGGTAAGCCTGAGATGAATTTCACAACTTCTGGAAGACTTTTTGCAATGTTGAGAAAATGTTCAACATATGACCGGAATGGGTTCCGATATTGTCCAATTTGCTTCGTTCGCCCATTTTTTGGGTTTGCACACAATCACGAAACCCCGAAAGATGAGCAAAACAACACAGCAAAAACAAAAGCGAGCATTAAACACAAAAGACTAGAATAGAGTGGGAAGATGAAGTCGCAGATGTTGATGGGAAAACATCCAAGCGGCGCAGTGACAGGCAAAAAAGCAAGGAAGCATGAATGATGGATTTTTAGCAAAAGGGCGCTGGGTGAATCCCGCCGCACACCTTCATTATCCGCCTAATTACGTGGGCGCAGTCGAGTACATTTTTGAGCGACTGAGAAGCAAAGTCCATTGAAAGAGCAATCGTCATGGATGCGAGCTGCGCAACACTGTATGCGCTCAACGGAATGAATGGATTTGGAGCTCACATCGCAATTTGGATCCTCAGCGTTAGAAACCAATTGGCAATTTGGTGTCGCGCTGGAATTGGCCTAAAATGGCTTCTTCAACACAAAATGGCCCCCCGCTTCCTTTCCAATTCCAGGCACGGCTCCTTGAGACTTTTTCCTGCTTCCTTCCTGTGTGTCAGGGCTGGCTGATCTTCAATTGGGAGAAACTAGCACTTGAGCTATTAGCGGCTTGTTTGCCGGATTCCCCTAAAATAAGAACATCTTCTCCATCTTGTTTTGAGAGCGTTTACGGACACAATCTTGGGAATGCTCCATTCCACGTCGCAACAAACTGTTTGCCAAATCATGACAATCAAGATAACGAACGAACAGTGTATGCTTTCTAACACGGCGCCTGAATGGAAAAGCAAACGCGAGGACGTGAACGATGAGAAATGGGCTGGCATGAATATTTAACACGTGACAATGGTCCGAACAATGGATTTGTCGCCGTCGCTTCTGTTGCCTGTCAACAAACGAGTTTTGGCCCGCCTAAGCCTTAAGTACGCCTTTCGCCGTCCAGCGTGAGTTCCGAGGTAAAGTGTGATTAAAAGGCTTCGTCCTTCATGAGTCATATTTAATCAGGGAAATGGTTTCTAAATGGCTTACTGACGCATTGAAGTCAATGTTTTCACTTTGTCGCCAAGCTCTATGTGGCATCATTGCTTCTCACGTATGCAACGGTCGGGGATCCAGTCATGTTAGTTAGCATTCGGCGGTCGATGGGTTCCAAACGCGAGCCGGTGTTCGCTCCCGACCGACTCCTATACGCCGCTGAATTTGCGGAAAGCAAATATTTTCTGACGCGCTATCGATCGCACGGAATTAAGGCCGAGCGAGCGGCGTTAAGACCAGCCTCTTCCTCGGCAGAGCAATTTGCGCAATGAATACGGAATTATTGGAAGGAGGCGCTGAAAAAAAGGACCACTTTGGCCCGTCGCTGCCAGAAACGACGGAGCCAAAAGGTGTTCATCATGTTCCTCTCTTGTCATCTGGACAAATAGTTTTGGCCCGTGCGACAAGAATCGTGAGGACGCACTTTTAACGTTTGTTGCCCATGTCATATCCGAAAGCGAGTTTTCATCTTCACGTCGAAGCGCATCTTTTGGGTATCAACGGATGCTGAGGTTCTTCCTTTTTTGGCAGGAGCGCTGACTTTGACCGTGTCTGGAAGCACTTGACGGCAATGGCGTGCACTCCTCAGATTCGGCCGGTCTTTGCCGTCTAACCCGAGCCCAAACAGGAAGTCGGTTATGGGACGTTGAGGTACAGCCACACTATGACGCAACCATGATTCTGCTGAGAAAATACATACAATTTGAAACACTCTTGCATGGCACCAATGACATGTGTATGTAGTATATGAAATAAAAAAAATCCTTTAACTCTCGATCCTAAACCCTCAGTCTGGACTTTTACCTTGAAGCCCATAATTGTAAGTGCTTCAAGCCAAACTCTTAAACAACTGGACCCTACACCCTGACCCTAACCCTAATCTTCACCTCCCAAGTCAGAACCTTAAGATCTGAAACGAATTGTAAATTGACCATAAAATCCATTCACCCCTAAACCTGACCCTAAAACCAAGCTTGTCCCCAAAGCCCTAAGCCTAGATTGATCCCTCGTCAGTCGGACAAACACTCCCTCTCAGATTGACAAATCCCACGTTTGCTGCTCCACTCCGCCGACATCAGTGCCCTTTCAGTCTAAAGTGGAAAACCCAAACCCGAGCCCTAATCACCATTTAAAGGCGCCTTTCAGACCAGTGACCCCTTAACTCGTTCCAAATGCCAAACAGCTTCTTATCTTAGCCACACCCTTAGACCTAACCGCTGAATCCTCTCCCAAAAGCCGCCCTCCGACATTTTGTCCAAGCCGTCAGACTGCCAGACTGCGTCGGACCCCACACAACAACTCGCTCTCGCTCTCGCTCTCTCTCTCCCGTGCTTCTGGCGCTCGTGCACATAAATCCCTGTAATACCACCGTATTGTGTGGCGCACATCCACTTCAGATGCGGGAGACACTCGGCACTACTACATTAGCGACTGTTATTGTGCGTGCGGCGGCTGTGCGTATATCACCGTCGTCCCGCGGCTTTCCAGTATACCCCTCGAGCTGTGGAGACAATCAAGTGAGCCGCGATGTAAAATTCATTCATGATTTGATTCCCATCTCCGTGTGTGCACAATAACACGGGCGTGTCATCCGCACGCAGATGCGGCGGTCAAATGTAAATCCAAGAGACTTGTTTAGGATGGCCTGCTTTCTGCTTTCCCCAAGCGCTGTCATTTCACGTGTGTTTCCCCAATGGAACTTGGCCCGTCCATCCGCGCAAAAGAAGGAGTCGTATCGACCGCGTGACGGATGCTCATATTTCACGCGCTGGGCGGACGGATGGCCCATTTGACTAACGACCGTCGGATTTTTCATTTTCTTAAGTCGCGTGGCGTCAATTAAAAAGACGACAATGCGTCTTTCCGACCGCCTCGTGCCAGTGAGTCCAGGTTGAAATCTCAGTCGGGATCTTTTCGGTCCAGAGTCGTCAAATAATCCCTTGAGCACATTCAACCTTCCAAAATCAACAGCGCATCAGTGATGGTTTGACCCGCCATCTTGACACCATCTGAATGCCATGTAAGCCGGCTAGTAGCTAAACATCCGGTAGTCCTGCCGCCACCTTGGCCGCCTCGGGCCGCGTCGAATCAAAAATCGTTCCGCCCTCGGTCTCTTTGGGCTTCCGTCTCGTTGGCTCGGTTAATTGGACGAAGCGCAAAGCACGCGCGAAAAATACCAGCGCGGCGTTTAGTCAGCAGGAGGCCATTCCTCCCGGCACTAAGCGGCCTGACGGGAACCAATCGGAACGGAGGAATGTCTCGGATCGATGTTTGGAAAACACACAGAAGGGAATGGAGAACAAATGGGGAGATTAAACGCTGCGCAAAGTTCATCGTGTTTTCATCGTGTGAACGGGGGGGGGGGCTCATTGAAACACGGCGGGACGCAAACGGGCGAGCCTGTCAGGAGCTTTCAATGGCGCCGCATGCGTACGAGACGAGTCACGGCATATGGACGTGCCGTCGGTCCGAAAAGGTGATGTACGTACCGCGGTAGCAAAGGCTACTCGCGCTAGCGGGGGAAGTAATATGCGGATGTGCCGGCTCGGCGTATTTGTCTTGATATTCCCGCAGATTTGACAAGCAGATGTGAAGCCACTTTTGCGGGTGTCAGCAAGTGTTGCGGTGGCAGCTGCTCCTGCTGCGAGCGAGCGAGCGAGCGAGCCTCTCTGGTTTTCACTCCCCTCCCAAATATTACTTCCCTTCTTCACATACTTTTCATTTGCCAACATGCGACACTTTGGCCTGCTATGCCAAGTGGCTGAACGGCAAGCTATGGCGCAAATGTCAATCCCTGGCAAGCCTTTTGTCGAGTATGCGTCACGTTTGGTGGAAATGAGCAAAATAAGCCTAAAGCCAACCAAGATGCTACCAAGATTTTCTTTTGGAGGGGAGGGGCTACTCGTGAAAGCGGAGGGAAACGGAACGCGTAGGCAAAATGATCTGAAGATATGCCCACTGACTTTGCCATTCCGAAGTGAAAATGGCCTCCATATTCCATAGCTACACTGCTGCTGACCGACCTGCAAGTGACCTCAAATGGTTGCTTTCAACTTCCTTTGTCGGTTATTACGACCTGTTTTTGTGGTTCTACTCGTGAACTACCAAATTTGGCATTTCCAAGTAAAACCAGGGGTCATGAGGTCCAAATGCTCTGCAATACGATTGCCATAGCAATGGGAAGATTCTTTTGAAGGAGCCATTAAATCCAGCCACTCTGCCTTGCAGAAAAAAACGTCACCGCTAAAGGAAGGTCTTTAATCACCCTAATTCAAGCCGGAGAGGAGGAATAACGAAGGAGCTCGCATCCAGCAGTGTAAATGTGCTCAAGAAAGAAAGAAAGGAATGCCTTTACTCGTAGAACAACCAAAGCTTCTCGTTAAATACACATTCATGGTAGCTTTGGCAATTTCCCCTTCTGTGTCAAACAATGGAAAGAAATTAGCATCTAAATGAAGCACTCCGAAAACAGAATTTGATCCCCTCCTGTGTTGACTTGTGTCAGAATTGGGTGGGAATCTTTTTGGATTGATGTCAGCTTCTCGAAAGCGTAATAACAAAATCATCTCCACGTAGTTTGCAGAATACTTGGCTGTTACCACGCGAGTTAGCTTAGCATTTAGCATTCCCTCAGTGGATCCAAACTAGCAAAATTCAGGAGGCAGGGCTCGTCGGTAAATCCAAATGCTGGAATCAAAGCTGCTGTGTTTGTTGTCACCAAATCCAAAGCTGACGATTGTTGGCGCGCCCGGGCGCTGGCTCCGCCGCCGCCGCCGCTCCTCCGAGCCGATTGGCTGAAGCTCACCTCTCCAAAAACAACAAGTGGAAGCCCTCCCTACCTCCCTCCCTCCACCAAAGCTCATTAAAACACCAAAGCCTTGGCTTCCTGCTGCCGGCCGGCCGGCCGGCGCTGCCGGCACCTGTATCCCGCACCGGCTGCCAAAAAGCAAGAATGCCTTTTGAAAGCCAAAACCTGCTTTCGACCGGAGGGCCTCCGCTTGCAGTTTTTACTCCGCCGAATGAAACTAGCGAGCGAGAGGAGGCAGCGAAACAGTCTTCCGCTCTAATTAAGGGAGTTTAGTGTTTCCGAAGGAGGGAGGGGTGGGAGATGATGGTGAACAAAAGCTTTTAACAAGCATACGGAATCATCCAAGCCGCCGGCCGGCCGCCACCCCCACCTCTCATCTTTAGGACCCTGCCCACCCACAGGGAAATGGCAGAAGGCTGACCAGGGAATAATTGTCTGCTGTTCAGCAATAGCTCACCAAACTCAGCACACCCCTCACTCACATACGTACATGCTCCATATTTGATCTTTTAATGAATGAATGAATGAATGACGCTAAATACTGCAGCTTGCATCACCGCTTGTAAATCTTCCACACACACACATACACATATATTGTCTTAACCGATTGGCCTAATTTGCCATTTGACTTTTTTTTGTCTTCCATTTTTTTAATGAGACAATCATAAAGAAATGACACTATTCTGCTCATGTAGTACAGTGTAACTTTACCCTCCCCTCAAAATAAACGCTGGGATCAATGTCTAAATTGCAAAAGTGAGCACCCCCCAGGGGAAAATGTCCCATTTGGACCCAATTATTAATTGGTTCTTGTAGTTATGATCAAATTAATCGTTAGGCTGTCAAATGTACGACTGGATATGGCACACAAATGGAAAATACAATTTCAAGTTGTTCTTGATGATCATGATTTGAAATGATCAGATATGACATTTCAACTCTAAAAATCCACATATCTTTCAGTCTTTTGTTGCTCTCCAGCCATTGAACAGATTAACACTCGTAATTTGGCCAGAAAATGCTTTTCACCTATATCAAACCAGCCTAATGGAATCATATTTACAAAGCGTAATATGAAGTAAGCTGAACCATGAATACACGTCTTTGAGTCTTTTGTTGCTTTCGGGCCATTTAGCACATAATAACTCATAATTTGGCCAGGAAATGGCTTAGGTATATGTACATCAAATAGCCTCATGTGTATATTGATGCGTCATTTTTGTAATCGTGTTGGCCTTTGTATAGAGCCTAGCGTTAGCCAAGATTGCGCTTTTTTGGGGGGGCTTTTCCTTTTTGTGAATCAGACTCATTGAGCCATGAGCAAAAGGGACTCTTATTTTAGTTTTCTTTTCTTCCTCATTCTCCCCCCCTGACATCAGAGAACGCATCGCGGGGCATTTTGTCGCCTCAGCTGGAGGTGGACGCAGTCGGTTTGATCAGCGCCCACCGCTTCAGATGCTGGCCCAGCTTTTAGCCAAAAGATGGAACTGAGCCGCATGCCTCAGCATGATCACAACTGAGGGGGGAGAAACACTGTGTGGCTAAAAAAAAAGCACAAGTAGCCCTTTTTTTGGAAACTGAAAAAGCACAATCAATTAGACAACTAGTTTGATAGAGTATATTTACTTGAGCTTGGCCTAGCTAATTGACAAACTTCAATGCTAAAACTAGCGCTGTTGAATGTCTATATTTTCGACGTAACGCCCAACAAAGAAAGAAAGAAAGAAAGAAAGAAAGAAAGAAAGAAAGAAAGAAAGAAAGAAAGAAAGAAAGAAAGAAAGACTGCAGCTGATTAATCACCGCCACAAAGAGGACAAATGAAAGTCGGGATTTGTACAACAAAGGCGTTTGTTTTCTCACCGCGTCCTTTTCACTCAAAGCGGCAGAACAGCATACACAGCTGGGCTGGGCTGGGCTGGGCTGGGCTGAGCTGGGCTGGGCTGGGCTGGGCTGGACAGACGGATGCAAAGGACTTCCCTTTTGCATTTTCACCGGAGAATCCTTTTTGTCGTTATCTCCCACGGCACAACAACAACAATCCCGCTTCTGTTGTGCCAGATTATCCAGGAGCCCGTCGTTATCGTTTGTCCAAAAGCGCCCAAGCTGGCGTCCGCTCGCCTAGTCGGACATTGTTTGCACAACCCAGGGCTTGCTCTCCATTTGTATTCTTTTTTCCGACAAGAACCGGCCTGTCGATATTTGCGGAATATATAAATCCGCGCTATCCGAGGAAGAGTGCCGGGCGGATGGAGCCAAATATCGACAGCGCTGTCTCTCAATGTTCTTTCTTTGAGGGTCTCCACTCAGCGCTAACTAAATTTTGCAATCCTCTCCATCGCGGGTGATTTTAATAGACAATGCACAGCCCATTTTTCTGTCGGTTGGCAATCCCCCCCCAAAAAAAAAAACACACACACAAAAGTGATGCGTAACACTTTATATAACCACGGAACGAAGGCATTGAGTGAGGCACGAATCCAAATGCACACGTAATGTCCACAAAAGAGAAAAGGTCTAAGTTCATTTTCTTGTGCTTTTTATCCGTTTAAAAGAAAATGCAAGTATTATTCTCGTAAGTACTCGTTTCCCGCCACGGCAGCGGCCTCCAATTATGCAACTGCAGCTCATTTGTGCTCTACTGTTGCCACTAGCACGCGTGACTAATGAGGAGCTTGAATAAAATCAAGAGCGGCAAAATAATTAAGGCTGCAAGCAGCGACGGAGAGGCGCTCTCATCCCATTTTCCTTGAAATGATCATCAAACTTTGAAAGCACGCTCCACCCGTAAACGGTCCGTGACCTCGGCAAAAATTGATCTTAGCGTGGCCCTTTTGTCGAAGGTACGTGCTTCCCATCGGGGCCAAAAATGGCTGCCGCGAGGCAAAAATGATTTTGTCGCCGTTCAATTCTTGAGCCATTTTTGGTTGTCCTGTTCCGAAAGACTTGTCTGCCAAATGTTCCATCTATTGGTGAAACGGAGGGGTCAGGGTCCATTTTTTTCCCGTCAAGTCTCTGTCAACTGAAATCACAGCAAAAATGGTGGGTGGACTTGAAGTTGAACTCTGGGCTTGTTCGGGGCAGATGATTCCCCCCCCATCATTCCAGGGGGCGCTACTGCGTGAGTAATTCTTGCAATTTCAATGGGGATTGGCGCCAAAAGCCGGAAAGCTTTTCCCGGCCGGGGCTCGGGGCTAATGACCATAAAGTGAATATACATCTCCGCGCCGTCCCGAGCTCTAAATCTGCAGCAAAGAGCTTCCCCTCCATCACGGGCGGCGAGCCAGCGCCAGATGATTTAACGACGTTGTAAAAATGCGGTCCTGGACGGAGGCGGAGAAAGTCGCACCTTCAGCGGTAATTTGTTTCCCCCCGGAGGGCCCCTTACGCTGCTTCCCGGCATGCACCTGCCCGCCGCCGCCGCGCGCTCAGAATCCGTCCTGGCCCGGCGATGAATGGCGAGCGGCTCATTGATTGTCACGGCTTCAATTATGGTATGCTCTCATTGCTCTGGTCCGCGTTGAATACTGATTCCCTTTTTACCAGCGCTCCGGCGTCTCTCTTTAGATGGCACGCCACATCCCGCTCACGGTTAATCATTGATTTAGTCGGCAAAAGCGGATGCTGTTTTTTGCTGAATATTAGCCGTCCTCTTTTTCCGCCCTGGTTTCTGCCCGACTGATGACGTGCGCTCAGCAATGCTTCGAAGAGCAACCTGACTGCAAGCTCTAACATACACGCACGCAGCAAGTTGATCACGCAGAGATTTTTGTCCAATTTCTTGTGCACACTATCATCATCAATATCATTGACTTTTTTTCTTTGATCTAGAATGTATTTATCCATATCCTATTTATCGACGGTAATATTTTCTATCAACCATTTGGAATTTTGAAATAAGAGACTGTATTTCCCCAAAGCATATTTCTACCATTTTTATTGAACACCAATATTTGCAGCATCCCTCATTTTCAAGTTCTATTTTTGAAAGAGTGAAGTTGCTCCCGATCACACTTTGACACTGGAGTGAGTTGTCGCGACGTCCTCGATGCAACTCGTATTTAACTTTGATTTGCAACATTTCCCCAGCTCCGATAATTAGGCGCAGTGATGATCTCCAAACGTAACGATAAAGTGTTTCCAAATAATAGATGTATTTTGAAAGAACATGTCGGTGACACTTTGACACCTGAGCGGTGTCAGCCGGCATCGCCGTCAGAGCCCCTTTTCTGAGCTCCCGTGCGAGCGACAAGACGGCGTCTCGTTACCTCGCCTTCGATCCCGCGAGCTCCGAGAGAGGCCGACAGCTCGTCGGGGGGAGTGCCGGCGGCGCTCGTGCCGGCGGCGCTCGTGCCGGCGGCGCTCGTGCCGGCGGCGCTCGTGCCGGCGGCGCTCGTGGCGGCGGCGCTCGTGCCGGCGGCGCTCGTGGCGGCGGCGCTCGTGCCGGCGGCGCTCGTGGCGGCGGCGCTCGTGCCGGCGCTCGTGCCGGCGCTCGTGCCGGCGCTCGTGCCGGCGCTCGTGCCGGCGCTCGTGCCGGCGCTCGTGCCGGCGCTCGTGCCGGCGCTCGTGCCGGCGCTCGTGCCGGCGCTCGTGCCGGCGGCGGTGGACAAATCTTCTTTGCGGGTTTCTTTCCGACTCGTACTTCTTTTGGCCTGCCGATAAGAAATGTGAACACTGATTGGCATTTCATGTTTTGACTTCAAATTGTGCTATGAAGAATTTGTGAAGGTTGTTTTGGCCTCCTCAGTGGAAACCCTGCTGCGTTCTCTCCTCTTACATGACCCCGGTATAAGTAAAGCATACAAGCACGGACCCCCCCTACACTGCCCTCCTTAACTGCTGACCCCTCCAGCTGTCTACATTCATTCTTCAAATTCAGGCCGGCCGTGATGGCTAAGACAAGAGTGCAGACCTTGCGTAACGGCAGCGTTGGAATAAAAATGTCAATCACTTGCTTCTGGTGGGGCACTGCCCCACATAGCATTTTTTTTAAGCATCAAGGGCCATGAAACGGATGAATTGTTCTGGCAATCTTCCTCTCAGCGACTGGCTCACTTATGTTTTATTAATATCTTCCCGCTTGCAACCTTTTGCCCTGAAAGAATTGAAAAAGGTTCAAGTCATGTTAATTAATTCTGCATCAAAGCAGATTAGAAGCCGCTGCCCCAGAAAAAAAAGAAGACTAAAAAGTGCTTATCGGCTCTTTGTTTATGAAGACTTTGAATGAGGATGGCGGGGTCCCCCCCCCCCAACCCAAAAAAAATGGAGGCCGCTCATTTAGCATTCCTAAGGAGCTCGGCTCCGCCAGATAAGTGTTATCAGCCCCCCAAACTTCATCCGCGGTCTTGCCGGAAATGATTTAGCGTTTTACATATGAATTAGCGCAAAGCGTACTTATCTACCGCTTCGAAACGGCCTACTTGAACCAAATTACGGCCGCTGCATCTGACATGAATTTATTGAGGTGAATTTGATGCAGACGATTCTAAAGAGGATATTCTTTGGGCCGCATTCGTACAGCGTCGGCGTGCAAATCGATGGGACGCCGAGTCCCTTCCGCTGTTTGCCTTTCTTTTTTGTTTTTTCTTTGGCGGTCGGATCAATGTTGGTGGCGTACGAGCGAGCGTGACGTCCCTGGACAAGAACTTGTACGATTGATTCTTGCCATTGGTAGCACCGTCCGCGGCACGTTTATCTCACTTGCGCAGCAGCTGCTTGGAAAAGCGGGCGATTGCAGTAATCCTCAGGAGCCTGCTGTTTTTTGTTGTCGTGCCATTCAAAGGAAAGAAAAACTGCAAAAAATGCAGTTTGCTCGCTCCCCGAGACAGATACAAGATACGTAATATGAATGGAAATATTTTGGGGCATTTTATCGAGGAGTATTTTTTAAGGGCATATTGCGCTGACAATCAACAAAGTAAACGAAAACGCCGTTTTTTTCTTTGTGTTTCACAAAGAAAGTTTTAGTTTTCCTGTAAACAGCTATTTCTTCCACTATATATACAGAGAAACGAAGATGTCTTTAAACCCAAATTTACTGGTGGAGACCCTTTTTATTTTACAAACAGTTTTACTCCTAAACATCATTTGCTAAGAAAAAAATGTGTATTCATTTTCTGCCCTTCTTTTTTGAGATGGTTTTTAATGATTTATTCCAAGAAAACCTTTGCGCCCAGCTGTACCAATGTACCTGTAAAATGGTAGATTTCAAAACATTTGACGCCACTCTGGTCTTCCTCGCGCTAATCCAGTCGGTCTCCAGCGCGCGGCACGCTCCAAATCACGGACGCCGACTCATGTTAGCTCCGGCTAAGCCGATTTAGCGGCGACATCAGACGGCTTTCCACTTGTTATTTCTTACTGGCAGGTAGCGAGCATTAGCTGGAGGAAAAAAAAATCATTCATGTGGAAAAGAGCGGATTCTTTTTTTACCAACCTGCTGGCCCAAAGGACCACCCGTGCGTGCCAATCCTACAAAAGTCTCTCAGGGGGCTTTCACCCCCACGTTGGACTATACCGAGTAGTGGAACCAATGCTTTGCTTAGCAAAGTCTGCTAACTTAAAGCTAACACATGAGGTCTAATGGTAACGGAACACAAATGGGCCAGCAACACACGTAGACAAACAATATCGCCAAAAAAAAAAAAAAATCCACCGGCGTCTATATTCTTTATCCTGATTTTGCCATTGCGTGCGGCTTTTGGGAGACCTTGGCGTGAGAGGAAAAGCATTTGCCGCTAAATTCCAACCGTTTCCTGCGCTTTCTTCTCATTGACTTTGGACATTTTAATAAATGAAGTGAGGGACGCAAAATGTTTGCTTAGTGGAAGTGAGTGCACTCTGATGATTACTTGCGCTTGGCTATTAACGGGGACTCATCTGCAGCGTTGACCTTTAGCGCCACCCGCATAACAATGAGTGAGGACGGCGTGCTCGTTTGGCGGCGGGAACGCACATTTTCCCTCTTTTGGTGTCCCGCCAGGCGTCGTCGTCTTCTTCCCGTTGTCAAAGTGCCTCAGCTCACCATTCACAGTCGGCCGGTGGACTTTGTCATTTCAACGCCGCGTCTAACTCTCAACTCCTGAATTGACTTTGAGACGGGATGAAGCGGCGGCGGCGGCGGCGGCGGCGGCGGCGCCCTTGCCGTTGTGTCTTTTTATTTGGAGGGAGTCAGACTGGACGTGAGGACGCGCAGATTCTATTAGAGGCTTGCCGTGGATTCTTTGCCAGTAACCTTGGCGCGAGCGTCTGTTGGCTGCCCTTCACATCAGCCCTCTAAGCCTTTTAGCCACATAATGCAAAAACGACTTTGCGGGAATGCGTTCCTTACTCGCGCAACGGCAATACAATCAGTTCCGTTCCGACGCGTGAAATGGTTACGGTCTGCTTGCAGTGGGGCCGAGCGGGGCGGTGACCCACAAAAGACACATCGCAATCTTTTGTGTTCAGGAAAGTTGTTCTGTGGCTATTTGTTGATTGGCTGATTTAGCGAGCAAAATGTCCTCGCTTGTCCTCGTTTGGGTCGCAGCTTCTCACGTCTTACTTTGGGCGAGAGTCTGCGGCCGGACAGGTCGCAAGGTCACTGAGGCATTCATAGCCATGGGCAATTTGAGTCCTCAACCAACCTGCCGAGACCAGAACTCAGGACCTCTGGACTGCATTACCGCAGCGTGCCACCCAAAGCAGTTAAAATTCCACACGGTTGTCGGCCCAAAAACCATTCAAATTCCGGTCCCGCTGTTCCTTTGCCGGTTCACTTTGGCCGCGCTGCATTCCAAGTGGCAAACTGTCAGCGTGCTGCGGATAGTCCAACGGCGTGCGGGGAACGGCGTGCGGGGAACGGCGTGCGGGGAACGGCGTGCGGGGAACGGCGTGCGGGGAACGGCGTGCGGGGAACGGCATGCGGGGAACGGCGTGCGGGGAACGGCGTGCAGCCCCCTCGCCTCGCCTCACCTCGCTGTGCGTGCGTTCAAAGGCCGAGCGGCAACCAGCATGTGCGAAAAGTCCAAATTTGGAGTGTTGTTGAAGAACTCTGGGTTTTTGGCGTGGAGTGTCCACAAAGCGGGAAAGGTCAGACGGTTTTGCGCAGTGGTGCTCTTTCTTTAAAGGTGGGAGGTTGAGGCGGTGGGGCCGGAGCACTTGACAGCCCAGCGGGCACCCGTGCTGGAAATGATGTGCCGCACGCACGGGTCGACCGAGCGCCGGCCGTAAATCCCGCCGTGTAAATAAAGATGGGCCGTCCTCGCTCTGCCACGTCTGGGCTCTGGAGTCTCTGTGCAAACAACGTCCTGCCTCCTCGCTCTGAGCTTTTAATCTCTCTTTTCCCATTTGCTCGACAGCGTGTCATGGAAAACGAAAGGCGGACGCTGATCTTCCATCTCGTATCCGTCCTAAGCGTACATCAATACCCGCATTTCCTCGGGCACCGTGGCTACGAGCCAAACCTTCTCGCAAAGTACGTGACCTTTAGCGGTCGAACTTTATTTGACCTTTTCCAAACGTTTCAATGCCCGACCGTTTTAGGACTCTCTTCACAATTTGCTGTCTGTGGATTAGCATTAGCCTCAGGTAGCAGCATCATTAGCCTCTTACAAGCAGCGCATCCTTGAATAGTTGAGAGAGAACTCAAGGTATCCAATGGAAAGGCTGCTTTTCTGCTTTCAGTCCTTTACACACCCATCAGCGCAAATATACGAGAACTCCTTTTTCCAAGATTTAGTCCATCTCGGTCGGCTTCACTTGACAATACAAGCCTTAGTGCTTGCAATGGGTTCTTAACAATGCGAGTCCACGCCCGTGAGTTGTGGGCTTGTTACACGATCGGCACTCCTGAGCAGGAGTGTTAATAACTAAAGGAGCCCCGCTTGCCATTGATGGATTTTCAGGAAGGGGGAGAACGGAAATGAGAAGTCCACTGATGTGATGTGACCAGAGAGCCCAAATTAGGTTCAACTTAAAATGGTGAAGAGGTGAAGCATATTTGTAAAAAAACAACAACAACCTGAGCTTTGAAAGCATTTCTCCACATTTGACTGTACGTTATGGAAAATAAAAGAAAATGACTTGAACATGACAGTATTAACCATTAAATACGTCAAGTCAAAAAATAAAAAATACTGCTTTGATTTGACATTAAATATACATGGCCTGAATATATTATATTATTTCAAGGCAAGTCTTGAGAGGATATTTCAAAAAGAAATTTATGTTGAGTGAAAACGAAGCATTACTATTAAATCTATCTTTCAACGAAATATTGGCCATTTCATGTGGCTTTTTTTCTGCTTAAAGTAATGACTCATCTTTAAATTCAAGTCATCATTAAATAAGCATTTTTTTCGAGCATGATATTTGATAGCTCCCCACCCAGTGCCGGTCATAGAATAGAATAGAATAGAATAGAATAGATCTTTATTGTCATTGTCACCTGTACAACGAAATTTAAAAAGTGCCAACCGATCCGCGCATGCGATAAAAAATATATAGAATAAATAGAATAAAAAGATAAAAAAAACAAGCTAAAAACCCACAGAAGAACATACACAGACATAATCATTTACGTTTAGCTGCATTCAATGTGACTACCGCTGTAGGGTAAAAACTGTTGGCGAATCTGCTAGTCCTCGACCTAATTAATCTGTAGCGTCTGCCTGATGGCACAGATTAATATATGTCAAATGTTCTTTTCATGTTCCAGACAATCATCTTTATGGTGGTCTACATGCGCCCCCGTACCCCCATGAACTTGCTACTGTCAGCTGTATTTTAGTACGTGGAGGAAAGACATCACCCTAAATTGAAAATCTGCTCGTGGCACCCTCGTGCACTTGTGATGCACCTACAATAAAATGCGGGCCGACAGAATTTTAATCGAGCAATTACATTCGGATTTCCGGCCCAGACGAAACGGGGCCCGCTCGCCGTCGCCACGGCAACAATTAACAGTCACACTTATTATTAAATGTCTCATTGCGGAGATTCAATAAAGCGGCCAGGGCGGGGCGCCGTTCCGTTTATCGAATGCGCCGAGAGCTAAACGACATCTTTAAAGAGGACGTGCGGGGTTTCGAAACTTTTATGAACTTTGATCGTTCATTATCGCGTGTTCAGTTGGTGGTTCTACGGTTAGCTAAATTTTGTTTTTCTTCAAAATGGGAGGATTCGGTTGAACGTGTAACAGCTGATGATTCGGATTTCATTTGCAAGCGAGGTTCAATCCCACATGTGACGGCGAGTCACATTAGTGGGCAAATGGCGTACAAATCGGAAAATAACAGCAGTGAAACAAGAGGCTGCCGTGAAGGTGGTTTTGTGCTGCGCCTTCATTACCCAGTCCAAATGAAAGTAAACATGGCAACAAGAAATGATTTGTGAAATTAGCGGAGACTCATTAGGGGTGAAAAAGGACCTTTTGAATAGCTTATAGGAATCGTTTGTCCATTACAGCATCTTTTAAAGAGTTGCCTTGGCGCCATCTTGTGGCCTCTCGTTGCCAAGGAATTATGTTGAAGTATTAACGTAGTGCTTTGCCGCCATCTTGAACTATCCCACGGTAATGTCGTTTGGAGTGATAACAATTGCTCATATCTCCCGGCACCATGCTACTACTTTCCTATCGGCTATTTGATTAGGTTGACCCATTGCCGTTTTAGCGAACCGCATGCTGCCTCATCCGTTAGCATGGTGACAAAGCACATTTTAGCCGCCGCTAGTCGTATTTCAGCTCCGCTACTTGATTTGATCCTCCCTTTCTTATTTTGCATCGACACACTCGGTAAAAAGTGTCGCACGCTCAGGCAAACACACACACACACACACACACGCAGACGCTTGTAAATCTCACGGGCGCACATATGCTTTTATGCACACTGATGGCGTTCTTGGAGATTCACGGCGTGCTGCTTGTGGAAAAAAAAGTGTAGGGCCTTCTGCCTCAACTCTGGAGTGTTCATTAACTCACTCACTCACGCACACGCACACGCACGCATGCACACATAGCGAGGCGCCAACAGACATAAAGTGACCCCTGTGAGGAATTCATTCATTTTTATGTCTCCTCTTCACCGCATGACTGTTTATTGGTTTTTCCGAGCCATTAGGTCAGCAGCTTTTCGGGACTCAATCCGCTTTTTTTCATTTATTTATTTTTACCCAATGTGTGTCACGGTCGCTAAAAACGTCTTTTAAAAGATATTAAAAGGAAAGCCGTCCAATGTCTAGGACTTGGCGGCAAACCCGTTTGTTCGTTAGGAGGCGTCCCTTTAAATCCGCCGAGCGTCCCGTCGTAACTTCCGCCGCCTCTTTCATCGCCGTGTCGTCATCCGAGGGAGAAGCCGCCGCCGCCGCCGCCGCGCTCCGGTGCATCGTTAAAACTGTGATCGAGTGTGCAGGGAACAACTCTTGATTGACATCAAGTCGGACGTTGCCATACAACTAACAATAAGATGGCTAAATGATGTCATTGTCACTTCGATGGTTACTCGTTCCAAATAATGTCTGGTCGTTGTTCTATCTCTGACGGCATCGCGTCGCCGGCCGCCATCGATGTGCTAATCAGCAGCGCCGTCGTCAACACGTACGTACGAAGCGAGCGCCGCCGCCGCCGCCGCCTTTCCATCGTACGGCAGCGACGGCAAATGTAGCAGCTTTAGTCGGAGTTGTTTGTCTGCTTGTTTGAGCAGCTGTCCGACATTTCCCTCCGGCTTCCCCCTCCTCCTGCTCCTCTTGCGGATTCATGTCAGTATATTCATAGCTTGCGGTCAAACCATCTGTGAAGTTGCGGCGTGCCAACAGCGCAAAACGTGATCGTCCCGTCGCTACGAGCCACCTTGTCGGAAGTTGACACTTCCCGCTTTGCACTGGACCGTCGACGCCGCGTGCTCACGCTCTAGTTGAGACTTGTTGCGTGCCAACTGTCACAAAAGTCCCACCCGCCTTTTATGGATGTCCTAGATGGCGGGCTTCTATGGCATGATCCATCGCCCTGTGAGGCGGCGTGACAAATCCACCCGTGGCCCAGCCCAGAAGCGGCGCAGAACGACAACTTGGCATTTGAGCTGCTCGGATGGACTTTGACGCCATTCCTGGCTATATCCGAGCCACTGTGACACTTTTCTTCCCGCCAAACCTTATCCCGTCCGAGAAAATAGTTTACGGCTATTTGCATTTACTTTGTATCTAAAACGTGAATTTCTCTTCTGTAGTCATCATTTGGACATCTACGACAAAACGGTCGCGTTTCAAACTACGGCAAAGCTAAGAGCGGGTCCCGCCCGCCCGCCCGCCCGGCCGGAGCGACAGCGGCGTCATTTCTTGATCCGGACGGAGGGATTGCGGCTGATTTATGGCACCGCTGAGAGTACAAGAGCACAACTTATTAGACACGTTGCAACACTCCTTGTTGCTTTCAAGCGGCAAATAATGGACCTTGGGAGGAAATACCTAAAGTGCTTGATTTGTTGGGGACTATTTATAGACGTGTGTGTGCGTGTGCGTGTGGATTTTGGCGTGTCAGAAAGAGGCACGAGCTCAACAAATGAACGGCAGCTCGGGGACGCCGGGGCCGGCCGGGGACCTTTGGCCGGCCACCGTAAATCTCCGAAATCAATACGACGGGGCCGGGGGGTAATCAGCGTCAATGATTTGAAAGCGGAATAAGACCCCAGGGGCGGCAGCGGCGGGATGATCAAATCCTCCCAAAACATCCCGAGGATGAAGGATGGCGAGTCAGAGGAGAGCGGGAAAGAAGGATGAGGATTATTGATGGTTTTCATCCCGAAAGCCTTGGGGCGCTTTGCTTGCGCCTTGACTTGTCTCTTTCTGACTCGCCATCACTCAGCGTCACCCTTTTTCTTGACGTATTACCTTCCAGTAGCTTCTTTTAAAAGCGCACGCTCGATCACGCTTTTCGATTGATTCCGCCGCGCACGCTTTTTGCAACGGCCGTTACACAAAGAATCAAGGCGGCGAAAGCCAACGTCAACGCCTCGGCCAGTATCGACGTGCAAAAAAAAAGCTCACTCGCGCGCTTTTAGGAGAAATTCCGAGCGAGTTACAGGAGCCCAACGGACAAGACGTAGCTTGTCGCCGCGACGGCGGCCTTTCACCTCGCCGCCGTCGGCTCGTATGTGTCACCTAGCGACGTTCCGACACTGTGTGCCGGATGCGTCCAAATCCCAGATAACGCTTTTAATACTCTCACACTCTTGGCAGCCTCAACTCCACAAGCTTCCATCTTTTTTTTTTTTTTTTTTTTCTCCAGCAGATAAATGTAGCCCGGATTGGAGGATTAGCCTCTTTTCAAAGCAGATGCAAACCTCCCAAACTCAGGCGTGGAGACGCTGCGATTTCTTTTTTTTTTTTTTTTTTTTTTTTTACAGCATCGCGATGGCAGCTGCCTGCACTGCGGAGATCAGCGAGTACACTCCATGATAGCGTTTCACGTCGGGCTGCGCCCTTCGGCCGTCTTGCTAGCTTAGCACAAAAGAAGCAACCTTAATCAAGGTTGCCGTTAATCAAAGGCTTTTTTGACACTTTAGTCTGGTGATGAATGGAATGCATTGAATTGCTGCTTGCGGCAGGCAGCTTTTATGATTATTATGATTTTTTGGGGATCATTTCACTGTATGGCAGATTTGCGTTTTCAAGGATGTCGACGTCAGGAGCGACTCGGGGTTCAGTCGACCGGCCATCTTCAAAAAATGAAGAAGAAAAAACCCACCATCATGTGACTGAGAAAAGTTCATATTTGCCAGTTTCCTCTTTGTCCTCTACCAAAGCGACGAGTGGAGTCCTGGTTTGTTTATTTACCTCTGCTGTAAACAGACCTTTTGCACGGCCACCCGCACCGTTCACGCGTGCGAAGGGGGAGGAGCCGCGTTGACGTGTTACCTTTTTCCGAGGCCGCGTCTCCGTGGGCCGCTAAAGGTCAAGCCGTGACCTACGTGTGTCACGAATGGGGAATGAGCCCAGGTAGCAGGGGCGCAGGAAGGAGAATGCCAATCCAATCACGTGCACAAATCCACCTTTACGTACGAATAGTCCAGGTGGTTCCGGAGGCCTTTATTTATCTAATTACAAACACCTCCCTTAAATAGACGCCTCAGCGTTTATCTAGCAAATCAACATCAAATAACTTGAATCAAAAAGAAACCCCGTTCATGAGTCATTAGTCAAGGAGTGAGCCCCTCATTTTGCTGCCTCCCCAGCATCTATTTCATTTTTCTCAGCATGAAAAGAAAACGAAGGGCAAGTAAAGTTCAGAAGCGAGAAATGGGACTCCTCAAGTCAAGTTTATTTGTATAGCCCTAAATCACAAGCAGTCTTCACAAAAATTGACAATTATTCTTAAAGCATCCCCTGATCTTAAGCTCCCGCTCCTCCTCTTCTTCCATGGCGGGCGGCGCATGCTAATTTGAAGAGCGGTAGCCGGCGCTCGCATACGCTGCTTTTCATTTCAGCCCGCAGCGGAGCGCCGCCACCCTTCATTAACCTGCCCCGACCTGCTCGTTAATTCACACTCCAGCCCTAATTAGGCAACGGCGGGCGGGCGGGCGGGCGGGCGCGCCTATTTCGCCGTGAGACTCCTCTGTATCTTTATGCCGGAGAGAAAAGAAAGAATTCAGGAACTGAGAGTCAAGGGATGGTTTTGGATCAGCGAGACAGACTCTGGCCGGGTCGGGGCTCGCGTGAAGAAAGCAAGAAACGTCAATTAAATTGAAGAGGAGCTCTTCCGCGCGGGAGAAAAGTTTTGGAGACTAATGCCAATCCGGAAAGGTTGCCTCGAAATTAGTCTCCACTCGTATAGACAAACAAGCAAATGTTGAGCTGCTAATGCATCAGCGCTGCGGACGGCTTCAACCTTGGCCTTTGGTGCTGAGAAAAAAATCTCTCTCTCTCTCTCTCTCTCTCTCTCTCTCTCTCTCTCTCTCTCTCTCTCTCTCTCTCTCTCTATATATATATATATTTATATTTATTTATATATATATATATGTATATTTATATATATATATATATATATATATATATATATATATATATATATGTATAATATATATAACAATACCATTACAGCAATTAGAAAGGCTTGAAAAGCGAAGCGTGGAGAGTCTCTGAAATATCCACACCTTCTTCCTGTCGTTTGCCAGTGTGATTTTTGCCTCGAAGGCCGGAAAAGTTGCGGCATCAACTTTTTCTTTTTATAGTCATATAAAGCAGCAGCAGCAGCAGCAGCAGCAGCAGCAGCAGCAGCAGCATCATCACAACAACAATGTCACGGCAGGTGACTAATTGCCACACTACCTTTTCTCATATTCAAGTGGCGCCTGCAACGTTGCTAATTGGCAAAATCACAGTCGTTTAACACGGCCGAGCCCAATGACCGCTTGGGGAATTGAGGCCGCCGGCCGGCAAAGCTTTTTTTTGTTTTTGTTTTTTTTGCTGATCCGCTCTACTTGTCGCCTCTCTTTTCAAAAGCGATGACGACGGGAGACGAGCGGCGGCGGACGGCGGAGGAGTCGTAATGATCATGTGGCCCCCGAGAGGATGATCAGCTCAGCGGCGGCCCGTCCGGATCGCTCAGCCGCCTCGTCTCAGGTGATTAGGGAAAGCCCGCCGGACGCCGAGTCAGCACACTCGCACGCTGAGGTGAGCTTCTTTTTTTGTCCTCATTTCAACTGAGGTTGTTGGCTTTTTTTCTCTTGCCCACAATTTGTGTTTTGGAGCACGGTGAGATAGGAACTCGTCTGGGGTAACAAAATACATTTGTATTTTAGAAAATGGATATTCTTCCTCCTTCAATTGGGGCACCAAAGATACTAAATGAGTCACCTCAATTGGCCACTTTGAACGCCGATGTCAGGCCGCGGGCGCCAGCCTATTTGAAGACATTTGCTCGACCACTTGCGCTCTCTTTTTACTGCCAATTTGTTCGTCGGGACCATTTTCTATCATTTAGGACGGTCTTTCGCCACTTTGCCGGCAGGACCAACACAGCAGTGACTCCACGTTCTCTTTTCAATCTTCAGAGTGCCCGCCCGCCCGCCCGCCCGCCGGCCGGCCCGCGGTGACAAAAAGCGTCTCAATTAGATCCACGATTAGGTCATTACAGGCATGCAATTCACTTGAGGATCATAGTTTCAAGCGGCAGAGAGTGAACACGGACGGACGGCGGCATGCACGCGAGCTGCCGGCCAATTTGACGTCAAGGAAGTAATTAGTGGAGGCTAAGGGCCTCCTCGGCCACGTGCTGTCGTCACGCTGCGCCGCTAAAAAGGGATTTCTAAGGTGTTTCCCGAGGCAAAAGAAAAAAGGAGGGGCCTCCATCCCAGACTTGTGCTCCAAGTTTTGACCATGGGGATGGATGTCAAAGTCGAGAATACACTTCCCAATGAACAAAATTCATCTTTTCAAACTTTTGCCCTTCTCCTCCCAGGACATAAATATTGACACAGCTTTCCTGGATTTAATATTTACTTGCCGCGGCTCGGGCGACGTTCAGGCATGTGAGCGTGCGCATGGCCCGCAGCGCCTGTGCGTGTTTCTGCGAGGCAGCTCTTTGTGTGGTCGCCCCCCCCCCCCCCCACACGCACACGCACACACTTTTTTTGTACTTTTTCCCGAGCTCCCGCTTCATATTTTATCGGCTTCTTTCTAAACGCATTCAGACAAGCAAGCCGCCACCGCTACCGCATGCGTTTCTTGTGTGTGTTTTTTTCTGTGTGCGAGTCAAAAGCGCTTCGCTCAATGGAAGCGGAAAGGAACTTTTACCGACTGCATTGTTGAAAGAAAGCTGTTGGTAAATATTGATGCGGATGTTGCCTAGGAAGGTGTGAAATATGACGTTAGCTTTGGTCAAAGCATCCGCAATATCCTCAAACACTCATTAAAAACAAACGAATGGAAATTGTGCCGTCCCTTCTGATGTATGCACATTGGCCACAACGGGGCGGTGTCACGCGCACTTAGTAGTTCTTCGCAGATTATTGATGAATGCATGAGATGAACTCGCATTGTTTTATTTTGAGATGCATTTTTAAAATGACGGTTGCATTTTTTTCGGGCCAGTTAACATTCTGTTGTCTGGAAACAGAGATGTCAAGTGAGTTGTTTGGCAAGCAAAGTTTTGTCAAAGTTGGGCGGGTGTCAACAACTTTGTGAGACTTGGCTTCACTCTGGCTCCTATTTTTTTGACAGTCTGATAGTGAAGAAAGCGAGCCCAAAACAAAAATGGAGCCTGCCAGCCGATGCGGGAACACAACTCGGAAGCGCTCGCCATTCTTTGACCTTCTCTCAGCCGTTGTTAAAAATAGCCACGCGTCGGATGACAAAAGCCACGCAATAATGGCCGCCCGAGCCAGCCAGCCAGCCCGCTTGAAGAGCGCTCCCAGGAGGCCTGATGATAATCGCGACGTCACGCTGACGCTAATTAATAGCTACGCCGTACTCCCGGTCCGACGGCCTGGGCGCGTTTCCCACTCGGAGCAAATGATTTAGCACGGTGACCTTTTCCCTCGGAGAGCCACCGACTCACCAGATTAGAGCTCACGGGCTCAAGCGCTCGCCATTGTACCCATTGTCTCTTCCTGAAAATTTGGTGAACTTTTCAAGAATCCGCTGCCGCTTGCACTTTTTGGAAGGCAGTCAATCATCCGAGTAACGTCCCGTTTTAGAAGAAGTTGGCAAGAGAAGTGACAAATTAGCCTTGCAAGTCTGCGGCGCCATTGAGACAAAAGCGCAACGTCGTCCTCCAACTGAAACACGCCTTCGATGATTGGAACCTTTTGAAATATGCCAAAGGGTAGGTCGATTGAGAGAAATATTGCGAAACGCCGGCAGCTGGCTTTTCTGATGTTTTTGCTTCATTGCGAGTGTGCCGCTACGACGCACGTGCCGCACTACGCTATGCTACGCTACGCTACGCACCACGCGCACTTCTAGTTCCAGACCAGCCGCTTGCCGAGCGGAGGGAGAAGCAGCGGCTGAATTATTAAACAAATCAACATTTCCCGGCCTTGTGTGTTCATGTGAAATGGATAATGAGGCCGCTGGAGATGGCGTCCATAAGTCGTTACGCAGACCTACTGTGTCTCTATTTGTAGCCGACCGCGTTGAAGTGTAATGTCACGGCTTAGTCCGAGTCCCCGCTTCATAACTGCGTTCATCGACGGTAATCCTGGCTCCTCGTGGGTTTTTTTCTTCTCCTAATGGGAAATACTCAGTGTTAGAAAACTGTCGGTAAGCGCACCTCGGCCACCAGGGGGCGGAAGATACAGACGTCAGCTGCGATAACATTCGTCTTTCTTTGCAGAGGATAAAGAATATAGGTCTGTGCGTATCCGTCACCATGCTCACCATGCTCATCTCGACGGGGTTCTACCAAATTGTTGCACCCCTTTTATGAGCCCGCTTGGGAGCAGAAAATGACCCCCCCAAAAAAGATGTTTCCTCGCACCTTCTGCTGTATGTAGCATGTAATCTGCATTCTTTCTAAGATGTGGGCCCATCAGTGTTCTCCCGCAGTCATCATTAGTGATCCCTCCCGCCCGGCCGGCCGGCGCTTGCTTTGCCACCCTGCCGAGGGGCGTCCGAACCGGTTCGTCTGTCTGCGGAAAGGATTTCCTAGCGGCTGGCTCCAGCGATGACGCGCAAATTCTTATTTATAAGCGTGGCTTGAGACTCTGTTACTATATGTCACGGAACAAAGCTCAACTTATTTAGATGATGGCGGCAATGTTTCCATTAGACAGGGCTATGGCTTGACTAATCAATGAAAGCCTTTTCCTAAAATACATGCCACCCTGCCACACAATGGCAAGGATGGCTCCCCTCCATTCGGGTTTGAGTCAATAATCACCCCCTGGTCACAATGGATTATTATGCCCGGCGCTCGTAGAACCTTAAGTAGATTGAGAAGGACGTTTTGAACAGCGCCCTCCTAAATCCTGACGTGAACGGGCACGACAACAGGCGACAAACGCATAACGCAGCAGATACGAGGCTTGCAAACACACACACACACACACAGAGCGTTGCGCTTATCGTCAGACTGCAGATCACCTCTAAACTATGCTCGTTTCAGCGGATGGCCTCGTCAATGGCACTTGGGGTCCGATTCACTGTGGCACGCTCGCACTCGTACACACATTCCCATTCAGCGGTGTGCAAATGAGTGCAGTGAGTGCATTTCTCACCTTTCAAGAAAGCCGAGCGAAAATCAATTTGGTGCGAGGAGAGAAGAAGAAGCGGTCACCGCTGCAGTCGGCTCAGCGCGGCGGGACGTTTTGGGGGGCTTTTAAGTGGCGCTCAATTATATCCAGACATGTTAACAACCCACTCCAGAGGTGGCTGCTCTGCTCTGCTCTGCTTTGCTCTGCGGCACAGCACAGCACGTAGGTTCAACTCTTGCCACATCCAATCTGCTGTCCGCTTGTCAGTCAAAACAAATGAATCACGTCATACGTAAAACTAGCCATGACCATTTTTGTGGGTGCTTCGTCACTTGGCGAATGTTGCCTTGTGGTAGCGCCATTGTCTCTTTGCTTACTCATAAATGATTCATCGGCCTCTTAAGACAACATCTTTTGACATGCGCTTCCCGGGCTCTTGCTACTCGCGTCGCTTCCCCCTCACCTCCGGATCAATGGAGGAAACACTCAGAGCCTTTATATTCTTTTTTTTTTTTTGCGTCATTGTCAGCATCATATATATGCCAGCTGTCATGAAGCACCGCATAGCTAGCCGTCCGTCCATCCATGCATCCGTCCGTCTGTCCGTCCGTCCATCCATCCATCCATCCCGCTTCATCTAGCTAGCGCACATGCTAATCAATAAGCTCATTAAAATGCTAATTCCCTATGATAGCGTGTTTATTCAGCGTTGAATATTGGCAATGGTGTTGAAATCTCTCCGGGGGGGACGGCAGGTTCGGGGGCCAAGTGGGGGGAAAGCAATGCAAATGAGTTCAATTGGGTTACATGGGATTTGCTGTTACATAAAACATTAAAGCGTATCAAATATTCATAGTCTAATATAATTATTTTCAGCAGCTGGAAGGAATTTGTGCTTGGTTACAAGCCCGGAGAGGAGGAGGACGTGCGCTCGTGCCAAAGTCTTTTCATTTGTCAAATATTTATTCTTGATTCTCATACAAGGACTATTTTTACCTCGTTAACGGGCCATTTTCCGAGATCAATTTGCGCTCCAGATTTTGAAACCCAAATGCTAAACAGATGGAAAATATTGTGGTTTTGGGAGGCTGGCCGCAAAAATTCACCGTTTTCTGAGGCGGTCGTTGGGAATCCCATGCGAGACCAAGTCTGCGTGTAAATCTAATTTGGGAGCAGTTGTTCAATGTCCGCCCTCTCGCTCTGTTTCATTGACTAACTTTGTCTCCGCCGCGATTCATCATCCGTCTTGCTGGCTAAACTCTCCGACGGACGGAAGGAAAATGAAGAACGGCGCCTTTCTGCCGTCGTGTCGGGCCTCCTCCGCTGGAGCGCGGCGGCGGCGGCGGCGGCGGGATGGGAGAAGTTGGCGCTCGGGACAGATTGCATTGCGGAGAAAAGCCCACAGTTGAACTATTTTGCAAAACATGTCATTGGTGCAGATGTGGCTTTGTGAGGGGGTTCGTCGACCTCCACCATATCCCTGGTTGAAGTCGGTAGGATGCCGCCACGCCGCCTCCCTCCGCGGCCCTCGTTAGTGAGGGGGTTTGTCGACCTCCACCATATCCCTGGTTGAAGTCGGTAGGATGCCGCCACGCCGCCTCCCTCCGCGGCCCTCGTTAGTGAGGGGGTTTGTCGACCTCCACCATATCCCTGGTTGAAGTCGGTAGGATGCCGCCACGCCGCCTCCCTCCGCGGCTCTCGTTAGTGCCGCCGCCACCGTAGCTGGTAATTAAGGGCAAATTTTCATCAGCATGCTCCCCATGTTTCCGTCGTCTCAGCCACCCGCTCGTGAGCCTCTCTGGAAATTGCTTCCATTACACGGCCGCCGGCAGATGGCGGGGGGCCCACGGCGGCGCAGCGATCATTAACCTGCCGGGCTTGTCTGGATCGCGCACCTTGTCGCTTTCGATTTGAAGCTCTCTCCGTTCTGAAGGCGCGCATCACCACCGTGGCTCTGCTGTGGCGCGACGCAAACGGCGACTCCAGTCCAATCGAGTCATCGTTGCGTACCGCGACGTCAGCAAACGGAAAGACTTTGAAACGTGACTCGTAGCCGTACTTTTTGAAGTGTCCTTTTTTTCCGTTTCACTCCGATTTTCAGAATGAAGACTCGTGTATTTCTCCCGCTTCCCTCGCCGGGAAAGACTCCGTTTGACCCTCATGAGGACAAGCCGCCTCGAAAATAGATGAGAAGGCCGGCCGCCGGCCCATATAATCGGATCATCTCCGTCGTCGATCTAACTCCTTTGGAGGGCAGATGTTGCCCATCCCATCCATCTCTGCGGTCATCAGTACTTTACCGCCTAATGAGAATTTAATTGAATATTTGCTATGGTTCCAAACGAGGTATTCTGCATTTACACTTGCCACGTTTTAATGATGGCTTTGACTCCACGCCAGCCTTGAATCCAGCAAGCTAACCCCATGGGGTCAACACGGTTCCCGCTTCCCGGACCTCGTTACGAGTAATTACGGAGCATTTGTGCTGACGAGGGCGTCCAGAATGCACGGTCGCAGCTATTTGTTGCCAGGAAGACTTTGCTAGGTTGAAACTAATCATTGGAAGACATTTTTAAATCCTCAAATATTCAAAGTAATCGAAGATTTTTTTTTGTAAATAACCAGGTTGCAACATTCTAAGCATTTTTATTTGGTCCACTTCCCGACAAAATTCCAGGAGAACGCATAAGATGAAGCCTTCATGTCAAGCGCTTTTGACTGCGCCAATGTGGGGTTGGGGGGGGGCACACAGCAGCGCTAACATCAGTGCTGTCATTCTTTGGCCTTCTGGCTGAGTGGAATCCACTAGTGTGATTGTTCCATTATTTATAAGAATAATTGGTTCCTAATCATGAAGTATATGGAGTGGGGAATAGGGGAGGGTGGTGATTTTCAGCCAAATGGGAAATATGGATTTGTTTTTTTGAAATAAACTACCTGTGTGTGTGACTGCGCTCGCTGGCATGACACACAAATCTCAAGACGCCACTGGAGAGCTTGAGCTTGTTTCCGTCGTCCGTTCTCTCCTTAATAATAGCTATTTTTTATCCGGGAGAAAAGAAAACGAACCTCGAGCGTCAAATAGGTGCCATAGGTGTCGACTGCTATGTTAGCGCCTTTTGCTAGCAAGCCAACAGTAACGACACACATGCTAACATTAGCTCGCCTGCTTATTATTGTGTCTTGGGGTTTCTAAGCAAAAAGCAGAGAAAACTTTGTGAAAAGAAACATGTCCAACAGATCGATATTAAAGTTCACAAACTGTAAAACTGGGTCCCGCATCAAAGAAGTGTGCTAATCTCAAATCCCAAACGATGCCACTGCAGGAATCTGCTTGTCATTACAGTGGTTTACAAAGCTAACTTTCACACTAGAGTCAATTTTGACTCCAATAAGAAGCCGTATTTATTTCCGATGACATGTGCCAGCCTCCATGTTCAGCCGCTTTTGGCTATAAAAGTCCCCCACGGCCGTCACCACCAACAACGCCGGCAGCAGAACTGTCTGGGATCCTAATTGGCTGAGAACAAAGCAGGGTTTTTTTTTTTTGGGCCATCTGGGTCTCGAATTCTATTCCCGGCAAAAACAACATTCAGCCCATTTGTTGTGTATTTGTACAGCGGCGGCGGCGGTGGCGGCGGCGGCGGCGGCGGGGCATGCGGAACACGCGCCCGGAGGGACGCCGAGCGCTGACAGATGAGTGATGGAGAAACAAAACGAGTGTCACTCCGCGTAACTCACACAAGTAAGGCGAGCGAGCGCACTTGGCGATAATGCGCTGGCCGCATAACAAAAGACGGAGAGCGGCGTGGCGAGCGGGTGACCCCCGCCTGCCCGCCCGCCCCGGGGGAGCCTGGCAACAATCCGACTAATTAGCGCCTTTCCGTTTGATATGGGGAAGCCCGGCTTTGAGCACCTGGCTTAATCCGCCTTAATATCGCCACTATCACCTTGCAATCATAGAGAGGCGCAAACGAAAACAGACACAATATAACAGCATGCAACTGTGTCACTGACTTCAAAATCAATGTGTGTGTGTGTGTGTGTGTGTGTGTGTGTGCGTGTGTGTGTGTGTGTGTGCGTGTGTGTGTGTGTGTGTGTGTGTGTTTTCCATTGCCTGTTGCAGCCCTCGCTTTGACGTGATTAGCTCGTGTGGCTAATACGGCCAATGGCTCACGCTGGCCTTGCAGTCAGGGCAAAGGCGAGCGAGCGCATTCCCCTTTGCTTTGCTGCCCACTTCCCGTTCAGGCCGCCCTTGAGCCGCTCCGGCTGCTGAACAATGATTGCTATTCTTTGAGTCTATTTTTTGTTCTTTTCTTTTCTGGGCGCCCCCGCCCGCACTAAACGACCCACAGCCTTGCCTTTTCATCACGGCCGGCTGATGTGGGGAAAGCGATGGCTCGGAAACCCAAACAGCCCATTTACTTCAATGACATTATGGAAAATTGGCTTTCCAAATAGTTGGGATTGACAAGTGCCTACTCAGCCACCTTGTGTGAAATTAAAATGATACGACAAAAGTCAATCTGTTGAGCTACCAAAATGTATCTTGGCTAATTTGCGTCATTTTATCATTTCCTTTCAGTATTTTTTCGAGATCATTTACTGCAAAGCAATGTTTTTGGGGATAGTGGAGCAGACGAACAGATTTTGAATGAATTTTGTTGGCGGTAAAGCCAGTTACAAGGTTGGTCAAAGAGCAAATGAAAGTGGTTAGTCAAGGTATTAGGAAGACACCTGTTTTGAAATGGCCAAAGAAGAGCGTAACATGTCCATTAGTGCTGATGCGGTGGCATTATGGCGGCGGCATCTGGCCAAGCCAAGTGGCTCATGGGACAACAACGAGGACGCAACCAGGCAGGGAAGCTCCTCTAGCGCTGCCGTTAACACCAATTAATCTGCCCTCCATTTCCTCCTTGTTTGTCCAACAAACAAAGCACAGTGAGCACACTCGAGTCTGCTGGCTGCGGCATCAAAGCTGCCCCCCCCAAACCCGATCGTCTGGCGGAGCAAATGGGATCACAGAGGGTGGGAGCTCCAAGGAGACGAGAGAAGGAGAAGCTTTGTCCTGGTCGGAAATTTGCATTCTCCAAATTGCAGCCTCTCTCTGCTGGACAAAATGCACCCTTGAATTGTGTTGCCATTCTCATGTAAATCACAGCCACTGTCGAAATGTGGGGCTTATTTTGCTTTGTTATTTGTTGATTCCTT
Source organism: Syngnathus acus (assembly GCF_901709675.1). Classification (NCBI taxonomy): domain Eukaryota; kingdom Metazoa; phylum Chordata; class Actinopteri; order Syngnathiformes; family Syngnathidae; genus Syngnathus; species Syngnathus acus. The sequence continues at coordinate 153,067 of NC_051099.1, read as the reverse complement.
CACAGCAGCAAGATTTACGCACTAGCGTTGCAACTTCCAAGCTAGTCGGTCGGTGCATTAAGTTTGGTTGCCTTTTCCAGTCTGGTGTCAAATTCGGGGCCCAGATCCGGGTTTTTTTTTCTTCAAAGTCAATTTCAATCACCACTAAGTCGCAGACAATGATTGGCTCTTTGCAGAAATGAAATGAAAATCTTTGTTAATTGGCTCCAATGAACTTGAGTTCCTTCCTTCTTCTCTGTGAGCAGAGAGGGGAGGGGTGGGCACTTACGCCCGGAGGAGGAAAAAAATGGAGGGCAGCAACAAATGGAAAACAAACACATTTGATTGATTGATTGATTGATTGATTGATTGATTGATTGATTGATTGATTGATTGATTGATTGATTGATTGACATTGTCCTAAACCAAAAAAAACAACTAGTGCCAGCTGCCACTAGTGAGCCTCAAGGACAACCATAAGTAGCCCATGAGTCTTTTCTAAAAATACCAGTTACCAGTTATGGGACACTTTGAAGGCTAAGGCTATTTTTGGCATACTGTATCTCAATCGCTTGCCTCTTTTTTGGATGGACTAAAAAAAAAAAAAGTTGATTAACTTTACAACTTGGCCGTTGTTATCCGTCACCCAAGTGTAAAACCAAATGAATACAGGGGGTGGCTTGGCCTGGGTTGCCGTGACGACATGACAAGTAAGCTCAGCCCCTTTAAACTTTGCAGCACATGTGGCTTCTAAATCAGGCAGACAAGTCAGAGGGCGGGCGGCCTGCAACAACTCCACTCAGCACAGCAGCAGAGAGTAGGGGGAGAAAACAAAAAAGGCAGGCAGACAGACAGACAGACAGACAGACAGCTTGGGTCACGGGCGTCCAGGAAAGAGTGAGAAGCGGCGTTATTGGAAAAAGCTGACAAGAGAAGGAAAGGAAGTGCAGTCGCGCACTAAGGGCCACTTTGCTCCCATTCTATTTTTACCAGCGGCGGACGACTTATTGCCAGGACGCTCGACAGAAAACGGGACGGACGCGAAAAAGCGGAACAGGCGTCACGGTGAGTTTGCTTTGGAGGGAGGGGGCGTGGAGGTGGGCCGAACCGCATTCCCTTTAACCATTTCCGAGAGTGCGACTGGAAACTTCCAACACAGTCAATTTCTTAGGGTTACTTCTATGGTACGACATATTTTTGGGGAAATCTCAGGCCGCTTGTTTTGAACAAAAAGATGAAGTTGTCCTATTTTCCAGCCATGTTTGTGCAGGGCGAGAAGGAGCCGTGGGGGTTGGGGTGGGCCACGGGGCGGCTCCTGACTGACCACACGTTTGGTTTCAATTGCGTCGTCTCTCCGGGGAAAGGGAAGCCGCTATAAATAAGTAAGAGGAGGCCCGAGCAGAGCTACCGACTGCCGGCCGAGCCAGGAAAGCTAATATTTGCTCAAAGGCCTTTTTTGGGACTGGTTCAAGTCTGGAATCTCAATGCGGTCCAAAGTATTCAAAGCCCTTTTGAAGAGCATTTAGATTTTCTGTCAAATATCCTTGGAAAATTGAGATGACCCAAACAGCTGTTGTGAAAAAGAATGAATAATTCCCAATTGATGCCTAATATTATTCCGCTCTCATCGCTCGGCATACTTTTTAGCCGGATCCCCAAATACCCGGCCGGCCTTGTATTTACGCCGTAGCACCTGCCAGGCGCCGTCACCGGCTCGGGTCCCTGCCTGTCTGCCTGCCTGGCTGCCTGGCTGCCTGGCTGGCTGGCTGCCTGCCTGGCTGCCTGCCTGCCTGCCTGCCTGCCTGCCTGCCTGCCTGCCTGCCTGCCTGCCTGCCTGCCTGCCTGCCTGCCTGCCTGCCTGCCTGCCTGCCTGCCTGCCTGCCTGCCTGCCTGCCTGCCTGCCTGCCTGCCTGCCTGCCTGCCTGCCTGCCTGCCTGCCTGCCTGCCTGCCTGCCTGCCTGCCTGCCTGCCTGCCTGCCTGCCTGCCTGCCTACCAGCTGTTTTAAAGGGCCTAGTTTTACAAGCTCCGTTTTTCAGGGCGTCCTTATAAGGTGTGGAACACGGGAAGCCGCCGCACGGGCCCGTCAGACAATACGGCTTTCCATCGTCCTCAGTCAAACAGCTGTTTAAAAATCCAAAGCGGCTTCTTCGTGACCAAAATAAAACCGCACTTCCCCGTTTTGGACGTTTACGATGTCATTGATTTATGATTTGTTTCCCACCTCGGCCGATATCGTCACCCACCGGCGCCGTCGTTTCAAGGTTGCGCTTTGCTAGTCGACGGTCGCCTGACGACGCGCGTTGAATAAACGCACAGCAGGCGCCATTGGCACTTGTTAAGTGGGAAATGAAAGTAAACGAAGGACATTTGAGGAAATACAAAAAGTGGATGTGGCACCCTGGAGGTGACGCAGTGTGCCACTTTGCATTGTTGAGCCTGAAAAGACAAGCGCGACTGATTTGTTTTTGTTTTTTTGCGGGGAATTGTCGCATCCAGTTACGCAACTTTGCATTGTGCCGTTTGCTTTCGGGGGGAGAAAAAAAATCACTCAATTGCGTGTCCATTTATTGAGTTAGTTAGTTCGTTAGTTAGTTAGTTAGTTAGTTAGTTAGTTAGTTAGTTCCCTCTGTGCAAGGCCACGCACGCGTCTCCCTCATAGTCACTGCGCTCCATCTTACGTCAAAACGTGATTAGTCTGCAATTTGACCAAATTGACTAAAGTCATCGTACGACTTTGACACAATTTCATGCAATATCATGACAATTTACCCGAGTCGCTTGCACTTTGATTTTGTTGGCACACTTGAGGGAGAGGCAGGTATGCCTTTCTTTTTGGGCTCAATCTCGCGGATATTTCCAGAAGCTCACTTCAGCCCGCTTCAACTTCAAAGTAAGCGGACAAATCCGCATGCCTCCCGAGTCAAGTGGCATGACCCTTCTTCCCCCGTGGGCTAAAAATACGCCCCCCGCAAGTTTTGGGTCAGCTCCTTCCAAGCGACCCGTTGGGCTGCTTTTGGGGGATTGATCCGTATTTCCCTCAGTTGGAAAGCAATAATCGGACAGCTGTTTTCGTTGGCGTCTTTGACTTTGGAAATCCACAAGTCCTCTTGATCTGAAATCCTTAATCCTGGACCAGATTCAAAGACACCTACAAGGAGAAGTGACGTTGCCAGGCTAAGCGTGAACTGGCTCCCCGCCGCCGTCGTGACTTATCCCAGGCTCGGAAATCTCCGAAAGAACCCCACCGCCCCCCCCAAAAAGAGACGAGAAATAAACTGGCAGGGAAAAGCGAGCGAGCGAGCGAGCAGAAGCTGAACGTTCTAAGAAAATAACACAATTAGTCGAGTCATTCTGCTCCAAATTGCGTCGCTTGGGCTGCAGAAAAAAAGTTAATTAACTTTCTGAGCTGAACTGTTGGGACTGAAAAGCCTAAAAAAAAACAAAAAAACATGACTTCCTCCATCCATCACGTGCTTTCAAAACTCTCCTTTGGAGCTCCATTTCTACGCCCAAACAAGACGAGTCGCCAAGTTGCGACAGTAGCTAGTTAGCTAGCGCGCTCACTCTTAAAATGCTCACGGAAGTACGACAATGACAACATTTCTTTGAGGGCAGTATCATTCTGATATTGGACACATTTTGATGTGAATAAAGTTGCGTTTTTCAGAATTCATGTGAAATATGTTGAAGTGACATACATTTGATGTAAATGAAGATAAGCTAAGCTAAGTTTAGCCTGCGTTGTTGCGGTGCACTTTTTCCAAATTAAATCTCCTATCAGCAATTCATTCTTCATGCCAAATGAGTTGAACTTTGGGATCATAGTCTGCTTTATACTTAGAGTACGGGGATTATTATTTTTTTTTTTTTTCTTTCATAAGCAGCATTGCTTTTGAGTGATTTCGTACGATAGGAAGATCCTTTCGTAATTTTGCCTTCATTTTTCCACTCTGAGACTGACGCGTCTCCCCGCTGCTTTCCCTCCTTTAAAAATGATTTAAAACCCAATTTCCTTTCCGCGCCTCATTTGCTATTCAGCGGCGATTAATTAGCGATACGCGTGCAAGTGTTTGTTAGAGGGATGTTTTATCGAAGCCTTTTTGGGCGGGCGGGCGGGAGGACGGCGTCGCTTTTGGCTGCGAGCAATTACTGCGCTGTTGTTAATGATCAAGATGTGGCTGGAAATGAATCGCACAAGGCCTCAGCCAAATGGAACGTTGCGCCGAATGTATCTGCGCGCTTCCCCTCGGCACGACGGAGCACGTGAATGAAAAATGAGCCTTTCAAATGGCGGGAAAGGCAGGTCAACGCCACCCGCGCCCCCGAAGAAAGACAGCCGCGCGCGCAGAATTGCTTTTCTGTTTATTCGCTTTGATTTTTTTTGCATTCACCTCGCGGTGAGGGGCTAGCATCTTAATCATAATTGTGTCATGAACCGTAAACATTCATACGCTCCGATCTGGGAAGGCGCCTCGGGCTGAGTTGCAAAAAAAACAACAACACAACAGTGGTGTCATTTTGGGAGCCTTTTTTTGCCGTCTGTTGAACTAGGATAAAAAGTCTGCTAAGTAAAGAAAAAAAAGCAGCTTAATTGTTTTTTCTTGTTTTTCTTAAATACCCCCGCTTACTCCATTTTTAGTTTGAACAACATTTTCTGGATTGGCAACATTTTATTCAACAAGCCCCGTGTCGTGCCATTTTTTGGGGGGCTGGTGGAGGTGTTCCTCCGTGACCTTAAACTTACACCCAGTAAAACTTTTAATCAGCCAATCGCATTTGTGTAATGGTTTGTGCGGGATTCAAAAGCGCCGCTGGCTCAGAGCCATTTGCTCAGTTGGCTTTGGGGGGGGGGGGGGGGCCTTGGCAACGGCGGTTCCTGGCTAGCGCGGGGCCACGTGCGCGCCATAAAAAGGGCCAAGCGGGCAGCCGCCTGGCTCTTTGGCACTCGGAAGCGGCCAATAACATTTTGTAAAAGCTCGTTTCTCAGTGTAATCAGAGCCGTACTTTGCTTTTTTTTTCTCGGGTCTGCGGTTTGTTGAGCACGAGAGGTAGCAGCGGTGCGGGAACGAGGTCCAATCGTTTCTATTGCGGCTAATTTGCTTCTCCCCCCTCGTTGTCCATCCCTGCTTCTGGCACAATGATCCACTTTCAGCCCGGCCGGCGCATTACTGGAGGGCCATCACTGGACATTTTCACTTTTTTTGCCTTTGACTTCAATGTCACGTTGAATAATGGAGTGAGACAAAATGGCAAATAAATCTGATTATGGCCGCCAAAAGCATTTTTAGCGCTTCCGGCGATAACGCTCCAAAAATAGTCCACCGAGCGGTCTTTGTTCCTCTGCTGACGGATTGGGCTTTAGTCAACCAACTGCGATTTTTCCACTAATGTCCGTTTGATGTTCAAAACAAGAGCGAGATATTTGGCCTGATTGCGTTTGTGCTAACGTCATGTCATGGCTAACAGGAACGGTCGTCATCTCCATTTGAAAACATTGTTTGCTTAGTTCTCGATCTCATGCTCGAGTCAAGCGGGGCTCGCGAAGAAGCGAGTCCAACCAAATCCCAGGGCTGCCGAGGTTGAAGCCTGCTGCAAATAATCTGAATTTTCATTGCTAGCTTTGCACTCGCGTCTGCTGATTTAGCTAACCCGAGGCATCAAAATAAGATTTGCCCTCCGGTCCGAATGGAAGCAAGCGAGTTAGTCCGCAACCGGCCGGGGCCCCCTGTCTTGTGCCGTTTGTTTCACTTAGCCGCTAATACGCCCGCTTGTCAAAAGCCATTTGACGGCCGAAACGGCCAGGACGCTAAATTGTGTTTTAGCCGCAGTGGGGCGGGGCGGGGCGGGGCCGGCCCATTACGTCAAGTGCGTGCCTCGTCGATGTAGTCGGGACATTCGAAAGCGGCGGTGTTATGTCGGGCTAATGCGTTTGCTAACTCAACTTTTCTCGGGCCTGACTGGAAAGTTGACACCATCCGTCCTCAAAGAGCGTTGCGAAGTTGTCATTTGCATCCCGAGAACGGCAGTGACGCCCCCTTCCCCTCTGGTGTCCCTCCCTCCCTCCCTCCCTCCCTCCCTCCCCACAGATGACCCAGGAACAGTGCAGTCATAGGAACAATGTCCAGAGTTCTGAGCAAGCGCAAGTGTACAAAGTGGGAATCTACGGCTGGAGGAAACGCTGCCTTTACTTCTTTGTGCTGCTGCTGATGATCCTCATCCTGGTCAACCTGGCGCTCACCGTCTGGATCCTCAAGGTCATGAACTTCACCATCGTAAGTCCGCCGCATCCTTTCCAAATTGCTGCTAGCAAAGGTCAGGACACCCACAGATTGGAGAGGACCAGTCAGTCGCTGGCTCGTCGTTTGTCACTCGGGGGCGAAGCGGTGCTGGAAACCGCGACGTTCTCGTCACCGCTAACGCATTTGGAATGTTTTTGCCTCCTCTCTGACATTGGGCCCACATATTCAAATTTGTCGAAATGTCTCATTTCTATGTACATACAAAGTACGAAACATTTGTCAAAAAACAAAATGGTCTTTTTTGGACTGAAAAATATGCATTATGACTTCAATGATGTAGAATGCATGTGTGGTTTTCAAAATCCAACAAACATACACATACAGTATATATATTTTTAATGGAAAGTGGAAAATAAGTAGTTGTTTTTTCCAACAATCTTTTTTTTCTCAAAAATGAAAAAGCCGCTACACGCCCAGGAAACTGTCGCTCGCTCGGTCGTCCGTCAAGGACCAATCTTTGGCTCGTCATTCCCCGCCCGGGGGAAGAGCGGCAGTGGCGGCGGCGGCGGCGTTGGAAACGATGCCGTCCTTGTCGCCGCTAATACGTTTGGAATGTTTTGCGCCGGCCGACATATCAAATCGGCATGGCGCCTCACATGTGCCACGAGAAAGCGTTGGCTGATTTATGTAGAGCTCATATTAAAGCCTCGCTGTGAAGTGGACCTCATGTTTTATTCAGAACATGTTCTGTGTGTGTGTGTGTGTGTGTGTGTGTGTGTGTGTGTGTGTGTGTGTGTGTGTGTGTGTGTGTGTGTGTGTGCGTGTGTGTGTGTGTGTGTGTGTGTGCGTGCGTGTACGTGCATGTGTGTGTGTGTCACGCTTTTGTAGTCTGTGAGTCATCATGACTAGCGTGGATTACAGAGGGGCGAGACAGATGGGTTGACACAGGCAGAGGGAGAGCCAGAGGCGGGAAACAAGAGTCGAATCTCAACTCATGTGATTCGTGCCGACTGGATTCCGTTCATTCATTCCAAAAAACCCAATTAATAGTTGAGTCGAATCACGGGTGGGTTCGTATGTCTGTTTTGCGGGCATCACGATACCACAGAGTTAGGTGAGGAGGACGGAGCAGATGGCCCGGCCCGGCCCGGCCCGCCACACAACGCGCGAGGAGGCTGGACCGAGAATCGTTTTGCATAAGTGAGTGGTTTAGCTCCCAGCTCAATGTGACACAACAATGTCACCTGAGATTCGGGAGCTCGTCTCACCTTGGTTTATTTGTCGCTTTGGAAGACGTGACCCTGACGGACGCAGATGTTCCCTTCTGACATCAGAACTAAAATGTGAATAGCCTTTTATAGCTTTGTTTTTTTTAGCAATCCTCCCATTTGAAACATTTCCCAGTGCTTATGATGATTGTATTTGTGTGACTTCCCAGAGCAAGTGGAGGGAGGCGTGTATTTACGGAGCGCTTTTCACTGGTAATGCAGACGGCGGCTCTCACTAGATAAATGCCCCTCTCGCATCCACCGCCAGATTGTTGGCGATGAGAAGAGAAGTGAGAGCTGTCATTTTCCATTTGATTGCAGGGCGGCCTCCCCCAGGGCTTTTTGTGTGTGCGGTGGTGTTGTTGTGCTTTTTGTCAGAGGATCAAGACAAGGGCAAGAAATGAGAGAAAATGACCTGTGAACAGACAAAAGAGCAACCTGGATCTGATCGGAATTAAGATTGAGTTGCCTTTTACAAGTGCTAATTTGCATATTTTCACATGTGGTTCCTTCCACCCGCTAGCTTGATGCGCCGAAAGGATTGAGCATTTACATTGTTGCCAAATGTGCAGTTGGCTGAAACAGATCCAAATTCAACTCCGTTTCTAGCTTCGAAGTCTCCGTTCGCATGAAAACGTTGCTTCCAATTGGTGACTTTCGGAGACGAGTCATTTGGATTTTCTGTTTAAATGGAAGAAAACCAGAGAATAAAAGCGCAACTCGGTCGGTGGCGCATAAAGGAAAAGATCTGAGGTGAAATGATTGGATTATAACAATTTTCTAGCCGAGGTTGAGCTGTCAATGTTTTTTTTTTGTTTTTTAATAGATACTCCTACACCCCCAGTAACCCATTGCGGCTCTCCTGAGCGATTTGCAAGTTCCAGAATTGCCTGCCGGCAGCCTTAAATCTCCCAGCCAGCCAGCCAGCCAGCCAGCCATCTATCCATCCAGCCAGCCAGCCAGCCAGCCAGCCAGCCAGCCAGCCAGCCAGCCAGCCAGCCAGCGCTGATGCGATTGGAGTCACACGGCTCTCTCTCGTTTGAGGCAATTAAGAGCTATTTTTCCCACTCCCAGCTCTTGGCAAAAGGTCAGCGGTGATGGAGCTAAGCGGAACCCGGCCGGGGGTCGGTGGTAGCGGGTCAACCTCTTCTGTCAGAAAAGGGGGGCACTAATAAGACGTGCCAAGAAGAAAGTCCGTTTGAAGGCGAAATGGGTCGCTTGCATTGTAGCCAACAGAAAGGGATTCAATTCAAAACACAAACATTTGACAAATACTCGTCGCCAGCTGTGGCAATCTTCCATTTTTGGCCCGTTTCATCGGGCTGAAAAAGTCAAACTTTGGAGTGTAGCGTTGCCTCGAGATGAAATGAATTCTTCCATTTTCCACTCGGCTGCCTGACGCTTGTTTGGACGTAATTGCTTCGGAAGAAAACAAGTTTGAATGTGGAAATGAGCTTGAGAAGAGCTGCCGTCTTTTTTTGGGTTTGTGGCCGGCTCCCTCCCTGGGAGTCGTGTCAAAGGGAAGTGTTGAAGAAACAGTCTTTTGCAACATATGATGTCTTTTTCGCTTTGTTACTTTTCAATTAAATGCACTCTTTTTTCCTATTATACAAATATTTAGCAAATTCAAGAGCAACAAAGTCCATCCAAAAAAAGAAGGCATCTCTTTAGCCACAATCACATTTGAAAACATCTTTTTCTCGTGGCATCAAGGCTGCCAAATGGAAAGGTCTCGCGCTATTCATCGTCGACTCAGATTGCGATTTGGCGAGCTGTTCTTTTTGTAGTATAGAACTCATTCAACACAAAAAGCTCCTTTCAGAGCATCGAAGCAATAAGGAAACATCCTTCACACGGCACAAATAGACAAATTCCATGTCAGATTCATACCTGCGGGTGTAATTATGCTTACCTTTTTGCTGTCCAAATGGGGGGAAGAAAAAAAAAAAGAAAAAGTTGCCTTGATTTCAAAGAAGCCCCTTATTTCCCTAAAGAGACTTTGCTACAGTTGCTAGCACACAGAAACACGGCTGCGGCGGCGGCCATTCTCTCACCGACGAGCCATAAAAACAAGAAAGCGCGTCCAATTAAGTCAAAGTAATGACTTAATAACCGAGAGCTTAATCGTTCCACTTTGACTCGGTTTATTCATAACGGTGTGGAACGTCCTCGCGAGGCCCGCCCGGTCGCCAACATTGAAAAGCCACACAGAGCGAGCCGGCGAGCCCCGCAGGTTGCAAACGTCAGCCGTCAATCACATCGGTGGCGCCCGAGCAAACAGCAAATCCATCAGCCGTTCCGTTCTGACGCGTAGCAGCTGCGGGCCAACAGGCAAAATGGCGTCTCGGACTCTCTTAGTCTCATATTCGTCCGCAATGTACATACGCTCGTGATGAAGAACCTCAATTCTTTTGGTAGAGCGGATGAGAGAAAAAATAAAATAAAAGTCTTTTAGCATGAGTTTTACATTTTCACTACAGGCACAGAAAAGGGTGTGTGCACTTGTGCAACCACATTTCCTCAGTCTATTGTTTGAAATAGTCCGACATTAAGGGTGCAAAAAATGTTGAAATGATGAATCGTTTCTTCGATTGATTTCTTTATGATCGCAAAACAACCTGGCTTTTCAACCAACAAGGGTGTGTAGACTTTTGAGATCCACCGGGCCGTAGATATGGCCTGGCCTGGCCTGGCCTGGCCTGGGCGGGGCGGGGCTGTCCTGTCCTGTCCTGGCCTGGGCGGGGCTGTCCTGTCCTGGCCTGGGCGGGGCTGTCCTGTCCGGTCCTGTCCTGGCCTGGCCTGGCCTGGCCTGGCCTGGCCTGGGCGGGGCTGTCCTGTCCTGTCCTGTCCTGTCCTGGCCTGGCCTGGCCTGGCCTGGCCTGGCCTGCCCTGCCCTGCCCTGCCCTGCCCTGCCCTGCCCTGCCCTGCCCTGCCCTGCCCTGCCCTGGCCTGGCCAGGCCTGGCGTCTTCCCCTTTCCCGCGCCGTGGTTTTATCTGGCTTCATTTACGCCGCCACTGGTCGCCCCTTTGCCCTCCCTCATCTGCCTCTTCGCGTTTATCTCCCGATGGTTCGTTGTCATGCTGTAGAGCCCCATCACACCATTCTTCTTCCCCTAATCCCATTGATGGATGATGCACTAGGGCAGCGAGGACCTCAATCGCGCCTGTTGGGGGAAGCTAATTCCGCTGATAGCCATCGTGTCGCGCTGAGTGATGATACGGACGGCCTGTTAGCGTCATGCTAACAGTGATGGGCTAAAGGAAATAAACCTGAAATAAGCGCTACGTTATGTACCAATGTACCTCCGTTTAGAACGACTCTGAAGGTGTGCAACTCTACATTTAGACTTGCCTGCGTGCTGTACTGTCAGAACATTGCTTTAAAAAAAAAACTGCATTATTAGCGAGGGTCAGGTTGCAAACGATAAGCGTCTCTGGTTTAATCGCCGAGCCAATTTGACCGTGACGTTCGCTAACAAACAACAACTGCTCTTCTTTTTTCTGAACAGATGGCTGCCGACGGTGACTCGCCCAGTCGGTCTTTTATTCTCAAATAAACCTTTTGCTCTCCATTGTGTGAGTTCAGCGCTCGCTATTTCTTTCTTTCTTTATTTCTTTATTTATTTTGAACCGCAGTTAAAGAGGAGCATCCTAAGTAAGTCTTCCACACCAGTGGGTAGAGCAAGAGTCAATTCCGACAATTGGCCCCCACATAAGTCCCCCTGATTGGTCGGGTTGGTTTCCGTGCTTCCATCTGTAAATAATGGAAATTCTCTGTATTTTTAATGTCGGGAGTCATTGTGATATTTCCCCCTGGGCCCCGAGACGTCTATATTTGCTTTAGCCCGGGGTTGCTTGACGCATATCGACGCCGACGCTCAATAATAGCCTGAGTGCTCTGTATTATTGATAAACAGGTTGGGGCGCACCTCCGAAGGGATCTGAAGGAAGGCGAATGACGAATGCTTATGGAAAGGGCGAGATAGGAGCTGTTGTGTTAGCGTCCGTGGCGCCGTCGCTCGGTTGTCAACCATCAATCGGAGTGGTAGGTAGAGCAAGCGCAAATTCCCCACAAGTTTGGATGGCCGTGATCCATGCGCTCTTTTTTTCGCACCGCTTTCACTGGCGCGCCCCGAATTGAACAGTAAGTCGGCCATTTCGGTCCGAAGCGGCTGTTTCGCTCGCTCGAATTACAGCGCTTGTCGTTTGACCAACGCCAACTGAGTGACCAACTTAGATTTGCTGTCAACCTTTCAAGGAAGTTTGTTATTGAGTCCGTTTTTGAATCTTGTTTTCTTCATTTCCTTGAAACCGGCCGGCCGGCGCCAGTGCGTGCGGCTGTGCTAGGACTGAGCGTGAAAACAAAGAGCCGGCCGGAGGGCAAGGCGAGGGAGGGATGGAAGGATGGATGGATGGATGGCAGCTGGCGTAAAAAGCCGAGTAGACAAGGAGGCAAACGCCGTTGTCGTCGAGGGAGCCTAAACAAGGGTGGGGGAAGACAAGATGAAAGTCTGCTGCTTTAGAAGAAGGTGAAGATGCTCATCTGAGTGTCCTGCTGAGTCGCGGTGTCGTGAATTATTCATGGCCGCTCGCCTCGCCTCGCCGTGCGCACGCTAACGAGAGGAAACCAAAAAAAACCAAGTTTGGATCGGAAGGTGTCGAGCTAGTTTTCTGAACAATGCGGCTGATTAGCTCGCTCGCTCGCTCGCTCACTGTTATTTGTTTACTGGCATTACAAAAAAGGCAATGAACTACTTCCCTTGATGGTGAACGCATTCACCTTCTACTCTTTTGCGCCAAAAGCTGTGGCTGATCTCAAAGCCAAAGCGACGCAACGTCGCCATCTACAGGGATCGATCCATCAGCGTTGTGTCGACATTACACTCCAGTTTCTATTTTCTCCGACGTTGAGAAGCAATAAGCTTTTCCTGCAATGTAATATTTGAAAAAGCATCCCCTGCTACGGCGGGATTCACCTGCCTTGATCTCCGTGAGCTCCCTTCGAACCCGGGGGAGGAGCAAGGGCAAAAAACAAAGCGGCGGCGGCGGCGGCGGCGCGGCACCGTCGTCTTATCTTTACACTGATCCGGCAGGTGGTGTAAAAAAGAAAAGGCAGGATATAAAGTGGCTGCTTAATATCCTCTCTTGCTGCAGTTGGTGCGTGTGAGCTGGAAGCGTACTATGCGCAGATGAAATATTAAAGGCGATATGACCGACGTGTGCGTGTGTTTTGTTTGCGTGCGTGCAGGATGGCATGGGCAACCTGAGAATAACAGAGAAGGGCCTCAAGCTGGAAGGCGACTCGGAGTTCCTTCAACCTCTCTATGCCAAAGAAATCCAGTCCAAACCGGTAAGTCACCGTCAACTTCAATTTGCAACGGGCAACTCGCCGTTGCATTTGTGCGACTGGCTGAGGTTTCTTCTTAACCGCAGAGATGTTCATGAAGCCTTTGTGCTTTCAAGAAAAAAAGATGTGCACGCAATCTCTGTGTTTCGGGAGAGATGAGGACGTCCCGCTGGGACTGACATGCTCCGTTGCCGCGGCCGCGGGAAGGATGCGGGATGACACATCAGAAACCGGCGTGCGTCAATTGTTTACTGTGAACCCTCGCGTAGAGAGAGACATCGCCGATCCACCTCACGATATAATTGGTGAAACTGAGATACCGTTTGATTTTTGTTTTGGTATCCTCCCACAACTAAGTAATAAACACTTTTGAAGGTGTTGTGTGGCGCTCGCAAACCAACCGTTTTATATTTAGACACCAAAAAAGATCAACCCGCCCATATAACAAGCAAAGTTGATTGTGGGCTAAGAATTGACCCTTGGGGGACGCCACGTGCGATGCCCTATTTTTGCGGAGAAATGTTGGAGATGAAACTATGATTCAACTTGGTGGCCCAATCCTTGTTTTTTTGTTTGTTGGTCTTTTCTGAAATGAATGAATGAAAGGAAAAGCTTTTGCTGTTTGTTTGTCCATCCGCAGGGTCGCCCCCTGTACCTGCAGTCGTCCCGAAACGTATCGGTCAACATCGTCAACAGCAACAACCAGCTGCTCACGCAACTCGTAACAGGTACCTAATGGAGCCTGGCAGCCTGGCGACCAATACAAATCACTCGGAGCAAACCAGCCAGCGTCTTTGCCGCTGCTGACACGCAAAAGGGACGTGAGCGGCGCCCGCCCCCGTTTCCTTTCCAAATGGAGAGCGACAGAATCAATCGCCGGTGTCCATCAGCCGTCCTTTTCGGCGACTTCTTTGTTTTGGGGGTCGTCTGACTGCTCGCAGTCTATTTCTTCTCGTATTTGAGCAGCGGCCGGGGCGCTCGCTCCCTCCCTCCCTCCCTCCCTCCCTCCCTCCCTCCCTCCCTCCAAAGTGCGAAGGCTCACCCAAAATGACGTGAACAGCAGATTGCTAACACTGCGCCAACCGTGGGGTCATTTTCCATTTGGCTTCATTTTCATTGGGCAAATTTGAATTGTTATTCAAGTCATTGACTTCGGAACTTGGTCACATTTTCTAGGATCCGGTGGGTTCAAAGCGCGAGGCAAGATGTTTGAGGTCAAATCCACATCCGGCAAACTCCTCTTCTCGGCCGACGAGCAGGAGGTGGTGGTGGGCGCCGAGAGGCTCCGGGTGATGGGTGAGTGCTTCGGCTCTTGGGAATGTGAACCTTTTGGACAAAATGCTGATGGAGACAAACGTTTCAGAGTTTGGGGTTTTTATGTCCAATCAAATTTCTTTCTGCCTCTCACGCTACACGCTGCCTCTATAATCGCATTGGCGTGATGTTGTGAGGTATTAAGAAGTGGATCAAGTCAGCCCAACTGACAGCCCAGGTAGCGACGACACCGCGGAATCTTTTGCCGCCAAAAAAATCCCCATCAGTCACGGTGATCCTTAAGCCGCCGCGTTGCGCTCATTTTTGAGTCCAAATGTATCTTGCGAAAAAAACAAAACAAGCGCCAAGGAATCCCCTCGCAGACAATTTGCTCCTTGCTTTTACAGATGGGAGCGATTACTCTGGCCACTCATCTACATGCACTTAACATCCTTTGCCGTCATCTTTGATTAGCGTCAGCCTGCTGGAAAGTGCCGGCGAGCCACAGATGGCACGGAGGAGATGGAGGCGCGGATAATTGGACGGACGTCGCATTGTTCCACTTTTAAATCTCGCCGTCCGTCCGTGCCGTGCTTTTTGTTAAAGGAGACTTATGCATTTTTTAAAGAAGAACAGCTCCCAGGTGTCTTGGGAACGTGTCCGCGTCAGGCTTTTTTTTTTTGGGTCACGCTCTCCTTTTAGCTTCGCTGGAGTCAGCTGGTCTTTGAGGGTGAGGTCCTGCCCTTGTTGTCGTGACAACCGGGACTGGATTTGTCAGAGAGGCCTACTCTCTGACGAGATAAACAACGATGAGAAGTATGTTTTTTGGGCGGACGTGCTCACTACTTTATCCAGCGCGCTGCCTACCAGAGCGCCATTATTTTCAATTTGGCGCACCCCCTGAAGGGCGTTGGACCGCAGTCGAGAGATCTTCGGCATAGACCGTGAAATAAGGTGTAAATAAGGTACATTAACGATGCATGGACCTTTAAATAAGGAAATAGATTGCAGCTGGCGCAATCTTTCACACCAGATACTTGGAAATACATCTTTTTGGCTTCCGAGAATTCATATATCTACTATATACAAATGAGTGCCTAAAATTCAAGACAGCTTTTTGAATCTGCCAAGGTAACCGACCGCTTTTCGGGTAGCACGCTGAACCCAAGCACCGGCTAGGCAGGGCACGAAAGCTTTCAGAAGCCCTTAGCCAGTCGTCCTTAAGTCCATTTAGTCCAAGAGCTTCCCCGGCCGGAAAAGTAAGCAGCGCCGGTGGCGTCACGTGGATGGCCAGCCGGCGGATGTGTTCAAAGTTCAGAGTCACCTTGATGCCAAGAGTGGAGCGCGTGAAGGGCTTGATTTACCTGACAAACGGGCTTCCATCCCATCCAAACGACGACTCGCTTCGTTCGGCCTCGACTGTGGACGGCCTCAAAGAAATTCATTCATTGGTTGCCAAGCGAAGAAGCGATGTGGAAAAAGTGATCCACTCAAAAGGACAATGCGGCTGGCAGGATCCTGAAAGCCCACCCAGGCTGAAAATCAGGAAATCTGGCTTGCCATCATCCCGTGGGCTCCACTCGGGCAATTACAATTAGCCTCCTTTCAACCCCCCCTGCGTTTATGTCCCATTGAGTCACGCTCCCCCCGCCTGTCAGGAGTCTGTCAGGAGTCAGCTTGATATCAGATATCAGTTCAGTTATCAGCTCGTGTGATCGTTGCCTTCCCGCCCCCGCCGCAAGGCAAATGGAGGCCAGGCTGATGATGAGTGTGGCGTGTTTTTTCTTTTTCTCGTCACGTGATCACAGCGACTTGCTTGGCGAAGGCCACCATCAATGATGCGCTGCGGCCAGAATTCACCACCAGACAAGCATGATGTGACATCAGAACAAGACAGCGAAACGTTACAAATACATGACTGAATCCAAACTTTAACAATCAATGCAAAATATTCTTTTGTTTTTCAAGTGAGATGACACCTGGTTTTGAGAACTGTTGTTTTGCTGAGAAGTCGTGATTTGCCGCCATCTTGTGGCAGCTTTGTGCCAAGGACTGCGTTGAGGCGTTTCATTTCGACGAGTGGATCTTTTAAAACCTTTTTAGTGGGGGCGGGTTATTTTTTCGATTTGGTAGCGCGAGGCCACCTTGTTCGTCGACAGCCGGCGCGATCGTGTTATAAGTTGACGGAGATGAGGTGTCTTCACTTTTATATCGGCCATCCGTCAAGGCTCCGCCGCGCGGCTTTTATTCGCCGCTGTCCTTCCTGCCGAGTGGACGCCGTTAAGCTGTAATGAGACGATCAAAGACAGCCGAGTTAGCGCGCGGTGGGTGGCGGCGGAGCTCCGCATTTCCCGCCGTCATCTGGAGCGCGTGGCCGACGCCAGACAGATTCCCGGTGGCCGAGAACGTCCGTTGCCTTCTACTCTACTCGGTCGGCTAAACATTGCAAGACTCTGACGTAGTGGCTGTCAAAGCCATTGTCATATTCTGGGCCGAAAGGCATATCGGGAGGAAGGATGGCTTTAATATGTACATTTCATTAGCACGTAACATCATTTCCGCTCAACGACTTTGGGGACCCCCCCCCAAGCGACGGCTGGCGTACTCTCGTTTGAGCACCCGCGGTCCCGCGCTGCAATGCTGTGTCCTCCCTCATCTTCCATCAATCGGGAGGAGTCGAGCGCACTTTAGCGCTCGTGTCATTACAGCATCCGGCCCGGCGGCATCATCGTGACAGCGTCATTACTGACGGATCTCCAAGGTGACTTTCAAAGTCGTCTGCGCGCGGCTAGGGAAGGGAAGCCGGCGTTAGCGGGGCGGCTTGAGAGGCACCAGATGTCCTTTAATGGGGGGGTAGTGGGCAGCACGTGGGCCTCGCAGTCGGGAGATCCGATGTTCCTCGTTGTCTGCTGCGAGTGCACGCGTGTCACAGCGACAAATTGCAATTGTCCCCTAGCTCCTGATTTGCTCGCCATACCTTGCGTTGTGACTCCAAGCAATTTAGTCGTGGTGCCTAGCGATGATGTTTACACCACTGTAGTCATTAATGGGATCGACAAAAGCGTCGGATTTAAAAGCCCAAAAAATCTGCCTTTGCATCCAATTGAGCTCCAAGGTAACTCATTCATGGGTGAAATAAGATTTGAAATCAAAAGTGCTTTGCTTACACAAAAACAAATGACTGTTCTAATTACAGCCGGCATGTTTTTGTTCCGCGAGCGGCCCCGTTTCCCCGCTTGCCAGCCTGAGCCGGTGAAAGCCACGTTGCTTTTGAAACACATCATGGAAAGCGCGTGATTACTCAGATGGAGAATTGATCGAGGCGGAAATTCGCAAACGTCAGCGCAAAAGGATCATTATTACCGCCGTGTCGCACTTCACTATCTGCACCTGTAGTCGACGCACTTCACTATCTGCACCTGTAGTCGATTTTTGTTTTTGCTCATATTTTTATGAAAGCAATTACAAAGGTCCATCAAAAGTGGTCAGGTCTGCTAATTGTATCTTTCTGGCTAATGTGCAATACGCCAACCGGGAGGGCTCATATCTTAAATATTGCAGTCACCATCCGGGCAAAGAAAGAATACGGAGGCTAGTTTTTGTAAAAAGTGCCGAGTCAGCGGAACATTCCGAGCCATACGTCGTTCCGTGCTGCGGCTCCCCTCACGGATTGATGTCATTTTTTCTTTTTTTTTCCCATGGCAATTGGAAGCGGGTAAAGCCGAGTGCCAGATGGATGCCGCCAATTTCCCGTCCATTGGGCCGCTTTTTCAACTCGGGGACGGAATGGACTTTGGCACGCAGGAGCTGCCTGCAACCCGTTAAGAAAAGCCGCATTGTCGGCGTGAAGAAACGTCACAGCCACGTGGCAATATTTGGTCTCTGAAATGTGGAACGCTGATGAGCAAACGGGGGGGCCGTTTGATGCAGACGATGCGCCGTTTGATGCAGACGATGCGCTTTTCGCCCGTCGGCGGCGTTCCCTTCGGACCGACCGACCGACCGACCGACGTTAACGATGTGGTTTAGCGGCCGGTTAGATGACGACACGTTAGTCCCGCCGTCAAACCAGGTGGCTTTTAATCGCAGACAAACTACATTTGACGTTTTATATTTGGAGGGCCGCCAAACTGATTGGCTTCTTATTTTTGAAAAGAAATGGAACATTTTGACTAGGCAGCATCAATCGCCAAAGACGTGACGTGTTTGCTTCTGTGAATTTCCATTCGCACCTTTCCTTGCGGCAGCTTCATTCCTAGCAGATCCAGACAGCTGGATTTATTTTGGTTTTGTTTATGCTTTACGTCAAGACTGGTCAAAGCAGATTGGGCAACGGCTGACGTTTGAGCCGGTGGAGTTGCCGTGACAACTCCTAAACGGCGCCAGGAAAGGCGTGTTTGAAAGAAATCTTTTGACAACCCGGTCGGTGGAGCTTAGATGTGATCTTAATGGTCCGAGAAATGTCTTTCACAGAAATGTTTTTAGGAGAACAGATGCTTGGTCAGGTTATCAATCTAGCGGCAAAATACATCCACTTCCTGGATTCAGCCATCTGGACGTGAACAAGCCAAGTGCTTCATTGGCAATTATTGGGCTTTGTGAAGATATTACTTTTTTGTGTATTTTTTATCTGTGCTTGAAAGAAAGAAAGAAAGAAAGAAAGAAAGAAAGAAACATCCAATGGTTATTAACCTGTTTTTCCCCCTCTGCGATACGCAATGGCTTTGAAAAGAACTCGATGGATTTGGTCTTGGAGCCTTTTTTTTTGTCTCGATCGCCCACCAACCTCGACAGCCAGTGCGTGTTGCAGGACAGATGACAAAAAATAGTTTCAATGTGCGTGGGTTTGTTATGGAGCCGACACGTCTAAGAAGTTGCTTTCCCCAAACGATTTTGCCAATGTTATTTTTGAGAGAGAGAGAGAGAGCGACTGAATTCGAATGAGTTTAAACAGGCACGCACGCACGCACGCACGCATGCACGCACACACGCTTGCTAATCAGCCTTCAGCGGCGCTTTCAAGTCGACGACCCCGCCAGGCCTCGTTTTTGCAGACGTCCCATTCGCTATCACTCTTCCCAATTAAGCGGCGCCGCCAAGTCCAAAGGAGAAAGTGAAGCTTCTGTCGCTTTTAGGCTTGAGCACCGGGTTGTTTTTCTTCTCCATATGTCTTTCATTTACAGTAGAGAGCGGAGCGACAACATTCTCAAAAACACGGGACGCATTTGATTTCCGAGTGACTCGCGAGGGCAAATGTTCCATTTCGATGGAGCCCTGTCAAATCTGCCCTGCAACAAGTGACGCTAAAAAAATGACATTTTCACTGTGGACTGTACAGCAAAGTCTCGCATTGTCGCGATTTGACGTTCACTCACTCGCTGTCGCATTGTGTCGGTTGTTTGGAGTGAGAGAGGGAGTGAGAGAGAGAGAGAGAGAGAGAGAGAGAGAGAGAGAACTTGTCGACACAGACAAGAAAGGAGACAATGTTCTTACAAGACATATTTTCACTTGCAGTCAACGCGCTGCTGTCGCCGAGTGATGCGAGCGAGAATATTAAATGATTTCTATTGGGTGGCGGCCCTCCCTTCTGGGTTGTCTCAAACCGCTTCAAGGTGAAACCAAAATAATCAGGAAACATTTGATGCCACATTAGGCTTCGAAATGTCGGGCTACCCGCTTTACCCTTCGGGCAAATTCTGCCAAGTAAGAGCGCTTGCAATTGGCTGGCTGCCCCAAACCAAAATGGCCGCCCCAAACCGAAATGGCTGCCTTCCTCCTCCGTTTCACACGCGAGACATCCCGTTGAGACGAGCACAACACTCTCGATTTCATTTCTTTCGGACTTTCCGCAGATAGAATTTCCAAGCATTTTACAAGGATAGCCGCTGGGGAGATGTTTTCAGGCACGCTAAGGCCCCTAAAAAGGCAAAGAGAAAAGTGGCAAAGTCGCTCAGCGACAAAGGTCTCGGGGCCTCACCTCTGGGCTGACTGACTGCAATCCTAAAAACGATTCAAAACTAACTGCAGCCAGCGCACGCAAAGCACAGCCAGCAAATCAGATGAGAAGAGTTGCCAGTGCAAATTGTCAAGATCAAACTTCCATCAAAGTCGACTTTCCGCCACAAGAATTGAGTGGAGCTTTCGTATTCAAGTAACTGAAGACTTGACATTAGTTTGGATTTCCACTTCCTGTGTTGCTCCTACACGTCAGAACCACAAAAGCAAACGGCTGCTTTCCAGCTAGCGTTAACGCTTAGCATGGCGTCCCTGCATATTCCTGTGGCTGCTTGTTTTTGGTGATATTGACGCAAGGATTGAAGCTGACGCGCTTAACTGCCCAAAAGCGATGGCTTGTCGCCAAAAACGCTCGTCCGAGACAGTGATTGTTAACAGCGGTACAAGATGCTGCGGCCATCTTGTTGCGGATGGAAGCGCCGCATCAGCCATCGCCAGAATGATTTTTTTTTCTCTCCACGCTGCGTTTCATCATTGTTGAGCTACTTCAGGCCAGGACTGATGATGTTTAGCTGCCCTATATTAACACACGCGATTGCATTCCTATTTAATAGCGTCATTTGTTCTCCTCACCTGACCCGCAAACGCGTGGGCGCTACCATGGCAGCAAGAAATCGCTTCACGGAATTATGTCAGCGGCAGGGATAGAAATAAAAAGCAGCGGTCGGATTGAGATTCCGACAGCAAATGATGTCAAGAGCAGCGAGCGACTTTTCCAAGGCCTTGAGTTTCCCGCCAGCCGCCGCCGGCGTCTGTTTGGCCACGCTCGCCTGCGCGCTTCATGTCCACATTACACACAAAAGTAGCAACAACACTTGTTGGCTTTTCACGCAAAAGGCCGCGCTGACGAAAGTCCTTTGGCAAGTGACGGCAATGATCGTTAAAGCGCGTCGTACGCGCGCGCGCGCGCGTCCCGCTAACATTTCATCAGCTTCGTAACCATCTGTTGGAATGAAAAGCATACGGCTGCTTTGATTGTGTCTGTCAAAAGCGCCACTTTGAATACAAAGCACTACTTTTGGCTGACAGGTTGAGCGGGCTGAGATAAAAGCTCTTACTTACGTGGATGTGTGATTGTTTTTTCTCCTATTTCCAACACACTTTAAGGCAACTAAAATATCTTCCCTTTTATGCAGCTGTGCTCCAGTTAAACGTCGAACCGGTTTTATCAATATATCCACCTGTGTATACGCGTGGAGTCTTCCCGCGCTTTCATCAGCTTCCATGCAGCGAGTCACAAAGTTGAAAGCAGATTCAACGATTGAGTCGTTGCAATTGATTTCTTTTGGGGATTTGGATTGTTTTAATTCCCATCTGATGAATTCATGTTTACAGTCGAGGTGATACATGACAATGGTTTTTCATATTCAATCCCCATTTTGTTCCAGGCGCCCAGGGAGCCGTGTTCAGCAAGTCG
Organism: Syngnathus acus; assembly: GCF_901709675.1. NCBI lineage: Eukaryota > Metazoa > Chordata > Actinopteri > Syngnathiformes > Syngnathidae > Syngnathus > Syngnathus acus. Next base: position 131,547 of record NC_051099.1, on the reverse strand, counting down.
GTGGAGACGCCGCACGTCCGGGCCGAGCCTTTCAAGGAGTTGCGGTGAGTTACTGTCGCTTACGTTTCTCACTCATTCACTTGACCTCATGTGGTGAGTGGAAGTAGTCTCTTTGTAACTACTTTAGAACAAGACGCACTCGTCGTATTGTCCTTGGGGATCATTAGTAGCCGTTGGGATGGTGACAGTCAGTATTGAACGCTTGTCAAAGCCATGAATTGAAAAGTCAGCTGTGCCCGGCCGGCCGGGCGCGCGTTCGTGCGTGCGTTGATGGATGCCAATCCCGAGCTCAAGATAAAAGGCAATATTTATGAGGCCATAAGTGACAAGTGCGGCGGCGGCGGCGGCCGAGAGGCAATGAAAAACGTTTTTTTTCTCTTCTGTTTGGTTAGCGTCACATACGTGGCTGGCCTTTGAGGGACTCTTGCCACAAAAAAAAATAAAATACTCCAACCTGTAATGATGATCGTCCCTGAAGTGCTGCTGCCTTATGGACGGGAGATTTATTGTCCGCAGCCTTCAACAAAACAGAAGGATGCTCAAAGTGAAACTCCGGCGGCAGGGCTTCAAAGTCATCAAGTGCACTTTCCGAGTCCAATTACGCGACTGTGCAACCTCCAGATTGGAACGCAATCCGTTCGCATGGATGCCGGGAGGAGCAAAGCAGCTCCAAATCTTAACCTGGTGTCTGTCTCTGAGACCACTTCTTTTTTTTTTTTTATACTAGGCGACACATTAGCCCAAGGCTGTTAGCGGTACGGCACTGTTAGCATAAGGCTGCTGCCGTGTTTTAGTCCCACCTCCTCTGCATCAATTAGTCTTTTCTCCACTTTTTTTTTTAATTTATTCTAGGCGACACATTAGCATAAGGCTGTTAGCGGTACGGCACTGTTAGCATGAGGTCGCTGCCATGTTTTAGTCCGGCCTCCTCTGCATCAATTAGTCTTTTCTCCATAATAGCTATTTTTATTGTTGTTTTTTTTCAAACTTTGTTTTCACTTGACATGTATTAACATAGTGCTTAATGAATACATCTTAATAAAACTTCCTGTCAAATTAGCATGCTGCGCAGCTTTCCAAATTAAAATCTCATCGGATAACCTCTGCCCTCATCTAAGTCACATTCATTTCAATGATTAATTAAACACACACAAATCCTTTTTCAAGGCTGTCTTGCACTCGCTTCAACGTGATCCATTAGCATTCACGCTAGCCCACGCCAAGGAAAACAAAACAAAAACGATTAGCGGAGTGCTGCGGAGTGCTGCGGAGTGCTGCGGAGTTCTGCGGTGTTGCCAATGCCGACCACTCTTTAATCTCACACTTTGCAAAACAAGAGAGGAGATCGAGCGCGTCGTAAGCCGCTGCCGTGAATACCGACGAAGGAACGTTCAGAAATACGCTACTCGCTAAACGTTAGCGCCGCTGAGCTTTCAGCAATGGGGCCAGTCGTGACCTGTTGGGAATTTTTGGGGAGCAGCAATGTACTGAAAAGGTTGAACGGCAGTTGCGTAAAGGTCCAAATGAGGTTCACCTTTAAACGTTTCATTTGTGAGCCATTTTGTCGGTGAGTATACTGCACCCTCCTTTGCACATGAAATGATCCCCCTTGCCGTTCCAATCTCATTTCCCCTCAGCGATCGATAAGCTTTCGTCGTCCTTTCGACACTTCATATCTGCAACTGGAATCAAAGGTTAATAACGCCGGATGGCGCACACTCACGCGGGGACACGGCAAAAGAAAGAGGAGAAATGATTGTACGTCTCTGACACCATACGAATTTGACGCCTCTTTGCATCCTCTCTGCTTTGCATCCTCCGTCCTTGGTGAACACTTCTAAATATATAAGGCAGGTTAAATGGCAATCTGGGCCGCGGCTGATTGCTCGCTCGCTCGCTCGCTCGCGTGGGGCTTTTGTGAACGCGGTCGAGCGGACAAAGAAGGTGAAGGAAGAGGAGGTAGTAAGTCTCAAAGATGGAGCTCTGCCGTCAATAGTGGAAATGCGGTCTTTTCCAACTGCTTTCCAGATTGACATTTGCTTGTGTTTTGCTCTCCAGGCTGGAGTCTCCCACCCGCTCCCTGCTCATGGAGGCCCCCAAAGGCATCCAGATCCTGGCCGAGGCCGGGGACATCCAAGCCATCTGCAGGAACGAGCTGCGACTGGAGTCCAAAGACGGAGAGGTGCCTATGACTGGAGTTATTAGCCCCCGGGTTTCATTTGATTTACTTGATTTATTTTTTTGCACTAGCCACTAACACTCATATCAGACTCAGCTTTCTTGGTCATGTATGTGAAAACACAAGTTATCTTTCGCCATTGAAATGAATGGGAATACCATCGATCCGCTCCGGGGCCCATTTTTTGCCAGAACGATGTTTCACATTTTTGGCCACCGGGGAGCAGTATAATGCAATCGTGACGACAAAAGCACCTGTACTGCAGGCCAGTCCGTTTTTTGGAGAGGATAAAGAATAGTATTGTGAATATGAGGCAAGCATGATATTTGCTTATATTATTTCATATTTAGTCCCTCCTTCAAATTGGAACAAGCAAAGTGATTGTCAAGGTCACCTTCATCCTCCTCATAGCAGCAGCAGCAGCAGCAGCAGCAGCAGCAGCAGCAGGTCTTAATGTACACAACTAACTTTTGAAAAGACTTTTTTGCCTCCGCCCCCTATCCCCCTCTTCCATTAATCCTCCTCGGCTGATGTGAAACAGATCTGACATCACGCCACTGCCGCAGAGCCGGGCAGGGAAATCCTTTTATCAGCGTTGGCTGATGTGCGGAACGGATCGGCGTGGAAGATGAGTGAGCGAGCGGCAAAAATGTACATGAAGCACAAAGTTAGAGACAGAAAGGGGACAGAGGGAGGACGTTAGGCGGAAGGAAGGAAGGAAGGAAGGAAGGAAGGAAGGAAGGAAGGAAGGAAGGAAGGAAGGAAGGAAGGAAGGAAGGAAGGAAGGAAGGAAGGAAGATCGGGACTCATGATTAATCGCTTACCCAAAAAAAAAAAAAACGATTGCCTAACACGTCATATTTCATAAGATCATTTTTCAACACATAAGGGACAAAAGGAAATTACAAAATGGAATCATTTATAGTATCGGGGACGGAGAGTCCAAACGACGACCATTGGCCGATTGGCTCGCAGCTCCACGCGGCGACCTCCGCCGGCCTCAATCCGTCTCTCGCGAGCCGATCGTTTGTCAGGAGAGGAGGTCGCGCGACATTTCCCAGGCGTCGCGGGTCACGCGGTGCCGCTCCGAGGCGCCGTTTTAACTTTTAATGGGCGACAGGAGCGAGACCCTTAGCCGTCTTTTTTTTTTTTGCTGCTTCTCGCGTATGAGGCGCGAGTCTCACAGGAATCCGCAATCGATGTTGGCTCGGAGCGAGTGAGTGGAAATGAGAAAGGGGAAGAATGATGCAAACGCGAGCGGGCCTGCAATGTCATGCCGACGTCTTTCAAATGGGAACATCTTTTTTTCCCCCCTCCTTTCCATACATTTTTCTTCGAAATGTTCAGTATGTTCGATTTATAATGTGACCCAAAAAATGAAGACATTGAATTCAACAGCACGCCCTTTGGACAGTCTCTTTGTTTCAAATGAAAAATATGTTTGCGTAACAACTTCTTTGGCCAGCGAGCCGGTGGAGTGATTGTGCGCGGCCCAGTAAAACACAGCAAGGGAGCGAGCGAGCGAGCGGCGGGGGCGGCCGGAAGCTAGGAGAGCAATTACAGTAAAGCCAGGTAGCCATCCAAAAGAGAGAACGCGTGAGGACCGGGCCAAGGTGAATTTCCAACCATTTGAGTTTTTTTCTCCACTTTGAGGGGTGTTACCACCATCCAATCTGCTGATTGATCTGCTGAACCTTGCCGCTGACGTTTGTTCTCTTCTCCGTCTGGTCCTCCAGATCTCGCTGGACGCCCGCCGCATCCGCCTGATGCGTCTGCCGGAGGGCAAGGCGTCCACCGCCGGCGCCTCGTCGTCCGGCACCAGGCAGACGGTCTACGAGGTTTGCGTTTGCCCCAACGGGAGACTTTTCCTCTCCCAGGCCGGCACCGGATCCACCTGCCAAATCAGCAACAACGTCTGCCTCTAGGATTAGAGACACGGGGACTCGCACGGGAACTGATCACGGAGGCCCTGATCCGTAGTTTTCGAAATAAGCGGGGCAGGGGGCGGAGCCTCTGGACGCTGTATTTATTACGTCATATTCCGGGAATTCAATCAGCTCGACTAACTGAAACTAATGTGTTTGTTTGTTTTATGTTCCTCCTTGCTCCTCCGGACAGATTGTTGGGAATATCCAAGAGGAATAATTGCTTTGAAATGGCGTGACCCTAAACTGCCATACACACGTTTTGTCACATGAGCCCGGCCGGAGAGGTGAGAGACTCCGATCAGGTGAGAGACTCCGATCCGGTGGCCGAGCCCCGCCCACTCTCCCGTGGCTTTGGAATTGTGCTTTTTGGTCACTTTGAGGATTTACTGCGACACCACTGATGTATTAGACTGCCACCCTAATGTCAAGCTAACGTTGTTGTTGTTGTTGTTGTTTTTTTTAATCTTACCCTTGAGTTTTCAAACATTGTTTAAAAAAAAAACAGAAAGCATTTGCATTCAAGCACATTGTAATGCTGGATGCTCTCTCAAAGCGACAAGCTCCAATTTCAGGTTCCCATTGCCAGATGCTTTCGAGTTTGTGGATAAATGAGGTTGCTATCCTTGTTCAAAACGCTGGAAGGTTGAGCGCGGGCTGAAATTTTGAAAGCATTTGCGTATTTTCCCACGCTCCCGTGCGCTCTTAGCCAAACAAGCGGCAGGTATATAAAGGTGTCCTCGGTTTGAAACTAGGTCGGGGGGTTTCAGCGTAGTAAAACTACGAGAGCCCACTCGAGTTTTCACTGTCTCTGAGACAAACGGCGGAAGCGACAGAGGATGTGTCACCGAAAAACGGATTAAACGTCAATAGGAAAACTACTCCAAAAAACCCGAAAGCCTGCGGTGAGGGATTTGTGTGTGCCCAGCCAACATCCTGGCGAATTACGCGACACGGTTCCGACAAAATATGCGACTCGTGCCGAAATGTCCCCGTTTTGTTTTCCCTTTTCCGTCGTGCCACCATCTCAGCTCCAGTTTGGTGGCAATTGTTTGGACTGCGATGCGTTCTCCAGCTGTGGTCAGCCCTTCTTGTTTCTTGCACAAGGAGGAAGTGCGCCTGTGCCTTCCTTACACTTGTGGCAAAAAGAAGCACATCATCATCATCATCACCACCACATGGCCTCCACTTTGCCGCCATCCCAACGCAACGAGCATCCGGAATTCATCATGTCCCAAAATCTCATGTCCTCAAATAATGCGCAAAAGGTTAAATAAATCAAGAGCCGCTACGGCTTGCCACATTGAGATCATCATCAGGCAACGATCGCTCAACACCAAGAAGAGGGAGTTGACGAGCTACTAATCAATCAATAATTGGCCACTATTTGAGGAAATGCGGTCTTTTTTCAATTTGTACACTCTGTGTTATGCCTTTTGAGTTGAATCGTGTGCACAGTTTCTCACAATTGTGTGTGTGTGTGTGTGTGTGCGTGCTGAGTGTTAAATGTGTGCTACTTTGACTTTTGACCTTTGGTTTGGTTTTTCTGCCCAAACTCAAAAGACGACCAAGAAGGGAAGCGACGCTTGGATTGAAATCGGCTTGGTTTTTTTGGGTTTATTCTTCAGTCCATAACTTGACAACCATGGACGTTTTTTTTCTTTGTTTGTTTTTTTAAACGTGCCAGAATAAAGAGGCATTGTTCAGAATGCTCGCACTGGTCATTGGAGTCATGTCTTTATTTCTTACGTCTTCTCAGTCACATCTTAGCGACTCGGTAAACTGGTGGTTTTTGGTAGAGGATAAAGAATATATGCCTGTTATTATTGTCTCCACAGATGCCACACGACTTCAAGCCAAGTGTCCCAATACTTGTGTCTTTTCACTGTTGCTTTCCTCAAAGTTACAAGGGGGACTTGTTTTTCCACTTTTCTTTCCTCCCCCCCACTTTTCTCCTTGCCTCCGTAATAGCTTCCATGCCGAGTCTTTCACGAGCAAAGCGTGGGATTAATGGCCGGCCGGCGGAGGCAAACGGGCGTCCGGGGAGTTTACCTGTCAGGACCCAGCGGCGGCGGCGGCGGCTCATATACGCTCGGACATTGTCGAGCAAGCCGGCGGCGGACGTCATCTCGGAGGAATGCTGGAAATGGAAGGGGGGGGGGCTAGCTTCAAAAGAAGGCCAAGGCGTCGTAAATAAAATGCGATGCGGCAAGCGAGGGATGTTTACACGTGCGGATGGCCGTCGGTGCTCATCTGGAGACTCGTTGGACTTTCTGATGGTCTGGCCGAGCGTTCGGGGGCTCCCCTCGCAGTGTTTTTTTTCTCTCGCTCGGACTGCCGTCCTGAGGTCATGCGGTAAAAACGAGGGAGGGAGGGAGGGAGGGAGGGGGCCAGCCGGGTGCTTTTACCTTGCAACTGTCGTCCGTAACCCCCAAAAGTATTCACACGCCAGGCCTTGTGCAAGGATGGATGAATGCATCCTAAATGTCTTATTAGTCAGTTCAAATGAGCTCATGGGTGCAGCATTAATAATATCATTCTAGGCAGAGGATAAAGAATGCACCGCATAACTTTGGCTAATTCTAAATTCAATCATATGTATGCCAGTTAAAAGTTAAAAAGACAATTGGAACCATCCTGGGGGCCTGTCAAAAATGAAAAAGAGGAAAAACAAGACTCGACCACAGTGAGTGTGAGTGGACGGTGTCTCTTTTTTTGGTGGCCACTTTTCCATGCTTTGTCGGATGGCCCCGTTCCCGCTCCCCTGACCATGATTTGACTTGACACAGCGCGACCAAGGTAGTGAAGGTAGACACACACGGTGAAATCACTCCCTCCCAAAATCCGCTAGCACGCCACCCGCCGGCCTTTTGCCCCCCCCCTCCGAACCGAAATGGCATTGCACCCAAGTGCTGTCAGCTGCGTTGATTGCCCTTGAAAGGTGCGCGCCACAAACAAAACAACCGTATCGCACTTGTTGGAGGCACTTTCGAAGAGGACATATGAAGGCAAATGGACTTTTTGATGTCTTGTAAAGCAATAGCTGCGTGTCTGGAGTGCCCGCCCACGCATCAAGTGTGAAATGAAACAAGCAGGAAAATCATTAGCGAGTGTGATTTGCGGGTGAACAATTCCAGCTCCGACTCCAGCAGCTCCACGTCCATTTGGGCAAATGTGTTTCCGAGCGAGCTCTCGGACACGTTTCTAAGAGTCGGGCTAATTAACGTAAGAACCGTACCCAAAGCCAAGAGGTAAGCAGAGCTGCAGATGTCATAACCATGCATTAGCACTGATGTTGTCTGTTCGGTTCATTTTTCTCAATACGTTGGAGTCTGATTTTTAAACCTTTATTTCACTCATTTTAATTCAACAGTCTTGTCATCAAGTTTTTGTCATTGTTTCAGTGTTGGTTAGCAGTAGCCGATTGTTTTTTCCCCCCCAACCATTCTGAATTTGTAAGCCTTAAGAAAGTTAAAGTGTTGCTCTTGAAACGAGTATGACACATATTATCATTTCACGTGACATCCACCGAGATTGCGCTCGCGTGAATTCTCCACACTCGATGCAAATACGCCCGCCATCGGCACGCTCAGAATGAACTTGATTTCTCCGACTTTTTTCTTTTCTTCTCTTCCTCTTCTTCTTATCCACACTCTCACGCGGCGGAGGGGATCGGCGGCCGGCCGAGGCGGCGCGTGCCGCTGAGTGCCCTTTAATTACCTGCTTAGCTCTGGCAAAACTGAGGCAGAAAACTGCCAGGGATGCAACTAATTGACGTCTTGTGTGAAGGGTATAAACAAATGCACTGGAGGAAGTCTCCCGTCAGTCTGCCTTCACCGGAAGAGGTAAAGGTTCACGAAGGTAGCGGAGTGTCATCCTAATAATACGAAAAGGAGCGACTTTTGCTTTGAGGCTTCTAATTTTGGAGCCTCGGAATAAAAAAAATCCCCAAATTCTCACTTTGATGCCGCAGTCGGAAGGATGAACGGGTTCGAGTCGAGTTCAGTGTCAGAGCCGGGCCGACTTCCCCTCCTGTCGACGCCACGCTTTGGTGGGAAGACGGGCATGCGGACGAGAGCTCATGATTCTCAGCTTCCTTTTGTGTTGTTTTGCTGAAAATGGAACAAGAGTTACAACTTGTAACTTACAAGTCAACACGGTAGTGTAAAATGTTGGACAAAAAGTGCCATCTTATATTTGCTTTCACTTTCCGAACACACCCAATAGCATTAGCGGCGCAATGCTACTCGGTCACTGCTAGCCGTCAGAGCTAGCATTAGCATGTTTGGGGTTTTATAGCAAAACTTGTTTTTAGAACGAAGATTTGACACATTTCTAGCGCCATTTTGACAGTAAATATGAAATCAATGGTCCAGTTTTAAAAATAGTGGTCCTTTACTTGTCGTGGAATGACTCCTACTGTGAAATTTCGTTCGGATTTTGAAATTGTTTCTGTGCTTCAAGGGATGGAAGCAAGATGGGGAATGAAGCTGACACCCAAATGCAAAGGACGTGAGGTAAGCCTAAAGTTTCCCCTCCTTACTAGGATGGTCCTTAAGCAATTTTCAAACATCTGTCAAGTGTTTTTTCCATCAAGTGCTGCATAATGATGCTGTGCACTGCAAATCCCAAAATCAATTCAGCTGCTTGCCTTCATATGCTAATTGTTGGGGGTGAGTGGCCTTTAGATTTGCACCTCTGCAATTATTTGAAATGACAGTTACCCTATGCATGAATCCTATTGCATTGGCAGAGATTGAAGCAGCCCTGGCAAAAGTACTCCTGCTCAGTCCTTAAGTAGAGGGACACTTGGAGTATGGGTGGAAAGCCAAAAAGAAAAGAAAGCAGCTTCACGACTAAAAAGTACTTGGAAGAAGTAGAGACTCAGAAATAAAAAATGTTTTTCTTTGTCAACGATATCAAGTCCCTAACTTTGCTAATACGTGTTCATGTTGGTCGTAACGCCAGAAAATTGATAATTTCATGCAACTCTTGAGGTAACTATTTCCAGGAAATATTAGTCCAATTCTGCACACATTTTTTCTCAACACCTTTTGGGGAATGGGGGGGTGTCGGAATACCAGGGATGTTTCACAAATGACATACAGACTTTTTGCATCAAGTGTCAGGGCCCTCTCGCTCCTCCTCCAACTCAGTCCGAGTCACCCTCAGCAGGAGTCGTAACGAAGCAAACGCTGCTGCCCACATGCCTTTCGAGGCTCACCGGTGCACTTATTCCGCCATTCATGATTTGCGGTATGGCGCTGAAAACGCCGCTGCGGAGGTCCTTGAGCGAGCACGTCCAAGTTTCCACCTACAAGGCTTGGGACGTCTTCTGGAGGAACGTGAGGGAGAGGCGGCTGTGGGGTGAGTCGCGATGGCAACCGCTACTGTCCACTGTTTGGCAGATGTGGATGGTGTATAGTTGAGTTACAAATGGAAAAAAAAAATAGCAACATTTGACAAAATCATCATGTTTTGAATTATTTCAATTGTGCTTAATATCTGGAGATGATAAATATAAAAGACATTCATCCTTATCATTGCTGCCTAATGGAAATAATTTACATTTGGTGACTATTTTTTTGGAGGCTACATTGAACCCCCTAGTTTTGGTGGAACAGCATTTGTCGAGTCGAACAACAGCGCCTCCCTCCCTCCCTCCCTCCGTCCGTCAGGTGGTGATGAATCAAACGAGCGCCGCTGTGGACGTTTATATTCGTCGACCGAAATGCAACCGCTTACTGCCACTGACCGATATCAACGTCAAGTATGTTTTTCAACTTCTGGAAATACTGCGCACGTTATATAATTGTTACCGTCCTGTTTTGGCGTCGTTTTCAACTTTTAGTCCAGTAACCAAAACGTTCGGGTTCAGGACAAGGGGGGGAAAGAAAAAAAAAAAAAAAAGCAATTCTGTTGATCTACTGTGCTGTAACTGCTCGGCACCTTAAGTTTTATTTGGGCTGTTAAGTTTTTTAATGAAGCGGTAATGATATGTGAAATTGCCATTGGAGGAGGAATTTGAAAAGTCAGAGAAAGAGCCGTAGTTTTCTAGTATGCAGCCAACTTAAGTGGCCCACCAAAAAAAACGTCATTGCATCAAAGCGTGAGGCTCGGCACATCCACAAGAGCGTCGAGATTGATTGGCCGTTTCATGACTGATTTGACGCTGCGGGTGGCATCCCGAGGCCGGTGGAGGTTTTGCGTGGCAACCTGCAAAAAAATCCGAAATCAACATAGCGAGTGATGAAAATGAAGCTTTGGGTTTTTTTGGAATGCGTTTTGGCCATGACAGTTTGGAGGGGTTTCCCTGCTCACAGTTCTGGTTGCCTGCCTGCCTGCCTGCCTGCCTGCCTGCCTGCCTGCCTGCCTGCCTGCCTGCCTGAGAAAATTGACACCGGCTCCAGCCGGTGACGTCAGAGCGGTGACGCCGACCCATCGGCCCGTTACGTCATCGGAAGAATCCTCGCGAAGGCCGTGGCCTGGCCTCATTATGCACAAGCGCATCGAGCGTCGTCGCACCTCTAGCAATCTCTAGGAAAATTGAAATGCAGGCGATGATGGAGCTGTTTTGTTTCTCTTCATAAATGGCGGGCGGGCGGGCGCAGCGGAGCTGAAAGCGTAGATCGTCCTTAGCATAGTTTGCGCAGCCTTAACCAAATGGCCTGATTTCAATATGGGAGTGGCTTTTGTTTTAGCAACTGGGTTGCTCTGGAGTGAGCCTTGTGCGCTTTTTGTTGACGGCTTGAGGACATTTAACAAAATCCTCATGATTGTCCTCGGCTTGCAAAACAGATTTATTGGTCATCTGCGCTCGCGCGCCCGCCGTGTCCCGTTGCCTCTTCTTCATCATCTCTCTCACCGTCTCAATATTTACTCCTCCGTAACTCACGGGCCAAATAAGGTCTCTGACCCGCAGCGGCGCTCTAAACAAAAGTTGTGTAAGCTTTTCCCCTCAGCCGTCATTGTGACGCTTTTCCAGAAGCCTGGAATGATTGCAAAGATGGCCGACAGTGGGCATTTGTTCTTTTTGTACTTGTGAGCGCTCTTCTGTGGTAATACGACGGACGGGCAGCATTCAATCAGAGTTTTATAAGGCCGCCGTGCGCCGTCGCCTCTGAAGCGCGCGCTTCCTTTGCTTTGAATGTCCCTAATTAACCTTCACCCGCGGCAAACATCCAATGCGGACGTCTCGCTGTTCCGCTTCCTCCTCTACGGGGACCCAAAACATTTCCCGCTGACGTTTGGCCATGTACTGCTTAAGGCGATACGAGCTGCAAACCTTTGTGATGAGGAATATTAGAATTATCCGTGAAGGGAATGATTTTTGGTCGCTCGCCAAAATGCGGCGCCAGAGTATCGCTGGCGTTCCGATGCAATATTTATCACACTGGTACGTCACAAAGTCATTTGGGGAACCGTTTTGGTTTCTATCCGCTCAGGAGCCGTCGTCACGGCCGCCTGCATTGCGTTTTAAGCACGTCCGTCACGTGACAACCTCAGATCTTTTCTTTCCATATCTTCCGTTTCTCTTATTTTTCCCCTATTGCGCCTCTTCTTTCAGACTCGAGGGATTTAGCTTCCGCTCTCCATTTCCAGATGTGAAATAGGAAAATATCCATACGGAATAGAAATGTACAGGATTCACGTTTGGAGTTGGTGGAAGCCAGCATGAAGATAGGGCATCTTTGAGTGATTTACCCAAACATTCCTTACCTTTTGTTTTTCAGCATTGAGCTCAGGGTAGGATGGATGAAGGTTTGCCGTGGCGATGGAGGTTGGCCCCTTTTTGTGTAATTCTGTCTTTCTTTTGTCTTTGCAACCTCCCACGTGACGGCGACGGCCTTAACCAGATCGTGCGTTTGTCGTCGTGCGCTGGCTGATAATCCAACGTAGTTTTATGGGCTTGTTCTCTTCCGTGCCCAGCAGGGATTTGAGATTTTGGACAAAAGAGGAAGACAACGTGCTCCTCCCTCACACCGGACACCTGTTAGGCGACATTCAATTTGCAGTTAACACGTTTTCCATTTGCAGTTAGTTGGCCCAATGGCAAACGTTGGAGCTCACCCAAACGTTTTCATTACTCAACTCAAGATTCCAGGCAAAATTTCGTCATTGGAAATTTCCTTTCGGAGCAGCGAAAACACGCTCGGGCGAAAGCACTCGCGTTTGTTGTTATTGTCGCGGGTGTCGCTTGAGATCTTAGCAGCTTGTTTGTATAAAGAAAGGTCATTTGTGCAGACGAGCCAGAGACGCTCGCCTGAGCCCCTTCTCGGAGGCTTTCGTTCCATTTCATCCTGAGGTGATGCAGCCATCTCCTCCCCCCCCCCCCCCCTACAGTCATTGTTTTCTTTGATTGCAGACCTCCCAAAGCGAAACACTGGTGTGAATCTGCCCATGTCAAAATATGCCGCAGGAGTCGTCGTGCGCGCGCGTCTGACTAAATTCCAGCTCGGCTGTTTTGACAGCGCCTGCCTCCCTCGCTGGCACTCACCAATCAATCCCTTTTTTTCTTCCCCTAATGGAAACGCAGCAGCGTTTGTACCAAAATGGCTCTCTGAGAGCACGCTAAGGCAGGAGGCGAGAATCATTTGCATTTTTGCTGCCTAATTTGGACGGGGGGGTTGGAATCCGTTACGGTTCGTAGTTCACCCTTTGCTTTGTTTACACATTGACGGGGGGCAAATTTGACCGCATATAAAGTAAGCACTGAAGTGGTTTGTTTATATTTTGATTTCCGTGGTAACCACAAACTAGTCGAGCCTGAATTCTTGCCATTTGCATGCATCTTTGCGTCAACTTGTTTGATGCCACGTCACTCAATGAATTGACTATCCACGTGTCTATTTTCAAAAAATGGTCTCGTTTCTTTTCTCGTTTACATTTTGCTTTGACTTGATCAGCGGCCCATTAAGCCGTGGCTAACTTGAATCTGTAACATATTTTGTGTAAACATTATTTCCAAAACGCTTCCAATTCTGCACTTAGCTCTCATTTCCGATTTAGATTTCATCAACAGCCCATTTGGGCAGAAAACTCGATTAGGAACCTCAATTGACTTTGCACCTGTCTCGCACATAAACTTTTTTTTTTTACTTTAACAAACGGTCCCTCTCTTCTCATTTGTCTATTTTGATTTCATCAACCATCCATTTTTTTTTTTTTTTTTCCCTTGGTCTTGATGATCTGGTGCGACGCACGGCTAGCTCCCGCTAATCTTTCTCCACATTCATCATACTTGTCAACTCAAGTGACTTCTCCGTCTCCTCCGGCTGAGATTTTGGCCACCCTCGCCTCACGTCTGCTCTGACCGGCCCATCCTTGCTCCGGAACCGTTTGCCGGAATCCTTTGTGCCGCCCGGGGAGTTGGATCGGAAGGTGTAAAAGGCTGGGACCATAGAAGAGGCAGCGGAAAGTGCAGGAGAGGAGGCAAAGTCGCAGAAGCAGCTTAGGAGTGGTGTCGGGCGAGATAAGGGCGGCCGGTGCAGATAAGATCCGAAACAGCAGCAGGTCAGCGGCCAGGTCAGCGGCCAGGTTGCGTTAATAACGGAGTCGTGTGACTTTTTTTTTTTTTTTTTTTTTTTTCTTCCTCCGTGTCAAAACACAATCCGATTTTCCTTCGTTTGTTTTCGTGAATGGAGCTCCCAACTGTGGTCGAGTGTGTAAAAAAACAAACGGAGCCTCAGTGGCTTAAAAACCTTGGCAATGACACCCGATGCTAATCGCTCTCTGAACTGACTCATCATACTCCTCTGGCGAGATGCTTTCGATTTTCTGTCCTCCGTCCATTAGCCGCCTCTCAAAAGCTCCCCCGGAGAGACGCGGCGGGGGCCCGTTTAACCATCGCCCGATTGTCTCCGGCTTTAAGGGAAAACGGCAAGCCGGTGAGTCGGCCTCTGAACAACGGTTCAACAATGGTTGCTTTCCTTGGCCGCCGCTTCTCCACTAGTTTCAGTCAGACGAGGGAGGAGGGCGGGACCAAATTGCAGGTGTCGGGAGACAAAACAACAGCGGGATGGATGAAAGCCAGAGTTCCATTGAACGATCAGGCTTTTTTTTTTATATATATATTATTCTTCTCTCTGGAAACTAATTTAAGTGTCCCTCCCTCGAGTTGTCGTGTGTCCTCTCGGCTTCTACGAGCATATCCACCTTTTGTATCTTCATCCAACCGGGCCGACCTTTCTCCCAATGACAAATAAATAAATAGCACGGCCCCGGTGGCTGGTGTCGCACTGTAGCGGTGCTATCCTGCCGCCAGGTGGCGCATCTGCGTCAAACCCCCAGAAAGACGTCAGTCGTGAGAGAACTGAAGGACATTTCTGGTGTACTGAACTTCATCACGGCAGCGCAGAAACGATCAGCGGAATTTTGAAACAAATCTGAACCCTCGTTAGATTTCTAGAATGTCATCAATTGGCAAATTTTCTTGACCGATGGCGGAATATCATCTTTGTTTCTGCAGCGTAACAAAAATAGTAAGAGCTGCAGCAACAGAATTACTGTCAGTGACCCACTTCCAGCCTTTGTGTTGGCGGATGTTTTTATTATTTGAACCCACAAGACCATGCGCGCAAACACACACGCATACGCACGCACGTATTGTGCTGGCTGCTCTAATCATTTGGTTCCACACAGTGTCTGCTAGCGTAGCATTAGCCTAAATACATACAGTATGTCTAATTAAGCCTGCAGCAGGTTGGCCTCGTTTGTCTGTAAGCAAAAGATAGATGCTATTTGACAGCAGCCGCCGTCGCCGCCAATAACGCTTATCGTATTTGCACAAATCGTGTCTGGAAGTGTTTATTGCCTGTCAAGCGTAAATGCGGAGGGGCTCGGCTTTTATTTGTAGGCCCTTTTGGAATACACGGCTACTTTGACTTACGAGGCTTAACCGTTCACTCGACTCATCTCGAGTCAAGATTCTCCATCCAAGTGAATGGACGCGGCGTAAAGGGCTTCTTTCCTCCCCTCCTCCTGTGCCATGCGCGTAATGGTGCCTTTAGCCGTCGTCCACCTTTGCCACCCACGGGCTTCGCTCCCCCAAAGATGGTACCTTTAATGTGGTGATCTTTTCAGATGAATGATTCTCGATAGGGAAAGATGGCCTAACCTTTTCAGCGGGGGCAGAAAGACCTCTTGAGCGAGATGCGTGCAAACAGACGTCACCTTTTATAATGGCTGAGTTGAGCTTGGAAGGAAAAAAAAACTTTGATTAAATATACAACTTGTGTTGTTGTTTTTTACCTCTAATGTGTGCAGAGTGCATTGATCCGTGCGCAGGAGTCGTTAGGGAATCTGGCTCCTATGCCAACGTCAGACAGATTCAACAACTCTCTCGTACTTTCTAGAGCAATCCGTCTTCTGGTCGGCCTCGTGGCGTTGCGGTCGTTCAAAGAAGTCTCCGGATGCATTCAAAGGCATTTTGCAGTGCTCAGTGAGTCAGTTCTGCGCTGGAGTCGAATCGATCCAAAAATGGCAATTTGGAGCCCGGAAGAGTGACGGAGTGACGTAAACACGGCCGCTAACAGGATGCTAATAGGATGCACGTCCAAGTTTGTGCTCCGAATCCCCAAAAGGTGAAGTCCTGGGCAGACGGCCAACTCCGTCCGCCATCATCACCCCGGCTCCCGTTAAGTCCCTCAAGCTGCCAAAAGAACACTGCTGGGGATTCGCAAAAAGAGTCAATTAAACATTTGGAGATTAAATGCGGCTCCCCTCGACACACAAGTGGATTAGGAATGGTCGATAATGAGCCAGCCAGCCAGCCAGCCAGCTCCCCCCCCCCCCCCCCCATTTTCTTTTCTCTTGTCCCCTGGACATTTGACATTGAGATTTTACAGGGAGAGGAAAGCGCCACAGTAGTCAAATGTTGTCCAGTTTTCAAAAAAGAAAATCTTGAACTGAGCGGAAGTTCTCCTCATCAGGGTCTCGGCTTTCTGTGCTTATCTCAGACGACTTTTGGCAGGCGGCGGCCTGATGATGCTTGGCTGCCACGTGGCTTTCTCACTCATGTTGATCGGTTACGTTTGCTAGATTGAAAATGCATTCATGGAGGGAAATACTAATGGGCCCGCCGGGCATTTCCCCTGTTTGCCAGATGGCCAGTCTTAGGTATGCGACCATTGTTTCATTTGTTGACTAGAACATTTTTGCGTTATTGTGGATGTGGTCGGATGTTGAAAATGATGATCATCTGACATCGACCGTTAATGAGCGACGAAGATTCGGGCGGCGGGAGGGGGATTGCCGATAAATCGGACGCATTTTCTATGAGTTCTGCGCTCTGACAGATGAGCAGAAATGACGGGCAGAACAATCCCAGGCGGCCTTCTCAGGAAGGCGGCGATGAATCACAGAGGCATTTCCTGAGCGGGCCGGGCCGGGCCGGCGGGACGATTCTTCAGTATGCGTCGGTCGGCGCTCTTACGGGCAGAGACTTCCTCTTGTTGCGCTCGCTTCACCTGGAGCCAGCCCAAAGAATGCCGGCCAAAGGTTTGACAACGAGGCACGGTGTTCCTCATATTTGTAACTTTGTACAAACGATTGACGACGACGACGAGAAGCTGCCGAGACCAGAGCGCCTCAGAAGACGTCCGAACCGCCGTTGGTTTTTAAAGACTGGCATTTTCTCACTCAATTATTGCGACTCCCAGAGGACCATTTGACGGCAAATAATTGGCGTCCAAATGGATTTTTTCTTTTGTCAGGCCCGTGGTGGGTGTATGTGTCCGTGACAAGCAACCATCAATTTTACTGTGTTGCCACTGCAGACCCATCCAAGCAAGCCTCAATTGGCTTCAGGTGGGATCTGACCTGACCTGACTCACTGGGATGGGGAGGAATTTCCAAACACTAATCGGGCCCAAAGTCCGGTAATAGATTCCTGGCAAGGCGGGGCTGCTGGCAAGCCCGCAGAGCGCCGCCGCCTTTCCATCAAGCTCCCGAACAAAACACTTTATTTATAGTGTCGTCAACAAGGACACTTTGTTTTGTGCTTCCGCTGGTGAGTTGGTTTGCTTCCGTGATGTGGTGATCTTTAATAAATGCTTTTCTCCACTTCTCTTTATTGGAGCTTAAACGTACAATTGGAAAAATGTCAACAGGAAGAAGTTTTTTCATTTTCACTTTGGTCGTATTCTGGCGAGCGGCCAGAACGGACCACTTTTGTCGCTACGCTAACGTCGCGCGACGTGTCCGTGGAGCGTCTGTAACACAGGGTGAGGCCAAATTTCAAGACGCTTCCTGTCCGAGCCACTCGGAAATACCGAACCCCAAAGCCTCTGAGGCTTCCTTCAGATTAGACTACACACACACACAGGTTTACACAACAGTAAACTGGGACACACCCCAGAGCACACAAGTAAGTAAGTAAGCAAGCAGCCATGCCAAGTTTGCGGGGGTAAACACATCATGCACGTCCCCTTGTAAGCGTACGGCCGCCTGGCTGCAACACACACACACACACACACACACATTTGGAACTCCCATCCGTTGGGAGTATTGTTGAATTCTTCCTCTTCTGACGCCCAGCAGGCTCAGGAAAAGGAAATGCACTCTTGTGTAACCTTTCTACACAGAGATACTAAAAGAGAGAGTTTTTTGTTGTTGTTTTTTTGTGACAAATTGCGATCAATCCCGGTCTCGACATGTTTTACCGTGGAGGCCAAAGTTGAGGATTGAATCGGAAGTGGTCGCTTTCTCAGAAAACCGGAGCTTGTCTCGGACTTCTGACCTCCATTTGTCCTTTTTTATTTCCGTCACCCAATGAGATTTGGAAAAAAAAAGTGACAATCCAGTTTGGACAAATGAAGGAGTTGAAGCTGCAAGTAGCGTAGGAAGTCAACGGAAACTTTTGAAACAGCCTTCTCGTACAAGTGAGTCTCCGAAGAAGTTGATGAGATACTCTTCTCCCTCCGCTCGGAAATTAATGTAGCGAGAGCCTTTAAGAGTTTATTCACATTTGAAAGCTGCAATGCAAACACCTCCGCGCAAAATGGAAGGCCATTAGCACTAATGGCGTACCTGACGAAACCTCAAAGACGTACACGT
Organism: Syngnathus acus; assembly: GCF_901709675.1. Taxonomy (NCBI): domain Eukaryota; kingdom Metazoa; phylum Chordata; class Actinopteri; order Syngnathiformes; family Syngnathidae; genus Syngnathus; species Syngnathus acus. Next base: position 113,388 of record NC_051099.1, on the reverse strand, counting down.
CGTGCCGAGGACTTGGCGGCCCATTTGGAGACCTTCTCATTTTGGCTGAGTGTCGTTTTTTTCAACGCTAATCTTCTTAACGACCTTCTCTCTGTTTGTTGTTCGTTGTACAATCCGAGGCAATGAAATCGTCAGCTCAATGTGCGAGTGGATGCGACCGACCGACCGACCGCGCAATGTTTTGATCTCTATCGGCCCTTTTCCTTGCCACCCCATTGCGAGAAAGGCAAAACGTCTCGGGATGACGTTGGAGAAATACGCGCCGGCTAATGATTTTGACCTCACTCTGACCGCAGTGATTCAACTTTCCGAAAAAAGAATGCCAGAAATATGAATGGCTAAATTCCCCGCTGATGTTCACATGTCGGGAGCAAAGGGTTATTTTAGGGCACTCCCCCCCCCCCCCCCCCCCCCCCCCGGTGTTTAGATGGTCTGCTCCTGACCAGAGGAAGAGGAGTGGCAGGGAGGGGAAATGTCCAACAATGACTTTCTTAACATGAAGCGTGACACGAACGACACATCAGCACCGCTCTTCCTCGCTCCAACTCGGGATTTGAAACTTTGCCCACTTTGGATTTCATACTTTTGACAGTCCTCTTTTGTTTGGGTTGAAATTGCTGTGAGTATTTTTGTGGCATCCAAATGGAAGTTTGCTAACAAGCTTGAAGCATGTTAATCCCAAGTGAGTATGTGTTGACTCGTAATCCAATGTCTGTGCACGATGACAGACAGCTGCTATTTAATAGGCCTCAGCGAGATAAGCATGTTTAATTAGCATCGTGAGCAGTAATTAATTAGAAGCCCATGACGCCTTTGCTACTGTGAATGTTTCCTCAAACGTCTGTTTGCGCATATAGGAAACTTTTCCCTTCCGTTTGCGATACCTGATGTTAAAAAGTGTTGATTATGGCTGTAAAATAAAATCCGCATCAGTGACTTAGCTAACAACTAGCGCTACTTGATCATAACTGACCCAAAAAAACCAGACTTTATGTCTATTTATTGATTGTTTTATACCTCTATATTTAAACACCAAGATGTTCAAGCAAACCGGATGATTCCGTCCAACCATCTTAACGCTAACGTATAATGTGATAGACGACATGCTAATGGAGATTAGCATCGTCGCTAATTGTAAACCTAACTCTAGATTATGATGTATTCATTCTCTCCGCTATTAGTGTAGCTCAGTTGGGGACCTTCTCTGCCTCGCTCCTTCATCCATAGAAAATGGCTCTCTACATTGTCTTGATTTTGACATTCCAAAGTTTTCAAGGGAGCGCCACTTCTGGAGCCAACTACCGACACATCACCCACCGACTCGGTTCTTTTGTTCCTTTTTCCGTCAGCGGTTCATCCGTGTCGACATTTGGACTCTTCCTGTCACTTTGAGTCGGGAGCGGTCTTGATCAGTAGAGCCGAGCAGCTGCAAACGCAGAAGGGAATCAACGACGCGCCGCATCGTGATCTGTTTTGTTTGGAGAAAGAAAGAAAGAATTCCCCCGGGTTGGCCGGCCGTCTCTCCCGTTTGCTTCCCCCGACCTCGGGAGGGTTTAGCCTAACTCATTAAAGCTTGGCGCGGAACGACTAACTCTTTTGGGGGGGGGGGGAGGGGGGTTGGTGGATTCAGTGGAGCTGTCTTTCCGCCGGAGCGTACTTTGTACCCGTGTTGGCCAGCATTGACTCAGAATGCAGCGGCACCTGCCAGCGTGCGCGTGTGTTAATCACGCCGACTTTCGGCATTCGCCCCACTTCCAGTGCAATGATTTGATTTATCTTGAGTGATGTGGTCCGTTTCACCTATACTAAAAACCATGAAATCATTTCCCCATGTGGACACGATGCCTTTCATAACCTTGCCCGACCGACTCTGAGGCCCTTATGGATTATGGAAAAGTTTCATTTCCAATTAACATTCAGGGTTTTCAAAGTAATCGCCAGCAAAAATGAAAAAGATGCAGAAAAAAAAAAGAATCGCCTGTGAAAGGCTGATTTCATCGTGTTTTGAATTTCATCAGCAAGATGCCCTTGGAAAAGGTTTTTGTTTTTATAACAGCCCTTGCTCCTGCTTCTGCTCTGCTGTTTTGTACAGGATGTTGGAAAAAGTCTGAGAAAAATATGCACCCGAGTTCAACACAATTTGGTGTGTTTGACTTTGTCCCGTTTAAAAACCCAAAATGGCCGCATAACAGCACTTCAATTGCTTTTTTGACACATTTCCAATTTGGCCTCCAATACAAAGCAAACAGTCCAAGTTTCAAACCTCTTGACCTTTGGGGAGTTTTCCCGAGTAGAGGACTCCAAACCGCCGCTTGGAGGTACCATACCGTCGCTCCCGAATCTCAACCGACAGCGCGTTACGTAAGAGAGGGGAAAATGGAAATGGGCACAAATCGGCTAGCGGGAGGCGAGTAAGCTTGAAAATGACACCATTCACGCTCGCTTGTGGACATTTGAAGGAAGAAAACACTTCAAAGCTGTCAGAAACAACAATGACGCGTCACGCCCCACCTCGGTGTTCCCTGTTTACGTAAGCGATGCTATCTGCCCGCCTCCCATTTGGCTATTAGCGCACAGTCGCTAAAGGCCTCTTCCTTTTCCAAATGACCGTGGTGTCCAAGGAAGTTGCGGCGTGGCGTGGCGTGGCGTGGCGCGGCGCGGCGCGGCGTGGCGGTTGGCCCCTTTGCGTTCCGATAAAGAGATTCGGATGTGCGATGGAGCGCAATATCCAGCCCTCTATTTCTTCTAGCACATGCCCTTATGTTTTTGGTCAGTCTTAGTCGTGGTGTAAATTGGCGTAACATTGGAGCAAACATTTATTCAGCAGAATAGTCACAGATTGACTTTAGCATAAACACAGGGCAGCTAGTCGAGGGAAAAAAAACCCGCAATCGTTGCTAAAGAGAAAAGTTGCGATAGGCTTGAGTTCACACCGTCCAAAAAATCAAACGTCTAGCACCCGGTCAATATTTTCGGACGTATTTTCAACCCTTACCTTCGGACCGAGTTCGCTATCCGCCAGTCAGCGGTAATTCAAATTGTCACAGATAATGAATAGCCCGCATGCGCCCCCAGGTCGTTTCCAACGCCAATTGAATCAAAGCTCATAAAGAGACGGCCCACCGATTATTTGTTCTCTGAAAGCGTTGAAACTCCAGTTGTTGTTGTTTTTTTCTTTGCAGAGATCGAAGCCAAGGAGGCCTGCGATTGGCTGCGAGCGGCCGGCTTCCCTCAATACGTGCAATTGTTCAAAGGTAAAGAACCTGCCTTGATTTTGATCTGGAGGCTACTTCCAATGATGGCTCAAAGCAAATTAGACCCGGAAATGCTAACAATTGTGTTGAGTTGAAAAAGTGCAATTGGAGTCCCAAAGTAAGCTTGATATCAGACTGCAGGTTTCCCATCGACGTGGAGCTCGCCAAGAGGGATCACCGCTTCCTGGATAAAGACGCTCTGGATTCCCTCTGCAGGTAGCGTTCTCGACATTGAGGAATTTTTGGGTGGCAAATCTCGTCCGAGGGAACCTGACGGCCAGCGCTTTATAATCTAATATATAACCGAGCACCAAGGAAGGAGAAGGCGTTGAATGCCACTTTGGGAGCCCTTGAACCTTGAATTCACCCTGGCTTGCTTTCCCTGCTCGGCTTTAATGACATTTGATACGGCGGCTCACGTTTGAGCTCTCTCCCGACTGCAAAGTTGTGTTTTGGCGCCATGTCGCAGAAGCGTCACCAGACACTCACTGCCTGCAGTGAAATCAACAAGCGGCTAACGACAGAAGCTCATTCGAGTCAAAGTTGATGATAGTGAGCAAAGTCACAATCTCCGTAGTCCTAAACCGGCACATTGGAATCCAAAGCATCATTTGTTATTTTGCCAGCCATTTCGACCGCTTGAGTCATTTCCCAGGTGACCTGAATCTCCAATGTGTTGCATCACTCTCTGACTGCTCTTCCTCTTTGCAGGCGTCTGTTCACGTTGAACAAATGTGCCGAGATGAGGCTGGACCTGCCAAAGGACAAATATCAAGTGAGTTGTTGAGAAGGAAAAGAAAACGGACGGCTTCGTTACGTGACCATCGTGGTCCTCTTCAGAGCGACGAAGACTCTTATCGAGGACCATCTTTGCGCCATCAGCCCCATGTGGACCCACGACAGCGGAGGCGACAATGGCGCCCGCCTGGACTCCTCTACAGAACCGCTCCGCTTGACTGACACCTCCAGTTCCCCTCAGGACGACGTCAGCTCCATTCACAGTTCCGGCAGCACCGAGAGCGAAGGGCGAAACGGGACGAGTCCGAGAGAAGGCGCCGCCGACAGAAGCGCCGCCGAGGACCCCAGCCGCCAGCCGGAGCTCCTCGCGCTGCTCCTCCTCAAACAAGACTCCGTCCTCCATCAGCGGACCCCCGTCACCTGGAAGCGGCGGAGGATCGTCCACCGTCAGTCTGGAAGCATGCGTGATGGATAAACCGCCCCGCAAAAAGGGGACCAGCCTTCTGAGGAAGATGGACAAACTGAGGTTGAGAGGAACAACCGGCCTCCTCTCTCCACCGAGGAACCATCTGACCGGGATGGTCCCAGGGTCTGTGGGAGGAAGGTGAGGATTCTTCCACAGGGCTCCTATTTATCTGATTGATTTTTCTTTGCAGGACCACGCCATCATGAAACGCCTGCAGTTCGAATACCAAGCTGCCCTTTCTTTTTTGTTTCTTCCTAGCCGTGCGTCATCTTTGCTCTCGTCGCCGCACGCCACAAGCAGCGGCGGCAGCAGCAACAGCCACTCTGAGAGCAGCAGCGCCGTTAGCACGCCCAGCCCTGTCACGCGTGTCCGCAGTAACTGCAAACGCGGCGAAATGGGCGAGGGCGTTGACCGCCCACGACAACAACCATACAAGTACCCCGGTCAGTTGAGACATACGCTGGCTGGCTGGCTGGCTGGCTGGCGGCTGGCTGGCTTGTTTTTTTTTTGGGATCAAGTAATGTTCCATATCATGTGCATAAGTTGGACTTTCTTTGATCCTCTCAGGACTACAAGGGCCAGATCAACAACAACAACATCAGCAGCAGCCACAACAGCCTGCTCTTCCACCATCCCCCACGGCACAAAAACCGGGCACCTTTTCCAACCTCCCTCGCCCACAAGCACGCCCTCCTGGATCAATCCTCTGTCAACTGGAGGACGGGCAGCTTTCGCGGTTACCGGCAACGACGCGGTTGCCGCCGGGGCGCCGCGTGGCTCGACGCCTCGCCCGACCACAGGCTGAGCATCTACGACAACGTGCCGGACGAGCGGCGGCTGTCTGAAAGCCAAAGTGGGGGGAACAACGTTAGCGACGTGGAGAGGATGATGGGAGACGAGGTGGGTCCTGTGTGTTGAGACTTGAATTGGATTCTTTGAAATCAAACCCACTTGATGGCTCTTTTTGGGAGACGAGGTGGGTCCTGTGTGTTGAGACTTGAATTGGATTCTTTGAAATCAAACCCACTTGATGGCTCTTTTTGGGAGACGAGGTGGGTCCTGTGTGTTGAGACTTGAATTGGATTCTTTGAAATCAAACCCACTTGATGGCTCTTTTTGGGAGACGAGGTGGGTCCTGTGTGTTGAGACTTGAATTGGATTCTTTGAAATCAAACCCACTTGATGGCTCTTTTTGGGCTTCTCCATGCTCCTCATGCGCGTTGCCCTTTTGGCCGTCAGGTATCTCCACTGTTGGGAGGCGAGGACGTTTTCTCGGCCCTGGACACGGTTTTGGAAAGGATCAACGACCTGCAGCAACTGGTCTCCACCTGGACCGAGAGTCTGTCCGAAGACGACCGTCGGCGACATTCCGCCTCTTCTTCGACTTCCTCCTGCTGCGACGACTCGCCCGCCGACGGCTCCTCCTGCCCTTCTTCGTCCCCGACCCCGGAGGTCCAGCGATCGGAGGACGACGAGGGGGAGAGCTGCGAAGACGATTCCGAGACTAGATCGCCTCGAGTCAAGAGCGGGTGAGGAACGGCAAAAGACGTCGACATTTATTTTCACATTAAGTGTCATTTTGGTGCGTTTCTAGTCGGCAGCTGCGCCGGTCCAGTGAGCAGAGCCTTCCCTCTTTGCCAGCCGGTCCGGGCGTGGAAAAGCAGTCCGTCTCCCAGTTGGCCCTCCTTCAGAAGCTGGCCCTGCTCAAACTCACCGCCCTGATGGACAAGCACTCGCCGTCCAGCAAGCAAGGTTGGAGCTGGTAAGATCGTAAACAAAAAGAGAATTGTGTCGCCGCGTGGGCTAAACGGACGGCTAAATATTTCAGGCAGCAGCCTGATTGGAAAAGGCATCTATTATTCAGGGCTCAGGTGCAGACGGGCTCCCTGGCTGGACAATTACACTAACAGATATTTTTTCCAAGGAAGAAACTTTTGAAAAATCACACGCTGGAGATATTCCGTAACAAGGATGAATAATAACCTGTGGCTGCTTGTTTTTTTTGTTTACCACCAACCAATCCTGAGGATTATTTCCTCAGGAGCAAATAAATAATTGCCAAGTACGTCCTAATGAAACATCAACATATTTGAGTTGAAAGTGCCAGACAATTGGAGTTGTCCCGGCAGCAGATTCTCTTTTGGATGCGCTCTCATTTTTAATCCAGTTTTTATTCGAGCCTGGTGCTGGCGCGCATGCTGATGTTTCAAATGTGTGAGGAGGGCATTTTTTGAGAAGGTTTGTGGCAGGATTTCACAAAGAGCCGACCGACGTGACTCGCGCACAACTTGAAGCCAAAAGTGCAAAAAAGAATCTTTTCAGGAAGACAGCTCATTCTGGGCAGGAAATGACAGCGGCGGCGTGTCAAAGGAGCCGCTCGGAAGGAGCCGCTCGGAAGGCTACGCCGTGAAACCGGATGATGAGCCAGCCCAGCGAGAGATTCATTAGCGATTACGAGCGACCCCCCCCCCCCCCCCCCCCCCCCCAAAATGGCCTGAAATGTCCTAGTCTTTGATCCGCTTCCATCATTTCCTGAGCATGTTCTTTTTTTCTTTTTTTCTCCCCCTTCTTCCCAGTATGCACATATTCAACCATCAGGGACACGCACACACGGTTCATTTGGCTCTTCCTTCAAAGGAAGCGTATTGGGCCATGTTTCCTGTGCCACCGTCCAAGCAGTTTGATCTCATGGCTTACGAGAACAAAAATCAAAGCGCAAATAAAATTCCACCTGCTGAAAGGATGATTGGAATAAAGGGAGTGTCTCATCATCCATCACGACGTACGTCTTTTGGTCATAGGAGCGTTCCCAAGGCGACGGTGAGGAAGGCGCCGCCCGCCAAGGCCAGGCCGGTTTTCGGTGTCCCCCTGCTGGTCAACGTGCAGCGAACAGGAGCACCCCTCCCTCCCGGCATCCTCAAGGCGCTTGTTTACCTCAGGACGCAATGTCTGGACCAGGTGACCCCGCCGTCAAAAAATCCGAAGCGGCGGGACCAGATGGAGCGCTTAAACTTTGCGCGCACGTGCCCTCAGGTGGGTCTTTTTCGGAAGTCGGGCTCGAAGTCTCGGACCCAGCGCTTGCGCGAGACGCTGGAGTCGGACCCCGACGGCGTCTCCTACGACGGCCAGTCGGCGTTCGACGTGGCCGACCTGGTCAAGCAGTACTTCCGGGACCTGCCCGAGCCCGTCTTCACCTTCAAGCTCTGCGAGTCCTTCCTGCACATTTACCAATGTGAGTAGCGCTCGGTGTCATTTTTACCAAGATGAGGTCAATTTAAAAAAGAAAAGAATGAAAAAAATCAAGGGGAATTCCGATTTTTCAGCTTGAACAGAATAAAATGTTTTTTTCTATCTTTTTAACAGTCTCCATCCATCATTCCAGTTTGAGCATATTCCAAAAATTCACGTCACCCACGCTATGAGTTTTCCATTCCATTTGATCAAAAGGTTCACGTTCCGAATTGAAACGATTCAGCACATTTCAGCATTTTCAAATTCACACGTCCCAAACGTTTCACCCAAAAACAGGCCTAAATTGCTGTAAAGGATGTCATACGTACATAGTGTGACTTTTTGGCAAGCTTTTTTTCGTGCTGGAAGAAGAATACAAATTGATATTGGAAAAAGCTCACCTTGGAGAAGTGGCACGCGCACTGCACTTTGCAGCTCGAAAAGATTTATTGAGCGGCATAAAAGCATGGAGCAGAAAGCTGAGGCGTGCGCCCGTCCGCCCGCCGCTGTCTGCAGATTTCCCCAAAGATCAACAGCTGCCGGCGGCCCAGGCGGCCATCTTGCTGCTGCCGGACGAGAACCGCGAGGCGCTGCGGACGTTGCTCTTCTTCCTCCGCGACGTGGTGGCCTGCGTGGACAACAACCACATGACGCCCACCAATGTGGCCGTCTGCCTCGCGCCGTCGCTTTTCCACCTCAACGCCCTCAAGAGGGACGCCGGCGCCAAAAGGTTCCCTTGGAGACACAAAAGAAACACTTTGGAGGGTTTGATTTCATTTGGGTTTTGTTCTGCCGTGTCGTTGCCTCTTCAGATCCAGTCACAGGAAGTACAGTCTGGGTCGTCCGGACCAACGCGACTTAAGCGAGAACCTGGCCGCCACGCAGGGCCTGGCCAACATGATCGGCGAAGCGGAGAGACTTTTCCAGGTAGCCACGGACAGACAACCTTCGGGTCGGAAGATTCCGTCTGAATTTCTATTTTGATCTCTCGTAGATTCCGGAGTTTTGGCCGAGCTCCTCCGCCGCCGCCGTGACCGACCAGCCGATTGGGGAGGAGGAGCTGGAGCAGAACCTGAGGAAGCTCCAGCAGAATACGCCGTTCCTCATCAAGGAAGCCAGGGACAAAGGTCGAAGCTGGGAGAGTTGTCCCGCTCCCGAAAACGTGGAGCTGGCCGTCAAGAAGGTCAATTAGACAGACAGACAGACAGACAGACAGACAGATAGCTAGCTAGCGACTTTGCCGAGATTTCGTTTCACCGTTTTTTTTCTCAAATTGTGACGGCTGGCAGACGTGGTGGGGCTGCCCGCTGTGGACGTGGCGCGTCTCGGTGGAGGTAGACGCCGGCCGGGAGGTTTTGCTCCGCCGGCTCCTCGAGCGACCGTGGGACGACGACGCGCGGCGGGGCTCCGTCATCCAGGCGCTGGGCGAGCGCGCCCACGTCTACCGATACCTCCGGCGGGGCCCCGACGCCGGCCTGGCCTCCTGCCTGCCGCGGGAGCACCTGCTGCTCAGGTAAAAAAAAAGAAAAAATCAAATCCAAAATAGTCTGAGAGAGGGAGTGAGTTTTTTTCTTTTCTTTTTTGCGTGAACGAGGCTGATGAATATTTAATCCCAGCCTGCAGTCAGATGAGATTTGACAGCGTGTGTGTGTTTGCTTTTGTCATCCGCCCGTGTTTTTTTGTCAGCGCATAAATGAACTCTGTGTTACCTCTGAGTCAGTCAGACACTTGAGTTATTTATTTATGCTCGAATCACACGGAAGGAAACATCCAACCGCATCTGCATCACGCGCCAATCGTTTAGGCGGACGCATTGGAAACATCAACGCCTTTTAATTGATGAGATGATTCGCTTCTTGCAAATTACAAGAACAAGGACGCAATTCTCTGTGATGTGAAATTTGATTGTAGGGAAGGCTATTGAAGAATTATGTTTCTTTTCTAGGGGGAAAAGCTTTGATCGCGTCCGTTTCTCTTGCTGAGGACCATTTGATTCAACATTTTGTTTATCATCCTTTCCAATGTCAAAACTACTGCTTGATCATTTTCTGAATTTTTTCATATCCTAATTTGAAAACCAATGCTTGCGGTCGTAGGACGTGGCAGCCGGAGGCGACTCGCGACCCGCTCTACGTGTCGTCCGTGTCCACGCAGCACCCGCACGTGCCGCCACCGGAGGGCGTCCGAGTGCACACGCACGCTTGCCTTTACCTGCTGGAAGCCTCCGCCGGCAAGAGCCGCCTCACGCACCTGTGCCGCACCGATACCAGGTACGCAGGAACTGCACTGACTTTCCTGCACCGCCGCGTAGCCGGTTTGCGAGGCAACTCCTCCCTCAAACGTTTCCTGTGTCATGCTCTAGAGGGCGCTCTCCGGCGTGGCACCGCCAAGTGAGCGGACATCGCATGGTCGCCTCTCTGCTGGCCATCAAAGCGTCCATCGAAGGAAGGCACAACGAGACCGCCGTTTGAGGACGCCCGCTGGGAAGGATTGTTCATTTTATTTAGATTTTTGAATGCTTCAAAAAGGTAACACTTCTCACACCCTGCCAAACGGCAACCTTTGAAAAAAATGAAGAATGGAACGCTCCGCATTATTTAATGTACTACACTAGTAAGACATATTTATAAGCTTTGGAGTGAGGAAGTGCAAGTGATCAGCGCTAAGCGTCTGATTAAAAGGGTTTTATTTCTCGGAGAAAACTGTTTGCTGTCTTATTTACAAGGCAAAAGAATAGAATTCAAGCCAAGCAATTGTTTTAAAAAGAGGGGGAGAAATAGTCCACAAGTTTCCTGAAGCTAACACGCATAAAGGAGGAGAGGGTTCGGGTTGAGGGCAGGGCTAGAGTCCACATGTACAGTAAATACATCCAAAAAGCAACATTCAAAAGAGGCAATTCAGAAAAGCAAACAAGTGTTTTGAAGAAGAAAACAAGTTGAATAAAGGTGTCTCAGTCCCACCCCGCGGCGCATCGAAACAAGTCACCTCTGGTGTCAGTCGCTCGCTCGCTGGCTCGCACCTCATTTGCATCCCTTTTCCATAGATCAGGATTTCATCCCAGATGAGACGTTTTAATCTCCCCGTGCCACAACTGGCAAATAAATCAGTAGATAAATAAAAGGACTTTGTCATAGCAAAGGAGAAACGTGGTCGTGTTTTTGAGGAAGGGACCTAATCTATGCGCACCACAAGTAACCATTCAATTTTTTTTTTCTCCCATGTACTCATTTCTCACAGCACAGCTTGGGCGAATCCAAAAAAAACCCAAACCCCCCCCCCCCGCTAACCCCAATTCACGAGAGCCCTGACTCATTCATCAGCAGGAACCTACCTAGTTGACGCAGATTTGGTACTTTTTGGCCTCTGGGTCAGGAATTGGCCACAAACAACTTTGAATGCATCATTACCAAAATGTCACGCTTAGCATCTGCGGCTACGCTAACAGCTGTGTTCTCATGACCAGATAAGAGTCCCTTATTTAACTAGAGAATGCAATGCGGAACTTTTTTTTTGAAAAAAATACCAGGGTAAAAAAATAAATAAAAAAAAGACTCATTGTCATGTTTTTAATTGAGCCATGACCTCTGACCCTCGAACCCTAACTCTAAAAGTGACCATGTATAGTCATTGAAATGTTCAATAATTCAATTGTAAAAATCAACTGAAAGTAGATAGTTTCACATCATCTTTTTAATTGGAAAAAATACAGACAAAAGGATGAAGTGAGAGTTCATGATCAGATTGAGTGGAGGAAACGGGAGAATGCGTGCGTGCGTCCGTCCGTCACATCCTCTGCACTGGGTTGATACCCAGAATGTGGAAGCCTTTGGCCATAACAGCTGCTGTGGCTTCGCACAGCAGCATACGCCACATGTTCACCTTCACCACCTCACCTGCAAAAAAAGATAGATTTGATTTGGAAGCCTTCTCATTTAACACCATGCTTCTGAGTGGGGCTCAATTTGGCCACTTCTCTTGGAATTTGTCAATTGGCCCGCCCGCCGCTGCTGCTTCAAACCAAAACCGCTCTCAATCTTTGTGCCCAAGACACACAAAGTTGCCAGTCCCCACCCACTTTTGTCAGATAAATAATAAGAGCGTTAGCAAAAGGGCCTTTGCACCAGGCTCACTCAATAAAACAATCCCGGGGTTTCAAGCCCCATGGTGCTAATAGGGAATTTGCATCATTAAACAGCTCGAAGCCTAGCCAACCTTAACTGACAAGTTTCCTCAGAAGACACGAGTAGAGGAAAACCTGTTGACTAACGCTCCACGCTAGCTCTTACCCGTCTGTCGGTCCTTCTCCACGCAGTAGCCAGCTGTCGTTAGAACTCGGTGAAGGTGGTGCCAGCTCGTAGAGGTAATCGCACAGCGGTGTGCAGCAGCAAGTCGTCCAGAATCTTCTGCAGGATCTCGGGGAAGCGCAGGATGCACTTGCCCAACTTCCACTCCTTCTGTGGTCCAGGAGCACCTCCGTGCTCTCGGCAGCCTTCCTGAGGGCGCCTCGTCTAGATTGGCCAGGCGGGCGATGGACCTGAACGGAGCGGGGTAGGGTTAGGGGGGGTGCTGCTGGGAATGGGGCGGACTTGCTTACCGGATGCGCGGAAGGCGTAGAGGAGATACGCGCCGTGTTGCCGCGGTCGTCCAGCATCTTGTCGAAGGAGGAAGACGTAGTCCGTTGATGCGGTTGTGCGACAGTCGGCGTACTTGATGCAAACCGAACGCCACGAGCGCTGGGCCTTCCGCAGCTCCTCCGGCGTCAGGACCTGGAAGGACGGACGGGTGGAAGATAAACAGGAAATTGCATTTGGCTGATTTGGTGATTTTTCCCTAGTGAGTCCATCTTCCCAGAACGAAAAGGTTTGTTTGTTTGTTTGTTTGTTTGTTTGAACACGTCATGAGCCTTCCTCACCTTGTCTCGCTCTTTCTCCTTGAGTTTGTCCATGGACCTCTTCAGTCCTTCTTCCAGCAGGTCCATCAGCCTCACCGTGTCTCCTGAGCGAGTTTTAAACTTCTTCCTGTCGGGGACCAAAAGAAACGGCCGCACGCACGCACGCACGCACTTAACCGAAGCACAAGTCTCCTGGAGCCAAAAGGCTGCATTTTCACTCCATTGAGGTTGCATTTTAGCAAATTCTACTAACAAAGTCTTACTTGTCCTCGCCTAGCACCACTCCAAATCCGGCGTGCTCCACCCTGGTCACCTGGGGGTCATACCATCCGATCATCTTGGCGGCGGCAAACACCAACTGGAAGTGTGGGGCCTGAAACCCCCAAAAACGGATTGGTCTTTTTCCCCTCCGTTCCCACTCGGCCAATCATTTCGGGGCGACCCCACCTGCCCGCTGTCCGTCACGTAAATGATGATGTCGGCTTTCTCGTGGAAAATGCGCTGGCGCAAGGCGGCCAGGTCCGACGTGTCGTACGTGTAACCGCCGTCCGACTTGACGACGGTGAGCGGGATGGACTGACCGGGGGCGAACACGATCTTGCGACCCTCGTCCATCTCCGTCAGACCTGGCGCAATCCGGAGGGAGAGACAAAACCAAGGGATGTGTCGAGGATGACGGCGAGAGCGAGAGACAAACTGTGGCAACATTGCTCCCTAGTGGCCAACATTGGAAATTACCATCCGCTACCAAATGTGGTGGACATTTCTCGTCTCAAACTTTTTAGGCTTTCCCATTCTGGACAAATTCCAAGCTGGGAATTTCACCCAAACCAAGGTGGGCTTCTCACCTTTCTCGTCAAACTCCTTCACCACCTTCGTCATCAAGTCCTGATAGAAGGACTCGCCCCGCTCGACGAGGTCCACGTCCAGGCAGTCGTAAACCTTCTGGAACTCTGAGACGCAAATAAGCAGTGAAGGGATTGTCCAGCCACAGCGAAGAACCAAAGCAGCGTCGTCGTCACCTCTCCTGGAGACGTCGCAGATGAGATTCCAGCCTTTGATGAAGTCGGCTTCTTTACTCTGCAGGCGGACCACGCACTGGTACGCCCGCTTCTTGAAATCCTCCTCCTCATCAAAACGCTTCTTGGACTCCTGGAGGAACAGACGTCTGTTAGCAATTAGCGGCCGAGATCGTTTGCGTGGTGGTTCAGGAAGTTGCCGCCCACTTTGTAGAAGGCCTGCAGGTCCCCGATGGGGGGCGACACCGCCAGGTAGTTTGGGAACCGATCCTGCAGGTGGGCGATGAGCATGCCGAACTGCGTGCCCCAGTCCCCCACGTGGTTCAACCTGAGCACAAACGTCAGCAGTGAATTGCTACAGTCAAGTGAAAAGATTGCTTCCGCCGTTCGAGAAGGGAATGCGGCAGCCACCTGAGCACGTCGTAGCCCAGGAACTCAAAGAGTCGACACATGCTGTCACCGATGATGGTGGAGCGCAGGTGGCCCACGTGCATCTCCTTGGCGATGTTGGGCGACGAGAAGTCCACCACCACCTGAACAACATGCGCAGGGGCAATCGATCGAGCACGTCGACGGCGCGACGCGATCGTTTGAGCGCCTCACCCGCTTCCTGGAGGCGAGCCGAGGCGGCTGCACGCCGTTGAGCAGCAGGTCGCTCAACAGCCCGGACACAAACGAGCGCTTCAGGTGGACGTTGATGAAGCCTGGACGAGCGAGGCGGAGCTCATTGGAGATGCTTTCATTGCAATGACCGTTTCATTTTACACTGAAGCTACGACCGAGTTGCAAATGCGGAAAGTCCAAATGCTTGACGCCATTTTCATACCTGGTCCTGCGATTTCTGTCTTCTGGATAAGCTCGTTTTGCGGAATGTTCTGAATGATTTTCTCTGCAATTTCCTTCGGGTTGACTTTGAGGCCTTTTGCTTTCAACAGCTGCCGACGAAGGGGGGGCGGGGGCAAATTTAAATCTAGCCTTTGGTCATTATGTGAAAGAATGAATGTGAGTAGACCTCTTATTTCCACATACCTGTGCTATGGCCATGGCGCTGTTGCACTGGTAGTCTCCAAACTTGGCCTGCTGGTTGGGCGTGACGGAGAGCGGCGGCCTGTCCAGCTCGGGGCAGGAGGTCCGGATGGCCTGGCCAAAAACCTCCTGCAGCCGCTGGTTGATGTTCATCATGGCGGTCCCGCAGCAGGGGGTCTCCTCCTGCAGACTCTGAGGACAGGTACCGTTTGAAAGGATGAATGCTACTTATTGAACACAAATTCAAAAGATTCGTTTTTAAATTGGATGTAGTCTTATACTGAATGTGGCATTTTTCTGCCAAATGAAATGAGGCGCATCAGGTGGCACTTTGCCGCCATCTTGTGGCATTTTTGGACAATCACAAATCTGTTTGTGGAAAGGCACATCATTCAATACAATACATATATATATATATATATATATATATATATATATACATACACACACACACACACACAGTGTACATTAAACAGGGAACGTTTTTCATATATAAAACTATGCTATGTGCAATTTTAAACAAATCATACTTGAATACGTACCAGTTAGAACATTTATTTCACATCATTTCTACTTAGTATATCTACAAATGACAATTCATAAATCGATATTCTTGATTAACACTACAATTGAATCTATGAAGCAAAAGGACCCCACGGAGCTCCCTCCCTCCCTCCCTCTCTCCCTCCTTCACCCTTTTGAGGATGTTGAGGCGATATTGCAGCCTGCTGTTCTCCTCTCGCAGCTCCTCCAGACTACAAGACGGACTTGAGCTCTGCGGGTTCTTCAGGCTCTCCAGCTCAGCGGAGAGACTTTGGATCTCGCATTCCTGGAACAAAACATTGCAAGTGTTGCTGGTTTTCCTTGGGTTGGCTATCGCCGTCCCAGCGGGGCTTACCTGCTTCTGCAGCCGCCTCGTATATTCGTTCACACAGTCTCCGTCCATTCCCAAGCACCGGGGTAAAGGAAGACAGTCGCGTGGCTGATGAAACGAGCTGTCAAGACTGCGAGAAGGAAGCAGTCGACAACTTTTTCCGTTTCACTTACGGGAAGGGGAGGAGAATATTCTTGTTCGTGCATCGGAAAGCCAATTCAAGTAGTTTGTCGCCACCTGCTGCAAAGGCTTAGAACTGCACCGTTCTGGATTCAAATATAGAAGTTCACTCCGTAGTTGACAACTTTGAACTTCAAATAGAATTCATTACAAATACAAAATATAACTTCAAACACTGTCAATTGAAAATGAGAATAGACAAGTGTGAGCCCTTTCCAGAAGATATTTTTCTTTTCATGTGGGTCATAAAAATAGGATAAACATGTTAATGATCATCAAAACTATTAGTGTTTTTCAGGTGAAAGTCCATGGAGATTATGGACGCATTGTTAAGTGCGCCTGGCCGCTCTCCCGCTCGCTCCAAGACACCGACCCTGCGACGGCGCGCGCGCTTTCCCGCACGATATGGCTGCCGGTCAAAACGAGTGCAAGGTAAAGCGCGTAATTGATCTGGAAGGTGCTCGCACTATGTCCTGCAATGGCTGTACGGATGGGTACTTGTGTAGGAGGCGGCTGGGGGGAAACGGTACTCCCTCAAATTCAACTCCCTAAACTTCAAAAGGAGTTCAAAGTCAAAAGGAGTTGTTGCTGTCAACTTTGTCATCTAAATGATTTGGCACAAAACGTCACACAAATTAGTTTGATTCTTTTATTAACTTACATGGTGCTCACACCATGAAGATGAAGAAAAAAATCAATTGGTGTATTTAAGCGCTCGCGAGCATTTGCTCCATTTTTACGCTTTCGCACTGTCATCTGGCATTGCTAATATTGTAAAGTCATTCGAAAAACCAGCTGTGCAGCTAATCTGTAGCTAAACAGCTAGCATGACACCGGCATCACGATCTGGACTTTGAGCTTCCCTGTTAGCCATTGTTGAGGGAATGTGTGTGTGGGGGGGGGGGGCGTTTAGTCTGACGCGCTCAGACCTAAGTGAATTCAGGCTCATGCCACAGTTGAGTGCGTCACGGTGGCAAACCGAAACGGGATGTGGCACAAACGGGACGGAACCTTTATTATGCGCAGAGTCGGGATGACATCCCGAGGAGGCGGAGCCACGAGTCGAGCAAAGACCCAGTAGCAGAGCAGAAGTCGGCGTCGGACATGATTTACACCATCGAGGACGTTCCGCCCTGGTACCTGTGCATCCTGCTGGGCCTGCAGGTACGCCGGGCGCCGAGCTCATGTGCTTCTTGGTGCCCGTGTTTGCGCCTTGGCCGGGGCCACCGGCGGCCTCCCGAGCCGGACGCCTCCTGAGCCTGACCGTGTGACTGCCCAGCACTACCTGACCTGCTTCAGCGGGACGGTGGCCGTCCCTTTCCTGCTGGCCGAGGCCATGTGCGTGGGCCAGGACCAGAACACCGTCAGCCAGCTCATCGGGACCATTTTCACTACCGTCGGAATCACCACGCTCGTGCAGACCACCCTGGGAGTCAGGTGAGGTGAGCGTCGTGGCAGCGCCTCAGATTCCCCAGAAGAGCGGCGTCCTAGCTCGGACCTTCCGTCGTAAGATGGTAGCGACGAGTGGAGACTCGGCTCTTTTGATGAACAGCAAAAGTTCAAAAGTGTGGCCGCTGCCGCAAGTTTGAGCTTTTCGTGGTGGTGATTGTTGTGGTCCTTGTGTAGACTTCCCCTCTTTCAAGCGTCAGCGCTGGCCTTCCTCATTCCCGCGCAGGCCATCCTCAGCTTGGATCGATGGGCCTGCCCCAGCCAGGGTGAGTGAGCACGCCCAAGTCACCCAAGGTCCGCACTTAAAGCTATGCGTCACGTCAACAGAGGAGATTTACGGCAACTGGACTCTCCCGCTGGACACGTCGCACGTTTGGCATCCACGCATCAGAGAGGTTTCCGTCCGTCCGTCCGTCCGTCCGTCCGTCCGCGCTGGATTTGATGGGAACGATTGTGCGTCAGATCCAGGGCGCCATCATGGTTTCCAGCACGGTGGAGGTGGCCATCGGCCTGCTGGGGCTTCCGGGCATCCTGTTGGACTACATCGGGCCGCTGACCGTCACGCCCACCGTCTCGCTCATCGGCCTGTCCGTCTTCACCACGGCCGGCGACCGGGCAGGCTCGCACTGGGGCTTCTCGGCGCTGTGAGGAAACGCCGTCCGTCGCCTTCCTCCTGCGCCCGCGCGCCACGCTTTTGCTTAGCGCCGTGTTTGCATGCAGGTGCATCCTCCTGATTGTGCTCTTCGCCCAGTACTTGCGGACCACCTCGCTCCCGTTTCCCGTGTACAGCAGGAAGAAAGGGCTGAGGCTGAGCCGGGTTTACGTCTTCAAGATGTTCCCCGTAAAGAACGCCTCCGTTCGTCGCCGCTTCCGTTGCCGCCGCCTTTCCGACGCCTTGCTGCTATGCGCTCAGATCATCCTGGCCATCGTGCTGGTGTGGCTGCTGTGTTACGTCTTCACCCTGAGCGACCTTCTGCCCAGCGACCCGCTGCGCTACGGCTACAAGGCGCGCACCGACGCCCGAGGGGACATCATGACCTCCGCCCCCTGGTTCAGGGCGCCCTACCCCTGTGAGAACAACCAAGCGCCTCCGCTCATATATATACGTATATATATATATATATATATACGTATATATATACACACCACACACACCACACACACGTATATGTGTGTGTGTGTATATGCGGCAGCTATATATATATATTATATATATATATATACGATATATATATATATATTATATATATTATAACACACACACACACACACACACACGTATATGTGTGTGTGTGTGTATATGCGGCAGCTAAGCATCTCACGCTAGACAATCTCCAGACATTTCTTGCGCTCAATTCTCACGCAATCGTACACACTGCGAGTGTCTGCCATCCGTTGCGGTAACATGTTCGACGCTCCAGGCCAGTGGGGCCTGCCGACGGTGACGTTGGCGGGCGTGCTGGGCATGTTTAGCGCCACCCTGGCGGGAATCGTGGAGTCCATCGGCGACTACTACGCGTGCGCTCGCCTCGCCGGGGCACCGCCGCCGCCGGTGCACGCCATCAACAGGTGAGAGGGCAAGATGGAGCTTTGAACCCACCCGGCGCTGACGCCGCCGCCGCGCCCTTTCCTTCTTTCTCGCTTTGGTCTCGCAAGAGGGATCTTCACGGAGGGCGTGTGCTGCATCATCGCCGGACTCCTGGGCACCGGGAACGGATCCACGTCCTCCAGCCCAAACATCGGCGTGCTGGCCATCACCAAGGTGCTCGCTCGGTCCGCGGCGCGTCTCCTCCCTCTGCATCTGACATTTGGCGTGTGCGTCCGTCCAGGTGGGCAGCCGGCGCGTGGTTCAGTACGGCGCCGCCATCATGTTGCTGCTGGGATGCGTGGGAAAGTTCACGGCTCTGTTTGCCTCGCTGCCGGATCCCATCCTGGGAGGAATGTTCTGCACGCTCTTTGGTGAAACTTGCCGCCTTCACGTTCAGTCACTCTCAATGCAAAGTGGACTCAAACGTTTGTTTGCCTCAGGCATGATCACGGCGGTGGGTCTGTCCAACCTGCAGCTGGTTGACCTCAACTCGTCCCGCAACCTTTTTGTGCTGGGCTTCTCCATGTTCTTCGGGCTCACGCTGCCCGCCTACCTGGACGCGCACCCCAAATGCATCGAGACCGGTAAGGGTTAACGCGCGCAAGTCGCCACCCTGGCCGCAAGTCGCCACCCTGGCCGCCACGCGTGCGCCACCCACCGGTCGCCACCCACCGGTCGCCGTGCGCTCGCAGGTGTCGAGGAGCTCAATCAAATCCTGACGGTTCTGCTGTCCACCGAGATGTTTGTCGGCGGTTTCCTGGCCTTCTGCCTGGACAACACCGTACCAGGTATGCGAGCGGCACAAACGCAGGGCCCTCGGTCGCACGTGAGGATGGTGACCTCGAGAGTTTGACGCCATTGCGTGTTCAGGCACGAGGGAGGAGCGTGGGCTGCTGCAGTGGAGCGCTTTGACGTCCTCGTCGCCCTCCTCGCCCTCCTACGACTTTCCCGTGGGGATGGGTCTGGTCCGACGCGCCCGCTGGCTCGAGAGGCTGCCCATCAGTCCCACCTTCAGGGGGTGGAGCTCCTCCCAAGACCCGACCTCCCAAGGGGCGTCGGTGCTGCGAGAAGGCGCAGAGGTGGCGGAGCAAGGGGCGGAGCAAAGGGCGGAGCTTGGAGAGGACATGTCGACCAAAGTCTAACTTGCCGCAATTTGGAAGAAATTGTCCGTTTGTGTTTGCATGATTGAAAATACAACTTGTTCATCATTTTTTGTTCAGAAGGACCAATAAAGGCTCTATTTTGATAGAAATGTCATTTTCTGTCAATTATTTCGGGGTTGATGGACGGCAGCCTGGCCGACACCCGCTGTTCTGTCACAGACGCCAGCCAGATCAGGTAGCTCCGTGCCCACAACAGAAGGAAGGCGCCTTCCTCACGAGTTGGTCCAGTAGGATGTCAATCATTTTGTTTGCCGCCCTCTACTGGCGGCAATGAGACCATTCCCTAAGACTAAAACCGTCAGTCCCAACGAAGAAGGACAGCGGCGTTTGTCCGTGTTGCACTTGAGAGGATTCTACTTGAATTCTACTGCGTTCTTCAGTTTCTTTCTTTCTTTCTTTCTTTCTTTTGAGGAGTCGACTGAGTTTGCCAGCTGCTGTCGCAAAAGATGCCAGGATTTCAATCGGGACAACTTGAGGTAAATGATCACGTTCATTTTCAATTTTGTTGACTTGTAACGCAGCATAGCTGTTCAGCAAAGCCGCTGGAGGTATCGGATCTACACGAGTGGTTGCTAAGGCTGCTGAATGTGCCCTAAACGTGCCTTTTTTTTCTTCTTCTTTTTTTTTTAACGCTGGAGCAACCGCCTCTGTCGTAAAGTGATTTACGTCATTGGCTGTCGGTTTACGTTAATTACCGGATCCTCTAATCCGGAAGTGGCGCCCGGGGATCTGAAGTCGCACCATGAAAATGCGAAAAGAATCCCAAGCGTTGCCACTCGTTCACTTTCGATATCACTGGTGTCTGATCACGCTAAAGAAAAAGTGACAGTGTCCAATCGAAAATATGAATCACCTGACGATTGATTTCAAGCCAGGACATGTGCAGCTGCTGCAGGTAAACTGGAAGCGATGACGTCTTGTGTATACAATTTGAAAGATGGCTTGGTTATCACGAAACAAGCATTATCGGACAGGTCTAAGTCTATTGGGTCAGGTCTAATCAATCTCTTTGTGTGCTAAACACACAAATAGATGGTGTGTGTTTATGATGTCATTCGCTAATTCGTTAGCATTCGGCATTATTTGAAAAGTGCAATGAATATTGCGTTGAAATTTGGATAGGAAATAATCTGAAAGGCATATCACGCTCCATTGTTAAATCCTATGAATCTAGCCAAATCAAGTCCACATCTGGATGTGTTTTTGCAAAGGATGGGGCTCCGTCCCAACAATCAAAATGCTGCGTTTGTGTTTGCGCAGCAGGAGGATCCTCCGGCGGGGGGGCCCCGTGTCCTGGTGACGGGAGCTAGCGGTCTCCTGGGCCGCGCCGTCCTCAAGGAGTTCCGGAAACGCGGCTGCGCCGTGACGGGGACGGCGTACCGCAGGGCCGGCGCGCGCCGTCTTCACTGCGACCTCACCGACGAGGACGCCGTCAAGCAGCTCCTGAGTCAGTGCAAGGTGACGCTCGCGTGGCCTCGTCATTGGCAAAGGAGAGCCGCATTTGTCGTTGTGTACGAAACGCACCGCTCCAAAATGGCGGCGCAACTCCAGAGGTCTGTCTGCATGAGACAAACCATTTGGGAGGGAAGCAGGTGCTCGGTAGGAGCCTCCCCGAATGAAAGCAAAAGAGTGTTCAAAACGCCAAAGTGTCTTTTTTTGCCGTCACTCTGAGATGGCAAAAGGGACTAAAAGCCAAACGGGCAAATGCTATGATTTCGCAGCCTCAGGTGGTAGTCCACTGTGCGGCAGAGCGTCGGCCGGACGTGGTAGAGCGCCACCCGGAGGCGGCCGACAACATCAACGTTCACGCCACCGCCGTTATTGCCAGGGAGGCCGGTGAGTTCGGCACACGCGTGACGCGTGTTTTGTGACAGCTGCGGTCTTACGTATGGCTTGTGAGCCATCTTTTGTGACACGTAGTCACGTGTCGTGCCAGCATGTCGCGGCTCCTTCCTGTTATACATAAGCAGTGACTACGTTTTCGACGGCCGGCATCCGCCTTACGGCCAAGACGACGCCCCCAATCCCGTCAATGCGTACGGACGCAGCAAGATGGAAGGCGAGCGACAAATGTTGCAGCACTGCGCACGTCAGTCCCACGCGCAACACGGCACAAGCGAGCGCCGCCACCCGCCGCCGCTAACGTACGTCCCACCCTCCCTACCTCCCTCCCTCCCGTCCCTCAGGCTCGGCAGTTCTGCGCGTTCCGGTCCTGTTCGGCGAGGTGGAGTCTCCGTCGGAGAGCGCCGTGACGGCGCTGTGGCCCAAAGTCCTGCAGGGGGCGGCGGCCGAGGGCTGCCCGCTTGACCACTGCCAGCCGAGGTTCCCCACGCACACGCGAGACGTCGCCGCCGTCTGCTGGAACATCTGCCGCGCTGCCGCTTTGGTACGCCGGGTCGCCATTGTTGTTCTTGGCGATAATGATTCCGAAAGCTCAGCGGGAACATTGTTAGGAATTCTGCCTGCGTTTCTAGGACGAGTCTATCCGTGGAACGTTCCATTATTCGGGTAAGGAGCAGATGACCAAATATGAGATGGCGCTGGCCATGGCTCGGGCCTTCAACCTTCCGTCCGCTCACCTCATCGCGGTAAGTAATGACATTGTGCCGCCGATTGCCGGCAAGCCGAGCGGGCAGTCACGTTTTTTTTTCGGGGGCCAGCTAACGGAACAGCCGGCGGCAGAGGCGGCTCGGCGCCCGCTCAATCCTCGCCTGGACTGTTCCCGTCTGGAGGTGCTGGGCCTCAGTGTGGAGCCGCGGCCGTTCGTCTCCGCTGTCAGCGACTGCCTGTGGCCTTTCACCCCAGACAAACGCTGGAGGCAGACCGTCTTTCACTGACCGCCGCCGTGTGGTTCCTCTCAATAAAGACGACACAACAAACATGTTTTGGGGAGCATTTTCGATTACAAAAGGTGGTACCGCGCCATTTGAAAAAGAATCTTTTGGAGAGAAAAAAAGGTTTCATCAAAGGGCTTCTTCTTATGAGTAACACATTTGTGGAAAATTTCTTTTACAGGCAGTTGAATAGTTTTCAGTAATTGATGACATTTTTTCTTATTGGACATCATTTCAAGAGGGATATATGTATATTGTGTACTATGTCTTGTCACCGTGGGATAGTGGGAATGTAATTTCGATTTCTTTGTGTCTTGGCATGTGAAGAAATTGACAATAAAGCAGACTTTGACGTTGCTTTAAAAAATAAGGGGAGTCGATTTTCACAAGTTATTACCTTTTCACTTCGCAAAAAGCCAAATCCATTTTTGAATTTGTACATGTATGTATCTTGTCACGTGTTGGTAGTTGTTGCTCAGAGGACGGTGATCTCTTCCTCATCGTGGTGCAGCTGCAAAGCGTCCCGAAACAGCGTTGAGTTGCCGCCGTCGTCACGTGACGTCACACAACGTCACGCACTTACCTGGAAGTGGAAGAGCGGCGCGTGATGCAGAACCAACTCGCGCGTCAGCTTGAGCAGGTCGCCGTTAAGACTGTCAAAGAGCGACGGAACCAGAACCAAGGCCAGGTTGTGAGCCGACATCTTGTTGACCTGAGAGAACGTCTGGACCCTGTCGAGAAAGCGACACCGCGAAAGGGGTGAGTACGACGGGACGGGCCGGTGGGATGTGATGTTGTGTTTTCTCGTGTCGTGTCGTGTCGTGGGTGGCTTAGGGTGTCCGTGTGAGTGAGTAGCAACATTGGGCCGTGTGTTGGAGCACGTCAGTCGTGTCGTAACTTTTTTTAGCACGTGTGTGTGTGTGTGTGTGTGTGTGTGTGTGTGTGTGTGTGTGTGTGTGTGTGTGTGTGTGTGTGTGTGTGTGTGTGTGTGTGTGTGTGTGTGTGTGTGTGTGTGTGTGTGTGTGTGTGTGTGTGTGTTTGAGCAGTGCAGCCAGCCCTCAGTGAGCTTTTCAGTCAGTCGTGTGCGTCAATATTTTAAATGGAAGTTAGTCGAACGTGCGAGTATTCGTGTGATGTTCGGCGCCCGCTCGCTCGCCCGCCCACTTACGTGTAAAAGTGTCCAAACAAGGCGTCGAGCGTCCCTCGCTTCTCAGCGGGCATTTGGCGTAGCAAGCGTCTGTAGGCTGAGAACCTGGCGCGCTCATCTGAAATGCCTTGTGTACAAAGTTGGACGATTAGGACCGACCCAGCATGTGGCGACATTTCCCAAATGGGCTTCAAACACGATTGGACCCACCAGCAGCACGCATCCACTTGTTGCGCTCGTCCTCAGGGAAGAGTTGCACTTGCTGCCGGATGTACTGCTTGAGGGCGGCGGCGGCGTCCAGCACGCCCTGTTCGCCCGACTCCAGCGGGGCAGAATCGGGCCGTCTTGCCAGGGCCTCGGCCAACTGGGACACTTTTGAGGCGAGCCCGCAGCGCCGGTAGACGCCCTCCACCTTCAGACCTGAAATACGCCAGCGACGGACAATCGAGGGTGGCTGAGAGTGCGTCGGACAAGAAGAAGCCTTCAGGAAAGGAGATGGGAGATAGGAGAGGAAGTCGCCACCGTGTTTTTGGATGTGCCGGACACATCGGCGGATGGCGAGCGGCACCGAGTCGGGGTCGCTGGGCGGCTCGGACGTTACGGGAGATTCCGGAGCCTTTTGATCGGCCAGAGCGTCCTGCAGCATGCGGTACCATCTGCCGCAGCTGTCGTGCGCGTCAAAGTGCAGGGACACCCGTCTGCGCACAGGCATACGTGTCAGCCAATGACTTTGAGACTTTGCGTTTGTCTCGTCAGTTGGCCGGCCCGACGCTCGTCCGCTCTCAATCTCGTCCAGTGTTCTCCGATATGAGTCTTATCGGGCCAACTTTGTGGTGTCGCGATAGTCAGTCGGTTGTCCGAGCTTTTTCTCGCCGTTCTGTTTCCCCTGCCCGGTACAAGTGTCCCAACGCAACGCGCCCACCGCCTACCTGTGTGCGAGCACCATGGTTATGATATCTCCAGCCGGATCCATCTCTAAAGAAATATGGATCATATTGTTCATTTGGCTCCTTCCCTTTGTTTGAATGGACGTGGCTACGAAGGGACGCTTACCGTGGCGACTGAGCGCGCTCAGTTCCATCTTTAACATCGTCTTCTTGGAGCCTCTGCGAGCGCGATGGACGCTCACCCCGCCGTCCCAGAGCAGCAACCAGGCCTCGGAGTTCTCCGAGGCGCCGCCGCTGCCGCCGTCTTCCACCACGTGCACTTTGCTGACCCCGAGTGCCCTGCGCATCTCAGCGTCAGACACGCCGGCCGGGAGAATCACCTGCAAGAGGAGTCCGCTCTTAGGTTCTCCTGTCTGAGCTACCCAGGCAGGCTTCATCTTGGCACTCTCACCTTGAGGATATGAACCAGGTGGATGAGGTTTTCGTCCTCACTCTCGGCCACGCAGAGGAGCTGATTGTCCAAAGTGATCAACTCAAATTGAAAGGTGGCCCTGGCGGTCACAAGGAGCGAGCTTACTTTGCCACCCACCCACGCACAGCAGCGGCCCCGGCCGGGCGCTCGTCGCGCCCGTCGCCTCGCCAAATATTTACTCGTCATTTCGGAAAAGCGAGGAAACCTCTCGTAAGTCGAGGACGTCGCAAGCCGCAGAGTCGTTTTCCAAAGAGAAGAGGAAACGATCGTCTTCCAGTTTGCCGTGAAGCTTCTCGTCTTCCTCGGCTATACGTGGAGACGCGTAAGCCGCCTCCGTGAATGCATCATAAAGCGTGGCTTTACCTGAGGGCCTTGACTCGGCTCTCCCGTCCCCCCATTTTGGCAGGTGTCGCGGAACCTCTGTTCAAAAAAAGAAATAAAAATCCTTCCAAAACTATGGAGAGGTAGATACGGAGGCATTTGTGTGACCTGTGTACTCGTTGAGTCTGAGAAGCTCAGCCTGCAGAGCTTGGCCTGCTCTTTCAGCCAGCTGAATGGCCGAGGGGCTCTGAGGGTCCGTTTGACACACCTGCACCAAGCGAGTGATGTCACAAGCGTGCGTTGGAGAGGAGGGAGACCATAAGAAGTCGGGGGTTCCGCCCATTGGACTCAGTGGCTGAATTCCCATTGAGTTTGAAACGGGTGGAAAAGCACACCTTGTGCCTTACCTTTGACCCCGAACACAGAAGTGAGAAAGTTTCTTCCACGTCGCCACCGCAAACCACTTGTCGCAGCCTCTAAAACAAAAGACTTGAGTGGGCGTGCGAGCGAGTCCGGTTTGGTCAGCGTTTGTACGCCGCCCCACCTGCTGCATCAGCTGGGGAGAAGAGGCCAGGGTGTGGAGTCGCCGGTAGCGCCCCTTGCTGTATTTATCCCGGATGAATTTGGACCTGCTCTCGTGGGAGGCCTCTGGAGCGATCTGCTCGGCCGAGGGTACCACGGGGGCCCACACCTGATTGGCAAGACGGTTACCGTGGCCAACAAACAGCTGGGAGAGAGCAAGAACGGACGGGGAAGATGTGAGAGCCGAACGGCCCAGCGTCTTTCCTTCCTTTCCAAATTGTTGGCCCGGCCCGGCCTGGCCCTTCCCTCACCTGTATGAGTGGTTCAGTCCACACCTTGTTGTCCATCTTCAGACTACGGACCTTGGACAGGGTGCTGCCCAGAGCTCGGTGTTGCCCTGAACAAAGGCGGTTAGCACGGGCTAGCGGTCACGCGCTGGTGCGTGGCCGCTGGCTCGTGAGTTCACCTGCGCAGCTGTGACAGATGACCAGTAGCAGGTTTACCGCCGCCCACTCTGGGTCGGCGGCGCCGCAGTCGGCGCACTGCCGGTTGCTGGGATTCTTCCACAGGCGCGTCACCACCTGGCTGCAGGACAGAGCGCTGCTGATGGACGAGGACAACGCTTCCAGCCAGACGGACAGATCCTTGGACGAATCCACAGACAGACTGGTTCAAAGAGGGAAACCACAGCGTTAGCCAGCGCGGGCCACATGGCGTCGCAGCGCTCTCAAGCCAGCGCGGGCCGCGTCGCTCTCAAGCCAGGGTCAAGCACGGACCCGAAGGTCCTGAACGGGGTGGCGAGGGTGAAGGAGTGTCTCCCGGTGGTCTGGACCGTGGCCAGGTTGAGGGGAATGCTGTAGCAGGCCACGCCCAGCTGGAAGCCCTCTTTGTTCTGGTAAACCCACAAATCGTGGCCCCAGACGGCAGCGTAGAAGCGGCTCTTTGGGTCCTTGACCGTCACGGCGCCGTGGAGGTCCGGGCCGGCGGGACCGGGCTGACCCCGTGACGCCAGCAGCGAGCGGACCCAACCGTCCTGAACGTCTGTGATGCAAACGAGGGCCGAGAGCGGTTAAGCGTGGCGTCGGCGATCTCGGACGAGCGGAACGGAGCGCGTGCAATTGCCCACCGTCGCTGTAAGCCAAGAAGTCGTAATGTTTCTTCTTGAAGTAGATGGAGAATCTCCCTCGATCGAGTTTCTTGACGTTTGTGATGCCGGACACGTGGAAGAGAACCTCGCTGAACTGGTCCTGCTCAATAATGAAAGGCGCAACTGTCACTCATGACACAAACGCTGGCACGCAGCGCTTGGAGGTCACACTCACTGTACGTTTTTTCCACAAAGACATCAACTGTCCGTCCAGCGTGGCCCAAAAGACGTTGTGTCTAAAAGAAAGAAGAAAGCGCCAGTCGCTCAATGGATCTTTGCACGGAGACAACCCGATCGTAATCATCCGCTGTCAATTTGGCACACGAGCGTCGGTAGGACGGAGGCCGCCGCCGTCCGTCTTTGAGTGCATAAATGGCGACGTAGTGAGCCCGGGCTATTCCCATCGACTTTGATTGGCACAGGGAACGGCAATCCCATCTGGTTCGGGCCCGCTTCTTGATTCCGTTTGCTCTTTGGCCATTGGTCATTCCATTGGGAGCCGGCTCCTCTCCGTCTACCTGAAGCCTTTCCAAACGTCCAGCCAGCTGGCTCGGACCACCGCGCTTTGCTGACCGCTAGGCGGGCCGTGTCCTTTCTTCCTCGACACCCGGATGGTTGCCACGCTGCAACGCAGACGCAAAAACAATGACAAAGTGCGAGCTCCGCCACGGAGCGCGTTGAGCCAAAGGAACATCGTCATCACCCAAACGCAACCATATGAAGAAGAAGAAAATCGCCGTTTGGCCTTTACCCCGGTGTCTTTTGTCTGGAGGACTTCCCGCCCTTTGCCGATTGGGCCAGATGCAACTTAGGAGGCGGCGCCGGCCGAGGGGACGTGGTACTCGAGCGACGGCTGAAAGGCACGCGCAAACCAAACGGTATCAGTCGACTGGCTAATGTAGCGAGAGCTGTCGCGTCGGACCCGCCCGGTGGACTACGAGTTGAGTAGAACAAAGTGGAGTAGCACTCGAGCACTGCTGTCAGAAATGGCAAGAGTAACTACTTGGTGCTGTTGAGCGGCTCGTGCACAAAGTCTCCTCTCATAGCTCCATTGGTTGCGGGCGGACAATTTTGATAGAGTTCCTCCTGGTCGGACGAGTCGGTGTCGATGTCGTCGTGGTCCCAACTTTCCAAGACGGTGATGTAGAGGTCGTCGTCTTCTTCCTCTGTGGAGTTTGCAAAGAGGACGTGAGATTGCTCAAAAAAGCATTGGCTGGGATTTTTGTCTACCGGACCCAGATGGTTTGATGAAAAGAAAACTATCTCTTGAGCAGAGAGGGAGTAGTGACACACACACACACACACACACCCTTTGACTTTTTCTCACCACCTCCACCATCACCTGGTTCCGTGACTCCAACTTGGCCCCGTGTCGGTGCCGGCGAGTCCAGCGCCACGCCGGCATCTGCACCGGAAGAACAGACGTCAAGAATGACGCCGCTGTATGACCTGATCATCAGAAAGTGAGCATTGATTGATTTACCGTCGGGTTTTGGCAGGGGGACGCCTTTGGCGGAACGTTGGGACGGCGAGTTAGCCACTGCGCTAAGCATCTCTGCTAAACTAGGTATGTTTGATAAGGAGCTAAGAGTGGCGCCCGGGTTTGGCGTAGGAGCAGGGCTGGGCTCAGCGCCGATGGTGCTGGCAGCGCCCGCTAAGCTAGGTATGCGCTTAGCAATGTTGCTAGCCATGGTGCGTATGGAGGGCGGGGACGAGAGAGACGGGCCGGAGCCAGAGTCGCCGACAAATGCCAGCGCGGGTGAGCCCGGGTCTTCATCTGAGGGCGAGGAGAGGACACCGCCATGTCACGATTAGATCAATGGATGATTGCATCATGCGTGCGTCGTTTCCATGTCACCAACTGGTTTTGAAACCGGTTTTTGACACTGGCGCGCGCTGCGCTGTCTTGTGTCGGGCTCTTTTAGTGCCCATTGTGTACGTGGGTACCTGTGCTGAAGTGAACTCCATTGGAAAGAGTGTGATTTCTGAAAGACAGGCAGGCACAGGTGTCAGCTTCGCCACCCACCGGGACAGAATCAAACTCCTCGTGAAATCAGAACTACCCCGCCCGCTAATTATTGCCCGCAGTGGAGCCACCCCAACAAACTCTTGCCGACAGGCACAGATTGGTGCGCGCGTACGCTGATCGGCCGTCCGGCGTGGAGGCGGAGCCTCGGCTGTCCCTGGCGTAGCGAGCCCTCGGCTTGGGGACGGGCGGGGACGAAGCCATCTGGTGGAGACCATTCATGGATGGGAGACCATCAGTGAAAGGAGTTGGGTTGTTAATCAGAAGGATCAGATCATCGGTCACGGAGCGAGCAGATGGGCCGTCGTGGCGAAACGAGACGACGGGACAGCCACCGTACGCTAATAGCATGCTAGTCGAACGCTAGACGACCGACGGAGAGCTTTTCTTACCGGGTCCCTGTTCTCACTTGTCTCCTGGATCTTTTCTTCTTTTGTCTGCTGTCTTGTTGTCTCATGTGCGTCTGGCTCTCTCGCATTTATCTACCTCTGCGCGGATGTCGCTAGGACAGCCAGGTTCACGTGACTGACTGATATGGTCCGACCTGCTCAGGCACTTTCTTCTTCTTGTTGTTGTTTTTTTTTTCTTTCTGTCTTCAGCACAACCAGTTCCTGTTGCTCCCGTCATCACTCAAGCATTCATGCAACAGTCCACAATGACAAGAGTGAAGTGGTACAAAGGCTGTGTTTATGACTGTGTGTGTCTGAGTGTGTTATTAGCATGCTCTGTGTCCGAATAGTTGGAAGCATCCCAAGCAGCGGGTGCCACCTTGGGCAGCCAGCCAGCCAGGCGGGATGCTGCGGCCCGCAATCCGAACGGGACCCAGAATTGTCTTTATTGGCCAAGTAAGTGATTTGTGTCTGATCGGAGCCCCACGAGCGGCTCCGACAAACAAAGACGGGACATGCGCAAAGTTGGCCCCACGGGCGTGTCGCACGCTCAATGAGCTGCGCTTTTTCTCAGGAGCGCTTTTCTGTCTGCTCAGTGGATGGCTCAGGCATGGCCGACAAACAAAGACGGGACATGGAAGATGCGCAAAGCTGGCCCTACGGCCGTGCCGCACGCTCAATAAGCTGCGCTTTCTCTCTGCCCAGTGGACGGCTCAGACTCGCCGACCACATATTCGAGTGAAAGTATGGATGAGATTCATCTTAAAAGAGTAGACGTTTCCAACGGAGAGCCGTAGACACGGACAGAGCCAGTCGATGGAGACTTTCTTGAACGTTCCCCATTTACGAGCCGCTGCGCGCTTGCGCGCTTGTGTATGTTGGAGCTCACTCGACTTCCTGTCGGAGTTGGCAGAGATGCAGATTGAAAACAGACGCTCTTTCTCTCGCTCGCTCGCTCGCTCGCTCTCTTTTTCCTTCCCTTCGCCTGCTTGTCCATTCGCCGAGCGAGTCAGTTTGTTTCCAGTCAAGCGGTGGGAAGGAAAAAGCGTCGGGAAGAGAAGGAACGCTGCCGACCGACCCAAGGCGCACAAGGTCGGAAGAAAACTATTTTGATACCACTCGGGTTGGTGCGTAGCTGCCAATGCTCTACTTTCTGTCTTGTTTTCGAAACTGGCGTCCAATGCGGCTTCTGAAGTCGCCGCCAGCCGGGCTTTCCGTAGAAGTAAAGACAAAAATGTCTGTTGATGCCTTTAGCAGACACGTGTTGACTTGGCAATATTTGACTCCGCCCCCTCGGGGTGATCCGCTCCCATTTTCCGCAAAGCGGCGGCTAGGACCAACTCTTTGTCAATGTCACGTGGTTGTCTCGGGTGTGTTTATCTGTGTGCGGCAGGTCGATGATCGCTTTGGCCTCATCCCATCCTCCCTAAAGTCACATGGCCGACTGAGGTGAGTGTCACAAAGCCGCGCGGCAACTTGCCGACTCCACGTCGTC
Source organism: Syngnathus acus (assembly GCF_901709675.1). Lineage (NCBI taxonomy): Eukaryota > Metazoa > Chordata > Actinopteri > Syngnathiformes > Syngnathidae > Syngnathus > Syngnathus acus. The sequence goes on along the minus strand of NC_051099.1, from coordinate 82,269 downwards.
TGCTAGCTTTGGCGAGAGACGAGTCGCCCATCTCTGCAATGACGCCTAACTTGGCAGCCAAATGAAAACCAATGTCTGCGATGCCAGGAGCCAGAGTAACTATGGCATCCGTGGGAGTACCAGAAGCAAGTCTGAAACGACTGCACTTCCTCTTGGGTCAGTGACCACGCGAGATGTCGTGCTTGCTGATTGGCTTGGATCAACTTAGGCCGGTGTGCGTGCGTGCGTAGGTGTGCTCCTGGTTCTCCCAAAAGGGGCTGTCAATCTGGAGCTGGTTCCTCTGGCCTCCCAAGTTCTGCTGCAGCCTCATGCCAACTTCACTGTGGTCAGTAACAGCTCACCTGTCTGTCTGTCTGTCTGTCTGTCTGTCTGTCTGGCTGGCTGGCTGGCTGGCTGGCTGGCTGGCTGGCTGGCTGGCTTCTGCTGCCTCCCTCTGGGGTGTTTGATGGCGCGCCTCTGCCCGGAAGGTGTGCTCCGGATGGAGCCAGGTGTCGTGGCGCTTACCGTGGCAGGAATCTCAGCAGGACACGGTTGTGGTGGAAAAGGAGGGATCCCGCAGCGTCCTGCGCCTTTTCAACGTCACCTGGAAGAATTCTGGCAGATACGCCTGCGAGGAGCCGGCGTCCCATCAGATCAGAGAGATGGACGTCTTTGTACCCGGACAAGGTGAACTTCAGGTCCTCTGGCCCATCAAGTGTCCCGTGACTGTTTTGGCCCACCCTCCTCAGGTCCGGACCAGTGGTTTGTTCCGCTTGGCCCGGGTGTGGTGATGAAGGACAAGGAGGAGGATACCATCCCTTGCGTGGTGTCCGACCCGCTTCTGAACGTCAGCCTCTACCAACGCGGCGGCGGCGAGGAGCAAACGCCGGCCTTCGGACTGAAGTATGAGCCGGGCCGCGGCTTCACGGGACGCCTGAACGACTCGTCCTACGTGTGCGTGGCCTCCGACGGTGCCGAGGAGACGCGCTCGCAGGTCTACTATGTCTTCAGCGTGGTGGGTGAGTAGCTTTGTCCCTCCCTCAGCCCGCGGCCGGCCTGCCCGTCCGTCCGTCCTTCCATCTGGCCCACCTGTCTGCCTGCCTGCCTGCCAGTTGCCAAGGAGCTGCAGGTGGACTTGACGGCGTCCGGCAGCGTGTTGAAGCGTGGACAGCGGCTGGTGATCAACTGCACCGTCCAAGGCAGCGACATGGTTTACTTCTCTTGGACCTTCCCCCGCAGAGAGGTAGCTCCGTCTCCAGTCGCGCGCTCCGTTGCCTGACGGGTGTCCACTTGAAGTGACTTTTTTGTGTCGTTCTAGGAAATTGAGCCGCTGACAGAATTTGGGCCCAATCAAATCCGTTCCTTCGTAGACATCCCCTCTATAACTCTGGCAGACTCGGGTAGGCGCCGATCGATGCCGCTGGCCATCGGCGACGCGAGCGGCTTCCGCGTTAACTTCCGGACGTTGGTGACGCGTCCCGCAGGTGTGTACGTGTGCGCCGTTCAGGAAACCCTGCAAGGGGGGCGTGTGGAAAAGAGCATCGCAGTGAACGTACTGGGTGAGCGAGCCAGCCAGCCAGCGAGCGGGCGAGCGCATGCATACACATCCGCGCAAACAAAACACGATTCAAACATAAACGGACACACGCACATCTGCGCGCACACTGTCACACTCGCACGCGGAATCTCCTCAGATCGTGGTTACGTTTCTGCGCGGGCGACGCATGACACAAATGTGTCTGTGCTGGTCGGACACACGGTGGCGCTGCGGGTGGAAGTGGACGCCCACCCTCCGCCCACGGTGGTGTGGCACAAAGACAACCGCAGCGTCGTCGTCCTCATGGGAACAACTGTCGAGTCTGTCACGCGTGTGACGGACGGCAGGTACGCTAACCGTGACGCTAATAACGATGCTAACACTAACAGATATTAACAACATTAACAACGTTATGACATTAACAACAATGCAACCTTTGTGCTGTCACCGATCACTAATAGCGACGCCGGCAAAAATGCTAACATTTATGATAACCGATTCGAACGACAATGCTAAATTGGAGCTAACAAAAAAACACTAACGATGACATTGTGGATGGATGCTAACTAACCACATCGTGATTGAAACATACGACTAAGCTTGGAACTGAGATTGTGACAACGCCGCCAAACATGACACAAATAATGCTAACATTCAGTGACGTGCGGTGAGGTTCATGACTGGGGAGGCACTGACGTCAAATTAAACGGAAAATGACTTATCGAAATTGTTTTTTCCCCTTTTCATGATGCAGGGGAGGCGTGGCCTCCCTTGCCTCCTCTGACCGCACGTCCCTGCTAACATTAATGATAACGATGACGCTAACAACAACAATGCCAACGTGGCAGTTTTAACTGTGATGCCAACCCAATGCTAATAAGTGTGCTAAGAAGACACTATCAACAACAACAAGCATGACCCTAAGAAGAGTGCAAATTGCCTAAAAAGGCCCTGTGTTGGCGACAGATACGTGAGCACGTTGAGCTTGGCGAGGGTCCGCTTGGAGCAAACGGGAAGTTACGCAGCCAGGATCTACAATGAAGATGACCAGGAGGAGGTGTTCTTCTACCTGCAAGTTCAAGGTCATTGAGTATTATCTGTACCCTGATGTGTTTGCGTATTCATCTTGTGTCTCTGTTTTTGTGTGGCCGCACCGCAGCGCCCCCGAGGATCACGTCACTGACAGAGACGGGCACTCGGGCCATGTTGTGCGTCTGCGAAGGAGCTCCGCCCCCTTTTGTCACCTGGTACACGTGCCACAGTGCACGCGGGTAAGGGCTCCTCAGCTCAGCTCACCTCAGCTCAGCTCAGCTCAGCTTGTTAATGGCAACATCATAGGAAGTGTCGCGCGTTTGTCCGCAGATGCGCTAACGGGACAGGTAGCTGGACGAGCCAATCGGGTGCTTCTGAGGGTGTGCTCCTGCAGGTGAACGTCAGCGCCCTGGCAGATGGAGGCCTAACCCAGGTATGCCACCGGTGACGTCGTCCCCCACCCCCCTCCATGTGACATCCTCACCGGGTGCCCGGTCGGTCCTGGCCCTGGCAGGTGCGCAGCCTCCTGAGCCTGGAAACCGCTGCTGCCGCCACTTTGACCGCCGTCCGATGCGAGGCCTCAAATTCCGCAGGAGGACGAGCCAGAGACCTCAGACTGACGTCCACTTGTAAGTGTGATGGATCGTCGGATGACAGAAGACAGACAGACGTGCTCTATGAGCGCATATTAAGTCCTCGTCACCAAGCCCCTCTTTCCTGTCCAGCTCTCTTGTCTCAGGTGGCCATGCTGGCGCTGGTTCTGGTTCTGGTGGTCATTGCCATCATCTTTCTGGTCATCCTCATCATCCTGTGGAGAAAGGTCAGTAGTAGCACTACTCGCTCACCTCGCCGCTAAGTGCACTGCACTGCTGCAGCAGCAAGTACTCTCGCCCCGTTCAGAAACCTCGCTACCAAGTCCACTGGAAGCTGATCGATTCCGTCAGTCCCGACGGACTGGAGTACACCTACCTGGATGCCGGCCGGCTGCCCTACCATCCTTCCTGGGAAATACCCAGGGACAACATCGAGCTAGGTGATGGAAGTTCCACGCTTAGCCGTACAGAGTCGCGGCCTGGACTAGATCCCGGTCGGCGTGTGTGCAGGCCAAGTGCTGGGTTCGGGAGCTTTCGGCCGAGTAGTGGAAGCCCAGGTGTTGGGTCTGCTCCGGGACCAGACGACCACCACCAGAGTGGCTGTCAAGATGGTCAAACGTGAGTACCGCTTGCTGCCTCCAGATGTGCCTGTACCTGCGCGTACCTGTACGTACCTGTACATATGTACTTTTTTTCTCTTCCGCTTTTGTACACACCGTGTGTGTGTGTGTGTGTGTGTGTGTGTGTGTATGACAACGAATATGCGTTGTGTGTTCAGCCAACAGCGGCGCAAGTGGGTCGTTGTTGTCCGAGCTGAAGGTTTTGTGTCATCTGGGTCCTCACGTGAACATCGTCAACCTGCTCGGAGCGTGCACGTCAGGAGGTGAAGCTGGCGCGCAATGACACCCCCCGCCCGCGTGCTGACTGACTGAGGCGTGCCTCCTCCGCCGCAGGTCCCGTCTACGTCGTCACTGAGTTTTGTTGCCACGGAGACCTGGCCACCTACCTGCGATGCCGCAAGCAGACTTTTGTGCACGCCAATGCGAGCGCTAAGAGGTAGACGCATGAAGAAGAAACATCCCCCCCCCGCACGTGTGCAGACACAAGACGTACACAAGCGCTGCGTGTGTGTGCGCGCGGGTGCAGAGAGGCAGACGGCGGTTACATGGACATGAGCGAGCGGGAGGGCGCAGCCGTGGTTAGCCACCACGAGAGCGCGGCGGCGGCGGCTGGTGAGTGCGGAGCTATTCTGTACGCAAGTTGTCGCCGTAATCAATGAGCGAGCGAGTGAGCTCCTTTCTCGGCGTGTACCTTCAGACCAGCAGGAGGCATTGTCGTCATCGTCACTGCCGCTTCTCAGCGACTCTACCGTCCTGGGCGTGAGTGACCTCCACAGCTTCTCTTTCCAGGTCGCCAGCGCCATGAACTTCCTGTCATCACGCAACGTACGCTCAAAGATCTCTCAAAGTGCGCTTAGCTTAGCGTGTGTGCTGAGCGTGTTTGATGCGTTGTTGTAGTGCGTGCACAGAGACCTGGCAGCCCGCAACGTCCTGGTATGCGAGGAGCGGCTGGTGAAGGTGGACGACTTTGGCCTGGCTCGAGATCTGCTCAAGGATCGGGACTACGTGGCCCGAGGAAACGTCAGTACGCCGCCACGTCACTAGTGCCTGCCTGCCTGCCTGCCTGCCTGCCTGCCTGCCTGCCTGCCTGCCTGCCTGCCTGCCTGCCTGCCTGCCTGCCTGCCTGCCTGCCTGCCTGCCTGCCTGCCTGCCTGCCTGCCTGCCTGCCTGCCTGACTGCCTGCCGGCCGGCCGGCCGGCCAGCCGGCCTGCCTGCCTGCCTGCCTGCCTGCCTGCCTGCCTGCCGGCCGCCAGTCATCATTTGTGATCCCCTCCCAACAGGCCTTGCTACCGCTCAAGTGGATGTCCCCGGAGAGTATTTTCCAAAGCGTTTATTCCTCCAAGAGCGACGTGTGGTCCTACGGCGTTCTGCTCTGGGAGATCTTCTCTTTGGGTAAGACCCACGCGCTCCCTCCCACGCGCTGCGACACGTCATAGGAGCGCGTGCATTTTGCTTGCCGCAGGTGAAAGTCCGTATTCGGAGCTCCCCGCGACGCAGCAACTGTACGGCGCCCTGAAGCGAGGACACCGCTTGGCGCAGCCGCAGCACGCCGACTCCAACATGTATGCAACGCGCATCGCTCGTCACATGTTTGGCAGCGTGCCTGGACAGCATCGGTGGCAAAATATGTGACGAGTGAAAGCAGAATATGATCACGTGACACGCGTGACAATTGACGTGAAAGCGACACCACGTGTCGACGCCCTGTTGCCCTGTGCTCAGTTACGGCATGATGCAAGCGTGCTGGAGCCAGCGCCCCGGTGACAGGCCGTCGTTTTCGTCGTTGGCGGCGTCCATGGACGCCGTGTTGACGGACGAGTGCAGAAAGGTGACGCCGCCGTCTGTTCCTCCGTGACCGCCCGCCCGCGTGGTCTCTCTAAAGCCTGCGGTGAAAGTGGCCTTGTTTGCGTCCCGCCCAGACGTACGCCAGGCTGACGGAAAGCTTCCTGACGGGCCAGCATCCGGCCGCCGTCCGATCCCGACTGACATCGGCGGCCGTCGACGGTGAAATTCCGTCGCGTGACGTTGATTAGGCGCTGGAAAATGCCCTTTGTTAATGGCGGCCTCTCTGTACAGGAAGTAAGGTCCCTGAGGCGACGGTTCACCTGTTGGAGGCGGGACCTTCCCACGGTGACTACGTCCTTCCAGTCAAGGTGGAGACACGCGGCGGCGGCGACACTGCGCCGGACGCAGACAGGTAGCGCGGTGAAGATGATTCCCACGGTCGCTCTGATTTTTGCCGATGACCCGGATGAGCGTCACCGTTGGCCGCTATGTGTTTCCCGTTCAGAGCTGAGGCTGCGCAGGAAGTGACATCAGAAAGACAAGAGGAAAGCTGCCTTTGAGAAGCACCACCAAAACAATCTTGTAACCGATTTGCTATGGCGACGCGACGCTGCTGTCCAACTTGTAGCTTTGCTCAGCTTGAATTAAAAACCAATCGACTTGGTTCTCTTCTCTTCTCTGAGAACATAGAAGGTTTGCAAGCGCTCAGATTGAGGCCATCGGAGGGTTGTGGAGAGCAGTGAGGATTGACATCCCAAAGGCTCATCCTTCTGAAGCGCCTGGCCTGTCATTGTCAGAGCTCATTGCGTTTCAGAAAGCGTTTGTGACGACAGAAGGCCGGCCCCAGAAGCCTTGCAGCTTGTGTTGAGTTGAGGGCCAGTTGGGATGGGGGGGTGCTAAGGAGGTGGGTTGAGCCTCGAGGGCCTGCCTGCCTGCCTGCCTTCCTTGCCAGGAAGTTGAAGAGCTGCTCCAGTGTCAGTCAGTCAGTCGGAGGAAGAAGATGACGACGCCCAACATGTTGTTGCCTTGGCTCCTACTCGCAATCGTCTCTGCTGAAGGTCGGAAAGCCAAACAATTTGCTCTTGTTGTTGTTGCTGTTGTTGTTGTTGTTGTTATTCATCTTGTCCTTTTTCATGCTATTTGGGGCAAAGCGGAACTTGCCTTGAAACGCAAAGCACAACAAATGTTTGTTTGATTTGTTCTTTCGACCCATAATATACGGAATGTTTGCCTCTTTTATGTGTAACTTTGTGCTCATTCAAGTCTGTAGAAGTCAACTCTGGATCAAAGTATTGACCAGGCACATTTGGAGACAGGGCGGCCAGTCTACTGATTGATGCTATGTGGGCGGAACTACCTGCTTTCCGGGTGTGGTAGCGGCTATTGTTAGCATGTGAACATTTAGATTCTTATTTTTGGGAAAATAACACTTGACATTTGGACCATCTTGACCATTTTCCTCATCCTGATGAGGACAGCACAATTTCTTCCTCTTTCTTTTCTTTTCCAGACGCGCACACACACACACACACACACGCGCGTTACTTCCCGACTGCTGACAGACGTTAAAGTCAAAGGTTTCACTTCTGTTTTTTCTCCCCATCTTGTGAAACTCAACGGTCGTGTTCACAAAAAAACAAAACAAACAAAAAAAAACATTCCCAATCATCTCAAAGACTAAAAAGTTGATCACTTAGTACGGATCTGCCGATGCGGTCTGCTGATCACGCGTCGGACGCTTTTGTCTTCTTTCTAGACTTCTACCCGCCGTCCATCGAGCTGAACTCGGACCCCATGCGGGACGGGTCCGAGGCGGTTTTGACCGCCGGCTCGGCTTTCCGCCTAAGTTGTCACGGCAACGCGTCGTTGCAGTGGTCCAGCACGGCGCTTCGTCCGACGGCGTCGGAGCGCGCCGGCGTGCTGGAGGTGCGGCGTGCCCTACCCATACACACGGGAACGTACCGCTGCTCCTACGCCGAACGTCACCTCCGCCACCTGGGCGCCTCGGTTCACCTGTACGTCAAAGGTGAGCCGCCGCCGCCGCCACCAGGTCAGCGATTCCTTTTCCCCGGCCCTCAGGTGAGGTCACGGCCTTTTGTCTGTCCTCCCTCAGATCCGTCCAACCCGTCAAGCGTCTTCGTCACGCCCCACTACACCCCCATCATCTGGGAGGGTGAAGACTTCCTGTTCCGTTGTTTGCCGACCGACCCGTCGCTCGGCAACCTCACCCTGGAGCGGGACGGCGGGCTGGCCGGGGCTCTGCCCGCGGGCATGAACGTGAGCGTGAATCCTCATGCGGGAGTGGTCATACACAAAGTGGAGACGAAATTCAACGGGCGCTACGTCTGCGCTGCCTGGAACAACAACAACAAACGCGTGACATCTGACACGCTGCACCTCATTGTCTCGCCAAGTAAGGTTTGGGGGTCGGGGGGGGGGGGCGTACCTCTCCACTGTCTCCCTCCCTCCCTCCCTCCCTCATTTGCTTACTTCCCGCCAGTCTGGCTCCCAGGCCTTCTTTCGACATCTTGCCTGTCTAGCTCTCATTTACATATGTCGTATTTGTCTCTGGCCTATATAGGACGGCGCCATCCTCCCAAGGTGTGGCTGAATCAGACGGACTTTTTGCGTCTGGAGGGAGAAGTTTTTGCGGTGACGTGTGCGACGAGTAACCCCTCCCTCATCTACAACGTCTCTTGGACATACCCTAATGTAGAGGTGAGACCTGCTCTCTCGACCCGCTTTTCTTTCTTTTGTCGCACATTGACGCACCGTTGAGCCTACAGGCTCCCGACACGACGGTGAAGCAGCATTATGACGGCAAGCGCTTGTACCTGAACAAGACGCTGAGCGTCGGCGCCGTCGGTCGACGGCACAGCGGACGCTACACCTGTACGGCGAGCAACAAGGCCGGCGACGCCACGGCGACGGCCAGCCTCCGCGTCTTGGGTGAGCCTCCAACTGGCACCACAACTCAGGTGAGCCGTGTTGATTCCACATGCGCTCGCTCTCGCTGCCAGACGCTCCCTTCCTGACTGCCTTGCTGGAGCGCCGTACGACAGCCACGGGTGGTGCCAATGTCAGCGACTGGGAAGTGCTGGCTAACTTTAGCGTGGACGCCACGGAGGTTTCCCAAGTTCACAGCAGCACGGTGGACGTGCTCGCGGGTGGAGACCTGAGTTTGACAGTCACCGTGGAAGCGTACCCGCCGGTCCGGAGCCTCCGATGGACCTGGCCCACGCCCGGGAACGGCCGCCGGGAGCGCACGCAGAGCCACGCGGCCCATGGCTACAGGTTAGCGTGAGCCCCCCCCCCCGTTTTTGCTACTCCGTGTCCGCTCCGCTGCACGTCTTACTCGCGCCTCGATTGGAATGTATTCGGATGATGAGCAAAGTTTCCGTTGGCAGATCCCGAGCCAGCCTGGTTCTACGCCGCGTGCGCGACCAAGAGAAAGGGCTCTACACGCTAAGCTATGCTAACGGCCTGGTTAGCGGTTCCTTCGACTTTGACCTGCGAGTTCTTCGTGAGCAACCTTTCCTTCATCTTCCCCATTCCGGCCGGGCGCCACCGTTGATCTGACGCTTTGTTTAGGAGCTCCGAGCGGAGTCATCACGATGGAGAACGGCACCCTGACCTGCAGCGGTTCGGGTTTCCCGCCGCCCACCGTCTTGTGGTCGCGATGCGGCGGCCTGGTCAACACGTATGTCGAAACGGCGGGCGCTTGCGGCGTCTCTGTCGCTTGGCTCATCGGCGGGCGCTTGCGGCGTCTCTGTCGCTTGGCTCATCGGCGGGCGGGCGGTTGCGGCGTCTCTGTCGCTTGGCTCATCGGCGGGCGGGCGGTTGCGGCGTCTCTGTCGCTTGGCTCATCGGCGGGCGGTTGCGGCGTCTCTGTCGCTTGGCTCATCGGCGAGACTCGACTTTCCTCGCGCAGGTGCGGTGACGTCGGGGACCCTCAGCCCGGTGATGTTGTCACGCAAGAGGGGGAGGTGCTGACCAAAAGCCTGCCCCTGCCCCCGGCGCCGGCTGATGACGTCACCTTCGAGTGCGTGGCCATCAACAGCGTGGGACGCTCGCAAGCTGTCTTCTCGCTGCGTACGTTTTTGCTTCATTCAGGAGGCTTTTTGGTCTTCTTTGACCAACCACAGAGCTTGTGTCCACCACTCCCGTTTCAGGTTCTGGCAGCGGGAACATTTTGACGACGTCCCTGGCGACGGCCTCGGCGGGCGCGGGCCTGCTCCTCTTGCTTGTGGTCTTCCTCGTCTGCAGGATCAGACGGGTTTGTAGCTGGCCGTGGACGCGCTTTCGTCCCCCGTGCTCGTCTTCATCCTCTTTCCTTTCCTCCTCCTTTTGCTCCTTCTCCCCACTTTCTTTGTCTGCCTCCTGCTTTCCTCGTGCTTTTGCTCCTCCTCTCCACTTTCTTTCTCCGCCTCCTGCTTTCCTCTTCCTTTCGATCCTCCTCTCCATTTTCCTTCCCCGCCTCCTCCTTTCCTCTTCCTTTTGCTCCTCCTCTCCATTTTCTTTCCTCTTTTTGCTCCTTCTCACACTTCATCTCCTGCTTGTCTTTCTTTTCGTAGCAACCCAAGTACGAGATCCGTTGGAAGATCGTGGAGAGTTGCTACGGCAACAACTACACATTTGTGGACCCCGGCCTGCTGCCGTACAACAACCTCAAGTGGGAGTTTCCCCGAGACAAGCTCCGCCTGGGTAAACTTTGAGCTCCGCCCTCTGGCCTTGACCTTTGACCCCTCCCGTGGCCTTCTCTCCGTCAGGGGGCGTGCTGGGCTCAGGGGCGTTCGGAAAGGTGGTGGAGGCCACGGCCTACGGCCTCGGCAGCCAGGACGAAACCCGCGTGGCCGTCAAGATGCTCAAACGTAAACGGCAACTCCACGACAAACACGACCCGTTCCGACCGCGCGTCAATAACGACGACGTAGCGAGTACACGAGTGCCGAGGCGCGACCGGCCGCTATGCACATCTTAACAAAGCGGACACGACAATGCTACAAAAGTAGTCTGCAACCACAAGAACGGGGCGGTGCCTTTGTGTGTGCAGCGAGCGCTCACTCCGAGGAGCGAGAGGCGCTGATGTGTGAGCTGAAGATTCTCAGCCATCTCGGTTACCACGACAACATCGTCAACCTGCTGGGAGCCTGCACTCGAGGAGGTTCGGTCCGGTCCGGTCCGCCTCTCAGGAAGTTGTCTTCGCTTGACCTCAATGTCGCTCACAGGGCCCGTGCTGATGATCACTGAGTACTGTTTCCACGGCGACCTGCTCAACTTTCTGCGCGCGCGCGCTCACCACTTGGTGGCGGCTACGTTGAGTCCGGAGCCGGCTGAGCACGACGTCAAATACTCCAACGTCAGACTCCGGAGGTCAGACCTCCTTTTCTTCCTCTATTGCGTGTCACGTGCATGCAGCATGTCATAATTGTAGTTTGTGTCCGTCCGTGTCTCTCTTGGTGTTGCAGTGACAGCGGGATCTCGTGTTGTTCCGAATATCAGGAAATGCAGCCAATCCTTTCCCACTCAGGTAAGACACACACACACACACACACATACAATTGTCACAAACACACAGGTTTAACACACATCAAATACACACGTGACCTTTGAGTATGTGTGTGTGTGTGTGTGTGTGTGTGTGTGTGTGTGCGTGTGCGTGTGCGTGTGCCCTGCAGGTGTTGAGCGAAGTGCACGTCTGTGTATAAGTGACCTGATGAGGTTCTCGTACCAAGTGGCTCAGGGTTTGGACTTCCTCTCGACACGAAATGTAACACGCACAAGCATAGGCTGCGCCGGTCTGCGCTGCACCGGTCTGCGCTGCACCGGTCTGCGCTGTGGTGGCTTCACGTCCGCGCCTTTGTCAGTGTATCCACAGAGACGTGGCGGCGAGGAACGTCTTGCTGACCGAACGCCACGTTGCCAAAATCTGTGACTTTGGTTTGGCGCGAGACATACGCAATGACGACAGCTACATCGTACAAGGAAATGTCAGTGGACGCAACTCCCACACAACACAAACACACAACTCGTCGACGGCTACTGCAAAACAACACGACCCTTGCTGTGTGGACAGGCGCGCCTGCCCGTCAAGTGGATGTCCCCCGAGAGCATCTTCCAGTGCGTGTACACGGTGCAGAGCGACGTTTGGTCTTACGGCGTCCTGCTGTGGGAAATCTTCTCCCTGGGTAATGGCGCCGGCGCTACTCATCGTGGCGTCACGTGACCTCTGGCTGCCTCCCTGTCTCCCTCAGGGAAGAGCCCTTACCCCAACGTCGCCGTGGATACCAAATTCTACAGGATGATCAAGGACGGCGGCCACATGGAGCGGCCCGACTTCGCCCCGCCGCAAATGTGAGGGCCCCGCCCGCCCACCGACACACGGACGCAGAGCGCTTGACGGCCCGCCTCTCCTTTGCAGGTACCGGCTGATGACGTCGTGTTGGAGTTTGGAGCCGAGCGAACGGCCAACCTTCAAGATGATCGCGCGGCTGATCGAAAGGCTCCTCCCCTCCGCCGCCAAGGCGGCTTCGAGCGAGCAGGTGAGCCCGCCGCCCTTGCGCGCGTCTTGACCGATACTCGCAACGTTTGCCACTTTTCTCTTTGCCGCTCAAGCCCACGTACAAAAACATCGACGAGCGCGAGGAAGACGAAGGGAGCGAGGAAGAGGCGGGCGGGAGCGGATGCTCCGCCAAGGGTGACGAGCAAGGTGACTGTCACCGTGCGGCGCTTTGGTCTTTCTTCGGGACGCCCAGCGCGTCTTTGGTCCTCCCGCCATCACCGCGTGTGTCTTTCTTGCCTCAGGGGGCGGCGAGGAACCTGAAGACTCCAAAAAGATGGCCACTGTGACAAGCAACATTTACCAGCTGTCCTGATGCACGCGTCCGCTTGGCCGCCACCAAGATTTTTTTAGCCGTCACCGGTGATCGGGTGCTTCGTCGGTTGCCAAACGTCAAAGGCCGACCCGCTCGGAGGCTCTATGAATTTTGCATCGATCTTTTGCACCGTTACCATAGCGACTCCTGACTTTTCTCGAGCCACTTCTGCTAAGCCAAGTTGCTGCTGTGGCATCATCCCGTAAAAGGCGTTCTTCTGCCATGACGTGCGGTGCTACTTATTCGCTCGCTAAAGGACGCGTGCAGCCACATCTGCCCCCTCCTAAAAAAAAAAAAAAGACCATTGTAAAAAACGACATTGTACCGCTTTGCAGACCTTACACGTGCGCTACTGCCCTTCACAAGTGCAGATTTACAAGTGTGTGGCTTTTTACAGCACGGGCTGTTTTACAGTCCGGTGCAGTACCGCCTCGCGCCACAACGCGTAAGGGTGCGCTGAGCTTCATTGGATGGATATGCATCATCATTTAAAGCAGTGGTTCCCAAACTTTTGCAGGCTGGCGCCCCCTTTGGCTCCCCAGTGAATTCCTAGCGCCCCCCCCCCCCCCAAGGCATTTATATAAATAAATAATACATTTATATAAATAAATAATACATTTATATAAATAAATAAATAATACATTTATAATATCATTACCATTACGTTGAATTAGTGGGAGCACTGAGTTTGTTTCTCAGAAACGAGCCGGTCCCATCTAGACGTAATCGGAGACAATGACACCCGAAGTGATTTAAGGTTTGTCTTTTATTGCAGGATGCTTGGTCTCCATGTGTTGAAGCAGTTTTGAATGCTTCACTGCCTGGTTAGTTAGCCTGTCGCCACATATTAGCTTTGCGGGCTCGACTGGGGAAACATGTCACGTGACCGGGACGAGTGTCTTGACCTGAATTAATTGATCGTCGATAAAAAAAAAAATTCTGTGCGGCTTGGCGGCCCGGTACCGGTCCGCGGCCCGGTGGTTGGGGACCACTGCCCTAACCAGCTCAACACAACACAACACGGCGCGTTCTGGCGAGTCCCCAATTTCATGTTGACTTGAACTCAAGATGATGTTGACCGCCAGAATGCGGTTTTTATTATAAGATAAAATTCAGAACATTACAAGCTTGAAATTACAAACCTGAGCTTTTGCTTTTGTAGTCTATGCTGTCGGATCTGACTGGGCCAGAGCGGCGTGTTGTGTACAAATCGACTGCCGCCCCCCTACCGCCCCCCTACCGCCCCTTTCTTCCTCACCGCCCCCCCAGATCTTTCCACCGCCCCCAGGGGGGCGGTACCGCCCACTTTGGGAACCACTGATTTAAAGCAAGAAGAAGAGGCCGAGGGGGCCTCCCACTAAGCGGCTGGCGTCAGTTCTTGTTAGTGAAACTTGAACTTACCTGCATGCTTCCATCCTTTGGCTCATGGATGGCCTTTGGCATTCATTGTATGTTAGCATGGCCCTATTGGGCTGGACGGTGTGCCGCTCGGCCTTTAAAAAGACAACGTTGGTGTTCCTGCATCGCAACATTTCAACTGAGAGTGACAAATAAAGCCACTTTGCCTCCTTAAGCGCTCACGTGTCTGCAGTCAGCGGTTTATTGCCGGACGCCCGTTTGCTCACCTTGTCCTCTCGTACTTTACAGCCGCATTAATTAACGATAACAGAACTCGTGTGACACTTTTACTGCCGCCGTACCTTCCATTCGCACGAAAACCCAATTGATTGTGTCAGCGCATGCGCGTGAGCACTGCTTATCAATATTTTCTGCTCAATTATAAAAAGTGCCCATATCTTCTCTCAGGCTCCAAACATTTGGAAGGGAAAAAAGCTGAAGGTAAGCCGTCGCTTCACACCTTACTCCTTGGAATGTTTTCACTGGTGCACGCGATACCTTCTTCACTCGCTCATTTTTTGTCGCTCGTTTACTGATTCACTCTGACGGAAATATGTTTATCTGTGCACTCGTTCACTGATGCATATTCCTTCTCGCATTTCTCATCTCATGTTCATGACCTCACTTTACAGACTCGTCTATTTACGTCGTCATTTCGGAGGTCATTGGTGGCTTTATGAATCCATTTCCAGTGCGTGCTCACTTGGGTTCTTCTTGAGATCCATTCATTGAATAAATGATTGTCACCCACTCGCACATATTTTTCAACCACGGTTGTCGGTTCAGTCGATGTCCGTCGTCCCGCCAGCCGTGCCGGCCGCACGTACGTCTGTCTGTCTCCCTTCTGCGGCGGGCCCGATTCAAATCCTTGTCGGGCTGACCGTTTCACTCGGCCAAAAGAGGGAGGGAGGAAGGACGGACATGCCTGGCCTCTGCCACTGTTGCTCATTCACCCACTCGCTTGGTCGCTCGCTCGCTCGCTCATTTATTTGTCAATTGGTTCAGGTGCTTATGCTGTACTTGTTCATTTGTTCCTCCGTTCGCTAGCTGGGCAGACGCTCCGATCGTGAGAGCTCAGGTAACCCAAGTCATTGAATCTGTCAAGCCTCACTCTGTCGAGGTGTGAAGTGATCCACCAAGGATGCGAGAGCGCGGCGGTTGTTCTCCCTTCCACTTCCTGCTGGTGGCGCTGTGCGTGGTGCTGCTGTGCTGCGCCGCGCTGACGGCGCTGATGTGGACGCACGTGTCGCCGCCGGGTGAGCACCTCACTTCCATCATCCTCGCCATACATGATACGAAGGGGAATATGCCGCCCTCGTGCGGCGGCATTTTGGCGCGTGTTGTGAATCGAGGGGTTGCTTTGCTGCCATCTTGAGGCATCGACGGGCAATTACGCAATTTTTTTATGATTATTTTTATTCATTGATGTCGTCGGCTAACGAGAGGCACGTGCGCGTGTTACCAGAGGCGGAGGTGCATCCAGTCACGTGTCCCCCGTACCACACTTCCTGCGAACGCTCGTCCACGTGCGTCCACCTCGACCGGCTGTGCGACGGCATCGACGACTGCGCCGACGCTTCCGACGAAGACGCCGCTCGCTGCGGTCGGTGCCTTACCGTCCACCTCGCTTAAGTCTTAAGATTTTGTCGTTGCGACAAGCTCGTCATACTGTTTCCGTAGCAACGACCTGTGACGGACAGTTCGCACTGCACGGCCCAACGGGATGGTTTGCCTCTTCCGCAAACAGCAGCTTCTGTCGCTGGATCATCAGGTCCAAAAAGCAGACTTTGGAGACTTTCCACAATTGGTTAGCAAACAATTATTGCCTAACCATAAATGGGTTTTTTTGTGTGTGTGTGTGTGTTTTTTTTTTTTTATTGTTTCCTTCAGGGTCCAAAGGGGATTTTCTGTTCAGGTCAACTTCCACAAGTTTGAAAGCCTAGAAAATGTCCATATCGTGAGACTTTACGAAGGGCTTGGTCCTGAGAAGAAGATGGCAGGTCAGGAGGGCCTACAGCAGTGCCTAGTCAGATCCTAGGTCAGGTCTTGGGTCACGTTCTCGATCAGATCCAGGTTAAGATTCCTATCAAGTCATGTTTTAGGTCCTTGATCAGGTCAAAGGGCAGAAGATTTGGATCAAGTTATGGATCAGAGTAAGGTCCTGGTCAAGACTTGAATTAGGTCTAGCTCGATCTGGTCGAGGACATGCCCTCGCCCAAGTTCCTGGCCCGGTCCTGTATCGGATCTTGACTCGCGTCCAGTTGAGAAAGAACCGGTCCCGAATTGATAGCATTCATTCTTCAATCGCAGCCGAGCTCTCGGGCTCCACCCCTCCCGAGACTGTGTGGCTTCTGACGGCCCGATCCACTATTGAGTTTTTCTCAGACAATTTGGAAGATGGGTCGGGATTCAGCGCCACCTTCCGTGCCAGCGACCTCTCGAAACTGTCAGGTGCTCACGCCGCTACCTCTGAGCCACCGTGGCAAAAGCAGTGTTAGTATGTTGTTGTTGCTGCTGCTGTTTTTCAGATTCGGAGAAGCTTTCCTGCACATTTGAGCACGGCTTTTGCTTCTGGAGGCAGGAACACGAAGACGACGGTGACTGGCTTCGGAGCAGAGGCGCCACATTTCCGCCGCTCAGTGGCCCAAGCATAGATCACACGCTAGGAAACGGGTCGGGTGAGTGCTCTTGATCAGACCGAGATCAAGTCCTGGTCAGGTTTCAGATCAGGTACAATATCAGCTTCTCGAGTCAGTATTGAGTTAGTTGCAGGACGGCTTCCTTGATTGTATCTTTGATCAAGTTTAGGTCCGGTGCCGCTGTGGTCTTGAATCAGGTATCAGCCCATGTCCTAGAACGGCGATTAGGTCATGACAGGTCCTGGTCAGATCTTAAGGTCTTAGGGTTAAGGTCTTGGATTTGGCGCCGTATACATTTTGGGATGAGAAATAGAATCAGGTAGAGAGAGGTCCTTGATCAGCTCTTTTATCGGGTCTCTGTAAGGTCCCGAGTTGGCGTCTTTGCATGGCGTTAGCATGGTATTAGCCTAGTTCTAATCGCGTGTTTGCTGACTCAGGTTTCTACTTGAGCACCCCTCTGAGTCCTGGCCAATGGCTGAAGACTTTCAGGATCTACAGCCTACCTCTAACTGGGCCCAAGCAGCCAATGTGCCTTGGCTTTTGGTAAACGGCACAAACTAACGAGGAAATGGTTGACGGGTGTAAAACTCAACTCGTGCGTACGCCTGTTTTGGGCGGTGTGGGCTGAATTTGAAGGTATCACATGTTTGGGGAAGACGTCCACCGTCTTCAACTGTCGCTACGTGGCGCATATCCAGGCGGCGTGGACGCGGTGGTGTTCCGCAGGGACGGGAACTATGGTGACCACTGGAACTACGGACAAGTGCTCCTCAACTCTACCACTGACACTCAGGTGGATCAAGTGACTCCAACTGATTTGAAGCCTGATATCAAAATGGACTTTACTGAATTATCCAAATGATTTCAAAAGCTGATTTTCAAATCGCCTTTAACCCATTTAAAGACTTTAAACTACAATTCAGACTGGATTCAACAAAAGTGAGTTAGCTCTGCTTATGCTCCTCATGATTTTCGCTGATTTGAAGGAGAATTCCAACTGAGTTCAAAAGAATAAGAAGCTGTTTTTCCCAAATGGATTGCCGACTTCTTTCCTAGTGCTTTCGAGCTGCTTCGATCGTGATCCCCAACTGGTTTCAGACTGACCCGACTCCAATCGATGTGTGCAGATTGTGTTTGAAGCTCTGAAGAAAGGCGGGATGAGAAATGACATCGCCTTGGATGACATCACTTTGATGCCCCAGCCTTGTGGGCCCGCCCCCCCGGAACCCACCTTAGTGCCCACTCCGACACCTGTCCCCACCGTGTCGGGTAAGCACCGCGCCCACTCTCCTGGGCCGTAATTGCTATGGCGAGCGAGCGAGCGACCGACTCCGCTCTTTCTTGTCTGGTTCGGTCTTACGTCAGCTGACTGCGGTGGTCCTTTCGACGTGTGGGAGCCAAACTCCACCTTCAGTTCACCGAATTACCCGCGAGCCTACGGGAACGGAGCTCGCTGTGAGAACTCTCGGCCGGCTTTGTTGATTGATTGTTGATCAAAGCGGCCTGACGTCTGCCGTGGTCATCCTTTCCTCCCGCAGGCGTGTGGACGCTCCACGCTCTGCCAGGTCGAAACATCCACGTCCACTTCCTAGACTTTGATGTCGAAGACAACTACGACGTCGTGGAGCTGCGCGACGGGGCGGGGCCTAACTCGACCTTACTGGGTGAGTCTCGTACGTCTCACGACTATGGTGGCACGTTAGCCTAACTGAAGAAATGAAGTGGGAATGCTTCCAGGATGCGGCTCTCTCCTACACGCTAGTGAGGAGACGACAATGGACTGACTGTACGGCTGATTCCTAATATTAAGATGTGCGCTCTGTCCCCTTGCGATCGCGCAGCCGTTCTCACTGGGAGCGGCGGCACCGCCCGAGACTTGTTTTCAACGCGCAATCGGGTGACCGTCTGGTTCTTCACGGACAGCTCGGGTAACGGACGGGGTTTCAAAGCCAACTTTACCTCCGGGGTTGCCCTGGGGTCTTCAGGTGAGGTCCGCTGCCACCGATATGAAGTTGTGGAGACACGCCGCCGCATGTCCGTACGTGTGCTCGTGTGGCCGAAGCAGAACCGTGCGCTGCGGAGCAGTTCCAATGTGACACGGGCAGCTGTATCCATGGAAAGCGTCAGTGCGACGGGAGGGTGGACTGCGCCGACGCTTCCGACGAAGCTAACTGTGGTGAGGACAGCCCGGATCACGCAAAGCGGGACTCGGTCACGTTGAGCAAAATGTACTTGACGCAGACGAGCGCTTTCAGTCGTGTTGCAGGAGAACGCCTCCGGTCGTCTCCGCTTTCAGATGGCCTCCTCTCAGTATGCCGTGTGCGGAGACACCTGGACCCCGCGCCTGTCTGTCTTCATCTGTCAGTACTTGGGATACAGGTAGACTGTAGCACCTGACCGGTCAGCGCCTCGGATACAGCTTGACTGCTTGAGTAAGATGCAGGGGATTCAAAGGCGACTTGAGTTGACATAGGCCAATTATTTATTTGATTATCTATTTCTCCATTGATACTATTTGTCGGAACTACCTGACCGATACGTAGCGACCAATCTGGGGTACTCGTAGGACCTGACCTGTCAGTACTTGGGATACAGCGCTAATTGGGATGCTACCCAGTCAGTCAGCACCTGGGATACAGGAAGACCAAGTCAAGGCTCCGACTTGTCACTGCAAATACAAGTTGACTACCCATAGCCGTCGTCCAGGTCGGGGGTGTCCACGCTGCTGCCCGCCGTGCCGGGAGATTCACCTTTCGCCAGTGTCGAGGTCACCGCTAACGGAAGTCTGGAATCCAGCGTGAGGTACGCAAAGACTTGGGAGAGTGTGTCTTTGTCAAACACGTCAACGAACGCTTGACGTCATTTCCAACCAGAGTCGATTGTTTTTGGTTTTGCAGCGAGCGTTGCGTGGGCCACCGCGTGGTTTCCCTCCGCTGTGACAATCAGCGTGAGTAAGTCGCCACCCTTCATCGAAGTCACCCGCGGCGCATTGCACTTGTCGCCTTTGTTTTGTTTTGTTTGTTTTCAGCATGCGGCCTTCGTCTCGTCACCAGCGACACTGTCGACCAATCGGCAGATGGTGAGAGCGGGAAACTGCAGTGAACATTTGCAAAGTCACATACGTAGTATTTGTGTTTCTTCTGTCTGGGGAGAAAACCCCCCCACACGTCACCCTTCTTACGTTGTTGCGATTTCCAACCTGATTTAGCATTTGCTCTTTTTTGTTTTTTCAAATAAGGGGAGGTCCGAGTGGTGGGTGGGTCGGACGCCGCCAAAGGGGCGTGGCCGTGGATGGTGTCGCTGCACTGGAACGGTCGCCACGTGTGCGGTGCCGCTTTGCTCGGTCGCCGTTGGCTGCTGACTGCCGCCCACTGCGTGTACGGGTGGGTGAGAGCGCCGAGTTGACCGTAGCCAGGTCTGACGGTACGGTGGAGCTGACGACGCGTCTTTGGCAGGAAGGAGCGCCCCCTGGGCCGCTGGTCGGCCAAGTTGGGTCTTCGGGCTCAGAGCCAGGCCGGTGCCGTGCACTCGTTCCAAATTGATGCCGTGATCATCAACCCGCACTACAACAGACTCAGCAAAGAGGCCGACATCGCCATGATGCGCCTGAGCACGCCCACCAACTTCACTGGTAGTATTTTGACACACCCGCCCGCTTCCTGTTCCGAGAAATCGCACACGCACATTCTGAATCGGTGTGTGTGCGTGCGTGCGTGCGTGCGTGCGTGCGTGCGTGCGTGCGTGCGTTTGTCCACAGACCTGATCCAGCCAGTGTGTTTGCCTGAAAACGCTCGAGAGTTGACAGCTGAAAAGAAATGTTGGATTGCCGGATGGGGGAGGCAGGCTGAGGAGGGTCCGTCACCTGTCTATCTGTCCGCCTGTCTGTCTTGCTACCTGTTTGTCTACATGTGTGTGTCCGTTGCACAGGTTCTCTTCCAGACATTCTGCAGGAGGCCAAGGTTCCCCTGGTGGGCCAGGTCTCGTGCCAGCGCGCCTTGCCCGAGTACACCATCACGTCCAAAATGTTGTGCGCGGGCTTCCCAGAGGGCGGAGTGGACTCGTGTCAGGTGATCACCATCCACCCTAAACCTGCCCGCAAGACACTTGACAAGACGCGTGACTTCTTCACACAGGGCGACTCTGGCGGCCCGCTTATGTGTGAGGAGGAAGGACACTGGACTCTGATTGGTCTGTTTTTGGTCTTCCGTTTCTCAACTTACGCTCGGAATCAAGTTAACTGTGCGATCGATGGGTCTCCGACAGGTGTCACGTCCTTTGGGATGGGTTGCGGTCGGCCCGAGCGACCCGGCGTTTACGCCAGAGTCTCGGCCTTTGTCGCCTGGATGGCAGAAACGCGACGCTCCTGGTCATCGTGATCATCCACCTCCTCTTCCTACTCTTCTTCCTCTCCTGCCACTCTACTTTCACCTCCCCTTTCTTTTTTTCCTTCTCTTCTTCTACTTTGTCCTCTCCTTCTTTTTCTACGACTCCTCAACTTCCTCCTCTCCTCGTCTTCCTTGAACTCCTCTGCCCCTGCCCCCCCCCTCCCCACTGTGGAGGCCGTGACTATCGATGACATCATCCAGCTCGAGCTGCTCCGATTGGCCGCAGTGCAAATTCCATGTGCACAAAGTTATTTTATCACGTTACTGTGTTCTTTCTCGCTGACTTTGACTGCGTGGCCGGCCGTAAGAAGACACTGACTCTCTCTCGCGCTCTCGCACGCACGAGTGCGTGGGTGGAGTCAGGAGGACTCGACTGTCGCGTGAGCACACGCACGCACACACATACTCACGCACACACAGCGAGAGTCAGCCGAGTCGCCAGGACATGAAGATATGAACGCACGAAGCCGAGAAGATATGAAGACATGAAGACATGGACTTGCTAGTGTGCGCGGTGTTCGTTGTATTTGTGGGCGTCTCTCCCGTCAGCACTCGCAGCACAGGTAACCGCAAACACTAGCAGCAGAACTGCTAATATTGGCATGGAACGTACTTGACGCCTCCATTTGACACGACGATACAATATACTTGACTGAGCGAGCGTATAAAACTTCTGTGCTTGGTTCATTCATTCGTGCCAATACGTGTACTGATTGGCGGATGATGTCATAAAATGGATGCTAAACGTGTGCTGCAGTATCTTCTCTCGTGAACTTGAAAAGTCTGACAAGGCCCTAGACGATGCCTTATCTTTTCTTTGTCTTTTTTTAAAATAGCTTCAACTATTTCCAAGGTCTTTAGATCAGGTTCATCATACAGTACAGCCTATGGAATTAGTATCGTATGCTAATACGTGGATGGAGTTGCTCGTCGGTTGTCCTGTTTCCAGTGCATCACAATTTCCATCAGTGGCGTCCCCAATCTGCTCTAATAAGAAACGAGATGGAATCATCGTAGCGTTCCAACAAGTTTCCATGCCGCAAATCACGTGCTGGAAAGTGTGTCTGTGACAGCTGGAAAAGTTACCAATGAGCGGATTGATTGATTAAGTTTGTAGTTTGAACGCGTCTTCGTCGACCAATGAGGTGAAGGATTGTGTTTGTCATTTAAAAAAAAAAAAAAAAGTACGTACTCATTCCCTGAGGCGATGGATTTGTTGTTCTCAGATTCCCTCCATGAGGTTTTGTCCGAGTTCAGCGTGGTTCGCCCAGTCAGAACCGACTCGCTGGGCCGCTTCCTGTCGGTGTCACTCTCTGCCCAGTCTCCGCCGCCGCGCAGCAAAAGACAGGCCCCCCGGAGCGAGACACCATGGACTTCGGACTCGGAGCTCTTCTACAACGTGACTGTGTTTGGACAGGAGATGCACCTGCGGCTGCGTGCCAACCTCCGCCTGGTGGCCCCGCACGCCACCATGGAGTGGTGGCAGGAGTCGGAACCAAAGCGCTCGGAGCCAATCGGGGACACGGGCTGCCTCTACACGGGGGGCGTGTCCAACATGGAGGACACAAGCGTTGCCCTTAGCAACTGCGACGGACTGGTGAGTGGCGCTCATCTCATGGCATCAATGACATTCTGTTACTTGACAGACTGCTCAGTTATCAAGTCCAGCGCGGCGGGGTGCTCATCTGTCTCTAGATCATACACCAACTGACACGTTGCACTTATCTCACGGACCCATTTCGACACGAGCGGACAAGCAAACCATCAGTGAAGCCACCTGTGGCCGGCCGCTCGAATCATGGCTTTGACCAAAGTGACAAAAAAAGATTATGCTCATTTCAGTAAAGAGTGGGCTCCACGCCCGCATTCTATTTTGTGTGTTCCTCGGCTGGGAAGCGATGGAGTCAAAATGCCCGATAACTAAGATGTAAGGAATGGGAGGGAGGGAGGTAGGGTGGCTGTAAAAAGCGGCAGCGGCCGGCCACGTGCACACTGCCTGCACACTGCCTGCACACTGCCTGCACACTGCCTGCACACTGCCTGCACACTGCCTGCACACTGCCTGCACACTGCCTGCACACTGCCTGCACACTGCCTGCACACTGCCGGCGGGCTGCGCACGGAGACCTTTTCAATGTCTGGCTGCTCAGAGTGCAGCTGTGATGGGATCCAGATGTCGTGGAAAGATGAGACTTGTCGAAAGGAATGAGCTGCACAAACACTCGCACGGGAAGGACTTCATTCGTACTCGCACTCCCTCTTATTTGGAAAGCTGTCTTCTTTGCAAACTTCCCGTTGCTCGCGACACCTTTCGCTCCGCTCCTATCCTATCTTATCCTGTTCTGTTTTCCACAACCGCAGTCCTTCACCCAGTGCATCTGCAGTTTAGATGATCTCGAGACCCCCAGTGGACATTTAGTAGCGCCTCGGTAGCTCTCGGGCGATAAATCTCAAGACATCCAGTAGCTCCTGATAGTAGTAGACTTTTCGGATCACAAGGAGGTCCTCGTTTTGTTTTCGGGCTCTTCAGTAAATTCTGCAGTTCCAAACTAAAACCCAAGTCAAGTGGATCCCAAGTGGACCTTTAGTAAATGCTCAGTATACCCTCAGTACACTTTTGGTCAACCCAACTACGCAATTACGCAATTTTTTTATGATTATTTTTATTCATTGATGTCGTCGGCTAACGAGAGGCACGTGCGCGTGTTACCAGAGGCGGAGGTGCATCCAGTCACGTGTCCCCCGTACCACACTTCCTGCGAATGCTCGTCCTCGTGCGTCCACCTCGACCGGCTGTGCGACGGCATCGACGACTGCGCCGACGCTTCCGACGAAGACGCCGCTCGCTGCGGTCGGTGCCTTACCGTCCACCTCGCTTAAGTCTTAAGATTTTGTCGTTGCGACAAGCTCGTCATACTGTTTCCGTAGCAACGACCTGTGACGGACAGTTCGCACTGCACGGCCCAACGGGATGGTTTGCCTCTTCCGCAAACAGCAGCTTCTGTCGCTGGATCATCAGGTCCAAAAAGCAGACTTTGGAGACTTTCCACAATTGGTTAGCAAACAATTATTGCCTAACCATAAATGGGTTTTTTTGTGTGTGTGTGTGTGTTTTTTTTTTTTTATTGTTTCCTTCAGGGTCCAAAGGGGATTTTCTGTTCAGGTCAACTTCCACAAGTTTGAAAGCCTAGAAAATGTCCATATCGTGAGACTTTACGAAGGGCTTGGTCCTGAGAAGAAGATGGCAGGTCAGGAGGGCCTACAGCAGTGCCTAGTCAGATCCTAGGTCAGGTCTTGGGTCACGTTCTCGATCAGATCCAGGTTAAGATTCCTATCAAGTCATGTTTTAGGTCCTTGATCAGGTCAAAGGGCAGAAGATTTGGATCAAGTTATGGATCAGAGTAAGGTCCTGGTCAAGACTTGAATTAGGTCTAGCTCGATCTGGTCGAGGACATGCCCTCGCCCAAGTTCCTGGCCCGGTCCTGTATCGGATCTTGACTCGCGTCCAGTTGAGAAAGAACCGGTCCCGAATTGATAGCATTCATTCTTCAATCGCAGCCGAGCTCTCGGGCTCCACCCCTCCCGAGACTGTGTGGCTTCTGACGGCCCGATCCACTATTGAGTTTTTCTCAGACAATTTGGAAGATGGGTCGGGATTCAGCGCCACCTTCCGTGCCAGCGACCTCTCGAAACTGTCAGGTGCTCACGCCGCTACCTCTGAGCCACCGTGGCAAAAGCAGTGTTAGTATGTTGTTGTTGCTGCTGCTGTTTTTCAGATTCGGAGAAGCTTTCCTGCACATTTGAGCACGGCTTTTGCTTCTGGAGGCAGGAACACGAAGACGACGGTGACTGGCTTCGGAGCAGAGGCGCCACATTTCCGCCGCTCAGTGGCCCAAGCATAGATCACACGCTAGGAAACGGGTCGGGTGAGTGCTCTTGATCAGACCGAGATCAAGTCCTGGTCAGGTTTCAGATCAGGTACAATATCAGCTTCTCGAGTCAGTATTGAGTTAGTTGCAGGACGGCTTCCTTGATTGTATCTTTGATCAAGTTTAGGTCCGGTGCCGCTGTGGTCTTGAATCAGGTATCAGCCCATGTCCTAGAACGGCGATTAGGTCATGACAGGTCCTGGTCAGATCTTAAGGTCTTAGGGTTAAGGTCTTGGATTTGGCGCCGTATACATTTTGGGATGAGAAATAGAATCAGGTAGAGAGAGGTCCTTGATCAGCTCTTTTATCGGGTCTCTGTAAGGTCCCGAGTTGGCGTCTTTGCATGGCGTTAGCATGGTATTAGCCTAGTTCTAATCGCGTGTTTGCTGACTCAGGTTTCTACTTGAGCACCCCTCTGAGTCCTGGCCAATGGCTGAAGACTTTCAGGATCTACAGCCTACCTCTAACTGGGCCCAAGCAGCCAATGTGCCTTGGCTTTTGGTAAACGGCACAAACTAACGAGGAAATGGTTGACGGGTGTAAAACTCAACTCGTGCGTACGCCTGTTTTGGGCGGTGTGGGCTGAATTTGAAGGTATCACATGTTTGGGGAAGACGTCCACCGTCTTCAACTGTCGCTACGTGGCGCATATCCAGGCGGCGTGGACGCGGTGGTGTTCCGCAGGGACGGGAACTATGGTGACCACTGGAACTACGGACAAGTGCTCCTCAACTCTACCACTGACACTCAGGTGGATCAAGTGACTCCAACTGATTTGAAGCCTGATATCAAAATGGACTTTACTGAATTATCCAAATGATTTCAAAAGCTGATTTTCAAATCGCCTTTAACCCATTTAAAGACTTTAAACTACAATTCAGACTGGATTCAACAAAAGTGAGTTAGCTCTGCTTATGCTCCTCATGATTTTCGCTGATTTGAAGGAGAATTCCAACTGAGTTCAAAAGAATAAGAAGCTGTTTTTCCCAAATGGATTGCCGACTTCTTTCCTAGTGCTTTCGAGCTGCTTCGATCGTGATCCCCAACTGGTTTCAGACTGACCCGACTCCAATCGATGTGTGCAGATTGTGTTTGAAGCTCTGAAGAAAGGCGGGATGAGAAATGACATCGCCTTGGATGACATCACTTTGATGCCCCAGCCTTGTGGGCCCGCCCCCCCGGAACCCACCTTAGTGCCCACTCCGACACCTGTCCCCACCGTGTCGGGTAAGCACCGCGCCCACTCTCCTGGGCCGTAATTGCTATGGCGAGCGAGCGAGCGACCGACTCCGCTCTTTCTTGTCTGGTTCGGTCTTACGTCAGCTGACTGCGGTGGTCCTTTCGACGTGTGGGAGCCAAACTCCACCTTCAGTTCACCGAATTACCCGCGAGCCTACGGGAACGGAGCTCGCTGTGAGAACTCTCGGCCGGCTTTGTTGATTGATTGTTGATCAAAGCGGCCTGACGTCTGCCGTGGTCATCCTTTCCTCCCGCAGGCGTGTGGACGCTCCACGCTCTGCCAGGTCGAAACATCCACGTCCACTTCCTAGACTTTGATGTCGAAGACAACTACGACGTCGTGGAGCTGCGCGACGGGGCGGGGCCTAACTCGACCTTACTGGGTGAGTCTCGTACGTCTCACGACTATGGTGGCACGTTAGCCTAACTGAAGAAATGAAGTGGGAATGCTTCCAGGATGCGGCTCTCTCCTACACGCTAGTGAGGAGACGACAATGGACTGACTGTACGGCTGATTCCTAATATTAAGATGTGCGCTCTGTCCCCTTGCGATCGCGCAGCCGTTCTCACTGGGAGCGGCGGCACCGCCCGAGACTTGTTTTCAACGCGCAATCGGGTGACCGTCTGGTTCTTCACGGACAGCTCGGGTAACGGACGGGGTTTCAAAGCCAACTTTACCTCCGGGGTTGCCCTGGGGTCTTCAGGTGAGGTCCGCTGCCACCGATATGAAGTTGTGGAGACACGCCGCCGCATGTCCGTACGTGTGCTCGTGTGGCCGAAGCAGAACCGTGCGCTGCGGAGCAGTTCCAATGTGACACGGGCAGCTGTATCCATGGAAAGCGTCAGTGCGACGGGAGGGTGGACTGCGCCGACGCTTCCGACGAAGCTAACTGTGGTGAGGACAGCCCGGATCACGCAAAGCGGGACTCGGTCACGTTGAGCAAAATGTACTTGACGCAGACGAGCGCTTTCAGTCGTGTTGCAGGAGAACGCCTCCGGTCGTCTCCGCTTTCAGATGGCCTCCTCTCAGTATGCCGTGTGCGGAGACACCTGGACCCCGCGCCTGTCTGTCTTCATCTGTCAGTACTTGGGATACAGGTAGACTGTAGCACCTGACCGGTCAGCGCCTCGGATACAGCTTGACTGCTTGAGTAAGATGCAGGGGATTCAAAGGCGACTTGAGTTGACATAGGCCAATTATTTATTTGATTATCTATTTCTCCATTGATACTATTTGTCGGAACTACCTGACCGATACGTAGCGACCAATCTGGGGTACTCGTAGGACCTGACCTGTCAGTACTTGGGATACAGCGCTAATTGGGATGCTACCCAGTCAGTCAGCACCTGGGATACAGGAAGACCAAGTCAAGGCTCCGACTTGTCACTGCAAATACAAGTTGACTACCCATAGCCGTCGTCCAGGTCGGGGGTGTCCACGCTGCTGCCCGCCGTGCCGGGAGATTCACCTTTCGCCAGTGTCGAGGTCACCGCTAACGGAAGTCTGGAATCCAGCGTGAGGTACGCAAAGACTTGGGAGAGTGTGTCTTTGTCAAACACGTCAACGAACGCTTGACGTCATTTCCAACCAGAGTCGATTGTTTTTGGTTTTGCAGCGAGCGTTGCGTGGGCCACCGCGTGGTTTCCCTCCGCTGTGACAATCAGCGTGAGTAAGTCGCCACCCTTCATCGAAGTCACCCGCGGCGCATTGCACTTGTCGCCTTTGTTTTGTTTTGTTTGTTTTCAGCATGCGGCCTTCGTCTCGTCACCAGCGACACTGTCGACCAATCGGCAGATGGTGAGAGCGGGAAACTGCAGTGAACATTTGCAAAGTCACATACGTAGTATTTGTGTTTCTTCTGTCTGGGGAGAAAACCCCCCCACACGTCACCCTTCTTACGTTGTTGCGATTTCCAACCTGATTTAGCATTTGCTCTTTTTTGTTTTTTCAAATAAGGGGAGGTCCGAGTGGTGGGTGGGTCGGACGCCGCCAAAGGGGCGTGGCCGTGGATGGTGTCGCTGCACTGGAACGGTCGCCACGTGTGCGGTGCCGCTTTGCTCGGTCGCCGTTGGCTGCTGACTGCCGCCCACTGCGTGTACGGGTGGGTGAGAGCGCCGAGTTGACCGTAGCCAGGTCTGACGGTACGGTGGAGCTGACGACGCGTCTTTGGCAGGAAGGAGCGCCCCCTGGGCCGCTGGTCGGCCAAGTTGGGTCTTCGGGCTCAGAGCCAGGCCGGTGCCGTGCACTCGTTCCAAATTGATGCCGTGATCATCAACCCGCACTACAACAGACTCAGCAAAGAGGCCGACATCGCCATGATGCGCCTGAGCACGCCCACCAACTTCACTGGTAGTATTTTGACACACCCGCCCGCTTCCTGTTCCGAGAAATCGCACACGCACATTCTGAATCGGTGTGTGTGCGTGCGTGCGTGCGTGCGTGCGTGCGTGCGTGCGTGCGTGCGTGCGTTTGTCCACAGACCTGATCCAGCCAGTGTGTTTGCCTGAAAACGCTCGAGAGTTGACAGCTGAAAAGAAATGTTGGATTGCCGGATGGGGGAGGCAGGCTGAGGAGGGTCCGTCACCTGTCTATCTGTCCGCCTGTCTGTCTTGCTACCTGTTTGTCTACATGTGTGTGTCCGTTGCACAGGTTCTCTTCCAGACATTCTGCAGGAGGCCAAGGTTCCCCTGGTGGGCCAGGTCTCGTGCCAGCGCGCCTTGCCCGAGTACACCATCACGTCCAAAATGTTGTGCGCGGGCTTCCCAGAGGGCGGAGTGGACTCGTGTCAGGTGATCACCATCCACCCTAAACCTGCCCGCAAGACACTTGACAAGACGCGTGACTTCTTCACACAGGGCGACTCTGGCGGCCCGCTTATGTGTGAGGAGGAAGGACACTGGACTCTGATTGGTCTGTTTTTGGTCTTCCGTTTCTCAACTTACGCTCGGAATCAAGTTAACTGTGCGATCGATGGGTCTCCGACAGGTGTCACGTCCTTTGGGATGGGTTGCGGTCGGCCCGAGCGACCCGGCGTTTACGCCAGAGTCTCGGCCTTTGTCGCCTGGATGGCAGAAACGCGACGCTCCTGGTCATCGTGATCATCCACCTCCTCTTCCTACTCTTCTTCCTCTCCTGCCACTCTACTTTCACCTCCCCTTTCTTTTTTTCCTTCTCTTCTTCTACTTTGTCCTCTCCTTCTTTTTCTACGACTCCTCAACTTCCTCCTCTCCTCGTCTTCCTTGAACTCCTCTGCCCCTGCCCCCCCCCTCCCCACTGTGGAGGCCGTGACTATCGATGACATCATCCAGCTCGAGCTGCTCCGATTGGCCGCAGTGCAAATTCCATGTGCACAAAGTTATTTTATCACGTTACTGTGTTCTTTCTCGCTGACTTTGACTGCGTGGCCGGCCGTAAGAAGACACTGACTCTCTCTCGCGCTCTCGCACGCACGAGTGCGTGGGTGGAGTCAGGAGGACTCGACTGTCGCGTGAGCACACGCACGCACACACATACTCACGCACACACAGCGAGAGTCAGCCGAGTCGCCAGGACATGAAGATATGAACGCACGAAGCCGAGAAGATATGAAGACATGAAGACATGGACTTGCTAGTGTGCGCGGTGTTCGTTGTATTTGTGGGCGTCTCTCCCGTCAGCACTCGCAGCACAGGTAACCGCAAACACTAGCAGCAGAACTGCTAATATTGGCATGGAACGTACTTGACGCCTCCATTTGACACGACGATACAATATACTTGACTGAGCGAGCGTATAAAACTTCTGTGCTTGGTTCATTCATTCGTGCCAATACGTGTACTGATTGGCGGATGATGTCATAAAATGGATGCTAAACGTGTGCTGCAGTATCTTCTCTCGTGAACTTGAAAAGTCTGACAAGGCCCTAGACGATGCCTTATCTTTTCTTTGTCTTTTTTTAAAATAGCTTCAACTATTTCCAAGGTCTTTAGATCAGGTTCATCATACAGTACAGCCTATGGAATTAGTATCGTATGCTAATACGTGGATGGAGTTGCTCGTCGGTTGTCCTGTTTCCAGTGCATCACAATTTCCATCAGTGGCGTCCCCAATCTGCTCTAATAAGAAACGAGATGGAATCATCGTAGCGTTCCAACAAGTTTCCATGCCGCAAATCACGTGCTGGAAAGTGTGTCTGTGACAGCTGGAAAAGTTACCAATGAGCGGATTGATTGATTAAGTTTGTAGTTTGAACGCGTCTTCGTCGACCAATGAGGTGAAGGATTGTGTTTGTCATTTAAAAAAAAAAAAAAAAGTACGTACTCATTCCCTGAGGCGATGGATTTGTTGTTCTCAGATTCCCTCCATGAGGTTTTGTCCGAGTTCAGCGTGGTTCGCCCAGTCAGAACCGACTCGCTGGGCCGCTTCCTGTCGGTGTCACTCTCTGCCCAGTCTCCGCCGCCGCGCAGCAAAAGACAGGCCCCCCGGAGCGAGACACCATGGACTTCGGACTCGGAGCTCTTCTACAACGTGACTGTGTTTGGACAGGAGATGCACCTGCGGCTGCGTGCCAACCTCCGCCTGGTGGCCCCGCACGCCACCATGGAGTGGTGGCAGGAGTCGGAACCAAAGCGCTCGGAGCCAATCGGGGACACGGGCTGCCTCTACACGGGGGGCGTGTCCAACATGGAGGACACAAGCGTTGCCCTTAGCAACTGCGACGGACTGGTGAGTGGCGCTCATCTCATGGCATCAATGACATTCTGTTACTTGACAGACTGCTCAGTTATCAAGTCCAGCGCGGCGGGGTGCTCATCTGTCTCTAGATCATACACCAACTGACACGTTGCACTTATCTCACGGACCCATTTCGACACGAGCGGACAAGCAAACCATCAGTGAAGCCACCTGTGGCCGGCCGCTCGAATCATGGCTTTGACCAAAGTGACAAAAAAAGATTATGCTCATTTCAGTAAAGAGTGGGCTCCACGCCCGCATTCTATTTTGTGTGTTCCTCGGCTGGGAAGCGATGGAGTCAAAATGCCCGATAACTAAGATGTAAGGAATGGGAGGGAGGGAGGTAGGGTGGCTGTAAAAAGCGGCAGCGGCCGGCCACGTGCACACTGCCTGCACACTGCCTGCACACTGCCTGCACACTGCCTGCACACTGCCTGCACACTGCCTGCACACTGCCTGCACACTGCCTGCACACTGCCTGCACACTGCCTGCACACTGCCTGCACACTGCCGGCGGGCTGCGCACGGAGACCTTTTCAATGTCTGGCTGCTCAGAGTGCAGCTGTGATGGGATCCAGATGTCGTGGAAAGATGAGACTTGTCGAAAGGAATGAGCTGCACAAACACTCGCACGGGAAGGACTTCATTCGTACTCGCACTCCCTCTTATTTGGAAAGCTGTCTTCTTTGCAAACTTCCCGTTGCTCGCGACACCTTTCGCTCCGCTCCTATCCTATCTTATCCTGTTCTGTTTTCCACAACCGCAGTCCTTCACCCAGTGCATCTGCAGTTTAGATGATCTCGAGACCCCCAGTGGACATTTAGTAGCGCCTCGGTAGCTCTCGGGCGATAAATCTCAAGACATCCAGTAGCTCCTGATAGTAGTAGACTTTTCGGATCACAAGGAGGTCCTCGTTTTGTTTTCGGGCTCTTCAGTAAATTCTGCAGTTCCAAACTAAAACCCAAGTCAAGTGGATCCCAAGTGGACCTTTAGTAAATGCTCAGTATACCCTCAGTACACTTTTGGTCAACCCCTCAGTAGGGAAACAACCACGAAGCACGTTGTAGATCATCTGGAGATCTGCAGTTGATCTTCATTATTGGTGAGACCTTCAGTGATACTGCTTCTGTAGTAAATGGCCTTCAGTAGATTCTCAGTAGATCATTGGACGCTCTTATTTGCTTGAATTCTGCCTTCGGTACAGTAGTTCCCGTGTCGAACTCCACTCGTCAATGGTGTACGTGTACGTGTGGGCAGGCCGGGGTGATTCGAACGAGGGAAGCGGACTTTTTCATTGAGCCCCTGTATCGCGGGGGGCCGGCAGGCCAGAGCCGACTTGACGACGGGGAAGGAGGACGACCGCACATCGTTTATCCCTCGTCCGCTATCGTCAAGTCCGAACGACGGGGCGTCCATCGAAGCGCTGACTTCCAGCGAGGTCAGGAGAATGCTTCTTCATCGGCATCCGATGTCACGTTGGCATTCGCTGACGATTTTGACGATATCTTCAGGACCTCTCTTAGGTTCCCCGGATCTGCCGAGGTCCGAGTCTGCCTCAGGCTGGCGGCAGCAGCAGCAGCGGCGGCGGCGGCGCTACATCAAAGAGGCAGATATTTTCAACATAGAGGTAACGAACGTCACGTACGTTCGCGGCCTGTCGGTCCCAAGACTCAACCTGCTGACTCCGCAGGTCCTGCTCGCCGTAGATTATTCTGTACTTCTTTTCCACGGACAACAACAGGTCCAGAAATATCTCCTCACCTTCATGAACATCGTAAGTGGACGCACCAGTCACGTACACTACGTGCTCGTCAAAAGTTTGTCTCCAGTCGTAACCTTCAACCAAGTCCCGAGTTGTTGTGACAAAGCAGGTCCCAAAATAAAACATTTCTTGTCAAAACACAACATGTCGCACACCACGGTATCGTGAAAATGCTCCTCAACGGCAAGACCTGTCAAGTTGCCTGGTGCAAGTCTGCAAGTCCTGTCTCATGATGACCAAGTCAAGAGGAGTCTGTCATGAATGACTGTAGGTCCTCGAAATTAGCACCTTAAATCAAGTCCCCTGTCTCTGATTTTAGCATAACGTTCTGAGGTAATACTTCTAGAAGTTGAGTGGAAGCAGAAGCAGATCCTTCAGCGTTGGGACCCATGTGTTGCAGGTTAACGAGATCTATCAAGACCAGTCTCTCGGTGCCAACATCAACGTTGTTCTGGTGCGAATCGTCATGCTGTCTCCGTCCAAGGTACCAGAAATATGATGGCTCATGGATACTTGTGATACCGAGAGGTCATTCCTCTAGTCCCAGGAGCTCATCTCGGTGGGCAATGCCCAGAAAAGCCTGGAGAACGTATGCGGCTGGTCTTACATCCAGCAGAGGGAGCAAAACCCCAACCAGCAGCATGACCACCTGGTCTACCTGAGCAGACGGGAGTTTGGACCCTCCGGCATGCTAGGTACTGCCTAGCGCTAAGCGCCAGCCTACTTTGCTAATATGAGCCAACAAAGTGAGCCAGTGCTAATGCACACTGCTAACAGAAGACAAATGATGCTTATGTGAGCACTCCTACAACGACCAAGCGCTAAAACAAGCTTGAGCACTGCTGGCGCTAATGCTCCCTATGCTAATAGTCGCGCTACGTGTGCGCAGGCTACGCTCCTGTCACAGGGATGTGCAAGATGCACCAGAGCTGCGTTCTGGTCTTCGAGGACGGTTTCTCGTCAGCTTTCGTGGCAGCGCATGAAATCGGACACGTGTGAGGCACACAAAGACGCAAGCGCAAAAACAAGGGCGACGCCCCGTCCGTCAGCCCGCCCGCCCGCCGCTTTGCCCTCGCTGCTGCAGCGTGTCGCCGCTCGCTCACGCAGGTTGGGAATGGAGCACGACGGTGAAGCCAACGAGTGCGACGACGACGTGTCCGTGGGCAGCATCATGTCGCCGCAAGTGGAGGCCACGTTCTACCGCTACCACTGGTCCAGATGCAGCTGGAGCGAGCTGCACAAGTACCTGCAGTAAGACTTTTGCCTTTGTCTGTCCCTTTCTGGTCCCCTTCCTTTCCACTTCCCGTTCACCGGCCGCCCCGCCACTTTATTTTGCCTGCTCCCTGTCCACTTGTCCTCCCTTTCTGTTGAGTTCCTTTTTCCCATTTCTTGTCTCCGTCCGTCCCATTCCGTCCCCGCGTCACAAGTGTTTGTCTTTCCCCGGTTAGTACGTACGACTGTCTCCGAGACGACCCGTTCAGCCCTGATTGGCCGACTCCGCCCCTTTTGCCAGGGTTCGAGTACTCCATGGAGCAGCAGTGCAACTTTGATTTTGGTCCAGGATACGGAAGTTGCACCGCTGTAAGTCTTGACTTGCGCCTTTTTCCAAGGTCTCTGTTGACTTCTTTTGGTATCATTGTGTTTGTTTTGCTGAGGAGGAGGAGGGAGGGTGCTGGTCCACGCTTAAGTGTTGATCCATGCTGGTGTGTTTGTTTGTTGCCGTCAGTATCCCAACCCACAGCCTTGCCAGCAGCTGTGGTGCAGCGACTACAACCATCCTTTGTTCTGCAGATCCACGAAAGGTCCGCCTCTGGACGGGACGCCGTGCGGACCCGGCATGGTGAGCGAGCGCAGCGCCCCGCTCGGCCGGCGCCCTGCCGTTGCTCTCGCTCCCGACGACTCCGTCTGCGTGACGCCCATCTCTGTCCGTCTCTGTCCGTCTCTGTCCGTCTCTGTCCGTCTCTGTCCGTCTCTGTCCGTCTTCCTCAGCACTGCTTCAAAGGCTTCTGCATCACACTGACGGTGAACCTCCTGAGACAAGACGGCGGCTGGAGCTCGTGGAGCGCCTACACCGGCTGCTCCAGGACCTGCGGGGGCGGCGTCCGGATCCGCTCCAGGAGCTGCGATAGTCCAGCGTGAGTGAGGTTGTGTTGGGAATCACTCCCGATGATCTGTATGGTGCACCGCCCACCTTATGGTGAGCTGGGTATCTCAAAGGAATTCCTACTTGACTTTTAGTCCAATCCTAGTGGAGCCACGAGGGCTCCGGGGACCGACCGAATGAACACGTAGACGCTTCCTGTTGCTGTGTCCAGGCCGGCCAACGGGGGGCGAGCCTGCTTTGGAAACACTTTCGAGTTCCAACTGTGCAACCAACAAAAGCAGTGTCCGCCCACGACTGACTTCAGGTGAGCGAGAAGATCCCCGTGGAGTCAAACGGCCGTGTGCTCGGCTCGAGGGGGTGAGCCCTCTCATTTCTCCGTGTCCGTATTGACTCGAGCGCAACTCGGCTGCTGCGGTTGTCTCGGGGACAAAAAGATTTTGCTTAATTGCTACCGACTCAATGAGCTGACCTGAAACCGCTTGACGTCTGGATTGACTCTGGGTGCCTTGGAATGTAAATTGTTGAATGACGGGAATGATTTCATGACCGCCAGGGACTTGAGTGTCATGAGTTGGACGGACCTATAATGAAAGTAGTAACTTGTAAGGAATCGATGAAGCAACCCCACTGCAGTGGCTCGGCATGGCGGCGGGGAAACAATGTACTGGAATGGCTTGACACGTGGTGTGTTTCAGGGCGGAGCAGTGTAGCGCCTGGGACCACGCTTTGGAATACCAGGGAAAAAAACATCACTGGCTGCCTGTGGAACACAGCGACCGTAACTACACACGCACATGTGCACACAATTGGATGAGCATGCCTAGCCTGCCTAGCCTGCCTGCCTGCCTGCCTGCCTGCCACATGTTGAAGTCATCAGGCAGTCATCTGCAAATGTACTTTTGGTTGCTCAGACTGAAAATGTCTCCCTCAAAATGTCCCGCGTCCCGCTCGTGATCTGTTGGCCACACCATATCGCCCGCTCTCATTGGCCAAGTCGTGACGCCTTTCTCTGTCTCTCTCTCTCTCGCACGCTTTTTGCCTCCCTCCCGTCTCACTCGACGGCTGCGTTCCGTTCCATCAGCTGACGAGCGATGCAACCTGTTCTGTCGCTCCAACGAGACGGGGGCCCTGGTTTCCATGAAGAGAGCGGTGCACGACGGGACGCTGTGCTCCTACGACGACGCCTACAGCGTGTGCGTCCGAGGAGAGTGTGAGGTGCCTATTTGTGACGCTCCTGGTGATGGTTGCTCGTCTCATCATCTCATCTCGCTTTCCTCACCTGCATTCCTCCTCCTTCGCTGGCAGCACGTAGGATGTGACGGCGAGATCGCGTCGGACCGCCAGGAGGACCGCTGCGGCGTATGCGGTGGAGATCGCTCCACTTGTCGTGTGATCAAGGGAAACTTCAGTCGCAGCGCCAACAAAACAGGTGACTCCGCCCACCCAGCACCTGCTCGGGGGAGTCATCCATCGACTGAAAGCGCATACTTGTGCAAACAAAGCAGTCGTTTGAGCCATCATATCAATGGTATCAGGACGCACGCGTGGCTTTTCATACACCGTGTCATCGGTCGCGAGCCGTGTCGTCCTACTTTGTGCGGCTGGCTTGTAGCCCTAACGCTTGCGCTTTCTCGTCTTGGATTTCCACACGCTTTGCCTACCGCTGGACAAATAATACGGCGGCCTAGGTTACCTGAAGATCCTGGAGATTCCTCGAGGAGCGCGACACCTCCTGGTGCAAGAGTTCAGGAGGACCCCTCACGTCATCGGTAGGAGGAGGCGCCGCCTTAGCTCCGGCCGACCCGCGTGTCCCGCCACCCGGGTCACCCCGAGTTTCTCGGTTGCGCAGCGCTCAGGAACCAGGAGAGCGGTCGCCTGTTCCTGAACGGCGAGGGCGCCGAGCCGACGTCCCGCACGCTGGTGGAGATGGGCGTGGCCTGGCAGTACACGCACAGCGCGGTGCAGGAGGCGGTGCGGACCGAGGGCCCCCTCAAGTACGGCGTGGTCATCCTGGTGAGCGCTCAGCGCAACGTTGCGCAGAAGCGCCAGCCGCTTTTCGGGCGCGTTGAAAAAAGTGCTGCCGCTACTCAACGGGTTCACTCGCTGTTTAGCGGCGTCTTGAGAAACACCGCTTTCGCTCTCTCCGGCAGCTCCGTTCCCACGGCGACGCCAAGGTGACGGTGTCTTACAAGTTTGTGATCCAGGACCACCTGCGCTCTTCGCTGGAGTCCAACCTGGTGCAGGAGGACGCCATCTTTTACGAGTGGGCGCTCAAGCAGTGGTCTGTGTGCTCCAAGTCGTGCGGCGGAGGTAAAGCAGGGCTCGCCCCCACCCGCTTGCCGTGGATGTGGAGCACCGCTTGACTCCTCCTCCGCTCGCCAGGGAAACAGTACACCCGCTTCGGATGCCGACGGAAGGCCGACGGGGTGATGGTTCAGAGAACCTTCTGCTCCAACATCAGCAAGCCGAGAGCTATCACACGCAGTTGCAACCTCGACGTCTGCAGCCCGCCACGGTAAGGTCACAAATGGTGTCGCTCCGCTGGTCTTGGCGGGAACGCTCCAGTGGTTACCGTAGCAACGTCAGACACTCGTCAGAGCACCAAACACTCGGTGAGCCACGTTGTGTACACACGACGGACGCCCTTTCTGCTCCCAACCAATCAGTTGGATGACCGGAGGCTGGGAGGCATGCAGCGCCTCCTGTGGCCAAAGCGGGTGGCAGCGTCGCTGGGTGGGCTGCCAGCTGGTCTCCGTCGGCGGGCGGCGGCTTTCCGTCAACAGCGAACTCTGCCAGGACCGCCGGCCGGACGCCAAGCGGCCCTGCAACCGCTTCTTGTGCCCAGCGGTGTGGCGGGCCGGGCCCTGGACGCCGGTAAGGCGGGCTCAGGGAAAGCGGGCTCACGGTTAGTAGCGGTGACGCAGGTTCTGTGTCGCAGTGTTCCGTCATCTGCGGCAACGGCACGCAGGAGCGTCGGGTGGCCTGCGTGCGGCCCGATGGCTCTCCGGAAGGCTCTCCGGAAGGCTCTCCGGAAGGCTCTCCGGAAGGCTCTACGGGGGACTGCGGCAGCCTGGTCCCGCCCATCGCGAACCGCACATGTCGTGCGCCACCCTGTGGCGGTAAGCGTGCCTGACGTGTCGCGCAGCGTGTGCAGGCGTGGAAGTGCGCAGGCGCTACCTTGACTTCAAAGTGGAATTTATTCCCTGATCACAGGTGGGAAGTCAAATCCTAGCCCAGGTACTTCTGAGTGACAATTTGGAGCACTCCTTTGTACTTTTAATTGCGCTAGTATATTTTGTAAAGTAGCAGATACCTATTTTTGATAGGTACTCCGATTTTGTTTTTCTCCCGCAGGTGACCCGAAGAGCTTCATGGTCCAGTGGCTGTCCAGATCCAATACGGACGGCGCGCCGGCTAAGACCGCCTCAAGTAGCGCAAACTCTTTCCACTCACTGTTGCTCTTCCAGTTGTGCTAGGCTGTCATGACGCTTGCGGGTGGGTTGTATCTGCAGGGCAGCGTTGCCGTGGCGACCGGTCGGCGTTTTGTCGCATGGAGTCGCTCAGTCGCTACTGTGCCAACGTGGCCTACAGACAAATGTGCTGCAAGTCCTGCAGCAACTTCAGGTGACCCGCCAGCACGCTGCCATCACGCACCTTTATATGCATCGTCAGCTTTCAAACGTATTGATACGTGAGCTTCTTAAGTGTCGACGTGTTTGTTTCTACGTGCTCATAATGCTCTTTGTGTTGTTTTTTTAGCATGTCCACCTCAGTGACGCCACAGCCAAGCCCCTCCCCCACCAGCAGTGCTTGGACCATGACTCCGTCCCCCAGCACCACCGACTTTATTTACGTGGACTACGACGACGAGGAATATGCCCCCTCCCGGGACGCCGCCGAGCTGGTCACGCCGACGCCCGTGCCGCTGGTTTTCCTCACTGAGCCCACGCCCACTGTTGCTATGGTAACCTCTGTTGCCACTGCAACCGCCGCCGGTCAAATGTCCCTGACTCCGCCCCTCAGGACGACAGATGATGTCATCACCCCCGGCAGGAAGAGCCCCACCGCCGACGAACGTTGGTCTCCCTTTCCGCCGACGTCTCCGAAGATGGCAAAGGACTCGGGGGGCGAGGTTACCTACGGCATTGTGGGATTGGACGGCGATGGGACGAGGGCCTCGCAGAGCCGCTTTGTGCCCCGGGGTCGCCCCATTCGGGAGCGGACGCAAAACAAACGCATCCAGGAGCTTTTGAACGAGAAGCTGCGGTGGCCCGGACGCCGCCAAAAACATGGTGCCTTGTAGGACGCGTTTCTGGAGAGTGGCGGACATTCGCCATGCTTGTTTCTGTCAGTCCAATAAAGTCTCAACCCTTCCTGCTCAAGTCAATAACATCATCATCAATTCTATTCAGTCCCTGCCAACGGAGAGCCTGACACAGTCTACAGTTATAAGAAAAGAGATGATTGGATATGTCTCTTGAGAGGGAGGGCAATGCAATTCCAGCATGGTGCATTTTGAAGTGGAAGGATTTGATTTAGTTTTGATGCATCATAATTTATCAATCAAAACCGATTTACCATTCCAATCGGTTTTCGTTACACCCCCAGTACGCAGCACACTCAGACCTTGACGATGACGGAATACTACGTCATGTCGGATGCAGCCGGTCCTTCGCAGCCCTGGAAGCTCCACCTCCCCGGCCCGCGTAACCGGAAATTACGTCATGTAGGACGCAGCCGGTGACTTTGGATAGGGCTTCACATTAGGCCAAAATGGCGGCCGCCGTCGTCCGAGGTTTGGGCTCCGCGTTGTCCAAAAATCTCCGTGAAATCCGAATTCACGTCTGCCAAACGTCCGCAGCCAGCAAGGGAACCAGGTGAGAGCTCACGCATCCCGCGGGCGACGTTTGCACGGAGACATAATAGCCAATGTTCCGCTGTCCTCACCTACCTGCTATCATTCAGTAGCTAGCTTAGCCTAGCCGCGGCTCTCCAGTCTAGCGTCAAAGTTGACGCCACCCTCCAAACCGCGAGCCATTTTAGAGCGACAATGCGATAGATTTTCTTCGGTTACTCAAAGTATTTAGAAAATGTCATGTTGTGCAAGTGCCATAAAGATTCTCCAGCTGGCCTACCAAAACACGACTGGAGCACGAGATATAGAGCAGAGCAGTGTAGTGTGTGTGTTGGTCGGATCACGTCAAATGGGACAGTCTGGATCTTGGAACTGGACTTGGCAAGGGCGAGCGTGAAACAGCCTCGTGAACTGGCCAGTGGTCCCCGTCCCCGCAAGAGGTGCAGCACTTAACCAATTATTTGGCTACAAGGACGAGGAGTTGATGACAAACTACATCAAACTTAAAATTGTCCGAATCCTCGGATTTGGAACCTTTCCCCCAAGTTTGAAAGCAGACTAATAATCTACTTTGGAAATTGCCATTTGTTTCGGACACTCTGTGGACCAAAGCAGAAACTAAATCATCCTCAATGAATTGACAAAGGATTTAACAAGTTGGTCAATTCATCCTTAGTTGCGGCCCGATTCCAAAGTTGTACGAGCCGAGAGCAAGCTCTGAGACCGATCAAACATATCGGTGATGTTTGTTTGTTTAATTCAAACCTAAAAATGAAGCTGCACTCAAAAGGTCATCGTCCATCTTGCTCGTACGTTGTGCCTTGCGCATTGTGACCGCTGTCTTTGCTTTCCAGAGACTTTGTGGAGCAGCACTACGTGGCTCTCAAGCAAGCCAACGCAGACTTCCCCATCCTGATCAGAGAATGTTCCGGAGTGGAAGCCCGGCTGTGGGCCCGCTATGGTGAGTGGCCGCAAGGCATCGCGGGAGAGAACATTCCTTTGTTAGATGTAACGATTTGCGGAATCATTGGCAGCGTGCTTTTGTAACTGTCACTCGTTTCACTCAAAGTCCGTTAACCGATTAATCGGCAGATGTATTATAAAAAAAACAACAAAAAAACACAACAATAATAACAATTAATACAACAAAGTCAAAAAACGTTATATTGCTATTTTGGCTTTGTTTTCCGTAGTCGCCAGTTATTGTTTATGATATTTTAAATATAAATACACAATATTTTGCCAATTTTCCAAGCGCCAACACTGTTTGCACATAGGTGTGGGAATCTTCACCGCCTCGAGGGCCTCGGCAGACTTTTCAGAAAGAGGGCGCGGTCGCCCGCTGCCTTGTGAATGAAAACGTGGAAAAGCACCCAAGTTGTGGAGCCCGCCGCGGAAGCAAAAAGCCGGACGGCTATTTTGCAACGTTCGCTCTCTCGTAATAGTTTGACATCGGGTGCTCATTGGCGCAAAGTGCATCCATATTAGGCCTCAAACGCGGAATGGCGCCGGTTTATGTGCGGCTTTTGCCAAGTCCTATAGTCGGCTCGTCGGTTCTGCCCCAAAGTAGTGCTTTGACGCCGGGCTTGTTGTCTGTGTCTACCGACAGATTTGGGGAAGGAGCGCAGCGTCTCTCTGGACAATATGTCCCTTGACCGGGTGGCCCAAAGTCTGCACACGCTGGCTCAGGCCAAGCCGTGAGACACCTGCAAAAACCGTTTCTCTCTCCCACCCCACCCCCCTCCCCCCCCACACACACAAACTCGCCGTGTCATGTACTGATGTGAATAAGAAAAAAAATGCGAGTGGAGATTTTTTGGTTGTAAATGTAAAACTAGAATAAAATTCACCCCATTGAGTTGGACGTGATGGATGAAAAAAAGCGACACTGACTTGGTTGGCACCAGCTGGTCCTGGTGAACCTTCAGTAGAGGGCAGCAGAGCGTAGCTTGCCTTTTCTGCTCTGGACTGGACAAACTCATTTTCACTAATGGCGTTTATGTGGTGTTGTGATTCAACACCCAAATGAGCTACCCTTATTGATCGTTGATCTGATCTCAACCTATTCAGGAAATTGACAATACAATTTTATTTCTATCGTGCATTATAAAACAGCTGCTAGACATTTAGCAATGGGAAATGCACAGACAGTGAAACTGTCAATTAAAACACCAATTGAGATACAGTAGCAAAAGAGTAAGTTTAATGAGCTTATCAATGCCACCCTAAGTAATGAGTCATTATTAATAGACAAAATGTTCAATTTTGTTTCTGATGCCTATCTGTTTCTCAAATATGTATCTATATCACTGTATGTGGAGAGACTTCAAAGTTGTAATTTTCATCTGAAATTCAAATGATTACTCTTTTGGGACATTGACTTGAGGAGCACCAAAATCAACTTTTTATTTTTGTAATGTTTGCACAAGTATTTACAGCTATCGACTGCTATTATAAATACTTGAAGCACATGCCCAGAAGGTTAAAACCGTTGGCAACAAAATGTATTGCCAAAGGCTCTTTTGTCATTTTAATATTCACACAAAACTTCTATTTTGACATCCACACTTCCTGTCAGAGGTTTCTACTACGGCGGAGGGAGGGAGGAACGCTGATGAGGTCACAACAGAGCAGCGACGACATGAACACAGAAATAAATGACACGGCTTCCTTCCTCCCGCCAAGGGGCAGCGACAACTGGCCGGCCCCGCCCCCGCTCCAACCTCTTAGGTCACCATGTACTCCTGGCGCTTGTTGAGTCGAACCTGGCACAGCGCCACGGCGCCCACCGCCACGTAAATGGCGGCGGCGATGAAGCAGTTGATGCCCACTTGGCTGTACAGACCGTAGATGTTCTGAGGAGGCTGTTTGCTGCGGAGAGACAAAGGGAGTGACGTCACTTCCCGTTGCCGGACCTAACGGGCTCCCGACACATCGCACCCATCTCAATTGCAGACTTCTCGCCCAAGATATGGATGGAAATGGAGTGTGGAGGAGGAGGGCGGGCAGGCGGCACTGACTCGTTGCGGATGTCCTCCTCAGTAAACGGGACGTCCTCGATGAGCACGGCCGACTTGGCGCTGAAGAAGATTCCCAGCATGGCCTGAAACAAACAACGTGGCCAAAAAATGACCCAACGCCACCGGAAAATTGTCTTTTCATCGCATCGCAATCCCAGCTAAATGTTCCATTCAAGGACTTTGAGAATAGATTCTCCTTCGCCATTAAAAGAAATTGCTCAATTGACAGAATTGTCAGCAATATGCCCCATCAGTCTGAACGAAACTTGCCAAGAAAAAGCACGACTTGGATGCTTTCACAATCATCCACTTTCAAGGTCTGATTTGACACCGAGGCATTTTTCCAAACTGGCGCCGTCATTCTGCCATTTCCTGTTCTCAAAAGGTCACGTGAAGACGGGGGTCACGTGATCACGTCACAAGCCCAAGGCTTCGTCTACAACCCGGAGTCGAACGAATGGCATTAATAGAAAAGAGCATACGACAAAACAAAAAGAAAACGTAAGAGGAGAAAGTTGCGTGCGTCTCACCAACATGATGACGCCCCAGATACTGATAACGATGCCGCACGCGGCCATCTTAGGGCCGCAGAAGAGCAGCGACGGCATCCTTCGCGTTCAACCCTCGCACGACACGACCAAGACGACGAGTGTTGTTGCTCTTTAATGGACCTTCGACTAGAGCTGAAGAAGGAAGGCCAAGGAAGGGAGGACGAAAGGCAGAACGACGGCCGAGCCGACGCAGGCTTCGTGTCAGCTAATCTCCGCGAGCTCGGCGAGACTCGGCCAGCATTAGCTTCTTGCTCGTCTTCTGTTGGTGGCGCATTACCGCCACCTACGGTTGGAAGCGTAGATCGATCAGCATTAACATGACCATGATGCGCCTCTTAGCTTGTTTACGGAAGATTAGTCAGTGAAGAAATAATCTCAAGGTTCGCAGGATTTCTGACTTTGGCCGTCTGCCTTTACGCCAATTCTTAATTTGGAGTAGAATTTAGGCGTTTACCGTTTAATATGTTAAAAGTGAATTGACACAAGATTTTCGACACCTCCTCGATTCCACGTGCCAAATGGGCCCTGATTTCATTTTCATAAATGCGAGGGTTTTGTTAGAGACATGAATCTATTTGTCAAGATACATTTGTGGTGGAGCCTCTATTTTTCTTCAAACGTTTAATCACTAATCGTGTTCATGTAGTGAGGACAACAATCGATAGGGGGCGTCAACACAAGTATTCTACTACGTTCACGTTCATAATGTAGTGTTCTCTTCTACTGTGTTACACTAGTTATGCTACACGTAGAACGCACATGCATGCATATTTATACTGATTAAATACGCTACATGTCAAACATGTCAGTACAATTACAGTATTTCTACTAACGTACACATTAAGCATACATGATAAATCGTATCGCACTCGTGCTCACTGCTTGCTTACATATTACATTGCACTGACTTCCTGTTGATATGACCTTTGAACCCACATGCGAGAACTCACTTTTTTCCCCCCACAGCGTGAGCTTCTGCCGCAGCAACCATAAAACTGCGACTGTACTGCGTGTGTGTGTAGTCAAATGATTAACTTTTACAAGCATGTGGGTGTGGCCCCAGAGCAAATGACATTTTTTCTCATAGAATTTAATATTGGGTTTTCTCTCTCTTTCATCTTTCGTCTACTCGATAACCATGGTAACAACAATGACAAGATGTCACACCCACATAGCTTCATAGTAATAATCATGATGATATAACTATGTTGTAAATGTGTCATAAAAATGTCATAAAGAGCATGTCATAAATGTGTATAAATGTCCTCAATACATACAAGTGTGTCATAAATGTGTGTA
The DNA here is from genome assembly GCF_901709675.1 of Syngnathus acus. Classification (NCBI taxonomy): domain Eukaryota; kingdom Metazoa; phylum Chordata; class Actinopteri; order Syngnathiformes; family Syngnathidae; genus Syngnathus; species Syngnathus acus. Next base: position 37,953 of record NC_051099.1, on the reverse strand, counting down.
TGAGTATGTCCTGAATTGAATACGTGTAATAGATGTATCCAACTGTCATAACTGCATCGACTGTGCATGTCCATCATGTGTATCATGAATGTTAATATTCTTTGAATATGTATACATTACAAACGTATCTGTACAAATGTCAAATATTTCATAAATATGTACTCATGTTTTTGCATATACAATATGGGCAAAAGTTAGATCTACATCATCAATGTTTTGAAATGTGTAGAAAGATGTCAGCATTGACTGACAAGGATCCAAATGTATTAAGATGCCATGCTTGCAATTTGAACATACTGTAAATTTGTAGAAATGTGCACAGGATGTTCATGAAGTGTCTTATATATCAAATAAATGTATTATGCATTAAATGTGTATAATTACAAACAAAACGTGTGTGTACTAATTGTGCTGCACAGAAATGTCCTTGTGAAGGATTTTTTTTTTTTTTTTAACGAATCCCTCATAAATGTGCATAGATATTGTCTCTATTGTGAAGGAGATGTGCCCAAATAGATGCAAGAAAGTATAGCACATTGATAATTCTGAGTTCTTTCTCTTTGTGTTTGTTCTCAAAGGCTACACAATGTGGCGGGCGGCAAACAAGCGGCGCCCGCGTTAGCGTCCAAGATGAGATGGCGTCTGTCAGCAAGGAACATGATCATTTTGTGCCAACCGAGGACGACATATCGCCTGGACTAAGGTCAGACGCACGCACGCACGCACGCACGTGCACAGACACACACACACACACACACACACACACACACACACACACACACACACACACACACACAGACAGTCGCCATCTTGAATTGCCAAAACAACCAATTCTACATCAAGGCCACGAAGCCAGCTTGCAGGCAGCCATTTTGTCCCGGTTGTTTTGCACCTGTCCTGCGTGTGAGCTTGTGTGCATATGTGTGTGAGCATACGTGTGTGTGTGTTTGACAATTTATGCATGTGCGTACATAGCTGCATGCATGCCCGCCCGCCCGCGTGAGCATATGTGCGCGCGTAAGAGACAAAGAGAAAGGTCAGGCAAGTAAACATTGGTGCGTCTCCGTGGTGAAAACCTTTTATTGTCATCATCCTCAATAAAACTTTATGGTGGGCAGGCAGGGGAAGCTCCGCCCACTTTGTTAGCATGTAAGCTGGTATATCAAAAGGCCACGGCAAGTCCTGATCAAACCTTGGCGCTCTCGCTATTTTCCGATTTCAAGCACACGAACGAGGCTTCAAATCAAGGTGGCTGTATTCACACGCGCACACGTATGCACTGGCACGCGCCTACACTTGCGTGTGAACACTCATAAGAAACACGTTAGATAAACACCTACACACAATCATGACACACAGCTACAAACACTCACCAGCAATGGTGACTTTTACGAATATGCCAAGAGGCAAAATGGAGCAAAAGACAAAGGTCTTCTGCACACAAAAGTCATGCAATGTCTGTTGAGGTGTGGTGTCCAAAGAGCAAACACAATGAAGGATCCTGCTATCTGGGTGTGCGAGATCATATAACTAACTTGCTGCCGATAGAAGAAAAAAAAAAGGAAGGGGGTAGGGAGGGGGGCCGGCTAACCATGTTTTTGTTCATTTTACTTTTGATACAAACAATCTGAAGAAAATCCAAATGATTTACATGTTTGGCATCACCGTCACGATTGCTGGTGGCCTTTTGCAAAGCGCCAACCAGCAGACCAATCAGGAAGGGTCTGTGATAAAAAGAAAAACACACAAGTGCTTGCAAAACTTGAAAATGCTAATGTTGCCCACAAATGGCATGTAATACAGTGAGTTAACTGTAGAGCTGTTGTAGTGTCAAGGTTTCACAGCATTAGCTTATGTTGCTAACCTCTTGTCGCACTGATCAATAGCATTTGCTTTATTAGCTCCGCACTCGGTCTCAGCACACTAATGTCCCAACTGGTTAAAGTTGAGCTGAGACGTCGTCAACCTCATGGTCACTTAGCATTAATATGCTCATTTAGTTATCTGCCAGTCCGGCATCAAGATGACAGTGTGGTAATGCAGTGAAATGCTAGCCTCACCGCTACTTAGCATCAGAATGTTTATGTCGCTAACTATAGTTTTTCTTTTCAGTGTCCCGCCGACGCCTTCGTTTGTGGTCATCGTCGCCGCGCATTGTCGCCGCGGTCACGTCACTACGGGGAGGCGGCTTTAGAAGAATAAGCACAGGAAGCAAGCGGGTTCAAAACTCTTCTTTGATGCTGATGGACAGCGAGGACGGCGACACCAGGTCGGACGGAGACACCAGGCCGCTGCTGCTGCTGGTCACCATGGCGACGCTGCCGGAGGACGACGAGGCGGACTGCTGCTGCTGTTGCTTCTTCTTGCTGATCTTGCGCTCTTTGGCACGCCGGTTCTGGAACCAGATCTTCACCTGGAGGCCACAAATAGGTACGTGAACACACCTGTTCCCCAATCTCATCTGAGATCTTGTAAGTTGGAACACGCCTGAGTCACTTGACAACGGGCTGGTGGACTTGGCCAATTGAGCCTTTTTTTTCTACTACGTGCTGCGCTCACGTTTGTTGCCTGCCAGCACTTTTGAGCAGAATGCCGGCCTCACCTGTCGCTCGGATAGACTGAGGGCGCTGGCGAGCTCCGCCTTCCTGCGGATGGTGATGTACTTGCTGTAGTGGAACTCTTTCTCCAGCTCCAGACGCTGGTGGTCCGTGTAGACCACACGGTACTTGTCCTTTGTCCGCGTCTTCCCGTCTGCAAGCCCAAACTTCCTGTTAGCGTTTGGCACGCAGGAATTCACGTGTACCTGTCTACTTCCCGTTTGGCACCCAGAAAGTCACTTTTGTCAACTTGCTGGAGCATGTAGTACTCAGGAAGACGTCCTTTCGGTCATGTCAGATTTGGCACTCGTGAAATGACTCTGGTCTGCTTTCTGAGCATTTACTATCTTTGTACTATTTATCTTGCTGTTAGCGTTAAGCAAGCAATTTTCAGCACCCTTTCCTGTCAACCGTCTCTTAGTATTAGCACGCGCAGTCCATTTCCCGTTAGCGTTCGTTTGGTTCGGCCGAATCTCCAGCGCTCAGTCCATCTGCTACGCATCGGCGCGTCGTTAGCGCGCCGTGATTGACAATTAATGCTAAACACACACAGCCCACACTCAGCGGCTCCCAATCAGCAGATGTCTTGTTAAAAAGTCCCAAGAAAACAAATACAAATAACTCCTCACCTCACCTGCGTTCACATGTGCCCTTCTATCTATCTATCTATCTATCTATCTATCTATCTATCTATCTATCTATCTATCTATCTATCTATCTATCTATCTATCTATCTATCTATCTATCTATCTATCGAACATTGGAAAATGTTTACACACGGTATATACTCATCTGAGGTACACTCTGAACTGGTGCCACCCAAACGTCAATATGTTTGTCATAGATGATGTCCACAATTAAAAACGTCGTTTCGCCAGTTTAGTCAAGAATGCTTTTTTTTTTTTTTTTTTTTTTTTTTTTTTTTATATAAAAACTACATTCTAACTATTGTTATGAATTATAATGGTGCTTATGTTACTGTATCATGATGTAACTAATCACACAGAAGAATAACAATTAGTTAACAATATTGTTTTTTTGTTTTCAGAAAACATGATGAATTCATTTTTTTAAAGATGACAAAATGTCCTTCTGAGAAGCGTATATTTAACAAAAATGGAAAAGAAGAAGAGAAGCGAGGCCTTGGTTTTCCCCTAGTTCATCAGGTTTTTGAGCCATTTTCATTTTTTGTGGTGAAGTTTGAACGGTAAAAGCTTGCGCAAGACGGTTTATACCATTCAGCGTGTCAACAACAAAAAAGTTGCTCAACCTAACCCTAATATGAATATAAAATATATTGCTGTAATTCACAATGATTATTGTGATTATATTACGGTGATGATGATGCTGCTGCTGATGAAAACCTGATGTGCTAGAGAAAAGAAAGGGCATATACAAATCAACGCCAAAGTCATGAGGAAAGTTTACTTGTATTTCTTATTGAAAGTGTAAAAATATGTTGGAGTCATTAGTATCAGGGTTCCATAAGATGTATCCTAAATGGATGATAATAATAATAATAATCTAGACAATAGTCTCAATTTAGAATGATTGTACTTATTATTTTGCCGATAGTATTGCCACTTTGTATATAATTACAAAATACAATAAGAAACTCAGAGTGACTTCATTTAAATGTGAAATTCAGACGACTAATAGGAACAATATAGATGATGACGATAGTGCACTTTCGACTTACTGGGGTTGGCGAGCGGCGTGGAGGCGCGTCGAATCCACTCGTAGGCGTTCCTCCTCTGCGGGGATCCGGTCGAGCCTTGCCCGGCCGATGCGTTGAGGGAGGCGGCCAGAAGTGTCGGGGGCGGTGGCGGCGGCTGCCCGGCAAACTCTGGAGGGCTGAAGCCAAGGTTGGGGCCTCCGGCGGCCACGTAGTGGTGCGCTGCCCACTCGTCACGGGTGGGCTGCACGGGGTGAGGAGGCGGATGAGGGAGAGGAGGCGGGGCCGGGTAAGCCGGGCTCCAGCCGGCCCCGCTGCCGGGTGCGTTCTGCTGGGCCTGCAGGTGGGGGTCTGCCGCGAGGCCGTGGTGGGGGTGGTGGTAGCCCGCGAAATCCGAGTACTGGGCCGGGCCGGGCATCGGAAAGTGTTGCGGGCTGAGGCCGAGACCCGGATGTCTGCTGCCGGGGTTCTGGTGGTACATGGAGGGGTCCTTGTCCAGCTGCAGGTAGCCCACGTACATTTTGGCTGGCGGGTGTGAGGAAGAGCAGGAGTGTGAGTGTGTGTGTGGGTGTGGGTGTGGGTATGGGGAGAAGGCAAGCTCCCTCCCTCCCTCGTTAGCTCTCTCGCCTGACGCGCGTGTGGCCGGTCCGAGTCCGTAGGCCCGAGCGTCTCCAACTGCTGCCCCCCACCCCCCTGCGCACCTCCGCGGGCCCTTATAATGCGGCCTGGTCACGTGGCCGACTTTATTGCGCTCACCTGCAACCACATCCCCCTTCGTCCATCCCTCCCTCATCTTGAGCATCCGCACAAGCCCGTGAAAACTTTCAACTTTGGTAGTGCCGCTATACGTTTTCATGAAACATAGGAAAACCAATTCATCGCTATTTGATTCATTTCAGTTAATAGGAAATTTCAACAAAGAACATATATACACACACACTTTACATGCATGAACAAAGAGCCCATTCACTCTGACTTTATATATAACAACAAAAAAACTTTACATGCATGATAAATATGATCGGCTGCTGCAATGTGTGTCATTAGTTCCGACGTGTCCCCAATAGCCATGAAAAGTCGAAAGTTGCATGCCTGCCTTTTTTTTTTTTTATAAACCGACTTTCCAATTTAACGACAACTGACGTTGATATTTTGTTTGATGTATTTGCCCCCAAATTAAAAATTTTAAAATCCATTTCATTAATTCAGAGCGTCTATCGTTTATTATTGTATCATTTGTTTTCATCTTGTAAATTCAATTAAGACAATTAATGTTTTCATTCGAGATGTTCAAATCTAGTCAAACTGATATTTTTAGAAACTCAAATGTTTTTATTTTAATTTTTAGAAACTTCATCGCCCACGTTACTCTTTTAATAATTCTGGCAATTAAAAGCATATTGCATATTTTTTCTTTGACATTTTTGGGAGTTGCACACTCAAATGAATTGATCAGCAAACGGGAAGCTGTCAGAAAACAAACAAAACAGATAAAGCGAAAAATGTTAGCAGAATAGTCTCAAGGTCACACTTGATGTCTAGTTTTGAGAGTTTCAGTAAAAGGAAGGAAAAACAATTGACACCGTTCTTGACCGCACGGTCTCAGTTGTCCTTTTGAAGCGTGTGAAATTTTGCGGCGGCGACCAGTCATTGTCGACGATTTATGGATTTACGAGTTTAGCTTTTTATTGTTTTACACTCATGGCTTTTCTTTGTCTGAGGCCCAAAAGAGACACTTTATTAGGTACACACACACACTATTCACCTCTGTGTGCGCGCGCGCGTGTGTGCATGCGTGTAAAACACCTAATTTATCTCCTGTTAGTGGTGCAATTAATTTGTCGTATTTCAAAGGAAAGCCATCAAATTTAGAGCCGCTAATTACTTCTTAAACGTTAAAACAAATACAAAAGTATATGAAAGTCACACACTTTTTTCACGTTTCTCCGTTTCTACCTACCGTTTTTTTCCGTGTATAATACGCAAAATTTAACTAATTTATTGTCCTAAAATCTGGGGTGCGCATTATACATGGGTACAATTCTTTTTTAATTTTTTTTTTTTAATTAAATTTTTTTTTTTTTTTTTTTTTTAAGAAAATCATGGTACTGGTACGAGTATTGATTTATGTATTGTTCTCTTCTTGTCATGTTGTGAAAGAATGTGGGTTGAATAAATACCGAAAGAACAATAGTGTGTTTGTACTGTGCTCTGGTCATTTCGTCAAAGAAGGGATAATAGTCCTCTTCTCTTCTTGACTGACAATGAATGTGATAGTTTAATACAATCAGCAAATAACAAAATGCGTATTACAGGTAATATTTTATTTCACAACACTTTGCCTTGTTCCTTTCGTCTCTGCTGTTCACTTCAAACACGCTCCATACGAACGCAATGCTCTCGTATCAGACGCTTGCTCGATCACCTGCTCGTTTGCTGTCACAATGTACCCTACACAAATCCGAAACATTTGTTGCGGCTCCGAGTCACGACGAGGGGCAAGTTTTGGTTTCCAAGGGTGTTTTTATTCCTCTTCAACGTCTCTCCCATACAGAGCCGCCTTTTTCACATGTCCGCACGTCACTTTCCTCTCTTTTCATCTGATCGCGGTGGTGCCTTTACGGGCAGTCGGAGAAATCAACGCCAACAAAAAAAATACATCCAGCCTAGTTAAGACCATACCAAAGACTATAAAAATGGGACCCATTGCCTCCCTGCGTGTGTGACGATCATTGGGACTTAAAAAAAAGAGAAAAAAAAGAAATTAAAAAAAAAAAAAAAAAATTGGGTGCGTATTATACATGGGTACAGGCTTTTTTCCAGCATCAACATGCCATTGTTAGGGTGCGTATTATACATGGGGGCGTATTATACACGGAAAAAAACGGTAAGTATTATATGTTAATCTTTGACGCGCTAATAAAATGATCAATATTCGTCTTTGATGTAAAAACATTTTATAAAGTTGCGTTCAACTGACCAAACAATTGTAAAAACGGTTTTAATTAATTAAATTATACAACATATTTTATAAAATCAAAGTTAAACTTTTATTATGATTATTATTATTACTATTATTATTATTATTATTATTATTATCGTTGTTGTGGGTGGGTGCGGCTCCAGCATTTTGATGAGATGAGATAATTACATCATTTACAATAATAGCAATGATAAAAGCAAAGATAATTGTAAATTCAATAAAAAAAATATATAAACGCCTTATCGATACATGTGTTTGTTTACTGTGGTCATACAAATAAAAATGATATTTTAGGGCTCCAATTATTTGAGTCATTTTTAAAATGGGCGTTTTGGCTTGACGAAAGAGTGTATCTCGATCTAAAAATGAAAATAATAAATTAAAAATATGTATGTAGGTAATAAGGCGCACCTGTGTTTTTCTGGACATCCATTTTCTGTCACCTGTCGTTCTCAAACATTAACCAAGCCAACATGGCTGCCGTCGTAAAATCTTTTACGACCTTTCCTACTCCCCCCCCCCCTTTTTTTTTTTTTTAGTTTTTTTTTTTTTTTTTAAGTCTTTTACAACCTCCTTGACACACTTTGATGCCGCTCACCGAGAACGCTTGCTTTAACCCTTGAACTGTTGCTGGTTTATCATAGTTTTTTTAGTTTATCGTACGACAACGGTTTCGGAATACTGTATTTTATTGCAGAACCCACCCGGCCCGCTGAACTGTCCAATTCGGCCCGCGAACGGATTCCATAATTATGAGGCTCAAAACGAAAATATGCGTTCCACACTAAATCAACTAAAAACAGCAACAACGGAAATTACAAAGGCTAAAAATGCCTTCAGTTTTATAACACAATTGAAAATAAAATGTAAACATTAAAAAAAATTAATGTCCTGCCAAATTTGATTTTTTAAAATTTCATTTATATATTGGGATCCGGCGCCCAATAAGATTCTGGCCCTCCGACAAATATAGTTCAAAACCCCTGGCTGTATTGCATGATTGGACGTGTTGCGATCAATGTTCCCTCTAAGCTGCGCGCGTGCGCAATCGCGCACTGCCCGCAAGTTCTCAGCGCACAAGAAATCTATCCAGCGCATAAACATCCCCCGCCCCCCCATTAGCACCCCCCCCCCCCCCCCCCGAAGCGAAACGAACACGCAGCGTTGGACGTCCCATTAGCACCCCATGCCCCCCCCCCCCGAAGCGACCTGATGTTGCTCACTGTAGTCCTCAGTTTGCTCAGGGAGCTTGTGTCTATGCCCAGATACTTGAAAAATTAGAGGGAACATTGGTTGCGATGCTCCTCTCTCATGGTCAAAGATAAAAATACGCTAAAGTCAACATACGATGTTATAAGCTGCAAGTACAAGTGAGATCTCGTTGGCTCTGATCTGATCTTGATTTGGGTCTGGTCAAGTTCTAATCATTTTCTTTGTTGGGGTCAACAGGTTCTCGTCTCGTCATGTTGTCTGTCGGGTATAGTTTGGTTGAGGTGTCCTTTGTTGTTTGGCGCCCCTGGGTGGTCACCTGTGTACTGCAGTTTTCACACGCTCTACACGTCACGCCTGTCCTAGCCTGTACCATGTCCAGCCGTGGAAAACAATGACGGAAACCACCATTGTTGATTCGTTCATTGTCTTGCTCATATTAATGTCTGGCGCCACTAAAGGTATGTCCATTGACTAACTGACAGACGAAAACGTGTAAGCAGACCGTATTACTGTAAGAATTTATGAGGTCATTTTGGTCATTATAAAAAAAAACTGTTGGAAAATGTCTCGATCAGTACTGAAATGTAACTTTCATGAGCTGTTTTTGTCACATTGGTCCAAACAAATGTACCTTTTGTTGCACAATGCTTTTAAAACGAAGTTTCCCAGGGGTGGTTGCTCGAGTTTTTCCGCGGCTGTGTATCGTCTTGCATCCATCAATTGTTTCATTCATTGATCTGCCCTGCCTCCAGTTTTGTTTGCACTCATTGCTTTGGATTCCATTTGGACGAAGGGGACGAACTAACTGTTCTGAAAAGAAAATGTTCTGAGAAATTCTACTCGGCATCCCAAGTGCAACCCCGTCGTCGGGGAGATGTCATTGTGGCGATGACGTCGTCACGGCGACTGTTGACTTTGGTTTTCAATGTGAGCTGTGCCAGCATGTTGCTGAGACGCATGGTCGTGCGTGTTTTCTCTTTTTCTTGACTTGATTTTCCAGTGACATCATCCAACCGTCTGTCCGCTTTTCCAAATATGTCAAAGAATACAATGAACCCGAGGTTAGCGCCACTGGAAAATGACGCACTCTACATAGTATATTGGATTGATTGTTTTTCTTTTTTTCTTTCTTTTCGATTGGGACCCGGAGATGATGCCACGAACCGAGAACTGCCGGAGGGCAAGAACCATCTTTGACCTGCAGAACTACTGCAACTGACTGCTAGCCAAAATAAATTGACATTATTTTTTCCTAATAAAAAATGGCGTTGGATCATTTCATATTTATTTATTTTTTTCTTCAAAGTGCTGCCTTGAGATAGGAACCACCAGACCTACAAGCTTTTTGATATACGAGCTGTTGTTGGGCTGATCGCTCTGACTTGAGAGCCCAAACTCGAGATAAGAGTCAGAGTCAGAGAGTCAGTCAGAGTCAGCTTCATTGTCAATTCCTTCATGCTAAGACACACAAAGAAACCGAAATTTCGTTCTCCCTATCCCACGGTGACGAGACACAGCACACGATTAACACACAAGTAAAACAACGGGGGAGAGAGTTCAGGACCCCACAGCCTGGAGATCACAAACTTCGCCAGTGGCGAGCAGTGCTGGCATCCCACAACAGAGTCCCGGCACCATTCGTCACGGATGTAGACGCACAGTCCACCTCATCGCGATGTTCCCCCTCGTACAATGGCCCGGTCCGCCCGATAGCACGCCCGCCATCCGCTCCAGATGCACAGCAGTCACGCACTGTCCGGTCCGTAGAACTCAGCAGGCATGGCGATGTCCAGCGATCGAACGTTCGCCAGAGCAATGCATGGTTGCACTCAACTTATCTCACTTGACTATAAGCAGCAGTTTGGTAAATTGTGAACTCTTCATCACAAAAGAGGTTTCAAGTCGTTGCTTGCCAATCAGTTCAAGTTGATGCTAACATTAAACAAAAGAAATGACACCAAATCTAGCTATATTTGTTGTTTATTTTTTACATTTTATTTTTACTAGTTAAATCGATTCCATTCAATGACATTCATCTCCGTTTTTTTTTTTTTAATAGTTCCGGGGCTACTTCGGTTCGATAATCCTGCCGTGTGAGCCAGGTTTTAGACAAAGCAATAAGCGTTCCGGATCACTAGGGGGCGTCAAAGTCCTAATCCAGTTCGCCACTACGGCAATGAAGCATGAAAAAGAAGACGCGGCAACGGAACGCAAATATCCTTAGTGCAGTTCCGCGAGCGAACTTGAATTGCCAGCAGCATCGTCGTTGAAAGCACACAAACACAAATCCAACACAGCAAATCCGCACAGTGGGGAAGCTTGACAACTTGACACTGCCAACATGCCCGAAAGTAAGTCGCCCTGTTAGCATGCCAGCTCTTATGCTTGCTACGTGACCACCGCAACGCTAACGCTAGCCTGAGCTACCACGGTGCTGGCCAGCCGCTTTCTTGCTAAACCAGAAAAGTTGGAACTCGGAATGGACATGCTCTTCGTACTCCATTTGTGCTTGCTAAATGATGTCTGTTTCAGGAAAGACGTAACGGCCTTGAACGCTTGCGAAAAGATGAAAAACCATGGATGTAACTTTAATGGCTTCAGCAGCCCCCCGCGACTCTGAACGGGACGAGCGTTGGGTGTTGAAAATGGTTATATGGATTTTGACGAGTGTTTTTTCTTCTTCCTTAAAACAGCGAAAGTAAATGAGTAGTAGACGTGGAAACCAAGTGTGCTCCTCACGTGAGCGTTTTGTAGATTTGCGCTAACGTGCGCATGTGAATGTGTTAACAGCGGAGAGTTATTCCAACCCCCTGGCTCCCGAGGGTCACGATGTGGATGACAGCAGATCAGCTGCTCAGTAAGTATTTACACTCTTGGTCCTGACTCTCGTGCGCTAGTTCGTTAACAAAAGTGTGTGCACGCGCGTGTTGGTTTGCAGGTCAAAGTTGACCAATGATGACTTCAGGAAGTTGCTGATGACACCACGGGCCACACCTTCTTCAGCTCCACCCTCCAAGTCAAGGCATCATGAGTACGTCTCTGACACAATTGGACTCAAGCAATAGAAGCAAACAACAATCATAGTTGTATTTGAACATGAAACTATGACAGCATAACATTGCGACAACATGACTTGAACAGCATAACATTATTCCTTCGTCACCACAAGAAGGTGACAATATGACAGCTGCATGACTACAAGAGTGAAATATTGTCACGGCGTGACGGCATAACACACTACTGCATGATGATAGAGTGGCAGCATAACTGCCAACACTAACACATTCCTGTGCCTATTTTTTGTTTTGTTTACCCAGAATGCCAAGGGACTACAATGAGGATGAAGATCCTGCGGCAAGGAGGAGGAAGAAAAAGAGGTGGGATGGATTGTTCAAGCATCGATTCTTTCCACTCGATAACTGTCTAATTTGTGCGACCGTTAGCTACTACGCTAAGCTACGGCAGCAGGAGATGGAGCGCGAGCGCGAGCTGGCCGAGAAATACCGCGACCGGGCCCGAGAGCGGCGGGACGGCGTCAACAAGGACTACGAGGAGACAGAACTGATCAGCACCACCGCCAACTACCGAGCCGTCGGACCCTCGGCCGAGGCGTGAGTGCGCTTCTTGCCCTCCGCCGCGGTGGCGCGAGTCTCTCGCTTATATGCTAACGCGACGCAGGGACAAGTCTGCGGCGGAGAAACGGCGTCAGCTGATCCAGGAGTCCAAGTTCTTGGGTGGTGACATGGAGCATACTCACTTGGTGAAAGGTCTGGACTTTGCTCTGCTGCAGAAGGTGAGGCGTGCACACATGCAAGATTTTCCCTCCAGCCGACTTCTCTATGGCGTTGACTCGATCCCTGGAATACTTTCTAATCGGTATATGGTGCAACCTCGGCGTATGACCGCGGTGCGTCGAGCCTGTCCTCAAACCGAGGTCTTGAAATGAAGAGAAATGCAATTAATTTCCCTGGACTCACCTCCCACAATGCAGCGCAGCTTTTGCGCACAGTGCGGAGTGGCGACCGTTTTGAAGCGCGGCGCCAATGGTGTTTAAAAATGAAAACTGTCTGCCACCCCAAAAGCAAGGCACTGCTTTAAAGCGCGCTTTGCTTCTGTGGGTCAGGTGAGAGCTGAGATCAACAGCAAAGAGAAAGAAGAAGAAGATATGATGGAGAAGGTCCAGAAAGAAGCCAAGTAGGACCTCACGCTCCCAACCTGGGTTATTGTCAATGGTCTTGACGGCACTCTTTTTCTCCTTGCACGCGCGTGGCAGGAAAGATGTGGAACCGGAGGAGAAGATTGAGTTCAAGACTCGCCTAGGTGAGTTGAGCGTGCTCGCAAAGTTTTGCGTCGTGACGGGGCGCTGTGGATGAAATACACATGGACTTCAATACACTGTCACCAGCCATATGATTACACACTGCGACTCCAAAATGAACACGCACAATATAATATGTTGTACATTTTCAACTTGTGCTGGCTTTACGCCAACACTGGAGATTCATGACGATTGGCACATTTTTTCACAATGTCGTATTTATGGAGTGAGTGCCATTTGATGAAAATAGACACTTTGTGACGGCCAGGCCGCAATATCTATCGCATGGTGTTCCGCTCGGGCGCGCTGGAGCGCAACGAGCTGTTCCTGCCGGGCCGCATGGCGTACGTGGTGGACCTCGACGACGAGTTCACCGACACAGACATTCCCACCACGCTCATTCGCAGCAAAGCTGACTGTCCCAGTATGGAGGTACGTGTGTGCTCGCTGTGGCGCGGGCGAGCCGCATCCTTCATCCGCCGTGCGTGCGTGTTTGTGTGTGTGACAGGCCCAGACCACGCTGAGCACCAACGACATCGTCATCTCCAAACTGACGCAGATCCTGTCTTACCTCCGCCAAGGAACTCGACACAAGAAGATCAAGAAGAAGGACAAAGGTGATTGTTGCAAATTTTGTCAAATATTCCACGTACAATCTCTTAAGGGACGGTGAAACAAGACATTTTATCCGTTGTTTTGAATGATTTGGCCTCATGGGCCTCCCCAAATGCTTAATGCTAGTGCTAACGCCAAACGGGAAATGATGGTCATCTACGCGGCGGCGGTGACGAGAGGGAGGCACGGCTGCATGATGATGACCTCACGCACGCACGTACTTTGCTTGCAATGTCTTTCAGGCAAAGCTGATGAAAAAAGAGCTCCCGAAGCTGACATTGGGTCAGTAAGCAAATGCACGTTTGGGGCTTCCCTCTCCGTCCTCGTGTTGTCTCTACCGCTGTCAAAGTGTGCGCGTGCGTCTCGTGCGCAGCATTTTCGATGACATCGGGGACTACTTGCCGTCGGCGACGTCTTTGTCCAAACCTCACAAAGACAAAGAGAGACGACGAGACCGGGACCGAGATGACGAAAAGAAGCGAAAACACGCCTACTTTGACAAAGAGCAACAGGTTCGCGCACACGCACCCAGATTTGAAGAAACAATCAGGTTCATGTACAAGCACGCACGTGCGCGCGCACACACACACCCACGCATCCATGCATACACCATGACCACACAGTAGCACATGAACATACACAAACACGCACGCACACGCACACACACACTGGAATGCTGTTTAACTGAATACAAAACATCTGCTGTGTGTGCGCCTAGGTGGCGGAGGAGGCAGATACGGGTATGTGACGCAGAATGGTCAACCTCCTTGCTCACTAGCACGCTGGCTGGGATGAGACTCACAATGTGTTGTCATGAACCAGGTCCAGGGTCGGTGCGGGATCAGCTCAAGTTGATCAATGAAAAGTTTGCAGGTACGGCGGGCGGCCAATGGCAGAGCAAGGATGCATATCCTTCTGTGGTGGCTGGCATGATGCAACAAGCTTGTGTGCGTCTTGCCCCGACCAATTGTGCGTGACTCCTCCTTAACGCACGTCACGCCTTCTCAGAGGAAAGACGCTAAAGAACATCTGGGAGATTTCTTCGGCGGGTCCAACTCTTACGCTGAGTGTTACCCTGCTACGTAAGACACTCGCACGTTAAAGCGTGACGTAGCTCGCCGTCATTTGGGCCGCTTGCTTTCGACCGACCGTCAATTGTGCGTGCGTGCCTGCGTGCGGCCGTAGGATGGACGACCTGGCGGTAGACAGCGACGAAGAAGTGGACTACAGCAAGATGGACCAGGTGAGTTGCACGCTTTGTCACGTGCGCCCCTCCGTGCGTCATGTGGCACCACTGTGTGATTTGGCACCACTCCACTGCGTGATGTGGCCTTCCAGGGCAACAAGAAGGGGCCGCTGGGTCGCTGGGACTTTGACACTCAGGAGGAATATTCCGACTACATGAACAACAAGGAGGCGCTGCCCAAGTACGTACGCACTGGCCAAAAGTGAACGCAGCCCTCACCTTTGGCTCATTTCTTTTGTTTATTTCTACGTTTATTGTTGCCATTGAACTGCCGGCAGCAAAACGGGCCCGTCGCAATTTTCTCCTCGCGGGCGTGCAGTTGACCGGATCAGGTCGAGAACATTGAATAATCATCAAAAATTCAACTGTTCTTTTGGCTTTCCCCGAACGAGGGACAGTTGTTTTGCGTGCTCCCTCGCCTCACCTCGGTCAACGTATCCCCAATATGGCCGCCACGACGGACCCCGCCGAGGCTGTATTTATTCTGTGCCTGCACCCCCACAGGGCGGCTTTCCAGTATGGCATCAAGATGTCGGAGGGCCGCAAGACTCGCCGCTTCAAGGAGACCAACGAGAAAGCCGAGCTGGACCGCCAGTGGAAGAAGATCAGCGCGGTGAGAAGACGCAGCGCCCGTTCTCCTCCTCAGCTGTCTTATCTCTCTGATGAGGTGCGTCTCTTCTGTTTCAGATCATCGAGAAGAGAAAGAAGATGGAGGCCGACGGGTGAGTCTCCTTAGCCACTACACAGGGCTCTCTGTGTTGAGAATTGCCCATGTAGTGAAAAGACATTCCAAGTGCCGTAAATGCTACGATAACATGTCAGTGTTGTAATTCAAGAGCGTGCTCTGGAATATAACCCCGCCCACTTACATCTGAGTCATCCTTTCAGACCTACTCTATAGTGTAGTGTAGTATAGTATAGAGATTTGTACATGAATGAATGATTCCAAATGCATTCAGAGTTGTTGGCTGTGTCCAAATTTAGAGTCTGCGTTCCACAAAGGCCGCATGACGTCAGTTGTGGCGAGACTCATGCGATCTTTGGAGCGGTCCTCTTTATGAGAATCTCTCGATCGTGTTCCCCAACAATCGGACCCCTTCGAGACTCATAATGTTGACCCCAACGCCTTTTTTTCCTTTTCTTTCCCACAGGGTGGATGTGAAGCGACCCAAATACTGAACTTTGTCCGTGGCTTGTTGTGTTTGATGAATCGCATTAGTAATAGAATTTGTTGGTTTTATTCAAACAGGCGCACACGCAATCCATTTCATCTGATTAAAAAGAAACCTTATGTGACTTGGTGGATTTTGATTCTTTGGATTGTGTGTCTCGCTTGTGAACGCTTTCAATTCTTACCTGTACTTGTGGATCACGTGACCCACTTGTGTAAGAATCTCAGTAATGATTATCTTTGTCTTTTAGCTTTGTTTTGCTTTGATGGCCTTTATCTTGAGCACTTTCTGACTTTCGTTGTGGCACCGTTGTGTGGCAGCCTTGTGAGAGCCTATTGAGTTGCGCTCATGCCATCTGTGTGTCTTTTGTATACCCACTCTGTGGTATGGATACTGCTGGGGCCTGAATTTCCCCACCCCTGGGGATCAATAAATATTCAATCAATCAATCAATATACGTCAGGGGTGGGCAATTCCGGTCCTCGAGGGCCGGTGTCCTGCATGTTTTATAGGACTCCTTGCTGCAACACACCTGATTCAAATGATCAGGATTGTTATCCAGCTTCTGCAGACCTTGTTAATTATCTGACCATTTGAATCAGGTGTGTTGCAAAAGGGTGACATAGAAAACATGCAGGACACCGGCCCTCGAGGACCGGAATTGCCCACCCCTGATATACGTGAATACAAATGACTTGAAAGTGTCGAAATGAACAATAGAAGTTTTGCGGGACAGCTTCCGTCTCAGAATTGCACGTCTTTTGGACATGCGCGTGAACTGGGCATGCGCACGCTGCCGCTGTGTGTCGGGATCGAGCACAAGGGTGTGCGCGCGCATGCGGCAAGATGGCTGCCGAAGATCTTCCGTCTGACTTCGACGTCGTCATCGTAGGCACAGGTAAACGCTCCAACACCTTTTCAAAGTGATGTCCCGTGTGCGTGCGCGTGTCACCAAAGTGGCGTGGCGATTTGAAAACGGCACAATTTGTGTTTTGTCTTTGAAATAAGCTAATAACTCGTCATTAGCTTATGGCTAACAGTCTGTTCACTTACAATAATCGTGGCTAGCGGACAAGCTCGTCACCTCGCCAATGACAGTGACTTGTAGTTGAGTCTATGGACCCTAATTTTAGTTTTCTTCAGAAACTACAGTTTCAGTAGACGGGACATTTCGTCATGTCATCTCCGCGCTGTGATGCTGACTCCACGCCGTGACGTCACGATGGCTCCGTTTTTGAATGCAAGGGACAAATTGTTAGTCCCAGCAGACACCCAGCAAAGTCTGGATTTCATGCAATATTCAAGCATTGACTAAACCTACAGATTCAATTTGAAGTCTGATCCTTCAGCTGGACTCGCTCGGTATTAGCTCGTGCGTTGTCAGAAACACTGGCTTCGAGACAAAAACGAGCTTGTTGTGAAATCAACATCACGTTCTGTTGGAAGCGTCACAATCATTCTGACACATGGATTTGGGCCAAGTCCTCGAAGTTTTGTCCAATGCCAGCTTCTCAATTTGTATTTTTTAAAAACTTGATATCGCCAATTGGAAAAGTAGTAAAACCAATTAGAGCGGTCGAAACAATTGGACACAAAGCTTTCTAATCGCGGCCTCCCGTTCGGTTGTCCAAGGTCTCACGGAGTCGGTGGTGGCGGCAGCTTGTTCGCGAGTGGGACAAAGAGTTCTTCACCTGGACACGTGAGTTTACAAATGTCCTATACCTCTTCACACGCACGCTGAGAGGATATCTGCACTCGCGTTTTAGGAGGAGTTACTACGCATCCAAGTGGGCTAGCTTCACTTTTAACTCTTTGCTGACGTGGCTCAAGGAACATCAGGTGAGTCCTCGCCGTTTCCTCGTTGGTTGTTTGCTGCGATACACGGGAAAGTTCACCCCATGTGTTTGGGTTCCGGGTTGTATTTTTTTCTCCTTCAGGAGCAGCTGCAGGACGATGAGGTACAGGATTGGTCCAGTCTGGTGCAAGACCGGGAGGAGCCGATCTGTCTGTCAAATGCAGACTTCTCCTCCATCAGGAACTTGCAGGTGTTGTGCTTTATCAGGTCAGCCTTTCTTTGACGCGATGATAGATTTAAGTTTCTTCTTTGGTGCTGTTGAAATCGGCATGATGGATTTTGTCGACGTTGTACCCAGCGAGGGAGATGACCAGGACCAGGAAGGGGAGAAGAAGGAGGAAGAAGAGGTAGAACGCTTCGTAGAAGAAGAAAAACCAGAAGAACCACGTGCAGGTTAATTTGGCTGCACAGCTGTAATGGTAAAACCTGAAAATAACGAGATGCAACATTTCTATTTTTTTGTTTGTCAGAGTCGACGGAGCAAACGGCTGATGAGCGGCAAACGCAGAAAGATGAAGACTCGTGTGCAGGTTAATTGCGTGACTAACATGAAATGTCATCGTTTTCAGCTTCCTTACGTTTGCTGTCACAGAGTTGACAGAGCCAACTGCTGACGTGCAGCAAAAGCAAGAAGAAGAGGTGGAGGAAGTAAGGCGACCGCAATGCTTAGCAGCCGCTGTCAGGTGACCTGAACGTCACAAGTTTTAATCTCATCACAGGGCCCAAACACACAAACGGCAGAGTCGGAGACAGCCGGCCAATCGGAGGTCAAGAGGAAGAAGATGACCTACGCCGACCTGCTCAAAGAAGGACGGAGGTTCAACATTGACCTCGTCTCCAAGGTAAATGTCTTGCTTTCCCCACAAATATCCAGAGAAGGAGAACAAATGTCAAGATGGACTTTGCAAGTCCACACATTGTAGCTTCAGGGGGCCAAAAAAAACCAAAAAACGACAACTTTGAAACCGCACCCAACCGTGTCAAAGCCTCCCTAGCACTGCCGCGGTAATGTCGTAACAATCTGTACTTTACGCCATTCGTAATACTCGCTTATCGAGACGGATTCTTGACCATCGTCTCTACCCTTGACTTTTTTTTCTTCAGTTGATGTACGCGCGCGGCTCATTGGTGGACCTGCTCATCAAATCAAACGTCAGTCGTTATGCCGAATTCAAGAACGTCACCAGGATCCTCACGTATCGCCACGGCAACGTGGAGCAGGTGCGTCGTCGTCTTTGAACACTTGGAACGGCGCTGTCCTAATGCCAAATGGATGGCGGTTGTCGTCGGTCAGGTGCCGTGCAGCCGAGCCGACGTGTTCGCCAGTCGCCAGCTGTCGATGGTGGAAAAGAGGAAGTTGATGCGTTTCCTGGCTTCCTGTCTGGAGGAAAAGGAGGAAGAGCTAAGCGGTGAGCCGCACGCATTTGCTTGCGCGGACGCCTCGTCACGCGCCACTGGCCCAAGCGGTGCGTCAAAGCGGCCAATTTAAGGGAAAAAAAAAAACCACTTTTCCAAGCGTGTCCTCTCTTAGCTTACAGCGCCCGCCCATATTCGGAGTTCCTGCACGACCAGCAGCTGGGCGACAACCTGCAGCACTTCCTCCTGCACTCCATTGCCATGGTGACGGAGGACACGCCCACCCGGGACGGCCTGGCCTCCACGCGTCACTTCCTGCGCTGTTTGGGTCGCTACGGCAACACCCCCTTCCTGTTCCCCGTGTACGGCCTGGGCGAGATCCCGCAGTGCTTCTGCAGGTGAGGGAGGGAGGAAGGAAGGCAGACTGAGGAGGGGCGCGCGCGGCGCCGCGCCTGTCTGACCACCGTGTGCTTGACGTTCCAGGATGTCTGCTGTGTTTGGGGGTGTGTACTGCCTGAGGCATCCAATCAGTTGCCTGCTGCTGGACAAGACCGCCAACAGGTAGGTAGTTAGTCCCACCTCTGGCGACTTGGCATGTTGCTGCTGTGGCCGAGTGTTTTTTTTTTTTTTTGTATTTGGTTTTTGTCCTTTTTCCATCTCTGTTCATGAGGCTCGTCCCGCTCCAGGTGCACTGCGCTGATTGACGGCCGCGGCCAGCGAATCACCGCTAGCCATTTTGTGCTGGAAGATGGCTTCCTGCCTGCCCAGCTGAAGAGCGAGGCCACGCCCACCAGGTTTCACTCCCCTCCACTTTTTAAAAAAAAAAAGAAATCTTCTTTGAGCAGCACATCAGCTGATGTTCACTCGATAGTCTAAGCAAACAGCTTTTTGCAGTCCTGTCTACTTTTGGAAATGACGTCCTTGTCGTTTACTTGCTTAAAATTGAACATGTTGATCTTAACTTGTGTGTCCCCATGCAGGTCCATTTCTCGAGGCGTCCTCATCACCGACCGCTCCATTCTGCCTGGCGACCAGCATCAGGTCACACGATCCCCCCCTTTCTCTCTCTCTCGCGCGCTCTCACTCTCTCTCTCGCTCACCCACGCTGTGTGCCAAATACCTCGTCGCAGTTTGCCGAACGAGTGCACTAACATGGCGTTGTGCTCTCGCGTGCACAAAGGTCTCCTTGGTAACCATCCCCCCGGTGGAGACGGGACTTCCTGCTGTGAGGATGGTGGAGCTGTCGCCGTCCACCATGACGTGCGCCCCGCAAACATGTGAGCGTCCGTTTTCCTCCACAAGTAAAAAAAAAAAGTAAGTCCAACCTGTGTGCTGTGCCTTCTCAGATTTAGTCCACCTCACCTGTCAATCACTACTGGGCTCCGCCTACGAGGACTTGTCGCCCGTAGTGACGGCCATGTTCAACACCACTCAGTCACCGGAGCAAAACCCGCGTCCCAGCATCCTGTGGTGTTTCTACTTCAACATGGACCAGACTGGCACCCAAGTGGAGGATGGCGATCGGTTACCGTCTAACCTTCACACTTGCTCGGGACCGGATGCCGATCTGGGTCACGAGCATGCCATCAAGCAGGTAAAACGTTTGTCTCATTTAGCATGTCATGAAATAATTGCTTAATTGAGTTTTATAAATAGAAAAGGAACATAATTTTTGCAGTATTCCACGACAAGTTTTATGATTATCGTAATGTTGTGCTTTCGCAGTCACTTAATTCCATAAAATGAAAGCATTTTGCTCAATTGAGGGTAATTTATCAAAGTAGATGCTTGCAAGATTCATTTTTTGAATACATTTGTCATATTTAAATTGGTTGAAACGTAATAATTTAAATGAAGTTGGAAATGTTTTTAATTGTAAGAAAGCTAAATGAAAGCACTCTTTGGGCAAAACCGAAATGCGGACTAATACTTTGTGGTTAGGCCGAGGTTATCTTCCACAAGATCGTCCCCGACCAGGATTTCTGTCCCCCCGCGCCCAATCCCGAAGACATCCTCTACGACGCTGAGGAGCCCGCCGAACTCCAAGAGCTGCAGCCGCCACTTCGGGCCCAAAATGTGCAGTATTGATTTGGACCCGCCACGCTTAATGGGGCAAAATGCTTTCCTCCATTTCTATTTGTGTTTGGCTGAAAGAAATAAAACTCCCGCCCACAAAGTGAGCGAGCCCACTCATTTGCTAGCCACACGACCGCTTTGAAAGAACCTTGACTCGACACGCCTGTTGTGGTTTAACACGTTTATTGTACAGAACACGTGAAGGTCGGCTTGCGTTTACAGTCTGCGTCCACGCCGTCCTCCCTTTCTGCGCGTCGAGTCTGACGGGATGGGGGTCACGTCCTCTGAAAGCACAAATACATGCGGCGTGAGCGGGCCACGGGTGTGAGCGGCGCGAGCAGAACTGACCGATGCGTCCGATCTTCATGCCAGATCGCGCAAGGGCTCGGAGTGCAGACTGCGCTCCCGGTCCGGGCGTCTTGGTGCTGAAAGAGCAAAGCGTGCCTGTTCATATCATGAGCAACTGTGAGCATTTAAGGCCACGTGATTTAAGAAAATGAAAAAAAGCGCCGCCGCAATGTTTTTCACCGGTCTCAATAGTTGCTACAGCCATCAAATATAATATACGCGGCCACTGACCGGTTGCCGCCGGTGGCCCTGAGCTTGATGTGCAGAGCGGTGATGCCAAGCTCCTTGCAGCGCTGAGCCACGTCCTGTGCCGCCAGCATGGCAGCATAGGGGGACGACTCATCTCTGTCCGCCTTCACCTTCATGCCGCCAGTCACGCGACAGATGGTCTCCCTGAGAAAAGAGGCGGGTGGTCAGTAATGTGTAAAGCGCGCGCGTGCAATGAGGACAACTCACTTCCCAGAGAGGTCTGTGACGTGCACGAAGGTGTCGTTGAAAGAGGCAAAAATGTGGCAGACGCCAAAGACGTTCTCCCCTTCTGCCACTTGAGGTCCCAAACTGATCACCTGCTCCTCCTTCTTCTCTTTGCCTTTGCGCGGTGCCATCTCGTCTAGCCACAAGCACAAAAACGGTCATACATTCGAAAATTGCGATTCGGTGACGTCGCGCATCCTGGCGATCGTCCGGAGAGAAATGGTCGTAAGAATCTAATCTCTATTCAAAAGCTCTCCCGATGGTTTGGTACTCTCCAAAGAAGCAGCTTTGTTTTTGTTCGGTGCTTTGCATTGTGGGACGCATGACGTCGACGGTCATCTTGTAATGCTGTTAGACTCTGGAGCCAGCCCCACTAGAGTCAGCTTTCAGAAGGCTACAGATGCAAATAATAAAAACAAAGCCTGCATCGAATTTCAAACGCCTAACCCAAATGTAATTATCTTATGTCACCTTAAAGACAAACAACCGAGCGGCTTTTAGTCTATTTGAAAAAGCCGCGAGCGAACAATATCAACGCGACGGCCAAACGGGGAAGGCGTCCAAGCTTGTAAATGAGCACGCCCGCGGCAACAATTTTTGGCCGTCAAGAGAGACAGAGTAAGATTAAGTCAACACGATGCCAAACAAAGTGCCGATGGACTCAAATAAATTAGATTGGGACGGATGGACAAAGAGACGAGCTCTCACCTCCGCCTTTCACTCCTCGAATTCCAGCGAGAAAAGACAGTCGTAAGTGTTTCCGGGGTTAAAGTTGACGTGGCAAAGTGACGGCTCGGTGTTGTCTCCTGGTGGTGGGGAGACTCAGCTGCACGTCAAATGAAAACGGAATTACAGTTGCAGTTTTTTTTCTATATATGAATGTGAAATGATTACTTTTAGTATCTTGCAATATAATAAAGTCCCAGTTTCTCGGGTCTATTTCCTCCTAATTCTGTGTCGTTTTCTTACAAAAATTTTGAATGAGACAAATCTGCCAATGCATTCAAATGTGTCTTTGAAAGGTAAGACTGTAGCACTTCACTGTATTTTTAAACACGTTTCTGGTACTTGCGGAAAAATGAAACAGAGATGTTGTGAGCGGCGTCGAATCCGCAACGTCATGCTTAGTAAGCGGACGTGTTTACTAGTGCGCCATTATGTCCACGCGAATGATTACAAGTTTACAAAATAAAACGGCTTTTGGTCCGGATCAAACGCGGACTAAAATACTTTTCTCGTCTGAATAAACCCTGAGATAAGATATAACAATAAAAGTCACATTAAGGTATATACATACAGACAAGGGAGAAAAAAAAAGTGCTAAAATCGGTATCGAACCCGCAACATAAAGCTTGTAAAGCGGACGACCTAACTAGTGCGCCATTATAGCGGCGAGAAGAAGAGTAAGTTTACTAAATAAAACAGCGATTGCTGTTAGACGTCATTTCCACGTCCCGGTCACGTTCAGAGTTAATTTGTTTAAAAGGGAGTGGGCAGAAGAATTATTTAATTTATTTAAATCTTTTTTGAGTCCGCACCGTTATGTCAATGCATAACAACTGTAAGTATACTAAACAAAACGGCGGTTGCTATATGCCGTCTGCCACGTCGTGGTCACGTGACGCGGACGTGACGTCGATGGGCGGAACTTCCGCCAAAATTCAAATCCGAGGGCGCGGCTCGCAACAGGCTGTAGGAAGGCGGCAATTCCGAGCAACGAGACACAGCGACGACTAACAAGCGAAATGTTTTTATTTTCTGCTTGCAACTGGACCGTCTAGAGCGTACATGGTAAATACAACTCATTGTTTTTAAAAAGAAGTACTTGTGTAGCCCTGAAAAGCGAGTGAGTGTGCCGGGGGGGACGTCGAACTCGGCGTCTGCTGCCAGCCACAGACGCCGAATTTTGACGATTCTCCCTGGTCAACGTTTGTAAATTATTGCGTTGATTAAAAAAGAAAACTTTATTTAACTCTACTTTTAACTTTACCGTTTCAGATAAGCGGGTATTACGTCGCAGTCATGTGCCGCGCCAATGACGTCGATAGGCGGAAATCCCGCCAAGATTCAAATCTGTGGGCGCGGATTGCCGTGAGCGAGACAGCGGATACAAACACGACGATTATCAACAGAAATATCTTTATTTTCTGCTTGCAACTGGACCGTCTAGAGCGTACAAGGT
The DNA here is from genome assembly GCF_901709675.1 of Syngnathus acus. NCBI lineage: Eukaryota > Metazoa > Chordata > Actinopteri > Syngnathiformes > Syngnathidae > Syngnathus > Syngnathus acus. The sequence goes on along the minus strand of NC_051099.1, from coordinate 13,844 downwards.
AAATACAACTCATTGCGTTTAGAGATTTACGTTTGTGTAGTTTGACTAAAGTTGTCGATGTAGCTAGCGTTCACTGTGTAATAGCAATGTGTAGCTGAGTAGCTAACCCTAGCTCAGGGGTGGCCAACCAGTCAGAGACTAAGAGCCACATTTATTTTTACTGTGTACCGTTGTTGTGCTTGATTTGGTTCCCCCGTGAAATTTTGTTCCCCCTGCCGCGGGAGCGCGCACGCCTTATTTGGAAAGCGAAAAACCGATGTCGTACGGCGTCAGCACTACGTTGTTTTCAATAAAAACATGAAGAACTCACGTTTGCGTCAGTCAATTTTAATTTTCATAAAGGATTATTCTCATTTGATGTCTTTAAATTCATCCGCGTTGTGCCATTGAAGCGGGGTGCATTCAAAGACCAGTCGTACAGACGGAACACTCATTCACTTCACCAAAAAGCAACAATATAATTAAGTGATCTCTGCATAAACCTCGATGCAAAGAAACGCCTCTTTTTGGGTACAGGCTACAAGGAGTATATATTACAAATACTTAATTGTGATCATCATTCATCCATCCATCCATCCATCCATTTTATTCCTCAGGTGTTTTCAAAGCAAATTAATATTGTTGCATTCATTAATTTGCTTTAAAATGACAGCGCAATATAATTAAAAGCTGACACTGTAGCAATGTCAAACGTGTTCATTTAAGAAAAAGCCACACACGTTTTGTGATCAAATCTTTCAGAACGAGAATGATTTGAGTGAATTGATTTGAATGAATAATTGAGAAGAGATTTCAGTTCTGAAGGCTCCTTTTGTCCCAAGCAAAGTGACAGATGGTGGGGAGGGGGGATAAAAATTGTAACAGGAATTCTATAAAAATGTCAAGCCGTGAGGATATGTACCCCCCCCCCCCCCCCCCCTTATTTTGAGAACGGTGAGTGCTGGACTCCAGATGTTTTTTTTTCTGTCTTCCTGGGGGTCTGTTCAGGTTGTGTGAAAAATTTGAACATGTTCCCTCATTCCTAGGCCAAATTACAGGGGGGGACACATCCTCACAGCTGCCCGGTGAGGATGTCTCTCCCCCCCCCCCCCCCCCCCCCCCCCCCTTATTTTGAGAACGGTGAGTGCTGGACTCCAGCGTTTTTTCACTCACCGTCACTCACCGTTCTCAAAATAAGGGGGGGGGGAACATATCCTCACGGGGCAGCTGTGAGGATTTGTTCCAGCCCTGTAATTTGGCCTAGGAATGAGGGAACCTGTTCAAAATTTTCACACAACCTGAACAGACCCCCAGGAAGACAGAAAAAAAAACAGCTGCAGTCCAGCACTCACCGTTCTCAAAATAAAGGGGGGGGGGGGGGGGGGGAGAGACATATCCTCACGGCTTGACATTTTTATAGAGTTCCTTACTATTTTTATCCCCCCTCCCCAAAATCTGTCACTTTGCTTGGGACAAAAGGAGCCTTCAGAACTGAAATCTCTTCTCAATTATTCATTCAAATCAATTCACTCAAATCATTCTCGTTCTGAAAGATTTGATCACAAAACGTGTGTGGCTTTTTCTTAAATGAACACGTTTGACATTGCTACAGTGTCAGCTTTTAATTATATTGCGCTGTCATCTTAAACCAAATTAATAAATGCAACAATATTAATTTGCTTTGAAAATACCTGAGGTATAAAATGGATGGATGGATGGATGGATGAATGATCACAATTAAGTATTTGTAATATATACTCCTTGTAGCCTGTACCCAAAAAGAGGCGTTTCTTTGCATCGAGGTTTATGCAAAGAGATCACTTAATTATATTGTTGCTTTTTGGTGAAGGGAATGAGTGTTCCGACTGTACGACTGGTCTTTGAATGCACCCCGCTTCAATGGCACAACGCGGATGAATTTAAAGACATCAAATGAGAATAATCCTTTATGAAAATTAAAATTGACTGACGCAAACGTGAGGTCTTCATGTTTTTATTGAAAACAACGTAGTGCTGACGCCGTACGACATGGGTTTTTCGCTTTCCAAATAAGGCGTGCGCGCTCCCGCGGCAGGGGGAACAAAATCTCACGGGGGGACCAAATCAAGCACAACACCGTAAAGAGGGAGAGGGCAGCCAATGATCTTCTGTGCTGTGTTGATGACCTCTTGGAGCTTTTTCCTCTGAGCAGCAGTGCAGCTGGAGTACCAAACACGTATACAGTACGTTAAAGTGCTTTCTATGGAGCAGCGATAGAAGGACACCAGCAGTCTCTGTGTAATGCTGTGCCTCCTCAGCACCCTTAAAAAGTAGAGTCTCTGCTGGGCCTTTTTAAGCAGCTCAGAGGTGTTCACGCCCCAGGTGAAGTCCTCCTCGATGTGGACTCCCAGGTAGCGGAAGGAGGACACCCTCTTCACACAGACCCCGTCGATGATAAGTGGTGGAATGTCCGTTTTATTTTTCCTCCTAAAATCAATGACCAGTTCTTGGGTTTTAGCCGTGTTTAGGAGCAGATTGTTCTCTCCACACCACTCCGATAGCTGGACCACTTCGTCCCTGTAGGCAGACTCATCCCCCTTTGAGATATTCAAAAGCATATTCAAACTGTCTAATTCCGAACATTCATGTTATTCCACTCGGTCTTATTACCAACTTCTATCAATTCAACTAAGTGTTTAATATGTCCTATCAGGGCTGAAGTCAAAATTTTGCACCATCATGTGGTGAAATTTGGAATTGCAGCACATCCAATTTTGCCTGGGAACAAACAAAAGTTTTGAAAAGAAGGCCATTAGAATTATAAACAAATCTGATTAGCTTGAAAATAAGCTATTTCTTAAATCACAAATTCTTCAATTCAAAGATTTGGTAGATTATCAGACTGCTCAAATGATGCTCAAAGTGAAGCAAAACTGTTTACCTAAAAAATATTCAAAAGCATATTCAAACTATGTCTAATTCAGAACATTCATGTTATTCCACTCGGTCTTATTACCAACTTCTATCAATTCAACTAAGTGTTTAATATTTCCTATCATGGCTCAAGTGAAAATTTGGCACCATCATGTGGTGAAATTTGGAATTGCACCACATCCAATTTTGCCTGGGAACAAACAGATTAAATAAGTCTTACTTCTTGCCACTCCTTCTCAAACAAGTAAACTCTGCCCATTTTGCGCAGTAGATGTTCTGTTAATACCTAGTATTTATACAAAGTCATAATTTAAATTACTTTCAACATTCATTCATCCATTCAACCACCGTTACTCCACTCGCTCTTATTACCAACTTCTGTCGATTTAACTAAGCGTTTAATACATCCTATCAGGTCTCAAGTCAAGATTTGGCACCATACATCCAATTTTGCCAGGGAACAAAAATAGATTAAATAAACTAAATAAGTCTTACTTCTTCCTATTAAATGAGTTTAATACGTCCTATCAGGTCCCAAGTCAAGATTTTGGCACCGTACTTTGTTGAAATTTGCAATTGCAGCAAATCCAATTTTGCCTGGGAACAAAAATAGATTAAATAAACTAAATAAGTCTTACTTGTTCCCATTAAATAAATTAAATAAGTCTTGCTTGTTCCCACTCCTTTTCAAAAAAAGTAGTTTAAAACGAGGGCCCCTCCCTCAACCTTTAACCCTAACCCCTGCACGTCACATTGTGTTGTATCTGCGAATATTGGTTGAGGCCAAATGATAGTTTTCTTTCATTCCTTTAGGTTCCACGGTGTTCTTTGGCTGTATGTTTTCCACTGTAAGAAGGATAAAAATACAAAGTACAACGGTTGCACGTTGGCGAAGACGTCTCCGGTGAGTCCTTCCTTCCTTTTTATTCATGGGAAAGTCACAGACAACAATAGCTAAAGTAACACATTGTTAGAGGTAACTACATTTGTCTTAAATTGGATAGATGACTTGTTCCCACACCTTTTCAAACAAGTAAACTGGCCATTTTGTGCAGGAGATTTTCTGTTTATACCTAGTATTTATAGTCATAATTTAAATGAACAAATAAGATTCATTCACTCACTCATTCATTAAAATATCCAAAGTTGTGTGTGCTATTTGTAATTGAGAATAGATCTCATGTTACTCCACTCGCTCATACGACCAACTTCTATCAATTTAACTAGGCGTTTAATACGTCCTATCAGGTCTCAAGTCAAGATTTGGCACTGTGCTTTGTTGAAATTTGCAATTGCAGCAAATCCAATTTTGCCTGGGAACAAAAATAGATTAAACAAACTAAATAAGTCTGACTTCTTCCCATTAAATAAATGAAATAAGTCTCTCTTCTTCACAGTCCTTTTCAAACAAGTAAACTGGCCATTTTGTGCAGTAGTTTTTGTGTTCACACCTAGTATTTATCCCAAATCATAATTGAAATGACTTCATTCATTCATTTTGGAAATTTGGAATTCCAGCAAATCCATTCTTTCCGATAAATAAATAAGTCTTACTTCTTCCCTTTAAATGAATGAAGTAAGTCTTACTTCCCACTCCTTTTCAAACAAGTAAAGTCTGGCCATTTTGTGTAGTATATTTTCTGTTTATACCTAGTATTTATACAAAATCATAATTAAAATGACAATTAGCAAATAAATTAATTAATTTACTCAAGTCTTTAATATGTCCTATTAAGTATATTAAGATTTGTCACCATCCTTAGGTATAATTTGGATTTGCTGCAGATCAAATAGACAAATGCATTGGCCAAGTTATTTTAAGAGCACGTGGGGTGATGTGATTTCCTTTGTGAGATGTTTTGCATTTGTGATGTCATACTCTGTTTTTTGTGATGTCATACTCTGTAATTGTGCTAAGAGGCTAGGTGCTAAGAGGCTAGGTGCTGAGGTCTGATGTGGTTAGGTGCTAAAGGTGACATTTGCAATGTGCTAAAGGTGACATTTGCAATGTGCTAAAGGTGACATTTGCAATGTGCTAAAGGTGACATTTGCAATGTGCTAAAGGTGACATTTGCAATGTGCTAAAGGTGACATTTGCTATGTGCTAAAGGTGACATTTGCAATGTGCTAAAGGTGACATTTGCTATGTGCTAAAGGTGACATTTGCTATGTGCTAAAGGTGACATTTGCTATGTGCTAAAGGTGACATTTGCTATGTGCTAAAGGTGACATTTGCTATGTGCTAAAGGTGACATTTGCTATGTGCTAAAGGTGACATTTGCTATGTGCTAAAGGTGACATTTGCTATGTGCTAAAGGTGACATTTGCTATGTGCTAAAGGTGACATTTGCTATGTGCTAAAGGTGACATTTGCAATGTGCTAAAGGTGACATTTGCAATGTGCTAAAGGTGACATTTGCTATGTGCTAAAGGTGACATTTGCTATGTGCTAAAGGTGACATTTGCTATGTGCTAAAGGTGACATTTGCAATGTGCTAAAGGTGACATTTGCAATGTGCTAAAGGTGACATTTGCAATGTGCTAAAGGTGACATTTGCAATGTGCTAAAGGTGACATTTGCAATGTGCTAAAGGTGACATTTGCTATGTGCTAAAGGTGACATTTGCTATGTGCTAAAGGTGACATTTGCTATGTGCTAAAGGTGACATTTGCTATGTGCTAAAGGTGACATTTGCTATGTGCTAAAGGTGACATTTGCTATGTGCTAAAGGTGACATTTGCTATGTGCTAAAGGTGACATTTGCTATGTGCTAAAGGTGACATTTGCTATGTGCTAAAGGTGACATTTGCTATGTGCGAAAGGTGACATTTGCTATGTGCGAAAGGTGACATTTGCTATGTGCTAAAGGTGACATTTGCTATGTGCTAAAGGTGACATTTGCTATGTGCTAAAGGTGACATTTGCTATGTGCTAAAGGTGACATTTGCTATGTGCTAAAGGTGACATTTGCTATGTGCTAAAGGTGACATTTGCTATGTGCTAAAGGTGACATTTGCTATGTGCTAAAGGTGACATTTGCTATGTGCTAAAGGTGACATTTGCTATGTGCTAAAGGTGACATTTGCTATGTGCTAAAGGTGACATTTGCTATGTGCTAAAGGTGACATTTGCTATGTGCTAAAGGTGACATTTGCTATGTGCTAAAGGTGACATTTGCTATGTGCTAAAGGTGACATTTGCTATGTGCTAAAGGTGACATTTGCTATGTGCTAAAGGTGACATTTGCTATGTGCTAAAGGTGACATTTGCTATGTGCTAAAGGTGACATTTGCTATGTGCTAAAGGTGACATTTGCTATGTGCTAAAGGTGACATTTGCTATGTGCTAAAGGTGACATTTGCTATGTGCTAAAGGTGACATTTGCTATGTGCTAAAGGTGACATTTGCTATGTGCTAAAGGTGACATTTGCTATGTGCTAAAGGTGACATTTGCTATGTGCTAAAGGTGACATTTGCTATGTGCTAAAGGTGACATTTGCTATGTGCTAAAGGTGACATTTGCTATGTGCTAAAGGTGACATTTGCTATGTGCTAAAGGTGACATTTGCTATGTGCTAAAGGTGACATTTGCTATGTGCTAAAGGTGACATTTGCTATGTGCTAAAGGTGACATTTGCTATGTGCTAAAGGTGACATTTGCTATGTGCTAAAGGTGACATTTGCTATGTGCTAAAGGTGACATTTGCTATGTGCTAAAGGTGACATTTGCTATGTGCTAAAGGTGACATTTGCTATGTGCTAAAGGTGACATTTGCTATGTGCTAAAGGTGACATTTGCTATGTGCTAAAGGTGACATTTGCTATGTGCTCCTAGGGTTAGGGTTAGGGTTTCGCTTAGGGCTATGTGCTCCTAGGGTTAGGGTTAGGGTTTCGCTTAGGGCTATGTGCTCCTAGGGTTAGGGTTAGGGTTTCGCTTAGGGCTATGTGCTCCTAGGGTTAGGGTTAGGGTTTCGCTTAGGGCTATGTGCTCCTAGGGTTAGGGTTAGGGTTTCGCTTAGGGCTATGTGCTCCTAGGGTTAGGGTTAGGGTTTCGCTTAGGGCTATGTGCTCCTAGGGTTAGGGTTAGGGTTTCGCTTAGGGCTATGTGCTCCTAGGGTTAGGGTTAGGGTTTCGCTTAGGGCTATGTGCTCCTAGGGTTAGGGTTAGGGTTTCGCTTAGGGCTATGTGCTCCTAGGGTTAGGGTTAGGGTTTCGCTTAGGGCTATGTGCTCCTAGGGTTAGGGTTAGGGTTTCGCTTAGGGCTATGTGCTCCTAGGGTTAGGGTTAGGGTTTCGCTTAGGGCTATGTGCTCCTAGGGTTAGGGTTAGGGTTTCGCTTAGGGCTATGTGCTCCTAGGGTTAGGGTTAGGGTTTCGCTTAGGGCTATGTGCTCCTAGGGTTAGGGTTAGGGTTTCGCTTAGGGCTATGTGCTCCTAGGGTTAGGGTTAGGGTTTCGCTTAGGGCTATGTGCTCCTAGGGTTAGGGTTAGGGTTTCGCTTAGGGCTATGTGCTCCTAGGGTTAGGGTTAGGGTTTCGCTTAGGGCTATGTGCTCCTAGGGTTAGGGTTAGGGTTTCGCTTAGGGCTATGTGCTCCTAGGGTTAGGGTTAGGGTTTCGCTTAGGGCTATGTGCTCCTAGGGTTAGGGTTAGGGTTTCGCTTAGGGCTATGTGCTCCTAGGGTTAGGGTTAGGGTTTCGCTTAGGGCTATGTGCTCCTAGGGTTAGGGTTAGGGTTTCGCTTAGGGCTATGTGCTCCTAGGGTTAGGGTTAGGGTTTCGCTTAGGGCTATGTGCTCCTAGGGTTAGGGTTAGGGTTTCGCTTAGGGCTATGTGCTCCTAGGGTTAGGGTTAGGGTTTCGCTTAGGGCTATGTGCTCCTAGGGTTAGGGTTAGGGTTTCGCTTAGGGCTATGTGCTCCTAGGGTTAGGGTTAGGGTTTCGCTTAGGGCTATGTGCTCCTAGGGTTAGGGTTAGGGTTTCGCTTAGGGCTATGTGCTCCTAGGGTTAGGGTTAGGGTTTCGCTTAGGGCTATGTGCTCCTAGGGTTAGGGTTAGGGTTTCGCTTAGGGCTATGTGCTCCTAGGGTTAGGGTTAGGGTTTCGCTTAGGGCTATGTGCTCCTAGGGTTAGGGTTAGGGTTTCGCTTAGGGCTATGTGCTCCTAGGGTTAGGGTTAGGGTTTCGCTTAGGGCTATGTGCTCCTAGGGTTAGGGTTAGGGTTTCGCTTAGGGCTATGTGCTCCTAGGGTTAGGGTTAGGGTTTCGCTTAGGGCTATGTGCTCCTAGGGTTAGGGTTAGGGTTTCGCTTAGGGCTATGTGCTCCTAGGGTTAGGGTTAGGGTTTCGCTTAGGGCTATGTGCTCCTAGGGTTAGGGTTAGGGTTTCGGTTAGGGTTTCGCTTAGGGCTATGTGCTCCTAGGGTTAGGGTTAGGGTTTCGCTTAGGGCTATGTGCTCCTAGGGTTAGGGTTAGGGTTTCGCTTAGGGCTATGTGCTCCTAGGGTTAGGGTTAGGGTTTCGCTTAGGGCTATGTGCTCCTAGGGTTAGGGTTAGGGTTTCGCTTAGGGCTATGTGCTCCTAGGGTTAGGGTTAGGGTTTCGCTTAGGGCTATGTGCTCCTAGGGTTAGGGTTAGGGTTTCGCTTAGGGCTATGTGCTCCTAGGGTTAGGGTTAGGGTTTCGCTTAGGGCTATGTGCTCCTAGGGTTAGGGTTAGGGTTTCGCTTAGGGCTATGTGCTCCTAGGGTTAGGGTTAGGGTTTCGCTTAGGGCTATGTGCTCCTAGGGTTAGGGTTAGGGTTTCGCTTAGGGCTATGTGCTCCTAGGGTTAGGGTTAGGGTTTCGCTTAGGGCTATGTGCTCCTAGGGTTAGGGTTAGGGTTTCGCTTAGGGCTATGTGCTCCTAGGGTTAGGGTTAGGGTTTCGCTTAGGGCTATGTGCTCCTAGGGTTAGGGTTAGGGTTTCGCTTAGGGCTATGTGCTCCTAGGGTTAGGGTTAGGGTTTCGCTTAGGGCTATGTGCTCCTAGGGTTAGGGTTAGGGTTTCGCTTAGGGCTATGTGCTCCTAGGGTTAGGGTTAGGGTTTCGCTTAGGGCTATGTGCTCCTAGGGTTAGGGTTAGGGTTTCGCTTAGGGCTATGTGCTCCTAGGGTTAGGGTTAGGGTTTCGCTTAGGGCTATGTGCTCCTAGGGTTAGGGTTAGGGTTTCGCTTAGGGCTATGTGCTCCTAGGGTTAGGGTTAGGGTTTCGCTTAGGGCTATGTGCTCCTAGGGTTAGGGTTAGGGTTTCGCTTAGGGCTATGTGCTCCTAGGGTTAGGGTTAGGGTTTCGCTTAGGGCTATGTGCTCCTAGGGTTAGGGTTAGGGTTTCGCTTAGGGCTATGTGCTCCTAGGGTTAGGGTTAGGGTTTCGCTTAGGGCTATGTGCTCCTAGGGTTAGGGTTAGGGTTTCGCTTAGGGCTATGTGCTCCTAGGGTTAGGGTTAGGGTTTCGCTTAGGGCTATGTGCTCCTAGGGTTAGGGTTAGGGTTTCGCTTAGGGCTATGTGCTGCTAGGGTTAGGGTTAGGGTTTCGCTTAGGGCTATGTGCTCCTAGGGTTAGGGTTAGGGTTTCGCTTAGGGCTATGTGCTCCTAGGGTTAGGGTTAGGGTTTCGCTTAGGGCTATGTGCTCCTAGGGTTAGGGTTAGGGTTTCGCTTAGGGCTATGTGCTCCTAGGGTTAGGGTTAGGGTTTCGCTTAGGGCTATGTGCTCCTAGGGTTAGGGTTAGGGTTTCGCTTAGGGCTATGTGCTCCTAGGGTTAGGGTTAGGGTTTCGCTTAGGGCTATGTGCTCCTAGGGTTAGGGTTAGGGTTTCGCTTAGGGCTATGTGCTCCTAGGGTTAGGGTTAGGGTTTCGCTTAGGGCTATGTGCTCCTAGGGTTAGGGTTAGGGTTTCGCTTAGGGCTATGTGCTCCTAGGGTTAGGGTTAGGGTTTCGCTTAGGGCTATGTGCTCCTAGGGTTAGGGTTAGGGTTTCGCTTAGGGCTATGTGCTCCTAGGGTTAGGGTTAGGGTTTCGCTTAGGGCTATGTGCTCCTAGGGTTAGGGTTAGGGTTTCGCTTAGGGCTATGTGCTCCTAGGGTTAGGGTTAGGGTTTCGCTTAGGGCTATGTGCTCCTAGGGTTAGGGTTAGGGTTTCGCTTAGGGCTATGTGCTCCTAGGGTTAGGGTTAGGGTTTCGCTTAGGGCTATGTGCTCCTAGGGTTAGGGTTAGGGTTTCGCTTAGGGCTATGTGCTCCTAGGGTTAGGGTTAGGGTTTCGCTTAGGGCTATGTGCTCCTAGGGTTAGGGTTAGGGTTTCGCTTAGGGCTATGTGCTCCTAGGGTTAGGGTTAGGGTTTCGCTTAGGGCTATGTGCTCCTAGGGTTAGGGTTAGGGTTTCGCTTAGGGCTAGGGTTAGGGTTAGGGTTAGGGTTAGGGTTAGGGTTAGGGTTAGGGTTAGGGTTAGGGTTAGGGTTAGGGTTAGGGTTAGGGTTAGGGTTAGGGTTAGGGTTAGGGTTAGGGTTAGGGTTAGGGTTAGGGTTAGGGTTAGGGTTAGGGTTAGGGTTAGGGTTAGGGTTAGGGTTAGGGTTAGGGTTAGGGTTAGGGTTCGGGTTAGGGTTAGGGTTAGGGTTAGGGTTAGGGTTAGGGTTAGGGTTAGGGTTAGGGTTAGGGTTAGGGTTAGGGTTAGGGTTAGGGTTAGGGTTAGGGTTAGGGTTAGGGTTAGGGTTAGGGTTAGGGTTAGGGTTAGGGTTAGGGTTAGGGTTAGGGTTAGGGTTAGGGTTAGGGTTAGGGTTAGGGTTAGGGTTAGGGTTAGGGTTAGGGTTAGGGTTAGGGTTAGGGTTAGGGTTAGGGTTAGGGTTAGGGTTAGGGTTAGGGTTAGGGTTAGGGTTTCGCTTAGGGCTATGTGCTCCTAGGGTTAGGGTTAGGGTTTCGCTTAGGGCTATGTGCTCCTAGGGTTAGGGTTAGGGTTTCGCTTAGGGCTATGTGCTCCTAGGGTTAGGGTTAGGGTTTCGCTTAGGGCTATGTGCTCCTAGGGTTAGGGTTAGGGTTTCGCTTAGGGCTATGTGCTCCTAGGGTTAGGGTTAGGGTTTCGCTTAGGGCTATGTGCTCTAGGGTTAGGGTTAGGGTTTCGCTTAGGGCTATGTGCTCCTAGGGTTAGGGTTAGGGTTTCGCTTAGTGCTATGTGCTCCTAGGGTTAGGGTTAGGGTTTCGCTTAGGGCTATGTGCTCCTAGGGTTAGGGTTAGGGTTTCGCTTAGGGCTATGTGCTCCTAGGGTTAGGGTTAGGGTTTCGCTTAGGGCTATGTGCTCCTAGGGTTAGGGTTAGGGTTTCGCTTAGGGCTATGTGCTCCTAGGGTTAGGGTTTGGTTAGGGTTAGGGTTAGGGTTAGGGTTAGGGTTAGGGTTAGGGTTAGGGTTAGGGTTAGGGTTAGGGTTAGGGTTAGGGTTAGGGTTAGGGTTAGGGTTAGGGTTAGGGTTAGGGTTAGGGTTAGGGTTAGGGTTAGGGTTAGGGTTAGGGTTAGGGTTAGGGTTAGGGTTAGGGTTAGGGTTAGGGTTAGGGTTAGGGTTAGGGTTAGGGTTAGGGTTAGGGTTAGGGTTAGGGTTAGGGTTAGGGTTAGGGTTAGGGTTAGGGTTAGGGTTAGGGTTAGGGTTAGGGTTAGGGTTAGGGTTAGGGTTAGGGTTAGGGTTAGGGTTAGGGTTAGGGTTAGGGTTAGGGTTAGGGTTAGGGTTAGGGTTAGGGTTAGGGTTAGGGTTAGGGTTAGGGTTAGGGTTAGGGTTAGGGTTAGGGTTAGGGTTAGGGTTAGGGTTAGGGTTAGGGTTAGGGTTAGGGTTAGGGTTAGGGTTAGGGTTAGGGTTAGGGTTAGGGTTAGGGTTAGGGTTAGGGTTAGGGTTAGGGTTAGGGTTAGGGTTAGGGTTAGGGTTAGGGTTAGGGTTAGGGTTAGGGTTAGGGTTAGGGTTAGGGTTAGGGTTAGGGTTAGGGTTAGGGTTAGGGTTAGGGTTAGGGTTAGGGTTAGGGTTAGGGTTAGGGTTAGGGTTAGGGTTAGGGTTAGGGTTAGGGTTAGGGTTAGGGTTAGGGTTAGGGTTAGGGTTAGGGTTAGGGTTAGGGTTAGGGTTAGGGTTAGGGTTAGGGTTAGGGTTAGGGTTAGGGTTAGGGTTAGGGTTAGGGTTAGGGTTAGGGTTAGGGTTAGGGTTAGGGTTAGGGTTAGGGTTAGGGTTAGGGTTAGGGTTAGGGTTAGGGTTAGGGTTAGGGTTAGGGTTAGGGTTAGGGTTAGGGTTAGGGTTAGGGTTAGGGTTAGGGTTAGGGTTAGGGTTAGGGTTAGGGTTAGGGTTAGGGTTAGGGTTAGGGTTAGGGTTAGGGTTAGGGTTAGGGTTAGGGTTAGGGTTAGGGTTAGGGTTAGGGTTAGGGTTAGGGTTAGGGTTAGGGTTAGGGTTAGGGTTAGGGTTAGGGTTAGGGTTAGGGTTAGGGTTAGGGTTAGGGTTAGGGTTAGGGTTAGGGTTAGGGTTAGGGTTAGGGTTAGGGTTAGGGTTAGGGTTAGGGTTAGGGTTAGGGTTAGGGTTAGGGTTAGGGTTAGGGTTAGGGTTAGGGTTAGGGTTAGGGTTAGGGTTAGGGTTAGGGTTAGGGTTAGGGTTAGGGTTAGGGTTAGGGTTAGGGTTAGGGTTAGGGTTAGGGTTAGGGTTAGGGTTAGGGTTAGGGTTAGGGTTAGGGTTAGGGTTAGGGTTAGGGTTAGGGTTAGGGTTAGGGTTAGGGTTAGGGTTAGGGTTAGGGTTAGGGTTAGGGTTAGGGTTAGGGTTAGGGTTAGGGTTAGGGTTAGGGTTAGGGTTAGGGTTAGGGTTAGGGTTAGGGTTAGGGTTAGGGTTAGGGTTAGGGTTAGGGTTAGGGTTAGGGTTAGGGTTAGGGTTAGGGTTAGGGTTAGGGTTAGGGTTAGGGTTAGGGTTAGGGTTAGGGTTAGGGTTAGGGTTAGGGTTAGGGTTAGGGTTAGGGTTAGGGTTAGGGTTAGGGTTAGGGTTAGGGTTAGGGTTAGGGTTAGGGTTAGGGTTAGGGTTAGGGTTAGGGTTAGGGTTAGGGTTAGGGTTAGGGTTAGGGTTAGGGTTAGGGTTAGGGTTAGGGTTAGGGTTAGGGTTAGGGTTAGGGTTAGGGTTAGGGTTAGGGTTAGGGTTAGGGTTAGGGTTAGGGTTAGGGTTAGGGTTAGGGTTAGGGTTAGGGTTAGGGTTAGGGTTAGGGTTAGGGTTAGGGTTAGGGTTAGGGTTAGGGTTAGGGTTAGGGTTAGGGTTAGGGTTAGGGTTAGGGTTAGGGTTAGGGTTAGGGTTAGGGTTAGGGTTAGGGTTAGGGTTAGGGTTAGGGTTAGGGTTAGGGTTAGGGTTAGGGTTAGGGTTAGGGTTAGGGTTAGGGTTAGGGTTAGGGTTAGGGTTAGGGTTAGGGTTAGGGTTAGGGTTAGGGTTAGGGTTAGGGTTAGGGTTAGGGTTAGGGTTAGGGTTAGGGTTAGGGTTAGGGTTAGGGTTAGGGTTAGGGTTAGGGTTAGGGTTAGGGTTAGGGTTAGGGTTAGGGTTAGGGTTAGGGTTAGGGTTAGGGTTAGGGTTAGGGTTAGGGTTAGGGTTAGGGTTAGGGTTAGGGTTAGGGTTAGGGTTAGGGTTAGGGTTAGGGTTAGGGTTAGGGTTAGGGTTAGGGTTAGGGTTAGGGTTAGGGTTAGGGTTAGGGTTAGGGTTAGGGTTAGGGTTAGGGTTAGGGTTAGGGTTAGGGTTAGGGTTAGGGTTAGGGTTAGGGTTAGGGTTAGGGTTAGGGTTAGGGTTAGGGTTAGGGTTAGGGTTAGGGTTAGGGTTAGGGTTAGGGTTAGGGTTAGGGTTAGGGTTAGGGTTAGGGTTAGGGTTAGGGTTAGGGTTAGGGTTAGGGTTAGGGTTAGGGTTAGGGTTAGGGTTAGGGTTAGGGTTAGGGTTAGGGTTAGGGTTAGGGTTAGGGTTAGGGTTAGGGTT